>NW_028274807.1:57478849-62382599 GCF_037043125.1 Eumetopias jubatus
GTACATCTGGTTGACCTAGCGGGCCAGAGTGATGCTGGGTTTGAAGAACATACCCATCTGGGACACTGTTCTGTGAGTCCTCATACCCGAAATCATGAAATACATGGTGCAGAGTGGAGCACCAGGAGAATTAAGTTGAAAACAGTAATTCTAGATCTTAGCCCTCTGACTTGACCTCCTTTTCATAGAAACCAAAAAGCCTTTCTCAAATTGTTAGTTTGAATCATTTTTCCAGTTTGGTTTTGTTTTCTCTTGTGTTTACGGGATGGATTTTTTTTTTTTTTTAATGTTACACCTTTTTAAAACGTCTGGGGAGGGGCAAAGAATAGCAAATTAAAATACCTTCTAACTGATCCAGGTTGTTCCCAGAGTGGAATTTTAACAAGAGGCTACATTTGAAAGATCCTGCCCATGATTTGTGACTTCCCGATTAAAGTACAAGAAAACAGAATAATGAGATTGTCGATTTCATTTCTTTGTCTTATTCTTTCATTTCATACGGACACATACATACTTTTTCTTTCTCCTATAAAGCAAAGATCACCTGTCTGTTCTGGATTTATGTTTCCTTCCACCCTTTCTCCTCATCCTATCACTCAACCTCCATCAGCCCCTTGGCCCGAAGTCCTGGCTCCGTCTGTTGATCCTTTCCTTTTAAATGACACACCTCCTCCTCTACCAGCTAAGAAATACAGAAGGCAGCAGCAACAGCAGGAGCAACAGGTAACGAGGCACTGGTGTTCAGAGTCTGAGACTTTGACCTTGACAGCAGTCACTGACGTGGAATCTTTCCTTCCACTTTTCCAAAGGCATTTTTTCAAAAAGACGTGCATATTCCTTTGCTGGGTTTTCCTTTATTTGGTTGGTTTTTGTTCTTACGTCTTTTAAGGACCTTTAGTATTTTTTAAGGGTGTTGGGATTGTTCTAAACTTTGACCCCCTGACTGTCCTCTCCTGACTTTTGATATATTGGAGCTGGGTACGTGTCATACCCTCATTCTTCAGTTCCCATTCAACCAAAATAGTGTAACTTGTCTCAGGTAGTTTTGCCAAATGATAATAATTATTTCCATTAAATCCATGCTATAAAAAGTTGCTGTGTCAACACAAAATATTTTTCTTACACACTACTGAAATCCTAATAATGGACATCATGCCCCTGCTATGGGTCAAAATTTGCTAAACATTTTACAAATACATATCTCATTTCTTCCTTCTAACAAGCCTGGAAAATAAGAATTAACTCCTTTTTGACATTTAGGGAACAGAGGCTTTTTAGCAGAGGTAAATAGCTTGTCCAAGGTCACACCACAAATACTGCATTTGATGCATAGAAGTTTTTACCAATCACGTATTTTAAATAAACAATTCATTATTACGAATGTCACCCTTCTTTTAGTACATCTAGTGCATAATCATGCTTGAGTATTCAAAAAGTCTCCTTTGAGGGTTCCTTGCAACTATAATCAGATTTCTCTATGAATTTGGCCCCAGAAGATGCTAAGGAATCATAGTCACTAGATCCCCAAATTAGATGGGCCCTGGTTTGCTGGGCCCAGCCATTATATTTCTTGAAGTTATCTCTACTGCCTTTTACCTCTTGTTAGGACTGTATCTCCTCGCTACTTTTAGGTTAATAAATATTAACTAGTATAAGTAGATAATTATAAAGTTAAAATGCAGATATATTTCATGACTGGCATGTTTAAAGATTGATCATGAACTTGGTCACTCAAATTTGCATTAATGTTTATATATTTCAACAACCTGAGCTTAGTATAAAAATGATCAAACCCTAAGAACCTTTAATTAGGAAATAACTTTACTACTCAAGACCTTCTAGGGGGAGGCTAAGAAAAATTTGGAAAAATTTCAAGTTGGCAAAAATTTTGCCTTAGGAATCTGAAAAAAAAAAGAAAGAAAGACATGGTCAGCAGGAGGAGTTTTAAATACGAGGGATTAGTGTAGGGGTTTCTTGGCTAAGATTTTTTTTTTTTTAAATGAAAGAACAACCTAGAAGGATGCCTTATATGGAAACATTATATGGATTTGAAGTGTTTATATGTAAGTAAACTATTATTCCGACTTGAAAACAACTTCCCTGTTTACTCGCTCTTTCTCTCCATCTTCTCCCTTCTCCCTTCCCTGTTCTCCTCACACTGGGATCTGTGCCATCACACAGAACTGTCCAGACAGACAAGGGGAGAAACTGCTTACTTGCTTTGTCCACTGGCTGTTCCGCCATCCACATGGCAACCATCATAATAATTTGTAAGTTGTCCTGAGGCCCCAAGGCTGCAGGCACTAACCAGGAAAGTGAAAGGTGGATTTTTTTTTAAGTTTCTCATTTCAGTAATAAATTCTTCCAGTGTCTATGTATCTTACCAAATGCTAGCCTTAGTCTGTTAGTGAACACAAGTATAAGTTGAATTTTTTTTTAATTCTGTGTTAAAATTCCCAAACTTCTTTGTAAATGCATACTTCTTGATTCCTTCAGTGACCTGTTTCAATTAGTCAAGTTTTGCTATTCTGCTTTACATTTGCATTTAAAGCATTTTAGAAGTCTGGAAGAAAGGAAAAAACAGCATAAAGAAGGCCTCTATCTGAGTGACACTTTGCCTCGAAAGAAAACCACACCTTCCATATCCCCACATTTCAGCAGTGCTACTATGGGGAGAAGCACCGCCCCAAAGGTAGGACGTGGGGTGAACCATGGGCTTTGCGTTCAGTGAGTCTTCTCGTCCTAATGCAGGCCAAAGTGCAAAGGCTCTTATAGAAAATGCTGAATAATAAACCATGAAGTTTGCTTGTTGGGCAGACATAAAACCATATTGCATTTTCTATCCTATTCAGAAGACGTTGGGAATTGTACACTCTGGGACCGACGAACCTGGTCCTGGGTATTTTCTACCATCACCACATTAAGTGGTGGATAGCGTTCACTTACTTGACAGATTCCCACGACCACCTCCCAGATCTGGAAACCAGAGGATATAAACTCTGGATCCCAGGAACAATAGCAACAAATATTTACTGATAGTCATTTTTATGAGCCTGACCCTGGACTAAGCCCTTTTATGTGGATTGTCTCATTTTAAAATCTGGCAACACTATTCAGCAAAAGTTCTCTGTATTATTCGCCTTGTACGTACGGACAAACTGAGGTGTAAAGAGGCTAAGCGACTAGCCCAAGCACCCTCATCTGGTTAGCAGTGAAGCTGGACGATGAACCCATATGGTGTGACACTTGGGTCCTCACTCATGTTTCGTGACGTGTCGGGGGTGGGGGGTAGTCACTGCAGAAAGAGGGGGAGAGGCAGATGAGAAGGAGGTTCTGAGTGGGCCAGGCTTTGGGGCCCTTCCCTTGCCCTCAATCAGAGTAACTTTGTTTTAATCTATCTCATAAACTGGTGTTCCAAATATATTTTACACTAAAGATTTTCTATTTTAAAAGAGTGCTAACCCCCCGGGGGATAGTGACTAGGTTTCTCCAGTGTTCAGGGGGAGAGGGGCATTGGTACACTTCTAGCAAGTAGAGCTCTTCTCTTCCTTGTGCATGATGCGCATGCATTCTTGTCCCTGCATCTGCCCTCGGCTCCTTACGCATGAAGAACTTTGAGTGGTTCTCTAAGGTGCTTTGGGACAGCGTTTCCCCATCTGTCTTCATTTTTGGAACTGCTGCCACTGGAGAGAGCACGGTGACGTTGCGCCTGCTGTGGGGCTCCTGGGAAGGGTCCGTGAGTGGCCTTTGCCACTTAGCGTGAATTACGGGATGCCTTCGTTCCTCCTTCCTACCTTCCCTGGGCTTACCCTGGAGCTATGGCAACGGGGATGTGGCCCTGTCCAGGAGGACCATTTGGCCTGCAGTTTGCCTGAAGTATTTCCTCCCGGTTCGCACAGGTTCACCTGCCCCTGGGACAGAGCAGTAGCTGTGGCAGTGTCCTCCCTCACTCGCTGGCAGCCATGACCAAAGACTCAGACTCTCGGAGGGTGCTCAGAGGTAGGTGCCTTTTAAATCACACATCATGGGGTGCCTGGGTGGCTCAGTCGTTAAGCGTCTGCCTTCGGCTCAGGTCATGATCCCGGGGATCCTAGGATCGAGCTCCGCGTCAGGCTCCCTGCTCCGTGGGAAGCCTGCTTCTCCCTCTCCCGCTCCCCCCGCTTGTGTTCCCTCTCTCGCTGTGTCTCTCTCTGTCAAATGAAAAAAATCTTTAAAAATTAAAAATTAAAAAAAATAATAAATCACACATCATGTCTGTAGTTAAGCATGAGAATTTCTCCAGGAGAGGGAGCAAGAACAGGGGTGGGGATCATTAGGAAACAACCAGGAACCTCAGTTTTATTCCTAAGACGTCTCTCTCAAGGAGTTTTCTATCTCCTTGTTGTTCTAAGGTAAGTTTTTCTATTCTACATACGGCTGTCACCTTTTAAACATACCCACTGCGCTTCCTAATTCAACAGAATTCCCAAACCAGGAAGGCCCCTCAAGAATGACTAACCTTCCCATTGGGTAGAAAGAAAAGAGAGACCACAGAGATCCGGAGAGGTCACCAGGGTACTTAACGAAGCCACTTACCTCGTCTCTGGCTGAATGACTACTCTCTTGAAACATATGCTAAAGAGTCATTGAGCTAACACGCAAGTGGCCCAGGACAGCATTCCCTTAGGGCTTTTCATGTGGTCTGAGCTTTTTTTCTATGTGGTTGCTGGGTTTCAGGTAGACTTGGATTCTCAGCATCTTTCATTTCTTTTTTTTTTTTTTTTAATAGTACATTGCATTTATAACGGGATCGAATAGTCTTTGTGGGGCTGGGAGAAATTACTATAATGCAGTTCCAGAGATGAGCTTCTCGTTGAGAGGATTAGAGTTGTGTCGAAGCAGTCATTTAGGTCAATAGTTTCTATGGGCCCTAACTTTTGAGCAGGCACGGTGCTAGAGACCAAGAATGCAAATGAATGACACAGTCCTCACCCCTGACACGCTTACACTCTAGTGATGAAGAAAGACACATAATAGATGATTTAAGGGACGCCTGAGTGGCTCAGTCCGTTAAATGTCTGCCTTCAGCTCAGGTCATGATCCCAGGATCGTGAGATTGATCAGGCTCCCTGCTCAGCGGGAAGCCTGCTTCTCCCTCTCCCTCTGCCCCTCCCCCTCCCCCCGCCCCCGCCCCCTGCTTGTGCTAGCTCTCTTTCTCTCGCTCTATCTCAAATAAATAAATAAAATCTTTAAAAAAAGATTATTTAAATGAAATGTGATACATGCCATGATGGGGGAATGCCCAGGATATAGAGGGGAATGCCGACGGAGTGGTGGGCATTTGGGCTCTAAATGCATCCATGCATTGGTGTAATTGAAACCCTTCCCTCTAGCCAGGCTAGAATTCAGTTCTGACTGCTCAGCCCTCTGCCAGTGGTACCAAGGGATAAAAACTGGTTTCTCGCCAAAAGAAAAAAAAGAAAGAAAGAAAGAAAGAAATATATATATATATACACACACATACACACACACATATATATATATGAATTTTGGTATATATAAAATGTGTATATGTGTGTATGTGGATATATATATATATATATCACTTGAATGAGGTTTTTGAATCATTACCAGAGATGATTTAAGAGTTCATAGAGGCTGTAGTATTCATAAGAGAGGTTTATAATGCATGGGAGGTTTACAATGTTCACATGTGAATCAAATACAGTGGATTGAACTTCGCTTTTATTTCTTTTCTATAATTTCTTAAGTTAAAATATCTCTTATGATTTATAAATAATGAACATAAATGAATCTTGATGTTTGGGCTCTCATTTATCATTATTCACTTGTGGGTCAAGTCTATTTTCTGTTAAAGCATTTTTCTGTGATATTTACAGACTTTTTAAATGGGTTTCTCCCACTGGCTGAACACATCAGAGCTTGGATTGGCCTCAACACCACATTTTATGTCAAAAGTATTTTCTTAAAGAGTAAGAAAAACCAGACCTTTATACTAACTGGAGAGATTTGCGAATTCAAGAGCTATTAACATTATCATGGAAGAGGATTCTTACAAGAATTCTGGTGAAACCGAAGGATGTTTGATCTTTATTTTTCTATGGGAATCTCCATGCTAGGTTCATAGAGGAAATGTGAGCCAACTCTGTTAGGTCCTAGTAGGGATGTACTCTGCAAAATCCATGGACTTAGAGCTATCTTTCTGCTCTGGTCCTTCACCCAGGTACTTCACTTCTGTATATCTGGGAAAACTGTGGCTGCATTCTTTCTTGCTGCAGCTCTCAGGTGGGGTTCTTCTTAAACAGTTCCATGTGGTGCTGATGAGGCACCTCCTGAGGAAATCGAGAACCATCCTGTGTGTGTTGGTCCAAGCAGAGGTGATGTGTCTTGTGAAGCCAGAGGGGGAGAGGCCAGGGCCTGCAATTCTCAGAGCCATAATAGACTGGAAAATTGGCAGGATTTTCTCCTAAGCCCATACAGGTGGCCCACAAAGACCAGGAGGAATGAAGCATTATTGCACTTAGAATTGTTTCGCTAACACGGTACTGGCGTCACTAAAATGGCAAACGCAAGTAAAATTCCATGGTTTTGAGAAAATTGGACCCAACACATTTTCATTGACTCAAATGTAATAGATCTTATCATTTTGGGGGGAGTTACACAATTAACTTAAATGAACTGTTTTTTTTTGCTGCTTGTTCACAATGGATACATCAAGGACAATGGTGTAAGTATAAGCCTTCCTTCCATCAGCACTGTTTTCATAGAACTGACAACATGAATCATGCCAACAAAGATCTTTGAGAGCAGAGTTTAAAGCAGAGAGCCCAGGAACCCAGCTCTTAAAGTTGTAATGGTTATTGGCTTTTGTACAACTTGTGAACTGTTCCTTTGTAAGCTCTAGATGAATGAAATCTTTGTCCTTTTGTCTTCTGTTAAATGCAGGAAAGTCCAAGAAAGGTATGACAACCTCCTCGTGTGGTGTTTTTGTTTTCAGCAAATAGTGTAAGGTCACTGTTAAGTGATCTTTAAGAAATGAATCGGATTTGAAACTGTAAAATAGTGGATTTTTAGCCTAAGGATCACTCCTTTTACACAATAGAGAAAAATTGTTGCAGGTTTGCTAGAAACACAATCCTGAGTGCAGCTGCTGTTCATTCACAGGCAGCTGTAGGAACCCCTTTGTTGTTGTTTTTATTACAAGGTCAGACCCTGCAGGAAACCAGAGTGCTGGGCAAGCATTGTTTTGCAAGACTCAGAATCTAGATAAACATAAGAGTGGGCATGGTCATGTATATAGGCTTAGTGTAAAACAGGAGGTTTCTGCTTTCTAAAGGCCAGGTATAAATAAGGCTGGCTAAAGGGGAGGAGGGAAGGATTTAGGATGCTCCTACTTATTTATTCTAGTTAAGCCTATTTTAGAAGACAGACCTCGTGCAGAGTGAAGACCAGTTTGCATGACTGGCTTGAATAAATAAGATGCTTATTACTGGGGCCGGGTGGCAGAGATGCAGGGTGTCAGAGGACACACTGGTTATAAAGTTTGAGGGGACTGTGCTTTGAATAATTGAATGGCATTTTATAAACCCTAGCTCTTAAAACTATCTGTTGCTGTCTGCTTGGGAAAAAGAACTGTTTTATTGCTATGATCTCCTTTTTATTCTCCCTGTTTTCTGGCTGGCGAATATGTGTGAAAGATGTTTCTTTCCAAATATTGTTGACTAACTGTCTGCATGTATCATAAGCTTATTATTATTTTTTAACTTCTCAAATTCCTCTCTATAAACTCAGATGCAATCTAGAAATGTGAACATCCATCTCGCCTTGTTAATCTGGCGATGTGACTAACACTGTCTATGATGGCATATTTTTCTGGTCTCCTGTCATCCTTTTTGATCTTGTCTCTTTCTCCCTTTCTCCATCATTCCCTTCCTTCATTCGTGACTCCTCCTGTACCTTCACCTTCGGCTGTGGACTATGGTTAGGAAGGATGAATTTCTCAGCAGGTGAGCTATGGTATGCTAACTTGTCAGAAAGACTGTTACTTTTAGCCTCTTAAACCCAGATTATAGTTTTAAGTCATCTCATTTTCTATATTAAGCCCAGTTAACCATTTCAAGTATACAACACGGGGCACCTGGGTGGCTCGGTCGGTTAAGCGTCCGACTCTTGATGTCGGCTCAGGTCATGATCCCAGGGTTGTGGGATCGAGCCCTGTGTTGGGCTTGCACTGGGCTTGGAGTCTGCTTAGATTCTCTCCCTCTCCCTCTGCCCCACCCCTTCGCCCTCTCTTAAAATAAATAAATAAATAGATAGATAGATAGATAGATAAATAAATAAAGGAGGGAAACAAAACACATTTGGAAGATATTGGGAAAACTGTATATCCCACAATGGCACAATGGTTAAGTCACAAAGGAGTTTTCAGGTGTAACTAGCCAGAATTCATAGATAGGCATGAATAAGAATAAGAAATGGGCCTTGCTCATCCACTCTACTGGCTCTCATGGCCAGTGATGAGAGCTGAGTTAGTTTGGGTTCCTTGCATGTGCTCTGCTGATTGGCGAGCCTCAGATACTGTCAGTTCTCACTTTACAAACCTTATAACTTCCCCTCCAACGGCTATCTCTGCCTGGATAGAAAGGCTGTAGAGCATTTACAAGGCCCTCTTTGCTTTCTGGTTGCTGTCCCACTGCTGGATGTTATTCTTGCTACATAATTTAAAATCAACAACAAAAAAACGAGTAGTCTCAGGGATTGGGAAAGTCTCGTTTTTCCCAGTGCACTTACTTTGCCTCACCCAGACAGTAGATGCATTCCACTTCCTTATTTAGCCATTGCTGAAACTGGAATTTATAGATGAGAAAAGGAACTGATTCTGTGGCTCTTTAGGCCATGACATCCCCATATTAAATAAATGGGGATCCCGTGGTGGTCAGGACACCTGCATCCCCCTCCCCGGGATAGCTGGCACCTGTTCCGGGGTTACCTAGCTGCACGAGCAGTTCTTCCTGGACCTCCTACAGGGTACCCTCCTCGTTTGGTCCTGCTGCTCTGCTGGGGTGTTTCCTCCATCAGAAGTCTCTATACCTTTGGACAGGCAGGCCACAGCCTGAGTCCCAGAACCAGCTCTTTGGAATCACACGGATACAATTCCAGAACCACAGGGAAGGGGTCCAGGCCTTTATTTGTGATTGCAGAGATAATTTAATTTTTTGAAGTTGTTCAGGAGGGCGGAGGCTAAGCCAGGTGGCCACTGAGTTCACTGTGATTAGTAAAGGGTTGCCAGTTGGGAGAAATGAGCCTCTCCATGAGGTAGAATATTTCCACTCACCCTAGATCCACAGGAAACAAAAATCCTGCGCCGGGAAATATATGCTCATTAGCAGCAGGCTCTGTCACTTAAATTGCCGTGAAAATCTAAGGTACTCACTCATCCTACTGCCAGAGTGGTGGAAGTTTCTCTCAGACATAGAGCCAAACTCCGATGAATAATGGGGTGACCTGGGGGATTTATGTTCACAGTCCTTAGGACATAGTCACACCGCTGGCCCTTGCACCCACATCTGAAATTTTTGAGTCATTTTAGTGTCCTGTCTACTTCACGTGAAGGCTGTAAGCTCATTTTCTTATTCTGCGATACTTTTGGGGGGAAAAAATCGTGGAAGATCTGAGGATTAGGACCCACCGTCCTTTCTGCTTTTCCAAGAAGGTGTTAGTGGCGTTATAGGGATTCGCCTTTCCTCATGTCAGTGCCAAGGAGATAATTCTTGTATGTTTTAAATTACATGGCTCTTTTAGGGATTTGGTTTTCATACTAACACTAGGAAGTGTCTTCCACGTAGTTGGTGCCAGTGTGGAAGATTTCTTTGCCAATAAGGCTTTTTTGAAAGCATGAGGAAAGATTCATGTGTGACTTTTTCAAATTTCTGGTATTGTTTTTTTTTCTTTTGGCCCCCTCCTTTTCATAATAACTGGAAACGATTTAAAAGGAGCAATTAGTAATTCCAGAAGTTCATGTATCAAAGGTAAATATTTGAGTAATGATTTTTTTTTTAAAGGCACAAGCTCCACGCTTATGAATGTACTGGCTTCACTTAATGCTCTCTGCGTTAATCACTACGATTAATGGCCTTCTATCAAAAGTGTCGTGGTGTGCTCTTCTGTGTTGCATCTTCCCTTAGCTAAGTGATATGTGGCTCTTATGTGTGTATTTGTAATTTATAATTACAGCTTATATTAAGAAAACTGATTTCCCCAGAAATGCCCTCATCTGAACTAACGTATTTGCACTTTGATATTTAAAACGACTCCAAATAGTTTGGCATGCAAACTCCCCATGGAACTAAAATCATTTTGCAGAAACTTTTGGTGTCCGATGCTTTGTTAAAGCCTCATGGAGACTATGGACTCTGAGAAACAAACTGAGGGTTTTAGAGGGGAGGGGCGTGGGGGGATGGGTTAGCCCGGTGATGGGTATTAAGGAGGGCACGTACTGCATGGAGCACTGGGTGTTATACACAAACAATGGATCGTGGATCACCACATCAAAAACTAATGATGTATTGTATGGTGACTAACATAACATAATAAAATTTTAAAAATTTTTTAAAAAGCCTCGCGGATGTGGCTTCTGCGTTTGAATGGGAATGCCCAGCTGACAGCTGAGGAAGCTATTTGGAATCGCTGCCCCCCTTTCACCCTCTGGCTGCTTTTTTGACCATTTCATTACCAATTAAAAGCCTCATCAAAGATAGGGATAGCGCAAGGAAAGAGGCGAAATTCAAATGGTCCAATCGTAAACTCTCAGTGGATCTGGTAGTGAATTTGATGAGGGAGAAAGGGATGGCGACCTACGGCTGCCTGGAGAAACGTCCTTTTAACGAGTTGAGGAACTGGTTTATCAGTACGATTCCTGCTTCCTGCGTGTGTGGCAAATAGAGAATTGAAAGGAAGAATAATTCGATTTGCATTGCCCCAAATCAGCCACCCGCAAGCAAGCCGTAGCAACAACACAAAGTAAAGCCCATGACCTAAGAGGCCAGCTGACCAAGTCCCAGGGTAAGGAAAAAGCCTCTTATCAATGGCACTTTTGCTGCGATTCATGTGAGTTCTGCATTTTCATATGGTTGTCTACCACCAACTAGCTGAGGGCTGACAGCTAAGGTGGAAAAAGAAGAGAGCTCTGTATATGATAATTAAGAGGTCTGTGTGCCCATTGGGAGGATTGTTGACTGTGAATGTTTTAAATAACTGGCGGGCAAGGAAAATTGAAGAAAAGAAGAATGAGAAAAATGTGCAGCTTGGATTTTTACCAGATTTAAAGTGTTAGTGATACTATGAGTGAGATATGAGATACGAGATTCTTAAATCCTGCCCCTAGGTGGTCCACCTGCTGTTTTACGACCAGATCGAGTATTCCTTAAATACTGTTGAAGAAGTGACTGCCTAAGACGCAGCTGTTGCTTGCCACCAGGAGTCATCTTGCTTCACTTGAACCCAGCTATTTTTAGAAGATACAGGGCCTTTAATTGTGTTTGTTTTGTTTTGGTTTTGCCTGTTTTGTTTTTGTGTGTGCTGATGTATTCTCAGTTGCGCTGCAATGTGGGAATGGCAAAGGAAGACGTGAGACGATCCACTGAGTGAAAGGATCATTCCTAAAACCACTTCTTTGAAGCTCTTGCTTGCACGGAGCATGATGCTGTGTCTTTGATCTTCTTGGCTTTAAAACAAATTAGACCAAGGTCCAAGTTTCATAGGCAGATGTTTCGGGTTGCTGGTTTGAGTCTCAGAAGATCTAAGACTAGAAAATGAGGCATACTAACATATTTATGGCTCTTTCCTTAGGGTATAATCACCAACAGATGAGTGAAGGACAAAGGCAGAAATCTTCTGAATTTTACAACCGCACAGCATCTGAATCAAATGTCTACTTGAACAGTTTCCACTACCCCGATCACAGCTATAAGGACCAGGCCTTTGATACGTTGAGCCTAGACAGCTCTGATAGCATGGAGACCAGCATCTCCGCCTGCTCACCCGACAATATCTCTAGGTAAGATGTATTCACGGTTAAGGTTTCCAGTGTAGAAAAGCACCTGCCGATTTCAAAAAGTAAAGTCATCAGTTTGGAGGGATGTATATGGACAAGCCCAAATTTCTGAAACATAAACAGTCTACAGTGCAGAAGAGGGTTGAGTGTCATGGCAGCCTTTGAAAGTAATTTCTTTGTATCTTGTGTGACTTCGCCAGTCAGACATCATATAATCCGTTTTTCTCCTCTACTCTTCTTTCTTTACATTTGAATTCACGTGTATGCTGTGCTTCAAAAGTCATTTGCCTCTGTTGGTTGACTGCAAGCCTCATTAGGGCGCCTTTTGATTGAATAAAGAAATCATTTCCGACAAGGCAGTAAGAACTTTGAAGGATTTCTTACACTTCTATTTCATTAAAAGCAAGGCTTTAGCTGTTCCACATATTAAAATTTTTGTAAGGATTTAACCATTCACATTCGTGTTCATACTTGGAGGCAAGCAAAGATGGTCTTACAGAATTACAGCTAAAGGCACATCTAAAATATAGATCTGGGGCGCCTGGGTGGCTCAGTTGGTTAAGCGACTGCCTTCGGCTCAGGTCATGATCCTGGAGTCCCGGAATCGAGTCCCGTATCAGGCTCCTTGCTCAGCAGGGAGTCTGCTTCTCCCTCTTACCCTCTTCCCTCTCGTGCTCTCTATCTCTCATTCTCTCTCTCTCAAATAAATAAATAAAATCTTTTAAAAAATAAAATAAAAATAAAATATAGATCTGGTCCTGGTACTCTGCCCCTTCAAAAACTACTTCCCTTTGAGTAGTCATGCCCTAGAGCCTGCATTCTGGACACATCCCAACTCCCCATTCACTCTCTCCTCCTGATACGCCTTACAGGGCTTCTTATTAATTGAGAGGGTGACGAATACGCAAATCTCTGTGCCTTTGACCATATTGGTCCCAGGCCTGGAATCAAGTAGTTTGTTCACTCATTCATTTATAGGCTCCTTCATTCCATAAATACTTATAGAGTGCTCTAGAGGCAACAGTGGGCTGGCACTGGCTCATACTAGCTGGCAAGTGCCAAATGTGCATATTTCCACCTACGTGTGATCAGTGATGTCATGTTGGTAGTTTGAAATTGGCCATGGTGGGAGTATATACTCCACATAAATCGACATTTGCTTCTATCAGGGTTTTTAATTCCCTCCAGAGAGCTGACTTACCAGCACAACTCTGTCTACAGTCAATTTATCCTTCCATTTGTGTGTTCACTCAATCTATACTTACTTACTGAGCACCGGTAGTATCTGGCATTGCAAATATCTTTACCATCTCCGTCCCCCTACTCCCATCTGAGCCTGGAGAAACTTTCCTCATCCTTCAGGCTTAAACTTAGGTTGGAAACTCATGAAAATTTCTCCTTCAGGGCCTTTTTCTTCTGTGTTTCCATTGCACTCGATTCTTTTTTCTATTATATCACTGATCACATGACAGTGTAAAATTTTTTCTTCAGTAATTAATTGGTGAATTCCTCAATGTCAAGGAGGATGGCTAATTATCTTTTGGTTTCTACACCCAGCAGAGATCTTAGCAAATAGTAGGTCTTCAGTAAGTGCTGGCTGAATAAATACCTCAGGATATAGTAAAATGGCCATATTTTGAATTTTGTTATTTTTTAAATTTTTGTTTGATCTATTTTAATTGGCTGAGAACCATTATGATTTCAACCTAAGAAACATCCAATATTCAGCAAATGTTAATTGAGCACTTGTGTGTCCCAAATACAAATGTCTAGTTGGATCATTGTCATCAACAGACTTCCCTCTATTGGACTGAAGCCACAGGCTGGAAGCAGGAATGCGTGTGCTCTTTGGGAGGCAATCATGCTCCTTGAAGCAGATCACAGAATGCTCTTGGTCCTGATTTACTTGCTAATCTGTGAAGTGGAAGGGTTGTTTCTTGCCTATAAGACAATGGTGAATTTTAAAACATTCTGATGGAAAATTACCATCCTATAAATATAATTTATTTCTTTACAAAGATTTGAATAATTTACTCTCTCCTTACCTACAATAAGAGAATGACAGCAAGAGAGGGAAAGTAATATCAGCAAAATGTACTTAGCTTTGGGTTATTTCATGTTTCATAAATGAAAAGAATATGAGACTCAACTGTAACCAGACATTATAGCCAGAAAATTTTAAGGGTGGGGGAAAAGGAGAAGAAGACAGGTGTTATATTCTGTGGTAAATAAAGTATACAGTGTATTTTCATTTCGGCATCAATGGGTGAAATATTAATATTACTGGATATATCCTATCAGAGAAGGAAACGAGTCTCTGGGGAAAAATACTAAAGCAACAGTAAGAATTGTATTGCTGCTTGTCACATGGGGATGACCTAAATTGAGTAAGTCATGTAATGTATGTAATGATAAAGAATAGGGCTTTTGGGGGCACCTAGGGAGCTTCGTCGGTTAAGTCTCCGACTCCTGGTTTTGGCTCAGATCATGATCTCCAGGTCATGAGATCGAGCCCCACATCAGCTCCGTGCTTGACGGGGGAGTCTGCTTGAGATTCTCTCTCTCCCTTGGTCCTGTCCCCCCTAAAAATAAATAAATCTTTAAAAAAAGAATAAAGCTTTTTGGGGGGCTGCCATTATTATTTCAGGTTAGAAGATTAGTGTTTCATGTTATGCAGTATTAAAAGATGCACTCGCTCACTTTTTAAAAAGTTTCACACGACTGTGTTGGGGGAGACCCTTGAGCGTGTGGAAGGAGTGGGCAGCGAACCGTCTGGCACTGAAGGTTCTCTGGTGATGTCTGCTGCCCTGTGCTTGTCCGAGCCGGGCCAGCAGGTGCCAGCAGCTGACGTGCTCAGAACAGAAAGCCTAGCATGTTGAGCAGTTATTCATAAATGACAGTAAACTGACTAATCAAATGTGGTGCTTCTGAATAACAAGACACAAACAAAAGTCAGCCACCCAGCAACTATGATAGCATGGTGACAGGAGGAATAGAAATGGGCATTAAGAGCGAGAACACAGATTCCCAGTGTGGGAGGGACACCCATGCTTCGATGGCACTTGGCACTCAGTCGTTATTTTGAAAACAGCAGACTGTTCTCCCCTCTTCCCAAATAATTGTGAACATTTTATACCAATATTTCTGTGGTGAACTCTTGATAGCTTGACCTCTTATTTATCTATTTTTTTAAGATTTTTATTTATTCATTTGAGAGAGAGAGAGCAAGGAAGGGGCAGAGGGAGAGGGTGAAAGAATCTCAAGCAGACTCCACACTGAGCTCTAAGCCCAACGTGGGGCTCGATCCCACAACCGTGAGATCATGACCTGAGCCAAAACCAAGAGTCAAACACTTAGCTGACTGAGCCACCCAGGCGGCCCTGTTTATCTATTTTAGAGCAGTCTTTAGTAAAATAAATACACTCCAAGCATTTGCCTGTCTTGGCATTTTTCCACTCCCTGCCTTGTCCATCCTCCAAAAGTTGAAAGTAAATATTCCTCCCTCCAGATGACCCCTCCCCACCTCTCATATGTAGTGGTGGTGAAGAGCAGGTGCGCAGAGCGGGCACAGGAAATTACTCAGAAAGGATCCACTTCGATTCTAATTACCAAGCATTACAAGTGCAGATCTGGACACTTAAGCACAGTGACAGGGCAAGACTGAATTTATTTTTATTTGTTCGCCCGGTTGCTTTTTCTTAAAATGGTTTCCAGAGGTAGAGAATGAGAATGATCCCAGTCAATACGCCGAATGAAGAAGACAGCGTCCCTGTGGGGCATTCTGGCAGGTAGTTAGGCATGAGCATGATCATTGTGTATCCTTAGTTCATGCAGACCTGACCCAGGGCACTAGCCATCACAGATAACCAATCACCATGATCAGAAATTACCAGTAGTATTTATATGAGTGTGCTGTCTGATCCTCTAAATGTCAAAAAGCACTGAAACCAAAGTAGAAGATACCTATAAAAGGCTTAGTATGTAAGGGAGAGAGAGGGAAACAAACATTTTGCTTCTGTACCACCATCTACTTTAAAAAATTCATACTACCCTAAGGTAAGCTTGTATCTACTATTATGATGGAAAATACTATGATAAACATTAGGCAAATAGGTAATAAGAAACTAATGTTTGGAATGTATATTATGACAACACATCCTTAATGAGAACTTTTTGAAGTCGGGTAGAAAGAGAAAGAAAGGACTAAAACATTTTCTCTTTGTGAGATTTTTTAAAGCTATGTATTAAAATACCCTGAAATGATATGTGTATTAAAGAGGTAATTCCATGCTGAAATTCTAGTGACAGAAACTTAGTCTTGTGGTTTATTATGTCACAAGAAGCCATTTGTAGAATTTTAGAATTACTCAGAGCTGTGGGTACATTGGCCCTTCGCTTTTTGTTGAGACATCATTTTTGTGTCCACCAGAAAGTTACTTGAGGCAGACCATATGTTTGCTTTTTCAGCATCATTACTTACACCCTAAACAAACAAAAAGCTAAGAAAACAGGCTTTGGGTCACAGAAAACGGCAGCTGAGAGTCAATTCTGCGTAAAACCTCTCTTCTGCTGAAATTACTGACTTGGCCTAGACCGTGTAGTGTTCGGCATACCGCCTACAATGATATGTTATTATCACAATTGCTATTACTAATTTACCAAGACCTGACCTTGTGCTCATACTTGGAGAAAATGTTGGGGGAACTTGATCCTTCATTATTCCTTAAATGCCAGCAGTGTGCATGTGGGGCGGGGAGCAAGACTGGGCACGGAGTTGAGGGCAATCTGTGGCTGAACTTGGGTCTAAGGGATGCTTTCATCTGAATTTCAGATGCTTCAGATTTCTTCATTTAGGCAAAGGTTTGTATTCTGCTTTTTACCCTAGATAGTCAACACTCAGTGTCTGCATTTTATTCTAGGGAGTTCTTTCGGAAGACATACAAAAACCCAAAGTGATGGGGGGTGGGGGGGGCAGCCAACCGTCAAAGGGACCAGGTGTATGAAACCATGTGAAAAACCATTAGGAAGGGTCGGAGGCTTGTTGTGTTCTTGTAATATTCAAGGAGCTACTGAACAGAGAAAGGCTAGACATTTCATGAGGAGTAATAATTTGCTGAAGCTGAAAAAATACTTGAGAAGATTAATTGAAAATAAATATTCTGGGATACTGGCTCTTCATTTTTTTAAAGATTTTATTTATTTATTTGAGAGAGAGGGAGAAGGGGCAGAAGTAGGGGCAGAGGGAGAGGGAGAAGCAGGGATCCCGGATGCGGGGCTCGATTCCAGGACGCTGGGATCACAACCCAGGCCAAAGGCAGCCGCTTAATGGCCTGAGCCACCCAGGCACCCCCTGGCTCCATTTAATGGCAATACTGGTGCACTGAGGGCCGTCTTGGAAAAGTTTTCTGTCTTTCAGGAGAATTTTGTTTTGCTCCAGTTAGTTTTGTTCTGTTTTGCTTTGCTTACTTATTTCTTGTATGCCATTGTTATTTGCTTTTCTTTTTTAACCTTTTTCTGTTTTTGCCTTTGCTTATGAAGTGAATATTCTAAAAAGCCCTAAAAACCTTAAATCTGCTATTTAGATTCCTTTACCCTTGATGGAAGTTTTGTTTTTCTTTATGAATATGTTTTTTACCAAAGTTGGTCAGATGCACAAAGAAATCTTCAGTTGACAAAATAGCAGAACATGACCAAGTAGGAAAAGTCACTAAAACTAGTCATCTTTATATCATTAATGGCCCAGTGACTCAGTATCACCAGCATCCTTACAGCAATCACATGCAAGATCAGAAATGTGTGCCTGCCTTTTGAAGAAGGTCAGAAGTTGGAGCAATGGAAAGAAACATGACTCTTCTTATAATTTGGATGTGCTTAAGAAAGCAAAGATGAGTATTGTGCTCTAGGGAATTCATTATCAAGCTTATCTTCAGGGACTTCAGACTGCTTTTGCATGGCAGGTGCTCAGCATTTCACTTGCTGACATCGACGTCTGCCATGGATGCCATGGTATGACAAGCGTAGACTTTTCCCTACATTCCCATTGCAGCAGCCTTTGCTTTTCAGGGTAGGTGCAACCCTGATGGGACAAAAAGGTAAAAATGACGGTGACAGAGTATCACAGAGCAGCGGGAGTTTGGCTAGTAAAAGTGGTTTATGTGTCAAGGAAATATTAAAATCAAAAATAGCAAAAGTGGGGCTATGGAGAACAAGTAGGTGTCCGTGGATACAAATTATTTTTTTAAACAAAATAACCAACATAGCTTTAAAAGTTTATAAAATATAGCTTAAAAAAGTAGGTGACTTTAGGTGCCTATAGATTATGAAGACACAAGGTGGTAAATGTTAACATGTATTTTCTATCAAATGTTTTCAGAAAAATTGAGTTCCTTTGGAGCAAAAGTTAAGATATTTATGGAAGTATTGCCAAATAAGCAAATTGAATATAACTGGCAGAAAATTAACTATAAATATTATAAAATAAATGGAAAACACTCTGAAAAATTCTAAAAAATGAACAGAAATATTTAAAGACAGATAACTATTTGAAAACTCTCCCCCAGGATGTGCCCAAATTACAGATATCTGAAAAACCATGTACTGAAAATATTTGTTTCTAACCAAGTTATTTCCAACCAGTTCATCCAGATAGGTTTTATGCAGCTCAAGGTCATACTTAGGCCAGTGAATAGAAGCTGTAGGAAGATAGATTTTGATTCAACTTAAGTATCAATATTCTAACAATGTTATCCAAACAATGAAGGAATGGATACAGTAAGTTTTCTGTAGCTAACAATGCTCAGGCACAAACTAAATGAAAAAGGAGTATGTTCTAGAAAGAACTGAAGGACAGATGGGGGTTAGACTATTGGTGAGTGCTTTTTTTTTTAATTGGTGAGTTTTTAAGACCTGAGACTTAGTGAAATCAAATTATTTATTTCCAAATCAATAGGAAACATAAGACATATATACCTGATGTCACAGACAACACTATCAATTATAAACACGATACTGTGCGATTATAGGGCCTGATGTTTGTCTTTGGCTTTCTCAGTTGAGCTGACAAAGTGTGCCACTTAACATCTATGACCTTGACTGTTCTCAATAAAGAGGAATTCCTGCAAAAATATTAAAGATTTTTTTCTTTAATTCTTCCTGATTGAAGAGAACAGAACTTACCCTTTTTTACCTCCCCCAGCAGTTCATGGAAATGAACTGTTCTCTCTTTATCAGGAGAACACACCTGGCTAAAAATTGGCCCAAAGTAACCCTACATAGTACAGAGATTAGGTAAGCTTCCAAGGAGACAACAGTTCTAAGGCTGTCCCTTTCCCGGATGGATGCACTTTGTAATAGGGCAGGAAATACTGATATTTTTTTTTTCTAAAAGACAATTTTTTAGAGCTGTTTTAGGTTCACAGCAAAATTGAAAGGAAGGTACAGAGAGTTTCCATATACCCCCTGTCCCCACACATGCACAGCCTCCCCCATTATCAACATCCCCCACCAAAGTGGCGCATTTGTTACAGTTGATGAACCCATATTGACACCCAAAGTCCATAGTTTACAATTGGGTTCATTTTTGATGTTGTGCATTCTATGGGTTTGGACAAATGTATAACTTCATATACCCATCATTATAGTGTCATACAGAGGATTTTCATTGCCCTGAAAATCCTCTGTGCTCTGCATATTCATCCTTCCCTCCCTCCCACTCCCCACTTCAAACTACTGGCCACCACTAATCTTTTTACTGTCTCTGTGGTTTTGCCTTTTCCAGAATGTCATCAAGTTGGAGTCATACAGTATTTAGCCTATTCAGATTGGCTTCTTATACTTAGTAATATGCATTTAAGCTTCCTTCATGTCTCTTCATGGCTTGATAGTTCATTTCTTTTTAGTGCTAAATAATATTCCATTGTCTGGAAGTACTACAGTTATTTCATTTACCTACTAAAGGATATCTTGGTTGCTTCCAAATTTTGGCCATTAGGAATAAAGCTGCTATAAAACTGCTGCTACTGATTTTAAGGTAAACCATATGTACTGTGTTACTGTGGTCATTTATCTCTGTAAAAGAATTTAGCCCTATGTTTGAAACATCCTACGTTTGAGTTGATCAACAATATAATTTGGGGGGGGCGCCTGGGTGGCTCAGTCGTTAAGCATCTGCCTTCAGCTCAGGTCATGATCCCAGGGTCCTGGGATCGAGCCCCGCCTCGGGCTTCCTGCTCGGCGGAGAGCCTGCTTCTCCCTCTCCCACACCCCCTGCTTGTGTTCCCTCTCTCGCTGTGTCTCTCTCTGTCAAATAAATAAATAAAATCTCTACGATATATATATATATATAATTTGGGGAGACTCTACTAAGAATTATCCTTTTCATTTTCATATGAATTCATTTTTATATGAATGTATCTGACATGAATCCCTACTGTGTGCCAGGCTATGGAACATACAGGAACAAAAGTGTCTCTGTCCCCAGGAGAGTCTAGAAAACAAACATATATTAAATGGCTATACAAGTCTACATGCACAGGAAATAGCATTGGTTCTCTATGGCTAGAACATCAGAGTAAAGAAGTTTTGACCTAGGTCATGCCTGGATGTAAGAGAAAAATAACATTTTTGGTTAGTGTTAAACATTTCCATGTTCTTTTCTTTCTCTTTTCGTTACTTACCCTAACTCTTCTTGCAGCATTTATTCCTTTTGGTTTTTTCCTTCTCCTATTTGCATGATGTCTTTCTCAAGATTCATTTCTTTTGAGGCTCTTGATTCCCTTCATGGGGGGGTTCCTCATCAGTATGGTAGATGAGTATTATTGACAAAACTAGCCACCATCCTTCTGTTGTACCTTTAAGAGAAAGTTGTTTTTTTTTTTAATTGGCATCATCGTGTAAGAAATAAAATGTCCAGGTGTGTATATATATATATATATTTTTTTTTTTTTTTAAGTAATCTCTACATACCATGTGGGGCTCAAACCTATGACCTGGAGATCAAGAGTCACATGCTCTTCTAACTGAGCCAGCCAGGCACCCCCTAAAATGTCCACATGTATAAAGGCACAGCAAAAAAGCAGCTGGGGACACATTTCCAAACCAAATAAAGTGACTTCAAACCATAGGTGTCATCTACATAGAACTTTGGTGATAGTCTTATTGGCCTGATATCTCTGAACAATTAAAGTAACAGGAAAGCCTCCCACGGTCCATACTTTTTAGACTCTGGAAAAAGCATTTTGAGAACACACTTTGTAAGAGTTATTTTGGGTTTATTTATTTATGAGTAAAGCATTCTACTTTGGTATTATCTTCGTTGCCTATATTTTGTCTCCTGAACTGAGGTAAGTCAATGTCACCTACAATTTTCAGAGCTGAATTGCCTGGCCTGTTCAGGCCAATGACTCTCCTAAGTAACATACTTTAAATGACATTGGATTGTGTCATGCACCTTCCCGGAAGCTGTGCATGTGTGTGTGTGCGTCTACGTATGCGTATGTATTTCAAGAGACATCAATCTCAAGCAATATTCTTGAAAGGCTTTTGTGTTCTTTTCAGTGCCAGCACTTCAAATATTGCCAGAATAGAAGAAATGGAGAGACTTTTGAAGCAGGCTCATGCAGAGAAGACCCGACTGCTTGAATCCAGGGTAGGCATAATGTCTTTATGCCAGAGGTCAGTGAGGCAATGGTTCATCCTGCCTGCACAGGACAGGAAACTGTCCTTGGGCCTTGAGAAGCAATATAATCTTAGGAGTAGTCACTCAACCCTTTTGGCCTCATTTTTTTTTTTTATCTGAAAAGTAAGGGTGCTGGAGAGGATTTCTAAGCCTCCTTACTGCATTACAATTTTTTGTAATTTAAAATACATATAGTGTTGGGGTGCCTGGGTGGCTCAGTTGGTTAAACAACTGCCTTTGGCTCAGGTCATGATCCTGGAGTCCCTGGATCGAGTCCCGCATCGGGCTCCCTGCTCAGCAGGGAGTCTGCTTCGCCCTCTGACCCTCCCCCCTCTCATGTGCTCTCTCTCTTTCAATCTCTCTCTCTCAAATAAATAAAATCTTAAAAAAATAAAATAAAATACATATAGTGTCAACGTCGACCAAAATCAGTGCTTTGTATTGTATTTTCCCTTTGATGGCCACTTTGTTTGCCTGCCAAGGAACCAGGAGGAATGTCATATCTTTATGGACTCTCCCTTCCTTGCCAGCTTGTGTGAACTGTGCTATTGTAATACTTAAAATCCCACGTTATTGTGACTGTATTTCAAGCCAGAATCTGAACTTCCTTAGGAATCCCCGCAAATGCCTTTGCATCCTGCCTTAAAGGGCCCCTCCTTTCCTCTTCTGATTTCCCCATGAGCTTCCTCTGCAACCGACCTTCTTCTTCAGCCAGGAAGCCACAGAGCAACAAAGGAACCGGAAAGACCAGGACCCATGGCCTTCCTTTAGAAGATGGCCCACAGAAAAGAGGGCTAAATGCCATGACTAGTGTTGGGTGATGATTTGTGATCCTTTTTATTAAAAGTGGGAGAGTGGTCCCACTTTTCAGTCATCTGTATGAAATGACTGAATACCACAAGCTGGATTTTCACTTAATATTCAGTTGTTAATTAAATGTTGGTTGCCTTTCTGTGTGGAATGATTTTGAAAACTATGTGAGAGGTGATTTTAGTCTAGGTGGTCTATTGGAAGAGCCCAGACTATACAACCAGCAATTATCTAGTGAGAATTTTCTTTTCCATTAGTTGGAATCATTCAAGTGTAACCAGCATGTCTTAAAATTTGTTCTGCATAATGATATTTAGGAACGGGAAATGGAAGCCAAGAAACGAGCTCTGGAAGAAGAAAAACGACGCCGAGAACTCCTGGAAAAACGATTGCAGGAGGAAACTAGCCAGCGGCAGAAGTTAATCGAAAAGGAAGTAAAAATAAGGGAGAAACAAAGGGCACAGGTTGGTGTGACAATCTGGATGGATTAGAATAGGTTGCCCCCTGGTGGTCATTCTTTAGAAGACGGCTGTGCTTGTCAGGATGCCTTTCTGGGCACCTCCCGTCCTCAGCCCTAGACATGTGACTGCTAAGAGACCGGTGGCGGTTCAGAGACCAAAAAATGTATGTTTATCTCAAAACTCTTTGGGACCTACTAACCAAATGATACTTTTCTCTAGTCATGCGTGGAACATTTTTATGGGAGAGGCATTTTTTTCTTCTACCCATTTTTTTGTGGTATATTTAAAAGGAGCATGTTTTTCTGAGCAGCTTTGAAAAACGCAGCTGGACTTGCTACTGAAAACAAATACAACACCCAAACTAAAACCTTTGGTTGAGGAAGAGAAGAGGTTCTATTAAGCCATTTTTGGAAGCAAACACTCCAGAACAAAATAATTTTACCAACCCAATTTTTTGGTAGTGTTAGTGGGTTTTTTGTTTTGGTTTGGTTTCCTGGCCACTGTATTGTCACACATGTCCTCTTCACTACAGCCTTCCACACATACGTGTGCAAGGTTCCTGAACTCAAGCAAAGCTCAGGAAAACCACACATTTCCTTTAACTTCCTCTCTTGCTTATCATAGAGTTTAAATCTTTGTCACTAAACCTGCCTACATAATATATGTTTGTGGAGGAACTAAAATAAAATTTCATGCAGTACCACTTAATGCAAGGTTCAAATCCATTTTGCCAAGGTTTACTAGACTTGATAAAAGGTGCCATTTCCCCTATTCTTTATGGTGGCTGGCAGTCTGATGGCACAGCAGTGAGAGACTATCTTGAAGATTCTGTGTGCTTTGAGGTATCAGTGTCTGTGACATCTGTCTGAAGTCAAATACCACAGAATCAAAGGCAAAATACTGAAGGAAAAATACAAAGGAAAACGTGTTCATTTTATTTCATTATGTCCAGCCTCTGCCAAATTATGATTTGCAGGGGGAGGTCATCCGTGCCTGTTTGGTATTTGAAGCCAAACCAGAAAGCATAATTTTATTTTAATCCTAATTATAAGGTTTGCCTCTAAGTATATATTTAGGTCATTTTCCCCAGGGCAGAGGGGTGGGGTTATTTAACAGAATAAACTAAAGCACCATTTTAGAAATATGACCCATGGCGATACGTGCTTCTTAGATTAGATGAACCTTTCCTGTAGCCATAGTAAAATAAAAGACATCTTTGTACATCTTGTCCATGTCTGCTCATTGGGCAACTCATTGAGTACGGCTTTGATTCTACTTCTTACCTTATTTTAGCTTCACTTTTCAAAGCATACATCTCTGCCTTTGATTTCTATCAGAACGTGTGGGGAGCTGATGTGTCTAGCTTTGGGTGGGGGGTGTACTTACTAAATAATGTTCACCAGTCGGGTCATGTCTGAGATTATTTAAGAACTGATATTAGGTTGTATAGGGGGAAGTCCAAGGAACTTCACAGGAGAGGAGTCCTCATTTGTAGGAGGCAGCCCAGGGAACTTCATGCCTCATATGATTCCCTGTTTTTAAGTGCTAAGTACCTCTTATAAAGCTAAGGTTAATGACATTTTCCCATTTTCTCTTCTGTCCATTTCAAGGAGTAGAATCTATTCCCCTGAGTTTATCCACCACCACCCCCACATATTGTGGCATCCTTCTTAAAATGCTAAGCACTTTTTCAAACTCCAAAAGATAATGTTTATCTTAAGTTCTCATAATCACATGGACATTTTAACGCTTAGGCTTTTCGGTTCATGTCCACTCCTAAACATCTGTGACCTGAAACGAAATGATTAATTAGCTAAATATGACATGGGTTTGTGCTTTTCCAGGCTCGACCTCTGACACGCTATCTGCCTGTCCGGAAGGAAGACTTTGATTTGCGAAGCCACGTAGAGACTGCTGGCCACAATATTGATACCTGTTATCACGTGTCGATCACAGAGAAGACCTGCCGAGGATTCCTTATCAAAATGGGTGGAAAAATTAAAACTTGGAAAAAACGATGGTTCGTTTTTGATCGGAACAAGCGCACATTCTCTTATTATGCAGGTGAGTGAGAAAAAAAAAAACCCTAAGTGATACATTCAAATCAGGAACTCTCTGTTAAAGAGCAAAAACATCGGGATGAATGGGTTGATTGGTAAGTAATAGAATTAATGGCAATCTTAGCTTTGCAGGTATGTATTATTTTATATTCAGGTTATATATAGTCCCCCTGATATGAATTTCCTTTCTAGAAATAATAAAAACTATGTTATTTTAAAAGTATGAATTCATGGGGCACCTGGGTGGCTCAGTCAGTTAAGCGTCTGCCTTCGGCTCAGGTCATGGTCCCAGGGTCCTGGGATCGAGTCCTACATCAGGCTCCCTGCTTAGCAGGGAGCCTCCTTCTCCCTCTGCCTGCCGCTCCCCTGCTTGTGCGCTCTCTCTCTCTCTCTCTGATAAATAAATAAATAAATAAAATCTTTTTTTAAAAAAAGTGTGAATTCATCTCTTCTAGTTCTGAAATAAGCTGAAGTCCAAATAAGTAGTAAATGGAATTTTTGTTTTTAGACCAAAATATTGACTTTTAAACCATGAGGCCAGAAAATGGGTTTCTGTTTATTTATTTATGGTCATCTGCCCTATTTAAGTCACACACAATTAGGCAGCCTTGGCTGACAGTCACTCAGCTAGAGTTTATAAAGTAGAAGGTTATTGAAGCAGAGGATAAAGCTCATCAGTGAATAAGTGAACAAGTAAGTATTGATTAAGTGACTGAAATCTTTTTGCATTCTTTAAATGATGGATTATGAGAAGCGTACCCTACTGAATCTTCTGAACATACCGGAATATGGATGTAACCGCTGTACTTATTAAGAAGTCTCCTGGGTCACATGGGAAACACGCCCATTGTCAGCACAGGTGGAGTTCTGCTCTCTTCAACAACTGAAGAAAAGTGGTATCATGCCAGAGCTTGTGAAGAGATCTGTCTCTGTGGTGACGGTACCAGCATTTATGAGCACTATCAGAAATTGTTACATCGATGCCATAAATAAGTAACAGTCCAATTCCTCCATCTATAGTGTGAGGTCAGGATATGCTTATGAAGAGAAGCGCGAGTGACCAAGAAGCATGCGAAAGAGGGGAAACACAGGCTCTGGGGCCCTAGAGTTGGGGTGAGGAGGGGGCAGGGGCTCATACTTTCACTCAGGGGCTCTTTGGTGGGGCTCCAGTTAATGCAGCGGCTAGCGGCCTGAAGCAAATGGCCTAACCCTCAGGAGTTCCCCGCTTGCCTCTCTCAGGCTTTCTGATGTCGGGCTTAATGAGAATCCAGAGATGTTCTCTTCAGTTAGTACAACAGAAAAGATGCTAGTTTAATGAGAAATGCCAATTTAGTGTCTGCAAAATCCATAAACAAACCTTTGTGCTGTGCTAGTATCCACAATCTCACCCAGAATTCTCCAAAACTAAAATTTTAATTATCACCTTCAGACAAAACAGCTTCACTCTTCTCTATTTCCCTTCTCCTTCCTTTCTTTGTCAGCCCCGTCAGTTGCTCAGTTCCGCTTCCTTCTGACCCCTGTCAGAACCTATGCTCCTTCTGACCATATAAATGCGTTTTTCCAAATTCAAACTTCTTGGTGATCGGTTTTCAATTTTTTGTTAAGGACCAAAACCATTTTGGTATATGAATGATTACTCAGAACTGTAATACATAACACAGGCTAAAATTATATTTCATTCAGGTCTTTATTTTTATTTTTTTTAAAGCTTTTATTTATTTGAGAGTGAATACAAGAGACAGAGCACAAGCAGGAGGGTGGGTCAGGGAGGAGAAGCAGACTCCCTGCTGAGCGGGGAGCCCCACACAGGGCTCGATCCCAGGACTCTGGAATCATGACCTGAGCTGAAGGCAGACGCTTAACCGACTGAGCCATCCAGGCGCCCCTCATTCAGGTTTTTAATATTTACATATTATATAACTGGCCAGTGAGTCCTAGTTTGACAAATGCTGGTCATTTGGCTCTGTTTATAGCCCTCATTAGCTTGTCTGCTCACCTCACCCCCACCCCCACTCCCCCCAAACATCACCAAGTGCAGTAATAGATCAGTCCACAGGAAGCCATACAGATCGCAGTTCAGGCTGGACAGGACCCCCCCAGGCGCTGCACCCCTTCAGCCGACACAGAGGTAGATGGGCACCATATTTGTGAAGGAGCTGTCACCATGAGCGCTGACAGAGTCCTAAGTCCCTGTGCTGATCATGCCCTTGGCCTCTATATTAACTGAGTACCCTTAGAAGAGTCTCTAAAGAAAACTGAGACCCAGGAAATATATCTGTAAATTGACGGGATAATGCTATGGAAACTGAATGAGTAGCTTTCTCGTGTCAGTTTACAATAGCATTATTGATTCTCTTAGTTCACCACGTCCTTGTGAGACCAGTATTTTTTTAGAGCTCTTTCTCATAGAGGAAGAGCCCTACAAACAAAAGTTTCATTCCCCAGTTTTCTGCCTCTTTGAAACACTGATAAGAGTTACTTTTATCTCCAGATTTTATTTCACATCTGTTTTCAGAAAATGAAATATTGCTGTATTCCCAATAATAGTGCAGAATCCTTCCCCATGAGTATTTGAGAGATACACTGACCTCTTTCACAGAAACTGATGGAAACCCACTGACCGTGGCATGAATTAAAGCAGTGTTTCCCGAGGAAGAGCAAAACAAACAAACACATACAACTATGGTCCATGGTCAAACATGGTCAAATAAGTTAGGGAAGGGGTGCCTGAGTGACTTGGTTGGGCGGCTGCCTTCAGTTCAGGTCATGATCCCAGGGTCGTGGGATCGAGTGCCACATCGGGCGCTCTATTCAGCGGGGAGCCTGCTTCTCCTTTACCCCCACTTGTGCTCTATCTCTTGCTATCTCTCTCTCAATAAATAGATTAAATCTTTGAAAAGAAATAAGTTAGGGAAATGCTGAGTTAAATGTACTATAACAGCTTTATATTTTCCACTGAACTTCTCAGGGCTGTTGTTTTTCAGACTAGCTTTTCGTTGTTGAAAACAGAAACATTCATGAATAAAATTCTTAAAAATAGAACAGAAGTCTGTATAATGAAAATCTCTTTCACGTCACAAAAGTTCTGACCTTTTCTCCATTTATATATATGTTCCAGTATATATGTGTGTTCTTTTTTAATACAGTTGGGACCAAATTATTCACTCTGTTCATAACTTGGTTCACATAACAGTATTTCAAGATTTTTCTCTCATGAGCACACACAGATCTAGTCTTGAATTTCAGTGGCTGTGTGGATTCCACTGTATGGCTGGTCTCTAATTGAATCAGTCCCCTGTTAGATTCAAGCAGATTTTTGCAGCCTTCTGCCGTAACGAACACAAATCCATGTGCATGTGCATGAGTAGCTCTGACACAATAAGGTTTGAGGAGTGGAATTGCTGAGTGAGAGGACTGTTTGCAGTTTTCGCAAACTGCCTTCCCAAAGCTTTCTTATTTGCACTTCCACCAGCAGCATATGATAGAGTCTCTTTCTTTGCAGCCTCTTCCATGCTTTTAAAATTCTTCAGTATGCTCACATGCATTTATGATCTTTGCTGAGCATAAGTTACAAAATATTTCAAGAACTTCTTAGATCATAGAGGGATGCTGTTTGGTTGGTGGTTTGGTTGGTTTGTTGTTTTTGTTTCGTTTTACATTTTTTTTTGTTTTTTATGGCAAATTTGATGAAATCTTAGAAACCGTTTGGAAAATGCTGCATTGAAAGGATGTTAAATTATTGACATTGAAGCTCTGTTGGGAACAGGAGAAAAAGCATGCTGGACAAGAAATTCATAGGAAAGGAATATAAGTAGAATATTATTTTAAATTATGTCCAAAAAACACCCTTCTTACAAATTTCATTACAACAGCTCTACATACTAATGTTTCCGGGACAACCACTGTTCTGGAGAATGTGAGGAGATAATTTGTGTCAGTGTCAGTGGTGTTTATACTTTGTGTGCTCACTTGACTGACTGTCAAGAGTTCTGGGTTGTCTTGACTGCAAATTTGCTGGAGAGCCTTGGGCAAAGTCAATTAGTCCCCGAGGGTTGGGCAGATTATTCCTTTTTGTTTGTTTGTTTTTGTTTTTTCAGTATAGAACTGGGCTAATGCCTTCACCTAAATTATCCAAATTAATCTTAGGTAATTTAAAAACTAGATAAATATTTTTTTTAAAGATTTTATTTATTTATTTGACAGAGACAGAGAGAGACAGTGAGAGAGGGAACACAAGCAGGGGGAATGGGAGAGGGAGAAGCAGGCTTCCCGCAGAGCAAGAAGCGGGATTCGGGGCTCGATCCCAGGACCCCGTGATCATGACCTGAGCCGAAGGCAGACGCTTAACGACTGAGCCACCCAGGCGCCCCTAGATAAATATTTTAATAATTATACTGAAGTTACAATGTTTCCAGTCCATCAGTGGTGATAAAGTATTTTATCACTATTTATTATTGCAGACAAGCATGAAGCTAAATTAAAGGGAGTAATATACTTCCAAGCCATTGAAGAAGTGTATTATGATCACCTCAAGAACGCTAATAAGGTAAACACTGATTTTCAGATTTCTGTCCTTTGAATGCATGATTAAATGGGAAAAAGATGTTTTTTGAACTCCAAGCAATTTAGATTTGTTGTTTTGACATAACCAATTGATATAATCATAATGGTTCTAGAAAAGCGAACATGGAAGTAATTAATACAGCTGATATTTTGTGGGGAAAAAAAGTCATGGTGAAGTGAGAAAATCTTCTGGTCATATTAATTTAGAAGACCCTGTTAAGTGACTTTTTTTTGTGAGGTTCTAAAAAGGAGCTACTCCTTGGTTATAAGGAAGAATCTTAGTAACGCTAAGAATAAGCTGTCGCTTATCACCCACTATCAGCTAGGTACCCGGCTAGAGCTTTACCTACAAAGTAGCTGCTAAGAAGATTGATTGGTGAGCTCTCTGTGTGATATTTCTTGTGCAGAAAGTTTGGAAAGACAGTCGATCTTGAGAAAGGTGTTGGAGGTGGGGCTACAGGTTATACTAGAGCAGTAGTAACACCAATTTAGAGTTCTATAAATTAGAACTTTTAAAGAGGAAGAAGCCCTCACATATGTCTGTGTCATTTAATTTCAGGATGTTTGTTTTACATTCTTTTCCTTTTTTGATTTTTAGAGTCCTAATCCATTACTCACCTTTAGTGTCAAGACGCACGACAGAATCTACTATATGGTTGCGCCATCGCCGGAAGCCATGCGGATTTGGATGGATGTTATAGTTACTGGGGCAGAAGGTTACACGCACTTCTTGTTGTAGTGAATAACGGTCTACTTCAGGGCTGACTGCAATAATCTCGTACAAGAATGAAGCCATATTCAATCCCAGATGGAAAGACCCAACAGACCCATCCTTCTCACTGTGTATACTCAGAACTCCTTTTATATTAATAGAAAGTCATTTATAAAAGAGAAAAAAAAGGGTTTAAATTCAGAGCTGGATGATAAATAGCAAAAGGATTAAAGCACCTATGAGAAAAGAAAAAAACGACTATTTTGGTAAATAGCATCACTTATAGGAACATTTCTTATAAACTATTTTTATCGATTGTTTACTTTGGTGAAATAAACTGAATGGTTTACAAAATGTATGTACTTGGAAATATGAAATTATTTTAGCACCCCAGTTATTGGCATTGACATTATTGGTTATCAACCGGTATTTTAAAAAGCATTTTGCTGAAGGTTATTTTATAAATAGAAGCAAATAAGGATTTGGAGGGGAATATATTTTAGGAGGAGTTTTGCCGTAATTATTAAGTACTGCACCTACACCAAAGACTTGATATGACTTCTGTTTAATAGTGGTAGTTTCAGGTGATGAACCGCATTTAGTGTTACTCTACATTTTAAAATGGTACTTTGATGCCATCAACTGTCTAGAAAGTTGACTCTGAAGAGTTACCACTGGTATAAGCTATTGTACATAGAGAGCAAATCACTTTTTGTAAAAGAAGAAAAAACAAAAAGTTGTGTGTTTTAGACAGAAGCCATCTTATTAGACATTCTGTCACTTTGAGCAATTTAAAATAAGGAGAATATTTAATATTTTGCTAAAGATTCCTCCATTTCCAGTGCTGAGAATAAAGGTAGCCAGCAGCCAATTTCCTTTAGATTGTCTGTTTCCTCTTTTTTGTAGAACATGCCTGTTAATTGCAGCCTCACGTGCCATAACGATGAAATCAGAGCTCTGTTTTCACCAAAGAACAGACCAATTACAGAAGTAGCATAGCTCTATAAAAAGGAAAATGAACTTCGACTTAATGTTCTTTGTAATGTACTATTTTATTATGTATTTCTTTACATTTAGCCTATGTTTTTTAGAGTTAAATTAATTTTTGTTGAATGAAATGACTTCAGGCAAGTCTCTTTTATAACAGTTTTTCAAATAACTTTATCCTGGTTTGTCATGTTGTGTGTATTTGCAAGTATAAACATACTCTTTCCTAAAAGTTGGCAAATGAATAGAAATAGAAAATAACGGCTTTGCTTACTAGTACAGGGTTAAATGATTAGATTGGAAGTGTCTGTAAAATCTTTGTCAGGCCTGACGGGGTACAATTTTTAAAACTTTGCAGTGTGGTTTGTATACATGTATACATGTTGCCAATAATAAGATTTTGCAACTGGATAACACATGATTTTACTTGAACAGTGGAGGACAAAGTCACGATTGCAAAAGACATTTTTATAATATGTTTTTTCAGAGATCACCCCAAACCCGTAATGATCTAAAAGAGTGAAATGCAATTGCTAAAATTTTGTAATGTAAAGATGTAACTTGTCTGTAGTGTACTTTATAGGATTATAAAGATATTCTAATCAGCATTATATCTTGCATGATGTAGTAAACCTTTTAAAATGTGTGTTAAAATATGTTGAGTATGGATTAAAATGTTGACCAGATTTCACATTTGAAAATAAACTCATCTCTCATTAGAAGGTTACCTATTGGTGACATGACAGGGGATGGATTAATCAGCAAAAGTCAATTGTGAATCTCCACAAAAGTTGTTGTGTGCTAATATTTTGATTTGTAGTTTTATAAATTGAAGTAATTCTAAGTCTCTCTGGTCACATTCCTGTTGCTGACAAAGTGAGATAACCCCTGACAAATCTGACATCTTACTGTCTTTTTGCAAAGATGCAGTTATTACTGGGGATTGCAAGGACTGTGCTTATTTCTCTGGCAGGGAGAATCATGCAGGTGTGAATTAAGGGCTTTATTTGATAGCGACCTCATTTGTCTCCCTGGGCTAAGGCAGCAGGTTTCAGAGAGAGAAATGGCCCTGAACAATACGTCCTATCATTCCTGTTAATGAAGGCAACATTGACAGTGGGAATGGAAACAGATTCGTTTACTTCAAGCCCATCACTGTGGGTAAAGCATCTTCACTTGATCTAGCCAAGGTGTTTCCTGATTTGTTATACTGATAAGGGTGGATAGAACAGTCCGTGTACGGAGCTTTTCCCATTATGGAGACAAGGCAGATTTTTTTTTTTTCATTTTGCTGCACATAAAATGTAAGAAGATCTGCAAAAATAAAGGGAGAGAAGAAGGACAGGAATGATTGAGGATATTTGCAATTATCCAAAAACCACAGCGAGAAATGTTGATTATTAAGATGTAAGGGATAGTGAAGTGATGTGCATTGTGTATCACCTTACTGATTTACGTCCTCTGTAGTCTACAACGGGCCTAATGGAGAACTGGCAAAACAGCTCACCAGCTTTTGGAGTGCCACCTGAAATCAAGCAGCCCTCCTTGCTATCTATTTCTGGCACTACACCACCCAAGAAAGATCTATTTAATTTTTATTTAACTAACTTTTTCAGTATGTTCCAATAAGACAGGTTCTCAAGACTCCAAAGATAGGCTGGATTCACTGTATCCAAACTTTGCCTTTAACTCTAGCATCAATCATTGCTCCAAAATTTATGACCAACATAGTAAACTGACTTTACTTAAGTATTATACCAACCACAGTAGCCTGAAGTAGAAAAAAAGATCTTACTTGTGGATGCTTGACACCCCCAGGATTAATTTGAAGGGTGCCAGAGCTAGAATTCAGAAACTCTTGTACAATTTATTCAACCATTTTTCTATTATTGACTATTCCATTTTTTCTTCTGCTTCCTTCTAAAAATGGTGATGTAGCTGATAATATGCCTCCTTATGAACTAGTGTTGTTTTCTACAGGAGAGTCACAAACTGGGGCCACTGGGTCAAGGACATTGAAAATGATGCATAATTTAAACCCTAATAGGTGTGGTGAGATTACCTGCCAGAAAAGTTTAGCAATTAACCCTCCTACCAACCCTATACGAGTGCCAGTTTCCCAGCATCCTTGCCAATAGTTGCTCTTTTTAATTTTTGCGAATCTGATGCCTGAGAAAAATAACGTTTTTTCAATTCATATTTTTCAATTAGTGAAGTTGAACATCTTTACATATGAACTCCCTATTCACAGCCATCGACCAATTCTATTGAAATTATAGGTTTTTCCCCTTATTTCTAGGAGCAGGCTGAATAGAAGTATTATTGTTCTGTTATCTGTGCTGTAAAATCAGTTTTTTCTAGACTCTCATTTGACTCAAGATGACTTTTGCCATTCAAAAAGTTGAAATTCATATACATTTTTATTTTTTATGATTTTGTTTCATATCTTGCTTAAGAAAGTCCCTTCTTTCCCCAAACTATGAAATATGCTCAGTGTATTTAAATCCTCTCAATTTTATTCTTCCGTTGAGATCGTTTATCTACTGGGATTTATTTTTGCACATTAACATATGACAGGGGACGGAATAATTCCAAAATTCAATTGTCAGGCATACAAAGAGCTAGAGCAAAAAACGAAGGAGCCGTGAGCGAGTCCACTCCGGGTATTTCTGCAAGCAGGATTAAGGTCAGATCTTGGAAGCATTTCCGGTACAGCTTAAAACTGTCGGGGCGGGAGAGCGAGTTGTAATGCAAGCAGCCTAGCTAGCTAGCATCTTATGCTTTCGCTCCCTAGTGTCCTCGGGATGGTGAGACGGTTTCCTATCTAGGAGCGTTGGATACGCGTTCTCTCGGCGCCTCCAGCCACGGAATATCTATCTGCCCATTGAAAAAGTCGCCTACTGAAGTCACTCAAAACATTCTGCAGCATCAAAGGCAAAAAATGAGAGAATCAACTGTCCAATAGCGAGAGGAGGGCCAGCGCGACGACGCTCTGCGCATGTGCGCTCTCTGGTGCTACTCTCCCGGGGTTGTCTTTAGCAAGTCCGGGCTTCCGGCTGGCGGCGCACGCGCAGCCTCAGTTATTGTGCACTGAGGGACTCTGTGGGTCTGGCCGGTGCTCAGGGGCCGCTGGGAAGATGGCCGGAGTGGGCATGGCGGCTCTGGGCGCTTGGGTACCTTGTCGGAGGTGGAGCAAAGCGGCAGTCTTCGGCTTCCACCGTGGCCTCACCGCGTTACTCGCCAGGAAGCCCGAGGGGACGCCGCTGTGGCTCCCAGGTCAGTGTCCGAAAGGCGGGAGAAGTACGCGTTCTTTCGAATATCGGGTTCAGTCCGTTCCTGTCTAGTGCGTTTTTGGCGCCCTATTTCAAAATGCTCTTCTCCCATTCTCAGTACCCCAGTTTTAGGCGCTTTCAACAATTCTGGTGAAGGCAGTAAGAAGACCTCTTCCTGGCCCCCGGGTATCCTGCACAGCCCGGGCCCTTGCTGGCGTTTTCCGCTCTGCCGTTTTCAGGATTCTACTCCCTGCCTGCCTCCCCGCGCGTTAAGCGCCAACCCTAGGAAATATTAAGATGTGCGTTTATTAGTTGCTTTTTCTTTCTTTTCTCTTCGGGTCTAAGGGGTTTACAAATCTTGACTCTTAGGATGCTTAGACCTGCCTTTGTTTCACTTGAGGGAATTTACGATATGGACTTTTTTGTTGCAAAAGTGTAGACGCCGCCATCAAGCCTAATTTCTGATTTTGCCTTCTCGATGCTCCCGGCTCAGTGAAAACCATAATCATTACTCAACAAAGGAAACTAGAATTTGGACCAAAAATGAGAGCATCTGAATGTTTTCTTTATCTTGTCTTTGATTCTTCTCCGTACCACCCTACCCTCAGCATATATAGTCTGTCTTTCTGAATTGTGTCTTTTTATTCTCCGGTTTTGTTGTTTACACCTTTGCCATACAAGCTGTCAGGTGCACTGTGCTTGGAATAGAAACGTCATTGCTGATACCCTTTGTTTTAGTTAAAATTTTTAAATGTATATAATCAGCTTAACTTACATTTAATTCTATACAACCTAAAGGCTTGTTATATGTAAGTTCCTCTATCGAAGTATGGTATGTCAGTTCATTAACTAGATTGTAATACTCTTTCATCTATTTGGCACATCGTTGAGAACTTAACGCATCAGCCTTTGAGCTCATCTTTGTAGGATAATGGGTGTAATGTTAAGAACCTGTCTGTCCTCTTACAACTCACCAAGATGAAGTAAATTGTAATTGTCTCCAGAAGAAATTCCTGTTTGGGGAAGTAATATCAAGAAGAGGATAGGAGGGATTTTTTGAGTGCTGAGCTAAGGAAATTGGAAGTTGACATTTTTGCAAATACAGTCTACCAACCAACGTAACTGGCCCCTACTAGCCCTGGTTTTCGCTAAAAGTTTTAAATTTGGCATATTTCACTATACACTGAAACTTTGAAACACACTTCTATGTAATAAGGATAGCTTTACGCCTTCAATTCAGTTTTTAAAAATTCAACTTCTCAGGCTGCCTGGATGGCTCAGTTGATAGAGTGTAGGACTCTTGACCTCAGGTTCGTGAGTTCAAGCCCTACCTGGGCATAGAGCCTACTTTAAAAAAAAAAAAAAAAAAACCTCAAATCCAAAATGAAGGAAGCTTTTATCAACTCTCGTGGAGGGGGCCGAGATGTTTTCATTGGCCACAATAAAGGAGAGGAAGGTTTCATTTACTATAAGAGATTTTGTTAGTCCAGGAAGACTGTAAGGAAATACACAAACATTTTTTTTTTAGATTTATTTATTTATTGAGAAAGCAGGAATGTGTGTCTTGTGTGTGTGTGCGGGGGATGGGGGGGATGGGGGGTGGGGGGAGAGCGAGAGAGAGAATCCCAAGCAGACTCTGTGCTCTTCACGGAGCCGGATGCGGAGCTTCATCTCACACCCAAGATCATGACCTGGGCAGAAATCAAGAGTTGGACACAACCGAGTGAGCCGCCCAGACGCCCCACAAACCTAATTTCTCTGGAAGGAGGAGATGGGATTATAAATGACTTAATGTTCTTTTAAATATCTTTTTACTTTTTTTTAAGAGCAAGTATAGATTTTATGGTAGGAAAAAACTTCAAAAACAATGAAACAATGAGTAACCTTGTAAAGTTTGCCAGTTGTACTATTGTACTTAAATTGCATGAAGATCTGTGTAGCATTCACAAAAAGCCAAACCAACAAATAAAACACATAGTGATTGCAGAGCCCTGTGAGAAATCTTTTTCCAAAAATGGTACTATTATAAATTATTCAAGGTCACTTGTAAAGAAACTGCTCACTGAAGCCATCTCAGCTGATAAAGAGTCATGATTGGCTATTACCATAGCCCATGAATCTGTGGGTGGCGAGGGAGCCAGTAGTAAAAGTGGCACACCAGCAGCCCCACCTTTGGAACAGTTTCTCAAGGGCAGACCAGACTTGTTTCTCCCCCTCCCTGACAAAAAGTAGAGGATGTGAAACTCCTCAAACATTGAAAAAATTAAAAAAATCTCACAAGAGAAGGCTAAAACTGGTATAGAGAAATCTGAACGTTGATTGATACTATTTAGGACAGATGATACAGCAGCAACAGGAAAACATTTTTTACAAGTCTTTATCTTTTATTGCCTTGAAATTTCCTCCTCATTGCATATTTTGGAAGAATCAAGATTGGACCTTGCTCAAAGGCACTGATTTTGATATGAGTTCAGAAAATACCATGCATAGGCTTGTGATTTTAGTACAAGTCTTTGTTTTTCCTCTTAAATGGAAGTAGTTTTGACATCAATTTGACAAGTTAAGAAAGCTAAGATTGAAAATATACAATTGACCCTTGAACAATATGGGTTTGACTGCAAAGGTCCACTTATACATTGTTTTTTTTTTTCCATAAATACAGTACACTACTGTAAATATATTTTCTGTATGATTCTCTTAACATTTTCTTTTCCCTAGCCTACTTTGTTGTAAGAATATGATATGTAATATATACGACATACAAAATATGTGTTAATCAACTGTTTATGTTATTGGTAAGGCCGCCAATCAACAGTAGGCTATTAGTAGTTAAGTTTTGGGGGAGTCAAAAGTTACACGCAGATTTTTAGGGATGGGGTGGCTGGGTGATAGACATTGGGGAGAGTATGTGCTACGGTGAGCGCTGTGAATTGTGCAAGACTGTTGAATCACAAATCTGTACTTCTGAAACAAATAACGCAACATATTTTAAGAAAAAAGAAAAAGAAGATAGCAGGAGAGGAAGAATGAAGGGGAGTAAGTCAGAGGGGGAGACGAACCATGAGAGATGATGGACTCTGAAAAACAAACTGAGGGTTCTAGAGGGGAGGAGGGTAGGGGGATGGGTTAGCCTGGTGATGGGTATTAAAGAGGGCACATTCTGCATGGAGCACTGGGTGTTATGAACAAACAATGAATCATGGAACACTACATCAAAAACAAATGATGTAATATATGGTGTTTAACATAACAATAAAAAATTTTTAAAAAAGTTACACGCAGATTTTTGACTATGTGGGAGGTTAGCACCCCAACCCTCATGTTGTTCAAGGGTCAATTGTATATGGTTTTCCAAAAACAGTATTTGTGAACTGTAGTTTATGTTTTGTGTACTTTGTTTAGCTTGCAGACAAAAGACATCAGTCTCTTTCCTTAGTCGACCAGACCTTCCAAACCTGGCTTATAAGAAGCTAAAAGGCAAAAGTCCAGGAGTTATCTTCATCCCTGGCTATATTTCTAATATGAATGGTACAAAAGCATTGGCGATTGAAGAGTTTTGCAAATCTCTAGGTCACGCCTATATAAGGTAGGAACAATGCATTTCAGAGAAAATACTACTACCATTTAGCATGGCAACAGAATTATTTCTGCTCTAACCAGTTAAAGCAAATGCCAGTGTTTTTATGGATTAACCTATTTTAATGGTCTGTAAACTTTAACCTTGTGATTTAGGGCTATCATAAATGCAACCTTTAAAAGACCTTTTTTAATGGTCTTTGTGCCACCCTGACAATGCTGGCAGGAAAGGAAACTAGTGGTAACTAAATTCTAGATAGAATAATCCAACAGGACAGCAAACCAATAATAGTAGTTGGCTTTCTTGTAATGTAATTATATTGTGGTTTTCCACTGGGGACTTAAAGGCTTTTATTTGGCCACTCTTTATAACTCTACTTTTAAAATATGTATTTAAGAATATTGTATATTTTTCATGTCTCTTACCTGGGATCTTTTAGGTTCTCATTTCCCATCCTCTTCCTATTGAGCCCATTCTTCCCCTTGGTTTTAAGTGTAGTCTCTAACTCCTAAATATATTTCTCTGGCTTAGTATTTTCATTGGCTTTCCACGCCCCTATAAAAAAATAAAGTATTCAAAAATTAGTATTGTATAATTCACCTTTCCACTGAGGTTTCTCTTTCCCCTCACTCCTGTAGGTGAATATGTAGAAGCATAAATAGAGAAGATATGTGTTGTTTAACCAAAATTTGGTATCACGGTTCCCAGTATTTCATACTGATAATTATTTTAGTAAAACAATGTGCTTACATTGTTGTTATTGGGTTTGTGTACCTGTAACAATCATTTATATAGTGCCTAATTTGCCAGAAGAGATAGTATGGTTTAGTAGAAAGAACACTGGCCTGGGATGCAAGAAATATAGGTACTAGAATCAGTTCCAGCAATAACTGTGATAAGATGAGTCAGCTGATAAACACTGGACCTGTTTTCTTCATCATAAAAAAAGGGCAGGTTGAACTAAAGATAGTTTCTGAATCCTTTCTATCACTAACAGCCTAAAAATGTGTTCATCTAAATTGTTAGTAGTTTCACTAACATTCACTCAGTGGGTCTAGAAAATATATCTTTCAAAAATAAGATAGTAAATAAATTTTAAAAACAAAACTTACAGATTTTATTCAATATATTAGCTGAGATTATGTCAATTATATGGATTTAGTGTTACTCCTTTTATCATATTAACTGAGTGGTTTTATTTTCATGCTCAGAACTTTTAAAAATCTGCACTGACTTAACTGTTATTCTGAAGACTGGACTATCTTTTCCAAGTAGACTTTCTAGTACTATTGCTGGGTGCCGTAAAATACGCAGCGAATTCTAAAACATGGCCATTGTTCTTATCAGGTTGGGGAAACACAAGATAAAATACATATGAGAAATTGAGCAAAAATACTCATCAGAATGTGATTGTGTCAAAAGAACAGTATACTTAATTGCACAAAGTGAGAGAAAACTGAGGATTGAAGTGGATAAAAAATACTTCATAAAGGCACACTGAAGGATAGTTCAGATGTGGGTAAGAAGGAAGAGCTATACGGGAAGGAGCACTACCCGGATCAAAGCATGATAATATCAGAAAAATTGCCATCATTCTTTTTGTCCCCAAAAGAATTTGAATCAAGAAATCACCATTTTACTGGTTCTTGAATTTAAATTGAGACTATGAGCACTGTAACCAGTTCCTATCTCCCTATAAGGCATGACATCTCTAGGTTTTCTGCATTTTGGATACATATGAAATACATTTTTTAAAGGTAAATGAACACGATTGAATTATAATGTGTACAGACCATTAAGTGGTACTGTGTTAAAACATAGCCAAAATATATTTTATAAACCTTACAGAAGTATAGCCCTTCACTATAAAATTTTAATTTAACCAAATTCCTTTTTATTTGCTTTTATCAAACTTCATTGCAATCTAATCACTATTAACTATTGATTGCATTTTAGCTTGTTATAGGAGATTTTATCTTTTATTTATACACCAGTTCCTCAGTTTATTTTTGTTGTGTTTTTGGCTGTAAGATCTTGGATCTTGAAGAAATAGTTAGTTTTGTATATTGTACAAGAAGTGGTACATATGGCTATAGGAAAGTGGTTTCTTGAAGTCCTGTCACCCTGCCTAACATAAGATTGAGTCAGAGCTCAGGAATGTAGCACATGGCCTTAGGGCTGGTATTCTCTCATATTTATTTGTCATAAAATATTTAATTGTAGATTTGGGGATATGTCCCAGAGTGTTGAGGCTGCTAGAACAGTAGTGTGTTGCTATGTTTTAAAGTCCTAAACAGCTGAATATGTTTGAATTGTCTCCGTGCCTTCATTAGGGTTCAACAAGAGTGAACTGTATTTTTTACTTAATACTTTTTAGTGTCACTAAATGTTTACTTTTCCCTCTTTGGAGGGACTCTATATGTATTCTGCATCTGCATCATATATTTAGAAGGCAGCTGTAAAAGATGCAGCAAGTAGAGATGCCCGATTGCCCACCAGGGGAGGGAAAAGGAGGATTGGCTGGTGTCTTCCCTCTTCTCCTGGGTCTGTCTGCCATGTACCCTGGATTGCGAGAAGTAATAACTGATCGAGACTTCAGCAGCAGCCTTGTTACACAATTCCCATGGGTCCCAAATCATTTCACTTTATACCTAAAGAAAATTTTTATTTCTTCTTTCTCCAGGATTTATAAATTCCTAAGAAAATGTTATATGCTATATATCTCATATATATTCTTACGTGTACACTAAAAACACTAGGATTAGTTTTCACCAGATTTGAAGAGTAAACAAAACATGAAAGCTTGAAATTTGAATAAAGTGATTCTTTTGACTTTTATCTTCCACTTTTATTTATTTAGTATGTGTTGTGATACTCAGTGTATGAGGCTTATATGCCTCGCCTCTGTGAAGAATGCAGAGACAAACCAAGAATGGTGTTCCCCGTGAGGATCTGTCAGTCTCACAGTGATGACGAGGCGCACTACACACGCAAACTGTCTTACAGAGCAGGTTGTAAAAAATTGTAACTGCTAAAAATGAATTCTATATAAGCTTCATGAGGTAGAAATTTTTTCTTCAGCTTTTCTGGGAAGTTTCTCCAGCAAAAAAAGGTTCATTTGGACTAAGCTCTAAGAGTATATGAGCTGTGTAGGTGAAAGGAGAAGGTACTCCAGGTGAAGAGAACAGTATGAGGCATGAAACAGGACAGAAAGCGAGAGCCAGCTGAGTAACAGCAAGTTGATCAGCTTGCCCAATGTGGCATTTGCGTCTAATGAAATGATAAAAGGTTGATCCAAGATGACCAGAAGCTAATGGTCTGTAAAAACAGGCTGACACGCTAAATGTTTATGTTGTATGTCACAGGGAACCAATGAAGCTTATGCCATGTCAATATAATGTTGCAGAAAAAAACCTGACAGATATCAAGTAGATCCGTTTGGAGAGGGACTAGTCGTAGAAACACAGGAGGCTACTGTGCTAGGCCAGTTTTGTAGCGTGATAGTGGTCTTACCAAATTGCAGAGAGAGATGAATGAGAAGAAATGAGAGGGAGTGAGCGAGGATGGGGGGGGCAGCGTTCCGTACCCTGGAAAAAAAAAAGATTTGAATAAAATGGTCTGCTCTTGCAGAACTGACATTGTAGTCAGACAAACATTTGAAACTTGATTACAACATAATACAAAAAGTGTTGAGTGAGTACATACAAAAGAAAGTGACTGATGGTAGTAAGCGGCGCGTGTATGTCAAAGAAAGTGCCTCAAAGGAAGTGCCTTGACTTAATGAGTAGGAGTTTGGGTGGGGAAGGAAGGCTTTCCAGGCAGTGGGACCGCATGCAAAGACTCAGCATTACGAAAGGCTTACCCAGGCACTGAGGTTTAAGGCAATCTGCAGGTGTGGTATACTTCATGATCTGTTGAATTGAGGCCTTGAAGGAGAGGGAAAATGCAGAGATCACACAGACTTTGAGCCTGGAGAACTAGAAAGTTGGAAAGAGAAGCAGACTAACAGGATGAGCTGGTGTTCATAAATTTGATTTGCCTTTTTCCCTTTCATTAATTTAGTAAATACTAAGCACGTACCATATGCAAAGTACTGATCTAGGCACTGGGAAAGCAGTGGTGAACAAAATAGTCCAGGCCCAAATGGTGCTTCCATTCCAGTGTGGGAGACAGACCACAGTCACATTTCTTATATGTCAAGTAGCAGAATCTGCCATGAAGAAAATAAAGCAGGGTGAGGAATTCGAGAATGATGAAAGAAGCACAATTTTGGATTGAGTTGGTCACAGAAGGCATCGCTGGGGATGTAACATTGGAGCCTGAGGCCTGAATGAAGTGAGGGAGCGAGCAAAGTGGATATCTGGAGGTGTAGAGAGAGCAGCTGATGTAAAATTCCCGAGGCACAAACATGGGTGGTGTATTCCATTAACTTCAAGAAAGTGAGTGAAGATATAGTTGGGAGGAAGGCAATAGGAAGAAACGAGATCAGAGAGGTAGTCAGAGGCCACGGGATGGTAAGGACTTCATATTTCATTTAAAGATTATAGAAAGTTTTTGGAGGGTTTGTGCAAGACGTGATTTTTGCTTTAAAAGGAGCACTGACGACATGGGGAAGAGACTACAAGGATAGGAAAGGGAGGCAGGAGACTTAGGCGGAGACTGTCACGCTGGTCCAGGCAGAGGAGATAGTGACGTGGAGCCGCCGCTGGTGGCGGGGAAGGCGAGAGAGTTAGTGGATGGAGGCGATATTTGAAGGTTATGCCAGTAGGGTCTGCTGAAATATGTATTGACCTCAGTGTTTTATTTTAATATATTTTAAGCATTGTAATAATGATAAATATGCTGTCTTCCTTAAAAATCAGAGAAACAAACATAGATATCTAGATATAGATTTGTTTTCCCTTTCTCTAGGTTTGATTACTCTGGAGTTGGAAATTCAGATGGCAACTTACAAGAATGCACAGTGGGAAGATGGAGAAAAGATGTTCTTTCTATAATTGATGACTTAGCTGAAGGGCCACAGGTGACTTTTTGTTAAATATGATTATTAACTAACCTCATGATTTTTTAGCTGTTTCTTTAGCTATGAAAATTAAGTAGTTTAAATGTTTAACCATCACTTTTGGTATTTGATTTAAAATTGTTCTATTTTCACTTTCTCGTAAAATGTAAGCATTTTACTTTTCACTGCAATCATAATTTTAATTCTACTTTGTGCCAAATATTAAAAGTCTGGGAGCTAATGGATATAGAAGAAAAAAAGTACATACATAAATTACTCAATCCTCTTACAGAAAAGAAAATTCCTCTTTAAAACTATAAATTTTTATTTTTAGATACTAGTTGGGTCTAGCCTCGGTGGATGGCTTATGTTTCATGCTGCAATCGCAAGGCCACAAAAGGTTGTTGCCCTTATTGGTATAGCAGCAGCTGTAGATGGCCTAGTGACACAGTTCAGTCAGCTTCCTGTTGAGGTAAGTCACAGCAGCCTTAGCGTATACCTCCTGTCATTCTCCTGCTCCCTCTGTCTTTGAATTTTCGTCCATGTGTCATCTGTACTTTGACTTCCTATGCTGGCTCATCTTTTGCCTTAGCTGCCTTTTTGTGTATAATCTCTGCCTTCTTTAACTAACTGGTCTCTTGTTCAAGGTTTCCTTTTTTTCACAGCCTCTTCAAATCATTCTGCCAAATATTTGAGCCACGTTAATGAAAACACACTTTAAATTTCTTTTTTTTGCAACATTTTCTTTATTAATGACATTTACTTAACTTATACATTGTGATCTCTTTTTGTACCTCTTATTCTTACTTTGTGGCATATGGGAAATAGTACTTATTCTTATGATCATGTTATACTTGGCTCGTCAATTATGAAACTTTTTTTAAGCCTGAAAGCAGCCTCAGAGCCTTTCTTAGCGGAGCTCTCCAAGTACACATTATCGGTCGATCAGAATTAGCACACAGGAGATGAGATTTGCCATTCCTGGCTTAGACACCTAGTTGGCATTATTTTCTACTGCTAATTCTCACTTAAAAAAAAAATGTGCTTTTCATTACTAGCATGCCCTTCAGCAAATCATGACTGAAATGAGGTTTCCAAAATGAATGAAGGTAATTTATTTGTTACACTTCATTATTGGACATATGTTTAAGCACTTCAGTTGTCTGCAGGGGTAAAGAAATCGTGCGTCATAGCTGTTTATTTTTGTATATTTTGTTACTGTTTTGCAACCAGTTGAGTTCTCTGCATGTCTTTTTCCTAAGGATCTAGATGTCACCTGTGGGACTATGATCCTGGTAGGACTGAGGCACAGAAAATCTAAGAAAAACAGTCGAGGGGCACCTGGGTGGCTCAGTCGGTTGAGTGGCTGCCTTCGGCTCAGGTCATGATCCCGGAGTCCTGGGATCGAGTCCCGCATCGGGCTCCCTGCTCAGCGGAGAGCCTGCTTCTCCCTCTCCCTGCCTCTCTGCCTGCTTGTGCTCTCTCTCTCTCTCTCTGTCAAATAGATGAATAAAATCTTTAAAACAAAAAAACAGTCGAGTAGTGGTTCAAAAAGTGTTGTCCCAAGGCCAGCAACGTCAGCATCACCTGAGAATTTGTTAGAAATGCATGTTCCTGAGCTTTCCCCCAGAAACTGGGAGCGCGGCCCAGTGATCTGTTTTAACAAGCCCCTCCAGTGAAGTTGGAGATCCACCGCTCTGGAGAGTGGATGAGCACACGGAGGAGGAAAGGAAATAAGGAAAAAAGCGTATGTGGTTTTGAATAGTAGAGTATGGTTGACTTTGCCTCAAGTTCTGCACTGATACATACCAGTGCCATATATTACCTGTTCTAAGCTTATTTCTCAGTCCACATTCTTCTCAGCTGCTTAAGAAATGGCATTGTCTGGGGGCACCTGGGTGGCTCAGTCATTAAGTGTCTGCCTTCGGCTCAGGTTGTGATCCCAGGGTCCTGGGATTGAGCCCCGCATTGGGCTCCCTGCTCTGTGGGAAGCCTGCTTCTCCCTCTCCCACTCCCCCTGCTTGTGTTCCCTCTCTCGCTGTGTCTCTCTCTGTCAAATAAAATCTTTAAAAAAAAAAAAAAGAAAGAAAAGAAATGGCATTGTCTGCATATGCAGATTTTATGTCATTTCCTCTGAGGGCTAAAATTACAAAGCTGGTCTTTGTACTTACCTCCTATTTCTGATTTTTTGTTTGTTTTCTTAGTTGTTTTTCATACATAGTTGCTCAATGTTCTCATGCTGCTAAATTCTCCTACCATTGCATCTTTCTGCATATAAACTTTGAACCCTTTACCCCATCCTCTAACTCAATTAAATAGTGTTTCTCCTGGTAGGAAATTATTTCAAGAACATAGCAGATTGGGAAGGAGGTGATTAAATAATTTTTTCGTTGTTGTTATGGTAGATGACAGGATCTTTGTACACTTCTTTTTATGTGTGTCTATCCCCATCACTCAGGGAGGATATGGCAGGTATCCCCTAAGTGACTGAGAAGATCTAAAGCCTGCAAGTCAGGGCATGTCTTTGCGAATCCTGTATCAGACCAGCAAATGGTTGTTAATAGAAGCATGTTAATTTAAAAGCATATGGGAAGAGCAGGGACACTAAGACCACTGTCTCTTCACAGAAGCAACTAGCTCTAACAATGGCAAGGCAGCGAAAGTGGTGATTTTTACTGTCATCTTTAGCCCGGGCATTGTTAACACTCAGCATTGCTTATTGTGTCGGAACTGACTCTAATGATGTCTCCTTCTTTGAACACTAGAAGCCATCAGACAGGATGCACAGCTGTTTGGAACACAAGCTTCTCAACCACATCACCTTGCTGTGGTTTCTTCTAGCTGTATAACTTAGTGTATAGTGTACATTTTCTTCGGTTAATGGTGTTTTTTGCTATTTCTGAACTTTTTGTTTTTGAGGGTTCAGTTACATATAACATTCTGTGAAAGGGAAGTTTGTTCTTCAGATGGACAGTATTCATTCAATTCGATGGCAGATAACAGCTGGGTGGGGGACGGGGATACTTAAAATGCAGCTGTTCTTAATTACGTCTCAGTAATTACCACCGGTTCCACTTCATCGAATAACCAATGAAACAGTTCTAATTACTGAAATTAGAAATTTAGTAATTATCCTAAGTACTTTGAGGATCACTGAATATCATTTTTGCCCTAAATATTCAGTTCCCATGTTTTAATGAAGAAAATGCCTTGGTATTAATATAGATTCATATATCTTACAGTTTTTTAGAATTTCATTAATTTCAAATCACTTGAAGACATGTTTAGGAGTATAGCTTTCAGATACACAGCTTTTTCACTGAATCAGTAAATTGTTTTGCAATTCTAAAAAATGCATTAAAATGCCTAAATACATACAGATTATATCATACATATTTTATTGTTTAAATTCTTGCTCTCCTTTCATATTTGCAGTAAATTAACATTTTAAACATGGAAAAATCGTAATATCTTCACTGGATATATATTTATTATTTTTAAGATTTTATTTATTTGAGAGAGGGAGAGCATAGGGGTTGGGAGGGCCAGAGGGAGAAGCAGACTCCCGATGGGGGACTCGATCCCAGGACTCCAGGATCATGACCTGAGCCGAAGGCAGTCGCTTAACCAACTGAGCCACCCAGGCGCCCCTCTTCACTGAAAGTTTAAATACAAAATTTTCAATATATTATATTTGGTTTTTCTTTCCTTATATTTTTCTTTATTTTTGATAAGATGTCCACCTGTTTTTCTAGTCAGAAATGCCCTTAATATGATACGGTTGCAGAGCCTTAAAAATATTTACATCTTGATATATTAGTTAAAGTTCTGATAATACTTCCAAATAATTTATTATATACAGATAAATCTTTATGCTCAAGATGTTCATGGAAGTACCCAGCAGTGTGGAAATAGTTAATTAGCATAGATCCAGTATAATGGACTACTGTGCAACCTTTGAAAACTTCATAGAATTTTTTAAAACCCAGATATTATGTAGAAGTAAAGCAATGTAGAAAACTCTATATGAATGTGTAATAGATATCCGTTTTATGTATTACGTACATAAAACCAAATACATGGAGAAAAATACTGGAAGGAAATGAGCCAGAATACTAATGGTTGTTGTATCCAAGAGGTGGGATTATATGTGATTACTTCTTTTTATAATTTCTATATTTCCCATGTTTTCTATGATGACTATACGTTACTATAATTAGAAAAAAATTTTAAGAGGTGCCTGGGTGGCTCAGTCGGTTAAGTGTCTGCCTTCGGCTGAGGTCATGATCCCAGGGTCCTGTGATCCGGGATCCTGCACAGTGGGGAGCCTGCTTCTCTCCCTCCCTCTGCCCTTCCCCCTGCTTGTGCTCTCTCTCTCTCTCAAATAAATAAATAAAATCTTTAAAAAAATTATTTAAGACAAATTATAATCTAAAAAGTAAAAATTCTTCAAGAATCAAAAGATACCCAGTGTTTCATCTTAAGGGAATAAGTGTGGAAGTGATTTCCTTGTTCAGTTTTCAGGAAGTATTTGGAAGACTTCATTGTCTTCCAAAGAAACACATTTTTTTCTCATTCCCTAGGACTCTGGAAGGCAAAAATAGTGCTTTTTTTTTGGTAACATTTAGCCTGAAATTCTTTTTTTTTTTTAAGATTTTATTTATTCATTTGAGAGAGAGCAAGAGAGAGAGCACAAGCAGGGGGAGAGGCAGAGGGAGAGAGAGAAGCAGACTCCCCACTGAGCTGGAAGTCTGACACGGGGCTTAATCCCAGGACCCCAGGATCACGACCTTAACTGACTGAGCCACCCAGGCACCCCTAGCCTGAAATTCTATGTTTGATTGTGCCAGAGTAACTACTGTGTTATTTTGTGCTTTTGAAATCTAAACAATTGTTATTCCTACGATTTGGTTTTATATATTATGAATGATTTTCTCCCCTTTGTTTTCCCTTTCATTTGGGGTGAAGCGGCACCTGATTTAAGATGTTACCTGATGAAGCTAAATCTAAGTTTGAATCCTAGCTATGAGAGTTGTTACCTTTCAGTTTTAAACGTGAAATTTAACTTCTCTGGGCTCTAATACCCTCTTTTGTAAAAATGCAATAACAATTTTTATCCGGATCTTATGAGATACTATGTGTAAAGTGCCTGTCATGGTACCTTGCATAGTGTTTATTTATTGATAATTAGCATTATTACATTTTTATCTCTTTTTTTCCTCCTCTTCTAGGACTGCTTTTCTTAGACTGTTTAAGACTATTGTGTGTGTTAGTGTTGCATACATTTATTTTCCTCATTTTCCCCAATAGGTCAAAAAGGAAGTAGAGATAAAAGGCGTGTGGGCCATGCCATCAAGGTACAGTGAAGATGGAATTTATCACATTCAGTATAGTTTCATTAAGGAAGCCGAACACCACTGCTTGTTACATAGCCCTATCCCAGTGAACTGCCCCATACGATTGCTCCATGGCATGAAAGATGACATCGTGCCTTGGCATACATCCATACAGGTTGCTGACCGAGTGGTCAGCACAGATGTAGATGTCATCCTCCGGAAACATAGTGATCATCGAATGAAGGAAAAAGCAGACATTCAACTCCTTGTTTACACTATTGATGACTTAATTGATAAGCTTTCAACTGTAGTTAACTAGAATCACATTATTAGTTGGTATGTAAACTCATGGATCCAGAAGATTGGCAGAGGGATAACAAATGAAAGACCTGATACTTAGGTTTTTTCCTCTTGTCTCTACTTTGTAAATATCACACGAGTATTTATTTAATGATGTATAATACAAATGATACAAATTGTGAAGAAAGTACAAGCTGCTGTTTGGCAAATTTTCTCCTTCCTTCAATCCTTGGCTTTTTTTAATAGAAGTATAGTTGCACATCAGTGTTATATAATAGTTTCAGATGTACAACATAGTGATTGAACAGCTCTATATGTTCCGCTCTGCTCACCACAGACGTACCTGCTGTCTGTACGGTGCAGCGCTATTACAGTACCATTGATTCTGTTCCCTGTGCGGTAGGTTTCATCCCTGCGACTTAGTCTGTAGCTGGAAGCCTGGACCTCCCACTCCCCTTCACTTATTTTGGTTTATGCCCCCCCTCTCCGACAGCCACCAGTTTGTTCTCTGTATATATGGGTCTGTTTCTGCTTTGTTTTGCTTTTTAGGTTCCACACATAAGTGAAATCACATCATATTTGTCTTTCTCTGTCAGACTTAATTTCACTTAATCTAATACCCTCTAGGTCTATCCATATTATACATTTTTTTAAATTAAAACATTTCTTTTTTATTCAAGAGATGTTTACCTGCTAAACTGGGACAGCTCTTAATTGTGTTCTCTTCTACTTAGAATTGTTAATAAAGCTGGAATTTTTTGTCTTTTGTTTGGTGTCGGTCATACACAGAGATTTGTAAAATTGCTTCTGATTTTAAAATGCAATTCACAAAATATAGGACAGTGAAAAAATCTGAAATGATCAGAAAAAAGTCTGAAGCATAATAAAGTTCAAAAAGTAAGGCTGTCACTTTATATAGTCTATTCTGCATGTTATAGTTGAACTTAAGGTTATCCTTTTTTAAAGGCTCAAGACTTTACAGTAATATAAAGGAAATACATCATTCCTAATGTTGGCTTATATGTCATTTAAATGGGGGGACTTGATCTTAATGATGTAGTATATTCTAAAGAGGCAGTTAATTTTTATATATTATTGCCTGCCTGCAGAAACATTCCTTTTCTATTAATATGTGCCTTAAGTACAAATAGCCAGGTGACTGTCATCTATGTCAGAGGGCTTTCTGAAGTGCAGAGATAGTAAGAAAATATGAAATGCAATTATTACATAGGTGTTTTTTAAGAACTAAAATGGGCTTGTACAGTAGTGAGCCTTGATATTACTGAGTTGGTGTCTTTCAGCTTTTAAGTTTGGTTGGACTTTATTTAGCCTGCTTAAGTTATGTCTGTCAATGTAAAACAAATTGATAACATACAGAGAGAAAATCATTGCGATAAAATTCCTGTGCCAAAAAAAGCTAACATAGCTTTCTGAGGCTTAGCCTCAGAGAGACCAGCTTACAAGGTGAGCCCTTGGCTGGTGTCTGGGAACTTGGCTTTTAGGAGGTTTCCACCAGTCCCAGAATGGGCGAAAGGGGCTCACTATGCCTAAACTGTCTCTAATGTATGAACAGTATGGTTTGTGCTGAACACCTTTCCCTCTGGGAGTCTGGAACTGTGATAGGTGCCAGGCAGAGGCTGCCTCAGTGACCAGCTCCCAGTACCTGGGCACTGAATCGCACAAGCTTGCCTGGTGGACAACATTTCACGCGTATTGTCACAACTTACTACTGGGGGAATTTCAGCTCATGTGGCATGACCACTGGGAGAGAATTCTTGAAACTTATGCCTCATTTCCCCAGACGTCACCTCATGTGTCTTTTTCCTTTGCAGATTTTGCTGTGTACCCTTTCACTAATAAGTCCTAGCTGTGAATAAAACTAGGTGCTGAGTCCTGTGTGTCCTAACAAGTCATCGAACCTACAGGTGGTCTTCAGGACCCCTGACACAGATACTAAAAAGGTTAATGCCTTATAGGACTACAGTCTATGAGTTATACTGAACAGAAGTCATTGACCAAATACACACAAGTCACGCACATGCCACGGTGCCTAGTGCTAGCGTGAGTTGATAGCCGATGGCAGGGTGGCTATTCCAGGGCCTGCTTCGCCCAGACACCACTAGGCAGAGGATTCAAAAGATGAAGAGGAAGTGGCCCTGCCTGTGGGACTTTTCTGGAGCTAAACGTCGTAATAAAATGAGCATGATTAGAGATTCGTAGCATACCTGTAGAGGCAATGTGCAGAGAGGTTAGGGACAGACTATGCAGTGTGGGTTTAAAATCCCTGCTCACCATTTACAAGCCCTGTAATTGAGCACTTTACTTAACCTCTTTGAAGTTTTGTCAGCTGTAAGATGACATAAAGCTAGGTAATAAAGCATAAGGATTCGGTAAGTACAGTACATTTAGAACAATGACACATACACATAGGAGTCACTATCTTTTCCCTTACAATGCACTGAGCACAGTCCGGTGAGAAACTGGTGGGCATAATGTGTGGGGGTTAGGAAGAAAAGAGGCAAGGAAGTGAGCAGGGCTTTTATGTAAAGCACCTTCCTCTCAAGATGCTAAATTGGAAGGTTAGTTGTGTGGTGTCATTTCAAATATTCAGAGGTTAGAAAAGGGGAGGAGGAGAAACCTTCACTGTCTGAAGATAGGAAAAGCCGTTTGTTGTTGGTTTTTTTTAATATTTTATTTATTCATTTGAGAGAGCACAAGCAGGGAGAGAGGGAGAAGCAGACACCCCACTGAGCTGGGAGCCTGACATGGGACTTGATCCCAGGACCTGGAGATCATGACCTGAGCTGAAGGCAGATGCCCAACCATCTGAGCCACCCAGGTGCCCCTGGAAAAGCTGTTTTAGAATTTAGTACAGCTTTGCAGAGGGTAACATCACAAATTCCAAATGATTTTGTATCAATGAGATCATGTATTACAGTGCATTGTTAATTACTTTAGTGGGGCTTTTCCCTGTTTTTCCCCCAAAGCCCTCTTTTTTTTTTTTTCCTTTTCTAAAACCACTCCATGCCATATATCCAGTGACATGGAAAATGCTTGAACAACCAGCAGCCCCTGAGTGCCTTATCCTCTGGAACTCCTACATTATTTAAAAGCAACATGACCCTTCTAAACAATCTTAGCACATGCAATGGAGAGAGAAAAGGCAAAGGCCAATGGTAAGGAAAGCTAAGTGAGGCCACAGAATAAATTTGCTTTTGCTGCATCTGTTAAGCTTAGAGGCATCTCCAGACACAAATCTAAACAGTATGCTGTTCACTGAGCAGCCAGTAGAAAGTTCTGTGTGGAGGAGAGGAGGGGAAGAGCCTTGGGCAGGGCTGAGCTTTACAAAGCATGGAGCTGGCAGGGAGAACATGACCAGCCACACAACGGGTCAGTGCCCAAAGGGAATACGCCAAATTTTCATTAAATTTGAAACCGTTAAAAAATAAAACCGAAACAACTAAGAAACTCTTATTTCCTGAAGGAAAGAAGAAGATGGGTGGAATTTAAATACACCTTTTAAAGATCCCCTTTATATACACATCTAGTCATGTTTAGTTTAGAAATGTAATCATGTGGTATGCATAGTTGGTTTGATTTAAAAAATGTTTTTGTGCATTTACAGAATATGCCTAGAAAAAGGCAGGCAACTTCTCTTTTTTAACCAAATGTGTCTTTTGAGGAAATTAGCCTTCCAAACATTTGGGCTCTCCCTTTTCTTGGGCTTTCAGAGTTTTGATGACAGAAAAACTCTCATCTACTAAAAAAATTAAAAATAGTAATAAAAATCTCAAATGTCCGTTTCCCTACTCATTTCTACCTCTCTGTTTCTAACACGTTTCTCACTTGCACCTCTGTGCTCTCAAGAACAGCATTCTGTTTTCACCTTTTTGCTAGAACTTAAGCGCTTTGAGATTCTCGTGTATATACCAAGCTCCCTGAGGTCAGGAGCTTTGCTTTGAAATTGTTTACCCCCAGCATCTCTGACCAGGGTGTGGCAGCTCCTTTGCTGGCTTCTCCTCCTTACCCACTGCATTAATGTTAACTTTCTGGTGAATTCTGACCTTGGCCGTCTTCTGCTACTTACCTTAAGCAACCACACCCATGCTCCTAGTTTTTTGAGGGGCAGAGGGCAAGAGAGAATCTCAAGCAGACTCCCCGCTGAGTGCAGAGTCCGATCTCACAATCCTGACTGAGATCATGACCTGAGCCGAAACCAGGAGTCGGACACTTAACCGACTAAGCCACCCAGGCGCCCCGCCACACTCCTAGTTTTAACCACTACTTGCATGCAGATGATTCAAGTCCATTCCTCCATTCCAGACTTTTCTCTTGAGCTCCAGACCCATAAAACCAACTATCCAATGAACTGGGATGGATCGTGGGCCTCCCAGATGCAGTAAGTACAAACCTTGTTACCTCTCCCCCATATGGACCTCCCGATTATGAGTCCCCTTACAATAAATGACACCACATTAACCCGTTATACAAGTCAAATTTGGGGTCATTCTGATCATCTTTTTCTTCACCCACATCAATCGGATGATTCTCTTTCCCTAATAAAAAACTCAAATTGTCTTGCATAAGTCCAGTGGCTGGCAAAGCCAGTAAATATTTAACAGCTAGCATTCCAGAAAAACAAAACAAAATAAAAACATCCTGATTTATAAGTTTGCCAACATTCATGGCATAAATATTTCATTAATGAGTGATTTGAAGCTATCGCTGTCACTGAATACAACAAAGGTGGGGAGAAATGGCCAGTAGCACAGCATTATATAGTAAATACACCATGTAGAGACAATAAACATAATAATATCCTCAAAAGTACCTGTAATAGTAAAATGAAGCAAAATAAATTAGGAAGTGATCCATTCTGAGTATTTAACATTTGTAATTTATTTAATTATAAGTTTATATAATTTAATTGCTTATAATGGCTGAGTGACAACTGGCTCTCACAATTCCTGAAAATTTAACCATGGGCACTTGCAAGCAGACTGCTTTATGGTCTAGAGCCTTCATGACAGCCACGTCTTATTTTTCTTCCTGTATGTCTCTTCTCTTTAATTCTATGCTTTGTTGATACTAGAACATTTTCACCCGCCTAATGAAGCTGTCTTTGCCAGCCAGCCACGTTCCTGACGTTCTCAACCCCTCCTGCTTCACCCCGTTCACCTGACAAACACCCACTCATCTTTTGAGGCTTAAAGTCATCTCATTTATAAACCTGTTCCCCAATCCCTACCCCCTTCTTCTAGGTATCATTGTACCTGAGTACCTTGTGCATATTTTTAGCATGACACCTGGCTAGTATTTATTGTTTACAAGTTTAACGTTGCTTCTAGACCATGTTGCCATGTCTTGTGCATTTTTGTACTCAGATACATAGGCCCTTTAAAAAAGTTATCGGGAAAATTAATTCTAATACTAGTAGACACTCAGTAAATGTAGAGTTGAGCCCATTTCCCCTAGGGATCAAACATTTTTTTTTTAAGATTTTATTTATTTATTTGACAGAGAGAGACACAGCCAGAGCAGGAACACAAGCAGGGGGAGTGGTAGAGGGAGAAGCAGGCCTCCCGCGGAGCAGGGAGCCCAATGCGGGGCTCGATCCCAGGACCCTGGGATCATGACCTGAGCCGAAGGCAGACGCTTAACCGACTGAGCCACCCAGGCGCCCCAAACATTTTTTTCTCTAAAGACTTCCTGTAGATTGCTGGACACTTCTAACCTATTCCTGGGCTGTGGCCCCCACTCTCTGCCACTATATCCTCTCCAGAACCATGAGTTCAATCATTCACTTAAAGCACCCCAACTATTTTGTCACAATGGAAAGAAATCTTTGGGTACAAATGATCTGCAAAGCACAGAAAAAAAAGAGAAAGAAAAAGAAAAGAAAGAAAAGAAAGAAGGAAAAAGAGAAAAGAAAGAAAGAGGAAAGAAAGGGAAAAAAAAGAAAAGGAAAGAAGGTAAATGCACATGTACAGGGCGCCTGGGTGGCTCAGTTGGTTAAGCGACTGCCTTCGGCTCAGGTCATGATCCTGGAGTCCTGGGATCGAGTCCTGCATCGGGCTCCCTGCTCAGCGGGGAGTCTGCTTCTCCCTCTGACCCTCTTCCCTCTTGTGCTCTCTCTCTCTCATTCTCTCTCTCTCAAATAAATAAATAAAATCTTAAAAAAAAATGTACATGTACATCTTCTAGAATTGTTTCTAGCTTTATATAACAAACCAGCCTCTTCCTTAGAGCAATTCCAGCCACAGAGAAAGTAACATGCCTTCTGTTTGGCCCCCTGTTTCCTCAGTTGCAAGTTGGAATTGACCTTACTGTTGCCACCCAAGATGCAACTCAGTGACTTTCAAAATTCTGCTAACAATTTCCCTCTCTAAACTCTTCCCCAAGCCCAGTTCTGGAGCTTTTAGAGCTTCTTCAACTGATGATCTTTTAGAGCTTCTTCAACTGATGATCCCATACAGCATCAAGATCTGCATTAGTCCGTCCTTTCTGTGCCTTTTGCTAAACCCAGTGCTCTACTAAAAGCGGGCTCTCTTACAACCCTCTGTGTCTCAGAGTTCTCTCTCTATGCCTTCAGCTACTGACCACTCTTTTCTCAGGCAAACCACCCACATGTCTACTAAGCGATTACATTTCCACTAGTCCAGGCCTCAGCCAGCAGATTTCTCTCAATACACGTATTATTTAAGGAGTCATTCCCTGCCTAGCTTCCAACCAGTTTTGCACAGAGACAAAGATTACCTTTGCACATACCAGAATTGTTTTATCTAATATGCCGGAGTCAATTGAGCAATTCTCAGGGGAAAGAATTGTCTTTGATTCCTCTCCAGCTCAGTAGTGCCATAATGACGCACTCAAAAAATACTTGCTGAATGAACCAAAAGAACACATTTTGGGGTGTTTTTCTCATGAAAAGTACCCAGAGACTTGCACAACACCAATGAGACCTTACCCCCAAGTGGCTTGCAGGCTAGGAAGGCTGATTGCCCAGCTCTTTGGCAGTTTTAAAAATTTCAGGCCAACCCACAACTAAATTGATTTGTCCTGAGGTCTTGTTTGACCAAATACTCAGTTCCCACTGGTAGCATGTCAGTGGGGCCTGCCAGGTCCTTAACTAAAATAAACAGATGAAACGTTCACAAGCTATCAAAACCTTTCGCTCCATGAGTTTCGGAGGCATTGACACTGAGCTCTGTTTAACTGATAAAACATGCTCCTAGTATCTTTCGATTAAAAATAGCATAAAAAAAAGGTGCATTCTTTGGGTAAGTCAAACTGAGGCACAGCAGTTTCCCACCAGGATGGAAGTTTCTGGATGGAATCTGGGGGGCAGCTGAACAAGTGAATGGTTGCAGCTCTCAGCCCCTCCCTCCCGTCCAGCCAGACAACTGTTACCTCAGGGCAGAGGGAAAGTGGTTTGGCAATCCCGACAGATGGACAGCTGACAGAAGGGACCCTCCCCCAGGCCTCAGGCCCCAGGCCCCAGGCCCGTGCAGCTGCGTGCTGGCCTGATAGACAATCAGCCCTCTCCCCCAGAGGAGGGGAAAGAATTGTGCAGCCAGAAAGAAGCTCACAGCGGGAGGGAGGCGGCGGGCTTGAGTGACACGCGGGAGGGCCGGCTTTTTGGAGGGCTCTTAGCAACGGCCCCCGTTTGACCCTCGTCAGCCGGGAGAAAATCCAATCAGTCAGTGTACCACTCTTCCAGGCGCCATGCAGAATCAGCAACTGAACGTCAAGGCGGCCTGCCTTCCTGCCTGTTAAGGACCTGCCCTCTCCCAGCCCAGGGTCCCCGCCTCTGCAAAGAGCTTCTAGAGAGGGGGAGCCACGACCACCACCCAGCCCCCCGGCTGCCGGAGGTGGAGGGGGGGGGGTTCGGCCTCGACTGTGAGTCCGTGCGCATCATCTCATCTCATCCCATCGATAGGCGGGACCGAGAGGGGCGTTCCGGCCCCCCTGGACCAGCAGGGGCTTTATTCTAGAGTCACTGGCGCGTGGCTGCGCTTTTCTTCCGCGTTGGTAGGTGAAACCCCAGCGGCTTCATTGGCTCCTTGATTTAAACCACGCCCGGCTTTCTGCCCGCTTTGCTGCTGCTGCGGGGCCAGGCCGCCCAGCCTCGCACGTCCCAGCCCCGCTCGCAGGGAGCCCGGGGCCGCTGCTGCCATTGTGTGGATGCGGCGCGTGTCCTCTCTTCTCTTCCAGAGATGGCTAACAGGGGCCCGAGCTACGGCTTAAGCCGAGAGGTGCAGGAAAAGATCGAGCAGAAGTATGACGCGGACCTGGAGAACAAGCTGGTGGACTGGATCATCCTGCAGTGCGCCGAGGACATAGAGCACCCGCCCCCCGGCCGGGCCCATTTTCAGAAATGGTTAATGGACGGGACGGTAAGGCCAGGGCGGTCTTGGTTGCTGGGGCGGCGGGCTGGGAAGCCCTCCAGGGCTTTCTCTTCCAACGCCAGGCTGCGGGAGGAGCTGCGGCTGCCAAGCTCTGTGCCTGGTGGGGTGGGCATAGGCATGCCTTTATTTCTCCAGGTTGAAGATCTGGACTCCCCGCACAATTCCCTAGCTGGCTTCAAGGATTCTCCACCCACCCGAGACATGGCAGCTCCCTCTTAAGTTGTTGCCAAATTAGAAGGTTTTTTGCTTTTTTTCCCCGTGGGAATAGAGATAAGGATTTCCCTTCCATTTCTCCAACCTGTTGGCCCCTCAGCTCTTGCAGGGTTATTCCTTCCCCCCCGGGAATGGGTTAGTTACAAAGTACAACAAAGGAAGGAGTCAGGACGACTAAGCACTTGGCCATCCTTCCCTTCCTTCCCGGAGCCCTGCTGCCTGGGGGTGCTGAATGTCTGTTGAAGGCACGGGTTCTCAAGGAACTGAAGCGAATCCTTATTTGAGAGCTGCTTTTCTGAGTAGAGGCTCTGGTGCGTTTGGGGGTTGGGGACTGCTGATTCGCACCAGCCCATGTTTTCCCCAGGCTGTGATTTACTGTTACGTAACAGCTACTCCCCACTTCTGTTGGGTTGCCCAGGACTTGGGTTACGGGCATCTAGGAGGACGGTACCTGGTTCAGTTCTTTCATACATTGTTGGCACATATGGGATGAATTATTGAAGGCTGATTCTGATCTGCCTTTTGATAGAAGATATAATATTAGATCCTATTATTGGACCTCCCTTCCCTCACTTGAAAGTCTGCAATTACGGCCTCATCACCACACATTGTTCCCTATTTGTAAACATTCTTCCCGCACCCTGACCCCAGAGAAAGGAAGCACAGAGCAAGGAGGGAAGGGGATTCCTAGGCTGCAGGCCCCACTGCAGTGGGGAGCAGCCCTGGGAGTGAGGCCACCTGGGTCTTGGGGATTTGGCGTGGGAACCTGGCTACCCAGCCCGGAGCCAGCGCCTTCCTAGGGCGCAAGACTTGCCTCTGCCCAAACCTGTAAGCTGCGCCCTGTAGGGCCTGGATTCACTTTGCATCCGTGATGGGTAAATACAAAGGGAAACATTGATTTTTATCTCCCCTTTCTCCCTGCAGGTCCTGTGCAAGCTGATAAACAGTTTATACCCACCAGGACAGGAGCCCATTCCCAAGATCTCTGAGTCAAAGATGGCTTTTAAGCAGATGGAGCAAATCTCTCAGTTCCTAAAAGCTGCAGAGATCTACGGCGTCAGGACCACTGACATTTTTCAGACGGTGGATCTATGGGAAGGTAAACAGCCCTCGGGCCTTTGGGACTGCATCCTCCACCCTCTCCACTTTGCCCATCTCTTTGTGAAACCTGCTCGCCATGTTCTTCCCCGGGCCTGTGTGTGCCCCTGGGGGCGGGGGGGGGGGGGAGCTTGTGGGGGGGGCATTATCCACCGTGACCCAGAGGTACTGTTAGCCTACCCCTTTGTGATATTCTATTGAAAAGGGTCTCCTCCTCTGAGGGAACGCACACCCTGAGGACATGGCAGGGACCTCAGCAAACTAGCGTGGAAAACAGAGGCCTCGGCGGAGAGGAAGCTAAAATGGTTACATGGATGTCTTTTATTCCTGCTACCCCCCTCCCACCACGTAACTCTTGCCGAACAAATGGTAGCTACTGGAGGAGAAGGGGGGTGGTAAGCCTGCTTCTGACTCACCAGCGGCAGGGCTTACGGACAAAGCCGCCGGGCGCCGTTGTGTCATTCAATCTGAGAAATCATGAGCACCCCGACCAAAAGGTCTATTTTTGGAGGGCTTGGGGACTCTACCTTCCAGATATGTATTCCGCTCAGAAAGTGGGACACGTGATTTTTTCTTTCACATTTGTGACTTAAGACGTGTTATGAGGCATAAAAATCAAATCCCATTTCTGGACGTATTTAACAATCCAGCATTATTAGGGCAAATGATGTGACTGGAGACACTGCCCAAGAATTTGGGACCCATGGGCATAGGGCCTAGTGTGCCCCTCGAGCCGAAATGTGTGTGTGGCCCTCCGTGCAACTGTTCCATGCGAAGCCGGCCAGGCTCTGGAGATACAGAACGGCTCAAGCGGGCCTCCAGGCCGGCTCTGCAGCCTCATGGTCACTGGCCCTGGCTGTTATCAGTGGTCGAACCAATAGGACACCCAGGGAAGTGGCATTTCCTGTTTCCTTCTCATGCGAGTTATTAAAATCCTAAGACTCCGGTCAGGTTACCTGTGTTTTGCCATTACTGAGAAATTCAGATATCCAGTCCTTCGGGTCAGGCCACAGGACTTCGTGGATACTTACCTCCACATCCTCATGGATGTCACAGCTGAGGCTTGGTTTCTGCTCTTTAGATCAAAACTGGGATGATTTTCCCAGCTAATAAAGATAGCCACTGCTTATGGATAGTTTTCCATTTAGGAGGCATGGTGCAAGGACTTTACTGTGTAATGCCAGTCAATTCTCCTACAATTCTATGAGGTGTTATTAATTTTCCCATTTCATAGAAGACGATGCTGAGGCTTGCCTATAATTACTTGTTACATCGTATGGCCGGTAACTAGCAGCAGAGCCGGGGCTCAAACCTGAACTCTCTGATGCTGGAGAATAGGGCCTCAACTAACGTGCCATGCCACGCTCTGACCAGGAGGCTGTCTCCTTCACCTACACCAGGAGCGGGCTGTTGAGTCCTAACTGTGACTGAGGAGGATGAAGATAAGGAGGAGGAGTCAGGGCTGTGTGGGGCAGAAGGATGGAGCTCCTGCACTGGGGGTTTCTTGTGAATAGAAGGGTGAGCCCCTCCCCAAGTACAGAAAGTAGGAAGAGGAAGAAAGTGGGAGATGGGGACCCCGAGTGTGCTTCCCTGTCTTTACGTGACTGAGGCTATTCTATTTGCCTTTCCACGTTTATCAAAGACCACGCAGGTAAACTTTATATCCTGGAGGTGCTGGCAGTGAAGAGGAGGGGTGGAGGGAGCAATGGTCCCTGATTGACAGAGCAGGGGGACGTCTACACCACCTGCCCCAGCCCTGTATGTTCATACTTCTTAAGGGAAAGGGGGGTCAAGAAGCAGGAGCGAGACTGACTGTGGTAGCCCGAGGTAGGGTAGGGGACAGGCGGGCTCCAGGCCGGGTTAATGCTCCTAGAAAACAGGAAATGAGACAGACACCGAGGAGTCTCATCCCTGGGGTGGGGGTGGGGGGGAAGGAAGTATGAAGCTTGAAAGGAAAAGAAGGGGACTCGCTCCAAGGGTGTTGTGATGGACCTGGTTTAGGTAGCCATGGTTGACAATAGCAAAGTGGATGCTTAGGGGTGTCCAAATGGCCTCCGGTGGCCCCCTCCATGGGAGACTGAACACTGAGGTTCCGGAAGAGTCTTTAGAAGCGTTAGAGGGGATGCTCAGGATCACCGACTGAGGCTCAGGCCGGAGCTGGTTACCGTACAGCAGGGCGAGCGGTGGGATGGCGGGTGGCTTTGGGCAGAGAAGGGAGGGGCCAAGCGGGCCTGGAGCAAGGCCAGGGTGAGACCCGCAGTACAGCAGCAAGGACCGAGGGAGGAGGCTGGGTCCTTTCTGCCAGAGCCTGCTGTCGCTCCTGTTTGGGGAGGAGCAAGCTGGAATCAAAGGGACGCCACCAGGCAGGGTTGGCATGTGTCTGCGTGTACCTGTTTGCATATACAGCTATTGAATTAGCCATTTGCTTAGCTTCCTGCCACATTGTCCCCACTGTGCCTGCTGTGGTTTTCAGTTTATTGCCATTCACTCCGGATTCCACGCACTGTGGGTGTGGAGGCTGTGGCTGCCACTGGTCCAGTCCTCCTCGTCTGGGGACTTCTCTTCCTCCTCTGCAGGCATTTTATGCTCAACAGCTCTCTGCCCCCTGCCCCCCAGCTTCCCTGCTTGGCATCTTCCCAGTAGTGGTCTGTTGCCCATGGGTGCCCAGTGACTCCATGTGGCTCTGATGTTGTGGATGAATAAAGCTGCAGGAGCCCCGGCTTGCCAAGTGCCTTCTCACTTAGGGTTCCATTTTTTAGAGAGGCAGAGGCCCTGGATGGACCCATTGTCCTGAAGCCCCTTTTAGATGCACAGTGAAATGTTTGCAATGGACTTGGGAGCTAGCTACCAGAATAAACGGTTCAGGGCTTTGAAAAGGAACCCAGGGCTAAATGGCCCAGAAAACAACCCAACCACAGGGATATTAGAGACAAAGGTCCCCTGGGAGGAAGCTGGGGCCGAGCAATCCCTCTCAGGGCTGGGGAAGAAATGAGGGCGGAGGGCCGCTTAGAGGACTGGAGAAGTCCTTCTCTTGGATGATGGAAGGTCAATGCCTGGCAGGTTCTGGCTTTGCCATGGGTACCCGGAAGGGGCAGGAGTGGGGCTGTCTCAGCTGTCTGTGACTCAGGAGAGCATACCGGAGGTTCGACATCAGCGTCTTTCCTGTGGAGAGAAAGTGGGAAAGAGAAAAGCGAGGAGCAGGAAAAGGAGGTGTGTGTGTTTGTGTGTGAGAGAGAGACAGAGACAGAGAATGAGAGAGAACACGTGAGAGCTAGGGAATGTGCGGGTCAGAAAGACGCAAAGAAAACTTACCCCGGAAGCTAGTAGAATGCAGATTTCTGGGTCAGAAATTAGACTGCCTAGTTCACACCTCTACTCCACCACCTATCAGTTAACTTTTCTAAGCTTCGGTTTTCTCAACTGGAAAAAGGGGTATTAGTGTCTATTTTATGGGCTTGACATGGGGACGGAATGGGAGGATGGGTCAGAAGTGCTTAGCGTAGTGGCTGGCAATCGTAGAGCGCAATGTATAGTGTGAAAACTACTGTTGTCATTCGCCTGTCCTGCTGTAGGACACACGGATAATGAAGGCGGGAGGAGCAGGCTGGAAAGGCACACATTCTGTCTTGGAACAGGTGGACTTCATGAATGGTTTCATGCAGAAGCCGGTAGGGTTGCCTGGATGACATTTGCCTTCTGTCATGGGTGGTGTCTTCACTGAATCAGCCATTCTCCAGCACAGAGGGACCGCCTTTGCACGCCCCCTTTTTGACTTTTTTCTAGCTCGTGGTCATTACCCTCTTGACGTCTTTCCCTGCAATATGTCACTTTGCCAATTCCAGACCCAGGAGGTCTTGGTTCAGTGGAAGGAGCATGAGTCTGGAGTCAGGTAGATGGTTTAAAACTATTTAGCTACATCCCAGCTTCATGAACTTGTTCAGATGTTTGGCTTCTGAGAGCCTCGGTTTCCTTCTCTATAAATAGGTCTAGTGCCTTCCTCAGAGGGTTCTTGTAGGGACTAAACGTGTACAATGCCTAGCACAATGCCTGGCTAGCAGACTCGTAATAAATGTTGGCTTCTTTCCCCTACCACAAGCCTGCCAGCAACTAACCTTTTGGTTCCTTGGCATCACCACATGGTGAGCAAGCGTTATTAGGCAGGTAGAATTCTAGAATTCCAGAGCGGGCGAGACTCAAAGATCAGTCTAGTCGGATGACTTCTCTCAGTAGTCCTACTGACAGGGATCCTGGACACGTGGTTTCACCCTGCCTCCCTGTTCCCCTTCCGTGATGACTGGGAATTAGGCAGGAGTGTGGTTCCCACTGGGGGTGGAGTACCAGGAAGGTCCAAATATATTCCCCGGGGAGGTGCCGCTGTGTGTGTCACTCCTTAACCGCAAGAGCAAAGAAACATTTCGCCCAACTTGAGAGACATTTTGGGATCTTGTGAGGTACCTGGAGTGACTTGAGTCACCACACATGCCTGCTGCGTGCAGCCTCCTTTCCTGTCAGAGCAACCTCAAGCGCTGCCTGCTCGTGATCGTGGTTGGCAGGTTTTTTCCTCAGCAGCGGTTCCCAGCCTCCAGTGTACAGCAGAATCACCCGGCAGGCTTAGGAAAACACAGCCCCAGAGCTTCTGAGGTGTTAAATCTGGGCTAGGACCCGGGAATGTGCATTTCTTACCAATTCATACATGACACTGCTTTGGCTGGTCTGGGAACCCCACTTTGAGAACCACTGCCCGACAGTGTCTCCAGGAAGGCAAGCAACAAAAATTCATAAAACTCACAGAGCAAGCCCAATCTATTCTCTGACATTTCTCCTTTGACCGTAGCAATAGTTCCTCTACCTTGAGGAGAGAATTGGGGTCATGCCTAAGTTATCACTCAGGGAAAAAAGAAATGGTTCCAGAAAGAGGAAGAAGGTCAGTATTCCAGAAGTAACAAAGATGAGTCAAGACTGATTAAAAAAAAAAAAATGGAAGTAGCTCTGAAGCAAAGAGTTTGGACTATAAACTGTAAAAAACTTTTAGTATTAAAAGTAGAGTGTCCAGTCTGACTTTACCCGCCCAAATGACCTTTCTCTGGTCTTTTTTATTTCCCTTTTACCCTTCCGATTATTTTTTCTTCCCAAAGACATGCACAAGATATCATGAAAGCAACAACAACAACAAAAATTCAAGAGAACAAAATCCCTGTTGAAGTATCCTTATGGTAATAGCACTCAAACTTCATGGGTATTAAGGATTCCTGGTGGTGGGACGCCTGGGTGGCTCAGTTAAACATCCGACCCTTGACCTCAGCTCAGGTCTTGATCTCAGCGTCCTGAGTTCAAGCCCTACATGGGGCTCCACCCTGGGCATGGAGCCTATCTACTTAAAAAAAAAAAAAAAGTCCCGGTTGTGGGGGCAGGGACCTGACAATACAGAACCCTTGGCCCCACCCCCCAGAGGTCATCATTTCATAGTTTGGAGTGCTTGGGAAAACCCTGCTCAGTGATAATGCAGCAAAGAGGGCACACCCAGATGTCAAGACTCTGAGAAAAGGTTTGCCAGGTGAGACAAGGGAAGCTACTGTACTACACCACTGTCTTGTTTCCCACAATTGCAAGTCTAATATCAGCCCCTCCCATAAGAGTCTGGGTCACCTGATCAAAATGCTGAGCTGTTTATGGACATTTGGCACCTCCTATTCCCTGTGTCGCTTCCCATTTTAATGGCCAGTGGTCTCATTTTTAGGTCACCACCAAGGACTCAGCATCTAGAAAATTCCCAGCACTTCCCTCTAGTTGGTACTTCTTTCAGGACCGTTCTTCTTCTTTTTTTTTTCTTGGAAGAAAAGCCTTCAGCAGTGGTTTTCAAGCTGTCTTGCCAAAATATCTAGGGGTAGCTTTCAGGGAGCAAAGAGATTCCATGCTGCCAGGATTCTGAGCTGGCTCCTGACTTGGATCAGAGCCCTTCTAATTATTGACTTTACCATTTGATTTTGGGGAAGATAGCTCTGAAGGGAGGAGTTACTGCTTAAGGAATATTACATAGTAACTTACCATGTGCCAGACATTGCGATGTTTTTAAAAAGTGAAAAACCAAAGTGCTGGAGCAGTGGTGCCTATCCATCTGGCTATATCAGAATCATCCCAGGAGATTCTGGGATTTTTAATTTAAATTAAATTTTTAATTTAAATTAAAAAAATTTAATTTTAATTTTAATTTAAAATTCAGAATCTGAATTTTTAAGATTCTCAGATATTTCTGATGATCAGTCTAGTTTGAGGGTCATCATGTTTCTCAGACTTGCCTAATGGTGTAAATTACCTGGGGAACTTATTAAAAATATGAACTTCCAGGCCTCCCCCCAGGCCTGCTGACTCCGTCTCTCAGGGGAATGATGTCAAAATTCATATATATTTTTTTAAGATTTTTTAATTTATTTTCCAGAGAGAGAGAGACTGAGCTCACAAGCTGGGGAGTAGCAAGCAGAGGGAGAAGAAGGATTCCCGCTGAGCGGGGAGCCCGATGCGGGACTCGATCCCAGAACCCTGGGATCATGACCTGAGCTGAAGGCAGACGATTAACCGACTGAGCCACCAGCCATCCCAAAATTCATATTTTTGAAGAGATCTCCCCCACAGCATCCCATAAATAGTCCAAGAGGCTTGGGAAACCTCATTCTGAAGTGCTGTGCTCTAGGCAGGTGGTAACAAGATTCACAGATGCTCCTTAACCTCACTGCTCCTCTAGACATTGAGTATGTGACCCCCCGTTACAGAAGTCAGCCTCTGCAAATGGCCCCCTCCCTCCAGCAGCATGTGATCTGGAATTCTGAACTGATAAAGAAACAGGAGGCTAGAAAAAGGCCCTCATGCCATTCCATCAATCTGGGAGTCTGTTAGGGACGTCTGTTAGAAAGCTAACTAGACATGATAGGAAAGCAAGCTAGACAAGTTAGAGAGGCAGATTTCTGCTCATAGTGTTACTCAGAATCTTGGCAATGTTGAACTTGATTGGCATGCTGATGGGGGACTCTAGGCCCCAACTCTTCCTCCTGCTTTAACCTCATTTGGGTGGAGGCCTGGAGAAACTATTCCAGACAAAAACTCTCAAAGACTTTATGGCCCTTGGGGTTGGTACCCTTGAACTAATGGGGACCAAGGACCATGACCCAGCTTTGTCCCCCCAGTGCGTTCCCTCCTGCCTGGCACTGAAGCTGCTACTGCCACCCCTTCGGATCATCTCTGATCACCAAGGAACGGGGCACCCCAAACAGCCTGCAATGGGGACCCCTGGGAAATGGTGGCCCTAGTGGACTGTTTGTGGGCTTTGCATTTTGACACCTGAGCTACAGCCAGGCTCTGGTTTACTTGCTGAGGGACTCTGGGCACGCTCATTAATCTCCCTGAATTAGTTTTCCCATCCCTCCACTGCAGGCAGTAATATCAATTCCACTGGGTTGATGTCATGTATAATAAAGTGTCTAGCCTCTAATTTATATCAAATCTGTTGCCTTGGGACCTTTCTTAAAAACTTCTCCAATGTGTTCCGGTCAAAAACAGCCTCCTTCCCTAGCTTCTTCTGCCCCTGATTATGTTGTGGCTCCCTTTCCCACTCTCCAGGATGAGGGTAGGTGGGTTCCTGGCTCTCTTACCCTTGCCCCCAACGTTGTCCCCTCCTTCCTGCCTGGGTCCATGCAGTATGCGCAGCAGCTAGCCACTTCTGAAGGAGGCTGGGTCTGTGTTCTAACAGCCCGCCGCTGTGCCCATGGCTGTGGGTGGTATCTGTGGCTGACTTGCTGGGCACCTCCAGCCCCTGGGCTTACCAGACCCGCTCCTTCCAGCCAGCAGAAACAGACTTCCTGAGTGCTCCTTGTATGAGCAGAGCTGAGTGGTGTATCCAAACCTTCCTAAACCTCCCTGCGCTTCATCATTGTTCTAGGCTCTCTTTAATGGCTCACTACTTAAGAGCAGACCCTCTCCCTTTCTCTTTCCAGAGTGGACCTTCAGAATATCATAACTACAGCTCTATTCCCCCCCCGCCCCCGAAAAAAGGATCACATTACACGGTGACAATTACAGAAAAGCTTTTTATCTATGGAGAGAAGTCATTCTCACAACCACCTCTGGACTTGCTCTTGCATCTCACTATTCCTGGGCCCTCCTCCGCCCATCTGCTGCCCACACACTCTGACCTGCCCTCCCCCCAGCTGCTCCTTGCACCCGGGGACTCTCCTCTGACGTCCCTGCCTCCCGCAGCTGCCTGCCAACCGCACCTGGCCTCAGGACCCCAGAAATCGTCCTGTGGTTCATGGGGTGGAGAAGAAAAGTGAAGGACGGAGGATCTGCTGTCTCTCTCTCTCTCCTCATTGAATAGATGGGCATCCTGAACTGGACTTCCTCTGTGGGCCTTAACGGTTTAGTTGATCAGCGTTCTACCGCGGGCTTGCTTTCCATCTGCCTTTCTCCTGTAATTCTGTATTCCCCAGTGACTGAGCTGCAACAGCCCTGACGGAAAGACCACAGATGGCTCACTCTGTGCAAAGAGGGCCTTTTTTTTTTTTAAGATTGATTTATTTATTTGAGAGTGAAAGCACATATGAATGGAGGGAGGAGCAGAGGTAGAGAATCTCAAGCAGACTCCCTGCTGAGTGCAGAGCCTGAGATCACAACCGAAACCAAGCATCAGGCGCTTCACCGACTGAGCCCCCCAGGTGCCCCCAAAGAGGGCCTTTTAGTATTGGCCTTTAGCTTTCATAGCTTTACACCACCCCCCCACCCCGCTGAACGCCGCTCTCCTTCCTAAACCTGAGCCTTGAGCTTTGCTCTTCCCACTTGTGCCCTGCATGGATCTGGTTCTAAGTCAGGGCAAACGGCACAGGGGCATCCTTTCCCAGTCCAGGGCCTGGCAGTCAGACGCAAGGGAGGAGAGGAGAAGAGATGGGAGGAACAGGCTGACTGGTAGGGTCCAATGGCCTTCTCTGAGGGTTCACGGTCACTGGGCCCCTCAGGTAACAGTGCTCCCCCTCCCACTGTGGAAGGGGCACACCACACACACACCTCTCTCCCACACACACACACGGACACACACCCCACAAACCAGCTATTTTTTATCTCCATTTAGCTCCTTCCAAGCTGCACAGAATAAAGGGCCTCTCATTTGTGTCGCATTGAGCGCTTTCTGTGTTGATTTGCTTTCCTTCATGTGCATGTCTCCAGCCCAGAGAGCCAAGCGAGTACTCAGTTGGATGCACAATGGGTGATTTTAGATCCTTTTAACCCAGAGAAAGTAAAAGAGAGGAGCCAGCTGGGGTTTGGTGCACTTAATCCATCCAAAACAACTTCTTTCTAGTTTCCTACCCCTCCCCCCACTCCTGAGGAAAATCCTCATCTGCAGACCAGCTCACAAGCCTAGCCACAGGATGTCCCCTTGCCACAGCCTCTAGAACCCACTGACACGAGGGCCTCTGCCCAGGGCAGGGATTTACCTGTATCTGAGCGGATAGGTGTTTAGAATGTTTTCTTCATACAGCAACTATGAAAGGATGAGAAACTGGGCAAGTCATATAGAGAGTAAGCAGGTGATTTTTTGGTTCCTTTCTAGGAACTTTTGCTACAGTTATCTTCAGGGCTTTGAGAAGTATTTGCCATCCCTCCGCCTAGGATGGGATCGCCTACAGCCTCCTATCAGAACTTCCTTCCCAGAGGGCCAGCCCCATCCTTCCAGATTCCTCGGCCCTGACACAGGCTTGGCTTTCATTTCTCTGTTGGCTTGCAGGGAAGGACATGGCGGCCGTGCAGAGGACTCTGATGGCTCTCGGCAGTGTTGCGGTCACCAAGGATGACGGCTGTTACAGGGGAGAGCCATCCTGGTTTCACAGGTAAGTAACCCTTCCCGCCTCCCTGTCCCCCTCCCCGCCCCCCCAGCAGAGGAGGATTTTACCAGAGCATCTGAAACCCCAGAGGCCATTTCCACACAAAGCCCTTAGGAGCAAGTGCTGTAGGGGGCTGGGGGGGGGGCACTCCTGGCCCCACAGCTGATTGCTGAGAGCAAACAAAGAGCTATGCTGCCATGAGGCCAGCAGCCCACCCACCCACAGCGAACCTGGTTGAGTGTTCCCTGCTAGATACCTGGACCCTCCAGCTCTGGCCATGCTCCTTCTCTAGAGGCTGAGCGGGACTTGGCTGGCTTTTCTCAGGAAGGTGGCTTGAGGTCTGAACTTGGTTTTATTCTGATCTAAGAAGCCCTAAGTCAACTCATTTATCTATTCTTGCACTCAATGAAGAGAAAATATGTCCTGGTTCATGCCTGTTGTCCCAGTGAATTTATTGATAACGGTCACTTTCACTTCCAAAAGTGGCCTGGTCTGGATAATGTCTTATGTGGTCATGTCAGTAAAGGATTTATTTTGTTATTTGTTGTTGCTGCTGTTTTCATGGGTTGGGGGAAGGAAGGGATCATGAACTCAACCCAAGAGCTCTGTGGGCAATGAAGACAAAAGAGCACTTTGTAGCAGATAATTGACCCTTCATTTCCCTAATCCCTCTTTCTTCTTCTAGCTGTTATAAAAAGGTACCAGTTTAAATGAACCTGGTCCGAAAACTTCCTAGATATTGGCCAGTTGAAACTCTGGTTTTAGTCCCAGCTTTGTTAGTGACATACCATGGTTTATATGACCCACAATAGCAAAATTACTTACTATCTGGCTCTTTACTGCAGCTTGCTGACCTCTGGCAAGGAAGAAAATGTTTCCTCCTTGACTCCTAGGTCCTGTAGCTCTAAAACGGGAACATTAATACTTGGCCCTACACAGGGAAAGGTGGATTGGGATTAATGACCTGCTTTGTAAGAAGGGCTGTTTGTAATTTTCACAAGGGCTTGAGGTAACTCTGAGAGAGTGGGTGATAAGAAAGTTGTCTGAGAGTGAAGTCCTCAGAGAGGACCCACTGATTCTTTCATGGAAATTCTGAAAAATCATCTGGGTTCTAAGGAGTAGAGAGCTCATGTATCATGGAGCAGCCTACTTGGAGTAGGGCTGTAGCTCATGATAGGACCATAGCCCAGGGTAGGAACATAGCCCAGGGTAGGACTATAGATCAGGGTAGGGCCATAGCTTATGATAGGATCATAGCTCAGGGTAGGGCTCATCACGGTAGGGCTATGGCTCAGGGTCAGGCCATAGCTCAGAGTAGGGCCATAGCTCAGGGTAGGATCATAGTTCCTATCAGTACTGTAGCTCAGTACAGGGCCTACTATTCTATTTGATGACCTTGTGTTCTATCTGGTAGCCGCCCCCCCCCCCCCCCGGGAGAGCCATTCTAACTGCATGTCTTGGGAAGGGTTTGAAAACTGTCAGAATGACTTTATTCCCCCTCACTTCCTCTGCCCAGGAAAGCTCAGCAGAATCGGAGAGGATTTTCAGAGGAGCAGCTTCGCCAGGGACAGAACGTCATCGGCCTGCAGATGGGCAGCAACAAGGGGGCCTCCCAGGCGGGCATGACGGGGTACGGGATGCCCAGGCAGATCATGTGACATGCCGCCTCCCGCCTCCCAGGAGAGAGGACGAATGTTCCACACCACGGTCTCTGTGATAAAGAAATAGTTAGTCACCTTCTGACCTTCTCCTCTTTCTCAAAGCCTCCCGTTTCTGGTTTTTGCAAGTGCTGCATTTCCGCTGCGAACCCGCGTTGCCCACTGCTGCCACCTTGCGTTCGTTTAGAACTATGCAAAGACTCCGCCTCCTCTTCCCGAGCTCCTCCTTGGCCCCAAAGTCACGGCCTTTTGTCGGATTATTTATTTATTTATTTGCCAAAAATGCCCCCTCCTCAACGTATTAGAACACACCTAATAAACAAATTAGTCTTGTGGCTTCAAACGTAAACTTCGTTCTTTGTGGCAGGGTCTTGGCTTGCAGGGCTGGCTTTCCATTCGCTCACCAGGCCAGCAGGATGGAATCGAGCCCAAGCTGTAGATGGAGAGATATAGGTGAGCTTCGAGGAAGCCCTAAGAAGGTTGTGTTGTTTATCTTGGCAATGGCAGCAGAAGTGTAGGAATAGTTTTGCCCACTCGGACAGCCTACAGCCATGAATTCAAGAACAAGCTCTTTGATCGATCCCCTGGGTCAAAGTTCTTTCCTTGTGCTTATGATGCTAGACTGGGGGTCGGGGGAGATGCGGGAATGAGGAAACCAAAACCCCAGTTCTTAAGAGACTCTCGTATGGAAACCCAGGAAGTATTTGCTGGATGGGTGGTTTTATCAAATGGATGGGTGACCGTTGAAGGAAAGAGCTGTTGTCACTTCTGTACCAATAATCTTCCCCCTGCAGGCCAGACCCTGGCTCTGCTGCCCACATTTATACAGGTTTTTTTTTTTTTTTTTTTTTAAGATTTTATTTATTTGAGAGAGAGAGCCAGCAGGGGGAGGAGCAGAGGGAAAGGGAGAAGCCGACTCTGCGCTGAGCGAGGAGCCAGAAACGGGACTCGATCCCACAACCCTGAGATCACGACCCGAGGCGAAATTAAGAGTCAGATGCTTAAGCGACTGAGCAACACAGGCGCCCCCATACTGTTTCTTCAGAAGCCAGGAGTTAGAGGCAATGTTGATTGCTCCCTTACACTCACTTAGAGGGTCTAAATCCCTAAAACTGTTGGATACTGCCTAAGACTGAGCTGTAGTCTGAGCTGATGGATAGGTTCCAGAGATTCTGTCAGCCATATAAAAATTAAGAAGGCTAATAAACCTTGGGGCCAAAACTTAATCTTATTCTTTCCTACCAGTAGAAACAAGAAAAAAAAAAGGGATGCATTTAGTAAGAAAAGAAATAAGGCATTGTACCCATACCATGAATTGTTAATTGACAAGAAAAGATAAAAATAAATGAAACTGTAGATATTGTCACCCTCTAAATGTTTGGGTGGTGGCTTTTCAGACTGTGTTCTCTGCAGTTCTAGGCTTCCATAGAGATTTCTATGGGATCCCCAGGGGGTGGGAAGTGCTGCTTAAAAGAGGCAGAATCCTGGGTCCCCATTCCTTCTCCAGTGAGAGCATCACTGATCTTATCATTTTATATATTAGGATTCAGCATAAGATTTTAAAAGACTTTTAATATTAAAAGAAAACAAACAAGAATCAGTAAAAGGAATGAGCCTGAGTCACCTAAAGGACCTAATGTGTCCTGGAGGAGCCCTATGGACTCTGACAGCCACTGGTGGGTGAGTTGTTCGTTCCTGAAAAGATGTCACATGAGCATGGCGGCTGAACCCTTACCTCGGAGTTGCCGTAAAAGCAAGACAGTCAGGTTGATGGATCCCCAAAAAAACAAATAAAACTGGAAGGGAATTCCTGGAGAGAGATAGAAGGTGGTCAGGTCCCTGTCTGGGATTGGGAGTGGGGACGTGGGACATAGCCTCCATCAGCGGTGGGGTAGGTTTGGGAGAGAGCTGCCGGGCTCTGCCTGTTCGGTTCCCCACACCGCCCTGGTTCCACCACAGCTGTGCCAGAGACACAGAAAAAAAAGAGGCAGAAAAACAGCGAAATCAGCTCAGAACGGGAAGGAAGTAGCCTCCCAAATCTAGGGAGCCCAGCCCGAGGGAGGAGCAGGTGATAGAACACTGATAGACTTGCGGGCACCTAGGTATTTCCTCCCAGCATGAGCGCCCCCACCTCCTCAGGCTCCCATCTCTGAGTCCGTTTGCATGATGACAGCCTAGAAATGAGACTGTTAAAAAAAAAAAAATGGAGGCCTTAGGGGGGAGAAGGTGTATTGGAGCATAAGAGTTAACACAGCATGAATGAGAGCCCAGTTCATAATTCCAAAGACTACCTGCCTCAACACAATAGTTCCAGCTCCCAAGAGTCCCCAGAAGCAATCCAAACTGGGGCCTGAGGTTTTTTCCCCCTTTCCACACTTTGTATTTGCAATCAAGGTAGCAGATAACCTCAGGGCAGTGTGAACTCACAGGCAGCATCTGGAAGACTCCTGAGGAACAAAAGTACCGTGATCGAAAGACACACTGGATCACCCTTACCCCATGAAGTAGAATTCATGGACCAGACAGAAAAATCATTTAAAAGTAGTCTAATAAATATAATAAAAATGATAAGAGAAATTATTGGACACATGAAGCAATAATCCATTATGAAGAAAAATTAACTGGGGATATGGAACATAAAAAAATAAATGAAATAATGGGGCGCCTGGGTGGCTTAGTCAATTAAGCAGCTTTCTTCAGCTCAGGTCATTATCTCCAGGTCCTGGGATCCAGCCTGAGTCATGTCAGGCTCCCTCCTCAGTGGGGAGTCTGCTTCTCCCTCTCCCTCTACCCGCCGCCCCCCCCCGCCCCCATGCACTTGCTAGCTCTCTCTCCCAAATAAATAAATAAAATCTTAAAAAAAACAAATGAAATAAAGATTGAGAGTAGAATGGATAACATGAACAAGCTAATAAGTTGGAATATCAAAACAAGGTATTCTATAAAAAAAGATAGGCACAAATAAATGGTAAATACAAAAAAATTGTTAAGTGATATGGGCCAAAAATCATATAATTGGAATCTCAGAAGGAAAGGAAAAAGATCAATACAGGGGAGGAAAAATTTGAAGAAATGATTTTGAGAATTTCGCAGGGAAAAAAAAAAAGACCTAAGGACTCAGTTTTAAAAGACTTACAAAGATTCCAAAAAATAAATGATGAGTCATCAGTGGGAAACAGTATTGTGAAATGTATGACCACTAAGAATAAATACAAAACTCTCAAAGCTTTTAAAAATCAAAACCCATTACATATGAGGGGGGAATATCATATTAAAATTGAACTTCTCAACAGTAACCTGGAGACATAAAGTGATATTTTTGAGGAACTGAAGGGATAAAAGAAAACATTAAACATGTAATTTTCTACATAGCAACTAATTTTTTAAACCCAAAAGTGGAGCAAAAATATTTAACAAAGACCCTCTGAAAACATAACTGGATTAAGTATTCCAATTAGAAAAATATCTTACTAGGAAAATGCTATTTGATATGGGAAATGAGGAGAAGTTAGTGAGGAAACCACAACTTAACAATAGAGAGAGAAAAAGGTTATCTATAACTATCGAGGAAAAGAAAAAGGAAGTGTCCTGTTTGGAGGAAATATAGAGATATTGATAAATTTAAGAAATTGTTAGGAAAAGACAAACACATTTAATATTGATTCCCAAACCCAACAAGAATAAGAAAATTACAGACTGATTTCACTTGGGAACATAGATGTGAAAAATTCTAAACAAAACAATATCTAAACAATTCCAGCAGTGAATTTTTAAAAAATCTGTTAGAATGAACCTTTTGCTCTCTTTTAAAAAGAACCCCTCCCCTTTATTTTTAAACTGGATGGGCTCTTTGGGGCCTATCCCTGGCTAGCCCTAAGTAGAGGCTTGAACCCTTTTCCTCTTCTAAAATCATTGAGAGATCACCTATTCTGAACCTTGAGTTTTATTCATAATAATACTAGAAACCAAAGGTGAAATGACTTTTACATCATTTGGCTAGTTAATCTTTAGAGGCTTCTTTAGAGGCTTCCAGAGAAACACTCGTTCATTTTTATTACTCAGCCTTTCTGCTAATCCTAATTCTTCCTAAGGCTTTATTAAGCCATGTCTTAATGTAGCATTCTATTCTTTTCATTTATTTATGTATTCAAAAACTGTCCTGGGGATCAGCAAAAGCCATCTATGCTAAAGGTATGGAAATGATTAGAAAAAAAAAAAAAAAGAAAAGAAATGTCTAGAAAACCCCATCCCTGCCATCAATCTATAAGAATTTACTGAGTCCTTAATATATTTATGGAATTGTATTACAAATAGGGAGACAAGGAAATATGAACATGGCTTTTAATGGAATGAATTTGTAGTCTAGTTGAACAAACAGAATCTACTCTGCAGCTCCTTGTATCCATTGCTTGTTGAAGGGCCAAATGAGAGCCATGTCCACTTGGTCTCTTTGAAGGAATAGCTCTCTGGGCTGGGCTGGCCTGGGAATGTTTGCCAGAAGAGACTAGACTCAAGAGCTTCTGCTTTGTGCCATCCTGGGAATGTAGGGGCTTCCTTACCATTTGCCCCAACCTGCCTGCACCCAATAGAGCTAAAACAATGAGGAACAGGCTTGGATTTCCAGACAAATCCTTGCTGGGTAGCCTTGAACAAGAGCCATGTGACGTGGGAAGGACCTGTGGTACCCATGCCGGGGAGCCTTCTTCCATCTTAGACTGCCAGGGGACAGAGCTAAGGGTCGGGATCTTAAAAGAAGGCCTCAACATTGTTTGTTCTCAAGTATAGAATTTTCCCTGGTGGGGCGCCTGGGTGGCTCAGTCATTAAGCGTCTGCCTTCAGCTCAGGTCATGATCCCAGGGTCCTGGGATCGAGCCCCGCATCGGGCTCTCTGCTAGGTGGGAAGCCTGCTTCTCCCTCTCCCACTCCCCCTGCTTGTGTTCCTGCTCTTGCTCTCTCTCTCTCTGTCAAATAAATAAATAAAATCTTTAAAAAAAAAAAAGAAACAAGAAAAGAATTTTCCCTGGTGACGGTTGCAGATCCACCACGGGATCAACACATCAAGCTCTCGGCTTCAGACATCTGCTTCAACCCAGGAGCCACGATCAAGGCTCCTGATGATCCTGGAAACAAAAAGATTTGCTAATGGCTAGTGACATCTGTAGGGATGCCATTTGCAGTGTTGTGCCTGGTTGCAGTGTGACTGTATGTCCCACTTAATGGTTGTCTAATATGTCAGAGACAGAAAGATGACTTAAGAAAATGTCTGACTCCAGGCAAACAGACTAGGCCAGAGTTGTCTGCTTTTCCTATCACCCCTCCCACCAACAACAGTGATTGAGGCTGGTCTTATGTTAGTGGAAATGCAAAGCCCAATTTTCATAAAGCCTTGGTTTTGTTTTTTTTTTATTTCTAGGCATGCTGTCATTTTAGTTATCATTTATAGAAATCTTTAATGACATAATAGATTGCAGCACTATTGTTGATAATAAATGTAATTGCCATCGCCTCAAAACTGCTAATTTCACCAGTCATTAAAATTAAAATAATTCTGTTGACTATGGCTCTTTCACTGCTATGGTAACAAGAAGCACAGAGTAACTCCTGGTAGCATTATTGGCAGAAATGAAAACATCGTTCTTGCAGGTTGTTGTGTATGCCTAGTTCGCTTAGACAGTTTGAAAGCTAACTGTCCCCATTCAGTCAGCTTCTTGAATGATGTAGATTCAAGGTGACCTTTCACATGAGCTTGGTAATGCCCTCATGGTACGGATGATGAGTAAGTTTAAGGTCACTATCTCCCCCGAGGAAGGATAAGTGTGACCACTTCTCTACACTCTCATCAGCATTCTCGCTTAAAAAATACGTGTGTGAATGTTCTGAAAGACACCATCTGCGTATTAAGATGTCAGTGGAACTTGGTGTTCTTCCTGAGCAGCTGCAAAGGAGTTTTATGATTGCTGGGTCCTAACCCCAAATCCCAACATTTTTCATCTCTGCCAAAGAGCACATTAAATCCATGAGCTATTCATGCTTGTTACTGACTCTGACGTACACAGGGTTGGTAAGACAGAAGAGTCAACTGGTTAAAAAAAAAAAGGCAAAATATGAGACCGGAACAGAAATGATTACTTCCAGAATTCAACTTGAATGTCTTAGACAAAAGAACTAAAGTAAACGTGGTTAATTTGTCATTCAGCAAAATCAAAGATCTGATGTGGCTGTAAGCCTATTATATGCTCACAAAATAAATATGTCAACTTTTATGGCCCTGAGCAGAGAATGCAAAGCTATCTTGAAGGGCAAGGATAAATCTCACTATGGTTCAATTGGGTTTAGAGCGATTATTGCCCTACTGACCTTTATTTTAATGAAACAGATATTGAATGGCATTCTCTCAGATAAAATTAAAGATCCATGCTGGTTCCACATTCTTGGATCAGTAATTCTTTGGGAGAACACTGCATCAGTCTTATGATGGAATGAGTTTGGCTCACAGAGATTGCCAAATGAGAAAGTCTGCCTGAGAAGAAATCCTGTTTCAAAACAACTGAAGGAAAAAATAACGAGCTAAGGGAATTTCGCTTGAAAGATATTTATTGAGCACCTACTAAGTGTCAGGTGCTCTATATAATCGATCTCTTCAAATGCATATAACAGTCCTGCAAGGTGAGTATTTACATCATTTTCCAGATAAGAAAAGTAAGGATCAGAGAAGGCGAAGGACTGCCCAAGGTCTCACAGCTAGTTATGGGGAAACTAGAATTGGAACTCTGAATATTATGATTACAGAGTTTTATGAATTCCATTATACTGCCCTGCCTTCCACATCTGAGACACACTGTTGGACTCTGGGGGATACACAAGCGAGAACGTGGTCCCCCCTGTGCTCAACCAGCATTTAATTTTTCCGCAGTAGGAACTCACAGTGAAGAGCTCACTTGTCTATAATTCAGAAAAGCGCAAATATGTACGATTTTCTGGACCCAGCTCAAAAGACGTGTTTAATTCCTTCCTGAATTCAGAGTACCCTGGTGCATAGAGAAGTAACCAATAACTTAAGATAGCTTGTTTTACACGTGAACGTTTAACATACAATTCTTGATCAGAATTATTCCTGCAAAGCTATAAAAATGTTATGTGACTTTTTCCGTTTCTTTGGAATCGTTTAAGGCCAGGATTAGGCTAAGGCGAGGGAGGCTCTCTCCTGAGGCAGAAAATTTATTTTTGAGAAGCAAACTAGTCTGTAATACACCCACCCCTGGGTGGCAAAAAGAAATAATTCTAGAGAAACTAGATTTTTGGCAATGTTGAATCGCTTAATCCATGGTAATTAGTAGATGTTCTTAATTAATATTTAATTAACACATTAGCCAAGTTTTACTGAGCACTTGCTATACGTCAAGGCTCATGCTACCCTCAGGCTCTTTCTTAGAACCGAGACTCCCTCCGCTGAGGTGAGTTTAGCCCTAGGAGAGTCAGGCCCTGGAGCCCCCTACCTGCGCAGCCCTGCTTCACGGCTCCGGATTACTGTGTGGAGCAATGACTAATCTTACAGCCAGATACCAGCCTAGTGGGCAGATTCCAGCCTTCTCTGGTTTGGTTCAGACACTAATTTCATCAGTGAGGCTGGGGTGCCTGTATTGAGAAAGGGGATTTGGCAGCTGCGGATAACTGGCAGTTGGCACTGTCAAGGACTTCTGGTAACATTCACCTTGTGAAAGAAGTGCAAAAATACCATTTAAGATAAAACTCTGTCTGGTCCATTGGAGCAAACTGATGCATGCATGATCGCTTAGCAGAGACATCCATTCATATGCCCTTTACGCTTGACGGGAAAGCAAGAGGATGGCAACGATCGTCCTCAGAAAAGAAGTGCTTAGCCTGTTGGGGAAGGGCAATAAAACTCCACTGGAGCCTTTTGCATCTTGAGGCCAGGTCCAAGGATGCCCCCAACCATGTTCTATTTTTTAAAGATTTTATTTTTTTGATAGAGAGAGAGAGAGAGAAAACAAGCAGGGGGAGCGGCAGAGGCAGAGGGAGAGGCAGACTCCCCGCTAAGCAGGGAGCCCGAGGCGGCAATCGATCTCAGGCCCCGGGGATCATGACCAGAGCCAAAGGCAGACGCCCAACTGACTGAGCCACCCGGCCGCCCCCAACCAGGTTTTAGAACTCTCAAGTGAGAGCAGTCACAATGTGATAGCCAGGAGACACGCTGACAAATAAGCACCTATCCCAGATTCCCTGAGGTTTTAGGTAAGCCCTAATCAAATAGAGATACCAGTGGTAATGAATAAAAAAGAATTTAGCAACTATTGCGACAGAAACCACACACGGACATGCTCTGTGTTGGCTGGAACGAAACCCAAACCTCCAGCAGCTTCATAATTGCAAAAAGAAGGGGAGAGAGATCAGCTTCCACGCTCTATCACTATCCCCCAATTAAGATAGGAAATGTTGGAAAGCCAAACTGTTTTTTAGGGGGAAAGGTCTAACTCAATTTGGAAATCTCAGAAAAGCTATGAAAATTGGATAGCTCTCTTGTGTTGGGGTGTGGCAGAGGGGAGGATTTTTGTTTTACCACATCACTGATGTGTTTATTTGGATGTTAGCTGTGCTCCCAAGCATCTGATCTTTGACAGAAATGACCCGAATATATGCTGAGGTATTTCTTGTTTGCCATTTGTAAATTACATCCAGGCCACTGGGGACTCAAACTGGGAATGATCTAGGATAATGAGCAAATAGTTGAATGGGATTTATTTCAGATTCCAGAATATGCACATAGCCTCTGGGAAAGTTGGTAGACAAGGGGCTGAACTCCAAAGGAGTTCAGAGCGCTGAACAGCGAAACAAATGAAATTGGCAGGGAAATGTTACTCTGCCTAACAGTGTAAGGCTTGACTGTGCTAAGAGAGATGGTCTCCAGGCCCAGTTACGCCAGGGGATACACCTTTAAAATGATGTCACTGCTCTTGTCTTTTTGTTTTCTCCTCCCCTTGTTTTTGTTCTTCCTTTTTCTCCAAACTTTCCTGTGCCAAGTTCATTTTGATTTCTCTGTTTTAGTTCAGTCTTCCTATCATATATTCTCATTTTATATCATGCTGTCATTTCCCCAATCCTAGCCTTTCAATCTGATTAATCTGATTTTTAAAGTTGGTTTCAAAGTATTCCCTTATAATCTAGTGACCTTTGCATAATTTCCAAAGTCAATACTTTTTAGTTAGGGCAGATTCATTCCTTCAAGCATTGAGCTGATTCAGCACCTACGGGGAACCAGATGTTTGGCCAAGTCAATACAGCTTTCTGTGGGAATGCTTCTTACCAGCATGGGTCAATCTGAGTTCTCTCAGGTATATCTGGTTAGGGGCGTATTGGAGAATCACTTCCGGACTAGTTTATTCAAGTGCTCTTCAGCCCAACTATATGTTTTTACTGAATTGAGCAATCTTTATACCATGCACTTAAAAAGAGAAAAGAGGTCTTTTTAATGTGGTTATTGAGCCGGAAAGAGAAGAGGCATTAGCCGTCCACCCCCTTATTTTCCCATTACTGATCTAATGCAGGACAATCTCAGCTGAACATTTGCCCCTTGGTATTGATGTGGCTGACCATGGGTGATGTATTAATGGCTCCTCCTGGACCATGACTCAGTCGTACTGCGCCGTCCTTCCTCCTTCTCACCACAGAGGAAAAGGGAGTCAGAAGAGTATGATGGAGTTTCAGGACAACATCTAGATAATCCAGTTAGAATGCTACCTATAGCTGTCCCGGACTCTGAACAGGCTGTAGAGTTTTCAAAATGCTATCCATTAAGAGGAAGTTTACTCTGCTGACAGTGACAATCCTCCAATAGTTTCTTCCACTTCTACAGATCTTGTGGGGTGTTATGGGCTTAACTGTCTCACCCCAAAAAGATAAGTTGAAGCCCTAACTCCCACTGCCTCAGAATGTGATTTTATTTGGAAATAGGGTCATTGCAGATGTAATTGGTTAATATGTGGTCATACCATAGTGGGGTGGCCCTTAATCCAGTATGGCTGGTGTTCCTGTAAGAAGAGACACAGAGACACCTAAAGGGAAAATCCAATGTGACGAGGGTGACAGGGACTGAAGTGCTACAGCTGAAAGCCAAGGTGCTGAGGAACACTGGCTACCATCAGAAGCTAGGAAGAGGCAAGGAAGGATTTAACCTTACGTATTTCAGAGGGAGAAAGTTTCTGCTGACACCTTGATTTTGGACTTCTAGCCTCCAGAACAGTGGAACAATGAATTTCTGTTTTCTTAAGCCCCCAAATTTGTGGTACTTTGTTATGACAGCCCCAGAAAACTAGTACACTGTGTATGTAAAAAACACAATGTCCTCGCTGCTCTGTGTCTTGGCTCTTTCTCTAAGTGTGTTTTCAGGAACAACCTCCAAGGGTGAGGTCATATCTCCATCTTGGACAACGGACAGTCTTGTTTATCGCTTGCTATAAAAATGGTGGATTCCCCAAGCTCAGTGCTCCTCAGCTGTGAGGTAAGTCCACTGCGCTCATCTGAATCATGTTGTGTCACCCCTGTGGGACTCTGGAAAAGAGGGGCCTGATGCAAACATGCTGGTACTCATGCCACCTGCTGAGCCATGTATTGTGTGTCTTCTGCCACCATCAATGAAATAGTAATGAGCTAACTTGTTAGCTAGTAAATAAGGTGAAGCCAATCCCAGATGTGGCAGATTTCTGAAGGGGCTATTGCCCAGCCCCCAAAGCTTTTATATTGCAGGGGCTCCTGTCTTCAAGGAGCTTGGAGATAGGATATACATGTGACAAGAGGAATAACCAACAAGACAACATGAGAGATGCTACAAAGAAGTGTGTGATGAATCATTATAACATTACTTAAGTCTCAAGTACTGGTATTTACAATAAAGATTTTTCAGTTAGGGAGAAGAGAGTACTGTGGGCTGGAGTGGAAAAGCTCATAGGTGAGCTACAAGTGGAATGTTGAAAGTGGTTAGAATTTGAGGGCGCCTGGGTGGCTCAGATGGTTGAGCGTCTGCCTTCGGCTCAGGTCATGATCCCAGGGTCCTGGGATCGAGTCCCACATCAGGCTCCCTGCTCAGTGGGAAGCCTGCTTCTCCCTCTGCCTCTCTCTCTCTCTCTCTCTCTGACTCTCATGAATAAATAAATAAAACATTTAAAAAAAAAAAAGAAAGTGGTTAGAATTTGAATAGTAATATGAACTGGGGGCATGAGATTCAGAAGGGAGGGTTGTTGTAATCAGCCTCTTCTATCGCATCTTGTTGACACCTCTTTGATAACACTTATTACAAAATATTGTAATCTATAGTTTGCATGTCTGCTCCCTCTACTGAGAGCTTTTTAAGGGCAGTGGTATATTTTATTTATTTAAAAATGTTTGGCATCCAGGGACGCCTGGGTGGCTCAGTCGGTTAAGCATCTGCCTTCGGCTCCGGTCATGATCCCAGGGTCCTGGGATCGAGTCCCACATCGGGCTCTCTGCTCAGCGGGGAGCCTGCTTCTCCCTCTCTCTCTGCCTGCCACTTCCCCCTGCGTGTGTTCTCTATCTCTCTTTGTGTCAAATAAATAAATAAAATCTTTAAAAAAAAGACATTTAAAAAAATATTTGGCATCTGTCACATAGTAGGCATGTAGTAAATGCTGAGTAAATGATGATTGGTGAATAAATGGCTGCACTAAAGATTGAAAATGAATGATTTGACAGAGCAGATTTAGTGGAGGTAACAGGAGGACAGAGGAAGGTAACCTGGTGCCACATGGAAGAAGACCTTGAATGTCAGCCTGGGAGCACTGAACAAAAGGAGACTGGGCTGCCATTGTCAGGATGGAGGTGGTATTAGAGAGTTATTTTAGGAAGATTTATTTAGTAGTGATGTGTGCCTGTGAGGGATGAGCCCAGAAGAGGGAAACCAGTTAAGAAGATATTATGATAGTCTAGATCTAGGGGTTCTCTAAGATGCCCCACTCTCACTTCATTATTTTAGAAAGATTCATGTGGGGGCGCCTGGGTGGCTCAGTGAGTTAAGCATCTGCCTTCGGCTCAGGTCATGGTCCCAGGGTCCCGGGATCGAGCCCTGCATGGGGCTCCCTGCTCGGCGAGAGTAAGCTTCTCCCTCTCCCTCTGTCCCTCCCCCCACAGCTTGTGCTCTCTCTCGCTTGCTCTCTCTCTCTCTCTCAAATAAATAAATAAAATCTTTAAAATTAAATAAAAAGATTCATGTGATGTGACAAAGAGGATTAAGATTGTGGTCCATATGAGTCAGTGGGGAAAGGGAGGCCACGATCACTGTCATGTCGTTTTATTACAGCACACTAAGGGTGATAAGGTTAAATGATTGGCTGTCTTCCCAGGCTTCTGTACCACCTCGTGATTCCTCAGGCTTCACTCCCCTTCTGTGGAGAGCTTGGTGGTGAGTGGTGATCAGATAGCAACTTTGCCCATGGCCATTTATCATAATAGAGAGAAGTGGGCCCTAAGTAGTAGAAACAAACTTCGTCAGTTGTTGGGGAGCTGGGCTCTCCTCTGGTTAGGCAAGGAAGGAGGTGGCACCTGCTAAGTGCTTTCTATGCCAGGGCTCAGAACATTGCTCAGGTTAGATGGATGACTTGGCCCCACTTCCAGACCTTCAGATGCACCGGGCTTGCCATTCGATAGAAGGTTGAAACTTTAGAAATGTTTTTGTGCGTTGAATCGATGTGTTGGGTCAGTCGCGTGCTCCCAAGGACTACTGCCGAATCCAATGGAGGGGTATTTCTCCTTCAGTCACTGCACACTATCTGCTTAACCGGTCAATCAGCACACAGCACAGGGACTTCTGTTCCTAGAAAGGGGGTAGAAACCTCTTCACTGTCTTTCAAACTGCTTAGGATAAAAAGCACCAACCTCTATCTGGCCGCTGTGATTTGATCACGTGTTCTGGAATTGAAGGAAGGGGCTCCATACCAGAACTTCCATGTCAATATTCTCCGTACCAGAATTTCCATGGGGAGATGGATGCAGGCTCAGTCATCCAGACTTTATCTTATATCCCAGCTTTCTTTGCCATTGTCTTCCAAAACCAACGGCTTGTCTACAGTCTTTAACTCTCAGAAATGATGATTCCACAGCACCCCCAACATTTTATCAAGAAAAATTTCAAACATACAGTTGAAAAAAATTCAGTAGTGTAAATGCATCTACACACCTGGATTAACAAGATAAATATTGCATGTAAAATATTATATAAAAATTATTACACTTTGCAGTTTACTCCCTATATGCCTGTTTTATTTTTTTTAAAGATTTTATTTATTTACTTGACAGAGAGAGATAGAGAGAGAGAACACATGCAGGGGAAATGACAGGGAGAGGGAGAAGCAGGCTCCCGCTGAGCAGAGAGCCCGACTTGGGGCTCGATCCCAGGACCCCGGGATCATGACCTGAACTGAAGGCAGACGCCTAACCGACTGAGCCACCCAGCGCCCCTGTGTGCCTGTTTTAAATTTGCAATATAAATTAACTCCAAATGGTCCCATAGATGAACAAAAATTAAATAATTGAAGTTCCATCTCTTCATCTTTGTCATGGTGCTACTGTTGCTTACGGTATATCTTCTGTTTAAATGCAGGAATATGTAGCTCCACAGGGTTTGTCGGAGACCCAGGATTCTGCACCAAGTAAGTTCAAATGATTCCAGACCATTGGAAGCTTACTCTTGAAAGAAGCAGGTGTCACAGAGTCCTCTTGTGTTCAAGACCGACTCTATGAATGGGAGTCTCTCAATTAACTTCTACGTGACATTCATTATTTATTGAAAGATGAGAATAAAAACATGCTCATTTGAAGCTTGTATATACATATTTTTAAAACTCAGTTGTAATAATGGACAGCAATTATTTCAAACTTATCCCAGTCAAAGCTTTTTTTCAGGGAGGAGTATTTTACTGTTTAGACATTATTTGGAATTGCTGGTATATGGTAATAATATAAAGCAGACTTTAGTTGGCTTTCTGGTTGTTTTAAAATCCCGTGCATATAGTGTAGCCTCCTTTGATTTGCTACCCCTTCCCATTCATGGTGATGTCAAAGAGAAATAGAGCTGGACACCCAGGAAAGGCTCCAAAGACAGATTTTATTCAGTACTGTTGCAATAGGGGAAAGAGACTGCAGGATAGAACTTAGCCCAACTCCAGATACATCAAAGATAGCTGGTGATTTGTGGTCAGTGAGCACAGTTAGGGGGCTGGTGAGTGGAAAAATCACTAAGAGAAGACAGCAAAGGGTAGGGAGATTCTCGCCAAAGGCAGACAAAGGATTTATACATCAAGGGTAGGGGATGAGGACCTTGATCACGTATCAGGGGTGATCAGATGTCAACGTTGGGGGTTGGAATTCTCACTAACCTGACAGCAGGATTCTTGCTACAACTGGGCTGGGAAGGCTGAGGACAGGGCCCAAGGATGGGACCTAGTCAACAAGAGGGCTCAGAGGAGCCTGTCTCAGGGTTGACTCTCAAAGAGAGAGTCTTTGTCAGTGGCCACTGCCCAGGACAAGGGGCTTACTTATACTGGTGAAAGGAATAGTTCTAGAAATAAGGGAAATAATACAGAAAAGAGGGGCAATTAAAGAAAGCTCTATTTTTAGATTTCCCAATCTTATAAAGCCTAAAGCATTAACTAGTCATTTCATTGGTGTTATTAATAAATTACAAAGCCAGGAAGTGAATTAGTACGACATGACATAGTTTGTCTGTCATTCTGTCCTTACCTGACTAATGTTTGACCACTTTCAGCAGGCAGTTTCTCATGTCCTTTCTTACGAATGGCCCTTGAGGGATGCTGGATATTGTGTCTGGAGCAGAGCTTCTCCTCTAAAGGGCCATTGATCCGCTTTCCATTAATGCTTGGTGCTCACAAGAAAGCCTGTTTGTGTCACAGGGGCGAGCTGTGAAACGTGTGGGCAAGCCTGGCCTTTTCCTTCCTTGTCTGCTGAGGACAGAGGCCCCTTGTGATTCCCCACTTCCCACCCTTGAACCTAATTCAGGCTGGTGTGGGCAAGAATGAGGGAGATGAGTGCAGGGCATTATCACCCAGGTTGACAGAGGACTTCAAGAGCGGGGAGAAAAAAGGAAAAATTCCTCTCGAATGAAACTGAGGGTTCTAGAGGGGAGGGGGGTGGGGGGATGGGTTAGCCTGGTGATGGGTATTAAAGAGGGCACATTCTGCGTGGAGCACTGGGTATTATGCACAAACAATGAATCATGGAACACTACATCAAAAACTAATGATGTAATGTATGGTGATTAACATAACAATAATAAAAAATTAAAAAAAAATTCCTCTCGAATGGGGATTTTCAGAACGTGTAGCTGCACAGTCGAGAGCAGAATCAGAGAGTGAGGCTTCTGGAAACTTCTTGGATCCGAGCAAGAGAAATGGGGGTGTGGAGATTTCTAAGAAGCAGGACTAAGGGTTATAAGTTAGATCTCTTAGTAAATTCTTAATAAATAGAAGATACAGGTAAAAAAATTTTTTTTAATTTGATTTAACTTTTCATCTCTGTTATTAATTTTATAACCGGAAGGCAACATTTTAATGACTTGTAAATATTTTCCGATTGTTGAATGTGTCCGTGTGAGGCAATCTTGCCTTGAGACTCTGTTCTGAGGGCCTGACTCGTATGGAGTTATGTTAAGAAGCCTGTGGTTTGGGGTGCCAAGTTGAGGTGCGAGGTCCCTTTAACACTCACTATATAACAATGAGGCAGCTTCAGTTTCTGAACTGGCCCCGGTGGAGGTAAATTGATTCCTTCCCTCTGAAAGCTAGCTTGAGCGCAGCCACCCATTCTCCTCAAGCAAGAATGTGAGAGGGTAAACTAGCTTCGAGACCCCTCTGTGCTCACACATAGAAGACCTAACAATGGACAAAGAAAACACCGATGTTTCATCCAAACCTGCCGACACGAACGTAAGTACAACGTGGGAAGGCTTCCCTCTTACTTGAATGCCATTTATTGGTGACCTTGTTAGTAAAATGAGACCGTGTGACTTTTTACAAATAAAGAGAGCTTTAATAACATACTTGATCTTCTTACGGTACTTAATGGATTTTACCAATGTGAGCTTGTTTCAAAGTGCTGTACTTGGCAATTGATTTGCAATTGTTTTTCTAAAACTCCAGGGAAATTGTACTGATCTCTATGCAAATTCCATTTTAAAATTTAATCAGTGCTAACTGAAACGGCCTATAATGTGTTCCTCCCCTGAAGGACCCAACCTTGCCCTTGTCAGTTCTACATGTGCCAGAATTTCTGTGCATTTCCCTTTTTCACTTCTTTGGGGGAATATTTGAAAGTAGTTTGGCACCATAGTCAGCTCATCCTGCAATAGAATGTTTTTCTCTGTAGAAACACCATCCTCATGCCTGCAGGACATCGCATTCATCGAGGCCTCATCTAGTTCAATTTCACCAGGAGGGATATAAGCTACATTTCACTCCAGGGGTTGACAAAGATGTTTGGCAAAAAGAATGAGGGGGCCATGAATAATTCAGAATGTACTTGGCCACATATTATCCCATTAATCAGTAGGATTAAAGACTGGAGACATGGACTTTGAAGGGAAGAGTGAGGGAGAGTAAGAGAGAATGAGAGAACTCTTAAGAGAACTCAAAAGAGAGATGATTTCTTTGGAACTGGTGTTCTAGATTGTTGCCTTTAAGGGAATGTGTGGTTAAAAGTTATTTCATCGCTGGAGTTTAGTTACCCCGACATGTATAAATCTCTCCTTGAAAGAACCTAAACTCTTGCATACATTATTAAAGAATTCACAGCATCAGATGACAGAGGGTAGGGGAGAAAAAAAAAAAGAGGAGGGAAATAGTTAAATAATGCATTTTTTCCTCTTGCACATAACACTTCGCACATCAGTACACTAAAACCAATAATTTTCCGAGTCCTCTATTTCATTCTTTATTTTTAAATAATTATTTCATTTGCCATTGAGAAACTGAATCCCTGATCAGCTCATTGGCTGTCTTGAAAGTGCATGCATGGGAGGCCCTGGATCCTATCCCACAGCCCTGCACAAACCAGAGCATCATCATCCACAACTTTTTTTTCTGTAACACCCAGTCAGGAAGCCATAAATAAGATATCAATTTGTTTCTCTGAGGAACTCACTTATATCCTTATTTTCAGTCCTGCCTCAGCCAGAAGAAATTGATGGTGGGAGAAAAGCAACATAGTACAAACATGTGAAATACACACCTATTCCCACAGCTGAGCTTTGTACAGATGAAATGACCCTCAGAGACTCTTAACCTCCTGACCTTCGGGTCCTCTGGTCTACCCTCCATGAAATTCAGGCCCACCCTCCATGAAATTCAGGCCCATCCTCTACAGCATCTACTTGGCAGAACTGGAGAGCTGAGGAGGGGATCTGGGATTCATATAATGAATAATTAATTCACTGGGGTTCATATAATGTCTGATTTTTCGGATCTTAATTACATGATTTAATGCAAATCATTCATTATACTTATATCGATGATTTGATTTGACTGATATATTGAAGCCTTTCAGCACTAAGATTCTCCTGACTGGGTGGCTCCATTCCACATGTGTTCTAGACTAATATATCTTCTTTTTTCCCCCTTTCTTTTCTTTTCTTTCTTTTTTTTTTTTTTAAAGATATCCAATATCTCAGTTCAGGTGGTCAGTGCCCAAGGGAAGCTGCCAGGTAGACGAGCACCTCGAAAACCCATCGGCAAAGCCAAACCCAAGAAGCCATCCAAGAAGAAAGCTCCCTTCTGGAATGTCCAAAACAAAATCATTGTCTTCACAGTATTTCTATTCATCCTAGCCATCACAGCCTGGACACTTCTGTGGCTCTACATCAGTGAGTGAAAATCCGTGTTCCTTTGGGGCTGCTAGTATATAGGCAGTGCACGCCCCATCTGCCCCTGGGTGTGTTTGAGAGACTTTCCCAAGTTCATAGACTGATTGCCACTCCTAAAACTGTGGAGGTTTTCAGGAGGAAGAAAGCAGAATTGTCTCTCCCATTTCTTCCTTTGCCACCACTGCTTTCTTGCCCCCGGAGAGCAGGAGGAGCAGGGATGGGGGATGGGATGACAAGAGCTGAGGAGGATGCTCAGGAGCTGTGGACGAGCTCAGGAACGTAATGCATTTTTAGCTTTAAGAAATGAATGGTTTTCTCAGTTGTTTCATTTCCTCATTCCACCCACCGCTGGTTTCTAGGCAACCTCACATTTCCTGCTCCCCGAGCTTCCTTTCACTCATACATCTTGCTCTCCACGCGTTTATGTTTTTGTCAAGCTGATTGGTTATGCTTTTGTCTATCTGCTTGATCCTTTTGGACAGGAGTTATGACTAAGCTTTTTCGTAAAGAGTACTTACCCATTCCACTCAGTCACTATACCATTTGTTGACTTACACTCAACTTGCAACTCCATACATGTTAATATGTTTGATACAAGATATGTGTACTCTCAAGGATATTAAAAATTGGTTGTGAGGCAGGATTTATAAGCAAATAATTAATGAATATTGTATTGAACAGTTTGGGATATATATATGTATATAGGTATATATATGTGTATATATATGTGTATATATATGTGTGTATATATATATATATATACACACACACAAACTGATTACTTACAATTTGTGCTGCACAATGTAGGACATCAGATATACCAAGATAGATCTCCTACCTTCAGAAAGCTTACAGATGCATTTTCTACTTTCAAAACACTCAGTTCAGGGCTGGAGAGGGGGTGTGAGTTGATTTTTTAATTTTTATTTATGTTTATTTTTTTGCTGAAGGAATTACTTTGCAATCACAGAAGAGAGGCATCTAACCTGCCCAGGAATCGAGTCCAGGGAAGGCTTCATGAACTGGTTGTTCAAAACTCATTTCTTTCATATCCTGAGCATGCCCACTATGAGCTGGGCCCTGTGATCAGCATGGAGACAGAGTGGTAGAGCAGACAGAATCTCTATCTTGAAGGAGCTTAAAGACTAGTGAAGGACGTCAAGTCAATAGGCAATTAAGACAAACACAAAATACATCCCCAACCCAGAATGAACTAACTTATTTCCTATCTGTTCTCTGCTGGCCCTCAACTGATATATTCGCATTGCCTTAGCATTTTTGTGTAAAGTTTTGGGACATCACTGTATAGAAGCAGTCTGTTGTCTGTGTGAAAAATCAGAGAAGGACATTTCAGGAAGACAGACCAGTATGAGCAAAGAATTGTTCAACAAACAATAGTGTTGTGACCATGCAGGTTGTTGTATGTTGGGCTGAGCTAAAGAGTTGGGTAAATGTAATCTAGTTCAAGGCTAAACTGATCTCACTTATATTATTGTTATCCTGACCCTTGAGTACTTACTAATATAGGAAGACTGTGTGAGCTTCTAGATAAAAGGCATGGCTTTCGCTCAAATTTTGAAGAGTCTGTAACAACAACAAAAATCTAAGAAGCACTTCCCTGTGAAAATCAAGAATGAAAACAACCATTGTTTTATATGAGAGGCTAGTGAGTCAAGGTGATCCATCCAAGGTCACATAGCTTGAAAGAATAAATCTAGGACATCAGCTCAGTCCTTCTGCCCCTGTACCCCTTTCCCACACCTCCACAGCCTCAGTCCACTGCATGGGGCTACTGTGACCATGGATGGCTCACACAAGGGAGGTGGCTTCCTGTCACTCACATAGGTGCCCCTTCTTCCTAATTCAGCCATCCGTTATGTGGCATTTTCATGTGCTGGGCATTGTGCTAGGAAAGAATATTCTCTCCCTTTCTTCCTCTACCACCCTTGTTCTCTCTCTTCCCTCCTTCAAACATTTATTGAGCCTCAAAGCTACAAAAGGGGTTGAGGGACAAAAAGAAGTTCCTGTTACTGTTAAAGGACAGACATACAGACAGAAGTTATGGTAGAGTGGGACATACATCACAGGGGAGAAATGTACCATGGCCACGGGAGCCAGGGGAATGGTACTACCTAGGAGTAAGACCTTGATAACAAAAGAGAAAAGGCAGAAAGAAGAGCTCCTCATCCCCCCCGCCCCCCAAGCTATTCTCGGGTACTCTAAGGCAACTCAGACACAGCAGTGTTCTTGTTCAAGTCATCAGTGGTTTCTGGGCCCACCTGACACCCAATCCCATGGTCATCACTGGGCAGAGTATTGAAGCACGAGTGACCTGACACTGGGCTGAGAACCATGCTTTGTGGCTCACAGGAAGAATGAATTCCCCATGTATTGTACAGAGCTGAACACCAGCCCAGCACCCTGCACATCAGCCTCACGAGTCAGATAAGGATGAGCCCCCAGGAGCTCAGTGAAGGTCAGCAGGAGGGCCCTTCCCTCTTCTCCCACTATGCTCACTTGACCTCAGAGTAGACATTTCTTACCTCCTTACCGTCTACAGACTCAGGATCCATGAAAACTGCATATGTTCTTTTTGGTCCCTCGGTGACTCTAGGACATGTATAAGTATTTACCAGAAGTCGGTAAAGAGAATAGACTATCCTAAGAGAAATGGTGATTTACTGCTGATGGAAGTGTTGTTATCAACAACATTTAGAGTTTCCCAGGCTATGAACCAGTAACATACGTAGCTGTCCAATAGAACCATGTGACAAGCCTGATACTGACATAGATCAGATAGTGCCTCACTGCCACACAGAGAGGAGAGCCCCTTACCCGCTTCCTCTCCTGTCTTACAGGTAAGACAGAAAGCAAAGATGCTTTTTACTTTGTTGGGATGTTCCGCATCACCAACATCGAATTTCTTCCTGAATACCAACAGAAGGAGTCCAGGGAATTTCTATCAGTGGCACGGACTGTGCAGCAAGTGGTGAGGTGATGGGGGGGAGGCGCGGGGGGGGGGTAAGGTTGTGTGAGAGGCTGGGGAGAGGGGGGTCAGGGGTCAGGGGATGAGGGGTTGGGGTGGAGGGGTCACAAGTGTCCCAGGTGAGCAGGGAGGTTCAAGGAAGACGTCAGAGGGAAACACGAGATTTAGCTCATCTTGGCTGTAATTGCTTATTTGATAGAACTGCTAATTAATTTAATTTAATTTGTTTACTCATGTCTTTTATTTATTACTGAAAGTAAAAGCAAATAGCTCTCTGAGCTCCAGTTTTTCTCCTCTGTAAAATAAAGGAATTGGATCAGGCGATCTCTAAAATGTCTTCCAGAACTAAAGTTACAATCATATTGATTAATTCCGGGAGCTCTACACATTTATCTCAACCTCAACACACTGGAATCTCTTTACTTTTTTTTAAAAAAATTTTCTCTTCATAGAACTAATATGTATTTAGCTATTAAAAATTGTAAAATTCAGAAAGTTACAAAAAGGAACATTAAAATTTTCTTTAACATCATCTCCAGAGATAGAGCCCCTTTTTATTCTGGGCCACATAGACATAGAGGACAGCACAATATTGGAATATTAGTAGATATTCAGTTTTACAATCTGAATTTTTCCTCTTAATGTTGGATTGCATGTTTCTATGCAAGGAAATATTCTTTAAAAAATGTAAGTTTTAATAGGTACAAAGTTAGCCAATCCCTTTTTAAAAAAATGTTTATTTAAATTCAATTTAGTTAACATATAAGCGTATTATTAGTTTCAGGGGTAGAATTTAGTGATTCATCAGTTGCATATAACACCCAGTGCTCATTACATCAAGTGTCCTCCTTAATGCCCATCACCCAGTTACCCCATCCCCCCCACCCACCTCCCCTCCAGCAACCCTCAGTTTATTTCCTATAGTTAACAGTCCCTTATGGTTTGTCTCCCTCTCTGATTTTATCTTGTTTTATTTTTACTTCCCCTATGTTTATCTGTTTTGTGTCTTAAACTCTCAATATGAGTGAAATCATATGGTATTCTTTTGCTTGGCATAATACCCTCTAGTTCCATGCACATCATTGCAAATGGCATAGCCAATCCCTTCTTATTGGATATTTAAGTTGTCTCCCATTTTTCTACTATAGATAATGCTACACAAAACTGCTACATAGATTGTGTATATCTGTGATTACTTCCTTAGCTGATCCCCTAAAAGTGTATACCAATATCTACTCATGGCTCTTAGTACATATTACCAACCAGAAAGCTTCTGCCAGTTTGTATCCGCACAGTGATGACGAGGGTGACCTACACAGTGGTGCCCCTACTGCTGTGACAGGCGCCCTGCCATGTAGAGGGGGGAGCTGTGGGGGGGATAAGCTAAAACAACAGTGGGCACGGTGACTCCTATTTCCTGAAGGCCACCTACACACAGACTATGTAGCTAAATGCTTTACCTTTACTATATATCCGTTAGTCCTCAGATTAGCCCGAAGATTCTTGGTAAGCATTTTGATCGCTTTACAGTAGAAAGACAGGCAGAAAGAAAGAAAGAAAGAAAGAAAGAAAGAAAGAAAGAAAGAAAGAAAGAAAGAAAGGAAAGAAAGAAAGAAAGAAAGAAAGAAAGAAAGAAAGAAAGAAAGAAAGAAAGAAAGAAAGAAAGAAAGAAAGAAAGAAAGAAGAAGAAAGAAAGAAAGAAAGAAAGAAAGAAAGAAAGAAAGAAAGAAAGAAAGAAAGAAAGAGAGAGAGAGAAGGGGGGAGGGAGAGAGGAAGAGAAAGAGAAAGAGAAAAAGAAAAAAAAATAGTGAGGGCTCAGTAGTTTTAGGTAACATATTCTGGGTTGCATAGTGAATTTAAACCCCACAATTAGGTGGGTGATTTTGCCATTAGGTAGGAAGGGGAACACAGGAGGAGGAGATTTGGCAGAGACAGTTTAGCTGTAGAAATGCTGAGGAAGGGCAAAGAAGGTAAATTGAAACAGCTCTCCTTTGGCTCCAGCTCCGCGTTTTAAAAGGGCTGGGTTCCCTAGAGATTGCAGAGGAAGAAGGGGGATGGTAGACCCGGAGGAGGGCACCGCCTGCCCCCTAGTGGCTAGTACGGCAATGTGTCCTTAAGAATATAAATTTTCCAGGTTGTGCATTGATAGAAAAGAGGTTGGGTCAAGGACTTTGACAATGTACTTGAAGGAGTTTGATTTATTAATTGTGGAGAAAAATAACCTTTGGAGTAGGGAGAATACAGAAGTTAAGCTTGGTTAGGGTGTCTGGAGACAGCAATGAATGAACGAAGGTAACTGGTTATTCTTCACAGAGAGCACAGAGACAGGAAGGAATCCAAGACTTGAGCCTTCAGCCAGAGCCCTGCTTTTCTCCTTGCTAGCTGTCAGAGCTTGGGCCCACAGCATGCTAGATACCGCAAAACAAAGCCAAATTTGAAAGACTTCAGACACCTCGGTTTTTCTTTTTCAGGTAAACCTGGTTTATACAACATCTGCCTTCTCTAAATTTTATAAGCAGTCTGTCGTTGCAGATGTCAGGTAATGTATATCCCTTACTTTGGGACTTCTGTGTTTACTGCTGTAAATTCCTCTTAATGCTGTGGAAGGGCTCAGATATGACCACTCTCCAGTAACTTCCTGGGGGCGGCTTTGTGCTTTTAGCACAACTGGTGACCCAACTCAGCCCTGTTGTCATGCTGAGTTTTTCTCTTCATCTGCCAAAACCTGCCCTCTCCCACAGCTGTGATCCTGGGCCCCCGGGATTAATGTTGCTGGGCAAAATGGCCACAATCGTGGCTACCATCGGGTGGGGGTAAAAACAAAACACAGTCCAGGATTTCTCAAAATATGTTCCGCCAAAAACTGGTCACTGGAGATTTTCTGAGGGAAAAACGGATCTCATAGTCAAATAATAGGTATTAAAATTTATTTTATGAATTTTAAATTTTTTATTTTATTAAAACTCATTTTTTTAATTATGTGCTATGTTTCCCCACCTCCAGTATATCTGCAGAGACTCACAATTCACTTTGGCATACCAAAGGCACTAAGAAGTCTGGGAGTAGAGCAATTTGTCTACTTCTCTTTCCTGCATTATTTACCATAGAACACTTAAGGTTTGTTTTTCATAAAACATGACAGTATTTGTGCACTTAGAGCTCTTGCTCTAGGGTTTGGCTAAAAACCAAGTTGGACTCGATTCCTGGATTTGCTACTTATTAACCATATGATTTTCAGTTGTAGTTGGCCTTGACTTCCTTTCCTGTAAAACTGGAATAATAGGACGTTCCTCATAAGACTAAGTGGGATAAAGCAGAATTTAGCACTGTGTCTGGACATGGCAAAGTGTCAAAAATCATAGTTGTTGTTATTTGTAATAGCAGTGAATGACTGATATCCATAAAAATAGTATATTCTCCAGGGAGATGCAACTATACACAAATGATTCTAGATGTGAACCCAACACAGGAAGACACATACTATGATGCTTTCCCTTCCCAATTCCCACAATAAGAGTCAATGACTTCTTAAAGAAGGAATTTTGGAAGTTCCTGGCTTTACCTTGAATCATTCAGTCGGGTCACTGGCTTTTTATGAGAGTCCACTTCCTAAGATATATACCTGAACATCTCTCTTTTTTTTTCCTATAGCAGCAACAACAAAGGTGGCCTCCTTGTCCACTTTTGGATTGTGTTTGTTATGCCACATGCCAAGGGCCATATCTTCTGTGAGGACTGTGTGGCCGCCATTTTGAAGGACTCCATCCAGACGAGCATCATAAACCGAACCTCTGTGGGGAGCTTGCAGGGCCTTGCTGTAGACATGGACTCTGTGGTACTAAATGGTGATTATTGGGTAATTCTCCTTTATGCGTTCCTTCCTGCAGCACTGCTGATACTGCCATTAAACACGGTCATTATTGTAATGAATTGTATTCCCTTCTGCAATCCCAGTAAAACAGTATTAGCTGAGGACATTGATAAAGGAAATTGCTAAATGTTATATACAATGATTGGACAATAGAAGTGGGTTCAAAATACATATGAGATTGAATTTGTTACAGTGTCCCCTGCCCTATATTTAATTCAGCTATACGAGTCTTCAAACTAAGGCTCCAAGTCCTGAAGAAGAAAGAATTTTGCTGAGGCTTATCTTGTCTTTTCCTTTGTCCAGATAGAACCTAGAACTGCACCAGTGTTATAGAGTGTTGCCCAGCATTCCACAATTGCCTGTTGAATAGCCCTGCCAAAATGCAAATTTTATCATTCGATTTGCCAGTAAAATACTTTAATTAATTGTGTGACCCCCAAATTATGCAACTTTCTCTCTTGATTTAAATCATATAGATATAGATATAGATATAGATATAAATAGATAGATATTGATCGATCTATATGCCAGGCATGTAATGTAGTAGTATGTGGCTGATAAGTATTGCTAAATGAATGAATGAAGTGGAAAAGTGGAAAAGTCTGCACCACAAATACTATTTCAGATCTAGGACTAATTATTATTATATTTGGTTGCTTTTTACCTTTAGGGATGTTTAAATGTGTCACTATGGACAATTTCAAGCATCAAGAAAAGTAAAGAGAATACTATCATGAACTCTCATATACCCTTTACTCAGCTTCAACAACAATGAACTCCTGGCCATCCCACTTGCTCTCGAAATACATAAACAACTTCCCCCACCCTCCCTGGATCATGTTAAAGCAAATCCCAGATATGAGGAATTGCTTTTAGAGGACTGAAAGGAATTTTTACTGAGCAAAATTCTAACAAAATGAAATGCTGGAACTGATAGTCTCTTTTCCATGTGTTTTTTCAATGCAGCTGGGCTTCGGTCAGATTACTCTTCAACTATAGGATCTGGTAAAGTATGACATGCAGTTTCTCCTACGCTGCCTCCAAATCACTATCCTTTTTGGCTGTAGTTTTCTTTTTCTTTTTTTTTTTTAAGATTTTATTTATTTATTTGACAGAGAGAGTCACAGCGAGAGAGGGAACATAAGCAGGGGGAGTGGGAGAGGGAGAAGCAGGCTCTCCGCCGAGCAGGGAGCCCGATGCGGGGCTCGATCCCAGGACCCTGGGATCATGACCTGAGCCGAAGGCAGACGCTCAACGACTGAGCCACCCAGGCGCCCCTATAGTTTTCTTTTTCAAATGATGGCATTTGGTAGTGCTCTTTCAGTTGCCTGTGACAGAAATACACTCGAACTGGCTTAAGCCCAGAAGAAACGTGATTGGCTCTTGTAACTGGGACATACATGGAATGTTCTGGCTTCAGGCATGTTTGGGGCCAGGTTGTAAAATAAAATATCATCAGAACTCTGCATCTCTGCTTTTCCCTGTTGAAGCTTCATCGAGTGTATTCTTCTAATGCAGTGTCATGACTGGCAACCAATAGATCCAAGCTTATAATTTATCAGTAGCAGCAATAGTAGAAAAAAGAAAAAAGAGAAAAGCCCACACAAATTTCCAGAATTTTTGCAGAAGTCCTGGGGCTGATCTCAGTGTCTCAGATCAGCTGGCTTGCCCATTTATGAACCAGTTTCTTTTACTCTGATTGGCCAGTCTGGGTCACGTTCCCATCTCTGGACCTCGAGGTGAGTTTAACCCCAACCAAACCATACAGGCAGGGTAAGGATAGTTTCTCAAAGTAAAGTCTTGGTGCTGTTACCAGAAGAGAGGGGAGTGGATTCCAGGCTGACAAAAACAGCAGAGGTCCTCCACTCTTACTCTTTATAAAGATGTCTAGAAAAGTCATTCCTAAAACAAAACAAAATAAAAGTGCTGTCTCCACAGACAAAGGCTGCTCTCAGTCCTTCTATGCAGATCATCTGTCTCTCCGCTACCCTCTGGAGATTTCTGCAACCTCAGGGAGGCTGATGTGCCACTTCAAGCTGGTGGCCATCGTGGGCTATCTGATTCGTCTCTCTATAGAGTCCGTCCAGATTGAAGCTGCCAACTGTGTCACCGACTCCCTGACCATTTACGACTCCCTCTTGCCAATCCGGAGCACCATCTTGTATAGGTACTCGGGTTGGCGAGTAAAAAGACTTTTTTACAGTATCTCTCTTGGGCAGTATCTCCTTCCCCTTAGACTTTGAAACCTATTTTTGTGTGCACTTGTGAGATTCAAGACTGACCCAGGCCTTACTTAGTATCCCCTGTATTAGCCAGCGCCTATCAGACACAACTTTTGCTTTTTACTTGTTGCTTACAAGGGTCAAAATCAGTATAACAGGAACTTCAGCCAATATTTCTGAAATCTAGCTGACTTTTCTGTTTAATTTTACTTTTGTTGCAACTGCAATGAAATCTACTGTTTCATTAGAGTGTGAGAATAAAAATTCTGATGATTGCATACCATTAGTAAAACAATTAAAATTTTTCCCCTTATTAAAAAGATAACACAATTGTTCATTGTGAAAGTGAACAGAGAAAAAGATCAATATTTCACAGTCCCATTAGCTAGAACAAATGTCTGTTATGTTTTTGCACATTCTCATTCTACACACACACACACACACACACACACGTATTTATATGCCCTAGTATTTTTTACTTACTAGTAGACATCTTTTTATGAGTGCTTACTATCTTGATAATTTAATAATGATAGCTACACTTTATCAAAAATGTACTATTTGTTACTCACTGTGCTAAAAAGGCACATGAATTATCTTATTATTTTTAATAGTGCTTATGTATGTAACCGTGTTTTATGTATGTATGTATATATATTTTGGTGATGAATATGCATATGCTAGAAATTTCAACAGTACATAATGGTTACAGTGAAAAATAAGTTGGTCCCTGGCTCCCATTCCTCAGTCATTATTATTATTTCTTTTCATCCTTCCAGACATACTATGCTATTATCACACATAATCCTCACCCCAAAGCCACAAGGAGTAGACTCTTGGTACTACCACTGTTTCATAGTAGGGGATTTGGCATTCATGAAGATGAGTTACTCGACTGCCCAAGCTCTTTTGGCCAGTTTAGGGATGGAGCTGAGTTTTGAACACAGTTTTCCTGAGGGCAGAGCTCAGGACCCCAGCCATTTCAATAGTTGTCTATGCCTTGCTCGCTCTCAAGGTGGGGGGCGTCCAGTGACAGCCATCCAGAATTCTTTGATAGTTACTGGGCAGAAGTTTCTAACCCTTATCAGCTCCCCTCCGTGGTGCCCTGTGGCAGATGAAGATCTGGCTGGCGGAGTCTGACTAACAAGAACCGTGTGGATGGCCTGGGAAATGGGTGGGATTAGTGGTGGATGGAGGCTCACTGCTCAATAACCTGTTATCCACGGACTTTTGTTGTCTGGTTTCAGAATTTGTGAACCTACAAGAATGATAATGTCCTTTGTCTCCACAAATAATCTCATGTTGGTGTCATTTAAGTCTCCTCAGATACGGAGGCTATCGGGAATCCGGGCATTTTTCGAGGTCATTCCGGAAGAAAGTAAGTCTCTCCCAATTGAAAAAAGTCACCTTGAAAAGTATCTATTATGATACTCCAGTCTTATCTCTCCTGAGGCTGTGTTGTAATACCAGTCCTCTTAGTCAGGGACTTTGACTCAGGGTCCAGTCAGAGGAGAGAGATCATATTATTTAAACAGAGAGGATTTAATGTGAAGAATTGTTAACTCGGCATAAAGGTATCAGCTAGGTCAATCAAAAGGCAGAAAGAAAACCGTAAGGTGTTCTGGGTGTAATACATGTAGGAAGCAACTACCCCTCTGTAGTTCGGTGGGGGGGGGGGGGCAGAGGAAAGTGGTGGCAATGCTGACAATTTACAGTGTGGAGGGGGGTCTGTGGACTGAAACTCAGACCTCTGGCGCAGGGGAGCGGGGGTTGCTGCTCAGCTGATGCGGTGTCTCTGAGTTCAGAGCCGGTGTTCACGGACTTGGGACCCAGACCTTCAAGGAGGGGGTGCCAGACAGCCGGGGCTGGTATCTTCGAGGAAGATGCAATAAAATGGAAGTTGGGAAAACTGCATACAGGATTCAACTCTGCTATAGGAAGAAAGTGTAGCTGTGCGAAGGAGGGGGAGCGAATCGGGGGGAGAAGGGGAAGAAGGGGGATGGGGTAAGAATCGTTGCTGGGGTACCTTTCCCAGGAAGTGGAAACGAAACACGCAAGAAGCCCCATTCTGCCTCCTTCAAGTTTTCTAGTCTTCCTGTAGCGCCCCCTATTGGCTGGGCCTGGCAGGAAGCCAGGTGGCAAGGGAGAGAAGCGGTTCGCAAAGTCCCCATAAGAGCGTCGGAAAAGGGTGCATTGGCAACTCAGCGATAATAGCACAGAACCTACCACACTACAGCGGCTGTCTTCCGTGAACTCTCGTTAATAGCTCTGCGTGTGAATGCCATCCTAGAAAGTGCACGGGAAGTAAAACTCAGAGATTTAGTGGGTTTTCCTAGGTCAGAGAGTGAGCAAAAAGTGACCTAGCTCCCTTTCATTCTTCTCCTTTTGACTTGGGTTGACGAAGTAAAACAAAACAAAACAAAACAAAAGAGCCTTCACTGCAACTCTAGTCTTTTTGTAATATTTGTTGCCTTGTAACCGGTCAGATCTTCCAGGTCATGTCTTGGTAACTTCTTTCTGAGCACTGACAAGGCCAAAAGGTGTGGAAAGAGAGATGTGGGTGAGGAGGACAGTGGATCTGGCTTAAGTTAGATTGTCATAGCTTCGTAGGTCCACCGACATTTTAAGGCAGTGGCTTATTTTGATAGGTTTTTTTCTGTCAAATTATTACAAAACTAAATATAAAATTGATTTATTGAACCAAATTGAACTAGCTATTTGAAATGTTGTTGTGTTGAAAATTATCTCTAACTCCAAAGATTAAAAATATGATTAGCTCAGAAATATTGCAGTGGAATTTGTGAACATTTATTGAGCATGTACTATATGCCAGGAATGATTTCAGGTGTTAGGGAAAGTGGCAAACAAAATAGATAAAAATCAGTACTCTCAAGGAAATTGCATTTTAGCAGAAGGATGACCCTACAGTAAGAATAGACATTTAGACTGTTTTTATTTAAACAGAACAACATGTTATGTAAACTGGGGATATTTCTTCAACAACAAATATACACTCAATTGAACAAATAAGCTCAGAAGCCTTAAAATATATTTAAGCTAATTTTTTAAAGAGAGTAATAGCATCCTCTAGATCTGTAGTCAAAATATGATCAGAAAACAAATATAGAATTTGAATAAGAAGATAAGCCATATGTCTATAGGGTACTGTTTCTTTTTGGAAAAACTAGTTTAAATTTCAAAAAGTATGTAAGTTTGTTGATCAAGGAGTGTGTGTTTGTAGTTAAAGAAATGTATGCAGTGCATTTCCCATAGTCTCACAACTGCAAGTCATTGTGTGTGTTACTGGATATTTTTTTCAGAGTGTGAAAACACAGTATTGGTCAAAGAAATCACTGGCTTTGAAGGGAAAATTTCAAGTCCGTATTACCCAAGCTACTATCCTCCGAAATGCAAGTGTACCTGGAAATTTCAGGTAGCCTAGTTTTACCACTACTTTAGAAAAATTTTGTTATCTTACGTTTAGTAGCAATCTATTTTTAATTACCTTTATTTTTTACTACAAAAAGAATGTTAGTTAATTTTATAATATCTAAACAATCAAATACATTACCTAGAACATGAAAGTTCCTTGTAATTTCAACCTGCTGCCCATAAATTTACTGTTCTTTGCAGATGGGGTTATTTTTCCAATTGTTATTTTGTTTGTTTGTATTAAAAAATGCAAAGATACTGTTACGGGATCAAACAATTTATTATTTTACTGTGATAGAGCTCACTTATCAATTTTTAATTATTTCACTGTCAGCATTTTTGTAAGAATAATAAAAAATAATAAATTGAATTAGGCAGTGTATATTTCAGTTATATAAGCAAACCAAATTTTGTAAATTTATATAAAATATATACATCGCCACCTGGTCCTTAACAGAGTTCCTTCTTTTTTTTTTTTCTTTAAAATTTTAGTCTATAACTATTTTTCTTTCTCCAACTGTACTGTCCTGTGGAGGAACATAGGGCAGGGCTCTTTCAGCATCTATGTGTAAAACCATTTTTGTGAGGCATAGCAATTAGACGTAAGTGGCAAGGAGTTTAGGGTTTGCATTCATTCAGCATGTTATTATGAAATGCCTACTATGTGTCCGCAGTATTCCAGACACTGGGATCCATGGTACCTGAGGCACATTCACAAAAGCTCGGCTCTCATGGAGCTTACCGTACAGTAGGGGGAGACAGGCGACAAACGAACAAAAAGATGTACAGTAGGGTATACGGTGGCACAACGCTATGGAGAAGAACAAAGCAGGGAAGGGGGCTCTGGAGCTGAGTGGGTGATGGGAGTATGAAGGGCAGGATGTGAGGAATTTGTTACCTTAAATAGCACGGCCAGGGGAAGTCTCGCCAACAAGTGGACTTTTGCACAGAAACCTGAGAGAGATGAGGGAACTGACCCATGCGTCCCTAGAATCAGAGTGTTGTAGGCAAAGAGAACAGATGAGACCAAGGCCCCGAGGCAGGGGCATGCTTGCTGCATGTCTCATTTGTACACAAAGAGTCAAATATATATTTTTTAAAGATTTTATTTATTTATTTGACAGAGAGAGACACAGCGGGAGAGGGAACACAAGCAGGGGGAGCAGGGGAAGTGGGAGAGGGAGAAGCAGGCTTCCCGCCGAGCAGGGAGCCCGATGCGGGGCTCGATCCCAGGACCCCGGGATCCTGACCTGTGCTGAAGGCAGACGCCTAAGGACTGAGCCACCCAGGCGCCCCAGAGTTAAATATTTTTAATAATTTTATTATACCCAAATGTGTACTTAGTGTCAATGTCCTGATGGCATACACCCTTAAATTATTTTTTTCGTCTTTGTTGCAAACATTTCCAAGATAATGAAAACCCAAAGGTTCTGGACTCTTGCTCACCACCAGATTCTTAATGCCTCCGGGCAGCAGAATCTCAGTGCCTCGGGTCACTCATGAGTTGGGGAAGGAAAAAGAGAATCAAATCTGTCTCTTCCATCTCTCCAAAAAAGCGGGCGTATCTTCTTTATGACATCCAGAACAAGAAAAGCCCATTCCCAAGAGCTCTATCAAATGTTTGAAGTTCCTTCGAGGTAAAATAAACATTGATTCCGTGATAACCCATTAAACCTAATGTGAAGGTCCCTAAATATTGTTCTAGTCGGGATATAAAAAAGAATACTAGATTCTATTTCACTACAGGTGAAGGGTTAGAAATGCTGAGTAAAAAGAACTCTTCATAAAGAAAAAAGCATGCCACGGAGGGAGTGTGGAGAATGGGAGAGGGGAGACAGACAGGAAATACTGGGGACAGACTGGGGTGGGTGACGCCATTTCCCAGAGGTCAAGGTTGGTCCTCCTCAGTGTGGACGTTCAATAAAGCTGTCCCTTTCTCGGATGGCTTTGAACAGCCACCTAAAATTTTGTGATAGCATGTTTCTGCAAATGGAATTCATGTAAAAAAATAATGTCACCTGTAAAATAGCTTTGAATTTATTGCAAACGACTGAGAAGAATGACTTGACAAAAATATTGACTCAAGTCATGATAAAACCTTTTATACACAAGAGTTGGTTTCTATCATCCTCCATCCTTCTTAGCGCTTGTCTGATTTCTAAATGTAACTGAAGAGCCATCAATCCCTTTTGCAAACTCCCTTTCAGCTGAGTTTTAAGGTCTCATTTATCTGAGAAGGATTAACTCCCGTTCCAACCTAAAGTCCCTGCAATTTTTCTCCCAAGAATTAACAAATGTCTATTGAATGTCAGTTTCAGGCGCGTAACCATAGGGAACACTCGGTAGCAAAGTCAAGTCCTTGTTCTTTCGGAGCTTACAGACTGCAGGGGAAAGAGGTGTGGTGAAACGTGAAAAAGAGTATTGAGGCTTATAACATGTCACCTACATTTGTTTCGGGCACACACATTTTTATTTGCTCTTAAAACATACCTCTGATAGAGGAGAGAGACTCATCACATTTTATAAATAGGGAAATAGAGCTGGGGCAAGCCACTGGCCAGAGGCTATTCAAAAAAAAAAAAAAAAAAAGTGACCCAGGCAGCATTAAAAGGAATCCTGCCCCCCCATAAGCAAATCCGCCCTCCAGGTCCCTAAAGATGTTCAGTTTCCCTATGTTTCATAACAATCGCTTAGTTGAATATTTACCTCCCTCTCTCTTCCCTCTTTTTGTTTTCCAACTAATACATTTTGTTATGCAATCTCAGAAGAGAAACATGGAGTGGGGTTTTGAATTGTTTTATCACAGATGCCATCAGCCTAGCACCCACCAACTTAGATGCATCCGACACAAGCAGAGATTACAGTGGCCCATGTCAGTTCACCTCCTCGTGTCATTAGGAAAAAGGTGGGATTCTCCAGAAAGGAATCCCTCTTCCCTGCTTCTTTTTTTTTTAAAGATTTTATTTATTTATTTGAGAGAGAGAGAGAATGAGAGATAGAAAGCACGAGAGGGAAGAGGGTCAGAGGGAGAAGCAGACTCCCTGCTGAGCAGGAAGCCCGATGTGGGACTCGATCCCGGGACTCCAGGATCATGACCTGAGCCGAAGGCAGTCACTTAACCGACTGAGCCACCCAGGCACCCCCTCTTCCCTGCTTCTGTGGCAAACACGTAACCACCGAAGTTTCTAGTGCCCGTTGGAAACAGTGCAGCGGGTTCTGTGTCCTGTTGCTACCGCTGACTAGAGAAATATTTCAATACAGCAGGTCCAGATCAGGAGAAATCCTCCCCTTACTTAGGTAAAAGTTCCCAAAGCAGAGGCAGGGGTTGGGCAGTGGGAACAGAGGACACAGGACATAGAAGGAAATAGCATACTTAGTGGTTTTTCATTTTTGTCCATTTGTTGAACAAAATAGCTCACAATGCTTTGTAGAACTGCACCTCATGACCCCACTGGGGTCAAGCTGGCTAATATCAGTAGAGCCTCTTGGCCAATCTGGCCACAAATGTAGATTTGTGTGCAAATCTGTATCAGTAGAATCTGGTGTGCAAGGGGACTTAATTCTTCTCACTGTGAAGAAGATTTGTAGATTGGGGGGTGGTGATGCATTTAAATCTATTTTACTTTAGAGTGATGGAACACAGTGAAAATGCCTATGTAAGCTTCTTATGAAGAATTTGCATTGGAGTACGTCCTTACGCTATAAAATTACAGTGGTTACTCAAGGTATTTAGTATCAGTTTGCATCTTTTCTTCTTTTTTTTTAATTTGAAGAAAAAATCAGATAACAAGACTGGGCAAAAAATTAATGTGTGCCCTCAGGAACCCTTGGTTTTTATTGAACATAAGACAATCCCGTTCCTGGGGCACCTGGGTGGCTCAGTCGTTAAGTGTCTGCCTTCAGCTCAGGTCATGATCCCAGCGTCCTGCATCGGGCTCCCTGCTCCACGGGAAGCCTGCTTCTCCCTCTCCCACTCCCCCTGCTTGTGTTCCTGCTCTCACTGTCTTTCTCTCTGTCAAATAAAGAAATAAAATCTTAAAAAAGAAAAAAAAGACAATCCCTGGACTCTTGAGCCCTCACTGTCCACTTCCAGGCGCCATGATACACTGTGGCACCTGGAAAGACCACCATGTGGCCTTCAGGGAATTGCAGGGCAACCTTGGACATGCCACTTATTTTTGGTTAATTTTGATTTCTTCTATAAAATATGACTCATACTACCTTCCTAACTGTGTTGTTGTGATGTTTAAATGAGAGACATAAAGAGCCTCTCGAAGATACGTTGAGAGAGGGGGGCTACTACATTTAAGTACATGTTAGAAAGAAGTACATGCACACAACAGAGAAATTGTGACATCAAATATGTTGACATCTCTAAAAACCAAATATCAGAGTAATAAAAATCAATGGGTAAAATCCATCTCTTAAAAGAAAAAGACAACAGGATTGAACCACAAAGTGTTACCTACAACTTAATTGTATATTATTTACAAAAGATGGCAGAATAAAAAGTGATTTAATAAAGCTGAAAGTAAAAGGGTGGGCAATATCATACCGACATTATAAACAAAAAGAAACTAGGCATCAAAACCTTAGCACCAGACAACGTGGAAGTCAACATTAGGGCAACAACATTGGGTGAGAAATGGAAGGTGATCTATAATGATAAAGAGAGCAATCCACGTGAAGGTCTGTGATAATTATTTTTGTACCAAAGGACATAACATTAACACTCATAAATCAAAATCTATAGGAAATACGGAGAGAAATGGATGATGCTTAACTACGAGATTTTAGTTCCTTTCCGTTGGTTCCTGACAGGGGTAGTGGGGACAATAACTACAGCTGTGAAGGATATTAAACCACACAGATAATGAGTTTGGCTATATACCCATGTATATACATACACACAAACAAACATACATACATACATTACCCTTTTCTTTTACCCTTGGAGCATTCACAAATTCGATCACACCAAAATCCTTAATAAATAAAAACATGAAAAAGCAATATAGGCAACAAATAATTTCTTATCTAATTAGTATAGAACTAGGAAACTTGAGAGTGGGTGAACAAAAATTCCACTCCCTGGAAATGTGAAAACTCTCTCTAAATAATTCCTGGGTCAAAGTGAAAATTAAAACTAAAATCCTGACATAACAAACAAAATGTATGTGAATGTCATAAAATGTTGTAAAAAGGTCAGCTCTGTTTGTGTGTGTGCGCGTGTGCACACACCCATGCTCTCGCATGGGTGTGTGCTGTATGGACAGCCTCTTCTCTTGTCTGATCCTGCCTGAACAGACCCAGGAGTGACTCAGTGACTGCCTTCAGGAATACCCGGGTTGAATATGAAGAGGATGCTGATTCATTATCTAAATAATCTGAATAGTGCTTTAAAATAAACTCTGTCATTATTGTCACTGAAGGAGGAAACTGTGCGCACTCATTAACAAGGGGGTGTTTTCAAGCTCATTTATAAGGAGGAAACCGACATCTAGAGATAATCTAATGTGTCCCACATCACCCAGCACACTCAAACTGGGGCCTAAGAGCCACTCCTTGAGCACTGGGCCACCCACTTCCCTCTCTTTTATGCTCTTCTCATTCTGGTTTGTTGGGGGAGGGGGGGTCAGGTCTACCCCACCAAAGGCCATAGGGCACAAAGAATAAAATGCCCCGAGGACAGCAAGTCAAGGGAATGAGTTCTGAGTGAGGAGTCAGCCTGAAACATGTCCTTCAACTGAAACGTTTTTCTGACTTATGTTTCTCACAGACTTCCCTGTCAACCCTTGGCATAGCACTGAAATTCCATAACTACTCAATAACCAAGAAGAGCGTGAAAGGCTGTGACCATGGATGGTGGGAAATTAATGAGCACATGTAAGTGGGTTCCAGATGTAAGGAATCTGATGAAAGGCCTGACACAGAGGTTCAAAACCTTGGATTCCTTGTTCCCAAAGAGTTTGCACTTTACTATTTACAGATAGGGAAATCGAAGGATACAGGGGTTAAAGAACTTGCTCAAGGTCACTCAGTTCATATGTGATTAAGCCAGGATTCAAATCCATGTCTTATTTTCTTCTGAAGTCGTAATAGATCTTGAATTAAAAAATATAGACTGTCCTGTCATTGCAGCAGAGTAAATTCTAAGTTTACTTTCAGGTAAGATTTTTTGTGAAGTTAGCCTAAGGGACTTGCCGGCTAATTCTGTGCTCATTGTTGATCCATGAATGAGAGTTTCCTTTTCTAAATGATTTTCCTGAATGACCTTCTTTCATTTTCTTTAGACTCTCAGATTACGTGCTAAAACAGTCACTGGTTCTGTCTTCACTGGAATAGATCCTATCTGATTTAAGAGCATTCTTGGATCCATTATTAAGACTTGTACTCCTTTTGGGAATATTTTTGAATCAGGGTCTATTATGTAGTAGGCAGAATACCTGGGTTCAGATTCCAGCTCTGGTATTTAGTAGCTATATTAACTGGGACAAATTATTTAACCTCTTTGATTTTCAGTCTGTAAATGAGCCAATCATTCCTACTTAATAAGGTGGGATTTTTTTGGTAGGCATTCAATGAGATGATGCCTACTACACACCAAAAAAAAATTAGCCATTATTACAATTAATAAGATTGTTTTGGATAGAGTTGTTGAATCACTATTTTGTATACCTGAAATTAATGTAACATCACATGTCAACTATACTAAAAAAAAAAAAAAGATTGCTTTGGAAATGACACTGGATGGATAAATACTATAGAATGTGCTCCCTCTCCAAGTTTTAAGAATACTGCATTCTGATATTTAATTAGAGGTCCAGAAAACAGATCTTTACAATTCTTTTGTAAAATGTGATACTATTTTTTTTTTTTTTTGTCCTAAGTAACAACCCCCACCACCCACGGAGTGTTGCTGCCAAAGTAGGAGCAAGATCTTCTCCCAAGTAATCAACCAAGACAGTTCTCTGCCCTAAATACTTTCTGGGAAGGACCAGCTCTTCCCTTTGTCTGGCGGGCTGGCTGAAATCCCAGCAGATTCTTTTGATGCTAGTAGCACCCTTAGGATTTGAAATGCCAGCCCTTCTCATTATCAGTTCTCTTCATCTAAAAAGGAAAGGCTCTAATTGAACTAATTTCTGACACCTTGCTGAAAAGTTGCCTAAAGGCGCCGGGCTTGTAATGGGGAAGTAGGAAAAGGTAATGCTGACACCAGGAAGCCTAGTTAGTGCTCCTGAATTCAGAGAAGGTGGGGATGGGGTGTGCATGCTTAGAGCAGCTAGAACGCAGCCTATGAACCCTGAAGAAATGGATGTCCTTCCTAGGAAGTTTTGTAGAGCAGAGTTCCTGAAGGAAAAGCTGTTCGTGCCTTAGAAGCCTCTAGGGTTTAGTACCAGGCAGACCTGTGTCCTAGTTCTGCTCCCACTTTCTCACTGTTTTGAACTTTAACGCATTACGTCCCCTATTTACCTTCTCCGGTGTCTTACCTGTCACGTGACTGTAGCTGTAAACCGACTCTTGCTGGTTTCTCCAATTTCTCACTTTTTTTTTTTTAACTTTTGTTCCTTTAGACGCCACTATGCCCCCATTCCTTACTGTTGTCCTCAAACTCCAGCCCAAGCATGGATTCAAAGGTTCCTTTTTTCTTGACTCCTCCTTAACATCCCAGTAAGATCCATCTTCGCAAGAAAGCTCTAGTAAGTGTTAATGGAGAACACAAATAAAATCACTACGAGATACAAATAATAATGACTATGTTTTCAGAACACAGGATTCTGATCCCAAGATGATCAGCTGGATCCTGGCCCCAAAAGGTTAACATGGATTCCAGGAGTCTCTCAGAGCCTGGCTCCCACTTTGCCAAGTGGCCACCCACCTGCAGCTGCTATCTTTTCCTCTGTTCCAGGAGCTGGTCTATCAACCCATCAGGGCCTGAACTTTATTTAGCCCAGCTGCAAAAGAGTCCTCCTGAAATATATGTGAACACTTTCCTTCTTTGAACCTTAAAACCACAACCTCTGTGGTCCTCCCCCAGAATGCCGGTGTCTGATCCATGGAACTTTCGTGGTTCCCAAGTGCCGTGGGGGCGAGGAGTGATTGGCATTCACAGATTCCAATGGAGGGGGTCCCTCCTCAACCTGCCTGTTTGGTGTTTCCCTTTGAGACTTTGTAGGGTTCACCCTGGGAAGGGCTTTGCCTACACAGGGCAGAGACCTAACTTACCATGGGCCCCCAGCATAGTAATATTTCATGTTCTACTAACCACAGTGCTCATATAATGAGAACTACTAACAGGAGGGGCATTTCCTCTTAGGTACAAGAAGTAAGAAAAATCAAGGTAAGGAAATATTGCAGACAGACATTACTATTTTGAAATTCTACCAAGGACAATCCCCAAAGTACACATCGGTTTTCAATTGAGTTTGAAAAAACATTGTTGTGCTGGGATTCTTTGCATATTTTCTTCCTGAGCTCATGGATTCTACTCTGCTCCGTGGCGACGTTTGTGGGCAAAAGCGGGCATTTCTTGTTGTTACATGGTTATTTATGCAGAAAAAGAGAGGACCCATAGTTCTTCTGATAATAAGTATTGGTGAGGAAAACACTAGGTAACAGTCAATAGCACTGCTGTTGTATTTAGCAGAGTAGAAAATCGAGGGGACGGAAGTTACTCAGTGACAGTCACTTAGCATAGATTGGAGAACTACCGTTAGCTCTGCCGTAAGCATCTCATTTTGTGAGGCCCAAAGTACCAAAGTATCAGTGCGTTCACTGTCAATGGGGATGCAGTTGACAGACCCTCATCCATGTCTCTTCCCTCACTCTTGCCTCCTCAGGTACTGTGGCTCCTACATGGATCACCAGACGGTCTTCCGAGTGCCTAGTCCACTGGCTCACATTCAGCTGCAGTGTAGTTCAAGGCTTTCCGACAAGCCACTTTTGGTGGAATATGGAAGTTACAACATTAGTCAACGTAAGCCTGGAATTAGCTCTTTAGAAAATCCTAATAAATGGTTAAACAGAGCCTAATATTTTGTAACTCTAAACCTTGAGAAATTAAGGAATAAAAATGGATTTATTTCTGCTATTTACTACTAATATGTAAATACATATAAATAAATGTAATACAAACAAAATATATAATAAATAAGACTAAAATTATGTATTTATTATGGCTATAGTTTAAACTATAGAAGAAATAATATAATGATTTGGTACAATTGAAAAATAGTTTCTTACCTTATTCCTAAAATATGGGACAAACCCATTGCTTGATTTCTTGTTCTTGCTACTCATAAATCTTTGTACATATGATGTTTATACCAACATTTGGTGGATCAGAAAGCAACTGTTGTGACTCACATTAGCCCATGACCCACAGGGAGAGCTGGTTGGTCAAGGAGAGTTCAAACATCAGCCCTCAAAATGTTGCACTCCACACCAAGAACCATGGGGACAGTGGCCAGGAAGTGGTCAGCAGTGTTTAAGGGAAGTCTTTAGGGCTGGAGAGAGTAGATATTGCCTCAGGAAATTCTCAACACGTTTTAAAAGGGGAAAAGTAAGGGTTAACCACTTGGGAATCCATGAGGATAAGACTTGAGAAAAGCTCATTTAGAGCCTTCCTTCTTTGCCAATATACCCGCTTCTGGATCTGGAATATTACACTTCTGACTAGCAGAATATTACCATTTCCAGCAAGAATAGCAGGTAAATAGTGAGCCATCCATCTTATTTTCAATTGATTTTTTCAAACCATGAATATTTTCTAGAAACCTACCCTCTCCGTGTGTGCCAATGAGATAGTAGAAGACCTGACCATGCGTTCCCACCATTCTTGTGCACACGGGGAATGTCTTAGTCTGTTCCGGCTACTCTAACAAAATACCACAGACTGGGTAGCTTATAAAGAACAGAAATTTATTTCTCACAGTTCTGGAGGCTGGACGTCTGAGATCAGGCTCTCTCTGGGTTGTAGACTTCTTGTATCCTCACGTGTTGGAAGAGGGTGAGGGAGCTCTGCGGGGCCTCTTATATAAAGGCATCGATCTTATTCATGAGGCCTCTGCCTTCATCACTTAATTCCCTCCCGAAAGCCCTTCTTCCTAATATCATCACGTTAGGCACTAAGATTTCAACATATGAATTTGTGGGGCCCACCAACATTCAGACCATAGCAACAAAGAAGGATTTATTATTCCTAATATATTTAGCTATAAGCCCAGGATTTGTGATTCAAGGTCAGGCAGGGAATAGATCTTTGACAAGTAGCCTGGTTGAGGTGGACTGGGAGGTAGAAGGCAGGAGTCCTGAGTTTTGAGGCCAGTCACTCATCTCTCTAGGCCCAAGTGTCTAAGATCAGTAGTTACTAATGTATTTGGGGACAGAGATCACTTGATAATGTAATTAAAAGCACAGACTCTTCAGACCAGTGCATCTGATCATATAGGATTCAGAGACACCAGAAGGCCATTTGTAATTCCCTGGAGGAGTCTAAACACTGCACGCTAAGACTGCTGGACTCTGTAAAGCATATTCCAGCTTTCGCTTTCTCCGAGTCAGTGACAAAGCCGGATTGCTGAGTGAAAAATGGAGATAGTATAAGTTTGATTATACACGTGACCTGGATCCAGTGTCCACTCAGAGCCTCTGGTGGATTAGTTTACTTTCCTCTGCTCTCCTAAATTCACCTTTTTTGTCTTTTATCACCTATAGCTTGATTTGATAGAGAAAGTGTATAATTACTATCGCTACATTGCCATTTCCTTAACCACCTAGTACTTCATTGTTCTTTGTTCATGTGGTCTGATGACTTTGAGGGACTCACACGAGGCTTCCTATGTTTTATTGTCTCTAGCCTGTCCGGTTGGATCTTTTAGATGCTCCTCTGGCTTGTGTGTCCCTCAGGCCCAGCGATGTGATGGAGTAAATGACTGCTTTGATGAAAGTGACGAACTTTTCTGTGGTGGGTATTCAAGTTGTACTATGGCTTTCTTATGAATAAGTAACTTCTCAGGGCCATTGTTGCTGCTGGTGTATATCCTGGGTCTTTGTAGCTGTTATCTATTGCTGCATAACAAGTTACTCCCAACAACAATCATTTATTCTGGACCATGCATCCATGGGTTGTTTGAGATATGACTGATCTAGGCTGGCCTCAGCTGGGTGGCTCTGCCTTAAGCAGTAGGTCCTCCTAAGTTTGGTTCTTTCCAGGTTGGTGTCAGGTCTACTGCTCATGGCTCTTTTTCTCATTGAACTAGTGGGCTGGCCATGGCAGTGGTAGAAGCAAAGGAGGAGTGAGCAAAACCACATGGTTCCTCATAAGTTTTGGGCTTGGAACCAGCACACCACCACTTACATCATATTCCATCAGTCAAAGTGAGTCCTAGAGCTAAGGCCATAGTCAATGGGCAGGAAGCTTATCCTGCACACTTTGGGGCCATGGCGAGGGTGGAGGTGTATAATACTACCACAGGGAGTGAGGATCTGTGGCCAGTAATTCAGTGAACCTAAAAGTGAATCTTCAACTAACAATCCTCTTTCAAAGCACCGATCTTTTATCTAGAGAGTAGCTCAGAATCTGCAGAGGAGTCAACTCTTTCAGCACATTCATTCATGGAGCACAGGGGTTGTGAAGGAGAGAATTATTACTATTATTACCTGTATAATTTGCAACAATGTCACACCTGCAACGACTAAGGGGCAGGGTATTGGACATTCCTATTTTGGACAGAGGTTCTCTCTCTTGGTTTTTTGTTACTATTTGCACATCATTCCCGAATCTACCTCCAGTTTCGGGGTGTAACATGGGGAGGATAGTTCACCAGACTGCATGACACCACTGGAAACACTTTCTCCTAAAGATCCAGATTTTAATTCAAATACAATTGCAATGGTGAAGCTATTTAATTTCTTTCATATTCTTGGAGAAATAGTAGAGTTAATATAACTATGAGAAACTTATATTCATGAAAAATAACCTATGACTCTATACCTTTTTTTTTGACAAAACAAAATCAAAGTCTCTTAACTTATGGCTCATTGACCTTTTCAATCTATAGGGTTTTCTATTGCTTAAGAAAATAAATGCTGGCCATTATATAGTGAGTGAGGTTGCTGGTGTTTTTTACATTATTATCATTCCCTGCTATGATGCTCCAAACAGAAGTGATTATTGTTACTTTATAAGAAGGGCTGTTTTTGGTAATCATTATTTCTCATAGTGCCATTTTGGGAACTATTCTCTAGGAGTCAGCTAGATACACCCGGAAGCTCAATGAGAATTTCAGGGCAGCCATGTCCTCCCCAGCTACCCCCCACCCCTAACAAGAGATGCCACTGAAAACACGAGAGCGATAACAAAAATGATCACTTTTCACAAAACCAGAAATGTCTAAGGAATCATACCTTCCAAGAGTGCTTGCTAATTTACTGCACCTGTCCCTTGTACAAAGGCAATTCATGAAAATATCCCAAAGAAGAAAACCTGTGATAATTTACAGTGGTGTTTCTTAATTCAGGAAATGGATCACCCAGGACAAAATCATTTTAAAGAGAGTTTTCCTTATACGCAGATCACAAGCCCATTGTCCTTTAAGATCTCATAGATGTTATCTATTCAATAAAACTTTAATGAGCACCTACTATGTAGTCAGGGGCCAGAGGTACAAAGATGAATAAGACAAAATCCTCAATGTAAGGACACTCCCACTTTGTTTAGGAAGGCAGACAAGTTCAATTTTATGTATTTAGTTATTTAATTTTTTTTTTTTTGAAAGAGGGAGAGAGAGGAGGGGCAGAGGGAGAGAGAATCTTAAGCAGGCTCCACACCCTGAGACAATGACCTGAGCCGAAATCAAGAGTTAGAACTGAACTGACTTGAATCACCCAGGCGCCCCAGACAAGTTCAATTTCAATAACAGTTTATGGTTTTTATGTTCCTTAAAAGAAAATCTCACGATGCATTTAATCGTGATTAAGTAAACAAATTGCCAGGGTTGAACACACTTAGGCAAAAGCAAAAATCAGAGCTGACAAACTCAGAGCAGTAGGAATTACAGCAAAGTTTCGACCTCCACTTTTCTCATGCAGGTGTCAGGTTTGAGGAAAACACACTTTTTATTTTATGTAAGTCATCTTAACCATGTGCACCATTAGAGGGGCCCTGCTGGTTCTCAGAAGCCAGCTGATGTCTCAGGCTCATGAGCTTTCTGTCTGTTCTCATTCCAGTGACTCTTAAGCCTGCCTGCCACGCCAGCTCTCTTGGACAGCATGGCCCTCTGGTCTGTGACGGCTTCAGGGACTGTGAGGGCGGCCAGGATGAGCAGAACTGCACTCAAAGTGAGGGAGAGTCCTCTGCACTCTGCTGTTCTTCCTGTACACTCTGCTAGTCGGAACTGAAATAACTCGGGGGGGTTAGGGCAATTGACTTGCCCCAGTTTTCCCAAGACTTACCCAGTTTTAGCACTGAAAATCCCAGTTCCCTGGACTCTCTTGGGCCCAGGCAAAACGGGACAGTTGGTCACTGTTTGAGTTGAGTGTGTGTGTTGAGCGTGTGCGCATGTGTGTGTGTGTCCATGTAAATACCGTGTAAAGCTTTTCATTGTTTATTTGCTCTTAATGCTGCTCGAGAGTAAACGATGCTGAGGACGTGATCTAGCGGGACTTGCCAGATACCGTGATGGGGCATGTTCTATTCTAGCCCCCACAGAAGCACACACCACTAGAGTTGTGAACAAATGTGCTGTGATTCACAAAGCCTGCCCATTTTCCCCGTAATGATATGAAAGGACTGAATATGGTATTGATCTTTGCTCAGAATTTTCTTGGAGAACAAGACAAAATAATTAATAGCACAGAGACCACGGCCTACAGCAACCGATAGGGCCAACTGCTTTGCATCTCACCTCTGATGGAAGAAAGGAGGGGCCATCGGATTAGTTCTCAACAGGTGTGCCTGCCTGCCTGCCTTCCGATGGCTCTGAGGTGAAGGGACTGGTCACCGTGGGCTTGCTTCATCGCCCCTGCCATGTTTCCCAGAGCAGCGAATACTGAGGCCATGGCTACCCCATCCTTGGAGGATGGAGCTGAGTGTCATTCCCTCAAGTCTGTTTCTGGGCAGGAAAAACTCTTTCCTCTTTTGTTCATTTTTAGGCATTCCATGTAACAACAGGACTTTTAAGTGTGGCAATGATATTTGCTTCAGGAAACAGAACGCACAGTGTGATGGGACCATGGATTGCCCAGATGGAAGCGATGAAGAAGGCTGCAGTAAGTAGAAATACGTTCTTTCCCACTCCTTGTATTGTCTTCAGCTTCCGGTTGTTCATTTTCATTCCCTTCTTGGGGTAAATGCTCCTGGCAAAAGTTGGTCTCCAGGGAAGAATAGTAAATATTGGCGAACTGCGTCTGAAATGATTTCTCAGAATTAAAAACTCTGGAGCGGATTCTGTCTGCTTTCTTGATAACAAGCATCAAAACCTCAGGTGTTTATAATGACAACTTTCACTTTCTGATAACTCTAATCAAGGGAGAAGCTCCTAAATAAAAAGTCCACGAGAAAAGAAACAGATACTGGAACACAGTGGATGACTGTTATTTAAGCCTTATGTTATAATCAATACCAAGTGCTGCTTCTTTCTTTAGCGACAGCCTGAGAACTGTAATCTGCCATATGTTAGTATGTGGTCTCTAACTGGCCACCTGGCAGCATGTTAGTAATGCATCCTTATCAATACAATTTGCCCCGGAGAATAATTGTTCTGGTAACTAGTTTTTCTTAATGGGTTTTCATTTGTCTTGGGACTTAGAAATTCTCTCCCGAATGCCTCCTCTCAAATCAGCACGCCTCCAAAGATGCATTCAATTCTCTTGCGTTTGAAACTCATCTTTTCCTCTCTAATAATCTAAGCCCCACAACTCCTGTTCATATCAGGGCAGCTGTTGCTAACAAGTCCCCTCCTCCTTGAATCAATGTGCTTTTTGTATGGAGACTCTGTGTGCCGCCTGTTCTCAGGAGGGAGTGGTGTGTGGGTGCCTTTCCTCTAGATAAGCGAGAGGTTTCACATTGCTTGCCTGGGGCCTCAGTTCCCAATGCAGCTCCAAGCCGAACTTCATTTCCAGTTTTTCTTCCAAGTCTGCTTTTAAATCACGGGGCCCTTCCTTTCCTGAAGGCTGCAGCGGGGGCTCCTCCACCCTCCACCGCATCATTGGGGGCACCGACACGCAGGAAGGGGGTTGGCCGTGGCAAGTCAGCCTCCACTTTGTCGGATCTGCCTACTGCGCAGCCTCGCTCATCTCCAGGGAGTGGCTTCTTTCTGCGGCCCACTGTTTCCATGGAAACAGGTACGGCATCCCAATTCTTACTCATCCCAATTCTTACTCTAAGATGGCACACTTTCTGATCCCAGACCATACATCCGTCCTCAAGCTGTGGAAGGAAGCTGCCCGCTGGGGACATTCGATCAATTTAAATGGTGTGTCTGTGTGTAGAATGGGCACTGGACTTCTATTTAGAGTGGAAGGGTAATGACTCTTCACCCAATTTCCGAAGTATTGGTTGGGGGAAGGGTTCCCATACCACCAGGCAACTCTCTGACACCAGTTGAGTGTCTTACAATTTAACTCAATTCTGACCCTGTCTGCCTGCAGATAGCATCAGATTAAGCAGGTGAAGGGCTCAGACCCACAAGACTGTCCCTCCTAGCCTACCTCAGACACCTGTTGTAAGTACAGGTTGTCACCGTACTCCTGGCTCAGCAGCTGTAGAGGTTCCAACCATCTTTTCCTGGGGTTCAATTAATTTGCTAGAGCAGTTCATAGAACCCAGAAAAACAGTTTACTTTCTAGATCACTGGTTTATTGTCAAGAGGTATAACTCAGGAACAACCAGAGGGAAGAGATGCCCGGGGCGAGGTTTGGGGAAAGGGTGAGGAGCTGTCATGCCCGCCCCCAGGTGCACCACTCTCCCAGAGCCACTGTCCCTGAATCTCCATATGTTCACCAACCCTGAAGCTCTCTGAACCCTGTCCTTTTGGGTGTTTATGGAGGCTCCAGTACTTAGGCATGACTGATTAAATCATTGGCTTTGGTGGTGGATTCTAACCTCCAGCCCTTCTCCCCTCCTCAGAGATCAGACTGAAAGTTGCAAGCCTCCAATCACATAGTTGGTTCTCCTGGCCACTGGCTCCCGACCTTGGGTGGGGTCCAAAAGTCACTCATTAACATAACAACATAACAAGACAGCTTTGTGGTGCTATTCACTTGGGAAACTCCAAGGGTTTTTAAGAGCTGTGCCCAAAACGAGATAAAGACCAAATACATATTTCTGATCATAAAATCACAATCTCACGGAAGGGAATCATGCAAAGGTCCATTATTAGGGCTCACGTTGGAAGAGCTCTGACTATCTTTACCAATGGGATTGTTATGGGGCAGATGCTCTTTCAGTTCAGAGTGAAAGGGAAGCTTAGAACATATAACCACTAAAATGTAACCTCATTTGGAATCTACTGGATCTTAGGTACAAAAAGATATCATTCGTTTCTCATTCCGAATTTTTTAAAGTAGAGTATTTCAACCAATTTATACAATTTAACTATTTGCCTCTTTTTTTTTTAAGATTTTATTTATTTAATTGACAGAGAGAGAGAGAGTGTGAGGGGGAACATAGCAGGGGGAGTGGGAGAGGGAGAAGCAGGCCTCCGGCCGATCAGGGAGCCCGATGCGGGGCTCGATCCCAGGACCCTGGGATCATGACCTGAGCCGAACGAAGGCAGTCGCTTAACCAACTGAGCCATCCAGGCGCCCCTTAACTATTTGCTTCTTTTGGAAATTACAGAGTTCACGTTCATGACTAAAATGGCTATGCTTCGGGCGCCTGGGTGGCTCAGTTGGTTAAGCGACTGCTTTCTGCTCAGGTCATGATCCTGGAGTCTCAGGATCAAGTCCCGCATCAGGCTCCCTGCTCAGCGGGGAGTCTGCTTCTCCCTCTGACCCTTCCCCCTCTCGTGTGCTCTCTCTCTCTCTCTCTCAAATAAATAAATAAATAAAATTTAAAAAAAAAATGGCTATGCTTCTCTTTAATCAGTAGTCTTTTACCCTATGACACTGCTCCAAGTACTATGGTAACCTTAATACTCCCCCGGGTGCCTGGTGCCACCATGAGATGTCAGCTGCACAGATTCAGGGCCATACTCTTTAGGCTCTGTCCTTATTTTTCTTGCAAAGCTCTTGCCATCTCTTCACCCTACTAGAACAAGGCTGCTGTGCAGGTGGAGCTGGATACCTCACATGGAAACTGCAAGACCATCAGTGACTTTGTGCAAGGCCACAGGGGTCAGAAGTAGAGTTCTGGAAGGGCTGACAAAGAGTGGGGCCCCTAAGAATGGTCATGCTTGAGCAGTTGTAGCCATGATCTTTCAGGCTTCTGGTAGATGACACGAAGGAATTTCATCAAATTCCTCCTTATCACACTTTGATTTCTAAGCTCTCTTGGGATTCATGTCATTTGAATTTGGCAAAAGGATTCCCAGACCTCTGTCCTATGGGCCCTGTCTGTCCCCATCAAATGCCTACGTCAGCATGAATAGGAAGAATGTAACAAATTAATTCCAGTCACATTCTTGACCCGTGTATGGTTCATGAGATAGCAGGGGCAACAGAATTTCCAGCAGTTCTTTAAGATGGGAGAGGGAATTTTCTGGAACATAGCTACCATGCACCACCCCTACTATACTTTCCTTCATCTCTGGTTTTACTAGGAAACAAGGGAGGCTCAGAAAAGTTGTGCTTTTTGCCATGTCAGTGTACAGAGCCAGGGACTACGATAGGAACTGGAAGGTAGGCCTTCCTGCCTCTGCCCTTGTCTGTCTGCAGAGGGCTTGTGTCCAAACCCTGGGTGGTTCTCCAAACCCTGGCCACTGACTTTCTTCCTTTTCTGCTAGGTTGTCAGACCCCACGCCATGGACTGCTCACCTCGGGATGTACGTGCAGGGGAATGCCAAGTTCGTCTCCCCAGTGAAAAGAATTGTGGTCCATGAGTACTATAACAGTCAGACCTTTGACTATGACATTGCTCTGCTACAGCTCAGTGCGGCCTGGCCTGAGACCCTGAAACAGCTCATTCAGCCAATATGCATTCCTCCTGCTGGCCAGAAAGTGCGCAGTGGGGAGAAGTGCTGGGTAACTGGCTGGGGGCGAAGGCACGAAGCAGGTGTGTGAACGAGTAAATGGTCATGCCCTGCCCCTCCAGATAATACTCACTTGCGTTGATGTGGTGCTTTGGGGTTCACAGAGAGGGTTTTTGTATATGGTCTCATTTGAGCTTCCTGATAATTCTAAGAAGTAGAATGGAGGAAGGTGTTATTATTCCTATTTTATGATGTTCTTCCCTTACCCCCAAAAGAAGCAAGACCCACCTCACAAGGGGAAGGAGGCCTGTGAGCAAGGCAAGATTGGATAGATAGCATAGGCCCTTTTCAAACTGTACTGGGTTTTCCACTATAGAGGAGCAATTCCTCTTTACTTTTAGGTTCCCTTCCATCCAAAGAAGCGATTCCTTTTCTTAAAGAAGAGAAGGACGCCCCCTCCCCCCGACCCCCGCCCCATTGTGTCAAGTCACAGGCAACTGTCTGGAGGCTTATACAAGTATGGCCGTCACAAAGGCAACTCACCAGGCAGATGAGAGTCAGGGCCGAAAACCTGCCTGCCCTTAGCTCCCCGCACTGCAAATTCAGGCCCGGGGAGTTCCATCAGCCTAGAATCGGACCGCCTGGAGGGGATGCCTCCTTATAATCCCTTCACCCTAGCTGGCCTCTCTATCATTACGCACAAAGGTCGGACTGGTAGGGAAGTCCCTACATCTGCTCCGTCAAGATTTTTCATGGTCTAGGATTCAAGGTTGATTCCCAATGTGCAGCAAGAGGAAGAAGCCATAGCTTTGTGAGCACCGCCCCAGAGCTGACGCTCCTCCTTCGGCTCCCACGCCTCTCAGAGTCCCCAGCAGCCATTTCCAAGGGTTTAGGACAGACGCATTTTCTGCAAATCTTGGCCTTGTTTCGACACCCTCTAAACATTCCTTGCAGGCAGCTTCTCTAGGGCTCACTGCCAGTGTGTGGTTAATGCCCTCCCAGTGGCCTGCTGGGATCTCAGGACCCTAATGAGGGAGGGTGGCTCCCGGCTCCAACACCTGTAACCTATCAGGACTGTGTTCCGGGCTTTAATTGCATTATCCTATATCACGGGAGGGAAGAGTCTATTCAACCAGCTTTATCATGAGACATTTCTTTATAAGCATGAGTATGAGTGTATTTATTTTTCTGAATCATTTTAGCCAGACAGGATAAAAAGGAAGTGAAAGGGCTATAACAAAACTTTTGTTTTTATGGTTCCCAGGACTCTCCCATATATCAGATTATGCCACTCTATTTCAGGGGTGGTCCTCTCAACCAGTAAGTATTAGTAACTGTTGGGATTCACAGTCCTACCAGAAGCAAGAAGTCCATGGTGAAGGAGTATGGCTCAGTGGCTCCAATGATTGAGTCAGACCTTGGGTCTGAATCCTGCTCTATTACCTGTGAGGTGTGTGCCATTGGGCACTCCCTCTAACCTCCTAAGCCTCTATTTCTTCATCAGCAAAATGGGGATTATAAAAGAATTTACATAAAAAATTGTTCTGAGATAATGTGAGTAGATGGTCTAATAGCACCCTGCATAAGTGTAATCGTTACCATGATTTCTACTTCCAATGTGTTTTCCAGACGATAAAGGCTCCCCTGTTTTGCAGCAAGCAGAGGTAGAGCTCATTGACCAAACCCTCTGTGTTTCCACCTATGGGATCATCACTTCACGGATGCTCTGCGCAGGGGTCATGTCAGGCAAGAGAGATGCTTGCAGGGTAAGTCATTGCACCTTTCCTTTGCCAAGAGGTTATACTTTCCATAAATGCTCTCATGTTTAACTTGCACAACACTGGGAAATAACTAGGATGGGTATTTCCCTTAATTCAGATATTAATTATAATCTAATTGCCTAAGATCAGGGAAAGATGATTAAATAATTAGGTCTATAAAACTCAGTTTTCTGGCTCCCATGTATTTTCCTCCAACATTTAGAAAATGAGGTTGGGATTTATCATTCTGCCATAATTTATTTTCTTATGACCAGAACTAAAAAACAAAGCAGTTCTCTCTCTCTCTCTCTCTCTCTCTCTCTCTCTCTCACACACACACACACACACACACACACATACACACACACACACAGTGTTTTAGGATGGTTAGCTGCCATTTCCTTTCTGAAATATCAGGGTTTTATTCACTTGCTCTTTGATGCATAGCCTGGGGGAAGGGAAAGAGGACTGGGAGAGGCCACAGAGGACACTCATTCGCATGCCTCTGGTTAGGCCTCCTGACAGTGGTCAAGTTGGAGTTCATCTTCGTGAGGACGTTTCTAAGTCTCAGATTCCAACCTATGCTGATAGCTGTATGATTGCCAAAAAGTGAACAGATGCTTTAGAGGATGAAGAGAGCAGTGGGAGCTGTTCCCACATCTCTCCACAACCTTAGCCACCATGCCACAAAAACTCATCTTACTATAATAATGGATTTTATCTTCTGAACTCCTGTTTTGCGGCAAGCACTAGATCCTTTGCATAAATTCATTCAAGTCTTTCTTTCACGCCCATTTTACGGAAGAGGAAACTGGGACATGGAGAGGGTAAGCAAATTACCCAAGGTCACACAGCTAGTAAGTAAATGCCTGAGCTGGAATGTGAACGCTTCTCTGTCTAATGCTAAAGCTGCTCTGTTTTGGCTGCTTCCCGAGGCTAGTCAGTTCTAGAGTCCTGTTCCACCTAGCCACCAAAGTTTACAGGTCAACTTAGACTTAGTAGAGCTGGTGTCGTGATAATTAAAATAGAAAGAGTCCAGTTTCTCTACCAGTCAGAATTCATCTAATCAGGGTTGGAATTGGGGGGTGGGACTCCGGGGGCAAATTCGGAATGCTTTTTTTTAATCTTTGCCTCTAGCTAAGTTGCAGCTTTACCTGTCTTCCAAACTAGAAAAATAAAGCCCAGGTGTTATAATGTAAAGGATGGGTACTGTAGGATTTATGTTTACACTGTGAATTATTTTTGTCTTTGCTTTGCTTTGTGGAGTTGAGGTATCAGAAGGGACTCTCAGATGAGGGTGATTTGTCCCTGATGGCTGTGGGCCAGTGAGCCTTAGGGGTTGCCTTAGGGGTGTGGTTCTTCATCATTCATTGTCAGAATCCTGAGCCAACCACTGAATTTGCATGGCCCAGAGGCAGAGGTCAACTTGCCAAGGTAACCCTGGTTCCTGAGGTTGTTGTCAGGGCTAAATGACCCAAAATAGTACTTGGCAGACAGCTCACACTAAATAAATGTTAGCCATTATTACTACTACTACCCCTACTACTATGGCTACCTCCACTACTATTGAGGTTTGTTCTTTGTTTGGGATATGTGAGAGTTGTTTCCCCTACAAAAATATTCTAAAGATACTCTTGGCCTAAAGAATTACAATTCTTGTGACGAATGAAGCTTTTCGATTCTGGGAAGAATAATTCTAAAACGACATTAGAAGCTTCATATTATTTCCTGACCCTTCTCCAAACTACGTAATGATTAGCCAAGCGAAAACTTTCCAGAACGGGAGTTTTGCTACAATCCATTAGACACATTAATGACAAAATTGATGATCACGGGAGAAAGGTACTTCCTACTTACATTATCTTCTTGTGCAGGGAGATTCAGGTGGACCTTTATCTTGTCGAAGAAAAACTGATGGAAAATGGATTTTGACTGGCATCGTTAGCTGGGGACATGGATGCGGAAGACCAAACTTTCCTGGTGTTTACACAAGAGTGTCAAACTTCGTTCCCTGGATTCATAAATATGTCCCTTCTCTTATGTAAAAGTACAAGTTGGAGTTTTGACTATGATTTCTGTGATAGATTCTTTGAAAAAGAAAGCAGTAATTATCCATAAAATGAGACCCTATTTTTTTCTCCTGTAAATTTCAGATTGCTTTCATTTGATGTTTATCGAAAGGCAGAGAAATTAATATGTATTTTATTCCAGGAAAAATTGCCTCAAGGATAGAACTGTATTCATTCTTAAGCATCAAGGGGCCATTGATTCAGAAATGGAGGAAACCTAAAGTAATGTCATGAATCAAGACTCTAAAATAAGATAAGAAATGGGTGAGATGCTCAAGAATCCATTCTTAAATTTATGTTTCTATTCAAGGTACAGATATTTATAAGGATTTAGGCAAATCTGATTTATTAAAATAAAAAATTCCACTAAAAATGCCTGATTTCAGTGTTCTAATAAAAGTAAATGCACAAAAATGTCTCTTTTATAAACACAAATGAACCCAAGCTCAGTTATTGACAAAGGAAGTATCTATATTGTTGGTTTCCAATCCAGTTTTGTCTAACTATATCATAACAGACTTTCTTCAGCCATGACACAGGGTAATATTGTGTACAGAGAAACCAATCTACTAACCAACAAAACTGACAACCTAACTTACTTGGCTCTTTCATGCCAAGATGGCAGGATGACACGGAACTATATTCACGAAAATCATGGAATGAAGCATCATGGTAGTTCGACTGAAAGCACTTACGTGGGATTTAAGGAATTGTGATAATGCTGCTCAGCAGTTGAACGATAAGGGAATTTTTAGATGATTGTTTTGAAAGTCAAAATTTTCAGAAATATTATCATTTGGCTTCTGATTTTTTTTTTTTTTTTTAAATAAAACTCCAGTGGCCTAGACTTACTTCTATTTTCAGGGCATTGTAATACCTAGCATAGTTGTAAACCTGTAATACATGCTCAATACATCACAGTTATTGATTTATTTGATCTTGATTTAGAAGGTTTCATATGTGATCTCAGAATAAACTTTCCATGAACAGAGGCTAGACTTAACAATACCACTGACTAGGGGAAAACAGCAGGAAGGAGAAGAATGATATTTGTTTTCCCTGGGACAGAGTCAAAGGAGTAATAACAATGCTATTTTTAAGTAGGGTCCAGAATAATGAAAATGGTTTTGTGGGGCTTCAGAAGATCTTAATGTAACAGTAAAAGGAGAGAAAGAGAGGAAAAGGGTTCATTCTCTGGATCAGACAGAAAGGCTGAAATGTGGATTTAATATCCCTGGAATAGTGAACAATTTCCAGTTCACAGAATATATTTTGATTTGCCAAAAGACTGTTTCCATCAGGTAAAAGGCACAACATTTTAATGATACCTTTCTGAACGGGTTCCTAAGGATTCAGTAAACCAGCTATGGCATAGTACAATTCAGAGTGCCAAGTGCACCACTTAATTCACAAAGTGGGACTTAGTTACTAAATTCACTGTGTAGAAGAACAAATTAGGCTGACAGTTCTTAAAACCAGGTTTATTTTGCCTGGGATTGCTATGACCTAGGTACAAGGTGAATTGTACTTTTTTTTTTTTTAAGATTTTATTTATTTGCCAGAGGGAGAGCTAGCGAGCATAAGCAGGGGGAGTGGCAGGCAAAGGGAGAAGCAGACTTCCCGCTGAGCAAGGAGGCTGATGTGGACTTAATCCCAGGACCCTGAGATCATGACCCAAGCTGAAGGCAGACACTTAACTGACTGAGCCACCCAGGCATCCCTGAATTGTATTTTTTATTCGTGGTCAATTTTAAGGAGATTTACTATTTAAAAACTTCACCAACACCTTAAGTAAGTTTGTGATCTCAGGAGATGGAGGAGGGCTAGCTTGATCTATCAGATTCAACTCAGGGAATTTTTATTTTTTATTTTTTTAATCTTTTTAAAGATTTTATTTATTTTTTGACAGAGAGAGACACAGCGAGAGAAGGAACACAAGCAAGGGGAGTGGGAGAGGGAGAAGCAGGCTTCCTGCGGAGCAAGGAGCCCGATGTGGGGCTCGATCCCAGGACCCTGGGATCATGACCTGAGCCGAAGGCAGATGTTTAACAACTGAGCCACCCAGGCGCCCCTAACACAGGAAATTTTTCAAACCACACATACATGCTACCACTCTATGCGCTTGCTTGCTCAAATGTGATTGTACCATGTTCTTCAGCAGTGCAGGGGTGGGGAAAAGGTTCAGAAACACCAACCTAACTTACTTGGCTATTTTATGCCAACATGCCAGGATGACATGGAACTTTATTTCTTTATTCTTTAATATACTTTATTCTTGCAAAAGTGTGAATAGAGGCAGATCCAAAGACTGGATTAGTTGGCAGAGAGGAATGGTCTCCATAAACCAAGACAGGAGCACTTCTATGGGCCAGACTACTGGGGACACTTGCCCTCCTTCACAGTGTCTTCAAATCTGCAAACTGCAACCTCACAAATCAACCTTTTTCCAATTGTTTTCTGCTTGATTGGTCTGAGAGGCTGACCCAATTGCCTATGTTCACAGTAGTAGTGCTTGTCACCTGACAACATATGGATATATATTGTGCTTTCAAGAGGTGCAGGTCTGTTTGAAGGTAATGAGATGCTTTGGTGCTTTGGTGATGTCACTTAGATGGTGTTACTTTATTTTTCAGTTTATAAAATAATCATTTGGAAAATTATTTGCTCTCAAAAGAGAGATGAAGAAAAAGAGCAAGTTCTATGACAAGAAAAACAAAATTGAAAATCTTCTACTGGTCAGCAAGCCTTGGCAACAAGTAGATTTTAATTTTTTACCCTTATTTACATTTTAATCCTTAAGCAAACTAAAGCAATTGAGTCAATAATAATTTGAAATTATATTAAAAAGAACTATTTGTGCAAGAATAGTATACGTTAAAAAACATGTTTGAATAGCTTTATGAAAGAACAATACCCTTTAAAAAGCTACCCCTATAGAGATTTTAAAGAAATGGCAAAAACAAACCTATATAGAATTTGGTTTCTCATCCAAAAATCTTCAACTGCCATCAAGAATTGTTTAATCTAGTTTTGGTTCTACCTCAAGGGAGAAACATTTTTTTCTTACTCATTCTGAATCTTCAGTTTAGAGTCAGACTGACTGGCGGGATGAAAAAGTCCTCAAGAAGAGATTAGGACACTTATCTACATTCTAGATCAGCTCTCTGGAGATTAAGAAATTTGCAGTTATCAGAAATCAGGAACAAGTTGCAAGTAAGACTTTAAATAGTTCAGGTAGTATTGGGAGGTGTCAGCAAGTGTCAGTGATCAAAAAAATGCAACAGGACAGGAACACAAATCAATATCAAAAGAAAATCTATTGAGTCAAGGATTAATTGCTGGCTGCTAAGGGTTGGAAGTGGGTGGGGATTACTTACAAAGATCATTACAGTCACAGAAAGTAAGGGAATATTTACTGAGACCCTGCTATTTGTCAGGTACAGGAATAAATGCTTTATTCTAATTACTTCATTTAATTGTCTTTACTGGGTAGGAATCATTTTATAATGAGGACAGAAGCTTGGGGAGCCTGGGGGGCTCAATTGGTTAAGCTTCCAACTCGGTTTCAGCTCAGGTCGTGAGTTCAGGTGGTGAGATCAAGCCCCACATCAAGAATTAAGATTCTCTCTCTCCCTCTTTCTCTTGCTCCCACCCCACCCCACTTGTGTGCGCATTCTCTCTCTCAAGAAGAAGAAGCAGCAGCTGATAGATATTGAACAATTTGCCCAAGAGCACACAGTAGTGCGAGTCTTAAATCTGTTTGTCCTCAAGACCTATATTACCATAGAGATGCCAACTGTATGCAAGGATTAGGTTTATGGAATTATAGAAATGCGTCCTAATCTAGTTTAGAGATTACATAAACCCTGCTTCCCACTACTCAGAAAGCATTAGGAGATCTGGTTTAGAGTGTGTTTGTGACAGTAAACAGTAGCTTTTTGATCCTGTGGAGGGTGAAGGAAATTTTAAGCATCTATTCAAACAGAAACCGGGCTCGGAAGACAGCTACAATTCATCCAACACAGGGAGGGAATCTCCCATTGAAACTAAGCTCTTGCAGTCAAACGAGGGAACTGTGGGAAAGGTTGTCTGGGCCTGGGTAAGGATGGGGGTCCAGGTTTGAGAGGTCTTGGTGATTCAAGTGGGGGTCTCAGGCCCTGGGTCTACCAAACCATCAGTGCTGAGAATATCATTCTATCATTCCAATTACCCAACATTTATATAGGGCACCGTGCTTGACACAGAGCTAAGCACTGGGAATTCACAGGTACTTCAGGGAGCTTAAACAGTAGAGGAGACAGATGAGACAAAAAATTACTGCTCATCCTTCCTGTTAACCATTCGGGCCACTTTACTGATTCTCAGACAGTAAAAATAAAACAGGTCCCAGTTTACAGTCCTTATTCCTGAACGCCCCTCTTCCTTCCACACAGTGCAGCTACTGTCCTTACCACCTTTAACTTTTTTTTTTTTTAAAGATTTATTTATTTATTTGAGAGAGAGAGAATGAGAGCGATAGAGAGCACGAGAGGGAAGAGGGTCAGAGGGAGAAGCAGACTCCCCGCTGAGCAGGGAGCCCGATGTGGGACTCGATCCCGGGACTCCAGGATCATGACCTGAGCCGAAGGCAGTCGCTTAACCAACTGAGCCACCCAGGCGCCCACCACCTTTAACTTTTTGTTTCCAATTTCGTATGAAAAAACTGAAGGAATAATTGGCATTTAACATGATGTTAGTTTCAGGTGTACAACATAACGATTCGATATTTGTGTAAATGATCACCACAATAAATCTAGTTAATGTCCATCCCCACACATAGTTACAGGCTTTTTTTCTCCTGATGAGAACTTTTAAGATCTACTCTCTGAGCAACTTTCAAATCTGCAACACATATTCTAAACTACAGTCGCCATGCTGAACATTGCATCCCCATACCACCTTCTCGATGGGGCCTGAGGTGATTGCCCTATTTATCATTGTACCTCCTCTTCCCCGTAATCTTCACCACAAGACACTCCAGCCTCCCTTCCTCTGCTTTATTTTTTTCCATAGCACAAGGCATTTCAAATATTCTAGAAATGTTGTTTGATTCCCCTCATTAAATATAAGCCTCACAATGGCCGTGATTTTGTTTAATTTAACTATCTCTTCAGACTTATCCCAAGCACCCAGAAGAATGTTTGACACATAGCAAGCACTCAGTAGTATTTGTTGAATTAAATTGGACTGAATATGATGCATTTAGCATAGGTACAATGTGTATTGGTTGCAGAGAAGAGTGTAGATAACTTCTGGTGGAGGAGGCAAGCCAGGGAAGCTTTCGTAGAAAAAGTAAGTCTCAGCTAGAAGCCAAAGATGAATGGGAATGGTCCATGCAGAAAGTGGGTAGGAAAAACATTGTAAGCAGAGGGAACATCATATACAAAGAAGGGGGGGGTGGCAATAGAATGGGACAGGTGAGGGCCAGCCCGGAAGAGGAGTCTGATCAGACAAGAGGGGTGTCCTGATTATTGAATGTCTGAGAAGGAAGACAAGATGTCAGTTATTGTAAGGAAAGGTACAGAAAGGTGCAGGCTCCCTTTCTCTTTGCACCCCATATTCATTTTCTTCTGTGAGCTCTAGGAGGCTGACCCCCAACTCTGTCACCAGTTCCCAACGGGAGTCATGGAAAGGAGAGTGGCAGGTGGGGACAGAGGTCAGAGTATTTATTCATGTCTGTTTCCTCCTTGCTGGGCTGCAGTCCTGGCAATGGCTGCACCTCGTTTGTCACTATAGATCCTGTCAGGAGGGCCCTCTTTGAAGGCTCCAGGTCTTTTTTAAAAAAGATTTTATTTATTTATTAGAGAGAGAGAGAGAGAATTTTATTAGAGAGAGAGAGAGAGAGCCCGAGGAGGTACAGGGGGTAGAGGGGGAAGGAGAGGGAGAGAATCTTCAGCAGACTCCAGGCTGAGCACGGAGCGGGAGGCTGGCTGGATCCCAGGACCCCAAGAGATCAGGACCTGAGCCAAAGCCAAGAGTCGGAGACTCAACTGACTCAATCACCCAGGCGCCCGGAAGGCAGGCAGATAGAGTTCAGATGATCTGGTACCAGGCAAGAGACAACTAGAAACCCAATATTTAGGAAGTGTCTGAACCGTAGGCTTTGAAGATGTCAGACTTTTGGACGCAAGCCAGCATCTTCTGAAGTGAAACCTATTTATATGCATCCTGTCCGCACCTCAAACTGGTCTCAATACCTGTGTGTTGGGGGCAAGCCTGCTCTGAACAGAAGCTTGAGAGGATCAACACACACCATGCTTAGCAAACCTAATTCCAGGGGCGCCTGGGTGGCTCAGTCGTTAAGCGTCTGCCTTCGGCTCAGGTCATGATCCCAGGGTCCTGGGATCGGGCCCCACGTAGGGCTCCCTGCTCCGCAGGGTGTCTGCTTCTCCCTCTCCCACTCCCCGCTTGTGTTCCTTCCCTCGCTGTGTGTCTCTCTCTGTCAAATAAATTTAAAAAATCTTAAAAAAAAATATTTAAAAAAAAAAAAAACCTAATTCCAGTCTCCCCAAACCAGAAGTTCTGAACTATGGGTTGTGTGTGAGTGCCTAGCCTTTCCCTCAGGTTGGGGGTGTGTGTGTGTTTTGGGGGTTGAGGGGTGTCTGTGACTCCTCTTCTCAAAGGCAGATGATGATACACGTTTGTGATTGTTTCCTACATGTTAGTCACTGCTCCTACTGCTTTACTGACACCAACTCTTTTAATCCTGGCAACAGCTCCATTCTGTAGGCACTAACACGCGGCCAACTCTCCAGGTGAGAAAGCTGGCAGGAAAGATGAAGCCCAACGTCTCACTGTAGGAACCCTGTGAAAGGGGATTAACCTGGGCAGCCTGGTCCCAGAGCCCGCCGTCCCCTCCATCACCCCATCCTGGCTCTTTGCCTGACTCTGGACTTGTACAGGGAAGGAATGTATTCGCGTGTACTATCCACCTTCATCTGCTCGGAACCTCGCACGACGCCTGGCACGCAGGGGATGCTTCATAGTTCCTCGCTGGTGAAATGAATGAACTTCTGCTAGGCGGGGCAAGCCCTGGCAGCAGAGGGCTGCTGGAGATGGAATGTCAACTTTCCTCCGTGGCACCGCGCTGCCGGCCCCATCCCGGCCACAGCCACCACCTGGCCGGGCCCTTGGCTCAGCTTCTGCTTTGGATCTGCGCGAACTGGGAAAGGCTGAGCCGGCAGCTCCCTGAACAAACCAGAAAAACAGCCCTCCTCTGCTCGGCTCGCGAGCCCACAGGAGGCGCGGCGGTTCTACCCCGCAGGGGCCTGGGGCGCCTCCTCAGCGCCGCCCCGCTCCGCCCCGCCCGCGGGGGGCGGAGTGCGAGCTGTCGGCAGGCCACTCTGGACTCCGCACCCTGGAGTGTGAGCGCCCTGCTTGCCTAGGGCGGCTCAGCGCCCCTCTGCCCGTCCATGGAAGGGGTCAGATCCCCATCGCCGGGGGAAGACCTGGAGCTCTTGGCGCTCGGGGGGCAGCCGGACGAGCAGAAGCCTCTCAATGGAACCGTCCAGGTGATCCCTCTTTCGGTCGAGGAACCCTGCCCAGCCCAGGTAAGGCCTGCTTGGCGCTGCGGGCGGTGTCCCGGCGCCCTCTGAGCCGGGCTGCCGGCCAGGACCCGGGCCTAGCACCCTCAAAGTTGCGGGGTTCCAGCCAACCGTCCGGACGTCTCAGACGCGGAGCGCTGGTGCGCCCTGGAATCTTCTGAATGGCGCGCACGCGGGAGTGCGCTTCCGCCTGAGCCAGCCAGGGCCCCTGCCACCCCTCCGATCCCCCTGACCTCCATGGAACCTGTGGAACCCTACCGTGCAGGTGTGTGGGGCCCTCTCTTCAGAGAGAATCCCCAGGGATAGAGGTGGTTTTAAAAAGCAATGTAACTAAGTTTTTTCTTTTTCAAGCGGGAGAAAGAACTAGAGTGATAGATGGAGTCTTCGCTCGCTCTTCAGAATCTCCTTGCCTTAGCTTTACTGCCTTGCTGCTTCCACCGTCCCCCTAGCCCTCCCCCTAGCCCTCACCCATTGCCCATCATCCCCTATCCCGCTACACATCCCCCAGACACACACTTTCTGTCCTTTACTGATCTGGCCATTTGATTTGGCAGGAAAAGAGACCGGGAGAGGCGCGTGAACTCGCCCTGCTCAGTTGATGGGAAGTAATTTCAAAGTTTTTGTCCCAAAGAACTAGACTATGCCTCATTTGCTTTCCCTCCTCTCAGTCTCTACAGCAAATCATGGCGGTGCTTAGGCTGAGCTCTTTTCTGATCCAGCCCTGGCAGTGATGGGAAGTTTATCCATTCTCATCAAATGCTTGTAAAACAGCAGAGACTTGGAATTCACAGCCATCTGCCTTCTGATTAACCCCTAGGATTGGCTGGAGGTTTACAGGGTGCTTGGAGCTCCCCATATATATAGCTTCAACCTGATCTTTCGAGGTCGCACTTCTCCATTCCCACCCCTTTGACTCTTCGCCTGTTGATTTAAGGGATAAGCAAGGACATCAGAAGGGGAAAGCTTTGCCTTTGCTTCGACATCGAACCCTGGAAACACTGTAAAGTCTGCTTTTCTAAGGACCTATAGGTACCCTGGAGGGTGATTTGGGACTTTATGTTTGAGCGAAAGATGAACACCACAGAAGAATGAAGGTTGGATGAAGATGGTCTGTTCTCTGTGCAGTGGCCACAGCTGTGGGCTTGCTGTGTCAGTCCTCCAAGCCAGGGTCTAGGAATGGAGAGCGCAATACTTGCGTCATGTTAGGTAGACCCAGGGTGTACCAACGACTCCTGGGACTGAATCCAGAGATAGGAGTTTTGGTGACAGTTTTACCACTAAAAGGTGTGCCCTGAGTCACGGTGCTAACGTCTGTAGTCAAATCGTCATGTAATGAGGTTAACCGGTCTTCTCTAGGAGGCCTGGGAATGCCTTGCTGAAAACGGATGAGTAGAAGAACATGGCGCATACATGGAGGGCATCAGTATTTTATAATTGTTTAGTACCTACCCAGGAGAGATGGCTCTTTCGTATTCTAATTACTTCCTTGTCAGCCAGCTGTACACTGATAGCCTAGACTTCCTCGTGACTTAGGCTTGTAGGTCGCCAAATAGGAAAAGCTATTGGGAGTGACAGAATGGCATGAAGGAGAAGGTGAGCACTTGGAGGGCATTCAGATATTTGAACAGGAAACATTTAAAAGGAGAAAAAAATCTCCATTTAAGGTGTTAATCATTCTCTTTGGTTACATAGAATAAGTTGAAGTGTATTTTATTTTTTTTAAAGATGTATTTATTTATTTATTGAGAGCGAGCACACGTGTACCCACAAGCAGCAGGGGGAGGGGCAGAGGGAGAGGGAGGGAGAGAATCTCAAGCAGGCTCCAAGCTCAGTTTGGGACTATTGGGAAGAAGACATCCCGCCTCATGGGTAACTTCCTAGTTGGAAGGGCGGATCTGGGAGAGTCTACAAAGGCAGTGGGGAAAGAAGTTCTTTCCCTTGCTTGTTCTGGGCTTGGAGCTTGAAGGAAATTAGCCCCATTGCTATGCATTGTTCAGAATTTAGGACAAGAATCAGCTGGATTTTCTGTGGGTGGACAAGGGGATTAAATCCCACAATGAGATTACAAAGTACAGATTTTCCTACAGTGCTAAGAAAAATTTTCTAGATGTATATAATATCTGCTCTTAATAGAGCCAAAGAGAAGAAAAGCTTCTTGTGTCTAAGAGAGAGAGTTCGCCATTGTTGCAGGACCTTAGGTCATGTATTTGGATCCCTGTCTGAAGGGGGATGTGACTATTTGGGGACCTGTTCAGAGGAAAGCCACAAAAATTCTCCAGCCATATAATGCAATCATAGAATGTAAGATGCAGTTTGCAAAAATCTCTGGAAAGCACCCTGTAGAAAAGCCTGCCTGTGGCTTCTCCTCATGACCTAGAATTTGGGCACGAGACAAAGAAGATGCTAGTGAAGGAGGCAGTGTGTCCTTGTGACCTGGTTTTTAGGGGAGTCTCAGCACAGGTGGCACACACCTACTATATCAGAGGCTCTTCGCCCTCAGGGCACAGTGGAATCTCCTGGGGGAACTTCTAAAAAATACAAATTTCTTGGTTGATTCTAATGAGCAGAGAGCTGAGAAGCACTGTAGTTTATTCTTGGGGTGGGAGTAAGCTGATGGACTACTTCACAATGACTTAAAGTCTGTGAAGATTAATTTTGCAAACGATAGTGTCTCACCCCTAGGGCTGATGGCAGGCAGCAAAGGGGCCAGGCTGTAGGTTGGCAGCTTTGGGCTGGACAGGAAGAGGCATTTCCTACAGGCGAGGGCTGTGTACTTGTGAGATGACTATCTCACAAGTCAGAAGTCAGAGTAATGGTCTCCTCACAGCACCAGGGTCCTAGTTTATTATTTCTAAGGGAAATCATAAGTGGAGGCACAAGAGGCCAAAGAGATTCACTGACCCTCATTTTGTGGCTCATTTGAGACTCCAGCCCCTTTCATTTTGTACTAATCTTATGGTCCTGGCTGCTGCTTGTGTAAGCACTGAAAATGGCATGAGGTCATTTTGTTCTCAGGAGCACTGTAAGTAAGAAGATACGTTTCTGTTCCCTGGGAAGTTGAAGATTCCTTGTCCTGGGACTTTATTCCCATGTGCCTTATTGAGCCCTTGGCTTTGGTGTCTTTGGAGCAGTTTTCAGTCTTCAGGTGAGGTGAGAGGTGGCTCTGTCCTTGGACTCTGGAAATACACTTACCTCAAGAGCATTTTCTTCTGTCCAGGTGTTCCCTTTATTGCTCCTCTCACACCCGACCCGAAGAGCCAGTGTAAAGTGTACTCAGGGGCTCCAAAGTATGACCTCCACTCTAGAATTTCTCGAAGTACCTTCTTAAAAGTTCTAGAACCTTCTACAATGTATTAAGAGCCTAATACCTGAATGAGGCACTAACCTGGGCTATAAGAATGAGGAAGTTTAAGAACTACCCCTCCTCCTATCTGGTTTCAGTTTACCTTGGAAGATAGGCTGATATCTGTTTATATTTGAACATGAAACCAGACAAAGCAGGGACAAATGTGCTGTGTGGACAGCTCATGTTCTGGGGGATCTTTCCATGGGTGACGTGGCAGGGAGGCCTCCACAAAAGGAAAGATCTGACCTGGCTCCTGGAGAGTGATGAGGCTTCAGAACAGAAGTCTCAACCCTGATAAAGCAACTGATTCACTCTGGGAGGCTCAAAATTACAGACAGGGCGGGGGGATGGTGGTGGTGGTGCAGGTGGGGGTGGGGGAGGGTGCCCGGGTGGCTCAGTCAGTTAGGCGTCTGCCTTCAGCTCAGGTCATGATCTCGGGGTCCTGGGATCAAGCCCCACGTCCAGTCTGCTTCTCCCTCTCCTTCTGCCTTTGCCCTCCTCCCACTCATGCGCTCTCTCTCCCTCAAATGAATGAATGAATGAATGAATGAATGAATAAATAAATAAATAAATAAATAAATAAAATTACGGGCTGGGGCCTATCCCTCACCTCCTCTACAGTCTGGTCCCCTATGTCCAGGTAGAGCCTAGGGGTGTTGTGGTTTAAATTCCTCCTCAGCTGATCCTGATGTGCTGCCAGGCTTGGGAACCTCTCACTGAGCAAGTCTGAACGGTCATCCTGAAGTGAACGATTTCCTTTTCTGGTGGCCATCACCACAGGCATGAGGGAAAGAAAGTCAACCAGATGCTGCTCTGTGGGACTGGAGAACACAGTAATGATGGCTTCCATGTGTGGGGTTCCTAACATTTGTATAGCAGGTGCTTCATGTCCATGATCTCTAGTCTTCACAAGAACCCTGGGAGCTGGATTTATTTTACAGTTGAGGATGTCAGGGCTGGTGAGCTTCAGTAACTTGCTGAATGAGGCAGTCACTGCCTTCGAGTGTGGGCAGCGAATGTCGATACAGAACCACATTTTGCCCCCTCGGAGTCCGTGAACTCAGTGTGGGAATTCCTGAATGGCTCGGTGGGAATGGAGCGGAGTCACGGAAGCTGGTAGGGGCCGGGGGTGGCCCTGAGCAGAGGCACCCCACGGCAGCCAGACGCACTCGTAACCTGGGGCTCTGCACCGTGTCGCGGTGGGCTGTGGACAAAAGGGGCCAGCTATGCCATGACCCGCAGCAGGGATCCGTCCCGCCTGCTCTAACTGCATCTTGGAGACGGGCTAACGCGTCCCTTGCAGGGCCGTTCGACTGAAATGAAATTGTGTTGGCCACCAATCAAGCATGACCGTTGTGGCCTCACGACCCCCATGGCCACCCCCTTCCTGGTGTGGCTCCCCAGCTGCCTTGCATTTCCCTTCCCAGGCCCCCCTTATTCCACAGTATGGGGTGTGGCGGCAGCCTTTTCGCTTGTTCTTGGTGTGCCCGCTCTAAACTGCACATCATTCTTCTCTTCATCTTCAGCTCTGCTCTTGTGCTCCAAAACCTTTCGCAGGTCCCCAGCACACAGCAAATTAAGTCCAGACTGCTCTGGCGGCATTGAAAACCCTCTCGAGGAGGCTCCAGGCTTTCACGGTCTCTAATCTTCACTATCGGGACTTGCTTCTGGAACCCACCACATTCCCATCAGAGGATCCTCCTGGCCAGCTAGCTCCCTTATGAATCAACACTGAGGACGCTCTCTCCTGGACTTGGAATGCCTTTCTCTGTCCATCCTTCAAAGTCCTGCTTCCCCCGCAACTTCACCTCAAAGCCCCCAGGGTATTTTCTCCCTTACTTTTTTTTAAAGATCTTATTTATTTATTTGACACAGAGAGAGATAGTGAGAGAGAGAGAGAGAGAGAGAGAGCACAGCAGGGTGAGCAGCAGGCAGAGGGAGCGGGAGAAGCAGGCAGGGAGCCCGATGTGGGACTCGATCCCAGGACCCTGGGATCATGACCTGAGCCGAAGGCAGACGCTTAACTGACTGAGCCACCCAGGCGCCCTCCCTTACTTTTTTTTTTAAAAAGGTTTTATTTATTTATTTGAGAGAGAGAGAGAGAGCACATGAGCTGTGGGGTGGAGCGGCAGGCAGAGGGAGAAGCAGACTCCCTGCTGATCAAGGAACCTGAGCAGGTCTCAATCCCAGGACTCTGGGATCATGACCTGAGCTGACTGCCTGAGCCACCCAGGCGCCCCCCCTGCCTTCTGTGTGAGGTTCCATTCTGCTTCTTTGCAAACCTGACTCCATGGAGTATAGCCTCGAGAGGGCAGGATCCTGCTGCCTTCATTTCTTTATCACTGGCCCTTCACAAGCATTCAGAAGTGCTTCTTGAAACCAGTGACTGCCTCAGTGTCCCTCTGCTTTCCAGGTGAACAAGGAGAACCCTTGGAGCTCCTGTAATAAGAAATTGATTGGAAAGTGCAAACTGTGGATGGTCATCGCCTCTGTTTTCCTAGGTCTCATTGTAGTCATCATCATAAGCTTATGTCTTATTGGAGGTAAGAGGATTTAAACAGGACTAAGCTGATGCGTTTTAAGAACTTATTTAATGTTCATTTATGAGTTACATTGATATGGAAGATGTGCTCATTGCTATTTCATTATTTATAATATGAATTTAAAACTGGCTTGGGATTGTTGTTTGGGTGGTAGCTGTCCATGGCTCTTTGTTTTATTTCATTTTTTTGTTTATTTAATAAGCTCTGAAAGAAGTATGGAGACCAATGTTTTACTTTAAACTCTGCCCACCGGATCTTGAAGATTTTTTAAGTTTTAACTTACTTAAACATTAATTTATCTTTTATTATTTCTCTACACCTACTTATTTGAAATTTTTTTCATTTGTTTCATAAAATAATTATTGTACTTCCTCTGATATACCTAGTACATTTTTAGAATGATAAATAATGAACAACCCATTTGAAAACATCTTAACTTTATAGAACCATGTATCTATATGCTGTCATTAACTATTTTGGAAATAACTTTATTGTATTTGTGTTGTATGTGTTTACAAAACAAAAAGTTACACGGTGCTAACTATATACTCTGCATATATTATTTTATTTATTATTTATTTATTTTTTAAAATTAAAATTTTTTAAAAGATTTTATTTATTTATTTGAGAGAGAGAGAGAAAGAGAACACAAATAGAGGGAGCAGCAGAGGGAGAGGGAGAAGCAGGCTCCCTGCGAAACAGGGAGCCTGATGCAGAGCTGGATTCCAGGACCCCGGGATCATGACCTGAGCAGATGCTTCACCGACTGAGCCACCCAGGCACCCTTTATTTTTTATTTATTATGAATATGAAAATAATACATGTTCAGTTACCCATAAAACCTATTCATATTATTAATATTTACTATATTCTTTTTCTTACTTGCATTTTTTTCTTACTTGCATTTTTAAAATAATTTGAGATCAGATTGTTATTTATTTATTTAATTTACTTACTTATTTTTTTATTTTTTTTAAAATTTTTTTTTAAATTTTATTTATTTATTTCAGAGAGAGAGCAAATGAGAGATAGAAAGCACGAGAGGGAAGAGGGTCAGAGGGAGAAGCAGACTCCCCGCCAAGCAGGGAGCCCGATGTGGGACTCAATCCCGGGACTCCAGGATCATGACCTGAGCCGAAGGCAGTCGCTTAACCAACTGAGCCACCCAGGCACCCTATTTTTTTTTTTTTTTAGAAAGAGAGTGCAAGTGTGAGCCCTGGTGGGGTGGGCGGAGGAGCCGAGGGAGAGGTAGAGAGAGACTCCTAATTTTTTTTTTTAATTTTTTTCATTTATTTGTCAGAGAGAGAGCAGCAGGCTCTCTCCTGAGCAGGGAGCCCGATGCAGGACTTGATCCCAGAACCCTGGGATCATGACCTGAGCCGAAGGCAGACACTTAACCCACTGAGCCAAGTGTGGAGCCCTTCATGGTGCTCGATCTCACCGCCTAAGATCATGACCTGAGTCGAAATTAAGAGTCAGATGCTTAACTGACTGAGCCACCCAGGTGCCCCAATAAGATTGTTTTTTAATCATCTTGGGGCCTACCTTTAGGATTTTTAATGCTATATTGAGGCCATTTTGCCAATTCACTAAAAATTATTTGTGAACACTTTTTTTTTAAATGACTGCATGATATAGTCTTCCATACAATTTTAAAGCTTTTTTAGGTAGTTGCTAATTTTTTATGATTATTGATATTAAGGTTTTCATGATGAATAAATACAGCACCCTCCAGGGGGCAGTCATTTCCATTTTAAAACAAGAAAGAAGAAAATTGTTTTTATTTGTAAGTGGGGGTGATTGCAGGGATGGGGGGCGCTTTTCTGGAGTTGGGATACTCTTGAGGGTGATCTCGTCTCCACAAGGATTTGAGTTGAGTTGGATTCTTCTTAATAAACCCAATCTTGGATGAGGAACCTCTGAGTCTCTCCAGAAGGGGTCCTGGGAATTTTCTTCAGGAACTACATTTGCCCTTTACTTCCTATTCCTTTTCTTCCTCTCCTGTCTCAAGGTGTTAAAGTCCCTGAAGGAATAGGGAAATTTGATGACACCATGTTTGCTTAATTACTTAGGGCATAGTTGAGGTGGGATGGTGATCTTTTGAGGCCACAGGCTGGTTTCAAGTTAAGGAGAAGTTGATAAGAGGTACTATAACTCCTCTGACCTGCTGAAGGCAAGAGTTTTGGTGTGAGCCTTCCTACTCTCTCTTCCCATCGGACTCCCATACATGGATGTCGAAACTGAAGTTGAGCTGTGCCACCTTGTCCCATCACAATTAGGTGGTGCTATCCTGAACATTGGCTAATTTGTCTGTTGGTCTCTGGGGCCTATAACAAAGGAGGATGCAGCAGATCCAGTTGGTTTAATATTCAGGTTTCTAAAGCACAAGACCCAAGAGCTGTTTTCCATTCCCAAAAATCATCAGACCTCTTCAACTGCCCAACGGCAATCTGCAGAGGAAGGAATTTCTTTTCCTTCCATCATTTCCCAAGGGACATTAGAGTTCACTGGATAATATTCAGGGAAGAGCTCTGTAACATTTGTAGTGCAAACTTCATTCTCAATGTGGTTATAAAAGTGTATTTTCAAACGTTAATGCTATAAAGAGATTTGCACACTTTCACATTTTTTTAATCCGAGAGATACTTTTACTTCACTTGGCACCTCAGCCCTCAGGGGTTTGGGCCTTTAGGGAGAGTCATGGTGTGGGATGGTGGGGGAAGGGGAATGCCATGGGTAAAAGGGGCGGGGCCAGGGCTCTCCTCCTTCCCTCCTTGACAGTCCCAGCCTCGCCCAGAGCAGCTCTGTAGGTACTTCTGGGATGACCGTATACAGTAATTGGCCATTGCCTCATGGCCGAGCCCCAGAGTTAGGAATCGAACTCATAGAACTTCTGAGCACTGTGGGGAAAACTCTGCTGTCTGGAAAAGCACAGTGTTGGCAGAGCCAAGGGCTACACGTATGGCTGGCTTTGCTAAGAAGTGAGGTTCCTTGGGAGCTACCTTTGCCTCCTTCTTCCTGCCCTCCAGCTCCGCAGTCTCCTGTCACCGGGCTCTGTAGCATGCAGACTGAGGCTCAGAGGCAGAGACGTTTAATAACTGTGGAGCTGGAGTGCACACAGAAGTGGACAATAAACAGGTACCGACATAGAAGGGGTTGAGGAGGGGACAGTGGGGTACCCAGGGTGAGGTGTTCAGTGCAGAGGTCTACCTTGTCACTGACATTGTTAAGAATTACTGTCAACTGTGGTCTGTTTTATTATTGTTAATTTTCTACAGACTCTATACCCTTTATTGCCTGCATCTGGGGCGAGTCTCCTGCCACTTTGCCCTTGACATGCCATTGAAGTGATGACAACTTCAGGGTCATGGCTCAGCGTAAGGCATTGAGCTGGGGCTACATATGCCCTGTGCAGGAGATGCTCTGGTAGACAATGAAATCTTCTTAAAGTGGCCAATTTGGGGAGCAGAGCCCAGGGAATCCTGTTGAGTCTGGAGGCTTGGTTTTGTCTCCATTCTTCAGGGAAAAGATAATGATGGATTCTCTTCTTCTCCCTAAAGAAGTATAAATTCCTTGATGTAAATAAACGATAAAAGGGGGGAAAAAGCCTCCCCCCCCCAAGTCATCTTCTTTCTGGCCAATTTAGAAGACCAGTTAAGCATCTTCAGGGGTTCTGCTTTTTTCACTGAGTTGCCCCAGCCAGGGAGGGGAGACACCTGAGTAACACCCTACAAATGAAACTCTCGTTGGAGTGGGCAAAGAATTTTGAATATTGTATAAGCCAAACTGTGACAAGTAGGTGGATACTTAGAGATATAGTTTAAAGGTGATCAGATTTAGCACCCGAGGGACTCTTATGTGATATTCCCCAGTATTATGGATGGGGAAAGCCTGACTTCTTTACTGTCCTTCCATACAGGTTTTTCCCTGAGTAGGAGTGCTGTGGTGCTGAGATGTAAGCAGGGACTTCACAAGCGCCGCGTGTTGAATGGATTGTTTTGTCTTTGCGTTGGGTGTAAGAGCCGCAGTTTATGCTGTCACAACCTGTCGGTAGGCAGACAGGTTGCACAAGGCAGTGCTCCCCAGTGTAGGGTGACTCATGGGAAAATCCTCGGCAGACAGCGTTAGTAAGTTATAAACTAGCAAGGTCCTTGGGGGCAGGAACTTAGTAGCAAATCCATAGGCCCTGTTCCTTGAAATTTCTTTGTGTTTTCCCCTGTTTCTCTACCTTCCCAGGACCAGCCTCTTCACCTATGCTCTCCGTAGGATCCTCCCCAGCTCCTCCTGACCCAGGGACCTTCAGATATCTCCGTGTCTCGCTAAGCGTCCTCAGGCTCTTCTCAACTTGGGCCTCTTACAATGTGCTAGCGTTGTCTGTCCTTCAGAACCTTCTTCCATCAGAATCTTGCTACTTCATTTTAGGAATTTTTTTCTCTTTCTCTTTTTTCACTGGCAAACTTCTAGAAACGGAGGTCTGCGTTTGGATCTTGCCTCCTGCTCTCTCCTAACCCATTGGTTCCAGGATCCTGGGATCATGACCTGAGCAGAAAGCAGACACTTACCCAATTGAGTCACCCAGGCGCCCCAAGACTTAAAATATATAACATAAAATGTGAGGGAAAACTTGTTGATTAAAGAGTTACTGTATTTTTTTTCACGTTTTATTACAATTTCCTGTACTTGGCAAGTTTTCAGCCACGAAGACTTAACTTTATTGTCAGACAAAATAATGTCACGACTTACAGCAAATCAGGGTGTGGGGGGCTAATTCCCTGTGTTTGGGATCCTCAGGATCACTCCTGGATCTAGTGATCTGCTGGGAGAAGTCATGGGACTCAGCATATAGGCAAAGGGATGATTGCTGACGTGGGGAGCAAAGGCAAAGGGGAATGTAGATAAAATTCCTTAAAACTTGCAGCCGGTTGACAAATACTTGACTCAGGGAGAGTAGCACGTTCCTCCAGGAACTCCCAACTGTCTTTAAGTTAATGCCTTTCTAGAAGAAAAAAAAAAACAACCTAAGCTTGACAATAGCTAGGCTTCCAGGAACCCCTAAGTCCTCTTTAACATATGGAAATCCTTTTGGAAACTTCCTTTGTCTCTACCCCTCCCAACTTGAAAGTATCTAATCAGGTGTTCCTCACAACCCCCGTGAGGCTCTTTCTGCCCATGGGTCCTGTCCACTGTGCTTTAATAAAACACCCTTTTTGCACCGAAAACGCTGTATCAAGAATTCTTTCTTGACCAGTTGCACCCAGGCCCCATGTCAGATCACATCACTTGTGATGTATCATAGCAAAATGAAATAAAGCAAAATCCAGTAGGAAACCAGGCACAAACTTGAGGACACACTCAACTGCCGCAGCAATGAGATGTGGCAACACAACACGTGAGAAGTGTTGTGTCCTGGGGAAGCTCAGAGGCTCAGTGCCCAGGGTTTTACTGGGGCTGGTCGTGGAGGCAGCCTCAGCCTGGCACATGCTAAAATTCCAGATCCCCGGAAGGCAAGGTGGTCAGTATCAGCCACATTGCTTGTATCAACAGGGGGTACCAACTGGGAGGGCGAGGTGGGAACCCTCCCCAGATCCAGGTTCGCAGAGGCCAGACAGACATGGGCCAGCCTTGAGCCGGCCGCTCGGAGCCGCTCATCTCAGGCTCTGAGAACTCTGTTCTGCACGTCCCCTTGCTCCTCGTGCCTCCGAGGGAGTTCGTATCAGGATTCTTTTCACCTGCCTTTCTCTCATACACTGAGGGCCTTTTCAAAGTCCAGCCAAAGAGGCTGCTTATGTTCCGTCTGAAGCATGAGATCTGAGAGTCAAGTGTAGGGCAAGGTGAGCGCCCGGTTCCGCCACCCACGCCTTTCTCAGGGCCCGAGCTGTGGTTCCTGTGCGGGCCCAGTGGGGAGGCCGCCGGGGAGCCGGGCGAGCAGTTTTGACTTGGAGTGCCAGCTTCCAGCGCCGGGCCCCCGACCTTGTGTGTTTTTCCTTTGGCTGTAACTGCTTAAAAATCAGTTAGCTCACCATCCTTAGAGCACTAACAGCCGCGCAGAGCTCACTGTGCCAGGAATGCAAGGCCCTTGGGCCCTGGGGCTCTGAGTGCAGTTTGGTTTCCCTTCTATAGAGTGTGTAAAAAAAAAAAAAGTGTGTCAACATTTCTCTCCTGTGGGACAGACTGCAGAGTGGAGGCTTCCTGCCCATCTTCTGTCTTCCTGGGAGATGTCAGGACATGGCTCACGTGCTCATGTCTAGTCCCCACTCTGTTCTGGTCCATGATGTCCCTTCCTCATCAGGGTCTCTGACAGCCCGGGACTGAGGTGATTCACTGAAGTTCCTTGCTCCCAACCCCTGGCCCCCATTACCCATGGTTCACCCCCTAGACGCTCGCCCAACACCTGCCTCGACGCCTGTGGACATAGCTAAAGCTGCAGGTCCCGTTCAACCAAGAAATTCATATTCTTCCCGCTCCCTCCCACTGGCTTTTCCCCCAGTTTGTATTCAGTGGCATCTGGGAGCTCTTATGGTGTAAAACAAACAATTTTTTATCATAATGGAGGCCAGCCCCTGTCTTTATTTGGTTTCGCCAGGAAGACAAAGCATTTCTGCTTGTACTTGCTTACTGTATCTAGGCTTTATCCTTGATGAATGCTCCTTGTCTTTTATAGCAGCCAGTGGAACAAATTATATTCTAAGCATGTGTTTACTTTTACTTTTTATCCCCCCCTTTAGTAACTTACATCGATGAAGATGCAAATGAAATACTTGAGTTATCATCAAATAAAACATTCTTGGTCATGCTAAAGATTCCAGAGGAGTGTGCTACTGAGGAGGCGTTGCCTCACCTGCTCATGAAAAGGGTAATTATATCTTAAGCATTGTTTACAGAGTTCTTAACATTAGAATGTGGGTTCTTCAAGGAGTTGGCATAGAGCAATCACGTAAGTAGCTTCAGGCTTGGATTCTTTGTCTGGATTTAGGCAGACACTGATGCTCAGAATTTTCTTTTTTTTTTTCTTAAATTTATTTTTTTATTTTTTTAAAGATTTTATTTATTTTTCAACAGAGAGAGAGAGAGACAGCGAGAGAGGTAATACAAGCAGGGGGAGTGGGAGAGGGAGAAGCAGGCTTCTCGCGAGCAGGGAGCCCGATGCAGGACTCGATCCCAGGACCCTGGGATCATGACCTGAGCTGAAGGCAGACGCCCAACGACTGAGCCACCCAGGCGCCCTGCTTAGAATTTTCTGTAGTGCAAAGCCTGAGAGAGGAGCCCTGCCCTCCAGTGAAATGCATCCTGGAGGATAGTGCTCCGTCTCCTCACTCTAGTCTTACGTTTGATTCAACCTCTCATGTCATGGGGGACCTGTGATGTGCTAGACAGCATGCTGAAAGCCACGGTCACAGAGTCTGGGCCCTCGGTGGGGGCTCAGTGCAAGTAGAGGAAGCAGTTAAATAGATAGTTCTAAACAGTGTGGTATGTTCTATTGGGGAGATGCATACAGAATATTTTGCAAGCACGAGGGAGGGTCATCTAAATTACCTGAAGGTGCAGATGGAAGCTTGGAGGGCCTCTTTCAGGAGGTGATGCTCAGGGTGAGTCTTGAAATATGAGGTAGGAGTGTTCTAGATAATACTAGGGGATCTGCCCCACAGTGTCCTGCTGCCTCTTGTGGACCGTGTGGTGGGGACTTGCAGGGGTGAGGCATGAAGGTTTTCCTACTCTTTGGTAAGGCACTGAAACGTTTTCATCTTGTTGACTTGGTCAACTTTTCATGTTAGCCCTTGAGAGTGGTGGTGGAGAAACCACTGGAAGCTGAGAGCTCAGTTAGAAGGTACTGCAGTAGTCCCGTTGATAGATGTGGAGGCCTTGACCCAGGGCAGTGGCAGGGGGGGTAAGGAAGATTCAAGAGAGATTTAAGAGGTCTTCTCACTCGACGGGACTTTATGGCTAATTGGCTGTGGGGATGAGGGAGAATACGACTCCAGGCTCCTGGTTGGGTGGCCGAGTGGGTGGATGGTGGCTTTGTTCTTGGAGCAGGAAATGCAGGAGAATGTCCTTTGGGCACGAAGAGGGCATGCAGCGTCACCATGAGGGCTGGTTGGGTTCACAGCCAGATCCAGAGAAGTATTTGATAAGAGAGAAGCAAGACCAGCCTGCCATCCATTACACCCTTCTCTGCAGTTGATAGGTGGAACGGGGTGAGTCACCTTCATTTGGTTTCCATCTGATTCCTACGAAAGCTTTCCCGGGAGGCGATTCCATCTCGGTCATCCCGGAGTTAATTTCTGGGCACCCAAGGGCATGTTATTTGATTGCTCTTTTGGGTCACAGGGGTTTGTGCTCTGGGATGATTATCTGGGCTTCTCTTCCTCCTTCTTTTCCTTGTTTAAATCTTACCTGCAAGCCCCTTTTCCTCTTTTTATTTCACCTGCTTCCAGAGCAAGTTGCTGAGTGAATAGCCTCTTGCCTTTTTCCTCTTGAGTGTTTTATTTGTCAAGGGGTTTTGCATTTGCTGAGCAGAAATGAGATGATGCAGCATCCACACATGTCACATGTTACAGACTGAATTCTTTATGTCAAAGGGAAGTGGATGTTAATCATTCACCTCAGAGCCATATCTCTTGCACAGAGCCAGACATGAGCAGATCCTGCAGGTATGTTTATCTCATTGCTATGTAGTGGCAAAGGGGCAGGGACTGGCATGATCCCCGGGGCAAGTGCACAGGCCTGTTCGAGTTGGTTCCTTCCCTGATAAGTGGGAATTGCTATACTTTTACTGTATACCCACAGGTGCACATGAGATGCATATAAAGAACTCTGTAAAACACTTTTTTTTTTAAGAATGGTCTGGTTTACATGATAAAAGTTAAGGCACAGCAAGGTGAAAAAGCTACTGCCCCCTGGTGTCCCAACCAAGTATGTTCAGGAACAAAAGTGAGGCCTTAGAGGTATTAGTCTTACTGTCAGGTCAAGAGCCCCTTTCTTTCATTCACTCAGGCCAACTTCTAGAAGTTTCCAGATATGGAAGGCAAATGGGAGTGGAGAGTGAAACACCACGTCCTCGCTTTTGCTTTATTGTCTTGCTTTTCTAAACAGTTTTCCTAGCCCCTCTCTTATCCCACTGCCAGAATTTTCTTCTCTTCCCGCTGGGGCCTTTGCTCTGCTTCGGCCAGCCGGTTAGCTGCCTGTTGTGTTACCCTGGCCCGTGTCCCTGATGCAGGCGTTAACAACGGCAGGTCTGCTAACACGGAACATACCTCCCTGTCTCGAATTAGCGGCTCTGCCCAACCCCGGGAGTCAGCTCACCGGGTGCCAAGCTCAGCATGCACCCAGCTTCATAGGCACAGTGTGAGACTCCAGGGCCAGGGGTGAGAAGCCCCCAATTTCACTTCTTTGGGCCCATAGTAGTGTGGTTAACTGCTCCCAGATTTGTGGACATGTCCCAACGACATCAGGGGGCCGTGTCACCAAAAAGAATCAGAGTGGACCCTAAAAGTGATCTGGTACACCGTTCCAGCTCTTAATGGAAAATTTTAGCTTAGTTTTTTTTTTCTGAGAGACGACTCTGTGCCAAAGAATACTAGGCCCTAAGGATTAAAAAGGAAGGAGAGGAGGGTGCCTGGGTGGCTCAGCCGGTTAAGCGGCTGCCTTCGGCTCAGGTCATGATCCCGGGGTCCTGGGATCGAGTCCCGCATCGGGCTCCCCGCTCAGCGGGCAGCCTGCTTCTCCCTCTCCCTCTGCCTGCCTCTCTGCCTACTTATTCTCTCTCTCTCTATGTCAGATAAAAAAATAAAATATTAAAAAAAAAAGGGAAGGAGGGGAGAGCGGGAACAGAGAAGGTTGGAAAGACACCATCCGTGCCATAACACGTTTGTTTATGTTTATGTGCATATGTGTATGTGTATGTATGTGTGTACACATGTATGTGTGTATGGGTGTGCGTGCATGTGCGCGCACATGTGTGTGCACGTGTGTACACATGCGTGTGTGGGGGTGTGCGTGCACATGTGTACACATGTATGTGTACCTGTGTGCATGCATGTGTATGTGTGTGCCTATGTGTGTACGTGTGCATGCATGCATGCGCGCGCGCGCGCGTGTGTGTATGTAAGGAAGTGCTTGGAAAAATAAAACCCCGTCCATAGCATCCTCCTCCTCCTTATTGTTCAGAGCAGCCCTGTGAGAGCCACTTTTTTATTCCTGCATTGGCCTCTGGCAGCATTCTTTCTCGGGGGCTCAAAAACTATAAGATGACTCATTTTCCCCCAAGGTTCTTATCACCTTATGCTTCTTTCCTCTTTGCTATTCAGGACACTTTCTTGCTTCATCCTCAAATGTAAAGAAAGTGGGTTTTAGTGTCTATCACCCCTAGGACTGCATTCCTTATGAGCAGAGCGACCTCAGGCAGGTTTCATACCCTTTCCGCGTGCTGTTTTCTCTATTAGTAAGAAGGGAAGGGTGGTAATGCCGCTTATGTCAGGTTCTTATAAAGCTCAGAAAAGAGATACAAGATTGGAATCGTACACACTGTAGGTGCTCTGATCCCCTCTGCTCCACCTTGAAGGGACTGAATTGTCACCAGGTGAATTAAGTGGGAGCGTATTGTAGAAATGTAGGCTCCTTGAGATTCTGTTCGGAACTGGGTGGGAGACAAAATGAGCTGAGCTACCCTCCGGGCACTGCTCTTTAGGGTGTGTCTGCTGCTTGCTACTGGGTGAGGTGAGGAGGCACTGAGCCATCATGGGTGCAGCTGGGCCACTCACCTCAGCACCAAGCTGCCACTGGATGCCACTGAGCCTTCCAAAAACACTTCAAGGCTGACTTCAGGCTAGACAGGAGTAGGCCTGATGGTGGGCTCCCTCCAGCCCTAGAGCTCGGTCCAGGGTAGAGAGCGCAGCCAGATCCAGGGCAGTCCTCCCGATTTATGCTAGAAGCTGTCTGCAAAAGGGCAAGGCATTTAACCTTCAAATGCCAATTTCACAAAAGTGCAATGTAAGTACATTCAGCTACCCATCCTCAAGCCCTACTAGGCTAGGATTCCCATCTCTGAAACATGATGAAAAGGTTAATCAAAGACAAGGAGAAGATAATGGTAATGTAAAAGCAGCTAGTGTCGGGGCACCTGGGTGGCTCAGTCGTTAAGCATCTGCCTTCGGCTCAGGTCATGATCCCAGGGTCCTGGGATCGAGCCCCGCATCCGGGGTCCCTGCTCAGCAGGAAGCCTGCTTCTCCCTCTCCCACTCCCCCTGCTTGTGCTCTCTCTCGCTGTATCTCTCTCTGTCAAATAAATAAAATCTTTAAAAAAATTTAAAAAAAAAAGCAGCTAGTGTCCAGAGTATAACACCCGACACCTCAGATACAAAAGATAGAGATACAGCCAAGAAATAGACAACTCAAGAGAAAGACAGGAAACCAAGAGGCACATCAAAGGTGCAAAATCCTAAAGGAGTTCATAAACACATGTGAAAAGATACTCAACCCTACTTGTAATAATGCAAATTGAAACAATGTAAGCAATTTTATACCCCTTAGTTTGGCAATAATTTTTTTTAAAAATCTGGTAACAGGAAGTGACAGCAAGGCTGTGGGAAATGGAACACTGCCAAGTGCTGAGATGGAGAGCAATTTGGCAGGATTTAGGTGGGTTGGAGATGCACCCACTCTTGGACCCAGCAATTCCATTTCTCTGTACATACTCAAGGGAAACTTTTACATATATCAGAAGAGAGGCACCGAAATGTTCCAGGAAGATTCCTTGGGCAGTTTGTGATAAGGGAAAATTGCAAACGCTGCACGTCACCAGCATGGGGCAATGGAAAAGTTGGTGTAATCATTTAATCGGATCTCTGCAGGAGTTAGAAGTCAGCTTAAATGACCTCCATCTCAGATGTACCATTATGGGGTAAATATCAAATGCAATTTTGGATGAAAAAAAAATAAGTCACAGAAGACTGTGTGGAATATGCCACCTTTTATTTGAATAAAAACAAAGTAATTATGAGTTGTTATGATTATACAAGGAAGTATTACATTTGTAAAAACCTGCATGAAAAGGATACATGCCAACTTCAGGACAATGGTTAATGCTGGGGGCGGGAGGGAGGAAAAATAGTGTGTAGGAGTAGATTTAGCTTTTGTTTTTTCGAGTGAAGGGCTGAACTAAAATGTGTAGCTGTGAAACCTGGGTAGTGAGCACACAGGTGTCATTTTTGGTGTGTGATTGCAGTCTTTGATGCATGAAATAAGAACTCTGCAATTACACACCAGCCCCACTCGGTCCCTTCATCCAGGGGAAAGTGCCACACCTGGGGCTTCCACGGCCGTGTCTCCTTACAGTGAAGCTCCGCAGAAAGGAGAGAACAAGCCCTTGTCTGGTGATGTGCTGGGTCCTGAGTGGCCTCTTCTGCCGCCTTCCCAGCCACTTCAGTGTCGTCTCCTTCCCATAGGTCCTCGGGGTCCGTGGGGGCTCCGGCTGCTGATCATGCTCACCATGAAGGACTCAGGTGTCCACATGACATGTGAGAGATGTTGAAAATCCCAGCCTGGTCACCTGCTCCTTAGAAATGAGGTTCTTTTAAATGAGTGTTGAGTTTGGGTTTGGGTAGGTGGGGTCCACACCTTCCTATTTCTCAATCCAGAGCCTCTGGATAAGTGAATTCCGAGCTAGCATGGAATTTCTGTCTACTAGTAGTTTTGCTTTGTCAGGTGATACACAATATGATCCATCTGTAATGCGCGTGGTTGTTTAATTTGTTCCTATTTGTTTTAGCTCACAGATGTGTACACTTCATCCCCGTCACTGAGTCGTTATTTTACTTCAGTGGAAATGATGGACTTCAGGTAAGAATGTGGAACGTTCCACGTTGGTCTCTTTCTCTGGGAGGCGACACCCGTCACCATTTATCTAGAAGGACCTTTGAGTCTCAAAGGACAAAGGGAACCGATGATAGATAGAATCATAGACTGTTGGCTTGGAAGGGTCTTTGGACACCCACTAGTTCAACTCCATGATTTTACAAAGGAGCAAAGTGAAGCCCAGATTAATTATATGCCTCAACAAGGTCACACAGAAGAGAGGAAAAACCAGTCCCAGGTAAACCATTCCTGTTTAACAGCAGATGCTCAAAATAAGCTAGGGGTAGGACTAGAAATGGATCTCAGAGGGTGGCCGCGTGGCTCTGTCAGTTAGGCGTCGGACTCTTCATCTCAGCTCACGTCTCCATTATCTTGATCTCAGGGTCGTGAATTCAAGTCCCACACTGGGCTCCACGCTGGACATGGAGGCTACTTAAAAAGAAAAAACCAGATCTCAGATAGTGATGTGCTGTAAATGATATAATCCGTATACTAGCTTTTGCTTTTGAGGAACATAATTAATATAAGAGTTCATGCTCCTTGTATAATATTAAAAATATAAAGACATGTAATACAGGAAAAGTCTACCTTCGCCCTTCCACCCCAGCCTACTACCCTTGGATATTGCATGTTCCAGTCGATTCCATACACATAGTATATTTCCTCCCTTCTACTGAATGGACTGCCATCCACGGTTTGGTATGATTTCTTCTATCTGTGTACTTACCACATATACTTTATGTACTAAACATGGATAGCCTATACATACACATACAGTTTTTCTTTTTACATTTCTTAATCTTAAATATATTTGTCTCCATTTACAGAACTTAGATAAGAGGTGTACATGTGACTGTCTTTTTGTATTGCTAGGACAAGATTTAGGTGACAAAGCTGTATTATCCACTATTCCTAAGACACCTCTGGACCGTGACCATCACAGATAGTATTGTGCTGAAATCCCCCTCTCCAGCTATACATTTCCCAGACCATAATCTTCGTACATCTGAGAGAGGAAGCATGTAAAGCACGTGGTAGCACAGCGGGATGGGACCAAAAGGGACCTGACGTCTGAAACTGCCTCCAGTGGTGGGTTGCCTTGGCAACGACACTCTTCCTCCTTCTTTATGGACCCCCCACTGTGCATGTTACCTTATGGTGACCTCTCTGACATTGCTCATTTTAATCACAAATTACTGGTATTAAAATGCCAATAGAAAAAAGCCCAACACATTTTCCTCCATGTACTTGCCCCAACTTGCAATTTCAAGACAGAGCTGAGAAAGGGAAGGCATTCAATCGGAAGGATCTTTCCAAGAATCCAGCCCCAGATTATGGGTCTAGAGGAGGTGGGATTGCATAATGGGTTGGGGTCGACCTTGGGGAAAAAAACATCAGAAAGTTGAGTCAAGCATGGCTAGAAATTTCAAGACTTGATGTTAGAGAATTTGTTTTTAAAAGTTATTTGAGGGGCACCTGGGTGGCTCAGTCAGTTAAGCAGCGGCCTTCGGCTCAGGTCATGATCCCCGGGTCCTGGGATTGAGCCCCACCTTGGGCTCCCTGCTCCGTGGGAAGCCTGCTTCTCCCTCCCTCACTCCCCCTGCTTGCGTTGCCCCTCTTGCTATGTCTCTCTCTGTCAAATAAATAAATAAATAAAATCTTAAGAAAGAAAGAGAGAGAGAGAGAGAGAAAGAAAGAAGAAAGAAAAAAGAAAGAAAGAAAGAGGTGCAGGCAGAGTTTTAACAATGTTGAGTTGAGAAACAAAAGTCATTGCCCCCCAAAATGTGCCGCCGCTAGTGGGCAGGAGACGGCCAGACCCCTGACAGCTGGGTTTGTGTCTCCAGGGGATACTGACCTCGGTCCTGCCCCGGCCATGCCCCTGCAGGAACCTAAGAAAATGCCCATTGGTTTATCACCTCCCGGGCCCACTCTAATGGTGGGCAGTGGAGGCAAAGCGCGCAGGCTCTCTGTTTTCCTGAAAATCCCTCCTTTCCCCCTCAAAATCTAGCCATAAGGTAAACTCCCCCGGTGGGTGACTGGACATGGTGGGACTAGGTTGAACTAGTGGGACTGAGTTAGGCAGGGCAACCCTCTCACCATCCAGAAGTCAGCTTCTGGTCATTGGCAAAGCCAGCCTGAGCCTTTGCCCACCTGTGGGAGTGCAGGGTGGCTGCGCGTCTAGACATTGACCGTGGATAGCCATAATTGGAAGGTGGAGCACAGGGGACAAAGAAGGACACCTGCAAACTTGGGTGGCCGGCTAAAAGTGTGAACGTGCATTTTCTAGCCATTTTCTGTAGCAGCATCCATAACCCGAGAGAGTTTCTCCAGAGTCTTGATGGTATATTGCTCATTTGCATGGCAGGGTTTGGCACACGGCTTGGCTGTCGCAGAGTTCATAAAGGGCCCCATTAATGCAAGAATCTTGGCCTATGTGACCTCTGGCCACAAGAGGGAGCTCGTTTCCTGTCCTTAGCAGGGACAGCGGTCTGAGTCTGGCTCCTGGAAGTGTGTCCAGTCTGTAAAAAACCACTGCAGAGCAGGGTCTCACATGTGGCCACCTCTTAATTATTTTATTACTGGCTCTTGATCTGGGCCTTCTTTAACCAAAGTAACAGGATAGCTTTGAAACACCTAAATGCTGAGCTAGCATTTAAGGAGCAGTATAAGCTACTAATGAACTGAGGATAGCCCTATGATTATTTTCATTTTGGAAATGGAAAAATATGTGCTGGGAAGATGAAAACTCCTTTTCCTTAGGTGTCTTTACTGTGAGTTGCAAAGCTGGGAGCCTCAGGAGGTGGAAACGGGACAGAACAGGTTTCTCAGTCTAGAGACAAATGGGGGGTGCGGTTCGTGGTGCTACACGGGGCTGTGTGTGGGAGTTCAGGAGTTCTGCAATGAGCGGGTTGCAGGGAGCTCTGCGTCCTACCTTAAATATTTTATAGGTCAAGGAATGAACTGGTTGAACCCAGTAGCTTGTCGGGGCAAGGAGAGGGTGGATGGAGTGTGGGAACGTGGAGCAGGGAATACAAGAGGAGTACGTGGCTTCCCTGCCCCAGGGGATAAAAGGCTGGCATTGGAGCCTACGGTGGGCCAGCCTTCGGTCTTCCCTGACAATAGCTGGGTCGTGACTCTCCCTTCAGTGGCCTCTTCCAGTGATCTCCTAGAGGATGGGCTTTAGGTGCCAGGAAGAGGTTAGGGTCACCTCAACTTTTTGTGAGGAAACTACGGAAGAGGGTTCTTCTAGAACAGTGTGCCCTTTGCTATTTTGTCCTGGAAGAACGTGAGGAACTATAAATATGGTCCCGCTAAAGCCAATTTCCTGAGTTGCAGTGGGATTCTGTTGATACGTGTTGCTGTCTCGGTTTGGTGTGTCTTTCAGCAACGAAAATGCCACAATAGCCTACCACCTGCAATTTGGGGTTCCTTCAGAAGGTGACGGCTTTATGAAGTACAGGATGAGTAAGGAGTTGGTGCACGGCGTGTTGCTACAGAATCTGCATGATCGGGGAGTGCCTGGCTGTGAGACCTTGGGACTGGATCCAGCGTCCCTTTTGCTCTACGGTAAGTGGAGGAAGTCAGGAAGGCAGAGTTGTGGTGAGCCAGACTGAGGGCAGCTGCTTGGGGTCTGATTTCTGCGCTGGTGATGTTCGCGCTCCGTGGAGGTTGGTCCCTGCCTTCCCCGAGCAGACAGAGTATTTGGGATAAAACAATTAAATTGTTTCCTTGTTGTCGTTCACCCGCATTTGAAGCCCCGTATCCCACTTTGCAATATTATTAGTAAGCTCCGTGGAAAGGCCGCGGTTTCATAAGAGAAGCAAGTACTGAATTTGAAACTAATAATGATCCCAACATGGGGAACCTATCTCTTTTTCCCTTGAAGGCCACTTTGCCTGTTACATTAGAGGCAGAACAAGGCAAAACAGTCTGTGAGTATAATAAACTCACTTACCTACTTTTGAAACCAAGAGTGCGATGAGAAAACTGGCATGTTATTTAATGAGCCTGGAGGTGGGCGCCTGGGTGGCTCAGATGGTTGGGTGTCTGCCGTCGGCTCGGGTCATGATCCCAGGGTCCTGGGATCGAGTCCCGCGTCGGGCTCCCTGCTCCTTGGGAGCCTGCTTCTCCCTCTGCCTCTCTCTCTCTCTCTCTCTCTCTGTCTCTCATGAATAAAGAAATAAAATCTTAAAAAAAAAAGATTTAATGAGCCTGGAGGACACCCCACTTGTCAGAATCTGAGAACTTTTAAGACTTTGCACAAAACCCGGTGACAGGCCTTGGAGAGGTGCCTCCCTTGCATCTGCACGAGAACTTCGGCCGGGCCTCTGGTCCCACGCCCCACTCTGATTCCTCTCCGGGCAAGGCATGGGCTCTTGTTAGCCCCGATGCCGGCCATCTCTGATAGTCCATCACCCACGATCCATCAGAAATACTTTCCGCACACTAGTAGTAGTAAATAGTAGTTGAATGAATGAAAAAGGCCAATCAGGAGATGGGTTAGCAGCAGGCACAGTGCCAGCCAGCCTCGCATTAGAAGATAGAACAGAGAGATTATAAAGCACCCCTGTTGCTACATAGTATGAGAAGGGGTGTTTATTATAATGACGCTTATTTCTTGATGATGGGAAGTGAAAGTAGGCCAATCCTTGTCTAAGGAGGCAAAGAGTGTTATAAAGCAGTTCTGAAAGCTTTTTTTTTTTCCCATATAGAAAGGATGACATTCAGAAGGTCAGATCTTAGCTCCCTGGGAATGAATAGTTTCCTCACAGAGCATCTGAATAAATTGCGTCTGTGGGCCAGACAGAGGGTGTACATGTGGAGAGTGAAGAGGCTATACCCCCCTCTACAGGAATTTGAGGAAGAAAGAAAAGAAAGGAAGGAAGAAAAGTGGGAGGGAGGGAAGGAAGCAAGGAAAGAGGGAGGGAGGGATGGAAGAAGGAAGGGAGGGAGGGAGGGAGGAAGGAAGGAAGGAGAGAGAAAAAGAAGAAAAGAAAGAAAGCAAGCCCTTTGAACCCCTCCTGTGTAAAGAGGTGAGAGAGGGGAGGTGCACCTGCCTGAGCTGTGTGTGTGGCGGCCGCTGTGTGTTGTGACCGGTCGTGATTTTCTGAGCCCCCTCTGTAGTACAGTGGTCACCAGCTTTTTCCAAATGTTGGCGAGGAAGGTAGAGGAGGATGGTGAAAAAAAGTTGAGGAGATGATTGGGTTGGGAAGGCCGTACAGAGTAGGGCAAAGGGCAAGTGGCCTGTGAGCCTGGGGAGAGCTTGAGAAGACCTTGAGCAGACCTTGAGCAGATGGCCTTGGAGACACTTGCCCAGGGCCAGCCTCTGCATCAGGCCCCACGGATGCAGTGCGGAGCTAAGCGGGAGCTTGTACTGTTCCTCTGAGACATTTGGGCTGTGGGGGACAGGGTGTTTCTATGACCCTGTGTCCACTTTCTAGAACATGCAGGTGCAGTATTTGTGCCATTTGATATTTTCAGGAATATGAGTATCAGTCAAATGGAAGAGGACACAGTGACCATTTGGGGAGTGAGGAAGGAAGAAGAGAGACCTAGAAAAAAGGCAGGCAGGCCAAGGGAGGGGACGAGCTCAGGCAGGGATAGGTAGAGGCCCTTGGGAGGGGCCCAGTGAGACCCAGCCAGTTTTCCATGTTCATGGACACTGTGAGCCTGACGGTTAAACCTCCCCTCCCCCCATGACCCCCTGTGATCATCGGGGCCATTCGTGGTGAGCCGGGCAGCTGGTTTCCTACAGAGATAATGTTCCAGTTCTCAAAGAACAATGATTCTTTTTTTTTTTTAATTTGAATTTTAGTTAGTTAACCAGTCAGTATTGGTTTCAGGAGTAGAATTCAATGATTCATCGCTTACATACAACACCCAGTGCTTATCACAAGTGCCCTCCTGAAGACCCATCACCCATTAGCCCATCCCCCCCCATCAACCCTCTGTTTGTTTTCTGTCATTAAGAGTCTCTTATGGTTTGCTTCCCTCTCTCCTTTTTTTCCTCCCTCCTTCCCATATGTTCATCTGTTTTTTTTTCTTAAATTCCACATATGAGTGAGATCATATGGTATTTGTCTTTCTCCGACAGACTTATTTCACTTGGCATGATGCACTCTAGCTCCATCCATGTCATTGCAAATGGCAAGATTTCATTCTTTTTTATGGTTGACTATTCCATTGTGTGTGTGTGTGTGTGTGTGTGTACATACACCACATCTTTATCCTTTCATCCATCGATGGACATTTGGACTCCCTCCATCGTTTGGCTGTTGTTGGTAATAAAAGAGCAATGACTTAAAAATTCTTTTCTCCACGTAATGAGAACTTTCAGGATTGCCTCTCTTAGCAACTTTCAAATGCACCATACAGCAATGGTACCTCTAGCCCTTGTGTTGTACGTTACATCCACAGAACTTACATATTTTATAACTGGAAGTTTGTGCCTTTTGACCACCTTCACCCAAGCCCCCCACCCGCTGCCCCACAACCAGTCCATTCTCTTTTTCTATGAGTTTGTTTTTTCTAGAGTCCACATGTGAGCTGATGCAACATTTGTCTTTCTCCGTCTGACTGATTTCACGCGGCATGATGCCCTCGAGGGTCAGGGAATTGTTGTAATAGCTCTCACCTCCTGCCTTCCCTGGTTTTGGGGCTACTTCACCTTATGGATGTTTGGGGGCGCTGGGGATGAGGAGGAGAAATCTGCTTTACAAATGTAAAATGGCAGTCTGAGTTACTTTAGACATCTTGACCTGAGTTCGTTATTTTGTATTGTTTTCTCACAGGGGAAGGAGTCAGCTAGTACACTAAATGAGAAACAGAGGCAAAGACCAGATTTATGTGAGAGAAAAGAGGAAAAACCTGTAGGCAGTGAGAACGGTGAATCTTGTTTGCACATTTTTGTGGTAAACCGATGAGCTGGCTGCTGGCAGAGGGGCCGATGTGTGAGTTCCGTCCTTGAAAGGACTGCTCGGTATCAAGGAAAATCATTTGAGTTGTTTTATAGATTTTCCAGAAACTCAAGGAACATTTGGCCAAGGAGCACTAATTCTCCTGTGGGTGCAATTCTGCGGCCCCACCGCACCCCTGGGGGTATTTGGCGATGTCTGGAGACATTTGTAGTTGTCAAGACTGGGTGTGTACGTGAGATAACTAGCATCTCGTGGGTGGAGGGCAGGGATGCTTCTGCACATCGTGCAATGCCCAGGACAGCTTCTCTGCGACGGAGAATTATCCAGCCCATAATGTCAACTGCGAGGACCCTGTGGTAGCACGTGGGCTGTCTGTGTGGTGTCCCCAGGTCCTTGCACAGACATCTCCTTGGTCACACCAGGTCCACACCATTTCTTTCAGCAGACCTTCTCACAAGCTACCGTAGACGTTTTAACAAACTGAAAATTTGACCTCAAACTGAGGTCAGTAGTGAGATTATGAAGAAGGACTGAATATTTAAATGTCCTCAGCACCCAGCAGGCCTCATCAAAATGTTATTTATCATGAGCTATGCCAAAACAAATGAGCATTGTGTTATTTGCTTTCTGAAAAGTGTTCAGAGGTGTGTGTGTGTGGGGGGGGTGTGTGTGCGTTGACTGAAAAGAAAACTTCCTCTGTTAGGAATTTACAAGCATTTCAATTTTACAGAAGAGTTTATATTCAAACCCAATGAAATAAATGAAAGCATAAATCTTTAAAATAATCATGATTTTAAAAAATTAGTGACTTCCGTTTGCCTGTATTCTCTTTTCAGAATGAAGGGGAGGATGTCGGTGTGCATCTGAAGGCAGAGCTCCACTGAGTTTGGGGATGAGAGAATTCACTTTGTTTTCCAGAGAAGATCCTGCGAATTACCATGGAAGGCCTGGCAGTGACTTGGGGGCGGGGGGGAGACTTCTCCTGATTCAGCATTTATGAAGTCTGGGCTCTGTGTCCCGCAGAACAGCCCCTGTGAACCACCCCCGTGGGGTCTACTCTTGGCAAAGGCAGGAAGCCTGAGGGAGCTGGGGTGATGGGGTAGGTGGGTGGGCCTTGCAGTGCGGGGTCACTGCTATTCTTGGAGCTTGAGTTGCCTCCGCCCACACGTGCACACTTTCTCTTTAGTGCAAAGGTGACCTTTCAGGCAGGATCCTGTCAGCCTGTGCTGGTGGAAAGAGTGGGCAGGCACGAGGTGAGGGACAACTGAGCCAATCACTCGCCGAAGTCCTCCCACTCCTGTCCTGCTATTTGATCTACCTCTTAGCAAGACTGTGAGGAAGTCACTTTACCAGACCACAGCAGCAAAGTTCTGTGGCTAATTCTATGACCTGTAGCTGCCTACCCCAGCCTCAGGCACATCATCCAGTACCACTGGGTCATGTGTAGCTACAGAATAAGAGGTGTGTTTTATTTCACATCTCCTCATGGCTCCAGTGACTCCTGAACACCGCTTTTGGAAACGTGGGTCCCTGTGTGTTTTGAGTTTTGAACACAACTGCTGTTTGGGATGGTTTTTGCACTTAACAGTTTCTCAGACTTCCCTCAGTGGATCGTTAAGGCTGCTTACCATGTGCACGCTGGTCCTTGGCTTTTTATTGTCCCATGTGACTAGGCCTCCTCTAAAACTCAGTGTCTTCACACACTGATTGCGTATCTTACTGAAAAGGATTTGAAACAGGAAGAACCACTCTCTGTTTGAAATAACCCGTTGGAGGCTTGATGCCAATTTGTTAGCAGGCCAGGGGGAATGTCAGCGACTGTATTGATCATCTATAGACATGGAATTGCCTAGCATGAGGAAGCAGAGGATTTGTTTCGTTGGGAAAATTGTTTTGCTGGAAATGTTCCAAGAGAGAGTGTTGTGGTCCTATCATGAGACATTCTTAGCCCTGGGATCTCAGTTAATGGGCCGTGGGTGGACGTCAGTGTGAGGGGCTGCCGTGCACGGGGAGGTGTCCAGCTGTGAGTCTCAGGCTAGATTTGCCCCGGTCTTTTTGTGATCCAGGACTCTGGATAATGTGAACTTGTTTTCTTATTTAACTGGAGGGTACGTTTATTGTAACCTGCTGTCTCATTTTGAGGCCAGTTCCTCAAACTATCCAAATAGGTGTGTTTCCCTTCTTCCTCTTTATTTTTTACATGTCAAATGTAAACCGTAACGTGTGTCTACTTTTGAGAACGTAATGAATAACTTTCATGGGGAAGGATTTAAAACTATTCGCAATAAATTATTCCTGGCGTGGGCGTGGTCACAGTCACGTTTGTTTCACAGGTGTTGTGTCTCGGGGGCATGATGGGGCTGGCATTTTCCTGCGGTGAATGGTGCTGGAACTGATTTTTCATTTCCCGGAGGGCAGTTTCCCCTCCTGAGTAAGACTGAGCTGGAGGGGCTGGAGTGGGCTAGGTCCTCCTCTGTTGCAGGGAGAGCAGGGAGGGGCCCCCTCTCCCCTCTGCTTCCTTCCAGGGTGCTCTCCCGGCAGGCCCAGGTGTCTGAAGGGCCGGGCTGGAAGGAAGGGCCAGGACAGTGGGCTTTTCCCTTCTCCTTTGGAAAGCACTAAGACGCAACTACCAAGTCATACAGAAGACTTTCCATAGGTTTGACTCGGCTCCAGTGGTGTGGGAAGAACTGAACTTTGTGAATTAAGTATTTTGAGGTGTCTGGGAAAAAATATGGCACTCAGGTATACACTGTTCTGCCAGAGGAGATGAACTTACTGGTCGCCACGCATCTTCACGATAAGCATAATGCCTGGTGCATAATAAGGTCTCAACAATTATCTGTGACATCACTGAAGGATTTGAGAAGAGGCACTGGTCTTTTCTGGAAGTCACTTAGATGCAGGCAGAAAGGGTACAGCCAGAGTACTGGAGTGTGCCCCCCTCCCATCCCCAATGAAAATTCTGTCCATGCATCCAATTCTTTTCTACCTTTTTTTTTAAAGATTTTATTTATTTATTTGTTTGTTTGTTTAAGAGAGAGAGAGAGCTCACAAGCGGGGGGGGAAGGGCAGAGGGAGAGGGAGAAGCAGGCTCCCCGCTGAACAAGGAGCCCGAAGTGGGACTCGATCCCAGGACCCTGGGGACATGACCTGAGTGGAAGGCAGACACCTAACCGACTGAGCCACCTGGGTGTCCCTCTTTTCTACCTTTCAATTTAACTTAGCTCTAGATTTGTTTAATGATGTGTTTGGCAGAAGACTCCAGGAGATATGGGCGAAGAGGAGGACGATAATAAGAAAAGAAGCTGCTGGTCTCGTTGGGCAGTGTGGCTCTGCGCAGACCAGCTAGGAAACAGCAAGACAAAACAGCCTGTTGTGAACATGGGGACAGACTTCGGGTTGTGGGTAGTCAGAGAAGAGAGCAGTCAGTGTCGTCTAGTTGGAGAAGGCCTTGCCTAAGAGGGACGACACAGCTGAACCTGCAGCTGGGGTGGGATTGGAATAGACAGATTTGCTTTCCTTTACACATGTTTGTGTCTGATTAGGATGAGGTTCACGTTCTCATTCATTCATTCATTCATTCATTCATTTTTTTTAAGTAGGCTCCATGCCCAGTGTGGAGCCCAATGTGGGGCTCGATCTCATAACCCTGAGATCAAGACCTGAGCTGATAGCAAGAGTTGGATGCTTAACCGACTGAGCCACCAGCTGCCCCTCTTTTCCCTCTTAGCTGTGGGCTCTGCATGGACCCCTGCCCCGTTCAGAGTCTCATCCGTGCTGAGAAACATGAGAGAAATCTCGGTAAGTCTTCCCTCCCCTGCTCCCCATTATGGTTTCCTTGCCTTACAGTCCGCTCCTTCACATTGCCCTGTGTTGCTGGCGGTGGTGTCCACAGGCAGTCCCCTCATCTCATACTTAGGAAAGCGAGGCCTGGAGAGGTGAATGGATGAGCCTGGAGTTCCCCAGTCTTGGGGAGCAATGTCCAGCCCACTAGGCAACCTCAGACCGTCAAGAGCCTCTGACTTTGGCAGGCTCCCTAGGGTCATGTTCAGTTCAGGCTTGACTGAGTCCACGAAGAGTGTGCTCTCACAGGTGGTGAGAGGGGAAGGGATGAGTTAAGAGATGTTACCATCAGACTGTAGAAGACCCTCTGGGATGATCATGACCACCCAGGGCTCCCCCGAAGGCCTTGCAAAAGCACCCTCTGTAGGAAAGTGGGAAGAACTTACACTGACCCATTCAACAGGTGGCAGAACTGAGGTACGCTCAGATCCAGTGACTTTCAAGGTGCCTTCTGAACACAAGAGGCTGGAAAAAGGACAGAGTCAGATACGTGTAAACGGAATCTCCTTTTGTCTGAAGGCTCCTGTAGCATCCCAGGGACTCACCTGTCCTGTTCTACCTACATGTTTCCATCCCATTCCTGAGAATATTCGAAGCACTTGGCACCCAAGGTTGTCCGAAAAACGTCAGCACTTGAGTTTATTTGTTATCAACGGTAGATTGTCCTGACCTAGCTTTGCCCTTTTCTTGTACCTCTCTTCTGTTCTGAATAAGAATTTATTCACAGGCTAAAGGACTATTTGTAGACGCTACTATGAACGTAAAACGGAAACCACAAAGCCTGCCTCCGTGAACTGGCCGAGTACAGGTGTAAGAAGAGCGTGGGGGAGGGGAGTTCCTTGATGATGTCTGTGCTCTGAGGGAGCAGTTTAAATCCTCAGCCTCTGTTTCTTATCAAGAGCGCAGAAATTCTTTCATTGATGGGTGACAGCCCTGACCACGTGAAATTGTATAAAATATTGTGTGAATGTGTATTTTCTGTGAAGAGGGTTACATGGCTTTCATCAAGTCCTGAAATCTCTGGAAAAGAGGAATAGCATTATATACAGACAAAGCACTCCTGAAGGGCTCTCCTGCTCAAAAATCATTCCCTTCCATCATCCCTCTGAATTTCATTATAAGAACAAATTTCATTGGCGAAGCATTTATACTTAATATATTGCTGGTAAGAGGCATATACTATTTGGGACAAATAATGCTTTCATAGGAGAAGACTCAAACTAATATAACTTATATTGTACTGAAGATATTTAAACTGGTCAACTTTAGCAATGGTCCAACGCCCAAATGACAAATTCCAGTATAAAACCAGCAATTCCATTTCTAACCCACTGGAAGATCACTGGATGACCCTGATCATCAAGCACATCCACACATGTTTTTCTCCATATGTCATGAAGGTTTTTGTCCTTTTTGCTCTTTAATATCATTTATTCAAGGTCTGCGGTAAATGAATTACATACATTAGATGCAACCCTCCTCCTCATGGGTGATAAAGCCAAATTTTCAAGTTACATGCTCAAGGTCACAGAGGGAGGAAGGGATAGAGCCAGGATCTGAATCATTGATTATCTGACTCTAGTGTCCACACTCTTTCCCTAAGTGAATCCTGGCCAAGGGTCAAGGTTAGGGTTCCATAGCGTTCCATGGCTGAAAATGGGAAATTAGCAGAGGACAAGATACCCAGATGTGACTGGCTCTTTAGCTCAAGACCACTGACTGCCTGAAGTCTCAGCAAACGTGTGTTGACACGTCCAACCTCATGTCACTGGATTTCTCCTCCCTGGTATTTAGTGCATTTTATTTTTTTATTTTTTTTTAAGTTTTTTTTTAAAGATTTTATTTATTTATTTGAGAGAGAGAGAATGAGAGATAGTACGAGAGGTAAGAGGGTCAGAGGGAGAAGCAGACTCCCCGCTGAGCAGGGAGCCCGATGCGGGACTCGATCCCGGGACTCCAGGATCATGACCTGAGCCGAAGGCAGTCGCTTAACCAACTGAGCCACCCAGGCGCCCCGTATTTAGTGCATTTTAAAGAACAGTTATTTAACTTTAGGTACCTTGGGGGACAAAACAGTAATTAAACATAATTTTATATACTACTTTGTCAACAAACCTTTACTATTTTAACATCCCTAAAATTAGGACAATGGCCACAGGTTAAAAAAAAAAAAACAGGAAGTTGAGAACACAGGTGTGAATATAGAAATAGTCTAATTTGCTAATTGTTCTTGGCCTCACTCATATCATTTGTGGTTTAATATTTTCATGCCAGTTTATTGGTACCAGCTCTTATGAGTTACAATACCCAAACACATTTCTATAAAGTTTATCTCCCAAGTATCATCGTTTAGGTCTGGGGTCTACAAATTTTTTTTTCTGAAGAGGGCAAAAAAATAAATATTTTTGGCTTTGCAGGACCGTCAGTGTGTGTCACGACTACTCAACTCTTCTGTGGCTGAGGAGCCACAGACAGTATGAACATGTATACAGTATAAATGAATAAGCATGGCTGTGTTTCAATAACATTTTATTTATATATAAAAAAAGACAGTAGGTCAGATTTGGCCTGCAGGTCACAGTTTGCTGACCTCTGTTTTAGGGGATAGATGGAATTCTAGGAATAATGAAGAAAAAATTAGGAAAAATAATCAGAACATACAGAGAAAGGCTCATTAGAGAAGGGGTATGTGTGTGGGGATGTGTGTGTATTATTTTTCTCATGTGGACTTTTTTTCATATTTTATACATGACATATTAGTTCATCCACACACACACCACACAGTTGAGTAGAGGCTTTTCTAGCTAATATGTTGGAAGAGTGCTGAATTGGAAACCAGGAAATCAGGCTCTGGATAAAGTTCTGTCACTAACTTGCAATGTACATTGCGTTACTTCTCTGAGCAAAAAGGATAATGGGATTAGAGTGTCTCCATAGGTCTTTCTACTCTACCATTCTCTAATGCTGTGATTTTCTTGTTAAGATTTCTAGGGAGAAATACGAGGTTAAAAAATATGGACTAAAATTTTATTAAAAATTATATAAAAACCTGATGTAGAACTTACTGATTCAACTCACATAACCAACAAAACCACAAGGGTCAACGAGTCAAAGGACACAATGCAAAGGACACGGTTAAGTGGCACAGGGTGAGAGGAACACACAAGGTTGCCACCTGGAAGGCTTGGAGTGAGGGGTTGGGCCTTCAAACGTGTGGAACCAGTGGAACCCCTTGGCACACTTAGTACGATGGATAAAGCTTCCTTGTGACTCCAGGAAACAATCATGTGGACATTTTATGGAGAAGAATCTGGACAAAGGAGCAGACCCTTTGTGATACTCATAGCTGTAGGTGACCAAGAATCCCCTCCCTCCATTGAGCTAATTGGTCCTTTTCCAAAGCCATTTGGAATCAAAGATGGCCACTCCGTTCTCAAAGAGCGGTGTTCGGGATAGGTGGTTGGTCTTTGGATGATGAATATTGAGCTGGATCTAAGAGGCCCTGTGGTTGGCAAACCGGATTCTGCAGAGACCCCTGTAACAAAGGCTGTTGTGTGTGTGGAGGGGGGTAAGCCTGAAGGGCTCTAGACCCCACACCTGCTTCAACCAGAGCCCCACACCCCCAGTTTTTATTTACTGGTATTAGACAAGTGCTGGTCCAACTATTTCATTATAAATAGGAAACCTGAGTCTTTGACGGTAGCAGAGGTACATGTGGCTGTTGCAGGGAGTGGAAGGAGATTCTACTAGGGACTACAAGTTCATATTCATCTTCTGGGGAAGACAAATGCCTCGGGGAGGAAGGCACCCGGAGAAGTGCGTATGAAGTCTCGGTTTCTCCCAAGGACTTCCTGGATGTCTTGGTCTTAGGGGAAACGTTCTCATAGAACCCCTCACTGGAGATCCCTGATAGCCTTCTCCCAAGGACGACATGATTAATGTGGGTGTAGCAGAGATCCTCCGAGGAGCTCTGATCAGCACTGTCCTGCTGGTCAAAGAAGAACCTTATCAAGAGTGAGACTCTTGCCATTCCCTTTATATACTCCAGGCTCAACACAGACCCAACCCTGGTCAAAATCTGTCTTCCATGACCATCTCTCCTCCACCCCCTGGCTGTTTTTCCTAATGGCGACCCCCACCCCAACCACTAGCCCAGGCATCCAGAGAGCTCATGCTGTCCAGAGTATTCAGCCTTCCCAGGCATGTCCTCTCTGCCCCATGTTCCAGAGTGACCCCTGACTATCCCAAGTCATATATACAATTCCCAAGTCTCAGACCCCGAGGGCAGCACATTTTTATATAAGAGAACAATCTGAGGCCACCTTGGCATGATAGCTTATGGTATTTAACCACTCATCCTAGAGATTTTTGCATTATTAAAAAGGGAAACCACTCAAAAGAAGCTCCCAGGCAGTGGAATCTCAGGAGATAAAAAAGCAAAGCAGCAAAATACAAGAGGGAGAACCTTGGATCTGGGACTGAGGCTTGGTTTTGAATCATGCCCCTGACTTCTTGTCAGCGTCTGGCCTGGGGAGTATATCACTTAGCCTCTCTGTTTTCTCATTTGTACAACAGGGGAAATAATAGTGCCAGTCTTATAGGATCGCCATAACAGTGACGTGAGACACTCTAGGCAAAGCTCTCAGCACACTGCCTGGCATCAACAAAGGGCTCCATATATATTAGCCCCTTTCAGTAAGATGTACAACAGAGGTGGCTGACGTTGCTGCCACCAGGCCCCACACAGGGCCCTGGGCCGACAAGCACTGGCATCTAAAGTCTTTCTTTCATATCAAGGTTGGAAGGGGTCTTGGAGGCCAACTTCTGCCATCTGGGGTATCTGCATTGCTACCAGCATCTCAGAAAAGGGGTCAGAGGTGTTTGCATTACCTGCACAGGAGCAGATGACATTCCTTTATCTGGAGAAAGAAAATACAATCAATTTCAGGTCCTGGAGAGATTGTGGAGAGGGTGGGGAGTGGGGGGCAGCGGTGGACACTGGGGCAGAAGCAGTCGGAGAGCCGAACAGTGGTCTGTCAGGCTACCCTGACCTGTGACACACCCCTGGGGAATGACAGGACCATCTAAGGAAACAGCAGAGCTGTTTGCGGCTGAGTGGAGGGAGACATATTCAGTGGGGTCTTGGAAGGGAAATCACAATTCCTCTCTCTCCCTCACCCCTCCCTCCCTCATACAAAATTCATTGCATACCTACCTTGTACCAGGCACGGGGGAGACAAAGAAAAATCAGAAACAGTTCCTGTCCTCAAGGGGCTCACAGGCTAGCATAGGAGGCAGACAAGGGCCCCTGAGGATCCACGATGCAAAGGAGGACTGTCGTGTCTACTGCAGGTGACAGGGGATGATAGTAGTGGGGGGGCTGGTGCTCAGGGAAAGCTTGACGGAAGGAAATTCTTAAATTGAGCATTCCCATTCCTGAATTTGCTAGCAGATACACACAAAACCTGGCCAGATTTTCAAAAGCCAGTTTATTTAAAAGCAACTGGCTTTGGCCACTCAGCAAAGAGGCAAACGGATGCACTCGCTACCCCCTCGCAAACACACAGGCTCGATAAGCCAACGTGAGCTTTCACACGGAAGCCGCAGGATGCCCTCCTAACACAGGAGGTGGGTGTGCCCCTGCAGCTCATCTTATTATATTATGGATTTACCTTCCCTCAGGACTGACATCCCAGATTCTCACATCTCCATAAATTCCCATGGCCATCTAGGATGGTCCCTGATTATCACTGCAAGGAACGTCTGTGAGTTTTTGCATTAGAGGTCTTATCTCCACCTTGTTTTGCTCTGATGGAGATTGGGGTTTCCTGGGCCCCACCATTCCCCGGGGTGATGCTAGGGGTGGGAGGGCCGTATTATTCACACATACACTTTATGGAGCTAGTTTGCAAGACTCAGAGTGAATGAATTAGGCTCTGCTCTTTAAACCCAGGAAGGCAGAGGCAAAACTCCATCACTTTTCTTCTTTAGAAATACAATGGCCTGTCCTCAGGCCTATACTTCCTTTCTCTCTTTCTTGCATGTGATGCTATTCACCACCCTCTCCTTCTCGAATTTCTTCTCCTTAGCTGCAGTCCTCTTCTGTCTCCAAAGACCATTGCCTCACCCCCTAAGTGAACCTCCAGCATCTCTTCTTGCCAGGCGCTAGTGCAATGTGTTCTCTGCACAGCAACCCAGGCGGTGTCTTTTCATGCAAAGGGCATCATACCAGCCCCTTGTTTAAAGCCCCTCAATAGTTCTGCAGTTCTCAAGACAAAAACTCCAATCCTAAGCTTGCCTACAAGGTCCCGCCCCTCCTTGTTGCTCTCGGTGACCCTCTACCTTTCCAGTTATTGTTCCCAGTTCACCCGTCTGGCCTCCAGACCTCACGGGGGGATACGGAGATCAGTAGCCAGTTCCTGCTTCGATGAGCTCACAGTCTTGTGGAGAGAGACACAAGCAACTGGATGAGTGACACAGACCCACACGTAAGTGTTACACTGGAAGGACGACGCCCAAGGAGCTTGGGAAGCACAGAGAAGGGGCGGTGTGGAAATATAAGTCTGTCCAAAGTAGAAAAGATGAGAAAGCAATGACTTACTCGTCTTTGAGGAATCTGGCTTTGCTTTACAAATGCATACTTTTTTCCTGAAAAAAGAAAAGGAAGGAAAAGTTTTCAATATTCAGAAATTCTCAAAGGAAATGACACTGGACTCTAAAACCTTATCTTTAACTCTTTCATTTGTTAAAGTTATACCTCCTTTAGCGTAGAGGAAAACGAAGATAGATAAAAGGAAAAATGAAAGATAAGATCAAGTAGAAATCTCCACCTCTGGGTGTGTGTGTGTGTGCGTGTGTGTGTGTGTGTGTGTGTGTTTGTGTGTGTGTGTCTCTCTCTCTTCTCCCTTTTCCCTTTTCTATGGGTTGAGGTAGAATTGATTTATAAATGGAGAACTACGGTGATGTCATAGTTAACTATTTGGGGATTTTTTTCTAACAAAATATCAATTTCTTTTATATCATGTGACATAAGGAGCCAAGGTTATTTCCAATTCCAACCCCAAGCCTGATCTCTGACCTCCAAGCAAGCAAGCAAGCAAATGTGGTCCATGTGAGCACAGGGGTAACTACTCTGTAGAGACGAGTCCCCCAGAGGAACACAGTCTAAATATAATGGAAGCTCATTATCATCTCAGGAGACAATGACATGTGTGCCAAGCAGCATGACCATATGTCCCACTTGGCTTAGGGAGTCTGGGTAATGTCCTTATCCGTCACTTAGGGACCCCAAACTATTTGTAGCATGCCTTTCACTCTCAATGCCTTCCGAGGGTGTCAGAGGACTTATATGATCACCCTGGCTGTGAGTTTTCTGTGCAAGGACCAGGAACGTGTGCTTCCACACATGGAGTCTAGCACTTACAGTGTGAGGAGGGGTCTTTCCCTCTACAGTGGCCACTTTCAGCCTTGCTTCTAGGGCTTTCTGGTTCAAGGAGCGCCATCAAGACTATTGTTCCTATTTCTCACCAGGCTCGAATTGTTACTTCCCTGACTAACTCTCAGATGACTGTGTCTGGGGAGTCAGAGGCTTCCCCTGTGGCCACAGACAGTGGGCAGTTACAGGTGATTTACAGTAAATACCACATTGAAACCACACTCAGTGAAATAACTCTTGAAAACAATTCTCCACTCACCACGGAAGGCAGAAACACCCTTCGGCAACGTAGCAGTCCCAGCATCTAAAATAACCATGAGATGACACAAGTCACCATGTTGGTTTCTGCAGCTTGATTAGGGTGACTCCTTCTCTTTGCCAGTTCTGTGAAAAACCTTTTTTTCTCTCCCAACCCCCAAGACAGTATTTATTCTAGATGACTTGGACACATCTATTATGTTAGAATGATTTCTTCCTCCCAGAACATGAACTGCCCCTTTGGAAATATGAAGACGATGCGTATCACCTCCTAATCAGGGAAGGAACTTTCTGCTGTTGATAGGCATCATCTCCATATTTCCAAAGGGGCAGTTCATATCCTGGGAGGGAGGAGTCATTCTAGCATGATAGATGTGTCCAAGTCACCTAGAAGAGCTTGCTCATCCCCAATTTCAATGATTTACTTGGTCTCTTGTGATGAAGGACACACAAGAGTCATCTCCAGGAAATCATGGTATCAGTGTGTGGACATTTTAGAAATTTCTTTCTGGTACAGGTTAGACAATATTTATAGTGAATTCTACTGTACTCTGAATTTCTCCTATTTAAACTATAATTATAAATGTATACCACATTATAATTGTTAGGTTGAAAAAAACCCCAAAACAACACTGGCTCAAAATGGTGTCACTTGGACTGAGTTCCCAAAGTGGTGCTTAAACATAATTGAATTGCAGTTTCAACCTCCTCCATCAATGTAGTCTTAACCCATCAGCCGGGAATTCTTCAATTTGTGCCATTAAGTCTGTCACCTGGCCTTCTCCATCCCCACAAAAAGATGAGATAATCTGCATGATAAGACACCTTGCTTTTCCCCTTAGAAAGTAGTAGCCTCACCTGGGATAATCTTTTTCTTCTGCTAATAACTTTCTTTTCTCCACTCTCCTTCTATATATAACTCCTTTGAGAGCCTCTCTACCTACTAGATGGGGTGTTGCTGATTCTTGAATCATTTAATAAAGACAAGTAGATCTTCCCATTTACTTTGTTGAATTTTGTTATTTAACAGTTCATTTGTTTACATCCTACACTAGAGATTCATAAAGTTGGGGACCGTATAGATTTATTTTGTTCATCACCGGCATAGATCACCAGCATGTGGCAGAGTGGCTGGTAAATCTATTTTCAATAAATATTTGATAGATGAACGAGTAGCCAAGAACAGAGTAACTCCAACTGGCTCAGGTCATCAAATCTGCCTCCTTGACCCAAGGGACAGGTAAATTAACAGGACTTGTGATCTTTTTTATGGGAGGCAGATCGTTCTGCAGTCAGACATCCAGGCTGCCGTCTATCATGCTGGGCATCTTTCTGAACTTGAGTCATAGTCAGCTACCTATGTAGTTGAATGTGAAAGCCCTGCATGTCCTGGTAACACTATGTTAAAAGGGTCTGTAAAAGTACCATCCGGACATATCCCCCACAAAGTGAGCTTCCCAGGGAGTTCCCTTGCAAAGGGTGCTGGAGGAGATGCTGTCGGCGCCAGCATGGCAGAGTGTTCTGACAGCAACTGGGGGTCCCTGTACCCCCAGAGTTTGACGGCTGAAAGGCATGGCTCCTCTTCATGCGACTTTCAGCCGTTGTTTCTATCTCCTGTTTCTGTGGCTGAAGAAACGCCCGAAGGAAACCACTGAACTTCGCCAGTGCTAAGAAACTGGGTTCCCTAAGGAGATTTGGTTCCCTAAGGAGATTTGGGTGATGAGAAAAGACAGCCGATTTTGAGTTACTGACGGGACGAGGATCTTTGGAAAACTTGAGCCATGGTTTCTTTGTCGTAAAACGAAGATGCTTACACTGCTTACCTCATGGAGTTGTAAGGGTCACATAAATTTAAATATGGGCAAAAGCTATTTTCAAGCTTGTTATTTCCCCCACTCAATTTTTCTGTAATGTATTCTTGCATTTCAGCCTGGATGTTTTGGTTTGGGGTAGGTTCTGCAGGAGACCGGATGTATCTCTGGGACGCCACACTCTGTGCCGGCAATTCCAGGTTCCTGTCTCTTACATAAAGCTTCCCTGGCCCACTAGTCTACCCAGTCTCTACCTTGTTATAATGCCCATGACCCTTCTGGTCTGGTTCATTATTTGGAGTATATGCTTTAACACACGTCCAGGGATATCCCCCAAATAGATGATCCTTAGCTTGCCCTGAAGACATGTACTGTAAAAATACCGTCCAGACATATCCTCCCCCAGTGATACAGTACAGATCCCTGTTGGGGGATCTTTGGGTGTCCAGCTCCTAATGCAAGCTTTGGCTCAGTGGTTGCTTTTTAATTTAATTGATATTCTTTCAAGAGCTTCTCCTGAAACCATGGGAAAAGGGCAGATAAGTCTATAGGTCACAGAACAACTGGCTTTGCTACTTTTTGGAATTCTTGGACCCTGAGACCCTAGTTCCATATTTGAGTGATTCCCTGGCACTCAAAAAGACTGGTCAGAAAGGGTTCATGAGGAAATCTTGGTCTAACAGCATCAGGGTAATTGCAAGTGTCTTTCTCCACAAACCTTTTAACGATCATATGGGAGATGTAGTCACCTCAGCAATAGAAACTTAAAGAGTCTAAAATGGAATGGTCAGGATGGAGCTGAGCACAAAGGTACTTGAGCTAAATGATCAGAGGCAGCAGGGGTTGCACGTCTCCTGTCCAAAGGTTCAAAGTGTTTTGTCTTTTGTCTTGTCTTCACATTTACCATGATTACAGCTGCTGCTGGGCGAGGCAGGGTGCTCCGTTGTGGAGCATGTGAAGTCCAGTACCTGACAGACTTTACTCTTCATGGGCAAAGGCTGGGAGAAGGTTTGTTGGATTTGTTCTCACCTGGATGTTCTCTGTGCGAAGCTTTGGTTTTCCAGAGTCCAGGGTATTTCTTGAGTGTTCTGCTGCCACCTAAAACCCAACATATCAGGAATGAGCTAAGTTCTTCCTTTCTGGGCTTCCCTCCTTGATTACCAATTTTTCCAACTTTTGCCATTTCTGCCATTTGTGTATCACTCCGGCATCACCTCAGCTTCAGCCTGTTCCCCTCAGATCTGTTCACAGCTTCTCTTTAACATACATGGCAACATTTTATCTGACACTTCCTCATTGCCATGGCAACAACCCACCCACCGACATTCTCCGACAAACTCCACACACCACCGGCCCTAAATCATTTGTTCCCATGCGGCCGGGATTGCTCATGATGACCATGAGACTATCAGCATATGGAGAGGTCTATCCACTTGGCGCAGTCTTCGGGATGGCGCACGGGGATGGGGAAGGGTACTGGCTTGTCTCAGGTAAGTCATCAGCTTTTACAGCACCAAGGCAGAGAACATGGGATAAGAGGAGAAGAAAGGATTAAAGAAAGAAAATAAATCTGTTCCTTGTGCGGGTTGGGTTTCTGTATAACCATTTTTTTTCACTTGTGGGGATTTGAGGGTATAGAGAAAAAGAAACTAAAAATTAACTACTACTGGGGCGCCTGGGTGGCTCAGTCGGTTGGGTGTCTGCCTTCGGGTCAGGTCATGATCCTGGGGTCCTGGGATCGAGCCCTGAATCAGGCTCTCTGCTGGGCGGGGAGCCTGCTTCTCCTCTCCCTCTGCCTGCCACTCTGCCTACTTGTACTCGCTGTCTTTGTCTATCAAATAAATAAATAAAATCTTTAAAAAAAATAAAAATTAAGTACTACTTACTATATGCTTATTACTTTCTCTCATCTTCTCTCTCTCTCTACACACACACACACACACACACACACACACACTCCACTTACTAAATGTATATAACACACACATTTTATATGTTATATTTCATTTAATCTCAGAATAAATCCATGAGATAGATGTTATGATTCTATTTTTTACCAATGAGAAAACTGAGGCCAAAAATGTTAGGTAACTTGTCCGAGGACCACCAATCAGTAAGACTCTGAGCTCCTCTTGTAGAGGACTAGGTGACACACTGCTCAGTGTGTGTGTGTGTGTGTGTGTGTGTGTGTGTGTGTGTGGGCGGGGGGGATCTCCATGGCTTTTGTAACAAATCTGATCTGGAGAACCATGGTGGGGCTGTGCTGACTGGATGATAAATGGGAGATAGGGGTGAAGTTGAAAATCAGATCTCAGGAACTAAAAGCCTTTGAAAATTATACTAAGGGAAATATTTTATTTTATTTTATTTTTAAATCATTTTTTTTAGATTATTTATTTATTTATTTGACAGAGAGAGACAGCGAGAGCAGGAACACAAGCAGGGGGGGTGGGAGAGGGAGATGCAGGCTTCCCACAGAGCGGAGAGCCCAATGCAGGGCTTGATCCCAGGACTCCGTGATCATGACCTGAGCCAAAGGCAGACGCTTAACCAACTGAGCCACTGGGGCACCCTAAGGGAAACATTTTAAATCAGCATGGAAATGAAGATGCTGAGCCAACTGATCAACTATTTTGGAAAAAAAAAATATATGTGCGTGTGTGTGGGTGGGGGGTGTGTGTGTGTATGTGTATGCGTATTTGACACCATATAGTGAATGTATGGATCTACATGTAAAGCAATAAAACAACAACAAAAAAATGATACTGTGGATGTGTCTTATCTTAAGATGGGGAAAAATTTTAAGCATTAATTGGTAGAAACCTAAGAGCTTTCTAGATTTAATTCAATTATGTTTAAGAAATAGTAAACAAAACATAAAAAGTTTGCATGGCACAAGATATACAGACTAGAAAAACTATTTTTTTGTAATATGAGAAAGGGCTAATTTCTTCAAACTGAGAATAGCTTGTACTCTCAGTAAAACAAAGTAGACCAAAATCCAAAACAAAAAATAGGCAAAAGACATTACTGGCTCTTCACAGACAAAGAAATACAAATGACTGATAAATATAGACATTAAAATAAGGAAGATGTATCTAATGTTGTCAACAGTTATAACTGTGAGTTACCATTTTTTTCTTTATACTTCATGTATTTTTCACTGTTTCTACAACTAATATGTATTAAAGTCCTAATCCTTCACCCTCACACCAAAATTCTAAAAACAAAACAAAAAAACTACAAATGTCACATCAATCATGACTTTCTCAGTCACATTGTATCTGTATTTTGTTTTATTTTTCTTCTCAAGACAGTGATTTCTTCATGTTTCCAATCATTCATCAAACTCATTTTGAGTGCCTACTATTTGTCAGAAATAATGCTAGGAAACAGGAATTCAAACATGACTAAGAAACAGTCTCTACATTTGAGGAACTCACACATAGATATGAGAATAGGGATTTATAAGCTGATAACATGGCCGAGCTGCAGATGGCTCAAGGCCTGAGGAACCAGGGAGGAGTTTCAGAAAACACTGGGTTTCAGGGAGGGGCAGGACACATCCCATGGGTTCACCAAGCCTCTTTTTGGCAGGTGGCATTTTGAGTTCCGTGTCTTAGCTCCCAGTGGCAGGAACTGGGACTCAGGATGCCAAACGTAATCCTTAAAAGTACTCCCCTTTCCTTGTCCCAGCGAGTTCATTCTTCCTAGACCACCTCACTAGGGATTCTCTTTGTTTTGGGTGGTACTAATTTTTACAATGACTGCTTTGATGTTAATGAAGATGATGGTCCCTCAAAATAATATCTTATTATTATTGAACCTTACTGTGTGTAAGGCACTGTGCTAGCATCACACGCACTAGAAACTTCCAAGGTAGGTATTGTATTATTACTTCCTCTTAAAATTAGGAAACCAAAGTCTAGAAAAAGCCAAATTCTTGACCGATTTTAATGACCGCTGCTTAGCCATTGCAGGGAATGTGCACCGGGTGAGCCCTCCCTGTGGGCAGAAGCTTGCTATTTATTTTGAACTAAAATAGTAATTAAAAGAGTAGTGGTGTCTTTGAGCTCCTTGCAGGCATTAAGAACTCGGGAGACTGTCCTACCCACCCCCATCCCCTGCCAGCCCTCAGAAAATTGTTGCATTTCTTAAGTCATGGTTTACTGCATTGACCTCCCTTGATAAAGTCCTTCTGCCTTTTAGGGGTTCTCCACCAGCTGCTTGCTCACTCTGATTCTGGGGAGAAGGCCAGCACTATAAGGAGTTGAACTTAGTGTCTGACCCTCAGTAGGCACTTAATTTTTTTTCAGTTCTTTACCCTGTTCCCTCCCCTTGCCCAAAGACCTCTTTTTTTTTTTTTTTTCTTGATGGCTCTGTCCCACGTCCGCTGCTTTCCCCTGGGGAGACTGGACTCACCTGTTTTCCCTCAGCGGAGAGTTCCCCATTCTCTCAGTTCTCTTGGTGACTTCCCCTCAGCCAGCCTGGTGCTCTAAAGGGGGCAGCTCCTGACCCAATGTGCGTTGCTCTGGCTACCAGTGCCAGAGAGCTGAAAGGAGAAGAGTACCTCCCCACAAAGGAAGGAGGACCCCAGGGGGAGGAGAGTCTGAGGTGCACGCACGCACAACTTCCTAAAATGTCAGAGCCCGTAAACGGGAGCAAATTTCGCCGCTCAGAGATACGCCTCTTTGGCATATTATTTTAAGTTGGTTACTTTAAAGAAACTTCAGATATAAAATGGGCTCTGAAAATCAAGTAGAAATTACCCTACTGTAAGAGACTTTTGCATTGACAAGGGAAATCTCCATGTGTAAGGGTATCAGGAAAAGGGAGCTCTAAGTCTCTAGAAACTGTTACTGATGCAGAAGGCAATTAAATCTGCATAACAGCATGACCCTTGTTTACTGTGCTTTTTCCTCTCACAATGGACCCTCCATCCCCAACGTCTTTTGTCTTTAACTGAAGATGGTTTTTAAGGTGATGGCTTCAGCCCTTTGGGGGAATTGCTTAGTTTCCCTGAGTCTCTCCCTTACATACAGGAGATAGACATGTTATTAAGCTTTTGTTTCTCTCCTGTTAATTTGTTTCATGTCAATATAATTCGTAGGCCAGCCAGAATAGAGGAAAATGTTTCCTTCCCAACTCCTGAGGGAACCAGGCTACTGGCCTTAACCAGAAACCATTGGTCAAGGAGAGCGTTCAGCTTCTGGGGAAGCCCCATCTGCAATTACAGACAAGCCATGGAGTTTTTCACTTCAGATTCCTAAATTTATTCAACCACTTCATAGTCTTGGAAAAGTCAGAGGGGGAATTTTGTTTTAAAACAAAAAAAAGGTTAGCGGTGCCTGGGTGGCTCAGTTGGTTAAGCGGCTGCCTTCGGCTCAGGTCATGATCCCAGGGTCCTGGAATCGAGCCCCGCATCGGGCTCCCTGCTCAGCAGGGAGCCTGCTTCTCCCTCTCCTGCTCCCCCTGCTTGTGCTCTCTCTCTCTCACTATCTCTCTCTTTGTGTCAAATAAATAAAAATAAATAAAATCTTTAAAAATAAAAAACAAAAAAGGTTAAAACAAGTTAAGTCAATCCAATGACCAACAGAAATTATTAACAAAGCATATATCTGATAAAAAGATTTTATCCAGAATATATAAAGAACTCTCAAAACTCACTAAGAAAACAAACAGCCAATAACAAAATGGCCAAAATATTTGAACAGACATTTCAACAGAGAAAATATACAGATGGTAAATACATACATGAAAAAAATGTTCAATACCATAGTCATTAGGGAAATGTAAATCAAACCACAATGTAATACCTTTATACACATTTGCTAAAAAACAGGTCAGTCAAGTGATTTTGAAGAGTTAATTGGCTTTATAAGAGACTCAGGACTTGGGCAGTATCCCATCCAGCAAGTAGAGAGATGCTCTGAGGGGCTGTATAAAATGGAAGGTTTTTATAGGAGGGTGGGCCAGGAAAGTTATTAGCAAAATAAAAGAAAGAATTGTTCCAGTCAAAGTCACTTTCCCTTAGAGGGACGATGGACAGGGGGTCTTATTAGGTGGATTACCTCATCTTCCTTTCCGGGATGAAGAGGATCACTGATGTTGATGAGAAAATTCCCGACTCACCAGTTAAGACTTAAATTTCTGGAGGAGATTGAAATTGCACTTAGTTAGGTATTAAGCCCCCATTTGGTGACTTAGCCTAAGTAAAGCCATTGTGGGTCTGTGGTTGTCTTATTTACACCTATTAGAATGGCTAACATTGAAAACAATAGAAAAACTGATGACACCAAGCGCTGGTGAGGGAACGCAGGGCTTGCTGCATGCATTGCTGATGGGAATGCAAACTTGTTCAGCCTCTTTGAAAACCAGCATGGTAGTTTCTTATAAGCATAGCCTCATCATACAATTTAGCAATCCCAAGTGAAATAAAACATAAGATCTCTAGGAACCTGCATGCAATAGCTGCTTTACTCAGAATTGCTCCTCAAACCCTGGAAATAACCCAAATGATTTCCAAGTGGTGAACAGCTAGACAAACTGTTGCATCCCTCCAAGACTGACCGATAATAAAAAGGAATGGACTACAAATTCATGCAACAACACAGATGAATCTCAAATGCATCACACGAAGTGAAAGAAGCCAGACTTAAAGGCTACCTTTATATGACATTCTGTCCAAGGCAAAATGGTAGGGACAGAAAATATATCAGCAGTGGCCAGGAGCAAGGGGTGGGGGAGGGATTGACCTTCAAGGGGCAGGAGGGAATTTTTCTGTTCTTTTGTATCTTGTGGTGGTGCAACATGACTGCACGAGTGTCTCATAATCGAAATAGCTGTCTACCAAAAAGGGTGCATTTTACTGTATGTAAATTATGTCTCAACGGAAAAAAAAGAGGTTATAAAAACAAAGAAATGAACTTGGGGACAGGGAACCATCGATTTTTGGTATTATCCTTATATTTGATGGCTGGTTCCAGCTTGATCACTCATTCGTTTCTTCATTTCTTTAACGAGTATATGTTGAACACCTACTATACGCTGGGCACGGCGGGTTCAACGTGGAGCAAAGCACATACAGGCTTGCCCTCATGGAGTTCCTTGAAATGAGATAAGACAAAATGCAAGCTACTTTCTTGCCTGTCCTTGAGTAATGCAGAGGTCACACTTGCCACAGTCAGGAGCAGCATGGGGAGAGTACTAGTTCTGCAGCCACCCTTGGTAGCTGCTCCCCAGGCTTCAGTCTGTGTCTGTGGAGCATTTCCAGGAGGGCTTCACTACCAGCTGGCAGACAGATAACAGTCCCTGCAGGGGAGGAGAAAATATTCTGACCTGAGGAGGAGCCGTAAGGAAAGGAGGGCAATGCCAGTCTAGGGGCACTGGAGGCTCAAAGCAAAATACGTGAGTATTTCTAACATTTTAGTACTCTAAGGGCAAATACAAATTTAAAAGATAAGAAGTTTAATTCTCTCTGCTGAAAATGAGGGTGGAGACTTTCTCTCTGGCTCTTTTCTTAAAGCTTTTCCATTAGAAAACTTGTAAGTTCTTTCTATCTTTGAAAGGCAAGTAACTCTTGTAAAGGTTGAATAAGCAACCCAGGAATGAAGTTTCCTTCAGGATCTGGGAGATTTCTCTTTGAAATGTAATCATCAAGGAAGATCGTGCCCAACTTCCCAGTCCCCCTACCCCTGGGGAATAGCCGCAGAAATTCAGCTGGCCTGGGGACTCCAAACTGCAAGCTACTTCCATGGAAAAAAGAGGAAATGCTCTCTTAAGGACAATTAGCAAATATGTTACCAAATGAATTTAGGGTGAGTTGTGTGTGGCAGGTGGTACAGTCAAATCCTCTTATTTGAGGACTAGGCACTGTTTATCTTGAGAGAATGCATGCAATGGATTGTATCTCCTTGGTTAGATAAAAGGGCACAATTCCATTGTCTTGACAATCTCCGTAGTGAATCACTTGTGGCTTGCTGCACATTCTGGTTCCGTGCTTATTCAATAATAAAACTTTTTTTTTCTACTTTTATGGAAAGATTTTTCTGGGATGGCAGGAGATTTTTTCATTATATTTCTCCAACAGTACCACCATCCAATGTTTTCATTAATCCCTCGGGTAATTAACTCTAGGAAAGATGTTAGGGTGGCAGATTTTCTTGCCCGGGGAATATCTAAAATTCAGGAAACCCTTTCCTCAGCGAATTAAGTGAAGCAGTGAAGTAAGAAAGAAAATTCTTAACAAAGCATATATTGAAAATTAGGGGTGTCCACTGAATACAGGTCTAAGAAATCTAGGGCTGCACTAATCTGTTTCTCCCATTCTTCTCTGTCAAAACCACTTTTTTTTCCAGGCTGACCAACTGCAATACATTTTAGGGAATGTCTTCCAAGTTATCTAACGCATTCTTTTCTGTGTGTAAGAAATCTGGGGTAACAGTCAATGGTCTGCCATTCTGTGTATGAAGAAAGTGGTGTGTGTGTGTGTGTGTGAGTGTGAGTGAGAGAGAGAGAGAGAGAGAGAGAGAAAGAGAGAGAGAGAGAAAATGAAGTAGTCTTGACACATTGTTATAACTAACCTTTCTCTTCCCCATTATCTTCAGGAAAAAAATGAAAAAAAATTTCAATTCAATCTATAAGTCCCTCTCCTCAATGGCATCTGTGCCTTTCACCCTGCCTAGAGGGCAGCAGAAGGGAACCATAATTTTTCAGTATTATGGAGAAAACAAAATGGCCAAGGACATTTAGCCAGTGAGTAGGACTATTGCTGACTCCTCATCAGTATGAATTAAGATATCCCAGACTCTGGGTGGAACAGTTTGAGCAAACAGTCTGGAGACTGTCCCATGGGTGGCTTACTTAGTTCCAATGTTGAGCAAAGCCAAAGGGTCAATGCCTCAGGGGTGAGAGTTGGAAATCAATATGCCACTGCTAGGGATCACTTCTAACCTTCAAGGGGCACTTTTACTCAGGCCACTAGATGGAGAAGCTGAGCTGAGTAAAAGTGTTAGCTACCCATCATGAAAATTTCCTGTGATTGTGTGAGGTAGCAGTGAAGAGCAGGACATTGATAGAAAATACACACATTTATTGCTGTGAAAAGGACTCTGGACTAAATAATCTACCTTCACTTCACAAATGGAAGTATAGCAGCACACATTCCCACAAAAAGAAGCCAAAATAACAAAGCTTTGAATCAGATCCTCCTTTTTATCCTCCTCAGTGCTGACCCCAGTGCCTAATACATGAGAAACTATAGGAATTGAAGTGGAAATAGAAGCCTGGATCTTTGTAAACAGATGCTGGTGAAATCAGTGGAAGGTTGAGTTGAAATCTTCAAATTTACTTTCCTATCCTTTGGCATTACTGCAGACACTTGATGACAAATGCAAACACTGTTTTGCTGTATCTCAAGATCATAGGCTAATATCAAAATAACTATTTGTTGAGAACTTCCTATAATCCATGAACTGTTTAAATGTTTTAGATATAATTTCTCATTTGTTTATGCAAGAATTCTTTATTTTTAAGATTTTATTTATTTGTCAGAGAGAGAGAGAGAGATACAGGCAGGCAGAGGGAGAAACAGACTCCCCGCTGAGCAGGGAGCCCAATGTGGGGTTCAGTCCCAGGACCCTGGGATCATGACCTGAGCTGAAGGCAGACGCTTAACCAGCTGAGCCACCCAGGCATCCCTCGTGCAAGAATTCTATGGGATAAATACTATTTCCTCTATTTTAGAGATGAGGACACCCAGCCTCATACAAGCCAAGTGACTTGCTCAAAGACACCCCTTAATAAGAAAGAGAGCTAGAATCTGAGTTCAAAAGGAGGGTGGACCCTTTCTGTCTATTCATTGCTCTATTCAGTAAGTACTTGTGGAAAGATGAACTTAGCTTTGAACTCTGGTCTGTAACACTCCAACGTGTCTGGGAAGACTGAAACATACTTTCATGTTTGGGGTGTATTATGCTTCCCAATTCTTATGTGGCTTTTCAAACACCTGGCTGGCTTCAGCTGCTAAGGCAGGTTAGAGGCCTTTCAGATAAAGAGTGATTCTTCGAGCTTCTTCAGTCTCAAAGAACTGGATGGGATAAATCTGGCTCTAGCTTACTCCTTTGTAGACTCTTGTGGCTAACGAAGGGAGCTGGGAGAGATATTTATGCGAAAGGAAAATCCTTATGGATCATTTTATGGTAGGAAAAGAACTGGTTTATTTAAGAGTTCTTGTAGAGTCAGGAATCTAATAGCTTAGCTAAGTTTTCCCTATTCTGCTTCCTTCCCAAAGGTCTTACGGAGAGGGTAAAGACTTCATGGAGTGATATTGTTGAGAGGTATTCCTGAGGGTAATTTTCCAACTGTTTACTTTGTGGTGCAGAGTATGAGCTGATGAGGAGTCCTGGCTAATATCAGAGAGTTAGTCATGTGTTTGAAACTCTGGCTATTCATTGCTGATATTCCCCACTAATGTGCACTTGGTTTGAAACAGAAGGTAATAGCAGAGTTTCAGTACCTCCCTAAGTGAACTTTGGGACTGGGATTTTGCTTTCTGGTGGAGGGATATTCACATATAGCTCTGCCGACTTTCCAGGAGTAATAACAACACAGAGGGTTATTTTTAACGGTAAGAGGACTATTTGGCAACAAAATGGGGATTTGTTCAGCTCACTGAGAGGGCTCTTACAAATCTAATGGCAGGTGGAAACTATAGCACTTTCCTGTCACTGTTTTTTTTTTTTTTTAAAGATTTTATTTATTTATTTGAGATAGAGAGAATGAGAGATAGAGAGCACGAGAGGGAAGAGGGTCAGAGGGAGAAACAGACTCCCTGCCAAGCAGGGAACCCGATGCGGGACTCGATCCTGGGACTCCAGGATCATGACCTGAGCCGAAGGCAGTCGCTTAACCAACTGAGCCACCCAGGTACCCTCCTGTCACTGTTTGAGCCACGAATGACCCTTGGGAAGAATATTCCTTCATTTGCAATGTTTCCGGTTTCTCATTAGTGAGACTGACATAGAACATACATGATTAAGAATCTGGGGGGGAAATTACAAACTGGGCTTAAGCACCATAAAAGTTAAAAGCTAAATTAAAAAGAAATCCAAGAATCAAAGGATCAAGGAAAGCCTTTTTTTTTTTAGATTTTATTTATTTGAGAGAGATAGATAGAGATAGTGAGAGAGAGAGCACAAGTGAGGAGGAGAGGGAGAAGCAGGCTCCCCACAGAGCAGGGAGCCTGATGCGGGACTCGATCCCATGACCCTGGGATCATGACCTGAGCCGAAGGCAGACGCTTAACTGACTGAGCCACCCAGGCACCCTCAAGGAAAGCCTTTTATCTAAAAATTTTAAAAGCAGACATTCTGGGCTTTGTAAGCAAATAAAGGGGTTTCCACTGAAGAGTCAAGTGTAAGTGAGCTCTAAGTGTCCTCCTCAGGTCAAAGTCAGCGCATTACATTATTTCAGATGAGGGAAAAGTCCTGGCAGCAATCACCCAGATCCTGCTGATGGGTGGGTATATACCATGCCTGGCTCTGGAATTACTTCATATCTCAGTACCTTGCTCAGGGTTCTTTCCCCATGTGAAAATGATTACACTCCAGAACACAAACCTGTCCAAAAACTGACCATGACTAATATATCTGAGCCGAAGGCAGACACCAAACAACTGAGCCACCCAGGTGCCCCACATCTAGCTGTGATTTTGAGTAATTTATCCGAATTCCCTAAATCCCATTATTTCCTCTGTAAAATGAGGCAATGATAGTACTCACTTCCTAAAGTTCCTGGGTTGATTGCCAGAGCTAATGAGGGCAAAAGACTCCGAAGAGAGTGTGGTGCATACTGAGCTCACTGTAAGTGACAAGCTACTGGTGGAGAACTTTTTCCCCACCTGGTGTCTTGTTCGGGATTGAGGGCTTTACTCCCCATTACCCCAACACTCATAGCTTGTCACCAACTCATTCATTCTGCCAAGGTCGAGTGGCTTATTGATGAATTTGGAAGCAGAATCTGGGCATTCTTTGTCACCCCTTTCTTCCTGATTTCTTTTAAGACTGGATTTGACTCTACAAACCTTGCATTGTTTATTGTTCTCAGCTATGCAGTAAACTTAATGATAAATGCCTACAATGGTCAATACATCCAATTCTGGGGGTCAGAAGGCAACCATGTTCTTTATGTCAGTTCAGTTACTAAAAAAGGCGTGTGCATGAGTGTGTGTGGGGGTGTGTGTGTGGGTTGTTTAGTCTCTAACTGCCTCAAACCTTTGCTTTAATTTTCATTAACACTCAGGAGAAAAAGGGTACTCATTAATGGGGTTCCCTCAAACACTAAAACAGCTGCTAGTCAATTATCATTAGAATAAAAACTGGTTGAGTTCAGTTTTGGAGAGAGGTGATAGTAGTTTGATTTGACTTTCGCAACATAAACAAACCAAATTGTTTTCTCTGCAAGGACCTTTTGTGAATGGAGTCTCTATACTTGGCTTCTGAAAATGTGCCTACCACCACTTGTAGAAGACAAAGTTTAATATTCAGATTTCCAACCCCCAGGTGGAAGCATGGTCCTGAAGACATATATTTAAATTTTTATTAATTTTTCAGATATTTATTTAGGACTTACCATACTGGAGAGACATATGGTATAATAGCCAATCACAGGCTTGTTCCCAAATCTCTGTTCTGCCTATTACTAGTTGTGAGATATTTGGCAAATTATTCACACTCTTTCAGTTTACACATTTGTAAATTGGAAATAATAGTATCTGCCTTATATGCTTGTGAAGATTAAGTCAGTCCGTAAGTGCATAGCGTTTGTTAGACACTATGGAAAGCATGCAATAACCCTTAACTGGTTAAGACTGTTTTTTTAAAAAGACTTATCTATTTATTTGAGAGAGAAAGAGAGAGAGAGAGAGCAGGGGAAGGGGCAGAGGGAGAGAGAGAGTAGAAAAATCTTAGGCAGACTCCCTGCTGAGCATAGAGCCCAGTGCAGGGCTTGATCCCATAACCATGAGATCATGACCTGAGCCGAAATCAAGAGCTGGATGCTGAACCGACTGAGCCACCCAGGTGCCCCTGGTTAAGACTATTTTAAAAAATGATGTGCCGGGGCATCTGGGTGGCCCAGTTGGTTGAGCATCTGACTTTTCATTTCGGCTCAGGTCATAATCTCAGGATTGTGAGATCAAGCCCTGCACTAGGCTCCATGATGAGTGTGGAGGGTGCTTGGGATTCTCTCTCTCTCTCTCCCTGCCCTCCCCCCCGGCCAGCTCTCTCTCTAAAAAAAAAAAAAAAAAAAAAAAAAAAAAACATGATATGCCAGGCATTGGGCTCATTGTCGTAATGAGATGATGAACAAAATGGATGGACCCTGGAAGTTTCATTTAGGACTGAGTTACATTGTTTAAGTGTAAATCAGTTTCCATTCTTTACTATTTTATTCACTGAGTGGTTCCAAGATGGGTGAAGTGCAATGAATGACAAAAATCAATACGTGGTTTAAGATCAACATTTAAACTACATTTTAATAGCGTTTTATTTTTCATAAAGTGAATCAAACCATTTATGCTCTAAGAGCACTATGCAAACTATCCTAGGTGGCCTAAGCTTATTTTCTGGCTCTAAAACGGAAACTTACTCTCTGATTTTTCTGAGATGTTTTAGATATTTACCATAAAAGAGATTTTAAATCAAGAAAATATTCCAAAAAATATATTTTAGATGGAATGGTTGCAAGGTCCAGACATCTTTCCTTGTGGCACCAAGATCATCCATATGGGATCCAGCTTGAAGTCGCTTCCTTTTGATGCAGGGAAATGAGTTTCAAAAACAGGAGGCGACTCGTGACAGTAGTGCCCATATGTGCATCAGTCTTCAAAAGTGTTGTCAACCATTCCTAATAGAAAAGTAGAGAGGGGGAAAGAAAAACAAATGCAAAAGAGCTTTGGAGTTTTTCAATATTGACTTATAACCCCGAACAGGATGTACTAGAGGGTCAGTTTTCATTCTTACAGGAAATACCTCCTGGTCATTATTGCTGAGGCAGAGGAAGGACATCGAGTGGGTGAATGAGTGTGAGTCAGTCATCTTTCCCAAAGTGGTGGTGGCGTGATTTAAACTGCGGGTCCGAGTCTGAGAAGCCCCTGGGGCCTACTGAACGGGACAGGGGTAGTTTATGGACTATTAGGAGGAGCACGTTCCACTGTGGGAAACCCAGATGGCGTCTCAGCTCTAGCTGCTACCACTCCTTTTCACCGCATGGGGATGGCTGAGTGTAAAGGGAGGCAGAAAGGAACAGACAAGTTCCACACTATTTATATTTGAATAATGCTTAGGAGTTTTACAATCATGTTTTCCATTACAAGAGCAATAAAACCATGGAAAATAAGATAAGAGGTAAACACACCTGTCCCTACTCTCACCTTTCTTTTTTTTTTTAAAGATTTTATTTATTTATTTATTTGAGAGAGTGAGAATGAGAGAGAGAGAGAGAGAGCACATGAGAGGGGGGAGGGTCAGAGGGAGAAGCAGACTCCCCGCTGAGCAGGGACCCCCCCCCCGATATGGGACTCGATCCCGGGACTCCAGGATCATGACCTGAGCCAAACGCAGTCGCTTAACCAACTGGGCCACCCAGGTGCCCTGTTTTTTGTTTTTAGATTTTATTTATTTATTGGAGAGAGAGAGACAGAGATAGTGAGAGAGAGAGAGAGAGAGAGAGAGAGCAGGAGCAGGGAGGAAAGGGAGAAGATTCCCTGCTGAGCAAGGAGTCCAATGTGGGGCTTGATCCCCAGGACCCTGGGATCATGACCTGAGCCAAAGGCAGACGCTTAACCAACTGAGCCACCCAGGCGCCCTACTCTCACCTTTCTAACACCTGGTTGAATCATTTGGGTTTATCTTTTCTGGCCTCTTTTTTTGTTTTGTTTTTTAAGATTTTATTTATTTGAGAGAGAGGGAGAGAGCACAAGCAGGGGGAGAGGCAGAGGGAGAAGGAGAAGGAGTCTCCCACTGAGCAGGAAGCCCGACGCGGGGCTCGTGCCCAGGCCCCTGGGATCATGACCTGAGCGGAAGGCAGACACTTAACTGACTGAGCCACCCAGGCGCCCCCGACCTCTTTTCATGTTAAGAAAGTTGTATGTACAGGTTTGCCTTCCTTTTTATATTTTACATCGGACTATATGCCCAATCTTTTTAAAGGTTGTATGATATTTCCTCTAACAGGTGGTCAGTAGTGAAATTACGTACTTTCTTACTATTGGACACTTGGACTCTTTTTAATGTTTGCCATTAGAAATAGTGGTGCACAGGACAGTTTGTACATATGTCTACTTTACTACTTTGGATTACTCTTTTTGGATTGATTCCCAGAAGCAAATTCATGGAGTCAAAGTATATGAGCATTTTTATGACTTTTGTTTCAAATTCCGTTTAATCATCTACCAGCAAAATATAAGAAAACAAGTATCACTCTATTTTCATCTATTTCAAGGAAAATAGATGTTACCATGGAATAAAAATTTTAATTTTAAAAAGTCAACGTTAATACTTCATTGTTGTTTAACTTGGCACTTCTTATCTTCCCCCCTATTCTGGCTATTGTCTTTTTCCTGAATTGGCTGTTCTTAAATTTGCCTATTGGAGTCATAGTGTTTTCCTTATCATTTTGTATACATTTTTTTATCCCGTGAAGATTTTGACTTTATTACAAGTAATTCTTTTTTTTTTAAGATTTTATTTATTTATTTGAGATAGAGAGCACGAGAGGGAAGAGGGGCAGAGGGAGAAGCAGACTCCCTGCTGAGCAGGGAGCCCGATGTGGGACTCGATCCCAGGACTCCAGGATCATGACCTGAGCCGAAGGCAGTCGCTTAACCAACTGAGCCACCCAGGCGCCCTATTACAAGTAATTCTTAAAAATACTTTTTCATAGTTTATTGTTACCCTTTGAATCTATTTTTAAATATGGTCTTCGTCATAGGAAGTAGCATGCAAGAGTTAACATTTTTTAAATGGAGACACAAAGATTTATGGGAAGGTCATTTTTTTAACCCAGTGATATACTTTATGTAACATAGTCACACACACACACACACACACACACACACACACACACACACACACACACTTCCCCATGAATGCTACGTTTTGAGCAACCAAAGGCCACCCTGGCTTACTCATTTTCCCTAGAAGCCTTGGTTTCCTGTGTCCCCTATTCCAAACACCCTCTTCCTTCTCCACAAAGAGTTTATGTTCGCCTGCAGCTGTTTCTGTTTTGTATTCCTTGAGCTTCAGTTGGCACCATCCACAGTGTATCTCAAATGGCTATTCAACTGCCTTCTGATCGGTTTTGCCTCCTTAACTAGAACAGAAACTCTTGAAAATTGAAGTCATTGCTTATTACCTGTTTATACCTTTGTTACTTGTTTATATCTTCCATAGTACATGGCAGCCTGAAAAATGACCATGCTGCATGTGAGATTAAGTAGCAGAATAGAGAGGGAAACCATGAGTCTATTTCAGAATTCTAGATAAAGGAATCTTATTTTAGAGTTAATTTTCCAAATTAGAATTTAGAAATAGTATCATTAGAGGAATCAACAGGCTAGTGGAAAATCATCATATCACAAATAATGACTAGTGGAAAGGGGTATAATTCATATTGTCACACCAAAGGGCACATGAACTTCTGGCTTCAGCTTGTATCTCCAGGGACAGGTGTGATCCAGATCGTGTTGAGGAAAACTGAGGCAGCTTACCAGATTTTCACTGAAGTCTTATTTAGGCGACCGTATAGATGTCCATTTTTTCCTTGATACTATCAAGTAACCCTGTAGGCTGTTGAATCTAGAAATTGAGATAGGAGATAGGAGTCAAATTCTGAGACTGTTAATAAGGATTAGATTTATAAAGCAGGGCAGGTGTCAAATCTGGTCTAGGGAGCAGGGAACTGAGGACTGGGACTTCTAGCAACAGCAGCACTGTGTACTCCCATCCTGGGAACCAAAACACTTTGTAAAGAGCTGCTGGGTGCTGCAATGGGCCTTTATACTATGTGAAGGTAAAGCCACAGTTCTGGGGTGGTGGCAGGAGGAGGGGTTGGGGGAGCATGGAGGGAGCTGGCCCAGAAACATAGCCAGGATCTAACATCAAGGAGAAAAAGCATTTACTAAATAACACAATTTGACAATTGTCTTTATAAGACTCAGTAGCTGATGTTTCTACCATTTAATGAAATGTCTCTCGCTTCTCTATATTAACAACCTCATGCAATCAGGTTTTTTTAAATTATGAAAAAGCAGCAATTTGGGGAATATGTACAGGGAGAGCATTAGCTTCCCTGCCTCCTCATTCTTCAAAATATGCTATTAAGCTGACTGCTACAAGCTTGGCAGCTCGTCCAGCCTAAAGGGAAAGATAGGCTACCCAGTGGCCCCTAGAAGCCCCCCCCTCTAATATTTTATCTCAAGTGTTCTCCTCATCTTCTTCATTTTTTAAATTGTAATTTCCCTTTGTTACTTCCTAGTCTTCAGCAGCAACTGTGTTTGGGAGAATTAGAGGAGGTACCTGTATCCGTATTTTTTAGAAAATTAGTATCTGGGGAGCATGAGAAGTTTGGAGAAGTAGTTTACAACGTGAAGAAGGGGTTAGAAGAGAATAATAGAAATTATGTGTATGGATTGTTTGTTATGTGCCAAGCACTAAGCAGTGTACTTTTCATTTCTTTAATCTGCACAGCAGCACTACACGAGGTCCGTATGGTTACTGTCTCAGTTTTGTAGTTGCAGAAAATGATGCTTAAATAGATTACGAAATCTGTCCAAGCTCACATGGCTAAGAAGTGATGGAACCAGGAAGCAAACCAGGAGTCCCATGCCAGAGCCCATACTCTCAGCCCCTCTGTTATTGAGTCAGTAGTTCTAGGCAACAAGGAACAACCAGGGAAGGTTGAGGAAAAACATCCCCAGAAAGACTCCAAAATGTTTAGGGAGGGGGTGAATTTCTTGCCTTTATGCTGGATGGGAAGTGGGTATTAAAGACAAGTGTTGGCCTCGTGAAGACCGGACAGACATGAGAGAAACACCTTCAACTTCCCCCAGCAGAACCTGTAATCACCTTTCTTGCAACATACACTTGTTGAGAGGTTCAGGGGAGAAAGAACGTGTGTTCTCAGAGTTTTATGTCTAGTGCTGATAGAGCAAATGGACTTGACGTAAAACATATTTTTAACGACCAAGAACACAATTTTCTGGCTTGTGTATTTGTAGCAGACATCACTCAGATCGTGGTTATTATAATCAGCACCTCCTGGAGTAATATGACCAGCTCGGCACAAACTAGATTTAAAAATAAATTCTCCACCTCATCTGGAACTCCCCAGGATTCAGTCTACAAGCAAGCCGGTGTAGTGCGGTACTTCCATCCTATTTCTCTGTGCCCTACTTTCATGTCCAGGGCCCTGTAGTGTTTTATAACTGTTGCCAAGTTGGCCCAGGGTTTTGAAGATCCCAAGATCCCTAAGTGACCTATCCAAGTTCATAGGGGACTATGAAATTAACCAATATTTATGAGATTTTCTGGATAACTTAGGTTAGCCTGGGGCAGAGTAGATTAGTACATTCATTGTTGAGCTCCTGCTTTGTGACAGGCATTGTGAATAATTGAGCAAACTGCCTCCAGGTTGGAAGATCCCAAATGCGTAGTTGAGGTAGCAATGAAGGCTTCAGACCAGTCAAAACTTCTGCCCAAGGCAGAGAAGTGGGAGGGGCTCATGTACACGACAATCCTAGCCAGCCACCCCAGTAGTGCGTGGTGGCGCATGTGATTCAAAATAAATATCCTGGTATCTTCTGAACTTTGTTTTTCTCTGTCATTTATCAATATTTACCTAAAAATATAAATGCAATTTCCACTATACCCTGGACTAAGAGACAGTGTTCATATCAATATCTACAAAATGATTAACAGGTAAACTCCTTCAGATTAAGAGAAACATATTGATAATTTCTGTACATTCCAGACTCTCTTTTCCCCAAATTAAAGCTTTTAAAAAGACTCTGCTTTAAATTTACCTCAATATTTGTGTCAAATTGAAGGTCTTCTTTATAGAGTCTGCTTGCAGCTGGTTCAAGAAAGACTGTGTTAGTTCAAGCATTGGAACAAAGCTCTGTTTCTATTAGTTCAACTGTCACATTAGGCCAGGTTCAAATCATTCACACTCAGGGCCTCTGATCTGAAATTGGTGGTAATCTCAATTGGTGGGAAGAAGTGTCACATTTAAAAAAAAAGGCTTAAAAGTCTTTTATTATAAAGATTATGTAACAAATGTGCAAGAAGTTTGGAAAGAAAGAAAAAATGAGCTATTTTCCCATCATCCCGAATACATTTATGTTAAGATGTGTTGAGAATGAAAGCCAGGCCTGTGGGTAATTGGAACAGTCCGATAGTACAACAGTATTTCCATTATTACTGCTACATAAAATATGTTAATTTGGGGGAAGAGCTAAAAATTGTCTCATTGGGGCACCTGGGTTGCTCAGTCAATTGAACCTCCAAATCTTTGTTTCGGCTCAGGTCATGATCTCAGGGTTGTAAGATCGAGCCCCAAGTTGGGCTCTGCTCTCAGTGGGGAGTCTGTTTGAGATTCTCTCTCTCTCCCTCCCCCCCCTACCCCTCTGCCTACCCCAGCTCTCTCTAAAATAAATAAATAAAATCTTGAAAAATAAAAATTCCCACATTATTTTTTCCATGGTATTTTGATAATTATGCATGTTTATTCTTATAGATGAAATGTAGAATAATTCCTACTACAACACGGATATTCTCAATCTGGATTCCCCCATCAGATATCAAATATGGCAATTAAAATGCTTTTCCAGTACTCTAGGTAGAATGCATTCAATAGTTTCCAAATATATATATGGCTATTTTATAAATATATAAAATTTTATAAATGGAAATTAAGGTCTCAATTACTCAAAGAACTCTAACTCACATGATACTGGAAGAGATGCTTTACGCGAAGGTACATACTTTCTAGTGTTCCATCTGAAGTTTTTCACATCAACCAAAGTTTGAACAATCATTACCTTTGTAAAATCTTCAGTGCCTTGTACCTGAAGTTTGACAGAATGTAAGTTAATTTCTGAGTACATATCATACAATAAATGTTTCTCTGGTAAGCTACTATCTCAGGACCTCTCTAAATATCATGTAAATATCTAAATTTACATGAAAAGTAAACATGTCTCTATTAGATAGACATCTTAAAATACCTGACTATGTTGGTTTTTTGAAAGTCAACATTCCATGTACTTTCATTGATTTTTAAGTGTTTTGCTCATTTCTCTTACAAATGAGAAAAATGATTAAGAGTTCATCATTAATGATCCTTTAAAATATCACCGAGAGAGATTATCTATGTGGCAAAAGAAAGTTAAAAAACAGTAGACTTCAAGAAATCCTTCGGCATGTGGTTGTTTTCGATATGCTTTGAATCACATTGGTACCCAAATCTACAGTAAGCAGGGCTTTCTGCCTATGAGAGTAGACGGAGTTGCCCAGGTTTTAAGTTGCCTTGAGAATCTCTTGCTTGGGCATCTAATTTCCCAATCAGCACCCACAGTAGAGCTCTGTTATATTGTACCCAAGGATAGCGGTAGGGAGCACCATAGTTAAGTGTAATGTCTTACTTCCTTTCAGTGGCATCTGTTCAGAAAATTTTTCTTATGACCCTTTCTCATCTTGGGATTCCTCTTATCCCCACCTCATGTTTTTCTCCTGTCCCAAATCTACCTCCTAAGTACTTCTATCATAGCTGTACATGTTTCATGAACATATATGTGTTTCTTTTCACTTGGATGAGACATCTTTTGAGGGTAAGTCGCAAATCTCATTTGTCCTGATCACTTTAGCGTCTAGCACGGTTTCTGCCATACATTCATTGCTTTAAAAATATATGCCTAATTTAATTGACTCTAGGTCCCTCTTTCAATTTACTTTTTGTAGCTATATTTTGTATGTCCCCTGATTCCTCCTGACATGTGCCTCTCTTCCTCTACCCCAACACACACACACATGCACACACACAGGGTCGGCCTTCTTTCTTTCTTCATATGCACAGCTTCTCATTTTGATTGCCAGGAAGACTCAACAGCTTAAACATGGGAAGTCTTTCATCTTATATTCACTTTCAGAGTGGCTGAGCAAATACCCCTGATACTCAGTTCAGCATGGGTCTGGCAAAACTTTTCTAGAGTACTGTTGATACAGTCCAGGGAAAGTGGTCCTTCTGCAATGTGTAAATGAACTTACAGGCCCCCTGTTGCTATTTATAATTGCACCAAAATCTAACGAAGGCCCAAATGTACAGCTCGGCCTGCTTCATTGACATTGAACAGGAATATCTTGGTGTTTGGACTACTTAGAGCCAAAGCAATCAGTGACCTGGGTGTATGTGGTGTGTGTGCTTATGGAATGGTAGGGGAAACGCAGAGGATGGGAAGGTGGAAAAGTGACAATTTTTCTTATGTTCATACATATATGGCATATTGACTGGAAGGCATGAATCAACATTTCTATACCTGATAGCACGTTATAGGAATTAAGGAAGGTGCCTTATAAGCTTTTCGTAACTGACAATCTTCTATAGCTCCATTGATGAGGATGACATAGATCACAGTTTCATCATAGATATCAGTTTTGGAGTTCTTTGGTATATCTTTTACACAAACATTACAGAGTTTTAACTGCATCTTGTAGTTCCAATCCTATAAGGAAAACAATTTCATAGTCTACTGTTTATAAAGTTTAACATCAATCCCTAAAGAGTTAATTGATAACACTACTTTAATACAATTCCATTCAGAGAGAAGGATGAGTTTATATATAAACACCTCTTACCTCATAAGACAAACGTTCCCTCATTTTTTTGGCGGTAATAGAAAGTCCAAGTTTTAGCCACATTTTATATTCAATGTGAGGACAACATTGTTTAAAAGCTTCATACAAGTGATTTTTAGGAATAAAACAAGTCTGAAAAATGGAGGATATAAATTTAATATTTCCTTCTGCACACCTATAGTTTAAGGATATAAGGTTTTCTCATTTACATATAACATTAAAGCTAAGAATTTAAATTCTGTAAGATTCATGTTGTTGCCTGGACAACTAATAAGATGTGTATAGTAGTAAATATTTGTGTGATCTTATCATAAATTAAATATTAAAATGTCACATCCTCCAATGAGACATTATTATTCTTACAGATTCTGCAAAAGTAGAAAACAACATATCAAAAATAATTGAAACTTTTAAACTAAAGATATAAATATTTCTGAAAATACATAATTTTAGGGGAGCAAACTTTTTAGATAACAATAAATGCTAGTGCTAACAATGAGCAGGCTATTGGCTATGAGGAATAAGCTGCTACGAATATACAAGATGCTGTGTATGTTGGTTTTTATTTCTCATAGGTAAGTATGTATGAGTGCGATTGCTGGGTAATATGGTAATTGTGTGTTTAACTTTATAAGAAAATTGCCAGTCTGCTGTTAGAAGGGTTGTAACATTTTACACTCTCATCAGCCATGATGGAAATTTCAGCTGCTTCACATCCTTGCCAATATCTGCTACTCATTATTTTTATTTTTCGCCAATGTAGTAGGTGTGTGGTGATACCTCATCATGATTTTAATCTGCATTTCTCTGAGAGCTAATGATATCAGGCATCTTCCTCATGTGCTTTTTGGTCATTTGTATATTCGTATATTCTTTTGTGAAATGTTTGTTCAAATCCTTTGCCCGATTTTTAATTTGGTGTTTTGTCTTCTTATATTTGAGTTGTAAGAATTCTTTATAGGTTCTATTGTCAAGTAATTTTTCAGATAAAGATATTGTGACACGTTTCCATTGTCTGTGGTTTGCTTTTTCCATGTTCTTTGTGGTGTCTTTAAAAAGCAGAAGATTTTAAGTTTAGTGACATTCAATTTATCAGTATTTCCTTTTATAGTTAGTGCTTTTTGTGTCCTGGCTTAGAAATCTTTGCCTATCTCAAGATTTGTGTTTCCGTTTAGAATTTTTATAGCTCTAATTTTTATGTTTAGGTCTATCATCATTCCAAGTCAATTTTTGTGCCAAGGCTCATAGCTCCCATATAGATATTTGAGATTTTCAGGATCATTTGTTGAAAATACTATTATTGATTATTATTATATTAATATTAATTATTATATATTATATATTAATAACATTATTAATAACATTACTATTAATATCAATATCATATATACACAATATATGAATCTATTTCTGGATTCTCTTCCCTGTTCCACTATTTTATATTATCTTAAGTTAATATCATTTTGTCTTGATTATAATAGATTTATAATAAGGCTTCAAGTCAGACAGTATATGTCATCTAACATTATTCTTTTTAAATTTTAATTCCAGTGTAGTTAATGCACAGTGTTATATTAATTTCAGGTGTACAATATAGTGATTCAGTAATTCCACATATTACTCCAGTGCTCATCAAGATAAGTGTACTCCTAATTCTCGTCACCTATTTCACCCATCTCCCCACCCCCTTTCCCTCTGGTGTCCATCTGTTGATTCTCTATAGTTAAGAGTCTGTTTTTGGTTTGTCTTTTTTCTTTGTTCATTTGTTTTGTTTCTTCAATTCCATATATGAGTGAAATCATATGGTATTTGTCTTTCTCTGACTTACTTCATTCAGCATTATACCCTCTAGATCCTTCCATGTTGTTGCAAATGGCCAGATTTCATTCTTTTTTATGGAAGAATAATATTCCATTACATATATGTATATATACATATATATACATGTAATGTGTGTGTATATACATACATATATATATATATGTATGTATATACACACATTTTCTTTATCCATTCATCTATTGGTGGACACTTGGGCTGCTTCCATAATTTGGCTATTGTGAATAATGCTGTAGTAAACATAAGGGTGCATATATCCCTTCAAATTACTGTTTTCAAATTCTTTGGGTAAATACCCACTAGTGTGATTACAGGACTTTAGGGTAGTTCTAGTCTTAATTTTTTTGAGGCACCTCCATTCTGTCTTCCACGGTAGCTGCACCAGTTTATATCTCTATCAATAGTGCATGAGGGTTCCTTTTCCTCCACATCCTTGCCAACACTTGTTTCTTGAGTTTTTGATTTTAGCCATTCCGATGGGTGTGAGGTGATATCTTATTGTGGTTTTGATTCGCGTTTCCCTGATAATAAGTGATGATGAGCATCCTTTCATGTGTTTGTTGGCCATTTGTATTCTTCTAGGAGAAATGTCTGTTTACGTCTTCTGCCCATTTTTTAACTGGATTATCATCATTATTTTTTGGTGTTGAGTTGTATAAGTTCTTTATATAGTTTGGATACTAACCTTTTATCAAATATGTCATTTGCTAATATCTTCTCGCATTCAATAGGTTATCTTTTAGTTTTTTTGGTTGTTTCCTCTGCTGGGTAGAAGCTTTTTATTTTGATATAGTCCCAATAGTTTATTTTTGTTTTTGTTTCCCTTGCCTCAGGAGACATAATTAGAAAGATGTTGTTATGGTTGATGTCAGAGAAACTACCATCTGTTCTCTGTTCCAGGATTTTCATTTTTTTATTCATTTATTTTTTAGGTAAGCTCTATGCACAATGTGGGGCTTGAACTCATGGTCCCAAGATCGAGAGTCACATGCTCTACTGACTAAGCCAGCCAGGCACCCCTATTCTAAGATTTTTATAGTTTCAGGTCTCCCATTTAGGTCCTTAATCCATTTTGAGTTTATTTTTGTGTATGGTGTAAAAAAGTAGTCCACTTTCACTTCTTTGCATGTAACTGCCCTGTTTTCCCAACGTCTTTTTTGAAGAGACTGTCTTTTTCCCATTGTATACTCTTGTCTCCTTTGTCAAAGATTAGTTGGCCATATAATTGTGGGTTTATTTCTGGATTTTCTATTCTGTTCCATTGATTTATGTTTCTTTTCTTTTCTTTTTTAAAATATTTTATTTATTTATTTCACAGAGAGAGACACAGAGAGAGACGCAGGGAACACAAGCAGGGGGAGTGGGAGAGGGAGAGGCAGGCTTCCCGCCGAGCAGGGAGCCTGATGCGGGGCTCTATCCCAGAACCCTGAGATCATGACCTGAGCCGAAGGCAGACGCTTAACTACTGAGCCACTCAGGTGCCCCTGATTTGTTTCTATTTTTGTGCCATGCTGTTTTTATTTACTACAGCTTTGTAATATAAAGTGAAATCTGGAATTGTGATACCTACAGCTTTGTTTTTCTTTTTAAAGATTGCTTTGGCTATATTAGCCTGGTGATGGGTATTAAAGAGGGCATGTACTGAATGGAGCACTGGGTGTTGTACGCAAACAATGAATCATGGAACACTACATCAAAAACTAATGATGTAATGTATAGTGATTAACATAACATAATAAAATAAGGTAAAAAAAAAGATTGCTTTGGTCTTTTTGTGGTTCCATACACATATTAGGATTGTTTGTTCTAGTTCTGTGAAAAATGCTGTTGTTATTTTGATAGGGATTACATTAAATCTGTAGATTACTTTCGGTAGTATGGACACTTTTAACAATATTGGTTTTTCCAACCTATGAACAATGGGACATCTAATTTCTTTCATCAAGGTTTTATAGTTTTTGGAGTACAGATCTTTCACCTCCTTGATTTATTCCTAGGTACTTTACTATTTGTGGTGCAATTGGAAATGACATTGCTTTCTTAATTTATTTCTGCTGCTTCATTATTAGTGTATAAAGATGCAGTGGATTTCTATACATTGATCTCATATCCTGCAACCTTACTGAATTCATTTATCAGTTCTAGTATTTTTTTTTTTTTTGGTGGTCTTTAGAGTTTTCTTTATATAATATCATGTCAAAGAGTGAAAGTTTTATTTCTTCCTTACCAATTTAGATGAGTTTTATTTCTTTTTCTTGTCCGATTGCTGTGGGTAAGACTTGCAGTACTATGTTGAATAAAAGCAGTGAGAGTGGACATCCTTGTCTTGTTTCTTACCTTAGGGGAAAAGCTCTCAGCTTTTCACCATTGAGTATGATGGTAGCTGTGGGTTTTTTACATACAGCCTTTATTTTGTTGAGGCATGTGCCCTCTAAATCTACTTTGTTGAGGGTTTTTATCATGAATGGATGTTGTACTTTGTCAAATGCCTTTTCTGCATCTATTGAAATGATCATATGGTTCTTATCCTTTCTCTTATTGATGTGATGCGTCACATTGACTGATTTGTAAATATTGACCTTTGCATCCTGGGAATAAGTGTCATTCAATAGTGGTGAATGATTTTTTTTAATGTATTGTTGGATTCTGTTTGCTAATATATTGTTGATGAATTTTGCATCTATGGGTAGGTATCTTAATGTTCATCAGAGATATTGGCCTATAGTTCTCTTTTTTGTAGTGTCTTTACCTGGTTTTGGTAACAGGGTAATGCTGACCTCAAAGAATGAATCTGGAAGCTTTCCTTCCTCTTTGGTTTTGGAATAGTTTGAGAAGAGTAAGTATTAACTCTTCTTTAAATGTCTGGTTGAATTCACCTGTGAGGCCGTCTGGTCCTGGACTTCTGCTTGTTGGAGTTTTTTGATGCTTGTTCAATTTCATTGCTGGTAATTGGTCTGTTCAAATTTTCTATTTCTTCCTGGTTCAGTTTTGGGAGGTTATATGTTTCTAGGAATTTATTCATTTCTTCTGGGTTGTCCAATTTTTTGGCATAAAATTTTTCATAATGTTATTTTACAATCCTTTGTATTTCTGTGGGGTCAGTTATTTCTCCTCTTTCATTTCTGATTTTGTTTATTTGAATCCTTTCTCTCTCTCTCTCTCTCTTCTTTTTATGAATTTGGTTAAAGGTTTATCAATTTTGTTGATCTTTTCAAAGAGCCAGCTTTGCAGTATCATATCCAGAGGTACATGATGCCCAGTTGTCCAACTTTTAGTGATGCTACAATTGTTTTTTAGGTGGTGCCAGCTAGGTCCTTTCATTATAAAGTTTCCCATTAACACTGCGCACAGTAGTTTTAGCATTAATTGATGGCTGTTGCCTAGATCCATTATTTCATTGAGATGGCAAAATGAAGATATTCTAATTCTCTGTTTCTACATTTGTTAGCTGGAATTCTGTATAGAAGAATATTTCTTCATTTTTTTTTTTTTTTGGTAACCTTGAAAGAGTTCATAGAAGAAAGGCAGGATAAATGTTGAATTCTTTCTATTTAAAAAAAAATCCATTTTTAGAGTATTAAGTTAATATCCCAACAATCTTATTGGAAATTAAACAAATTTTGGTATCATCATCAACTTATGGATTTTTATATATTATGGGGTTCAATTGTTTGCAGTCATTGTTCTTTTTGAGTTTAAATTAGGCCAGTGATAGCCCCTGTTGCTTTGAGAATTTTGTCCTCATTGTACCTGGGGAAACTTCCAACCACTTTGCTCAACTTTTTTATTAATAGATATTAGTTCTCTGACTTTTTCCCTTCCTTGCCCCCCAAATTATGGTATTGATAGCTAAAATATGTCCTCTAATTTCCCCATGAGAGACCTCATTTGATCAGTTTTTCTGGTTAAATTTTTCAATATGGTAGGTTAACTTTTGCAAGCCATTTTGCCAGGACAGTAAACTGGATAAATATAATCTGGTAACAAGTTTTATTCCTTTACTATTCCTATTTTTTAATAAAATTATCATGAGACTGTAAACATATGCTAAATACAGAAATAACCTTAAATTTGATACTAGATATTTAATAAGATACTGCAATAGACCATATGGTGATGTTTTCTGACCTCCACTACAGTTTTGCAGGTAGCAGAACACATCATGGGTTCGTTAGTTAAACAGTTTAGCTCTCCTATTATTTCCCCACTGATTGCAAAGTCTGTGTACATTAGCTGATAATCTTTTTCCTCTGACTCCCAGAGCATTTGGTCAATTCCGAAACCAGGTTTTGATCTTTGAAGCTGTTTAGGAATGAAGAAAGAGAAAAAAAATATGCCAGTTAATTACCAAAACTCTCTAATTTTTTACTTTTTTCCTTTGGTTTTAGCAATTTTAATATGTAGACACTGTTTTGAGGATACTTCTTACTTATACCTTTTAAGGCGATTTTATTAAATTAGCAAAAGCATTCCTAGATCCTGCGATATTTCTGAATCCTTCTACTCAGCCAACATATACCTGCCTTAGAAAGGCTAAATGCCCAATTCAGATAAACATAAGATGAAAACAACTTATAATATTCCATCTTAAAGATGATCCTTTGCATGGTTTCTTGTTGTCTATGGGAAAGTAATGCTTAAAAGGTGGTAGGTAATGTTAACCACTGTGTTTGAACAAGAAAATTGGATGGTAGCTGTTGTCCTAAAAGAGGAACAGTGCAGTTCTTAACATAGAAAACTATGAATTCTCAATTTTATAGAATTTTTAACTAATGTTCCCAAGTGCATTTATAAATAACTTTGACTTACCTTTATCATACCTGATATTATTATATAAATTCCTTCGGGCTCATCACCTTCTTCAAATATATCATTTCCACAATCAAATGTTACAACTTTGGCTCTTTCCTTAAAAATATCACCAAATATATAAGATACAAACACTATATTAGCAGTGGTTGAGGATGTTGAAGTTTACATCTTTTTTTTAAAAGATTTTATTTATTTATTTATTTATTTGAGAGAGAGAATGAGAGAGAGAGAGAGAGCATGAGAGGGGGGAGGGTCAGAGGGAGAAGCGGACTCCCCGCTGAGCAGGGAGCCCGATGTGGGACTCGATCCCGGGACTCCAGGATCATGACCCAAGCCAAAGGCAGTCGCTTAACCAACTGAGCCACCCAGGCACCCCTGAAGTTTACATCTTAATAAAAGTTTTTACATTTTAGAATATCAGTCAGTAAGATCCAACTTATTGTGTTAGTGATAAATTTGCAAGAGAAAATAGGAATTATGAATATCAAAGAGAAGAAGGGGATATTCATAGATCTTCATAACTTCAGATGGGATATTTATACATGGATTAGAAAAGAACTAATCTAATATAAGAGTAAGAATGTAGTGGAAAGATAAAAATATTTCATCTGGATGAAAATAATCAGAACAGATTCAGGCTAAGGGCATATATACGTCTCACACATAGTTATGCTCTAAATGGCTGATGAAGTAAATAAAAAATTCATTCATTCAAAATATTCTAAGCAGGTGGAAAAATATGCACCTGCTCCTTTGGCACCAAGTAGATATAGAAAAAGAATGTTATTAGAACAAGTTAGACCTATTTAATTGTTTATTCTACAGTCTTTGAGCATCTTCTCTGTAATAAGCAAAGTGCAAGGGGCTGGGTATTCAAAAGATGGATGAGCTAAAGGATATAGCACAGAAGAGGGATGTAAATGTAATTGTAATGCAATGTACTTAATGCTATAATGAAACTGTATAATGGATACAATGGCGACACCTTTGGTCCTCCAAACTCAGGATGGACCACAGAATGGTCTTCTACTGGTGGGGTGTTTGCCCCCAAAGCCTACTTTTCTAAGTTACCTTTGGTAGGGATGTTTCCAGGATCTTTCCAGAGAAGCAAGATTTGGGGAAAAAAAAGTAAAAACAAAGGACATTTCAAGAAAAGTAAATAGCACCTCCAGAGGAAGGGAATTAGAAAACAGTGAAAAGGGTTTGGGGTACCATGTAAGGTTGAGTATAAATAGAGTATGAGGTAGATGATGATGGAAATGTAGACAGGAAGCAGATTGGGAAAGGACTTTTCAGGTCACTTAAAGGGATTTTGATTTTATCCCATAGACAATAAAAGACTTTTAAAGAGTTTTAAGCTGGAGAGAATCAGAGTTCTTCGTTAAAAAAAAAATCATTTGTTGGTACATTATAGATGGTATTACCAGAAAATAAAAATATTACCTGAATGAAGTTTATATGGTCTTTGTCTTTATCTAGCCATGGAATATGGTAGAGTGCTTCTTCAACAGTAAGGGGCTTGATAACAGGTTGAAAATCAAGTATCTCTCTTTTTTTGGCCATTATTAACTAAAACCACAAAATTTAAGAAAGAAGATGAACAAAACTGGTGTTCACAGAATGCTTAAGAAATTATGGCTTTGTACTATTTCCTTTACTTGCTCTTCTGAGATTTTTGTTCTTCTGTGGAAACTTTCAACTTCTCCCCACTGATAGCATTTTTCTGTTATCATCATTCTGAAGTCATAGATTAAACATTTAAAAGTAAACTTTTTTTACTAAATTAAAGTAGATAAGCAAAAAGTGCACAGATTATAAATGTCTGCTCAAAGAACATTTACAATGTGAAAAGATCTGGGTAACCAGCACCCAGATTAAGAGATAAAACATTTACTGCACCTAAAATCCTCTCTTATATTCTCTTCTAGTCATTTCTTCTATCCAAAGATGACCTCTCTTCTATCAGAGTTTAGCTTTGTTTGGTTTTGAGATTTATCTGCATGAAATCAATGAGTATGTACTTGTTTGTGTCTGGTTTTATTTGCTCAGTAGTATGTTTGTGAGATTCATCTCTAATATTTCAGGGAGCAATATTAGAAGTTCATTCCTGTCATTTTCATTGTTGTAGAGGATTATGTTGTATGAATATACCACAGTTTTGTCTACTATTGATCAACATTTTGGGTGTGCCAGTTTTGGCCTTTGTAATGCTGCTATGTTTGTTTGCTGTACATATGTATACATTTCTGTGGATATATGGTTCTGTAATCTAATTGCTGTGTCATATGTGTATGTTCAAATTTAGTAGATTCTGCCTAACAATTCCAAAGTGATTGCATTAATTTACACTCTTATTCTAACGTTCCAGTTATTCTACATTATTGCCTACAGTTAGTTAAAAAAATCAAGTATTCTGATGGTTGTGTATTGGTATTTCATTTGGTTTTAATTTGTATTAGGCTTTTGACAATGAAATTTAGTACCTTTTGTTATGTATTAGTCATCTGAATATCCTCTGTTGGGAGGTGTCTACTCAATCTGTAGGACTCCTTTTAGCATTTCTTTCAGGGCAGATCTAGTGGTAATAAACTCCCTCCACTTTTGTTTATCTGGGAATGTCTTAATTTCTCATTTCTGCAGGACAGTTTTGCTGGACATAGGATTTTTGGTTGATAGGTTTTTTTTTCTCTTTTAGCACTTTGAATATATCAGTTCACTTTCTTCTGGTCTACAAAGTATCTGATGAGAAATCTGATAATAATCTTATTGAGGATTGCTTATATGGGATGAGTTGCTATTGCTGATTCAAAATTTTCTTTTTGTCTTTTTGACAGTTTGATTATAATGTGTCTCGGTGTGCGTCTCTCTCAGGTCATCCTACTTGGAATTTATTGAACTTCTTGGATGTTAATATTTATGTCTTTCATCTAAGTTGGGAAATTTTTGGCCATTATTTCTTCAAATATTCTCTGTCTCTCTCGCTCCCTTCTCTTTGTGGAATTCCCACAGTGCATATGTTGGTCCACTTGATTAGATCTCATGGGTCCCGTAGATTTTGTTCTCTTTTCTTCAATCTTTTTACTTCTGTTACTCAAATAGGATAATTTCCATTGTTTTATCTTTAAGGTGACTGATCTTTCTACCTGCTCAAATGTGCCTTTCAGTTCTCGCCACATAGATGTTATATATTTTATGTTAGGTTCACACTGAAGGATTTAGAGTTTTTAATCAATACTGTGAATAGAATATTTTTCTACATTTTCTTTAGTTGGGGAAGAATTTTGAATTTTGACATTATTTCTTAATACCCTATGATTTATCTTATTAATCTTATGGATTTTAATTTATTTTCCAAGGATTTTAAATTAAACAATCAACATATAATAACTTTTTTCCTCTTTCCAAAAATTTTATCTCTCAATTTCCTTTCTTTTTTTTTCTTGACCTGGCTAAGACTTCCAGCACAGCACTCAATATTTGGAGTGGCACTGTTCATTCTTCTTTCATTCCTGACTTTAATTGGAATACTTATAAATGTTTTGACATCCAATACAATGTTTCAAATTTTTAATAGAAACTCTTTATTTAGTTAAGGATGCTACTTCTCTTATTAGCCTTGTAAGAATTTTAAAAAATATTTTGAATAATAAATTTTGTCAATTTTTTTCTTTCTTTTTAAATCTCTTAATAAGTTATATAGCTATTGGGGGATCTAAAACATTCTTAGTTATAGTATACTAAACTTTTAATATACTAATAGATTCAATTAGCTACCATTATGTTTTTAAAAGTTTTGTATATGTATTCACAAACATAATAGCTTTTGGGTTTTTTTTTCTTATACTATTCCCAATTTGGAGAGTAAATTTTGTACTTACAGAATTAGTCGGGATCCTCTATTTTTTTATATGTCATGGTACCATTTAAATAACTTAGAGAAAGGAAATGTAGTGAATTTTTACCCTATAATTGAATGCTCTTATAAATCATGGGGTTCTATGGGAAAAGTTGTCTCAGTGTCAAAGATAATTCCTAGAAAAATACTAATATCCACTGTAGCCTAGGAAGAGAAATAGTTTCATCATACCATCGGTTTGGGAGCAAAGCATAGAAAGAGATGGTCCCTTGCTGTGGCAAGAAAGGGAAAGAGAAATTGAGCATTGGAGCTCTTGGAAGGAAATACTCTATGGTAGGTGCTTATCTTTAGATAATTATTTTAAGTTAGATATTCATATCTCAGAGACGGCTTATATTGAAAAATCAAAAGTAGGTTTGAAGATCATGAATAACTATATATCAGGTAAGTATATTTGCCTTAAAAATATGCTACCTTACCTTATTAATTTCAGAACCTTCAATTTTATGAATAATTCCTTTTGACCTAAAAACCTTAACAATTTCTCTAGCCAAATTGAGCATGACATTAATCTCCTCCTTTGTTTTCATAGTAACAACGATTTCTGGGTGATCATACTCTAAGTAGCCTGAAAAATAATATTTTCGGATAAAATAAGAATATTATTTAAATATTTCATGTAGACAGTAAGCTAGTATTTCCACTCTAAATCCATGAAATACAACTCCCAACACAGAGAAATATATCTCTCCCTGATGAGTCCTCCAGTCGTTGCAGAGTTAGGCTTGCCGTTTTCTTGCCAGTTTATACCTAAACCCATGAGGAAGGACAGACAGTCCTAGTCCTAGGATTAACAATTACACTGATACACCTGCATGGGACACTGAGAAGCTCTTCTGGGCTCTAGGTCTAGAGTTTATGTCCTACTTTTCTATTCTGTTTGAATTAGGATTAGCACTTAGATATGGCTTCTGATTAAGTCCTCTCATTCCTCTTGGGTCATTGTCCACCCAACATTCTTGTGCATCTAGATGACTCATCCATCTGTGCTCTTCTGCCTGACTTATCTGGATTCCTGAATGCCCACGAGAGTTGCATTCACTTAGATTCTACATTTTGGCTTTTCCTTCGTGATGGCTTCATGTCTGGCTTGATAACTATCTGCCATGCAAATCTCTCAAGTCTTGTTTGATCTCAGACTTGCTGTGCCCTTTTGCTGCCCACCACCTAGTACCAAACCCCCTTCTTCTCCTCCCACATGAACACTATACTAGAGGAGTGTGTCTGTCCCACTCCCAGGATTTATCCTGTGCTAGGAGCATGACGTGGCATGATTCAGAGAATAAACTGTTGTCATGTTTAGGCATAGAAGCTCCCAGTGGTCTATCAGAGATCTGTGAGATCTTCTAATTTCAACTTATAAATCCTAAATCCTCAGATGGTAGCTCTGTGGCAAGTGAAGGGAAAAAAAATAACTTTTTTCCTTGTTTTGCTCAGCAAGGTATGTGTACTTTTGGTTTGGAAGAAAATAGAATTTATAAGGTGATAATAGCATGTATAAACATGTAATGCTAATGTGTTTCCTTTAAAGAGAAATTAGAAGGTCTTCATTGAGGTATAAGGCAGGAAGAACAAGTGTAGAGAGGTAATATTACACTAAACCCATCCAAACCAAAGATATGATCATATCGATTAAAGTTATATACTTTATTACTAGTAATAAATAGGTTTCCTCAAAGATCAGTTTAGTTATCAAAATAATTGCCTTTCTGGAGTAATGATAATAAGAAATGGTTGTGTTTAATCTTTAGGGCGAGGGGTACATACCCAGCTCTTTCATAGCGTGTCCTGTATTCTTCATAATCCTCCTTAATAACATCTACAAAATAAAAGAAGAGTTATCCCCACTGGAGAACAAGCTGTTATAAAATATCTTTACATTTGCTACTGATGGATTTTTTTTTTTTACCTAACTAATAACTTCAAAGAAAAAATATGATGGGGAGCTTTTCAGGGATTAGAATTGAATTTTGCGCAATAAATTTTATTTTGCTCCAGCAAATTTGTGGAGAGAATAAAAAGTGGCTTCAATCTTAAATGAGGTAGAAGGTTTGGCCAAACTGTGTGAGAGCAGAAATGAGGACTAAAACTGGACATCTTAGAGATTCAGGTCCTTTTGTTTTCCCTACTGTGTATCCTCAAATTCCAGTGCCAAATATTCTTTTCCAGGTTAGAACAGGTAACAAAATTCAGGAAAACAGTTTTAAAGTTACAGGTGGTGAAGAAAGGAAACATACTGCTTTTTGTGTTCTACTACCTATCACATGTTCAATTTTCTCAACTACAGAGCTTTGGGCATATTAAATGGCATTCACGTGTTCTACATTGCCTTGAAAGGTAAATATTTCACATAGTTGACAAACTTGTGAGAACAACCACCTCGGTCAAAAAAGTGAAAATCTAGAACTTAGGCCCTAGAATTCTCTTCACTGTTTACTAGCCATGTGACTTTGAGAATAACCATTCAAGCTCTCTTGGCTCTTTTTTGTTCCTTATCTGTGTAATGAAGAAATTAGACAAGGTTTCCTTCTGGATGAGTTATTCTTACTTTTTCCATTTGCCAGATCCCCATCCTTTGCTTCTTTTACTATTTATTGTGGGAAAATCAGGCAGGGGGTGAGGAAGGGAGCCTTTGGGAATTATGAGGAAGCTCCCTTTGCTTAACACTGCCATTATGTCTCATCCTCCAATATTTCCTATTTAGTGCACCTGTAGCTGACAGATCCTGGAACTTGCATCGGGAGGGAGCTGATGACCACTGCACATATATTTCATGATAGCCTCCACAAGAACCAAAAGGTGGGTTGCAAAAACCTCATGATTTGTTACTGTGGCACAGACATTTAAGCAAGGAAGATTTTGAGTAATACAAATGTAGACTAGTTTAAGTTTTTACAGAAATTACTTAGCGAATCGAGTCAAAATCCCCATCTACATATATAGATAGAGGACATAATGGGTGAGGGCAACTGAGGGACTGGAGGAATAAACCCTTTCCTTACTATTGAAAGTTTTCTCACCTGTTTAACTTGCTTAGAACTTGAAATCTGATCAATTATAGTCATTATGTCTGCTTCACCTTGGACATATCCTTTTAGTATAGCATACTTAAAGGACAGCTGGTGACTCATCTTTTGGTCTATTATTTGCAGCAACTTTGGGGTTATGAGCTGGAAAAAAACAGAACTACTATTTAATATAAATTGTATACATTTAGATAATTATATATTGATTAGTTGAACTAAAGTAGATAATAATAAGAAATAACATGCTTTCAACAATAATTATAGTAACCTGTCAAGGCTTTTAGTTATTTTATTCATGGTAGTTTTATAACTTCATGACCAGAGTGATTTCCTTATAATTAATAATGTTGGACACATATGTGAAGTTATGAATTTACTCTTTACTTATGTCCCTTATAGAGAATTGGATGCTAATTTTAACTGGTTTAAATTCTTGGAAAACAATGCAATTAATCTTCTGGGATTAAGTCATAAATGTCTATAAAGTACTGTCACTTTTACCTGTGAAATCTCCTACTAACCTCTTCTTAGAAGGTTTATTCGGGGGTTGGAACCCACCACAATTATATTTCTTGTTTGATCCCAAGGATAAGTGCAAAAGAGAGTATGTACAGAATGCTAACAAGATTAAAAAAAAATGATATCCTTTATTAGGTGATACTTAAACTGAATCTTGAAGAATGACCATAAGCTAGCACTTTGAGGATTAATGGCAGCTGGTTGGAGGGCAGAGTATGGAGATTATGGAGCATAGACAGGAAAACACAGCAAATACATAATTTGGATATTCATAAAATAATGTTATAAAATTTAATTTGTGAAAGGGTTATAAAATTTAAAATACAAACATCACCTCAATAGAAAGTGGAAGTCATAAAATTACTAAACTGATTTTAGTTCATATTTCATGAAGCAGTCAGTAGAAATTTGAAATTGAATGATTTAATAGTTCTTTACCTTCAAAATACGTAGTATGCGAAGAAATCGAACAATTTTTATAAATATTACTGTTAGAATAAAATCAAGAGTAAAAGTAATGGAATTTGTCTCAATAAGAATTATATCTATGATGCCAACTGATGTAATTGCTAACTCAAATAAGTTCCAGGTATGTAAAAAATATTCCTTCCTCATTGCAGCCATCTGTTGATTAAAAAAATAGGTTATCTTGTTTTTGCTTTTACTGCAACATTTTCCACAATAACTGAAACATTACTAGTTAGATTTTTTCTGACCTACCTTAAGACTACTTGTCTGAAATACTAGTAAGTAATCATATTAATTTAAAATTAAAATGCTTGAAATATTGAAGCATAGTAAGAGAGTGGGAAGTATTAAAGATGATTGTGGATGCTAGTCTGGGAAATTGGGTTTCCAGTGGAATTTTGAGGGAAAAGTAGGCTTAGAGAAGATAAATTTTTTAGAATGTGCTGTTTGAGATGTTTGTATAGGATTTTGTTGGAGAGATCCAGTCCTCAGTTGTCTATATGATCTGAGGTTCTTGATAAGATATGAGCTGGGAACATGAATTTGGAAGTTATTAGACCATAAATGGTAGTTGATATCAGGGAAGTGGGAGAGATAGCACGGCCTATGAACTTCTTTCTTCTTTACGTCCATGTCTCCTGTTTCATTTTACATATCCTCCACACCAGTCTAACATCTCTCCAATATCCGTGCTGACCAATCCATCATCCCAAGCTCCAGTCACTGGGAGTGATGTTCGTTGCGGGTGTCATGGTGTTGCTTCTAAGTTTTCCCTTGTTTTTGTCCATCATGTTATGTACTCACATACTCATTCTCCACTTTTTGATTCATATAACACAATACTATTATCAGTTTGTGGGAGTACATTTCCTCATTTTACAACTACCTTTATATTAGATTTAAAAATCAGATCATGAAATGTTTTTCAAGTATAAAGGAGTCTCTATAACTCTACCTATCGATCTGTTTATCTATCTAGTATTAAAAAAATAAAATGAGCACTGCCCTGCTAAGTTTATGAACACTGCCAATATCTTTGAAACTCCCTTTGACACATACCATTTTAAAATTTATTTTTACAAATACAAAATCAATTCTTAAAGTATGGATGTTTTCTACTGAGTTGTCTTAAAAATTTACCTTTAAAAATTAAAGTTTGTGAAGTGAGAAAGAATTTCATACACTCCTTTAGAAAATTGTGTTTAGGTAGTGTTGAAAAATGAAGTCAGGGACTCTCTCTGTGAGACATATAACATGTTCACACATACACAGATACACACACACACACACACACACACAATTTCAGATTACCTTAAGTAGGGACTCCATTATATAGAATGCAAGAAAAGAGTAGTTGCAATATCTTAATTCATGCTCATAGATATCACTTAACTCAGGTATCCAAGAAATTATAATGGGAAACATATTCATTAGTATCACAAGATATCCAATGTACTCAAATTCATCAGTAAATACAATTTTATGGCATACACGAAGAATGCAATGTCTACAAAAAAAAGTTTTATCTGATAAAATAATTACACTGAATTATTTTCATTATATGTTCAGTTCTGTTCCAGTCATCTATAATACACAGCCCAGCTTAGTTCTGGGTAGGAGCAATCCCTACCAAACACTTTCTGGCATCCTGCTTCAGATATTGTCCTTTTAATTTCCTCCTCTGCTAAATGTCTGGAGGCTTGTTTCCCCTCTTCTTTCCCCCCATCTTCCTCAACTCTCAACCATTTTTAGTTTTAATAGAAATACTTTTGGTCACGAGATGGGGATAATTCAAACTGGAAATATTAAAAAAAATAATAAAACAAAGGGAATCTCTTCAACCTGCCAGACATGATTACTATTAACAGTTTGAATATTGGTCCAATCTTTTTGTTTATGTAATCATTATCTGTAAACACAAAAGAAATTATATCATACGTATTGCTCTGTAAACTTTTTTTCTTTTTCTTAACAATGTATCATGAGCATCTTTCCTTGTTGAGGCATAAAATCTGTAAAAAAAAAAATCCCAGGATGTGTGGTAATGGACCAGTATGCATCCACAGTTTATCAAAATATTTAAATCAAAATGGATGGAAGTCCTAAATGTGAGACAGGAAGCCATTAAAATCCTAGAGGAGAATATAGGCAGCAACCTCTGTGACCTCGGCTACAACTTCTTAATAGACACATCTCTGGAGGCAAGGGAAACAAAAACAAAAATGAACTATTGGGACTTCATCATGATAAAAATTCTGCACAGCAAGGGAACAATCAAACTAAAAGGCAGCCTATGGAATGGGAGAAGATAATTGCAAATGACTTATCTGATAAAGGGTTAGTATCCAAAATCTATAAAGAAGTTATCAAACTCAACACCCCAAAAACAAATAATCCAGTTAAGAAATGGGCAGAAGGTGGCTCAGTTGGTTAAGCGTCTGCCTTCGGCTCAGGTCATGATCCCTAGGTCCTGGTATTGAGCCCCGCATCAGGCTCCCTGCTCAGTGGGGAGCCTTCTTCTCCCTCTCCCTCTGCCTGCCTCTCTGCCTACTTGTGCTCTCTATCTCTCCGTCAAATAAATAAATAAAATCTTAAAAGAAATGGGCAGAAGACATGAAAAGACATTTTTCCAAAAAAGACATACAGATGGCTAACAGACACATGAAAAGATGCTCAACATCACTCATCATCAGGGAAATACAAATCAAAACCATGATGAGATACCACCTCACACCAGTCAGAATAACTAAAATTAACAACTCAGGGAACAACAGATGTTGGCAAGGATGGAGGTTGTGGAGAAAGGGGAACCCGCTTACACTGTTGGTGGGAATGCAAACTGGTGCAGCCACTCTGGAAAACAGGATGGAGGTTCCTTATAAAGTTAAAAATAGAACTACCCTATGATCTGGCAATTGCACTACTAGGTACTTGCCCAAAAGATACAAAAGTACAGATTTGAAGGGGCACATGCACCACGATGTGGTATCATGCAGTATTTGTCTTTCTCTGGTTTATTTCACTTAGCATAATGCCTTCAGCATCCATCCACATTGTTGCAAATGGCAGGAATTCCTTCTTTCTCATGGGAATAATACTCTCTTGTGTATATATACACCATATTTCTTTATTCGGTCATCTGTTGATGGACAATTAGTTTATTTTCATGTCTTAGGTACTGTGAATATGTTGCATTGAACATGGGAGAGCAAATATCTCTTTGATACCCTGTTTTCATTTCCTTTGGATGTATACCTGGATGTGGGATTGCTAGATCATGCAGTTCTTTTTTTTTTTTTGAAGAATCTCCAAACTGCTCTCCGTAGGGGCTGTACCAATTTTCATACTTACCAACAGTGCATAAGGGTTTCCTTTTTTCTACATCTTTGTGAACACATATTATCTCTTGTCTTTTTGTTGATAGGGATTCTAGTAGGTGTGAGGTGATATTTCATTGTGTTTTGATTTGCATTTCCCTGATATTAGTGACATTAAGCACCTTTTCATGTATTCTTTGAACATTTGTATGTCTTCTTTGAGAAAATGTCTCTTTGGTTTCTCTGACCATTATTTAATTGTGATGGTTTTTGTTTGTTTGTTTGTTTGTTTTTACTATTGAGTTGTATGAGTTCTTTATACACATATTGGATATTAACACCTTCCCAGATATATGATTTGCAACTATTTTCTCCCACTCCATAGCTTGCCTTTTCATTTTGTTGATTTTTTTTTTCCTGTGTAGAAGCTTTTCAGTTTTGATGTAGTCCTACTTGTTTATTTTTGCTTTTGTTGCCTTTGCAAAGGTGTCAAATCCAAAAGTCATTGCCAAGAATGCTATCATGGAGTTTTCTTTTGGGAGTTTTATGGTTTCAGGTCTTAGTTTACTCCATTTCAAATTGATTTTTGTGTATGGTGTAAGATAGTGGTCTAGTTTCATTATTTTTCATGTGGCTGTCCAGTTTTCCCAACATCATTTACTGAAGAGACTATCCTTTCTACATTGTATTTCATTGACTCCTTTGTCATAAATTAATTGACTACATACCCATGGGCTTATTCCTGGGCTCTCTATTCTGTCGCGTTGATCTATGTGTCTGTTTTTATGCCAATACCATACTATTTGTTTACTACAGCTTTTTAATATAGTTTGAAATCAAGAAGTGTGATACCTCCAGTTTTATTCTTTATTCTCAATATTGTTTTGGCTATTCAGGATCTTTTGTGATTCCATACAAATATTAGGATTTTTAAAAATTTTTGTAAAAAATGTTATTGGAATTTTGGTAAGAATTGCATTGGATCTATAGATTGCTTTGTGTAGTACGGCCATCTTAACAACATTAATTCTTCCAATTCACGAGCACAGGATATCTTCCCATTTATTTGTATCTTCTTCAATTTCTTTCATCAGTGTCTTATAGTAATCAGTGTACAGGTCTTTTGCCTCCTTGGTTAAATTTATTCCTAGGTATTTTATTCATTTTGATGCAATTATAAATGGGATTTTCTTAATTTCCTTCTTTTGTTATTAGTGTATAAAAATGCTGCTGATGTTTGTATATTGATTTTGTATCCTGTAACTTTACTGAATTTGTTTATTAGTTCTACCTTTTTCTGGTGGAGTTCTTAGGGTTTTCTGTATATATCATGACATCTGCAAAAGATGTCAGTTTTACTCATTTCTTTCTGATTTGGATGACTTTTTTTTCTTGCCAAATTACTCTGGCTAGAACTTCCAATACTATGTTTAATAAAAATGATGAGAGTGGGCCTCCTTATCTTGTTCCTGATCTTAGAAGAAAAGCTTTCAGCCTTCACCTTTTCACTGTTGAATATGATGTTAGCTGTGTGATTGTCACATATGGCCTTTGTTGAGGTACACCCCTTCTTTATCCAGTTTGTTGAGAGTCATCGTTTCTCGGCCTTTTGGCTAAGATCAAGTGCAGTTTGTTGAGTCATAATTTATATTTACCCCTTTTTATCTTGTGTATCCATTATTGTAGTTATATTAATTTTTTTAATACTTTTGACTTTTTGCTAGATACTTTGACCTTTATGCTAGATTTTAATGTGATTTACCACCATTGTTACAATATTAGAGTAGCCTGAATTTTATTTTATTTATTTTTTTAGATTTTATTTATTTATTCATGAGAGACAGAGAGAGAGGCAGAGGCAGAGGGAGAAGCAGGCTCCCTGCTAAGCAGGGAGCCTGATGTGGGACTCGATCCCAGAACCCTGGGATCATGGCCTGAGCTGAAATGCTTCACAGACTAAGCCACCCAGGCTCCCTAGAGTAGCCTAAATTTTATTATATATTTATCTTTACCAGTGAGATTTATGCTTTCATATGTTTTTCTGTTACTAATAGGGGGTGTGTCCTCTGGATGGCGATCACCAAAATCAGGGTGCCAAACTCTTGCACAAGTTCATTTCAGGTAGACGCTGTCCTTGCAAGCTCATTAAGAACTGTTTCATTGTCTGCTCTAGTCTTCTGGATTTTGTGGACATAAGCCCAATTAGCTCTCAGAGCAGGTGTTTTGGGGGCCCATCTCTCAAGTGGAAGTCTTAAAAGTTGGAGCACTAGATGTTGGGTCCAAACCCTTTACTTCTCATGGAGAAGCTGGGGGCCATGAGTTCCCTTCTGATCACATGCCTCAATGCCGGGGGGTGAGTTTTATGCTGAAAGTGTGTCTCAGTCTTCCCTATCTGTTTCAGTGTAGGTATTCTCTCATTAGTCTGATGTGTAGGAATCACTCAGCTAGTTTTTGGATTTCTTTGAGAGGGAAGTGATCTATATGTGCTGTAGATTTGGTGTGTTGATGAAAGAGTTAAGTTCAGGAGCCTCCGACATCATTATCTTGGACTAGAATACAGACTGCTTTTCTTTATTTCTTTCAGGAATAAAGTCATATCTGGCACAGCATTGCACTTGATGTTACCTTTTGCTTAAATTTGTAATTGACTATACTTTGACTTGTTTATGCCAGATAGATGAATTGAAAGGGATATAATGGGGATTGCTTACAATTCCTTTAAATCTTTAATGTTGGCGTTAATTTCTTTACTCCTGGAATACTATATTGCTTCTTATGACTATTTTGGCCAGGGTTCCACTTGGTCACTTGGACCTTCCTGCCATAATAATTCTTATTCTATAGGTCAGCAAAAAAATGTAAATGTTCAGTTACACACAGACTATATTCATCCCAAGTATACACTTGGGAGATTTAGAGAAATAATCACACAGTGGACTTGCTGGATTATTATGAAGCAGACTGGGTCAGAGTCCCCATATATCATCTAGCCTAAAAGCTTCCTCTCTAACTTGAGAACTATGATAGCATTTCAAGCCTTTGGTCTTTTGTTTGTTTGTTTATATTCCCCCAAAGTCTTTTAAAAAGTCTGAGTATTCTCTTTTTTCCCAGTGAAAAGTAACTCTTTTAGTAAAGTGACTAAAGGCCCATCTGAGAAAAGATTGAGGGAATATTTGTCCTATGTACTTGTGGTGTTAGTGTAGACCTTTATGAAGGCTTTAAAATTAGGAATGCATCAAGTCCTATATACATTTGTGGTTTTCTTGTAATTACCATATCATTCTATGAATCACAGAGAATTGAATGACTTCCTTTTATTCAATTATGAAGGCTTTAAAAACCCTATAATATGAAAATATCTTTCTTGTATTTATTGAGTATGGTAGATTAAGGATGCCACATAATCTTTGATACTTTTATTGAGAACAGGGGTCTATATTTCCTCCTCTTGAATCTAAGAAAAGAAACTAGGCACCCAAATTGGAAAGGAGCAAGTAAAATTATCTCTATTCATAGATGACATGATCTTATACACAGAAAATCCCAGCAAATTCACAAAAAACAAGAGAGCTAATCAATGAATTCAGCAAAGCTTCAGAGTCAATATACAGAAATCATACACTAGGAATAAACAATCCTAAAATGAAATTAAGAAAGCTGTTTCATTTATAACAACATCAAAAAAGAAAAAACGATATAGGATTAACTTTAATCAAAGACTTGTATGCTGAAAACTACAAGACATTTCTGAAAGAAATTAAAGAAGATCTAAATAAACCAAAAGTCACCTCATGTTCATGAATTGGAAAGCTTAATATTGTTAGGATGACGATAGTGAAGATTCAGTGCAATCCCCGTGAAAGTCTCAGTGACATTATTTTTTTGCAAAACTAAGCAAATCCTAAAATTTATATGGAATTACATTTATATATAACATTCCACATTGTTACACCAATCTTGAAAAAGAAAGTAAAGTTGATAAACTTATATTTCTTGATTTCAAAATTGTCTAGCAGCTGTGGAAAACAATTTGGTGGTTCCTCGATAAGTTAAACATAAAATTATCATATGATCCTGCAATTTCACTCTTAGGTGCATACCCAAAAGGTGAAAAGCAGGTATTCAAATACTTGTACATGAATGTACATAGCAGCACTGTTCTCAATAGCTATAAGGTGAAAACAACCCAAATTCCATCGACTGATGAATGGGTAAACAAAATATGATATAGCTGTACAATGAACTATTATTCAGCCATAAGAAGGAATAAATCTTGATACATGTTACAAAGTGGATGAAACTTATGTTACTGATACATTCTACCATGTGGATGAAAACCTTATGCTGAGTGAAAGAAGCCAGAAACAGAAAGCTATATATTGTACGATTCTAGTGATATGAAACATTCAGAACAGGTAAATTCATAGAGACAAAGCCGACTAGTGCCATGCAGGAGCTAGGGGGCAGGGGGAGTAATAGGGAGTGACTGCTTAATGGGGGCTGGATTTACATTGGGGGCAATAAAAATGTTGTGGATTTTGATCAAGATGATGGTTGCCCAACATAATGAATGTGTTAAATAACATGGAATGATACACTTAAAAATGGTTAATCTTGTTATATGAAATTTACTTCCATAATAAAAAAAGTTATTATACTATCTCTTTTTTTCTTCAAGTAACTTTTTGTATGTATATAAGTAATTTAATTGTAAACTACTCCAAAATATTTTCCAATGTATTCAGGATATGAATTTAGTTTTTAAATTTTTCATGGGGCTTCAACTTTCAACCCTGAGATCAAGAGTTACATGCTCTACCAACTGAGCCAGCCAGGAGCTCCCAGATATAAAAAAATGGTATTTAAAATCAGTATAATAGCATTTCTAGTAAGGTTAAATCGCTTACCTTGATGGGATCCCTTTTTCCTTTTTAGTGTTATACACCCAATTGAGCAATACTTTTCTAATAAAGGAAAGAAGTTTTTTGCTTTCAGAATAATTCTTTATTGTCTCAGGACTCATATATCTGGGGAAAAAAAGAAGTAATCATTAAACATGCTTTAAAATTTGGGGAATAGATTTAATGCAGTATTGTCAGAAAGCAGGAAGATGATTTTGTCCGTTGATAACTGGAAATAGGACACTTTCATGAGCATAGGTCCAAGTCACAAAGCTGTAGATACAAGTAGATATATAATTATTAATTTAGATTCTGCGGCTCACTCATTAAAGAGAGAGTATAAAAAGTCAGAGATACATGGTTTAAAATAGAGAGGTCAGGTTCAGGAAAGAAAAGGATAACATGATTCAAATACATCCAGGTTTTCATGTTGGATCCCCCATTATCTGGTGAGGCAATGAACAAATTACCTCATTAAAACGTTTGCTCTACAAAACAGACATGAAAATACCCATGCCAGTTGGGAATAATTAAATAAGAAAGTATATATGAAGCATTCAGCCCATCTTATACATCCTCTTATCTCTTTGATCTTACCTTCTGGGCAGTTAGTTGGGGAATTAATGGACAAAATACAAGTGGTAAGTAAAGAGTTAATGGTTACTTGGAGAAGTTAGTGGTCCTAAAACCCCAAAAGACAATTTGGTGCACATATCCCATTGTCTCTAGGTTTCTGCTGGCTTTTCTATTGAGGTAGCTCTTATCTATGTGCTACAATTTGGTCTTAGCCAAATCCCTTGGTTTTTGTTATCTTAATTGGAAGGGGGATAGGGCTTTGTGCTTGGGTCTGAGACCCTACTTTAAAATATGGCTTAATGGAAGGGTGTTGGTGGACCTTGTCCTTCCTATTGACTATACTGTTCTTACTCTGAAATTTAAGCAATTTCTCTGCTACCAGGATACAGATGTAATTGAAAAGAAGGAAGTCATTCAATTCTCTGTGATTCATAGAATGATACAGTAATTACATGGAAAACCACAAATGTATATAGGACTTGATTCACTCCTAATTTTAAAAATATTATTGAACCTATCATGCTTGCTAAAAGCTGGGGAGAAACCATAAACAACCATAGATCTCTGCCCTTAAGGATCCAGCAGACTAAGGGAGTAAAACATGCAAATAACAATTGCAGTAAACTGTAGGGGGTGTTGCTATGGAGATAATAACCAATAGGGCACTCTAGATCCAGCAAGTGGGGGGCATTTAAAGTAGTGTTGGGAAATCAGGAAACCTTCCTGAAATAATTAATGTCTCAGCTAAAATCTGGCCATTTCTTAAGTTCTCATGAATCCTAAAATTCTGTGGTATCAGTAATTCAGGCTCCTGAATTCCTATTTTTTATCATCACATTCCCTGCTTAGACCTGATTTAGGAAGACAGTTGTGATCTCTTTAATTGGATGGTGAGGCAGCTTAAACTTCCAGTGCGAGCTTCCCAAGGGGCAACTGATAGGAATGACCGGCAAGTTGCAAAGTCAACTCCAAGGCAAGTACTGACTATTAAGTGTAATTAACAGGAAGTTCTTTGGGGATTGGAACATGATTCCACTTATCCTACTATCCTGATATTCCCCATAGTGCCTGCCATATACATCTGCCCATATTAGTATGTAATATTTATCTCTTTAATGTATCACAAAAAATAATATATTCTAAAATGTGCCTTTGTTGTCCGCTAAGAATCCTTCCAACCCTTTAACTCCCTTCTCCCCACTGTTGACCTCCTTGCTCTGGGTCTTCATAGGCATATATTGCTTCTGCCTTCTTGGAGGATTTAAAGAGGAAAAATCAAGGCAATGGGTTGAATTGCGCTATACTGCTTTTTTTTTATATTAACTTCTCCTGAGCAATGCAGCAATAATGCTTTTCAGCATGTTATTTATTCATCCATTTAAAAACTTTCACTGTACACTGTGCATCTGTCTTCTTTAAAGAGTGCATCATATTGTTTCTAAGTGATCACATTTGCCCAGTCCTCTTTCCCAGTCTCTCTCCCGTAAGCATTTGAATGGCCTAGAGCAAGGGGGCAAATGGAAGCCCTTGTCCTTACACCTCATTCATCAAGAAAACAAAATTTTAAGTAAGAGGTATTATATCTTCCTACCTTGACAAGCATGTCATAATGATTTGTATGGCTAGGCTTGAAATGGAATCTCTTACACTCTGAAATCTGTACTTAAACTGCAACGAGATTGTCCTCCAGCATCTGGCTGCTTCTCTTCCCACGCACGGCTTTATCCCTCTCTGTGCTGGAAGCCAGTACTCGTGAGTGGACACCATGCTGGGGCTGCTCTTAGCTTTCAGGCTATGCACACCAAAGGCCCAGTTTGCTTGAGAGATAATGGCCCAGGAGAAAGGCCCAAGAAGAACTTACAAATGAGCTTTGGGACCATTCGAGCAGGAAATTTTGGTGTCTTTAGTACCAGGAGTGTGGTTTATTTTATTTTATTTTATTTTATTATTTTATTATTTATTTTTTTAAAAGATTTTATTTATGTATTTGTCAGAGAGAGAGAGAGAGAGAGAAAGCACAAGCAGGGGGAGTGGCAGGCAGAGGGAGAAGCAGGCTCCCTACTGAGCAGGGAGTCCAATGTGGGACTCGATCCCAGGACCCTGGGATCATGACCCGAGCCGAAGTCAGTTGCCTAACCGACTGAGCCACCCAGGCGTCCCAAGAGTGTGGTTTGGAGCAAGAAGATATGTTATGTCCGGTATTTGGGTGGACATCGTTGTAACTACATGGCAGTTTAACTCTTCCCTTAGCCCACTCATATATCCTTTGTCCTTCCAAGGGGATCTGAGGCTACTGTCTAATATGCAGACTTCAAGGAACTCGCTGTGTACTACATGGGCTTACAGCAAAAGAAGCTATTACAAAAATATGCTGGGTATTAAGAGAGAATATGCATTGGGAAGATGTGCCTGGAGGAATTAAGGGAGTCTTTGACCTTAGTGAGGCATTCAAGCAGTCTAAAAGGAAGAGTATTTTACCACAGCTCAGCTTTGGGGGCAAAAGGAGGAAAGGAAGAGCATCTTAGTTGGCAGCAGCAACCTGTTCAAATGCACAGAAATCTGAATAAGCAGAGCAAACTGGGAAAATGAACATAAGTGATTTGGCCTGATTTGGGGCTGCAGAGCAGGCAGCGGCTCGAACACATAATACTGGATGATCCCAAGTTACCAAAAAGAGCAACAAAACTCACTTGCACAATTTCCTAAATGCAGTGGCTTAGGATGAAAGCCTTCTCTTGCCAATGTACTTACTCTCCCTTCTTCTCTCCAAAGCTTCCCGCTGCACCTACCAGCACCTGGACTGCACTCTGGGACAGAGTCTCATTCCTATATTGTCTCTGGTAGCTTGCCTAAAACAAATGTGCAAATTATTATATAGCATGGATAACAATAACAACTTAATATTTTCTTTATGGAAAAATAGTCTGTAGAAAGAAGTCAAAATCCCTAAATATCTACTGTCTCTATAAAAAGACTGTTTCTATGCAGTCCAGACCTTGCAATCAGTGCAGAAGGTCCGTCTGGACTTTGGGTAAAACTAAACTGGTTCTGTGGAAAACTAGGTTCCTGCAAGATGTTAATTAGGCTTTCAAAAATAAGTGGTGTTCTGTGGCCACTTAAATGGCCAAATAAATATGGGAACTTCCTGCTGCAAGTATATCCTCACCTTAACAGTTTATAATGCATATTAGAAAATTAAAGACTGAGAAATCCTATAGTAGAGAATCCTGGTTTATATCTTTAATTTCATTTTCCCAAATATTTTGACAACACAGCTCTGTTGTCTCCAGTCTGTTATAAGCATTAAATGAACTGCCACTGTTGTACAGAAAACAGTCATTTGCTAATTTGGCCCATATATTGAGAGCCCACTTTGCTCCCCGGCACTACCTCTGATGCTGAAGAGGCCACTGTGTGACACTGCCCTGGCCCCATTGTGCTGAACACTGTCAAAAATCACTGTATGGACTAACTTCCTAAATTGGAATGTATGATATAACTAAAGACTTTTGCTTCCATAGAACATGACTTGTCAGCACAATCATGTATGGATCTTTTTTAACATTTTAATTTATTTATTTGTCATAGAGAGAGAGAGAGAGAGAGAGCACAAGCAGGGGGCGGGGCAGGCAGAGCAGGCTCCCCACTGAGCCAGGAGCCCAACGTGGGACTTGATCCCAGGACCCTGGGATCATGACCCGAGTCGAAGGCAGACACCTAACCGACTGAGCCACCCAGGCATCCCTCATTTATGGATATTAAAATGCAGCTCTGCTCTTGAGGGATCCCAGAAAGGGGTAGAACTAATTTTAAGAATGAGGGAACAAAGGTTATTTGTCTATAACACAGGAACTCAACAGAGTAACACTGTTCTTCTTAAACTTAAAGTACTTATAAAATCATGTGAGATTAACATATTTTCAATATTCTCGAAGGTAAACACCATAGTTTGTAGAAAAATAAGGAAGCTGAAAGTAGTATGGAACTCATGAAAGCTTAGCAACACAAATGACAAAACAGACTCTAGAAAAATGTTAATTCTTAAATGATCATTCATACCAAAATGTAAGAAGAATTTAGAGAATGGTTGATTCCCTAAAATAACTGCCATTTATTGAGCTCCCTACCATACTATTAAATTAACTGATTTACATATATTTTGCAAAGAATCATTTAATCCTTACAGGAAATTTATGGGGAAGATATTCTAATCTGCATTTCACAGAGAGAAAGCTGAGGCTCAAAGAGTTAAGTATTTTTCCCAAGATCACATTAGAAACTCAGTTCTCTCTGAATTTAAAGCCTGTCTCCCCTTCCCCCTGTTATATTTGGGGGATGTTGCCTCTCCTATACCACTGTCTCATCATGCTGTGCTTCCTCTTCTAATGTACAACAGTAGAGAAAGTATTGCCCAGTTAATAGTAACTGGCTGAGTTTTAAATAAAAGCTCTCAAAGCTTTGAGAAGTATCATAGACTTGTTAATATTATGGTTGGAGCAGTGAGCATCAGAATTGAGGTTGCAGAAACCAAATTAGCAAATGAAGGTAAACATGAAAATATGTCTAGAACAAAGAAGGGCTAAAAAGATGTGAGATGAGATAAAGAGCTAGAGAACAGAACAGAAAGATCCAACCTACTTTAAAAAAATAGGATTTCCTGGTTAAGACCCAATACATACCACAAAATCAACAAAGATATAATGGTAGAAAACAAACATTTAGGGAAAAGTATGTGGAATGTATATTGCAGAAAACATAGAATATCACAAGGGGAAAAATATAGGGGGTCCTGCAGTTAGCATTTTCCTCTTTTACAAGTGGGGAAAATAAAGACTAAAAAGAGTAAGTCCTGAGTCACATTATTAATGAAAGCAAGACTTAAAATGGAGTCTCCTGTATTGATTTGGAGGGTTCTTGAATACTATATAAATTAAAAATCTGGAAGTGACTCAAAGATATGATATCATAAAATCTGCTGGTGGAACAAAGCACTATATGGGCATAAGTTCATCCTTCATGGCACTGCCTCAATTGTTTAAAGAAATTATTTATGTCCTTGGAAAAGCTGCCTTTGAGAGTCAACCTCTCTGCCAGGACTAATGCTGAAGAGAGAAAAATCGTACCCTATAGACCTTCCATTTCCCAAGTTAGAATGAACACATAGAATGCTTGGAATTCTGTATGGCTGTAATAGCCAAGACATGCATGAGAGTTCCATATGCAATGAGGAAGACCCACCATGAACATTTTGAGAGCGTAAGTCATGGCAACGAGTCCAGATCCTGACCTGGATAGTAAAATGGTAATTAGGCTATTAGCAATTTCCCACAGAGTCCAGTATGCTGCTGTGCCACAGAATTTCTCTAACTTTTATCCAAAATTGGATCTGAAAACTAGTCTCTACCTGCAGTTATTAGCAGAGCTGGTGGTATCTTTCATGAAAAACTGGTGTGGACCCAGAGATGGGCAGTGTTGTAGAAATGGCTGCATGACACACCTGAAGGTTGAGTTCTGCTGTAATTCCTGCCTTGGGGGGTCTGGATTTGGGTTCCCAAATCCTCTTAATAAAACACCTTTTATTTAGGCTAATTTAGATGGATCTATTTCCCTTTTCTTTTTTTTTTGGCAGTCAAACAGATTCCTAAGATAATGCCAAACTTCCTTTTGCCTTTGTAACAATCTATTAAGCTATGCAGGTAAGCCTAATCAAGATGTCTTTAGTGAAGGAAAAAGTTTTCAGGATAATTTTAGCCCAAATATCATTTAAAAGTGTATGATCAAGTACTAACTATTTGTGCCGACAAGAGACGTCTGTTGGCCAGCTCCATTGCTTCAATGTTAAGGGTCTCATCTATTTCCTTGTTACAGTCTAGACATGTCACCTTTTGATGTTCTGTTGGGTCTCCTTGGCTCAACTAAGTGAAACAGAAATAAAAGCAAACAAAAAAAAATACACGAATATTAACATATTGTTTAGCATAACCCTCAAGCAATTCACCTAAAAATTTAGTTTGAAAAACTATAGAAAATCTGTTATATACAGAAAAAGTGTTCAGATGAGTTTCCTCATCATTTCACAGTTATCTAGAAGGTAAAATAATTGCCAGTTTTGGAGGAAAGGAGTTATATTTTTATGTTTACATGGCATTATTGACATTTTATAAAAGCGACCACATATATGATCCCACTTTAAACCAATGATTCTGGAAGTGTGGTCCCTCAGCAGCCTCAGTGTCACGTGGAAATTGTTAGAAATGCACATTCTCAGACCCCAACACAGACCTGCTAAATCAAAAGAATAGGGCAGAAATCTGTGGTTTTATAAACCCATTCCATGATTCTTGCTGCTGATAAAATTTGATAATCACTGCCTTAACCTCATCACTTAAGGTAGAGTAGAAGGTGAACTTAGCATTGGGAGATGGGGATTATGGATAACTTCATTTTACCATTGAGAAAAGCTGAAGCTTAGAGAAAATAGAAGATTTGCTCAAGATCATAAAGCTATTTATTAAGTGACAAAGCCATGATACGAACCCAGATTTTCTGAGTCCAAGGCCAGTGCTCTATCTATAATACCATAATATCCCCCATGTTTAATTATCTACCTTCTGAAACAGATCGAGTATCAGAGTGGTGGCCTCAACCTTGACTTTGCACTAGAATCAGCTGGGTAAATGGAATAAAAACACATATTCCTGGGATCCACCAGACCATCTGCATTATTAGAATCTCCTCAGTGGGGCTGGGAAATAAAGCCATATTTTGATAAGCTTTCTAGATGAATCTGATGCAGTCAGATTAGCAAAAAGCCACAGTTGGGAGCTACTGTAGAAAATAATTGGATTTGACTTGGTACTTGTCTTATCCAGAAATCCCGGCACTGTTCTGTAGGCAGAAGGCTTGGTTCTGAGTCTCCATCTGGAGCTTCAAGCACTGGTTAGTGGATATGAAATGGATTTTGGGGAATCCTACTTTATAGAAACATTGATCTTATGTCTACACTCGTAGAAGTTGGCTCCTTCTCCTATTGTATGACTCAGCAAAACATTGCAAAAACTGCATCATACAGTATGCATTGAAATATTGCATTGAAAACTGGATGTAACAGAGGAGATAACAAAGCAGCAGTAGCATTGAGAAGATTCCAGAACAACTTTTATTATTTCTCCTTATGGCAGCCATGACCGATTGGGGAGTTACATACCCTTCAGTGACTAAGAAGTCTGACCGCAGAGATTCTAAAGCATATCTCAGAAGCAGGAGGTGACATCTCACCCACACCTAAACTTATGATACTGGCTTTGAATTCTATTTGATATCAAAAAATAATATTAATCATAAGTGAGGGGCTAGTAAGTACTTGGCATATATGATAGTGTAAACAAATGCTAAGTAAATGCTGAACAAAGGCACCTGTCCACTGTCAATCTAATAAAAAACTAGCCATTTTCTCAGGCTCACTTTCCTCTTTTATGGCACCTTTTATAGGGAGCTCCAAAGCACTGCTCCTTCTTTTGAATTTACCCTAAGATTCCTTTCTATTATTACAGTGGGTTACCAATACAACTTCTCCATCAATTACCAGTATTAAAACTGTGAATATTTGTAACATTTAGACTTACTTCAGGTAATGATATCTACTTTGAAGGAGTAAACAAAGGATATGACTTGCTTACCGCATATGGGTTTTGAAGTATAATTGCTTTCTCAACCATATTCCAATCCGCATTAGCAAGATCTTTGTCAAATTTGAGTGCAGAGGCTGCAGATTTGGTTAGCTCTTGAAAGTGTTGAAATGTACAATAAAGTGATTTATATTTTGTTGATGTGACATCACGAAGACCTTGGGTATGAAGAGTATGTTTTATCACTAATAAGGATACCACCATTTTGATATTGATTATATAGTTTCCTTTTGTGTCTACTGCCACCAACTATTTTTTATTGAAGTTAAAGACTCAACATAAATTGTTTAATAATGGAAACATTAACAATTTCAAGCTTTTCTACTTTCATACTCCTCAGAATAATAACAGTAAAGTTAATATTTATTGAGTGCTTACCATATGCTGAGAAAAGACTTCTCAGCACATTGAACGTATTAAATCTTTGATTACCTTACCCATCTTTTAAAAGTCCCTTTTTCTGGTTTGATAGATGAAGAGACAGAAGAACAGAAGTGTAATGATTAATTTTATGTGTCAACTTGACTGGGCTACAGGATACCCAGATATTTTGTAATATTATTCTAGGTGTGTCTGTGAAGGTGTTTCTGGATAAGAATAACATTTAAATTGGTAGACTGGGTAAAGCAGATTGCCCTCCTCACTGCCAGCAAGCCTCATCCAAACCATTGGAGTCCTGAATAGAACAAAAGAAAATTCGCTCTCTCTGACTTATGGTCTTTGAGTTGGGACATCACTCCTCTCCTGCCTTTGCATTTGGACAGGAAGTTACACTACTGGCTTTCCTGGATCTCAGACTTTTGGACTGAAGGTCTTGGGACTTCTTAGTTTCCATGATCACGTGAACCAATTTCCTATAATAATATAATATACATACGTACACAGAATAGATGACACATACATATATAGGAGATATACATGTAGGAGATATATATCTGTGTATATGTATATCTGTACTTCCTACATACACATTCCTGACATATGTATCCCATATATATGTATATATTTACAAATATACAGAATATAGGTAAATATACATATATTTAGGAGATACCTATTAAAGGATGTATCAGTATAGATATATACATATATATATATCCTACCTAAATGTAATTCATGTATATACATATTTATACATATATATATATATATGATAAGTATATATATTTATCTCCAGACCTCATTAAGGTTTGAAGGACTCTTCCTATCAGACACAAATTCCTTCCTTGGAAAGCAATAATGTTCTGCGAGCAAATGTTCACTGCTCTCAATGCAAATAAACTCATGCTCCTCAATAAGAATTTTAAGTTTATTTAGCTATTAAGTAGAACATACGATACTCTTTGCAAAACTCCCCCTCTTTAATCTTTTCTTCCCAATTTACTGTGTTAAGGCTCAGAGAATTTTAAAAAGAAAAGAGAAAAGGTTTTGTTGCAAATACAAGGAAGGAAGGTAGATTGGGTAGTGCAATGTCATCCATAAAGATGGAGTCTCAAGACTGATTAAAAATGCCATTAGATGAAAGCTCTGTGTAACAGAAAGGGTGACAGAGCATTTGGGAATATAATGGATTGAAAGCATCAGGGCTATTTGTTTCTAGTTCCTCAACTGCCATTACCTCGTTGCATGACCTTGGGCAGGAACTTTTAACTCTCTAGATCTCCATTCTTCCCCTGTTAAAAAGTAGACGATGAAAATGGGCATACTGTATAAGGCAATTGCCTCCTACAACTGCTATTTCCCTCATACCATGCAATCAGTTATCCACAGAACAAGAGTTAACCATTTAATTACACTTACTTGCTTAAAACTGGCCAAGGACTTCCTCTTGCCCTTAGAGTAAAATCTTAAAATCCAAGGCCCTTCATTACTTAACTCCTTTCTACCTCTCCCATCTGGACATTCTCCACTATCTGCTTGTTCTCAAAGGGTCAAACCCTCTTTCCTTGAACACACTCAGCTTCTAGCTTCCTCAGGAACCTAGGACCCATTGTATTTTCTATCTTATGCATGTGTGACTTGTTTACTTTGATGTGCATATGACTCTCTGGTCCTGCCTCATATGACCTGTTAACTGTCTGTTTCTCCTTTCACCAATGTAAGCTCCATGGATATAGAAATCCTGTCTGTCTTCAATGCATCATTATCAGAATAGTGCCTGGCAGATAGAAGGCTTTCAATAAAAGTTTGTTGAATAATTGAATAAACTTATTGTACTATTTTATTTAACCTAGACTAATGCAAATAAGTAATCTTTTTAAATTTACAAGCTTATTGGCCTAACCTGTTCATACGCTTTTTTAAAAAATTTATTTATTTGAGAGACAGAGATAGTGAGAGAGAGCACTAGTGGGAAGGAGGGGGAGAAGCACACTCCCCACTGAGCAGGGAACCCAATGCAAGGCTTGGTCCCAGGACACTGGGATCATGACCTGAGCCAAAGGCAGATGCTTAATGGACTGAGCCACCCAGGCGCCCCTGTTCATATGCTTTTATACAGAGATCCAATTTCCTCTTCAATTAGACACTTAATTTTCATTTATGTGGCTTCTTTCCTCATTATTAGCAATTCTTTAGCATTTTTAGAACGTCTGTCTCTTCACTCAGGAATAGTAATTACTAGGGGTTACCTAGTAAGTAGTAGGGCTTATCTAGTAATTAGTAATTACTAGGGCTTACCTAGTTTACTAACTGCCATTGGCAAAATAAATCTATTGACAATCAAGGTAACTAAGCATACTGACACTCCATGAAATAATACCTAGAATAGAAAAAAATACAAAGTAAGTATTCATGATAATTTCTTGTAATATATTCTATATTTACCAGTGTAAATTAAACTAGGTTGTACTAGGTCAATAAATGCTCATAGTAGGAGAGAATTTGAATGTCAGGCATGATGAAAGTACTCTGGGGATTCTCTATCTTCCTGCACATATTTTATCCATGTTTTTGGAACAAAATCAAGACCCAGGACATATGGTTTGACAAGTAAACATATAGAGACATCGGGGGAAAAAAAAGCTTGTCCCTAAATTCCATTGTTGCACTTTTTGGGCCTTCAGATATTGGGTGCTTCATATATTTTAACCAGTTTAATAGTTGTTTACTATAGAAAATAGGTCTGATATCTTTTATTCAGCATGGTTAGAGTCAGAATTCCACATGCATCAGTAATTTGCTAAGAGTTCCTGAAGCATTCTAATGTGCCTTCAAAGTTGAGGACCACTAAGTTAGTTAATTTAATAGTAGTACAAGCTAACATCTCTATAGTAAGCACAGAGCACAATATGTCAGGCTTATTTAATCCTCACTACAAGTCTATGAAGTAAATACCAATATTGTCCAATTACACAAGTGGGAAGCTCAGGCAGTAACTTACCCACGGTCATTTAACTTGTGAGTCCTAGGGACAGGATTAAGTTATTTTTTTACTTTATTTTATTACATTACATTAATCACCATACATTACATCATTAGTTTTTGATGTAGTGTTCCATGATTCATTGTTCGCATATAACACCCAGTGCTCCATTCAATATGTGCTCTCTTTAATACCCATCACCAGGCTAACCCATCCCCCCACCCCCCTCCCCTCTAGAACCCTCAGTCTGTTTCTCAGAGTCCATAGTCTCTCATGGTTCCTCTACCCCCTCTGATTTCCCCCCCTTCATTTTCCCCTTCCTACTATCTCTTCTTTTTTTTTTTTTTAACATATAATGTATTATTTGTTTCAGAGGTACAGGTCTGTGATTCAACAGTCTTACACAATTCAGAGCACTCACCATAGCACATACAATGTCTATCACCCAGCCACCCCATCCCTCCCACCCCCCACCACTCCAGCAACCATCAGTTTGTTTCCTGAGATTAAGAATTCCTCATATCAGTGAGATCATATAATACATGTCTTTCTCTGATTGACTTATTTCACTCAGCATAATACCCTGCAGTTTCATCCAAGTTGTTGCAAATGGCAAGATTTCATTCCTTTTGATGGCTGCATAATATTTCATTGTATATATATACCACCTCTTCTTTATCCATTCATCTGTCGATGGACATCTGGGCTCTTTCCATAGTTTGGCTATTGTGGACATTGCTGCTATAAATATCAGGGTGCACATACCCCTTCGGATCACTACATTTGTATCTTTGGGGTAAATACCCAGTAGTGTAATTTCTAGGTCCTATGGTAGCTCTATTTTCAACTTTTTGAGGAACCTCCATACTGTTTTCCAGAGTGGCTGCATTCCCACTAAAAATGTAGGAGGGTTCCCCTTTCTCCACATCCCTGCCAGCATCTGTCGTTTCCTGACTTGTTAATTTTAGCCATTCTGACTGGTGTGAGGTGGTATCTCATTGAGGTTTTGGTTTGGATTTCCCTGATCCCGAGCAATATTGAGCACTTTTTCATGTGTCTGTTGGCCATTTGGATGTCTTCTTTGGAAAAATATCTGTTCCTGTCTTCTGTCCACTTCCTGATTGGATTATTTGTTCTTTGGATGTTGAGTTTGATAAGTTCTTTATAGATTTTGGATACTAGCCCTTTATCTGGTATGTCATTTGCAAATATCTTCTCCCATTCTGTTGGCTGTCTTTTGGTTTCATTGACTGTTTCTTTTGCTGTGCAAAAGCTTTTTATCTTGATGAAATCCCAATAGTTCATTTTTGCCCTTGCTTCCCTTGCCTTTGGCGATGTTTCTAGGAAGAAGTTGCTGCGGCTGAGGTCAAAGAGGTTGCTGCCTGTGTTCTCCTTTAGGATTTTGATGAACTCCTGTCTCACATTTAGGTCTTTCAACCATTTTGAGTCTATTTTTGTGTGTGGTGTAAGGAAAAGGTCCAGTTTCATTCTTCTGCATGTAGCTGTCCAATTTTCCCAACATCATTTGTTGAAGAGACTTTCTTTTTTCCATTGGACATTCTTTCCTGCTTTGTCAAAGATTAGTTGACCATAGAGTTGAGGGTCCATTTCTGGGCTCTCTATTCTGTTCCATTGATCTATGTGTCTGTTTTTGTGCCAGCACCATACTGTCTTGATGATTATAGCTTTGTAATAGAGCTTGAAGTCCGGAATTGTGATGCCACCAGCTTTTCTTTTCGTTTTCAATATTCCTCTGGCTATTTGGGGTCTTTTCTGGTTCCATACAAATTTTAGGATTATTTGTTCCATTTCTTTGAAAATAGTGGATGGTATTTTGATAGGGATTGCATTAAATGTGTAGATTGCTCTAGGTAGCATTGACATCTTCACAATATTTGTTCTTCCAATCCATGAGCATGGAACATTTTTCCATTTCTTTGTGTCTTTCTCAATTTCTTTCATGGGTATTTTGTAGTTTTCTGAGTAGATTCTTTGCCTATTTGGTTAGATTTATTCCTAGGGATCTCTTGGTTTTGGGTGCAATTGTAAATGGGATCAACTCCTTAATTTCTCTTTCTGCTGTCTTGTTGTTGGTGTATAGAAACGCCACTGATTTTATATCCTGCGACTTTACTGAATTCCTGTATGAGTTCTAGCAGTTTTGGGGTGGAGTCTTTTCGGTTTTCCACATAAAGCAGCATATCATCTGCAAAGAGTGAGAGTTTGACTTCTTCTTTGCTGACTCGGATGCATTTATTTCTTTTTGATGTCTGATTGCTGAGGCTAGGACTTCTAGTACTATGTTGAACAGTAGTGGTGATAGTGGACATCCCTGCCATGTTCCTGACCTTAGGGGGAAACTCTCAGTTTTTCCCCATTGAGAATGATATTCACTGTGTGTTTTTCATAGATGGCTTTTATGATATTGAGGTATGTACCCTCTATCCCTATACTCTGAAGAGTTTTGATCAAGAAAGGATGCTGTACTTTGTCAAATGCCTTTTCTGCATCTACTGAGAGGATCATATGGTTCTTGTTCTTTCCTTTATTAATGTATTGTATCACATTGATTGATTTGTGGATGTCGAACCAACCTTGCAGCCCAGGAATAAATTCCACTTGGTCGTGGTGAATAATCCTTTTAATGTACTTTTGGACCTTATTGGCTAATATTTTGGTGAGAATTTTTGCATCCATGTTCATCAGGGATATTGGTCTGTAATTCTCCTTTGTGATGGGGTTTTTGGTTTTGGGATTAAGGTAATGATGGCCCCATAAAACGAGTTTGGAAGTTTTCCTTCCATTTCTATTTTTTGGAACAGTTTCAGAAGAATAGGTATTAATTCTTCTTTAAATGTTTGGTAGAATTCCCCTGGGAAGCCATCTGGCCCTGGGCTCTTGTTTTTTGGGAGATTTTTGATGACTGCTTCAATTTCCTTAGTGGTTATAGGTCTATTCAGGTTTTCTATTTCTTCCTGGTTCAGTTTTGCTAGTTGATACATCTCTAGGAATGCGTCCATTTCTTCCAGATTCTCTAATTTGCTGGCATATAGTTGCTCATAATATGTTCTTATAATTGTTTGTATTTCTTTGATGTTGGTTGTGATCTCTCCTCTTTCATTCATGATTTTATTTATTTGGGTCATTTCTCTTTTCTTTTTGATAAGTCTGGCCAGGGGTTTATCAATCTTATTAATTCTTTCAAAGAACTAGGTCCTAGTTTCGTTGATCTGTTCTACTGTTCTTTTGGTTTCTATTTCATTGATTTCTGCTCTAATCTTTATTATTTCTCTTCTGCTGGGTTTAGGCTTTATTTGCTGTTCTTTCTCCAGCTCCTTTAGGTGTAGGGTTAGGTTGTGTATTTGAGAGCTTTCTTGTTTCTTGAGAAAGGCTTGTATTGCTATGTACTTTCCTCTTACGACTGCCTTTGCTGCATCCCAAAGATTTTGAACAGTTGTGTTTTCATTTTCATTTGTTTCCATGAAATTTTAAATTCTTCTTTAATTTCCTGGTTGACCCATTCATTCTTTAATAGGATGCTCTTTAGCCTCCATGTATTTGAGTTCTGACTTTCCTCTTGTGATTGATTCTAGTTTCAAAATATTGTGGTCTGAAAATATGCAGGGAATGATCCCAATCTTTTGGTACTGGTTGAGACCTGATTTGTGACCTAGGATGTGATCTATTCTGGAGAATGTTCCATGGGCACTAGAGAAGAATGTGTATTCTATTGCTTTGGGATGGAATGTTCTGAATATATCTGTGAAGTCCATTTGGCCCAGTGTGTCATTTAAAGTCTTTATTTCCTTGTTGATCTTTTGCTTAGATGATCTGTCCATTTCAGTGAAGGGGGTGTTCAAGTCCCCCACTATTATTGTATTGTTGTCAATGTGTTTGCTTTTGTTATTAATCAGCTTATATAACTGGCTGCTCCCATGTTAGAGGCATAGATATTTACAATTGTTAGATCTTCTTGTTGGATAGACCCTTTAAGTAGGATATAGTGTCCTTCCTCATCTCTAATTATAGTCTTTGGTTTAAAATCTAATTTGTCTGATATAAGGATTGCCACCCCAGCTTTCTTTTGGTGTCCATTAGCATGGTAAATGGTTTTCCACCCCCTCACTTTCAGTCTGGAGGTATCTTTGGGTCTAAAATGAGTCTCTTGCCAGACAGCATATTGATGGGTCTTGTTTTTTTATCCAATCTGATAGCCTCTGTCTTTTGATTGGGGCATTTAGCCCATTTACATTCAGGGTCACTATTGAAAGATATGAATTTAGTGCCATTGTATTGCCTGTAAGGTGACCGTTACTGTATATTGTCTCTGTTCCTTTCTGGTCTATGTTACTTTTAGGCTCTCTCTTTGCTTAGAGGACCCTTTTCAATATTTCTTGTAGGGCTGGTTTTGTGTTTGCAAATTCCTTTAGTTTTTGTTTGTCCTGGAAGCTTTTTATTACTCCTTCTATTTTCAATGATAGCCTAGCTGGATTTAGTATTCTTGGCTGTATATTTTTCTCATTTAGTGCTCTGAATATATCATGCCAAGTCCTTTCTGGCCTGCCAGGTCTCTGTGGATAGGTCTGTTGCCAATCTAATGTTTCTACCATTGTAGGTTACAGATCTCTTGTCCTGAGCTGCTTTCAGGATTTTCTCTTTGTCTCTGATACTTGTAAGTTTTACTATTAGATGTCGGGGTGTTGACCTATTTTTATTGGTTTTGAGAGGGGTTCTCTGTGCCTCCTGGATTTTGATGCCTGTTTCTTTTCCCAAATTAGGGAAGTCCTCTGCTATAATTTGCTCCAATATACCTTCTGCCCCCCTCTCTCTCTCTTCTTTTTCTGGGATCCCAATTATTCTAATACTGTTTCATCTTATGGTATCATTTATTTCTGAATTCTGCCCTCGTGGTCCAGTAGTTGTTTATCTCTCTTTTTCTCAGCTTCTTTATTTTCCATCATTTGGTCTTCTATATCATTAATTCTCTCTCTTGCTTCATTTATCCTAGTAGTTAGAGCCTCCATTTTTGATTGCACCTCACTAACAGCCTTTTTGATTTTGATTTGGTTAGATTTTAGTTCTTTTATTTCTCCAGAAAGGGTTTCTCTAATATCTTCCATGCTTTTTTCAAGTTGAGCTAGTATCTTTATAATTTTCATTCTGAACTCTAGTTCTGACATCTTACTAATGTCTGTTTTGATTCAGTTCCTGGCAGTTGGTACTGCCTCTTGTTCTTTTTTTTGAGGTGATTTTTTCCATCTTGTCATTTTGTCCAGAGGGGAACAGATGAATGAGAGAACAAAATGCTAACAGGGTAACGATGACCCCAGAAAAATATGCACTAAACAAATCAGAAGAGACCTGAAACTGGGGGAAAAGAAAGGGAAAGAAAGAAAGAAAAAAAAAAAGAATATGATCAAATATGATCAGGCTGGTGCATAGATCAGTGCCACACACTAGATTTTGGGCGTATATTGGTCTGTTAGAAGAAACTGCCTCTCAAAATTTTAAAGAAAGAAAAACTTATATATGTACAAAATAAGGGTAAATACGATGAAGGTATGGAATATGACTGCAAAGATGAAAATTATAAAAGATTTTATGAAAGGAATTGATAAGAAGTTGGTTGAAAAAAGAAAGAAGAGAAATTAAAAAAAAAGGGGGGAGAGAATGTGATCAGGCAGGAGACTAGAACAAAGCCAAACACTAGAGATTTAGGGTATATTTTGGTCTGTTAGAAGAAACTGTATCCCAAAATTTTAAAGAGAGAACAACTTATATATATATATACCAAAAATAAGATTAACTACTATGAAGGGATAGACTATGACTCTAAAAATGAAAAATAAAAAAAGATTTTTAAAAAGGGATTGATAAGATGTTGGTTGAAAAAGGGAAAAGGAAAAATTTAAAAGAAAAAGAAAATTGAAAAATTAACTTTGAAAGACTAAAGAATCATGGGGAAAAAGCCATGAATTCTACGTGCAGTACTCCCCTAGTGCTGGAGTCCTGCCGTTCTCATTGATTGGTAAACTTGATCTTGGCTGGCTGTTCTTGCTGATCTTCTGGGGGAGGGGTCTGTTGCTGTGGTTCCTGAATGTCTTTGCTGGAGGCGGAATTGCCCCGCCCTTGCTGGGTCCAGGCTAAGTAATCGGCTTGGTTTGGCTCTTGGGAGCTTTTGTTCCCTGCAAGCTTTCCGTACAGCTTTGGAGGATGAGAGTGAAAATGGTGGCCTCCCAATCTCCGCCCAGGAGGAGCCGAGAACTTGGGGCCCCGCTCCTCAGTGCACCCCCAGAAAAAAGCAATCACTCCCATCTCCCCGGTCTCCGGCCGCACCTCGTGCTCACCCGGCCTGTGACCGAGCATTTCTATCTCTTGCACCGGACCCTGTGTGGAGTCTCCAAACCCAGCAGATCCCTGCGGTTGCGCTCCAGCGCCGCTCCTCCCAGGGGAGGAAGGGAAGTCTCCCTGGATCTGCCGCTTGTTGGGTCCCTGCTGGAGGAGCTGTGCCCCGACTGTGCTGCAGACCACAGTTTATGGCAACCCCGAGCTGAGAGCCCACTCCTCGGCTCCGTCTCTGCAGCCGGCTTCCCCGCTCCGATAGCTGGGAGCTCTGCCGCACTCAGGCACCCCCGGTCTTTCTGTGATCCCGAGGGTCCTGAGACCCCACTGTCCCAGCGAGGGTTCCACCCCCCGCTTAGCCACTGGAGCAACATCCCTCAGCGGAGCCGACTTCTAAAAGTTCTGATATTGTGCTCCACTGCTCTATCACTTGCCGGAAGTGGCCAACAGAGGCCCCTTCCCCCGCCGTCTATCCTCCCGAATATCGCTTCGGATTCACTTCTCCACATGTCCTACCTTCCAGAAAGCGGTCGCTTTTTTGTTCAGAGTTGCTGCTATTCTTTTCTTCGATCTCCTGTTGAGTTCATAGGTGTTCAGAATGGTTTGATCCCTATCTAGCTGAATTCCTGAGACCTGAGGAAATTTAGGTCTCCTACTCCTCTGCCATCTTGCTCCGCCCCTCAGGATTAAGATATTTTTAACCTTTTCCTCTAGTGCTGCTTCATGAGCATTAAAAAGTTAGCTGGAGGGTTCAGCCAGATTAAATTAAGGAAGGAGTGCGACTTTCTTTTCAACTAGTTACTACTGATGAGGGCATCTCACTACATGATTTTGTTTACTAGGGTTTTATCTCAAATCAGGTCTACGTGGCATCATCATCATCATCAAGACTCATATTTATTGTACATTTACAATATGCTAAACAATGTGTTAAGCATTTTATGTACATTTTCTATTTCTCAAATAAGCTTTGAGATAGTGTTGCGCTAGTGCTGACTTTTACCAGCTCATGAGAGCTGATCATTAAATTTTCAGGAAGTTATGGAGTTGATCGTTGTTCTGTTAGGGTGATTACACCATGGAAATTGACAAATACTACCAATTAGGGCTCCCTTTGACCCCTAAGAAAGTTACTTGTTAAACATTTGCTAGCACAACACTGGTATTATTTAGTCCCTTTTGGAATGAAGAAACTGACAGGTGCGATGGGGTGGGTACTAATTAACTTACTGACAGCCACACAGAAATAGCAGCCAACTAGAAATTTCAGAATCCAGATCCATGTGCAATGTCTACCTTTACACTGGCCAGGATGTGTGGTACCAAACTGACCTGGATTATTCAGGCATGTGGAGATAGTTAAAAAGAAAGGGGAGATAATGTAATATTAGATAATTTTGGTTTTAAAAGCAGTGTTTGAATGTTTAATTTTGTAATGTTTGGTCTATTATCTAATTAGACGTGCAATGATTCCCTTGCTGCTCTTCTCTTTACATTTGGAATTTTTGTGTTAAAAAACCCACAATGGAAGTGTTAGATGCATTGTGATATCTGCACAGGAAATTTCTTACTAGAGCTCCTTGTAATGGTCTTACCTGGAAATAAGGTAGAGGGAGAGTCATGCCCTTTATGTTCTGTTTGGCAGAATTTGGGGCTAGTCTCAGTGAAGAGGTAACTTCAGTTTACCATTAAAATGTTTTGGTTCCTAGCGTTACTAAATGTGGCCTCACAAAGTTACAGAAAACAGTAAAGTCAATCATAAGCAGGTTTCTATTTTTCTCAAGTGGCTATTAGGAATAAGTAAAAATAAAAATAAGAACACTTATTGAGTACTTACTCTGTATCAGGTACTATTTTTAAAAATATTTATTTATTTATTTATTTGATGGGAGGGAGGGGCAGAGAGAGAATCTCAAGCAGACTCCACACCCAGTGTGGAGCCCAGTTCGGGGCTCCATCTCATGATCATGACCTAAGCTGAAACCAAGATTTGGAGGCTTAACTGACCAAGCCACCCAGGCACCCTGATCAGGTACTATTTTAAATTATTTATAAGTTTTAACTCCTTTAACCTTCATAATAAACTTATTTTAAGAGTGTAATGAAAAAGGGTGCCTGGGTGGCTTAGTCGTTAAGCAACTGCCTTCGGCTCGGGTCATGATCTCAGGGTCCTGGGATCCAGCCCCACATCAGGCTTCCTGCTCAGCAGGGAGTCTGCTCCTCACTTTCCCTCTGCCACTCCCCCTGCTTGTGCTCCCTCTGCTTGTGCTCTCTCACTCATGCTCGCTCTCTCTCTCTCAAATAAAAAAAAAAAAAAAAAGAAGCCAGAAAAGGTAAACCCAAATCATTCAATCAGGTGTTAGAAAGGTAAGAGTAGGAACAGGTGTGTTCACCTCTCTTATCTTATTTTATGTAGTTTTACTGCTCTTGTAATGAAAAACATGATTGTAATGTTAAGGGTTTAGGAATTCCTAAGCCAGAATATTCCCCAGGAAGAGGAAGGTTGCCGGTTGTTTTCCTCTCCCCAATCTTGCCATCATAGCTAAATCACTCCTGCAGTCCAGGTGGGGTTGAGCTACCTTACTACCAAAATGTATTTTAATACAAAGCAACAGTATTCATAAAGTATTCAAATAAAAAAATTCATTTATCTTTACTTGAGATTTTTCCCTCTCAGAGCCAAGAGAAAGGTCAGAGTAGGCAAGCAGAAGAGCCATGTTTATATTAGGTGTTCCTTTCATTTCACTCCAGACCATTATGAATGCCCAGCGCCAGCTGAACCCATGACCAAGTCGAGACAAAAGAGGGCTCATTATTAGAAAGACCAGAAGTCTAAAAGACAAAAGAGATTTTTAAGAAGTTACTCTTGCCATAGACATTTTTTTCCCATTTCATTCTACTCTATTCCAATCTATTCCCTGTGGAATGGCTGACTCCCAGACAAACGAGCCATGTTTCACACACCATTAGCTGGCACCAAAAAAAGGCAGAAGGGCATTTCATAGAGGAGAGAGAGATGACAAGAGGATGGCATTATTCTTTTTGTTTCTTTCTATGAAGTTTGTAGAAGGGTAATTTCACATTTCTTGAGGTAGAAAAAAAGTTAGAGATGTTTTGTAGATATATTCTATTCTGGATCCCAAAAGGAAATAAAAACAAATCTAATGAATAAGAACTGAGGGGGGAAAAATGTCTTCCCTTTCTTGTTCTTTGTAGATTTTAATCTTGCTGAACTTATCCAATATTGATGGATTCATTTCTAGTTTTTCTTTTAATCACACATCTCCTACACTTTACACTAATTGTATCTGATCATTAGGGACTAATTTCCATTTAATTGGCGCTAGCCCACTGATGTCAACTCCTAATTAGTTTTCCTAGATGGAAGTAGAATGCTAGCAACATGAGGGATAGAATCTGGAGAGAGTAGCCATGGTGGTTTTTCCTGCTCTATGTCACGTCCTTTTCACTTACAGAGGCAGACTCTTTCCTGCCTCTTACCACTGAAAAGGGGACTACAAAAATTATTTAAGTAAAAAGGACATTTACAAAGAGGACTTCCTAATGATTTTTAAAAAGCTATTTGTAACTACAATTTAATCAGAAGGAAATTATTTGTTATACAATATTAGGCAAACAAAAGCAACATGAAATTTTTATTTATGATTGGTGCTGAACTTTATGAAACCTCATAAGAAAAAATAACACTGGACAAAATATATCAAATGTTAATAGCAGTTTCCTCTGGGTAGTAAAATTATGAAAGATTTTTTCCTTCTAATTTTCAAAATTTTTATAGAGTGCTTAGATTGCTTTGACATGCAGTTAGAAATTGGAAAAAAATCCCACTAAAACAATAATTTGCTAATAATTCCTTGGTAAGTTTAAGAGGGAATGCTTCATTTTCATTCTAAGGAATGAAACATTTCTATTTAAAAAATATCTTTGGGCTTACTCAATGTCCTATAAATAGAAAAATTCAAATGACATTCTTACCTTAAAACAATAAGTGTGAAATAGATATTTAATGAATAATATATGTCAGAAAATGATATATATAAATATGTATGTGCAGGAATTAGAAGTCCAATGAAGGTAAACACCATAAGAAAAGCAACAAATGATAGACAATTCCAGAATCTGCATTTTCAGAAAAAAAATTGAATGTAGTTAATTACAGTTAACTAATCTAACACATTTATCACAAGGCTTATTCATGTGAGGCATTGTGCTAGGTCTAATCAAGAAAATAAAGTTGAATAAGGCATTTACTTACACTCAAAGAGCTTATAATTTAACTGGGGAGAAAGGAGCAGTAAGGCAAGTAAACAAATAATTCTAAAGCAACCACATGTAAATTAGTGTCTTTCTTTTGGGATTGATTCTGAAAACATGTTTTGGTGCATTCAGGCATCACGGTTCATGTAGCTTGAAAATCCTGGTGTGAACTCCTTGTATCATTAGGAAGAGCTAAAATTATTTATCTTCAAAAAGAACACTGAACTGCTAGTCTGCTGTACATAGTGATAGAATTGAGGCTTATCCTAAAATCTAGCTAGCACTTAGAAGATGTGAATTAATCCTTTATTCAAACGAACATCCTTTGTAGATTCTCCATTTGGGATTTGTGAACATAAGTACATTCAAGTGCCCTAGATAGAGCCCAGGAAAACTCTACATCACTCAAAAATGCATGTTCTCATCTGCTACAGGCAAAGCAATTTGGAAAAAGACACTCAGTTACCAATATTGGTCATGTTTCACTATTGGGACCATAGGAGGTTATTTAAAATTTACTTCTTGGGGTGCCTGGGTAGCTCATTCAGTTAAGCGTTTGCCTTTGGTTCAGGTCATGATCCTAGGGTCCTGCAATCAAGCCCTGAATTGGGCTCCCTGCTCAGCGGGCAGTCTGCTTCTTCCTCTCCTTCTGCCCCTCCCCACTGTTCTCTCTCTCAAATAAAATATTTTAAAAAAATAAAAATAAAAAAAAAATAAAATTTACTTCTTGTTATCTTCCTATGTATTTCCTGTGTTGAATGTCACAATATTATATTTATAACAAAATAAATTGAAAAGATTAAAAGGGCACATGAATACCACTTTATGAGATGAAGGTAGCTTGGTTTAGCCATATGCTGAATGCCCAGAAACTGTCCCTGAAACCCTTAAAAAGAATGATTGTCCCTTCTCCAGAAAAACAGATTTGCCAAAAAACAGATCCAATACAAAAACAACTCTTTCTCTGTTACAGTAATGTGAATTTTCAGTTCTGGAGAACTGAAACAGTTCTGAACGGTATTTAAGAGGCACAAATACCTAGGCCTCATCAGAGAAAAATTAAATGTAAAACATTTTAGCCTAGGAAATATTAAGTCAAATCCTTCAAAATACTGATTCTGTGACCAAACTTAGGCTAATTACTCTAGGCTGTGAATTATCATCCCTTTCTTGCATATGCATGGCCATGCTTTTAATTCTGTTTCTTCTGCATCGAACATTAACTTGGAGGGAAACACACTAAGATATATTTTATGAAAATTATGTAATTTTTGTGTTTTTTATCCTTCTTTTGACTTCACTATCAAAAGCAAATCCAATTGTTGCACCATGTGCATAGTGACCAAAAAACAAACAAACAAACAAAAACACCCTCAAAGCATTATACCCACCTACCCCTACAATTAATGAAATCCCTTGTGAATATTAATTGAGTAGGATAATTCAGTCAAATGAATGGTGAATATGAACTACTACCATTCCTTTCTCTTCGTTTAACAATTACATAATTGAATAATTTTCCTAAATTTGTGGAAAAATGCTGCTGAATACCAAATATAACAGTCTCATTAAATGAGCATAAAATGAAACAAATCAATTAAGCAACAAATATTGAGGAGCTGTCAAGACCCTTTCATATGTGGTAGGAATTATGGGAGAAACCTGATGAGGAGGAAACCAGATTCTTTAAGGAATCAGTCTATCAACTTCAAAGTGGGTATGAGCCGAACAACCAAGCTCCAACCCAGCTAATGGATGTGTGCATGTCCTTGTGCATAGGTTTGTGCACTTCCGTGTTTGCAATAAGTCAGGCACACTGAAAAAGAGCTTCTGACTTTTTTTTTAAAAAGTCCTTTTTTATTTGGTGATCATGAGTATCCTAATAAATCTAAATCTTTTATGTAGCAGAGTCACAGCCCTGTCTATATGTAAGTGTCATCAGGGGAGAATTTTTAAAAAAAATTTTAAAAATCGGAAGTCCTATGCACTTGTGATTTTGATTCAACAGATCCAGACAACTGTATTATTTTTATTGCCCGATGTTGCACAGCCACTAGCCTAGAGAAATGACATGACCTTACGGACTGAATGTTGTCGGGATGTCAGTTTGCTAGGAATAAAAGATTATGCAGGCTGGTAGGGAAGTAGTTTCTATTTTGGGAATTTCTTTCTAGCAAGGTGATATACAAATAGAAGCATGGAAGAAGTATGGCATCCACTCTGCCAGCATGCAGGGGAAGCACATTTCAGGAGCAGAAACACAAGGACAGAAGAAGCACAAATAGGGAGCATGTTGGGCAAGTCTGAGGAATAGCAGAGTGATCAGTGTGGCTAGGGCAGGGTCAGTGAGGGTGAGAGTGGTGGAAATGAGGGGGACCTAGGGCTCTGTTTGCCATTAAAACAGCTTTGACCTGTAGCCAGAAGAGATGAGAAGATATTAGATGGTTTTAAACAAAAGAAATGATCTGGGTAAGGAGGAAGTGAGGATCAGTAAAGATCATAGGATTGATACAGTGTAGTCTCAGTGTGATTGCAGAATTGTTGAAATCAGGGTCCTAGAGGCTGTAAGCTGAAAACATGGGAGATGATACACCTCTTCTCTTAGAGAGTAGCAAGGACCTGCTGCAGATTGCTGTAGTATGTAGGAGGTTTTACCATTGTTATCCTAGATTTCTACTATCTTGGAGAGGAGGAGTTGACACATGTCATATTTTAGACTGTAAGATTCTTGAAATTGAGATTATGAAGTGGTCATTTCGTGGGTGGCTTAAGCAAGGTGGTAAACATGCTCATAGGAAGAAAGGAGGTCCAGGAACTGAAAGGTGGAGTAGAAGGATCAACTGTGTGGATATTGACTGACATCACTAAGAATGGTGATAGAGTAACAGTGCTACAGAGAGTCACAGTGAGAAGGGGCCAAAATCTTCATGAAATGGAGAGTGTGAGTCAGGGCTCTAGATACAACTACGACCAAGAGGGTGGCAGATGGTATAATCTGATGGCATGGGGTTCAAAACTGGGTTTTCCTAGGGAAGAATGATAAAGAATGATCTAGAAATGATTTTGAGGTACAGACAGATCACCTACCTCAACTCTAGGTGCAGTAGCACCAAGGATGTGGGTGAGAAAAACACAACTTTTAAGGAATTCAAGGGAAGTAATGTCTTCAGGGGAGACCCAGGTTTCAGTTAGAGCAGAAAGGTGAAAGTAGTCTTCAGAATCACTTCCCAAAGACAGAGTTGAAACACATAACATTTTTAATTCTTCCTCCAACAATTAATTGTGGCAAGTAATTCTGCCTAGCTGCTGGTACAATTGGCTTCCATTATAATTGACATGAAGTTTAGCTCCAAAATTCTGTAAGAGTCTATACTTTCAAACTTCTGACTTCTGAATTTATTCTGTCTTCTCTAATGTTCTCCAAAGCTCCATGATCATTGATTATGTTCAGGGCTTCTGTTAACATATGTTGCCATTTTGTGATTTAGGTCAAGTTCTCAGCCAACGTGTTGGAGCATCACAGAAAGCAGCACCCTTCTTCTACGTTGGCACAAATTTCAATCACCCCTAAGCTGGATGCCCTTGAGCAGGGAACAGTTTATACATTTGTACATTTGGCCATATTTTCTTTTATAACACTGCCAATCCTTTTCAAATGCTCTAGGTTAATCTTTTAATTTGCTTTGCATGCCATCTCATTATTCTTAAAATACTGGGATTATATTTTAGTAGCAGTGCCATGCTGAGCCATATTGGAGCCTGAGGCAAAAGGAACTAATCAATAATATTGATTCCATCTTTATTTACAATTTTTGTTTTCACAAACATGGATTTTTTTGCATTAATTTCAATTTTTTAAAAAAAATTGCCCTAAAATATTATTTATCTTCATTACTGAGTATTTTGGCACATTCTTAAATTTTGTGACTGAGATGAGTGCCTCACATGCCTTACCTTACTCCTGGCCCTGTCTAGTGAATTATACTGGAAATTACTGAGTAGATGGTCAGAGACTTGAGAGAATTTGTAGGAAAATAAAGCCAACATGAACTCAAGGTAAGGCTACAAATTTTGCCTATAATTAGAGGATTAGAAGACACAAGCGAATAGAGTTTTTAGTAAAGGTTTTTCGTCGGGTAGTTTTGGAATCAGTATCTTACTTTGACCAGTGTAGATGTGGATATAGTTGCTATTACAATATTATAGCTTCTAATACATGAAACAAAGTGAAAAATATGCTAGCTACTCACTCGAGAAGAAGCGCTTCAACTCCTGGTTTAAAACTTGTAGAATTTAAAAAAAGTCCCATAATGGCCAGGGTAAATATTCCAGACATTCCAACTAGCTCACCTATTTTTAAAAGAATTAAATATAAAGTATTAATTTAACATCAACAGTGGCACAAATTTTGCCTGAGATGAAAATATCAGATATCTCGATAGTATAGTAACTTTATAGAGAGGATACTCTACTTGGTTTCAACTGGATTATATTGCAGATTATTACCACCACCTTGTCCTTATTCCTCCTCAGATTCACATCCAACTGTGTTGTCAAGTCTATACTGAACATCCTTGCACTGCTTTGGTTTCAGATCATTGCCAACAATATGAAGCTCACAAAACTCTTCATGTGCCCCACTGGGGCTTGAGCACCCTCTATAGGTCTAATTTTTTCAGAGGAGCTATGGAGGAATGAAATGGAAGTGAGCCAGTGAGTTCTTTATGGACTGGCCCACTTCATATGCTTTCTTCTTAGGAGACAATGGGAGATAGAAATGGTTTGATTTTGTGGCAGGACTAAGGGAGTCGATCCAGCAGAAACCTCTTATGGATATACTTATCCAGCTTAATATTGTTTTGGTACATTTACTGTGCGGGACTGAAAAGCATAAAAAATTGGAATATTCTTAAAAGTAGTTGTATTAGAGTTATATTCCCCCTTGCTTATGAAAGTAGTATTTTACCACTGTAAAAAATTCAAATAATATGGTACAGTATAGAGATTATATATATATATATTTTTTTTTTTTAAAAGAGGACCCATAATTCAACTACCAAGACTTCAAGTACAGACCATCCCTAACTTACAAAGGTTCGACTTGCAATTTTTCAGCCTTACAGTCGTGCAGAAGCAGTGTGCTCCAGGAGAAACAGTACTTAGAATTTTGAGTATTGATCTTTTCTCAGGCTAGCAATTTGTGGTAAGAGCCTCTCGTGATGCTGGGCAGTGACAGTGAGCCGCACCTCCCAGTCAGCCAGGCCATCGTGAGGGTGAACAACCGATATGCTTACCACCATTCTGCACCAACACAGACACTCTCTTTCTCACATTCAGTACAGCACTCAATAAATTACATGAGATATCCAACTCTTTATCATAAAATAGGCTTTGTGTGAGATGATTTTCCTAACTGTAGGCTAATTTAGTATTCTGAGCATGTTTAAAGTAGACTGGGCTAAGCTATGATGTTTGGTAGGTGAGGTGCACTAAATGCACTTATGATATTTTCAACTTACAATGGTGTATTGAGATATAACCCCATTGTAAGTCAGGGAAGATAATTATAATTTTAAAGAAAATTTGTATTAGAATTTCTAAAATGGAGAGAACTGTATTTGTTTAGAAGAAATAAGTTGATAAGTTAGTTGAGAATAGAGAATGAGGCCCAAAGGGCAGCATTAAGCATTAAAGGATACTTGCTGAATTTCTATACTGGACACAAGTGATAAGAATTAAGCAGGAAACATGGAAAAGTGAGGAATTAAAGGGAGCTATCAGATCTCATAGAGCCATGAATTACATAATGTAACTTTCCCTGTGAGCTCCCTTGTCCCCATCTTCAGTAAAATTTACTAAGAACCAAAACTTCTCTATATTTAAAAGGAAGTAGCATGAGATGCTTGGGTGGCTCAGTCATTAAGCAGCTGCCTTCGGCTCAGGTCATGATCCCAGAGTCCTGGGATCGAGCCCTGCATTGGGCTCCCTGCTCCGCGGGAGGCCTGCTTCTCCCTCTCCCACTCCCTCTGCTTGTGTTCCCTCTCTCACTATGTCTCTCTCTCTCTCTGTCAAATAAATAAATAAAATCTTAAAAAAAAATAAAAAGGAAGTAGCAGAGATCATGAGAAACTAAACTCCAGAAATTTTCAGGAATCATGAAATCCTTGGGTGCTCATAGGCTATAGAATTGGGAATTTAAGATAATTGGATCAAGATCTTTAAGAGGAGTGGAGTACCCAGTGAACACTCATGATGGCATATATACGACATGTATACAAAGTCACACATTTAAAAAAAGCTATAATGAGATTATACAGTAATAGTGTTCTGTAATAAGCTGCTTTTTTTCACTTATTGTTTAGCAGACATTGTTCTAGTTAATAAATAAAAATTAAAAATTTTTGTTTTAATAGTAAAAGAATATTGTGGACATGCCACTTTTATCATATTGCCGTATTTATCAATTGCCAGGCATATTTGGATCAGTTCTTTCCCCCTCCATTTTTTGGCTTACTTTACCTTACTTTGTTGCAACAGTTGTGTTTTAATTACTGGTGGCTTGTTAAATGTTTAATACCTACCTAGGAGAGAAAGTTCTTCATTTTTCTTAAAGTTACTTGTCTGTTTTCACAATCAGTATTTCCAGATGATATTTTAAATTGTTCGGTAAAATTTCAACCTCCCCAATTGCTATCATCGTTTGATTCAGATTGTGATACATTTTAATTTTGTAAAGTTAGTATCCTTATCACATTACTGAGACTTCCCTTCCAGAGATGGAAAGTTACAAGTTTTATATTCTTCATTTTAATCCTGGCTAGAAATGGTACCTAAGCCAGAAACTAACAATTTGTTTAGTTAGTTTTGAATTATAAAATAAGAGGGAAGTGTGGACATAGGCACTTTGAGGAGATCAAGTCCTGGACTAGTCATAGTCATTTATTAGGTAGTAGTGAAACTTGGAAAATATTTGTGGTGAATATCTTGAAGATACTAATAATATAAACATTAAGCCAGGTCAGAGTGAAAGTCTTTTTACATTAGATTTATATTTACTCTGTACCTCATTTTCATGAAATTCTGCTTTGTTTTCTTTCTAAAATGTTTATAGAGGGACTGGGTGGCTCAGTCTTAAGCCTCTGCCTTCGGCTCAGGTCATGGTCCTGGGATCCTGGGATCGAGTCCTGCATCGGGCTCCCTGCTCCGCGGGAAGCCTGCTTCTCCCTCTCCCACTCCCCCGGTTTGTGTTCCTGCTCTCACTGTGTCTCCCTCTGTCAAATAAATAAATAAAATCTTTAAAAAAAAATAAGATAAAATGTTTATAGAGACATTTTAACTTTAAAAGTTTAAAATTATTTTGGGGGTATAACCCTTAATCTTGAGGCTATGTTCACTTACTAAATAATGTTAGAGGGAATTATATTTGCTAGGATATATTTTTTGTAGAAATTTAGGTATCCACAACTAAAGTAGTATGCAATGAATGTATCTGTACTGACCGTTCTGTTGCTATTAATTAATTAATTTGATTCTATAAACTCACTTGACTTTAACTGACTTTAACCTACTGATTAGTTAGGAAGACTCAAGATCCTATATTCGGCCTTTCCTTCCTCAGACATGAAAATAATGAATCTTGTTACTCTAGCATTTCTAAAAAGATTTTCTCTGTCTTGATTTATTCAAATTTTATATTTCTCAGTAAACTTATATAGTTCTCCATGTTAGGCTCAAACTTCTTGTTCAGTTTATTCCTTTATATTTTGTAATGTTTTGTCAATGTAAAGAGAATGAAATTTTCATTATATCTTCTAACTAGCTACTACTGGCTTATAAGAACACTATTTTTTTCTGTATTTTTCTTATATCAAGCTATTAAAAAGCCTTTTGGTCTTAGTTTATTAGTTAATGCTTTTGGGTTTTCTATGTAATCTAAAATGTCACTAATATAATCATTTTCTCTTTCAAAATTATGGATAAATGTCTTCTTTCCTCTCTTTTCCTTCCTACCTTCCTTTCTCCTTTCTTTCTTTTTTCCTTTCTTCTTTCTTTTTTCCTTTCTTCTTTCTTTTTCTTTCTTTTTTTGTTTGTTTGTTTCTTTCTTTCCTCCCTTTTTTTCTTTTCTTTCTTCCTTCCTTCCTTTCTTCTTTCTTTCTTTCTTTCTTTTTCTTTCTTTCTTTCTCTCTTTCTCTTTCTCTCTCTCTCTTTCTTTCTTTCTCTCTTTCTCTCTCTCTCTTTCTCTCTCTCTCTCTTTCTTTCTTTCTTTCTTTATTCTTTTTCTTATTGCCTTAGCTAAAGCTTCCAGAGAAATCATGGATATGAGAAAAGGCAACATTGGCTTGCTCCTAAATGGAAATGGAAGGGCATAGTATAAGTTTGTAACTAGGTAACTAGGTATCATTTACTGCACATGCTAACTCCCAGTCATTTACAGGGCTGTCTTGAATGACATTCTGGGGCTGCACCAGAGAACAATAATATGGTGAATTATTAATATCCGCCATTCTTCTGTGAGGAAGAAGTGGTGGCAAATGGATTAACATTGATAGATTTTCTAATATTTAGTCTTAATCTGTAACTTCTATTTTGATTTCCTTTTTAAGCTAAAATTTATCAAGAAAAGTATATTTAGTTTCAGGCTATTAGAATGATTATTTTTAAAGGCCCTCCTTTTGTAATTAGTAAGTTGTGAATGCATTGTGATTGAACAATGTTTCAGATTTTATTAAAATGCTCTTCAAGTCTAGTTCATTTCTGTAAATGGTCTACAGGTATGTGTAAAGGATATGCATTCTGCTTGGGGAGATAAAACTTTATATCCTGTAAACCAAGCATTTAAGTTTTTATTTATATCTTTTTATAGCCATCATTTTTTGTCTGACTAGTTATGAAATTATCTGGGAAAGGCATGCTAAAGTATCTCATTATAATTATGATTTTGTCAAATTCTTTTGGCTTTTATAATGGTATTTGCTTTATATATCTTGAGACATTGATTTCTGTTGTATAATATTTTCATCTCTTTGATAGGTTATTTTAACAAAAATATTCCTCCTAGACAAGTTGAATTTTGTTTTCTTTTGTTTTTTTGTTTACAAACTTTGCCTGGTATGCATTTTCCTAAATCTCTGTTTTGCATTTTTCTGTCACTTAGTTTTAGGCATAAGCCCCAGACTTACAAATAAAAAAGATGAGGTACAGAATTGAAAAGCTGAGGCTTATGTGATTGACATCATCTCCAAAAACAGTAGACATCCACAGTTGAATCAGTTTTGAACTTAGAATTCCAAACAAGAAACTGGCTAGAAAATAAGACCAAATTTCAAGCAGGATGTCAAAGGCTGCAAGAAAGGGGAGTAAACAGAAAATAGTTAATAGAACTTACTTGATCTTAATTTTAAGTGATACTCTGGGTCAACTTTTCTTTTTGTCCTTATCTTTAAAAATAGCTCATCGCCATTGGTATGTATGGTATTTTCTTATTCCTAAATTGAAAGTTTCTATTCAAATGCTGAAAGCCATATAGAAGTTTGCAAAATTCAGTCAGTTTAGTTTAAGAGCTTTTTTCAGTGCCCATTAAGAAATACACATGTATTCAGTGCCATACAATTCAATAAATTTTGGAGATGCAGTTGAGTAAGAAGTAGAAAGTCCCCAAACTCTTGGAACTTACATTTTGTATCCATCAAGGTACATACAGGAAATACAGAAAAAGGAATGCCTCTGGGTCCCAGTGGAGTGAATTTCTTGCATTGTTTTGGCTTACCAAACTAACTGATTGGTTTCTCTAGGTCACACCTGCTCTAGGCATGGAGTTAAGCCATAGTGGTAATCTGGGGAGTCTAGCACCTTTTGCAGCTGAAACAGAGCAGAGGTAGACTCTGATTTCAGAAGGAGGTAGGGAACTGGAGTTAGAAGACCCACTGGAAAGCTGCTTTCTTTTTAAGAAAAAAAAATTTCTAATCAGTGAAATATTTACTGAATGCAATTATTAGGCCAAGAAAAAGCAAATCCATTATTTCTTACAATGTTTTTAAACTCCTAACATGCAAGTTGGAAAGGACAGACCTGTGAGTGCAGTAAGTCCTCTTAGTTTTCCCCTTTATGAAATATGTGCTACCTTCAAAGATGGAGCAACATTATTTAAATAATTACATGAGTTTTAAAAATAATTATTATGAAAATTATTGAGTCACTATTATGTCAGTTGATGTAAATGAAATATCAGTAAACCTTATTAAGCATCTTTTTTTCTTAAAGGAAATTTTTCTTTCAAATCTATTAAAAATTCAGAGAATGCCATCGTGGCTGAGGAAATAAGTTCACAGTTCTCTTCATCCTTCAGCAGAGTTTTTATTATTGTAGTTGCTATGATTATTATTTACATAGAATGATTATTTATGGTTTTTACTCCCCTGAAACTTAAACACAAAATTCTTTTCCATTAATTTTATCAAAATTTTGAAGGAACCTCTGTGAAAGCAAGGACTATTATGTTCATGGTTGAAGCATGAGGCTTAGAATAGGAACTATCACATATGAGTACATATCAATAAATAATTGTTGTATTAACTAATGAATGAATTTCCATATCGGTACCCACCCCACCCTTTTTTTTTTTTTTGCTTCCCAGTGAGTATCAAGAAAGTTCTCTTGATTAGATTGTAGATATCAACACTGATAAGGTTCCCTGAAATTATGTGGGCAATCTTTACTATCTTAAATGGAGCCTAGTAGAATACTGGACCAGGTTGGAGGCCGGGCATGGATCTGTCCAGTCAGCATGCATGACTATAGCTCTTTGTAGTTTTCGGTTTTCTGAGACAGTGGTCCTTGAGTTTTTAAGAGGCTTCTGAATATAGACATCTCTTTGTTGCTCATCTTCATCATCTTCAGGAAGGCCCTATCTGCAGGAAGTTTTATGGTGAAAGCTCTCTGAGTGACACAATATCATAAGTATAACTTATGATAAAATATAAAATCCATTTCAGTTTTTAGAAAATATAGAATTCTGGTTTTAAAAAATTTAGAAAAAGAATAAGTCCTCACCTAAAGAATGGTTCACCTTCTTTTGCAGGCTGACATTAATATCCTCAATACCAATGAATACAATCAAAGACATTATAGAGGTCATCAGACTTTCTCCATTAATTAAATTGATGAGGCTTCTAGAAAGACCTATGGAAGAGAAAATATTTTGTTTAAGGTGGGAAAATCACTATTAAAGAGTAAAATTTTATTATCAGGTAGGAGTATATTCTTAGCTATAGATTTATATCATATACTTTGCCCATGTACTTAAATAAACTTTAGTCATGTTTGAAAACTCCCTTCAAAGAAATTTAATTATATATCAACTGTAAGTTAAGTCTAGACTTCCATAATTAGGAACTAAATTAATTGGGGTTGACCATGGTTTATGTAAGAAGGATGATCAGCTAGAGCTGTCATTCCTTGTTTTAAAGCCCAGATGAAAACATGAAATTCACTATTTTTTAAAATTTGGTGAGTTAGCCAATATCATGTATTTAAGGCAAGACAAAAAAACAGTGATGGAGGGATAAAGGAAATTCATAAGCCAAGCTTTATAACATGGTACCTAAGCAAAATATTAGGGCAATTGTCAAGATAATCTCCCTATGAATAGAAATTGTCTGACTTTCCCATACATTCCTTTCAAAGATTTTAGAAATCAAGCTCTATGAAATGGAGAGCACCAGGATATTATGTACTCCCATCCTAATTTCTCTCCATTTATGATGATAGTTTAGATATCTATCAATTGTCATTTTTCTCTATTAAATATACTTGTAGTGGCAAAAGTATAGCTTTGAGCATTGTAATAATTTTCTCGATGGCCATAGGAAGGAAATGTTATTACATCACCCAACCACTTTATGATCACAACCTAACACAGTAAGTATGCTGTTGTAAGAGAAGAGAAGTCAAGGCATTCTATTCCTGTGGAAGCTCAAGTGCCTTGATGGTCCAATTCTTCACCTCTTTATGCATCCATGCCCTTTGCTGTAAAACTGCAGTTTCTCTCGCCTAAGAAATCCAGCCTGTTTTGTCATGAGACAATGCAAGCAGAGGCTTAAGAAAGATTTTTGTTTCCTATCTCTTGCATCTCTGCCACCATCGTGATAGTGTTCCCTGGCTGCACTACTGGAAGATTGTGAGAAATATGTGGAAGAAAAATGGATCGTCTCAGTTGAGACCATCCTAGATCACTTAGCCCCCAGATGACCCTCTCACTTACTGTAGATTCATTAGTGAGCACAGCCAAGATCAGCAGAGCTCAGCCATACCATCATAACTGCCAGACTCATGAGAAATAACTGCTGTTTTTAAGCCACTGTGTTTTTCTTACTCAGTTGTTGGAACTCAGAGTTGTTCCTTACTGAGAAAAACCTAACTGGTCCTGTTGTATAACTATTCCAATTTGGAAAATGAACTATAACAAAATGTAAATATTTGAAAATAAACAACCAACATGGGGGTACACGAGGAGTCAACAGACCATCAAAAGCTCAAGACAATGTGAATATACTCATGTACTCATAAGCATGGGCAGACTTTATATGTGTGTGAAAGTAAAATAAAACAAATATAAAAATCTTGCTTTGAAAACTCAAGCAAAAATGTTACCAAGAGAAAAATACTTTAATTTTCATTTTTATTTTTTAAATATGCAAAATGAGGAGGAAAACAAAATTCCAAAAGTCATGGCAAAATGACTAAAATGTATGAGCATAACTTTGCAAGTTAACACAAAGAAATTATTTATCTTTTTTTAAAAGATTTATTTATTTATTTATTTGAGAGAGAGAGTGAGAGAGAGAGCACGTGCATGTGGGGGCAGGGAAAGGGGCAGAAGAAGAGAGAGAGAGAAACTCAAGCTGACTCTATCCTGAGCATGGAGCCAGATGCGGGGCTCAATCTCACAACCCTGAGACCAGGACCGGAGTGAAAACCAAGAGTTGGGTGCTTAACCGACTGCACTACCGAGGCACCCCCACAAAGAAATTATTTAAATTTAACAATGACAGGCCAGGAAACCAGTGGAATACTAACTAGATTACAAGATTATAAAGTTAAGAACATAATGCTCTCAGGTAGCATAGAACTTTGCCAAATCTTTTGAGTAGAAAAGGAGCTGGCACTGACAGAGTCCCCATAGAGGCAGGGTTGGGTGACAGATGTTGGCACTTCCTTCTTCTAAAGTCTTATTGCACAATCTTAATCTCTTTGTTTTGAAGAGTTGGCTTTCCTTTATTCATAGAGGTACACTGATGAGTGTCCTCTATTCTATTTCTACTTGCCTCAAGTAACTTTTTCCCCTGTAACTGGCTATGAAATGGAAAGTGTGTGTGTGTGTGTGTGTGTGTGTGTGTGTGTGTTTGGGTGTGCACATGCACACATGCCATAGTAAAATTCTATTTCAGAACAAATGTTGTAACTCTTGTTACTAAAAAGCGATTGGAGGAAAACAAATTAGTTATCATTTTTCTTGAATGAGGCTCTTAGATTTGTGTGTTTGTGGAGGGGGAGGGTTGTGTTGACTTGGTATTTTATTTTTAAATATAGACTTATTTCTCCTAAAATACTGTATGATTAGTGATTTTATTGTTTTTGACTTTTCAAGTTTTTGGTCCTATTGGTGATGATGACTCCAAAGGCAATTTTTTAAAATTTTTTATTTTATTTTTTTTTTACAAATGGCATTATCCTAGTGACAGTATTGTCAAAGGAAAAGGGGTATTGGGTAATAGAAATGTCACCACAATGTATTTGCAAATTGTTCGCTCCTGGAACTGTTGGCTCAAAGTAGAAGCATGTATAAAGTCAAGGATTATACATAATCCCATTTTATTTCACAATTGCATGAAATATATATATATATGTTAAGTAAGCCCATTACTGGCATTTCATTTTGTTCTAAGCGTCACTATCGCGAATCTCATGCTCAATCCCCAATGTCCCAGAACCCTATTTCACATAGTGAAAATCTACAGTGAACAAGAGATCTTAAAACTAGATATATTAAGTACAGAACATGATATTTTAAATACAGAAAAAGAAAAAAATATACCAAGGTCTCTTATGGCAGCCGCCGTCAGCATGGGATCCGAACTCACAAGGATAGTTGAAAATAATAACCATGGAGTGGTTTTCAAAAGTAATTTATTCACAGATGCCAGATACCAAAGAATTAATATATAATTCATCAAAAAGCCAGGAATTGTAATTAAAAGTACCTGCCAAGAAATTTTACGGATAGAAAAATCAGATTGCTTTTGTATCCTATTTTAAAAAGCAGATTGTCAGAATTATTGGATATACAGAATCACACTAATTCCATCAAAGGGAAATTTTAGGTTATCTTATTTAACAAATATGTGCCTGCAACTCTGGAAATAAGAGGCAAACATTGCAACGAGATTCTTAGGACCTAGGACATACCAGTTGTAGGAAATACCATATTGTAACTAAAAGGGAACTTTTAATTTTCTTGATAAGGCTGTTGAATATAGATATGTATGTGTAAAGGTATATGCAAACACACCATATGTACACACGCGTATATATACACATTTAACTATGCGCTGAACTGAAACATAGGCTATCAACATAGAAAGAAAGAACACAAGTTTGAAAGAAGTCACCAAAGAGGGAAAGAAGGAGAAAATAAGATAATACAAAGAATGTAAAGAAATGGCAGAGAACTCTAGAAAAGATGGGAAAAAAATTTCTGTTATTCTAGACCTGGAACCTGGCCTTCTGCTTCCTCTTATTATGCCAGTGGCAGCTATGTAGCAAGATTTCATTCCCAAATGGACTTAGAAAATGTGATGTGCCCGAAGCTGCCTATTGGAATTCAGAAATGCATCCCCATGTTCATTGCAGCATTATTTACAATACAGTAATGTAAATTTACATTATTTACAATAGCTATATACAATAATAAGACATGGAAGCAACCTAAGTGTCCATCGATAGATGGAGATGATAAAGAATATGTATTATATAGAATAGAATATTATTCAACCATAAAAGAGAAGGAAATCTTGCCATTTGCGACAACATGGATGAAACTTGAAGGCATTATGCTACGTGAAATAAGTCAGATAGAAAAAGAGAAATACGGTATGATCTCACTTATATGTGGACTCTTAAAAAAAGCTGAGCTCGTAGACACAGAGAATAGATCGGCGATTGCCAGAAGCTGGGGCGGGGTGCGGGAGTTTGGTGAAAGGGGTGAAACATTATTACATGTTTATTCACCATTAGCTAGGCAATGAGGCATTGCGATAGGATCTAGAGAGGTGAAGGGGGTCAAAGGGTACAAACTTCCAGTTCTAAATAAATCCTGGGGATGCAATGTCCAGCATGCTGACTATAGTTAATCATACTGTACTCTATATTTAAAAATTGCTAAGAGAGTAGGTATTAAAAGTTATAGGAAAAAATTTGTAACTATGTGGTGATGGATGTTAATTAGACTTATTTTCGTGGTCATTTCAAAATATATATAAGTACTGAATCATTATGTTGTATATACACCTGAAACTAATATAATGTTGTATGTCAAGTGTATCTCAATTAAAAAAAATAAAAGTGAAAATGAAAAATTATAAAAATTTCATAATGATGTTGACAAATGCTCTTACTACCAATATTAAATAAAAACAGCAATATATATGTATACACACATATAGGAGCCTTGTGACTAAATCTTATCATACATCCTTTATATCTTTAGAATTTCCATAAGTAATATTAAAGACATGCATCATTTTAGGGTTTTCCCCAGAGATTGCCAAACTGCCCTCCAGAAAGGTTTGCCAACAAACACAGCCACCAACGGCGTACCAATCAATCCCATTTAAGACAATTCTCCAGAGAAGTAAAATCAAATGACACCCCCAGGGTCCTGTCTCGGTTTTTGCTACATCAGGAAAGTCATGCATTTTCTAACGAAAAGACACAAGCTCTCAATCCTTCGTTTATTACATGTTTATTTACCACCTGCTAGGCAATGAGGCATTGCCATAGGACCTAGAGAGGCAAAACCAAAGACAGTTAAAAAAAAAAAAAAGAATTCAGAAGAACTAAAATATTAAAAGCTATCTTCCTTCTGACTATTTTGCTCTTCATTTGTACCGGGACAGTCATGCATGATGAATTGGGGAATAAACACTGGACTCTAATTCAGGAGGCTGGGGTGGTAGTGCTAAGTGATTTGGTTAAGTCACTTAATCATACATCTCGTGCTTAATCTTAAAAGTGACAGAACAATGATGGAGTGTTTATATGGCCCTGTTGAGCCCTGGAGCTCCTGAGAGGGAGTTTTGGTGGATAAACCTTGGTGACAGAATTAGGACAGTGGGAGAAAATCAACGCCTCCTACATAATTTACCTCTAGGGTGGCTGGGTTCTCACTGCAAGGTTTTGATGGTCTGGAAAGTTGCATTACTAACTTCTGTTCAAAGGAAAAATTAAGATGAGGCTCTGAGACAAGAAGACTGAGGGTCAGGAGGCCCAAATCCTTGTTCTCCCACCAATAGTTGTCAATACCCTAATAAGTCACAAAGCATATTGGTTGTAAAAGTGGCTGCAGTAATTTTGTTCTCTGAATTCTACTGGAAAGTTATCTCCAGCACTGACTTGGTTAGTCATGTCATTCTTCGCTTTGGCTGAAAGAAGCAAGAGCAAACACGATGAAGGTACAGGCCTAAAAAGCATTGGCAAATTGGAGCTTGCCCTCTTCTGTTGATGTCTGAGACTCTGCAGCGGTCATGGGAAGAAGTCTGGAATAAACTTCTAGATCATGGTAGTGACACCCATTGCCTATAGCCAACGCTAACAGTAACAACCAACAGACACGTGCGTGGGGCCATCCAGCTCATCCCACCTCAGCTGACCCCACAGTTGTACAGAAATGCAGGAGACGGCTCAGCAGAGATCACCCAAACCAGCCCGAAGTACTTTTATATCTCTATTCTGTTCAATTTCTTTTCTTTTTTTTTTTTTTTTTGTCACTTGTCTGAACTCCCATTTGCCTGGACTCAAAATAAAGTAAGTTATTTTAATAGTTTTGTTTCTAATGTAGTTTAGGTAATGACCTTATATTTACAAAGCTGTTTTAATTACTTTGAAAGAAATGTGTACCTTGCTTAAGATTTGGAGTATTTTTTCCTCGAGGTCTTTCCTTGATCGGGTTCAAATAGCACATGATGAGAAAAAAAATCATAATAGTTGGTGAATTAAAATTATAGCTGTTTCTGTGAGTATTCTCCGTTTTTGTTCATGTGCGTATGGGAAGTTTTAGGAGGTGGGTATTTGAAACACGGCTTTTATGCAAAATAAACAACTGGACCAAATCTATTTCATAATAGCTCTCTAATAGCATCTCAGAGTTAAAATTATAACTGGCATTAAGCTCTGCCAGTCAGATTTTCAGAATTACTTTTTTTCTCCATAAGTTTTTTTTTTTTTTTTTTTCCTGAGCCTTCAATACACTGGACGATTGTTAAGATATGGCTTATTCACTAAAATATAAAGCTGGGGGCGCCTGGGTGGCTCAGTCGTTGTGTCTGCCTTCAGCTCGGGTCATGATCCCAGGGTCCTGGGATCGAGCCCCGCATTGGGCTCTCCGCTCAGCGGGAAGCCTGCTTCTCCCTCTCCCACTCCCCCTGCTTGTGTTCCTGCTCTTGCTATCTCTCTCTCTGTCAAATAAATAAATAAATAAGATCTTTAAAAAATAAAAAAATAAAATATAAGGCTAAGTTTTTTTCTCCTGCACCTTATACTTTTTCTTCATCTTCTTTGTTTTCTAATTTAAAGCAAAGTTTTAAAAAATCTTGACATAGATAACATATAGTAGTTCATGAGTGAGTGATATTATCACAAAGAGAACTTCTTACCTGCCAAAATAATTTCTGCAGCATGTAAACATCCATGTCAAATGCAACATTAAAGATAATTATTGGTGTAAATAGATCAAAAAATACTTTTGGACTCATCCATTGTATGGCATCTGCATATATTTGGACCTAATAATATAAAAATATGTTATTTTCTCATTTATCCATCCTTCTATTAGCATCGATTGCATGCCAGATACTCCTATCTCTAGCGAAAGAGAAAAAGGTATATCATAATGTAATAGGTGTTCAAATCTTAACTCTATTGATTTTCATCATTTTCTTTCCTTTTTTTTTAAGATTTATTTATTTATTTTGGTGGGGGAGAAGGAGCGAGAGTCTTAAGCAGACTCCCCGCTGAGCACAGAGCCTGTGTGGGGCTGGATCTCACCACCCTGAGATCATGACCTGAGCCGAAACCAAGAGTCGGATGCTTAACTGACTGCGCCACCTGGGAGCCCCAGATTTTCATAATTTTCCATCAGATTGTTACCAGTTACAGTGGAAAGTTAATGCGTATCTCCATGCCCATTTTATTTTTTAAACAACGGGTATAGAAAGTACATTGATATGGGTACAAGAGAATATGGAGAAGATTTTCAGGCATAAAAGAGGAAGACAGGTTTCAGGTAGATAGATTATCATGCACAACATGCACAAAGAAGTAAACAATCATATCAAGTTTCAGAAACTACAAATAATTAACCATGGCTTACACAGAAGATGGTCATGGAAGAATAGCAGGAATAAAAACTGGGAAGTTAATGCTGTGAATGAGATAACTAATTAATGGTGTTTATCACAAAATATTTAGTTGATATTTGTAAATCCTGTTATGGGCATCCACTCAACATTCTGTTCATTAAGGAAGCACTGGATTGCCTGCTGTGTTAGGTGGTATCTTTGCTTTGGGGGGATGAGTCTCCATGAGTCTCTTGTGTTTCTCTACATCTTATGAGTGGAGGCACTGACTGCTTTTCTTCCAGGCTATCTTTCAAAAATATTTGTATGGCTAACAGCTTTGGAAGACAGAGCCAAGTGCCCCTCTTCAGAGCAAGGAGCTGGTGTACTATACCGTACAGTGTAACAAGGACAGTGTCTCCCTCTAGGGCAAGAGGCCAGGTGAGTTTACTGCCCATCACAAAATATTCAAGTTCTCTAAACTCAGGTTTCTTCTCCTGTAATGCAATCCATTGTGTATGCAGGTTTCACCGGGCCCTCTTTGCTTCTCCCTGTGGGTGTTGGGGCTCACGGAACAGGCACAAGAAGATGCTGATACTTCGGCTTCTGCTATTGCCTCGAACACTAAAGTCCTTTTCTTGGGCCTAGGAGTCCCACGTCTTTTGCCAAGACCATGAAACTGTGGCAGGCTAACTTATTACTTGCAAATAGAGTAAATCCTAGACCCTTCACAGTTCTTGACCTCTGTTCTCCTCTTTTAAAAGGTTATCGACAAATAGAAAAATTAAGTTTATAGACGTATTTAAAATTGTATACAAGTCAAAACTGTACGGTTACAAAACCTATTGATGACAAATGAAGTAATAATCTAGGTCTTATATGGATACATGTTTTTCATAGTGTTCGTCAATACCACTGGTTACATTTGTTTTGGAAAGCCAATCGTTTTCATACATGTTCTCATTCACACTCTGATTGACTAGAGCAGGTGTTGGCGAACTATGGCCCAAGGCCACATCTGACTCAATGCCTGTTTTTGTAAATAAAGTCTTATTAGAACACAGCCATGCCAGCTCACTTACATATTGCCTGTGGTCGCTTCTGAACGATAATGGCAGTTGAGTAATTGTGACAGGGCTCAAGTGGCCTGTATAACCTAAAATATTTACTGTATGGCCTTTTATAGAAAAAATTTGCTGCCAACCCCAGGGCTAGAGAACTATTTAATGTGTCAACGATACATTCTACATCCCTTATAGTAAAGATAGTCTCTCTCCTCTACCTGACTCCAGTTGTTCTCAACTATTTATAACACTGTAGCTGCCTGGACTACATCTGTAGTTTGCCTTCCTCCTCACTTCCAACTCCAGGTAAGAGGTTCGACTTCTGTTTCTTGAGATCTTATAAGCCACACACACTTAAAGTCTAGCCTCTATTCTAATGGGAACCCTGTAAAACATTCCTAACTGAGGCAGTAGATTGGTTCAATGTCAGAAATCTCTTGCTAGTAGAGTCCTGTACCAGCAGCTTAGGGTCTCTGAGCTTCTATATTATTAACCAAGTCCAGTCGGTTAAGCATCTGCCTTCAGCTCAGGTCATGATCCCAGAGTCCTGGGATCGAGTCCCGCATCAGGCTCCTTGCTCAGTGGGGAGCCTGCTTCTCCCCCTGCCTGCCGCTCCCCACTCCCCCTGCTTGTGCTCATTCTCTCTCTCTCTCTCTGACAAATGAATAAATAAAATCTTTAAAGAAAAAACAAACCAATTCTTGTCTAAGCTTTTGAATTCTGCTTAAACTCTCATTAGCTGCTCACACTCTCAGTAGGTGTATGTGAACTCGTTCTCTGAGTTGCCTACCTCCTTTCAGACAGAGGCTCTGTTTTGACTACATTTAGCTGGATCTCAGCTCTGTCACCCCTGGCTCCTTTTTTCACACATCTGATCTGATGTCATCCATATCACAAGCATCCATCGACTGGCAGAGCAGTGAACTGGCAAGTGTTTTTGCAAGTTTCCTTAAGCCATCTTTGTATTTGTATGAATTTGAGATATAGTACAAAATATTCATATTTACTATACACACCTGCTCAGATGTAAAACTTAATATTTCAAAACTGCATCCAATTAAAAATAATATCACAGGGAGAGGAATTGGAAAGTCTTTTAAGTGTAGATTCAAAAATCCTGCAAAAAAATACATCTTTACTGAAAAGCAGTGAAATATCACATTTATGGAACTTTAATTTGATATGCTTCTTAATACTGAGGACAATGAAATACTGTTCCACTTTTCACTTACTTAATTCCTGTAATTGAAACCCTCTCTCATACTTAAGCACAACGAATCAGTATAATTCTTAATCTGCTAGGTTCTGTATTTACCTCTTCTATGAAGTATCTCATTTCCTTAGAATCTTTAGTAAATATTGCTAGAAGTCATTGGCTCTTGGGTTATTACTAAATATTTATAGCATTTTTTTTGTACATGCTATAAATCAGATATTAGTTTCTTTAGCAATCTTGCAATAAAAGGTTAATAAATAACGAAACTTTAACAAAATCTCCCGGCTGATTCCCAAAATAACAATGAGGAACTAGGTATAAGAATTTGCCCAATGAGAAAAACTAGCTTCCCATTACTGCTTACCTACTACACATTAGAAAGCCTGTAATGAATTATTATCGAAGTACAATAAGCCATATCACAGCATTTCCTTCAGTTTAATGTTTTCTGCTTCTTTGTAATATAATTTCTAATCAAAGAATGCAAAAAAAGGGCTTTCTTTTGATTTCTACAGTACTCTTTTCTTCTCATAGGAGTTAGGCATAATTTATTATTTGAACAAAACCTATGGGACATCCTGCCAAATGGTTAAAAAGTAACTGGTCCACTCAGAAGACCCCACTCATTTTGAAAATTCTTTGTTCAAGTGAAGAAAGTGGTACACAAGTAGCTTTAATATATGAATGAAACTATAGTTTGTGATCACGCAGATGGCAATCAAAATCCCCCAACCCTTGATTTTTGGCTCATCTGCTTCAATTCTTCCCATCACTTAAATCTAACCATGACCTACCAAGTAAAAAGTGTGAATACTTTGAATCCAAAAGAGGATGAAGAATATGAATCAGTCTCTACATGTCTCTTTTCAGAGGCAGATTATCATTGGATTCATTTGGTTGATAATCTTAGGTTAGAAGTATGAACTTAGGAACAAAATTATAACTTTCTATTACTGCTACTTTCCTCAGTTCTGTGTGGTGACATTTACAAGATATAGCCATAGAATAAACTCAAATAAAGAGAGTTACACCTACCTCCAACTGTGCAGATCAAGGACAATATTAGAATGATTTCAGGGAGATCATCAGAAGTAGTCATAAACGTACTTCTGAAAAATTCCAGCCATGTGCTAGAAAGTCCTTTGGTAAGAAGAGTGAAATTGGACAGACTGGAATTCAGATCCATTCTGTTGTTTCTCACAGACCACCTGAATTCTCTTATGATTTAGCAAAACTCTCACAGGATCAAAGGATTGTAAAATTTGCCTTCTTTCTGGCCTTCTAGCACATTTCTTTAAAAAGAAAAAAAAAAGAAGGAAGAAGCTCATATTTCTCCTTAATTATTTCTAGTGATATCTTAGGGCCCCCCAAATTTAGGGAAGCCTCTGCCTTCTATGATGCTTACAATTTAAATGAGATAGAAAAGGTACAACCCCAAGTGATGGAGGCTAGCCAGTGTCACCCTGTGTTCACTTACGATGCCAAGCACTACACAGCTGTTATTCTCCCTGCACCTACCCAACTGTCTGAAGGGAGTTTTCATCTAACCAGTTCCTGGGACCACAAACTGGTGTAGGTTAATTAGTTCTGGGGATGGACAACTGAGGGGTTTGCCCTCAACTTAGCTGAGCCTCTGGAAGCATCTTCTGGCAGCTATTCCAAAGTGGGAAATGGGATGGGGTCAGAACATTCTGATCTCGTTTGTTGCTCTCTCCAGACAGAAATTAATAGACCATGGTGCTCTTCCATCATAGCTTTCTTTTATCTCATTTGGGAGTGAGGAGCCAGGTTTTCTCTAACTTTTGTATATCTATATAGTGACCAAGAATGTAAGAAAAATGTTGAAACCAAAAGGACTTAAAATAGGGGAGTTGTTACATGTCCTATCTCACGTGTTCTGGGATGAGTCTTGGTTTGAAGAAATAGGTCATAGCTACAGTCTGCTAATCTCTTCTGCTTCCCACACTAAGGAGAGTTTTATATCGGGGTCCTAAAATTCATGCAGGAAATTCTTCCAATTGAATCTCATAATAGTGACTTAGCATTTTCCAGCGTCCACTATTAGCATCTTCTCTGGCTGCCATGCTAAATCAGTTAGTCATTACCAAACTTCCTCTCACAATCCAGCAATGTCTTGTTAAATTTCAAATTTCAATGTCTTTTAAATTCAAATATTTATATTTTATTATATGCCCTTTCCTGAGTACAAAAATAATATTTTGAAAGAGAAAATTAAATGAATACATGTTTATCGAACACTTCTGAAATAAACATGTAAACAAACATTCCAAAAACAGGAAAAAAAGTCAACCACAGTCATGCCATCTCACGGCTCTTGTGTGTTTTATTTACAGGACGGGGCTTATCCTTACATAATTATACTTTATGCTGCTTTCCACTTGATGTTCTATCACTAGCATCAAAGTGCCTTGTAAACACCATTTATAAAGGTTGTACTATATTAGCACCAATATAAAAGTGCTGACCGTGGTCAGACTGCCCGTAAACAAAGGGCTGATGGGTTGCAGCTTGCAGGGTGAAAGACTCTGGGCAGCTTCCTTCACAGCTATTGGCCTCAGATTTCCATAGGTCCCTAGTCTGTGTCACTTATTCTCTCTGGGCTTATATTTATTTGGCATCACCTGTGGTGTCATAATGATACTGGTGCCTGGGTCCTATCCCCAGAAATTTCTATTTAAATCAGTCTGGCTTGCAGCCTGGGATCCACAAGCAATTTTAATGTGCAGTTAAAGTCAGCAACCACTGTGACTCACCCAATTCAAAGGCAAAATGGCTCCATTTTTAGTCTCAAATCCAGTTTCTTTTTATTATTCTTGAGTCAGGTTTTGTGAGAAAGAGTATCAATGCCCTTTAGGCAAAGACCACCAGAAACACATCTGAGGTTGAGAAGTTGGGTTCATCGTTTGTCGCAGTAAGGGAGAACATTCACCCTGGGGAACTGTGGGGTGTCTCAGTAACAGGATGTTGAAATTATTGTGGATCTGGGCTCTGGTGGGTGATTCTGGAGAAGGTCCAGAAGAGTTTACTCAAGGGTTTACTATAGATTGGTGCTGTCAGAAAGCAAGGATAATTCTGTGGCTGGGTATCTTAACATATCTTATCTACAGGGAGGGCAGCCGGGAACAAGGATAAAGCTGTCATGGGTGAAGAAGTAGCAATCAGGGCGCCTGGGTGGCTCAGTTGGTTGAACGACTGCCTTCGGCTCAGGTCATGATCCTGGAGTCCCTGGATTGAGTCCCGCATCGGGCTCCCTGCTCAGCAGGGAGTCTGCTTCTCCCTCTGACCCTCTTCCCTCTCGTGCTCTCTATCTCTCATTCTCTCTCTCTCAAATAAATAAATAAAATCTTTAAAAAAAAAAAGAAGTAGCAATCACTCATTTTAGCTAAGAGAGGGTATGTTTGGTATCTATGGTTTGCCTGGTGACTTCCTGTTTCACTTTTATGGTTTTGAGTGACCTCATCTGATGTTGATGTTCTATGAGATTGTGTCCAACAGGAGAATAATATGGACTACATAGGAGCAACAGCCAGCTGGTGATGACACGGAGTGACACCTAGCTTTGAACGTCACACCAGTTCCCTGATGGCAGGGGCTTTTTTTGTGTGTTTGTCTGGTTTTTGTTTTTCCTCAAAGGATTTCTAAATTCCTTCACTTTACTTTAACATGTCAAGAGCTGAAGGTAGACCCAGGGATGTTGATAGCCATATAAGGGATGGAGCAGAGCAAGCTTGGCCATCCCTCTAAGACAGAGATTCTCAACCTTGGTTCCGCATTGGAATCACTTAGAGTTTTTAAAAATATAGAGGTGGGGGTGGCTGGCTGGCTCAGTCAGTAGGGCATGGGACTCTTGGTCTCAGAGTTGTAAGTTTGAGCCCCGTGTTGGGTGTAGAGATTACTTAAAAATAGAATCTTAAAAAAAAAAAATACAGATGTATGGGCAGCACCCCCAGAGGTTAATCTAATTGGTTTGAGGTCTAGCCTGGGTATTGGGAACTTTAAAAGCTTCGCAGTGATTCTAATGAGCAGCCACTATTCAGAAGCCCTGCCCTAGGAGAGGTCCGTGCCTTTAGGGAACAACACTGTGACAGTTTGATGATATTTGCTTTTACTTAAACATCTAACTATTTAGGAAAATAATGTCAGTGTCATTAACTTGTGATTAACATATTAACTTGACCACTGTTACTCCAAAAGGAAACATCCTGAAGCAAACAGGCTTAACCAAAAAAGGAAAAGTATTTTCTGCAACATAGTTACACATTCTTACATGCTTGCAGAATTTGATACAGTTAAGGAGTTTATTTTCCAAACTAAAAATAGGGAGACACGTTCCCATAAGCATCTTTCTCCTTTCTAAAATAGTTTATTTGAAAACTTTATTAGGTGTTTACATATTTAATTTTAATCAATTCCTTTCAGAAAAGAATAAAATTACTCCGAGTCTTAATTATCCTTGAAATTCAGGGATGATATCATCATATCCTGATATGATATCAGGATGATATCATCATCATCATCATCAGGGATGATCATCATACAGATGATCAAGTTCAACAGAATTTCACTCTCTGGCTGTAAATATGTGGCAAATACTCAGTCTGGCTTTTCCAACCTCTTCTCCAAATTCTCCTAGCAAACCTCTCACCCTAAGAAATGATCTCATCTCAGTAAAATGCTAATACTACCCATACTAGGTATGGGTAAAGAAATAGCAGTGAGACTAAACAGATTTTCAATGTAATTAAAACTCTTCTTAAACTTAAGCTGACTTTTGACAACTTTGGAGAAGTTTATGAGTCCATGTCTCATTAAGGGAAAAATATTCGTTTGTCTTGAAATTACCATATAGGTCTCCTACATTAATTTTTCAATAAATTCAATAATGCCTCCATCCCCACTATGCATGGAGTAGATGAATGACTGCTCTCTCAAAAAGGGCATGCAGCCTTGTCCTCAACAGTCTGTCAGCCTTAAGAAATTCTCTGTGTCACGGAAAAGTGGAAGTAAGACTAATTCCCTGTCCCTGAAAATGGGAGGACTTTTTTCCTTCTAATCACACTTTTCAGGAATTAGCTGACAAAAGCATCCTGAGGAGGGCACGGTGGCATCCCAGTAATCATCACGAGCTGCAAACTCTGGCCTAATGGTTTATGACAGATCCACCAGCAGGGTGCTGCCACACCACACAGCAGCCCTTACTCACGGACTCTGACTGACGTGGGCGGCCTGTCGCCCTCCTAATGCCTCTTCACTCCCAAGGAGCCCTTCCTCCCTCTTGGCTCAGCTCCAAGCACCTGAGGAGATTGACCAGGGCATCAGTGTGCTTCCCTCTCTGTGCCTCAGCAAGGCCAAGGGAACAAACCCACGCCAGGTAAATAGTTCAGAGTCATGGAGGAGGGGCAGGGGCTAAGGGGCAGAAAGTCCAACTGAGAGGCTCGTTTGCCTTGAGTAGGCTGCCACAGGAAAGGTGGAAACTCCAGGAGGGAATGGCTGGCTGAATGGGTAGCTGGAATACTGTGGGAGCATTTGCTCTGCTCCGAGGGAAGGCTGACCGAGCAGGGAAAGTCCCAGAGGGGAGGCGGTAACTTCCTGAAGGGGAAACTGTGGGAGGGCTCACCGTCCAGAGCTTCAGGAGGAGTATCCCGGAGTAGCGAGAAGAGGAGGCTAGCTATTCTGGTCACCCCAGAACAGCAACAATCAACCGCCACCTCACCATCAGTTACTTGCTCCAAGCCCCGCCCCTGGTCTGCACCCATTGGCTTCAGGTTCATAACTCCTGACTTGATTGGCTGATGATATACACCGGAAGATGCTGCTCAGCACCATTGCCCCTTTACTACCAAAGACCTTGGAAGTCTTAAGGCCAGGTTTGTTTAAAAAATATATTAAAAATACATAAATAAGGGTGAAAAGGAACCCCAAGGATTTTATTGCTATGTTAATTTAAAGTTTTGGACCAGTGGATTTCTGGCAAAGAGCTGATGGACACTGTTTTCCTAGAATTCTAGAAATGGGTGTCCTGGGTAAGACAGGGGGTAGAGATTTTGAAATATGAGGAGGTAGGTTGCTGGATTAGGAAAAAAAGAGAGAGAATGGCTATTTGGGACATGTAGGAGAATGAACAGGCTAGGTGGACTTTCACTTCTGGAATATTTATGTGGAGGAATTTTTAGGAATAATGATATACTCATTTCTTTTTCCTAAACATACTATGTAAAGGATATTTTAATTGAAATTACTTAGTGATATTACCGTAAAGCCAATTTCCGTATTTCCACTCTCATCATAAAATATTTTAGGAGACATTTTGTAATGATTTTGAAATCTAGATACTTACTTGGTGTATGTGATATCTCTCTTTATAATTTTACTCACCCAAAGCCTTTGTGAAGTTATTTCAATGCCTACAAAAAGGTTTGTGCAGAGAAGAGAGTTCATAGGGTGGGGAAGTGAAAGGCGAATCCACCCAGGACAGAAATAAATGCTGGAGAATGGCTGATTAAATTATCCACCTGGTCCGCAGAGAACCTTTCAGACTTCATATTGGTCTTGCAGTGGCCATTAAGCAAGAGACTTTGCTGAAGGAAATTATTTTCACCAAGTTAGCCATGTACCCACTTGGGAGATGGTCAGTCAAGGAAACTAAGAAAGGCTTTCAAAAGTGATAAAGTGCACATAATGTTTTAAAGACATTAAAATCGAGATTGCTTCTGAGAGACATGCAAGTTATCTTCTATTAGAGCTAGAATTAGATTAGCAGATGAAGTAATCACTGTATCTATTCTCTCATGAGAAAGATATAAACATTTACTTTAAAGATTTTTTTAATATTTATTTTCCTTTCTTTCTGTTTCATCTCTTTCTCCAGGCCCACTTAATTCTACCCCAATAACTACAAGGAAGAGGAACTGTATTTCCCCCCTTAATTTTCTCTAATTTACTTGGGTGGAATTCAGTGGAAAATAAATAATTAGTCATGATTTGTTTCTATACTACCTACTGTGAGTGATTTCCTCTCATCTCTTATTTGCCTTTTTAAATTTTAATTATGCTCTTTAAAAATCTCACCATCATTAAATTTATTTTTTATATACAAACCTACTGATGCTTTTTGTCTGTGATTCCTTCTTTCATTTATGAGCGAAATCCACCTTTTATAGCTAAGAAGTTTAATACTATTGTATGGACCAAAGGCAGGCCACCCCCAAATGGGCCACTTTGGCATGAAGATTATTTTGGGTAAAAAAGCAGTCAAGGGGCACCTGGGTGTCTCAGTCGGTTAAGTGTCTGCCTTTGGCTCAGGTCATGATCCCAGGGTCCTGGGATCGAGCCCTGTGTCCCAGGGCTCCCTGCTCAGCGGGGAGTCTCCATCTCCCTCTTGCTCTGCCCCTCCCCCTGCTCTTGGTCTCCCTCTCTCTCTCTCTCTTGCTCTCTCTCAAATAAATAAATAAAATCTTAAAAAAGAAAGCAATCAAAACTCAGCTGATTCAGGAAAAGCTCTTTACCACTCCTTCAACTGCTTATAAAAATTTAGAGGGCCTCCAGGAAAAGAGTAATCACCGTAATAGGAACTAGGTGTGGCAGACAGGGAGGAACCTAGCAAGGCCCGTTTGATCAAAGTCCTCTATGTCCCATTTTTTCTAAATGGCCCAGCAAATATTTGTTCGTTAAACATTTATTCTGTTTCATCTTTCCTGGAATTGCTTTCCTTCCCTTTGAAGTCCCACACCCCCAGCCCCTTCTCTTTAGTTCAGGATGACCTTTATACCTCATTTTGTCTGACTGTCTTTGGAATATTCATGTCTGCATGGATTCCCTGTCCCTATGAAATTCAGCTGGATTTTCTCTGTTAATCTGTCTCATGTCAATTTGATTCTTGGTCTGGCTAGAAGGACCTTGAAGGGCAGAGAGAATTCTTCTTCCTCGATAATATTAAAACCTATTTACTTCTAATTACTGATGAATTTTTTAAAAAACATTTTTAACTCAAGTCCCTTCCGAATTATTTCCGTTCATAGTAAATGCCGCAAGAGTGGTATAGCCGGTGTGCTATAATCACTCAGTAGAAGCAAGGTCATGTTCACTTTTGACTGAGATGGTCAATGAAGTTTCTCCAGAGGAAACAGGACTTGAGCCTTAATAAGACAGGCAGGAACTGGTTGAATGGATGAGTTTAGTGACAGTCACAAGCAAAATAAAAATCACCTTATCTGTGTTATTTCTACACACACGGGAGCTTTCAAGAATACAGAGATAAAGGATGAAGACAGTTATCAATAGTGTAGTATGTGATGTGGGGCCACCAGTGAACCGTGAAGAAAGAATTCTTGAGACTTTTTGTGCAAAAAAGGTGCTTTTATTATAGCTGGGGGGTAGGACCCATGGGCTGAGAGAGCTGCACTCGATTGCGAAGAGTGACTGGTTATATACTTTTTGCTTAGTGGGGGTTAGGCATAGCACAAGTCTCTAAGGAATTTGTGCATGTTAAAAGCAAGGTCTCCAAGACCTTGGAGGCTAGCTATTGTTAAGATAAGGTTGCTTTTATTGTTGTCTAGCAAAACATTAGTTATGAGATGCTTCAAGTGTACATCAGTGGGCTAGATGTTTGAAAGGTGATTGCTAATATAGATCTTGGGGAGGGAGCGTGTTTATGGTTATCAGAGGGAAGTAGCACTAACAAGAGCAAAACTGTAGTGGTAAAATATTAAAAGAAGTCTTTGAGGGAAAACATTAAAAGAAGTCTTTGAGGGAGCTGTAGGACTGTTGTAATCTGTATGCCTTAGGAATTCTGCCTGGAGACCTAGAGCCAAGCGGAGTCCAGCCTCTGTTCTTTGTCTCCCGTCAGTGTGTATAATAAAAGCAGTTATGTTGGTCATTGTTGGAGTAGGTCATTGAGAGAATGTGGCCACTCGTTGACCCTTAACCTAGACCCAGACTCCTCCCTCCCTCCGATGTCCTTGGAATATATATTCTGCCCACTGTTCCCAAAGGCGGACCCATTTTCAAGAACGGAGCCTTAAGAGAGCAATGTGTGTTGACACTATCTGAACAGTATGTGGGACAGAACCTAGGTAAGCCTTCTATATACACTTTTAGGACTCTGGCAGGTGGGTGTGGAGATCTAGATATCTTGCCGTTGCCTAAAACAAGCCTGTTTCCTCAATCTCTTCTTGCTCTTCAAACATGGTCCAGTTTCAGAGTTCACTTGGGAAGCTCCCAAATTTGCAAAGCAACAATTATTCATGCAAAGAAATAGTGAACTTTTTCTGAGAATTAGAGATTGGCATAGATGAGGAAATGTCTTAGCAGATTTTGATAGATAAACTAAGCTTACATATACATGGAGTTTTATGAAATACAGTGATATGTTTGGGATAGTCTCCGTTGTTTACTGTAGTGAGCACTGGAGCAATTATCATGGGTCTTGAATGACAGGTAGAAGACTGTCTTCTTCTTTAGGAAGTTAAATGGTAAATAGTAAATACAATAGAAATTAAGGTAGAAAGATCAGGGAGCTGAGGAAGGTGTGGTTTAAAAAAAAGATCTCAAAAGACCAATGATCTGGATTCCAAGGATGTCCAGTGTATGGCCATTAGAATGTATTATAAAGTGAAATGGAAGAAAATCTTTAAAAAATTTTTTTGTTCAGTTTTAGCAGAAACACATACACACATGTACACACACGTATTAGGTTTCCAACTCAATTGATTTTCATGTATGTATAAAACTGTGAAAATACAGCCCATAGAAAAATACAGAGTATTTTCAACAACTCAGAATATTTCCTGTACCTCTTTCCAGTCAGTATCCCTTTCCTAGAATTACCTTTATTTGGGTTTCTACTACCCTTGAATATTTTGCCTATTCTTAACATTTCTTATAAATGGTACCAAATATGTATTCTTTTGTCCCTGACTTCTTCCACTCATTATTATTTTGTGAGATTAATCCATGACATAGTTTTCTTCTTTCTTTTTTTTATTGCTGTGTAGCATCTAATTTTAGGAAGATTACTATAATTTACTTATCCTTTCTGGAGTTGATACCATTTGAATTGTTTTCAGTTTTGGCTACCACAAATAAGGCTTCTGTTACATTTTTGTATATTTCTTTTATTTTTTAAAGATTTTATTTATTTTATTTTGACAGAGAGAGAAAGAGCACAAGCAGGGGAAGCGGCAGGCAGAGGGAGAAGCAGACTCCCCACTGAGCAGAGACCCCCCCCACGTCTGGGCTTGATCCCAGGACCCTGAGCTGAAGGCAGACGCTTAGCTGACTGAGACCCCTGGTCACCCCTTTTTTGTATATTTCTTTTGATGGGCATATTAATTCATTTCTCTTGGGTGTATATATCTAGAAGTTAATCAGTGGGCCAAACGGCATGCAAGATACAACTGTAGCAGATACTGCCAAAATGATTATGCCAACTGGCACCAATCTTGCCAATACTTGGCATTGACAATCTTTTAAAAAGTGGATGGATGTTTGGTATTACTGTATTTGTAAATTTAATTTTCATCTAACTATGCATGTTGAGCACTTATCTTTTCATGTGTATATTGACCACTTGAATTGTATGAAGTGCCTATTTGAGTGTGTTGCCTGTTGTTAAAAATTGAATTATGTGAGACTTCCATTTCCGGAAGATGGAGTCTCTGTACTATTTCCAATCCCTTGCAGTAAGTACAGCTAAAGGCCCTGGACATTATATATAAAACAAGCATGAGAAGACTCTTATTTAAAGATGAAAGGAAGGGAGGCCAGATAGGTACCTTGAGACCTGAATAACTGACTGAGATAAGTTCTTTGAGTTTTCTTTTTGCCTCAGGTTGCCTCAGTCAGTACCTCCAGACTGGGTACTGGAGAAGCTGGAAACCTGGAAATGCCAGTAAGTGCAGATTTTTAAAAGACTTCAAAAAAAGCCTGTTCTCTCTAGCCAAATGACCAGGAGTGGGGCAGTCTAGCAAAACAGAAAATGTTTACCAATCACTGCTTTACTCCAGCCAAAATACATGGGAAAACTTGAACCATCCCCTCCCTCACATACAAATACACACATCAGCAAGAGCTGAGTGGGAAGCCTACACTTGACCCATGTCAGACTTTACAAGGTGCCAGAACACTGCCCCTACTCCCATACCTACCAAAGAGGGTGATGTCAGAAAAGGTCTAGTGGGAACTAGGTCTTTTATTCCCACCTTGCAGTGAAGATGCACCTCAGGCCCCTGTGATTCAGTGGAGACCATATTGGAGCTTGTACTTCCACTCCCACCTGAACAAGTTACCCTTGCTCTCCTCATTGGGGTGATGTCAGAGGAAGACACATAGAAAGTTTGGTCATTCACCATCATCCAGATATAAAAAGGTTATTATCTCTCAGGGTATAAGTGGAGGCCATGCAGGAGCAGTAAGAAGAGGGGTATCCCATTACTGCTTCTTAGCAACAGAGACACTTAGTTTCCCATAGCTCTGTGTCAATGAAGACTGAGTACAGAACTTTAGCTCCCATCCTGACCTGCCAGTAACAAGATAGTGCCCCTACTTTTGCTAGAGCAGTGTTAGAAAAGGACTGCTAAAACACAGGATTTAAATATGGTCCAGAATCTTATAATATCCACAATGTTCCGATGTCAATTAAAAATTATCCATTGTGCTCCAAAACTTAAAATGGATTCCAACTTAAAAAACAGACAATAAACAGATACCAAGTCCAACATGACACACATTTTAGCATTACCGGAAAAGAATTTAACATAACCATTGTAAAAACACTCCAGTGACTAGTTAGAGCACAACTGAGGCTAATGAAAAAAAATAGAAACTCTGGGCAAAGAAATAAAAAGTTACAGAAAAACAAGAAGGTGATATGAAGAAAAACCAAATGGAAATTTCAAAAATAAAAAATATAATAAATGAAAAAATTAAAAAGCAACAAATGGGCTCAATAGCAGAATGGAGAAGACAGGGGAAAGAACTTGAGGAGAGAACAATACAAATGACCAATTCTGAAAAACACAGAAAAATTGACTGAAAAAAAAATGAACATAACTTCAGGACCATGTGGTACTAAAACAAAAGATCTAAGAGTTGGGTCTTCAGACTTCCAGAAGGAGAGGATATAAAGAGTGGCACAGAAAAAGTATTCAAAGAAATAATGATTGAAAGTTTCACAAATTTGGAAAAATACAGACCTACAGGGTCAAAAAGAGTTAACTCCAAACAAGATAAACCCAAATAAATTTATCTCAAGACAGAAGTTAAACTTCAGAAAACTAAAGATGAAGAAAAAAATCTTGAAAGCAATTATAGAGAAGGTGATATATTACTTATAGGGGGAAAACTATTCAAATGATAGCAGATTTCTTATTATACACTGTGGAGGCCACAACATTTTCAAGTGCTGAAAAAAATGAACTTATGAACCCTATATCTATATCCAGGGAAAATATTCTCCACAAATTAAAAGAGAAATCAAGACACTAGCAGATGAAGGAAAATGGAGAGAATTTGTCATCAATAGATCTCCTCCTAAAAGAATGGCTACAGGAAGTTCCCTAAGCAGAAAAAATATAATAAAATAAGGAATCTTGGAACATCATCAAGTAAGAAAGAACATGGTAAGCAAACTTGTGGGTAAACACAAAAGACTTTCTTCTCCTTTAGAGTTTTCTGAATTATGTCTGATGGTTGAAGCAAAATTGTAACACTGCCAAATGTAGTTCTCAATGTATATAGAGGCAATGTGTAAAACGATTATAGTATAAATAGAAAAGAGTAGAGGAATGTAAAGGGAGGTAAGCTTTCTACACTTCCTTAGGACTGCTAAAATGTTGACACCTTACAGGGTAAACAGTGATAAGGTATACACATACACATATATACACATATCTTCACTTATGTATTACATTATACGTATATACACATACATATAAAATGTAATATTTAGAATAACCATTAAGAAAGCTTTAAGAAGACACACTCAAAACACCATAGAGAAATTAAAATGGAATTATGAGTGTTCAAGTATCCTACAAGAAGGCAGAATACAAAATAGAGGAAAAAATAGAGAACAAACAGAATATAGAAAAATAAAATGGCAAACTTAAGCCTTAAAAATATAAAAATTATATTAAATGTAAATGATCTGTAGACACCAATTAAAGGATTGAGATTGGTAGAATAGATAAAAAACAAACAAAAACATGACAAAGCTATACACTGCCTACAAGAGACTCACTTCGATTATAGAAATATAAGAAATATAGGTAAGTTGGAATAAAATTATGGAAAAAGATATAGCATGCAAAGTAGTTAAGAGGAAGCAGGGTCAGCTATATTAACTATGTTTCAGAACAACAACAACAACAAAAAACCCCAAACTTACCAGAGATAGAAAGGGAAAGCACATAAAGGTAAAATGGTCAATATACTAAGAAGATATAACTGTCCTAAATAAGTATTCACCAAACAACAGTGCTACAAAATATTTGAAGCAAAAATGATAGAACTGAAAGGAGAAATAGACAAATCCACAATTATAGTGGGATATAATCCACAATTATAGCCTCTCTCTAAAAAATTGATAGAACAACTAGACAGAAAATCAGCAAGTACATAGAAGAATCCAACAACACTCTCAACCAATCGGATCTAAAGAATATTTATAGAACATGCCACCTTACAACAGCAAAATACATGTTTGTTTGTTTGTTTTCCAAGCACTTATGGAATATATACCAAGATCAACCATATCCTGGATCATAAACAAACCTTAGCATAGAGAGTATATTCCCTGATCACATGGAATCAAACAAAAAGCAATAATAGAAAAATAACAGAAAAACCCCCAAACACAGAAAACATTGAAAAAAACCCTTCATTATCCAGGTGTCAAAAAGGAAGTCCTGGGGGGCCTGGGGTGGCTCAGTTGGCTAAGCATCAAGCTCTTGATTTTGGCTCAGGTCATGATCTCAGGGTCCTGGGATGCAGCCTCATGTCTTGTTCCACGCTCAGTGGGGAGTCTGCTTGAGGATTTCTCTCCCTCTCCCTCTGCACCCCCCTCAAATAAATAAATAATTTTTTGAAGGAAGTCTCAGGGAAATTAAAAATAAATTGAACTGAATAAAACCAGAAATAACAGAAGTGCAGGAAGGAAAAATTCCTTACTTTCAAATGTTCGTTGTTAAAGTGTGCTATGAACTGGTAGTGAATGAGCACTACTTTTCCACAATCCCAGCAAGAGGAAGCCATTCTGGGGAAACTTGTATGAGCTTGTGTACATAAAATGCCAATAGGCAAGTAAGTGACTATTGGAATTTAAATGAGAAAAACACAAACAAATGCACTAGGTAAAGAGTGCTTTCCTTCTATTTAAAGTACTATGCAGGGGAGGAGATGAAAGTAATCTGTGCCTGCTCTTTTTTAAATTTTAATACATAAATAGTATTTAATTTGAAACTAATGATTTTACAGAAAACTTATATTTTTAATTTCCTATTTCATTTTGAGGAGATGAACATGGGGATTTCGATGCCAAAAGGAATGATTTTTAGAAACAGAGCATGCCTCTGTGGAGAGCAATCTTTTCACTTGACCTCACTCATTGTGGGTAAATTAGTTTGAATTTTATTATGTACATAAATAACAGGACACGAAAGACTGGGAAAAGTTAATAACTCTCTCAAAAGAAGAGCTAATTAAATTTTCTTGCAAGTTAGCTGGTAAGTTTTCAGAGCCTGTGTTTGAATCTGTGACAGCTACAGAGCTGCCTGCACATATGTTGAAGAAATTACATGCATAGACCTGAGATTCCAACAGAATTACAGGGGAAGCCGACAAGGGAGTCCACAAATGCTGCAAGATTAGGAGAGTTTTTCGTTTTTTGTTTTTTGTTTTAGGATTAAGAAAGTTTTAATGGACTGAGCCAGTGGTTAATTAGTAACAGAGTTTGGTGAAAATTTAAAAGATAATGCCATTTCATTTGATCTCAGCCAAAAGGTTGAGAAGCGATAAAGATAATGCCATTTCAGAACTAAGTCCAGTTAGAGAATAAAATACTCCATGTGTTAGTGAAGATTTTATAAATTTCATGGGTTTTCCACTCCATTTCATTCTCCAGCTCCTCATGCTTCCCATCTGGGTTCAAGGATCAGGTAACTCTTCACTTTTTCTTGCAGATACTATGTGGTTGGAAATTAATGGCAAATAAATACTAGGGTGGTCTTTTCACTTTTGTAAAATTACAGGAGCAGAGCATTATGTTTGAGTCTGCATGTTAATCATGTAGTTATCCAAGTTGTTGGCAACTGGAAACAGTTTAAGTTGAGCATATCTGAAACAATGACTTAGTAAACAGAGAATGAAAGATAATAATCAATGCTTTCTGGAGTGAGCCAAAGTAGCTCACATTAGAGAGGCCACAGACCTGCTGGAAGCAAATGGGCTCTTTGCAAGTTAGCTAGCTAGCTAGTTACTTAGTGACTTCATTAATTTTGCAGTATTTCTTGCAGCCCATTTGTGTTTTAAGTTTGAATTTGACTTGTTTTGGTCACTAAGAGGTTTTTCATTTTTATGTTGTTAAATCTGGTCATTGTTTCCTTTGTGGCTTTGCTTACCATTACAAACCAAGGTACTCCTGCGACATTACAGATTTAATAAATATTCAAGTCCTGATATTTTCTAGTCATTTAAAATTATTTGATTAAAGATATGTAATTCAATTCCGTCTAAAATCTGTTGGGTTCATGGTAAGGGCAGTCACTAATGTTTTGTAGGAATTTAGTTGAGAAAATAAATCATGATTACTTCTAGCGAAGGAGTTTTTCCTGGGAGAAGTATCGTTTGAATTCAATTAGATAATTCAATCAAAAGTTGAGCGGGAATGACACATGCTGAGACAAAAGAAGCATGACAGAAAGAGGAAATCAGTATGTGTGAGTGTTACTTCTCCTTAACTTACTTTAGCATCTAAAATACAAAATGGAGAAGGCCGGTTCTGACATCAGGTAACTCAGAATCTAGTGGGGGAGATGAGCATGTGGACAAATAATGATAAAGAGATGTGGCAAGCAAAATATAGAAATTGTTACAGAAATAGTGATAGCTTATTTGTTACCATTTAGACTTTCATTAGGTATTACAGGTGTCCCCCACTTTCTGAAGGTTCATATTACATCACTTCACTTTTATTAATGACCTACATTAGTACCTGTTTTTGCTAACCAAAAAAAATTTGAAGAGGACTTTTGCTTTTACAAAAAAGCAAAAGCCTGACACTCCCCCCTGACCCATGGCCTCAACTCAGACCCTGGGAAGCTCATCACAGTGCCAGTAGATCAGGCCTGTCCTGCTGCTAAGCCCTAACCCTAACCCTAGGTTGGCTTCTGAGGGGTCAGTCCCCAGAACCTTTCTCCAAAGTCCCCAGGATTCGGGACACCTGAGCAATATCAAGGGACTCAGGCTGCCACCCAAAAGGAAACCGTGCCATTTGGAAATGCGGTTCTGTACTAATGTAGGTCCTTTGTAAAAGCAAAATGGTGTAACTGCAACTTTCAGAAAGTAGGGAATATTCTTCAGTTGAAGCCATTTGGATTTATGAAAGGTTTCACAGGAACACTCTCTTTTCAGATAGCAAGGGAAACCTGTAGTGGGTCTTTCTTTGGGGGCAGGGCTATACCACCCATGATCACTGAAATGTCTTGTCGAATATTCTTTTTTTTTTTTAATATGGTTTCTTTTTTTTTTAAAGATTTTATTTATTTATTTATTTATTTATTTATTTATTTATTTATTTATTTATTTGAGAGAGAGAATGAGAGAGAGAGAGAGAGAGAGAGCATGAGAGGGGGGAAGGTCAGAGGGAGAAGCATACTCCCTGCTGAGCCGGGAGCCCGATGTGGGACTCGATCCCGGGACTCCGGGATCATGACCTGAGCCGAAGGCAGTCGCTGAACCAACTGAGCCACCCAGGCGCCCTTGTCGAATATTCTTATTCGACACTCACAATACCCTGTAAGTCAGGTATCATTAAGGCCATTTTTCATATGAAAAACCTGAGGCTTAGAAAAGTAAATGATTGCTTTAAAACCATACTTTTTTTTTCAGCTTTTAATCACCATACATTACATCATTAGTTTTTGATGCAGTGTTCCATGATTCATTGTTTGTTCATAACACCCAGTGCTCCATGCAGAACGTGCCCTCCTCAATACCCATCACCAGGCTAAACCATCCCCCTACCCCCCTCCCCTCTAGAACCCTCAGTTTGTTTTTCAGAGTCCATCATCTCTCATGGTTCGTCTCCCCCTCTGACATACTCCCCTTTTCTTCCTCTCCTGTTATCTTCTTCTTTTTCTTTTTTCTTAAAATATGTTGCGTTATTTGTTTCAGAAGTACAGATCTGTGATTCAACAGTCTTGCACAATTCACAGCGCTCACCGTAGCACATACCCTCCCCAATGTCTATCACCCAGCCACCCCATCCCTCCCACCCCCAACCATTCCAGTAATACTCAGTTTTAAAACCATACTTCTTGAAATTAGCAGAGAGAAGACATCATCACAGATCTTTTGTTCACAAATGAAATACTATTTGTACAACAAACATGCTATATGTATTTAAATATTCTCCAATGCTGTGTGCATAAATCGATGAATTTTTGAAAAATATTTGAAAAAATTTTGTTTATAATTTGAATATAAAAACCAAGAGAAGTGGATGAAAAACAGAACATAATATGAGTTAAGTAGAGTAAGGAAGATGAGGTTTTTTTTTTTTTAACCTTTGCATTTAAGTAAGATAGACATACAGGAAAGTGTACAAACATTTAAGTATGCAGTCTGATTAATTTTCATGATTACGCCAACATATCTAGTATAGATCAAGAACAAAATATTAACATCATCCCAAATCCTTATTCATGCCCCCTTCCTTTCATTTCCTAAGAATGCCACTATCCAAATTTCTTACACCAGAGATTCATTTTATCTGTTGTAAATGTAATCATTTAGCGCTTATTCACTTGTATCTAGTTTCTTTGGCTCAACAACATATTGGTGAGTTTTATCCATATTGTTGAGAGTAGATGTAGTTTATTAAATCTCATTGCTGTATAATATTCCATTGTGTAAATGCCATAACTTACTTATCAATTCTGTTGATTTGCATTTAGGTAATTTTTTGGTTTTGACTATTACAAATAGTGCCTCTATGAACATTTTTGTACAGATGTTTTGAAGAACATATATATGCATTTCTATTAGATATATATCTAGAAGTAGATTTTTTCTGATCATAGAGTAAGCCTATGTTCAGCTTTTTTTTATTGAAGTATAGTTGATACACAATGCTACATTAATTTCAAGTATAGAACATAGTGATTCAATAATTCTATGTGTTATACTATGCTCATCACAAGTGTAGCTACCATCTGTCACCATAAATGCTATTATAGTACCATCAACTATAAGGCCAAAGGGCTTTTCAGTTTACACTCTCATCAAAGTGTGTATGAATTGTGTTTTCTACATATCTTCACTAAATTTGGTATTGTTTATCTTTCATGTTAGTCATTCTGGTGCATGTGTAGTCTGGGTTTTAATTCACATTTCTTTGATGACTAAAGAAGTTGAGCATCTTAAATATGTTTATTGGTCATTTAGGCATTCTTTTTTATGATGTGCAATTCATATATCTTGCTCAATTTTCTACAGAGTTGTCTGTCTTTGTCTTATTGATTTGTAGAGTACAAGTCCTTAGTCATATATACGCATAACAAACATCTCTTACTCTATGGTTTCTCTTTTTACTTCTGAATATGTATCATTTGATAGACTGCAGTTATTAAATATTAAAATAGACCTGTCTATCACTTCTGATTTTTTTAATCATGTCATATTCCTAAAAAAAGGAATAAAGCATCAAATAACTGTTGATGTATGCCTGCTTAAGAAATCGTTGGCTATTCCAGCCAAGTAGATGTTCTATAATACTTTATTTTTGAAGTTATGTTCTATCTTTCAAATTTACTTTTTTAAAGCATTTGAAATGGATTTTTGTCTCCAGTCTTAGATGGGAGTCAATATATAATTTTTTCCACATTGATATCTAATTTACACAGCATCATTTATTGGAAAGATAATCTTTTGCCCACACCTATGCACTGTCGATTCCATTTGTCATATATATCAGATGACCATATATGTGTGGGACCATCTCTGACTCTGTTTCATTGTATTTCATCTATTTCCTTACATTTGAATAAATATCACATTGTATTACTTTAGCTTTATATCTGGATAGTAAGTCTTCACTTTATTGCCTTGGCTTTTTTTAGAATCAGCTTGTCAAATCCAGAATTAAAAAAAACTGCTTGAAATTTTATCAGAGCTGTATGGAATCTAAAAATTAGCTTGAAAAGAATTGACATCTTTATGGGTTTTTCTCTTAACTATGGTATGATATATCTTTCCACTTATTTAAGTCTTCTTTTTTTTCAGATTTGTTTTTTAGATTTCAGTAAATAAGTCTTATATATCATTCAATGGATTTATTCCTATGTATTTCTTTCTTTTTACCTGGGGAGGCTATTGTAAATGGTGTTTTCAATTTTTTTTCCATTTGCTTATTGAAGATATATAGAAATATAATTGATTTCTTAAAAAGATTTTATTTTTTTAAAACAGTTTTAGGCTTACAGAAAAACTGAGAAAATAGTACAGTGTTCCCATATTATTAACATCTTGCACAGTTTTCCCTATTATTAACATCTTACATTAGTATGGTATGTTTGTTATAATTAATAAATTAAATTTGATATATTTTTCATAACTAAAGTCCACAGTTTATTCATATTTCTTGATTTTTAACCTTTTTTTGTTTAAGAATCCCTCCCCAGACACCACATTACATTTATTTGTCATGCCTCCTTAGGATCCTCTTAGCTATGACAGTTATCTCAGAATTTCCTTGTTTTTGATGACCTTGACTGTTTTCAGGGTATTTCGAGTATTTTGTAGAATTACCCTCTATCAGAATTTGTCTGATCTTTTTCTCATGACTAGACTCCCCCTTATGGATTTGGGGGAGGAAGATCACAGAGGTAAAATGCCATTTTAATTACATCATATCAAGTGTACATAACTATCAACTCTTATGTCTACATAAGATACATTTATAATACAGTTAGATTTTTCAGGTTTCAGTCTGCACTCCTTGGCATCCCCAGTCTCCTAAATAATTTTTATAATTGTATACATTAAGGTTCACTTTATGTGCTGTAAGTCTCTATATGTTTTGACAAATGCATAATGTCCTTTATCAGCCATTATAGTATCATACAGAATAGTTTCATTGCCCTAAAAATCCCCGGTATCTCACCTATTCAACTCTTCTCCCTACTCCAAACCCCTGGTCACCACTGATCTTTTTACTGTCTCTAAAGTTTTATCTTTTCCAAAATGGCATGCTCTTGGAATCACACAGTGTATAGGCTTCTTAGTTTGTTTTCTTTCACTTAGCAATATGCTTTTAAGGTTTATCCATGGTGTGTGTATGTGTGTGTGTGTGTGTGTGTGTGTGTGTGTGTAGTTTGATAGTTCATTTCTTTTCATGGCTTTATAATATTCTGTTGTATAGCTGTGCCATAGTTTACTCATTCACCTATTTACGTCATCTTGGTTGCTTTACATTTTTGGTGATTATGAATAGGCTGCTATAAACACTTACAAATAGGTTTTTATGTGGATATAAGTTTTCAAATCAGTTGGGTAAATACCTAAGAGTACAATTGCTGGATCCCATGGTAAGAGTACATTTAGTTTTGTAAGAAGCTGCCAAACTGTCTTGCAAAGTAGCTGTACCATATTGAATTGCAATTGGTACTGAATGAGAGTTCCTACTGCTCCACATCCTCACCAACATTTAGTATTGTTTCTTTCCTTCCCATTTTAATAAGTGTGTAGTGGAATCTCATTATTGTTTGAATTTGCAATTTTCTGACCACAAGAGATTTCACGCATCTTTTCATGTGCTTATTTGCCATTTATATATCTTATTTGGTGAGGTGTCCATTCAGATTTTTTGCCTATTTTTTAATTAAGTTGTTTGTTTTCTTATTTTTTTTTGTATATTTTGTATACAAGTCTATTATGGCCTGAATGTTTATGTCCCCTCAAAATTCATATGCTGAAATTTTAACCCCCTAAGGTTACGGTATAAGTAGGTGGGGCCTTTGGAAAGTGAGTAGGTCAGGAGAGTAGAACCTTCATGAACGGGATCAGATTATTAAAAAAAAATCGACAGAATTTCATAGTTCCTAACACCATGTGGGGACACAACAAGAATTCTATGATCCAGAAAAGAGCCTTACCCAACCATGCTGGCACCCCAATCTTGGACTTCCAGTCTCCAGAACTGTGAGAAACAAATTTCTGTTGTTTATAAACTACCCAGTCTATGTTATAGTAGCCTGAATGGACTATGACAAAGTCATTTATCAGATATGTGTTTTACAAATACCTCCTTGCAGTCTGTGGCTTGTCTTTATATTCTCCTTACATTGTCTTTCACAAAGCAAAAGTCTTTAATTATAATAAAGTCCAACTTATCACATTTTTTTCATTCATGGATCGTACTTCTGGTATTATATCTAATAATGCATTACCAAACCCAAGGTCACTTAGATTTTGTCTTATGTTTTCTTCTAAGTTTTGAGCTTCTACATTTTTCACTTAGGTCTATAATCCATATTGAGTTAATTTTTGTTGGGGGTCTGTATTCATTTTTTTTAGCATATGGATATTGTAGTGGGTTGAATAGTATGCCTTCCCGCCTCACCCCCCCACACACACACCTTCTTGTCTATCTGAAATCTCAGAATGTGATCTTATTTAGAAATTGGGTCTTTCCACATAAAATTAAGGTAAGGATCTCAGGATGAAATCACCCTGGGCTAGGTTAAAGAGTCCAAAACACCTTGATTTAGGACTTCTAACCTCTAGATCTGTGAGAAAATAAATTCTATTGTTTCAAGCCATGAAGTCTGTGGTAATTTGTTATAGCAGCCCTAGGAAAATAATTAGACACTCAATTTTCCCAGTAGCATCATTTGCCAAAAAGACTATCCTTTCTCCATTGAATTTCTTTGCACCATTGTCAAAGATCAGTTGACCATATGTATATGGGTCCATATCTGGACTCTATTCTGTTCCATTGATCTCTTTGTTCTTTTGGCAATTCCACACTATATTGATTACTGTAGTTTTAGAGTAAATTTTGAAGTTAAGTAGTGTCAGTCCTTCAACTTTTTCCTTCTCCTTCCATGTTATGTTAATTATTCTGGGTCTTTTACTTCTCTATATGAACTTGAGCATCAGTTTGTCAATATCCATAAATAACTTGCTAAGATTTTAATTGGGATTGCATTGAATCTACAGATCAAGTTGGGAAGAAGTGATATCTTCTTTTTTTTAAGATTTTATTTATTTTTGACACAGAGAGAGACAGCAAGAAAGGGAACACAAGCAGGGGGAGTGGAGAGGGAGAAGTAGGCTTCCCGCTGAGCAGGGAGCTCGATGACGAGTTCTATCACAGGACCCTGGGATCATGACCTGAGCCGAAGGCAGATGCTTAATGACTGAGCCATCCAGGTGCCCGGGAAGAAGTGATATCTTGACAATATTGAGTCTTCCTATCCATGAACATGGAATATTTCTCATTTACTTAATTCTTCCTTGATTTGTTCATCAGAGTTTTATATTTCCCTCATATAGATCTTGTACACATTGTTAGATTTATACCTAAGTATTTCATTTGGGGGCTGCTTATTATGTAAATGGTATTGTGTTTTTAATTTCAAATTCCACTTGCTCATCATTGATATACAGGAAAGTGACTGACTTTTGTACAATCGCCTTGTAATACTACAACTTTGCTATAATTGCTTATTAGTTCAGAAATTTCTTTTGTTAATTCTTTCTGATTTTCTACATAGATGATCATATCTGTGAACAAAGACAGTTTTATGCCTTCCTTTCCAATCTGCATACATTTTATTTCCTTTTCTTGCCTTATTGCATTAGGTAGAGGTTTTAGTATGATATTGGAAAGGAGTGGTGAGAGGTGACATCCTTGCCTCATTCCTGATCTTCAGTGGGAAAGTTTCAAGTTTTGCTAGGTGTAAGTTTGTGTAGATATTCTTTATCAGGTAAAGGAAGTTCCCCTCTACTCCTAGTTTACTAAGATTTATTATGGATTGGTGATGGATTTTATCAAATGCTTTTTTTCTGAATCTATTGCTATGATTATCAAATATGTTCTATTTTAGTCTGTTGATTAAATAAATTACATTAGTTGATTTTCAAATGTTGAACCAGCTTTGAATACCTGGGATGAATCTCACTTGACCATGGAGTATATTTTTTTAATACTTTTTTGGATTCAATTTGCTAATATTTTGTTTAGGATTTTTGCATTTATGTTCATAAGAGATATTGGTCTATAGTTTTATTTTCTTGTAATATCTTTAGCATTTTCTTTTTAATTCTTTTTAAAGTTCCCATATTTATGTTTACATTATCTATGCATTCTTGCATGTGTCTACTTTTCCATGAGAGTCTTTACTATATTAATCATAGCTGATTTTAATTCCATCTGATAATTTCAAAATCTGTAATATATTTGAGTCTGGCTTGGATGCTTGCTTTGTCTCTTCAGACTGTTTTTATTCTTGGCTTTTAGCATGCATTATAATTTTTTTGTTGAAATCTAGACATGATGTATCAGATAATAAGAACCAAGGTAAGTAGAGCTTTAGCATGGGTTTTAAGTTAATCTGGCAAGGAGTTGGGTTGTGTTTATTGTTTATTATAAGTCTTTGTATCAAGGGTTTCAAATTCATGTAGTTTTTTTGTTTTTGTCTCTTCTGCTGATTTTTAATTTTCCTAAGAATTCCTTGTTAATAAAAGTCCGAGACTTGCAACCATTTCAGCTGTAATACATTGTCATTATATTAGCTCTCTATTGATACGGTGATGAAGAGTTAGGAAGGGAAGTATTTTAAAATCTTCTGTTCAAATTTCACTCTTTTGGTGGGCCTATGACCCTTGGCTGTGACCTTCACAAGTTTCCCTACTTTTTCCTCCTCCTTTCCCACCTTAGGTGAGACAGGAAAGCTAAAGGGAACAAGGGTAGGGTCGTTGTCCTTCTACCTGTGTAACATAAGGATCTGGTAAAGTCTTTACCCTGGAGAGTAGGTTTTGTTTGTTTGTTTGTTTGTTTGTTTGTTTAATAGAAAATGGTTTGGGCTTGTTTCAATATGGCTACTTTCCCCTTCCTTTGTCAAAGATATGAGGTGATTTTTCTTGGTTCTTCACTATAAGAACCTGGAGGGGTTCATGCTGGTGAGATCTATGGACTAGAGCCCTGAGGATTTTGTCACCCTCAAGCTAATTCATACTCAACCTCCCGAACGTCATCAAAATTACCATTACTTGTGTTGGTTAATATATGTTTCAATTTTTGCACTCAGTAAATATTTATTGATTAGGTAGTATATGCCAGAGACACTTTTAGAAACTACTAATCAATGGTGAAGAAGATAGGAAGGTTCATTTTCTAGTGGGAAAGAGACACATATAAAAAGATAATTATAAAACAGAGAGGTAAGTGCTATGATAGGGGAAGTCCAAGGTAGTATGAAAGTACATTTCTCTTAATTCATACTGGGTTTTATTTTCAGATTCTCCATACAGAATAAAATACAAAAAAAATGAAACAGCCGTATTTGGAGAAAATGTGACCATCTTCTGCAATTTAACAACTCCAGCAGATGTTGTGCAAATTACCTGGCAAAAGATTCAAGGTTCTTTGCCACAAAATATTGGCACATATAGCAGTATATATGGAGAAAAGATTCTTCCACCATACAGAGATCGGCTGCACTGTGAGGTCATCGAACCCAATTCCTCATTCATAACTATCCGTGAAGTAACATTTGAAGATGAAGCCTGCTATAAATGTCTATTTAATGTGTTCCCACATGGCAGCCATGGCGGACAAATCTGCCTTAGCATTATAGGTATATAAATGTTTTTATGTAGAGTCAAAATTTGGGGGATGTGGTCTTTCAAGGTTAAGGTCCAGACAAAGAATGTTAGAGAAGGAAAGATTATAATAGAGGCCACCCATGCTTTTGTTATACAGCAGAAAAAAAAAAAAGGAAGCCAATGATAGTTACATGACTTTCCCATTTTCACACAGTGCAGGACCAGGCATAATATTTAGGTCTTCTGACCTCTCATCTAACTTTTACACTGCACTGATTTTAATCTGGCAGATAAAGTTCATGAATGGCATCAGAATTTTCATTGGGAAAGAGAGGAAAAGAAAAAGAGAGAGTGGAGAAAATGAAAGAAGAAAGACTTAAAGAATAAGAACAAAATGTTGAAGGAATAGTTATAGTTAGTATCATAGTGTCCCCTCATTATTTTGCTGAAAATTTAAAGTATTGGAGGTTTATATAAGATAATTTTAAGGTTGAATGAAAGTGGAGATAATGAAGCATTTCTCTTAAATTGGAGCATAGTAGGTGTAAGAGATGGAATTGTGAGATTTTGCAAAATATGAGGAGAAGTGTCTGAAAGGGACATGCTTCAACCTTTTGTCATCATATAAATATTTGGGGAAGTCTATCTTTAACACCTTAGAAATCAGGTATGACATATATTTTATATTTAATTTTGTGTCTCCTTTTTTGTCTCAGCTGTATCTGAATTAAAAACTGAACTCCAGTCCAATCTTGACTCTGAAGATTTTCTTAGATTTATTTACTCAGCTGTGGGAAAACCTGTTCCTCAAATATCCCTTTTCCCATCACGAGTCTTGATTAATCCACCAGAGGAATACTTTGCTCAGAACCCAAATGGCACTGTGACTATCACTAAAATGTACAACATCTCCTTGGAGACTGTGAAGTCCCTAGGTCTCCAATATCTGACTGTGCGTATGGATCATCCTCTAAGGAATGAAGAAAAGATTGTTCCGTTGTCAGTCAAGCAAGAATGTAAGTAGAAGTAATAATCAACAAGGGGAAATGTTCTAAAAATTCATATCAGAAGTGTATGTGTACTCATCTATTTTTAGAAATGTTAAGTCATTGTGATCCATATGTATGGTTAAAAGAATCAAGTAATGAAAACGTTCTCTAACCCAGTTCTGCCTCCAAAGGTAATTGTTCTTAAATGGCAAATTTTTAACTGATCTCTCTTAATTGCTTTCCACTGAATTTCTTCCACAGTCAGTGAAGACCAGGTTCACTTATATCTCCTTCAACTTTTCCTCCTCCCAATATAGTTCCTTTCTTCCCAATACAGTTCTTTTGCTGATTACCTCTGCAACCTTCAACAATGTGGTTAAACTTATTTTTGTGTCATCCACCATAGAAAGTCTCTCTTAGCTGCCCATTTTTCCTTGCTTAGCTTCCACCCAAGCTCTGTCAGTTGTACCCTCTGTTTCAAAGCCATAGTTAAACAAGGTATGATTTTCTTTAAAAATTTAAGTAATAATTTAAATATATTTATGTTTCTGTATTTATATAATATAATTTCCTATAAAATTTAAAAAATTGTTTTTATATTTCACTTAATCTTCTGACACTGGAACATTTTGTCTCTATATATTTAGTGTAAATACTGGCATATTTGGGTTTTCATCTACCATCTTACTATTTGTTTTCTATTATTTGGCCTGTTTTATGTCCCTTTCTCTCTCTTCCTGAATTCTTTTAGGTTATTTATTTCTGTTTCATTTACCCCCTCCATTAATTTGTTAACTATACCTTCCTGAATAGGAGACTACAACATACATCTCTTGACTTATTAAAGCCAATATAATTTATTATTTTTACTACTTTTCAGATAATGCAATGAGCTTATATAAATTATCACTCTTGGTGCTGTCATTTTGTGCATTTCATTTCATTTATTCATTCATTTATTTATTAATTAAAATTTTTGTTTGAATATAGTTGACACAGTGTTATATTAATTTCTGGTGTATGTTTTGTTCATTTTAATTCTTTATATATATATTTAATGCCAAAATATATTATTGTTGTTATTATTCATAGTAATATTCTTCTAGATCTATCCTTTCTATTGTTTTTTATTTCTTTGTCTATGTTCAAACTTTTATTTTTCTTCTGCCTAAAGAATTCTCTTTAGTTTTTTCCTTAGTGAAGATGTATAGATGACCGATTCTTTTAATATTTTTGGTCGTAAAATGTTTTAGCTTTTGAAGTACATTTTTGTAGGATTTTTGATTCCAGTTTTGATAGTTATTTTATTTTTTTCATCACTTTGACAATGGTATTTTACTGGCTTCTGATTTTCATTATTTCCTTTGAAAAAGTTTATGTCAGTTTTATGGCTGGTCCTTTGAAAGGAATGTATCTCCCCTTCACCTCTACTGCTTTTAAGACTTTCTCCTTGTATTTATTTTACATTAGTTTTATTGTTAGTGTTTTGGTATCACATTCTTTGTATTTAACTTGCTTGCATTTTCCTAAGCTTCTTGAGTCGTGAGTTAATGTCCTTCATCACTTTTGGAAAATGTGTAAACTCAAGAAAATGGTGAGGATAACATTTCTCCATAATTTGTTACAATCATCAAGAACCAAAAAGCATCACTAGCCATCAATGATATTGAATCATAAAGTTTGAATGAATGAAGGAGACATCACATCTTTTGGAAATTTAACAGCTTTTCCACATAACTAGCTATGGGAGTATTGGAATAAGTAGCTTAGTACATAGTCCAGATGGGCTAACCATAACCTCATTAGTTATCTCATTAGTCTCTGAATTAAACAGCCTGTTGCCTAACCTAAATAAAGCACAAAAAAATGGCTATCACAAAATGAAACTACTATAAAGCATAATATACTCAGACCAACACAAATTATTCTTCCATTGTTTTCAGCCTCCCCAGGTTAGCACGACCTGGTTCAAGTCAACTCTGCTGTAGAATTAGAACAGTGGGCAATTTCCCTAGTGACTCTGTAGTGATGATAACAGGCCACAGGACCTATCCTATGGTCCGACAATGCTGTTTCATGTGATTAATAGTTTGCTTGGTACACCACTTTAGTTTAACCACCTTTCTGCCCTCAGATCTTGTAGAGTATTCCTCCATTGTCTTTGATCATCCATTGTTATTGCTGAGAAGCCAAATGTCAATCAGATAATTGTAATAGTAAATATTACTGTATCTTCTCTTTGATAATATGGTATTTTCTCTTTATCCTTAGAGTTCTGAAACTTCCTGTGCTATTTTTAAGGTATTTTATCTTATTTTTAAATACTTTAATGTAATTGCCATTTGGTGAGCTCACTCAATTTGGAGACTCAAATCCTTCAACTCTGAATATTTTCTCATTTCTTTGCGAATTTTCCACCTGTTCACTTAACTTACTCTCTTTTTATAAACTTCAATTAGGTGGGCATTAAAACATTTCAATTGAATTTTATTTTCTTCTTAAAAAATGTCTCTTTTTCTTTTCTTCATAATATCAGGGAGATTTTTAAAAATTATCTTTAAACTCTTTCATTCAATTTTTCCTTCTTTTGACAGATTTATAATTTTGAATTGCTTTTACAACTTAAGATTAATTTTATAAATTATAATTGATTTAATTTTTTTATACCCAATTTTCCTGCTTTATGAAAGTAATATCTTGTCAAATCTATCTGGGAATAATAATTTAGAAGTCCTGTTTCTTTAATTATCTCTTCCACTCTCCCCCCTGACTTACTACCACCATTATTTATTTATAATTTTAAGTAGGCTCTATGCCCAGTGTGGGGCTTGAACTCACAACCCGGAGATTAAGAGTCTACATGCTCTATTGACTGAGCCAGCCGGGTGCTCCCCATCATTTTAATTTTATGTTTCTTTTACTCAGTCTTTCTCACTTTGATTACAAGTTTTATTTAAAGTCTAGTGAGCTCTGACTGGAGGATTATAGAATCTTTATTTGGTTAATTGTATCTTGTAAAGAATGACTTCTGTTTGTAGAAAGCAGGCTGTTGCTTTCTACAGTTAGCCAGGAGACTCCAAAAGCCAGAATGTAGAGGCCTGTACTCTGGGCCTATGACTCCCTACCTTAGTTATTTCCAGGATATTCATTAAATTACTTAACTGCCCCTTTCTTCTCTCTCTCTCTCTCTCTCTTTTTTTTTTTTTTTTTTTTGGCTGGAGGTTTCACACACCTGCCTCTCCAGAACTGTGATTTCAGATACGGAAATGGGTGCTTTCGACTGTAAGTTTCATTCTGTGATTCACTACTCCTTCTTTTGCCATCTGAGTTCTAATGCTCTCCAGGTTCTGCAGGGCTGTCTCTGCAGGTGTAAGCTGCTTTTTGCGTACATGAGCCTGTAGCTTCTCATCCTACACCTTCATAGCCTTTCCTCTATCCACTTTACGACTTTTGTAAATTTGTTGAAATCTCTTGCCAATGAAGATCACTCTCCTGTTCGTTGTTTTTCATTTAATCAATTTATTTTTGTTACTACAATTTTAATGAAGTCTTAAGAAGGAGTAGAGGTAAATATTTTTGTTATGTGTGTTTCTTGAAACTGAGGTTAATCAGCTCCTTTTTTCCTGGAAAATTTCCCCAAATTATGAGATTGGAATATGCCCATTGAATAGCATATGTATCTCCCATCAATCTATTGGCTAGATTATTATATTAATTTCACTTCTCACTGAGCTGCAAATGTCTGTAGAGGAGTAACTTATCAATTTAGAAGAGAATTCTTCCTTGTTTAGCTTTGCAACAAATATTAGGGATATAAATTCCTGATTCTATTGAAATCTTCTATAGAGCCTTTATTCCCATGCTTTATTATTGCTGACTTAAGGGCTCCGTTCACATTTTAGGCCCATTCAGCCTCCTTTGCCCACTTGAATGAGTTATGTAGTATCTCATTGAAAAAGAACATAGTTAAAACTAAAAACTGAGACAAAGTGATGTCTGAACAGTCAGAAATAAATAGCACAAAGTTTCTCACATGGATTTTCCTAATAGTATCAGGGAAGAAGAAATTGCTAGCAAGAATTTCTCTTCAATGATAATGAAATTTGAAAGCAGCAAATTAAAAAGAAGTAAGAGGTTACAATGAACAGAAAAATGACCTCAATCAGAAAGAGGACCCCACAATCTACCAGAAGCAGACCTAAGAATACGAAATGCACAATAATTCATACCATTTTAATGTAAGTGCAGATTTCCTTGAGGTCCATCCACAAAGTGTATATGTTCATTTTTATATCTAAGAACTAGCAGAAATACTCATGATGACCTTTGGTTAAACTTATGCTGCAATGAAAAATGTAAATTATATTCCGAAGGCTACATGGAAAGAAGTGGATTTGTAATACAATTTAGGAACACCATGGTCAAAATAGTTACTATGAAGTGTTGATACTCAAAATTTCATACTATGTTTTTTTCATAAGACTGCAGCCTCTAGAATCAGACAGAACTGAACTTGCTTCCCAATTTTGCCACTTAATCACTATGTATCGTATCTTTGGGCCATTTTCTTAATGTCTCAGAGCCTGTTTTCCCATCTGAACCTAAAAATTGTACTCACTTAGTTGATGTAAATAATCCTTACAAAATGCTTATCACATTGCTTAACACATTAACCTTAAATACTGATTATTATCATTATAAATTTGTTTTCTGAGGTTTTTGCAGATTCTTTGAAAATTCCATTTTAGTAATTGAGTATTATTTCATTGTGACTACATTATATTTTTCTTTAAACATCTTCTTTTGTTGAATATTTGGGTGGTCTGATCTTTTTTCCTTATTCTTGAGTGTCATAAAATGTTATTAAATATTGTCTGTCTTCATTTTGAATATACATTAGTATATTCTTTTATAAAATTGATTATGGCAAATAATCTCATAGTGTCAATTTGAATGTCAATGAAGCAATGGCAAATCAAGAGAGTATTGCAGATTCTAAGTGTCAAAATGACAGTACAATGTACAGAAATTAAGCATAGTCACAAAGAACATGTTTCTGGTTTGTGTCTTTCAGGTACTTCTGGTTCTTCTTATATTTGGTTGCGTACAGTTGGTCCACTCATAATTTTGTTATGTATTTCATTGATCATTGTCCATCTTGTCCGGAAAAAGAAAAAGTAAGTTGCATTACTACTTGTCTATGATAGGGAAGGTGGGTAAAATAGGGCTAGTTTTAAATATGAAAAAAAGACATTTCAAGGGCTTTGGCAAAATTCGTCATGGAAAGAATGATGATGGAAAACTCTTTTCCATTTACTTAGTAATTCTTGCAGTCAAGAGTTTATCCCTGGTCAAATGATATCTTACTTGGGATTGTATAAAGGTAGACTGTTAGTCATTTATACTGATGGTAAATTGAGCTTAAGAGTCTTCCTTTAGGGGCGCCTGGGTGGCTCAGTTGGTTGAGCGACTGCCTTCGGCTCAGGTCATGATCCTGGAGTCCTGGGATCGAGTCCCACATCGGGCTCCCTGCTCAGCAGGGAGTCTGCTTCTCCCTCTGACCCTCTTCCCTCTCATGCTCTCTGTCTCTCATTCTCTCTCTCTCAAATAAATAAGTAAAATCTAAAAAAAAAAATAAAAAAATTAAAATGTTTAAAAAAAAGAGTCTTCCTTTAGAACAGATTTTGAAGGAAAGAGCATATGAACTTCAGACTATTGGTGGGAGGGTCCACTGAGTGGGGAACAAGGCTGAGATTGGAGGCTTGAGATAAATCTACCTCACAAAGCCACAGTAGGATGAAAGTGGTCTTACTTTACAGGACTAATACATTAAAATATATTTTTATTTATTCAACAAATACTTCTTTTTTTAAGATTTTATTTATTTATTTTAGAGAGAGAGAATGAGAGATAGAGAGCACAAGAGGGAAGAGGGTCACAGGGAGAAGCAGACTCCCCCTTGAGCAGGGAGCCCGACGTGGGACTCGATCCCAGGACTCCAGGATCATGACCTGAGCCGAAGGCAGTCGCTTAACCAACTGAGCCACCCAGGCTCCCTCAAGAAGTATTTGTTGAGTGCCTATATATTGTTATGCATTATTCTCAGTGAGGGCAATAGAAGCACAACTAAAACAGGCAAGTTTTAGAAGTGTATGTCTCAGTAGGGAGAGGTGGTCAATGAAAATTTACATAGAAACAAGAGAACACCAGGTGGTGATATGCACTATTTAAAAAATAAAGCAGAATGATGTAATTGAAAGAGACTATGGGATTAGTTTATATTGAGCAGTCTCTCTGAGAAGCTGATGTTTAAATTGAAACCTGAGTAAGAAAAGAGTTTTGAGTGACATTCTCAGAGAAGAGTATTCCAGACAAAAAAGGAGGAGTTATTGTAGGTCCTGAGGTGGGAATGAGCTGGGTGTGTCCCAAGACAAAACGAGGTCAGTGTGCATAGAGCAATGATTTAGAAATAGAGATGGGGTTTAGAACAGGTAAGGCCCTCAGGCCTTGAAAGGCGTTTGGGATTTTTACTACTTGCAATACCAATCTATTGAAGTATTTAAAACAAGAGGGCACAAGGATCAGATTTACACTTTAAAAAGATCTCTTTAACTGGAATGTGGACAAAGTTTCTTAGAATTCAAGGATGAATGCAAGGAGGTTTTTAGAGAGGTGATGGCCAGAGTCAAGGTGGGAGTCAACAGTGGTCTGGACTAGGGTGGTAGCCCTGGGAATTGAGGAATTAGGGAGAGGTTTAGGATGACAGGGTTTGCAGCTGGATAGATGTGGATAGAGGGGAAATAGGGGGAAATTATCTTGATGATTCTAAACATTTCTGCATAGACTGAAGAAACCTTTTATAAATGGGGAAAAATTCGAGGAAGAATAAATTTTGAGGGAGGATCAAGAGTTCTGTTTTGAACATGTTAATTTTTAAATGCCTATTTGACATCCAAGAGAATATGTCAATTATGTACGAATCTGGAATTTACAGAGCAGATGAGACCAGAGGTACAAATTTGGGAGTGTAGTGGGTATCAACAGGACGAATCATAAGTTATGACTCTCACTATTACAGTGTAGAAATAACCTTCAAGTTCTGTTGATGGAGTATTTTTATGCTGAATTAAGCATTGAAAAGATATTTTGATCAATCTCTAAAGAGATCTGAATCTTCCAATTTTTTATTCATAGAATGCTCTTATAATCTATTGCTCCATTAGGGGGAGTGTTTGGGCTCTATTCATCTTATGAATCTATCAACATCATCTCTGACCTATAGGTCAGAGAATGTGCTTAAAACCACCCCCCAGCCCAGACAGTCTGATGTGGAATCCTTAGTGAGCCACTCTCTTCCTGCACACAGGTAATTGGTAGGTGTGTGATTTTTGCTGTCATTGTGCATACTTCAAATTTAAGACTTAACCTTCCATATTAAATCATCCATTCGGTAGAAGCAATTACCATTTTTAAAAATAAATGGAAACAGATTTGTTTATATAATCCAGTTTAATGAACTAGTGGGTTCAAGTGAAATGGTATTAATATTAATGACTGAATGTTTCTATTCATTCCCTGATTCAAGACCCTTAGTTGAATGACTGCTCTAATTTTGCTTTTTTTTTTGAGTATTAATAAATATGAGCATGTCTTCATATATTTATGACTATATATATATATATATTTCTCAGCCATTCAGGTTTCCCTTTCTTTGAGGTTCTTATCTATATCTTCTGGTTGTTGTCTGTATTTGCAGAAATTCTTTATATTCTAGATTCTTTATGTACTAGATAGTGATTACTTCTCCCTATTTAGCACCACACTACTAAATTTTTCAGTTATATCATTAAAAGAACAGAAATATTTGATGCTTTAATGTTGTTAAATCCATCAATTTTTTCACCTAACACTTTGAATTTGGGGACTTATTTAAGAAGTAATCATTCATGTAAGTTCACAAAAATATAATCACATTTATTAGCTTCATATTTTTCTATTTCATATTTAGGTCTTTTAACATTTGTACATAACGCAGGAATGACATGTACTGTTAATTTTCATCATGTAATGAGACAGATTTCCTAACATCACTTATATACAATCTGTCCCTTTCCTTATTGATGAGCTCTGTTTTTAGCTCTCTCAGGTAGAGAGTTTTGTTCCATTGTTGAATTTTTAGTTTCTTCATGATTGCGTATAGTTTTTATTATTATGGTCTTTTGTTATGTTGAAATGTGGTAGGGAGAGATCCCTTTTTGTGTTTTTTAAAGATGTATCTCTTCAGGGATACACACACACACACACACACACACAGACCGTGAAATAAGTTTATTTCATTAAAAAAATATAGCTGCAATTTTGGTTAGTCTTACACTGAATTGATAGATTAATTTAATTTAGAGAGCATTGATATCTTTACAGTGTAATTTACTCCACCCATAAATATGCTATTCATTTATTCAAGTCTTTCTGAATGTCTTTTAGGAAAGTTTTAAAACTTTCTCTCTGTAGGTTTTGTATAATTTTTGCTAAATTAATTCCTCAGTACTTTTAATTTGTTCACTATGATGAATGGTATCTTTTTTTTTTAAAGAATTTATTTATTTGAGAGAGAGCGAGCATGAGAGAAAGAGATCATGAGCAGGGTGGAGGGGCAGAGGGAGAAGCAGACTCCTCGCTGAGCAGGGAGCCTGATGCAGGACTCAATCCCGGGAGTCACCCAGGTGCCTCCAGTATCTTATTTTTTTAATGAAAATTTCTAGCTGGTTATTAGTGATTTAGGAACAGTTCTGGATTTTTTAGGCTAACCTATATTTGGAAATCTTGCTAAACTATTAGTTAAAAGTTTTTCTGTTTATCTAAAAGTTTTCTATGTAGATAATCATCTCTTGTGCACTCAATGACATTTTTGCTTTTTCCTTTCTATTTTTTATACCTCTTTTTTATATTAAATAACACCAGTTACCTTTGTCTTGCTTTTCTGAAATTAAAGACTGTGTTTTAAATTTCTCAAGTATGGTATTTGCTGCAGTGTTTGGCTATTAATCATATAATCGATTTCAAGAAACGTTTTAATATTTCTATTTTCTGTCATTTTATTATATATAGACTGTTGAACTTAAGAAGTAATTTTGTATCTGTTAATATAGTCATATGAATTTTCTTTTTTTTTAAAGACTTTTTTTTTAAGATTTTATTTATTTATTTGAGAGAGAGAGAATGAGAGACAGAGCACAAGAGGGAAGAGGGTCAGAGGGAGAAGCAGACTCCCCGCTGAGCAGGGAGCCCGATATGGGACTCGATCCCGGGACTCCAGGATCATGACCTGAGCCGAAGGCAGTTGCTTAACCAACTGAGCCACCCAGGCGCCCCTCATATGAATTTTCTATAGTAGTCCATTAATATGATAAACTGCGTTGAGAGATATCTAGTGTTAAATCATTCTGGGAGTATATTTTTGCTTATATTTATAAATAAAACAGGACAATAGTTTTCATTTTTTTAAATTATCTTTCCCTGGCTTTGAAATAAAATTTTCAAATTAAGGTTTTGAAATTGACAGTAACCTCAGAGAAAGAACTTAATCTTTTAATAGTTCTCCATTTAGGAACATGTATATAAGATGGCTATTTCTATTCCTTCACAATTATCTGGGTCTGTGGAGTTTTCTTTGATTTCAGCTTAATTGCTTTCAAAGTGACTGGCTTATTAAATTATGAATTTTTATGCTGATTTTTATTATTCTTTTCCTAATTTTAAATGATTTTATTTTATTGTAGTAAGAACATTTAGCATGAGATCTATACTCCTAACAAAATTTTTAAGCATACAATATAGTATTATTGATTATAGGTATAATGTTGTACAGCAGATCTCTAGAACTTACGCACATTGCTTAACTTATGCTTATTGGTTAGTAGCTCTCCATTTCTCCCTTTCCCCAGCCCCTGGCAACCACTGCTTACTCTTTGATTCTATGAATTTGATTATTTTAGAGTCTTCACATAAGTGGAATCATGAAGCATTTGTCTTTCGGTGACTGGCTTATCTCACTTAGCATAATGTCCTTGAGCTTCACCAATATTGTCACCTATTGCAGAATTGCCTTCTTTTTGAGGCTGAGTAGTATTCTATTGCATGTATATATCACATTTTCATCTGTAGATGAAATTCATCTGTAGATCAACATTTAGGTTGTTTCCACATCTTGACTATTGTGCATAGTGCTGCAATGAACACATGAAAATAGTAATAGCTTTTTGAGCTCCTGATTTCAATTCTTTTACATAAATATCCAGAATTGGGATTGCATCATATATAGTTCTATTTTTAATTTTTAAAGACATCTCCATATTGTTTTCCACAGTGGCTGTACCATTTTGCATCCCCACCAATAGCGCACAAGTGTTCCTATTTCTCCACATCCTCACCAACGACATGTGTTGTCTTCTGTTTCTTGTTTTATTTGTTTTGTTTTGTTTCTTTCTAGTTATTAACAAGTTTTTTTTAATTGAAGTACAGTTGACATGCAATATTATGTATTAGTTCAGGTGTACAACATGGTGACTTGACAATTCTATATATTACACATGCTCACCACAATACTAGTAGCTACCTTCTGTTATATAGTTATTACCATATTATTGATTTTTCCCTATACTGTACTTTTCATCCCTGTGACTTCATTATTTTATAACTGTAAGTTTGTCCCTCTTAATTCCCTTCACCTAAATTTGCCCATTCCCCCACCCCCTTCCCCTTGGATAACTATCAGTTTGTTCTCTGTATTTATGAATCTTTCTGTTTTTTGTTGGTTGGTTGGTATGTTGGTTTGTTTTGTTTGTTAGATTCCACATATAACTGAAGTCACATGGTATTTGTCTTTCTCTGACTTACGTCATTTAGCATAATACCCTCTAGGTCCATCCATGTTGTGAATGGAAAGATTTCATTTTTTTATTTTTTATGGCTGAGTAATATTCCATTATATATATATGTATATATATATATATATGAATGGATAAAGAAGATGTGATTGATATCTATAGCTATATGAATATAGATATATATATATCAATTAACAATAGTAATTCACAGACATGCTAAAATTAGTCCATAAATCTTCATGGATAACCCAGGTGCTTTTCAAAATGCGGCCCCTGTGCTGGGTCTCAGAGTGATATAGTGTGCTGGCCCTTTAAGAGTCTCAATTTCTGTATCCCTCTGGCTCTCCCCAAATGAAGCTCCACCAATTTTCAAAGCTCCTGGAGTTAAGTCCGGCTGATTTTCAAAGCCAGGTGTTAGTGTTGCAGGATTGCAGGGCTCTTGTCTCGTGGAGTGGAAGAATGAATCTCATGGACACAAAAGGGTAAAGTGAAGCTATGAAGTGAAGGTGAGAGCAGAAAGGAAAGAAAAAGCTCTCTAGAGTGAGAGGGGTCCTGAGTGGGTTGCCACTGAGGCCGTTTAGTGGCAGTCTTTTATTGAAACCGACTGGGAAGCTTGTGGCCTTGAGATTCTTGTGCTGTCTTGGTTTTTCCCCTTATCTCTTTTTTTCTTTTCTTTTCTTTTTTTAAAGAGAGAGAACCAGAGAGCACAAGTGGGGGAAACAGTAGAGGGAGCGGGAGAAGCAGGGTCCCCGCTGAGCAGGGAGCCCAATGCGGAACTCGATCCCAGGACCTTGGGATCATGACCTGAGCTGAAGGCAGCCGTTTAACAGACTGAGCCACTCAGATGCCCCGCCTTATCTCTTGTTCTGCTCTGTCTCAGTGTCTCCACTTGCCAGGAATAGTTCCAGAGCCTTGTCAAGGGATTCGGGGGCCTTCTATCTCCCCAGCCTATACCTTCACCCCTTCCCTACTGAAGAGACAGGACCTGTGGACAGAAAGAGCAATACTGGGATTGTGAGCAGTGACTCATTGCCTACTTTCTAATTCGTGGGGGTTAGGGATGGAGCAAGTCTCGGAGGAATCTGAAAAGCCTTGCTTTTCAGGACCTTGAAGGGCCAGCTGCTGCCAAGATAAGGTTACTATTAAACATGATCTCACTGATGTGCAGACCTTAAGAAACAAGGTAGAAGATCATAGGGGAAGAGAGGAAAAGTTGAAACAATGAAACCAGAGAGGGAGACAAACCATAAGAGACTCTCAATCTCAGGAAACAAACTGAGGGCTGCTGGAGGGGAGGGGGTAGGGGGATGGGGTAGCCGGGGGACGGACACTGGGGAGGGTATGTGTTGTGGTGGGTGTTGTGTAAGACTGATGAATCACAGACCTGTACCCCTGTAGCAAATGATACATTATATGTTAATCAATAAAATAATAAAACAATAAAATAAAATAAAAAACATTAAGTCACTAAGGCAGCCAGGAGTTCTTTGGGGGAGGTCACACTTTGCGTGTTTCAGGTGTCTATCAGTGAGCTGCAAGCTGTAAGGCAATTTTATTTTTTTTAATTTTTTTTAAAGATTTATTTATTTATTTATTTGAGAGAGTGAGAATGAGAGAGAGAGTACATGAGAGGGGGAAGGGTCAGAGGGAGAAGCAGGCTCCTTGCTGAGCAGGGAGCCTGATGTGGGACTCGATCCCGGGACTCTGGGATCATGACCTGAGCTGAAGGCAGTCGCTTAACCAACTGAGCCACCCAGGCGCCCTGTAAGGCAATTTTAATTTAAGCTGCATTTCTTTTGCCTTTGTTTCCCCCATCATTATGAGGCCTCATCTTCCCTTCCCTGTATCAGAGCCCCCGGGGTGCCTGATGTGGGGCTTGATCCCCTTGCTCCTTGGGGAGGACCTCTGCACTTGTGAAATCCCTTCTGCTTGTAGGTCACCATGCTGGAAGCTTGGTTCCTGGCTGCACCTCTGCCCTTCCTCCCCTTTTCAATGGGATTCTGTTTATGTCTTTATTTATGAAAAATCTGTCCCACCAGTCTCACCAGGCTTGTTTTCAGAGTGAGTTGCATCACATGTAGTTGTTGCCTTGGTGTGTCAGTGAGAGATGAACTCAGAGCCCTCCTAACTCTGCCCTGTCTTGTTTTCTTTTCTTTTTTTTTTTTAAAGATTTTATTTATTTATTTGAGAGAGAGAGAGAGAGAGAGAGAGACAGAGAGCACGAGAGGGAAGAGGGTCAGAGGGAGAAGCAGACTCCCCGCCGAGCAGGGAGCCCGATGTGGGACTCGATCCCGGGACTCCAGGATCATGACCTGAGCCGAAGGCAGTCGCTTAACCAACTGAGCCACCCAGGCGCCCCTGTCTTGTTTTCTTGATAACAGCCATCCCAGCATGTGTCAGGTAATATCTCATTGTGGTATTGATTTGCATTTCCCTGATGATTAACGACATTGAGCACTTCTTCACATACCTGTTGGCCGTTTATATCTTCTTTGGAGAAATATCTGTTCAGATTCTTAGCCTATTTTTTTAGTTGGGTTATTAGTTTTCTTTTGCTACGGAATTGCAGGAGTTCTTTATATGCTTTGGAGATTAACCTCTCTTTTTTTTTCCCCTCAACTGAGGCTTAATTCTGCCACTAAGTAGCTTTTTTTTTTAATTTAAATTCAATTAATTTACATTTACAATGATACATTTAATTACATTTACAATAATACATTTAATGTATTATTTGTTTCAGGGGTACAGGTCTGTGATCCATCAGTCATGTAATACCCAGTGTTCATTCTATCACATGCCCTCCTCAATGTCTATCACCCAGTTACCCCATATCCCCACCCCTCTCTCCTTCAGCAATCCCCAGTTTGTTTCCTGAGATTAAGAGTCTCTTATGATTTGTCTCCCTCTCTGGTTTCATCTTGTTTCATTTCTTCCTCTCTTCCCCTCTGATCCTCTGTCTTGTTTCTCAAATTCCACATATCAGTGAGATCATATGATAATTGTTTTTCTTTGATTGACTTATTTCACTTAGCATGATACCTTCTAGTTCATCCAGGTCATTGCAAATGGCAAGATTTCATTTTTTTGGTGGCTGCGTAATATTCCATTGTATATATGCACCACATCATCTTTATCCATTCATCTGCCCATGGACATCTGAACTCTTTCCATAGTTTGGCTACTGTGGACATTGCTGCTACAAACATGGGTGCAGGTGCCCCTTTGGTTCACTAGAGTTGTGTCCTTGGAGTAAATACCCAGTAGTACAATTGCTGGGTCGTAGGGTAGCTCTATTTTCAACTTTTTGAGGAACCCCCATACTGTTTTCCAGAGGTGGCTACACTAGCTTGCATTCCCACCAATAGCGTAGGAGGGTTCCCCTTGAAGATGAACCTCTTATCATTTAGATGGTTTGAAACATTTTTCCGGAGCTCAAGTTATCTTTTATCACTAGCACTGACTAACTTAAAAACATACCTGGAAACATGCCCTCAATAAAATGAAAACCAGTTTTAGAAACTCATTAGGCCAGATGATGTGACAGTAAGTGAGAGAAGTAAGATGCAGAGGCTCAGGGCTACGAACCATCAGCAAGGGACTGGAGGACCACAGACACTTCGGGCTTGAGTCAAGACCTTTAAGATTCATGTGGAGAAGAATGAACCCTGAAAGCCGCCAAAAGTTGTTGCCTACGCTGGAACTACTTGCTGGTGAATCTCAGTAATCATTCCCTGTTCCATAGCTCAAATACATGCAAATAGGTTACAGTCTTAGATGCATTAATAACAGTGAGAAAGCAATATTTGCATGCTTGTGATGAACTATGTCTCCTAAGGACTCCTGAGAGTATTTCTGCCCATTCTGTAGCCTGCCCTTTCTGTCTGTTGTCTCCTTTGCCATGCAGTAGCTTTTTAGCTTCATAGAGTCCAATTTGTCTATTTGTGTTTTTGGTTGTCTGTACTTTTGTTGTCATAGCCATGAAATCATTGCCAAGACCAATCTCAGGAAACTTTTTCTCCATGTGTTCTAAGAGTTTCATAGTTTCAGGTTTTACATTTAAGTCTTTAATCTATTTTGAGTTGATTTTTCTGGTGTTGTGAAGGAAGGGTCCAGTTTCATGCTTTTGAATGTGGATATTTAGTTTTCTCAACATCATTCATTCAAGAGATGATCCTACCTCCATTGTGTGTTCTTGACACCCTTGTAAAAATCGGTTGACTACAAATGCGTGGATTTATTCCTGAGTTCTCTAATCTATTCCCTAGGTCCATATGTCTGTCATTATGCTAGTTCTGCTCTGTTTTGATTACTGTACCTTTGTACTATATTCTGAAATCAGGAAGTATGATGCCTCCAGCTTCATTCTTCTTTCTCAAGATTGATTTAACTATTCATGGTTTTTTGTGTCCCATGTGAATTATAGAATTGTGTGTGTGTGTGTGTGTTTTAATTTCTGTCAAAAAACGCTATGGGAATTTTGATAGGGATTGCATAAAACACGCAACTCTATTCCTTAAGGAGCTAGAAAAAGAAGAAAAAACTGATCTCAAAGTTAGCAAAAGGAAGTAACAAAAATTTGAGCAGGAGAAAACAAAAATAATAGAAAAAATTAACAAAACGGAGAGCTGGTTTTCTGAAAAGGTAAACAAAATTGATAAACTATCAGCTAAACTAAGAAAAAAAGAGTGAAGACTCAAGTAAATAAAATCAGAAATGAAAGAAGAGACTGATGCCATATAAATAAAAAGGGTCATAAGACAATATTACAAAATTATACACTAAAAGCCTGGGTAACCTAGAAGAAATGGATAAATTCCTAGAGACATCTAACCTCCCATGATTAGATCATAAAGTAGAAAGTCTGAAGAGACCTATAGCTAGTATGGAGAGTAAATCAGAAATCAAAAAACTTTCAACAGAGAAAAGGCCAGGACTATATGGCTTCACTAGTGAATTCTACCAAACATTTAAACAAGAATTAATGCCAATGCTTCTCAAACTCCTTCAAAAAAATTAAAGAGGAGGGAAGACTTCCAAACTCATGTTTTGAAGCCCGCACTACCTTGACATCACAGTCCAAGACGTCACAAGTAAAACAGCCAGTCAATATTCCGACAAATATAGAGGCAAAAATCTTCAACAAAATACTAGCAAACTGAATCCAACAGCATATTAAAAGGTTCATACAGGATGACCAAGTAGTATTTATCCCTGGGATGCAAGGATAATTCAACATCTGAAAATTAATGTGCTACACCATATTAACACAATAAAGAATAAGAATCACACAATCCTCTAAATACATGTAGAAAAAGCATTTGAAAAATTCTAAACACTTTCATGATAAAAACTTTGAACAAATTAGGTATAGAAAGAAGGAAAGTATCTCAACATAATAAATGTCATATATGAAAAACCCATAGCTAACAACCCACTCAGTGGTAAAACACTGTAAGCTTGACCTCAATAATCAGGAACAAAGCATGAATGCTCCCTCTTGCCACTTTTGTTTAACATAATACTGGAAGTCCTAGCCACAGTAATTCGTGGAGGAAAAACAAAACAAAACAAAACAAAAGGCAGGGAAATCAGTAAGGAAGACCTAAACTGTCCCTGTTTGCAGATGCCATGATCTTATATGTAGAAAATCCCAAAGACTCCATAAAAAACTTTTAGAACAAATAAGCAAATTCAGTAAAATTACAAAATCAACATACAAAAATCAGTTGTGTTTCTACACGCTAATAATGAACTGTCTGAAATGGAAATTAGGAAAAACAATTCCATTTACAATAACACCAAAAGGAATAAAATACTTAGGAATAAACCCAACAAAGGAGGTGAAAGGCTTGCATACTGATATAAAATGTTAATGAGGGGCACCTGCCTGGCTCAGTAGGTAGAGCATGTGACTCTTGACGTTGAGGTCATGAGTTTGAGTTCAAGTTGGGTGTAGAGATTACTAAAAATAAATAAACTTAAAAAAATCAATGAAGGAAATTAGAGAAAACACAGCAAATGGAACAATATCCTATAGTCATGTATTGGAAGACTTACTATTGTTAAAGTGTCAGTCTTTAAATTTTTATGACCAACTTGTCATTTTCAGAATTTTATGCATTTTGTGTTTTCAAATTGATATGAATGTTCATAATATTGTCTTATTTTTTTCTATTATGTCAGTTCTACTTCTCATATTTCATTTTATATTGTTTCTTTTTTTCTAATTTTCTCAGTAATTTTTTAGATGGGGGAAAGGGCAGAGGGAGAGGGAGAGAGAAAATCTTAAGCAGGCTCCACAACCAGCGCAGAGCCCCACACAGGGCTCGATCTCACCACCCTGAGATCACGACCTCAGCCGAAATCAAGAGTCAGACGCTTAGCCAACTGAGCCATCCAGGCACCCCAATTTTCTTAGTAATTTTTACCATAGGTTTGTTTAATTAATTTCTAGAAAAAGCTCTTTTTGTAGTCATTCAATTTTGTTCCTTTTTATTGATTTTTGCCTTTAGTTTTATCTACACTTTTTATTTCGAGTTCACTGCTTCTTTTGTTCAACATTGGTATATGATAAGTACAGTTAAGATGATAAATTAGCTCTAACTACTTCTTTAGATTTATCCAAGAATTGTAAATGTCATCTTTCCCTTGTTTGCAAAATGTTAAATTATGTAAGCACATTTTTTCTTTTCCAAAGAATTTTTAAAGTGATGTTTATGCTTCATAATGGCAGGGATTTTTCCCCTCCCTTGTTTACTCTTCTGTGTCCTAGGTTTCTATCTTTTGTGTTTTTAACCTATTTGTATATGTTGTAGTAACTGATATAATAGGACATCTTTTCCATTTTATTTTTAACTTTCATATCATTTTAGTTATATTCTTTTTTCTCCCATGCTGTTATGAAGTTAAATATTCTTTTGTTACTATTCTTCTGATGTTCTCTCCTAACTTACTAAGGACAATACTTCTCTTTATTTTATAATGTCAATTTCTCTTTCTTTTTTTTTTAAGATTTTATTTATTTATTTGACAGAGAGAGACACAGTGAGGGAGGGAACACAAGCAGGGGGAGTGGGAGAGGGAGAAGCAGGCTTCCCGCCAAGCAGGGAGCCCCATGTGGTGCTCAATCCCAGGACCCTGGGATCATGACCTGAACCGAAGGCAGACGCTTAAGGACTGAGCCACCAGGTGCCCCTATAATGTCAATTTCTTAAACATATATATCTTGCCAAAATTCTCTTACCTCTCATATCTCATTTCCTCCCTCCATGTAGGTTTGAATTATTCAATTATTTTATTACAGAGATACAATTTGAGGAATCTTGCTTTTTTGGGACAATTATAAATTTTGATGAATTATTTATTCCTTCTATATATCTTTCTATGTTGCATCCTCCTGGATTAATGTTCATTTTTCTTAGGATACTTTTGAAAGTGTTTTCATGGAGAGTTTGGATGGAATAAATTTTATGAGAATTATATCCTTTACAGAAATCTTTTTTTATCCTATAATTGTATAATATTTTGTTTATGAAATCTGGAACAGAGTCTTTGAGTAGATTTTAAAAATTTAGGTCCCGCAAAATATCTGACACTTGGGAAAAAAAGAATAGAGAAAGATTAAAAATAAAGCAAAAGGAAAAGACATATCTGGCAAAAATAAAAAATAATCTAACAGAATGGTCTACATATGTTCACAGAAAGCCACGTATTAGAATGTTTATAGCACCACTATTAAAAATAACCCTAAACTGGAAAACAAATTTCCATTAACAGTAGCATAGAGAAATAAATGTGGTGTACAGCATTTACAGAATGGATAGTCTACAACAGAGAGAATGAATGAATCACACCTATATGCAGTCACAAGGAAGAATTCTTCAAACCTACTGTTGAGTGAAAGAAACCAGATACAAATGAGGTCGTCGTCTCTGATGCCATTTATATGAAGCGTACCAACAGGCAAGCCTAGTCTAGGAGGTTAAAAGTAGGACAGTGGGGTGGGGGCGGGGTGGTGGTGGTGGTGGTAGTGACAGGCTCTGGAGAGCTGGGAATGTGCAGTTTTTGATGTGCTTCCAGCTATGTAGTTTACAGGTCCATGGATCCTTAATTAAAAGCTCTTTCCCAGCAACTTGTCAGAGGGTGGTGGTAAGAAAACAGGAAGATTTCAGGAGATGAATAATTCGTAGATCTGTTTACCTCTCTCTCTCTAAGAGCCAAGAACTCTGGAACTTGTTAAAATAAGAATCTTCCTCACCAAACAAGTGGAAGGAAACCTCTTCCTGTAAGAAGAACAAACCAACCAACCAACCAGTCACTCTGAAAGAAGAGATCATTACAGAATTGATTGCTTAAATCCAAAATTTGATTCTGGATAAAAATAAATGTGCATTTGTTTTTTAAAAGCGTCTGTTGGTTAAATTCGGCCTCAAAACATTTTTTTTTAATTTTTATAGGTGACATCTGGAGAAACTGAATAACATTTCTCAAAATTCTTCATTTCTGACATGCCTGTGTGGAATTGTGTTAAATTTCTGGACCTGAGAGATTCCATCTTGATGCTCCATTTTCCTTTCCAACTAATGAACTCTTGAACTGAGCCAGAAGCGACAATAGTTTTACAAACAGTTAAATTTCAACACAGCAACTGGCATTCAGGTCATATGAAGACAGTAAAGGTAGTTAATACATACTAGGGACAACTTAATTTGACAGCAAAAATAAAGCAGTAGTTATCAGAAGTGGCTCCACTGGTCAGCACCAAATTAGCACCTTTTTCCCTTATTTTCTTTATCTGCCTCATGTAATCACCCCTTCCTTATTTTTCATAAAACCCCTTGCTTTCCCTACTAGAGCACAGCACTTTTCTGGTTTCCCCGAACCTGTGCTCCCCGAACTGCGATTCCAGGACTCCCAAAGAAAAGCCTTTGTTCTTTCTCGGTTTCACCACCTCCTGTTATTTAACACCTGCTTAACAGTGCAGGTTGCCATTCCTGAGTGCTACCGCCCAACCGATGACTCCTCACCTCCCCCATTTCCTTTCTGTCCCTGTCAAATGAAAATGGAAAAAGTGTATTTCCGCCCCCCCCCACCCCCGTGCTTTCTCAGTTTCCCCAACCGTCACATCTAAGGACTGGAAATATTTCAGGGCGGGGACTTTTAAACTGAAAACCCCGTGTGGCCGGGCTCCTGTGGGCAGTTCTTGAGGGTGAGTGGACCACCACTACGGCTCGGTGCCGGGGCGGGGCATTGGCCCGCCTCCCTGAGCTGGAGGCGCTGGGCGCGCAGCGATGAGATCCCTCGGGCTTTGCAGCTGAAGGCTGCAACCGCGCGCGGCCGGGAGCGACCATGGGGAGGCCGGTGAGCGGGGCCGGGCGTGGAAGGAGGGCGCAGGGCGGGCGATGTCGGTCCGGCTGCCCTGGGGACGGCGGCGGCCTGAGTGCGTCCGGCTGCGGCTCGCCCGGGGCTGGTCGGGCGCTGGGCTTGGTGCCGGCGCTTTCCCCGCGACGCCTAGCCTTGCCGAGAAGAGGATTTTTGCCTCGCGAAGGGTGGTTTCCAGGCTGGTCCCGGAGTCCCGGTTCTCTGTGCCAGTTGTCCTAGAAGGATGCCGCCAGGCGGGGGCCTCGGAGACGGAGACGCTTCTCTCGAGATCATTGTCCTCGGAGGGGGCCTGGGCGGGGAGGCGCGCGCCGGTGGTCGGCCAGTCCTCCCGGCACGCTGGCGGCTGGGCTCCCTGGCCCCGACCCGAGCGCGCGAAAGCACGTTCTATTTTATGTTGTCCCAAGAAGGGGATGGCGGGTGCTGCTTTGGCTTCGTGCTGGCACCCAAAGTTGAGGTGGGGGCTGCAGGATTCAGGGTTCAGAGCTCGCTCCCTCCTTGAGGCACGGCCTCTTTCTCCATCCTTTGGTCCTTTGCCTCGGGAGCCAAAGAGGGCCAGATAAATCAGGGTTAAACCCCAGGGTATCCAGGAGAGACAGACATTTTGTTTATTCCGGATCTGTTTACATGGCGCAAACTGAATGAGCGGATTTTTATTTACGTTGGGAGAATTGAAAAGACTAATAATAATACAAGATTAAAATCCAAATACAAGTAATACCTCAAGGTATTTTTTTCTTTTCTTTTTTTTTCACATATGGTTTACTGGCAAGACCGCACGGCCAGTCATTTCAGTATCTTTCTTAACAAAGGAGAATGGTGGCCTGGGAGCTTGTGTTTACTCGGCGCACTGGATGCTGCTAATCTTCACAGCCATCCTTCAGAGGAGGAATTGTTATGTGCTTTTACAAATAAACAATCAGAGAGGTTAATTTTCAGAAGCCCATGCGACTACACGTGATGGGAGCAGGATTTGCACCTAGAAATTCAGGGGAAAGAGGCATGGATAGGAGCAGTTAGCTGCCAGAGGGGTAGCTGCCAGGTAAGACCAGGTCCCTGGGAACCCTGGCCCTCCTGGCAAGGGGTAGAAGTGGATTTCTCCATTTTCATTTTGTACTCCCTGTATGTGGTTTGATTAATGGTTTTTTTTTTTTTTTTTAGTTACCTAACATGTATTGGGATTTACTGTATCTTACGCACTGTATTAAGTGATTTCAATGCTTAATTCTCATAGCAACCCAATGAAATAACGATATTTATTTAGTGCTTACTCGTATCACTCACTATTCTGGAGGCATTACATGTACGAACTTGCATAGTCTTTTTAATAGAAGGGTTAGTGCTATTATTTTTGCCTCTTTTGGAGAGGTAAAGTCATTTGTCCTGGCTCACACATGTGGTATTTGTGCTAACCCCACTCATCAGCCAGAATAATTATGTATATATTTAATAGCAAGGCTTTCCTTCTAATTCCCTTACTTCAGACATTCTTGGCTGTGTTTTCCTTCTTAGACATTCTTGGCTCCCAGCTCACACACTGTGTTCTGGTGTGCGTCTGCTTTCTCTCTTATCCTAAAACACAGATTTTCACTGTGAGAGCCAGTCCATTCTGTATTCCTCATCATCTTTGCTAGAATTTGGGTTTCCGTGTGAGAGAGAGGCATATGGTTAAAAAAAATGGCAGGGAATTAGAATGCCAAAGAAGACTTTAGTTTTGGAAGCCAAGGTTTTGAGACAGCAAGAGCCTAAGCATTTGAGTTTTAAAAGCCTAAACACTGGAAAACCAAGGACATACGTTATTCCAGATGGGAAGAACGCAGGAGATGGAAGAACCAGCTTTCCTGACCCTAGGGCAAATACGTATTTTCTAGGCTGGGAGAGCAAAGAGGGCCTGATTAAAGTCTGTATTCAGACACAAGCTTGCCTTCTGAAAAGGCAGCCCTGTGCCTGATTGTGGTGCATGCGGAGGGAGTTCAGGAGGATGGTAAATAGAACTTACAAGGAGGTTTTGAAATCCAAGAACAGAAACCTCTGTGCCTGGCTTTCCTGGGAGAAACTGTGGAAAGAGACCAGCCTCCTCATCATGACAAGGGAAAAGTAAAACAGAGATGGATAGATGCAAGGGCGTCTAGGCAGAGAGCTTGTAGAATTTCCCTTTGCCCAACCCAGGAGCACAGAATCAGGAGAACAAAAGAGAATGAGAGAAGACACTTTCGAAGCACAAGGTTTAATTGCACAAATTGATGACCATGATGACTGGAGGGGAACACAGCCATCTTAGAGAATGCTACCATAGATAGATGGTTGTAACCAAGGACTAGTAGCCCTGTCCCATGGCTTGGCATTGTGTGAGCCCGCAAGAATGGAGATGCAATGCCAGAGATTGGGACACCTGTGAAGTGCGGGGGTGGCAGGGGGCTGAATTGACAGAGATGATGTGATCTTGACTGCAGTGACGTCTCTACCTCTAGTTGGAATGGCAACATGAAATAACAATGAAACTCAGGTAAAGAAAAATACAGAGAAACCTACATTTCTTACACATCTCTAATATAGAAAAATATAGGGAAAAATTACATTTCTTGCCTGTACCCTTATGAACACACACGTAGATGAAGTGAATGGATCCATGGGGCTACTGTAGTTAGTCTGTCTACATCCACCCTCTCATTTTATAATAAAATGATACCCAGAATAACATCCAATTAAATGTCACCATGTAAAAATGCCAAGGATTTCTGCCCAGACACATGAAAACAAAGCAATACAGAAAAAAAAATAAGGATACTACTTTTTTTTTAAAAAGATTTATTTATTTATTTGAGAGAGAGAGAGAGAGAGAGAGCTCCCACAAACGGGAGGGACGGAGGGAGAGGGAGAGAGAGAGACAGAATCTCAAGCATATTCTACACTGAATGCAAAGCTGGTGATGGGGCTTGATCCTGGGACCCTGAGATCATGACCTGAACCAAAACCAAGAGTCCGACGCTTAACTGACTACACCCCTCAGGTGCCTCTGGACACTACTGTTTTTTAAAAGGCTGCAATTCGTATAAAATTTGCAGAATTTTCAGGGAAATCTACTTCAGCAAACTCTAAGGCAGTCGTATCTTTTTGCAAAGTGGTGCCCCCTGAGTTCCGTCTTTAATGTTAACAGATGTGGATTCTTTGGGAAGTGGATGCTAGCATTTGTAGTCTCTGTTTTCTGTGTGTATTTATGGCAGTTTGTTTTCCCCGACCATCCTATGTCTTTGAGACCTGGCTCGTGACAATGGTGGCTTTGAGAGCGCGGCCTCAAATTGCTAGGGATTGCCATAATGGAGGAGCCATATTGCTGCTTTTCCCTTCCCGTATCCTGAACACACTCTTTTATTTCTTCCATTTATAGTCTCCAGTTCTGTATCCACAAAACCAAAGTTATCTGGTGGTTAAAACTTGAGCTGCAGCATTCCCTGAGGTAGCCATGAGATTGAAGCTTCCTTAGCTTTTTGTCCACATGCAAATGCCCATGTCTTTGCTTTGCTTTCTGTCTTCAGGTGTTCAGGAGGCTCTTCTGTCGTCTGTCTACCTACAGACTGATTTGGTTCTTGGCAGCAGTGATGCTATGCAGGGCGCAAGGTAAAAAGATACCCAATTCCCCTGCATGGGGTCCAGGGAGCACAATTTCTGGAGTGGAGACATCTGGCTAGTGTTGTTTGTGCTGTGCTAGTTCATTTGTCTGCATTAATTATTTAAACATGTAATTTGCTTGGAGGAATGGGAGTGGTTCTTTCTGCTTTCCACATTTTAGTTTTCGAAGTGGAAAAAGGCTTTGACTATTTAGAAACTGTTTCCATAGATAAAACCAGATGTGAAGAAATTCTTTCTAAATTAAGATGTTTTTCACCTATCAAAGCAAATGACTTTTACATATTATTTAAATATAATTCCCTATGTTTATAAAGATATGGAAATGCTTGGGGAGTATGAATGAATATACCCTTTTTAGAAGGTAATCTGGTAGTAAGCCTTTAAATTGGGCTTGCCCCCTCTTTTACAGAAAAATATGGAAAATAATGAAATATAGAGGTTACCTTGGTTCACAGTCTATATAAAGCATATGCCTGTGCTGTCCACTTATTTGTTGAGTTTCCTAGTTGTGCCAGACCTTTCTCCTCTGTTCCATGGGATGCCACCCCTCACTTCGCCGCTGACCTATAACCTTCCATGTGCTGTTGCTTTGTATCAGCCTTCACAGGTGGAGAGAGGGCAGGCTTCCCACCATCCATGGCACAGGCTTTACCAACAGACTTGGGGGAATCTCAATGGAATTCCATAGACGCATCCAAGAATTGTAAACTTTCCACTAAATTATTTCTTGTCAAATAGAAAAATCACCTAAGAAGTTAAAACTCTAGCTCGGGTTCCTTTTCTACTCTCCATTCTAAAAGCAGCAATTTCTTCAAATCTCTGCTCTGCAAAATCTCAACAAACTTTCAGAAAACCCCAGCAACAGGTACAGTCTCCAGAACTTTTCACATCTACCAAGAGTACACCTCCCTAAAACTACACTTCTGCAATACTTGTGGGTTCCAATTTGTGTCTGTTGGTATGCCTACCTTCTCATCCTTGACATTGTTGAAGGGCCACTGAGAGGACATTGCTTCTTTTTTTTCTAATGACACTAGCCAACGTGTTCTCTGTGTTATTCATTTAAAAAAAAAAAAACAGATTTTGGTGTTTTTGATTAAGTCTGCATGTTGTCTACCATTGTATTAATTTGTGCTTTCATCTATATGAATTCACTCCTTTTATCTTTTGGGGGGGTGGGATGTTTGAATACATGTGTGTATTCATTTATCAATCTCTCTTGTTTCCTAATGAAGTTAGGATTAAATATTTCCCTCTGAAGATGGCTTTATCAATTTCTACGGATTTTAATACATTATATTCTCCTTGTCATTTATAGTAATTGATTATTCTTGCTATGACTTCTGGTGTAATTAGAGTTGAAAGAAGTATGCAAATTTCTTGTTTATTACATTGTGGACAGTGTTCAAGGTCATAGGGTAAGAACTTTTTTTGCATCTTATTTCAAGTTCAATTTGGGGGAATGTTTGTAAAGATTGTATGTTTATGTTCTCTTTTGGTAAAAGTTTATAAATACATACCTATATACACATACACATGATTTATATATATATAATGATTTATATATAAATATTCATTTTTCAAATCTTCTCATCCTTACATTTGACTTTTTTGCTTTATTTGTATTTTTTAATATGTGGAAGTGAAAATTCTGAGCAAACTATGGAAAACTCTCCCATTATTTTTGTGGATTTAAAATTTTCCTTTTCAATTCTATGGCTTTTTATGTGTTTCACTTATGTTCTTAGGCACAGAAAGGTTTGTTTGTTTAAAGATTTATTTTATTTATTTGAGAGACAGAGAAAGAGAGAACATGGTGGGGGGGTGGGAGAGAGAGAGAGAATCTCAAGCAGACTCCCTGCTGAGTGCGGAGCCTGATGTGGGGCTAAATCCCATGACCCTGAGATCATGACCTGAGCTGAAATCAAGTGTTGAATGCTTAGCTGACTGAGCCACCCAGGTATCCCAACATAAAGGTTCATAATGTATATATCTTATATTATTTTGCTCCTTGTATCATTTTGAAAAATACATTTTTGTCCCTTACAGTGTTTTTTTCTCCCATTCTTCCTTTTCCCTTCTTGTAAGTCTCAGTGATGATGTTGAAACATTCCAGGTCTTTGAATTTTTCTTGAATTTTTTCCATATCTTTATGCCTTTGTGCTACATTCTGGAAGAATTCCATGACCTGCTTTTCCTACTTAACTAGTTGACCCTTCAGTGATGTCCATTCTGCTAAATCAGCCAAATCATTAAGATTTTATATTTGTCATTTTCTACAACTCTAATTTCTACTGTTTACAATGCTGGCTTCTTTTTACACTTAAGAGATCACACTTATTCACGTCAAAGTGTTTCTTGATTCATTATGTCTTTATTCATTTAGTTTGAGTTCCTGGGTTTGTAGAGTTTATTCTTCTTTCATTGAGTCAGCTTTCTCAAATGTCTGCCTAGTTGTTATTATATTAAGATTTCCTATTGAATCATCTCTCATATCAATATGAGTAGCCAGCATTGGCGGGGGGAAAAATTATTGTCATGCCTTATATTCTGCATTGCATTAAGTAAAAATGTGGGAATGCGTAATTGTTATTTGATTGTCAAAGCTGTCTGGTACTACGTAGCCTCCTGAAGCATTGTCCCGCATATTCTTCTACCTTATGTTCCCATATTCACCACTGCTTTCTGGAGGCAGAAACTGCTATTGCTGACCCTTCTTTGTAGGGGGTGTGTGTGGAATGTATAGGGCTGTTACATCTTCTTCACCTAAACGGATCACTCTGCCAATTGTCCGTTGGCCCTTTCTTGCTTCTGCACCTCTAGGCATGAACACTCCTGGTGATGCTTCTAGTCTATCTGGCAATTTGCATCTCCAACCTCATTCTACCTCCTTTCAGCTTACAGGAATTCTTTGCACAATTTCTGTCACTGAGAGTTTGCTTTCTTGTTTTCTTACTCTGTTACTCTTAAAGATTGAATAAACATATTTGAACTTATATTTCTCCAGCAGCATCAGGGATGTAGGTAAATGTTTTCTTTGCATTTTTCTCTATCTTTTCTATGTTTAACTTTGAACATGCATTTTTTTAAATCAGGAAAATGTGTATTTTTTGTGTTAAATTTTAAAATATAAATGTTCTTTTATGATTCCATGATAAAAGTCGTGACCCAAAATGAAAAAGAACTGCTGAACACACCTGCTTCCTTAAGATGCTCTCTGCAAAATTCCGAGGAAGTCTTGATTGTGACATGGCAGAAAATCAAGGCTGTTAGCCCAGAAAACATGGTCACCTTCAGCAAGAACCATGGGGTTGTGGTCCAGCCTGCTTATAAAGGCAAGATAAACATCACCCAGCTGGAACTCAAGAACTCAACCATTACCTTCTGGAACACCACCCTGGAGGATGAAGGGTGTTACAAGTGCCTCTTCAATACTTTTGGTTCTGGGAAGATCTCAGGAACAGCCTGCCTCAGCCTCTCTGGTGAGAATCTCTGGGAATACATTGTCTCTGGCTAGAAATGTCATTTTCAAGAATGTTTGGAACATGGTGGTAGTGCCTAGTTTTTCAGGATCCTAACCTCAGAAAGGTTCATGAGAAGACGCTTAGCCTTTCATGTCTGTTATAACTGTGTTTGTGGTTATTTGGAAAGTTCATGGGGCTCCCTTGAATCTCTGCCTGGAGTTATCTTTGCTCTGAGGAATAGTGTTCTCAGCGAGAGTAAATTAAGGACCATGGTGAGGATAATGGGTTCTTCGTAAGTAGTGGTATGATTCAGACCTGGCTTTGCCCTTAGCGGTCATGTGACCCTGGGAGCGTCCCATCCCACTCTCTGAACCAGAGTTTATTTATCTGCACAGTAAGTATGAAATCGATCATCTGTAGGGTCTCTAACAGCTTTAACACTTCTGGATCTAAGGACAGAGCCAGACTGGGCCTACCCAGAGCCAGTTATGGCGGTCCCTCTCGTTTTGTCTCAACATAGCTCTCTTGGGATATACCTCAGAGGCTCTTCGTACCTGCAGTCAGCTAGGTATTTAACTGGATAATAAGCATTCTTTTACAATCCAAGAGGCTGAGTTTGACAAGTTTCTTTTCCGTTTAACTGACACACAGCTGGGATCAAGAATTGAGAAGTGGGAGTAAGGGGTAACTTTGGAGCACAGCACACTCGGTGGCAGTTTTAGAAGGGAAAAGAGAAATTTAGACAGGGTTATCAGGAATGTTAAAAGTGAGAGTTTGAGCACACCAAGAATATTGGGCACGGGGTAAGGGGAGGATCAGTAAACGAGAGTGCAAGGGAGGTGTGGCAACAGCAAAAAAAAAAGGTTTCTTTCACTTATTTTGCCTATAATGAGTCCTCTCTGCAGGATCTCAGGTCAGGTTTTCTTCTTGACTCTATTTTTTTGTTTTCTTTGTCTCTTTGTCTCCCTGTCCTTTTTCCTCTTTCCTCTCTCTCCAGTCTTCCCTCCTTCTTTCCTCTCCTTTTTTCTCCTTCCTTCCTTCCTTCCTCCTACCTCCTCACTTGTCTTTTTTTTCCTTCTTGTGGATGTTACTTTCATCTCTATTACTTTTCTTTCTTCTTTTTTTTCTCATCTTTCTCTTTTCTCCCCTCCTTTACCCATAAACTTTTGTATTATTTTTTACCTGAAAACCAGACTCCCCTGAATCTTCTGGATGGTAATCCTGTTCTTTTCCACATGGATCGTTTCCAGCCATACCTTATAGCTTCCTTGGATATGCCAGAGAACCCTGCCACCCAGTCTCACCATGTCAACCATACTCCTCTTCTTTCGCTTTTATGTCTTCCCTTAGTGCCCATCACTTTAGTATCTGGGTATTCTTTGGAAGAAGCCACGGTCCCTCTGGGCCCAGTTCCTCCAGTCCACTGCCACCCACCCACCTCTTGAACCTCGAAACACAGACCAGGTTTTCCTTTAGCTACTGTCCTTTAATTATCTTGTAGGCTCCGGAGTAACCACAGGAAAGCCAGCTCATGTTTGCTCAGCGGCGATAAACTGCACATTCAAAGTACACAATGAAAATGAATTCACTGGTCAAGGGACTTTTGAAAGGGAACAGGGTTACAGCTGGGCTAAAATAATGTGCTTTTCTTGTAAACCAGTTATTTTCTCTTAACTCTATCAGGTGATCTCCAAGGTCCTTTCAGCTGTCATTCTGTGATTTTCTGGTTATCAGCAGTGAATTTCTAATTTACATTTTCTGTAGATATTCCAAGCAGGGACTTTCCAAGTCTCCTCCTCACATCTCATTCCCTGGTCCAGCTCTGAAAGGCCATCTCCAAGCAGCACTCCCTCTGCCGGCTCTCTGGTCTGAAACTGCCCTGGGGCTTCTGAGAAGTGCACCTACCTCTATGGCCATGCTGACAGGTGACCATTGTCAGACTATGAGAGGGACACCCAGAAGAAGCCAGAGATGCTGCCTTGCCCATGGAACTGGAGAACAGAATAATTAGGCTCTGGACCGTTTGGGAAAGAAGGAACCCCCCCCCCACCCCATTCAGCTAATTCCCCTGCAGACAAACTACAGAGAGGATTTTTCTTGTTACAGGGCTGTCTTAGGCTAGTTTCCATGCCAGCCAGAGGATTAGACACAGGAAGAACTGAGGAGCCCCACTTTGGGTTGGATGTGCCACTTTATCCCTTGAGCCCCCAATGTCTTTCTGTAAAGATCTTCCTTCCTCCTCTGAGGAGAATGTGGGGCTTAACTGATGGCAGACCATCATTTTTTTTTTTTTTTGTCCCAGTACAGCCCACAGTGTTCCTTCAGTATAAATTCTTCGAAGACCGCCTAAATATCACTTGCTCTGCCAATGCCCGCCCAGCCCCTGTGATCTCCTGGAAAGTGTCTGGATCAGGGATTGAAAACAGTACTGAGGTTCTCTTCCACCCCAATGGGACCACGTCTGTCACGAGCGTTCTCCAGGTCAAAGACCCCAAGCGTCAGGTGGGGAAGGAAGTGGTCTGCCAGGTGCTGCACCTAGGGAATGTGACCAGTGTCACGCAAACTGTGGATAAAGGTAAGAGAAGGCTGTGGTTGCATCTGTGTACACACAACTGGAAAGTGGTGAATGTTCTGCAGAGCCTCTTGGCCTCTTAGCCAAGGAGCTAATAAGAGAGAATGGAGTAAGTGGGGAAAGAAAAACAGAGTTGAGGAAACCAGTAGAGCCAGTTTTACTTCGGTAACTGTTGTATGTTGCCCACATACCAAATGCTTTTGTTGAGATCCATCCATGCCTTTATTTGTCCATGCTGCTAACATTTCCCGAGTGTCTGTTTTGTGCCAGGTTTGGGGACTGTTGAAATGCAACAGTAAGCAAGACTCAGTCCCTGTGCTCAGAAAACTTCTGTTCTACTGCGGATACACAATGGGCAATTACATAACTGCGTGCGAAATGCTTCAGTAAGAAAGCTACGGAGCACCCGGGAGGATTGAGAGTGGGGAGGAGAGGATCAGCTCAGTCTGGAGGGAGCAGGAAGATTTCCTGGAAGAAGTGACATCCATGAGGAAGGCTTTGCATCCTCTGCACTGTAGAACAGGGCCACAGAGCTTTTAAGAAAGGGGCCAATCTGAGAATGTTTTCCTCACCCCTTTGAAACAAACTGCCTCCTGAGCAAGACCGTTTTTGCTTCCTTGTGTTTCTCTCTAAGCTGCTAGCTCTGGGCCTCATTGACACAAGAAGTGAGGCCTGTGGGCGGGAGAAGAGAGGGAGCGGCAGTTTTAGGCAAGATGCTTTGGGAATAGCCACGGTTTTCTTTATCTGTGTGGCTAAAGCATCAGCTCTGGACGAGCCTCTCAGTAATAAGTCTCCTACAAAGGTACTGATGCTTTTTTTTCAGGGAGCATTTTAAGCACTAAAGCTTGGGAAAACTTTCCCCTGTATGCCTTATTGGAGTGGTGGCCTCTAGGGAACATTTCCTATAGTCATTTTTGGGGTTATTGAAAAAAACAGACTAATCAAAAAGTTAACATTTAGGTAATTTTGGGCAAAAGATTTGTGGTGTTAGATCTGGACATTTGTGAAGAGATCCTCATTTTCAGCCAAGGCAGAAGGTAAATTTCTCTGAAAAGCAGGAACCTGAAAAGGAACATGTCTTCTTGTCCAAGAATGCCAGAATTGACTTACATCGTTTATAATGTTTATATATCATTTGTGTAATGTTTGTTTACTCTGTGAGCATTTACTGAAAGTCTTCCATGCTTCAAGCATTTATCAAGCACTGGAACCATGGAAGTTAGACACATCTCTGTCTGAAGGGGCTCGGTTTAATTATGATGTGAGAAATCCTGTTACAGAAGTATGAGGAAGATGCTGGAAACTCCCAAATCAGGAGGCTCTTCCCCCGCTGTAGGATTGTGGAGTGACACCGAGGGGCTGTGTTTATTGACTGTTGGAAAGAGGTTTAATAACAAAGACACAGATTAGAAGAAATACAATAAATACATTGAGATGAGTTACTCCTGGGGTTGGCATCATGAAATTCATGATTTTTTTCCCTTTATATATATCTCTGTATTTTCCACAACTTCCTCAATAAATATATTATTTTAATGGGCTGTGACCTCTGACCGAGCCTTGGTTCTGCCCCTTAGTACGCTGATGTGGGGCTTACTTAGCTTCTCTGAGCCTCAGTTTTTTGTTCTGCTGTTGTTGTTGTTTTTATATGTGCGACGATGATAATAATCCCTAACTCTTGGGTTGTTTTGAGGATTAAATGAAATAACACATTCAAAGCTCTTATGAAATAGTAGCCACAGGAAACATGTGGTTAGATTATTATTAACCAAATGTTATTGAAATAATATGAAACCATGAGTGGAGACCTCAATAGGTATATATTTGAGGATAATTTTCATCGAAAGCTCCACTCTAGGAAAAACTCATCACAACGATTGCTTTATCACTTTTTGCCTCAATGGTTTCTGCTTATGACTTTGTTTCTCCTTTTCCCCCCCTTCACCATCTATAGGGTTTTGGTTTTCCGTTCCGCTCTTGTTAAGCATTGTTTCCTTGGTAATTCTTCTGGTCTTAATCTCAATCTTATTATACTGGAAACGTCGTCGGAACCAAGACAGAGGTAAGTTATCACAGTAAGTACAAAGAAGGAAACAAATGATTTTTTAATAGCACTGTGGAGGGCACAGGAAGATGTAAATAAGGGAGGGATGGCAACAATGTGTCCTGCTTGTTGTTGCTGGTGTTTTAGAACACTTTTGGGGTCATTTTCTTGCAGTTGGACATTTAACTGGATGTTTCTGCTTTTTATTTGCTAAGATCATTTAATGGCTAATTATTTGTAAGTTGAGAGTAAAGGTCCATGAGAGGAAATGTGGAAAATGTTTGTCCGATCCCTGTAGAGTCAGCTGATGGCCACACCAGGGAAAGAAGTCTCAGTACCCACACTGTGTTCTTCTACCCATTAACAAGAAGGACAGTCTCTTTTCCTTTTACAGCGAGCGCTCCCCGGGCCAGCTAGTCCATGTAAGAGACTCTGAAGTTGTCCAGTATACTCACTAATTAAATAGTATTTTCTATTTTATACTCTTACTATGCCTCAGATACTATAGGCAGCTTATAGGTGACCTATACTTATTAACTCCGTCATGTCATTCTGTCCTTAAAGACTGTAAACTTTTTTCTGTCCCTACAACATCTATCACAGTGTCTTATGTATATGAAGTTCTCAATAAACTTTCATTAAGACAGTGAATGAATCAGATGGTTGGATGGATGGATGGATGGATGGATGGATGGATGGACAGATGGATAGATTTTCAAAGTGACGTTTTCAATTCTCTTTTTCTTACTGTAATTTCAGTACCTCGTAAATGCTGAGTCTAAAACCTTGGGAGATACTATGAAATGAGAAGCTATAAAACAAGAGGAGTCAGCTAGAGAGAGAGAATTCAATTTTTTTGTTTTCGGGAGGCAGTGCGTAATTTATTAAAGTTAATGCAAATCTTCAGTTTATGGTGTGTGTGACGGGGATTTCCAAGGGTGAAAGGCGGATATGAGAATTTTTTCCATCTCTGATGACTGAAAGATAGGAAGAAAAAAACTGTTGGTTTTTTTAAAGTTAAATCGTAAGCTATCTTTCATGTTGTAGGTTTTTCGAACACTTAATTTTGTGTAAGCCTTATATAAACACCAGATTAATTCTTGTGATTTTATAAGAAAAGCAACAAATCTTCAGTGTCAATGACCCTTTTGCAAAAGTAGATAAAAGTGTGTTCTGTGGGAAGAGGAGATTACAGAACAGATAATTTTATTGCATATAAACATAAGCCCATAGAATTCATTAGTGCTCTGCAGAATGTCAAAGGCAATAAGTAGGCTGTTTGATTTTACTTTGTCCAAACATTTCATTTTTCCCATTAGGACTTGAAGCCGGAGAGGGAAATTGACTTCCTTCCCTAAGGTCGCACAGCTAGTTAACAACAGGCTTAGGACTAGAACCCTGGTTTTGGTCTGCTGACCTCTGCCAGAATGTTCTTCCAGGTATGATGCCCTGGAGTCCTGATTTGAAAGGCATTATTGGGTTGCATGTATTTTAGTCCTTGCTTGCTGTTACTGTTGTATGCTTTTGGAAAACGTGAGGAAAGAAGTATGAAGTGTTCAAATTCATCTTAAAAAGTCCCTGTTGGACAAGAATCTTATAATACAATCTATTCAAACCCAAGGTAAATTCCACTAGAATGAGACATTTGCAAAATAATTGTCCTTTGTTCATTAAGTAAGCCTTGGGTTTTCTGGGAAACATCATTGTTCAATGTCTTTTCCAGTTCCTGAAGCAAAGGGAGTCAGCTTATCTTTGTTTCTAGGCTTTTTCTCATTTATGAAAATAAACACCTGTACCTCTACAGAATCTTGCAAGCACTGGGATTGCCATTTACTGATGATGTCTTCATGACATACGGCCAAATCAGTTAATTACATTGAATGTTCAGTGGCACATTTTGGGGGACTGAATTTTTTTGCTGGTTTCAAATATTTTAACAGCCAGATGATTTGGTCCCATTTACTTAAATAGCTAGTAAAATGAAGTGTCGATTATGCTGGAGACTTAAACACTCAAGACCAAAACTGAAGTTATAACAAAAGTTGGGCGAAAGGGAAGAAAACCATAGAAGATGTTGACACTTTAAATTTCTTTACGTAGCAAATTGTGATTATCAATTTGTGACGAAAACCAGTGGACCTACTACATTTGCTTCCTATCTTTCCTTACACTTACTTTGGATTTTCTTTTTTTCTTCTCTTTTTCTTTCCATCATCTCCTGAACACCTAAAACTTTTGGATGGGCAGGAAAACATGATCAGTCAAAAATGACACCAAGTTTCTGATCCCGGTGACTGGAACAATGGTGATGTGCTCAGAAATAAGGAAGTGAAGAGGGGAACTGAATGTGTGTGAGTGTGTGTGTGCTTGTGTTCAAAGTTCATGGAGAGAGGAGGAGAGGAGGGATGAATTCATTCTTGAACTCACTGAATGTGGGTAGAAAGGAATCCTCTCCAGGGAGCCGCCCCATGGTAAGACAAATCTAGTTAAGTAAGTTTGACTCAGCAACAACAAAGTCTATTTAGATCAAAATCACTTATTCATTGCTCACAAAAGCACAAGCAAATTTATGGTTTTGGGATAGAGGAGTGATCTCTAATGATGATGTCACTTTTGTAGAAAAATCACTTTTTCTTGTGATTCTGTTTAATGCCAGAGAACAGTTGTGTTCTTTTCACCAGTGAAGGTGAAATACCTCTGGAGGAAGGTATGATGACTTAGAGACAATTTCTCTTTGTATCAGTCCTGATGGGATCATTGTAGTTACTTCCCATGAGATGACATCAGTAAGATAGTAGGTTGATTAATAGGTTGGTGTGTTTTCAAAGAACAGCCTCTTTTCTTTGTCTTTTGTGAATCCAGTACTTGATATTACTAAAATAGAAAGTGAAAAAATAAAATAAAATTTCCCAGGGAAATTTTCCACCGTTCTATAGTAGGTCTTGCTATTAAAACCCAGTTGATGTCATAAATGTGCCCCTTCCACAATGAAATTAAATTTGAACTTGAGAATAGCGTTTTATTTCTCATTAGTCAACCCACCGATGATTACATGCTTCTCAGAAACTCAACCTCAATTTGGGGCAGATCTTAATAGACAGATAATCACCTCAGTTTTTGAAATTTTTGAGTACTAGCTTTCTTTTGTTTGATTGAGTCAAGGCAGAATTGGCAAACAGTAGAAAATTTAGACATTCACATGAAATGCACATGCCAAATTTCACTTTTTCTTCAAGTGTCTAGCTATTTCATAGCAAAGTGGTTTTTTTTTTCTTGCCCACATTATCTATAGTTACCCTGAATTCTTCCACTTCACTTCATAATAATGTAACCTGTAAATGGGCTCTTTCAATGATAATGGCAGTGTTAATAAAACACTATATTCTGGGTGGAATCATGCCATTTTTTTCTATTTTAAGCTTAGTACTATATCAAATAACAGAAGTGCCCAATGGACAATTTATGTTGGTGAAATTAGTGACTAGTTAGAAGGACAGTACAAAGAGTATTTGTTTCTAAAATAATAATCTTTGCTTTGCGTAATAATTGTACTTACGTCTCCCTGAGGCAGGCTGGATGGGTGGTAGCCAGCACCCCTACCCCAGTTTCCTCATAGCTCCAAGCTGAAGAAATGGGATGTTTTATACGAGAAAAGTGTGGGGCAACCTTTATTGAACTGCTTAGGTCAAAACTGCTGGGAGAAATCTTGCATTCCAACGTATTTTTCCATAACAGTTTACCCTTGAATGGGGGCAGATGCCATCCATCATATCAAAATGTCACAACCAGATGACAGAGTCACTCACTAGCAGAACCTTAAGCCTGGGCATTCTTGCCTGAGCTGTTCTGTGTTTTGTTTTGTTTTGTTTTTTTACCACAGACAGCAGATACTGGAATTTTGGCAGGTTTAAAATGTTACAGTTTCTGGCAAAGAATTACTTAAGATTACACAGAGAATGAGAGGTAGCACCAAGATAAAATCCCAGGTCTTTGCCTGCCTTGTAGGGAGGTCCACATCCTTTCAGTTTAGGTGCTAGAAACCTGGTAGCCCTGGAAAGGCCCTCCATGGGTCTACTTTGTGACCATTCCCAGCCCAAGGTCCAGTGAGTTAGTATCCACAGAGAACAAAGCTCAAGGTCTTATAAATAAAATAAATGTAGATTATTTGGAATTCTCTAACTTCTTTTTTCGTGTGTAGTCCTAAGTGATTCTGCAAAAGATTATTTTCTAGAATTTCCTATGTCCCTTGGAGAGAGTCATGGTCTCCCCACATCACATTGGGTCAGGAATGTCCTTATCTTTGCCAGTGAAATATGCACAGGTGTATTCTATGCTTCTGTTATGTATCTTCTTCAAATGTGTTAGGATAGACATTTTAAATGTTTGAAGTTAATATCTTGATCTTTCTTTTATCCAGAACCCTAGAGGAATCACACAGAACCCAGAAAAGTTACTCCCTGGTCTACTTGAATCTGACTCAGGAGGAAGGCAGGAGGAAAAAGGTCATTCTCTAAGGGACATAAAGAGCAGAAGAGGTAGGGGTAAAAGACCTAAGAATTTCAAGATTTTCTATTGCCATCTAAGCTACCCAGTGCTTGTGGGAGTTCCAAAAGGAAGTCGTTTTACCTCTCAAGTCTGTTGTAGGACTTGATTTTGTGAAGCAATGCAGTGATGTGCTATTGAAAGGAGACTGGACTTTAAATCAGTAGCCACAACTCACAGGCTGACTCTGGCTCCAACCGAGGGCAACCCTCTGTCCATCACTTTATCTCAATAAGCATCCACACCTGCATCCAGAAAATTAGGAAGTTGGACCAGATAGTTTGCCATTCTGCTCCAAAAACTGATGAAATTCCAGGAAAAAAAGGAATCAAGAAAGGAAAAAGAGAAAGGAGAACACGGGAAGGTGTTAAGGACCAAAGAACTTTTCTGAGACTACCTTTTACCTTTCAGTTGCTGTTTTGTCTCTTCTTGCATATTGTTCTTAGGTCCACGAGTCAGTTTCCTCCTCACGTGGTGGTGGTAGTCCACTACCTGCTGACTGGTTTGTTAGTAACTGGTCTTTCTAGAACCCTTGGTTTCACTGCAGTTCTTCATGTCCTCCCGTGACTGACGTTTACCACAATGAATATGGGACTGAATTCATTGCAAAATAACATTGACGACCTTAACTTTACTTACCTACTCGTATAGAAGAAGTTTTGTTAACCCAGCAGCTCACTTTTTTAAAAAAAGCATTTCCTGTCCCATTTGACTTATAATAGGATCTGGTTCTATACCAGTCATTGTAAAATCAAAAGAAAATATATGATAAAATAAAAACAGGCATTTAGGAAGTTTTGAATTCAATTCAAAGTCAATTCAAATGCTTCTCCCTCCTGGCTTCTTTTCCCATGAGTTAACTTCTCGTAATAGCAGAGAAAGTATGTTTGGGTTTAGAAATCCCTTTGTTCTAAATTATATTGTTCTAACTAGTGGTTCATTTTTGAACTCTTAAAAATCACAAGACCAAATTATTGACTTTTTCAGTATCTTTTGCTTTCTTGTCTCTACTCAGTGACCTAAGAACTAAAGCTTAAGTTGTTTTCACTGTTGAATTGGATATTTGTATATTTAGTAAGCTTTTCATATGTTATTTAAATCTGTATTATTTCTTATATTTGTATTAAGATACTGAATGATTAAAAGTGTCAAATCTAAATATTTGGTTCATGACACTCTTTTGGGAAATGTGGACATTAACGATAATCTTTAGATTTTCCCTCTTTGTGTGAAACCCTCCTCTCTCCTCTATCTCTCACCCACTAGAAGATGCCACTGACATTTCTGATTAATCACAAAGTCACAAATCAGATATCCCTGATCTGGCCAGTGAGAGCTCCGTCAAGTTGACAACTGTGTCCTTTGGACATGACCTGGTCAATTTGGGAGCACTTCCTTGTATATGCTCTTTTGATTTTGCTTTTAGATACCAACCTTTGCAAACTGATTAAGTTACTACAGTTTTGAATTTAATCAGAGCTACCACCCTGCCTGGTATCTCAACTGCCAGATCAGGCAGGATAACAAAAGCAGCAGTTCTCAAAAATTTAGAATGTGCTTAAAAACATTATTGAGGACCCCAGAGAGCTTTCTTGTAAAGAGAAGTGTTTGTTGATATTTACCACATTCAAAACAAAAATATACAAGCATACGTTCTATTAGCCATCAGAACGATGTCCACGTTACACATCACGTAGTTTCTGGGAAGTTCCGCATCACGATTGTGAGAGAATGAGCATAAAAAAGGCAAATGATGTATTGGTGTGAACAATAGTTTTGACTTTTGTGGACCCCCTGAAATAGTCTCAGGGACAATATTAAAGACTGATCATTTAAAATATATGCAAAGAAGGAGACCACCTTATGAGAAGATTTCATGAGTCTTTCCCAAAGAAACTCCTTATTAAACAGATACCTTTACAATGCCTAAGCATTCTATTATTTCATCATAACTTATTGCAGAGAGCCCGAGGACTAATCCTTCTTCATCACTAATACAGGTGTACCTTGGAGATATTGTGGGTTTGGTTTCAGACTTCTGCAGAAAAGCAAATATCACAATAAAACACCTCAGATGAATTTCTTGTTTTCCCAGTGCATATAAAAGTTATGTTGACAGTATACTGTACTCTATTAAGGGTGCATTAACGTTATGTTTAAAAAAAAACAACTATGTATGTACCTTAGTTTAAAAATACTTTATTGCTAAAAAATGCTAACCATCATCTGAACTTTCAGCAAATCATAACCACTGATCACAGATCACCTAGCAAATAGAATGGTAATGAAAAAGTTCAGAAAATTGCGAGAATTACCAACATGTGACACAGAGACATGCAGTGAACAAATGTTTTTGGAAAAATGGCACCAATAGACTTGCTCGAGGCAGGGTTGCCACAAACCTGCAATTTGTAAAAAACACAGGATCTGTGAGGTGCAATAAAGCAAGGTACACTTGTAATTCAATTAAATTGGCTTATGAAATGGCTTCTCAGTTACCTTGGAGGATATTGAGAGACTTGGACTTTGAATAGTAGGTTGTAATAGACAAGACCCGGGAGGGTCGCAGCCTATGGAGGCAGGAGGAGGAAGGGGGGAACCGGATCACGTGATTCTGCCCGAGAAAGTGGATGCATGTGAAACACTTTGTTGCCCTGTGACCCCTGCCCCGTGACCCCTGGGAGGGCTCACCAACTCCTTTGTACTTATTCTGAATGTTCCAGTTAAGGGTGCTTTTTCTGTATTTGTGAATTGGAAAGAGGCAGCTTGGGCTTTGCCTGTTTATGTAAGATTGGGAAAGTTGGAAACATTCGAGTCACTTAAAATAATTCAATGATGTAGTTCTGTTGCTGGTAAAAATTTAGAAAAATTCCAAGATGGTGCTAAACCTGCCTCCGAGACAGGGGAAATCAAAAGAAACCCTTTGTGCTTAAATAAAACTAAAACTGAAGATGAGAATTTGGGAGAGTGTGTAAAAATTTATTAATCACCAACCAGGTAACATTTTATAAATGCAGGTTCAAAAAGTACAAAATCCATATTGTAACTAGGGATCATAAAGCTTTGGTTAAAACAGTTTTCTTTGTTACAAACAAACTTTCTTCTATGACTATTCTTAGCCTTCCAAGAAAGAGATTTAACTTTTTTAAAAATAAAGCTCCCTAGGGGCGCCTGGGTAGCTCAGTGGGTTGAGGGTCCGACTCTTGATTTAGGTGCAGGTGGTGATCTCAGGGTCATGAGATCTAGCCCCATGAGGGGCTCGACGCTCAGCAGAGAGTCTGCTGCTCTCCCTCTTCCTCTGTCCCTCCCCCTGCTCATGAGTGGGGGCCCCTCTAAAAATAAAGTCTAAAACAAACAAACAAAGAAACCGTTGCCGAGTTTTTTAAATAAATAAATAAATAAATAAATAAATAAATAAACTCCTTAAATTAATTCCTCACAACTGTAATGTCTTTTGGTTTGGGAGTTTTATATTTGCCCCCACGATATTCCAGATTTGACCTCAGTCTCCCCACCACAGTTGTTCAGGCAGACGAACTTGCAGGAGGTCACACAGAGTTGCGGCTCATTTCTAAGCAAGCAAACTTCTGCCCAGGCATCACATGCCTTTGAGCCTTTTGCGATCAGGAACGTGTCAAAGCCCATTTTTCTCGGTGTGAAAAATGAGGCCCCAAGCTTCAGTGATTTTTCCTCAGGTAACACTGTAACCATGAGACGGGCTTAAACTCCAGCTGGGAACCCCAGGCTTCCTGCCCAGGGCTCTCTCTGTCCTCTGCACTCATCCCGCGATTCAGCCCCCACCCTACTCGTATATCCTGTTAGTTCTATCAGTACTCAGAATCCAGTTCCTACCCCCAATCCTACCACCTTGCCCCAACCATCACTGTCTTTCTCCGAGACCGTTGTCATAGCTTTCCTTTTAGTCTCTCTGCTCTTTCTCCCCTGTTTGGTCTATTCTCATAACTGTTTTAAAATGTAAGGCAAGGGGCGCCTGGGTGGCTCAGTCATTAAGCGTCTGCCTCCGGCTCAGGTCATGATCCCAGGGCCCTGGGATCGAGCCCCCACATCGGGCTCCCTGCTCGGCGGGGAGCCTGCTTCTCCCTCTCCCACTCCCCCTGCTTGTGTTCCTTCTCTCACGGTGTCTCTCTCTGTCAAATAACTAAATAAAATCTTTAAAAAAAAACAAAATGTGGGCGCCTGGGTGGCTCAGTTGGTTAAGCGACTGCCTTCGGCCCAGGTCATGATCCCAGGGTCCTGGGATCGAGCTCCACATCGGGCTCCCGGCTCTGCGGGAAGCCCGCTTCTTCCTCTCCCACTCCCCCTGCTTGTGTTCCCTCTCTCACTCTCTCTCTCTCTCTCTGTCAGTTAAATAAATAAAAAAAAATCTTTTAAAAAAATAAAATAAAATGTAAGGCAATCCAAATCATGTCATTCTGCACAAAATGTCCAAATGCTCTGCGTTTTATTTAGAGTAGAAGCCGAAGTCTTTACATGGGCTGTAAGGCTCTCCATGATCAGGGCCCCTGAAAACTCTCTGAAATCATCTGCCCCTCTTTCTCCTGATGGCGCTCTGCCAACCACACTAGCCTCCTTGCATTTCACCACCTTCAGGCATGCCTCCACCCCACGGTCCGGGCACCTGCTATTTTCTCTGCCTGGAATGTTCTTTCTGAAGACAGCCACTGAAGCCTTTTCCCCAACAAATACTCTCCTTCTCCTGCTTTATTTTTCTCTGTTGCACCCACCACCGTCTAGCATACTCTATGTTTTATTTATTTCATGTATTATGTGTCTTCTCCCATTAGATGGTAAGCAGAGATTTTTATCTGCTTGCTTCCTTGCTTTTTCCTAGCACCTAGTACAGGTGGCCAATAAATATATTTTTTTTTTGATAAATTCATGTTACATAATACATTATGGGAAGAAGGAGTAGTCCAAATAACTTCGCACTGGTATATCCTTCCTGCCCTGTGGGAAAGTGTGATCGACCTAGACCGCAGGAAAGGACTTTTAGAAATTGGTGGTCATGAGGCATAGGGACAAGGGTAATAGATGTCGAGCCAAAGGAGGGGGTTTCAGTTCCACTCCTGCCACTCAGTAGTGTGTGATCTTGGGCCAGGTGCTCTGAATTGACATTTCCTCAGTTATTAATTGGGTGTGTGCTCTGTTTTTTTGGAGTGGCTGTAGGGCTCAAGTAAGAAAGGCTGTGTCTCTCAGCTTGCCCAAGTGCTGACGCAGGTCTGCCCCGTTTGCTCAAAGTTCCCACGAAACAGCACGGGCCTCATGTCCTCAGTTGTTCTTCGATTCCTCCTCACCCCCACAGCCAGCCCCTCCCTTGTCCAGGAGTGGATGTGGGGCCAAGGAGGACGGGGGCCGGCTGGCAGTGGGGGCTGCGCTCTTGCTGGGCAGAGACAAATCCAGCCGGGCTTGTTTCCTACAGAGGCAGAGGTCCAGTGCACCCTCCAGGATGACTTGGCCTTTCCTTGCCCTGAAAGAGAATAAAACACACAAAAGTTGAAGTCCTTTCTCTTTAGCATTGGTTTTCTTTCTTTCTTTCTTTCTTTCTTTCTTTCTTTCTTTCTTTCTTTCTTTCTTTCTTTCTTTCTTTCTTTCTTTCTTTCTCTCTCTCTCTCTCTCTCTCTCTCTCTTTCTTTCTTTCTTTCTTTCTTTCTTTCTTTCTTTCTTTCTTTCTTTCTTTCTTTCTTTCTTTCTTTTCTTTCTTTCTTTTTCCCTTTAACAAGAAGTTTATTTAAACAACAAGAGGCTTGACTTGAAGGGAAAACCAACTAGGATTCATTTCTTTTAGAGTCATTTGTCCCTGCTTACAGACAGATTGCCCTACATGTAACAACTATATAAAAAAAGTTATAAAATTGTCCTTGGTTTTGCAATGATAAATGAAAAACATTAAAGCTCTCCAATTGAACAAGGTATGCAGGGACATTTACGTTGTTCTTTTTTTGCCAAACAGTGAGATCGAAATAACTTACTGGAGTATAAACCAAAGGAGGTGGCAGCACTGTGGAAGGAAGGCAGCATTGGCTTCCTGACTAGAGTTCTGCCACCTTGCTCCAGTATTAACAGCCACGACTCACCAATAGAGATGGCAGAGAGCCCTCCAGGACACTAAAAGAGGATGCCAAAATGGACATCCCTGAAATCTCTCCCTAGACTTAATGTTGCTTCAGCAGATCTGATACTATGTCACGACCCAAGGGCCTTGCCAGAACTTGAAAGGTTCCAGAAAACTCATAGAGCTTAAAGATATCCTAGAATTTTATTCCCCCTTTCCATCTGTCCCCATGGGTTTCTGAGAAGCCAATCCAGTTCCGCAGCTGCCTAGACATGGCTGGAACTGTCTGGGGAGAGAAGATGCTTCTCTCTCCTTCATCTGAGAGCTAACTTTAGTTTATAAATCCCTTGGAAAGACAGAATGTATTCCCCAAGGGAACTCTAGGCCTGTCAAGGTGCTTTTGATCGTATCTGATTTGACCAGGTTCTATCCCCGAAGTGTCATCGGAAGCCACCATCTTGTTTAAACCAAGGACAACAACAGTTTGAGACCTAATGCTTCAAGAGCTGATGGGCATATGCTTCTGGGTAAACTGAAACTTCCTGGTGTACGCTAAGGGGCACAGCACCCTATGAATTCTCTGTGCAAGAGACGGCGTATGAATCACAGAAAGTCAGCATTAGAAGTAATGTCAGATGGGGAAATTGAGGCCTAGAGATGTCAGGTGACTCACTGACACTACGCAAGACTTGTTCCTTTACCAGGAGAGATGAAAGAAGCAGGCAGTAGAAATTCCCAACACAGCTCAGACAAAGACTCCTCTGTGGCCTGATAGAAGCTAGTGAGGGGTACTGACTCAGCCAAGAAAAACATTTTCCTAAATTCAAATATAGCTTCAGGAGGTCATGGCTTTACGGGAACCCCAAATTTTCCTGAACTCCTCCCTCTGCATGAGGTTCAAAGCTGTTGCCATCACTGGTTTTTGATGTTCTTCCAGCTTCTCTCACAGTGAACAGGTAAACATCTGGTTTGATATACACTACATGCAGTTAAATTCTGGAGAATTCATTCCCTTGGCCAGCATAGTTTTGACTGCTTTCAGCAAACATATTTTTTTGCCTTGGATCTTGACCACTGTGTAAGGGGGGGCACATCGTCAGGGAGGGAGAGGAAAGTTTCTCTCTATATATCAGGTTAAAAACAGAAACAAAGAAAACCAAGAGTCACTTATGAAGTAAACACTTACAAAGCCAGATTTGAATGAATTTCCATTCACTCTCATCAAGTTTCAAAAGCTAAACCTATCAGAGAACATTTCAACAGTGGTGAAAGATGAATAGAAAGAAAACAAATGATTTCACGAGTTTGGAACTCATGTGTGGCTTGGTTTATTGAACAAAGGGGTGGCTGAGAGGTGATGATGTCATTAGATGAAGTCTGTGATGATTGGTTCTTAGAACAATTAAGCATATAATCATTTTCTGACCATACAATTATTAGAGGGTCACATGATATTTCTTTTTACCATCTTACATACATCTTTCTGCTGGTTGCCTTTATGGTGATCAGCATGTATCTTGCAGCGGGTATCATTTATCAAATACTGTTCTAGCCGCCCCACTGTCCTGGGTCCCGAGAGACAGTTGCAGAGGGACTCACTAAATAAATCCTTTTCCTGGACAGATTCGACAGGCAAATTAACCTCTCTGCATTATTTAAAAACAACTTGTGAAATATCATTGAGTAATGTCATGAATGTGAAATAAAATTTAGAAATGTGCTTATTATAATTCAATTTATACTTCGATTACATTTGTGATGATAGGGTATCTTAGACATGGATGAGAGGTACTGTGACACTGACATGTTGATCAGTATTGAAACTGAAGTGCGTTACACTCTCCTCTCTCGTTTTGTGTATGTTTGAAAATCTCATAATCCAAAGTTTAAAACAAAGACCTGAGCTCCAACTTTGCTACTAACCGGCTGCATGAGGGTGGCCTTTTGTCTAAGTGAGAAAACTCTCTCCTCTATTTTCACAATCTATTCATCCCTGCCGCCTTTTCATGTGGTTTCCAAATAAAATCTTTCTTCAGTCAATAACTTTGAATTCCTTACTTTAGACCTTTATCAATGAAAATACAATATAAATATTATAAAACTTAAACACATATTTTATTTCTCATCCTCAGATACTTCAAGTTATTAGAACCAGCTCTGAGCACACTTTCAAACACAGTGCTGATGAACCAGACCCAGGGCTCATGCTTTTCTACTCACTCATGTGCTCATTTCACAGCAGTCTTTCAGAGTAAATGACTAAGGACCCATGGTCCATTTGATGGGCATCTATTCTTGGGCCACATAATCTTAGCCCATTATAGAATCACTTAGGACTTCTGCTGGTTTGGAACAATGCTGCAAGAAGCATTTGTGGGCATAGTCAGGTCCTTTGCTGAGAAATGATGCTGAGGTCAGAGTGCATTATATTGCTTAGTGCTTCAGGTAAAAGCCAGTACTAGAAAAACTGATACTTTCCTGAAGGAATTGACCTACTAACTCCTCTCTGATTCTAATTATCTAAATGACTGATTTGCCCTTCTTGCCTTGACTATCAAGAAAGCCAAGTCCAATTAAGCAGTTATTTTTCAATGATGAAGATAATAAATAATACATGCCCATCATAAAAAAGTTGTAAAGTATGCAAGGACTCAAAACAACAGAGAGAGAGGCATCAAAAAATTAACCCCTTGGGGCGGCTGGATGGCTCAGACAGTTAAGGGTCTGCCTTCAGCTCAGGTCATGATTCCAGGGTCCTGGGATCAAGTCCCGCATCGGGCTCCCTGCTTCTTGGGAGCCTGCTTCTCCCTCTGCTTCTCTCTCTCTCTCTCCCTCTGTCTCTCATGAATAAATAAATAAAAATAAAATCTTTAAAAAAAATTAACCCCCTATCCTGTCATCCAGAAAAACCACTGTTAACATTTTTTGAAAGAGCCAAATATGACACCCAGCTAATGGAATTGAATTTACCATTATGGTTGGTATGAATGCTCACCTTTTACTTGGTTCTGATTTTCTCAATTGATGACTTTTTAAGTGTGTGTATTTTGAAACTGTTTCAAATCACTTTGGGGAAGAGGAAGGGTAAATAAAAATTAATCCTTAAAATGTTATGGTGGTAATAGGAGGGAATTATTGCCAAATTTGGATCTCCTGACATAATACCTACATGACTGTGGGATTATGAGGATTATATCAAATGAGTCACTGGTCACACACTGAAAATGTCAAAGTACTATACCATAATGATAATAAAAACAGCTAACACTCATTGAGTACTTCGCTATTTTGCCAGGCACAGCAACCCTATGAAAAGACACCATTTCAGCATTTCAGCCGTTGGTGTTCCCAAACAGTTCACTTCGCTCTTTTGTGGGGTAGTGAGGTCCATACCTGAATCCCTAAAACCTCAGAATGGGATCTTATCTGGAAAATAGGTCTGTGCAGATGTCGTGTAAAATAACGACCTTGATAATCCTGGATTATCACAGGATGCCCTAAATCTAACGAAAGGTGTCTTTACCTAGAAGAGGGGAAAAGCAGGGTGACCATGGAAATAGACATTGGAGTTCTGTGGCATCAAGTCAAGGAATGCCTGGAGCCACCAAGAACTAGACAAGGGAAAGAAGAGATTGCCTGTAGAGGCTTCAGAAGGGGTGAGCCATGTGGACAACCTTGATTTTAGACTTCTAGCTTCCAGAACTGGGAAAGAAGAAGTTTCTCCTGTTTTAAGCCACCAAATTTGTGGTGATTTGTTATGGTCACAAAGGTTGGTAACCTGGAAAGGTATGGCAACTAGGAAAATAATACACTGATCTGGAAAATAGAACCATAACAAGTTCCAGGAAAGTAACAAAATTGAACTAATTATTGGCATTGTTCAAGAGCACGAAGGGCTGAGTTATGAGATCATAGGCCTCTGGCAATTGGAGTAGTGGCTTAGTGGTTGAAGAGTCAGAAGGAAAGGGTTTATTGACTGGAATGGGGAGTCTTTTAAAACTCTCTTATGCTTTTATTTCCTCAGATTTACATATTTCTGATGAAAGTTTTCTGGAATCACTTCTCAGAAATCCCCAGATTTTACTCATGTCATTGTCCATTATCCCTGGTTGGGTTAAAAATAATAGAGCTAGTTCCAAACAGGAAGATCGGTTTCCAGGGCCAGAAGAAGCCAATGTTGACCATGCCTAGCAAATAGATTTGGGAATACCTGGTAGAACTTCCTATCTATGCACCCACATCCCTGAAGTGGATTCATCTGATGCTTTACACATCTATAGAGGAACAGACTTTCCCACATGCTCCAGCCTAGTCAGAATGATGAATGAAGCCAGCCGGGCAGGTTAGGTCTCACCAGCTCAGTGTGTGCCTCTCCTGGCATATCCTACTGTATACTTCCAGAATGCTCTTTAATTTGTCATTTCTTTGGTCAAGTCTACTGTCTCCTGTGCTTCTGTTTGGAAGATTGCTTGTGGGGCTATGATTAGGAAGCCAAAAGCAAGATAATTCTACATAAACAAAATATTTCTCCCACAATTCCAAGACTTGGAAAAGTGGTGAAGTGCTGTTTACATAACTCTAAGCCCTGTAATATGGCTCTGCCTAAGAAACAACCATTTGGAATAGAATATATATCTTCACAGTGTATTTTCCTTGTCTAAACAAATCCTGCTCCCCCTTCAAGGCACAGTTTAAGTGTCTTCTCCTCTAGAAGAATGTTCTCAGATTTTCCAGGCTAAGATCCCATGACACTTTTACAGATTTATATTTTAGTGCTTACTATAGTACTTTTTTAAAAAAAAGATTTTATTTATTTATTTTTTTGACAGAGAGAGAGGGAACACAAGCAGGGAGAGTGGGAGAGGGAGAAGCAGGCTTCCCACCGAGCAGGGAGCCTGATGTGGGACTCGATCCCAGGACACTGGGATCATGACCTGAGCCAAAGGCAGATGGGTAACGACTGAGCCACCCAGGCGCCCCACTTAATATAGTACTTCATTCTTTTCTTTAGCGTCCTGTGGAACAAAATCTACATCTCATTTTTCTAAGTATCCCTTGTGGCCATCAGAACCAGGCACATAGAAGGTGCTCAATAAATGTTTGTAGAGTACATTAAAGTTGCTTCAAATCTGGTAGCATGAAATGAACTTATATTGTTTCTATTTGAAACAATAGGGGGATAAGGGAAATTGTTTGAATGTAATATATGTAACAGGGCAAAAATTGATTCATGAAATGCTCATGAGTTGAATTCTGGGTCACAATAGAAGATATATTTCTTCTTGTGGGTTAACTGAAAATGTGAAAAATGTTGAGTTAAAGCATGACTGAGTAATTAATATCTGCACAACTCAACAGTAATTTTAGCATATATTTGGGTAATTTTTTGGTTAAAAATTCTAGTGTGTCTGTCAATTTTTGACCACACAGTTATCCTTCCCCCTTGGAAATTTCAGATAATGTGTTGCGATTCTCCTGTGGCCAGGTGATTATAGAGGCACAATCACCTTCTGGGGGGTTAATGCTGACAGACAAACATATGGTGGCTGAGATTAATGAAAAGGACAAAAGTCACCCTTCTTTCTTAGTAGCAGAGCTGCGGTACAAACCCAGGAGAGCAGGTTCCAAAGTCCAAGTTCTTTTTTTCTCTATCTTGTAGAAATGACTTCCCGCAGAAGCAGAAGCTTCCCTGAGAGCTGCCAGTCAGAGACTTGTGAGAAATGATACTGAAAATCCAAACCCAGAGATCAAGAGGGAATCCCAAACTTTTGCATACTCCTCACAAGACCTTGCCCCCCACATTTCTCAAATACAACATTTTTATCACCATTACCTGACATGTCTTTATCCCTGTTTATGTCAGTCACTGCAAGAAGTCCAGGAGTGACTCCTAGGAAAGTACTCATTCCTCCAGGCACCCTGGTCCCCTTTCCTGACCCTGTCTCCCACAAATCCCCAACTCCTGAAATCCTTCACCTCTGTTCCCTGGAATTTTTTCTTTTTTTTTTACATTGATGGACTGATTTAAATATAATTTACATACAATATAATATTAGTTTCAGGGGTACAACATATTGATTCAACAATTCTATACATTACTCAATGCTCACCACAATAAGTGTAGTCACCATATAACCTTATTACAATGTCATTGACTGTATTTTTTATGCTGCATTTTATGCTGTGACTTATCGATTATATAACTGGAAGTTTGGGGGTGCCTGGGTGGCTCAGTCTGTTAGGTGTCTTCATTCAGCTCAGGTCATGATCCCAGGGTCCTGGGATCGAGTCCCGCATCGGGCTCCCTGCTTGGTGGGGAGCCTGCTGCTCCATCTCCCTCTGGCCCCCTGCTCATGATCTCTCTCTCTTTTTTACCTGTTGTTCTTAATTGAAGGCAATTTTGACTCCCAGCCCAATCCCAGGAGACACTTGGAAATGTCTGGGGACATGTATAGTTGTCACAGATGGATGCTAAGAAGGTGCTATTGGCCTCTAACAGGTAGAAGTCAGAGATGTAGCTAAACATTCTACAATGCACAAGAGGGCCCTCCGCAGCAAAGCAATTATCCAGTCCCAACTGTCAATAGTGCCAATGTTGAGAAATTCTGCTTAATATGACGAGGATCCTCAATATATTGATTCTTCCATGGCTTATGGATTGCATCGTGTCCTTGAAAAAGGCTCTATTGAAGTCCTAACTCCCGATTCCTCAGAATGTGAACTTATTTGGAGATAAAATCATTGCAGATATAATTAGTTAAGATGGGGCCATGCTGAAGCCGGCTGGGCCCCCTAATCCAATGACTGATCTTTATAAAAAGGATGCCATGTGGAGATACAGAGACACAGGAAGAACACCACGTGAACATGGAGTGATGCACCTACAAGTCAAGGAATGCCAGGGATGGCCAGGAAATCACCAGAAGCTAGGAAAGGGCAAGGAAGGGTTCTTTCCTACAGGTGTCAGAGAGAGCATGGTTCTGCTGACACTTTGACTGGGGACATCTAGCCTTTAGAACTGTGATACAGTAAGCAGCTCAGTTTGTGAGACGTTGTAATGGCAGTCCTAGGAATCTCATATTTATGGTTTCACTGAACTTTACTCCATTTATGTCCTCTCTTGCTGCATTGCCCAGCTGAAAAAATGGTGATTGCTGATGCAATAGAAGATAACAATCTTGCCCAGTTGTATTTATTCCAAACAGGAAGCAAAGAGATTGAAATCTGGTATATGTTACAGTATTTGTCTATCCAAATCAAGTGATAAAATGTTGCAAGCAAATATGATAAAAGCTTGGGGAAGGATGAAATTGGAAAGAAGGCAAGGACTTAAGTGATTCACCAAATTGACTTACCAGTGGGTTCTCCAGTGACAGAGCAGAACCCTTGAAAAGAGCCTTACCCTATACACCGGAGCTGACTCTTTCTGGGGTGTATTTTGTATTCGTTCACATCTCCCGGGTTTTTTTTTTTTTAATTAATTAATTTATTTTAAAGATTTTATTTATTTATTCATGAGAGACAGAGAGAGAGAGAGAGGCAGAGGGAGAAGCAGTCTCCTAAGGAGCAGGGAGCCCGATGAGGGACTTGATCCCAGGACCCTGGGATCATGACCTGAGCTGAAGGCAGACGCTTAACCATCTGAGCCACCCAGGCGCCCTCACATCTCCCAGGTTTTATAATTCCTTGACCAACGACCAAGAAGCCCAAATCCATAACATAGGTGTCAAATCTTTGACCAATTAGTCCAAGTGTATAATCTCAGCTACTGGGCTGCTTCTGAAATAATGGTTTTGTTCCACTTTGTTAATTAAATAACTTGAAAAACCTGAGACAATACAAAAAAAAATGAACACAGATGATGAAAAAATAGATATGGTGCTTTTTTCGTATAAATTTATGTTTATGCAAATGTAGCAAGTTTAAAAATAATTTTACTGCTTTGTATATTCTTTATATTAAAGACATTTAAGACAAACTAACAAAGTAAACAAATTATTTTAATTGAAATGTTTGGGACGCTTAGCCATTTTTTTACCCATTTGCAGTTCAATACTTAATGTAATCTGATTTACTAAATTTATGAGTTTAGGGGTTTTTAAAATTCTTTTTAAAAATTATTATTGAGGTATAATTGATATACCATGTTGCATTGGTTTCAAGTGTACAACATGTTGATTTGACCAGTCTGTGCATTACTCAATGCTCACCACGATCATGATAAGTGTAGTCACCATCTGCCACTATTACATTATTACAATATTGTTGACTATATTCCCTATGCTGTACTTTTCCATCACTGTGACTTATTTATTTTATAACTGGAAGTTTGTACCTCTTAATCTCCTTTTTCTCTTTTATCCATTCCCCCCACCAACCTCCCCTTTGGCAAACACCCGTTTATTCTCTGTAATTAAGAATCTGTTTGCCTTTGTTGTTCATTTGTTTTGTTATTTGTTTACTTGTTTGTTTATTTATTTATTTAGAGACTGGGGGGTGGTGGATGGGCAGAGGGAGAGGGAGAATTTTAAGCAGGCTCCACACCCAGTGCAGAGCCTGATGAGAGGCTCCATCTCACAACCCTGAGATCATGACCTGAGCTGAAATCAAGAGCTGGATGCTTAACTGACTAAGCCACCCAGGTTCCCCCATTTATTTTGTTTCTTAGATTGCGCAGATAAGTGAAATCTTATGCTATTTTTCTTCCTCTGTCTGAATTGTTCCACTTAGCATAATACCCTCTAGGTCCATCCACGTTGTCGCAAATAGCAAGATCTCATTCTTTTTTGTGACTGAGTAATATTCCATCATATATATATATATATATATATATATATATATATATACACATCTTCATTACTCATTCATGTATTGATGGACACCTGGGTTGCTTCTATATCTTGGCTATTGTAAATAACAGTACAATTAACATAGGGGTGCATATATCTTTTCAAATTAGTGTTTTTGCTTTCTTTCGGTAAATATCCAGTAGTGGAATTATTGGATCGTATGGTATTTCCATTTTTTAAAATAATTTTTTATTGTTATGTTAATAACTATACATTACATCATTACTTTTTGATGTGTTCCATGATTCATTGTTTGTGCATAACACCCAGTGCTCCACGCAGAATGTGCCCTCTTTAATACCCATCACCAGGCTAACCCACCCCCACCCCCTCCCCTCTAGAACCCTCAGTTTATTTTTGAGAGTCCATCGTCTCTAATGGTTCGTCTCCCCCTCCGATTTACTCCACTTCATTCTTCCCCTCCTGCTATCTTCTTCTTCTTTTTTTTTTCCTTAACATATATATTGCATTATTTGTTTCAGAAGTACAGACCCGTGATTCATCAGTCTTGTACAATTCACAGCGCTCACCATAGCACATACCCTCCCCAATGTCTATCACCCAGCCACCCAATCCCTCCCACCCCCCACCACTCCAGCAACCCTCAGTTTGTTTCCTGAGATTAAGAATTCCTCATATCAGTGAGGTCATATGATACATGTCTTTCTCTGATTGACTTATTTCACTCAGCATAACACCCTCCAGTTCCATCCACGTCGTTGCAAATGGCAAGATCTCATTCCTTTTGATGGCTACATAATATTCCATAATGTGTATGTATACCACCTCTTCTTTATCCATTCATCTGTCGATGGACATCTGGGCTCTTTCCATAGTTTGGCTATTGTGGACATTGCTGCTATAAACATTGGGGTGCACATACCCCTTTGGATCCCTACATTTGTATCTTTGGGGTAAATACCCAGCAGTGCAATTACTGGATCATATGGTAGCTCTATCTTCAACTGTCTGAGGAACCTCCATACTGTTTTCCAGAGGGGTTGCACCAGCTTGCATTCCCACCAACAGTGTAGGAGGGTTCCCCTTTCTCCACATCCCCGCCAACATCTGTCGTTTCCTGACTTGTTAGTTTTAGCCATTCTGACGGGTGTGAGGTGGTATCTCATTGAGGTTTTGATTTGGATTTCCCTGATGCCAAGCGATGTTGAGGACTTTTTCATGTGTCTGTTGGCCATTTGGATGTCTTCTTTGGAAAAATGTCTGTTCATGCCTTCTGCCCATTTCTTGATTGGATTATTTGTTATTTGGGTGTTGAGTTTGATAAGTTCTTTATAGATTTTTGATACTAGCCCTTTATCTGATATGTCATTTGCAAATATTTTCTCCCATTCTGTCGGTTGTCTTTTGGTTTTGTGGACTGTTTCTTTTGCTGTGCAAAAGCTTTTTATCTTGATGAAATCCCAATAGTTCCTTTTTTCCCTGGCTTCCCTTGCCTTTGGCGATGTTTCTAGGAAGAAGTTGCTGTGGCTGAGGTCGAAGAGGTTGCTGCCTGTGTTCTCCTTTAGGATTTTGATGGACTCCTGTCTCACGTTTAGGTCTTTCAACCATTTGGAGTCTATTTTTGTGTGTGGTGTAAGGAAATGGTCCAGTTTCATTCTTCTGCATGTGGCTGTCCAATTTTCCCAACACCATTTGTTGAAGAGACTGTCTTTTTTCCATTGGACATTCTTGCCTGCTTTGTCAAAGATGAGTTGATCATAGAGTTGAGGGTCCATTTGTGGGCTCTCTATTCTGTTCCATTGATCTATGTGTCTGTTTTTGTGCCAGTACCATACCGTCTTCATGATGACAGCTTTGTAATAGAGCTGGAAGTCCGGAATTGTGATGCCGCCAGCTTTGCTTTTCTTTTTCAATATTCCTCTGGCTATTCGGGGTCTCTTCTGTTTCCACACAAATTTTAGGATTATTTGTTCCATTTCTTTGAAAAAGGTGGATGGTATTTTGATGGGGATTGCATTGAATGTGTAGATTGCTCTAGGTAGCATTGACATCTTCACAATGTTTGTTCTTCCAATCCATGAGCATGGAACGTTTTTCCATTTCTTTGTGTTTTTTTCAATTTCTTTCCTGAGTATTTTATAGTTTTCTGAGTACAGATCCTTTGCCTCTTTGGTTAAATTTATTCCTAGGTATCTTATGGTTTTGGGTGCAATTGTAAATGGGATCGACTCCTTGATTTGTCTCCTTCTGTCTTGTTGTTGGTGTGTAGGAATGCCACTGATTTCTGTGCATTGATTTTATATCCTGCTACTTTACTGAATTCCTGTATGAGTTCTAGCAGTTTTGGGGTGGAGTCTCTTGGGTTTTCCACATACAGTATCATATCATCTACAAAGAGTGAGAGTTTGACTTCCTCTTTGCCAATTTGATGCCTTTGATTTCTTTTTGTTGTCTGATTGCTGTGGCTAGGACTTCTAATACTATGTTGAGTAGCAGTGGTGAGAGTGGACATCCCTGCCGTGTTCCTGACCTTAGGGGAAAAGCTCTCAGCTTTTCCCCATTGAGAATGATATTCACTGTAGGTTTTTCATAGATGGCTTTTATGACATTGAGGTATGTACCCTCTATCCCTATACTCTGAAGAGTTTTGATCAAGAAAGGATGCTGTACTTTGTCAAATGCTTTTTCTGCATCTATTGAGAGGATCACATGATTCTTGTTCTTTCTTTTGTTAATGTATTGTATCATGTTGATTGATTTGCAGATGTTGAACCAGCCTTGCAGCCCAGGGATAAATCCCGCTTGGTCATGGTGAATAATCCTTTTAATGTACTGTTGGATCCTATTGGCTAGTATTTTGGTGAGAATTTTTGCAACCATGTTCATCAAGGATATTGGTCTGTAATTCTCCTTTATGATGGGGTCTTTGTCTGGTTTTGGGATCAAGGTAATGGTGGCCTCATAAAATGAGTTTGGAAGTTTTCCTTCCTTTTCTACTTTTTGGAACAGTTTCAGGAGAATAGGTATTAATTCTTCTTTAAATGTCTGATAGAATTCCCCTGGGAAGCCATCTGGCCCTGGGCTTTTGTTTGTTGGGAGATGTTTGATGACTGCTTCAATTTCCTTAGTGGTTATAGGTCTGTCCAGGCTTTCTATTTCTTCCTGGTTCAACTTTGGTAGTTGATACATCTCTAGGAATGCACCCATTTCTTCCAGGTTATCTAATTTGCTGGCATAGAGTTGCTCATAATATGTTCTTATAATTGTTTGTATTTCTTTGGTGTTGGTTGTGATCTCTCCTCTTTCATTCATGATTTTGTTGATTTGGGTCATTTCTCTTTTCTTTTTGATAAGTCTGACCAGGGGTTTATCAATCTTGTTAATTCTTTCAAAGAACCAGCTCCTAGTTTCGTTGATCTGTTCTACTGTTCTTTTGGTTTCTATTTCATTGATTTCTGCTCTGATCTTTATTATTTCTCTTCTCCTGCTGGGTTTAGGCTTTATTTGCTGTTTTTTCTCTAGCTCTTTTAGGTGTAGGGTTAGGTTGTGTATTTGAGACCTTTCTTGTTTCTTGAGAAAGGCTTGTATTGCTATATACTTTCCTCTCAGGACTGCCTTTGCTGTATCCCAAAGATTTTGGACAGTTGTGTTTTCATTTTCATTGGTTTCCATGAATTTTTTTAATTCTTCTTTAATTTCCTGGTTGACCCATTCATTCTTTGGTAGGATGCTCTTTAGCCTCCATGTATTTGAGTTCTTTCTGACTTTCCTCTTGTGATTGAGTTCTAGTTTCAAAGCTTGTGGTCTGAAAATATGCAGGGAACGATCCCAATCTTTTTGTACCAGTTGAGACCTGATTTGTGACCTAGGATATGATCAATTCTGGAGAATGTTCCATGGGCACTAGAGAAGAATGTGTATTCCGTTGCTTTGGGATGGAATGTTCTGAATATGTCTGTAAAGTCCATTTGGTCTATTGTTTCATTTAAAGTCTTTATTTCCTTGTTGATATTTTGCTTAGATGATCTGTCCATTTCAGTTAGGGGGGTGTTCAATCCCCCACTATTATTGTATTGTTGTCAATGTGTTTCTTTGCTTTTGTTATTAATTGCCTTATATAATTGGCTGCTCCCATGTTAGGGGCATAGATATTTACAATTGTTAGATCTTCCTGTTGGATAGACCCTTTAAGTAGGATATAGTGTCCTTCTTCATCTCTTATTACAGTCTTCGTTTTAAAATCTAATTTGTCTGATATAAGGATTGCCACCCCAGCTTTCTTTTGGTGTCCATTAGCATGGTAAATGGTTTTCCACCCCCTCATTTTCAATCTGGGGCTGTCTTTGGGTCTAAAATGAGTCTCTTGCAGACAGCATATTGATGGGTCTTGTTTTTTTAATCCAATCTGATAGCCTGTGTCTTTTGATTGGGGCATTTAGCCCATTTACATTCAGGGTAACTATTGAAAGGTATGAATTTAGTGCCATTGTATTGCCTGTAAGGTGACTGTTACTGTATATTGTCTGTGTTCCTTTCTGATCTATGCTGCTTTTAGGCTCTCTTTTTGCTTAGAGGACCTCTTTCAATATTTCTTGGAGGGCTGGTTTTGTGTTTGCAAATTCCTTTAGTTTTTGTTTGTCCTGGAAGCTTTTTATCTCTCCTTCTATTTTTATCGAGTTTCTTTTTTTTTTCTTTTTTTATTTTTATGTTAATCACCATATATTACATAATTTGTTTTGGTGTACTGTTCCATGATTCATTGTTTGTTCATAACACCCAGTGCTCCATGCAGAATGTGCCAATGAGAGCCTAGCTGGATATAGTATTCTTGCCTGCATATTTTTCTCATTTAGTGCTCTGAAGATATCATGCCAGTCCTTTCTGGCCTGCCAGGTCTCTGTGGATAGGTCTGTTGCCAATCTAATGTTTCTACCATTGTAGGTTACATATCTTTTCTCCCAAGCTGCTTTCAGGATTTTCTCTTTGTCTCTGATACTTGTAAGTTTTACTATTAGATGTTGGGGTGTTGACCTATTTTTATTGATTTTGAGGGGGTTCTCTGTGCCTCCTGGATTTTGATGCCTGTTTCCTTCCCCACATTAGGGAAGTTCTCTGCTATTATTTGCTCCAATATGCCTTCTGCCCCTCTCTCTCTTTCTTCTTCTTCTGGGATCCCAATTATTCTAATGTTGTTTTGTCTTATCGTATCACTTATCTCTCGAATTCTGCCCTCGTGATCCTGTAGTTGTTTCTCTCTCTTTTTCTCAGCCTCTTTATTTTCCATCATTTTGTCGCCTATATCGCTGATTCTCTCTTCTGCCTCATTTATCCTAGCAGTTAGTGCCCCCATTTTTGATTGAACCTCATTAATGGCCTTTTTGATTTCGACTTGGTTAGATTTTAGTTCTTTTATTTCTCCAGAAAGGGTTTCTCTAATAACTTCCATGCTTTTCTCAAGCCCAGCTAGTATCTTTAAAGTCATGATTCTGAACTCTAGGTCCGACATCGTACTAATGTCAGTATTGAGTAGGTCCCTGGCAGACGGTACTACCTCTTGTTCTTTTTGCTGAGGTGATTTTTTTCATCTTGTCATTTTGTCCAGAGGAGAATAGATGAATGAGACAACAGAATGCTAACAGGTTAACAACGTCTCCAGCAAGTATACTCTATACAAATCAGAGAAGACCTGAAACCAGGGGACAAGAAAGGGAAAGAAAGAAGAGAAAAAAAAGGGAAAAGAAAAAGATAAAAACAAACAAAAACAGAACAAAACAAAAAAAAACAGAATATGATCAAATATGATCAGGCTAGTGCCTAGATCAGTGCCACACACTAGCTTTTGGGCATATTTTGGTCTGTTAGAAGAAAGTGCCTGCTAAAATTTTAAAGGAAGAAAGACTTATATATGTACAAAATAAGGGTTGATACAATGTAGGGATGGAAGATGACTGTAAAGATGAAAATTATAAAAGATTTTATAAAAGGAATTGATAAGAAGTTGTTTTTTAAAAAGAAAGAAGATTGAAAAAGAAAAAGAAAAAAGAAAAAAGAAAGGGAGAGAATGTGATCAGGCAGGAGAATAGAACAAAGCCGTACACTAGTGATTTAGGGTATATTTTGATCTGTTAGAAGAAATTGTATCTCAAAATTTTAAAGAGAGAACAACTTATATATATATATATGCCAAAAATAAGGGTAACTACTATGAAGGGATAAAAATATGACTCTAAAAATGAAAAAGTTTTTTTTTAAAAAGGAATTGATAAGGTGTTGTTTGAAAAAGGGAAAAAGAAAAATTCAAAAAAAAAACAGTTAAAAAAATTAACTTTGAAAAACTAATGAATTATGGTAAAAAAGCCATGAATTCTATGTGCAGTATTCCCCTAGCGCTGGAGTTCTCCCGTTCTCCTTGATCGGTAAACTTGGTCTTGGCTTGCTGGCTGTTCGCGCTGATCTTCTGGGGGAGGGGCCTGTTGCCGTGGTTCCCAAACGTCTTTGCTGGAGGCAGAATTGCCCCGCCCTTGTCGGTCCAGGCTAAGCAAGCTGCTGGGGTTTGCTCTCAGGAGCTTTTGTTCCCTGCAAGCTCTCCGTACAGCTTTGGAGGACCAGGGTGAAAATGGTGGCCTCCCAATCTCCACCCGGAGGAGCTGAGAACTCGGGGCCCCGCTCCTCAGTGCGCCCCCAGAGAAAAGCAGTCACTCCCGTCTCCCTGGTCTCCGGCCACACTCCATGCTCACCCGGCCTGTGATCGAGCGTTTCTATGTCTGGCACCCGACCCCGCGTGGAGTCTCCAAACCCAGCAGATCCCTGCGGTGCGCTTCCGCGCCGCTCCTCCCTGGGGAGGAAGGGGAGTCTCCCCGGGTCTGTTGCTTGTTGGGTCCCTGCTGGAGGAGCAGTGGCTGCCGCGGATCACAGTTTATGGCAACCCCGAGCTGAGAGCCTGCGCCTCGGCTCCGTCTCTGCAGCCGGCTTCCCCACTCCGATACCTGGGAGCTCTGCCGCACTCAGGCACCCCCAGTCTTTTTGTGACCCCAAGGGTCCTGAGACCACACTGTCCTGCGAGGGTTCCATCCCCTGCTTAGCCACTGGAGCGACGTCCCTCAGCGGAGCCGACTTCTAAAAGTTCCGATTTTGTGCTCCGCGGCTCTATCACTTGCCAGAAGCGGCCGACGGAGGCCCCCTCCCCCGCCGTCGATCCTCCCGAATATCGCCTCGGATTCACTTCTCTGCACATCCTACCTTCCAGTAAGTGGTCGCTTTTCTGTTCAGAGTGTTGTTACTATTCTTATCTTCAATCTCCTGTTGAGTTCATAGGTGTTCAGAATGGTTTGATCCCTATTCAGCTGAATTCCTGAGACCAGACGAAATCCAGGTCTCCTACTCCTCCGCCATCTTGCTCCGTCCCCTGGTATTTCCATTTTTAATTTTTTTTTAATTTTTTTATTTGACACAGAGAGATATAGCGAGAGAGGGAACACAAGCAGGGGGAGTGGGAGAGGGAGAAGGAGGCTTCCCGCGGATCAGGGAGCCCGATGTGGGGCTCAATCCCAGGACTCTGGGATCATGACCTGAGCCGAAGGCAGACGCTTAATGACTGAGCCACCCAGGCGCCCCTCCATTTTTAATTTTTTGAGGAACATCCAACCCAGAGTGGTTGCACAAGTTTACATTCCCACCAACAATGTGCGATTTTTTTCTTTTCTCCACATCCTTTCTGACACTTGTTATTTCTTGTCTTTTTGATACTAGTCATTCTGCCTGGTGCAAGGTAATATCTCCTTGTGGTTTTGATTTGCACTTCCCTGGTAGTTAGTGATGTTGAACATTTTTTCATGTGTCTATTGGCCATCTGCATGTCTTCTTTGGAAAAATATCTGTTCAGGTCCTCTGCCCATTTTTTAACCAGATTTTTTTTTTTTTTTGGTGTTGAGTTTTATAAGTTTTCTAAGTATATGTTTTGGATATTAACCCCTTACTGGATGTATCACTTGCAAATATATTCCTTCATTCACTAAGTTACCTTTTTGTTTTGTTGATGGTTTCCTTTGCTGTGCAAAAGTTTTTTATTTTGGTGTAGTCCCAATAGTTTATTTTGTTTTTGTTTGCTTCACCTCAGGGGACATATCCATAAGTATGTTGCTAAGGCTGATGATCAAGAGATTACTCCCTATGTTTTGTTTTAGAGGTTTTATGGTTTCAAGTCTCACATTTAGGTGTTTAATCCATTTTGAGTTTATTTTTGTGTGTGGTGTAAGAAAGTGATCTAGTTTTATTCTTTTGCATGTTGCTATCTTATTTTCCCAACACCATTTGTTGAAGAGACTGTCTTTTCCCTGTTGTATGTTCTTGCCTCCTTTGTCATAGATTAATTGACCATACAAGCATGAGCTTATTTCTGGGTTCTATTCTGTTCCATTAATCTATGTGTCCATTTTTGTGCCAGTGCCATACTGTTTTTACTACTCTCACTTTGCTGTATATCTTGAGCTCTGGGATTGTGATACCTCCAGCTTTGTTCTTCTTTCTCAAGATTGCTTTGGTGAGTTTTAAGATGCTGAAATGCTTAAGAGAATTATATGTAAATGTATACTTTATTTTTAGCTTTATTAAAGTCGTTTATATGTTTACAAGGTATGTTTTTGGGGTTTGTATATCTGCTTTCTTAAGTGCTTGAGATTCTTGAGGAAATCCATTATATGAACTATGACTGTAGCTGGAATATTTATGGGAATGCAAGTAACCAGGTCTGTAAATGTGTTTAAATATGTAGGAGTATTCAAATTATCAGATTTATACATTCATTTGTGAATTATATACATTTAAAATATAAAATACTTTTATATATGTATAATCTAAAGGATTATGCAAATTTTGCTTGTCAAATGTATAAGCTAACCAACAATAAATACAAACTGCATTTAATTTCAAACTAAAAATTTTTAATTTACTAGATTCTTGCTATTGTATTTAAAAGTTTAGAGAAAGTATGTTTTTCAATTTATAAGTGTAGACTATTGAATGTCAGTGATAACACGGGCTACTGTAAGTACTGTTTTTGGTACACAAAAGCCTCTATTTGATTAAAAAAAAAAAAGCCCAACTGATGTCAGCCTGGGACAGTTCTAAGAAATCTTTCTGATGAAAGTGACTCTGAGTCTGGAAATAAGGAATCTGAAAAAGTTAGCCAGGACAGAGAGAGCCTGAGCAGGAGAGAGGAATGACAGTGTGAGGAAACACAGCATTTCAGTCTTATTGGAAATAAAGGATGAACTAGGAAACTTTAGGGAGTTAGATGCCAAAACTCCTTATTAGGAACACTATCCAAGAGGCAGCTAAACACAGATCTCCAAAAGGCCTCCCACTTCTAAAGCATCGTACACGTACTTGGTATGGTAAAAAATGAGTCTAACTGCTTTCTTCCAGAACTCTTTTCCATGAAGAGGCCTTGGTGGGCAGCATAAATTGGAAACAAGGCTTTGGATTGTGCTTCCTTCAACAGAACCCGGTGCCAGCTCTGTGGCTCAGGAAACAGAGCTAAATTGTATCTTCCAATCCTCTCTCTTTTTAACCTAATACACTTTTCTGACAGGCAATGGTACAGTCAAGCCTCACCCCTGGTGGCCACAGGGTCTCCATCTGCCTTGATGTCAACACACAAGCATCAATGGGAGGAAGCAGAAAGCAAATCAGGAGGAAACATATGAGCAGAATAAAATGTGAACAAGACTTCTGCCCTATGGCTGGCCCTCCCAGGCTACAGGGACTCCTCCTCCTGCCTGACCACTCCTCCAGAGCCTTTTCCCAGCTTCACTAGGGTTCAACCACAGGCAGCTTTGGCTGCTTCCATGCATCTGCATTCTCAGCTCAGGGCCTTCATTGGCATTTGCTGTCTCCTCTACTGGAATATGAACCTTCCCTGTTTTGTCCCCTCCTAGACTTCCAGGATCCAGAATAGCATCCTTACAGAACGACCTCTCAGAGAACATGTGTGGGGGCCCGAGTGGGGGATAGGAACTACGAGAATACTCTTTCAATGGCCTTTTCAGCATTTTCTAGTTCTGTTCACCCAAGAGGCAGATAGGACCCTTCTGGGCAGCACCAGATTTGTTCTCTGCCCTCCGCACAGGAGAGGCCCAGCCAGCACCCGTCAGACAGTTTTCTGGAAAACTCAGGAAGCAAAGTCTTTTAAAGGCACAGATGGACTGTGTGTACTCAGTCTTTTTTTTTTTCTTCTTCTTCTTCTTTCTTTTTTTCTTCTCATACCGGCTGTTTTAAGTCCTGCTCAGCCCCACGGAATAAAAGACCAGAATAAAGTGTAACCGAATCCAAGTCCATCTGCCCAATGTGCAGCAAATCTAATCACTGAGACATCAGATTTGCAGCAAGCCAAGAGTTTATTTGAGAAGCAGCCAAAACAAGGAAAAGAGATGGGAGGACAGCCTCAAATTTGGCTCCCGGAAGGGGGAGAGAACAAGTTTTTTTATGATCCTAAGTGTTGAGATTACATACATATTGAGAAAAGGGTAGGGAAATTTATGAATATTCATGAGGAAAGGTAGAGCATGCACATGGAATGAACATATGTAATATATATCCCGTGTTAACTTTGGGGTAGAGACTTAACATCATCAGAATGAGGCAAAGTTCATCCCCTGACATCAGGAGGTTATTTTAGGACAAGAAGGGGCTATGCTTTGAGAGCCAGTATAAACTGGATGCGGTCTTAGGCTCATTATCTCGGGTAAGGAAAGAAGGCCTTGCTTGTTAAAAGACTGGAACCGTATTAGTTGACCTTGAGTCCAGGCTTTTGCAGAGAGAGCTAGTGGATTTGTTAGTGGGGTCTGAAAAGACACAATAGCTGATTAGGGAGAAGCAGTTCTCTGAAAAATAAGATTTAAACTTTCTGCTAGTTTCAGTCTTATTAACCCTATGGGGCATGGTTTCAAAAAGAGGGCCAGGTTGGCAGGCAACAGTTTTGGGTTAACACTGTCTCTTCCATTTACTAGTTCTGTGACCTCGAGTAACTCACTTATCTTTCCTGTATCTCTACATAAAATGAGTTAAGACAATACTTGGCTCATAAGGCTACAGTGAGAAACAAAGAAGATAATGTTTGCAAATATTTAGTAAAGGTCCTTAAGAGATGTGCACTGAATTGTTAACATATGTATATATTATATGTTATAGGTATTGCAATATAGTAAATATGTTGTGGTTTTTTTTTATTATGTTATTATTAGTTATAAAATGCAGGAAAATTGTCACTTGCTTTCAAACTATTTTAGATGACAAGATTTTTTAGAGGCACTTCAGTTTCTGTAAATGTTTAATTCTATTTTTAATAGACTTCTTCCTTTATAGTTGTGTGTGTGTGTGTGTGTGTGTGTGTTTTAAATAGACTTTAGTTTTAGGTTCACAGAAAAATTGAGCAGAAGGTGTGAGGTTTCCCATATATTCCTTGCCTTCCTCCCCCATACAGCCTCCTTCATTATCAACATCCTGCACATAGTGGTACATTTGTACCCACACTGATACATCATTATCACCCCAAGTTCATACTACACATTAGGGTTCGCTCAGTGTTATACATTCTATGGGTTTCAACAAATGTATAATGACATGTATCTACCATTATGGTACATATAGAATAGTTTTACACCCCAAAAATCCTGTGTACTCCCTTCATCCCTTTTTCCCCCACCCCAAGCTCTGTCAATCACTGGTCCTTTACTTTCTTCATAATTTTGTTTTTTTTCCAGATTATCACATAGTGGGAATCATACTGTATGTTGCCTTTTCAGATCTGCTTCTTTTACTTAGTGACATGCATTTAAGTTTCTTCTATGTTTTTTTTTTCATGGTTTGATAGCTCCTTTTTTTTTTTTTTTTAAACACTGCAAGACAGTCCATTGTCTAGATGGACCACAGTTTGTTTTTCCATTCACCAAGGACATCATGCTTGCCTCCAAGTTCTGGCAATTGTAAACAAAGCTGCTGTAATCATCCTTATGCAAGTTTTTATGTGGACATAAGTTTCAACACCTTTGGGTCAATACTAAGAAGTGGAATTGCTAGATTGTAGCTAAGAGTATGTTTAGTTTTGTAAGAAATTGCCAGAATGTCTTCCAAAGTTTTATATTCTCACCAGAAATGAATGAGAGTTCCTGTTGCCCCATATCTTGCCAGCATTCGGTGGTGTTAGTATTTGGGGCTTGGGCCATTCTAATAAGCGTGTAGTGGTAGCTCGTTGTTTATACAGGTGCTTATTTGTCACTAGTATATCTTCTTTGATGAGGTGTCTTGTTCAGGTCTTCGGTCTTTTGAAAATTAGGTTATTCATATTCTTATTCTCGTTCTTTGTATATGTTAGGTAACAGTCCTTTATCATGTATGTATTTTGCAAATATTTTCTCCCCGTCTGTGGCTAGTCCTTCCATTCTCTTGACTGTGTCCTATGAAGAGGAAAAGTTTTTAATTTTAATAAAGACCAGCTTATCAATTATTTTTTTAGTAAATTGTGCCTTTGGCGTTGTATCTAAAGACACATCACCAGCTGTCTCCCTCTTTGGCTGCTCCTGGTCCTGCTGTATGTTCATTCAGTGTGGACCTTGTATTTCTTTTGTGAAGTGGCAGCTGAGGAGACTGGCGCACACCATGGCCAATAAAAAGTCCAAGGAAGGAGTCAGAACTGAGAACAACGATCATATTAATTTGAAGGTGGTGGAGCAGGATGGTTCTGCAGTGCCATTTAAGATGAAGAGGCCCACGGCACTTAGTAAACTAATGAAAGCCTATTGTGAATGACAGTTTGTCAATGAGGCAGATCAGATTCCGATTTGATGAACAGCCAACCAATGAAACAGACACTTCTGCACAGTTGGAGATGGAAGATGAAGATACAATTGATGTGATGTGTTCCAGCAGTAGACAGGAGGTGTTTACTAAAAAGGGAACCTGCTACTTCAAAACTCTGTCCCTCCAGACCAAAGAGGACCTTCTCAATTCGAAAACTGCAATTTGCTCCCACCACATCCTGACTGCTACAGTAGTTTTTCTCGATTCTTTCATTTTCCCCTTCCCCATTCCTTTATTGCATATAATGTAACTGTATGTGCAGAAGCATATTGCATTTTTTTTAACTAAATGGCCAGTGATATGTTTTGATTGACATCAAATGGACATGAGATGGGGAAAAATACTGATTCTGTGAAAACACCCCCTTTCTCCATTCGTGGCATTCAGCTCCTATCTTTATATCTCAGTAAGTTATTTTGCTCTCACTGTTTAACAAAAAAAGAACAGCATAAAGGTCCTTGCATACCTTGTTCAATTGGAGAATTTTTGTTTTTCATTTGTCATTGCAAAACCAAGGACAATTTTATAACTTTTTTTGTATATAGTTGTTACATGTAGGGCAAACTCTCTTTAAGTAGGCATCAATTACTTTAAAAGAAATGAATCCTAGATGGTTTTCCCTTCAAGTGAAGTGTCTCATTGTTTAAATAAACTTCTTGTTAAAAATGAAAAATAAAGGTCATCACCATACTCAATGTCACCTGTATTTTTCTCCTATGTTATCTTTTTGGACTTTTACAGCTTTGCACTTTATATATTTAGGTCTATGATTCATTTTGAATTCACTTTTATGAGGGGGGGAAGGTCTGTGTCTAAATTCATTTTATTATGTGTGGATGTAATAAAAGTTCTCCCACTATCAGTTGTCAAAAAAGATTATCTTTGTTCCATTGTTTTGCCTTTGCTCCTTTGTCAAGAATCAGTTGACTATATTTTGGGGATCTATTTCTGAGCTCTCTAGTCTGTTTCATTGATCTCTTTGTCTTCTTTTTCACCAATACCACACTATATTGATTACTGTAGCTTTATAGAAAGTCTTAAAGAGGATAGTGTTGGTCTTCTGACTTTGTTCTTCTTCAACATCGTGTTGGTTATTCTGGGTCTTTTGCCAATTAACATAAACTTTAGAATCAGTTCGTTGATACCCACAAAATAATTTGTTGAAATTTTGATTGGTATTATGTTGAATCTGTAGATTGAGTCAAGAATAACTACCATCTAAACAATAATGAGTCTTCCTGTCCATGACCATAAGATATCTCCCCATTTAGTTCTTCTTTGATGTCTTTTGTAAGACTTTTGTAGTTTTTCCTCATATGGATTTTGCACATATTCTGTTACATTTATTCCTAAGTACTTTCTTTCAGGGGATAATGACATAAATGTTATCGTGTTTTAAATTTCAAATTTCACTTGTTCATTGCTAGTATATAAAAAAGTGATTGACTTTTATATATTAATCTTGAATCCTATAATCTTGGTATAATCACTTATTTTTTCAGGTTTTGTTTTTTGTCAGTTCTATCAGATTTTCTACATAGATAATTATGTTATCTGTGAACAAAGACACTTTTATTTCTTCCATCTCAATCTGTATACTTTTTGTTTCCTTTACTTGTTTTATTGCTTTAACTAGGACTTCCAGTACAATGTTGAAAAGGGATGGTGAGCAGTGACATTCTTGCTTTGTTCTTGATCTCAACAGAAAAGTTCTAGTTTTTCACCATTAAGTATCATGTTAGGTAAATTCTATTTTTGTTTATTTATCTGACAGAGACAGAGAGAGCACAAGCTGGGGGAGCAGCAGAGGGAAAGGGAGAAGCCGACTACTGAATGAGCAGGGAGCCCCATGTGGGGCTCGATCCCAGGACCCTGGAATCATAACCTGAACCAAAGGCAGATGCTTAACAACTGAGCCACCCAGGCGCCCCAGTTTGAATAGAAAATAACACTCAAGTATGTTTTCATGCCTGATTTTAAATAAATGCTGACAATTAAGATACTGTATTTTTCTTCCAGAGTGACTTCTGGGGAGTCTTGGAATGAAGCCCACTGATAGAAGTGAAATTCTAATAAATTTGCCACTGATTAAGAACATTTTAGGTCTGGAGTAGTTTTCACTGCCTTGGAAGACAATGCTGAGCTTCCTTGGGGGGCCTCTTGAAGAAGTTGCCTGCCGATTAATGGATGATAGCTAACTCACAATCAAATTTTGATCAAACTACAGGAAACGTGGACATGGAATTCAGGCCCAGTTCACTAATGGTTGTTCAAACATTGAGAAAGGATCATTTCCTTAATGTAGACCCTGTGCTTTTCAGTACTGAATTCAATGGCAGATATAAACCAGGTTAAACGGGTTCCATGACATGTTCTGTGGAGTTATATTAATGCCTTGGGTCCTAAAGGGCATTCTAAAAAAAGTATTTTATCATATGTTCAGACTTTTTATAAAACTTCATTATGGATAGAAAACAGAGAGACAATGTGGTTAGTAAAATCCTCCCAAATGCCAGCAGAATGGACTCCATAAGGCTCCTAGGCCCTCTGCATAAGAGGGTTTCAAGAGGTTTGTCTTCTCACTCCCCTTCAACTTCAGCTACTGAAGATTGGCAGGGGACAAAGCAATGAGTTTGTGTGTGTATGTGTGTGTGTTGTTATTAAGAAAGCATTTATAAGGCATACAGGATAATATAATAAACATGTAATGCAAACCCACAAAGTTTAAGAAATAGATCATTGTCAACTACTGACATTGTTTAAACTCAAAGGAGGGCAATCTTAGTATTTATTTCTTTTTCTAAATTATTAGAGTTTTGTTTTTTCTTGATTGCCTTTGGAAATAATAAATAATATGTGGGAACAAGATGCCTGCTTATTGTGCCATCAAGCATTATATTTACTGCCAAACAAGGACACCTGTCCCAATGACTTTGATTCATTTACTCATTTATTCAATAAACATTTCTTCTATTATATGATAGGTCCTTTTGTTTTACTTGGCATCCTATGATGGTGTTCTTAATTTAAGATGAGATGATTCCCACAGCTTATTCCTTGTGCCATATTGTCAGTCTCAGGGTTCTTTCCAACTCACCCATGGGAAAGGTTTTTGCAACTTTGTTCCTCCCCAAAGTAAATGGATCCTCCTTGTCCTTGCCTATACCTACATACTTGTTAAAATTACTAAGTATCTTCCCTGGATTTTCAGGGACAGTTCTGTCTTGACATGTTTGTCTCATGAAATATGCTAATTATAGTTATGTGTAAATGACTTCCTTGTACTTGTCTTTGTTGAGAATATAGCCTGTATATTTGTCACACGAGGGATGGTACTCTATAAATATTTGTTGAATAAATTGATAAATATGTTTCCATTGGAGGCAGAATTTATTAAAAGGAAAAAAATATATCACACTCACTTTTCAGCTAGATTATTTTTAAGGAGAAAATAAGATCCTTATACTTCTGCCCATCTCTGCCTCAAAAGTCTCTGTTACAACCTTTCATACTGCTGTGTTTGTGCCCATGTGTACACTTTTCTGACTAGAGTGAGCTGTCCCTCCACTTCTGCTCCACTTATGTAAATCTTTTCCATCCTTCAAAATCCTCCAGGAAATTTCCCCAGGATCTGTCTCTATGCTTCCATTGACCAGTCACTAGGCATGTAAAGACCTAGGGATAAAAAGAGAAAAATTCAGATCATTTTTTCTAAGCTTTTGATTCTTGTTATTTCCTAACTTCTTTTTTTAAAAAAATAAGGGGATGAGAGTAAGTGGACTCCTCCACATCTTTTCAATAAGATAAGTATATATTATATCTTAAATATAACAAACTGTATTGTTTACATAAGAAAACCATGTGTTACATAATAGACTTTCATGCCCCCAAAAATGTAATTTTAGATTTGCTCAAGTTACAGAAGGAAAAGAGTGTTCTATATTTTTCCTTTAAAAAAAAGTTATTTCTAACCTCACTCTCCTAACTTATAACTTTTGATGCACATTGGAAATTAATCATGAATTGCCTCATGACATGATCTATATCATGTTATTTAATGTCTGTTGGGTTGTTTAATAGTTCATTAATTAAACAACATGGTAAGCGTGCCAAGAACAAAGTAGGTTCCCCATTAATCTTGGAAGGAGAGGAATTACTTTGGGATTGATTGAAGTTTTGAGGCTCTGGAATTGAGATTCCTAAATGAAAAGAAAAGGGGGGAAGAAAAGGGAAGGAGTGGAAATAAAGTTTGTTTATGCCTCTAGAGTGGGAGCTGCATTCTCAGATGCCTAGAGAAGTCAGGGAAGGTAAATTAAAATAAATGATTTAATAAGAATAGGGAGTTGTAGACTCAGTGTCAAACTTGAACTCAAGCACTAAGTAGTAAGAAATAGAATGGCTAGGAAGAGAGGAAACTGCTCTTGTATCGCTGAAATATTAGTTCGTGGCTCATGAAAATTAATATTTTTAAGTATAAGTCTTGCTAGTATTCTTATATGTCCCTGAATGCCCTTTGAGACCGTATAATTTTCCATTTCTCAGTGACTGACTTGAAGCTCTTGAGAACACCTTCTCCTTCATCCCACTTGGAACTGAGATTTTTAAATGAAGAATAAAGAGATTAGAACAAAATTCATGCTCCTGAACTTTAAAGAAAGGATCTTCTATCTAGGGTGCTTTAATAAAACTCCTCATGCTCTGTCTTTGTAGGCTCTTCTAGGCTAGCCCTTGCCTTCTTCTGACCTTGGACCTGGCCTCTTGGCCTTAGGGTTGCTTTTCTACCATGATTCATCCCCTTGTCCTTTAGAAAAAAATTCTGTATTTGGACTACTTGACTCCCAGCTTCACTTTCCCCAAGATTCTGGACTCCCTTTGCTCTACAATTCATTTCTCTGCGAAGCTTCATGTTATTATCAAGCTCAGTGCAAATTTTCAGAACCCCAGCCAAGAGCAAAGCCCTCAGGTCCCTACTTGCCAAGGAAAGGAATTTGGATGTGAATAATGTTGCAAAGAAATTGAAAAAAAATGTTACCCAAGCAGAGGAAGAGCTCCCATATGAGCGGATAAGTGAACCGAGAGCCTTCTCCCCTTTGGCAGAGATAGCAGCCAGCAGGACTGGTTTTGCCAACAGTTAGGTGCTCCAGGTAGTAGCAAGGTTCTTGCACACACAATGCAAACGGTTTGATTGTTTTTGAAGTCTCAGTAAATAAGGTCATTGCAAGAGAGGGGAGAGGAGCAGCATATCTCCAGGATGAGAAAGCCTAAATACCTACCACAATGAATATAAAACACTCTATAGATTCTCAGTGTAGAAGAGGAAGGAAATGGAGGAAGGACAACTCTTGAAATGTTAGTGTAAGGAAACAGCTGTCAAAGATAACTGGGAAAGAATGTGCACTCTTTGTTGTCCTTCTCCTGATTGTCTGCCCCCAGGACGAGAAAGCTACAGGTGTTTCCTCCGCAAAACACTCTGAACACAACAGAGTAATGCAGCTATGCTGGACTTGAAGCCACAAGACTCAGGTTCACATTCTGGCACAAACATCACTGTGCCACCCCCCACAAGCCTGTCTGTTACCTCCCTAAACCTTGACTTGTCCATTTTTAAAAAAGAGATGACATAAAAAATATTCATCTTATACTGTCAAGAGAAATGCAAGAGGTAATGTATGTAAAAGAACTTTCAAATGCTAAAGTACCCCCATGAATTTGAATTTGCATTATGACTTGCTAGTGTTTTAGCACTTATGGTATTCATACTAAGTATTTGTGATTTAAATGATACAGCTTAAAAATAAAATTTGGATTGTTAATCCAAAAAAGTGTGAGTATTAAAAGAGACCTCCTAGCCTGATGAGTTTTGGAGTCCGATTCAGTGCAAACCCAAGATTTGCAACAGACTAACTATATGATCATAGGTTATCACTTTTCAGCCATATGTACTCATCTGTGAATAATTCTTTGCATTGTTTTCCAGGGTTAAATGAGTACAGTATAATGTTTGTTGTCTTTCCTTTCCTTCTTTCTTTTTCTTTTTTTTTATTATTAACATATAATGTATTATTTGTTTCAGGGGTACAGATCTGTGATTCAACAGTCTTGCACAATTCACAGCGCTCACCGTAGCACATACCCTCCCCAATATCCATGACCCAGCCACCCCATCCCTCCCACCTCCCACCACTCCAGCAACCCTCAGTTTGTTTCCTGAGATTAGGAGTCCCTTATGGTTTGTCTCCCTCTCTGGTTTCGTCTTGTTTAATTTTTTACTCTTCCCCTATGATCCTCTGCCTTGTTTCTCAAATTCCACATATAAGTGGGATCATATGATAATTGTCTTTCTCTGACTGACTTATTTCACTTAGCATATTACCCTTTAGTTCCATCCACGTCATTGCAAAAGGCAAGATTTCATTTTTGATGGCTGCATAATATTCCATTATATATACATATATTTCATATATATATCACTTCTTTATCCATTCATCTGTCGATGGACATCTTGGCTCTTTCCATAGTTTGGCTGTTGTGGACATTACTGCTATAAACATTGGGGTGCAGTTGCCCCTTTGGATCACTACATTTGTATTTTTGGGGTAAATACCCAGTAGTGCAATTGCTGGGTCATAGGATAGCTCTATTTTCAACTTTATGAGGAACCTCTATACTGTTTTCCAGAGTGGCTGTACCAGCTTGCATTCCCACCAACAGTGTAGGGGGTTCAGTTCTCTGTGCATCCTCACCAACATCTGTCATTTCCTGATTTGTTAATTTTAGCCATTCTGACTGGTGTGAGGTGGTATCTCATTGAGGTCTTGATTTGTATTTCCCTGATGCCGAGTGATGTTGAGCACTTTTTCATGTGTCTGTTGACCATTTGGATGTCTTCTTTGCAAAAATGTCTGTTCACGTCTTCTGTGCATTTCTTGATTGGATTATTTGTTTGGGTGTTGAGTGTGATAAGTTCTTTATAGATTTTGGATACTAGCTCTTTATCTGATATGTCATTTGCAAATATCTTCTCCTATTCTGTCGGCTGTCTTTTGGTTTTGTTGACTGTTTCCTTTGCTGTGCAAAAGCTTTTTAACTTGATGAAGTCCCAATAGTTTATTTTTGTCTATGTTTCCCTTGCCTTTGGTGATGTGTCTAGGTTGAAGTTGTTGTGGTCCAGGTCAAAGAAGTTGTTGCCTGTGTTCTTCTCAAGGATTTTGATGAATTCCTTTCCCACATTTAGGTCTTTCATCCATTTTGAGTCTATGTTTGTGTGCGGTGTAAGAAAATGGTCCAGTTTCATTCTTCTGCATGTGGCTGTCCAATTTTCCCAACACCATTTGTTGAAGAGACTGTCCTTCTTCCAATGGATATGTTTTCCTGCTTTGTCAAAGATTAGTTGACCACAAAGTTGAGGGTCCATTTCTGAGTTCTCTATTCTGTTCCATTGATCTATGTGTCTGTTTTTGTGCCAGTACCATACTGTCTTGATGATGACAGCTTTGTAATAGAGCTTAAAGTCTGGCATTGTGATGCCACCAGCTTTGGTTTTCTTTTTCAAAATTCCTCTGGCTATTTGGGGTCTTTTCTAGTTCCATACAAACTTTAGGATTAGTTGTTCTGGCTCTGTGAAAAAAGTTGATGGTTTGATAGTGATTGCATTGAATGTGTAGATTGCTCTCTACATTCTACACATTCATTTTGACAATATTTGTTCTTCCTATCCATGAGCATGGAACATTTTTCCATTTCTTTGTGTCTTCCTCAAATTTTTTCATAAGTATTCTATGATTTCTAGAGTACAGCTTCTTTACCTCTTTGGTTAGGTTTATTCCTAGGTATCTTATGGTTTTTGGTACAATTGTAAATGGGATCGACTCCTTAATTTCTCTTTCTTCTGTCTCATTGTTAGTATATAGAAATGCAACTGATTTCTGTGCATTGATTTTATAACCTATCACGTTGCTGAATTCCTGTATGAGTTCTAGCAATTTTGGGGTGGAGTCTTTTTGGTTTTCCACATAGAGTATTATATCATCTGCAAATAGTGAGAGTTTGACATCTTCTTTGCCAATTTGGATGCCTTTTATTTCTTTTTGTTGTCTGATTGCTGAGGCTAGGACTTCTAGTACTATGTTAAACAGCAGTGGTGATAGTGGACATCCCTGCCGTATTCCTGACCTTCGGGGGAAAGCTCTGTTTTTCCCCATTGAGAATGATATTCACTGTGGGTTTTTCACTGATAGCATTTAGATATTGAGGTATGCACCCTCCATGCCTACACTGTGAAGAGTTTTAATCAAGAAAGAATGCTGTACTTTGTCAAATGCTTTTTTGGCATCTATTGAGAGGATCATATGTTTCTTGTCCTTTCTTTTATTAATGTAGTGTATCACTTTGATTGATTTGCAGATGTTGATCCAACCTTGAAGTCCTGGTGAATAATCCTTTTAATGTACTGTTGGATCCTATTGTCTAGTATGTTGGCGAGAATTTTTGCATCCATATTCATCAGGGATATTGGTCTGTAATTCTCTTTTTTGGTGGGGTGTTTGTCTGGTTTTGGGATCAAGGTAGTGTTGGCCTCATAAAAAGAGTTTGGAAGTTTTCCTTCCATTTCCATTTTTTGGAACAGTTTCACAAGAATAGGTATTAATTCTTCTTCAAATGTTTGGTAGAATTCACCTGAGACACCATCAGGCCCTGGGCTCTTGTTTGTTGGGAGATTTTTGATTACTGCTTCAATTTCCTTGCTGGTTGTGGGTCTCTTCAGGTTTTCTATTTCTTCCTGGTTCAGTTTTGGTAGTTTATACATCTCTAGGAATGCATCCATTTCTTCCAGATTGTCTAATTTGTTGGCCTATAGTTCTTATAATATTTTCTTATAATTGTTTGTATTTCTTTGGTGTTGGTTGTTATCTCTTCTCTCTCATTCATGATTTTACTTATTTGGGTCCTTTCTCTTTTCTTTTTGACGAGTCTGGCCAGGGGTTTATCAATCTTATTAATTCTTTCATAGAACCAGCTTCTAGATTCGTTGATCTGCTCTACTGTTCCTTTGGTTTCTATTTCATTGATTTCTGCCCTAATCTTTATTATTTCTCTTCTCCTTCTGGTTTAGGCTTTATTTGCTGTTCTTTCCCCAGCTCCTTTAGGTGTAGGGTTAGGTTGTGTATTTGAGACCTTTCTTGTTTCTTGAGAAAGTTTTGTAGTGCGATATACTTTCCTCTTAGGACTGCTTTTGCTGCATCCCAAAGATTTTGAACAGTTGTATTTTCATTTTCATTTGTTTCCATGCATTTTTTAAATTCTTCTTTAATTTCTTGATTGACCCATTAATTCTTTAGTAGGATGCCCTTTAGCCTCCATGTATTTGAGTTCTTTCCAACTTTCCTCTTGTGATTAAGGTCCAGTTTCAAAGCACTGTGGTCTGAAAATATGCAGGGAATGATCCCAATCTTTTCCTAACAACTGTGACCTGATTTGTGACCCAGGGTGTGATCTATTCTGGAAAATGTTCATGTTGGTGTTAATGTAGAGCATGAAATCATCCATAATACCTGGCTTGCTAAAATGTAACATGGAGGCCACTGGAAGCAGGGAAGGTTTCAGAGAAGGGTGTAGGTCTGGAATGCTGAGGCCTGCATGACCACTCTGCCATAGGAATGCCACGGGAGGTTGCCTTCCCTGAAGCTTTCTTAGCCCATACAGCCACCCTGGGATCTAAGAGATGTATGCATTGTCGCCTAGGCTATGTTTAGCAGAACTTCATAGAACATACAGATTAGCATATCATATCTTTCCTGTAAACAGATCCTCCTAGTTCCAGTAAGACCCCTTGTCACACATCACATGCTTGAGAAACAGTGATAAAGATTTTTTTATTATCCTGTAGGACCAATAAAGGCAGAAGCAAAGAAGAACATAGGGTCTTCATCTCTGAGTGTTGACCCCCTTGCCTTCTCCTCTCTTTCACAGCAAAGTTTGAAGTAATCTTTCATCCATCGGTACAGGGATTGCTGGCCATTTCCAGCAATGTTCCATGGGCACTAGAGAAGAATGTGTATTCTGTTGTTTTGGGAATGAATGTTCTGAATATATCTGTGAAGTCCATCTGGTCCAGTGTGTCATTTAAAGCCCTTATTTCTTTGTTGATCTTTTGCTTAGGTGATCTGTCTGTTGCGGTGAGGGGGGTGTTAAAGTCCCCTACTATTATTGTATTATTATCGATGTGTTTCTTTGATTTTGTTATTATTTGGCTTATATAATTGGTTTCTCCCATGTTAGGGGCATAAATGTTTACAATTGTTAGATGATCTTGTTGGATAGACCCTCTAATTATGATATAGTGTCTTTCTTCAGCTCTTAATACAGTCTTTGATTTAAAATCTAATTTGTCTGATATAAGGATTGCCACCCCAGCTTTCCTTTGATGTCCATTAGCATGCTAACTGGTTTTCCAACCCCTCATTTTCAATCTGGAGGTGTTTTGGGGTCTAAAATGAGTATCTTGCAGACAGCATATCAATGGGGCTTGCTTTTTTTCCCAATCTGATGCCCTGTGTCTTTTGATTGGGGCATTTTCCCATTTACCTTCAGGGTAACTATTGAAAGATATGAATTTAGTGCCATTGTATTGCCTGTAAGGTGACTGTTACTGTATATTGTCTCTGTCCCTTTCTGGTATATGTTACTTTTAGGCTCTCTCTTTGCTTAGAGGACCTCTTTCAATATTTCTTGTAGAGCTGGTTTGGTGATCACAAATGCTTTTAGTTTCTGTTTGTCCTGGAAGCTTTTTATCACTCCTATTTTCATTGACAGCCTAAGTGGATAAAGTATTCTTGGCTGTGTATTTTTCTCGTTTAGTACCCTGAATATATCATGCTAGTCCCTTCTGGCCTGCCAGGTCTCTGTGGATAGGTCTGTTGCCAATCTAATGTTTCTACTGCTGTAGGTTACAGACCTCTTATCCCGAGCTGCTTTCAGGATTTTCTCTTTGTCTCTGAGATTTGTAAGTTATACTATTAGATGTCAGGGTGTTGACCTATATTTTGAGGGGCATTCTCTGTGCCTCCTGGATTTTGATGCCCGTTTCCTTCCCCAATTTAGGGAAGTTCTCTGCTATAATTTGCTCCAATATACCTTCTGCCCCTCTCTCTCTTTCTTTTTCTGGGATCCCAATTATCCTAATATTGTTTTGTCTTATGGTATCACTTGTCTCTCAAATTCTGCCCTCGTGATCCAGTAGTTGTTTATCTCTCTTTTTCTCAGCTTCTTTATTCTCCATCGTTTGGTCTTCTATATCACTAATTCTCTCTTCTGCCTCATTTATCCTAGCAGTTAGAGCCTCCATTTTTTATTGTACCTCATTTATAGCCTATTTGATTTCAACTTGTTTAGATTTTAGTTCTTTTATTTCTCCATAAAGGGATTCTCTAGTGTCTTCTATGCTTTTTTTTTTTCAAGTCCAGCTAGTACCATTATAATCGTTATTCTGAGCTCTAGTTCCGACCTCTTAATAATGTCCATATTGATTAGGTCCCTGGCAGTCAGTACTGCCTCTTGTTCTCTTTTTTGAGGTGAGTTTTCCATCTTGCCATTCTGCCCAGAGAATAGATGAACAAGATATAAAATACTAAAAGGGCAACAACGAACCCAGAGAAATATACACTTAACAAATTAGAAGAGACCTGAAACCGGGCGGGGGGCGGGGGGAAGAAAGAAAATATGATCAGGCTGGTGAATAGAACAGACCCATACACTAGATTTTGGGTGTATTTTGGTGTGTTAGAAGAAACTGCATCCCAAAATTTTAAAGAAACAAAACCTTATATATACAAAAAATAAGGTTAAATACAATGAAGGGATAGAATATGATTGTAAAAAATGTAAATTAAAAAAGATTTTTAAAAAGGAATTGGTAAGATGTTGGTTGAAAAAGGAAAGAAGAAAAATTAAAAAGAAAAAAGAAAGAAAAAGAAAATTGAAAAAATTAAAGTTGAAAAACTAAAGAATCATGGGGGAAAAGCCATGAATTTTATGTGCTGTCTTCTCTTAGTCCTGGAATTTTGCAGTTCTCATTGATCAGTAAACTTTTTCTTGGCTGGATGTTCTTGCTGATCCTTCTGAGGGAGGGGCCCATTTCATTGATTCTCAAATGCCTTTGCCCCGGGAGGAATTGCATCACCCTTGCCAGGGGCCAGGCTAAGTAATCTGCTCTGGTTTGCTCAGTGTAGTTTTTGTTTCCCGAAGGCTTTCTGTGCAGCTTTAGAGGATGAGAATGAAAATACTGGTCTCCTAATCTCCGGCCCCAGAGCCAGGGCCCCACTCTTCAGTGAGCCCCCAGAGAAAAGCAGTCAATCACTCCTGTCTCCCTGGTCTCCGTATGCACTCTGTATTCACCTGGCCTGTGACCAAGTGTTTCTATCTCTGGCACACGACCCCGTTTGGAGTCTCCAAACCCAGCAGATTCCTGTGGTGCGCTCCCGTGCCGCTCCTCCTGGGGGAGGAGGGGAGTCTCCCCAGTTCTGCTGCTTGTGGGTCCCTGCTTGAAGAGCAGTGGCCCAACTGTGGACCATGGTTTATGGCAACCCTGAGCTAAGAACCCACTCCTCGGCTCACTCTTTGCAGCCAGCTTCCCTGCTTTGATACCTGGGAGCTTGGCTGCATTCAGGAACCCCCGGTCTTCCTGTGACCCTGAGAGTCCTGAGACCACACTGTCCCAGAGAGCGTTCCACCCCCCGCTTAGCCACCAGAGCAACGTCCCTCATTGGAGCAGACTTCTAAAAGTTCTGGTTTTGTGCTCCACTGCTCTTTCACTTGCCTATAGCCAGCTGACAGAGGCTGCCTCCCCTGCAGTCTATCTTTCATATATTGTCTCAGATTCTTTTCTCTGCACCTTCTACCTTCCAGAAAGTGGTCACTTTTCTGTTCATAGAGTTGCAGCTATTCTTTTCTTCCATTTCCACTTGAGTTCTCAGGTGTTCAGAATGGTTTGATAGCTATCTAGCTGAATTCGTGGAACCAGATGAAATTTAGGTCTCCTATTCCTCTGTCATCTTGGACTCTCCCTTCTTTCTACTTTTTGACATGCCTTCTCAATCTCTCAAGATTATTAAAACCTGAAAAAAGGAAAGTTACCTTAGTGGATCCAAGCAAGAGATACTGGCATGGGAATATCCTGGAGCCAGGTGGAGAATAAATGTTTCATGAATGGCAGACAGTACTAGATTCAGCCTCTGCCCCTGTAGTCTGATTTCATTTGTACTCTCACAAACCTATAATACTTAGTTTAAAGAAGCTTTGGGTAATGCAAAATTGACTTGATGGCCTGCAGTTGTCATTATGAAGAGGGATGCAAGGCTACATAGGAAAACTATGTGTCCATGACTGTCACGTGATTTTAAAGGTTTGTTTTTTCCTGAGCTGACACTTGGAAAGTTGTACCTCCTAAACACATGCCCTATAATCTGAAGAATTTATAATCAGGTCAACTGGTTGTCTTATTTGTGCTTATTTATACCTTATTTATGAGTCTGTGGTACAAATAGTTAAGCTTCCATCAATGGTATAGTAAGCTGAGAGACTCAAGCAATGACAAATTTGCCCAACAAATACAAATGTGTACTACAATATTTTAAACACAGTGTAGTAGGAGGATTCCTGGGAAGGCAGAACCTATCATGTTTCTAATTCACACAAGTGTGTTGAAGGAACAAATTCCTTGGAACCCAGGATGATTTTGTCATGTAGAAGTCACTGGGTGTAACTCTTCCAGGGAAGGGTGAGTTATTATTTTTTTTTTTTTGATGTTTTTTTTTTAAAATTTTTTATTGTTATGTTAATCACCATATATTACATCATTAGTTTTTGGTGCAGTGTTCCACGATTCATTGTTCATAACACCCAGTGCTCCATGCAGAACGTGCCCTCCTCAATACCCATCACCAGGCTAACCCATCCCCCTACCCTCCTCCCCTCTAGAACCCTCAGTTTGTTTTTCAGAGTCCATCATCTCTCATGGTTCGTCTCCCCCTCTGACATACTCCCCTTTTCTTCCTCTCCTGTTATCTTCTTCTTTTTCTTTTTTCTTAAAATATGTTGCGTTATTTGTTTCAGAAGTACAGAACTGTGATTCAACAGTCTTGCACAATTCACAGCGCTCACCGTAGCACATACCCTCCCCAATGTCTATCACCCAGCCACCCCATCCCTCCCACCCCCAACCACTCCAGTAACACTCAGTTTTTTTCCTGAGATTAAGAATTCCTCATATCAGTGAGGTCATGTGATACATGTCTTTCTCTGATTGACTTATTTCACTCAGCATAACACCTTCCAGTTCCATCCACGTCGGGTGAGTTATTTTTTTTCCTTCTAATGTTTACCTTGAAAAACTACAGGACAGACAGGCTGGCAAGAAACAATGAATGAAACTGTCTGGCTCTGTGGGAGCAGTAAGGTAGGATGTCATACTTCTCCCTCAAGAAGGTCTTGGCATTAGGGCTGACACTTGGAAATGAATGGCAACAAACTGCTTTAAGGACAGCACTGATAACAACAGCCCAGTGTTCTTCAGAGTCACAGATGCTTCATCTAAATATTTCTCCGGGGAAGATCAGTGCCAGGAGGAAAACAGAACCAACCCAAAGTATCTCCTATACATGGACAGCATCCTTGCATAGCAGCTGGGGCAACATCAGTGAGGGAATAATTTCTTTGGAAATAGTCTTCACTTTAAGCCATAAAGCATGACTCAGCAGAGTGAGTTTATGGAAGCAGATTTGACACAATCCAGCTTCAATATAAAGTGCTTCTTTAAATGAATATGATGAATATGTGTAAACCCTCTGGGCATTTGGGATTACCATAAAGAAGATGACTACAAAGGAGGAGAGAAGCTTATTATCATGAAGGGCAGATCTATATGAAGGCTTAATCTGGTTTTTATTTGAATAATAAAATATGACCTCACTTACCCTACTATGTGTGATTCAGAATATAGTCAGATGAATCTCAAACTATAAGCTCAGATGTAAAGATACCACATTTCTTTTATTTAAGAAAAATCAACTTATTCTTTCTCCTTGGCTTCCAAATCAAAAATTATTTTATTTCACATAGTAAAAAAAAAAGCCTGCTTTGGAGATGGTCTCCTTGAACTCTAAGAAAATATTATTATAATTCTACAAAGAAATAAAAACACCATACATATGTTAAATCGTAGTTATTTTTGTCATTCTACATATTAAGCTTTAATAATAATATTGAAAGACAAATACAAGGTAGGCAACTGACTTTTAAAAAAAATGATCTTACTGATTAAGGTCACTGCTTGAGCAGCTCAAAATTTAGTTTGATTTTATTAACAGTGTAATATGGTAAGAAATTTGCCAAAACCTACAAAGAAAAACAAATACTGTGAAAGATACGACAACAACAAAGCAGAAAAATAGGGAAATTAATGTCATCAATTCAGCAGTTAGAGTAGTTTCAAGTATGTTTTCGTATCTCTTAAAAAAAAAAAAACTGGAGTCTGCCATATTTTGGAAATATAGAACATGCACTCATGAGACTCTGTTCCTAATAGTTTAATAGTAACATTCTCGATTGAGGCCCTTGCTATAGCAATGCAATTGTATCAGACGCACTCAAGTTATTGAGCAGAAATAATGAATCACAAAAGGTGGAGATTTACAAGTTAAATATTGTGTCTGTGTGGAAAAAGAGGAAAGATTGCATTTCCTGATGGGAATCTTCAGTGACATAAGAACCAGTACTCCAGAAAGTAATTTTTAAAATTAATCCAGAGAGTTATTTCTAACCACTATTTTGAGAGAAGCAGCAAGCACAAATTTCTTGGGGAAAATATCATACTGAAGCAGTTCCACTGCCTTTTATATCATGGTGCACCATGAGTATTTCAGCCAATAATATACACTCGCCACTTTTCCTTCAGGCTTTTCCCCATTTTGAACTGCTGAAGCCCAGTAACTTGTATATAGTGGTTTTCAATTATTATTTATTGGATGAATGAACAAATGAATGAAAAAATACAAAAAAATTTAGAACTTTCCCCTTTGAGTGAAATTGTTACCCCTGAACTTTGACTTAATTGTTTCCTTTCTTTTTGGCAGGCAACATAGAACAAATAGTTCTAGTCTTTCCAATTGCTGTACAAATCCACAAGGCCTGAATTTCTTTAAAGAAATTGTAGTAGTCGACTCAGCAATTGCACTACTGGGTATTTACCCCAAAGATACAAATGTAGTGATCCAAAGGAGCACCTGCACCCCAATGTTTACAGCATCAATGTCCACAATAGCCAAACTATGGAATAAGCCCAGATGTCCATCAACAGATGAATGGATAAAGAAGATGTGGTATATATATATATACATATATATATACAATGGAACATTATGCAGCCATCAAAAAAATGAAATCTTGCCATTTGCAATGATGTGGATGGAATACTCGAGGGTATTATGCTAAGCGAAATAAGTCAATTAGATAAAGACAATTATATGATCTCACTGATATGTGGAATTTGAGAAACAAGGCAGAGGATCATAGGGGAAGAGAGTAAAAATTGAAACAAGACAAAACCAGAGAGGGAGACAAACCATAAGAGACTCTTAATCTCAGGAAACAAACTGAGGGTGGCTAGAATGGAAGGTGGTGGGAAGGATGCGGTGGCTGGGTGATGGACACTGGGGAGGGTAGGTGTTGTGGTGAGTGCTGTGAATCACAGACTTGTACTCCTGAAACAAATAATACATGTTAATTAATTGAATTAAAACTTTATAAAAAGAAAAGAAATTGTAGTAGAAAAGCAGATAAATTATAAAGTATTAGAAATAAGTTCTAATCCATGTTTTGAGAGAGCTGTTCTACTTATTAAATTAGAAAATTTCTAAACTCAAACTAAACCTTTAAATTCTGAAATTAATCATATAATACCAAGCTACAGTTTTTTGATTTTATTATGAAAAATAACAGGAAAATCCAATGTATGGAAACAAGTGTAATATATATATAATATTTAGTATGTAATATAATGTAATATATATGTAATATATAAATGAAGTTTGTTAATTAGAAATGTATCTGTTATGGCTACATATCTCATTATACTTGTCTCGCGTTTGTTACTCTACAAGGAATACATAGGATTAAAATAGAGTTTCTTTAGAGAAAGAATTTTGAAATAGTGGAAAGGGCAGCTCTTCCAAGCATAGATGAGGATCAGTCACTGAGCTGTTCTGACTGGCGAGGAATGAAGAAAGAGAAGCTGAGGACACAGAGACTGCTGTGTTATGTATGATAATATTTTTGTGATGAAAAAAAAGAATAAATTTGGGCACAAACTGTAGGTAAATTCTCAGAACAAACTCTCCTAAAAGGCCAATCAATCAAATCTTGGCATAAGATTAAGAGGATGATCTAGGAAAGATGTTGGGGTTCAGAGCCGAAGGCCAAGAAAGAATTCTTGAGACATCTTTGGTGCAAAAAGGTGTTTTATAAAGCATGGGGACAGGACCGCGGGCAGAAGGAGCTGCACTGGGGTCATGAAGAGTGGCTGGTTATATAATTTCAAGTTGGGAGGGGGTTAAGTATAGCAAAATCTCTAAGGAATTTTGGAAGCAAGTTTTCCAGGACCTTGAGGGGGCTAGCTCTTGTTAGGAAAAGGTCATTTATTACTGTCTAATAAAACCTTAGTCATGAGATCTTTCAGATGTGTATCAGTGGGTCATATGCTTGGAGGATGATTGCCAACACGTATCTTGGGGGGTAGAGATAAAGGGAGTTTCCAAAGGAATTTTTATGTGTTTAAGTAGACTTACAGGATCCCCCAGGTTGCGGTTGGGCTAAGATTGTCTTTTGCCCTTAGCAAAGTATCTACATCAAGGCAGATGAGTACCTAGGGGAATGTCACTCTGCCTGTTTCAAGGACTTGTCGATGGGCTGTAAGTAGTAAGGAAATTTAATTTTTCTTTTGCCTTTGTTTCCCATATCAGAGAACACATTCAGGGAGAAAAACAAATAAAAACTTGAGTTTCAATGATAAAGACAGAAGAATGTCTCGTTTTGTATGTGTTTATTACCCCTGTAATAATAACTTGTTTTGCTTAATTATATATGCATGATGAGGCAGTTCTAATCAATGAATATCGGTAAATAAAGAAGCTTTATTTTACTTACCTAAAAGAGAATGTTTACTTCTGAATTTTGCTCCTTCACCCTAATGGGTCATCCACATTCACCTGGCATATTAATAGACAATTTTTACAAGAGAATTCCACAGGTTGAATGTGAATAGCCTCCTCTGTTTGGCAATACCTCAAAACTGGACTTATAAGTCACAGTTACCTCTTAGTCATCTGATGGTAAAGCCAAGAGATTGGTAAAAGGGTGTTGGGAATTCTAGATAGGATTAGGCAAAAGTAAGTCTGGGTCTTTGGGAGGCTATTGTAAACAAATGCAGTGTGTGTGTTTCACAGAAACCACTCTGATTTAGAATCCCCTCTCCTGCAGCTCACGTCCTCATTCCATAATGGTAACCCAGAGCAAGCATTAATTCTGAAATAATGCAAAGCCCAGAAAGGCAACAATTTTTTCTCACATGATTAATAATGTCTTTATATCAAAGTGGTTTCATGAATTTTATTACATTAATGATCACTTTACATATTAGGAAACTGACATTTAAACCATCTCCTACAGCTCACGTCCTCATTCCATAATGGTAACCCAGAGCAAGCGTTAATTCTGAAATAATGCAAAGCCCAGAAAGGCAACAATTTTTTCTCACATGATTAATAATGTCTTTATATCAAAGTGCTTTCATGAATTTTATTACATTAATGATCACTTTACATATTAGGAAACTGAGGTTCACAGATAAGACTGGACTGACTCAGTGTCTCAAAACTAATTAGTAACAAAGGCAGGACAGTGCTCTTCCCAGTGTATCCTGCCTGAAAGCCCATCAGATAGATGACAAAGTTAAACTACATTTTCTTTCACTTTACTGTAGGGAGAGACATCCTGACTCAGTGACTGAATGATAGAAAGGAGAGTGACTTTAAACCAGGGCAAACAGACCTGACTGTGGAACCCAAACAGAAAAATCCTTCATTTTAGGTCTCTTTCTATTGTTTTGTCCTGGCTCATTTATTTGTCATCCTTTCCAAAGATTAAGAAAAGGAAAGGAACTGCTAAAATAAGAAGTATATAGAGGGAACTATTTTTATAACATGCACCCAAGCTGATCAAGTAACATCAGATGACAGATGTGTCACTTGATTCATTTATTTAATGTCTAAACTTGTGTCGAATCCACTTGACACTTGAAAACAAGTAATTAAGGACTTGTCATTTATCTCGTTTCTATGGTTTAAATGTTAGAAATTATGCCCTCAAATATGGACACAAGCTGTATTTTTAATTTTGGGATCCCCAGCACTTAGAACAGAGCCTGACACATACTCGATACTTAATAAATGTTTGTCCAGTGAATGAATGAATGAACGAACTATGCATTGGTGATGGGAGGCCGAGAGGAATAATGAAAGAAAGGAAGAAAAATCATGTTACAAACATGGCCTTCCTTCTGTTTTCTACTTGGACAGTAGCAACAAAATATTACCCAATATTGGCAACAGTGGAAACTTGATTGGGAAATTTTCTGGTCTTTCAGAAATGGGATGTTTTTTTCCAAGGAAATCAAAGAATGAAGTTTACTGAATGTACTTCCCTTGTTCATTCAAGTGTTATCAACAATGGCACTCATAAAGACATTTCTATTGCGTATCAAAAGTAAAAACTGCAAGAAAATGATCTTCTTCCTACAAACATTGAGTTATCAGACTGTGGAGCTTCTTAAACTCTAATGTGCCCATAAATCATCTGGAGAACTTACTAGAATGTGGGGCTTAAAGGTTATGATTCAATGAGTCTGCCCTGGAGTCTGAGATTTTGCATTGCTAACATCTCCCAAATGAATGCAAAGCTGTTGATCTGTAGGTCACACTTTGAGTAGTGTGTGTTTACTTTTGGAAGGTTTTCCCATATTTTCCTTTATCTTCACTCAAAGCCTTACCGTTTCACCATTAACATATACTCATTGTCAAACATAAAGGTCTGCAATGTCCCCTAGGTGAATCCTCAGATCGATCCTTTATTCTTCCTGTATCATAGGTTATACTGATGTCACCACATCAGGCTACTGATGTGACATACTCTGATAAATCAATCTTACTATTATGACATTTTTCATTATTGAGAAATTCAAATTAACCGCTTTAGGAAATTGCTGACATCACACCTGAGTATGACTGATAGTCTTCCAATAAGCATAGCATCATCAACATGTTATCCAGTCATCAGAAAAATTCTCTTTCCCATTTTTTCAGTTTATTTCTATTACCTGAAGCTATGAGCCAGACCACTCCTCTCTGAAAAGTAAGGCTGAGCAGCTACTCTCAATCATGATCCCTTTAAATTGTGAAGTGTTTCAAAACTAATTATATGGTTAAATTGAATATAACAAAGCAGTGAAGTTGGCAAGCAATTTGCATTATTTAAAAATTATAGTCCATTCAAAGTTACCAATAGTTCTTAGACTTGAGAATCACTAAGAATCACCTGGAAGACTTCTTAAACCACAAATGCTGGGGCCCACCCTTAATTTCTTGCTTCATTAAGTAGGGGTGATTTGTACCTCTAATAAATGCCCAGGTGATATTCAATGCCATGCTTTCTCAACATCAGCATCACTGGCATTTCAGAATGGATAATTCTTTGCTGTGGGGGCTGTCCTCAGCATTATAGGATGTTTAGCAACATCCTTGGCCTCTTCCCAATAAATGTCAGTAGCACTCCCACTCCCTTCAGTTGTGACAACAAAAATGTCTTCAGACATTGACAAATGTCCCCGGAAGATGAATCCACGCTTGACTGAGAACCACTGTTCTATGCTATGTCATTCTCATTAACTTGCATTTTAATATGCTTTATTAACTGGAAGACTAAAGATATGCCAACTCTGGTGTCGTGGCAGGGCAGTGTGGCAAGTGTGCACAGCATTCCCCAAGAGTGTTTCCATGGAGAAACTGGTTATTACTGATGCTTAAGGTCACTACTAGCCTAACAACACTGTTCCAACACCTAACACAAAGGAAAATTTGGAAGACAATCCATTCTTATGCCAGGACAATCTCTAGATATCAAGTAGGGTGTCTAGGAAAAAAATGTGATTAGTATAAGATCATATTCTGTCTGTCTGTCTTCCTCTCTTTTTCGGTGTCTCTATCCCTGATCTGTGCTTTCTCCATGTTTGGATAGCATTTTTTCAATCTTCCTTTGGATCTCACATTAAAATGTTATCTTTGTATCCAAGAAATATAATGTAACCTCTGTGTCTTCTTTGACTGTGTCATTCCTTTATTTAATTCATTGAGTTACTTCCAAAAGAAAAATATTACAAAGACTCGTGGAAAACCCAATGAATAATGATGCTATTGATACTGATAAAGGGTAACTTCTTTCTGTTCCACTCTAGTTCTCATATTGACCCAGAATTCTTACTAAGAGAGATTTCTCAAAACCTATTTTTGTTCATTTACTGAAAGAAGTCCATTGACACTGGATTCAGATTTCCGTTGAAACAGAAAAAAGAAACGTTAATTTAGAAACTGTGATCCAAAGACACAAAAGGAATTCCAGAAGTCTCAAATAGTGAAAACTAATAGAAGGCTGAAGAAAAGAAGAGGGTGGATTTTCTTCAGATAAATCCTCTACTCTCTTCCTCTTGCCTCTGTCTTGAACATCCTTACAACAAACCCTACCAGGCCCTCTTGACTACACAGTTCCAATACCCCCTTACTCACTCCTCTAGCCTCCTTTTGTTCTCCCTACCCAATCCCCCCTAAAGAAAAAAGACCAAGTAAGGACTGAGAGGTCATCTGATGTGGGAGAATCACTCCCCTAAAGAAGGAGAAGTTTTAGACTTTGAGCAGGACAATGCTGAAAGAAGACAAGTAAAATTCCTGCAATATAAGATTAGAGCAAAGAGCTCTAGGAGCTAAGCACAAGACGATAATACTGATACTCAAAGGGATCTACTTCATCAGAGGCAAATTTCAGAAGGTGCTCTGGGGCTAAAGGATTGATGTTCAAAGAAGTGGAAGAGCTTTCAAGACTAATAATTTACATTAGAATAAGTATATTTAACACTTATAAGATCACATTTTATTTGATACTGTGTAATGTATATAAATTTTTGCATTTGAAATGCGTTATATATTTAGCTATGTGGGTTTTTAAAAATTTTATGAATTCTGATCAGGTTTTCAAATAAAACTCTGAAATTTGGAAATACCGGAACAAATCCCTTAATACTTGCATTATATTTTTTCTCCAGTATTGTGCTTACTTATTCAACATGTCTAAAACTGAAGTGATACTTGTCCCCCAAATACTTGCTCTCCATCAGAATCTTCAATAAAAAGAATTCTTTTTCAGGCATTCAAATCCTGGGTATTATGGTATCATTGATGCCTCCTTCTTACTTGGTCCCCCACTCCAACCTGCTAACAAGTTTCAAAAGTTCTAATTGTTAAATATTTCTTGAATCCAGGGACAAGAAAGAGAATGGAGAAGTCCAGTCTTCCCAAGAGAAGAGTACAGCACAACACTGGAGCATAAGAAAAATATGAGTTTGGATGCACTGGAGAGACTAAGAAAAACTCTGTCAGTGCCACCTCTCCCATAAAGGCTACACAGGATAGAGCTGAACCACTAACCAGTGTTAACTTCTCCACAAGGGAAAAAGATAACAGAGTGTGCCAGGCTACCTCAGCTGTGCAGGACATTGGAGAAACCCATTTCTCTCCAGCGGCATTCACAGTATTGATGCAGGACCTCTGTGACTGGGGGGAGGGAGGAGATTAAGAAAGAAGCATATAAGAGTATCAAAGGGCACATTAAAGAGATTGGTCTCAGGACTACTGCAGGAAGTCTGCTCACAAGTCTTTGGGAGAAACTTACCCAAAGGTCTTCCCGTCAGCTTGCAGTCAACCCAACACCCAAGTGTCAAACCCATATCTCTCCCCACTCTGCGACCAGCTCCTCTGCACACTCCCAAATGTGGTGGTAAGTGAGACCCAGTAAACAGAATGCTTTCATAAAATCAGACCAGGGTCTTTGGACTGGGGGAAACCACAAACTTGAACTGTAGCACCACCTGCTGGAAAACAAAAGAGAGGGTTTTTTGGTAATAACCACAGAAGACAAAAGTTTAAGAATTTTGTCATGAGAAAAATCAAGAAGCGTGGAGTAGGTATATCCATACAAAGTCGTGGAAAGCTCCAGATATAACAGGACCAAAGAACAGTACATCCCAACTGAAGGTAACTAGCAAAGATTTGAGAAGGTGTCTGCTACTTCAGCTGTGAAAGTTGCAATGCAAAATTCCAAGAAACATGAAGACGTGCTTGCTTCGGCAGCACATATACCAAAAAACATGAAGACTGAAGAAAATATATTGTTACCAAAAGATAACAATATTCCTCCAATAACTGAACTCAAAGGTATGGAATTTCATGATTTAGCTGATAATTCAAAATAGCTTTTCTTCTTTTGAGGAAACTCAGCAAGCTATAAGACATACAGACAATTCAATGAAATAAGGAAAACAATACATAAATAAAATGAGAAATTTAACAAAGAGATAACAATCATAAAAAAGAACCAAACAGAAATTCTGGAGTTAAAAAATTCAGTGAACGAAATGGAAAATGCACTAACATCTATAGCAGAGTAGACAAAATGGGAGATAGAATCAATGATCTAGAGGATAAGAACTTCGAAATAACACAAATGGAGGAGAACAAAGAAAAAATAATGAGAAAGAACAAAGAAAATCTATAAAATCTTTGAGACTCTATCAAATATTAGAATAATTGGGGTCCCAGAAGGACAAGAGAAGGAGAATGGGGCAGAAAGTTTATTGAAAGAAATAAAAACTAAGAACTTCCCAAACCTGGGGAAAGTCATGAACATCCAAGTTCATGCAGCTATTATCTTAATGCAAAAAGACCTTCTCTATGACACATTATAATGAAACTGTCAAAAATCAAAAACAAAGAGAAAATCCTAAAAGCAGCCAGAGGAAAAAACCTACAAACGAATCCCCCCTTAGGAGATAAGCAGATTTCTCAGCAGAAACCCTATAGGCCAGAAGGGAGTAGAATTACATATTCAAAGTGTTGAAAGAAGAAAATTACCAACCAAGAATAGTTTATCTAGAGAAGTCATCATTCAGGTATGAAGGAGAAATAAAGGCTTCCCCAGACAAACAAAAGCTGAGGGAGTTCATCCCACTATACCTGCCTTGCAAGAAATGCTGAAGAAGTTCTTCAAGTTAAAATGAAAAGATGCTACTAGTGATATGAAAGCATGTGAAAGTATACAGCACACTGGTAAAGATAAATATATACTCAGATTTAGAAAACTGTGTTCTGTAATAGGATGGTCTGTTAACTACTTAACTAAAGTTTAAAGGTTAAAGGAAGAGTATTAAAGCTAACCATAGCTATTATAATTTGTTAACAAGTACACAATATAAAAAGAGGTAAATTTTGAGATAAAAAATATAAACGGGGTGGGAGTAAAAGGGTGGAGCCCTCATATACCATCAGAGTTAAGTTGCTATCAGCTTAAAAATCAACTGTTTTATCTATGTTTTATGTGAACCTCATGGTAATCACAAAGCAAAAACGTAGATTATATTAACAAAATATAAACAAAGATAAACAAAGCATACCACTACAGATAAACACCTATTTACAAAGGTAGGCAGAAAGAGAGGAAAAAAGAAACGATGGCACTATCAAACAGCCGGAAAGCAACCAGATGGCATTAGTAAATCCTTACCTATCAATCATTACTTTAAAGGTAAAAGTGAAGAAATAGAAAAAGATATTCCAAGGAAGTAGAAACCAAAAGAAAGAGAGGGTAGCTATATTTACATCAAACAAAATAAACTTTAAGCCAAAAACGGTAACAGGAGATGAAGAATGTCATCATGTAATCATAAAGAGGTCAACTCATCAGGAAGATATAATGAACATAAATATATACACACCCAACATTGGATCTCCCAAATATATTAAGCAAACCCTAACAGATCTAAAGGGAGAAATAGACAACAATACAATAACAGTAGAGAACTTCAATACCCCTTTCAGCAATGGCTAGATCATCCAGAGTGAAAATCTGTACTTAAAACATACATTACACCAAGTGAACCTAACAGACATTTATGAACATTTTATCCAACAGCAGAAGAATACACATTCTTCTCAAGTGCACATGGAACATCCTCCAGGATGAATCATATGATATGCCACAAAACAATTTTTAGCAAATTTAAGAAGACTGAAATAATCCCAAGTGTTTTTTCTGACCATAATGGTATGAAACAATAATGAAAATTAACAACAATAGGAAAGCTGGAAAATTTACAGGCATGTGGAAAATAAACCACACACTCCTAAACAACCAATGGGTCAAAGAAGAAATCAAAGGAGGAGTCAAGAAAAATCTTGAAACAGGTGAAAATGGAAACATAATACACCAAAACCTATGGGATGCTGTAAAAGAGAGAAATTTATAGCGATAAATTTCTCATATATTGAGAAAATAGAATGATCTCACAAATAACCAACCTAACTGTACACCTTAAGAAACTAGAAAGTTAGGGGCACCTGGGTGGCTCAGTCGTTAAGCATCTGCCTTCAGCTCAGGTCACAATCCCAGGGTCCTGGGATCGAGCCCTGCATCGGGCTCCCTGCTCGGCGGGGAGCCTGCTTCTCCCTCTCCCATTCCCCCTGCTTGTGTTCCCTCTCTTGCTGTGTCTCTCTGTCAAATAAATAAATAAAATCTTAAAAAAAAAAAACTAGAAAGTTAGCAAAAAAAATGAAATAACAAAGATCAAAGTCGAAATAAATGAAATAGAGACCAGAAACACACTAGAAATGATTGATAAAAATAAGAGATGGTTTTTTGAAATGGTAAACATAATTGAATAAGTCTTAATGTTATAATTAATAATAAAAATGATTAAATTAATAATTAAATAATAAACTAATAACTAATGATCAATACATTAATAATAAAATTGATTAAAAGTGTCTAGCTAGACATAAAAAAGAGAAAGAAAAGACTCAAAATCAGAAATGAAAGAAAAGACATTACAACTGATACTAGAGAAATACATAGGTTCATAAGAAACCACTATGAACAATTATATGTCAACAAATTAGACAACCTAGAAGAAATGGATAAAGTCCTAAAAACATGAAATCTGCCAAGATGAATAATGAAGAAGTAGAAAATCTGAACAGACTGATAATGAATAAGGAGATCAAAGCGGTAATTAAAAACCTCCCAACACAGAAAAGGCCAGAACCAGTTGACTTCTCTGGTAAACTCCACAAAACATTTAAAGAAGAATTAATGCCAATCTTTCTCAAACTCCCAAGAACTTGAAGAGAAAGGGACATTCCCAGACTCATTTTACAGTGGCAACATTACTCTGATAACAAAACCAAATAAGGACACTACAAGAAAAGAAAACTATAGGACAATATTCTTGATGAATATAGATACAAAAATTCTCAACAAAATGTTAGTAAACCAAATTCAACAACATGTTTAAAGAATCATACACCGTGACCAAATAGAATTTATCCCTGGGATGCAAGGATGATTCAACATTTGCAAATCAATAAGTGTGATACATCAAATTAATAAAATGAGAGCTAAAACTCACATGATCATCTCAATAGATGCAGGAAAAACATTTGACAACATACAACATTCTTTCATAGTGAAAACCTTTAACAAATTGGGTATAGAAAACCTTTAACAACTTGGGTACCTTAAAATAATAAATTCCATATACCACAAACCCAACGGTAACATCATACTCAACAGGGAAAGATGGAAAATTTTCCACTAAGATCAAGAACAAGTAAAGGGTGCCCACTCTTACTACTCTTATTCAACATAGTACTAGAAGTGCTAGGAAGAGCAATTAGGCAAGACAAAGAAATAAAACCTGTCCAAATCAGAAAGAAAGAAGTAAAATTGTTGTTATTTGCAGATGACATAATCTTTTTAAAAAATATTTTATTTGAGAGAGAAATTGAGTAAGAGAGAGAGAGCATGAGCAGGGGGAGGGGCAGGGGTAGAGGGAGCTTGACATGGGGCTCGATCCCAGGACCCTGGGATCATGACCTGAGACCAAGGCTGACAGGCTGAGCCACCCAGTTGTCCCTGCAGATGATATATTCTTATAGAGAGAAAATTCTAAAGACAACCAAAATACTGCTAGAACTAATCAATGAATTCAGTAAAGCTGCAGATATAAAATCAACATACAGAAATTAGTTGTGTTTCTATACACTAACACAAATCTGAAAAAGAAATAAAACTATTCCATATTCACAATAGCATCAAAAACAATAAAATACTTAGAAATAAACTTAACAAAGGAAGTGAAAGATCTGTGCAATGGAAGCTATAAGACTTTGATGAAAGAAACTGAAGAAGACATAAACAAATGGAAGGATAGCCTGTGTTCGTGAGTTGAAAGAATTATTATTATTATGATGTCCATACTACCCAAAGCCATCTACAGATTAAATGCAATCCCTATTAAAATTCCAATGAAATTTTTGACAGAAATAGAAAGCAATCCTAACAGAACCACAACAGACTCCAAATAGCCAAAGCAATACTGAGAAAGAAGAACAATCTAGAAGCATCACACTTTCTGACTTCAAACTATACTGCAAAGCTACAGTAATTAAACCAGTTTGATACTGGCATTAAGAATGGACGTATACACAAATGGAAAGAATCATGAGCCCAGAAACAAACCCTTGCATCTATGGTCAACTAATATTTGACAAGGCAGCCAAGAACACTCAAGGGGAAAGGACAATCTCTTCAACCAATGATGTTGGGAAAACTGGGTAACCACATACAGAAAAATGAAATTGAACCTTATCTTACACAAAAATTAACTTGAAACAGATTAAAGACTTAAACATAAGACCTGATACAATAAAACCACCAAAATAAAACATGGAAAAAGATCCTTGACATTGGTCTTGGCAATGATTTTTTAGGTATAACACCAAAAGCAAAGATCGACAAGTGGTTGGTTTCTGGTTTGGTTTGGTTTCTAACCAAAAAGCTTCTGCACAGTGAAAGAAACAATCAACAAAAGAAAAGGCAACCTACAGGATGGAAAAAAATATTTGCAAATATTGCATAATATTTGCATATTGGATAAGAGTTTAATATCCAAAATAACTAACCCGATAACAAACAAACAAAAACAATCCAATTGGGAAATGGGAAGAGAAACTGAATAGACATTTATCCAAAGAAGATATCCAAATGGCCAACAAGTATATAAAAAGATGCTCAACATCACTAATCATCAGTGCAATGCAAATCAAAATCATAACGAGATATTACCTCACACCTGTTAGAACAGCCATCACCAAAAAGATAAAAGAGGTTAATAAGTGTTAGAAAGGATGTGGAAAAGAGGGACCCATTGTGCACTGCTGGTGGGAATGTAAATCGGTGCAGCCACTATGGAAAACAGTATAGAGGCTCCTAAAAAAATTAAAATATAATTACCATATGATCCAGCAATCCCACTTCTGGGTATATATCCAAAGGAAATGAAAACAGTATATTAAAAATGCATCTGCACTCCCATGTTTATTATAGCATTATTCACGATAGCTAAGATATGAAAACAACCTAAGTGTCTGTCAATGGATGAATGGATAAAGAAGATGTAGTAGACATATATTCATACAAAGGAATATTACTCAGCCATTTGTGACAAACCTTGCCATTTGTGACAACATGGATGAACTGGAGGGACATTATGCTTAGTGCGATGAGCCAGACAAAGACAAACAATATATGATATCTTTTATACGTGGTATCCAAAAAAGCCAAATCCACAGAAACAGAGTAGAAAATGGTGGTTTCTAGGGGCTCAGGGCTGGCGGAATTTGGTTCATTTTGTGTAAGGGTACAAACTTGCAACTAGAAAATGAATAAATTCTGGAGAGCTAATGCACAGCCTAGCAATTATGGTCAACATTACTGTATTATATACTTCAAAATTGCTAAGAGACTAGATCTTAAATGTTCTTACCACACATGCACACACAATAATAGTTATGTGACCTGATAGAGATGTTAGCTAAAACTAAGGTGGTAGTCATATTGCCATATACAAGTGTACCAAATAAACAGGTTGTATACCTTATACAATGTTATATTTAAATACATTTTTTAAGATTTATTTATTTATGAGAGAGGGAGAGAGAGAAAGAGAGAGGAGGGGCAGAGGGAGAGAATCACCAAGCAGACAGCCTGTTGAGTGTGGAGCCGAGAGGGATTGATCCCACAACCCAAAAGACCACGACCTGAGCTGAAACCAAGAGCCAGATGCTCAACCAACTTAGCCACCCAGCACCCCTGTAAATTATATTTTTTATAAAAAATATAAATGTTAAACTTATTTAATTCTATATAAACTAATACCAGATAAAATGTAATAAAGCAACTATTTGAAACACTAAACACTATGTAAAATAAATTTAAGTTAGTTATTAAAACATAGTATTTAAATATTATTTGATCATCTACAAAAAGGGTTGATCCCATGTCAATGGATCTCATATGAACTACATGCAGTAATTTTTTGTAAAAACATTTTCAACTATTAAAACTCTCTTTGCTTCTGAACTACTTGGGGGAAAGGATGAAGTAAAATTTATAAGCTAGCCTTAAATATTTTTCTCTGGCTCATTCACCTTTAAATAATTCTACCTCTTGCTTGCAAAGCTTGAGATCTTTTTGAAAGCTTTAATCTTTTTTTTTTTTTTTTGGTGATGGCATTGAGAACAAGTTACAGTGTTTGTTGTTGTTTTGAAAGAAAGTGTTTTCAGGTTTTTTTCTTCTTCAGTATCTGTATCAATTTCAATTTTGTCATGTTTATATTCCACTTGTTTGGAAAGTCTGTGAACTAGAATAAGAACTGTATCTGCAATAAAGTTTGTATTTCAATTGACTTTTGTGCTTTTGTTTATGAGAATTTTTGGAAGTATAGAAGAATGCTTTTTAATCAATGAAATATATCTGCTTAAGCACTTTTAGTGTAGTATATGCGTATATATAAAGGTGTTGATGGTTCTTGTTTTTTTAGTCTCCATAATGTTATACCAAAAGAATATCAATGTCTTGGTACCTAAATATAATACAGTCCACCAGAATTTTGAAAACCGATATTGTGATCTCAATTTCTTCTCTATAATTCTTCAATTAAAGAAGTCTCAGGGAAGTTGGAATTGTTATTCCAATCCTCTTTCCTCTGGAGGAATAAAGTGGAAATTCCCTCCTTCTATGGGAAAAAATGAGGAGAGTAGAGTTCCATTCTAATACCTTCTTGTTGCCTTTATAATAAAATACAAAATTTTGACTCTCACCTGCAAGAATCTATATGAGCAGGCCTCTAGTTACCTTTCTGACATCATCTAGTACCATTCATCTCCTGGGCACACTGGTCTTCTCTCTGGATCCAGAACAGCTAGGCTCTTCTCCATCCTTGGGCCTTTGCATGAGCTAATAATCCCTTTGTCAGAAATGCTCTTCCTCCCCAGCTCTGAGAGAGCTTTTCATTCAGATCACAGCTGGAATTCCTTTCCCCCCCAGAAAGGTTATCCTTGACCCCTCATCTACAGGAGCTCTCTGGTCATTCTCTGTCCCTTTGCCCAATGTATTGATTCATCTTCTCAGTTTCACTATGGATTATTTTTCTTCTTTTTGTTTATTTGTTTTTAATGTATGCCTCTCCTGCCACCTCCTTACCTGACCCCACAAATGAACCATGAAGGAGGATCTTTGTCTTTTTAAGTGCTATATCCTCAGTGCCTACAACAATGCCTGGAACATAGTTGAGGGCATTTGGTACGCGAGAGAATGAATAAAAGAATGAATAATTCTCTCACATCATTTGTGACATGTGGAATCACCTTCATCTTTCCGATGTCCTTGTCCTCCAGGCTCGTCCACGTTTCCCATCTCTGAGACCTTTCCCCCTCAGCATCCTGCACAGCATTTGCCTGGTGTTGTTCTACTCTTTACCTGGCAAACTCTACTCTCAAGAAAAAAAAAGTCACATTCACATGCATAGCATTGATGAGTAATAGCAAATTGAATTGTTGTCAATTTGCCAGTCTGCATATTGCTTTTTTATTTTAGTGGTTTCTTTTGAATCCTAATCTTAATATAACCAAATCTATTAATTCCTCCTTTGATGACTAGCTCTTTTTGTATATGTCTTTATACAAAAAGTTTTATCTATTCCACAGTCAGGGATGTTCTGTTATATTTACCTCTAAAAGCTTATTGTTTTACCTCTCACATTGAGACATCTAATAATTCTGAAATTTATTTTTGTGCAGGAATTGATATATACTTTTTTCCGTGTGAATATCAAATGACCCATCATTTCTCCCTACACTGCTGTGTTAAATTTTTCATAAATCCAGTGAGTCTGTTTCTGAACTCTATTCTGTGTCACTACTCATTTATCTATGTTTGAGCCAAGACCACAGTGTCTTAAGTGCTACAATTAATTGATATAATTGGATCATATAATATATTATACATATAATTAATTATGTAGAATAATATATAATTAATTAATTGTTTTTTTTATCAGATCTTGATACTTAGTACTACCTCCAGGTTTTTTCTTCTTCAGGATTGCCTTGGCCATTCCCAAGCCCTTGTATTTCCACACAAATTTCAAATTCAGCTTTTCAATTTCTGCAAAATGTAAACAAAAAAAAACTCTGCCAGTATTCAACTGAGATATATTTGATAGTTTAAATTAGGTCACATGACAAGATATGTTGTCATTATTAAAATTATATATTCAAATTCATAAAATTCGAAAAGTGTTATAATAATATTAATAATAGTTACTAATATTGTGCTAACACCTTACATGAATCATTTCATCAAATTACCATGATAACTATCTCAGATACTTGCAATTGCCCTTATTATTTGATATTTGAGAAAATGAAAGCTCAGCCATATGGTTTAGATTATGCATGGTTACACAGTGAGTGACAATGTTGGAAAACAAACCCAAGTCAGTGCTCTTATGAAAAAAAGTCAAAATTTTTGTCAGCTACATTTAAAAAATATTAAGCATTTTGAATGGAAATCTTTAAAAAATGAATTACACACTTCTTTCGCCTTCTCAACCTATAGAACAGAATTATACATTTTCATTTTAATTTATGGTCCTTCTTATGAATATTAATGATTGGCTTAAACCATAATATAGTGCTATCCTAAGGCGCTATTATGGTACCTAGCATCATTTTCTGTTATATTAAATGGCATGGAAATAACCTATTTTTTTTTTTGTAGCTGTTCTTTTGAACTTTCCTAGTTTAAATACATTAACTTGATCCAATCTTTTCCCTTGCTGTTCATTGTATATTTTAAATTTGCTTTCATAAACTATGTACTTCAAGCGTTTTAATCTGGACTGCAAGCCTTTCTGGCCTAGGGTATCTTCCCTGGAAGTGTACTTAGAGGCTACCATCCCATGAACGTAATTTCCTACATAACAGTGAGGCGTAGCAAAGAAGACAGAGAAAATGAAGTGAGTCTGATGACACAGCTGTGCAGAGAAACAAGTTGCAGATTCACAATGCTAAGCAGGATAGAAAACCCTTTCTTTATATTAATATACCACAGATTCAGTGAAAAATTTATACCTTGGTGATAAGTTAATGCCTCTAAAAATATTTTACATTAAGCAAGTGTCTCAAAACATGATACCTTACCCATCTTTTGAAGTCACTGATAGATTCATATAGTACTCATGTACTGTGGTATTGGCATTTTCCAAATATTACGGACTAAGGGAAATTTAATTATAACTTCTGTATCAAGATGAAAGACCATGCAGGCTTATCTCCCCTACCTTCCAAAAGTCCCACTGAGATGATAATAAAATGGCTTAAAACATTACAAATATGCGATAAAAAAGGAGAAAATATGAGCATATGTTAAAAACCAGGGGGTTTTAACAAAATGATGAAAGATGAAAAGCGAAGATAGGAGTGCATGATGAAGCAGTAGGGAGAAGGGGTGGCATAGAGCAGAGAAGGCTTCGGAAGAGAGGAAAGTAACACAAAGCCTGCAGCAGAACTCTGGAGAGGCTCACGATGCAGACCCAGAGTTGTCTGACTAAAACTCTAAATCCAAGCCAGTTGAGCTCATTCTGCATTCTCTAATTTTCCCAACCACATGCAGCCACCTGGGAAGCCAGTTATTTGCCCTCATTAAAAAAAAAAATCAAAGGATACTTCCACAAGGAAATTAAATACATTATCTGAGATTACGTAACATAGAGTATTTGGACATCAGTTCCTCCAGAGCAAAGACCTCTACATGTGGGCATTGGGGGGTCCTGAAACATAACTGGCCTGCTTTCTTGTTTTCACGGTATGAAAACCATCAGTTAATAAGCCCCACCTATAATCTCGAAGCAACCAAGAGCCATAAATCACCTCCAGCTCTTTGAGGGAGTTTGGATCATGAAAAAATAGATAAAGTTAAAACCCATACTAAAACTCTAATCATTTAAGTTAGAACAAAGAGAAGTGACTTATGAAACAAAAGGAAACTTAAGAAAAGGTAACATTCTGGTTAGTATCTAGAGAGATTTAAGAGGTTATTTACATAAAGAAGCATAAGAGCCTGTGAAAACAGAAAACCAGTTATCTTGAAAAACCTCTTAGAAATTACAGGTATAACTGACCAACAAAACAAAATAAGAGTCAATGAAAATGTTGAAAGATAAAACCCAGGAAATCTCTGGAAAAAAGAAGTAAAAAAAAGACAGATGGAAAGTCTGAAGGAAACATGAAAGAAATAGAGAATCAATTCTTGATGTCCAACAACGGACTAAAAGGAATTTTTAAAATGGTAAATTGATGAAAATTATCACAAGAGGAAATCGTAAAAAATATATAGAAAGAAGATAACTCCCACAGGTGAATGATAACACTGAAAGGTACCACTGAATGCCAAGGTCAATAAATGAAATGAAAACACAGATATATCTGTGGAGGCTCAGAACACCAGAGAGAGACAGGCAAAAATAAAACCAAACTGCCTAGCAATGAACAAGAATCAGAGGGCAACAGAGTTCTCAGGGATCCCCAGGATTCCTGAAGCACTTCAAAGTCAAGACAGATCTGGAGATCAGAACCTAAGCAGTTATAGCTGAGGGAAATGAGAAAAAAAGAAAATTAAATACAGAAATAAACCATACAAGGTTTCCATAGAGTCGATGACAGTAATTCCTAATTTTTTAAAATATTAGGCTAAAATATAAATAGCGCTCTTATTTTAAATTCCACCTTTTTTAGAAAAATATGTTCAGATACTCCTAAGTTGGTCCCCTCTGTCCCCTGACAAACCTTCCAATAAATGAAAACCAGTTAGGGTTACCTTTTTCACGAAACCCTCATAATTTTAAGTGTCTAAAATCAAAGACAAGAGATAAGGTAAGAAGAACTACTACACAATTTTCGTCTTTTTAAATGTTCATCAATTTGAAACAGGATAGATTTATTTTCCTGTTGTCAGCTTTTCACCCTTCTCTTCCTCTATATTTTCTTTTTTTCCATTTCTCCTGCTACTTTGCAAAAGTCTCTCAGAGTCTCTTTGTAATTCTTACCCATATTAATGAATTGTCAGCTGGAAAAAAAAAGTAGCATGGAAATGATACAGAAGTACCTGTTTCTGTGGTCACTGTGCTTCTTAAGCCCACTGGCTTCAGCTTTCCTGTCTGTAGCATGAGAGGCGTTGACTAGATAAGTCCAGTTGGTCTTCCAGCTTTAACATCCCTTCTCTGAATACAATCCCTAAAAGGTCAAGGCCCAGGGTTTCCGCCACAGCAGTTTTGCTCCCTCTAGAAAACATTAGATTCATAGAATGGTAGGTATGCCTGTTCTCCATGCTTGCCATGTAGAAACACAGTAAGGGAACATTTGTAACAAGCTTCATCCTCAAAAATCACATCTTCTATGGCTGTGAACTGTTTTTGATGTTTTGCAATGCAATCAATCTCAATATGATTGCAGAATTCCCCCACATATTTATATCATAAATGCATCATTTTTATCTAAGAGTCTACTCTCCTGCCAGGACTTTCATCTACTGACCTGGTCAGATTGCAGAAAAGGGTCACATTTTCTCCCAGCACATATGGAAAACCTAAAAATAAAACCCCTAATTAACAGGGAGCTACATATTTCTATCACCCTCTGGACTTAGCCATGATCTAGCACTTACTCTTGTGTATCAGGATTATCTTTTTCCAGATCTCTCTCCTGGGGTTGTCAGATAAAAATAGAATTCTCGGGTAAATTTGAATTTCAGATCAACAACAGAAAAGTTGTTAGTATGTTCCAAATACTACACAAACATTCATACTAAGCGTTTAGTTACTTACTTGAAATTCAAGTTTAACTGGTGTCCTGCATTTTTATTTACTAAATCTAGCATCCCTACTCTCTTCCTATGCAGACAACAAAATCCTTAAGAGAAGGGCCTTTATTTTATTTACCTCTGTGTCCCCAGTCCAAGCAGAGTATCTTCACATAGTAAATACTCAATTGTTGCTGAATTAACTGATGAAAGTACAAGCAAAACAACAATAGGATAGGTAGTGTTAGCAAATATTATTTGTAACCTAGTAGTTCATAAGGTGAAAATGAGTCATTCAACTAGGCTAAACTCAGTGTATGGTTAGACTAGGTCATGAAATGAATGCTTACAAATTTTGAGTATTTAAACATATGTGGGAGGAATTACTCTGATGTCTAGTTCAAACTCTTTATGAACCCCTTGATTTCTGATACAGTGTTAAGACAAGGACTAGTTCCAGCATACTCAGTACACCATTTCTAAAAGAGGGAAAATAACTAAGTTGGATGGTCATGGAAACTCAACTGAACTGAGAAGAATTTTTGCTCTCTTTAGTAATATTTTCCCTTGACACCTGGGACTGGTAAGCAAGGACACAATTAAGTTAATATAGCAACAATCAAACCATTTTCCACAGGAAATTTTAATTTAAAAAAAATTTCCAGTCAGTAATAAAGGAACATTTTGGAGAGATTTCACCATGAAATACATGTAATCAGATTTATACAAAAGAAAATAAGGACGCCAGGCTGGCTCAGTCTGTTGAGCATCCAACTCTTGGTTTCGGCTCAGGTCATGATCTCATGGATCATGGGACTGAGCCCCAGGTCAGGCTCTGCACTCGGCAATGAGTCTGCTTGAGGATTCTCTCCCTCTGCCCCTATCCCCACTCACTCTCTTTCTCTCTAAGATAAATAAATCTTTAAAAAAAAAAAACAAATCTAAATTTGCCTCTATGTGTTATACTTGATTTTGTTCATTTTTGTTTTCTTATTTCTTATTTCTCTCCTTTTCTCTGACTCTCATTCTAAAATTGAGGATATTTGGATTTTAATTTTTAACAAATTACTGCTGACTATCTGCTATCTGGTGTTTTAAGGACTAGCTTCTTGTAAAAGTTGGGACACTCAGCTTGTTACCAAAGACTTATGTCCATCTGTTGCTTTCAGAATATGTTCTTGTATTAGTCCCCTCGGAGCTTCTGCTTCCTCAACTGCAAGATGGAGAGCAGGATTCCTGTTTCACATGGTGGTTGTAACAATGCAGCAAAAACATATGCATAAAAACACAACTGCATAAAAACACTACAGATATATTGGTTTCCATGCATTATGAGTATGGTCCGAGTGCGGGGAAGACAAAAGATATAAACACAATTGGATTCAACTTGAAAGCTGCCACAAGAGCATTTCTCTTGTAAACAGCCTGATGTCCCATGATAAAGAATAACTGACCTACTCGACTACATTTAATCTATATCTACAACCATCTTTTGGGACTCTACTGTGGTAGAAACTAGAAATACTGAGATAAAATAGATATAATTCCTGCCCAAAAGGAGCCCCATGTGAATGTCCTTGGAGATTTGTTAATTCACTTGATTCATCCCTCCAACAAATGTTCATCGAGTTTGTCGAGTTGGCAGAGTCTGTGCTAAGTATTATATCACTACAACAAAGAACAGGACACTCTTCATCTTTGACAGTCTTATGGTGTGTAACAAAACTAAATAAAATACTCTCTCAACATCTTCCTCTATTATGAAAAATAAACACCGATGGCCTAAACTTCACCAACCACTTGTTCCTCAGTTGCTTTCAGTTGTGCTTTAGATACATAGATCAACTATGTATCTAAAAAGACTATTAAATAGATAAATACACATGCGTGCGCACACACACACACACACACACACACACACACAGGCACATCTTGAGATATTGTGTGTTCACTTCCAGACCACCACAATAAAGCAAACACTGCACTAAAGTGAGTCATACAAAAGTGCATAGAAAAGTTCTGTTTACACTATACTGTAGTCTACTAAGTGTGAAACAGCATTATATATAAAAACAATGTACATACCTTGATTAAAAAATACTTTATTGCTGGGGCACCTGGGTGGTGCTGTTGGTTAAGTGTCTGACTCTTGGTTTTGGCTCAGGTTGTGATCTCAGGGTTGTAAGATCAAGCCCCCTGTCGAGCACCCCTCAAGCCCCATGTTAGGCTCCAAGCTCAGCGCAGAGTTTGCTTAAGATTCTTTCTCCCTCTCCCTCTGCGCCCCCTACTCGCGCTCTATCTCTAAAATAAATAAATAAATCTTTAAAAAAATGCTTATTGCTTAGAAATGCTAACCATTAACTAAGCTTTCAGCAAGTCATAATCCTTTTGCTGGTGGAGGGTCTTGCCTTGATGATGAGGGCTGCTGACTGATCAGGGTGGTGGTTGCTGAAGTTTGGGGTGGCTGTGGCAACTTCTTATAATTACAAGAGCATTTCTTATAACAATGAAGTTTGCCATATCAATCGACTCTTCTTCTCATGAATGATTTCTCTGTAGCATGTGATGCTATTTGATAGCATTTTACCCACAGTAGGACTTCCTCTCAAACCTGCCACTACTTTGGCAACTAAGTTTATGCAATATTTTAAGTCCTTTGTTGCCTTTTAACAATCATCACAGCATCTTCACCAAGAGTAGATGCCATCTAAAGAAACCACTTTCTTAGCTCATTTGTAAGAAGCAAGTCCTCTTTCATTAAAGTTGTATCACAAGATTGCAGCAATTCAGCTGCATCTTCAGGCTCCACTTCTAATTCTAGTTCTCTTGCTATTTCCCCCACATCTGAAGTTACTTTCTCCACTGGAGTCTCAAACCCTTAAGTCATTCATGAGGGCTGGAATGAACTCTTTCAAACTCTTGTTAATGTGGATATTTTGACCTTTCCCCGTTAATCACAAATGTTCTTAATGGCATCTAGAATGGTGAATCATTCCCAGAAGGTTTTCAACTTACTTTGCCCAGATCCATCAGAGGAATCACTATCTATGGCAGCTACAGCCTTATGAAATAGTACTTCTTAAATAATAAGACTTGAAAGTCAAAATGAGGGCGCCTGGGTGGCTCAGTTGGTTAAGCGACTGCCTTCGGCTCAGGTCATGATCCTGGAGTCCCAAGATCGAGTCCCGCATCAGGCTCCCTGCTCAGCAGGGAGTCTGCTTCTCCCTCTGACCCTCTTCCCTCTCGTGCTCTCTATCTCTCAATCTCTCTCTCTCAAATAAATAAATAAAAAAATAAAAAATGAATAAAAAAAAAAAGAAAGTCAAAATGACTCCTTGATCCATGGGCTACAGAATGGATGTTGTGCTAGCAGGCATGAAAACAACGTTAATCTCATTGTATGTGTATGTCTCCATCAGAGCTCTTGGGTGATCAAGTGCATTGTCTGTCAATGACTGGTATTATTTTGAAAGGAATCTTTTTCTCTGAGCAGTACATCTCAACAGTGAGCTTAAAATATTCAGTAAACCATATTAAAAACAAATGTGTTGTCATTGAGGCTTTGTTGTTCTATTTCTAGAGCACAGGCAGAATAGATTTAGCATAATTCTTAAGGGCCTTAGGATTCTCAAAAATGGGGGTGCCTGGGTGGCTCAGTCTGTTAGGCATCTGCCTTTGGCTCAGGTTATGATCCCCGGGGTCCTGGGATTGGGCTCCACAAATATTAGCATTTTTAAAGTCTCATCATTTAATATGGGTAAGTTGGATACCTCTGAGACAAAAAGTATAAACTCTGGAAAAACTTTTTAAAATGTACAAATGTATGCATATATCTATATCTATCATATAATTTCTAAAATATATACATTTATATTTCATCCTTCTTTGTATAAATATATATATATATACTTAAATGGGGACACATGTGTATAGTGGTAGTCTAAAATGGCCCCCAAAGACACCAAGTATTAATGCTTAGAACCTGTAAATATTACCTTATTTGGAAAAAGGATCTTTATACATATGATTAATTTAAGGATCTGGAGATGGACAGATTATCCTGCATTAGCCAGGTGGGCCCTAAATGCAATTAAATATATTCTTATAAAAGGTAGACAAAAAGAGATTTGACAGAGGCAGAAGATGAGGAGGCAATGTGACCAAGGAAACAGAGATTGTAGTGTTGCAGCCACAAGCCCAGGATTGCTGGGAGCCAACAGAGGCTGGGAGAGGCAAAGACTAGATTACCCTGAGAGCTTCCAGAGAGAGCACAGCCCTTCTGACACTTTGATATTAGCCCACTGAAGTTGATTTCAGTCTTCTGACCTCCAGAACTGTGAGAGTATAAATTTATATTGTCTTAAGCTACCAAGTTTGTGGTCATTTGTTACAGCAGCAATGGGAAACACACACAAAGAGAGAGAGACACACACACGCAGAATATGTACATCTCTGAAACCATCACTGTACCTGAAAAGGAAAAGTTGCACCCTCTCTAAAGGAACCAGAATTGGGAGGAATCTCTAAAAGACAAAAATCATATTGACTGAATTGATTAAAAGCCACAATCTAAGAATCTATGCTTAAACTTTGAAAATATGGGATTTGGCACCAAGAAACTCCATACCTGGAGAATGAGGGGTACCAGAGGAAATAAACATGGTGACTATTATAAGTGGCTGAGTCCATCAGCCCTGCCCTGCTGACTGGTCACACAATGGGAGGGATTGTTTAGAACAGGAAGGAGTAATAGAAAAATAGAAAAAATTAATTGACATCAGTCTTCTAATAAATAACACTGGGGGCAATATGATCATGAAAAAATATCTTCGAAGTTTCAAGGGAAGGTAACTTTGAGCCTAGAATTCCAATCTTAGCCAAATTACAAAGATGAAATTAAAATATTTTATACATGGAAGAACTCAGAATATTTACCACCAAAACTTTTATTATAAGAATTTCTTATGTATATCATTGAGGAAAAGATCATTCCTAGGAGAAAATATGGAATTCAAGAAGCAATGATGGTCAAAGAAATTACTAAAACTTATTGTAAACATGTATTGATTTGCTAAACAGAAACTTCTGTGTGGTAATAATAAAGGATATAGACAGGCTTAGGAAGAAAGCAGAGAGATTTTTAAATGTACCCATTTTCTTATCCAGTTGAAGAATATAATTACTAATTAAGCTTAGACACTGTTAAAAAATATACATTAATTACAAGGGACAAAAAAAATTAACCTTTACAGAATAGAATGAGAATATCAAACATTGAAACAAGTTGAGGGGAAGACAGGAGGAGAAGGGCAGGAAAAAGGTGGGGGGATGCAACTAAAGTAGGCTAAATAAAAAATATGAAATATTTTCTACCCATTTCTTGATTGGATTATTTGTTCTTTGGGTGTCGAGTTCAGTAAGTTCTTTACAGATTTTTGGGTACTAGCCCTTTATCTGATAAGACATTTGCAAATATCTTTTCCCATTCTGTCGGTTGTCTTTTGTTTTTGTCAACTGTTTCCTTTGCTGTGCAGCTTTTTATTTTGATGAAGTCCCAGTAGTTCATTTTTGCCTTTGTTTCCCTTGCCTTTGGAGAGGTGTCTAGCAAGATGTTGCCGCAGCTGAGGTCGAAGAGGTTGCTGTCTGTGTTCTCCTCAAGGATTTTGATGGATTCCTGTCCCACATTTAGGTCTTTCATCCATTTTGAGTCTATGTTTTTGTGTGGTGTAAGGAAACGGTCCAGTTTCATTCTTCCGCATGTGGCTCTCCAATTTTCCCAGCACCATCTGTTGAAGAGACTGCCTTTCTACCATTGGATAGTCTTTCCTGCTTTGTCAAAGGTTAGTTGACCATAGAGTTGAGGGTCCATTTCTGGGCTCTCTATTCTGTTCCATTGATCTATGTGTCTGTTTTTGTGCCAGTACCGTACTGTCTTGATGATTATAGCTTTATAATAGAGCTTAAAGTCTGATATTGTGATACCACCAGCTCTGGTTTTCTTTTTCAAAATTCCTCTGGCTATTTGGGGTCTTTTCTGGTTCCATACAAATTTTAGGATTATTTGTTCCAGCTCTGTGAAAAAAGTTGATGGTATTTTGATAGTGATTGCATTAAATGTGTAGATTGTTCTAGGTAGCATAGACATTTTGACGGTATTTGTTCTTCCAATCCATGAGCATGGAATGTTTTTCCATTTCTTTGTGTCTTCCTCAAATTCTTTCATAAGTATTCTATAGTTTTTAGAGTACAGATCCTTTGCCTCTTTGGTTAGGTTTATTCCTAGGTATCTTATGGTTTTTGGTGCAATTGTAAATGGGATCCACTCCTTAATTTCTTTTTCTTCTGTTTCATTGTTAGTATATAGAAATGCAACTGATATCTGTGCACTGATTTTTTAAATTTAATTTTACGATGTTATGTTAGTCACCATACAGTACATTATTAGTTTTTGATGTAGTGTTACATGATTCATTGTTTGCATGTAACACCCAGTGCTCCATGCAATATGTGCCCCCCTTAATACCCATCACCATACTAACCTACCCCCCACCCCCACCCCTCTAAAACCCTCAGTTTGTTTATCAGAGTCCACAGTCTCTCATGGTTCATCTCTCCCTCCGATTTCCCTCCTTCATTTTTCCCTTCCTTCTCCTGATGTCCTCCGTGCTATTCCTTAGGTTCCACAAATAAGTGAAACCATGTGATAATTGACTTTCTCTACTTGACTTATTTCACTTAGCATTATCTCCTCCAGTCCCATCCATGTTGATGTAAAAGTTGGGTATTCATCCTTTCTGATGGCTGAGTAATATTCCATTGTATATATGGACCACATCTTTATCCATTCATCTGTTGAAGGGCATCTTGGCTCTTTCCAGTTTGGCTATTGTGGATATTGCTGCGATGAACATTGGGGTGCATATGGCCCTTCTTTTCACTACATCTGTGCATTGATTTTATATCCTGTCATGTTGCTGAATTCCTGTATGAGTTCTAGCAATTTGGGGGTGGAGTCTTTTCAGTTTTCCACATAAAGTATCATGTCATCTCTGAAGAGTGAGAGTTTGACAACTTCTTTGTCAATTTGAATGCCTTTATTTCTTTTTGTTGTCTGATTGCTGAGGCTAGGACTTCTAATACTATGTTGAACAGCAGTGGTGATAGTGGGCATCCCTGCCATGTTCTTGACCTTAGGGGAAAAGCTCTCAGGTTTTTCCCCATTGAGAATTATATTTGCTGTGGGTTTTTCATAGATGGCTTTTATGATATTGAGGTATGTTCCCTCTATCCCTACACTGTGAAAGTTTTAATCAAGGATGCTGTACTTTGTCAAAAGCTTTTTCTGCATCCATTGAGAGTATCATATGGTTCTCTTACTTTTATTAATGTACTGGATCACATTGATTGATTTGCAGATGTTGAACCAACCTTGCAGCCCAGTAATAAATCCCACTTGGTTGTGGTGAATGCTCCTTTTAATTAACTGTTGTATCCTGTTGGCTAGTATTTTGGTGAGAATTTTTGCATCCATATTCATCAGGGATATTGGTCTGTAATTCTTCTTTTTGGTGGGGTCTTTGTCTGGTTTTGGAATCAAGGTAATGCTGGCCTCATAGAAAGAGTTTGGAAGTTTTCCTTCCATTTGTATAGGTATTAATTCTTCTTTGAATGTTTGGTAGAATTCCCCTGGGAAGCCATCCAGCCCTGGACTCTTCTCCAAAGAAGACATCCAAATGGCCAACAGACACATGAAAAAATGCTCAACATTACTTGGCATCAGGGAAATACAAATCAAAACCACAATGAAATACCACCCTCACACCCGTCAGAATGGCTAAAATTAACAAGTCAGGGAACAACAGATGTTGGTGAGGATGCAGAGAAAGGGGAACCCTCCTACTGTTGGTGGGAATGCAAGCTGGTGCAGCCACTCTGGAAAACAGTATGATGAGGATGGAACTAGAGGGTATCATGCTAAGTGAAGTAAGTCCATCAGAGAAAGACACTTATCATATGACTTCGGTCATATGTGGAATTTAAGAAACAAAACAGAGGATCATAGGGGAAGGGAGAGGAAAAATAAATAAGACAAAACCAGAGAGGGAGACAAACCATAAGAGACTTTTAATCTCAGGAAACAAACTGAGGGCTGCTGGAGGGGAGGGGGCAGGGAGGGTGAGGATGGAATAACTGGGTGATGGACATTAAGGAGGGCAAGTGGTATCATGAGCACTGGGTGTTATATACGACTGATGAATCACTGACTTCTACCTCGGAAACTAATAATACACTATATGGTAATTGAATTTAAATTAAAAAATAAAAATACAAAAATACAAAATAAGGTAAGGAGTACCTCAATCAAATAAATAAACACATCAAAAACAAGTGAGTTCTATTACCCCATTTAGACAGAAACTCCTTTTTTTTTTAAAGATTTTATTTATTTATTTGACAGAGAGAGACACAGCGAGAGAGGGAACAGAAGCAGGGGGAGGGGGAGAGGGAGAAGCAGGCTTCCCGCCGAGCAGGGAGCCGGACGTGGGGCTTGATCCCAGGACCCTGGGATCATGACCTGAGCCGAAGGCAGACGCTTAACAACTGAGCCACCCAGGAACCACAGAAACTCCTTTTTTTAAACCCAGGTATGTATTATTTAATAATATCTATGGTGGAAAAAATCAAAATAGCAGTTGTCTCTGGGAGTTGGGCATAATGACTGGGATGGGCAGTGAGGGAACTTTCTGAAGTAATAGTGATGCTCATACCTTGATAGGTGTTTGAGCTAGCCAGGTGTACGCATTTTTCAAAATTTGGTAAATGGTGAACGTCCCTATAAGCTTTGAACATTTACTTGCATACAAATTTTACATAAAAAAGCTCTAAATAAACATTGGCATCTAGTTAATATGTAAATTAAAGTATTTAGCTGGAATTCATGTAGCAGTAAAATAAATGGATTAGTGGATGGATAGGTATGGGATAATGTAGTATAGTAAATGACTGATGGTAACAAATGTTGATACCTAGAACTATTCATATGGTCGAAAAGTGGAAACAAACTGCCATGGACTCAATGTGCCCCCTCAAATTCATATGCTGAAATCCTACCGCCCCCCCACCAATGTGGTAGTATTAAGTACTAGAGTCCTCAGGAGACGATTAGGTCATGAGAGTGTAGCTCCCGTCAGTTGAATTATAAGAGTCCAGAGAGCTTTCTCAGCCCCTCTGCCGTATGAGGACACGGAGAGAAGACAGCCAGAGAAGTCATAGAAGACCTATGAACTAGATGCACATGCTCACCAGACACCAAATCTGCTATTCTTCAACCTGAACTTCCTAGCCTCCAGAACTGCAAGAAATAAATGCTTGTTAGGTCACCCAGTCTACGGCATTTTTTGTTATAGCAGCCTGAATGAATTGAGACAGAACCCAAATATTCATCAGTTGGCGAATGCATGAAAAATACGTGGTATTATTCAGCCATAAAAGGAACGCAGTACTAACACATGCTACAGCATGAATGACCCTTGAAAACATCACTATGCTAAGTGAGGAAGCCAGACATGCAAAGCCACATACTGTATGATTCCACTTATATGAAATGCCCAGAATAGGCAAATCTATAGAGACAGAAAATAGATTCGTAGTTGCCAGGAACTGGGGAATGACTGCTAATGCATATGGGATTTCCTTTATGGGGTGATGGAAATGTTCTGGAATTAGATAACAGTGATGTCGCACAACCTTGGGAACACATGAAAAGTCATTTAACTGTGCACTTTCAAATGGTGAATTTTATGTTATGTGAATTCTACCCCAATAAAATGACCCAAACAAATACAATCTTAAGATGCTAAGGGTAGAATCTAGATAGTAGGTACATAGCTGACAACTTTAAAATCTTTTCAGTTTCTCTAAGTGAAAATGCAAAAAAATGTGAAAAAAATCAGGGGCCTGAATTTCCTGATATTAATCTCTATTTCATGGCCTGGATTTTAGTGGATCTTTCTTGCTTAGCAGAACTTTGAATCTGATCGCACCATGGCTCACTCAGCTCACTTTATTAAGCACTTGACACTCAGGCAGGCACACAAACATGGCATACCAACTGCTTTGAAGAGACATCCAGCACCAGCAGCCTGGAAGAGCAGATACCTAAGCACAAGAATGCACCTTCCACAGTCCGGAAGAGGAGACTGCAGGACATGGGAATCCAGTCAAGGACTCTGAACCAGAAGGTGGCAAAAAAAAAAAAAAAAAAAACAAACAAAAAACAGTGAAGGAGGAATGAAAGTAGCTCCAAGGGCCATAGCCAGCTATGAGACTTTGACACTGAGCCAAACTTTTGCCTCGCTCCAGGATTTTAAAATTTAAAATAGGCCCTATTCTCCAAATGTGACTGGCCTAGGATGTAGAGAAAAGTGAGACTTTCTAAACTGAATGTGGGAGCGGAGAGAAAAGGAATTCCTATGCCCATAAATTTTGTTCTCTTACCACATAAAAATTTGTCAGGGCAGCAGTACCCTCCCTGTGTCTCCACCATGATGTAAGCCTCTTAACAGATGCAGACAACTTCACATGGTTAAGATACATTAATGTAAAATTCATGTATTTGGAACTTAGATATGATCCATTTACTGAGTTCCTATAAAGACATGCCTAACATCTGGAAGCTTACAACGCCCAGAAGTGGCATTCCTCCTGTGTGCTGAATCGATCAGATATAATTGCAATGTTAATTATTTCCTCAAACGTTTTTCACTTCCAACTATGACAATAGGTTCCTCTATATTTTCTATTGAATGGCTACTATTATTAGAAGTTCCCAGTGAAGAGAGAAACATTAGAAAGAAGAAAATACTTGTATTTGAAGCGAGTGTTTGGGTAAGCCTTTGAAAATCTCCTCTGGGGAGGAATGTCATGGGTAGTGTCAGAATCTGGAGCTACCAATAGTTAGCCCCCTTCCTTTCCCTGTTGATTTGGACAGTTAGAGAATTAGACTCACAGCTAGACTAGGAGTAGGAGAGCAGACTCTGATGAGCCTGTAGGCAGCCAGGCAGATCCAAAGTTCATTTTCATTTCACATATTCACTAGGTAGATATATCAGCCCTCCTCTTGTAGGAAGGTGTGAGGAAGGGGTAGAGAATTACAAGTGTTTTGTACATAATGTTCCCTGTTGAATGGAGTAGAGTAAGAATTCATTTCCATTTTCATAAATATAAGAATCAGAGATTGTGTTCTTCCATTAGATATCATTCTATCCTAAACGAATTTTTATGATAGTGTGCATTTTATGACATTTTACCATTTTATCACTTACAAATACCTTTCTCATAATTATCTCATTTGGCTCTTATAGGGTTCTTCTGGGAACTTGGGAGCTTGAAACAGGAATTCTGTAAATAACTATGAGCAATGCAATTCTAAGATCTACACATAGATTCCCATGACACTACTGTTCTAAGATTTGAGATTATAATAAATGTCACATTTGTCATAACATTTCAGACCCATTTAACTTCAGTTTAGGACAATATGGTCCAAAAACAAAAGAGGCATTAAGAAGCAGAGGGTGAAATGTCAGTGGGATTAGGTAGGCACAAGCAACCAAATGAATCATTATCCTTGACCTTCTTTTCCATTAGCATTGATAATCACCTTGGCCAGAACCTGAGACTCATTTCTCCCTAATCCCTCTGATCTGGTGACCAAGTTCTGACACATCTACCTCCATTCCCTCACTCACTTATGACCTCCCTCTCCACACCTACCACCACAGGTTTAGTTTCAGTCTTCATCACCTGCTCACTGGTTTCCCCAGCTCCAGAACCCTGCCTTATTCTGTCCATCTTCTACTCTACAGAAACAGTGACCTTTCACATACATAAATCTGTTTACCACCTTTCCTCACTCCCAGTGGAAGATGCTGTTAATGGGGTAAACCTACAAACAGTTCAACTCCTCTTTTCCTTAACACTCCCAGCTTAGGGGTGCCTGGGTGGCTCAGTCAGTTAAGCGTCTGACTCTTGATTTCAACTCAGGTCATGATCTTGGAGTCCTGGGATTGAGCCCTGCATTGGTCTCTGCTCAGCAGGGAGTCTGCTTCTCTCTCGCTCTCTCTTTCTCTCCCTCTCCCTCTCCCCATTCCCACCTCCCACCACTCATGCAGTCTCTCTAAATTAAATAAGTAAATCTTAAAAAACAAACAAAACAAACAAACAAACAAACAACAACAACAAAACCATTCCCAGCTTAAGAGGCAGCTGAGTTCCCTTAACTCCCTTGTACCTCGTAAGAGCCATGGTGTTTAATCATGCCACCAGCTACGAGGAGGAATTCTATTGGATGGCTTCCAGGAAAGTTTTACTATTTTAGTAAAGGGCATCTATGCAGTAAATCCTCCCAATACCAGCCAGTGCTAGCTCCAAAAGAGAGAGAGCTAAGAATATTATTCTCTTGCTCTGAAATGCTTTCATAGAAATAGTATGATTGCATTCTTCCCTAATATTATGACCCCTTTGCAAGTGCCTTTTCCTTCCTCTATGATCTCGCACTGATTCCAATTATTACCTTTCTTTTTTTTTTTAATTTTTTATTGTTATGTTAATCACCATATATTACATCATTAGTTTTTGGTACAGTGTTCCATGATTCATTGTTTGTTCATAACACCCAGTGCTCCACGCAGAACGTGCCCTCCTCAATACCCATCACCAGGCTAACCCATCCCCCTACCCCCCTCCCCTCTCTGACACACACTGCTCTCGTGGTAGAATTTTTTTTGGCTCAGCGGATGTACCGTTTATCCATATAGCTGTTGAGAACAGCAGTTACGCTCACGGAATCTTAATTTTTTTCCTCAGCTTTATAGAGATATAGTTGACATATAATGTTGTGTAAGTTAAAGGTGTACAATGAAATGATGTGATATATGTATACATTGCAAAATGTAAGGTTAGTTAATACATTCATCCCCTCACATAGTTACCATTTGTGTGTGTGTACTAGAACTTTTAAGATCTACTCTCCTGCAACTTTCAAATATATAGTATTGTTATCTATAGTCACCATGCTATACATTATACCTCCAGAACTTATTCATCTTATAACTAGAAGTTTGTACCCTTTGACTACCTTCACCAGTTTCCCTACTCTCCTCAACCCCCTGACTGCTGGCAACCACCAATCTGTTCTGTTTCTATGAGTTTGATTTTTTTTAGATTCCATGTATGTATGAGATCACCAGTATTTGTTGTTCTCTGTCTGACTTATTTCACTTAACATAATGCCCTCTGCCTGGGTGACTCAGTCGTTAAGCGCCTGCCTTCTGCTCAGGTCATGATCCCAACGTCCTGGGATCGAGCCCTGCATCTAGCTCCCTGCTTGGCGGGAAGCCTGCTTCTCCCTCTCCCACCCACCCTGCTTGTGTTCCCTCTCTAGCTGTGTCTCTCTCTGTCGAATAAATAAATAAAATCTTTTAAACAAACAAACAAAAATAATGCCCTCAAGTTTCATCCACAGTATTGCAAATGGCAGGATTTACATCTTTTTGCTCAAATAATATTCCGTTGTGTGTTCTTCTTGATCCATTTATTTCTTAGTGGACACTTAGGTTGTTTCCATGTCTTGGCTATTGCAAACAATGCTGCAGTGAACATGGGAATGCAGATATCTCTTCAAGATAGTGATTTCATTTCCTTTGGCTACACACCCAGAGGTAGAATTACTGGATCATAGGGTAGTTCTATTTTTAACTTTTTGAGAAACCTCCATACTGTTTTCCACAGTGGTTGCACCAATTCACATTCCCAACAACAGGGCACAGGGTTCCTTTTCTCCACGTTCTTGTCAGCACTTGTAATCTCATCAGCACTTGTAATCTCGTCTTTTTTATATTAGCCATTCTGACAGGCATGAGGTGGTATTTCATTGTGGTTTTGTTTCTCATTTCCCTGATGATTAGTGACGCTGAGCATCTTCTTGTGTACTGTTGGACATTTATATGTCTTCTTTGTAAAAATGTCTATTCAGGATGTTTGCCATTTAAAAAATCTGTTATTCTGCTATTGAGTTATATGATTTTCTTATATATTTTAAATATTGACGTCACTGTTGAAGCTCCCTGGTTATATGGGGCCAGAGGTTATACTTAACAGTTGGGCAGTACTGCTGGCCTGGCTTCCTGCCTAAGCACAGCTGTAGGATGAGCTCTACAGCTGCTCAGGTGCCTTGGTCAGGCTTCCAGGCCAAGTGGGACTAGAGGCTATACTCAGCAGTTGGGCAGGCTGCCAATTTCCTTCCTGGATGGGATGGAGCTATAGAAAAGGCTCATTGCTTGCCTGGCTTGTTTACTGGAGATCTGAATTAATCAGAACTGCCCACCAAGCTCCCTGGTCAGACGTGGCCACTGCCTCAGCTCTGGACAGACCTGTTGGCTAGGAGCTTTGTTCGGGCACTGCTGCAAGGAAGAATGTGGTCCTCCAAGATCTGGGTGTTGTTGCTGTAAATCTTGTCCCCACTTCTCTCTATCTAATCCCCAGTGATCAAGCCTTGAGGATTCCCCCAGTGATCCTAATGAGGCAAGACCTGAATGGGATCTCAGGAAGTGTCCCACAACTCTGGGGGAGCTATATGTCCACCTTGGGCTCTCTTTTATATACTGGAAAATGTAGGCCCAGGGAGCCCTCTCAGCATGGTACAGAGCCAGTCTTGAGGAGGGAAGGTGTGGTCAGTGTGTAGCCACTTCTCTGTACCCTTCTAATGTGGTCCTTCTGGGTCTCTGTGGTCTAGGGGGGTGCTTCAGCCTCACCCTGAGTTCTGGGATTTCCTCAATGGAAATGTCTTGGAAAGGGAATATCTTGTCTACGGATAGTTGCTAGTTGGTCTTCTTGTGAGAGAGACTGAAGTCTGCTACAATCTATGTCACCAACTTCTTGACCTCCATTCCTAATGTTATATTTGAAAGGTAAAGAAACATAAGACTAGTCCTGCTGCTTGGAAATGGAATCATATTTACAGTTACCCCAAATTCATTTACATAAGTTGAAATTATGACCTACTCAAAAGCACCTTCAGGAATACATACTGCCAAAATTATAGCATAGATATTGTGTCTTATTCATTTATATGACTTTTCTTGGGAACATATAAATTTAAACCCAGGCTTGGTATCACCAGAAAATTTCTGAGATGGGAAATTTATAAAGTACTGCTTTACATTCTTCCCCACCCATTATTTGCATCTCCAGATCTAGAAATAGATCCAGTAAAGTCCTCATTTGACTTCCTCTCATATTCAATCATTTGAATAATAATCCAACCCTTAAAATCTTTTTTTCAACAGCTTTTGAAAAACAAGGGTTTCAGATGCCATTACAATTTTGTAATGGAACCACTGCTCTAAGAGTGAAAAGAAGTGTGGTATAGCCATGCAATGTTATTCTTCTTTGTTCATTTCTCTACATTGGTGGAAGAAAAACAGGTACCGGAAAGAATATATTCAACTGAGACAAACTGATGGATATTTTGCTCTTCTAGACCTTTGTGTTCTCTGAGATTACTTCTGGATTACAGGATAAGCAAACCCATTATAGTACAGTCTCAATCCCAGTTCAAACCACTTGTAGCCCCACCTGGGACTACCAGTAATGAAAGAATGCAATCCACTAGCCAGCTATGCACCGGCCTTTGCCTTCAAGCAATCTTACCCAAGCCATTTCAAAGAATTTCTACCTTGTAGACAAAAGTGTAGTTTCTTATCACATTAGTCAGCAGTTACTAAGGGGATGTGTCATCTGTAACTCAACAGTGCATGACCCGAGCTCCTTTATGCCTGTTCATTTCACTGAGATAACGTCTAGCTAGGCATATGACTGGCACAGTGGCTTACTCTCCCAATCCCCCTCTGAGCCAGCGACTGGAGTTTTTGATGAACATCTACATGATTCACTTTAATTTTTCCTCTAAATTTTTACAGGGAATTCTAAATCTGAGTTCCTCATACAGGGATATTCCTTATGTTCAGTCATGTAGGCCTTCATTTGCCTGACCATATAGCAAGGTCACTGGCTGTAACCACAGAGTTTCTAAGCATCTAAACCACTACCAGAGGATAGGAGCTTTACTCCACTTCCGATGTTAAAGAGACAACCCTCAACTGTGCCCTTTGTGCAGATTTGTGGTGCTTTCTTCTCTCTTTACAGTGCTACTGAGTTCCATACAGCAACGTGGCCTTCAATCCAAGAACTCCAGTCAGTGAACAGTGAATAAGGCCAGTAAACCTGGTCTTTCCTCAGCTGGGATAAAAATCATAAGGTTCGGACAGCAATGAAGCTAGGGAGTCCTTGGAGGCCTCTATCATTGTCCTTACAGGCAATAAATCAGCTTGCTCTCATATGTGCTGGACACTCCTGGACATCCCCCTTCAGCATGCTCTTGAGTATACCACTTCCACTTAATGCCAGAGACTTTTGTGCTTATTCTTACTTACTGGGCAGTCTCTCTGTTATCACCCAAGACATGGATCGTATTACTGGCCTAAAATTATTTGATGCCTTTCTATGGTGAGGGCAGTTTTGACCTAGGCCAAGTAACAAGCTAGCAATTATTTTTCAAATGGGCAGTTTTTAAGTACAAAACTTGAGAGGTATCCATTGAGTAATGTATCTTATTTCTGCCAAAAGCTCCAGTCCTGTGTATATTGTGGTTGTAGTTATTTCTAATATCACCTGAAGAATGGAAAGAGACTACCTATGCCACTGCTTTTTGTAGATTTTTTAAAATTTATTTTAAAAATAAAAATAAATTTTATTTATTTTGTCAGAGAGAGAGAGAGAGAGAGAGAGCGTGTGTGCACAAGCAGGGGGGAGGGGCAGAGGCAGAAGGAGAAGCAGGCTCCCCGCCAAGCAAGGAGTCCAATGCAGACTCGATCCCAGGACGCTGGGATCATGACTTGAGCTGAAGGCAGATGCTCAGTTGACTGAGTTACCCAAGCATCCCTTTGTAAATTTTTTTTAACATTTGTTTCTGCTCAAAAAATTCATTTAAATTCAAATTTCTTTTGGTGAATTATGTCCAACAAGATTTCTAGGAAAGGAATATGACTTCTTCCCAAACCCCAGGAGTGAGTCCTGCTTGCCTGTGAGATACTTGTTTATTGGCATGGTCTCCAAGAGATAACTCACTTCTCACAGTATGAGGAATGTTGCTAGTTGCTCTAGTCCACATAATTCCCAGACCGGGCTGGGCCTTCAAATTTCATAGCAGTTGTAAGCCACCATTTTCATATCATAAGGGCTCTCGTAGCCCTTAGGCCTGCTGAGAATCCTGTAAGGGGGCGATTCTCATGATGATCAGGAGTGTGGTGCTTTCACTTGCTCTTAATAGTGATCAGGTCTAATCTCATCTCATTAAATTATAACAATATGTCAGCAAATTCAAATATTTCTGTGCCAAAACAGTAAATGCATACTGGTTTCATCCCATGGGAACACCAACGTGCTTAGCTGGACTCCGAAATGGAGACTGAAAAGAAATTATCAACAAGACCTAAAATGGCATACTAATCCCCTTTAACCTTTCTACATTGTCTTTACCATATCAGATATTACTAAAGCTATCAGTAGAACAAGTTTTATTGAGGGAGTACTCTTCAGAACGAATCTCTAAGAGAGAGTGTGAAGCAAAAGAGAGAAGTAGAAAGAGGTAATCAGGATATGACCTCAGGTACAAAATAACCTGGGCTGATCCCTGGGGGTGGGGGTGCACTGGAGCATAAACTGCATCACCACGTTGTTCCCCTTTGAGATAAGGGGTTGGTCTATCACACCTAGTATCAACTAGTCACTCATTGTCTGTAGACTGTGGTGGGGGAGTTGGTAATCTCCCAGAAAGGTGACTACCATCATCCAAGGGAAATTTTCGAAGGAAGTAGGTGGTGGGGGAGGAGTGGGCTGTGAATCATTAGCAGTCCACACTTACAACAGCTTGGGGATATGTGTAACTGCTGGTAAATGCAATTAGGGAGGGGTTGCAATGCCATCGATATATATGCCCTATTCCATCTATTTCTCAAACACATAATTGACTTGAGAACTCTAAAAATGTATGAAAGAGGAAACAGAAAATAGTTTAGAAATGATGTTGATGAACTGACAGGTGTACACATAATACGAAGGAAGTTGATGGTATGCTTTGAGTTACTTGGGGTCCCCTCAGACAGGTGGATGCACACAGATTCAGTAAGTGTAAGCCTACTGATAAGTATGGGAACTCACCAGTTAGAACAGAATTTTTTAAATTCTGGTGGCAGAAAAGTTGTCATAAAAAAATACACGATTTGAGCTTTTTAGCAGGCATTCCTTTTGAAAAATCATTACCTGTGCCCAATCAGAGGTGATTTTTTTAAAAAATGTTTTTATTTGAGTATAGCTGACACATGATGTTACATTAGTTTCAGGTGAACAGCATAGTGCTTCAGCTTCTTTATACATTATGCTATGCTCACCACAGGAGGGGATTTGGGAATAAAATCCAGGGCCAGCGTTTCTTTATTTCTATATAAAGATGAGAAAATTGATCTCCAATGTATACATTTGTTATACATCATAAGCACTCCATCACTAAACCTCTAGCACTCTTGCACTAATTTGCCTCCAGATTGCTCCTCCTCTCTTGGACTCTGAGTTCCTTAAAGGTAGAGTGTCTGTCTTACCCATTTTTGTACTTTATTCCCAGTTAAAAGTCAGTACACTTTTGTCGCATAAGTGAAGAAATAAATGGAGTACTGAGGAAATGTTCTAAGGGTCCACAGTTCCATTGGCATGAGTCATTGTTATTGTGGGGATGTGTGTAGGATTCCAGGGTACTTTCAGGTTTTCAGGGAATGATTGTTTCTCTTCCAGTAACTAACTATCCATCATAATTTATGGAGGCAGTTACAGTTTTTAAGTTTATTTGACTCACCCCATTTTTACTTCCTCAGGATCAGCAGGCCAAAGTTGAGTTCTCATTATGGCTCGATTCTTAAACAGAAAGGGTAAAGGGTACAGCCACGAAATAAGTAGTCAATGAGATTTTCCAGCTCAAGCAAATAGAAATTCTTTGGAAAAGTAAACGGTACCTAATTTCTTCTTTGACTGAAAGAATGAGAAGTGAAAGTAAGCCTACATACATGAGTATGACAGAATAGTTTTTAAGGTTATTGACATTGCATTATAGTTGAACAGAACCTAAAAAATGAGGAATTTCAATCTTTTAGCTTCAGAAATTAAGTGGCAATATTGAGTGTTTTCCTTATTAACAATAAACTATGTTTTTCCTTGGGTGCAGCAGGAGCTTTGTTAAAATGCCAAAGTGATTTCTTTTTGGAAATTTGCCTGTATTAGGGCTCTTCACAGAGAGAGACAGCACCAATAGGGGTTATACATATATATATGTATATATATCTCTTATTGGTTCTGTTCTCTATATATACATATATATTATGGTATGTTCTCTCTCTTTCTCTCTCTCTCTCTATGTGTGTGTGTGTGTGTGTGTGATATATATATATATATATATATATATATATATATGCTATGCTCTCTCTCTCTCAATATATTCCACTAAGTATATTTAGAGAGAGAGAGAGAGATTGATTTTAAGGAATAAGCTTCCATGTAAAGGCTGCCAAGTCCAAAATCTACAGGGTGAGGTGACAGGCTGGAGACCCAGGGAATAGTTGATGTTGCAGTTCTTGTCCAGAGGCCATCTGGTAGTGCAATCCTTCTTCTGGGAAGGTCAGTCATTTTCTATCAAGGCCTTCAACTGATTGGATGAGGTCCACCCTCAAATTATGGAGGGCAGTGTGCTTAGCTCAAAGTCTACTGATTTAAATATTGATCCCATCTAGAAAATACTTTCACAGAAACTTCTAAAACAATATTTGACCCAAATATCTTGGTACTATGGCCTAGACAAATTGACATTAATCATCGTATTGCCCTAATCCTTTATAAACCTTCCAAGTATTCTGCTCCTTTTCTTCTCTCATGTTTCATAGTATAATTTCTCCTATTCTGAGTCTTGTGCATTTATCCATCAGGTCACCACTTAATTACTATTCTTAAGTTTTCCTGGTTCAGTGTATTTCACACATCAATCACCTCCTCCCCTGAATTAGTTGAAAAGTAAAACGTTCTGTGCTTTTGCCCCCTCTATCATTAAAGCATAACTATTTGGGAAGTTGTGTTTTAAGAATGCTGAGGTTATTTTGATAGCAATGAAAAGCAACAATGAATGGATAGCCATAATCTCATCTGACATTGCAAATGTATGATTCAAGGATAAAGTTCACAATGCAGGCTACCACCCACACACCACTAATCAAGGGAACTAGTCAGAAAAATTTGGAGTATATAATTTCAATGGTTTTCCTATCCCAAGAGTCTATTTTGAGCAGATAGCATTGGTTTAGAGGTTTGGAGGTCTTTTAAAGGATATAAAGAAAACAGATGACTTAGGAAATTGAATGTTTCTCTTACACTAAAGAATCCACCCAAACCAGATAAATAATGAACTGTGAACATGCTCAGAACTCTCTTGCTTCACAACTTTGGTTATTTTCCCCTTAACCTGAACTTCCACCTGCCAAATTCCAACCCCCTCCATCAAGGCATAAAAAAAGAAGAAAGAAAGGAAGGAAGGAAGGAAGGAAGGAAGGAAGCAAGAAAGCAAGAAAGAAAATATTTTATACCACATTTTCTTTATCTATTCACCTATTATGGGCACACAGACTGTTTTCGTCTCTTGGCTCCATGAATAAATACTTTAGGAGTGCAGATACCGCTTCAAGACACTGATGTTGTCAGAGGAGCTCAGTGGCAGGGATGTGGTACCAGTGTCAGGATCCATGTGCTGATCACTGTGAGCCCCACCTGCTTCTCTGTTTCTAGCTGACCCCAGGATGTCTGTCCTTGCCAATTCTTCCAATGTTCCCCATGAGGCAAGACAGAAGTGGATCTCCCAGTGAGCACTTCAGAATCCAGGGGAAGCCGGCTACAAGCCTCAGGCTTTCTGCTCCCCGCTGAAGAAGAGGGACCCCTCTCAGTGTGGCACTGGGCCGGCCTAGTGACGGAGCAGTGTTGTCAAAGTGAAACTGCTCCATTTAACCCTTCTGATATGGCTTTTCTAGGTTCTTGTTCCTCAAGAGGATGCTCAGCCTCACCTCCAGGTTCTGAGATTTTCATAGAAGCGTCCGTGTCTGTGGATAGTTGCCATTTGGTTTCTTTGTGAAGGGAAATAGTACCAAGGACCTCCCATTCTGCCGTCTTTGTTGTTATCACTCCAAGAATTCTGTTACTGTTTTTCTAAGAACACTTAGGCAGAGTCCTGCAAGATGTATTATATTAAGGGTATCCCTGGAAGACAATCCATGTTTCATCAGGCTAAAATTTTACACAGACCGTGCGAGTCAAATGAGGAGCAATTAATGATCAGAATAGGGACAACTTAAGATTTTGGTCACAGTTTCCTCTTAGAATTACTATTTTAGTCACTATTATTCTGGAAGAACAAGCCATAGCTTTTCATATTATTGACTATGGTTAAAATCCAGGAACTATCTCATATTTTTGTTAAATGTTATTCTTGGATTTAGGGTTTTTTTCCTTCAAACATCTGCTTATGGTATCCTGTGTTAATTAGGAGTAATAAACTTGGATGGGATACTGTAATACATTTGGGGTTTTATTTCACATTAAGAGCTATGTGTGTGTGTGTACACGTGTGATGTTTATACTGTTTAGTTATAGTCCTTTTGTGACTACTGAGGAGTTTCTGAGAGCATTATGGTTGAAGCATAGTTATTTGCGGAACTGTGTTTTTAAGTTCAATTTTAGAAATTTCTTATTTGAATAATTCAATTAAGAGGTTAAAACAGTATTGTAGCATGATTTAGAGGTTTTAAAAAATTGGATAGTTCTCCATGGTGAAGAAATCTGCTTCCTTTGGTGATTATGGTGTTTGGCCTTTATTGTGTGGGTGTGGTGGTTAATTATCAGTATTTTCAGGTCAACTGGTTTGTCAGTGTTTGGTATTATTGACATTGCTATGAGTCTTAAATAATTATTGAGAATCCAAGAGACCAGAATTGAGAAAAGACAGGAATAAAATTCACTAAGTACTTTTAAGTGCCATTTATAATTACATAAACTGGATTAAAATGAACTAATTTTTTGTGATCAATTTTTAACTGTTTTGAGATGCACTGAGTATGAAAATTGGTGTAGAATCATTGTGAGATATCCAAGTAGGCAAGAGAATCTAGGGGGGAACTCTGAATGTGAAACAAAGAATGTTCATAATGAGGGATGTTTAAGTGTCCTCACATGGTGTGGACTGGTCAATGTTAAAATAATATTGTGAATAAGAATACCGCAAAAATACTTTTGTTATATGATTGAATTTATAAAGTAATGAGTGATTCTGATAAAAGTAACATTGGAAATTGTGACTGACCCAAGAAAAAAAGAAAATATCTTGAGTGCTATAAATAGATATGGCAATTAAAGTGACTAATTGGGGGCAGAAGTTAATTTGTGTTTGTGGCTTCCAGATTAGATTTTTGGAATAGAAATGTGCAAGGAATGAATAGTGCTCCTATTAACATTAAATTTCCAATTAAATGATGACATGGTAAGTAACTCATCTGAAAGATTTCTTTTTTTTATGGGATAGCTTGTTCATAATTTAGGTTGTGAATAATGAATCCTGAATATGTGAATAACTTAGTCATGAAGAATGCTTTAGTGTGGTGATGAGCACTGGGTGTTATATGCAACTAATGAATTATTGAACACTATATCAAAAACTAATGATGTACTATATGTTGGCTAATTGAACATAATAAAAAAACAAAAAAAATGAAAAAAAGAATGCCTTAATGCAGATGTATAAAAATGCTAGATATGAGCGGTTAATTCTTATTATACTATCAATAGTCCTAAATATCTGGAAGTTGAGAAAGTCACAATTTTTATGTCAATTTGTGATAAAGCATAGACAGCAGGAAGGTGTATTGCTATGGGAGTAGGCATGATGTCATGGTTTGGATGGTAACATTGTTTTCTGGTACAGGGTAAAAATCCAGTTGGTAGGAAAACGGTTCTTACTATTATACTTAGGAGGGAATAATGCTATAACTGGACTTAGATCATCTCTGAAGAAAGGAAATCATGAATGGAGACCAACCTCAGCTGCTTTAATGGATGCTACCATAATTAATCCTAATAAAGTTAAATTGCTAGAAGAATTTAATATAAAATAAGTTTATGGCTATGTTGGTTATGATTAGAAATATCTGTAATATAAATAGCATTGAGATAAAAGTATTTTATTTTCAAATTTTTGATAGGTTAGACTAACTGGGTTATCGATATTGACAAGGGGGTTGAAGATAAAAACTGTCAAAATCTATGAGAAATGTAGACTTATTTCAAATAATTTTTAAATAATTAAAAGCTATTTAAGTTAATTAAGAGGCTATATAAACTATAATTAATATGAAACTTAAGTTTTTTGACAGATCATTTTATTGTCAATAATATGAGTGTGGATATAAAAATCATTAGCATAGGAGTAGACTAGTAGATTAGGCAGATAAGACTGTATATATTTGATACTATTACCAAGAAGGCAAAACCTACGCTGGAATTTCAAGCTACAAAATCTAATAAAATGAATGGCATTAAAGTCAACGATGTTAAATATTTGTTTAGGGTAAGCAAAGCTATATCGAGATAATGTTTTAATTTTATATGTTCTAAGTTTTATAGTGACAATATTATTTGGGACTGGTAGATGAAAAGTCACATTATAGCTACTATGAAACTAGTGAGAAGTTCATTTAAATGATGTGGGGAGGTGCATTAGATGTGATGGTATGAGTGAGCCATAATCTAATGAGTCAGTATTATTTGCTTGTTGTTACACTACTTTATTCATTCAAGTCTGTTGAAGAACGAGCTCTTAATATTATAAGAACAAATGGCAGAGCAAGCATAATTTGTAGATTATATATTCAGAATACTCAAATTAGTGATAATAAAAAGACAATTCCTGTCAACCTCTAAAGGGCAGGAGGGTGACAGCTACTAGGAAAATTTTTGTTGGAAATAAGTTTGTAGATTCTAATCAAGTCTATATTCAGATAGTGGTTTTTCTGTATATGCATTTAATTATCATAGTCATAATACAACAATGACTAATACTAAAGCTAATAATTCATGAGTAATAATGACGCTATTTGTAAGTTTATTCTTCTGCATTATCCTAAAAATAACTATTGGAAGTTGGTTGTTGTAACTAGAGACCTAGAACCAATAAGATGATATATATATATATAGAGAGAGAGATATATATCTCTCTATATATACACACTATATGATACTATATGTATCTACATATATCTCTCTATATATACCTATGTAAGATATATATCTAGATAGATAAATAGATAGATAGATAGATAGAGATTTATTATAAAGAATTAGCTCACATAATTACAGAGGCTGGTAAGTCCCAGCTCTGCAAGGCGAGTGAGCAGGCTAGAGATTTGAGACCTGATGGGTCAGCACCAGTCTGAGTCTGAGGGCCTAAGAAACAGGAGAGCCAAAGGAGTGGTTGTAGTACGGAGGCTGGCAGCCTTGAGATGCTGGAAGAGTCAGTATTTCAGTTTGAATCTGAAGGTAGGAAAAAAGCCAGTCCTAGTCTGAAGGCCATCAGGAAGAATTCCCTCCTACATAAGGGAGGATCAGGCCTTCAGCTGATTGGATGAGTCCCACGCCTATAAGGAAGGCAACCTGCTTTACTCAGTCTACCAATTTAAATGTTAATGTCATCTAAAACTAGCCTCACAGGAACACCCAGAATAATGTTGGACCAAATATCTAAGTACTCCGTGGTCCAGTCAAATTGACACAAAATTAACAATGACAGCATCATAGCTCTACTAAACTAGACGAATATAATCTTAACAATAAATTGATGTGAATGAAATCTTAAAAATGGCAATATTAAATGGCAGCTTTCTGTCTAAAATGGTATATATGTACATATTCATATATACAGATAAATGTCATAGTATATTAATTTAGTTATAATTTAATTATTCTTAATTGTTTTAGGATATATTAGAAGTGTTGTTCTAATTTATATATAAATCACAATCCCATTTTTCAAAAAATGTTGAATCATACCTACCATTAGAAATGGTGGAATGATGTTTTGAGTATTCATATATTTGTAGCAATATTAAACAAAACTCTAGGAGAGCAATGGCAAGAATTAATGTCTTTCCATTATTCATATATTATAAATATATTGGTTGATAGTGTTAGTACACCCAATCTATTAATTAAACTTTATCATATGATTCTGGTGGCTGGCCCAGAATTCACCACCATAGTACCCTATGGGGATGTGGTTTAGCATAGTGTGGTAAACCACTTCAAAGAGGGCATGAGGCCAACTCCATCTGACCTTTTGTAAACTCAAGGGTATTTTTAAAGATGATGGGCATTGAAAAGTCTTAACATTACTGATAAAAGGGCCAAGACCAGGTTTCTATGTTTATGGGTATAAAATAGCATTTTCAGCACTTAGATTCAGATTAAACTATATAACTCATTTTTTTAAATTATGGCAAATCCTTCTTATGAGGGTTGTCAGGAGTTTAAGTGCTATGGCAACACTGACAGAATAAAAAACATAGTCTATATACATTTAAAAGTGTTTTTGAAAAAAAAATCCAAACTACTGAAATAGAAAAAAAATTTAATGATGAAATTTGAATACTTGCCATAGAAAAGAAGTTTTGTATTACTTTTTCTCCTTCTTCTTCTTCTTCTCCAGTATTATATTATTATATTACTTAAATAAGTCCCTAAGATTACCAAGATATTATTATATTACTTATATAACTCCAATTACTTACAAGTAATTGTCATATTCGGGATGTAAATTTTAATATTAAAGTGTCAGGAAAACATGTTATGCCTTTTGTTTTTAATTTGTGAATACTACCTTAAAGAGTTGACAACATGAAAAAAATCCAGTTAAAGGTAATTAAGTTTATAAATATAAATTTATATTTAAAGTATACTAATATTTCAATTTGTAATTATCTACATGCTTCTTATTATATGAGCTTATTATATTATATAATATGAGTATATATTTATGAGGGTATATGTGTATTACATGTGTATTTGAGTGTAAATGTGTATTGTATATGAACATGAATAATGGTATGAGTGATGTGTATTATTGGATAAAATTTATATATAAAATTCTTGTGTCCATTATGCATTAGTTAAATAACATCTTAACAACTAATGCTGCTAACAAATATTTAATTAAAGCCTTGCTATAGATGTTTAACTGTGTTAAGGTCTTTGGCAGCCCTTGCCCACCCTAATTTTAAACATATCAAATGAAAGCCACTACAGTTAAGTGTGATTGTGAGCTGATTGTCATTAGTCCATGATTACATCATAGTTAAGAGAAAATGGAAAATTTAAATGAGAAGTTTCTGAAGAAAAAACCAGATGCCACTTTTCAGTATAGGATTGTGGAGAAGGGTCTTGTGTGAATGAGTTGCTGGTTTCTTGATGCTTGGTTAGTAAAGAATTACATTGGCGATAATATGCATAATGATAAGGGCTTTATAATGGTAAAGGATATGTACAATTAAAGGTTTCGTCTTATGTTATTAAAAAATTTAACTATTAGAATTTAGAAACCATTTTATTTTATTCTATTTTGAAAGATTTTATTTATTTATTTATTTATTTATTTATTTATTTATTTATTTATTTTAGAGAGAGAGGGAGAGAGAGCATGTACGTGCAAGCAGGGGGTGGGGGCAGAGGGAGAGGTAGAGGGAAAAAAATCCCAAGCAGGCTCCCTACTGAGCTCAGAGCCTGCTTGATTTCACAATCCTGAGATCATGATCTGAGCCAAAATCAAGGGTCTGACGCTTAACAGACTGAGCCACTCAGACGCCCCTAGAAACCATTTTAAACAGTAAAGAAAATCAGAAATAAAAGTATAGATTAAATCGAAATTACAAAACAAGAAATGAAATTTCTGTAAAATGTCAACTTTCCTAAATTAATCTGGGAATGTAATTTAATAAACTAATAAAAATACTAATAGGTTTGGGGTAGTAGTGGTGATATTTTTGTTTTTTAAGATTTTTTGTGTGTTATTTTTATAGCCAATCAAAATTTGTTGAAGTACATATTAAGTTACTTTTACAGATTTCTTATAATAACTCATAGCCTAGATGAATTGTCTTTATTGTTTGAAATACCTCCACCTGGCCATGTCACATTTTAATTATGGTTTAAGTAACAGTGGACTCATTAATTCAATCGAAATATAATACATATATTATTTAATGCTAGCAGAGCTGATGAAAAGGAAACATATTCACAGGAATTATATTTAAATTATCTATATTCAAAAACACTATTTTAGGAAATATAATTCTATCAGAATTCAATAAGAGCAGCTGTAGAATCAATTAAGTAACTGCAGTTAAGTTTTTAAAGAAGATAAATTAGACTTTTAAAGAGAGACAACTTGCAAATGTCCCACTATGACATTTGGATGTTGTGGGTGTTAGGTTTGGTTGCTTTGAAAACGGAATCAGACCTGCATTGACTCCGGATCCCTGAGACCTCACAGCCTAATCCTTCTATTCCTCTGGGACCCCAAAACCCAGGGGACCTTCCGATGCTCTAGGACCTGTGGCTGTAGAACAGCAGAGCCAAAAAAGCCACTTGGGAAAAGGTAGACTTTAAACTCACTTCAATCAATTTTGTTTGTTGTGACCATTTTCTTTTCTTAGTTCGTTGAGCTTTTCCTCAGTCAACAGAGCCATCAAAGGGAAACTTTCTAGAGCTTTTTCTCTCATGGGAGATAATCTAGTTTTGCTAAAAAGAAGTGGATTTTTCTAATTCTTTCTCAATGTCCTTTATTCCAGGATATTTGTATAGCAAACAACCTTGGAAGAGAGATGATGTCTGCCTCCAGAGCAAAGGGCAGGCATGCTTACTACCCAGGAAGAAGATCCGGTTCTTCAAGTTTGGAGTTCCTGTCCTGTAACCCACTGTTTGTGCAGGCACCTTCTGGGCACATCTGCATCATCCTTGTGGGACTTGAGGGGCAAGGGGAACTGACACAAATATGCTGATGCTCATGTTGTTTGCTGTGCCATGAATGAGAACATCCTGTTCTCTGGTCCAGGAATCTCTTGTCTTCTCACAGCACCCATGAACCTATAGCAGATTAACTTGTCAGCTTGCAAGTAAGATAAAATCTCAGACCTTTTACAGTTCTTGACATTAAACTAAAATATATATACCGTGTGATTCTATTTATATCAAGTTCAAAAGCATTAAAGCTAATATACAGTGTTAGAAATCAGGATAGTTTCCTTGGGGAGCAGAGGCAATGTTTAGAGGAAGCATTAGGGGAGCTTCCGGTGTGCGGGCCATGTTCTGTTTCTTGGTCAAAAGGGTCTTGATTACATAAACTTATTCAATTCAGATTCAACAATCTTTGCACTTACTTTTTTATTCCCTTTTCCCCTTCTATGAATGTTTTACTTCTACAAAAGATCAACTTAAAAAAAAAAGAAAAGCAGAGGTAGTGACCAGGATTGCCACATCAATGAATTAAAAAACATGTGGAATTAACTATCCCAACTCAAAGAAAAAGGCAAAAGAACTGAATGTTATTAGCCAAAAGATAAAGAAAATGGAGAAGAGATCCAAGAAGAAAAACATGCTTTTAGTTGAGATTTCAGAAGTAGAGGAGAGTCAAAGAAGACACGTGTTGGGATATATGCTATTTAAATTCAGAATTTCAAGGATAGAAAATAATTTCTGTAATCATCTAGTCAGGAAAAAGAAAAAAAACCAAGTTACCTCAGATGGAAAAAAAAAACAAACTATTTACAACAGACTGTTTTTATAATGTTCAATGTCAGAACCAAATGAAACAGTAGCTGCATCATTTTGGAAAAAAAAAGTTATCCAAGAATGCCAAGTTATCGTCTATCTATGTGACAAGAGAAATGTAGTCTCAGATGTGGATGGATTAAAAAACTATACCACTCACTTACCTTACTGGAAAAAAACATATTGGAAGAAATATTCCAGCTGTCAAGAAATAAATCTAAATTGATGTCCGAAAACCAGGAAGACATAGTGCAGTAGAGAAAACAACCACTGAAAGAACACTGAATACTTTTAATAGGCTTGTAAATGATTCAGAGATGGTTACATTACACATGCGACAATATAGTAGTCTTCCTGCATCTCAGGAAATTGCCTGAGAATGGTATACAGCTGTAGATGATTCTGCCCATTCTGAGTGAGAAATCTACAGAGACTGAGAAGGAATCTTTGCGGTTGTTGGAGTTGTGAGCCAGTAATAGAGTAAAGACCCTCTTGGTACTCTCTCCTGCCTGACTTCTCGGCAGTTTCTCGCCCATCTGCCTACCCCTTCACCATATATAAACAACTGGTATAAAGCAACCCCAAGACAATTCCATCAGGTGAAAGAAACCAAGACAAATTTCTGAGGATCAATCCTTTAAGTTCAGGCATTAGGTTTGTCTGAGGTCCAGTCCTTTACTTATATCACTCTGACATATTTAGCCATCAGATTTAGGTGAATCCATTTCCTTCCTTCCATGTGTCCCAGCAGGAATACTAAAGGTGCAGATGGATGGCGGTTTACATCCATGAAGCCACCTTCGTTTACCATCCCCAGCTGAACATTCTGATAGATATTAATGTGAAGGGGCCCAGTAGAAGAAGTCTCTGACCAGGTTCCTAGAGCAGCCTACATCAAATACGTCAATAAGATTGATTTTATTTCCTATTCAGGCTTACAAAACACAACTCTTTGAACTAATTATTTTCACTTCTCTGTTTAAATGGTTTACCGAGAGAGAGACATCTGACACTTCCTGTTGTTGAAAATGCACATTTAAATGGGGATAAGAATTTTATCTTGTATGAAACATCCTTGTTTTAGTGTAGTCGAGCTGCTATAACAAAATGCCATAAACTGGGTGGCTTGTAAACAACGATTTCTCACCGTTCTGGAAGCTGGAAGTCCAAGATCAGGGCGCCAGCCTAGTCGGGTGAGGGCTATCTTCAGGTTGCAGACTACCCATTGTATCCTCATATGGTGGAAAGGGCTATAGATCTCTCTGAAGTCTCTCTTATAAGGCATTGCTCTCATTCAGGAGGACTCTACCCTCATGACCTAATCACCTTCCAAAAGCCCCACCTATTAATATCATTACCTGTAGCTGAAGGTTTTCATATATGAATTTAAAAGGGACACAAATATTCAGACCACAGCAATTCTCAAAGAGGTTGACGTAAATGCCTCGTTCACAAACCATTCAGTGGCTTCCCCAATGTCTATTAAATATATTCCAAACCTGATAGACTAGCAGACTCACCATGTCCTTCCTAGTGCTAGGGATATAGGAGGTCCAATGACATTTTAGTCTTTATTTTCATACATAAGGACTTCATTTGTTCTCTATGAGCTCTCTCTTCTATTCCATTGATCTATTGTTGATTCCAGGGGTTTTCAACTGAGGTTTAAATTGCGGATTTGTCTGCTGCCCTAAATCTCTCAGTTTTTGCTTCGTGTATTTTGAAGCTCAACTATTAAATTCATATACATTTAGAACTGTCCTTTTTACTTGAGAGACTGACTCTTACATTACTGTGAAGCGTTTTTTATCTCTGACAAACTCCTTGTCTTGAGTTGTACATTCAATGAGAATACAGCCTTTTCAGCTTTATTGGGATTGGTTTTCATGTGATATCTTTTTCTATCCTTTTCTATCCTTTTACTTTTAACCTATGTAGTTTTACTTAAAGTGCATCTCATCTAAACTGCATCTAGTAAAGTCCTGCTTTTTTTTTTTTCAATTTGAAAGTTTCTGACTACTAATTGGAATCGGGCTTAAGTTTACCATCTTACTGTTTGTATTTACTTGCCCCATATGTTTTCTGTCCATTTTTCCTTCTTTTCTGATTTCTATTGAGTATTTAATGTTCTATTTTTATCTCCTTTACTGGCTCTTTAGCTAGAATTATTTATTAAATAATAATTAGTGATTATAATAATATTTAATGATTGCTCTAGACATTTTAATTTGCATCCTTAACTTATCACACTGTATTTTTTTAAGATTTTATTTATTTATTTGAGAGACAGTGTGTGAGAGAGAGAAAGCACTAGAGGAGGGAGGATCAGAGGGAGAAGCAGACTTCCCACGGAGTGGAGAGTCTGCCATGGGACTCAATCCTGGGACTCTGGTATCATGACCTGAGTGAGCCAAAGGCCAATGCTTAACAGACTGAGCCACCTAGGCACCCTATCACACTGTATTTTAATACTTCCATTTGCCACTTACCTATTCTTTGGGCTGTTACTGCCCTATATTTTACTTCTACATAGTCTATAAAATTCACATTATTTTTCTTTAAACAGTCAATTATCTTTTAAAGAAATTAAAAATAGGATTTCAAATGTGTTATATTTATCCACATATTTCTGATGTTGTTTTGTTTCAGCAGTCAGATTTGAAATATTTTTAATAGAAAAAATCATGAACTTATTCTTAGACTTCCAACTCAAAACAGATTTCAGGATTCTGAACATCTTTAATTTTATTATTGTGTTAAATTTTGTTGTACAGGAAAGCTTTATTTGTAAATATATTAACATAGTTATATATTTGCATTATCCTATATTTCCACATAATTTTAAAAAATTATTTATTTATTTATTTATTTATTTATTTATTTATTTATTTATTTATTTATTTTAAGTAGGCTCTATGCCCAGTATGGAGCCCAGTGCTGGGCTTGAACTCACGACTGTGAGATCAAGATCTGAGCTGAGATCAAGAGCCGGTCACCTAACCAACTGAGCCCCACATATTTATCTTTAAAACAACAATAACAATGTAACTATGAAAAATGCCAAATGCAGATTAAAATACCTATATGGTTCTTTTTGTTCTTATAATCTCTGCAGGGATGTATAGTTAAAACACTGATCAAGTCACTTAACATAATTATTCTATATGCATGGTTATCAACCTGATGTATAAGCTTGATTCAGTCTGTTTTCAATTTGGGGCCATTTTTTTCTTTATGTATTGTTATTACTTTATTATGCAGCTAATTTTCACGATTCCAAAGTTAAAATCCTATACCAAGGTATATTCACTTGAAGTCTCTTTTCCGTCCTTGACTATTCTACACTGTTTTTTCCCCCACCAAGGGGTAGCCATATAAATTAAATTAATAAATGATAAAATTAATTACTTTTTGTTTTCATTTTTTAACTAAAATTACGTATGTATGTATATTTATATGGCTGTATATATGTATATGTATGTGTGCCTATGTGTGTAGATATGTTATATCCACTATTAATACCATTTTTGAGGTTTCTGAGATGCTGTAAGACATCAGAGATGTCTTAGGGCAGTGCATTTTTACACACAACAAAACCCAACAGATGGTTTGAATTCGGAGGTTGTTCTGGCCTCCTGGAGAATCATATGCCATGAGGTCAGCATATTTTAAAAAGAGTTGCCAGCTAAATGAGATTAAAACTAAGACATTTTGTGATATGTGAGTTTTAGAAAATGGGACACCTTCTGATTTTCCCAAAGCCACTAGGTGCTTTTATAACTCATGAGTGGTGAGACTTACCTTAACTGAAATTTTGGAGTCCGATGATTTTACTCCTGAGCATTTGGGCCTTTTTTTTCTTGGCTTCATCAATGTCTATCTGATTGGTTTTTCCAACACATTGATGTTTCTCAAGGGTAGGGGAGATGGAGCTGTGATGAGAAATGTCAGACCTGACATTTCCGAGCCCCAAATCTGCCCCCATCACTATTGCCAGCAACTTCCAGATTCTCTAATTCCTCAATTTCACACAAGTCTGCACACTTGTCTTCATCTTCAGTTTTAAGCCCACCCCACTCTGGGACCAGGCCTGAGTAAGACCAATGTTAGAGACTCCTGCATTCAAATGCAATGGTGCAATGCTGCCAGGCCCTGTGCTAGTTTCCTACCCCATGCCTAATCTCTGGTCACTGTTACTTGGATTACTGACATCCTCATTATATCTGTCCATTTTTGTATCCTCCTTTATGTACTTACCCTGATGACCATTTTATGATCTGTCCTTGACATCAGCATGTGTACATTCTCTCCAATGTAGTTTGAGATCCTTGCCCAGTACAATTTCTTTCTTCTCTCAGTGGCCCAAAACTGATACCTGGGAACTGAAAGCATCACTGGGTTATGCAGGGTAATATAGGGATTACAGGGATTAATCCAAAATTTCTAGGTCAGCTTCAGCAGAAAGATCTAAGGCATAATAGAGTGAGTCCAGAACAGCCCAAATCCTTCTCCATTGCTCCTTGAGTTGATGCTGCAGTAAGATGGGCTCTGGAATCAGATTGCTAGGTTGCAGTTCAGATTCTACCACTTATTAGCCCTGTAAAATTGGACATGTTACTTGACCATTATGTGCCTCAGTTTAAGTTCATAAAATCCATTTATGAAAAACCCACAGCGAATATCATCCTCAATGGGGAAAAGATGAGAGCCTTTCCCTTAAGATCAGGAAGACATCAAGATGCCCACTCTCGCCACTATTGTTCAGCATAGTACTAGAAGTCCTAGCAACAGCAATCAGACAATAACAAGAAATAAAAGGTATTCAGATTGGCAAAGAAGAAGTTAAACTCTCTCTCTTCGCAGATGACATGATACTTTATGTGGAAAATCCAAAAGACTCCACCCCAAAATTACTAGAACTCATACAGCAATTCAGTAATGTGGCAGGATACAAAATCAATGCACAGAAATCAGTTGCTTTCTTATACAATGCAACTGTAGAAAGAGAAATTAGAGAAACGATTCCATTTACAATAGCACCAAAAACCATAAGATACCTCAGAATAAACCTAACAAAAGAGGTAAAGGATCCATACTCTAGGAACTACAGAACACTCATGAAAGAAACTGAAGAAGACATAAAAACATGGAAAAACATTCCATGCTCATGGATTGGAAGAATAAACATTGTTAAAATGTCTATGCTGCCCAGGGTAATCTATACCTTCAACGCCATCCTGATCAAAATTCCAATGACATTTTTCAAAGTGCTGGAACAAATAATCCTAAAATTTGTATGGAATCAGAAAAGACCCCAAATCACCAAGGGAATGTTGAAAAAGAAAAACAAAGCTGGGGGCATCACGTTGCCTGATTTCAAGCTATATTACAAAGCAGTGATCACCAAGACAGCATGGTACTGGCACAAAAACAGACATACAGACCAATGGAACAGAATAGAGAGCCCAGATATGGACCCTCAACTCTATGTTCAAATAATCTCCGACAAAGCAGGAAAAAATATGCAATGAAAAAAAGACAGTCTCTTCAATAAATGGTGCTGGTAAAATTGGACAGCTATATACAGAAGAATGAAACTTGACCATTCTCTAACACCATACACAAAGATAAACTCAAAATGGATGAAAGACCTCAATGTGAGACAGGAATCCATCAAAATCCTAGAGGAGAACATAGGCAGTAACCTCTTCGACATCAGCCACAGCAACTTCTTTCAAGATACATCTCCAAAGGCTAGTGAAACAAAAACAAAAATGAACTTTTGGGACTTCATCAAGATAAAAAGCTTCTGCACAGCAAAGGAAACAGTCAACAAAACAAAGAGGCAACTCACAGAATGGGAGAAGATATTTGCAAATGACACTACAGACAAAGGGCTGATAGCCAAGATCTATAAAGAACTTCTCAAACTCAACACCCAAAAAACAAATAATCAAGTCAAAAAATGGGCAGAAGACATGAACAGACACTTTTCAAAAGAAGACATACAAATGGCTAACAGACACATGGAAAACTGTTCATCATCCTTAGCCATCAGGGAAATTCCAAATCAAAACCACATTGAGATACCACCTTACACCAGTTAGAATGGCAAAAATTGACAAGGCAAGAAACAACAAATGTTGGCGAGGTTGTGGAGAAAGGGGAAAACTCTTACACTGTTGGTGGGAATGCAAGTTGGTACAGCAACTTTGGAAAACAGTGTGGAGGTTCCTCAAAAAATTAAAAATTGAGCTACCCTATGACCCAGCAATTGCAACACTGGGTATTTACCCCAAAGACACAGATGTAGTGAAAAGAACAGAAGAGCTATATGCATCCCAATGTTCATAGCAGCAATGTCCACAATAGCCAAACTGTGGAAAGAGCCAAGATGCCCTTCAACAGATGAATGGATAAAGATGTGGTCCATATATACAAAGGAGTATTACTCGGCCATCAGAAAGGATGAATACCCAGCTTTTACATCCACATGGATGGGACTGGAGGAGATTATGCTAAGTGAAATAAGTCAAGCAGAGAAAGTCAATTATCATATGGTTTCACTTATTTGTGGAACATAAGGAATAGCAGGGAGGACATTAGGAGAAGGAAGAGAAGAATGAAGGGGGGGAATCGGAGGGAGAGATGAACCATGAGAGACTATGGACTCTGAGAAACAAACTGAGGATTTTAGAGGGGAGGGGGGTAGGGGTATGGGTTAGCCTGGTGGTGGGTATTAAGGAGGGTACATATTGCATGGAGCACTGGGTGTTATACGCAAACAATGAATCATGGATCACTACATCAAAAACTAATGATGTACTGTATGGTGACTAACATAACATAATAAAATGAAATAAAATTTAAAAAAAAATAAAAAAAGAACTTAAAAAAAGAATCATAAGGGCGCCTGGGTGGCTCAGATGGTTAAGCGACTGCCTTCAGCTCAGGTCATGATCCTGGAGTCCCGGGATCGATGCCCGCATTGGGCTCCCTGCTCAGCAGGGAGTCTGCTTCTCCCTCTGACCCTCCCCCCTCTCATGCTCTCTATCTCTCATTCTCTCTCTCTCAAATAAATAAATAAAATCTTAAAAAAAGAACCATAAAAGGCAAAATATTATCTAGTGATTGTTAATGCTTGATTATGGACCATAAAAAGCCCTGGAGCACAAGACTCAATTTAATATAGCAGCCAACCTATAGGCTATAGCTCCACTATGGATCCAACTCTACTTGGATTACTTCCTTGGAAGAGATTCATGGTAATATTATTTAATTTGCACTTAAGAGACATACCAAATATTAATATCACTCAAATAAAATTTGATATCCTATCTTTTCCAATCTCTACATAGAGTATCACTCAAAGAAAACACAAATTCCCAGAAGTTTGAAAAACAATTCCACCTGTGGTTGTCCAGTTTGGAGTTATTATTATCATTTTTAGCCATTTTAAGGTAGCATGAGAAAGTTGGAGGTTTCTAACCTGATGAAATTCTAGACAATCCTGACCCTCCTTTTTTTTAACCTCAAATAAAATTATTTATCAATTGTCAAACTTTGATTAAGACTTGAATAAGTTTATAATGATATTGTCTAAAATAAAAATAAAGTGTATGGCCATATCAGCATGTTAGTTACACACATCTTGATCAACCAAGAAGCATAAAGAGAAAATAGTTGCAATTGAGCTCTCACAGTGCATAAAATGCTTTGTTATAATATACAGGAAAGCACTTTGAAACTACCTATATGTTATTTAGGTGACAATGACAGCTAAAATTTGGCTCATATCCTGTCACTTCCTCTAGTAACTTAACACCCCATCAAGTACTTACCCCAAATTAGGAAAAAATCATTCTTTTTCTTGCCTCCCATTCTTACTTTATCTTCTGAAATAGGTGATCTACCCTCTTGCAGACTTCTTATAGAATGAGGATCCATTTAACTGACTGGAGAGTTGGACAGAACCTCTCACTCTTTTAACCATGATAACCTTGGGAAGGAGCCCTTGCATTCAAGGCAAAGAAGGTTGTCATCACATCCCTGGCTCTCATTCATTTGCAGTTACGGAAGTTTGAGGGAGACTGACATCTCCCACATGGCTGGTTGGGTGTCTCTTTTTAGACCTAACTCTTCCTATAAATAAGTCCCAGAGTCAAGCAGGATTTAAGTGGAGGAACTGGTAGGAAACTTATGCTGTCGTTGGACCCAAGCCATGCTCACCAATTTACCATTACCATTAATGTTAATCTTTTCCCCCGTCTGACTTCTTTATGTTTCAATTGGTCAAGGACCTGTAGAGACAGAGGACTGAGAACAATTCTGCTACCAGATTATGTTTTTTGTTCAGTTTCTACCTCATTCATCTATGCTATAAGCAGTGATGAGCAGTAATGGAATCTTTCTCAACCATGTCACTTCAGAACCTAACAAACTAGTAGGTGCCTAGTATGTGGTGATAGATTGTTTGCAGATAAAGCGATTCCCATGGAACGTTTACCCTGACTAACTTCAGAATAGGGCCTGATCTTAAAGATCAATCCCCAGAACTTGCTTTTGAACCTGTAACTTGATTTCTAACACAGGATTTTCAGTTCCTGTGTTCTCAAATTCAGGGCAAACATTCTCTAAAGTAGTAATGTTTTCTTTCTCACATGCCATTTTTACTTTCTGGGCTGGGTGGTGAGGTTCTTCCTGTTCCTGCCTAAAATAGAACTTTCCAAATGAGTCTGTCATGAATGACTTGGCTTCCTGCCACACCTGACTCCTGGTGGGGACATGTGGGTTCATCAAGGCTAAGCTTCACAAATCATCTGAGTTTCTTGTGAAAAAAGGCAGGTTTTTATTTAGTAGGTGAAGACTGAAATTCTACATTTCTAACAACTCTCCTGGGATACTCATTCTACCAATTTGAGGGCCATCCTGTAAGTAGCAAGGGGTTAGATGACCTGCTTCACAAACAATATCATCCATTCTTTAAACATTATTTAATTCTACTATGTGCCAAACATTGGGATAAGATACTGAAGAGAAACGTAACCTAATCCTGACTCATAAGCAGCCCAGAGTCTAATATGGCAGCAAACATAACAAATAAATGCTATAAATGATGTCCATTAAGAGAATGAAAACACAAGCCACAGAAAATAGTTGCACAAGCCATATTTGATAGAAGATTTTTATCCAAACTATACAAATAACTCTTAAAACTCAACAATAAACAGACAAGCAACCCAATTAAAAAAATAGGCAAAAGGCCTGAATAGATACCTCACCAAGAAGATACATGGATAGCAAATAAGAATATAAAAAGATGATCAACATCATATGTTAATAGGAAATTGCAAACTAAGAAAAAGAGATATTATTATACACCTATTAAAATGGACAAAATCCAGAACACTGATAATACCAAATGCTGATGAGTATGTGGAGCAACAGGAACTCTTATTCATTGCTAATGGGAATGCAGAATGGTACAGCCACTTTGGAAAACACTTTGACAGTTTCTTACAAAACTAAACATACTCTTACCATATGACCCAGCAATCATGTTCCTTGGTATTTGCTCAAAACTGATCAAATAAACCACATATACCAAACTGGCCTCTACACTGGGAAACCTGATTTAAATGATCTGGGGTGTCTTTCAGTGGTGAAGATTGTAGAGCATATATTCTGGATCTTCTGGATGAGAATTTTTTAGTGCTAGGAGTTGGTAATCTGCAGTTTATCAAGTTCTTGAGGCTGTTTTTAAGTACCATTAGGCTTGAGAATCATTTTTCTACTTCATGTCCACGCATTTTTTTTTTTAGTACAAAAGCCAATGCCAAATTGTTTCCAAATAAGTTGTAAAAACTTTATTATTCATTACCTTATTATTAATGAAATAAGCCACACAAATAATACTGAAATAGATTTATTTGGGAAATACATATACAATTCTGATATTTTATTAAGAAGCAATAAAAACATAAGTGGTTTGGAATTTTGGCAGCATGGTACAGATGTAAGAATAAATCATTGTAGAGGTAAAATCATTATCAACATTATCTTTACTATAAGACATGCTAAGAATATCCTAAACAATAGAAATATTTTATTGCTTAAATTTAAGAAAATTATGAAGGAACTGTTCAGCTGTGTGTTTATCTGATAAGGGTAGCTAAATGTATCCTCCCTGTACTTCCTGTTTCTATATTTAAGAATACCGCAAACAGTTATTCTAATATATCTTTTGTATGTAGTTGCTTATAAATGCAGCTTGGCTGAAAGAGCCTACCTAGAACCAGTTGCTCAAAATTTCAGGTACGGCGCTATCATACTGGCTTGATAACAGTGAGTCTAAAGCAATACCCACAATCCCAATCTAAGGAGCAAAATCTTAATGCCAGTGTTGTTACAGAAGAAAAGCTCCATCACAAAATCCCAGTTTTATCTTTATGGGATAAAAAATTTTATGGGATATCATAATCCCATCGCCATAATTTCAAACATTATTTTCATACATTTTCTTTAATGACCCATTTTTTTCTAGTATTCTGAACTTTTTAGGAAGCAAACCATTTTGTCAGTTTCTCTTTTTACCATTTCTGTAAGTCACTTAGTCTTCCTTCTACACACACACACACACACACACACACACACACACACACACCACATTCATTTGTGCAGCAGCTCACCTATTTGTTCAAATGGATCCCAACCTTTGCTGTCCACTTTGTATGAGGTGTACTGCCTTATTTAGTAGCAGCACCTGAGAATCCTAATAGCCTCAAGCTGTTGAATAAAGTTGTAGGCTATTTTTGAAATAATTAGACTCAAGTACTCTGGAAATTCAGAAACTTTGAAACCATCTCCTCTTGCTGGACTCAAGCGGCTGCAACTACAGTATTTTAAAATGAATTGTTATGAAGCCGTACTACTTTGCTATGTATGATTTGCCCTGATTCCTTAGTAAGAAGAGCAGCAAGATACGGAAGTGCTTAATGAAAGTATGGTGACCTGTTTTGGCCAACTAAATATTCCAGACTTTTCGCTATTCCATTAACTGTGCTTTTCATTTGCTATCAGGTCAGCCATGACGCAGTTTAAGCTATCAATCTGCACTTGCTAGATGATACTTATTTTCACTGATTTTTATGTTTACTTAGACAACCCCAAGTATATTAGTTTAGCAGCATTATGTCACATTTATATACATTAGTCCATGTGACCCAAACACTGAGTCACAACTTTGTTTATAAACGCACCACACATTAATAGCTCCATTACTACCTGTGTTTGCTTAGCAGTGTAACAGGGTACATAAAACCATTTGTCAGGGATGGGCAACATCTGCTCGACATTAGTTGGTGTATTCCATATCTTAATTGCACCATTTATTCTTCCCATTCTTTTCTTATATCAAGTCTAAAATGATTTCTTCTTTACATTTAAGAAAACCCAGTATGAGATGGACAGAGGAAAATTTCTCATCATGGAAGAATGACCAGAAATAAACATACCATTGTTACTTTGCTGATGGTTAGTTAGTCAAATTGGGACATTCTTTCTTTGTCAAGAGCATGTAGTGAACTAATCCAGATAACACAAATCTCTCTTGCCTACATGTGTCTCTTATCCTCCAAAAAATATACTAACTTTATACATTGGGTAAAATGTAGCTAAGTTTAAATGTTCTACTAACCTGTTACTCATAATACCACTCAGTTTTGGAGGGAAGGGTTTTTGTGTTGTTCAAGGCTATAATATAAAAAAGTTCCCTTGCAATATTTTGGGAGAAATTTTAGTCATTTGTCCTATGGACCCTTAAGACCCAAGCACCAACATGAACCTCCTTGAAGTGAAACTTCTCAGGTCAAGGAATATTATTGGACATTTTGTTGGGCTCAGATAATGGTGTTGACATGCTGATCATTCAGTGATCACTGCTGGAGATCAAGATCGAATTTAATTCCTCACACATATGGCTGCATATTCTGTAGGTGCTTCTTTCACATTCTTTGCTTGTCTTGGGTTTATTCCAATGACAGAATGGTTCAGGGAGGCATAAACAATGCTCTGTTTGTTTTCCTCCAGACATGGGTTAGAATAAACTTCAGAGTCTTCCTGGACCCTGAACCAGGGGTCATTATCATAAGTACAAGTTTCTGATGGCAGGGTTTGGGGATTTTGTCTGGTTCCCACTTCAATTTGTTCACTCCTAAAGGGCTGGGGAATATCAACCTATAAGAGAAAAAAAAAATTGTTTTAACTACCACCTAAGGATGTGACAGTGCACACAATTAGCAAACTATAAGTAGATGCTAAATTGAGTTAATACACCAACAGAGATAATTTACTCTTCCTCACTTTTGCTGCTGACACCTACATCTGTAGCAGATTCTCACTTGTTGAAAGATGAAAGGCTTAGAACCACTGTGTTCCTCCCAAGTAGTTATTTTGTGCTGTTACTAGTCACTTTTGAAGTCACAGAACACTTCTAGCTCTATAAGAACCTTACCTGGTAAAAAAATGAAGATACCATTTTAATGCTAAGAGGTGTTATTTCAATTTTTAAATACCAGTTTTGTCAGCCAATTTATGTTCTTGAAGTTTGGCCTAACTCCTTGAAGGCATCAAGTCCACTGTCTTTGACAGTCTACATGCCTTGTCAGGTCCTTTGTAGTCCTCATTTTGTATGTGAAGTAGTACATCTCCTACCCCTCTTTGGCAGAATTCTACAACAAGTGCTTGTCTGGCCCTATCCCGAGAAGCTAAACATTAGCTGCTGAATATCCTGCTTCCCTCTGATGAGGTGGCTGCCCAGAAAATAACACTAAGACTGAATGATTGAACAAAGCAGGAATCGCTTCATCCTCCCCAGTCTCTTGGCTCAGCTGAAAAGTGCCCCAACCTCCACTTGAAGGAGCCTGGTTAAAATCTCCAGAGAAGCACTGAAGAATAAAACTGTCACATGACCTAATAAATAGTCATAAATCCTCAATATATAAAAAAGATCCTTGTTGTACTTTTACAGTATATATGTCTGTCAACTCTGTCTCCCTTCCCAAAAGATGGCTGGTTTCCATGGAAAATTTAATTAAAATGAATGAGGTTGAAGAGAACATGGTGCTCTGTGGCTGACTGTATCCCGTGGCACCTCAGCAAAGTGGGTAGATGCCACAAGCTGGTGTGCCACACTGTGGATGATAGAGAGGACAAACATTGAAGCAGCTATCCTACTCTATATTTGTATGGCATTTTACAGTTTACAAAGCACTTTAAAAAAAATACACAGCTGAGTGTTTTTTAGTATCCAAGTACATTTACCCTCCAGGGACCATTGTGGAATAAGACGAGAACCTTGGCTTTTATATGTACCTGCCATGTTTTTACCAGTTCCTTTCTCTCCTTTGGATTTCTATTCCATTGGTTCCAATGCAAGTCCCTTCCTAAGAAAGCTTTTGTCTCAAAGATTTAATGTTACATCACTTTATTTTCTGAAATGTTGGCCAACTCAAATGGCACAAAGCTCTGAGTTCCTGTGAAAGACACAGACATCTTAAAACAAAATTCCCGAATAATTTCACACACACAGAATCCCTCTTGAATTCAACTTCAGATCATAAATAATTTGTCCAGCCTACACAGGAAGAACTATGACTACATTTTAACCAACCTGGGCTTAATTTAACAAGAAACTATTTAGATTATCATTTTAAATGGTTTCATAGATCTCAGTCCTGATGGTAACAGAATGTAGTTCATTGGTGTTCACTACAGGAAGTAAGAAAACAACATTTAAGAAAAATTTCCTGCTTGAAGAAACAAAACCTTAGCATCCAACACAATGTTGCCTATTTCCGCTTACTAAAAACTTAATATGAGTTTACAAAGTTGAATGCATTTGGTTTGATTTAAAAGTGGGCAACCTGGTGGGGATGCTGAGTGTCACTTAATATTATATGTAAAATTATTGGCGATTCCTGCCTTTCGCACTTCTGGAAATTTTGAGAAGGTTACTACATCTTTATCTCTACCCTTCTACCCTGAAACATGCACTCACACACAAAGCTCCTTTACAGTACCTTAATTATGACTATTTGCTTTTAACTAAGGAACTTCATAAAATGTTTTCAGAAATGTATTGCCTCAGCTTGCTTTTTTTTTTTTTTTTGAGTGCCAATATTTACACAACATTGAACCCAAAAGAAAAAGCCTAATTTTATATTCCAAGAACTTGTAGGAAAACTTGGCTCTGCCTCCAAAATGCCCTAGGCTTTGCCTGGGTGGTCTCTTCCTTGATGAGCCCACACACATTATGAAAGACTTTTGCATAATAACTTTGGCCGGTCAGGCTTCTTTATCTGCTGGTGATCTAGGAAGAAATCACACATTATTTTATGAGATAATTTATGGTTCATTCTTTCATTAACTCTCAACTCTCTTCAAGAAAGACTTTAAGGTATTTTTTGTGAGAATAAATGAATAGCCTGAGGTTACATAACAGGCCAAGAGCAGAGCCAAGGTTATATAATCCACTCTGAATTTTCTACTTCCGGTCTGCACTGCCACTCATGCCTTTCCAAAAGGCTTCTTATTATGAGTCTTGTTAATCCTGAAGAATCTTTGCTGCAGATGGAGGTAAATGTAAAATAAACACATTTTTTTTTTAAAGCAAGTCAATATACGGAGAGCATTTGGACAGTTCCTGGCACAGGGTGAGTGTTACATAGCCTTATTAAATTTAAAATAATATATTAAGATGAACATGGTATAACATAGATTGCATTTGTTTTAACAAATACATAGAACATACCAGGTTAATTTCCCTTCCTGCTGTATCAGAAAGCTTCTTTTGTTCTGCTGGAATTCAAAAAGAGAAATAAGAAACCAAGAAGAGTAAAGAACAACACAAAATTCTTCCCCAATTCCCTGTAAGTTGAGGTTGTGGTAAGAATATGGGTTCTGGAATCTGATTGCTAGGTTGAAATTCAGTGTCTAGAGCAGAAGTGGGATGCCTCCCCACCCATCTCCACCCACTCGCATGGCATGGCAGTGTTATTACTAGTTTTGGCTTGTTTATTTGCTGTGACCAGTAAGGCACATACACCTCAATTTGTGTGCGTTCATGCTGCTCGTTTTGTTCACTGGTTCTTTACTTCTTACTCCAGAGAGCCCTACAGTATATCCAAGAGGAGGGGGCAGGATCTAGTACATCACTTTAAACACGCTGGAAATCCTTGTGCTGGGGATATGCTATACTTGATGTCAGACACACTGTTATCCCCTCAGCTACAGAGACCAGGATCTCCTCTGGCCCATTTCACTCCAGATGTGGTAGGTCAAAGGATTTATCCCTGCCTCTTTTTCTAAAGTTTTCTGAAGCAGCCTCAATAAAGATGGTAAAAGCTGGGGAGGGACCATGGAAAGAGTCTTGGAGTTGCAGATGTGAAGCTGGGGTTACAGAGGATTCCCTCAGTATTCTGAGAAGTTTCTGGGCTCCGGAAGTCCTTACCACAAAACACCAGCAGTACTTTTGCCCAGACAAAGCTTTCTCTTGTGGCAGAAATAAAGGATGCTCTGTCTAGCTTCATTTCTATAGCTACACTGCAGCTTCCAGTGTGGCAAATGGTGGGAGGAGATGGCAGAGGGAACAGTAAAGACAGAGAGAGAGCTGGGGTGTTTTGGATTAGCACGACATCAGCATTCTCCACACATCTCTCTCTTACTCTGATTAAGTGTCTGCTCATGACTCTGAAAGAATTCGTAGAAAAGCAGAAAGGAATCGCTTCTAAGATGTCACACCTCTCCCATCCTAGCCAAACCCACATTTTTCAAGTGCATTATTTTTGGGTGATGGTTCAGTTCAGGCGCGTGTTTATGATGGCTTCAGAAAGTACAGACATAGGAATTTCCTTTGGGGACATTTGGTCTTTGTTTAGACAAGGGTGTGTACGATTGGCATGATGTGGTGTGGCTGTGAAAAAGAGAATGAGACTAATTCAAATTAGACATGTTGACCTGAGAGATTATTTTAAACCTCCCTTTCAATACCCTTAAATTTTAGAAGAGCTGCTTGTCCCATTAACTTAAGATTGACACAAGTAGAATGGGTAAGTCCCAGCCATGTGCCCTCCTTATCACAACCCCTGCCTAGAGCACGGTGCTGTGGTGGCCATGTCTCACCATGACTGGAAGGGACCTGAATTAATCCATCTGTCTTTTTGGTGGAAGGATGAGTTGTCCCCGAGGAAATCATTATCTGTGGTTCCTCACAGAATATTGGGAAAGAAAACAACAGGAACCAACTAAAAATTAATCAGCTCTAGTAACTGAACCCCAAATGCGTGGCACATAGCAACAGATGGAAGATGAAACCCACCTTGGTGCCTTCTAAGGCAGCAGAATAGGTAGAAACAGGTAATGAGCAGAAGCAATGCCCCCAAAGGAAGCAAACTATAAAGCATCCATTGTCTATCATCCGTCACTTCTGTGGAGGGTGGTCCTGAGGCACTGGTTGTATCTGAAATGTGAGTCAATGCTAAAGACAGTTAGGAAATTGGAGATATAATAGGATCGGTAATACCTTCTGCACCGTCACAAATTAAATGAAGGAGATTTCTAGCTGATGCTTCTCTTCCAGAAGCCTTCCCCAAGAACCCTGGGCCTCAGTGTTCTCACCCACCTCTTGCTTTATTGACGAGCATATGTGGGTGGCTCTGGGTTATAATTCATCTTTTGTAAGAATTTTTTATTCTGCTAGGGTTAATCCCCTCTAAAACAATACCCATAACAGCTCTCAGCAAGCACTTCACCAAGCTCTTTCAATGACATCGCTTACTTAACTCCCATATTCATTCCTAAAGGAAAGTAAGGAAGCCATTATTTTTATCTAGTTTCATGCCTTGATAAAAGTGTTATTGTTCCAAGACTTGCCCAAGGTCAGATAGCTAGTGAGTTGCTGTTGGGACTCAAACATGTTTCTGATACTAAATTCCAGTTCCTTTAACACAAAGGCTTTTTGTTGTCTCATAACTCCCTGGGATCTCCAAATACTAAGTATTTTTCTTATCTCAAGATACCTTTGTTATCACCAAATATACTTTGCTGGACATACAGCCAGTGCTCATTGCTATGATCAACATTAACATGCATTAAGGTTCTGTTTGTCCGTGGTAGGTTGCAACTCACTGACGAGTCATGAAACAATTTAATAGATCACAAAAAAATTAGAAACGTGAATTGCAGCAGAATAAAAACTATCAGAATGCATCACACATCATTAATTTTGTATATATGTTAAATTTTTTATGCAGGAAATTTTTATTTCTAAATATATTAACATCATTATCCGTTTGCTTCCACATATGCTTGGTTTGTAAAGGTGGTCAGGAGATACTGAGGCTGGGCAAACAGTGGTTATGCAATTCAGACTGGTAACAAATGCTGCATTGTTTATGCTGCAGCTGCTGCTTGGGTTAGGACAGCCACCAAGTCATTACCAATGATGACAGACACAGCTGTCTGGGAAAGGCTATGAATAGAAATAGGGACAAAAGTTCCCACATAGATAACCTAATACAAACAAATCCACTCAGTTAGGAGTGTCCAATTTTTATTATTTCTCTGACCACCAAATAATCTAGTTTCCTTAATTTAATCCGACTAGTTTGATACTTACTTATCAGAGGGTATTCTGAATTATTTCTAGTCCATTCTGAAATAGAAAATCAAGATAAAGAAGTGAAATTGGTTGTAAAAACAATACTCATGCGTGTCCAAAGTCAGAGCTAATCTCTGAGGGGATGCCTGCATTTGCACACTAACAGAATCCAGTAACCCAGCTCAAGAGAATTTGCACAATTGGCAAATCATCACCTCAGGATCATGGACACAAAATAAGTCTCTGGGTTTGACTTGACCATAAAAAGAAGAGTCAGATACAAAAACAGGAAAATTCCCAATAGCCCCTAAAAGAGATATTTCAAGGGGAGAAAACGAAATATTTTTTTTATCATACTTTGACATTGTTTTTATGAAAAGCATCATCCTTAAATATAATTTCAGATTATATTTTTCTCCTTCAGTACTCAATTCACAGAGTATTCTCAGGTACAGAAGGAAAAGGAATTTTTCTTTGACTTTTTCCCTATTATGTTTGTTTTCATCACTTCATGAAAGGAAAATACGTGCCCAGTTCAAAGCCAATTCTGAAATAATTCATTTGGCTTTTGTGAGGGAAGCAAGGATGACCCAGAAAAATATGACACAGTTTCTGCTTCCCAGGACATTATAATTCTTCATGAGATAAAGAACATTTCCACACATTACTACAGTACAAGGAATTGTCTGATAAATCAGAGGCACAGAGCTTAAATGGCATGAAATATGCTAGAAAAGAGAAATCACTTCCCTTAGGGTGAACCCTGGAAGGCTTCATTAAGAACTGGGAAATGAGCTGGGCTTGACAGGAAGGGCAGAATTGTGGTGGGTGGAGGCAGATGAATGAGTTCCCTATGAAAGGTGAGAGGAGCATGGTGAAGACATGCAATGGCAGGTAGGGCTGTTGAGCTGGAGCAGAGACTCAAAGTGGAGTCAAGAAACAATCCAGAAAGGCAGGTGGGCACGGACTGTGGAAGGCCTTGAATGCGGGTTAAATGCGAGCCCAACATTGGAAGCACTGAGGATGCTCTGCCAAAGACTCAATAGAGGAGTGGCATGATGGAAGAAATTTATTAGGCAAATTAAGTGTATTAGGAAGATATTTGGCTGAAATGGACCAAAATAGGAAACACTAAAGCCACAGAGTCCATATGGCTGATTGGAATATTTGGAAGGAAGATAATGAAGGTTTGAGATGCGCATGAAGCTAAAGGAGGGAGGCAATCCCAGACTGAAGGTTGCCGACAGACAACAGTAGAAGGCCAAAGAAAAGTCCTGGGGAATCCCCTTGGTCAGGAGCATTAATTCACAAGGTGATAAGAAAGGTAGGAGAGTACGAAATTAGGTGAATAGAAATCTCCAAAGGAAAACTTAAAAGGCCCTTCATGTCTCCTATGTAGTTTTCCCTCTCACCACTCCATCTTCATCTCTCCTCTCCAGTATGATCCTAACAAGCGCATACCCACAGGACACAGGGATCACAGGGATGGAGGGAGAAGTTGCCCCTCTTGCCTTTCTTCTCTTCAGCCCTCTCCTCCCTAAGGGAGACAGATTGTTGATCCTAATTTTAGCCCCAACTTGATTCCTAGAACAGGCACCTTTACGCACTTTACAAACCGTGCAACCATCTGTAGAGGCTATGGAATGACCCCAATATGGGACAGAGGAGACACAGTAATACCCCTGGGACACTTCCATGTCAGAAGTATTTATTGGCTTCCCCTGACACTGGTTGCATTCCTCTCTCTTGTACAGAAGGGTATTGGTTCCCATGAAGGAAAAGAGAATTACACAAGAAGGCAGGTTTTCCAAGGAATGTGAACTCAGTGCCACTGCATTTTATTTTATTATACGTTATATTAACATACATTATATAAATAATCAATTAGCGTTCAATTATTGTATATTTCATCATGTAATTAATATCCTGGGAATGATGTTTTGCAAGTTTGGCTTATTTTTATCATTTGTTTTGCCAGTTAAAAAATTAATACTTCTTTAAAAATTCAATATCTCATTATGTGAATAGTGCAATTTTCTTCAGAAATTATTCTTTCCATAATCTTCAGTATAAGCTTCTCCAGCTTATTAAAGGCAATTGTTTCACTTTGCATAGATTATGTCATTTAATTCATTTAAGAATCATAAAGAAATATTTATTGAGCGCCTACCAAGGCTATACACTATGCCTTCTATTTGTAGAGAAGCAAAGATGTTTAAGACACAGCTTCCTTTCCAAAGAGGTTTATAAGCCAGTGCATGGATATTCGCTGGCAATTAGCATTGTCTTTGATGCCACATTTGCAAAAGCAGAGTCTCTAACTCTGCCATAAATCCCTTCTATACTTCTATGCTTCATAATAGAGGGTTGCAGCTAGTTCTAGAGTACTGTGCATTCCCTTACTAGGCTGCTTTCAGAGGTCTTAAAGTTATTTAAAAGATATTAAAGGGATTTATTTTTTTTAAGATTTATTTATTTATTTTGAGAGAGTGAGAATGAGAGACAGAGATAGTACATGAGAAGGGGGAGGGTCAGAGGGAGAAGCAGGCTCCTCGCCGAGCAGGGAGCCTGATGTGGCACTCGATCCCCGGACTCCAGGATCATGACCTGAGCCGAAGGCAGTCGCTTAACCGACTGAGCCACCCAGGCGCCTGATATTAAAGGGATTTAAATGAATTCCTTCATTGGGCTACTTTAAGGGAGTTAAAAGACTGACTCCAAAGTGTGCATATAAAGTAATAAATTATTTTTTTTAAAAACACAGTGTATGCATTCAAGTGAATGGTGTCCGCAGAAGAAGTAACTGCCTTAAGTCTGCATGTAGATTTCAGACATACTATCAGTGCACCAAAGCTCTTTGAAATTTCTCTTTTGTAATAATCTTCCAGGTCAGTTTATGGGCCACAAAACAAGCTCCATTTCATTTCTTTTAATTATAGGGTGATCTTCTTTGATCCAAGTATTTTTTTATCTTGGTGAAATACATATTAACATTACTATTATTATTTTAATCACCGAGAGCATACAATTCAGTGGTATTTAAGACATTCACAGTTGTGCAACCATCACCACTATCTAGTTTCAGAACATTTTCATCATCCCCAAAGGAAATTCCTTACACATTAAGTATTATCCCTTTCTACCAGTTCCTGGCAACCATTAATTACTTTCTATCTCTATGGATTTTTTCTATTCTGGGTATTTCATATAAACAGTCATACAGTAGTAATCTTTTGTGTCTGGCTTCTTTTAATTAGCACGATGTTTTTGAAGTTCATCTATTTTGTAACATATATCAGTACCTCATTCCTTTTTATGTCTGAATAATATTCCATTGTATGGATATAACACACTTTCTTTACCTATTTATCAGTTGATGAACATTTGATTTGTTTCCACTTCTTGGTTTTTGTGAATAGTGCTGCTATAAGTATTCATGTACAAGTTTTAATATGGACATACACTTTCATTTCCCTTGGATATTACTGGGTCTTGTGGCAACTATGTTTAACCTTTTTAAGAAAGGTTGCCAGACCTTTTCCAAAGCAGCTTAATCATTTTACATTCCCACCAGTGCTGGTATAAAGGTTTCAATTTGTCCACATCTTGGCAACACTTGTAATTTTCCATTTAAAGTAAAATTCTAGTAATCCTAGCGGGTGTAAAGTGGTGTCTCATTGTGATTTTGATTTGCATTCCCCTAATGACTAATGACATTGAGCATTCCTTCATGTGCTTATTGGCCATTTATATATTTTCTTTGAAGAAATGTCTATTCAGTCTTTTGCCCATTTTAATTTGGTTGCTTGTCTGTCTGTTGTTGAGTTGTAAGACTTTATATATTCTGGGTACTAGTCCCTTATCAGATATATGATTTGCAAATATTTTCTTACATTCCATAGTTGTCTTTTCATTCTTTCCATAGTATCCTTTGATGTATAAAAGATTTTAATTTTTATGAAGTACAATTTATTTATTTATGTATTTATGCTTTTGATGTATCAAAAAATTGACAAATCCAAGATCATGAAGATCTACTTCTATGTTTCCCTTAGGGAAACATAGTATTAAAATTTTATGCAAGCATATATTTTATTGTTTTCCTTCTTATATTAAATATTTGATCCAGTTTTACTTATTTTTGTATGTTGTGTGAAGTGAAGGTCCAAATCCATTCTTTTGCAATGGGTATCCAATTGTCTCAGCACCATTTAATGAAGAACTACCCTTTTCCCATTTTAATGGTCCCAGCAGTCTTGTTAAAAGTCAAGTGGCCATCTCATTGTGGTTTTGATTTATATTTCCCTGATAATGAGAGATGTTGAATATTTTTTCATGTGTCTGTTAGCCATTTGTATGTCTTCTTTAGAGAAATGTCTATTCGTGTCTTCTGCCCATTTCTTAACTGGATTATTAATTTTTGGGGTGTTGAGTTTGATAAGTTCTTTATAGATTTTGGATACTAACCCTTTATCAGATATGTCACTTGCAAATGTCTTCTCCCAATTCCTAGGCTGCCTTTTAGTTTTGTTGATTGTTTCTTTTGCTGTGCAGAAGCATTTTATCTTAAATTACCTTACACCTGTCAGAATGGCTAAAATTAAAAACTCAGGAAACAACAGATGTTGGTGAGGATGCGAAGAAAGAGGAACCCTCCCACACTGTTGGTGGGACTGCAAACTGGTGCAGTCACTCTGGAAAACAGTATAGAGGTTCCTCAAAAAGTTAAAAATAGAACTACCCTACATCCCAGCAACCACACTACTAGGTATTTATCCAAAGGATACAAAAATTCTGATCAAAGGGGTACATGTGCCCCAATGTTTATAGCAGCACTATCCACAATAGCCAAATTATGGAAAGAGCACAAATGTCCACTGACTAATGAATGGATAAAGAAGATGTGGTATATATATAATGGAATATTACTCAGCCATCAAAAAGAATGAAATCTTTCCATTTGCAATGATGTGGATGGAACTAGAGTGAAAGAAGTCAGTCAGAGAAAGACAAATACCATATGATTTCATTCATATGTGGAATTTAAGAAACAAAACAGATGAACATCAGGGAAGGGCAGGAAAAATAAAATAAGGTAAAAATAGGGAAGCAAACCATTAGAGACTCTTGACTACAGAGAACAGGCTGAGGGTGGCTGGAGGGGAAGTGGGGGGGGATGGGTTAAATGGATGATGGGCATTAAGGAGGACATTTGTTGTGATAAGCACTAGGTGTTATATGAAAGTGATAAATCGCTAAATTCTACTCCTGAAACTAATACTACACTGTATGGTAACTACCTTGAATTTAAATAAAATCTTGGAAGAAAAAAAACCTCAATTGGCTAAAGATGTATGGATTTATTCTGGACTCTTAATTCTATTCTATTGATCTGTATATCTATCTTTTGCCAGTACCACACTGTTTTGATTATTGTAGTTTTATAGCAAATTTTTAAGTGAAGGAGTGTGAGTCCTACAACTTTGCTTTTCTTTTGCAAGATTTTTTTTTTTTTTTTTGGTTATTTGGGTCGTTGCAACTGTATGTGAATTTTAGGATCAGTTTTTTCATCTATGCAAAAAAAAAAAAGAAAGAAAAAAAAGGTTGTTGGGATTTTGATGGGAATTATATTGAAACTGTAGATCACCCGGGGAAATACTGCCATCTTAACAATTTTAAGTCTTCCAATGTGAATGGCATGTCTTTCCATTTATTTTTATCTTCTTTAATTTCTTTCAGCCATGTTTTGTTTATGGTATAAGTCTTAAACCTCCCAGGTAAAATTATTTTATTCTTTTTGAGGTTATTATAAATAGAATTGTTTTTTTATTTCCTTTTCAGATTGTTCACTGCTAGTGTATAGAAATACCATTGATTTTTTTTTTTAGCTGATCATACAACCTTGTCGATTTCATCTATTAACTCTACTACCTTTTGTGGATTTTAGAAGTGAAACTACCTCTTCTTCTTTTCCAGTTTGGATGCCTTTTCTTTCTTTTTTCTTGCCTAAGTGTTCTGGCTAGAACCTCTAGTTCAGTGTTGAATAAAGTGGCAAAAGCAGACAGCCTCTTCTTCCTGTTCTTTTTTTTTTTTTAATTTTTTTTCTTTATTTGAGTAGAGATAGAGAGAGAGAGAGCAAGCATGAGCAGGGGGAGGGGCAGAGGGAGAGGGAGAGGGAGAAGCAGGCTGTGCAGGGAGCCCAATGTGGGGCTGGATGTGGGTTTGGATGTGGGGCTCAATCCCAGGACCCTGAGACCATGACCAGAGCCAAATGCAGAGGCTTAATCAACTGAGCCACCCAGGCTCCTCTTCTTCCTGTTCTGAGAGGAAAAGCTTTCACTCTTTTACCATGGAGTATGATGTGGGAGTTTCATAAATTAAACATACTCATTTATTTTCCTCTACTCTTCTCTGTTTGCTTTCCATGTTTTATTCAGTTGGTTTTGCCCAACTTAACCTCAACCTGTTCTCCTGATGTTTGAGCCTATTGAGGGCCTCTGGAAGAGACTGGAGAGGCAGCTAAAGCTATGAACATCCTCAAAACTCATCAGGGAGTCTGGCTTATTTGTGCGCAGTTTGTTCTCTGTGCAAACTATGAATTATTAACAAGTGTATAATTGTCGGGGCACCACAAATATAATTTCAAGGACTTATTATCAGTAAAAGTTAAGGATTGGTAAGTAGAAGAAAAAAATAAAGGAAAAGAGGACAAAGAATAGAGAGCTGTCTACTACTATTGGTATTCACTTGGTAATTTTTTCTGTATTTCAGTGGCCTAGTATTGGATTTATCAAATAAATGCTATACCCCCAAAGGCAAGAACAATAACTTTTATTATATTTTTTCTCTATTTTTCTCTACCTCACCCCAAAATTACACACACACTTGCTCACACAGATCACAATCTGAGGAGTGTGGCAACTTTCTGATTTATGTGACTTCAGTGTCTAACATAAATGCTTGAGAATCTGGGTCCTCCTTTTCCTTAAAACATGATGAGAGAATATGAGAGAGTCTTGGTGTAGAACTCACCTGTCACATTAATGGTTACTGAGTGGCTTTCAACAAGTCCAGATGAAAAATTTGCAGAACAGCGGTATGACCCAGTGTCACCAGGCAGCATGTGATTAAAATGCAGAATAAAAACTGAAATATTCTCATTTTCATTCCAGCTTGTGTATCCCTGAAGTTTATACCCAAGAGATAAACAGCTTTTTCCTTCGAGCTTGCACCAGATCACATTAGGTCTGTTAGTACAGTATTTCACAGGGCATTTCAGATCAAACGAATTCCCTGCTAAGACAGTGTATATGGAATATCTCTTTACATACAGTTGTTCATTACATGATTTTTCCCCTGAAAGATGAAAACAAAATTCAAATCAAATATGTTCTATAAAGACCAGGTATTTGCCATTCAACAGATTCTGCCAAAGATTTCTCAAGTATGATTTTATAATTTTCCCAGATAACATTTTTTTAAAAAGATTTTATTTATTTATTTGACAGAGAGAGAGAGAGAGAGAGAACTCACAAGCAGGGGGAGAGGCAGAGGGAGAAGGAGAAGCAGGCTCCCCACCAAGCAGGAAGCCCGACATGGTGTTCAATCTCAGGACCCTGGGGTTATGACCTGAGCTGAAGGCAGACACTTAACCGACTGAGCCACCCAGGTGCCCCCCCTCCAGACAACATTTTTCAGTATATTAACCCTTATTAGCAGAGTGTCTGGTACATAGTAGGCACATGATAAGTATTTGTTGAAAAAAATAATTTCCTCAATTGTTGAATAATTTCCTCAATTTCCAAAATATTACTGACATTTTTATTATTATAAAATGTTATTTTATTTTATTATTTTATAGCTACTCCAATGGTAGCAAATAATAATAACAATTTTTGGTCAATAATTTATTATATTCCAGGGGCTGTTCAAAACACATTAAATAGGGATGCCTGGGAGGAGCTCAGTCGGTTAAGCGTCCGCCTTCAGCTTGGGTCATGATCCTGGGGTCCTGGGATCAAGCCCCACATCGGGCTCCCTGCTCAGCAGGGAGTCTGCTGGTCCCTCTCCCTGCCTGCCCACCACTCATGCTTTCTCTCACCCTCTCTCTCTCTCAAATAAATAAAATCTTAAAAAAATATTAAATATTTTAACCCATTTAATCTTCACGACAAAAAATATATTATTATGACACCTATCTTACAGAGGTTGTAAAACATTTGCCTAGAGTTATATGCTAATAAATAGGGGAATCAAGACTCAAACTCATACTAGAGTCCATCACTCTGTAAATCATTAACCATTACTCTATTATTGTTTCTTGAGTAATAATCACATTTTCTATTACTAGCTCTGATATATTCCAATAAGTGGGAGAGAGGAACTTTTGTAGACAATTATTTCCCTATTATACTTGGCATTAGAAATCTTCATTACTTGTTTCACAAAGACTTTAGTGCTGCCTTGCAATTTTTTCCATGACTTTTTCTATGTAGGACACATGCAACTCAAGATAATTGTTGGAAGATAGGATGTTCTGACATAACATGAATGTTTTGTCTTCCAAAGGGGGAGGAACAGCGATGCACCTCTTGGAAATTCTGTCTTTTGGCCTAACATACAGGAATTTGCCTCCCTTTATTTTGGTGGGGAGAGGTTTTTCCTGGAAACAGATTTTCTGTTATCGTCTATGAACCTTCTGTTAGTAATTGTCAGTTGCATATAAAATCTGCAGCCAAGAAAAAAGAACTTCTAAAATGACCTATTACTATTGAATAAGTTCTGTTACCCTTAACTTACCATGAAAGTATTTACCTGGAAACCTCAACATCTAGGATGTAATTGTGAACCAAGATACATGAAGAAGAATTATTCCCTAAACAAGCAAAATAGATATTGCAAGAACCCAAACTCATCTGACTTTATACATAATCCTTATAAATCCATTATCATTTCCTAATTAGCTTAGAGGGCATAATTGTGTTATATAATACAGAGTAATAACTATATTCATAATAAGAAGATTGAATCAACAAACAAAACTTTGAATAAGGCTTAATATATCTATTTTTTGAAACAAAGAAGAACAACCCATTTTACAAAGAATTTCATCAGAAATGGTCATGTCAAAAAACATTTTGTCTCAAAGGGGGCAAACTTCAATTACTTAGAATGTATACTTATGTGGAAGTATTCATTCTTTGATATTTGTTGGATTATATTGTCCCTTTGTAGACTCATGTACATGAGCAAGAAAAATGGCACCAATTTATGACAACCACTTAATTTTTTTTGTATCAGTTATATCATGAGTGTATATAAATCATAGAATATTCTACTACTGAACTGACTCCCTGTGCTGGTAAAACAATAACTACAGTCAACCAGATTCCTTTTAGTTAAGAATGCTATAGTGGCTCATACCTTTTTGTTTTTCCATTAGAGCTAAGGTCTTGAGAGTGTTTTCTCTTTAAATTCCTTTCCCTACATCCTTATGTTCGTTTGTTTGTTTTTTTCTTGGCTCTGTCTTCCCCCTTTTGAACTACCCTCTCACCAATATTTCCAATACATCCCCTTCATTAATTTCTTTCACTCATCTCCAGGCGTTCTTCTGAACAGATGTATGTCTCACATCAGCGTAACTGAGGTGATAGCCTAAACTAGCTTTTAAGGACAAAGCAGGCTAAGGGCAACTCGGATGTTGAGGTGAAAGACAGCTTTTGGCCCTGCCTTGCAAATGCTGCTCTCCTTAGCTGAATGTTCCACTTTATTTCTACACCCTTGCCAGCATAACTATTCTCATTTTTAGCTATTTATTAACCCCCAAAAAACCTCTCAGTATAATTTCTGCTCACATCTCATCAACCTCTGTCAGAAACTTGATTTGTCCAGGAACCAGATTGAGAACTGTGGAGAACTTTCAGAAACTTGTGAATATTTTTATATTTATAAATGCATTGAAACCTCAAACAAGTTCACTTTAAGACTTACTAATTCAGTTGCTTCCAAAAATTCAAAATAAAAATGAAAGCAAACTAAAAGCCAATTTATAAGGATGAAGTTTTCAAAAACTTGAAGAGAAAGGGTAAGATAATTTACCAAAAGGAAGTGCCTAACAATATAACACCTGGATGTGGTTAGACTTGCAACAAGAAAGCAAGAGGCCAGAGGCTGAAAAGCCAAGTGAAACTCACATTTCCAGAACTTCATTCCTCCCCCTGAAGTTAATAGACTACCTCACCCTCCTAACTTTGCTTTTCGTATACCTGGATCTAGATCAGTCAGTCAGAGTTTATGGAGCCTAGAACTAACTCAGTGCCAACATTGTGGAAAACAGCAAGATGGTTGTAGAAAAGGCCTTCCTGCCCTCAAGAAGCTTAGCATTTAATTGATGAGATGAGAGTAACTAACATAGCCACTTTCCCAGAATAAATTTACTATCTACCTTACCACTCTTTTTATCTTCAAATTCATCTGAGCTGAAAACAGGGCTCAGAGGACCCTGGAAGTCCTCGTATGTTAGTTGTTGGGGGGGTATAGAAATAAATAAGACAAGGTGTCTTCCTTCAAGGGGCTTGCTTTCCAATGGGAAATAAAGATGCTTGACAGATGGGAGAATGAAATAACACTATAAAGAGGTGCAGACTTTGGGTGTGCAGAGGATTAACCTCAGCTGCCACTATTGGGACAAGGCTTAATGGAAAAGTTATATTTGAGCTGAACAGTAGTGAACGAGTAACCCTTTGATAATCAGGGCAGTGAAAGGGACAGGGGAGGTATTTTAAGACTGAGCACATGGAAGCGCAGAGGCAGAGAAGGAGGACTCTCATGGCAGATTCAGGGAATTGATACACACTTGGATCACGGGTTTCTCACATAGTGACATGGAGACCACAGGTTGTTTCAGAATAAATGCAGTAAGCATTAAATGGGCCATGTTTAAACTCCACTTAGTCACCATGAGAAAATACAGAGCCTAATTCTTTTGGGATATTTAAAAAAGTCATGTAAATACCTAAAAACTAGAATAACCATTCAGACATGGTTGCTCAAATACTCTAAAATACTAACATATTGCGTGATGTTGAGATAGCCACCCAGTCTCCCTGGACCTCAATCCCTGTAAAACAGGATGAAAACAGGAAAATCCTTACCCACCATTCTCTCCTACACAAACTCATCCACAACTTCACCTCCCTCAGTGTGTGACTGACACGATAAAACCAGCTCTAAGTCTATGTTGCCTTTCCATTTAGCCATCAGGCTGTCACCCAATGCTAGTAGCACAAGTGAACATCTCTAGTCCCAGCCTAGGTGGCTATGTGCATGGGGGGAGTGCACAGAGCAGGGGTAGGAGAGGAGAGCCAGCTGATGGTCCTGATCACATCACTGACTCCCAGTGGCATTGTGGAAACATCACTGGGGTTCTTGCATATTCTTACCAGCAGGGTGAGGATCACTGGCTACCGCATTGGCTGGACAGGGATTTTTCTTGAATGGGGGAATGAATAGATTAATGCAGCCTTGCCAACAGGCATTAAAAGTCATCAAGGGGACTTGCTCTTTGTTCAAAGAGCGTATTGACACTTCCCATCCCCCTGAGACTCAAACGGATGTTTGTAGCTCAGGAAAGCTACACAGAGCTAAATGGCACAATTCAAATTCTCCATCAGACATCCATGTTGACACGCACGGCTGTTTCATGACATTCAGGAAATCAAAAGCTGTCCCTGGGGGGTTTGTCTTGTAAAAAAAACATTTTCTAAACAGAGGTGAGGAACACAGTTGCTTTTGGATGGAGGTATCTGCCAACGTTAGTTGTTCCTGCTGTTATTCTCAAACATTCATAGCTAATGGTGGGGAATTTTCAATGTTAAAAATAATTCAGATAAACATATTCAGTAAAATGATGAAACCTCTACCATCCTCTGGCTTTTGTATGATGAAGTATCTCTTTTTAAGTCACTAGAGGTTTCAGAAGACTTATAGTTTTTTTTTTTAAGATTGTATTTATTTATTTGAGAGGGAGAGAGAGATCTCCAGTGGGGTGAGGGGTGAAGGGAAAAGCAGACTCCCGCTGAGCAGGGAGCCCAATGCAGGGCTCGATCCCAGGACTCCAGGATCATAACCTGAGACGAAGGCAGATGCTTAACTGACTGAGCCACCCAGGTGCTCTGGAAGACTTATATTTTATAAATCTTTATGAAAGCCATGACTGTTTGTTATATTCGCATATTCCATGACTAGTGTATACCTAGCATATTTGATGCCTAGAGTGCACCATTTCTAGCAACACCCCTCCTCTATATGGAAAAATGTTTTCAGAGATCATGAGTTGAAACGAACAATAAAATGGCCAGAAAAGAAATAAAGACAGTGAATATTTCCTTTCATTGAACTTCATACATAAAACCATGGAAGTTAAAAAATGTTTAAAATATTAAAATCAAAAAGGGAAAAATGCACCAAATTATCTATTTAATAGTTTTGTAACTACTTAAACAGTATGAACTTTTATCCTTTAGTTGCAGTCTGATACAGTAGTCCATATAAATAATTTTCCAGTAGCTAATAAGTGAATTTTATTAAAACTGAAATTCTACAAAAGATACAATTTAAGCAATTACTAAATTGTACCACAAATGTGAAGTTTTATTTTGATTCATTCTTTAATTTTAAAACAACACTTTGAGGAGAACACATTTCAGTTGTATAGATATTATTCAATAAAACATGAAGTTTTAAACTTCAAAACTACAGTTAATACCTGAAAACAAATTACACCACATAGTTTGTCCTGTTTCACTTTTAGATTTTAAACAAATAAATATTCAAAGTGGTTGCATAGAATGAAAGCAATGAAATGGCTCACATTCTGTTTCTTTGGCTCCATAGTCACTGTGGTGTTGTTCTTTATTTAAAATCTACTGTTGAAATGAAGAAATATGTAGGAGCTCATAGAGACACAACACCTGAGCAAGCTCAGGTGATTCTGGACATTATAAATTTACTCATGAAATGAACACATGAATCTGTATGTGTGTCCAGAGCCAACTCTGTAACTGGGAAGTTCTCTGACTTCGCTTTCGTGTAGAATGCAATGTTTATCAAAGGGGAAGTACTAAAAATGTGCTAATTTGAAACTTACATACACATCATTCAAACCCAGGAATAACTATAGTAATTATTTAGAATTTAGACCAAAGATATTTTTGAGGGGAGGAGTGTTTTATCACTGATATTCAGGATTGCTGGTATGTGGTGATAATTAAAAGTAGCTCTATTTGTGACATGGCCAGAACCTGGGAGCCCTCTGGTTTCTTTCCTCTTTCCTGTCCCATTCTATCAGTCATCAAGTTAAATTGATTCAGTGTCCAAAATGTCTTGCCAATTTGCTTCCATAAAACTGCCTTAATTTGAGTCTTATTTCCTTTGATGTGGATTATTGTCACAGCCCACCAACTAGTCTTCTACATTCCAAACTTGGCCTTGTTCCCCTCCCCCCACCCCATTTATTCTCCACATCACTGTCACAGTTTTCATTCTCAAAATGAAAATCCAATAGAAGGATTTTGTGCCTTAAACCCTTCAGAGACTCTTCAATGCCTGCAGGAAATGTCCAGATTCCATCAAATAAAATTTAACCCCTACTTCCTTTTGCAAACTCACCCCACCCCCATCCTCCAGCAACCCAAGTCCACTGGACATTCCCCCACTCTGTGAGTGTCTCATGCTGTTCTATGTGACGTGCAGCATTCCTTTATAATTAAATATGTGTTTATGCATCTGTCCTCCTATCAGGTCCATGACTTTCTTGATGAGATAGTACCTGTCTCTGCAGGAGGAGGTGGGCTTAGTATGAAAGGAAGAAGGCCTGAAGTAGCCTGAGACTGAACAAAGAGAGCTCAGGAAGAGAAAAATTTCCTGTTCACAACTCTGACTAATGCTATCTATGCGCTAAGGGAGCAGAGCAGACACATCTGAGCTATTACAAAGGTGGCCTACAGGGCACTGAGGTGAAGAATGTATGCACCTCAACATACCCCATAGTGGTTAAACTATAACCACTAAAGAAAAACTAGACCTTGCAAGTATATAGTGTGGGAAGGCCTGATTTATGTCCACTGAGGGGTGATATTCAAAATATTTAACAAGTGATACTCTGTGGTCATCCAGATACCTGGATCTGATTGGCTAATCAGAAAGACGTGCCAGCCACAAATAACTCCACGGGCCAGTACTTTCCAGTTGAGCAAGTGTAGCTGCAGGTGTAAATACCATCAGGAGCCAGGGAGGGTAGATAATTTGTGAAACCTATTAGCTCATAAAAAAAAGAGCTTCATGATTATGAATCATATGTGAAGTACAATTATTTCTAATTTTTAAAGACCATGCACCTTGATTATAACTGTTACCATGAGGAAAATCCCAACTGAGATTCACTCTTGCTCCATTGAAAAATTCTTACACATGCATGGAAAGTTCAAAACGATTATATTTACTGAAAGAAATGAATGACGGTAATGAACGCAGACTGCCTTGATTTGAGCTATGACAGAGTTAAACATAAAAGTGTCAATAGAAGATGTGGTCCATATATACAATGGAATATTACACAGCCATCAGAGGATGAATACCCAACTTTTACATCAACATGGATGGGACTGGAGGAGATTATGTTAAGCGAAATAAGTCAAGCAGAGAAAGTCAATTATGATATGGTTTCATTTATTTGTGGAACCTAAGGAATAGCATGGAGGACATTAGGAGAAGGAAGGGAAAAATGAAGGAGGGAAGTCGGAGGGAGAGATGAACCATGAGAGACTACGGACTCTGAGAAACAAACTGAGGGTTCTAGAGGGGAGGGTGGTGGGGGGATGGGTTAGCCTGGTGATGAGTATTAAAGAGGGCACGTGCTGCATGGAGCACTGGGTGTTATATGCAAACAATGGATCGTGGATCACTACATCAAAAACTAATGATGTATGGTGACTAACATAACCTAATAAAATTAAATTAAATTTTAAAAAGTGTCAATAAATAATTTTTGAAAACCACAACGATCATGAAAGGTGTAATACATCAATAATTTTCTGTGGTGTGAAGCAGGATTTCAGCTTCTGTCAGAAGATACCATGATAGACAAACACAGAAAAAACTCCAAAACTTAGATACATGGTGAGGAGGCTACAGAAGGAGCGAAGTCTTCAGACTTAGGAGGAAAACAAGTCTCCCAAGGAGGAAAACAAACTTTCCCGGTGGCACAATCTGCCTTACTTTTGAGGGCCAGAGTGGTGGACGGCAGGGGAGATCTGATGACCCCCAGGGAAGGGAAGCAAGTGCCTGTTCCCCTGCAAATTGGTATGGGTTCAGGGGTCCCCTGGGGCAGTAGATTGAATAAAGTCAAGACCAACTCATGCACAGCAAAGGCAGCCATGGAATCACACATCAGAGGTTCTGGAAGGTTCCTGGACACCTTAAGGAATCATGTGCACAGCATCAGAAAGCCCATGTGGCATACTTCTCACCATAAGCTAGCTGGCATAGACTCCACAAATCATGAGGTGACATGAGATGAAGTGTTGACATGCAGACACCACTGATTTCATGTATTCTGCAGTGTGCATTAAGCTTACCACTTTAACTCTGGTAAACAAACCTCCTACATAAGTCAGATATCCCCAGAAGTGCTAGGAATGCTGGGGAAACTTGATGTATGCATGCAAGGTTAAAACAGAGCTTCTATTGTAAAGAGTGACCATTGGTAATCTAAGCCAAACCCTGTGCCATGATCTCAGAGGTACAATGAAAACTGAGAGCCTCAGTCCCTACCATGAGATGAGAGATATTTACATACATCTACCTGACAAACAACATGCCATGTAATATGGATCCAAGACATAGATATAGTATGAAATAATAGTTCAGGTTTTTCTTCTTCTCTGTGGATATTGTCTGATATTGGTCTTTATTTTCTTTTATTTTTTTACAGGAAGAGAAGCTTTGTTGAATAGTGGACCTCTTGATTGCTAGTAATCTCAGTGCTTACAATCTTACTCAAAAAACCAAAGAACTTTAAAAGGCCAAATTGAATACTTGACACACAGACACACAAACAAAAGTCAGTGGTTTCTTGGTAGTATTGGTCTTTAGAAGGGGATAGGCATCTCTTCCCTGTCTAAAAACACACATGCAAACATGCACACATAGAGAGAAAGAGAGAGAGAGACTCACATTAATGTAAAGTTCCTTTAGAAAAATGGAACTGGAAAGAATTAAAGCATTAGCTTCACAACAAGAATGCACATAGTATGAATCCAAATTCATTCCCATTGCTTAAAAAACAAAGGACAAGAAATGAGAAAATTGAGAGAATTTTCACAATCATCTCTATTACCATTTCCTCCTTAAAAGTCTCATTGTACTGGTATGTGAAAACTTTAAGTTTGCTTTCATGTGGTATTTATTTAGCACACTTTGAAGCAATTTCTTTTAGGGCTAGAATTTCTCATTCTGTGATATGACTATTTGGGGGAAAATTTGAAGACTATCTTTTCAACCTCGTTTTATTGAGCAATATAAGACTTTAAGCCATTTCTTGGTTTTATCTAGTTTGGGATAAGTCTAAAATTGTTTTGTCTTGAAATAGTCATTTTAGTATTTGCCATAGCTTCGTCTAACAGTCAGCAAAGCTCACAAAGTACCTGTGCCATTTCCTCTCCTTGAGATATTAAAAGACAGGACCCACAGAGAGCATTAGCCGTCCTCAAGTCAGACAGCACATGGATAGCGGCATAAGTCACATTTGGGGGGATCACCTCCAGAATCACTGCTTCACGTTCATTGTCACTTGCTCACAGGCACACAGCACCTCACATTATCAAAGTGCTGCAGACCCACCCTAGATCCTCCCGATGGGGGGAAGATAAGGACGTAACTAATATTTTTGAGTTCTTATAATGTGATTTTCACTCTTAGGTACCATACATATATCGTTTCATTTGATCCTTAAAATCTTATCAGGTACTTAGAGTTGTTATCTTAATTTTTAAGCTGGAAAAACCAAGTATTAGAGAAGCTAAGCCACTTGCTGAAGACAACCAGCTGATGGGAGTCCGAGCCAGGACCAGGACTTGAGCCCAGACCTGGCTAACTTCAGAGCAAAAGCTCTTATCTGCCAGTAGTTGTGGAAGTAAATGAGAACACACAGCAAGAGTTCTTAGCATTGTGCTTGGCTCGTAATAGACAACAAAAAAATACAGGGTATTATTATTTCTTAGGATGAATTTAGGGAAGTGACACAGTAGTTGAGCAAAGCCTGCAGGCGGCAGAGACAAGATGGAAACCAGAAGTTCTGCCCCAAGTGCCTCTGCTCTGAGCAGTTATTCCCAGCTGAGTCAAGGATCAGCAGTCATGCATAATGACTGGCATATGCATTGGGCAAACAAATATAATAGACATAGAAAAGGCAGTATATCCCATAGAAAAATGTCCTTTTGTATGATAGATGAAATCCTACAAAATTATACTAACCAGGGGTGCTTGGGTAGCTCAGTCGGTTATGTCTGACTCTCAATTTTGGCTCAGGTCATGATCTCAGGGTCATGAGATTGAGCCCCATGTTGGGGTTCACACTGGGCATGGAGCCTGCTTATGATTCTCTCTCTCTCTCTGCCCCTCCCCCTCTAAAAAATAATAAAAATAAAAAATAAAAAAGAATTACACTAACCAGCAAGGCTGGCCTTGGTCAAAAGTGGGAAGTAAAAATACCTTTGTCTTTATATACTTTTCCAAGCTTTCTTTCAGTAACTTCTCCATTATATCTCTACCAAATGACAAATGTCCCCTTGTGGTTCTACCCTACTGGTCACTGACCATAGCCAAAGGATTCACACATGTTCCATTTCTGCAGAGTTCTGCCCACCCCATTTGACAAGAATGAGTATCTAGTAGAGTGTTGGTTGGCCAATTCTGCAATTCTCTCTGTGGAGTAGCAAACGTTTTTAGCCAGTTTAGTGAGCCCTAAAGAACAATGATTCATATTGACAATTTAGACAATAGTTCCAGAAGACTTTGACCGCCTGCTCCTGGGAGGCCCTGTCCTTCAGAAATGCTAGGCCCTCTACCTTGATCACAGTGCCTTCTGGAAGAAAAGCAGCACAGGAAAAGCCTACAGCATACCTTAGAAGCTGTGGCCAGTAGCATCAAAGAGAGACTTTGTCATTGCATCAGAAATCAACATAAGTATTTCTAAATATTGCCTTCAGTGATAATGTGGTTACTTGGGATGCTCAGGGTAAGCATGGGTTCTGTGTTGCTGTAAAGACACAGGGAACATCTGCCTCTACTTCTCTCCCAGGTACTTCTTCCCCTTCCTAATGCACTGTACCACAGAGATCACACTGAGATTCACTGGCATTTTCAAAGCCCTAGAAGATAATTAACAATATCCATGTGAGCAGAAACTGCCAACTCTCCCCCAATATTAATTCTCCTCTCCTAACTGGTAGAAGAAGATTAAATAAGGCCACAACCACCCAGCTAGAACCTAAGTGCCACAACCTATCTTATAACCACTTCTGGACAATGAGCTGCTGATGACATTTGTGAGTTCCAGGTTGTGTTCACAAGATAAATATGGCTAACAGGAAGGAGAAAAGGAGAAGTTAGCTCTACCAGCTAAACTTGGGGTTTCCCTATGACTGGCCTAGATGGTCGTTCCAACACTACCCTGCACTCTGTTCAAAGTGAGCCTCAACTTAGACAAGTTTAGATTCTGAGCATTTGAGAATGATACCCCTGCACATGCAGGCGCAAGCACACCATAATTGCTTCCGTAGAGATAAGCATGTAAGTCAGAGGCCATGACCATGAAAGGATAGGTGGGTAAGACTGAGCTTATTTTGAGGCAAGGGAATGGAGACTATTAGAAAAGTGAAGCAAAGTGCATACGATAGAAGAGCTCACAAAGGCAATGTCACTGGAGTCACATGACGACCAAAGCTTTGTTATTTCTTGGTAACTGTGGATGATTGTAGATAATGATATCAAGAGTTATTTATAGACAACTTTTCTCAACCCCAAACAAGAGATGACCTCCCAAGCCTACTTGAAGGGAACTATCAAGCTAATTAAATTTTGGACTAAAAGAACATTATTAGCTAAAGTGACACAGCACTTAATGATGCATCAAGTAGATCATAGGAAATCCTCAAGATATAAAGGTTAAAATTAATGTGTTCTAAGTGTTGTATAGCATTAATTCACTTGCTACAGCAACCCTATAAGATCAGTGTCAATATTGTCCCCGTTGTTGAGATGAGGAAACAGAACCAGAGAGGCTACGGTCACAGTAAATGGCAGAGAGGGGACAGTAATCCAGGTGGTCTGGCTCTAGAGTCCCTGATCCTAACCACTCTGCCACGGCCTTTCCAAGAACCACAGCAAAAGATTGATTTAATTTGGCGACCTGATTATGAACACCTGTGAACATTTTTCCTTCAACAATTTGGAACTCGTAAGTAAAGATGAAACTCACAAATAATGAAAATTAAATAGGAAAGCCCCAGCAAAGCAAGATAAGCAGCATTTGACTTCAACACTACAACAGAGGAAATTATGATAGTGGGACAGAGGAAGCAACAATTAATTAAAGAGCTTTTCAGGGTTAGGAAAATCTATTCAAGGCTCTTCTTATCAGCACACGGGTTAATCTTTTCATGCCTTAATCCAGGAAGTCCTTTAGCTGCAGAATATTTTCCTAGACATTTACATAAAAAGTAATCACATTTTGTGGCAGGCATTTTGGTAATAACGATACACAAGCATTTGGCAGAAGAATGAGTTCTACCCCCAGCACACCAGGTACACATTTCAATAGGAAAAAATAGCTAGAGCCATGGTAATAAGCCTGATAAAGACACTGTGTTATCAAACAGGAACTTCAAAAAATGATAGGTGCAGAGCACTTTCTGCCCTGTTTTTGATCTGACCCAAGGATATGGCCAATTCCCAGTGAAGGGACAATCTGAGTGGGATGTGGGGTATGGATCCATGGACCATACTCAACTATCAGAGTGAAGGAGAAAGAGGACATAGACAAGTGCCAAATGGAGACTCAGACCTAACTAATGCGTTCTTGATGGAGCCAAACCATAAATGGCCACTGGTACTAGATCAGATTAGGATTTATTTATTTTTATCACAATAAGCAGCAGTCAAAGATTTCCTACTGTCTTCATTTCAGACCATATATAGTGCCAAGTGGTACCCAGACAATAACTGCAGGACTCCTGCCTGCCTGAAGACGGAATCCTTGGTTGATCCTGAACTGAACAAGTGGTCCAAAGCCTCGCAGCTGGGAGCTGCTCCCTGGTGATGCATCTTCACTTGCAGCCTCGTTCTTCCCAGTATAATCTGCCCATCTGTGCATGAAAGGAAGGTGCTGACGCCTTTATTCCTTTCATCAGGACAGAGATCGAAATCATAGCCAGATACCAAGGGGCAGATTTCCCTTTTTTTTTTGAGAAACACAAAAAGCAAGCAAGCATAATTTTATTATAAAGGAGGACCTTAAACAAGAAGTTTATAGAGAATATAACATTTTTTTCCAACCTTATGGTAGATGCAGTCTCATTCCTGAGAAGAGGCACACAGATCTCCCATTGCTTTTAAGTTGAGGGAAAGAAATTCATAAAAATTAAAGAAAAATTAAATTCTAAATTAAAAAAAAATTTAGGCATTTTGAAACCATGCCAGTGTAAAGAACTCAGTAATTTAGTAAATCACAGAAAATCCCCAAGATAAATAGGTTAAAATTAATGTGGTTTTAAGGAATGGAGCCATCAGCTCTGTCTGGGAGAACAATTCTCACTAAACATTTATCTCAACCTATATCTTAAATTTAATGCAAGTAATGCTTCAATCTATCAACTGCTTTACAGTAAACCTGGTTGGCACTCTGAGGCTTTCCATTTCATTTTCCAAATAATTTGATTCTCTATAGTTGGGGTCGAATATATTGTGCAGTGTATTTTATTTATTCACTTTTTTTTAAGCTTTAAAAGCTCAACTATTTAAAACAATAACATTAACACTTATTTCCCATTTAACTGAATGTTGTGGGGGGTGCTTGGTGAAAATAATATCAGCAAAACACCATTGACATTTACTGGCTTTCATTATGTGCACTTATTATACCAGGCATTTCACCCATATTATTGCATTTAGGCACTTCACCCATATTATTGCATTTATAGTCTTCGAAATAGGCCCATATTTTAGGTATAATTATTATCTCTATCTTACAAATGAGGAGACTAAGGCTAAGAGAGGATAAGAAACTTCACCAAGGTCACACAGTAAGTGGCAGAGCCAGTAAACAAACCCAGTCCTAACCCTTCCCCCCAGTCTAGTTTTGTAAACACATTAGGAGGGGAATAGAAGTTTTACCCCACTCCCAGTGTGATATAGCACTGAACATTCTTTTTTTTTTAAGATTTTATTTATTCATTTGACAGAGAGAGCACAAGCAGAGGAAGGAGCAGAGGGACAGGGAGAAGCAGACTTCCTGCTGAGCAGGGAGCCCGATGCTGGACTCAATCCCAGGACCCTGGGATCATGACCTGAGCCGAAGGCAGACGCTTCACCAACTAAGCCACCCAGGCACCCCAGCACTGAACATTATTTTCCTTCATTTCACAGAGGATAGTTTATGTGCTCTTCAAATTGGTATGAATTCTATTTAATATATGACTCCAGTTATAGCTGTGTGATTTTAGGCATCTGATGGAAAATGAAAAACCCAGCCAGCCATCTAAGAACCTCATCAATGTAATACCAAATTACTTGCACACATAACAATGCTTAGGTGCCTGGGAATTTTTATTCTGCACCTGGTCGTGTGCCATCCTAACATCCACGGAGACAAATTCCAAACCAAGCAGTTCCAGAATTTAAGATGACATTCTAGAGGATTTCAGTCACCATATTTTCCAATTTAAAACCACAGCACACAAACTGGTAAGAGTATGTGTGTTTGTGGGGATAACCAGGCAGGAGATTTGAAATCAGACCTGAGAAAATCAGAAACTTCTGCTAGCTGTTTACAGTCTTTCAATATATGGGCCCCTGTGTCCATGTAAAGGAGCAAATGAACTCACTGGAAGGAAGAAATTGCTTTTTTGCCCTCATAAAATCTTTGCAGAGGTGGCCACACATCATCTAGGCAGACCTCAAGCTGTTTTCTATGCCATATGACACCCAAGTAGGAGCCATTCTCTTTTAGCTAATAGAAACAATGACAGAATGCTCCAATACTCGATTTCTGAGCATTTTCTCGTTCGGTATTCTCCAAGCACACACCCCAGTGAGGCAAATAGGGCAACTCTATTTAGTGACATTACTCAAGAGTAACCACAGAGTCAAGTACAACCCCGGTTATCCAACACCCATCCAGCTGAACTACAGCACTCTGCTTGCCTCCATCTCGAAAAGACAAGCTATTCAATCATCAGGACGGCATCCAGAGCATTTTTGCTAGAAGTAGTGATAAATTTGTACCTTATTTATAATATCCGCCCAATTCTCTTTCCTTACCATCGGAACATGTTTTTTAAGAAAATCAGCCAAGCCATGACTTGAAAACCATGTTCTTGTTTGGTTGATGTTCTAGAACGTGCTCAGTGACCAAATCTCACTACATGGTTTCATCCACCATTATCCACTTGACATCGCAAGTGAAAACATTCCCTCCACCACCCCCTGGGGAAAAAAAAACAAGAGATTATATACATAGATGCCTTACCGTTGATACTCCAGATGCCCAGATGTGGGATTAGGAAGAACACCCAACACAATTTCCCAATTCCAAGCATGCCAGGCAATGTCTTCATTTCCTGTGCATATCAGGGACAGAAAAACTTCACAAGTAGACTTCTCTTCCTCCCTTGAATTCTTCAGGATTGGACCAGGTTACCTACCTCAGTGACATCAGTGAAATAAGTAGAGAAGAGCAAGGAGGTGAAGAAGACAGTAGGAAGAGCCTGAATCATTTGTGAAACGAAGTGAACAGAAAAACGATGTGGTACTATATTCTGTGGTTTTTGCTTCTTGTCAAATCGGCTGTTCACTTTCAAACACTGATCTGCAAAGCGGCTCAGTCCTTAACTTCTCCTTCCGCTTTACCACCGTTTCTGCCCCACATTGAGGTTTTGCTCATTCAAAGTTGAGTGACATGAAAAATCAAACTCTGAAGAAATCTATATTGTTGCAATCTTTAGGTTGAGATTTTAATCGAATTAAGGTCAGGGAATTCATGGTAAAAAGTACCTATGGGTAAGTATGCCTTTTCCCCCTTTTCATAACTTGAGATTATGAAACTTCTTTTATGTAAAAGGTTTTAGATTTTTCTTCCTAAACATCATGTCATGGCAAGATTAGAATGCTTATTGTGATTATACCAGTGATTTATCTGAGGTTATGGAGAATATGAGTGACAGGAAGCACTTCCTCAACAGATGAGGGAAGGGCAGGTGTCTTTAATCTGCAGATAAATATCAATGGAACAAGATCATCATTAATATTAGCTACATGTTCTCTCTCTAAATAATAAAGTTCCGAGCTAAATGACATCTTGAATATCAGTTAAAGGAAACTTCCATTTTCAACATTTTTCATGTGGGTATTGTCTGGATGAAATAGAAGAGAAGCAATAAAAGGAAGAAATGGAAAAGTTCAAGATCAGATAGCTCAGGGTCAAGGTGGACTGTTTTCTCCAAGGCCACTTGTAATAATTAGCTGTGCTTCTAATTTTATATATTTATATATATATGTATATATGTATTTAAGATTTTATTTTTTTATTTGAGAGAGAGTGAGAGAGAGAGAGAGAGAGCGAGAGAGCATGAGTGGGGGGAGGGGCAGAGGGAGAAGCAGACTCACCACCAAGCAGGAAGCCGGACCTGGGGTTCAATCCCAGGACTCCAGGATCATGACCTGAGCCGAAGGCAGACGCTTAACCAACTAAGCCACCCAGGCGCCCTGTGCTTCTAATTATAGGAGCTAATTAAATTCACCCATTTGAGATTCCAAATGAGAAATCTAGATTTGTGACATCTGTGGTCATTGACAGACGCTGATTTTGTAAGTCTTTCTCCTGGAGGCTGATGATTTTCTTCCAAGGCCAAACTTCAATGGTTCTAAGTACATAAGTTTAAAAAAAAACAGTTATCATTGTATTTATTGATTCAAACAGACATTGTGTGATGGTTGGAGGCCCCAAGATGAATGATTTTAAAGAGCTCAGTGAACCAGTACTATAATCTCCTCGTATCTGTCTTTAGTGTTGGAACTGAAATATCATGTATTTCAACCACCACAGTTTAACACAGAGCAACTGTATGTTAGGACATCCATTACTTACCAAGTAAACATCCTGTGAAATATTTACCCAGCATTTACACAACTTTCTTTCCCGTGCTCAAGGTGGAATGCAAACTTCCTGTGGCAGCTGAGGCAAGGCTCATTATCCATTTAAAATGGTCCCAGAAGTCAAAAGTCATATAGCCAAGGATCCCAGGATATTGTCCTAAACAAGAGACAAGTCATATACACTTTGTTTATTTCAGCATAAAACCTTTTTGATCTATTTTAAGGATTTTTTTTCATATTAAAAAAGCCTGTGCTAATGAGACAAAATTTGGAAAAAAAAAAACCTTATGTAACATCTAGTGTATTTTTAAAGATATCTATTTTGTTACTTTTATCACCATGACTGGCTCTTTATTCCTCCACAGCTGAAGTCCTGAGAGTCCCCCTGAAGACAGAACCCTCCCTCAGAATCTGACTCCTGTCTTCATTCTAATTAAAAAAAAAAAAAAATGAAAGAAGCCTGGCTCCAAAGTTTGTTAGTTCAGTTACAAGTCAATTTTGCTTTAAATTTCTATTTCATCTAGCAATTACATTTCTATTCTGACCCTTGTCCCATTATAATTAAGTACTGTTTGATTAAAAAATTGTACTTTTTATTTAAATGTGCAAATTTGAAGAATTTACTACATTTTTGAAGAATTTAACTACATTTAAAAAAGTGATTGCATTGTGTTTTAGGATCAGTTTTAAAAACATCAATCTATCTCCAATTTTATTGTGAAAGACAAAAAGCAAAGTAGAATTGGGCTTCTTAAAATTCATTTCCAAACATTTTAGGAGCTACATACAGAGCAAATTCTTCAGTTTGCGTACAGATTCAGTTGCTTTCATGAATCATGAAGCAGCTGTACTTTCTTTTTTTTTTTAAGATTTTATTTATTTATTTGAGAGAGAGAATGATATATATAGAGAGAGCATGAGAGGGGGGAGGGTCCGAGGGAGAAGCAGACTCACTGCTGAGCAGGGAGCCCGATGCAGGACTCGATCCCAGGACTCCAGGATTATGACCTGAGCTGAAGGCAGTCGCTTAACCTGAGCCACCCAGGCGCCCCAGCTGTACTTTCTCCAATATTTTTTTTTTATGCCAGGAGGGTCAGAGAAACAGCAAACACAAAACAGATGCAGGACCCTAGAGAGAACTTACCACTGACATTAGACAACATCAGCCCAGAGGGATGAATCTTGGTTTTAAAAATTTTAGCACCCCAAAAAACATTGCATAGCTTCTGCCACATATGTAGTCCAGCATTTAAAACTTTTTCCATTCTTCTGCTTGGTGTCCTCTCCTCATCAATATTCTTGATAGCAATGGTTTCCAAATATGCTTGTACTTTAGAATCAGTCTGGGCACTTTTTATACACTGGGTGGGACTCCTGGATCCCATCTATGTCCACTGAATGAGAATCTCACAGGATTGAGCCCACATATCCCTATTTTAAAGAAATCTCCCAAAGTGATTCTGATAGCTGATTTGAATGGATATTTGGAAACCAAGAATGAATTGGTGGGAGACACAGATTTTGAGTCACAAAAGACTTGGTACCAAATCTTTGCTACTTATTAGCTGTAGAATCTTTCATAAATTCCTGGATTCTTAGAGTTTATTCTAGACACAGAGATGTACAGCTTGGGTGCCCCTTCAAGGACAGATTTGCTCTTGGCTGTGGGGAATGCAGTTGGCAGACAGCTTCCAGGTATAAACTTCTTTAGTGACTGCCAATCAGCCTGCATCCAGTGATGGAGAAAGGAAAATGTAAAAATGGCTGGCCATTTGGGGCTCCCATGGGATGCTGATGGGCAATACTTGACCCAGAGCTCCAGGTTGTCAGCCAAGGTTATGTCAGGCCTATATCACAGTTTGACTTCTTCCTCTGCCCAGTCGTGCTTCTGCCCCCTTACTTTCAAAGGTGCTGATTGCTAATCTATCTCAATGTCTGCCTCCAGAGAAATAAATCTATTCCACATCTCAATTTCCTGTTCTCTAGAACACATATGGTAATAACATCTATCTGTTATGTTGGTGAACTGAGATAAGGTATGCAAAGTGATCAGTAAATTACATCTATAATTATTCCTGAACCAAAGATGGGCTTTAATTTGGACAAGATGGATACCAGGAAGCCCTATGTTCATAAGCCAGGAAATAATGATGGTGGAACAATTTGAATATATTTGTTAATGGGAGTCATTTGTGCATGGAGATTGAGACTCTGAATAAGTGTGGTAACAAAGCTTTGATTAGCAAAGAAATGTAGCAGATTAAAGATGGTCTTAATTCCCCCTAAATTCACAAGGATGGATCAGCCATGCAGGAAGCCCTCAGAAGTAAAGGGCAGAAAGATTTAGAAATCTTAGAAGTGCAGAAGATGTAAAGAAGAGCAGGAGATGTAAAGAAGGGACCACATTGGGAAAGCGCTCTAAACATCCAAAGGACTGGAAGGGGTCAAAGCAGTGGTGCTGTCACAGCAGGACTAGAGGGCTGGACAGGTAACCAAGGCAGGGACCATTCCCTGAAACTGGAATACAGAAAAGGATCAGTCATTGGCCCCACACCCCAAGACAGGCAAAGAGACCAATTTGGTATTGAACCTTTCCCCTTTACTCCTTAAAGTGTCCCTTCTGTGAGAGGATTGGTCCCGCACTGTGAGGTGGATAGGGTTCACCCAAAACACGATATAAAATACCCTCAGCTGCAAAACTTAGAAGACTGAAGATGCTTTGGGGGAAAATAAATAAAAATGTATGTACAGAGAATGCCCAAGAATGCCCTTCTCCCCTTTACTTTCCTATTGACAGACTTGGAATGTATTCTGGATCTCTCATTTACTAGATGCATGAACTCAGACAAGTTATTCAATTTTGAATCTAATATTTCCTTGAATCCTGTTAGTCTGTAAAGCAGGAATAATAACACCTACCTGAAAGGTTGTTATGAGTATTCAATAAGGGACTTAAATGGTACTATATATTTGAAGTTAGCATACATGAAACCACATACCACAGTGCCTGGCACAAAACTAGGATCCTGACAAATGCATTTTCCTTTCTTTCCTACCACTCAGACAGAAAACTGTATTGTTCCTATGTCTGGTTTATTGGTATCTTTGCAGCCTGGACAGAGAGAGAAAGTTGACTTCCCTTATATCCTATGCACCTGTGTGTACTATATTTGTATGTGCTTATAGTACTTATTTGTACTATATTTTTGTGCTATTGTGTATGTTTATCTCATTGCTTCCTCATGAAACCAACTTGGGGATGCATCATAGCTTTGTAAATTGTTTTATCTTTTATTTTTGTGGATGTGTGTATGTTTGATGTGCCTGCAGCTTCAGATCTCAGCCAAATATTAGAGTCTGAAGCCATTAACTTGTTCTTCCAGGAGGAATTGGGGGTGCTACCTGGAAAAGAAGGGTGGCATACCTTGTAGATTTCCAACTACAAGCAGTGTAATAGAACAGGAGCCCCAGGGTCTGCATGCCAAAATCCATCGCCCCATTTGTGCCATGAGGCCATGCTTTTCACTCAGTGACTGAAGGCAATGGAAATACCAAGGCAGGTTCATTTTGAAAAACAGGACTCCTCTATAGGGGGCTTAAGGACTCCCCTATAGCCTTGCCAAACCTTCCTTAGAGTACACAGTAGTCTAGGATGCTTCCACCCAACCTACTTCCCTCTCCCCATCACTAGGGATCAAGCTTACTTTGTGGTATTTCTTCCATCCCCTCGATTTTTCACCCATACCTCCCCATTTTTTCTCACAGGCATCTCTCCTAACCTAATCCTTACACTTTCCATCTTATTTTGGAGCCTGCATTTGGAGAACCCAGTCTAATACATTAATTTTGCATAGTTACGATAATATGCAATATGTTTCTTATTTTTCTTCCCTTTACCCCTTGTTCAGGGGGTAGTATTCTTCATAGGGGGGATCTATTCTGTAGAAGGTAGGAATGCATGAAAGCAAGTTAGTAAAACAGCAGGATTAAGTTAGTCAATTTGGGAGAAACTGTAAAGATCAGCCAATTGATGGAGAAAATATTGAAAACACAGGCAAAAGAGGCAGAAATGTGGAAAATTCACATTCTTTTAACTATAACAGTGAAAGTAGCTAAGAGCATTGTGGAAATCGGAACCAAAAAAAGTAAAAAGCTTTTTCAGCACTGCACTACACATACTCATTCACATTTATCTTAGCGGCAGAGTCTTCTCCTTATTTATGTGGCTTTTTGAGGGGGAAAAAAAACCCATGCAGATGAAGTAAGCAGTAATTTGAAGCAAAACACAATGGAGTTAGCTTTATTTTGGAGTAAGATTGAAGAAATAAATTTGGGAGAAGTTTGTCCTGAAATGAAATATATATATACACATACACACATAGTTCATAACCAGTATGGTACCAGTTGGATCAAATGCTGGCTACAGAGCTGGAACAGCTTTCTGGAGGCCCCAACTGGGGCAGTCATTTAGTTGCTCAATAATTAGGAGATCCAAAATGAGAGGTCCCAAGGAGGGGTCGCAGGAAGTCAGGGAAGAAGCAGGGAATACTTGAGGGCTCAGGGCAGCAAACTGGGTGCCATTCACCAGCTGGTCCAAAAGTGCAGTATTCATATTTTAACATCTGATAGAGCTGTGCCAATGGTAACTGACTACCTTTTGGTCGTTTATCCCTTTACTATTGATTAGAGTTGGTGTTAATAAACCCAAATAACTATATAGTTGATCCTTGAACAACATAGGGGTTAGGGGTTTCAGCCTCCCACACAGTCGAAAATCTGAATATAACTTTTGACACTCCCAAAACTTAACTATTAATAGTGAGAGCGAGGAGAGACCACTTTTTACTGCAATGTACAATTTGCTGGAGAGAGGAACTGCTCACACAGAGATGACTAGCCTCACAGGGCACTTTAAGTGGATACTCTCAACACTCAGGCTCACTGCAATAACAACAGAAGGTGGTTAGGAAATTATTACAGCACTGCAGAATGTACTACAGTATATTTTATTCAGTTACAATTTAATACTATGTCTTTATGTTTGTTTACATTTCTCTCAATTGTGCATGGTGCTATGTCCAGCCTGTTAAATGTTTGTGAGTTTTGATACATTTTAACTTTATATAATAGATTTGTGTCTATCTTATAGTAGTTAATAATAAACTAGACTAGCACCTCTGCATTCATGACATACCATTTTCTTAAATTTTTTTGATAGTTCTAGGGTATGGGGTTCATCTGTGAGTTTTTTCAAATTGTTGCAAATCTCCCAAAACATTTTCCAATATATTTATTGAAAAAAAAACCCACATGTAAGTGGACCTGCTCAGTTCAAACCCATGTTTTTCAAGGGTCAACTGTACCTCTAAACTGTCCAACAATCATTTGAAAGGAAACTCAGAAAGCCCAGGGAGGCAGGCACACGCTCCTGATCCTTACGCAGGTTTTTAGCTTTCTTCTCAGCTGCCTGCCAAGATTGCTCTTCCTGCCCTTATCATGGGCATTTCTCCAAATGATTTAGAAAAAAAATACACTCTAGTAACATATGTTTAAATAGATGAATAATATGTCATCTTATAATTATGGGATTATTTCGCCATTTTCTTATTATGGGATATTTAGGTTTTTCCAATTTTCACATAGAGATGAACACTTTTGCTCTGCCACATTTTGGATGATTTCCTCAAAGTGGAATTACTGGATTGAACATATGAACATTTTTAGTATTCTTTATATCTAGGGCTACATAACTTCAAAGACCAATGTACATTCCTAGAGACAAGTTATGAGATTATCCAGATCTAGGTTAACTGCACCCTTACCATGAAAAAATGTCTTGTTATGATCATGATATTTTTAAAAGTACAACATTTAATTTATTCTGGTTTTTATGTTTAGTGAGGATGAACAGGTTTTGGAGTATTTTATCATTTGTGTGTTGTCACTCACATGCAATTAACTGCTTATTAAGATATTGGAGTCAGTGGCTTTCTTACTATTTTTTTAACTTAATAATGTATATATTGTGGAGAAAGGGGAACCCTCCTACACTGTTGGTGGGAATGCAAGCTGGTGCAACCACTCTGGAAAACAGTATGGAGGTTCCTTAAAAAGTTGAAAATAGAGCTACCCTACGACCCAGCAATTGCACTACTAGGTATTTACCCCAAAGATACAAACGTAGTGATCCGAAAGGGTACATGCACCCCAATGTCCACAATAGCCAAAGTATGGAAAGAACCAAGATGTTCATCAACAGATGAATGGATAAAGAAGATATGGTATGTATATACAATGGAATATTATGCAGCCATCAAAAAATGAAATCTTGCCATTTGCAATGACGTAGATGGAACTAGAGGGTATTATGCTAAGTGAAATAAGTCAATCAGAGAAAGACAAGTATCATATTATCTCAATGAGATGAGGAATTCTTAATCTCAGGAAACAAACAAGGTTGCTGGAGTGGTGGGGGGTGGGAGGGATAGGGTGGCTGGGTGGTAGACATTGGGGAGGGTATGTGCTATGGTGAGTGCTGTGAATTGTGTAAGACTGTTGAATCACAGACCTGTACCTCTGAAACAAATAATACATTGTATGTCAAAAAAAAAAAAAAAAAAAAAGGAGAAGATAGTAGTTTAGTTCTGCAGCCAGAGAAGTTGGGGGTGTGTTGGTGGTGAGATATGCTCAGGGTCCTGGGGAGGGCCCATCCCGGACAGAGAAACCCCAGAAAGGAAACAGAGGGTGTGGGGAGCAGCCAACTAGCTCTGGGTCCCTGCAGCAGAGGGCTAGGGGGATAGGCTCTGTAGGTCTCCTCTGGCTATGGCCAACAGTCCCCTTTAAGAGGTGGGGCTGCTTATTTGGCCCAATGCCAGGGGGCCTTTCAAGGTCAAAGAGAACATGCCCTCCCCACCAGAACCTGGGCACTCGCTGAAACTTGCTTTTGAAAATGCTATTTGGCTTGACTGAGAGGACATTGAGTAGGTGGGTAGATGGGTGGGTGAGTGGCATTGGGGTTTTCCTGGAAGTTAGTGTGGGATTGGGAAGGTTTGAGATGTTCTAGTTATCCTTTGAAAAAAACAAGTTTTATTATTATTTGTTTATTTAAAAACTCTAACACAGAGAAGCAGAAAGAATAGTATCATGAACAAATATAGTGACCTGAAGGGGTACATGCACCCCAATGTTTATAGCAGCAATGTCCACAATAGTCAAACTATGGAAAGAGCCAAGATGTCCATCAACAGATGAATGGATAAAGAAGATGTGGTACATATATATACAATGGAATATTATGCAGCCATCAAAAAGTGAAATCTTGCCCTTTGGAACGACATGGGTGGAACTAGAGGGAATTATGCTAAGTGAAATATGTCAATCAGAGAAAGACAAGTGTATTATCTCACTGATATGAGGAATTCTTAATTTCAGGAAATAAACTGAGGGTTGCGGAGTGGTGGGGGGTGGGAGGGATGGGGTGGCTGGGTGATAGACATTGGGGAGGGTATGTGCTATGGTGAGTGCTAATGAAGGGGGAGAAATCAGAGGTGGAGACGAACCATGAGAGACTATGGACTCTGAGAAACAAACTGAGGGTTTTAGAAGGGAGAGGGGTGGGGGATGGGTTAGCCTGGTGATGGGTATTAAGGAGGGCACATATTGCATGGAGCACTGGGTGTTATATGCAAACAATGAATCATGGAACACTACATAAATAAATAAATAAATAAATAAAATAATGCATATATTGACTATATTAAATTCTTGTCACCTTCCCAGTTATATTTTAGGCATAGTCTGTTTTTGCCTTTTAACATTTTAATAGTAGCTTTTGATTTATAGAAGTTGCCTTTTTAAAAGTAAACACACCTAATAATTTCTGTTGCCTTTAAATTAGAAAAAACCTTTCCTGGATGATTTCTAAATCAAGATGTCTAGGTGAGTGTGGTAGGCTGAAAAACAACCTCCCAAATGTGTCCACATCCTAAAACCTGGAACCCAGGACCCTCTGCTATCTTATATGGCGAAAGTAACTTTGCAGATTTGATTAAGGATCTTGAGATGGAGAGATTATCCTGGGTTATCCCCATGAGCCCGATGTAATCCTTAGAGGGACATGGGAGTCAGAGATGGAGGAGAAGGCAACGTGACAACAGAAGCAGAGATTGAGAAGATGTGGCCACAAGCCAAGAAACGTCAGCAGTCTCTAGAAGCTGCAAGAGACAAGGAAGGGATTCTCCCCTTGAGCCATCAGAAAGAATCAGCTTTGCTGATATCTTGACTTTAACCTTGTAAGACTCATTTTGGACTTCTGACCTCTGGAACTGTAAGAGAATAAATCTGTGTTGTTTTAAGCCACTGAATTTGTGGTTGTTACAGTGGTAATAGAAAAGTAATGAGTGACATTATCTCCATCACACAAATTCCCAGTAAATATAAAAATATTTAATGTCTAGCAAATATTTTACACTAATACAAGAGAAAGCCTGAATCACTATAGAACCTTCATGGAATTTCTTTTAGAAATAGAATGATGTGGCTGAACTATAAGAAGCTATGATGTTTTGGGGCCTAATTATCTCCTATGAATCTCAGTGTCCCCAATAACTATTGAGGACACCAGGCAGCCCACCCCTCAACTTCCCTTGGAAGAGTGATGACAGTTCAAGAGGCTGTTTTAGGATTACATCACTGGAATTCTGTATCAGTTTGAATTAAGTTCAGCATAGATAGTAGGAAAATCCAAAATTGTGATAGCTTAAATAAAATACAAGATTGTTGTTCACATGCAAAAGAGGTTTAAAGGTAAGCAGGATGGGGCTAACATCTTGGCTTCTCCTTCTTCAGTGACCATGTCTCCTGTCTTTTTCTTCACTTCTTAACTTTGACATCTGTCTTCTGGGTCCATGGTCCAAGTTGGATGGTCTCAGCTCCAGTCATCATATCTGACTTGCGGGCTCAAAGAGGGAGGCAGAAGGTCAAAAGAAGCAGCCCATGGGGATGAGTGAGACCTTTTCTGGAAATCCAATACCAAACTTTCACCTACAACACACTAACCCTGACTTAATCGTATGATCCCATCTTCCTGCAAGGAAGACTTGTAAATAGAATCTATCCAGGCAGGAAGAATGCCCAACTAAATTTCTAGGTTCCATTACTGAGAAAGGTGGGCTGAAGCTGTCGCTACCATATCCACCACTTTGGCCACCTAAATATCTATTAAGAACACATTTTCTTCTCCAAAAGGGACAATACCAACATCTCACCTTGCTACCTTGTCCAAGTCAAGATATTTGGAAGACACATATTCTCCCCATCAGATTTGTATGTAGCTTCTCATGGTTCCATGATCTATGACCTGAAAGGCAAGTTATATGTCCCAACATTCCCATGATGGTGTTTTTAAAATTTTTCATATGCAATTTTTGATTGTTGAGTGAAGTGTTACTTGTAATAATAAGACATAAGGGAGTCCCACTTTTAAAACTACTCTGCCAAAATGAGGAAAGAATATAGTATTCATAGCTTAAATTACTCTATGATAGTAATCAATTCTAATTGAATAATATTTGGTCCATTTTGATAAAAATAACATGTTTCTGCAACTTTTTTCTAGGCCATGGTGCATCAGTGCTCAAATTATGTAGAGGCTACTTGAAGCCATGGGTAAAAGCATCAGTATGATTTCTTTTCAGTTTTTAGGAAAAAGACACACACAGACACACACACACACACACACAGAAAAATTTATAAAGAAAAGGAAGGTCAAGAGTGAGGGTTCCCTGCTACAACAGTGGACAAATTCCTTGTTTAGTGCATCTGGTGCCCCAGCCTCTGTCCTCTGCAGTTTTTCCTAGTCCCTGTAGATTAAGTTCCCTGGGAAGCAGACTCTGAGGCAGAGTTTACAGGAAATTTATTAGAGAGTGCTCCAGGGATCAGTGAGTGCAGGGCCTGAGAAGAGAGTAGGACTAAGAAGAGGGAGCCCCAGACTGTGATGCAGTCTCAGCAAAGTCCTCAGCCACCCAAGGGAGGTCTGACACTGGTTCAGCCCCTTAGAGTAGTTTGGTTAAGACGACACGGACTTTATGTACCCACATTGACCAATCATTGGATATGAGCTGTCTCTAGGAAAGGTCCTTTGGTGAAGTACTTCTCTTTAGCATATTCCAAGACAAGATTGATAGCTGAGGACTCTCAGCCAGGAACACTCTCAGCAGCTGGAGAAATAAGTGCTTCAGTTCTGAAGGGAGTCTGGAAGGGCATCATAGCCTCCACCAACTGGTCCTTTTTCCATTTGAGTAGAAAGTACAGAGAGTTCCCATATACTCCCTTCCCCCACACAAGTACGGCCTCCCCTACCATCAACATCCTGTACCAGAGCAGCACTTTTGTTACAATACACATCATTATCACCAAAGCCCATGGTTAACATTAGGATTCACTCAGTGTTGTACTTTCTATAGGTTTTGACACATGTATAATGACATTATAGTATCACAGGGCCTAATTTCATTGCCCTAAAAAATCACTGTGCTCTGCCTACTCATCCTGGCCTTTCTCCTCTCCTCTCCTCATCCTGGCCTTGTAACTACCATGGCCATAGTTTTGCTTTTTCCCTAATGTCATGTAGTTGAAATCATACAATGTGTAGCCTTTTCAGATTGGCTTCTTTCACTTAATATGCATTTAAGATTCCTCTATGTTTTTCCATGAAAATGGAAATGATAACTCATTTCTTTTTTAATGCCAAATAATATTTCTTTGTCTGGATATACCTATTTGTTTATCCATGCACCTACTGAAGGGCATCTTGGCTACTTCCAAATTTTCACAATTATGAATTAAGCTGCTATAAATATATTTGTGCAGATTTTTGTGTGAACATAAGTTTTTAAGTCCTTTGGGTAAATGCCACAGGTGCATTTTTTTTTTTTAACTCTGCAAGTTTCCAAATTACTGAAGGTTTAGTCTACTTAGATGGCAGGCCACAAGCCCATGGCCTCTCTGGGCCAAGTGCTATTTCCTTCCAACGTCACTTTGAGTTGATCTGTATCTTGCAGGATTTTGCTAAAAGCGGCAGGAATCAGCACACTTACACTAATATTTTGAATTTTTCCTAACATTTTGGTTAATGTTACAGGCATAGCTAGCATGGGTTCTGCCATCCAAGGATTGTTTGACATATAACTTGGTTCACAAGTTTTCCAGTCTAGCAAATCTAAATCCTTAGAATCTTTCTCCCTACTTCCTTTTTATAGCCAAAGCTACAGTTTAGGGTTGTGACACTTTCTGTGCACTGTCCTGATAGGAATGACTGTATTTTAGGTAACAGAATTGTCTGTAGCTAGTTTAATCAAAAAAGGACTCATTTCAAATTTCTTGAAGCACCAGAAAACCAACTTAGGTGCTACATAGTGAGAAGAAATACCAAAAACCGTATCTAGTTATCCAATAGGGTTGTTATGACAAAATCACACTGCTGCCACTACAGTCAGTATCTGTGAAGCCAGAGACTAGACCTTCCCCACTGCTGTTCTAGAAACAAAACAAACAAATACCTCCATGATGGTGTTTGTCAGAGAAGTCACATGGCTGCTGCCTCATGATGTTCACTTACACGTTCCAAGTGTGACACACCGAATCCTAACTACAAGAGGGTCTGGGGAGTGCAGTCCTCAGCTTGCTTGTCTCCAGAGTACTGGAGGGCAGAATACAAAGGAGTTGCATTTGTATAGAGGAATGGTTCTCACCAAGGAGTAATTTTGTCTCTTAGGGATATCTGACAATGTCTGGATACATTTTTGGTTGTCACAACTGGGATAGGCATAATAGTAGCATCTAGTAGATAGAGGCCAGAGATGCTGCTCAACATCCTACAACGCACAGGACAGAACTCACAACGAAGAATTATCCAGGCCAAAATGTCATTGGTGCCAAGGTTGAAACTCTGGTGCAGAAGGAACCAATCTGCAGTATCTGCCTGAAACTTCCTCCTTAGATTCATATTCCCTGGGGGCAGTGGAGGACCTGGAAATCCTTTCTGGAGACTCAGAATGCAGGGTCTTACATTAAGTACTGAAGAACCACACAATGATCATGTCTTAAAAAAAGGGGGGAAGGGCTCTGTAACAAAGATAGGGACTATGCTTTGTGACCACCTGAGTTTCAGGCTTCCACCCCACTTCCCAAGGAACCTGCAGAACCGCATCTTAGAAATGATGAAAATTTATGATAAATATAAAACTCTCTTCTCCTTTGATTCAAACTTGAAGAATTTGAACAAGTATCTATACCAGTCTCTCACCAAAGCCACCTCGAGTTCCATTTTAGATTGGGTTCCCCCTGAGGCAAAACCCAATTTGAAGACTCAAGCACAGTTTATTTCGATGTGTTCCCAACATAGTAGGGGAGTGAGGAAGACAGGAAAGAGAAGGAAACTAATAAGTGGTTTGTTTTCTAGCAAGTTACTGCTGTGAATAAGGTCCTTAATCCTCACCTCTGGGAACACCTGAAAGCCAATATTGAAAAATGCCTCAGAGTCGTCCCACTCAAAGACAGAAGAAGCTGGGGTATTTAACCATTTTATTAGTTTTCTATTGCTCCTATAATAAACCTGGTGACTTAAAATAACACAAATTTATTATTCTACAGTTCTGAAGGTCAGAAGTCCGAAATGGGTCATACTAGGCCAAAATCAGGGTGACAGCAGGGCTGCATCTGGAGGCTGTAGAGGAGAACCTCTTCAGCTTCTAGACACCACCTGCGTCCCTTGGCTGGTGTCCCCTTCCTCCACCTTTAAAGCCGGCAGCATTTTCAAATTGCTGACTGTAACCTCCTTCTTTCAGTTTTAAGGACTCATGTCATAAGACTGGGCCTGCATGGATAGTCCAAGATAATCTTCCTGCTAAAGATCATGAACTTAGTCACACCTACAGAATCACTTTTGCCAGGTAAGGTAACATATTTGTAGATTTAGGGGATTGGGATGTGGACATCTTCGAGTGGGCCATTTTTCTATTATATCCATCTGCTCTCCTAAGTCATTAGTTGAAGACTGCTCCCACGAGGGGCATTGGTATTTCTAGCCTGCTGCTCGGGTAAACCAAGCAGACTCTGATGGCCAGGGAAAGCCTGTCAGCAAAGAAATGTAGGTGCCAGCAATTGGAAGTTGGGCAGTAGTCACCAAAGCAGTGAGGGTGGGGGGACAGGTGGGGCTCAGACACCTGCTGTTGCAATTCTTCTGGGATATAAGTCAATAATTAGAAAGCACAGCCCTTTTATTAGTTTTTGTTTTGGTTTAAGAGGGAAAGAAAGGAACGCAGAAATAGAGGAAGAGAGAATAAAAACCACAGGGTATCTATGTAAAGGTAATGTTTACACACAAGAAAATATTCACATAAAGGTGGAGGAAAGACACAGGATTCAAAAAGCAAGCCACCATTTTTTTAACATCATTTTAAAAAAGGAGATAATTCTGAAAAATCAAAGGAGCCCCTCTTTTGAACGAGATTTATTAAGAGAAACAGAATAAATTTTGGAAAATGTTATGTTCTTAACATGATTCAGGAGTTCATAGCTCATTTTGGGAAGTTGAGGGTGGCAGCAGCATGAATCCTTCCAAATCCCCACACCAAAACAAATAGAGCAACTATATAGCAAAACCAAAACTCATAAATAATATTTACCAAAACACATGCACACATGCACACACACACACACACACACACACACACACACACACACACACCAAATAAACAAAAATCTTAGATAACAAACTTATCCACAGACCACAGAGGAAGACAAACTACCAACAGGCATAAATCTACATGGTATCAACTCTGTACTGGAAGAATAAGAGGGATGCAATAGGCATCTCTCAGATATGAGAATAGGAGAACATAGCTAACAGAACTAAGTCACTGGAGCATGCAGCAGGCCAAATGGAAAACAGCAGCTGAAACTGAGATGGCTGTGTCCACTCCATCAGCAGGTAACCACAGGAGCCCGGTTGTTAGAGGGCTAGAGAAGTCGAGTCCCCATGAACTTTCAAAACAGGGCCCATGCTCCTTCCCACAACAGGGCCCTATGCTGAGTAGTAGCTATTAGGAGTGACATCAGAGCAGAAGAGGACAGAGATGATGAGGATGAAGGGAAAAAAGTTCATGTAAAGGTGGGGAAGAGAAATAGAGTTCAAAAAACAAGCCACAATATTTTTGACTTTTATAAAAAAGAGAAAGAAAAATAGAGCATTCTGAAGTTAGAAAAGCTATACTGAATCATTCTTCCTTTTAAAAATTTGGAAAAACTAATTAAAAAACAAGAAAAAAGTACTGAGGCCACATCCCATACAAAATTATAAGAGAATAAAAAACAGAATAAGTTCACCACAAACAATGAAAGCATTGCATAACTGAAAGACATGTTTGCAGAAGAGATTCAAAAAGAGCTAAAAGAAATTATATAACATAAGACATGAAAGAACAACATAATTTAGATCAGAAAAACTCAAATGAAGTGACAATTCAAAAAATAATTAGAAATAAAATAACAAAACGTATTTCAAAAACAAAGACCTAACAAGAAAGAACACAAGAGGGAATGAGCACAACAGAATGCCTTAATGAAATAGAAGGTGAATCTGAGATAAGTTTTTAAATTCAAAGAAATCAACAGGTAAAAAGGATTTGTGAGAAAGTAACACAATTGAAAGCAGGCAAAGAAGATCCAATATGTAACAGGGAAGAACTACAAATACAACCATAAAACAAGTAACAAAATGGCAACAAATACACATCTATCAATCATTACTTTCAATGTAAATGGACTAGATGCTCCAATCAAAAGACATAAGGTGACAGAATATATAAAAAAAAAAGACCCATCCATATGCTGCCTACAAGAGACTCATTTCAGATCTAGAGACCTGCAGATTGAAAGTGAAGGGATAAAGAAACATTTCTCATGCAAATGAGTGTGAAAAGAAAGCCAGAGGTAGCAATACTTATATCAGACAAAACAGACTTTATTCATTCATCCGTTCATTCATTCCCTTATTTATTTTAAGTTGGGCTCCAATGCGGGGCTTGAACTCACAACCCTGAGATCAAGACCTGAGCTGAGATCAAGAGGTGGATGCTTAACCACCTGAGCCACCCAGGTGCCCCCAAAATAGACTCTAAGACAAAGATTATAGCAAGAGAAAAAGAACACTATATAATCATAGAGGGGACAATCTAACAAGAAGATAATCATAAATATTTATGCATCCAACATGGGAGCACCCAAATACATAAAACAGTTAATAACAAACATAAAAGAAGTAATTGATAGTAATACAGTAATAGGAAGGAAACAGTGGCTTTGAATGACACATTGGACCAAGTGGATTTAACAGATATATTCAGAATATTCCATCCTAAAACAGCAGAATGCACATTCTTTTCAAGTGCACATGGAACATTCTCCAGAATAGACCACATATTAGGCCATAAAACAAGTCTCAACAAATTCAATAAATTGAAGTCATACCACACATCTTTTCTGACCACACACTATGAAACTAGAACTCAACCACAAGAAAAAAATCTAGAAAGAACACAAATACATGGATGTTAAATAACATGCTACCAAACAATGAATGGGTCAACCAAGAAATCAAAAAGGAAATAAAAAAATACATGGAGACAAATGGAAATGAAAACACAATGGTCCAAAATCTTTGGGATGCAGCCAAAGTGGTTCTAAGAGGGAAGCTTATAGCAGTACGGCCTACCTCAAGAAGCAAAAATCTCAAACAACCTAATCTTACACCTAAAGGAGCTAGAAAAAGAATAAACAGAACTCCAAACCAGTAGAAGGAAGAAAATAATAAAATTAGAGCAGAAATAAACAAAGGAGAAACTAAATGAACAATGAACAGGTCAAAGAAACTAGGAGCTGGTTCTTTGAAAAGATCCACAGAATTGTTAAACTTTAGCTAGACTCATAAAGAGAGAGAGAGAAAGCATTCAAATAAACAAAATCAGAAATGAAAAGAGGAGAAATAACAACTGACACCACAGAAATACAAAGGATTTAAGAGGATATTATAAAAAATTATATGCCAACAAAATGGACAACCTAGAAGAAATGGATAAATTCCTAGAAACAGATAACTTCTAAAGCTCAACCAGGAAGAAATAGAAAATTTGAACAGACTGGGGCACCTGGGTGGCATGGTTGGTTAAGCGTCTGACTTGGTCTCATTTCAGGTCATGATCTCAGGGTCCTGAGATCAAGTCCTGAGTCAGGCTCTGTGCTCATTGCAGAGTGTGCTTGAGATTCTTTCTCCCTCTTCCCCTCCCGCTCATGTCCCCCCCCACCCCAAATAAATCATCTTAAAAAGAAAGAAAGAAAATTTGAACACCAGCAATGAAATTGAACCAGCAATCAAAAAACTCCCAACAAATAAACCTCCAGGACCAGACAGCTCCACAGGTGAATTCAACCAAACATTTAAAGAAGAGTTAATACCTATTCTTCTTGAAGTATTTCAAAAAATAGAAGAGGAAGGAAAGCTTCCAAATTCATTCTATGAGGCCAGCACTACTCTGATACCAAAACCAGATAAAGACACTACAAAAAAAAGAGGACTACCGGCCAATATCTCTGCTGAACAAACATGCAAAAATCCTCGACAAAATATTAGCAAACAGAATCCAACAATACATTTAAAAAAATAATTCACCATGATCAATTGGGATTTATTCCCAGGATGCAAGGGTGGTTCAATATTTGCCAATCAATCAATGTGACATATCACATCAATAAGAGAAAGGATAAGCACTATATGATCATTCCAAAGATGCAGACAAAGCATTTGACAAAGTACAACATCCATTCATGATAAAAACCCTCAACAAAGTAGGTTTAGAGGGAACATACCTCAACATAATAAAGGCCATCTGTGAAAAATCCATAGCTACCATCATACTCAATGGTGAAAAACTGAGAGCTTTTCCCCTAAAGTCAGGAACAAGACAAGGATGTCCACTTTCACCACTTTTATTCAACATAGTACTGCAAGCCCTACCCACAGCAATCAGACAAGAAAAAGAAATAAAACTCATCCAAATTGGATGAGGAAGAAGTAAAACTTTCACTCTTTGACATGATACTATATTTAGGAAACCCTAAAGACTCCACCAAAAAACTACTAGAACTGATAAATGAATTCAGTAAGGTCTCAGGATACAAAATCGATGTACAGAAATCCACTGCATTTTATATACTAATAATGAAGCAGCAGAAAGAAATTAAGAAAGCAGTCCTATTTCCAATTGCACCAAAAATAATAAAATACCTAGGAATAAACTTAAACAAGGAGGTGAAAGATCTGTACTCTGAAAACTATAAAACACTGATGAAAGAAATTACGATGTTCCATGTTCATGGCTTGGAAGACCGATATTGTTAGAAGTGTCCATACTACCCAAAATAATCTACAGATTTAATGTAATCCCTATCAAAATACCAACAGCATTCTTGGTTTAGAACAAACAATCCTAAAATTTGTATGGAACCACAAAAGACCCTGAATAGCCAAAGCAGTCTTGAAAGAGAAAAACAAAGATGTAGGTATCATGATTCCATTTCACATTATATTATAAAGCTGTAGTAATCAAAACAGTATGGTACTGGCACAAAAATAGAAACATAAATCAATAGAACAGAATAGAAAATCCAGGAATAAACCTGCAATTATATGGTAAATTAATCTTTGACAAAGAAGTTAAGAACACACAATGGGAAAAAGACAGTCTCCTCAGTAAATGGTGTTGGGAAAACTGGCCAGCAATATGTAAAAGAATGAAACTGGACTTTCTTACACCATACACAAAAATAAACTCAAAATGGATTAAGGACCTAAATATGAGACCTAAACTGATAAAAATCCTAGAAGACAGCACAGGCAGTAATTTCCCTGATATTGGCCATAACAACTTTTTTCTAAATATGTCTCCAGAGGCAATGGAAACAAAAGCAAAAATAAACTATTGGGACTGCATCAAAATAAAAAGCCTCTGCACAGCAAAGAAAACAATCAACAAAACTAAAAGATTACTGAATGGGAGAAGATATTTGTAAATGATACATCTGATAAAGGGTTAGTATACAAAACATATAAAGAACTGATAAAACGTTAACACCAAAAAAACCCCAGATATTTCTCCAAATAAGACATACAAATGGCCAATAGACACATGAAAAGATGCTCAACATCAATCACCATCAGGGAAATACAAATCAAAACCATGATGAGATACAATCTCACACCTGTCAGAATGGCTAAAGTCAAAACCACAAGAAACAATAAGTATTGGCAAGGATGTGGAGAAAAAGGAATCCTGTGCACTGTTGGTGGGAATGCAAACCAGTGCAGCAAATGTAGAAAACAGTATGGAGGTTCCTCAAAAATTTAGAAATACTATATGATCTAATAATCACACTATTGGGTATTTACTCAAAGAATATGAGAACACTAATTTGAAAGGACATACACACCTCTATGTTTATTGTAGCATTATTTACAATAGCCAAATTATGGAAGCAGCCCAAGTGTCCAATAAATGAATGCATAAAGAAGATGTAGTATATATATGTATATATATGAATATTATTCAGCCATGAATGAAATCTTGCCATTTGCAACAACCTGGATGGATCTAGAGAGTATAATGCTAAGCAAAATCAGTCAGTCAGAGAAAGACAAATACCATATGGTTTCACTCATATGTGGAATTTAAGAAAGGAAAGAAACAAAAGGAAAAAAGAGACAAACCAAAAACAGACTCTTAATTACAGAGAACAAACTGATGGTTACCAGAGAGGAGGTGGGTAGGGGGATGGGGGATATAGGTGAAGGACATTTAGAGCACACTTACCATGATGAACACTGAGTAATGTATAGAATTGTTGAATCATTATACTGCACATCTGAAACTAATATAACACTATGTTAGCTACACTGGAATTAAAATAAAATAAATTAAATTAAAATAAAAAACCCCAAAACAACAAAAAAAGATCTAATATGGGATTAATATAAATCCTTCGTGACTAAAAAACAAAGCAAGAGAAAAAATACTTAAAAACATAAACAGTTTTCCTGAAATGGACAAAATATTGTCATCTAAGACTATTATGTGTGTAATGTAGGATAAAGTAAATATGTATTTATAGGATAATCTAATTCTACAAATTCCTATGTCTCTGGGAATCATAAGTCTCTGTGAAAGAAGGGAGATACAGATGTAATGTGGAGGTCAAAGACTCTGTAGTATTCCTAAATTTTGGACGGAGGTATTAAATATTTTATCCTAAAGTATGTGTGTATATATATATATGTGTATAAAACATATATATACACATATACATATATATACACATATGTAAACATATGCATATATATGTATATATATAAAATGTATATATATATATGTTATGTATAAAAGCACAGAGCTAGGAGATAGTTGGATAGAAAAAAAAAAGGAAAGAAAGGAGGGTGGGGAAGAGAAGAAGAAAAGACAGAAGGGAGAGAAGGAGGGAGATCTTTCCAAGCTCTATCCACCCAATAAGCCTAAAAACTGTGACCAGCCCTGTAGCAATGAGAATCTCTACTACCGGAATTGTGGTCTTGACATACAATTTCCCACTTAAAAACAAAACAAAGCAAATAAAAACAACAACGCAAAACCAGGGCCTGTTGGAGAAACAGTTAATTCAGGGGCTGGAGCAGGAAATGTACAAAATAAATCTAGACTATTTTGTCAGAAAGAGAGCAGGGAAGCTATGAAAGATTACTAGGTTATATTAGAAAGATTTGGAGCAAACTTGAAGAGGCTCCTAATGGCCAACAGTGGGACAATTGAGCATTTAAATAGATAACTGCAATTTATTAAAATCTCTCAAGCGTGAGGAAAGAAGTGAGCAGGGAGAGAATAGAAAGCAGGGCGCCCATTCTAGCAAGACCAAGAGAGAAAACTTCATATCAATTTGAGGGTTTAGTTTTCTTCTCCAATCATAGTTCTTGAGCATAGTGATCCTGAATCATGACTGTGTTTGCAAACATGATTCTAGGACGATCTATTACTCAAGAAAGATCAGAACAGCCATGAGCCTGCTGAAGCCTTTACCCAGTCAGGGCAGGATTACTGCTACTAAATAAAGTTTGAAGGAATGGAAGGAATGATGAAGGATAAAAATAAAGTGAAGTTTTGATTATAATCCATGTGACTTGTTTATTCAATGTACGAGTTACATGCATAAAATCGAACCCTGCTCCCATGGAGTGGATAATCTAGGAAAGATTTTACATGTACACAAATAACTATAATGTAAAATGGTAAGAAATTAAGTGCCACAATGGAGACACAATCAAAATTCTATAGTTCGGTAGACAGAAATATCACATCTGACAATGGTGAGAGAGAACAGTAAGATCTGAGCTGGTCTTTAAAGAATGAGTGGCATGTGGTGGGCAGAGATGAGAGGGAGATGATGCTAGCCTGAGAAATAGCTGGAACAGAAATGCAGTATAGGAAAGTACAGGGACTGTCTTAAATCACAACAGGAAATTCCAGTTGTCTGGAGAGGAAGGTATGTGATGGAGGAGTGAGAGACAAGCCTGGGCAGATGGATTGGGACCAAGCAACTGGACAGGCCTTTCGTCATCAGTGTGAAGGTTTGGAATTTATCTTATTAAGAGAGAGTCACTGAAAGTTTTTCAAGCGGGATAAAGTTCTACCAACTAAAGAGCATTTTAGGGTACATGAAAGATATTCAAAGAAAGAGCATGCAGAAGCAGAGAGACCAATGAGGAGGCCATCGCAGTCACTGAAGAACTGAGCTGCCATGGTGGCAGTGGGGATGGAAAGGAAGAAAGAGGTACCAGAAATATTTTGAATGAAAACTCAAAATAGATTTTGGATGAATGATTAGATAAGGAGTTTAGAAACTTGAAGCAGGTAAGGATAACTGAATCTACGTGATTGGAAAGAACTATGATTGGAGAAGAGAGAATTTTGTCTTCCTAAACTTGAAGTATGTTGACTGGGAGGAGCAGGACAATTGAAGTGAGAAACTGGAAACAGTGAGGGGCTGGGCAGGAAACAGTTTTGTCAGACAGGTTCATAATGCAACTCAGGGGTGGGGGGGAATAAACGAGAATTCAAGGGGAGTGCAGAGGAAGACAAGAAGGGAATCGAAGACAGGCCCTTGGGAGAGGCTGACATCTGGCAAGGGCAAGAGGAATCAACGGAGAGTAGGGCAGGGACCTGGTGCAAATTCTCTGGCATATGCCAGAGTCTCCCAGGGCTTGGGCTGCCCCACAGTATAGAATATATCAACCTACCCTTTCCACCAGACCACCAGACACTACTTGAGAGATGGCACACTGCACAGCAGCATTTCACAACCTGTGATGAAAGACAAGTTTTTTCTTTCCAATTTGTTGGAACCAATACTTCTGTAAAATCAGTATGAGTCAGTCATGAAAAAAACAAATGATCAAGAGCTTGGATGTTTTGGCAATGTCAGCCTGCTGTGAAATTTTCTGAAAGCTTACTTTCAATTTCTGTACTTACATTGTGGTAAGTATAAATACCAACATATCCGAGGAGTGCTAAGAGGAACTGACACCAAGACAGGATGCTATTTCCAGTTCTGTTATTAGCACTATGACTATATGCAAAGCCTCTTAACTTCTCTGGGCTTATATTCCCTTGTTTGTAAAGTAAGATGATTACATTTGCCCCAAAAAGTCTAGATTGTATGTGTTTAAATGTTAGTTGATACTGAAATGGCCTAAATTATCATTCTACCCATACTCACTTTTAATGCCAAAGTGGGAAAGAACTATTTTCTATTCCTGGGAGCCTTCCCCCCGCCCCTTATGTTTTGAAGTGTATTATTGTGTTTTGAGGCTGGAAGGCTGGTCAGGAAGAAGGGTTTCAAGGAGCCAGATTTTCTGCAAAACTATTCTGAGCTAATCTCTAGTTGTTTCTAATCATGCCACATCAAAACCTACAGGAAATCTAAAACAAAAACCGTAATCTGAACCACAGGCCCAGTTTACATAACAGGATCTGTGATTCACCAGTTCAGGATTCCAGGCTACAGTGTGCGCACTTCCACGTGCCCCAATCAACTTGAGATGGTCAGTGGCGTCTATCATATCCTGTTCATCTTATATGCTAAGGCCAAACATAGTGCTAGGCATACAGTAGATGCCCAACAACTCTTTCCCAAGTAAATAAATGAACGAATGTGAATGCCTCACATCCTTCAAAAGCCTTCGACACCCGAGGCTGACACTAATTTTTTCTTTATTCAGTGTCCCCCAGCATTTATTCCGTGAAGAAATTACCTATTTCCTGCATTTGCTAAAGGAATTGTGATTCACATCTCTAAAAAATGCCTATTTGGACTGAATTGTTTCCCTCTTCCTTCTCCAAATTCGTATGTTAAAGCCCTAACTCCCAATGTGACTGTATTTGAAGATAGGACCTATACGGGGGTTTTTAATAAAGTGTAAGAAAAGTAATAACAATGAGGCCTTAATCTGATAGGACTGGCACCCTTAAAAGAAGAGGAAGACATTTCTCAATCTCTCTCTCTCACTTTCCCTGCACACCACAGAGGACAGGCCATATGAAGATATAGCGAGAAGACAGCTATCTGTGAACCAATAAAAGACTCCTCATGAAACAGAACTTGTCAGTATCTTGATCATGAACTGCAAGAAACTAAATTTTGTTGCTTAAGCCATCCAGTCTGTGATGTTTTGTTATGGCAGACCAAGCAGACTAATACAATGCCCTTCCCTGATTTCTCTCATGTATGCATCAGATGATGGAATGAAACTAGGTCAGTAACAGCAAGAAAACAGGAATATTCATAAATACATGAAAATAAAACAACTCTTGAACAACTATTGAGTCAAAAAGGAAATCAGAAGAAAATTTAAAAACATCTCAAGACAGACAAAAATGAAAACAAAACATAGCAAAACCTATGGGATGCAGGAAAAGCAGTAATAAGAAGGACGTTTATAGTGATAAATGGCTGGATTAAAAAAGAAGGAAGATCACAAATAGATAATAACTTTACACCTCAAAGAACTAGAAAAAGAATAAACTAGGCTCTATGTTGGCAGAAGGAAGGCAAAATGAAGGTCAGAGAAGGAGAAAAATGAAATAGAGACTAGAAAGACAATTATAAAGTTCAATGAAACAAAGAGGATAAACAAAATAGAAAAGTCTTTAGCTACACTAAGAAAAAAACAGGGAAGACTCAAAATCACAAATGAAAGGAAATGTTACAACTGATAACACAGAAATACTAAGGATCATAGGAAACTACTATGAACAATTATGTGTCAACAAATTAGACAAACTAGAAAAAAATGAATAAACTACTGGAAACATACAATTTACCAAGACTGAATCATGAAGAAATAGAAAATGTGAACAGACCAACAATGAATAAGGAAATTGAATCAGTAACCAAGTATCTCCCAATAAAGAAAAGTTCAGGAACTATCTGGCTTCACTGGTAAATTCTATTAAACATTTGAAGAATTAATGCCAATCCTTCTCACATTCTTCCAAAAAATAAAAAAAAAGAGGGAACACTTCCAAACTTATTTTCCAAGACCAACAATATCCTGATATCAAAGCCAAACAAGGACACTAGAAGAAAATTACAGGTCAATATCTCTGATGACCATAAATCTAAAAATCCTCAACAAAATATTAACAAGCCAAATTTAATAGTACATTAAAGGAATCATACACCATGATCAAGTGAGATTTATTCCTGAATGTTTCAACAAATGCTAATCAACAAATATGTGACAACCCATTAACAAAATGAAAGATAAAAATAATATGAACACCCCAATGTATGAAGAAAAAGTATTGGACGAATTCAACATCCTTTTATGATAAAAACTCTCAACAAATTGGGTGTGGATGGACTGCATCTCAACATAATAAAGGCCATCTATGACAAACCTACAGCTAACATCATACTCAATGGTGAAAAGCTGAAAGTTTTTCCTCTAAGAGCAGGAACAAGTCAAGAATCCCCACTCGCCACTTCTATTCAACATAGTAGTGGAAGTCCTGGCCAAAGTAATTAGGCAAGAAAAAGAAAAAAGGCATGGAAATAGTAAAGGAAGAAGTAAAATTTTCTCTGTCTGAAGATATAATATTATATATAGAAAACCCTAGACTCTGCCAGAAAACTATTAGACTAATAAAAAAATTTAGTAAAGTTTCTGGATACAAAATTAATATACAAAACTAGTTGTGCTTCCATACACTAACAGTGTACTATCCAAAAGAGAAATTAATAAAACAATCCCATTTATAATAGCATCAAAACCAATAAAGTATTTAGGCATAAATTTAACCAAGGGGATAAAAGATCTGTACCCACAAAAACTATAAAATATTGATGAAAGAAATTGAAGATGACACTAATAAATGGAAAGATATTCTATGTTTATGGATTGAAAGAATACTGTTAAAATGTCCAGACTACCAAAAGCCATCCATATTTTCAGTGCAATCCCTATCAAAATTCCAATGGTATTTTTCACAGAAATAGAAAAAACAATCCTAAAATTCATATGGAAGTACAAAAACACCTTGAATAGCCAAAGCATCTTGAGCAAGAACAAAACTGGAGACATCACATTGCCTGCTTTCAAACTGCTGTAAAACTATAGTAATCAAAATAGTATGGTATTGGCATAAAATCAAACACACAGACCAATGGAACAGAATCAAGAGTCCAGAAATAAAACCATACATACATGGTCAATTAATTTTCAACAAACGTGTCAAGAATAACAATGTGGAGGGTGCCTGGGTGGCTCAGTCAGTTAAGTGACTGCCTTCAGCTCAGGTCATGATCCCGGGGTCCTGGGATTGAGCCCCACGTCGGGCTCTCTGCTCAGCAGGGAGCCTGCTTCTCCCTCTGCCTCTGCCTCTGCTGTTCCGCCTGCTTGTGCTCTTTATCTCTATCTCTCTGTCAAATAAATAAGTAAAATCTTTAAAAAAAAAAAAGAATAACAATGTGGAAAGGAGACTTGCTTCAAGAAATGATATGGGTGGGGGGGTTGCCTGGGTGGCTCAGTGGTTAAGTGTCTGCTTTTGGCTCAGGTCCTGATCCCAGGGTCCTGGGACAGAGCACCATGTCGCGCTCCCCGCTCAGCGGGGAGTTTGCTTTTCCCTCTGTCCCTGGCCCTGCTTGTGCTCTCTTGCACTCTCTCTCTCTCTCTCAAATAAATAAAATCTTAAAAATAAATAAATAAATAAATGATATTGGGGAAACTGGGTATACACACACAAAGGAATGAAATTGGGACCCCCCTACCTTATACCATAAACAAAAGTCAACTAAAATATATTAAAGACTTGTACATAAGACCTAAAACCATTAAGCTCCTAGAGGAAAACATAGGAGGTAATGTCCTTGACATTGGTCTGGCAATGATTTTTTGGATTTGACACCAAAAGCTAATGCAACAAAAGCAAAAATAAACAAGTGGGATTACATCTAACTAAAAAGCTTCTGGACCCAGGGAGTGGTGGCGGTCTGGAGTCTAGGCGACGGGGTGTGATGGGGCCAGAAGGTGGCGGGAGGGCTGGGCAGGAGCCGGCGGGAGGGCCAGGCCCAGAGTCCCCGACGCTGGCGTGTCCACCCCTCCACGACAGAGGAGGAATAGGAGGATGATCTCCAGATACACTCGGAAGGCGGTGCCACAAAGCTTGGAGCTGAAAGGAATAACAAAACATGCTATTAATCACCATCCTCTTCCAGAGCAGCTGGATGAAATTTCTTCTACCAATGACGGCCATGAACAAGACACAAGTTCCCAAAGTGAGTCTGTCATCACACAAGAATCACCTTTTACATCAGCTGACACTGGGAATTCAAGATCTGCTTTTCCAAGCTATAGAGGCACAGGGATCTCTACAGAAGGCATATCGGACTTCTCCTGGGCCTATGGTGAACTTGATCAAAATGCCACTGAAGAAGTCCAGGCAATGTCCACAGCCATTGATGAGCTCTTGTATGAGCAGAAGTCGAGTGTGCATACTAAGAGTCTACAAGAAGAGGGCCAACAATGGACATGCAGCTTTCCTCACTTCAGAATTCTGGGTAGGCAGATAATCACTCCAAGTGGAAGTTATGGGCTGTATCCTAGATCCCCCTCTGTTGTTTCAGCTTCACATGAGGCAACACTTTCTTAAGAAAGAGATTCTACTATATTTGGTATTAGCGGAAAGAAGTTACATTTTTCATCTTCTTATGCTCATAAGGCATCTTCCATTGCCAAATCCCCTAGCTTGTATTCTATGGAAAGAGAAGAGAAAGACTGTGTAATCTTCTCTGAAGGAATAATAGAGGAATACCCAGCATTCGACCACACTGATATGGAAGAGGGGTTTCAAGGAAAGAAATTACAAGCAGCTCCAAAGAAACAGAAATTAGGGTACAGTCCCATTGCTCCATTTTACTGCATGAAAGAGGATGTCCTTGCTCACATGTTTGACGACGTGTGGAGCAAGGTTCTGAGCTGTATGGAGCAGCTGACAATGTAGTCATTGGGAGGGACTGGCTTCTGGTAAGGATCTTTGTGAAAACAATATAAAAAAAATTGTTTATGATTTCCAAAGCCTAACTAACTAGTTTATCAGATTATATGCTTCATTAGTGTAAAAGATTCATATTTGTATTTTCCACAGACACTAATTTTGAGAATGAGTGGATGAGTAACAAGGCCCATTCTATGATGACTAGCCCGTGTTTTCTTTTAATATAATTATTTGTGACAAAAAACATGTGCAAGTGGCAAATACATTTTTAAAAACTGCTTTACTTAAGAATAATTGATATACAATAAAGCATTAATATTTAAAGTGTACAATTTGGTAAATTCACCTATGTATATACAAACATGAAACCACAAAAGTCAATATAATGAACATATCCATCACCCCCAAAAGTTCATGACCTTTGTAATCCTTCCCTTCTGCCCATGCCTGATCCACCATCTCCAAGTGACAACAAATGTGCTGTCACTATAGTTTAGTTTTTATTTTGTAGTTTCATATAAATGGAATCATGGTATTTACTTTTTGTCAGCTTCCTTCATTCAGCATGATAATTTTGAGATTCATCCATGTAATTATGTGTCAGCAATTTATTCCTAGCAAGTATTCCATTGTTTCATAATTTGTTTATCCATTTACCTTTTCATGGACATTTGGATTGTTTTCACTCTGGCACTATTACATGTAAAGCTGGTCTGCACATTACTGTATTAAGTTTTTTGGGGCGCCTGGGTGGCTCAGTTGGTTCAGCGTCTGCCTTTGGCTCAGGTCATGATCCCGGGGTCCTGGGATCGAGCCCCACATGGAAGCCTGCTTCTCCCTTTCCCACTCCCCCTGCTTGTGTTCCCTCTCTCGCTGTGTCTCTGTCAAATAAATAAATAAAATCTAAAAAATAAAATAAAATAAAAAATAAAAAGCTTCTATACAGCAAAGGAAACCATCAACAAAAGTTAAAGGCAACCTATGAAGTAGAAAATATTTACAAACCACATATCCAATAAAGGGTTAATATCCAAATTATATAAGGAACCCCTATATTTCAGTAGCAAAGCAACCCCAGCCCCATATCCCAATTAAAAAAAGAGAAAAGGAAGGGGAAGATTGGGCCTTCCTCGGGGAGAGCAGTCCCACTGGGCCTGCTGTAATGGCTACTCCAAACCTCTCCGTTGCTTTCTTGGTTTTCCACTGGGCTTCGCAGAGTCCAGGTGGCTGCAGCGCCATCCTGAATCATCTCGCTCTCCACACACCTGGGCTGGAGCGTTATGGTCCTAGCTTGCTGACACCCTCCACCCAAGGCCCCCACTCCCCCGCCACTTGAAACGCAACTCCCCCCGCCTGGGCCAGCGACACAGGCAAGAGTGGCTGTGTTCGACCTAGGCAGCAGACAAGATGGGTTCAAAAGGAGCCGTCCTTCTCCGTGGCCTTTATAAAGTGCTGTGCACTATGGACATGTCACTGTGCTGCTTGCAACGTGGCCTGCGATGCCCTTTGGGGTCTGCCCCACCGTTCTGTCCCTCCTGAGCCTGCCCTGCTCCAGCTTCGAGAGAGCCCTCTGGCCTGCGGGGTGCCCGGGTCCTCCGTCTCAGACCTGCTCTTCCCTAGTGCCTCCCCAACCTGCCCATCTCCAGGCCCCTCAAGAAGAAAAAACAAAAACCAAAAAACAAACAAAAAAGAGACATTTTTTTTTTTTTCAAATAAGACATCCAAGTGGCTAGCAGGTACATGAAAAGATGCTCAACATCACTAATCATTAGGGAAATGCAAATTAAAACCATAATAAAATATCATCTTACATCTGTTACGACAGTTATCAAAAAGAGGTAACAAATAAATGTTGATGAGGATGTGGAGACAAGGGACCTTGTGCACTGTTGGTAGGAATATAAACTGGTACAGGTACTATAGAAAACAACATGGAGGTTCCTCAAGAAATTAAAAACAGAACTACCATGTGATCCACATATCTCATTTCTGGGTATATTCTAAAGGAAACAAAATCATTATCTCAAGAAGGTATCTGTACCCTCATGGTCACTGCAGCATTATTTATGATAGCCAAGATAATGAAACAACCTAACTGTCCTTTGAGGGATGAACGGATAAAGAAAATGTAAGACACACACACACACACACACACACACACACACACACACACACACACACACAGGGAATATTATTCAGCCTTCAAAAAGAAGGAAATCTTGTCATTTGCAACAACATGGATGACTCCAGAGAGGGCATTTAACCAAGTGAAAGAAGCCAGATAGAAGACAAATAACACACATTACCACTTATATGTGGAATCTTTTAGAAAAAAAATCAAACTCATAGAATGAGAGTAGATTGGTGGTTGCCAGAGGATGGGGGAAATAGAGGTTGGTGAACAGGTGTATTAACTTTCAGTTATAAGATGAATCATGTAGCAATATCTAATGTATGGTGACTATAGTTGTTAATACTTTATTGTATAATTGAAATTTAGGTAAGAGAGTAGATTTTAAATGTTTTCATCACCTCCCACAAAGGGAAATATGTGAGGTGATGGATGTGTTGTGAGAATCCATTTACCATTTATTTATATATCAAATCATCACTGTATACTTTTTTAAAAAATATTTTATTTATTTAATAAGAGAGTGCGAGCAAGCACATGAGCAAGGGGAGGGGCAGAGGGAGAGGAGAGAGAGAATCCCAAGCAGATTCCCGTGAGCACAGAGCCAGATGCAGCCTGCTCCCACCATCCAGAGATGGTGACCTGAGCCGAAATCAAGAGTTGAACACTCAACTAAGCCACCCAGGTGCCCCCACGTTGTACACTTTAAATACATCATTTGATCAATTATATCTTGATAAGACAAAAACAATTTTAGTCCATTTCCTTCATTTTAATATGGACAAGAGAGGTGTTAGGAGATTGAAACTGCAAATAATTACAAAAACAAAATCTAAAATATTTGTAAACCACATGGTTGATAAGGGGTTAATAACCAAAATAAACTGGGTGTATCACTGTTCTTCAGTAAATGCAGGGATGAGAATCTCACATATTGGACGTTCACCAACATCATCCATTTCCTTCCTCTATTACAACAAAAAATATCAGGAGAGGGAGAAGTGATTTTCAGTAACTGGCATCTCCAGTACGCTTAAGTACTTAACTCTTATGCTATTCTACTGCCCTCTGCTGGATATATGTGATACTTGTAACCTCTAGTTCTAGAGTGGTAACAATAGTGATCATTATCATCATACTAGCAGCAGCATTAAAGGTCAAGCACTGTGCCAAGTGCTTTACATGTACTATCTTATTCAATCCCCTTAATAACTCTATGGCTAGAAAATGCAATTCTTATAGGTGAGGAACCTGGAAGTTCAAAGGCAAGCAAACCGACAAGCTTACATAACTCAAGTAAGGGAACTGGGAATTAAATACTAACTCTAGAGCCCAGTTCTTAGCTATCTCCTGTTTACTAAATATAAACTTTCATGCTACCAACTGTATTGGAGATAAATCTGGAAATTATCATTTGACATCTGTTGATTCACTGATTAATAATGCAATCAAGAAAATGACTTTTATTCTAAAAAGCCCAAATAAGTATCTTCTAATTTTTCCCTCTCAAGCCCTAAAATAATTCAAAAAGGAAGAGTTTACTCAATTAAGAGGAAAAAGTGTTTCTTAGGGCTTCTCCAAGTGTGACCCATGAATCTCCTGCATTAGAATCATGTGAGTTGCTGGTTCAATGTGCAGAATCCCAGGCACCAGGATGCACTGTGCAGGTAGAGGACAGGACCTGTTACTGAGACATGGTATGTGTTATTAATGTAGGGGTTGAAAGAGGAAGCAAAGATGATTCCTAGGGTTTTTTGCTTAGCAACTGGATTGGTAGTAATGACATTAACTGAGATGGAAGATCAGAAGAAGATAACGGGTTTTTATTGTCAGCAGCTCAGTTGTGGTAGTTGGGTGTTTGGTAGTGGATACAGAACTGGGAGTTTTGGTTTAGAAATGTTTGTAATGTCTAACAGATAGACAAAAATGGAAAACAGAAACTGCAAAAGAAATAACTGAGACCCAATTTTTTTATTCAGAACTGTATTTAAGATCTATACATGTTGTGTCATGTTTATCTAATTCCTATAGAGTTATCTTGTAACCCAACAATGAAAATGGCCAGATTGCTTCCAACTCCTGTTACCACAAACAATATAGCAAAGGCATCCTCCCAACTGTCCCCTATAAAATAATAATATATAGATTGGTCCTTGCCCTCAGGTCTTGACACCAGGATCCTAAAACTCTTAGAAATTCCTAATAACACTAAGAGCATCTTTTGTTCTACTGAGGTGATTCTGGGTGGGTTCTTGGTTGGCTGCTGGTCACCAGAAATACCAAGCCATGATTAGAAGTTTGGAATTTTATTTTGTTATGTTAATCACCATACATTACATCATTAGTTTTTGATGTAGTGTTCCATGATTCATTGTTTGCATATAACACCCAGGGCTCCATTCAGTATGTGCCCTAATACCCACCCCCCTCCCCTCTAGAACCCTCAGTTTGTTTCTCAAAGGTCCATAGTCTCTCATGGTTTTTCAGTACCGCACCTCATCCTCCAGAGAAGGGAGGGGGACTAGAAATAGAGTTGATTGATCATGCCTATGTGAGCAAGTGTTCACTAAATCTCAATAGTAAAGGGTTCAGAGAGCTTCCAGTGGCCGAACACATTAACACTGGGTGAGTGAGGCACCCCAACTCCACAAAAACAAAAGCTCCTGTGCTCAGGACCCTCCCAGACCTTGCCCTATGTATCTCTTCATCTGGCTGTTCATCTGTATCCTTTATCATGTCCTTTAATAAACCAGTAACATTAAGTGTTTCTCTGAGTTCTGTGAACCCTTCTAGCAAATTAATTGAATCTGAGGAGAATATTGTGGGAGCCTTTAATTTTGTAACCAAATCAGATATAAGTTGTAACCTGGGGACCTATCACTTGCTATTGGGATTTGAAGTAGGGTGGGCACAGTTTGTGCGACTGAGCCCTTAACCTGTGGGTCTGATACTATCTCCAGGTAGTGAGAATGAAGTTAAGTTGCAGGACACCCAACTGGTGTCACAGAAAACTGCTTGGTGTGGGGGAAAAACCTCTACATATTTGGTAACTAGAAGTAAAGTGTTCTACATGAGAAACACAGGTAGAAAACTGAGTTTGTCTAATACATCCCTATAAGGTCTTCTGCATCCACTCCTTTGATTATACTCAGGAGTGAGACACTCTTAATTTGATGAAGTACTACCAGATTCTTTCCTAAAATGGCTGTACCAGTCTACACTCCAGCAGTGCACAGGGTTGGTTCCAGTATCTTCGCATGTCTTTGAATGCCTGTCATTATCCAACCAAATGTTAGCCAACTAAACAGGTATAAAGAAGCATCTTGTTTTAAAATCTCTCTGGTAAGTTTATCTTAATACACTTCTTAGCTTTTGGGGTTTTTCTTCTATAAATTGCCTATTCATACATATTTTTATCTTTTTAAAAGAAATTAGAATTCCTGGCTGCGGACTTAGTGAACTACAAGGTGGCCCACAATGATCCTTGCCTCACAGCATTCACGTCTTTGTGTAGTTTCCTCCCACACTGGATAGGGTGGATCTGTGTAACCAATTGGGTATTAAGTAAATTATGGTGTGTAAATTCTGAGTAGGTGATAAAAGATATTGTGGTTTCCGCTTTATTCTCTTAGATGACTTGAGCTCTGGGAGAAGCCTGCTGTCATGTCCTGAGGACATTGAAGGAAACTTATGGAGAGCTCCACAAAATGCAAAATAGCTACCAGCCAGCACCAACTTGCTGGTCATCTGGCAAGTGAGTGAGTTGTCTTAGAAGTGGATATTCCAGGACCTGAAGCCAAGCCTTCAAGTATCTGCAACCATGGCCAACATGCTGACTGCAAGTCATGAGACCCTGACCCAGAAAGAGGGTTAAGTCACTCCCAAATTTCTAACCTACAGAGACTGTAAGAGATTATAATAAGTGCTTATTATTAAGTCACTACATTTTTGGGTAATTTGTTATACAAAAGATTACTGACACCCTGATTGTTCTCTGTTGATTTGTAGGACTTCCCTGCATAGTCTAAAAAGATGAGTCCCCTGTCGGTTTTAGACTTTATATCCTTTTTCAACCTACCATTTGTCTATTAAATTTGTCTGTATTGTCTCCTTAAAATTCATAACTTTGATATAGTAAAATTCATCTATTTTCTGTATTATGGTTCATGCTGGGTAGGGGGAAGGGCTGGTGTTTAAGACTTCTACATCCTAGGTCACAAGATATTTCCTACATTTTCTTCTAGAAAGTTTTTAATTTCACCCTTTATGGGTATTTTTGGCCTACTTCTATACTCTCATCAGACCAGGTTAACCTCAATTCAGGCATATGTAATTTTTCACTGCAAGAATATGATCCCTTATTTGGGGGCGCCCGGGTGGCTCAGATGGTTAAGCGTCTGCCTTTGGCTCAGGTCATGTGATCTTCAGGTCCTAGGATCGAGCCCCACGTTGGGCTCCCTGCTCAGCAGGGATTCTGCTTCTCCCTCTTCCTCTTCCTACTGCTCCTGCTCTATCTCTCAGTCTTAAATGAATAAATAAAAAAAAAAATTCTTAAAAAAAAAAAGAATATACTCCCTTGTTTGGATGTAGAAAGAGTATAAATTATAAATACAAAACATTTTCCATCCTGTAGCTTGAGTGATAAGCTTTACCTATGAATCAACTTACTAGAGCTCATGTGCTTATAAAAGAATTCCTTCTAATAAGCCTGTTTTTCTTACTTACCCAATACTTCAGGAGAATCTAGGCTCAAGTTTCTTGCTTGTCTCTCCTTACTCCAAATCCTACAAAATAAACTACATTCTTTAGACAACTGAAGGGAGCTCTCAAGTCTTTATCACACTATCATGTATTTCCAGTTTAAATCATTTATATGCAGAGGTCAGAATAAACATTCTTCCACCACTTGGCTTAAATGAATATATCTTGAAATTGGTGTTTTAAAAAACAAAGACTTTTGCCTCAAGATGTAGAGACCAGGAAAAAGTATTTCTTCCATCCTTGCAGCAAAAAAAGAACAAAATTAGCTTCAAATTTAAGACTTTATGTGAATCCACAGGAGACCTAAGGTTGCAAAGGAAACAACTGATCCGAAGTCTTCCCTGTAGGAAAAAGGAGAGGTGACGCAAGCCCACCTGAGGTAGTACAGCTGGCAGAGCCGGCGAACGTGAAGGCAGACTCCAAAATGGCAGAATACTGTGAACTCTTTGAGCCAAAGATACTGGGGGGAGTCCACATTGTCTCATAGGCTCTTCTTCTATGAATTCTACCTGGCACTCACAGAAAAGATCAGAAGGAGCCTTAAGAAGTATCCACTGTGGTACAGGTCCAGGGTAAGGGAATAGCAGCACTGCACAAGGGGCAGAAACTCCACCAAGATCTTTCCCCTCTATCTCCACTACAGAACAAAATTCCTTCAAGAATACAAGTTATCCAACTCAAGAATAGTTAAGTATGAAGAAAGTAACTGAATCTGTATTTAAAAATTTCTAAAAACTCTCAAGGCCCAGATGGTTTCACAGGAATATTCTAATTCTATATACAGTATCTTCAAGAAAATAGAGAAAGAACACTTCTCAACTCATATTATGAGGCTAACATTACTGTAAAACCAAAATCAAAGACATGAGAAGAAAACTACTGACAATATCCCTCATAAACACAGATGTAAAATTCATCAATAAATTTCAAATTGAATACAGCAGTATATAAAAATAATACATGGTTCATCTGACAAATGCAAGACTGCCTTAATAATCAATGTAATCTCTATTAAAGACAATACAAAACACTATATGATTGTTTCAATAGATAACAGAAGACAAATCTAACATTTATAATAAAAACTCAGCCAACTAGAGACAGAAGGGAGATTCCATAACCTAAAAAAGGGCATATACAACTAACATCCTACTTATTGGTGAGAAACTGAGTGCTTTCTCCCAAAGATCAGGAACAGGTAAGGATGTCCACTCACATTACTCCTAATCAACACTGTACTGGAAGTCCTACCCAGTTGAATGAGTTAAGAAAAATATAAGATACACAGATTGGAAAGAAAGGAGTAAAACTATAATTGCAGAAGATATGACTATTTTTGTAGAAAATCTAAAAGGACTTGCAACAACAGGAATTAAAAATGAATTTGGCAAGGATGCAGAACACAACATCATTATATGAAAGTCAGTTGTATTCCTATTACGAGCAATAAACAATTAGAATTTGAAAATAAGAAACCCAGCAGACCCCACCTTAACCAACTGCTTCCTAACATAATGCAAAGAGAAGGGCACACCAGCTCTGTGGTATTCTTCCCCCTCCCAATTTTTTTTTTTAAAGATTTTATTTGTCAGAGAGAGAGAGCACAACCAGGGGGAGCAGCACAGGGAGAGGGAGAAGCAGGCTCCCCACTGAGCAAGGAGCCCGATGTGGGACTTGATCTTAGGATGCTGGGATCATGACCTGAGCCGAAAGCAGACGCTTAACCAACTGAGCCAGGTAGGCGTCCCTTTTCTCAAAATTTTTAACCTCAGTCTAATCATGAGAAAACATCAGGTAAATCCAAACTGAGGGACACTGTACAAAATTTCTGACCTCAATTACTCTTTAAAAGTATCAAGGTCATAAAAGACAACGACAGAAACTTTCACAGATTGGAAGGGAGTAAGACATGACAACTAAATGCAGTGTAGTATCCTGGATTGGATTCCAGAACAGAAAAAAGACATTAAGTGGAAAAATTGAGGGAATGTGAATAAAATATGTAGTTAATAGTATGGTATTAATGTTAGTTTCTTAGTTTTGATAAACATACCATGATTATATAAGATATTAACATTAGAGGAAGCCAGGGAAGGGTATACAGGACTTGTGATGCTTCTGTAAATATAAAATTATTTCAAAAGAAAAAGTTAAAAAAAAAAGCAAGAAAAAAACTATTACCATTTGCTACTATTTATACAAATCAGATGTTTAAAAACACCATCAGGCTAATATAAAAAGTAAACTGGTTGCAAAGGCTTGTAAGATTGTCATCCATAATCTGAATTTCATCCAAACAACCCATTGTTGTCATAAAACTCCTATGAACTTACAAAAACACACATCATTAACAAATCCTTTTTTGTTGTATGTATTAAGGATCCCTACAAAGATTTCAATTGGAAAAAACATCTGAAACTAAAAAGGTTTGACCAGCAGAATTTTTATGCCACCCAGCAGTGACGGAGATAAGTAAGACTGATAACTTAAAAAGATTTGAGGTTATTTGTACTTTTGGTAAGATTTAACTGGGAAAAAATGTGGACAATGTGATAATATCTAATAATGGATATCATTTAGACTGAAGGTATTCAAAAATAGAACATATCAGTAAAATCAGTTTGGAGGATTAAATTAAGAGAGGAAGAGAACTTGCTGGCTTTATGAGCATGCAGGATACCTGAAGTGTATTAGAGGATGATGCCCATATTTGTATCTCCATATTACACTGTATCAGACAGCACCTTAACTCTGACCAAGTCATTATCTCTATTATGGAGACTTCCTTGCAATACAAGAACTGAACTACGATTGGAAAAAGGAGAAAAGTAAAGGGGCACTGAAAGTAAAGAGAGTATTCTTGAATGATGATAAGAGAAAAAAAAAACTAAGGTTCCTTAAAGGCAAGGTTAGCCACTCCATTACGTGCAGAATAGAAAGAACAGGGGCAAGAGGCAATGTATGAAGAGCATGTCCTAGTGGGCACTCTGGAACGGCTTGGCTGTCCCACGGTAGAACACATTTGACCTTTCTGAACCCTACATCCAGATCTACACACTGATGTGATACAACAAAAAGATCCTTTTAAAGGCTAATATTCTACCATGTAATCACAACAGGAGAAATATTCCTGAATCCTTAATAAAGTAATTTTGGTGCTATCAACTTACTAAAACAATCAGGAAACAAGGTAAGTATTAACACATTTCCTGCCACACAGTAAGTTCTTCATAAATATTGGCCATTAGCAGGTAGGAGACTTGGGAAGGGGGGAGGAGATAGAAAATAAAAAGAACAAAGAGGAAGAGAAAGGGAAGGTATGTCTAGCCTGCAGTGATTTTTAGCCCTAGTTCATACTATTACAACACATTTAATGCCTTCCTCGTAAATGTGAACCAAAAATACTCTTTTATCATCCTACAGGAGATACTTCTTCACTTTCAGAGTTCTTATTTAAAGAAAATACTGTTACCACCTTTTGATAAGAAGAACAGTTTCTTTACAGTCATTTTTATTAAACAAGTAAGTCTGGTAGTGGAACTTTTTTTATTTAATGCATAAACATATAAGTCTCTTTATTAGAGAAATTGTACATATTGGTGAATATGGTCAATGGTCACATCTATGGGTTGTTTAAAAATCAGAAACAATAATTAGGATAGATTCTATGCTCTCTCCATTACATTGTGAAGTGTCTTGTGTAGTCATATTCTATTGTTGGAATGACAGCTTGTACAAACTTCAAGAAAATTAGAAGATACCTAAAGGTCTTTAGCTAAGGAAAACAGATTGGTAAATGGTACTATGATTTAAGCTAACATTGTAATTATCCTTATTAAGCAAAGATTTCTCAGGAAAAAATATGTAAGACAAAATCTTAAATCAAGTATATTAAAAAAATTCACTCATGCAAGTTTGTTTCTATTCAACATGAGGTTCTCTAGAACTTTAAGACTGCTTGACCCATTCCCATTTAATATTTGAATGTCAAACTTCCTAATAAGTATGAATTCACAGGAGCCCAATTATTTTGATATAAAAATAAGGACAAGGTTGTTCATATTTAAATGAGTGGGAAATGGTTCCTTTACTGCCTGTTAGTTTGCTAGGGTATGTTAGAAAATAAGGCAGGGTAAAGAATATAAAAGCACTGAAGCAAAAGAGAAAAAAATAAAGTGGAAACCTTCTGTAAAGACTGATTTTAAGTTAGTGTATGTACTTGCCATAGAATCTGCTACAACAGACTGTCTTTAATAAAATCCTGATTTTTTTCCCTATGTTCCACTGTTCTTGGATATATTAAAAGCTTAATTTTTATTGGGGGAATTGATGAGTCAATTATTAAACACAGAGTCATCCAAGTTGCTACCTCACCTATAAGAGAGATGAACACTCAAGTTATGCATCATGGGGTTTCAGGAGTAAATCTGGTTTGGACTAAAAGTTCTTGGTTTCTTTTTTTTTTTAATTTTTTATTGTTATGTTTATCACCATACATTACATCATTAGTTTTTGATGTAGTGTTCCATGATTCATTGTTTGTGTATAACACCCAGTGCTCCATGCAGAACGTGCCCTCTTTAATACCCATCACCAGGCTAACCCATTCTCCCACCCCCCTCCCCTCTAGAACACTCAGTTTGTTTTTCAGAGTCCATCGTCTCTCATGGTTCGTCTCCCCCTAAAAGTTCTTGGTTTCTTTTAATGCCAAATAGGACCAGTGTTCCTCTGAGGAACACACTTTATTAGCAATTCTTAAGTTATCTGTAATTCCAAGACAGCGGTGACCCCTCAGTCTACATCTAACACTGAGTGGTGTGAACTACCAAGTGTAACATCAATCTAGCACCAGATTAATTCAAACTATTTGGCATTTAAATCATTGATTTTGGCTGCTATTGATGAATCCATGCTATGGGTACATGTATTTCAGGGTCCAGCAGTTTATTTAGTTTATTCCTCTTGTCAACCATAGAGAACTAAGTAGGAAAACCATATAAGATATAGGAAGGGTGCTTTTATCTGGAGAAAAATAAAAATACTATACTTTAAGAATATCTGAAATATACTTTGTGTGCTTTACTTTTTAATTAACCTATTTGTTAAGCTGAATTCTTTGCTTCAGAGACCTTAGAATGACACAACCTAACTTTACCCGATGGGAAGCACATTTTTTGTAACAGTTAAATTGGAAATATACTTAGGGAAAAGATACTCATGTGTTATCTTGTAAATTAGTAGGTTACTCTTCTTTCATCAATAAATTATGCCCACTGAGTTTCTTTTCCATCAAGAGCAATAGTTTTATATTCACATGCTCTTAGCCATTGCCTCTTGGACAAACAAAAGCAACTGGCAAGCTGCTGCCTAGAAAAGTACATATTGATCTAAGGCTCTGGAACAAGGCAGAGCTGACTGGTGTACACAGGGACATGTGCTAACCAACTGAACAAAGCAGAACTATCACAATGTAACATTTTCCAAATAAAGACTCCTACTTAGACTTCCCATATGAGCAGCTAAAACAAGTTATAGGTTCTGTGGCACTAACGTTGTACCAACATTTCCCAAAGAGGAAAAAAAAAATCCTAGGAGCCAATATGCCACTAATGACATATATAGGTAAGGATACATATGAACACCAAGTTCTCCCCCTCCTTCTGCAACAGTCTCAATGATTTTCTTCATCACCTCAGCATGCCTAAAAGCAAAAGAACAAATAAATCTTATTAGCATAGATCAATTGGATCAAAATTGGAAAAGCAAGTTTTTGTGAAGAAATCTACCTTATTAGTGTCAGTGATTTAATTTTAACATAATAATTATAAAATATTCTCCCTACTCCCCAACAAGTCAGATTGTTGAGAGTCATATACAGTTTTATTGGAACACAGGCTAAATTTTAAGAGCTATGGTAGTCAAAACACAATAGCACTAGTTTTCCTATAACAGGGGTGGAAAAGAGTTGGGGGGGGGTAGGGCAGCAGAAAGCTAGAGAAAGGGAAATCACGCCAGGGTCTAATTGCAGAGCAAGGGCTCTCTGCTCTAAGAAACAAACAAGAATCAGACCAGGAAAATTCAAAAAAGCTACATGGAACAGCTAATCAAAAAAACAGACATATTTATAATGCTGTGATTTTGACTATTCAAATATTTAGCAGAGAATAAGCCTAAATTGGGTTTTAAAAAAGCTAAATTGGTTAGTCACCAAGTTACATATTTTTAATTTGTCCTAATGCATACTGAAAAATTTATCTGATTTTTTTTTTTTTTTTTAATTTGAGGAGAGCGCATGAGAGAATGTGGGGGTGGTGAGGGAAGGGGAGAAGCAGACTCCTTACTGAGCAGGGAGACTGACACAGGGTTTGATCCCAGGACTCCGAGATCATGACCTGAGCCGAAGACAGATGCTTAACCAACTGAGCCACCCAGGCACCATCTATCTGATTCTATTTAGAAATAATTTTTTGGCTTTATATAAAGAAATATGTTTATCTGAAGTTTTTGTCCAATCCACAAATCTCTTCATAGACAACCAGTGTCTTTCCTCTGATATCAAAGTAATTGCCTAAGTATATGAACTGAGAAAAAAGGCAGTGCACAAAAGAATGATCTTTTAGATACACTGGCTTAAATAATGCTCCTTCAATTTTTATAAATATAAACTTCATGACAGAGGCTGTCAATTTAGAAGATGTGAGTAAAAGTATTAGCTCTGAGAATCCAAAAACATAACCTGAGATGGCCCATGGCAAGGCCTAAAATGTACTTGAAATCTCATCTTATAGACCCCCAACTTTTTTGCCCTATTTACATTACATTGCATAACAGTCATTTATTAAAATGTTTAACATTAATTACCAGCTAAACTACTTATTTCTTTTCTAGACTAAAATTTACAAGCAAGAGAGAGACATGCCTCAGTTTGATAAGCACTGTCCTGAAACCTCAAACCACCACAGGAGCTGACAAAATAAAATGAAAACCTTTTAGATAATACAAAACTGAAACTAATGACTTCTGAATTACTTTTCAGTTAGCAATATTAACAACTCTTGACATAAAAAAACTAGAAAAATGAACTAGGCTTTCTATACAATAAGGTTGAGAATCAAGAGGCTGTAAAAAATTAGAAGAAAATATTAAAGAATTTTCAAAAACTAGAATGTTGCATCTAATTAGCCAATGGAATACTAAAGCTTTCATCTCAAAAATATTGTTACCAGAATTTCTCAATGTTTTGTGAAAGCTACCCATTAGAAATAACTGAACAAATCATGCATACAGACTCAGCTCCACTTATTTGGCCCTGAAGAAACACAGTAATACAAAGAAAATCCCAAATTATAAAATGCACTTGATTTAGTAGGGCTGAACATCTCTCAACTGAAGAGTAAAGGAGAACTCTGCACACATCTCTCTTCACTAACCAATAAAAAGAGAAAAATAGGTCACAGAGAAAAACACAAGGATAACTTCATACTCCACACTCATAGAAGGCTACATCACAACAGAGCAAACCATGTCTAAATGATGGGTACTTTTTAAAATCTAAAAAGCATCTTCTAAGTTATTCTTGGAGCTAAAAATAGTAAAATCACAAAGATCTATACTATAATTAAGCACACAAAGAGAGCAAAATATATTAATGAATTAAAAAAAATAAATTGGTGACCTTTTCCTTTTTCTTATACATTTAAGCACATTTCTAAGAAAGACAAAATAGAACTGTACTTGCTTATTATATTTTATTCTGTTAGGGCACTTTGTTTCCAGATTCCCAAGTAATAAATCCATGAAGTACACACAACACACACACACCCACACCCACCCACCACCCACCTACCTGCATGGGTGAACTGAACACATAGGAGGTGGTGGGAGATGAGGGTGATTTTCAATGGTCACTGTTTTCTTCACATGATCTTGACTGATGTCTTCATACATGTGTTCAACTGTTAAAGGCTGTCTTTGCTGAAACAATAAAAAAATGTTTTGAAATCACTGTTTAAAAACTTTTAGACCTAAACTTCCATGTTTAAAATATATTTATCCCCACCTCCCACATCACTTGTAATATAGAATTCCAGACTATTTAGAATTACCAGACTGTTTGGGGGAGAGTTTACAATCTATTTATGCCAATAAAGGGAGGAGAGAGGAGGAGTCTGTACATTAATGCTATATGACTTCAGCCACCATCTAATGCAATAAAGATCCCACAAAAAAGCAAGTTTATGGCTGTCAAAGCATTTTGTAACTTTAAAACTCATATTTTGGGTCTATTTTGTTTCACTTTTTTTGCTTTCCATTCATAATCATAAGAATGACAGGTTAAAACAAGTTAAATTTATTTCAGTTATCCTTTAAGTAAATGAATTAAAAAAAGGGTTTTCTGTCTTAAAGAAAAAAATACACATGCCAATATGATCATTTTGTAAATGCCTTGTATATTCAACAAATTTAATACCCAACAAATTTAATACAACAAAGTTTAATTTACCTTATATTTCAAAGGAATAACCCTCTGGGACCAAGCAATAAATATGTAACAGATTATTTCTGTTTGATTCTTTGTAGTGTTACTGTCACACTGAATAATTCAGTTTCTTCAAAATAAGAATCAAGTTCAGTATTAATCATGAAATTGTAAAACAAATGATTTCTCAAATTTAGAAGGCCACAATATATACCCACAGACCAAATGACAAAGGAATTAAATCCAACAATTTAAAACATGTACATTAAAATATATTTTGTTTTTACCTCATCATAGCCGAACAACCATAGTCGTGGTGTCTGATAATATTTATCATAAGTGATATAAAGGTCGTAAGTTCTTGTTTGCAAAATAGCATCTTCACCTCCAGCATCAGTTTTAGCTTTACAAGCTTCTACTATTTTCCTTGTGTCTAGGGTAGCCTGGCAATATGGGGAGAAATTTACACCCATTAAAATCAGTATGAATTTGACAGGGGCGCCTGGGTGGCTCAGTGGTTAAGTGTCTGCCTTTGACTCAGGTCATGATCCCAGGGTCCTGGGATCCAGCCCCACATCGGGCTCCCTGCTCAATGGGAAGCCTCCTTCTCCCTCTCCCACTCCCCCTGCTTGTGTTCCCTCTCTCGCTGTGTCTCTGTCAAATAAATAAATAAAATCTTTAAAATAAATAAATAAATAAATAAATAAATAAATAAATAAAAATCAGTATGAATCTGACAATTTAGAAAATATTTTTCCCCACTCTATATTTTTTTCAAAAACAAACAGAACTTAAAAGCCAAAGCTAAAGTATTATATGCTATAACCAATGCAAACATATAAATAAAGGTTTACTGGAAAGATCAAGATACTATTAGGAATACTAATCCCCAAGTTTACTCACTAAAAGTTAACTAAAAACTCAATTTACAAACCTCATCTGTTTCCAACAATCCACTTTCTTCATATTCTGTTATAAAAAGCAACAAAAGATTAATCAAGTTCAAGAAAATTTCCCAAACCAAATTATGTATCACTTCAGAATTATCATTCAAAACCTGGGCTTTTGCTTTTGTTTTTAACTGAAGATACTGAATAGGTATAAGGGACCTAATTTTACACTTCCAAAGCAGTAGATTCTTTAACTGACAGAGCCAGAGAAAGTTAGCTTGGCAACCAACACCTGGTCCAAGCTACAGCCTATTATTAGCAATACTGAACAGCATAATGATACTGTAGAATACTCGGTGACTCTATCGCATACACATGGCTATTTATATAACTGCATAAAATGTGCTCATTAAAATCATCATAGGCATCTATGTTGCTGAATTCAGGGGTAAATTCACAGTTTTCATCTTAACTGATCTCTCACAGGGCCATCTGGATGATTTAGTCCCACCTTGTTTGAACACTTTCCTTGGCTGTTAAAATACTGTATTTTCCTGGCTTTGTCTCTCACCTCACTAGCTTCTCCTTTACTATCTTCTATGCTTGATTCTTCTTCCTCTCAACTTTTTTAAACACTGCAGTAACCAAGGGCTCAGTTGTTGGACCTTGTCTTTTCTCTATCCACACTTACTCCTTTGATGATTTCATCTAGTCTTAATGGCTTTAAATGCTAATAATTCCCAAATTTATCCCTGGCTACAAACCTGGATATTTGTTTACTTATGGCTCTACTGGAATGACTTAACGTACATTGCAAACAGCACACATCCAAAACTGAACTCCCAAACTCCCCCTCCAAAGCAATTTGGTCTTGTAATTTTCCTTGTATCAGTTAAGACACCTTTCCAGACACTGTCAAAATTCCTTGGAGTCACACTTGACTATTCTGTCTTTCTCATGCTACTCCCCCTCAGCAGCAAATCCTTTTGATCCTACCCTCAAAATATGTCCAGAATTTTGTTTTTCATCACTTTCAATGTTACCACTTGAGCCCAAGGTGTTATCATTTCTTGCCTAGATTATCAAAATAGCCTAACTATTGTCCCTAAACCTCTTCAATCTGTTCTCAATACAGCACTCACAGTGATTCTGTTAAAATGTTAAATCTCATTCTAAGTTCTTTTCTACTTAGAAAAACCCTCTAATGGCTTCTCATCTCACTGAGTTCGAGCCAGGGCCCTACATGATCTGGTCCCAAGGTTATCTCACTGACTCCACGCCTTACTCCTCTGCCTCTGCGCTTGCTCCTCTCTGAACGGGTATTTATTTTTTTAAGTTCTACACCCAATGTGGGGCCTGAACTCATGACCTGAGATCAAGAGTCACATTCTCTACTGATTGAGCCAGCCAGGCGCCCCTGCTCACAGTATTTTACATAAGCTACACAAGGTCCTACCTCAGGTCCTTTGCACTCTTCCTTAGATAGCCAAATAGCTTGCTCACTCACTTCCTGCCAGGCTTTACTTAAAACTCATGTTCTCAATTAGGTTTTTCTTGACCAACCTATTTAAAATAACACTCATCCTTCCCCAAGACTCTCTGTCTCATCCCCCTCCTTTATTTTTCTCCCTAACACTTACAACCATCTAATATAGCATATAGATTGCTTATCATTTTTTTATGTCTCCCATAACTAGAATATAATCTCCATAAAATCATGTCTACTGCTTTATTTCTAGCACCAAGAACAGTACCTGATATGTAGATACTATAGTGCCCAATGTTTGTTGAATAAGGAATGAAAATTGCCTGTTATATTAATTGTTGTTATATTACCTGCTATACCATCAACACTATTTTTTTAAGCAAAATTCCATATAAAGCAATTTTTTCTTCAGCTCTTTCCAAGGGAATGTAACAGACACAATAAAAGGCTGTCAGATATTTAAGGCAGTCCCACAGCTTGTACTCTAAAAACAGTGCTTTACTCATAGTATTCTTCCTACCCTCCACCCCAGCTTGGGTAACTGTACACAGTTCAGATAAATGGAATGCAGAAAGTATTTGTGCAAGGTGGTGGTGCTGACAATTATAAGACATTCACGTGCAAGTGAAAATAAACAAGTACATTTGAAGTTCAGGAGATCTGTACTGGAGGTTTAGATAAAAGTTGATCACAGAGATGGTATGTGAGGTTGCTGTGAGCAATTTTGGTTACAAGTAATTCATTTTGATTTCTTCAAAGGATGGGAGTTCACCATAAAAATAAGGACAAAACTCTTACTAGAATTCAGGAACAGATACAGCTAGGTTTCATGAGGGCTTAAAAGTAACTTAGGAAACAAAACTGAAAAGTACTTTAAGGGGCGCCTGGGTGGCTCAGCTGGTTAAGTGTCTGCCTTTGGCTCTGGTCATGATCCCCAGGTCCTAGGATCTGAGCCTTGAGTCCTGCTCAGCGGGGAGCCTGCTTCTCCCTTTCCCTCTGCCCCTCCCCCTCACTTGTATTCTCTCTCTCAAGCAAACAAACAAAGAAAAGAAAAGGTACTTTGAGTCATGGCTACTCTGGCAATTTGGCTATGCATCACCTCATCAGCAAACACCACTTGCTATTATGGTGCTTCAGCTCCACTTGGCACCATCTTCCAGTATTGCATACTATTAAACATTTCTATCTCACCATAAATTCTATGTATTTGGTCAAAACAAAGAAAGAAAATACATAATACATGAGCAAACTCTGTTCTGCTCTGAAATAGTTTTTAAGAATTAGCTTAAGATAGGGTGCCTGGGTGCCTCAGTCCTTAGGAGTCTGCCTTTGGCTCAGGTCATGATCCCAGGGTCCTGGGATCGAGTTCTGCATCAAGCCCCGCATTGGGCTCCCTGCTCGGTGGGAAGCCTGCTTCTCCTTCTCCCACTCCCCCTGCTTGTGTCCCCCTCTTGCTGTGTCTCTGTGTCAAATAAATAAAATCTTAAAAAAAAAAAAAAATTAGCTTAAGAATCTATATCTTCGAACTTTTAACTGCATTAAAGATTTATGACTAAGATGTATCCCACTAGAAATAATGCTATATAGACTACGTCTTAAGTAAAGTCCAACAGTCCAAGACCAAGGTACGTTCTACACTAAATTTAAACTAAATAAAATCCTCTTTAGGCTATTAAATGTTAAAATCTAAAAATGGAGTACAATTCTTATCCACGTCAAAATTACAAATATTCCAAAATCAACATTCTAGTGTGATTAAAGAAAATCTAGAACATAAATACCTTCCATATCTGCAGCTTCTCCTTCGTCTTCTTCCTCCTCCTCCTCACATATTGCTGAGCAATCTTGAAGTTTTATACTGTCCTTTGAAATTAATTATAGTTAAAGTCACTTAAATATGTCCATTAGTTCAAACACTGAACACTCATGTGTCAGCACAGTGCAAACCACTGTGAAAGTAAGAGTGGTAAAGACAGTTCTTATCCTCAAGAAACTCCTACTCCAGTGGAGATGACAAATCCATAAACCAAATATTAAAAGTGATGTGCTAAGTGCTGTGACTGAAAAATATAAAAAGTATCATAGAAGCACCAAGAATCATCTATGCTAAATTTAATGATTTTTGCACTTCCAAAAAATAGTATTATTTAACAAATTCATTAGTATTAGAAAATTGGTTCAGAGTTAAAATTTATCATATAATTTAAAGGAGAAAAAATGTATATATGTAAATCACAATACATTTGTAAGTTCAACTTATTATTATAAATCAAACATTATATTCTAATTTGTTAACAATATTTTAGAATGAATTAAGTAATATTATCAGACTAGTTATTATAACATGTAAGATTTCAGTTAAATTTTTAAGCTATATTTGCACTAGAATAAAAGAATAATACTAACGAAAGACAAGGCTAATATATAATTATCATTTTACAAAATCAATATTCTAAAAATCTGAAGTCATTGTAGTAAAGTATAAAAAACTGGACATCTAGTTCACCCAATTTACAGTTTTACTTAAGAGAAGACTTCTATTTACCACTAGAAACTTAAATTACTTTTAATTTTTACTTAAATTACTTATCATTACCACACCCAAAATGTGAAACTAGAAGACAGTATCTGGATAATTATTAGATGAGCGAATATCTAACAAACTGATCATGAAGGGAAATTTTAATCATGTTGATGTTATGGTGATCATACCTGAAACAGTAGAATACAGTAGAAATCAACAAGAAAGATTAATACTTGGGTCTGGACAACAAGTATTGTAAGAAATTATAAAAAATAATGTAAATTCTATGTTAAATAGGAAATGACAGGAAAGACATTCAAGTTGTACATTATTCTAAGTAGTCAATCTTTTAGTCTGACATAAGGATGTTAAGTGGGATACCAAGTACCATATTAACCATTATTGCATTTTAAAAAAATTCTTTAATTATCATAAACCTATCAAAAAATGCTATCCACACTACTCTGCCATTTATCATTCCCAAAGTGTGATGCATATACAATTAATGGCTGGAGTAAACAAGATTTCCTAAAGTAGCAAAAGCCATTTTGGTGATTTCTCTTTAGTCGTTCAAATTCTCCAAAAAGTAGAATTTCAAAAGAATGAATTTTTAGACCAATGAAGTGAACTTTTAATCCCCAGCAAGCATAAAATTGTACTTGAAAAAAAAACCAAAAAACGTGTTTTAGTTTCACACTTCCTGTTAAGACCCAGTTATAAATCCCAAAAGATCCAAATGACAAAAACACACAAAAGAGAGTATCTAAACTAGTAACGCTTATAGTAAATGTTTTATAAGGACAAAAGAAACTCAATTACTCTGTCCAAATATCCTAACCTCTAAGAGACCTGTTAAAAAATAATTAAGAAAAGATAAGGGTAAAGGCATTTTGTATTCTTTTCAAACAAATATAAATATATGAAAACAACTGCAATCATTTTCTCTCTAGAAATGAAAAGCTAATATAATACAGTTTGAATTAACTGAAAATTTTCAATCAGAAAAATTCCACCCAGTTACAGATTTTTACTTCCCTCCCCACAATAAATCATTCAATAAAACCTAACTGATTTAGCTTCCACTCAGTCAAAATACATATTTTGGATGATGTTAAACTAAAGTTTACCTTTAAATTTTCAAAAACAAAAACTTCCACCCAAAATAGCAGTAAATTAAGAAACTATAAAATTTAAACAATATATCATTAGCATCTAATCAGCAAGTACATAAACCTCAAAAACCTCCATTTACAGAACATCTGGTACTTACATTTAAGAATAAAAAGCTATTTCTTTTAAACTAGCCTAGTAGCCTTCCCAATTGTGAAAATTAGTAGTTACGATCTCAAAAAAAATTTTTTTAACCATATATCAGACTAAGGAAAATAAGCATTGGGCAGCAGTAGTTTGGATACAGGAAAGTGAGAGAAGAAAAAAAAACAACTGGAATTTTAAAAAGCTTGAAAATAATCACGTTGAAGAAGAATATATATATATATATATGCAAATAACTATGTCATTGAAATTTAGAAATGTAACTAATTAAGCAGTACCTTGCTTTCCAATGTAATCTCCTTAACTGCTTCAGTTATTCCTGCAATACCTGTTTAAAATTAAAAAAAAATAACAAATTGTAAACATCTTCTATTTACCAGATTCATGCAACATATAAACACTTAAAGTTACCTAAATTCTCACAACTTCTCTGAAAGGAAGAGACAATGTTAGTAGCATTTTACAAATGAACTCTAAAAGGAGTAACACCAAAAGCACTTTTCAAATTGAAAAAAAAATACCAATGTGATATTTTACCATGAATTATTCTACTCTATTGATCATTTACTATTCCTCATTTACCTTCCCAGTGTGAGTCTCTATCCAACATATTCATACTCAGAGTGAACACATTAGGAGACTATAGGACTTATATTTATTTTTATTCAAAACCACATTGAAATTTTCTCAAGAAGATATTAATGTTATTTGTTTCAGAAATCTAGGACATCCAGAAGTAGTAATACCATACCACACCACATTTATATGGGGCTTTCTATTTTACTGTTTCCATAGCTTCAGCCTTACAAACACTGTCCTTTGAGGTAATTAATAAATCATTTCTCCCTATGAAGAAATGAATTCTCCAAAGATGAAGTAACTTCAGTCTCACAGTCAGTGAAGAAGTTGGGATTCAAATCCACATGTGCTAACTTGTAGTTCAATGTTCTGTCCACTACACCTCATTAAGCAACTACTTTGAACCTAGTTGTCTCAGTGAAGGTGGCACTATGAAGAAGGGGCACCACAAGTCAGCTAATATTTCTAATTCAAAATACATGTCAGTGTTTTTAATTCAATAGTTCAACAGGATGAAATACACTAAAGAGGGAAAAAAAAAACACCCTACATACAAAATAAGCTTTGTCCCTTTGTTAATCTTCTAAAACCTTTATATATCTGTTCAACATCTCCAAACTTAATAACTTACTTTCACTAATAGAAAATGTCACAATCCACAGCTCTAACATAAAGCTTTTACTTCATAGTTTTTCTACAAATTACTACATAAAAGATATGATTATTTCATAACAATAAAATCCAAATCTTGGCAAACTGAACTGGTATTACAAATCAATGAATCCAGTACTTAGATACAAACAAAATAAACCTCTTCAATCCATCCCAATATAATAATGTAGTAGCATCCCACTAAACTAGACTCTTCTAAAAGTAGGACATACTGGCAAAGTAAAGAAAAGCTCAAATGACTCTAATGAGGGTAACATTGGCTAGGTTATCGTATCCAGATGCTCAGTTAAATACCAGTCTAGATGTAGCTGTGAGGGTATTTTTTAGATTGTAACATTTAAATCCAAATGAATAAAGTAGATTACTCTCTATAATGTGGGTGGGCCTCATCCAATCAGTGAAGGCCTTATAAGGAAAAACTGAGGTGCTCAGAAAAAAGAAAGAATTCTGCTTTCAGACTGTCTTCAGACTTGAGTTGAAACAATCAACCCTTATCTGGGTCTTCAGCCTGCTGGCCAGTTCGTCCTATAAACTGCGGTCTTGCTAGCTCCTGCAATCATGTAAGCCAATTCTCAAAATAAATCTATCTATATCTATATACCTATATCCATATATACAACAATTTTTCTGTGTCTCTGGAGAACCATGACCAATACAAGGGCTAAGAGAAATAAAAGAAACCTATGAGAAGTAAAGATGAAGCAAAGAGAACTGAGGTGAATAAGGAACCAGGCACAAGACCTTCTAAGTAAACTGGAAGCAGTGTTTTAATCAAATCACAATATAGTTTAAACTAAAATTCTAAGGATCTCTCTCCAGCAGGGCAAAAATTTTTTCAGTTGTTGAATTTCTATAATAGATTTTCATCAATCCAATCATACTGACACCTACTTATCTCCGTAATGAATGCGTCTGTAAATATGCACCTAGATTTTGAGTTAGTGATTATGGAATTGAATACAACCAGACATCAAAATAAGTCATTTACTTGACATCAGAAACACAGTGCTATAACTAATGGCTCTAGTTAGTCAACAATTTCCTACAGATGTGCTGCCCACATCTTCCACCACAGGAAAACTAAAGCAGAGTAGCTGAACAATTTTGGAAAGATCAAAAAATAAAGAAGTCCATCTACCAGCACTCTCAGTGGGGGAAATAGGATGATTTTTGAAATCGTTTTTAAAAAGTTGTTCAATCCACTATTTTCTCAAGGCCTTGACATTAACACTCAACTCATCAAGAAACAAACAAGTTTCAAATCAAGAAGCCCAAGTCCTGAATCTATGCCTGTATCATCATAAACACACGACAATGTCCCTTTTTAAAAGTAGAGGGAAAACTGACCTAACAAGGTATTTTTTCCTGTGCAGATTACTTAGCTCTCTGACTACTGCAGTGGGTCTCAGCCAATGGCAGCAATTTGGCCCTTCATGGAATGTCTGGCCTTGTCTGGAGGCATTTTGAGTTATCACAACTGGGTGAATTCTACTGGCATCTAGTGGGCAGAGACCAGAGATGCTGCTGAACATTCTGCAATGTACAGAAAATGCTACAGCAAAGAATCACACAGCCCAAAATGTTAGTAGGGCTAAGGTTGAGAAACCTTGTTCTAGTACTACTTCTGATACACCTGCTACTTTCTAGGACTTCGTGGGAGAAAACTTTTTTAAACTTAGAACACATTTTCTTTATTAAAACTAAGTCATAAATGGCATTTATATAACTACATAATTATAATTAACTAATAGTTAAGTACTATCGTTAATTTATAGTACTGTATGTAACTATATTTACATAACTATGTAAATGCAGATTAGCATATGCTGCTATAGCTGTTAGCATGGCTAAGTTAATATAGCCATAGCAGCATATGCTAATCTGCATTTACATAGTTATATAAATATAGTGGCAAAATAGGTTTTTAGGACTTGAAATAAAAAATCTTCAGGCTTACAAACAACTTCTGCAAACATACACTTACAAAGGCTTGAATTTAGTCAATTCTTTTAACACAAATTTACTGAACAACTTCTGTACCAGATACTATGTCAGATACTGAGGATTCAACAGTGACTCTCTACCTAAGGAGTGTGGTCCTTACAATCCTCTTACAGTCACTCAACAAATAAATATTAAATACTTCTAAATGCCAGCTCTCTGAGTAAAATAAACATATATATAGTTCTTGTTCCTAAGCTTATCATCCAGCAATGGAATGACAAGTAAATAAGGAATTCTAAAGCAAAGTAGTATGCCTATGCAGTTCTTTCTTTCTTTAGAAATAAATAAAATGATATGGGTATTTTCAATTTGCAACTGAAGTAGCAGTACTATAGAAATGTGGTATACTCCAAGGGCATTTTTTTTCTCCAATTTGTCTTCCTGCTTCTTTTCAGATAAAAGTCTATTGGGACAACTGTACCTTATGTATCCTGTTTTTGTTGTTTTTAAAACACTGTAATAAAAGATTGCAAAAACGTTTAAAACAATTTAAATATATTGTATTCTATTTTCCTCTTACCTGTGTTATGATAAGTATCTACCCAGCCCCCATCACCATCATCTTCTTCAATGATAGCTTCCAATTCATCTGAATATTCCATCTGTTTGCACCGCTTGTAGCATGGCACTATAAAAAAAAATGGCAAATACAGTTACTAGCACATAATCTGTTTCCTATAAATCTATTAGAAAAAAGAGACAGTTTAGTCCATTTTAAGGAAATATTATATTTCACTTCTAATAAAAGTGATTAAAGAGTTGTAAGCAGCCCATAGACACATTAATGACTACATTTATCTTTCCCTAATAGCTTTGTTAGAACACAAATAGAAAGGCTCTACTGGAAATTTTCTATGTATTCCTTTTTTTTTAAAATTTTTTATGTTACATAACAGTTACAGTTAGGTATGTTAGTCACCATACATTACATCATTAGTTTTTGATGTAGTGTTCCGTGATTCATTGTTTGCGTATAACACCCAGTGCTCCATGCAGAGTGTGCCCTCTTTAATACCCATCACCAGGCTAACCCATCCTCCCACCCTGATGGTCTGTGAAGAACAGCAGGCTAGAGCCAGACCATTATTCAACTTCAGGCTAATGAATTGTAATACCTTATTTTAATAGCTTTACTCTCAAAACAGGAAGGCACCACCTGTCATTCTCAGGGGTGGTAGAGGTGACCTCCAGTTTGCAATGCTATAGAAACTTTTAATATGTATTTCATAATTCTTAAGTTCCAGCTATTCATAACGGATAAGCCAGTGTAAAATTCACTAACTGATACATTTTACCATCTTACACAATATCAGAGCCAAGTTCTTCATATAGTATATGTGTCAATTAACAGGTATTATTCATATAAGCCTAAAACTTAACAATTATAATATAAAAACATGATGAAATGGCTATTAACCTCTTGACAAAAAAAAAGGGATATGATCAATTCTAATAAAACATATGCTATAGGAAAGAAAAACACTGATTTGTTATACATATTTTCCCTTTCTGTAATAGATAAATTAGGACAAAAATCAATGCACTTTATGTGATTAGATAGGGACTATAACAATCTTCTGATGCTGTTTTCAAAATTAACTTCATAAATGAGAAACTAGCAGTTTCAAAAAAATTTTTGTTCCTAAAGGCAATCTTTCAAAGACACAATCTTTAGCTTGGAACTTTTAAATGTCAAAGGTAGTATCAATTTCATTTTTCAAGACAAATGTTTAAGTCTAAAGAAGATCAAAATCAACCAAAAAGTTTATAATTATGAAGCCAACTTTAAAAAAGGCAATTAAAATTCCAAATTCCAAATTTGCTTGGGCCCTTTCCCTCCACATCTTAAAACTAGACCTTTTTGGCAAAAAGTAGTAACAAAAAGGAAGTAGGTAAAAATGAAATATGGAAAAAATAATCTAGCAATAGAAAACCCAGAGTTTCATCAAATTTCCACATTTCTGTATGGCTTCAAGCATAACTTAAGATCAGTAAATGCTAAGGTTTTGGGCACCTGGGTGGCTCAGTCGGTTAAGCATCCAACTCTTGGTTTCAGCTCAGGTCATGACCTCAGGGTCCTGAGATGGAGCCCCACATCAGGCTCCCCACTCAGCAGGAGTCTGCTGGAGATTCCCCCCTGCTTCTTTTGCTCTCTCTCTCTCTCAAATAAATAAATTGTCAAAACCTTTTAAAAAAATGCTACGGTTTTTTTTTTTTTAATAGAGTTCTTTGTGCAAAATTTACTAATATATGCAACGTAATTCTTACCATTTTTGGTGACCAAAAATTGTTTGCCTGTTGGTAGGTATGCCTTCACTTTCAATTCTTCCCCTGTAGCCCTTTAAAGAGCAAAAAGCACCAAAATACAAGAACTATTTTAAAAGGCAAAGACAGAACAGAAGATACCACATGTAAATATCAAAACTACACAATCCACACTCCTGAGAAAATTGTTTTAGGACTAGTTTTGGAAGGATGCCATTAAGTGATGTATGTTAGGGAATGGAAGAGCATAGCATTATAAGTGAAATGTACTAAGATATGCAGAGAGACCTAATTTAAATTAAATATTAGACAAAAAAGACAAAATATAGAACTATTAAGAAACTATTATGTTTGCCTCTAAACAAAAAGAAAATGTTGTTCCCTAGGGAGTATAATCTCAAGACTTTTAATTCTCAAGTACTGCTCATCTTCAGATCAAGAAGAGGCAGAAAAATATCTGTAGGACATTACATAACAAAGTAGGTGGTTGGCAAGATCCCTAAAATTGGAATGGAGAGAAAAGATGCTTTGAATTACAAGATGGATGATATTAAAAATAATGACTGAAAACAGAAAAAAAACCCCTTTGAGTGTTTACTAAGACTTAGAACTCTAACACGCATTATTTTTATTTACTCCTCAGAACACTAAGAGGTGAGTAATATTAATATCCCCATTTTAGCTTAAAGAAGTCAGATTGCTCAAGGTCAGGAAACCAGAACATAGAAGAGCAAGTGAATCCAGGGCTCCTGCTCTTAAACACTACTCTCTCTGTGGGTCAGACCAGCTATACCATTTCTGATTTTTCATAACTACTCTAGACCATCTTACTAAGAATTTGTTCAAAGATCTTCTGTGGGTCACCTAATGGAACTGGCCAGAGCTGGAGTGGCATGTGTTATCTGTCACAAACATCTGAACAAAAATTTGGAGTCTACTGCCTTTTATCAAAGCTTCAGTCTAAAGTTTAAACCATAGATATGAGCACAAGATAAAGCCAGAAAATGACCTACTATCTTAGTAGCGTTCTAGGCTTCTTAAAACCATTCTCAAGTGTCAAATTCAATAATGACACGGCAATGCCTGAAGTTCTGAGTGAAGAATATACAATACTGTCATGATGGCACTTGTAGACACGAAACTATAACATGGAAATAACCTGTTTCTAGCACTGGTTTAAAATGAATTGTTCCTGGGGCGCCTGGGTGGCTGTCAGTTAAGCGTCTGCCTTCAGCTCGGGTCATGATCCCAGGATCCCGGGATGGAGCCCCGCACTGGGCTCTCTGCTCAGCAGAGAGCCTGCTTCTCCCTCTCCCTCTGCCTGCCACTCTGCCTACTTGTGCTCTCTCTGTCAAATAAATAAAATCTTAAATAAATAAATAAATAAAATGAATTGTTCCTTTGGCCCCAGTAGTTCAGCCAGAAGTGTGGACACTGGAGTAGTGTATAACTGAGTTCTAAATTATTTCAACTATCACAATTTATAAAGTGAAACTATAAACTACCTGATAAAAAAAGATCCTGTCCATATACACATATCCCTGTAACAATATTATAAATCATATGTCTGAATTAATTAAACAAATAAGGACTATCACAAAGAAACCTGAAGAAATGTGTATCTATTATATTGAAGAAAATCCTAAATTAGTTCCTTTTATAAAATGGATGTTATTTTAAATTTTATACACCTATTTGACTTCAAATACATAAAAATTATAGACTAGAACAAAGCTAAATATAATTTTAAGACAATTTATAATTTAAAAAAATCAATCACCCTTACTAAATCATCAGAGAGCTGCTATGATATTAACTCAATTTTAAATATGAAACAGAAATACACATAAGGAAGACAAGGGCATAAAAATAAATGAACCTGACATTTTGGCCTTTCTTGGTACATTAAGAAATAGTGTTCTAAAAGATAAAGAGCAACTGATGAAAAGCTGTAAAACTATTTTGGTTATGAGTCAAATATAAAAATTGAGAAGAGAATAGGCCACATATAAAAGAGAGTTCCAACTTCGGCTTAAAATAGTTTTAACTATTTATATGAAGGAAAACATTATCAGTTCTAACTTTATTAATTTTAGAAACCCTGCTCCCAAATTAAAACTGTACCTTTCAACCACAACTGAAAGAGTGTCACTAAGGGAATTAAAATAAAAAGAAAAAAGGATATAACAAGTTGAACCATTTATATCCAAACAAGATGATAATTCCAAAACAATTCTAGCCTAATTAAAATAGCTCTGCCAGTACTGGGATCACTTTTTCAGCCACAGTCAGGTGGTTTTACCCTAAGTACTTAAACATAATGAAACAGCATTTGTTTTAAAACATTCTCTTATCATTCAGAATCTTTAAAATATGTTATGAGATCTGCTAAGTTGCTTAAATTACTTTTTTTAAATTAACTTTTACAATAAAAAAAGTTAATGAAAAAAACGAAAATGTAAAAAGTCTATTACCAGCAGATTTCCAGTTACGGCCTTTAATGAGTATCATGAACCTTCCCCTTCAACTAATTCCTAAAGTGGGAGCATACTTTTGAACCTTATAGAAGGTCTTATGACTAAAAAACCTAAGACTTTGCAAAATATCTGCATTTATTAATGTTATAAAAACATTCAGTAAACATTTTAGTTTGAAAAAAATGTGCTGGTCAAATTTATTAAACTCTTGATTATTTTTTTAAAGGCCCACCACAAAATCAGACCTAGATACTACAGAGAAAGGGAATACTAATAAAAGTAAAGACATTTATCTTAAAAATGTCTCTTTTATTCTAACAGAGCAAAACAAAATAGGTATAACAGCCAATTTGTCAGCCTTTATTTTACCTTAAGTATCACTGGCACACTGCTTAACAGAAAAATCTACTAGAACAGAGTTAAATTGGTCATTCTAAAGTTCATGCCCTCATCCATTTTGCAAACTGCCACAATTATAAAGTCATACCTTTTACTAATTTCTGTTCCTCACTCAAGATTACTTACCATTGCCATGTTGGACAGTGGTGGACTAAGTGATCTCCAGCTGCCACAAACTATTTAGAATTTAAAAGGAATACAAAAGAAAAAGGAAAAAGAAAAATTGAACATCACTGAATGTAAGATGATAAAATACCAAAATGATCATTCTGTGTAATAATCACACAATAATCATACAAATGCAAACAGCACCAAATTTGCTCTACTAGTCTGATGATTTTTGATTATTATTAAACTGCAAAATTTTTTACATCCATAAAATTTAAATTTTGCAAGAAAAAACACTGAGTGTTATTTATTTACTTTAAATTCAATTTTTATCATTGGATTAAATAATGCCAAAAGGATATAGTATTATGAAATGAATAAAGGTAACACTGCAGGATTTAAAATGTCAAAACCATCTTATGGATAAATAAGATGAAGACAGATTCCTGCTAGGGGCTTAAAACTCAATTAAGATCTTTGAGAAAAATTACTGAATAGATACAGACCTATGATGTAAGGAGTTTATGACATCACAGTGCACATTTCTCTCTTTTTCACGTTAACAAGAGTGAAAAATGTAATGCCAAACAATGGGGAAAAGTTAGAAGCTCTTGGATTGACTCAGAAAATACCAACACAGTTAAGAAATTGAATCCTCTAACACCTTAGACTTTCTGGGCAGGCTGAACATAGCAATAGTTTTTGTTTTTCTTCAGAAATCAAAAACAGACTCAGGAAGAAAGAGTTTAACCTTTTGAGAATTTCCATTATACATGAGCATGAACTGACCTTACTGTAAGACAGAAATCCTGCTTATTCTTGAGAGCAGAAAATGAAAGAAAGTCTCTTAAGCATAACTGCAGTGTCCGAACTCAGGCAATGCACACATATACTTTTCTAATTACTTCTATTTCATAATAGCTCTAACTTAAATTCATGTATTGTTCATGGTTAATTACACAGCAAAAAAATACAGTATCTTTAGTCTCCTAATGTTTGTCTCAGAAAAGAATGTCTATATATAATACTCTATTTTCATTTAAGAGAGTAAAAATTTTATAAAATAAGTTTTCTAAGAGTAATTTCTTTCAAGAAGATACATTAACAAGATTTAGCAGCATATTCCCAACAGCAACTTTTCAAATGTTTCTGTTCTTGTATTTCAAAGAATCTTATTATTATTTCAACTAGTTAGGTAAAAACAAAAACCCAAATAAAACCAATACTCCCTCCCAAAGTTTTAAGCATTTTAGGTCACTGTAACCAAATACTACCTTTAACTCTGTGGTTACCAGGAACTAATTTATCACCACCAAAAAAGTATTAATTCAACAAAATGCAAGCAAAACAAAGAGTTAAAAATTTAAAAATTCTTTGATGATATTGCCTTGTCACAAGACTCTAATATTTTATTCTCTGGCACCTCCAGTAGCATCTATTAAAAAAATAATAGGGGCACCTGGCAATTTAGTCAGTTGAGCATCAACTTCTATCTTGGGTTGTGAGTTTCAGCCCCACGATGGGTGAAGAGATTACTTAAAAAATAAAATTTTTTTTTAAATAACAAAACACTAGAAGGTAAGAAAAACTATAAAAGAACATAGAATTGCACAGATAATTAGTACATGTGTATATCTGCCCTCTTTAACAGGGGTCATTATTGCAGGCTTCATATGTTCAAATGAAACAAAATGTAAGGCAGACTCAAATTTTTCAATTCTCAGTATCCCTTGCAGTAGCTTTCTCTCGGTGATTAAATATTATACAATACTGAATAACTCCAAGATAGAACCAGTTATTAACATTTTGGTCAGCAACTTTATCCTTCAAGCTATTCTACTACTAATACTCTACTTAAGTCATACATATGTATATTAAAGTAATTTTAGTCAGGCAATTCTGTATTAGATAATGCCTACCCCTCTTTTTAAACACAATACTTCCAACAGCTCTCAATGAAAACACAGAGAGAGCTGGAGGATAACAGCCAGAAGCCCAGAAACAGTAAGAGAAAACAAATAAATAGAGCACCTCAGTAGATCTTTTATCCAAAGCAAATTATGTCTTGTTTTCCTCCTCTAGACTCATTCTAATCTAACTCAGTCCTCTAACTGTGCTCTATCTCAATCCAGCATTATGTGGTTGGTACGCAGCTAAGCTAGTTTTGCCTTGCATTTTTTTTTAAAGGAGGAAATTCATAAAACATTTAATGATACAGTTAAGTGTTATTCATTCTATGGTTAGCAGCTGTTTTAAAACAGCTTCAGTCTATCCAACAACCACAGACTTGCATCTCTAACTCCAACCATCTATCTACCAATTAGGCATCTTCCCACAGATAAAGCCAAAGAGTGCAAGAAGAACAGCATACTTTCATCCCTGCTCCTGATTTCAGATAGTTTTAAGAGCCAAGTCTAAATTACACCTCTGTTTGGCAAGAAAGTTAACAATTATCAAAATCAATATCAAAACTTAGTTTTATGTGGCATTCAAGGTATTAAACTCATGATGCCTAAGGTGGACTAGGTCTTTTAGAGAATGTCTACTAAAATCCCTCATTTTACAAACAAGGAAACATGAGGCCTGTCAAGGCTTAGATTTGCCCAAGTCAGAAAAGGAGAAATTAAAAGAAATGGGTCTAGAAGGCAAATCCCCTATGTTCTTTCTATACCACCATGTGTCTTCATTAAAAATAAAGATAATTTTAGATAAAAGATCAATTCAGTGCACCATCCTCAGAACTCACAAAGATTTGGGACTCAAAAGATTCCATCACAACTGAAAACTAAAAGATCAGTTAATTCTTAAGCTTGAGGTCTTAGATCTGGCAATAGCCAGATCATAAAATATGCCCCAATTCAAAATGTTTCTTTCAATACAACAAGTAAAATTCTATTGCCAATGAGTGGTATTTTTAATGAAAATTAAAGGTGAAACTTAAATTCTTTGCTATTTATTAAGACTAAAAAATATGTCTGATGCAACCATAACTATTCATGAAACTGGGATGTAAAAGGATGTTTAGAACAGTATTTATTTCTCTAAGGATAACAAAACAAACTACCTAAAGGAAAGAGAACACTTTTATTATATAGATTTGGTGAACAAGTAAAATGATTCCTCAAAACATAATTCTATCTTAAAAGTTCAATAAAATACAACTCGTCTATAAAACAGACATCAGTTTCAGTATTAAGAAGATTCAACATTACTTAGTTAACAGAAAAAATGAAAGAATTGTGAGAAAAAAATCAGCATTATGTAGCAATAAAATATTTAAGCTAAATACTGAAAGAAAATTTAATATCCAAGCAGAGAGCCAAAATTTCCAAATGAAAAGCCACGAAAACTCATGTTTGATGTAGACGGAGGCAAGACAACAGCAAACACCACAGAGCCCACTGTATAGCCTCAATATAACACAAATATGAGTGAAGGGTAAACAACCATCAGAATCTTTTCCATTCCCTCTCCCACCTCAATTTCTAAATAAAGAGGAACTATAGAGAAATATGAGAAGTGGCAAACAGAGAGAAGTTACATCCTCTCTTATGGGAAGTAGAAATCCCTATAAAATTGCTAATATAGTCAAAAGAATAAAGATTAAAGTTTAAGGTGTTACCTTATAAAGCCAAAAAACCATCCAGATAAATATAAAATATAATAGCTTCAGAATGTCTTTAACACTCACCTCTTCTGGGGTGATAACACCTGTTTCCTTAAACTTTGATTCCTAAAGAAAGCAAAAATAACATATTATTTTCCACTTTCAAATTAAAAATGTTTGTGGGCAAGTATTTGTCTGGCACCCTTCCAGACAACAGAGCACATACAAAAAAGAATCTATTACTGGTACCTGACTCCAAGAAATATACAAGTCTAATGAAGGAAACTGACATGAAAATGATTACAATTTGATCAGTGCTGTAATAGAGCAAAGCTCTTTGGAAAAACATTAAGCCTTACAATGACTTTTTGAAATGACCAAATATCTTTATTTTACAGAACAGTAAAAATGTCTTAAAAATGCTTAGGGAAACTTTACTATTCAGCCAACATCTCCAACATCTCATTTCAATTGAGTAACACTAGAAAATCTAGAAGTCATAAATCATTTAATCCTTTCCCATTATTATCTCCAAGATATTGATACAATATTCTCTCCTCTAAAGCAAAGACGCTATTGGGGCGCCTGGGTGGTTCAGTCGTTAAGCGTCTGCCTTCAGCTCCGGTCATGATCCCAGGGTCCTGGGATCGAGCCCGGAAGCCTGCTTCTCCTTCTCCCACTTCCCCTGCTTGTGTTCCTGCTTTCACGATCATCTCTCTCTCTCTCTGCCAAATAAATAAAATCTTAAAAAAAAAAAAAATAAAGCAAAGACGCTATTTACCAAATGTTTCAAAATTTTAAGTTAAATGTTAAGATTTTGTAGTACGGTCTACAAAAATGAAAGGATTCACTGATGAACATCATTCATTCAACAAGTATTTACTGAATAACCACTATGTGCCAGGCACTATTTGAAGTAGGGGATATAGGAGTAGATAAAATAGACCAAACTCAGCCTTGTCCTCATAAGGAGTTTAAACTCTAGTGGAGTGAAAAAGCCAAATGGTAATGAAAACCACAAGGAAAAAAATGAGGCAGCTAGGAAACTGGTCAGGGGTGGAGGGAGTGATGGCTACTTAAAATAGGATGGCGGAGCACCTGGGTGGCTCAACTGGTTAGGTGGCCAGCTCTTGCTTTCTGCTCAGGTCATGATCTCAGGGTCCTGGGGTGGAGTCCAGGGCATGGCAGGCTCCATGCTTGCGGTGGGGGTGGGGGGAGTCTGCTTGAGGATTCTCTCTCTTCTCCTTTCCATCTGCCCCTCCCTCCTCTTGCTCACACACGCACTCTCTAAAATAAATAATCTTAAAAAAAAAATAGGGGTGCCTGGGTGGCACAGTCAGTTAAGTGTCCAACTCTTGGTTTCGGCTCAGGTCTGATCTCAGGATCATGAAATCAACCTGCATGAAATCAACCTGGACACCTGCATCTGGCTCCAGGCTGGGTGTGGAATCTGCTTGAGTTTCTCTCTCCCTCCTCCCCACCTCTCTCTCTAAAATTAAAAAAAATCTAAAACAAACAAATAAATAGGATGGTTAAGAAAACAAAGGTTTCACCAATAGGTGACTACTGAGCAGAGACCTTAAAAAAATGAACAAGGCACAAGGCTGTAAAAGAGCATTTTAGGCAAGTGGTGCACCGAGTACAAAAACCTGAGCAAGAGAGTACTTCACGGAGTAACAAAGAGGTCAGACTAGCTCAAGTAAAAGTGAGCAAGGAACAAAGCTACATTGAGATAAGGGCCTCTACAAATCAAGTAGAGGCTTGAAGATCATTGTAAGGAATTTGGCTTTTACTGTACCATGACTTTCTTAATTTCTACTTGCTAGGATAAGTCATTGTTTTCTTTCTGAAGGATTTAGTTTTTCCTTCTTACGTCTAGTAGGAAACTACAAGGATCCTCTCTGTAAACAGGGATGGGCAAGGAGAGGGTCAATAATTCTGCTTTCCTTATTACTGAAAATACATACTGACAAATATATACTGACAAGCTAACACTTTTCAGTTTGGAGAATAAACAAAATGATTTCTCAAAACATAATTCTGTTATAAGTTCGATAAAATACAACTGGCCAATAAAACAGAAGTTTGTTTTTAAAGACTTTATTTATTTGACAGAGAGAGAGAGAGAGCACAGGCAGGGGGAGCAGCAGGCAGAGGGAGAGTGGGAAGACGACTGCCCACTGAGCAGATAGCCAGACTCCAGGCCTGATCCCAGGATCCTGGGATCATGACCTGACAGGAAGGCAGATGCTTAACCAACTGAGCCACCCAGGCGTCCCTGAAACATTAGTTTAATATTTAATTTGGGAACTTTTTTTAAAAATATTTTTTAAATGTTTTATTTATTTATTCATGAGAGTCAGAGAGAGAGAGAGAGAGGGAGAGAGAGAGAGAGAGGGGCAGAGGCAGAGAGAGAAGCAGGCTCCCCGCCTAGCAGGGAGTCCGATGCGGGACTCGATCCTGAGCCGAAGGCAGATGCTTAACCAACTGAACCACCCAGGCGCCCCTGAAACATTAGTTTAATATTTAATTTGGGAACTTTTTTTTAAAAATATATTTTTAAATGTTTTATTTATTTATTCATGAGAGTCAGAGAGAGAGAGAGAGAGGGAGAGAGAGAGAGAGAGGGACAGAGGCAGAGAGAGAAGCAGGCTCCCCAGCGGAGCAGGGAGCCCGATGCAGGACTCAATCCCAGGATCCTGGGATCACGACCCGAGCCGAAGGCAGACGCTCAACCATCTGACCCACCCAGGCGCCCCCGGAACTTTTTTTTTACTCTTTCTCTCTGAAACTTTATAAAGAGTTTAACAATTGTGTATTATTTAAATGCTGCATATCTAGACAGACATGTTTCTGAGAAACGACATGCAAAAGAATCATTTGATTCAAACATCAAAATTATTTTCAAAGTTGACTAATATTAATTACAAAGAATTTCACAGTAAAAAATATATAAGCATAACAAGAGTTGGAATTTTCATTTATAAACTTTTCTTTTTTTGTTTTAAACTTGGCCCAACAAGGTATCATTTTAAAATCAGTCTTAGAAATAAATATTAAAAGAAGTACATGACTAACATTTCCCTTTGTCATGGAAAGGGAGCAAAGTAAAACTATCCACTATTCTTCTTAGCATACTAGAATAACTTCTTATAAAGACCAACCATATCCAAGGATATTTCATCCTCACAATAAGATTTGTAAAATTTTCATTGAAAGCAAAATAAATAAAAGCACTTAAACAAGAACTCCCTATTCATTTATTCTCATTGCTCACTTATCAGAAAGGAAAAAGTTACAATGATAAAAAACTTATTAGACTTATAAAAACTTGTATGTACTTCTAGAAATTTATCTCTGAAAATTAAAGTCACTGTTAAAATAGCTAATCTGTTACAACTTTTACTTTAAAAACGCTGTATTATTGACAAAGCAAAAAAAAAAAGTAAATACAGGAGGATCAAGCTGCTTGCTATTATCAATGAAGTACAGGATTTCCAAATCGTTTTCGGTTATTTTAAAAACTCGGAAAGGGAAGTTTTGTCTGTTAGTTGGGTTCAACGATATTGACAGATAATGCTGCAATTCACCATGTTCCTCTGAAATTTAACAAGAGCGGAGCTCAGTCACAACTTACTATATCAAACTAATTATAAAAGACTTTCTATGAAATTTGGAAGAAAATAGTGACATGTCATTTTACTACCACTGATTTCGTTTTTAAAAAGATAAGCAAAACTAAAAAGTTTAAAAGACTTCCAATGTTAAGGTTTAACGTTCTCAAATCTACTTAGCTGCCGACCACCTTCCAACTTGACGTACCCAGACGAGCCGGGTTCTGACGGGTGGCGACAGCAATGCGCACACAACGTCGCTCCAAGTTTACCTGAATTCAGAGCCCGAAAGCCCTAGAGAACAGCTCGGTAAGACCTCCGGTGGGGCTGCACCCTTTCCCGTGTCCCACCCTTACCACCTTCCTACACTTTTCCCCGCCGGAGAACACAGTGTTCCTCCCGGCGCCGGGTCCTCAATCCCCGCGGAGTTGAGCGTGTACCTGACCAGACCCTGGCAAGCCCGGCCTGGCTTACCTTGAGGACCGGGGTCAGGTACTCAGCCACTTCCAGCGCTTTTCCCTTCACCGTGTTAATCACATTCTGCATCCTGGGGCCGGAGAAGCGGCCGGCCCCGCCACGGGGCGGGAAGGACAGCCGGGGAAAGGACGGGAGTCAGAAAAAATCCCCGCTGCCGCCAACGCGCATCAGCACCCGGCCGGCGGCACCCGAGGGGACGGGACGGGACGCGACGGGACGCGACGGGACGGACCGGACGAGGGGGAGGGGCGGCCGGCGCCAACCGCGAGGGCAGGGCGCGCGCTGCTCGCCACCCAGGCAGTTCGCGGCGGACCGGGCCAAGGTGTCACCTGGCCGCGAGAGAGGGCGGTGGGGACGAGGGGAGAGTTAGGAGAGGCGGGCGCACGCGCACCCCTCGCCTTCTCGGGAGCTGTCTTCTCCCCGTTGCTTCACTCGCGCCCCTTCCGGCTTCCCCTTCTCTCTCTTGCCGTAGCTCCGCCGCCACCTGGGCCTCACGTGACTCAACACTCCCGACACGTGATGCGAGAAAGGGCGCGCTGGGGCGGGCTCAGGCCGCTTCTCCCCTCCTTCCGGAAGCGTAACACTGAACGCGCCTGCGCAATGGGTACCAGGTCGGCTCTCTTTCTGTTGGGGCGTTATTGTGCTTTTTGTTCGGAACAGGAGGCTCCGGGGCAGAGGCTCTTTAGCCTTTCTTTCCTTCCCATAGCTTCCCCAACTATGAACCCTAAAAGTTACTGCTGCTTCTGCGGACCTACACAGTTACTGCATCAGCTCTAGGATGTGCGCTGCTCCACTAAAAACCCTTCGGACGGACAGAGGTAACCTCACCCATCTGGCAAACAAATGCGCGTGCGTATGAGGGGAGGGCGCTCCGCTCGAGATTCCTACTGCGCATGTGACAAGAAGGATTTTCCCCCCCCCCCCCCCCCGCCCGTTGAGGGAAACCTGCCTTCCTAGCGTAGGGGAGGTACGTCTTTGACCTCTACGCTTGCGCGCAGGTGGGCTGTCCGTGTCGACGTTTCAAGCCCGTCTGTCCCCGATGTTCCAGGCCCTGTGCACCATCCCTGCCGTGGGAGGCTTTGGAGGAGTTACCCTGCCTGGAGGTTTCCTCAACGTATCAAAAAGACGACCTTAGAGGCATTGATTTTTAAGCTCTCTTTGCTTTTACCACTAGTTAAGTATAAATTCACAGCACTGTTTCAAATATTTACATTTGGCTTATTATTGTAACGAAAGCTTTCCCAGCAAGACCTTTTCCCACTTTGAGAGAAGAGCTGCTACTGAGGAGAATAATAGAAATCTGAAATTCTCTTCCTCTAGAGCAAAGTTGCTAATAGGAATGGAAGTTAAAATTGCTTTCTGCAGAATTCCGCAGCCCCAGAGTGTCAGTTGCTCACTTGCTACTTTGGGCAACACTTACAATCAGGCACTGCCTTTTCTGTCTCTCGAGTTTCCCCTCCTATCAAATTCTGACTTTCATTTTTTTCCCTGTTTCCTCTTGTTCTCAATTTTCTTGGTTTTGATATAACCATAGCCAGACATCTACATCATTTCTTTTCTGTTCTTCACTAATCAGTGGTCTTTGTGCTATGCTTTATCTGCCTGCAGCGTTGCTCACGAATATGTTCTTTTCTTTAAGGCAATTAAAAAACAGTGGAATGGAAAGCAAGTGGTATGGTCATCCCATGTTCTGCTCCTTGTCGACAATGTATACATTCCTGTTAGGCACCATATTCGTTGCTTTAAGCTCAAGTCGAATCCTACTGGTAAAATATTCAGCCAATGAAGGTAAGTTAAGACTTGGAATATATGGAGCACTTCTATCTAATCACACATTATGTCTCCTGTGTTTGGTCTCCTTATGTGTAAAGTAGAGATAATACCCTTTCAGGTACTCTGGTTCATGTAAACGATAAAGTCTGTTTAAATTTGATTTTGTAACTTTTCATTCCTGAGCAAGAAAAATGTTTGATGTTGAGTGAAATTTGGATTAGTCAAGTGCAGTGCTGAGCCCTTTAGAGAACAGATAATAACATCTGACTGTTGCTTTAATCAACAGATATCTCTGGGTCTGTAGCAGTACGTGTAATTATAACTTACTTTGAAATAGGATATATATGGTCACTTGGCATTTGTGAGGTACTGTCTTAATTACTATACCAGTGTTTCAGTAGAGATTATTAGCTTTGAAATTATTAGCTCAAGAAGTCTTCTGGTTGGGTTTTTTTTTTGTTTTTTTGAGAGAGAGCTTGTGTGTGCATGGTGTCGGGGAGGGGGCAAAGGAAGGGGGTAAGAGAGACTGTTAAGTAGGCTCCATGTGTGGTGCAGAGCCCAGTGCAAGGCTTGATCTCAAGAACCTGAGATCATGACCTGAGCCGAAATCAAGAATCAGACACTTAACCAACTGAGCCACCCAGGTGCCCCTTCTGTTTTTTTTTTTTTTAATGTAGGAATTTGTGTTTAGATAAACAGTTTAATTCTACAGAGCTGTATTGAGAACCTTTCACTAGTTATTGAAGACACACAAAGTCATGACATCACGACCCTTAATGGTTTGCTTGTGGAGTCCGATGTGTATATAAGTCTCTACTTTGGTTAACATTTATCTCTTGGGCACTAGGCCAAGTATTAAGTAGCAGTGTTCAAAGTGTGCAAGACATAGACATTGTTCTCAAGAACTCGGTTTATTAGGAGAGCTGTACGTGTGAAACATCATGAAAATATGGTAGAATAAATGCAGTTCTATATCAAAGATGCAGAGATAGTTTAGATTAGGAAGTGATATATTCTATCTGGGAGAGGATGGTATGGAGTGCAAAGGGATCAGGGAACACTCCCTGATAAGGTGAAGTTGATCCACAAGAAGACCAGTGGGCAGGGGTATTCAGAACAGAAGCAACAATCCATAAAAATGAATAGATACGTTAAAAAAAAAAAAAGAATGAATTGTGAGAACATGTACTTCAGAATTACTGAGCAAAATTTTAAAGACTTGGAGGAGAGGGGCAAGGGGTGCTTGACCATAGGGGAAAGTTATGATCAGATACTTAAGGACTTCATATGCCATGCTAAGGAGCTGGAACTTTGACTTTATTCTCTAGGCCCTAGAGTCTGGGGCGTGGGAATGCTTGAAGATTATAAACAAAGTGAGAGAGACTGTTATGGTAGCAGGATAGAGGATGGACTCGGGAAGAGACTGGAAGCAGAGTAGCCAGTTGAGGTTATTGCAAATTCAAGCCAGAGATGAAGAAGACTAACCAAGGCTTTTGAGGTAAAAATAGAGAAGAGAGGATAGATTAAAAAAAAATACTCTAAACATAGAAAAGCCAGGACTCAGAGAATGTATTGAATATGGAGACTAAAGAACATGAAATACTATATAGCTCAAAGGTTTCTGGTTTGGGGTGCTAAGTAGATTGATGGTGTTCTCAGCTCAGATGGAAGCTATTAGTAGGAAGAAGCAGGTTGGCCAGAATTCAGAAAGATTACAGAGTTTTAGTTAGGTACCTTCCCTCCTGGCCAGGAGCTATGTCCTTGTTCATTGTGACATTCTGCACTATCTAGCACATCACATATGTGAAGGAAATACCAATTAAATTCATGCATAGGAGGTAGTTATTCATGTGGATATGTTTAGTGAGCATTAAATGTTGCAGAATACAGATTTGGAGACATTAATATTAAATTGACATTTACAGCCATAGGAGCAGAGAGCTCATTCAGGGTAAGCATGCAGAAGGAGAAAATAAGAGCCAAGGATAGAATTACTAGGAATGCCAACATTTAAGAGCCATGCCGACACTCAGATGTTAAGAAAGAATCCTTAGAGAAATAAGAGAACTAAATGCACATGACTTATAGAAGGGAAGGAAATGAGTTTGGAGACAAAGGAAATAGTATCATAATAAGATAGGGATTAAAGCGTGCCCTTTGGAATTAGTAATTAGAAGATGTTTGGTAATCTCAGAGACTAGGTAGTTTGAATAAAGTGATGGGATCAGAAACCAGATTGCTTGGGAATAAGACCTGAATGGAAAGTGGGTAAAAGGGACATAATGAATGTTGGTGCTATTTTAGGGAAAGAAGGAGAAAGTATGGTAGCTGGGGCAGGGGTAGGAGCTTATATTTTGTGTTTTTTTTTTTTGGATAGGACAGTTTGAGCATACTTACAGGCCAAGGGGGGACGCCAGTTAATAGAAGACAGAGAAAGTACTTATTGGAGCAAAGTTCCTGAAGAGAAAGGAAATTTTTAAAGGGGAGAATGGGTCATAAGGGATCATGGCCCCTTTCTTTGGACTAAAGGGAGCCCAGTAAGGATGGATGCAGTGTAAATAAGGTGTATGAGCGAGGGCAGAAGGTAAGCATAAGGAGGCCCAATGTGATGCTGAGTCACAGTTTGGGATCTACTATGACAGAAATATAATTTAAAAATAAATAAAAGCCAAAGTGAGTTCTAGAGCAGTGGCAAGAATTTGAGAGCTGTAATCTGAAGGCCTTTCCCCCGTTCTTGTTGTGTGCATGTTCGCTTGTGTGTATCATAGAAATCAGTGCAAAGTAATTATTAGCAGATAGTAGAGTGTGATCTCAGCCTAGCTTTAAGCTCAGAGAAGGGAGGAGAAGTTTTAATGAGGCTTCGAATGATGGAGAAAGTTTAACAGGCAAGTATTAAATTCAGGTGAACATTTATTACATGCAGAATACTGTTACCTGCCAGTTATATGAAGATGACTAACGTGGGCCCTTTCTCATAAGAAGCTTACATTCTAAGGTAAGACATACACAGAAGTAACTATAATACAGTGGGACAAGTACTGCTATAAAGGTTTACAGGTAGTGCAGCAGGATCTAGATAAACAAAGAATTGACTATGCTTATGTTGAGAAGGTCAAGGGAAACCGCAGAAAAAAGAAAAAAGGTGTTCTGGATAGAAAGAATGCTGAGTTGGCATTTTCCCTCTGTACTTGGCCAGTTTTGGTTTTTCATATCATGACCAAGGGAAACAGGCAAATGTTTCGAAAGGGGGGAAATGCATTCCTTAAAATAGGACCTAACAAAGTTTGTTTGTTCATGGCAAAATTGTACAGCAAGTTGTTTGTCAGCATTTGGAATAGATAGAGGTAACAGCTAAGACCAAGGCAAACTGACCTAACCTCATTTCCTAATTAAATTGACTTGTAAGTTAAGAACTATCTTCCCAACTCGTCAGTGGGTTTGGATTATGTCAGATATTTCCTCCGAGCCCTAGAGGTAGCCAGAGCCCTGGGCACTTGCCTCTTGGCTCTAATAGCTTCCTTCTTTTACCCCAGTGTACTGTTTATCCCAGAGTGCCAAACAAATACTGTTTCCTATGCATGCCACGATGCGAAACAGATGGGACTACTCTAAGGGAATATCACAGACTGTGTACCTTGATTCTAGCAAGGCAGGCAAGTCACACAAGAGGAACCATGAGCCGGGTCCTAATTCAGCCAGATAAAGTCATAGCTTTTGAGGAGTCAGGCCCTGAATGCTAATTAGTGGTCATTTTAGAAGCCCATCTCTAATGCCATACCCCAAAGTCTTCTTTGCCCATAGCCTTAACCTCCTCCACATATTTATCAGTAACTTGGATGAAAACATCAGAAGGCTGTTTATCAAACTCAATAATAATAAAACACTGAATGTCATAAGGATGGCTAATACATTAGGTGAACGGATTAAAAAATCCAAGAGAGAACAAAGCCAACTGGATGAAGTTTAATATAACCAGTATTAAAATCCAGCTTTTAGAAACAGCTATAAATTATTAACTGTATATAAGCATTATGTAGAACAAAATTTATAGTTAAAAAAATTTGTTACATTTCAGAAAACAAGTATGATTATCTTCCAACTACTGTGAATGTGTGCTCAGAATTGGTGAAGCTAGTTTTCTGCATGCTTGTGTCATTCTGGGTTGTAAAGAAAGGTAAGTCTTGAAGTGGTACTCTATACTTGTTAAAAATCACAGAATCAAAACATTTTAAAACTGAAAGGAACATTCAATGTCATTTAGTCTAGCCCACTAATTTTATATATGTGAGGACACTAACATACAAACTTAGGTATGATCACCACTGTTTTGCAAGTGGAGAAACAGGCCCAAAGAGAAAATGCTATGCAGTGGTGGGTAGGAAGGGGCAGGGGCCAGGACTCCAGCCCACGTTTTCCTCATGTCTTGGCCATTGCTCTACCTTGTTACTTGTTCCTTTGTTGGGTCACACAGCGAGTTAGTTTTTATTCAAGTTCAGGATTTTCTGAATCACTGCTGTCTGATTTGATATGTAGCATATTGCCAAACAGCCCCCATTTCCTACAGGGGTGGTAGTATAGTGGATTGGAGTCAGAGAGACTATATTCTGGGGCAGATTATTTTAACTTCCCTGACTTCCAATTTCATCAATTATCGAGCAGAGATACTCATTCCTTCCTCACATCTAAAACATCTGGCCTTTTGTGGCTCTTCATATGTATTATGTATTAATTCTCCACCTTAGTTGCCCAATTCTTGAGCCTTAGCACATTCTATGCTTTGCCCTCACATGTGAGGTAAACATAGAATTTAAAGTATTAACTGTCTTTTTCAGGAAGATTTCTTTTTATTCTTAAAAGTTTCAATTTGTGCAAAGTTTCTAGTTGGAATACATTTCTTAATCTCATGAAATTTATGTGTTATTTGCAGGGCTTATATTTAAATTGTTTTCTATTTTTGCAGGTTATTTTACATTCTCTTGTTATGGTACCTTCCTAAGTTTCTGGAAATCTAGAGATGGGATCATAACTCATATGAAGATTAGTAAAATTTAATTTTCTCTACTCCCATATTATAAATTTTTGCCTGGTATCATCTTTTCCTGATTTGCCCCTCCCCCCCCGAGGGGGAAGAAAATCCCAGCATAAATGCTTGATTTTTTTTTTCCTCTATGTTCTAACATCTAGCTCTCTCTCTTGGCTTTAGGCTCTCATAGTAGTAAGAGAAACCTTAAGTATCCTGAGATGTTCCAAGTGATGTTTCAAGTTAACAGGAATTAGGTTTTCCTAAGGGTGTTGCTGATTGTCAGTGATGAGGCATGGTAGTTGGTGGGCTGAAGAAAGAGAGATAATATGAAATCCTACATTGCCTTTAATTTCTTAAGGCTAATAGTCACTGATGAAAGCAAGTTCATAAAGCCTCAAAGAATTGTATCAGTAATCAAATACAACTCTAAAAATATGGGCATTCATCAGGATCCTTTGTTTATTGCTGTCTTTCTTTCTTTAGAAGATCATCAAAGTAGAAACTTGAGATGTGCTTCCTGGAAGGAATTCTCTAATTTCATGAAGTGGTCCATCCCTGCCTTTCTTTATTTCCTGGATAATTTGATCGTCTTCTATGTCATTTCCTACCTTCAGCCTGTAAGTAAATATGATAGAAAATAGCACTGGAAAAATACAGAGAAATGAATCCCAGAACTAATCTTTTTTATCATTTTCATTGTCAGTGTTAGTTTTTCTTTGCCCCCAGTGGTCTTCCTGAGGTTTGACCAGAATCGTCTGAATACGGAATTACCAATCTGCTTGCCACATTCTCTCTCTGTTAAAGATTGCTGTAGAAAGCTGTGCTGACTGTTTGGCAGGAGCTGGTCCCTGGCCAGTGAATGTGGAGCCATCTCTGTGTGTAACCTTAGTCAGTCTGCCTGTTTGCTGAGCCATCCTATGGTCACCAGCCTCCATTAACTTTAGCATTTAGTACCTCCAAACAGATTTCCATGATTAACTCAGAAAATCATGTACTCAGTGCACTACTTTGTCCTATACCTGCTTTAATGTAATACCTGCATTCTGTTTGTATGATCTTTTTTTCTTTTTCTGTTAGTCCTATCATTTAACCAACAAGTTCCTTAAAGGTAGAAAATACTTTTTCCCAGCTATAAATGCTATCTATACCTGATAATACTAGGGATGTTTCTCATCTCTCTTGGCATCCTCCATGCCAACTGAGAAATCCATTCGTAATCGGAATTAAAATTTGGTCTTCTGCTTTTACATATTACTCACTTTGGGGCATGTGTATATTTTCCCCTAATATTTTATAAAATGAAGATTTCTATTGCCATTGTTGCCAAAATGTGTTTTAAGTTTCTTTAAAGAATATATGCAGGCATTTTGATGATAAATAGGATTTTTATTGGCACTAGGTCTCTATCTGAAGCTTCTTAAATATAGCCAAATCAGTTTGAGAGTGGGACAAGAAGGAGAGATCAGTGGAGCACTAAGTAGAAAACAGGAATTTGATTCTTTTGCACAATTTAGAAGCTGTGTATTAGGCAACCCCCAAGTACTGTGTCAGTTGCCCGTCTGTAAAATAGAATAACATTAGAATACCATACCAACCCAAAGGCAGGAACCTGGGCCAGGTGATCACCTGAAGTTCCTTTCAGCTGTGTGATCCATGTTATTAGTAAGTGTTTTGAATATTAGAATGTGTTCTCTTACATTCTTCCACTTTGTTTTTCAGATCTGAGAATTCCTTTACCCAACAACATAATTTTTCGCATCAATGAGTACATAGTTGTTGTATTTTATTTAGGTCAGCTCTAAATTTATATCCCTTTCCTCTCTCCTCAGTATGAAAGCAAGATTGCAGCTTCCTTGTTCTTCCAGCTTATTGCTTTGCTCTTCCTTCCTGATGGTGCACAACCACAGATCTTACAAAATCAGTCACATGGCATATTCTGTATATTGCTGTGCCCAAGTCTAGTTGGAAAGAATTAGGGATGCATGGAAGTTTTGGGGCAGAGAGCTCTGGTGTTTCGTTTATTTCTGCTCTTGCATGGGAAGCAGTTTCAGAATTCACCAGGGCAGCCAGGCTGCTTGGTTAGGTGATGTGCACTGTTACTGTGATTGATCAGAGCCACTGCCTCCTCCCTCTTACCAGCCACTTACTTTCCTCCTCAGCTCTTACTCTTCTCCTACGCAGGGGTTCATAAACATTTGTCTCCAGAGGACACTGAGAAATCTTAAAACAGTGCTTCCCATAAGAAATTCAATAGAAAAACAACAATGTTATATTCTTGGAATTTTTGCTGGTTTTTATTGGATTTATTCTTATTTCTTTAATTCACCTACATGGTAGCCATGTTTGCTGGTTATATAAGACTATTGAAAAATACTCTTTGGAGTTCAGTCACCTTAAACTGACAGCAAGGAAAAAGGCAAAGTGAAGTAAACAAGTAGGATTTGTTTTTAAAAATTGTTAATATTGTCAGATCCAATCACGGGGAGCAATGATGAAATTTCATACTTTCCGAGCCAAAGTATATACATGTTCAGATTAATATCTCATATGTGAAATATGACTGAATTCATGAAAAGAGACCTTTATGAAATCTGGCTAACACATTTCTAAGTGTTGAGAACAATATGAATAAATCAAAGGACTGTCAAATAGGAATTTGGTATTGAATCACTGGTACTGAGTCACTGCAGTTCAACCAGGAGAACTGATTGAATTCCTACAATAGTAAAGATGCTTAAAAACCTGTACCTCAATTTTCTTACTGTATAAATGGGCCTAACACTACTTGCCTTCCCTCCACCACTGGAAATAGTGTGAAAAATCTATAAAGCACTTGAAGAGCTTGAAAAAGTATGCTTCATAAGCAAGGTAGCTGTTATTTCTAGACCTGAACATTTAGAGTTCTAAGCATTTCCAGATCTGCATATACAGATTATTTACACAGGCATTTGCTGAATTTAAGCATGTTTTCAAAGCCTATACAATAATTTGGTCATATCTGCATACATTTAACAACCAATAAAAATGGAATTTAATCCTCTAGTGAAATAGCTGCCCTAATAACCCCTCAGGTTTTTGATCAAAAAGCTCTTTTTATCAGGTGAACCAGAGAGCTGGGAGATTTCTGAAGTCACTACTTTGTTTGGATTGTAACTCTATCTTCTCCTTCTTTCTAGGCCATGGCTGTTATCTTCTCAAATTTTAGCATTATAACAACAGCTCTTCTATTCAGGATAGTGCTGAAGTAAGTAACTAGCTCTGATATCATATATCATACTTTAAAACAGCACAGCCTTATTTCAGATGATATACCCAGAGCACTGAACCCTCCGAATCCCAGGGCCGAGATTTTATTCCTAACTGGCTTTGTGTTTTGGACAAATTGGTTAACCCATCTAGAAACCAGCTCTAGTGCTGGCACATCTAAATCTTTGCAACTAGATGTATGAAAAGTTTTTTCTTAGCATCTCAAAAAAATAAATAAATAATTGACCAGCTTATTTTAGTTTTTAGTGCCAGATTTTCAACAAAGAATTGATGGGCTCTTCCCGCCCCAAGATCTCTATACTTTAGTAGGGAACCAAGAAGTTCCTAAATATTGTTAATGCATTTGTTATTTGTAGTTTGGAGATGATAAAGAGTGGCAAATTCCTTATTAAACTACTTGAGATGAGTACATGATTTAAGCTCTGATTGGCAGAGGATTTGCATGAGGAATCTAGTCAAAAGTACGATTAATAGGAATGATAGATTTTTAAACTTTTAAAAAATGCTATCACCAGTGTTTCCTTTCTCCAGGAAGACCTTTGAATAAAATAAACATTTTTAAGTAAACAGGCTCTGCTACCAAGCGAAGGCCAGAATATTCTAAGGTATAATGGGATCTGGGTATTTAACTCCAGTTTAATTTGTTACGTGATGATGATAAAAATAAAATTAACTTCTTGTTATATTTGTTGTGATTGTTTTTTTTTTTAATTTTGCGTTCACTTCCCCTTTTAATTTCTTATTTCTCGTGCCATGTCATAGTATGTGCTTTCATAATTTGTGTGTACAGAAGGGTGAATGGCTTAGTATGTAGGCACTCAGTTAATATTTGTTGAATCCATGATGGATTCAGTACATTGATTATATGGAGTCTTGAAAGACTTTCTTTTATCCTGAGGAAGCATTCAATTTAACAGTTGATGTGAGAGATGAGGAAAAAAAAAAACAAACATTATATTTCATCCAGGTTAAAAGTTAGAGTGCACTGAAATTTGCAGGTTTTTCATTTATGAATTGTGACAATAATTCAACTAGCAAATTAAAGAATGCTAATTCCAAAATGTTTTGAAGTCTTTAAAATCAACAAAAGTCACTTTATAGGATAAAAAGTTGGCTTCTGAGATATATATATATGTTATATATAAGCAGTAATATCTTTATATTGATTCCTGTGATAAAATTGGAGGTGCATGTTCGTGGAGGAATAAAATTGGCCCTGCCATATAATAGAAGGTTCATTATTTGATAAGGGAGTCTCATAAAGGGGTCTCAAAAACATGTTGGCTTTTTTTTAAGTAAAATTTTTTTTTCTGTGAAATGACAGTTTATGTGGGTACACATGGTATTATACCTACATTATACAATACATAAGTATTGTGTCAAGATTATATCAATTTTTTTTAAAGATTTATTTATTTATTTTGAGAGAGTGAGAATGAGAGAGAGAGTACATGAGAGCGGGGAGGGTTAGAGGGAGAAGCAGGCCCCTCGCCGAGCAGGGAGCCCGATGCGGGACTCGATCCCGGGACTCCAGGATCATGACCTGAGCCGAAGGCAGTTGCTTAACCAACTGAGCCACCCAGGCGCCCAAGATTATATCAATTTAAAATTGAATTTGCCAAAGCAAAAATGTATTGCCAGATTTGGAATTGGCCCATAGCTCTAGCTGTGCCCTTTATTGTATATAATATTTTTTTTGTTTTTGTTTGTTTTAATTTACTCCAAAGCATGAGCTGTGGCTCAGAGGTCAGGGCCTCTCAGAAAGGCCTTATCCAGGGCTGGCCGACTGGTTTGTAGGCAACAGGGCAGGCAGGCTTTCAGTTGGACAGTGAGAAGATAACACAATAAAGACTCCTCAGGGCCAAGGGCTGGGCCAAGGGCTGAGCCGAGGGCCTTTCCCCAGCTAGGCTTAACTCCACAGCAACCCCAGGAGGCAGGAGTTATTGTCCCAGTTCATCAGGAGATTCATCTCAAGCTGAGTCTGTGCCTAGGGCCCAGAGCCACCAGGCATTTTGCAGCATTTAGGTGGCTTTGACCACAGGGGAGGGAGCATGTGGGGTAGCAAGGTTAGAGGCAGAGGGACCAACTCAAAGTGAACTGCCCCTGTCAGGCTAAGACAGCTAGCACATGGGCAGAGATGGCCCTCTTAAATTTTTAAGCATTAAACTATATTAAGAAAGTTCTTAGTGTAACCAAATCTGAATCTGATTATACTGAAAACTTAATTATAATAACATTGTTATATTGTTGCTAGTTTTAATAATAATTAATGTTATGAACTAAAGTTCCAAGAAGCTTTTGCCCATATTTTATCTCTTAATATTCAGAGCAGTAATATTCTTACGCATGTATTTGCTTTGTTGTTAATCTCTTTGTTTTGAATCCTTCCAAGTTAATTAAATAGACAATAAAATCACTCCATTTTTATTATTTTTGCAGGCAGTAACTTGGCTCCTAGAGGGGGTCTTAATTTGACTGATTCACAAATCAGCACTGAAGCTAGTTTTAATATTGCTAAAAGAATATAATAAATCTAATACTGTCTTTTATGAGAATGTCTTCCAAGTACTGTATTATCTATTATTACATTTTAAATCAACTTTGTTCTATTTTGATCATTTTGTCATTGGTGGCATATGTTGTTTGTTTGGTTTTCCTTATTCAGTCTACTCTTTGTGAGCCATTTAATGTTCTTTTGCCCTTAACAATAAAATTTTGACCCAGGAGTAGCAGCTTGAGTCTTATTACATATTCTTAATGTGTTTGCCATAAATAACTCATTTTACATTTAGAATATTTTTTAATTTAAATTCAATTAGTTAACATATAGTATATTAGTTTCAGAGGTAGAGTTCAAGTTGTATGTAATACCCAGTGCTCATTATATCATGTGTTCTCCTTAATGCCCATCCCCCTGTTACCCTATCCTCCCAGCCCCCTACGTTTAGAATATTAAAGCTCTTGTTTTATACTTGACTCTAGCAGAGCCATCAAATACCTTTCTCATACAAAGAGTATAAGGCTACACAGGTAGGAAAAAGGAAGACCAGTGACTAATGCAAAAATTAGTTGGAAGAATTTGAAAGTGGTAGAAAGAAAAATAGCACCAATCAAGTATCTTACCGGATGTTCAGGAGAAACCCCATGTGAATGTGTAGATTTGTTCTTTGAAGTATAGCCACTGGTCCACAGTGGAAACTGGTGGCAGGCATTATGCCTTGGAGCCTTATTAAGGCTTGGCAAAGTTGTACTATCTTGTTTAATTAGACTTTAGGAAATAGTGTCAACCTGAACATTGAGATCTGGGGGCAGAAGATAACCAAACAAGCACTTTTATCTAGAAAAATGTATATAAATTTCTCTGATATCTTCAAAAGGAAGCTGTTGGGAAAAAAAAAATCAATGAAAAACATTTTGACACATGATGGGTGTCTTAGAAGTTATGGTAACGTTTAGTTACTCTCCAAATAAGCAAAAGAAAAAAAAGTGCCACTCACTGGTACAAGCATTTCTTCAAAATCATTCACTTGATAACTCTCTTTTGTAAGTTCCTGTTATAAATATGCCACTGGTCACTGTCTGTGCTAAGAAATGTTTTATGTACAATTTTTTTTTAAAGTCCTGTGAGTCTTTCCACTTTATTTTCATGTTCTGTCCTGTTTTACTGTCACCAGTATGGTAGAGATGCTCTTATCTAACACAATTTGGACTTAATTTTTGAGTTATTAGGAAAACTCAAAGTGGTGAATCATTAAAAAAAAAATACCTTGAACAGCTTAAGATGTGTAAATGTCCATTCATCAATGTTTTGAAGAGCTCAGGCCTTGCCTTTGAAATGTGTGGGATTTGCTGATTGTAGTTTTTTTTGGCTTCTTTCTTGAAGCTACATTCATTATACATCATCCATGCTTTCTGGTTTCAGTTTCTTTAAAGTAGAACAAATTCTTAAAAATACTTTTAGGGTAGATTATTGTAGATTTTTATTATTTATTTCCTAATCTTATAATTAGCTCATCTGTACCCAGTTTGAAGACAGGTTAATCTTGCAAGTAATTTGCCTTTAATTAATCTTCCAAAGCATTCAACTTTTCATAAAAACTGTAATCCTTTTGCTCATAATTTATCATTTATGTAATCATTAAATATCTAATTACAATAATGAGGTCACTTGGCAAAAACACAGGAACAGAGACTCTGTGAGCATGGAGTTCATTTGGAAGCAGAAGCCCTCAGGTAGAGTGGCCTTCTAGTTGTAAGCGTTCAGCTCTAATCAGCAATCCGAATGGTTTGTTTACTGGGGTAGTGGAGAGATCGTTTAGGTGAGTTTCTACTGTTGCATTCACTAAACTGTGGGAAGCAAATTCTTTCATGCACAGTCATTTGTAAGAGCACCTATCCTCAGCTGACTTTATGGGATAATTTATTAAGCTTTATTTTCTTTGCTGAAAATCTACCATTTTCAGCCTAACCCTTAATAATTTTTCCCTTCTTCTAGAATGTTACCTTGAATGAGCAATATTTGCAGTGGTACCGATTAACTTGGATAAGGCTTTGTTTAATTAGGTTCTTTTTTTCTCAGTGTCAGTATTAGTAGAAAATCTGTAGCTGTCAGAATTGAAAATTGCTAAAGGAATTATAGATTATATTATATAGAATTATATTTGTCTTGATGTCCAATAATCGGTTATATAATGATTTTTATAAGTTGGGCATATACTTTTCATCTGTCTTTTCTGTTTCCAATCAATTTGCTTTCTGCCACTTACTGCATACCAGCTACACCTTTAGAAATTTATGTGATTAGTACACAGGTTCTGACCTCATGGCTTAGGGCTATGCTAGCCTCATAACTAAATGCTAGATCTGGTTATTTGAAAGTATACATGAGAAGACGTGATAGTGTGCATGTGTGTGCTGCTATCTAGGCTGGTCTGTGCACATAAAATTTTAATTCATGAAGCTCTATGGAAGCATTGATGAAATCAGACACCTCTCCCTATATATGCACCTTGGGAACTCATTATACTTAAACATTGTACTTGAGGGGTACGTTGGTCCAAAAGGAAGACATTCAAACCATGGCTCAGATCCCTTGCTCTTTCATAAATATGTGACCTTAGGGAAGTCCGTTAACCTCTCAGAGCACTCTTTCCTTCCTTAGAACAGAAATTGCCTGACCCATAGTAGGTGTCCAGTAAATGCTCCAAAGTTCTTGTAACTTCCATTTCTTACCTTTTGCTTTACACTTCTTCCTTTGCTTATATTCTCCGTGTGTATGTGTGTGTGTTCCCTCTTCTTCATCTGACTAATTGATGATCTTTAAACTTGAAGATTTTGTTCTCCTTCAGATCTCCGTATCTACCCCAACCTGAATCAGCTGCTCCTCTTTCCTTAGTCAACATTGTACATTCTTGTTGCCTTTGTATACTCTTCCCTCTGCCTGGGTATATCGCCAACTGCCATTTCACATGGCAAATTTCAGTTTATTTTTCATGTTTCACCTCAAGTGTCATTTTTTCTTTGAAACAACATCTGACTCCCATTTACAGACTCAAGGTTCCTTCCCTATTGTGCCCCAATTGTTCTGTGTATCACTTGTCACACATTATGTTTGCATTGTTTAGTTTCAAGGCTCTTCCCCTATTAAAGTGTAAATTCCTTGGGGATGGAGTTCAAGTCTTATCTCCCCAGGCTCATAGTAGCCTGGCACATTGTAGCTGCTTATTTAAATGTCTGTTGAACTGAATGAATCCACAAATAGATTGACAATAAAGCATGTTTTCTGTATCATACAAGTTTGTGGTTAGGCAAAAAAGTAAAGAAATAAAGCATTGTTGAGACTTTGTAAACTGAAACACTAAAAATACTTTTTTCCTTACTGTCCCAAACAGTAGTTTACTGTAAAATTCTTTTATGATTAAGCCATGGATCTAGGAGCAGACTCCCTCCTTAAATCTTTTTTGGGTCATGAATACCTTTGAAATTTGACAGCTTTGAAGAGTCTCATGGGATTGGTGGGGGCAGGGCCAAGAATTCACCTGTATAGAAGATTTGGCACCTACTACAAGGATTCGTGGATTTCTAAGGCTCCAAATTCAGGTTCATGGAAATCAGGTTGAGAATCTGCCATACTTACTTCCCAGCAAAGTAAAAAATTGTTACAAAGGTCTACGATCAGCTCTGGAGGTAAAAAGGAGACTTAGTTGAATCTAAAGTTAAAAGGAAACTTAACAATGAGAAGTGACTGAATGGCATTAAGGGACAATTTATTACAAAGGTGAATAAAAATGTGCTTAAGCACCAGAGACACCAACGGGTTTCCTTTGAACTTGAACTGGGAATGCTAGCAAAAACTGGGTACAGTTTATTCAACCAAGTACTTAAGTGTCTTGAGTTTTCAGTCGGAACAGTTGATATGGGAAAGGAATGGGGGGGAACAGTAGTAAAATCTTGTTTTTCTTCTTTGAATAGGAGGCATCTAAGCTGGATACAATGGGCTTCCCTCCTGATTCTGTTCTTGTCTATTGTGGCCCTCACTGCTGGGACTGAGACTTCACAGCGTAACCTGGCAGGACATGGATTTCATCATGATGCCTTCTTCAGCCCATCCAATGCCTGCCTCCTTTTCAGAAGCGAGTGCCCCGACAAAGGCCATTGCACAGCAAAGGCATGGACTTTTCCTGAAGCTAAGTGGAACACCACAACCGTGGTTTTTAGTCACATCCATCTCGGCTTGGGCCATGTACTTATTATAGTCCAGTGTTTTATTTCTTCAATGGCCAATATCTATAATGAAAAGATACTGAAGGAAGGGAACCAGCTTGCCGAAAGCATCTTCGTACAGAACAGCAAACTCTATTTCTTTGGCATTCTTTTTAACGGACTGACGCTGGGCCTTCAGAGCAGTAACCGTGATCAGATTAAGAACTGCGGGGTCTTCTATGGCCACAATGTGTTTTCAGTTGCTCTTATTTTTGTGACTGCATTCCAGGGCCTCTCGGTAGCTTTTATTCTCAAGTTCCTGGATAACATGTTCCACGTCTTGATGGCCCAGGTCACCACTGTCACCATCACAACGGTGTCTGTCCTGGTCTTTGACTTCAGGCCCTCCCTGCAGTTTTTCTTAGAAGCACCCTCAGTTCTTCTCTCCATATTTATTTACAAAGCCAGCAAGCCTCCAGGTCTGGAGTTCGCACCTAGGCAAGAAAGAGTCCGAGATCTAAGCGGCAGTCTCTGGGAGCGCTCCAGTGGGGTAAGTTTGTGAGGATGCTGCCTTTTGCCTCTTTCTCCCAAAGTCAGCGCATGGTTATACAAGAAGAGAAACTGGTCAGTGCTTATTTTGCAAAGGATGTATTGGATTTCTGTGACTTTTAACAATTATTCAACAAACGTTCACTGGACTTAGGTGTGCAAGGGCTCGTGATAATGCTGTAAGGGGTCGAGAAAGAGCATAAATCACGGTCTTGAGGACCTTATGTATGTTCTAGAGTCACAGAACGGGGAGATGTCCCACAGGTTATCTTGTCTAGTCTTTCTAGTTTGGTAAGTGAATAAACAGACTCAGAGAGGCTAAGTGGGTTATAGATAGTACGTAAAAAAGAACCATACTAAACCCATGAGGTTTGACTCCTAGTCCATTACTCTTTCCAGCCCACCATAGTCGGGAAATATGCCTCATTCATAATAAAAGTTGGTCTTTGACATGAGTCAGTCTTGTTAAATATAAGTGGAAGTCCTGGCTCCTTGATTTTCCCTGAGTTACTCATGAACCCCAATGTGCCAGAGGGGCAGACCTTATCTCATTAAGAAGGTGGTTTTCAAGAGGATCTTCATAAGTAAGAGAAAAATTTTTTCTAGTAGTATTCTGCCAGTTGCTTATAATTCTTCTAGGAAGGTCTATCAGTCATGGTATTAGCAGATTAATAATGGTCTTTTGGAGATTCAAGTAAGGAGTTAGATATATGTTTAAAAGATGAAATAAACTCCTCTAACTAGCTTTAAACTTAACAGTGTTCATGAACATACAAAATATTAAGTACTTCGGGCGCCTGGGTGTCTCAGTTGTTAAGCGTCTGCCTTCGGCTCAGGTCATGATACCAGGGTCCTGGGATTTTGAGTCCTGCCTCAGGCTCCCTGCTCAGCGGGGAGTCTGCTTCTCCCTCTGCCTCTGCCTGCCGCTCTGCCTATTTGTGCTCTCTCTGTCTCTCTGTCAAATAATTAAAATCTTTAAAAAAATATATTAAGTACTTCACAAAAATTATCTCTTGCCTATTAGTTCATGGTGGAACTTCCATTAGTAATGTCTCTGAAGTAGAGACAGAACAGATTCTTAAGATGAAGAAATTAGAAGGGTGGGTCTCAAATGCCCTGATCTCAGCCAGAGTACAGTTTCAAAAGTCCTGTATTCTTTTCCAGTGGTCTGATAACAGTGCTTGCCCTAATTTTTAGGTAAAAAAAAAAAAATATCGATTTTAGGTAAGGGCCTAGTTCATACTTATTTCTCCAACCACTAGTTACTTCCCTTCAAGACCAGTAGAGGGTGCTCCTTACTGTGTTCCAGTTGTTAGTTTTGAAATTCAAGTACAGAGATACGTGTTGATTTTTTGTGATCTCATTGTGTGTCTAAAATTAGCTTTCCAAGAACATAAGTATTTACCTAATTTCATTTGACTAGATTATGGTTGTAGTTTAATGAAATAAATTTGCCAGTAGTGTTTCTCCTTAGTAATCATTAAATAATGCTACATTTCTAGTGTTGTTTTAAAGTAATTACTGATTTCATATTTCCTTTTAGGATGGAGAAGAACTGGAAAGACTTACCAAACCGAAAAGTGATATTGAGTCAGATGAAGATACTTTCTAATTGGTACCCAAATGATTGGCAGCTCTCAGAAACCTTATTTTCACATTTTCAGCATGTGTAATATTTATCTTTTCACTTTGATAAACAAGAACATTTCTAAAGCATTATACTCTTTGCATATATGTAACCACTCCCTAAACAGTTCCATCCAAGGCTTAGAGTACCCAAAGGCTAAAACATTCTAAGGAACTGACATGGGAGTAATAGTATGGAGACTGAATTAATGGTACTTGGTAAATCGACAAGACACATTCCCAGGTTATCTTCCTTGTCCTCCAGGGTTCCAAAAAACTTGTAATAATCACGTTGGCTGTACCTTATAAATACACAAATAGCGGTCAGTTTGCCAGATACTCATAATTATGTAGTTCCATTCTGCATGCTAAAGTCTTCCCTTATGTATCATTATAAATATCACCTAGGTTGTCCCTTGAATTTTGAAGTTCTGGAGATACTCACTTTGCAGTTAAAAAGCAATGTGACTCTAAGAAGTTTGGTGGCAGGACCTTACCATCTGGACCAACACTGATTTGAGGGCAGTGTAGTTTGTACCAAATGTTTTGCCAAAGAAGCAATTTTTCAGAAAGAAAATGTTAGAATTAATTTTTAGAAATTCATAGGGAATTTGATTTTCAGTGATGATATTTTGATGTCTTTCTACACAAATAAGCTTCAATTTAGGTAAAAGTTGGTTCCCAGTTACTACAATTCTCACTTGGATTTTAAATCATTTAAACAAGCCACAGTGGATTTTTTCCTCCTTGGTTTGACCTCATTACTCTTGGATTATTAGATTTTAGAGAACTAAAGCCATTTTACTGTATTAGTTATTAATTAGAACTTATGATTGTTATGTTCTTACTATCATACCCTATTCCAAAGAATTGAGACACTGGCTTCAGAATCATAACAGACTGTCAGTAAGATTAATGGCTGAGAGTTCCTTTTAAGAGGGTCACTTTGGAAACAAATGACTTTCACTGAAACATTCATAGTATTACTCTAAAACAAGGAAACATCATAATAAATAAAGTACAGTAATAATACTGACACTTCAAATGCATGATATTTTTCAAGGTATTTTTGCATGCAGCCAATTAAGTATGAGGTAGAGAAGTCAGGTGAAGATAATTTAAAAGTGAGAAAACAGAAGTGACTTGCCCAAGGTCATGCAGCTAGATGGTGATAAGACAGATAAGACAGGCCTAGCTCATACGCCTGTATGTTTACAGAGCACTACACTGTAGATGTGAACTTTAAGGTGTCATTTTCATGCAGTCTATACATCTCTTTTTTCCCCTAATTTTCATGCAGATGAACATGTGATAATACTGTAAATAATCCATCTGTGATATCTGGAATAATATGACAGGCAAGAATTGGTGGAAATTTATAAATAAAATAATTATTAAACCTGTACCTTGAGTCATCACTGTCATGTGAAGTGGGACATGGGGTTCTTTTCATTTTCATTTCAAAAAATGGAGGCGGCAAGAAATCCAAAGAACTTTTAAAACTTTCTTTTTCCATAGATCTTGACTTCTGAGAATAGCAAAACTGAGAATCACCTTATCATAGGTGTACCCCTCCATGTTGTGAAAGAGGGAGATTACATCATTATGGCAATTCATTTTAAAGGTAAGGAAATCAGGTATAGAAAGACCTCACTTTTAGGAACTATAATATATAAAAACATCTATCTTATAGAACAGAAAAAATTACAACAATATTATAGGCAAAGGTATTGCCTACTTTAAATACATACATTAAATAGCAGTTTTCACTAGTTCATGGAGCTTGATTTTCTTATTTACAACAACTTTTATTTGTAATTACAGCTTTACTTGTGTTAACTGACCAATTAATAGGATAATGAAAACTGGAACTAAAATGTGAAGTTCTGGTGTGGATGCATTGTAGTACTTTGTGGGCACTAATGCTTTAAAAAGAGAATCACTGGAAGGTGAGAGGTCCAGAAACCATAGCTTATCATCTCAAGTGCTCTTAGAGTCAAGTGTATAACCTGGAGAGAAGAACAATTGCCACGTGGGAAAAGAAGTAGTCTTTCCTACTCTAAAGAACAAATTACAGTGAAAGTTATAGGGTGACGGTTATTCTTTCCTCATAAGCAAGACGCTCCTAACAAATGGTTCTTTTCAACAGTAGAAAAGGTCCTGAAGAGTGGTAGAGAGTAGTAGTGAATTCTCGATCGCTGAAGTTTTCAGGGAGAGGTTGTACCATCAGGATGTTTTAGAAGACATTCCTTCATTGGTATAGAAGTTGGCCTAAATGATTTCTGAAGTCCCTTCCAATTTTTAGATGCCCTTCTAAGCAGGTATGACCTACAATTGATGTGCTGAATCTGCTTGCTTCATAGTTTCTGAATAGCCTTTGGTTGGGCCTGCAGCGACCTGGTTCCAACTCTGTCACTGGCCCCAGGACCAAACTTAGGTCCAGCAATGTGCTTAATCCTGAGGGGAAGCAGGATGTGGATGCTGCTTGTAGTGGGAAAGATGGCCTAGACCCAGGATCCCAAATCCTTGGCTAGCTGTGTCCTGCTGCCATAGGTTTTCGTGGTCTACATGCAGAGGAGACTCATGGCCAGATTCTTTTGTTTACAGCTCTAAAGCCTGCCTCTCATTCCCCATGTGGAAGTCAGCATGTGAGCTGGACGAGACTGTGGAGCTGCAGGGAATCCCTGCACTTCTCCGAACAGCCCAACATGCTTGACCTAACACAGCCCAGGTCCTCCTTGGCTCTTTTCCCTTTTATGTAAGTCCTGATTTTTCCCACCAACTCTTACCATTCCAGTGTGGAGAAGAGGCAGAGAAAGCCAAACTCAAAGGAAAGACAGTGGCTTTCCTTCTCTTAACACTTACAGCTGACTTTCTGAAATCGAGTAATACATATTACTCTTTTAAGAGAAAAAAAATTTTTTTTCTCACAGATCTCAGTGTTGGCCTTTTTCTCCTTCACTGTTATTTAAACTCATACAAACGTAATATGAAGTATAAACTTCCTTGCTTATAGTTTTTATATGAAAACCAAAACAAATTTGCAAATTAAAATAGAAACATAGCTATAAAAGCAATAAACTTTCAATTCAAATATGAATATAGTGAGAAGGGGTTGTTTTGCTCAAATAAAATCACAATAAATCCCTTAACAGACCTGCAGAACATTTGCCCTCACTTGCTATTTTACTTGCTTCAAACACCATCCTGTCTTCTGCCAAGATAACTGAAACCTGCTGACATTGCTAGTAATGCATTTAATCCTGCTGGGATTTATCAGCCCATGTCCCTGACAATCCCATACGGATGTGGTATGGGTCAAGCTGCCAACTCCTGTTGGCCTCGGTGCCCTGGAAAGATTTTTAAAACGTCAGCTTTATGTGTTCCCTAAAGTTTTGAAAGAACTCTCCAATAGAATTGCCTAGGCTTGGCACTTTTTGAGCCCCTCCCCCCCAACAGTCTCTATTTACTCCTTGTCCTACTCTGAGTCCTCTCTCTCACTTATATTTTGCTAAAAAATCAAGATTTTCAAATTTATTTGCATAGGAATTTTTGAATCATTCTCAAAATTCTTTTAATTTCTTCTGTTACTATAGTTCTATTTGCTTAGTTTTGTGTGTGAATGGCTTCACTATTGTTCTTTTTTAAATGAGTTAACAAGCAGTTTCTTATTTTTATTTTATTGACATTTCTTTTATGTTCCATTTTTCTAAGATTTGTTTTATGTTCTTTTTCCTTCTTAGGTACTTGAAATACATTTGTTTTCTTTCTTGTTTTTTAATGAACATTTTTATAACTAGTAGAAATGTTTCCTGGAGTAAGTATATACTAGGCCAATCCCCAAAGACTTTAAAATATGGTATTGTCATTATTTTCTAACTAATGTGTTTTGAGTTAAGGGCTGTGGGATTGAGGTTTTTATTCATACTTTTGTTAATTCCTGGTTTTCATAACACTTGATTAGAAAATGAGATCTGTGTTCTCTCTGTTGTTTGCATATTTTTATTGAATTATTAAGTGTAATTTGGCTGGTCCTTTAGTATGCAATAACTTTTTTGAGAAAGTTGGTATTGGTTTGATATTTTGAAAGTTTCTTGTAATATTTGACATTTATTCTACTTAACTTTCTAATCTATTTCATCACCATTAATTACTTTTACATTTAAGAAAGCAAATTTAGAAACTTACTTATAAATTTATCAATTTGAAAAATTAAAATACAGTCATCAACTCCTTTCACTAAGAGATGAGGAACTTAGGATATTATGTTTCCTCCCAACTCCCAGTTTTTCCTAATAAACTCGAGAATTTTATCCAGGTCTGCTATACTATATTTTATCTACTCTAAAACTCCTATGTTTTCACATCACTGTCTTTGAAATTGGAATGCCTTAAGCAATGGCAGGTTAAAATAGCTACTGTCTTGCAGCATAATGATGAAGTTGTCTTTGCTTGCATGTGCAGGCATTTGGTGTGACTGGACAATGTTTTTGCCAACAAACCACTTAAAAACCATTTGAGGAGAGGGGCGTCTGGGTGGCTCAGTCGGTTAAGCATCATCACTTGATTTCGGCTCAGATCATGATCTCAGTGTTGTGAGAATGAGCCCCATGTAGGGCTCTGTGCTGGGTGTGGAGCTCATTTAAGATTCTCTCCCCCCCCCCCCCAAAAAAAGCCAAACCATTTGAAGAGAGGATAAGAGTCCTGTTGTCTGAAAATCTCCCAATGAGACCTCCTGGTAAGATCAGGAACATGCCAGCATTACATTTTACAAAATGGGTGTCAATAGCTTGAAAGTTTTTGAAAGTACTGGCGACAGAGAAACTTAAGAAATGCTGCATCATCATCAGTTCTCTCAAGGGTGCAGAGAACTCTGGAAAACCTCAGACATCTGCAGCTCTGTGCCAGAAAGTGATTCAAAAGATTTTTGGCTCAAAATGGGAAGATGTTTTAGAAATAGCTTAATTAATTTAAGTTACAGTTTCCCTTTTTATGTAACCAGAAAATGGTACATTTGTCTTTAAGAGCTCTTTAAAGAAATACAAAGTAAAAATTCTAAGTCGTGAAAAATAATATGTTTAATTGACAGTGTGCTCTCTTAGTGGGGACATAAAATAGTGATTGATTCCTTTTGGAATTAATGCTGTCATAGGCATGGTGAACTTTTTCGTTCAACTTTTTTGTTGTTTTGTACCTTTTCTTTCAAGAATTAATAGTAATCCCAATTATTACAGCTAATTAAACTTAATTTGTTCATGACATAATTTCCTCATTCATAACTTTTTAATGCTAATTTATCTTTCAGCTGGAAGCTGCCACGAAATAGATATTTCTCTTCTGAAGGGGCTTTTGGCTGATAAACTTTCTGAGGTTTTGGGTTGTTTGTTTGTTTTAGCATCTAGCAATTATTTACTAACAATACTTTTTCTTGTCATATTGCTCAAACAGGTTTTACATTTTTTTATTACTTTCTGTAGTCATTTAACATGAATAACAGCTTGTCTGGAAAATATTTCTTGAGTCACCTTTTTTTATTATCAGAAATCTCTTTTTTATCATTTAGTGTTGCAAGAAGTTAAATGTTTCCCTGCTATTTTATTGTGTATGGATGTGTGTTTGTGTTTCTTTTATAGGTGAACTGTGTTCTAAGCCTAGGTGATTGAATGCCTATTGTATGGGTCCTTTCTTTAAGGTTTCTGTGTACTCCTCTTTAAACAAAGTTTAACACTCTGAGCTGAATATATGCCACATATTTGCCACAAAATGGCATAGGTAGAATCTCCTTTACCTAGTTGCTCTTTGCCTGGATACTAGGAAGCCGGGACCATAGAAAACTGCAATGAGGGAATTTTGTAGATGATGCTTTTCTTATAGGTTGAAACTTCTGCTTTGAGGGCCAGTTCCATAAAGATGGGGGAAAACTGTCTCCTGTCTGTGAGGAGGGGGTGTCACCTGAGTTTTAGTTTATTCCTCTGTTTTAAGTGGAGCACCGTGCTTTGGTTAAGAAGTCAGATTAAACTAAGTGCCTTGAAAGTAGCACACAAACTTTCTCTACAGCTGTGAAATTTACTGCTAGAATTTTTATATTCTATACTTCTATATCATATAATATATATATTATATTTAATACCCTATATACATCTAATATGCTATATAAAATGCTATATTTTATATTTTGTAAATTTTATATACACACATATATGTATACAAATACATACTTAAATATCTGTAGACACACACATACATACATATATACATAACACACCACCCTGCAAATATTTCCCAAGTTCATACATTTGAAAGGACTCACCAGACTCCACAAAGTACACTTTTATTTAAAGGCCAAGGATACAGTGCAGCAAGAAAAGGAGAACGTAGACATTGGCCATCCAAGAGAGAGCTCATGACTACACTCCGCAGGGTTCTCATCTGTTCATACAGACCACACTGTCTCCACCGTCTCCTGCCTGAACTACCAAGATCTGTGTGAGGAATCTTGACTTTGGGAGAGCTCAAAGCAGAATTTTCCAGGATTTTTATGCCTCGCTGGCCATGTAATCAGCTGGATTTACTTAATCCTTAGGCCAGTTGGAAACCATCATTAAAGAAACTGACCCTAGGGATCACCAGAGTAGTTCCAGACTTTAAACAGCACATCATAAATCCCACTGCTGTAATCTTGGCCAAGGGTCAAAAACCAGACATCCTTATCTCCCCAGAGATAAAGATAAAGCATTTCCAAGCCTAGCTGTAAACCAACTCTGTCCTCCCTATATACACCCTCACCTCCAAGCCTCCTTTCTCCAATTAGGAAGCTAGATGAGTCAGAAGGGGGAACGTAAGGACACAGCCATGTCACCTACCTTTGGCCTCTCAGACAGCTGACCCTTGCATAGGCAATGGACTACAAGTGTATTCCTTATCTTTCCTCTCGCCAAGTTTCCCCAAGTTGGGGATGGTAAATAGGCACACATTACTCAGAGTTCATGCTATAAGATTAAGGCCATTCCCTAGTTTCAATTTTGATGAAGTTTTCTTCTATAAATTCACTACTTTTTGTTCATTTTGGTTTATTTCAGGGAAAGTGATGTTTACAAATGAATTAATGCCACCATCTTCCCATGGATATCTAGACAACTTAAATCTGGGAGAGGGAAGAAGTTCCCAGGAGAGGCAGTGCTTGCACTGTGAGTATCCAAACCCCTTGACCATGGTGACAATGGAGTCAATATGAGGCACTTGCTCACATCATGTGGACTTGACAGGAAGAGCAGTTTATAATTCTAGACTCCAAAAGACTGAAGAACTATCACCACTCATCTCCCCTTGTTTTCCTCTGCATGCCATACCACCCCCCCCAACATGAGGACCCAATATTGATTATCTGTACACAGTATTTTATAATTAACTGTGTGTATGACTATTCTCAACTAGTCTGTGAGCTTCTGTGCAGGGAAATTTTTTTTTTCAGTTTTATATTCCTGGTTTCTAGGAGACTACACAGAAAATAGTATAAATACAATAAATGTTTGAGTCACCATATAACTTGAATCTAATCTACAAGCTAGTGTCTTGGATTAAGAACCAGAACAACCAGATGGTTCTTTGCATACATCAAGGCTTTCAGCTGTTGTGGATCAGGTCTTGCCAAATTTGGGAGTATTCCAGCCTCTGCCTACCCTACCCTACTTTGGCTCTCTAAAGAGTGTTCATCACAAAGAAGTAAGCTAAAGATAGAAAAGAGCACTGAAGGAGACAAATGGAATGGCGGTGAAGTCTGCAGGAGGAAATTACTCTTTCTCTAACATTTTTGGGAAGGAAAGCAAGGCTTGCTTCCAGGGATTGGCAGTCTTCCAGAAGTGGTTTGTTCGCTATCTCTCTCCCTCAAGGATTTCCCTTTGCATTGTAGATATTCTTAGAAAGGGTGGCACCTTTAGCATATCAGTTATGCCTAATCAGTTGTAGCCATCTCTGAGCTAGAATGGGTCATGGGAAAGTGGCTGGAAAAGGGAAAAGGCCCAGGAGAGGGGAAAAAGATTCTTATGGAGGAGGCGGAAAGCCAAAGAAAATTTTGCCCACGGTCAGTTTTACTTACTCAAAATCACCCCCTCCCTTCACCCAGCATCTTTGCCATATGTATCAACCCATAGATTGGAGGAATGGGGAATCACTCTTTCTAGAAGGAAAGTGCTATTATTTAAGTTCTCTGCAGCCTGTCCAGGGACATCCCAGTTTGTCCAGGCTTCAGGATAGGAGAGAGGTGATGCCTGTGTTCGCCACATTAGGAAATTGTGTTGGAGAGCAAACATATGCCTTGTCGGAGGGACTCCATCAATGTTCAGGATGCTCAGTCTTTGCCAGCCTGAATGTCATTGGAAGCTCCAGTCTGGCTGTACAGAGATGATGAGGGTTTCTGTGTTAGAGGTGATGAGCCCATTGGGTCCAGCTGCAGCAGTGCACCATATTGGAAAGAAGTCATTCAATACATTTCCCCATTCCCATAAACACCTGGAACTGGAATCTGAACTATGAAGTCTGGTTCTCTATAAATTTAACATTAGTTCAGTCAGAGGAAACCTCTGAGTTTAGTATCCTTCTCCCTACAGGCCAAGAAAGATTCATAAATACCATGGAGTTAGACGATAACTTAGATACCTATTCCTACTCTCTTATTTTGTAGATGAGGTACTGAGTCCCAAAGGTAAAATGACTCACCTCAGGTCACACAAGTCAGTCTGTGGCAGAGTGAGAACCAGATATTTTCCCAAGTCCGGTGGCCATTTTATGGCACCCTTGAATTCTATGACACCTGACCCTTTGCCTCTCACTGCCCTAACCTTAGTTCCTGAGTTCTTAATAACATGTACAAAACTAAGAGAAAGTTTGGCTTTGGGAGATTTGCACCAACTTTGAGAGAACTGAAGAGACTTAGTTAGCATTTAACTGTGCTTCACTTTGTCATGAAGTTCAGAGTACTCATCAACCACACCCCACTATCTGCACCCCCCAAACCATTAAGTACAGAGCAGCCAAAGAGGAGAAAGAAGGCAAGGAAAGCAGTCCTGCAGGGAAAGGGGAGTTAGTAGTGGCAGAAAAACAGACAGGGGTCCTTTTTAAGAAGCTTCTCTTTTTCTGGAATTTCCATACACTATTAATACTGAGAACATCAGTTAGTGCTCATTGAGCCATCATTCCCCCTGGTCTTGAGTTGTTTTTATCACCAAGGCTCTAGAAGTTGAGAAGGTGTGAACTTCAATGTTAACTATAGTCCAGAAAATGAGACCAGCTGGGCTCTACCGATTCCACTGTGTCTGGACTGCCTCCCTCTGCCTCTGCGGAAGGATCTCTCTGCCCTGCGATTTCTCCAGTGAAATCCCAGAGCTCTGCAATTTCTCCAGTGAAAAACAATTCCTGGAAATTCATGGAAGTGCATTGTGACAACCAGCAACTTTGTTTCCCTCACTCTCCTGGGTGTTTTTCTTTCTGCATACCGTAATTCCATAATAATTCTCAAAAACTATGTCTTCTTTGTTGCTGCTGTTTGGAAGGAAACACTTTCATTAAAAAACAAAACAAAACAAAATACCCAGATTACAAATGACCTGACCTGTACTCCCAGAAGACAGAGATTCAGGTGAGCTCATTATCTAATCCTCCCATTTACTGAAATGTACTTTGTGTTTTTCCAGATTACAGGATTTGAGGACATTTACCAATAGCATTTTCCTCTGCATGTGTCTCAGTCCCTTTGCTGAGCTATGGCTTATTCTACAGCACTGCACATGGATGATTCACGGCTTCTTGGCCCACTCACAGGAGGAAAGAGAGTTCAGACACATTGCTAATTATGATTTCACTGCCAGTGAAAAGTAATCTCAGGTTATAAGAAAGTGTTGTCTTTCTTTGGTTGTGGGCAGCTAGAACTTTACTAATATTATTCTGTAAGTAAATCTTCGATTATTATCTAATTGGTTTCCTTGGGAGATGAAACTCCCCATTATTATATTTCCTGAAATTGAGACTCTTTGGGCCCCTTACTTAGAAATTGTCGCTACGTAATTTCAGAAGCAATGGTAAAGAACTCCATTTCTTAACTGGCGATTTTCAGCTAGCCATCACCTTGGCAAATATTTAAGAGCAATTACAACATCCTGGTTCTCCCACCTGCACACTTTGAGCAGCTGGTATAGACTGTTCTAAAAGGAGAGAGGAAGAAAGCTCTTCACCATGGGAGGGGTTAGGGGTGGAAGCATAGTTTACACAATAAGAGAACTGTGTTCTAAAGTCACTTGAATTGTCTGGACCTCATTTGTCTATAAAACAGGTAAGAATGAATGGTCTTCATGGAGAATGAAGGGCAAAATAAGGGATTTCTCAAGTTTTTTGAGCTTAATTCCACTTTTACAATATAATTATGCATAACCAAGTCCAGATGATGTGAAGACAAATTTGTGAAAATAGGCATAGATAAGTTAATAGCTAATATTCACATGTGGCCTGAATGCAGTTATTAATATCTATGCTCATTAGAGTTAATAATACCAAGAGCATTAATTATTAATAAGAGGGACAAAAAATAAGAATTATCGATAGAGGCTGGCATGGTTAAGATGCTAAATGCCTGGGAATTGGACTGACAGCCCAGGGCAAGTTCACAGATAGTAGTTGGTAATATTACTTGGTGTTTGTTTGTTGAAAAAAAGAAGGAAGGGAAAGAGGGAGGGAGGGAGCATATTTAGTTTGAATTGCCATATCTAAAAAATAAATGCTCTTTTTCAAAGATAAAGATTGTATTTTGCACTCCAGCTACACTTCTATCCATTGTAACTTAGTAACATTTACCTCTGAAAACAAAAAGAACCCTTGGATATACTCTCCTTTTTTGGTAATTTTCTTATATAAGATGCCAGTATGGTAATAGGTCCATTAACTAGTAAATACAGGGCTGTCAATTGTAACGGTTCAAGGTTTTCCGTGCCAGGAATTCCATGGCACCTGCTAAAATTCTGGAAGTATCACCTCTGGTTGCAATGCCAGATTCTGGTGATGATTTAGGGATTACTTTTCCTGGCCCTCTGATCTATCTCTGAAAAGACAATAAGATAAGAGAAACAGGGCAGAAAATAGCTATGATAGCAAAGCTGGGTTTGGTGCTTTTCCTGGCTTTGGTGGCCAATATCATTGGACTCCTATGGTATCAAGCTTTATGAAAGAATCTCACAATATAAAGCAGAGCCATCTCAACCATTTTTAGACTGACATTTCCAAAAGTGTTAAGAAGGTGTTTCCTCCGTTACATGTGTTCAGATGTTTCCTGAAAACATCTGTGCTGTGATCTTTAATTTTCTTTAACAATCATAGTTTTACTTACCAATGAATACTTTTTAAAAAATAAATGAGAGGTATAAATACTTTTATATAGAATTTTGTATTCTAAATAATGGCTATTATATAAGAAGAAGGAACTATCCATTTAGCACCAGATCCCCTCCAGTTAGAGAAAGAAACAATTCTTTTAAACATCTTTATGATTTAAGGTTTCAGTAACAACTCACGAGTAGGCAAAAGTTTGCTATTTATTTAATTTTGAAAGAACACAGAAAGAAAAAGGCAGGGAATGTAGGCAGTGTGGAAAAACTCCTTTACATAGCTGGCCACTTGTGGTTTTAACAGCTGCAGGGGAAACTGGCTGGGGCTAAGTTTACGTGTTTCTGTTCAGTAAGGGTATCCATGGTGGTAACTCTCATGATGACGGTAGTCATCCTGGTAACCATCCTGGTATCCTTGGTGGTAGCCATGGTAACCATAGCCTGCGTACTCATCTTCTGGGCAGCGCATCCCCAGTGACTGCTGAATGGCCATTTCCTGTCTCCTTAGTTGCATCGAATCAATTAAATCATACACAATCACCATGGACCACATTGGGGAAGGATACCAGGATTTGACATTTCCATCTTTTCCAACTAGAAGCATGGAGAAGTACTCTGGGCTCACTTGAAAATAGTTCCGGATGTCTTTCACCAAATGGGCTGGTATGTCTTCTCGCTCCACAACAGAACTCCCTAGAACAGGGTTAGAAAAGTTGTTGTTAGGGGATTGAAGTCAGCCCTCGAGCAAACATCAAAATGAGAAGAAATCACTATGAGAATAGAGAAAGTACCCATGAGTCCTTTGGTTCAAAATCCAATTAAAGAAGGTTGCTGGGTTTTTCCACTAGAAATTAAATGTCCCTGATGTTCTGCACCACTATGAGTGTCAAACTTTAAGACATGTGATGTCTCTTTTATAGGAATGTTACAAAATATGAAACCAGTCCTTTAATTTAATTCTGGCAAGATCAAGTTCTTTCAAGTTTGTCATGAACAAAGATTATATTGTTTATATTTCTAAGTTTATTTCCAATTAGCTTAGTTACTTCTTTGCAAATATGGCTTTCCTTTTGATACTTCTTTGTATAACAGAAAGCTTATTTCATTTTCAAAGGGGAAAAATACCAATTATGCAAGATGTAGATTACATGTATTTAAACTATTATGGTCAGTGAAAAGGAGAAGGGGAAGGGGGAGGGTGCTGATGCCTTGTGTGCCAGGGAGTTTATGCACTTTTATCTCTTGTGAAGAACTTGATCTTGCAAGGAAGAACTGATTTGCTTTCTGAAAACTTGAGTCTAGTCATTTACTTTCAGCTTCTCTGAGCCTTTCAGTATTGATCCTCATGTATTAAAAGGGAATCAGTAAGATATGACCCAGGTGCTTCCTAAAATTATTGTGGGAATTAAATGAGAAGGCATAGATAAAAATGTTTTGTAAATCATAAAGTCCTATGCAGACAAAAAGCATTATTCTAGTTTAAAAAAATGGATACTTTTACTGTCACTTATGAATGATTTTATATTAAAAACAATAATAGTGATTGCACTCTATTTCCCGTTTGCGTGCACATGCACCCACATGCACACACACAAGGTGGGGTGAATTCAGTGAACTGTGTTCACCTTATAGGTACACCTACTGCTTGCATACAGTTTAATATAATTTAATTGAACTTAACAGTAGTTCATAATGTTCTAAAATAACAGCACTTTACCATTAATTGGGAACAGTTCTAAAACTCCCCCAACTTCCTCTCCAACCCCTAAAAGTTTCAGAATGGTTATGTGGCGCAGACCTGAAAGAAAAAAGAAAACCATAAAATTGGTAAACCATATTTTACCTCCAAAGGCCGATATCTGACAATTAGAAATCTCTACATTAAAAAGAACATAGAACATAACCTGATTAGGCAAAATAATCCATTTTTTCTATGAAAATAGTAATCAAATACTTTTAAAACCTCAAAAAAGACCAATTGTAGATTTAGGATTAGCAACAGGGTCAGATGTGCTGTTTTGTTTTGTTTTGTTTGTAGATGGAAATAAAAGAATTTGCTCTTAAACTGTGGTTCTATTAAATAACAAAACAGAAATGAAGCCATCAGAACATTCAGATATCTGGGATGATCTGAGCTGATTTGTGTGCTAAAAAAAGTCATGCCTGAGGTTATAACAGCTTACACGGATAATTCAACTGTCTCTAGGAGAAAAGACAGCAGAACCCATCTGTTTTGATTGTTAAAGGAATAGTTCTGGCTTTCTTGCACAAAGGTTTGTCAGTGTAAAGGGCAGGTTCTTATCACTTATTTAGAGGGTTCAAAGGAGAAGCACTTAAGCAAGCACAGTGTGCTTCCCACATTCAGCTAAAGTTTCAGGAAAGGAGAGAAGGTCATGCCTTGGTAGCTTGTTGGAATTCTTTTGAGGATGAAGTGCACAGGAAGGGATTCAGGAGAAAAAACACTGGGGGACAAGAGGGCTGTCAGTTCATCATACCAAGATTTCATGGTGTTAGACAAAATGCCAACCTAGGCAGGGTCATAACTTAGGACTAATAATATGAATATCGATGGAGTTTTTTGTTCAGAGGAGAAAACTGACAGTTGTCATGGCAGGGGCTGTTTTAAGGAGGAGCTAAAATCCAAGCAAAAGGCTATTCCAAAAAAAAAAAAAAGTTTGTGGTCTTGCTCTTCTCCCAGAGAAGTGAAGCATTCTGTTCTCCACATTGTTGAGTCATGTTTTCAAAAGGGAAGATCATGAATTTAATTATTCCCAGAAAATAGGACTTGTTTACATTTCCCATATATTACAAAAGGGTTTGCTTGCACTAATGTGATTTAGGTTCTGTGTGCAGAGATTAAATGAAACATCACCTAATAACTGTTCCAAAGCTGTCTTTAGAAAATTAACAAATTTTAATGATATTCTTATCGTGAAGGGCCATTAACTTCTCTAAGAACTTCTTCCTTACCTAGCAACATGGGTGGCTACAAATAATTTAAAATATGCTTAAAAATACAAAAATAACCCTTTATATTGATATGAAGTCTTATTAACTTTGATAATAAGGACTATACATAAAAACTCATGAATTTTCTAGTTGTTCTTACTGTTATGAGCTTGTTTTCTGTCTGCTTTTGAGTTATTATTTTACATCTTAAAACTGAAATGTATTTGTAATTTAAGATAGTGGGTTGTAGTAAGGCCCCAGGCTCTGTTAATGCTTTACAAAACTTATACCCCCATCTTTTTATCAAAATAATGCTGATTCATCTGTGTTCCAGTTAGGAATGGAATTTTTAAAATCTGTGGCTTTTAACTACTCCCCCCCGCAAGACTGTCAAAATTCTTCCTCCATAGAAGTGCATTTTAAATGAGATTTCAATTGTGAATTCCACTTTTGAAACTGCCCTTAGCTCCTTCATTCACCATAGAACTTAATAAGTTCTATGTACTATGCATTTTCTGTTCTATGTGTCCATATTCAAAATGATACTATAGGCCACTAGGATAATAATTTTGGTAAAGAAATCAAGTGTTAGTCTTCAAAATACTGAGCAATTCACTATAAAAAATAAATAATAAACTATGTTTCTCTTTGACCTACTTGTCCTAAAAATAAGATTCTGTTTAATAAATCTTACTGTCTTTGGTGCCCAATTATATAGATCAAAATCCTTTTTAAGGGAATGGCAATATAGTACAGGATACTTCCATTAATATATTAATTCTCAAAGCCATTCCTGTTTTACAAAATACATTTAATCTATGGAGAGGGATCCAGCGTTTGTAGCTAAGTATTACTTAAGTAAATGATAATACCTGAGTTTTATGATGTTGAGACAAGTTAAAAAAAAAAAAAAAGAAGGCACATAATACACATAATACAGATCACTCAAAGTAAAACAGTAGGTATTTTCAAACACTTCAGTGAAGAAACCCAGAGGGGAGAATATTGAGAAAAAAAAAATAAAAAAATAAAAAAACAAAAAAACTCCGGTTGACAAAGGCTCCAGTCTGAAAGCAACTTTATACTCAATACAACTGAGTAAGTGTCTGGGAATCTCCAGTCTGGACTGAGGAATATTTGGATGATCTAAGCTTCTATGTTCCATTTTGGCATTGACCAGGAAGAGAGTAGTATGGGAAAACAGTGATGACGAGGCTTCCCACTCACCAAAATTGCAGGCCTGGCCACTGAGAGCAGAGAGCTGCTGTGAATAGGCCCAGTCTTCATCATTAGGGGCAGAGATCACCAGCAACCGCCTCCTCCATCGGAACCTGAAACAGGCAGGAGGCGTGATTACTGCTTCAAACAATAGAGGCTAGTGTAAGAAAGCGGAGTCATTTTGGCTGGCGGGTTTGCCTGTGCCCAGAATAAAAAACACTGGCCCTTAGAAATATCTCATAGTTCCTCAAAGCCATTAAACTGCATTTCCACATTTCTTGCACTTTTTCTGTTATAACTTCACGGTCTGCCTACTGTGACATTTGCATGAAGCATCAGGCATGAGCCTGGCCACCATGCAGGTGGGGTCACTTGGGGAGACACGAAGTTCTCAGACGCCATGAAGACTGGCCAAAATGGTATGTTACATTGTAGCCACAGAAATAGGGAATCAGAAGGGAACTGAAGAAAACTCAAGTTCTAATAGAGTTCACTAGGGCTTGGAGGGAGTTAAGAATTGAAGGTATGGATAGGAAACAGTAGAAAAAGAGAACTAAATTTAAAGTAGGTGACAGTGACAGGAAGAAGGAAAATGGGGAAGTGGCTCAAAGAGGTCAAGGAGGGTTCCTGGAAAAACAAAGCCCTAGGTATCTTTCTTGGTAGCCGGTGGTTCTTCCAGAAGCAAATGCAAGTTCTAAAATGTAGCCTACTATCATTAGTAAGAACCAACATTATAGAGTCGTCCTGTGGAGTGGGATGGGGCTACACCTAGAGCCTAGGATTTTAGCATATATGGTAAACCTGTTTCTGCTCCAACACCGTAGGGTAGTAGAAAGAGCTTTTGTCTTATAACCTGAGTTCATGTTTCATCACTGCTAACTTTTTGAGTTCCTTGAGCATGTCATTGAGTTCATCAAAGTCTCAGATTTTCCTTATCTCTAGAACCAAAAATAGCTTCTACTTAAAAGAGGTGAAAACTAAAGAATTAAACTAAAACCCATCAATGTAAGTTGTCCATGTGATGGCATGGATATAGACAAGACGGTGGCTTGATTTGTGGGCTTCTAGATATAGAACTTTGTCTATTAATAGACCCCGGACATTTGTCAGTCATAATGCCAAATGATAAGTGATTCAGTCCTTATGTTTGTGTATCATTTCATAGCACACACCCACCTACATTGACAACATTAGAGATCAGTGAAGGCACGGCCTATTGTCTTCATTTTACAGATGACGAAGTGGGGCTTGGAGGAGAGAAGTAATTTGCCTAACTAGTAAATTGAAGAGGTGGTACCAGTGGTTTCCCTAGTCTATAGCCCTTAGAGATCCTGAGGCGTGGCTGACACAGCCGGGGTCCCTCAGGAGAAAGGAAGGAAAGAGGGTACGCATCCAAGGGCTAACAGTATGGAGTTGTCTCCAATCCCACTTTCACTGGAGGAGGGCTTGCGCTTTCTGCCTTCTGTGCAGACTACTATGGGGTGTTAGCGCACTCGCTGAGCTGGAAGCCAGTTGGTTTTATTCATGACTTCTCTCCCTGTGCCCGTTCTAGCCTCACAGTGAACATGAGAGTTTTCAATCCCACAGAAAATGGCCTCTTGGGGGAATAGTGGTTCGGGTGAATGAGAGAAAATGACAGTCTGATGAAATACAACCTCTGAATGGACTCCTATAGCAGGGCTTGCAAGGGCTGCTTGCTGTGCCGTAATTACATTTGCTTCCTCTGCTTGTTTCTCTTCAAAGGGAAAGAAAAATGAAAACCTCCACTGAGGATTGGGAGATGAATGTATTTGGCACGGAGGAGGGGAGAGGAGCGTCTGAAACTGTCCGAGATCTCCTGGGAAGGGGAACAGTGATTGCTGTCGGATCACAAACATGGTCTCCTGCACCCTCCCTGCTTCCTTAGGACGTGTGCCAGCCCAGCACTGGCCCCCCAGCCAGCATCCAAACCAGGCCAGCCTCCTGGCCTCACACAGAGCTGCAGGGTATCCTCGAAGGAGCTATTTTGGGTGAGGTATATTTTGGCTTGTTTACCTGTGTGCACCACTGAATGCTGTCCTGATTGGACAGGGAGGATCTGAGACTCCCTGTCACAGACACAACTAGGCAAAGGTTATTTCCCCTAAGTAATGATTCTTTCTCCCACGGACCTTCACATTAAGATACAAGGCTCCAACTCGCGACACTGAAGGAAATAACTTGCCTAGGGGTAACAAGAGGTGTCAACGTGGCCCACATCCTTATTTTGGATAAATTGTTCTCCTGTCACTTTAACTTATCAGTAAATAAAAATTCTGTGAGCTGCATGTGTGTGTGTGTTTGCTTCTCTTAAATGGAATTCCCAAATTAGTGTGCATTTGCCCACTCTTTAGGGCTTCTGTCTCAGGAACGTAATTATAGCCTGAACCAGATGAGTGTCACTAAAGACCAGACTGGCTTCAGAGTCTGGTCAGCTGAAACCAGGCTGTATAGACTCACCAACAACTCAGCAAATTTGAAGGAAAATTCCGATTGGATACTCATTTATTTATAGAACTGCTATTTAAAAAAAAATTTTTTTTTTCAGCTCTTTTTGCCTGGGTTTCAATCCTGAGGTGTTTACTAAATATCCCCCTACCTCTCCTTTCATGACAAAGTTCTCTAACTAGGAGCTGAATAACTGGTCCTAATACTACTAATAGCCAGCATTTGTTGATGACTTACTTTGTACTGGGCTGTTGGCCATCATTACCTTTATTTTTATCTTATTTTATTTTTATTTTATTTTATAAAAAGATTTTATTTTTATTTATTCATTTGACAGAGAGATAGAGCCAGAGAGCACAAGTAGGGGGAATGGCAGAGGGAGAGGGAGAAGCAAGCTCCCCGCAGAAGGGAGCTTGGGTCTCTTAAAGAGAACCTCACAACGGACCCTAGGATCCAGGTCCTCCATCCCAGGACCCTAGGATCATGATGCGAGCTGAAGGCAGGCGCTTAATGGACTGAACCACCCAGGAGCCCCACCACCCATCATTACCTCTAGTATTGAATTTACCTTTCACAACAATCTTAAGAATAGATACACTCATTATCCTCATTTTGCAAGTGAGAAAACCAAAACTTGGAGAAATTAAGTAATCAGCCCAAGGTCACACAGCTAATACATGGAGAAACCAGGAATCAAACTCAGGGCTGTCTTACTCATGCCTTTAGGTAATACACGATTCTACTTTAACTTTTAAGATCAATGATAATTATCAGCACAGTGATTTCATGAGTTGTGACCACAAATCATGCACAGCTATAGGACATCCAAATTATAATCATATCCATTCTGAGTATCTACAGCAGATGCATGTCCTTGACATAGTACTGAATATTAAAGTCCATAAGCCTCTGACATTCGAATGAAAATACATTTACATATCATAGTGCCCTATCCAGTACAAAAGGCTTTAGATGAAAAATGTGCATACAAGTCTTAAAAATCAAAGATAGGCCAAATTCAGATCAGTGATCAACTGGAATGAGCACTGCAAGCTTTGTATGTGATCAAAATTGAGATAATGTCAAGCCTTCCCTGTCAAGGTTTGAAACCCATGACACAGTAATTATAAAAAAGCCTGCCTGGGGATGGTAAGAAAAATCTCTCAGAATGTCTGTAGCTGCAGGTCCCAGAGCTGGCCCAAATCCTTGGCTATAAATAACAACAATGAACTGGGTAGTAACTGTCTGCTGTAGAGCATGGGCAATCTGAGTTTACAGGGTTGGTTCAGCAGGTATGCATCTTTTAGTCCTGGAAGACTTAGAACTAAGAAGAGAAAGTTTTCAAAGAATCATAGTGATAATATATATTTCTAAGAAGGATCCTGGTCTTCTTTATATATATAATTTATGTTCTCATGAAACAAGAGAATTTGGCTTAATAAAATGACAACCTTGAAACTTTAAATTAGAAAGTGTAATTGAGTAATTGGCTTAGATATGTGGTTTTACATCGTGTGCAGGTACTGGAACATCTGAGAAAACTTTATTTTTTTATTTTTTATTCTTTTAAAGATTTTATTTATTTATGACAGAGAGAGACACAGCAAGAGAGGGAACACAAGAAGGGGGAATGGGAGAGGGAGAAGCAGGCTTCCCACAGAGCAGGGAGCCCGATGCGAGGCTCGATGCCAGGACCCCGGGATCATGACCTGAGCTGACGACAGACACTTTAACGACTGAGCCACCCAGGTGCCCCCTGAGAAAACTTTAGATTCACTGTATTTATAAGATTACTGGATCATTTAAGTACTCAGCAAGGTTTTGTTCATTTATTTCAAACAATTCAAAAATACATTTTTAAATGTAAAATGACTGTTTGAAATAGTAAAATTGTTTAATTATTGAGTTTGCAAGCAAGATCAAACGCTATTCAAAGCCCCTTAAAAGTGATAGCTAAAATTTGCTAGGTTATAAATAGAATAATACAATTTAAAAGCCAAACTTAAAAGTTTAAGAGAGAGCTACAGTCTTAAATTTATAACTTGGATATATTTAACAATAATTGTGAAAATCAAAAGTAAACTTCTAAAGAATCTTATCTGCCAAAAGAAAGGTAGAAGGAAGGACGGAAGGAAGGAGGGAGGGAGGGAAGGAAAGAAGGAAGGAAGGAAGGAAGGCAAGTAGGCAGTCAGAGGGAGGGGAGGAGAGAGCAGGGGAAGGAAGGAAAAGGAAGAAGAACACCTCAAGGGCACCAGAAAGCTTTTATCATCAATCTTCTAAGTCAGTGCCATCGAGAGGGATGACCTTGGACAAGAAGTTGATGTTTCAGTGCACCCAAGACTAGACAAAGAGCCATCTGTCCAGTGGAGTGGTAGAGACTTTTCTCAGCCAAGAGAGTGGCCTGAAGACTGAGTCGAGCCTCACATCCTTCTAAAGACATGCCCCTTCCATCTCCATTCCAGATGCTTGCACTGCACTGAAAATTTGAATGAAGGAAGAACCTCAGGTTCCTTTCAGCTCTGAAATCCTGTGGTTTTAGGGATATCTCTCTTTGCTTCAAACCCAGGGCTTCTGGCTCCAAGACTAAAATTAATTCACATTATATTTTCAAAAGGAGTATTAGGTAAGAATGTGGACTTTGGGAGCTCAATTCCCCTGGGGCCACTGAGTCCTAGAGCTGACACTAGCTCAGTGTTGACAGAAATTTAGTTTTTTAATCTCCATTAGCCTCAGTTGTCCCATCTGCAACACAACAATACTTACAGTATTCAGATCCTAGGATTGTTGTAAAGATTAAACGCAGGAGGGAGGATGAAGTGTTTGGCACAGAGGCAAGCATACAAAAAATGATCTCTTGGGACACCTGGTTGGCTCAGTTAGGTGTCCGACTCTTTATTTTGGTTCAGGTCATGATCTCAGGGTCGTGAGATGGAGTCCCCTATTGGACTCTGTGCTGGGCATAGAGCCTGCTTAAGATATTCTCCCTCCCTTTCTCTCTGCCCCTCCCCCTGCTACTGTGCATGAACTCTCTCAAAAAAAAAAAAAAAAAAAAGTGATCCCAGCAACACTGGGATGTAGTCAGGGCTACTTGTTAATATTCTCCATTATGGGTGAGATTTTTAAGACAGGTTAACTGAGAAGCATAGAGAAATCAACATAGCTAGTAAATTGCAGACCCCAAATTTGGATCAACAATAAGTCCTATGCTCTTTTCACATTGTGAGGTTTTCTTTTAAGAGACCCTAGCCTCCCTAATCTAGAGGAATTCGGATGATCTATTCATTTACTAATCATAGAATCCTTGATTCTCCAACTCACATAGGGAGAATACACTCTATAAACATAAGTAAGAAGTTAACAACTTCCAAGTTAATGAGTCTCCAAGTAAATGCTGCTCCATTTCTGGAGCCCCTCAGCCACACAGTCCAGCTAGGTGTGGGGGTGAGAAGGGGAGATGTTACGCTGAGATCTCTGTGTGTTTATTTGTTGTCAGTGGAATTTCAGCAGCTTTGTACCTCCTAGGGCCCCAAAAAAGAATTTTTATCCAACATCGGGGAAGGGATGGAGAAGGGAGAAAGTGGAGCAATTGTTTAAATCAATCTTCTCTGTGTATTTATTGAAATTTTCCTACAGTGGTTTTCAATAAACCCTACTCCCCAGGGAATCAGGGAGCTGGGTCAAGAAGATTTCTTCTTTTGAGGTCCTAGAGGGGGCTTTTGTTGTTTTCTGCACAGTTAGAAGGAAGTGGAAAATCAAGCAGAGTGTTCTAAATCCTGTTTGGAACCAGAGGGGCCTAATAAATAAATATGTAAAATAAAAATGCTGTATACAAAGCCCTCTAAATTCACTGATGGAATAAATGAACCTTCCCAGGTCAGAATTCTCTATTCTGTGCCAAAAAAGGACCAGTAAAGAGAGAAAAGACCTATCCAAAGCCACCAAATCAATATTCAAGCTTGGAGCTGACCCCAGTCAACCTTGCGACTGGAGCCCTTTCAAAAGACTAAGCCCAGTGGCCAGAGGGCTATGAAGCAGACAGACCTTCCACCAGGGAAGGTCTGCACACAGGTCTACTTTGTGTTTCCTTAGCCTTTGCATTAGCTCACCCAGAACACCTTCCCACCTGCCTCCTCAGGGACTCCAAAGGTGGGGTACCTGGATAGGAAGTTCTCCAATGACTGCTTCTTGTCTTCCTTGCAAACAATGCCCTCCTTCTTCTGCTTTTCCATGTCTTTGATTCGGGACTGGAATGTATCGATCAAATCGAACACAGACTTCATTGATATAGGCACCTCATAGTATTGCTGTTTAAGAAAGAAAAAAAAGCATATGGTGTATAAGGGTGTTTCTTCCCTCTGTTTGGAGGATAGAAAGCCTGGGAGAATTCAAGAGAGCACTGGAGAAATCAGAGCCTGGAGGGTTCATTGATTTATAAACTAAACTCTCTTTTGCAAAAGTACCTCTGTTGATGTTTTGAGGTTCAGAATCCATGAAACAACTGTCCCTTACCTTTTATGAGAATTTTTTAATGCATACCTTTTAGTGGAAAGGGTCCGCGCCTTCCACATCACACATATTTTAGGTTTGCTTCCCTATTTCTAGGACTAAACTGGTTCCTGTTCACTACACCACTGAAGAGAAGGTGAGAGATGCTATAACCAACACAGGAATGGAATAACCTGTTAAGAGTATCTGACCTGAACTATAAGGGTAATTTTCCACCAGAGGGAGGGCTGTTCTGCGGTCATCAGGAATCCACATAAACCCTTTGTGATCCCCAGAGACTGTTTTATTGAGCAAGTGTCACTTAAAATTAGGTCATGTTTCTATATGTATTCTCAGAAAAAAGTTGGAATCCAGCTTCAAGATGGTGCAATTCAGTTTCCTGGATCACAGCTGTCTGGACTTACAACAGCAACCTAAGGTGGATTTGAGGGCTGGATGAGCATAGGTGGCGTAAACTAGAGAGAAGTCTGGACATAGCTTGGAGCTATGCCCCCAGCGGGAATGTGAAATGTGAAAGCTGGCAGAGACCTTTGGGCCCATCTAGTCCAGCCCCTCACATTAGAGGTGGGGCAACACAAGTGAAGAATGGATTAATGAAAGGTCCTCTTTCAGGATCCAGAAGAATACTGCAGGTTGGATCAGCTATTCCTATTCCGTTAGTCCAGGTGACCTTTTTCCTGATGATTTTCACATAAGCATGGTATGCTATTGGTGTACCGAATAGTTAAGACGTGCAAGCTGGAGCCCGCCTGCGTGGGTATGAAGCCCAATGCCAACTGGGTGAACTTGGGCAAGTTACTTAACCATTCTGGGTATCTCTTTGTTCTGTGAAATAAAGGTAATACTTGTTATTTATCTCAGAGGTTTGAGATAGGGATTGTAAACAGTTGAGGTGAGTGCCTGGCATGCGGAAAACACTTAATAAAGTTAGATATTTTTGATAGTATTATTATAATTATTATTAGTGTTACTACATGGCACAGTTTTTCATGGCTCAGAACTTCTGTCCCTAAGCATAGGAAAAGAGTAGGTATAAAACCCTGCTGTCTTGTCCATATTGGATCAGGAGGTAAACTTCCAGGCCCTTCCATGTTAAATCTGGCTTTCCTGAAGGAAGAAGCCAAATACTCTTCACCTTTTATCCCTTGGGCCTGGCACATCATAGCTATTCAACCAGTGTCTGATGAATGCATAACACTGAATTTTGTCTGACTCAAACAGCTGGGCCACAGGAGGCCATCCAACCCAGCTCTTTCCATATACTTCAGTTCTAGGCACAAATTCTATAGGACAATGTGGAATATCTGAACCATTCCAAAACCTTTCCACTTATAAAGTAATCTGTGCCTATTCATATGTCTAATTGATTCATTGGCAAAAAATTCCGAGTTGTATTCAAAGGAATAGAACTGTATCATCTAAAACAGAAACCCATACCTTGACTCTAAGGTCCACATCTGTGAGCACCATGAAGAAGTCATTATAGGTCATTCCATACTCTTTCCTCAGGTCACCAATGAGATGCTGGTCTACCAAGTCCTCATCATCCACCACTCGCATGGGTTTTTCATTATCTTAAGGCAAATGAAATGTGAATAAATATAGGTGCGACAAGACAGAAATACGTGGGAAGCGAATGGGTGAAGGCTCTGGGTCTCCATCCTGAGTTAATTAGAACAGCTTTCATTAATTACACACATTCAACTAACATTTTGTTTGAACAGAAGTTTCCCAAGTGAATAAGTAAATAGAGAAATAAATGAATAAACTAATTTTGAAAGTCAGTATTCTAACTGACTTGATCAAGCCCCACCTCTGCCTACCTTGGTCATAGAGAATCAGAAGGAGCAAAGTGAGAGTGAAGGCAGCTGAGTCATCCCTGAAAGAAGACCGCCAATTCTACCCTGGGTATGAGTCATCACCCCACCTCGCCAAGGAGTTTTTAAATTTATTTTAGTTTTAGTTATTTATTTAGTTGAGTCTAAAATCTGTGTCTTGTCCTCACTTTTATTAGAGAATCACTTTGGGACTCAATGAACTATGTCATTGCTATAGAGAAAAATAAGCTTAGGTTCAAGCCTGGCCACAGGTTCATTTTAGCTCCAGAAATGTAGGGCTTTTCATAATACAAATGTGGTGAGTGAAGACAATTTCAAGCCAAGTGTTACTAAATGTACGGAAGTTTTTAACCATGATGTATTTTTTTAAACATCAAGCCCTAAAAATTAATTACTATAATTTGAAATGGTTCTTGAAGGTCACTAGGTTGATGGGAAGTATGAACATGGCAACTCCTATGTCTCTGGAAATCATTTTAACATTTCTGAGATGATAATGCTACTTCCCTCCCTTACATGTCACCGTGTTTCCCTCAACCTTACTAAAATTTTTCTTTGCAAAATAATCCCCTGTACTTAAAAAAATGTGAAAAAATTAAAGTTAGCAAATATGTGATAATAGATATATTAGTGAAAAGAGTCTATCAGTTACTATCCACATTGTTACCCATGAATAATATTATAGTAGAAACAACCACAGTTTTGCAGATACAGAGGTTATAGAGTTTGAATACCATAGACCATTGCTCTTTTATGGATAAAAAGGGGATGATTACAATTTAACTATTACTTTGGTTTATTTGATTAGGATCACTGTAAGTATACAAACAAGGAAATTGATTTCCCCCAAAGCAGATCAAAACATGAGGAGAAAGAATCTATTTTCCTCCCCCAAATTGTGACAGTTCTTCATGGAGGGGGTTCAAAGGCATGGGAGCTGATAGCTTATATGAAGACCAAGTACTGTCTACAAAATGAAAAGTGACATGCTTCATGCATATGAACTATTTTTTAAGTGTACATTTATCGTTGCCATTAATTAATTACAAAGTAATGGAAAAGAATTGCCAGATCCATGTTGATTTTTGTTTAATATGTCTCATTGAGCACAAAAAGCAAGTTGCTGAAGAAAATGTATAGTAAACGTTACTCTTGGTTAAAAGGAAATAAAGCAAAAGAAAACATCTGCACAGGAATAGACACCAGAGAATGTCCAGAAGGACATCTAGCTGGTAACAATGGCTGCCTCTAGGGAATGGAAAAGGTGAGGTGGAAACTTTCACTGTTTATTTCACACAGGTCTATAGTATTTAAAATTTAACAAGAAGCATACTTTACAATTAATAATAATAATACTAAGGTAAATCATTAAAAACTGATTTTTAAAATGTTTTTAACAACTGATGTTTCTAAAATTTTACAAACAAGATTTTATCTGGAACCTAAGGATTACCATTTTTAATTCCCAACATAGAGTCATTTTTGCTTTTGTTCATTCAACAAAATATTTGTTGCCAGTGTCCTGAGCTAAGTCTATGCTGGGCCCAGGATTCAGAGATAAGTAACTTGGATGGAGTTCAAGTTCCTAATTAGAATCAAAATAAAACCATTAAATCTACCTAACAGAGAAAGTTACAAAAACCACTGAATGGCTGAGATGGAAGGAGATTGTAGTAGATTTCAAAGATGGCCCCGATTCAGCACCCCTCTCTATACCTAGACTCTTTGCTCAGTAACTGCAGCTCTCATTAAGGTGAGTGAGTTCAACTATCCTGCCTCTTGATTCTGAGCTCATCTATACAACTTGCTTTGGCCAATGCTAGCTGATGTCAGCACGAGTGACACAGATAGAGGTTAGAATTGGGCCTATACGTTTGGGATTGCTCTTGCCTCTACCACGGCCATGAGAACAACATCCACACTAGCCTTCTGAAAGTTAAGGTACACCAAGTTATCCTGGCCCCAGCCCAGACAGGGCCAATCCAGATCAGCTAACACCCGTTGACCACTAAAGTGTTCAAGCCCAACTAAGATCACCAGGACTGCAAATACATGGACCAGCCTCACTGAGGCTCACCAAGCCCTGCCCAGATGAGCAGAACCCTACAGACATGTGACTGAATGTTTAATAATTATATGCCACTGAAGTGTGCAGGTCTTCTTTACAAAGCCTTATTGTGGCAATAGAGAAGTGATACAGACATTATCTGGCACAATCCAGTCACGTTATCAGGAAACAGTAATATAGGAAACATTATACGAAACAGGAACTGTAGAAGACACTGTGGTGTGTTGTCCAGATCCCACCTTCAGAAGCAAGGCAGCTGTGAAGCTGAGCAGCTGACTCCCTCTCCAAAAATCACTCTCCTTGGAAAAGAGCTGCCTTTCCCCCAAGTCACACTCTTACTAGGGGAGAGTCCACATTCAATGGTTGATGAGGTGGGGAGGGGGTACATCTAAAAGGTGTCCCCCTTGGCTGGAAGTGGACCACTCTGAAGGTTTGACTGCATTACAATTAAAATTCTCTCCCTGTTTTCTCCTATCCCTCACCTCTCATAAGCATTATTCCTGAGAATACTCCCCATTCACCCCATGCATGCAAATCTCAGAGTCTCAGAGTCTTTTTCCCAGAGGATGAACCTATCACAGAGCCCACGAGGAGAGCAACTTGCTCAAGTTCACATTAGTAGTTAATAACAGAATGAGGGTAAAGCCTCAGGTAAAAAGACTTCACTCTTCTCCAGTGTTCTCTCTAGTTTACCAAAATACGCCCCACTCAAGGGTAGGGAGGACCTATGACCAAGATTGAAGCGAAATTTTTTTCTAACTGGGATATAGCAAGAAACCAATTTCATGGTCTGATTTCTCCTTTCAACTGAATATTTTCTGAAACATTTTGACTCAACATTAAACATAAAACATTTTACACTTCCAGACTACAGAATATCTAAATCCCAAATGAACGTTTGTGTCAAGGAGGAGCATCTGCCCCCCCGCCCCAAAAAACAATGAAAACACTGATCAACAGTGGCTGCAAAGATGGGCGCAGCTCTACCACAAGACAGAGTTCCCCTCTGGCCCAATTCCGAGCAAGGTATATGCGAAGCCAATTCCCAGCTCAGCTGCCTGCCCTGCTCCAGGTCTCTGTTAACGTTCTGCATTCTGTCTCAGTTGGAGCTGAGACAGGACTGGGTGAACATGAGGCTCTCCTCAGTCTGGAAATGCAGCATACATCTGACAGCTTGTTATATTTATCCAAGTTTTGCCAAAGGTCTCTAGCCCTCATTCACAGGGCTTAGAAGCAAACATTCTTTGGGACACATCCTATAAACGTCCACATGATCTTGATACAGCTAAATGGATCCCCAGATCCAGACCCATTTGGTGGGATTTGGCTATCCCACACAGCTTGTCGCTGACCTAAGGTGACTGAGGAGGCACAGAAGGGAGCGTGAACTCTGTCACACGCTGGTGGGGACCTGCGCTGTGAGTGCAGCATTGGCTTGGGTTTCCATCCTTGAAGGACCTCAATTCCAAAAGTCAGTGACCAATTTCACGTTGCAGTAGATTCCTTCATGTATTTGTTCTTCCAAGTCTGACTACAGACAGCAATGACATTGCCGAAAAATTCCGCTCCAGTCACAACTAATTAACCACCAACTGGTGCCAGGCATTACGTTCGAAGCTTCCATCCGAGATGGCTTCTTCTCTGTGGTATTCATGGTATATCTCCTCCACCTACCCTGTCCTACCCGAGTTTAGGCATTCTGCCAATGTCCCTGGACCGCATCAGCCTCTCCCACTGCTTCAGAAGTTTCTTATCTCCTCTAGCAGTTTTTCAAAGCATGATCCACTGTCTACCTTCATCACAATCACCTGGGGCACTTGTTAACATTACAATCCTTGGATCCAGAACCATTGGATCAGAGTTGCTAGTCACGAGGCCCAGGAATCTGCATTTCTTTTGAAGATTTATGTATGTATGTACATATTTATTTGAGAGAGAGAGCATGAGCAGGAGAGGCAGCGGGAAAAGGAGAGAGAATCTCAAGCAGACTACACGCTGAGCATGGAGCCTGACTTGAGGCTCGATCTCATGAACCTGAGATCACGACCCCAGCTGAAAACGAGAGTCAGGATGCTTAACCGACTGTGCCACCCAGGTGTCCCGGGAATCTGCCTTTTAACCAGTTTTCTGCATGACTGTTATGCAGTCTAAGGACAGAGGACAAGGACAGAATAAAATCCAAATCTTAGGCTTAGCAACCAAGGCCATTTCTGTCCTGAAGTCAGCTGATCTTAGCTAGCTGATCCTTTAACTCTTCCACATTTTATGCTCCAGCTTCTATTTTTGGTTTCTAGAAATATGCCTTCTCTTTCTGGAATGCTACCCCTACCAGAAAATGGGAACTAATTACCCGTCAACCTGTCTCTACCTCATCTGTGCACTCACAACCCTTTTACATGCTTCTGCAAACATGCCTATCACCTTGCACCGCAAGTTGTTTATGCATCTGTCTTCCCACCAGATATGAGCAATTCACCAATAGGGACTGACCTTTGATTACCTTCTAAATCCCTGCAGCCTGGCACACATAAACAACTAGGTACCAATCTGGTAATCATGAAATCTCTTCCCTAAGAAAGACGTCACGTAAAAAGAAAAAAAAAAAAAAGAGGGTAGTGAGGGATAGAGTAAAGACGGTGAGCAATTCTGAGTCTATACAGAGAACCCATCATTAAACCCTTGCGCTTCCTTTATCTTGTGAGCCTATAAAACAGCCATTCTAAGTGTAAGTTGAGAAAACTCATCATATAGATTTATTTTCTAAATCTGGGTTTTCATGTATGAGGTCTTATAATTGTATTAATCATATTTTTTATTTTCTATATATTATGATCTTTTGACATCTTAAAAACTCTTTCTGACTGGGGAGAGACTGCCCCTCCCAAGGCTAGCCAATTCTTAGAGACAGCAAAAGGTCCAGCCCGCAGCAGCTCTCTTAAATTCAAGCCATCCAAGCCAATACCCTACCTCCTGGATCTGGCACATGCACCCCAGGAAACAGTATTCCTTTGCTTTAATCATTCCAGGGTCAGGTACCAGGCAACTAGGGACCGCCCCTATAGCCCGAAGCCTGCTGAAATCATTCAAACTAGCCAATCAGAAACTATTCATAATGTCTTGCCCTGCCTTTCTCTTGGGAACCCTAGGGATAAAGGCAGTGACCAAGGCGCTCCCCTCCTTGTTCTGCTTTCAGACCCAACCCAGGCTCCTCCTGTGGCCCTGGGAGGCATACTGCTCTTTCCTCTCTGGGACCCATGAGCAATAAAGTCTATTTTCCTTTGGCATTCTGATCTTTTGAGTGTCATTCACTGTGCTGCCCCATTCACCACCATACCTTAATAAACCCTGTCGGGGGTGGGGGGGTAAACAGGCAGCAAAGATAAAGTGTATTTATATGGCATTTAAAATATAACTATCCTATTCAAGAAGTCAGCACAGGCCGAAGCTGTGGATAAATCTGAAAGTAAAGACTCCAGCAGAAGCTAAATTGCTTTGATCTCAAGAATATTTCTGGGATTGCTGAGCAGTCTGTAGTAGATGAATCTCAGTTAGGATAACCCTGGGCTCCAGCGATGGCATTTACTTTCTTTTGATAGGAAACAGATCAATTTAAATGACTTTGTAGTTGATTCCCCTCCTCCTATTTTACTATTTGAGTGGTCGGTTGCCTGCCTACCACCCACTGTGAGATGAGTGTCTGGATTAAACCTATAGGTGGGACTAGCCTGGCCATTCTTGATCACAAAGTTGCTGCTTTCACTTGATCTCTAGAAAGAGCAACTTGTCCCATAAATGAAGGAAGTGTCCTGCCAGGTTCTTTTCTGTCCCACAGACTGACTCTACCAAAATTTGGAAATTATTTAAAATTTATTTGAAAAATATACTTAGAAATCTTTAGGGCCTCCACATGGTTTACCAAATAAAGTTTGGCCTGGTATTTGGAATCCTCTAAAATCTGGTGCCAGCCTTTTTTCCCCTCTGTTCTACACTTAACCTTCTGCTTTCAAGCAAACCTAGCTGCAAATCAGAACCACTCAAGCAACGTTTTAAAAATATAAATTCCCGAACCTTATCCCCAAACTGGCTCAGTATCTTGGAAGGGGGAAGGGAGCCAGAATCTGAATTTTCATCCTCATTTATAAAGAGTACCTGTAAATTGAGATTAAAAAGAACAATCCTGGGGCACCTGGGTAGCACAGTTGGTTAAGCGTCTGGATTCTCGGTTTCAGCACAGGTCATGATCTCAGGGTCATGAGACTGAGCTCCGCATCAAGCTCCACGCTCAGCATAGAGTCTGCTTGAGATTTTTCTCTCTCCTTCTGCCCCTTCTGCGCATGCTCTCTCTCTCAAATAAATAAATCTTTTTTTAAAGAACAATCCAATAGAAAAATAGGTAAAGGACACTAAAAACTAAATATAAATGCTTCCTAAACATATGAAAAGATGTTCAATCATACTCATAAGAAGAAAAACGCAAACCAACAACACTCTGCACTAAGATATCATTTTTCACATATCACATTGGCTAAAAACACTCACAAGTTTGGTTATACACTCTGTTGGAGAGGTTTAGGGAAATGGACACTCTTATACATGCTGGTAGGACGGCAGTATGGTACACCTTGTGTGGAGAGAAATCTGGTGATATCTAACAAAGCTAAATACATTTTCCATTTGGCCCAATAATCCTGTTTCTCAGAATTTATTGTAAAGATATACCCACATAGAGTGACATAGGATAAGGTTATTTACTGTGAAATTACTTATAATAACAAAATACTGAAAATAATCTAAGTGTCCATTAACAAGGAGACTGGTTAAATAAACTGTGGTAGAATTTTACAATGGCTTAATAAAGAATGTGGACAATTTCTATATACTCATAAGGGAAGGTCTTCAGGAAATATTTTTTAGGTGAAAAAAGCAAAGTTCAGAGTTGTATAAATACTATATTTTGTACTAAAGCGGGGATATAGGTGTTTATATTTATTTGTATTTGCATAAAGAAGCACTAAATTTATAAATAAGAAATCAGAGGGGCACCTGGGTGGCTCAGTCATTAAGCGTCTGCCTTCGGCTCAGGTCATGATCCCAGGGTTCTGGGATCGAGCCCCACATCGGGCTCCCTGCTCCGCGGGGAGCCTGCTTCTCCCTCTCCCACTCTCCCTGCTTGTGTTCCCTCTCTCACTGTCTCTCTCTCTGTCAAATAAATAAATAAAATCTTAAAAAAAGATAAATAAGAAATCATAAAAATACCTACGGGGCAGAGATTAATAAGGTATAGGGGTCAAGAATAGGTGTAATGCTTGTCTGTGTATATTTTTCTATGTAGCTTTGACTTTCGAATCCAAAAAAATGCATCATCTCTTTAAGAAATTAAATAAAAACAAAAAGTACTTTGATGGAGTCATCACCTATCAAAAAATCTCCATATTCAAGGCCTCTCCAAAAATCAACACACTTTTCAAAATTCTCTGATGTTTACAGCTTCTCTAATGACTGCAATTGGAAGAGCTTAACCTTCCACCACATTCTTCAAGCACTGTTTTGTATGGTTGACTTATCAGGTGCTTTTCGCCCCTTGCTCATCAGGGGTTGATCTTGACACTGATGCACTTGAGAAGCAGGAGGGCAGTGAAATGGGATGACTGAACAAGCTGGGGGCAGGCTCCCCAGCCTCCAGGGCACACAATGATTGATAATAAGAGACTGAATAAACAGAGAGGGACACCCAGCCATTGTCTGGAAATCGGATCCCTCACCCAGGCTAGCCTCCCAGCACAAGGGGGCAGCTGCCAGACTTTGTCATCATGATGAAAGGAGGAGCTGGGGCAAAGCGTCAAATTTTCAGGTGTTCTGAGGGGAAGTGACATTTCTGCATTGTTATGGAGCCGGCGAGGCTTGTCCATAAAGAACAATTCTCTTCCACAGGATCAGAGACAGAAAGAGAATATTAGGCTGAAATGGAGTCTATCGCTCTCACCTATAAAAGGTATTTTAGAAACACACCCATGAGTTGCTTACTCATATGACTATGGAATCACTTTTTCTCCTGTTGTCACATTCCAGCTGCGTCCCCATCAACTTTCGACCTCCTTTTTCATCGAATACCCTCAAACTTGTCTTCCTTCAAAGGAAGTTTTCAAAGAACTTCCTTTGCCCATAAAAATGTCTTGTATGTTCTAGCCCTTAAAAGCTGGTGATTGAATATCACTGTCAAATATTATTCATCCCTGTATCTTGCTAAGAAACATGCCTGCCGTGTTTTCCCCTTATTTCTCTTTCCATTCTGCAATAAAGCACCTTTATTTTTTTTTTTAATTTATTTGAGAGAGAGAGAGAGTGAGAGCATGAGCAGAGCAGAGAGGCAGAGGGGGAGGGAGAAGGAGAAGCAGACTCCCCGCTGATGCAGGGCTCTGCTCCCAGGATCCTGGGATCATGACCTGAGCCGAAGGCAGACGCTTAACTGACTGAGCCACTCACGCGTCCGAGTAAAGTGCCTTTAGCCAGCTACTTCTTCCTATCTGGCACACTTTGTCTATAATCCATCCTCTTCATATATACACCAATTTTTCTATCCGATTGATATTTTAAATACCACTAACTGAAAATGCTTTTATGTGCTATGTTTTTCTAAACTCTCATGTATAATATTAGCTTGGATGGCAAAACGAGATGGGCTTATTCTGCATTACAATTTGCTCAGGCAGAGTGACTTTCATTAGGCTAAGGACTGAAATCTTAAGGTAAATTTCCTGATATTTGTAGGGCCATCATCTGTAGTCCATATACATTTAGCAAAATGGACCAGCTGGTGAGAACAGCCCACCGTGTAGTTGGTTGTGGGTTTCTCTTTTTAAGGCCCAGTAAAAGTCTGGAAGAGTAGAGAGTGCTTGATTTATTTTTAAGGAAAGTAAGGCCATCTGATAGATTTCCAGCTGAAAATCGGTCAAAGCTAGAGTTTGGTTCACTGAGTCCATGGTGCATGCCAATTCCTGTTTTCCCATGGCTGGCTCCCAGTCTTGGCTGAAAATTCTATGGCCTTTCCCATAAGGAGGTTAAGCTGGGACATAACACAAGGAAAGAAAGGCCTTCCAGGAATTAAATGAGGAACAAAAGAGAAGGCCCCCCCCCAGATCATATCCAAGCTGCCATTCAGTGAGAGGCAAACACCCAACGCACAATACCTGACTTCCAATAGGGCAGGAAAAACCCCTCAGTGCCTCTACTGCTCATATTCAATCCAGATGTCTAAAAAACCAGCAGGATTAATGCTAAAAATTTGCCAAGGCAACACCAGATGCTTATAACAGTAGGGACCACATAGAGGCTAAAGCAGAACAGATAATGATTTTTCCAAACTTCTCCGAAATAAGGAATGAGGATTCTTTGGGCAACACATTTGACACTGGAAACACCTGGCAGGGGAGCCCTTTCATCGCCAGCCAGCACCAGTTTCTGCACTGGATTGAATATCTACTTCCTCTCTAGACATCTGGATTGTAATTAAGCTCCCTGGCTCTTGCTACTATTTGGAAATCCAGAAACAAATGGTTGAATCTCGATTAGACACTAAATAGGTGTCTTTGCAGTCTTAGTGTTGTGGGCTTTGGTTTTATTACCAAGAGCAGTAATGCACCTTGTGACCTGGGAGGGCACTTGTGAGGGTTCCCTGTCAACGTGCTGTAATTAGCTGAGAGCAATTACAAGTGCTTTTTAATTACAGGTGCTCTAGTCCCTGTGACCGCTCACGGAGCTCCAGATGCCTGCCAGAAAAAATGGTGATGATTGTGACCACATAAGAGCATTCATGATATGGCAGATACTTATAGGCCTTATCTTACTAAATCCTCACCATAGCCCTTGAAATAGCTATCATTATTTTCTAGGCTGAAGCTTAGGAAACAATTTGCCCAAAGTCACGCAACAAAGAAGTTGGGAACTGGTCTGTTTGACTCTAGACCTCGTTTTGTGTCTTCTGTTTGTACGATTATTGTTGTGGTGGTTAAGGGCTCTGTTGTTGTTGCTCTCCCTCCCAAACATACACTCAGGATAGGGATGAATGTCCACAAACCAGTCACCGACCCCTAATGTTTTATGATGGGACATTGGAAAGGTTGGTATTTATTTTCCTTTGGAGCTAACTCAGGGGAAGGTGAGCTAATAAAAACAGAGAAGGCATAACTGAAACTTCATATCTGAATAAATTCTAGAGACCTGCTATATAATATTGTGTCTATAGTTACCAATACTGTATTGTGCACTTAAAAATTAGTTAAGAAGATCGGACTCAGGGCACCTGGGTGGCTCAGTTGGCTAGGCATCCTACTCTTGATTTCAGCTCAGGTCATGATCTCAGAGTTTTGGGATCGAAACCCGTGTCAGGCTTTGTTCTGGGCATGGAGCTTGCTTAGAGTTCTATCTCTCCCTCTGCCTCTGCCCCTCCCCAACTCTCTGTCTCATGCTTTAAAAAAAAACAAAAAAAGGTTGGGATCACATGTTTTAACCACATTTTTTTTTTTAAAGTAGGCTCCACGCCTAGTGTAGAGCCCAACACAAGGCCTGAACTCATGACCCTGAGATCAAGACCTGATCTGGTACCAAGAGTCAGATGCTTAACCATCTGAGCCATCCAAGCGCCCCTTAACCACAATTTTTAAAATATGATTTAGAAGCTAGACAGTATCCAAACTAAATTGGCATTATCATGATGTAATTATGACTGCTATGTGTTCTATTGCATCAAGATCACACAACAGAAAAATCTGTGAGATAATGTGTTATATGTATTGAAGTTAAATGTTAACTAATGGGGAAAATATGTTTTATATTCTTTCCGAGGAAATGTATTTTATGAAAAATATGCAGGATCTGCAAATGGTGAAATATGAAGAACTTTCGTTGTAGTTAAAAAATTTTAAAAAATAGAGAATGCATGAAGGGAAAAGTTTTTTTTTTAAACATAAAGCCCCAGAGATGTAATAATTATAAAAGAAACTGGGTGGGTCAGATCTGGGGCTTCTGACTGTGACCAAACTACTCACAGTAAGTCTTGCAACATTCCCATGAGAACTGCAAGGAGTTAGCTGCCCAGTGCTGAGCTGTACACCTCATGAGCCTCACACACACCATTAATATGAAAAATTATGAAAACTCTACATTCAGCCAAATTCTTCAGCTCTCCAAAAGGACTTGGGTGCAGTTCAGTCCATATTTTCACTAACTTTTCATTTAGCTGAACAGCCTTTCTCAGCCCTCCCCAGTCTTGCCAGAGACAAGTGCTTCCAAGGGCCTGGCAGGTCCCCATCTGTGAGTGAGTCACCTGCAGCATGAAGGTGGCAGGAAGATCAAACGGTATTATTCACAGGCAAGAAGACTCTGGATCCAGAAGAAACTGTCTACATACCTTTCTGGCTCTCCCACCACTGTATTACTTCTCCTGTTTTTCTCCACCTCATTGACTTTCAAACCATAGGATGCTTGCATATTTTTTTCATTGTAAAGTGCCAAAAACTTACACCAGAACCATCCAGAATAGTTACATAAAGAGGTAGGTAAACTGACCTTTGTTACCACAAGGAAAGAGCCCTCTGAATATCTGAATTTTCCTCTTAATTCCCTGCTGACCTCTCCCATAAAGTTTGTTTCACCTTAGGTATGAGAAAAACAATAATGTAATTAAAATGTTTAAGAGAACCTAGCTGGAAGTGGTCAATTTTCATGGTGCTGTTGTTGACAGGGCCAAAGATGGTGATCACGGAGATTTTCCGGGTGGCCATCTTGCAGAAACTTTCCAGATACTCATCTCGCTGCTGCACATACATGTTGTTCTCAGCCTTTGGAGCCGTGATCAGCTAGAGGTGGGAGGAGACAAGCAAATATTAATTCACAGTGATAGTTGTACACAGAGGCAAAATCCAAAAGGATAATTCGGAATAGAGGGCTGGTAGTGACTGATGCTAAAGACAGATGCTAAACTAAAGTGTTCTATTGAACAGTTAGCATAACTAGGGCCAAAACAGTCCATTTGGAAAGTGCCCCTGTTTTGTAATGACTCCAAATACGTTAGAGTTTTCTATTCCCTCTAGTTATCTTTAGTACTAGTCTTCATGGGTCCTAGCTTTCTCAGTGAACTCTGCACAGGAACACTTATTTTACAAGGCTGTTGTGGACATTACATGAATACTGGACATGTAATAATAGTGCAATAAGTGCTATCGCCCTTCCTTCCTTTTGGTCTTTATTATCCTAATGGGCTGCTCTTGTGAATTGAGTGGTTACTACTCTTTTGTTTTACGTCCCACAGGGTTGAGAGAGCTTCATAGCCATTGTAACTTCAAATCCATGCATAGATTCTACTTCATTCTTATCATACTTCTCTAGGCAACCTTGCAGAAAGTTTTTAGGATGGCACCTTGGCCTATGTTTTGTCACACAGAATATATTCATTGTCACACTGGGCCTGTACAGAGCTCGTGGCGGACTTCTTTGACACTGGAGTCCGCCCCAGCAAGATGGATTTTGCTCTTTCAGTTCAGCCTCCTGTAATTTAGGCCTGGCATTTTTCAACGAGCTCCTGTGTGTCTTTTAAGCTCACTGCGAACCCCAGACAGAGCAAAAGAAAGAGATGCTATAGTCACGAGAGTCATTTGGAAAAGCATATTTTATAATTTTGGATAAAAGGAGGATACCCTTCATTTTTAGGGCTCCTGTTGAATGCTCTAAGAATGTCTCAATATTTCCACCTAACTGGATATAAAAGCTTTTCTACTTCCTTGATTATTTTTGTAGGCTTTTCCTGAGCCTTCTCCAATTTTACCAGGTTTTTCATGAGCAGAGACCAGAGCTAGGTACCACACCCCCACAAGTGGGTGGGCATGGTGCTATTCACCCTGGAGGTGGAAGAACGTGGAATTTCATTCTGATGATGAGCAGGTCTTTGTTAAGCTCTCTGACCTTAAATAGCTCACTAGGCTGTTGTCTGTATGAACACTGTCTATTCACCCTTTGTTAACTCATCACTTGGCTTAGAGACCGGCCTCTATACACTTTCTCAAACCTGACCACATTCAAATTTATCAGCCACTTTTCTACTTACCATCTAACCTTATAAAATATTTCTGAAGTTTGTGGCTATTAGCTTGACATTTTTCAGAGGGCAAGTTGCCACGTTGTTATTGTTAATCTCTTCCAAACACTTTATCGAAATGGTTAATAAACCTGCTCCCAGCTTGATACTGCTATTTATCCTTCTCTGTCAGAGATGTGTTTATTATTGCCTGCAGGCTTTCCCTTTTAAAAATTCCCTGTGCTATACAAATACTATCCCTCATGGAAATCAAAATGTGTTCAATAACTTTTGAGTGGAACATTAACAAAGATTTTTTCTGGGATGAAGCTATTTTTTTTCTCAGGTTGTTATTTATTTAAGTGGTCACGATTTTGTTTATTTTTGATTTTGTGTTTATATGCCTGTTCAGATGGACAGGGTGGGTAGAACATGCTTATTTTAGAAATGTAATTTCCCAAGAGAAAAAATAATATTTTTCCAAATTTATTCATTGATTCATACTTAGCCTTAAAAGAAGATTTAAAGTGGCTATAAAAAGATACAGGAATGGTATTTTTGCTTTGTTTGTTAGTTTTTAATTGGTTTTATGACATTTGAACATATTTCTTCAGGTTTTGATGGTGGCCCATATCTTGGAACTTTATTTTCAGTTGGTATGTTTTAGGTTTTTCTTTCTGGCCATTCTTTGCTCACAAACACACTGTTTTGAAATAAATGAATGTTTAAGTGAAAACACAAAGTAGCCAGAAACAAAGGGAAGATCTACTGGTAATGATTTTGGATTCCCTTTTCTAAATGAAGGATATACCCAAATTTAGACCATATTTAGAGGAGTCTCTAGGGCACAGCTGCCCCCGTGCTAGATGACTGATAATTACCTGTCTTTGGAACTTCAAATCCGTACATAGATTCTATTTCATTCTTATTATACTTTGCCATGGACCTTTACAGCCCATGGACAGACCACGAAAGGACAGGATTTCAAGAGTCCTCACAGCTCCCTCTGGTCTGTTTCTCCCTCTTGTGAATAACTGGGAACTTCGGACAACATAGAATCATACAGAACCTCATCCTCCCCTGCCTGGCAGCTTCTCTCATTACCTCTGAATGCAGTAGCCTTAGACTACTTAGACTGTTGGACACCCAGTGGGAATCAACATAAATAAATAAAGAGCCCTGATGTTTATTTTCACCTCAGGACCTGTGCCCTGGGATGCTTTAACCTACCCGTGAGGTGACATTTATTTTGCATGACTCACTTCCTCCCTCCACAACCTGGTCCCAGCCTCTCTCTTGCTAACCTTTCCTCCTATTCCTCCCTTACGTGACCTCTTCACTCCGTAGCCAGACTGGTCTCCGTTATGAAATGAAAGGAATCTGGGCAGAGTGGCACAGAGAAAGGGTGAGTGTAGTCAAAGTGGGAGGGACTGCATTTGCTTCTAATTCAACGCTGGCTACCTTGTAGCCTCAACAAGGCTACTTAACTTTCTGAACCTTGGCTTTTGCATCTTTAAAATGAAACAACTTCCCTGACAATCGGGGAAGTAGTGAGAATCGGGGGAAAAAAAAAAAGTATATGTACCGGCTGTGTGCACACAAGCACCATATGTGTATGTTGCCTCTGAAGAGTTGACTCTCATTCCTTCTTTTGCCTTGGCCCCTATCACCCCTTCCACCCAGAAAGCTCTCCCCTCCCCTCCACCTTAACTGCATGCAAGCAGTCTTCAAACGCAGCATCGTCCTTATTATCTTTCCTAGCCTACGATGGTCACTTTCTCCTTTTCATTGCTGTTCAAATGCTGGCCGATGTTTCTCAGTTTCCATAGATCACTCCAGCCAGAGGAGAGGAGGAGTGGTCCCCTGCTTAGGAATGTCTAGATGCCGTCTGCGAACCAGCTGCTAAAGACCCCTCTCCCCTTGCATTTAATCTGTCGCTCGAGCTTGCATCAGGGACAGTAGAGGAGGTTGATCACGTGAACATATTTCAGGCACTTTCCCTGTGTGCTGACACCTCCGTCCCATTTGTTGTCGAGTTTGGCAGTATTTTCAACGGTGTTTAAAATGGTAACCGTGTCCAATCCTCTCTTCCTAAAAAGAGCATCCTAGAACTTCTCAGTAAACATTATTGTCTGACACTTGGCCTCCTTCCAGTTTGGTGGTGATAAATCAGGGTATGTATCATGGATTCAGAATTGTGTTGTGGTTCTTTTTTTATGTTTCTATTCCAACTGGTGTGTTGGCACAAGGAGCCTCAGAATATAATGGAGCCTGTTTGCATAAGTGAAGGGAGCAAACAAGAATGGGAAGATGCTAAGGGGAAGATATTTTAAGTCTCAGCTTATTCTAAGCACTGTGTTAAGCTCAAAACACTAGATTTTTACAGGATTCTGAAAAATAACATTCGAGCTACTAGTACGCCTCAGTAAAGCAGAGCTTTATAGCCCTTTCTAAAATTAAACCAAATAAGTAGATTGTTGTCCCAATATCCAAATTTCTGAGGTAGGGTTAAAAGTAAGAACCTGGTTGAATTATAGGAAATTCAGTCTCCAGGGTGCTTAAACTTGATCTTGAGTCTATGTAATTCCACATTATGAGGACTCTTGCTAGCTGACAAGTAGGTACATCTCAGGGCACAAAATGATGGCCTTTTAGCTCTACGCCATATAGTCCATCGTTTTAGTGATAAACGGCTTTTCTCTATTCTTACTGTTGTCAACCCCAAACTGACACCAACCAGTCTGAGGGGTTAAGTCAACTGGGATTCAATCTATTGTTCTCGACTGACCCCCCAGGCAAGCCGGAGGGCTCAGGTGCAGAGAACCAGCTGGTCATCAAGGTCAGAAACTCTACACTGTTGCTTAGCACAAAATGTTGACAATTGATAGACCTTACCATTTATCTGAGTAATTTAAGGTTAAAAGTGAATTTTAAAACATCTGTATTGACTAACAGGATGATTTCTCAGTTTCTCCTTCACTTTTTGGCATATGCCCATTGAAGGCTCACACCCATAGGATGCAGGATGGGGGAGGGGCTGGAGTATGAATTTTAAAATCAAACGGACCTGAGTTCTAATTCTGACTTGGCCATGTATTAGCTGCACAGCTTGGGAAACTTCTCAATTTCTCTAAGCTTCTTTCCTTGACTGTATAGTGGAGTTAATGAGTCCCTCCTCATGGGGTTGTTATGACAGTTAAACCACACAGCTTTGGCAAAGCACCTTGCAGAATGTGCCCTTTTCTGTTTATAGGCTGAGAGGAAGGGGGTTTGAAGGACTGACCTCTGGCCTCAGAATAGGACACCTGGTTCTCCCTGTAGGTCCTTGGAAGGCCCCTCAGATGCTGTTCACCATGGTGGCCATTGTTTCTCTAAAAGATGGGTTAAGGAGCGGTTACATGATGTTTTCACATCTAAAGAATGATATAGATAACTGTGAAGCCCTGGGGGTTTATGATACATCGTAGCTGGTTACTGAAAAACTGGAAAGAGGAGCTGAAAGTCCTGCATGACTTCTTGGAACGTAACCTCGTTTCAGTTTGAACATACTGGGTTCGGTGGAGGCCAGTTGGAGGTATGTGTCGTCAGCCCCCCTTTTACAGCTCGGAGAGTGTTAAGTCTTAATGAATATTAATTGAATCACGGCACTTTCTGAATAACATCAGCATGTGTACTAGGAAAAAAAATGAGTGGAAAAAAGACAAAAGGCACCAACCAGCTCTTTCACCCAGAAATCCAGGTCTCCTCTCTGCCTGGTGAAACAGATTTCTTTTCTCTCCATCTTTTGATATTATATCATGTTTACTTCACCTTGTCTTTTCTAATCCATTCCTATTTTAGATATCATCTCTTCAGGAAACACATTTCTGATATGATCATCAGCTGGGCACACGTGGGATGGTAAGACTGAACTGCCGCCTGTTGGTACTTTCTTCCTAATAACAAACCTGGTTCTCTCGCCAGCCCGAGAGCAATGCTGCCATGAGCCATCCCAGCTGGTTTCTGGCTTGCCTCACATGACATCAGCAGAGGCTGTCGTTTGAATTTCATTTGCTAGAAATTTATGATCAGGGATACTGTTTAAAGCAGAAAATAGCCAGCTGGGCTTTCAAATCCCTGACTAAGGGAGTAGAGTGAAAGGGGAGAAATGAAAGGCATGACTAATATCAGGGATAGAGTATGAAAACCTCTTTCTTTGCACTCACAAACCAGGGGTAATGGAAGTATTTGCCAGACGGGTGCACAATTACAATCCTGACATTTTACCCATGATTATTTCCCCCCTGCTTAAAACCTGCCCATGAGGAACACTTCACCCGCCCTGTTGGCTAACTGGCCAGGGTTGGGTGATGTACTTTACAGGCTGGACAAAGTCCTGGCTCCTCGGGAGGAGCACACTGCAAAGGCTTGCCCATACCTCAGAGAGCAGCTGGCTCCCTTAGGTTCTGTAACAAACATTTAAGTACCAGGTAGAATTAATTCTCCTCTGAAATGAATGGTTCTTTTGGCTCTGACTAAAATATTCTCATTTAAATTTATGTACTCTGAAAATAACCAAGTAGCTGTTAAACTGCTCTAGCAGACAGCCTATCCTCTGCTAACTAAGTTATATACTTTAAGGCTCTGGTTAAAAATGAGTAAAATATACAAAAAATGCATAACAACACACACACACAAACCTGTAGAATCAATGAAAACTTAACGTTTTGTTCTAATGCATAGGTGCACCACTGTGGAACACCTGAGAGAATTTTGGGACATGCCCCACCCATGATAAACACCACCAGGGACTCTGCTCTGAGTCACATTTCAAATGCCTACTTAAACTTTTTGAAACCGCTAAAGATAAATGGACACCAGAGCCTCTCCGCTCAGATCATTAATCCAAATTTAGACCAGATTGGAAAAACTAAAAGCCCCTTTGAGAGACGCCTTGAGAGAAGAGTGCCTATCTCTTTGGGTGGGGATAATGCAGGGTGCAGTCACCTCATGCCTTTAGTAGGACAAAACTGTCCTCAGTGGCATGAGGTGTCTCCTTCCCACCCATGTATCTGAAAAAAATCCTTCCTCACCCACACTGCCTGACACTAATTTACTGATCCTTTTCTCTGAAGTGATTGTACTGTACCTCTCCTCCTTGACAGCCTGGAGTAAAATGACAGCATTAAGAAGGGGTAGAAATCTTGGAACGGCCCTAAAAGAGGGGCAAGGAGACAAGAAGAGGGGAAGGAACCATTCGCACACGGCTGATGAGAACTGCCCTTACATTTAAGATGGGGTTTCTTTCTGCCCAAAGGCTTCCTTCGGCTTGACTAGATTCTTTAATTATTCTTGGGATGGAGGCTAGTAATGGCCAAAAGAGAGAGCTCTTGAGATGGACCTTGACTTGCTCTGTATCAGTGGCTTCAGAAACACAGGCAAAGTGGGAGAAAGACTTGCTTGTCTCCTTTCTCTCTCTCTCTCTCTCTCTCTCTCTCTCACACACACACACACACACACACACACACAGGCACTCATTTGACAGAGGCTCAGGAGAAACTGACATCTGTCTTTAGCATTTTGGAAATTGGAACAATTAACCCAGTTCCCCACGCTGTCTTTTTGGTCTCTTACTGGGAGTTGGGCAGTGATGGGGGAGGCAGTCTTTAAGGGGAGAAGACTTCAACCAGCTGGTTTTAAAGTATTCGTGAGGGTCACGCCAACAAGGACACTTCCCCACTCCCAGTCATACCCGCTCCCCACCCAGGCTGCCTTCCTTTCCTCTTTGAGGTTTCCACTCTGATAGAGACCTAATTAGGAGAAAAAGGAGAAAATGTACCATTTCCCCATACACATGCTTCTAGTTCCTAAGCTCATGAAGAGATACATCTCCTTCCTAAGTTGTGACCAGAGTCAATGCATGCCGTTTTTGGAACTCCTTTGTTCTTTTATTCTTTGAACTTGGTAAAAGGATGCTCTTGCCCAGAACTATCCGTTGGAAGAGAGCTAAGGATGGGGGATGGGTACTGACAGGTTTGGAAAAAGCTTCGCATAGAGGCTTGCCTGGACTTATGTCTAAGGGCTCCCGGCCATTGAGTCTGGACCTCAGGGCCACGAACCTGTGTGGACAGAGGTTCATAGAGCACTAAACCAAAAGGAGCTACCGGCCTAGCTGCCCTTTCTGGTTGAACCTCCTGATCTTCTTGACATGGCACGGATTCAGCCACAGTCTGCCATCCAGCAACATGATTGTAGAAAAATAACAAAGCAAACATTAACATGCCCTGCCTCAGCCCACAGAACAATGCTGGGGAGATTACTTACAAGAAGCCTTCGTTTGCCTTCAAAGGACCCCAGCAGATCGGTCACCGACTTCCTGGGACTCTGAGCGAAGTGTTTGGTGGTGGGTTTCAGGTAGCCCTCCTGCTCTGTTTTCCCTGCTTTTTTCTTCTTGCTCTTCTCTTTCTCCTGCCTGCTCTTTTTCTCAGCCTTCTCCTTCTTCACCTGCCTTTCACTCTTGAGTAACTTGTCTGCTTTCTCATTTTTCACCTTTTTTTTCTTCTCCTTCTCAGGTTTCTCAAGCTTTTCATGCTTTTTCGATTCCTTTGCTTTTTGGGGGGGAATATTCCCCACCTGCAACTCCTCCTCCAGCTGAGAGGCAGTAGGCCTGCTGAGGTCATACTTACTCTCATACTCATTGCTAAGAATTTTGTCCTGGGCTTTCTTTTTGGGAGGTTTCCCCTTGGCTGGCTTGTGAGGACCTGGCACCACATTTGGGTCCCGGTGGCCGTGCTCCCGCCTGTCTGTGCGGTTGTCCCGGAAACGTCCCGCGCCCGCCCTAGTGCTGTGCTCTGAGATGGTGGTGGGAGGGGCAGCCGTGAAGCTCTCGAAGCCGGTGGCCTTGCCGGGCCTCCTCGTGGTCTGCAGCCTCTCCCTGTGCTGCTCCTTCCTGGGCTGAGGGTAGAGATTCTCTGAGGCCCCCGGCTCCCTGGCAGGGGCCCCCTCCGCCGTTGCGGGGGGCCTGTGCGCATCTGAGGAGGGGTGCACCCTGGGGGTCCAGGGCTTCTGGGTGGTAGGAAAGGCCGTGGTGGACGTCAGTCTTGCAGCTGCAGTTACCACCCGAGAGGTGGCCCGGGTCACGGTTGGGACTGCAGCAGGAGGCAGGGTGGTGGCCCTTGGGGTTGGAGGAGGCGGGGGAGGGGCGGCCGTGGTGGCGGCCGGCTTTCTCAGCACCTTCACCCGACTCTCTCTGGTCGGTGGGACTTGGGCTCTCCTCTGGTCGTCCTTTCTCTTCTCACTGCTCACGACCGGCTTTCCTGCCCCTCCGCCATTGTTCCCCTCCTCCACCACCTGGCCCTCGACTCCAGAGGCCTTACATTTCTGGACAAAACCCTTCTGCCTGATTTTCTCTATCCTGCGGATGGGACCTTGGTCGATGATCTCATACAGGGCCTCCAGCCTGACGGGATAAGGGTAGCGCTCCTCCACCTGCAGCGTCTTCTTCAGCAGCACCATGCCAAACTTCCCCTTCTCCAGCTTCAAGAAGCTCATCAGCTTTGGGATGAGGTTGGGGTCCAGGGGCTGCTCCAGGACCCGGCCCTCACTCGTGATCCTCCGCACCTTGCCTCCTTCCTCGCCTGCCTGGTGGAACAGCACAATCTGCTGGATGTGCCTTTCAGCCAGTTCGCAGTACACATCGTCCTTCAGGAGGCTCATCATGAGCCGGTAGTAGCCCTCCGAGGCGTGAGGGGCCGAGATGACCCAGACCCTATTCTTCCCTGCAAAGCTGGCAAGGATGTTGGGAGAGCTGGACCCAGAGGGGAAACGCAACATTCTTGAGCGAGCTGAGGACCCCTCATCTCGGATCATGTCACGGGGAGAGCTCGGGGCTACTGATCTCTGCTTGGGTCGCACTGGCGCCCCACTGATGCGCTCTGGGGCTGGCGGCATGGTCGTCGCGGGAGCTACTCTCAACACCGGCACACTCCTCCTTCTCTGGAGAGGCGGAATGTTTGGTTCTTCCAGAGTGCTTCTCTCAATTCCCTGAGACCTCCCTGTGTGCCTCAGAAGCCGAGCTGGCCTTCTGCTGGCTGGGGAAACCAGAGGTGCTTTCCGCCCTCCGTGGCTCCCTCTATTCATGGCATGGAGGTGGGGTTCTGATCCACACACCAGCCACATTGCCAACAGCATGGTAAAACTGAGTCCCATTCTCCATGTCATTGTGCAATCCACTTTGAAAGGCAGCGGGGTCAAAAGACAGAAAGGGAGAGGGGGAGTGGGAAAAAAAAGAAAGAAAAAGAAGAAGAAAATCATTTAATTGCAAACAGAACTGGGCATTTTCTCTTTCTCTGTCTTGGCCAAGGGGGTGGGGGAAGGGGTGGTGAGAGAAGAAGCAAGGAGGTCAGGGAATGCAAAAAAAGGATGAGATCCTGTTGCTTTTAAACCCCTGTAATTTGTTAGTGCTTAACAGAGACAGTTACATTAAGCAGGAAACCCAGCTCCGTTCCCCATTCAGCGTGCTTGCCCTGTTTCCACCCGGTTCTCTGATGCTCCAGAGAAAAGGCACACTGAGCATATTAATTATGACAACATTCCTGTTTCATTTCTTCAAATGAGCAACCAAGAAACAAACAAACACACCAAAGACAGCAAGGATTACACACTTACATTGTGGCTCATGGAGATGGAATGCAGAGGGTTTAAAAGGCAATCTGAAGTGTGGTCCCAGGACAGTTTCCTCGATGAAATACTTTTCCTCCCAAGCCTCGTTCTCCTTCGCCCGGCTGAGCAGTACAAAGGGGGGTGTGCTGCAGCTCCGGCTCCCAAAGGCGCCACGGACCCACAGCCTGTCCTGACCTGAGGGCTGAGCTGCTTTCTTCTTTCCTCTGGCTGTCTTCTCACCTTCTTGACAAGTAGGATGAGGGGAAAGGAGCTGTCCTTGTGAGTCTTTGCATCTCCATTTGTCTGTAGTTTCTGCTCGCGTGTCTGTGTGTGCCAGTCCCCTGTGCCGACAACACAGGACGCCCCTGAAAGTGAAGTCCCAGCTCTCCCTGAATCTTGTTCTTTCTCTCTTTAGAGTTCCAGGATCCTTCTTATCACCCTTTCCCCCACAGTCTGGCTGAGTCCCTTTGTTTCCAAGCCTGAAAGCACTGGGATTAATATGTTTTCCAGGCTGAGGGAAAACACAGGAATGTGATGTTGAAAAAGAACTTTTTTCTTTTCCTGTGCTTCTCTCCTCCTTTATTTCTCCCCACCTTTTTTTTTCTTTCCTCCTCTTTTCCTTCTCCTTCTTTTTCTTCTTCCTCTTGCCTGGACCTGGTCCCAGAAATGCCAGGACAACCTCAGTTTTGATCCAAACCAAACTCAAACAACAGCAGCGCTGGAAATCAAGGAAACTTCACTAAGAATTTAACAGATCAGCAAAACACCACCTCCTTCCCACTTCAGCACGTTGAGAGTGGACTCGGTGGGGAAGGAGAGGGCTGTTCTTTGGGGTGGGGGAAAAGTTTTGAAACACTACACATCATCATAAATCACTTTAGAATAGGATGGCTGAGGACTTAACCCCTTGCATACCAAGGAATCAGGATACTTTCCCTTCCTGTCTGGACTCACACTGCACGTCGGGAAGGGAAAATTCTCAGATTTCTGCGTCTGGCTGCTTGGTTTTCCTAGGGACAGATACTCATTTGGGTCAGGGTGCTTGGCTGTACATCCATGGACAGTATTTATATATTTCTAGTTCCGTGTGTATATTTTTATCTCTTTCTCCCTGTTTTATGTGTTTAGTTTGAGGTTGGAAAAGCCCATGGAAAACATGACTGGGTTGTTTTTATTTTATGCTAATTGGGATCATATTACTGAGTTCTTGTTCCTCGTTTTCTCTTTGGCCTGGAAGGAAGTTGGGAAAAGGTTAGAAATGGCAGGCGATGGTTGCTGTCCCCCTGAGACTGTGGCTGGTCATTACATCAGGGGAAGGGCATTATGATCTCCAGCCCTGGGCTCTGGCTAGAGATGGTAGGCTAGGGGCTTCCTCGGAGGACATGAGTGTGTGAGAGGGTATGGGGGCGGGTAGTGCAGGACTGTGCTCTCCGGAGGCTTCAGGAGTCTGGAGGGTGTTAGGCAATCCTGAGAAGTCACCAGATCAGGTTCCAAAGGAGAGACTGAGGCAGCTGTGTGTATCCACCTCCTGGATCTGCCATGGGCGTTCAGCTTTTGGTGGTGAGAGTAGGTGTCTCAGGGTATACAGATATTTCTTCTGGTCTCTGAAAGAGCATCATTCAGTTGGTATTAATTGCCACAGACAGTGGTGAACCAGGATTCTCAGAAGGCTCCTTCAAGCTAGTCCATGTTAGTGGCTACTGTCATAGGCTAAAACCTAGTTCCTAATTGCTACCCCTTGACCAGCCCCATCTCTGACTGGTCACATTTATCTCTCCTTCACATAAGATCCCAGCACTGAATGAAAGACCTGTAGGGGGGTTAGTGTAGACTTCTCAGCCCACCTCTTGAAGACCAAGGAGTGCCAAGAGGAAGGGCTCTCCTGCGGAGCCCTTTCTGACACTTGTGAGTACAGTAACAAAGGTGGACTTCAGACAGAGACCCTCGGTCTGCTGGAGTCGGAGAAGACATCCCCTTTCATGGGTTCACCTGTTCAGTTGATCAAATAAATGCCTTCTGCTAAGTTGGACAGTCCTAGATGTTATTTCCTTTCTCACATCATAATGTGTTCTATGTTATCCTTTACTGAGGCTTCTTCTTTCCTTCTCTTTTCCTTTTGTCTTTTCCCTACTAATAACACTACCATTTATTGAGCATTTTCACGTGCATCTCTGGGCTGGGTGCTTTCATATAGTCCTTTATCTATCCTTCACAGCATCTCTAGGAGATAGGTGGAATGATGCCCATTTTACAGATGAACGTATTGAAGCTTACTAAGTGTAAATAAATTGCCTACCATCACACAAATCGTAAGTGGTAGCTCCGAAATTTGAGCCCAGGTTTAGAACTACCTAGAAAGCATGTTGTCCTATCCCCGTCTTTAATCTTCTCTCCATGTCTTCTCTTTTTTCTCTTCCCTCAACTCCTTTTTTGTGTTTCTAGTATTCATAGAGAAATATTATCTGTTTGCTCAACCAGAGCACTTACAGTTTTAGAGTCCTACTCTCTGGAATAACTGTATAACAGTACTGTTTGCCTTTCTTAAGAGGTCCTTAAGGTCTTTTATCCTTTTCCTTAAATATCCCCTGACTTCCACCAACCTGCTAATGATGTGTACAGCATTCGTCACCTGTGCACTGGTGGAGTTGAAATACAGTCAGTTTTGCCATGGAAATTTGAACCAGAGGGGAAGCCAGCCCAACTTTGAGCTGTGTGTGTCTTCCTGGGGCCTTCAGACTTTCTTGTCTTCTGCGAGCTTCACTAGATGGCGCACTAAACACATAGGCAGGAGCGGACCGACTACACCACCTCCACGTCTCCCCAGCACTCCCTATCTGCACAGACACGCTGGCAAAGTGGGGTTTCTCTGCCTGTTCAGAACTTTTCAATCTCTATACCTAAAGCCTTCCCTGAGACCTCAGAAGTCCAGGGAGTACATACTTAATAAGAGCAATCAGGTAAGCAGGTTAGCATCCACACCTTTCCAGAGAACCCTATAATGATATATGGTTTGCAAAGATTCTCAATTTCTAGTCAAAGATTTAAGAGCTCTGTATTAAAAAGTCTCCCACTTAGATCTTCCCATTTTTCCCCCCTGTAACCTAAAAAAGAGACATTAACCCATTAGCTGAGAAGAGAGATTTGAAAGAAGTGGATGTTGAGTCAGAGAAAGGTAAAAGGAATAACACTTGAAAGTAGATTTTAGAAATGCTAGCTTGGGAATTCACTGTGTTTCAACACAGTGTTTCAACACAGCCTGACACTGGTTGCACAGTGATTTGGAGGAAGGAAAGGAAATGAATGTGCAAAACAGAATGGCACAGGGATTAGAGACACGAGGACGGGAGTAGTTATTTGATGGAAGTTGGAATAAATGTAAGGAGGCATCCAGAAGGTGGTGTGCTCACTGGTCAGACCCACACTGACCTAAGGCTTCAGCAACCTGGGACGAAGACTCCGGGAAATAGCAGAGCCATTTTATCACACCTTTGTGGCAGAGATGTGGAATTATACATTGAAGATTGCTATGTGCTTTTCCTTTTCACTTGCAGACCTTAATCAAAGGTTCAGTCTTAAGGATGAAGACCACATTTATGTCCTTCGGAATAAAAAGAATTCTCCTCTTTCTCAGTATTCACAGGGTAGGGCAATGGAAGAAATAAATAACAGGGTCCAGGGGAAAGCCAGCAATGTGTTAATTCAGGATGCTGCCAGCCCAAAGAGGCTCTGAGAAAGGCTAATTCCCAAAAAGAAACACTCTGAGATTGTTCCTGGAATGTCAACGGGGTCACATGTTTAATCCAAAATTGACAAATATGTGTATTTAAAAAAATAAATAAAAATAAGAAATAGTTGACAGGATAATGGCCAAAACTATTGAGAAACAGTTATAAGTATATTTTTTATTCATTTATTTTTAATTACTTTAGAACTTGCTGGGGTGGGGGGCCGGCGTAAAGGCACTTTTTTCCCCAGGTGGAAGGTTATTTAGTTAAGAGAATGTTGAACTCTTAATTAGAACAAATTGAAAGATCTTGCCCCAGCAGAGATTAAGGAATTATGTGAATAACCTAATGGCTCATTTTAAATCTTTAATGTCAATGATTTGAAATTTAGATCTGTATTGGTTGCCATTCTATCTGTGCAAGAGGTGTAAATTGGTGGACGTATCAGTTTGTTGCTTGGGGGGTCAGTTCAGGGTTGGGAAGGGATAGACCGTACTGTGTTCAAAGTCTTAACCGTTGGCCATTCAATACATGCAAAAGATTTCTATCAATCAGGTTTAAAGAGGCAAATTGAGATTATGCTTCTCTGCATACCTGTGGGTATTGCCAAGAAGAGATTAATGATCCATTTTTTTTCTCCCTTCTTTCAGCCATTCTCTCAAATGTTTGCCAGGAGTGCAGACTTTGCATCAAGAACAATACAGAACCAGGAAGTCTCTTCCCCTTAGAAGTTCACAGCCCATTGGAGAAGATAAACAATTATCAGTTATATTTCCACAGCAGTACAGCCAACTTCCTCATGTAAAAATTCAGTACTGACTATGGCTGCCGCCAATATGCATGGAGACCAGTCCTGTTGGAGACTTTGTTCCTTTGATTCCTGGAGCAGGCTTTTCCCCAGAAAGAGGCTTCCCATGGCAGCTACTGTGTGGCACTGGAAAATCTTGTTTGGTATGTTTCATTGGCTCCAGAGTCCACTAGAGTCTATAAGGGTCCAAGATAATCTGGGCTGCAGGAGGTGCTGGGTTACCCAACATTCCTTCCAGCCTCATTTTCCCAGTCCCCATCTTGATTCTGTCTGTTGCACTTGCTCTGCTAGGATTGCCCCATCTTTCACTTGTTTCTCCGTGTTGAGGCTGCCCTCTGGGTTCTGATCACATCTCTAGGATACCACCTTACATCAGGAGGGGTTAACCAACAGGATGGCAATTCATTCATTCAGCAGATATTTATTCAGTGCCAGGTATCACTTTAGTCACAAGGGTTATAGCAATAAACAAACTCTTTGACCTCATGGAACCTATATTCCAGTGGTAGGAAACAGGCTAAAGAATATAAAAAAATAAATATATCATAAGTGCTTGGAAGAGTTTTGTTTTGTTGGTTTTTTTTTTTAAAGAGAAGGGAGTAAAAAGTGATGGAGGGAGGATGGCCATTTTATTTTATTTTTTTTATTATTATGTTATGTTAATCACCATACATTACATCATTAGTTTTTGATGTAGTGTTCCATGATTCATTGTTTGTGTATAACACCCAGTGCTCCATGCAGAACGTGCCCTCTTTAATACCCATCACCAGGCTAACCCATCCCCCCACCCCCCTCCCCTCTAGAACCCTCAGTTTGTTTTTCAGAGTAGGATGGCCATTTTAGATAGGGGTCAAGCATAATGGTCCTAAGTGAAGCTAGGGGAGCGAGACACCCAAGTACTGGGGGAGTGGAAGAACATTCTAAGTGGAGGGAATAGCAGGTACACAGGCACTGAAGCAGATTCTCTGACAAGCATGTCACAGAAGAGCAACGTTTGAAGGATTTTAAGCAAGGATGTGGCCAGAACTGATACATAATTTTAAGAGATCACTATGGGTATTACATGGTGAGTAGAGAATGACAGCAGGGAGACCAGTTAGGAAGACACTGTCCTAGAACAAGTGAACGGTATGGTAGCTTAAATTAGGCTGTTAGCAGGAGGGTGGTGCAGAAAAGCCATCCTTCTTGGTATATACTTTAAAGACAGAGCTTATATGAATAGTTTGGGGAGGAGACAATCACATGTTTTGTTTGAAAATTCTGTTAAGACGCTGTGGTACAGATGTTGAGTTGGCAGTTGGTACGTGAGCCTGGACGTCAGGGAGGACTGAGGCTGGAATTATAAACTTGGGAGGTTGTTTGAAGCATGAGGCTGGAAGAAATCACTTAAGGAGTGAGTACACGTAGAGAAGAAGAGTCCTGGGGCCTGAAGCACAATGTTTAAAAGATGAGAAGAGGAGTCAAGAATGTGGAGGAGGAGCAGCTGATGGGGTGGGAGGAAGGCAAGAGCACGTGCTGTTTTCCACTGCTTGAATCACATGTTGCCTCTGACCCTTTCTCAACAGGTCCTTACTGCATGCGTCCACATTCAGCTCATTTCTCAATGTCCAGGCCCTGTACTATCTCTTCCACAGTGTTTTCTGAGAAGCCCCAACACAAGCCATTCTGCTTTCTCTGAGAAGGTATTCTGCAGAACATCACTCTTCTAATTGTTTTGTACTTCAAATACAGGTTCTTGCTCTTCCAAACACATCTTTAAGCTTCTGAGAACATGGAATAACCTTACTCTTATTTTGCATTTTTCTTAGCACCCTGCATGTAGTTATGGTACAAAAATGGGAAGTCTGTACCAATCTCATACAATTAAAAGGAGAGACAGCAAAGTTCCAGAAGACAATCCAACTATGACTTATCACCTAAAAGTAGGAAAGAACAGAAGAAAAGAATCTACACTGTTAATGAACCAAAGAATCACTTTATTTCTATTTATTGAATAATAATAGTAGTAACAGAGCACATGGCACTGTAAGTCATCACAATGAAACCTTATGCTTGCATTGAATTATGGAATTGTGAAATTGAAGCAAAACATTTATGTAAAGTAATATAAATCTTCATTTTATTCATTCATTCATTCATTCATTCATTCAACTGTTGATGGAGCACCTTTTATGTGTTGGGCATTATGCCAGTGTCAGAAAGACAGCAACAGACAAAAGTCTCTGCTCTCAGGACACTCACATTCTATTAGTGAGAGATAAACACCATAGAGAAAAACAACATGGGGAAAGTAATACTGAATGAAGGAAGAAAGATACTATTTAAGATGGGGTGATCAGGTATTACCAAGTGCAAGCCTTACAGGAGTAGTTCTATGCTTCATGTAAAGGAATCTTTAGGATATCTTCCACTTTGTCAATTCTTCAACACCTGAAGTTGGAGTTGAGTTTTAGTCATAACCTGAAGTCTCTAGAAGCCGAGTCTATTGAATAAAGTAGATGACCAAATTGTATATTTTTGGTTGGGGGTCAAAATAATAGATGACTATAAAGAGATAAGTTTTCTGGGGCACCTGTGTGGCTCAGTCGGTTAAGCATCTGCTTTCAGCTCAGGTCATGATCTCTAGGTCCTGGGATTGAGCCCCATGTCAGACTCTCTGTTCAGTGGAGAGTCTGCTTCTCCCTCTTCCTCTGTGTTCTCTGTCTCATTCTCTCTCAAGTAAATAAATAAAATTAAAAATAAATAAATAAATAAGCTTTCTGCATGGTTCATTAACTGGCTTTGGAAGAAATATCAAAAAGGAATTTCGAAAATTCTCTGAGTGTCTGACATAGAATAAGTACTTCTTATATGTTTCAGTGAATGGATAATTAAAATATCACTATGTACGGTCTCCCAAGATGTTTGCTTTGAAGTCAATGGTATGAATTTGGACTCCACTGTTTTCTAAAAAGTCACATTAGTTTGTAATCACATCTCAGAAATCTCTGCTTAAAAACTATATTGTTATAACAAATATTTTTAGCCAAAATCTGTTGCAAAAATTCCAGAATCAACATCAAATACAAAGTGGTCTTCAAAGTGAGTTTAAAAAGTTCAAAGCAAAATTCATTTTGAATAGGTTAACAGGTAACATTCCAAAGCTTTAAATGTTATTTTTATTTAAAAGTTAAGCATGGAAAATAAAAGCATATGGTCCCTTTACAAATAATTTGGTTTGATGGATTTTGGCAGGAGTCTTGACATTAACTATCAGGAAATTCAATCAGTACAAATAAATGTTGGTAAGTGCATCAAAAACAAGAGAAACAACTTAGATTAAAAAAAAAAAAATTCCTGTTCCTGGTTGGAGAACAGTTCCCAGTTCCCATAGTTTGAGATTTCATATATTCATCGGATAAGATTTGTTTTGCTTAAGAGAAGGTAGTACAACATTTGCAGCTGAACAAGCCTTAGATTGGAATGTGAGGTTCTCTGCTCACTAACTGTGTGACTTGGGCAAGCTGTCAACCTCCCTGAACCTCTCAGTTTCTTCATCTATAAAAACGTGAATGGTTGTTTTTTATGTAAATATTAGGGTTAATTTTTCTCTAACAATGATTTTATCAGAGTGCTTCATGGTTCAGATTATAAGAAATCCATAGCTAACTGCTGTAAACAATAGGGAATTTATTAGCTCACACAAATAAAGTATCTTGAAGTAGGGCAAGCTTTTGGGTTGATTTGCCCCAGGAGTTCTCATTCTTTTTTTGTTTGTTTGTTCATTGTGATAAAATATAGATAACATAACATTAACCTTTTTAACGATTTTTTTCTCATTTTAACGATTTCTAAGTGTCCAGTTCAGCAGCATTGAGTGCATTCCCTTTGTCATGCAACCATCACCATCATCCATCTCCAGAACTTTTTCATCTTCCCCAACTGCAACTCTACCTATTAAACAATTGTTCTCTGTTGCCTGCCCTTCCTCAGTCCCTGGAAACCACTATTTTACCTTCTGTCGCTATGGATTGGACTGTGAATGGCTATTTTTAATGTATGCAATGTGCCTACCACAATGCTAACACTCAGCTGACTGGGGGAGAGGGGAATGGTGCCTGCACAAGAACAGCCATAAACTCAGGCTTCCAGCCCAAGGTGAAAGGCTACTGGAACAATGTGGGAAGGAACTAAAGGATCAGACAGAAGTGTTAAGCACCAAAAACAAAGAGAAATGGTTAGACACTGGAAGAGGACTCACCTAATAAGTATTTTGTACCGGGTGCCTGGGTGGCTCAGTTGGTTAAGTGACTGCCTTCGGCTCAGGTCATGATCCTGGAGTCCCAGGTTTGAGTCCCACATCGGGCTCCCTGCTCAGCAGGGAGTCTGCTTCTCCCTCTGACCCTCTTCCCTCTCGTGCTCTCTATCTCTCATTCTCTCTCTCAAATAAATAAATAAAATCTTTAAAAAAAATTATTTTGTACCAATCTGTCGTGAAATCAGAAGCCAGACTAGTGTTTACATTTTGTGTCTCCTGTTAGCTTTCACCTCTATAGCTGCAAAAGTTCCAATTGGTCTTCTGGCCACCAGACTCATCTTTCTCATCTATCCCCAAAATGGTTGTCACTGTAATTTTCCTCGAACATTAATGTTTCATTCCTGCTGCAAAGTCCTCAACAGTGAGCAGAGAACTTTAGAGAGAAAACTCACGGCTCCCCTGGTCTAGAAGTGAGCTGGAAAATAGGCACTGATTTTAGCAGTGACTGTGGAAACCTGCTCAGGGTGTGAAGTCAGATCAAGCTGGAAGTTGTCATGAGATTGTAGGCCTTCAGTAAAATACCTGAGCGGAGCTTGGGACCCTGGGATTTCCTCCTGCAAAGAAGGTTTTGAACTTTAACCAAGAGATGAGTGTGAAGGTGCCCTAGAGGAGCAAGAGAAATGCATGACTTCAGGGCCATGGTCTTCAGAAGAACATGGTTTGAATGTGAGTGGCTCAAAATGCAGGGAACTATGAAACTCCCCAGACACATTTTTTTTTTTAAAGATTTTATTTATTTTTTGACAGAGAGAGACACAGTGAGAGAGGGAACACAAGCAGGGGGAGTGGGAGAGGCAGAAGCAGGCTTCCCGCAGAGCAGGACCCTGGGATCATGACCTGAGCCGAAGGCAGACGCTTAACGACTGAACCACCCAGTCGCCCCTCCCCAGACACATTTTACAGGGTCAACTGAAAATGGTGAACATCCCCATGTAAGAAGGGAAAGCAGAGCCCCAGAGACTTTGTCTTCAATTAAAGAGCAGTGCAATTGCATTAGAAATTGAGCAGTGATTCCATTAATTAAGGTTTTTTAAAAAAAAATTTATTGTTATGTTAATCATACATTACATCATTAGTTTTGGATGTAGTGTTCCATGATTCATTGTTTGTGTAATTAAGGGTTTTCACAACTTAATTATAAAAAAGTTTTCCTGAGCGTAAACTTGGAATAAGAAGGAAATAATTTGTTTTTACCATGTTGCCCCTAAATTAACCTGGCTATAACGTACAACTTAAGAAAAGAAAAAAGGAAGGAAAGAAAATTATGCCTTTAATTTTACTTTTGTAAATAAAATATTTTTTTTGATTTCTAAAATATGGTAGCTTTAAATTATTTTTAATTTAATGTTGTCTCAAATGGGTGGCATTAAAACATGACACGTGTACACCTGTTCATGGTGAGCTAGTATGTGTAAATTATCAAGATTCCTGATTCAGTAAGCAATTATAGATAGACATAGAGCAAAAAAAAAAAAAATGATTTTAAATCCACAGGTTATTTTTAAGAGTTTTTTTGAAAAACAAATATTTTATTATGTTTTAAATGTTTAATATTCACCCAGTTTACTGAAATGACACGAGTACTTAAAGAGAGATTTCAAACTATTTGTTCTGTAGATATTCAGAGCATGACAATCTGACAGATGCTTAAAAGAACAATTTCTTTTCTGTGTTTTCAACTGCAGTAGAACCAGTTAAATGTTCACCTCATTATTCAAACTCAATTTGCCTCCATGGCAAAAATAACCCAGTTGATTTTTTCCTCCCTTTTCCCCACTGTGTTTTTCCAGCATCCTGACAGCTGTACTTTCATATGCCCAAATACTCGATAAAATTTCAGCTTACTATAAGGAAAATGTTATAAATACCAGAGCTGTTCAAACATGAAAAGAGATGCCTGGGGAGGCAGTGAGCATCCTGTTGGAGAAAGTGTTAAAATAGGGGTTCCTTCGCAGAGAATTCAAACATTTGGAGAGTCGCTACCCCAGGTAAATATTTTGCCTTGAGTCTGGGAGTCTATGGTTACTATAATTACTGTGTATGAATTGAAGTAATTTCCCTGGCTTGCTTCTGAGAAAAAAAAAATTAATGAAATACCTGTCATCAGAATTGTTATCTAAAGACACAAAGTAGAAAAGAAGCAAGTGTCATAATAATGCAAAAGTAAGTAGTAAGTTGTACGTAAGTAGACGGTCCACTACTTTTGCAGTATTATGACACTTGCTTACAAAGTGTCATAACTAACTTACAAAGTTAGTTTCCAAAAGTTCTTCTCCAGGTAACAACTGTGCCCATCAATTAGCATCTTTATCTAACAAGAAATAGTGAAGAACTGCTAAAGATATACGCAAACAGATGTGGCAGAAGACAAAATCAACAAGGGTGAAGAAATGATTGGTACTGCACTTGAAAATTATTTGGAAATAGGTCTTTCATAAAATCAATTAAGCCACTGAAAGGCCATTGAATAAGCTTAAAAATGAGATCCTCATTGGGACTGTGCTATAGAAGTCCACTGTGAAGTGATGGATACTGGGTCATGTTACACGATTTGGCTGGAAAAAATTGTACTCTGCCCCAGATCAAGGGCTGAGTCATTCTTTAATCATCCTAAGAACATAGCCCACATTTGCAATTGCAACTCAATATGTTATACCTAAAATAAAGTAAACTTTATATTTTTCTCTCAGATTTCAAAATAAGGTTGCAAAGAAACTTTGAACTATTTTCTATGACATTTAGTACTTGTTGAGATGGATTAGTTTTGGTGGTCTTCTCTCAGGATTACATTTTTGTTGAGCAGTAAAGACTTCGTGTATTTTCCAACGGAGCGCCTTAAAGCAATCTGAAAACAAACATATATAATGAGAGGCATTGTATTAATCATTTTTAAGAAATTATTTAAACTTTCCCACTCTAAACAAGTCCACAGTAGAAATAGCAGACATTATGTCAGCTTAAAAGGAAAAAGTCTATACTGTTGTGTCAGAAGCTTCTTTAGAAATCTAAGATAATTCCACTAATCAATTATACCCAAAACAGTTTACACAAGGCAGGAAGCATGCCCTGGGATCTCAGTCACTGAATGCAATTATGGGTGACAATGGGTGATATTTTTAGGTGATTCAGCATACTGAGACTCGGGTGTTTACTCCTGAACCAGGTCTATCTGAACTCTGCCTGTGATCTCTACTCTATGAACCCTACCTTGGTCTCTTGACCTACCTCTAGCGTTTTGGGAGCCAGCACATCAGTTTGAGTGCTTATTGGAGTCCATTTCTACTCTCACAATCTCACAGGTATCACCTGGTTTCTTAAAGTAAATTTAACTCTACCCCCAAGTGAATTACCAGGGAACTGGATACCCAAAACCTCTAGTTTACTTGAAGCCAATTTTCTTCTTCCCTCATTACAGAGTAATGCCCTCCAGGAAAGATCAGGAAATCCTGATACAGACGTGGAGGTTCAGCCTTCTCATAATTGAGCTAGAAAGACTTTGGAGGCAGTTTCAGACAAGACAGAGCCACAAATAGACTAGAGCCCAAAGACCAGCCTAAACAACTTTTCAAGACCTTTCTGGAATCTTCCTTGACCTTTACAGAACTCATAACTTCACATGTTGGCCATAAACACATTGGTATTTGGGTCAAGGCAACAAGGTGAAGCTTTTGAAGAACAGGCCTTCAGATGATCTTCTCCACGATAGGAGATTTCCATTTCCTTGCTCATCATCGGGAGAAAGAGCTTAACCTCTGGCTGCCTCCCTTTATTACATAATCCCTTCATCACGAGGCCCAACCCTAGTTGCTCGTTGCTTATTTGGATGAAGAGAATTTTAAATCTTGGACTTTGAATTATTTAAAAGCTTAGGTAGATGGCTTAGTGTCATTTTCTTCTATGTTGGTCAATTCATGCCAAATGTGTCTATTTAATGTGAAAACTTATATATGAAGTAATAGTACAAAGCCTTCAGCTACCTATCTCGTTCCTACTAAATAAATTCTTCTTGCCTTGGGAATAGGAAGCCCAGTCCCATGTTTGCCCCAGCTCTAAACAAACCCAGGGCAAGCCCTGAGAGCTCTGTAGGACATACCAAGACAGTGTCTCACACTCTCTGGAGTTCATCATGGAAATGTGATAAAGATTAGAAATATGTAGACCTTTCTCTGTGTCTATCTTCCAAACGCCCTGTGAGGGCTGGCAAAAAAAAAAAAAAAAATGTTCTTATTCCCCAAATATTCACTGGCATGTATTTGTGCAGTAAAATTATGTTTGGGGTTTGTAGTTGGACTTTTTAAATGAACATCTGTTATTCTCTTTCAGTCAAGAGGTTCTGAACCCAGCTGGATAGGGCAACTTGGCTTCCTCCACCGCCTCTGTAGAGTCACAAATGGAGCCTGTCATCCACCAGCTGTTTGTTGATTGGCTGACCAGCTGCCACTCATCTCCCACAGCTATTTTGGCTTTGAGAGGCTCTTGGGTGTGGAGGGAGAGGGTCAGGGTCAGCTTGTTCTGTGCTGCAGCCCATGGGAGTTCCAGAAGCAGGGATATTTCATTAAGCTGCTCTGATCAGCCATTACTGAATGCTAAAGTCACAGCCCTGAGTGGGTGTGAAACAGGGTCTGGTGTGTACCTTTTAGAATGGTGAGTCATAGCAGCTTAGTTTTTAGAGCAATTGTTTTTACCTCCTGGTGTCTCTCTTATCTATTTCTATGAGATGAGATTATAGATAATGTGACCCATGCTAAGGCAAATGAGAGATGTGGTTGCAAAGAGTGCTTTATTTTCACCAAAGAAAAATGCTCTTTGGATCTATGTTATAAGTTCTGTATTATTTGGAAAAGGAAGTTTATTTTCTACCTGTGTCAGTACCACCATCTACAAGAATACTTCAAGTTACCTAGACCACTCTAACTCTGATAGCTTCAAGACCCTGGATTTCAAGAAGGCAAAATATAAGACTTCAAAAGCTTCCTCTCCAGGCCCTTCAGCAAAATTATATCAATAGTCATAACACTCCTTTTGACACACTGTTATAGGATGATTACTCTTCCTGACTCACAGCTCTAATCATGTTACTGTCTCACTCAAATTCCTTCCATGCCTTGAAGCTGTTAAAAAATACAGGTCATACTCCATAGCTTGGCATTCGAGGTCCTTTATGATCTGATCTCAAACTACTTGTCAAAACTCTTAATTGCCAAGTACTGTCATTAACACTTCCTTCAATGTAGCCAAAATGCACCATGTACTGTTTCTTTGTTGCCCCTTGTTCTCCCACTTCTGTGCTTTTGCTTATTCTGTTTCCTGATCTCCTCAAATCCAAATGCTTCCTGTCAAGGCATTTCAAATATACCTGCTCTAAAGTCTCCCTAAGCCTTCTCAATAAAGCCCATCTCTGCTGCCTCCAGATATCTAATTGCTTTCCCCAAGTTCTCTCAAAGCACTTTTTAGGACTTTCTGCCTGGAATTATAGCTCACAGTGCCCAGTTGTCCTACCTTCGCCAAGAAGGGCCAGGCAGAACCTGTGTCCAGGTAACCTCTGTACTTGCCCTAGGGCCTTGCAGATAGTGGGTGCATGATCAATTTTTGTTACAAATATAGTAATGGACATTTGTAGAAAGCTGTAGAATTTCCAAAATAGATTCACATTCATCAATTCAGTTAATTCTCATAAGTGAAAGTACAAAGAACAGATGTTCTCTTTATTATAAATGAGGAGAAGGGAAACAGAACTAATTTTTAGTCAGAATTAACTTTTACTTATTTATCAAACTATGATTTGTGTCATTCTTAATATCTGCCTCTTCCACCATATTGTAAGCTCCATGAGAGCAGGAACCATGTCTGTATTTCCAATGCCTTGCACATTGCCAGACATAAAAATTTATTAAACATTGCTGAATGGAGGAAGGAGTGAATACCATATACCATGAGATAAGCAGTGGGCTGAAAATCCTATGTACACTATGTTATTCTCACAGCAGGTATCACCTCCATTTCACAGGCAAGGAAATCTAGTCTCTGGGGCACACAGTGCTTGTACGTGTAGCTGAAATGGAAACCCAGTTCTTGTGATTATAGATATGATGTCTTTTCCTTCATACCATTAGCCTTCTATGAAGTGCCTTTAAGTAGTCTTTCTTTTGTTATTTTTTTACTTTTAATTGCTTTGTAATTCTATAAGAAGAAAGACATTTTCAAGGGTTACCTTAACTCTTAAATATTTATCTGTTAATTATAGACATTGTATTTATGAAATAGTGGATAGGTTATTAGTCACAATTACAGAGTCCAATGGTATCAGTGTGTGAAGGTAGATGGGGGTGTACTCTTGGAAGGGAGGAAATGATTTTCTTTTTTTTTTAAAGATTTTATTTATTTACTTGAGAGAGAGAGAGAGAGCAGGGTCAGAGGGAGAAGCAGACTCCCCGCCGAGCAGGGAGTCCGATGCGGGACTCGATCCCGGGACTCCAGGATCATGACCTGAGCCGAAGGCAGTCGCTTAACCAACTGAGCCACCCAGGCGCCCAGGGAGGAAATGATTTTCTAAGGATTTCTCTACCTCTACTGGAGGTCTCTGCTTTCTTTGAAATGAAAGAATTATTTTGATCTAAGAGTAAAATTAAATTCCCATCACAATTTGCTTTATCCTAAATGTTCCAGATGAATATTCATAGTTACATTTTTTTTAAGATTTTATTTATTTATTTGAGAGAGAGAGACACAGCAAGAGAGGGAACACAAGCAGGGGGAGTGGCAGAGGGAGAAGCAGGCTTCCGGCGGAGCAGGGAGCCCAATGGAGCAGGGAGCCCGATGCGGGGCTGGATCCCAGGACTCTGGGATCATGACCTGAGCCGAAGGCAGACACTTAACGACTGAGCCACCCAGGCTCCCCTATAGTTACATTTTGATTGCTGTCTTTGAAGAGAGAAAACAAACATATATTGAACAATCACCCCATGCCAGGACTTCTGAGGTGAATAACCTGATGAGGTGGGCATTATTATCACCTCTATTTTACAAAGGGAAATGTTATTGCTTTCATTTTAAGAATGGTTCATTTTTATATCTTTTGAATTTCAAAAGAAAAGAATGATTGAATTGTCCAAATCTCCTTTTTCTTTATTTGAAATTTGGGGAAAGATTTTCTTCTGACTTAACAACATTCCTCATGCCTAAAGTCAAAAGGGAGTCTTTAACTTTGTAATTTTCTGAGTCCTTTTTCATAGTGTTTTCATACTGTGGTTGGTGGTCAAGTCATTGGGCTTGAAATGGTGTGTTTGGTTAACATGTGTGTGCAAAAATGAGAGTTAAATAATGCCCATGATTATTATTATTATTATTATTATTATTTTAAATGTTTGTTTTCTTTTATAACATGATCAATATATTTCTCTGACTTCTCTTTCCCAACATACATTTGGGAAGCCAAGTCTAAAACTCCTTCATTTGAAAGGTAGGCTGTTTCAACATGATTTCTAAGAGGGAGTCCATTTATTCATATTTTATAAATCAGTGTTAATCTATCTTTACAACTCATCATCTAATTTGCATCTTTAATATTCATGGTGCCTTTAGTGACAATGTGCTTTTCTTTGTTTCTGTGCAGACCTCAACTACCAAACTACTGGTATGCAGTTAGTCATTCACAAAGTGTATTGGATCAAAACAAAAGACCTTTAGGCCAAAGTTTTGTGCTCTAATACCATTCCCATGAGCCCTGCTTGTTACCCACAGCAGGTTCCTATCACTGTGATATGGATTTAAAGAAAGCTTTTAAAAACATAGCAGATTAGCAACATCTAAAAATCCCTAGATGGAACCATTACTCTCAAAGTGATCCAAAGCTGACATCACACAGAATTTTTGTAAAAATTACTGTTCTCATGGCTACTTGTGGTGCAAAATACTTACGTGAACTGCTTAAGTCATCATTATATTAATATAATTTCATGGTTGACAAGTTTATACCATGTTGAAAACAAGACAATAGGCCCAAAAAGGAGTTGCTTACCCTTATCCCCACATCAGCACACTGATGTGCTGTTTCAGGTCTTCCAGAATGGAATCTAAACCAAATGGATTAGGAATCTCTTGATTAGCAGTAGTTAGGTCATCTGCCAGATAGACCCCACCATCCCCTAAGGGAAAGTAACTGCAATAGCCAACTGTCTTTTTTTGCCTAGTGCAACTTCATAGTTCCTGTTCTCTTTTCCCTATAAAAGTCTTTCACTTTGTACCACTCCTCAGAGCTCCTATCTACTAGATTGGATGCTGCCTGATTCAAATCAAGTTTTGTTCAAATAAACTAAAAAATTTTAATATGCCTCAGTTTATCTTTTAACAACTAAAAGTAAGAAAAGTGTCAGTTTTGACATGTTTTATTATTTTCTTGTTTTTATACAGTTAGTATTATCTTTAAGATGTGGAGTATTGTGGAGATTTTGGTGTTGGAGTTTTTTGCAGAAATCTTTTTTATGCTACTTATTCATTTTGTGAGGTTTGTCTAGGTTAAACCAAACACTATGTATTTTTATACATATATTAAAAATTACAAATAGAAGTTCTAATATTTTCTTCCCACACTTCAGTGGACTGTCTTGCATAGCCTGTGTCATATACATCCATTTTGGATACTCTTAGGAAACTCAAAATCAACCCCACTTTATAGAGTCAATTCATTTAACAGTTGATGGCAACATCATAATGGGAGTGTCCCCAACCCCTTCCTAAGTATCCTTACACAACTATTATGATCCAGTTTCAATCCAGAGACCTAATGAAGAAGACCATCCTTCTACCTACCAGTAATGGAGCCAATCCAAGACCCTGGACTCTATTTTGTTCCAGTATAACAGTATCTTGGGCTGAGGGGCACCTGGGCGGCTCAGTTGGTTAAGTGCCTGACTCTTGATTTTGGCTCAGGTCATGATCTCAGGGTTGTGAGATCAAGCCCATTTTGGGCTCCACACTAGGCATCAGACTTCTTAAGAATCTCTCCCTCTCCCTTTGATCCCCAACCCCCCCCACCCCCACCCCGGCTTGCACTCTCTTTCATTCAAGGAAGAAAATAAAAAGAGTATCTAGGGCTAGAAAAAAAAGAGTATCTTGGGCTGGAAGCGGCATTCCAGCCTAGCACCATCTGACTTTGCTGCACTACCTCTGGGTGCTGAGACACTGAGAGCTAAGGAGAAGCTGGCTGTGAGACCTGAGCCCAGCACTCTGTTGCAGGGCTAATTCTCAATTCCAGCATTTTTACATCAGTGTTTCTCCTTTGTACAGACTCACCCCACTCTAGCTACATGTCAGACCTGGAGCACAGAGTGAGGTCTGGCTGAGCAGTCTGCCAGTACCCAGAACCCTACCCTCCTCCCTTCTAGCCCACTAAGACGGTTGAAATACAGTCTTAGTCTGTCCCTTTTCTCCATCCCTTTACCCTTCTAAGGGTAGCCATCCACAGTGATTCTAAAGAACATCCCTCATTCCAACCTCCTTCTAAATAAGGTTGGCCTCAGTGAATTCAAAGTGCTTTTCTGGCTTCTTCTTTGCTGAAGCAGAGAAAACAAAACTTTTATCTTCATCTGCGTCTGCACTACAATACTGAATACACACTGTGTTCAAGGCACTGTGCTAAGACGTTGACAGTCAACATTTCCTTTTAATACTCACAGGAGCCTGATTATTATCCCTGTTTCATAGACGGAGACATTGAGGCTTAAAGAGGTTACAAAACCAGAACAATTCAGAAAATGGGGGTGTCTATAATGGAAACTCAGGCAATACTAGCTTCAATATCCATAATATCATCATTATACTATATTACAATTCCATCATTAAACTTAGGGACAACATTAGCTCTCTACCAGAATTATGCTCATGTGTACGATGAAATATTTTTCCTTGAGTAGGTCACAGTGTGTTTGGGGAGACAGAAAGTGTGTTACAAAAGAAATCAGCAAAGGTTGCTGAGAGAACATGGAGAAGAGAGCCCCTAACTACTTAGAAGGGGATCAGAGAAAGATTCATTCAGGAGGAAGCTCTTGAGTTAATCCTTGGGGAATGAGTAGATGGTAGCCAAGGAGAAAAGGCTGGTGGGCATGCCTGGCAGAGGAACCATTTATGCAAAGGTGAGGAGGCTTGAGAGTGTCCTACACATTGGAGGACAGCAAATAGCTTCCCATAGTCAAAGGACAAGAAATGGAACTTTAAATATTAAATCGAAGACCAAGAGGCAAGATGACAAAAAAAGTCAGGGGGGAAAACATGGAGCACTTTGCATGATATGCCAAGGGCTTTGGACATTTTCTGAGTGTGGCAAAAAGCCACTGAGGGAGTGATTATCACATGATCACATTTGCATCTTAGATAACTCTAGAAATGGATTAGAGGATGGTATAAGGCTTAGAGACCCAGGTGGAAAGATTGTATTTTTGATGCCATTTTATTCTAAAACTCAGGAGACATCAAAGGTATGACCTGAGCCACTAGGATAGCCCCACAGACCAATGTAGTGTTTTCCACATTTTCAGTTTGAGGGCTTCTACCAAACTCGGTTTCTTAAGTCCACTCCCTCATTCACTGACTCATTTCTTCATTCAACAGACATTACCTTGGCAGGAGTTTCCAAGAACTGAGTTCAGAACGAGAGCAAACTTTTCCCATCAAGCTTACCCCAAGAAAAACCCACATCTTTTAAGCTAAGCCAGACTAGACAGGCTCTTCCACCTGAGCCTGAGAGAATATGAGGATGCCTTCATGCATCTCTCTCTCCACCCTCCCTCTGCACTTACTTGCATGCATCCATCTCACTACCAGAATCTCAGTAGGAGCACCAGCTGCAGGAACACTGGCCCAGGTAGAAAGCCTGCCTTCTACATAACCATGTGTGGTGACAAGGTGCTGGGCAACACTCATGCCAAAGCCCTGCAGAACTTTCTGTAGAGGGATGTGTAGACTATTTTGAGAGAAAAACAAAACTGGAATTGCATTGGATAATGCATGTCAGCATCTTTTCCTTATTGGATAAATTTGAAGACAAATGAAAATTCCTATGTGGTTTGCAGAGATAACATTTCAAAGAAAACCCACATGGTATCAACAAAGAGGACTGTGATCATGCCAGCTCTACAACTCAGAAAGGATGAAAATTCTCCCTTCTTCAGTATCAGAATAGGAGCCAACACACCCAAAATAGAGTTTCTTTATTTTTAATGCCATGCTCTTTCCAAATTTTCTTTGTTATTATTTTTACTAGTCCCAGTAACAAAAATTATTTGAGGATCTATGTGGGCAAAACACTGTACAGGACACAGGAGATTAAAAAAACTCATATAAGAGCATTATTGTCCTTAAGGACTTTGGTCTAATTGAGGCAGATAAAAGGTAATAGGGAAAAATTCATTATACAATAAAGTAAGACACGCTATGGATTAAGTACATGGTACTCATAATGGTTTCATAGGAAAGATGAGATTTATCTGAGATTGAAAGGAACAGGAAGGGTTCAGATTATCACAGAGAGGAATGACCCAGGAGAGGCTCACAGAGAGACAATATGAACTCTAGGACTGAAGAGTAACTATGGGTAACATTCACATAACATTGCCAGGCATTGTTCTAGGCACTTCATACATATAAATTGATTTTATTCTTTACAATATCCTTATGACATAAGAACTAAATTATCCCCTATGTTAAAGATGAGGCAATATGCACAGAGAAACTAAGTGACTTGCCTAAAGTCACACAGCCAAGAAGTGGCAAAGCCATGACATGATCTCAGGCAGTCAGCCTTCAGAATGTGGTCTTACCACTTGCACAGCCCGGAATGTGTAAACAGCAGTCAGCCTTCATCCAGGGGCAGCAGGTAAGAACAGAGGTGGGCAAGTATATCCATGTGACAGGGGGTGAAATCTGATGAGAGTGGGGGCATATACAGAAGTGTCCCCAGAAACCTTGACATGCTCCAATGTGGGTGTCAGACTGAAAGCCATTCACTTCTGGATTTGATATTTGATTTCTTTTTTGGCGGGGAGGGGAGAGAATCCCAAGCAGACTCCCTGCTGAGATTTGATTTGATTTGATTTCTTTTTTGGGGGGGGAGGGGAGAGAATCCCAAGCAGACTCCCTGCTGAATGCAGAGCCTGATGGGGGCTCTATCTCATGACCCTGACATCATGACCTGAGCTGAAATTAAGAGTCAGCCATTCAACCTACTGAACCACCCAGGCACCCCTCACTTCTGGATTTTAAAAGACAGTTTATTTTATATTTGCAAACATATCTAATTTCAAAAGTCAAAACTCAAATGGTAAAATCTTAAATAATCTCAGAGTGCAGTAGTATTGGGGTTGAATGGACAACTAGGCAAAGCAGCATATTATGTGACTACAGAAATGAATATTAATATGGTCTTCGGTTGGGAAAATGTACAAATCTAGAATTTTCCTAAAATTTGTATTTATAGAATTGACATATGTATAAACCCAAATTTTAATTACAAAACATTCATGAGTGTTCTTAATGTTTGGCCTCTTAATTAATCCCTCTCCCTGGCACCATGTTTCTTGTGCCTGCTTCCCTCTGCCACAGGTCAGAGACAGTGGGTGATGCCAACGAGCATCCTGAACGGGGTCATTTCATGCTCATTAGGGTTCTGCTGAGGTGGGAATGCTGGACCAGCTTACTTCCTCCCCAGTGTGGTGACAGAACCCTACTTCTGGTAAAAAGGAGAGGAGAAAAGAGGGGTGTGGCAGAATGGGGAAGTTGGTTTTGTTTCAGGTTGAGGGAAAACACTAATCAATGAGTGAGCTTCAGTTAAAGTGACAATATTCTGGAACAAATCCACAAGACTTTTTTCCACCCCAAAACTTGTTAACAAAACAATGATCTCCCTTGAAGGGGCAGAGAGCGTTAGATGAGGGCTCCAGCAGACAAGCTTCCTGAAATGAAAAAAAAAAAAAATTAGTCAACATCTGAGATCCCTACGCCTCCTCCCTTCCCTAAAACAAGTCTAGCGGGGTTGGGGTGGGGGGCGGGAGGCAGAAGGGGCAGGGAAAGGCCAGTGACTACTGTCTCCACTCTAACTCCAGTTCTCATTCAAAGAACATCAAACAAAATCTTTACACGTTTGGGGATTCAGTTTTTTTCCTCTATTTTTGTTTCCCTTCCCCACCCTGAGCTGTTTAGTATTTTGGAAAGCTTTCAATCATATGACGTTCACTGGCATCCATTTGACAGCTCCTATATATCTGAATGCACTCTAGTCTGCCTGGTTCTCCCAGACTTCAGCCTCCCTTCTTCCGGACAATGTGCGGAGGGGGCTTGTGCCAGGAGCACGAGAAAACATCTCTTTTTCTCTTATAGTTTGGGCCAGGCTTCCCTACCTAGCCCCAGTGCTGCCAAGGAGCCCAGAAGAGGCATCATCAAGGGGAGCATGGGTCAGGAGCTACAAGCAATCTTCCAAACTGCCTAGAAGAAACCGTTTTCTGTAGCCTCCCCTCCCTGGCCTGGGACCAAAGCAGGAATTTGGAGCATGCCCCTCTCGCATCTTCTACTGTCTCTGAATAGGTGATATTAATTTAAGGCACTCACACTGAAGTATCCATTTATAATTGTTCAAAGTTCTTTGGAAATAAAAAAAAAAACCATTAAATTGTTCAGATTTCTCTAGAAATAAAGGAACTACTAGATACTTACTGCTTAAAATAAATATTGTTGATGAATGAATGAAAGTAATCATTGCGGGCATGCCCAATAGAAATGGAAAAACTGTGATCCTCCAGAGAAGCGAAGGGTCCACAGGATCTAACCTTAACCCTGACCCTGACCCTGGAGATTGGAGGGGAAGAAGAAGGATGGAGAGGGGATGGAGGAGCTGGGCATGTGGCATAATTTGCCACTTGGAAACTCTGGGGAGCCTTGTGATGGTGCATCTCAGCCAGGTCTAGACACAGGTACAGGGAATGAGGGCCCTCTGCGTCCTGGGTGGCCACAGGGCCGGACCGGACGGTTCAGCCTGGACTGGGGGAAGAAGCAGAATGGAAGTCATGGTAAAAATTTTCAATAGCCAGGGATGGTGACAAGCTGGTCTTGGATGTTCAGACAGACCATCTAGAACAACAGTTTAGTAAATCCTAAATGAGATAGCACTGACGCCTATCTAGTTTATAACTTTAGGTGTCCTCATGATTTTCTAGAAAAAAATTATCACATATTTTAATTGTCTTTGTTATTTTTCAGTCTTTTTTCAATGCTCCTTGTTAAATTCTTATCAGAATCTCTTCTCCTTTAGCCACCTTGTAACTGAATCTTCATTTTGAGGTAATTATCTTTTTCCCCTATTTCTTTCCTAAATTCAGTCAATACCCATTTCATTTCCTCTGCACTGGCTTTTTTTTTTCTTCTTTTTGGTCCATTTTTGCTTTGAATTTTTAAAATTTTGATTCATCCCAAATACTGGTAAGTAAGCTTGGAGGTGGTGGGGGGGTGTGGGGGGCAAATCTCGTGGGTATCTCTGGAAGCCAGGGCCATGCAGAGAAAACAGCATTTGCAAAGGCACTGAGGCAGGTACAAATGGGGCTTATCTTCAGAAAAGCAAGGAAGCTGCTTGGCTGGAGCCGAGGAGCAACAGGATTGTTTGAGGGCTTTTAAAATATTAACTCCTTTTGTCCTCATAACAACCTGGTGAGCAAGATAAGATGACTGGCTTCGTTCTACAGATGAGGAAGTGAGACACAGACCAGCTAAGTTATTTACCCAAAGACACACAGAGAACAGAGTCAGGGCTTGAATCTGTAGTCTGTGGGGAGAGGAGGAGAAGGAGGAAGAGGAAGAGGAGGGAGCTAAGGAAATCCGGTGCCCTGCATTGCAGGGTCTTGCAGAACATTTCTGGGGCTAGGGTTTTTGCTCTGAATCAGATAGGCCATGATGGGCAGATTCGGTCAATGATGTGACACGATGTAATTTACACTGTAGAAGGATCCCACTGGCTGCTGGGTTTAAAACAGACTGTAAACAGGGAGACCTGCTAGGAAGCTGTTAAAGTGATAAGGTGAGGTTATCAGATGTGCTGATACTCATGAATCCTGATTTTTTATGTAAAAATAACCCCCAACTCCCTTTCTCACACACTGGCAACTAATTCAGGCTTGTGTAAAACACTGTGATTGCTTATCAGAAAATGGGTCTACAGATCTTTCTGTCCTGCACACACATCTTTGCTCTACAGGAGAGGACATCGAGCCCTGCCTCTCTCCTTCCCTCCCAAGCCCTAACTGTTCCTCTCCATTTGAAAATGGATGTGCCCTGAATGAATCAGCTCAGTCATCGCTGGAATGAGGGGGCGACACAGCAAAGAAGAGGCGTAGCACAACTGTCCCATCGGGGATTTCACTTCCTTTCAGAGTTTATTCTGCTCCCACACCTCGGTCTCTGCATACTGTTGGAGAGAGGCCCCATCTGCTTTCTCTTCCTCCCTCCCCTTACTCCCCCACATGGAGTCACAGAGAGGGGGTGGCAGGGTAATCCAGATTGGGGGCAGCGGTTGGCTGAGATCATTCTCCTCCTGTTTTTCCTACCTTCAGTGACCTGAGCTCCTGAGTTATAAATGCCCCTTCTGTCAATGCTGCCTTCACACTGCAAACTGTTTTGCAAGCCCAAGTGGGACAGCTGTACAAAGCTCGTGGAGAGGGGAGAACTATCCAAGCCTTTTTCTCTCCTCCCTAACAGAACCATACAAACGGACGCCCACGCAGATTTCTGGTGTCAGCCTGAGCAAATCTCAGTGAGATTCCTGAGGGGCGTATTGAGTTTGGGCCTTTGCTTCCATACCCAAGGGCTGAGGTTCTATCTAGGAGGAAAGTCCTTGCCTGTCCTCCAGGCATTTCTTTTAGATATGCTTTCAACAGCAACACATAGTCAGGTCAGCCTTGGGAAGTCGGCCAAGAGTTCCTATCAGGATATGGAGACAACTTTATTGTCTTAGCAACTGACTTGAGAATGCCTTTGATAGGCTTGGGAGGAGGGTAGAAGCCATGGACTAGGTTTTAAGTAGAGAAGGAAAATCAAAAGGCAAGCTGGGACCAAGCATGGCAGGACAGATATGAGGGGGGGATGGGAGACCGGCCAGGGAAGGAAGAAGAGAGGTTTGCATGATGTGAAGGAGTTGAATAAATGCTGTGCACTGGGAGGTGTGGCTCTTTCCCCCAAAGCCCCAGATCTCTATGAAAACTAAAAAAGTTCTGGATTTTCTCAGTATGGTTGAATTTCTTGTGAAAGCTGGTGAAGGGTCTTGAGCAAGGTTGGCCTGGGGCAGAAACAGTCAAACTGCACAAATGAGGGAAGGAGTCAAGGTGTAGGCTAAATCCTTTGATCTAGGTGGTGCTGTAGCATGCACAGAGCCAGTGGGCCCTTGCAGGACAGGCACACAGCCAGATCTGGATGACTTGGGCCACTCTGTCTGGACCTCATGCAGCCCTCCTCCTTGGCTCCCTGGAAGTCTCCCTTCTTGTTCTAGTATTTCTATTTCCAGCCAGTTAGCTCAGTTCACAACCATTTGAGAGTTTTGTCTGAGCGGTTATACAGTGCAGTGGTCAAGAGTAAACATACAAGAGCCAAACAGTGGATTTAAATCCTGGCTTGGCTAGTTTTAGCAGTGAGCCCTTGATTAAGGCTACCCATGCCTTGGTTTCCCCAACTATAAAATGTTATAGTGGGTTATCTAGCTCACAAGGATGTTGTGAGTATTAAGCAAGTGAATACATGTAAAGTACTTAAAATTATACATACTTCATAGGACGCTTTCACCAAGTATATCTGTTTATTATTATTTAATACTGGGAGGATTAAGAACGTTTAGCCACAATACCAAAACTTTCTTTTCTTTTTTTAAAGATTTTATTTATTTGGCAGAGAGGGACACAGTGAGAGAGGGAACACAAACAGGGGGAGTGGGAGAGGGAGAAGCAGGCTTCCTGCGGAGCAGGGAGCCCGACTCAGGGCTCGATCCCAGGACCCTGGGACCATGACCTGAGCCGAAGGCAGACGCTTAATGAATAAGCTACGCAGGGGCCCCAAAACTTACATGTTTTTGATCACTGAATTTTTTTTAAATTTCAATTTATAGTCATAATTCTGTTATTTAAAAAAACCTATTTCTGAGGTATAACTGACATATTTAAAGTAGGCAATTTGATAAATTTTGAGAATATATATGATATACACCCATAAGACCACCATCAAAATCAAGGAAGCAGAACATATGCATCACCCCCAGAAGTTTTCTTGTGGTCCTTGGTAGCCTCTCCTTCCCAGTCTTCCACTTCCCCACCACTTCCTGTTACCAGCAAACTACTGATTTGCTATCACTACAGACTTGTTTGCATTTTCTAGAATTTTATATAAGTAGAATCATACAATAGGTACACATTTTTGGTGTACCTTTTCTTCTTTCACTCAGAATGATTGTTTTGATGTCTATCCATGTTGCTGCATGTATTAATACTTCGTTCCTTTGTATTGCTAAGTGGCACTCTATTGTATGGATGTACCATGGTTTATTCCCCTGTGTGTAGATATTTGGATTGTGTCTAGGTTTGAACTACTACAAATCTACCTACTCTGAGTATGTGTGTATAAATTTTTGTGTGGACATAGGTTTTTGTTCCTTTTTTGTAAATACCTAAGTGACAACTGGCTAGATCATAGAACATATTTCTAACTTTTTAAGAAACTGCCAAACTCTTTTCCAAAGTAGTTATGTCATTTTTACATTCCCACCAGTGGTTCCTCTACATCCTCATCAATACTTGATATAGTCAGCCTTTTCAATTTTAGCCATTCTAATAGGTATGTAGCATTATTTCATTATGATTTTATTTGCATTTTTCTAATAACTAAAAATGTTGAGCTAATCTTGCCATTTAGTTACTTGTCGTCTATATTCTTTGCTGAAGTGTCTATTCAAGTATTCTGCCCATTTTTTTTTGATTGGATAGTTGGCTTTTATATTATTGGCTTGAGAATTCTTTATATACTCCAGATGCAAGTTTGTTGTAGTTTTTCTTTTTTTCAGATATGTGCTTTCCAAATATTTTATCCAAGCCTGTGGCTTCACCTGAAAACATTTTGCAAAGAACAGTGTTTTGCAAAGAACAAAAATTTTTAATTTTCATTAACTCCAATTTTTTTTTATGGGTAGTGGTTTTGGTGTTGGATAAAAGAAATTTTTGTCTAACCCAAGGTAGCAAGGATTTTCTTCTAAGTTTTATCTAGAAGTTCTATAGTCTTGGTTTTACATTTGGGTCTATGATCCATGTTCAGTTAACTTTCTTTTTATGGTGTAAGATATGGATCAAACTTCATTTTCTGTTTGTTTTTTTGTTTTGTTTTGCATAAAAGTATCCAATTGTTACAGCATGGTTTGTTTTTCTTTTTTGTTACTACAGTTAGTTACATTGATTGATTTTTAAATATTAAGCTACTACTATACTCATGGGATAAACACGATTTGGTTATAATATATTATTTCTTTTACATACTGTTGGAATCATATTGCTGAAATTTTGTTTAGAATTTTTGCATATATATTCATGTGGGATATTGTTCTGTGGTTTTCTTTTTTTATAATGTTTTTGTCTGGTTTTTGAATTAGGGTAATGCTGGCCTCATAGAATGAGTTAAGAAGTATTCCTTCCTCTTCTAGATTTTGCAAGAGTTTGAGAAGTCTTGGTATTAATTTTTCTTTAAATATTTGGTAAAATTCACCTGTGAAGGCATCTAGTCCTCAACTTTTCTTTGTTGGGAATTTTTAAATTACTGACTCAATCTCTTTACTTGTTAGAGATTTATTCGATTTTATGTTTCTTCTTGAGTCAGTTCTGGTAGTTTTTGACCCACTGGTTAATTAGGAGTGTGCTGTTTAATCTTCATGTATCTATGAATTTCCCAAATTTCTTAGTTATTGATTTCTAATTTTATTCCATTGTAGTCAGAGACTATATTTCATACGATTTTAATCATTTTAAATTTACTGATCTAGGTACACCCACTAAGCCAGGTCTAAATTAAGATTATTGCAATAACCCTCAGGACTTTGTCAAGTTTCGCTCTTGGCTGTTTGGAATTTCTTTTTAAGCAAAGTAGGCTTCAGCAGGCAGCATGTAGCCTACGAGGGCTGGGCTCAGCTTTCCTATCTGGGTTTACTCCTGGCTCAGACCACAAATCATTTCACGGGGATACAGTTAGGAATGCCATTTTTTCTCTGTTTGGTGGAGTTGAAGGGCATCCCAAGTCCAGACATATTGAGCACTAGGTGGATATGAATGTAACATTTAAAGTTACCAGGTTACTTTATAAGAGTTGTTTTACAAAATTCAAATGAGTGTTTGGATAGATGTGGTTCTATTTCTGATGGTGTTTTTTTTTTTCATTACAGTTTTTGTTTCCTTATCTGGCCCCCAGCCAACATCCCCTTCACTGACTGTGGTGAAATTAGAACAATAAAACATTCCCTTCCCTAAGACGTCTCAGTGAGATTTTCCCTCATAACAGGGCCATACTTCCTGGCTTCTGCCAACTCTTTAGGACATTTGGGGGTGTTTTCTCCTTATACTTTCCTTATACTTTGTTTTTTCCTTATACTTTCCTTATGCCTTGGACACAGGAGTTCGTAGAATAGTGCACTCAAATATGCTGAGGCAAATACATTCCGGTTATTTATCTCAGGAAATAATCTAAGCCAGTGAAGTTGAGACCAAACTGAGTTTGACAAATAGAAGGGGAGTAAACTAGGTAAAGAGAACACATTGGTATCTAGAATAGTCTACAGGTTCCTCCTTTGGCATGTCACATGATCATAGACAGTTCAAAGAAACTCTTAGAGGTTTTCACCACTTGGAAACAGGAAAATTAAACCCAGCTTCTAGGGATCTTACAATATTTGTTACAAATAAAAAGATCCCATTTTTCTTTCACTGTGTTTCCTTAGCAGCTGCCACCCAGCACAGTTATGATTATGTCTGACCCATTGTACTTCCCTGAATTCATGAACAAAGAACATAAAATTGAATGTTTCCTTAAAAGTGAACTTCATATTAAATATCAGGTTAGGGGAATTAATATCTAAGTACAAGCTATGCATCAGAGAGAGTTGATTAAGTGGAATAGGACTTTAAAGAAACATAAATCTCTACAACTACATAGAGACTGTTGCTTATCACTAAATTCAACTGTTGGGATAAGCTTTCAATTCAGTCTAACGTTAGTTCAAACTCTGAGACCTAAAAATCAGGCTCACCCGACTTTCTTCCCAGATTCAGAAACGACTGTCCTAGATTCAGTTATATAAATACAAATAAACAAATATACCCATGCACACATTGTGGCTGTATCGTACATAGAACAAGAAAATTACAGAATATATGCAATTATAGATGTCATTTAGATCCCTTAACTGCTTCTGAATAAAAAATAGGCCATTCTTCACAAAAATGATAAGGAAAAGAGTAATAATCTGTTGTGCCTGCGATCAAGACTATGAAGGTTTTATAATTGTAAGCCCCTAAATCTTCTCTTGTCTCTGCAGAGAACATAGTGTAGGTATCCCAGCAGCCAAAAGCATTAGGTGAAAAATGACCTGAAGTGAAGGACTGAACACCATAGGGAGGCAGATGGCATTGGGAGGTAGTCGCTCTGTAACAAATAGACCCATGTACCACCCTGTCTCACCCTTGTACTTCTAAAGTCATCGGTATGGCTCCTGGTGTTCATAACAGGGTAATCTACCACAGGGATTGGAGAACGGATAAAGTCAGGGTCAAATAGCTGCCATTCTCCTCTGTCTCTGCCCCACCACCAATTTTCATTGGAGGAAGCTGAGCTCTCACTACCACCACGGCTGTGAGGCATCATCTTCAACCATCTCATTCACTACCCTTGAAAAGTCCATTAACGTGATTTGGTCTCAGCCCTTTCATTCACTAAACAAGATTATTGGCCCAGGGGGTCAATGTCCAAGCTCTTAGACTCAAAGATCCTAGAACTAGAGACAATCACCATGAATCTGTGATGCAAAGTATTAAATAATGAATATAAAACAGAAACTATTAGAATAGTAGGAAAAGGAGTCATAAAATGGAAGAAAAAATAAACAAATGAATGACAAAGATTTGTTTTGTAACCTGGATGAACTCAGCTAGCTAGCATCTCTTCCCATTATAGCCTATTTTCTTCACTCTGCAACACTATCATCTAGTTGAACTGGTCAACTCCATTATTTTTTTTTTAAGATTTTATTTATTTTTTTGAGAGAGAGCACAGCAGGGGGAGCAGGAGAGCGGGAGGGAGAAGCAGACTCCGCACTGAGCAGGGAGCCCGATGCGGGGCTTGATCCCAGGACCCTGGGATCATGACCTGAGCCGAAGACAGATGCTTAACTGACTGAGCCACCCAGGCGCCCCTGGTCAACTCCATTATTATTCAGCAATCTCAGAGATAGAAGATTTTCCTGGGGAGATTATTATTCTATTCTTATGGATCCATGGCTCTTTTTACACTTAGCTTTCGTCAGACACCAAAGAACATCTGGTGTTTCATAAAATGTCACCTTTGAGTAGAAGTTTGGCAGTCTCGTGCTGAGTTGTGGAAAATGACAGACCGTCTAACCAGAGTAGATGTGTGGGTTCCTGTAACAGCTCTAAAAGGAAAGTGATTTGCTCCAAGCCATCCAGAAACCCCGACTGAGGGCTCCACTCGGAGTGGCTTTCTTATGAGTGGACATATGTCACACTCCCCAGCATCCTTTCAAATAGAACCAGCCCACAGATACCAGCTGGCACAAGGAGAAGGCTATCAGGTCAAGGAAGGAGTAGTAAGAATCAAGGGATAGAGACGTGGATTCCAGAGCTATGGAGTATTCTTGCTGGTTGGAACACTGTGGATTAGTTTTAGTCACTGAGACATGAAACTTGGCCACCTAAATCAAAGAGAAGAAATGACAGATACTACTTTATCTGCCTTTAAATTCTCTCTCTCTCTCTCTCTTTTTTTTTTCTGATGAAAGCGTTTGGAGTATCTTAAGCCTCTGAGCTAAACTGCCTGAATTCAACTCCTGACTTTGCCCTGACTCGCTGTGAGAACTCGGGCAAGTTACTGATCCTCTCTATGCCTTAGTTGCCTCATCTTAAAAAAATAAGAGTAAAAATAGGACACACTCTATAGAGTTCCTGTGAGAATTCAAAGATATAATATATAGTTTTTTTCAAAAGCACTTCGACTAGGGTCTGGCCCAAAATAAGCACTATGTAAATATCAGTGATTATTATGCTAATTTTCAAAAGGGAGAATTCATTAGTAAGATATAAAATTCCTTGGATAGATTATTTAAAAGATTGTTAGACTTAGAATTTATTTCCTTGGAGAATTTTTAATCCTTTTACCACCTGGACTTCATCGGATACAGCCACCTGATTCTTTATGGATGAGAAAAAGCAGATGGTTCTCAGACTTGAAACAAATGGTTGCTGTCACTAAGGTGACTCTCTTTGTCTACCCTTGGGTCTGCTCAAAAAAGAAAGCACCTTAGAGGTCTGAAATTAATATTTTCCTTCCCTTACAGAGTTTTCCTGGCTCAAACAATGTTAGAACTATCCCATGTTTCCCAGTGAAGATGGGCTTTATCTTGCCAACTAGACAGAGCTGTGTCTGCCTACGGGTTGATAGCAACTGTGTCACTGCTGAGCCACTAACCAAACAAAATGTCTAGGGCTTTGTAGTTTAGACAATAGCTGAATTACAAGGGCACTGTCCCAGAAGAGACCATGCTTATTTTTGCAGACCTGGACAATAAAACAGCTGTGTCTTTGAAACCAATCACTTAGGTCCTTACTTTACTGTGATATATCTTTCCCTTGACAGTAGAGAATTCCCCACATGGATGAAGGTAGGTTTCCTGTTATAGTTCCCAGTATAGTGTGGATGACTATGATTGCAGTTCTCTAAAAGCCCTGTGTGACATCAGTGGGAATTGACTTCACCACGCTAGGGAAAACATGCTGGACCAGGGATGGCGATATTGTTTTGATTGGCAATTACACCAAACAAGGAGATTATTGCAAACTCAGATGGGTGAAGAGTTTCCCAGAAATGCTGAGTAATGGCCAGGGGATATGTTATGATCTGAGATAGATCCCTTGCCAAATATAAGGTCCCACAAGAGTCTGGTTGGTTTTAAGTAAAACACTGATCTAAGAGTCCTAGGGACAGCCTTGGGGTTCAAATGGTGATGGAAGACTCACTGGCTGTCAAAGCATTCTAAACACTCTTAAAAATCCCCTTCTCTTAGGATGCTCATTAGCTCCAGAGGGGGAAAAAAGACATAAAAGAATTCTCATTAAGATGTTCAGCCCTGAATGTGAAACTTCATTATATCCCAGAGCTATGCAGTCTTTGGAAAAGAACTAAAAAAGAAGGTAATTAGTCACCTCCCACAGTAAATCCCAAAGCCAGGATTTCAAGTTATGCACAATCGATTACATTATCATCACCTATGTCACCACCTTCTCCTCACTCACAAGGTTACCCTGTAACACTTCCCTGAACAAATGGCCCAATTCCACAAACATTTAAGTGTGGCAATGTGCAAGGATCTGTGATTCCAAACTAGCAGAGTGCAGCACAGAAATTAAGGGTAGTGGGGCAGGAGTTAGAGCTTGGATAAAATCCTAGCTTCACGCATTACTAGCTTTATGAACCTAGGCAATTTAATCAACCTCTGGTGGCTCAACTTACAAAACAGAATTGACAAGTTTACTCCTTATAGTGCTTCTGTTGGTACTTTGTAGGATGAAGGTCTTTGCACAGTGCTTGGCATGGATCATTAATATCAGTAGATGTTACCCGCATGTGGTATTACATGGAACCCAAGCACATAAAAGAGCAAGATCCTTAAAGCTTAGCTGGTGACTACCTCATGGACCACAGAAGTCTTAGCTCTTGGCACAGGGTAGATAATATATATCTGTTGAATGAATAAAGCTATGAGTGTTTCCCTGCTTTGTCCACTCACCAATCCCTGATCCTCAACCCCTGACTCTCACAACACAAGGGAACTTCCAGAGCCAGAGGCAAGAGTATTATGAGTAGGTGAAGGATGTGGTAACAGGGCTGGTCAAGATGAATGCTGAAAGTAAGAGCTCAACTGGAAAATAGGAGCCAAGAGTAGCCAGACATTTAGGAAGGTCACAACCAGGAACCAGGATGGGCATGAGACAGGTGAAGGGCCAAGTCCAGGGCATGAGAATTCTGTGTGCTTCTTTCTCTGAGGGCCAGCTGTGTTAGGAGTTCCAGTAAGCTGAACTCACCAAAGTTGAAACATAAAGGCTTCTCTCAAGTTTTGCCCGGAACTCTCTTGTGGCTCATTCCAGGTAGGATGTAAAAGATCATGCTCAACAAGCAGACACTTAGGCTTATGTGTTTATTGCCCTCACTCTTTTCCCCTGATTCCCTTCTCCCTCTCCCTCCAGAGTTTTCTTTGCTCACAAGCATGATGGGAACAGAAAGGACTGAGAAGCCCTGTTTCTTTACACTCTTGGCCCTGAGGGGGAAACCTGCTTTATAAGCACCAATAAAATCCAGAGTCTTTTCTTTTCGTTTCTGTGAAAATTTATCACAAATTAAACAGGTTTGGTTTTGTTTCAGGTAAATAAAATAAATGGTCTGCATCCAGACGCGTGGGGGGCTGGCAGTATGTTGATCACCAGTCATCTGTTAATCCTGGGTCTAAAATTTCCTTTATCCTAGTCAACCTTTTTAATGCACATGTCCTAAATTCTTCTTACCAGGGATTTTCCATCACAAAGGACATTCTAGCTTTAGGTTTCAAAGCCTTCATGAGGAGGGAGAGGAAGTATCCTATGGAAGTATGTTTTCAGTTCTGCAGGTGGTGGTTGAAGATTGCAAGATCAACCTGAAACCAGTGGTTTTTTGTTTTTGTTTTTAAGAACCCAAATTGCTTATTGGTATTGGCAAGAAGCCTAGTACAAAAGAGGGAAGAATGTGTTGCTGGCAGCTTTCAAACCCACGAAAAGCCAGCATTTGTTTTGCGAACACAGGTCTCCAAGGCTTTATAGGCTCCTGCCCACAGGAGGCAAGCAGTTTGCTCTTTGGCAGCAGCAACTCAACAGGCTTCAAAGGATTCCTTCTGAGCTGAGTTCTTATTCAGTGCAAGTTCTCTGACCTATGTAGGTCTCACTAAGACATGAGCACTAAGAACAGAAACCACATAGATGTCAGAGGGAAAAGACCTTTGGCTTTTTTCATACCAAATTATTCAACTTTTGTTGTTTCTGCATTGTGGTTTTTCTGCTTCCGTTTTGTGACTCTCTAATTCTATAGCTATTTTTTCTTCATCTCTTTTAGTAAGCATTCCTTATACCTTCTCTTTCCTGTTCCTTTGAATACTACTTGCTCCAGCTTACATGCAGCCTTAGACAGGTTTGGGGAGCCTGACACCTAACCAAAACTAAAAATTTAGTGCAATCTGAATCCAGAGGTCACATGGGAACAGGAAGACCTGAGACACAAAGGCCCCAGAGGTAGGTTGAGCATAAGAGGTGAGTGACTAGGCCAGACATGTAGAATGTAGGCCAGATGAGGAAGGCAGCAGCAAACAACAAAAAGAATCAAACTTGAAGACAGGGGTTCAAAGTAAGAGTACAGAGAACCATGAGTCCAATTTCAGAGGTAAATAATCAAGGAAAGTCCTTTCAGCCACTAGAATAACTACCATTAAATTGAACACCTACCATGTGCCAGACACTCTGCTTGATGCTTTCTACACATCATAACTCTGCAGGGTTTAGTCTTTATGATTTCTAAAGTGTAGGTGAAGAAGCCAAAGCTCAGAAATGGAAGCTCCTTGGCCACACTACACTTTGGTTCTATGTTTGTGTGACTATAAGCTGCCCTCTTCCCATGGCTTTCACTGCCACTGGATAGGCTTTTGATGATCTAAGTCTGGCTACTCTTCTTAGAGGGAAAATGGTCCAGCGGTGGAATAAGGATGGACACTGCTCTAGGCTTTCCCTCTGCGTTTCTGTCCATTCATAGAAAGGACTGCCCAAGACATGAGTAGGTTAGGCAATGGAGTACTGATGTGGTTGGAGGGGCAAAGAGAGAACCAACTATCTCAATCTCACTTCAGCCTTCAGCTTCCAGGGGCACATAGTCTTACTATTAAAATTACTCTTTTAGGAAGGTAATGCAGGAAGTATGCACATACTGGAGTCAGATCACCTGGTCTTTCAATGGAGTTCTAGCACTTACTATCTGCCTGAACTTAGACATGTTTCTTAACAGTTCTGTGCCTGTTTCCCTCTATGTGAAAAGCTATTAATAATATCCAGTTTATTGTCTGGTTGGTGTTCTAAGCATAAAATAAGATAATCCAAGCAAAATGCTAGTTTAGTCCCTGACAGCCACTAAACGTGCATTCTTGTCATCACTATTAGGAAGAGTCTTATTGTCTATATTGAAACCACATAACCTAGGAACACAACTTAAAACAAAACTAGCCTCTCCAAAATTTGGGTTTGCAAGCTCATCCAAAAAAAGATTGCTTGGTGAAATGAACAACTGGCCCTTCTCTTTGGGATTCTCTCTTTTTAAATGCCATTGCCTTTCTCTTGGAATAGAGTGGCGGTTCTCATGATGCAGGGGCAAAGCAAATGATATTTGAGGATGTCTAGAGACACTTCTAGTTGTCAGCTGGGATGGGGCCTTCCTACTGGCATCTAGTGAGTAGAGGTCAGGGACACTTCTAAAATCCTACAATGTATGGAATTATATGATCTAAAATGTCAGTGATAGGGTTGAAAAACCCCAAGGTAGAAAAAGTAGGGGTGTTTACCCAGAGGGAAAAATGTAAAAGACTCCTAGATGCTATATGCAAATATTTTTCTCTTCTTTATAGCAGCCTTGCTCCTTTCACAGATGTGATGGCCTCTCAAAATTCTTAAAGAGTACTGAATATATTTTTAAGATCTTACATCTTTTCTAAAATTTTCTGTTTTCTCAGTGTTTGGTTCTTCTGTTTTTAATGTCCCTCATACTGCTGGTGTTTTCAAATGCTGGATGATTCTAGGTTGTCTATTTATATTTATAAACAAGGGTCTACACCAGCAGTCTCAACCCTGACAGCACATTAGACTTGTGGACCCCAATCTCCAGGGGTGGAACCTCGGCACCTGCTGCATTCTTGTCCTCCCTACAAACAATTGTAGACAAATGACCGTAGTCTTGATTTCTATTGGTTTTGAATGAGGCTAGCTAATTTCAGAGACCCAGCTCAGACTAGACCAAGAAGGCTCACACTGGGAAGTAGTCATCATCTTCTCTGTTTTTCTTGCATTAATGTTAAGAGGTGCCTCCTCCATTCTCTCAGAAAGGTCAAGGTGCAGCAGGGGAAGAATGTAGGTCAGTGGTGCCTACGTCAGGACCAGTCTGTGGAAAGATGGATCTTGCACAAGAGGCAGCAATAAAGTGAAGGTGAATATAGTTTTAATTCTGTATACAGATGGTCCTATGAGGGACTCAAGGTTATCCAGAATAGCAGTGGCATAACACACATCTGACATAAGGAGCTCTTCAGCGAGGGTGGGGAGCAACAAATTAACAGTTTAGTCCAGGTAATAATTTTGCTTTTATTGTGTCTTGTGGATACATGGATCCCCTAAAAAATATTCTTCTACACGGACTAAAATTCATTCATATTAACTTAGCAGCTACTATGTCCCAGGAATAATCTGAGCACTGAGGATACAATGAACACGTCGGAACAATTCCTGGTCTCATAGAACTTGTATTCTAGAGCTGCATTGTCCAGTACAGTAGAAATTGGCAGAAAAGTCAATTTAAATTAATTAAAATTAAATCAAATCTAAACTTCAGTTTCTCAGTCATGCTAGCCATATTGGGAATCTCCAGTAGCTACATGTGGCTGATGGCTACCATACTAGACCACACATAGAACATTTCCATCATTGCAGAAAGTTCTGTTGAACAATGCTATCTAGAGAGGGTTTACAACCTAGGGAAACCTCCACTTTTAGGTTCCCACTTTGGCTATTATCAAACTTTTCAGGAGTTCTTTGTAGGAATGGGTCAAAAGACAAGTAAGTTTTCATGGATATAATGGCTAACCAATTAGGTAGGAACTCTTCTAAGGGTTTTCAAATACAAACTCATTCAGTGCACACAAAAGCCTAATGAGGTAGGTAATGTTATTATTTTTATTTAATAGTAAGGGAAATTAAGTCAAGGAGAGATTAAACAACTTGCCCAAGATTTTAGTTTATATTAGTTGAAAACTTCTAACAGCGTTACAGCCTTCACATCTTTGTGACATAACACAGTAAAAGCTTTATTCCTTTCTCAGGTCATGAGCCAACCAATAGTTCAGTGAAGGCCAGTATCCTTCTATCTGGAGGCTTGGGCAACTTTTGGATTCTCTGAATCCTCTGGTGAGTCTTCTGTACCTAGGCAGGAGGCAGAGTAAGAAAAAGCTTAAAACAGGCTTTCCTATCTTCAGCATTACTGACATGGATGGTTCTTTGCTATTTGGTGCATTGTAAGATATTTAGCAATATTTCTGGCTCCACCCACTAGATGCCAGTAGCATTCTCCCAGCTGCTGCAACCGAAATGTTTTCAGACATTACAAAAAATTCTGGAGGCAAAAATCGCACCCTCCCCCATTGAGAACACTGGTTTAAAGGATCATTCCAGAGGTTTTGAGGCCAGGCTAGAGGTGACTATGTTCCTTTCACCCAGATTCTGCCAGAACTCAACATATGGCCATACCTGGGGTGGGCTAAAAATGTAATCCGGTGATGTGCCCAGGAAAAAGAGAAGGTCTGGGAAGACCAGATGAACAATATGGAATCTGCTTAAGGAGTGTAGATCTTAGAAAACATACCAAAAGCTCCAGAGAAACTTGCAGAGATTTGCAGAGCATTCTAGACAGTATTGGAGACAAAAATATACCATCAATACAATTGTTTTTCATGGCTAATCTCATCACCCTAGATAGGACTCCCAGAATAAAAAATTAATGCAATAAAACACTAGATGTCATGTTCCCTGGATGGATATATTCATAAGATAACACCAAAAAGCAATCAACATTTTGCAATGATCCATGAGAACATTGAGCATATGCAGGGTAGGAATGAGGCTGGGATAATGAGAATGTTCCATGAGGCTGTCCAGCCTTAATTATATTCCAGAAAGATGAACATCTGCAAATGTATGACCAGAAGTGCAAGGAAGACAGAAATGCATTTCTGGAAGATGGACAAGTAAAGAATCTGGATAAATGTCACAGATAGCAGAGCTTCAAAAACAAGAAGAGGTAGTGGGTAGAAATTACCATTCATTTACTACTGACAGTTTCAAAGAATATCCTGGCTCAGTGTAAAGATATGTTGTAAAATTGATGAATAAATGTCATTGTCTAGCATCCCACGTGAAGCACTAGTATTTTTGTATGGCAAAGCAGGTTAGTTCATACCACTCTAAAAAAAAAAAAATGCATACCTTTTGTGAGTATCATCTAAATTGCAGTTGGCTCCTGTTGGTGCATTACAAATCTTTAAATATCCCTTATTTTCCCTGCTTTATGACAGCCAAATAAAGTAAAAATGCTTCTTGAGTTTTTATTACATGGTTTGAGGGAAATTATTTTTCGGCTGCCTAGTTTGGACATTTTTCTCCTCACTATGTAATCATATTGAAAAGAACTAGAAACTCTCAAGTTTCCACCAACTGGCACCAAACCAAACTCAGAAGCCAAGGTTGGCTCCCCAAACACACTTAGCTCCACCTTACCCAACCCCTGCCCTAAGTTAAGGACGGTCACATTACATCTCTGTGCCAATAAAAATCAATCAAATCCAAACTAAGTCACTGGATTAAAAAAAATACTATTTAACAATTTATTGGATACATTATCCAATAAATTCATATAAAAGCCTATATCTTATTAAAGTTATTGATAGCCTACATCTTACTGAAGTTAATGATTATATTTTATTCATTTTATGAAAAGTTTCTATTTCTTTGAAAAAAAAAAGACACTGGAAGCCTATGGTAAATGAAGAAAAGAAGACAAGGATGGGGAAAAAGACGGAAAAGGAAGATATTCTGAGCAGTGGATAAGTCACAGCAAGAGGAGGACTCTTTTCCAGGCTTACGCAAGAAACCTCTTCAGTTACATTTTCCAGGGAGTGAAAAATAAGATCAGACAGAGTTATAAAATCATACCAGCTGATAACCAGAGGCAATGGCTTTTCTCTTGGTGTTTTCAGGAGGAAACAAATCAGTAACCACAGCTAATAAATTAGCTACATGCATACATACACCAACTCAACAAATACTCATTGTGAAATGCTATATGCAAAATACTCTCCTAGGTTGGCAAGTGAGGGATGGAGAAAGTGAGGAAAACAAACACTTTTTTTCAACAAACTTGAAATGTAGTGGAGATGTCAGATAAGTATACAACTCAACAAAATACAAAAGAGAAGAATAGGGGAGAGAGAGCAGGTGGAGAAAAAATACTGAAGGACTGAAATTTCCTGACTGAGTGAAGAAATGTGGCATAGCTTTTAAAAATAAGGGAGCTGAAGAAGCAGTGTTGGAAGGCAAAATTAAGAGTGGTCCCTTCCTGGGCAAGATCATACTTGATTCTCTGGATTATAATGAAATGGAAATTTCAGCGTACTAAGAGGAAAACCATAAGGTTTTACATGGCCTTTATTACCCATCAAATGTTGTGCCAAGCCCATCCCCAGCTATTACTCACGTGGCTTTCTGCCCTCCACCTGAAAGCAGGGTTCTTGGTTCCTCCAAAGACCCAACACTGCTTCCTCAGTGAGCTGAGGCAGACTGCAAAAGAAGGGGTGCCATGTAACGCATGGCACCATCCCATGACTCCTCTCCTGTCTAATCTGGAATACTGGGAGCAGGTTTCTCTTTCTCCTTCAAACCTACAAAAAAGCAAGTGAGCAGGGTTTCTTTGTTTTTGTTTTTGTTTTTGTTTCTTTAAGCCAAAAGGACCTTTTAATCAGGAATCTACCATTATTACACGTTCTCTTTCCTTGGTGCAAAATGCAGCCCCATTCTCAGAAGATCTACAGTGTAATGGTTAAAAGAATAGATTGTGAAGTCAGATAGTGCGGGTATGAATTCTGGTCTATGGTGTGACCTTGGATAATAATAGTACCTACTTCATAGGGTCATAGAGGATTAAAAGTAATTAATGCGAAGACTTTGTAATACCAAGGCCCACAATAAGAGGCTCCTGCTTATTAATAATATTGCTTTATAAAAATAGCTAATAATAATAATATGTTAGTTCTTTATATTTCCCAGAAAAAGAAAAAAAATAGCGGTGTCAGGGCATCACAGATCCCATGGATGACTCTCCCTGGGCATCTCCCATCACAGCAAACACTGAATCAGTAATGGTCCATAGACCCAGGGATGCAGCCCTGTTTTCCCTAGAAGTCTGGCATCTTGCCACCAGGTTCTTTCTCTCCAACAAAAGTATCTTAAACATCACCATCAGAGGAAGACAGTAGCACTAGGCTTGGGTACCACTGTTTCCCGGGCTACTCCTAAGATGTTATCCCTGGGGTTGATTTCCATTATCCAGCTGGGTAATAACTTATCCCAGATTTGTGTCATAGAAAGTTGATCAGTATTCTTCCCTTTACATCTTTATTCAGGTTATTGATAACACATAAGACAGGATTTGGTCATGAATGAAAACATATACATGGATTCTCTACAAGTGTCATCTAGTCCTTGCTCTGCGGAGAAGCTATTGGTTTGTTTTATTAGACTTTTCTCTCTGTGTCTTCTCTCTCTCTCCCCCTGCCATCCCCTTCACGCCCTATAATTTGAACTCGTTAGTTCATGACGTATTATCATATTAGTCTGTTCAAGCTTTTTTAAATCACCATACCCCAATCACCCTACACAGGTAATTACTTTACATGTTAAATGAATGTGTGTGTGTTTGTAAATGCACAAGAGTTCAAATTATATTTTGAAATATCATGTTCATAAATTAATTTCAAAATGTGTATGATTTTCCTATGTGCATGTGTTTTTTAATATGTAATTGATATTGTGTTATGTATCTCATCCTGTTTCTTTCTCTTTTTCGCGTGGCAGCTTATTTTTAGTTCTATACATATCACTCTATCTATTTCCACTCTGCTCTATCTGTTACATAATGCTCCATGCTTTCATTTACCACATTTTAATTATCTACTTTCTTCCAATGCACACCTTGATTGCCTCCGATTCCCTATCACCACCAGAACAGCTACAAGAAATCTTTATGGGCTTGTGTAAGACTCTGTGATGTACACCCACAATCCAAATTTCTGGGTTCTCGACAAATATATGTGATCTGACTGAGAGCTGCCACTTTGCTCTCCAACATGACTGCACCAGCTGAAGGAGTAGAGTTATCACACTCTATAGCCCACATTATGGTCAGAAGCTCCATCCCGTTATCTCTTCACAATGATGTTCAAGAAATGGCAAGGACCCTGTTGTGTTGAATGTCAAGTTCTATTAGTTTGCACCCAATCTCCATGCTTTGGGATCCAGAGTTAAGGCAGGACCGTAAAATCACTTGTTGATTCTCTTCTCTGGTTTTTACGCTTTGCTATGGATCCTCCAATGTCCTGTTAGTTAATCACCAAACTTTTAGGGCTTTATCTATGCTTTTTGTTTTCTCACTCTCGTTCATATTTCAGATAAAATCCCTTTGGAACAGGTTAGGGATTCTCCTGTCAAACACAGTTTTCCTTTATTCATGGGCTGCACTTCATCCCTTGCCAAGGCTCAGATGTTCTGGCATGAGAAGCCGTGGTCTAAAACACTTTAAAACCATTTCTGTGGCCAATGGTTCACTTCCCCCATGACTTTTTTCTTGTCCAAATTCTCCAAATGCTTCAATTTGTAGCCTGGATTTCAAAATCACCAGTGATACATTCCAGATTTCTTTGGCTCCTATATAATTAATTCCCAAAGAGATCAGCAAAACCGTCAGTCAGTAGTCGGTGGGCTTGAGGAGAGAGTCAATTGCTGCTACTTTTTCAGAAGACTCACTCACCCCTTCCTCTGAGTCACTTTTTCTACACATCAACTTCCTGATGTTGGCTTCAATTCCCTTCATTTGCTTAGGATAACTTTTCCTCCTGACTTCTCTTTTGGATTACTTTCTCCATCCTGCTGAAACTGGTATGATGTTTCCCCATTACAACTGTCCATCTAACTCAGGAGTTTAAAAACATAGTTTGTTTCATAACTTCACATGAGTTTTGTGATTCCAAGTCCCTGTTTGTGATGATGGCAGAAAATTAATCGAGTCACTTTTAGAAACTTTCTCTCATCCAGTCAAATTCAAAATTAATACTTCACTAACAGTCCAAGTCACATAAATGCATCTTTATCTTCTCCTCCAAGGCAGTTTGGCATCGACTACCGTGGGGAGAACAAACGGTAAGAGTATCTCACCTTCTCAATACCTGTCCTGTACTCTCTGTTCACAGGTTCTCCAGTTTCACACAGCCTGGTCCCAGGATCAAGTAGGTAAAAATTGGCTGGTGTCTGACAACAATTCTCTCGCAAAAAAGATCTGTGGTTCAGTTGATTCCAGGAAGCTAGTAGCCACTTCTGTCTCTTACCTCAGGTAGAAATCAGTGTGTATCCCCTGGTGTCCCTCTGTCCCCTTGGTTGGCCAGATGAGCTCTCAAAGTTGGCAAATAAATGAATACTATCAGCTAACATCAAAGGCTCTCTGGAGCCACAAGGAAATTACAAAGTCCCACAATAGCCAACCTTGAAGATAAACTGGAGGTGGCAAGTTGGGGAATCTTTGTTTCCTTTTGAGCCTAGCAGCTCTGTTTCCACATAGCCCTGTAATTCTAGGGCTGTACTCAGTAAAATTCCTTTAAGGTAACGGTATTGTTTTATCCACGGTTCTTTGCAGGGAGATCTATCTAGTAATTCTCACCCCGCCCCACACCCCTTAACATTAACACACACACACACACACACACACACACACACACACAATCACCACCACAACCACCACAACCACCCCTCTCTGTTTTGCATTTTAAAGCATTTTTTTCTTTGTCAGCCGCCTTCTGCAGTTTGTCAGTGTCTCCTCCCAGGGCAGGGGATGGAGGTAGAGCAGGCACATAGAGGATTTCCTTTGAATTCAGTAATCTTGGACGGTTATCTTTGAGGTAGCTTGTATCCAGAGCAACCATTTCCAAATAAACCTCCTTGTGGTAGAGAATGGACCTGATAGGGGCACATTCCACTACTAATTTAGAGATCACCCTGCTGCTCCATGTCTTTCTTCTCCATAAAGCCAGCGGGAAGAAAGACCTTCTGCAAGCAATGGCTAGGACAACTTCTCATCTATTTGCAAAGTGAGCTCTTGAAAAGTTCATACTGAGTTAAATCCCCTTTGGTGAAAAATTCATATGCTTCTGAAATATGGTGCTTTGCCCTAGTACAAAAACTCCATCAGGTTGTAGGCAGAGGGTATTGAATTCAGAGCCGGACTATGTGGGTACCCACTCTGGGCAAGAAGCATGAAACATCAGCCCTGGCTCAGCCCTCTACAGGTTGCTGTTCAGCAGGCCTTTGTAGTATAATAGGTGTTTACTGATTTGAAACAAAAGTAAGGAACTTTCATTTCTATTAAGAGCCTGAAAAAACTTCCAGATTCTTCATAATGTAATCCAAGTAATTTGAATTACTTCTTTTTACTGTACTTGTTATTTCCTATATACATAAAGTATCTCATCTATATCACATTGCACCATTATGTATAACAAAGTGTCAGCACTGAAGGAAGCATTTATGGGGTTTATTTATTATGAACTTTGATACTTGCCCTTATTAGGAAACTTTGTAAAAGATTAGAAATGGACAGAAATTACTAGATATCCCCATCGGTTTTCTTTTACCATTGTAACAAATAACTAAAACCTAGTGGATTAAAACAACACAAATTTATCATCTTATACTTAGGGAAGTCCGAAGTCTGAAATCCAAGTGTCAACAGGGTTACATTGCTTCTGGAGTACAGAGGGGAGAATCTGTTTCCTTCCCTTTTCCAGGTTCTGGTAGCCCCCTGCGTTTCTTGGCTGGTGGACTGTTCCTCCAACTTCAAAGGCAGCAGTGCTGTATCTTCAAACCTCTGACTATGATCTACTCCTCTCGCTCCCTTTTTAACTTTAAAGGATTTGTAGTTATCTTGGACCCACCTGGATAACTCAGGACAATTTCCTTATCCTAAAGCCATCTGATTAACAAACAGTTCCATCTGCAATCTTAACATCCCTTTTCCACGTGACATAACATACTCACGGGTTCTGGAATTAGGACGTGGACGTGGAGGGGGGAGCATCATTCTGCCTACCACGGTGCTCTTTCAATGGAGTTCTCATTGTTATCTATGTAGTGGGAGTATCTGATTCCACGTGGATGTCCTCCTTGTCTTTGACGACAAGTAAGTCTCTATTACAACTCTATAAACTGAAGACACTGAGAGCAATGCAAATAATTCTTCTCTATAGAAATATAAATAAATTGTGCCTAATAAATACATAAATTTATTTCTGCCCTAGAGAAAAGATAATTCTAAACTATATCTTTTGCTCTATTAATATTAAATAGTTCTACATCAATTAGTAAATTTATTTCAGCACTGTTGATTATCTATATATGTATCTGTTCTTCAGAATCTTCTTTGAATCAGTTTTAACATTGCATTGATTCCTTCATTAATTAAATTACATAAAATCTTGACATGTTCATTTTAGATCTGTATGACAGTGATGATTTTATTTTTAAAAATTAAATTTTAACACCGTTGGAATCACCCAGTAGCCAAGAACTAGCCTCCGGGAAAATGTACCAGGAGCTGACACTCTCTAGAGCAATACGTCCCAAAGGCATTCCGTCTAACACTAATTCTGAGGATGTTAATAAATATTCCCTGAAAGAAGGGTTTTATTTTAACATAATTTGAGGAAAAGCTTTTATTTACAGAACCTCTCGGAGATCTTGTGTTCCATACAAACATTTTAGAAAATTCTACTATAGATTATTGAATTTTTGCCATGTTGCAAACCAATAACAAACCAGTAGCCAAGGCTCTTATAAAATTATAATGTTCATGCCAGAAAAATTAATTCTCCATATAGTTGTGGGTCCATTTCTGGGTTTTATATTCTGTTCCATTGATCTACGTGTCTGCTTTTGTGCAAGTACTATACTGTCTTGATGATTACAGCTTTGTAATACAGTTTGAAGTCCAGAATTGTGATGGCTCCAACTCTGCTTTTCTTTTTCAAGATTGCTCGGGCTAGCTGGGGTCTTTTGTTGTTCTATACAAATTTTAGGATTGTTTCTTCTAGCTCTTGTGAAAAATGCTGGTGATATTTTGATAGGGATTGCAGTAAATATGCAGATTGCTTTGGGACCCTGATGTTTATAGCAGCATTATCAACAATAGCCAAATTATGGAAAGAGCCCAAATGTCCACATCAACTGATGAATGGATAAAAAAGATGTGAGCTATATATAGATATAGATATAATGGAATATTACTCAACCATAAAATAATGAAATCTTGCCATTTGCAGCACCTTGGTTGGATCTAGTATATAATGCTAAGTGAAAATAAGTTAGTCAGAGAAAGACAGATACCATAGGATTTCACTCATATGTGGAATATATACATATATTTCAAAAAATTCAATCTCTCAGTTCCTTTGTCTCTATCTACCCCACTTCAAAACACTCTTGGATGTCTTTAACTAAAACCTGCTTGCAACCAGGAAGGTTATAGACATATAGGTATATCTCAGAAGTGAGTCTATCTCTAATTTCTGTTTGATTTTATTTATTTATTTATTTTTTTAGATATTCAAGAGGTTGAGACTGGAGTTAGGGCACCAAATTATTGACTTACAATAGATCATCGGTGATCCCAAACTCATGTTCCTTATCTAAGTTTCCTCCTTCCAGGTAACAGAGGGCCTGGTAGCTGGTAGGCAGATGCCTCCTCGGTGATTATGAATCAAAGAAAGATGAGGTATCCCCTTTTTCAGATCAAGTAAGATAATAAACACGAATATTATTAGATGTTTACCACTTCCAGGCACTGTGCTGAACACTGTACATGACTTCATTTAATACCTAAACTAGCAATATCCTCATCTTACTAAGAAAGAAACCAAACCGTGAGCCAGTAAGTCATTTGCTCAAAGTCGCATGGTGTGTGAGTGGCTGAGATCCGATTGAGACCCACACAATATCAAATGTTATGATACACAGGCCCACAGGCCCTTAGCTGGTGGGGCCAGCTATATTTCACATTTCATAATTTTTAAGATTTTAGAGAAGCTCACAGTTCATATAATTTACATTACAACACTCCTAGTACGATTGGGGTAGCATCTCATGATCAAACACATGAATAAATCCATAACAAAAAAACAAAACAGTCACACTGAGATAAATGAAGACTATAAATTGTCTCACGTCAATTCAGATCACATTTTGTTGCCAAATGAATCAGAAAACTGTTTCCATTTTCAGTGTTTGAGATTTGGGAACTGTTCATAAAGGATTCTGGACCTACACTTCCTTCCTTTTACATACCTAGCTCTGTTCACTAAAATTAGTATCTTTCTCTTCCTTGGATAGCACAGGAAATCAGAATACTGCTGATTTACTTTTACTTTAGGTCTTACCAGCCACCAGCCTTCTAATACCAGGTTCCTTTTTCAGTCAGGGCAAAATACAATTAGCCTCCAGGGGGAGCTCCAGGCCTCTGGTTTCATCCGTCCTTTATCGGACCACTTTGCACACTCCAGTGCACACACATCTGGACATGTCAAGAAAGACTTCCGTAGGCCACCAGACTAAGGGTGTGGTCCCTTTTCCCCATTATTTTCTTTCTTGGGAGTCTGTCTTTCTTCTCCATACCTGGTACAACAGATGATCAGAAGCAGCTGCTGGCCGTCGCCTACCCTGCCCCGAGACAGCATAGGGTGGTCACTTCAGATAGGCCAGTAGCCCTTAGGAAGATGCAGGCTGTGTTTCCATTTTCCGTGGCAGGCTTTTGTACTGCTTTTCCTTACCATCAGCGTGGTATAATGGAGAAGATAGAGGCTTTGGTCTGAGTCCAAAAGAAAATGAGAAAAGTAGGTCTTCCTTAAACATATCACAGGGAGGTCTCTGCATCCTCAGCTGGGTTCACCAGGCCACCCCATTGGAATTTGGGATAAAAGTTCACTGAAGCAACCATACATGTTCTGGTCTTGTCCCTGATGCCTATGTCCCACATGAACTTCAGAGGGACATAGCTGTAGTGAGACTGTTAGCTAGGTCCCTGGACAACAAAGTCTCATTCCCATTTAGCCACAATTTATAAATATAATTGTCTAGATGTAGGCGTTCTTAGTTTCTGTCACATTCCAGGCCTGCTTCCTTCTGTCTGCACCTTGCATTTGGGTGCTTTTATGCCCAAATTTGTGGGAACTCTTTTGGGTATTTCTGAAAATTGCCCTGATTGATTGCATGCATTTGTGTGTTATGCTTTACCAGGTAGCTCTCAGAGGATAACTGTGCACCCAGAGTTGGTATTCAAAACCCTGACAACTGGAATGACACAAGCAGCAGCCAATCAGACCAGACGCTAGCTACAAGCAACCCAAAGGGCTGTGCTGATCGATGCTAATGGAACCTCAGCCTGGCTGGTGTACATCCATTTTAGAAACTAGCTTATGATTCTATTCTAGCCCCTCCTCTTTTCATTTCTTTTCTTTTCTTTCTTTCTTTCTTTTCTTTTCTTTTCTTTTCTTTCTTTCTTTCTTTTTTTTTTTAGAGAGGGAGAGAGAGAATCTTAAGCAGGCTCTACACCCTGCACAGAGCCCAACGTGGGGTCCACGTGGGGCTCCACATGGGGTTTTATCTTACAACCCTGAAATCATGACCTGAGGTGAAATCAAGAGTCAGATGTTTAACTGACTGAGCCACCCAGGTGCCCCAAGTTCCTTCCTTCTTTGACCCACTTGTGAAATGTATCTTCATGTATCATTGAGGAAGGAGTCAGAAATTTTCTACTGCAGTAAAACCATTATAATACATGCTACAGTGGGAAGAAACAAGTAAACAAAAAACCAACAGTAGTGCTAATTATTCTTACCACCTATTTATGCATAATACGAAAGAAGCTTTTTTTCTGAAAGAAGCTGATATCTCTATCTAGAAGGTAGGGTGTGGCCTCTACAAATCTGCTTTTACTTCTAAACGGACAGGTCCTAAGAGTCAAGCTTCAGCTCACAACCGATTGCTGCTAGAGCCATGCAGATTACTCACTGTAGAAAGCTCCAAAAATATATTTCCTAAACCTGCTGACTGTAACCTTCTGCTTAGCAACCAAGACTACCAGAAGCCAAAATTATACATTTTGGTCTAAACAGTTTTGAACTTCTGAAGCATTAATAAGCTGCCCATTGTGCATGACCTAAAGTGTCTAACTCAGGGGTATTTTCTGCACACATTAGTCAAAGGCACCTCCCAACAAAACATGACACTCAACACTCGTGGCTCTACTAGACATTCTAAACAGCAGAAAAAAAAAAAAGATGAGAATTAAGGTATAAAAGTTGTTGCAAAGAACTGTGAGTAATAGCAAGTATCAGAAGAGCAGGCCAAGTGCTTCTACCAGAGAGATTTCTCTGCTTCATGACAATATCCAGGCATGGAGTAGCCTTCCAGGGCAAAAGCACAAAACATTAACATTGGAACAAACATTATTATAACCTCCCATTCTGCAAAGGAGAAAAGAAAATCTTTCAATTTTATCTCAACTTCAGTTAAATCCTTTAGAGTTTTCTGATGAATATGCATACAGCCTACTTATAAAAGTCATTTATATGGCCTTTTTGGTTGGGATATTTCTGTTGCATAAAGCATGTGAGGACTGCTGTTGGGCAAAATTTTCCCTTTTATCCCTCTGGGTAAGATAAAGTATAGAATATGAAGAACCTTTTCTCCTTTCCCACTCTCTTTCTCCTTCAGGTGTTCATTTTTGGCCAAGGACAGCTCTGCACATAAATTTGAAAAATCCAACTCCCATCAATTCTAGACCTCCTGACCTAGCACTATTCAAAGTGTATTCACATACCACTGCTGAGTTTTTCTTATCAGTCCAGGACAGAATTATACAGAAACTGAGAGTTGCATTCAGAAATTTTTCATCAGCTTGTCACAACAATTTTAAATCTCTTAAAGCTAACCATATAAAATAAGGGTTTATACTTTGTGTTTTCATCCATTAAGAATCCCACCAGTTTCATTCCTTATTATTGTATCTCTTAGAATTTCATGGTTTGTTTCAACTATACAAAGATTTTTGGACACTCAATTCAGAGATCGTCCAACTCATTTCAAAGAACTCTTTTATCCAAAGTTTTACACAGAGGTCCACTGTTTAAAACAAAAGAACAAACAAATATCCAGGTCACAGGAACAAGGTAATCTGGTTCTTGACACACTCAGGGCTTGCCCCCTTCCCCATTCACCCCCACACTCCATAATAGCTCCTAAAGCACTTTCTCAGACCCCTGGAGCTCCGTAGTGCACAATGTGGAAAAGCACTATCTTTCTAATAGTGAGCAATGTGAACACCTCGCAGTAGGAACAGGTTTAACCATGTTGAACTGACAAAAATTTTGTTAAGTTAGAAAAAATAAAACTGACAAAATTTTGTTAAGTTAGAAAAAATAAAACGCAAGCATACAGACTTTTAGGAGCATAACTACTTCTGAAAATTTCCAAGAAGTAATGGCCAAAGGTTAATTGTGACATTTACCTTTGAAAGTCTGACCTGTAGTGAGTTATCCATAACCTTCCATTGTTTTTATCCAATTATGTTTTTTACATGCTTTGAGAAAAATGCAGAATTTCCTGTTAGGGACTGTGATTTTAGCTGGTTGGTTGATTTTGTGATCATCCAAGGTCAACTTTCCTCAAGTTCAAAGACAGGAAAACACAAGAAAACAGTGAAGAAGTCACACATTTCTTGATAATCTTTTGACCCTTATAAGGAGCTGGCAGTTGGAAACACTAATCTGATTAGTCCCAGGAAGTGCACTTCTGGAGAAGTAGGATGACATCTCCTCAGCAAAAATATTTAAAGAACATGCTGCAACCTCAGGTCAGGTGTCCACTTTTTCTTCCTACCCCGATCTGGAAGGAGAGTGTTCCTGGAAAAATTTGGCATAAAGGAAAGAAGCAATTACCATCACTTTATACGGACAAATTTTTGAGCATTCCAGGACCAAAAAAAATAAATAAATAATAACCTCTCTTAGGCTCTTCTGTTACCTTAGGACAAAACTTGCCCGCAGATGCACAAAATATCAAGATAAGGCAGAGATGCTCACAGACGCAGTTCAAAGCTCTGGTGGCTTGATGCTGACATGCTGAGTGCGGTTCCTGGGATAAGAGTTTGGTGGGGTCACTGGCACTGCCCAGGGTACATGTTGCCCCTCTCCTGGCTCACCACAACACGAATACTGAACACTATTTTCACTTTTCATCTATTTTTATAAAAACAATAAGCCTCTTTGGATTTCATTCAGTTAGCAAAAGAGGTGCAAATGTAGGTCTTTCATAAAAGCGAAGTGGCACAATGCAAATGTTTGAAAAGCAGGGGATACCTGTACCAGGCAAAACACTGGAGCCCCCGGGAAATTTGCCTTGGTTACAGTGTTTTGCACTGCATGGGGAGCTTAGGCAAATGAAGACCCTGAAAAGGCAAGAGTCCCAAGGACCCATCCACAGTTGAAAGTGGGTTCATATTTCCCTTGGGTCAACTGTCAAGATGAGGAGTTCTGCATTAGCCTTGAGTTCATGGAGAAGATGGAGAAAGCAATTCATTCATAAAAGTGCCAAAACAGTGAAAAGATGACAGCCTTTCGTTCTGACCTTCCTGGTCCAGTTCTCTTGTCTACATGGCAGACAGATGCTTCTTACGACCTGCCAACCTTAGTATAGTTTGGAATTAGCAACTGCTACTTCAAGGTACTGTCATTTATTTGCTCTCCCTCACAAATTTCTCTCTTTTTTTTTTTTTTTTAACTGAGGAAGCTTTAATATATAGGTTGGAGGATTTTTGTCACTCACAGACAATGTTTTGGGTCCTGGAGAGAATGGAAGAAGTAGATAAGAAGACAAAAAATGTCTTAAAGAATCTGGGAAGACATCTCTTCAATGTCTAAGATAGCAGTTATGTTGATTTCATTTTTCCTCTGATCATCTTTTCTTCTCAAATTATCTAGAATGATCTCACTGTGGTTTGCAAGATTTGTATCAACTTCTAGCCATGAATTATAAATTAAACAATCACATTTTGCAATAGCAATTTAAAGACAGAAAACCTCAAAATTTCACTTCCCTTTAAAATCATATGTTTGAACATCAACTCTGATGTTGTTAAAAAACCCGGAAAATGTGTCTTTAAATTGAAGCTACAGGATATTTTATTAAGACTCTGGGACAAGCTGGGGGCTATTATTTTTTTTCCTTTCTACATGGTACACAAAATTTAGACTAGAAATGTGAAGGGCTGTGGTAAATTCCATGACTAGACCTCAGATTTCCACATTATTGACTCTTATCCTAGCCATTAAGTCAAGCCTTCATTCTAGTAGGATTCCATGCAGAAGTAAGGTATTTTTCATAGTTTTCCATAGCATTTAATTTTTTGTGCCCACATAGGTAATCGAGAAACAAATCTGACATATTCTAGAACTGAGAAAATTCAACCATCTTCCAGGATATTTTGGGATTTCTAAACTAAGTCTATACTGTTTGCAAATTTTCTGCTACCCACATATTGTTGAGAGGAAGAGCTTTTTAAATATTATCTGTTATTTTGAATTATTCTCCTTTCAACAAGAAGACGTACAAACTGCATGTGGACTTAATAAGGACTCCAGATGCTGGTAGCCCTATAAACGGGCATGTTCAAATCTTAAAAAACAGTTGATTTTAAATATCTCCCTGGGAGAGATGACATAGGATAAGATAGAGAGGTGTGCAGGTCATGATAAAACGTCCATTTCCATGCAGACATTCAAAAGTGTGAGAGTAGGAGGAAGTCATGAATTGCTTGATGGATCATCTTCTGTGGAAGTAGAGTGTCTGTTGGGCAGTTGGTAGCCTGAGAGGAAGTACACCGGGTGGAGCACAGAAGAAATCCATGGAGATGTTGCGAGATTTTGTTTCATTCTCCCAGAGTAGGAGGAAAGGAGCCAGAAAGGGAAGAAGCAAGCTGAAGTTTCCTCTGCTACAGTGAAGCAACTCATTGATCACACTACAAACTCTTGATATCATCAATATAAAAGGATTTATGTACTTTTGGTGAAAGCCTAGGTTAGCTTGGGACCAAAGGCAGGTGAAAGCTTTGGGATTCCAATCGACCTTTATCCCCCCCTCCTTTGAGGCCACAAAGGTGGACTGTAGTCCCTAGAGCCAAGAAGATGCATTTTGCTAAAACTAATTAATCTTGAATGATAATAGGTACGAAACCCTGAAATTATGATTTTTTAATGGCTTTCCACAGCTATTATGAAAAATAGGATAGTTATAACATGTAAGCCAACCAACCAACCAGGGTTTATTCTGTTAGGTTCAGTTTGTAATGAAAACATTATGATCAGGAGTCTTTTCATAAAAGACAATATTCTTCCTACTGAATTGCTTTATAAGTATTCAGATATTACAGTTGTCTGTGTCTAGTTACTTCAGTGGTGTAACGCCAGGCAATAATTAGGCCAAGGTCAAAAGTTTGACCTCAGAAGGTCAGCTGGCCGTTATTAATTGCATGTCACTGTCAGGATGAGTAAGAGTTGCTTCCCCTAAAATATTTGTCATTTTTGAAGTCTTCTTACAGATGCTAACTACTGTGGTCAGCATTCTCATAATCAAAACCCATAATTCTAGATGGAGGTTTTGCTTATGGATTCATTCAACAAATATTTATTGAGCAATATGCTAGGCACCATGCCTAGTACTGGGAATTAGTAGATAAATAAAAGGAAAGGGAACAAACATTTGGGAGCCTCAGCTGTCCCAAGTATTATGCCAACCAACTTACATGCAAGGGGTCTTTTTATTCTAAATCAAACACATCATTTTCCCATTGATCCTTTTAAAAAAATACACTATTTTAAAAGTTATAAAGGTATTATATGATAATTATAGAGAATATGAAAAATATGGAAAGGTACAAAGGAGAAAATAGCATTCCTAATAGCAACCCCTGTAGATAAGTACTCTTAACTTGGGGGATCTTTTCCGTATGTGAATTAACACTGTTCTATGCCTGAAAGATTGTAATGTGTCTTGAGGAGTTGTAGTCTTTGTAGAGATGCTGATGAAGATTAGAAACTGGAGACTCTAGAGCTAACTTCGCTGTTGATATGAGACTTTGGGAGATTCGTTCTCCCCACTCCCATGCCCACCCCACTTCATCCACACTGAACAACTCATCCTCCTTTAAGCCTAAGGAAAGGTCCTTTCCTCTGGTAGCTCTTCCCTAACTTTCATCCCATATAGTCACCCACTAGTTACCATTCCCCAGTTTGTGCTCCCGGGCACCCTGACTTCTGTGTAGCTTGAATTGTAACAAAGTACCAGCTCTTATTGGCTTCATGTTCACTTCTCCCACAATTCTGTGGGGCAGCTTGAGCAGTGCCCTTCTCTCTTATCTACTGTTGCATCTTCACTACTTAACAAAGTATCAGACATAGAAAAACATTCTTTGGATTAACTGAATGAATGAAAAGTTATGTATAAAGACCTCGGATTCTATAGGAATTCTGTCGGTACCAGAGGCCAAGAAATGGGCTAGCAGCTGTTGGTGCGTTGATGGGGCAGAGGAGGGAGAGAAGGGCATAGCAAGATGAGGGCAAGGTGACGCAGAAACTCAGTGTGGAACTTGGGGAGGAGACTGAAGAGTGTATTGGTGGCCTTGGTTTACACGATAGATAAATGTCTGAAATTTCACTCTTTTGGGAAATGGATTCATTCTCCTGTTGATGTACACTATCAGCTCCAAGTCATGGATACATGTGCACACACACACACACACATGCACACAAATCTAAAATTAGCATCTAAAAATCATACTTAAGAATGTCTAAAGGTTTTTAACTAAAAGAATATCTGAAAATAACTCTGTAATAGCCATAATCTCATATAATAACTCAAATACATTACCAAATATTCAGCAGCATAGAGAACAGAGAAACTTCCTGGAATCAGGAGTTATGGGAAAGAATAAATCTTTTATTTCTGGAGAAACACTTAGGACATTTTTTTTTTAAGGAATTCATTAAAAGAAGAACTTTTGAGCAAGTGTTTTCTTATGATATCTTTTACTTCCTGGCTTCTTTCCAAACCAGATGAGAAGTATCAAGTGAAAAGTCTCAAGTCTGCTGCTTGGAATTTTCTTACATTCATACAGATGCGGTTGTTTTATGAGTTCTGTCCTCCCTACTGGTATTTGCCTCAGTGTTCAGGCTTTGTGGATTTAAGCAGTAGCAGAGCTGGCAGAGCCTTAGCAATTACCTAATCCAGCTCCAACACTTTGTAGATGATGAAAACAAAGGGGCAAAGAGCCTTGCTAAGTACACATGCTAGTTGCTGGCAACCTCAGCCTAGGCCTCTGGACACTCTGCCCCTCCAGTGTCCTTGGCCTGGACAATTTTGTCTCCCAGAATGAGCCATGTTTGTATGTGTTTTGGGAAAGGAGGGTGAGGCGATGCTTAGGATTCAAGACTGACCTTCACTTATGTGACCATGGCCACAATCAGGTTGTGCATCCTAAAGAACCAAAGGAAGCACCATGTTCTAGTACAGAAATGAGGAGGCATGAAATGCTACTGCTCTCTGCAAAAGAGCTTGTGACAGCCAGAAGGAGCTCAGATCTGGAATCACTATCTTAAGTGATTATCCTAAAAAGGAAAAAAAAGAAAAGTGACAGGGAAGGGATTTGGAATGATACTGATTCATTCTTCAAACTGAATTTACATTGGATCTGCATCAAATCAACATTCAGAAGAGTATACTTTCCACCTCCTTTAGAGTGCATTTTGAGAATATCAGTAATAACAGAAAAAGCAATATCAGAGCAAAAAAGGGAAGACCTCCCAAACCTCTCTACCTATACATACACAACTCCCATTAAATTAAAAGAAGATACAGAAGTCAGACTTGGAAAAGAAATAGCCAGGGCCATTTCACCACCTCAAGTCCATCCTCTGGGATGTTGAATCACACATAGAACTTGAAAAACATGCAAATGAATATAAGCCCATCATATATGTCCTATGAATATGAGTATATGTGAAACCACCTAAGGGGAGATAGCATGCAATGAACAGCAAAGCACCAAGTCAGCTCTTCTGTGCTGAGTGAATGCAGAGAGCAGACTTTCATCCTCTGTGAAGTAAAAATAGAGCTGAGACTGGGCCCTGTGCCTGGCTAGCTTACCCCTGGAGCTTAGCACATCTGGGCCCTGGCTTTACAGAGAAAAGCAAGGAACAATATAATCCTCATGGTCTTTTGGCCACAAAGATCCTCAAACCCATTCCCAATCTGTCAGGGTGCTAATCTGTTTTGAACATTCAGTCTTTCTTTCCAAAAGTCTTCCCAGAGTAACCCAACCCTTCCACCAAGCTGCCAATACGGCCTGACTTCTGTTTTCCTTCAGTTGGAATTCTACTGCACATACATCTGGCTGGCTGGTCTGTTTCCCTATTAATTCAGATGCTGCTTGACAAAAATCTGACTCTTGATGGGCATATTGGTCAGTGGTCTGCAGCACTTTGTTCTGTGAATGTCCATAAAAAGATGCAGCTTTATAAATGATGCCTATTAAGGAAAAGCAGCTCCTACAGGATAAAGGGTCATTGTGCTCTCTCTAAACTCTCCCAAAACTCTGGCTGCAATACAGACTTTGAGGTAGTGAGGGTTGTGGGGAACAAGGGGTTAAAGAGAAAATGATTATGATTTAAAGAATCCTAAGAAACTAATTTACATGATCTATTTTTAATCTCTCATATGATTGCCACCCATGTAAAATGAGGCCTGCTTACTCTTGTTTTGAAGCCAGGTGCAGCCAAGACATTTAAACCACATCATTCTGACTCAGAAGGCTTTCAAAAATTTACTAGATCATTGTTGCAATTTCCTTAAAACTTTCTAAAAATCCTCTCTAGACATCTTTTCTTCTCCCCAAGTTTCATATTGATGAGGGCATCGTCTCTCAAATTTTGGTGAATAAAATCCTCCATCTAGTTATATACTGATGTATTGAGGAACAGATTAAAGTTACAAAGGGAATCCATGTAAATTATCTCATGTTTAGCTCAATGAATTGAGCACCTGCTCTGTACCAGTCACTGTTAATCTAGTAACACAATCCCTGCCTATTGATAATGAAAACAGCACAGCAGACAACATAATTGTCTCAATTTATACAAGTTTACACTCAGAGATTAAGAAGGACATTTTGCTGGTAGTAGTGGTAACATCTGAACTAGACCCAGGACTATATAACTTTTGGATCATTACTCTCTGGTTGTCTATCCAAGAGTGTGTTTTTCACAGATTGAAAAACATGAGCTATTAAAAAACAAAAACAACAACAAAATCCTTTTAGTTATGCTCAATTAGAATTCTTAAACTGGCCTAAAAATGATAGCTACAGCCAACTAGAATTTGAAATGGTTTTCTAAAGAAAAAGAAGAAAGAAAGGAAAGAAAGAAAGAAAGAAAGAAAGAAAGAAAGAAAGAAAGAAAGAAAGAAAGAAGAAAGAAAGAAAGAAAGAAAGAAGAAAGAGAAAGAAAGAAAGAAAGAAAGAAAAAGAAAGAAAGAAAGAAAGAAAGAAAGAAAGAAAGAAAGAAAGAAAGAAAGAAAGAAAGAAAGAAAGAAAGAAAGAAAGAAAGAAATGGTTTTCTAAATGGCATCTTTTCTCCATTGACCCTCTGTACCAGTGCTATCCAATAGAACTTTCTGAAAAGATAGAAATATTTTGTGCTGTCTGTTATGGTGGTCACTAGCCACAGCCAACTGTTGAGCCCTTGAAATCTGGCTAGTTGCAACTGAAGACCTGAAGTATTGTATTGCATTGTATTGTATCGAATTTAAATGTAAATAGCCACATGAGTCTCTATAGTGTGCAGATTAAGGCAACACTAAGGATAACCAGGGAATTTTACATCTTTTACAGGAGACTATTTCCCTTTACAGATAGAAGGGATATTGAACAGATATTTAACCTGTTTTATTATTTTGTGGGGTGAAGTAAAGTGCAGTAGAAAAAGAAATGGACAGGTAAAGATGCTTACAGGCAGAGCCCAAAAGGATGCAACCTTTCAGAAAACAAAATAAGTGAGTAGAGATGGTGATTGACCTCCCACATACCGACCACTGGTAGGAAAAAGGTCTTCTCTCAGCAAAGACAGTTTTACACTTGCAGTGTTGGGGAAAATAAGCTTGTGTTTACAGAAACTTACGGAAACCTATTTCTAAATGAATTGGCTTGGCTATTTTTATCCATTCAAGCCTACACATATTACTGAATATTAATAAACTCTGTAGTCTAAAATGAACTGGTTGAATGTGGAAGGGAGAGAATTTATTCTTTTTTCCTCTTAATAAGAAACACACAAACCTGGAACTTTTCGTCTTTGACTTGTGCACACCAAGTTAAGATGTCAGACCTTAAAGATTCAGGTATCAGCTCAACAGAGGGCAAAACATTCTTTTTCTGTCACTAATTCTCATAATCCTCTGACTTGCACATGTAGTATCTGAGGATTTTTCTAATAAAAGCACACCTGCTTTTTCTCATTCCTTTGCGCATATCCACACTGTAAAGACATTCAAGTTGCTCAATGTGACAAAGTTCCACCATTAGCTCTGCTCCTGAGCTGAGGCTACCCCAGAGATTTGGTGACCAGGGTCCAGATAACTTAATAAAAAATAGAAGTTTATAATGGAATCACCGACACCAGTTCAATTCCAACAGTCCACACAGGTGCCATCAAGCAGAGAGCAAACGGAAGCCAAGACTCATGGAGCTCTCAGGACACCATAATTTTCTTCCCTTAATTATAAGGAATTATTATAGGCTTCCAAGACATAATATAAAATAGTATAAAGGTAGCAGGATGGGAATTTTTAACTTGTTTTAATTCAGAAAATCCACTACCTGTTTTCTGTTTGTCTTTGCTTCTCTGCATTTAAAGGAGTGATTGGACCCATTCCAGGAGAGGGTGAACTTTCTCTGCCCTCTCTCCATTCCCATCACTCTCCACCCCAGGAGGGAAAGCAAACACTTCTCCTTCCCCCTAGCAAGTGTCTAAATGAGTAAGCCTCCCTGCTTTGGAAAGAGAAAGTAGTGTTTATTTGCTAACAATTTTGACTCTAAACTTCATAGCCATTGAAGATGCATCAAAGAAAAGTACATAGTATGGGGCTTTGGGCTCCGTGGATAGAGGGTTTATCTTGTGAAGCTGTGGAAAATACTAACATTTGGGGGCAGTGGGCAAGACAATAGGGGAGTTGCTGGAGGGGAAGAATTGTTTGGGAAAAAGAAATAGGATGTAAGGGGTGGGGAAATGGGGCACTGACATGGAAATATAGGGTGAGGAATTAGACAACCGTCTTGAATATGAGAAGAATCATAGTGCTCTTCATCTAACATCCACTGTGGACATAAGTGACAGTCATCCCGAAATCTGTACCTGGAACCTCAGAAGGAAGTTTTCTCCATCTGTATCAACACCTCACTAAGTTGGCTGCACAATGGAGACAATAACATCTTGCCACAGAACATTGCCCTGTTATCCGCAGGGCCACAGTGCAGACCATATTGCTACTCTATCTATCCCAGGGCACATTAAGATTAAGGACTCCCAAGATCCTCCTATGAATCCTGGGGAGGGGCTTTTCTAACTTTACTTGGGAAGACTGCGTTGAGCAAGCTTATATCCTGAACTGAGACAGTGACGTTTAAGGGGAAGCTCTGTATGTTAGTGGACCACTGATTTCCTCTCTAGGATCAATTTCTTCTCTGGTCTTCTACAAACAGATTGCAAATTTTTTTTTTTTTTTTTTTTTGGTCTCCACCATCTCTTTTCTTTTCAGTCTGTTATTTAGGAGGCACTGACCCTATCTCCGTTCTCAGTTGATGGACATATGTTAATCCTACCCCTTGTCAGTAATATGTCCAGAACGCAAGCTTAAACCAAATAGCCCAATGGGATTTCCAAATCACAATGGGATTTCCCCTTGTGACAGGTACTGGTCCAGGGCTGGAGTGTGTGATCTATCTGGACCCAGTCAGACAGAAAGAAAGGACTTTCATTTTATGACTGGAAAAGATGCTATCCCTCTCACCTGGTGGACATGAGCAAGTCACTTTGATTCTTAATGGCAGTCATTTTAGACACACAAGAGAAACCAATCTTAAATTGATGCAAAACCTTTGACACAGAAAGAGAGGGAAAATACTTTCATGTTTGAAGACATTGTTGAACCACTAAATCAGCCATTCCTGAAGACTATCCTACCTAAAGATATATTCATTTCCTTGTTTAGATCAATTTACTCGGAGTTGTCCATTAATTGTGGCTGAAAACTGGCTTTAAATACTTATTAGAAGTACCCAGGAAGCTGATAGGGAAAACTGCTTCTCTGCTCTTTCAATGATTAGCCAGAAAGGAAAACCATTTAGTATAAGGGAGGTAGGAAGCTAATTAAGTAGTCATAACACCTAAAGGCATGTAAATTTCCTCTTAAGGCCATATGTAAACACAATCAAACTGTAACTTTATTGATTGATTAATTTTTTAAAAGATTTTATTTATTTATTTGTGAGAGAGAGAGAGTGTGTGCACACACAAGCTCGAGCTGGGGGAGGGGCAAAGGGAGAGGGAAAGAGAGAATCTCAAGTAGACTCCATGCTGAGCGCAGAGCCCAACACAGGGCTCCATCATGACATGAGCAGAAACGAAGAGTCAGATGCTTAACTGACTGAGCCACCCAGGCGCCCCTCAAACTGTAACTTTAAAGAAGATTTTGTTATATGGCAAGGGGGAGCAATAAGGACATGAGTGAAGAACAAACTGATAAATAAAATTCATCTTTCAAAGTATGTAACTGTGCCATAGCTACCTAATGTCTAGGTTTACAGATCTTATTCTGCTTTTTGTCCTAAAATTTGTGCCCTTTACCAAAGGCTGATGCAGCTACCCATGTGATCCTGTTCAGCCTTCTAAATTCCCCCTAATTGGCCTCAACATGGCTAGCACCATTTTAAACTTGGCCCCTGTGGAGTTCCATTAGGCCTTTCATAAATTTCAACCTAAGAGTTCTATTCAAGTTCTATTTAAGAGGGCCCATCTCTCGCTGTGTTTCTCAAAGTCTAACCCAAAAGTCCTCCACACTGGAATCACTGGGACTGACTACTTAAAATGTAGATTCCTAGGTTTTGCTCGAAGGGATTATGATTCACTAAGTCTGGAGTAGCACCCAAGAATCTGCATTTAAACCAATTCCCCAAGTGCTTATGATCAAAATAACAGTGGAAAACACTGTTCTAGGAATATCTTTAACTTCCTCAAAACTAGTAATTAGGATAATTTATCACTTATACTGTCATGAAATAAACATCATACAAATACAATTCCTCACTATTTATGCATAAATGCATATATAGTGCCTATTTCAGACTTGCAAATCTGGCTTGTAACTACAATTCTACAAGCCATTTTTCTTATACCCTTTTTTTCCTTAACCAATACAAACATACACTTTTCTTTTACCCAGTAGAATAGGCACAATGCTAAAGAATGTTTTACTCTTGCCTTCAAAAAATTCTAGTTTAAGTCCAAATACACATTTCCTCATAAAAAGAGAATGTCACAAGAACAATGGAAAGATATCTCTGAGCCTGAACATAGACTTCTAGTGAAAATTCTATTTTTCCAATAAATTCTAAAAATTACTAAACACATTCAGAATCAGGATGCTAATACATTAGAACTCAAGGTGACTAAAAATAAAAAGGAGAACTATTTCAAGAAGTGACCATCCATATGCCAGGGTCACTCCTACCCATAACAGAATAAGAAAGTCCCTCCTATTCCAGAATACCTTCCCCACCCATTTAGTCACCCACCGCCTTCCGTTTTCACATCACATTTCTTTAATGTATTATGTTTAGGGCTGCTGTAACTTTGAACCATGATGTGGAAGGAATAGCATATCAACTAACTGTAAACACTTTTGCTAGAATGTATGTCACAATTACTTGGAATAACTGATGTGATAGCACCCAGGTCAGACAAGTTTCAGTGGATAGGAGGTTGCCTTAAATTGGATTCTCCCAGAAGCAGTTGCTGAGACAAAGATTTAAGGGATAGTCATTTATTTGAGATCAGATCAAGGAAATCACGGGTAGGGAAACAGGGAAGTGAAACAGGGAAAAGAGAAAAGCAATAGAGGGTGTGATAATGAGCAGTTAACAACTCTGGCAACTGGGGCTTGTGCCATGGTGTACCTCCAGGACATTACATAGCACATTTCCGAATTTTCTCAAACAAGGCATAAGGAGTGGGGGCATTTACTCACCAACTGCTGTTCCTCATTGCTTGAGGGATGCTCCAGGGCACCATGTCCTCCAAGCACCATTAGTGTTCCACTTGTATGGAGTGGAGTGACTTGAGTCTCAGGGGCTTGAAGAAGAAAGCTGTCAGCAGATAAGAGACTGATGAGTGCTGAGGGAACATAGGTTTGTTCCAATAGTGTCTGCTGCAGCATCCCTCAGATCCCCTTGGGTCTTATGTTATGTTGCCTCAGTCCTGTTGCTGATCCTTCAAGGAGGTGATTCACTAGGACTTCAAAAGACAAAAGAAAAAAAGACAACGGGAAGGTTGATGGGGCAAGAAATAGTCTCCAGGGGTGCAGTTGGGCCCAAGGTCATAATTGGTAACTATCATCTCCATCCTCTACCACCTGTTTAGCTGCCCATCTGGCCTTAGTTGCTTGCTTGGTGTGGTAACCTAAACCTTCAGCCCTGAGGGGTCTGAGTCCTGACTGCCTTGCTCTTGTCAGAGACTGCTTGAATTGGCTGTTCATGATTATCATCATGGATGAAATCAGTGGATGTGCCCCGGTGAATTTCCTGGGTCCCAGATATTTTCTTATTCACATCTTCAAAGTGAAATTGCAAAACAGACAACAAACAAGACCCCTAAGCAATGGGATGGGATTGGAAGAACTTCCAGTTTGGTACACACATTAAAGGTGGAAGGGGGCATGCGTGGAGAGGGTATGGAAGCTCCATTCCTCCCCCCTGACCCCAGCCCCAGTACTATGCATCTATTCCAATTGGCTGTTCCTGAGTTGGATGTTTTATAACAAACCAATAATACTAACTGAAGCACTTTCCTGAGTTCTATGAGGCATTCTAGCAAATTATTAAATGTGAGGAGGTGTATAGCCAGTTGTTCAGAAGTATAGGTGGCAATCCGGGACTTGGGACAGGCATCTGAAGTTAGGGCAGTCTTGTGGGGCTGAGCCCTTGAGCCTGGGGAATCTGACACTAACTCTGGGTTGAATTGTAGCACACAGAATTGGTATCCAAAGAGTTGGAGAACTGGTAGTTAGTGTGGAAAAAAGCCCACACATTTGGTGTCACAAGTATTTATGAGTAAAAATAGCTCAGATTATATATTTTGGAAACAAATCCTTTATGAGAGATATGTGCTGCAGGCATCTTATCCAATTTGGTAGCTTGCCTTTTTGCTACCTTTTGAAGAACAGGTGTTTTTAATTTTGATGAAGTCCAATTTTATAAATCTTTTGAAATGATTTATGCTCTTTGCAGTCTGAGAACTCTTTGCCCACCCCAAAGTAACAAAATTTTCTCCTGTCTTTCTTCCTGATGTTTTGTAATTTTGACTTTATACTTAGGCCTTTGATCCATTTCAGATATATTTTTGTGTATGTTGTGAAGAGTTGATGTTTATTAACTTTTCTCATCTTGATATCCGGCAACAACTTTTTGAACAGATTTTTTTTCTTGTTAAGTCACCTCTGCACCTTTGTAATAAAGCAATTGACCATATATGTTTGGGGTCTATTTCTAGTCTCTATTCTGTTCTCTCTTTCTTTCTCCCTTTTTTCTCTCTCCCCCCCATATCCATATATATATATATGGATATCCATATCTATATTCATCCATATCCATATATATCCATATATAGTATCCATATATATATATACACACACACATATGTATATTGTAAGTTTTGAAATCAAGTAGGATAAGTCCCACCACTTTGTTCTCTCTTTTTATAAATTGCTTAAGTTATTTTAGTTCTTTTGCACTTCCATACATAATTTTGAATCAGCTCTCCAGTTTCTACAAAAATAGTTTGCTGGAATTTTTATTGATATTTTATTGACAAATTTGGGGATATGAAATCTTAATAATATCAAGTCTTCTGCCCCACAATCATGGTATGCTTCTCCATTTATTTACGTATTCTCAATTTCTCTTAGTGATATACCATGTGTACTTGAAAATAATATGTATATTGCAGTTGCATGTAGTGCTTTATAAACATCAGTTAGGTTTGGTTTATAGTGTTTTTTATGATCTTCCGTGTTTTATTAATTTTTTATGGCCTAGAGTCCTTAGTAATTGTTGATGGAAGGGAGTTCAAATCAGGCACGATGTGTTGAGTTGTCTATTTCTCTTTTATTCTTTCAATATTTCCTTCATGTATTTGAAGCCCTTGTTATTTGGTGTATGCATCCTTATGATTGTTACATCTTTCTGATGAATTGTCCTTTTAATTATTATTAAATGTCCCTGGTGATTTATTTGGCTTGAAATGTATTTTATTACCTGGCACTAACATAGTCACTCTAGCCTGCGTATGCTTATTGTTTTCATGGTTTATCTTTTTTTTCCCAATTATTTGCTTTTTTTTAAGGATTTTATTTATTTATTTGACAGAGAGAGACACAGCGAGAGAGGGAACACAAGCAGCGGGTAGTGGCAGAGGCAGAGGGAGAAGCAGGCTTCCCGCTGAGCAGGGAGCCCGATGCGGGGCTCGATCCCAGGACCCTGGGACCATGACCTGAGCCGAAGGCAGATGCTTAACATCTGAGCCACCCAGGCACCCCCAATTATTTACTTTTAACCTGTGTCTTTATATTTTAATGTATCTCTTGTAGGAAACATGTAGTAAGGTCTTGCTTTTTAAAATCTATTCTGTTCATCTCTGCCTTTTAACTGGAACATTTGGACATTAGCATTATCTGCTGTCTCCTGTTAGTGGCCCAGGACAGTTCCTAGGGTCATTAACTCACTGACATTCTTGGTCTGTCCCTCCTGCCAGTCTGAGCATGGTCTTGCTATAAGAGGCTGTCAGTGTGTAGAGGAGGAATAAGGGCCAAAGAGATGTAGGGAGGGCCTTGACAATGTCTCCTTCCGAGGAAATAAAGAAGAAAAAAAAAAAGAAGGGTGTTTTATTTCTTTGTCCCAAGCATGCAATTGTGTTAGTTAGGGGAAATAAGTTTGGGGATATCATAAATGTGTATGTTGAAATGTTGAGGACAATGAGCCACTGAGAAGACGCCAAAAAGGAAGAATAAAACGACACAAAAATCAGTCTTTAAGAAAAAGAAAATCTACCTCTTCAAGTATTTATTATGCTTTCTGCCTTTACTTCAGTGCTAAGCCAGTCATCTATATCAGTGGATTTAATATTTATAACAATCCTATGTGTTAGGTGGTATGATTTTACAAATGAGGAAACTGAGACTTAGAAAAGTAACATCCCCCAGTGAGTAAAGATAGAACCAAGATTCCAACTGGACTATCACATGCTAGATCCTGTGCTAAGAGGGGCTATGCGGGATAAGCTTTGCTGGCTTCACAGACAGCTGTCTACTTGCCATGGGTGCTCTGTGGAAAGCATCCTTCAGAAACCTAAATTCTGTTAACAGACTCTGGATAAACTGGGTGACCAAGGAAGTGTTGCTCAGTTCATGTTAACAACTCCCTGGCACCCAGGCAAGAGCCAGAACAGGGATCTCAAGAGAATTCAGAGTTGTCTTCTGCTGTTGGCCCTCAAGGGCAGGCTCTTGCACCTGTCCCAGGTGCTCCTATGCCCACCCTTGAGGATGAGTAAGGGGAAGCTCTGCAGCATCCCTATCACTTCAACAGTGGCTGCCAGTGTCCAAGCTAGCTGTGGAATATCAAGGATGGCTCAGTTCATGGGGCCCAAGTGGAAGTTCCAACCTCGCATGTGAAAGTTCAAGGCCCCAGGTGGTCTCTCTTGGGACAGATGTCCTTTCAGGGTAGACCATTTTTCTGGCTTGTAATATTCTTGGTTACAATTTATATTGACTCAGCTGCAGGCACTCTAGCTGACACAGCTGTATCATCAGCTGAAGACTGTTAATTCCTCATATAAATGGAATATATCAGCTTTGGTCTGGGTCTGTCTCGAAAATAAGTGGCCAAGTTCCCCCTCTCCAAAATTACATAGAAGTCACAAACCCATTGGTAGGAGGCTACCACATAATCTAAACATCTTACACTGTTCATTGCTTTACTAGCCAAGCTTCAAATTGTGCAACTCAGGTTATCTTCTCTCATATACACTCCTTCTACCAACTCATGGTCCTCCACCCTGCCCCAGACATTTCTGTAAAATATGTGGGATACAGAAAGAGTACCTCCATTTTGTAACAAGGAAATTGGAGTCCAGGAAGAAAGAGTATCTAGCCCAAGGTAAAGCTGGACCAGAACTCCTTATTATTATCCAGGAAGTCCTTATTGAGTGAATTTTGCAGTAGAGTACAGTGCCTGGGGTGAACACTGTGGCATGCCCATGTTTGGCCTGTCTACCTAACCCTACTATGGAATGAGAATTGCCGGTTCCACATGGATGTCCAACCTGTGAAAAATACTCTGCTTTCTCTGGACTTTCTGTAGATCTTGTATTAGGTCCTGTGGCTGCCATAAAAAAATTATCAGAAACTTGGCAGCTTAAAGGAATAAAAATTTATTCTCTCACATTCTGGAGGCTGCTAGAAGCCCACAGTCAAACGACTAGCAGGCTTGGTTCCTTCTAGAGACTCTGAGGGAGAATCAGTTCCATGGCTCTCTGTTAACTTGTGGGGGCTGCCAGCAATTACTGGTGTTGCCTGACTTATAGAAGCATCACTCCAGCCTCTGCCTCCGACTTCACCTCACCTTCTCCTCTGTGTGTTTCTGTCATCTGTGTGTCTCTTACAGGATACCTGTTATTAGGTTTGGGGCCCATCTGGATGATCTGGGATGATATCTCAAGAACCTTAACTTAATTACGCAAAGACCTCTTTTCCCAGTAAAGTCACATTCACAGTTTCCAGGGATTAAGACATGAGCATATCTTTTTGAGGGACCATCATTCACCCCACTATTCTCCCATGGCCTATTCCTCCAGATTTATTTGAATCATCTTAGGGTTGGTACATGTTGGAACCAAGTAGAATACCAGAGTCCTCCTAATAGAAGTAAGAAAATTATGGAGTTTCTATTACATGAAAAGAATTGAGCTAGAAGACATAAAAATAAATGGCATCTTACATCTCACCTAACTGTGTAACTGTAATCTATTAACAGGTGCACAAGTAACTGACGCAGGACACTGGTGAGGTTCAAATACATCAACAGACATCATGCCACCATCTTTTGCAAGACATTCTTAGCATATATGAGTATTTTTAACAACAACAACAAAAGTCTCTCCTAAAATCCCACTCACAGTTAAAGGAAATGGCATCATTTCTTTTGCCCTTGGTGTGGACTCTAATATCGGAGATAACATTACAGGAAGTTAGTAGACTTAAGGCATGTCAAACTTGACCCTTTGAAAAGATTTTATGTGGTATATATCAGAACCTGGGCCAGTTTCATCTCTCTTTGATTCTTGTGGCCAGACACTCTAAAGTAAATATGGGGTTGAAAAACAAAAACAAAACAAAACAACAACAACAACAACAAAACCTGTCACTATATCAAGTAATCGACATTGTAAATAATTCCCAAAGGCAATGAAGAATCCAAAGATGGGACTTAATAAATGAGCCCTATTAAAAAAAAATACCACACCTAATCTTTTTTCCTATGAAGCTAACAAAGGAACCCCTAGAAACAAGTACCAGTTCCCCCAGGGCTCCACACTCTCTCCTTATTAAGAGATTGCCCCATCTCACTAACATTTTCTGTTAATATGGATTTCAGGAGTAATTCACTAAGCAAGACCCTAAACCACCAGAATTTATAAGAATCAAGGTCACCGAATGAATTATGTCTAAAAATTAAGAAGTGCCAAATGCTTTTAATCCCACCTGATATTCCATTACATTACCCCAGATATGGCAGTTGAGATATTTCTCCTATTATTCTGAACCCTCAGCTCAGAAAGAGTGTGTGCCATTTTATAAGTAGAGGCTGTTCAATGTTTTCTTAATGCAACAACTTTGGAAAGATGGTGTTTGTGTGAAAAGAGGAGAAATAACAATTTATTCCTTTATGTATGCATAGTCTTCAATTTTGCAAGAAACATTAGAAAAAGTTCAACCCTCTATAATATGAACAGAGTAAAACTTAAAAGCAAGACTTGAGCAAAGCAGTGAATTTTGCCACCATTCTGTTGGGATGAGGTACAATTGAGATCAGAGCCCAGGACACCTTGGATTGGGTTTCCCAAGAAGAGAGAGAGAGAGAGAGAGAGAGAGAGAGAGAGAGAGAGAGAATTGGTGGGGAGGGAGGTGGGGAAGATAGAGAGAGTAAAAAAATACTTTTTGAATTGGGTAAATGCCTGCCCTGATCAAAGGCCCTACTTGCCAAAGCATCTGACAAGGGCAGGTGTTTCAGAGAAAGGAATTAGGATGGAGGCACCCTCAACAAGGGACTTGATTCAGATTCTAACTTAAAATTTCAATTTCAGACCCAGGAGAAGGATGCTTTCTTGATTGATTCTCCCTGCTATTATCATGATCAAAATTCTTCTGATCCATATCCATGCTTAATTGGTTGGCTGCATTTGATCTGAGACCATGAATCCCACTAGATGATCATAGCCTTTAAGAATGTTTCCTGTGGCAACTCCAGTCTGGCATTACACCAGATGGGAAGCTGTCTTGTGGCTTTTGGTCCTTTTACAGCAATGCATTTCTGCCCCCCAAAGTAAGTCTCCATATGCCCTCCCCAGTCCCCCTTATGATTCTTCTTTGGGCTTCTATCATACTGTAGAAATCTTCTAAGTTGTCACCTGGAGATTTCTTTACTTAGAATTGCTTATCCCCAAGGTCACAAGACTATGGGAGATTTACCCAGACCCTGACCACTTTTGCCTTCTAGAGTACATTCTAGACACCTTTATTATAGCTGCAGCTACAGCAGCATTTCTTGTGTATGTAGCCCTGTAGCTCTGATTTTTAATGAAATAGGCAACATGTATTCCCAAATGCTGAGTTTTCTTGGGACAATTTCCAGGTGCTGTGTTCCTTCAGATATGGTTATTCAGTCCATAAAAGTTGTGCTCCTTAGACTGTCTCGTCCTTGGCTTTCAGTCTCTATTGTCTATGGGAAAACCAGTAAAGCCCTGGGTCACAAGGGTTGCTTTCCTTTGCCCATTGCTTCATGATCTCAAACATCATCCAGCAAAAGACTGGAATAAGGCTATACTACTTCTCTCTTTATTGTGCCTTGAGGGCCAAACTAGCATATACAGAAAAAAAAGCAAGCTATAAAGTAGAAACGCTATTGGAAGAGGACTAGAGAGGGGTAGAGGATAGTGGTTTCATTTGACCAAATGATCATGCTCATATGTTCGGTTAAGGCACATTTGCTTTTCTATTCCTCCTGCGGGTTCACTTTAGTGAGTTTGTTTCAGAGTGCGAGATTTAAAGCGTCCTGGCACACAGTGTCTTCTTGGAGGACCTGTGGATCCCAAAAGCATGAAGTCATGATTGCTCAATTCACATGTGAAGATGATCATAATGAGAAGAATCACCCGGAGCTGATGCCAGTTAAAAAGAAAGGTTAAAGAAGGTAAGGTTTTTTTTCAAATTTTTATTTAAATTCTAGTTAGTTAACATGTAGTGTAATATTAGTTCAGGAGTAGATTTCAATGACTCATCACTTACATACAAGACTCAGTGCTCATCACAAGTGCCCTCCTAAAGCCCATCACCCATCTAGCCCATCCCCCACCTCCCACCCTCCAACAACCCTCAGTTTGTTCCGTATCTGTAAGAGTCTCTTATGCTTTGCTTTCCTCTCTCTCCCTCTCACTCTCTTTTTTTCCTGAAGAAGGTAAGTTTTGAGGTCAAGCCTGACTTCTCTGTTTTCTCTCTTCCTGAACTTACTTAGGTCTGCTTTGTTATAGTGCCTTTTTATGGCAAAGAGAAAGCTTCTCTATGGACATAAACTTTCAAAGATCAGAACTTTTCAGTCTCTTCTAGTGACCACTCTGTAACCTCAATAATTAAGTCTTTCACTCTGGTCATTTTCTTTCACTGGGAAATTTATGTAAATCCAAGAAAAAAAGAAAGGAGCTAGAAAGTTTAGCTGTGTTTTACTTACTGGGGACAAGAAAGAAAATGGAATTGAGCCTAAAAAGATGGGTCCACTACAACTGAATGAAGATGGTCATTAGAGTAAGGCACTTCTCAGATATGAAATACATTCCAATCTGAAGAAATATTTAGAGGTAGAATAAACCAGCACTGGCAAAATAGTTTGAGATAGTTGGAATGTTGTTTCTGTCCAAGACTGGAAATAGTTCCCTGGTGGGTACTGTTTTTTAAAAATAGAGTCCATCGAGTTTGCTTTTTATGATAAAACCAATTTATGATCACTAGAAAAAATGAAAAAAAAATACAAAAAATGAGGGAGGAAAAAAACCTACCTATAGTTCCCACTAGACTGGAAATCATTTGGGGTGTTGGTGGGATTTTGTGAAAAGGACACAGCCTTTGGGATCAGAAAGATCTGGATATAATTGCAATTTTAAGTTGTGTGACCTTGGGCAAATTCCTTCAATTTGAGCAGATGCTTAATAAATGAAAGTTGAACCAAAAAAAAAAAAAAAAAAGCCCAAGTATTTTTACATTCCACAGTCATTAGAGAGGAATACTCCCCTTTCTTTTTCATGTATGGTACTGTTTTAGGATCAGTGTTTAACAACATTTAATGTTCTTGTTTGGACTTGTTGATTCTTCATTGTTGTGAGCTGAACTCTGCATTCCTGGCTTTCTCACTTGGCACTCCCATTACAGCCTTATTTTAGCTTTTTTTTCTTTTTTTTTTAAGTACTCTCTACAACAAACGTGGGGCCTGAACTCACAACTCCAAGATCAAGAGTCATATGCTCTTCCGACGGAGCAAGCCAGACACCCGTATTTTAGCTTTTGCCATGACTCCTCTCATTGTAGCTCTTGCTTTTCTCCCTTGAATCTCTCCTTTACCCCTTTCCAAGACACCTTCAGTCTCTACCTACTAGCCTCAGCCATACCAATGATGTCTCACTTTCCACCTAGACAGAGGATGGGCAACCCATGAACTTGAGTCTGCAAGTCCTTCTTCATTCTTAAAGTAAGTGAAAGTTAAAATAAAAATGGCTGTGATAAGCCATATTGATGCTGTGTTTCAAAGAACTTACTATGGTATTATATTAACATGATAAAGTAATTCAGAATTCAAATATTGGAAAAGCTACTTGTATCACATGCCTATTGCACTGTCTCATCTGACTTCTGTGTGCTTTGGAAGAGCACCCACTGCTCCACAAGTCTCCCTCACATTGCTTGCAGAGCAGCACCAAAGAGTCCTGGAGAACACTCTCTTGGGTAGGAGGAAATTGAGGGTCTACATACAGCCTCTTTCCTTTACCCAGGCTACTGATAGAACCTTCTGGAGCTCATGGGTAAAATTCAAAAGGCTCACACAGTGGCGAAACCTTAATGCTTATCAAAAACCAAAGGAAAGTCAAACAAAAATTGACCTTATTTATCAATATATCTCTTGGGATGAGATGAAGGAATACTTTATGAAAAGCCACGGGTTGTGAAAATTAGTTTGGTGGGTGGAGTTCAGCATTTTTTTAAAGTGAAAGAACATAATAAAACAGAAAACGTCAAAGTATAAAATAGATGGTATATGTAGATATTGTTTCGTGAACTTTATGAAAAATGTGTGTGTGTGTGTGTGTGTGTGTTTGTAAGGCAAAACATTTTTTTCGCATGGTCACAATCAGAAATGTTTAAAAAAGCCTGTAATAAGAATGTGGTCCAGTGTAGAGTGGAAATGATTCTAGAGGCTTGAAAGAGGCAGGTTGGGAAAAGCAGGGCAGTGAAGGCTTAGGCAGGCACCTGGGCAGTTACCAGAAACAGGCCAGTCCCGCCTTCACAGTTCTGCCAAACTCACACACACACCACACCACACCATACCCTACATACACATTTGCCCATCCCTAACACCACTCTCCTAAATTCCTAAGTCCCACCCCTGTAATTGTTGCCTCTGGCATAATGCTATAGATCCCTGCCTTGATCCAAAGAGGTCTTGGAAAATATCAGTCCAGGAGGATGTCCACAAGAAGAAGATCAAGAACAACCAGAGACTTCTGTTTCCCTCCTGGATTGGGTGTCATGAAGGGGTGACTGACCCACTTGCTTTTTTACATAGCTTCCTATTTTAGAGTTTCTGCTTTGGAAATTTTTTTTAAGATTTTATTTTTTAAGTAACCTCTACACGCAACATGGGGATCAACCCACAACCCTGAGATCAAGAGCCACATGCTCCAGCAACCCAGCCAGCCAGGCATCCCAGCTTTTGAATATTTAGATTAATAATAACATACATAGAGCCCCCGTGTTAGGTTACATGGTAAGCACTATCACTGAAACATGAAAAAGCCTTATGTTTTATGTTCTTAGTCACCTGTATCACGTGCTCTACAAATGCTGCAAGAGTCTTTCCTGAGGAAGTGTCCAGTTAAACCACACGCACCCTAGGTTCTCTCTGATTTGTGCAAGGAGAGCTCATGCGGTTCGCTCTCCTGTGTTTGATCTCAGGCAGAACTTTCGAAGGCTGCCGTCCAGGCAGTTGAGCTAAAGCCACAAGTCGCGTTACCTCCCTTCATCTGGGGACACTGACATTTTCTCACCTTTCTTGCCAAAATGTAAACCTCACAGAAAGAGTGTGAGAATGAGGTTGAGAGGGTCAGGCAGGGGGAACTGAGAAGCACTCAGCAGCTCCCTAGGTCTTCTCGGCTGCGGGCTTCGGCTGTGGGGGCTCCCCAGTATCCCCCAGTATGGGGAATGGGCAGCCCTCCCAGCCCTCTTCCTTCTCCTGTGAGGCTGAGAGGCAGCTTCCTCCCTGTTCTTTGAGCTCCTCTCCTGCCATGGTTCCCGCCCCCCACCCTGTGACACTTTGCTGTAATGGGTACCTGCTCTAGGCAGCTGTTCACATCACCTCACCTGGGAAACCTCCTTTTGGTGATCTTGACTTCATTTATTAGCCCCTAGAAATTTAATTTCTACAACTATTTACCTTAGTTTTGGTCTACCCTGTAGGATATTTAATCGTTAGTGCTCCTAACCCAAGGTCATGAAAGGAATTGCTGGGGTGCCAGTATTGTTCCATTTCTTGATCTAAGTGGTGATTTCATGCATGTGTTCACTCTGTGTTGGTACATTAAGCTGAATACTTCTTATTTGTGTGCTTTCCTGTATATATATTTTTCAATAAAAGGATTATTCCTATCTTGACCATTCCCTGAGAACCTTAGTTTCTGTATGTCTCTTAACCTATAGCAAAATGTCTGGCACTTAAAGACTTCTCAGGAGGCATTGATTTAAATGTTAGTCACCTTTGGGGCACCTGGATTGCACGCAATAGGTTAAGTGGCCTACTCATGGTTTCAGTTCAGGTCATGATTTCAGGGTTGTGGGATCGAGGCCTGTGTCGGGCTCTACGCTCAGTTTGGAGTCTACTTAAGACCCTCTCTCCCTCTCTCTCTTCCCCTCCCCCCATTCTTCACTCTGAAAAAAATGTTAGTCTCCCTGCTATAGACGTAGCAATGTCCAGTGGGAAAACACTGGACTAAAAATACGGAAACTTGAATTCTAGTCCTGGGCCTGATGTCATTTACTTGAACTAATGTAGGCAAGTTATCAGCCTCCCTAAAGGTCAGCTTGTACATCTATAAAATGGACCCCCTGCACCTGCATTCTTGACCCCACAAGGATCCCTCTAGGGATTGGATAAGGTCATGGCATAAAAGTATATAAAAGTAAGATATGCAGGACAAATGTGAGATCCGTTTTCTCAGGAGCCTCCTGCTTATAGCCATGTTCCTTGGTCCAGATTGGATTGCAGGAAGCCGGGGATGGGGTCTTTGCACCTCTCTTCATGCAGGAGCAATAATGAAGAATTATTTAAAAAGGATATCACCACATCCCCCAGGCTGGCTCTCTAAGTCACCTCAGAGAGGCTCCCCCTGCTCTCGCTGAGTCTCTGTTTGCAATTTTTCATGAGGTGTGACTCATGAGGACCCCTTCTGTCTTTCCCCCTGGGGCCACACACTGGACTGGCTCGCAGCCCGCCCACCCTGCCCTGCAGTATGCAGAGTGCTATAGCTGGGCAGGAAGCAGCTATGGTGAACCTGACAGTAGAAGGAGGTTGAGCAGGAGGGAAGAACATGGGGTGTGTTAGGGGAAGAGGAGCATGCAAAGAGAAGGGTCATCTCACCTCCATCTTGGGCCAAAGTGAAAAGGAGGGACTTCTCTTGAACTGGAGGCTATTGAATTTCTGCTCAGAAGTTGACTGCTCAGTCAAAAACAATTCTAAATGGCCTTCTATCCTGTGTCAAAGATGTGGGGTCTCATCAGGACTAAAAAACTAATCTAAGGTCTGGGAGGGGCAGCATGATGTGAAAGCTCAGGGACCTCAGTGGTCAAGTGGACCTTAGTTTGAAGCTTGGCTCTGTAGCTTTCTAGCTAGAGACGTTGACCTTCTTAAACCTCACTTTTTTTCATCTGAAAATGTGTTAGTAGGTATCTGATGAGTTTTTTATGACATTAAATGAGAAAACACATGGACTTGGCACATAGTAAGCTCTCAGTACAATTACTGTTTTACTATTAAATACAAAGGAGAGCCACATGAGAGTTTGAAATAGAACACAAAGGTAGCCCTGGGGGATGGAAGGACAAATAGGGAAAAAAAAGACCACAGAGCCAGCATGTGAATCTGGGTATGAGGTTTAGGGGAGTGGAGAAATTGAATTAAGGCACAGAACTTACACCATGTAGAAGGATAACACAGATGGTTTGGTTTGTCAGATGGTTCCAAGTCCTTGTTAGCTTTTAGGCTCCAGCACTGTGGAATGGGTTGGTGATATTCCCTAACTTTAAACTGGCTGTATCAGGTAGGCAAAGTATCTTAAACAGATTACAAAAATAACTCTTACAGGAAAAGATTAATTAAACTTCATTAAATTTAGGAACTGTTCCTCTTTAGGAGCACCATCAAGGGCATGAAAAGATAAGCTATGGACTGGGAAAAGATATTTGCAACCCAGGTATAACCCAAATAAATACAATTTTAAGGGGGTGGGACAAGTGGCAAAAGACTTGAACTACACAGGAAAATATCCAAATGGCCAGGCCAGTAAGCATATGAAAAGTAGCATAGTCATCCGAGAAATGCAAATTAAAACCACTCCTTGTCCTATTAATGGTGGGGGCGGGGAAGATTTTGGCAAAGATATGGAACATCTGGAACTTTTGTACATTGCTGCTGGGACTGAAAATTGGTATAATCACTTTGGAAATGGGTTTAGAAGTATCTACTGCAACTGTACACATGCATTTCCTATAATCCTAAATGCCACTCCTTAGTGTACGGAATAGTCAGAACAGCATTGTTCACAATAGTTCCAAACTGAAAACAGTCTGAATACCCATTAACAATAGAATGAACAAGCCAACTGGGATACATTTATAGAAATGGAATACTATTCAGCATTGAAAGTGAACAGACAACTGCTAACATAACAACATTGAATGAATCTCACAAACATAATATTGAGTGAAGGAAGTCCAACACAAGGGTACAATTTCATTTACATAGAGTTGAAATGGCAAAAACAGTCTATGATGACCAATGGCAAGCTAGTGGTCATCTTTAGGGGAGGGGAGATGACAGAGAGGAACAACAAGGGATTGTCAGAAAGATTTTCACGATCTATTTCTTGATTTTATGAAGGTTATAAAAATTTTACAAACTCACTGATTTGTCCACTTGTGAATTTTGTATTTTTCCAAATATATTATATGTAGGTCAATAAAAAATAAGTTTATTTATAAACCAAGGAGAACCTGTCCCTCCCCCCCATATAACCCCTAAAAGAAAACTGCATCACTGTGACCTGTGAGATGCAGCATTGCGCTTGCAGTCAGACTTTGCCAGATGATGTGGAACTCTGCAGTCCTTGTGGGAAGGGGCCCATCATCCCCTCCACGATGCCTGGGCATTTGGCAGAAAGATCAGGAGGGCAATGAGAAGTTAATTGGGCACAACTCCATAGAGGAGCTCTGTGAATTAATGAAACAACTTACACATGTTAAGCCCAAGTATGCTCAGCGCCAGCAGACAACCAGGGCCCTGTGTCCTGCTAGAAGGAAGATTCATGCAACAGGGTGCAGGGGAGGGCCTCCAAGCGGCAGCAGACACTGCATCTGAGCTTTGCACTTCCCCAAGAGGCAGGTAGGGTGGCAAGAGAGAAGACAATGGAGGCCTGAAAAGATTAAGTACCCAGCTCCAGGCACCTGCAGTGAAGGGCAAGGTCTGAACCCAGCACTTGAACTCCAATAACCTGGCTCCAGAACTTGGAAACTTGACCACTATGCTGCGCAGCCTCTTGAAGTATCCATGAAATCTAAGGCAGGGCTGTCAGCAGACATGCAAGGGAAGCCACACTGGTGTTTTTAAATTTTCTAGTAGCCACATATGAAAAAGAAAGAAGAAAGAGATGGACTAATTTTAATATTATATTTTATTTCAATTGATACATCCAAAAATTAGCATTTCCACATGTAATAAATATAAAAATAATTCTTGATGAGATATTTATTTCACACTTATGGTACATCTGCCCTTCAAGTCCATATGTGGCTAGGAACCCCATTTTGGACAGCCCAGGTCTAGGAGGAGACCAGGAGGACCATCCAGGTGAGCGAAATGATTTGTGCAAAGGCTCACAGATGGGAGTGCTCTGTGCATATGGGGCATTTTTCTGTGAATTGCCTGAGTCCGAGCATCCTGACAGCAGCTCCCAGGGAAATTTGCTCTGCCACTTGGCACCCCTCTCTGCCTCTAGTGCGTAAAGAGAGCTGAAAGCACAGATCTGTGAACTCAGGCTTTCAGACCTGTAGTGAGTATGAGCCAACATGAGCCACACATTCAGCCAGGTCACCATCAGTCTCATGGTGTGGGCCAAGCCTGGACCCTCACCTCCTAAGTTTTCCCTCCCTCCCCTTCAGGGCTCATTCTCCACTGTCCTTGCCTCCCCCACCCACCTCACTCCTTCCTCACCTCTGACTTCACAACTCGGGGGCTGCTACTCTGCCTTCTTGCCTCTTCTCTCTTCCTCTCCAAACCCCACCCACCCTTTGCTTAGGACCCTGATATAGCTTCTTTACAAAATTTACCAAGAGCCCTGCTCTAAACAGCAACCCCAGTTTGGGCTGCACAAGCCTATAGGTGCGTCCTCATGTACCTTTGTCTGCTCAATTTCATAGCCAATTGGTCCCCCAATCAGAGCTGTGTCTTCTGTCAATGTCAGATAGACTGTAGCAACTTATAAATAAGTGTTGTGAGAATAAAACATTCAAGGGTTGAGAGAAGCTGAATTCCCACGCCAATGTAACTCTCCAAACAGGACAAATGAGGTAACTGCACTTTATGGTCATTGTGCATATGCCAAATAACAGCCTGTTGAATCATTCCCTGAAGTCTGCCTGATTACAACATTAACTCTGAATTAATTCTCCATCTGTATAGGAAATAATGATATGCGGTAATGTGAGCTATGCACATATTTAACTCGCTTGGAAACACAGGAATTCACATTTCTAGATGTTCTGGAAAGAACGGGCTGAGACACTCATTTACAGACAAACATGCCATGGCATGTGGGCATGTCCTTCCTGAACAATGCCAACTGTCAGGATCAGCCACTTCCAGAGATACATGAAATGTAAACAAATAATTTTCTCAAAAGGTTTGCAATTATACCTTATTCTTATGCCACCCTAGGAAAAATTTAATTAAAATAATTTTATTAACGGGGCACCTGGGTGGCTCAGTCAGTTAAACGTCTGCCTTTGTCTCAGGTCATGATCCCGGGGTCCTGGGATTGAGCCCCATGTCAGACTCTATGCTCAGCAGGAGCCTGCTTCTCCTCAGTCCCTCCCTCTGCTCATGTGCTCTCTCTCTCTCTCTCTCTTAAATAAATAAATAAAATCTTTTAAAAAAATAATTCTATTATCATCTTTGAATGTATAGACCTTGCTTTGAGGCCTTCATTAAACAATGCCAGGGAAATTCCCCTGATTCATGGCAACAGTGGCTATTTCTACAGAGGAAACCAGTGGGTGCCAGGACCATTTCAGCAGGTGACTTATAAACCACAGGACCATACCTCCACACTAGGGACTTGGGTTAAGCGCCAGTTCTGCTGATAATTTGCAAGGTCACTACCTCTTTGAACTGCTTGTCTTCTCATCTGTAAAATGGAAGGAAGTAGACTTAGATTTTTAGATGAAGTAAAACACCAGCTAGAACAAACACATATTGCAGGGTTCTGCTACTCGCTGGTGGGAGCCCTGAGGAAGACAATGAGAATGATCTTGTCTTCTTTGACCCTCCCTAAAGGTGGGAAGGAGTTTGTACCTAGTTTCATGAAGGGAATTATGGGGGAGGGGAGTAATAGGAACACCAGGGCACCTCCTCAACTCATGGCGCCCAACTATTACCATCCAGGCAAGGCCTTTTCTTGTTTCATTTGGTTTTGTCTTATACATTTCCTCCCCTTGCCCTCACCCCAGATACTCACTAATATGTACTTAGATGTGCATGTATATTTATACACTTGAAATTTTATGACGTTATATTGTCTTTGCACGATTTTAAGTATATATGTATTTATGTGTGTATCAACATACATGGAGAAAGAGAGAGAGCAAGTAGTGGATGGGGAACTCATTTTTTCAGTCAGCTCTATGTTTTTCAGTATCCCACATTCACTTATTCATTCGTCAGTGATGACACAGAGGAAGATTATAAAACACGATGATTAGGGGTGCCTGGGAGCCAGACTGGATGGCATCATTCCCATTTACCAACAGTGTGAATTGAGCCCATTCACTCACCCTCCCATATTTCAGCTTCCTGTTTCTAAAATACAGAGTTGTAGTATCTACCTCGTGCAGAGTGCTGAGAACGTGTAAAGTGCTGGGCACACATAAGCTCCCAACAAGTGCTAACCGTCATTATCATCACCATCATGACTATTATTCCTGCACCCAGGACTGCATGGAGCACCCTCCTACACATCTCCTATTGGACCCAGGCCTGAATTTCTCTGGGGCGTAGACTCCAGAGATGGATGCCTGGGTCATAGGGTGTGCACTTAATTTCACCAAGTACTGCCAAATTGCTGTCCAGAATGACTTCTCCAGTCTACATTCCCACCATCAGTTCCTGAGGGTTCCGGGAAAAGTTTTCTCAGCCAGTGAGAGCACAGATTTTAGCAAGTCTTCTCTCTGGTTGCACTGACATCATTTGTCTGGGAGACTTCTGTCCAAGTCGGGTGGAGAAACAGCTCTAAGACACGTGGCTGATTTAAGAGTCTGTGCTATTCCATACTCCAGAATCCTAAGTCCTGTAGTGATTATCAAACAGTGGGCTCACAACCTTGGGGGACATCAGAATCACCCTGGAGGGGGGTGTTCAAAGTGCTTCCCTATGGGATTCTGGCCCGCACACCCCAAGAGAGCATGTACCTCCCTCTCCCTAACTCCAAGTAAGAGTCCCTGCTTCTGGGAGCCACTGTTGCTGGTGGACAGCTGTTTTCAGCACAGGACAAAAGGTGGAGAACCACTGGGAGAAGGGTAAGCCTGCAGTGGCCCTGGGCCCTCAAACTGCTGGAGGCTATCAATGCAATCTGATAGAGTTGGAAGATCCCCTTGTCCAGAAAGTCCTCCCATTGTCAAAGATCTCTCTATAGCCCGGATAATACCGGAAATGTCACTACTTAATTCAGGCTTTTAAATTAAGCCTGTATTTTCTCTGAAAGATCATGTACTATCAACATGTTACCTGGGCTCTATATCACCTGGCCTCTATTGCCTATGGCTCAATGCCTGTCAGTACTAGAAGGCGTAAGCATCTAAGCAGGATCCCTGAGGGACCTGGATGTTTGGTAGACAAGGTGTGATAAGTGTTTGATGAATTTGGATGTGTCTCCGACTCCACAGGGGTAGTGAGTACAGCTCCAGAGGAGATCCTGAGGCTCATTTAAGGGTGTCATTTAAATCCACCCTGACATCTACATCATCGTAAGATGCTAACCAGTATACACTTAAGAGCTAGCTGCCAGTAATTCCAGATCTAGGTCTGGAATCCAATAGCCCCACCCCCCAATACCCCTTTTTATGAGAGGCTAGTCAGTAAAGTTTTGTTCCCTCTGTGTCTAATGAGAATTCGTTAAACTTCAAAAGCCGAAAGCAGGTAATTCACCCATTGCCTCACCCACTGGTGAGCTATTTCTTACCCAGGGTTCCTTTCTCTTTCTGAAAAGAACCCACAAGCCTCCAATTTCACTGAATCTGTTAGAAAGTAAAATTAGCACTTGGACATGTGGAGGTGTGTAGCCGTCAGGGACAAGAGAAGCAGAGAAGGAGGTTCTGCACTGGGTGAAAGGCAGGCAGCTTCCTGCCTTGTGAAGTAATGGTTAGTGATGCCCTTTGGCTGGAGGCTCGCACACTGGTCTCTGCAGTGTCTTCCAGAAATGGTGAAGCACATTTTTGGATGCTAGAGAAGATAGAGTAATATTTAAATTGTCATAGTAATAGGTAACTAACTTTTAAATATTGTTCATATCTTTCTTATTACCTTTTACTCTAAGTAACTTTTTTGTATGAATTGGTAGCTGGCATCCAGTAGGTTCTCAGTAGATATTGTTGCATGAGTGGCTAGTCACTGCACAGCATGGCTCTTCTGTTCTCCAGATCTCACTCAGGCTGAGATGACCCTCACCTTTCCACATAATCTCTTGATACTGTAAGGCACATATTGGTTAAAATAAAAAAAAAACAACATACTGGACTATGATATAAAAATGCCAGGTGAAGTTTGGTCTAGCTCCAGCCAAAGAGCTAGCAGGAGGCATGCCTAGATGGAAATCTGAGGGACCTGCAGGCCAGGTCATCAGCTGGTTTAAGAGGAAGGGAGGCCAAGGCCCTGTGCGGTCCTCTGTTAGGAAATGGATCAGCCTGAGGAATGATGATGCCTACAATGAACGCTTTAAAAGGCAAGGACTAATGTTGCAAAAGCAAGGATGAATTCAACAGGAAGCATCTGTTGGAAGAGCCATGATCGAAGCTGATATTAGGGGTGGGGTTTGGGCACAGGAGGCAAGGGAAGGGACCAGATGTCCAAGGTTGAGAGAGGTTGGGATGAGTAAAATAACAAAGACTAAAAGAGGTCATGTCTTGAGAACTGGACCTAGAGGCCAGAGAGTGAGGTTCTGTTAGTTTCCCCTTATCCATGTTTTCTCCCTTACAACATATTCTATCTCTACCCCACCCCACCCCTTCCATATGCAGAGATCAGGGCTGAAGCTAGACCCCAGTGCATCCAAGGGATGCATCTTCTGAGATTTTGTCTTCCCGATTTGGTGCCAAATTGGTATTGGTGAGTGTCTCTGTTTTCTGGAATCAGGCCCTTCTGGGTCCCAGCTTCCACAGCCCTCCAAGTGAGGTTCCTCAATCACCATCCAAAGGTTTGCCCTGACCTAAAAGGCAAAACTTAAGCCAGTCCTGCCCAGCCATCATCTAGGTTCTGGCCCCAATTACTGTGGCCTCTAAACTCTCTCTGACTTTGACCTTCATTTCTGAAAACTGGGCCTCAGCCTTAGCTCAGAAATGTTTATTGAACCCCTGCTATGAATCAGGCACTCTGGCCTTCACTGGAGATGTAATTACAAATAAGTTACTGGCCTAGCTTCATGGTGACTACAGGCTAGTGAGAGACAGGGTCCAGTAGACAAGAAGTTGAAGTAAGCTGTGATAAGTACTGGGATGGGGAAATGGAAACATGTAGGAGGGCAGCTAACCCCAGCTGGGGCAGGGAGGGTGGGGCAGGAAAGACTTCCTAGAGGAAGTGATAAGAAAACCCTCATGCAAAGACAAGTAGACCTGCGCCCAGCAAAGAAAAGGGCCATGTGTGTGGGTGGGGCAGTGATGTTGGGGAAGAAACAGTAAGTTCAATGGCCTAGAGATTAAAGAAAGCAGACAGATTTCAGGATCTGAACATGATTCAGTAGGACTGATGCCTGGGAGGACCATGGAGGGAGGGCGAAAGACATGGTTCCAGCTGTAAGAGCCAGATAATCACTGGCCTTACAAGTAGGGTGACCACATGCATTTATTGTCCAAATTGAGGACTCAGCCATTGTAAAACTTCTAAAGTTTTATAGCTTTATAAACTTATAAAGCAAGTTAATGATTTGGCTCTGACTGAATCTGGGTCTCTGTCTCACTATACCAAGCCTCACCTCAGTGACCTGCCTGAAATGTAAGTCTCTCCTGTACAGAGGCCCTGACTTGCTCTTGCTGAACTTCTCCTACATATGCCCTACACATGCATAGTCAATCTTATCCCAGGACAGTCAAACAGGGGGTGTCAGAAGAAATTATATATAGAATCTGCAAAAAGCATCTTCTTGTGTCATATACCTTCCAATAAAACAAGTCAATTTTTCACACTAAGGTTGTTTCATTTTTTATCAACACCTACATATGTATTGAATTAGCATCAGAAGGTCAGAGTTCACATCTAGGTTGCCTACTTACTAGCTCTGTGAACTCCTGCCACCTGACTTTTGTGAGACCCATTCTCCCATTTGAAAAGTAAAGAAAACTGTACCAGCTTCCCAGAGCTGTTAGGGGTAAATGAGGGAACACAAGTGATAGAACCTAGCTCATGTTTGATTTGTGGTAGATGCTCAATATAACTTCACTTTTCTAAAAGAACCTGAGCTTAGCAGTTGCCATGAACAAGTAATACAGAAGAAAGAGCCTTAAAAGATTAACTGCCTTTTCTAGTTTTAAAGGTACAATAGCAATTATTCATGTTCTTCAGACTCAGCCATGCTTATTCCGACCCTGTTTCCCATAGTTGCAGGTGGGAACCTCACCTATGTATTTCCTGTGGGTACCAACTATGGATGCTTCCATTAGGTGGGGCTGTGGTAGGTACATAAAACATCTCTTCTTCCTGATTGCGTAGCAGGATTCATGCCTAAAGCCTAGTAACCAAAGCTGAGCCCTAGAACCCTGTCTCCCAGGGGGCGGCAGGTACACAGAGGTGAAAAATATATTGCTAAGAGCCTGATTCTCCTCACATCTATTGGTTGATATTCTATTTCATTGAGGCAGATATTTTCAGTTCTCCCTCTGACCACCCCATGCCATGTTGCCCTGAGCCATTGGGCTCTACATGTCCCCTCAGCTAGTCTAGCCCCCTAGGTGCAGAACCCAGGATCATAACCTATTTCCCTTTGCTTCAGATTGTCTTTGTCATAACACCACCACACCATGGCTGATTATCATTGCCTTTATTGTTAACTTGGAAGTACTATATCTGTTAAAGGGAAATTTCATCTCCATAGAACATAGGCTTCTCTGATACCCGCCAAGATAGAAAATAATCTGTTACAATGACTTTACTTCCTCTCCCCTGCAGCCTGGTAATCTTTAAATCTGTCCACAAGGTACTGCTTCACACTTTGGAGCCAAATTTATCTCTGGGCAGTACTGTGGTGGTGAGTGTGGTTTATAATGAACGCCAATCACACAGCTGAGTAGGGCTTTCTGATGGTTCTGTTCTCACCTTGGGGTTCCCAGAACTACGTTAGATGGGATGATTTTGAAGAAGAGTTAATAAAAAGAGAACTAGACTGATATGTGGGTGTAAACTTTGAATGATTCCGAGTCAGTTATACCCATCGAGGCATTCTACACCCTCCAAATGCTCCATTCCTTGCTTGCCAGTCCAAGGAACCAAGTTCACCACACTGATGAAAGGAAGCATTAGTGACCCCAAAACACCTTCCTCACAAGGAGTACACACCAGTCTTTTGCATTACCTGGGCTTGTCTCCATCTTCACAGTACATGGGCTGGCTTTTCACCTACATGAGACCTTTAATCTGATTCTACTCTTATTTCTTAGGTGTCAGAAGTATACTTTACTTACTTCTATGCCATTCACATTTAGAATGTCAGGAAACTATTAAGCTCATCTTAGGAGATGCTGTTTTTACTGTTTTTTAAGCCTTCTGGTCACTTCTAGTCATCTGAGACAGCTGTCTTTATACCTCTTATTTCACACATATGAATCTAGGAATATATGAACTTAGGTACATATTCATGCTTTTTTTACGTACAGGTTCATTTTTTTACATAAAAAATGTTTATATACATATTCGATGCATTTGGTTGATCTTTTCCAAATTTTACAATACACATGCTCCCAGGGAGCTGAACCACAAAAGGTAACCAGATTTTTACCTTGTTCTCCAGAAGAAAAAAATCTATAACAGCTTCCCTAAGAGGCAAGAGTTGCCTACCTAAGAACCCCTTGTCACATGGTTGAGTTATTGTATCTTATGCCCCACTCTCTATCTGCTTACCTGCCTAAGAAACTTCCTTTCTGTTTCACTGAAGTTCACAGTGACTTCATGGACTGTAGAATCAGTTTGGGTCTATGATAATAGTTGTGGCCTAAATCTCCTATCTTCAGACTCAAGAACTTGTAAGTGTATCCTTCTAAGGACTTGGTCTTGCTTGAAGTTTCAAAACCCAGTCTTTGCAACATCCTAAAGAACAACCTGATCCACAGTCATGATGACCAAAGCCAGCTTCTCTTTGAGGCTCTGGGACATGGCACCTGGCACAATGAGTGGTGGGCACATAGCTAGATCCTCCTGCAACAAGTCCGCAGCAAGCAGTGTTCCTAGGACACATCTGCTCCTAAAATTCACAGAATAAAGTCTCCAGGACAGAGTTCTAGAGTTAAAGAACAGGATGCTCATTCAGACAGGTACAGAATATCAGGTCCACATGGTGAGAAACTTCTTCACCTTATTCACTGCTGTTTCTCAATGTCTAGCCCAGGGTTTGGAACTTAGTGCTTGTTCAGCAATTTTTGCATGCATGAATAAAAAGAATATCTAACAGGGGCACCTGGGTGGTGCAGTCATTCAAGCACTGACTCTTAGTTTCGGCTCAGTTCGTGATCTCAGGGTCAGAGATTGAGTCCCGAATCGGGCTCCACACTCAGCAAGGAGTCTGCTTGAGATTCTCTCTCCCCCATCCCTCCTGCTCATGCTCTCTCTCTCTCTAAAATAAATAAATCTTTTTTAAAAAAAGAATATGTAGGGGCACCTGGGTGGCTCAGTTGTTAAGTGTCTGCCTTCAGCTCGGGTCATGATCCCAGCATCCTGGGATCGAGTCCCACATCTGGCTCCCTGCTCAGCGGGGAGCCTACTTCTCCCTCTCCAGCTCCCCCTGCTTATGTTCCCTCTCGCTGTCTCTCTCTGTCAAATAAATAAAATGTTAAAAAAAAAAAGAATATCTAATAGACATAGATTTGAAAAAGAAAATCTAAAAAGCTAAATATAACAGTTTCTTCTGTTTCAAGAAGAGAAAAATGTAAGAGGATTTAATATTAAAACAGTTGATGGGCTTAATCAGAGATGGAATATAACAGGCAGTATTGGGTAGTATGAACATTTGATTCTGACTGCCTGGGTTCAAATGGTGACTCTGATGTTTACCAGCCATGTCAATGTGGCAAATTAGTCTCTCTAAGCCTCAATTTTCTTATCTGTAAAATGGGAATAATAATGATCATAGTTACCTATTGGAACTTTTGTGGAACTAATATGAGGTAATACATGGACATGGCATAGAGCCCTGGCTGTAGAGTCAGTCCCCATAATTATGAGCTCTTATTAGTTATGAAATAGTATTACTATTATTTCACATGCAAACACAAATAATTTGGTGATGGCTTCCTGAAGGGCTGTGTTGAAGAGTGTGTCCCCTGAGCAGCTAGGCTTGGAAGGAAAAAAGGGTGTGAGATCTGCCGTGGATGCTACATGAAGGAGTAGTGGAGCACATGTCCAATGTATGCAATTCCTGGCTGGACTCCAAAATTGGGAGTGTGTTTTTTCATATCTGTATCCCTGGAAACTGGCAAGGTATTTGACACATAGTAGTTTTGTCAATAAACCTTTGTTCAAGTGTTCAACCTTTTCATTGGCTGGCTAATAGCTTTTCTCTGCTATAAATCCATATGATGGTTCACTGCATTGATAATATTATAGTCTCATAGTAAATACTAAAGCAAATTCTAGTTTCAGACAGGTGGTGGTGGTATATTAAGAATGAGTACTCAGACTCCGACAAAAATGTTCCACGTTCCGTAAATTCAGTACATTCCAAGAGGGATTAATGCTATACCAGGATTCCCCCACATGGCACCATATATAAACACTCTGTTGATTTATGTGATTTATGTGTGTCTTTCTCTTCAGAAGTCTGTTTTTTATAACCCCATTTGAAATCTTATATAAAAATTCTTTGAGATTTTTGCAGTCTTGTAGCAATAATCTGGCAACGAATCATCTACATTTCAGAATTAAATACTGTAAAAAGCAACACCGAAAGCTTGCCAATGAATTCCTCAACTGTCTTCCCTATGACCTATTGAAATAGCAAAGGCTTTTTCTATCATCAGCACATAGATGATTGAAGACTCAGGGGGCAGTCCAATTTTTAAAAAAATTATCCAGCACCAGAATAATAGAACAGTAACTTGAATTACTTTGGTTTTTATCTCTAAACACAAATTCCAGATTACTCAAAGCATACAAGTTTTCCTAACTTACTACTAGGGTTATAGAAGGAAGAATATTCTTAATAAGAAGTCCTAGGAAAGAGAGAGTGTATTTAGAAACGAAATGGTGCTTGGTAAATAGAGAACAAAGCCAATTGGGATAACACTATGGCGTTGGATTTATATGAAAATTGCCCTTGATGTTCTAAGAGAAAAATGCGTTCCTGCAAGCCTGGGCTACCCTCCAGCAGGGGCAGCTGGTTACTTATTCAGGGCAGAACAGGTAGGGCAGATCTGGGAACCTAGCTCTGGACCCAACTGTGTGACTCCTAGGTAGGATAGGAACAGGATGTCAGGTGAGGGCTGGCCCAGTCACAGTTGATGAACGGAAGTGGTATATAACAGGTAAGGGATGGATAGCCATATAAAAACTCAGTCTTGCAACTGAGTAATCATCTTTATACCACCCTCTTGGGAAAACAACTGTACTCTAAAGATCAAAATTCTAGATCAGAAAAATTATGTGGTTAAGCATAAAGTTAGCATGAAGTCAGGGGTTGGAAATTCTTAAGGTACATCTCTCTTTCACACTAGCATATCTATTTTTAACAACTATTTAATTCAGAAATGTTTCCATAGGGACATGTTGATAGAAACTAATCAAACTCTAAAATGGCTGGTGGAAGTAGATTTATTTTTTTAAATCTTGAATGATGTAGTTGTTTAATATGCTCTCTTCCACAATCTGGAACAAAATAACACAAATTCTAGCTTCAAAGAACAGAGAATTATTACTTTGAAAGATAGAGAAACTCTGAATCAAATACTCTAATGGCTTTTATCTAGATCCAGGAAAAGTGTAAGGATACCAAAGAATGAGAAAGGCCAGACCTGATTTTTTAAGAAGAAATAGAACCATGCTAGTAAAGTCCAATGAGGCTACAGCATAAAAGAGTCCTACCCCCAGACATCCTACTTAAAATTGCAAATAGTCCTGCCCTGGAACTTCCAATCCCTTCACTTTGCTCTGTTTGCTTTTTTCCATAGCACTTATCTCCTTCTAATGACTGTTTACTTTTTATTGTCTGTCTTTTCTCAGCAGAATGTAAGCTCTATGAGGGTTAACAATGTTTGCCAATTTGTTCACTGAGGTGTCTCAACATCCTAGAACAGTGCCTGGTACAGAGGAGATGCTGAATAAATATGTGTTGAATGTTTATTCAGTGAGTCCTGTGTAAACAGAACCAGATGACATCTGTCTTTCCTGGCTTGTTAATTTTAGCAATTCTGACTGGTGTGAGGTGGCACCTCCTTGTGGTTTTGATTTGTATTTCCCTGATGCCTAGTGATGCTGAGCATTTTTTCATGTGTCTGTTGGCCATTTGTAGGTCTTCTCTGGAGAAATGTCTGTTCATGTCTTCTGTTCATTTCTTGATTGGATTATTTGTTCTTTTAGTGTTGAGTTTGATATATTCTTTATAGATTTTGGATACTAGCCCTTTATCTGATATGTCATTTGCAAATATCTTCTCCCATTCTGTCAGTTGTCTTTTCCTTTTGTCAACTGTTGCATTTGCTTTTTATCCTTTGCAAACGCTTTTTATCTCAATGAAGTCCCTATAGTTTATTTTTGCCTTGATTTGTCCTGGAAACTTTTATCACTCCCTCTGTTTTGAAAGATGTCTTAGCTGGATAAAGTATTCTTGGTTGCATATTTTTCTTATATAGCACCCTGAATATATCATGCCAGTCCTTTCTGGCCTGCCAGGTCTCTGTAGATAGGTCTGCTGCCAATCTAATATTTCTACCCCTGTAGGTTACCAACACCTTGTCCCAAGCTGCTTTCAGGATTTTCTCTTTGTCTCTGAGATTGATAAGTTTCATTATCATATGTCAGGATGTTGACCTGTTTTTATTGATTTTGAGGGGGTTCTCTGTGCCTCCTGGATTTTGATGCCTGTTTCCTTCTCCTGATCAGGGAAGTTCTTCCCTATAATTTGCCTCAATATACCCTCTGCCCCCTTCTCTCTTTCCTCTTCTTCTGGGATCCCAATTATTCTAATATTGTTTTGCTTTATAGTATCACTTATCTCTTGAAATCTCCCCTTGTGATCCAGGAGTTGTTTATCTCTCTTTTTCTCAGCTTCTTTATTTTCCATCATTTGGTCTTCTATATCACTAATTCTCTCTTCTGCCTCCTTTATCCTAGCAGTTAGAGCCTCCATTATTATTGCACCTCATTAATAGCCTTTTTGATTTTGACTTGGTTAGATTGGGTTAGACTTGGTTAGAAAGGGATTCTCTAATGTCTTTAATGCTTTTTCCAAGCCCACTTAGTATCTTTATAATCATTATTCTGAACTCTAGTTCTGACATCTTACTAATGTCCATAGTGATTAGGTCCCTGGCAGTCAGTACTGTCTCTTGTTCTCTTTTTTGAGGTGAGCTTTCCATCTTGTCATACTGTCCAGAGAAGAATAGATGAATGAGAGAACAAAATACTAAAATGGCAACAACCACCCCAGGGAAATCAGATGATACCCAAAACTGGGAAGAAAAAAAAAAGAATATAATCAGACAGGTGAGTAGAATAGAACAATACACTGGATTCTGTGTGTATTTTGGTCTGTGTTTTAGAAAATTAGATCCCAAAATTGTAAAGAAAGAAAAATTTATATATGTACAAAAATATAATTAAATACAGTGAGAAGATAGAACATAACTGTAAATGGAAATTAAAAGACAAGAAAAAAACAAGAGAACAAAACAACAACAACAACAACAACAAAAGGAAGGGATATAAACAGTAGGTGAACAGAACAGAGCAATTCATTGTCTCCTGAGTGTATTTTGGTCAGTTTGCTAGAAAAAAACTACATGTCAAAATTGTAAAGAAAGAAAAGTTATATATACAAAAACAAAATTAAATATATTGAAAGGATGGAATGTAACTTTAAAGGTGAAAGATGTAAAGATAAAAAAGTCTTTAACAAAAAAAAAAGAAGAAAAAGAAAAAAACAACAATAAAAAACAGAATATGATCAGACAGATGAATAGAACAAAGCCATACACTAGATTTTGGGTGTATTTTGGTCTGTTGGAAGAAACTGCATTGCAAAATTGTAAAGAAAGGAAAATTTATATATATACAAAAATGAAATTAAATACAATAAAGGGATAGAACATAACTGTAAAAATGAAAATTAGAAAAGATTTTAAAAAGGAATTGATAAAATAAGAAATTGGTTGAAAAAGGAAAGAAAATTTAAAAAAAATTAAAGCTGAAAGACTAAAGAATCATGGGAAAAAAACATGAATTCTACATGCTGTATTCCCCTAGTGCTGGAGTTTGCAGTTCTCATTGATTGGTAAACTTGGTCTTGGCTGGATGTTCTTGTGGATCTTCTGGGGGTGGGGGAGCTGTGGTATTGATTCTCAAGTGTATTTGCCCCAGGCGGGATTGCACCGCCCTTGCCAGGGGCCAGGCTAAATAAGTTGCTCCAGGTTGCTGTATGTGGCTTTTGTTCCCTGAAGGCTTTCTGTGCTGCTTTAGAGAAAGAGAATGAAAATGGCGGCCTCCTAATCTCTGGCCTCAAAGCCAAGAGCTTGGGTCCCCACTCCTCAGTGCACCCTCAAGGAAAAGCAATCAGTCACCCCTGTCTCCCTGGTTTCCAGCCACACTCAGTGCTCACACAGCCTGTGATCAAGCATTTCTATCTCAAGTACACAACCCCGTTTTGAGTCTCCAAAACCTGCAGACTCCTGCAGTGTGCTCCCGTCCCACTCCTCCAGGGGGTCTCATGGGTTCTGCCGCTTGCTGGGCCACTGGTTGGCAGAGAGCAGTTGTCTAACCGTGGTTCATGGTATATGGCAACCCCGAGCTGAGAGCCCACTCATGGGTACTCTTTGCAGGTGGCTTCCCTGCTCTGGTGCCTGGGAGCTCTGCTACATTCAGGCACCCCTGGTCTTTCTGTGACCCCGAGGGTCCTGAGACCACACTGTTCTAGTTAGGGTTCTGCCCCCCACTTAGCCACCTGAGTGATGTTCCTCACTGGAGCAAACTTCTAAAAGTTCTGATTTTGTGCTCTTCTGCTATATCACTTTCTGGTAGCCAGCTGATGGAGCCCCCGCCCCCCAACTCCGGTCTATCTTCCCATATATTGCTTTGCATTCACTACTCTGCACCTCCTACCTTGCAGAAAGTGTTCGCTTTTCTATTCATAGAGTTGCAGCTATTCTTTGAGCTCCAGTTGAGTTCACAGGTGTTCAGAATGATTTGAGAGCTATCTAGCTGAATTCCTGGGACCAGATGAAATTAAGGTCTCCTAATCCTCTGCCATCTTAGACACTTCCCCCTGCTCTGAAACTTTAAAGCCAGAAGCAAGTCAGTAACAAGTGGGAGTCCAGAAGATCTTTGACTCTGGCAGACACTACACACTTTCCATTCCCCACTCTTAATTTGCCATCTGAAATCTTGCTTTGTTTATACTGGCATTATGCACAACTTCAGAGGGTGAACCATAGTTGGTCTAAGCCAATTATGACCACCCTTTTCCCAGTTTCTCAGTCTTTCAGTCTGATCAGTGAGAACTCAAGTGGAAGTCAACCAGGCATATTCTAGAAAATGAAAATTAATTTTTCTGATAGAGACATAAATGATTGCATGGCCCTTCCCTCTCCTTCCTGTCTTGCACATAGGACATAAGAAATGGAGCTGCACCAGCCATCTCAAGTGACTAAGGGAAGGTCAGGAGAATTTCAGGTTCATCTGCTTTTACCTTATAGACACTGAACCAACACTAACAAGTATCTATCTCAGGATCTCTTATTAAATAGGAAAAATAAATTGTCCCTATTTAATCCATTGTATTAGTCATTTACCTTTTATTCTCAAATTTATTTTATATCCTTCTCTTTAAGTGGTATTTCCAAACTCTCTTGCCAGGTGATGTCCAACTAGATATAGTCCATAGGCAGACTAGCAGGGGATTGGAAAATGAGAAGACAAGAGAAGCCAGAGAATTTCTCCTCCTGTTCCTCTGCTTTAGGCTTTATCTCCAATCTCCAGCACTGGCTGTATCTCCTCCATAATATTAGCTCCTGATGATCATTCCTCTTCCACGGTCCCATCTTCTATCCAGCAGCCATCTTGTAGATCCAGCTCCAGGTGGCAATGACTCCTAAGTTATAGTAAGCATCATCGACTTCTTTTGCCCCTGCATCGCTGTTAGTGTTGGCATCTTCCCCCTTTTACCAATCTTTGAGTTGTTACTCTTTGAAACACCTTATTTGGTTTCTTAGCTTTTCCAGCCCCTTTGAAACTAGTTCTCTGTATTAAATTATTATGATTGTATTACCTTTTTTATTGAAGTATAATTAATATATAATATCATATTAGTTTCAAGTGTACAACACAGTGATTTGTCACTTACATACACATTATGAAATGTTCACTATGCTAAGTGTAATTACCAGCTATCACCATGCAAAGTTATTATAATATTATTGACTATATTCCCTATGCTGTATATTACATCCCCATGACTTATTTATCTTATAACTGGAAGTTTGTACCTCTCAATCTTATTCACCAGTTTCAACCATCTTCCCACCCTCCATCCCTCTGGAGACCACCAGTTTGATCTTTGTATTTATGAGTCTGTTTCTATTTTGTTTTGTTTGTTCTTTTGTTGTTTTTTTGTTTTATTTTGTTTAGATTGTTATTGTTTTTTTTTAAATTCCACATTTATAAGTGAAATCATGCAATAGTTGCCTTTCTCTGTCTGACTTATTTCACTTAGCATAATACCCTTCAGGTCCAACCATGTTTTGCAAATGGTTAGATTTCATTTATTTTTATGGCTGAGTAATATTCCTGTGTGTGTGTGTGTGTGTGTGTGTGTGTGTGTGTGTGTGTGTATCACATCTCTTCTACCTATTCATATAAATTATTAATATTGGATTACCTGGCATGGACTGGGCTTTCCTGACTGGATCCTGACTGATATAGAGCCTTAGTTAGATTTTCCCTTACCTGAAAAATCACCTTCTGAATTGATTCAAACCTTAAGAAATAATTAGAGCCCCTTTACCTTGAAGATGTGTATATTTTAGTAAAGAGCACCTTCCTTTTTAATATATCTAACCATACCAGATCATTGTCTTTACTGTCTCCTCACCCACACTGAGGTCACAGTCACCTTTTAAAAGTCATGTTGCTCCCTGCCTGGAATCTGAAAATTACTCCAAAATTTGACTTTCCTACACCATTTTTGGAACATTCTTTCTTATTTGATCTTTAACTCACTCTATCCCAGTGGCTCTACCTTGATTCACCCTCTCTACCAAGACACTTAAGATTGATAACATATATACATATATAATCTCCCCAATTGCTTTCTTGGGTATGCTCACCTTCAGCCATTAAGCAAATGAGGTGCTGCTCTGGATCCAACCAATGGTCTGCAGGAATCAAAAGCAGTCTGGACCTAAAAGCCTCCGGCCTGCTACCCCTGCAGAGAAAGATCCAAACTCTGTACTCTGTGTGTGTGTGTGTTCATGTACGCATGCATATACATGTATGTGTGTGTGTGCATATGTACTATGGGATGAATTTAGAAATCTCTTCTTCCAGTGGGTGGTGGTCAGGATAAGAAGTTCGGACCATAAATAAATTCATTATTCCAACCAATATATATTGAGCCATTTTTTGTGCTCAGCCTTATTCTATACGCAAGTGATATGGCAGGTAACATAGCAGAAAAATCCCTACTCTCTGTCCTCCTAGAGTTGTTTCTGACTCTCCAGAATAGCAAAGAGAGCCACTTACAGCCAGCAGATCATGTTATTAAGGTTATTAAAGTAACGTTTTCACAAAAGGCAGAGTCAAAGCCTTGATATCAAAAGGAATATTTTCATCCTATGAGATTAGATTATGTTTGCTGTCATCTCCTAAAATGAATGTTTATCCTGGCAAGGTATGTTTACTTCCAGGGAAAATCAGCAAGAAAATAAACCAGAACTCTAGATGATAGGTGGACCAAAATCAAATAGAGCCCCCACTTTTGCTCTCTCACTGACTAGAATCCAAATCTTCCCCCAACGATAGTCAGCAATACCTAAGTTGAAGAGTCCCCATCAGCAACCAATCCAGACTGAGGCACCTAGAGCATGCAGGATGCAAAAAGGATTTAAGTGGTAGGGAGGGCAGAGACCAAATCTCTTCTTTTGGAAGTGTGGAATTGTCAGAGGAGAGAGAGACAGAGACAGAGAGAGAGAGAAGGACAGGGATTGAGGGTGGTGGCAAGAGAGATCAAGTCTTCATGGGTCTTCTTCTTTTTGAAGACTTAAATATGTCAGATTCTGCAGCACACCTGAAAAAAAATGTTTTTTAAGTTTCCATTTAGCATTAATACTCCAGGATTCTAAGATCTAAAGCAAGATTAAAAAAAATTCATTAGTTGGATTATATCGCAGTTGATAATACTCAATTTTTCTTAAGGAAGATGTGTTATATTTTTATTAGTGCTCACAAAGAAATAAACAGTAAATTCTAATTTTCAAAATCAGTTGTACATAATACTCCATTGTATATATATATATATATATACCACATCTTCTTTATCCATTCATCTGTTGATGTAAGACTGATGAATCACAGACCTGTACCTCTGAAACAAATAATACATTATATGTTTAAAAAAAAAAAGAAGATAGTAGGAAGGGATAAATGAAGGGGGGGAATCAGAGGGGGAGATGAACCATGAGAGACTACGGACTCTGAGAAACAAACTGAGGGTTCTAGAGGGGAGGGGGATGGGGGAATGGGTTAGCCTGGTGATGGGTATTAAAGAGGGCACGTATTGGGAAAAAAAAAAAGCAGTTGTACCTTTTAATGTATTATGCTCCTCAAGAAAAATCTAAGTTCAGCTAACACCACACCGGTCTATATAATCAAGATCAAAATTCTTTCTAAAAGTAAAAAGTATTTCTGCATTAAACTGAAGTGAGATTCTCAAACTATTCTAACAATACTAACTTAATTTTATGATCTGGTTTAAACTTCACATCCACCCTATCAGGTAAGTACTATTTTAAATCCGACTTACAGATGTGGAGATTGGGATGTGGAAAAGCTGAGTAACCTGTTCAAAGTCACCTGGCCAGTTAAATGACAGAGCCAGGACTGGAACATTCAAATCTTATAGCTATTTAGTTCACTATCCTATAGTGCATCAGATTGACTAGCAGATGTTACAGGAACAAAAGACTAAGAAAAATCTTGAACTCTCCTTTCTTAAAAATCTTCCCTAAGAAATTTCAAACAAAAAATACTTTGTGACTTTTTTCTTAATAAATATATATTTCCCTCCTTTGTAAAATTCATACTTGTGATATAGATCCCAATCCATTTTCATCAAATGATTGAAATCATTTTGCATAAGAAACTGTTTTCCTAAACACACAAAAACTAAATTTGAGCAGTTATAAAGCTAAGCACAACTCAAGAAATTGTTTCCCTAAACAGACGTCACACCCTACATATGCCTCAACCATATACAAAAACAGCTATGTGTATAAGTTTTCCAAAAACAGGATCACAGTTTTGTGCTTTTAGCATTATCTTTGGGAGAGGTTAAAAACAGGGTGGAATACCTTCTCCAGGCTTCTGAGGAGAGGCAAGAATCTTAGCAATTACTTCCATTTGAAACTTCTGCCTAGCTAGCTTAGCATAGGATTTTCAGCATGTGTGGTATATAAACTTTTTGGATCTTGAGTTGTTTACTGTTTCTCCCTCTGTAAGTGAAAAAGATGGTTTCCTGGGTGAAATAGATGGAAAGATAACAGATGTGTTCCAGGACCTACAGCAAAGGCACTTGAAGACTGGAGTTCTGTCCGTTATTTAGTTTATCAGGGGCCAGACTCAAGGAACTAGTCTAACAGGACACCAAAGAGCTTCCAACTCTAAAGGCCCTTGTTTTCCAAGCTCTTTATCTTTGATGTAGGAGACAAATAGCAACAAAACTGTGTATATCACTTCCTCCAGCATCCTTTCTCCCTTTCTTCACATCCCTTTATCCAGTTCCAAAAAGAAATACAATGGACTTTATCACTCTCACTCAGTGGCCTCTTTACAGCTCAAAACATGATTGTCCTCATTGATTATTGGAACAGATCCGCCTTCCACATCTTTGTGAACACAACTGCTGACTGCCTTATCAGAGGGACAAAGAATAGTCAGCACAGCCCACAAATTTATTTTTCTTAGTTAAAAATAAGAGCATAGCCAAACAGCAATCTGGGGTTGGGCAGTGAATGGAAAGATGTAGAACACCACAATGGAAAGGGAGGAGAAAAATGGCAACATTCAGCTCTTTGGAGCCTGGCCTTTTTAATGTCTGTGCACTGATAGCTATTGATGGAGTTTGTGAGTTCAGCTGATTCCAGCTGTATTGAATTTATAGTGAGGATCAGTCCTATCCTAAGTTCCCAAACTCCTATGTATAGTACATTACCCCAGACCTTACCAGGGCCCTCCAAAAAAGTCCACCTGCCAACAGGTTAGGAGACTGAGAGTGTTGATTCTCCAGCATTGAATGTAGAACTTGAAAACGGTGTTCTCAACTTGAATTGCCTATTGGAACCCCTTGACAGCTTTAAAAACTACTAATGCCTGAGCCCTGGTCCTCAGCATTTCTGATTTAATCGAGTTAGGTAAGCCTAGGCATGGGAATTTTCTCATTCATCGGTTTTTCTCATTGTAGACAAGACTGAGACCCACTGCTGTGGAATGACACATTTGAGGTCCTGCCTGCACACCAGAAGATTCCAGAGGATGGGGAAGCAGGATTTGACAGAGTGCCAGTGAATATCGTCTTGGCCATGTGAGGCTGTCTGTGGCCCTGCCAATCACTTCTTTAAATGATGACTAGAGCTCAAGGATGGAAGTCTACCCTAGCACACCCACATGCCTCACTTTCCAACAATACAAACCCTCACAGATTTGAGTCAAAACTACAAAGACTCATCAAAGCCTCTCTTTCCTCCTACTGACCACCAATACGTAGGATTAGTGGGCCAAGGATGAATTCTTCTAATCTGCTATTTGCTTCCTGGGTATGATTTTCAGTCCAACTGAACTTAAACTCAGAACTAAATCATGAGAGTACATCTTTGCCCCATAAGTCAGATATATTGGAAGATATACTACCTCTTCCCTTATTGCTATGCCAACCACATGTATTTGTCCCTCAGAGGACTAGGGAAAGGGCAAGGTCTTCAGAATTCTCAGAATTAGAGGTATATCCAATTTGACTTTAAAGATTGGCTGTAATCATGCATTGAACAAAGGCCTTAACATCTCTCCCTCTGGTGCCCTTCTGAATATGTGAGTAATAAATTTATTACCCATGTTACATGAAAGTCCTTTGTGGACTTTTCCAGAGTCTCAAATCTAATCATGGTTAAACCAACAAAGGGATTACAGCCTTATCAAGAGCTTATTTTGCAAAACTGCCACATAGCTTTGCCAGAGAGAGTATCCTGTTGTTCCCACTATGCTGAGCTCAAAGATCCCATTAAATAAAGTCGAACTCTTCAGTTATGCAGAAATATAAACAGACTGCTCAGTGTGATTTGGAGTTATATTTTCATTTAGGAAAAAATAATGTCCAAATACTAAACAGTGTTGACCTCCATAATTCAGAAATCTGGATATGATAGAAGAAGAAGTTCTAAAATTTCTCCACTGGAAAAAAGGCATTACATATTCAAAGCACGCACACACACACACACACACACACACACACACACACACACATTTTGCCATTCTCTGCATCCTAACCATGGAATCTACTTGATAATTAATGATGCCTAAAGAGTTTTTCAATGGATAAACTATTAAGAACAGTGTATATTCCTTTGTATCATGGGACAAACTGGGTAGAAACTTTGTAAAATCAAGTCTTAATCTTTCTTTTTTTTAAAGATTTTATTTATTTATTTGAGAGATAGGGAAAGTTCGAGAGAGGGGAGGGTCAGAGGGAGAAACAGACTCCCCACTGAGCAGGGGACCTGAAGCAGAACTTGATCCTGGGACTCCAGGATCATGACTTGAGCCAAAGGTAGATGCTTAACCGATTGAGCCACCCAGGAGCCCTAAGCCATTCTTCTGATATACAGTTAGTTTAGCCTAATCTGAGCATATGGTATTTTGTGGGCTTGGTGACAGGTAGCTTGAGAAAAATATTATAGATAGGGTGAGGCGGCTGTATTGTGTAGATTTCTATAGACTAAAGACCTAATACTGCCTTAGTTGTAAGTAGGACAAACTAGTGGAATACAAGGTCCATGCCCACATAGGACTAGATCCAATCACTTTAACTAAAACAAAATAATTCCCATTTATATGTAAAATTATGAACTTAAATTGCAAGGAAGAAATCAACTGTATATCCTCAGATGTCTATACTGTCTTTCTACTGACAGATGAAACTCAAGCCACATCTCCTCAGGTGCATTTCTGACAGTGCAGTGATGAATGATTTAGTACAAGATGGTGGCAATGAAGAGGGTTGTGGAATTCACTCTTCTGAAAGGACATTGATAACCCAATTCCACATTGCATTTTTGTCCACTCACATTGTGGCTATAAAAGCAGCATGGTTGAGCCTCTGGCTGTGACCCCCATGTAATCAGAGAGATTGATTGCACTTTCAAAAATGGTTGCAACAATATCCCCCATTCTTCTTGCTCTTCTAGTATATGACCTTGCCACTCCCTTATCAAGAAGGGAGTCTAATTCCTCCTGGTGTGAATCTGGGCAGGGCTTGTGGCTGCTTCTACTAGTAAAGTATGGTAGAAGTGATGCTGTGTGAGTTCCAAGATGGGTCATAAAAGATAATGTAGCTTTGTCTTGTTCACTAGAATACTTATACTTGGAGCCTGGAACTGTCATGTAAGAAGTCCCAGCTCCCATGAGGTAACCATGCTGCCAGGAAACCAAACCACATGGAAAAGCCACGAGTAGGTGCTGCACCCAGCAATCCCAGTGACACTCCCAGCAAACAGTCAAAACCAACTGTCAACGCTATGAGCGAGTCATCTTGAACATCGAGCCCCATTTAGCCTTCAGATGATAACAGCCCAAAGGACATCTGATTCCAACTGTTTGAGAGACCCCAAGCCAGAACCATCTATCCAACCCCTTCCCAAAATCCTGACTCAAAAAAAAAAAAAAAAAAAGAGCAAAATAAAATTGCTGCTTTAAGCCACTAAGTTTTGGGGGTAATTTTTAATGCAACAATAGCGGCCAGAACAGAATCATTTCAGAATTACCTTACTTTCTACTATTCAGACTATTTTAGAATGTAAGAAAATCAGAAGTTTCTGGCCACCTTCAAGAAAGGAGCATCTTTTTGAGACACTTGACCCTGAACTTCCCAACACCCTGCTGTTCCTAGAATTTTCTAACAGCTAATGGCCCTGACAGGCAGTCACAATCAGGTAGAGAAAACTCTATTTATCACAACTCTTCTAAGAGAAATTGCTCTATATATTTGGGAAAATACACTTTGATCACTGAATTGTGGGAATGAGATGAGAGTAAGGCAGAGAGAGACATTTAAGTTCATGTTCAAGTAGTAATAGATAGTTGCTAACTTCCTTTTATGGGGGTGGAGAGTCCTATTCACTGTAGTAGACCTTTTTGCTTTGTTAAGCACCTAGCTGAGAAGAGATTTCAAGTTTAGGAAAAGAACTGAATTGCTCAGCAAAATAGAGGAAACTGGACCATGTTTGGGAAAATGAAAAAGAGAACACCCTGTTTGCTGAGTAACCAAAATGAGAACTTTGGGGAACAGAGATATTTAACAATGTGTTAAAGGAGTTTGCTATTGAATGTATAAGGAAAATTTATCCCCTTTCAACCTTACCAGAATTTTTGTAAACAATATGTTGCTCAATAATTCTCTCATTGCTAGTGGTTTAGAGAATTAAAGAAATGTTCAGATTAGCAAGAGGTTGAAAAATAGAGTCCATATAGCACCAGCTGGTGGCTAGGGTACCCACATACTGGTAAGGATGTAGCAGGGAAAAATTATTTTTTGAAAAGGGAAAGAAAACTGCCAAAAAATAATTTACCCTAGCTATCACCCAGTCATGGAAGGCCCATTTTTTTTAAAGATTTTATTTATTTATTTGAGAGAGAGACAGCACTAGTAGGAATAGGGGAAGGGGGAGGGGAAGAAGCAGACTCCCCACTGAGCAGGGAGACTGACAGGGTGTTTGATCCCAGGACCCCTGGGACCCTGGAATCATGACCTGAGCCAAAGGCAGATCCTTAACCTACTAAGCCAACCAGGTGCCCCGGAAGGTCCATTTTAAAGGAAGAGTTTTACACACACTCTTGTTCCCTAAAGATTGAGAAAAAGGACAGGTACACAAAGGAATTCCTGAGCACTGTTCAGTGTTTGTTTTGCTTTGTTTCTTCCCCAGTGCTAACAGTTGTTTAGTTTTGAAGAAGAACTTGTGGGAAAATTTGAGCTGTGGATATACAGAAAGGGTCATTTACCCAAGTCCCATAAAAATGGCCCAATGCTTTTACCAACTGCTGGCAAGTGAGGTTTGTCTCTTGCTATCAATTTCAATCCTTTAAAAATTTTCCTCTCATCTGTCCCATCTGTTCCTCTCATCTGTTCTATTTTTAGAACAAGTTCTAATGTGTTTTATTCTGATTAACAAATTTGCACTGATTATTAATAACTGGCAATAAACGAGTGTATTTAATGTAATTTAATTCCCTGAGTCATTTGCATTTGTAACCTATTTGAAATTTGCCCCACAAACTTGGGCATGAGGAAAGGGTACCATTTCTTTACTTTCTTCAAATTAAAACCAAGTTTGAGTCTCTTCCCTCCTGAAATTGTAGAAAAATTCTACTTCTGTCATTATTGTTATTGGTGGAGAATTTTTTCCTTCTTAGGCTCCAATTACAATCTAGGAGCTTGATGTGTTTCCTTAAAATAGAGGGAAAAGTATGAGCCTTCCATCCCTCCTAACCTGCTGATACACACTGTTCAGGTCCTGTTGCTCTCTGCAGTCTGGTGACCCCACAGTTTCCTCCACTGTGTATGGATAATGTAGCTAAGGCAGGAGCCCTGTACTAAGGTCCAGCCTCCTCGGGTGCAGCAGTCCTGCCTCGAGCCTGAGTTTCTTTCATGGGGCAAGATTCTCCATGGAGAGTTTCATTCCCTCCAGTCTTGGGAAGTCTCCTTTCCCAAAGGAAATTCACTTCACTCCCATCACCCTAGCATAATCCTCTCAAGGATTGGTCCCTGGGGACATAAAAGCCAGGAAGCTCTTCTGCTACTGTCCATACGTCATTTTTCCTTCTTGCACCCATATCACAAACCTCCCAGAGGCAAAGGAGGGGCTCAGAGGGTAAAACTACCTTCTTGGGAGAGGGAGAGGAAAACATACTGCAAAAAGAAAACACAAATTGATGTTTCAATAAAACACTCCAACATGTATTTAACAAGACACTGCAGAAGCAGTAATATTTTTACTCAAAGGAAGGGAACTTTTTAAATGGGTCCTCTAGTACTCCTCAGGGCTGGGCAGTGGTCCCCCTCCAGACAGGGTCTACTAAAGTTCAAAGCACAATGCATTTGAGAAAATCCTGAGTTTAAGGATATTGTTCTTGGGGTTGCCCCTTGGGAGAAGAGACATGCCTAAAAGGACACAGTCCTTAGGAAGACATTTTCCTGTCCCAGCCTCTGCCCTTCAGGAGAGCATCAGCAATAATTCTGGGTTAGTTAGCCAAAAGGCAGACTCTGCACTACGTGACTCCTGCCAGAAACAACTCTCTTTGAAAATAGCTTTCTGTGTCAGGAGGAAGCAATAGGACTCTGGCACTGAGCAGACCTCGTACTTGCTTCACACCACTTGTTTACAGGCAGCACAGAGAAGGGAAAATGAGGTCACGGAGTTGTTGCTATTTCCCTCTTTACTGGGGAGGGGCCCCGGTGACCTGGCAGATGATCCTCAGCGGCAGATACCTTGATCCACTGCCTTGGTGCCCATGAGACTGTTTAACCTGACATGTGACTTCGAAGAAGTTCTACTGAAACTCCCGGTTATTCTTCTGAGAATGGCAAACTTAGAAGTCTAAAGGGATATAGATCTTCATATCCAAACTAAGAGAGGTATTCTAGAAAATCACAGGTTATATTTTTCATAGGACATTTTTTTCTTTTGCCTTTCACTTTGATTAGGCAACCATCAGCCCAAGCCCTTATTCTCCATTTTCTTATTTCTTTTAGCAGCCTCACTTTACAGATCAGATAAACTGAGGCTCAGCAGGATTAGATGACTCATTTCTGGTCCCACACCTAGTAAATAATATAGTGCAGGACTGCAAGCTAAGAATTCTGGTTGTTTTTACCCATTCGTGGTCTTTTTGGGTGAATATTTCACAAAAACATTTTTAGGTTTATTTGTTCTTAAAAGTTAGATGCTTGAAGAAGACTGAAACTTCCTAACTTTAAGAGAGGTTGAATCCCTGTTAGGAAAACCAGACAAGTATTTATGAAATTTTAAGTAAATTGTTTGTCTCTGGCAGACACCAGTAGATCACAGATGGCAAGGGAAGTCTAAACAGTTTTATCAATTACTTTACAAAAAGTTCCTTTCTGTTCATGAACTGTTAGCTCAATTTAAGCATTAGTGTGTATATTGGGTGTGTGTGTGTGTGTGTGTGTGTGTGTGTATTAGAAGTATCCAGGGGGTAGACAAATAAGCTTTAATATAGAGCTGGAAAAAGCCAAATAATAAGCACCTTGTATATAACAGAACAACTAGAGTGCTCTGTAGCTTTGAAAAACATTGTGGCCAAAAAAATGTTCTGCCAGGGGCAACATGGTTAGCTTTCTATCATTTCAATATGAACAGGTTATATTTTCAGGTTCTATTGACCTTCAAGGCCCAGCCTAATTAACTCTGTTCTTTGGTTGTTCAGTAAGACCAACAGTTACATTTGGGGAGCTGAGAAAGGAGGAGCTAATGTTCAGTTCCCTACATAGAACTGTACCTTTTCCAGAAAGATTCTTAGTCCTCAAAATACCTTCTAAAGAGGAGGGAAAGAGAGATGTTTCCTTTAAGAAATTATAACATTTTAAAGCACTTTTTCAATTGAATGAGGGTTTCATTAGGACCATGTAATAGTAACTTAAATGAGCATTAATTAGTAAAGATTAATTGAATGTTTACTACACACAAGTACTATACTAACATGATCTCATTTAATCTCCAAGAAGGCTCAGGACAAAGGTAGCATTTGTCACACTTTCAGACACAGAAACTGGGGTTCAGAGATTTTAAATAATTTGTTTACAAAAGTGCTGTAGAAAGTGATGAAACTGGAGAAGGAAAGATGGCGGAGGAGTAGGGGACGCTATTTCAACTGGTCCTCGGAATTGAGCTGGATATCTACCAGACCACTCTGAGCACCCACGAAACCAGCCTGAGATGTAAGATCTGGATCTCTAAAAACAGAATATTGCAGGAGGTTGGTTTTGAGGTATGAACTGGGGAGCCATGAGTCCATGGGCAGATATCGGAGGATAAATGGCAGTGGGAGGGAGCCTGGCTGTGGGGATCCTACACCGCCGGTGAGCGACAGCGTCACGCGCTGGGGACGGGTCACAGACTCACAGACCCGTACCAGCGGGGAAAGGACTTTAGGGCAGCCCCCCGGTGCGGAAACCCAGAGCGTCGGGGTCACGCATGTGAACTGGGGGCAGCAGGCGGTTTTAGAAGCACAAAGGGCAGAGACGTGCCCCAACCTGGAGGCAGGACTGGGGGCACTGCGGAGGGGCGCACAACCCAGGTCGCTGCAGTTTATAGCAGCACAGACAGAAATGGAGACAGTGTGGCCTGGAGAGCTTACTGAAGAACAGACTACGATCTCTCTGCTCTGAGGCAGAGGGTTGGAAATGGTCTCTTCTGCTCTGACTCGCAGAAAAGACACGGAAAGCCACCAGGGAAAGCCACCAGAGAACAAAAGCCCCCAAAACAGATTCCGGCTGAGCCCATTCCCCCACCACAGGGGTGCAGGGCAAGTCCGTCCAAACAGGGTTGCCTGAGTAACAGCATGGCAGGCCCCTCCCCCAGAAGACAGGCTGGGAAAACAAGAGGCCAGCAACCCTAAGGTCCCAAGAAAACAGTTGCATCTTGCTTGGGTTCTGGTCAATTATTTGGACTCTATACATTCCCTCAAACACCCATCAACAGAATGACTAGGAGGAGTAACCCACAAAATGGAAAAGACTCAGAGATTATGACTTACGCTGCAGATTTACAAATGGATGCAGATATAACCAAGATGTTGGAGACAGAATTCAGGCTAGGAATTGTGAAGACAATGGCTAGAATGGAGAAATCAATTAATGGCAACATAGAGTCTCTGAGGGCAGAAATGAAAGCTGAATTGGCAGGACATAAAAACGCTATCAGTGAGATCCAATCCAATCTAGATTATCTAACAGCTAGGGTAACTGAGGCAGAAGAACGAATTAGTGACCTGGAAGACAATATAATAGATAAAAAGGGAAAAGAGGAGGCCAGGGAAAAACAACTCAGAATTCATGAAAAAAGAATCAGAGAAATAAGTGACACCATGAAGCATTCCAATGTCAGAATAATTGGAATCCCAGAGGGAGTGGAGAGAGAGAGAGAGAGGACTAGAAGATATATTTGAGCAAATTGTAGCTGAGAACTTCCCTAATCTGGGGAATGAAACAAACATTCGCGTCCTAGAGGCAGAAAGGTCCTCTCCCAAGATCAAGGAAAACAGGCCAACAACCCGGCATATAATAGTAAAACTTGCAAATCTTAGAGCCAAGGAAACCATCTTAAGGGCAGTTAGTGGGAAGAGATTCCTTACGTACAGAGGGAGGAACATCAGAATAATGTCAGACCTATCCATAGAGACCTAGCAAGCCAGAAAGGCCTGGCAAGACATATTCAGGGTACTAAATGAGAAGAACATGCAGCCAAGAATACTTTATCTGGCAAGGCTATCATTTAGGATGGATGGAGAGATGCAGAGCTTCCATGACCGGCAGAAACTGAAAGAACATGTGACCACTAAGCCGGCCCTGAAAGAAATATTAAGGGGGATTCTATAAAAGGAGAAAGACCCCAAGAGTGATTCACAACAGAAATTTACAGGGACAATCTATAAAAACAACATCCTCACAGGCAACATGATGACAATTAATTCATATCTTTCAATAATCGCTCTCAATGTGAATGGCCTAAATGCTCCCATAAAATGGCACAGGGTCGCAGATTGGATAAAAAGACAGGATCCATCCATATGCTGCCTATAAGAGACTCATTTTGAACCTAAAGATACGTCCAGACTGAAAGTGAAGGGATGGAGATCCATCTTCCATGCCAGCGGACCTCAAAAGAAAGCTGGGGTAGCAATTCTTATATCAGACAAGTTAGATTTTAAACCAAAGTCTGTAGTTAGAGACACAGAAGGACACTATATCATTCTTAAAGGGTCTATCCAACAAGAAGATCTAACAATTGTAAATATCTATGCCCCCAACATGGGAGCAGCCATCTACATAAGCAAACTGTTAACCAAAATAAAGAGTCATATTGATAACAATACGTTAATCGTAGGAGACCTCAATACTCCACTCTCAGCAATGGACAGATCATCTAAGCAGAAAATCAAAAGGAAACAAGAGCTTAGAATGATACACTGGACCTCATAGATATTTACAGAACATTCCACCCTAAAACAACAGAATACTCATTCTTCTCGAGCGCACATGGAACTTTCTCCAGAATAGACCACATACTGGGTCACAAATCAGGTCTCAATCAATAGCAAAAGACTGAGATTATTCCCTGCATATTCTCAGACCACAGTGCTTTAAAACTGGAACTCAATCACAAGAAAAAATTTGGCAGAAATTCAAACACTTGGAAGCTAAAGACCACTCTGCTCAAGAATGTTTAGGTCAATCAGGAAATCAAAGAAGAACTTAAACAATTCATGGAAATCAATGAGAATGAAAACAGGTCGGTCCAAAACCTATGGGATACTGCAAAGGCGGTCCTAAGGGGGAAATACATAGCCATCCAAGCCTACTCAAAAAAAAAAAAAAAAGAAAAGAAAAATCCCGAATTCACCAACTAACTCTACATCTTAAAGAACTAGAGAAAAAGCAACAAATGATGCCTAAGCCACGCATTAGAAAAGAAATAATTAAAATTAGAGCAGAAATCAATGAATTAGAAACCAGAAGCACAGAAGATAAGATCAATAAAACTAGAAGTTGGTTCTTTGAAAGAATTAATAAGATCGATAAACCACTGGCCAGACTTATCCAAAAGAAAAGAGAAAGGACCCAAATTAATAAAATTATGAATGAAAGGGGAGAGATCACGTCTAACACCAAGGAAATACAAACAATTATTAGAAATTATTATCAACAACTATATGCCAATAAACTGAGCAATCTGGATGAAATGGAGGCCTTCCTGGAAACTTATAAGCTGCCAAGATTGAAACAGGAAGAAATTGACAAGCTGAATAGGCCAATAACCAGTAACGAGATTGAAGCAGTGATTAAAAACCTCCCAAAAAACAAGAGTCCAGGGACTGATCGATTCCCTGGGGAATTCTACCAAACATTCAAAGAAGAAATAATACCTATCCTCCTGAAGCTGTTTCAAAAAATAGAAACAGAAGGAAAACTTCCAAACTGATTCTATGAGGCCAGCATTACCTGAATCCCTAAACCAGGCAAAGACCCCATCAAAAAGGAGAATTTCAGACCGATATCCCTGATGAATATGGATTCCAAAATCCTCAACAAAATCCTAGCTAATAGGATCCAACAATACATTAAAAGGATCATCCACCACGACCAAGTGGGATTTATCCCCGGGATGCAAGGGTGGTTCAACATTCGCAAATCAATCAATGTGATAGAACACATTAACAAGAGGAGAGAGAACAATATGGTCCTTTCAATTGATGCAGAAAAAGCATTTGACAAAATACAGCATCCTTTCCTGATTAAAACTCTTCAGAGTATAGGGATAGAGGGAACATTCCTCAAGTTCATAAAATCCATCTATGAAAAACGCAGGCGAATATCATCCTTAATGGGGAAAAGCTGAGAGCCTTTCCCTTAAGATCAAGAACACGTCAAGGATGCCCACTCTCGCCACTATTGTTCAACATAGTACTAGAAGTCTAGCAACAGCAATCAGACAACAAAAAGAAATAAAAAGTGTTCAAATTGGCAAAGAAGAAGTCAAACTCTCTCTTTTCGCAGATGACATGATACTTTATGTGGAAAACCCAAAGACTCCATCCCCAAGTTACTAGAACTCATACAGCAAATCAGTAATCTGGCAGGATACAAAATCAATACACAGAAATCAGTTGCTTTCTTATACACTAACAATGCAACTGTAGATAGAGAAATTAGAGAAATGATTCCATTTACAATAGCACCAAAAACCATAAGATACCTCGGAATAAACCTAACCAAAGAGGTAAAGGATCTATACTCTAGGAACTACAGAACACTCATGAAAGAAATTGAGAAAGACACAAAAAGATGGAAAAATATTCCATGCTCATGGATCGGAAGAATAAACATTGCTGAAATGTCTATGCTACCCAGAGCAATTTATACCTTCAATGCCATCCCGATCAAAATTCCAATGACATTCTTCAAAGTGCTGGAACAAACAATCCTAAAATTTGTATGGAATCAGAAAAGACCCCGAATCACCAAGGAAATGCTGAAAAAGGAAAACAAAGCTGGGGGCATCACGTTGCCCGATTTCAAGCTCTATTACAAAGCTGTGATCACCAAGACAGCATGGTACTGGCACAAAAACAGACATATAGACCAATGGAACAGAATAGAGAACCCAGATATGGAACCTCAACTCTATGGTCAAATAATCTTTGACAAAGCAGGAAAAAACATGCAATGGAAAAAAGACAGTCTCTTCAATAAATGGTGCTGGGAAATTGGACAGCCACATGCAGAAGAATGAAACTCGACCATTCTCTAACACCATACACAGATAAACTCAAAGTGGATGAAAGACCTCAATGTGAGACAGGAATCCATCAAAATCCTCTTTGACATTGGCCACAGCAACTTCTTTCAAGATACATCTCCAAAAGCTAGTGAAACAAAAGCAAAAATGAACTTTTGGGACTTCATTAAGATAAAAAGCTTATGCACAGCAAAAGAAAGAGTCAAAAAACAAAAAGGCAACCCACAGAACGGGAGAAGATATTTGCAAATGACACTACAGATAAAGGGCTGGTATCCAAGATCTATAAAGAACTTCTCAAACTCAACACCCAAAAAACAAATAATCAAATCAAAAAGTGGGCAGAAGATATTAAAAGACACTTCTCTGAGGAAGACATACAAATGGCTAACAGACACATAAAAAAAATGTTCATCATCATTAGCCATCAGGGAAATTCAAATCAAAACCACATTGAGATACCACCTTACACCAATTAGAACGGCAAAAATGGACAGGGAAATAACAAATGTTGGAGAGGTTGTGGAGAAAGGGGAACCCTCTTACACTGTTGGTGGAAATGCAAGTGGCAACAGCCACTTGGGAAAACAGTGTGGAGTTTCCTCAAAAATTTAAAAATAGACGTACCCTATGACCCAGCAATTGCACTCCTGGGTATTTACCCCAAAGACACAGATGTAGTGAAAAGAAGGGCCATATGCACCCCAATGTTCATAGCAGCAATGTCCGCAATAGCCAAACTGTGGAAGAGCTGAGATGCCCTAAAAGAGATGAATGGATAAACAATATGTGGTCCATACATACAATGGAATATTACTCAGCCATCAGAAAGGATGAATACCCAACATTTACATCAACGTGGATGGGACTGGAGGAGATGATGCTAAGTGAAATAAGTCAAGCAGAGAAAGTCATTTGTCATATGGTTTCACTTATTTGTGGAACATCAGGAATAGCACGGAGGACATTAGGAGAAGGAAGGGAAAAATGAAGTGGGGGAATCGGAGGGAGAGATGAACCATGAGAGACTATGGACTCTGAGAAACAAACAGGGTTTTAGAGGAGAGGGGGGTAGGGGTAAGGGTTAGCCCTGTGATGGGTATTAAGGAGGGCACGTACTGCATGGAGCACTGGGTGTTATACGAAAACAATGGGTCGTGGATCACCACATCAAAAACTAATGATGTACTGTATGGTGACCTACATAACATAATAGAATTTAAATTTTTTTTAAATAAATAATTTTTTTAAAAGAAAAAAAAAGAGAGTGATGAAACTTTCTGATCTCAACTCAAGTCTTTTTGACCCCAAAGTCCTAACCACTAAGCACATTGCCCCCTAACTTTATACAAGGGAAATTATATCCTCATGGGAGAGGTAGGTGTAGGTACTAGATAACCAAGAACCAATCTGTGAGCAGGTGTCCTTCCAAATTAGAGGACACTTGTAATCTTGGTGTTCACTTTGAAGGGAACTCCCTTCCGTAAACACAGTCTGTTCTTTTCCAGTTTTCAGCTGGGTCTATTGGGGGAAGAAAAGATACTAAAATTAATTGCCTTTCAGGAAATACTACTTTTTTCATCTTCTGGGGCATTAAAAAGAACAATCCAGCCACATAAAGTTAGATCAAAATTATGCACATGTAAAAACTTCTGAGCTAATCACATAAATATTATTTTCTCCTAAAGGAAAATTACATGGAAGTTAAATTGTGTCTAAAAGAAAGGTCAATATAGAAAATTTTGCTAAAGTACCAGTGACATCGATGGCTTTAAATCACAGTAGTCTTCATAGAAAGCTCATTTGAAAGTTCTTGGAAAGTAAAAATGGTAGCACCAAAAATTGTGAAATTGTGATTGGTTTTGTCTGCTTGGTATTACCAATGCTAAGGTCAAGTAGACAAATCACAGATAGGAGAAATTGTTTGCAATGCATTGACAGACAAAAATAATGTATATCCATAATATACAGAAAATACCTATAAATTGATAGGAAAAAACAATAATGCAATGGAAATATAATCATAAATATGAACAAGCAGAGAAACAAATGGCTTACGAACATATGAAAAGCCATTCAAACTCACTAATAATCAAAGATATGCATTTTAAAATCATGAGATACTTCTTCAAACATTTAGATTAGCAGAAGGTAAAAAGCAACGATTGCAAACATTGGAGATAATTTATAAAAATAAAACTCTTGGTGTGTAAGTTGGCACAACCGGTTAGAACAATTGGTTGTATTTTACTAAAATTAAATATGTAAACCTATTGCCTAACAATTTCATTTTGAAGATTATCCCCAGAAGAACTCTCAACATACACATGATGAGACACATGGAAGAATTGGCAGCATAATTTGTCATAGTCAAAACGTGGGGAAATACATCAATTGTAGAATGTCTAAATAATTGTGATATATTCATATGATGGAATACTATATAGCAGTGAAAATGAATGAACTAGAGCTAAACACATTAACATGGATGAATACTGTGGACATAATGAGAAGTAAAACAGAAATTTCATGAGAATACATAAATATGAGTCCATTTACATAAAATTCAAAATATGTAAAATTAAATAATATATTTTATAAGGATACAAACATTTGAAAGCTATAGAGAATTTCATGACAATGATACACCCCAAATTCAGGACAGTGATTATCTCTGGAGGGGAGGGGAGGGAAGGAAATGAAATCAGGGTGGGTACATAGAAGGCTTTAAGTGGGTTTCTCAGGTTTTATTTCTTAAGCTGAGAGATGGCTGAGTTGTTTCTTTTATACTGTTTACATCTTTTGGTTTTTTGAAACGTTTCATACTTTTAAAAGCTCCTCAGTGATCAACATTTCACTCCAGATGAGCAGAGCAAAGGCCTGCTCATCACCTTTAGAACACATTGCCTTCTTTTGATCATGGCTGTGACTGAGTTTCTGAGAACTTACATTTCAGATGAAATAATGAACACAGCTCAGAAGATCCCATTCTGGAAGAATGTGAAGCTGTCCCAAATTTACAATCTGGGGCCTATTCAACAACACTCAAAAACTCACTTAGTATGGATTCCATGCTCTCTCCCTCTGCCTGGAGCCAGTATAGCAGGGACTCTGACTTTCAAAACAGAGCTAGATTTGGGTTTGAATTCCACCCTTGCCACTTTCTGGCCTTAGTTTCCTCACCTGTAAAATGGAACTAATAAACTATCTCATTGAACTTTTATAAGGATGAAATCAATTACCACGTGCAAAGTGCCCATTGTGCAATAAACACTCATAAATAATGTCATCATGGTTTACAGAAATTGCCAGGCTAGGAAATTCTGTTCTGGTTCTCTTTCTTGCTCTCACTTTCTCCCAGATGTCTGCCATTTTGAAATTTGCCATGTAAGTAAATATTTTCAGTCAAATCACTTTCCTGAGGCTTATAGTAACATGCATCCTAATTCATTGTTTGGAAAGTCAATTTTCTAGGTATTTCTGAACTTAAAATTAAAATGTTCTATTTATTCACATTTCTTTCTTCCTTAAAAGCCCTGGTTGAGATCATGGGACCATTACCCCAGAGAGCTCAGACATTATTAAAACACATCACTCTGGGTCAGTGTAAGGGAAACTCTAACACTCACTTCTACAGAGGAGGCTGGGAGGTCCCTTGAGAAGGAGTGAAAGAGTGGATCTCTTGTTGGTTCACACATGACATTATTAAGAAATAGCTTGTTTTGTTAATATCAGCAGATGGTTCCCAGCCATATATAAAAACATTCTAACCCACAGTGATTTGCTTGACAAGTGTCCCACAACAAAAGTAGTTAACTGGACTGAAAAGCATGTGTCTATTTAGGGGCAAACCCTGTTCAAGGTTCATGTCTGCTGATGAGAGCTCTTTCTAAAATCCTAATGCTAATGAGAAAACTACTTGCTTGAGCCAGAAATTATGCATTTGAGATTTTATTCTACTACTTCCCGGTGATGTGGCATGAGTACACTGTCTAATTTCTAGGCTGTCATTTCTACATTTGTAAAGCAGAGATAATAATATGTATCTCACAAAGTTCTAGTAAGATTTAAGTGATTATTATGAAAGAATCTTGAACAGAGATGGATCCACAGCAAGCATCCAACAAATGCTAGGTGAAATATTAGTTGACTCAGTAGATCAATCTGAATATGTGTCTTCAAATTTCAGAACCTAGTTTCAAGAAAGTGAGATGATAATGGAGTGGAAAAAGTGTTAAACTTTGAGTCAAGAAAAAAAAAAACTGTACCTACTACTTGTTGTGTGGCTTTGGGCAAATTGCTCGACTTTCCTGAGTCTTATTTTTTTTTAAAGATTTATTTATTTTAGGACAGAGAGAGCACTTTTTCATGAGTGAGGGAGGGGCAGAAGGAGAGAGAATCTCAAGCAGACTCCTCACCAAGCACGGCGCCCAACATGGGGCTTGATCCCATGTCTCTGAGATCATGAGCAGAAACCTGAGCAGAAACCAAGAGTCAGACTCTTAACCAACTGAGCCACCCAGGCACCCCTTATTTTTTTTTTTCTTTTTTAGAGAAGGGGGGCAGAAGGAGAAGGAGAGAAAGAATTTTAAGCAGACTCCGGGGGAGGGGGCCTCCGTCGGCCACTTCTGGCAAGTGATAGAGCCACGGAGCACAAAATTGGAAATTTTAGAAGTCTGCTCCACTGAGGGACATCGCTCCAGTGGCTAAGTGGGGGTGGAACCCTCGCGGGACAGTGTGGTCTCAGGACCCTCGGGGTCAAAGACCGGTGGTGCCTGAGTGTGGCAGAGCTCCCAGGTATCGGAGCGGGGAAGCAGCCTGCAGAGACGGAGCTGAAGCGCGGGCTCTCAGCTCGGGGTTGCCATAAACTGTGATCTGCAGCACAGTCGGGCCACTGCTCCTCCAGCAGGGACCCAACAAGCGGCAGATCCAGGGAGACTCCCCTTCCTCCCCCGGGGGGAGCGGTGCAGGAGCGCACCACTGGGATCTGCTGGGTTTGAAGACTCCACGCGGGGTTGTGTACCAGAGAGAGAAACACTCAGTCACAGGCCAGGTGAGCATGGAGTGCAGCAGGAGACCGGGAAGAGGGGAGAGATTGACTGCTTTTCTCTGGGGGCTCACTGAGGAGCAGGGCCCAGAGTTGTCAGCTCCTTCGGGTGGAGATTGGGAGGCCACCATTTTCACTCTCATCCTCCAAAGCTATATGGAAAGCTTGCAGGGAACAAAAGCTCCCGAGAGCAAACCCAAGCAGATTACTTAGCCCAGACCAGGCAAGGGTGGGGCAATTTCACCTCCAGCAAAGACATTTGGGAACGACGGCAACAGGCCCCGCCCCCAGAAGATCAGCAAGAACAGCCAGCAAGCCAAGACCAAGTTTACCGATCAATGAGAATGGCAGAACTCCAGCGCTAAGGGGAATACTGCACATAAAATTCATGACTTTTTTACCATGATTCTTTAGTCTTTCAAAGTTAATTTTTTTTAATTTCTTTTTTTTTGGAATTTTTCTTTTTCCCTTTTTCAACCAATATCTTATCAATCCCTTTTTTTAAAAACCTTTTTTATTTTTCATTTTTAGAGTCATATTCTATCCCTTCAGAGTAGTTAACCTTATTTTTGGTATATATATAAGTTGTTCTCTCTTTTAAAATTTTGGGATTACAGTTTCTTCTAACAAAACAAAATATACCCAAAACCTCTAGTGTATGGCTTTGTTCTAGTCTCCTGCCTGATCACAGTCTCTCCCTTAAAAAAAAAAAAAAAAAAAAAAACTCTTCTTTCTTTTTTCAATCAACTTCTTATCAATTCCTTTTTTTAAATTTTATTTTATTATGTTATGTTACACCATACAATACATCATTAGTTTTTGATGTGGTGATCCATGATCCATTGTTTTCATATAACACCCAGTGCTGCATTCAATACGTGCCCTCCTTAATACCCATCACCGGGCTAACCCATCCCTCCACCCCCCTCCTCTCTAAAACCCTGTTTGTTTCTCAGAGTCCATAGTCTCTCATGGTTCATCTCCCCCTCCGATTTCCCCCCTTCACTTTTCCCTTCCTTCTGCTAATGTCATCCATATTATTCCTTATGTTCCACAAATAAGTGCAACCATATGATAATTGACTTTCTTTGCTTGACTTATTTCACTTAGCATAATCTCCTCCAGTCCCATCCATGTTGATGTAAAAGTTGGGGATTCATCCTTTCTGATGGCCAAATAATATTCCATTGTATATATGGACCACATCTTCTTTATCCATTCATCTGTTGAGGGGCATCTCAGCTCTCTCCACAGTTTGGCTATTGTGGACATTGCTGCTATGAACATTGGGGAGCATATGGCCCTTCCTTTCACTACATCTGTGTCTTTGGGGTAAATACCAAGTAGTGCAATTGCTGGATCACAGGGTAGCTCTATTTTTAATTTTTTGAGGAACCTCCACACTGTTATCAATTCCTTTTATAAAATCTTTTATAATTTTCACCTTTACAGTCATATTCCATCACTTCATCATATTTACCCATATTTTTGTACATATATAAGCTTTTCTTTCTTTAAAATTTTGGGAGGCAGTTTATTCTAACAGACCAAAATATGCCCAAAATCTGGTGTGGCACTGATCTATTCACCAACCTGATCATATGTGATCATATTCTTTTTTTGTTTTTCTTTCTTTCTTTCCCTTACTTTTCCCCCAGTTTTGGGTCTCTTCTGATTTGTTTAGCGTATATTTTTCTGGGGTGATTGTTACCCTGTTAGCATTTTGTTGTCTCATTCATCTATTCTCCTCTGGACAAAATGACAAGAGAGAAAAACTCACCTCAAAAAAAAAAAAAAAATCAAAACAAGAGGCAGTACCGACTGCCAGGGACCTAATCAATACGGACAGTAGTACGATGTCAGAATTGGGTTCAGAATGATGATTATAAAGATACTAGTTGGGCATGAAAAAAGCATAGGAGATACTAGAGAAACCCTTTCTGGAGAAATAAAAGAACCCAAATCTAACCAAGTCGAAATCAAAAAGGCTATTAATGAGGTGCAATCAAAAATGGGGGCTCTAACTGCTAGGATAAATGAGGCAGAAGAGAGAATTAGTGATATAGAAGACCAAATGTTGGAGAATAAAGAAGCTGAGAAAGAGAGATAACAACTACTGGATCATGAGGGCAGAATTCAAGAGATAAGTGATACCATAAGACTAAACAATATTAGGATAATTGGGATCCCAGAAGAAGAAGAAAGAGAGGGGCAGAAGGTATATTGGAGCAAATTATAGCAGAGAACTTCCCTAATTTGGGGAAGGAAACAGGCATCAAAATCCAGGAGACACAGAGAACCCCTCTCAAAATCAATAAAAATAGGTCAACACCCTGACATCTAATAGTAAAACTTGCAAGTCTCAGAGGAGAAGAGAAAATCCTGAAAGCAGCTCAGGACAAGAGATCTGTAACCTACAATGGTAGAAACATTAGATTGGCAATAGACCTATCCACAGAGACCTGGCAGGCCAGAAAGGACTGGCATGATATATTCAGAGCACTAAATGAGAAAAATATGCAGCCAACAATACTATGTCCAGCTAGGCTGTCATTGAAAATAGAAGGAGAGATAAAAATCTTCCAGGACAAACAAAAACTAAAAGAATTTGCAAACACAAACCAGCCCTGCAAGAAATATTGATAGGGGTCCTCTAAGCAAAGAGAGAGCCTAAAAGTAACATAGACCAGAAAGGAATACAGACAATATACAGTAACAGTCACCTTACAGGCAATACAATGGCATTAAATTCATATCTTTCAATAGCTACCCTGAATGTAAATGGGCTCAATGCCCCAATCAAAAGACACAGGCTATCAGATTGGATAAAAAAACAAGACCCATTGATATACTGTCTGCAAGACACCCATTTTAGATCCAAAGACACCACCAGATTGAAAGTGAGGGGGTGGCAAACAATTTACCATGCTAATGGACATCAGAAGAAAGCTGGGGTGGCAATCCTTATATCAAACATATTAGATTTTAAACCAAAGACTATAAGAAGGGATGAGGAAGGACACTATATCCTACTTAAATGGTTTCTCCAACAAAAAGATCTAACAATTCTAAATATCTATGCCCCTAACATGGGAGCAGCCAATTATATAAGCCAATTAATAACAAAATCAAAGAAACACATCGACAAAAATACAATAATAGTAGGGGACTTTAACACCCCCTGCACGGAAATGGACAGGTCATCTAAGCAACAGATCAACAAGGAAATAAAGACTTTAAATGACATACTGGACCAGATGGACTTCCCAGATATATTCAGAACATTCCATCCCAAAGCAACAGAATACATATACTTCTCTAGTGCCCAAGGAACATTCTACAGAATAGGTCACATCCTAGGTCACAAATCAGATCTCAACTGGTACAAAAAGATTGGGATAATTCCCTGCATGTTTTCGGACCACAATGCCTTGAAACTAGAACTCAATCACCAGAGGAAAGTCAGAAAGAACTGAAATACATGGAGGCTAGAGAACATCCTACTAAAGAATGAATGGGTCAACCAGAAAATTAAAGAAGAATTTTAAAAATTCATGGAAACAAATGAAAGTGAAAACACAACTGTTCAAAATCTTTGGGATGCAGCAAAGGCAGTCCTAAGAGGAAAGTACATAGCAATAGAAGCCTTTCTCAAGAAACAAGAAAGGTCTCAAATACACAACCTAACCCTACACTTAAAGGAGCTGGAGAAAGAACAGCAAATAAAGCCTAAGCCCAGAAGGAGAAGAGAAATAATAAAGATCAGAGCAGAAATCAATTAAATAGAAACCAAAGGAACAGTAGAACAGATCAATGAAACTAGGAGCTGGTCCTTTGAAAGGATTAATAAGATTGACAAACCCCTGGCCAGACTTATCAAAAAGAAAACAGAAAGGACCCAAATAAATAAATTCATGAATGAAAGAGGAGAGATCACAACCAACACAAAAGAAATACAGACAATTATAAGAACATATTATGAGCAACTATTTGCCAGCAAATTAGATAATCTGGAAGAAAAGGATGCATTCCTAGAGATGTATCAACTACCAAACCTGAACCAGGAAGAAATAGAAAACCTGAGTAGACCCATAACCACTAAGGAAATTGAAGCAGTCATCAAAAATCTCCCAAAAAACAATAACCCAGGGCCAGATGGCTTCCCAGGGGAATTCTACCAAACATTTAAAGAAGAATTAATACCTATTCTTCTGAAACTGTTCCAAAAAATAGAAATGGAAGGAAAACTTTCAAACTCATTTTATGAGGCCACAATTATCTTTATCCCAAAACCAGACAAAGACCCCATCAAGGAGAGCTACAGACCAATATCCCTGATGAACATGGATGCAAAAATTCTCACCAAAATTCTAGCCAGTAGGATGCAACTGTACATTAAAAGGATTATACACCACGACCAAGTGGGATTTATCCCTGGGCTGCAAGGTTGGTTCAACATCCGCAAATCAATCAATGTGATACAATAAATTAATAAAGGAAATAACAAGAACCATATGATCCTCTCAATAGATGCAGAAAAAGCATTTGACAAAATATAGCATCCTTTCTTGATCAAAATTCTTCAAAGTATAGGGATAGAGGGTATATACCTCAATATCATAAAAGCCATCTATGAAAAACCCACAGCGAATATCATTCTCAATGAAGAAAAACTGAGTTTCCCCCTAAGGTCAGGAACACGGCAGGGATGTCCACTATCATCACTGCTATTCAACATAGTACTAGAAGTCCTAGCCACAGCAGTCAGACAACAAGAAGAAATAAAAGGCATACGAATCAGCAAAGAAGAAGTCATGCTCTCACTCTTTGCAGATGATATGATACTTTATGTGGAAAACCCAAAAGACTCCACCCCAAAACTTCTAGAACTCATACAGGAATTCAGTAAAGTGGCAGGATATAAAATCAATGCACAGAAATCAGTGGCATTCCTATACACCAACAACAAGACAGAAGAAAGAGAAATTAAGGAGTCGATCCCATTTACAATTGCACCCAAAACCATAAGATACCTAGGAATAAATTAACCAAAGAGGCAAAGAATCTTTACTCAGAAAACTATAGAATACTCATGAAAGAAATTGAGGAAGACACAAAGAAATGGAAAAACGTTCCCTGCTCATGGATTGGAAGAACAAATATTGTGAAGATGTCAACGCTACCTAGAGCAATCTGATGCAATCCCTATCAAAACACCATCCACTTTTTTCAAAGAAATGGAACAAATAATCCTAAAATGTGTATGGAACCAGAAAAGACCTCGAATAGCCAGAGGAATGTTGAAAAAGAAAAGCAAAGCTGGTGGCATCACAATTTCGGACTTCAAGCTCTATTACAAATCTGTCATCATCAAGACAGTATGGTACTGGCACAAAAACAGACACATAGATCAATGGAACAGAATAGAGAGCCCAGAAATGGACGCTCAACTCTACGGTCAACTAATCTTCGACAAAGCAGGAAAGAATATCTAATGGAAAAAAGAAAGTCTCTTCAACAAATGGTGTTGGGAAAATTGGACAGCCACATGCAGAAGCATGAAACTGGACCGTTTCCTTACACCACACACAAAAACAGACTCCAAATGGTTGAAAGACCTAAATGTGAGACAGGAATCCATCAAAATTCTAAAGGAGAACATAGGCAGCAACCTCTTCGACCTCAGCCGCCTCAACTTCTTCCTAGAAACATTGCCAAAGGCAAGGGAAGGAAGGGCAAAAATGAACTATTGGGACTTCATCAAGATAAAAAGCTTTTGCAGAGCAAAAGAAACAGTCCACAAAACCAAAAGACAACTGACAGAATGGGAGAAGATATTTGCAAATGACATATCAGATAAAGGGCTAGTATCCAAAATCTATAAAGAACTTATCAAAGTCAACACCCAAAGAACAAATAATCCAATCAAGAAATGGGCAGAAGACATGAACAGACATTTTTCCAAAGAAGACATCCAAATGGCCAACAGACAAATGAAAAAGTGCTCAACATCCCCTAGCATCAGAGAAATCCAAATTAAAACCTCAGTGAGATATCACCTCACACCAGTCAGAATGGCTAAAATTAACAAGTCAGGAAATGACAGATGTTGGCAAGGAGGTGGAGAAAGGGGAACCCTCCTACACTGTTGGTGGGAATGCAGGCTGGTGCAGCGACTCTAGAAAACATAATGGAGATTCCTCAAAAAGTTGAAAATAGAGCTACCGTATGACCCAGCAATTGCACTACTGGGTATTTACCCCAAAGATGCAAATGTAGGGATCCGAAGGGGTACATGCACCCCGATGTTTATAGCAGCAATGTCCACAATAGCCAAACCGTGGAAAGAGCCAAGATGTCCATTGACAGATGAATGGATAAAGAAGATGTGGTATATATATACAATAGAATATTATGCAGCCATCAAAAGAAATGAAATCTTGCCGTTTGCAACAATGTGGATGGAACTGGAGGGTATTACACTGAGTGAAATAAGACAATCAGAGAAAGATATGTATCATATGATCTCACTGATATGAGGAATTCTTAATCTCAGGAAACAAACTGAGGGCTGCTGGAGTGGTGGGGGGTAGTGGGAGGGATGGGATGGCTGCGTGATAGACATTGGGGAGGGTATGTGCTATGGTGAGTGCTGTGAATTGTGTAAGACTGTTGAATCACAGAGCTATATACCTCTGAAACAAATGATACATTGTATGTTTTAAAAAAAAAGAAGAAGATATTAGGAAGGAAAAAATGAAGGGGGGGTAATTGGAGGGGGAGATGAACCATGAGAGACTATGGACTCTGAGAAACAAACTGAGGGTTTTAGAGGGGAGGGGTGGGGGATGGGTTAGCCTGGTGATGGGCATTAAGGAGGGCACGTATTGAATGCAGCACTGGGTGTTACACACGAACAATGAATCATGGAACACTACATCAAATCTAATGATGTAATGTACGGTGATTAACATAACATAATAAAATAAAAAAATGCTAAAAATAAGAAACATTGTAACAGGGGAAAAAAGGATATATTATACAATAAATGTAATAAACGGGAAAAAATGTAAATCCTTTAAAGTTTAAGTCTCTTTCATCACCACTTCCCTTCTCAAATGTAATTACTGTTATCAGTTCATTGTGTATCTTTTATTTTTTATTCATTTCTTTATTTTAGAGAGAGATAGAGATCATGAGGGGGTTGGAGAGGCAGAAGGAAAGAGAGAGAGAGAGAGAGGGAGAGAATCTTAAGCAGGCTCCACATCCAGCATGGAGCTTGACACAGGGCTTGATCTCACAACCCTGGGATCAGGACTTGAGTTGAAATCAAGAGCTGGATGCTTAACTGACTGAACCACCCAGGTGCCCCTCATTGTGTATCTTCTGTGGAGCCCAACACAGGGCTTGAACTCCTGAGATCAAGATCTGAGCTGAGATCACGAGTCAGACACTTAACTGACTGAGCCACCTAGGTGCCCCTGTGTATCCCTTTAAAGTCTTTTATCTGACTTTTCTTTAATATGTAATATATATAGAGAGAAACACATAATTTTATTAGTGTGTATTTGTACATATAATACAGACTGTCCTGTGACTAGCTTTTTACTCTACCATGTGTATTAGAGATAGTCCCGTGTCAGTAGGCAGATATCCAGCTCATTTTTTTTAACTGTTACATAGTACTCTGCAGTATGAATGTGTTATCATTTGTTTAACCATTTAACTATTGACTTACAAGGGAGTCATCATTTCAAATGTTTTGCTCTTATAGATATAACTGCAATGAATATATTTGACCAATTCTTAGACATATGAGTAAATATAAAAAAGTAATTTCTGATCATAGGATATATACATTTAAAATTGTAACACTGTCAACTTATCTTTCAAGATGTTTATGCCAGTTTATACTTTGACCAGCAGTGTTTCATGGTAACCACTTCCCTATTCTTTCACCAACATTGGATAAAAATATTTCAATGTCTTGCTTAATGGCAGGAAAATGGGATCTCATTGTTGTCTTTATTTGTATTTCTTTGGTTACTAGTAATATTGAGCATTTTTAATGAATGTATAGGTTGTTTGTACTTTCTCTTAAATACACTACTGCTAATGCAAGTGGTCTTTCTGTACTTTATTCTACTCTTTTAATCTATTTTCATTTTCCTAAACAGATGGCACATGTGTTTAATCTAGCTTTTTAATATGTTTTAAACCTTCAGGGGAGGGGCTTCTTTTCCATAGACATCTTTATTTGCAAACTTCTTATGCAAGGTAATAGCTAATCAGGCATTGCACCTGTGGCCAACTGATAGCTATTACTCTATTTCTTAGAGATGAGGAAATAAAACCACAAAATGTACAAAATCAGATCTAAACCCCAGATTTTTGGGTCTGGTGTCTTTCCTTCTAAAGTTCTGCAATTATGTCCAGGTGCCAGAGAAACCTAGGCTATTAGACGGGAAGTAGAATCATCTATTTAAGCTCCTCATTTTACAGATGAGCAAACTAAGGTATGGAAAAGCTAAATACCTATGACCTGATACTAGAACACAGGTCTACAGGCTCTCAGTTGGGATTCTGTTCACTAAACCATGTAGATTTACATAATGGCAGCATTTCACAAGCAAACTCTAGTGTTTTAGCCCTACCAATCACCTGGAAGGGGAAAGGAATTGAGAACTCATTGTCAGACTTTTAATTTTGTTTCCATTCTCTTAACTCACAAAATAAAGGGAAATAAAATTGTTAAAGTTGAAACTGAACACATGAAAGTTAAAGCTCAACAGTCATACATGTTCACACTGGCTCTGTGAAAAAGACAAAGAGAATAGGAACATCCTCAGTTACAACAATATATTCTGTTTATCTACTGTCCACCTACTGAGTATCTCAAGTATTTCATGAATAATGTTGCATTTATAAGCAAAGATGGGCAAACATGTTTGGAATGAGCAGTCTTAAGTTTCATGAGGACTTCCTTGGAACAAAAGGTGATCCAAACTCTTCCCTTGATCAGGATCTTTCACACCCTGGTTTTCAGTATCCTCAGTTGGGAAACACAGGAACACTAGATTTCAACAGCTCTCTGGTTTTACCTGATAGCACTTTTGTTTGCCTGGACAAAGGACAAGAATAGATGACCTGTGTCACAAACTTCAAAATTTTTGTAACTACTCTTGGAAAAACAGATATTTAAGACTGCCCTTAAATAGACAGCAATACAATAATACTAGGGGCTTTCAATAACCCACTTTCAATCTGGCTAGATTATCCAGACAGAAAATCAACAAGGAAAAGTTGGACCTAAACTATACATTAGATCAGGTGGACCTAACAGGCATTTATAGAACATTCCATCCAATAGCAGCAGAATACACATTCTTCTCAAGCTCACATGGAATGCTTTCCACATGTTAAGCTACAAATCAAGTCTTAGTAAATTTAAGAGCATTGAAATCATATCAAGTATCCTTTCTGATGGTGGTATGAAACTGGAAATCAATTAAAAGGAAAAAGAATAAGAAATTCACAAGTGTATGGAAATTAAACAACATGCTCCTGAATAACCAATGGGTCAAATATAAAATCAAAATCAAAATCAAATAAATCTTGAGAAAAATGAAAACTGAAACATAGCATACCAAAACATGAGATTCAGCAAAAGTGGTTGTAAGAGGGAAGTTTGTAGTGATAAAGGCCTATATTAAGAAAAAAGAGAGATTTCAAACAGCTTAACTTTACACATCAAAGAACTAGAAAAAGAAGAACAAATGAAATCCAATGTTAGTAGAAGGATAAAAAACTACAAAGGTCAGAGCATAAATTAATGAAATAGAGACCAACAAGACAATAGAAAAGAACAATGAAACTAAGAGCTGTTTTTTTTTAAAGATAATCAAGATAGATAAACCTTTAGTTAGACTTACCTAGAAAAAAAGAGAGAAGATTCGAGTAAATGAAATTATAAGTGAAAGAGGAGACATTGCAACTGATACCACTGAAATACAAAGGATCACAAGAGAATACAATGAACAATTTATGCCAACATATTGGACAGCCTACAATAGGATAAATTCCTAGACACACACAACCTACCAAGACTGAATTATGAACAAATAGATAAACTGGACAGACCAGTTAATAGTAAGGAGATTGAATCAGTAACCAAAAACCTCACAATAAAGTCCAGGACTAGATGGCTTCACTGGTGAATTCTACCAACCATTTGAGGAATAACTAATACCAATCCTTCTCAAAATTTTCCAAATTATTAGAGAGGAGAAAATACTTTCAAACTCATTTTATGAGGTCAGCATTACTCTGATACCAAAGCCAGACAAAGACACTACAAGAAAAGAAAATTACAGCCAATAACTCTCATAAACATAGATGTGAAAATTCCCAACAAAATATTAGCAAGAATTTGGGTTGCCTGGGTGGCTCCATCAGTTAAGTGTCTGCCTCCGGCTCAGGTCATTTTCCCAGGGTCCTGGAATCGAGCTTCACATAGGACTCCTGCTCAGTGGGAAGCCAGCTTCTCCCTCTCCCTCTGCCTATTGCTCTGCCTACTTAACATGTGGAAAGCATTCCATGATATCTCTCTCTGTCAAATAAATAAATAAAATCTTTTTTAAAAATTTAAAAAATATTAGCAAGAATTCAATAGTATATTAAAAAAATCATACATCATGACCAACTAAGTTGATTCCAGGGATGCAAGGATGGTTCAACATCTCCAAATCAATCAATGTGATACACCATGTTAACAAATAAAAATTACATGATCATCTCATTTGGTACAGAAAAAGCATTTGACAAAATTTGATACCTTTTCATAATAAAAACTCTCAAAGAAATAGATATAGAGGGAACATAACATAACAAAGGCCATATATGACAAGCCCACAGCCCTCATACTTAATGGTGAAAAGCTGAATGCTTTCTCTCTAATATCAAGAACAAGAAAAGGATGCTTATTCTTGCCATCTTTATTCAACATAGTACTGAGAGTTCTAGCCAGAGCAACTGTACAAGAAATAAAAATAAAAGGCATCCAAATTAGAAAGGAAGAAGTAAAATTGTCCCTGTTTTCAGATGACATGATATTAAAAGATTTCATGATATTAAAAGATATTAAAAAGGGTCCACCTAAAAACTGTTAGAATAAATGAATTCAGTAAAGTTGCAGTATATAAAATCAATATACAAAAATCAGTTACATTTCTATATACTAACAATGAATTATCAGAAAGAGAAATTAAGAAAACAATCCCATTTACAGTAGTGTACAAAAGAATACAATACTTAGAAATAATGTCAAGGAGGTGAAAGATTTGTACATTGAAAATGATGACGTTGATGAAAGAAACTGAGAAAGACACAAATAAATGGAAAAATATTCCATACTCATGGAGTTAATATTGTTAAAATGTCCATGCCACCCAAAGCAATCTGCAGATTCAATGCAATCCCTATCAAAATTCCAATGCTATTTTTCACAAAAATAGAAAAAACAATCCTAAAACTCATATGGAGCCACAAAATACTCTGAATAGCTAGAGCAATCTTGAGAAAGACAAACAAAGCTGGATACATCAGAATTCTTGATTTCAAACTACATTACAAAGCTATAACAATTGAAACAGTATGGTATTTGCATAAAAACAGACACCTCGATCAATGAAACAGAATAGAGAACTCAGACATAAACCTAGGGCCAATTAATTTATGACAAAGGAGCCAAGAATATACTTAGGGGAAAGGATAGTCTTTTCAGTAAATGGTGTTGGGAAAACTGGACAGCCACATGCAAAAGAATGAAAATGGACCCCAATTTTACACTGTAAGAAAAATCTACTTAAAATGGATTAAAGACTTGAACATAAAACCTGAAACTCTGAAACTCCTAGAAGAAAACATAGAGGGTAAGCCCCTTTGCATTGGTCTTGGCAATGATTTTTTGGATTTGATACCAAAAGCAAAAGTAACAAAAAGTAAAAATAAACAAGTAGGAATACATCAAACTAAAAAGCTTCTGCTTAACAAAAGAAACCATAAACAAAATAAAAAAAAACTTTTGAGACGAAAGAAAATATTACAAACCATACATCCAATAAGGGATTAATAGCCAAAATTTACAAGGAAGTCATACCACTCAATAGCAAAAACATAACCCAATTAAAAATGGGCAAAGGATCTGAATAGACCTTTTTCCAAAGAAGACATACAAACAGCCAACAGATACGTGAAAAGTTGCTCAACATCACAAATCATCAAGGAATGAAAATCAAAACAACGAGATATCACCTTTCACCTATTAGTATGGTTATTATCAAAAAAACAAGAGATAGATAACAGTGCTGGTAAGGGTGTGGAGAAAAGAGAAACCTTGTACACTGTGGTTGGGAATATAAACTGGTAGTCACTATGGAAAACAGTATGGAGATTCCGCAAGAAATTAAAAAATAGAATTACCATATGACCCAGCAATTCTACTTCTGGATATACAAAAAGGAAACAAAATCATTATCTAAGACATAATGTATTCCCATGTTCATTGCAGCATTATTCACAATTCAAAGTATGGACACAACAATTATTCATTATTCAAAGTATGGAAATAACCTAAGTGTCCCATCAGGGGTGATTGGATCAAGAAAATATGGTATTATGATTCAGCCTTTAAAAAGAATTCTTGGGGCACCTAGATGGCCCAGCTAGCTAAGTTGCTGACTCTTGATTTCAGCATAGGTCATGATCTTAGGGTCATGAGATTGAACCCTGTGTTAGGCTCTGAACTCAGCAGGGAGTCTCCTTGAGATTCCCTCCCTCTCCCTTTGCCCCTCCCTCCCCTCATGCTCTCTCTCTCTTTCTCTCTAAAATAAATAAATAAATAAATCTTAAAAAAGAAGAATTCTTATCATTTGTGACAACATGGATGAAACTGGAGGTCATTCTGCTAAATGAAATGAGCCATCACTTACATGTGGAATCTAGAAAGAAAAAGAGAGGGGGAGAGGGAGGGAGGGAGGAGGGCAAAAAGTCAGGAAGGAAGGAAGGAAGGAAGGAAGGAAGGAAGGAAGGAAGGAAGGAAGGAAGGAAAGGAAGAGAAGAAAGAAAAAAGAATGGGAAAGGAAAGGAAAGGAAAGGAAAGGAGAGACAAAGAAAGAAAGAGAAAGAAAGAAAGAAAGAAAGAAAGAAAGAAAGAAAGAAAGAAAGAAAGAAAGAAAGAAAGAAAGAAAGAAAGAAAGAAAGAAGAAAAAAGAAAGAAAGAAAGAAAGAAAGAAAAGAAAGAAAGGAGAGGAAGGGAGGAGGGGGGAAGGGAGGAAGGGGGGAGGGAGGAAGGAAAAGAAAGATAAGAAAAGAGAAGGGAAGGGAAGAAACCTAAACTCATAGAAATAGTAAAAAAGTGGTTGCCAGAGGCTGGGTGGTGGAGGAAATATAGAGAAGAAGGTAAATGGATATAAATTTCAATTATAAGGTCTGAGGATCTAATGTATAACATGGTAACTATAGTTGATAACACTGTATCACATAATTGAAATTAAGAGAGTAAAAAACTTAAATGTTCTCACACCGCACACACACAAACTTAATATGTGAGGTGATATATATGTAAATTAACTTGGGGGGATCCTTTCATAATGTATATGTATATCAAATCATCACATTGTACACTTTAAGTATGTTACAGTTTTGTCAATTTTACCTCAGTAGTGCTGGAAAAAGAGGAGTGACAAAGAAGGCTGCCCTTCTCTCAATATCTTCTGCATTTTGAGCCAGAATGAAAACAAAACAAAACAAAAGTACAATGCTTGAAGTTTTAACCAAGTTTGCACCAAAGTTCTTAGATCCTCTGCAGGGTAAGTTACACAGCAGGAAGGGAAAAGTCCACTACAGGGTCATGAGCCACATAGCTTGAATGAATAATTCCTGCTTATTCCTGGGTTGCCACATTTCCATCTTACAGCCTGCATGTGCTCCATTTGTAGTCCTCAGGCAAATTCTTTAAGCCTTTTGGTTGCATTTTCCATTTCATTTTGTTATAAATAATAAGTCAGAACACATGTCTTGAATTGCTTAAGATCTAAAACATATGTTTGTGTAGTGAGACCACAGAGGTAGAACGACAGAACCTGAAGCCAATTTTGTTTTTAGCAGAGACTTTAGATGTCTGTTTAACACATTTATTGAAAAGTAATTTTTGTTCATCCAATATGCCATGCTGTCAAGAAACATACCAAAGAAGAAGACCAACTTCCTGTCCTCCAGGAGCATATAATCTTTTTGGAGAGCAAATAGTCTCATTCTTCAGTGCCCTTCTTCATGCGCGGTGAATACCAGTTTAAGGAACTAGAGGTTCAAAAAACGTAATCAGAGTAAAGTTAAGTTGAAGAGGGTTGCACTGTCCCCCTTTAGGTCAGTTCCAAGCCTAAGAGGAATTTTTACCTATTATCTTTGAGCCCTTCAGTAAGGGCTATGGATCTGTCAACTGAGTATGATGGCTCAGATCTAATTTATAAAAATGTTCCTTTGGCCCCTACAAGAATGCAGTTCTCCTATTCATGCACATAGTTACCTGGCTCTACAGCAGAAACTTAGATACAAAACCCATTTCATAGGTCAGCCTATCTCCTTTTGGTGAAGAAGGTTTTGTCTGCTCAGATATGCCTCCCTTAAACTTCGTGTCTTTCACCACTAACTTGGAGACACCTTCCTGCTCTTTCTGGAAATTTCTGATCCTTAAACCATTATACTTCTTCTTTTCCTGTTCACAGTTTGCTTGAGGAAGGTCTGGGAGGTAACAGTATTGTGGAACAACCCTGAGTTAGAACTTCGGCTCCCCACTACTTACTAATTGGAGCCCCAATGTTCTTGATTGTAAAATAGATAAAACCATTAACAACTGCCTTCCTGGGCAGATTGATGAAATGATTACAGCATGTAAAGCTGGTGCCTTTATAAGTATTGGCTTCTGTCTCCTTTTCCTAATGAAACCTTAAATTCTTCCTCTAGGCTGTAGACCATCCCATGCTGATCCGCAGTCACCTTTACTTTTTTAAAAAGCCTTTGTGGTTCTAGATCCTAAATACATCCCTGAACCAGTTCTCTTTGTTCTGTGAGCATTGCCCTCGCTTGGACCAACCAGCTTTATTTCCAGATGAAGCTCAGCTTTTTTTTTTTTTTTTTTTTTTAATCACTATCACCACCACTACCACCTACTGTTATAAACTAAATCATGGTACCACCTTTTCAGGGGGTCACCATTGTAAACATCCTACAGGTCCCAGGAAACTGGTGAATTAGTTTGCTAGGGCTGCCATAACAAAAATACTACAGGCTGGGTGGTTTAAACAACAGAAATATATTTGCTCCCAGTTCTGGAGGCTGGAGGTCCAAGATCAAGATCAATAGGTTTGATTACGTCTGAGACCTCTCTCCCTATCTTGCAAATGTCCACTTTCTCACTGTCCTCACATGCTCTTTCCTTTATGCATACATCATCCCTGGTGTCTCCTTGTGTGTCCTATTCCCTCTTCTTATAAAGACACCATTCAAATTGGATTAGAGCCCACCATAATGGCCTCATTTTAACTTAACTGCCTCTTTAAAGGCCCTATCCCCAATACAAACATGTTCTGAGGTAGTAGAGGTTAAGGTGTCAAGATATGAATTTTGGGGAGAGATAATTCAGCCCATAACAACTGGTTCTTTCACAAGGTGCAGGGGAGTGAAGAGGGAGCCCTGAGTTGCAGCATGGTGTAAGTATTCCCACTGTGGCCTACTTCAAGCTACCAATAGTTGAGCAACCAGTTCCCAAATTTCCTGAACATTTGGTATTTGATCTTACAAGCTAGTAAAAGCTGGCTCCAACACATGGCTTGTACAGATTCCAGCCAAATGTTCCTTCTTTTATTGGGATGGGGGGGGTCTTCCTGTATTCTGTACACCTCATCAGACTTTGTAAGACCTTCTACTATGTCCTTCTTTCAGCAGAGGGACGCTTCCAATTTTTAGCCCATTTGCAGTGCTAAAGTGATTGACATCCCTTTGAGCTCAATCAATTCCCCAGCCCTTCTAGGATTAGATTATAAATTCACTCACCTCCTGAGGATGGTAACCCATTCTCTCTACCCTTGAGAAGTTGGTGATCAGGAAGTTTTCCTTCCTTTCTCCCTCCCTCCCTCCCTCCCTCCCTCCCTTCCATCCTTCCTTCCTTCCTTCCTTCCTTCCTTCCTTCCTTCCTTCCTTCCTTCCTTCCTCCCTCCCTCTCCCTCCCTCCCTCCCTATCTCCCTCTCTCCCTTTCTCTCTTTCTCCCCTTCCCTCCCTCCCTCCCTTCCTTCCTTCCTTCCTTCCTCCCTCTCTGTCCCTCCCTCTCTCCCTCTCTCCCTTTCTCCCCTTTCCTTCCCCCTCCCTCCCTCCTTCCCTCTCTCTTTCTCTTTCTTTCTTTTTTTCTTCTTTCTTTTTCTTTTTCTTTTTCTTTCTTTCTCTCTCTCTCTCTTCTTTCTCCTTTTCTTTCTTTATTTCTTTCCATCTGAAGTGCAGTGATATTTATTTAAACCCAAAGCGACATATATACAAATAATTTCACTTAGGGCCAAAGAAGGAAAAACTCGTTAAATTTGCTCCATTTTCTCCACTTCTTAACTGGTTTGTGGGAGCAGTGGAATAAGAAAAGAGTAAGTCAAGCTTGGGAGAGTTAAACAAGAAAAAGATTTAGACATGCCCTAGCATGGAAAATAATGGTCTTTATCTTTTACCATTCATGTCCAACACTGCATGACTGCTCATAATTCTAGGTAAAGAGAATCTAATATTTTAAACAATTTAAGAATTTTCCAATAAGGTAGCACTCCAGCCAAACAATGCACCAAGAAGAACAAATCCCCTTAATTTTCTAATTTCTTATTTGATTCTGACAGCTTTGGAAGAGTAACAGGAAGTATCTTTTGATGAAGAAATTCCAAACTGGCTTCAATTGAAAAAAATTCTTGAATCTACTTTGTGAGACACTTTTAATTTCTGGCTTTTGTTTAATCATCATAATTTAATAGATTCAGGAAAGTTTTTGGCCTTCAAGTCAAATAATTATGATAACCTCATTCCAAGTTTGTGTCTGCATATCTCAGAGTCAAATGGATAGTGAATCTATTTGATTTTCTACTTTGATTATGAAATTAACCAGATAGTTCCCAAATTTCTATTTTGTTTAGTGTGATGTCCAGCCTCCAGTGATCCTCTCCTCCTGGTGTTCATGCCCCCAGGGAAGTTTTTCCTATATTGAATGGGACTAACCTCTATTAGCAGTAGAATACTATGCAGAAGTATCATGGAAAACAGTGCAACTTCTGTTTTGCTCTTTCTTAGCTTACTAACAGCTTCTGTGTCCGAAAGCACTCAAACCCTGTAGAGAGGTTTATAGGGGGAGAAACAGAAGCCTCCCGCCAACTGTTGGTATTAAGTGTCAGCCTGTAAATAACCCCTGGAAGTGGATCCTCCAGCCCCAGTCAAGCCTTCAGAAGACTACAGTATCAGCTGATACCTTGACTACAACCTCATGAGAGCTCCCAAGCCGGAACTGCCCAGCTAAGTTGTCTCTGAATTCCTGGCCCACAGAAACTGTGTGAAAGAATAAATGCTTCTTTTGGTTTTAAACTGCTAAGTTTTGGTATAATTTGTTATGTAGCAATAGAAAACTAATATACTCAGTTAGGCATTTAATACCTAATATTCAGAGATCCAGTGTTTATAAATCTTTCAGGTTCAGGAAACAAACAAAAGGCTCCACTTTAATTCCTGTGATAAACATTTATGAGTTTTTGCAATTCCTGGCCTTTGAACTCCCCTCTTGTGTTTGTGAATTTTCCACCTTCTGAGTCTTGGTGAGATGTAGAGCATTTGCTTCCACTCTAGACCCAGAAAATGCAGAATACTTACTTTGCCAGTCTGTCTAGAAGTTGTTGGACAAGTGCCCAGGCATGATTTGTCAAGCACACTTGCTCACCGTAATGGTGGTATTGTAAGCTATGGCATCCATTGTGGTCCGGTAGTTATGACAGCAGTGCTACTCCTCATTAGACTGGTTTGTTCCTGCCCATCTCCCAGTGCTGGTTTTCCAGCTACAGAGATTCCTTCAGCTACCCAGTATTACTAATTTTCTTTTGTGCGTAAATCATTTTTTGTGTGTAAATCATCATGATGCAGTATGCATATCCAATGGAAATCACAAGGGCATCAGATACATCCAAAGGTCAATTGGAACTGCCTGAGAGAGAGGATTACTTCATTCTGGCCTTTTGAATCAGTCTTCAAAGGCACAACTTAACTGGCAGAAAGTTGAAGCACGATACAGAAAGAAAAAGGTTAAGGGGACAGAGTAGCTTTAAGATAAATCATTATAGGTAAGCATCAGTGCACCCAGAGTTTGGGACCCTCAAACACTGATGATTTATGAATGAAATGCTTCTCAAAGTCCAAGTTTTTCTGCTTCAGTAGTTTTATAATTACATGCTTACTAACTTACTAAAAATTACTTCAAACTGTTCATTAACTTCAAGAAACAGAGGCATCAAGAAATGAAAAACAAAATTAATTTTAAAGTGATACTAGTTAAAGCAAGGACACAGACAATGAAATTTAAGTTGCACACAACTTAATATAATTGAAACCAGCTATAAAAGTATGAGACAGTCATAAATATCAGACTGTTAAATTGTTTTCCCAAGTAATTAAAAAGCCATATCCATGACAGAACTTAGTTTTAATGTTTCATCTTTTTCCTCATAAGCCTTTGATTAATTCTTGAATTACAAATTCTCATAAACTCTGGCATTTTTAGGATGGTAGACAAGTCTGTAGGGAGGCCAGAGGAATTACCTACATGAAGAATAAGTAAAAATGCAGAATCACAGCTTTCTATAGGTTAAACTTAGACAACTCTGCCCCAGCCTTATTGGGTTTCCTCTTAGAAACCTGTCAACTCTAAACTCAATCCCTCTACATGGCCTTAGCAAACCTGATAATTCTTACCCCACCTTTTGGCAAGCAAGTACATTGGGTTGTCTTTGTATCTTTTATCTTTTGGAAATTTTTATTTTTAATTACACTGACTACACGAACACATTCTTGGTACAAAATCCAAAACATTACGGATCAAGCCAAAACCTCTCTTCACTACTAACCACAGTTCGAGTCCCCTGTACATGCTTGCAAACTTCCAGATGTTTTTCTATGTACCTACTGGATTATATAGATACAGGTGTAAAGCTCAGCCTCCACTCTGAGTTGCAAGGTAAATCATTAATATTTAGAGTACTTGGGGCGCCTGGGTGGCTCAGTAGGTTAAGCGTCTACCTTTGGCTCAGGTCATGATCCCAGGGTCCTGGGATCGAGCCCTGCATCGGGCTCCCTGCTCAGCAGGAAGCCTGCTTCTCCCTCTCCCACTCCCCCTGCTTGTGTTCCCTCTCTCGCTGTTTCTCTCTCTGTCAAATAAATAAATAAAATCTTTTAAAAAAATATTTAGAGTACTTATTCTGGTAGCATAAAAAACATTGTTCCTAGTTCATTGGCCCCTTTCCTCCTCTCTTCTGCTACGGCTGCATAATATTCTACATATATATATATATATGTATGTATATATATACATTATAATATTCCATTTTATATATTCCATTATAATATTATAATATTCCATTATGTCATATTATTATAATATTCCATAATATTCCATATATATATATATAACACATCTTCCTTATCCATTCATCTATCAATGGACTCTTAGATTGCCTCCCTATCTTGGTTATTGTAAATAATGTAATAAACATATAAACATAGGGGTGCACATATCCTTTTGAATTCGTGTTTTTGTTTTCTTTGGGTAAATACCCAGTAGTGGAATTATTACATCATATGGTAATCCTATCTTTAATTTTTTGAGAAACCACCATACTGTTTTCTGCAGTTGACTTACCAATCTACATTCCCACCCACAGTACACAAGTATTCCATTTATGACAATATGGGTGGACCTAGAAGGTATTATGCTAAGTAAAATGAGTCAGACTGAGAAAGAAAAATACCACGTGATTTCACTCTTATGCAGAATCTAAAACAAAAAAAGAATAAACAGACAAAAAGCAGAATTGGATCTGTAAACACAGAGAACAAACTGAGGGTTGCCAGAGAGGAGAGGTGTGGGGAGGATGGGCAAAACGGGTAAAGGGGAGTGGGAAGTACAGGCTCCCAGTCATGGACTGAATAAGTCACAGGAATAAAAGGCACAGCATAAGGAATATAGTCAATGACATTGTAATAGCATTGTATGGTGACAGATGGTATCTACCCTTGTGGGGAGCACAGCATAATGTTTACACTTGTGGAATGTGCACTATGCTGTGCACCTGAAACTAATATAACATCATGTGTCAACTATACTCAAATCAAAAGGTTAATTAAAATAAAATAGGATAAAAATAAGGTACATTTGGTGGCAATTAGGGAAGCATCTGGTCCTCTAAGTCATCTGTCTCACAGGCATTTGTGGAGAAAACCCTTGTTTCCCTCTGCCTGGCTCCTCAGAACTGGAGCCTGCCTTTGCCACATCAAGATGGGAAGAGTAGGAATCAGTCTACTGCTACTGCCTGTTAAAACAAGAGAATCCCTGCAAAGTCATCCAGGTTCTCTTCCTCCAAAATTCCCTCTGCCTTTCACCTCCTAAGCTCTGCCTGGGTGAGATAGCCCCCCAGAGTAATCTGTGTTCTCATCACTTACCCCATTTTCCCTTCTCTGCTCAGCTCAAGGTTGGTTGTTGCTGTTGTTTAGGTTCTGGGGAGGGTGGAGGGAAAAGATTCAGAATTCTCTCTGTTTCCCTAAAAGTATTTACACTATTGAAAACCAGAGTTAGGAAGGAGCATAGATGTAACATTCTTACCTTCTGCCCAAATATGTCTTTCTGCTAAGGTGATGAGCCTAAGATGGCCAAGCTTGAAATGAAAGGGGATACAGAGAGAATGGAATTATTAAAAAGACACTGAAAAAAAGTTGGTTTTTATACTTACTGTATATAAATTATATCATCCTAGATGTATTATTCTATAACTTGCTTTTTCTTCTTGTTCAATATGCCTTGAGGATATTTCCATGATGCTACATACGGTTCCACAAAAGTCATTCAATAACCAATTATTGAGTCCCTATTATGTGCCAGAGGCTGTATATATAGCACTGGAAAAATAGACTAAGTCTCTGTTCTTGTCAGCTTACATGTTAGAGAAGAAGAAAGATAATAGTCAAATGAGAATATGCATGAGTAATATAATATGAAGTGATGGATAAAAGGAGAAAGAAAGTGGGGTAAAGGGGCAGAGACAAAGGTGGTGTTTCAGACAGTCAGAGAGGATCCCTCTGCAGGGACAACCTCATTCTTTATAGCTAGCATGACAAAGCCCTGCAGAAGGATAGCAAGGTTTGTTTCCTGTTACAAATAATGCTGTAGTATTCCCTCCTTGTGCACATGAACAATAATACTTCGAGTAGATGCTGAAAAACAGAAATATTGAACCATCCTTGCAAACTGTTATCTGAAATGGTTATACTGATTTTTACTCCCATCAGAAACTGTTTGTTCCCCATAACCCTCTTAGTTAATACTATCAAAATTATTGATTTTACCAATCTGATGTACCCAAAAAATGGCATCTTGGATTTTTTTTTTTTTTTTTTTGTAATTGACACTTCCCTTTATTACTGAGGTTGACTATGGTTTCCTATGTTTATTAGACATTTATATTTCCAGTCTTGTAAAAATAGCTATACATATCCTTTGCCCATATTTCTATGGGATTTTTTTGTCTTTCTCTTTTGATTTGTTGGAGTTAATGTACTCAAGCTAATGAAGATTGTCTTACATATGTTGTAAATATTTTCTCTTATTTTATTCATCCTTTTAATACTCATACCTTCATCAGTCTTTATTATTTTAAATTTTTAAATTCAAATTCAGCACACATTTATTGAAGTACTCACTACATAAAAGACACTGTGCTAGGCCCTTTGGAAAATATAAAAATAGTTGAGACCTGACATCTGCCCTCATGGATCTCACAATTCAGTGTTGGGGACACATGTACACAAATATCTATAAAACCAAGGGTCTTAATAATCTACAAAGTACTGTAAAAAGAAGTACTATGGTGGGGCAATAACTAGCTCAGAACAAGGCACGTGGAAAAGTTTCACAGATGCAGTAGCAGTGAAGAGACAGCGGCTGTTTGAAAGGCAAGGATAGGTAAAAGTCTTCATCACAGGAGGAACAGCACAAGCCCAGCAGAAATGCAGCCAGGAAGGGTTGGGGAGAAGTTTATGGGAAAGCTGGATAATGGCTTTCTAGGTAGGAATAAGAGGAGTCAAGTCAGTAGAAGACCAGATTGAAAGGGTCGGGTGGAACTATCTTAATCTTCTATCCATAAATAAGAAATAAGTGATAACTTCTACAATTCATAATCTCCCTGAAAGGTAGTCATTAACAAAATGAAGAACATTGTTGACTGTGAGACGTTAAGTAAAGATTTGGAGTGACTGGGAGAACATGGATGGCCTCGTCCGAAAGCTTGACAACAGCCTGAAGATGGATGCTCTGCAGCCCCTAGCGTGTGCGTGCACACTGCTCGTGTGTCTGCTGATGGCCGCAGGCTGGAGAGAACCCTCGCCTGAGAACAGCTGCAGTTGGCAAGTCTTGGGTCTGTTTTACCATCCTGCAGAGGTAGAAGTTGGATAGCTTATGCACTATGACTTCACAGTCCTCTGGGGAGGCTGCCAAAAAAAGCATGTTTTGGATAGGAATCTGAAAAAAAGTAAAAAGAAAAAAAAATAAAAATTTGAAATACCCGAGAGGAGTTTGGCATAGGGATAAGGTTTCACATCCAGCTCCTCCCTAGGCTCTGCCATTTAATCATCCTCCAGGACACAGGGGCTGCCATGGATAGTGTTTAGGCCTCCTTGGGCTGCATCAGCAAACACCCTCCTTTGATAGGCAGTTGGAAAGTAACGGGATTTGGGTTTTAGTTGCAAGGGAATGGTGGAAAATGTTACAAACAGCCGACCTCCTTTGCCCTCACTGAAATGGCTGCCTGTCTCCACACATTTTATGTTGCTTTAGGGAGAATGACAAAAGACAGATGCTTCTTGCTGGAATGGGAGTTGTTTAATCTTTCTTTCGAGTCCCAAGACAGTTACTGTAGTTTCTTGGAGCAGACATCTTGGGCTACTCCTTGGTTTTCAATGTCTTATAAATGGTGTTGTGTTGTGATTTTCCATTATATGGAATACAGAAAAATCTGTAAGAGAGATTTTTTTTTTTAAGGTGTTATGTAGTAGATGGTGTCCTCGGGCCAAAAGCCTTAAACTGGGTGTGTATAAATTGTAAATAAACTGTAAGCTGTTTTAGTCAGACACAAAATACATAACCTGGTCTGGCCTCATCTCCTACAGAACATCAGCTAGGTATACAAAGATGCTTATGTCCATTTCAAGGGTCGCTAGGAATATCCAGAATCATCTTTCCACTAGCATGACCTATTTTCACAGTACCCACAAAAGAGAACTGCTTTCTCTCCAGGTTTTGCGGCCCCCATGGGACCCCAGAAAGCTGCACAGTAGACAGAAATGCCCTTCAGAAACATAGTAAAACTCATATGTTAGCACCAACCACCCTGCTCTCTGCTCCTCTCTCTTTTCATAAAGACAATGAGTTTCATAAAGGTAATGAGATAAAAGAGAAACTAACAGGATGTGATGTACTCAAGCATTTTCATCATGTTAAGGCACAAGAGCAAATAATTAATCTCATACACAACCTCACTTTCCCAGGAGGAGCACATTCTTATTAACAGGCAAATCATGACAGCAATTTGGAAAGTGATTCATTTCTCCTAAAAGTCTTAACATTTGATGGGACGTCACATATCTTTTTGTTTTAGTGCATCTTGCTTAAGTTTGTTTGTTTGTTTTTTTTTATTTTGAGCCTGTGTATGTTTTTTTCTCTCTCTCTTTTGTTAAATTTTCAAATTGCCTTGATTAGGCTCATGGCCTCCTCCTACCTGCGCAGAGATGATCCCTTTTTCCCTCCCTAGTGATTTTCATACCTCAACAGAGCTCTCTCCTCAGTGTGTAGGAACTTCAAGGTAGACAACACAGCTGGAAATGGAAATCTATGTCTGTGGTTGTCTGTGTGTGGGGTCTCTGTGTTTTAGGTAGGAGAGATATTTTAGGGCAGAGCACACTGCCTTTTTTTTTTTTTTTTTTTTTTTGCTTTCCTATGTGTGCATAAAAGACATTTGAAAGCTGGGATGAATAACAAGAATTTGTGTTTCTATAGCATTTTCCCCAAGGACATTTATAAGTTTATAAAATTATCCTCAAAAACCTTCTCTTCAGCTGGGTTAAGAGCAAGAATTATTTTCATATTTCATTAGAGGAAACCAAGATAAAGAGAAGCATCTCAACTCTGTCAGCTTTACCCTGCTCAGGAATGGAACCCCGCCCTTCGGAGATGAGTGACATCATCCCGCCAACCCACTGCCTCTCTAGGCCGAGCTCCCCTGCCTTTCTTTGGTTGTCCGCTGTGTATAAGCCAATGTTCTTGGCTCCTCATCTGATCTTAAAATCAGTGTTGGGTGAATCAGAAGATTTGGACATTCTGTTCAGAAAATGTTATAAATTCATCAAGATTTGCTCGATCTGCAAAACTCTTCTGGCATTCTCAATAAAATAGCAGTCTTGTGTCCCCAGATGACTTCCTGAAACACAGGACTTGTGTGGGATGATATAGTTACCCCATGACCTGGTAAGAGACACGCTCTGTCACAATCCCCTGCCTTTACCCATGCTGGCTGTCCCCTTTCTTCCCTGCTCTTGTCCACCTGCAGCATTCCTGTGCATCTTTTAGAACTCAGCTTGACTGTTACCAACTTCTTCACTAAGGCTTCTCAGGCATTCTCCTCACCGAAGCTCCAGTTTTTGTTCAGGTCTCTCTATTCATTCCTCTCCCACTAGGATATGTGCCTGGTAAAATGTGCTGACTTTAGCCCAGCTCCACAGAAGTCCTGATCAATGCAAAGAAAATCTCAGTCTTTGCCAGAGATTAGATAAAGAATTGTCCTGTGGCTTTGGCCAATTAGGCAAGAGTAGAAACGAATGTGGGGCTGTTGGTCCTCATGAGTAAGACGGGATTTGAGGAAGAGATGGTCAATCCTCTTCCTCTGAACATGACATATGGCCTTGGGGGAGCTGCCGCCTTCTCATTTCCAGCCTGAGGATGAAGCAAACACTGAAAATGGCAGAGCACAGATGAGGATAAAATCCAGGCCCTTCAAGATTTCATAGAGCCATTGAAACAACCAGATTGAAGTTGGTTCTACTTCTGGATGACTCCTTCTTCTTCTTCTTCTTCTTCTTCTTCTTCTTCTTCTTCTTTTAAAGATTTTATTTATTTGAGAAAGAAAGAATGAGTGAGAGAGAGAGAGCATGAGTAAGGGCAGGGGGCAGAGGGAGAGGGAGAAGCCGACTCCCAGCTGAAAGGGAGCCTGATGTGGGGCTAGATCCCAGGACCCTGAAATTAGGACCTGAGCCAAAGGCAAATGCTTAACTCACTGAGCCTTCCAGGCGCCCCTTCTGGATGCCTTCTTATGTAAAATAATAAATGTTTTTATTGATTAAGTCAGAACCCTACTTTCTGTTTATTGCTGCTGAAAGCTTCCTAATTCATCCAATGCTTTTCCTGACCTTCAACCTACAAGTTGAGCCAGAATTGAGTATTCCTTCCTTTGATTGCTCTGGCACTGTGTACTTACCTCCATTACAGCATCAGTATTGGGTTTTCATGATCTGTCTTTCCTTGCTGGTTTCTTGTTATCTTTTACTTATAAACTTTAAATCCCAGACCAGTTTCTTGGTCACCCTTGGTTTCTCATCACCCAAGCGGCAACTGCTGCCTTCTGTGTACTGTTTTCCCCAGGATGTGGGTAGGGTTCCCTCTTCCTTCACTTCTAAATCACTATTAATCAAATGAAGGCTGTTGTATATATGTATATATGTATATATGACTTTAACTAAATGCTAACAGAAAGGCATCCTTAATTCGAGAATTCTCTAGCTACCCCACCATGGAGAATTTACAACCACCCAACTTTCTTTTTGTAGCTAAGGCCTAGTCTACTTCTTTTACCTGATTCCTCAAGGGTCCCCAGATTCTCATCTTTGGAGCCCAGAAACAGAACTTTTTTTAAAAAATTATGCTGACCATTTTAGTTCCCTTTATTTTGGTTTTCCCAATGAATTTTACGACCTGAGCTTTACCTTTGCTCTCTAAACTGTTGGTGTATTTCCCTAAACATAAAAAATTTCCCCTTCTGTCTCTTTCTGCTTCCAAATTGTAGAAAGGACTGAAGTAAGATTTAAACAAGTGATTTTTAAAATCTCTCCATTGCACTTGTATTCTCAAAGCTTAAATGTGGGGGCACCTGGGTGGCTCAGTTGGTTAAGTGTCCAACTCTTGATTTCGGCTCAGGTAATGACTCAGGGTCATGAAATCGAGCCCTGCATTAAGCTCAGTGGTCGGCCGGGAGTCTGCTGGAGATTCTCTTCCTCTCTCTCTGCCCCTCCCCCCCTCAAAAAAATAAATAAATCTTTTTTAAAAAAAAAAAAGCTTAAATGTGGTATCCTTGACATGTGGTGACACTCAGTTTTTAATAATATCCAATCCTTCCTTGAAGATAGTAATTAATTTCATGAATATTTCATGTGTTATTTCACTTTTTCATTTTGTCCTTTTTTTGAAGACTCCCATAAATTCCCTCTTGCACCCCAATTCTCACTCCAAACAAAACAAACTATAAGGTCCACTTTGCGAGTGCTCTCATCAGCAAGCAAGGCAGGTCCACACTCCAGCTGGCTTCTTAGGAACACCCTACAGTCACTGAACTCTGAGTGTCTTAATTTCTTTTTTGTAAATCGAGGAAGTTGGTCTATTTATCTGCAACTTCCTTCCAGCTTTAAAATACTACATAGGCCTCAAAGTCCTGGGCCATGAGAAACGGGGCTGGACCCAAGAAGTAGAGGAGGCCGGCTAATTTTATTTGTAGCTCGAACCATCTGCTGCCGTTAACACTAACAAGCAGCTATTTGGTTCTTTAGTGATCGAAGATCTCCACGCTCCATTTAAGAAATAAGAGAATACTGATCTTGGTTTAACCACCAAGAGATTCTCACATTTCCTCTTTCCCTGAAACTAGACTATTAATATCCACCCTTATCTCATTTGATAAACAAAATGTTTCTACCAAAACTGAGTGGCAGGAGTTGTACAATTCAAGTTTGGGAACCAAACATTTTTTTCTCTTTAATTTTGACAATTGTTTTCTTCCTTCTGTAATTGTCCCAAAATTACCCCCAGAAAACCTAAAGAATTAATGAATGTAGAGACAGTTGAGTGGAAAAATTAAAGAAAAAAATACAGGATCACTATCTGAGGCTAGATTTTAGCTGTCTTCAAAATGTTAAAGAATTAAGTTGAAGCACCATCTAGTGGCTCTCAATTATGTTTTGCTAAAGGTTGCTCCCAATTTTCCTCAATTTAGGGCCGCAATTAATTTGTTTTGCATGTATATATATATATGTATGCATATGTGTGCTTAAGAAAGAAAAATGTTTTTTATCTTTATGCAGGGCTAAGAGGTTGAGAGAAAGTAGCTAGAGCTTTTTACTCTTCCAATCTGACATCACATAGAAAATCATGGCAGTGAAGAAGCGTGAATTCAGATAAATCTCTTCCATGAAAAATGGAGTCCTTTCATTTCAATGATGGCAGAAAAAAGCATTAACACAATAAAGCCCCACAGATTTCAGTTCCTCTGTTTCTCCTGATCAGATCCTCTCTTAAGAGCCCACAACAGTGTCTTTATCTTCCCAATCTGTAATGCAGACATGTCCTCACATGTGTAGGGATTGGCTGACTATTAGATGATTTTGCACATCTCCAGATTCCCAAGCCCTTTCCTATCACAAGCCCACAGTATCCTTCAGCTTTACATAACCAGCAATTCTTCTGGAACTATCATGGAGATGCTCTTATACCTATGATTGCTATCTTCTGAAGTTATGTCTGTTTCATAATCTCTATGGGAAGAATGAAAATAGAACATGAAAAATGCACATGAATAGAATATAACCTGTGTTGCAAGATTAACAGCAAACTTTGAAATTGGCAAAGTAGGTACTTGTGTTAACCAGGGTTAAATTCAACTGTGTATGGAGTAAAACTCAAAATAACAGTGGCATGAACACAATAGTGTATTTTCTCTTACATAAAAGAATCTTGTGGTAGGTATTCTAGGGTTAGTATGGCAACTCCATGGTCATTAGGACCCAGGATCCTTCTGTGTTTCTTTTCCATCATCTTAGTGTATGGCTTCCATCCTCAATGCTACCCATGGCCCAAGCTGGCTGCTGGACCTCTAGTTATTACACCAGTGTTGTAGTCCAGGAGATAAGGAGGAAAAGCAAAAGAGGATCTCTTCTTTCTCTTTAAAGAGATATCCTAAAAATATCACACAAGATATGTGCTTACACCTTATTTGAGAAAATTTTAATGGGTAGTCATATTCAGTTGCAAGGGAAACTGAGAAATGTCTTTTAGTTAAATGTGTCTCCATACAAAATAAAATTGGAATCATGTCTTTAAGCACTGTATCAGAGATCTAATACTGCAATAATGCTGTGTAACAATCACAAAACCTCTGTGGCAACAATTGCTTAAATGACTGGGATCATCTGAGGGTCAGCTAGGCAGCTCTTCTGACCTTGACTGAGCTTCTCCCTTGTCTAAGAGATGACTAACTGTTGCATTCTCTAGGCTGGCTTCAACAGTGAGGTGGCAAACGGGACTAGGATGAGCCAGCTCTGCCTTGCATGTGTCTCAACCTCCAGCAGACTAGCCCAGGCATGTTCTCATGGACTAGCAACAGAAACACACAGGACTTCTTGAGATGTAAGCTCAAAACTGGTACACTGCCATTTCTGCCTCATTTGATTGGCTAAAGCAAATTCCATGTGTTAGAGAAACATGTGCTTACTTTATGTTTCCAACTCAAAAATCACTGACCGATTACATGGACTGAGGGAGGGAGAAAGATCTGGAGTCATGAATACAATCTACCACAAAGAGAAAGGGGAAGATGAGCATTGGCTTAGGCAACTAGCAATCAGTGCCTTGGTGTTTTTGAGTCTGTGACAGAACTATGGTACTAGACTTTTCCATTCTATGCCATTTTAAACACGAGGAAGTTATAATTTAAAAAAAAAGAGAGAGAAAGAAAAGAGCTAATATAAGTTATATATGAAATTATTTACTAGTTTATTTCTTGGCTCATGTTCAGTTACTAATGAAATAGGTATTAATCTTAGCACTTGTCCTATTCTTTACTGTAGGCAGAAACTAGCTAACTGTACCCAAACCCCGACTCTATTTTGTTGAGGCAGCTACACTACATTCTCCAACTTCCATAAAAGTGTGGCCATGTATCAAATTCTAGCCAATAGAACATAAACAGATGTCATTACTTCTCCAGGCCTGGTTCATAAAAACCTCCTACATAAAATCCCTCACTCTCTCTGTCTCTTTCCCATTCACCAGCTGAATGGAGAATACTCTGAGAAGGGCAGAGCTAGAGGGTAAAATGGTACCTTAGAGCAGAACCACTCCTGTTCCCTGACCTAGATCCACCAACCTGCCCTGGGATATGATGTGAGCAAGAATTAAACTTTTGTTGTATGAATGCACTAAGATTGGGAGGTTGTTTGTTTCAACAATTAGACTATCCTACTTATATGTTATCTTCCAGATAGTAGCCTCCATTCATTTTCTCCCTTTGAGCCTTCCTAAAAATAAAAGTAATAGCTTGAGGGGCGCCTGGGTGGCTCAGATGGTTAAGCAACTGCCTTTGGCTCAGGTCATGATCCCAGGGTCCTGGGATCGAGCCCCACATCGGGCGCCCTGCTCAGCGGGGAGCCTGCTTCTCCCCCTCCCTCTGCTTCTCCCCCTGCTCATGTTCTCTCTCTCTCTGTATCTCTGTGTCTCGAATGAATAAAAAAAAAAGTAATAGCTTGAATCACCTGCCACCTTACACAAGAAATTTTTCCTTTAAATAAAAGGATACTTTTTACTATAGGATTACCATATGTACCAATGAAGATAGAGTTCCAGTTTACAGTGGCCCTAGAAGTTGTTGGGGTTTCAACAAGAACTCTTACCACCATTAATCCATTCCAACCTGGAGTACAGATGAGAGAGAATTGAGACAGTGGAGCTCTAAAAGTTGAGGGGACATTCAGCACTGTCTCCAAAGACTCTAAGAGCTCCTCATTTGGGATCAACTTATAATTTCTTTGAAAATAAAGGTACTGCTAAAAATGACTCCTGGCCATTTATTCAATGATCAGGACAAACATGCACTAATTGCTAGCAAGCAAGAAAGGGACGGAAGGTTGGCTACAGGTCAACTGGAAGGCAGTGTTTGTAGTGGCTTCTGACATTGCAACATTATTTAGCATCTTAAAAGGGCAGAGGAAACAAGAAGCACTATCCAAAGAACCCAAAGGGGTGGAGAAAAACTGCAAAGCCTTGTAATTTGCCATTTGCTGAGCCATCTTCCTCTTTAGGCTAAGAAGCATGGCTATTTCTTGTTTGCAAATAAGAACTCAGTAAGGCAAAGGAGAAAGTAGATGATTCATCCCAGGCATTTATAATGGCAGGCAGCAAGCTTTGGCGTGTGTATAAATACACATTTGCTAAGACTTTGAAAGAGGATTTGCCAACTATCACAGTGATTCACATAAACACAAAGGTATCAATTAGTAATAGGAGATTTGATGTCTCATCAAATCTAAATTGACTTCCAGATTTTTCAATTTTCATGCTCTATGAAAAAAGCATAAAATATATAATTAGTGCAATGAATACAAGCCTTCAGAGGCATAGAAACTAGGGAGTAAACACCTAAGAAGCACCAGTTGAACTTCATTTCCCCCACAGAATTCTTGAAGGGTGTCCCAGGACAGGTTATGCCTCAGGAAAGCACCGTAATGAAACAGAAGCTTTTGCCCCAGTGCTGCAGGCATCTCTGCCTGGGCTCCCAGGTGTTAACAAAGCTTATACATCAAAGAAAGAGCTAGGGGAACAAACAATGTGCCAAAAAATGCATCAAGCTGTTCCCAGGACATGTAAACTTAAAGCCTTCTAATGATGTTTTCTTTCTAAGGAGTCTATATTTTTTTAGCCTTCATTGCCTACCTGCAATCATTTATTCTCTGGAAGTAGATGAATCCCACGATGACCAGGATAACCAAGAATAGAGAGAATTTCACATACAGAATGATCAGTAAGGCTGATGCTGGAAATTCCAGAATTATGACACGTTAAAATACAGGCAACACAGCAGAGATAAAGAGCCATTTCAAGGATTCTTCTAATGAACAAAGTGGGGTCAATTGTTTAAAAGAGACCTTTAAAATATTCTTAAAAGGTCACAGACTATCATAATCAATACACCGTCTAGACTACAATTCAAATGCTGTTAAGGTATTCTTTCAGGACAGAGTTTAGGAACTGTGTCTGTGTTTTATAAAATGGCAGATTTTCAATATTTTCTAAATGAATAAATGCACAGTAAATGTTAATACTTCCCAATTTTATAAGAAAAAAGGAAATATGCTTTCTAACTTCCTGTGTAAATGTTAGTCTTTTAGGGTACTGTTATTAATATTTTGAGCACCATCTGCTATTTTCCACACAATGAAGTAATTTTGTCACTGAGTTGCTGTCACCCCTTTAATAGGGTATTTTATGTCTTCTTACTTTCATTTATTCACCTGTAAAATGGCCCCAAGAATTGTTAAAAAGATAAAATGAGACTAAGTAGGACTATCATTCTGAAGTTTATTTCTGCTATGAAAATGGCAACCAAAAGTAAACTTTAAGTACTATTCTGACTCTTGGCTCCAAAAGTCATGTCATCCTGTTAAATAAACTGCTCAAATACTAAACTAGAAGAATGTCAGACAATCTCCTTCCTATGCACTGTCAAGGAAGAAGAAGACATGGTCTCAGCCTGAGCTCAAAAGACTCACAATCCAGCTGGAGACATCAGATCCATACAGATGAAAAGATCACTTATAAGAGAGTGAACATTGCTAACTAAGTGAGCATTACAGACTGTAAATCATCTCAGGAATAATAAAACTGAGTCAACTCCAACTGGGAGGTTAGGGTGAAGTGGGACTTCAACTGAGCCATGCCAATAACAGGATTAAATAAGTTAAGAAAAGAAGAAAGAACTTCCCAAGGGAAAGAAACAATTTGAACAAAAATTTGAAGAATTCATTAACAAATCAAATGTGATAAAGCATAGAGTCGGGTACATAGAGATGAAGTCTGTGATGATCTGAACCTAATTCTGTAGCTATTTGTGTATGTCAGGCACTGTGTCAGACCCTGGATATAGAAATGAAGAATATGGTTCTTACTCTCAAGGAGTTTACATTGCACTGGGAGTCAGAGAAGTTAGTCAGTTACAGGACTATGAAGTACTCAGAGGCATGCATGAGGTGTTACATGAGCACAGAGTAGGAACAGCTAAACCAAACTGCAGGGTGAAAGAAAATTATCCCAGTTTTTATTTTATTTTATTTTATTATGTTATGTTAATCACCATACATTACATCATTAGTTTTTGATGTAGTGTTCCATGATTCATTGTTTGCGTATAATACCCAGTGCTCCATTCAGTACATGCTTTCTTTAATACCTATTACCAGGCTAACCCATCCCCCCACCACCCTCCCCTCTAGAACCCTCAGTTTGTTTCTCAGAGTCCATAGTCTTTCATGGTTCATCTCCCCCTCTGATTTCCACCCCCTTCATTTTTCCCTTCTTGCTATATTCTTCTTCTTCTTCTTCTTCTTCTTCTTCTTCTTCTTCTTCTTCTTCTTCTTCTTCTTTTTTAACATATAACGTATTATTTGTTTCAGAGGTACAGGTCTGTGATTCAACAGTCTTACACAATTCACAGCGCTCACCATAGCACATACCCTCCCCAATGTCTATCACCCAGCCACCCCGTCCCTACCCCCCATCACTCCAGCAACCCTAAGTTTGTTTCCTGAGATTAAGAATTCCTCATATCAGTGAGATCATACATGTCTTTCTCTGATTGACTTATTTCGCTCAGAAAATTATCCCAGTTTCTAAGCCTTAAAACTTCAATAGGAGGGGTGCCTGGGTGGCTGTTAGTTAAGCGTCCAACTCTTAATTTCAGCTCAGGTTCTGATCTCAGGGTCATGAGATCAAGTCCTGCAACAGGCTCTGTGCTCAACAGGGATTCTCTCCCTCCCTCTGCCTTCCCCCCAACCTTACTCTTTCTAGCTCTCTCTCTCAAATAAATAAATAAATCTTTAAAAAAAAAACTTCAATAGGAATTGAGCAAACAGAAGAAGAGAGTATGAGGAAAGAAGTATGTTGTGGAGAGGTAGAAATTGCATGTACAGAAGAATAAGAAAGGAGAACACCTTTGAAGAGCCCAAAAAGGCCGACATGCATGGGGCACAGGCTGAAGATTGGCAAGACATGAGGCTAAGGAGAGTGGCAGATTAAAGGGGTTTAGCTTTCTAAGAGACAAAGAGAAGCGACTGGGGGTATTTAAGTAGGGAGGGGCATGTTTTTCATTTTAGAAAAGTTACTCTGGTAACAGTGTAGGTGATAAATTGGAAGGAGTCAAGTTAGGAGCCAGAAGACCTGTTACAAGAATATTGTAATAATTCCGGTGAGAGATGACCACGTGTTTAACTAACACGAAGGAAAGAAAAAGGTCTAGATTTAAGAAAAAAATTTAAGATAAAATCAACAGAACATAGTGACTGATTTTGAATATGGGAAATAGGAAAGAGTGATGTTGTAGGATATCTTCAATTTTCTGGCTTGAGTCATTTATCAAGATAAAATATAAGTATGGAGCTTATGAAGGGGTAGAGAAGAGGAATTCCTTTTTAGGAATATGCAAGTTGAGATGCCTTTGATTCATTCAAGTGCATGTGAAGCCATTCATTTGGAAATTGGTTCTGACCATGGCATAGCCAAGGAGAGAAATCTGGGCTAAAAATACAGATTTGAGGGTCAAGAATTAGGCAGCAGTTGGAGCCATAGGTATGGATGAGATCCTTCAAGGAATAGGGGTAAAGGTGAAAAGAAAATAGAGTCAGTGATGGAACTCAGAGAAATTCCTTCCTTCATGGAATGAATAGATGGAAAACTATTTAAGAACTAAGAAGTTTACTGAAGGTTAAGAAGAGAACCAAGTGATTATGGGAGGAAATTGGTGAGAGAGGAAAGACCATATCAAATATCACAAAGAAGCTAATTAGTAACTATGAATTAAAATTTTATATTTTGTTTGGCACTTGAGAGATCTTAAACTTTTCATTAGAACATTTCCTGTGCAGAGAGATGCAAGAGAGTTAAGGAGTAGATGTGAGGTGACATAAAAGAGACAATGTGTATAGACCCCTCTTTTTAAAAAATCTTGGATGAATGAAAGGCAAGAGGCTAAGAGTTTAAAGAAGTCATAGCATCTACTTTTAAATTCAGAAGGAAAAGAGGCATGTTCATATAATCAGCCTTAGAGAAAGGATTGGTGGTATAAAAAAGACTGAAGAAAGGAGAGCAAGGGTAATTAGTGAAGCAAAGCCTCTTGGGACATGGGAAGGGAAAAACGAGTATAGGGTAGAGGTTGAATGGTCTATGGAAGGGAAAGTCAGGTGGGACTGCAGATAAATGCATATGTCTAGAGACAAGAACTATAAAATAAGAACCTAGAGTTGGTGGGAGATTGATAATGGAAAATAACGACTAGAAGTGAACGTATTAGTACCTACTACAGCATGGATGATGCTTGAAAACATTACCCCAAGTAAAAGAAGCGAGTAACAAAAAGCACATAATATATGGTTCCACTTACGTGAAATGTCCAAAATAGGAAAATCTATACACAGAAAGTAGATTAGTGGTTACCTAAAGCTGGAGGATTTCTGATAGTAGGATAGCTAAAGGGTAGAGGTTTCTTTCTGGAGTGATGAATATATTCTAAAATTGATGGTGGTGATGGCTGCACAACTCTGTGCCAAAGACCACTAAGTGGTACACTTTAAATGGGTGAATTGTATGGTATATAAATTAGGTATCAATAAAGCTGTTGCAAAAAAGGTTAATATGAGAGATGTTATGAAGAATAATTAATAGGATATGATTATTTTAATAACATAATAATGAATGTAATAGTTAATATGTATTAATATATCAACACAATAACTAATATTTATTAATATGAAAGCTAACATTTGTTAGTATAGTAAATATAGTAGCTAAAATTTATTGAGTACCAACTATGTGATAGCCACCATGTTAAGTAAGTATATTATTCTTTTAATTATCATGACAACTCTGTGAGGTGGATCCTATCATCCCCTCAAAAACTGAAGAAACCATGAGACATTAACAAAACAAATTGTAGTGATCATTTTGCAATATATACCAATATCAAATCATTATGTTATATACCTAAAACTAATTTACTATTATATGTCAATTACATTTCAATTTTTTAAAAAGCCATGAGACAGAGAAATTAAATATTGTTCCAAGTCACAGAGCTGGTAAAGGAGAAACCATTTTATTCTAAAGACTTTGCTCCTAACCACCAGGTTATACTGCCTGGAATGATATAAAGACATGGACCTTTTCTTTTTTCATCTTTACATGATAGCAGCAAACACATAAAAACATTCAATAAATATTTGGCAAATGAATTGATGTATAGGTTTCAGATGACAAGGGAGAGGAGGAAAGAAAACTTGTCTCTTAAAGTAACAAAAAGAGGTGACTACTACAAGAACTATAAAAATCCAGAAGGGAATAATTATTATTCTTGTCTGTCTACTGAATCAGTATTATTATATTATGTAAAAGTATTACCATTTTTTTAAGATGTTATTTATTTATTTGACAGAGAGAGACACAGTGAGAGAAGGAACACAAGGGGGAGCGGGAGAGGGAGAAGCAGGCTTCCTGCCGAGCAGGGAGCCCGATGCGGGGCTCAATCCCAGGACCCTGGGATCCTGACCTGAGCCGAAGGCAGACGCCCAACGACTGAGCCACCCAGGTGTCCCAAACTATTACTATTTTATATGACTATTAATCTCAAAGTAAAAGTCAATAGATACTAAGTTAACAAAATTTTTGTGTCTCCCAAAATACAAGATATTTAGAGAATGTACTGGTAAGAAGTTATTAAATTTATTCCTTCCATTTGATAAAGGAATAGGAATTATTTCCCTAGCATACTAAGGCATTACCCAGTTAAGTTTTAGAGAATATCTTCAAATGAGTAGCATAAACTTCCTGACTTTGTTCTTGGTTACTCATAATCTATGGAAGAAAATGCTAAGCATCAAGTTCATCTCTCAAGTAACAAAAACAGGTGATTACCTTGATTCAGCTCTAAGGACAGAGTCTTGTTGCTGGTCACGTGGGAGACAGAACAGGACACGTTAGACACCTGGCGGTCCTCCCAGCGGCATGTACTCAGGACGGTCACTGTGCCATTGCCCAACTGTTGTTCCGCAGTGTGACAGTCTCCCCCTGGGGTCCAGGAGATCTGTGCAGCTGGCTTCCCTGCAGCTGCCCTGCACACAAGGGTTCCATTGCTGCCTCGAGACAGGGTCACCTCGGGGGGCACTGCAAAGATGCAGGGGAAATGCTTCAGGTTTAACACATGGGGTGTGGAATAGAGAGAGATTTGGTTCAGTCCCAGATCTGCTTCTCTGACGTACCGCAATATGTCATGCTCCTTAACTAACACTTGGAGGTGATATCCAAGACCGAAATTCCCATCAGGTGCGGCCACTTCACACCTGTAATATCCATCATGAGTGGTGGCCACGGTATCAATCTGAAGGGCAGGATTCTGATCGGGTCTGGACTCCCAGGATATTTTCTCGTCGGTACAGTTTCTTTCACTGGTCTCATTGTTTTCTCTCCTGTAGGCTCTAATGCAGGAAGGCTTGTCTCTGAGGTTTATTTCCCACCTTATTATCAGCACATTTGTTAAGCTGGCAGAAGGGCAAGTGAGCACAGCCTTTGTAGCCACAGGTACAGACTGAGAAGTGTTAGCTGGACACACACACAAGGAGAATGATGAAAGAAAAGCTTGATAAAAAACTTCAGGTGTTCAATTTTCCACAACATATTACATAAAGTAGTACTAGAACATGACCTTGCTGGTGATCTTATCCCAAAATATTAGGCTTACATAAAATTTAAACATGAGTCAAATGTATATAACACATTAAACCTAATCCAAAGATGAAACCATTTGTCTCTTATATTCTGTTATTAGATAAATTATATTTTTATATGTATGAAAAATATTTTAAGGGTCTAAAATTGCTGCAGAAGTTTTGTAAAAAAACAAACAAGAAAACACAATATAAATTAAAGGACAAAGTCATCTAAATCTAATCCTTCTGTCATAGAAACTATTAGATTTATCTTATAACTGATGCTCCTCAGGATAGAAAGTGGAAAAACTGGCAATGTGGTTTTTCTCCTCCTAAGTTTTGATCAGAGAGACTAAATCAGTAATATCAGAATGAAATGCCTATCCTGAAGGGTGCCACTTCGGATAAACATAAGTAAAAAGCATAAGATGGCATTCAGGTTGAACAAACTGGACTTTTTTAAGCTACTTTTTATTTGGAGAATCACAAAGTCAGTAAAAGCAACAGATCCTCCTTTCTACCTATTGAGTCACACATATACTGCCAAACAGTCCCACTATGAACTTTGCTCACAGATTTTATTTCTGTACGTTCTACCTAATTATGAGGATTAAATGAAGAAGTTCACTGCTTTTGCCCATCATTAGTGTAAAAATTAAGCCCTGCAACCTATGATTTTTCTCCAATCTAGAAGCTTCAGCTCTCCCATAAATACACATCAGGCATCCATGACTGGGAGGGCTTTGCTGAGAGAGGATTAGGGGCATCAGGTACCACATACTGTAACCCAGGCAAGTGGCAGGGAGCTCATCACTTTAACATGAGCAGAACCAGCTGTTGGGGGCTAAGTTGTTATGTGGGTGAACCTCGTTGTGCTAAACTCTGTATGTGAGATCTCTCCTCTCCTCTTTTGGTATCACTTGCCTCTTCTGTGATGGACTCAAGACCTTACATTTCACAGCCGAATCAAGATCCCACAACTGCAGGAAGCAAGGGGGGGAGGTGGATTTTAGAGCAGATCTGAGGGGCAGTTAAATCCATGCTCCTTCCATCACTGCAGGTGGCTCCCCGCCCCCTCCCCCCCATTCCAGGCAACTTGGCCAAGGCTCAGAGGCCAGCAGCAACATAGCTGCTTGGAGAACAGCTAGGGGTGGGTGTGGGTGAGCACACATGTGCCCAAGGGCAGGATGCTGAAGATGACTGCAGAAAGAAAAGAGGCTGTAAGGAACATGTCTATGAGTGCTCTCTGTTTGCACTTCAGCTTATGAACAGTCTAAGGCTTTAATATTTTGCTTGATACTTATTCTCAAGATCTCACTGTTCTTTTAAAGGAACCTACGATGTCAAAGAGGTTACTGCCTATGTTCTCCTCTAGGATTTTGATGGATTCCTGTCTCACATTGAGGTCTTTCATCCATTTTGAGTTTATCTTTGTGTATGGTGTTAGAGAATGGTCGAGTTTCATTCTTCTGCATGTGGCTGTCCAATTTCCCAGCACCATTTATTGAAGAGACTTTTTTCCATTGCATATTTTTCCCTGCTTTGTTGAAGATTACTTGACCATAGAGTTGAGGTTCCATATCTGGGCTCTCTATTCTGTTCCATTGATCTATGTGTCTGTTTTTGTGCCAGTACCATGCTGTCTTGGTGATCACAGCTTTGTACTAGAGCTTGAAATCAGGCAACGTGATGCCCCCATCTCTGTTTTTCTTTTTCAACATTTCCTTGGCGATTCGGGGTCTTTTCTGATTCCATACAAATTTTAGGATTGTTACAACACCTTGAAAATGTCATTGGAATTTTGATCTGGATGGTGTTGAAGGTATAGTTTGCTCTGGGCAGCATAGACATTTTAACAATGTTTAGTCTTCCAATCCATGAGCATGGAATGTTTTTCCATCTTTTTGTGTCTTCTTCAATTTCTTTCATGAGTGTTCTGTAGTTCCTAGAGTATAGATCATTTACCTCTTTGGTTAGGTTTATTCCAAGATATCTTATGGTTTTTGATGCCATTGTAAATGGAATCGATTCACTAATTTCTCTTTCTAGAGTTGAATTGTTAGTGTGTAAGAAAGCAACTGATTTCTGTGCATTGATTTTGTATCCTGCCATATTACTGAATTGCTGTATGAGTTCTAGTAATTTGGGGGTGGGGTCTTTTGGATTTTCCACATAAAGTATCATGTCATCTGCGAAGAGAGAGAGTCTGACTTCTTCTTTGCCAATTTGAATACCTTTTATTTCTTCTTGATGTCTGATTGCTGTTGCTAGACTTCTAGTACTATGTTGAACAATAGTAGTGAGAGTGGGCATCCTTGTCATGTTCCTGATCTAAGGGAAAGGCTCTCAGCTTTTCCCCATTGAGGATGATATTCGCTGTGGCATTTTCACAGATGGATTTTATGAAATTAAGGAATGTTCCCTCTATCCCTATACTCTGAAGAGTTTTAATCAGGAAAGGATGCTGTATTTTGTCAAATGCTTTTTCTGCATCAATTGAGAAGACCATATTGTTTTCTCTCCTCTTGTTAATGTGTTCTATCACATTGATTGATTTGTGAATGTTGAACCACTCTGGCATCCCGGGGATAAATCTCACTTGCTCAAGGAGCGGGGGGGGGGATGATCCTTAGAGAGGAGGGGGGTGGGGAGTGGGGGGATGGGCTAGCCTGGTGGTGGGTATTAAGGAGGGCACCTATTGCATGGAGCACTAGGTGTTATATGAAAACAATGAATCATGGAACATTACATCAAAAACTAATGATGTACTATATGATGACTAACATAACATAAAGTTAAATTTAATTTAAAAGATAAAAAATAAAGGAACCCACGAGCTGATCAATTAAACATATGCATTTTAACAAGGACACAGACCCCAGAGAAGTAACTCCAAACATGAGGATCCCAAACACCATGGATAGACTCTGTTCCTTCACCTTGCTCTGCTCTAAGACCCTCCAGCAATCCCCCTTCACCTGGGATAAGACTTCTTATGTGAAGGCGGTTATTCACCCTTTCCTAATCCTCTTCTTTCTCTTTTCATATCCCTCCCCCACACTCACTGGGTTGGTACCTGTCCAATAAATAAAATCTCCACACACCCTGTGATCAGCTATGGTGATTTCACCTCCTGCTTCACACAGAGAGACAGTGGGTAGTTTCCCATATTTGTTCCAGAACCAGCACTGATGTCCCAGCGTTGCTGCATCCTGTGACTATGACTACATCCCAGTCTCCTGCAGCGTTCTGCACACAAACCCCTTTTCCTTTCTGTTCTTAGTGCCATACCCTAGTTTAAGACCCCATCACCACACACCTGGACCACTACAGAAGCCTCCTACCATCTGTCTCTCTCTCAAAATTCTCCTCTCCTCAGCTCATACCTTACCTTGCAGCCAGGTACATGATTCTGTAACACAGGGGTGAGCCTCTCCACTCTGACACCCTTCAGAGATCTCTCACTGCCTGAAGACAACACTTACATGTTTTTGTACTGGCTTTGAAAGCCCTTTTTTTGACATTGACTCACCTTGGCAAGCTTATCATCCCTGTGTCGCCCCCACACTTCAGAAAGGATACAGCAAGCACAAGGGCATATCTAGGTCTTCCCTCAATGGTTCTTGCAGTCTGGGATGCCTACACAGCACCCTCTGTCTATGAAAACGCTCTTCTTCCTTCAAGAGCCAATTCACATGTTGCATCCTCCTTGAAGTCTTCCCAGAGCCTTGGTGCTCTCTCTCCCTCCTCTACATTCCCGGCACACTTGCTGTGAGGGCTTATCTTCTCTATTTTATAGGGTATCTGTGCTTATTTCTGGGCTCCCCCACAAAACTGAACCCCCTTAGGGCGCTTTGGCAGTCTAGCTCACCTTGCTCATCTCTGTGCTCCCCACAAAGCCTGGCACAGTGCCTGATAGAGAGAGCTCCATAATCTTCCCATGGAATTGAACAGTTTGGGGGGAGGAGGACCAGGGTCATTCAGGGTCCCCCACACTGCAGCATTCAGATCACCATACTCTTCAACTGGGCTCAAGGCTGGCCCCCTGACCAGACAATCAGCTATGTTTCTAAAGAAGTTCCATACTTCCTCCCTTTAGTTCTGGCCTCTAGAAAAAAATTAAATATCATATTACCTTCCAAAGGAGCTGTGAGCCTGCTCTGCTTTCCTTCCACAGATGAACTATATGGTGAAGCTAGAAAATATTCAGACAAGAGTAAAAGAAATCAATTTTAGGTGCCTAAAAGGAGTGCAAGCCACTGTGTATTCACAAATCTTACAGACACCATGATAGAAAATCAGTTAACTATAACTAAATTCCATTAAAAGCTTTGCAAAGCAGAAATTAGAAGTTATTCCATCATTAAGTGAAAACAACATGTTAACACTTGAAGCTTACATTATAATTTCTTAATCAAGATTTCCCTTTTATGAGACACCTTGCCGTAATTGACAACAATTTTGTCCAAGGTAACCCTGCTTCCACCTCTTTCCTAGCCACAGTGGATTGGTCCGTCCTGGGTACCTCACATGAGATGGGCTGAGTAGTGCTTTCTCCAGATGCCACCCTCAGGATTAAAGTTGTTTAATCCAGTGGTGGCTTCACCCAGCTGCACAAATGATTTACTTTCAGGAGAATTTGGAACCAAATTGAGAAGTATATTTCATCCCTCTTTTCCCCCATTTTTCCTGCTGTGACTGTTAATTTTATATGTCAACTTGGCTTGGACATCATTCCCAAGTATTCAGTTAAATATTATTGTAGATGTTTCTGACATTCTGATATTTTTTTAGAAAAGATTAATATTTAAATGAGTAGACTTTCAGTAAAGTAAATTATCCTCCATACGTGGATGGGCCTTTTCAAATCAGTTGAAGGCCTTGATTGAAAAAAGAGTGACCTGCTGGGAAAGTGAGTTCTATAGCAGACTGCCTTCAGACTCAAACTGCTACTCTTCCCTGGGTCTCTAGGGCTGGCCCACCCTGCAGATTCTGGATTTGCCAAGCCTCTGCAATCATGTGAGCCAATTCTTTAAATCTCTCTCTCTCCCCCCTCTTCCTCCACCCTGCTATCTCTCTGTGATTCTGTTACTCTGAGGAATGCTGACTAATGCACCCATCTTGGAAAGAATGAAGCAGAGCAAAGAGAGATAGAATGATACTCTTCACCTAGTTCAAGTTTCTAACACCATAGTTCCTGAGACACACATGCATTTCTTACCTTGGGTTCTACAGAGTTTCTGACAAAGTAATCCTAATTTACTTCAAATATGGGTTCTGAAAAAAATTCTGTATTGAAGTAATTCTTGTAAAAATAACATTCTTTTTAAATTATGATTTATTCCATGGAATATTCTCTGTGTGCTTGAGAAGAATGTATTCTGCTGTTGTTGGAGGAATGTTCTGTACATGTCTATTAGGCCAGTTTGTTCAAGTGCACTGTTTCCTTATTGATTTTATGTCGGAATACTCTATCCATTTTTCAATGTGGAGTATTACAGTTCCCTACAACTGCTGTAATTTTTTCTATTTCTCCTTCAGTTCTGTTAATATCTGCTCTACATATTTAGGTGTTCCAATGTTGGATGCATAAATATTTGCAAGTGTTATATCCTCTTGATGAATTGACTCCTTTACCATTAGATAGTGAAATTCTGTCTTTAAAGAGTTTTACTTAAAGTCTATTTTCTCTAAGTATAGCTCTCCCTACTTTTTTGGTTTTCATTGACATAGAATACCTTTTTCCATCCCTTCACTTTCAGCCTATGTGTATCCTTAAAGGTTAAGTCAGTCTCCAGTAGGTAGCATATTGTTGAATCTTATCATCCATTCAGACACTATGTACCTTTTGATTGGAGAGTTTAGTTCATTTATATTAGGATAACTAATAAGGATGTACTTACTATTGCCATTTTGTTGTCATTTTGTTCATTGCTTTCTGACTCTTTTGAATTTCCTTTCTTCCTGTCTTGCTGTTCCTTTGTGATTTGGTCATTTTTTGTAGGATATGCTTTGATTCCTTTTTCTATATTTTTTGTGTATTTATCACATGTTTTTCTTTGTGGTTACTAGGAGGCTTACATAAAACACTTTATAGTTATTTTAAGCTGATTACAACTTAGTGCATTACATACAATACTCAATACTCATACTTTTACATCTCCTCCCCCCATTTTACTTTATTGATGTCACAATTTACACATTTTGTTTTGTTTATTCGCTAACAGATTACTATAGCTATAATTATTTTTCATATTTTTCTTTTTAGCATTTGTTCTAGAGTTAAAAGTGATTTACACAACACCATTACAGTATTAGGCTGTTCTGTGTATTTAATTATATATTTGCCTTTACCAGTATGTTTTATTTTTCATATGTCTTTATGTTGCTGATTAGCATTCTGTCATTAAATTTGAAGAGCTCCCTTTAGAATTTCTTGTAAGCAGGTCTAGTACTGACAGATTTTATCAGCTTCTGTTTTTTTTAAGGAAAGTGATTATCTCACCTTTATTTCTGGGTTGTCAAGTAGAGTATTCTTCCATGGCAGGCTTTTTCTTTCAGCACTTTGAATATATCATCCCCCTCTTCTGGTCTGCAAGGTCTCTGCTGAGAAATCTGCTAGTTTTATGGGGCTCCTTTATATGTGATGAGTCACCTTTCCCCTGCTGCCTTCAAAAGTCTCTCTTTTCCATTTGGTTATAATGTGTCTCAGTGACGATTTCTTTATAGTCAGTCAAGTTATTTGCGCTTCTGGATTTTGACATTCATTCCCCATACCCACTGCCCCCAAATTTTTAGGAAGTTGTCTCTCACAATTACTTTAAATTAGCTTTCTGCTCCTTTCTCTTTTATGTCCATCCTGAGCTCCCATAATGCCTCTATTATTTTGTTTGTTGGTGTATCGTAAGACCCATAAACTTTCATCACTCAGTCATTTTTTTGTTCTTGCTTTTTATCTCTGACTAGATGATTTCAAATTATGTCTATGTGTTCACTAATTCTTTCTTCCATTTGAAGCTCTCTGTTGAATTTTTCAGTGCAGTCATTGCATTATTCAGCCCCAGAATTTGTGTTTGTTTCTTTTCATGACTTCTATCTTTTATTGAAACTTCCTTTTGTTTACGTATTGTTTTCCAGATTTTATTTAATTATTTATCTGTGTTTTCTTGTAGCTCGCTGAATTTCCTTACATAGACTATTTTTTATTTCTTTTTCAGGCATGCAGATATCCCATTTCTTTGAGATCAGCCACTGGAGCTTTATTTTGTTCCTTTGGTGGTGTCACGTTTCCTTGATTTTTTTTGAAATTTTGCATTGCTAGTGCCTTCACATTTGTAGAAGCTGCCACTTTCCCCAGTCTTTACTGACTGGCTTCAGAAAAATATCTTTACCTGGCAGCCCAGTTAGAGATTCTGGGAGGTGTTTCAGACCTTTCCTAAAGATGCATTCCTTCTCCATACTCCTGACTCCTTCTTGGGGTGGAAGTCTTAAGATTGTGTGTCTTCTCTCAAACCTACAAACCAGACAGAATTCTGAAAGTCTGTCATTTATTTACACTAGGGAAGTGCCCTGAAGTTTTCAGGGCTGTGTGCCATCTCCCAATTCAGCAGAATAAAGTTACTGCTGTTACCCATGCACACTATCTAAGGAGGTCCACATCATCTGTGGTATAGTGGTGCTGGTCACAGAGAGGATGATACAATTCTGTAGTACCAAGACAAAGTGACAGCACTTAACAGTCACAGGCAAAGTAGATAATCATAAACACTAGCAAGGCCAGAATGGCAAACAAGAGACTCTGATCTGATGGATTTTGGCAAAAGCTAAGTAAGCCTTAGTGTTCTTAGGGCTAAGATAAAAGAGCAGCCAAAGAGGGTGTGATTATATATAACTAAATCAAGGATAAGTGAGTATCTTAGTCAGTTTTGTCAGCTGCAACAAAAACACCTTAGAGTGGTTTAGATAACAAACATTTTTTTTCTTACAGTTCTAGTGGCTGGGAAGTCTAATATCAAAGCACCAGCAGATATGGTGTCCAGTGAAAGTCCACTTCCTGGCTTATAGACAGTAGCCTTCTCACTGTATTCTCACATGCGAGAGCCAGAGAGAGAGAGAAAAAGAGAAAGCAAGCTCTCTTGGGTGTCCTCTTATAAGGGTACTAATCCAAGAGCTCCACCCTCATGACAAAATTCCTCCCAAAGCCTCATCTCCATCTCCAAATACCATCACCTTGGAGATTAGGCTCCAACATATGAATTTTGGAGGACACATTCAGTCCATAGCAGTGAGTAAAGACTCAGGTTAGTTGCCATAATGGAAAACGATGATCCTTCACCAGGTTTCTATACGCAAACCAGTTCTCAAAACCACATAATTATGAGTTCATATTCCAAAATTACAAAACACAGGGGAAAAAATGCAACCACAAAATGAGATAATACATTTTTTATTGGCTGCCCTCTTTTATTCCTTAACCGAAGAATAAGATTCAGAATTCAGAATTTGGAATTATTGAATGTAGGGTATAAAATAAATGTATTGAGAATGTTTAAAAAATAAAGCAGAATTTTTTTTAAAAAAAGAAAAAATACATGCTATCCCCACCTGCCTTCACTCATGAAAACTATGCAGATTAGGAGAACACAACAAAGTTCAATTTACTCATTGATTCTCTACTTACCCAACCTGGAAAATGATAGAGAACAACACAAATGTACATGAAAGGAGAAAGGCAATAGAATTTCAGAAAGTACTTTATGACATCTTCTTCCAATATAAGATGGTTTCATCTCCATTAAAAATCTCTTATTAGGGGCGCCTGGGTGGCTCAGTCATTAAGCGTCTGCCTTCAGCTCAGGTCATGATCCCAGGGTCCTGGGATCGAGCCCCGCATAGGGTTCCCTGCTCAGTGGGGAGCCTGCTCCTCCCTCTCCCACTCCCCCTGCTGTGTTCCCTCTCTTGCTGTCTCTCTTTCTCTCTCTCTGTCAAATAAATAAATAAAATCTTTAAAAAAAATCTATTGTTAATGAAGAGTGACCTCAAAGCAAAAAAAAAAAAAAATCTATTGTTTATTGTAGCCACCTTCTTCATGAATTATCTGAGCTAGATCTTCTGGATGACTTGCTGCAGCTTCTACATCAGCACCTGCTCCTTCATCTGGCACGTCTATGTTTTGGAGATGGCTTCTTGCCTTAAAACTCATGAACCAACTGCTTCTAGCTTCCACTTTTCTTTTGCAACTTCCTCATCTCTCTTCACCTCCACCTAATTGAAGAGAGTAAGGCCTTGCTCTGGATTAGGCCTTGGTTTAAGAGAATGTTGTGGCTGGTTTGATATTCTTTCAGATCACTCAAGCTTTCTACATATTAGCAATAAAGCTGTTTCACTTTCTTATCATTAGTGTGTTCATTAGAGTAGCACTTTTAATTTTCTTCAAGAATTTTTCCTTCACATTCACAGCTTGGCTACTGCTTGGCACAAGAGGAGTAGCTTTTGATCTATGTCAGCTTTCAACATGCCTTCCTCACTAAGCTTAATCTTTTCTAACTTCTAATTTAAGGTGAGAAATATGTTACTCCTCCTTCTTCATGAATATTTAGACGTCATCATGAGATTATTAATTGGCCTAATTTCAATATTGTTGTGTCTCAGGGAAGAAAGAGGCTTGAGGAGAAGGAGAGAGACATGGGGGGATGGCCAGTTGGTGGTAGAGCTAGAACACACACACATAGGTGTCACTTGAGTTCACCATCTTCTATGGGCATGGTTAGTAACACCACAAAACAATTCAAATAGTAACATCAAAGATCATTGACCACAGATCACCATAACAAATATAAAGTAATAACAAAGTTTCAAATATTGCAAGAATTACCAAAATGAGACACTGAGAGGCAAAGTGTACAAGTGTTATTGGGAAAAATGGTGTTGATAGTGTTACTCCAGTTTCCTCACCCTAGATTCCCACCTTTCTCTCTTCTAAGAACTGGTTCTCTTCTCCCCTAACTAGACATATTATGAAAATGTGGAAGCCAATGTTTCTCAGAATGTTTTGGAACTTCTTTGGATTGATTGCAAGGAAACACAGAATGGATTCAAGTTTGTTTCCACCTGCCTAAGACTGCTCTAATTTTAGTCACTCCACTCATTTCTTCGAGTAATTATTTGTTATTTATATATTCTTATGTTCTCCGATCCACATTTTCTGAAGCAACTTTTACCCATTCATTTTTTTGCCTCTATTTTAAAATTTAACAACCCCAAATAGAAACTTAGGGTTTCCTTCTTAGTTTGTGTGCTAGAAATATTAGAAATATCAAAGAAGAAAAAATAATTACACATCAATCAATATAAGGTCCAAAAAATAAGAATTCAAGGAGACAATAAAAATACAAACCAAGAAACTGGAGGAAACACTACATTTTGTCTACTCACACAAGTTTGGTTTCACTCCATTCCAGGGCCTCCAATATTACCCTGGACTCAGCTAGACAACTAGTCAGTGCACCATTGACATAAGGTAAATATGAGGGTTTGCTGGATACTATACAAATGTATCATTGCTACTAGAACAAATTTTAAAACATTTATGAGTTAAAACTTGGCACTATTGAAAAACAGCTTTACATTTTGCTAAAAATGTCACAGCATCAGACTTACCGGATACCATGATATTGATGGAGATCACTACCATCAAAGTTGAAATCCTCCCCAGAGTATGCATTTGGAGTGGTTAGCCACTGACTAGCCACAGACAGGAAATGTCACTGAGTTTTGTTGAGCAATAAAGCAAAAAAGCCAATACTTAAGATCACTGGTTCTCCCACTGTACCGAAGTGACACAATAAATTACATAGCAATTTATTTAGGAAATAGCATTTTGGGAAACATAAATTACATATGGCAAAATGCACAAATCTTTAGTGTACAGACTTATGAATTTTTATGTATGTATGAACTCAGATAATGACCTCCGAAATCAGGTAAGACCATTTCCACTATTCAAGAAGTTTCCTTCATGCTACTTCTCTGTCAGTGGTCCTTCTCCAGAGAGAAACACGAATCTGACATCTATCACCATTTTGCCAGTTTTTTAACCCCATATAAATGAAATTATTTACATAGTTCACTTTTGTAATACTGTGTAGTGGTTTTCTAGTCTGACCATGCCATAATTTTATCAACTATTTTGCTGTGTATTTGGATTTTCCATTTTAGGACTAATAAATCTTTATTTATTAGTCTAATGAATCTAATAAAATCTTTCCATTTTAGGACAAATAAATCTTCTGTGAACATTTTTGTTTTGTACATATCTTGTGGTCTACTTATACATTTGTTTTCTTGCATATACACCAAGGAATAAAATCAGTGGATCACATGATAGGCACAATGTGAGGCTTTAATAAATACTTCCTGTTATAAGTTGACTTGTGTCCTTTCAAAATTCATATGTTGAATTTCTAACCCTCAGTACCCCAGAACGTGACCTTATTTGGAACAGGGTCATTGCAGATGTAATTAGTTACCGTGAGGCCACACTAGAGTAGGATGGGCCCTAATCCAATGACTGGTATCATTATAAAAAGAGGGAAATTGGACACAGATACACATGCAGGGAGAATGCCATATAAAGATGAAGGTAGAGATCAAGGCAGACCCTCTGCAACCCAGTGAACTCCAAAGATTTCCAGCAAACCACCAGAAGGTAGGAGAGAAGCAAGGAAGAGATTCGTCCTTCCTGCTCTAGGAGATTTCAAGATTCTTTTGATGGTGGTGGGACAGAACACAAAACATCTGAGTAGATGAGAAGCAGAACTTTGTTACTTATAGTTCCAAAAAAGAGAAGGCTGTCAAATAGGGCCACACAGAGCTTGCCCTCATGGACAGGGTAACACCAAGCTGGAACTGTAGAATGCGAGTATGTATGGCATGTGGAATGGGGTTAGGTTTGAAGGGCTCCCACACAGGCTAATTTGAATAATTCCCCAAGCTCCTATGCATAATTGCATATGGGTTTATTCTGGTTGTCTGGCACTTGGCCCAGGGGCCTAGGGTGTGAAAGCCCAGATAAGGGAAATAGGTGGGGTGTGGATTTAATTAGGTCTCAAGAAGGGGAACTGACCATCCTCTAGTCAGGGCCTCAAAAATGAGTCTAGATAGCATTTTGTAAAAACTAAAAACTACATTAAAATTGACTCATTGATTTCATCTGCTTTGAGCTTCATTATTTGGGGTACATATGTTGGGGTATATATGTTGGGGTATTGGAGTACATATGTTGCCCTAAACAGCATAAAAATCATTTTATTATGAGAGGAAAACAAGTAGAATCCTTGTAGGCCAGTCCATAGCCAAGTTCACCATTACATGGTATTAGCCTAGATCACAGATCTGGAATTTCCAGGATCTATAACAATACCCTGGTTGAGTTGTAAAGCATGTTACAAGTATGAGTCGTATTTTTTATGACAATAATATCTTGGTGTGTTCCTTGGTTCAAGGTGGCAAGTCCAGCAGTTACATTGGTACGAACTACAGTTCAGTAAGGAATATGTAATGGTTAATAACATTTGTAACCAAGGGATCAGAGATGTAGGGTGGGAGGTTGTGGTGACTACTGGAGGTGTGAAGCAAGGAGATGGCGAGGGGGATTGGGAGGTCCTCACCCCAGGGGGCTGTGTGTGGACCTATATAAGCAGTTGTCTCCTGCAGAGAGTAACAATATCCATTACTTTTTAGAATGGCACAGATGGTAGTAACCTCCACCAGATTTCACCCTTTAGATATGAGAGTGTAGGGATGTACGTTTTGGCAGAGAACAAAGAGTATATTAAGATTATGGACTAAGCAAACAGTGAAAGGCAGGTTTTCATATCAGAAACTCATGGAATATTTATGGCCATTATAGATAGTCCAGAGATCCCAGGCATAAAAGGATTTTGCTAAAGCCTGTATAGTGAATGAGTCTCTGTTAGTACTAGTGGGAAGGCCTATTGATTCTAACTGGATAGATTGTAGAGCCTTTTGTTGGGGCCCTGGGTGTCATTCAACATGAGCTTATTTGTAGGTAGCAGCATCAGGGAGATTAAGTAAAATTAGTAAATGAGGAATACGTTGCTTCTAGAACCCAAAAAGGATTGGAAGATGTTAGACCTAAATGTCCTTAATATTTATGTTAAACAAAATTCCTTGGATAAGAATGTTATCACTGTAATGCCCTACTTGTGTTTACGGGGAAAGGTGGATACACTTAAAATCTTGCCTGTAAAGCCTGTGTGTGATGGTAGGGCTACTGAGGTACTCCATGCGTAGTCCAATAAAGATGTATTGTGTCCCTTTGGAGAAGAAGGCAAACTGAGAGCCTGTTGAAATAAGCACTGCATGAAACATATTAGATGATGTTACGAATTTTAATAATGTTGGATATTGGGCATGTGGGCTTTAATGGATGCAGCAGTGACATTAAGGTTGCAATAATCTACCCTCAGGCACAATTCAATCTTTCCAGGTTTAAGAACAGGTAAAATTGAGCTGTCCAATGGAGAAGTGGGAATAATCACTTATTTATTGATTAGGTCTTATAGAGTGTTTCAATTGTTCAGGGACCTGTTTTAACTTACATTGATCCATATTAACTATTCTAACTGAAAGTCACAGGGTCCTATTTTGTCAAATTTAATTTATGACATAACTAATATATTTATTTAATTATTAATTTAATTTTAATATTTTAAATTTATTTTATTTTTTAATTTAAATTCAATTTAATTAACATATAGTGCATTATTAGCTTCAGAGGTAGAATTTAGTGATTCATCAGTTGCATATAACACCCAGTGCTTATTACATCAAGTGCCTCTTTAATGCCCATTGCTCAGTTACCCCATCCCCCACCCACCTCCCCTCCAGCAACCCTCAGTTTGTTTCCTGTAGTTAAGAGTCTCTTATGGTTTGTCTCCCACTTTCTTTTCATCCTATTTTTCCTTCCCTTCCCTTGTGTTTATCTGTTTTGTTTTTAAATTCCACATATGAGTGAAATCATATGATATTTGTCTTTCTCTGACTTACTTCGCTTAGCGTAACACCCTCTAGGTCCATCTTCCAAATGGCAAGATTTCATTCTTTCTGATGGCTGAGTAATATTCAAGTGTGTGTGTGTGTGTGTGTGTGTGTGTGTGTGTGTGTATACCACTTCTTTATCCACTCATCTGTTGAAATTTAATTTTAATTTAATACTTATTGTGTTACAATTAATACATCCACTATTTTAGTTTGTTCAGGCTACTACCACAAAACACCATAGACTGGGTGACATATAAACAAAAGAAACTTATTTCTCACAGTTTTGGAGGCTGGGAAGTCCCAGAACAAAGCACCAGCAGATTTGGTACCTGTTGAGGACCCACTTCCTAGTTCATAGACCAATTTTGCATTGCATCCTCACATGGTAGAAGGGATGAGCTAACTCTCTGGTGTTTCTTTTCTAAGGGCATTCATCCCATTCATGAAGGCTCTGCCCCCACGACCTAATCAGCTCCCAAAGGCCACACCTCCAAATACCATCTTTTGGAAAAGTAGGTTTCAATATATAAATTTGAATAAGGGGAGGAAATATGCAGTCTACAGCAGACTGAAAACACAACTTAAGGCTGGACCATGGAAAGTGTGGCTCAAGTGGCCTATCACTCCCATTGTCCCTAGGTGGCTCCCATTTGGGCTAGTATCTAGCGAGTGGAGTTTAGCCATTTAGGACTGTTGTTTCTTTTTTCTTAATCTTCCAACTGTGACAAAATTTGGGTAAGGGGAGACATGGTAACCACCAGCAGACACAGCAACAAGCTGCAAGGTTAAAGCTCACACTTACCAACAGGGAACAGTTCCTTCCCAAGCTCTTCTCCTGGTGGTTTAGAATAGATTAGTATGCCAAGAGCTGACCCCCAAGAAGCTAAGCAACAGTAAGCAGTCATGGCCATGCTTTCTTGCTCACAGTGCCAAATGTTTTATAAGATTGAAAGATTTTTTTTTATGGTGGGACACAACAAATGACACTCAGAATAGATAAAAGGCAGACTCTGACAATTCCAAATAAAAGCAGCTGCCATACAGGGCTACACAGGGGATGAACTGGGTTCAAGGTAACCGTGAGAACTGTAGGGAGAAGCTTATGTATGGCAGGTAGAGCAGAGTTCACTAGATTTCCTGGGTTTCCATGCATTGGCTAATTTGAATAATTTCATGGGATCTGGGCACAAGGGTGGTCCCTAGTTGTCTGGTGTTGGGTCCTGGGGCAATCAGGACAGGTGAATTGTGTCCCAGAATAGGAGCCCTAATAAGGAGGTGGTTGAGAGGTGGACTTAATCAAGTGCTCAAGAAGAAGAACTGACTGGGCTCTAACCAGAGCCTCAAACCAAATAAAAATAGCGTTAAAAAAAAAAAACTGTATCAAATACTTCTCAAAAAGAACCAACCCTGCTAACACGATGATCTTGGACTTCTAGCCTTCAGAACTGTAACACAGTATTTTCTGTTGCTTCAGCCACTTAGTTTGTGGTACTTTGTTAAGGCAGCCCTAGAAAACTAATACACTTCCAAATGAATAGTGCCATTTTCATTTCTACCATTGCAGAGAGCCAGTTACACACATCTTCAACATCTCTTAAGAGAATTTGCCACATCTTATATCTCAGTTGAGATTAGCCACAATTCAAGTGGTCAACAGCCCTTGTGGCTGCCAACTAACATATTGGATGCCTCCATTCTAGAGCACTATTTGTTTTTATGGTCATTATGATGCTCTGAAGTTTTCTGATAAAATTATTTCTTAAAGGGACAAATATACTTAATCCTTTCTAAGAACTAGAAAACATTGCCAAAAAATTATTCCAAATTATTCTTCAACATACAATTTTAAATGGTAGAGATGCAGTTTACAATAAAGCCATCAAAATATACATAAATTTTTAGTTCTCTTGAAATTATTTACTCACGTTTTGCTTAATGAGTTGATACATGACTTTGATAGCAACATAGCAAAAAATAAAAAAATGCAGAAGAAGGAGGAGGAGAAGAGGAGAAAGAAAAAAAGAAAATTCCATTATCTTCAAGTTTCCTTAAAGTTTTTTTTTGTTTGTCTTTCTTGGTTTTTTGTGTGCTTTGTTTTGTTTTAGTACAGGTAACTGAAGTGCATTTATCAATAACAGAAAAGCACTTGACAACATTCAACAACCAATTGTCTTTGTCCAGTAGGGCTGCTAGGCAAAATATCACAACCTTAGTGACTTCAGAGGAATTTATTATCTCAGAACGCTGGAGGATAGATGTCCAAGATCAAAGTACCAGCAGGGATCTGATGAAGCTTCTTTTCCTGGCTAACAGAAATCTGCCTTCTCATTATGTTTTCAGATGGCTTTCTTCTGTGTATGTGTATGTGTGAGAGATACCGCTCATGTATTTTCTTCTTCCTTTAAGAATAATAGTTTATTCCTTTAAGAATAACAGTTACAGGGACACCTGGGTTGCTCAGTCAGTTAAGTGTTTGCCTTGAGTTCAGGTCATGATCCCAGGGTCCTGGGATCAAGCCGCACATCAGGCTCCCTGCTCAGCAGGGATTCTGCTTATCCGTCCTTATCCCTCTTTCTCTGCCCCTTCCCCCAAATTGTGCTCTCTCTCTCTCAAACAAATAAAGTCTTTAAAAAAATAAAGAATAACAGGTACATTAGTTTAGGGCCCCATCCTTATGACTGCATTGAAGGCCCTACTTCCTAATACATTGGGGATAGGGCTTCAATATATCTATTGGCATAACACAAATTTGTGATAAAACCTCTAAAAAAATAGCAATAAAGGAAACTACCCCATTTTGACAAAGAGCATCTATAAAAACCTACAGCTCACATGATAAATAATTATGGAAGACTGAATGTTTTCCACCTAAAAGAGTGAATGGGGCAAGGATGCCTACTCTCAAAACTCTTATTCAACACAGTGTTGAAAGTTCTAGCCAGTGCAATAAGGCAAGAAAACTAAATAAAGGGAATACAGATGAGAAAGTAAAAAAGAAAACTGTTCCTATTTGAAGATGACATGAGAGAACTGTTTTGTATCTTGGTCAATGTCAATATCCTAGTTGTTATTGTACTATAATTTTACAAAATGTTACTATTGGAGAAAACTGGGTTAAAGGCACATAGGATCTCTAGATTATTTCTTACAACTGCTTGTGAATCTGCAATCATCTCAAAATAAAAAATTTAATTTAAAAGTGAAAAATTTTTAGAAGATTCCATTCTCTTATTTGTAAGATTGCCTAAACAATTTCCACTCAGTTTTTACAAGTAACTAAAGTAGACTATTTTTATTGTGGCAAATATGCATAACTTAAATTCCACCAGTTTACCCTTTTTAAAGTGTATAATTCAGTAGCATTTAGTACATTTACAATGTAAAGAAACCATCACCACTACCAAGTTCCACAGGATTTTCATCATCCTAAAGGAAACTCTATAGTCATCAGTACTCAACCCCATAGCCCCTGGCAATCACTAATCTGCTTTCTGTCTCTATGGATTTTCCTATTCTAGATATTTCAGATAAATGGAATCCTAATATGTAGCATTTTGTGTCTGGCTTCATTCATGTCCCATAGTGTTTTAAAGGTCTATCCATGTTTTGGCATCTATCAGTACTTCTTTTCTTTTTATGGCTCAATAATATTCCATTGTATAGATCTACCACTTTTGTGTATACATCCAACAACTGATGAGCTTTTGCATTATTTCCTATTTTGGCTTTTGTGAACAGTGCTGCTATGAACGTTAGGTATAAGTTTTTGCTTGAACACCTGTTTTCAATTCTCTTGGCTATGTACAACTATGTGTAATTCTATGTTTAACTTATTAGGCACTTGCCAATTGCCGTTCCTCATGGCTACACCATTGTACATTTCTACTAGCAATACATGAGAGTTCTAATTCCTCCACATCCTTGCCCACACTTGTTATTTTCATTATTACTAACCATCCTAGTTAGTGTGAAGTGGTATCTCATTGTAGTTTCAATTGGCATTTTCCTAATAACAAATAACGTTGACCATCTTATCTTGTGTTTATTGACTATTTATTAATCTTCCTTGGGAAAATGCCTATTCAAGTCTTTCATTCATTTTTTAATTTGGTTGTTTGATTTTGAGTAGTAAAAAAATTTTACATATTCTGGATACTCAAATCTTATCTATCATTCACAATAATATTTTCACATTCTATGGGTTGTTTTCCACTCTTTTTTTTTTTAAGATTTTATTTATTTATTTGACAGAAGGAGACAGTGAGAGAGGGAACACAAGCAGAGGGGAGCTGGAGAGGGAGAAGTAGGCTCCCCGCTGAGCAGGGAGCCTGATGCGTGGCTCAATCCCAGGACACTGGGATTGTGACCTGAGCCAAAGGCAGACGCTTAAGGACTGAGCCATTCTGAGCCATTCAGGCACCCCTGTTTTCCACTCTTGATAGTGTACTCTGATACATAAAACTTCGTATACAAAAGTTGTTAATATTGATGAACTCTAATTTCTCTATGTTTTCCTTGAATGTTTGTCCTCTTGATGCCATACCTAAAAATGATTGCTAAATCTAAAAGTAGTGAAGACATTTCTCTTCTATGAGTTTGATCATTTTAGCAATCATATTTAGATTTTGACCTACTTAAGGTTAGTTTTTTAATATGGTGTCAGAGAAAGGTGCACCTTAATTCTTTTGTAGGTGATGATAATCTAGTTTGTTCACTTGTTGGAGACACCATTCTTACCCACAGTGAATGGTCTTGACACTTTTGCTGAAAATTAATGATCCACAAAAGTATGGTTTTATTTGCGGTCTCTAAATTCTTTTCCATTGCTCTGCATGTCTATGTTTTGGTCAGTATCAAACTGTTTTGATTATTTTAGCTTTGTAGAAGCTTTAAAATTGGTAATGTCAGTTCTCCAAACTTATTCTTATATTTCAATATTGTTTCTATTATTTTAGTTCTCTTGAAATTCCATATGAATTAGATGATTTTCCATTTCTGCCAAAAAAGACCATTTCTGATTTTGATAGTAATTGCATTGAATATGTAGATCTCTTTGGAGAGTATTGCTGTTTTATCAATATTGTCTCTAATCCATGAATATAGGATGTCTTTCCATTTATTTATATATTTTTTACTTTCTTTTAGGCACATTTTACAGTTTTCAGTGTATAAGTCTTGCAACCCCTTGGTTAAATTTACTCTTCAGTATCTTATTCTTTTTGATGCTATTGTAAATGGAACAGTTTTCTTAATTTCCTTTTCAGGTTATTCATTGTTAATGTACAGAAATACAACACATTTCTGCATGTTGATTTTGATTTTGTATCCTGGAACTTTGTTTAATTTGTTTATTAACCCTAATTGCATTGGGGTTGGGGGATTGATAGAATGCTTAGGATTTTCTATATATAAAATCATATTATATGTGACCAGATAGTAGGTCTTCCTCTGCAATTTGGATACCTTTCATTTCTTTTCCTTGTGTAATTGCTCTGGCTAGAACTTCTGGTATGATGTTGAATAGAAGTAGCAAAAAGGGGCATTCTTGTCTTGTTCATGATCTTAAGGGGAAAGCTTGCAGGTTTTCACCAGTGAATACATGGTTATTGATTTTTTTCTTCTCTCTTGGAACTTATTTTGCTGCACCTTATGAGTTTTGGTATATTGTATTTCCATTTTCACTTGCTTCCAGATATTTTTTTATTTCCCTTTTGATTTCTTCTTTTACCCATTAGTGGTTCTGGAATGTGCTGTTTAATTTCCAGATATTTATGAGTTTTCCAATTTTCCTCTTGTTTTCAATTTCTAGTTTCAGACCACTGTGTTTGGAAGATAGTTGGTATAAACAAACCGCTTAAATTTGATAAGACTTGTTTTTAACTTGTGATCAATCCTGGATAATATTCTGTGTACAGTTGAAAAGAATGTGTATTCAGCTGTTGTTGAATGAAGTGTTCTGTATATGTCTGTAAGGTCCATTTAGTCTACAGTACAGTTCAGGTTCAATGTTTCCTTTTAATTTCCTAAGTTGGGTATTGAAGTCTCTTACCTTGATTTTGTTGTTGTATTTCAGATCTGTTAGTATTGGCTTAATATATTTGGGTTTTCCAATATTGGGGGCATATATGTTTACAGTTGTCATAACTTTGGGGTGCCTGGGTGGCTTAGTCAGTTAAGCATCTGCCTTTGGTTCAGTTCATGATCTCAGTGTCCTGGGATCAAGACTCGCATCTGGCTCCCTGCTCACAGGAGTCTGTTCTCCCTCTCTCTCCGCCCCCCCCCCATGCTCTATCTCACATGCACGCTTTCTCTTATGTTTTCTCTCTCTTGTGTTCTCTCTCTCAAATAAATAAATAAAATCTTAAAAAAAAGTTGTCATATCCTCTTGAGAAATTGATCCCTTTACTGTGATATAATGATTTTCTTTATCTCTTGTTAAGGTTCTGATTTAAAATCTATTTTGTTTGATATAAGCATAATTACCCCTGCTCTCCTTTGGTTTCCATTTGTGTGGAATTATCTTTTCCCTTCTCATCGCATTCAGCCTATGTGTGTCCTGAAAGCTGAAGTGAGTCTCATAGGCAGCATAGAGTAAGATCTTGGTTTTTTATACATTTGACCACTCTCTGTCTTTAGGTTGGAGAACTTGATCCATTTACATTTAAAGTAATTATTGAAAAGTCAAGACTGAATACTGTACTTTCATTGTTTTCTAGCTCTTTTGTAGATTCTTTGTACTTTTCTTTGTCTCTTGCAGTATTGCTTTGTGATTTGACAACTTTCCATACTGGTATGCTTTAGTTACTTTCTCTTTATGTTTCATGAATCTACTAGAGGTTTTTCCTTTGTGGTTACCATGAGGTTTATATAAAACATCTTATAGTTATAGAAATCTATTTTAAGTTGATGACAACTTACCTACACTTACATAAAAACTCTACCCTTTTACTGCTCCTCATTTTATGTTTTTGATGTCACAGTTTACATCTTTTTATATTGTGTATTAACATATTATCACAGCTATACTTATTTTTAATACTTTCATCTGTTCATCTTTATACTAGAACTACATGATTTACAGACCAGCATTACAGTGTTAAGGCAGTCTGAATTTGACTACATACTTATCATTGTCAGTGCGTTTTATCCTTTTACATATCTTCACATTACTAACAACTAATTGCTGAAAAATTAGATCTAAAATGGGATCTGATTTCTATTTCTGAAAATATTGTTCATTATGTACTCTGAAAAAATCTACAGTCCAATACACAAAAATGAGGGCTTAAGTATGTATAAAATTTTAATACTTAACTGAGCTCACAAGTAATTAAAGAGAACTTCTGGAATCAAAAGTAAAAAGCAGCAAACATGGATTGGAAAGATTGATTTAACCTAAAAACTCTCAAGAGTGGTATTAGAAACATAGAAACTAGGATTTTAAGACCTATTTAGGGAATAGAAGAATATTGGATGCAGGCAAAGCAGAAAGTAAAAACTGATTACCCTCCCCTGATTAAAGCCAGAATAAAGTTTAAATAAGTTTTTATTTGAAAACAAAGAAGAGGAAATTACTTGTCATGCCCTTATTTCTTATTTTTATAAGAACAATGGAAAGTTTTCCACCATGAATGTGTTACCACACTGCCCTCAGATGGGTCTAGGAGTTGAATTTATATTGCTTATATCTAAGCAACTCTAATCTTGGAAATTAAAATACACTATCCCCATCTTAGTAGCAATCCCAAGAACAGAAAATCCTCTTTGGAAGAAACCCCTGCCCCAAGATTCCAGATTCCACATGATACCTACAGATACAGATTAGTGAAATATGAGTACACAATGCAAAATTACAAAAACAAAAAGAACATCAAGACAAATATTCATAGCAGGAGATGACAAATAAAAATAAACAGACCTACAAAAAGATTTAAGTGCTGTAACATTCAAATAGATTTATAGAATATATATTTAAAATATTTATAGAATGATTATTTTTAACATGTTTATAAAAATTCAAAATGATATTCAAACCAAAAAAGAGATTTAAAGGAACTGAATAGAACTTACAGAATGAAATTTAGTGTTGTCAAAAGTTAAAATGCCAGGAACAGCCCAAACAGTAGATTAGAAACAAGTGAGGAAAAATTTGTGGTTTCCAAGAGAAATCTGAAAAAACAACAACAACAACAAAAAACAGAAAATACTACACACAGAGACCAAGATATAGAAAATATGAAACATGTTGAGTCATGGAAGATAGAGAAGACCTCATTAGATTTCCAGAAGAAGAAAACAGATACAAATAATGAAACCTAATGTCAAAAGAGATAATAACTAAGAGTTTTCCAGTATCGAATTAATAAAAAAAAAACCAGAATTTTCAAATTCAGGATACACAGGCAATCCTAAGCCAGAATAATAAAAAGAAATCCATATTTAGATGCACAACAGTGAAACTACAAAACACTGATGATAAAGAGATGATCTTAAAAGCAGTCAGGAAGAAAAGACAGATTACTCACCAGGGAATAACACCTGTACTGACAGTAGAATTCTTAACAACAATGATGAAGGCCAAAATACATGGAATATCTTGAAAATGTTGAAGGAAAATAACTGTTTAGATTTACTTATCCAGAAAAAAACATATTTTTAACAAATGAGGAGAAACTAAAGAACTTTCCTCTAGACAAACAAAAACTGAGAGCTTATTACTAATAAATACAGAACCTCACTACAGAAACTCTTGAACAAAACTGAAAAATGAGGAAGGGAAGGACACTGATCTCAAGAGGAAGGTCTAAGTTTCAAGAAGAAATACTGAACAAAAAAAATTGGTAATATAGGGATAAACTCTTATAAACCATTATAGTAATATCTAGTTTGGAGAATGGTTTTTAAAAAATTGTAGTCTCCATCCCAAGATGGAAGATGAAGTAATAGGAGTTAAAATGTCCTAAGACATTTTAATTCTTTAGGTAAAATAATATTGAATAACTAGATTTCAAGCATAAATATTGAAGGGGAATCTCAAAAGAATAGAAATGGAGTGTGTAATTTCCAGTACAATTAAAATAGAACTTTTCAAGCTCGCTAAGTCAAAAAGGAAGGGAAAAACAGATAACCACAGAAAAATCAGGATAAATATAAATGATTATATATTAATATTTAAATATTATATCAAATATATAAACATAACAATAAATATTAAAATTGTCACAATTTCTTAACCCAGATATATGATATATAATAAATCCTATACACACAACAGTAGGAATGTACCACTGAACTGTACATTTAAAAATGGTTAAAATGGTCAATTTCACATTATGAATGATTACAAAAAAATATTTTTAATTATAAGGCATTCAAAGAAACAGGAAAATACCATCCACAATGAGTAAAAAAGACATTCAGTTAAACCAACTCAAAACTGACACAGATGAAAGACACAGTGAACAAGGACACTAAAAATCATTATAAAATTACTATCATCCATATATTCCAAAGGTTAATTCAACATATGGAGGGCATTAACTAAACCAAAATCAGATTTCTAAAGATGAATACTACATATGTGAGGTGAAAAATACACTGAATAGAATTAACAACAGAACACACATTGCAAAAGAAAAAAATATTGACCTTGATAATAGAAATTATGCAAAAATAAATGGAGAGAAAAGATTACATTAACATGAATGGAGTATCAGTGAGCTATGGCCAATTTCAAGAGGCCTGATTACATATACATATATATTTGGAGTAGCCTGATTACATATATAAATTTGGAGTGACCAAAGGACAGACGAGAGAAAAGGAGACAGAAAAATTTTGTTGAGGAAATAATAACAAAGCTGTTTTCAGGTGTTCTGAAATGAAGCATAACCACTAATACATGTATATTACAAGGGATATCTTTTAAATTAGAAGAGGTAAAAGAAAGAAAAGAGGAAAAATATTAGCCAATCTAAAAGCAGAGTAAAAGAAAAAGCAAAGTAAAGACAAAAGTAACACAGGGCATGGAGAGTAAACATAGAAAACAAGACATACAAATTAAGATTGTAAAAATATGACCAAATATGTAAGTAACCACAACAAATGTGGATGGTTTAAATTCTCCTATTAAAAGTTAAAATTCTCAAAGAGTTAAAAAAAATAAGCTATATCTTGTCTGTTAAAAATCTGTAGTTTCTTTGTAAAAGGTATACTTAAAATAAAGTGTCACAGAGAAGTTGAAGAGAGGCAGACAATGATATACCAGGCAAATACTAACTAGTGGAAGGATGGACTGGGCAGCCAAGGAGGCAAGGGGTTCAGATTTCCCATCAATAGAAAACTTACCATTCACATGCAAGGAGTGCAATCAGCTGATGGCCTCCAGTTGCTAAGGCCTTCAGGATCCATTTCAGCTTTTGAGCTGAGGTCCTACACTTCCTAGCCAATAACTAAACATTTTGCCACTTCTGCTCATGAAAGTTTCTTCTTAGAAATAATCTTTGCTCCAGAGTTTCTCATAGGTTTGGCCAAGACTTTGACGGTTTTATATCTGGATCTGAGGCTCTTGTATCCTGCTTCCTCCCCTTTCTTTCACAGGTTTCATTCAGATCAGTGTCATGGTCTGAAGGCTTTCCCTCCCCTCCCCTACTTCCTGACCTTTTAATCTTTCACACATATAACCCCTCTCTCCCAAATATTTTACTGCTCCTAACTCCATCTCAGCTTCTGCTTCCTGGAAGACCTAACTGACACACCTGTTTTAGTTTCTAGATTTTTTTCTGATTCAGCAGATCTAAAGTGGATCTGGGGAATCTATATAATTTTTTATTTCCTCACATGATTCTCATGTTCAACCACATTTAGCACCCCTTAGTAGAAGATTTTAATACATTTGTTTCCTGTACATCATAATTTAGCATTTATAAACTAGCTTTAAGTCTTTATTTACATGGCTGTTTTGACAAATATTATCCAGTTTAGATGTAAATAAAATTTTGCCTTTTTGTTTTTCCGTAATATTTAAACAGATATTTTTGAATCCAGTTAACTGTGAGTCTCATCCCACCCAGGGATGGATGAAGAATTTAGAAAAGGTCAAGGATAAGGTTTGATGTCTATTATGTGCACTGCTTATTAATATTTATATGGGGAAGCTTAATGGACTGTTTTTTGGGAATAGCCAAATGGTGTCAAAATGATTTGGTCAAACTCATGTAAATGTCATTAGATTAGTTCACCTCCAAAATAAACTAAGAATCTTTTTAATGATAAAGCCCAGTGTAGCCAAAAATTTCTGGAGAGGGGAAAACAGTGACAAAAGAGCGGCATGGCATAATTAAAGAATGAATGGATTTTCTTTTAATTTCTACTATGATAAAATATTTTTTATTATGTGCAGTTAGCCAACATATTGTACATCATTAGTTTTTGATGTGGAGTTCAATGATTCATTAGTTGCATATAACACCCACTGCTCATCACAACATGTGCCCATAACACGCATCACCTGGTTACCCCATTCCCCCCCCACCTACCCTCCAGCAACCCTCAGTTTATTTCCCAGAGTCCAGAGTCTCTCAAGGTTTGTCTCCCTCTCTGATTTCTTCCCATTCAGTTTTCCCTCGCTGCCCCCTAAGATCCTCCACACTATTCCTTATGTTCCACATATGAGTGAAACCATGTGATAATTGTCTTTCTCTGTTTGCCTTATTTCACTTGGAATAATCGAAATTTTTAATGTTTTTCCTACAATGGAGAAGCAGACTGATTCTTTTCATAAGTCTTCACAAATAAAATATATTTTTATAATGCTAAAAACAAGTAATATACACATTCTTAATACTGCATTCCACAGAAAAATTGGGGGAAAGTCATGTCATCCCTTGACCATTCTCTTAGCACTGAGACCATATTTTATGGATACCCAAGTTCTTCATAATGCATATTCATCTGCTTTTATAGTCAAAGAACATCTGTTATTTGCTAAATTCCTCACAATAAAATGTACATCATAAAAATACACAATTTCAGTTTATCACATCTGCAAAACTGTTAGGCAGTAGCTATCAATACCTCTATAGTGATATAATGAGTTCAGAGAGCTAATTCCTCACATGTGTTCCATCTGTCTTACTCCTGCTCTTTCTCATAAACATGGCAGAAAATCATAAATCTGGTTTTATTGGTGTAATTCTTATTATAACCTTACATCACATTAGTTAATTGGTTGATTTAAAAAAAAAAGTGGCAAATTGCAGAAAATAAAATAACAGTATATGGAAAGACACATTCAAACACAGTTGATGGGAGTGAAAATGGATACAATTTGAAATAGTCAAAATAAAAATGCACAAACCCTTTTGACCAGGTAATTCCACTCAGGGAAATTTTTTTACAAATATACTCAAATAAATACAAAGAGATCTATCCACAAGAAATATTCTATGTGTTATTGTTTATAATAGCAAAACAAACAAATAAATTCTCTAAATGTCCATCAATAGGTCTATGGTTAACTAATTATTACATAACCATACAAAGGAATTTTTTGTAACTATTAAAATGAATAAAACTGCTCTGCTTGTGTTGATAGAAGATCTTTAAGACATCATATTATTAGCTTTATGTAAGTACAGGACAGTATCATGGTATGTTCCTATTCATGTCTTGACAAGCATATGGGTATACATGTATATGTAAATAGACTTATAAATGTACACACATACCTAGGCTATACAGGTATATGTACATAAAATTTTCTGGGAGAATATATAAAAGCTGTTGATGATTGTTCCTTCTACAGAGTTCCTTCTTGAGGAAACTCAGTTTTCATTATCAACTGTACTGAACAATTTGAATGTTTTATCATGAGCATATGCTTTCTTTGTATTAATATCAATTCTTCAATATCTAGCTAATAGCAGCTAACATTCTAAAGTTTTTCAATTGTATAAGGATATGAGTTAAAACCCTTTAAAACATCTCTGTCTTCTCAGAATCTTTGAAAAGCTAACCTCAAAATAGAGTTTCATGCTACAACTCTAAGAAAATCAAAATAGTAGCTGTGCTGTATCTTTATTCATTTGTCCTGCTGTTAGATTCCAGTAACTTATAAAAATCTATGGAGACACAGCCCATCAACTTCACTTTGTAAAACCTGAGACCTCTTCAGTTGCTCACAGTGTCATAGAGGGGATTGTTCTTCTCTGTGTAGCTGACATAGGGCTGTGTTTCATCCTAAGAAAAAAACTCAAAGTCAAAATTAATTCAAAAAATCCAGAAGTCATCAACTACCTATGTTTTTCTCAAAGTACAATTAGCTTTAGTATCTACCAAGAGTGCTTATATTTGTGTCTCTGGGCTTACATGGACACAAGAGAAAGACTTTTTTTCTATTATTTTGTCAAAAAAATTACTGATTACTTAAGTCTCAGGGTGAGATTATAAAGCTTGCTTGACAATAAAATGAAGTAATATGTGAGGTATTTCAAAGGAGAGGGTCAAAGACTTGGGAAGCTCCTGGTAATAAGAGATAATGGAGGAGGAGGAGACATAAATTTCGTCTGGTCCCAGGAATTCAGCGAGATAGGGATCAAACCATTCTGAACACCTACAAACTCAACAGGAGATTGAAGAAAAGAACTCTCTAAACAGAAAAGCGACCACTTTCTGGAAGGTAGGACGTGCAGAGAAGTGAATCCGAGGCTATATTCGGGAAGATAGATGGCGGGGGAGGGAGCCTCCATCAGCCACTACTGGCAAGTGATAGAGCAGTGGAGCACAAATTGGAACTTTTAGAAGTCGGCTCTGCTGAGGGACGTAGCTCTAGTGGCTAAGCAGGGGGTGGAAGCCTCGCTGGGACAGTGTGGTCTCAGGACATTCAGGGTCACAGAAAGACTGGGGATGCCTAAGTGAGGCAGAGCTCTCAGGTATTGGAGCAGGGAAGCCACCTTCAAAGACGGAGCCGGGGAGTGGGCTCTCAGCTCGGGGGTTGCCATAAACCATGATCTGCGGCACAGTCGGGCCACTGCTCTTCCAGCAGGGACCCAACAAGGGGCAGATCTGGGGAGACCCCCTTCCTCCCCCGGGAGGAGTGGCACGGGAGTGCACTGCAGGAATCTGCTGGGTTTTGAGACTCCAAACAGGGTCGTGTGCCAGAGATAGAAACACTCGGTCACAGACCGGGTGAGAATGGAGTGCAGCCGGAGACCGGGGAGATGGGAGTGACTGACTGCTTTTCTCTGGGGGCTCACTGAGGAGCGGGGCCCTGAGTTCTCGGTTCTGCCAGGGCAGAGATTGGGAGGCTGTCATTTTCACCCTCGGCCTCCAAAGCTATATGGAAAGCTTGCAGGGAACAAAAGCTACAAGAGCAAACCCGAGCAGATTACTTAACCCGGCCCCTGGCAAGGGCGGGGCAATTCCGCCTCTGGCAAAGACATTTGGGAACCACGCAACAGGCCCCTCCCCCAGAAGATCAGCAAGAACAGCCAGCCAAGATCAAGTTTGCCAATCAATGAGAATGGCAGAACTCCAGCACTAGGGGAGTACTGCACATAGAATTCGTGGCTTTTTTCCCATGATTCTTTAGTCTTTTAAAGTTAATTTTTAAAATTTTCTTTGGTTCTTTTTCTATTTTTTGGAATTTTTCTTTTTCCTTTTTTTAACCAACATCCTATCAATCCCTTTTTTAAAAATCTTTTTTTATTTTTCATTTTTAGTCATATTCAATCCCTTCATTGTAGTTAACCTTATTTTTGGTATATATATAAGTTGTACTCTCTTTAAAATTTTGGGATCCAGTTTCTTCTTCTTTTTTTTTTTTAAAGATTTTATTTATTTGACACAGTGATAGAGGCACAAGTAGGCAGAGGGAGAGGGAGAAGCAGGCTCTCTGCTGAGCAGGGAGCCGGACATGGGGCTCGATCCCGGGACCCCAGGATCATGACCTGAGCCGAAGGCAGCCACTTAACCGACTGAGCCACCCAGGCACCCTGGATCCAGTTTCTTCTAACAGACCAAAATATACCCGAAATCTCTAGTGTATGGCTTTGTTCTAGTCTCCTGCCTGATCAATTCTCTCCCTTTCTTTAAAAAAAATTTCTCTTCTTTCTTTTTTCAACCAACTTCTTATCTTATCAATTCCTTTTATAAAATCTTTTATAATTTTCATCTTTACAGTCATATTCCATCCCTTCATCATATTTACCCTATTTTTGTACATATATAAGTTTTTCTTTCTTTAAAATTTTGGGAGGCACTTTCTTCTAACAAACCAAAATACGCCCAAAATCTGCTGTGTGTCACTGATATATTCAACAGCCTGATCATATTTGATCATATTCTTCTTTTTTTATCTTTTTCTTTTTTTTTTCTTTCTTTCCCTTTTCCCCCAGTTTTGGGTCTCTTCTGAATGGTTAGTGCATATTTTTCTGGGGTCGTTGTTACCCTGTTAGCATTTTGTTCTCTCATTCAACTATTCTCCTCTGGACAAAATGACGAGAGACAAAAACTCACCTCAAAAAAAAGAACAAGAGGCAGTACCTACTGCCGGGGACCTAATCAATATGGACATTAGTAAGATGTCAGAACTAGAGTTCAGAATGATGATTATAAAGATACTAGTTGGGCTTGAAAAAAGCATGGGAGATACTAGAGAAACCCTTTCTGGAGAAATAAAAGAACTAAAATCTAACTAAGTCTAAAACAAAAAGGCTATTAATGAGGTGAAATAAAAAATGGAGGCTCTAACTACTAGGAAAAATGAGGCAGAAGAGAGAATTAGTGATGTAGAAGACCAAATGATGGAAAATAACGAAGCTGAGAAAAAGAGATAAACAACTACTGGATCACGAGGGCAGAATTTGAGAGATAAGTGATACCATAACACAAAACAATATTAAAATAATTGGGATCCCAGAGGAAGAAGGAGAGAGAGGGTCAGAAGGAATACTGGAGCAAATTATAGCAGAGAACTTCTTTAATCTGGGGAAGGAAACAGGCATCAAAATCCAGGAGACACAGAGAACCCCCTCAAAATCAACAAAAATAGGTCAACACCCCGAAATCTAATAGTAAAACTTACGAGTCTCAGAGGAGAAGAGAAAATCCTGAAAGCAGCTCAGGACAAAAGGTCTGTAACCTACAATGGTAGAAACATTTGATTGGCAAAAGACCTATTCACAGGGACCTGGCAGGCCAGAAAGGACTGGTATGATATATTCAGAGCACTAAACGAGAAAAATATGCAGCCAAGAATACTATATCCAGCTAGGCTGTCACTGAAAATAGAAGGAGAGATAAAAAGCTTCCAGGACAAACAAAAACTTAAAGAATTTGCAAACACAAACCAGCCCTGCAAGAAATATTGAAAGGGGTCCTCTAAGCAAAGAGAGAGCCTAAAAGTAACATAGACCAGAAAGGAACAGAGACAATATACAGTAACAGTCACCTTACAGGCAATACAATGGCATTAAATTCATATCTTTCAATAGTTACCCTGAATGTAAATGGGCTAAATGCCCCAATCAAAAGACACAAGGTATCAGATTGGATAAAAAAACAAGACCCATCGATATGCTGTCTGCAAGAGACTCATTTTAGATGCAAGGACACCTCCAGATTGAAAGTGAGGGGGTGGAAAACCATTTACCATGCTAATGGACACCAAAAGAAAGTTGGGGTGGCAATCCTTATACAGAAAAATTAGATTTTAAACCAGAGACTGTAATAAGAGATGAGGAAGGACACTATATCCTACTTAAAGGGTCTATCCAACAAGAAGATTTAACAATTGTAAATATCTATCCCCCTAACATGGGTGTAGCCAATTATATAAGCCAATTAATAACAAAATCAAAGAAACACATTGACAACAATACAATAATAGTAGGGGACTTTAACATCCCCCACACGGAAATGGGCAGATCATCTAAGCAAAAGATCAACAAGGAAATAAAGACTTTAAATGACATACTGGACCAAATGGATTTCACAGATATATTCAGAACATTCCATCACAAAGCAACAGAATACACATTTTTTTCTAGTGCCTATGGATGATTCTCCAGAATAGATCACATCCTAGGTCACAAATCAGGTTTCAACTGGTACCAAAAGACTGGGATCATTCCCTGCATATTTTCAGACCACAATGCTTTGAAACTAGAACTCAATCACCAGAGGAAAGTCAGAAAGAACTCAAATACCTGGAGACCAAACAGCATCCTACTAAAGAATGAATGGGTGGTATCTCATTGAAAAAAAAAAAAAAAGAATGAATGGGTCAACCAGGAAATTAAGGAAGAATTTAAAAAATTCATGAAAACAAATGAAAATGAAAGCACAACTGTTCAAAATCTTTGGGATACAACAAAGGCAGTCCTAAGAGGAAAGTATATAGCAATACAAGTCTTTCTCAAGAAACAAGAAAGGTCTCAAATACACAACCTAACCATACACCTAAAGGACCTGGAAAGAGAACAGCAAATAAAGCCTAAGTCCAGCAGGAGAAGAGAAATAATAAAGATCAGAGCAGAAATCAATGAAATAGAAACCAAAAGAACAGTAGAACAGATCAACGAAACTAGGAGCTGGTTCTTTGAAAGGATTAATAAGATTGATGGACCCCTGACCAGACTTACCAAAAAGAAAACAGAAAGGACCCAAATAAATAAAATCATGAATAAAAGAGGAGAGATCACAACCAACACTAAAGAAATACAAACAATTATAAGAACATATTATGAACAACTATATACTATCAAATTAGATAATCTGGAAGAAATGGATGCATTCCTAGAGATGTATCAACTACCAAACCTGAACCAGGAAGAAATAGAAAACCTGAACAGACCTATAACCACTAAGGAAATTGAAGCAGTCATCAAAAATCTCCCAACAAACAAAAGCCCAGGGCCAGATGGCTTCCCAGGGGAATTCTATCAAACATTTCAAGAAGAATTAATACCTATTCTTCTGAAACTGTTCCAAAAACTAGAAATGGAAGGAAAACTTTCAAACTCATTTTATGAGGGCACCATTACCTTGATCCCAAAACCAGATAGACCCCATCAAGGAGAGCTACAGACCAATATCCCTGATGAACATGGATGCAAAATTCTCACCAAAATACTAGCCAATAGAATCCAACAGTACGTTAAAAGGATCATTCACCACGACCAAGTGGGATTTATCCCTGGGCTGCAAGATTGGTTCAATATCCGCAAATCAATCAATGTGATACAATACATTAATAAAAGAAAGAACAAGAACCACATTATCCTCTCAATAGATGCAGAAAAAGCATTTGACAAAGTACAGCATTCTTTCTTGATTAAAGCTCTTCAGAGTGTAGGGATAGAGAGTACATACCTCAATATCATAAAAGCCATCTATGAAAATCCCACAGTGAATATCATTCTCAATGGGGAAAAACTGAGAGTTTCCCCCTAAGGTCAGGAACACGGCAGGGATGTCCACTATCACCACTGCTATTCAACATAGTACTAGAAGTCCTAGCCACAGCAATCAGACAACAAAAAGAAATAAAAGGCATACGAATCAGCAAAGAAGAAGTCATGCTCTCACTCTTTGCAGATGATATGATACTTTATGTGGAAAACCCAAAAGACTCCACCCCAAAACTGCTAGAACTCATACAGGAATTCAGTAAAGTGGCAGGATATAAAATCAATGCACAGAAATCAGTGGCATTCCTATACACCAACAACAAGACAGAAGAAAGAGAAATTAAGGAGTCGATCCCATTTACAATTGCACCCAAAACCATAAGATACCTAGGAATAAATCTAACCAAAGAGGCAAAGAATCTGTACTCAGAAAACTATAGAATACCCATGATAGAAATTGAGGAAGACACAAAGAAATGGAAAAACGTTCCCTGCTCATGGATTGGAAGAACAAATATTATGAAGATGTCAATGCTACCTAGAGCAATCTGATGCAATCCCTATCAAAATACCATCCACTTTTTTCAAAGAAATGGAACAAATAATCCTAAAATGTGTATGGAACCAGAAAAGACCTCGAATAGCCAGAGGAATGTTGAAAAAGAAAAGCAAAGCTGGTGGCATCACAATTCCGGACTTCAAGCTCTATTACAAATCTGTCATCATCAAGACAGTATGGTACTGGCACAAAAACAGACACATAGATCAATGGAACAGAATAGAGAGCCCAGAAATGGACCCTCAACTCAATGGTCAACTAATCTTTGACAAAGCAGGAAAGAATGTCCAATGGAAAAAAAGACAGTCTCTTCAACAAATGGTGTTGGGAAAATTGGACAGCCACATGCAGAAGAATGAAACTGGACCGTTTCCTTACACCACACACAAAAACAGACTCAACATGGTTGAAAAAACCTAAATGTGAGACAGGAATCCACCAAAATCCTAAAGGAGAACACAGAGAGCAACCTCTTCGACCTCAGCCGCCTCAACTTCTTCCTAGAAACATCACCAAAGGCAAGAGATGGAAGGGCAAAAATGAACTATTGGGACTTCATCAAGATAAAAAGCTTTTGCAGAGCAAAAGAAACAGTCAACAAAACCAAAAGACAACCGACAGAATGGGAGAAGATATTTGTAAATGACATATCAGATAAACGGTTAGTATCCAAAATCTATAAAGACCTTCTTAAACTCAACACCCAAAGAACGAATGATCCAATCAAGAAATGGGCAGAAGGCATGAACAGACATTTTTCCAAAGAAGACATCCAAATGGCCAACAGACACATGAAAAAGTGCTCAACATCCCTTGGCATCAGGGAAATCCAAATCAAAACCTCAATGAGATATCACCTCACACCAGTCAGAATGGCTAAAATTAACAAGTCAGGAAATGAAATTGTTGGTGAGGATGTAGAGAAAGAGGAACCCTCCTACACTCCTGGTGGGAATGCAAGCTGGTGCAGCCACTCTGGAAAACAGTATGGAGGTTCCTCAAAAAGTTGAAAATAGAGCTACCATACGACCCACCAATTCCACTACTGGGTATTTACCCCGAAGAAACAAATGTAGTGATTCAAAGGGGTATGTGAACCCCAATGTTTATAGCAGCAATGTCCACAATACCCAAACTATGGAATGAGCCAAGATGTCCATCAACAGATGAATGGATAAAGATGTGGCATACACACACACACACACACACACACACACACACACACACACACAATGGAATATTATGCAACCATCAAAAAAAACCCCACGAAATCTTGCTATATGCAAAGACGTGGATGGAACTAGAGGGTATTATGCTAAGCGAAATAAGTCAATCAAAGAAAGAGATGTATCATATGTACTCACTGATATGAGGAGTTCTTAATCTCAGGAAACAAACTGAGGGTTGCTGGAGTGGTGGGGGGTGGGAGGGATGGGGTGGCTGGGTGATAGTCATTGGGGAGGGTATGTGCTATGGTGAGCGCTGTGAATAGTGTAAGACTGATGAATCACAGACCTGTACCTCTGAAGCAAATAATACATTATATGTTAAAAAAAAAAAGATAATAGGAAGGGAAAAATGAAGGGGGGGGAATCAGAGGGAGAGACGAACCATGAGAGACGATGGACTCTGAGAAACAAACTGAGGATTCTAGAGGGGAGGGGGTGGGGGGATGGGTTAGCCTGGTGATGGGTATTAAAGAGGGCACATTCTGCATGGAGCACTGGGTGTTATATGAAAACAATGAATCATGGATCACCATATCAAAAACTAATGATGTAATGTATGTTGTTTAACATAACAAAATAAAAATTTTAAAAAAAGAGATAATGGAGCGGAAGAGGATTTAAGTGCAAGTAAGAGGGAAATAATGTTCGTATGGAGAAAGGGAAGTCAAGAATTAGAGATGGTTTCATGAGGGAGGAAAGGCCAATTCAGTTTCTCCAAACATTAGAGTCCAAATTTGGCAAATATTATGTGCTATATAGGATACAGTTCTTGAAATTACAATATTGTTCAGAATGTGTATAAGTAGTACATGGTAGATAATTCACAAAATAAGTACACCTGACTATTAGCATTATGAAATTAGAATATTTGCTTTTTAACTAAAATACTAATATGGATGCAAATTATAATTACATGGCTATATTTTGACATTTGCCTTGGGGTCTTTCTTTTGTTGTAAACACGAGGCTCTCTTTTAGCGCTGAATTGTTGAAAACGCCGGCCAGATTCTAAAACGGGGGCTAGCCAGTTCTTCCTGATACTGGGTGAGTGTTTGGGGATGATTTCATTTCTGTGGATCCTTTCAATTGAGTTGTCAGCTCACCAACTGAGAATTTTAAGAGGGGAATTTTTTTTAAGTACTTTTTTGAATGAAATTTTTTGTAGTTATTGTATATGTACCAAGAAAGCTATAACTCAGGGTTTTGTTGTGTTTTTGTTTTTGTTTTGTTTTTTTCTTTTTTGGTTTTGTATTTTTTTTAATGATTTGTTGATTTTTTTTTCTAACTTTACCAAAGTTTGCAGCTTTTACCTCAATAGAACAGGAATATTTTGAATCCCATAACTGCAGACAAACTGGAGCGATACTGTTTTAAAAGTTTTTCTTTTCTCCTTATTTGGTTTGTTAATGTATTAGGAAGAAACAACAAAATCCTGTGTAGGCTTTTTCTAAAAAGTTCAGTATTCTTTGTCCAGATTTTAGATTCTCAGAATAAATGCCTTTTACAGATGCAAAAAAAAAAGTTTGCAAAAATACTTTTTAATGTTATCTTACCTCCTCAACAACTTCAGTAGCTTCTTTTTTTTAATTAACATTTTCTGCCCCCCCAAAAAATAAGCTGGAGTGAATGTAGAAAACATCATTATTTAATGAAAAATAGGAAAACAAAACAGTATACTCTTGATATGTGTGGTTTATTTTTTATAGAAGCCATAGTAAATCAGAAATGGACTATCAGAAATAAGAATGCTGCTTGCAGTTAATATATCTAAACAATATAATTCTGGATTTGGGGAAAGGAACCACAATTATGCAACAGAAGCCAGATATATGAAATAAATGTGGCACATCCTTTTTGGTACATGAAATGAATTATTGTTATTCTTTTCTCAAATACAGATTAGCATACATTGTCTCTACCAAGATCTTGCCCTAAATGGCCTATTTCACTATGCTTGCATGCCTAAGTGACCAAGCAAAATCCGTCTTGTCATTTAGAGTCGTCCAAATCTAACACCTCTAGGACATGCTTCTTGATTATGGGAGAGTTATTGTTAACACATTAATTATACCCCATTAACTCCATATACCTGGCCCCTTCTAGCCCAAGAAAGCTAAGAAAAAGCATCACTCAATACCTGCAGCAATCGATTTTCAAAAGCCAAATGGATCCCACAATGACCAAGGTAATCAAAATAGAAGAGGTGATAAATAGAATAGTTAAGTTTCGTGGTGATTGGTCACCTGTAAATATAAACACAAAAATATATGGTTTATCTGTGGTGCATCCAGACAATGAAATATTACTTAGCACTAAAAAGAAATGAGCTATCAAGTCATGAAAAGACATGGAGGAAATTTAAATGCATATTACTCAGTGAAAGAAGCCAATCTGACACTGCTACATTCTGTATGATTCCAATTATATAAACATTCTGGAAAAGGCAAAACTATGGAGACAGTGTAAAGATCAGGGGTTGCTAGAGGTTAGGGTGGAGGGAGAGATGAGCAAGTGAGCATAGGGGACCTTTGGGACAGTGAAACTACTCTGTATGAAACTACAGTGGTGGATATATGCCACTTCTACATTTGCTAAAACTCATAGAATGTACACCTAGAGTGAACCCTAATGTAAACTACAAACTTTGAGTGATAATGTCGTGGTTTTTTTAATTTAATTTTATTATGTTATGTTAGTCACCATACAATACATCATTAGTTTTTGATGTGGTGTTCCATGATTCATTGTTTTCATACAACACCCAGTGCTCCATGCAGTATGTTCCCTCCTTAATACCCATCACCGGGCTAACCCATCCCCCCATCCCCCTCCCCTCTAAAACCCTCAGTTTGTTTCTCAGAGTCCATCATCTCTCATGGTTTTTCTCTCCCTCCGATCTCCCCCCTCTTCATTTTTCCCTTCCTTCTCCTAATGTCCTCCATTCTATTCCTTAGGTTCCACAAATAAGTGAAACCATCTGATAATTGACTTTCTCTGCTTGACTTATTTCACTTAGCATCATCTCCTCCAGTCCCATCCATGTTGATGTAAAAGTTGGGTATTCATCCTTTCTGATGGCTGAGTAATATTCCATTGTATATAACCACATCTTTTTTATCCATTCATCTGTTGAAGGGTGTCTCAGCTCTTTCCACAGTTTGGCTATTGAGGACATTGCTGCTATGAACATTGGGGTGCATATGGCCCTTCTTTTCACTACATCTGTGTCTTTGGGGTAAATACCCAGGAGTGCAATTGCTGGGTCATAGGGTAGCTCTATTTTTAAATTTTTGAGGAACCTCCACACTGTTTTCCAAAGTAGCTACAGCAACTTGCATTCCCACCAACAGTGTAAGAGGGTTCCCCTTTCTCCACAACCTCTCCAACATTTGTTGTTTCTTTCCCTGTCCATTTTTGCCGTTCTAACTGGTGTAAGGTGGTATCTCAATGTGGTTTTGATTTGAATTTCCCTGATGGCTAATGATGATGAACATTTTTTCATGTGTCTGTAGCCATTGTATGTCTTCTTCAGAGAAGTGTCTGTTCATGTCTTCTGCCCGTGTTTTGACTTGATTATTTGTTTTTTGGATGTTGAGTTTGAGAAGTTCTTTATAGATCTTTGATACCAGCCCTTCATCTGTAGTGTCATTTGCAAATATCTTCTCCCATTCTGTGGGTTGCCTCTTTGTTTTGTTGACTATTTCCGTTGCTGTGCAGAAGCTTTTTATCTTGATGAAGTCCCAAAAGTTCATTTTTGCTTTTGTTTCACTAGCTTTTGGAGATGTATCTTGAAAGAAGTTGCTGTGGCCGATGTCAAAGAGGTTATTGCCTATGTTCTCCTCTAGGATTTTGATGGATTCCTGTCTCACATTGAGGTCTTTCATCCATTTTGAGTTTATCTTTGTGTATGGTGTTACAGAATGGTTGAGTTTCATTCTTCTGCACGTGGCTGTCCAATTTTCTCAGCACCATTTATTGAAGAGACTGTCTTTTTTCCATTGCATATTTTCTCCTGCTTTGTGAAGATTATTTGACCATAGAGTTGAGGTTCCATATCTGGGTTCTCTATTCTGTTCCATTGGTCTATATGGTTGTTTTTGTGCCAGTAACATGAAGTATTGGTGATGACTGCTTTGTAATATAGCTTGAAATCAGGTAACATCATGCCCCCAGCTTTGTTTTTCCTTTTCCATTTCCTTGGTGATTCGGGGTCTTTTCTGATTCCATACAAATTTTAGGATTGTTTGTGGTCTGGTAGATATCCAGGTCAATTCCGGGGGTCATTTGGAATAGGGTCCCCTACTCCTCCACCGTCTTTTCCAAGTACCCCTGGTAACACAGCCCTGATAGTGTTGTGTTAATGTAGGTTTATTACTCTCACAAATGTACTGTACTGTAGCATGGGTGATGTAGAGAGGGGGAGACAGTGCTTGTGTTGGGACGGGGTAATATGGGAACTCTGCACTTTCCACTCAATTTTGCTGTGAACTTAAAACTTCTCTAAAAACTAAAGTCTATTAAATATATATATAACTGTAAAATAAAATATATGTTCAAGGATGTCTCAGAGTTCAGGAAGTTCACTTCTGTGATTTTAAACAGTTTTAACTCATTAATAGTTCAACTCATTATTATAATAAAATTGCTTTATTAATTCCAATTCTAGGGTATTTAGCAAGACATCATCCTAAGTCAAGGTTTTGTGGCTTTAAGAATTCATGAATGATGAATTCCTATAGGAGAGATGTGCAGACTAAATTTCTCAGTTACAGTAATATCAGGGTGTTTCTCATCTCCAATATTCAGAAATAAATGGGGAGTTGCAAAGGAGGTAATTGGAAAAACAACTGAATCCTGAAGTCACCTTTCTTCCAGGTCTTTGAAACTGACATGAGTGCATGGTAGCAACTTTCAATTATTTATTAACTCTGGCAGCAAAAAGAGATGTCAACAAAGGAATTGCCAGCTCTGAGAGGCACTGTTTGTTTGTTTAAATTCAATTTAGTTAACATATTCTGTATTATTAGATACAGGGGTAGAATTTAGTAATTCATCAGTTGCTTATAACACCCAGTTCTCATTACATAATGTGCCCTCCTAAATACCCCATTTTCCCACACACTTCCCCTCCAACAACGCTGTTTGTTTCCTAGCATTAGGAGTCTCTTATAGTTTGCCTCCATCTCTGTTTTCATCTTCATTTTTCCTTCCCTTCCCCTATGTTGATCTGTTTTGTTTCTTAAATTCCACATATGAGTGCAATCATATGGTATTTGTCTTTTTGACCGATTTATTTCGCTTAGCATAATACCCTCTAGTTCCGTCTGTATCGTTGCAAGGGGCAAGATTTCATTCTTTTTGATGGCTGAGTAATATTCCACTATGTATATATATGCCACACCATCTTTATCCATTCATCTCTCAATGGACATCTGGGCTCTTTCCATACTTTGGCTGTTGTGGGCATTGCTGCTATAAACATTCTGGTGCATGTGTCCCTTTGAATTGCTATGTTTGTATCCTTTAGACAAATACCTAGTAGTGCAATTGCGGGATCATAAAGTAGCTCTATTTTTAACTTTTTGAGGAACCTCCATACTGTTTTCCAGAGTGGCTGCAGCAGTTTTCATTCCCACCAACAGTGTAAGAGGGTTGCCCTTTCTCTGCATCCTCATCAACACCTGTTGTTTCCTGTGTTGTTAATTTTAGCCATTCTGACTGGTATGAGGTGGTATCTCAGTATGGTTTTGATTTGTATTTCCCTGATGTGGAGTGATGTTGAGCACTTTTTTATGTGTCTGTTGGCCATTTTTATGTCTTTTTTGGAGAAATGTATGTTCATGTCTTCTGCCCATTTCTTGATTGGATTTTTTTGTTTTTTGGGTGTTGAGTTTCATAAGCTCTTTATAGATTTTGTATACTAGTCCTTTATCTGATAAATCATTTGCAAATATCACCTCCCCTTCTGGCAGTTGTCTTTTAGTTTTGTTGACTATTTCCTTTGCTGTGCAAAAACATTTTATCCTGATTAAGTCCCAGTAGTTCAGTTTTGTTTCCCTTGCCTTGGAGATGTGTCCAGGAAGAAGTTGCTGTGGCCGAGGTCAAAGAGGTTGCTATCTGTGTTCTCCTCTAGGATTTTAATGGATTCCTGTCTCACATTTAGGTCTTTCATCCATTTTAAGAGGCAGTGGTTCTAAGACCTTCTTCCTGCTGTGCCCTGAATGGGGCTGAGGGCAGCAGAGTGAAGTAAGTGGAGGCTAAGTAGGCTGGCATCCTGTCCCTCCACATTCCTTCAACAGTTTGTTTTTTAAACATTGTGTTTCTCTTTTATTTGAAAAAAAATTACATTTAAAACCAATAATATTGTTTTGAAACCCTTTCTTGCAAATTAATGCACTCTCTTTCTTTGGAAGTATAGCCATAGAGGCTGAGGATCTGCCCTGCAAGGAAGAGAGGGAGGTGACCCCAGCACTGGCTGAGAGTGAATGAGACAGTCCCTTCAAGTCTGAGCATCCATAAACATGACATCTTATTGTAATACTGGATAGTCAGATTGCATACATAAGTAAGGCACAGTTACTCTCCTCAGTAAATAATGCTAAAATCTTTTTTAAAAATCACTTTAATAATGGATATTAGAAAATGGTGGTTTAAAGAAATGGGTTTTTCTCCTCCCCCTTCTTAAACTTTACTAAATTATCAGTAGGAAAATTTTTTCCATATAGACTTGCAAAGACAAAGAACATGGATGAGATGAGCAGATAAAAATTTTCAACTTATTTTCAAACTATTTCAACTTATTTCATTTCATTATAAATGAAAAATGAACAGAAGGTGGCAAATAATTTAAGGTAGAAATAAGTAAGAATCTTGGTGCCCATAGAACACCAAGAAGACTTTAGAATAGGAAGGGTAAATATATAAAAAAGGGGCAAGTGGAGGGGGTGAACTGTGAGCTCAAAGTTGGAAGCTTCTTTGAAGGTCTCTATTAAGAAGAGGTAGGCTGCCAAGTCCACTCCCACCCTGTGCAGCCAGGTCACTTCACCTTCCTCAAACCGTAGGAAACAGGAAGTTTGACCAGAAAAGGTAAACTGCAGAGATTCCAGAGTCAAGGATCCAGACATAATGGAGGGTGGAGAGGAAGTACCACACTGAAGAGAGGTGTTAAAGAAAAGTCTGAGTTCTGAACAGTCTCTCTCTCTCTCTCTCCCTCTCTCTCTCACACACACATACACACACACACACACACACATACACACTCCTCTTCTTCCCTACTCTCATAACACTAATAGTCAGGATTATCCCTCTAAGACAATAGACTGGAGAATTATTTTCTGCAGAACCTAAGAAGTCCCAGAGAAAAGTCCTTTAAATAACTAAAGAATCCATATTTAATTTTTTTCATTTACCTCCTTGAAGCTAACTAGATGACAAGATCACCCACAGATAACATAGCCTCCAATCAGTTCATTTTGAATGCTCAATGCTTGAAATGAATGGTTAGCCAAGGATACCAATGAGTTAAGGAAAGCCTCATACATAAAGAGATAAAACTAGCAAATGTCTGGAAGGTAGAAGGAACTCAGATTAAACAGACATGGAATCAAGCAGAGCACTGTGAGAAAGAGTGCCCAGGACAATAGCTGTGCAGCAGGTCTAGTGACTCCCCAGGCCAGACTAGAACAAGAGGTTGTAAAACTCAAGAAGGATTTCTTCAAGGAAAAAAAAAAAAATAGAACCGATGGATTACCCAATAAATTTGACCATGTGGAAAGTAGGATTAAGAGGGGTTTTTCTACCATAAGAACTCTTAATCATAGGAAACAAACTGAGAGCTGCTAGAGGAGAGGAGGGTAGGGGGATGGAGTAACTGGGTGATGGGTGTTAAGGAGGGCATGTATATAATGAGCACTGGATGTTATATAAGACTGATGAATCACTGAACTCTACCTCTGAAACTAATAATACACTATATGTTAATAAATTGGATTTAGGGGCACCTGGGTGGCTCAGTCAGTTAAGCATCTGCCTTAATCCCAGGGTCCTGGGATCAAGCCCTACATCTGACAACCTGCTCGGTGGGGAGCCTTCTTCTCCCTCTCCCTCTGCCTGCCACTGCCCTTGCTTGTGTTCTCTCTCTCTCTCTGTCAAATAAATAAATAAATAGATAGCTAATAAATAGATAAATAAATACATAAATAATAAATACATATAAAAATAAATATAAATAAAAATAAACTGGATTTAAATTTAAAAAGATGGTTTTTTAAAATTTTGTCAGTGAGCTTAATCATAATTAACAATAAATACATATATTTAACAATAAATACATATATTTTCTATATATTTCTACATATATAGAAAAGAGTAAAGTTTAAATCAAGCATAGAGGTTACTATAATATAGCTAAGAAATTCTAGGAAGAACCAGGAGAAGAAAATCCCACCAAACTAAAAATCTGTGAAGAAAACTTATGAGTGACTTGATCCTTCTAAAAGCACAAAGATTTCGAGGGAGAAAAGATGGCGGAGGAGTAGGGGACCCTATTCCAACTGGTCCCCGGAATTGAGTTGGATATCTACCAGACCACTCTGAGCACCCACGAAACCAGCCTGAGATGTAAGAAGATCTGGATCTCTACAAACAGAATATTGCAGGCGCTTGGTTTCAAGGTATGAAGCGGGGAGCCATGATTCCGAGGGCAGATATTGAAGGGGAGCGGGAGGGAGCCTGGCGGTGGGGATCCTACACAGCCAGTGAGTGACAACCTCCCACGCTGGGGACAGAGCACAGACTTGCAGACTGGTAGCGGCAGGGAAAGGACTTTGGGGCAGCCCCCTGGATGGAAACCTGGAACGGCGGGATCCCGCATGTGAATGGGGAACGGCTGGTGATTTTAGAAGCACAAAGGGCAGAGACCTGCTCCAACCTGGAGGCAGGACTGGGAGCGCTGCGGAGGGGAGCACAACCCAGGCTGCTGCAGTTTATAGCAGCACAGACAGAAAGAGAGATGGTGTGGCCTGGAGAGCTCACTGAAGAACAGACTACGATCTCTCTGCTCTGAGGCAAAGGGTTGGAAATGGTCTCTTCTGCTCTGACTCGCAGAAGAGATGCGGAAAGCCACCAGAGAACAAAAGCCCCAAAAACTGGTTCCCACTGAGCCCATCCCCCACCACAGGGGGGCAGGTCAACTCTGCCCAAACAGGGTTGCCTGAGTAACAGTGTGGCAGGCCCCTCCCCCAGAAGACAGGCTGGGAAAACAAGAGGCCAGTAACCCTAAGGTCCCTAGAATACAGGTGCCTCCTCCTTGGGTTGTGGTCAATAATTTGGACTCTATACATTCCCTCAACCACCCATCAACAGAATGACTAGGAGGAGGAACCCTCAAAATAGAAAAAACTCAGAGATTATGACTTATGCTGCAGATTTACAAATGGATGCAGATATAACCAAGATGTCGGAGATGGAATTCAGGCTAGCAATTGTGAAGACAATAGCTAGAATGGAGAAATCAATTAATGGCAACATAGAGTCTCTAAGGGCAGAAACAAAAGCTGAATTGGCAGAACTTAAAAATGCTATCAATGAGATCCAATCTAATCTAGATAATCTAACAGCTAGGGTAAATGAAGCAGAAGAATGAATCGGTGACCTGGAAGACAATTTAATAGATAAAAAGGGAAAAGAGGAGGCCAGGGAAAAACAACTCAGAATTTATGAAAATAGAATCAGAGAAATAAGTGACACCATGAAGCATTCCAGTGTCAGAATTACTGGAATCCCGGAGGGAGTGGAGAGAGAGAGAGGACTAGAAGATATATTTGAGCAAATCATAGCTGAGAACTTCCCTAATCTGGGGAATGAAACAAACATTCGTGTTCTAGAGGCAGAGAGGACCCCTCCCAAGATCAAGGAAAACAGGCCAACAACCCATCATGTAATAGTAAAACTCGCAAATTTTAGAACAAAGGAAACCATCTTAAGGGCAGTTAGGGGGAAGAGATTCCTTATGTAAAGAGGGAGGAACATCAGAATAATGTCAGATCTATCCACAGAGACCTGGCAAGCCAGAAAGGCCTGGCAAGACATATTCAGGGTACTAAATGAGAGAAAATGCAGCCAAGAATACTTTATCTGGCAAATCTGTCATTTAGAATGGATGGAGAGAGGCAGAGCTTCCAAGACTGGCAGAAACTGAAAGAACATATGACCACTAAGCTGGCCCTGCAAAAAATATTAAGGGGGGTTCTATAAAAGGAGAAAGACCCCAAGAGTGATACACAACAGAAATTTACAGGGACAATATATGAAAACAACGTCTTCACAGGCAACATGATGACAATTAATTCATATCTTTCAATAATCGCTTTCAATGTGAATGGCCTAAATGCTCCCATAAAATGGCACAGGGTTGCAGATTGGATGAAAAGACAGGGCCCATCCATATGCCGTCTATAAGAGACTCATTTTGAACCTAAAGATACATCCAAACTGAAAGTGAAGGGATGGAGATCCATCTTCCATGCCAGCGGACCTCAAAAGAAAGCTGGAGTAGCAATTCTTATATCAGACAAGTTAGATTTTAAACCAAAGTCTGTAGTTAGAGACACAGAAGGACACTATATCATTCTTAAAGGGTCTATCCAACAAGAAGATCTAACAATTGTAAATATCTATGCCCCCAACATGGGAGCAGCCATCTACATAAGCAAACTGTTAACCAAAATAAAGAGTCATATTGATAACAATACGTTAATCGTAGGAGACCTCAATACTCCACTCTCAGCAATGGACAGATCATCTAAGCAGAAAATCAAAAGGAAACAAGAGCTTTGAATGATACACTGGACCTCATAGATATTTACAGAACATTCCACCCTAAAACAACAGAATACTCATTCTTCTCGAGCGCACATGGAACTTTCTCCAGAATAGACCACATACTGGGTCACAAATCAGGTCTCAATCAATAGCAAAAGACTGAGATTATTCCCTGCATATTCTCAGACCACAGTGCTTTAAAACTGGAACTCAATCACAAGAAAAAATTTGGCAGAAATTCAAACACTTGGAAGCTAAAGACCACTCTGCTCAAGAATGTTTGGGTCAACCAGGAAATCAAAGAAGAACTTAAACAATTCATGGAAATCAATGAGAATGAAAACAGGTCGGTCCAAAACCTATGGGATACTGCAAAGGCGGTCCTAAGGGGGAAATACATAGCCATCCAAGCCTCACTCAAAAAAACAGAAAAATCCCGAATTCACCAACTAACTCTACATCTTAAAGAACTAGAGAAAAAGCAACAAATGATGCCTAAGCCATGCATTAGAAGAGAAATAATTAACATTAGAACAGAGATCAATGAATTAGAAACCAGAAGCACAGAAGATAAGATCAATAAAACTAGAAGTTGGTTCTTTGAAAGAATTAATAAGATAAATTAACCACTGGCCAGACATCCAAAAGAAAAGAGAAAGGACCCAAATTAATAAAATTATGAATGAAAAGGGAGAGATCACGACTAACACCAAGGAAACAAACAATTATTAGAAATTATCATCAACAACTATATGCCAATAAACTGAGCAATCTGGATGAAATGAATGCCTTCCTGGAAACCTATAAGTTGCCAAGACTGGAACAGGAAGAAATTGACAATCTGAATTGCCCAATAACCAGTAACGAGATTGAAGCAGTGATTAAAAACCTCCAAAAAACGAGAGTCCAGGGCCTGATCGATTCCCTGGGGAATTCTACCAAACATTCAAAGAAGAAATAAAAAAAATAATACCTATCTTCCTAAAGCTGTTTCAAAAATAGAAACAGAAGGAAAACTTCCAAACTCATTCTATGAGGCCAGCATTACCTGAATCCCCAAACCAGGCAAAGACCCCATCAAAAAGGAGAATTCTCCCTGATGAATATGGATTCCAAAATCCTCAACAAAATCCTAGCTAATAGGATCCAACAATTCATTAAAAGGATCATCCACCACGACCAAGCGGGATGTATCCCCAGAACGCAAGGGTGGTTCAACATTTGCAAATCAATCAATGTGATAGAACACATTAATAAGAGGAGAGAGAACAATATGATCCTCTCAATTGATGCAGAATGCAGAATCCTTTCCTGAGTATTTTATGGTGACTAACATAACATAATAAAATTTTAAAAATTAAATATATATATCTAAAAATAAATAAATAAATAAATAAATAAAAATAAAAGCACAAAGATTTCTTTAAAAATACAATTTAGCCTTTTCCCAAAACCAGAAGTATTAATTTAAAAGTACACTACTCAAGCCAACTTACTACGAGTATAGAGTAGACATTAAATTATTAAATTATTTTTCATTTTACTTTATTAAATAATAAACTTTGCTCTAAAATATGGCTTATTGAAAACAAACTTCTGCGTTATTCTTCTGGACATAACTCTTAATGGGGGAGGAGAAGGACATAAAAAAGAGGGTGGGGAGATTATGCTTGACAGAAATTCTCTGCACACTCCTGTTTCATTCCTCTGTAATTTCTCTGAAAGAATGAACATATCAAGCAAAAACCGGAATTACTAACCTGGATTCAGCTCAAAGGACAGAGTCTTGTTGCCGGTCACGTGGGAGACAGAGCAGGACACGTTAGACACCTGGAGGTCCTCCCAGTGGCATGTACTCAGGACGGTCACTGTGCCATTGCCCAACTGTTGTTCCGCAGTGTGACAGTCTCCCCCTGGGGTCCAGGAGATCTGTGCAGCTGGTTTCCCTGCAGCTGCCCTGCACACGAGGGTTCCATTGCTGCCTCGAGACAGGGTCACCTCGGGGGGCACTGCAAAGATGCAGGGGAAATGCTTCAGGCTTAACACGTGGGGTATGGAATAGAGAGAGATTTGGTTCAGTCCCAGATCTGCTTCTCTGACGTACCACAATATGTCATGCACCTTACCTAACACTTGGAGGTGATATCCAAGACCGAAATTCCCATCAGGTGCGGCCACTTCACACCTGTAATATCCATCATGAGTGGTGGCCACGGGATCAATCTGAAGGGCAGGATTCTGATCGGGTCTGGACTCCCAGGATATTCTCTCGTCGGTACAGTTTCTTTCACTGGTCTCATTGTTATCTCTCCTGTAGGCTCTAATGCAGGAAGGCTTGTCTCTGAGGTTTATTTCCCACCTTATTATCAGCACATTTGTTAAGCTGACAGAAGGGCAAGTGAGCACAGCCTTTGTAGCCACAGGTACAGACCAAGAAGTGTTAGCTGGACACACACAAGGAGGAAGAAAAGAAAAGCTTGATAAAAAACTTCAGGTGTTCAATTTTCCACAACATATCACATAAAGTAGTACTAGAACATGACTTTGCTGGTGATCCTATCCCAAAATATTAGGCCTACATAAAAAATGAAATATGAACCAAAATATATAACACATTAAACCTAATCCAAAGATGAAAGCATTTTCTCATGTTCTGTGTTATTAGATAAACTATATTTATTATATATATATGAGAAATATTTTAAGGGTCTAAAATCACTTCAGAAGTTCTGTATAAAACAAACAAGAAAACACAATTTAAATTAAAGGACAACGTCATCTAAATCTAATCTTTTGGTAGCAGAAATTATTAGATTTATCTTATAACTGGTTCTCCTCAGGACAGAAAGTGGAAAAATTGATGATGTGGTTTTCTCCTCCTAAGTTTTGGTCAGAGAGACTAAATCAGTACTATCAGAATGAAATGCCTATCCTGAAGGGTGCCACTTCGGACAAACATAAGTAAAAAGCATAAGATGGCATTCAGGTTGAACAAACTGGACTTTTTTAAGCTACTTTTTATTTGGAGAATCACAAAGTCAGTAAAAGCAACAGATTTTCCTTCCTTCCTATTGAGTCACACATATACTGCCAAACAGTCCCACTATGAATTTGCTCACAGATGTTGGTTCTAGACATTCTACCTAATTATGAGGATTAAATGAAGAAGTTCACTGCTTTTGCCCATCATTAGTGTAAAAATTAAGCCCTGCAACCTATGATTTTTCTCCAATCTAGAAGCTTCAGCTCTCCCATAAACACACATCATGCATCCATGACTGGGAGGGCTTTGCTGAGAGAGGATTAGGGGCATCAGGTACCACACACTGTAACGCAGACGAGTGGCAGGGAGCTCATCACTTTAACGTGAGCAGAACCAGCTGTGATGGGCTAAGCTGTTATGTGGGTGAACCTCGTTGTGCGAAACTCTGTATGTGAGATCTCTCCTCTCCTCTTTTGGTATCACTTGCCTCTTCTGTGATGGACTCAAGATCTTGCATTTCACAGCCAAATCAAGATCCCATAACTGCAGGAAGCAAGTGGGGGTGGATTTTAGAGCAGATCGGAGGGGCAGTTAAATCCATGCTCCTCCTACCACTGCAGGTGGCTCCCCACCCTAGGCAACTTGGCCAAGGCTCAGAGGCCAGCAGCAACATAGCTGCTTGGAGAACAGCTAGGGGTGGGTGTGGGTGAGCACACATGTGCCCAAGGCCAGGATGCTGAAGATGACCGCAGAAAGAGAAGAGGCTGGTGAGGAACATGTTGTGAGTGTTCTGTTTGTACTTCAGCTTGTGAACAGTCTAAGGCTTTAATATTTTGCCTGATACTTATTCTCAAGATCTGACTCTATTATTTTAAAGGAACCTATGAGCTGATCAATTAAACATATGCATTTTAACAAGGGCACAGTCTCCAGTGAAGTAGCTCCATCAGTGAGGATCCCAAGCACCCTGGGTAGTCTCTGTTCTTTCAGCTTGCTCTGCTCTATGACCCTCCGGCAATCCCCCTTCACCTGCAGTGTCTATGACTCCCCCCCAGCCTCTGCAGCCTTCTGCACACAAATCCCTTTTCCTTTCTGTTCTCACTGCCTTACCCTAGTTTAAGACCCTATCACGACACACCTGGACCACTACAGAAGCCTCCTCCCATCTGTCTCTCTGTCAAAATTCTCCTCTCCTCACCTCATACCTTACCTTGCAGCCAGGTACATGATTCTGTAACACAGGGGTGAGCCTCTCCACTCCGACACCCTTCAGAGCTCTCTCACTGCCTGAAGACAACACTTACATGTCTTTGTACTGGCTTTGAAAGCCCTCTTTTTCACACTGACTCACCTTGGCAAGCTTATGATCCCTGTGTCGCCCCCACACTTCAAAAAGGAAACAGCAAGCCCAAGTGCCTATCTAGGTCTTCCCTCAATGGTTCTTGCAGTCTGGGATGCCTACACAGTACCCTCTGTCTATGAAAACCCTCCTCTTCCTTCAAGAGCCAATTCACATGCTGCATCCTCCTTGAGGCCTTCTCAGGCTTTGGTGCTCTCTCTCCCTCCTCTACATTCCCGGCACACCTGATGTGAGGGCTTATCTCCTCTATTTTATAGGGTATCTGTGCTTATTTCTGGGTTCCCCCACAAAACTGAACCCCTTTAGGGCGCTTTGGCAGTCTGGCTCACCTTGCTCATCTCTATGCTCCCCACAAAGCCTGGCACAGTGCCTGATAGAGAGAGCTCCATAATCTTCCCATGGAATTGAACAGTTTGGGGGGAGGAGGACCAGGGTCATTCAGGGTCCCCCACACTGCAGCATTCAGATCACCATACTCTTCAACTGGGCTCAAGGCTGGCCCCCTGACCAGACAATCAGCTATGTTTCTAAAGAAGTTCCATACTTGCTCCCTTTAGTTCTGGCCTCTAGAAAAAAAATTAAATATCATATTACCTTCCAAAGGAGCTGTGAGCCTGCTCTGCTTTCCTTCCACAGATGAACTATATGGTGAAGCTAGAAAATATTCAGACAAAAGTAAAAGAAATCAATTTTAGGTGCCTAAAAGGAGTGCAAGCCACTGTGTATTCACAAATCTTAGGCATATCTAGGTCTTCCCTCAATGGTTCTTGCAGTCTGGGATGCCTACACAGCACCCTCTGTCTATGAAAACGCTCTTCTTCCTTCAAGAGCCAATTCACATGTTGCATCCTCCTTGAAGTCTTCCCAGAGCCTTGGTGCTCTCTCTCCCTCCTCTACATTCCCGGCACACTTGCTGTGAGGGCTTATCTTCTCTATTTTATAGGGTATCTGTGCTTATTTCTGGGCTCCCCCACAAAACTGAACCCCCTTAGGGTGCTTTGGCAGTCTGGCTCACCTTGCTCATCTCTGTGCTCCCCACAAAGCCTGGCACAGTGCCTGATAGAGAGAGCTCCATAATCTTCCCATGGAATTGAACTGCTTTGGGGGGAGGAGGACCGGGGTCATTCAGGGTCCCTCACACCACAGCATTCAGATCACCATACTCTTCAACTGGGCTCAAGCCTGGCCCCCTGACCAGAGCGTCAACTATGCTTCTAAGGAAGTTCCACACTTCCTCCCTTTAATACTGGCCTCTAGAAAAAATTAAAAACCATATTACCTTCCACAGGAGGTGTGAGCTTGCTCTGCTTTCCTTCCACAGATGACTTATTTGTTGTAGCTAGAAAATATTCAAAGAAAAGTAAAAGAAAGCAATTTTAGGTGCCTAAATGGAGTGCAAGCCACTGTGTATCCACAAATCTTACAGAAACCATGACAGAAAATCAGTTAACTCTAAATAAATTCCACAAAAAACTTTGCAAAACAGAAATTAGAAGTTATTCCATCAAGTGGAAAAACATGTTAATACTTCAAAATTACATTATAATTTCTTAATCAATGATTTCCCATTTATGGGACACCATCCTGTATACTTGATAACCATTTTATCCGAGATAACTCTGCTTCCACCTCTTTCCTAGCCACAGTGGATTGGTCCATCATGGGTAACTCACATGAGCTGGGCTGAGTAGTGCTTTCTCAAGATGCCACCCCCAGGATTAAAGTTGTTTAATCCAGTGGTAGGCCTCACCCAGCTGCAGAAATGAGATTACTTTCAGGAAAATTTGGAACCAGATTGAGAAGAATAGCTCATCCCCTTTTCCTCCCATTTTTCCTACTGTGACTGCTAATTTTATGTCAGCCTGGCTTAGACATGGTTCCTAGGTATTCAGTTAAATAGTATTCTAGATGTTTCTGTGAAAGTATTTTTTTTTAGATAAGATTAACATTTAAATGAGTAGACTTTCAATAAAATAAATTACCTTCCATTTGTGGGTGAGCCTTGTCCAATCAGTTGAAGGCCTTGATTGAAAAAAAGTGACCAGCTGGGAATGTGAGTTCTATAGTAGACTGCCTTCAGACTCAAACTGCTATGCTTTCCTGGGTCTCTAGCTGCTGGCCCACTCTGCAGATTCTGGACTTGCCAAGGCTCTGCATTCATGTGAGCCAATTCTTTAAAATAAATCTCTCTCTCCCCCACAATTCCTCCTCCCTCCTCCTTCCTCTCTCTTTCCCTCTTTCTTTCTCTCTGTTATTCTGTTTCTCTGAGGAACTGATTAATACACCCATCTTGGGAAGAATGAAGCAGAAGCAGAAAGATATAGAATGATACTCCTCACCTAGCTCGTTTCTAATTCCATAATTCCTGAGATCCACATGCATTCCTTCGCTTGGGTTCTACAGAGTTTCTGACAATCAAAGTAGTCCTAATGTACTTCAAATCCAGGTTCTGAAAAAAATTCTGTATTGAAGTAATTTTTGTAAAAACTTTTTTCTTAAACTATGGTTTATCCTGTGGAATATTCTGTGTGTGCTTGAGAAGAATGTGTTCTGCTGTTGGAAGGAATGTTCTGTACATGTCTATTAGGCCATTTGGTCTACAATGTTGTTCAAGTGCACTGTTTCCTTATTGATTTTATATTAGAAAGATCTATCCATTTTTAATGTGGAGTATTACAGTTCCCTACAACTGCTATATTGTTTTCTATCTCTCCTTCAGTTCTGTTAATATCTGCTTTATGTATTTAGGTGCTCCGATATTGTATGCATAAATATTTACAAGGGTTATATCCTCTTGATGAATTGACTCTTTTACCATTAGATAGTGACATTCTTTGCCTTTAGTTACAGTTTTTGACTTAAGGTCTCTTTTCTCTAATATATCTATCCCTATTCTCTTGTGGTTTTCATTTGTATTGAACACCTTTTTCCATCCCTTCACTTTCGGCCTATGTGTATCCTTAGAGCTAAGGTCAGTCTCCTGTAGGTAACATATTGTTGAATCTTATTATTACATCTGTTCAGACACTATGTACCTTTTGATTGGAGAATTTAGTCCATTTATATTAAGATAATTGGTAGATATGTAGTTACTATTGCCATTTTGTTCATTGTTTCCTGATTGCTGTGAAGTCCCTTTATTCTTTTTCTCCTCTCTTTCTGTCCTTTGTGATTTGCTGATTTTTTGTAGCGTATGCTTTGATTTCTTTTTCTTTTTTTTTAAGATTTTTTTATTTGATAGAGTGAAAGCATGAGTGGAGGGGAGGGGCAGAGGCAGAGGGAGAAGCAGACTCCCTGCTGAACAGGGAGCCCGACGTAGGACTCAGTCCCAGGACCCTGAGATCATGACCTGAGCTGAAGGCAGACGCTCAACTGATGGAGCCACACAGGCGTCCCACAACTGGAAGTTCGTACTTTTGACCATTATCTCCCTCTTTTCCCAGTCCCCAGCCCCTAGGAACTCCCATTTTACTATCTGTTTCTATTAATTTAGCTTTTTGAAATTCCACATATAAGTGAAACCATACAGTATTTGTCTTTCTCTATCTGATTTATTTTACTTAGCATAATCCCCTCAAGTTCCATCCATCTTGTTGCAAATAGCAGGGTGTCCTTTCTCATGGCTGGATAGTATTCCATTGTATATAAATACTGTTTTTTCTTTATCCATTCAACCACTGATGGATACTTAGGTTCTTTCCATTTCTTGGCTACAAAACTTGAATGCAGATATCTCTTCGAGATCCTGTTTCCATTTTCTTTGGATATATACTCAGAAGTGGGATTGCTGAATCATATAGTAGCTATTTTGGGGATTTTGAGGAAATTCCATACTGTTTTCCTTAGTGGCTGCACCAATATGCATTCTTACCAATAATTCATGAGGGTTCACTTTTCTCAACAGTCTGAGGATTTGTTATTTCTTGTCCTTTTGATGATAGCCGTTCTAACAGGTATGAGGTGACATCTCATTGTAGTTTTGATTTTCATTTCCATGATGATTAGTGATGTTGAGTACCTTTTCATGTACCTGTTGGCTCTTTGTATATCTTTGGAAAGATGTTTATTCAACTTCTTTGCACATTTTTTTATTATTATGTTATGTTAATCACCATACATACATCATTAGTTTTTGATGTAGTGTTCCATGATTCATTGTTTGCATATAACACCCAGTGCTCCATGCAGAATGTGCCCTCTTTAATACCCATCACCAGGTTAACCCATCCTCCTACCCCCCCTCCCCTCTAGAACCTTCAGTTTGTTTTTCAGAGTCCATCGTCTCTCATGGTTCATCTCCCCCTCAGATTTCCCCCCTTCATTCTTCCCCCCCTACTATCTTCTTCTTCTTTTTTTTTTAACATATAATGTATTATTTACTTCAGAGGTACAGATCTGTGATTCAACAGTCTTGCACACTTCACAGCGCTCACCATAGCACATACCCTCCCCAATGTCTATCACCCAGCCACCCCATCCCTCCCACCCCCCACCACTCCAGCAAACCTCAGTTTGTTTCCTGAGATTAAGAATTCCTCATATCAGTGAGGTCATATGATACATGTCTTTCTCTGATTGACTTATTTCGCTCCGCATAATACTCACCAGTTCCACCCATGTCATTGCAAATGGCAATATTTCATTCGTTTTGATGGCTGCATAATATTCCATTATATACATATACCACATCTTCTTTATCCATTCATCTGTCAATGGACATCATGGCTCTTTCCACAGTTTGGCCATTGTGGACATTGCTTCTATAAACATCAGGGTGCACATAGCCCTTCGGATCCCTACATTTGCATCTTTGGGTTAAATACCCGGTAGTGCAATTGCTAGACCATATGGTATCTCTATTTTCAACTTTTTGAAGAACCTCCATACTGTTTTGCAGATTGGCTGCACCAGCTTGCATTCCCACCAGCAGTGCAGGAGGGTTCCCCTTTCTCCGCATCCCTGCTAACATTTTTCATTACCTGACTTGTTAATTTTAGCCATTCTGACTGGTGTGAGGTGATATTTCATTGAGGTTTTGATTTGGATTTCCCTGATGCCGAGCGATGTTGAGCACTTTTTCATGTGTTTGTTGGCCATTTGGATGTCTTCTTTGGAAAAATGTCTGTTCATGTCTTCTGCCCATTTCTTGATTGGATCATTTGTTCTTTGGGTGTTGAGTTTAAGAAGGTCTTTATAGATTTTGGATACTAGCACTTTATCTGATATGTCATTTGCAAATATCTTCTCCCATTCTGTTGGTTGTCTTTTGATTTTGTTGACTGTTTCTTTTGCTCTGCAAAAGCTTTTTATCTTGATGAGGTCGCACTAGTTCATTTTTGCCCTTCCTTCCCTTGCCTTTAGTGATGTTTCTAGGAAGAAGTTGCTGTGGCTGAAGTCGAAGAGGTTGCTGCCTGTGTTCTCCTTTAGGATGTTGATGTACTCCTGTCTGACACTGAGGTCTTTCAACCATTTGAGTCTATTTTTGTGTGTGGTGTAAGGAAATGGTCCAGTTTCATTCTTCTGCATGTGGCTGTCCAATTTTCCCAACACCATTTGTTGAAGAGACAGTCTTTTTCCATTGGACATTCTTTCCTGCTTTGTCAAAGATTAGTTGACCATGGAGTTGAGGGTCCATTTCTGGGCTCTCTATTCTGTTCCTTTGTTCTATGTGTCTGTTTTTGTGCCAGTACCATACTGTCTTAATGATGACAGCTTTGTAATAGAGCTTGAAGTCCAGAATTGTGATGCCACCAGCTTTGCTTTTCTTTTTCAACATTCCTCTGGCTATTTGAGGTCTTTTCTGGTTCCATACAAATTTTAGGATTATTTGTTCCATTTCTTTGAAAAAGTAGATGGTATTTTGATGGGGATTGCATTGAATGTGTAGATTGCTCTAGGTAGCATTGACATCTTCACAATATTTGTTCTTCCAATCCATGAGCAGGGAACGTTTTTCCATTTCTTTGTGTCTTCCTCAATTTCTTTCATGAGTATTTTATAGTTTTCTGAGTATAGATCCTTTGCCTCTTTGGTTAGATTTATTCCTAGATATCTTATGGTTTGAAGTGTGTAATTGTAAATAGGATCGACTCCTTAATTTGTCTCTCTTCTGTCTTGTTGGTGTATAGGAATACCACTGATTTCTGGGCATTGATTTTATATCCTGCCACTTTACTGAATTCCTGTATGAGTTCTAGCAGTTTTGGGGTGGAGTCTTTTGGGTTTTTCACATAAAGTATCATATCATCTGCAAAGAGTGAGAGTTTGACTTCTTCTTTGCCGATTTGGATGCCTTTGATTTCTTTTTGTTGTCTGATTGCTATGGCTAGGACTTCTAATACTATGTTGAATAGGAGTGGTGATAGTGGACATCCCTGCCGTGTTCCTGACCTTAGGGGGAAAGCTCTCGGTTTTTTCCTCATTGAGAATGATATTCGCTGTGGGTTTTTAATAGATGGCTTTTATGATATTGAGGTATGTACCCTCTATGCCTATACTCTGAAGAGTTTTGACCAAAAAAGGATGCTGTACTTTGTCAAATGCTTTTTCTGCATCTATTGAGAGGATCATATGGTTCTTGTTCTTTCTTTTATTAATGTATTGTATCACGTTGATTGATTTGCGGATGTTGAACCAACCTTGCAGCCCAGGGATAAATCCCACTCGGTCATGGTGAATAATCCTTTTAATGTACTGTTGGATCCTATTGGCTAGTATTTTGGTGAGAATTTTTGCATCCATGTTCATCAAGGATATTGGTCTGTAATTCTCCTTTTTGATGGGGTCTTTCTCTGGTTTTGGGATCAAGGTAATGGTGGCCTCATAAAATGAGTTTGGAAGTTTTCCTTCCATTTCTATTTTTTGGAACAGTTTCAGAAGAATAGGTATTAATTCTTCTTGAAATGTTTGGTAGAATTCCCCTGGAAAGCCATCTGGCCCTGGGCTTTTGTTTGTTGGGAGATTTCCGATTACTGCTTCAATTTCCTTAGTGCTTATAAGTCTGTTCAGGTTTTCTATTTCTTCCTGATTCAGTTTTGGTAGTTGATACATCTAGGAATGCATTTCTTCCAGATTATCTAATTTGCTGGCATATAGTTGCTCGTAATATGTTCTTATAATTGTTTGTATTTCTTTGGTGTTGGTTGTGATCTCTCCTCTTTCATTCATGATTTTGTTGATTTGGGTCATTTCTCTTTTCTTTTTGATAAGTCTGGGTAGGGGTTTATCAATCTTATTGATTCTTTCAAAGAACCATTTTCTTGTTTCGTTGATCTGTTCTACTGTTCTTTCGGTTTCTATTTCATTGATTTCTGCTCTGATCTTTATTATTTCTCTTCTCGTGCTCAGTTTAAGCTTTATTTGCTGTTCTCTCTCCAGCTCCTTTAGGTGTAGGGTTAGGTTGTGTATTTGAGACCTTTCTTGTTTCTTGAGAAAGGTTTATTGCTATGTACTTTCCTCTTAGGACTGCCTTTGCTGTATCCCAAAGATTTTCAACAGTTGTGTTTTCATTTTCATTTGTTTTCATGAATTTTTTAAATTCTTCTTTAATTTCCTGGTTGACTCATTTGTTCTTTAGTAGGATGCTCTTTAACCTCCATGTATTTGAGTTCTTTCTGACTTTCCTCTGGTGATTGAGTTCTAGTTTCAAAGCACTGTGCTCTGAAAATATGCAGGGAATGATCCCAGTCTTTTGGTACCAGTTGAGACCTGATTTGTGACCTAGGATGTGATCTATTCTGGAGAATGTTCCATGGGCACTAGAGAAGAATGTGTATTCTGTTGCTTTGGGATGGAATGTTCTGAATATATCTGTGAAGTCCATTTGGTCCAGTGTGTCATTTAAAATCTTTATTTCCTTGTTGATCTTTTGCTTAGATATCTGTCCATTTCAGTGAGTGGGGTGTTAAAGTTCCCCGCTATTATTGTATTGTTGTCGATGTGTTTCTTTGATTTTGTTATTAATTGTCTTATATAATTGGCTGCTCCCATGTTAGGGGCATAGATATTTACAATTGTTAGATCTTCTTGTTGGATAGACCCTTTAAGTAGGATATAGTGTCCTTCCTCATCTCTTATTACAGTCTTTGGTTTAAAATCTAATTTGTCTGATATAAGGATTGCCACCTCAGCTTTCTTTTGGTGTCCATTAGCATGGTGAATGGTTTTCCACCCCTTCACTTTCAATCTGGGGGTTTCTTTGGGTGTAAAATGAGTGTCTTGCAGACAGTATATCAATGGGTCTTGTATTTTTATCCAATCTGATAGCCCGTGTGTTTTGATTGGGGCATTTAGCCCATTTACATTCAGGGTAACTAATGAAAGATATGAACTTAGGGGCACCTGGGTGGCTCAGTCAGTTAAGCGTCTGCCTTCGGCTCAGGTCATGATCCCGGGGTCCTGGGATCGAGCCCCGCATCGGGCTCCCTGCTCATCGGGAAGCCTGCTTCTGCCTCTCTCCCTGCTCTCTCTCTCTCAAAAAAAAAAAAATAAAATCTTTAAAAAAAAAAAAAAGAAAGATGTGAATTTAGTGCCATTGTATTCCCTGTAAGGTGACTGTTACTGTATATTGTCTCTGTTCCTTTCTGGTCTATGTTTCTTTTAGGCTCTCTCTTTGCTTAGAGGACCCCTTTCAATATTTCTTGTAGGGCTGGTTTCATGTTTGCAAATTCTTTTAGTTTTTGTTTGTCCTGGAAGCTTTTTATCTCTCCTTCTATTTTCAATGACAGTCTAGCTGGATATAGTATTATTGGCTGCATATTTTTCTCATTTAGTGCTCTGAATATATCATCCCAGATCTTTCTGGCCTGCCAGGTCTCTGTAGATAGGTCTGTTGCCAATCTAATGTTTCTACCATTGTAGGTTACAGATCTCTTCTCCTGAGCTGCTTTCAGGATTTTCTCTTTGTCTCTGAGACTTGTAAGTTTTACTATTAGATGTCGGGGTGTCGACCTATATTTATTGATTTTGAGAGGGGTTCTCTGTGCCTCCTGGATTTTGATGCCTGTTTCCTTCCCCAAATTAGGGAAGTTCTCTGCTATAATTTGCTCCAATATACCTTCTACCCCTCTCTCTCTTTCTTCTTCTTCTGGGATCCCAATTATTCTAATGTTGTTTTGTCTTATGGTATCACTTATCTCTCGAATTCTGCCCTCATGATCCTGTAGTTGTTTATCTCTCTTTTTCTCAGCTTCTTTATTTTCCATCATTTGGTCTTCTATATCACTAATTCTCTCTTCTGCCTCATTTATCCTAGCAGTTAGAGCCCCCATTTTTTATTGCACCTCATTAATAGCCTTTTTGATTTCGACTTGGTTAGATTTTAGTTCTTTTATTTCTCCAGAAAGGGTTTCTCTAATAACTTCCATTTTTTTTCAAGCCCAGCTAGTATCTTTAAAATCATCATTCTGAACTCTAGTTCTGACATCGTACTAATGTCCATATTGAGTAGGTCCCTGGTAGTTGGTACAGCCTCTTGTTCTTTTCGTTGAGGTGATTTTTTCTGTCTTTTTATTTTGTCCAGAGGAGAATAGTTGAATGAGAGAACAAAATGCTAACAGGGTAACAACAACCCCAGAAAAATATGTGCTAAACAAATCAGAAGAGACCCAAAACCAGGGGAAAAGAAAGGGAAAGAAAGAAAAAAGGAAAAGAAGAAAAAGAAAAAGATAAAAACAAACAAAAACAGAATATGATCAAATATGATCAGGCTGGTGCATAGATCGGTGCCACACACTATATTTTTCGTGTATTTTGGTCTGTTAGAAGAAAGTGCCTCCCAAAATTTTAAAGAAAGAAAAACTTATATATGTACAAAAATAAGAGTTAATATGATGAAGGGATGGAATATGACTGTAAAGATGAAAATTATAAAAGATTTTGTAAAAGGAATCGGTAAGAAGTTGTTTGAAAAAAGAAAGAAGAGGATTTAAAAAAAAAAAAAGGAATAAAAAGGGAGAGAATGTGATCAGGCAGGAGACCAGAACAAAGCCATAACATTTTAACATTCTAACAATTCTAACATTGATCTGTTAGAAGAAACTGTATCTCAAAATTTTAATGAGAGAACAACTTATATATACATGCCAAAAATAAGGGTAACTACTATGAAGGGATAGAATATGACTCTAAAAATGAAAAACAAAAATGTTTTTTTAAAAAAGGGATTGATAAGATGTTGGTTGAAAAAGGGAAAAAGAAAAATTCAAAAAAAAAAAAAGACGGTTAAGAAAAAAATTAACTTTGAAAGACTAATCATGGTAAAAAAGCCATGAATTCTATGTGCAGTATTCCCCTAGCGCTGGAGTTCTGCCGTTCTCATTGATTGGTAAACTTGGTCTTGGCTGGCTGTTCCTGCTGGTCTTCTGGGAGAGGGGCCTGTTGCCGTGGTTCCCAAATGTCTTTGCCGCAGGCGGAATTGCCCCACCCTTGCCAAGGGCCGGGCTAAGTAATCTGCTGGGGTTTGCTCTCAGGAGCTTTTGTTCCCTGCAAGCTTTCCAATCGGCTTTGGAGTACGAGAGTGAAAATGGCGACTTCCCAATCTCTGCCCCAGAGGAGCTGAGAACTCGGGGCCCCACTCCTCAGTGAGCCCCCAGAGAGAAGCAGTCAATCACTCCCGTCTCCCTGGTCTCCGGCCGCACTCCGTGCTCACCCGGCCTGTGACCAAGCGTTTCTATCTCTGGCTCACGACCCCGTGTGGAGTCTCCAAACCCAGCAGGTCCCTGCGGTGCTCTCCCGCGCCGCTTCTCCCGGGGGAGGAAGGGGGTGTCCCCGGATCTGCCACTTGTTGGGTCCCTGCTGGAGGAGCAGTGGCCCAATTGTGCTGCGGATCATGGTTTATGGCAACCCCAAGCTGAGAGCCCGCGCCTCGGCTCCATCTCTGCAGCTGGCTTCCCTGTTCTGATATCTGGGAGCTCTGCCACACTCAGGCACCCCCGGTCTTTCTGTGACCCTGAGGGTCCTGAGACCCCACTGTCCCGCGAGGGTTCCACCCCCCACTTAGCCACTGGAGCAATGTCCCTCAGCGGAGCAGACTTCTAAAAGTTCCGATTTTGTCCTCTGTGGCTCTATCACTTGCCAGAAGCCGCCGACGGAGGCCCCCTCCCCCACCATCTATCCTCCAAAATATCGCCTCGGATTCACTTCTCCGCACGTCCTACCTTCCAGAAAGTGGTCGCTTTTCTATTCAGAGAGTTGCTGCTATTCTTTTCTTTGATCTCCTGTTGAGTTCGTAGGTGTTCAGAATGGTTTGATCCCTATTCAGCTGAATTCCTGAGACCAGATGAAATCCAGGTCTCCTACTCCTCTGCCATCTTGCACCACCCCAATTTCTTTTTCTATATCTTTTGTGTATTTACCAGATGTTTTTCTTTGTGGTTGCTATGAGACTTACATAAAATACCTTAGAGTTAGGGCGCCTGAGTGGCTCAATCAGTTAAGCATCCAAATCTAGATCAGGCTCAGGGGAATTCAATTATATATTTGCCTTTATCAGTGTGTTTTGTTGTCTATATGTCTTCACTATGCTGATTAGTATCCTCTAATAACAATTTGAAGAGCTCCCTTTAGAATTAATTTTAATTAATTAATTTTAAGTCTTCACATTTCTAGAGGCTGTCATTTCACCCAGTTTTACTGACTGGCTACTTCAGAAAAAGATCTTCACCTGTCAGCCCAGCTAGAGATTCTGGGGGGTCTCTCAGACCTTTCCTAAGAACACACACCTTCTCCATTCTCCTGGATCCTTAAGGTGAAAGTCTTAGGATTATGTGTCTTCTCTCAATCCCACAAAAACAGACAGAATTCTGAAATCCTGCCATTTATGGGTATGGTTTGCCCTATATAACCAAATTAAGGGTAAATGAGTGTCTTAGTTTTGCCCTTTGCAACGTTGAGCATCTGCCTTCGGCTCAGGTCATGATCCCAGCTTCCTGGGATCGAGACCCGCATCGGGCTCCCTGCTCAGCGGGAAGCCTGCTTCTCCCTCTTACACTCCGCCTGCTTGTGTTCCCTCTCTCACTGTCTCTCTCTCTGTCAAATAAATAAATAAAATCTTAAAAAAAAAATACCATAGAGTGGCTTAGATAACAAATATTTTTTCTCACGGTTCTAGGGGCTGGGAAGTCTAAGATGAAAGCAGTGGCAGATATGGTATCCAGTGAAAGCCCACTTCCTGGCTTGTAGACAGTGGCCTTCTCACTATATTCTCACATGGGAGGGCCAGAGGGAGAGAGATGTTTGTAACAACTTTATTCATAATTGCCAACACTGGGAAGCAACAAAGATGCCATTCAATAGGTAAATGGCTGAATAAAATGAGGTGCACCCAAACACGAACATTATTCAGTGCTAAAAAGAATGAGCTATCAAGCCATGAAAAGACTAAGAGGAAACTGTAATACATATTGCAAAGTGAAAAAAACCCTTGAAAGGCTATATACTGTGCAATTCCAACTGTGATTTTCTGAAAAAGGCAGACACTGTAGAGACACTAAAAAATACAAGTGGTTGTCATGATTTAGAGGGTAGGGAGGATGAATACACAGAACACAGAGAACTTTTAGGGCAGAGAAACCAATCTGTATGATTCTTTAGTGTTGGATATATGTCATTATATTTTGTTCAAACCTATTGAATGCACAACACCTAAAATGAACCGTGTGTAAACTATGGACTTTGGGTGATAATTGTGTGTCAGTATAGGTTCATCACTTATAACAAATGTAACAGGCTGGTGGGGATGTTGATAATGAGATAAAGGCTATGCACAGGTGGGGTTAGGAGGTATATGGGAAATCTCTGAACCTCCCTCTCAAGTTTGCTATAACATAAAACTGCCCTAAAAAAAGTCCTAAAATATGAAAAAAAACACCCTTATTATAATAAATGGATATTTAATTTTATCAAATACATCATCAATATTGTGGTATTTCTCCTTAAAACAGGGAATGGAGTCAATTACATTAACCGGTTTTAATTACACTCCTCAATTACATCTTTTTGTTGCCATCTGTTTCCTGCCACATCTAAATATTTCTCTAGAACTTTTCATGAGTCAAATCTGCTATTCACTGTCTTTTGAGTTCTTCCCAAATGTTCCCTCCTCCCTCCCAATTTCTTTCACCTTTTCCTCACCCTAGAGTCCCACCTTTCTTCTAAGAACTGGTTCTCTTCTCCCTTAACTAGACATAATATGGAAATGTGGAAGCAATTGTTTCTAAGAATGTTTTGGAACTTCTTTGGGATGATTTCAAGGAAACGCAGAATGGATTCAAGTTTGTTTCCATCGGCCTAAGATTGCTCTAATTTTAGTCACTCCACTCATTTCTTCTACCTGTTCATGCTTTGGGTTAAGATCCATTTGTATAAAGTGACTTCGAATAATTGTTTATCGTTTATATATTCTTATGTTCTCTGATCCTCATTTTCTAAAACAAATTTTACCCATTCATTTTTTGCCTTTATTTTATAACAACCTCAAATAGAAACATGGTTTCTTTCTTAGCCTTTGTGCTAGAAATATTAGAAATATCAAAGGAGAAAAATAATACACATCAATAAATATAAGGCCCAAAAAATAAGAATTCAAGGAGACAATAAAAATACAAACCAAGAAACTGGAGGAAAAACTACATTTTTTCTAGTCACACAAGTTTGGTTTCACTCCATTCCAGGGCCCCCAGTATTACCCTGGACTCAGCTAGACAACAAGTCAGTGCACCATTGACATAAGGTAAATATGAAGGTTTGCTGGATAATATACAAATGTATCACTGCTACTAAAACAAATTTTAAAACATCTTATGAGTGGCTAAAGAGCAACCTTGGCACTATTGAAAAACAGCTTTACATTTTGCTAAAAATGTCACAGCATCAGACTTACCAGATACCAGGATATTGACAGAGATCAGTACTCTCAAAGCTGAACTCCTCCCCAGAGTATGCATTTGGAGTGGTTAGCCACTGACTAGCCACGGACAGGAAATGTCACTGAGTTTTGTTGAGCGATAAACGAAAAAAGACAATACTTATGATTCATTGGTTCTCCCATAGTGCTGAGGTGATAAAATAAATTATATAGCAATTTATTTAGAAAGCAGCATTTTGAGAAACATAAATTGCATATGGTAAAATGCACAAATCTTTAGTGTAAAGCTTGATGAGTTTTTACATATGTATGAATTCAGATAATCACCTCCAAAACCAAGATAAGACCATTTCCGCTACTCAAGAAGTTTCCATCATGCTACTTCTCTGTCAACAGCCTTCTCCAGAAAGAAACACTACTCTGACATCTATCACCACTTTGCATTTTGAACTCCATATAAATGAAACTGTTCACATAGTTCATTTTTGTAACCCTATATAGTGGCTTTTTGTTCTGACCATGCCATAATTTATAATTCCATTTTGCTGTGGACTTGGATTTTTCAGTTCAAGAATAACACAAATAAAGCTTCTATGAACATTTCTGTTTTGTACATATCTTTTGGTCTACTTATGCATTTAATGAGTAGGTTAAACAAAATTCCTTGGATGAGAATGTTATTAATGTAATGCCCTACTTGTGTTCATGGGGAAAGGTGGATGCACTTAAAATCTTGCCTGTAAAGCCTGTGTGTGATGGTAGGGCTGCTGAGGTACTCCATGGGTAGTCCAGTAAAGGTGTATTGTGTCCCTTTGAAGAAGGCAAACTGAGAGCCTGTTGAAATAAGCACTGCATGAAACATATTAGATGATGTTACTAATTTTAATAATGCTGGATATTGGGCATGTGGGCTTTAATGGATGCAGCAATGGTATTAAGGTTGCAATAATCTACTATGAGGCACCATTCATTCTTTGCAGGTTTAAGAACAGGCAAATTGAGCTGTCCAATGGAGAAGCAGTGGGAATAATCCCCTATTGATTAGGTCTTACAAAATGTTTCAGTCTATCAGAGGGGCCTGTTTTAATTTACATTGAGCCATATTAACTATTTTAACTGAAGGTTACCAGGTCCCATTTTGTCAAATTTAATTGATGACATAATTAATTAATTAATTAATTAATTTAATTCATTTTTTTATTACTTATTGTGTCAGAGTGTGTATGCCTACTATTTTAGTCTGTTCAGGCGACTAAAACAAAACACTTTAGACTGGGTGACATATAAACAAAAGAAATTTATTTCTCATACTTCTGTATGCTGGGAAGTCTAAGAACAAGGCATCAGCAGATTTGGTACCTGTTGAGGACCCGCTTCCTAGTTCATAGAACAATTTTACATTGTATTCTCACACGGTAGAAGGGAGGAGCTAGCTCTCTAGGATTTCTTTTCTAAGGGCATTCATCCCATTCATGAAGGTTCTGTTTCTATGACCTAATCAGCTCCCAAAGGCCACACCTCCAAATACCATCTTTTGGAAAAATAGGTTTCAATATATAAATTTGCCTGCAAATATGCAGTCTACAGAAGACTGAAAACACAACTTAAGGCTGGACCATGGAAAGTGTGGCTCAAGTGGCCTGTTGGTCCCATTGCCTTAAGGTGGCTCCCACTTGGGCTAGTATCTAGCCAATGGAGTTTAGCCATTTAGGACTGTTGTTTCTTTTTTCTTAATCTTCCAATACCAAGAAAATTTGGGTAAGGAAAAATATGGAAACCACCAGCAGACACAGCAGCAAGCTGCAAGGTTAAAGCTCCCACTTAACAACAGGCAGCAGTTCTTATCCAAGCTCTTCTCCTGGTGGTTTGGAGTAAACTGGTATGCCAAGAGCAGACCCCAAAAAGCTATGCAAGAGTCATGGCCATGCTTTCTTGCTCACAGTGCCAAATGTTTTATAAGATTGAAAGATTTTTTTTTTTTATGGTGGAACACAACAGATGACACTCAGAATAGATCAAAGGCAGTTTCTGTGACAATTCCAAATGAAAGAAGGCTGCCATACAGAGCCACACAGAGGATGAACCAGGTTCAAGGTAACAGTGAGAACCGTAGGGAGAAGCTTATGCCTGGCAGGTAGAGCAGAGTTCACTAGATTTCCTAGTTTCCCATGCATTGGTTACTTTGCTCCTTTTTAAAAATTTTTATTATATTTAAATTCAATTAATTAACATAGTATATCATTCATTAGTTTCAGAGGTAAAATTCAGTTATTCATCCATTGCATATAACACCCAGTGCTCATTACATCACGTGCCCTCCTTAATGCCCATCACCCAGTTACCCCAACCCCCACCCAACCTCCCCTCCAGCAACCCTCAGTTTATTTCCTATAGTTAAGAGTCATTATGGTTTGTCTCCCTCTCTGATTTCATCTTATTTTATTTTTTTCTCCCTTCCCCTATGTTCATCTGTTTTGTTTTTTAAACTCCACATGAGTTGAATCATGTGATAATTTTCTTTCTCTGATCGACTTATTTCACTTAGCATAATATCCTCTAGTTCCATCCACATCGTTGCAAATGGTAAGATTTCATTTTCTTTGAGGGTTGAGTAATATCCCATTATATATATATATAGATTGATATATAGATATATAGATATATAGATCACACTTTCTTTATCCATTCATCTGTCAATGGACATCAGGGCTCTTTCCATGTTTTGGCTATTGTGGACATTGTTGCTATAAATATTGGGGTGCAGGTATCCCTTCAGTTCACTGCATTTTTTGGGTAAATACCTAGTAGTGCAATTGCTGGGTCATGGGGTAGCTCTATTTTCAACTTTTTGAGGAACCTCCATACTGTTTTCCAGAGTGGCTGCACCAGCTTGCATTCCCACCAACAGTGTAGGATGGTTCCCCTTTCTCTGCATCCTCACCAAAATCTGTCATTTCCTGACTTGTTAATTTTAGCCATTCTGACTGGTTTGAGGCAGTATCTCATTGAGGTTTTGATTTGGATTTCCCTGATGCTGAGCGATGTTGAGCACTTTTTCATGTGTCTGTTGGCCATTTGGATGTCTTCTCTGGAAAAATGTCTGTTCATGCCTTCTGCCCATTTCTTGATTGGATTAGTTGTTCTTTGGGAGTTGGGTTTGATAAGTTCTTTATAGACCTTGGATACTAGCCCTTTATCTCATAAGACATTTGCAAATATCTTCTCCCATTCTGTAGGTTGTCTTTTGGCTTTGTCGACTGTTTCCTTAAGTATGCAAAGGATTTTTATCTTGATGAACTGGCTAATTTGAATAATTCCTTGGCCCCAGGACACAAAGGCTGTCCCTAGTTATCTGGTGTTTGTCCTGTGGCAATTAGGGCAGGTGCATGGTGGCCCCAAGTGGGAATCCTAACAAGAAAGTGGTTGAGAGGTAGACTTAATCAAGCGCTTAAGAGGGGGAACTAACTGGCTTCTAGCAAGGAACTTAAAACTAAATAAAAACAGCATTTAAAAAAAAAACTGTCAAATAGATCTCAGAAAGAACCAACCCTGCTGATGCCATGATCTTAGACTTCTAGCCTTCAGAACTGTGACAGTAATTTCTGTTGATTCAGCTACTTAGTTGTGGTACTTTGTTAAGGGAGCCTTAGAAAACTAATACACTTCCAAGCTAATAGTGCCATTTTCCATTCCTACCATTGCAGAGAGCCAGTTACACACATCCTCACCATATCTGCCAAGACAATTTGCCACATCTTACATCTCAACTGAGATTAGCCACAGTTCAAGTGGTCAACAGTCCTTGTGGCTGCCAACTAACACATTGTACACCATAATTCTAGAGTATTATTTGTTGTTATGGTCATTAGGATGCTCTAAAATTTTTTTGACAAAGGAACAATATACCTAATCCTTTCTCAGAACTTGAGAATATTGCAAAAAATGTTATTCTGAATTATTCTTCAACATACAATTTTAAACAGTAGAGATGCAGTTTACAATACAGCCATCAAAATATACATAAATTTTGAATTCTTCTGGAATTATTTACTCAAAATCTGCAGTAGAACTTAAATAAGTTTATGCATGACTTTGATAACAACAGACATAGAAGAAGGAGGAGGAGGAGGAGGAGAGAGAAAGAAAATTCCATTCTCTTTAAGTTTCCTTAAAGTTTCTCTTTTTAATTTTTTCTCTTCCAGCTATGGGTAACTAAAGTGCATTTATCAATCACTTTTACAATCAATTGTCTTAGTCCACTAGAGCTACTATAGGAAAATATCACAAACTTTGTACCAGCAGTGTTCTAGTGAGGCTTCTCTTTCTGGCTAAAAGACAGCTGCCTTCTTGTCATGTTTTTGGATGGCTTTCTTCTGTATATGTCCTTGAGTGAGATATGCTTCTTCTGTCTCTTCCTCCTTTAAGAATAATAGTTAGATTAAGACCCCATCCTTATGACCACATTAAAGACCTACTTCCTAACACATTGGGGATAGAGCTTCAATATATCTATTGCCATAACACAAACTTATGATAAAAACTCTCAGAAAAATAGCAGTAAAGGAAACTTCCCCATTTTGATAAAAGGCATCTATAAAAACCTACAGCTCACCTTATAATTAAATGTGGAAGACTGAATGTTTTCCATCTTAGGTAGTGAACAAGGCAAGGATCCTATTCTCAAAACTTTTATTCACATAGTGTTGAAAGTTCTAGCCAGTGCAATAAGGCAAGAAAACTAAATGAAGAGCATACAGATGAGAAAGAAAAGAAATCTTTTCCTATTTGAAGGTAACATGAGAGAACTGCTTTATATCTTGGTCAATGTCAATATAATAGTTGTTATTATAGTACACTTTTACAAAATGTTACTATTGGAGAAAACAGGGTTAAGTCATATAGGTTCTCTAGATTATTTCTTCTTTTTTTAAGTAGGCTCCGTGTCCAGGATAGAGACCAAGGAAGGGCTTGAACTCACAAAACTGAGATCAACACCTGAGCTGAGATTAAGAGTCAGACCACTAACCAACTGAGCCACCTAAGCACCCTATCTCTAGCTTATTTTTTACAACTGCTTGTGAATCTGCAATCATCTCAAAATAAAAAATAAAATTTAATTTAAAGTGAAAATATTTTTAAAAATTCCATTCTCTTATTTGTAAGATTGCCTAAAATATTTCTCCTCAAGTGTTATAAGAAACTAAAGTGTACTTTTTTTTATTGTGGCAAATATGCATAACTTAAATTTTACCAGTTTACCTATTTAAAGTATACAATTCAGTAGCATTTGGTACATTCACAGTGTAAAGAAACCATCACCACTACCACATTCCAGGGGATTTTAATCATTCTAAAAGGAAACTCCGTACTCATAAGTACTCACCCCACAGCCCCTGGCAATCACTAATCTGCTTCCTGTCTCTATGTATATGCCTATTCTAGATATTTCAGACAAAAGGAATCATACAGTATGTGGCATTTTGTGTCTGGATTTGTTCGTGTCCCATAGTGTTTTAAAAGTTTATCTGTGTTGTGGCATGTGTCAGTACTACTTTTCTTTACATGACTCAATGATATTCCATTGTAGAGATCTACCACTTTTTTGTATACATCCAACAACTGATGAGCTTTTGCATTGTTTCCTATTTTGGCTATTGTGAATAGTTCTGCTATGAACATTAGTATACAAGTTTTTGTTTGAACACCTGTTTTCAATTCTCTTGGCTATATACCTATAAGTGAAATTGCTGACCAATGTGTAATTCTATATTTAACTTATTATGCACTTGCCAAATTGTTGTTCATCATGACTACACCATTGTACATTTCTACTAACAATACATGAGAGCTCCAATTCCTCCACATCCTTGCCCACACTTGTTATTTTCATTATTATTTGCCTCCCTAGTTGATGTGAAGTTGTATCTCATTGTAGTTTTGATTTGCATTTTCCTAATAACAAATAACATTGACCATCTCATCATGTGTTTATTGGGTATTTGTAAATCTTCCTTGCAAAAATGCCTATTCAAGTCTTTCATCCATTTTTTAATTGGGTTGTTGAATTTTGAGTAGTAAAATTTTTTTTATATATCTCAACCCTTGAATCTTACCAGATATATCATTTGCAATTACCTTTTTCACATTCTTTGGGTTGTTTTCCACTCTTGATAATGTACTATGATTCACAAAACTGTGTACACAAAATTTGTTAATTTTGATGAACTCTAATTTCTCTGGGTTTTCTTTGGAGCTTGTGTTCTTGATGCCATATCTAAAAATCATTGCCAAATCTAAAGGTAGTAGAAACATTTCTAAGAGTTTAAACATTTTACCAATCATACTTAGGACTTTGATCTATTTGGGGTTAGTTTTTGAATATGGTATCAGATAAAGACCCACCTTCATTCTTTTGCAGGTGATGATCCAGTTTGTTCACTTGTTGGAGAGACTATTCTTACCCCAGTGAATGGTCTTGATGCTTTTGTTGAAAATTAATGAGCCCTAAAAGTGTGGTTTTATTTGTCGACTCTAAATTCTTTTCCATTGGTCTGCATACCTATGCTTTGGCCAGTACCAACATGTTTGGTTGTTATAGCTTTGTAAGAAGTTTTAAAATTGGGAATGTTAATTCTCCAAATTTATACTTATTTTTCAATATTGTTTTGATTATTCGGAGTTCTTAAAATTCCACATGAATTTGAGTTTTTTCCATTTCACCCCAAAAAAAGCCATGGGATTTTGATAGGGATTGCATTGAATATGTAGATCTCTTTGAGTAATATTGCCATTTTATCAATACTGTCTTTAATCCAAGAATGTAGGACATCTTTCCATTTATTTATATATTTTATATTCTTTTAGCAATGTTTTAAAATTTTCAGTGCATGTTTTGCAACTCTTTGGTTAAATTTATTCCTCAGTATCTTACTCTTTTTGATGCTATTGTAAATGGAATAGTTTTCTTAATTTCTTTTTCAGGTTGTTCATTGCTAATTTCTGCATGTTGGCTTTGATTTTGTATCCTGGAACTTTGTTGAATTTGTTTATTAACCCTAATTGTATTGGGGATGGGGGTTGGTAGAATGCTTAGGATTTTCTATATATAAGATCATGTCATATGTGAAGAGATAGCACTAGGTCTTCCTCGGCAATTTGGATACTTTTCATTTCTTTTCCTTGTGTAATTGCTCTGGCTAGAACTTCTGGTATGATGTTGAATAGAAGTAGCAAAAGTGGGCATTCTTGTCTTGTTCATGATCTTCAGGGGAAAACTTGAGGTTTTCACCAGTGAATACAATGGTTATTGATTTTTTTTTCTCCTCTCTTGGAACTAATTTTGCTGTACCTTGTGAGTTTTGGTATATTGTATTTCCATTTGCACTTGCTTCCAGATATTTTTGATTTCCCTTTTGATTTCTTCTTTTACCCATTAGTGGTTTTGGAGTGTGCTGTTTAATTTCCAGATATTTGTGAGTTTTCCAGTTTTCCTCTTGTTATCAATTTCTAGTTTCATATCACTGTGTTTGGAAAAGATAGTTGGTATAAACCAAACTCTTAAATTTGATAAGACTTGTTTTTAACTTGTGATCTATCCTGGATAATACTCTGTGTACAATTGAAAAGAATGTGTATTCTGCTGTTGCTGAATGAAGTGTTCTGTATATGTCTGAACAATTCAGTTTCAGTATTTCCTTTTAATATCTGAAGTGGGGTTTAAAGTCCCTTACAATGATTGTATTGCTGTATTTCAGATCTGTTACTATTGGCTTAATATATTTAGATTTTCCAATACTGGGGGCATATATATTTACAAATGTTATATCCTCTTGAGGAACTGACCCCTGTATCATGATATAATGACCATCTTTGCCTCTTGTCAAGGGTTGACTTAAAATCTCTTTTGTATGATATAAGCATAGTTACCCCTATCCTCCTTCGGTTTCCATTTGCGTAGAATATCTTCCCATCTCATCACATCTATGTGTATCCTGAAAACTGAAGTGAGTCTCATAGTCAGCATAGAGTTGGATTTTTTTTTAAATCCATTCAACCACTCTCTGTCTTTAGTTTGGAGAACTTGATCCATTTATATTTAAAGTAATTATTGAAAAGTTAGGACTTAATACTGTACTTTTATTGTTTTCTAGCTGTTTTGTAGATCCTTCATACCTTTCTTCTTCTCTTGCAGTTTTGCTTCGTGATTTGATGTCTTTCTATAATGGTATTCTTTGTTAACTTTTATATTTCATGTATCTACTAGAGGTTTTTCCTTTGGTTACCTAAGGAGGTTTTCCTAATGGTTACCATTAGGTTTATATAACCCATAGTTATAGCAGTCTCCTTTTTTTAGATTTTTTATCTAAATTCAATTTAGTTAACACATAATGCGTTATTAGTTTCAGGGGTTGAATTTAGTGATTCATCAGTTGCAATTAACTCCCAGTGCTCAGTACATCAAGTGCCCTCCTTAATACCCATCACCCAATTATCCCCTCCCCTCCACGTCACTCCCCTCCAGCAACCCTGTTTGTTTCCCATAGTTAAGAGTCTCTTATGGTTTGCCTCACTCTGTTTTCATCTTATTTAATTTTCCTTCCCATCTCCTATGTTCATCTGTTTTGTTTCTTAAATTCCACATATGAATGAAATCATATGGTGTTTGTCTTTGACTGACTTATTTCGCTAAGTATAATACCCTCTAGTTCCATCCATGTCATTACAAATGGCACCTCACACCAGTCAGAATGGCTAAAATTAACAAGTTAGGAAGCAACAGATGTTGGTGAGGATGCAGAGAAAGGGGAAATTTCTTATACTGTTGGTGGGAATGCAAACTGGTACAGCCACTCTGGAAAACAGTGTGGAGGTTCCTCAAAAAGTTAAAAAATAGAACAACCCAGCAATTGCATACTAGGTATTTATCCAAAAGAGGCACATGCACTCCAATGTTTATAGCAACAATGTGCACAATAAGCAATATATGAAAAGAGCCCAGATGTCTATTGACAAATGAATGGATAAAGATGTGGTATATATAGCAATCTATTTTAAGTTGATGACAACTTAACCTCATTTACATAAAAATTCTACACTTTTACTGCTCCCTATTTTATGTTTTTGATGTCACAATTTACATCTTTTTATATTGTGTATCCATTAACATATTGTCAAAGCTATAGTTATTTTTAATGCTTTCTTCTGTTCATCTTTATACTACAATTAAGTGATTTACACACCAGTGTTGGAATAGTCTGAATTTGACGATGTACTTATCATTGCCGACATGTTTTATACTTTTACATATCTTCATATTACTAATAACTGATTGCTGAAAAATTAGATCTAATATAGAAAATGGATCTAATGTAGGATCTCATCTTACTTCTATTTAGAACTTGTATTTCTGGAAATATTGTTCATTGTGTACTCTGAAAAAAACTATAGTTCAAAACACCATAAATTAGGGCTGAAACATGAATAAATTTTTAATGTTTAACTGAGCTCACAAGAATCAAGGTGAACTGCTGGAATCAAAAGTGAAAGTCTGCAAATATGGAATGGAAAGATTGGGATAACCCAAAAACTATCAGGAATGGTGTTAGGAACCTAGACTCTGTGGTTTTAAGAGCCATTTAGGGAACAAAAGAACATTGGACACTGGCAGAGCAAGAAGAAGAAACTGAGATTCCCCTCCCTTGAATAAAGCCAGGATAAAATTTAAATAAATTATTATTTGAAAACAAAGAAGAGGAAATTACTTGTCATACCCTTATTTCTTATTTTTATAGGAACAATGGAAAGTTTTCCACCATGAATATGTTACCACACTGCCCCCACATGGGTCTAGGGGTTGAATTTATATTGCTTGTGTTATCTAAGAAACTCTAATCTCAGAAATTAAAATATAGTGTCCCCATCTTAGTAGCAATCTTAGAAAAAGCAAATCTTCTTTGGAAGAAACCCTTCCCTCAAGAATCCAGATTCCACATGATACCCATAGAGACAGATTACTTAAATATGAGTACTTAATATTACTTAAATATTATAGTTCCACAAGAAGAGAATAGATAAAATGATGAAAACTACTGCTAAAAGAAATAATAACTAAAAGGTTTCCAGGATTAAATTAAAAGAGAATCCTCAAATTTGGGATACACAGCAAATCCTAAGCCATGAAATAAAAATAAAATGAAATACTACATAAAATGGAATCCATATTTAGATGCACAGTAGTGAAACTACAAAACGCTAATGACAAAGAGATGATCTTAAAAGGAATCAGGAAGAAAAGATGGATTATTTACCAGGGAATAACACTTGTACTGACAGAATTCTTAACAACAATGAAGAAGGCCAAAATACATGGAATACCTTCAAAGTGCTGAAGGAAAATAACTGTTTAGATTTACTTATCCAGAAAAACATATTTTTTACAAATGAGAAAATAAAGACCTCTTCCCTAGACAAACAAGAACTGAGAGCTTATTACCAACAAATACAGACCCTTACTACATAGACTCTGGAAAAAACTTCAAATTAAGGAAGGGAAGAAGGAAAGTGATATCAAAAGGAAGGTCTAAGTTTTAGGAAGACACGCTGAACAAACAAAATTGTTAAATAAATGAATAAACTTTTATAAACCATTATAGTAATATCTAGTTTGGATATCTACATTTTTTAAAAATGTAAAATTTCAAAATTAGATAATTTAACTCCTAGATGGAAGATTAAGTAATTGGAGTAAAAATGTCCTAAGGTATTTTAATTCTGTAGGTAAGAAAATATTGATTAACTCTAGATTTTAAGCATATATATTGAAGGAGAATCACAGAAGAATAGAAATGGAGTATGTAATTTCCAGTACAATAAAAATAGAACTTTTAATGCTGTGTAAAGTCTAAAGGGAAGGGGGAAAAAAGGATAAGCACAGAAAAATCAGGAAAAAATAAAGTATAATATATTAATATTTAAATGTTATATCAAATATATAAACATAACATTAAATATTAAAATTTTCATGTTTTGAACCCAGACAAAATGATATATAATAAAAGACCTACCTAAAATACACACAACAGTGAGAATGTACTTAATACCACCAAACTGTACACTTAAAAGTAGTTAAAAATGGTCATTTTATGTATATTTACAAAAAAATTTTTAATTATAAGGCACTCAAAGAAACAGGAAAATGCAATCCACAATGAGGAAAAAAAATTCAATTAAAACCAACTCAAAACTGACACAGATGAAAGTTATAGTGGACAAGGACACTAAAAGTCAATACAATATTACTATTGTCCATATGTTCCAAAGGTTAATTCAACATATGGAAGGCGTTAACTAAGACACAAATCAGATTTCTAAAGATGAATGCTACAATATGTGAAGTGAAAATTACACTGAATAGAATTACAGCAGGTTACTCCTTGCAAAAGAAACAAACTATTGACCTTGAAAATAGAAATCATGTTAAAGAGAGACAGAGAAAAATGAATGGAATATCAGTGAACTATAGGCCAATTTCAAGAGGCCTGATTACATATATAAATTTGGAGTCACCAAGGGACAGAAGAGAGAAAAGGAACAGAAAAAAAACTTTCGAGGAAATAATAACAAAACAACTTTTCCTAGTTTGATAAATAGTACAAATCTACAGATCCAAGAAGCTTAAGGAATCCCAGGCACAAAAAATATGAAGAAAACTACACCAAAGCACACAGTAATCAAATTGCTCAAAATCAGTGGTAAAGAAAAAAATCTCAAAAGCAGACAGAGAAAAAAGACACACAGGAAGAATGTTAAGAATGATCATAAATTTTTCATAGAAAGCAATGCAAGTGAGGAGAAAATGCAGCAACATTTTAGAGTACTAAAAGTAAAAATCCTGTCATCTAGAATGCTATATGCAGCAAATATAACTTTTAAAAAAGGAGTCAAAATACACTTTGGAGGAACAGAGAAAAGCTGAACTAATTTATTACCTGACAACCCACACTGCAAGAAATTTTCAAGAGAATCTTTCAGGCAGAAGGAAGATGATACCAGATAGAAATGTGGATCTACACAAAGGAATGAAGATACAGGATGCTGTCACTACATGGCAAATATGTAAGATTTTCTTCAGTATTTAAACATCTTTAAAAGATAACTGACTGATAAGATATTTATATCTTTTCAATATTTAATATTTAAAAATAAAGTACAGAATTAAAATAAAGAAATATTCTAAAACTGCTTTAATCACAAAATCAGATTAGTTAAATTCAGTTAGGTATGTTTACTATGTAACATAACATTAATACCACAGGTAAAATTATAGCATGACACAATAACACAAATGCTGGGAGGAAGAAATGGAAGTTTACTATTGCAAGACATTTATACTATATGTGAAGCGCTATAATATCACTTGAAGGTAGAATGTCATCAGTTAAAGGCATATGCTATATCTCCTATAACAACCACAAAAACAATAACAAAAAGAGTTGTAGCTAATAAGGATGTAACATGACATCATAAAAATTAGTAATTTCTCCAAGTGGTAAAAGGGGAGAAAGGGAAGGAATACAAGAAATAAAATATGAAGAAAAGTAGAAAACAAATAGCAAATTGATAGATTTCAACCTAAGCAAGTCAATAATCAAATGTAAAATGTCTCAATCTGACAATTAAAAACAAAGATGGTCAAACTGGAGAAAAAAAGCAATATAAATATATGCTACCTATAAGAAACATACTTTAAATATAAAGATGAATAATTTAACAGGAATGTAATGGGAAAAGATACATGGTACTAATACTAATTGAAAGAAATCTGGAGAGACTGTATGAATAGCCGACATGGTAAATCTGAGAGAAAAATTATTACCAGAGATAAAGAACTTTATTTCGTAATGATAAAGGAGTGAATTCATAAAGAGGATGTAACATTCCTACAGGTTTGTGCCCTTTATACCTGAGCTTCAAAATATGTGAAGCAAAAACTGATAGAACTACAAGGAAAAAGAAACAAATTCACAATCATGGTCAGAGATTTTACTACACCTCGTCAACAATAGAAGTACACAATCAACAAGTAAAGATCTGAACAACACTATCAACCAACTCAACCTAGTTGACATTTGTTGAACACTCCAAAGAACAGAATACACACACTATTTTCAAGTACACATGGAATATTTACCAAGTTAGTCCTCTATCAGAATAACATACCATGTCTCAATAAATTTGAAAGGTCTTAACCCACACAAAATATGTTCTCTGACCACAAAAGAGTGAAATTAGAATTCAATTATAGAAAAATATCTGGAAAATCCTCAAATATTTGGAAATTGAATAGCACATTTCTAAATAACCCACAGGTCAAGAAGCAATCTAAAAAAATTCATGATGTATTTTGAACTAAATGGAAATTAAAACCTTCACAAAAGAAGATAACAAGCACATATGACTCCTGTAAGCTAAGCATTTTAAAAGATATTCCCAGTTATACACAAATTCTTCTGAGGTAATTAAAAGGAGGGATTACTTCCTATCTCAGCACAGGCTACTATAACAAAATACCATAGACTGGATGGCTTAAGCAAAAGACATTTATTTCTCACAGTTGGAGAGGCTGAGCAGTCCAAGATCAAGGCCAAATTGGTTCCTGATAAGATCTCCCTTCCTGGCATTCAGAGAGCAATCTTTCCATTGTATCCTTAGTGGTAGAGAGAGAGCTCTTGTCTCTCATCCTCTTTTAATAAGGACACTAGCCCCATTATGGATCCCTCAAAATCTCATCTAAACTGAATTAATTGCCCAAAACCGTGGCCTCCTGCTGCATCACATTGGGGATTGAATTGAATTTCAAAGGGACACAAACATAGTCCATAACTCTGTGCCAACTCTTTCTATAACAGCAGCGATACCCTGATACCAGATAAAACAAGGGAAAATATTACCAGAAAACAACAGATAAGTGTGACCATAGATGCAAAAATTCAAAGGAAAATTTTAGTAAATGGAATCTATCAATATTTAAATTAAGGATGATACATATGTCCAAGTGGGGTTTAACCCAAGAATGACAGCTGATTTAATATTTTGCAAAAATCAATATTACCATATTAAATGCTAAAAAAGAAAAAATTTTGATCATCTCAGTTGGCACAAAAAACCTTTTTGCGACATCAAACATCTGTTCCTGTTTAAATCTCTGAGAAAGGAGGAATAGAAGAAACACTCGTCTATCCAATAAACGTTTGTTTTGTTTGTAGCATCTACAAACAAAACAAGAAAAAACAAACAGAATCCAGCAGCTAACATTGTATTTAATGGTGAAAATCTGCATGCTCTCCTCCAAGACCAGGAATAAGACAAGAACACCCACTTTAACTACTTCTAATCAACCTTTCCCTAAAGGGTTTAGCCAGTATAATAGGTGAGCATGATCTTGGGTTATAATAAGAAATAGATATTTGGTTTCTCACACAGAGTTCCTAAGACCTTTGTAATTTCCTGAGTGATTGAGGTGAGAGGAGTGTACTTTATTATGCATAACAAGCCCCTTTCAAACATACCTGAGTTTATGCTAATAAGGTGACTTTGATCAGCCTCTAAATAGCTTCAGGTTGGGGGCTGCTTGCCAGGGGAATCAACATGATTACAGGGTTGGAAACTTCAAGCCTTCCCCCATGACCCAGGGCCAAAGATCTAATCATCATGCCTATATAATGCAGACTATATAAAAGTGCTATAAAGGAGGTTCAGAAGGCTTCTGCTTTGATGAATGCATCCATGTGCCAGGAGGGTGGCACACCCCATATTCCATGGGGACAGAGCTCCTATGCTTGGGAACTTTTCAGACCTGGCCTATATACCTCTTCATCTGGCTGTTCATTGGTATCCTTTATAATATTCAGTATAATAAACCAGAAATAATAATAAAGTGTTTCCGTGGGTACTGTGAGACATTATAGCAAATTATCAAACCTGGGGAAAGGGGTCTCATGGGAACCCTCAATTTGTAACCAACTTGAAGGGAAGTGTGAGTAACTTAGAATTGTAATTGGCATTTGAAGTACAGGCTGTCTTTTGATACTCATCCCTTAATCTGTGGGGTCTGAGCTAATTCTGGATAATTAGTGTCAAATTTGAATTAAATTGTAGTTCATCCAGTCGGTGTCTACAGAGAATTGGAGAATTGCTTGGTGTGGAAAAGCCACACATTCGATGTCAGAAATGTTGTGAGTTGGGTCCCTGGGTGGCTCAGACGGTTGCGCATCTGCCTTCGGCTTGGGTCATGATCCCAGGATCCTGGGATTGAGTCTTGCATCGGGCTCCCAGCTCCGCAGGGAGTCTGCTTCTCCTTCTGCCCCTCCGCCCACTCGTTCTCTCAATCTCTCTCTCTCATTCTCTCTCTCAGATGAATGAATGAAATCTTTAAAAAAAATGTTATGGGTAGAAAAAAATGTTATGAGTAGAGAATCAGATATCATTTAGCGAGTAATACAAATAAAAATAGTCCAGCTTGGAAAGGAAGAAATGAAACTGTCTTCATTCACATATGTCATGATCATCTATGTAGTAAATCTGACAGAATCTTCAAAAAACTGTTAGAACCACTAACTACATTTATCTAGTTTGCCAAATATATAAGTTCAACATGTAAGACCCAACTGAATTTTTATATAATACCAAGGAACAATTAGAAATTGAAATTTAAAAAGTAATACCATTTGCAATAGCATCAAAGAGTACGAAATATAGTATTTAGGGATAAGCCTGACCAAGATGTGTAAAAGCTATACACAAAAAAAGTACAAAACATTGCAGAGAGAAATGGAAAAAGGCCGGAATAAATAGGAGATCTACTATGTTCATGGACTAGAAAAATCGTTGTTGCTAAGATGTCAGTTCTCCTCAAACTGATACATACTTCAACATAATCTAGTCACAATCCAAAAAGGCTTTTTTGCAGAAATTGATAAACTAAGTGTAAAATTCATATGGAAATGAAAAGTACCTGGTATAGCCAAAACAACTTTGAAAAAGAACGAAGTCAGAGAGCTAAAACTACCTGATTTCAAGACTTAGAAAGCCACAAGACAGTGTGATATTGGCATAACAATAGACAAATAGCTCAATAGAACAGTACAGAGAGTTCACAAATAGGCCCATACAAAATGATATTCCAGAAAGACAAAAGGTAATTTAGTGGTGCTGGAATATGAACATGAATATCTGTATGCAAAAAATAGAAAAGAACTTCAGTCTATATCTCACACCATATACAAAAATTCCATCAAAATGGATTATAGACCTAAATGTATAACCTAAACTATAAAACTTCTAGAATAAAACACTATAAGCCTTTGGGATATAAAAAAAATTTCTTAGATGCAACACCAAAACTATAGTCCATAAAAGAAAAATGTCAATAAATTATTCATCAAAATAAAAAAAAGTCCTCCCTTTAAAACAGAACAACCAAAAACAAAAACATCTCTTCAAAAGACAGCGAACACTGTAAAGAGAATGAAAGAACTTGAAAGAATTCTCAATAAAGAAACAAATTACCCAGTTTTTCTAAATGATAAAACATTTTAGCACTTACCAAAGAAAATATATGAGTGATAAGTAAGTATATGATCAGGCAGTCATCATTAGTCATTAGGGAGATATACAGTAAAACCACAATAAGAGATAATTAACATGTAACACTGTATGTCAACTATATTTCGCTGTGAATTGTGTAAGACTGTTGAATCACAGATCTGTGCCTCTGAAACAAATAATACATTATATGTTAAAAAAAAAAAGAAGAAGAAGATAGCAGGAGGGGAAGAATGAAGGGGAGTAAGTCGGAGGGGGAGACGAACCATGAGAGACTATGGACTCTGAAAAACAAACTGAGGGTTCTAGAGGGGAGGGGGTGGGGGATGGGTTAGCCTGGTGATGGGTATTAAAGAGGGCACGTTCTGCATGGAGCACTGGGTGTTATACGCAAACAATGAATCATGGAACACCACATCAAAAACTAATGATGTAATGTATGGTGATTAACATAATGTAATAATAAAAAAATAAAAATAAAATTGTGGATTCTGCCAAAAAAATAATAATAAATTTTTTAAAAACCATAAGAGAAAATACACATATACTATAATATCTAAAATTAAAAAGACTGACCGTACTATGTGTTGATAAAAATGCAGAAGAATAGGAAATCTCAAACATTGGTGGGGGGAATATAAAATAGAATGACCACTTAGAAAAAACACTTTAGCAATTTCTTTAAAAGTTAAACAACTACATACGTATGATACAGATATAGCCTTCACAGATTTCTACCCAGAAAAATAGAAGCACATGTCCACAAAAATACTTGCACAAGAATGTTTGCAGCTTTATCTGTAATGGCATAAAACTGGAAACAACCCAAATGTCTATCAACAGGTAAATGGATCAACAAACTGTGGTATATTATACAATGAAATACTATTAAGCAATAAAAATAATGAACTATTAATGTGTGAACTTATCTCAAGTAATTACACTCAGTGAAAGAAACTGGGACTCCCCACCACCAAAAAAAGGGAGTACATATTGTGTAGTCACATTTATATAAAAATCTAGAAAATGCAAACTGAGGTATAGTTACAGAAAGCAGATCAGTGGTTGCCTGGGGGTGGAGGGAGAGCAAGAGTTTTAGGCTAGGATTATAAAGAAGAATAGAAAATGTGGGGGTCATGGGTAAGTTCATTATCTTGATTGTGTTCATGGTTCACAAATATAAAACTATGTCAAAATTTAGTAAATTATTCCCTTGAAATATGTGCAAAATTTAACAAATTGTTATATCAGTTATACTACAATAACCCTTTTTAGGTGTTCTGAAATAAAGCATAAACACTAATACACGTATATTACAAGGGATATCTTTTAAACTACTACTAAGAAAATGAAAGAAAAGAGTAAAAATATTAGCCAATCTAGCAAAGCAGAGTAAAGAAAAAAGTAAACACAGGGCATGGAGAGTAAACACAGTAAACACGACATAAAAATTAACATTATAAAAATATGACCAAATATGTAAATAACCATAACAAATGTGGATGGTTTAAATTCTCCTATTAAAAGTTAAATTTCTCAAAGAGTTAATAAAAATCAGCTAAATCTTGTCTATTAAAAAGCTGTAGCTTCTCTGTAAAAGGTATACCTAAAATAAAATGTCACAGAGAATTGAAGACAGATGATGACATATCAGGCAAATACTAACCAGTGGAAGGATGGACTGGGCAGCCAAGGAGGTAAAGGGTTCAGATTTCCCATCAGTAGAGAACTTACCATTCACATGCAAGGAATGCAGTCAGCTGATGGCCTCCAGTTGCTAAGGCTTTCAGGATCCATTTCAGCTTTTGAGTTGAGGCCATACTCTTTCCAGCCAATGACTAAGCATGAAGGGGTTTTAGGGTTTTGCCACCTCTGCTCATGAAAGATTCTTCTTAGAAACAATCTTTGCTCCTGGATTTCTCACTGGTTTGGCCAAGACTTTGACAGTTCTATATCTGGATCTGAGGCTCTTGTATCCTGCTTCCTCCCCTTTTCTTTCACAGGTTTCATTCAGATCAGTGTCATGGTCTGAAGGCTTTCCCTCCCCTCCCCTACTTCCTGCCCCTTTAATCTTTCACACATATAACCCCTCTCTCCCAAATAATCTTTACTGCTCCTAACTCCATCTCAACCTCTGCTTCCTGGAGGACCTAACTTACACACCTGTTTCAGTTCCTAGATTTTTCTGATTCAGCAGATCTAAAGTGGATTTGAGTAATCTATATAATTTTTTATTTCCCAACATGATTCTCATGTTTGACCACATTTAGCACCCCCATAGGGGAAAATTTTAATGCATTTGTTTGCTATGCAACATAATTTAACATTTAAAAACCATTTTGAAGTCTTTAAGGTGTCATTTATATGGCTGTTTGAGATATATTATCAAGTTAAGATGTAAACACAATTTTGCTTTTTTTGTTTTTCAGTAATAGTTAAACAGATAGTTTTGAACCCAGTTAACTGTGAGCCTCATCCCACCCAGGGATGGATGAAGAATTAAGAAAAGGTCGAGGACAGGGTTTGATATCTATTGTTGTGCACTGCTTGGTAATATTTATATGGGGAAGTTTAATGTTTTGGGGGCTTAGCCAAGTGGTGTCAAATTGGTTTGGTCAAAATCATGTGCTAAATGTGATTAGATTAGTTTACCTCCAAAAGAAACTAAGAATCTTTTTAATGATAAACCCTAGTGTAGGCAAAAATGTCTGGAGAGGGGAAAACAGTGACAAAAGAACTGTCTTAATTGTTTCACATGGCAAAATGGATGAATGAATGGATTTTGTTTTAATTTCTACCATGATGAAAATTTTTAATATTTTTCCTGCTATGGAGAAACAGACTTACTTTTTCATAAATTTTTATAAATAAAATATATTTTTCATAAGATTAAAAGCAATTAATGTATACATTCTTAATACTATATTCCACAGAAAAATTGAGGGCAAGGGTCATGTCATCCTTCGGCCATTCTCTTAGCACAGAGACCATATTTTATGGATAACCAAGTTCTTCATAATGCTTATTTAGCTGCTTATATACTCGATGAACATCTGTTATTTGCTAAATACCTCACAATAAAATGTACATCATAAAAATACACAATTTCAGTTTATCATATCTGCAAAACTATTAGGCATTAGCTATCAATCTCTATTGAGATATGAGTTCAGAAAGTAATTCCTCACATGTGTTCCCTCTCTCTTATTCCTGCTTTCTCATCAACATGACAGGAAAACATAAATCCAGTTTTGTCAAATAGTGTAATTTTTATTATAATCTTACATCACATTAGTTAACTGGTTGATTAAAAACAAGAAGTAGGAATCTTGCAGATATTAAAATAACAGTATATGGAAAGGCACATTCAAACATGGTTGAAGGGAATGTAAATTGATACAATTTGATAATCAATAAAAAAATGCACAAACCCTTTTGACCTGAAATTCCACTCAGGGAAATTATTCTATAAATATACTTAAACAAATATAAAGAGATCTATCCACAAGAAACATTTTATGTGGTATTGTTTATAATACCAAAACAAACAAATAAAACTTAAAGCAATCTAAATGTCTACCACTAGGACTGTAGTTAATTAAATTAGGACATAACCATACAATGGAATTTTATAACCATTAAAAAGAATGAGGTAGCTCTGCTTGTATTGATATAAAAGATCTCCAAGACCTATCATATTATTAGCTTTCTATAAGTGCAGAAGAGCATCATGATATGTTCCCATTTGTGTATTGACAAGGATATGTGTATATATATGTAAATAGTCTTATGAATGTATATCCATACCTTGGTGTACAGATATATATACATAAAATTTTCTGGAAGAATACATAAAATATGTTGATTGTTCCTTCTGCAGAGTTCCTTCTTGAAGAAATTCAGTTTTCATTATCAACTATACTAAACAATTTGAATATTTTATCATAGCATTTGCTTTCTTTGTAACAATATCAGTTCTTCAGAGAACTAGCTAATAGCAGCTAACATTCTAAAATTTTCATATATAAGGATATGTATGAAAACCTTTTAAAAATCTCTATCTTCTCAGAATCCTTGAAAAGTTAATTCCAAAATAGGTTTTCCATACTAGGACTCTAAGAAAATCAAAAGAGTAGCCCTGCTGTATCTTTATTCATTTGTTCTGTTGCTAGATTCCAATAACTTATGAAGCATGGAGACACAACCCATCAACTTCACTTTGTAAAACGTGAAACCTCTTCACTTGCTCACAGTGTCATAGAGTGGATTGTTCTTCTCTGTGTAGCTGGCGTAAGGCTGCATTTCCTCCTAAGAAAGAACTCAAAGTCAAAATCAATTAAAAAAATCCGGAAGTCATCAACCACCTATGTTTTTCTCACAGGTGCCCCCAGATTTAGTATCTACAAGAGTGCTTATATTTGTGTCTCTGGGCTTACATGGGCATAAGAGAAAGACTGTTTTCTATTATTTTGTCAAAAAAATTATTGATTATTTTTCAGTGTGAGATGATAATGTTGCGTGACAGTAGGAATGGAGAAGAATGAAGTAACATGAGAGGTATTTCAAAGGACAGGGTCAAAGACTTGGTAAGCTACTGGTTATGAGATTATGGAGCAGAAGAGGATTTAAGAGCAAGTAAGAGGGAAATGATGATGATATGGAGAAAGGGAAGTCAAGAACTGGAGATGGTTTCATGGGGGAGGAAAGACCAGTTCAGTTTCTCCAAATATTATAGTCCAAATTTGGCAAACATGTGTTTTGTAAGATACAGTTCTTGAAATGAAAATATTGCTTGGAATGTGTATAAATAGTATAAGCAGATAATTAACAAAACAAGTACACCTGAGTACTAGCATTTATGAAATTAGAATTTTTGCTTTTTAATTAAAATACTAATACTGAGGCAAATTACAAATTGCACGGCTATATCATCACTTTGAGACTTGAAAGTTTGCAAATATTCTTTTTAATGTTATCTTACCTCCTCAACAACTGAAGGAGCTTCCATTTTTTTTAATTTGCATTTTCTGCAAAAATAAAAATAAGCTGGAGTGAATGTAGAAAACATCATTATTTAATGAAAAATGGGAAAACAAAAGTGTGGTTCATTTTTGATAGAAGCCATAATAAAATAGAAAGGAATTACCAGAAATAAGAATGTTACTTGTAGTTAATACACCTAAATGACATAATTCTGGATATGGGGAGAGGAGTGAAATTATGCAACAGAAGCATGATATATGGAATAAATGTGACACATCCTTATTGGTACATAAAATGAATTATTGTAATTCTTTTCTCAAATACAGATTACCATACAATGTCTCTACCAGGATCTTGCCCTAAATGGCCTATTTCACTATGCTCGCATGCCTAAGTAACCAAGCAAAAATCCCTCTTGTCATTTAGTCCAAATCTAACACCTTTAGGACACACTTCTTGATTATGGGAGAGTTGATGTTAACATATTAATTTTAGCCCATCAATTCCATATATCTGACCCCTTCTAGCCCAATTAAACTAAGAAAAAGCATCACTCAATACCTGCAGCAATCGATTTTCAAAATGGATCCCACAATGAATCCCACAATGACCAAGGTAATCAAAATAGAGGAGGTGATAGATAAAATAGTTAATTTCAGTGGTGATTGGTCACCTGTAAATATAGACACAAAAATATATGGTTTAACTGTGGTGCATCCAGATAATGGAATATTATTTAGCACTAAAAAGAAGTGAGCTTCATGAAAAGACATGGAGGAAATTTAAACGCATATTACTCAGTGAAAGAAGCCAATCTGACACTGCTACATTCTGTATGATTCCAATTATATAGACATTCTGGAAAAGGCAAAACTATGGAGACAGTGTAAAGATCAGGGGTTGCTAGAGGTTAGGGTAGAGGGAAGAATGAGTAACTGGAGCATAGATTTTCACCTTTAGATAGTGAAACTACTCCATGGGAAACTACAATGGTGGATATATGCTACTTCTACATTTGCTAAAACTCATAGAATGTACACCTAGAGTGAACCATAATGTAAACTACAAACTTTGAGTGATAATGTTGTGTTAATATAGGTTCATCAGTTCTCACAAATATAGCAGTATGGCATGGGTGATGTAGAGAGAGGAGGAGACCGTGCATGTGTTGGGGCAGGGGTAATATGGGAACTCTCTGCACTTTCCACTCAATTTTGCTGTGAACCTAAAACTGCTCTAAAAACTAAAGTCTATTAAATACATATATAACTGTAAAGTAAAATATATGTTCAAGGATGTCTCAGAGTTCAGGAAGTTCACTTCTGTGATTTTATTTTAAACAGTTTTTACTCATTAATAGTTCAAATCATTGTTATAATAAAATTGCTTTATTAATTCTGATTCTAGGGTGTTTAGCAAGACATCATCCTAAGTCAAGGTTTTGTGGCTTTAAGAATTCATGAATGGTGAGTTCCTATAAGAGATATGTACAGACTAAATTTCTCAGTTACAGTAATATCAGGGTGTTTCTCATCTCCAATATTCAGAAATAAATGGGGAGTTGCAAAGGAGGTAATTGGAAAAACAACCAAATCCTGAAGTCACCTTTCTTCCAGGTCCTTGAAACTGACATGAATGCATGGCAGCAACTTTCAATTATTTATTAACTCTGACAGCAGTATTAAGCTCAGTCTGACAAGAGAAGTCAACAAAGGAATTGCCAGCTCTGGGAATCAGTGGTTCTAAGACTTTGCTCCTGCTGTACCCTGAATTGGGCTGAGGGCAACAGATGGAGGCAAGTGGAAGCTAAGCAGTCTGGTGTCTTCTCCTTCCACATTCCTTCAACAGTTTGTTTTTAAACATTGCATTTCTGTGTCTTTTATTTGAAAAAGAAAAAATTGTTTTACAGTTAAAATCAACAACATTGTCTTGAAATCCCCTCTTTCAAACTAATGCACTTTCTTTCATTGGAAGTGTAGCCACAGAGGCTGAGGATCTGCCCTGCAAGGAGACAGAAAGGAGACCCCAGCACTGGCTGAGAGTGAATGAGACAGTCCCTTCAAGTCTGAGCATCCATAAACATGACATCATATTGTAATACCGGGTAGTCAGATTGCATACATGAGCGGAGCACAATTACTCTCCTCAGTGTATAATACTAAAATCTTTTTTTTTTTTAATCAGCTTAACAATGGAAATCAGAAAATGTTGGTTTAAAGACATGGATTTTTCTCCTCTCTCTTCTTAAACTTCACTAAATTATCAGTAGGAAAATTTTCTAAGTATTGACTTTTTAAATGTAGACAACGAACATGGATGGAGATAAGCAGATGAAAAATTTCAACTTGTTCTTAGGTGAAAAATGTACAGAAGAAGGCAAATAATTTACAGTAGAATAAGTAAGAATCTTAGTGTCCATAGAACACCAAGAAGACTCTAGAATAGGAAAGGCCAAATATATAAAAAGGGGCAAGTGGGGGGGGTGAAGTGTAATTTAAAAGTTGGAAGCCTTTTTAAAGGTCTGTATTAAGAAGAGGTAGGCTGCCAAGTCCACTCCCACCCTGTGCAGCCAGGTCACTTCACCTTCCTCAAACAGTAGGAAACAGGAAGTTTGACCAGAAAAGGTGAACTGGAAAGATTCCAGAGTCAAGGATCCAGAATAATGGAGGGTGGAGAGGAAGTACCACACTGAGGAGAGGTATTAAAGAAAAGTCTGTGTTCTGAACAGTCTCCCTCTCTCTCTCCCTCTCTCTCTCTCTCTCTCTCACACACACACACACACACACACACACACACACACACTCCTCTTCTTCCCTGCTCTCATAACACTAATAGTCAAGGTTATCCCTCTAAGACAATAGACTGGAGAGTTATTTTCTGCAGAACCTGAAAAGCCTCAGAGAAAAGAATTTCAGATAACTAAAGAATCCGTATCTAAAAAATTGTTTTTTCATTTACTTCCTTTCAGCCTATTGAAGCTAACTAGTTGACAGGACCACCCACAGATAACATAGCTTCCAATCAGTTCATTTTTGAAACCTCACTTTGAAATGAATGGATAACCAAGGATTACCAGAGAGTAAAGGAAAGCTTCATGCATAAAACAAAGAGATTAAAACTAGTAAATGTCTGGAAGGCAGAAGGAACTCAGATTAAACAGACATGGAATCAAGCAGAGCACTGTGGGAAAGAATGCCCAGGACAGTCGTTATACAGCAGGTCTCGTGCCTACCCAGGCCAGATTAGGACAGAGTATTTAAAACTCAAGAAGGGATGTCTTCAAGGAAAAAAAAAAAAATAGAACTGATGGATTACCCAATAAATTTGACCATGTGGAAAGTAGGATTAATAGGGGTTTTCTAATTTTGTCACTGAGCTTAATGATAATTAACAACAAGTACATATATATTTTTAAGATTTTATTTATTTATTTGAAAGAGAGAGTGAGAGAGAGCACGAGAGGGGAGAGGGTCAGAGGGAGAGCAGACTCCCCGCTGAGCAGGGAGCCCGATGGGGGACTCGATCCCAGGACTCTGGGATCATGACCTGATCTGAGGCTGTCCCTTAACCAACTGAGCCACCAACACCCCATAAGTACATATATTTTTAAGGAAACTAAAGAGTAAAGTTTAAATCAATCATAGAGGCTACTATATCTAAGAAATTATAGGAAGAAAATCCCACCAAACTAAAAATCTGTGAAGAAAATTTATAAGTGACTTGATCCTTCTTCTAAAAGCACAAAGATTTCTTTAAAAATACAATTTAGTCTTCTCCTAAAACCAGATGTATTAATTTAAAAGTACACTACTCAAGCCAACTTACTACTTGTATAGAGTGGACATTAAATTATTAAATTATTTTTCATTTTATTTTATTAAATAATAAACTTCACTCTAATATATGGCTTTAAGGAGGAGAAGGACATAAAAAAGAGGGTGGGGAGATTATGCTTGAGAGAAATTCTCTGCACACTCCTGTTTCATTCTTCTGTAACTTCTCTGAAAGAATGAACATATCAAGCAAAAACCGGAATTACTAACCTGGATTCAGCTCAAAGGACAGAGTCTTGTTGCCGGTCACGTGGGAGACAGAGCAGGACACGTTAGACACCTGGAGGTCCTCCCAGTGGCATGTACTCAGGACGGTCACTGTGCCATTGCCCAACTGTTGTTCCGCAGTGTGACAGTCTCCCCCTGGGGTCCAGGAGATCTGTGCAGCTGGTTTCCCTGCAGCTGCCCTGCACACGAGGGTTCCATTGCTGCCTCGAGACAGGGTCACCTCGGGGGGCACTGCAAAGATGCAGGGGAAATGCTTCAGGCTTAACACGTGGGGTATGGAATAGAGAGAGATTTGGTTCAGTCCCAGATCTGCTTCTCTGACGTACCACAATATGTCATGCACCTTACCTAACACTTGGAGGTGATATCCAAGACCGAAATTCCCATCAGGTGCGGCCACTTCACACCTGTAATATCCATCATGAGTGGTGGCCACGGGATCAATCTGAAGGGCAGGATTCTGATCGGGTCTGGACTCCCAGGATATTCTCTCGTCGGTACAGTTTCTTTCACTGGTCTCATTGTTATCTCTCCTGTAGGCTCTAATGCAGGAAGGCTTGTCTCTGAGGTTTATTTCCCACCTTATTATCAGCACATTTGTTAAGCTGACAGAAGGGCAAGTGAGCACAGCCTTTGTAGCCACAGGTACAGACCAAGAAGTGTTAGCTGGACACACACAAGGAGGAAGAAAAGAAAAGCTTGATAAAAAACTTCAGGTGTTCAATTTTCCACAACATATCACATAAAGTAGTACTAGAACATGACTTTGCTGGTGATCCTATCCCAAAATATTAGGCCTACATAAAAAATGAAATATGAACCAAAATATATAACACATTAAACCTAATCCAAAGATGAAAGCATTTTCTCATGTTCTGTGTTATTAGATAAACTATATTTATTATATATATATGAGAAATATTTTAAGGGTCTAAAATCACTTCAGAAGTTCTGTATAAAACAAACAAGAAAACACAATTTAAATTAAAGGACAACGTCATCTAAATCTAATCTTTTGGTAGCAGAAATTATTAGATTTATCTTATAACTGGTTCTCCTCAGGACAGAAAGTGGAAAAATTGATGATGTGGTTTTCTCCTCCTAAGTTTTGGTCAGAGAGACTAAATCAGTACTATCAGAATGAAATGCCTATCCTGAAGGGTGCCACTTCGGACAAACATAAGTAAAAAGCATAAGATGGCATTCAGGTTGAACAAACTGGACTTTTTTAAGCTACTTTTTATTTGGAGAATCACAAAGTCAGTAAAAGCAACAGATTTTCCTTCCTTCCTATTGAGTCACACATATACTGCCAAACAGTCCCACTATGAATTTGCTCACAGATGTTGGTTCTAGACATTCTACCTAATTATGAGGATTAAATGAAGAAGTTCACTGCTTTTGCCCATCATTAGTGTAAAAATTAAGCCCTGCAACCTATGATTTTTCTCCAATCTAGAAGCTTCAGCTCTCCCATAAATACACATCAGGCATCCATGACTGGGAGGGCTTTGCTGAGAGAGGATTAGGGGCATCAGGTACCACACACTGTAACGCAGACGAGTGGCAGGGAGCTCATCACTTTAACGTGAACAGAACCAGCTGTGAGGGGCTAAGCTGTTATGTGGGTGAACCTCGTTGTGCGAAACTCTGTATGTGAGATCTCTCCTCTCCTCTTTTGGTATCACTTGCCTCTTCTGTGATGGACTCAAGATCTTGCATTTCACAGCCAAATCAAGATCCCATAACTGCAGGAAGCAAGTGGGGGTGGATTTTAGAGCAGATCGGAGGGGCAGTTAAATCCATGCTCCTCCTACCACTGCAGGTGGCTCCCCACCCTAGGCAACTTGGCCAAGGCTCAGAGGCCAGCAGCAACATAGCTGCTTGGAGAACAGCTAGGGGTGGGTGTGGGTGAGCACACATGTGCCCAAGGCCAGGATGCTGAAGATGACCGCAGAAAGAGAAGAGGCTGGTGAGGAACATGTTGTGAGTGTTCTGTTTGTACTTCAGCTTGTGAACAGTCTAAGGCTTTAATATTTTGCCTGATACTTATTCTCAAGATCTGACTCTATTATTTTAAAGGAACCTACGAGCTGATCAATTAAACATATGCATTTTAACAAGGGCACAGTCTCCAGTGAAGTAGCTCCATCAGTGAGGATCCCAAGCACCCTGGGTAGTCTCTGTTCTTTCAGCTTGCTCTGCTCTATGACCCTCCAGCAATCCCCCTTCACCTGCAGTGTCTATGACTCCCCCCCAGCCTCTGCAGCCTTCTGCACACAAATCCCTTTTCCTTTCTGTTCTCACTGCCTTACCCTAGTTTAAGACCCTATCACGACACACTTGGACCACTACAGAAGCCTCCTCCCATCTGTCTCTCTGTCAAAATTCTCCTCTCCTCACCTCATACCTTACCTTGCAGCCAGGTACATGATTCTGTAACACAGGGGTGAGCCTCTCCACTCCGACACCCTTCAGAGCTCTCTCACTGCCTGAAGACAACACTTACATGTCTTTGTACTGGCTTTGAAAGCCCTCTTTTTCACACTGACTCACCTTGGCAAGCTTATCATCCCTGTGTCGCCCCCACACTTCAAAAAGGAAACAGCAAGCCCAAGTGCCTATCTAGGTCTTCCCTCAATGGTTCTTGCAGTCTGGGATGCCTACACAGCACCCTCTGTCTATGAAAACCCTCCTCTTCCTTCAAGAGCCAATTCACATGCTGCATCCTCCTTGAGGCCTTCTCAGGCTTTGGTGCTCTCTCTCCCTCCTCTACATTCCCGGCACACCTGATGTGAGGGCTTATCTCCTCTATTTTATAGGGTATCTGTGCTTATTTCTGGGTTCCCCCACAAAACTGAACCCCTTTAGGGCGCTTTGGCAGTCTGGCTCACCTTGCTCATCTCTGTGCTCCCCACAAAGCCCGGCACAGTGCCTGATAGAGAGAGCTCCATAATCTTCCCATGGAATTGAACAGTTTGGGGGGAGGAGGACCGGGGTCATTCAGGGTCCCTCACACCACAGCATTCAGATCACCATACTCTTCAACTGGGCTCAAGCCTGGCCCCCTGACCAGACTGTCAACTATGCTTCTAAGGAAGTTCCACACTTCCTCCCTTTAATACTGGCCGCTAGAAAAAATTAAAAACCATATTACCTTCCACAGGAGGTGTGAGCTTGCTCTGCTTTCCTTCCACAGATGACTTATTTGTTGTAGCTAGAAAATATTCAAAGAAAAGTAAAAGAAAGCAATTTTAGGTGCCTAAATGGAGTGCAAGCCACTGTGTATCCACAAATCTTACAGAAACCATGACAGAAAATCAGTTAACTCTAAATAAATTCCACAAAAAGCTTTGCAAAACAGAAATTAGAAGTTACTCCATCAAGTGGAAAAACACGTTAACACTTGAAAATTATGTTAGAAACCCTTAATCAATGATTCCATTTATGGGACACCATGCTGTATACTTGACAACAGTTTTGTCCAAGGTAGCCTGACTCCATCACTCTCTTAGTCACAGTAGATTGGTCCATCATGGGTACCTCACATGAGCTGGGCTGAGTATAGTGCTTTCTCCACATGACACCCCCAGATTAAAGTCACTTGATCCATGGGTGCCTGGGTGGCTCAGTTGGTTAAAGTTGCTTGATCCAGTTATGAGCACCTCACCCAGATGCCAATCAGATTACTTTCTCAAGAATTTTGGAACCAGTTTGAGAAGAAGGGTTCATCCCTCTTTTTCCCTCATTTTTCCTACTGCGATGGCTAATTTTATGTGTCACCTTGGTTAGGCCGTGGCTCCTCACTATTTAGTTAAACAGTATCCTAGATGTGTCTGTGAAAGTATTTTTTAGATGAGATTTGCACTTAAATCAGTAGACTTAGAGTAAAACAAAACCCTCCAAAATGTGGGTGGGCCTCATCCAATCAGTTGAAGACCTTGGTAGAAAAACACTGACCTTCTTGAAAAAGGAATTCTGCCAGCACACTGCCTGCAGATTCAAACTACAACTGTTCCTTGGGTCTTCAGGCTGCTGGCCCACTTTGCAGATTTTGGATTCGCCAAGCCTCCACAATCATGTGAGCCACTTCTTTAAAATAAATATTTCTCTAGATACGTTGATAGATAGGTAGATAGATAGATGATAGATGATAGATAGATGATAGATCGATAGATAGATGATAGATAGATTAGATAGATCTCTCATTGTTCCGTTTCTCTTAGGAACCCTGACTAATATATCTACCTTCTGAAGAATGAAGCCGAAACAGAGAGAGAAATGACATTCTTCACCTAACTCAAGTTTCTGTGTGTAATTCCTGAGATCAGCATGTATTCCTTTCCTTGCATTCTGTAGAGTTGCTGACAATCAAATAGTTCTAGTCTACTTCAAACTTGGTTTCTGAGAATTCCCATTTAAGTATTGTTTTTTTTAAAAAAAAACAATGAAAAAATAATACTTCTATGATTTAAGAGCCTAATAAAGTTCTTCCTCTGGGTTTATAAGACCACCATTTAATAAGCATTTTATGAGTCCTCTGTTTATAAAAATGTACTTCTTGCTTCCCATTCTAATTATGTACCCAATTCTACCACATTAAAAAATAAACAAAGAAATTCACTAAAGGTCTAAGAAGTAAGCATAGTCAGGCCTCTAAAATAATTAGGCTTTTTTAGGCAACGAAGTTGTATTGGCTTGGAATGGAAAGAAGGCAAAGGATGAAGTTGTGGGGCACCTGGGGGACTCAGTCAGGTAAGCATCTGCCTTCAGCTCAGGTCATGATCCTGGAGTCCCAGGATCGAGTCCTGCATTGGGCTCCCTGCTCAGTGGAGAGCCTGCTCCTCCCTCTGCCCTCTCACTCTGCTCATGTGCTCTCTGTCTCTCAAATAAATGAATAAAATCTTTTTTGAAAAATAAAGTTGTAACGATTAAATTTAGCTCATATTGGGCTCAAGAATCTATTCCAGAAACAGATAAGTCAGAGGTGACCTCAGAGGGCTTACTGAAATCGAGCTATAACTTAGACATTCTAGATTTTAAAAGTTCTATTATAACACAGTCTAACTTAGCCTTTCCAGACCTCTCCCATCCTATCACACCCGGCTTCTTAGAGGTCTAAGGTCTGACAGTTTCTTCCTTTGTCAAATTCACCAACAGCCAAGAATGAGGGTTTATAATGAGAGAAAATTTAGGATGTGGGTAGTCTTGATGATGGTATTGTAGTTTCCATTTGGAAGTGTCACAAGGAAATTTCTAAGTTGTATTAGGAATAAGGGATAGAAGTAAGGTGGGCTGGGGGTACTGGAAGAGAAAAATCAAAAACTGCAAACTTTTTCCATAAAGGGCCAAAGAGTAAACATTTGAAGTTTTGCAGTCCATATGGTCTCCATTGAAAGTATTCAATCCTACGATTGCAGCGAGAAAGCAGCCATATATAATACATAAGTAAATGAGCATGGCTTTTTTCCAATAAAATTTTAATTACAAAAATGAGCTGGCTGGATTTTGCCCATGAGCGATAGTTTACTGACTCTTGATTTAAAGTATAGTGTTTGAAAACTTCATTCAAATCAGTTATGAAGACATCACTCAATGTCAGACCAGGTTCTTCTAATAGAATCCTATACTATCCAGACACGGCTTTAGTTATATCTGATAAGAACAAAGTTGCAGATATTCCCAGACAAGATGCCTGTGGCCTCTCATGTCAGAGATGAATCCCACAAATCGGAATGTACTCTTAAGTGTGCAAAAGGATTGTTTTCAGAAGAGAAGAAAATGCTTATTTTCACAAATATCCCTCTAATTACTTTTATGATACTGGAAATGCTTTTTAAACTTTTTTAATTGTTGATATATGAGTCCTTTCGTTTTATTATCTCCACCGCAGCTAGTTGCCATGGAATGCTGACTTCATATCAAGTATCTTCATTGAAAATAGAAAGTGTTCTTATCCAGTCTCGCTTGAAGCTTCATATACACCAAAGTAGTAAAAAAATTTGTGTCAACCTTCTGACCAATGGTGCTGTGATTTCTTTATTTATCTGAAACCAAATTTTCTTTAAAGTTCAGAAAGATTATACTGTTACATTGTTAACATCAGAGGTCTAATTTAACACTTTCACAAGGTACATATATACAGACAAACAAACGTGAATTGTGTTTTTTAAAATATATTTATAGTAGGAAAGTAACTTAATGACTGATTAGATAAGTCACCTAGGGCCGCCTTAATATAAGACAGTCAACATGGTCACATAAAACAACAGAAATGTATTCGCTTCTATTTCTGGAAGCCAGGAGTCTGAGACTAAGATGGCAGCAGGGCTGTGTTCCTTCCAACAGCTCTAGGAAGAATCCTCCTTGCTTCTTCCAGCTTTTGGTGGCAGCTAGCAATCCTTGGTATTCCTTGGCTTGTAGATGTGTCATTTCAATCTCTGCATCTATCTTCATATTTCCTCTCCCTGTGTCCTCTCCTTTTCTCTTCACTTCTAAGGACTCTTGTCATTGGATTTAGGGCCCACTCTCATCCAGGATGATCTCATCTCAAGCACTCTAACTTAATTACATCTTCAAAGACCCTTTTTCTAAATGCAGCCACATTCACAGCTTTCAGCTGGCTATTTCTTTGGGGGGACACCATTCAACCCACCATTCTTGGGGGGCACATTGATGCATTGTTTCCAACCTTTAGATTTATAGTTTATATAATTATTTTACTTATTTTATTCTGTAGTTGACCAGGAATCTAATTTTTCCTAGATGGTGAATAATTGAGTGAAATTAGAAAGCATATTTTTAAGTCCAGGAATGCATTTTGGAGTCACCGGAATTATTTTTCAATGAAGTGAGGTATATAACAAAAATAAAAATTTAAAATATAAAGAAAAAGTTAACTATAATGGCAACTTTGGGAGACAGTAGGGCTGAGTGGGGAACACAGACAATAAATTACTAATATCAGCTAAGATCTATTTTTTTAACCCGTTTCAAATATTGAATGAAAATTGTAATATTTCCTAAATTGTATGAAAAAAATTTTTTCTTTCTTTTATTTTATTATGTTATGTTAGTCACCATACAGTACTTCATTAGTTTTTTGTTTTGTTTTGTTTTAATTTTATTTTATTATGTTATGTTAGTCATCATACATTACATCATTAGTTTTTTTATTGTGTTATGTTAATCACCATACATTACACCATTAATTTTTGATGTAGTGTCCATGATTCATTGTTTGCATATAACACCCCCAGTGAAAGATTTTTGACAAGCCATTGGTTGGCTTAGCGATCACCATTCTTGAAAAAGATACTAAATAAGCACAGAAATAATTTTAGAGTGAAAAACTTAAGAACTCTTCATAAAACAAACAAGATTATATTTAGACACTTTTAAACAAGAGTCTATAACTACATATAAGACAATTCAAGTTCGTAACATAAAAACTATACCAGCATCAAGCACGCTTCTAATAGAACTATCATTAAAAGATGACTGTTACCCAAACTGTAATTGGCCTTATCCATTTGCTGCTGCGTTAAGTTTCTTGGTGTCCCAGAACTTTGCACTCCTGCAGGTACATACCCTGAAAAGAGATAGGTGGTGATCAGAAGAATACATATTAGTATTCTTCTGACTCCTAGGTAAAGTCACACTTTTTTCACATTCTTCAGGCCATTTTTGGATTGCGGTTGCCAATAAAAACATAAGTTATGACAGGCAATAAGTCTCAGGACAATTTGCCCCAGAATGAACTTTTGACTTGAACTTCCTATCTGTTTGGCATACCCCTGCTTTAGATCCAGAGTGTCTGTCACCACCCTCCTGTCTTTATATTCTAGTCACAGTATTTCTTATTCCTGGCTTATGTCCATTTACTTTACCTCAAATTGTGAAAGAAATGGTTTTACCATCCATTACAGGCTTTTCGGGCACCAGTGAGTAGGTCAAGAAATGCTAAGTGAAATAAGTCAAGCAGAGAAAGACGATTACCATATGGTTTCACTTACTTGTGGAACATCAGGAATAGCATGGAGCACATTAGGAGAAGGAAGGGAAAAATGAAGGGGGGAGATCGGAGGGAGAGATGAACCATGAGAGACTACGGACTCTGAGAAACAAACTGAGGTTTCTAGAGGGGAGGGGGTGGGGGAATGGGTTAGCCCAGTGACGGGTATTAAGGAGGGCACGTATTGCAATGAGCACTGGGTGTTATATGCAAACAATGAATCATGGATCACTACAAAAATTAGTAATGTACTGTATGGGGACTAAGATAACATAAAAAAATTTAATTTAATTAAAAAAATAAAGTTTAGTAGTGATGTGTTCATTGAGTGTTGGTATGGAACAAAAAAGAATTTTCCTAAACATTGTTGAAATCATATCATATAGACAATGGTCTATTAAGCTCAAATTTTGTAAGGCAAACTCTAAGTAGGAATTGCTAATAAACACTTTTTTTTTTTTTGAGCAGCAACTCCTGGCAAAGTACTCACCAAGCATAGAAACATCGTAATAAACAATGCCCTCTTGTCTCCAAGAGCTTAAGGTCCAGGCAAGGAAGCAGCTATTTATACGATTAGAAGGTAAAGTTTTCAGAGTGATGATAGAAGTAAACATAATGTCCAGAAGTTAAAAAGAAAAAATGTTTAATTCTAAGAGAGCAAGGGTAAAAGATTAGGGAAGATTCTCTACAACAGGTGATATTTGGGCTGGATCTCAGTAGATGAGTTCTGCAGGGAGACAGAAGGAAATCTTTTTGCACACAGAAAGAAAGTCATTTAGAAGATAGAAAGCTACATGGGACTTTCAAAGAATTACAAATAGTTCAGTGCTGCCATTAAGTGTGAAACAACAGATGTGTGATTAGAATTGAGGCTGGATATTGGCAGGTTCTCACTGTGGAAGGCACAAAACTCCTAGAAAGTGTTCACAAGGAAATGATACACTTCTGGTGTGGGTGTACCTGACTGGCAAAGAGAAACATTTTAGGGTAAGATTTAGTGCACAGTATTTTTCTGGAGAAATTTTGAACCCACTGCTCCTCTGAGTTACCATTTTCTTTAATAAAACATTGTTTTTAAAATAACAATTTTGGGGCATTTGCACAAAGGACAAATTTTGGGTAACTAGCATGTGTTATTTATTTCAGCCTCCCCATAGTGACAAGTATTTTAACGTCATTTTACTGATAAAGAAATGTAGACTCATGGTGATGAAGCAATTTGTCCAAGGCTGCCCAGCTTGTAAGCTGCTCTAATTGCCCAATTATTCTTGTGCAAGTAGGTCCTACTACACTGAATAGAAACCAAGGGTTGGATCGTAAGAAATACACTACCCAAATTAATCTAAATTAAGAGAGTCAAAGAAGCAAGTCCAAGCCATGTTTTTGGGGAAACACTGAGAGACCAAGGTCTGAAAGAGTACATCAAATGGCAAGAAAATAGAATCAGGATTATAATGGCATATGGACACATGCATTATGAATTCTGGATCCGAATAGGAATAGGAATAGTTAAGCTAAGGAGGAGGGTTGGAGACAATTGCCGAAATTTGTGGGCCAAACTCATCACTCCCTCGCTATATTGTAAGCTCCATGAAGGCAGGGATTTTCATCTATGTTTTTCATTCCACATCCTCAGTGTTTAGAAGAGTGGTTTGCACAGCTCCCTGATAGGCATGCCGATATAATGCTGTTGGGAATGTAGAATGTTTGGCAATATATAGCAAAATTACATATGCATTCCTCTCCTGACCCAGCAATACCAATTCTCAGAATCTATCCTAAAGATACACGCAAGAGTACGAAAAGAATACATGAACAGGACTATTCACCACAACATTGTAATAGAAAGACTTTTAGAAATAACCCAATGGCCACTCATAGGGAATTAGTTTTCTAAACTATGGTACATCCACCAAATGAAATATAATGAAACTCTTAAAAGGAATGAGGGATAGTTCTATAAACTATTATGAAGGGATCTCCAAGATATATTGTTAAGTAGAAAAAGCAGGATATACAAAATTGTATATAGCACACTACTGTTCATCTAAGCTATGATGGGAAGGGTGTGTGTGTGTTCTTTCTTTCCTAGCTTATAATTTCAAAACTAAATCGATGAAATAGGAACCGGTATAGAAATGATATGTCTCCGATTTTATAGATTTGACTTTGGAACTATGTAACCACTTTCCATAATTATAAAGCATAACCAAATTACTTGTAAACACTAAAATTACGAAGCAAAGTGAAACAAATGAACCTAACTGCACGTAGAATTTGTTGCATAACCACGTATAGAGCAGTTATTCCAACTGACTTTCAAAACACAGCAATTTGACTGTATGGCTCTAGTGGAATATAACTTAATGACAAAAATAATTGTAAAAAATTCTTTACCTATTTTCAATAATTATATTGTCAGTGGTAGTGGAAACTACACTGGAAAACTCCTGGCCTTTTTTTTTTTTTTTTAAGTCAAACATGTGCCCACCATACAACCTGAACTTCCCAATCCTCGGTATTTACTCAAGAGAAATGAAAACATATGTCCATGCAAAGACTTGTGCATGAATGCTCACAGCAGCTTCATTCACAACAGCCAAAAGCTGGACACAACCTGAATATCAATTAACAGATACATGGATCTGTATCACGTGTATGATGGATTACTACTCAGCAACAAAAGGAACGCACAACAACCTTGATGATTCTCAAACTCATTTTGTTGCGTGAAACAAGCAGACACAAAGAGCATACACTATACACTACACAAAAAGAATGCTATAAGATCAAATGTTAGCTCATCTGTCTGTGGTGCCAAACAGCAGATCAGTGGTTGCCTACAGATAGGGACAAAGGCAAGGATGAACTGCAAATATACCTGGAGGAATACTTGGGGAATAATGGAAATGTTCTGTATCTTGTTTGTGATGATTCACAGGAATATGCCAAAACTCATCAAACTGTACCCTTTAAATGGATGCAGTCAATGGTACCTAAATTGCCCCTCAATTGAATTAAATACAGTATCAGAAACATCAGATTTTAACACACGTAACATTAGAACACGCATCCACACAAATAAACACAAAACAAAACACAAATGGAAAAACGCTTGACACTGAAAATAATGTTTTAAAAAAAACTTTTCCATCTAAGTCAAAAGCATCAGCAGAAGTAAGATTGCTTTGTGATTTTAGTACAAATGAAACCTCTTACTCACTTTGAGCACCAGAAGTTTCCTTTCCCAAATTGTCATTGTCATAAGCCTGAGCAAGCATACACCACCCACACAACAGACATTGTATGGGCATGACTGTGCAAAGCCATACTCCAAAGGCTTCCTCCAGTGGGGGGGGGGGGGGCGGGGGGGGAGGCTCTCAGAAAGAGCACATGGTTTTTTTGTGAGGTTAAACAGTTTTTATCTATTCTAAAATCCTGTGGTCTGCTGTGCTGTCCTGACTAAAAAAGTGAAAGATAGGCATTGTTGATATTTCACCACTCCCAATAAAAACCCCGGGTCAAGTAACTGCTAGTAACCTAATTAGAATGTGGATTATGCCATCCTCCAATAGTTACTGGGGTTGCTAAGATTCATGTATTATTTCCAGTGTGTGGCGATGGGAAACGAAAAAGTTAAAGATTTCTTGCCCTTTCATTCCTTTGCAGTTTCTTTGAGGAGAATGCAAACAAAGCAGTAAGGACACTAATACAATGACTTTTAAGCTAAAATAATGCTTAACTGGGGGCAAAACTGGAGCCTAAAGTATTTGCTATGCTCTAATAAGATGTCCATATATCTGCAAAAGAGAATCATGTGGTATAGTTCCATTTATAGTTCATTTCTTTTGACATTTCTTTACAGAACTTGGGGCCTCTAAGCTAATAACTAAGTAGAAGTCATTCTTATTGCTTATTATGGTCTTTCCATCTTCACTTGTCATCTTTATTGTTATTTAACATTGAATGAATTTACCACTTTGAAAACAACAGAATATGGAATACATTGAAATAACATTTCAGTACATTGAGATCTATGGAAATATCCTAATGTTTTTCATAAGGAAAACCAAGTAATAGAATTATTTCATTCTACATTTGAGGTTTCAAGCTTTCAAGCTTCAAAACTCCACAAGTTATTATAACAAATATAGTGCTGGACAATTGTGGATTAGCAATGGCTGCAAAATATGAGAGATACGAGTTTTACTTCTCACTCTGCTTCTTTTCTGAATCATTTTAGATAATTAAATGAATCCATATGCTCTAGGTTTCCCCTCTGCAAAACATAGACTCTCGTGCTTAAATTAATGAATGAGGAATAACTCATGAAAGGTATTCGAAGCACATTACAGACTGAGGTATTAAACCCAGTTATAAAGAAGCAGTACACCTCACTTAAAGATTCAAGGTTTCATTTAAAATAAATGCAACTTTGAGGCTGAGATCTTAATCACACAAAGACCTGGAAACTCAAATTACACTGCTAGAACAACCTTTATTTAGCTACACTAAGCACATAACTTTTTCTAATCAACAGTATGGTAAAGTCAATACAGTACAGAAACCTTTACTTTCAACCTTTACTTCTGCCTCCAGAAAGCTTTAAATACCAAACTTAACATTTTAGTTAGTGAATGTTCATATTGCATTTTATAAAACTGCATCTTGCTGATGTAGGTTAGACATAAAAGTATTATTTCCCAACAGTTACGAATGAATTTAAGCAAGAAGTTGTGGAATTAAATTGTGTCCTTTTTCACAGATCCTGAAAAGGAATTGTCACCCAAATAGGCTATATTTCTTCCTCTAAGGCAGCGGTTTTCACACTGGAATCTAAGAATTATGAAAGTCCATGGTAGCCTTCCAAAAAAAAAAATCCATGAACTTTGTACTTTTGAAGAGGGAGCCTGAATTATAATTTTATTTCTGATATATAATTTAAAAGCAGTATTACCCTGTAGGAATAATTGAAAGCATCACCAATTCTCTCCAAAATTTTGTTATTTATAAATAGCAAATGGGAATGCTTGAAATAAAAGACTCATGTGAATCTTTTCTCTACTAAAGCTGCCTGAAGCTTAGTGCATTAATTTTATGATAAATTTTGGAAATAAAGGAAATGTTTTCTGCCTTCTAAGATTATGCTCAGATTATGATCACTAGTAGTTTTCATCCAAATGGCACCTGAGTGACCCCCTATCAGGATATTAGAACTTTTGGACGGGTGGAAGGCAACTAGAAGCTATATTAATAGTCATTTATTCAATTATAGTAGCTAGGCACTTAATAAATGTCTATTTATCATGGAGTTTCAGTCTACTGGGAACAATAAACATTAACCAAATAATCAAATAATTATGTGAAATTGCAATAGCAATAAATGAAAAGTGTGAAAAATGTACCCTGAGCAACTTATCCTAGTCTTGAGGTGGTGGACAGCCGCTAAGGTGGTTCCCAGTGTTCTCTCTTCCTGATATTCATGTCTGTAAAATTCCCTCCTCTTGACGGTAGGTTGGACTCACTCATTCACTTAATGCATAGAATATAGCAAAAGTGATGGATGTCAGTGCTGCGAGTGGGTTATAAAAAGACTGTGGTTTTTATCGCAGTATGCGCCCTCCCTCTCGCTCTCTCTCTCTCTCTCCCCCCGTTGGGTCACTGCAAGAAAATAAATATTTGTTTGGGGGTAATTTATTATGTAACAATAGGTAATTAATACAAGATCCAATAGACAAGAAACCAATAATAAAAGAGAGAGGGAAGGATATTCTAAATAAAAGTACTATTATGTGCAGACAACACGGGCCTGAAGGGACTATAGAAAACGAGAATCTGGAGACCCAGGGCTGGGCACCTGGGTGATATAGTTGGTTAAGCACTGGACTCTTGGTTTCAGCTTAGGTCATGATCTCAGGGTCATGATCTCAGGGTCGTGGGATCATTGGGCTCTGCACTCAGTGAGGAGTCCCCTTAGGTTTCTCTCTCCCTCTCCCTCTGCTCTTCCGACCACCCCTCCATGCTTTCTCTCAAATAAACAAATAAATATTGAAAAGAAAAGAAAAAGAAAGAAGGAAGGAAGGAAGGAAGGAGAAAGAAAGAAAGAAAGAAAGAAAGAAAGAAAGAAAGAAAGAAAGAAAGAAGAAAGAAAGAAAGAAAAAGAAAGAAAGAAAGAAGAAAGAAAGAGACCAAGGCCAAAATAAGAGAATCTCATCTTTTGCTATTATGCTAGTCTCACAAAATAATTTCAGAATTTTTTTCCCTGAGACAAATGTATCTTCCTACGGAAGTAGAACAGGAAAGAAAAATAAATATTTGCTATTTTAGGCATATAAAATATAACATGTTTTTAAAATGAAAACTTTCTCCTTCATATATACTATAGCTTAATATTTCCATTATCATGAATCTTTGCTTCCGAAAAAGAAAGAAACTGAAATACGAAATAGGAGATTTCTTATCTTAAATCATATTTGTTATTTCTGCACCAGAACTTTTTCAAGGAAAAAAAACTATTTTGCAAGCATTTGAAATTTTAGGATAAAAATTATTTATATTAATATACTACAACTACAAACTTAAATATGAGTAAATCTCACACATACTATTCAGCAAGTGAAGGCAGTGATAAAATGACATACACAGTATGATTTCATCTATATGCAATCCAAAAAAAAAAAAACAAAAGGGCAAAATAACTGTTATTGTTTGGGGCTGGATACGTACATGGTAAAATGTAAAAAAAAGGCAGGGAATGATTATCCCAAAAGATAACAGCTTACAGCAAAGTTTGGGAGGTAGAACTTACATAAACTTTCATAAACATTCACTGTGTAATTGTTCTTTGAAATGCACATATGTCATGTACTCTGCAATATATATGTTAATGTAAAAGAAAATTAAAATAATAAGTTCAAAGAAACACAAAAAGTACGATTAGTACTTACATTTTTAACATAACAATGTGAGCAATTGATCCTTGTATCATAGCATCAATGATGCTGTTATTATGCTTTAATTTATAGAAGTGATTTACATTTTCAAAGGTATTAATTTAGTAGCAGACAACACCTAATTAGGTGTTCAATAAACTAAATATTGGATGGAAACCCCAAAGTTCTAGCAGAACAAATTCAGAAAAACACCAAAATTAAAGTAAAGAAAATTGACCAATATTTTGGCTCTTCCATTTATTACCTCTGCAATCCGGCACAGATTACTCTCTGAACCTCAGTTACTTAATCTATACATAGAGGAATTTAGTATCTGATAACAGCGGTCATTCAAATTCTTATGGGGGAGGATAATTATTTATATCATTGATAAATGGTATTAGGAAAACTACCTAGTCATTTAGAAAAAACAAAACAAAACAGACTCCTACCTCACTTCTCACACAAAAATAAAATAAAATGAACCAAAGACTGAAATCATAGATAGATAGATGATAGATAGATGGATAGATAGATAGATGATAGATAGATAGATAGATAGATAGATAGATAGATAGATAGATAGAAGATAGATATACTGGAAGAAAACATAGGTAATTTTTTTTTTTTATCTTAAATGGGACATGGAGTAACATCTCAGTTTGCTAGGGAATGAGGGGTTTCCTAGGACGTAGGATGTTTAGTGCTAAAACCAGGAAAGTCGGGGCGCCTGGGTGGCTCACTCGGTTAAGTGTCTGCCATCAGCTCAGGTCATGATCCCAGAGTCCTGGGATTGAGCATCCCTCCTCCCCCATCTGACTCTGTGCTCAGTGGGGAGCCTGCTTCTCCCTCTCCCTCTTTTGTTCACCCTGCTTGTGCTCTCTTTTTCTCTAAAATAAATAAATAAAATCTTTAAAAAAAATAAAAATAAATAAAAATAAAACCAGGAAAGTCCAAGGGAAACTGGGACAATTGTCACTATGAGTAAAGAAACTTTTCTAACCCTGGTACAAAACAGAAACCACAAAAGAAAACATTGAGAAAGATGACTATAGAATTTTAAATTTCTGTATGGCAAAAAAGAAAAAAAATGTGTAAGCTAATGTTGACGAGCAAAAACCTGTGGAATATTTTGAACATTTATGATAAACAAAAGGCTAATTCCCTCCAAAAAATACACAGAAAACACATAAACCAATAAAAAAAAAGAGAGAGATGGACAACACAATGGAAAAAATGGGCAATGATATGAACAGGCCAACAAAAGATAAGGTTAAGTAATATGCTGAAAGGTGACTTAGATGGTAACTATATACTCTTCAGATACAACACAGAGAGAAAAATAAAACACCCAGATCGTTTATAAAAAGGAAGAGTGAGAAAAGTTTAAGTAACAAGCTCCAAAGCATAAGAATCCAATAATGAATTCCATGGATGAATAAAATATGGAAAGCAAAAAGAGTTATGGTAAATAACAAATTTGACCCTAGTTTCCAAAATGGTATCATCACAAAGCCTGTATCAGTTGGTCAGGACACAGTGCTAATAAAACCCATATTGTTGGGTTAAATTTTTTTTCAGGCAGTTACCATCACATAGTCTAAAACTAGTTAATAGGGAGTGATTTGTTCCCTAGCCCAGGACAGACGTAGAAATGTGTATCAGTGATCACAAAGGACAACGTGTTGAATGGATAGTGAATATCCATACATATCAATATGCAAAGATATGTGTACTAGAATATTAATTTCAGCAGTTTTTCATTCCAGAAAACTGAACAGCAAGAAAGTTGATCTCTAAGGGCTAATTAAATAAGTTTTGAAATAATATATATGAAAGATATTTGAAAACCACAAAATAATAATTAAGATACCATCTTTTGAATGTAAAATTCAGACACAGTGTTAAGTGCTTTATATACATAATTTAACTTAATCCTCACAGCAACCCTAGACACTAGGTCAGGGGTTTTGGGTTAAAAATCTCCCAATTTTAAGGTAATGGCAACTAATTCAGATTTTTAAAAATATTACATGAGCCAACTAAAAGTGTCTGCAAGCCAGATCTAGTCCACGGGCTGCCAAATTGCCATCTCTGATGTGGAAATTAGAGAAGAGGCCAAAATCAGAGTCTCAAAAACATTTATAATTAGGAATCTGTTGAAAGAAGCAGAGTTAGCAAAAATGAAGAAGAGAAGAAAGTAAATGCAATGCCTTAAACCAGGGAGGAGATTTCAAGACATGAATCATCGAAAACAAGTCACGTGGGAAAAGTCTTAAAGTAAGGACTAAGAGACTTTATGATTTACTAACAAGAAGGTGGTCAGAGACCTGTAGTGGCTGTAAGAGAGTAGTGTTAGGACAGAGGGACGAGCACAAGACAGGGAGGAGATAAGCATAAGCAACTCTCAATACATGGAGACTTATTCTTTCAAGATTTTCAACGCTGAAAGTACGGGAGAATGACAAGGGGCTTTATCCTTTCACGTCAAACCTAAGGGAGAGAGATGGGGTGACATTTGGAACTATGAGGAGGGAGAAGGTATCCAGTAGAGGAGAGTACAGCATATTTGTAGATAGAAAGAGGGAGAGCTAGAATTTACAACAGTGATGGTAAAGCGGGATCCTCTTAGAGGTACTGGCAGGAAATGAGGCCAAAGCAAAGTGGAAGTTTGCTTTTGAAAAGACTGATAATAGGACGCTTGGGTTGCTCAGTTGGTTAAGTGACCAGCTCTTGATTTCAGCTCAGGTCATGATCTTGGGATCCTGGGATAAAGCCCCATGTCAGGCTCCCTGCTCAGTGGGGAGCCTGCTTGAGGACTCTCTCTCTCTCCCTCCCTCTTTCCCTCTATCCTTACCCCAGCTTGCACTTTCTCTCTCTATAAAGTAAATAAATAAATCTTAAAAAAGAAGAAGAAAATACTTAGTCTCTAAGAGAGAAGCAGAAAGGGCAAAGGAGGTTACAGACACAAGAGACATTTTGAGGAAGCTCAGGTTGACGAATATTTTCAGAGTGTCTACCTAATTAGCATTAGGTAGCTGTGCAGAGCTCTGGGGGTGATAGGATGCATGAGGTAAGGTCTCTACCCTCAGAAAGGTCATCATTTGGGAAAGTTAAAGAAATCCACATTGGATGGTAGGTAAATCAAAAGTGAGCAGCCATCTGCTGAGTATGAGGGACAAGAGGGATAGTTTGGGTGATAAAGACCTAGGACAGTGTTTAAATCCAAGCTCCTGTCAGAACCACCTGAAAAAATTTACGAAAGCCCAGATCTCAGACTCTGTACCCTGATAAGTCTGATTAAGTAGGTTTGAGATGGCATCACAGTATCTTGAATGATTTAGGTTCTATAGGTGACTCTCAGCTAGCTTATTTACTGGTTTAGAATAACCCTTGAGGAACATCTAGGAGGGAGCCAATGAACAATAGATGGAATGATTTTTTGGAAAACAAAAATAACTTGATTTTATTATTTTGACTTGGACATTTTTTCTGAAAAATCATCAATAGCACAAAATAAGATCACATAACCAGATATTCTCGTATTATGTAATAGTTCAACCTTTGGGGAAAGGTAGCATTTCATGGCAAACTAACAAAATGGCAATAAAAGAGAAAATAAATCACTAAACAACTAACAGCTACATATACACACGCCCAGTTTGGAAAAGCACCTTTACTGAGTCACTGAATGTTCTCAAATCACACCCTTTGAACACACTCAGGTTTCTCCCAATGCTGATTGAAAGAAAAGAAATTAGATGCTGCTTTCTCCTTCTAGCTATGATCCTTTCTCCTTTTGCTAATGCCAAACGTCTAGAATGAGTGGTCTGTGAACACAGCCTCAATTTCCTCCACACCCACCCTCTCCTCAACACCAGCAATCTTGTGGTTCCTACACGCTTCCATTCAAAACACAATTCTGAAGGTCACCAGCTCCTTGAAAGTCAAACTTTCAGCCTTTCTTCAGGGCTGGTGCCCTAGGTTGTTTGGAAGATTTTGATGCTATTTACCACTTCCCTTTCCTTGTAAAAATCTTTTCTTAGGCTCTACCACTACACTTGTGCTTTGTTTGCTCTGTCTCCTCCACTCTCTCTGCAAGCCTGTCCTTCTCCAGAGGCACATTAATGCAGACATTCCCCCAAGTCTCATCTGCCCATCTTTCTCTCTGCACTTTTTCTCATCATTCTCCCCCACTCCCAGAACCCCAACTGGACCTCTATACAGCTGATTTCTCCTTGTTGTTTTTTTTTACCACTGCAGTCATAGTTTAGCTCCCTCTGCCCTTCATACAAGCTGTTTGACCTGCCTGGAATGTGAGTCCCTCAACTCTTCCAGGCCTAGCTCTTTTCTGCTCATCTTCATCTCAAACATCACTTCCAAAGTGACCTTCCCTGACCCTCATAGACCAGACTAGACTTGCCAATTACACATTTTTATGTCACTCTCTATTTCTTCTTACACAATATATTATGTGTAAATGATTTATTTAATGCTTACCTCTCTTCTGAGATTCTAAGCTTTGTGAGAGCGTGATTTGTCTGTCTTGTTCAAGTATCTCCAGCGTGAAGCACAGTTTCTGACACATGACCGACATACCCTTACTTATTAACTGACAGAATAACTAACTCACATTTTAGCTTTGACTTATTTTTCCTAGACAGGAATCTCCTATTTTCCCACACATAGTTGCCACATCTCTTTTACCCTATATGTTTGACACTATGGGTGAGTTTCACGCTCAGTTCATTTACTAAAATGTTGGGTGATATCTTTAGTAATTCCTTGAACAATGCTAGGCTTTATTTGCCCACGTATAAAACGAAAGGATTTAATTTGAAGGTTTCGAAAGCCCTTCCTGTCTGAAAACTCTGTATTTCTCAAAAGTGTCATACTTCTCCTCCATTTCACAAATGAGGAAATTATCATTTAAAGAGGGTAAACAATTTCTTAAAAAGATGACACAGCTAGTGGTTAAAAGTATACCTCATGTATTATGCCAAGCGAAATAAATCAATCAGAGAAAGACATTATCATATGATTTCACTGATATGAGGAATTCTTAATCTCAGGAAACAAACAGAGGGTTGCTGGAGTGGTGGGGGGTGGGAGGGATGGGGTGGCTGGGTGATAGACATTGGGGAGGGTATGTGCTATGGTGAGCGCTGTGAATTGTGTAAGACTGTTGAATCACAGACCTGTACCTCTGAAACAAATAATACATTATATGTTAAAAAGAAGAAGAAGAAGAAGATAGCAAGAAGGGAAAAATGAAGGGGCGGAAATCGGAGGGGGAGACTAAGCATGAGACACTACGGACTCTGAGAAACAAATGGACGGTTCTAGAGGGAGGGGGTCGGGGGATGGGTTAGCATGGTGTTGGGTATTAAAGAGGGCACGTATTGAATGGGAGCACTGGGTGTTCTGCGCAAACAATGAATCATGGAACACTACATCAAAACCTAATGATGTAATGTATGGTGATTAACATAACATAATAAAATTAAATTAAAAAAAGTATATCTCATGACAAGCTTTTAAACCTAACACAGAGATATATAAGAATCTAGAAATTCAGGGAAAGGAGAGTGACATTTTTCTTTGAAGATTTTATTTATTTATTTGAGAGAGAGAGAGCAAAAGAGCACAAGCAGGGGGAGCAGCAGAGGGAGAGGGAGAAGCAGGCTCCCCGCTGAGCAGGGAGCCCAATGTGGAACTCTATCCCAGGACTCTGGGATCATGACCTGAGCCAAAGGCAGCCGCTCAACCATCTGAGCCACCCTGGTGCCCAGAGATTGAGATTTCACTGAGAAAATGAAAAGCACCAAAATATTCAATGCATGGATGAAAAAGCAAAAGGGCATTTCATAATACAACACATTCAATTTCAATTTGAACATTTGCCTTTCCCCACCTATCCACCTATCCATAAGTTTGGATGGATTTGGAAATGGATTCAAGATCCATTTCCTCCGTTAAGACTTCAACAAGTCCAACCCCCTGTATCTCCCATCTTTGGATTTTACTAGATTCATAGATAATTTCAAGACTGACTAATTTAAAATGTTCTCCAATTCTTTCATCTTACCTTGATCTCCCTAATTTATATTGCTAATAACTTTTAGGCACTACACACACACACACACACACACACACACACACACACACCATAAATAATTCAGTGTTCTTAATACTTTTTATTACTTTATTAATTACTTAAGCATAGATGTTTAGAGGAAAACGTTATGTGAATTCATAACTCTCAAACTAGAAAAGTAAGACAGGACTGAAATTAATGAAAACAAACCCCTTCTCTTTTGTAATTGTTTTTCATCTTTTTTTTTCCATCTTTTGCAGACCTGCCCAAGCTACCAACAGCCCTGTTTTCATTTTTATTTCCTCTTCTTGTTACTGCCTGCCCTCTAGCGGAAGATAATGACAAATGAACAAAATTAGCCAAAGGAGAAAAAAAGTGGAGGAGTCCTTTTTAGTAATCAGGATCTTAATATCAGTGACTTTTGTAAAAGGTAGAATCAAATTGATTAGGATAGCAAAATATAATTTGAACACAAGAAAAAATCTAGAATACTAATAGGCTAGAGTAAGGAGAATGTGAGGGAAGAAACCAGACATAGAGCTGGAGAGCCTTGCTGGACAGCGTACCACTTACATTGTTTTAATTTTTCCCCTTAGGTATTTTTTATAAACCTTGTCTACCAGCTACCACACTGCTTGAATTCATAGGCAAATAAGTCAACAGAAAAGTAAATAGATTTTTTAAATGCTATGTTTTACATTGAAGTCATTAGTTCTTTTTTAAAAAGATTTTTATTTATTAATTTGAGAGAGTGAGAGAGAGAACACAAGCAGGAGGAGGTGCAGAGGGAGAGAGACAAGCAGACTCCCCATGAGCAGGGAGCCCAACACAGGGCTCCAACCCAGGACCCTGGGATCATGACCTGAGCCGAGGGCCGACTGAGCCACCCAGGCACCCTGAAGTTATTAGTTCTTAGGCACCTTTGTGAATTTATCTTGTATAATAAAGTGAGTTATTTCTGTTTGGCAGTATTAGTAACAAAGCAGTATTAGTAATAAAGACATAAAGTCATGCCCCAAGTAGTTTGTTTCTCATTATTCTAAATTATTTCATGGTGAATTTATCATGAAAATCTCTGCGTGTAATATAATTTGGTTTTTTTTGTATCTCGACCCTAAACATTTCAATAATTTTATAATTATACAAGCACAGCTTTCAGAGATTCGATTTATGTAGTATCTTCTAGTTGTATTCAGAAATCGTTTTAAAATTCAAACCTTTAAACCATTACAATTCAAGATTATCATTTTCATCTTGATTTTTTTTTTCCTTTACCCAAAAGTCATAGTGTAACTCGACATGAATAATAGCCTCTTGCCTGGCTGGCTTTCCTGCCAAGTTGGATCCTTGCTTTCCACAATCAGATCTCAACTACTGAAATATTTAGATCACTTGATTTTTCTTAAGTGAGTAAGTAGTCCACTAAGCTTATAACTAAGACTGGACATAATTTTTTTCAGTGGTGTTATAAATAGTGGTGCTTTTTAGTAAAGGCATAAGCCTATTCAAATGCCTAGTGATGCTTACAGACCTGACTGGGTGTGACTCTGCCATTGACAAGTGGTGTTGGACAAGTCAATTCACCTCTCAAGGCCTCAGCTTCTACCTTCATAAAATGGAAAACTGTCTTCCATGCCTACTTCACTGCTTTGCTTTGCAGATCAAAGGACAAAAAGTATGTGAAAATTCTGCATAGAAAGGCACAGGAATACAGTATGGTTATTTTACTTGCGCTCACCAGGAAGACTGTCATGTGGAAAACAGATTTTTTGCTGGAAGGTGGGCAGTATTTTATAAGTCTTTTCTTTTTTCAATGATCAAATTATAAAATGTAATGCCAACTACACTGTTCCCTTGCAGCTGCTCCCATTTACTAAAAGTGAAACCTGAAAACTCCCTCCCACATCAACTCCTACCAACCTCTGTAGTGAAACCAGGACAACCCCCTAGAGCCCCCAGTGCCCTACAACTCCTACGAGAACCTAGATGTTGCAGTGTCCTCTCATCCAGAAAGTGTCTTTTACAGCCTACACGTCTTAAAGATAAATAGACATACCTCACACATGCACCACTAAACTGTGAGTACGTTCTATTTTAAAAAGCACCTGGCCACAGAAGGCGATTAAAAGCAATAAACTTTCCTAATTTATACTGTGAACATTTTGGACCTGAATGCGGTGGGATTATTATTTAATTTTTTTGAAGGGCAAAGAAAACCCAGATGACTTGGATCCCTACTAGAAAATACTTGATTTATTCTGCCTCGTTCAGAAAAGCATGGGGTGGGGGGGAACAGGGAAATAAGGAAGTGGGCAGTGAGGCGAATTATAGAGATACCTATAGTACCGTAGGATACAAAGTAAAATAAGTAAGACAAAGAGCAAAATGAAGAGAATAAAGTGAAATAAATCTGAGAGTAACCCCCTCCCCCCAGCTCTATGATTGCATTATCTTGCCTCGCTCCACAAGAAAGGCAAAGAAAACTCAGCAAAAGCTGAGCCACGTTTCTGGCCATTCTCCTGTCGCTCCCTCACAGAGAATTAAGACTTACCGGGCACTAAGAAGACAGTCAACATCAGTAGAAGCCATAGCTTAGAAGTTCTCCAAGTGCGGGGCATTTCTGATTTCTCGTATTCTGCCTACTTGGTACTTTGCCTCCCCACAGGTGTGAAAGGAGCTCTGGACATGGTGGGGCTCTCTCTGGTTAGCAGCTCCCGGCTGGATCCTCTTAGGCCATCAGCACCAGGACACTCCCTTTCTACCAGCCTCTTCCTTCCACTATGTGTTTTAGGCTGATTAGTAAGTTGGAACAGAAGAACCTCTTCTCTGGAACTTGACACAGCAATAGATTTCCTGTATGAAGCACTGAAGCAAAAACGGAGGAAGCAGATTGATTGAGTTCTCTTTCAGCTCATTGGTCCCCCTCTCACTTCTGCTGCACACAGATCAACTTTACAGTAAAGCACTGAATGTACCCAAGATAAACAGATTTGTCTAAACGTTGGATTACAAAGTAAAACAGGATATTTATCTGTCCTTGGCCCATCCCTTTATATTTCCCAGTCACAGTAATTTTTAGAAGCTTCTCTGAGTTGAAGAGGTGCACAGCCTCAGTAATAAAGTTTGGAATAAAATATCCTCCCTTATAAGGTCTACAATTCTAGAAGAATCATCATGGGATTAATTTACTATAACTGATTACCACAAACCCAGGGGCTTAAAACAACACAAATTTATCTTACAGTTCTAGAGGTCAGAAGTCCAAAATGGACCTGACAGGGTTAAAAGCCAGGTGTCAGAGGGCTGTGTTCTTTCTGGACACATGCAGAGAACCCATTCTTTGCCTTTTCCAGCTTCTAGGGACCACGAGCATTCCTTGGCTTGTGGCTGCATCATTCCCACCTCTGTTACGTTGTCACATCTCTTTGGATTGTAAACCCTCCTGCCTCCTTCTTATAAAGACGCTTGTGAGGGATGCCTGGGTGGCTCAGTCAGTCAGTTAAGCATCGACTTTTGATCTCAACTCAAGTCTTGATCTCAGGGTTGTGAGTTCAAGGCCCATGTTGGCATGGAGCCTACTTAAAAAAAAAAAATTTTTTTTAAAGACCCTTGTGAGTACATTGGACTGCTTGGGTACTCCAAGATAATCTCCACATCTCAAAATCCTTAATCACATCTGCAAAGTCCCTTTTTCCATGTAAGGTTACCTATTTATAAGTTTCAGAAAAGGGCACAGACATTTTGAGGGTACATTATTCTACCATGATTTAGTAGTTATTGTCAGTTACTTTCACCTTTAAAGAGCCAGAATGATCATTTGAGCCAAATTACAAAAAAACACCAATATTTTGCTGTCACACGTCTGGTATTCAGACTTCCCCAAAACAACTCTGCCTTAATGTGGCTAGCTCATATGCATTTAGATTATGTCTGGGAGGAAAGAAATCCTTTAAATGCTACGAATTTTCTACCCCAAGGCAAAACTCTCCAGGAAAGGGAAGAAAACACTGCAAACGGGATAAAGATTAAACAACATGCATTTTTTTCTTTTAGGTTAGCAGTTTCATCTTCCCTCTTGCCAAACATTAAACTATATATATATTCCCCCCCCTCCCTTCCCCTTCTCAAGCTTTCCTTCCTGTGAACCAATTTGATTGAGACAGTGAAATCAGGCACTTGAGGGCATGAGTACTTGAAGATATATGCTATGTAACAATACTGGACTATAGTAAAGACAACTTCCCCATTGCTTAGTATTTCACCAGGTGTCAGAAAATCAGTGATGAAATGTCATTTAAAATAAAGCAGTCTAGGGGTAACTGGATGGCTCAGTTGTTAAGCATCTGCCTTTGGCTCAGGTCATGATCCCAGGGTCCTGGGATCAAACCCCACATCGGGCTTCCTGCTCAATGGGGAGTCTGCTTCTCTCCCTGCTCATGCTCTCTCTCTCTCTCTCTCTCATTCTCTCTCTTAAATAAATAAATAAAATCTTTAAAAAAATAAAATAACATCTACAATTAGTGGTTTAAGAGTCAACAGAATGGTGTCGAAACACATAGAATTCTCAAAGTAGCTTTGGGAGGATGAGCCTTTCTTCCCCATTCCTTTACCTCCTCCATCCAAAAGTTAGGGGAGTAGACCCCTGACCTCTCAACTCTCACCCTTACCTCTTATGGAGAGCTAGTGCTTGGAAAAACATTAAAGGGACCAGGAGTTTGCAAGCCAACGATATGCCATGAAAGTCAATATAATAAGAGAAAAATGTGCTCCTCTAGTAAATGCACCTCCTTGAAAAATCTAAAGGCCCCAGATTCTTCTGAGCTGTGCCCCTTGGCGCAGGAACCCAAAAGCAGAGCAGAAGAGTAAGACAGGATCAAGAGAAAGGTGTAGCTTAACCAGAAACCCAAACCTTTTACCCCCTCAGTCTTCCAACTCCTCTTCAATACTGCCACTTAAGAATCAGTGCACATGAGGACTATCAAAATAAAAAGCTTTGCATAGTTGAAGAAACAGTCAACAAAGCTAAAAAGCAACCTACCGAATGGGAGAAGATATTTGCAAATTACATATCCAATAAAGGGTTAGTACCCAAAATATATAAAGAATTGATACAACTCAACACCAAAAAAACAAGTGATCCAATTTAAAAATGGGCAGAAGACATGAACATATACTTCTCCAAAGAAGACACATTGCCGACAGACACATGAAAGATGCTCAACATCACTCATCATCAGGGAAATGCAAATCAACACTACAATTAAAAAAAAACCCTACTATGAGACATCACCTCACACCTGTCAGAATGGCTAAAATCAACAACACAAGAAACAAGTGTTGGTGAGACTGTGGAGAAATAGGAACCCTCATGCACTGTTGGTGGTAACCAAACTGGTGCAGCCACTGTGGGAAACAGTATGGAGGTTCCTCAAGAAGTTAAAAATAGAACTACCCTACGATCCAGTAATCGCACTAGTGGGTGTTTACTCAAAGAATACGAAAACACTAATTCAAAGGGATACATGCACCCCTATGTTTTGTGCAGCATTATTTACAATAGCCAAGACATTGTAAAGCAGTCCAAGTGTCCATATATAAGCAGTGGAATATTATTCCACCATAAAAAAGAATGAAATCTTGCCATTTGCAACAACATGGACAGAGCTAGATAGTATAATGCTAAGCGAAATAAGTCAGTTAGAGAAAGACAAATGCCATATGATCTCACTCATATGTGAAATTTAAGAAACAAAACAAATGAACAAAAGGGGAAAAAAGAGAGAGAGAAAGAGAGACAAACCAAGAAAGAGACTTTTAACTATAAAGAACAAACTGATGGTTACCAAAGGGGAGGTTGGTGAGGATGACGGGTGAAATAGGTGACGGGAATTAAAGAGTATACTTATCATGGCAAGGACTGAGTAGTGTATAGAATTGTTGAGTCACTATACTGTATACCTGAAACTAATATAACACTGTATGTCAACTATATTGGAATCAAAATTTTAAAAAAAGAATCAGTGCACATGACAGACAAAAAGAACTACCTTATGCTGGTTAATGCTGTGGTAGCCAAAACAAAAGGCCTAGTAAGCTTTAATAAGTTAGAGCTGCTTTAAGATATAATGCCCCCAAATTTGCACTGTCAATTTGCTCAAAAACTGATTTATCTACCTATAAATGCTTTTGAAGTAAACTTTTTCCAGTCAGATGTTCCCAATGTCAGATTCATCCTTAGCCACAATTGAAACCAGGTAAGAAGATGTTGCTCTCTTACCCATTATGTAGAAGCTTTGCACGGATCTTGAATACTTACTGCACATTAAAGAATGGCCTTTTGCCACTGACTCTTTGTTCTCCATTGCCTATCCTTTCACCTCCTGGATTTGAGTGCTGACAGCTTAGAACAAAAGTACCTGCTTGCCTCTCCTTTCTTAGATGAATTTTCCAGATGTGTGTTCTTGCAAAAATAAGCCAATATCTACTTGCCTTATCATTTTTACTTTCTGTGAGCTCTCTGGCTTAGACATATGGCTTGATTTACCCTACACACACACTTTCACACACAATCACACTACTAAACACTTAGTCCCAAATCCCTCAACTGACCCTGTCCTCCTACTATGGAAGTACTAATGTAACAATTTCACAGCGGTGAAAGACCAATGCCTAGCAATGTGAAGAATTTCAAAGACCTCAAACTCCACAACATTCCAGTCTTTATTTTACTTCCTCCCTGCCCTCATGGCACAATGGTGAGAGATTTAAGGCTAATGAATTACCACTATAATTGAAGCATGATAATTCAATGTACGATTGCATAAAATGGCTGCTCTCTTGGCCATTCCCTATTTCCCCATTCTCTAATTCACTTCTCTGCAATCTTTACTGATTCAAGCTCTGACATTTCAAGCTCTTCTGAAATCCCGGATCTTCTTCCATGCATAATCATTAAATGTACTGATAAATAACTTAAAAGAGTCTCACAAATTGTTATTTGTATTTTTTACATTCTACTATTACACTGATATTTACCTTGAAATTTTTCTCTTCCAATATACAGTAGATGCTATGTCATCCCTATAATTCTTTTTTTTAAAGATTTTATTTATTTATTTGACAGAGAGAGAGCACAAGTAGGCAGAGCGGCAGGCAAGGGGAAAGGGAGAAAGAGACTCCCTGCTGAGCAGGGAGCCCGACATGGGGCTCGATCCCAGGACCCGGGGATCATGACCTGAGCTGAAGGCAGCTGCTTAATTGACTAAGCCACCCAGATGCCCCCCCCATAATTCTTAAAAAGTTAGACATAACATCTATCACATGAGAATTAATCATTATTTTTATATAAATTCATAGATTATGCAAAAAGAAAAATTTGCAAATAAAATTTATGCAGTATCAGCAAGTAAATCCAGAGCAGAGAAATTAGTAACCACATTTTATACTTTTCTAAACATTAATTCTAAGCCTCACTCATCATATGCATAGTAAATAGCGTATGTCAAACCCTTAGCTTAACATCCAGGCCCTCGTTCTAAGCACTTTATAAATATGGCCTCACTTAATCTTCTTAATAACCCTATGAAATGCATATTATTAGCCCCATTTTACAGTTGAGGAAACTGAAGCCAAAGAGATTAAGTAAATTGTCCAGTCACCCAGCTAATGAGTGATAAAAACAGGATTTGACCCCAGGAAATCTCACCCCAATGTCTATCCCTTAGTTATGTGACTAATTAACTTACTACCTATGTTTTAACTCTCTGCCTTATCTCCAGTACATCTCCTACATTCCTCATCTCTCCAAAATCTGTTTGTTCATCTATTCACTCACTCTTTTGCACAGTTGGGCATTCCTACAGCTTCGTAGTCATCTGTTTTGGAGAGAGGGAGAGAGAGAGAGGAGTGGGGAGTGAGGGGAAGAGGGAGGGAGGAAAAGAAGCAAGGAAGGAAGAAAAGAAAGGGGAAAAAAACTGCTCTGTCTCCAATCATCTATTTGGAGATTTACTAATTTAATATTACTCTCTGCTGCCCCCTGGAGATAATTTGGTGAAACTAAAGCTAATGTTTTCTTAAATTTATTTCATAAATTCAGGAATAGCAGTACTTTGAGATTTTGGTAATGTTTTGATGTGATTTTGATTGCATAACTCACATTGCACATTTATTTACATCTTTTGGAAGCTAGTGAAACATAACAAATGACTACTTGATGGGTAGTATAGATATTATGGCCTAATAAAATATTATTGAAAAGAATAATAATCTTCTGAGACACAGATGGCTCAATAAAAATAGTAGTGTAAAGAGATGGATGGATTGGTGAATGAATGGATGGATGGATGGATAGATAGATGTATGGAAAATAGATTCCATGCCTCATTCCAGGGAAATTTGAGATAAAATTGTTATAGGTTGAGTATCCTGGAAAGCACACTCTAAAATGGAGTTTAGTGTGAAAGATGTTTATTAAGGAAAAACCTTGAACTCATCATTTGTGAAAATGAAGGAACAGGAACTGGGGTGGGCAGAGCCAGAAATAAAACGATAAGGTAGGCCCACAAGTTCAGCTATCCCCATGGGGACCTCTGGAGCTTAAACACCCTTTAGGGTTGTCCTCTGTTATGCTAAAATGGCCATATTCTCTATTCCTGCATCTATCAGTCATTAGATATAGCTCTAAGAAGGAGCATGTCATTGGGTGAGGCAATCCATGAAGGGTCTGACTTTAACTGACAATACTATCAACATTGGAGCAAAAAATCCTTCACTGAAGGAATCAGGTGGTACCTCACAAAGCCTGCCATGTGGATAAATGTTGGAAAATAATCTGATCTAATTCTGGTCTCAAGTACAGTGGTATGCCAGTCAACCAATTGTCTTTCATCCCCAAGAAAACAAATTCCTGAATAGAAATCTTGTTGAAAATGTAACCGGGGCGCCTGGATGGCTCAGTGGGTTAAGCACAGGACTCTTGATTTTGGCTTGGGTCATGAGCTCAGGGTCATGAGCTCAGGCAATGAGCATAGAGCCTGCTTAAGATTCTCTCTCTTTCTCCTTCTGCTGCTGCTTCCCCCCCCCCCCCGCCCCCCAAGGCTTTCTCTCTCAAAAAGAAAAAGAACCTAGGGGGAGCTCTGCATTAAGGTGCAGACCTAAAAGGAAAAAGGGATCCCCACCCCGATGCTTTAGAAAAGGGAGGGATAGCTGGAGGTCCCCCCCCCCGACAATTACCCCTTTCTGTAAACTCTTGATCAGCCCCTCAATCAAGTGTTTGATCTGCTTCATTCCCCTTGTGCACCCCTTGGTGAATCTTCTGAGATGATTTCTGGCCACTTCAGGACTAGATGGCAATTCTCACAGTGAGGAATGGGGGGTGGACTTTAGAGGCAGTTATGTTATTTTTATCTATGAATGACAACTGGGAAGGGGAAGTCCAGAAAAATACAGAAATGAATTGAAAAGAATGAAAAGCCAAGTCATATACCATGGCTAAAACCTAACATTTAGGAAAGTTATTCTAAAAAGAGAGTCAAGAAGGGACAGGAAATTTTAAAAAGAAATATTCCAAAATGACCTAAATGCGATCACCTTAAATGTTTCAGACAGTATTAAATTAATAATAAGTTATTTCTGTGTTACTTTCTAGTAAAAGAATATGAAACATTAAAAGCTGATATCTGTCTGTACTTTAATTTACAACGGGCCTTTCTCAGGAGAATGACAAATGTTCTTTTGAACTATCATGGTTTTAATATTTAAGCAACTTAAAATTTTTGTTTCCAGATTACATATTTGACCATGCCATCTTTTATAAGATGATGCTACATTTTCAATGAATAACTAGAAAATAGTCTATGTTGGTTTAACTTCAAAGAGTTAAATTTGGAAGTTTAAAAATGTTAGAATTTTGTTCCTAGTTTTGAAATAGCTGTTAAGACTATGGTCCCTGAAGTTGAACTTCCCCAATTCACACTTCAGTTTTGCTACTTACTTTTTGATTACTGAATTTTTTTTTCTATTCTAGAATGTTTATTTATTCTTTTTTTGAAACTGGTGTCATTTTTATAATTTCTAGTTCTCTATCAAAACTTTTAATTTTGCTTTTTTTTGTCTCTTTGAACATTAAAAGGGTATTTTAAAGTCTCTGTCTGATAATTCCAATATTTAGAGTGGCTGTGGGTAAATATTATCTATTGTTTCTTTTGGTTCTTTCTGTGAAGTTCGCTTCCTCCTGTGCCAGGTATTATGTGTTGCTTTTCAAATCATAGAAATAATTTCAGGCCCTGTAATGATTTTATCTTTCTCCAGAGACAATGTTCATTGAGTTCTGCTAGGAATCTGTGGATTTAGCTATCTGGGATCATCTTAATCCAATTTTAAGGACAGATTTTGTAAACCACCAGATGCCTCAAAGCTAGATTGCAATCTATGTGAGGAATGGTTTTATTTTCTCCCCCTTCTTCCCTCCTCTCCCTGACCCCAAAAGACTGTCTAAACACCCCTTAATCTTTCAGTCAGCTCCTCTAGATTAATGAATATCCTGAAATAAAAGTAGTTCCAAATGCCAGTTTCACCAATCCATATATTTTTTTCTCAATCTTGGTCAGGTAATTCTTTATTACCTTGCAAGTTCCCTGGTAAATTCCAGCAGAATTATTCTAATAATTATTATTATTTCTAACTTTTCTACTTTCCTTCATTGGGAAGGTTGGTGTAAATTTCTGTCTGCCATTACTGGATATAGAAGTCTCATCCTTTGATTCTTTACTATCACTCATCTCTCAAAATCCCTCAGCAAGATTTTCTGATTCTTCCTTTAAATATTTCCTGAACTTGACCATTTTCCCCATCTCCATTGTACTGGATTAGAAAAAAAAAAGAGGATAAAATTATGAATTCAAAAGCATGGTTTTTAAAAATAAATCATTATGTCACTTAACTTTTGGATAGCAGCAAAAACATAGACAACAGAGGCTGAAGAACCCTTGTGTTGATAGCTGCTCCATTTCATACAACTTCCTTCAGTCTGTTCTATTCAAATCTTTCTTTATTTTAGTCACCTGTCGCATTGATTATGTTAATGAATGTAAAAGCTCAGATATTCCATATAACAAACCAAAAAAAATTTTAAGTCAGAAGTCCTACATTAAGATATTTTTCCTTGAGTACTTTATGCTGCATTAACATCTATCTAAATTATTTTTCCATTGACTGCTTTCTTACTAGTGACCTTTCTTTCTTATGCCCCATTTCTTCTTGTTAAATTCTTGTTATTTAATATGCTACCAATAGTTTTGGAGTGGTTTAATATGATTTGAAAGTGTGTCTAGGAGAATTTTCTAAAGAATACTGTTAAGATTATCTCACTTTGGGGGAAAGAAAAAGTTACGAGACTTGAAAATGTTCAGATGTTAAATGCTCTGTGCTGAGAAAAGGTAGATAAGATCTTTCTTTTTTTGATTTAGTGTTTCTATATTTTACTTGGCTGAGCATGATAAAGCAATCAGAACTATGAAAATCTTCTAACTAATTTGTCCTAAGTGTGAGTAAACCAATTAGGACTGAACCCCTACTGGTTATAAGAAGCCTGGAGAGAATGAGCCAGGGATGAGCTTGCACCACAAGTTGATCTATAAACCCTAATTCTCCAAAATGAGAACCCCAGAAACATCAGCCGTGGAAACACCAGCAGTCATCCTTCCATCTTCAAAAGTCAATCGATATCACAATATCTATCTTGAGACACCTCCATCCAGAGGGACGGCACCCTGACTTTTGGGAGCTACTTTGGGGAAAAAGGATGTAGGCAGTGATGTGAAGAGTAGGCTGCTTTTATCTTTGTCCATTGTACATGTATTAAATAATTTCTGTTTTAAGATCATATGTTTTATGACCACTTAAATCTGGTTTGCCGATGTGAAATGATCAGGAAAAGAGGGAGATAAATAATTATGACTGCAGAAATTTATGTTTTCCCAGTGTTCCATGATAGGGAGGTGTATGCAAAATGGCCTCCAAAGGCCGAAGGAGCCACACAGCCACACTTCTAAAGAAAAAGGCTGACAAGTCCAGCCCTGAGAAGAAGTGTTTTATTAAGAGGACTACAGACAGACGTGCATCTCCGGTGCCACAGGACAAGGACAGCTCAGCAACCCCACCTCCCTAGAGACTTGCTTTGATAGTCCTAGAGGCTGGGCACCTGCTAGGGGACCACCCAGGAGAAGGTTTAAGAATTGGTGTGTCATGGTCATATCTCCACAGCAGATCAAAGACATTATGCCTAGAGGATGTACTTAAGGGTGTGGCTGAACAAAGAAAGAATGTAGGGGGAGACCTGTACCCAAGAAGGCTTCAGGCCCTAGAGCAGTACTCAGGGCGGAATCGTCCAAGATGGCATTTGAAATATGTCACTGAGGGGCCACCTGGGTGGCTCAGTTGTTAAGTGTCTGCCTTTGGCTCAGGTCATGATCCCAGAGTCCTGGGATCAAGCCCCACATCAGGCTCCCTGCTCAGTGGGAAGCCTGCTTCTCCCTCTCCCACTCCTCCTGCTTATGTTCCCTCTCTCGCTGTGTCTCTCTCTGTCAAATAAATAAATAAAATCTTAAAAAAAAAAAAAAAGAAATATACCACTGAGTATTTAACTTAAAATTTGTCTTACGCCCATTTGGAAACAAATAACTCTTTGTCCCCTGGGGTATCAGTATTGATGAATAAGACTCAACACACAGATTGGAACTAGTTTGGGGGAAGTGACATGCTGAAATATTTCCTAAACATCTTTTTTTTTTAAGTCTTTTATTCCACTGTTTTTCTTCTTCCAAAAGATACTCCCTTAAAGTACAAATATCAGGTAATTCAATTATGCTCTATATACACCAATTTGGATCTCTGTTAAATGGGATTATTTCCCTCAGGCTCTGTGCTGAAGCTCAGAGTCGGCTTCGGATTCTCTCTTCCTCACCCTCCCGCCTCTGCTCCACCCCACTTGTGTGCATAAACTCTCTCTCTCTCAAATAAATAAATAAAAATTTTTTTAAATGGGATTATTTCAACCTAATGACTTTAAGAGACCATAGAAATAATGTTTCTATAAGGCAAAGAGATGCATGATACAAAATTTACCTTCTACAAAAAAAAAAAACAAAAATGACTGAGGGATCAAAATATTTTTAATAGTTATTATTATAAAAGTAATATCTTTTGGCAAAAACAATTTTAAACAGTAGTACAAAATGATATAAGGTAAAAAGTAAAAATATTCCTCCAAGATCTCCAATTTCCACCTGCCTTCCAATTCCGTGCTCCAACTGTGGTAAAGAGAGGAATGTCTTCACAAAAGACATGCATCTCCTATGCCCTAGAATATGTGAATATGGTACCCTACATAGCAAAAGGGATTTTGCAAATGTGATTAAATTAAGGAGCTTGAAATAGGGAGATTATTTTGTCTTATTTGGGTGAGTCCAATATGAGCATAAAGGTCCTCATAAGGGAAGGAGGGAGGGGAGTCAGAGTGAAAGAGAGATAGAAGTTGCTATCTGCTGGCTTTGAAGATGGAGGATGGAGTCCCAAGGCAAGGATTTCAGGCTGCCTCTGGAAACTGGCAAAGGCAAGGAAGCAGATTCTCCTCTAGAGCTTCCAGAAGGATCACAGCTTTTGCCGACACCTTGATTTTAGCCCAGTTAAAGCCATTTCAGACATCTGACCTCCAGAACTGTAAGACAAGAAATTTGTGTTGTTATAAGTCACTAAGTTCCTTTGTTACAGCAGCAATAGGAAATTACTGTATCATTTAACCACTGTGGCACTTGTATAACCTTCTACAGTACGTGTAAAGGCCTGCTATGATGCTTTTTTGTAATTCTGCTTCCTTTATCAGGCCCGTCCCTGATGCTTGCGGAGCCAGGTGAGAGTGTAGGTACAGGCCCATGTCTAGTATATCCAAATATTTTTAAAGTTATGAATCAAGGTAACAAATTGTTAAATAAAATATGTTCTATCCTCCTACCTTAACAAATATACATTTAGAACAAAATTTTTTTAACATAAACCTATGGTTTGTATAAGAACAAATGCTGGCAAGATATCAAAGATGGCCAAATTTAATTACTATTATTAGGCCTGGGTGTTCTCTTAATGGTCCCTCTATGTTTGGAAGAGTCATAAGCTATTATGTAACTGTGTCATAAATCTTTTTCTTGTTTCTACACAATTTAGTTTCCCTTTTAGTGAATTGACCACTCATATGCTTTGCCTAGCTTTTTCTCTATTTGGGTTAATTATATATATATATATATATATATATATAGCAATATATTAAAGTTCCTTTTATTCTAGATATTAATCCCCTCAGCTGCCTCTTGCTTCCAATAAGTAGTTTAGAAGAAGATGAAAGGCTACATAATTTTATTTTAAACTTTGACTCAAAGACAACATATAGAATTATCTGATAGATTTGAAACTTGTATTTTGTTGTCTTATTTTTTTACCGGTATAAGAATCTTATCATTTTATTGGTTTAGACTATTTATATTTATTATGTTGCTGTGATATTAGGTCTTATGGTCTTATTTCAGCCATCTCATTTCTAATTATCTATTTACCATTCTCTTTAAGGTTATTTACTTATATTTTTCTAATTCTTCCATTAGAAAAATGCAATTTCCTTGTTCTATTTTAAAAGATCTACACCCTGGTTTTAGTCTTATGGTGGATAGTCCAACTTAATAAGTTCATATATATGCTTATTTTTCCCTAATAAATTGTTAAGGTTTATCAATACCCACATCTTCTCTCCACCGCAAAACCAAGACAAATGTCTCAGCTCACTCTTTTGTCCCTAGGGTCTTGCACCCTTTCACCCACACTCACCACGTGCTGATAGCTTCCAGAGCAGTGCTCCTGAAAAGATGGTCCACAAAGCAGCACTGGTCTACAAATGGGTATCAGTTTGCAATTGAAAAAAAAAAAGCTTTATGCCGGTGTAAATCACTCTATTACTAAGCACACAATTTAGTCCAGCTGACTTTTTTTCTTAGCATGATTTTCTCAATAAAAAAGCAGTGTATTGATTTGATGTACATTCCCACACAAGCTCCTTATCTTATCAAGATAAGGACAACAAACTGTTTTTGGATTGGCCCTTTGAGTAGCATTGATCTAGACTAGAGTTTTAGTTCTGGATTTTAGAATATGTTTCCATGTGTCACTTCTTAGCTTGATTTTTATTTTCTTCAATGCTTTAAAAATGCTACTTTTCTCTCTTCTTGCATCCAGTGCTGCTACTCAGAAAATTCAGTCTGACTTTTATTGCTTAGTAGTTGACCTGCATTTTTCCTCTGGAAACTTTCAGCACTTGCTTTTTTTTAATTTGGTGGTCTAAAATGTGAATTTAATATATCTAGGTATAGAGTTTTCTCATCTATTCTGTTATACGAACCCTTTCAAACTGAAGTCTTACATCTTCCATTCCAGAAACTTTCAGTAGTTTTTCTTTTCTTTCTCTTTTTTTTTTAAGATTTTTTTTTTTTAATTTGATAGAGAGAGACATCAAGAAAGGGAATACAAGCAAGGGGAGTGGGAGAGGGAGAAGCAGGCTTCCCACTGAGCAGGGAGCCCGACGTGGGGCTCGATCCCAGGACCCTGGGATCACGACCTGAGCCGAAGGCAGATGCCTAATGACTGAGCCACCCAGGTGCCCCCCCTTTTTTTTTAAGATTTTATTTATTTACTTATTTGAGAGAGAGTGCAAGGGAACCTGGGGGGAGAAGAAGAAGAAGGAGTAGGGAGGGGGAGAATGAGGGGCAAAGAGTCTCCGCAGACTCCCGCTGAGCTCAGAGCCCAATGCAGGGCTCAATCCCATGACCCTGAGATCATGATCTGAGCCAAAACTACGAGTCAGGCACTCAACTGACTGTGCCACCCGGGCGCCCCAATAATTATTTTTCAAATACTAACATCCCACCATTTATTTTACAGTGACTTCATACTGATATTAACATTTCCTCTCTTATCCCCTACAGCTCTTAACTTTTTTATTTTTTTATTTATTTACTTATTTTCAAAGATTTTACTTTTAAGTAATCTCTATACCCAACAGGGACTTGAACTCACAACCCCAAGACCAAGAGTCACATGCTTCACCAACTGAGCAATCTAGGTGCCCCATCTTTTTTATTTTTTATCTTATTACTGTCTCCTAATTCTTAGAATTTTACCCCTTTCTTAGAATATTTTCCAACCTGATTGTCCACGTCACTATTTTCTTCTTCAGTTGTATTCATTCTGCTATTCAATTATGAAACCCATCCATGGAGATCTTTACTTCAACAATAATATACTGATACCCAGTATCTCTAATTCGTTCTTCTTTGAAGCTTCCTGTTTCATATTTCCTATATTCTCCTGTATCTCTCTGAGGATATTTACTGTTTTTATTTTAAATTCTTTGTGCATCAGGTCTGTTCACTCTACTACTTCTAGAATGATTTTTTTTTTCCTTCTGGGTTCAAAATGTGAGTCTGTGAGCTCATCTTATCATGGTAAAATCAGTTAGCTACCTTGGCAAATAATGAACATCAGGGAGAAGAGTGAAAGTCTAGGCCCTGGTTTGTACTGATTTAGGCAGTAGAGGGGTACCTCACAGCATAAAAACAATCTAACATTACATTCTACACTTAACCACTCCTGTGCCCTCCACCCATGAGATCCTGCCTATCAGGTAATTGCCTGGTACCTCTACCCTAGGCATTACTCCTTTGTAAAAGCAATCATTAAAAAATCTTCTATAATATATTATCCGGCCCATGAGGGAGGTGAGTAAGCAGGTTGGAAGGAATGAATGGTCAAGGACCTAGCTGCACTCAACAGCAGCTAAATACCCCAGGGTGCACCTAGTCAACCTAGGATCTGCTGTTCATACCAATTCAACCACTATTGTTCAGTGCAAACTGTTTTCTAGAGGCCCCATACTTCATTACAGGTAGCTGATGTAGCTACCTCCCACAAAGTTCTAGTTTTGCCATGTTCTACTAAAAAGACTAGAGCAGGTTTATCCCACTTTTCTCAAAAATCTCCAGAGAAGTCATTTGTATTTAGAACAGAACCTGCAATATAACTTCCCTACAATTAAACAATCTCATAATAAGTGCAGATGAGAAACTTCTTATTTTTAAATTTTTTTACCTAAAGGAGCAACCTGGGTAGCTTAGTCTGTTGGGCCTCTGACTCTTGGGTTCAGCTCACATGGTGATCTCAGGGTTGTGGGACTGAGCACCAGATCAGACTGTGTGCTCAGCATGGAGTCTGCTTGGGATTCTTTCCCCCAACCTCTCCCCTCTGCTCTGCTCCTCCCCCTACTCAAGCTCGCTCTCTCTCTCTCTCTCTCAAGTAAATTTTTTACCTTTTAATCTATGTACAGAAAAGAGTTAACATAGCAGGCTTGTGACTGCAGTCTCCAGAAAAGCTTGTTTACAGATTGGCCCTTGGCTGGTGTCTGGGAACTTGATTAGAAAACGTTCCCTAAATGATAACGGTGGCTCAGTGTACCTCTACTGTTTGTACGAACAATACAATGAGGTTTATGCTAAGCACCTGCTTTCCTTCTGAGAGTCTGGAATTTCAGTGACTGTAGTCAGTTACACAGGCACTATGGACCTACATGACCAGCCAGTGATACAAATGCTGGAGTCTAGCCTCAAGCAGGTATTCCTGGGAGACATTTCACACATTAAAGGCAGAATAGGGTGCATCCTATGCAACTCCGCTGGGAAAGGACTCATAGAAGCTTGTGGCTGATTTACCTCCAGACTTTATCTTGAGTGCCTTTCCATTTACCGGTTTTGCTTTGTATACTTTCACTGTGATAAATCATAGCCAAAAGTACAGTCACATGCTAACTCCCATGAGTCCTCCTAAGGATCCACCAAATCTGGGGAGTAATCTTGGGGACCCCTGACAAAATCTATCTATAAATGAATTAAACAATCTGAATCTATCTCAGCATCTCTGCCTCTGGAATGCCATCTCATCTACTCAGGGTGCCAGAGAACACACCATTCATTCACAATAATGCAATGAAGATAGAGATTAGAGATATACTACAAGGCAAATTTACCCATTAAAATAACCTTGTCTACTAAGCAATAAGAATTAAAATGTTAATGAAGTTATCAATGAGAACAGCAAATCCATATTTTTTTCTGGCAAACAAACAAACCTGAATAATATAAAAGCACAAGTTGAAGAGTGTTCTAAAATATTTTAATAACACTAATGTGGCAGAGAAATCAAACACACAATTACAAATGAGAAAAATTGACTACATAAAACAATTTTTTTCTATTGAGAAAAACAACCTTGAAGGAAGTGAAGTTCTACACTACCCTTCCTCCAAACCCAAATCATTCTAAGAACTTACCTCCTACACATGAGCACCGTCTGATATTTAATCTCCAGATCTCTTTAAAGAAATCTGTTAGTACAGCAGGTACAACCTTAAAAGAAAGCTCAAAAGACTTCTGTGAAGGAAAAACCCTCTCTGAAGTCAGAGATATTCTCTAAAGGTACATTAATGAAATATAAAGTGAAACTAAATTATTTGATGAGTTCCCAAAGAAGAGGATCATAGGAAATACATCTCTGCTGTTTCTTGAATGATGGCAAAATAATAAATCTCAAGAATACTTTATAATCCAATTAGAAAATTAGAGAAACAAGTCATACATCATGTTGCATGTGTGCGCCATAAACTTGTGTCAACATGTTAGGGGATATCTAATGTACATTTTTTAAATTTAATTTTTTTAACTTATTTATTTGAGAGAGAAAGAACGAGTGTGAGAGAGAGCGTGGGTGGGGAGGGGGGCAGAGAAAGAGGGAGAGAGAAACTTTAGCAGACTCCGCAATGAGCACAGAGCCTGGCTTGGGGCTCCATCTCACGATCCTGAGATCACCACCTGAGCTGAAACCAAGAGTTAGATGCTTAACCGACTGAACCACCCAGGCACCCCTAATGCACATTTTTTAAATGAAATGAGCTGTTGTGCAGAAAACTTGAGAAAAACATAATTAAATGCATTTTAAATTTACAGCATCCATTCAGATAGTAATTATTACAATTTAAGCAATTTAAGTTACATGTGGTAGGTTCTCCCACATTGCTCTCATTCATATAATGCCTCTTCCTTCTTCCTTTCCCCCAATATTTTCTTCCTAAAACAAGAGTTGGAGGTCCCAATTAGGTTGTGACCATGTTTTCTTATATTTTTATTCCTGGCACCGAGATCAATTCCAGGCATAGCAGGCACTTAATGCATGTTAATTGCTATTGCTAAAACAAGGGGAGAGTATGGTAGGAAAATGTGTGTAAATTGGACATGGAGACCTAGTCCATTACCTTTCTCTGCATCTAGAAGTGAGTTTTCCTAGAATCTCTGCCTTTGCTTCTATCAGAGCATGCAAACCATTTTTGGCCTAAGATGAGAGTTGTTCTACATGTATGCTATGCTTGCTGACTCTCTGATAGTATTGATTCTACCTATTTTGGCCTATAGTGTTTGCCTTCTCAGTGTCTTAGATGGATTCCCTAAACTCGACACTTACAGAATTTGAACATAATCTGAGATCACTCTGGAACTGATGGCCAATCATTATAGAGACAGACATCACTGATAGAACAACTGAGATAACCCTGTCCTAATGGTAAGATCCTGCCACTGTTCTACCTGTGTTTTTCCCATTCTCATTAGATGAACATGACTGAGTGAAACTATAGCATTTAGGCCAGATAGATTGTAGCAATAAAAACTGATGCTAAGAAGTGTATGCAAAGTAGGTAATACCTCCCCAAGTCATACTAAATAGTACAATCTTGTTAACTTTGTGGTGAACTACCTCCTAAGCTGTCAAACAGAAAGTACTTTTTCTCAGGAGGATGAACCATAAACACATCCTGAACTCTGCTAATTTTCACAATGTAACTAGATTGCTGACCTTTACCAAACATCATAAATACCCACTGGATGAGGAAATATACTGAGTGGAAGGGAAACTTGAACTCCCTGAATTCGAGCCTTTACATTAAGGAAGGATAACATTTTGGCCTGCCTAACTTGCAGCCACAGGTACTTTAAGTCCCGAAGATTTACCATGACATGCTCACTTCCCCAGCACATATACCGAAGATTTACCGTGACTCCTCTGTAATAGGTTTGAAATTTACATAGGCCACTCCAACTATCCCACTAGTCTGATGGCTCTGGATTTACATGAGGAACCACACAACATCTTACAATGCTGTATTAATCAGGACTCTTGATTGCAGTCAAATCCATGTCAAATCAGGTCCAGTAAAAGCAAGATGAGGAACACATTGACTTGTGTGATTGAAGAGCTGAGGGACAGAGAACATTATATTCAACATAGTTCATCAGGAGTCACACTGCCTGGACCCCCACCTCTCAATATTGTTTTTGTGTGTTAGCGTCATTGTCTCTTAAAGCACTGTAGGTGTCTCCACGTAGCTGGGAAGAATGGCCATCATGACTGCTAGACTCACATTCTAGCATTGTGACTTAATGGCAGAGCCAGGTGCCCATCCAACTTCAACATAATGAGTGGCTTGGTTGGGGTCACCTGCACATTACTCACATAGTCATTATTCTCATAATATATACAATGCTACCTCTTGTAATCAGTAGAGTTCTATTATCAATAGCCCCAAAAGAACCACATAGAGTGGGAATAGATGGTTCCTTTCTATGCAAGGGATGCCAAACAGCAAAAAACAATACACATTCAGTTCAAATGTCTATATCCAAACTAATTTGATAGGAATAGTTAGAGTCATTGCCAGCATCCATCCTTGTTTACTCCACTCTGGCCACATTGGCCTCCTTGCTGTTCTTCAGAAAGCCATACACACTCCCGCCTCTGAGCCTTTGCACATATATCTGGAATACTTCTCTCACCTCCTTCAAGTTTGCACTCAAATATCACCTGCTCAGTGAGGATCACACTAAAATGCAACACTCCTACAGCTCTACACATACACACACACACACACACACACACACACACACACACACACACACCCTAGTGACTCAGCTTTGGCTTTTTCCTAAGCATTTATTGTCCAATATATTCTGTGTTTTACTTAATTATTGTCTCAAGGCAATAACACGAGGACAGAAACTCTTATCTGTTTCATTTACTCACTGATATATCTCTAGCACCTAGTATAGTGCCTGGCATGTAGTCGGTGCTCATTACATATTTGATGAATTAACAAATGATGGAATCTAGCAGGGGTGCCTTATCACTCTGTTAGATCATGTACATACAGTATTATACAGGGGAGTACATAATAGCACAGTACATGAATACAGTCCTCATTTATCGGCCTCCCCAGGCTTCTACAATTTAGCAAAACACATCCTAACCTCAGTGCTGTGGCACTAGACCCAGGGCGGGATTTCCACAGTTCTCTGGGAGGAGCGATCCCCTTGGATCAATTCAAGCCTTATCTCACGTCCTTGTTATGTTTGCGCAATCCGTACGATTTAAGTAGCTGCTTGGTTTCCTAATCCACATTCCTTTTTCCCACTAGGATTCAAATCCTATTCTGAATCTAAACCCTGACACCCTGCCTAGCCAGGAGGCTAGATCTTTTGGAGAGGGTGCTACTTCACCCAGACAGACCACCTGGACCCAATATACTGCCAACCATCAGTCAGAATATCACAAGAACACAGAGAATAGTGTTGCAACATCCCATCCACCAGACTGAATCCCCTTTAATACTGATTTGGCCTGATTTTCCTGGACTTTGACAGTTCCCTCTTGGACTCTGTATTTATTGCAGCTCTACAACGGAATTAGCTTTGCCTAGTCAATGATCCGTGAGACAACCGGATACTGTGAGGAGTAAACAGGCCTGGAATCCACCAGAGCTTCATACGTTTGCTCCTTCTCGTTTGACACTTGAGGGCCACACAGCCCAGGTATGTCTTTGCACCTCTGCAAGCTGTCAAACAACCTTCCCACAGTGATACACAAGTCAAAGGCACAGTCTTCAGTCTGGGGCTGAGCGTGAGTCAACCATCAGCCCCCGAGTCCCCACCCCTACCTCCCCGACGCGAGGAAACCGCTGCCTCGGCCTCTGTGGATTGGCAGTTCTGAGGCGCAAGTGTGTGAGGCCAGTTGAGACTACAATTCCCATCAGGCATAGCGGGATCACCCAGGCGCAAACCAGACCTCGGCGCGAGACCCAGCGCGGGACTTCTGGGAGAGGAAAATGACAGCACTGGGCTTGCGACTACCCACCGGCAAGCTATTGGAGCTGCCGGCGGCGCTGGGGCGCGTGAACCGAGCTTGCAGCACGTTCCAAACCTTCGCGGAAGTTCTCAGGTTGCCCACGAGACAAATGACGAAGCTCGCGTTCCCACTACAGGAACTCCAGCGGCAGCTCACACCAGACTCGAGGTTGGACCTTCACGTGAAGACCTTCGACCCGAGTCTGGAGGACATCTCCAAGGCGGAGAGCGTCTTCACGGCCACCGGCCGCAACTGCATCGAGTACCTTAGCTCCGCGGTGCGTCTCGACCACGCCCCGGACCTCCCCCACCCTGAGGTGAGAGCCACGGCTGCCCTCAGGTCGTGACGCCTCGGGCAGGCATTTTGCCGTCACCGAACGAGAGAGATTTTCTAGCTTTGTGGGGACGCATGTAATTATTTTAACTAAATAAGCATATATAGTTTATTTTGGTAATGAACGTACAAGACTATAGGATTGTAAAACCCAAACCAGTTCAAAAAATTAAATGGCTTTTTATTATCTTTTTTCTTTTTAATTAATGTAGGGGAAAACATGCCAACATAAATGAGACAAAGTGAAGACTATGAAAAGTAAAATAGTTACACAAATGTGGTGATCCTTATCAGTACGTAATTTTCACCCAAAGTCTTCTGTCGTGCAAAAGTAATAATTATATATACATGGCAACAATGTAGGTTTTTTTTAAAACAACTTTAGTGAAATTTCATGAGTGTGCATTTTATGCGTGTCTTATTAGAGAGCTCATTATTTGCCACTGCACCACTGCAGTGGAAATTTTCCTTCTAATCAGAACTGCTATGATAGTTTAAATAGAACTAAGGGGTAGGTAAGTCATTTAATAATTTTGAGATAGCGTCGTGTTTTGACTGAAATTTCTGAATTACTGGACTTTTTGTGTAATTCGTTTCTTAAAATTTAGTTTTATTTATATATTATCATTGTATTTAATCTGGCAGAGCATTTGAAATTTATGCAGGACTCAGATCAATTCATGTTGAAGGACTAACCGCAGTCTTGCAAAATATATAGCATCCCTGGCCCCACCCACTGCCACCCAGTCCTATTCATATAACCTGAGGTTATTCAAATAACCTCAATAAAAAGCCATTTAATTTAATGCCCTTCCAGATTTTCAAAACACCTCCCGGCCAGAGGGTGATACCACCTTCACCTAAAACCACTGATTGGTATTGTACCCCCTTCAATACCGTGTTAAAAAGCGGAGTCATGTATATTAATGGTTATTATCAGGAACGTCATGTTCCTTTCTACACTGTAGAGGTCTAAAGGAGAAAAGCTTAATGGGAACAAGAGGTCAAGGGGAAGAAATAACCTCATAAATACAACGGTGTTACAGTCTACTCTGGGAGTTCATAGGGAAATGCAGTTTCAGACATGTAGTTGTACTTTAGAATAAGTTTTGTTGAAATGCATCTAGTTTTTAACTTCAAAAAGTTTGTAAATATGGAATGCTTAACAAATGTCCCAAATATTCTTGAGTAGCATGATGTAGTTAAAGGCACAGGTTCTGGATATAGATGTCCTGAGTTTAAATTCCAACTTCTTCCATTTCCAGCTATATAATTTGGGGCCAGTTACTTAGCATTTCTCTACCTCTAGTTTTATCATTTGTAAGATGGGGATAATAATATTACCTACTTTATAGGGATGTTGTAAAAAGTAGATAAGAAAATTTATATTAAGTGCTTGGAAAAGTACCTGGCACTGGGAATCATTCAGTAGATAGTAGCTATATGTTAGAATTTGAGGTTCGACTAAACATAAGCCTCCTTTTTACATGGCTAGGCAAGACAATAGTTTGACAGATTTTTTCAGCTAATACAACATATAATAAAAATGTATATATAAACCTAGTACTCAGTTATCTTCTTTTTCCTTGTATAAGGTGTGTTTTATAGGCAGAAGCAATGTTGGAAAATCCTCTCTAATAAAAGCCTTATTTTCACTGGCCCCAGAGGTTGAAGTCAGAGTCTCCAAGAAACCGGTATGTTGAAGGAAAGGGTTGAGGAGGTGGGATATAAAAGAAACAGTATATTGAAATGTAAAATATGTCTGAACTATCTCTGAATTGACTAAAGTGACTAATCAATGTTGAGAGGTACAAGAAACCATACTTGCTAAGTTCCTAGAACAGTGATTTCTTTGAAACTAGTATTAAAGTAAGATATTTTAATGATGCCTGTATATATATCCCTGAAGAAGAAGGAAGTATGTCTGGATTTATTTTAGCTGTCTTGCCAGTTTCTTGAGGAAATCTTTTGTCCAAATCTTTTCCAAAGAGTTGCCAAGTAAAGTGTTCTATTGCCATTCTATATTTGCTTCTTTAAGAATGATCATCTAGTCCTACCCTGATTTTAGAGGCAACTGCTTTGAAGAGGCTTTTCCCTCCTACAATTTTGTGTATCTTGCTAACTCCTTTCTCCCTCCCTTCCCTTACTGCCCCTTGTCTCTTAAATGCAGGTATAGAGACAGTGTATTTATATTAGGCAGACCCCATTTTACCCAGGGCCAAATTATGTGATTATCCCAGCCAGTCTGCTGTAGTAGCTTTTCTGTCATTTTTTAAATTTCCTCTACTCTTTCTCAGTGATGCAGACTACCAATATCTAAGATATAGTGTCCTTAAAACTCACCCCCAGTTCCCCTCACCTTATTATCTATCCATGGCAAAACGTTCCCACCAACCTACGGCTCACTGCCCCACTTTCTTTGCATTGGAACCCTTCCATGAAGCTTCCCTAGTCTTCTCTTCCTCCCCATTTCTTCATATAGTTGATTCCCTGGCTCCATCACTGATGCTGATGACTGTAATTCATTAAATCTCCTATCCTTAGGCCTACTCTGTCTCACCAAATAACAGCTAAACTCTGATTTCTAGGTGGGGTGGGTTCCCTTCCTGCTGTGAGGAAGAAATGTATTCTTGACATTCCGAATCTGTCATTTTCCTATGGATAGACATCTCAACTGATTGGGAACCTAAGCACTGTTTTATAAAATCTTTCTTCTGAAAATATTCGTTCTGAGTTCCAAAAATTGACTCTTTAAGCTGTTTATCTTAATCTTTTGTTTTCTGATTAATAGTGTCATTGGACACAAAATCATGACTTTTTGTCATCTTTACATCATTTTAGTTTAACACATATTTTATGGTGTTGTACACGCTTTTAAAAAATGGTTTAATGAAAGCACTAAGCCATCTAATGAAACACGCAAAACATCTTGATAATAGGGAAGCAGTAGTCTAGGTGTCATAAACTATCAGGTTTTGCATCTAGGTTTTATGAAAACCTATATGACTGACAGTAAGTATTTTTAGTTTAACCAATCTGTGCCATAATTTATTTCTCTTTAAAGTGGAGATATTTTATTCATCAGAGAATATTAACTAATGTAGTAACACCATTATAGGGTAACTTTTCACTGAGAAAGAGCTAATGAAAAGACTCCGACATATTTTGGATACATATTCCTAATCAAAAGTTCTTCTTAGGTCATATGTATGCTCTTAAAAATGAATTGGAGGGAAGAAGTAGTATCTTCTAAGCTTATCTCCAGCCACTTCCCTTCTATATTCTTTTCCTGTATCATCATCAGCACAGCTAGGATTATATTCAGAACACTTAGGCTTTTAATAAATATTTGCTGATTGAATAAAAATATTTTGAGTCATTAAATATATAAAGGATGTATTTTAAGAAAGTTTTTATTTTTCCATTTATTTTATCAGGGGCACACAAAGAAAATGAATTTTTTCAAAGTTGGAAAATATTTTACATTGGTGGACATGCCAGGTTATGGCTATAGAGCTCCCGAAGATTTTGTTGACATGGTAGAGACCTATCTAAAAGAACGAAGGAAGTAAGGAAAATGTTTTTTTATAAATTTAATCCAAAAGCATGTTTTCATTAATGGAACATTCTTCACATTATGACTCCATATTATCAAGTGACTTCTTTTAGAAAGTCCATTTTATTCTCATGATATTCTACAATACAATATTTAGGGCCAAGGTATGTACTGCTTGCTTAATTTTTTCTTGTAGATTAGCTTAATCTTAAATTCAAAAGTTTTTCTAAATTAAGAGTATAAATGTATTTCAGCAGAGTTCATTAATTTTCTTATGTCAAACTTGTGAGTGGCTAATTTTGAAAATAAAAATTATTGGTTAATGTGGTATTTACTAAATTTAAATAAACCTCAGTACATTTTAAAAATACCTCTGATATCACATCCTCTGTAAATGGTATCTTTGTTGTCTCCATAGGTAGTCAAATGGCAGTTCTATGTTTCAAGCATTGCACAACATACAGAAAAATTAAATTTTTGAAATATAAAAAAGTATCTACAAGTATCTTGCTTGTTGTAGCTTTACGCAGAAACTAAGATGAAATATTTACACACAAAAAATACAAAACATAATGTCTTTGGTTTCTCTTATCTGTTACTCTTAATATTTGAGAATTTAGACATTTTTGTGATAACTTATAGTTAATTGGGTTCATGTCTCTTTCCCCACTAGAGTTCAAGCTTTTTTTTTTTTTTTTTTTATTTACTTGTCAGAGAGAGAGAGAGAGCACAAGCAGGGGGAACTGCAGGCACAGCAGGCAGAGGGAGAAGCAGGCTCCCCGCCGAGCAAGGAGCCCAATGCGGAACTCGATCCCAGGACCCTGGGATCATGCCCTGAGCCAAAGGCAGACGTTTAACGGGCTGAGCCACCCAGGTGTCCCTAGAGTTCAAGCTTTTAAAGGAAGGGACTCACTCATCTTTGTGTCCAGCCCTAGGCAGAAGATCTTAGGTCCAATACTTAACTGTTGAAATAAATTAATATTTAGTAAATTTAGTTATTGAAAATATTGAAATTGAGATTTATTGGATTGTAGGATGAACTTCTAGTAAACTGAGAATTCCTTTTGCCTAAAAAATTTTTAAATTTTGGAGTGAAAATTATTCAAAAGAAAATTTCTCAGGATAGTGAGGGTCAGGGAGAGAAATGAATGAGTATATTTGATATTGCCATTAATTTTTATTTCTGCATTCTTATAGTTTGATGAGAACATTTTTGTTAGTGGATAGTGTTGTCGGAATTCAAAAAACCGACAGTATTGCCATAGGAATGTGTGAAGAATTTGCATTACCTTATGTGGTAAGTATTTCTTTTGAATCATGGTTGCTGTTGGAAATACCAGTTTGTGTGTATGCATGTGTACATGCTTGTGTGGGTGTGTCTTTTTAATGAGAGAGCAGGTCTTGTCTCTGCAAGAGTAGTTCTCAAATAATCTTTTTTGATTATCAGCCATTAGTAGATAAGTTCTGTGGTATTTATATTCTTTTTCTTTCTCTCAGCTTAAATTTTCAAAATTATAGTCAAAGTAAAGTATTTTTAAGCTGTTCATTTAGTGTTCCTAAGTGCTTTTCCCTTTCATTTTTTTAATGGCAATATAAAATTTGTCTAAAACATATTAGTGGCTCTTTAACAGCAGTTTGGCATATACTACTTATATCAAAGTGTAAATGAAATTGCAACTGAAAAATTTGCTGAAGTAATTTGTAGTTTAAGAACCCTTGCAAGAAAATAGCGGGCTCCAGCACACACAGGTAAGATTTTTACATTCTTTAAGAAAACAATATTTCTTCTGGGAATATCTTACCAGTATTTTTTTCTGTTGTTTGTCCTAGAATAGAATACAAATTAGTAGGTTGGTATCCACATTTACTTTGCTTTGTGAGTTTTCCAGATAAAATAGCACTCCAAAGTTCCTTTCTAAGGAAAAGAATCCATTGACTATAATTTGGTTTCCAAAAAAAGGAAACCACTAAAATGTAACAGTGAAGTTTAATGCAAATCAAACCATGTTACTAATCAGCTAAGTTTTTGTATTCTTCGGATTATGGAATTTTGGGGGTTTGCCAAAGCCCTGTGAAGCATAAGCTATAACTACAGTTAGTATGAGAAGCCAAAGGTTTGATTATAGTCCACATAGTAGAAAATACCCAATAGTGCCAAACTGATTTTAAGTTATATAGTATTCCTGATTTGGCATCATAGGTACCAATTTGTAAAATTGTATATTTTCCTCAGTTTCAAAGGAAATACTACTTTCTTCTTTGGAAAGAGGTTGTGATAGAGGAATTATGTCTCTCCTTTTAAATATCAGCATATTTGCTCTTATGAGGAAAGACTCCCAATTGGAGGGACTCACAAGTCATTAGAAACCACACACTTTCTGCTTCTCGCTCCTTTTACCATTAACATTTTTTATAACTGAAAAGCCTAAATGATTAGTCAGGAAATTTAATTTTATAGAAATTCCCCAGGAAAACTGAAGGTCAAAGTTTTACTTTTTAATTGATTTTGTAATCATTCCTATAATTGTAGTGGATATAAGATACAAATAGCCTGATTTCTAGTTTGTCCTTTATATTATTACATATAAGGCAGAACCATTTTGTAGGTCGAAAATGATTATAAGTTGGCAATTTTATATGGATCAGCCTAATAAAATTATGTGTCTTAGTTAACATAAGATATATAGTGACATGAAATTTGTTTTATGTCAATTGCAAATATGACTCAAGGGTCCTTTTCACTAGTCTTGAATCTAAGATATGTTGGCCCTGTGTAGTTAAAGCACCATTTAAACAGCAAACACGTAGTATATGCTTTATACATTGCATACATTCATTCATTTAATCTTCATGGTAACTCCTTTTGGGAATGTTGCTTTTATTTTATAGATGAAAAAATAAGTATAGAGAGATTAAGAAACTTAGAAGGATCATCTAGTTGTTATTAAACATGTATAGCTAGGGGCGCCTGGGTGATGTAGTTGGTTAAGCGTCCGACTCTTGGTTTCAGCTCAGGTCATGATCTTGGGGTTGCGGGATTGAGCCCTACATGGGGCTCCCTGCTCAGCCAGAGTCTGCTAAGGTTTCTCTCTCCCTCTCCCTCCCCACCCCACCCCCCGCCATGCACTCATTCTCTCTCTAGAATAAATAAATCTTTAAAAACAAATTGTAGTTAAAATGTATAAAACTGTATATTAAAAAAGACTTAATTTCTAATGCTTAAGTATTTGTTTTCTTACAGATGGTATTAACAAAAATTGACAAATCTTCCAGGGGACATCTTTTAAAACAAGTGCTTCAGATCCAGAAATTTGTTGACACTGAAACACAAGGATGTTTTCCTCAGTTGTTTCCCGTAAGGTAAGAGTTGAATTATTTTATAACTTTATGTACTAACATCCTTTAGTATTATGTAGTGTTTCTTAAATTGAGGTATCACTTAAAATAAGAGGAGTTTGGAAGACTATGCATTAACCATGATTTATTGGTACAACCCATCAGCACTTTTATTTTTTTCTTCCTTCTATTTTGTCTTCCTTCTGCAGGCTCTTGCTGGATCTTCCCTGCAGCCTAGCTCAATCCTAGATCTCAGCAGAAGTGAAAACTTTTTACTTTTTAAAATCAGCTAAATAACAGCCACAATAAAGATACTACCATGCTTTTCTCAGTTTCCAAGAAAAACAAATTATCTTTATAGTAGAAAGCTCATTCAGGATGTGAGGGATAAAAATTTTTCTAAAAGGACCAAATATAAAGAAATGCTTCTTATAAGTTAGAATTAAGCATTGGTAGAGACAGAATGGTTATTTCTAGAGCTGGCAATTTTGAGATATTTGATAGAGTTTAGTGATGAAACATGAGTCTATACTTGTAGCTTATACCTTGGATATGGTAAGTACCTTGTACTAGAGCAGAAATATAGTGCCATTCCCATAGGATTTTCTTACTCTAACTTCTTTGAGGAAAGCAATATGGTATTTGCTATGAGAAATAATTAAACCAAGTAACAGTTGTATATGAAACTATCCCCTAATCAGTCATTCAAGGTCCTACCAATCCAGATCACATTTAAATTGTTTGTAATTATGAACATGCCTGTCAGAATCCTTCTTTCAGTCATTCCTACAAAATGCTCTTCTCCCTTGACTTTCATTCAAGTATTTATCCTGTTCATTTGTCTGTGTTCCATTTATATATTGGAGACTCCTAGGGGCAGGAATGAAATCCTACTTCTTAGAGCCCTGAGCATTGTCATGGAAGAATAGCTGTTTCTTTTAACTGTTTAATAAGAAGGAAGTGAGACCATCACTAAAAATGCAGCACAAACATAAGATGGACAGAGGACTGTGGCTTAACAGCAGCATTTATTGGGGAAAAAATTAATCTTTAGTTGACTATAAGCTGAATTTGAATTAACAGTTTAATGGGGCTGAGGAAAAACTGACAATGTTTTCTTGACCTACATTAATAGAATTATAGTGTTCCAAAAAAGGCAATGATCTAGCAGTAGTTCCACACAGCTTTGAGCCACATACCATCAGATCAATCAGGTTAGACGGTGGCTCGACATTAAGAACAACTAGAGCTATCTGAAAACAGATGGTCTTGGGAAAGGTTACATCATTCATAACACTTACCTGGTCCTCACAGTAAACATCCCTATTTCCAGCTACGGTTATAGGTCAAGGAAATGAAATAAGTTGCAGAGAGGTATTTGTTTAAATAGAAAGAGCATGGGCTTTGGGGTCAGATGGCCTTGATTTTGCATGGTTCTTCTACTTCTTGGCTATAGATTTTAAAGCAACTTATTTCATTTTCTGTGTCTGTTTTCTCACTAGTAAAAATATGATTGTTAGAAGGATCAAATAAAATGGATGTACACACAGACACATCATAAATGTTAGCTTCCTTTCTTGCCAAGTCAGTAAGTAGCAGGGGTAGGCCAACAACCCAGAGTATCAGATTTTCAGTACTTTTTAAAGATATTCCCTTCTTTAGATATGTCAGCATTCTCTGGAATCACTGCTGCCATTGTACTTGCCATAAGTGACCAAGGCACTTGAGATACAGGAGCCTGGTGACTTTCAAGAACTTCAGCATTCATTGTATATAGTGACCACATACAGGAATTTGGCAGACTGGACTTTGTAGCTCTCAAAACCCAATTCAGAAAGTAGAGTTATATACATTCCTTGGCTTTATGTGCATGACCAAGTACTAGTCTATCCCTCCAGAAAGAAGTTTGGCCTATTCATGAAATAATTATGATAAAATAAGGTTTTATTTCCTTCTCTTCCTATGATCCTTATAGGAGAAAGGTGGAAGTATAGTCCAGTAAGCTTTGGCCTTTAAGGCTTGGCAAAAGTTAAATGCTGAACTTCATGTCAGAACTCTGCCCCAGCTGAGTAGAGATGTGTAAATGGTGAAAAGCCCCTAAAAATTGATGCTGGGATCAGTCTGTCTTTATAACTGTCATGGGAGAAATATGTTAAGTAGGTACAGTATAATTGCTTTTTATATAGTGGAATTCCAAGCAAAGACAATGGACTCTATTGGACAATAAGGACTCTATTGGACAATGGACAATGGACAATAAGGACAAAGAAAATCACATTACAACATTGACAGAAATGTTGCAAATGAGTTCAAGATGCCATAATTAATGTGCGGACAGTCCAACTTGTATTTCTCCTTTAAACTATGTAACTTCACTTATAACCCAGAAATCATTATGGGCTGTTCTCAAGCAAGCAGCTTTGGTCAAAAAGTCTAAAATGCTGTATTTTATCAAGAAGGGAATTAGGAGTACAGCAGAAAATATTTTACCTGTTTTATATGCAGGTATATATGATTCTTGTATCCATAAAAATCATAGTGTATTCATAAAAGTCCATGTAGCCTGAGAAACCATGTGGTCACTTCCAGCTGACAAATGGATGGATGCATATGGATGGATATAGTAAGATGAGTAGACAATAATAGACACAATAATGGTGATGATGATTTTTTAAAATGATGAAAAAAGGTCTAAATTATCAAGGTTGTTGAATCTTTGTCACAAGAAGAATAAACTAAAGAAATCAAAACTTTTAGTCTAGGAAATAAAATGCAAAATAGAAGATATTCCAATAGCATTTTTCACAGAAATAGAACAGTCTTAAAATTTGTATGGAACTACCAAAGACCACAAATAACCAAAGCAATCTTGAGAAAGAACAAAGCTGAAGGTATCATGGTCCCTGATTTCAAACAATATATTGTAAAGTTACAGTAATCAAAAAGGTATGGTACTCGCATAAAAAAAGACACATATATCAATGGAACAGAATAGAGAGGGCAGAAATAATCGCACACATATATGGTCACTATGACAAAGAAGCCAAGAATATACATTCGGAAGAGGGCAGTGTCTTCAATATCTGGTGTTGGCAAAACAGGAAAGCTACATGCAAAAGAATGAAACTTAGATTACTGTCTTACATTATACATAAAAATTAATTCAAAATGGATTAAGGACTGGAATGTAAGGCCTGAAGCCATAAAACTCCTAGAAGAAAACATAAGCCCTTAACATCAGACTTGGCAATGATTTTTTGGAGTTGACACCAAAAGCGAAGGCAACAATAGCAAAAATAAACACAAGGGACTACAGTGAACTATAAAAAAGCTTCTGCACAGCAAAGGAAACCACACAAAATGAATAGACAACTTCCTGAATGAAAGTATTTGCAAATCATGTATCTGATAGGGGCTAATATCTGAAATACATAACTCCTACAACTCAATAGCAAAAAAAAAAAAATGATTAAAAAATGGGCAGAGGATCTGAATAGACATTTTTCTGAAGAATGCACACACATGGCCAACAGAAAAAGATGAAAACATGAAAAGATGCTTAGCATCACTAACCATCAGGGAAATGCAAATCAAAACCACCACAATGAGATTACCACCTCACACCTATTGGAATGGCTTTTATCAAAAAGGCAAAAAAAAAAAAAAAAGCAAGAAATAACTAGCATTGGTGAGAATGTGGAGAAAAGGGAACCCATGTACACGGTTGGGAATGAAATTAGTGCAGACTCTGGAAAAGTATGAGGTTCTTCAAAAAATTGAAAATAGAACTACCATATGATCCCAAAATACCACTTACAAGTATTTATCTGAAGAAAACAAAAACTAATTTAAAAAGATACCTGCACCCCCACATTCACTGCAGCATTATTTACAATAGCCAAGATATGGAAACAGCCTAACTGTCCATTGATAGATGAATGGACGAAGAAAGTGTGGATATATGTATACACAATGGAATACAATTCAGCCATAAGAAAGAATGAAATATTGCCATTTGTGACAACATGGGTGGATTTTGAGGGGATTATACTGAATGAAATAAGCAGAAAAGACAAATACCATATGATCTCACTTATATGTGGAATTTGAAAAACAACAAAAAAGCAAATCATAGATACAGAGATTGGTGGTGGTTAGAGGTGGAGGTTGGGGGATAGGAGATATGGGTGATGGGGATCAAAAGGTACAAACTTCCAGTTATAAAATAAGTCATTGAGATATACAGCATGGTGACAATTATACTGTATTGCATATTTGAAAGTTGCTGAGAGCAGATCTCAAAAGTCCTCATCACAAGAAAAGGAAAAATTATAATTATGCCTGATGACAGATGTTAACTAGACTTTACTGCTATCATTTTACAATGTATACAAGTATCTAATCATTATGTTGTACAACTGAAGCTAATGTTATGTGTCAATTATACCTCAATTTAAAAAAAAAAAAACTTAGTCTGGTTAATAAAAGGCAAAGTAGTAGATTTGGTGAAATTTTTGGGATCCTGAAGGAAATTGATCAGATAATGTGGATCATCAGATTTCGAATACAAGAGGCTGACGGAAGAGAGGAAAGGTAGAACAAATTAAGACATTCAGTTTCATACGTGGAACTCAAGAGTTTTTAAGTTAGATGAATTCAGATATGTTACTATATCTGAAGTAAAGAAGAAAATTTTTCTTTTCTTTTCACAGTTCTGTGACCTATTCTGGAATCCATCTGTTGAGATGCTTTATAGCGAATATAACAGGAAATCTTAAGACTAATGGCCTCTAGTTTAGCTGAAGATTCAAAATTCTTTTTGTCAACTGGAGTTGAACATATAGAATTTCAACTTTGTTTTAAATGTTGTGTATCTATAATTTGCAGAAGGATAATTTCATCTTTAAAACCTGCATCTTCCCAAAGCAAGAATGAATTTGTGCTGGGGAAAAAAAAGTTTATAAATAAATTATCCAGTTCATTAGAACAGATACTGTTCCTGTTTTAACAGTGTTTCTATTTTAACATATTGACAAACAAGAGCATATAGAAGTCCATTATGTGAAAACCTATTACTATGTAGAGAAGGATTTGCCCTGTTTTTATTGGGCTTTTGTCTTTTAAAGACAATGTCTATTATGTATATTTAAGGATTAAAATGGACTAGGTAAAAAAAGGGGCTACTTTTCTGTTAAGCATTTATAGGTAGATGGAAGATAAATGCTTCTCTCTATGCCTATAATTTATCTTTTTTTCTGAGTCCTTATTTGAATATAAAAAAAAAATATTCTTGATAAAAGTTCAGTCAGTCCATGCTGGAAACATCAGTCATTTCAGACTGGGATCATTCACCTTCAAGTGAACACAGGATTTAGAATCAGAAGACCAGAATTTAAGTTCCAGTTCTAATATTTATTATATTGGGTCTTGGGCAAATTACTTGATTTCTCTGCCCTTCATTTATAACTCACAAAGCTTATAGAAGTTAAAATAGTATTGTATGTGTAAAAGTATCTGTATACTCTATATATATTTGTAAAGTGAAACCAACCAAGAATACAGCAAAATTCAGATTTATCACAGAAAACCTCTTGTCATAGAGGTGGTAACATTTTCTCTAGTGAAAGACAAAAACCAAGAACTAGTTTTAAGTGAGAACACTGATATTTGCAAAAAGCAGAAAAAGTTGATGGACCAGTTTAGAATTGTACAATAAGATTCAGAATGGAAAGATAAAGCCTTACTTTGACCTAAAGTTAACAGAAAAGATTTTTATGAAGATGCTACTGACCTATTCATGTAAGTGGCTTAGCTTTTCAAAGTGAGGCTGAATACTAAAAAATTATAGCAGTAGCCCTGGATAAAAACTTAAGGCTGTAAAACAAGTTTGTGGCTTTTTTAGGGAATTCGATTATGTTTATGTTTCCAGCTTTATAGTTGATAGCCTTGGTCTTGCACTGCTAACCAGCAGTGTTTTAAAAAAGAAACAAAAAACTTTATGTAGGTATTCACAAAGTAAAATATATGGTTACAATAGACTAATCTTAGAAGTCATCATTTTGCTTGCCAGTGGTACTTTACTGCTTGTCTTAGCCGTGGTTCTTCTCAGAGCAGAGCACAAAACAGAAGTTTGCATGCAGTCGTTTATTTGGGAAGTGATCCCAGGGTACAGGAGTGATGGAGAAAGGAAACAGAAGAAAGGAAAGTCAATCAAGGATGCAGGAGTTGGACATCACATAGGTACTAGTCTTGATCTTGAGGGACCTTCTGGGGAGCCTTAGGAAATGTGCCTCTGAGTTGTCTTTGAAGTAGGGAGAAGGTGGCTCCACACTTCTTCCAGCTTGTGCATGCCTAAGTGCCAAGCAGTTCCTGCAACTTGTCAGAAGGAGCAGGAAGAGAGAGGTCTTTGGAACAGGAGGCAAAGTGCAGTTGTCCACTCCTATTGGAAACTGGTTGCTACAGGTGTGGCTGAACTAAGGCCAAGAGGATTTGGCATGGGAGGTCTCACCACAGTGCTCTTATGAATGACCTGAGTGTTTTAATGCTACCAGAGCAGTAAAATTGGTATTCACGATGATGACACTAACAGTTTTTTTTTTCTTTTTTGGCAGGGGGGAGGGGGCGCAGAGGGAGAGGGAAAAAAAGAGAACCTTAAGCAGTTTCCACATTCAGCTCGGAACCCACTGTGGGGCTCAATCTCACAACCCTGAGATAATGACCTGAGCTGAAATCAAGAATTGCATGCTTAACCAACTGAGCCACCCAGGCTATTTATTAAGGACTTTGAAGTAAATCAGAATGTTTAGCAAGGTTTCAGAAAGAAGGAAGCCATGCCCTGGCTGTGTTTATCAGTCTCTTCAGAAGGTAATCTGCATTTTAAACAACCCACCAAGTGATTCTCAAAACAGCCTAAGGTATCAGAACCACCAGTATAGATAAGTGGGAAAATCATGCAACTCTTGATTTCAGCTCAGGTCATTATCTCAGAAAGAACAAGGCCAGATAAAGAATGGAACGGAAACAGATTAAGGATGGCCAAGGAAAACAAGGGTGCGGTATATACTGGGGCACTGTTTTATTTTTCTATATATCTACATATAACATAAAACTTAAGGCTACAACCTTCTTAACAAATAGAAGCTTACTGACCTAATTCTAGTAAACTAGAATATTTGAAAATATGTAAGATTTACCCTCTGAGCAATGGTACAAACAATATAAAAATACCAGATGACAGCATCAGCATTAAATTATAGATTTAATGTGTGGCCTCCTGGGTCTATTTTGTATCAACTAAGCTGTATTTTTTTATTTAACTTTATCTACTTCTACTTTGTTATCCTGTTTGTATATCATGTATAACCACATGTCACCTTACATCCTTTCTGGAAAAAAAGTTTATTTGGAATCAGTCACTAGCACCCAAATAAGTAAACCAGAAAAAAACCCAAAAGCTTGTGGAGAACTCCAAAAGCATTTTAATATGCCCTCCTGTGAGATAAGGTAAATGAAGTGAAATATGGTAGTGACCAGTCCCTGAGAATACAGTTAGTGGCAAAACTTTTTAGATCCTTGTGATGATCAATTCTAATTTATAATCAAGACAGCACAACCAGGAGAAGCTACAAATATTGGTTTTTGGAGATGAGCTTATCTACAATGGAGCCAGTTAAGACCAAAGTGACCTTTTAAGCACTCCTTGATACTTCCAACCCCACCTGACTCCCCAGATACCCTAAGACACAGTAGGTTTTTATAAACCTAATTACTCAGTTCTTAATTCCCTGGTAAATCATAAAATTATTCTGTTTTTCAGGGACAGCTGTTTTACAGTTTTAATCAAGGAATTATATCTGCTTTTCAAGGACAGGATATGGTATATTTTTTTCATCTTAACACCTGGTACAAAGTCAAACTCAAAATCTGACTATTTAATATTCAAATACTTGTCAGTTAAATGACACAGAGCTACTATAAATGTTTATTGAACTGAAATGAACTGCCGTACAATGTTACACTAAGGTAGCTCATCTCTGAGTCCAAGTGGTACTTCCAAGTCTTTCCAGATTTTTTTTCAGCAGTTCCATGTAAAACAGCAGGACACTGGACCAGTTTGTTAAGCACTTAAATGTCTCACAAATGAGCATCTAAACTCCCATTTGAGCAAAAATATCATCAATGTCATCTGTCTCCTTAATGGTTCCTGATGTATTATGTTTGTTCATTTGCATCACTGTCCATGAATCAGTTTCATTTTCCTTGCTTCCTGTAAGGTTTTCATGAATTTGTTTCTCTTTAGTTTGTATGACAGGATTTGAAACTCTGCTACTCAAGAAGTGATTACTGTTAGGGTAGAGATCAGTTCTATGAACTGTACAGTGCGAGAGTCTCCATTTACTACTATCTGTAGCATTCTGAGTCCCTTGAGGGGATGGCTGAATTGCCTCTGAAAGAGTCAACTGCAACTTTCTCTGTAGTTTCCTCTGTTCCAGTAAAAATCTATTCTGAGATCTTCTTCGGCTCACATGATGCTTTGAGGTTTTGATTCCTGAGCCACGAAGAAGGCAGTTGCAAATAGATGTTTTTATGCATTCTAGTTTCTTCGGCAAACTTTAAAGGACAAGAGAAAGGAAAAATCTGGGATTAAGACACAAAGACATTTTCAAAAACTTTTGTCTCCTTTTTACCAACTCCCAAAAGAAAAGTACACAATTTATTTACAAGTCCTATGCCTGTGTACAACCCCAGAATTATCACAAGAAATACGAAAATAGGAGCTTCAACCCAAATCTGTGTTTTCAGAGCAGAGCTTCCCTTTGATTCAGACTAGCCAAGTATGTCCCCATTATGTTCCCAAAGTAAAGTACCTCCTACAACTGCCTGGCAAGGTAGCTGAATGGTGAGATACCCGCACACTTTAGTGTCAGAGCCTCTCCCTGATAACCGCTAAACTGTCCGTAGTGTAATAGGAGTGGACTGGGGAAAGGATATATCACAAAGAGAACCATCTGCCTGGATGCATTAATCCATATCTGGATAAACAACTTCATGTTTATCAGGGAGGGAACAAAGGAAAAGGAATCAAGGTGAGGGAGGGAGTTTATCTAAGAATGAGAAGACAGAGCTTCTGGCATAGACCACCTGACACCTTGGGCTGCCCTAATCGTGATTCATATATCTTCCTCAAGTGTGGGAATTCAGAACTCAAGCAGCTGATCATTTTAGGTGTTTTGCTTCTGAATAAGGTATACTGCGACAAGGTACATCAGTACCTTGCTAACTGCCTCACTGTTTGTGATAGATTTCAAAAGATTTGCATGGGCCTGTAACTTCTACCCCCTCACTCTCCCCTTTTCCTTTTTAAATAAATACATAACTTTGAGGAAACTCCTTTATAATGTAGTAATTCAAGATCAGTTTCATACCCTTTTCTTGTTTACTCTAAGTGGTGATTTTTAAGTGGGGAGAGGGTAAGTGTACCTCCTAATTGAAATGGAAATAGAAAAAAATGAAAACAGAAGAATCAGAGGATCTGAATTGAATTCTGGATCTCCAGCTGTAACAATCTGAGCAAAATTCCCTATGTCCTCAGCTACAAAATGGGAATAATACTGCCTACCTCAGAGAGTTATCATGGACATTAAGCAAATTTAAAATGTACTGTAAGTATAACATATTGAAGCAGCAAAACAGGGCAGTACGAAAGAACAGTTATTTTTGTGGGGAAGGGAATAATGGTTTAACCAAATACCACTTTGTTACCCTTCTCACTAACTCTTAATTATTGTCATCTTTGTCTCATCTACCCCTTTTCCATCTTGGGCTGAGTTCCCACCCTAGAATAGTTCCTCTTTAGATGGCTACAGGTCTTTAAAGGACCCTAATGTAGAAACCCTTCCAACAATTCATTTCTTAGGAATACTTAACAACTTCTCCCACAACTCTTAATCAAAACTTGTTTTTGTTGATCTTTACAGCCATTTGTGTCTAAAATTGTTACCATGGGCATCTATTAGTTTCTCAATAAAAATATAAAACCCTAAAGTGTCTAACTTCATTGTAATGCTTCAAGTAATACTGGCTCACAAAGAAAACCATCCTTAAGCAGTTCTGTGAATCTAAGAATCAGAGGAAAAGGAAGAAATCAATACATGGGGAGTCTGGCACCCATGAACAAACATTACTTGACCCTAAGCCCAGAGTCTGGTGTGTGTCCTTGTAAGAGGCAGACCCTTCTGCTCTCACACCCTCATCCTGCTGCCCTGAAGCTGTGGGCAGACTGGCTGTCTCTCCTACTAGAGCAAGAGTGAAGAGTTAGTACTCCATGAGGATTAAGTCTTACACAATGTATCCCCAGGCTTAGCATACCACAAACACTCCTAAGGCTTTCTGAAGGAACAAATGGAATGGTGAAGAACATAAATGAATAAATCCAATTAACCAAGTTAACTTTCTTCTTCCCAGTGATACAGCTGTGCCCAACAAAGGCAAACAAAATTGCAGTTTGAATAGATCCTTCTTTTAGCCACCCTAGGGCTACTGGCCATCCCATTTTTTAAAAAGCTGACTTGTATATACTTTTGCCCTATACAACAGAAAAAGTAAAGGAATATAATTCTTATTATATACCTACCTATAGCCTTGAGCTTCCACATGTTTAAGCCGGTTACTTTTAAGAAGTTTGTTACCTAGAAAGGAGGCCTGAGCCTTGAGTTTTTTGCTCCTGCACCACAAAATTGCTGTTTGAATTTCTTCAGAAAGTTGAGTGAAACTCTCAGCCTCTCGAAATCTTTGCACAAAACTTTTGGCACAGGGAGTTCCTGTTGCTTTCTGAGAAGAACGTTTGGTTCCCTTTACTTTGGACTGAGAACATTTAAATTTGGTCTCCTGAAACATGGAAAGGTGAGAAAAATATATTGGATTTGGTACTGATGTGTAAATATATAACAACAGAAAAGTTGACTCACTGACTATGAAAATTAGAAAATGTCTTTTTTTAAAAGAAAGGTTTTTTAAAGCTCACTGTGCTTTCCTTTGTATTAAAAAACTTAACGAGAAGCCATCAGAGAGGAGGACAAACCATGAGAGACTCTTAACTATAGGAAACAAACAGGGTTGCTGGAGGGGAGAGGGGTGGGCATTGAGAAGGGCATGTGATGTGATGAGCCCTGGGTGTTATACGCAACTGATGAATTACTGAACTCTACATCTGAAACTAATGTTGGCTAATTGAATTTAAATTTAAAAAAAAAACAAAACCTAATTTTTTATCCACCGCTCCTAACACAAGATTTTTTTTACCCCCTCTATGCAACAACAGATCCCATCTATAACTGAATTCAGATGGGAAACATAAATATTCTAACTGAGATCTATTTAATCTATACATAAGAATGAAACTCTACATGAATAAATACTGGTCAAAGTCTATCTGGTAGGGGAAAAAAAAATGACTGACGAGCCCTTTTCCTTGATACTACTAGACTACCACAAATTTGTTTTTCACTTATTTCCATACCCTGAGTTTCCCTCCTCAGTGATGGGTCATAAATGTTACTGAAAACACATGAAGACAGGGATGATGCTGAATGTATGTTAAAAATGCTTAACTGAGCAACACTTCTAATTCAACCATCTTTTGATGTGGCACCTTTGTCTCTTCAACCCCATCCTTCTATGTCAAGTAGAGTCTGAATTGTAGCAGCTTTCATTGTTTACGAAAATATGCCACTTACTAGGTCTGCTTTCATCCTTCATTCAAAACTTCTTCCAAATTTCTCACTTTCAAGAAAAACATTAAAAAGTAGTAGAAAATATAAAAGTAGAGACCTATCAATACTTTGCATTGGTGATCGATAAAAGAAATTTGACCTTAGAAGCAAGCTGAGCATGTTAGTGCTAATTGCTAAAACTGTGGTAGTGATTAGTCATGAACAAGGGCTGCTGACCAACCAACCAGCTTTAAAACCAGCTCACCCAGGAACAGCTGGATGGACTGCAGAACTTTCAAGGGTCAGAGAACCATAGTTCTTGAGACAGAGTTGACAAAACAATTTGGGGGACTGATATAATGGTAAAGAACACAGACTGTGAGGGGCCCCTGGGTGGCTCAGATGGTTAAGCGTCTGCCTTCGGCTCAGGTCATGATCCCAGGGTCCTGGGATCGAGTCCCGCATCGGGCTCCCTGCTCCTTGGTAGCCTGCTTCTCCCTCTGCTTCTCTCTCTCTCCCTCCCTCTCTCTCCCTCTGTCTCTCATGAATAAATAAATAAAATCTTAAAAAAATAAATAAATAAAATCTAAAAAAAAAAAAAAAAAAACACAGACTGTGAAACCAGACTGCCTGTGTTCAAATCCCAGCACTGCCCTGTACTTGTGGTGTGTCCTGAGCAAGTTCCTTGTCCTTTCTAGGCCTCAATTTTTCTCATCTGAACTATGGAAACAGTAATAATAGCACCAACCTCACAGGGCTTTTGCAAGGATTGTAGGAATTAACACACATAAAGCATTTCAAAAGTAAATGCAATATCTGTATTAGCTATTATTAGGACTATGATGATGATGATGATGATGATGATGATGATGATGATGATGATGATTCCTCCCTCCAGAACTCATAAATTGGATAGAATATAAATCCAAGCTAGAATCCCTATAAACATTCAAGAAAGAACTCTGACTTAACAGAAATGATTAAGAATTTTTAAATAGAAAAGAAGAAGTAATCCATGCAGGAAACCAGGAGAAAACAATCTGAGAAGGACAGATGGTAACAGAAGTCAAGTAATTACCACATCAAAGTGGGTGACACTCATGTACTTTACTTATCTGTTGCTAGGTCCAGAACAGAATTTACAGACACTGACTAAAAGGAATCATGTTAAAGCTTGAAGCCTAACGGGGAAAGAAAGAGAAGCCTCATGACAAAAGATGAGGATGACAGTAACAATGATAACAGCTAATAACATCCGACCACAGTTAAGTGCTTACCATACTCCAGACTCTGTGCCAAAGACTACATGCATGAAAACTGCATAACCCTATGGGGGGCATACTATATTAGAAAAAAGAGGTGTGGGCAGGTCAAGAAACTTAAGGTCACACAGCTAGTACCAACTAAAGCCAGGACTCAAACCATTTCTGACTACATGCTCATACTCTTTACTTTTTAAGATTTTATGCATTTATTTGAGAGAGTGAGAGAGTGAGCGAGCATGAGCCGGGGGCTGAAGCAGAGAGGGAAGGAGAGGGACAAGCAGATTCCACACTGAGCACAGAGCTTATGCGGCGCTTAATCCCAGGACCCCGAGATCATGACCTGAGGCAAAATCAAGAGTCAGACGCTCAACTGACTGAGCAATCCAGGCACCCCCAAAGCTCATACTGTTAATACAATCCGCACCTACAATAGATCCTAGGGACGCTTTAAAATTCTAGTGAAACTGAGTAAGATGTTTTTGAAGGCATTCTCTAACCCAAATTTATTGGATGCACTCAGTCCCTTGGGAGTGCCTCTATTCATTCAGAAGCATAGGCTGAAAACTAAGGTGGCATTATGCTGAGAGCTGGGGATAAAAACAGAGATTCAATCTTTGCCCTAGGCAAATGGCATCTACTCTACAAATTAGCAGAAATCATAAGCCATAGTAATATAAGCCAGACAAACCTGAATAGCTTTGTGTTTCAGCTGTTTGCAGAAAGCTCTCACATCAAATTCTGATGACTTTTCTGTAGAGATGGAGAGACCACAGATACAAAAACTTAGGCATACCATTTTCAAATCAGTGAATTCTTAAGTATATGACATTTCTTGCCAAATTTCTAGAAAAGAAATAAAGGGAATTATAAGAGTTTGCTATATAAAAGCAAATTACCTTTGAAGATTCTCTTATTCTGTACTGGCTGTCCAAGATCCACATTATTCTGTGTATTGATCCTCATTTGTTTAGCTTTTTTGGAAATTCTGAGTACAGTTTCTTTGCTAGACCTTGGTGATTGCTCTTTTGTTAAAAACAGTTTATTTAACAATTTAGTTACTCCTTTAGCTGCAAAAGCTGTAGGCACTTTTTTCTTAAAAACCTCAAAATAGGGCTGTCCTAAAAATTCAGCAATATCAGAGGGAAAAGTAAAATCTTTGAAGTAAGGCAGTGGTTGAATCCTAGAGACCTCTTGAAGCAATCTGAACAATGGCTCATATAAAGAAGTCAGCCTTTTCAAAACACCTTTATAGAGAACCCTAGAAAAAGAGAGGAGGTCATGAATTAGCCAGTAATTATAATTTGCAGATTATTTAATAACCACAACAGACTCAAAGCTGAAAATAAATGTCTATCTGTCTGCCACTATAGATAAAAAAGGCTCTAGCGTGGGCGCCTAGGTGGCTCAGTTGGTTAAGCGACTGCCTTCGGCTCAGGTCATGATCCCGGAGTCCTGGGATCGAGTCTCGCATGGGGCTCCCCGCTCAGCGGGGAGTCTGCTTCTCCCTCTGACCCTCCCCCTCTCCTGCTCTCTCTGTCTCATTCTTTCTCTCTCAAATAAATAAATAAAAATCTTTAAAAAAAAACTTTATTAAAAAAAAAATGCTCTAGCACATATTTGTGAAGAGCCAGATTAGTCCAGCCCAAACAGAAAAATCCAAGTACAAAATGTTACTAAAACTAAATAAAGTACTCCACGGGAAGATGTCTCAAGGATATGCATCAATATCTTATGTATAAGGTTTTAGCTACATGGTGAGATTTTAGGCAAGTTTCAGGTTCTTCACATCTTCTCTGTTCTTTTGGAATGTCTTAAAATAAGCATGTAATATTGTTATAATCAGCAAAAATTAAAGCTATTTTCATTCCAGAAAAGAATAATATGTGAGCTGTTAGTTGGTAATTCTAATGTTATCTCTAAGAATAAACAGAATAAACAAGATGATTGGAAATAGTACTTGAGAGACCCAGGATAAGACATCAAAGACCTAACCATCAATACTTAGGTTCCCAATCCACCCCAAGTAAACTCCAATCAACTGAAGAAATGGAACCCCTGCACCATCAGCATCCCATGGGAAAACAAATATGAAAACCTAGGCTGAGTTAGATGAAAAAGAAATGATGGACTTCAAAGGTACATACATACATACCATAACCTGCTCACCAGCCCAACCATCACAAGGTTTAAAATAATGAATTCTTGTAAGCCAAGGTGTTTCACAGTCAAGCTGGAGAATCAAATTAAAGTTGGAAAACAAAACCAAAGTAATTTGGATTTTACAAGTTACATTTATGAAAGAAACAGATGGGAAACAATTTTCTTGAAGAAATTAAAGCTTTAAAACATTCTATTTTCAATCATGGAAACAAAGTAATACGCACTCTGCTAGAGTTCTCATTAGTTAGCTTCTATGATTAAGAATTTCTGTCAGTGCCCTTAGGATAATACATGCTAGATGGAGACCAGCAGTCTCTGGCAATGGCTGTATCAGGCAATTCCTAGGAAAAGGAGGCCAAGAAGCAAAATTTTAAGAATACGTTATAACTTTTACAAATCTCCTAGCTTTCAAACAGTAATACTATTAAATATATCCAAACAATTCCAATTCAGAGGAAAGCATTTCAGTTGATCAAGGATACAGAAATGTCTTGCAGCAACAGTCCAAGAAGCGAAGTAACAACTTGCAGGCTCCCAAAATCTTCATGAGCACCAGCTCAACCACCGGTTGGCTGGGAATGACACATGCTTTGGTAGTTACAGGCTGGTTTTCACTTCAAAAATGGAAAAGAATGTTATTTTCATTCTTAAAGTTCATTACTTATAAAGCACTTACACAGCAGTTTTCAAGCACAGATGAGCTGGAAGCCCAATCTGAAGTAGTTATGTTCAATAATAATTCGCTGGAGTTGATAGACAACAATGTTTCAATATAATCTATCTTGACCCAGATTTCAGTGTCATGCCAGTCCCTCCTACAAGCCAACAGAGGAAAGACTATCACAAATACCAGGTGCCCCTTATTAAAACAAAATTTGTAAAGCTCCTCAGTTGGGTTATATCCCAACACCAGGCAAAGAAAAGTCCAAAGGGAGATCACATTGAAGAGCATGAGTTCCCAGCCCACCACACAACCCATCACAAAGCAACTGGACCACTTACTTGGAAGAAAACAACTCAGACAGATGTTGAATTGAACCCTCCAAATCCATGTTTTTCAAACGTTTTAAACATTGTTCAACCTGAGAGAGGGAAGAGCAGCTCAAATTCATATAATACAGACATGGCCACTGATAGGACCAGGAAAGCAAAGAAATGCAAAAGTTCAAAGTATGGAAATACACTCAACACAAGGGAATACCTCTGTTTTAGGGTAAAGTAATCTGTAGCTCAAAGGCAATTGCCCCTCCTTAAAGATTTGAAATTAACCCAGCCAAACAAATTTCTCAAATCAGGTTATAACTAGGAATTTACTATATGTCAGGATGTGCTTGATGCTATAAACGGCACCGAACTAAGTATGAGATTATTCTCAAGATTTTTCTGAAGCAACACACTTTCTAATAATGAAACTATTAAAACAAGAGAGTAAATTAATTAAGCGCTAAATTTCAGCAGTTTGTAAATGGCCACAGAAATGAGGGAAGTGATTGGTTTATTCACTTTACAAAAGTATACTGAACACCTACTATATGCAAGGCATGCTGGGAAATAAAATAGTATATAAGACACTTCCCATTCTCTTGTTGCTAAAAATCTAGTAGTAAAAATAAGAAGACATATAAATTTTTAAATACTAAAATAAAAGATATATCCTATTTAAAATTGCAATCTGCTCCGCACCCCTCCTTTTCCTGCTTTATTTTTCTCCATGGCACTTATCACGATCTGACATTCCATGTATTGACTGACTAATGGTCCTTCTCCTCTCAGCTACAAAGGAAGCTCCATGAGGGCAACATATTTCATCTATTTTATCCGCCACTCTAACTCGGCACTTTGCAGTGTTAAGTAGGCACCCAACAGCATTTTTATTTAAAAAAAAAAAAAAGGTAAAAGCTATGCATTATACAAAATGTGGTAAGAATTCTGTAGTCCTCAGGAAATACCACATGAAGGGCACGCATGGGACTGCATCTAGACTTTGAAGGGTGTAATAATCTGGATGGGCACTGATACTGGCAAAGATAATATCTTGCTAAAGCTACATACATGCTACTAAAAATTTAAGTAACGATTCTATCATAACAGCATAGTTTTCAGAACAATGGAACCAATGATCTTCAAATTCTCTGGGGTTAGCTCCTATCTTTTCAGTTTTTAATTCTGGACACTAGGAGAGAAGCACTGACAAACCAAGATGATAAAACACTTGGGAGGAACATAAGAACAGTCTTCATAACCCAAAGTATTCATATAGAGAAAGGAATCAAGACTATTTTCTGTGCTTTATGTATGGGAACATGAGAGGGAGGCTAATTCTACTACTTAGCTTTCTTTGAAGGGAGAAAAAAGTAGATGACAGTAGTGTGAATAGTGAAATGTTAAGCAGCTAGAAGGCAGTAGTAGGAATGGAGATGGTAGTTGCAGCAGCATGAAACATGTTCCCTACTTGAAGGAACGGCAGGGGACATAAAACATTACACAAATAACTGCCACATGCGGACCACGCTCAATACCATAATAGTAGTACAAAGGGGAAGCCCAAATAGCCCACAGTCATAAAAAAAAGGAGTTCCACTACACTAATAATCAAAAAATGCAACTTAAAATGAGATTATCACAATATGCACTCATGCTACACCTTAGGAAGAAGTTTATCACTGCCAGATGGCTTGAAATGGGACTTGCAGGATGGGAAGACTTTTACCAGGCAGAGATGGAGGGGCTGGGTATTCTAACCGTACAGGACCAGGTAAGCAAAAGTCAGGTGAGAGAACGAACGTGGTGAGCAGGGGGAATTGTGAAGAGTTCAGGTTGCTTGGAATATAAAATACATGAAGGTGAGAGCAAGCTAAGGAAAACTGAAAAGGCCAGATCATGCAGGATATTGTAAGCCAAGCTAAGAGGTTTCATCTTTATTCAGGAGACAATGGAGAACCATTAAAAATATCAAAGCCAAGTTTTAGGATGATTAACCTGGCTTTGGCATATAGGATATGCAAGAGTATAGGAAAGACTGGAGTTGAGGGAAGGTCAATTAGGATAGCAAGACAACTAAAAGTTGACAAGTTCTGAAGAAAGAAGATGGAGCCAGAACTAAAAGGGTCTAGATATAGAGAAAGTTTTGACCGATCAATTGACTGAATGGGAGAGCTACATAAAAGGAAGAAGCAGAGAAAACAGAACACCAATTTTTTCTGATTATTATTTGTAACTTGGAAGCCAGGAAGAAAAATAGGTTCAATCTGATATGTTCAACTTGAAATACATTCAAGTTTGGTTTTAGATTAAAAGACTCCTAAAGAGATAAAAAGCTGCCCCAGCAAAGAAAACTTAGGGAAAGACCACGCTCCCAGATCTTTCTTTGATGAAGAAATCTCCATTCTTTTTGCCTTAAGTAATGGGAGGAGAAAATTAACCAGAGGGCACAAATCTGTAAAGTTAGAGAATTTGTCTGTTTCACCCCTGTATACTGAACACCACGCACAGTGCCTAGCACAAAGAAAGTTACAAAAAATACCTGCAGAATTAATAAGGTGAATGAATTTATGAGCTTATAAGGAACCCTAATAATCGCTAAACTAGAGGGCCCAATTTTGTCTTAAACTCTAAACATTACAGGAAACCACTTTCCATAACTTGTTATACAGCCATTTAGTCTAATATATTACTGATTAGATTATATGCCCCACAATATATAAACCACAACTTTGTTCTTTTTATGATTTTAGGATTTTGATTATGCTCAGGAAATTGTTTCTTAATCCAACACTTCATCTTGCTCAAATCACTGTATCTGTGAACTAGGCAAAAGTACTATAATTATAGATTATATATAATGGAAACTTCATAAAAATTACCCACTAGAAACAAGACTGGCAAAGAATTAAACACAGTTCCTTTCTAAATAAATTGCTTTTTGAAATGCTTTCAGGGGAAAAAAAAAAATGAAAGCCCACATGCAACTGTGGACTGAGGATCTATTAAGTCACAAGTAACTGACTGAGTTTCCCATAATAACAAAATATTAAGTGACAGTGTGATTTCATTTTCATCAAGCAAACATGTTGAGTAGTAAACACAGGGCTTCCTCCTTACCTGTTTGAGGGCTAAGTGGGGCTTGTGGCGGCCCATTCTGTTGTGATTGCTGTAAAGGACTGCGCATAGCACATCTGTTTCTGCATCTAAGGTTTGGCTCTTCAGTGACAGTGTAACAAGACAGCATTCTCTAATTATGGCTGCAACACAAAGGTCTAAACCAGAGATATTTAATAAAACTTAATATGTATTTCTACATTAAACTTATTATGTAAAAATACCCGAAGGAACATCTTTCCTTACTAAGGGGATTAAGAACAAATTCATATAATCAGCTTTAACTATAAGAACATTATTAACAATTCTAAGTATGTGAAAGGATGGAAAATGGTGACCGAGGATATAAAGTTCAGAAATCACTAAGAGAACATCTGTTAAACAATAACGTGTATCTTTGTATCACATTTTACTATGATTTTTAATAACCTTTCATATGACTACTTTGCAGTCACTTGGTGTACACTTATGCCTAAGGACTTTGATGGCAGGGTACATGTTCTATACTTCTCTAAATCCCCTAATTTGTTATGTACATAAGCAAGGCAGAATGGATAAACTCATACTCTTAAAAGCAAAGGTGCAATATGTGGGTACTACTTTCAGATAGTACCAGATAAGAGAAACCACTGTGGCAACTGGAAGTTACATTATTTGATGAATGCCTGACTGAACACAGGGCGCTCAGAACGAAGTAACACCTTCCTAGTCTGAAAAGCTGTGAAGTAGAAGGTGGAGTTAATGTGTGTCTCTGTGGTACTGAGGGTAGCACTAGCATCCCAGATGGATGGAATACAAAGGCAGATTCCTACAGAACAGGGAGAACTTTATTTTGTCCCCAACTATATGAAGCCAGAATGGACTGCTTGGAGAATGGGGAGTTGCTGAATTTCCATGCCTGACAGAAATCCTGTTAAAGAATTTTTTAATAGAGAAAGAGGAAGATTAATCTATAAATTGCATAGGTTGTGTGGATGGTGAGGAGGATGGGATGATTAGATAGACTGTATTTCACATTAACTATCACTTGAGTGTCCATTTACTGTATCAGGCACTGTTCCAAATGCTAACAGTACCGCTTCCTCAAAACAGCCCTATGAGGCAGGTACTAGGTTTATCCGCATTTGAAAACAAGCTGAGGCACAGAAAGGTTAAATAACGACACCCCCCAACCTGCCCAGCTCCAGCAGAGCCAAGTGCCAGGATTCCAACCCAATTTGGCTCCTGAAAACAACAGCAGGACCACGGATAAAACACTTTAAGAGCACTCTCCCCTCATGACATCATTAGATGCTCTCAACAACTGTGATAGGTAGGCAGCACTAACCCCGTTTTACAGATGAGGCACTGGAGGCCAGAAAGACTGCAGTATAAATACAGAGTGCCCCAGCGCCTTCCTAAAAGATCAGGAAACAGACGGCAGGGGGAACGGGGCTGCTGGCTGGCTGAGCGAGCACAGGGTTTCCAGGCAGCACTTCTCCCCGACGATGGCTGCGTCTACCTCTCTCCGCCCCCTGGGCGCGGGGCTGGGCCTTGGGCATTCGTCGCTACAGCCAGGCCGTGCGGCAGGCACAGTGGGTTTAATGGAGGATTCCAAACCAAGCCAGTGTCCCCACAACATTCCCGGCAAGCGGGAGCCCAGGCGCCCTGGCCGGGTCCTAGCCCGCGCCCCTTCCCAGAGTCCCGCGGGCTCAGGAAGTCCCGCCCCCACCGCGCACGTGCGCCGGCCCAGCCGGACACCGCCTCCGGAAGCGTCTGCCGTTCACCGGGCCCCTCACTCACCCAGAGCCGAGTCGGGGTCCTGCACGGTCACTGCGCTGCGGCTCCCCGCCTTCGGGATTCTCACGCGGTTCCACGGCTCCAGGCCCGGCAGCACCGTAGCCATCTTAGGAGGCCGGGGAGGGGCTGGGAAGGGCGGAGCTGGGCGAGACCTAATGAAGCGACCGAGGGAGAGGAGAAGAGAGGAAATCTAGGGGAGGAAGAGGGCAAGGGGTGGGACTGGGGCGGGGCCCGGAGGTGGGGGCGGGACCTTCCCTGAATCGTGGACCAAATACAGTGGACTGGAGAGGATGGTCGTCCAGTCCCTGGTCACCAAAACCTGGCCGCGTATCAGAATCACTTGGGAGAGTCTGGGGTTGGGGGCTGGGGAAGAACCATCCCAGTACTACTCAATCAGAATCAACAAAGCGGGGAGGAATCTGCATTGTGTTTAGGCTTCCACACAGGGAAGTTTGGAATTACTTCCAAGGCATTTTACAGATGTAAAAACTGAGGCTACCCATACACCCCCATCTCCGCGTCAGACATTAGGGGGAACGGAAGAAATTAAATAGAGGTTTATGAAAGGTGTGGCATTTGAAACACAGAAGAGGGGATTTACTTTGTCCAAGACAGTCAAGGAAGTTTCCTCTACACCAACAGCAAAACCGCTATCACATCAAAGAAACTTGGAGGCCCTCTGACTCTCCATCAACCCCATCCTCTCTATCAGTGTTTAAGACATGACGGTATCTCAAGCTCTGCTGATCCTCACCTCATTAATAACTTTCTAATTGATTCTTTATCTTCAGCCACACCGACGTGACCTTACTTGAGAAAGTCATCCACCCTAATGTATTAGAGAGGCAGTCCGTGGGTTTTGGAGACAGACCACCAAGGTTCTAATTCTAGCTTTGCCGTTTACTAGCTCTATGACCTCAGGAAAGTTACGTAACTCCTCCAAACCTTAGTATCCTTATGGGTAAAATGAAAATTACAGTCTCTGCCTTAGGGTTGTAAAGTGCTTTAGAACAGTGCCTGGCATACAAGCAGATATTTACGCTTACCAGAATTAATAGTGTTACTATTTCTACTGTTTAATACAAGTAACCTTGCCCTATTGAAACACTTGGCCATGCTCTTCCTACAGGCCTTTGCAAATACTAATTCCACTTGGATCATCCCTCAGAAACACTGTCGCTCAGCTCTGGTGTCATCACCTCTGGGTAGTTCTTCCTAAACATCCCATCCCCACTCCATAACTTGATAAAGAGATCCTTTTATATACTACCATAGTGTCTTGAACTGGCCTCTGCATTAGCTTCCTATTGCTGCTATAATAAATCAGTACAAACTTAGTTGCTTAAAAGACTTACTGTATTTCTGGAGGTCAGAAGTCCAAAATGGATCCCACTGGACTAATGTTGGCAGGACTTCTGGAGGCTCTAGTGGAAAATACATTTACTTTTTCCAGTTTCTAAAGGCCACTTGCATTGCATTCCTTGGTTCATGTGTCCATCCTCCATTTTCAAAATCAGTAACATAGCACTTTCATTCTCCCTCCACCTCTCTTTCTCTCATCCTTTTGCCTGTTTAGGACCCTGGTGATTACATTGGGCCCACCAAAATAACCTGGTATAATCTCCCCATCTCAGAATCTCTAACTTTATTACATCTGCAAAAATTGTTTTGCAATTTAAGGGAACATAGTCACAGATTCTGGGGATTAAGATGTGGACATCTTTGGGGAGCCATTATTCAGTTACCGTAGACTCTCTCATAGAATTTACTTCACTGTATTAATTTGTATGTCTTCAGTGGCATATGAGCTTACTGAAGGCAGTACTAACCAGTAGTATAGTTTATTGATCTTTATATCTTAATGCTCAACTCAGAGCCTGGCATATAGTAGGACCTCAATGCATTTTAATAACTTTATTGGGGTATAATTGCTATACAAAGAATCACACATATTTAATGTGTAAAATTTCACAGTTTGTCAATATTTACTGGTTGAATAAGAGACTAGATAATGCTTGAATAGAGTTTTAAGATGATTAGGAATTTCTCAGGCAGATAAGGGAAGAAGGACATCCTTGACAGAAAGGTGTTAAACAATGTGGGTTGGAAGAATCACTAGTCCTGGGTCAGTATTGCTGGAGCATGATATGTGCTGAGGGATGAAGCTGGGAATGGTGGTGTCAGATCCTGGGCAGAACTTGGATTTTACCCTGAAGGCTGGTGGTTCCCCACACTGGCTGATCATAATTAACCTGCATAGCTTTTAAAAAATAGAAATTAGCAGGCCCCACTTTGGAAATTCTTATTCATTAGATAAGAGTAGGGCTCTAATCTTTGTTTTTTTAAAAGCTCCTTGTGATGGTAGTTTTGATTGGGGAGCCCTTGCTGTAGGTGATAAAGGAGTCTCTGAGTCTTAGGCAGGACAGTTTTGGTCACTTTGCCTCAAAGAACACCCTGAAGAACAGATTTAAAGGAGATGAGACTGGACATAAGGAGGTAAAGGAATCTGTTGCAAACACTGAGGCAAGACATGATGATGGCCTGGATCCAAACACTGGCACTGAAGATGGATGGTAGAACCTATTAAATGTCTGGTATTTAGATACTTAGATGTCTAGCATGACTTCCAGATTTTTGCTTTGAGTTTTCGATATAGGTTTCAGAAGTAGAACAGATTTAGGTAGGTGGCAGAGATAATGAAATAACTTGATATATGGAGTTTGAGATCACCCATAGGCTGTCCACACGAATATGGCCAATTCACCAGTTGAATAAATGGGACTATAGCTCAAAATGTGATTGCAAAGGGAGGGATGTAGAGATGGTGAATATAGGATAATATTTTTAGAAGCTTAGATAAGAAAGGGAGAGTTTAATTTGTAATAGGGTATTGTTTTGTTTCTCATTTTAAGGTAGTGTATCAGTCAGGGTTCCACCATTCAAACAGAATCAATAGGATATAGATATATAGGTATTTTTTTAAGGAATTTATTGAAAGAAATTGGGCTTGCACAATTGCGGGGTTTGGATAGTCAAGTTCGAAATCCATATGGCAACAAGAGCGGGCTGGAAACTGAGGCAGGAGCTTAAGCTACAGTCTATAGATAGGATTTCTTCCTCCTTCCTGTTTTCAGAGAAACCTCAGTTGTGTTTTTAAGACCTTCTAACTGATTGGATTGGGATTACCCAGATTTCCCAGGATTATCTCCTTTACTTAAAGTCAACTGATTGTAGCTGACAATCCCATCTACAGAATACTTTCACACATCTAGACTAGTGTTTGACTGAGTAACTGGGTACTATAGCCTAGCCCAGTTGATACACAAAATTGACCATTATGGACAAGAAATGACTTGCTCACGTATAGGCTAAAGGAGAGGAGCCAAAAGAGTTAGAGAAGCTAGCCATATCACAGAGATAGAGGGGAGAAAATTAATAGAACAAGACCCATTATTTATTCAATAGTTTTTGAGCATCAGTTGTTTGCCAGGCACCATACTAAGTCCCAAAGGAGACAAACAAGGATGGGATCAAGTATTCAGGTAAAGAGGTTGACTTAAAGATCAAACAAGCCTTTTTTCTCCAAGCCAGGAAGAAAAATAAAAATAGCTTTAGATATGGAGATGTTTAGGGTGGCGTACTAGGAGGATGAGGGACCCCAGAGCAAAAGCATCTGTGTAGTCTGTGGAGGAGGATTTGCGATCATTACGGAAAACAGAGGGCAGGGAAATGGAGTTGCAGGTGAGCATTGGATATTTGAAATCAGAGCTTCCTTGAACTGGGGGGTATGGAAGAGGCAGGGGCTCTGTACATTAAACAGAAAGTAAGGGTTTAGGGCCATGCTTGGAAAATTTTAGACTCTGTAAAGAAAGACTGCCACAGACACAAATGACCATCAATTAAACAAAACCTTGGTCATCTCATTAGTAATCCAAGAAATGCTAATTAAAGTAATTTTCAGGTACTGTCAAATAGAGTAAAAAGAGTAAAAAGCATGATGTCCCATGTTACTAGGGCTTTGTACAAAAATTTAGATACAAAGTTATCCTTTGTTGTCATAAAAATGGAAAATGATATAATACTTACGCGATGAATCAGTTGGTTTCTAATATTTTGGCAGTTGAATTTTTTTTCCCCACAGAAATCAAATATATAAAACAAATAAAAGTGGAATTGCAGTGATAGAGGTGTATGGTAGAATGCAGGGCCCTCCCATTAAGTGTTATAAGACACTTCCTAGGAACAGTTTTGAACCCACAGTTGTAAATAAATAAATATGTATGGATGTGAGCAATTTTTGATGATACGGTAAGGTGTTTTTTAAAGCAGCTTAGAAAACAGTATGTATAATGTGATTTCATGAAAAAAATACACACTCACACATTGAGAAAAAGGTCTAAAAGGATCTAAATGGTGTTAACAATGATTATCTTTCCAGCAGTGGGATAGATCTTTTCTTCTTCTATGAGCTTATTTGTATTTTCTACTTAAAGGAAAGGAAAATAAGGAAAGAAATAAATATGTGTTATTAATGAGAAAAATATTTTTAATGCCAAAATAGTGTATGCCAAGGTCTTAGGATATGTGTGTGTGTGTGTGTGTGTGTGTGTGTGTACGCGCTCATGCGCACACACACACGCTTATATTTAGAGACATATGCTTTCTACTATGCATCCTACTATGGCCTCTCAGCTTCAATCCTACCCTTCTTTTTTTTTTTTTTAATGATTTTATTTATTTATTCATGAGTGACAGAGGTGGGGAGAGAGAGAGAGAGAGAGAGAGAAGCAGAGGGAGAAGCAGGCTCCCAAGGAGCAGGGAGCCCGATGCGGGACTCGATCCCAGGACCCTGGGATCATGACCTGAGCCAAAGGCAGATGCTTAACCATCTGAGCCACCCAGGCGCCCTTCAATCCTACCCTTCTATACTTTGCTCTGTGATGCTATGGCTGGGACAACACAAAACCAAATCGTCTTTGCCAGCTGGTAGTTACATCAACATGGACCACTTAGAAGGAGGTTGGAAGGCAGGAAGAGGAGAAAAGGGACTTGTTCCTTCCTGTTTACTCCCGTCTTTCTGACAGTATTGCTCAGCAACAGCTCTTTATCCTGGGTAATGGCAATTGGTTCCAGTCCCTGACTCTTTTGACACACTAGCAGAACTTGTTGACCCCTCAGAGGTAGTAGCAACACCTGGATGGTGTTCTCTCCTCAAAGATCTTGGTCCCAATTCTGCAGATCCCTTCCTCCAAAAGTCTACATTTGATAACCCCAAACTCTTACCCTTGTTTCTTCAGCTCCAGGACTTGTAACTGCTTTTGCATGTATGCTTTTTGTTATTAAACATCTGTTTAACCAGTTCCTTATGTTAAATTCCCTCTGGTGGAATAGGTCATATGAATCTTTTTTACTCTGACTATTATGATACGTAGAACAAGAAGTAGTCCTGGGAAACAGCCCCTCAAAATGGGATGAGGTTGGTTTGGCTATGTCCCTTAGCTTTGAACTCAGTAGTCTCCTTATCAAGAGGAAAGGAGATATGATAAATCCATGCTATACTGTACTGTCATGCTTAATCACCTGAGGTTGATTGTGATGAAATGCCTTCTGAAGCCCCAAGGGGACTAGATGACTATTATGGTAGCAGTGATGCTTCTGAGTGCCCTGGAGAGCCTACAAAAAGTGACAAGCTCAGATCTTTAACTCTTAGCTCAAGTATAGAGAATCAGAGAGCTTCTGTGGTGGCCCTGTCAGAATCACTAATTTCTTACAGCCGCAGGGCCGAACTTGACCCCAAATTTAATTTTGTTGGTTGAATAATTCCAAACTAAATTGAATTTATTGACTCTCAAGTCTTGTATATACAAATTAGGGCATTGATTGGTAAGAAGGACTCTTCAGACTTGGAATAGGAATTATCTAATTTGATTTGGGAAAAGCTGAGAATCAGAGTAGCCTGTTACCTTGTGTCTGAGGAGCCTTGTGTGAAGACCCTATAAAAACCTCAAGACCCACCCCAACCACTTCCCATCACCCCTAGAGCTATACCTCAAGTAGGATCTCAGTTTGCTCCAGGGAGACAAATACAAAGTTTGACATGGAAAAATATAGTTTATACTCCAAAATAATTACAAAATGTTGCTAATTTTTCGTGACAGAAACTGAAGTAATAGTGGATTTTAAGGTTATTAAACTAAAGAGAATGTAATATGAAATACTGGATTGGACCAGATGTGTCGATATGTCTCATCATATGATTTGCTAGAGATTCTTGCAGTTAGAACTATGTATGACAATTTTCTTTGTTGATTGGAACTTGAACTCAGCTATAGTTTATAGTCAATGAAGGCAAATGTCAAATTTCCTGGCTTGATGTAGAAGGAGGAATCCATATTCTCAGGGAGATTGGGATAATGGAATGGATATATAATCTGTGATATGCACACTCATCCACCCACTCACCCCTAACTATGTCCTCTTAAAAGTCACTCCCTGCACTGAGGCACTGAGAAATGCATTAATGAGGTACTACCAGTATCCTCACAATGTTCTGTAATGGCTGTCTTCTGTAGGCTAGGGTGATGATAGGAAGATGCCACCATTGAAATCTGTTCCCAGAATGACAAAGGCCAGATGATACCAATTAACTACAGGAGACAAGATTGATGCATTTACTATAATGGGCAGTAGGGACAAAATGGTAATCAAATTGTTTTGACTAGCAGGGATCTTTAGTAGTAGCTAACTGATGATGGAGTCTGGAAATTGAATAGATTCAGCACAATGAAATATTACTTCATCTGTATAGGAGGGGCCAGAAACCTCATTTGAGCACCAAAATGGAGAGACATGACTTTTTACTCAATTTATAGACTTAAACAAGTTCAACAACATATATTCCCTTGGTAGACAAGGAAGCCAGAAAATAGATGCTCATTGCTGTCATTTACAGTAACAAAACTTTGGAAACATTTAAATATCTGTTTTCAGTTATCTACTGCTGGTTAACAATCAACAACTCAGTGACTTAGGTTATTGGACTAGATCTAGAAGACCCAAGATGGCCTTACCACTTCGGCACTCTCCCTGGGATGACTCAAATGGCTGAGGGTGAGCTGGGATGTCTGGGTCTCTCTCCTTTCATGGCATTAGCTGAGCTCACACATATTGTCTGGGACCTTGGTTCTCTTCCATATGACTTTTCTTTCCATGTGGCATCTTATTCTCTAGGACCTATCTCTCCATATAGACTCTCTCCAGTAGAATAACCTGGACTTCTTTACATGGCAGCTGGATCCGCCATGAGCAAAGGCAGATGCTACCAGGCTTTGTTTTGTCTGGGCTCAGAGGTCCCTGAATGTCACTTCCATCACATTTTATTGGCCAAAACAAGTCATAAGGGCAGCCAGATTCAAGGAATGGGAAAACAGACTCCAGCTCTTGTTGGAAAAAGCAATAAAGACACATTGCGAAGATGCATGAACACACGGAGGAGTCATTCATTCTTTGGGGGCCCTTTTTAACAACCTACTGTAGTCTAATAAACATTTCTTTAAAAAATTATGGTAATGTTCTGGTCCAAGATGGCAATGTAGGAAGACCCTGAACTCACCTCCTCTACAGAACACACCAAATCCACCTATTCGTGGAATAATTCCTTCTGAAGAAGAACTGAGGGCCTACTGAACAGCTTCTGCACAACAAAAGATAGAGATAATGGCAGAAGAGAACAGCAAGAGTGACAGACACTGGTAACAAAGGGAACCCCACCCCAAACACTACAAAGTGCAGTGGAGAGGGATAGTACTAAGGTACTACGAACAGATTCATCTGTCCTTGGGCACAGAAAAAAAGCTTTGGTTTAAAAGAGCAACTAGCATATGAAAGAGCAAGCCCCAGAATTCCACCAACTGGTAGGGGAAGCTGCAGGAGCACTCTTAGAGTAAGGGGAACTGGAGAACGACAAGGTTTATGTCCCCTCTCCACCTTGAAATCACAGACTGGAGCAGTGTCCAGACACTATAGCCAACTTGCCGCTTCAGCAAGCCCCAGGTTCTTTAACCCACCCAGCTGCAGTCATGCTGGGGCACACAAAAAAACCTGTGGTTTAAAAGAGCATCTAGCATAAAAGAGAGCCAAGCTTAGAACTCTACCAGCGGGCAACTGCAGTGGGAGGGGAGCTACTGGAACACTTTCTGGGTGGGAGGGGCTGGCGGACACAGTCTACACTCCACCTCCACCTTACTAATGGGAAGAATGTGAAAGGATGGAAAAACATTTACCATGTAATGGAAGCAAAAGAAAAAAAGTTGGATCAGACAAAACAAACTTTAAAACAAGGACTGTAATAACAAAAGACAAAGAAAGGCATTACATAATGATAAAGGGATCAGTCCACCAAGAGGATATAACAGTTATAAATACTGTTATATTATATATTTATATATAATACACACCCAACACTGGAGCACCTAATACATAAAGCACATATTAATGGACATAAAGAGAGAAATTGATGATAATACAATAATAGTAGGGTACTTTAACACCCCACTTATATCAATGGATAGATCAGCTAGGCAGAAAATTAATAAGGAAACAGTGTCTTTGATTAACACATTAGACCAGATGGACATAACAGATATACAGAACATTCCATCCAAAACAACAGAAGACACATTTTTTTCAAGTGCACGTGGAACATTCTCCAGAACAGATCACATGTTAGGCCACAAAACAAGCCTCAATAAATTTAAGATTGAAATCATACCATGCATGTTTTCCAACCACAGTGGTATGAAACTAGAAATCAATCACAAGAAAAAAAAAAAAACTAGAAAAAACAAAAACTTGTGGAGGCTCAACAACATGGTACTAAACAACCAATGAATCAATGAAATAATCAAAGAAGAAATTTAAAAATACATGGAGACAAATGATAATGAAAACACAACAGTCCAAAAATCTTTGGGACATAGTGAAAGCAGTTCTAACAGGGAAATATGTAGCATTATAGGCCAGCCTGGGTGGCTCAGCTGTTAAGCGTCTTGCCTTCAGCTCAGGTCATGATCCCAGGGTCCTAGAATTGAGCCCTGCATCAGGCTCCCTGCTTGGCGGGAAGCCTGCTTCTCCCTCTCCCACTCCCCCTGCTTGTGTTCCCTCTCTCGCTGTGTCTCTCTCTGTCAAATAAATAAAATCTTTAAAGAAAAAAAGAAAAAGTTCAAATAAACAATTTAAACTTACACCTAAAGGAACCAGAAAAAAGAAAAATAAACAAAGTTCAAGGTGAGTGGAAGGAAGGAGATAAAGATCGGAGCAGAAATAAATGACATAGAGACTAAAAAACAAAACAAAACAAAAAACAGTGAAACCAAGAGCTGGTTCTCTGAAAAGATCAACAAAATTGATAAACCTTTACCCAGACTCATCAAGAGAAAAAGAGAAAGGACTCAAATAAGTCCTTTGACTTATTTGAAATGAAATTAGAAATGAAAGAGGAGTAACAAGCGACATGACACCGCAAGAAATACAAAGGATTATTATAAGAGAATACTACAAAAGCGAATATACCAACAAATTGTACAACCTAAAAGAAATGGATGAATTCCCAGAAACACAACCTTCCAAAAATGAATGAGGAAGAAATAGAAAATCTAAACAAACCAACTACTAGTAACAAAATTTAATTGGTATTAAAAAAAAAAATTACCAAAAAATAAAAGTGCAGGACCAGATGAATTCACAAGTGAATTATAAGAAATATTTAAACAAGAGTTAATACCTACTGTCCTCAAATTATTCCAAAAAATAGAAAAGAAGGGAAAATTTTCAAATACATTCTACAAGGCCAGCATTACCCTGATATCAAAGCCAGATAAAAATACCACATAAAAAAATTTACAGACCAATATCCCTGATGAACATAGATGCAAAGATCCTCAACAAAACATTAACAAACTACATCAACAATACATCAAAAAGATCATTCACCATGATCAAGTGGGATTTATTCCAGGGATGCAAAGATGGTTCAATATTCACAAATCAATCAATGTGTTAACACATCAACAAAACAAAGGATAAAAGTCATGTGATCATTTCAAAAGATGCAGAAAAAGCATTTGACAAGATTCAATACTCATTCGTGATTTTTAAGAACTCTCAACAAAATGGGTTTAGAGGAACATACCTCAACATAATAAAGGCCATATATGAAAAATGCATAGCTAACATCAGACTCAATGGTGAAAAACTGAGGTTTTCTTCTAAGATCAGGAACAAGACAAAGATGTCCACTCTTACCACTTTTATTCAGCATGGTTCTAGCCACAGCAATCAGACAAGAAAACAAAATGAGGCATCCATATTGGTAAAGAAAACGTTAAACTGTCACTATTTGCAGATGACATGATACTATACATAGAAAACCCTAAGGACTTCACCAAAAAAAAAAAAAAAACTACTATAAGTAATAAATGAATTCAATAAATTTGTAGGATAGAAAATTAATACCTGAAATTGGTAGCATTTCTATCACTAATAACAAAGCAGCAGAAAGAGAAATTAAGAAAGCAATCCCATTTGCAATCACACCACAGGAATAAAATACCTAGGAATCAACTTAACCAAGGAAGTAAAAGACCTATACTCTGAAAACTATAAAATATTGATTCAAGAACTTGAAGACAACACAAACAAATGGGAAGATATTCCATCCTCATGGATTAGAAGAACTAATATTGTTAAAACACCCATACTACCCAAAGCAATCCAGAGATTCAAAATAGCAACAGCATTTTTCACAGAACTAAAACAAATAATACTAATATTTATATGGATGCACACAAGGCCCCAAAGAGCCAAAACAATCTTGAGAAAGAAAAACAAAGCTGTAGGTATCACAATTCCAGATTTCAAGATATACTACAAAGCTGTAGTAATCAAAACAGTGTGACACTGGCTCAAAAATAGACACATAGATCAGTGGAACAGAATAGGGAGCCCAGAAATAAATACATGCTTATATGACCAATTAATCTATGACAAAAAATTCAAGAATATACAGTGGGGAAAAGGCAGTCTCTTCAACAAATGGTGCTGGGAAAATTGGACAGCTACATGTAAAAGAATGAAATCTGGACCATTTTTCCAATACCATACACAAAAATGAACTCAAAATGGATTAAAGACCTAAATGTGAGACCTGAAACCATAAAAATCCTAGTAGAGAACACAGGCCATAATTTCTCTTCAGCCATAGCAACATTTTTCTAGTTGTGTCTTCTGAGACAAGGGAAACAAAAGCAAAAAATAAACTACTGGGACGACATCAAAATAAATGCTTTTGCACAGCAAAGGGAACCATCGACAAAACAAAAAGGCAACCTACTGAATAGGAGAAGATATTTGCAAATGATATATCTGATAAGGGGTTTGTATCTAAAAAAATATAAAAAACATACAACTCAACATCAAAAAACCGTCCAATTAAAAAAATGGGTGGAGGACCTGAATAGACATTTTTCCAAAAAAGACATACAGCTGGCCAACAGACATGAAGAGATGCTCAACATCACTCATCAGGGAAATGCAAATCAAAGCCACAATGGAATATCACCTTAGACTTGTCAGAATGACTAAAATCAAAAAGATGAGAAACAATAAGTGTTGGCAAAGATATGGAGAAAGGAGGTGCACTGTTGGTGGGAATGTAAATTGGTGTAGCCACTATGGAAAACAGTATGGAAGTTCCTCAAAAAATTAAAGATAGAAATACCATATGATTCAATAATTCCACTACTGGGAATTTACCCAAAGAAAACAAAAAACACTAATTCAAAAGATATGCACCCCTGTTCATTGCAGGATTATTTACAATAGCCAATTTATGGGAGCAACCCAAGGGTCTATGATAGATGAAAGGATAATGATCTATCTCTGTATCTATATCATCTATATAAATACACATATACACATACATAATGGAATATCACACAGCCTTTGAAAAGAATGAGATTCTGCCATTTGCAATAACATGGATGGATGGACCTAGGAGGAGTTATGCTAAGTGAAATAGGGCATACTGAGAAAGACAAATACCATATGATTTCACTCATGTGTGGAATCTAAAATAACAAATGAGTGAACAAAAAGCCAAATCAGACCTATTAATACAGGGAACAAATTGATGGTTGCCAGAGGGGAAGGAGATGGGGAATGGGCAAAATGAGTGAAGGGGAGTGGGAGATGCAGGCTTCCAGTTATGGAATGAATAAGTCACAGGAATAAAAGAGCGTAGGGAATATAGTCAATGATATTGTAATAGCATTGTATAGTGACCATCTGTCAAAATGCTGTACTTGTGGTAAGCATAACATAGACAAATGTTGAATCACTGTGTTGTACACCTGAAACTGATGTAACATTGTATGTCAACTGTATTCAAATTTCAAAAATAAACAAAAATAAAATAAATTAAAATTTTAAATTAAAATAATGAAAAATTATGGTAGGATGAAAAACAGGGTAGGCAAAACTGCTGAAACAAACAGATCCAAAAATATAATGATTCAAACACAAGAGATGTTTATTCTCATCCACATTGTATTCAATACGTGATTATTCAGAATTTTAGGCTCCTTCCTCCCTTTGACTTTGAATTCCCCTAGGGCCTTATCATCTGCATCTTGCTATAAGACGGGGGAATGGATAACATAAAGGAAAGATACCTTCATCTTGAAAGCGTTGGCTCAGGAATGGCACATATCACACTCACTCATATTCCATTGGCTACACCTAACTGCAAGAGAGCCCTGGAAATGTACTAGTGCATGACCAAGAAGAAGGAAATGGATTTTGGTGAACAGCTAAAAGACTGTGCCATGATTCTTTTTTAAAGATATGTAATGGCACAGGGAAATGCTCACATTATATTAAGTGAATAAAAGATTATAAAACTTTATAAGTAGAGTTTGACTCTAAACTGGAGAAGAGGCAAAAAAAGAAAAAAGATGTATATCTGGAGTGAAAATGATGCCAGGATAATAATATTAGTCATTTCTGATTGGTGAGAATACAGAAGTTTTATTTTCTCTTCTTTTTACTTTCAGAATTATGTTCAATGAACCCAAATTACCTCTGTAACATGATAGATGATATTTTTTAATTTTTTTTAAAGATTTTATTTATTTGAGAGAGAGAGAGAGAAACAGCATCAGAGGGAGAAGCAGGCTCCCTGCTGAGCCGGGAGCCCGACGTGGCACTCCATCCCAGGACTCCAGGATCGTGACCTGAGCTGAAGGCAGTCACTTAACCAACTGAGCCACCCAGGTGCCCCAATAAAGGATATTTTTAAATGTTCAAATATCTAAATTGCAAATACAAAGCACTCTTAGCAAGGATCATTGCTGACAAGTCAATCTTCTATCTCAACTCCTAGAACCTCAAAGACATGTAAAGAAAAAAGAAAAAAATGCCCATTGATAGCATGATTTTTGCCACTCTATTTCCTGAGGTATTTAGAGGCCAACACAATTTTAATACAGAAATCTCTGATTTAGAAGAGCCATTTCTAAGTCCATTGTTTGAAACTGAATGAATTCTCCCATAAAATTATTATAAAGGGTAATGATTAGAATCCAGAGCCAGCTCTACAAAGATGTTTGACTCCAACATACATGCTATCCCTGCCATTGGTTCTATAGAGGCCAACTATGGATCCCAGGACTGTTATAGAAAAGTGCTTTCCACAGTCAAGATGGTAGCAGGAGCACATCTTTCCTCAACTTGTGTTGCCCCTTACCCCCTACAAGCCCCAGCAGCCAGAGTGGCAACCTGTACCCTGTCATATCCCCAGGATCAGCTTCCCCACCGTGTGGAAAGCAGGCACTAGCACTCTCTCACCAGTGAGCCCCTGACATAGTGAGAGGGAGGAGGTGTTGCAAAGCTAGATTCTAGGCCTGGGGCAGGGGTTCCTATGTGGCCTGATCATATGAGACCTCGGATTCTGAGGGAGACACAGATTAGGATGATGAGGAAAATGCTAGGGACTCCTGGAATGGGGAAGAAATGCTTTTCCATTCATTTTCCTTCACTGAAGTAGTGATCTTGAATTCCCTCGTTCCTCTCCATCCCAAGTCCTCTAGCATCCCAGCTACTGCATGGTCTTCCTCTCCAGTGACCTTCACATTTGCTTCACTCCAGTCATACGCTCACGAGTCATGTCCTAAATCTTGTCATCCACAATTGTTCCATCTCTGCAATCATAAATTCAGACATTTCTGTTTGTCACAAAAGCTTCCTATCTTTTCAACTTGTCTTACTCAAGTTACTCCTTATAAATCTGATCTTAAAAGTCCCTGAAGCACCAGTCCTTAACTGTTTTTTCTCTCACCTTCGCCCTGATTTGTATACAGCTTAGATTCTCCCAGTCCATCACTGGCCAGTGTTCCCAACCCCCTCACCTCGCTATACTTCTGTTGCATGTGCCTGGCAAATGCCTAACCCTATATTAATTCTGCCCTCTGAATTTTCTGTGATCACAGGAAAAAACATGTCCTTAGACAAGAACTCTCTCAAGTTCCTAATGCCAAACCTGTGAACCTACTTGCCCTCCCTACCCATCCCCTCTTCCAGTCCTCCAGTTACATTGGATAAGGCAGTCCTCCTCTCACCTAAGGCAAGTCCCCCATCTATGTTCCACGTCTCAAATATTTCTGCCTTCTCATACACTTCGGGCAATAGATGAACCCCCTACTCTTGAACATCAACAATATACTTTTCTCTATTGGCTCTTTCTCATCAGCATTTAAACATAAGTCTCTTCCATCTTGGAAAGAACAAACTCCTCCCTCTTCAGGGTGTTTATACTGGTTGTCCTCTCTCTCTCCTTCCCTTTCACAATGAAAGGAAGCAGAAATTAATTCCAGGGCCAAACTCCTTGGCAGTCTAACTCCTTCTTCACTACGTACTCAGTCTTCAACCCATGACAGTTTGGTTTCTGACTTCCTACTAATTACTTTATCAGTGAGTATGCCAGAAGGAAGTGGAATCCACTCCAGATGGTTCAAAAGAAGGGGTTACTTACAGAAATGTAGGCAACAACCATGTAATGGTGATATGCTCAGAGAGTAGGGACACTGGTAAGCCATTATCATTCCTGGAGCTGAAGAGACACAAAAGGAAGTAGAACAGTGAGAACTAGAACCAGGAGAACAAAGCACCTGGTGGGAACTGAAGTTAAGGTGGGGTGCACCTACTTCCTGAGACCAGACACGGAAACAGGGAGGGAATGGGAGGAATATCTTGCCCTCTTCTGCTTTCCGAATGCCATTGGCCAAACCCCATTGGAAGCCAGAGGGCAAAGGAGCTCAAGTGATAAAGTCTACAGGGCTCAGCCTCTGGGGCACAGAGAAGGGGAGAGAAGGGTGGATAAACAGAATAACCAGCACATTCACACAGCTTCTTTTTCAAAATATCCAGTGTCTTGCTCGGACACTGTCAACTACTTCTTCCTTGAAATAATTTCTTCCTGGGGCATCTGTGACATTACATTCCACCATTTTTCCTTCTTGCTTGGGATGCTCCCACTCAGTATCCTTTGCCAGTCCCTCTCCCTCTGCCCATTCCTTAGATATGGTGTTCTCTACATGCTCCCATGGCTACATCCAGAAGATGAAAATACAAATCCCTGTCTGCCGCTCAGATTTCTTTCCTGAGCTTCAGACTTCAGAGCAGGTAACTAGAGCATGCATCTGTATTTTCCCCTGATGATGCCAAAGCATCTCATATTCAACACATCCCAACCTGAAGTCACCTCCCACCCTCCTCCCTGAAAACTTGTACCTCTTCCTGTGTTCCACTGAATAACATTTCTCTCCACCAAGTTATCCAATCAATCAGCCAAGCCATTCTCTTTGCTGCGGATAGAATGACTTTTCCAAAATTCAAAATATGATCATTTTACTCCTTTTTTTAAAGATTTTATTTACTTATTTGAGAGAGAGAGAATGAGAGACAGAGAGCATGAGAGTTAAGAGGGTCAGAGGGAGAAGCAGACTCCCCACTGAGCAGGGAGCCCGATGCGGGACTCGATCCCGGGACTCCAGGATCATGACCTGAGCCGAAGGCAGTCGCTTGACCAACTCAATGGCATATTAATTCCACGATAAAGTCTGAAGCTCATCACATGATATAAAAACTATGTATCAAAGCTGGCTAGCTGTACAACAAGATCCATGTTCTCCCCTTACTGCTGAATTTACAGCTGGGCTGCTCTTCCCAGCTGCTCTGGAATTCAGGGTGACCACGTCACTGAGTTTTATACAATGGATGCCATCCCCGGACTAGTGTCTTTAAGAAGTACCTATGCCTCTTCTACACTCTCTCTTTCCTGTTCAGTGGTTAGAATGAAGCCCTAGAGGATGGCAGAGTCACAACGTGGAATTGTTGTCTGGAGGAAGTCATTGTACACCAGAAACATTTGCTTGGACTGTTAGGTAAGCTAGGAATATATTTCTATCAAAAATTGAAGTGAAGGGGCTCCTGGGTGGCTCAGTCGGCTAAGCGTCCGACTCTTGATTTTGGCTCAAGTCATGCATGATCTCAGGATTGTGAGATTGAGCCCCGGGTCAGGCTCCCCACTCAGCATGGAGTCTGCTTGAGAGTCTCTGTCTCCCTCTGCCCCTCCCCCACCCCACTCACACTCTAAATAAATAAATAAACAAAATCTTTAAAAAAAAAAACTGGAGTGAAAAGAGGTTGAGTAAGTAGCCCAAGGTCGCATGATTGAGTCTATTCAACAGAACTCACATTTGAATCCAGACTGCCTTATGCCAGAAGACAGGTTATTGACCTCTGTGGTGTATTGCTTTTCTTATTGTACATTAAGAATTTTTATTCTATTGCTTATGTGCTATCTCCATTCAGTAAAAGCTTTTTCGGAAGAAAGATCATGTATGTTTGTTAATTGTTGCCTTCTGTTATCTGGCAGAGTAACTGGCTTAAAACAAGTGCATACTAAATATCAAATGAGTAGCACCGGTGACTTACAGAAAAGATAGGGACAGAGAGATGGGATAAAATGGTTATTCTTCCTCTCTTGTTTTACTGCTTTTGGTCAGGAGAGAGAGAAGTATTTTGAGGAGGAAAGCAGAAATCTCATATGTAAAGGACAGAAGTCGATCAAGAATTGACAGTATCTGAATTGTAACTAATTCTCACATTTCAAAAGTCACCTGAATGGGTGAAAGTTTATTTCCATGGAATTCATCCTCTGCCCATAATTTATTTTCCTAAGGAAAAATAGTCCTTTAGAAGAAATTTCCAAATTTCTGCCATGTAGAAAAATTTTATGTCCAAATCCTAATCATCCCTTAGTTCCCAGTTCAGATGCCCCTAGTTTGCCCTGCCCCGGAGGTTGGCATTAATCGCTTCCGACTCTGAACCTCCATCTCACTTCATCTCAACCTCCCTCATGATACTGACCACAGTTGGTCTTGTTCTTGAGACACTTGTGCTCAGTTCTGTAAGCACCGCCAGGCAGAAGATATATATCCTCTATCCTGCTGGCACCTGGGTGCTCAGGAAATGCTTGCTGAATAAATACTGAGTTAATTCATAAATAAATAAGCTTTCCCATAAGAACCAAGTACTAGCCTGGCATAAAAAAATTCTTCATTAAAAAAAAATAATAATAATAGCTCTGGAAGTCACTGGAACACACTTGAAAGGTCAGCCATGCACTTATATGCATAATGTGTTAATATCCCACACACTAGTCTCCAAAAATTTTCCTGATTCTAAAATGTATTCTGTCATAGATTCAAATTTAAAGTGCATGCTTCTACCTGTCTATACTTTTTGAGAAAAATTTTGGCATTTTCAGGACTTATAAAAAACAAAAAGCATGGTCTCTTTCAAAATGTAATTTGTAGGGGCGCCTGGGTGGCTCAGTTGTTTAAGCATCCAACTCTTGATCTCAGCTCAGGTCTGCATCTCAGGGCCTGAGTTCAAGCCTCTGAGCTGAGCTCTATGCTGGGTGTTGGGCAGGGAGCCCACTTAAAAACAAAGTGCAGTTTGCATGCAAAAGTCTTAAAAAGACAGCCTCTCACTTGCATTGAGGGGCTCTCAGAAGGTATAAGACTAACATGATTCATTTGAATTCTGAAAGTGAATTTTGGTTTGGATTTTGATCTGAATGTATAGGTATGATCCCAGTTTATGATCTGGAGTATGTAAGAATTACAGTCTCTCTCAATCAAATGCTGGTTTTCATTTTTTAAAAATGTTTAAAGATTACTCCTTACAAGATTCTTATAACTATCTCAAGATACAGGAAATAATGGTTGAAGGGGGAAAAAAAAGACTTTAGAGAGAAAAATGAAAAACAAGTTCTTAGCAAACAGAAAAAAAAAGGGGGGGTAGAATTAAAGTCCCATTACTGAGAAATCAGACTCTCATGGAGAAACCGTTCAAACTCCACTTATTTAATATATCTTTCTATTGTGACATGTAGATTCACATTTTAGTTTAACTTGATAGCTTTAGGTATAATCGTTTCCCGTAGACCTGGGCATGGACATCTTAATAGTGCTTGCTCAGGAAGGGCCTTTATGGCTAGTTCAATACCCAGTTTTTCCACCAGGGGGCAGAAAAAGGCTGTACCCAGATGACTCTCTCTAACTGGCTCGTTTTGGCTTCAATCCGACGTCAAGCCAAGGAACTTAATCCACATTCCATTCCTCCAAGTGAATCCTAGCTCCACAACCTCAGACAGAATGGAGACAAATCAACTTACGTCTGGCAGTTGAGATTCAGATAATCAAGGAAATATCTCACAGGCAAAGGAGATGCGTGTGATTTCAAGACATGTCCCCTGAAGAGTGACCCAAAGGCCTCACTTTGGCCAGGGGTCCATAACCTAAGTTCATTTTCAAGGACCAGAGTCATCTGATCCTGGGAATGCTAAACTTAAAAAACAAGTTGATAGTCAGATAATTGGATGTATTTTTCCTACCTTAAAGATTAAATGCCCAAGAACTGGCCTTAGAATATTATTTCTACTTTTTGACAGCCTTGCGGCAAAATTTCCAAGTCAGATTTATAAGGTGCATAGGGATTTGGTTGCTTGTTTGCTTTCTTCTCTCTTGCCAGTTACCTCCTGAGAACTGGGCATGGGTCAGTAGGATCCCTCGGTTGTGGCTGCTAGCAAGTATGTGCCTGATTTGGCAGGTTTCTGAGAAGGTACCAGGGCTTCTAGTGGAACATAACACCCTCGTGCTCTGCCAGGGGATGGAGCCCAGCCACATTTCAGTGTCTGCTCCTTACCCAGGCTCTGAGCAGCAGCCATCTTTGTGGTGCAAGAAGTTGTTACTGGAATCTTCCAAGTGTTTGCTTTTGCAACTAAACTAGTCAAGAAAATGTTTTTTTAGAAATTAAGGTTCACTCAGAAAGGAGGTAGTCTTTGTACACCCAGCGTTTTCAAGAGATCCACCATCTGTGCACCCAGATATTCTCACAAACACATACACGCATGCACACAGCCAATAAACAAAAAGTTCTCAGGACAGTCATGCTCCTAAAAGCTTTCCTTTTCACACCAGTATGTATCACTGTGTATTCTTATAAAATCTACTGTGAGAGCTGCCACTTAGCAAGAATTTTGCCCTAGAAGTATATAGGAAAATATGATCGGGGCAATACGCAAATGTATTCAAATAGTGACAAGAAGTTAAAGTGTGATAAAGCCAATATGCAGGGTCACATCTAACTCAGGTCAACTCTGGGATAAAAATTAAGGATGTTAAAACTGGTATGAAAACTCTTCCCCCATAAGCATGTAAGCATCATGAAAACAGGAATGATGAGTTTCTTATTTTAACAAGAAATGACTTAGTTCCTTTTTCTTACTAAGTACCTTTTCTAAGTGTGCTCAAGTAATATCTGTCAAATGAAGAAAATACTTCAGAAATCTGCCACGTCAGAGACCAGTATCTCTGAGTAAACCCTCTCCAGGCAGCCGTTTCTCCACCCCCAGCATTAAAGCAGATTATGATTTCTTCAGTAGGAACACTAGGTAAGGTAGTTGTTTTGGGTCAAGGGCCCATGTGGAAAAGCTGTAATATTAGCAATAATATTCAGAGAGACCAGCTGCCCTGAGAAGCGTGTGGGCACAGATACTGATTGAATAAATAGAAGACTGCCCTCTCGTTTTCTCTCTGGGGTAGGATTGCCAGACTTAGCAAATAAAAATACAGGGTGCTCAGTTAAATTTGAATTTCAGATAAATGAACTTATCAGGGGACATATTTATACTATAATAATATTCATTATTTATCTGAAATTCAAAAATAACTGAGCATCCTGTATTTTACCTGGCAGTCCTACTTTGGAGCATACACTTTCGGAGCAGAAGGGTAAGGGAATGGTCTGACTTTATATTTGTGATCTTCCTTCCTTTCTGGGCATGTAGGTTGTATCCTTTTAACTTCAGCATATGAATGCCATGATAGCGGGATGATAACAGTAGATAACATTTAATCCCCTGAAGTGTGCCAACAAAAATCCCAATATTTGAAAATGTTCTCTGGCCTCCCAAGTTTTGAGAAGCACTAGTACACAATCTTTAGTAATCGGTCATTTTTGATCTGAATGAAGAGCCTGCCCTGTAACCTTTCTGGTCCCCCATATTTTGGGAAATACTTTCTGGGCAGATACCTTATTTTATAAAGTTGACACTAGGCCTTGGAAGTTCTGTGTTTCCTAAGTTCCAGCTAATTATCAACTTCCTAATAATGGAGTAGATCTACCACCCAATTCTGGGTATGCGGCAAGGATTCATATGCAAGAGTGTGGGGGAAAGTACTGAATTAAGTGAGGAGACTATGAACTCAGCTTTTCTAATATAAATAAAACCTAGAAAAAGTGATCCTCAGACTTCTGTTCATGAACATCCAGTATTAGTCCTGGATCAGAGCCCATCTTTCTTGAAAACCCATACCTCACTGTAACTCTAAACAAGTGAGCAGTTCACTCACCATCACAAAGGGACCGGGTCCACCTTTACCCTGAGCTCAGCCCTTGCACTTCATGGGTCCAGATGACCCTGGACACCTTAGGGGGAGGTGGGGGGGGGAGTGGCAGGGGACAGAGGAATCTAGGTGGTGATGAGGGAGGGGAGAGTAATGAACACTTTTCCATAAAAAAATCGTTGTTCAAGTGCTCTGTTACCACTTGTAAACATTACCACTTTTAATTGAACCATATTATAAATGAGTATCATTGAGTAAAATGCCACCAATCAAATGAATAAAAATGAAACTCTTGCTTTTCTAGAAACTTCCATTATGTTATATGGCATTTAAGACCTTACACAAATTAACACTAATCTATCTTCCCAACCTCATCTCTTGCCACTTCTTTCTAGGACTGCCATACTCTACTCCAGGGTGTTTGAGTCTCAACACTATTGACATTTCAATGGGATAATTCTTAGTTGTCAAGGGCTGTCTTGTGCATTATAGAACATTTAGCATCAACCCTGGCTTCTACCCACTAGATGCTAGAAGCACCCCACCCCCAAGGTCATGACAACCAAAAGTGTCCAAAGACATTGCCAACTAAACAGTTGGGACATAAAATCACCCCCATTGAGAACCACCAGGAATAACTACCTCACCTCCACTAAAAACCACTGTAGCCCATGAGACAACTTGCCCTTCTATGAACACGTTTTCACACGTTTCACACGCCATACTCTGCTACACATACACTCTCTCTCTCTCTCTCTCTCTCTCTCACACACACACACACACACCTTTCTTCCTGTTCCCTTTACCTGAAACACCCTACTTTTCTCTTTTTTATTGACAAACTTATACTTATTGTTGAAGGCCTAAATCAAATGCTATCTCTCTATATTGTTTCCCTTAGAATCCATCCCAACTTAATTTCCTTTCCCTCCTCTGGCTGCCAGAGGCACTGCACATATCTTTGCTAGTACTGATAGTATTTGCCATATGAAATTGTTATTCCCTCCTCCCTGAGAGACTGTGAGGTCCTCAAGAGCAAGGTCTGTGTATCCACACTACACAGCATGATCATGTGTGTATGTGTGCGTGTGTATGTGTGTAACAAAACTAACACTAACAAAAACAGAAAGCATTCAAATAAATGTTTTTGTTGAAGCATAAGCCAAAGTCCTAAGTTATGCCATTTACTATATATTTCCTAAAGGAATATGTAGATTTTCATACTCATCAAGTAGATTAACTTAGACTAGATAGCTTCAGCAAAGCTGGATTGCTCACTATTTTCCAAACATGCATGGTACTTTCCCATCTTTACCCAGTTGCTGAAATTATTTTCTTCCCCTGGAAAGTTCTATTCTCATTTCTCCCTCTCAAAATTCGCTTGGAGTCCCTGAGGAAGAGCTGCCTTTGGAAGGAGAAAGGATCTCTTCCCCTGAGAGAGAAGGAAAGAAAAGGGAAAGGAGTGTAGCACCACATCACCAAGGTAAAGAGGAGAGTGGAGGGACTTCACCTCCAGACATTCTCATCCACTAGAGCAAGACGGTAGAGCATGCGCCAAGGCCGCCCAGTGTGTGAACCTACAGTTCCACAAGGATAACCCTCCACCAGATGTCTCAGGGAGATGACAAGGGATGACTTAAAGGGTGGCAAAGCAGCAGTGAGGTTGCAGGGTTCCTTTCAGATGGACCTATCTTTTCCTGGAAAACTCCTACTCCTACTTCAAGATCAGCTCAAAATGTTCCCTTCTCTGACTCATCCAGGTGGAAATTGAACTCATGGGAGTCCTCTCTCCCCCACCCCACCCCTGAAATCCTTACAAAGGCATTTACCTTGTATCTTGGGTTTTATGTTCACTCATCTGCCTCTCCCGTTACCTCTGGAACTTCTTAAAAGTCATAACTCATCTTTATATTCCCAGCACCTGGCAACATGGCCAGCACATATAAGTGCTGGAAAAATGTTGAGTGAGTGATGGGTGGGAAGAATGAGCATACTGAATGAATGAGTGGAATTCCCTCCTCTGCAGAAACCTACCTGTGCTCAGTAGATTAAGCAGAGCCGAGACCGAAGGAGAGGCTGGTCTGGTCGTCTCTGACTACACAGGAACAGGGCAAGACTGCATGTGTGCAAGCACGTGAAGGAAAGCAAACAAGAATAATAGCCACGAAGTAAATGTGAAACTCAGATGGTTTTCTCAGAAGCCATGTGCAGTCCTGAATAGCAGGGGAAAGAGTGGGAGGACGGGGAACTGAGTGCAAAAAGTAACGGGCCCAGGAGATAATTTACAATTGGGAACGGAATGCCTTCCTAAATCCGAGTGTGTGGTCCAGAAAGCACAGTGCCGCAGACGCAGTTACTGTAAAAAGCCACTCGTGACTTTTTTTTTTTTTTTTGCAGAAATAAAGTCTGTTTTGAATCTGTTTTTCTAGCAGCACATAGCCTTGCTTTGAAAAGCAGTAGCTCCACGAAACCGTCTTTCAGATCGAACTCCATTTCATGTTCACACAGGGTACTTGCAACACTGGGGTTGCTGCTTCCTGAAGCCCCTCCATGCGCTCTCTGCCTCTGTCTTTATGCCTAACAGCCGGCCTGCTGGGTGGGAGCGCTCTGTCTGTTTCACACACGGGGAGACTGAGGCAAGCAGCGGTTACACGAGAAACCCAAGATCACACACTAGTACACAGGACCAACATGGGAAGACCAAGTCTTCCTTTCTTTTTTCAAGATTTTATTTATTTATTTGAGAGAGAGAGAGAGAGCACAGAGGGGAGGAGAGGGAGACGTGATGCGGGGCTGGGTGCCAGCACCCTGGGATCATGACCTGAGCTGAATGAAGGCAGACGCCTAACCGACTGAGCCACCCAGGTGCCCAGACCAAGTCTGTCTGACGGCAGGGCCCATATGCTTCCCACTTTATTGAGCAGATGCTCCTTCAAATGTAATCAACAAAGGGTAGTGTTTGGGACACCCACAGAATCAAGGCTTCATGGGTCCTGTGCTGGAACGACCCTATGCTTCCCTTAATGTTCTGCTGTTGCTGTCGTGAAATTCTTAATACTTTAACAAGGGGCCCTGCGTTTTCATTTTGTCCTGGACCCTGCAAATTATGTAGGCAGTCCTGCATAGAATCATAGAGTGTTTGCACTGGAGGGGCTTTGAGAGGTCACCGGTTCTACCCCCATGCATTTTAGAGATGAGGAAACAGGCACAGAGAGGTCAAGTGGCCTGCCTTTGGTCACACAGCTGACTAGCAGCAGAGCGGCAGCAGAGCCCAGGTCCTCGTGTGCTTTGCCCCTCACCACACTGTCCCCTCGAGTCCCCTTCCCTACAGGAGCTTATCTCTAGCCAGAATGTCATTTGTGGCCGAGCTGGGTCAGCTCATTTCACTCCTGGGCAAATGGCCCTGGGTATTTCATAAAACCAAATGCACATAAACCTAAATGTGATTCCAACAAAACTGCAATGTCTATGCTGAGGTAAAAGAAACTTTTAGGGGAGTCTCTCACCTACCACCCCTCTGCCTTGCGCCAGCCTCCCTAACATGCATTTCTTAGCAGAGGGAGGCAAGCTCAGCCAGGTCAGGCTGGGGTCATTGCCAGGGCAGCCAGGGGAAAGTCGGGCTCAAGGCCAAGGCCAAGGCTCCTACCAAAGCTGACCCAGAGAAGAGGGAGCTTTTTGGACTGGCCAGACTCCCTCCAGGGTCCGAGGCCTAGATATTCTGCTTCTCCTCTGTTGGGTACACATTAAGACTGGTCAGAGCCTGTCAGAGCCACTGTCACTTAAGACGATATAAGGGTTTGTAGTCACCTCTTTCATGCCCATGTATTTGGAATTTACAAGAATGAAGACACAGGGCTCTGATTTCCAGTCCAGAAAACATGTATTTGCCTCAGACACACGAGAGCATGCGGCTCTACTCAGGGGAGACCTGGTACTGGGAAGTGTTGGACTGTTTTGGAAGTCACACCTGTGGACCATGGCCCGAAGAGGTGTGGCCCATGCAGATCACCAAGGGAACATGGTTCTGTTCTCTAAGAGCTTCTCTCAGTTTCCTGGTGTTGTGAAAAGGTTTTGTCAGTAGGCACAGGATGAACAGTTTCCATTTTCAGTCAGAATAAACACAGTATGTGTTAACACTGCTATGGTGTGGTCACAACTTCATTAATGGTACCACCAGATGACCATTGTCCTTATGTCATACAGGGCCTGGCACATAGTAAGTGCTCATTAAATACTATGTGAATGAATGCTACTTGTGGCTTTGAAGGATTGCTAAAATATCAGTATAAATGAGGGGCACCTGGGTAGCTCAGTCAGTTAAGCATCCGACTCTTGGTTTTGGTTCAGGTCATGATCTCAGGATCGTGAGATCGAGCCCCGCATCAGGCTCTGCGTTCAGTGAGGAGTCTGCTTGAAGATTCTCTCCCTCTGCCCCTCCCCCAATCATGCCCACACACACTCTCTCTCAAATTAGAAAAAAATCTTTAAATGAATGACTAATGTAGTGTCACAGATTTTCATTCTAACGTGATGACCAAAAAGGGGTATTTCATGAACTCTGAGGCGGTTAAATGGGTCCATGATATCTTGTATGCATTTGATCCAAATGATGACAAATAAAGATGGAGAAAATTTTAGAAGTTGCCATTTCATTTCTCCATTATTGTCCAAGGGCTCTATGTATTTATGCTAATTTTAGTAACTCTAACACACATACAGATATATATGTAAAGTATATTTATAAATGTATTAATAGAGAAATATAAGCATTTTTATTTGCTAATCTGTGTGGGTATATATATGTGTGTGTGTGTGTGTGCATATATATATGTCTACGTATGTTTGCGTGTATGTGTGTACAGAGAGAGAGAGTCTGTCTTTTTTCCAACATCATGACTCACGACTCCTAAATACTCCATGTCTACTTTCACAAAAGAAGAATACTCTTTTATGAAACCATCAGACCACTGCCCCAGTCTGAAAATCAGCATCAACACAACACCAACTTCCAATCCACTGACCCCATTCAGATTTCTCCAACTGTCTGAGTGTCTCTTTTTTCATTCCTCTCCAGAAACACCCATTGTCTCATTGTTCTTCAGTCTGGAACGGTCTTTCCTTTCCCTGGCTCTGTGTACTTGACTGTCTTAAAGAGACAGACTTTTCATTCACTAGGATGACCCTCCACTTGGATCAGTCAGATGTTTGCTTAGACACAAGCCATGCATTCTTGGCAGAAACATTGGAGAAAAGATGCTGTGCTCTTCTCAGCACCTCACATTCCGAGGCTACACTATGGCCTGTCCCACTACTAGTGATGTTAACCTTGATAATCTGGCCAAGTTTATGTCTGCCAAGTTCTCCCCAGCAAAGTCACCACTTTTCTTTGTATCTGATTAGTGTTTTGTGGGGAGATAGTCCAATATTACACCTATATGCTGTACATCAACTTTGCACACTTAATAGTTGGAACTCTACTGTAAGGAAGAACTACTTCTTTTCCTTCATTTGCTTATGTACACATTTATTTATATCAGTGTGAACTTATGGAGTATTATTTTATTCATTGCATTTCAATCCAGTGTTCTCATTATTTATCTTGATGCTTTAGTTGTCCTAGATTTGGCCAGTAGGAGCTCTTCAAGCTGACTTATATGTCCTATTGATATGTCCCCATCATTCTTTGAGCATTACTTTCTGTCACAACAAGATGATTGAGGTTCATCTGGTTCTTTCCTTGCCCTAGCCTTATAGTCAGCCATTCCTCTAAGGAGCCCTGGCTCCTTTGAGTGGAGGAAGCATATAAAAACCAAGATCTGGGAACGTGGTATGCTCAAACTATTTCTATATCTATGTATATATATTTAAGAATTCATACCAATACTTACAGCTTCAATCCAACACCTCAGCATCTTTCTAGCCTTCCCTATTTCCACGTTTGAAAATCTTGTCTCAGATGGTGAGAAGTATGAATTGACTATCCTCCATATATTTACCTATTTGCTCAATTAGCTTATTTGCTAAAGGTAACCAATCCACAGCCTTCCAGCTGTCTGCTCCATCTGCCACCTCTCCATCTTTACACTTTATTCCTCAGCCATCAGGCTGCCTCCCACCACCACATCCTCCTATTACCACCGCCCCCTTACTGCCCTGCTTCCTTGGATGAAGGTGAGAAGGGAAGGGAATAGATTGGTATTTTGAAAGGCTTCCCAAATTATTCTAAGTATGCATGCACGTTTGCACATCATCGGAATAGAGAGCTAAAGGAAGGCAGATATTTACATGTAAACCTGAGTTCCAGATTAGCAGATTCCCCATATGGCATTCTCCTGGAAGCATCTGTTTTAGCAAGAATCCACCGTCTCACTGAATGGGTGGAGTTGGAAGGCCCTGGAAAGGGTGGGGAGTCAGAAGACTTTGAAGCAAGATAAGATGGTAGGACAGCAGAAGTTGAGGATGGCAAAAGAAATCATATAATTTTGCTACAGGCTGGCCCTCACCATCCCATCTCAAAATTATCTCATATACCCCTTCTGGAATGTACATATGTTTCACTCCTCCCTGATCTAATTTGCAATTGACCTCCTAATGCTTTAACTCCTAAAGTCTGGGAAGAAAATGACTGCTTTTAATTTGTTGAAGGCTTCACTCTATTTCTGGTAGCTGTCTCCTGTTTTTCCACTTTGGAGAATGGATTGCGCTCCTGAGCACGAGTATAGCCAGAGCATGCACAGTTTGGTCTTGAGTACATCTCTGCCAGCACACCTCAGCCTTGACCTATGATATCTGTTCTTGGACCCCTACTTGGCAACCTCATCACCTTCTTTATTTAGTCTTTGCCATACAGCCTGGTAGAAATTGCACACCCAACACTAAACTCCACAAGGCAGAACTGCCAGGGAAGAACAGTATTGACGCGCCCGAGCCAAAATGACCACACTTCCTCCAGCTCCACACTAATGAGGAAATTTGTCGAATATTTATTCTGGAAGACAAATTGAAATCAAGTTAATAGGAAAGGAGGATGAAGGATTGAATTCTGTTATTGCCTTTCCCGGCTTCTGACGTTGCCGGGGAAAGCCATAAAACCTTATTTGTGCTGTTCATTTTCATATTTTCATGCTTACATTATGGCTGAAAGAAAAGTCAAGGCTGGCTCCAGATGAAACATCTCTGCCTGAAAAAGGAACATTTTGTCCCAGAGCCACAACTGGCACAGCCCTACAAACTAAGCTTGCACAACAAAGTTAGGGCAAAAGTTAAACAAGGGAAGAACTGAGAGGAGAAAGAGCCCAATAGAGGCGGTTCTTTTATTTATGAAAGCTTTTGTGTAGTCAGTATCTGGTTTGCTAATAATAGGTTGGTCTCTAAAATAGTCCTCTGACCTGGTGTGCAATTCCCAGCGATCACCATGGATGTCATTTCAAGAAGGAATCCTTGAGTACCTTACAGACTGACATGGACCACGAGAAAACTCCAGTGTGAGGTGGAGTTCACATGGCATGAAGTTGAGCTCTAGGAGTACCTTCTTTTTTCCAAGATACAAACAGGGAAGCTTAAAGGTGATTTTGTTTTCATGGGTGTGTATGTGTGCATTAAATATCAAAGTACCAGAAGAGGAAAGGAACAGAAAAAAAAGCAAACCAGACTAATTTGTAAGCTGAAAAGAAAACCACAATAAATAGAATGAATTAGGGGTTGGGGCCAAGACCAGCTGGGAAATTAATACAGTTACTTACCCTAAGAAAGATTAGGAAAATACCTTAGTCTGTTCAGGCTGCTGTAACAGAACACAAGACAGGGTGGCTTATAAACAACAGGAATTCATTTCTTACAATTTTGGAGGCTGGGAAGTCCAAGATCAAGGTACCAGCCAACTTGGTGTCTGGTGAGGGTGTCCTTCCTGGTTCACAGACTGCCATCTTCTTACTGTGTCTTCATGTGGTGGACAGGGGGGAGACAGCTCTCTGGGGTCTCTTTTGAAAGTGCACTAATCCCATTCATGAGGGCCTCACCCTTATGACCTAACAACTTCCCGAAGTCCCCACCTCCTAATACCATCACACTGGGGATTAGGTTTCAACATATGAATTTGGGGAAGATACGAGCCCTCAGTCTATAGCAGGAAGTAAGGAAGATTGTACTAATCAAGGCACAAAGAGGCTCTGTCAACCAGCGGTTTCACTTGTCTTCCTACTATGTGCACCACGATTGTGTTGATACCATAGACCAATGAGAGAAGTAGAAGGTCTGGTTTCTATTTACAATCTATGCCAGGCCAAGTGGTGTGCTGGAATCGGCTCACACCAGCTCACGAGAACAGCATTAAATATTCAGGAAATTCTCGAGCCGGTTGTTCAACCATTGTTAGCTTGAAATCAGCCACAGAAGTAATATTTACACCATGAAAATGGACAAACCCTACAAATTATGACTTCATTTTTCGAGGGCAGGTTTACCAGCACACAGTGCCAGTAACCATAAAGGGAAACTCCCCAAGGTTGGAGATGATCGATTTAGAGTTAGAAGGAATATGAGGATTGACACGAGAAAGGACAAGATGGCTTCTGTGAAGCCGTGTCTGCAGAGGAGGGCAGAGCAAACTGGTGCCTTGGGGAGGCTCCTGCTGAAAGCAGGACTTGACTATGGAGTATAAAAGAAACATCCATTTTTTTTCCTAACCAATCTTAATCACCATCCCTTCCTCATCCCTGACAAGGGCCATCTCATCAACCTACTCAGTTTCTAAGGAGAGACAGAGAGGAACACAAACTAGAAAAAGAAGGAAAAAGTGGAAAAGCTGCTGAAGCATGCAACTCATTGGCTTTTACAGATGGGACAGGCTTTGACAGTATAGGCTTTGACAGTACCCACCCAACCCCTCTCTTAGAGTTGTGAAATAGAACCAAAGTGGTGGAATGACTCATATGTCATACAACTAGTTAATTCCATGGCCAGCGCCAGCAACTAGGTCACATTCATTATCCCTACTATGTGCTAGGCACTCTGATGGTTCCTAATCCTTGCTCTTCCTACCACTGCCTCCAGTATTACTTACTCGCCAGAAGGGGAGGGAGGCAGGTTGGAATGAAAGGAAGAATGGAAGCTCGTTAATCCTTCCCTCCCAGCCAGCACATGGAATATGTGTTGTTTCAAGAAGAGTTGAGTTTATTAACGCCAACCATGAAGGGTCTGCCAACTTAGAAAAGGGATGTGTGCTTGAAGAGATGATCATGAAGGTGCTGTGTATGTACCATCTGGTAGAAGTAGAAAAAAATATTTTTTGTCCCAAATTGAGTTCCAAGTCATAATTTCTTAAATCACAACTTTTACTCCCTAGGTGACTACCAAAAATGAGCTGATGATTTCAATTCTTTCCAGATGGAAAAAGGTTGATGTCATCCCAAGCCTTGCCTTTGCAAGAGTCATTTATTCTGCCCCACATAATGGGGCAGCTGAGGCTAAGGTGTCACAGTTGGAATGAGTCCCTGAGACCAAACAGGCCCCTCGAGAGCTAATTTCTACCTGTCAGGGTTGCACCACTCAGACGTGGGGAGAGAAACTCATATTGTAGCTACACCAGCTGAACCTTCTCAGGGAATAGAAGACTCGCTTCTATACTGGCTATCCAGCCGCTGTCATCAGTATTAAACTCACATTATATTTTTAAAAGAGAGGCTCTTATTAAGCCAATCTAAATAAAGCCTTTGTGAGAAAACAGTGCCATACTAGTCCCCAGAAGGGTGGATGGAATGTCTCGCTTGATTGATCCTCTGCCTCTTAGATTGTGGTGATCATTCCAACAGAAGTAACAGGAGGATAATGTCCACCACTGGCAACGTAGACTTTCTTTGGCAAGAGGAATACAGAGGTTTTCTTTAAAGAATCATTTTGGGCCTAGAATTATATCAGATCCGTTTTCAGAATTCTTACTTTGTGCCTCATGATTAATTGCATTATTGAGATGACTTAAAGGACAAACTCATCATCCATAGGTATGTCCACCAAACAGATGGTAACTCTCTCACCAGAGCTGGCAATAAAGTAGAACGATAGAGACACAGAATAAAGCAAAACTGAAAACCATTGCTAGGTAGTTGTCCTCTGACCATTCACTCACCCTCCCCTGGAAAGCAGGTCCATCTAGATGAGATGCACTATAACATGATATGTGAGCTTCATAACAATTGTTCTGGGTCATATGGTGACCAGCCATCCCAGTCTGCCTAGGACTGGGAGGGTTCCTGAGATACAGAATTTTAGTTTTAAAATCAGGGTAGTCTCAGGTGAATCAGGAAGAGCTGGTAACAAAATTAAACTCCAATTCCACCATCACCCAGCTCACTGACTACAAAACTAATGCTCTAAGAAATTGAAAGCCTTGCTCGAGATCACAAACTATATGATGGCACAACCTGAATTTGTATTCCAATCTGACTTCAAAGACAGGGCTTCCCTTTCAATAGTCTGTAAGGAGATTTGTATTTATTGACAGAAAGGGATAAAAATATTAAAATAGTGGATGTTTTCTTGTAGCCCTCCACATTAGAGGCCTATTTAACAAGACAATAGGCTAAAAAACTAGGCTTTGGATGTGAAAGGTTTCTTAAATTTCTTTGGGAAGGAAGCATGGAGAACTCAGATCATAGAGTATTCCTATATTTTATGGAAGATACAATTACTGATTATGAAGACTAGGTCATGAGTAGGGTGACCATATATTCCAGTTTTCTGGGACAGTCTTGGTTTATTCCTATTATCCTGATGAATAATTAAGAGTGCTCCCTTTCACTCTCAAAAAAGTCCTGATTCAGATGATAAATTATATGACTTCCCTAGCCAAGAGGCTTACCACTCCAAAATAGAAAGATGTGATATAATGGAAAGAAAACAAAGCCCAGGGTGCCTGGGTGGCTCAGTCCGTTAAGCATCTGCCTTGGACTCACATCATGATCCCAGGGTCCTGGGATCAAGTCCCGCATCAGGCTCCCTACTCAGCGAGGAGTCTTCTTCCCCTCCCCTCTTCCCCCTCCCTCTTGCTCATGTGCTCTCACACATGCTCTCTCTCTCTCTCTCTCTCTGTCTCTTTCTCAAATAAATAAATAAGATCTTTAAAAAATTTTTTAAAGAAAAAAGAAAACAAAGCCCACTCTTTCTGGCTGTGGAGTTATAAGAAGAGACAATAGATAAATAAAAAGGAAAAAAGACAGATAAAGGAAGGTTCCAGGCACCTGAATACTGAAGTCAGCTTATACTGGCTAGCAAGGTTACTTTGTAAAAATTCAAAAATTTTCTGAGCAGGTCATTAAATCAATGGTAGCTAGAAATCAGCCATTTCATCACAGAAATTAGCAAATACTGCACACCAGGGCTTTTCTCCTTCACAGATCCAGAGGACCAGCACACTATTGGATCCATAGAACTCATTCTCTCTCTCTCTCTCTCTCTCTCCTGCCCCCCTCCCCACCCATCATGTACATATGTACACAGATCATGAAATGGCAGGTATGCTTTAGAAGCACCCAATGAAGTCAAGTGAATTCTGAGGGGAGGAATCTTTATTCTGATTCCTCATCTGGGGCTCTGGAAGACTACCTCCTGTGCTGCCCTTGATCAACATGGGATGTGTTACTTTAATGCAAACCCAGGGGTACGGTGTAGTGGACAGCAGAAGACATACAAATTTAGCTTGTCCAAACCACTTTCAGTTACCCAGGACATGCAGAACTCAAATTAGGCTGAGGATCTATCTAGAGAACTTGCCACAGAGAGCCTGCCAATCTGACATGGGATTATACTCAGCAGAGAAGACCACCTGGACCAAGGCCAAATATAGGTCTTAGCTCAATTCCAGAAGGGTCTGCAGATGAGGCAGGACTGCCAGCCCTGATTACTATCCCTAACGGAGCCAAAAGGGACCTAAGTGAGCATTACACCAGCCACTGGCTTTAGCCATGAATACCAGCAAGGTCAGTAGGGATGAGGTGAACAAAGGACACTACTGTGGATCCCAGAAGAGCAGAGGGCACATAATAGTAAGCACTTAATGCATATCTGCTCTCCCCAGTTTATGTCTAATTTTCTTTCCTGACTATTAGCCCTGGTGACTTGGGGCCCCACATGAGATACGGAAGCAGGGCCTTAAGTAGACTCCTTAACCATTATTGTGCAAGGCCTAATCCAAATTAAAAGTCCCTTAGTCTGTGTCGCTCATGGGTTTGCTTCTCTCCAAACTCTTATGATACAGAAATTAGTACTGGAAGTGATTTTAGAGCAGCAGAGCCTTAAGGATGGGTTCTCTGAATTAGCTTTGGGTTTTCTGGAATTGTTACTTGGATCTGATTAGATTTAAATGTATTAATTAGGGGCGCCTGGGTGGCTCAGTCATTAAGCGGCTGCCTTCAGCTCAGGTCATGATCCCAGGGTCCTGGGATCGAGCCCCGCATCGGGCTCCCTGCTCAGCGGGAAGCCTGCTTCTCCCTCTCCCACTCCCCCTGCTTGTGTTCCTGCTCTCACTGTCTCTCTCTCTCTGTCAAATAAATAAATAAAATCTTTAAAAAAAAAAAATAAATATATGTATTAATTACCCTACTGCCAGTGGTAAAGGGGACACTGGTCATCTGTGTCATGCCAATACAGAACTTATATTATCACCTATTACCTGCAAGCACACGTAATCAACTGCCAACAGAAGTCAAAGCTTTTTGTGAAAAAGCAGATGTTGTCATAGAACGTAAAGATAAGAAGTATAAAGGAGATAGTTAGATGCTTCTTAATAAGCTGGAGAACTTGAAAGAAAGAAAATGGTGAGTTTAGGCCTTCAGATTCCCAGCTCACATTGTAATGAGGACATATGGGCACATCCTGACCTTAAACCCCTAAATTCTGCTGAGTCTTCATTGCTGAAAGAAGCATTCCTTCCTTCCTATCTATGGAGGTTAGTCTCTCCTCACCTAAGGAAACTGAAATGGCCAATCCTGAGGTGGTGACCTTTCAGGAGACTGCTGATCCTTTTCTAGACCTTCCCTCATGCATTCTCATTGCTTCTAGACCTACGACCAGACTCAACTCCTGGCAGGCCCAAAGGGTAATGTACGGAATTGATGATCCACAAGAAGGTGCAATGCACACAAAAAGAATTGCACAATTTTGCCCATTTTCACAGAAAATGGGGAAAATGTATGGGAATCCTACATAGATCCTAAAGGTGAGAGGTCAGGGTGGAAGGAGTATAATGTTGGACAAGGCCTAATTCATTGATATGGCTGCACTAAACAGAGAATCTGGATTCTGTGTTCTAAGTACTAGCTCAAGCAGCCAAGAGCAGCTGGAAGTGGCTCTACCATGGGTTGGTTGATTGAATTCTGGATGCAAAGGTGGCCTATCCTAAATAAAATGCCAGAACTTCTTTGATACACTGTAGAGCAGCAATTCTTAACAGTGTAGTCCACCGAGCCCTGGGGGTCTCCCAGTACCCTTTCACAGAGTCCATAAGATCAAAACTGTTTTCATAATAATACTAAGATGTTATTTCCATTTTTCACTATGTTGCACTGATGGTGCAAAAGCAATTATGGGTAGAGTGTGTCAGCAAGAATCCAGCAGGATCTCCAAACTATACTAGTCTCCCTTGTAGTCTTTATGGCCACACACTGATGATAAAAAGAAAGTGTTAATTGCACTTAAGGCTATCCTTGATGAAGCAGTAATAATATTAATTGTATTAGGTTTTAATCCTTGAGTGCACATCTTTTTAATATTCTGTGTAATGAAATGGGAAGTATTTTTTTAAAGATTTATTTATTTATTTGAGAGAGAGAGTGTGCGCACATGAGTGTGAGTGGTGGGGGATGGGGAGGGGAGGAGGGCAGAGGGAGAGGAAGAGAGAGAATCCCGGAGCAGACTTTGTGCTGAGTGGGGAGCCCAATGTGGGGCTCGACCGCGTGACCCTGAGATCATGACCTGAGCCGAAATCAAGAGTTGGCCGCTTAACCGACTGAGCCACCCATGTGCCCCCAGATGGGAAGTATTTATAAAGCACTTCTGCTGCATGCTGAGATATGATGGTTGTCTTGAGAAAAAGCACTTGTGTGACTGTTTTAGTTGGGAGCTGAACTAGCAATTTTTTTTTCATGGAATACCATCTTTTACTTGAAAAAAAAGACTGACAAACTATAGGTTTTTCTTGCCATTTTCATGTTACTTCAGTGAAAACAACTGGCAGCATTTGTTGATGATAAAAATTCAAACTTTCTAGTGAAAATTAGAGATATTGAAAATGTGCACCTGCCACTATATGCTTGACAGCTTTTAATTTCTAATATTAACAAATGTGATTCTCAATATTGTAGAATAAAATGTGTCAACATTTGGATGATCTGTGTAAGTCAGTGGACCAATATTTTGCAAATGACCAATGCATAACACTGTAATATATTCTAAGTTCAATATCGTTCCATATCATCCAATGTTCAAGATAGACCAGTGGTTTTTACAGAATTAAAAAAATATATTGATGTCATTTAAATTTTATATGGTAATTAACCTTCAAGAAACTACCACTTATCAAGTTCTGGTATAGTATCAAAAGAATATATTTTAAATTTCTCGGTTTTAATTTCTAATACAGTAAAAAACAATAGATATAACCCAAATAAACAAAAATTCTTTAGAGTTATCAATAATTTCTAAGAAATGCCAAGTAGTCTGAAACCAAAAAGTTTGAGATCGGTTGTCACAGGGGAAGGTATCCAAAGGCTTCAGGACGTCTGAATGCTAGAGTGGATTTATCTTGTAAGACATGCCCCCTCCAACTATGTCCCACAAGAGAGTCCAGGAGACTCTCCATTTATCAAGTCTGTAAGAAATAAATATGTTCACGAAGGGAGCTGCAGAACCCAGAGCACCGATCTGCTCTGTGTTGCCATCTAACTGGTTTCTGTGGATTCAGGGATGGTAGGGGCTAAATGGCAGACAGTCACAAAGGCAAGGTGGGTATGATTACTAGAATGGGTAGCAGAGCCAAAATAATAAACAGAATGGTCTGAACCTCAGAAGTCACTGGCATTGGCTAATTAATTTTGCTGTTTCTAGAGCTGAATAGATGGACAGTCTACTAAAGTTTTACACTAGATTTGTAAAAGCAGAAAAGCTAGGTTTGCCCAAGAGAACTCTGAGTTGAATCACCACAATAGAGACTTGAGGCCTCAACCAATTTCTAAACTTAAGCCAGTCTTGAGATCCAGAGCCCCTTAAATGAAGATCCAGCTGAGTCCTCTTGAGGAGATCTTCTGTACACAGCCAAAAAATGTATATTATAAATCATCTTCCTAGACTTCCCTTCCTACAAGAGGCATATACCCCAGCTCTCCAGAGGCTTGAAACTGTCCTAATTAGCCTAATATTTCCATCTAAGTCATTCTATTCTAGTTAATCATTGCCTGGTGCTGCAAAGCCCACTCAGGCCAAGAAAGGGAGCACAGATTTATACAACCCTAGACCCCATAGCATGAACCTAATGTCCACAAGATTCATATTGGGCCAACCATGAGTATACTTTTCTTTGTCTCTGCTTCCTCCTCCCCGCATCTCTCTGTTTTCTCAGTCTTCTCTTTTGCTTCTGCCTTTTCTTTGCCCTTAAGGTTTTGTCTGTTAGCCTAGTCAGTAGCAGGTTTGTCCCAGATGAAAGAGGAGTCTTCTATATTCAGAGTTGAGAAGACGCACGCAAGATACCTAGACCATCAATGTCATGTCTTTATCAGCCTTGTCTTTACTTCCCATCCCAAAATAAAGCTACATCATAAGAAACTTCCAACTTTTGCAGGATTTGAAGGCTTTGCTGTAGTCTTCCTAAAGGGCTGGAACCTCATCTTACTTATGAAGGAGCTGGTTCATTGAAGGAGCTCAGGAAATGTGTACTGAATGAATGGATAAATGGTCATTCTCAAACTTTTTGCATGTGAGTGTTGAGGTTACCAGTATCCAGAGCACCTGAATCCTATAACTTAGTAGTTGGAGAACCCCAACTCCATACCTCATAGGAGAAGATATAGTACAGGTATTTCTAGAGCAAGCTAGAAAGGTATATGCTTTCATATACCTGATGCTCATTCCTCTAGGAAACAGAGGGATGTGGGGGAGAGGAAGCAGAGACAAAGAAAGGTATACTCATGGTTGGTCCAGCTAGGATATATAATGACAGTAAACTGAAATTTCAGACCCCACCCACTGGGGCCTTCATTACAAGTCCTCTGTAATGTGAGTTTTCTATGTAGCTGAGGATGCATCCCTTTAAGGGTCAAATATTTTCACTGAACCATTTTGAAATTCTAGGTATAGATATAATCATTTTCACAGATTTTTCATTTATTATGTATAAAAGTAAATATAAATATATATTTGGATATAACAAATGAAAATGTTATATATATGAGATCTGCCTTCTTAACCAGAGCCTATTTCACATAGTTCTCTATGTTCAGAACATCGAATTATGAATATCAAATGGGGTTTAATCAAATGGTAGTAATCCAGTTCCTATAGCAATTGGATGTCTATAAATGAGTCAGGAGTCAGGCTCTGTCTGAAAGAACAATTCCATAGCTAGGCACTGGAATGAGCTCACTGTCCCCCTAACACTTTAGGTTCAAGTCAACGGTTCAAGAATATGTTTATTCTGGGGCTCCTTCATGCCAGGCGCTGTGCCAGGGGCTGGGTACAGAGGAAGAATAAGACCTAGAGAGAGCTCTCAGGCCAGTTTCTTAAGACACAGAGGACGAGAAGGAGCCCCGGGGGCCTTCCCCTCCACAGTCAGTTTGTCCTCTTTCTCATCCAAATTGAATTGTGACCAAGGATCTCTTCCAAGGTTCTTGTTCCCTGCTCTCCTTTTCTTGGAGAAAACGTTTCTGTGGCAGCAGCAACAGCTCTTTTTATGTGCTGAGTACTTATGCTAATCAGTGATCTGGCACCGGTTTTCTGATTCTTTGGTCTGATTATTTATTATTTGTAGAGTGTGGTAAGTGCAGATGGTATTTTGCAAAGCACAGAATTCTGAGCATGAAACCCCAGCCTCAAGGCGTTGACTGTCTGATTTAGGCTTAAACAAAACACTGAACAAACAGGGAGACATCTAGTTGAGTGGATGTGGCTGGAAAGGAGGAAAAAAAACCGAGACCAAGAAAAAGAAGTAAGTTTTGTGGAGGGATTTGAAAAGGGATAAAGGAGCATCAAAAATGGGAGCTATTACCAAACCAAGGGGTTAAAAAAGAAACAAAAGGAGCATTGAGGAGAGAGTCTCAGGAAAGAAAGAAATTCAATGAGACTCCCTGCTTGTGTCTTTTAGTTGAAGAGATGAGAGGCAGGGATGTTGGAGTACTGGGTGTTATACACAACTGATAAATTATTGAATGCTACATCTGAAACTGATGATGTACTATACGTTGGCTAATTGAATTTAAATTAAAAAAATTTTTAAAAAGAAAACCTTAATGATCATGGACCAAGTGACAAGGTCATGGACTAGCATTTACCTTGTGCAGAGAAGGGGGGAAAGTTCAGAAATTCCCTCTTATTGATTCACCCAGAGATGATCATACTCTCAGTATCTCACTCAAACTAATAAAATTCACAAAAGCTCTTATGTAATTAAGAATTTAGAATTATTTGATCTTGAGTAGATGATACAGGTTGAAAGTAAGTGGGCAGAAAAGATAAACCATGCAAGCAGTAAGCATAAGGGTAGAAAGCTCTATTAATATCAGATAAAGTAGACTTAATGGCAGAGTATTTCCAGAGATAGAGAGGGACATGACATAATGATAAAGAGTCTATTCATTAGGAAGGTATAAAATAATAAGTGAGTACGCACCTTATAACAGAGCTGCAAAATATACAAAGTGAAAATGAGCAGAATTAAAGGGAGAAATAGACAAGTTCACAGTCATGGTCAGAGATTTGAACACCCTTTTCTCAGCAACTGACAGAACTAGATAAAAAATTAGTAAAGACATAGATGACTTGAACAACACTATTGACCACTTTGACCTAATTAATACTTTAAAACATTTCATACATCTACAGAACATATATTCTTTTCTAAGATGTGTGATAACTCTGACCCCAAAACTTGTCTCGGTTACATGAATGAATTATTCCCCACAATGTAGCAGAACGTTTCGTGTCAACCAAATCTCAGGTCCCTGCATCCAAATAGATTACAGTTTACCTTACATTTGTTGCAGTCTTCTTGATTTTCAAGTAGTGGTTCTAGGTTCCTTAGTAATACTTAAGGAATACTCTACTAGGTTAAACCTACAGACTGTCTTTGAGGTTGAATTATTTTCAGACACTGTAATTGCCCTTGTTGACTTCTTCCGTATATACAGAAAATTCATTCTCCAGGCGCTGTCTCCAACATTAACATAAAATATTCTGTATCTGAGTCCTAGAAGACCTGGTTCTTGTCTCCCTGCACCCCCTCAACCCCCACACAAATTTCTTAGCCGTGCGACTTTAGACTCATAACCTCTTTGAGCCTGACTCACTTCCCTTGTCTATAAAAGTCTTAGGACTGTAGTGAAGTTCAACTGAAGGGTTAAATGAAGCCTTTTTATGAACCATGAAGCACTATCCAAATATCATGGATCAATTATTTTTGTACTAAGACCAGTGGGGATATCTGTACTCCCAAGAAAGGGAAATTGGGGCAGGTATCAAGCCTAGGGTGAATAGAAATTGTATGATGGGAGGGTAAAGTAAAAATTGAAGGGTTTATTCTGAGGCAAAACCTGTGAGAATCTTAGATTTGATATCTCAGGAAAGATTATAGTTAGTGTAATGGGCACCATTTAAAGTTTGCAGAAAGAGGACACAGGGGGAAAGCTTGGGCCTAAAAATAAGATTTGGCCATTGGAGACTTTGCTGGAGGACATGTTGGATGTCATTAATCTCACAGCAAAATGGGTGGATTTCAGCCTGGGAATGAGGAATTCTAGACCTCGTTCTACTGTGGAGTTTCTGAGTAATCTTACACTAGAAACTTCATTTCTCTAAGCCTGTTTCTCCATCTGAAAGTGGAGAGTAATGATATATGTCACCTACAACAGTCCTGAGGTTCGATTAATGTTTGTGAGTGCTTTGAGCAATTTGGAAGGACAAGGTCTTTAAGAATACAATGGATTATTTAGAAAAGTGAAAGAACACAATCAGAGAGGACTCCGAGCGTCTCCCTCTGTGTAGCCTTCTCATGAGATTCCTCTCTTTTTGTCTTATAAGGAAAGAAAATCAAGTCAGGAGATGACTAATCCCACAGGCTAATCTCTTCCCTTAACCTTCTCTCGACACGCACACTTCTCCTATAGGAGTATGTTGGAATTTTGTTGTTCAGATTTCCTCATCGGTACAGATGCATTCTTTCCTAGAAATATGATCGTGAAAAATGAAGGCTGTGGTTTTTCGAGGAGCTGGCTGGGGGCCCGGCAGTCAGATGTTCTCTGTCCCTCGCTCTACCTTGGGCCTCTGCAAATCACAGTGCTGTTCAACTTCCTTTCCTCAGATGTACAATTGGAATAAAAATGCCCCTCTCTGTGAGGTCAAGTGAAAACTAGTTAGCTGTGTTTTCTTGAAGTTTCTCTCCATTGACATTTCAGCACTCTGCAGACATTAATTGGAACAACACTTTCAGAGGTTACTTCTAGCCCATGACCACAAAATTCTCAATGGAAATGAATATGAAAGAATCTGGGAAGTTTACTAATCGCAAAAGTTTGGGGATTCTGGTGACATTTCCTAAGCTTTCTATTTAGAAAAAGCACAAGGGGCCTTTGCCAAATCTCTTAGCCACTTGCAACTGTGTGTTATATTAAGAGCACCAAAAAGAAATTTTTATCTCTTTCTCTCTTTTTCTTCTTCTTTTATGTGTGTGTGTGTATGTGTGTGTGTGTGGTGTTGGTATTTGTCTCTGAATCTCTCTGGGTTTCACCGCTTCTCACTCTCTCTGTTTCCCTTTCTCGTTTCTCTCAAATTTAGGTAACGTGTAAAGGAAAGCTTAGTTGAGAGTTATCACCAAGTTAGCCAACTTGCAGCCTTGCTGGGAAATAAAACTCTTTTAAATACAACTGTCATCAAACTCATTAGCACCCTCCTCCCCTTACCTCTTTCACATTGGGTCACTCACAAGTTACAATGTGTTTCTTTTTCCTCTCCAGTCCCTGTTGTTTTGGGGTTTTGTTCTCTTCTTCCTCATTTCTGCGTTGCTTGCTCCATCTTAGAAGCATGGGTCACCCCCGCTGCCACCAATGCCATCACTCCCCAGCAGACAGAAAGGCTCAAATGTCAAAAGATGCCTGGGTTGCCTCTGACAAAAGTGCGGATCAGCTCTGAAAGGGAATAAATATGATAGGGGGCACAATAATAACAGTGTGCGCTTGTTAACTACAAAAATCCAGCAGGGTCGGGGGCAGGGAGGGAGGGAAGGTGGAGAATAGAAGCTGCCTCGGCAGGAGCCCCTGGGGGACAGAGCGGAGGGGGGTCCTCCAGCAGCAACCATCAATTCTATGGGCTGGTTTTGTTTTGTTTTGTGAGGTCTGAACTGAGGCTCAGCTGATGGGGCAGGGGGGTGGGTAGGGGGTGAATAAGGGATTTTACCCAAACCAGTGACTCTGAATGGAGGTCTTGGGCTCCATCGAGGGGGCCTCAACAGTGGGAGCTTTAAAAGAGGGTCTTTGGGCTATTGGGGAGGGGGGTAGTGGGGGTTGGGTGGGGGCTGGGGAAACATTTTGAGGTGGGAGGGATAGGGGGAAGGAGGAGAATAGCACAATAATGGGAAAAAGGAGGCCAGCTTCTGAGCTCTCATTTCTGACAATGAGTCCCATGTGGTTCTCTTTATCTCAGCCATTCAGGAGTCAATAGAGGGAGCTTTTTTATTTTCAACTCTGAGTATACAGCCACCCCACCCCCATCACACACACACACACACACACACACACACACACACACACACACCTAAAAGTGTGGGACACTGGGCAAGACTTTAGAAACATTTGAAAAGTTTTTTCCTTCGGTCAGATTTGCTGAATTTAACATCCACCTGCCAGAACTGTACATATGGGACATTCAGTTCACAGCCAGTGCCCCCAACTACTCTGCCTGTCCTCTCCCTCCACCCTACACTCAGCCTCTGCTCCCTCCATCCTCTGTGGTGCACTCCCCCTCTCTGCCTTCCGCCTTGCGTGGATGCCTTGGTCCTTGACTCCTTATAAGGACATGAGTCACATGATCACAGGTAAAGGAAACATCCATGATAGAGTGATGGTAATTTTCAACCCAGAAAAGCAAAAATAAAAGATTGGAGCAAACCTAAGCTTGAACGGTAGACTGTTTCAGAAAGCAGCAAATAAAAAAAAGTTGGTTTTGATGGTGCACTTCTCTGAAATGTTAAGTCCTCAGTTAGACAAGTGCCTTTCAATGTATTCCTAAGTCTATAATTGAGGCAGCTGCTGCCCCGGAACTCACTCGGCTTGATAGAAAATAATTCATGTTTTTCATACAATATCATTATGTGTTCTCATGGGGTGCTTGAGTCTGAATGGGTATAACAGTCTTAATCAGGAGTAGAAACTTTTAAAAATATGAATTCCAGGCCTCACGTGTGTGTGTGTGTGTGTGAGTGTGTGCATGCGCGCGTGTGCGTGTGTGTGTGGGTGTGTGTGTGATCAGAGGGGCATTAGTCCAGCGCCAGGCAAATCGTCAGTTGCTTGAACCAGATCCATCGGATCAAGGGAAGACTCTCCGCTGCCAAGCAGTGTGGCTGAATGAAAGAAAGAGGAAGGGGGAAACTACCGTTTTCCTTACCAAGCGATGAAGATAAGGGAAGGAGAGAGTAATTGGAAATGACAATAACATCAAGCAGTTGCCTCTTGCCACACACTTTTCCTACAAGAATTGTTATCCTGTTGGAGGAGGATATTCAACTCAGTTGTCTTAAGTAACTTGCCCAAGGCCACCCAGCTGGTAAGTGGCAGAGCCAAAACTGCCCCCCAGGCTTGAATGACCTGAACATGCTCTGAAGTGGAGGGAGACTCCTGGAGTGGAGAGCACTGGGGAAGCGTCTTCACCACAGCCCATGGGAATGCTCCTAAGGGCAGCTCAGGCACTCAGTGGCTGTGCGCTGTGGAGTGGCTTCGGGCACCTTCCTTCTCATCAAGGACTTCACGATGACTCTACTTAGCAATACTGCCCCGTATATTTGAAAGGTGCTGAGAGTAGATCTTGAAATTTCTCATCACAAGGAGAAAAAGACATCACTATGTGAGGTAATGCATGTTAACTAATCTTGTCGTGGCAATCATTTTGCAATATATACATAGACCAAATCATTGTGTTGTACACTTAAGCATGTATAATGTTTTGTGTCAATTATATCTCAATACAACTGGGGAAAGAATAAATAAAAAGATTTGTAAAAAGGGCTCCAGACTTCTCACCACTCCCAAATCTAATTTCTTCCTCGTAACCCAGCTTGCTGTTCTGAGCAGAGCACCCCGCACCAGGCGCAGAAGGAAGATGAGCATTGCTTTCAGATCTGTCACTGAGCAGGGAGAGTATAGCTTTCGAGGGTCCTTCACATGATAGGAAAACAGTTACCCTTTCCTCGGCTCCATTTCTGATCTTGCAGCTACAACTGTGTGAGGCTCGGCTGTGACCATTGGTGAGGGTATGAAGAACGTAGGGTGGGGGACCACTCCCATTCCAGCACCCTGGCTACTTAACCAGCTCTGCTCCAACCAACTCTTCCTCATGGCACTTAAAAGCCTGTCTCCACTGCACAATGTGGATGTGCTCTTAGGGTTTGATCGTGCTCATCTCCGCTCCCCAACTACACTGAAGCTCCTCGAGGGCAGGAACACTGCCTGGTGATTCTTCTGTATCCCACACGTGTCCAAGCTGAGTGTGGGCTGTACGGTGCTCAGTGAGTTATTGTCCTTTGCTTGACTCCCAACGAGTGCTTTTTAAATAGTCTCTTTTAAACAGTAGCTCTTATTCAGCATTCTTAATCACCTTCCTCTTGTCGATATGCCATAGTTTCTGGATCGTGCCAGTTGAGGTTATTAACCACTTGTTCTGGTGCTTCATTGTCCCCAGTCTGTTGTGTTGGTTCCACACCCCTGAGTCATGCCCACTGGGTACCGTCTTTGGGTGTGTGTTTGTGCTTATTTAGCCAGGTAACGTTCATCTCAACTGTTGTTTGGCAGTGCTTTGTATTCACCTTTTGCCGATTTCCTAATACAATGGCCAGTCCAAACAGTCTCCATTCTTCCACTTGACCTCCATACCTGGAACTTGAAAACAGTCTCACATGATGGAGGGGATGGGACCCCTAGGAGCCTGTACCCCTTTTCTTTCAAATATATGGAAGCAGGGTTGTTTGGAGAGTTTTTGGGTTTAGGTTTGTTTTGTTTTGTTTTGCCTTGCTGCCATTTATAGGGCTCGCCTTTTACCAGGAGGCCTATCTCCTTCAGGATTTTACCACTTCAAATTCCCGTCCCTCTGCAGTTTTTAAAATGCCATTTTTTCTCTCCCTTTTTTTTCCTTCCCCTTAATCAATAAACAAAGAAATCTGGGTCACCATGAGAATAAATGAAGAAGCAACACAAACACTTGTCTTAATTTCCCCCTCAGTTTCCATTCTATTTTTCCTTTTATCTAAAGGGAAGTCCATAAATTCTAACTTTGTTATGACCTGCTCACCCCTTAATCTCCTGTCATCTGGTTTCCATCCTTCCACTGTGTTGTCCACACTGGAAAGGCACCGGTAGCCTTGAAGGACCTTCCCTTGATCTAGTCATGCTGGGTTCCTCTGCGGTATTCGACGCTGTGGCCCCTGCCTCTGGCCCGACGCCCCTTCTTCCCCTCTCTTCTTTCATTCTCTGTATGCCTCTGCTTCTTCTCCCATGTAGGCCATACATACAGGCATTTCCCCAGATTCAGTCTCTGCATGTTTTTCCTTGGAGAGGTCTTTCACTCCTAAGATGTCAGGCCCCACCATGTCTCAGCAAGGTCACACTGTCCCACTTCTAGTTAACTATTGGATTTGTCCACTTATCTGTCTCACTAGTTCTTAAAACTTAAAATATCTCAAATTGAACCCCCCCCCCACTGTTTATTTTCTATTCTACTAACTTCAAGCCTCAGGGTCACTGCTCATCCGTTAAGTATAATCAGTCATTAAAGTCTATGGTTCCTTCAGATCAACCCTTCTATACCACATAGTCAGTGTCCTTTGCCACCCTGCTAATTATGCCTTATACTTGGGCTATTGAAATCAATTTATTAAAATACTTTGGTTAGGGGTGCCTGGGTGGCTCAGTCATTAAGCGTCTGCCTTCAGCTCAGGTCATGATCCCAGGGTCCTGGGATTGAGCCCTGCCTGGGGCTCCCTGCTCGGCAGGAAGCCTGCTTCTCCCTCTCCCACTCCCCCTGCTTGGGTTCCTTCTCTCGCTGTGTCTCTCTCTGTCAAATAAGTAAATAAAATCTTTGAAATAAAATACTTTGGTTAAAATGTATTCTTCTGCTCAAAATATCCAGTGGTTCCTTATTGTTACTTTTTTTATTATTAACAGAATCAAGTCCAACCTTTGTAGCCGAAAATTCAAGACCTTTCTTAATCTGATCCCAACTTTATTGTTCCCACATTTCTCTCTCTACCATATTTCCTTTAAATAAGCCCCTCCAGCAGCCTGCGCCCATATGCTCCCACACACTTTATGTTCTCTTGTCCCCACACCGTTGTTCGTCCTTCCTGACACACTCTTCACTCTGTTGCCATCTCTCCCGGCCTAACCTTCCTTAAAATTCCAATTCATATCTCACCTTTTAGAAAACCTTCCCTGACCATCTCAGTCTCAATGAATCTCTTCTTCCCATAAGCTCCCTTTAACTCCCATAAATGCCTGGAAGTTTGTGGAATAATAAAAAGTTAGAGTTTACATTTTAAATTATTGCTTCATTTACATTGTGTTATACTCCTAATTAGACTGTCCACTCCTTTTGGATCTGGACCCCCAACTGGCACCTAGCACCAGATGTAGTAAATATTAGTAGCTGTGTACTGAATTTCTTTGGATTTATAAATACAAGTTGTCCCTGTATATTGAGTCCCAAGCTTGTGTGTTTATAAGAGCAGACACCGTGGGCAGGATTAACCATATGCAAGTGTGAATATTCTATTGTACTTCTTTCCAATCAAAATTGTATTTATTGGTTACCAATGGAACTGTATTATGTACCTTACCTCTTCTTTTCTTTTTGCCTCTTCTTTAGCAGGTAGGAAAGAAGCAAAGTAGACAGCTGGTCATACCCTCTTCCAAGTAACCTCATTCATTGATCATACAGTGACTTACTTCTTTCTTCATGATGAAGTAACTCCACTGTTTAAAACAAACACAAAATTGAAACTTTGTAATAGAATTTCTTGTTCAAGTGGGTAGAAAAGCATTGAAATTTACACTGGACAAACAGCATTAGCATATCTACCTCATGAGTTCCTCGACTGTTTCCAAGCACCTCCTATACTCACTTACCAAAAAGGAAAGATATGAGAATCATACATACATCTTTTTTCTTATCTGAGGAATCAAAATCTTTATTCATGAGACTTTGGTTTCTTTAATTCAGGTTAGAGTCAATCCATCTTTACAAAGCCCTCTCTACTTCTTGCCAAGATGATGAAGTAAAGTCTTGCTATTCATTGTGTCAGTGGACCAGCAATAATGGATCACCTGGGAGCTTGTTAGAAATGCAGAATCCCAGGACACGCCACAGAATCGGCACTTTCATGGGATTGCCAGGTGACTCACATTCACAGTCACATTTGAAAAGCACTGAAGTAAAGCAGATCTGATAAACAGACAGCATGGGAAATATCTCTCAGATGGCATAAATATGAAGCTTGATGAATCTGTAGGAATCTTAAAGCTATATGTGGGTGGTGATGGGTTGACCATAAAAAATAGCTGCCTTTTGCAGACCGGAGTCATGCCGTGGGCAGTGTCTACCCACTACTGCCTGAGACCGTAAGAGCCCGGGAAGGGATGCCTGCAGCCTTACTCTTAGGCTCAAGAAATCCCTCCTTGCTGTTTCCATTATATTGCCCTCTTCTGGATCTTTCCTCTGCCCTTCTATAGATGTCTGGATTAGATGGGGTAAGAGTGTCTTCCTGCCACTGCCCTTGGGTGACTCCTCAACACCCTGCATGAGGCTGGGCTCCAGGAGAGGAAGGGCCTGGAACAATGTATAACCCAGGCATGAATTGTCCCAGAGAGTGTTTTTCTCTAGTATGTCATCATCTCCTCCCTTTACTCTGCCATCTTTTTCAAACCCATCAGAGAAGTGTAATCACTTTAAGCACTGTATTTACTTCCTCTTGGGACCTGTTATCTTCCTAGTAGGCTTTTCCTAAGTGCATCTTTGTTCTGAAGGCTAAGAAAAGGCTGGTACTCCTACGAAAGAGCAAAGACAGCACACCAGGAACAGGCAGACCATTTTGATGTGATGCTGGGTTCTCCTTAACCCTGAGTACCACCAACGGCATTAAATGCTTTTCTATGCATGCATTCATTCTCAACACGTATTACTGAGCTCCTGCTTGCGGCAGGTGCTATTCTTTGGAGTACAGATACGTTGGTGAACAAAACAAAGTCTTTTGTCCTGTAATGGTAAATACTTGGAGTGGGTAAGGAAGGGGAGAGAGAGAACAAAAATGAGTAAAACCACACCTCTGGCCTGAAGTCTCCAGAGTAAATGGAATGATCTAGGCATAGATAGGAGGAGGAAAGGGAGAAATGGTGGGAAAGTAGAGGAGAGGAAGGCAAGAGGAAGAGAAAGAAGTCAGAAAGACCTGGGAGTGGCAGGAGATGCCAAGCACCATCGCCTGCCCAACTCAGTGACCCCATGGCGGGTGCAGTGGGCTCCTGACCCAGAGTTTGTGGTCAGAGAGAACGCATTTCTTCTTTGGAAGGAGGAGAACTGCAGAAGGAAAATATGCTAAAAAGCCAGAGGCCAAAGAGGCACTTGGTAACAAGAAACCTTCTGAAGAGAGGAAGTTAGGAATCAGATTATAGCAAAGATATATACTGGAATGTTAAAGCTCTGTGATTTTCAGAGGTTATAAGGACATTTCAGAGCCTCCTGCTCAGAGAGTTCTCACAGTCCTGGGCGATATTCACACAAACGTGTCAGTGTGTGAATATAGGAGCGCATGTGTGTATGATGTGTTGGGATCATGGGGGGCGCAGCGCTAGAGCAGAGGGAAAGAATGAAGGGAAGGCCATTAAAAGCTTTGCTGAGAAAGGTATTTCTTGTGCACAAAAAAGAATCAGGCCCCTCGCTCCCTACTGGGCCCATTTCTCCTGCCTTTACCAGAGCTGTCAGGCATGAATCCCTGTAGCATTCCGTAACTAATTGACAGTAATGGGGGCCATTGGGAGTCTAAGAATACATGGCATTGCCCGGCATGCACTGGAAAGGAGGGGGGGACTGACTCGGGGGCAGCTGTGGGGGAAATAAAGGCTGTCTTGTAAACTTTTTTTTTTTTAATTGAAGGTAGGATGTAGAAAGTAGGGAGGAGTCGATTTAGGCAAACTTCTACTTTAGCCTAAAACTTAAAAAGTTGTAAATGTCATATCTTACCCTGAGCTAATATCCCAGGAGACTGAGTTTGCCACAGAGAAGAAACAGATGGAATTTCAATTAACCCGAGGGCCCCCTGTGAAATCTATATTGTACCCTCTGGATTTACAACATATTGTAATATATGACTGCAGGCTCTGGAGATTCCATCGCAAATCAACTCTCTTTATTCCAGGGGTTCGAAGACAGCTACAAAGGCCCACTTCAAAATCAAAAGTGGCCAACTCTCTACAACTTCATCCTCGGAGTTGAAACCAAATTTCTAATTTTACAACAGATCTTTCTTATTGAGCAGTCTCGTGTGGTTTTTTTTTGTAAGATGGGATGTTAATTTTTTTCCTTCTATCATTGATGATGTTTACGTGCTAAAATTGTTTAGCCCAAACAGAAAATTGGAAAAGATGCACCATTATCATGCCTTGAAGACTGATTTACCACAGACCCATGGTGAATTAGCTTCCAAGGACTTTTATATTTTCAAAACTCATACATTTGTAGGACATAGTCTTCAATAGTAAAGAGACCCAACAAAAATAAAAGCAGTTACCACCGATGTGAATATCACATGAAGTTACACACGCTGAAATAACTTTGAAGAATTCCAAGTTGTTTTCAAAGCCGGAATGGTTTATCAGGTCATCTACAAACTGACACTTTTGACTTTTAGTTCTTTTCTTTCATTACTGGCCTCACCTTCCTGCCCCTGTTCTTCATTTCAAAAATAATATTTGTGTAAACATTCAACTTTTCACACACAAAAAAAGCTTTTAAAATTAATTTTGGCCTTTTGATATTCAGAATAAGTTTTCTGGGCATTTTTCCTAGCAGACTACTCTTCCCTAAAATTGCACCTCTCCTCCAACTGCTCATGACCTTCTGCGGAGATGAGTTATACCTATGCGGTAGGTAGTCCTGATTCTTTCCTCCTCGGGTTGCTGCTCGTTGTCCAGCATCTTTTAATGGAAGATTTGCCTCTGGAATATTCCTGTGGAATATCTCTAGGAAATCAGATAACTAAAATCCCTGTACTTTGAGGAAAAAGTAATTTGGGGGAGCTGAAATGTGTCTTTTTAAAAGAAGACTGGAGGTTGACAAAAGATGTGAAGGGTCTCCCTCACCAAAGTAACCATGAGGGACTGAGGACCGGAACAATGTATTAGATGCACAGATGTTGACAGCTGGAAGAAATAGAGAGACATCATTCAAGCAGCCAAGATACTGTGTATCCCCACTTTTCAGTTTCACGGAAGGAAATAAGAAGAATTCAGTGAGGCAGTCTTAGGGATGTTCCTCTCCAGCTAGCCAGGATGGCTGAGTTCTCTAGCCAGTTGTTCTTTTCCTCCACTGAATGCACAGCTTTGGAGGAGCACATCAGGGACCCTTTCCTTCTGCAGGCATCTTCCAGCATGTGGCTTAACCAGCAGGGGCCATTATATGGCAAGGCAGAGCAAGCAGAGCTTTGGTGTGGCACAAGGACTCATAGGGGCCACCGGGGAAACTCAAGGAGATGGACAACTTGCTCTTCCAGCAGGTTTGGAACATTGGCCCCAAGGTCAAAAGAAGGTTCTGATGGAACAAACCCCCATTTCTAGTGATACTGGTTTATCCTCTTAAAACAGCCTTTAATCAGAAAAAAAAGTAGGGTGTTTTTAAACAGTCTAAACATTCGCCTGTCTTGGACATCTTAATATCAGGCAATCAAAGTTCATTTTAATGTAATTATTAAGGTTTATTTCCTCATCCGAACAAAAACATGAATTTGTTATTAAACCCAGACCAGCATTCATTTAAACTGTCTCATTTCCATCCTAGACATCATTTATTTTGGAAAGAGCAAATATGTGGTTACTTAAAAATAATATACCAACCAAATGTTAAGAGTGACCGGGTTTTTGTTTGCTTTTTTTTTTTTTTACCCTTTGTGTTTATTTATCACATATGAATAATAAAAGTTAATGCTATAGTGCTCCGTCTGTGCCAGGCACTGTTCTAAATGCTTCCAATGCATCCGTTCTTTTAATTATCGCGATACTCTCTCCAGTACCATTGTCCTCCTTTTCCAAAGAGAGAATATTAATGACATTAACAGGCTTCTGAGTACATGGTTGTTTTCCATCCTTTAGAGGTGATGGCCACACATCAGGTTTTCTGATGGCCCGTGCGTTTGCAGTTGAAAGTAACTTATCTTTTAAAACACAGTCAATATGGCTCTTCCTCTTCTTCTTCCTTCCCCCACCTCCTCCATGTTCACCCTGAAATCGCCATGATTTACAGCGTCTTATTTGAGACTCCCTGAGTTATATTTGGCAACGTTAATTTTGGTAGAGTCAAGTCTGCATCTTTATCCTACTAATTTCCTATTCCAACAACACTAGAAGTGAAGGCAAGCCAAAAGGAGAAGACAAGGATGATACAGGAGGTGTTCTGAAATCAGTTGGTTTAAAGCTTCATAATCACCTCAAGCGGGAAAAGTATACTGAATAAGTCAACTGAAAAAATACACGGTTGGTGAAATTTTTTACTTTTTCCTTGTGTGTTCTCTCTTCCCAGATACTATTTTATCCTATCTTTTCCTGAACACCGAAACCACAATTGTTTTTAATCATTTTGCTGGGCCAAGGAAAATGTGTACATTAGAACAAACACGTCTCCTTTTAGATCTTACATATCAGTTTTTCCCAAAGGTTTTCACTGACAAGGCTTTCCCACAGGTATCTATTCCTTTCTTTGAATCCTCTTGGCACTTACATATACAGACACTACCTCTGCACCAAACCCTTGTTTATTATCTTGGCTTGGAACTGTTCTCTATTCATTTAATTTACATACATCTTAGCTAGAGGACCAGGTTCCAAGGAAAAGAGCTATTCTTTTTCTTTGCAGATTCTGCAGAGTCTTGTTTTGTAGGTCAGACAAATTTGTTGAGCTGAATTCGAGAGAGTGCTATATATAAATGACATACTTCCCTGAAGTCCGATCGCTCAGTGTAAGAGCAGTGAATTGATTGGGAAACTAGGCCAAGTAGACAAAGTATCTCAGCAAGAATAAGAGAAAAGTTGGTCTGGCCTGGGCCATAGTCTGGCACGTAGGAAGGTAAACCTAGGTCGGGATAGGAGCCCAGGCAGACTGTCCAGAATCTTCAAAGATTCAGGAGTCACAGAAGTAAGATTGGGTTTCCACTAAACAAAAGGAAGGACCTTCTCTGTACCATTTGTGGGCAAGAGTTCAGAAGAAACGTCTGCACTGAGAATGACAAGCAAACCCATGGCACCAGAGGTGAAGATGTTCAAAGAAAAACATCGATGTGGCTTCATGACTTGCCAGGAATCCTGGACTGGCCCATTACAGCAACACTGATTCCAGGATCTCATTCTTCTGGTTTCAACAGCTGGTCATCTGTTCTCTGCAGATTGCCCTTCTTCTCATAAGTGGGAATTTGGACCTTTCGTTCTCTTTGTCTTTGGAAGGTCAGAGGAAGTCAGTGCTTAAAGAGGATCAGATTCTGCTTGTGAGAGCGCGTCGCACCCTGTGGATGGTCCTGAGTGTGGGACGTGGGACGAGGCACCAGTGCAGGGATGGCTCCTCAGCATTACTGATCAACACTAACATTGTCACTATTGCAGCCTGAATCTTTTTCTATATATTAGCAAGCTGTTTTTATGTCTCCAGGAGTCATTTCTGCCTTTCATTAAGAATGATCAAATAAATTGGCATTTACGTAGGCTCTTTCCAACAAACTGCTAAAAGTCAATACTGAAAAGAAGGGCTCTCCCTCTGTCTTTTTTAAATAATAGACTTTACTTTTAGAGCAGTTTTAAGTTTCTGGAGAAATTGAACCGAAGGTATGGAGAGTTCCCATGTATTGTCTCTTCCATTCTATTCCTTTACCTCCTTCCTCCATGGTTGCCCCTAACTATTAATTAATCCTGTATTGGTGTTGGTACATTTCTTACAATCTATGGGCCAATACTGATGCATTGGTATTAACTGAAGTCCAAAGTGCACATTAGGGTTCAGTGTTTGTGTTGTACATTCTATGGGTTTTGAAAAAGCTATCATGAAACATATCCACAATTACGGAATGAAAACAGAGTGGTTTCACTGCCCTAAAAACCCCTGTGCTCCACCTGTTCATCCCTTCTTCTCTCCCCTCTGCCCCCTGGCATTCACTGATATTTTTAGTGTCTCCGTATTTTTGCCTTTTCCAAAATTTCATGTAGTTGGAACCATACAGATTGCCTGATAGTTGGAATCATTCAAATCGACTTCTTCCACTTAGTAATAAGCATTTAAGGTGCCTCTGTATCTTTTTGTAGCTAGATAGCTCATTTCTTTTTATCTCTGAATAATATCCCATTGTATGGAAGTACCACAGTTTGTTTCTCCATTCACCTCCTGAAGGACATCTTGATTGCTTCCAAGTTGTAGTAGTTATTAAAGCTGCTATGAACATCCATGTGCAGCTTCGCCTGATTTTGAAGATGAGTGACAGGAGCAAGCCTCCCAGAATTCTGTATCTCCACCCTTTCCCTACCTGGCTTGTCGACTGACTGGTCCCTCATGACTTACGAGTCCTCACAACTGCTCTTGGTACTCCTCCAACTTTACCATGGCAGAGGTTAAGGTCATAGTTATATCCAAATTGCCTAATGTCTGGTCCCAGACCAGGGTGAGTGAGCCCTAACATACCACCATTGTAGAGAAGAGGCAATCTCCACTGATCTGGGGGAGCCCATTACCACCAGGGCTTCTGACCCATAAACTTAGACTTCTGTCCTAGAAGTCACCCGAAGATGCCATTTCCAGGCACGTGCCATAGACAGAAAGCTTTCATCTTCTGAAGTCAATCCTCAGCTAGCTAGATACTATTGGGTACCCCACGCTTATTGTCTTTCCACCTGTGTGAGTTTAAACCCTGCTCCAGCCTCAGAGAAATAGTCAAGTTCCCTGGTTAACTTAAAAAGGGATGTTTTGGGAGCACCTGGGTGGCTCAGTCGGTTCTTGATTTCTGCTCAGGTTGTGATCTCAGGGTCGTGGGTTGAAGCCCGGTCTCAGGCTCCGTGCTCAGCACAGAGTCTGCTTGAGATTCTCTCTCCCTCTGCCCCTCCCCCTCGCTCGCACACACTCTCTCTCTAAAAAATGAATACATAAATCTTTTTAAGAAAAGGGAAGTTCTTATTATTTAGAACTCTCCACTTTAGATTTCTTCCATTGGGTTCTTCTCTGTGTTAATTTGCTGGCCTCCTGACTTCCCCATATATTAAAATGCATTTGGGTTTTCTGTGGATGCAGAGCTTCCATTAGCAAGTTGCAGAGGTGGTTTGTCTCCTCAGGGTGCATGCTCTTCTTTTCGTACCAAACTGTAAAGGGCCCAAAATAGCTGAAGCACCTTCCTCCCCTCATTGCATTTCAAAAAAGGAATTGGCGGATCAGCCAGCAGTAGAGTAGTCACGTGAAGTTTCAAGATGCCTGAGCCCCTGTCACGGTGCAGCTGTTTGGCCCTCCTGAGATGAGAAGGGGCTTCCAGGCCACTTCAAATCCCTCTCAGGTTAGCACCTTAGAGCTGCCTGGACATTTAGTGGAAACTTGCTCATCACATAGCTCACCTTTTGAACATTCCCCAAAGAGGACCCAACTGTCAGTTTTCTTATGGTGACTCTTTGGGGGTTCACACTCACCTTCAGAGATCTGTTTCTGGAAGAGCTCCTAGTTGGAGAATCATGCTGGTTGTCAGCAAAGTGGGCTTCTTCTGCTCAGGCCCATGCAACCTCTCTCTACTTTGTTTAAGTGTGTGTGAAATGTGGCCAACAGCACTTCACATGAGATGGCCCATAAAACTGCACATTAGCACTTCAGAGGAGAGGGACCAATACTGTACCTGTCAAAGACAAGAAAGGGGGCGCCTGGGTGGCTCAGTTGGTTAAGCGACTGCTTTCGGGCTCAGGTCATGATCCCGGGGTCCTGGGATTGAGTCGCACATCGGGCCCCCTGCTCTGCGGGGAGCCTGCTTCTCCCTCTGCCTGCCACTTCCCCTGCTTGTGTGCGCTCTCTCTCTCTCTCTCTCTCTGTCAAATGAATAAATAAAATCTTAAAAAAAAAAAAAGACAAGAAAGGAGGACAGTAGGAAGTGGGTTTTTGAGATAACAATTAAGGCAGGAGAAGAAGTAGCAGGAACTGGGGATCCAGCATTGGCAGTCCCAAGGTAGAAGGGTGGGGGAGAGAAAAGGTGAAGAAGTAGTGAGGGTGAATTGAATGGGAGGGTCTAATTATGATGTGTTTTTTGCACCGGGATCTCTGAGGGTACAGAAATAAAGAAGTCGTCTGCTCTCAAGACTGGTTTGGCAATGAAAAAAAATCTCCATTTGTCATTCAAATAGCAACCCTGGGTTGGAGTTGGGAGAAAGCCATTGATTATCCTACTACCAGAAAGCTCTTGAGTCAGCAAGCCCTGCTTCATAAGTGGACTGAGCAAGGAAGTAGGCTCTAATATTTGCGCAGGACCCGCCATATTTTCTGAGCCCCACTTCAAGGGGATTTACATACATTACCTTGGTTGAGGCCATTATCCCTAAGTTAAATTGGAGTCAATGAAAGCAAGAAAGGTCAAGTGACTTGCACAAGGACACACGACTCATAATTTTCAGTCTTCCTCCGACTTCCAAAGCCTGTTCTCATGCTGTTTAGGAGGTTTGAATCTAGCTCCCCTAGTCCCCTACTCCAGACCCTCCTCGAACCAAGAAACGGTCCTCCCCCCGGCAAAGGAGCTTGAAATGTTTCAATTAGAGGTTTATTCCTTTATCTAACACTTTTTTCTTTGGTAACTGAGAGGATTGAGCCATGAAAAAGGTTATCATTAATGGATGCCTTACTGAAAACATTTATGAGGACATTTCCAACAAGGAAGTTTTGATTTTGTGCATGTGGGGGGGGGGTGCAGTTAGAAAAGGGACAAGGTGAGAGACTCACACCGAAGAGGGAGGCAGAAGATTTGAAGACACCCTTGTTTGCTCCTCAGTGTCTGTGGGCACACTGCTACCTGGGACAAGCCCTCTTTGCTTCTCCCCATCCAGGGAGCAGGAGGGTAACTGGCTCCTCACCCCCCAGAGGATCAGCCTGTAGGAGGAGGCCTGGAGAGAATGCTGCTGATAGCAGAGGTAGGGGGAGCCACGGCGGGGTGGAGACAAAGGGGGAAGTAACTTTTTAAAGAAAAACTGATATGTGATGAATAGAATGGCTAATCCCGAGGAGCCCTGAGAAGGCCGGACCGCCAAGCAAGGGCCTCTCTTTTTTTCACTTCCCTTTTTCTTTTCTTTTTCATTTTCTTTTCTTTAATTTCGCTGCAGCACGTATAATCAATTACAGCCTGAACTGGGATAAAGGGAGGGGAAGCACTTTAATTCATAAATCAATTTTATACGGTCATCAGTCAGGTTGTGAATGCAAATACCTCTGTCGGTTTAGGTTATTCAGAATTAATTGACTCCCACCGGGCTGGGCTGCAGATGGAGAGGGGCTTTCTCACAAAGTCTCCTTGGACCCAGCATGGGGGCTGACTGCTTCCTCCCTTCCCCCTCAGGCCCTCAGCCACCTCCTCCACTCCTCTCCCCGCTGGGCCCCAAACATGGAGATGATGGGGGTGGGCGTCCGGCAAAGAAGCTGGGTGGATAAGAGCCCAGAAAGATTGTTTGAAGAAGGAAGGGGATACACAGAAAGATGAAAGCCCCCAAACAAACCCTCTTCAGCCCAGGCCCTGCAGAGACACCTTTATGTGATTAGAAATGCTTAGCTTTCAAGGGTCTGCTTTTAAGTTCTCTTGAGCTTCTTAAATAAGAAAAAAAAAAGAAAACAAACAGAAAAGCCAGAGCCCCTAGGCTGAAGCTGAAGGGATATCATTCAGAAAGCACTGGGTGGCAGAGGTTTGTGGGGCTGCCAGATTTGAGCAGCAGAGAGCAGCCGGGGACCGAGAGCCAAGGGCCTGCGAAGTGAGCGCGAAGTCCCCACCCAAGGCACCTTAGGCTGATGGCCTCCCTTGTTGTCCCCTGGACCGTACACAGGAGAGGTATCCGATGAATCAATGGTACAGGAAGGACCCACAGAAGCTTCCTAACTGGGCAACAGCTCTTTCCTAGGGTACGGTCTTCTATCACAGGAGTTCCTTCTAATTTGGAAAAGACACCCACCCATCCACCCATACATTCAGCATATCGTGTCTTCTACTTTTCTGCTTTTTACCCTCAGCTGCATATACCCCTAATTGTGTTGCTCCGAATCAGACTTAGTGGTTTTCAACACCAGCCCCACATTAGAATTACCCAGGGAGTTTTTTTGTTTTGCTTTTTTGTTTGTTAATGCCACTGTCCAGGTCCACTTCTAAAAATTCTGCTTTCGTTGGTCTTGAGGAGAGCCCGGGGAATTGATGTTTTTTATTAGAGCTGCAAGTAAGTCCAATGTGAAGATAGTGTTGTAACCACTGGAAGTGTCTGAGAACCTCCCCAATCCCCAATTCCCCCACCCCCACCCCACATCCACAACCTGGCAGTGTTTCTCAAAGTCTGGTGCATTTGAATTGCATAGGCAGGGGGAAAAAACATTGATAAGAAAAAAAAGAACAAAATAAAATTTGAGAAATGTATGTTGCAGATTCCCTGGTCCCCTCTAGACACACTGTACACTAGAATCGCTGGAAAAATCTATAACTTAAGCAAACTCTCAGTGAGTGTGGGACCCCAGGCTGAAGTAAAGCCCCAAGATGTCTGAACTGTATTTATTTAAAATCAAATCCTAGCCTGCCTGGTATGCATCATATTTTGCCTTGACTTAATAGTTACCTATTTGTGGATTTTGCCAGAGAGATCTCCTGAGACACCAACACCCGAATCTAGCAGCAAAAGGAAAGGAATCATTTGATGAGATGATCTGAAAGGTTGCATGTTCCAAAACATGGATTCTTAAGTCATATTGAGCCTCTAAAAAAATCGGTGGCAAAATTCTTACGTATTTTTAACTGGAACTCAAATAATCAGCCCCTGCTCTTTAATACAGTTGTTTATATGTAAATGAGCCATATTTATTTATTTCAAAAGGCTAAGAGGAATTCTTGGAAATGCTCCCTTAGTCATTCATTTGTATTACCAAGTTATTGAAGGCAATAAAACTGCCTTTCTTTAAAAATTTCAGTACTTCAGCCTTCTTTCCCAAGTCAGACTTCTTCTCCAAAAAGCCTGAAGGTCTTAATGGAGATTAAATGTGTGCTTTCCCCTGCTATACTTAGCCAGCAGCAGAGAGAAATTTGGGGAGGGGGAGGTTCGGAATGAAAGAGCACCTTGTTTGCAAAGCTCCATGTTTCCGAGGTAGAAGACGTCCATTCGGAAAAAAATATCCTTAGACCATGAAAGCAGTATGGCAGAGTGATTAAATACACAAGCTTTAGTCGTTACTGCCCTGCTTTGAAACAGCTTCACCACTTCTATTAGGCAAGATATATAACCTCTCTGTGCCTCAGTCTCTTCCTCTTTAAAATGGGAATATTTACAGTGGTTACCTCATGGGTTGTTGTGAGGGTTAAATGAGATAAAAGCATGGGAAAAGCTAAGCAGGAAGCAAGCTCAGTAATTGACAGCCCTGACTGTGACTGAGGGAAACCAGGGCTGAGTGGTGTGTGACAAGCGGATCAATGGGCCTGGTGGTCTGATGGGGTCTACCCCTCAGTGACTTCAGCATCTCCCGGGAACTTGTTAGAAATACCAAATCTCAGGCCCCACCCAAGACCTACTGAACAGAAACTCTGAGAGTAGGACTCAGCACTCTGTGTTTTGACAAGGCTTCTAGGTGATTCTGAACCACACTCAAGTTGGAGAACCATGGGGTAGGTAGGCAGGCGCCAGGCTGGAGGCTTCACAAACAGAAGCTTTTTAGCATCAAGATTTTTAGGGTCTTTCCTTTGTGGTCAAGAAAGAGGCAGGACTTACTTCTCTAGAGAGGAAATGGAGAAAAAGATGTCTCACACTCTTGTGAGTTTGAGATCAGGAGGAAAGGCGATGTAGAGGGACCATGGCCAGGAGCATCCTACCAAAGGATGGGCATCTCACCAGTGGCCATGAGGCCTCGTGTGCCACAGCGCTGTGTGCACAGCTCTGCCACGGACAGCATCTCAGACCTCCCAACCACACACTGCCTTCCGTCCTCCACACCTCAGCCCCTCCCCAGACGCCAGGGCCCAGGGGTGCCTCCAACCCCCTCTCACTCTGGACTTCAGCAGACAGCACTGCCCCACTCCGTCACCAGAAGTGAGCAGCAGAGGAGTCTAAGGCTCTGGGCTTGTGCAAAGAGGGAAGCGTTGTCGGGAAAAGGGTCAAGAAGAGCAGTCTCAGCCGCTTTGAGATCCCAAAAGGGTATCTTCTCCCTATTGCTTTCCTTCTCCCGAAATAAGGTTCCCAAAGAGCCAGAAGGTGGTGATAGTGGAAGGTGGTTTGGAGTGGTGAGAACAAAGGAATTTGGAAGTCATCTGTAGAAAGGCAATATTTTTTTAAGTATTAAAAATAAGAGAGGAGAGAAAGAGAAGTCTGGGGACTTCGGAGACAAACAACATATTCAGATCTACAAGAGGGCTACAGAAGGAAACAGAGACACTTGGAAGAGCTCAAGAGAGTGGCTGAAATGCTCCCTTAAAGATGTTGACTTCCCTTCCACAAACAATAATTAAGCAAATACCAGGTGCCAGGTACTCTACTAGACTCAGAGAGATGCATAAGACGAAATCCCTGCCTTCAAGGAGCTTTGAAACATATACAGAAGAAAACAGAAAAATTTTGCACATCCCTCCCAAAATGACATCTGAAGAAAGGAAAAGAACAAAACAACTCCCGAAGTTTCTTTAAACACTTGACTCAAATTTGAGGTCGGGGGTTCAGCAAACAGTGGTAGTGCAAATTATCCACACCCCACCCCTCTCCTTTACACACACACACCACACACACACACACAGGCAGCAATCATGTCCTTGACCAGCTGGCCAGTGAAGGACAGACTTAGTTGCTGCTGGTCCTGCCACTGTACTCCAATCTTGATCAGAAAAGCATTAGAAGGAAATTAAAGAAACAAATCCTAGACTTTCTGGTACATAAGCCGACTCCAACCTATCCTCCTTTCAATGAGGTAGGGGTGTAGGAATCTGACAAACACAGATTTCATTTCCTGTGAAATGCACAAGGGTTTAGGAACTAAGAGGGAAGCAGGATTTGGACAAGTACATTTGGCTTTTATCACACAGGACACATAAAACCCTTCTGTGGCGTTTATCAAGTCCCAGGGCTCCTGGGTTTCACCCATCCTTAACTTGCACATACATTCTCTGAGCTCAGCCCTCCAGGCCCCCACTTGGGACTGCCTCTTCCTTGGGAGAGGGAAGTCAAAGTGACCTGTTGTGGTGTGATGGCTGGGACTTAGGTCATATGGCTCCTAAGACATCTGTCCCAGTGGTCACTTTTCTCGGGTCACTGTCTGACTTTCACGCTTTCTCTAAATGTTTGCTGGTCGGTTATTAGGCAGGGGCAGCAAGGGAACTCTCAGAGGGGCCCCTTTGTTACTCTCCCCACACCGGCCTCCCAGGTGCTCCGAATCTGCTCACTTGCCCCCTGAAGGAAGAAATGAGCTTTGAGTCCCTCTCGGGCCTCTGCTGATATTTATTTACCCGCTCAGTTCCAAACAGCCAAATGAATTTTTCAGGAAGACCACAGCTGGCTTGTCAGGGCCCAGGTAACAATATTAAAAATAATTGAGAGAGGAAAAATCCCAGAACCCCTTGGGTGTTGTTTTTGCAAAGGTTCTTTTCTGGGCATCCTTACATGCTCATGGTTATTCTTGTTTCCTTTCTCTTATCCTTCTTGGCCATTTTCCTCTGCCTCTTCTTTTTTCTCAGTATTGCTCCCCAAAGCATAAGCTATGTGTCTATGATCCTGAACAAAGCTGATTCCAAGCTTTTTTTTTTTTTTAAAGAAAGTTCTTGAGACAAAACACAACCCTAGCTGCAGCTGGAGGCTGCTGGGATTTCTGTGCCTTGTTTTAATGCATGGCCCCTTTCATGAAACCCGGGAGAATTCATGGAGGCGGAGGTCGAGGAAGAAGAGGAGGAGGGGGAAGAGAGGCGTGAACCTTTACACCCAAAGTGGGACTTCAGAAGAATTTACAGCCGTCTTTTCTGGAGACCGTTAAGATTTTATTACCCTAGTACCGGCAGTTACAATGCTCCATGGAGCTCAGAGCTAAACCCACGCCAAGGATCCTCCAGCTTGCTAACACTGGAGAGAAGCCATTTCTACTGCAAAGTTCACTTCAGAAAGAGAAAGGGAGCCAGCTTAAGTGGGAGGTGGGTCCGAGGAAAGATAGAAGCCCGGAGAGTAAGTAAGGCATTATAAATCACAACCTGGGCTCTGCACTCAAACAGAGGTGGCTCTGGGTGACTCTCCACCATTTACTAGCTTATGATATCAAACAAGTGATTAACCACTCTAAGGCTGGGGTTTTCCATCCGTAAACTGGGGATCATAACAACATCTACCTTATTGGATTATGGTGAGGATTAAATAAGACAAAGAGTTTAGTACAGTATCTAGTTCACAGTAAGAGCTTAATAGCTCTTATTTTATGTTAATATAATTATAAGTAATGGCATTGCAGGAAGGGAGAGACCACCAAGTCAAATTCTCATGTTCTTTAAACATCAGCCTGTATGGAGAGGAGACGTGGTTTCTTTCTTAGCTCTAAACAGTCCCTTCCGTGGCAACTCTCCCACCCAAGCCTGCTTGGGTGCCTGGGCTGCACTGGGAAAGACTAGGATAAAGGAAAAGAAGTGAAGGAAAAAAGATGATAAAAGCAAAGGAGGGGGCGCCTGGGTGGCTCAGTCGTTAAGCGTCTGCCTTCGGCTCAGGTCATGATCCCAGGGTCCTGGGATCGAGCCCCGCATCGGGCTCTCTGCTCTGCGGGAAGCCTGCTTCTCCCTCTCCCACTCCCCCTGCTTGTGTTCCCTCTCTCGCTATGTCTCTCTCTGTCAAATAAATAAATAAAATCTTAAAAAAAAAAGCAAAGGAGGTTTCTGGGGGAAATAATGGAGAAAAGAAAAAGGAAACTAAGGGAAAGAAAAAAATGGAACTTGCTAATGATGGGAAGAAGTTTTGCAGCTGGACATGGACTGAGCGGGAAATGTGGACAAGAGGGAGTGAGGAAATGCTCAGGGATGGTTTGCTGGCCCAAGCTCCTTTAGAGAGGTGATGACTGCTAAAAGCTGGGAGCCTGTAGGTATTTAAAGGAACCTTCCTGCAAGGCATATGACCCCTCTGCACCCTCGCTGTCAATCACATTTCCTCCCCGACGGCCAGGCCGCTGGTGGATGACCCGCCCCTTCCTGCCACAGTCCCACACCTGCACACTTTACTGTAACCATGAAGGCTTTGTTCCCTAAGGTAAGATCTGACACTTTGTGCTGTGGTGCCTCTGTGACAAAGCATAGGCTTAAATTATCCCGTGCCCAGAGTTTGCTAAGTGCCCCACAAATGTTTGTTGAGTGAAGGAGTAACGTTGTATACTTGAGGCAGGCCTACATACAAGCAAGCGGGGAGGGGGGGATGTCAGGGTGGGGGATGAAATGTTCCAGAATCAGATAGTGGTGCTAGGTGTACAACCTTGTGCATGTACTAAAACCCCCCTGAATCGTGCACGTTAAAATGGTGAATTTTATGGTATCTCAATCAAATAAATAAAAAGCATAAACTATAGCTTTGGAGAAGCAGTCATGATTAGCACCCCTGATCCCATGTACCCTTAATGGTGGGTCCTCTTCCCATCTCTTTGCTCCTTCTCAGAATATAAGGACAAAATGATTACCTTAAAAAGTCTTTATCAAGTCTTTCTTGGATTTTCAAGCTCTCTTGAAATCTAAGTGAGACCAAGAATGGTTAGATCTCATCAGTGCCTGGGTGGCTTGGTCGGTTAAGCGTCTGCCTTTGGCTCAGGTCATGATCCTGGGGTCCTGGGATTGAGCCAGGCATTGGGCTCCCTGTTTCCCTCTGCCCATCCCCCTGCTTGTGCTCTCTGTCCCTCTCTCTCAAATAAATAGATAAAATCTTAAAAAAAAAAAAAAAAAGAATGGTTAGATCTCAGAAATGAGTGGCTAAGTAAGTAGGGCTCAGAGTCTTCTTCAGCATTCCTCTAGGAGCTGGGAAAACTTGTCATGCTTGAATAGTCCTGAAGACAAAGATTCACTTCCTTAATGAACGTCTTCCCATGGTCGCAACCACCTGATGCTCAAGCATCAGCGAAATTCTAGGAGATTGTTGACAGTATTACCTAATTTAAATTTATGTTGGCTTTGAAGTGCTTTCACCTTATTTTTCCTGACAGTCAAGGGCATTCAAATGAGCAGAAATGATTTTCCAGATGCGACAAAGGAGAAAGACAAAATCTAGCAGTAGGGTCTCCTGCTCTTTCAACTTCCCTGTCCACTCAGAACTTGCTTCCCCACATGCACCTAGACACACATAGAAAACTTCCTAGCATTGGAAAGTATTGTTTTCTATGGACACTTCAGTCTTGTGAGATTGTATGGTTAATTTATACAGGGCCCTATTCTCAAAGGTTACTTTGAGTAGCTTGTTTAGTATTGGTGAAGGAAACTGCTAAATCTTAAGCTACCATTCATTTAATGCATCAGTAACAGACTGCTTAGACAGAAAAGATTTCAGGTTTGGGGGCTGGTGTCTGCTCTCTGTCTAAAAAATCGAGAAGGAATGAGTCCATCCATGTCTGATTTCCCACTCTAAGGATTGGGCCGAGTGCTGAGTCTCCAAGAAAAGTTGGGAAAACAGGTTAAATTCTGTTTCAAGTTCCTTCTCCAGCATCCTATCCTGAGCAGGATAAAAATGTGAAAAAAATAAAATGCTATTTATTCAAACCTAATCTTGAGCTAAACAAGCAAACATTAAAATCTTCATTCATTCAGAGGCTTTACTTGAACTGAGAGGCTGAAAGTTTATTACCCTTTGGAGTTTCTGAAAAGCCTACCCAGTCATTCTGTAATAACTTGTCACACTCGCTGAGCATCTCCCTTAGCACACCTACAAAGTGAAATTTAATCTATACGTCAGGTTCCCAGTTTTGTCACCACTAAGGTACCCATTCCTATATGTTTGCAATGATATCACCACCAGCTGACCAGAGCCCCATCAGTGCTAACAACTGAATTGCTTGGCACATGATCAGTTGGGGAGTTTGTTGGAAGTTAAATGTATGATTCCTTTTAGGCTTTTATAGTTATTGAAGAAAAGCTTTTAGAGCCATATTTTTACCTTTGAGAATCCCCATCCCCTACCATTTGGGAGCTGCTGGCCAGATGAGGCGTGAGACCCTTCCCAACTTCAAAATTCTCTAAGTCTAGAACATTTGAGGATGAATGAGTAAGTCATGAATTACCTGGATTTGGCCCTCCTTTCAACCCACCCTGAAGATTCTCCCTGAAAGCAGAGGTGCTGCTGCCTGGACTACCCACTCAGAACTAGCTATTGCTGGCCTCAGAGTTAGTGGAAATAATGCAAAACTAAAGACAGGGTCATTATTTGGATTTCAATCCTGGTTGTTAATTGCCTCCAAATGTCTTTGGTCTCAAAATTTAAGGGAAACAGTTTTTCCTTTGTCTTTTCCAACAAGACTTTGTAAATACAGGAGATGGAGAAAAAAATTCTTATCCACTGTGCCCAAGATATTAAATCGAAAAGCTCTTGAACTCAGAGGGACTCTAGAGACTCCTTACCCAGAGGGGAATGGCTAAAATTCAAGAGATAGGGGAGGGAAGGGAAAGAAAGAAGACATCCAGAAACCCAGAGATTCTATAGCTTCTTTCCCCAGTCCCTGTCCCCTTGTAAGGGGGCAGACACTGAGCCCCCACTCTCCCCTCCTCTCTCTTATAACTCTTGATAATGCATTTGGGGTTTTCAGACACTGTGGGTGGCAACCCTCTGTTATTAAACCTCCATTAGCTCAGAAAATCCAGAGCGGTGCTCTCTGCTGTAAGAAAATGGCCTTTCTCACCATGGCCAAATGGTCACAGGTGCTGTCTCCAGTCTCAGCAAGCTTGCAGTGTGGCCCCCTTGTCCAGTTTTACTAAAATGTTTACTTTGCCACTGCTTAATTTTTAGAGACCAAGATACATTTTTTACCTCAGATCTGGGAGCCTTTACTCATCTTGGGGAGGAGACATTTCTTCAGCATATCCATAAGTGATCTGATTCACTCAGAGAATTTATTCTCCTCTTTGGAATCTCAGGAGAAGACATCCTGATAGCCACAGTTTGTTTCGTTTTCAGTGAACCTCACTAGCCCTCGCACTTCCTTCCCAGAGCACCTTAAGCATTGTGGCTCCTTCTCTTAAAGCTCCTTCCAGAATGTGCTTCATGATTCAGGTTGAACGTGTTTTTTAATACAAGAAGGTATGAGCAGCTTTCCGGGAAGTAAACCCATTTCCTGGCAGCCCCCTGCAGAGGCTTTGTATATTATTTGCTTATTGGATTGATTTTATACTGCTCCCCCAGAGAAATTGGGAAATCATCCAAAGAATTTCTGGAAATTAAGTATTGCTAAAGCACTGGTTTTATCATCATCATCATTGCCCTTACCCTCTCTATCACGGTGCTTTTTTATCTTTTTGTAAACAGATAATCAAATGGACTTCCAGTGTTACAAAAGCAAGACTGCTGGCTGTTTTCCACATCTATTGACCATGCGCTAGAGCATGAATGTGAAGCAAACCCAAGTTTACGGTCCTTGTATTTGAAGAAAGTAAATGACACTCAGGACATTGAACCTTTCCCTTCAACTCCTATCCTGGGCAGCATCTTCAAGTACAAAGATGAAGAGAGAGTAGGAATAACTCTGAACCCTGCTTTATGCTGTGGCCTATGTCTGTGTTATCTCTGTGATCCTCACCGCAAACCCCTGAAGCTGGCTCTAGCATACACTTCTTCATACCCTGTCCTCCACAGTTGCTCAGAGCGAACCACTTTATCATCTTTGGTCTGTGCAAAGCTCCTATGTTCATTTGTTTATCCTCTCTGTCCCCGTAGCCACTCCCATTTCACTGCCTCAGCCCGCAGGCAACACGTTTAATATGCTTTTGAAGGTATTCTTGCAGAAGATCTTACCCTGTGCACGTGTGTTTTTATTTACATCGATGGATGCTAAGACAACATATTTTTCCACATTTTACTCTCTGACATCAGGGTGCACCTTGCAATCAATGGTATGGCATAGCTTAATTGGCAGAGTTTTTACTTTCTTAGTCAAGACATAAAATAATGGTGCATGTATAATAAATGATAGTTAGATTTGATGGAAATATGATATATATCGCATCCTATTTCTTACCTTTTTTCCCCCCTGAGTACCAGTCTAAGACCATGCATGTTGCCATGTACTCGTCTCATCTGTTGCTTCTAGTGGCTTTGTAGGACTCCAGGATGGGCCTCCCTCATACTTTATCTATGCACCCCCCGAAGACTACCAGGTTGGCTCCAACTCCCTGACACCACAGACAGTACTGGAATAAGCTTCCTTGTATATATCCCCTATGGAATATTGGAAGTGTTTCACTTGGGAGAATATCTCTAGGAGTAAAATTGCTGAATCATAAGTTTGTAAATATTAATTTGACTACATAGTGCTAGGTTGCTCTCCAGAATGGCTACCGTGTTCCACCAGCGGTGTATGTGGGTCTTCTGTGCCCACATCTCTGCCAACACTTGGCATTATCCAGCTTCCTCGTTTCACATATGAGCAAAGAGAAGCTTGCATGGATGGATTCTCTTCCTTCTTTTTTTTTTTTTTTAGATTTTATTTATTTATTTGCCAGAGAGAGAGCATAAGCAGGGAGAGTGGCAGGCAGAGGGAGAGAGAGAAGCAGGCTCCCCGCTGAGCTGGGAGCCCGATGCGGAACTCGATCCCAGGACCCTGGGATCATGACCTGAGCCAAAGGCAGACGCTTAACCAACTGAGCCACCCAGTGTCCCATGGATCCTCTTCCCTCTTATCAAGAAAGGGTAGATGTAGTTAGTTGCACCAGAGCCTGGACTATGCCAAGATGCTGCAGGTGAACCATGTGATTTCTTAATCTGCATTTCTTCCATCATTTAAGAATGTCCCTTAGCCTCCCTGGGTATCTGTGTGCTCATCCCTTAATATGAGTAGTCTTTGATGCTGTCCAGGGCTCTTTCCAAATCTCTAATTCTCCCACTGTGAATACTCTCAGTGCACCACTAGCAGTTGCCCCTGACGGCATCTAAGTGCCAAGATGTTGGAAGTGAAGGGCTATTCTTTGTATCTTTCCATCTAAGTGGCCAGAGAACCTAATGAATAGCCAAGCACCCATACCTGAGGCTGTCTTCTTTCATATGAGCCTCCTCTCCCAATCTCCTCCTACCCTCAACTGAGACAATGCCCAGAAAGAAGAGACAAGGTACTCAGTGTACTGTTGCAGAGCCCAAGAGTATGTGAGATTAAGTTCTGTTCCAGTCTGAAAAGTGTTATTTTCCCTGTTCTGCTGAGGGATGGATCACATCATCTCACTGAAGTGAAGTCCATACACAGGAATGACATCACCCCAACAGGGAGAAGCCAAGGGTCTCTCCTCAGCCATTTCTGGAATAAGGATGGAGAAGCGAGATATGAAGTTGGGGGTTGCTTTGAGAGCTTTTATGGCTAAATGCTCAGTCCCCACTGATTTTTCCCTCCACTGGATGAAGTCCTGCAGGCTCTCTGGCTTACAGACACTGTTTGAATGGGCCATTAGTGCATGTCCATTTTTAACAGCCTCTCAGGGATCCGCTTCTGACAGCTCCCTAAGGAAGACCAGCCCTACTTGGGCCGCACAGATGACTGTTTGGCAGTAGGTTTCCACCAGCAATCTCCACATCCACACCTCTCCACTCTTTCCCACATCACACTCTTGTCAGGTTTCCAAATCTCAGAGACCTGGAGAGGCTGTATTTTGGGCTGAGTTTTAGCTCCCTCTTATCAAGAGATGAAGGACACCACTCACTACGGAGGGAAATTCCAGGGCCCAGACATTTCAGGTCAATTCCAGGGCCCAGACATCTCAGGTCCTAGGCTCAAGTCCCCAGAGATGGTATCTCTTCTGTGTCTCCTTCTCATCTGCCCATGCAGTTTTGAACACCCAGTCTACCCATCGATCCCAGTGTTTTAAGGGGCAGGATAGGAATTGTTACTGAGGGCTACTCAACTAGGCATTCATGTATATGCTGTCTCATATAATCCGAACATCTTGCTATCTTAAACAAAGGACACTCAACTGGCTGTTTTGCTCTTGCCTTTTGCATGAGCTGTCCCATGGACCCCTTTGTCAGCAGCAGGATTCAATCTTCTCCCCTCGATAGCCAACTTGGGAGATTTATTTTGCTATGCTATGGCCCAGATTTGCTTATTGGGAAGAGCTGCTTAGCCATTTTGCCTCAGTTCTGCTGGGACCTGGATGGGAAATCGAATATCAGCCTACATGGAATCTTGCTTTGGCTTAGCTGCAGGATTATGATTCAGAGTTCCAACATGCTTGTCTTCACTTACTCTGCAGGGTCACCGCTGGGACACATGGGGCCCTGCACCACTCAGGCTGGTAGGGGAATACTCTGGTCTGGGGCTTATTACTTCTTCTTTAAACTTTGAGTAATAGCATGCTTAGCAGAAAAAGCAGTGCACAGGAAATCCTATTGTTATTGATCACCCCAATTGAGATAAATGAATATTAGAACCAGCCTCGCAGCAGTTCATCCTAGGTTTGTTTTTTTAACCAAAAAAAAAAAAAAGTTTTAAGGAAAAAAACATTTTGTGATTTTTAGAGCTCTTTTTTTAGATGTGAAAAATTGCATATAAGGGATTATGGACCTAATTAATGGGAAAAGCATGCTAAGTGTTTGGCACCAGAAAGATATAGATTCAAATCCCATCAGACTGATTTGGGGGAGTTGCCTAACTGTTGTAAGGTTCAGTTTCCTAGTCTGTGAAAATGAAGATTATCATGATGACCTTGCAGCAATGTTTGGAAAATTAAATGAAACATTGCAGGTGCAGCACCTGGTTGGCATAGGATAAGTAGAAAGGGGAAAAAAGGTAGCTGTTAATTTTAGGATATGTGGAGGGATGCAGGGACGAACTGGAAAAATCAAATGTGGGGAGAAACACGAAACTTAGATTTGGGGAAGGGGGCGGACTTTAATGGAAAACCTTACCCTGAGAGTCGGAAAGAAGAGTCTAAAGGATGGACACTTGAGAGTGGGCTATGATTTTTCAAGGTTCCAGGGAAGGCTGGAGCCTCTAAGGCAGTTGTCTCAAGCTATAGCAAGAATCTGGCACATTGGAGCTAAAGGATGGGCATAAGGTTCAGCCAGAAAAGTTGAGAACCAGCTTGGGGGAACTGTTTGTGGGGTATCGATATGTCTCAAGCATCAAGTGAGTTGTTCCACCGAGAACACCAGACTTTTACTCACCTGCGTACATGTCTACCCCAAGATTTAATTGCATTTCAAGCCAGATGACTAAATTCTTGCCTCACCAAAGCCCCCAAGGAGAACTGAGAAGTAAACGATAACAGCTATTAGGTAATGCCTGCTTACCCACAGGGCCAGGAACGGGGCTAGGGCATATTACCTCCATCACTTCCTTAAATTCTTACCGTGCCACAAGGGCAGGGTTATTTTCTAGATACTAAAATGAGGAAACTGAGCCTCAGAGGGGATAAATGATTGCCCAAGATCACGTGGCTAGTAGGTGGTGGAGATTGGAATTCACCTCCAAGTCTGACTGACTGAAAGAACCACTACAATATCTTACTTCCTGCTGGTAAACAAGAAATGACAGTCATAGATTTTATATGAGAAATCCATAACCTCTCAGGTGTTTTTTTGGAAGGCTACAGCAGCGGAGCTTTTGTGGGAAGGACTTTGGGTCCCCTTCACCACAGTGTCCCCCCACCAGCCATGTCCCAGCTCCACGCCAACACCCACTAGGTGTGGCAGGCATGGAGCCAGGAGCCCACAGTCCTTTTAAGGATCTGTGAAAATGTTTTAATGGATTATAAAATCAGGAGAAAAATGAATATAATGTATACCAATGGAGTTATAAAGGGTAATGTTTAATAATTTTATATGGAGGAAGGGGCACAGGTAGGCAAAAGTACCTAGGGCCCATGAAAATCACAAGGTGGTCATGCCTGCTTTCTTAAATAATCTAGAAAGTGTATGGGGTATAATTGCAAGCCTTGCATAACATCACCTCCTCTCTCATTCATTTGGAGAGTTACATCATTCTAGAAATCCTTAAGTAGGAAACATATGCTTCTCTCGGCAGGCTGTTCTCTTTGGCCAACTTAAAAGCTGATATAAATATGTCCAAATACTCAGATATACAAATGTGAACAGATACTTAAATCTCAAGATACACAAGCTATACCCAAGAATTGTGTACCCTAATTTGTCCATAGGCATAAATTCACAAGCACCAGGAGCAGCCCTAGGAACTTCACTGTAAACATATTCACCAGTAAGCACACACACACACACTACTCCAACAATAAGACAAATAGACAAGCAGCCAAGAAGATCAGAATAGCATCCCATGAACAGTTAAAAAGAGAAAAATCCCAGATTTGGAACCAATCTGCGGTAGGTAAATAAAGGGGCAAGAGGGGGTGAGAAAAAGGATAAAGCTATGCATATTGAGTCAATGCGTTGATTGTTTTTTTTTCAAGGTCCAAGACCAGAGTGCTCTTTAATGATGACTCTCAGAGCTTCCCCAGTTAGGCATCCCCTCATATTTTCACCCCCTCAAAGGGGTTCCAGATCTGTGCAACCCAGCAATAACATCAGATTTGAGAACTGAGTTGGGGGTTGAGAGAAGGGGAGCAGATCAAAGCTTTGTGAGTGGCTCCATGGCTAAATGCAAATTCAGCTGCAAAGACTTGGAAGAAGCTATCTCATCAGTTGGACCCTTCCACCTCTGTCCTTTCCATTCTGCCCACAATTCTCCCTCCACAGAATGTACCCAGGCAGAACAGTTGAAAGGAAGGGATTATCTCCTCCGTTCTTCAAAGCCAAGTTATTTTTGATTAATTGGGGGTGAAAATATGAGGCAATCTCTGGGCAAAGATACCTTCTAGTCCTGCCTGTTTGAAATCAAATCCCAAATCCACACTGATAAGAAGATGTGTACTCATAAGGGGGCCTTGGGCCTCAGTGTGATTCCTGTAATATTAATTTCATTACGGTGTTGGGAGATTTAACTCCACTGATTCTTTCCACAAAGATGCAATGCCACCTATGGGAATAGTAATAATGGAAATAAGTGATAACAATGATCTCATTTAATTCTCACAGCTCTGTGTGAATTAGGCACTGTTAATACAGAGAAGGAATTCTACAGACAAGGAGACTGAGCCTTGGAGATGTTAGATAATATACCTAAGTTCTTACAGCCAATAAATTTTTCATATGCAGTGTAAGTCAGATCTGTTACTGTTGTGTAATTTACTTTGTGTTTTTTCCTCATTGTTATTCATCACTTAGGGTTTGGTTTTCGTTTTTGTTTTTTTCAAATTTTAACTACTAGAAATAATTTGACAATGTACTTCTAGTGCACAAAGCTTTTCTCTTATTTTTGACTATGTTCTTAGAATAAATTCACAAGTAAGATGCCTGCACCAAATGGTTTAAATATTTTTGTTCTCTATGTATTACAAAATTGCATTTTCAAAAGTTTTGCTAATTTACACTGGGGACATCACCATGCAAATGCCCTACTTTTCTCAGATCCTTTCCAACAGAGTCAGTTTGCTAATGAGATTTGGCTGCTCTCTGGCCACTATTCCATGTTCAATGGTAAAGATTCTCTGGAATTCCATTTCAGGGGCCTATAGCATGGCAAGGCTGTGAATGTGCTGGATTATAATGAGCCCCACAAAGGTCTATTACCTCTTACCCCCTTTCCCATTTGTTGGCCAATATCTGTAATTCTACCATTAGAGTTGCATCCTTTTGGCTTAAGGCTTAGAGTTGGAAGGAGATACTTTTAAATGGAGTTTAAATGACCTCTGGAAGGACTTACTTTTAAATGGCTATCAGCTAGTTTTATTCTGTTGTGAAGATGAGGAACAACATTCTTTTGAGGAGGAGGAGGAGAAGAAGAAGAGGAAGCCAGGAAACAGTGATTGGAGTTGGGGATGGGGAGGGACTGAAAGCCAAGAAGAAAGAAGGTACATATCCTTTCCCTCCTCATTTGTTTTTCTTCTTCAGTGCTAATGTAAGGGAATGTAATTTTCATTAATTGATTCATTCACTCATGCTATAAAAAATTTTTTTTGAGTGCTTACTATGATGTAGACAGCATTATCAGTGCTAGACAAGGATACATCAGTGAACAAAAGACGCGTCTAGATGCGGGGTTACTGTTTTACAGTGAGAGCTCTGGCAGGCCTTCCTCTCAGAAGAGTCAGTAATGGGAGGAGTTGATGGCCCTGGAGCTTAAGGCTCGCCCTGACTATCTACTGCCAGGCTCGGGCCAGGCCCCTAACTGCTCCACACTGGGCCTCAGTTCAGTGGAATGAGGGGTTTAGATGCTAAGAGGAAGGTCTCCATGGTCCCTTCCAACCCCAGCCCCCTTTTTCTATCCCAGCATGCATCTCTGCCAGTGAACCCTCCAAGTACACAGCAGGATTAATCCGTCAGCTCAGCCGGGCTGGGAGAGGAAGGGAGGCAGGCGGAGGAAGTATCAATGATATTGCACTCCAGTGAGCACTGAAGAGGTTCCATTCATGGGCCAACAAAACCCGGGAGAAGCCCCCGACTTAATCAGCCTAGGAGGCTCCAGCAGTAGGAACAAAGGAAATCAAAGCCTTACTTGGCAATCCAGACACAGCTTCTGCGATCTCCCCAAGACCTGAGCCCACTGGCTCCACCAGTATGCACGCAGGCACACACAGACACACAGACACACACACACACACACACACACAGGAACAGAAACAGGCTGAAGGGTTATAGGTTTCCAGAAGGAAGGGGAGGACAAAGAAGCAAAACACCTGAGGAATTAGGTGATAGCTGATATGACTGGACAGGAGCCTCATTTTAATACCACTGCTTAGGCTACGTTCTAGGAATGCTTAGAGTTTAAATTTTTAAAAATTAAGATCCTTTTTACACTTAATAATCAAGGAACACTTTGGTGAGGTTCAAAATGAAACTCTTGCTTGGACTTCTGTGTAAAACCTTTTAGGGTCCTGGAGTTCAGTTGCTTACCATATTATAGCAGTTGCAATGCTTTGTACCTCAAGCCTTTCCATAGATTAGGCTAGATAGTCTAGCCTATCTAGACTATCTGACATTCATCTAGTAAAGTAGGTGAAGATTATGCATTGCCCCATTTTATAAGTGGGAAAACTGAGATTGTGTTTCTTATAGCTGCTTTATGTCTATAGGATGCTGCTTTGATCACCTGGGCCAACTTCATCAACAGGCATGGTCATTGTCCCTGAGCTGATGGTGGTGCAAATGAGCAGACTGTCATCACCCTTCCACAGGTAAATGCCAGAATGAGGATGAGCAGTTAGGATGCCACACACACAGCAACTGGTAATTTTCCATGCTAATCTTGATGCCTTTGCCGGATGTTGAAAGTAACTGGGAGATTATATTATTAGGATGACTCACAAAATTCATTAATTACTTGTTTTTGTTTTGTTTTGTTTTATGCTCACATGGTTGTGTTTTTTTTTTTATGTGACCTTCTGCTGCCCTGCACTATCATAAATTGCATCTTTCTGAAGGCAAGTCTGAGGAAGTTTGCATACATGAGTATGTATCAGTAGCATTTCAGTGAATGGGCATTGTCTTTCAGAACTTGCTGGAGTTGTCAGCAGTGTTTTGTGAGGTTTTCAACAAGAATATTTACTAAATAGCTTCAGGGCAAATATTTCTGGCTGAAAAGTCTAACATTAAAATGAAAAGAAGAATTTTTCAAGCAAAGAATACAGTTTATTGTGTTCAGTTATTTCTCCATAAGGAATGGGTAAGAGACCCATGGTTAAAAATGTGTGCTGAGCTGCCATGACCAGGGGATGATGGACATGGTTTCTTCTTTAAAATATGATACCCGTGGCCACAACTGATGGTAGGAAAAACCATGGAAAAGGTGTTTCTTTCTCTTGTGTTCAGCTATTTCCCTCTTCTGTGCTTCTCTCCCTGCTAGTGGTTTGTTTTTACCTAGGAATTAGGTGACCTTTGGCATTCCATCAAGGTGTTCTTGATGTAGTTCTACCCTTGGATGTTTCGCCTGAGCAGTGCCCCTGACTTAGGACCAAACCCACATTCCCACCTTCATTAATACTTTCCAGCTCAAGGTTCTGATTTTCTAGTCCAGATATGACTTCCTGATAATTGCATAATTTCAGGCACTGTTCCCAGAACAGAGAACTTTGGGGGCCAAAGAGCCTTCACCCAGCACTCCTCTCAAACTCCTCATAGAGGGTCTGCTTGTGAGTTGAGTCTGGCACCTTAAGACCACTATTCTCCACATCACAGAGGGAGCCAGAGCTCTTGGCTGGGCTTGTGAGAAAAGCAGAGGAAGCTCTTGTCGTTGTAAAACTATTTTGAAGGGTTTTTTGTTGTTGTTGTTTTTTTTTTTTTTTTTTTGCAGAGAAAGACCTTCTGGTGGCCCCGTCGTTTCCTAATAGTCCCCCTTCCACTCTCAGTAGTGTGCGTGCAAATTATCCAGCAGCCTTCAGGCCCCTTCTTCATCACATGTCTGGCCTTCCTGCTCAAGTCTTTCTAGGTGAAAACACAGCCTCTGCAGACCTGCCAGTTGACCCCTCCATCTCCGAAGTTACTTCCTGCTTTGGTGGCATCTTTCATCAGAAGGAGCTGGAGGTGTCTTGCACAAATGGCACATGCTGGGCACAGCATTTATGCTGGCAGAGTTGAACAGACTGCCAAGAAAGGGATGGAATCCTTCTGCTGAAAAGTTCCACTAAAACTTGGCCTGCAGCTGGGACAGTGATCTTCCAAGGGTGGTCAAAGGCTCACAGTGGGCTATGAGGATCTGCCTTGTGAGCCTTGAAAGGATTAAAAACATCTTTGTGGGGGAGGTATCTTCATATGGTAGAAGTTGGAGTCAGTGCCTTTTGCCGTAGTCAAAGAAGTTTGAGAACATTGGAGAAAAGTATAGTCTTGCCAAGAAGCAGGATAAGAGTACTGGTCATTCACTTCAGCGTGATGAGGACACTCAGAATGGAGGGAAGGAGTGGAGCTTCAGAAGTGCTTCGCTGGTAAAAAGCTTTAGTGTACTTTCATCAAGTCAGGGGCCAGAAAAACTTCTGTCTGGGAGGGGGCCTGAGTGGGCGTACCAGAGTTTACCTCCGCAAAGCCCCTTATTCTTTACCTCTTATAGCTGATAACTTCTCCCCATCCACCCTACTCCCCAGGCAGACACATTCTGTCCTGAAATATTCTTCAAACAGTGTGCATTCCGTTGGTTGGGTTCTCAGTGCTGTCCCACCTGCTTCCCTGAAATTTCTCCTAGTTCATCTTAATTGGAACATTATGTATTTCCAAGCCTTTGACTCACACATTTAGGGATGATTTCCTGCTTTACTTCCACAGGTGACCAATCACATTCATTGTGCGTGGATTTTAATAACCTAACTCTTCAAGCAAACTGTATTTCCAAAGCCTTAGAATATATCTCATTGTGGTCTCGGGCCCTACAATGTCTTCTAATCCTGTGATCTGTTGGTAGGAACAAACTGTCCCAAAAGCACAGTTTCTTTTTTTTTTTTTTAAGATTTTATTTATTTATTTGAGAGAGAGAATGAGATAGAGAGACAGCATGAGAGGGGAGAGGGTCAGAGGGAGAAGCAGACTCCCTGCCGAGCAGGGAGCCCGATGCGGGACCCGATCCCGGGACTCCAGGATCATGACCTGAGCCGAAGGCAGTCGCTTAACCAACTGAGCCACCCAGGCGCCCGCAAAAGCACAGTTTCCAGGTGGCAGAGATAGACACTGTATTAGTGTATTCTGTTTATTATCCCTCCTCTGAATTAGGGAGTAACCTTCAACCCTTCAGTGAAGGCAGCTCTAGACATTCTTCCCATACTGCACATACAGAGCTGGAATGATATTTTGCTGAGTCCCCGAACAGCAACTTTGTGACTGGCAAAGGAATCAAACAAGAGATGAAAGCAGCTGCCAATGAACGCGTGTACAGACTGAAAAGTTAGCAACCCATGCCCCAGAGTAGGGCAAAGTCAGTAAGTCTCCTCTCTCTGGAAGCTTTCAGAACAGTCCCAGCTCCTGAAGAACCACTTGCTCAGCAAACATCTACTGGCTGCCTCCAAAGTGCTAGGCAGGGAGTGTGGGTGTAGGATGAGCAAAAGATGAGTAACACACAGTGTGTGTGCTCTTGGAACTCACAGTCTAGTAATGGCGGGAACACTGGCTTGCTGGCAAGTGGTTTCTGGAATAAGTTATGGGATAATGACTGGCAAGAAGGAGAAGGAACATCTGGAATCACCTGGAGACACATTCAACTTTGCAGTTCTTCCAGCAGGCACAGGCTATTTTTCGGTGCCAGGAGCACTGTTCCCCTTCTTCCTCCTTCTCCTTGCCCTCCCACTCTTTCCTCTTGGCCTGTGGAGTCTGGCTGTTGGCCTGTCTGAGAGCTATGGCCACTGCTTTCCAGGATGAGTCATTCCCACCCACCCCCGCACACGGAGCAGCGCCCCCTCCTTGAAAGGAACAGGGATCTTCCGATTAGGCTTAGGTTTGGGCTGATTTATCTGTTTATTTATTTATTTTAAAGAGGTTAAAGAGTGAAGACTCTTATTTAAATATAAATGGGCTTCAACACTTTCTTAAAGCACAAGGATACTGTTAATTTTTAAAAATGAACCTACCCTCGTGTCATGAGACGCCAGGGCTAGAGAACTTCGACTAGTGAGGGAGAAAAAGCAAGTACACTAGCCTGGTTTAAAAAGCTAGCTAGCAGAGTTGTATTCATTCTAGCTAAAGTAAATTCCAAAACCAAGTGAAATGCTCCAAGAACAGGCATCCCTACATATTCTATTATCCATAAAATGATAATCCAGCATATTATGAATTTGACAAATATTTAGTGTCCGTTGGCTTACTGAGCCCTGGAAATACTGCCCAAAACACAGTCTCAACCCTCATGGTTCCTTGAGGATGCTTCTTCAAAGTAAAAAAGCATAGCTTCCTACAGGTTCTAGCATAGCTAAAAAACACACACACACTCTTCTCTCTCTCTCTCTCTCTTTTTCTCATTCTATGTGCATGCATGTGTGTATGTGTGTGTGTGTGTGTGTGTGTACCTCCTTCCTGTCTTTCTAACCTTCACCCCCCCTTTCTCTCTCTCCTCACACTGGTGATAGTCATGGTGGAGTATGTTAGCAACTACCACACTGACAACCAGGCACCACTTTGTATGATCCATGATTTGCTACATGGTTGTATCAGTCAGGATAAACTAGGTTATGCTGTAGTAGCAGCTCCAAAATCTTAGTGGCTTAAAATAATGAAAATTTATTTTTCACTCAAGAATTGCATTTATCATAAGTTGGCAGGGATCTTTGCTTTTTGTATTTACTTAGAGACACAAGCTGATGGAGCAGCTACCATCTTGAATGTTGCTGGTTATTGTACCAAAGGGGAAAGAAAGCTCTGGAAAGTCTCAAAAACAGGCTCCAGGCTCCAGCTTAGAAGTGTCACATGTCACTTCCACACAAAATTTAAAAGCTGTACCTAATTACAAAGCTCCATTCAACTATAAAGCCAGGAATTTAAATCTTACTCTGTGCCCAGAACTGAGGAAAAATGGAATATTTGCCAGATAGCACTAGTGACTACCCACAATGGAGTGTAGTAGATTTGACAGATGCTTATCCAAACCCTAAGATGCTAGGCCAGTAGGCAATTTCAGCCTCGCCATAATGAATTCTGTCTCCTCAGCCTCAAAGAAAAATAGGAAAATCACAACTACTGCTAAGTCTCCAGAATAGTCTGATCCCAGGGTGCCGCTTCGTGCCATTCTCCAGCTATATAGATAGACAAGCCAAAAACATGGAGATAAGGGTGGTGGTGGGGCTACAGTAATGAGATGATTAAATCAAGAGGCTTCAAAACCAGGCTGATTTGGATTTGCATCCTGGTTTCACCATTTACTACCCATGGGAACTCAGGCAAGTTTCTTAACTTTTCTGGGTCACAGTTTCCTCATCCATAAAAAAGGACCAATAAAGCTTAACTCATAATTTTATTGTTGGGATACAGTGAGATAAATCATGTGAATTCCTTAGTACTCGATAAGTGGTCACCATTATTGTGAGTGTTAGGATTGGAATATAAGTAAATATGCCTGCCATGTCTGAGAGAAATCATGTAGCAAATCCGAAGGATATTTTAAAGTTGTTGGCCTTTTCCTTGAGATGCTTTACTAGGTGTCCCGAAAAGGAGTGTGGGAGAGATATGCATGAGTAGCAACAAAGATGCTCACAAGAGAAGACTTTGGTATGACACGTAATGTGTATGAAATTCCTCTACATGCACTCCTAAATACCTCCTAAGATTAGAGTGTCTTCTCTCATCTCAGACCTTTATTGAGTGCCTCCTATGCACAGGCACCTCACACGGATTATTCTATTTGTTGTGATAAGCCCCTCAGCTCGTATTTGTATCCCCATTTATTGAATGGGAGGCTTTACAGCAGAGTGGGTAAGAGCTTAGGCTCTGGTATCAGACTGCCCAGATTAAAATTTGAACTCTACCAATAACCACCTACATGACCTCAAGCAACTTACTTTACCACTTGTTCATCTGTAAAATGGGAATAATAATTACATGTCACAGGATTGTTAGATTGATTCGATGAGAGCATGTATGTAAAATGCTCAGCCCAGTATTTGGCATGTAATAAGGGCTCAATGCATGTTATTTAGAATCAAGACTCCAAAAACTTAAGTCCCTTGCCCGAGATCACACAGTTAGTAATTAGCAAAATTTAAACTCTGGCCTCTGCAAATCCAAAGCACATGTGTCTGTGTTTTACCACATCGTTCCATTATTTACACTCATGCGATTGCCCTTAGGACAGCATTACTCTTCTGAAATTTGGGGCAGGCAATTCTCAGGCATAGTTGAAGAAAAGCAAGAAATCATGCAGAAGACAGACTATAACAGTGGCAGTAAGTGGTGGAGTCATTCCATTTTCAATCCTGGTCCAAATAGGCTCTTAAAGTTGCTTTAGTCTGAGGGGTGGGAAATGCTACTTCCCAGGTTTTGTTGACCTAGTATTAGGTATCTGTGGGCCATCAGGCTCTGTGCTAGGTGACTTCCCTATGTTTTCTCATTTAATCTTCACACAGAAATTTTTTTTTAATTTTATTTGTTTATTTGTCAGAGAGAGAGAAAAAGAGCACAAGCAGGGGGGAGCGACAGGCAGAGGGAGAAGCAGGCTTCCCGCTGAGCAGGGAGCCCGACATGGGACTTGATCCCGGAACCAAGACGCTGGGATCATAACCTGAGCTGAAGGCAGACACCCAACCAACTGAGCCACCCAGGCATCCCTTCACACAGACTTTTGAAAGAAGTATTTCTTTTCCCCATTTTTTGGGGGAGGAGACTAAGGTTCAAAGGGTTAACTAAGTAATGTACCCAAGGTCATGCAGGTGGAAAATGGCAAAGCCTCTGAAAGATAAACTTTCAGAGGTTGAAAGGTTGAAAAGGTTGAAAAAAGGTTGAAAAAAACCTTTACATCCTGAACATTTTAATAATCTTATTTTTAAAATGTAGTACATCTCCAGATCATCGAATAATAAGTGCTCGTTATGGAAAGTGGGGAGAGTGATACAAAGTATAAAGTAGCAGGCAAAATTATCCATGACTCTGCCATCCAGCATCAATCACTACCAAGTCCTTTAGTATATTTCCTTCAGGTCTTTTTTCTACCTTTCTTTTTCATTATGTAGTTAATATCATACTGAACTGTATTGAATGCTATGTTTTAGGAGACCAAGAATGAATTCAGTAGACATTTCTAGTTAATATAACAAAATCTCTGGTTATAAGACTTTGGGAGCTGATAATAATAGCTGCCATTTATTTACTGTTTCTATATGCTTGGCACTGTGCAAAATGGTTTTAATTAAAGTATCTCTTTTTATCCAGACCTATAATGTAGGTATTATGTAATCAAATAATCAGAATATGTATGCAACCGGTATTTTAATGCACTCCATTTTTTAAAGAGAAAGAAATAAAAGACGACCAATGAGCTGATAGATCTAATTTATTTTACAAACCCAAACAAAACCCTGCCAGGCTGTAGCCTGTGGTCACCACAAATTCTCTCCTGTTTTCCACCCCTTTCCATCTGCTGTACAGTGAGGACGGGTGTCCATGATGATGACCACAGTGATGATTCACAAGCATCACATATTAAGGAAGTTAACTACGCTTCCATCCCTTGGCTTGTGTCTGGATAGGCCAGCACTTGAGTAGCCCAGCTTATGGGATCACTCGGCAGGTATGAGAAACAAGCAATGAACCACATCTTGCAATGTGACCTGGATCATGTTCTAATTTCCTCCTTTGGTTATTTTTGCCAGCTCTTCAGTAGCCCTCTTGTCCCTAGATCTGGACTTTAGGACTGCCTTCTCTATAGCCCTGAGAAACTTCCTTGACCAGCCACAGACTGGTGGAAAATGGTAACTGGTTTGCCTTGGGGGAGTCCTTGTACCGTGGGGTGTGAAGAAAAAGGAGAGGAAAATCTCTTTGCGATTAAGGAAAGTGCTCTCAGTCAAGTAAAATCTAAAAATAGCCTCCATGTGATAAGAACACCAACCCCTAAGGGTCCAAAAGGGAGATTTTAGGGGAGGCTCTAGCTGCAGAGATGCTAAAGGTCAGAAGTGGACTTTGGGGCTTTATTGTTTTATATGTTTAAATAGTAGGTCTGTGTTTTGATAACTGAACTTGCTAATAGCCAGCCACTTGAATTGCTGCTTCCAGCTCTTTGTTTTAAATTAGAAGATTCAGCCAGTAATAATGGGAGGAGCTGCAAATGACTTCCCCAGTTGGGAGTGCCTGCTTGTTTTTCCTTCTGCCTGGGCATGCTGATGTGCAGGCCACACTCACAAACTCAGACATCTGAGGATATAGCCTAAGGGAGCCCTTGATCTGTATATTTATGTAGGAGGTGTGTATAAGAAGGCCCTCAAGTACCAAAATATATAGATAACTGTGGGTAAAAAGAGGAGTCCTGTTGCAAGAATTTAAATATCCTATTTCTCACGTATTCATTTCTGTCTTCTTTCATTTGGCAAACCTTAATTGAGCACCTAGTGTGAAAAGCACTGTCTTTGCTGTGAGACAGCTGAGATTTCTTGTAAAAATGGACCTTTACTCCTCCCCTTCAAAAGCTTACTCTCTGATGGGAGTACTCTGATCATCCACTAAAGCATACCCAAGTCACCCACCGTGAAAGATATTATAGGAAAAACGCCTTAGGAATGACACTGAGGATGGGTGCTGTAGGAATTCAGAGAAGTAAATGTCCACTTCTGGCTCAGAAGACACTGAGGAAGATAGGTATAGGGGAAGAAGTGGGCTAGAAATGGAATAGCAAATATCCAAGGGCCAAAAAAAAAAAAAAGGCCTGTTATACCAGAAGACTGGTTTACCTGGAGAAGAATCACATTGGAAGGTGTGTTGAAATGAAATTGGAAGCTAGGGGTCAGATTATATAGCGCCTTTAATGTCAAGTTCAGTTGACTTAGACACATATAGATGGGGGAGGGCCAGGAAGATACCTCCTGAGGTCTCAGAAATGCAGGAGATAAGGGTTACATTAGAGCAGAGAACAACAGCTCCTCACTTTCAGAACATCTGCTAGGCCAACAAGCCATAGCTGTACCCTAAGGAAATACATTAATACAGAATGTGTCAAAGTTGTAGAAAGAACATAACTTCCAAATAAAAAATAGCCCTTTAAATTGAACTGATTAAGAAAAATTCATTAGATTCTGCTTATTTTTTTCATCATGGCCCAGTGAAAAGTTAATCACAGCCATTGATGTGCCTAAGTCCCTTAGTCTAAGTCCAAACCCACTACGGAAGCTTATGACTATCATATGAATCTATAGGAGAAGAAAACACCAGAAGCTACCTTGATTTATTAGCTGCCACCCTGCCCTTGCACACTGATCTCTTTAGAGCTTTACTAGCATGAGTAAGTGTCCACAGGTGGGATCAGCTCTTGGGACACCAGCCAAATCACGTTTCTAAACCTTCAAAGCCTAAGACTAAACCCTAGATTTTGGGGAATTCAACAAGGACAATGGACCCTTCTAGAATCTGATCTGGGCAGCTCACCAGCTTTCTCTCTGGGCCTCCTTAGAGAGCACCTCATCATTCACAATACCCACAGTTCTAATTATAGAAAAGTTTAGTTTATAGACTTAACTCTACTGCATATGTGAATCACCAATAAGTGAATAGAATACATTTGCACTGGAAGAATCTAAATGTTTACATTTTTTTGATGATTCAAGACTACTTCACCAAAGGACACATCTAGAATATATTAGAACTCTCAACACATCACAGAAAACAACCCAATGCAAAACAAAAGTGTGTGGGGGGGGGGGGTGTAAAATAATTGAACAGGCACTTCACCAAAGAGGATATCTGGATGACAAGTAAGCACGTAAAAAGTTGTTCAACAACCTTAGTTATTGAGGAATACCAATGAAAACTGTGACAAGTTACCATTGTACACTTATTATAAGGGCTAAAAGAAAAAGTATTGACAATATCAAGTGCTGACAAGGATGCAGAGCAACTGGAACGCTCATGCATCACAGGTGTGAATGCAAAATGGCAAAGCCACTGTGGACAATGGTTTGCCAGTTTCTTTTAAACATGCACAAGCCATCTGACCCAGAAATCCTATCCCTGGATATTTATCACAGAGAAATGAGAACTTATATTCACATAAACACCTGTACATGCATGTTTATAGCCACTCTAGTTATAATCACCAAAAACTTGAAATGCCCCAAACATCCTTCACTGGGTAAATGGGTACACTAAACTACTTCAGAATCTTACAGTATGGTATCATGAGGTGATATCATAGAAGGAAAATGGCCATATATTTTCTTCTACTTATTAAAAGAGTCCAGATGGTGTAAGGATTTTATGTGATTACAAACATGAGGAAATGTGTAAATTGTCCACAGATGCCTGTGGACATACAGTGCGTGCATGTACGAGTATGTTAGGTCTAAGTGTGTAAGTACTGAGTATGAAGTTTTGGGGTTTTTTGTTTGTTTGTTTTGTTTTGTTTCTAAGATTTTATTTATTTATTTATTTAACAGAGAGAGAGAGAGAGAGAGAGAGAGAGAGAGAACAAGCAGGGGGAGCAGCAGACAGAGGGAGAGGGAGAAGCAGGCTCCCCGCTAAACAAGGAGCCAATGTGGGGCTCGATCCCAGGACGCTGGGATCATGACCTGAGCTGAAGGCAGGCGCTTAACGACTGAGCCACCCAGGTGCCCCTGAATTATAGTTTTGAAGGAGCAGAGGGTAAAGTATGTGAGGGAGAGAAGTAAGAGAAATGAGCCTCTGTCAATGTTGGCTTCAGCTCCAGAGCTAAAGTGAGGCAACTGCCTGCGTGCGTGTGTGTACGTGTTTGATTAAGCTTTTAAAAACTTAATACTCAAAATCATTGAATTTTTAGAAAATTGGTCTTTTTTGTGTGAGACGTAGAAAACCCTGTATTTTTATTTTTTTTAAGATTTATTTATTTTAGAGAGAGAGAAGGGAGGGAGCGCGTGCAGAGTGGGGGGAGGGACAGAGGGAGAAAATCTCAAGGGGACTCCCCACCGAGCCCTGAGCTGGAGCCATTGGGGGCGGGGGACTCGATCTCACCACCCTAAGATCATGACCTGAGCCGAAATCCAGTCGGACACTTAACCGACTGAGCCACCCAGGCGCCCTGAGAACCCTATATTTAGATGAACTCAAGGGAGTAGACAAACTTAAGGAACTGGCAGCCGTGGGTGGCACTGCGGGAGGCAACTGTCCGTCTTCTCATATTGGTGCAGTCTTTGCCATTTGCTGTCCTGTGTGCTGAGGGACATGACGGGGTGGGATTCATCCTCCTCACGCATCAGCTGCTGCATCTGGGTGAACTAGTGACCCGTCCTCAAGCAGCGGCAATTCTTTTGCTGCAAAGCTATCTCTGGGTTCCAAAATGTGTTTTATCAGCGGTGGGAAAGCCATTAACTGAATGAAATGAGACATAAGTTTACCAGCAGGTGGCAATAGAGGTAATGGTGTATCCGGAAAGATGAAACTTTTATTATTTTATAAACCAGACCTGGGGACCATCAGAACTTGATGGAGCCCCGGCTTCACTTCACTGTGTGTTACACTAGCGTTCTGTGAGATCGAATCGTTCAAGCTTTAGAAAATTTAGTGAGACAGGTCACCTTTCCCTGACTGAGCTGCTGTTGTGCTCCGATTTCTAACCACGGCTCCTCTCAGAGTGTGATGGTTTTAGTTGAACAAAATGGATATAGTGGCAAAGTCATTTAGAGTCCCATAAATTAGATGTCTTTGTGGTGAAGGGAGGCTCCAAATGGTGAAATAAATGCTATGTTCAATTATAACCTCCTGGCATTATTAAATGAGTCCTACCCTAACTCTCAAAGAACAAAGATAAAGCAATTAGACTGCTTTTGAATGTCAAAAGGACACTAAGTGAATTTCTCAGACCTTTGTTAATTCCTTCCACACAGGAGAAAACCCTTAGATTTCAATGGGAAAAGAAACTTTTTATTTACACATAGTAACTTCAAAGGCCAGGAGAACAGGGAAATTTGCTCCGAAACTCGTGTCCCCAGTGGATAGGAAAGTGTTGCAAGAACGTCTCACTTGACTGTCCTCACCCTAAAATTTACCGACTGCCAGTTCACCTTCCTGCTTCACCAGCTTTCCCTGATTCTCCCTGATTCTCCAGCTCCTTCTTCCAGCCATCCTTCTCGATGGCTCCCAAGCTCCTGACTCTCAGTCTCGTTCCCCATGGTCTCCCTGTTCTCCTGTGGTTCATCGCTCCCTTCAGTTTCCCACAATCTCTCCTAACTGAAAGGGAATTTGGAATACATAATTTAGAAAAATTAAAATTACTATTGCTGTATTTCATGGTCTTCAATTTAAAGGTTCACCCAATTCCATGATATTTCTAAAAATCAGAAATAAATTACTTTTTCAATTATCTAACTTACTTTTTAAAATAAACACATTCATGTGAATCAAAACTCCAAAGATACAAAAGGGTAAAAATGTTCTTCCTACCCCTTCTCCCACACAGCTCTCTTTGGAAGCAACTAATGCGACTATTTTCTGACAAATGCTTCCAGAGACATATATATTTATATGTGTGTGTATGTATAGGTATATGTATGTACATATGTATGTGTATGTATATATATGTATGTATATACACCCTTTATTTTACTTATTCTTACACAAATCACAGCATATTTTATTAAAAGCACCCTGCTTTTTTTTTTAACTTAGCTATATATCTTGGCAATCATTCCATATAAATTCAGAAAGAACTTTCTCTTTCTTTTTCACAGACTTCAGAGTATTATGTTATGTGGAGGGTCCATAATTTATTCAACCAGACACTGTAGTAAGGATGTTTCCAATTGCATGCTATTACAAACAATTCTGCCATGAATAATTTTGTTCATATGTCTGAAGGATGAATTCCTAGAAATAGAATTGCTGGATTAAGAGGCATGTGCATTTGTAAGTTTAATAAATACTGTAAAACTGTTCTTCGAAGTCATATCCCGCAGAGGTATGGGAGTGCCTATCTCTCTGCATCCTCACCAACCAGCCCTTTCCATTGCTCTATTTTTCAGAATTCTTCTGACGATTCTTAATTTTTTTTCTTATGGACTTCAGAGTCAGCTTTTGCCCTCCTCCCCCCCCCCACGCACCAAAACCAAAACCAAAACCAAAACCCTGTAGGAATTTTTATTGGAGTTGCATTAAATATATAGATTAACGTAGGGAGAATAGAGAGATAACTTTATGATGATCACTCTCTTTACAGATGCTTTTCATTTGGTAAAGTGTTCATTTCTTTCCTCAGTGGCAATTAGATATTTTCTTCATACAGAGCTCACACATCTCTTCTTGGGTTTTATCCTTTGGTGTCTTGTTTTATTGTTGCTGCTGTTGTCAATGGGATGTTTCCTTCCATCTCTTCTAAGTGGTTGCTGTTATATATACATACATATCAATGCTTTGATTTCTGTGCCCAGTATCTCACCACCTTATTGAATTCTCATATTATTTGTAATAGAGTCAGTTAGGTTTTGGGGATATACAATAATATTGTGACTCAATAATGATAACTTTATCTCCTTTCCATTTTGGATGACTGTTTTGGACTGAATGTGTCCTCTAAAAATTCATACGTCAAATCCCTAACTTCCAGTATGGCTATATTGGGAGATGGGGCCTCTAACAAAGTTAATTCAGGTTAACTGAGGTCGTTAAGTGTCAGGAACCCTGATTTGATGGGATTATTGTCCTTATCAGAAGAAATGCCAGAGAACTCTTGCACTGTCTCTCGGGCTCTTTTTCTCTTTTGCTCTCTCTTCACCACGTGAGAACACAATGAGAAGGTGGCCATCTGCAAGGAAGAGCGTCCTCACCAAAAACTGACTCTACTAGACTTTGATCTTGGACTTCTAGCCTCCAGAACCATAAGAAAATAAATTTCTGTTGTTTAAGCCCCCTCGGTCTAAGGCATATTGTTATGGCAGCCCTAGCACGTTGATCCAACCTCTATTTTCTTTGTTTTATTAAATGTATTGGCTAGCCAGAACCAGGACAATGTTCAGTAATAATGATAATTGTGGACATCTTTCTCTTATGTCAGAATTGAGAGGGAATGTTTCTAGTGTTACCCATAATGCTGGTTTTAGGTCGATAAATATACAGTCATATTAAGAAAGGAAAGATACTTCTATTTTCATTGAGTTTTTTTCATAAGTTTTTATTTTAATTCCAGTACAGTTAACATATGGTGTTCTATGAGTTTCAGGTGTACAATACAGTGATTCAACAAGTCTATTCGTTACTGAGTGCTCATCATGATCAATGTATATTTTCATTGAGTTTTCTTCATTTGTTTGTGGTATTTGTTGAAAATTAAGAAATGCCCTTTTAGTATCTATAGTGATTGATGGTCATATGCTTTTTCTCCTTAGATGTACTGAAAATTTTAATGTCTTTCTATTCTCAAGCCACGTTATGTATTCCTAATGGATATCACACTTGATTATAGTATGTCATTCTTTTTCATTGGTGTTATATTCTATTTACTGATATCTGGTTTAGGATTTGTGTATTGATATTAATAAGTGAGATCAGCCTATATTATGTTTCCGTAGGTTTGGGTGTCAATGTTATCTCAGAGGTTATCTTCTTTTTCTATTTCCTGGAAAAATTTTAAGAGCAGTGGAATAGCCTGTTCCTTAATGGTGTAGTTGAATTGCCTGTGGCTTACTGGTGCTTTGTCATTGTCTGGTTGTTGGGAGGATGATACTTCTTCAAAAACTTTACCATTTTTTTAAAATGATAATTTGTGTAGATATCCGATTGTCTTCTGGAAACATTTTAAGTAAGTTTTATTTTTAGAAATTTATGTATTTCCCGAGATTTCAAATTTATTTGCAAAACTTTGATAAAGGTAATCTCTATGTTTCTTTGATTTTCCCCTGTATTTGCAGTTATTGTCCCCCTTTGTGATTTTTTAACTTTTCTTATTTTAGGTTTTTGTGTTTTTTCCTGATCAAGTACATTATTTTGTCCTTCAAGGAATTAGCTTTTGAATTTAATGTGCTCTAATCTTGTTTTGTCTTTAGTTAAATAATTTGTTTTTTTTTATTAAATTCTGCTTTACTCTTTCTTTGGGTTTGTTATTATCCCTATTACCATTCAGTTTTTTTTTTTAACTCCTTGAGAAGGATATTATTTCTTTCATTTTTAGCTTTTTTGTTTACTATTCTACATATGTGAGGTTATGATTTTTCCTCTGAGCACTCCTTTAATTGCACCCTGTAGGTTGTAGTATGTACTATTTCTAAATGTATTTGTGGCACAGAACCGAATTGATCATTGTCGTGATTCATGGCACATTCTCATCACTGGTCAGTGAATAGCCCTCTTTTGTTTACTTATGTGTTTAGTGTGTTTATTTTAATGTGATACATTTTAAAATTGTGGACTCACCACCTACAACGTGTCTTTACAATAACATCTCTACATATATGGTCCCTCCCTCTCCTCCATCTGCCTCCTTCTCCACTCAGAGATAAACGTCATCCTGATTTTTTTATTCCTTTTTTCTTTTTATATAGTTTTATAACGTATATCTGTCTATTCTTAAAATATATTTTATTTTAGATTTTTAATTTTCATTATTTTCTGAAGTCTGTGCTTTTGATGTTAACTTCCTCTTTGACATAAGCTATGTTTTAAGAAGTTTGCTTTATTTTTATTTTGCAAGTCACAGGGTATTTTGTTTGTTTTATTATCTTGTTTTATTATCAAGATCTAGTTTTACAACATCATGAGCAGAGAATGTTATCTGCACTATGTCTACATTTTGGAATTTATTGATGTTTTTCTTTTGTTTAAAATATGGTCAGTCATTGTGAATGCCGTATAACTCATAAAGAGACTGAATAGTATCTAGTGTAGAGTTTGATATATACTAATCAGATACACCTCATTAATTATGTTGTTTAGGTCTTCTATATCATAATTTTTTGTTTCCACCTGATCTGTCATGGACTGAGGGGCCCTAATTAAAATTTCCTGCTATTGAAGATCCAGAACATCCTAAGCGTTAATTTGTAATTTAACTGTCTGTGCTTTTACTGTCAACTAGCAGGGTTTTTGTTTTTGTTTTTGTTTTTACTTTGATTATGATATTTACTGCCATTTATTAAGCAGAAGTCAAGGACAGGTGCAGCAGATCAGGTCGGCTCTAGTAGAGGATGGCCTGGAGCTGCACTTCAGCAGTGGCCTGAATGCTGGCTTTTGAGAGATGGCTCAAGGATCCAAAGTGACCTCACATTTCCATCCATTTCTGCCCTTCATGCTTCCACTTCTTCCCTCCACAGCCTAGTCACCATGGAGAAAAATATATATAAAATGTGAATATATATAATATACTGAATATATAATATATACTATTTGCCGATATAGAATTTGAAGAATCCGGATAGTGGCAATACATTCAAACCAAAAATATGGACACGGAATCTACACTGAGTATTTGGATTTTAGGTACTTCCCGTACTCTGGCAGGAATGACCACTGTCAGATTGTGTCTTTCAAAGAATTGGTCTGTTTCTTCTAGGTTATCAAATTTGTGGGCATAGAGTTGTTCATAGTATTCCTTTATTGTTCTTTTAATGCTCATGGAATCTGTGCTGATGTCCCCTCTTTCATTTCTGACCTTAGCAATTTGTGCCTTCTCTCTTTTTGTCTTAGTTAACCTGGCTAGAGGCTTATTGATTTTATTAATCTTTTCAAAGAACCGGCTTTTGGCTCTGTTGATTTTCTCCTTTGATTTCTTGCTTTCAATTTAATTGACTTATGCTCTAACTTTCATTATTTCTTTTCTTCTGCTTCTTTTAGATTTAATTTGCTCTTTTTCTAGTTTTCTAGGTGGAAACTTCTATTACTAATCATTTATTTTTCTTCTTTCCTAATATATGCATTCAATGCTATACATTTCCGTCTAAACACTGCATTTGCTGTGTCCTACAAATTTTGATGAGTTGATTTTCATTTTCATTTAGTTCAAATTTTTAAAGAAATTTCTCTTGAGATTTCTTCTTTGACCCACGTGTTGTTTAGAAGTGTTTTGTTTAATCTCCAAGAATTTTTGAAAGTTCCGGCTATCTTTCTGTCATTGATTACTAGTTTAATTCCATTGTGGTTTGAGAGCAGACATCGTATGATTTTTTCTTTTAAGTTTGTTAGGATGTGTTTTATGGCCTAGAATGTGACCTATCTTGATGAATATTCCATGTGAGCTTCAGAAGCTTCATGTATAGTCTACTGTTATGAACTGAAGTAGTCTATAGATGTCGATTATATCCAGTTGATTGATAGGGCTTTTGAGTTTAGCTATGTCCTTACTGATGTTTCTGTTTACTGGCTCTGTCCATTTCTGACAGAGGGGTTTTGAGGTCTCCAACTATAATAGTAGTTTCATCTCCTTATATTTCTATAATGGACTAAATGTTTATATTCACCACTACCACCAAATACATATGTTGAAATCCTAACCCCAAAGGTGATGCTATTAAGAGGTGAGGTTTTGGGGGTGATTAGATCATGAGGTCAGAGTCCCAGTCTCATGAATGGGATTAGTGCCTTCATAAAAGAGACCCTGAGAAATCTTTTGCTCCTCCTACCATGTGAAGTTACAATGAAAGATAGCCATCTTTGAACCAAGAAGCAGGCTCTCACAAGATACCAAATCTGCACACATCTTTATCTTGGACCTCCCAATATCCGGAATTGTGAGACATAGATGTTTGTTGTTTATAAACCACTGTGTTCATGGTATTTTTGTCATAGCAGCCCGAATGGACTGAGACAAGTTATGTCAGGTTTTGTCTTACATATTTTAAGCCTTGTTGTTCGGCACATCCGCATTAAGGTTTGTTATATCTTCTTGGGGAATTGATCCTTTTATCATTGGGTAATGCTCCTTTTTATCCCTGATAACTTTCCTTGCTCTGAAGTTTGCTTTGTCTGCAATTAATACAGATACTCCTGCTTTCTTTGGATTAGTGCTAGCATGCTATACCTTTCTCTATCCTTTTACTTTTGATCTTTATGTGTCTTTATACTTAAAGTGAATTTTTCTACTCACCATAAAGAGCATATGTTTTGGGTCTTATTATTGATCCAGTCTGACAATCTTAGTCTTTTAATTGGTATATTTAGACCATTGATGTTTAAAGTGACTATTGATATAATTGGATTAATATCTACCATATTTGTTATTGTTTTCTATTTGTTGCCCTTTTTCTTTATTCCTATTTTTGTCTTTTGCTCTTTCTCTGCCTTTTGTGGTTTTAACTGAGCATTTTACATAATTCCATTTTCTCTCTTTTCTTAGTATATCAATTATACTTATTTTTCAATTTTTTTAATGTAATCGCCCTAGAGTTTTCAATATACATTTACAACTAAACCAAGTCCACTTTCAAATAACACTATACTGTTTCATGGGTAGTGTAAGTACTTCATAATAATAAAGTATTCCTAATTTCTCCCACCTGTTTCTTGTACCAGTGTTGTCATTCATTCCACATATACATAAACATATATATATATATATATATATATATATATATATATATATATATGGAGAGAGTGAAGCATACATCATATATGTTGTAGCTATTTATTATTTTGAACAACTGTTACTTGTTACAGCAATTAAGAATAAGAAGTTTTAATATGCTATGTCTAGGTGTAATGTTTTTAGTATTTATTCTTAGTGTTCTCTAAACTTTCTGGATCTGTGGTTTAGTCTCTATCATTAATCTGGGGAAATTCTCAGTCATTATTACTTCAAATATTTCTTCTGTTCCTTTATCTCTTTATTGTCTTTCTGGTTTTCCTATTAAGTATATATGTTACTTTTGTAGTTGTTCTGGTCTCTTTTTTTCAGCCTTTCTTCTCTCTACCTTTAAGTTTTGGAAGTTTCTATTGAGATATCCTCAAGTTCTGAGGTTCTTTCCTTAGCCATGTCCAGTTTAATAATAAGCCTATCAAACGTATTCATTTCTATAGCCGTTTTTTGATCCATAGCATTTCCTTTTTTATTCTTTCTTAGAATTTCCATCTCTCTGATTACATTATCCATCTGTTCTTGCATGTTGTCTACCTTCTCCATTAGAGCTCCTAACATATGAATCATAGTTGTTTTAAATTCATGGTCTGATAATTCCAACATCCCTGACATATCTGAATCTTGTTCTGGTGCTTGCTCTGTCTCTTCAAACTGTGTTTGTTATTTTTGTTTTGTTTTGTTTTGTTTGCCTTTTAGTATGCCTTGTAATTTTTTGTTGAAAGGTAGACAAGATATATTGGGTAAAAGGAATTGCAGTAAGTTGGCCTTTGATAATGTAATGGTAAGGTATAAGGGGAGGGGAAGCATTCTATAGTCCTATGATTAGGTTTCAGTCTTTTGGTGAGCCTGTGCCCCTAGCCTGTGAACTTAACCAATGCTTCTCTGTTCCCCTGCCAAAATTAGAATAGGATGGCTAGAGAGTCCCAGAGTTGGGCATTTTCATTCCCCTATGTGGGTTATTCTCTCTGATAATACCCTAGCAGGTTAGACTCTGGCCAAAAAGTTTCTCCTGAGGTCAGGACTTTTTAAGAAGAACAGAATGCTCTGAGCCTATTTCAAAATGGTTACTTTTCCCCTCTTTTTACCAGAAACCCACAGGGATTTTTCTCATATCCTCACTGTGAATGTGTGATAAAGCTTCCAGAGTTAAAACTCACAATAAACAGAAATGTGAGGGCTACACCACCTTCCCTCCAACCATGACTGGGATACCCCTGTTGTTTTTATCTCTCAGGCTTGTTCACCCTGAGCCTCCCAACAATTCATCAGTTATAGTTCAGGTTATCCTGCTCTGGTACTGGTTCCCTCAGAGGTTGCTGCTCATGGCTTTCTGTCTGGTAAGTTGTGATTCTCTGTACGTCTCTGTCTCTCCAGTTTTGGGGGACAGCAGTTTGCCTGTGATCTCTGTTCTCTGACTGATCTAAAAAGATTTGTTGATTTTTAGTTTGTTCAGCTTTCTACTTGTTATTAGGACAGAGTAGAGACTTCTAAACTCCTTATGTGTTGGACAGGCAACTGGAAATCTTTATGTTAGTATTTTAAAATCTATATAAAAGTAATAATCACTTCATCCTCACAAAACATGTCTTACAGAAATCAGTATGACTCTGAGGTGATGGTTAAAAGCCAGTTGACACAGAGACACTAAGCAGTTTATCCAAGGGCACACAGCAGGCTAGAAGCTCAGCAGGGATTAGATCTGGAGAGCCTAATTCCCAGCCTTGTGTATAGATGACACTGGCTACAAACAAATTAGCTAACAGCTAAACCAGAAAAATGTGCATGAAGTGAGCCACTTGTGGCTGCCAGACTTGTCCTTTTGGGCATAGTCAGTAAGCCAATGATCCACAAGTCAGGGCCTTTTGCAAACACATAACAAGAACCAAGCCCAGAGAGGCCATGCTCCAAGGTGCAGGTACCAACCATCTCTGGTGGTCATCATTGTGATTATTCATTGCATTTGTATGGTTCTCCTCCATTTTTGAAATATTTTTATGCACTTTATCTCAGATATTGCTCCAAACCATACTAGGCCATTGTGAAAAATATTTTTTCTTTTGTGTTCTTAAAAGTTGGTGAGCCAAGGATGCCAGTAACCCAGCACTGGGAGCTGAATCTACCCTAATGCATATGAGGAAATAGGCAGAAGGCCTGGTTTTTAGATGAACCAGGAGGTGATCCCTGAGGTCAGACCTAAGTAGGATGGACAGCACTGGCCTGGCAGGGGGCAAGGTGGAGACACTGCCTAGGTAAGGGAACCGTGCATCTCTTGGTTACCAAAAGATGGGAAGGTCCAGTCTATGAGAGTCTAAGCCTAAGTACATACCATGACCTTCGATATCTGGTACAAGATGTGATATGTAGAAGACACTTGGTAAATGCTTGAAGAATGAATGATTGAACTATTTTCTTCATACCACTGTCATTTTAATACTTCCTCTTCTGAGGGGATAAGTGGTTATTAAGTACGAATCAAGTTAAGAATTAGATGCTGCCAAGTAGATTACTTAATTCGCAAAACATCACTGTAAAGAGTTTGCTGTTTTCTCTGCTCCTCACACCAAGTCTAAATACCTCTACCTGATAACACCTACCTCTATAATCTTTCACACACACACACACACACACACACACACACACACACACACACACCCATCACTCTCCATATGTCCTGATGCTCTCATTGTTCATTCTGGCCTCTTTTACCTGGCCTGGCACACTTTTTTCCCCCTCCTTTCCACAAATGTTTTATTCAAAAGTTCAGATCAAGTCCCACCTCTTCTATGGAGCCTTCTTTAACTTAGCCCTCAGGGAACTTCCCTTTTGAATTTCTATAACTTACAAAGTCGACATCATATATTTTACACTCGTTTTTCTCTTATGTTACTGAGTTATTTTATGTGCATGTCATGTCTGACCATTTGGGTTGTAAGTTCTTTGAGGACAAAGCCTATATTCAGTGGCTAGCACAGATCCAAGTACAAAATGGGAGCTCAGTAAGTAGCTATTAATGAATTGATTGATTAGTTTTAAAACATGTAGGTGAAGAAGCTAGCTACTATCTTCACTATTTGGAAATTTCCTGGAAGACATGTTGTATTAAGGGTCATAATATGTCTGTCCATGACTAGGTGTTAAAAAGTTCTTCTCAAGCCCAAACAAACCATCCTCCTCTTTCTTCCTGTCCTAGTCTTCTGCCCATTTTGCCACTGACATTAACTTCTACACAGGCCTCTGGCCTCACACTCCCAGTCACCTCTGGCCTTCTGCATTATCTCCTCCAGGTCCTCTAAATTAGCTGCCATGGTGATGCTGCTTGGGTCTCCCTGCTCACATACCCCTATGTGCTTGCCCTGATCTTGAACTGCACACCCACTCTCCTTTCCTAAAGTGCTCATCCAGCAACATACCCAAGAAATTACAGGATTTTTATAGATATTAATACAGGACTCTGACCAAGAGTGGTAAAAACAGAAATAGAATTATGTCATTGTTGCAGTCTGCAAGTTATCTACTAAAATCCTTCCTCCCCTTCTTTCTGGGCACATAGCTAGACTATATTTCCTGGTCTTCCCTGTGGTTAAGTGGAGCCATATAATTACATTATTTCCAATGATGTGAATGGAAGTGCTGTATACACTTTTACAGGTCTGAACCATAAAGATTCTTGTGTGTTCTCCCATACTTTTTCTGTCAGTTGGATGATGTAGCCCTAATGGTTGGCAAAACCACAGGATCTAAGAAGCCTGGGTCCCCTAACTACCTGTGGAATAGAGCTGCACTCCACCCAGCAGCACCTCCCTTGAACAGTTATATGAGAAATAAACTTCTATTGTGTTTGAGCTATTACACATTTGGGATTTATTTGTGGTAGCAGTTTAGCCTACCCTAACTAATAAACCCATCAAGTAAATGAAAGCAAGGAGAACCATTATCCCACTCTTATCTAACTCAAGAGAAGCATATATTGAATAATTGCCTAATAACAAAAGGGAAAAAGTCATGATGTGAGTTATATTTATATAAAATGAGAAACTTTGTGATGAGGCTCTTATAGCAAAGACCTGGGATTTTTAAAAAAAATTCTATTTAAATTCTAGTTAGTTAACGTACAGTATGATATTACCTTCAGGTGTACAGTATAATGATTCAACACCTCCATACAATACCTCCATACAACACTTAGTACTCATCACAGCAAGTGCACTCCCCATCACTTATTTCACCCATCCCCCCACCCACCTCCCCTCTGGCAACCATCAGTTTGTTTGCTATAGTTAAGAGTCTGTTTCTCGGTTTGCCTCTCTTTCTTTTTCCCCTATGATCGTTTGTTTTTTTTCTTAAATTCTGCATATGAGTGAATGGCATACACACACAATGGAATATTACTCAGCCATAAAAAAGAATGAAATCTTGCCATTTGCAACAGATGTGGATGGACGTAGAGACTATTATGCTAAATGAAATAAGTTAGTCAGAGAAAGACAAAGACCTGGTTGTTTTGTTTTGGTTTTTTTAAGACCTGGGTTGTTAATGGCTAATAGTCTCAGTGTGAGCTACTGTTAACCATTGCACAAAAAAATTCCTTGAGGACAGGTTCCTTGTTAATATATGGGCCTGACAAATATTAGTACTTAATAAATACTTAACTTCAATAAAATCAAGATCATAGGAAGTAGGAGTCTCAACTCCAACCCATTCCAACATAGCTAGTTCTGAGGACAAAACTTTAACAGAGATATCAACAAAGTCAAATATCCAGAGGGGAGAAGGGAATCAAGCATAGTAAGGTCTTGGAAACCATGTCAGATGGGAAGCATTAGGAAATGTAAATGTCTAATCTAGAGTAGTAGGTGCACATGCGTGCACGTGTGTGTGTGTGTGTGTGTGTGTGTGTGTGTGTGTGTGTGTGTGTGTGTCTAGGGATCGGGGGCTGGAGAGAGAAGGACTGAAAGGGGTAGTGAGAACCACAACTGCCTTTAAATAATTTAAAGAGTTGCCATTGGGAAGAGGAGCTGTATTCCCTTACTTAAAAGGTAAAACTGGTTTTATATAAAAGAACTCTATATACAAGAGTTTTCCAAAAGTATAGCTGTTGGACAATGGAACAGTGCCTTAGAAAGAACGAAACTTCCCCTCAGAGGAAGTATTTCATCCAAAGCTGGCTGCTGCCAACTGAAGACATGGTAGAAGGTTATCTTGCACTGGGTGTAAGATTAGACAGTGAAGGTCCCTTCCAAAGATTTCAGGAACCTCTGAAAGATAATCCTCAAGAGGTTTGCATTAATAAGACATTCAGGAGATGCTGTGTTTGGGGATCACATGTGTTTTCCAGTAGTCTCTGAGCCTCTCTCTCAGTCTTTCCCACAAGAGTGATTCTTTGGCCCATTGCAAGAGAAGGGGACAAAGGAGGTCCAGGAGAAAGGAAGCCACATGCTAAGTCAGGGAATCCATGATCAAGGCAGTTTATTCAAAGTCTAGTTTCAGTTAGGAGAAGATAGCTGAGAGACAGACAAAGCCATTAGCCCCTCAATATCTACCTTACCAAATTATGCCAGTTTAGTCCAGAATACCTTCTGGAAAGATAAAGCTAATTAATCAGCCACATCTGGTTTTAAGAGATTGGTACCTATTGAGAAGGAGGAAAAGCTAACTTTATCATATGGGTTCCTTATGATGATCAGGGCCATTAGAGACCAGGGATGGAAGGCCCAAAGAGGACAGTATGAGGGCTGGGGTAGCCAGGGTGTTGGGGAACTGCGGGGGTGGGAGGAGGGGTAGGGAAGAGTTTGCCTACTTTGCCGTTTAGCCTGGGGCCTTGATGTATCTCTGAGAACTTTCTCTGGGCTGATGACATTGTTTGCCAACACCCAAGTTGGGATGTCAGGACTTGTTTATAAACGGCAAGCACCTTAATACAGCTCAGCCCAGTCTTCCCTGTCTAGGCCAGTCTTGTCTCCTTGGGTTCAAGCCTGGTTTCCTTATTTCTCCCTCTGGAAGAAAGGAGTGAATGGCATACACACACAATGGAAGAAAGGAGGAAGAAGGGAAAGAAGGATGCTCTCGGTGCTAAATATTTGCCAAAGAGGAAGAACATATCAGCTGTCCATTCTCATGTTAGTCACACCACCAGCACCACCACCACCCCACCCCACAATTTATCCCTTCCATGTCCAATATGATTACTCCACGGATTCCTTGTCAGGGGAGTTCTGGAACCCATCCACAAGGAATCCTGGCTGATTGGCTCTCAAACATCCAGAACCCTAACAAGAGTACTGGATAGTACAGAGACCTAAGAAGGAAGACAGGTTAGGTAGTACAAGATATTGGAGGGGAAATTGTGGTGAACTTCATAGTCAAGGAAGGCTTCACAGAGGAAGAGGAAATGAACTGAATCTTGAAGAAGGAACAGATCTCAGTTACGCAAAGAGAAGGTGAGAGAATTTCAAGTTGAAGAGACTACACAGGGAGAAGAGAATGTGAGAGTACATTAAGATCCAATGTGTGGAAGAGTCAGACTGGATGGATCTTTTGAGGAAATTGAATGTTCAGTGCAACACTTCTCACAAACCTCCAGCTTTCATGTACCATTCCAACTCCACTCATGATTGTTTGGGAGTCTCTAGATAGGAGTGAGCATTCCATGGTTGAGGCTGGAAGATTAGGGAATGCTTGGAAAAGGTTTATCTGCAAAGAATCTGAAAAAACCTCCATGAAAATTTCATATCAAATGGAGAAAAGTTGACTGGATAAAAGTATAGTTAAATTTATAGCTGTTCAATTACTGGACCAAAACTATATTCATCTCTTACCCCCAAATCTGCCACCACTCTTGTTTTCCCCCAGTTCTATGGCTAGTCACTTACCCAAGGAGACGTGGTAGTGAATTCTTTTTTAAAAAAGTCACCTCATACCAAGGTCAAAGTACCACTGGAGTTTCCCACGGTATGAGTTGCCACAGTTAGAGGTATTTATTGGCCTTAAAGGCAATCAGCTTTCTCCAGAACCTAAAAGTAGACCATGAAAAACCATGGTCCTGTATGTGTTACATAGTACATGGAAAACTTATATTTTCTAGTTCTTGAGTAGTGACACTTATTATTCAAATGACATTTAGGTGTGCTAGACCATTTAAATAGATCAATATTTCCATTTAGACCAATTCATGTGATAAGAGTAAGAAGCTCAAATGCCAATGCCCCACATAATGTTCTTGCCATTGAAAAATATGAATTATATTATGTTTTCCTACTAACACTCACTGTCTAACACAAACATAGTGATCAACCTACATCTAGCATTCTGTGTAAGACACATGCAAATGAAAAGACAATAATAGAAAGACAAGAGAGGACTGGTCATAGGATGGAAGGAATGGTGGGAGATGTCTTTAATATTCATCAACACACAAATAGAAAAAAAACACAAATAGAGATGACTCATTGTTTTCGTTTTTGTTTTAAGGCAGTGGATCCACTGAAAAATAAGTAAAAATTAAAAAGAATCTGTAATCTAAAACAAACAAACAAAAAACCAAAAAGAATATATAATCTAAAGAATGGCCTAGAAATGTGGAACATCATGGATCAAAAAGTACCAGAGCATCAGAGTCCAGGACACAAAATCGTAACATGCCAAAGTATCTTCTCTTTAGCATGACTTTGAAAGGTTGACAATTGCTTTCCTAAGGGGGCTTGAGGAATTAAGACCCAGCAGCTGTCTGACCTAGAAGTCAAAGTAGGGAGATTTAAGTATTCTTGAAATCCCTTCTTTGCCCAGTGTCTTGGGATTTCTAGTTGAGTTAAGGGAAGAGAAGTTTTCAGAAATCACAGGAGTGTGTGGACTATTGATGAGCAAGGAAAGTCTTCATTTCTAAAAGAGACATTCTTCCATGGGCAAGCTGAGGCTACCACAGAGCTGTAACCTGCCAGTCTGAGGATATTGTCTGTGAGAGAACCCATCTGATAATTTGGTCAGGAGTTTCTTCCCAAAGGAGACAACATCCCTGCTCCTTTTTTGGGGGGAGCGGGGTGGAGTGGGGGGAGAAGGAGTCTGGGTTTTCTTTTTTCCCTGAAGTTCTTAAAGCAGTAGTAATAATTATTTCCTAAAGGATAGTTGACATTTTTGTTAGCATGATCTTTGAACTGACTTTCTCTCTAATCCTTCTGACACAGAAGACTTGTTGAGTTAATGAAGAAGGTCAATATTTGAATGAGATAAACAAGCTTAAGAGAAAACCCCCTTGAGATAATTAGGGGATTAGTCGGTAAGATGTCTTTGTCGGTAAGATGCTTATGGTGCACGGGACCCACTATAATGTATAGGATGGTTCTGTAGAATGGCCAGGCAGCCACTTGTTTTAAACTGAGATAGGAGTGAGTGCACAGAATAAAGCAAGAGGGAAGGACATAGTTGAAGGAGGGAGTTTCCACCACACCAGTCATACTGGCACCCTCTTGTGACTCTGACTGTGTTTAAGGGTCTATGAACCTTTCTCAACTTATCATATACCTGAGGACTTGCTTCATAATCGGGAGAAAGCAGTCCATTAACCAATCACAGGTCCAAATACTCGACATTTTCACACACTCCCCAACCCCAATGGACAATGAAGTCCAATGGCTGCACTTTAAAGTTTTAAAAAAAGTCCAATTAAAGTGACTTTTGAAAAAGTCCATAAAAAACTAATGATGTACTATATGCTGGCTAACTGAACATGATAAAAAATAATAAAAAAGGAAAAAGTCCATCTTTATACTGTCTTTATACCATCTTTCACTGTTATACCATCTTTCAACAAACACAACATAATGTGTTAGGTATTGTTCTTCAGTTGGGTGGGAGATAAAGTAGTGGACTTTTACTTAATGGATTGTGTCTTATAAAATAAATTCATGTTCTTTAAACACAAATCAGCTCGTAATATATGTCTGGGACCAAGACCAAAAGGGACCAAGGCAAGAATTAGATTCACATCTCTCAGCTCAGCTCATCTAATATTGTTCATTGAGTTGAAAGATGGGCAAATCATCCTCACTATTTAAATGCCTCTCTACCCGTTCTTTCTTTCCTTCTTTCCCTTTCCCTAACACCTGTCATTGAATTCGTGTCAGTTAAAAACACTGCGGCTTGACTCATGGACAGACATATCCTCATCTAAGAACCTAAGTGAGAGCTAGAAATAAAAGATAGGGTCTGATGCTTAAGGCTTTAGCTTCAGGACAAATTGGCTTCTGGAAAATGCTTTGTTGTTGACTTCTGTCTTTCTCAATGTGTGCCGCAGAGCCTGGCCCTTGGTTATCACCCTTTCCCCATTGGTGATACATCCTCCTATCTTTAAGTGTTCTTTACACAATTCTTGGATGATACTTTTGGTCCAGAAAACTTTGATTAAGAAGAAACACAGATTTATGGGAGAGGGACCTGGAAAATTTCAAACAGACACATCTTTATTGCAACCCTCTGGATCTGTGGGAGAGAAAACAGGGCCCACAAGGATCAGCTCTGAATTTGCTCTAGCTCCAGGCTTTTAGTCACTCCCTTCTCTTCAAGCTTCCCATGTGGGCCAGCATTTTAATCTTTCCATCTCTCTCCCTCCTTCATCATCCCCTGTTTATTCACCTTTTCCATTCCCTTGTCTCATTTTCTCATTCTTTCTGATTGCCCCACTCTCTCACACTCATATCCCCTGATGTATCATCTTTCTGTTGGAGCCTGTACTGATGGCCTCTTTCCAAGAGCAGCAGGTTTGAATCAGCTCCAGTTTAAAATGAAGGCAGGGGGTGGGGGTGGAGTGAGGCCAGGAGAGGATATCAGCTCACTCCTGTCCAATGTACAGAGTGCACAGCCCTCCCCCAAGCCTCCAGGCTGGCGCTCACGTTCCCAATCTTCCACCCCACCCACCCTCCCTTTCTCTCTGCCCAGACACCTCTCCACACACAGGTATGTACAAGAAAATGCCTAATAATCCCTGGCAGGCAAGGTCAGAGACCCCCACCCTCACTCAGACAGCTGGTTTCCATTAGATGTTCCAAGTCCTAAAAATATTCTCTTTTTCTCACTTATCTCTTAAAATTTTTCCTTTCCCTTTCTCATGTTCCCCCTTCTGGGTTCCCTCCTGGGAGGAGACCTAAATTAAGAGGGGAAGGCATGCCAAGCTTTGCATTAACCATCTTGTCATGCCCCGGGCCTCTGGCAGAGCAGAACCCCGAAATATTCGCTTCTTGTTTGTCTAGTTTGCTGCTCCACACACTGAAAGTTGAAGTCCTCCCAGGAGAGCAGAAGGGTTGAGCTTAGCCTGAACTAGAGAATGCTGCCAGGGTCACCCCATCGTGTGCTCTCAATTGTGCTCCTGGCTGAGCCCCTTGAGCCCTCTGTCAAGGTTGTCTTGTGCTTACCCCTGGATGGTAAATGGTGTCTTGTGTACAGCTCTGGAGAGCAGCATTGTGGGATGCAGATCCCAGCCTCTGTGCACAGGCAATGTGACTTCAGGCAAGTTACATAACCTCCCTCATTTGTAAAATTGTGCCGATAACACCTACCTCAAAGGACTGCTAGGAGGATGAAATGAAGTAACTAATGGGAAAACATTTAGCTCAAGTCTGTACTCAACAGATACTGGTTCTCTCCTCTTGCCCCTTCCAGTAGGATATACTGTCGATAAAAAACAAACCTGCCCTTCTCCTCTACTGCCTCCTACACCTTCCAAGTCATTAACTGAGCAATTAGAGAAGAATTAACCCTTAAATACCCAAGGTCTGAGTTGGGGAGTGCAAAATGTTTGCTTCTTGATGGATGTTTTCTCTCTAAGAAAAAGAAGCAGGGAAAGAATGAATGTAAAATCCCTAAATTAGAACAATGTTTATAATTGTTAGTACTTCTTATAAACGAGGCAGCAAGAAGCTATGTCATTGTTGAGTCAGTGAGCCCAGAGCAAAATTTCCTCCAAGCACCTCATCCTAAGCCGTGGCCTTTAAGAATGCAGCCTCCAGGATCAGACTGTCTCTGGGTCTGGATTCAAGTTCCGACTCCTCCTAGCTGTGGAGAATCAACAAGTCTTTGACTTCTCGGTGCTTCGTTTCCTCTTCTGTGGATGAAGATTTTAATAGTACTGACTCCACAGTGTTGTTGCAAAGATTGACCTAACATAGTTCACTGCTCTTCGACCAGGGCCTGGCAGAGTAAGGGTGCAGTAAATGTTAGCCTTCCTTCCCATCCAGCAAATCTTTCTTATATTCTTGCTCCTCCATCCTGGCCATTCCCAAACTGACCCGTGTGCAGGGCAATAATCCAGCAGCAATTTGCTACTCCCACCTCTGCATGTTTCTCAGGAATCCAGTCACTTTGGTGACTCTGGATAAATCCCAATCCTCACAGTGAAACAAACTAGAAACTCCTTAACTGGCCTGTCCACAGTGGAATGAACTTCGGGAAGCCATGCACAGTGGCCAGTAGGGATGACTTTCCTGAGCTTCAACCATCCACATCCACCAACTCCCTAGCCTTCCTGAGACCAAAGCCTCTGTCTGGGAGTGCAATCCATGACAAGCAACAGAAATGAGCAGCACAGAGCCAAAAGTCTTCAGACTGCTTCAGAGGGATGGTGGTGCTGGACCTGCCTATTCTGCCTGTCTCTGGGGCTAAGGGTGAATGAAGAGTATGCCCTCCCAGCTCAGAACCAAGTATAGCACAGAATTCCAAGGTCATCAGCCCACAGAATTGAATCCCCTGTTCTCTGAACATAAACCAATTAGACTATTGGGAACTTTATAATATGTTGTTGTTGTTGTTGTTATTTTGCTATTTCTTTGACCTATTTATACACACCATACACTGTGGAGTCAGCTAGACAGGTTCTATCACTTCCTCACTGTGTGACTTGGGTAAATTGCTTAATCTCCCTGAGCCTCCATTTGTTCATCTATAAAGTGGGGCTAACAGCATTACAACTTTATAGATAGATTCCATCTTTCTCGATAGATTTTAGCCATGGCTACTACCTCTATGACTAGTTACTCTGTTATCTTGTTCATTAAATTTCGCTAATTTAATTCCACTTCCTCTTATTCTGTCTTTAGTGCCGTCAGATAACAGCTGGTCACCATCGTTCCTACATATAACTACCTTCCAGAGACCCGAAAACAGTTAATAAATCATTCTTCAGCCTTTGAACTTCAGGCTAACCAATGCCAATTTCTTTAATCTTTTTCCCAAGAGCCTATCTGAAAATCTTGAATAATTTCATTTTTGATCTCTCTCTAAATTATTAACATCTCGGGTTTTAGTGTCCAAACATGCATGTATTATTTTAATAAGGGCCTGACAAACTAGTTGACCATTGTGTGTATAAAGTTGAATCCATCTAATTCATGCCCGGCTTGGGTGCCCACTAATATCCTCCATAACTATGCATATAAATGTTAGACTAGGCAAATATGAAATAGAGAAAACAGATCGGTGTTTGTTCCTTTAAGAAGGCAGCCCCACAACTTGTTCAGTAAACTTGTCCCCTTTTGCCCAGGGAGGAGAAAAAGAACTACCAAAAGGGACTCTGAAGGAAACCATTAAAGTGAGGAGAAAGCTCTTAAGAAAAGAGACGTTTTCTGCCCTCTGAACCTTCCTTGCTTGATTCCGTTCTCCCATGGTGACAGTGCAGCTAATATAAGTCTGTGCCCCACTAGGGCCCCTGCCGAGCAGGGCTGGGGTAGGACAGGAAATCACCACTCAGAAAATAAATGACCTGTCCCAGAGTCTTTTGTTAATGAGTCCAGGGCATAATAAATCAAGGTGACCCAGTCTCAAGAAACACAAGCCTGTTAAAAAAAAAAAACAACAACAACCACCACGAAACCCCCAAGCCCCAGAGGTGAAGAGGAGGAGAAGGGGGGGAGAGGGGGCCGCGGGGAGTCCTTATAGATCACACCTGGACGAAACTGGTGCAGATGTTTTCCAGTTTCGGACCCACTCAAGAGGCAGAGAACAGATGCATGTGGACGTGAATGGAAGGGGCTATCTGTCTGTGAGGGAAGATGGGACAGGGGCCCCGGGGCGAGGTACGGGGGTGGGGGGGACACAGCCCCTGCCCTCACATGGTGTCCTTGGGGCTTTCTGTGGCCCAGTTTCTTCCAGCTGTCTCATCCAGGCCTCTCTCTCATCAGCACGGCCAGAGTGTCCTCTTGTGTCAAATATGGGTCCCAGCTTCCCACCGCAGCAGGCTTCTGCAAAACGAGAGGGGTGGTCAGGTCAATCATGGAAGGGTCTTAGCTTACTGAGTAAACTGCAGGCTGTCCGTGGGGGAAATTTAACAACAGAACAGAAAGAATGTCAGATTGGAAAGAAATATTCCAGTATGTGGTAGAGAAATAGGAGCCTATCAGACTGGGGTGAGCCTCTCATATAAAATGGATATGCAGAGGACCTTCCCAGAGAGCCACAATAGCCTGAGGAGACACATGTCCTTGTCAACTGTTTTACCAATGCAGTAACCGAGGCCAAAAGAGGCTAAGGAGTGGCAACAAAGGGCATTTGCATTTCTGCAAGGTTCTCACAAATGTTATTTCGTTTGGAGACACCCTGTATGGTAGGTGAAAGAGGTGTTCGTCCTTTCTTACAGATGAGGAAAGCGGGCCTGAGGGACATGGGGAGGCCTTCTCCGGGCCACACAGCTAGTGTTGGAGGAACTGGGGGCCACGCTCAAGTTCTCGAATCTGTCTGTTGTCCTTTCTGCTCAGCCACGGCTGTGAGCCAGGGTCCCAGAGAAGTGTGCTGATAGGGAAAGGGTGCTGAAAAGGGGAGGGTACCCCGTGGCCAAGGTCCACCACTGTTTGGTGGCTCATGGTAGCTGGAAGGTAGGTGAGTGCACAAGAGGAAGTTGGCCCCCAATTTTTCCCATTCTCCCTGTTATATAGAACCCATCATTTCTTCATTAGTCATCTCTCTCCCTCCCTAGAAGCATGGCCTCTGCTGATAACTCGCTCCTACTTGCTGTCATTTCAAAAGAAATTACATCACACCAACTGCTTTTGTTTTTCTTAATTGTTGCTCAGGCTGAATTCAGTTTCAACCACCATCATCATGACGGCTAGTCTGTCTACACTTTATATTTCAAAAGCCTTTCATATCTGTTCCCTCCTCTGAACCTCTCAATCAGAATTGTTGGAGAAACTGTGACCAGAGTGGCTTGCCCATGCTCACTCCACCCGTGAGAAAGGAGATATCGCCCCCTTGCCTGGACTGCCTCCAAAATAAACACAAGCAACCAGATCCCCTTTGCCATCTTAGTTTTTTCCATATTGCCCCAGTTCTGCACTGAAAGATATCACCTTTCTCCAGGATTCTCTATAGATTTCCTATACCGACTCTGCCTCCTCTTGAAATAAATAATGAGCATCGTGCTCTAGTCCACATTGGAGCCCAAGCATTTGCCCAACCACACAGTGTCATCAACCACAACAGGAAGATGCCACAGCAGGCTGCCTAAAATAAACCAAAATAAACCCATAGCCTTTCATTGGTCTGGGACCTGGATCTACAGAACAGCAAGCACCCCCATGAAAATTAGGGCTGTTCCAAATATTTTCAGTTCAACAGCAGGCTTCCACCAAGGCAGAACACTGCTTCAGGTTTGCTTTCCTTGTTTCCTGTTTGGCTTTTCATTTTGTTTGTTTGATTGATTGATTGACTGATTGATTGATTGATTGATTTTGGTTCTGCTGTATGAGTCCGTCTTTCATACTCAGATGTTGATTCTCAGCTGGGTACCCAGAGGCAAAACCCCCAGGATGTAGGCATATCAGTTTCCTGTTCCAAGAGAAACTGTTATTTCATTCAACAAGTATTCTTGAATTCCTACTAGGTACCAGGGACTATGTTAGTTGGCGAAGGTGATTGTGACTTACACTTTATGCCATCCTTGCACTAAACAGCTGGGGGACCTTGAGCAAGACCCTCCCCCTTTAGAGACGTCATTTCTTGCCTCTCTAAAGTGAAAGGGTGGATAGTTGACTTCTGGGTCCTTTCTAATCCTATTGCTCTACAGCTCAGGGGAATCTGCTGATGGACTAGGCCTGGGTGCAGCACCTAAGAATAGAGGGTCCTTTCCATTTACTGATGCAAAGAACTGGAAAAAGAGGAGGTAGGGGTGGAGATGGTATTTTGCAAGGACATCAGACTTTTTGGTGTATGGGGGCGGGGGCAGAGGAGTGGCTACTGACTTTAAAGAATTCATTATACATGTCACAAAAAGATTGTCAAATACAAATATGTGTATCACTTTATGCTCTTTTCTGATACATATTTTACATAGCTGTAATCAGTTCATCCATAATATTTTTCGTTTTTGTTTTAACGTTGTTTTGCATAAACATTCTGTATATCACGGAGTGTACACTCTTCTAATTTTTTAGTGGATAAGAGCATTCCACCCTATCATACCAAATTTATTTTTTATCTACTCATCTACTCCCAAACAATAGAATATTTGGACTATGTCCAGTCTTTTACCTTTGATTAATAGCTCTAGTATATATTTTCCGTAAATAATTTACTTCGGACATTCATTAAAAAAAAAAGGAATTTCTGAATCAGTGATGTAATCAGATTCTAAAAGACCCAATCAGTTTATAATGGTACCAGCAATTGATGAGCATTTCTGTTTTCTATAACCCATCTATATCACATGTAATATTTTTTATTTCTTTTTATGGTTTAAAAATTGTATAATGGTTCTAGTAACTTCAATGTTTATATTTTCATTTCTTTCAATATTATTGAGGCTGATCTGTTTATGTGTTGAGTATTCTGTATTTCCTCCTATGTGAATAGTTTATTCGTGCTTTTGACCTCAAGTCTAATAGTTTTTGAAAAACATATTAAGACTTTCGTGGGCCAAATTCTTCAGCACTACTGATATTGTGGATACCCAAATGTGAATACATTCATCATTAGGACGACAGAGATTTCTGTCTATTTTGTTCACTCAAGTATTCTAAGCCCTTAAAATAATGCCAGGCAAACAGTAGGTGCTCAATAGATAATTATCGAATAAGTGAGTAAATCATCACTTAATATTTATGAGGTACCCATTTGTGTTGGGACAAATATGAGCATTCAGATTTGACATGGAGGAGACAAAAGTAAGGTCAAAACAGCTGGAGGAGGAAGGGAGGGTTGTTTCTTGCTTCAGAATTTTAAAAATCCACGTAAGGCGAAGGGGTAAGATAAAAAGCTACCGAGGCGTCCCTTCAGGTAATGACTTGACATTGCCAAAACATGTCACGGGTGTCTGTGTGTTCTTGTCTATCCCCCTCATTACTGTGTGCATTACTAGTGTCAGACTAAATTTAATATTATCAGTGTGAACTTAATTCAAGCAACAAAGGTTTTCTCAGCTTTTACTATAATGTGCAGACACTGAATTAGCCACAGAGTAGGCACGAGGGCACAGAATATGGTCTCTGTGTAGCTATGCATTGGAATCCAAACCTCAAGAAAAAGGAACAAACCACTGATAGAGACTGCAATGTGTATAAACCTCAAATGCTCTATGCTAGGTGAAAGAAGTGAGATGCAAAAGAATACATGTTGTGTGATTCCGTTTATATGAAATGTCCAGAAAAGACAGATGTATCAAGATAGTAAAAATCAGTGGTTGCCTGGGGTTGGGGAATGGGGTGACTACAAAAGGGCACAAGGGGTCTCTTTGGGATGGTAGGATTGTTCTAATGCTAGACTGTGGTGATAATTGCACAACTCTCTAATATTACTGAAAACCCATTGAATTGTATACTGATGATGAGTAGATTTTACAGTTTTAAAATTATACCTTAATTGTTTTTAAAAAAGAGTGGCTAAAATGAGCTGGCATTGTCAAAACAAAGCAAAACATAGTCCCCAGAGCAGGCAAACATTTAGAACACCATCATTTAAGGGCTGCCAGAGAGGCGAGCCCAGGGGGCTAAGGGAACAGTCAGGCGCCTGACCCAATACTGGCACTCAAGGGAAGTTTCCCAGAGGAGCTGATGTCTGGCTGGGAGACATTGTTCTAGGAAGAGTAAGTGGGAGGATGTGGGTTAGGTCAGGCAATGACAAACAGTATTCATGCCATGGGAGATAGTGCTAAGGCCAATGCCCACCTCGTTTTGAGCTTAGCAGGTTTTAGGGAAGTTAAACACTGGAAAATGCTTTGTCTATTGGTTATAACTACCATTTGTCATGAGTCAGAGGCTTTTTTTTTTAAGATATTATTTATTTATTTGAGGGAGAGCACAGAGCATCCCAGGACCCTGAGATCATGACCTGAGCCGAAAGTGGATGCTTAACCGACTGAGCCACCCAGGAGCCCCATCAGTCAGGAGCTTTGCATTCAGTAACAACAATCTTGCAAGGCAGGATTACAGACGAAGAGACTAGGCAAAAAGGGCAGATGTTATTTGCTAGGGATCACTTCCCCAGTATGAACAGCAGAGCTGGAATCCAAACATACAGCTTAGTCTAAAAGCCATGCTTTTCCCATCCATTATCTTCTTTTACCTCTGGACAGACATGTGACTATTACTCTACATAGACATGTGACTATTACTGGTGGGGGATTAATGACAAGGATATAGGTTCTGCTGATGTACTCTAAAAGAATTCATAAAACCCATCTGCAAAGAATTTTGCAAATGCAGTTTGACAGGGTCTCAGAGCCACAGCCTTTGTAATTTATCGCTGTCCCTAGCACACTGTATATAGCAGGTAGGCATTTGAAATGTGCCTTTCTCTATTTAGCTTCAGATGTGCAAGTAAAATTCAATAATCCTGGTTCAAGATAAATTAAAAGACACGGACTTCCTGAAGACGTAGAAAATTATGAAATACCACAGAAATCCAGTCTGCAATGCATAGCCTTCATTAAATGCCTTCATTAAATGCCTTTTAATAATAATTTTACATGATCACACAAAATATTTAAGATGATATGACCAAAACAGAAACATGATTTCTCTTTCAGAGTTTTTGAGAACTGTTCCTTCCCCTCACCTTTGGCATAAGTGTCTACTCCTTATGGGAAATTGTGAGTCGGCTTGGGTGAGGCAAAGACACACATTCTTCTCTCGAAAGAATGGACTTGCATTCTTATGAGTAAAATAAATTAGGCCCAGTTTCTCTGTCCGTTAATTATGTGGAATAAACAACCTTCCCCTGCTTGGAGAGAAGTACAGGAGACCAGCACAATTTTCCTCCTCAGACTCAGGGGAAAGATCAGTTGAGTATCCGGGAGACCGCCTGTGGTCTGAGAGGGCTCAGAGGATTGGAACAGGCAAGTCTCTGCAGCCAGATGTTTGTAAGAAATCCACTGATAGAGACAATCCCATGATACAATCCACAGAGGACTCTGCCTTGTGGGGAGAGGCTAGAAATGAGGAGAGCAAGAAGGAGGAGGAATCTGCATCCCGTTCTGACCCTGGGAAATTTCCCAACCCTGAAGACAGCCTGTGGAGTCTGGGGAATGTACTGCCCCCCGGGAAATTATGTTATTTTAGTTGGAGTCTTAGAATATGCCAGGAACATCACCCCAGGAGGAGGGGTATAGTAGGAGGAAGGTAATGCACAGCCTCTGATGGTCTAGACTCAAATTGAACCAGCTGGGATTTGCAAGAGTATGGACCCTCACCACCACCATGCTATAGATGGAGAAATACACGAATGAGAGAGAAGTTTCAAGAGTTGGAAATGTGTTCTCGTTTTTGGTCTTTACACACTTGGGACCAATACAGCTACTCATTATCCCTTGCTTCCTTATTAAGAGAACCTTAAATAAAATTAAGGTTTTAATTAAGGGAGGCAGACGTCCTCTCAGTTAAAACACTCAGCTTCCCAGAATCCACTGCAACTAGGAGAAGCCACGTGATCCACTTTTGGCCAATGAGACACAGGCGGACGTCGCTGGGTCGGGCTTTGGGCAATCACGCCACTCTGGCCTCTTGCCCTTTGCCCTTCCCTGCCTTTTCGGAGATTCATGCGGATGTCCGGCCGCCATCTCTCACCATGGGAAGCATGGCTGAATGCCCTTGATACTGAAGCTTCCTAGATCCTTGGTGATTCCCAGCGAACACTGCACTAACCCTGGCCTGCCACCTCTGTACTTTTTATTATGTGAGTCATATCTTGTTTAAGCCTCTGTTTGTTGGGTCTTTGTTACATGCAGCCAAACAGAACCCCTAACTGATAGCACTATGAATTCAGTTAAATTCAGCAGTGATTACCTCTGATGTGCTAGGTGTGGGAATACAAAGATGAGAAATCCGTTACCCTCAAAAAATTCACAAACTAGTGCATAAGCGAAAATATGTAAGCAAACCGTTCTAGTGTGGTCGACGTTTTCTAAAATGGAGGTTTGTTTAAAGTATCATGGTAGCAAAATCAATATTAACCAGCAATATATACTGGGGTAAATTGTGTGGAATTCTAAATTATTCCCATACCTTATGATACATGTGCGTATATAGGTAAGTCTGATGTCCACCGAATATCCAACATTCATATTATTGATATAATCTGCCAAATCATGTAGTCACAGCTCTTTTACCCTCCCTTAAGTACTACTTTACACTTGTTTATTTTCTCTGGTGGGGTCAGAGGAACTCCATGTTTCCTAAGTAAATTTTTCAAGCCTTTGTCAATTCCTTATATACAGGAGAAACGCCAAGAAGTCCATGGAAAAATAAACTGAGTCTCAAAGAGCAGTGGTAACAAAGGACAGTTTGGTCGGAAGCATGCCCTGAAGTGAAGGCCAATGTGCAGTCACCCACTGCAGCCCCTGCTTCAGCAACTGCTGGCTCTGTCCATCTCTGTACTTTGTGATTCTCTCTCCCTCTGTCCTGCCGAAAGCCCCATCATACCTCACTAGTCTCCGGGGTGGCTCTGTTCCTCCCACTTTCTCACACACCATCTCTCTCTTCCTTCTCCAATCATTAATTAAAAATAATGAATTTTTAGGGGCACCTGGGTGGCTCAGGTCATGATCCCAGGGTCCTGGGATCGAGTCCCACATCGGGCTCCCTGCTCGGCGGGAAGCCTGCTTCTCCCTCTCCCGCTCCCCCTGCTTGTGTTCCTGCTCTCGCTATCTCTCTCTCTCTTTCTGTCAAATAAATAAATAAAATCTTTAAAAAAAAATAATGAATTTTTGAAAAGTTATTTGCTGCATTTCTTGAGAGGATTTTTATCCAGGATTTTAGTTTTTGCAGCAGATGATTGGATTGATTTTTTACTAAAACAAATATAACTTGCTTAATTTCTTTTTTATTGTAGCGATAATACATTCACCTGGAACAAAATTTAGGAGGCTTGAAAGGATATACATAAAATATCTCCCTCACATCTGCCACCTAGTTCGGGCAACCAACACTACCAGCTTTTTGTGTATCCTTGCAGAGCGACTTTATATACAAGTACGTACCTACACCTATTTCCCCACTTTGTTCCATAAAAAGATGGCCAAACTTTTTTGCACCTTTTTTTTTCACTTAGTATAGCTTAAAAATCTTTCAGCACGTGAAAAAGCATTCTTGTTCCTTTTTAGCTAAGAAATGTTCCTTTGCATGAACGTATCATAATTTAGCCCTCTGTTGATGGACATTTAAGTTGTTTCCAACCTTTATTTTTTAAAATAATGATGCAATGAATGGCACTGTATATGAATCATTTCACAGAAAAGAGTATATTTTAGGATGAATCATAGAAGGGTGTCTAATGGTATAAGCACCTGTGATTATGGTAAGTATTGCAAAATTTCCATTCATAAAAGATACTGTTTCACACTTCCCCTTGCAATGTATGGCTATGCCTATTTCTGTAAACCCTCACCAAGTCAGTTTATCAAACTTTTTGGACTTTGTCAGTTTGATCAGTAAAAAATGGTCTGCCAGTATATTTTTAATTAGTTGCTCTTATGAATAAGAATTTTCATCTTTTACACATTTCAAAGCTATTTGTATATTCCTTTCTGTTAAATATCTATTAATATTCTTTATTGTTTCTTCTGTTAGGTTGGTAGTTTTTTTAGTTGATATTTTCCAAGTTCTTTATTTGCTAGAAAAATTAAACATTTATCTGTGATACAAGATGCACGTTTTCCCCCAGGAGGTCATGTGTCTTTTGATTCTGCTTATCAAGTATTTTTACCTTGCAAAGATGTTTTGTTTAGATATAGTCAAACATGTTCATCTTGTCATTTCTGGTTTTTAGGTTTCGTTTCATATTTAGAAAGTCCTTCTGCTAGAAGGGGAGTTTTTTTAATTACCTTCTTATTTGTGCATTATATTGGATGCCAATAAGTTGTTTCTTATGTGGCTGGTACAAGTTAGACAGAGACCAGGAATCAAAGCATGGGGGTGGGGGGGAGTGAGTGAGAATCTGGATTCCTATCTTCTCTACTTCTAGCTGTATTGCTAGGCAAGGGGGCTTGCACTTACTCTGATGTCCACCCCATCTACTTGTCTGCAGTGGGCGAGTGAACATGCCCACAGCTCTGCGGGCTAAGTGTAAGTGAAAGGAGGATGCTAAAATGCTTTGGTGACATGTGTGCATAAACATTTGAATTTCTTCTCTCAGCATGTCACAGCGGCACGTCTTGCTGGACCTCTGTATGCTGCCTGTCCACATATGTCAGTGTAACTGTTTGTCCTCAAAGAAGAAGATTCTGGCATGGGAGGTATAGCACAACTTGTTACAGCTAAAAAAATGTGTTATAGAGAGTGCAGGGCTCGGAAGAGAGTCAGTCGGGATGCGCACTCCTTGGTTGAGCAGGGCTTGAGAGAGAACCAAACTTAGACGTGTGTAATGAGGCACCTATAACGAGTGAGGGCCATTCTGCCTCTTCCATCCTCCCTCTGCCCCAGTCACAGCCTCCCAGCCTTAAGGGTCCCACCTCCTTCCTTCAGATGAGGTCATAGTCCCAGATAGGCACCTGAAGTAGGAAAAGCTGCCCTCCTGCAGGATTGGAAAACTTCCACCAGCCAGGAAGGGCAATTCTGAAGATGGCAGCATCCAAATTTTTAGAAGCAACAACCCCTCTCTAAGTGTCCTTACAACACCAGAAGAACAGAGAAGCCGGCCACATACAAACCCAAACTCCACATATGAACCAGAGTATCTTGACTTACTTGTGAGGAGCACCACTCAGGCTTTTTAGATTTATCTTTGATCTTTTTATTTTTAGGGCATTTTGAAACCATGTCCTTCCTACACAATGTTCTAAACTGAGAGTAGTGGCCAGAAGCCATTGGGTCATATGTGGTAGGTCACTCTAAGGATATTAGCCTTGGTCATCAGGTGCTCCCAGGGCTTGGGCTGGAGAGAGATGAATGATGGAGCTACTTGGGTCCAGAAGAACGGAGTGATGGGAAGCCACAGAAATCAGAACTAGGAGATTTGGGTGCCAAGAGGCCAGGTCATCTCAAGACAGTGTCACGGACTGTATCTGTGTCACGGACTGTATCTATATCATGGACAGAATCTTTAGGCAGAGTTAGAAATGAGGGCTCAGGGATGGAGTAGGTTTATTATACTCATAGTCACAGCTCTGTGTGAAAGCCAAGATGGTACAGGTGTGGAGATGCTTGTCCGCTACTCTGCACCATCACCAGCCGGATATGTGATAAAGTCCTTTAACATTTGGGGCAGGGCGCCTGGCTGGCTCAGTCAGTGGAGCATACAACTCTTGATCTCGGGGTTGTAAGTTCAAGCCCCACATTGGGTGTAGAGATTACTTAAAAATAAAATCTTTAAAACAAACAAACAAAAACCCCCAAAACCAAAACAAAACAAAGACACATTTTGGGGGGGCATCTGTTACCACACAGGTGAGATATGGTAGGCCGTACTGGTTTTAAGAGAGCCTCACCTAGTTCTGAGTTGGGTAGGGAAAAACGGGGATTCATTTGAGTCAGGGACTCTGGATTGATGAGGACAATGCTGCGCCCAAATGGAGAAGCAGCTATATCCAAAGGAATTCTACAGACAGGTCCTTCCATTGTTCCCCGGTTTCAGCTTCAGGTCATTTGAGGACATTTTCTATCTGAAACTATGGCAGGGCCTTGAGGCTTAAGTGCAAGTAGAGATCAAGAGTCAGAAGAGAAATGGCTCTAAGTTGTGGACTGACAGGTAAAGGTAATCAGCATGAAAGGGAAAAGAGTGGCGTTCATTGAACTGTTCACTGAATTCCAAGTGCCAGATATTATCTGAGGTGCCAGGGATATAGCAGTGAACAAAACAAAAGTCCCTACTCTCATGGTACCTCTCCTATATTCTCGCGGTGGTGACAAAGAGATGATAAATGAATATATACGTACTTTTAAAGACATATTTCTCTATTTATGTATTTATACATATCTTCCCTCCATCCCTGTCTGTCTGTCTCCTTTGCTGGCTCTATTAGTTCTTACCCCTCCTGCCAGTAGGTAAGTAGCGGAGGGAGGATGCTATTCTGGATGGGGTGGTCACAGAATGCTTCAGTGATTCTGATGGGACATTTGAGCAGAGCTAGAGTGAAGTGAGGGAGGAAGCAATGTAAACACAGAGGGAAAAGTGTCTAAGGCAAAGGGCACAGTGAGCCCAGGGACAGGCAGGAATGTGCTGGATGCCACAAGAAGGCCCCTGTGGCTGGAAACAAGGGAGTGAGTGTGGCATCATAGGGGATAAGATCACAGGTTGGAGGGAGTGTCTCGTGGTGCAGGCCACATAGGCCTTGCAAGCCATGATAAAGATTTAGGGATTTATTTTGAGTGCAGTGAGAAGCCATTGGCAGATCATCTACTCATCAGGTTACTGGAGGACCTGAATGACACTGCCATCACCTGACTGTGATTCTCCAGTGCTGTCCTTACCTCCTAGCCCGTGAAAGATTGTGCCTCCCAAACCCCAATTTTGGGGGGAATGGTTGTGCCCTTCAGCCACCGATTGTGTACTTCTGGGCTGCAGTGGGGCCTAAAGACGGGGAGAAAGACATAAAGGCTGCAAATCACAGGCAGCTTGAGCGAAGCCTTCCTCATCTGGTTGGTGGTAGCTACAAGCATGGCCTTGTGGGTAGCGGTTGCCTTGACCTTCTACTTGAGCTGCATCTTGCACAAATGAGTGGCTTTTACTCCAGTGTCCAGAAAGCAATTTCTGCTTCCTAGTCTCTGAATTCTTCCTCCTAACCTCTCCATAGACCAGAGCCTAGGAGCACACCTGCTATGTCCATTTTCTTCTGCCTGGAATAAAGTACCAGTAGGCCCTTCACAAGCTTCTTCCTTACATAGGAAGTGAGACGTCCCCTGGAATTCCCCATACAGTTAAAGGACAAGCTTTGTCTACAGAGTTTATAGGCTCAGTTGGGAAACCCTGCACTCCACATATGACTCAAGTGCATTAGCAGATACGCATCACAAAGGAACCCGGATTCCAGAAGCTGATTTCTTTCACAGGAGCCCTTCCTTGAAGCCTTAGAAAACGTAGGCAGTCTTGTCATTTGTATGTTGTGTGTGTGTGTGTGTGTGTGTGTGTGTGTGTGTGTGTGAAAGTTACAGTCTCAACCTCAGTCTTTTCATCTAACAATTCTTTACGAGCCAGGGCCTTCTGAGCCCTGCCAACAAATCCTCCTTTAAATAGAGCATGTGTGTGTGATAAACATCATGGACTGATCCTCTGCCCCACTGACCAACCTCCTTTTGTTAGGCACCTGTGCATGGCTTGGAACCATTCACACACAAGAGCACAGATTGGAGGAGATTTCCGAAATGATCTTGCCTGATAGCCCGCTCAGGGCATAGCTCTCCCTGCTGTATCCCTGACTGGGGCTCGTCCGGTCTCGGCTTCATCACGTCCCAGGACAGGGAGCACAGGGGCGGGAGACCGGTTATTGGTGGATAATGGGCTTAGTTAAGAAGGTTCACCCTATGGAGAGGAAGGACCTGTCCCCCCAGAACTGCCACCGTCAGATTCTAGCCCCCAGATCTCCAGCACTTCACAGCTTTATGCATCATGGGAAATAAAAGGGGGCCATGCAGTAAAGAATTGAAGTTCTCATTGTTTGTCTTTCTGTTTTAAGCATCTCTTTTAGTTCACCTTAGTTTCTCTCCCATGCTGTCTGGCACAACTCAAAGATTTGCCTTCTTCTCTTTCTCCTTTTTTATGGCTGTGGTTTCTTTCTCTCCAAGGTGAAACATCATCAGCTTATTTCTCCCTACTTCAACCTGGCCACTTTTCCTCGGCAGCCATCCCCGCGCTTGTATGTCCTACCCTGTACAGAACTGGCTTTCTTTGACATCCCCCTCCTATCTGCATCACCCTTTTCCCTTTCTTCCTTAAAACTTCTTCATTTCTCTTTCCCTTTCAGGGACGTAGAAAACCAGACATGATAGTAACGTACCTCCAAATGTGTCTCAAAAGCAGTACCTAACTATAAAACAAGTTTATGGAAAAACAGATTGCTTTGTTTTTGTTTTTCGATTTTCACAGTGATGATTATTTCAATGTGGGTTTTTTTTTTTTGCATTTTTATTGTAAAGCACACACAACATAAACTTTACCATTTTAAAGCGCGTAATTCAGTGACATTAAATACATTCACAGTATTGTGCAACCATCACCACTCTCTAGTTCCAGAGCTTTTGCATCACCCCAAATGGAAACTCCATGTCCATTAAGAAGTCCCACCCCATCCTCCCCTCTCCCCGCCTCCGGCAATAACTGAACCATGTCCTGTCACTCTGGGTTTGCCATTTCCGGATATTTCATGTAATTAAAGTACAGTATGTGGCCTTTTGTGTCTAACTCCTTTAACTCTGCATAGTGTTCTCCAGCATGTTTTTATCACAGTTGTAGCATGCATCAGTGCTTTTGATGCATTCATTCAGCATGCATTTGTTTCTTTATACGATGGGATAGTGTTCCACTATGTGAATATACCAGTTTGTTTATCCATTCATCAGTTGATGGATATTTGGGTTGTTTCCATCTTTCAGCAATTGTGAGTAGTGCTGCTGAGAACATTTGTCTACAGGTTTTTGAACTTGAACATATGAACACAAACGCTTTTTTTTTTCCCCTGAAGTAGTAATTTTTTTCTCCACAACACAGGCTTGTTTGTTTGTTTCTTGCTGGAGGCAGGGATGGGTGGGCCACTACTTTGCTGATGCCCCAAACAAAGCTCAGCCTGTCCACTGGCAATGTCCCATCTGTTCTCTGTTCTTGTGCCTCTTGATAATGTTTCCCTGTTTCCCTTCCTCTCGTATCCCTGCACAAATTTGCATGTGCAACGGTTTGGAATTCATATTGGCAAGTGGATTTCCTCCCTCTTATAGAGGTGTGTGTGTGTGTGTGTGTGTGTGTGTGTGTGTGTGTGTTTTAATAAGTACAATGAATATGTCTAATTCAGAAAGGTGTTAGGCCTCAGTTCTCAGCCTCCCCTAACAAGGCCCCTTTCCAACTCAGTTCCAGGAAAGCAGGCTCCAAGAGCTCAAGCCAGGAGAGGCCTTTCCTCAGGCCTCAGCTCATAAAGCCAAGGTGTGTCTGGGCCCCAGGACTCTGTCAGACTTGGAACTTAAGCCTTCACTTGCTGGCTGCTGTCAGAGTTCAGTGCTCCCTGCCAAGCCCTTGGAAAGCTGGGGGCCACGGAGAAGAGAGAGGCATCAGATTACTGCCTCCAGCAATGCGGGGGCTGCCCTATCTGACATTCCCCATGTACGGGGTCCCCGTGAGCAACCACAGGCATCATCAGCATTTGGGATCACATCACAAAATGCAGTCTGATTCTCTTGCTGCCTCTCAGCGGATGCCGTTGCCTCCCCCACCTTTCTCCTGGGTTTGCCTTTCTCCCCCTCTTCCACAGCCCCTGCTTTTCCAGATCAGTTTCTCTGTTGATTTCCCCCAAAGGCTCTCTGGTTCTCTCCTGTACCTTTGATTTCCTCCCCTCTTTTCATCCTCCAAACTTTTTCTACCCACTCCCTGTCTCCTTGCCTTTCTCGGTGCGTCTTTCGGATCTGTTTCCTTTGACACTGGTCCCAGGCCCACTGCCAAGTTTCAGACCCATTAGCGAGGTGCCTTGCTGACTGAAACACAAACCAAGACTGATCCGATACAATTAGCAGCTGCTCGCACCTCATCTGGAAAGCATTAGCCAGCACTGAGAGTGAAGGGAGGGAAATATTGATGCCAAACAGAATAGATCTCCTATTTTGGAACATGAAAGGATCCTGACCCAGTAGACGTGTAACTGAAAAAAAAAAAAAAAAAAAGATATGGAGAGACAAAGGGGCCCTCACGAGAAGCAAAGATGAGTGGCCCATTAACTGACTTTGGGTATCCTTCAGCATCTGTGCCAGAGATACAGACTTCCCCACGTTCGACTCAAGTGTACTACTATCATCCAGGGAAAAGGGCTATCTGTTCCATTTAATCAGATATTTAAAAACACTTGTGGGACTGCGTGCTGTGTTACCTTCACACTGCTAGAAATCTAACGTGCTGTAAGAATCACCTGGCATTGAGTTAAAAATGCAGATTCTGATTCACTAGGACTGGGAGGGGCCTGAGATTCTACCTTTATAACAAGCTGGTGGGTGAACCACACTTTAACGAAGGGTCTAGGACAGTTCAGCTCCTGTAGCTTTGGTCAAATGCCTCTTGCTAGAGGCTTCTCCCTGTACCCTTGTCCTCCTTCTTAGTACTCACAGTTATAATTAAGGATAAGTGATGTAATTAGCTGTCTGATGCCTATCTTCCCAACTCAAATGCAAGCTGCCCAAGGGCAGGGACCAGGCCTGTCTGGTTCACCTCTGCATCCCCGATACTAGCCCAGTGTGTTACATGTAGTAGGTGTTCAATAAACATTTCACAAATGAATGGACCAGCTCAATCCTCAAGGCCCTCAAAAATCTCTCCTCTTTCAGGGAGCCTTCCTAGTCCAGCAGTCCTTATCTCTACCTGCCTGGTGGCATTCGGTAATTTCCCATGTGTTTTAGCCCCTCGGCTAGATCATTAGCTGCTTGAAACTGAGTTTCTGAACTTTTTTTATGCCCTTTGGAGAAACCTCCATCCCCCCACTCCCACCCCATCTTGGTACTGGCTTGCTCTAGTAGGCATTTACTGTTAGTTGATTGAGAGACCCTAGGATGATGCCAAGTCCTATTTAGACCTCAATTATAATGCCCAAGGGGTGGCTGAATTTTGGCTGGGCCCAAAGCCAAGGTCTTACATGCCCCAGTGGAAAAACCTTTAATACTACCTAACACATTCATGGGGTGGGAAGGCTGAGACGTTATGTGTACACAAAATCAAGAGATGTAATATTGTGAGGCTCCCAAAGCAGTTATAAATCAAGCCACTGCAGAGGGTTGACTACACAGCTGTGGCCATTACCTCACTCCTATTTTCTCTGCTGAAAACTATGGCTCACGTCGCAGGGCTTTACTTGTAGGGGTGGGGGCTGTTCTTTTCCAGGATTAGGCAGACCCTTTCTCCTGGAAATACAGAAAACTGGCTCACAGCATTCTGCCATAGATAGAAGAACCTGATTTTCTATGGAATTCATCAAATGTCCTAACTATTTTTCAAACATTCAGGGCTCCATGAAACCCAGTGTGCTTTTGTCAAGCACTTTCTCCTCATAATCTTAAAACGTGTGTATTTTAAGGGACATTTAACGCATGTGTTTTTGATTTATTTACCCTTCAATCATCAAAATATTGTTATGCAAGCCCTGTTTGATGTCTAAGAGACTTTATGAGCATTATTTGGCAGTTTAAAAACCTTGCTTTCAGGGTAAAAAACAGGAAGTTGTGTTTTTCCAAAAAACACATTGCCTTTAACACAGAAAGATTTGAGGGCCTTTCCAGAATCCTAATTTCACAGGGCTCAAGGGGTTTAGAGGCAGGACAGCCCCAGCTCACATCCCTGTCTCTTCAGTGAATCAAAGCATAGTGGCAAGTCCCAGGCTCGGCAGACACATACTGCCACACTTGATTGGAATCTGTGACCCTTCCAGTACCCAACGGTGACAAAGCTTAATCTATCTGGAGACTTCCAAGCATATTTTATAACCAGTACCCCAGATGCATGTTCAATGTGTATTCCTGCAAAATACCTGGCTGTGGCCTGATTATCTTCTTGAGCAGATAAGGCATAAATCTCAGGGTGTTAGAGACAGCTTTTGAAGTTTGAAAGTATTTGGCAAGGAAAATCCACCAGAATGCAGCTCAAAGATGTAATTCTGTGGGGTGGGTTTTCAGTGATCTAACTGATCTCAGGGTGGGACATGAGGCAGGGAATGCAGAATGTCCCATGTGGTCTGTTAAGGCCCTGTCCCAAAGTGGCCCTAAAAACTGAAGGCTACCACTTCAGTCTCTGAGTTCTGATACACTTACAGGTGAAGTGGCTGGGGTGGGGGGTGAGTTTCAAAGCAATGCTGATGTGCAAATACACAGAGTTTGTATGTAATATCTTGTATAAACACAATGAGCAATAGAAAATATAGGAAGAGATTCCAGTGGAAGAAAAACTGCAGTGTGCCCAACACAAAGGAGAAACTCAATGAACAGTTATTGAGTGAGGAGTGACTGCATATTGCAGAGAATAGGTATCAGGAAATCTGGATCCACGGCTGTCAACTCAAATAATTTTCTTACCTGTTCCAATGCAGGGAACGCGGAAGTTTGGGCTAACAGGAGAACAGAAGACCGCTGCTGGGCAGGTAGCAGTGGCCTGTGTAAGTGGTAAGAAGCAGAGACATAGGGAGGCCCATGTTCCCCAGGCCACGTGGCCTGCCTCCCCATCGTCCTCCCTCCTCTGCAGCCTTGGAGCCTAGCCTACAAAGAGCAGAGCCCTGCCTGAGGAAGGAGTCTCCCAGGAATGATACTCAGCAGCTGAGTTAACCACTTAGCAGGTATCACTGAGGGGCCCGCCATCTATCAAGTGTGGTACAGCCATCTCAGGCCATAGTGGTGGCAAAGGTACAATCCCCCCCTCCCCCAGAGTTCACAGTGTGGCAAAGGCAAGTGGCCAGCTTCCTGCCTGCCCAGAATTCAGGTGAGTGTGAATGGAAACAGCAGGACAGTGGGCAGATGAGCGAGAGATGGAATCAACAGCAATACCCCCTGAACAGATGTGAGGGGCAAAGGAAAAGGCAGCATTAAGAACACCATTAAAGCTTCAGGACTCAGCCTCTCAGAGGATGGTGGTGAGACTAGCAAAACTGGAGATTCTAGGGGAGGAAAGCAGTTGAGAGTGAAGCTGCCAGGGTCAGTTTGAAGCCTGCCTGCTAAGTCTGGTGGGACATCTCTCTAAAATGGCACTAAGGAGGCTTTTCTTTGTTCATTTTGGGAGAGAAAATAGCTACCCAGAAGGTTCATACACCAGCAACAAAAAGGAGAGGAAAACCCTTGTTGAAGGGGCTCCAGTCTTGACTGGTGCACCACCCAGAGACCAGCAGAAACAGTTGGCTGTCTTGGCCTGGGCATGCCTACATCAGAATTAGCACACCAGTCTGTCTCACTTCTGATCACCATAAATGTTCTCAGGATGAAAGAAAAGAGTAATCTCACACCCCATTAAATGGATCAGGTGTGTGTGCTTCAGGGGGTAGTGGTGAATCTACATATGGAAAAATGTATTCAGAAATGCCTGACTCCAGCACTTAAATTCCACGGCACACATGGAAGGAATTGAGGAGATAGCCAAACTTACAAACATTCCACCCACACTGTGTAATATGGTATCCTGATGCAACTGGAAACTGAAGAGTAACATAACATGGTGGGAAAACGTCTTCACAGCTAAACCCGGACACCTTGAAACAAGACTACATTCTTTACAGGATTTCTGTATCGCTATGGACTTCACCAATTCTACAATATTCTGAAGAGTAACCATAGATAGTCACCTCTGGCTATCTAGAATGCTTTGGCAAAGTCATTGTTTTGAAGAGCTAAATGTTTCAGAGAGCAAAGGGTTTATCCTTTAAGTGCCCAAACTGTATTTCAATGATTTTGAATGAGATCTTTCCCTAAGCTATATAACTTTTCTTCTTACATGTGAACTTTAATTTCACTTGAAGAATGCCAGTTACCAACATGCTATAGTAAGAAATGTGCTAGACTACAAGTTTTTTGAGAAATAAGTACATGCAAAAACTGGTAAAATCTGAAGGTCTGCGGTCTATTTAATGTCATTGTACTGATCTTCATTTCCTCACTTTGATAATGGAATGTACTTGTGTAAGATGATATCATTGGTGGAAGCTGGGAGAAGGTACATGGGAGCTATTTTTGCAGCTTTTTGTGAGTCTAAAATCATCCAAAATAGGTTTTTTTTTTAAGTACCTTGTGATTCAGTGATCAAGTGGTTGAATAGAAAAAGGAAAAAGGGAAGGAGGGAGGGATAGAAGAAGGAAAGAAGGAAGGAAAGAAAGAGGGACTCAGGACGGTGAGAGATCTAAAAAGCTATATGGGAGAGGATGTGGAGTATCAGAGATGTGGAGGCTTTCCATGCAGGCGGGCTCTGAGGTCGTCCCCCCTTCCTATTTGTGACAGATTTCTTAAACTCCGTGAACCTCCACGTTTACCTTCATAGTATCAGGGATAAACATATACCCTGCAGAAGGTTGCTGTGGGGATCAAATTAAACCATATGCCCAATATACCCAACAGATGATCCGTCACCCGGTGGGTACTCAATAAATTACCCTACTCGAAGTGTTTCATAATGTGTGGTTTTGATTCTCTGTCTTGTTTCTGTAGTTCTGGTTACCAGTCATCGGGATTCAGCTCTCACACTTCAGTGCTCTCTGCCTGCTTCCCTGTTTAGTTGGCGGCTCCGCATCTGCTGTGAGCTTGATATAGTTCTACATACAGTATTAACAGGCTCAAAACGAGAACCTCATCTGGGAAAAAAGTATTTTTGTTTCAGCCCACAGACATTAATTTTAGCTGCTCAGAAAACTTTTTCTTTTGACTTTCTAGTTTGGGGCTGAGTTCCAGATGAATGAGGTCATGGTATTAATAATAATAAATAGCCACCATTTATTGATCATTATAATGCTAACTATGCTAAGCATTTTACATACATTATCTCATTTAATTCTCACCACTACTCTCTGAGTAGTCACTACACTGGAGATTGAGAATTTCAGTCCTTGTCCAAGGCGCCAGAGTTCGTTGTCTTGCAGAGCTGACATCACAAGACCTGGCTGACTCGAGAGCCCAGGCTCCTGTCACAGCTTCTTATCCCTTCACTGCCATCAAAAGTACTTTTAAATGGCCCAGTCCTTAGAGTGGACACTGGGCCCCTTTGGTGAAGAAGGTAAAGGTGGGGTAAGAAGAAGGGAGGAAAAGAAATTAGTACCCAAGAATCTAGCTCTTTAAAAACCTTGAAAGGATAACAGTACCGGAAACAGCGCTGTTTTATACTGTAGATCCTTACTAAGTGTGTGTTGAGTGTTTCAGTAAGACAAAACAAAACAAAAAACAGGGTTTCCCCAAACTGCCTAAAGAAAGAAAACTTTCTTAGAGAAGTTTTCTTCCTTCTATACCCTGAGTCCCTCTCACCTCCGATGCCGAAGCTACCTCCTTCTGCACAGCATAGCCAGCCAGGAAGCGTCTCCCCCAGAACATGAAGCTGTAGGATCTGAATTACATAATCTGTCTCTCTCTAGGCAATCTCTTAGGAATTGTCTACTCTGCCTTTTGAAGACTTCTTGTGTCTGGTGACAGGACATCTGAAGAAATGCTAATGATCTCACCAGCCATCCGTAGGTGTTCATTGCTCATGAGCTTAAGCCCACAATGGGAGCCATGCTGGTACGCACAAAAGGAGAAAAAGAAGCCAGAGCATTTGGGCTAAGAGGCACGGCATGGAGAAAATATGTCTATTCTGTAAGGGAGCAGAGACCAGAATCCAGCCAGGTTGCAGACCTAAGCAGCTGTAAAGTCAGAGGAGTCCTCAAACAGAAAACGTTGCTGGGCCTTGGCACATATTTTGCAATGGGTTGTGGTATGAGGGATGTTTGGAACAACTGTAAACAGGAACTGCTGTGTCCTTATTAGGATTAATCACTTCTCTAGGCAGAGAAGCGGCTGTTGATGCTGTGCTTGTGACCCCCTTCCTCTCTCCAGGCCTCAGCCTATCCTCCCCATTGCTCATATAAGAACCGATTGAGGCTGTACTCTATGGTTGCTCCTGGAGATTGCTGCTCGGCTGGGCCCAAGAAAAGAAAAAGCCAGAGATTCCATCTGGCTGGGTCTACCTTGATCCCAGCTGCTCACAAGAGCTGTTTATTCCCACCAACACTGAGCCTAGTGTAGCCCTCCTCCCTACAGGGTGGCCTTAAGCGCTGTCCAGCAGGCCTGGCAAATTTTGTCAAAGCCAGAACACTGGGCAGGACTTCAGGGGGTGGGTCTGGGTGCTCGGCAGCCTGGATTTGGAGAGGCAAAGAGCTCAACAGAAGATAGAGGCTTATGAAAAGAGCAGATTGGTGCCACAGCTTCCTTGATGGGAAGTGTGTATAATCTGTCAGGCCTCAATGCCAGAGGTCATTGCCCAGGGGTCATTTTGATCGAGTATCACCTGTACATAGGTAGTTAAAAGTATAGGCTATGGCAACAGACAATATGGGTCAAAATTCTTGCTCTGCCTCTTTTTAGATGCATGTTACTGGGGATTAAAGTAAGACTTGGCAAGGAGCTGAGTAAGAGGAAACAAAGAGCCTTTTAGAAGTCTAGGCATAGGCCAAACTGCCTCAAAGGAGGTGAAGGTCGTTTATAAAAAATTGAGATTAAGGAGACTGAGCAGACTTAAAGACGAATATGAAGTCAGTTTTTCACATTTTGAGTTTCAAGAGCTACTGAAATAATCAAATGAAAATGCCAAGTAGGAAGGACCAAAAAATGAAATGGAGTTTAGGAGAGAGGTTAGAAGTAGATTTTCTTTATCATTGAACCTCACATGACCCACTTTACCTCATCTATTTTGCCTTCAACAATATAATGAACACTATGAACACATAATGCAACTAACCATTACCAGTAACCCACACCTACTCAGGTGCAGGTGCACACCCATGTCCCATGCTTCCACCTCAGAGGAAACCGTGATCCGGGATCCTTGTTTATAATTCCTTTGCTTTGTTTTCTGTTTTATATACATATTCTTGTCTAAAAAATAAATTGACTGTGCTTGTTTTTGAACTTTTTATAAAGAAGTAATACTATGATGTCTGTTGGAACTTGCTTTTGTCACTCAACCTTATGTCACTAAGATTCAAACATGTTATGTGTAGCTGAGTATCATTAAGTTTCACTACCATATAACATTCCATCGTGTGAAAATTCAGTTTCTATTAGCTATTGTCATGGGTGGTTTCTAGGGTGTTTTGTGTTGTTTTGTTTTTGTTTGTTTGTTTTGTTTTTGCTATCCTGAACAGTGAGCTATAAACATTTTCTCATGTGTCTCCTGGTACATATGTGTAAGAGTTACTGTTGGGCATATACCTAGCAGGGGAATTGCTGGGGCATACAGCATACAGATGTTCAGCTCTTCAAGATAATGCCAAAGTACTTTTCAAAGTAGTTGTACTAATGAGATGAAGATTTGAGAGGTATCATCACGGCAACTATTAGTCATAGAAGAAGATGAGTTTGTCCAGGGAGATAGTGTAAAGCAAGAAAAAAAAAGAGGATTGAGGTCTGATTCATAGAAACATGTACATTCAAGTATGTACAGGAGGAAGAGGAGCCAGACAAGGAAACAGAAATGGATGGTCAGAGGGGAGGGAGCACAACCAGGAAAGAAGAGAATCAAGCACTCCAGAGGAGAAGCGTTCCTTAAAGACTGGGTAACCAACATCAAAGAATGCTGCAGAGATGAGAAGGATAAAGGTAAAGAAAAGGTCAGTGATCTTTAAGAAAGCTCTTGGTGGCTTTGTTGACTGCTGAGGGTCGATGCCAGATTTCAAGAGATTTATGGGTAAGGGTGGGGTAGGTAGTAGAGAAAAATACTGTCATTATAAATACAACTTGGACAGGTTTGACAGTTGTTGAGGAGTAGATGTAGGAAGTTAGAGGAGACAGCAGAGCTGAAACATGATTTTTAATTTGTTATTTTTTTAAGGATGGGGAAGACTTGACATGTTCACAGATTCAGAAGTAGAAGCCAACAGAAAGGAAAGAGGTTGAAGAAGTAAGAGGTTCATTGTAAAGTCCTTTAAGGTTTGGGAGAGGATAGAATCTAAAACACAAGTTTGTTCTTACCAACTCCGTTTCTCTGAGAGAGGGAAGATTTTTATACATCAAAAATGATTGCCATCATGGCAACTAACGTTTTTTGAGTGCACCATGTAAAAGACCCTTTCCTAAGCACATATTATCTATCTCATTTAATTCTTAGAACAGTTCTATGGCATGGGTACTTTTTATCATCTCTATTATAATTTCCATTTTCCAGAAGAGGAAACCAAAGCTTAGCGACATGACTAGACCAGGCAAGCTGATTGAGGCCACATGCTCTGAATTATTATGCACACACTGAGAATTAGGAAAGTGGAACAAGCTTATGTGAGACGGCAAAAGCTTAGGGCTGAAGGAAATCAGAGATGTAAGAAGAATAGAAGAGGCTCAGACTAGGCACCATTGGTAATATGATAAGATATTGGGGGACGAGGAAAGAGAAGTGAACATATGGGGCTCCTACTATGTTTCAGCCTAAGTGCTAGGCCCTTTACATACATTCACTTATCTCAATAGAAGTAAATAAAAAGATAACTAAGAAGTAGCAAGGGCCCAGTGGGGATTAGAAAGCATCCAAGTGTAATGGAACTACACGGTCTGGATTTTCTCCAGTATGCTCCAATACCAGGAGCAGGAATATGGAGACCATGCAGTTGAGCAAGGGTTGGGGATATACATTGTGGAGGCCAAAAGGCAAGAGGGTGGATGAGGCCAAAGAGAATCACTTCCTGGCCAACGTGGCAGTCCTCTGGGGGAGAAAGACAAATAAGGTTGTGGGGGCAGAGGAACTGAAACGGGGGAAGATCAAGGGACTCAAGTTCACAAAGGGGGACAGAGCCAGTTCAGCATTGGTGTGTGTGGGAGAGAGGTGGGAAAGAGAGAGCTTTCGGCACAGGGACTTTCCTGGTTTGGGATCTTAGAGATTGAGCAGCTGAGTGCTGAGCAGTTTGCAGTGTGGTCACTGGGATGGGGCTGACAGAGAAGAGAATGTAGATGAAGGCCACTGACTGAGAAACCAGAAAGTTAGGCCATACATAGCACTGTTCAGTTGACGTTATTTTATAATCTTCATAACCACCATTGGGGTAGGTGTTGCTAGAAACATTACGTTGATGACCAAACTGAGGCTCCCCCAACTGGGGAGAAGTGCTGGGATTTGAATCGCATCTTCTGTGCCTGCAACTCCCACTCACCATTCAAGACTCAGTTCAGATGTCATCTGTTAAAACTGAGCCAGGTGCCCTTCTGGGATGCCACGAATCTTTTTATTACCTTGTATCACAATTGCTCGTTTGTCTGTCTCTCATTTGTATATAGGAAGATGACTGTGTCTTTCTTTACTTCCAGGGCCTGGCACCATTTCTGGTCCAGAATGGGCTCAGTAAAAGTTTATGGAACTAATGCGTTCGAAAACAATAGACTGGGCCCAAAGACGTAGCAAGTCAAGAGTCTCCATTTCCAACCTTTGGACTTCAAGTCCTGATGAGTCTGGAGGCCCCAGAGACAACTGTGCTTTGTCCTACCTCTGTCACTCCTCTCCTCACCCTGGCCCAAGCCCCGAAGAAAGTAGAAAGGGTATTCCCCCTCCTCAAAACCCCCTCCTCTACCTGCTCACCACAGCCTTGCTTCGTTCCACATTCTTCACACCAACATTTCCTTTTGCACCCCCAGCTCCTCCCCTCAAATGCCTCCCCCTCTGCTACATGTGTACACACACACACCCACCCCCCCCCACACACACACCCATGTCATTCCATCCCCGGATGAGCATCTCTGCTTGCTCTCTCTCTGGCCACGGCTCCTTGCTTTCCCAGACTGAGAGAAGAGAAAGCCTGTTTTCACTTAAGCTTTGGTCACACACAGATGCCTTTTCCATTACTCTTGTTTTTCCTCTTGAAGTGTAACATTTCTAATTAACTCTCCACAGGGGAGGAGGCCCTGCATTAATCACCTCCACGTGAGGGGGGCAGGGTCCTGGGAGGCCAGCCCCCCCCCCCCCCCCCCGTTGCCTACAGCTAACCCCTGAGCAGGCTGCAGCAGGAGCTTCCTTTGCTCTGGGGTAGGGATGGAGACCCGGTGGACACAGTTTGAGGGCATGTCACTGGTTTGCCCACCTCTGTGGCTAAGGTCTGTGAAATGGACACTCTGCCAAGCTCCTTTACTGACCTTCTGACAGCCTGAAGACAGCAAGTCAACCTTGTCTGTGTGAGGACATGGAATTTATCTTGGTCTATCTTAGAACCTAGGGGAAGAGTTAGAAAACAAGGATCATAACGGACTTGTGAAAATCAAAAAGGTCTCATAGATCTCTACTTTGGTACATACCTCTGAAGCACAATTTTCCCCACAAATTATAGTAGGGTCTAACTGAAAATGTTAAGGGGTCCATTCTGTCCCCTATGGAGAGTTTATATCACTGCCCATGTGATACGAGAAAATACACAAAGTTGCTTGGAAATCTGGATGCTGAGCAGTTGACTTAGCTCAATCATTAGACCCCATGGATTAGCCACACACACAAGAAATTCAAATTTGGGCCTCAAGAAAACGAAAGACACATTTCATATATTCTAAAGGTTGGTCACCATTGTAAAAACTGCAAGTGCTTAACTTGTGAATGTCAAGCCTTGGTTGTGATAAGTCCTTGGTGTGAGTTTTATGAACTACAGTAGGCCAGGAGTTGTGCTGGGAACTTGGCAGGCACTTCGAAGTTTGCCAGCTGGGTAATCGCCATGATTTGGGGTTGCACCCGGACCGCCATGAGAAAACCCTGTTGGTGCAGAAGGCCTGGATTCTACCTCTTTGCCTAGTTGGCGCTGCACCTCAGGAATCCTTGATACTGGGTGCCATGGGCTGGAGATTCACCTGATTGATTCTGGGGCTGGGAAAAGGAATTGAAGCAGTACCCCGTCAGCAGCAGGAAGAACAAAAGCAGTTGGAAGTGGGGTGTGGGAACAGCAGGCGGAGAGGAGGAATTGGTTTGACTGGAGGGACTGGAGAGTCTTGTCAGATTTGAGGCCCAGAGAACTCTGACAAGTGAAGGACACATGCTGTTTCTAATCGTTAGTTAAGTAGGCTTGATTACACCCTGAAAGCTCTGCACCCCCCCTCCCAGGCACCTGGGTCCAATTATCTAAGGGCCCATCTACCTAGAGGAGAAGCCGCATCTGGCTCTGATTCCCGGCCTGACTTCTCTTGCTCTCCAGACACTCGGCCTCTTTCTGACATGAATTTAAAGGAATACAGGTGGTAGAGGAGGCCCTGGGTATTGACATACACCCCCTAGAAATATGTCACTGTTTTATATTTTGCATCTGCCTTAAGCTGGATCACCAGCAACTTATTCCTCTCTACAGTTCACCCCGCAACGATGTCTACACAATGAGATGCTAATTTTGTCCCAGTTTTATTGAGATGTAATTGACATATAACATTGTGTAAGTTTAAAGTGTACAGTGTAGTAGTTTGATATATGTATATATTGGGAAATGATTACCAAGATGAGGTCAGTTAAAGCTATTCATCACCTCACATAGTTACATTTGTTTGTGTTTGAGAACATTTAAGATTTACTCTCTTAGAAGCTTTCAAGTAGACAATACAACATTGGTAACTATAGTCGCCATGCTGTACGTTAGCTCTGCAGGACTTACTCATCTTCTAACTGGCAGTTTGGACCTTTTGACCATCTTCACACATTCCTCCTCCATCACCCCCACCCCCATGCCCAGGCGACCGTCAATCTACTCTGCTTCTGTGACTTCAGTTTCTTTAGATTCCCATGTGAGATTATACACTATTTGTCTTTCTCTGACTTATTTCATTTAGCATAATGCCTTTAAGGTTCGTCATCCGTGTTGTCTTAAATGGCAGGATTTCCTTCTTTTTATGGCTGACTAATATTCCAGTGTGTATGTGTGTGTATCCCATTTTCTCCATTCATCTGTAGATAGACACAGGGTGTTTCTGTGTCTTGGCTATTGTGAATAATGGTGCTATGAACATAGACATGAAGATATCTCTTCAAGATAATGATTTCATTTCCTTCATTTTTTTTGAAAGATTTTATTTATTTATTTGAGGGAGAGAAAGAGAGAGAGAGAACAGGAGCAGGGGCAGGGGCAGAGAAGCAGACTCCCTGCTGAGCAGGGAAGCCCAACGTGGGGCTCAATCCCAGGATCCTTAGATCATGACCTGAGCCAAAGGCAGCCACTTAACTGAGTCACCCAGGTGCCCCCCCTTTTTTCCTCTCTTTTTTCTTTCTTCATTGCCTTCAGATATATACCCAGAAGTAGGATTGCTGGATCATCTGGTAGTTCTATTTTAATTTTTTAAGGAACTTCCATACTGTTTTCCAGAGTGGCTGCACCAATTTACATTCCCACCAACAGTGTACAGGGATTCCCTTTTCTCCAGATCTTCACCAACACTTGTTACCTCTTGTCTTTTTGATAATAGCCATTCTGACAGGTGTTGGGGGTGATATCTCATTGTGGTTTTGATTTGCATGAGTTGATGATTAGTGATGTTGAGTACCTTTTCATGTGCCTGTTGGCCATTTGTATCTTCTTTGGAAAAATGTTCAGGTTCTTGGCCCATTTTAAAAATCAGATTTTTGTGTGGTTTTGTTTTTTGTTCTTTTTAGCTGTTGAGTTGTATGACTTCCTTATACATTTTGGATATTAACCCCTTATCAGATATGTGATTTGGAAATATTCTCTCCTATTCTGTCGGTTGCCTTTTCATTTTGTTGATAGTTTTCTGTCCTGAGTAGAAAGAAGCTCTTGAGTTTGATGTAGTCCCACTTGTTTATTTTTGTTTTGGATACTTGTGCTTTTGGTGTCACAGCCAAAAAAAAATGATTGCCAAGACCAATGTCAAGGAGCTTTTTCTCTCTGTGCTAGGAGTTTTATGGTCTCAGGTCTTATATTTAAGTCTTTAATCCATCTCAAGTTAATTGTGTGAGTGGTGTAAAATAAGGATCTAGTTTCATTCTTTTGTATGTGGATTATTTTAAGGATATAAAGGTGATTTGGGCAATACACAGTGCATATTCATTGTGTTCAGATCACAGGAATGGGCATTTCAAGACAAAATAAAAAAATACATTCTTAGATGTTGGGGTACAAACTTTCCAAATGAAAAGACAGAATTCACACATGTGGAAAATATAATTAGATGCTTAAACATGGAGACTAGTTGGGGAGGGGATCTGGATCTTCTTTTGATATGCTAGTTAGAGAAAGGGTCTCTGAAATGATACATTTTAAGCAAAGACCTAAAAAACAAAAAAGAGCCCGCCTTCGAAAGAACAGGTAGAAATTCTTTCCAGGAGAGAAACCAGAATTTGCAAAGTTCCTGAGGCTAGAAGGAGTTTGTTCAAGGAACTGAAAGACCACCATGACTAAAACCTGTTTTCCAAAATATGAGATAATATTACATATAAAATTTTGTTTACTGCATTTTCACTTAATATAAAAATGCATTTCCTATTTTTTAAATATAGTTTTAATGACTTATTCTATTCTATAAATATAATAGGCATAACTATACCCTTCAAAAAATAATGTTTCCAGCTTTTTGCTTTTACAAATAATGGCAACATAGGCAGCTTTATACATAAATACATAAATATGCATATATACATAAATATTTGCCTGAACTTTTTACTTTTCTTTAGGAAAAATTGCCACCAGTGGAACTGTTTGGTGGATAAACATTTCAAAACCAAATTTCTCTCCAGAAAGTTGGCCTATACTACTCTTTCATCAGCAGTATGTGGAGTCCATTCCAGAGGCAGAATAATTTGAGCAGGATTTTAAAATGTTAACTATTAAATAGAAATCCTCTGTTGTTAACTTTAAATTACTAAGAAATGTTAGGGTAGAAGTTGCTTCAAAATGCATAAACTTGGGGCGCCTGGGTGGCTCAGTTGGTTAAGTGTCTGCCTTTGGTTCAGGTCAGGATCCCAGGGTCCTGCATTTGAGCCCCACGTAGGGCTCCATGCTCAGTGGGGAGCCTGCTTCTCCCTCTGCCCCTACCCACCACCCCCCATGCTGTCTCTCTCTCTCTCAAATAAATAAAGTCTTTTTAAAAAGTACACTCAAATATATGTAAAAATCTGTATAAGATAAAAGTGGTATCTCAAATCAATACATGGCTTTGGGGAAATTGTTTATTTGGAAAAAAAAGAAATGATCTCCTTACCCCCTACCATATATTGAAATACATTCCATGTGGATTCAAGAGGCAAACATAAACAAAAAAGGTAAGCCATAAAAAAAACTGTAAGAAAATAGTGTGTATTTATATCATAGGGGAGGAAAAGCAAAAAAGCCAGGAAAGAAAACAGAAAGGAAAAAATTAGTGGATCTAATTGCATACAGATTCAAAACTCTTCTATTTCAAAAGTCCCATCAACATAAGTTCATCCTCTGAGAATAAAATAAGTACACTAGGAGGTTTCTGAACAGGGACAGTTATGCAGTGAGTGCTTGCCAGGCCGGGGCTAAGTACTTAATTTGCCTTTTATCATTTAATCCTGCAAGGTGGATACTATTACTGTCAGCCCCTGGCTCAGAGGTGCTGGGGTCAGCAGCAGGAAGTTGGGCTGAATGAGGTGCTATCAGTCAAACACCTGTCAACTCACCCAGAACATTTACTGACCTCCAGACTCTGCTCACTCTCCCTTTGCAAAGCTTCTTCGGACGTAAGCCTGGCCTGCTTGGCAGTCACCTGCCCATGGATGGCAGCAAAATAGCACATTGTGATCTCATCTGTCCCGAGGCCAAAGACTGCTGTTTTTTGGACCCTGGCCCCCTCTGACTTTCTCTTCTACTGTCTAAGCCAATCCAGGAAAAGTCACCATAGAAAAAGAAAATATTATTAGAGCTTGTATCACAGACCAAAGGATCGTCTCCACTGAGCTGAGACAGAAAACTAGTATGTTTATCAGGAAAGATTACACTTGTCGGCAAAGAGTCTCCGACTGTAGGATAAACAGAGGGAGTCACTGGCTGCCGTCTGGGCTGGTCCCTTCTCAGGGCGTTTGCACGGAGCTGGTAGTGTGTGTGTGTGCTCGGTCTACCTCCGGAGAAAACAGGCTGCTGACTTCATCCGGCTTCTAGTCCTGCTCCAGAGAGGCCCAGACTCTCAGTCACAGGCATTGTTTTATTATAAGATGATATTCAAGTATGATTGAGGAGATAGAATGAAATGATTTCTCAGAAAAGATTTAAAAGGCTAAATATGTATAGTATAATTAAACAGTGACTAACACTGGCCCCTCCGCTCCCTGGGAACTCTGTTGGGCCAAAGCCTTGTTTAGGCCAGTGATCAGGAGATGGCTCACCCCCATGTGGCCTCCATCCGTCCATCAGTTGCCTTGTTCCCACTTACTTGTAGCAAGAGCACGAACACAGACCTGGGTTCAAGTCCTGATGCCACTTATTAACTGTGTGGTCTTTAGCAAAATCCTTGACCTAAAACTTGATCCCTAATCTCAGTGTCATTATCTGTAAAATGGGGATAATATTTTCTACCTGTTGGAAATGTTTCAAGGATTAGTGATAATAAGGTATTCAATAAATATTATTAACTTATTTTCAGAATAAAGCTTATCTCCCCAGTTTATTTTTCCCGACTTCTCTCTGTCCCTCTTTCAGTTTCTTAATAATAAAGAAAATTATCAAAGTAATGAATGTACATGGTTGAAAAAACAAATAATATTAAAGAGACACTGATAAAAAGTACCGGTCACTTCTCCCACCCTTCCCAAACCTAGCCTTGCTCTACAGAAGGAACTATTGAATATTTTCTTCTGTTAGTTATTTCCATATCTAAAATAATATGCTTATATCACCTTTCTCTCCTTTTTTTTAAGAAAAATGTGCACATGGTAAAAAAAAATCCAGAAGTACGAAAAGAACCATCTGTGGCTTTCATGAAAACATCTTTCAGATGTCTGAGTTATTGACCGAGGGTCCCAAGTGCCATGCTCTGAAATCCATATCCATGTACAGAGGCTGCCGTTTAAGTATAGCGGGGATACAAAGGCAGGCCCATTCTTGGGAGAAGCGGGGCTCCTCAGAGAGGCAGCTTTCATCCAAGAACTGCCCAACAGCTTTGCTGAAACCTCCTCAGACTGCACCTCATCGAAGATTTTTCTTGCCTGACCTTCCTTCCTTCACAGACCTGCACCACATCTGCCAGCCTTCTCTGGCTCCCTCCATATTTTCCCTCACAGGTGTTCCTTAATAAGTCTCTTGCACACCCAATCCTACCTTAGCATCTGCTCCTCAGAAGACCTAAATTCACATAGTGGGACCAGAAGTGATCCAAGAATAGGGGCAGTAAATAGGATTCTGAAGCTGACTCCTTCAGTGACCAGTGGGCAAGAGGACACCATCATAAGTGACATGTTTGGCACAGATGATCACACAGTGGTGGTCCAGTCACTGAAGATTTCACGGGAGGTGAAAATGTCTCCATGTGGAGAGATGCCATGGCCTGTGGGATGGGTCAGGTATTTGAACTCTACAAAGACAGCTGATCTCTAGTTAACTACAAAGATGTGTTGACTCCCTGCAGAGGCTAATGAGAAATGGGGCCATTAGTAAGCAGGTAAGGACGATGGGAGAGGCCTCTTTGGTAACTTACAAAGATACAGCTAAGGGTAGAATGAACAAAAGCCAAATCTCATAGTTAAAGTAGCAGAGCTCCAGCAACATTGGAGTGCTCAGCCAGGGCAGGCCTGCTACACTAAAATCAGGGCCCTCACTGGAAAATACTAGGACCCTGAACCATAATATGGGATCATCAGACAGATGTCCTTGAAGGTTTTGATTCTATAACCACTACTCCCTTAGACCTTCAGAGTTTGCAGAGGTAGCTCACTTCTCAGAGATAGCATTCCCCTGTGCTGGAAGGTGCTGTGGAAGTCTGCCCCTGTAATGCACACCCCATCAAGAGCTGCCCCCCAACTCCTCTCCTGGATGGTAGGCCAATAACTAGGGCTAAATCCTAGAGATAATTGGGCTGGGGAGGTGCTGGCCTTGGTAAAGGATGAACAAGGCAAAGTAGATGGGTAGCCAGCAAGGATGCTGCTTAATCCCTACAATTAAAAAAAAAAAAAAAAAGAATGGAGGAAAAGGAGGCTGAGGGCATTCACCCTAATAAAAATTCATGATCTCTTGCTAAGTTCCTGACCTGAGCCTATTTTAAGATCTAGAACTCACCAAGTCATGAGATGTGCCATAGCAAGTATGTACTATGAACATTTTCTTCATTCTCCCCCCGGAGGGATCTATGGCCATTTATTCTAGTGACAGTACACTGAAGAAAGGGGGGCACCCAGATATTTTGAGGACTATTGGATACAGGGTCTGAGTAGACGTTGATACTTGGAAGACCCAAAGCATCATCATGCCCCTCTACCCCCATTAGAATGGGGGACTATAGGAACAAAGTAATAAAGGAGTCTTGGCTAAAGTCTGGTTCAGGGTATGCCCACTGGGTCTCTTGGATGCCAACAAGGGGTCATTTCCTCGGTGTCCAAGTGTATAGTTGGAAATGATATGCTTGCAATTGGAGTAACCCCCTTATGGAGTTATTAGCCTGTTGAGTTATTATAGTGGAGAAAGCCAAATGGAAACCTCTGAAATTTCCCCCAACTACCTCCAATGCCAGGCCAAGGTAGTAAATCAAAACCAAGGAGGGAGTGTGGCAGATATTATTGTCAACTTTAAAGACCAAAGGACACAGAAATGGTAGTCCCCATAATATCTCCATTTAATTCACCAGTCTGACCCCGGCAGAAACCGGTGGATCCTGAAGAATGACTATGGACTACTGCAAGGGCAACCAAGTAGTAGCTCCAAATGCAAATACTGTGGCAGACCTGGTATCTTTCCTAGAACAGATTAATGTGGCCACAACACAAGTACACGCTGTGTGGGCCATTGATCTGGCAAATGCATTCTTTCCAAACCCAATAAGAAGAGAGACTGAGAAACAGTTGGCATTCATGTGAAATAAACAGCAATATTCATTTACGGTTTACCTTAGGGCTATGTTCACTCTCCTGCCTCTATCATAATATAGTCCAAAGAGATCTAGACTACCAGGCCATCTCAAAGAATACCACACTTTCCATGGATGACCATGCTGACTGAGCAGGAAGAACAATGTGTTTAGTTCACCAGAGGTCTTGGTAAGACTTGTGCTCTAGAAAATAGAAGATAAACCCTATGAAGATTCAAGGACCTACTATTTCTGGAAAGGTTTTAGGGATCCAGGGATTAAGGATGTGCTGCGGAAAGGTTTCCAACGTAAAAGACAGATTGCTGCACCTAGCATCCCCTAGCACAAAGGGCCTTCATTGGAAAATACTGCCAACTGCCTGGTAGGCCTCTCTGGGTTCTAGAAGTAACTCATTCTACTATGCAGTGTATATGCTGGAGGACACAGAAGGCTGCCTTCTCTGAGGAAGACTCAGAGCAGAAAAGGGCTTTGCAGCAGGTCCAGGTTGTAGTGCTGGCAGCCCTTGTGCCGTATGATCTAGAAGACTACGGTGTTGGGGGTGAGAAGACTTCCTGCTATGGCAAAGAAGAAATTCAATCGCTTATATCATCCACCACTTCTGCTTATTTGCATTGTAAATAATACCTGTATGTATAGTTCTGTCACCTGCAGACTGTGTTTTTTGACTCCTTGCTTTGAAAATAAGAATATTAGCACCCTTACCTTTTTCCATTTTCCATCTCCCAGCTTCTGTCCTCTGTCCTTTAACTTTTCATTGTCAGAGTTGGTAACATTTATATTCTGTCTTCAACCAAAATTGTCTTCCATCCTTTATATGTAGACGGAGACCCTAAAAATTTTAAATCAATAAGCTATATTAACAGTATTATGGCTATGTAATAATTATTCACTACTACTGTAGTGTTTTTGTCTGGTTTTGGTATTAGGATAATGCTGACCTCATAGAATGTATTTGGAAGTTTTCCTTCCTTTTCTATTTTTTGGAATAGTTTGAGGAGAATAGCTATTAACTCTTCTTTAAACAATTGGTAGTATTCACCCGTGAATCCGTCTGGTCCCGTACTTTTGTTTTTCAGTAATTATTTTTATTATCGAATTCAATTCAATCTGGTCCTGCACTTTTGTTTTTTTGGTAATATTTTTATTACTGATTCAATTTCATTACTAGTAATTGGTGTATTCAGATTTTCTATTTCTTCCAGATTCAGTTTTGGAAGATTGTATGTTTCTAGGAATTTATCCATTTTTCTAGGTTGTCCAATTTGTCAGTATATTATTTTTCATAGTATTCTCTTACAATCTCTTGTATTTCTGGTGTCAGTTGTTACTTTTCTTTCATTTCTGCTTTTATTTATTTGGGTCCTTTCTCTTGTTCTCTTTATGAATTGGATAAAAGTTTATTAATTTTGTTTATCTTTTCAAAGAACCACCTCTTGATTTCATTGATTTTGTGTGTGTGTGTGGGTGTGTGGGTGTGTGCGCACGCGTGCACGCACATCCATGTCATTTATTTTTGCTCTGATATATATTATTTCCTTCTTTTTTTTAAGATTTTATTTACTTATTTGACAGAGAGAGACTAAGTGAGAGAGGGAACACAAGCAGGGGGAGTGGGAGAGGGAGAAGCAGGCTTCCCGCTGAGTAGGGAGCACGATGCAGGGCTCGATCCCAGGACCCTGGGATCATGACCTGAGCTGAAGACAGATGCTTAACAACTGAGCCACCCAGGCACCCCTATATTATTTCCTTCTTTCTACTCACCTTGGGTTTATTTGTTCTTATTTTTCTAGTTCCTTTAGGTGTAAGGTTAAATTGTTTATTCAAACTTTTTCTTGTTTCTTGAGGTAAGCCTGTATTGCTATATATTTCGCTCTCTTCTTTCACTGTATCCCAAAGATTTTGGACCATTGTGTTTTCATTTTCATTGTCTCCATGTTTGTTTTCTTTTTCATTTCTTCTTTGATTTCTTTATTTACCTATTGGTTGTTCAGTAGCATGTTTTTTTAGCCTCTACATGTTTGTGTTTTTTCCAATTTTTTTCTTGTGATTGATTTTTCGTTTCATATTGTTGTGGTCAGAAAATATGATATGCATGATATGATTTTAGTGTCCTTAAATTTATTGAGACTTGTTTTGTGGCCCAACATGTGATCCATCCTGGAGAATGTTCCACATGCACTTGGAAAGAATGTGTATACTGTTGTTTTTGAATGGAATGTTTTATACATATCTGTTAAGTCCATCTGGTCTAATGTGTCATTCAAAAACACTGTTTCTTTATTGATTTTCTGCCTGGATGAGCTCTTCATTGATGTAAGTGAGGTGTTGAAGTCCCCTACTATTATTGTATTACTGTCAATTTCTCCCTTTATGTCTGGTAATATTTCCTTTATATATTTTGGTGCTCCAATGTTGGGTGCATAGATATTCACAATTGTTGTATCCTGTTGTTGGATTGGTCCCTTTATCATTATGTGATGCCTTTTTTTTTTTTTTTTTTTTTGGTCTCTTGTTAGTCTTTGTTGTAAAGTCTATTTTTTCTGATATAAAGTATTGCCTCCCCGGCTTTTTTTTTTCCCACTCCCATTTACATGGAATATCTTTTTCTATCTCTTCACCCTGTCTATATGTGTCTTTAGGTCTGAAGTGCGGCTCTTGTCGGCAGCATATAAATGGATCTTGTTTCTTAATCCATTCCATCACCCTATGTCTTTTGATTGGCACATTTAGACCATTTACATTTAAAATAATTATTGATAGATGTGTACTAATTGCCACTTTATTTTCTGGCTGTTCTTGTAGTTCTTCTCTGTTCCTTTCTTCTTTTTTTGCTCTCTTTGTTTGTAATTGATGACTTTCTGTGGTGTTATATTTTTCTTTCTCTTTATTTTTATGTAACTATTATAGGTTTTGGGTTTGAGGTTACCATGAGGTTTTTATGTAACATTTAAGTATATAGCTGTCTATATTAAGCTGATGGTCACTTAAATTCAAACAAATTCTAAAGGAATTTCTATTTTTACTCTCCCTCTCCATGTTTCATATATATGTTGTCATATTTTACATTGTTTTAATCATAATTTTCTTATATGTAATTATGGCCTTTTCTTTTCCACTTAAAAGAAGTTACTTTAACATTTCTTGTAAGGTCAGTTTAGTGCTGATAAACTCCTTTAATTTTTTTTTTTTTTTTTTTTTTTGGTCTGGGAAACTCTTTGTCTCTCCTTCTATTCTGAATGATAATCTTGCCAGGTAGAGTATTCTTGATTGTAAGTTTTTACCTTTCAGCACTTTGAATATAGCGTGCCACTCTCTTCTGGCCTGCAGTTTCTGCTGAAAACTCAGCTGATAGCCTTATGCTGTTTCCCTTATATGTAACTTGTTGCTTATCCCTTGCTGCTTTTAAAATTCTCTCTTTATCTTTAACCTTTGACATTTTAATTATTATGTGTCATGGTGTAGACCTCTCTGGGTTCACCTTGTTTGGAACTCTGTGCTTCCTGAACTGGATGTGTCTTTCCTTCCCTAGGTTAGGGAAGTTTTCAGCTATTATTTCTTCAAATAAATTTTCTGCCCCATATCTGATTCTAGTTTTTATAAGTGTTCAATTTCTATTCCTTGGAAGCTTTTGGATCTTCTGTTTCACCTTGATGTTCTAAAACTTCACAAATTAGACGTCTAGGTTAGCACCTTTCTCATTCGCTGTGCTTAATGGGACTTTTAAATATGAGGACTTGTGTCCTACTGTTCTGTGAAATTTTTTCTTTTATTTCTTTTATAACTTCTTCTCATTTTCCTCTTTCTTAATTTGATATTTCTATTAATCAGATATAAGAACAGTTGAGGTGATATTGTCTTTTTCCTCTCATCTTTTATATGTTTTTGTCTTTTAAATTTTACTTTCTATGAGATTTCCTCTATATTTTACTTTCCAACCCAGAAGAGAAATTTATTATCATTATTGATATTTCAGGCATTCATAGTTTTAAGTGTTTTTAAATAGCATCCTACTCTTGCCTGACTTGAGCTATTACAAATTATTGTATTCTCAGAATGATTTGAGAACCATGGCATTCATAAGGCAAGACTTGTACCTTCTTTTTACAATTCTATTTTCATTCTCTGTATTTTTTCCTACTTCCAGTCTTTTCCTTTTAGTTTATCTCCATGTTTCTTCATATTTTAAGATCTTTGGTTCCTCATTTACATTTAAATACAAGGCAGCAGGTAGACGGGTTGGGAGCTGTGTGAATGCAGATAGAACAAATCAAAAGAGGGTGTTCACTCCAGTGGTGAGGGGACAGTAAATAGGCCATTATGCTTTGAGATCCTTAAATGCCAGAGGTGTCAACTTCCATAATAGTTCCCTTACCTTTTCCCAAATAGTTTGTTCTGTTTCTTTAGAGTAGATTTATCCTTTCTTCCATTGTTGGTACCTGACTGCCTGGCACTTTTGCACACAGTTGGTGGAGATATGTTGAAAGTTGACTGTCATGTCTATAGACTTGCTTTTTCTCCCTATACTTAGGCCCTGGCCTCTTGAGCTCTTGAGTTTCTCCATAGCTCTGCAGAATAACTTCCTGTGTGTGTATATTCTCAGGTCTGCTTCTTCCACACTGCTTCACCAGTCACTACTCTCTTATCTACTTTTAGTCTTCTGTAAATATTTTGAAAACTTTTGTGCCCTAATGCCCCCACTTTCCATCCTGGTTAAAGAGGATTGATAACTTTCTATTATTCTTTCAGTATCATTTAATATATTCTTGGGAGAAAAGACGTAAATGTACATGACCAATCACCTATCTTGACCCAGAGTTTTGTGTCTTAATATCATTACTCTCTAAAGACTCAGTTCAATTAGAAATTAATATACTTGCCTATTCTTTTAATTTCCATTTCTACTATCCAGTTCCAACTCTCACTATATCTCACTTGGGTTGTTACAGTAACTACTTAATTAGTCACTCTAGCTTGATTTTCCATAAAATATAAATCATGTCACTTTCCTGCTCCAAAGGAAAGGATCTTTAATGATCTCTATTGACTGCAAAATAAAAACTAAAATTTGTTAGCATTGGAAGTTCCTAGTAATCTGCTCCCTGAGCAATCCTATCTCTATGTCATTTATCAGATTGCTTTTTCCTCCTAGAATGTTCCTACTTCCCATCTCTATAGCTGGAAGTTTTTTCTTTTTTTCCCTTTATTCACACCACAGCTAACCTCCCTAAGTTACTATCTAAGGTGCTACTACTTTCCAGAAGATTTCATTTATTTTTTTACTCCCTCCCCATGCCTCTCTCCCAACCCCCCAAACTCTGGGCTCTCCCAGCACTCTGGCCGAACCTCTTTCAGAGCATCTGTTACCAAAGGCATGTAGGAGCCTCCTGAGGGTCAAGACCTGCCTTATTCACCCCATTTCTCCATAACCAACTGGAGTGGCTGGTATATAATAAGAATTAAGAAATTATTACTTGAATGTACTTGGAGGGGAAATAGAAGTGAAATGCACAGATATGCTTGTAAGTTTTGTGCGTGCACACACACACACATGCACACACACACACACACACACACAGCATGAATGTTGGATTAGACACAGCACTAAAGGGATCTTTTTCACTATCACTCATCTTTCTTTTTGCAAGCCATAAGTAGGTTATACAATCTTCTGTCCCAATGTCTTACAGTATTCCTTCAACAACCCATAGGTTGTGGCCACTCACAGTTTTAAGCCAGGACCTTTCAGATGAAGAGAAGGAGAATTTAGGCTCTGGGGAAACATCTCTTGAGTCGGGTGCCAGGAGGGGAAGGAGACTTTCTTGTTTCACCACTTTTTTCCCTTGACTTTTCTAGGTATGATCCTGTTGTGGGGCCTGGGGGCCTGGAGCCAGGAGAGGGGTTAGCAAATATTTCCCTCCATGTTCCTGAGGGATTCCTGGCAGAGCCCATCAGAGCTGCCTTTTATCACCACTGCACGCTTTAGTGCATCTGTCATGGCTCTCAGACATCATGTTCCTGGCTGGATTAATCCTGCTTGCCTTCATACTCAGGATGTGGGACACAGGGAGGGAGGGGGTGGGAAGGGGAGGGAAGTAAAGTGAGAGGAGTGAAAGAAACTTTGAAAATACCAAGTGACAGACCTAGGAAGAAAAACAAATTAATTTGCAAAAATAGAGGGAAATACAGTTTTGACAAAGCTAAAGATCTGAAAAGAGAACAAAGGACTAAAAAAATTGATATCTGTACATTAAAGCTTGTGTAGAGCCAGAATGTGAGGGACTTTCAGCATTGGAGCAGAGACTCAAGCTGCAGGCTAGTGCTGTCAGAGGTGGTTTATTATTTTAGAATATTGTAAAGCAGACTGATCATTCAGGGATTCATTCTTTCACTTGGCACACACTTAGTAAGGACCTATTATGTGGAGACCCCATGCTAACACATTCTTGGAGTTGTCATGTACTCAGTTCTGCCATAAGCTTACTCTAAGACCCAAAGAAGGAAATTTAGTGCATCAGAGCCTCAGTTTTACCTCTGTAAAACTTGTAGCCAAATCAAACCTATTAGAAAAGCACTTTAGCATTCCTTTTGTAATAGACATTTTAGAAAGAAAAGGACTGCTGGCTTGGCCCACAGCAAACTCCAGTTATTATGGGCCCTATGCATCTTAATGCCACAGAGAGCCTCACCATCTGGACTGGCTGACACTTTGATTTCTTCCAGGGCTGTGGTTCTGGGACACAGAGACATGAGATATCTGTCACTTTGAGCGAGCACCTTGAGGACAGAGACAGAATCTACTTCATTTCTATTTCCTTTTTGCACGTTGAACCGGATACTTAGTAGTTACTCAGTTAATTTTGTTGATTATTTGAAAGGGATCAGGAAAGGCATCAGAGAATCCATAAATATGAGCTGAGCCTTGAAGCTTTAATGTACAGGCTGTGTTTAGCTCTCCGAAGGTACCTCGTAAAGGAGACTTAGTAAGTTTTTGGAGGGCAAAAGAAGAGTAAGGCACAGGGACTGAGAAATAAAATGCATGCTGAATTCAAGGAACAGACAAGTTTATTGAGTAGGGCTAGATTAGTGTCTCCAAACTTTTTGTGTTTGTAAGAATTGCTAGAGGGGCTAGTTTTGACATGCAGAGTCCTGAGGTCTCTACACCCAGAAATTTGGATTCCGGAGCCCTGAGGTCCAGCAAAGATATCTGCATTTTAAACAAATACTGTCAGTTTATTTCCTTACAGGTAGTCTGCAAGCCACACTTCAGGAAACATAGGCCCAGAGATTCGGGAGGGGTGGGAGAAGGTGGGAGTGGCAAGAGTGTGTGGAAAGATGAGACCAGGGTTGGTGGAGAGGAGTTTGGACTCTATCCAGGAGGCGAGCCCTCAGGGGTTTCTAAGCAGGAGAGTGACAGGGCCAGGTCTGTGATGGAAATCAACTGTTCATACTAAAGCTCAGAGCATTTTCTCTTTGCTTCTGCTCCATTAGATATCATTGCTTCAAGGGCCCTGAACAAATAATGTTCCATTAAAGCCTCCAGGTTTTGAAGGACCCAGAGTTCCAGTTACCAGTGGAATGTGAAGTTCACAGGCCCCCGTTCAGGCTTGCAAGGAGAGGATTAATTAGGTAAAAAGGCAGTTGCACACATAAGTGGGTGCCCACACCCCAGTCTGGCCTGGTGTTTTGGTGCACTCATTCAGGCATACAATACTCTTTTCAGTTCTAAGCGCCACCTCTTGAAACAAGTTAAAAAGCGAGTTCCAAGTGAGATGCCCAAGTGCTCTGTTTTACACAGACTAATGATCAACAGCCTTCTGTTTTTATAGTCCTGGCAACCAGACTGGGCTCACTGCTAAAGAAGCTATAGAAAAGAATCGTTGCATCTCACATCTGACTACATAGCTACGTGCTGAAAAATATGTTTTAGATTTTAAAAAAAGTGATTGCTTTACAGAAATTACTTGTTTCTAGAAATTTGTGCCTTGTGGGTTTGTTTGTTTGTTTACATTTTAAAAATGCCATATGTTTCACTGTGTTGGGACAGTGAAATTAAAATTAATATTTGTAAAGTGTTTTACCCTTTGAAAAGTACTTTCACATGTAATATCTCCATTGGTTCTCCAAGTAATTATGTGAGATAGGTAATAATTATTATCCCATTTTACAGATCAGAAGACAAGCTGTAAGCCTTAGTGATTTGTAAAAAGCCACGCAGTTGGACAAAATGTGGTGCCAAGAGCTGATCTCAGGTCTTCTGATCCCAAAGTCCATGATTTTATGGTGGCTGAGGGAAGCAGGGCAATCAGTGGGATTGCAGATATGTTTGTTATCCTTCTCACACCTGAACACCGTCCCGAAGTTCAGCTTCACAGCTAGGTGCCTCAACATTTTGTTCATTTCAGGTGTCTGTGACAGAGAGAGAGGTGGATGAGATCACGGACGCCATGTCTATGTTGGTAGTTCACTAGATTGGAAACAAGATTACCTATGAGAATTAAATTATAACATTAATAGTTAACAAAAGATTAACATTAACAGAAGATATTCCAAGTCACTTTAGAGGTAGAATAGCTTCCAAACTTGTAAGATGGGATTACCTGAATGGATACCTTAATGTGTCTAAAAAATAATATGGCAGACCGAAAGGGGAGTTGGTCATCACCCCAGAAACAAGTGTTTCAGGACCCACTTGAGCTCTTCTTAGGAGAGGAGGTATCATGACCTAATGATTTGACCCATGCAGTCGTCATGAGATAGACAGCTTCACTATACTAACAGACTCCATTCAATATTTGGACCAAGAAACTTAACCCTCTTGTGTTATTTCCATGTTCACTGGGGCAACTTGGGGATTTAACATCCCTACTTAAGATGTCTGTGGGGTCTCAGATACAGGCCCCCAGGCTCTCTAGGTGACCTCCAACATGACCCCTGGCCAACCACTCACTTATTCTTTTGAAACATCTAGAGCAAGTCCTGGAGCTGATGTTTCTAGGTCCAGAATAAGCCTTAACATTTGAAGGCCAGCAGTAGCCCATGGCTGCTTGAATTGTCCTCTGGTTTTTAAATGAGTGACAAATGGTGATTTTTTTTTTTCCATTACATAAAAAAAAAAAAAAAAGAAACAAAAACATTTTCTGCCTCCCTTCTCCAGTGAGCGGTTCTGAGCTCTCCATTCCTACAGTGCATGTTGTTCTCTCTCCAACGATTTCAAACATGCCTTCCTTCCCCCATATCCTCTCTTGTCTCCCCTCTCCCATTTACCTGCATGATCTCCCCTGTTTTTTTCAACTTTGTAATTTAAGTAACTTTACAGAACAGTTGCAAAAGTAGTGTGATAAATTCTCATATATCCTTCACCTAGTTTCTCCTATTGTTATCATCATTAATAACCAAGTCCAATAATCAAAACTTAAGAAACTGACATCATTACAATACTATTAACTAAACTATGAACTTACTTAGATTTCATCAGTTTTTCCCTACCATCTTTTTTTCTGTTACAGAATTCAATCTGATGTCCCATATTGCATTCAGTTGTCATGTCTCATTATCTCTCAATATTTAACAGTTCCTTAGTTTTTTCTTGACCTTGACACTTTGGAAGAGTATTAGTTATTTTGCACAATGTCCCTTAATTTCAGTTTGTCTGATATTTTCCATTCCGGGGCAAGAATACCACAGAAGTGATGTCTTTCTCAGTGTATCCTACTGGGGGTACATAGTATCAATATATCTTATTATTAGTGATGTCAACATGAATCACTTGGTTGAGATGGTACCTATTCTCTCTCTTCACAGTAAAGACAGTTAAAAAAAAAACCTTTGTGATTAATAAATATCTTGGTGGTGATATTTTGAGACTGTGCAAATATCTTTTGCCCATTGATTTTAGCATCCTAAAAATTACTGATGTGGTGTTCTAATAAAGATTTTCTATTTTCCTAACTCCTTCTCATTTATTATTTAGGAATTATTCTATAAGGAAGAGCTTCTGCTTTTACTCTATTTTATTCATTCATTCAATCAGTTACTTATATCAGTATGGATTCAGGGATACTTATTTTGTTCTATTAGTTATAATCCAATACAACTGCTAGTTATTTTATTACTGAAATCGTATCCAGCTTTAGCTGCAGGTTGGCTTCTTTGCCCTTTCCACATACTCCAACCCTTTTTCGAGTACTCCTTTGCTTTGTGGACAACACAAGATGTTCCTGGCTCATCTTGTATTTTTCCTGTCCTAGCCCTAGAATAAAATACTTTTCTAAGAATTTCTAATTCCTTTTATTGGAGAATGGTATGCAGAAATCATGATTTGAGTGCTGGATATGCACACTATTACTGGGATATCATTGCTCTTGGGCCCTCTCAGCAGAGAGAGCTAGGAAATGTCTGAATGAATACTAGGGGCATGCTAGGTGCCTATACACACATCTATGTTTACTGCTGTATATTTCTCTCTGTATATATATTCTAAAAACCATGAGTTTGTACTAATACCTCTGACTCTTATTCAGTACCACAGCGTTCCTTCTAATCTTCCCCTTTTCCTTATTTGTAACTTCTTTCTCTGACATTGAAAAGCCTGGCTTTCATTTCTACAATGAAATTTTACATTTCTACAATGTATTTATTTCTACATACATTCTCCATTTCTACAATGTATTTATCTGTTCAACCCTAGTATATACATAGTTTCAGAATTGCTAACCCATATCCCTGTGAGAATAAATTTACTAACTAAATACCATTTTTGTGTACAGTGTGGGGGTTTTGGGGGGGTTTTGTTTGTTTGTATTTGTTTTTTGTTTGTTTGTTTTGGGGTTTTTTTTTCTTGCCTTTAGCCTTGTAATATCTAGCCAAATACTGTTTTCCAAAGAAACGTGGGTTAGTTCTTTTCTTCCCCACCTCGTACATTATCATCTTATTATTCATTCACAATATAGTTAGGTTCAATTGTTACAGTTTGTGTTACATTTAAGATGCCCCTCATCCTAGTTGATTTGTAAAAAAAAAAAAAAAAAAATTTGTATACAGTAAAATTCTCTTTGTGGGGTATAGTTTTATAAGTTTTGACAACTGTATGTTATGCATTTTTTTAAAAGATTTTATTTATTTGAGAGAGAGAGAGAGAGCACAAGCAGGGGGAGGGGTAGAGGGAGAGGGAGAAACAGACTCCCTGCTGAGCAGGGAGCTTGACGAAGGGCTCTGAGGACCCTGGGATCATGACCTGAGCTGAAGGCAGACACTTAACTGACTGAGCCACCCAGGCACCCCCCCCACATTATGCATTTTTAAGTTGTTTTTCTATGTCCGTAAAACATTTTTTTCTTGCTTTGTATATTTAAACATTTCTGTTTATTTTTCAAAATGCTGCATGGTAACTTTATGAATTAGCCATTCTTGAGGGAGCTAAGTATCAGCATTTCTGTGTTTGATATCAAAAGGCCCCAAGTTGAGGGGTCGAACTGTCTGTACACAGCCACTGCTTCAAATTTGGTCAAATCATTATTTTCCATCACCAAAACCACCTGTGCCTGCACAATCGAATTGACTGTGCTGTCATTCCATATTAGCTCCTGAGACATCAAACAGCTGAGGAAGTGGGGAGACTCTGTGGGACTAGGGCTGGGAGAGAAAGAAATTCTATACACTGGCAGCTACAGTTCTTCCTCTCTTTCTCTCTCCTTTCCTTCCTTTCTTCAGCAAACCTCTGCCTACTGCCTACCTTATTCCAGAAGATGTGCAAGGCATTCAGACTACAGTGGTGATTAGAGAGTCTCAGGGGGATCACATCAGCTGAGGAAAATTGAAAATACACCACAGTGTGAATGGCATCTCCTATGGTTGAGAAACATGACAGCTTAGAATACTTGATTACAAAACAATGTAGTAGGTGCTATAATAAGGGTGAACACAAAGTGACTGAGCCCTTGGATAATAAGCACCCATCATACTGGGAAAGTATGGTGGGCAAGGAAGGCCAGAGGAGCTAATAATTAAGCTAAGGTTTGCAGGACAAGTGGGAATTTGGTGCAGCAAGCAGTAAAGGTGCTCCAGCAAGCTTACCACAGACACAGAGGCCTAGAGACAGGATCCTGGAACATTCTGAAGAAATTGTGTATAGTAAGGGAGGGAACAAGGTCGGGGGCCCGGGGGGTGGAAGACTACATTGAGGGGATACATGCTCGGGACGGGTGTGAAAGGTTTCATGGGCTTTGCTTAAGAGTTCGATTTCATCCGAAAAGTGGTGAGGTCACTGAACAATTTCAGGTGGAGGGAGAGATAAGGCATCATCAGACTTGACCTCTCTACAGATGTCACCACCAGTAATGTGAAAAATGGACCAGCAATGGAGGCAGATGGGAGGTAGGGCAATTAATAAAGAGGCTTTTGCAATATTCCACATAAAAAAAAATGATGCAGGTCTGGACTAGGGCAATTGTAGAGTCACGAATGCAGGTAATGAATTCTGGGCTTGGTGTGTTCAGGCAACTTCATGGGTGTGTGGCCAGTGCAATTACACAGAGCCTTGCATTCAGGCCCCATGCTTGGTTTTAATCTCTGTGGCTGCTATCTTGACATTTTTCTCTTTGAATTTGTGTTTTGTAAGGGAAGTCCAACTGGACAGTGGAGCAGGCACTGAAGTTTTGGAGTCTCAGCTCACATGTGGTCCTGCCTCCCACTGCCTCTTTGGGACAGGGGCTCAGCTGGCTAGTGACCTGGCCTTCGGCAGCCTTTTCCACCCCATACTTGCTCCATGGCTTCAGTCACCCTCCGCCCCTGTTGGGGGCCTAGGCACAATTGTGGGGAGGGTTGGGCGAGGGCATGTACCCCATTGCATCTCAGGGAAGGGTGAGGCAGTGGCTCCCCCCACCAAGCTTGGTAGTTTCACAGCCCTTTCAGTAGACATCCAGGCAGGGGCCTCTAGCCCGTCCCCTAGAGTATCTTGGTCTGCACATTACAAGCCCTTGGGGTTTGGCCATCTGCTGTGGGTTTAAGAAAGGGAGACGGACTTCCCCACTCCTGACTGGGACCCTGCATTTTTATTTTGTACCAGACTCTGCAAAATATGTAGCCTACCCTGGTGTGTTGGCCAATGGCAGAGAAGGGTGGATGGAATTGTTCCAATTCATCATGTATCACCCAGGAAGACTGCATCCTTTCTTGTCCTGTCAGTGGAGGAATAAGACATTCTACAGTGGGGTCTCAGAGGGTGCAAAGCAGAGACTGAATCAAGGATGAATCCTGTTGCTGTAAGCTTTTTGGGAGAGACTCAAGCTTTTTCTTTATGGGGCCAACTGGGCATAATCTTGACTCTTACTGGTTGTGGCCAGACATTCAAGGGCTAGGCTGTGCAGACACAATAACCTACAAATCATTTCAAAACCATACAACTACCTACAAAATGAGTGTGCAAGTAAAACTGGCAAAATCTGAATAAGGTTGATAATTGTATCAAACTCAATTAAGATACTAAGGCATCTTTGATTAAGATACACTACTATAATTAGGCTAAATATTACACTGTATTTAGGGGGAAAGTAGGTGAAGGGTATACAGGGATTCTCTATGTTATTTCTTACAACTCATGTGAATCTATAATTATCTCAAAATGAAAGGTAAAAAAATACAGCTGAAAGTCATATGCTATCATTTCAAATATACCATTGACATCTAAAAGCAGAATACTGTATGGTAGCCATCTGACTTTGTATCTAAGACAAATCAGTCATCACTAGCTTTAGGTAAGGATCTGTTCTTGGTTTTAAAACTATGATTCTACCCCACGTGCTGTACTGGTTTTTGGTATCCTTTCAACATTCCAGACCGTGTAGATCCGTTAGGCTTCAACTGCTGTGACAGACATAGTTGATTTCATTAACTCTTCGCTCATTCATCCATTTGATATATTTATATGTTGGACACCCAATATGTGCTAGGTATCATGCTAAGCACCGGGGGTACAAAGATGAAACAGGAATTGCCTTTCCTCTTGGGGATATTCCAGCTGAGAGAAGTCAGATGGACCCACGATCACAGCGACAGTGCTCCTGATGGATGCTGTGATAAAGGAGAAAAGTTGTCTTCCGTGGGCAGACAACTGGAGCTGGGGAGGGAGGGTTCCTAAAGGAGGTGATGCTAGCAGGAAGTCCTAAAGAGTAAATACAAGGTACATGACTGCAACAGAGAACAGTTTGAGTCGGACAGAAACTGGGCAGGTTGGGAGGCATGAGAAAGTCTGATCTTTTGAGGAAAAGAAAACAGATGCTAGAGCACAAGACACGGGTAGGTGTGCCAACTGGGGAGCCAGGCTGGAGAGGTGGGCTGGATCAGAGCAAGGAGCACTTGTCCCCTATATCAAAGGAACTGGGAGCCACTGAAGAACTTTAAGGTAGTGATTGATCCTGTCCTCATCTGTCCTGGATGAATAAGACAAGGTTTATGGGGTTTTTGTTTGGTTTGGTGTTTTGTTGTTGTTGTTGTTTCTTTAAAAGGAACGAAGAAATCAGTGGGGTAGACTGTGATTAAATTTTTAGTCCTTCCTTATCCCAGACAGAGGTTCATAGGTAAGGCCCTTGTCAAATTGGGTCCACCAAACCTCAAATGATTCCATTTCCTAGTTGATGAACCAATAGAAGGCAAAGAAGATGAAACTGGTATCTGAATCTGAATGGGACAGGTAGTAGGGAGTAGGGAACCCCAGTATCTCTGTCTTCCTCGTAACTCTTCTTCCTTCCTCGTGGCCTCCACCATAAGGGCTGTTCCCCAGAACCTAAAGAAGTGAGGTCGGGTGAAGTAGGCTGGGACATAGCTGGTTTTCTGTTGCTGTGGCCAAAAGGCCCAGTGAATCCCTGGTACCTCATGAGGGAGAAAGAAAATAATACAGTGGGAGCAAAATGAGGCAGCACGTTCCCTATCTCTGAGCTTGCAACGGCAGCTTTGGCATTTGATTCCGTCCTGCTCAGTCCCTGGAACACTGATTCCCCTCCGTGGAAGCACCCCATCACTAAAAACCCTACAGGACGTGTGAGAAACTCCTTCCCTCTTAAATGGCTGACTGAACAAATTTAACAGAGGCTGTTACCCACTGAGTTTGGTATCAAAGCTCTGAGGTCCAGTTCTCTTTGAGTTTTTGCTTTCATCTGGAGTCTCTCGCCCCCTGCCCTAGGCTGCCTTCAGCTGCACAATATCAAACAGCTGGAGTCTGGGCAGCTCTGGGATCCAAGTTTCTCAGCCTAACACGTGAGGGGGGTGGGGATGGGGAGGAGAGCAGACAGAGGGAGTTGTGGAAGGTAGAGGTTTCATGTGGGACTAAATGGGGCCTGTGCTTACTTCAGGGAATCTGATATCTTGGAAAAAATGGAGTCCCTTAGAACTCAGTGTCAACAAATTCTATTTGTCTGGGACTTAAGGAGTGTGCAAAATCAAACATGCAGCCCGAGTCACAAAAATGGCCTTGGATTATCCTGTTTTCCATTTCTCTGTCCTAGCTTCACCTCTGACTCAAACTTTTACTAATATAACTGCCATTTATGAAGTGCCTACTAAAGGTTATAGTTTCAAAAATGCAATGGGCGCTGCATGACCTATCACAACAGGGGCTAGCCATAAACAACTGGTATAATTGTATCAGATAACCCACTAACAATCATATACTGAGAGAGATACTTCATAAATATTTCTAATTTTCACAGATAAAGGAACTGGGATTCAGGATGTCTAAGCTCACAAGCTTGTTCAAAGGCTGTATCCAAACCCAGACTTGTCTTGCTTGCACAATTTCACTTTTTGTATGTCATCCTCCCCCTAGAATACCCTTATCTGTAGGCAGCCTCAGGGGGATCTGAAGACTGATCCCTTAAAGTTAGCAGAACACATGGCGAGTAGGAATGCCTGAGTTGGCAAGCACGGGACCAGAGAAGTCAGTCCCAGCCAGCTCAACTTGTATGGGGAGTAGATGGCATTGTACCAGGCTCACCTGTAATTCTGCCTGAACCATGCAATTTAAGGTTTAATTACATGCTGTCTTGCATTGTTTACTAATTGTTGCAGAGGTCAATCTTATACTTTCATTCATCATTCAGTCATCAAATATTTTGGAGCAACTCTGCCCACTTCTTCTCCGGCACTCCTTGTGAGACTCAGCATGGAGAGCGAGGCCAACTCAGATAACTAGTAAATGGCCCACGAACAAGCAAATGAGGGCTAATTTTCCTAGTAAGAGATTAATGATTTTTTGTGTTTATTTTGAGACTGTTTCGGGATGTTCCCTTAATAAATAAAAGCTTGATATGTTCAACAGCTAGAATTTGAAACTAGGAAGTTGGATTCAGTATTTTATTTCTAGCACCTCTGATCAAGATAAAAATGTTTATCCAAACACTAGCTTTGAGAATAGGAACAATTTACTATGAATACTATTAATACTATGAATTTTAGCATTTAGCCTTTAATCTTAACTCCTACATCATTAATTCATACTATTACTATGAATTTTAGCATCTAGCCTTTAATCTTAACTCCTACATCAGAGCTCCATTCTCCTAAGGTATACAATCCTTGGACTTTTCTATCAATTATGGTTTGTGAGTTACCTTAGTTCTTTGACTGACCTTGGATGTCCTTAAAAAAAAAAGATCACTCATTCAGAAGCCCAGAAAAGATTCCTTAATGGCTTGACAAAATTCAAGCATCTTCTGAATATGCTTTTCTTATCCCACTAAGTAGCCTATATACCTCATGAAACAGTTACAGGAAATGTTACATTGGAAAAACCTCAGGTTTAGGCATTAGTACCATCACTTAGTTGTTGGGGATCTTAGGCAAGCTACTTAATTTTTCACATCTGTAAAATGGAGTTAATCAAACCTACAGCAAAGCCTTGTTGGGGGCACTCAAGACCGAATGTACACACAGAACCAAGCAGAGAGGCTGTGAGAGGTAGATGCTCAGTAGGTGTTACCTTATTTCTCAAGGGGTTGTTGGAAATATAAGATCATAAATATAACTGAGCTCACATAGTAAGCAATTATCATTCAGCTTTTCCCACTTGAGTGTTGTCTCCAGTGTAGTGATTATTTAGCAGTTGTTTTCTCTGTCTGGTTAGTGCAGTCATCCAAACTGGATAATTCAATCAAGTCTCCACTTGGGGCCTTGTGTTTGATGATCTCATTGTTGTGGAGATCCGAGAGATGAAAATGTACATTGGAGTCACTAGAGGACAATTTTGCAATACCAGCCAAAAGCCTTTAAAATGTTATATCTGTTGACCCAAAGCTCCTACTCTAGGAATTCACCCTTAGGAAATAATCAGAATTGTAAATAAAGATTTATGACAAGATGTTTAGTTAACTGTGATGCATTATCATAATAAAAATGGAAACAATCTAAATATATGACAATAAGATAATGGTTGAATAAATAACAATGTCTCTATTTGATGGAATAGTACACAGCTGTTAAAGTCGAACTTTGGAGAAGATTTAATCACATTGGAATGTTAAATCTAAAAAGTAGGATAACAACTTCTATATACAATAAACACAATTTTGTAAAATATGAAAGTACAGATAAATCAATGACAGAACTAGTTCCTGCTTAAATTACCAAATGCATAAGAAAAAAGTACAAAAGATTGAATAAAGGTATCTGTTTATGTTGTCCTTTTAGATATCTTCCAGTTCTGATCAATTAGAGTCATATACTCAGGGTAGACAAAGTATGATTTGTATTGATGAGAAAAAGAAAAGAGAGAAAAATGACTAGGAAAAATACCTCACTCTATTAACAGTGTTATCTTGGGTAGTGGGTTTAAAATTTTTTTCCCCTTCTTTGTGCTTTTCTGTATTTTCTAAATTTTCTTCAATGAGCATAGTTTCTACTCAGGAAAACAGATTTATGTTAAAAGAGGGAAAATTATCAAGTTCCTATTTCTCTTTGTCTACATCTTAGTAATTTTTCTCAGTATAATCCTCTCCAGATACGCTTCACAAAGAAGGAGTTCTCTGTTTACACTATACTGGGTAGTGTTTCTGCAGCACAGTGAGGAGGAACACCCCTCTCTTGATGTCACTTCACTCACTGGGACGCCTTCCAGTTCACTCTGCACAACCTTAGCCATATAGTGACTTATGTAGGCCTATATACAATCCCTGCCTCCTCCTCCCCAACATAATAAATGTGATGATCACTTTCATACTAAATGCTGCTTTCTTGATGGAGGCCAGAAATCCCTCAAGAAAGCAAGATGCCAAAGGGAAATCACCATGAACAGAGTGGAGAGTAGCAGAAAGCCCCTTACCATAAGCCCAGACTCTTACAGGACTGTTTTGAGATGACTGGGAGCTAGTGTTGGGTGGGGAGGGTTAGAATAGGGAAACTAACAAGAGGGGAGGGGAGAATTAGACAAGGATTGCTCCAGGCAAAGGGGTGGGGGGAGTTCAGAGATACCATGTTCTTACTGGAGTAATAATAATAAACTTGGTTATGTTAATACAAAGAGCCATAAAAACAATAAACACTTCTGAGGTGCCAACAATGTGCTTGATGCCACTACAGAATTAAACCGTCTCAACTAAGCTGTGATCTACATTCTGTCTACACTCTGTGGGAGAGATGAGCAGCCACGTCAGCAGCCTGGGATGGAGGGACGTATAAGGCCATGGGTCTTTACCCTGGCTACGCAGCGTTGGTAGGGCCGGTGATCTCTGTTTTCTGTTGTGCTCTGACATGCTGACTCAGAGCCCCACGCGAGACCCAAAGACAAGAATGCGGAGAGATGGAGAGTCCTAGGAGAAAGTCCTAGGAGAAGAAGACAATGTGAAGGGGTAAGGGACATCTTTGAGGTGTTGAGCAATGAATAGTATGTATAGAAATATAGAAGAATCGGGCGCCTGGGTGGCTCAGTTGGTTAAGCGACTGCCTTCGGCTCAGGTCATGATCCTGGAGTCCCGGGATCGAGTCCCACATCGGGCTCCCTGCTCAGCAGGGAGTCTGCTTCTCCCTCTGACCCTCTTCCCTCTCGTGCTATCTCTCAGTCTCTCTCAAATAAATAAATAAAATCTTAAAAAAAAAAAAAGAAATATAGAAGAATCAATCTAGGAACTTCATGCAGGGTGTTTGCATTGGAATCCCACATTGCCAGTGGGAATGGTACTACTTGGAGTCATCTTGGAAAAACAGACAGCTGGATCACCTGCTTGGGGCTTGGAGAGAGGGAGTGTTTCACTGCAGTGGAAGGCTGCTGCCCTATTCCCTTGGGGAATTAAGAGTTCTGCATCCGGGGTGGACTCCGGGCCTTGTAGTCCAGAACTGTGCCTCTGGAGGAGGACAGGAAGAAGGTAAAAGCTAACAAGGTCACTGGATGGGGAGAAAAGTAGGTCTTGGAGAATGCTGGGGGCGGGGGGGGGGGGGGGGGAGGGAGATGTTAGAGTACAAGAGAAGGAGAGTGGGGAGGGAGGGAATTGCAGAAGAAAAAAGAGGAATGAGTACAGGTGCGCAGTTCAAAGAGGGAGTTCATTGTCTTTTTCACCTTGTTGAAGATGGATCATCCCTTTTTTCATTTTGCCCCAAGGACAGGCCCAAGAATCCAGGCACAGGTTGTTGAAAGTACCAGATAAATCAATAAAAACCTGGCTGCCTGAATTACCAAATACAGGAAAAAAGAGGCAGTACAATGTATTGAATACAATGTTTATGCTGCCCCTTTAAACACCTGTTGATTCAGATTCTATTAAAATCATATACTTAGTGTAAAGTATGTCCTTTTTACAGATAAGAAACTAAAGAAAACAAAATTGAGGCCCAGAGAGGTTAAGGTTATGGGACTTTCTCAAAGTCACACAGCGGCTTCCTGACTCCCAGGGCAGCTGTCCTGCCACAGAGGGGAGGCAGCACCTTCCTTCTCCCACTCTTGGTCTTTCTGACCAATTCCGAGGCAGCTTCCTTCCCACTCTGGCACAAATTTGAGGTTCACTTTGAACAAATGCATTAGCCTTTCTGGGTCTTCGTTTCCTCAGTGGCAATATAAGGGTGTGGACTTGAATGACCCTTCACAGTATGTGTTTCATCCCTAAAGAGTGAGAAGGGGACCCAGTTTCCCAGCAACTCAGTATATGTTTAACTTCTCAGTACCCTAGAAAAGTGTTTTTACAATTTGGCCCTAGGTCAGCAGCAGCAGCAGCATCACCTGAGAACTTACTGGAAATGCAAATTCTCGGGCCCACCCCAGACCCTACTGAATCGGAAAACTGGGGGCGGGGCCCAGCAATCTGTTCTTCGTAAGCCTCCAGGAGGTTCTGATGCAGCTCAGGTTTGAGAACCGCTACTCGGAATCGTGTTCTGCCCAACACTAAAGGGAGGGTTTAACACACACGCACACACACGGCGGTAACCAACTCTTCTCTTTGGCCACTACCCCTTCTTCTCCCTGCCGGCTCTCAGCCTTTTCCTGCTTCTCCATCCCGGGATGATGAACGGAGGTCAGGGCAGGGCGCTGTCAACGCAGGTCGCGGCAAATCCTCCCTCCCGAACCCACCGGGTGGGCCGGGGTAGGTGGTGTCGGGGCTTCCCCGAGACTGGTGTCCTCATCATTTTCTTGACAACCAATGCCCCACTTTGGGGAGGGGGGACGTTCAATAACAAAGTTTGCTTTTAATGCTTTAGCCAATAGTTTGCAGAATGAAGAAGAAAACTATTGAGAGAGGGGTGTCAGAAAAAGTCTTGGGGAGAAGTGACTGGGAGAGAAGAGAAGGATGGCGTTGGAGAGCAAGGGTCCGAGGTGAAGCTAAAGAGAAAACGAGGGTTCAGCGGTGTGGGAGAAAGGCAGAGGGCATTGCTCGTGCTATGGGGAAAGAGAAGTCGGGGAAAGAGCGCGGGACTAGAGCGCAACAGACGGGAAATGGGCGTTAGGATAAAAACTGAGTTTGGGGGACTGTTTTTTGTTATTTTTTTTTTCTTTTCCTCCAAGCTTCCTTTCCTTTCCAAGACTTTTGCTCTGCTCCATTTTGCTCCTCCCCCTCCTCCCCGCCTCCCCTGCTCCCCCTCCTCCTCCGCCTCGCGCGGTAATGGGAGGCTCCTAGGCAGGAGAAGCAAAAGAAGGAATTGTTTGCGAGTTCAGTCATCCAAAAAAGCTTCTTCCATATGGAGGGACCGGGTGCGCTGGGCGCGGCGTCCCCTGCCTCGTCCTCCTGCTGCCGCCGCTGCCGCGACCCCAGCTTCCTGCCACAGAGACCCTGAGCCCCGGCCCGCCGGTGTCAGCCGCGGCGCGCGCGCACGCACACTCACCCTTACACACACACACGCGCGCGCGCGCACACACACACACACACACACACTCACGCCCGCCACAGCCGCACGCAGCCGCACGCGCCCGCACGCGCCCTCCCTCCCCGGCCAGCAACTTCCCGGGCCGGGGCTCCTTTGTTGCTCCCGCGGCGGCCGCTCTCCCCTTTTGTGAGTCCCTGGGTGTCACTGTGCGGGTTGTGTGTCCGTGCGGCGCGGTGCCGTGTGGCTCCCTCCGCGCCCACCGCGCCGGCCCTCGGGCCCCGCTCGCCCTTCCCAGGAGCCGCTTCACCAGAGGTGAGTCACGTCCCTGAAGTTTGTTTTCTTTTCACAAAAAGTTGTGTTTCTGTGTTGGGTTTGGGCGGGGGGGGGGGGCGGCGGGGGGTGGTCGCAGGCCGGGCGAAGCCGAGGGGGCGCCGACGGCGGGAGCGGGTCCGGGCGCTCGGCCCGCGGATTCCCGCGGGGGCTGCGGCCGAAGCGGGCGAACCGGGCGCGGGGACGGAGAAGTTGGAGCGAGGCGGGCCGCGGGGTGCCGGGGCAGCGGCCGCCGGAGAGCCGCGGCCGGGCCCGGGCCGCCGCATCTGCTTTCCTGCGGCTCAGACTGGCGGGTCGTTCCCGGAAGCTTGGCGGGTGGAAGCGGGGCCCGGACCGCCCCCGAAACTTGCCCCGCAGCTTGACACCGGTGCTCCGGCTCCGTGCGCCGGGCGCGGGGAGAAGCCCGCAGAGGGTCGGCGGAGCCCGGAACCGCCCAGCACCAGTTCGCCTCTCCGGGGGAGGGGGCTTATCGTCCTGGCGTTTGGAAAGGGAAAACACAGAAGTGAGGGACCGAACGGACCGGGAGCGAAACAGCCCCCAGAAGAGCATCCCTGGCGGGGGGCGGGGGGCTTCAAGGGGCGAGGCTGAAGTGGGGTGTCCGGAGGTGTCTGTGGGGTTGGGGCAGCGGCAAGAGGGAGTGAGTGTTGGTTCGCGCGCGCAGCATCCTCCTGGAGTTGTGTTCTTAGGGTTTTTTGGTGTGTGACTGTGAGAGGTGGGGAAATGAACCTCTGGAACAGGTGGGAAGGGGCTGTAGAGAGGGGCAAGGAGCCCAGGCAGAATTTTCTGCTGGATTTTTGAAGGCCTTGCTTAACTTTCAGGGTGCCAGATGTTAGTTAGCTCTTCCAGGTGATAGGAGGTTTTTGAGGGGGAAGGGGCGGCGGACTTGGAGGACTTCAAGGAGCCTTGGGGATTTGTTTGGGGGATGGGGGTGGCAGAGGCAGGGTGACTTGAAAGGTTGTTGTGTTCTTCCAGAGATGTGGCAGTAAAGCTAAGAATACCCAAACCACACACCAGCAATCCTAAACAGGCACTTTATGGGTGTGGTGGGGTATTCTGCCGCTCCCCCACCCCTTCTTAGCAAGTTCAGATGGGTTCGAAGAAGTTTTTGACTCAGAGTTACCTCTTTAAGTGGACTGAGTGAAAAGTATACTTGGGTTTCAAGCCCTTGTGCCACCTCCAAGTACCCTGTACCCGACTCACCTTTGTCACCTAGTTCTTTGTTGTTCAGAACTTTGCAAGCATTGAACATTGAATAAATGTAATTTTCCAAAATTCTTGAGTGCGCAAGTGTTTTTGATTTATTCCACTACTGCGCGCTACATGGCTCCGCTCTGTGATGGTTTTTTCATCCCTCTGATTACAGCCAATAAATCAATCTCCATTTCCTCCTGGTCAGTGTGGACAATATTATAACACAGTTTTGTTGGACTGAGGTGGGGGCTGGGGCCCCTATACATCTGGGTGACCTATTTTCTGAACTTCACTTAAGTGAATCTGAGGCAAGAGCTTGGCCGTTTTGAGGTGTGTAACAGGTTTCCCAGGAACGTTTCTGAGGTCTTATAATTGGCACTTTTTAATGGTCTCATAATTGAAACCCAGAAGGTTACCATGGTAATCCTGAAGCACCTTGGGGTCAGTGGGACAGAGGCAGGGTGGAAACAGCAGTGGAGTTATGATTTTCCTGCCAGATGAGTTTTAGAGTGAGTTTATGTAAGAGGTAAAAATGAAAGAAGTTAAGAATTGCCTCATTGTGCCACTGTGCTGACAGTGCCCACCCCCTACCCCCCCCCTTTATTTCTCAGTTTGACTCTTCAGGAGACTGGAGGCTGTCTATTCCTGTGAAATCTTGAGGATTGAGCTGTCAGGCACTGTCCCTTTCATCCTCTTTCAAGAGATCGGAGAGGAGTAACATCATAAGAGACATTTCCTCAGGAGAAATTGCCCAAGACACAGACATTGGCTTTACTCTGGACAGATTGCTAGAGGCCATGGTGGTTGGTCCCTTGACTGACCACAGCTAGGGGTGGGGGACAGAGGACCCTGCTTAGCTGTGGATGGGTTGGCCAGCTTGTGATAAGAGGGTGTTCCTTTCCATCCTCCAAATGGATTTGGAGATTTTCCTTTCTTTGAAGTTCTCTTTCAAGTGTTTGGGCTCCCAGCTCTCTTCTGCAACTTATCTGTGATTTCCATTCCCTAAGAAGGAGTAGGGGATTTTACTCCTTAAATAATTCAGTTGACTTCCCCAGGGACCCCCAGGGCTTAAGCAAGAAGAGCAAGAATTGAGTCTGGTCACAGTGTTCCACAAGACCTTAGGGCGTCTGGATTCAGATTTCAGCAAAGTCACTGATAGGGTTAATGAATAAGGGGTTTTTCTCTCTGTCTTTCAAACAAGTGGGAAGAAGCTGAAGACCCATATGCACCAGTTAATTGATGTCCAGTACTTTCTGGCCTCTTGAGTAAGGAAGTATTAACCTGGCACCAAAAGATATTATACATTTGGGGTCTGCTTTCTGGGGAAATAGAGAAAGGGGAAGGGAGTGGAAATTGGGGAAGCAGAGGAAATAAAGTGATTTGTTACATTAAAAAAATCTACTTACTTTATCATTTAGAACTCCTTGTCATATCCATACTTCAATTCAGCAAACATTTCTAGTACATCAGACCCTGGACTGGGAGCTTTCTTGCCCTAGGAGAAGAAGCTTTCTTAGTTAAAGGATGGTTTTCCAAACTAAACCCTCCCCCCCCAATTTTTATTTATTGCACAAGCATCTACTAATAATTTAAAAATGTTATTTTAAATGACCCACATTCCCCTACTATAACACAACTTGGTTTTGTTCCTCCATGCGCATACATACTTTTCACATAGTTGTGATATAAGTGTAGACGTTTTTGTAGTCAGCAGCGAAGCATCTAGAGATTTTTGTCCAAAGACTCACAGGGAACAGATGTGTCCAACCTAATTCACTATTGGTGGGAACAACTTAAATCCTAAGAGTGCTCCCACATGGAGCCTTCATGTCATATGTTCATCATTTATGAGACCGAATCAAATATTTGGGGCCTGGGGGCGGGTGGAGAGTGGAATGGAAGTGGGTGTTTTTAATCTAGAAATCCATGTTTACAAAAAGCCTCCCTAAAAAGGGCTTTTGTCTCCTTGGAGCCTTCAGGGTTGATATGCGTAGGGAAGGGGAGGAGGAAGGTGAGAAGTCAGGTTTAGAGTCTCCATCTCCAGTGGCACTGCCGTGGGCTTTAGGGAACTTGGGCTGAAGCCCTGGTTCTTCTGCGGACTTCCTTCACGCTCACTCAAACCACTGAACTAACTCATCGATGCTGCTTGCCTCTCCACCACCACTGTGTTAGCCATCCTCTCCAAGCTTGCCCCATCGTTCCCGCCCTTCCTTTTCTTCTTCTTCCATCTCTGACATCTTTTCCATGCCTGCTGCCACCGTGCTTCTTCATGCCCTTGACAGTTGTTGCCGACGCATGGCTAGACTGCCCTCTGGCTACCTGTCACCACCCCACCTATCCTCCATCAGTCCCATAAACAAGTCACTACCCAACTTCAAACAGTCTAAGCTTACAGCCCAAATTTCTTAGCCCTCCCACATGTGGCTGTGTCCCACCTCATGATAATATTCCTGCAGTCGGAGCCTTCTGCTCCAGCCTGAACCTGTCTAGTAGTGGACCCTTGATTCTTGCTGGGCTCATTCCTTGCTTGCTGCCTTAACACCCCAAGCCCTTTTCCTATAAGCTCACCTTACTTTGTATGAGACCCGCTAATAATTTGTTCTTGAGAGATATTTGAATATTGATGAAAATGGGCTGCTGGGTGCAAAGGTAATGGTTTTATAAGATCAGACTTTTTTCAATGTAATCATTGTCCTTAATTCATGGTTCATTTCATTTCTACAAGGGACCAGGTAACTGGAGATTTAAGGAAGCCTAGGATCTTAGAAAAACTACTTTTTCTGTTTTCTTATTTATAAAATGGATTAATAAGGAATTACTATGGTTTATAGCAATGCACCTTATAAAAAGCCAGTACTTTGGAACTGTTTGTTTTGTTGTTCAAAAGATAAGACACTTCTCTTTTTCCCCAGTCCCAGCACAAACTTCCTGGAATCCATGACCCATGAAGTCTTGTCAGCACTTACACCACCTGAGGGTAGCAGCAATGAAGTAGAAGAAGCAGGTGAGGTTTTCTGCTCATTGTCTAATACCTCTGGCCTATTGGGTCAGTCATTTTTTTTTTTCATGTTTTGTGTTGCCTCTTGAGTCATTTTTTTTTTCATGTTTTGTGTTGCCTCTTGAGTGCTTCTCATCCTTTGGCATTAGAAGGGTCTGGCTCTGAGTGGAATCTGGACCAGACAGATTGGTTCTAGTTCAGTTCAGATACTCTTTTAGTCAGAGCTTGTGGTGACCTCTTTCCCTTGGGCTGGCTGTTTGAACCCTCCTTTCCTTCAAGAAAATCTGTTCAACATGTTGGATACAAACCATTTACTATGGGATTTGGAGTCTGAGGCTGCTGTAGAAAAGTCCTACTTAGGTTTGGGTGAGGAAAGCCCTGTGTTTATGTCTCTGTCAGTGGTATTACAGCGAATGCCTTGTGATCTGCTATACTGGGCAGTGTTTATCTCACAAAACCCAGAGGGATTCTGTGTCATCCCAACTTTTGAAATAAAGTTGGGAAATAATTTCTCCTTTTCTAATGGTGAATTTGGCCTTATCTTCAAAGAAGGCCTTTGATGTTTGGGACAGGATTATTGGGCAGTAAGAGAAAATCATAGGAGACAGATCAGAGCCAATAATACAGTCAACCTCATTTGGTTGCCAGAGGAAAATCTCAACTAGTTCTCCTGGTAAGTAACAGGAAAGTACATAACATGGCCTGGGTAAGTAGGGTTGAATAAAAAAAATAACTCAAAAGGAGCTGAGCAGCGGAAAGTATAGCAAGCAGAGGAATGTTTATTCTTCTCTAAAATGAATTTAGACAGCATTGGACAAGATGAGCGTGATGATGTATGTGTAGGCTGGAGCCTTCATCCTTTTGACAAACTTTTATTGGGCACTTGCTGTATGCCTGGGATCAATACCAGAGCCCACACCATCCAGAATTGCATTACTGAAGGGAAGGGAACACTGCAATACAAACTGTAGTGTTAAAGTACTTGGACAGGGTCAATTAAGAAAGGCTTCTTGAGGGAGGAGAGTCAGTATCTCAGACTAAGTGTTAAAGGCATAGATGGGACTGGCAGGGCTGAACTGTTCTTTGACTTCTGCCTGTACGTGTTCACGATTTTCTCCCTGAAAACTTACTTTACTTCAGCAGATGATAGGCTCAGGTATTCTTGAGACAGGAGATTGCAAGTTCAGAGTACTTTTGTTAATTTTAGGGAAGTTAAAAACTGGAAGTTCTGCACTGAATACAGAATCTCAGAAATTTGAGTCTTAGACAGGATTCTAAAACTAGTTACTGAATAGCTGTCAGCGGGGTCCAGGGGTGGGGAGGAGAAATGTGTAATTTTTTTCTTCTTTCTCATCCATGTCAGATTTCAGCTGAGAATTTTAGAAACAACATGCCTGAATTCAGCTTTTTACCTTTCAGTTTCATTTTCCCTTTGTTCTACATGTGCACCAGGTTTGCTAACTCTGAAACCCTTTCCAGAGTAGCCAATGAGGGGACATTTATTTTAGGGAAAAATAAAAGTGGCTGGGCTCTCCACTTGCTCAGGAACCTCCTTGGCTGCTGAGAGGTAACTATCACACAGGATGGGAGCTGTACATAAGAGGAAGGGGGCCTGCAGAGCTGGCTAACTGTGGAGGCCCCCCCACCAAGCAGGGCTGGAACTGGACTCTGGAATAGAGCGTTCCCTCACCTCCCCTGGCCCTGCCAATATTTTTCCAGAGTAGTCCCAACCAGGTGCCTTTACTAGTCTGAGTTTACCTAACATTACAATCACAGCAAGTTTATTAGGTATGGGTCACAGTTAATTGGAGAGGAAAATTGGGGGGTTCTGACTTTATTACTTTTCTATGAAAGCAGAGGCTGCTCTTAATTATTTCACAGATCATCCCTGCCACTTGACTCTCTTTCTGCCCTTAATGACTATCATCCCACAGTGGTGTTATGCTAGCTCTTCCTTTTTATGTACCTGTGTCCATGTGAGGGGGATTTCATAATGCAGTCAGTCAACACAATGAGTCCACAGAAAGCAATGGAAATTCATGGCTGTTTACCTCTGTCATTATGAATGGGAGTTTTGTAGTGAACAAGTTACATAAAAATCTACTGTGTTATAGCCAAGAGTTAGATTCTAATGACTCTTCCAATGTACAGGCCTTCCAAACACTCACCTGCCACCCTTCCTTGACACCAGTCAGGGTCTGCCATCGTGAGGGCTGTGTCCACTCCAGGTGAAAGCCCCACGGTCAGGTGCTTTTCATTCTCTAGCCTTGTGTTGCAGAGATGGAGCCTGGGTGGTTAGGCCCACCTCTCGCCTGTCTGGACTGTGGCAGCTTGCCAGCAAGTTTCACTGGGTGGTCTTTGACAATGGGAAAGAGGAGGGGTGGGGAGGCTCAGCTCTCCTGCCCAAAGGGGAACAAGAAGGTTGGCAGCCAATCCCCTGTCACTGAAACACCACAAAGGTCTTGAGCCCTAGTGAAAAAAAAAAAAAAAATGGAAAGGTTGCTGAGGGTGGTATTGTGATGGGGTTAATTTTTGTTCCCCCGATTTTATAGACAGAGGCTTGTGTTTATGTGGTGAGGCTCCCTCAAGAGGGTAAGCACACAGGAGCGGCAGGTACTCTTCATCATGGGAGGGGAGAATTACTATTCTCACCCCATCACTCAGGGAATCAGCTGTGGACCTGGAGGGCAGGCTGAGGTCCAGAAAACTCGGTGCCAATGAGGCAGCACCCCCTGCCTCTCTGTCCTTCCGATGATGTGCAGAATGAGAGCTGCCATTTAATGAGCACTCACTGTGTGCCGGGTCCTGTGCTAAGCCTACAGGTATTACCCTTGCACCCCCCACGCGCCCCTCCAGAGTCCTGTGCAGATGGGCAGTATGATCCTGCTCTGCAGATGAGGGGCCGAAGCTTAAAGAATTGTAGTGACTTGTCCTGCCCTCACAGCTGGTAAGTGGCAGAGCCAAGATTTCATCGAAAGACTGCTGACTCCAAAACTCAGGCTTTGCAGGAAGAAAATACCCAGACAGTCCCTCCCACTAATAAGAGTCCTCTTGGCTTGGGGGGAGGGGGGAGTGGCAGGGAGGACTGTTGCTTTTGCAACTAACAGGTGTACGGGGCCAGTGGGGGCCTTGATGAGACTTGCCTTAAGAGACACGAACTGACAACTGGGACCACAGCTGGAAGCTTTGACTGGCGCAGCAGCCGCACAGGGAAGCCAGGCTGTGTGGTACAGCTTATGTCAGACTTTGTAGACAGTTCTGAAAGCCGCCTCCTCCTGGGTCTCATCTCAGAACATATCTCCTGCCTCTCCCATCTCCGGCACTCCCCCCCCACACCCCCCACCCCCACCCCCGCCCCGGACACCATCTGAATTGGCTGGCTGAGTCTCTGTGTCCACTGTAGATGCCCACTGAACCCACTTGCTCCTCAGGTTTCTGCAAGTCTGATCAAGCAGGTCCTCTGTGCCCTCAGTGGGGAGAGGGGGAGAAGGTGCTTGGCCTAGCAGATACTTTTCCTGGTCAGGAGAAGTGGCAGCTTGCACAGAAAAATAGCCCGGGGAAGGAGGTAAGAGCTTTGACAGACAGGTAACTGCCAGGAGACGGTACCTCGCGGGCAGATACTCACAGGACAGCCCGCAGGAAGAATTCTACAGGCAGTTACCTGCAGGAGAGCACAACAGACCACAACTCCCCCCCCACCCCCCCGGCTGAGGGCAGTGGTGGAGGCTTGGCTGTGGAGGACTCAGAGCTGCCCTTAATTCCATGTCTTTCTGTGGCAAACGTGGACAGCCCGAAGCCAGGGGGTTCTGCTTTGCAGCGAGGAATGACACAGGACACTTGGGCTTAAGAAACAATTATGTGACCAACTAGCTGGGTAACTGAGAGGAGTCACCCAAACTCTCTGGGCCTTTATTTCCCCCTCCCCACAAAGCTGCCTTTCAGAGCCCTAGCAGGATGCAGAGAGCTAGCACAGGAGAACGCTTCTGATTCAGAGTGTTTTTGCTCTCATCAGAAACCCAAGTCCTCTGGCATCTGTGCTCGCCCAGGATGAGTGAGAAGATAAGACCTGCTAGGGAACTGGCCAGAGGTCAGAGCATGGCCGTATGGGCTGCATCTGCTTCTGCAGTTGTGTCTCTGGTTTCTGAGGGCAGGGCCCTGGACTAGAGGCAGTTCATCCTATTGCCAGAAACCCTTCCTGAGCTCCGAACAAGCTGTCTTTCTCCCTCTTGCAGGAAGAGGGAGTGGGGGCATCTCAGGGTCTGGCGGGAGTTGGGGGAGGAAAAGATCTCATGGTGAGGGGATCCTGGTTAACATTCTTCCTGAGGGAGGGGAGAACAGAGGAGTCTGGGGAGTGTCTGGAGTGACCCCTCTGAGAGGACAGAGTCTGGGGTGAATCTTACTAGAAAGTTGTTCAGGAGGGAGCAGTATTTCGAGGGCCACTTCCAAGTTGGAGATTGTGTGGCATCCTGGTTAAGTGCGGGCTTTGGAACCAGAAAGGCCTGGATTTGCATTGTGGCCTTGCCAGTGCCTAGGTGTATGACCCTGGGCTAGTTACCAGGACTCTGAAATCCCGATTTCTTAAGGTTGTTGTAAAGAGAAGCAAGAAATGGCATATAATGCATTTATGAAGCACATGTGAGCATTCAGGAGAAGGCGGCTGTTGGGAGGAAAGGAAAGAGGAGCAGCAGGAAGTGAGGGTTACTGATGGATTGGACAGCTGGAAGGAGGGATGGGAGAAGGCTGTGCCGATGGGACCGCCACTGCTCAAGGCTCTGCAGGGATAGAGGAGTGAGCAGATGGGGACAGAGAGGAGCCCACAGTGGGACAAAGCCCTGCCCAGTGCACCCTCAGGTGTCCTCAGACCCGGTCAGTAGGAAGAGAATTCCCACCCAGCCTCCTCTGCTTCTTCCCAGTTCAGCATCTTCCATCCTGCCTGTGAGGCCGGAAACGTTGGCGTCAGGTTTGACTCTGTTCTTTCTCTCACACTCCACTTTAAATTGACAAATAATATTGGCTTTACTTTTAAAATACATCCAGAATCCTGCAATTTCTTACCACCCTGGTCTTCCACCACTTCTGCCCCGAACTATGGGACTGTCGCAGTAGCTTCCTCAGGGTTCTGCCTGCTTCTGCCCCCACTCCCCTGACCTCCCTGCCCCTAAGTCTGTCCACATTGAGAAGCCAGTTTCAGCTTCCAACAGAGAAGCCACAGGAGGTCACTTCTCGGCTCAGAACTCTCCAGGGGGTCCTGTTTAATTCAGAGAAAATTCTAAAGCCTTCGGTGCCCTCAGCCCCACCCCTTGCAACTCTGCCCTCACCCGCCCCCTCCCCTTGGCCTCCTTGCTGCTCCTGCAACTCAGCTAGCTGAGCAACTTCTTTGCCTTCCTTAACTAACCTGAACCTAGCTGCCCTTTATTAATTCATCTTTCTCTCTCCCTTCAGCCTAATTTATTTTCCCTCAGTTATCACCTGCTGACAGGTATCCATTTGTCCATTTGCTTACTGCCTGCTTCTCCTCCAGAATGAAAGATCCATGAGACCAGGGACTTTTTTTTTTTTCTCACTGTCTTTCCCGTGCCTCGATTAGAATCTAATATGTAACTGGTGTTCATTTTTACCCCCACTAGTCTGCAGGGCTTTTCTGAATTTCAAAAGAGGTGTGATATGAGTTTCCAACAACATCAAATAATTACATATGGATTTATAGAAGAAAAATGCGTTCTGGGTATATGTATATGGGAGTACGCGGGAGAGTGGTGCAGAGAATTCTAATAATATTCGAGCATCTGGTTCAGAAATGCCAGGGAGCTGTGTGCTAGGCCACTACAGACTAGCCCAGTTCTTCCTTCTTCCTCAAGGTGACTGACCCAGGATGGTCCGTGTGTGTGCCTGCTGTCCCACCTGTAAGGGCGGCATAAGAGTGGATGCCCGCTCCGGCCCGCCCTCATCACTCGCGTCAGAGGGATTTGTGGAGCGTGTACTTTATGCCCAGCATGTGCTAAGCCTGGCTAGGCGCCTTCTCTCATTCCACCGAGTTTCACAGTCTAGTTGTTCACCTGAGATTGCCTCACTGTACCTCGACTATCCATTTTGATGCCCCCTTCCGGTATCACGGTGACCTGAGTTGAATTGGAGCTCTGTTGAATCGAGTTTGGAACCACAAGCCGGGGACATGAGGAACATGATGCATTCGAGAATAGTTCAGTCCCCCCAACACATGAGGGCCTGGGGGGGTGTCAGGCCCCATGCTAGGCACGCAGGCCACAGAGATGGTCTCTGCTGCCGGAGAGCTGACAGCTGTGTACAAGGGATAGCATGATTGGATGTCTGCCCAGAAGGGGACAGATCTGACTTCAAATTGCCTCTTAGTCACTTCTGACTTGCTTCTAGATTTAGAAGCCGAGGAAGAATAAAAATAGGGATAGAGATCCCAGGAGGTCTTGTGCTGACAACAAATGTGCCTGAGAAATTATACTACCAAGATCCCCAGACCCAACATCTACAGCATCTCAGGAAGCTGAAGGCATGAGCCTCCTTCAGTTTTTTATTTTTTTTAACTCTTAAAAATGAATAGCTTTTTTTTTCTTGCAATTTTCAGTTTACAGAAAAAAATTAAGTAAAAAATACAGAGTTGCCACATACCCCTGACCCCAGGCCTGTTCTCCCCTGGTATTCAGATGTTGGTGCACTACATTTGTTACAGTTGTGTGGTTGATAAGCCAATACAGATACATTGTTATTAACTAAAGCGCTTGGCTTACATTGACTATCTGTATTATACACTCTATGGGTTTTGACAAATGCCTAATAACAACTATTCGCCATTGCAGTATCATACAGAATAATAGTTTCACTGCCTTAAAATTCCCTCTGCTCCACTTACTAGGCCCGCTCTCTTTCCCTCCCCCAGTCCCTGGCAACCAGCACTCTTTACTACTGTCTTCATAGTTTGTCTTTGCCAGACTGTCCTATAGTTGGAATCACACAGTATCTAGTGTTTCCAGGTTGGCTTCTTTTACTTGGCAGTCTCCTTCGGTTTTAAATTCAGCCTTCTGTCCCCATCGGCTCTCCCTCCCCCACATGCACACACCCAGCTGGAGTAAAAGCCCTGTGCTGAGACCCACTTGACCAGAGCCCACGAGTCTCATTCCTTCATCATCTCCCAGTGAACATGCCTGGCCCCGGTGCTACCGGAGTTTAGCCCAGGCTGGTGAACTGTCAGGAGCTGCCTGTGTTTTGGTTCCACATCTGGAGGTATCAGCTGTGCAGACCTTCGCATCCCATTCCTAAATAGAGACAGGAGGAGCACATGGGGCTGTTTGTCTTCCTCCTCAGTAGTTTGTTTTACTTGCTTCGGAGCCGGAGGAGGAGGGTGGGGAAGTGAGCTTCCCACAGGCAGGCAGCACTCCTTCACATCCACATCCACTGGCCAGCCACACGTCCCCCAGCCTCTGCAGTCACTGCTGTCAGCCCTGTCCAGGTCCAGGTGGTGTGTGCGCTGAGCCCAGAGAGTGAGCACTGAGGCCTGTTTTGTGGTCATTTGGGAGGAAGACCAATAGGGAGCAGAAAGACTGAGAACATTCTCCCTGCCCAGAAGGGCTTCTTTCCTGAGTCAGCCTTGTGAGCCAGGATTCCTTGGGAGCTGGAGGCAGGCACCTCAGTATCCAGTGCACTCACCAGTCACTCCAAACAGGGAGGCCCTCTGGGGGAGTAAGTGCCATGATGATGGATGTTCTAAGGGAAGCGGGAGGAGGGAGCTCCTCAGACCTACGCCCCAGCTAGGGCAAGGAAAGTGCATGCGAATGGGTCCTGTGGGTCATTCGGTTGAATGAGGCTCAGAAGTTCCAGGGGCTGAGGAAAGGGGGTGTGCAAGGTGCAGAGAGTTACAATCCTGGGGAACAGGGACTGAAATTTAGACCCCAGGTTCCATTGCTTCCTGTTTGGAATAAACACAGAGCTCAGGCCAGTTGGTACCTTCGTACTCTGAAGGACGCCAGCCAGGGTGTCAGAGTTCAGTGTGAAGGAGGACGAAGACTCTTTGGCCCCCTTGGAAAGTCAGCTTTTGGACGATGGAAATTCCATGCTTATGGTCCAAGTCCATACCGCCTCCTCCTCCGGTTTTTCTTCACCCAGTGCACCATCCAAGCTGTATCCTGATCAGTGACTCACTAAAGGGCCCCAGGTCACCATACATTGGCTCTGCCTAGTTGTCCCCAGTGCAAGTGGAGACAAATAGTACTTGTCCCAAGGTTTGCCACTAAAATTGTGAGCACTATTGCAATGGAGTTTTTAAAGTTCTTCAAGCTCTCTGTGGGCAAGTTGTCCTTGACTTTGTGGTTAGTTATGGAATCAGAGTGTAGCCTCCTCGCCCCTTGTCTTCCTGAGTCTAATTCCTCGCCCCTTGTCTTCCTGAGTCTAATTTTAGAGCCTAGGAGGCTGTGGCAGTAATTACTGACACTCAACACAGGGGAAGCCTTGGCCCTTTCCTCGGTTTGCCCAAAGAGGCAGACAACAGAAAACTACTGAACTGTGTGAGTGTGGGGCCTGTGTTCCTTACCAAATCCAGCCTTTACCCCTGTCTCCCTCCTAACATTCCATCCCCACAGGAGGTATAGTGAGAGTCCTGAGAGAGAATCCCAGGCCAGCTCCTGTAGGTACATGCCAGATAGAGTGTGCCTAGGAACAGGGGCACTTTTCCCAAACCAAGAGATAAATACATGATCTGACAAAGCATTTGGGCTTGTTTTTTTTTCCCCCTGATTGGTGTGTGGAAGAAATCTCAGGAAGGCTGATTTTATAAATAGCCTTTATATTTACTAAAATATAAATTTATAAATGTAACGCATTTTTTAAAAAAATCACCTTTAGCATAGAGAATGGCATTCTGTGGGGATCATGCCAGGACCTCCCAAGATGTGGTTGCCTGTTAATACGGGATGCTCAGGGAGGCACAGCACAGGCCTTGTACGATTTGGGGAGCTTCAGCAAGTGTTGGTAGAAGGAAGTCTCTGGTGCAGTCTGGGCCTTCTTTAGTACTTTCCAGAACAATATGCAGAAATCAGGGCAGGGTCCCAATTCCACCCACTGCCACTCTACTCCCCTCTTTAGAAGAAGCCAGCCTCCATGGTAGCAGAACAAGGAAGGTCCTTATTAACTAAGGTCTATGTGCTTTCAAAGTCAGAAAGTAAAGAGGAAGAGCATGAGCAATTAAGATGGACTCCTAGGCAGGCAGAACTAATTTTCCCCACACGGGAAATGAACAAAAATGCCAGTACCTAACACCCTTGGTCTGCATGGGGGGAAAAGCAGAGAGACCTGTTTCTTTGCATCTCAGCCAAGATGGGGTGTGTTTCCCTGCCCAAGGAGGGGGGTTCTGACCTGTCTCCCTAGTGTGAAGAATGCCACCCTTTGAGACTCATGATACTTGCAGACTGCCTCTCTTGAGTCACTTACAGCAGAGGCCCCCAAACATGTTAAAACCATCAAATGGTGGCCTTCCTGTTGATCAGTGAACAGATTATTGAGCACTGTGCCTGCTGCCCACAAGACACTTCTAGCCTGGATTATGAGTATCTCTGAAATCCAAACCAGAGGTTGTTTCACGTTGAATTGCCTCATCCACATTCTCTCATTAGAGAAGTGCTTGGTCCGAGTAGGTGCTAGATGCTCACCATTATCATCATCATCATCATTATTACGTTGGTTTGAGATAAACTGCCGACTTAGAATTCTTTCCTAAGCCAGTATTCTTGGCGCATTTGGCTATTTAAAAGGAGTTTTGTCAATTATGGTATGTTGGGAATTTTACCGTAGAGACATGGAGGCCCAGAGAAAAGTGATAGATTCAGAAGGCCAAGCCAGTTTTCCTGATGGTCTTTCACCTGGGCCTCAAGGCCTCTGCACTTGGTTAGTTCTGCAGCCAGAGAAGTTGGGGGTATGTTGGTGGTGAGATACGCTCAGGGTCCTGGGGAAGGCCCACCCCGGACAGAGAAACCCCAGAAAGGAAACAGAGGGTGTGGGGTGCAGCCAACTAGCTCTGGGTCCCTGCACCAGAGGGCTAGGGGGATAGGCTCTGTAGGTCTCCTCTGGCTATGGCCAGCAGTCCCCTTTCAGAGATGGGGCTGCCTCTTTGGCCCAATAGCGGGGAGCCTTTCAAGGTCAAAGAGAACACACCTTCCCCACCAGAATCTGGGCACTCACTGAAACTTGCTTTTGAAAATGCTCTTTGGCTTGACTGAGAGGACATTGGGTAAGTGGGTAGGTGGGTGGGTGGGTGGCATAGGGGTTTTCCTGGAAGTTAGTGTGGGATTGGGAAGGTTTGAGATGTTCTAGTTATCCTTTGAAAAAAACAAGTTTTATTATTATTTGTTTATTTAAAAACTCTAACACAGAGAAGCAGAAAGAATAGTATCATGAACAAATGTAGTGATCCAAAGGGGTACGTGCACCCCAATGTTTATAGCAGCAATGTCCACAATAGCCAAACTATGGAAAGAGCCAAAATGTCCATCAACAGATGAATGGATAAAGAAGATGCAGTATATATATACAATGGAATCCTATGCAGCCATCAAAAAAATGAAATCTTGCCCTTTGCAACGACATGGATGGAACTAGAGGGTATTATGCTAAGTGAAATAAGTCAATAAGAGAAAGGCAGGTATCATATGATCTCACTGATATGAGGAATTTGAGAAATAAGACAGAGGATCATAGAGGAAGGGAGGAAAAAATGAAACAAATGAAACCAGAGAGGGAGACAAACCATAAGAGACTCTTAATCTCAGGAAACAAACTGAGGGCTGCTGGAGTGGTGGGGGGTGGGAGGGATGGGGTGGCTGTGTGATAGGCATTGGGAAGGGTATGTGCTATGGTGAGCGCTGTGAATTGTGTAAGACTGATGAATCACAGACCTGTACCTCTGAAACAAATAATACATTATATGTCAAAAAAAAAAAAAGAAGAAGAAGTTAGTAGGAAGGGAAAAACGAAGGGGCGGAATCGGAGGGGGAGACAAACCATGAGAGACTATGGACTCTGAGAAACAAACTGAGGGTTCTAGAGGGGAGGGGGGTGGGGGGATGGGTTAGCCTGGTGATGGGTATTAAAGAGGGCACGTCCTGAATGGAGCATGGAGTGTTATACACAAACAGTGAATCATGGAACACTACATCAAAAACTAATGATGTAATGTATGGTGACTAATATAACAAAATAAAATTAAAAAAATAAAATTAAAAAAAGAATAGTATCATGAACCCCATCTACCCATCACCCAGATTCAACAGTTATCAGGACAAAGGGTTTTTTGTTTTGTTTTGTTTTGTTTTTTAATATTGGTTTGTTTTCATTAGTATCTGTGTGCCAGATGGGACAGGGATGGATGCCACAAGGTTGCTCTTTCCAAAAGACGTGTGTGATCCAGTCTCCCCGCCCTCTTCACAGCAGCATAGAGAGGAAAGAACACCAGCCTGGGGCACTCGAGTTTGATTCCCGGTTGTTCCATGGTGCTCTGAGATGTTTCTGTGTTACCCCCTACCCGATGCTGAGCTCTTAGAGAAAGGCTGAACTCTGGCTTTGGATTCTGAAGACCTGATATTGAATGGGTGTTCAGTAAGCATTGATTGACTTGTAAGGCAAGTGATTGCATGAGACAGGGTGGGTTCCATCTGGATAGGTGTAAGTCATCTGAGTGCTTAGTTCACCATTGGGGGAGCAGTTCACCCAAAGTGGGCAGATGGTGGGATTCATAGTTGGGTAGGGGGTGACTATCTGAACCCTGGGGGACTCTGAATGTGTAAAGGGTTGGCCTTCATCATTCTAGAGTGAAGGGGCTCCTGCTTTTGCCTAGAAAGAGGGAAAGAAGATTGTAGCAGCACGAGAGAACAGGAGAGAGCGGGACTGGGGCTGCTTTCTGCCTGGCCCCCAGATTATGGAGCCTGCAGGCTGTGGGTGTGGCGGAGCAGGCTCTGAGAATGAGGCTCCAGCCCCAGACCCATTCCTCTGGGTGGCCACAGACAGCCCGCAGGCCGCCTGCACCACCAGGCCTGCGTGTCATTCCAAGTGCTATTTTATTCACTGTGGCGTTGGCAAGGAACAGGGCTCCTTCTAATGTGGGGGAGGGGGGTCCACTTCCAGCCCTTGCAGTGCTGGGCAGCTCCGCTGCTCTGTGCCCCTCTGGGCAGGCCTGGGGATGTTAAAGGAGATGAAATGGGGTGTCGGAGGGGCATGAGGGCAGATGCTGCAAACACTTCCCCCTCAGCTCCAACCCTGGGTGTAGCTAGCAGGGGCCTCAGGCAGGGTAGGCCAAGGCCCACGACAGACCCCGGCCAAAGCCTCCAAGCCCTGCCTTTCATCAGTGACCTGCCCCGCCTGCGCCCTGCCTGGTCTTTTTCAGTTTAAACTTCCAGCCCTGCCCTCCCCTCCCATACACTCATGATGTGTGTGTTAGTGTTTTAATTTTTATTCTTGGCAGAAGTTAAGACACAAAATGGATTTGGAAGGAGATGAAACCAGTCTGGGTATATGTTGGGCAGCAGCAGCTTCATTCCTGGAGTGGGCGGGCCGTGGAGGGGGAGGGCTGGGGTGGGGACCAAGTCTCTAAGGCGAGGGTGGGAGCTGTCTCCTTCCCTGCTAGGGACCAAACTGAAAAAGGACCTCTCTGGTGAAGGCCTGAAGCCAGAGGCTAAGCCGTTAACCCTGTGGGACATCGAAAAGACAGTTCCAGTGGAACCAAAGCCCTCTGGTCCAGTATGGTTTTAAGTGGCTGTGGTGGGAGTCTGGCTGGTCAGCACCTGTCCCACTCTCTGGTGGTCTGTGAGCCCCTGGAGACTGTTCTGCCTTTGTTAAAGGACTCATTGCTGCCATTTCAGGTTTTGATGTGCAAGCACTAAAATGTGCATGTCTTCTGCTGACCTCCCAGGCCCCAGAAGTAGTGGTGATGGCCCCAGTCTGGCAAGGGTCACTGAGGACCAGTCTGAACCTCCTTTTCTACGGTGGAGGCCATCTTGGCCCCCAAAGTAGGTGCTCTTTGCAATGGTGGCCTCCCCTTGGGTTTTTATTTCTCTGTGAAGAGGAGAAAACTAGGAATTTGAAAGTACAGAAAATATTTGAGGAAATGTGAGAGAAGCTTTAAGAAAATGTTTTATTCTTTAAAATGTATTAAGATACTCAGTTTTTGGAATTGAAAAAAAAAGTTTTAGCTTTAAAAATTACAAGAATTTCCTTAAAATAATTTAGTAGGGAACATTTTTATACAAAATTCTCCATTCCAGCCATGGCGTCCAATGTAACCGAAGCATTTCTGATAGACATTCTGAATCAAAATGGCCCCCAAATCCATGGCAGGGACACCCAGTGGTTCCCAATCTTGGCTGTACGTTACAGTTTCCAGGGAAGAGTTGTGAAATACTGCTACCTTGGCCCCATCTCCAGAGCGGGGCTTATATTTGTCTGAGGAGCTGCCCAGGGATTGGGGTGTCTTGATGTCCCCAGATGATTCTTCTGGGCAGCCGGAGTTGGCAGTGTTCGGTCTAATGCTTGTGTAAGCACAGAAGGAAGATGAGAGAGGCCAGATTAAGAAGTGGAAGAATTTTATTGTCTCTTGCTACATGCTGGTGCATATAACTTGGATCCAGGCTCAAACCACTCCTGCCAACTTTTGGATGGGATTTGGGCACTCATACCTCAGGCCTGACTCTGAGTGTGGTTGGGGACAGCACATCTTTAGGAGTTGAATGCAGAGTGCACTGTGGGATCTGCCAAACCAGTCCCTCCCAAAACATAGTAGCCAGTGCATGACTCCAACTCAGACCGACTTTGGTTTTTTCAGCCTTTTGCAGTTCCTTCTTTGGAAAACAGCGCATTGTGTATCTGCTTGAAATGATCAAGGACATCAAGACCAACAGTCAGGAAGCAGAAAAGCCGTGGCTTTGAAGTCTTTACTTGAGGAAAATGCTTAATCTTTCTGAGCCTCAATTGCTGCATCTGTAAAATGGGGATGACAATACCACCTACTTCATAGAGTTGCTTAGAGGTTAGACAAGATAATGCATGTAACTTGTTTCACACATAGTAACTCAACGAACGGTCAAGTGCTTTCCTTTGACTTATACCAAGATTGATGATTTCTTCTAATTCTAAAGATCTGCCTTAATCCCATATCGCAACAAAACCTGGTATGTTATATTTATTAAATCTCGATGACTTTTACTTATATTTACAAATCAGTTAAATTAAGAAATTTGTAATTTAGGAGGAAAAAAGGCACTCTTTAGATGTTAATATGCCCAGCATGATAATTTCAGCAAACTAACTTCTCGATGGATACTTTATGCAATTTACTAAACAAAGTAATTTCAGATTTGTAAAGGTTAACAGAATATTAAATGCGTTTACACTTTTTTCCATATAGTATGGCAGCAGCAGATCCTGGAATTAGAGGAGGTGTTCCTTATAAGCCAGAGTTGCTGCATGTTAGAGAATGGACACAGGTACCTCTTCAGATGCGATAATGGGGCAAAGAGCGGTCTTTTTATGGCCCAACGGGTTGTTGGGAAATGAAGTCCTCAGGCCTATGGGAGGATAGAATAGCAGTGATGACATACTATTTGACACACTAGCCTCCTTTTTTCCCCACTTTTAATTACAAAAGTGATAACTACATAGCTAACCACTTTGAATATTTCTGAAGTAATTAATGTAAAAAGTACAAATCCCCTAATCTTCAGAGGTAAATGATGTTAACATTTAAGTGTCTTATGGCCTCTGAATAGCTATATGCCACATATTATATGCAATTTTTTAAATTACAAAAATGGAATCGTGCTGTTTTACAAGTTGCTTTGGGGATATTCTCCAGGAACCTCTTAGGCCAACATTTCCCAAAGTGTATTTGACGAAATTCTCCTCACTAATGGTACTCTGAGAAAAAAGAGTAGTGTGGTCAAATAAGTCCAGGCCTGTGGTTACATAAGTCCAGGCCTGTGGTGAAGTAAGTTCAGACTTCAGTGCATACTCTACCCTCCTCTTGGTGATTCACAGTACCTAACAGCATATTAGAGGCTCTGAAAAGGCCCGCAGTAAAGGAACCTAATTAGTTTTTCTTAACATAGCATTTCCCTAAATTATTTTTGCCATCACATTTTTGCCTCCAGTAAATTTTTTTTAAGAATTTTTTTTAAAGATTTTATTTATTTGAGAGAGAGAATACATGAGAGGGGGGAAGGTCAGAGGGAGAAGCAGACTCCCCTCCGAGCAGGGAGCCCGATGCAGGACTCGATCCTGGGACTCCAGGATCATGACCTGAGCCAAAGGCAGTCGCCCAACCAACTGAGGCACCCAGGCGCCCTACCTCCAGTAGATTTTTAGAAGTGCCGTTTTAGGCATTCCTTGCTAACGTCTCCTCCACCTATTTCCCTCTGCCGTCTGTGGCGTACTCCTGTGGGGGTAGGCAGGAAGAAAAGAGCTCATCCCTTCACTTAATCAGCAAAGGCTTCTTGTGCCCCTCCTGTGTGCCGGGCACTGCGACCACTGCTGCGGATATGAGAAGGAGCAAGCTAGCAGGCTGTCTGCCCTTGGAGACCTTGGGTTTCCTTCCCGCGCTGTCATGGTGTTCGTCATACCAGGATGGCTTGCACCTGGGGATGGCAGCGCTTCAGTAGGGGTCCTCTCTGCAGCTGTTGGAGGCCATGAACAGCAGGCTAGCATTACCCCCAGCCCCGCTGTTCCTGACCCTTCACCACACTTCTCCAACTCCCCACACTTTGCTCCTGCTATAAATAGTGGTGCCTGACCCAGCTGGCGAGCCTCCGTGTGTTTGTTTTCTCTGCGTGTGCCAGGCCTGCACCGGGGCCACTGTGCTTTACAAGTTGGGGAGAACTGACGGGAGATGGGGTCTGGGGCTTCCAGCAGAAGGCCGGGACTGACAGACAGATGGACTGGAGCATGCTTCAAGTCTCCAAATTGGTATTTATTTTAAGTTTTAGGTGGTTTAAAAGAGCTTTGTAATCGAGAAAGAGTGGGGGTGGGCTGTGGACTAAATGTGTATATTTGGGGGTCAGGGAGGTGGTGAAGAAAGTGGGTTTGTATGAGGTCAGATGGGAAAGAAAGTAAACTGTCATGGTTCTAAAGCACACTCACCAGCTGGAGCTGACGATGTTTGCTGTGTGAGCAACACGTGCACACACACGTGTGTGGATGCAAGTCTGTCCTAGAGGTTGTGAATGCACATGCCCAGAGCACGCAGATGGGGGTGTCTGGCGCCTGAGATACCAGCTCTTCTTAACCCTCTTGTTGAAATACTAGGGATAGATCTGCAACAATGATCAAACTAATGAAAGTATTCCTAAAAGTAACCCTAGGGGATTATTCAAATTTAATAAATTGCTGTCATGTATTGAGCAACTATTTTGTACCAGTCATTATGCTAGATGGCTTACTAATGTAATGTGTTTTTTCTTCAACATCCCTGTGTGCAATAGATTTTATTGTCCTACATCAAAGTGGTTCCTTCTAAGTTCAGAATAAGGGTTTCTGGCTTACAGGAAGGTCTAGGAGAGACCTTGCTCGTGTCATAGTGCAGGCAGATGCCAACCGAAGAGTGCTGGCTCCTGATCTCCTGTCTTGGCCCTTACTTCAGCAGTTTGCCCCCAAGGCTTAGCTTTTCATGTGAACGCTTCAGATTTTCTGCCAGCACGCATGAGCCTGTTAGGAGTGGTGTGTGTGTTGGTGTTTGGGGGTTGGGGCTGATTTTGCCCAGCATTTGCTTGAATCAACCCTAGAACTACATAGACCGAGAAGCAGCAGCCTGATCGTCACTCATTCTGGGTCACAGAACCTGAGACACGCTGCGAGTCCTGTGGAGGGTGTGGATATGGGCCTGGTGCCATTGGTTGCTTAATCATCAGGAGGAAGGGGCACAGAAAATGATCGCAGGTGACAGCTTAATTGGAGTTGGTGGTGATTATGTCACCTAACAAAGTAAATCAAAGTCTTTTCAATCCCCAGAGCTTCCTAAATGCCCAGCTTCTAAGGAAAAGCTCCCTCCTTGACTAGATGACAACGGTTCTTTCTGATCTTTGCCATGACCTTTCTTTCACCTTTGTGTCTCAGGTTGTTATTGGGTCACTCAACAGGTATTTGCTGAATACCCAGAACTGTTTTAGATGCTGATGACACCCTTGTGAATATCTTCACCATTCCTGATCCCTGAAGCCTTTGGTCCAGTAGCCAAGCAGACCGAAAATAGTGTGTTGGTACTTGCCCGGGGGAAGTGCGAGACTCTCTAGGAGAACAAGAGCTGGGTTCCTAACCACTGCCTGACACCCAGCGGGTGCCAGGGACATGCCTTGAACAGAAGAGCATTTGCTCGGGTGCTACTTGTCACATATTCTTCCCCACCTCCTCCTTGGCAAGCCCACCCCCACCCACCTCATGCTTGGATGCTACAACAGGAAGGACCTGTGTCCTGCCTGCCTTCTCCACTGAATAAGAGCCACATCCTGGTGGGAGATAGGAAGAGGGATATCAGACACTCAAACGTCACCTTCCCCAATTCAAGCAAGCTCTGCTTTGCAGCGAGAGCACCCTTGGCGGTTCATCAGAGCCAAACTCCAAGGACCAAATAGTCGGACTTGGAAAAGATCTTGGAAGTGGGTCTTTACAGCTTAGCAAAGATTCATTGAGTACCTACTATGTGTCCAGAAGAGAGACTTGTAAACAAGTTACGATACAGTGTGAGATGTGACAGTGACAAAGCTGAGGCTTAAGAGATCCTCATTGGCCTCAATTAGCTCTAAGCCTCTTTCTTACCTTAACTGATATACTTTAAGTTCTAGTACTATGCTGGGAATGAACATGGACCATAGAAAGGGGAACTCTTTTAGGACTTGTGAAGGGGACTACATTGGAGGACTGACCTTTTGTCCTGAGCTGGGCCTGAGAGAGAGAGAGAGAGAGAGAGAGAGAGCGTGTGTGTGTGTATGTGTGTGTGTGTGTGTGTGTGCGCATGCGTGCACGCACATTCAAGTGTGTGACACATTTCTTTTGTCCATCCCCTAATGCTTTTGTTAGTGGGTCTGGTTTCTTGCCTGTACTTAGAAAAATCTGTGGCTTATCTTTGATCTTTGCCTGAGGCCATGATGCATTTTAATTTTGGTATAATAGAAAGATGTTGTCAGAGCTGAAAGTTGACTAGGTTCCAAGTTGTTTAAGGATGGGAGGCTGCCTGTACCCTCTGTCAGTGTGTGGCACCTAGTGGGTACCCAGGGTGGGTTTGCTGAACTGACCTGAATTCTATCCCAAGCCCACCCCAAGGACCTGTACTTCTCATCATGAACTTGGGGTTGCCAGCTATACTCCCTGCTCTTCTCAGCATGATCGCTAAGTAGAATGTCCTTGCTTGTCTTACTATGCTTCTGACATAAATTCTGTTACCTTTCTGGAGGTTTTGGGGAAGAAGCCATTTCTGCAGTTCTGCATATGTTGCAGACCAAGCAGTGCTTGCTCTCCGGTGTACTTCCTGGCATATTTCCTATTCTTCTCAGGCCTCCACTGCTTTCAGTGGATACTTTCAGATAGAATCGCGTCCCAGCCTTCCCCTGAGCCTGCTTAGGACAGGTAGTAAGGGTTGTGTTTACACACTGATCACTTAAACAGGATCATTTTTCCTTTGTCCTAGGAGATAGGACATTAAGCTGTTAAGATCTGCTTTAAGTGCTGTTCAGGCCCTAGGACAGGTTTGTTTATATACCCTGTTCGTGCTGTCTACCCATATTCTAATAAATTCCTTGTAGGTGGGCTCTTTTGTCAACTATGAGCACCCTAAGGTTTGGGAGTGGATGCTCCGGTTTCCTCTCCAGTCGCTATGTTACCATTTTACTTCATTGTTTACTTGTGTGGATACAGGCCTGGCCATAGGCTGTGATTAGAAACAGGTGGATAGGAGCAGGTGGCTTTGTTGTGGCTTTGTTCATTCACTGACAAGGTCAGAGGTGAGCTTCTTTCTGTGCCTGGGCTGGGAGTGAGGGTCCGAGGAATCAGGAGAATGTTTTCCCCTCTGTAAACCCTTCTCCATAACTTCTGGTCCCAAATGACCTATTGTCTGATGGGGATCTTTTCCCCTTTCTCTCTGAACATGTAGAGACACTACGGAGAAATTATGATCATTATCGTCATTATCATCATCAAGAGAGTGCAGAGAGAGGGCATAAACAGGGTGAGGGAGAGGTGGTTGGGAGAGGTTATTAGCTTAAGTGATGTAAATGTTGAGTAGAGAATAAGAGGCTAGAAAGCAAGTCTTGCTGGAAACTTGGGAACACTGTAGCACTCTCCGTGGATCTCTTGCCCCACAGAGCTATTGTGAAGTTCTGTAAAACACTGTATAGAATGTAGGTATTACTGCTTTTTTTCTTTTTTTCAACAAAGAATATTTCTCGAACTTCTGAGGCATGTGTGTAGTACAGCAGATTTGCTTAATTTTTTATAGCATAGAAAGAACAAGCAAAGAGACGGTATCCCATGTGTCTGGAGTTCTTAAAATGCAACATCTTGAAGTCTTAAAGTACATCAATCTGAAAGCCCACTCGGTGGCAGAGCCACTGTATGAAATTAGACTTCCAGTGAATGGCTTCCATGACACCTGTCCCCCCAAATTATTGCATGATTGCTATGTGCCAGGCTGCTTTCACATGCAATCTCATTAACTCTTTGTAGCAGCTCAGCAAAGGAGGTGTTATTTTCATTTTCATTTTCACAGAGTGTAAATTGAGACTCCGAGATGAAGTAATTGATCCAAAGCTGCATTCTACCAGGGGGTAGAAGTGACAGAGCTCATATCTAAACCCAAGGCTCATGGCTTTTTAGTACCTGATCCTGCTGGGTTTCAAAGCAAGTCTATAATAAAAATTTGAGATGCCCCCTAAAATCCTCGTGTGATAAAGCATCGAAAAGGGTTTGGATAACCTCTCTCTCCATCTGTAAAGTGGGGACAATAACACTCCCTGGGTTGTGAATATTAAAAGTGATTGGGGTACACGAAGCCCCCAGCACTGGGCTTGGTAAAGAGCAGGAGCTCAACTTATTTAGCTGCCTTTCCCACATCTCTGCTCTCCTCCCTCCTCCCACCCTTCTCCTCCTTCCTCCCTCCTCCCCTCCCCATGCTTTCCCTTCAGGCCTCAACCCATCTTTCTCTTTCTGACGCAACAGCTGTCTTATTTCTCCTTCTCCCATGCCTTTCTGCCTGTCTCCTTCCACCCTGGCCTCAAGCTTCGGGTCATATTGATGCTGGCCAGATAATACCTACTCACAGTATCCTCCTAGATTAGGTTCCTTGCCATTCAGTGGCTGCAGGAAGCCAGAAGTCTCAAGCTTAGTAGGGTGTTTGTTTTGGGAAGAGAGAGAAGAAGGAAAACAAAGCAGGTCCTTGAATGAAGCCCCAAGCCATAGGAGCCTCTGCAGAGGCACTGACTTCTGTCCCACAACTTGGCACTCCCCTCCAGGGATGCCCACACTGATCTAAGGGCCATCTGATTTTGAAAAACAAAGGCCATGGTTCTAGTCCTTTGCGCCTAGAAAAACCCCATGGTTCCACCACTGATAACTGTGTATCTTTCTCTGTGTATTCCTCCTATACATCCAGGGCCAGATTAACAGTCCTTCTCAATCTCAAATTCCTAATCTGAACAAACCCTTCAGTTTGGCAAACATTGGCTGAGCCCCTGTGATGTGCCAAGGCTTTTCTAGATGCTAGGATTACCAAGATAAAGTGAACACAACCTTGCCTTCAGGAAGTTTATAGTCTGGGATCAGAGAATAGAGATCAGAGGCATGTCACAGACACACACGTGCATCACAGATACACACATGATCAAATACATAAATTATTGTGGAAACGTTACAATAGATGTGCAAAGCTCTGTGGAAACTGGGATGAGGAATAGTCACTGGAGGCATCATACAGTGACACTTGGGGTAAGCTTTGAAGGGTAATTAAGAATTATTCTGGTGGAATGAAGAGAGAAGGGGGAGATGGTTCTGGTAGAAGTGAGGGTGTGAAAATGCAGCTTGCCCTAATTTTAGGACTTGTGGGAGGAAGGCCTGGGAAAGGTTGACGGCAGCCCAGTTATAAAGGACCTGGAAGGTTGTGCGAAGGAGTTTGAACCTTATTTAATCATGCTCAGCTGGGGAGATGATGTGGAAGGTGGGTTTGTTAGCTCCTTAGCTTGTTTGGTTTTAACCAACCTCAAAAGGGGAAAAAAATCACTCCTACTTCCTTTACATTTTCAAATCAGCTGCTTTTGTTTCCTGTTCCTTTCTAGGCCTCAGCCAACTGCTTACATGCTTTTTACAGAATGAGACCTAGGTTTTTTTACTTAACCTCTTTTACATATTTTTCATGTTGCTACCTGATCTTTATAATTATTATTTTAATGGCTGCATAATAATCCATCAGTTATTATGCTATAATTTATTTAAAGCAGTAGAATGAAAAGAACCAAAAAGTTTTTAGAGTTAGAAGCTGTTCAAATCCTGACTGTGATTTACCATCTGTGTAATCTTGGACAAAATATTATCACTCTGAGCTTTAATTTCTTCATTTATAAAATGTGTTGATCATATACCTACCTTACAGGGCCATTGTAAAGAGTATATCAAATTAAATGAATTATGAATTATGGCCTGGAGGAGGCACTTATTCAATGGGGGGTGGTGGCTGCCTACTTATCATCTTTACTGATTGGTTGAGCTTGATTTTCTAGAAGGGAGGAAGGTGGCAACATGGAGGTGGATTAGATGGGGAAAGGAGAGCTCTAGACCTACAGAGGCCAGCAGCAGTCGCCCCTAGTCCATGTGACTGTTGAGTGCCCAAAATGTGGTCAGTCTGAATTGGGATGTGTAGTAAACATAAAACACTAGGTTGAGAAGACTTAGTATGAAACAGAATATAAAACAGCTTGTTAATAATTTTTATAATAATTAACATTATATTATTTTGGATATATTGTGTTGAAAGATGTTAAAATTATTTTCACTTGATTTTAAAATGTGGCTACTAGAAAACTGTAAATGACATATGGGGCTTGCACAGAGTTCCCCTGGCTGCTTGAGTCCCTATGACTGATCATATATAGGAAAGACAGGAGGAGTAGGTACATTTGAATAAGTGTTTGTATACACAGATCGTTAAGTGGGTGTCCTCTGAGTGGTAAAATGAAAGGCAAGTATTTGTTCTAGACTAGAGAAGCTGTCCCCATTTTCCTTGAGTTGTCCATTCTGACTGTTAACCATGTCACGCGCAGCAGTGGTAAGATTACTGACCAAAGTGCTCATTGCACGGAAGCCTGGGAAGAGTGTGACTTCTCTGCTGAGCTCGCAGAGCGCCTCAGGCCCGCCTGGCAGTGAAGCGCCAGGCTTCCCGTCCCGCTCACTCTTTCGTGGAGCACTTCTCTGTCACACGTGCAGTATGCAGGGATCACACCACTGGGAAAAAGACTACATAGACAAAATGAAGTTGGAGGGACAGGCTTCTTCTGTAGGGGGTATAGGTGCTCTGAGTCCTGTGCAACCCTGCTTAGTTGTGTGTCTTCACCTTCTCTGGTTTAGAGTCCTCAGAGAAGAGGTATTGTCGCCTTTATGGATGTAAATGGATTTGATGCTGAGGCTGGCTTCCGGGTAGCATTTCAGATAACAAATGCTATTTAGGTTTTCCAGCCAGGAATTGAAATTGTACCTAGCTCTTAAAATATTCACTGGACCATTTCGTGTAGGGTTGTTGGGTAATAGAGCCTTAAAATCAAGATACAAGATAGAAGCAAAGATAATTTATAAGAACTTTTATGTATTTTCCTACAGTTGGTCTCCCATGGGTTGAGCTCAGGAAACCACACACTTGGGATGCATCTTAGTGGGGCAGGAGCAAGGCAAGTGGAAGATACCAAGTTTGGAGGACAAAAAGTAACCCACAACAAGCACCAGGGTCTGTTGTGCTCTGAGTTTTATCTGACTTAGCCTGCCTGACTTTGGCCTTGGTTGATGCGGATAGCAAAAAGGCCTGGTGACAGATTCTGGCATCACTGTGGCAGCGGCATTGCTGTACCTTTGCCAGGAGCATTCTGCTTCTGCTGAAGTACTGTCACCCATCTGAACCCTGACTGTAGTTGTCAGTTGGGTAAAGGGTTTCATGTTCTTGGCCAGCAGTGGTAAAACTATAGGAGCATATATATGTTTCATTCATTTAGCAACCATTTACTGATCTTTTTCTACATGGCAGACACCATGGGGTTAACGTTTTTCTGTAGGAGAGGACATGAAAGTTTTAATGCTTTTTTTTCTATCTTGATTTTAAATTTGTGACTTTTACAGTCACAGAACAAATAGCTTTGTTTCACCACTTATGAAACGGATTCTTTACTCTTTGAGGACTTCTTGTATCCTGGGTACCAATTTTATTTTTTTGTGAAATTGGGAGAAATGTACTCTTTTACCCCTCCTACATTCTCTGCCCTTCTTTTAGGCCTTGGGGAAGGATCACCTCTGATCTCTGGGAGCCCCAAATCTCACTTCCGGCAGATATACTTATGACAAGGCGTCATCTGCTAGACAGCCCACTCCCTCAATGCAGAGGGCCCTGTGTGCCCTGGTTGGGCTGTGGCAGACTACAACTGTCACCTCCTCCTCAGTGCTGGCCAGCCAGAGGAGGAAACTGGCCCCAATGTGGCAGGCCGGTGGGTCTTCTGCCCCTACAGAGATTTATGTTTGAAATGGTTTCATCCCATTGCACTACCTATGACTTTTCAAGGCAATTGTGAAGAGCTGGAAATTGGCCAAAGGCCTGACACCTCAGGGGGTCAGGTGTCACTGGCTTTAATGACGTCGAATTGACCGGGATTGGGGGTGGTGTTGGGATACCTGGGCATAGATATAGCTGAATAAATATGAAGGATTCTGTGCTCCGAGGCCGTGACGGGCCTTATCTACCCACCACACTCTCTTCCACAAGTGCACAGATTCAGGCCTGCCCATACCTGCACACATACAATATGTCCCCTTGCAGGTGCTGTACCCCTCTCCCCACTTGGCTCCCCTGGAAGTCCCCACTTCTCACCTCTCCCCACCAACTGCAACCCCCACCCCAGCACTGTAATTCCTAACCCCAAAGCCCAGCCTTTCTGCCAGCCCAGGCCTCTCCAGGTTAGAGCTCTCTTAGGGACCCTTTCCTTTTGAGAGGAAGAAAGAAAGAAAAAGGGAGGAAAACCAGAAAGAAAGAGGAAAGCAGAAGAATGAAACCGGACCGAAGGGGCAGTGGTGCCTTGAGCTATCTCACTGCATTACAATGAATATGGACTCTATTAAGCTCCGTTCTGCCTGTTAGTGTTTCCCAGGGCAACACAGCCCCCATATGGCAAGCATGCAGCAGATTAGGGTAGGCCCCTGGGCCTCATTGAAGGCTGGGGGGGCTTGACTGGCAGTTGAACCCCCTCCCACCTCCCCCTACTCCTCACACTTGACACTGCCTGTGTTTATCTAAAGCAAGGGGGGGGGGGGCGGCATTTGGAAGGGTTTTTGTCCAGCTCTGAGAGAAGGGAGAGGAGGCTGGAGGCAGGGTGGGTTGAGGGAGGTTGAGGGAGGAAGGTGGGTGGAGGTGGGGTGGAAAGGGGATAGGCAGGAGGAAAAGCCTCATAAATATTCAAGAGGAGTGGTGAATGGAGAGAGAAATAAAGCAGATGGAATTCGTGTTAAAGAACAGCACAATCACCCTGGTTTGAGCCCTCCAAAAACAAAAAAAAAAAAGAAAAAGAAAAGGGAATGGCTTTCTAGGAGTGTAGGAGCTGCATTTATCCAATTAGCAGGGTTGTCAAATTGAATTTATATGGAATAGGGTGGGGGAATGGAGAAGGGAGTGTAGAAGAAAGGAAGTGGTTTTCCTTTCCTCTTAAGGTTTGTGGGTTTCCCCCCACCCCCGCCCTTTATGGCTAGATTTTTAAATTTCCTTAAAGAGAAATTTAAGGAATGGGTATGTGTGACAGTTATGAAGAAATGAGTAAATGTGACTCCCTAGTAACTTTTTCCTCAAGTGGTAGAGGTGGGATAGAATTAGATCTGTCCAGTGGGCAAATCAAGAGACCACATCTTCCCTTTACTCAAAAGGCAGAGGTGGCTTCTCTGGGGATTCCTCCCCAGAACCAAGATGGTGTGTCTAGATTCCTTCTATCCCCTTCCATGGATGGTGAAGGGGTTCACCCACCTGAGTGGAAATAGGTTCTGTCCATGTTGGTTAGCAACTCGTTATAAATTTTGGGTTCAGTGAATGAGGAGCCCCGGTTGGGCAAATGCCACGTTGCTTATTTATTTATTGCCTTCTCAAAAATCATCAGTGGGGCCCCTGTCTGTGGTGTTCATCTCAGACTCTTTTCCGTAGTCTTCCACAGCCTGACCCAATCTCAGTTTCTTATCTTGCCTCCTTTCATTCTTCTGGAAGTCTCCAAAATAGGGTACAAGCTCCACAGGGGAAATAGAAGAAATTCCACTGCAGTACCAGAAGAAAAATTAGAGCTGCTCTTAAGGTTTATTTCTGTCTAAAAAAGGAATAGGAAAGAAATTCAGCTTTGGTACCTTTAGTCTGTATATCACACAGTGATGTGTCACAACAGTAGCAAGAGATCTCCTCTGCATCATAGTGGAGGCCTCACTTGCTTATTCACTCCTCAGTTTTCCTGTTCTCTGTTAAGTGGATTTACAGATTATATAATTTACTTTTGACTAAATTAATGCTCACAAAAGGACAAGTAGCTTAAAGAGATTGCTGCAAAGAAACTGGGGCTGAAGAGTATACAGCTAATCCAAGCACATGCTAACAGGAAAAAAAACAGCAGAGCTGACCCTCTTCAAGCCATTTAAGAAAGTAAAAACAATGCTAATGGAATCCCATCTGATGAGAAGTCAACAAAATAATTAACAGTCGGGGCGCCTGGGTGGCTCAGTTGGTTAAGCAACTGCCTTCAGCTCAGGTCATGGTCCCAGGGTCCTGGGATCAAGCACTGCGTCGGGCTCCCTGCTTGGCGGGAAGCCTGCTTCTCCCTTTCCCACTCCCCCTGTTTGTGTTCCATCTCTCGCTGTGTCTCTCTGTCAGATAAATAAATAAATAAATCTTTAAAAAATAAATAAATAAATAAAATAATTAACATTCAACCAGACCGTTTGGAAGAGGTTATATCCATATCATTACTGATGCACCTAATCCTAAACGGGCTTTCTGTCTTAAAGTATTAGCTTTAATTACATTATAAAACAATCATGATTAACATGTTATTAAAACATGGTTTCACTTTTACCTACTCTTTTTAAATTTTAGTTCGGCAGCCCATGCATTTATGAATAAATGTGAATGGGTTAGGGATATTTGTCCAGAATATTTTACTCCTAAGAAAGCAACATCAGAAAAGTTTGGAGACCACTGTTCAAGATAAACCTTCTGTAACAGCTAAACTGCTTGATATACCAGCCTCCAGACAGACCTTTCCCACCAGCCCTGCCCTCAGCTCTTTACATATGCACATCCCAAGAGGCCTTCCAAACCCTTTATCCAGGAAACCTTTCCTGAAGACCCAATATTGAAGATGCTCCCCTTTGGAGTTAGGCCTTCTGAAACACACGTGACCTGTGTCACCAAGACTGGAGAGAGGAGAAACAGTTCTCTAGCTCTGGTTCTCTAGCTCTTAACAGCCTTAGCCCAGAAGTGACACATGACATGTTCGCTCACACTCGATTGGCCAGCACTAGTCACATGGCTCTAAGCCATCTGCAGAGGATGCTGGGAAGCGAGGAGCTCGTGGAGATTTGCTGAACACTAGCTGACTTAACATCCCAAGCTGTACGTTCCTCAGGACAGAATCCATCTTTTAATACAGTGCTTTGCCTACTGTCTTCTATGGTAGATCACAGTAATATTTTTTCTACCTGATAGTAGTGAAATCACAATATCATTTTTTAATAGACATCCAGACAAAAATCTGATTAAAGAATAAGCTAGAGGGGTGCCTGGGTGGCTCAATCAGTTAAGCATCTGCCTTCAGCTCAGGTCATGATCCCAGGGTCCTGGGATTGGGCCCTGAGTCGGGCTTCCCGTTCAGTGGGGAGCCTGCTTCTCCCTCTCCCTCTGCCCCTCTACCCTTCCCCCGCCCCACCGCTCGAGTGTTCTCTCTCTAACTCTTGCTCTATCTCAAATAAAATCTTTTAAAAAGAAAAAGGAATAAGCTAGAAATGTATTTAGAGGCTGGCTAGAGCATGACCTATACTTAAGAACATCAAAGTTTTGTTATTCTCTCCTGTTTGACAACAGAGTAGTCTGGGTAGATGTTCTAGATATTAGTCTAGAACTGCATTGCCCAGTGTGGTTACATTAAAAGTTCAGTTCCTCAGTCACATTAGCCACACTTTAAGTATTTGATAGCCACAAGTGGCTAGTGACTAGTGCTTATAGTGCAAATGTAGAACATTTTCACCATTGCAGAAAGTTCTATTGAAGGGGATTGTGTGAAGAGCAGTAGGAGATTGTTCTAGATTTGGATATAAATGGTAAAAGAATGAAAATGACCACAGAGAAAGTTACTCTTTTTCTGTTTTTAAAAAAGATTTATGTATTTGAGAGAGTGAGAACCAGCATGTGCGCGTGCACAAGAGGTGGACTGGCAGAGAGAGAGGGAGACAAGCGGACTCCCTGCTGAGCACCAGAGCCTGACATGGGACTCAATCTCAGGACTCTGAGATCATGACCTGAGCAGAAACCAAGAGGCAGATGCTTAACCAACTGCGCCACCCAAGCCCCACAGAGAAAGTTACTTTTGTAGATAATGATCCAGGTAACATTATTTTTCTGCATGAGAAAATAGATTCAAAAATATTCCCAATTTAGTTCTTAAAATACTTCTAAGCAGTTGGTAAATATGACCTCAGAAACTGTTTGCTGGAGGTAGTATTGGGATAGTAGAGAAAGCCTGGGACTAGGAGTCAGAAGGCCTGACTAGGAGCCCTAAATCTCTCTTAATTAGCTGGGAGACCTTCTGCAAATCACTTAGTCTCTCTGCTCCTTGCTTTTCTCATTTATAACAGTCGATACCCAGAGGTGTTATTCTAAGCTATTATTTTATTTTCTTTGAGGTCCCTCCTAATTTAAAATCTTTTTTTTTAATTAGGTCTGTGGGTAAAAGTACAACTTTTTAAGTAAAAATGACCTTCCTTAAACCCTTCTCCTAAATCTATTTAAACCTCTATATTCAGCCCTTTGGGAACTAAATTCACTTGTTTCCCAGAGATTTCCCCCAATGCCACTCCTCGGAGCAGGAGTGCCAGCCTCTTTTTTGAGGCCGGGGGCTACCAGCACTCACTGCTGCCCCCCACCCCCCCCACCTCCTCCCCGCAGCCACTTGACATCACCTCTTATGAGCAAATCTTCTCCCTGCCTTCAAAGACCTTTGGGAAAAGTGAATCTTACTCTTTAGAATTGGGAACTTGCAAAAAAACAAAGTAATTTGGGGTCAGAAATATTTCTTTTTTCATGTGGCTAGCCCGCCTCAACCAATGGAACAAAAAAAAACCTTTGTCCGATCTTGTTCTTGTCATTGAAAAGAATGCTTTTTTAGAACTAAGTCTCTCTATGGTTTCTGCTAGACCACCTGTCTTTCCATTTCACTCACCTTGGTTATTGGCCATAGGATATCCAGAGGGTGTGCTATGTGTTTAAGACCACGAAGGCTTCCCTTTCTTTCCAGGACAGCTGCAGTGTCCTGGCCGGTCAGGGAGGAGATGTGGCCTCCTGTGCCCTGGTCTCGCCTGTGTTCCAGCCGGTCCTCTTGGGGGAAGGTGGAGCTGGCTGCCGCCTGCTGCTGGTGGATTCACAGGTGTTTGTCATTTTCGCACAAAATAAATACTCTGGGCCTATAATTTCTCACTTGCCTCAACCCCAGAAGTGTATTCTGTTGTTGTTGTTTTTGGAAAGTTTCGAAAATGTCTGCTGGGTGGAGATAATTTCAATGGGAGCAAGTATGTCAGCAGTTAAGTTTCTCAGACACATTTTCCTTTTCTTTTCCATGTCCAGATAATCCTTAAAAATAGCAAGGACCTAGGCCTAGTGAGGAATTCATGTCAGGAATTTATTCTCCCCTCTGTCTTTGATTTTTTTTTCCTTCCATCTCTCCTCTTTTTCTGAGAAAATCTGTAGAAAATAAGAAGGATCTACTTTGCATTGCCAAGAAAAATAATGGGCCTTACTGTTGCCTTCCTCCAACTTTGAAATTGCACCTTGTTCATTTCACAGTGGCACAAAGTCACACTGTAAGTAGGAATTCCAGTTAAGCCTTACTTGTCTTATTTCTATCATTACAACAAAATTCTCAGAAATTTGTATCTTTGGATGATCTTTCTGGACCAAGCTTACTAGGTAACTGGGTCCAGGAAGCAACTCCGTTTTCCTGGTGGCTAAATAAGATGCATCATAGCTACAGCGATGCCCCTTCCTCCCTACTTTTGTCATAGTTTTGCATTTTGTGAAGGAGACTCCGTGTGACCTGCTTTGGGGTCACCAAATGGTATGTTTACAAATCTGTCGTGGGGATTAATGAGTTAACTCCTTTCTCCCTCCTTAGATACCTGCTTCCTCTTACTCCGTGTCTGTCCCCAGGTATATTCTTTTCTCTTGGTTGCTTATAAAAGCGGATTGGTGACTGGCAGCAAAAGTGGGATCTGTTTCCATTTTGAATCCTATAAATTACCAAGGGTACAGAAGTAACAGTAATTGTTTGGCTGGTCCTCGTTAAGCAGAAGGGGGTCTGGGCTGAATTTCCTCAGTAAAACCGTTGTGGACTTTACAACGCGAACACCTCTGCAGCTACCCTGTGCTCAGATAAGAAACAGCCCCCCTGTCCTGTTTATCGGCTTGTCTTCTTTTTGCCCTTTATTCTTTGTGTTCATTTCCTGCCTCTGTGCCCCTTCCTCCTTCCTTCCCTTTCTTCCTTTCTTGGGGCAGGGACAGAACAGGAAGCTGGAGCATGTCATGATCAAGTTCCCTAAAATCCTTTAATTGGTAATTCATTCAGTGTTCTAGATAAATAGGTTATTTCATTGGGAAAAAGTAGAGAATTAGAACAAGTATCTGGAAAATCAAGAGGACACCAAAACTTGCCTTTTGGTATTAGTTTATAAATTTGTTCATGAAATTTTCCTCTAGAACTCACTGTTAAGATGCCTCACTATTCTATATCACCCTTATTCCAACTCTGTTAAGCGCCCCACTGGGTGCAGAGCACTGATAGAAAAAATATGAAAAGGCTCCTGTTGGGGTTAAAAGTACGGAGATTTGAAAAGATCTCCTTGGAGTCTCTGAGACCTTAGGATTCATCAGTAACATCCCCTAAACTAAGGGTTCAGCATGCATTACGCATATGACGGTGCTGTCCACAATAGTCTGGTAGTGGCAGCATGGCCTGCCATGTGGCCGTGGACATCTGGCCTCCTGCAAGGACATGGTTCCCAACAGGTGTGTGAGATGCTCACTGCCCGGACCCTGGCCATGGCTGCAGGTCCCAGCCCATCTAACGCTGGGCTCCCCTGCCCTCCTTGCTGCCCGTACACAGGGAAAGCCTCTAGCACTCGTGCCACAATAAAATACCCTTCTGGCTCAGGGGAGCTACTTAAAAGAAGCTTTTGACAGGAGAGTGTTTTTTGGTCTTCCAGCAGCTGTTGAGGTCGTCATCTTGAATGTGGCCCTCACGTGTGCTGGAGGCAAGGGGGTCAGAGCCAGGCCCTGTGGCAGGCAGCCTCACTCACCGGGGCCATTTCTCTTCCTCACAACAGAGCGGTGCGGGGGATCGTAGTACCTCTTGGAGTGACTCCGCTGGCTTATGGGACATTGGCTTGGACCCTTTGTGACACCGTGCTGCATGGGACGATGACAACTCAGAGACAAAAAAGGCCCGAGGTCACCCTCGCTTGCCTCCTCTTAGCCGCGGCAGGCTGCTTTGCCGACTTGAGTGAGTGCCTCCCTTCCCTTTCTCAGACTACCCCTCTTGCAAAAACACTTTGCCCCCTTGTGTCACATTCAGTAGTGACCCTTTAAAAAGGCCTTCCTTTTCCTGAATTTCAAAGAACACTTCATTCTCACCGGCCTTTGGGGATACTCTCAATAATGCAAGACGAGAAATCATCTTGGCACCCTCATATTGGTTGTACTTTAGAATTGTAATCATTTCAAATATATACCAGCAGAGGAAGAGTGATAATAACTACCTTTAACTGAGCACTTACTATATAGGATTACGGCAGGCAGTTGACAAGCATTGTTTGTAAGCTTCACAACAACCCTGGGAGGCAGGTTAGTTACTAGCCCCATGTTATCGGTAAGAAGCTGAGACACAAAGAGGCTAAAGTGACATGGTTCAGAAGCAGTGGCACTGGGGTTTGGGCCCAGGTCTGTCCAACCCCAAAGCCTAAGCTCTCGCCTTTGCTCCCCGCTGCCACTCCAGTCTGCCTTCTGAGAATTAGTACGGGCTGGGGAATGGGCCCAAGCACCGTGGAGTTCTTCAGATGAAGATCGACTCCTCCCGGTCGCCCGGCTCTGAAAGGCCTCCCGGGTGCTGTGCTTCTAAAAAGGTCATGTTACTGGTTTCATGGGGGTGTTCGTTCATGGCTACGTCCCTGTTCTTCCTCCAGACCAGGTCCCTCAGGTCACTGTCCAGCCTTCTTCCACGGTCCAGAAGCTCGGAGGAGCGGTGATCCTGGGCTGCGTCGTGGAGCCCCCGTGGATGAACACCACCTGGCGCCTGAACGGGAAGGAGCTGAACGACTCAGATGATGCCCTGGGCATCCTCATCACCCGCGGGACCCTCGTCATCACCGCCCTCAGCAACCACACCGTGGGACGGTACCAGTGTGTGGCCCGGATGCCTGCAGGAGCCGTGGCCAGCGTGCCGGCCACTGTGACGCTAGCCAGTGAGTGCTGCCCCTTTGCTCCTCGGCCACAGTGCACTCCCTCTCCCATTCTCTCTCTCCCCCAGACCATTCATACCCCTTGTCGGTAGTGTTCATATGAAAGGGGGCCTTATAATTTGAAATTTCAAACCAGAGAGTGGTAGCTGCCCAGCAGTCCCCAGTGGTGGAGGACCACTGTGCCCCTGGGAAGCTGCTCTCTAAGTAGGGGCAGTGTGTGGAGTGAGCATCTCCAAAGAGGGGAACTCGGCAGGGTTGAACTGTTTCCGTGCCACGCCTTTCGACTTTCCCTCTAGCTGTAGGGGTGGTAGTGCCCGCTCCTCCCCGCCCTCCCCGCCCTCCCCGCCCTCCCCGCCCTCCGCATCCTCCCCGCCCTCCCCGCCCTCCCCGCCCTCCGCATCCTCCCCGCCCTCCCCGCCCTCCCCGCCCTCCGCATCCTCCCCGCCCTCCCCGCCCTCCCCGCACTCCCCGTCCTCCCCGTCCTCCCCGCCCTCCCCGCACTCCCCGTCCTCCCCGTCCTCCCCGCACTCCCCGCACTTCCCGTCCTCCCCGCCCTCCCCGCCCTCCCCGTCCTCCCCGCCCTCCCCGCACTCCCCGTCCTCCCCGCCCTCCCCGTCCTCCCCGCCCTCCCCGCACTCCCCGCCCTCCCCGCCCTCCCCGTCCTCCCCGCACTCCCCGCACTTCCCGCACTCCCCGCCCTCCCCGCCCTCCCCGTCCTCCCCGCCCTCCCCGCACTCCCCGTCCTCCCCGCCCTCCCCGTCCTCCCCGCCCTCCCCGCACTCCCCGTCTTCCCCGTCCTCGTCCTCCCCGCCCTCCCCGTCCTCCCCGCCCTCCCCGCCCTCCGCATCCTCCCCGTCCTCCCCGCACTCCCCGCACTTCCCGTCCTCCCCGCCCTCCCCGCACTCCCCGTCCTCCCCGTCCTCCCCGCCCTCCCCGTCCTCCCCGCCCTCCCCGTCCTCCCCGCCCTCCCCGCACTCCCCGCACTCCCCGTCCTCCCCGTCCTCCCCGCCCTCCCCGCCCTCCCCGTCTTCCCCGTCCTCGTCCTCCCCGCCCTCCCCGTCCTCCCCGCCCTCCCCGTCCTCCCCGCCCTCCCCGCACTCCCCGTCCTCCCCGTCCTCCCCGCCCTCTCCGTCCTCCCCGCACTCCCCGCACTTCCCGTCCTCCCCGCCCTCCCCGCACTCCCCGCCCTCCCCGCCCTCCCCGCACTCCTCGTCCTCCCCGCACTCCCCGTCCTCCCCGCCCCGTGCCCCGCACTCCGTCCTCGGGGCAGTTATGGTCCACAAGGCCATGGAGTCCGAACAGAGCTGCCCATCCCACACTTGGCCTCCTGTCTGTCTGAGGGCCAGGCAGATTCCAAATGCCAGACAAATAAATAGTAGAACACAATGAAAAGGAAACTGTGTCACAAAGAGTAAAGAGAACAGAAAAGAGGATGAGATTGGGGTACAGTTTGGTCCAAGGAGGATGCCAGGTGAAGACTTTATACTACTCTTAATTTGTACTCACCACTTGGGTATATTATGGTGCCCAGGTGCAAAGCACACATTGCCTCATTTTCTACCCACTGTACATACGGGAGACGAGATTTACTGACGAAATAAACTTCTGAAGGCTGCAGGGCAGCCCAGCATCTGTCCTTATATGCTGAGGCTAGAACCAGGAAATATTAAGAATGACCTCTTCCTCCTTGGAGCCTTGTTCCCTCATGACCTACCAGGGTCCCCTTACCCCTGACAGCCTTGCTTCAGACTTCCACGTCGCCATCCTCATCACCCTCCTGAGCTATGTGTGTTAGGGGTCATGCCTAAAGCAGTAAACTTCTGAAATGCACCTTAAAGGTTGGCTGGGGTCCTGGGGTGTGTGAGGCGTGAGTCCTGGAGGAAAGCGGTCGGAGATGGGGAAATAGACCAACAGGGGAGAAAAGACCTCTGCCTGCCCTCCAGTTCTCAGGTCCTTGGAGGGACTTCCCTCTGTGAGAGAACAGAGGAGAGCCTGCCGGCAGTGTTCCTGTTTTCTTGGGAAACAGTCAAGCAGCCCTGCCCTTTTCTCAGAGAAGGGAGAAGGCAGGGCGGGTCCTCAGCTGCTCCTCCGGGGCCCAGGCTGAGCCTGGGCTGCATCCTGCAGCCTCCCCACACAGTGGGAGCCATTTTCCTTGGTGGCAGAAGAAGCACATTGAATCTGAGCCCCAGGACTTTGGGAAGCAGGCTGTGCATGCTGGGTGAGGGAGGCAGACCCCGGGCCACCAGCTGGGCCCTCCCCTCCACCTGTGCTTGTGGGGTGTGAGGAGGAGGGTACCAGCAGACTTAGGTGAGGAGGGTTGAGGGTAGGGAGGGGGTATCTCATCATACAAGAAGGGCTGAGGTCAGAGCTGCTCTCCTACCATCATATTCCTCTTATATTTTTCAATTGTAATGAAAATGACAGAAAGTACAGAGTTTATAGAAAATAACATTTCCCCTCAGCCCACCATCCTCACACAACCACCATTTACCATTTTGGAATATACCCTTCCAGTCTTGATCCATACCCATACTTTCTGTTTTTTTATTGAAGTATATAATTGACATACAATATCAGTTTCAGGTGTATAACAGTGATTTGATATTTGTATACATTGTGAAATGGTCACCACACACAGTCTATTACTAATTGTATTCCTTGTGCTGTACATTATATCCCCACGACTTATTTTATGACTGGAAGCTTGGACCTCTTGATCTCCTTCACCCATTTTTCTACCCCGCCCCCCAAAACCTCCTTCTCCTCTGGCGACTAGGACTCTATTTTCTGTGTCCACGAGTCTGGGTTTTGTTTTGTTTTGTTTTTTTAGATTCTACCTGTGAGTGAAATCATGGGGTATCTGTCTTTCTCTGACTTATTTCATGAGCATGATGGCATGCCCATACTTTCACACTGTCCTGGTAGTCTACTGAGTGTATAGCTTCTGTCCAAATTCTCTCCCCCTCAGCATTTGTGGTAAGCATTTTCATTGGCCATATGACCATATTTACTTTTCCTTTCCTGTTGAGTATAAAATGCATCCAGTAAAGTACACAAAGTGCACTAATAAGTCAACATCCCGATGCGTTTTTCATATGTATGGGTAACCATCACTCTAGCAGGTTCCCCCATGCCCTTTACATAGTCATCTGTCCCCCTCCCCCAGCCCACAGCAGAGCAAGGTCAGAGTTACCAATGGCCCTCGAACATCCCCTGCGTGGCTCTACCATATGTCCTGAACCCTTCTTCTATAGCTGGGCCATTAGGTCACTTCCAGTGGTTCATTATTACAAGTAAGATGTGCCTTTTAGTAGCCTTCATGCCTTTAAAGGATAATGCTGCTCAGCTAGGAGGGTTGCTCATCTGCAGATGGTCAGCACATGTCTGTGAAGACTCAGGAAACTCCATAACCATTCATTTGGCCTCATTAGGAGCCTGGCTGAACGTTTTATTTGGAGGAAGGGATAGTTGGAGAGTAGAAGATTTATGTTGGAGCCCTCCTTCTACTTGAAGGTGTATCTGTATGAGGAGAGACCATTTTTTGCCCCTGTTGTAAAAAAAATTCCTGGCCACTTCTTTCTGTGGTGCTTGAAGGGATCTGCAGTTGACAGGGAGGACAAAGGGAAGGGTTTGGTTGCATCCCAGAAGGCCCAGTGAGAGAAGAAGTGGCTTGTGCAGAAGCCCAGTGAGTCTTGCTTGAAAGCCAAGAACTGTTGGCTTGTCGTGGAGACATGAATCAGAAGTGAAATGTTTGGGGCTGACTGGAGGGTTGGAGAAGTGCTGGAAATGAGGAGAGCAGGCTCCGAGGGGCTGTGGCCATGGAGTGGAACTGCAGCCTCCCCAGCTCAGAGGAGGCAGGGGGAAGGCGGGAGAGGCGGCAGAATGGGGTGCTGTCTTTGGGCTAATGCCATGGGGGATTTGGCCCAGACTCAGCAGTTAGATTAAGTTTCCGAAAGCACATTCCTGAGCAGAATGGGGGCTGTGTTTTGCTGGTTGGCTGATGGAGGGAGGCTGAGTGGTGAAGGGATTACCAAGGCATGGTCTGCATTTAGAGGCAAGGCTGAGCGGTGGCGTGCTTGTGCACACGCACACACACCCCCGCCCACACCCGCCCACACTCAGCACTTAAGGCTTCCTTTTCCTCTGACCTCCTTTGCCTGCATTCAGATGTTCATCCTCAGACAAAGCACTCGCTGTTTGGCTACCTAGCAAGGTGCTGCCTCCTGTGTCTTCGTGAACTCCTAGATCCCTGGGACCTTTCGATGGTGGGGGCTTGGACCTGGCTTGAGGATTCAGGGGTGTGGAGGAGGCCTCTAGCAAGAACTTTCCTGGTCGAGACCTCTTTGACTTAGATGCTGGGGCCTGGGGGTATGCTTGGACTTCACCCCTATCTGTGGACCTTTGCTTCTGGTCTTCAGGTAAAATGGAACCCATGTGGATAACTGCTGTCTTCTCTCCCTGTGGAGGTGTCCGTCCCACTCTCCTCTCTGCAGAACTTCTTCTCCTGTTGAACCTAAACTTTATTTGTGGTAAATCTCTTGCTGCTAATGCCTCACTTCAGACCACCTTGTCTAATTCTTGCTTTTCAAAATACTTTGGACTTGATCTCCTTTCTTCCTTTCTCCTTTTTTACAAGCTTTACACCAGGAGGCCAACCACTCACCATGGCTCAAGTATTCCCAGTCTCTGCACCTGAACCAACAGCAGACATTGCCAATGGACACCATATTCCTTTTTTCTATACTCTGACTCAGCCTTAGAATTGTTCTCAACCCAGCCCAGCAAGTAATCACAATTCAGCAGAGCTGGCATACAATGTGAAAGCTGTTTTCTATTCCTTACCGCTAATAATTCAAATACACTCCTACATAATTCTTCATTTTTAACATTTTCCATTTTTTTTATTCTTTAACTCTTCCAGTTCCCCAATCATCCCTAGCTCCCATTCGTTGTTGGTAACTGGGTAGTAATTCTATAACTGGGAACTTTGGTCCTCAAGCTAATGTGAAGTCTTCAGCTGATGCTGGTTTGAGACTGGATCTGTAACCCCTCCAGAAGGCCTTTAAGCACTATGACCCAGGCATGTGCTCGAATTATCCTTTTTCTGGCCTCAGATGTCAGAAGGTGAGGCCACTGACAGGAAAGGAAGGAGCTCCTCTTAGGCAGCTATCTCCATGACTCTGACTCTGAGGAAGGTCAGAAGGTGACATCATTTAACCTATGAATAAAAGGAAGAGACAAACTGGTATAATGGAGGGGGGAAAAAAAGAAACTTAAAAAAAAAAAAACAATCCTTGGGTTTAAGTTCTGACTCTGCCCTTAGGAGTTGAGGTGACTTTGGGCAAGTCACTTAATCCCTCAGGTTGCCACAGCTCTGAAATGAGCAGAGTGATAATTATAGCATCAGTATCATGGGTTTTGTTTTGTTTTTGTTTTTTTGAGCATCAAATGATGTAATAGTTCAAAAATAGTAATATTTTGAAGCATTTTATAAATGCCGGGCTTTATATGTTCACCCATTACATGAGCGAACATTTGCGGAGTGTCCTCCTGCAGGAGGCCCTGGGGCCTGTGTCCAGCCCTGCGCTGCCCAGCTCCGTTCTGGGAGCAGCCTTCAGAAGAACGAGTCTGGGGAGTGGAAAAGCTTCCATTCCTAGCCAGAGCCAAGAGACAGGGCTGGCTCATTGGGAAGAGAGAACTAACCTGTTTCCTGTGAATTTCTCAGCAATATATATACACATGAGCTCCAACCCAGATTCCTACCTCCTGGCTGAGTTGGAGGGTGACCGTGGTGTCACCACATCGCATGTTGTCCCTGTAGCCACAGGGACATTTATGCTCCTGATGGTTCACCGCCCCCACCCCCCCGCCTTGCTCATTCTTCTAACCAGGTAGTTGTTGGCTTGTACCGGCAGGCAGGGCTGCCCCTGGCCCTCAGCACGGGGACCCCCAAGCAGAAGCCATGTTTCTTTCTGTTTTTTTGCTCCCCCCACCTTTGGTTCCTATCAGACACTTCCTGGAGGTCTTCTAGGCTCAGACCCTGAACCAGAATAAGCCATAAAGGACCACTGTGGACATGTATGTACTAAAATATTTCTAGCTTTCTTTATCCATGTTTGAGTCAGGTTCTCCAGAGTTGTAATCGCTGATCACAGATCACCACAACAAATGTAATATTTCAAATCTTTTCATCATTATTATGAGAATTAATAAAATGTAACACAGAAAATGAGCAAACACTGTTGGAAAATGGCACTGATAGACTTGTTTGATGCAGGATTGCCACAACCCTTCAATTTGTAAAAAATAAATAAAATAAAATGAGGTATGCCTCCATATGTATATGGAGAAGGAAATAAAGGTAAAAATAGAAAGAGTTATTTTAAAGAACTGGTTCACAGGATTGTGGAGGCTGGTAAGTCCAGGATTCGTAGAGCAAGCCAGCAGGCCGGAGATTCGGGAGTCCCACTGGCAAACCACAAAGCACCCATTCTCCAGCAGTGAGTTCAGAGTTTGGATGTTTTGGTGATTGGTGTCCTGAGAATTGTGTTCAGAGTTTCCAGCAGAGCACAGTTAGACCTAACCCTTGCCTTTGAGGAGCTCTTAACCTGATGGGAAAGATTGACTGCAGTAACGTGTTAGCCTTAAAACAAGTCAATCCCCAACCAAGATATAACCAGATTTTCCTGGGAGCTCAGGTGGACAGTGATTCATTTCAATTTCAGGGGATTGAGGAAGACTTGGGAGTTGAGCCTTAAACAGCGTGCGGGACAATCTTTATCTCTCATTTCTTGAGTTCCCTCATACCTTTCTCAGACCTTCAACAACTAAATTTAGCTCTTAGCATTGTGTACTTAAGATTTAAGCCCAGTGCAGTTTCTGGGACGGTACAGATACGTCCACAGGGAGTTTGATTTCCATAGTGAGATAATTCCATGGTGAGTTCAGTCACATCCTGAATGTAGCCACCGAATGATTGTCTCTCTCTTGCTACCCCGCCGGATTCTCCCCTAACTCTCCCCCATTTCTCACTGTCTCTCTTTTCCCTTTGGGAATGTATGTTCTGTGATCAATAAAGGAAAGCTCAGAGTGTTTTCTTCAGTGCCACTCCTCTCTGCCAGTCCACTTCAGCCAGCCAGTGACTCCTTGACAAAACAAGAAGGAACCATTCGCTCCGGGCTGGCAAAATATTTGTTGGTAGCTTAGGCATCTGAGGGGGAATCCTGTGCAAACCCTTTGCTTTGCAGTGCATGGGCGGTGGCAGGAAGAAGAGCTGGGGAAGGAAAGGTAACAGGTGGCATCCTGAGCTGGCCCAGGAGGGAAAGGGAGTCTGCAGCTGGAGGCCAGGCTGGCGATTCTGCCAGGCTGGGGAGACGGAGGCAGCTCTACGGGGTGGTGGACATAGTCAGAAGGGGAGAATGAGCCTCAGTGTGAGATTTAGCTGCTTTATTCTGTAAGTTTTGTTTTACTGTGCCAATTGGACAAGAAAATTCGTGACCACTTAAGTCCAAAAGGAGCTAAAAGCAACTTGAATATCTAAATAGGAAATGACTAGGGAAATACCTTATAGTATTAAACCAAAGTCCTGTTAACCAAAGTGCTGTTTTCTACTGGATACAGGCAGAAGTTCATGCCTCGTGTGGTATGAGCTCAGCTCAGGGCATCGTGGCAGCAACTGTCTGCCCCAAACAGCTAGGGTTCCAATTCTCTATTTAGCAATGGTCACAATTTACCAAAAGAAGGCCTCAAGTCCATGGTACATCTACTAAGGACACACTTACTTCTCCTCTCCTCAACCTGTTCTTTGCATGCACAGCCACATGCTTAAATAAAAATCTTAAGTCCATCTTCTTATCTAAGAGTGAAGGGAAGACCTTATAGTGTGTTAAGCAGGTACCACCTATAAATTCAACGAGCCAGAGCAGACTTTGCTCAGGAAGGTGAGGGAAGCATTGATTAGCTTACTTGAAATCACTGGAGCCCTCTAAGGAACATGATGCAAGATGGTTCCTTTAAAATAAAAAATCAAGACAGCAAATGAGTCCCTTGGATCCCCCTTTTTTTGTGTGTGGAAAAGCTTAGGGATTTCTGCCTTGACCTTGTTCTTAGACTTTCAACCCTTCCAGGAGTCTGGTAATAACCCTGAGAACAGTAGAACAGAGAGTCTGTCCTGGAAGAAGATGTACCCCTGCAGGTGGGTCAGTGTTCACATCTAAGATGAAAACAGTCCCTCAATAGTGAGACAAAATGTAGGCAAAAGGGGAAAAAAAAACTTGCTGAGGCAAAAACGGCATTTTTTTTTCTGAGGGAAAATGATGTTTAATGTTGAGTGACTGTGTTCCTTTACTTACAAACGTGTGATGACTCCAGGAATCACAGAACAGGACTCAGGCTGTGGTGCAGCACTTAAGCCCGTCTCTCAGCCTCACCTCCCACTCTAGACCCACCAAATGCTGCCGCTTCCTCATCTCATCTTGCATTTTCCCCTTGTTTTTGGAATGGTGCCCCATCTGCCTGCAACACCATCCTTTCCATTCCCTTTCCCAGAACATGTGTATCTCCCTTGGGATAATGAATTCCTTCTCAGTTTCCAAGACGTGAGTATCTTCTCTGGGAGTCTTTTCTCGATGCCCTCAACTTCCCAAGTCTGGAGTGGGGTCTCCTCTCCCAGCTTCCTCACCACCCTGTGTTTGCTTCTGTAGCCCTCTCGTTTGCCTGGAAGACAGAGACTGCTGCCATTCATCTCTGTGACCGCACGGCTTCCCACAGGACCTGGCACACAGCAGGCCTTCAGTGAATGTCTAGAAAGAGGAGGACTCCCAGATAAGATGTGTTTGAAGTCTAGAAGGCCAAAAAGGGCATGCAAAAGGCGAGCAAAGATTTCTTCACCAAACCCTGATCTATGAAGAGGCTTAAGGAAGTGAAAAAGGATGAAGCAAGGACTTAGGGTATAAAGAGGTTGAAGATACAAATAGATTCAGGGAGGGTTCAGAAAAATTGTTGGATGTCAGAAGCCTAAAGGGCTGTTTCAAAGGAACTGAGATGTTTGGAGGAACCTTTGGAAACTTTGAAGGGAGATGCCGGTGAATGTGGCTCTGCATCCTACCACACACTTCATGGGACACTGTCAGAGGTGGTGGGCAGTTTGCATCAGTAGCCACCGCTGCTTGTAGGGATATGTAGTTCCCAGGTGTGGGGGGAGAAAAAGTGGAACCACCGTGAGCCCCGCTGGCCTTGGGACGGCGCCCGTGCTTCCCACCCGGGGTTCTGCATGTAGGGACCATGCTGGGGCTCCCCTCTCCTTCCTCCTGAGTGCCTTGGCCTCCCTTTCCTCCCCCCTCCCACTTCCTGTACAGGCTGCTAGCCTGCCAGAGACTCTGCCAGGATCCAGCTCTGGCTCTCCTGATCCCAGACCACCAGGACTCACGTTAATTTTCCCATTGCTACGTTTGTAGTTTATATTTGGTTGATCAGAGAAATATGTATGATGTGGGTTGCTGGCAAGTACATCTTTTTTTTTTCCCTCCTCTTTTTCTTAAGTGTATTTTCTCAAACCATTTCATTCCTTCACTGAGTCCAAAAGAAACTCCCAAGTTCTGCTCACCAGCCCTACCTCATTGCAGCACTGAAGTCAGATAAATGAGATGGTCTACAGACATCTTCTCTGTTCAGCTGGCTGCCAGACTCAGTGGACACATGGCCCCCATCCTTGCCTTGTCTTCAAGGATTAATCACATTTCTTGTTCTCTTATTTTTAAAAAAATATTTTTAATGATTTAAGCCAAGAAATTCCTGAAGCCTTAGACCAGTTTATTGCACATCATTTAATGACATTGCAAACTAGGTTCTTTTTTTTTTTTTTTTGTCCCCTTCTTCCTACCACGCTCCTCCCTTTGTACCCTTTCTCCTCTCCTGCCCACCTCCGGTTTTGGCTTTGATCTTCTGCCCTCACCCTCCTAGTTCTTTCATCTTTCCTGCCTCCTCAGCTTTCTCCCATGGCTCAAATCTGAGTGTAGATCCCACCTCAACTCAAGGGGAAAGAAAGAAACACAAGATGGAACAAGTAATGTATTTGGCATGTGCGAGGGTCTTTTTTTTTTTTTTTTTTTACCCCCATGGAAACTGTTTTTATTTAAATAAGAGACAGCATGCCTTATTTTCATCGGAAAGTGTGTTTGAAAAATTTCATGCCATGGCTCTCAGGAGAGAGTTTTGGAGCCAAAATTATTTGTGCAATTGGAGACGCAGAAAAAAACTCCTAACCAAAGCAAACACCTCTCTCAGCCTACAGAGGGAGGATGAATCCTCCCTCTGCCAACCCCCCTGCCCTTTCTGAGTTGCTCCAGAGCTTGAGGTGACCTGATCTAGGCTGGAACACTGGTAGAGATGGTTGGGACTAAGCCTGCAGATGATACTCTTGCAAATTATTGTACCCTCCCTTGTGTGTTGTTTTTACCTGTCTTATCTATCAGAGTAAAGGTCCCAGAGGTTAGGAACTATATTTTTGTCTGCGTGATCTCTTCTGCAGTGCCTGACGTACTAGACAATTCTGTAGCTCCTGGCTGAATGAATGAGTCAGTGATGTCTGGAGGGGATGGTATGTGCCAGATGTCTACTGTGGAGTATACTGGTTTTGCTCAGCCTTGTGGCCGCAGTTTGGTTTGGCTTCAGTGGTCTGTGTGACAGGGCTACACACTGGCAAGAGGCTTAATCACTACCCAGAATGCGTGGCTTCTGAGAGGCTTGCCCATGCCACAGTGAACCCCATCCTTACTGGGTGCCAGGCTTTCTGGCTTCATGGAAGTACAGTTCTATTCCAGGCTCTACTCTGTTTCTGAGTTGATTGCCGTGGCTTCCCGCTGGCTGAACACTTTATTTCAGAGGGCTGCCCTTAGGGGTCCTGCCAAGGCATAGGTCCTCAGGCGACTTGGATGTCAAGAGTAGTGTTGTGGTTGTCTGCGCCTCAGTGAAGCCCACACAGGAGGCAATGCTCGGGACCCTTCACCTTCTCAAACTCCACCTCCAAGTCCATCCTGGAGAGCAGTGAGCCGCGGGTTCCGCCAGAGAAACCTCCTCATTTTACTTCCCTTGAACCTTTGCCACCTTTCAACAAGTCATCAAGGTGCAGGGAAGGGCCACAGGGTCAGCATGTCACTGAGGGGGACTACAATAGGGCAAAGTCTTCCTATGCTTTGTGATGGTAGCCGGAGATGCAGCAAGCCACCACAAGAACAGTTGAGGCCTAGAGGCCATGAGAGTTTGGGAGTAGAATTATTGGCCCAGAAACTTGCCAATGGCCAAGAGGCTACCAAGCCATGCTGACAGCATTGCGAAGTGAGCCCCATGCGGTGCCCCCACGATCTGGTGGGTCCCATCCAGACCTCAGCAGATGAGTACAGGCTTGTCTTGAGGCAAGAGGGTGGGATGGGACTGACTATACTTAAGAAATGCCTGGATGGGTAGCAAATGACTTTTTTTTTTTTTTTTTTTTTTTTTTAAGTGTTCAGCTGAGTTCATGGAAATAGGGACGGGGTTGATACTATGCAGCCTCCAGCCAAAAGGCACTGTCTTACCTGACTTCTTACTTAACTGAACTTTGACTTGCAGCCTAAGAGAGGTCTCAGGGAGAGGAGGGCCAAATGAGGAAATGCCTTGAAATGCCTTATAGATTACACCGGGGGCATTCTACTGTGGTGCAATGCACCCTGGAACTGGATGTGTAAATTCTATAACAGTTGGGGGGGATGAGCCTACACTTAAGATTTGACAGTTTTGTGTCATGGGAATTCATGATCATATACCAAATACTGTAATTTAATTCATAGCTCTGCTGAGCTGAAGGATGGATCCGGCTACGAGGTGAGAAGAAATTCAAAGGGGCTTAAGATAAAACTTGCCTCTTTGTAGTCTCGCAGGCGACCCTGGTGACGGCAGCCACACCCACATACTTCTCACAGTTCTTATTTTCCTCCCTGTTTTCCCTTGGCTCAGAAGGCAGGTGCCTACTGTACCCTATAAATGTGAGGAGGAAACCCAGAGCACATCACATGGTTTGCGTCTGAACAAATCCCTGTCATCTGTGGAAATGACGTATCAGAAGATACATTTCCATTAAGAAATGGAGGGCCTAGAAGGAAGGAACTGGGCAGGGTTCTATATGAACCCAAATTATTTGGACTTTCTTAGAAAGTACAAAGTTCTGTGAAAAGGAGACTCTGTAAACCCAGAGATGGCCCCAAAGACCAGGGCTTCTGGCCTGTTGAGAGCTGAGAAACAAGAGTGGACCTATTGGCGTTTGATTAGTGCAGACAAGTTAATAAAATAGCCATAAGAATACACAAAGAGAGGATGCACAAGAGGGCTCTGGGGGAAGGTAAGAGGATTAAAGCTGCAAAAACATTCCTCTAATGGATTTCTCAAACACACCAGCCCACAGGCAAGGGCAGGTGTCCTGTCAAACCATTTCCCCCTGAAACCCGATCCATCATTCTGCAGTGCGGCCTGTTAACCCCATTTGGAATTGAAGGGCCTGCGCCCTAGGCCCAGGAAGGTGCCCAGAGCAGCTCGGGGACTGGGCAGGAACCCGGCTTTGCAGACAAAGGGGCCTGGGAATAGGCTGGTTTCCTTCACTTGCAGCCAACTAGATCTCTGCATCTGCCTCATCTGGTGGCTGATTAGGCCATTACTGATCCCACGGCTCCAGCCCACCCCCCTCCCCAGTCTCCTTCCTGCCTAAAAGCACTAAAGAGGGGGTGCTCTGATTTTCAGATCCATCATCACTTTGTTACTCTGCCTGTGATCCCTTAGTGAAACTCAACTTTTGCTCTAGCAGCCAAATTGGATGTGTTTGTCTGGGGAAGCAACGGCTAAGGCTTAAGCTCAGGAGGAACAGGGAGGGCCAAGGACCGAACTACTGCTTATTTGTTTTGAAGCCAGGAAGGCAGGCCTGCCAGTAGGATGCCCAGCTCGGGTGTACTTGGTCCTGCCCACATGGGCTGTTGTGCACATGTTGGCATCAGAACAGAGGGGCTATCTGGCCACATGGCTGACCAGTGCCCAGCTTTGTGCCTCCCCCACTGCACAGCCTTCTGTCTCCAACTTGGCAGTTGTCAGAAGGTGCAGAAGGAGCCAAGAGGAATGAGGGGGGTGGCTGTGTTTTGTAGTGGTGGGTCGGTGAGGTGGGTGCATGGAGAAGTGCGTGCCTTGTGCCTGGATAAGCTCTCGATTACAATGGGGCAACAGCCTGGGCCATTAACATGGAGATGGCATTCTGGTGCCAAACTCCTTTCTTTCTTGTAAAATGATCTGTTAGGTTTGAGTATATCTTTGCTTGAGGCAAATTTTCTTGGAATGAAATAAAGCAGAGGAGGAAAAAAAAAAACTCAAAACTCTTTGGTGGAGTAGTTTTAGATTTATTGGACCGTGGAAGAGAGTGCCTCTTGGTGACAGGAATTTTCCAGATGCCCCTGAGCGGACAATCGCTCACAGCTCGCTTTGTGGGGAGCCTCCTGACTTGGCAGGTACAGCACACACTGTGCGGAGGAGGATTAAGGCCTTTGCATTGTTTAAGTGCATTGCTTTTGAAAAGCAGTTAGCAATATTTAGTCAGAACACACTGTGCGCAGGCCATCCACCCTCTCCCATAGTCCATATCTCCTTCCTCTCTGAGAAAACACACATCCGCTGTCTTGGCTGAGAAGCTCAGCCAGGACTGGACTCCATGATTTTGGGGGTCTAACGCAAAATGAAAATGTGGAGTCTTGTTCAAACTTGTTAAGGATTTGAAGACGGTGATGAGCAGTGTGATGAGCATTAAAGCGAGCACCGGCCCCTTCCAGGCAGAGGGCCACGTGCAGCTGCACAGAGTGCACTCCCAGCAAGCTGGCCTTGGGCTCAGCCTTCCAAATTGTTCATTCATTCAGCAAGGATTTATAGAGCATTTGCTGTATCCTGAATACTGTGCAGTGGGGTTTGGGGCTGGGGTGTGTAGTGTAAAATCAATAGGCCGTCCCCTAGGAGTTCACAATTTAGTTGGAGTCAGATAGTTAAACAATGACGAGATAATTCTTTAAAAGCCCAGAAGGCACTGTACCCACCCAAAGGAAGCAATCCATAAGTGAGATCTCCCCTTTACCCCCAGATATCACTTGTTCAGCCCAGAAAGTAAAAGAGGGCGATAGAAATGAATGGGGGCAGTCTGTCTGTTTTTGCCGTGCCACTGGTGCACAGCACATATTTCCTACTCCACCTTCACTGCCTATTTCACATCTCTTCTGTGACTCCAGAAGTAACCACTCTAGAGGCAGTCTATTTTCCTAATAACCATACTTAGATAAAAGGTTCGTAGAAAATGTGTTGTGCTAGGCCTCTGTCCTTGAGCTTGCAGTGTAGACGAAACACAACTAGGAAATTTGAGTTCATAGGCAACACAAATGGGCATCTTGTACCTGATCGGAGGGTCCCAACTTCCAAGATAGTCCTTCATTCGGTCATTCAGCATTGACTGAGCATCTACTTAGGCCAGGCCCTGGGTTAGGTTCAGAGGACACATACACAAACAAGACTTGGTCCCTGCCCCTAAAAAGTTCACACTCTAACATTGTAAACAGAGAGACAGTGATCCTTTCATAGAAACAAAAGGGCTTTCCTATCCTGGCATGGCTTGTCTAAAAGCTTCTGGAAAGTTCCATTAAGTGGGAAACCTTCTGACCTTACTGCGTGCCCTGATCCCTGGGCTCTCCTCTGGTGACCAGAGTTTGTTTTTGGTAATTACCTCTTCTCTTTTGTGAGAAACCTGATTCCTGCCTGCTCCTGTCGCCTTCTTGCCTTCTCTGGGTCTCCCGGGGAAACAACACAGGCAGGTGGAGTCTTGCAGCAGAATTGCAGTAAAAGCTCGGATGGCGTCTGTTCTCAGGAGCTGAGCAGAATTTTTGGTATGGTCAGCATTCAGAGAGGGTGCCTCAAGGGCTTTCTAAGTACCTTTATGAGGGAGCGTCTGGGTAAATATTCTCATCTTTCTTATCTTCGTCCCCTTTCATTTTATGTCTTCTTTTAAATTCAACCACAGTCCTGAAAAACAAAATTGGAGTGTTTTTTGCCCAAGTGTCCAATTTTGTTCAGCAACATCAGTGATTTGGCTCATACAAAGAGAGTTTTGTGGTTTGAACGGTTAAGTTATTTGGGAAACATTCTGCTCTTGTTGCAGATGGAGCTCCATCCTCTCCCAGCTTAGATCCCAATCTTGCCACCAAGCCAAGTCAGAAGAGACAGCCACCATGTTGTCAGACACCGCAACCTGGTGTCAGGACCCTCAGCCCTCCCATATTCCACTACCACGAGCCACACCGTGGAGACGCGTCTTTGCCTTAGAAAGCCCTCAGAGCATCCACAGATCCTGCACCCCCAGCCCCAAGGAAGGATTAGCCATGACAGAGAGTATAGCTCTGGGTAGCCTCAGCCTTCCTGTCACAACCATGGTTGGCGATTGAGCAGTATCTAGGGCCCGTCACTTTTACTGGGATGTCAAAGAAGAACCAGGGAACTTGACTGAACTGGAAAGAAGAGATCACAATTCTCTTTCAGCCTTCCCTTCCATCTCCATTAGCTGTGCCAGAGCATTTATGCCTTGATCAGTGACCCATCTCCTGCCAGGTTCAGTAGGGCCCCTGGGCCTGGCCAACTGGCCACCATGTCTCAGAGTAACCGAAGAGGCCAGTCTGGGTCACAGGCATCTCCTGGTGGAATTCTTTACACAGTGTCCCCACTCTCCAGCTTATACATACCAAGTTGAACTCTCTTGCAGTGATGGAGGCCACACATTCCATCCTGCAAACTCTTATAGACAACAGAAGGCTGGAGGAAGGACTTGGACCACCCCCAGAAAGCCCCCAGGGAGTGAGGCTCCTGCAGCTGTTTATCATGACTGAAGACACCACGGTATCTGCCCACCCTAAAATGGTGCTTTGTCTCTCTCCTCCATCGAGGCCCAGTTGGCACCTTCCCTTCTCTCCACAGACCTCCAGGACTTCAAGTTGGACGTGCAGCACGTGATTGAAGTAGATGAGGGGAACACAGCGGTCATTGCCTGCCACCTTCCTGAGAGCCACCCAAAAGCCCAGGTCCGATACAGTGTCAAACAAGAGTGGCTAGAGGCATCTAGAGGTGAGTGAGCAAGTGGGGAAGCTGACCACCTCTGCCTACTGCGTCCTCAACCCCCATCAACATGCCCTCCGCTCCCTCCTCACCTCACTGGTCAGCGGTCTTCTGCCTTGCTACATAGCCCTGTAGGATCCTAAAGGGATTGGTTTCCATAAGGAAGGTCTTCTGCCCTTTTGAGAGGAATGTCTTCATCCTCTGAGGCTCTGGAAGATGTTGCTGAGCTGTCACCATTTGATCAAGGCTGTCAGGACAGGGTTCTGGATTCCCTGCCACCAGGCACACACAGCAAGGCGGCCTGACGAACCCAGCCGTCCGTGGGACTGCAGGGCTGCCCGATGGGAGGTGGAGCTCTTTCCCATACAGCAGAGGAAGCTTGCCAGTGGGACTTGGGTTTTTCCCTTCCCATCTTCCTGGTAATGCAGCTGTCTCAGCTGTCCTAGCTTCCTGCTCAGGCCACGGCGTACATGACAGCTGGGCTAGGAGAGGCCAAGCTGTGGTCCACAGAATGCCAGGGAGGAGAAGGGATGTCTCTCAAGATGAAAACAGCTTCTTCCCATAGTTGACCCTTCACTGAAGGCCAAGTAGACCCTGCTTAACTGAACCCACAGCTCAAAATGTATTCCTTTTAGAATATTCTATAGCTACTTAAATATTTTCATTACGTTTTTCTGGTTATGAAAGGAATATGTTCCTGTATTCCTATGAGGAATATATATGTTCACTATAGAAAATGCAGAAAACTATTTTTTGACAGGGTAAAACCCCTAATCCTTCCACTCAGAAATAACTGGAGACTAAGAGGAGTAGAGAATTAATCTCCATTGTCCCTAGCAGAAGCTTGGCTATAGCCTCTGGAGGAAGCCCCACAGGAATCAGGGGTTTTTCCCATTCTGTCAGGCATTAACTAAGCTGCTCATACCTGGGGCAGCCCAGTGGCAGGCAGGCAGGCACCAGGCTCAGTGAACCCAGATTTCGGAGACACCAGGACCCCCCTGGGGCAGGCCAGGCCACCAGAGAGCTCAGAGCTGATGGCCAGTGCTTTGCCTACCAGGAAGCTGAACACCATCCCAATCACTGGAGCGTCCAGAAGCCACGGATCTTTCTCCTGTTGAAAGAAGCAGAACACAGCCCTGGGGCCACGTCCCCACGGCATCCCTGGTCCCGAAGCAGACAAAGTCCAGCAAACCAGTGATGCAGAAGAAGGGTTTCAGTAACATTCATGGAGAAGGTCGTGGTTGGGAGTTAGAATATTCCTCCCTGGTTGCAGAAATTCAATAGTGAGGTGGCTCAGAGCCATGACCCTGACAGAGACTCATGGGAAATTATAAATTTATTTCCCTCCTTCCTGGTGGCTTGCAGGAATGACCATCTCATCTCCCACGTGTACAGCATGGGGCCCTCAATCCTTACAGTGGCACTGAGGTAGCACATATCCTACCACTTTACAAATGCGGAAACAGGATCTAAGAGGTTAATCAGCTTGTCCAAAATCACACAGTCCATGGCAGATCCAAAGTTTAAGCCCAGGTCTGGCAGACCCCAAATCTTGCTTCCTTTCCACCCTACTCCCTTGAAAGTATAACATGTTCTTTCATAGACCTATGTACTAACTCAGGGGATTTAGCCAGTTTGTTAGCTTGTCAGCCAGTTTGTCAGCTGATTGGTTAGTTTTACTCTCTGGCATTTCCGTCCCCCCTTGATTTGAGGTTTTACGGGGAGAATAGCATTTTCAGTTTGGGCTTATTGGGATTCAGGTGCACAGCTCATGGTTTCTGCCCTGCCTGCCCACTGGGGACTACCAGCTGCAGTATTCTGGGCCCAAACTCATCCCATGTCCCCTTCACCCTGCCGTTTTCTCAGATAACTACCTGATCATGCCATCGGGAAACCTCCAGATTGTGAACGCGAGCCAGGAGGATGAGGGAATGTACAAGTGTGCTGCCTACAACCCAGTGACCCAGGAAGTGAAAACCTCAGGCTCCAGTGACAGGCTCCGCGTGCGCCGTAAGGGGCAAGGGGGTGTCTCGCTGATGGAAGGGGCTGGTCAGGCTGAGAAGGGAGGGGATTCAGGGGAGGGGGGGCACAGGCTGGGCTCCAAGTCTGAGTTCTCTGAGGTGGGGGTTGGAGCTGTGGGGCTTGGGCCAGTGGGATATCCAGGACTCACATGGAGTGGGGGTCCTCTCCCCTCTAGCGGCACATGTGCCCTGCCTAGCTCCGGAGGTAGCTGTGCTTGCTTGTCCCTTTCTCCTGCCTATTGGGAGCTCTCCTTCACTGTGAGACTTCCAGAACGGGGATCTGTTGGGATGTGGATGCCAGGGCCGGACAGCCTGGTGCTCAGCAGCTGACAGCACGTGCACAGGACAGGGGATGAGGCGCTTGTGCCTGTGTGAGGCCACAGGGCCTGCCTGGCACAAGGCCAGGCCGAGCTTACACTGTCTGCGCCGCTGAGGTGCGCCCAACACCTCCCTCTGGTGATGGTCCGTGGGGGCCCACACACTCCCCCAGTTGGATGAAAACAACGTCTGCCTTTGCCGAGCATTTCCTGGGGGCCAGGCACTTTTCTAGGCTTCCAGCTTATTCAGTGGAGGGACGTCTTATGTGAAGTTTGGTTTTAGAGGCAGCCAGGGGCAGATGTACTGTGCAGCTAACGAAGCCAAACCTCAGCAGTCCCTCAGTCATGGGATTTTGTATCTGTAATTGTGCATTCTGGTTCTTAAAGAGGGCCTCCCAAGCTGTGTAAGTCTCAGGTCTTACAAAACCCAGATCTGCCCCTGCTTGGCACCTAAAGCAGAATCACACAGGCCAGCGTGGAGGGAGGGGCCCCTGGAGGGCAACCTGCCTTCCAGTAAGTGCTATGCCATTTCTCCGCCAGCACTGGCAAAAGATCACTCCTTCCTTAGCTGAGCAGCTGAGCCAGAAGTTGATTTGCTTTGGGAACCTGTGATACTGTACAGCTAAGGAAGGAAATGCATGTCTTCAAACTGTGGGTCCCGCTCAGCTCCGTGAGGTGCTCACACCGTGAGTCATGCTGAGAACCAAGACCTATGGGTGGTGTGGGGGATACCGTGGACCCTTGTCTCCTAGCTCATCCTTCGACTTGGGGTGCACTTGCTGAGTGCAAGCAGGAAAAGCCACCTACACCATTTGTTTCTCTGTCCAACCCCTCATCTTTTTCTTTGCCAACATGCATAGTTATTCATACGTATGTTGTGTCAATGCCGCTATTCCAGTATATTTCCTCATTTCTTACAACAGCTCTCTGCAGAAGGAGGGCCTTGTTTTTGATAAAGAAACCAAGGCCCAGGGGAGTTCAGTAACTTGCCTCACTTTATGTAGGTCGTAAGCCCCTGAGCGGATGTTTGATTCCAAGTCCACACTGTCTGGGACTGCCTCCTGGGGCCTGGCCACCTGAGGCGGGATGGAGGGGATCCTCTGCACCGAGTCCTGGCCCCACATGCTGCCCTTCACCTCCCGGCCCCTCCAGGTTCCACTGCCGAGGCTGCTCGCATCATCTACCCGCCAGAGGCCCAGACCATCATCGTCACCAAGGGCCAGAGTCTGATCCTGGAGTGTGTGGCCAGCGGGATCCCACCCCCACGGGTCACCTGGGCCAAGGATGGATCCAGTGTTGCCGGCTACAACAAGACACGCTTCCTGCTGAGCAACCTCCTCATCGACGCCACCAGTGAGGAGGACTCGGGGACTTACCGCTGCATGGCCGACAACGGGGTTGGGGAGCCTGGTGCAGCAGTCATCCTCTATAACGTCCAGGTATTTGGTGAGTGTCTCCTGCAGACTTTCTTCTCCTCGGTCTTCTCTATGGTCGGTGGGGTCTTTCTAGATGCTCCTAACCCCAAGGCTCAGACAGGGTCAGGTGCCTCGTGAGAGGTCCCATGCCCAGTGAGTGGTGGAGGAGGACAGAGAGAGTTGGGCATGCTTGGATCCCAGGGGCCAGGGTACGGGCCTGGCATTTCTCTCTAGCCCTTTCCTGTCATGACCGACAGAAGAGACCCAAGAGCCTTTCCTTCCCTCTACCGACAGTCACGGGGAAGGGGGGGACCCATTCCTGACTACAGATCCCTCCCCAGCCTGTCTGGTCCTGGATGGGAAGACCTCAGCCTTTCTTACCCCTGCTCTGGTTTCCTGGCAGAACCCCCTGAGGTCACCATGGAGCTGTCCCAGCTGATCATCCCGTGGGGCCAGAGTGCCAAGCTCACCTGTGAGGTGCGTGGGAAGCCCCCGCCCTCTGTGCTATGGCTGAGGAATGCCGTGCCCCTCGCCTCTAGCCCACGCCTCCGACTGTCTCGCGGGGCCCTGCGGGTGGTCAGCGTAGGGCCTGAGGACGAAGGCGTCTACCAGTGCATGGCTGAGAACGAAGTTGGGAGCGCCCATGCCGTGGTCCAGCTGAGGACCGCCAGGCCAGGTGAGTGCAGCCCAAAAGGCTGGAGATCTCAGCCGCATATTCACAGAGCTCTTTCCTCAACTGAAATCCAACTGAGAACCCCAATATATAAAATAGATAAAAGTGGCTTTTAGTTGTGAGTTTAAGCTTACATTAATTTATTTAAAAGTCAAAAGTGTACATTTTCGCTAGTGGAAATGATTCGTTTTACTGTTGTATTTTTTAAAGGTTTTTTTTTTTTTATTCATTTGAAAGAAAGGGAGAGCGAGTGCACATGAGCAGGGGGCGGGGCAGAGGGGGAGGAAGAGGGAAAGAATCCCAAGGAGACTCCTCATTGAGCGCAGAGCCCAACTCGGGGCTCAATCCACAACCCCAAGATCATGACCTGAGCCAAAACCAAGAGTCGGACTTTCAACCGACTGAGCCACCCATGCGCCCCTTTACTGTTGTATTTTTAAAAATGCTTTTTATTTTGTGGAATCTGTGGGTTCCTAGGGTTCCATGACATCCAGTTTAACAACTACTCCCCTAGAGTTAAGAAAAGCAAATCTGTCCTTTTCAGCTTGATTCATTTCAGCTGATACCTGTACTGACTGAGCAGTTACTTATGTGCTCGGCACTGGACTAGATGATGGGGGGGGGCAGTGCAAAGAAACATAACAGAGATTCCACTTCCTCATGGAGGAGACTAAATGCACCAAGGGAATAATTTGATAACCTGAATCCACATGATCAGATGCCAACCTTCTATGGCTCAGCAGGCTGGGGAGAGGAACTAGCATTGGCAGATTCTGTAGATGCCTCCTGAGGGAGGTGCTGCCTCTCCTGGCCTCTCAGATTCTCTGATGGGGTTACAGTCGGCTTCCCATCTCACATGCCAGGCTGCTGCAGTGGAGTAGGAAAAGGCTGCATGGTGTTAAGACCCTGCAGTGAAGGGACATGTCCCCCACCCCAACATAGGCATAAGGAGGAAGGTGCAGTGTTCCTCAGGAGTAAACCGAACCGTCACTTGAGGTGAGGCTAGTGCATGGGCTCAGGAAAACAAGCAGTTTGCGGAGATGCCTGCCTGCCGCCCGGGGCCATGGCAAGAAGCCTGGGCACAGGGCATCAGGCTGCCCATCTCTCCTGGCCGGGCAGTGACGCAGCTCTCTCTCTTCCCACAGAGCCTGGCTATGTGTGCAGTGGGCTGATGGTCACCTCAGGCTCTGAGCTGAGGGCTCTTCCTGTCCCCACAGGTTTTCTCACTCCTCTCTGTCTTCTCCCTGGGGCCAACAATTCAGCCAATGACCAGGGGAACTAACTAACTAACTCTTCCTTCCCTTCTCTTTCCTTCTTGGTCCTCCAGCTACAACCCTGAGGCCATGGCAGGACGCTAAGCTGGACACTGCCACCCCTTCCATGCTGCCCTCCAGACCTGGAAGCCCTGACCAGATGCTAAGGGGGAGCCCAGGGCTCCCAAAGCCCCTGACATCAGTGCAGCCAGCTTCCCCACAGTGCCCTGGAGAGAAGGGGCAGGTGGCTCCTGCCGAGGCGCCCATCATCCTCAGCTCACCCCGGACCTCCAAGACGGACTCATATGAGCTGGTGTGGCGGCCTCGGCACGACGGTGGTGGCCAGGCGCCAATCCTCTACTACGTGGTGAAACACCGCAAGGTATGGTGACTGGCATTGTGCGGACCTCTCAGACCTGGGCAGGGATTTCTGCCTACTAGCCATCTCCCCTTGAGTTCTTGCAGCCTGGACCAGCAATCCCTACTGCTGCCCTTGACTTCCTGTCTCCTCCGGTGTACTTTCCTGCCACCTCCCAGGAAGTTGGTTGTGAGTTGAGGCATGTGAGACCCTAAGACGCCCAGGAAAAAGTCATGTGTGCTCCTTCAGGTTCTCTGGGAGCTGTTTTCCCAGAAGCGACCACCACCAACTTCTCCTCCTGGGGGAAAGTGAATAGTCTCCCTGTTCACCATCACCTGCCCTCCCCCTTCCCTCTGTCATTTGTCGTTGATATTTTTTATTTTGTTTTTTAACGGAAGCAAGCTCCACTGGGCACATACCTGCAGGAACTCCACATGGCAAGCTAGCTGTAGGGCCAGGAAGACAAATATTTGTGAACAAGTGTTTTCTCTGAGGACTGTAAAATACCCCCTCAGTTTTCAGGATCCCTCATGGCTCGGCTTTGACAAGCGGGCGTTGGAGGTGAAAGCGCATCAAGTTGCTCAAACCTCAGCTGTTTCTCCTTGACAGAAGGAGGCCTGTCCAGGTGGAGGTTTCGGGAGCTAGCAGGGAGGGGACCTCTGGCCCTGGCAGGGTGTGGGGACAGCAGCCAGGCCATCCTCTTGGACACGGTGTCCTGTGAGGCAGGACAGGGCCGTGAGCTCACCTGCTGTTACCCCACAGGGAGAAGGGCATAAGGTTCCCTTTAAGGAATGTCCTGGAGGAGCATTTCTGTTCATCCCAGATGTGTGCTGCTTTTTCTAAGACCATTAGATAATAGAAAATTACTGTTCTTAAATGGATTTTTTTTAATGTTCTTTGATAATGTATTATAGGTGCTATATTTTATATACTAAAAGTATTTATCAACTCTTCTCCCCCTCCAAAACCAAAAAACGAACCCAGCCCTTTGCAGTGCGGCATGTCAGCTGTGCAGTAGCCCTTTCCCCTGCTCTGGACCCTGCCAGCCCCTCTCGCTCTGTTTCCCTCTGTGACCTTGGCTCAGGACAAGTCCGCAGACGCACTGGCTCGTCGGAAAGACCCCTGAGGCAAAACTGCCTCCTAGGTGGGGGTTGGGGTGCAATTTCTCACTAACACGGCCTGCTGGCCTCTTCACAGCCAGCCAGCAAATGGGGGTGAATGTATTTGTAACAAAAAGCTGCATTGTTCTGCCCAGGTTATGGGGCAGGGCTGGTCCTAATCCTGTTTCTGTATGTAACTAGACACCTGCGTCTCGAGTTGTAGACAGAGATCAGGGCAGGCCAGATGCTTACAGTCCGCGGGAGACAAGAACCAGCAATGAGAACAACAGTCATATTTTTCAGGCCAATAGGTGGCCATGAAACTGCTTCACCAAGAGGCAGGCTGGCAAAGGCCATGTGTGGTGATCCGGAAATGCCAGGCCGGGGCCGTATTCACCCTGTGGGTGTGTGACAGTGACTAATGACCAGGCTATTTCTTAGTTCTGTTTTGGAGCCCAGTGGCAGCGTGAGGCCAGCGCCGGGAGGGCCAAGGGAGAAAAGGGGTACAGGGAAAATGAGAGGACCGTGCCCCCGCTGGGTCTGGCTTCGGTTAGGCTCTGGCCTCTGGGGCACTTGGGGCTGCTAGGTGGACACAGCCAAGACAGTAATTATGTCTTGCAAGCAGGACCTTTCTCGAAGGACTAGCAGGTCTTAAGGATCGTCACACAAGGAAGGATTTTGAAGGGAAAAATCAGTGTTTGGGTTGTGTTTCCAGCCCCTTCTCTTGCAGGAGACTGGGAAGCACTCAGCTCATTTTCACTTTTTCCCATTGTGAAGCCAGTTTCACTTCCTGCCGCATCTGCAGACCCTGGGCTACTGTGTCTGGGTTTCCAGTACTACTGAGGATTCTCAGTTTGTAACAACTTCTTCCCTTGGAACAAATCCTGGAAGTCTGACATAAATGAGCCCAGACCATCCCTGTCCCTTGAATAGAAGGTTTTGTTCTCCTTCGGAATATTCTGCTTAGGGATAAGCGCTTTTCCTACCAGCTGTTTGATTCTTGAGCAAACCACAGCTCAAGTCCCTGCAGACTCTGTGAGATGTGCCCTGTTGGCAGTTAAACCTCTTGTCCTGAAAGGTAGGGTAGGTGAGATGAAGCAGCCTCTCGACATCACCTGTCGGGGAGGGAGCCTGGATTTTTTTTATTTAAAGAGCTAGCAATTTGGGGCCATTAAAGGTTAATCCATAACAGTTACAATTCATCCGCAGTTTTTAAGCACAAAGCGAGGCGTGAGGGCAGGAGTGGAAAGAGAGGGATCAAAACGGTGGCCCCCGCCCAGTGGAGGATGTGGGGTGAGTCTGCAGAAGGGGCCGGGCCCTCACCGGGAACCCACTGTGTCCCAGGCTAGTGCCTGACACTTTATATACATCATCTCACTGAATCTTCAGAAGAGACTGAGAGCTTTCATTTGACTAGTGTGAGAAATGAAAACCTTAGGGATCAGAGAGGTTAGGGAACTGGCTCAGGGTTACGCAGCTGGATTTAGAGACACAATCAGGATTGAAACCCAAGATTTTCTGGCTCCCAGACTCTTTCTTTCTAGGACGAGTTGCATATGATTACGAATGTGCCCTCTGGAGTCAAGTCATGATTTTTGCGCTCACTAGCAAGGTAGCTGTAGGCAAATTACTCCTCTCTCCAAGCCTTAGCATTTGTGAAGCAGGAAAAAAACTACCACCTGTCTCTTGGTCTGTTGTCGTGAAAGCTCTTCACAGGGCCTGTAAAGTGCTTGCTGCCATGCTGAGCACACAGTAAGCACTCAGCAGCCGAGATTCTTTCTACTGGTGCTGCTGCTTTTATCCTCCTAATCATCCTCTCAGAACATAAACTTAAGGGACTGTGTTTATTTGGTTTAAATAGAGCAAGGAGAAAAAAGTTAAATGTGGAGGTTTTCGGAAATACAGATAGGAGGTGTTTGGGGGAAATTCTCAGCTCTAAGAGGGCTGTCGACCCTCCCCACTGAATTTTCTTTGACGGGATGGTTAAATGAGGGACCAGGGAGCCTACTTCACTGTCCCAGAGAGGATAGAAGTTCCAGAGCCTGCAGGACCAGTCTGCGCTCAGCAGCGCCACCCCTCCCCAAACCCGGCCCACGGTCCTTCCCTTCCTCCTGCCCTGCTGGACTCCATTCTGCTTTTTCCGCAAACCACGGCCACCAGTAGCTCTGGGCTGAGATGCCAGTTCTGATACCAGCTACCTTCTCCAGCAGGTCACAAACTCCTCTGACAATTGGACCGTCTCCAGCATTGCAGCCAGCCAGCACTGCCTGACCCTCACCAGACTCGACCCTGGGAGCTTGTATGAAGTGGAGATGGCAGCTTACAACTGTGGAGGCGAAGGCCAGACAGCCATGGTCACCTTCCGAACTGGTAAGGGTCACACATTGCCCCCAGCTCGGGGTTTTGTGGGCCTGAGCAAATCCTGCCAGGCCCAGGAGGGGAAGCCCTGCTCACCTTGGCCCAGCTGTTCACCTTGAACTTTATCTTCCTTTCAGCTGTTGCCTCCCTGTAGTTTATGAGCCCAGGCTGAGGTCCTGTGTCTCATCAGGAGAGCTGCCAGCTGGCCTCTGTGGCCACTGCCCCTGTTGCACACCCGTGTGTGTACACACATGCACACACACGCACACCCGCACGCTGGGGCCAGGCACAGTACCATAATGGTCAGGCAGAGCTAGGAATCCGACCACACTGCCAATGTCCTGTATGATTTGAATCACCCTGTTAGACGCCCCCAGCAGAGTCTCAGGCTGAAAGAACTCTCTGGAAAGGGAGACCTAATACAGGCTCCCCCATCTGCTGGTTTTGATCCATTTCCCTCCAGGACGGCGACCCAAACCTGACGTCATGGCCAGCAAGGAGCAGCAGATCCAGAGAGACGACCCTGGAGCCAGCCCCCAGAGCAGCAGTCAGCCAGACCACGGCCGCCTCTCTCGTAAGCCCCCAGCAGCTCAGAGGGGCGGGAGCGAGCAGGAGTCAGGACTGGAACCAGGCCCACCACCTCAGAAGGCTCACTGCTGCAGGTGGAATGGGATCTTGCTCCGTGGGTCTGGGAAGCCTTACGATATTTTCTTGGCATCTCCCCAGCCAACCCCAATAAGAAAATGTAGATTGGAGTTTTTCAAGTAAAATGTTAGTCTGACATGAGGGGTAAGGGTTGCTAACCCTGTGGGTCCAGACAGCACAGAGGAGAGATCCACAGACTCTGGGCCCTCCACAGTCTGACATTGCAGAAGCATGGTTCTAGGGGCCCTAGCTCAAGGGCTTCTTCTGGGAGAAGGTGACCCAGGTTAGCTCTGGAAGTTCTGATACGGCCACCAGACGGGGAGGGTTGGGGGGGGTCGGGTAACAGGCCCCAGTCAGGAACAGGCCAAGTCCAGTTGCAATACAACCACCTTATCGTGTCCCTCCTGCTTCCCTCTTCCCTCACGTATGGTTTCCTCCAGCCCCTGAAGCTCCAGACAGGCCCACTATCTCCATGGCCTCTGAGACGTCAGTGTATGTGACCTGGATTCCCCGTGGGAATGGTGGCTTCCCAATCCAGTCCTTCCGTGTGGAGTACAAGAAGCTAAAGAAAGTGGGGGACTGGATTCTGGCCACCAGTGCCATCCCTCCTTCCCGGCTCTCGGTGGAGATCACTGGCCTAGAGAAAGGTAGGGGTCTGACCACTGTCCCACCTGGTCCTCCAGCTGTCCCCGACCCCTCGGAAGACAGTCGGAAATTTGGAGGCTCTTCTTTCTGCTGGTCTGGCCCCGCCCCAGTCTTGCATACATGGATGCTCTTGGTGGTGTCCCCTCCATCCTACAAACCCTTCCTTATCCTCCCTCTCTCCGTAAGAGGTCCGTAGCTGTCCCCTCTGTGGCTCCTTTCTGAAGAAGATGGGAGTCCTTGTGTCCTTTGGGGACTGGCGTTTGGGGAAGGGCTACCCAAAAGGTCCCTCCAGGTTCTGGGTGTGCTGGGTGGGGGTTGGTCAGAAGTGTTTTCCAGCTCCTGGGTTCAAGTGAGTGTCCCTTACCAGGCACCTCCTACAAGTTCCGTGTCAGGGCTCTGAACATGCTGGGGGAGAGTGAGCCCAGCGCCCCCTCCCGGCCGTATGTGGTGTCGAGCTATAGTGGCCGTGCGTACGAGAGGCCTGTGGCAGGCCCTTACATCACCTTCACCGATGCTGTCAACGAGACCACCATCATGCTCAAGTGGATGGTAAGTGGCCTCGCACAGAGTGCAACAGGGAGATGGGGCCTAGCTTCATGATGACAGGGGCTGGCTGCTGCAGCAGGAGCAGGAAAGAATCACTTTTCTGCCCTTCTTCTAAGATCCTTCCCCTTAAGTGGCCACCCCCCCCCAAGCCCCCCATACCTGGGAATTGAGCCAGAGAGCCTCATCCTTATGGTACCCAGGCAGGTTTAGAGGGGACTTATGTCTTTGGAGAAATGGCCATTTCTGGTCTCCAAGAGCTGGGGGACCTTTAGGCTAAATAACAAGTGATCTTACAGCCTTCCCCCAGAAAGCCTTGGAGATATCAGCAGAAGTATTTTCTTGGCTCCCTCAGTGAATTTTTAAACTCCAGGCTGGGGTAAAATTTCTATCCACCAGTGCTTCTATTCACATGATTTCTCTGCTCCATGGTCAACTTGTTTTTCTTCTCCATTCCCTATAGTATATTCCAGCAAGTAACAACAACACCCCAATCCATGGCTTTTATATCTATTATCGACCCACAGACAGTGACAATGATAGTGACTACAAGAAGGATATGGTGGAAGGTAAGCGGCACCTCAGGTGATATGGTTTTCTCTGTTGGCAAGGGGGGCCTAGGTGTTGGTGAAAGTATAAAACCTGGGCTGGTGGGCCACAGAGCATCCGTGCGCATATCATGGACCCGTGCCACACCTAGGGTCATCAAGATCATAAACCCACATGCTTCCTTTCCTCCAGTGCTCCTCCGCCCCAGGGTGCCCTGCTGCATTCACGGCACCAGCCCAGACACACACAACCCTGTCCGAGTCCGACTGTGACTGGTTCCAGACAGACCAGATGCATATCACTACGTGTGACTTTCTTGCTGTGTTTTCCAGGGGATCGATACTGGCACTCCATCAGCCACCTGCAGCCAGAGACCTCCTACGACATTAAGATGCAGTGCTTCAATGAGGGCGGGGAGAGTGAGTTCAGCAACGTGATGATCTGCGAAACCAAAGGTGATTCTCTTTAGGCTCTCTGCCCTCCTCTTGCTATTTCTAGCCAGCTAGGACCAAGTCACTGTTCCATGTGGCAGGCTGATAACTCTTCCCCATGAAGACACCTTATTTTCTAAGTACTCCTAAACCTTGTCATTTTTAACCCTTCTGTTCATTTGCCTGGGCCTCAGGTATGAATAGGGTTGCCATCCTGATGGCTTCAAGGAAGTGGGGAATTAACTCATACATGATGACCTCATGGAATAGAACCCATCCTTAAGGTCAGAACTTTCTATAAACACTATAGTCCGATAACATTTGGTACTTACATTGGTTGGTTTACTGGATTTAACTACAATTCCATAGGGGTAGGAAAGAAACGGAGCAAGTTCACTTAGCCAGTTAGGGTGGAGCACACTTTGGGCCAAATTCATCTAACGACAAGCCTGGATTCTTTCCCTGCACTGAAGCATGTTAAACATCTCTACATAATAACTTGTTAATATTTGCACATTGGTCAAGTGGATAGATATCATCGTGTCCATTTTGCAAATATGGAAACATCTAACCCAGGTATATTGCAAAGAACAGAATCAGGAGAGGATCACAAAGGAATAGGAATGGAGACAGAAAAGAATCCATTTTCCCGACATTGGCAACACTGTCTCTCTAGCTTTGCACTACTTTCCTCCCCTATTCAGCAAAGGCAGAGTGCCTCCTGTGTGCACTCCCTGCCCGCTTCCCCCCTGTGCAGGGAAGGGAGGGGCTGGAAGTCCTGCAGCAAGTGGCACACAGAGCGCCCAGGGCAAAGAGCAAAGGCTTCACCCTGGCTTCACCCCGGGCTGGAGGGCTTGAAGCTTCAGGTGGGTCTAGCCTGGGGGACAGGGCCTGCCTGCAAGTAGCACCCGGTGGTTGGAGGGTGTGGCATCTAGAAGGAGGATGAGAGAGGGAATGTTCAGGGAAGGACCCGGGGGGGTCCGTGGGCATTGGATCATCGAGGACCCTGTGGCCATGGGGTCGAGAGGGCTTCCTGGTGTCTCTGCGGGAGCGGGCTGGGAGAGAGCGCGGTGCCTGTGAAGTACGGGCGAAGAGAAGGTACAAGTTGGAGTCTGTCCTGAGGACGTGGGGGTAGGACCAGGGCCCGCTAGCACGTCGGGGCCAGGGGAGAATGAGGGGAGTTCAGAGTGAACCGTGAGGTGTCTAGCACAAAGTGCGCACGGATGATGTTGCCATTTATTGAAATGGGGAAGCCAGAAGAGCAGCAGAGCCCAGGAGAAAGGAAGGAGCAAGGGGAAACCACTTGGAGACTTCCTGGGGCTGATTCTTCCGAGACCCTGAGAGAGAAGCAGGTCTCCCGGCGGGGGAGGGCCCTGGGCACAGGGACTTGGCAGCCATCAGGACACAGGACAGAGTAGAGAGAGTGTGGCCTGAGAGGGTCGAGGAGGGCTGGCAGTTCTGAAGAGAAGACAGAAAAATGTAAGCAGCTGCCCTCAGAGAGGTAGCGGGAGATCGCCAGCTGTGCTGTCAGAGTCGAGAGGTAGATGGCTGTGCATGGGCGTTAACAGGTCAGACACAGCCTGCAACTAGCACGAGCCACAGGAGGAGATGCCATCTTGTTAGAGAAGGGGTGGTTCCCTGTTACTGAATGCCCTAGAGCATCTCCCCACCTCCATCTCCCTGCTCTGCGGCCAGGCTCAGACCTAGGACTTTGCAACCCTTATCTGCCCAGGAATAGCAAATCCATGGGTAAATTGTGCCATTCCCAGTTCTTTTGCTGGTTTCATGCATTTTTTTTTAAGGATTTTATTTATTTATTTGAGAGAGTGAGAGAGAGAGCAGGAATGGGGGGAGGGTCAGAGGAAGAAGCAGACTCCCTGCTGAACAGGGAGCCTGATGCGGAGCTCGATCCCAGGACACTGGGATCATGACCTGAGCTGAAGGCAGACGCTTAACTGTTTGAGCCACCCAGGTGCCCCTCATGCGTTTCTTTGTTTTTGTTTTTTTAAAGATTTTCTTCCAAAAGTTCACTGGCTATTCTCTGAGAAAAGCCCTACACCTCTTCTGCCCAAAAGACCCAGTCTGATTCAGTGCTTGGCTCACAAATATCTCAGGTTGTGTTTTGAAATAGAAGGTTCAGTTCCCTTCAGCAATACCAAATCTCCCATTAGAGGCCAGTTTCATGCTGAGCTTGGATGCCACACTCATCTAATACAGAGTTTTGAGGCACTGCCTTGTGAGTTTGACCCCATTTCCCAGTCCCATGGAATCAGGTTTGTTGTTGGTGCTGTTTTTTTGTTTGTTGGGGGGGAAATGTCAGATAATCGATGCTGAAGTGAGTTTTGTCCACAATTACAGCCCGGAAGTCTTCTGGTCAACCCGGTCGGCTCCCACCCCCAACTCTGGCCCCACCTCAGCTGCCACCCCCGGAAACCGCAGAGCGGCCTACGGGCACCGGGGCCATGGTGGCACGCTCCAGCGACCTGCCCTACCTGATTGTTGGGGTTGTCCTGGGCTCCATCGTCCTCATCATTGTCGCCTTCATCCCCTTCTGTTTGTGGAGGGCCTGGTCTAAGCAAAGTGAGTGAGTGACCCCCCTCGGCACCTCGGGGAAGGAGCCTAGGGAGGGGAGGAGGCACCCTGCTTCGCATTCACTAGAGCGTCAGCTCCTGGGTCCCCACACAGGGCTCAGAGAGAGAAAAATATGCCACGCCCAGACCCTTTCCTCCCAGTTCATGGGCCTTGGCAGATGGAAAGCATGCAGTGGAAAGTGGTCTGTCTTCTCTGAGTCTCTGGAGCTCAGTACTTATCTGGCTCCAACTCCTTTCCATGTCTGAAGCTGCTGCTCTGACCACATGTTCGTGTTGCAGATGGACCCCACATCCTCCCTGCCGCTTCTCTGGGCCTGCGGATGCCTTGAGCTTCCCCTCTTGGCCTGTTACCCACTAATTGCTGCTTCAAATGGCAACACGTCTGGGCAACTTGCCTCATTTAAATGTTGCTTCTGTTGGCTCACCACTTCTTGCCCCTGTATCTAGTCACCCTTCTCCCCACTGCAGAAAAGTCTAAATGTTAGAAGTGGGTGACTGGAAGAATATTCGGAGAGAGAATATTCTCATCCCTGAGGCAGTGTCAGCTCCCTGCGTACCTCATTTTACCCTATGTAGTCAGAAGTTTTCTGAGATTTCTGTGGTACTGGAGGCTGCCCTGGGCCTCCTTGGCCTAAGCATACCTCTGTCCTTCTGTCGTTCCAGAACATACCACAGACCTGGGTTTTCCTCGAGGTGCCCTTCTGTCCTCCCCCTGCCAATATACTATGGTACCACTGGGAGGACTCCCAGGCCAGCAGACCAATGGGCAGCCCTATCTCAGTGGCACCAGTAGCCGGGCCTGTGCCCGTGGGATCCATGTGAACAGGGGCTGCCCTGCAGCTGCCCTGGCCTACCCAGGCGTGAAAGCTCAGCAGCACTGCCCAGGGGTGCTTCAGCAGGTAACGTAGTCCTGGGAATGGGGGCACAGAGGTGCGGGCCAGCATAGGGGAGGTTGTTGGGCTGCCTCCTGGGGCTTTTTCCCTTCCAGCCTCTAGTCCTGGGCTGCTGGGTCTGGCTCTCTTTAGTCAGGAAGGAATGGCTCATTCTGTTGAACACCAAACAGGAAAGCTACCTGGACTCTGATGTGACCTTTTTGTTACTCTTTCTTTTGAGCACCAGGAGGACACCAGCGGCCTGCTAAAGCAGACCATTCTTGGCACTGGATATGACCCCCCCAGTCACCAGATTCCCAGGTAACCAGGCCTCTCCCATCCCTGCCTTTCACTCCAGAGCTTTCTTTCTCATTAGCTCCTCAAACCCAGTCTCAGTCACTGAGGGGGGCCGGGGAGGGGGGCACATCTGACAACCTGCTCCACCGGACTTGTCTCCTAAGGAGGTGTTGTGTTTGCAGTTATAATGCCCTTCCTGCTTTGCGGCATGGGTTGGCCTGTCAGAGTCCTTCCCTCGCTCGGCAGGCCAGAGCAGCCACATACAACTGGCTCTGTCCACAGGCCCCTCGGCACCTGACTGCACATCCTTTCACGCACCCACGACTTACACAGAATAAAATGGAAATAGACTAGAATTACCCACGGAAGTGGTGGTATGGCATCTCTTACTGTTCAAATGGTCAGCCCTGACCAGCTCTGATGCCCTCAGACAGGGCGGTGGACAGACAGGCCCACGCTGCCTCCACCTCACTTCTCCATTTGGTCTCGTGCCCGCAGGGGTCCCAAGTCTAGCCCAGACGAGGGCTCTTTCTTATATACACTGCCTGATGACTCAGCTCACCTGCTGCTCCAGCCCCACCAAGACTGCCGCCACCTCCAGGAGCAGCCCACCGCCACAGGCCAGTCAGGTGCGAGGAACGTACCCCAGAGCCCTGGGCTGGAAGCAACCTGGGACCCTCTTTTTCACCGAGGTTGGTGCCAGAGGCAGGGCGGGAAATTGCACAGGCTGGGGATGACATGAAGTAGGTGTCCATAACCCCACAGTGGCCTAGAGAGGGGGAGAGAACAGTCCTCAAAAGTGGTGTTAAGAGCCATCCAACAGCTTTTCTATGGGAGAGACAGGGAGCGAGCGAGCCTGTGGGGGCAAACCAGGTGGGGCCGGCTCTAAAAAGCTGAGAAAAGGACACATCCCCATTTCAGAGAAAGAAGCCCTTTTGGTCTCGGCATTTTAAGACCATTCACAAATTCCTACCGCCTCTCATCACACCAAGAGGCATTCTCTAATCACCCCAAATACCTTGCTTTGTTGGGTCTTGTCTCTTAATTAAGGAATGAGATGATATCAGCCATTAAGCAACCGAGTTCTCACCTCACCCTCCTAACTCTGTGCTTCCACAGAGCCTTTTCTCCGGGGCCTCAGTGCATACCGCCCGCCCCACAGTCCTCCTTCGTGCCAGGCTCTTGGAAACCAGTGGACGCTTGGTTGGGGCACATGCTGATTCAGACAACTGGCTAATGCTTCTTAGCTTCCATGGCATGAATGTCCATTCGCATGCAGATCCTAGACTCTGTCTCTGGGAGATAAAATTCTAAGACAGGCACCTCCTAGAGCCAGATCCCAGCATCATCAAAACGACTCCATCTGGGGTGGGATGATTATGCCCAGAGAAATCCTATCAGAGGGGTAGACTAGCAGCTTATATCTGGAAAGAACAGGGCTCTCTTCCACATTTCATGGGCTCAGCTGACTTCATCTGCCCCAGGGTATAGGCTTAGTGCTTGAGAGTCTCCGGTGTTCCCTCACTGAAATGTGTAGGTGGCACATGGGTAACAAGTGCCCCACCCCCCCGCCATGTCTCTAAGACCTGAGAACAGAAATGCCCTTGCCATAGTTATGTCTTTCTGCCTCTTTTAGGGCTAGTATAACCAACTCCCATCACAGAGACTGACCCAGTACCACTGAGCAACGGTCCCTGGTCAGTCTGGATTTTAATGTTTTCCATTTTTCTCTCCCCTCAGGGCCCCCGTGCTGCTTGGGCCTTGTACCAGTTGAAGAGGTGGACAGTCCTAACTCCTGCCAAGTGGGTGGAGGAGACTGGTGTTCCCAGCACCCCACAGGGGCCTACATAGGGCAGGAACTTGGGATGCGGCTCTCCCCCAGCTCACCAGTGCACGTAGCTTTTGAAACACCACCTCCTACAATTTAGGCAGAAACCAATATCCCAGAAAGACTATATATTGTTTTTAAAAAGAGAGAAAATTGGTATTTATTTTTCTATAATAGCCATATTTATATATTTATGCACTTGTAAATAAATGTATATGTGTTTTTATAATTCTGGAGAGACACAGAGAATCCTACCCATTGAGTTATGAGGGGGAAATCAAAGAAGCCCCCGTAACAGGATTCCACCTGGCAAGAGTAACACAGTCTGAGGAGGCAACCCTTCACTGAGCACCTCTGCCTCCACCCAGGAGGCCACACAAGGCCCCCAGAGAAGCTGCTGAGAGGATGAATCTTAGGCACACTGTCCATGACCAATGATGAGGGAAAAGCAATGGCCCCCATATCACAGGCTGGAGACACTTGTGAAGACGACTGGACCGAGTACTACAGGAGACGTTTTCAGAAGATGCTCATGAGAATAGACTAAGATGTGTATAGTCCTATAAATATTAACAAACTTCCAGAATCAATAATCTGTGGCAACCTATCTCTGTAAAAACAAACACTGTAACTTCTAAATAAATGTTTAGTCTTCCTGTAACCTTCAACTTTGTCACATGAGTCAGCATCCTCTTTAGATGTTAGGATTCAGTTTGAGTATTTGAAGAAAATCTCCACTTGTGACATTTCAACTCTGTCAAGAGTCTGAGAGCTGGTAAAGGTAGCAGATGTCTAATTCTTTGTCTTTTTAAGTATTGTGTTAGTAACTGTTTAGCCCGAGAGGGAGACAGTGTGAAGTAGTTAAGCAGATTCGCAGTTCTCTTACTGAATGGACTCGACTCGAGGTAAAGCTTTGGTCACAGAGATATGTGTGGAAGACGAAGTATTTTCTCCAGATTGCCATTTAGTTAAGTGCTAGGCTGCACGTGCATGTGTGGTGCCTGATAAAGCTCACTTTTCTTTCCAAAGATAGACCAACATTGCCAGAGGAGTTGACTCACTAGTCGTCTAAAATCAACATTTACTTACTTCCATACAACCACAGGATCAACCTTTATACCTGCAACTGGCACTAGCTGGAGGCTGAAGCTTTGCACTGAAAGCCCTAACACTCAGCCGTTCTCAGGAGGGAAATTGTGTGCTAGATTTCAGCAAAGGTGAGTTACAGATGCAATGCAGCCTGAGACTCTGAATCTGGTTACGAGTCCTGGGGCCAGACTCACTCCACCCTAGTCACCCGTGGGAGAAACCAGACACTCAGACAAGTGCACCCTCTACTGGCCGGAAGAGATACCGGGCCTGCGCTTACCTTTGTTGCATGCTTTTTCTGTCCGACAGCTAAACTGGGAAAAGCGTTCTCATCGAGATGCAACATGATCTTTAGAAAAGTTGTGTTTAAAAAATACTTTAAGAAATAAAATGAAGGACTGTAAGGAACATGGAAATGATAGAAGAAATAAGATGTAACTTCAGCTACAGCCCTGCACTGTGGGCCTAAAAGTCACTTCCAGGAGTGGGACAGGGCCAATACTCTCAATCCTTACTCAGCTAAGCCAGGGTCTCTCCGAGCTGGGCTGTAACTCACCTCCTAGCCCACTGGCTTTAAATTTTATTTTACTTATTTATTTTTTTGCTCCTTGATGATCCCATGTAGTTGTCGAAGTGAATCTTGGTGAACTTTATGGAAGTGATACGTAAAATTGCTTTCTGCACAGCCCCGGAACCATAACAATATTGAATGGTTTTTGCTCTCAAAAAAAAAAAATTCTAGGAGAGAAAAAGCACTTCTAAGGCACATTAAATGAGATAAATATGTGTATTTACCTTAGCCAATAGCAGGAAAAGAGGAAAGGCATCAGGCCTCTAAATTTTAGCCTAGAAAATAAAATGGCTTGGATATTCGATTTCATTGTATTTTCTATTTCTTTAGATTCAGATTATTATAGTGCCTTTTAAAAGTCTGATTCAGCCGGCAAAGGCTATATAATTTACCAATGGAAGAGCAGGACCTAGTGGGCAGGCGCTGGTGGGGTGCAGAGCCCAGCTCAGGCCCACAGCCCCGCCCAGGCATGGCAGTCCTCCGTGACAGGACAGCCGGCCTTGGCAACAGTGACTAACTGTGACACAGGGCTTCACTTGACAGCTGCTTTTTCTTCCAGCATTGGGTTTTGAGGGTACTGTGGACAAGGGTTCAAAATAGCCAAGTTACGTTAGCAGTTGACCCAGAGGTAACTCCGTGTGGACAGATTTTGGTCTCACTCTGAGAGGTCAGGCAGCTTTCTCCGAGACACAGCCAGAGGAGAGAACAGTCTGATCAGGGGAGCAGGAGTGAATGGAAAGTTATCCCCCACCAAAGCTGAACCCTGGTGGTCTCCTTCTGTCCAAAGCTGAACTTCCCAAAGACTCTGATACTATACTTAAGTACAGATTTAAGGCTAAGTCTGGAATCACGTAGAAATGAAACTAAAGCTAGCTATAGGTCTTGTTCAAAATAAATTCAAAATAAACAACTGATTATTAACTATATTGTCAAACCTACAGGGTGAAGGCCTGACTATTGTGGACATAAGTGGTGATTTTAGTCTAGTTCGATTTGGGGGGGGGGACAATAATCCTGATTGGTTTTACAGAGTTGAAAAACTCAGGGAGTCTTTGCCACAGCTCTTCCATAGACTCTAAAGTCATTCTTGCTGCAATTAGAATCACAGAATTTCAGAATGGGAAAGAGACTTAGAGCTTATCCAAATCCTTCATTTGTCAGATAATAAAATGAGGCCCAGGAAGATTACGTAACTTCCCCTGGCTCTCACTACCACCTAGGGAATGGGGTCTCCCCGGAGACCAACCTCTTTATCCAGGCAGTTGCTCATTGTGGTAGCCAGCCAGCGAGGATCTGAAGCCTCCTGCCAAACAGCTAAGTGAGTGCGTCTGGAAGTAGCCCTTCCGGCTCCAGCCAAGCCTCACATGGGGTGGCCCCAACACACAGCTTGACCACAACCTTGGGAGAGACTCTGAGCCCAGAGCAGCCCGCTAAGCTACTCCCAGATCCCTGACCCTCAGAACCTGGGTGAGAGAAGTGCCTGTTGCATCAAGCAATGTTCGGGGGTAACGTCATGTAGCAATAAGTAAGTAAAACCCTCAGAGCTAGGACTAGCAATTTTTGTTAGATGCTTGAAGGGCACACATAGTTTAGAGCGTACAGCAGAGGAAGGGACAGTGGGTGCTCTCCAGTAGAGAAGCTACTTCACCAGAGATTTAAGCTAATGAGCACAAACTTTTTGGATCACTTAAATAGGAACATGAAAGAATCTTTGAAAGGAAGCAAGTCCTATCTAATCCCGAGGGAGGACAGATCAGCAGGCTGGTCACACAGGTTAGGAAGACGACATTGCTGGGTCACTTTCTACACTGATGTAATATCGCCTTCCTCACCTTTCCTTCTCCATGACTAACTTCTATTCTGGGACAGCTCAGTGGAGATGCTCATTCATATATATGGACCCATAGAGCTCTGAATCTCAAATGCTAAGCTCTGTTACTAACAGGGGTCCAAATATCAGGGAGAGCATTCCTAAATGGGTACAGCCATGAATCCCTATCACCACTTACCCCCAAACGAAAAGGACAATCAAATTAGTTTAAAATGTTATGCACAATCAAAAGTGATGGTTGGAGCCAGTCTTTCAGAGTGATAGAGTGATGTAACCTATCAAGCCTTAGGGATCTACATCAAAAACAGCAAATGACTCGACTAGAACCCGAAAGAAAATGCAGAGGACATGAAAAGCTATGGGGCTACTTAGAATACTGCAAACACCTCCAGAGAAAAGCCACCGTGTTGACCATTTTGCAAAACATACTCCTCTGCTCCATTCAGAGCTGAGGAGTTTGCCAAAGCCAGGGGTGATTCAGGAAGCTGGGTAGTCTCTAGCTTTCCGCCAATCCAAAGCTAACAGCTCTGTCTGCATTTCATGCATCCTGAGCCCTCAAATAACTGCTCTGTGGAGTTAACAATGTCAGAATTCTGATTTGCATCTCATTGTAAGTTACTGTTGGCAGAATAGCTTGTGCTTTTGGTTTTTGTTCTCAGGAAACACTGAATATCAGAGTTGATTTTCCAAGGACTGAAACAAGCAAGCTTTCTAACAGATTGCTAGTTATTCCTGCTGATGGCTAAAAATTCAGATAAGCAAGAGACAAATTTCCTAAAACAAGATATATTGCAGATGCTTTCTTGCCATTTTGAGATACATACAGCCTTCTGAGACTCCATATTCAATCCAGTGGGTTCCAAACAGATCTAAAATGGTTCAGTTCAATAGGAAATAGATGTTGGGTGCTAGAGTCCGTTCTAAGATAACCAAATTGGAGAAAAGTTATTAAAACTATATGAGTGGATCTGGTCTTAGACTTTTAAATAAATTCACTTTAAAATAATAGGACTATTGCAGCCGGCAAGGAAACAGAACTTCTGGTAAGCTGTATGTCGGAAATCTTGGACGGAGTTGAGAGAAAAAAGCAAACTTAAAGGCCCATGGGCTTCATCTCCTTCTCTTGTGGAGGCTGAATCGGGGGGAGGATAAGACCGCCTTTCTTACGCAAGAGAGCAATCTCTTCCTTTAAGGCCACAATCCTTTCTGCCTGGAGTTGGATCAATTCAATGACCTTCTCTCTTGCCACAATGTCCGCTTTCCGAGGGCCCTGGAAGGCATTGCCCTGTTAAAAGAAAACACCTCCCTGCTTTAAGCATCACGCGTAATGTGAAAAATTCCCCATTCTTATGTTAGGAGTGCCTATCTTACTGTCAGTTGCTTCTTATTTTAAGGGGCCTTCAATTCTTCCACTGAAATCCCACCATTAGAAATGTGCCCCTCTGGCTAATGAGTAACTCTTAAAATGCAAATCCCACTAAGCTAGCTATCCTTCATTCCTACTGTAGAAGGGCTCAGCACTGGAACCATAAAAGACGGGGTGCCCCCTTTTTCTATACGGCCCATATTTTGTTTCCCAAAAAGGAAATCTCTATTTGCTCATCCAATTCCTTCTCTTGTCCAGCCAACTCCTGCTTATGCTCCAGACATCACTTTTAGGGAGTCCTTTGTCCTGTGGACCAGATTAGGATTTCCTGTTCTGTGTTCTTTCAGAACATCCATCATAAATCATTGTGATTATGAGACTAAACCATTAAAATTTATATCTGAGACTCCTTTTTTAGGTTGAAAAAGTGGCAGTTTCATATGGTTCAACCTAAATGCCTGTTTGAGTTCTTGTAAGAGCCTGTGCCTTTAAGAGCTAGATGGATCTCACCACTCTACCCAGCACCTGTCCTGGAGCGTGTTACATAAGGACATGCTCAAAAAGCTTTGAATGCATGTTAAAGGGAAGAAGACACTTATGTAGTATATCCATTCTGTGCTTAGAGCAGAGGCAGCCATCATGTGACCTCGAAGGAAACTCCAAAGCATCACTGAGAGAATCAGAGAGCTAATGGCCCTGGCATCACAGGCCCACTAAGCCAAAAACCCTCAGTCATCACCTCCAGACTTCTTGTTAGTGAGGAAAATGACCCTATTTAAGCTACTCTCCACAGGGCTTTTGGCTACTTGTAGCTAAACCCATGTCTCAGCTCATGGCATCACTCCAGCTGGTCACTTTGAAGTCACCTTAACTTTCCCTCATTTTCCTCACCATATCCAGTCAAAGTTTGGCTATTCTTACTTTGAAATGTCTGATCCTTTTTTGTTCTTGCCATCTATGCCTAGACTGTTGGAAGAATAATAGCAATGGACTCAGCCTAGGAGGTGGACAGACCTTGGTTTAAAAACTAAGCACCATTCATTAGCTCCGAGGCAGTTACTTAACTACTCTGAGCTTTGGAAAGTAGTATTTTGAGACTAGTAGTATGAGACATTCCACGTAAAGAGACTATACATGAAAATCTATTACTTTAACACCAAAAAAATTATCTATGTGAAGATACGTATGTAAGGATCTGCTATGTAAAGAGACATATACTATTTCCTTTCCCATTTAACTGATCTACTCAAACACTTCAGACTCTTTTCTCCAATATATCTGGACTTATCAAAGCACAAAAGCCAACAAGTGTGTATGACTGCTTATTCTATGAAGATCGTGTTTAGGCATTAACCTTCTGGAACACTGTCCTGATTCTTAACTCGAAAATTCTCAAGTGGATAAAAGGCCCTCAATACTCAGATTTCTAGTATCCTCTCATACCGAATTTCTAATAATAAACCTCCCAAATCCTCTTATTCATTCTTTTTTCTAGACTTGTGCTTAGACAGGTAGTTCTTAAACTCTAGCCTGCATCAGAATCATCTGGAAGGCTTGTTAATGTAGCTGGCTGGGCCCCTCCCCCAGAGCTGCTGATTCAGTAGATCTGTGGGTGGGGCCCGAGAATTTGCATTTCTAATAAATTCCCCAGGTGATGCTGATGCTGTTTTTCAGGGGACCACACTTTGTGAACCCCTGGCTTAGACCATTTCCAGGATGCTTAAAGAAAACCAAGGGAAACAATGGGTGTTTTTGCAGATACTTCTCTAAGAACATGACATATATTTTAAAACGTGTCGCATATGTGTTAGGTTCCTAAAGGACACCTCACCTAGGTGAACCTTGAATCAGGTGAACCTGCATTAAATAAGTTATCCACCATATACTATGTATTAAGTATTATGTCAGGATCAATAAATATTATATAAGAAAAAGTTGAAAGCCATAAAAAGTAACAAGTGTTTTAATAAAGTAATATGAGATCCCACAATTAAAGATACCCACTTTAAATCAAATGAAATAAACAAATATTGGAAATGGGTATTTGTTACCAAATTTAGGGATTATTTTGGTGCCATTTGTACCTAACTAACCTTACCTCTCCAGGGCTAAGGCAAACCCCATAGATTAGTACATATGTAAACTCGTGGCACCCAAAAGGCATACAGTAAAACTAGTCCCTCAGGCTCACCTATAAAGTAGGTACTAGCAACTTCATGTCCTCAGGGACCCAGGTGGACTGAAAGTGGCACAAGATCAAGGTTTGTTTAAATGCCAGTACTTGATATTCCTGTGAATAGCTACCTTCACAGAGCTTCCCCAACTCTGATAAAAGGTCTGAAGAAAAGCAACATACCTGCTGGTTCTGTAGTGTATTCAACTGAGAATCAAGTTTCTTCTTTTCAATACATAAATCATTCATCTGATGAAGCTTTTGAGTGTGTTCCTTTGTCTTCATCATCAACTCCCATCGTACCTGAGCAATCTTTTCCTGCCAGGACAGGAAGATACAAAATGGGTTAATAAGAGAGGAAACAGAAAAATACATGTCCAGATTTGATCAAAACCATTCAGCAAATATGCATATGAAAAAACATAATCGAAAATCACTATGAAAATGCAACCAGAGCCAACTGTATTGGCTCTGGTTCAATTAGAGAAAAGAAGAATGTAGGTGTGCTCAAAGATACAAGGAGGTAAAAAAGATAGGCATAGATATCACTTCATGGTTGAAGAATGAAATCAGTATGCAAACTGAGTGCTGCTATTCATTACTTAAAAGGAAGAATACTAATCTAAGCAGCAAACTTTCATATATTGTTCTTTCCCCAGGCTTGGCCCAAGATCCTCAAGTAGCTAGCTTGAATGGCCATACATCTCCTGGTGGCTTTCCTTTGTTCTCTTACTGCTCCAAAAATTATTTTAGATTGCACATATTATCTCCAGCATTCCCCTCCCTGAAAATCTTGGATAAGCAAAGATGAGACAAGATGACACTAGGAACCTCTTCTCCTGCCCTGTCTACTGATAAGACAGGAAACTGGAGAAGTCATAACGACTTGGGGGCTTATAAAATCTTTATACAAGCTCCTATCTTTGAATCTGGCTACAATTGGGACACTGCCTCATCTAATAGCTCAGGGAACAGTGTAGGCATTAACATCTTCTAAGACCCTACCAGCGAAATAGTCCATACCTGGTTATAGAATTTATTATTTAGAGATGTTTTCTAATTTCCAGATATGAACAGCATGTAAAAGCTACAGGGAGCACTACAACTGCGATCCTCAGAGCACGGCGGTTCCACCTCTAACACGGTCAAAGCATTTATTTATATGTTATTGTAGACCTCAGAGGGGAATCCTGGTCATAGTCCATGCCATTTTGTTATATTTTCATGTACCCAGGACCCCAAAACCTAGTGCTGGTGCTTTCACCCCAAGACAGACAAGTCCCTTCAACTAAGTGAATGGTCAGGATGCTGAGACAGGCTTAAGATCATGGGGGAGCTGAGCGGGGCCCACAGACTCGTCTCTGGCTGCTCAGATGCTTCGCAGGAACCACGGACAGTGTTTCTTGCCTTGACCCACGTTCAGCCAAGGCAGGTCACCTGTTGTCTCAGCCATACCTCCCACATCTTCATTTCCTTTGCATTCGTTAGCTCCTTTCGAAGTTTTTTGATCTTTAGTTCTTCAAGCGTTGTGTTCACAGAAAGTGTCTGAAGGGCTTCTAGGTCTATCACACGGCCAAACTTGCTGATCATTAGTTGATGGACCGTTTCTTCCATTTCTAAAGAAAGACATCACTGTCTTAGGTTGTTCCGTGGCCCCCACTGTTATTAAATGAACAATACCAGTAGCAACAACATTCCAAAGAACAGGTGGATGTTCAGAGGATGGTAAAAGATTTTATGTTACCAGTTGACTTGTCCTCTGTGACTCTTCGGCAGCTCCTTTCCTCACTTACAATGCCCATTCCTGGTTGTCTTTTCATCCACTTGAAAATCCTGTGTAAAGCAGACTCCGCTTTCCCCCAGATGCTTCCACCCTCTGCTGTGCCCCTCCTCAGACTGTGAAGGGCCCCAACTGGACAAGGGACTCCTCAGATTTTTTTTTTTTTTTTTTTTTAGTTACTGATCTCTACGGCATCTCGTGTTAAGAACAGAGCAGGCACTTAGAGGAAGTTTCCATCATACTCCAAGTAAAAATTAAAGTCTGATTCTCAAACATTCCAGGCTCATTCTCATCTCAGTTCCCACCGACTGGAATGTTCTTCCCCAAATAACCACATGGCTCCCTCTCGCCAGCCCATTTTCTGAAAGCAAGTTGTAAGGCTCATTTCCAATACACTCAGTTCTGAAGGGGTAACCAAGGTCCTCGTGCTCTAACCAGGGAAAACCACACCTTACCAGTATGCCACCTTTCCAGGGAGCGGTTTCTGGCTCCTACGGACCTGAGCACTCTTTTCCGTCCCTTCTTAATTTTTCTTCTTAGCAATGATCTCCATCTAACATGCAATATATCTTACTTTTGTTTACTTTCTTTCCTCAACATGAGAACCCTGGAACTTCTAGGGAAAATTCCATTTGTGGGATCTGAGCTCCCCAAGAAAATGTAATTCTTGTAACAAGACTTTCTCAGGTACCAGACTGTCCCCTAAGTGAAGTCCGAAGGCCCTAAGGTATCAGAAGATGATACAGTTCTGCAATGGTGTGGAAGTTTGTATCTGGTGTCATTGTTAGGGTTTGACTATAAGGATATAACTGGCATGACTGCTGTTGTGCATGACCCGGGAAGGGCTGTTCACTTGTATTCTGTGTGAGTATAGTCCCCATGGACTTGTGTAATGTGGCGGCCATGATAATCAGTGATGCAAAAACGAAATGATGCTTAGATTATTTGCACACATGTGCTAGCCTGTGGCTGCCGGCTTGGCCTCAGTAAGAACCTTGAGACTCCCTCCAGCTAGTGCCCTCTCCCATGACAGCCTCATGTACTAGGACGTGGACTGTGGTCCTTGCCATTCCCCCGGTGGAGCCAGCCTAATGCCCTTCTCCTGATTTGATTAGGCCAACTAGTGTTTACCAGGGACATAAAGCCTTCTGGGATATTTACCACATGCCTTCTCCATGGCCAAGAGCTGTGTTCTCCTTGGAATGTGAACTTATTCCTTCCCACCACCATGTTCTAGACTCTCCTCTTCTTGTTCACTGAGTCTATGGAAGGAGGAAGGCAACCTCAAGCCAACTGTGGTGTTTCTCATCACTGCTAAGCCTTTGTTCTCTGGCTTACAGAAAAGGAACCCACTCCTAGTTCCACCTTCAGAATCAGGAAAACTTTAACCAGACTCACAACTTGCTTTTCAGAAAATGAGGTGGGGGCGGGTGGGGAGAAGAACTGAAAGTTGCTGAGTAAAACTTATACCACATGGAACTATTCCCTTTTATTTCCATTAACACTGAAAATTTGCATAATTCATTTCATCTTCACACATTTTCCCAAAATGAAAGTTTGCCCAAACTGAAACAAGCTTCTTTCCTTGTTTTCATACTAGTTTATTCCTTGGTTTGATGAATAGTACTTTCAAATATAAACAACATTCATGGCCTACTGAAGCCAGAGGAATGTGAAGTACATGAGAAGCACCGGGACCTCAAGGCTTACACCTGACAAAACTGTGTGTCTCAAATCAGTGTTATTTAAACATGCAGTCCTAGTATGTATTTTTTTATTTTATAATCCAGCTGCTCATGAAGGCAGAACCAGCTGCCCATGAAGGCAGAACCATCAACACTCACTGGAAACTGGCCTCTACAAATCCAAGCAACTTGGATTGGTTGACTAGTTGACTACTATAGGCTTCCCATTTTTTTTTCTTTTTCAAATTAATATATATATATATATATTCAATTGTAAAATACATAACATAAAATGTATCATTTTAAACATTTTTAATTGTACAGTTCTGTGGCATTAAAATAGATACTAAGATATTAGCAATATTGTTGTTTTTATTTTTAAGATTTTATTTATTTATTTGACAGAGACACAGTGAGAGAGGGAACACAAGCAGGGGGAGTGGGAGAGGGAGAAGCAGGCTTCCCGCCGAGCAGGAGCCCGATGCCCGCATCATGACCTGAGCCGAAGGGAGACGCTGAATGACTGAACCACCCAGATGCCCCAATATTGTTGTTTTTAAAGTTGGAAACTTCACAACTTACACTTCTGTTCCATATATCAAATATTTGAAATGTATTTTAAAGGATAATAATCTTTATACTGTGCATCTTATAATATCCACAACTCCAGATAGATTAAAAATGCAAATATGAAGAACACTACTAATAGAGGACACTATGGACAAAATATCTTTATGATCTCAAAACAGGAAAGGATTTCTTAAGCAAGATATATACACAGACACAATGCACAAACCACAAATATTGATAAAATTAACTATATTAAGATTTTAAATGTCTATATCCCAAAAGGATACACTAAACAAAGTAAAAAGGCAAGTCACAAGAAGAAATTTGAAGTGCCTTAAAAGACAGAATATAGAAAGAACTCCCTAAATCAGTAAGAAAACAAGTAGAAGTAAAAAACTGGTAAGGTTTATAACAGGCAAGTTACAGAAAAGGAAACACAAATAAATGGCAATTAACTAATGTACGTGAAGATATTTAACCTCACCAGAACCCAGGAATCATGAATAAAAACCACAGTGAAATACAATTTAACATCCACCAGGCTGGCAGATATATTAAAGTCTGACAGCATCAAATGCTCCTGAGAATATGGAGCCTGAGCCGTTCTCACTGCCAGGGAAGTGGCAGGCCGGGGTGGGGGGGGAGGCGGGGGGGGAGGGTTGGAGATAAAATGATACAACCACATTGGAGAGCAGCTTGGCAATATACAGGAGTGCCTGCCGGAAATGCATAACACCCCTCTACAACCCAGACACCCCAGTCCTGGGGATTCACTTTCTCCCGTGCACAAGGAGATGTGTACAAGAAGATTTACTATAGCTCTGTCTTCATGAAAAATTAGAAATACCTGAAATATCCATCAACAGAAGATTGAAGAAAGAAGTTCTTTCAGAGTCCTACAATGGAATATTATCGTAACAGTTAAAGTGAATAAATTACAGCAGTATGGATACCTCTCAAAAATTGGTTTAATGAAGTGAACTGCAAAATGATATGAATAATATTACAGTTAAAAACATGCAAAGTTGTTCCATATGTTGTGTGTGGATACATACATATGCATATGTGCTCACCTGCCAGTTGACCCTGGGGAAGGGCCTAGGGGAACAGTAGCAGAAAGAGGAGGGCCTTCAGTTGTATGGGCAATGTTTTGATTCCTTAAGCTTGGCGGCTAGTTATGTTGCTCTATATTTCATCATGCATAAAACCTTTTAAACTTAAGAGAAACAGTTTCTATGATAAAGGATTTTTTTTTTTAAAGATTTTATTTATTTATTTGAGAGAGAGAGTAAGAGAGAGAGAGAGAGAGCACATGAGACGGGGGAGGGTCAAGAGGGAGAAGCAGACTCCCCGCCGAGCAGGGAGCCCGATGCGGGACTCGATCCCGGGACCCCAGGATCATGACCTGAGCCGAAGGCAGTCGCTTAACCAACTGAGCCACCCAGGCGCCCAAGGATTTATTCTTTTAAAACAAGAACGTGACCATTCATTCAGTGGTATCAGGAGAGATGGTAGCTAGGAAGACGAGCAAGTGTTTCCTTGCTCTCAATGGTTCTGATTCTGTGATAACTTACTGTTTTCAAAGCTGGAGGTGGTCACTTAATAGTTCCCTCTCTTATCAAGATAGTACGGGATAACCCGTGGGCTTATTTACTCACTGCTTATAGTTTTTGCCATCTCTCTCTTTTCTCGGATAAGCTGTTTGCGCCTCTCCCGGCAGTCCTTGTTAAGTTTTTGCTGCTTGGAATTTTCTTCATGGAGCTGTATGATTCGTTCTTGGAGCCGTCCCAAGGAATGGTTAGAAAAGACCAAGGTTCCAGAAAGATCATTAGGAATTTCTCCAAATGCTACATACTCTACCTATCAAAACCAAAACAAAACCAAGATCAAACTAAATGTAAGATCATAGAAAGCACTTCCTTTTCTGTCCCTTGTCCCTTGGACTTCTGTCATTCCCACCACTGAGTAAGGTAAAAGAGCTGGAGTTGCCTTCAGATAGTAAGCCACATTATGTCCCTGTAGGGACAGCAAATCTTCCCCCAGACCATGCCTATTATCTGCTGCATAACCATGGAACAAACATGTCACGGTGGGTGTAGTGTAGGCAAATCGCTACATAAAGCCAATCCAATTTGGGTCAGGTTACACAAAATATATGTGAGGCTGATCTAAGTTTTTCTTCTAAAATACAGCTTTCTCTCTTTACCTGACAAAATAGGGTACAGAATGCATCTCTGCACCTTAATATACGCTGTAATTCTAATGAGTGTGGAAATGAACCAAGAGGCAAGAAAAAGAAAGGACATTTTACTTTTGTCTTGCCCTCCCTCATTAACAAGCAGAGATTATGATAATTCTTGCATCATTAATTCATGTCTATTTGAAGATGGTGTGAAAAGATGTGCACAAGATCCAAGATTTCAACTTCCAAACCATTCCATTCTTAAGTCATAAGCTCCTTGGGGCACCTGGCTGATTCAGTTGGAAGAGCATGGGACTCTTAACCTCGGGGTCGTGAGTTTGAGCCTCATGTTGGGGTGTAGAGATTACTAAAAATAAATAAACTTACTAAAAAATAAATTAAAAAAATTAAGTCATAGGCTCTTCATTTCTTCAGACCTGAAACAATTCATTGGCCTTTGGAAGTGATAATGGGCCATCGGGAAATACATATGTTTGACTCTTACTCTTTCACAACAATTTGAGAATGCATAAGAAAAGCTGGGGCGTCATTATTCAGGTAGAATTCTCAGCAAAGGGTTGCATTTCTTCCCACAAGTGACCCAAGAATCTTTTCTGGGAAAGCCTCGTTGTGGTGGCTCTTCTGCTCAGACAGGGTGGCGCATCGTCTCCAGACCCATCACCTGGTGGAGCTTGAGTGGAATCACGACCAGCAGTTCATTTAGCCGCTGCTGCTTCTCTCGTTGGTAAGCCTCCAGGGCCTCCTCAGCTACATTCAGGTTAGCTGCCACAACTTTCACCTGTGGAGAGCCCCATGTGTGAAATGTGATAAATGGGGACATCTTGGGAGATGAGCAGGACCTGCTCTGTTGGGCTATGATTAAATGAATGATCCCAGTTTGCAGCCCAGGGATATGTGTTATTTTTTTCCTGCTAAGTCATGATCCACACTACTTTTTCAATCATTCCTATTCCCCAGTAGTAAAGGGCTCATGAATAAGAGTTCAGATGTCCTCATCTCCCTTTTATTTTCTGCATGAAAAGTACCTCTCAGCATGGAATGTCTTTGTCAAGATGGTGGGAATCTCATTGGGCCATCAATGACCTCAAAAAACAAAAGGAAAAAGCCCTTTAAAGCAACAAAACTACTAACTACAGTACTCATAAAGCACGTTCTTCATCTAAAAAACTTGAAAGTTTTCCAAATCCTTTTCCATTTGCAAGAGGAGAAGCAATCTATCAAAAATATTCGTGAATATGAACTCTAAATGATACTTTCCAGCCACTGGATGCACTCAGCCGAAGAATTAAATGAAGTCAAAGAAGGACTTCTCGAGAATGATGCCACTATTGATTGTCTACTACTGCTACACCATTTGGGATGTGAAAAATTTCCTCACATGTGTTGTTTTAACAATTCAGTTAACTCCTGCAAGGTGACCCAATTAATAGGGGGCATTTGTGATCAATTAAATAAGATCAAGATATCCACTGATCTATTTGACAAAATTGGTAATTGGGGATCCTATCTAAGGCATGTGATCATAATTTTGGGCCTAATACTTGTTTCATGTTCATCCTTTTGCATGTGCTGATGCATGTACCGTTTGCTGCCCATCATGACCCCCTGGAGCCATACCACAAGCCCCTGGGCCGACCCCTGGAGAGATTCTAACTGCCCTACAGCCCGCGGCCCCATTTCAGCAGGACAGCAGCCACAGCAGTCATCGTCCCATTCCCTAAGGGCAGTTAGGGTTACTATTCCAGGGGGAGGAATGAGTAAGGGACAGGCAGGTCTAAGTAGGGAGAGATAGATAGGGGGCTATGTGATCAGGCTCAAAGAAATCCCAAAAACGTGAGGTGTGGGGAACCCAGAGATAAGGGGACAAACTGGACCACCCTGCCCTAGGCGTGGGGGGGTGGGTGTCTTTTTTATGATAATCGCCTGTGACCAACAAAGAATAACCAGACCCTAAAAAGGAAGTAAGCCATTGAAGGTCTTATCACTAGTCCTTGCTCAATGGTGATATCAATAGAGATGTTAGAAGAATTCAGGTTCCCTGATTAGCTTTCTATAAAAGACTAACCCTAAGGATCCTCAGTGGCAACCCTGTCCGGACCCCTCTCACTCTGTTTCTATTTATTTTTATCTTACTTTTTTTCATTTCTGTTTTTGTGAATGTTTCCTAATATACAAAATACATTAGTACAATATTTCGTGAATATAATTTGTAAATAAATATACATATATTGTATATAAATGTTTTTTACTTATAGAAGTATGTAATAAAAAAGTTTGGAGATCAATGATTTAGATAAAGGAAGGTCAACCTTCAAAAGAACCAACAGCCCCTACCACAACTGTGCTTGAAGAGGAAAAACTTAAAATATAACACTTAAAATGTTTAGGGGCACCTGAGTAGCTCAGTCAGTTAAGTGTCTGCCTTGGGCTCAGGTCATGATCTCAGGGTTCTGGGATCGAGTCCTGTGTCAGGCTCCCTGCCAAGCAGGGAGTCGGCTTCTCCCTCTGTCTGCTGCTACTCCTGCTTGTGCTCTCTGACAAATAAATAAAATCCTTAAAAAAATAAATAAAATGGGGGCACCTGGGTGGCTCAGTCAGTTAAGCGTCTACCTTTGGCTCAGGTCATGATCCCAGTGCCCTAGGATTGAGCCCCGCATCAGGCTCCCTGCTCAGTGGGAAGCCTGCTTCTCCCTCTCCCACTCCCCCTGCTTGTGTTCCCTCTCTCACTGTCTCTCTCTCTCTCTGTCAAAAAAATAAGTAAAATCTTTAAAAAATAAATTAATTAATTAATTAAAATAAAATTAAATAAAATGTTTCTTCTCTGGGGAGAAGGCCTAACTCATGTCATTTCTATGAAACAGCAGTACAGTAGCTGGGAGGATGGCTGGCACGCTGGGAGAGGATAAATAAGTAAGCACACCATCATACTTTTTTGGATAGTGTATCATGTTCCTTTTTGAGGTTATCGATAATTTTCTTTTCTTCAACTAAGGCCTCCTCAATGTCCAGCCTTTTCTCTCGAAGTTGAAGGGCCAATTCAAAAAGACCCACATCACAATCTGAAAAGACAGTCAAAATTAAAAGAAACCCCATTGTCATGGAATGTACCGATATTAGAAGTGTGGACTTTGGAGCTTCAGAATTAATAATGACCATTTGTTGGTCCACTCTAGCACACTTTCACTCCACTTCAGGCTCCACTGTTCCAGGTGGAAATTATTAATAATATAAGTAATCCTGATAGTACTTCTGATACCAGCATTGACGTCCCGAGCAGTACCGTGAGCCAGGCTTTCTGTTTAGGCCTCCTTTTATGTACGTTCTCTCACTCAAGTCTCCTAGGCCCTTGCAAGGTAGAAACTATTGTTCCCACATTATAGGTGAGCACCCAAAGTCTCAGAGAAGTCATGTAGCTGATATGTGACACAAAGGAACTCAGGTACAGTATCCCTGTATTAATTTCCACTATATCACACCACAGTCCACCAAGCAATAGATAAAGAAGGTGAAAATAAGAGTATTACAGTAGAATTTAGAAACTTTAGTTCTAGCCCTAGTTCCACCACCAAACTAGCTGTGGGACTTTTTTCAGGCCATTTAATCCTGCTGTAAACAAGGATTGTTTACAAGGATCCTGCTGTAACAAGTTGCATTATAATCTTTCGAGCTCTATTTCACTCATACATATGATTTTAGGAAGACTCTTGTTTGCAACATTAAAACGGGATTTAAACTTTACTTGAAATTAAGCTTTAAAATTTTATTTAAAATCTATATAAAGTGGCTACAAAAAATAAATTTCATACTAAAAAGAAGTTGTTTTTTCTGTACTGGACTATTCATCTATTGAGACTGTGAGACTATTGGTCTGGCTGCTTCAGACTGGTTTTACCAGTGAAAACAGTGAATATAAATTGCTAAGCATCTCCAGGAAACCGACACAAAGTACCCTTACAAAACGGATTTTAAATATGAAAATTTGAATGGGTTTGTCAAACAGAGAAAGCTTTGTAAAAAAAAAAAAAAATACATGCACGTGCGTGCGCACATGCACCCACACACTGCGATCTGTTATTTCTGCATAATTTGACTTTGAACCAACTATAAGTTATCTGCAAATTATTTGTCATTCATAAATGACTGCCTAAGGGAAAAGAAAATAAATCATCCAGAGAGCCAAATAAAAGTATTCATTAGACTACTTCATAAAACTTCAACCACGCTCCCCTTAAATTTTATTATAAGACAACCGAGAAACCACAAAAGGATCTCCTTGATATTATCAGTCCATATTCACACTTCACAGAGAACATATGGTTTTCTCCAACTTACTTGTTGGGCAAATAGAATCATCAAAAACTTCATCTTCAGATCCAGACTCATCTTCATCACTCTCTAAGCTAGATTCTTCTTCACTTGATTCATCACTATCTTCATCTTCATCTAAATAGAGAAGAAGGCATTATTAATAAGCAGAGAAGTTCCTGTGTTAAGATAAATCTCAGATTTTAAAAATAAAGGGTTTTTTTCAATGAGTTAGTCACTAAGAAAATAACAGGTAAGGCAGGCAATGAGTCAATATTTTTAGAAGAGTTTAAAATGGTTAAAGAAAATATTACCCAAAGAAATCTACAGATTCAACGCAATCCCTATCAAAACACCAATAGTATTTTTCACAGAACTAGAATGAATACTCCTAAAATTTATATAGACCCACAAGAGACCTTGAGTAGCCAAAGCAATCTTAAAAGAACAAAACTGGAGGTATCACAGTCCCAGATTTCAAGATATACTACTAAACTATAATAATCAAAACAGCATGGTGCTGGCACAAAAATAGACACATAGATCAAGAGAACAAAATAGCCCAAAAATAACGCCACACTTATATGGTTGCTCTATGACAAACGAGGCAAGAATACACAACGGGGAAAACACAGTCTGCTCAACAAGTGGTGCTGGGAAAACTGGACAGCTAGATGCAAAAGAATGAAACTGGGCCACTTTCTTATACCATACATAAAAAAGAACTAAAAATGTGAGTTCAACCTAAATGTGAGACCTAAAACCAGAAAACTCCTAGAAGAAAATGTAGGCGGTAATTTCTTTGACATCAGCCATAGAAACATCTTTCTAGATATGTATCCTAAGGCAAGAGAAACAAAAGCAAAAATAAACTATTGGAACTACTCCAAAAAAAAAAAAAAAAAAAAAAAAAGCTTTTGCAGAGTGAAGGAAATCATCAGCAAACCAAAAAGTCAACCCAGTGAATGGGAGAAGATATCTGCAAATGATATATCCAATTATTGGTTAACATCCAAAATATATAAGGAACTTATACAACACCAAAAAATCCCACCAATCTGATTAAGAAATGGATAGAGAACCTGAATACATTTCTCCAAAGATGACATACAGATGGTCAACAGATGCATGAAAAGATGCTCAACATCACTCATCATCAGGGAAATGCAAGTCAAAACCACAATGAGATATCACTTTACACTTGTCAGAATGGTTAGATTCAAAAAGACAAGAAAAAACAGATGTTGGCAAGGATATGGAGAAAAAGGAACCCTCACACACTGTTGGTGGGAATGTAAATTGGCTCAGCCACTGTAGAAAACAGTATGGTGGTTCCTCAAAAAATTAAAAATAGAATTACCATATGACCCAGCAATTCCACTACTGGGTATTTACCCAAGGAAAATGAAAACAGTAATTCAAAAAGATGTATGAATTCTTATGTTTATTGCCAGCAGTATTTACAATGACCAAGATATGGATTAATGCTGTCACAAAAAAGAAATGAGATCCTGCTACTTGCAACAAACTGGGTGGACTTAGAGGGTATAATGCTAAGTGAAATAAGAGAAAGAAAAATACCATATGATTTCACTTACACAGGGAATCTAAAAAACAAAACAAATGAACAAACAAACAAACAAAAAAAGCAGAAACAGACCATAAATACAGAAAACGGATTGTCACCAGAAGCAAAGGGGGCGGGGGCAGAGGGATGGGCAAAATGGGTGAAGGGGCGTGGAAGGCACAGGCTTTCCAGTTATAGAATGAATAAGTCATGAGATGAAAGGTACAGCATAGGGAATATAATCAATAGTATTATATTAGTGTTACATGAGGACAGATGGTAGCTGCACTTGTGTTGAACATAGTATAACATACAGAGTGGTGGAGTCACTGTGTTGTTCACTTGAAACTAATGTAACATTGTGTGTCAACTATAATTCAATCAAAATATTATTTTAAAATAATAATAAAATTCTACAAAATAAAATAACAAAGTAAAAAGAAAAAAACAAATAAATAAATGGTTGGGGACACAGAGACCAAAACTCAAATGCCTGAAGGTTGTTCAATTAATTTCAAGGCACTGAATCAAAGAAAGTTGAGACCAAACTGCCAAGCTGCTTCTGCTGTGACCTGCCTAACACACACTTGGTTTTATAGGTCCACAATTCCTAAATCATAGTGCCTTGGGAGGGGGAAAAAGAAACTTCCATAACTTATCTGAAGTAATGCTATATATTATCCTTATTTAACCTACTTAGTATGAATATTTGTGTCTTGCTGTAGAAATATTAAGGTGTTTGATTTAGAGATCCTGCTCTAAGCCCTGCTGGGTGTGTTAGTTGACAAAGACTCTCTCCTTTGACCAAACTTGAGTCAGGCTCCTCTGAGTTCTCTTTCTGACCCATAGTGGACCATGAGCTCAGTTCTTGACCCATTTAGTCCAGTTTAAGCAAGAATCCTGCTGAGTCAGTTTAGTAAAAATCTCACACCCTTGATACCTGATCAGATTCCTCCTTAATCCTTACCCTTACTATCTTTTCACTCTGGCCAATCTCCAGCAAAAATCCTGTTAGGTCAGTCTAGCAAAGAATTATCCTACCTCTTAGTAATTTTCCATTCACTGACTCCCACCCTGCTACTTGGCTATAAATCACTACTTGTCCTTGTTGTATTCAGAGTTGAGCTGATCTCTCTCCCCTATTATAAAATCCCACTGTAGTGGTGCCCCTGAATAAAGTCGGCCTTATTATTCTTTAACAAGTGCCATGAACAGTTTTTTCTTTAACAGTGTCATATACGATATCTTTTATAAAATATAAAAAATACTAAAACTCATCTGCCCCCAAGAGTTTCAGATAAGGGACTGTAGACCTCTCCCATGCAGCTCTACTCCATTTTCTTTTAAAAAATGTTGAAGCCATCCATGAACCATAGATCACTAATTGGCAATTTCTATTTTATGGATGTCAAGTTAGAAATAAGAGATGGACCTCATACTCTTCAGAAGATTTCTTAAATTTAAGATCTCCCTTAAAATTACTTTAAGCGGTCTGTACCACCTTATGAAATAAATCACCAAAGTTTAAAATTAGACTTTAAAATTCCTACATCAATTTCTGCTTTTGGGAAGACAAAGTAGATCTATTTTTTTTCTTATGTAGAACAAACATAAGATTCTGAAAAATGGAAAGAAAGCAGACTAAATATGAAACTCAGAAGCTGAGGAACAACTGTGGTGAGTTTTTTGGGTCTTCTTTTTGCCTCTTAGATCTCAGACTTAGAAATGAGTAAGTCACCAACCTGGAAACACCAATAGATACAGATATAAAAGGGCCCAACCAGAGCCTACTTTCTCTAGCCAAATGGCCAAGAAAGAGGTGGCCCAACAAGACAAAACTTTTAGACAATATCCTAACCAAACACCACAGGAAAAAACTGTGGTCCCACTCCCACCCCTATCAGCGAAGGCCAAGTGGGGAACCTAGACATCCACCCTTGCAAAGGCACCCAACATTCTCATCACCTAGGATAGTGTCAGAGAAAGCCAAGCAGGGAACCAGGACATTTTTTCCTGCTGGCTGGTGACCAGTCTTGCCCCCAAACCCCACCAAGATGTCTGTGGAGACCACGTGGGTAGCCCGGATTTCTTTCACCTGGCAATAACAAGACTCACTCGCTCCTCCCATAGAGGTCATGTCAGAAGAACCCTAATAGAAAAAAAGAAGAAGAAGAACCTGGAAAGTCAGGACTTTCACCATTGCCCAGAGGTACCAAGGCCATCCCCACTATGTTGTCAGTAGAGACTACATGGGGAACCAGAACTCCAGAACAAGGAGATCCCCCTTCCTTGGAGTCACAGTGAAGGTTGAGTATGGCAATAAGGAGTAGGCACCCAACCCTTTCTCTGGAAGAGCAGCGTTAGAAAAAGCCAAGAAAAACAGAAGACTTAAATAAGATACAGAATCTTATAACATAATATGGAAGTTTCCAGGTTTCAACTGAAAGTCACTCTTTGTAGCAAGAACCAGGAAGATCTCCAACTGAATGAGAAAAGACAATGAATAATGTCAACATTAGGATGGCAGAAATGTTAAAACTATCTGACAAAGTATTTAAAATAGCCATGATAAAAATGCTTCAATAACCAATTATAACACACTTTAAGCAAATGAAAAATACAAAGCCTGGTCAAAGAAATAAAAAGTATCAGAAAGAAAAAGATACAAAGAAGAACTAAATGGAAATGTTAGAACTGAAAAATACAATAACTAGAAGAGAAACTCAGGAGATGGGCTCAACAGCAAAACAAAGGGAACAGAGGAAAGCATCTGTAAACATGAGGACAAAACAATAGAATCATCCAGTTTGAAAAACAGAAAGAAAACTGAAAAACAAACCTCACACCTCAGAGCCTCAGGGACCTATGGGACTATAATGAAAGGTCAAACATTCATGGCATGAGTCCCAAAAGGAGTGAAGAAAAAGGAGGTTCTTAAAAGCACTTGAAGAAATAATGACTGAAAACTTCTCAAATTTGGCAAAAGACATAAGCTGACAGATTAAAGGAGTGAACCTTCATCAGTCTGAACCCAAAGAATCTACTCCAAGACACATCATAGTCAAGTGTCTGGAAACTAAAGACAAAAGGTCTTAAAGGCAGTGAGAGAAGTGAGACTTCACCTTTGGGAGATGAACAATTTGAGTATCAGAGGATTTCTCATCAGAAACCATGGAGGCTGGAAGAAAGTAGCACAATATTTTTTAAATGCTGAAAGAAAAAAAAAGTCAACCTAGAATCCTATACCCAGTGAAAATATCTTTCTGAAATGGAGAGGAAATTAAGACATTTTCAGTTTGCCACTAGTATACCTACCCTAAAAGAATGGATAAGGGAAATTCTTTAAACAGAAGGGAAATAATTTTTTTAAGAAGGAATTTTGGAACATCATCAAGGAAAAATTAACATGGTAAGCAAAAATATAGGTAAATAGAATAGGCTTCCTTCCTCCCTTTGAGTGTTTAAATTATGTTTGGTAGTTGATGCAAAAATTACAACATTGTCTGATGTGGTTCTAGATGTATGTAGATGAACTGTTCAAGACAATTATATTATAAATGGAGGAAATAAAGGGATGTAAAGGGTAGATGAGGATTCTATACTTGACTTAAACTGGTAAAATGACAACACTGGTGGTCTGGGATAAATTATGTATATATAATGTAATTTATAAAGCAACCACTAAAAAAGTTACACAAAGAGATACACTCAAAAACTAGAGAAAATTAAAATGGAATTCTAAAAAATGTTCAAGTAACCCAGAGGAAGGTAGGAAAATGTAGAAGATGGAAAGCAGAGAGGATAAAAAATAAATAAATGGCAGACTGAAGCCCTAATATATTAAATCTAAATGGTTTAAGTACACCAATTAAAAGACAAAGAGTAGATAAGAAACATTAACCATGTGCTGTCTACTAGAAATTCACATCTAATATAATAACATAGTCAAATTGAAAGTAAAAGGAGTGAAAAGATATATCATGCAAACATTAATCAGAGCCAAACAGGAGTGACTATATTAACATCAGATAAAGTAGACTTTATCTGAGCAAAGAAAAATACTCTAGACAGAGAAAGACCTTATATAATGATAAAAGTGTCCATCTATCAAGAAGACATAGTAATCCTGAATGTGTATGCATAAAATGGGGCTGCAAATATGGAAGCAAAACTGATAGAAGTGAAAGGAGAAATTGGACCCAAACAAAACACTTCTATATGATCCATGGGGCCTAAAGGAAAGATTGATGTAAATTTTAAAACTGCAGTGATGTGAATGAAAATGGAAATGCAACTTACCAAAACTTGTAGAATCCAGCTAAAGCAGTGTTAAGAGGGAAATTACAGCACTAAATTAGAAGAGGAAAAGTCTCAAATCAATAATTCACACTCACCTCAAAACCTAAAAACAGAAGTGCAGAATAAATCCAAAGCCAGCAGAAGAAGGTAATAATAAAGATAAGTGCAGAAATCAATAAAATTGAAAGTAGAAAAATTATCTTTAAAAAATCACCTATCCGAAGTTATCCAAATTTATCCCGTTTGTTTGCAAAAAGATCAAATTGACAAACCTCTAGCAAGTCTAAAAAAAAAGGGGGGGATAACAAGAAAGTTACCAATATCAAGAATGCAACAGGTGATATTACTACAGACCTTGCAGATATTAAAAAGATAATAGAGAAATACAATGAATACCCCCCCACACATAAATTTGGCAACTCAGATGAAATAGACCAATTTCACACACACATAAATATAAATTACCACTAGTCACCCAATATGAAGTAGATAATCTGAATAGTTATATAGCTATATTAAAAACCTTTGAGGGGCACCTGAGTGGCTCAGACAGTTAAGTGTCTGCCTTTGGCTCAGGTCATGATCCCAGGGTCCTGGGATCGACGCCCACATTGGGCTCCCTGCTCAGCGAGGAGTCTGCTTCTCCCTCTCCCTAGGCCTGCTGCTTCCCCTGCTTGTACACTCTCTCTCTCTGTCAAAAATAAATAAAATCTTGGGGCGCCTGGGTGCCTCAGTCGTTAAGTGGCTGCCTTCGGCCCAGGTCATGATCCTGGGGTCCTGGGATCGAGTTCCACATCGGGATCCCCGAGGCCTGCTTCTCCCTCTCCCACTCCCCCTGCTTGTGTTCCTGCTCTCGCTCTCGCTGTCTCTGTCTCTGTCAAATAAATAAATAAAATCTTTAAATAAATAAAAAAAATCTTAAAAAAAAAAAAACTTTTGAGTTTGTAATTTTAAAACTCTCCTGAAGAAATCTACAGGTCCAAATAGTTTCACTGGAGAACACTACCAAATTTAAAGAATTACTACCACATACATTATCTTCCAGAAAATCAAAGAGAAGTCTTCCTAACTCATATTGTGAAGCTAGTATTATCCTGATACTAAAACCAGACAAAGATAGTACAAAAAAGAGAAAAAAGCAAGCTAAAGACCAATGATCCTCATGAATATATGGACACAATTTTTTTTTTTTTAGTAAGTTCTACACCCAACATGGGGCTTGAACTCACAACCCCAAGAGCAAGAGTTGCATGCTCTATTGACTGAACCAGCCAGGCACCTCTAGGCACAAAATTTCTTAATAAAATATTTGAAAATAGAATTCAACAATATGTAAAAAGAACTATAAACCATGGGGGGTGGTATTTCAAAGGTATAAGTCTGATTCAATAATCAGTAATCAGCCAATGTAACACATCATATTAATAAGCTAAAGAAAAAAATCACATAATCATCAATCAATGCAGAAAACCATCTGACAAAATTCAACACCCATTCATGATAAAAACTTTAAAACTAGGAACAGAGGGGAACTTCCTCAACTTGATAGAGTATCCACAAAATACCTACAGGTAGCATGCTTAATGGTGAACCATTAAATGATTTCTGCCTAAGATTGTGAATAAGGCAACGATGTCGGCTCTCAGCACTCTATTTCCATGTAGTACTGGATGTTCTAAACAGTGCAATAAGGCAAAAAGAGGAAATTGGCATAAAGATCAGAAAGAAATAAAACTGAACCTATTTGCAAATAAATTATTGTCTACATAGAAATTCCCAAGGAATCTATCAAAAACTTCTAAAACTCTTAAGTGAGGTCACAAGATAGGAGATCAACATGTAAAAAGCAACTGTATTTCTATATACTAGTGTGAACATGCGACACCAAGATTAAAAACAAAATAGCACTATAAAATTGTACTAATGTATACTATTAGTCTGCCACCTATTTCATTTTCTAGGACTGTGTGTGAGAATTTTTTTAAAGATTTTATTTATTATTTATTTGAGAGAGAGAGAGAGGGAGAGGGAGAAGCAGACTCCCCACTGAGCAAGGAGCCCAACATGGGACTGAATCCTAGGACCCTGAGATCATGACCTGAGCCAAAGGCAGACACTTAACTGACTGAGCCACCCAGGCGCCCTTTGTGTGAGATTTTAATAAAATATTTCTACCACCACCAAAAAAAAAAAAAAAAATAGCATTAAAAATCACCTGAGGGGCACCTGGATGGATCGGTTAAGCATCCGATTCTTGATTTCAGCTCAGGTCTGATCTCAGGGTGATGAGATCAAGCCCCCACCATCAGCCTTGGTGCTCAGTGGTGAGTCTGCTTGAGAATCTCTCTCTCCCTCTCCCTCTGCCCCTCCCCCCGACTTGCTCCCTCTTTCTCTGGAAAAAATAATAATAATAATAAAAATAAAGTCACTTAAAAAAGGGAAATACTTCAGTATAAATCTAACAAAACATGAACCTGAATTGAATGTTGAAAATGATACAATGCTGATGAAAGAAATCAAAGCTCTAAATGCATACTGTGTTCACTCATTGCAAGACCCAACAAAGATGCAGATTCTCCCCAAACTAATATAAAAGTTTAACACAATTTCTATCAAAATTTCAACAAGATTTTTTTGTATATACAAAAAATTATTTTGAAATATAGAAAGACAAAGGAAATCGAATAGCTGAAACAATTCTGAGAAAGAATAAAATAGGAGGAATTAGTTGACCTGACTTCAAAACTCAATGGCCTCCATAATCAAGAGTACAGTATTGGTGGGGAGCTAGACAAACTGATCAGCAGAACAGAACATCCAGAAACAGATCCACACAAATATGCCCAAGTGGTTTTTGACAAAGATCAAAAGCAATTCAATGGGAGAAAGACAGCTTTTGCAACAAATGGTGCCAGGGCAATTAGACGTTCACAGGAGGGAAAAACAGACCTTGACCTAAGTCTCGCACCTTATAGAAAAATTAAGCCCAAATCGATTTCAGACTTTAATGTAAAACTCTAAAACTTTCAGAAATAAATAGGAGAGAATCTTTGGGACCTAGGGCTAGGCAAAGAGTTCTTAGACTTTGAAACCAAAGCAAATCCAAAAAAAAGAAAACCAAAAAAAGAAAAACACCTTATAAATTGGACCTCAACAAAAATAAAACCTTCAGCTCTGTGAAAGACCATGTTGAGGGAATGAAAAAACAAGCTACACAATGGAAGAAAATATTTGCAAAGCACCTGTCTGACACAGGACTAGTGCCTAGACTATACAGAGGATGCTTAAACCTCAAAAGCAAAAAATCCTATTCAAACATGGGCAAAAGACATGAAGAGATATTTTACCAAAGATGACATTCAGTTGGCATATAAACAGAAGAGAAGATGTGCTTGTTACATGAACTATCATAAGCCGTCTCGAACCAGATACACACACACAAATTAACTCCATGGGGTTAGAGATCTACAGGTTTATATCCTCTCCCCTTCAAGCCCACAGAACCTCTGTCTATGTTGTAGGAACAAAAGGTATCAAATATGTCTTTAGTTATTTCTCTATTTCATGTTAATGAGAAAAAAATAGAATCATATGATAAAAAGAAATTCAAACCGGCATCTCCTTCAACCTCCTTTTTCTTCACCCGCTTAATCCTCTTCTTTAGGACCTTCATGAGGAAATTAGCAAATTTATTGTTTTCTCCAACGGCTGCTTGGAAACCAGCATAGAGTGCTTTTTCTTGGTCCTGGAGCTTGGCAATTTCATTCTTTTTCTCTTCCATCTCTTTAAGAGTTTCATTTATTTTCCACTAAATGAACAAAAACAGGAACAAGTGAAAGTATTTCTGATAAACCAGGTTCAGAGAACAATATATATTACAATGTAAGGTTACAGTTCACAAACATTTTTTTAACCTTCTTCATAGAAGTTTACATTTCTGATGGTTGGAGAGCCATCATTTATTTAGTTAAAATTTTATAATTCTTTTGTAAAAATCAGTTAAGTCCAGAATTGGATAAGATCAGCTTTTTATGTTTAGCTTCCTCAAAAAGTCTAAAGTAAGTGAAATTTTTACCGTCAGCTAATATTTTTGCATGTGTGGTCTCAAAAACAAAAGATGTTTTTTGTATGAATACATGACAACTGAAACAAACAGACACTGCATCTCTTAGTGCAGCAGATATACCTTAAAAATGGTGTTACTATTCAGTAATATCTATTTGATGGAATCCTTCTTCCTTTGAGACGAAAGTTGGATGGTATCATTTATCTCTTTAAATTTAACATATATATAACAAAGAAACTTACTTTCCTAAAATACTCAATTACATATTACCGTGAAACTAGCTATCATATTTAAAAAAACTAGTCAACTTCTTTTCCAAGTATGTTCATAAGGATAACTATATAATCAAAACTCAACTTTATATGATAGCTAGTGACAATAAAAATAGACTTTGAAATTTGTGAACTAAATAGAAGGGTCACTTTTGAAAACTTATCCTCCTACCATACAAAACATCTGATCAAATTCACTGTAAAGTCTGATTCATTTCTCTCTCTCTCTCAAGAATACCAACAGCAGAACAAGCAGGGACAAGGGGGGTTGGGGGTGGGGGAGGAGGAGGGACAAAAGAGAGGAGGGCTAGAACGATGGGGGAAATTAAGTTTGAGAAGATGAAGAAGGAAACAAAGAATCAAGTCCCCTCCACAACTAAAGGATACAGCCAGCCAGCATTCTCCTGCCCGCTCCTACCTGCATATCCTGTTCTTCTTTGTCTAATGAATTAACACGCTCTTGAAGTATGTTCTCCTGTTTTTCAAAATTCTTGAGGAGAAGCATTTCTTGAAATAATGTGACATGGTGAAGGTCAGATAATTTCATCTGAGTATCTAGTTTCAGTTTCTGATGCCTCAGGAGATGGAGTTCTGCATCAAAAGTGACAATCAGTTCTTTGATCTGAGGTGGAAAAAGATTTGAGGGTGTGTTAGGAGTTAGGAACAGGTAAGTGTACTTTTAAAACTGTTGAACAATACTAATTTGTTTAGGTAGAAGCATTTTCTCATTATACCGTTGTTATGGAGTAAGAATTATATGGGTTCATGTGCATGGGTATGTGTAGTCCTATAAATCAATTTAGCAATATCATAAAATTTATATAAATTTATTAAGTGGTAGGGATTCTGTAACTATAGTCCTTCCAGCTATTTCTTTACCATGATTAAGCCATTAATCAAGAATGCCCTTCTTGCTGTACTATGTGGTTGAAATCAGAGACTAGGAGGTCCTTGTGTTTCTATCTGCCTCCACTTTACCCCACAGCATCTCTACATTGTCTTTAATACAGGAAGCACTACATATTCCCTTCAACATGTTTTGAAAATTTTCAAACATTTCCAAAGGTGATTTAAGTTGTGACAGAGCTGGGATAAGAACGACATATCCCAAGTCCTGGTCTAGACCTTCTCCCACTGCCATCCCAAGGACTTTAAAGGCTCCATTCTGCTCTGACTTTGGCACAGCTTCTCCCTCACCCCATCCCAAAGGCAAGAAAGAGATCCAGAGAGAGTCCCAGGGGCTGGTTCTCCTGACAAAACTAGAACAATAGGTAGAAGACAAACCATTCCATGTTTTTTCTAGGCTGTGCATGATGGAGAGTCTCAACAGTCAAGAACCTGTAATGAGGGAGGGCCTAGCCCGTGGTTGAGGAGAAGGAAGAGATCTCTGGGTTTGGGACAGTGAAGAAGAAGAAGAAAAAAAACTTTTACTTATATATGGTTGTAGACTAAGTGGGCTCTTCTTTAATGTTTGTTCAACAAGTCTGAACTATTTTTAAATTTCTTTTGAGGCTGGACTATATTTTTTCAGTGTAACACCATTCCGAAACATAGGTGTTTTAATTTTGTAAGGTTCATGCTTGTTTTGCTCTCACTCACCCGAGAGCCTATAAGCTTTATGAGGGTAGAGAATATGTCTGGCTTGAGTATTACTGCATCTCTGCTATCTAACTAGCACTGTTCCTGCACAAAGAATGTCCAATAAATGTGTTAAGTTGATACGATAAATAAATTAGTTACTATTAAACCAAACTTTTTTACTGGGTATCTACTATATGTCTGGCATTTTCTAGACACTGCAGGGGAATCAAAAGATGATTATATGTGGCCCTTCTCTCAAGAACTGTGTAATCTAATTTGCAAGACAAAACTAACACATATGAGCACTGAGTGATGTATAGAATTGCTAAATTGTTATACTGTACACCAAAAATGAATATAACACTGTATGTTAGTTATACTTCAATTAAAAAAAAAACTAACACACATAAAACAGCAAGAAAGGTAAGTGGAAAACATGAGGTGCTGCTTATAGGTGCAATCGGAGTTTAGACAAAAGAAGAGTATGTAATGTGGACAGAAGATTCTGGAGAAGGTTTGGAATTGGACTAAGTTTTGCATGATGACTCACATTTGAAAGGAAATCGTTGCAGGTGGGAGGAAATAGCAAAGGAATAAGCAAATACAAAATTCAGAATGGGGGTGGGAAACAGGAGCGGGGAGAAGGAGGAAGAGTGAGAAAGCAAGGCTGGACAAAGCAGAGATAATGAGTGAAGAATACGTTTGGGGAGCTATAGGGGGTGCCTTCACAGGGTGGACCCAGACAGACACTGAGGAAGGGAACTCTACACGGTTGGCAGCCAGGAGCCACCTAGCCAGCAAAGGTCCTTTTCCTTATGGATTCAGAGGACCTCCTGTACCACTGGCCCCAACATGGTCTGGCTTCCTAGAAATAAAAACAGGTGCCGTCCCAGCTCCAGAACAATTTTGAAGGCAGTCATCACCATGAACACTCCCACCAATGAGGCAAATCACACGTTAGAGAAAGAGGAGGATGTAAAAACCAGAGGTGCCCCATTTTCTCTGAAAGGTTTTTAAATTATGTTCCATGCATCATCTGGAAGCTGCTCCATCATTTCCCCTTTACCAAGACTTCAGTTCGATGCCAATTGACATGGATTTGTCCTTAATTCTTAGCTTTTCCCAAAGCAAAACATTTAAAAGCTCTAAAGTTCTTGGGCAGAGCACAATAATTATCAGAAGGCCATGTATGGGGAGGAAGCTAAGCCTGCAGTGAGTTGTGGGCTGGTCAGGGCTTGGGAAAGATTACTGTAGAGAAGATTTAAATCAACAAATAAGAAAGGAGATCTAGTTCTTCCCTGCTGTCCTCTCTTTCAGCTTGAAAAAGGCAGTGTCACCCCTTACCCTGTTGGTTAAATACTGTTGCATGTACAAGTGTTTAATCTCGTCCCTTTTCATAATCTCCAGCTCTATATCAATTGGATCTGCTTTTTCAAATTCCAGTAACTTTGCAGTATCTACACAGAATGCTGATGCCTTTGATGATCTAGACAATGAATCTCTTGTCGTCAAATCACTGTTCTTTCTAGAAGAGAGTCTGAGGAATCCTCCACTTGAGCCTGTAGACCCTCCCTGTTCCAGCTGGGAGGACGTTTCACCCTGAATCTTCATCTGCTGTCGCTTAAAATTTAGGAGAGTTTCCTCATCATACTGAAATCTCTTTTCTGGAACTTCTTCTGGGTGTATCTGGGGGACTTGGGGAATAGGAATGTGCTTGGATATGTGAAGAATTGACTGGATGCTCTTCAGTTCTTGAACCAGGCACTGTATTTCCTCAATGACGGCCACTTTAAGGTCTCGAAGAGAGAGGATACATTTGTTCATGTTCTTTTTCTTTGAATGGGCCTGATAAAAAGAAGGAAACAAAATGACAATCCATTCACAAAGGACAGTTTGAAATATGATTTTTGTCCCATGACTGGTATGCCTAGCAAAAATCCAAGAAAAAAAAATTTATCTGATCATTTCTATTCACTACTAAGTTACTCTTTTCTTTAGCTTTTAGGCTGTTTCCCATTTAGCTTCTCCAAAAGAGGAAGACAGTGTGGATGTGACCTCTGGTATCCCTCAGGTGGCTCATAGGGCTCAGTTCTGCTGTCCTCTTCTGACCAACCAGGGGAAGTCCTTCCTGAAGTCTTGTACTCAGCCAGAGCTGGGAGAGGGGGTCATTCTTTGGTAAGGAACATACAAATGTAACTGCCTATCCCTGATGGAAACTCAAATTCCACTGGCTTAGACACGTTTAGGGTTGCCCACTTAGGGCCAAACTAAAGTTTAGCCTATTCTTATTCTGCATTTTGGCCACATTATTCCTGTTACTTCTTGTGCAGGCAATGTCATGATCCTGAATTTCTGTATCATGCACACCAAGAGATTCCAGGACACTCTCTCTTGTTCCTTCTCCATTTATCTAAGCCAAACGATGCCTCCCTGCCTCAAGCCACAGGAGCCAGAGTGGCCCACTGCTCCCTCATTACCAGCTGTTTCCAAAATGCTCTTACCAGAGCCTATAGGCACATACAGCCCTAATCCTGTGTACAATTAGACAACGAGGTGGCCCAAAGGCTATTAAGAGTTACTTTGCATAAATATACAGGTTTAAAAAAAAGGATCAAAGGCACTTCTCCAAATTGACAGTAATGCTATAGTAGTAGGGAATTTTAACATCCTGCTTACATCAATGGATACATCACCCAAACAGAAAATCAACACAGAAACAGTGGCTTTGAATGACACATTAGACCGATGGACCTAACAGATATATATAAAATATTCCATCCAAAAAGGGAATACACATTCTTTTCAAGTGCACATGTAATATTCTCCAGGATGGATCACATGTTAGGCCACAAAACAAGTCTCAATAATTCAAAAAGATGGAAATCATATCACGCATCTTTTTTGACCACAATGGTATGAAAGTAAAAGTCAATTGCAAGGAAAGAACACAAAAATACATGGAGGTTAAATAACATGCTACTCAATAATGAATGGGTCAACTGAAAAATCAAAGAGGTGGTAAAAAAAAAAAATGAAAATGAAAAAACAGTCCAAAATCTTTGGAATGCAGCAAAAGCAGTTCTAAGAAGGAAGTTTGTAGTGATACAGGCCTACTCAAGAAACAAGAAAAAGCTCAAATAAACAACCTAATTTTATACCTAAAGGAGCTAGAAAAAGAACCAAAAAAAAAGCCCAAAGCTAGTAGAAGGAATGAAATAATAAAGATTAGAGCAGAAATAAATGAAATAGAAACAAATAAATAAAAAATAAACAAATAAAAGATCAATGAAACAAGGAGCTGTTTTTTAAAAGATAAAATTGATAAACCTTTAGCTAGACTCATCAAGAAAAAAGGAGATGACAAATAAAATCAGAAATGAAGGAGGAGAGATGACAACTGGCTCCACAGAAATACAAAAAGATTATAAGAGCATATTATGGAAAATTATATTCCAACAAATTGGGCAACCTAGAAGAAATTAATAAATTCCTAGAAGCATATAACCTTCTAAAGCTGAATAAGGAATAGAAAATCTGAACAGACTAATTATTAGCAACGAAATCAAATCAGTAATCAAAAAATTTCCAAAAAACAAAAGTCCAAGCCCAGATGGACTCACTGGGGAATTTACCAAATATTTAAAGGAGAATTAAAACCTATTCTTTTCAAATTCTTCCAAAAAATGTAAGAGGAAGAAAAGCTGCCAGGTACATTCTACAAGGCCATCATTACCCTGATACCAAAACCAGACAAAGCCACTACAAAAATAATAACTACAGGTCAATTTGTCTGATGAACATAGATGCAAAAATCAATAAGATATTAGCAAACCAAGATCAACAATACATTGAAAAAATTATTTACCACAATCAGGTAGGATTTATTCCAGGGGTGCAAGGGTGGTCAAATCAATCAATGTCATATATCACATTAACCAGAGAAAGAATGGAAACTATATAATCATCCTAATAGATGCAGAAAAAAACATTTGACAAAATTCAATGTCCATTCATGATTAAAAAAAAAAAAGGCCCCAACAAAGTAGGTTTAGAGAGAACATGCCTCGACATAATAAAGGCCTTATATGAAAAGCCCACAGCTAACATCATAACTAAATGGTGAAAAACTGACAGCTTTTCCTCTGAATTAGTAACAAGACAGAGATGTCCACTTTCACCACTTTTATTCGACATAATACTGGAAGTCCCAGCCACAGCAATCAGACAAGAAAAAGAAATAAAAGGCATCCGTATTGGTAAGGAAGAAGTAAAACTGTCACTATTTGTAGATGACAGGATACTATATATAGGAAAAATCATAAGGAGACCATCAAAAATCTACTAGAACTGGTAAATTAATTCTGCAAAGCTGCATGATACAAAATTAATATAAAGGAATTTGTTGCATTTCTATACACTAATAACAAAGTAGCAGAGAGAGAAACTAAGAAAACAATTTACAATTGCACCAACAAGAATAAAATACCTAGGAATAAACTTAACCAAAGAAGTGAAAGATCTGTACTCTGAAAGCTATAAAACATTGATGAACAAATTGAAGAAGACACAAATAAATGGAAAGATATTCCATGCTCATGGATTGGAAGGATTAATATTGTTAAAAATATCTATACTACCCAAATCAATCTACATATCTAATGCAATCCCTATCAAAATACCAACAGCATTTTTCACAGAACTACAACAAATAATTCTAAAACTTGTATGGAACCACAAAAGACCCCAAGTAGCCAAAGCATCTTAAGAAAAAAGAACAAAACTGGAGGTATCATAATCCCAGATTTCATGACATACTACAAAGCTGTAGTAATCAAAACAGTATGGTACTGGCACAAAAATAGACACATAGATCAATGGACAGAATTGAAAACCCAGAAATAAACCCATGCTTATATGGTCAATTAATCTACAACAAAGAAGGCAGGAATATACAATGGGGGAAATATAGTCTCTTCAACAAATGGTGCTGGAAAAATTGGACAGCTATATACAAAGGAATGAAACTAGACCATTTTCTTATACCATATACAAAAATGAACTCAAAATGGATTAGAGACCTAAATGTGAGACCTAAAACCATAAAATTCCTAAAAGAAAACATAGGCAGTAATTTCTTTAACATCAACCATAGAAACATCTTTCTAGATAGGTCTCTTAAGGCAAGGGAAACAAAAGCAAAACTAAACTCTTGGGGCTACACCAAAATAAAAACGTTTTGTACAACAAAAGAAATAATCAACAAAATCAAAAGGGAACCCAGTGAATTGGAGAAGATATTTGTAAATTATATATCCAATAAGGAGTTAACATCCAAAATATATAAGGAACTTATATAACTCAACACCAAAAAAAAAAAAAATCCAATTAAAAAATAGTCAGAGGAACTGAATAGACATTTCCAAAGAAGACATACAAATGGCCAACAGACACATGAAAAGGTGCTCAATGTCACTAATCATCAGGGAAATGCAAATCAAAACTACAGTGAGGTATCACCTTACACCTGTCAAATGGCTAGTATCAAAAAAAAACTACAATGAGGTATCACCTTACACCTGTCAAATGGCTAGTATCCTTGCCAACAAGTGTTGGCAAGGATGTGGAAAAAAAGAAATCCTCATGCACTATTGGTGGGAATGTAAATTGGTGCAACCACTATGGAAAATGGTATGGAGGTTCCACAAAAAATTAAAAATAGAACTACCATATGATCCAACAATACCACTTATGGGTATTTATCTGAAGAAAATGAAAACACTAATTTGAAAATATATATACACCCACAGGTTTACTGCAGCATCATTTACAATAGTCAAGATATGGAAGCAACCCAAATGTCCATCCATAGATGAATGGATAAAGAAGAGGTGGTATATACATACAATGAAATATGCATCCATAAAAAGGATAAGATCTTGCCATTTGTGATAACATGGATGGCCCTAGAGTATATTATGCCAAGTGAAATAACTCAGAGAAAGACAAATACCATATGATTTCACTCATGTGGAATTTAAGAAACAAAACAAAGAGAAACAAACAAAAAAACCAGACTCTTAAATACAGAGAATTGGTGGTTGCCAGAGGTAGGGTGGGGGGATGGGTAAAACAGACTGGGATTGAGAGGTACAAACCTCTAGTTAGAAAATAAATAAGTCACAGAGATGAAAAGTACAGCATAGGGAATATAGTCAATAAGATTGGAGTAATGTTGTTTAGTAACAGATGGTGATGACATTTATTGTGGTGAGCACTGAGTAATGTATAGATTTGTTGAGTCACTATATTGTATACCTGAAACTAATATAACACTGAATGTTATACTTAAAAAAAAAAAAAAGGCACTTCTCCAGGCAGTCTTATAAAACTTACCTGTATGATTACTACCTATGAAGCAAGAACACTGTAACAAAATAGAGATGTTTTACATACTTAAGAATAAACCTTTAAAGGGGCGCCTGGGTGGCTCAGTTGTTAAGCGTCTGCCTTCAGCTCAGGTCATGATCCCAGGGTCCTGGGATCGAGCCCCACGCTGGGCTCCCTGCTCAGCGGGAAGCCTGCTTCTCCCTCTCCCACTCCCCCTGCTTGTGTTCCCTTTCTTGCTGTGTCTCTCTCTGTCAAATAAATAAATAAAATCTTAAAAAAAAAAAAAAGGAGAGAATAAACCTTTAAAGCATTAAGATGTAAACTCAAAACCCAGCACCTATGTGAATGGGTGACCTCTTTGAAGCACCTGGAAGACTGAGAATTAAGCTTAAAAGAACAAACCTAAGCCAGCCTGATGACTGTTAGGCTCACCTCTTTGAGGAGCCCTCTTTACACACCACACTTTCTTTTTAGTTTTCCAAATACCACACAAACTTAAACAATGACCACAGGGAAGGGGAATATATAATATGCTATTTCCAAAAAAAAACCTTGATACTTTAGTGATTTTTAATTTAGCCATGACAGTAATGACCATTTACTGACTGTGACCTTCATATTAACTTTATGAAGTAGACTAGACAGGTCTTATTGTTAATTGGTATTAATACCCCTTTTACAGATAATATAACTGAGGCTTAGGGAGATTTACACAACCAGCAAAGTTTACATGGCTATTAAGTGGCAGAGATGGGAACAGAATTCTTCTCTGACTTGTAGAATAGTGTGCTCTACATTATTTTATGCTGTTTTAATAAGATGGATTTCAGTGTAATGTAGTTCAAGACATCATACCTGTCCATCATCTCTAGCTAGATTATGAAATTTCAGATTGGATGACTGGAAAATTGTAGTCAAAAAAGCGTTTCTCTATGATGATGGATGGGACATGAGAAATGAAACAAGAATTACCTTAGATGAACAGCTAGAAAAACAATCTAAATGGTCACTAAGAAAATGTTCAAAATGTCTGCTTAAACAGAAAGGCATAGCTATGAAAATTTACATATGGATATGATCTGCATAATAGGGTCCTTTGTAGGTGTGTCCTGCATCTTTGGTGAAATTGAAAAAGACTCTTTCCTCAAGATACTTTACTTCCATTTGCCAGAAAAATATAAAATATTCTAATATATGATATCTGTGATATGATTGGCACTCTTTTCAATGTGATGTCTTGTAATGTGCAAACTACATGGCCATAGTAGGTGACCATGTACCCAATTCTCAAAATGGTACCTCAGATACCCTCTGAGTCTCTATGTGTGAAAAGTCACTTGTCCGTCAAATTAAGGAATTACTATGACAGGGAGGGGAGACTTTAGTAAGAAAATGGGGATGAGAAATCAGGATAATTGGAAGCAGTTTGGCAGAATGCAGATAAAAATTTAAAAAGGAATATGTTATTGGTTATTATTGAGACACCTACAAAATTTTTAAGTCCTAAAAAAAAAAAAAGGCTAAACAATGGCTGGCCTTTTCCCTAAGTCTTTGGCAATTCACAGCAGCCAAAAACTATATCCAACAAGGACATGTTTGAATTTCAGAAATTCAAAGTCTATAAAATATAGCCATGAGCTTATCATGAGTTCAGTTTCACCCATGAAATGTATTTAGCCAAGTAATTAACTTGAAGACTGGTTCTGCCATATTAGCTACATAATCACAGACAAATCTCTTGTCCTCTATGGGCCTCAGTTTCCTCATTTGTAAAACAGAGGCATTCTAAATAATCATAAAGATATTTTCCACTTCTAAATTTCTGTAACTATATATCCTTATAGACCATCTAGTGAAATGTGTGATTTCAGCAGAATTCCATTAAAAACTCAGGGTGCCTCTCATTGTCATGAAAGCTGTAGGTAAATACCATGGAGTCTAGGTGTCCCAGTTCCTCTTCCTTCTTGGCAGCATTTACTCTCATGTGCTCAGGTATCTTATAGTCTGAGGCTGTCTTCAGATTGAAGTCTCCCATATACAACTGGGCCTCCTTGATGGCTTGAACATCTTTGGGATCTTCAAAGTCATCCTGAGGTTTACTCTTATACCTGTCAGAAAAATAGACAACCCAGCCACAAATGTAACAATAAACTTTAGTTTGTCTACTATATGTATATAATCAAATTCAGTCATAAAGCAAAAGTAGAATTCTGAATCTGTAGTACTACTTTTATCTGTAGAGCCCAAGCATTTTTTTTTAAGTTAATGACTACAGACCTTCCTCAACTTATAATGGGGTCATGTACCAATAAACCCATAGTTGAAAATATTATAAATCACATACTTTCAGTACACCTAACTTACTCAACATTATAGTTTAGCCTAGCCCACCTTAAACATACTCAGAACACTTATGTTAGCCTATAGTTGGGAAAAACTAATTCAAAGCCCATTTCACGAAAAGTGTTGAATATCCATGTAATTTACTGACTACTGTACTGAAAGTAAAAAAAACAGAATGGTTGTAAGTGTATTGATAGTTTATCCCCAACACCATGTAGCTGACTTGGAGCTGTGGTTCACTGCTTCTGCCCAGTATCATGAGAAGGTATCATACTGCATATATCACTAGCCTGGGAAAAGATCAAAATTCAAAGTACAGTTTCTACTGAATGAATATCACTTTCACACTATTGTAAAACCAAAAAAATCAAGTCAAACCATCTTAAGTCGGGGACCATCTGTATTTTTACAGCACCTCAAGCAAAGTCATAATGAAATAAATAAAACCCAATTACCAGATGGTGCTGAAATAATCTGAATCATTTTTAGGCTTTCGTTCATTTCTAAGTGATTTATATCAAGATGGTTATTTATTCCTTCAACAGATATTAAGCCATAGAGACAGAGTAGGTGTATTTTAATCAGTAGAAACTTATTTTACCTTTTTTTAAATAATGTAAGTGATTGTCATAAAATTTTCAAAAAAAGGCACCTAGTTAAAAATGATAATAATGAGTATATGTATTTGCCTCCTGCTCTCTCCCCAAATTCCATGGAAATGATGGTGTGGAGGTATTAAAGGGAATAAATCTGGAAGGCTGAGAATAAGATAGAAAGCCATGAGCAAACCAGTGATAGCAATTTTAAAGGATAAATCAGAGTAGAGAAACTGTGGCCCAGAATATCTCCAGGGAAGGCTATAGAAAAGATTGAATATGATGTTATCAGTAGAGGTCCTAGGGGGCTCCAAGCACAGATATCAAAAGACCCAACTACCTAATTCTGTAAAGTGAAGCCTGTCAGTCAACATGAACATGTACACAGAGCTTGCAGTCAGTCCTTTAGGACTGATATTAGAAAATATTTTGGACAGGGGCTCCTGGGTGGTGAAGTTGGGTAAGCATCTGCCTTCGGCTCAAGTCATGATCCCAGGGTCCTGGGATCGAGCCCCATGTCAGGCTCCCTGCTCAGTGGGAAGCCTGCTTCTCCTTCTCCCCCTGGCTTGTGCTCTTTCTCTCTCTCTCTTACTTGCTCTTGCTCATTCCCTTTCTCTCTAAAATAAAAAAATCTTTAAAAAATCTATTTTGGACAAAATGATGCTGAAAATATATCAGAACTTGTGAAAAGAAGCTCAGTGTTTCATTTACACTTTATACTTCAGTTTATACTTTAAATGCTTATAATTAAAAAAGAAGTATAAAATCAAAGCTTACAGCTTAAACTTAAAACAGCAAAAAAGAATTAACTAAACCCAAATTAATAAGAATAAAGGAAATGATAGAGAACAGAAATATCAATGACATAGAAAGCTGACAAGCAATATTTCTAAAAATCTATGACCAAAAGTTAGTTCCTTGAAAAGATCAATAAAATTGATAAGTCTTTTGCTGGAATGATCGAGAAAAATAGAAAAGATACAAATTAATGATATCAAAAATAAAACAAGGGACAATGCAACAGATACCACAGAAATTTAATAAGGCAATAGTATGAACTATTTTATGCCAATAACTTTGATAACCAGATAAAATGTACAAATTCCTTGAAAGATATAAATTACCAAAACTGATCCAAGAGGAAATATAGAATCTGAATAACACTATAACTATGAAAAATTGGAATTTGTATTTATAACCTCTCAATATTCCATGTCCATTTGGCTCATTGATAAATTCTATCAAATATTTAAGAAATAAATAATATGAAGCCTCCACAATCTTTCAGAAAATAGAAGAGAAAGGAAAACTTATCTCATTTTATGGAACTAGTCTTACCTGATAACAAACCAGAAAAGATATTACATAACAATAAAACTAGAGACCAATAGTCTTTATTTAAAAAGACACAAAAATCCATAACAAAATGCCAGCAAATCAAATCCAGCAATATATATTTTTGGAAAATACCAAAAGCCTATTTTTCCAGTTTATTGAGTTATGATTGCATGTAATATTGTATCAGTTTAGGGTGTACAACATAATGATTTCATACATGTATCTATTGCAAAATGTTTGCCACAATAAGTTTAGTTAACATCCATCCACATAGTTGTAATTTTTTTTCTTGTGATGAGAATTTTTAAGAGCTACCCTCTTAGCAACTTTCAAACACACACTAGTCATATTGTATATTACCTCTCTAGAACTTATCTTATAAATAGAATTTGTACCATTTGTCCACCTTCCTCCCAACTCCCCACCTCTAGCAATCATCGGTATGTTCTGTTTCAATGAGTTCAGAGTTTTTAGATTCCACATATAAGGAAAATCATATAGTATTTGTTCTTCTCTGACTTATTTTACTTAGTATAATGCCCTCAAAGTCCACTGGTATTGTTGCAAATGGCAGAATTTCTCTTTTTTAAGGCTGAAAAATATTCCAGTGTATGAATGTATCATAACTTCTTTATCCATTCGACCGTTAATGGAGACTTAGGTTGTTTCCATGTCTTAACTATTGTTATTAGTCCTGCAATAAACACGGGAGTGCAGACATCTCTTCAAAGACCATTTTAGTTTTCTCTGTCTATATACCCAGAAGTGGGATTGCTGGACCATATGGTAATCTTATTTTTAAATTTTTGAGGAACCTCCATACTGTTTTCCATAGTGGCTGCACCAGTTTATGTTCCCATCAATAGTGCAGAAAGTTCCCTTTTTCCCTACATTTTGCCAATAGTTGTTATCTCTTGTCCTTTTTTTTTTTTTAAGATTTTTATTTATTTGACAGAGAGAGCACAAGCAGAGGGAGAGAGAGGGAGAAGCAGGCTCCCTGCTGAGCAAGGAGCCTAATGTGGGACTAGATCCCAGGACCCTGGGATCATGACCCAGGCCGAAGGCAGCCACTTAACCGACTGAACCACCCAGGCGTCCCTCTTGTCCTTTTGATGACAGGTATTCTAACAGGTGTGAGCTGATCTCATTGTAGTTTCGATTTGCACTTCCCTGATTAGTGACGTTCAGCACTGTTTTCATGTACTTAATGGCCTTTTGTAGGTCTCCTTTGAAAAATGTCTATATACATCCTCCATCCACTTTTAAATCTGTTTGGTTTTTTGTTATTAAGTTGTAAAAGTTCTTTATATATTTTGGATATTAACCCCTTATCAGATATATGACTGTGAATACATTCCCTAAGTTGCCCTTTCATTTTTTTGATAGTTGTCTTTACTGTACATAAGCTTTTTAGTTTGCTATAGTCCCACTTGTTTATTTTTGTTTTTGTTGCCTTTGCTTTTGGTGTCAAAAATGTGTGTAAAAAATCATTGCCAAGACCAATGTTGAGGGATTTACCACCTATGTTTTCTTCTAGGAGTTTTATGGGTTCAAGTCTTACATTCAAGTCTTTAATTAATTTTGCATTAATTTTCATATATGGTGTGAGATACTGGTCCAGTGTCATTCCTTTGTATGTGGCAGTTTAGTTTTCCCAACTCCATTTATTGGAGCGACTGTCCTTTCCCCAATATATAGTCTTGGCTCCTTTGTCATAAATTGACCATATATGCATGGACCATTTATTTCTGATCTATTCTATTTCATTAATTGGGTCTCTGTTTTTATGCCAATGCCATATTGTTTTCATTGCTACAGCTTTGTAACATAGTTTGAAGTCAGGGAGTATATTTTTATATTTATTTTTATTTATTTTTCCTTCTCAAGATGGCTTTGGCTATTCAGGATCTTTTACGGTTCCATGCAATTTTTAGGATTGCTTTTACTATTTCTGTGGGATTTTGATAGGGACTGCATTGAGTCTATAGATTCCTTTGGATAGTACAGACATTTTAACAATATTTTTTCTAACCCATGCATGAAATGTCTATTTATTTTTGTCTTCAATTTCCTTCATTAATGTCTTATTGTTTCCACTGTACAGATATTTCATATCCTTGGTTAAATTTATTCTGAAGTATTTTATTCCTTTTGATGCAATTATAATGGGATTGGTTTTCCTAATTTCTCTGATAGTTTATTGTTAATATATAAAAACAACTGATTTTTGTATATTTATTGTATCTTGCCCTTTACTGAATTCATTTATTAGTTCTAATGGTATTTTGACAGTCTTTAGGATTTTCTATATATAATATGTCATCTGCAAATAGACAGATGTACTTCCTTCCCAATCTGGATTCTTTTTTTTCCTTGCCTAACTGTTCTAGCTAAGACTTCTACTACTATGTTGACAAGTAGCAAGAGTGAACATCCTTGTTCCTGATTTCAGAGGGAAAGCTTTCATTTTTTCATCATTGAGAATGATGTTAGCTGTCAACTTGTCATATGTGGCCTTTATTATGTTGAGGTATGTTCCTACTATATCCACTTTGGTGAGAATTTTTGTCATGAGTAGATGTTGAATTTTATCAAATGATTTTCTTGCATTTCTTGAGATGATCATGTGGTTTTTGATGGCTTGCACAATCACAAAGGTCTGAAAGACAACTGAGTTCAGGCCAAGATGATATAGTTTAAGATGGCAACATAGGAAGACCTTGAACTCCTCTTCCACAGACACACTAAATCTACACCTATTTATAAAGCAATTTCTTCCAAAGAATAACTGAGGGCTGACTTAACAGCTTCAAAAGATAGACCACACAGAGAACAGCAAGAGAGATGAAGACACGGTAACAAAGGGAACCACCACTCTGATGCTGTGAAACTACAGTAGGAAGTATAGGACTGAGGGACCATAAGCAGATTAGTTGAAAGCTGCAGTTTAAAAGGGCATCTGGAGAGATGAGTTAAGATGGAGGAGTAGTAGGAGCACCCTGGGATCACCTCAACCCTCGAACACAGCTAGATTAACATCAAATCATTTAGAACACCTAGGAAATCAATCTGAGGATTGGGAGAATGACCTGCATGGTCAGAGGGAGAGAACGTGGCAAGTATGAGGCACATAGACTTGAATTGGGGAGAGAAAAGCCATGGTGCTGCAGTGGGGAGGGAGCCCTTTCTGCAGAGAGACTAGAGGGAGAAAGAGAGGGAGAGTACCACGTTAGGTTTGCACAAGAAAACACCTCCCCAAAACCACTGACTGGGGAATTGAAAGGAACTGAGCATTGCAAATTTCTGCAAGCAATGTGTGTAGCTCAAATTCTGAGGTTTTGAAAGTGAGTGACTTTCACTGGAGTCAAGCCATGGTGGGTGCTTCTAAGAAAAAGGACAGCTCAGGTCTGGGAGTGGAAAGCATGGTATAGGGATCCTGTGGGTAACACTGGGAGAAAATGATCCCCTTAGTGGAGTACATTGGAAGAGGGTATATTGCCTTCCCAAGGACAAAAGACCCTGCAGGTGCCATCAAGCAGCTTTTCATCTGCAGGGGACAGAGGTGCACACAAAAGACAGATAACCTGATCACAGCTTTTCACTGTGCTTCACCATAGACTCTGGGCACCTGTGCAGGTGTGTGACTGTTTTCCTGTGATGAAACAGCACTAGACATGGCGAGACTCTCTCCTGGAGGAGGGGAGCAGATCCACACCATGCCAGGTCATTTAAGATTTGGAGTTTTGAATCCCAGCTGCACTCCAGAGATAAAAGGCAGGAAAGCCATGGTGCCAGGCATACCAAGAGCCCCAAGCACAGATGAGGTGAGGGCAGGGATCTGACAAAAGCCTGGGACACAAAAGGGGAGACTGTTTACTCTTTTGTGAGGACTTCTTGAATAGCAACAGGTGCAAGATCCCCTGTCCTGGGAGGAGAGAGTGGGGTGGCACCATTTTCTCCCTTGCCACCAATACAGTCAGACTTCAGTGAGAAACACAGCATTCCCAGTGGGGGTGGGAGCCACTTATAACAAATCCTACCCCCCTGTGCCCTGCAAGTGCGTAGTTACTAGGCAGTTCTGACTGTGAGGCAGAGCAGCAGACACTCCCCCAGAAGACCAACATAGGTACCCCACATGCACCAAGTCTACTGATCATGGAGTGTTCCAAAGTGTCAGCTTAAGTTCTGGTGGAAATAGGACCAGCCTTCTTTTTTCCCTTTTTTCCTCTTTGAAATCAGGCTTATAGTTTTTTGTTTGTTTCTTGTTTTTTCATTTCCTTTTCTCTTTTTTTTTTTTTTTTGGATCAGGTGTCTCCCCCCCCACCCCGCCCCCACCTTTCTTTTTCTTTGGAATCAGGTTTATAGTTTCTTGTCTGTCAGTTTGGGTGTTTTGTTTTTGTTGTTGTTACCTCTGTTCCTTTTCTTTTTCTCTCTTTTTTTCAGATCAGGGTTTTTTTTTTTCTTTACCAGGCTTATTTTAAGAGACAAATCAAAGCACACCTAGTTAAAGGTCCAAACACTCCCCACTGTAAGCAAGGAGGAACTCTGCATAGGACTGACCTGTGGGAAGGAGCAGCCAAAACACAACAGCAGAGTGCACACAGCATATACCAGAAACACTTACTGAAGTACCAGGCCCCGGGCAGTGTATGACCCCTTCTTAATATACCATTACTCTCAGGAACAGGAAACATACAAAATGACAAGACAGAAGAATTCTCCCCAAAAGAAAGATGAAGAAGAAATCAGAGCCAGGGATTTTCTCAAAACAAATATAAGCAATATATCTGAACAAGAATTTAGAACAGCAGTCATAAGAATACAGCTGGGCTTGAAAGAAGCATAGAAGACACCAGAGAAACCCTTCCTGCTGAGATAAAAGACCTAAACACTAGTCAGGCCAAAATAAAAAATGCTATAACTGAGATAGAAAACCAACTGGATGTAATCACAGTGAGGATGGAAGAAGCAGAGGAATGGATATGTGATACAGAAGATAAAATTATGGAAAATAATGAAGCTGAAAATAAGAGGGAAAGAAAACTATTAGATCACAAAGGTAGATTTAGGAAACTCAATGATTCCATAAAGTGCAATAATACCCAGATCATAGGAATTCCAGAAGAAGAGTAGGAAAAAGGGGCAGAAGGTTTATTTGAACAAATTATAGCTGAGAACTTCCCTAATCTGGGGGAAGGAAACAGGCATTCAAATCCAAGAGGCACAGAGAACTCCCCTCACAACCAACAAAAACAGATTAACATCTAGACATATCATAGTGAAACTTGCAAAATACAAAGATAAAGAGAATTCTGAAAGCAGCTAGGGAGAAAAGGTCCTCAACCTACAAGGGTAGATGCACAAAGTTAGCAGCAGATCTGTCTACAGAAACCTGGAAGGCCAGAAAGTACTGGCATGATATATTCAACATGCTAAATGGAAAAAAATGTGCAGCCAGGAATACTTTATCCAGTAAAGCTGTCATTCAGAATAGGAGAGATAAAGAGTTTCCAAGACAAGTAAAAACTAAAGGAGTTCATGAACACTAAATCAGCTCTGCAAGAAATGTTAAAGGGGACCCTTTGAGTGTGAAAGAGACCAAAAGCAACAAAGACTAGAAAGGAACAGAGACAGTCTACAGGAACAGTGACTTTACAGGTAATATAATGGCACTACATTTATATCTATCAATATTTACTCTGAATGTAAATGGACTAAATGCTCTAATCAAAACACATATGGTATCAGAATGGATTAAAAAAAAACCCATTGATATCCTGCTTACAAGACTTACAAGAGACTCATTTTAGACCCAAGACACCTCCAGATTGAAAGTGAGGGGGTGGAGAACCATTTATCATGCTAGTAGACATCAAAAGAAAGCTGGAGTAGCCATATTTATATCAGATAAACTAGATTTTAAACCAAAGACTGTAATAAGAGATGACCAAGGTCACCATCTCATAATAAACAAGATCTAAAAATTGTAAATATTTATGTCCCCAACTTGGGAGCAGCCAAATACATAAATCAATTAATAACAAACTTAAAGAAACTCATTAATAATAACACAATAATAGTAGGGGACTTTAACACCCCACTTGCAACAATGGAAAAATCATCTAAACAGAAGATCAACAAGGAAACGATGGCTTTGAATGACACACTGAACCAGATGGACTTAAAAGATATATTCAGAACATTTCATCCTAAAGCAGAATATACATTCTTTTCAAGTGCACATGGAACATTCTCCAGAAGAGATCACATACTGGGCCACAAATCAGGCTTCAATTAGTACAAAACGACTGAGATCATACCATGCATATTTTCAGACTACAACACTATGAAAATAAAGTCAATCACAAGAAAAAATTGGAAAGACCACAAATACATGGAAATTAAACAACATCCTACTAAAGAATGAATGGGTTAACTAGGATATTAAAGAAGAAATTTTTAAAAATACATGGAAGCAAATGAAAATGAAAACACAACAGTCCAAAACCTTTGGGATGCAGCAAAGGTGGTCATGAGAGGGAAGTATATAGCAATACAGGCCTTCCTCAAGAAGAAAAGTCTCAAATACACAACCTAACCTTACACCTAAAGGAGCTACCCTACAACCCAGCAATTGCACTACTGGGTATTTACCCCAAAGATACAAATGCAGTGATCTGAAGGGGCATCTGTACCCCAATCTTTATAGCAGCAATGTCCACCATAGCCAAACTCTGGAAAGAGCCCAGCTGTCCATCGACAGATGAATGGATAAAGATGTGGTATATACATGTTTTATATATTCATACATATGAATATATATATGACATATTCATATATATTCATATATATGATGGAATATTATGCAGCCATCAAAAAAATAAAATCTTGCCATTTGCAACAATGTGGATGGAACTAGAGGGTATTATGCTAAACAAAATAAGTCAATCAGAGAAAGACAATTATCATATGATCTCACTCATATGTGGAATTTAAAAACAAGGCAGAGGATCATAGGGGAAGAGAGGAAAAAAATGAAACAAGACAAAACCAGAGAGGGAGACAAATCATGAGAGACTCTTAATCATAGGAAACAAACTGAGGGTTGCTGGAGGGGAGGGTTGTGGGGAGATGGGGTAACTGGGTGATGGACATTGGGGAGGGTATGTGTTGTAATGAGTACCGGGTATTATATAAGACTGGTGAATCACAGATCCCATATCCCTGAAATAATATATATGTTAATTAATTGAATTTAAATTTTAAAAAATCAAAAAAAATAAAATTTAATTTAATTTATTTTTTTTAAAAAGACCCCAAATAGCCAAAGCAATCTTGAAAACAAAAAAGCAAAGCTGGAGGCATCACAATTCCAGACTTCAAGTTATATTACAAAGCTTCAGTGATCAAGACAATATAGTATTGGCACAAAAACAGACACATAGATAAATGGAACAGAGTGGAAAACCCATAAATGAACCCACAACTACATGGTCAATTAATCTTCAACAAAGCAGGAAAGAATATCCAATGGAAAGAGTCTCTTTGACAAACGGTGTTGAGAAAACTAGACAGCAACATGCAAAAGAATGAAACATGACCACTTTCTTACACCATACACAAAAATAAATTCAAAATGGATGAAAGACCTAAATGTAAGACAGGAAACCATTAAAATGCTAGAGAAGAACACAGGCAATAATCTCTTTCACATCAGCTGTAGCAATTTCTTACTAGATGGGTCTCCTGAGACAAGGGGAACAAAAGCAAAAATAAACTATTGGGACTTCACCCAAGAGTTCTGCACAGTGAAGGAAACAATCAACAAAACTAAAAGGCAACTAATGGAATGGGAGAAGATATTTGCAAATGACATATCTGATAAAGGGTTAGTATCCAAAATATATAAAGAACTTATACAACTCAACACCCAAAATATAAATAATCCAGTTTAAAAATGGGCAGAAGACATGAAGAGACATTTCTCCAAAGGAGACATACAGATGGCTAACAGACACATGAAAAGATGCTCTATGTCACTCATCATCAGGGAAATACAAATCAAAACTACAATGAGATACCACCTTACACCCATCGGAATGGCTAAAATCAACAACTTAACAATAGATGTTGGTGAGGATGCAGAGAAAGGGGAACCTTCTTACATTGTTGGTAGGAATGCAAACTGGTGCAGCCACTCTGGAAAACAGTATGGAGGTTTCTCAAAAGTTAAAAATAGAACTACCTATGACCAAGCAACTGCACTACTATGTATTTATCCAAAGGATACAAAAATGCTGATGCACTCCAATGTTTATAGCAGCACTATCAACAATAGCCAAATTATGGAGAAAGAGCCCAAATGTCCATTGACTGATGAACGGATAAAGAAGAAGTGATTATCTATCTATCTATCTATCTATACAATAGAATATTATTTAGCCATCAAAAAGAATGAAATCTTGCCATTTGCAATGACATGGATGGAGCTAGAGAGTATTATGCTAAGTGAAATAAGTCAGAGAAAGACAAATACTGTACAGTTTTTTTTTTAAAGATTTTATTTATTTGTCAGAGAGAAAGAGAGAGCACAAGCAGGGGGAGCGGCAGGCAGAGGGAGAAGCAGACTCCCCCACTGAGCAAGGAGCCCAGTGTGGGACTTGATCCCAGGACCGTATGGTCATGACTTGAGCCAAAGGCAGACATTTAACCGACTGAGCCACCCAGGTGTCCCAGATAGTTTTGTTTTTATCTAATGTCTTTACAAAAAATAAAATATGGCAGCAACCTAAGTGTCCATCCAGAGATGATGGATTAAGAAGATGTGGCATATAATGGAATGTTACTCAGCCATAAGAAAGAATGAGATCTTGCCATTTCCAACAACATGGATGGACCTAGAGGGTATTATGCTAAATGAAATAGAGAAAGACAAATACATTATTATTTCACTTCTATGTGGAATCTAAAAAACAAATGTACAAACAAACAAAAGCAAAATTAGACCCATAGGCACAGAAAACAAACTATGGTTACCAGAGCAGAGAGGGGTTGGGGAATGGGCAAAATGGGTGAGGGGATTGGCAGGTACAGGTTTCCAGTTATGGAATGTATAAGCTACAGGGGTGAAAGGTACAGCATAGGGATATAGTTGATGGTATCATAAGAACATTGTATGGGGACACATGGTAGCTACACTTATGAGCATTGCATAACGTACAGAGTTGTCAAATTACTATGTTGTACACCTGAAATTAATGTAACATTGTGTGTCAGCCACACTTCAATTAAAAAATAAAAGTTGAACAGTTAGCATACAGGAATTCCACTCCTAGGTATGTACCCAAGAGAATTGAAAACATATGTCCACACAAAAATTACACAAATGTTAACAGCAGCATTATTCAGAACAGTGAAAAAATGGATATAACCTAAATGTGTTTCAACTGATGAACTGATAAATATGATATGGATTGTTTGGTCATAGAAAAGAATGAAGTACTGATACATGCTATAACATGGATGAAATTTAAAGTCATATGAAGCAAAAAAAGCCAGCCACAAAGAACACAGAATCTATGTATATAAGGTGTCCAAAATAGGCAAATCTATAGAGACAAAAAGTGGTTGCTTAGGGTTAAGGGGCACCTGGGTAGCTCAGGCATCTAAGGGTCCAACTCTTGATTTTGACTCAGGTTATGGTCTCAGTGTCATGAGATCAAGCCCCACATTGGGCTCCACACTGGGTGTGGAGCCTGCTTAAGATTCTCCCTCCCCTCTCCTTCTGCCCCCCCTCCCCCACAACCCCACTCATGCGCTCTCTTAAAAAAAAAAAAAAAGTGGTTGCTTAGGGCTAAGAATGGGAGTTTGGGGAAATGAAGAGGGACTGCTAATGAGTAGGGTTTTTTTGTGTGTGTGGGGGGATAATATTAGAAAATAGTAGTAATGATGGCAAACCTCAGAATATACAAAAAAACCCACATTGAACTGGACATTAAATGAGTGAATTGTATGATATGCAAATTATATCTCCATAAAGTTGTTACAAAAAATTAGGAAAGATAGATAAAAAAGAAAGAAAAAATCCTGTAAGGTCCATAATCCTATCACCTAGAGACAACCACTGATACATTTTATTGATACTCTCCCAAATTATACTGTTGTCCTATGTGCTTTTTCATTAATAATATATTGTAAACATCTTTCCTTGTCAATAAACCCACCTCAACATAAAACAAAAGAGAGAGAGAGAGAGACTGAGTCCAGGCCAGAGTGAACATCTCCTACATGAGAACACTCCATAAAAACTGGGAAAGGTGACTATTTTCTCTAATGTGCAGAAACCAACACATAGAGTCAAAGGAAATGAAGAAGCAGAAAAACATGTTCCAAACTAAAGAGCAAGATAAAACTCCAGAAACAGACCTTAATGAAATGGAGATAAAGTGATTTACCTGACAGAGAGTTTAATATAATATTCACAGAGATGCTTACCAAGGTCAGGAAAACAATGTATGAACAAAGTGAATATTTCATCAGAGATAGAAAATATAAGATAGCACCAAATAGAAAACACAGAAGTGAAGAAGATAATAATTGAACTGAAATGTTTAAAAATGGGGTTCAACACCAGGCAGAAGAAAGGATTGATAAACTGAAAAAACAGGGCAGTGGAATGCATCCAATCAGAGGAGCAAAAGAAAAAAGAATTAAAAAGAGTGAACATAGCTTAAGGGACTTAAAAGACATCAACAAGCAAATTAATATTCACATTACAGGGGTCCCAAATGGAGAAAGGTGGTCATAAGTCTTATTCAAAGAAATAATGGCTGAAAAATTCTTTAACCTGGGGAAATAAATAGACATCCAGATCCAGGATGCCTAGAAAGTTTAAAACAAATAAATCCAAAAGTCCCACACTAAGACACAGTATAACAAATTGTCAAACATTAAAGACAAGGAGAAGATCTTTAAAACAGCAAGAGAAATACAACGTGTTATATATATACACATATAAGAAAAATAAGATTATCAGCAGATTTTTTTTAGCAGAAACTTTGCAGGCAAGCAGAGAGTGGCATAATAAATTCAAAGTGCTAAAAGAAAAAGACTGTCAACCAAAAATAACCTACCCAACAAAACCATCCTTCAGCATTGGGGAAATAAAGAGTTTTCCAGACAAACAAAAGCTGAAGGAGCTCATTACCATTACCCCAGGCTTTCAAGAAATGTTAAAGTCAATTCTTCAGGCTGAAGTGAAAGGACATTAACTAGTAATAGGAAAACATATATAAGTATAAATTTTGTCAATAAAGACAAATATATAGCTAAATTAAGAATACTCTAATATTAATGGTGGTGGGTAAATCATTTTTAAATTTAGCATAAAGGTTAAAAGGCAAAAGTATTAAAAATAACTATAACTACAATGATTTGTTAATGGATATATAAGGTAAAAAGATGTAAATTGTGACATCAAAAACAAAGTGTTGGGAAAGTTAAAAATACAGCTTTAGCATGTGTTCAGAATTAAGTTATTATCAGGTTAAAATAGACTGATATGTTTTATGTGAGTTTCACAGTAACCACAAAGCAAAAACCTATAATAGATACAAAAACCATAAAGAATCCAAACATACAACAAAACTAGTTTATCCAGACCCAATAATAAATAAAATAAGGAAACATTGGACTTAAATAACAAGTTAGAACAGATGGACTTAAATATTTACAAACATTCCATTCAATAGTAGCAGAATATACATTTTTTAAATGACTGCCTTCTATTTATTTATTTTTTAATTTAAGTTTATTATATTATGTTAATCACCATACATCATTAGTTTTTGATGTAGTGTTCCATGATTCATTGTTTGTGTATAACACCCAGTGCTCCATTCAATACATGCCCTCTTTAATACCCATCACCAGGCTAACCCATCCACCCACCTCCTCCCCTCTAGACCACTCAGTTTGTTTCTCAGAGTCCATAGTTTCTCATGGTTCATCTCCCCCTCCGATTTCCCCCCCTTCATTTTTCCCTTCCTACTATCTTTTTTTCTTTTTTAACATATAATATATTATTTGTTTCAGAAGTACAGGTCTGTGATTCATCAGTCTTACACAATTCACAGTGCCCACCATAGCACCATACCCTCCCCAATGTCTATCATACAGCCACCCCATCCCTCCCACCCCCCACCACTCCAGCAACCCTCAGTTTGTTTCCTGAGATTAAGAATTCCTCATATCAGTGAGATCATATGATACATGTCTTTCTCTGATTGACTTATTTCGCTTAGCATAATACCCTCTAGTTCCATCCATGTCATTGCAAATGGCAAGTTTTTGTGGTTTTTTTGATGGCTGCATAATATTCCATTGTATATATACCACGTCTTCTTAAATTCACCTGAAACATTCTCCAGGATAAACCATGTTAGGTCACAAAACTAGTGTTAATTAATTTAAAAAGTTTGAAATCACAACCAGTATCTTTTCTAACCTCAAAGGTATAAAACTAGAAATCAATTACAAGAAGGAAACTGTAAAATTCATAAATATCTGGAGATTAAACAACATACTTTGAATAACCAGTAAAAAATCAAAAGAGAAATCAAAAATATCTTGTAACAAATGAAAATAGAAATACAACATACCTAAAACATATAGGATGCAAGAAGAGCAGTTCTAACAGGGAAGTTTATAGTGATAAATGCCTACATCAGGAAACAAGAAAAACCTTGAACAACTAACTTAACCTTATACCTCAAGGAACTAGAAAAAAAAAAAGCACAAACACAAAGTTAGTGGAAGGAAGGAAATAACAAAAATCAAAGCAGAAATAAATGAAATAGAGATTTAAAAGATAATAGGAAAGATCAATGAAAGTAAGAGCTGGGCATTTTTTTTTTAAGATAAAAACAAAATTGATAAACTTTTAGCTAAACTCATCAAGAAAATAGAGAGGACCGGGTGCCTGGGTGGCTCCGTCAGTTAAGCATCTGCCTTCAGGTCAGGTCATGATCCCAGGGTCCTGGGCTTGAGTCCCACATCAGGCTCCCTGCTCGGTGGGGAGCCTGCTTCTCCCTCTGCCTCTGCTCCTTCTCCCTGCTCACACCCTCTCTTCTCTCTCTCTCTCAAATAAATAAAATCTTTTTAAAAAATCACCAGATTAAAGATAAATATAATAAAATCAGTGGAAAGAGTTTCCACTTCTGAGAAAAGGGAATAAACTTACATATTCAAATCTTCCTGGCAAGTACAAATAAAACCCCTAAACATTATATATACAACCCTTCATGTTGTATATATAATGAAAGGTGAAAAGAAGAAGAGAGACCACAAAGAACCTTGGGACCCGAGGAAGTATATGATGGTAAAATCTCTAGACTTTCTTATTACCTCATATATCTCAGGCAAGGAGTTACAGAAAATGGCAACTAGAAATACCAAAGGGTTTAGACAATAAAAGCCCAACAAAGTCTTGCTCTTTCTAGCTAAAGGATCAAGAAAAGAGACTAGTAGTACAGAAAACTTTTTAGATAATAAACGCTCTACTCTAGCCATGCAGCACGCACACATGTGTACACACACATACACGCACACACACACACACACACACATGTGGCCCAACCTTCACCCAGCCTGCAAAGGTCAAGTGGGGAGTCTATACTTTTACCACCAGCAGACTTTAACAAGGCAACACAACCCCTACAGGGATGGTGTTAAAGGAGGTGAACCCTGGGGACCAGGGCTTCATCCCCAGTGTGTGGTAACAAGCCTCCCTACCACAGTTACAGTGGAGAGTCCATAGGGAGCCTGGACTTCTAAGCCTTGCCCAGTAGTAACAAGGTGATCCACCCCTCCTTGCTGGGGTAGTGTTTGAGGAAGCTTAGTGGAAAGTGAATACCTTGACCATCCTCCACAACATCAATGGAAGACAACTAGAGAGCAAAGTGGTATCAGAGCAGCCTACTAGGGATCCAGAACTCCAACTGCTGACCAGCAAGTGCCCCTTCCTTCCTCAGGTGTCAACTGGGGAAAAAATGGGTAACCTGCACTTCTATACCCATGAGGTGGCATTCCTCCTTATCTTGCTCAAATCAGAGAAAGCCAGCTAAAACTGAATGTATATATAAGATTCAGAGTCTCATAATGCCCCAAATGTCCAGATTTCAATAAAAAAATCATTTGTCATACCAAGAATCAGGATGACCTCAACTTGAATAAGAAAAGATTACCAGTTGCCAACCCCAAGTTGATAGAGATGTTAGAATAATCTGACAATTTTAAAGCAGCCATTATAAAGTGCTTCAATAAACAATTAGAAAGGTGCTTGAAACAAATGGAAAAATAGAGTCTCAGAAAGAAATGGAAGATACAAAGAAGAACCAAATGGAAATTTTAGAGCTGAAAACTACAGTAATCAAAGTAAAACTTAATGGATGAGGTCAACACCAGAATGGAGGAGACAAAGAATCATTAAATTGAAGATAGAACATAGAAATTATCCAATCTGAGTAACAAAAATAATACACTACAAACAAATAATAAAATTTTTTTTTTAAATCCCCACACAGAGCCTCAGAGATCTAACATTTGTGTCATTGGAATCCAAGAAGGAAAGGAAAAAGAGGACAGGGCTTAAAAAAGCAAGGAGGAAGGAAGGAAGGAAGGAAGGAAGGAAGGAAGGAAGGAAGGAAGGAAGGAAGGAAGGGAGGGAGGGAGGGAGGGAGGGAGGGAGGGAGGGAGGGAGGGAGGAAGGAGGGAGGGACGGAGGGAGGGAGGGAGGGAGGGAGGGAGGAAGGGAGGGAGGAAGGAAGGAAGGAAGGAAGGAAGGAAGGAAGGAAGGAAGGAAGGAAGGAGGAAGGAAGGAGGAAGGAAGGAAGGAAGGAAGGAAGGAAGGAAGGAAGGAAGGAAGGAAGGAAGGAAAGAAAGAAAGAACAGCTGAAAGCTTCCCAAATTTGGCCAGAGATACAAGCATACAGATTCAAGAAGTTTAATGAATCCCAAAAAGAATAAATTCAAAGATTTACCAAGACACATTATAGTCAAACTTCTGAAAACTAAGGACAAAAAAAAATCTTGAAAGCAGCAAGACAAAAATAACACCTTACATATAGGGAGGAAGCAATTTGAATGGCAGAAGACTGATCATAAGAAACCATGGAGGCCAGCAGAAAGAAGCACAACATTTTCCACATGTTGAAAAAGAGAAATGTCAACACAGAATTTTATATCTACGAAGACTATCCTCCCAGAATGAAGGAGAGATCAAGCCATTCTTAGGTGAGGGAAAGCTAAGAATTTATCACCACATACCAACCCTAAAACAATGGCTAAAGGAAATTTTCTAAGCAGAAATAAAATTATAGAAGAAGGAACTTTGGAACATCAAGAAGGAAGAGATTAAAATGTTTAATAGTAAAAATATTGGCAAATACATTTTACTTTTACTATTGTCTAAGTTATGTTTGATGATTTAAAAAACCATAACAATGTCTGAAATGTGTGTAGAGAAATTATACAATTATAATATAAACAAGGGAAATGAGAGGTAGTGAGGGGTGTAAAGGGACTTGAAGGCAGGTAAGGTTTTTACATTTCATTCAAGCTGATAAAACGTCAACACCAATAGACTGTATAAGTTGTGTATACATAATGTAATACCTAGAGAAAATGCTAAAAATACTGTACAAAGGGATACTCTCAAAAACACTATAATCATATTGGAACTCTAAAATATTCAAGTAAGCCACAGGAAATCATGAAAAAATAAAACAAAAACAAAAAAACCAGAGAGAACATTCTTTTTGATGGCTGAGTAATATTCCATTATTTATATATATATTATATATAACAATATATATATTATATATAATATATATATTTTATATATATATACACACACACACACACACACACACACACACACCACATCTTCTTTATCCATTCATCTGTCTATGGACATCTGGGCTCTTTCCATATTTTGCAATGATGTAGATGGAACTAGAGGGTATTATACTAAGCAAAATAAGTCAGTTGGAGAAAGATAAATACCATATGATTTCACTCATGTGGAATTTAAAAAAACAAAACAGATGAACATAGAGGAAGGGAAGGAAAAATAAAATAAGATGGAAATTGAGAGGGAAGAAAACCATAAGAGACACTCAACTCCAGGAAACAAACTGAGGGTTGCTGGAGGGGAGGTTGGTGGGGGGAAGGGATAATTGGGTGAAGGGCATTAAGGAGGGCACATGATGTAATGTGCACTGGGTATTATATGCAACTGATGAATCACTAAATTCTACCTCTGAAACTAATAAGAAATACAGAGAACAGGAAAAATATAAAATAGCAGATATAAGCCTGAAATATCAATAATTACATGTGTAAATATATAAGTAAATCCATGTGTAAATTATATAAGTGATATGGTCTAAATCTACCAACTGAAGAACTGAGATTAACAGAGTGGATTAAAAAACATAACCCCACTGTATACTGTCAATAAAACACCAACTTCAAACAATAATATAGGCAGGTTGAAGTAAAAGAATGAAAACCAATATACCATTCAAATACTGAATTCTTTCTCCTTAAGATCAGGAATAAGTTGTAGATGTCCCATTCCATTTCAACACTATATTGGAAATTCTAGCCAGTCCAACAAGAAAATAAGGGAAATAAGAGACAAATAAATTGTATACAAAATAAAACTGTCCCTATTTACAGATGACAAGATTGTCTACACAGAAAATCCTAAGAAACCTACTAAAAAACCCTCAGAAAATAACAGTTCAGCAAGGCCACAGGATACCAGCTAAACATACAAAAAAATCAGTTGTATTTCTATACTAACAATGAACATGAATACATAAGATACCAAAATTAAAAGCACCATATCATTTACATTGCCAAAAAAGTGAAATATTTATGTCTAATTCGAACAAAATATGTGTAGGACTTTTACATTGAAAACAAAACACTGATGAAAGAAACCAAAGAAGATCTAAATAAATGGAGACTCATACTATGTCCATGAATTAGAAGATTCAACATAATAAATGTCAATTCCCCCTCCCCAAACTGATACACAATTTCTATCAGGATTCCAGCAAGATTTTATTTGTAAATACAGACAAAGATTCTAAAGTTTATATAGAAAGGCAAGGTAACTAGAATGGTTAAACAATTTGGGGGAAAAAAGAATAGTGAGAGGACCAATTTCAAGATCTATTACATCGCTACAGTAATCAAGGCAGTGTGTTTTCAGCAAAGTGACAGACACATAGATCAATGGAACAGAACATGAACTCAGAAATAGACACACACAAATATGCCCAGATGATTTCTGACAAAGGTGAAAATTGCAAAACCAATTCAGTGGAGGAGAGAGAGCCTTTTTAACAAATGGTGCTAGATCAGTTGCAAATCCACAGGCAAAAACAAAAACAGAAAAAATGCCTAAATCTCACACCTTATACAAAAATGAACACCAAATAGATCATAGACTTAAATGTAAAATGTAAAACTATAAAACTTTTAGAAAAAAAAATAGGAGAAAATCATTGGGGACTAGGGCTAGGCAGAGTTCTTAGACTCGACACCAAAAACAAGATTGATTGAAGGAAAAATTGACAAATTGGGTTTAACACAATTAAAAACTTTTACTCTGCAAAAGACCCTATTAAAGGAATGGAAAGACAAGCTACTGACTGGGAGAAAATATTTGAAAACTACACAACCAACAAAGGACTGGTATCTAGAACATATAAAGAACCCTCAGAACTTAACAGCAAAATAGAAAACAACCTTATTTGAACATGAGCAAAAGACATGAAGAGACATTTCACCAAACATATCTATAGGTGGCAAATAAAACAAATAAAAAAAGTACTTGTTAAATAAAAGTACCTCATACCAGCGTTTTTAAAAGTCAACTTTAAATGATGAGAGACCTAAAGGTAAAAGTCAAAACTGTAAGATATTAGAACATAAAGAAAAATAACTTTACGTTAGAATAGATAGGAATTTCTTAATCCTTAAAAATCACTGAGTGTATTCACAAAATGGAATTCCTGGGCCCAAAACCCTAAGGATCATAGAAGTTCCACCAAGGTATCACTACTCTAAAAGATCCAGCTGATCTGTCTTCAATACTCCATCTCTGTTTCTATTTCAAAGATATTTTGAAACATATTAAAATGAAAAAGTTTAGGGAAAGAAAAGAAAGAAAAGAAGAAAAGAAAAGAAAAGAAAAGAAAAGAAAAAGAAAAGAAAAAAGAAAGAAAGAAAGAAAGAAAGAAAGAAAGAAAGAAAGAAAGAAAGAAAGAAAGAAGGAAAGAAAGAAAAGAAAGAAAGAGAAAGAAAGAAAGAGAAAGAAAGAAAGAAAGAAAGAAAGAAAGAAAGAAAGAAAGAAAGAAAAGAACGAACGAACGAACAAAAACACACTCACTTACAGTTCGTCCCATTCTTTTTTTCGCTGCTGAATCTTAAGTTGGGCCCTTTCAGCTTTTAATATAAGTTTCTTTGTTTTCTCAATTTGATTTTCCACCATAATTTCGCTTAGGGTTTTAGGCCGAAATTTCTTCCCTTTCTCTATAATTGATTCTTCCTGCACACCAATGCTCCCACCTGTATAGAGAGTCAACATTTTTTTTTTCAATCTTCTTGAAACATCAAAATGAAATTCTCAAATATTTTTTTAAACCTGTCACGTTTTAAAAACAGAATATAATGAATCTGTAAATCACAGTATTTGTTAAACAACTAAAATGAATTTAACCCCATAATAAGTATCTTAGAATATCAAAATAAAGAGATCTAAGTCATAGGATTTGCTCTAAAGGACCTTATTGAAAAGTTGGCAAGACATATATAAAATAATTAGAAAACAAGATAAATAATGAGGGGCCACTGACAGACAAACTGAGAAGTTGGGTAGGAATATTTGTGAGATGGGGGGGAAAGCAAGCAAGTCCTATTTGGCATGTATATTTGAGATGACATATACCGACTGCAGTGGTCTGTGGCCAATTGAAAAACTGGTCAGAAACATGCAAACAAACCTGTGATTTAAGAATTACATATCTGCTGAGGCAATTTCTTACTTTATGTTCAAGCTACAGAGAGATATACTTTGGAAAAAAAGTTAAATAATAATATGGGATGGTCATATAGTTATAACTCATAATTTCACCTTTCATATTTCAAATATATGGGAATATGGAAAAGCAGGAGTTTAAGTTGGCTTGGGTGGTCATATTTTATAACAAAAGTGTAATTCAATCTGGAATCTCTAAGAACTGTTAGAATTCAGAGAGGAGGGGAATGAATTGGTCACTCCAGTAGGAACCTGGGTAAAAAAGAATCAGGCATAATTAGGGAGCAGTGAGCAAGACAATAAGCTAAAAATACCAGTAGAACAGAATGGAAATGCACCATTAATAGGAAACAGACTAGGGATATACTGTGGAATGATTAAATACCACGAAAACGATTTCAGAATTTATCTGAGAGGAGCCATGAAAGTTTTCTCAATGAAGAGGATAAAGCAGCATTAATGTCAGTACTATATCATGGGCACCAACTGTGCTGTCCTTTATTTATTTTTGATTGGGCTCTCCAAGTCATTCCCAGAATTCTTGCCTTCCTCCTACTCATCTGCAGTCACCCTGTGGGCAGTTACAAGAGGCAGGTTGCAGAGATTAAGAGGTACTCTTTTCAAACCTGAATTCTCAGCTCATCATTCTGTTTAAAGCATATGCTCTTGGAAAATAGTTTGAAATGTCATGTTCTATCCCCACACTCTGGGGTAGGGCCCAAGAATCTGCAAGGAAACACTGCCTAGAAATGAGCAACCAAGAAAGCCTAAATTTAAGAATAGTTAGATGTTGGAAGTGAAAAATTAGCAGCATCAAGTACTCTAACCCACTCAGTCACATAACCAGGGTGGGTTTTCTTTAGCAGCCTGCATTAAAGAGCTGGTGTGGAGCATTTGCTGGAGGAACATGGCTTCCCATTCTCAGCCATACCACACATCCCATCTCCCTTGATTTTTATTCCAAAGGAATAAATAAAGGGAGACAAGAGATGGAGCTCAAGCCATCAAAAAGTGTTCAAAGGTTCTGCCTACAAAAAGAAAATTCAGTTTTGAAACCTTAATAAGTAAGGATTTAAAAGCCTTCTTGTTATTTAGGCTACCTGTATCTTTCCGGCTGTCCTTTCTTCCAGCTCCCTCTTTTTCTAACCTCTCCAATTTGCTTGTTCTTCTGTCTGATAGACTTGTTCGTTTGGACTTGGAATACTTAGAGGGCTTCACAAGCCTATAGGAGGATATCTTGTGATCACTTTGTATGGCATGAACCACGATAGTATCACTTTCCAATGACTCACGAAATCTGAAAAAAAAAAATAGAACAAGTATTTGCAATAGTCAGCGTTTTAATCAATTATACCATTTTAACAATTCTGCATGATTAATAAAATAAGACCACAACACACTATGCTTACAAATGATATTATATTGTGCTAGATCCAAAATTTGACAATGTATATTAACCAATGTGATGTGACAGAAGTTGCATAAGACTCAGTTAAAGAGCAAGTAGAATTTTCTTTCTAATGAAAACATTTAACAAAACATTATTAATCAGTATAATGCCTTTGTTTTGCTAATATGTAGAAAAATGAAAAACTTTCAGACTGTAATTTAATGGTAAGTGGATCATATCAAATTCTGACAAAATCCACCTACCTTCTCATATGAGGTATCTCATATATATACACGCACATATATGTGTGTGTGTGTGTGTGTGTGTGTATGGCTCATATATATTACCCTTTTTGCCTCTAAAAAAATATTAAACTCAGGATTATTACCATCTAGTTCACTTTTCTTTTATAGCTCACAGGAATTTGTTCTCTATCAATTAATGGTGAATTGTTGCTATTTTTTGGCACTGGTTCATAATTATTCCCCAAATCTCTTAATTTTAGAATTTTACTTATTTATGTATGTAGCAATTATCCTTAGTTTATCTGCCTTTCTTACTATTTTTTAATCCAATCCTTTGAACTCTATTTCTTCTTTTAAATGGCTTACTATTTCTAATTTTCCCTTTTCTCTTATAGCACAGTATTTTTCTCATCATGATAAAACTTATTCTCTTCATCTTCTTGACTGCTGGAGTTTTACTTTAAATTTTAGTCTTTCCATAAAACACAGAAAACATGATATGGATGGTTTTGGTCCCATCAAAATTTAAAACTTCTGCATAGTTAGAAAAATGTGAACAAAGTTTAAGGCAAATGGCAGAGTAAAAGTGTTTCCAATATGTATAATAAAAAAAAATACTTACAGAAATAGTGAATAAAACTAAGGGGAGAAATAGAATTCAGAGGAAAATGAACAAGGAATCTTTCTCAGAAGATTAAATATAAATGAACTATAAATGTATGAAAAGAAATGCTCAGAAGAATATCAATGAACTACAAACATAAGAAAAGAAATGCTTAACTTCACCAGTAATCAGAAAAAAGCAAATTATTCAAGCAAGAGTTATCACATTTGGTCTATTAGATTGGTGGAGATGAAAACACTGGTAGTACCCAGTGTTACCCAGTGGTACAACTTTATTCTCTCCCCCATTCCAATCAGATAGCAAGGTAACTTATTTCCTTCCATATAATTAGTGAAGACACAAAGCTGAGGAGGGTGCAGCCTGGACAGGGAGAGAAAGCAAGGAATTAAGGAAGCAAGTACTTGAAGGCAAGAAGATTGGGGAAGAGGTTCCACTTGACAAGTGGGGATGATAGGCAAATTATGTCCTAGAGCTGTGGGTACATATTCCCTGCTTCTGGCAGCTTCTGGGGAGATACAAGTTCCCAAAGATAAGGACTGCATGTGTATTCAATCCTGGGAACAAAGGCTCCTGGCCTCATCAAAAGCTACCTGCTCCAAAAGAGTACAAAAACCATAGACTCAAACAAATGAAAGAAGCAGGCAGGCTGAGACAATGAGCCTCACTAGTTTAAGAGTCATACTCACCATATGTATACATTCACAAATACAGTATGAATATGTATTAAAGCCAAACATAGCATATATTATATTGAAGTTTCTTCCTGAGAACTTCTTAGCTACTTTCATCTCTTGGCAGGTAGTCATCTAGATATAATTCCAAGATTCAAATATTCAGGTATTAATATCAGGTAACAAGTACCATGAATCACAGAGCAGAGTACCAGAGAGGAAACTGTTGCATAGGGAGAAATCTCTGAAGATCTCTCTTCCAGGCTTCAGGCAATTATTGATCACTACATGCATGTGATGAGTCCACCTGAAGCTGGGGAAAGAATCACCAGAAGAGAGCAGGCAGAATAATCCCCAGGCCTCACATAGGTTGGAAGAGCTTGTGTTCCCACAAGCCCCATAATACAAAGGACATGGGATAGAGTACTCAGAAGGATTTTATCATAGCAGTGAGGAAAAATCAGCTCTAGACGAAAGGCTGCCTAGACTTAATTTGCCTAACACAGATTAAAAGCAAGACTCAAAAACTCAGACTATTTCCAAGTAACTTAACTGAATCCCAAAATAAGACTCGAGAATATTTAAAAGTAACAAAAAATACCCGGCAGTCATGTGAAATGTGGTGAAATTCATAATGTCTGGCATCTAATCAAAATTTTTCAGGCAGGCAAAGCAGCAGAATATAACCCAAAATAAGAAAAAAATTTCCACTAATAGAATAGACCCAAAAAACACACAGATGATATAACTAGCAGACAAGCACATTAAAGCAGTTATTATATTTTATATGTTCAGGAAATAGAGAAAAGCATGAGCACATTAAAGTGAACAAAATCCTTACCTATGATACTAGGAAATCAATAAATAATGATTAATAAATTCATATAAATACACTATTTAGATGTATGGTTATAACCACTAGAAGAGATATTAAAAGTGGATTCTCTTTCAGATCTATCATATTTATGGATTAAAATACTGAAGATGAAGAACAAAGCCAGAGGGCTTATAATATCAGATATCAAGAATAATTAAAACAGTGTTATACTAGCACAAACACAGACAGGCCAATGGAATAGTATGAAGAGTTCAGAAATGAATATATATATATGTATATATAAATATATAGTATATATAGTGTATATATATATGTGTATATACATATACATATATTGTGTATATAATGAATATATATACATATACACACACATACATATATACATACACATATATATGTAAATATATATATAGTTACTTGATTTATGACAAAACTATCACTACAGTCTAATGAGGAAAGGATGGTCTTTTCAACAAATGATACTAAGTCAATTGAACATCCATTTAGAAACAAACGACACATGGGAGGAAAAGATGGCAGAGGAGTAGGGGATCCTATTCCAACCGGTCCATGGAATTGAGCTGGATATCTACCAGACCACTCTGAATACCCACAAAATCAGCCTGAGATGTCAGAAGATAGATCTGGATCCCTACAAACAGAATATTGCAAGCGGTTGGTTTCAAGGTATGAAGCAGGGAGCTGTGATTCCATGGGCACATATCGGAAGATAAATGGAAAGGGGAGGGAGCCATGGGGATCCTGCACCACCAGTGAGCGATAGCCTCTGGTGCTGGGGAACAGGCAAAGACTCGCAGACTGGTAATTATGGGGAAAGGACTTTAGGGCAGCCCCGACTAAAACCCAGAGCGGGGAGGGCCGTGCCTGTGAACTGGGAGCAGCTGGCGGTTTTAGAAGCACAAAGGGCAGAGACGTGCTTGACCAGGAGGCAAGGACTGGGAGCCCTGCTGAGGGGCACACAACCCAGGACGCTGCAGTTTATAGCAGCATAGACAGAAACAGAGATAGTGTGGCCTGGAGAGCTCACTGAAGAACAGACTGTGATCTCTCTGCTCTGAGGCAGAGGGTTGGAAACAATCTCTTCTGCTCTGACTCTCGGAAGAGATTTTGAAAGCCACCAGGGAAAGCTGCCAGAGAATAAAAGCGCCCCCAAAAAATGGTTTTCACTGAGCTCATCCCCCGCCACAGGGGGCAGGACAACTCTGCCCAAATAGGGTTGCCTGAGTAACAGTGGCAGGCCCCTCCCCCAGAAGACAGGCTGGGAAAACAAGAGGCCAGCAACCCTAAAGTCCCTATAAAACAGGTGCCTCTTGCTTGGGTTGTGGTCAATAATTTGGACTCTATACATTCCCTCAAGCACCCTTCAACAGAATGACTAGGAGGAGGAACCCCCAAAATAGGAAAGACTCAGAGACTATGACTTATGCCACAGATTTACAAATGGATACAGATATATCCAAGATGTTGGAGATGGAATTCAGGGTAGCAATTGTAAAAATGATAGCTAGAATGGAGAAATCGATTAATGGCAACATAGAGTCTCTAAGGGCAGAAATGAAAGCTGAACTGGCAGAACTTAAAAATACTATCAATAAGATCCAATCTAATCTAGATAATCTAACAGCTAGGGTAAGCAAGGCAGAAGAACGAATTAGTGAGCTAGAAGACCAATTAATAAACAAGAGGGAAAAAGAGGAAGCCAGGGAAAAACAACTCAAAATCCATGAAAATAGAATCAGAGAAATAAGTGACACCATGAAACGTACCAATGTCAGAATTTTTGGGATCCCTGAGGGGATGGAGAGAGAGAGAGAGGACCAGAAGATATATTTGAGCAAATGGTAGCTGAGAACTTCCCTAATCTGGGGAATGAAACAAACATTTGTGTCCTAGAGGCAGAGAGGACCCCTCCCAAGATCAAGGAAAACAGGCCAACACCCTGGCATGTAATAGTAAAACTCACAAATCTTAGAACCAAGGAAACCATCTTAAGGGCAGTTAGGGGGAAGAGATTCCTTACATACAGAGGGAGGAACATCAGAATAATATCAGACCTATCCACAGAGACCTGGCAAGCCAGAAAGGGCTGGCAAGACATATTCAGGGTACTAAACGAGAAGAACATGCAGCCAAGAATACTTTATCTGGCAAGGCTGTCATTTAGAATGGATGGAGAGATGCAGAGCTCCGAAGACTGGCAGAAACTGAAAGAATATGTGACTACTAAGCCAGCCCTGCAAGAAATATTAAGGGGGGGGGTTCTATAAGAGGAGAAAGACCCCAAGAGTGATACAGCAGAAATTTACAGAGACAATCTACAAAAACAAGGTCTTCACCGGCAACATTATGAATTCATATCTTTCAATAATCACTCTCAGTGTGAATGGCCTAAATGCTCCCATAAAACGGCACAGGGTTGCAGACTGGATAAAAAGACAGGACCCATCCATATGCTGTCTACAAGACAGCATTTGATCTCATTTTGAACGCAAAGTACATCCAGACTGAAGGTGAAGGGATGGAGATCCATCTTCCATGCCAACGGACCTCAAAAGAAAGCTGGAGTAGCAATTCTTATATCAAACAAATTAGATTTTGTGCTAAAGACTAAAGATAGTAGTTAGAGACACAGAAGGACACTATATCATTCTTAAAGGGGCTATCCAACAAGAAGATCTAACAATTGTAAATATCTATGCCCCAAGATGGGAGCAGCCATCTACATAAGCCAACTGTTAACCAAAATAAAGAGTTATATTGATAATAAAACGTTAATTGTAGGAGACCTCAATACTCCACTCTCAGCAATGGACAGATCATCTAAGCAGAAAATCAACAAAGAAACAAGAGCTTTGAATGACACACTGGACCAGATGGACCTCATAGATATATACAGAACATTCCACCCTAAAACAACAGAATACTCATTTTTCTTGAGCACACATGGAACTTTCTCCAGAAGAGACCATATAATGGGTCACAAATCAGGTCTCAACCGATACCAAAAGACTGAGATTATTCCCTGCATATTCTCAGACCATAATGCCTTAAAATTGGAACTCAATCATAGAAAAAATTTGGAAGAAATTCAAACACTAGAAAGCTAAAGACCACTCTCCTCAAGAATGTTTGGGTCAACCAGGAAATCAAAGAAGAACTTAAACAATTCATGGAAACCAATGAGAACTAAAACACATCAGTCCAAAACCTATGGGATACTGCAAAGGCGGTCCTAAGGGGGAAACACATAGCCATCCAAGCCTCATTCAAAAAAAGAGAAAAATCCCGAATTCACCAATTAACTTCACACCTCAAAGAATTAGAGAAAAAGCAACAAATGATGCCGAAGCCATGCTTTAGAAGAGAAATAATTAAGATTAGAGCAGACATGAATGAATTAGAAACCAGAAACACAGTAGATCAGATCAACGAAACTAGAAGCTTGTTCTTTGAAAGAATTAATAAGATCGATAAACCACTGACCAGACTTATCCAAAAGAAAAGAGAAAGGACCCAAATTAATAAAATTATGGATGAAAGGGGAGAGATCACAACTAACACCAAGGAAATAGAAACAATTATTAGCAATTATTTTCAACAACTATGTGCCAATAAACTGAGCATCCTGGAAGAAATGGATGCCTTCCTGGAACGTATAAACGCCCAAGACTGAAACAGGAAGAAACTGACAACCTGAATAGGCCAATAACCAGTAACAAGATTGAAGCAGTGGTCAAAAAACCTCCCAAAAAACAAGAGTCCAGGGCTGATGGATTCCCTGGGGTATTCTACCAAACATTCAAAGAAGAAATAATACCTATCCTCCTGAAGCTGTTTCAAAAAATAGAAACAGAAGGAAAGCTTCCAGATTCATTCTATGAGGCCAGCATTATCTTAATCCCCAAAGCAGGCAAAGACCCCATCAAAAAGGAGAATTTCAGACCAATATCCCTGATGAATATGGATTCCACAATTCTCAACAAAATTCTAGTTAATAGGATCCAACAATACATTAAAAGGATCATCTACCACGACTAAGTGGGATTTATCCCTGGGATGCAAGAAGGGTTCAACATTCGCAAATCAATCAATGTGATAGAACATATTAATAAGAGGAGAGAGAAGAACCATATGGTCCTCTCAATTGATGCAGAAAAAGCATTTGACAAAATACAGCATCCTTTCCTGATTAAAACTCTTCAGAGTATAGGGATAGAGGGAACATTCCTCAAGTTCATAAAATCCATCTATGAAAAACCCACAGCGAGTATCATTCTCAATGGGGAAAAGTTGAGAGCCTTTCCCTTAAGATCAGGAACACGACAAGGATTCCCACTCTCACCACTACTGTTCAACATAGTACTAGAAGTCCTAGCAACAGCAATCAGACAACAACAAGAAATAAAAGATATTCAGATTGGCAAAGAAGAAGTTAAACTCTCTCTCTTCGCAGATGACATGATACTTTATGTGGAAAATCCAAAAGACTTCACCCCCAAATTACTAGAACTCATACAGCAATTCAGTAATGTGGCAGGATACAAAATCAATGCACAGAAATCAGTTGCTTTCTTATACACTAACAATGCAACTGTAGAAAGAGAAATTAGAGAAACGATTCCATTTATAATAGCACCAAAAACTATAAGATACCTCAGAATAAACCTAACCAAAGAGGTAAATGATCTACACTCTAGGAACTACAGAACACTCATGAAAGAAATTAAAGAAGACACAAAAAGATGGAAAAACATTCTATGCTCATGGATTGGAAGAATAAACATTGTTAAAATGTCTATGCTACCCAGACCAATCTATACCTTCAACACCATCCGGATCAAAATCCCAATGACATTTTTCAAAGTGCAGGAACAAACAATCCTAAAATTTGTATGGAATCAGAAGAGACCCCGAATCGCCAAGGAAGTGTTGAAAAAGAAAAACAAAGCTGGGGGCATCACACTGCCCAATTTCAAGCTATATTACAAAGCTGTGATCACCAAGACAGCATGGTATTGGCACAGAGGGAACAGAATAGAGAACCAATAGAGCAGAATAGAGAACCTAGATATGGGCCCTCAACTCTACGGTCAAATAATCTTTGGCAAAGCAGGAAAAAATATGCAATGGAAAAAAGTCTCTTCAATAAATGGTGCTGGGAAAATTGGACAGCTATATACAGAAGAATGAAACTCAACCATTTTCTAACACCATACACAAAGATAAACTCAAAATGGATGAAAGACCTCAATGTTAGACAGGAATCCATCAGAATCCTAGAGAACATAGGCAGTAACCTCTTTGACATTGGCCACAGCAACTTCTTTCAAGATACATCTCCAAAGCCTAGTGAAACAAAAACAAAAATGAACTTTTGGGACTTCATCAAGATAAAAAGCTTCTGCACAACAAAGGAAACAGTCAACAAAACAAAGAGGCAACCCACAGAATGGGAGAAGATATTTGCAAATGACACTACAGACAAAGCACTGATTTCCAAAATCTATAAAGAATTTCTCAAACTCAACCCCCCTTAAACAAATAATCAAGTCAAAAAATGGGCAGAAGACATGAATAGACACTTCTCCAAAGAAGACATACAAATGGCTAACAGACACATGGAAAAATGTCCATCGTCATTAGCCATCAGGGAAATTCAAATCAAAACCACATTGAAATACCACCTTACACCAATTACAATAGCAAAAATTGACAAGGCAAGAAACAAATGTTGGAGAGGTTGTGGAGAAAGGGGAACCATCTTACACTGTTGGTGGGAATGCAAGTTGGTACAGCCACTTTGGAAAACAGTGTGGAGGTGCCTCAAAAAATTAAAAATAGAGCTACCCTATGACCCAGCAATTGCACTCCTGGGTATTTACCCCAGTAGTGAAAAGAAGGGCCATATGCACCCCAATGTTCATAGCAGCAATGTCCACAATAGCCAAACTGTGGAAAGAGCAGCGATGCCCTTCAACAGATGAATGGAAAAAGAAGATGTAGTCCATATATACAATGGACTAGTACTCAGCCATCAGAAAGGATGAATATCCAACTTTTACATCAACATGGATGGGACTGGAGGAGATTATGCTAAGTGAAATAAGTCAAGCAGAGAAAGTCAATTATTACATGGTTTTCCCTTATTTGTGGAACCTAAGGAATAGCATGGAGGACATTAGAAGGAAGGGAAAAATGAAGGGGGAGAAATCGGAGGGGGAGATGAACCATGAGAGACTATGGACTCTAAGAAACAAACTGAGGGTTTTAGAGGGGAGGGGGTTGGGAGGATGGGTTAGCCCGGTGATGAGTATTAAGGAGGGCACATATTGCATGGAGCACTGGGTGTTATACGAAAACAATGAATCGTGGATCATTACATCAAAAACTAATAATATAATAATAATAAGATTATAGTATGGTGACTAACAAAATAAAATTTTGAAAAAAAAAAGGGCACATGACCTCCATCTTATACCACCTCAAAAAAAACCAATATAGATAATGGTAAAACAATAGCGCTTCTAGGGACACCTAGGTGGCTCAGTGGGTTAAGGGTCTGACTTTGGCTCAGGTCATGATCTCAGCGTCCTGGGATCAATCCCTGAGTCAGGCTCCCTGCTCAGTGGGGAGTCTGCTTCTCCCTTCTCCCTCTGCTGCTCCCCCTGTTTGTGCTCTCTCACTCTCTCTCTCTGTCAAATAAAGAAATAAAATCTTTTAAAAAAAATTGAGCTTCTAGAATAAATCACAGGAGAAGTATTTCATAAATTGGGAATAGGCACAGATTCCTTAACTACAACATAAAAGCATGAACCATAAAAGAAAAATACTGATAAAATGAACTTTATTAAAGTTAAAAACTTCTGCTCAAAAAAAGACACCATTAAGAGAATGAAAAGGCAAGCCACAGATTACAGCAAAATATTTTACATGCATGCCCACACACACACGCATCATATATATATATATATATGTATCAGAAATACATGTGTCTTATATCTACAAAAGATTCCTATCGAGAAGATATGAATAACTCTTACAGCCCAATTTTAAAAATGAATAAAGAACTTGAACACCTAAGAAAAGAGAATATACAAATAACCAATAAATATAAGGGGCTAAAATCACTACTCCTCAGGGAAATGCCAATTTAAATCACATTGAGATATTACTATAGAATGGCTGAAACTTAAACAAATGACAATATCAAGTGATGACAAGCATGAGTGTTACGGGTTTGACAAGGAAAATCTGTGTCCTAAAATAGCCAACCTAGCCAACGAGAGAATCCCAGTCCTTGCCCCGGGGCTCTTCTGGGTTCTTCTCCCTGCTTTGCTTCCCACATGCACCAATCCGGGTTCTTCTCCCTGCCCCACTTTGTGCATGCACCAAAAGTGCCAAGTATACGGAAGCAGAAGTGTATAAATTGCCCCCTTTGTTTGTGCTCGGGGCTCAGACCTTTAGAGATCACTCTCCTCTGAGCCTGCCGGCATTAAATAAACCTCCTATCCTCCAAGATCTCCAGGTGCCACTTGGTTCTTCCATCAGGTGATCCAGTCCAGGTACCGTAACAGGTTGAATGGTATCCACCCAGAAAAATACTTTGAAATCTCCCAGTATCTCGGAGTGTGACTTTATCTGGAAATAGGGCCTTGACAGAGGTAATCAAGTTATAATGAGATTAGAGTGGCCCTAACCCAAAGTTACTGGTGTGCTTATAAAAAGTGGGAACTTGGACATGCACAGAGAGATTATGTGAAAAAACACAGAACACCACTTGTAGGCAGATTTGGAATAATGCATCTACAGGAAGGAACACCAAAGATTGCTGACAAAACACCAGAAGCTCAGAGAGGCATGGAGCAGATTCTCCCTCCCAGGTCTCCGACGAAACTAATAAATAGCATTTTTCATGGAACTAGAACAAGTAATCCTAAAATTTATATGGAACCACAAAGACCTTTGTTGAGAAAAAACAACAGAGCTGGAGGTAGAACAATCCCAGATTTTGTGATATGCTACAAAGCTGTGGTAATTAAAACAATATGGTACTGGCACAAAAATAGACACATAGATCAACAGAACAGAATGGAAAGCCCAGAAATAAACCCATGCTTATATGGTCAATTAATCTACAACAAAGGAGACAAGAATACACATGGGGAAAAGACAGTCTGTTCAACAAATGGTGTTGGGAAAACTGGACAGCTACATGTAAAAGAATGAAATTGAACCATTTTTTAACACCATACACAAAAATAAACTCGAAATGGATTACAGACCTAAATGTGAGACCTAAAACCATAAAACTCCTAAAAGAAAACATAGGCAGTAATCTCTTGGATATCACCCTTAGCAACATTTTATGGATATATCTCTTCAGGCAAGGGGAAAAAAAAACAAAACAAAACCAAAAAAAATACTGTTGGGACTACACCAAAATAAAAAGCTTTTGCACAGCAAAGGAAACAATCAACAAAACATAAAGGCAACCCAGTGAATGAGAGAAGACATCTGCACATGATATACCCAACAAGGAATTAACATCCAAAATATATAAGGAACTTATACAACACCAAAAAACCCCAAACAATGCAATTTTTAAATGGGCAAAGGATAGGGGACCGGGCTGACTCAATTGGTGGATGTGACTCTTGATCTCAGGGTCATGAGTTCAAGACCCAAGTTGGGCATAGAGCTTACTTAAAAAAAAAAAAAAAAAAAAATGGGGAGAGGACCTGAACAGATATTTTCTCAAAGACATACAGATGGCCAATAGACATATGAAAAGATGTTCAACATCACTAATCACCAGGGAAATACAAATCAAAACTACAATGAAATATCACCTCACACCTGTCAGAATGGCTAGCATCAAAAAGAAATAACAAGTGTTGGTGAGGATGTGGGGAAAAAAAACAGGAACCTTCATACACTGTTGGTGGGAATGTAAATTGGTGCAACCACTGTGGAAAACAGTATGGAGGTTCATCAAAAAGTGAACAATAGAAATATCATACGACCCAGTAATTCCAGTACTGGCTATTTACCCAAAGAAAACAAAAACACTAGTTTGAAAAGATATATGCACCCCTATGTTTATTGCAGAATTATATATAATGGCCAAGATATGGAAGCAACCCAAGTGTCCACTGATAGATGAATGGATAAAGAGGTGGTATGTATGTATGTATGTGTGTGTGTGTATATATGCATGTATATATACACATATATGTGTATGTATACACATATGTATATGTGTGTATACATGTATACATACATACATACAATGGACTATTAGCCATAAAAAAAAAAAAGAATGAGATTTTGCCATTTCCAACAACATGGCTGGACCTAGAGGGTTTTATGCAAAGTGAAATAAGTCAGACAGAGAGAGACAAATACCATAGATTTAACTTATGTGTGGGATTTAAAAAACAGAGCAAGTGAACAAACAAAAAGACTCTTAAATGCAGAGAACAAACTGGAAAGGAGGTGGGTGGGTGGATGGGTGAAACAGACAAAGGGAATTAAGAGGAGATTAATAGGGGTGCCTGGCTTGCTCAGTTGGTGGAGCATGTGACTCTTGATCTTGGGGTTGTGAGTTCAAGCCCCACATTGGGTGTAGAGATTACTTAAAAAAGAAAAAAAAGAGGAGATTAACAAATTTCAATTACAAAATAAGTCCTGGAGATAAAAAGTACAGCACAAGGAATATAGTCAATAACACTGTAATAATATATGGTGACTACACTTATTGTGGTGAGTACTAAGTAATGCATAGAATTGTTGAATCAATAGGTTGTACACCTGAAACTAATATATGTCAATTATACTTCAATATAAATAAAACCTATCTCTCCTCAAAGACAAAAACAAAAGCAAAAACCCCACACCCAACTCAACCAATACTTTGATTTTGAACTTCAGCCTCCAGAACTTTTGTCTGTTCTTTTAAGCAACCAGTCTGTTGTACTTTGTTATGGAAGCCCTAGGAAGCTAATACAATGGGGATCAATTGGAATTCTCATACACTGATGGTCATGGTATAAATTCGTTGAACCATTTTTGGAAAACTGTTTGGCAGTGTCTAGTAAAGCCAAACATGCATATAATCTATGACCCAGCAGTTTCACTCCTGGTTATAAAGCAAACAAATAAGTTCTTATGTCCACCAAAAAACATGCACAAGAATGGTCATAGCAGCATTATTCATCATAGCCAAAAAATAGAAACAACTCAAGTATCCATCAACAGTAGAATGATTAAATAAAATATGGTATAAGCATAGAAGATTATTACAAAACAATGAAAAAGAATAAACTACTTCTACCTGCAACAACATAGATAATCTTAGGCATGATGCTAAGTAAAAGAAGCCAAATATAAAAGAATTCATGCCACAACATTCAATTTGTGTGATGAAGTTCATGGACAAAACTAATGTGATAAACATTCATCTCTGGAGAGCTGATATTTACTGGGAGGGGGCCACAAGGGAACTTTTTGGAGTGCTATAAATGTTCTTAATCTGGGTAGTGGATATATGTGATATATAACTGTAAAAATTTATTAAGCTGTTCAGTTAAAATTTACACATTTTACTGAATGTAAATTACATCTCAAAAAGGCAAAAAAAAAAAAAAAAAGCAATTTCCTCATGGGGAGCCCTATTGGTACATGAGAGAGATTGGACAGAAAGTTGTCTTTCATTATAAGTCTTTTCATTCTAGCTTATTTTTTATTTTTTAAAGATGTATCTGCTCATGTGGTAACTAGATATAAAATAAATAACTTGCCAAAAATAGAAAACAAATGTTTATTACATCATTTGGTTTATAAAAAATCTAATTTTTAATTTAAAAAAATTTTTGTACTATTATTTTTAAATTTTAATGCCAGTATAGTTAATACAGTGTTATATTAGTTTCAGGTGTACAATATAAGTGATTTCAACACTTCCATATATCACCCAGTGCTCATCAAAACAGGTGCCCTCCTAAATCCCCATCACCTATCTCACCCATCCCTCCATCCACCTCCTCTCTGGTAACCATCCGTTCATTCGCTATAGTTGAGTCTATTACCTGTTTTGTCTGTTTTTTCCCTTTGCTCATCTGTTTTGTTTCTTAGATTCCACAAGCGAAATCATGGTATTTATCTTCCTCTGACTGCTTGCTTCGCTTAGCATTACTCTCTAGTCTATCCATGTCATTTCAAATGGCAAGATTTCATTCCTATTTATGGCTGAATATTCCATTGTATACATATACCACATCTTCTTTATCCATTCATCTATCCATGGACACTTGGGCTACTCCCATAATTTGGCTACTGTAAAAAATGCTGCTATAAACATAAGGGTGCTTGTATCCCTCTGAATTAGTGCTTTTGTACTTTTTGGGTAAATACCCAGTAGCGTGATTACTGGATCATGAGGTAGTTCTATCTTTAACTTTCTGAGAACCTCCATACTGCTTTCCACAGTGGCTGCACCAGTTTGCATTCCCAACAGTGCACGAAGGTTCCTTTTCCTTCACATCATTACCAACACTTGCTGTTTCTTGTGGTTTTGATTTTAGCCATTCTTACAGGTATGAGGTGATATCCCATTGTGGTTTTGATTTGAATTTCCCTGATGATGAGAGATGTTGGCCATCTGGATGTCTTCTTTGGAGAAATGTCTGTTCATGTTTCCTGCCCATTTTTAAATCATTTTTTGGGTGTTGAGTTGAAAAATCCAATTTTTTTTTTTTTTAGAGAGACAGAGAGAGAGAGAGAGAGAGCAGGGGGGTGGGAGGATAGAGAGAGAAAGAGAGAATCTCAAGCAGGTTCCATGCCCAGCATGGAGCCCGACACAGGGCTCAATCTCATGACCCTGAGATCATGACCTGAACCAAAATCAAGAGCCACCCCAGCTCTCTAAAAAATCTAATTGATAAATTTCCCAGATTTAAATTTCTCAGAAAGCTCAAGAAGATATCAGTAGCAGTGACAAGAGGATTCCTTGAGATTTCAAGAGTTAGTAGGTACTCGGGGTGCCTGGGTGGCTCAGTTGGTTAAGCACCTGCCTTCGGCTCAGGTCATGATCCTGGAGTCCCGGGATCGAGTCCCACATCGGGCTCTCTGCTCGGCAGGGAGTCTGCTTCTCCCTCTGACCCAACCCCCTCTCATGCTCTCTCTCTCTCTCAAATAAATAAATAAAATCTTAAAAAAAAAAAAAAGAGTAGGTACTGTAGGACACCTCTCACCTGACCACTTCGATTAAGCCACGGTAAACAACTTCATTCAAATATATGTTCTCAAACATCTTAACTTGCAGGAAATATGGATCCTACCTATTCTGTAGCTTCATGAGGCCAAGTTGATGTTTCTCTTTTTCCCAAGCTAATTCTTTTTCCACTTGTTGAATTTTAAAAGCGGTTTTCCTGGCAATCTCAGCACGTAGTTTGGAATCTATATCAAAATCCTGCAAATAAGTAGATTTGTTCACCAAATTGGGTACTTTTATCAATGTACATTATCAAACTTATTTCATACACAGATACAGATTAAGTTTTGTACTCAATTTCATGTTGCATTATAATTCTCTTCCAAATATCACAAACTCTCTCTGTTCTAGAAAAAAGTAACATACTTATCATTTTATTTCCACAAAATATGGAGAAAAGTTCTCAGAAATAATTAACAATACTGAAAATAAGGTTATATATGAAAAGATTTCCTCACAATAAAAACAATGAATAACAGAATGTTTGGAGAGTGCACAGAGTTAAAAAAAAAAAAAAAAATACTTCCACCACCCCAGAACAACTCCTGGCACATAACCAGCTAGGCACAGGATAGATATTCATGGCACGCCTTCCCATGTGACACCATCCAGGAAAGACATCTGAGTCTTTGGTGTCTTTTTGAGGTTACCAAGTTCTAGCTGGATGTCCTTCACCAACAGGGCCATTTCTCCCATAAGGATATTTAGGTGCGTAATGTTTTTTACCTTCATTCTTGGAAAAATATCAGAGCCCACATTCAGACTAAATTGTAAGAAGTAATTAATCTTTCCAGGGGTGTTTCTAAGTAATGATATACATATAAAATGTTTAGCCACAGAACTCACCTCAGGTGTTCTTTATTTTGAATTATGTTACCCATATTCCATAAATGTCAACCTTTTTCTTAGTAAAATAGCATAAATATCTTTTAACCATTGCAGGTTGGTCTTTTTAACCAATATGAATTATCCATTATTATTTCACCAGAGCATTTTTCATATGGAATTGGCTAGGTGCCTCTAAAATTATAGGTATAGTCAGGATGATAAATTCTGGCTTTTTATTTGATTAGATTCTTGACAGCAATTCCACTTAGAAAGAAGTACACAATGAAAAGAAAATCACTAGCAGGTAGATGGGGCTTTGTAATTAGTCGGAAAAGAAAAAAAATTCAAAATTAGCTTGAACAATTCGTTGATTGTCCCCATAGCTACAACTATACTAAGTCATCTTTTAAAAACTTTGTAGACCTATCAGTTACTATCTTTTCGATAGATCTGGTGAATTATAGAAATACAATCACAGAGAATCAAAATATATGTGTACCTATACAATGGTTGGATATCTTGGCTAGGTATAGTAAGGGCTGATAACCAGATTCAAACCTGTATTTATATCTTAACTTGTTAGCCCCCCCCAAAAAGTGAGGTAGCTAAATCCAGAAGTAAACTTTATGTTATGTAAGAAGGCTCTTCTGTATCTAAACCAAGTTGTGTGTCAAATTCTACAGTATTTTAGCTGCTGCAAACACACTGGCCAGATAAGGGGAAGCTGAAAGATGATTTTAAGTGTTCCTACTCTATCAGCAAAATAGTCTTGATCCAAAAAACAGTGTATGTTAAAAATTAAAGTCAAATTTATTTTAGGCTTACTGTTCGCTTAAACTGCATATGCTTTGGTAATCCTTGATTCATTTCTAGAAGTTTCCGAAATTCATTCCTCAAAGCTTTGAGTTTTTCTCTCTTCCCAGCCTTTATTTCTTCCACTTCTTTCATTAACTTGTCATGTTCTCTTTTTCTTCTAGCATTCTCAATACTGAAAACAGAAATTGAAAAGGATAATGAGATACAGAAACAGCATAAAGAGGAAACAAGAACTCAATAATTTGGAAATCTTTTGGTTTGGTTAACTTCTATTAAATGCCATTTTGCAACAGTTCAGGGCTAGTGAGTATTTATCAAAAATTCCCATACCTGTAGGCTTTGGGATCTTCAATATCTTCTGGAATTGGCTCTGTTTCAATCCCAAACTATAGAAAGGGGAGAAATGGTTAATCTTTTAAATTGTATACTTCTCTTAAAATACCTAATATGAGGTAAACTGAGTTTTTTCCCCTCTGCCAATGTCTAATAATTACAGGCCTACAAAGTATTTTCATAAGAAATAAATTAGGGAAAACTAGGGGGAAAATTGCAATTGATTAAACTTATTTGTTTCTGCTTTATTTAAAGAGGTAGGTAGAAAAAGTCTTGAAAACTAATGTGTATGCAAAATGTTAATATCACTATAATATGTCTCCAAAATGTGAATTGCTAATATCACGTGTTATTTAAAAAGAATACACACAAATTTTCTAGGTCATTTGTTTTAACATTGTTTTTTTAGCTTATCCCCTTTCATATATGCATAATTCTCCCCCAAATACCCTACATGTATACAGGAAGATTTTAAAATATATATATTTTTCAAATTAAAATTTTTTGAGTATAGTTGACATAGAATATTTTTTAAACTTTAAGCATTTCACTTGACTTTATTAAAAAAAAAAAAGACATACAGTGAGAAATGCACAGAATAATATAGTTCCCCCCCTTGATAAAGAAAGATGAAATCAGAAATAGGAATCTCCTTTTAGAAAGGAAATTAAGGGAACTATGAAGTAAGTCACTTAAAAGTACTTTATTCGGGTGCTATGCTATAAAATTTAAGGAAGGAGAATTATAATCCAGTGAACCAAAGTCTGAGGTTGTTAGCTAATCAGTTCCTAAGTAAAATTGAACTTGTTTATTCTCTATTCTTTTTCATAACAGATAGTTCTCTGGTTTATTGTCATTCATTGTGAAGAAATAAGGACTCTCTTTCGACCAAGTTGTATTATTACAGTACTAGTCTTTATACATATGAAATGTAAATCTACATATTTTTGTGTAAGATAAGGTTTAGAACTTTTTTTTAAGATTTTATTTTTAAGTAATCTCTACACCCAACATGGGGCTCAAACTCACAATCCGGGGATCAAGAGTCACATGCTCTACTGACTCAACCAGCCAGGTACACCAAAGTTTAGAACTTTAGTAAAAGTGAAGTCATAAGACATGACCAGTATAAGAGGCATTGATGGCTAATACACTGTAATTACTGTTAATCACTTAGGACATAACTTGATTGAATTTTATTTTTTTATTCTTTTAATGTCCAGAGCCAAGCCCCTTGGTTTTCCATTAGCAGTGTGATCCCCAGGATACTCAGCCATCTAGCTCTTGGCCTCAGCTGTTTACAATTAATTTGAGTTAAACAGAGTTGCTACCAACTGTGCCAAAATACAGGCCAATTGTTCTCAATCCTGGCTGCACCTTAGAATCATGGGGGCTGAGACCAGGGAAGAGGAGAGCAAGATATTTTATAAAATACTGATACCTGGGCCTCACTTTCAGATATTCTGACTTAATTGCTCCTGGCTGGGGCTCAGGCATCTGTACTTTTAAGTGCTCCCCAGCGGATTCTAAAGAACCTTAGACCTATGCAGAGCTTAGTACTCTATTTATTCAGTTCTTTCTGATTTTGCATTCCTAAAAGCAGAGTCCACATCAGTGACATAAGAAATACTGATTGAATTCATAAATAAAAGGATCCTATTATACAAATGTGAAATGGATTTCTTCTGTCCAATACAGATTTCCATAGAGAGAGCTGGCACTAGGTAGAAAGAAAAAGATTTTCTTGTTCATATACTTTCTTCTGTAATTCTTCCTGGGCTGGAGCTCTTTAGACAACACTCCATTCTCCTAACTTTCCTTCTATTAATAGAAATGAAAATTTACCTGCTCAAATCTGCCCTACTTTTTTGTATCTTCTTTAAAGTTGGATGCTAATGTGTTCACAGGAATTTTAACTATGGTCTTTTTAATACAATTCCTTCTTCTTGAGGAGCAATTCTAATGGTTATTAGTGATTTTTTTCCCCCAAAGGAACTACTTTGATAATAGAAAATTCAGGTCATGTGGTAGGGCAAATGGATATATTTTGGGGATCTGAACCCTCAATCTTCATTACAAATCCAATGATATATTATGCCTAAGAATAGAATAATTTAACTAAATCTTTGGTCATGCTCCATGTTGTCATATTCTAATACTAAAGACTAATACTTTTACAACCCCTATCAAACACACAAATTTTGGTGTACTTCCCCTATGCACCTTCAATAAGTGAATAAATGAAAAGCAAAATATGTATCTGAAAAAGTTGTACATTTTGAAAACAAAGAAATCTTAATCAAGAAAGTGATTGACCTTGAAAAAAATGACTCAGTCTTTTTAATTTGGTGAATTCTATACCTTTAGTGTTATAGGGGAATTCAAGGACTTTAATATTTAATAATAGAGGCACCAGAAAAATCAAAATTATAATACTAATAGCAAGAATAGACTATAAGATGTGTCTAAAGAGTTTTCAGTTTTTAAAGAATGAGTAATTTTGACATCACTACTTTAAAATATTTATTTAAAATGGTTATTATTTAGTTACATACCCTGGGAGATGGCACTTTGGCTCTGATGTCTTTCTTCAGCTCAAATTCAGAAAAAATGTTGAAAACAAAGATATTACTATCTGCTCCAGTAGTCACCAAGAAACGGTCATCAAAACTAGTAGAGATGCCTTTAATACATCCATAATCATTGTCATGGATATTGAAGTGCCAGTAGTCCTCTATATTCATCAATGAAGGATTACCCTGACTTAGGATATAGACTCGAATTGCTCCATTTTGCAATCCACAAAACATCATATCTTGGTGAATGCTATGAAACATAAATTGTTCTTCATATTAATCTGAAAATGTTTAATTTTAAATTAACTGACAAATGGCTAAATTTTAATAATGAAGATGTTATGGACTACAACATTGTGCCCCCCCCATTCATATTTTAAAGCTAAATAACTATGGCAGCCCTAACAAACTCGTACAAAAGGGTAGAAGGAGAAGAAAAGCCAATTTGAAATTTGGAGCTATTATATGTGATCTTCAAAAGAATGGCATATATGCTTCTCAATTATTAAAGAACTATTGATTTAATTTGTGATTTCTCCAGAATCATTGCAACACTGAACCTTCATTATCTGACCATGCAGTAGCATCCTCCTGAGTAAATTCCTACAAACCAATTGTGTGAAAAACAGAAATTCTGACAGAATATTTGATAAAGGGACTTGAAATACAGTTTCAGAATTAGCTTTGATTCTATTTATTCACTCAATTTATTTAACTAGAAAATGTTTAAGTACCCCTCCATTTGGACAGATCTTTTAAAATGAACAATATTCATGATGGACAATAACATAGACATAAATGGGATATGGGGTTTTTTTTTAGGGCTTTCTGAAATTCAGTTCACCTGAAAGTGATAGTCTGGATGGGATTATCCTCCATATCTTCAAGAAGACGAAAATCAAAAGGTTCATCTTGCTTTTTTGTGATAGCACTACTTTTGTCATATGGGGGGAACTCACAGTGATACAGAAAACCAGCATCATAGCCACCCTGGAAAAGAGAAAATAGCATAGAAGGTAGTATTTGAGCATCAAATACATATGACCACATGAAGATTTTTATATTATCTCAAACTTTAAAACCTAAAATAGATGTCTTAAAACATCTATTTTGATATGATTTCTATGATTATAGATAAGGTTTTATAAAGTATCTCCATTATCTATTTATATGCAACTATACGATTATACAATAATAAAATACCTTACAATAATTTGCTTTCCACTTAAAAAAGTCAGTACAAGAGAGATATCACTTCTGACTACCTACTGAATTCCGTTGTATTTCAGGTATTATTCTGCATTTAGTATTCAGTAATAGGGTTTTGTAGGTCATGGTGTTCAGAGCAGTTTTGAGTCTAGGGCACTGCTCTTCTCCCTGAGGCAAATGGCAGTTCTGGAAGTGGCAGCTGAGAGGCTTAGAAGCTCAGCAGAGTAATCTGTTGCCTCATGGGCTTAGGAAGAGGGAGACAAATTGCAGGGTCCTCCAAGGAGAAGGAGCCACTGTAAACACACCTTCCAGTGGGCTTTCCATTGCAACCCTGGAACACTACACACTACATGTATGAGTCTCAATCACTGACTAGATGAAAGTGATCTAGGATTTCTAGCTGCTTTTCAGAACCAAAAATAAATTTCCAGGAGACAATGGCTACATACAGATTCTCAAGATAATGCTACAGTTTTTCACATACAAGGTCAATTATTCAACTTAAAAAAAAAAAAAACTAGGCATATTAGTTAAGACTTGATTGAAAATCAAAAGACAAGATTATGGTGGGAATGCAACTGGTACAGACACCCTGAAGCCAGTACGGAGTTTCCTCAAAAAGTTAAAACTAGAGCTATGCTACAACCCAGCAATTGCGCTACTAGGTATTTATCCAAAGGATACAAACATAGTGATTCAAAGGGGCACAAGCACCACAATGTTGCACATGCAACAATGTCCACAATAGCTAAAATATGGAAAGAGCCCAGACGACCACTGACAGATGAATTATCCATCCAATAAGATGTGGCATATATATACAATGGAATATTACTCAGCCATTAAAAAATTAAATCTTGCCATTTGCAATGATGTGGATGGAACTAGAGGGTATTATGCTAAGTGAAATGAGTCAGTCAGAGAAAGACAAATACCATATGATTTCACTTGTATGTAGAATTTAAGAAACAAAACAGATGAACATAGGGGAAGGGAAGGAAAAGTAAAATAAGATGAAAACAGAGAGGGAGGCAAAATCATAAGAGACTCTTGACTATAGAAAACAAATTGAGGGTTGCTGGAGGGGAGGTTAGTGGGGCGATGGTATAACTGGGTGATGGGCATTAAGGAGGGCAATTGATGTAATGAGCACTGGGCATTATATGCAACTGATAAATCACTAAATTCTACCCCTGTAACTAATAATACACTATATGTCAACCAAATTGAACTTAAATAAATTTTTTAAAAAGGCAAGCAGATCAAAGAAAAAATCATGAGATATTAATACATTTACAAAATGGATTTCAAATAACCAAGATGAATATATATAAGGAATTTGAAGCCAAATGGAAAATTTAAGTAGTCATCTGGAATCTAAAAAAAATAAAATAAAAAAATAAAATTCTAAAACTGACAAAATGACAAATTACAAATTCAATAGATGAGTTTTTTTATTTTTTATTGTTATGTTAATCACCATACATTACATCATTAGTTTTTGATGTAGTGTTCCATGATTCATTGTTTGTGCATAACACCCAGTGCTCCACGCAGAATGTGCCCTCTTTAATACCCATCACCAGGCTAACCCACCCCCCACCCCCCCCAGAACCCTCAGTTTGTTTTTCAGAGTCCATCGTCTCTCATGGTTCATCTCCCCCTCCGACTTACTCCCCTTCATTCTTCCCCTCCTGCTATCTTCTTCTTTTTCTTTTTTCTTAACATATGTTGCATTATTTGTTTCAGAAGTACAGATCCGTAATTCAACAGTCTTGCACAATTCACAGCGCTCACCATAGCACATACCCTACCCAATGTCTATCACACAGCCACCCCATCCCTCCCACCCCCCACCACTCCAGCAACACTCAGTTTGTTTCCTGAGATTAAGAATTCCTCATATCAGTGAGGTCATATGATACATGTCTTTCCCTGATTGACTTATTTCACTCAGCATAACACCCTCCAGTTCCCTCCATGTCATTGCAAATGGCAAGATTTCATTCCTTTTTATGAATGCATAATATTCCATTATGTATATACCACATCTTCTTTATCCATTCATCTGTCGATGGACATCTTGGCTTTTTCCACAGTTTGGCTATTGTGGACATTGCTGCTATAAACATTGGGGTGCATGTACCCCTTCGGATCCCTACATTTGCATCTTTGTGGTAAATACCCAGTAGTGCAATTGCTGGATCGTATGGTAGCTCTATTTTCAACTGTTTGAGGAACCTCCATACTGTTTTCCAGAGTGGCTGCACCAGCTTGCATTCCCATCAACAGTGTAGGAGGGTTCCCCTTTCTCCACATCCCTGCCAACATCTGTCGTTTCCTGACTTGTTAATTTTAGCCCTTCTGACTGGTGTGAGGTGATATCTCATTGAGGTTTTGATTTGGATTTCCCTGATGCCGAGAGATGTTGAGCACTTTTTCATGTGTCTGTTGGCCATTTGGATGTCTTCTTTGGAAAAATGTCTGTTCATGTCTTCTGCCCATTTCTTGATTGGATTAGTTGTTCTTTGGGTGTTGAGTTTGACAAGTTCTTTATAGATTTTGGATACTAGCCCTTTATCTGATATGTCATTTGCAAATATTTTCTCCCATTCTGTCGCTTGTCTTTTGGTTTTGTGGACTGTTTCTTTTGCTGTGCAAAAGCTTTTTATCTTGATGAAATCCCAATAGTTCATTTTTGCCCTGGCTTCCCTTGCCTTTGGTGATGTTTCTAGGAAGAAGGTGCTGCGGCTGAGGTCGAAGAGGTTGCTGCCTGTGTTCTCCTTTAGGATTTTGATGGACTCCTGTCTCACATCTAGGTCTTTCAACCATTTGGAGTCTATTTTTGTGTGTGGTGTAAGGAAATGGTCCAGTTTCATTCTTCTGCATGTGGCTGTCCAATTTTCCCAACACCATTTGTTGAAGAGACTGTCTTTTTGCCATTGGACATTCTTTCCTGCTTTGTCAAAGATTAGTTGACCATAGAGTTGAGGGTCCATTTCTGGGCTCTCTATTCTGTTCCATTGATCTATGTGTCTGTTTTTGTGCCAGTACCATACTGTCTTGATGATGACAGCTTTGTAATAGAGCTGGAAGTCCGGAATTTGATGCCGCCAGCTTTGCTTTTCTTTTTCAATATTCCTCTGGCTATTCGGGGTCTCTTCTGGTTCCATACAAATTTTAGGATTATTTGTTCCATTTCTTTGGAAAAAGTGGATGGTATTTTGATGGGGCCAATAGATGAGTTTGAAAGCAACTAGACACAGCTAGAGTTATGAAGCTGGAATAGAGATCAGATAAAGTAGTCAGACCAAAGCAGGAGAAAGAAAAGAAGGATGGAAAATACCCCCCAAAAAGGCTGGTGTGTGTGTAAAGTACATATGGGACATAGTGGTAAGGATTAAAGTACATAAAACTGAAATCCCAGAAGAAACAAGTAAAAAGATGGGCCAGAGAAATATTGTGGTAGATAATGGCTATGAATTTTCCAAAACTGAATAAAACTATGTTGGGATTCAAGAAATGCTATGAACATAAGCCAGATAAATATGAAGAAACTACACCCTTTAACACAAAATTTTAAAAGCAACCAGAGAAAAAGACATACTAGGTTTCAAAGAAACAATAAAAAGATGCAGCTGATAGAATGGAAGACAAAAGAGGATTAAAAGATATCAAAGTTTGAAAAGAAAATTTCCAGCAAAAATATAATTTTTTAAAAAGGCAAAATGAGGACACTTTAAGATTCCCCAAGAGCCCCCAAAACAGAGAATTTGTCACTAGATCTACACTAAATATATATATTATATATTTAAGGCAGAAGATGCAACTACAAAGATATAGAAAGGAATTAACAGCAAGAAAAAGGATAAACCAAAATGATATCAACAATACAATAGTAAAATACCTTTTGGGGATACAAATATATACATAAAGAGAATATAGGACAATGGAGAGGGGAGGATACATAGCAGTAAAGTACTCAAAGATCTTTTTTCTCTGAAATTAAAAGAATAAATTTATATCAAATCATATGAAGGAAAAGGTGCATATGATGATCTTTAGGATCACCTCTAAAAGGAGGAGTGAGGGGAAGGAAAGAGAGGTTAAGGAAAAATTTTTAAGTACTAGAGCATGTTTATGTGCTGATAAGAATTCAGTGACCAGAGGGAAGTGGATGATACAGGAGACTAGGTGGTTTGCTGCAGGAATAAAATATTGGAGGAAGTGAGAGGGGTGGGATCAAGACACCTTTGGGAAAAGTGTCCTTGGCCAGTTGCAGGAGACCCCTCATCAACTGGAACAATAGGCAAAGCAGACAAAACTTGTATGGATCCCCACAGTGTGTTAGATCTGTTTAAGACAAGACAAGGAAAATTTCATTTTCTCAGTGAAATGTGAGAGGAGGTTATCATTAGAAGGCGAGGGAGGGTGTAGCACGTTTGAGGGGAGGAAGAATTACATCAGTAATTCAGCAAGTGGCAGAGTGAACAGGACTGGGCGGTAGAATGGGCCTGCAGCATGAACACAGACTTGAGAACTGTGGTCAGGTCTTCACAGGGAGACTGGTCTTCCACACGGTCTACTTGGTTGTAGGCGCAGAGCTGACAAATAATTGCATCAAGCAGAGTCAGGGTCACTACCTCGGTCAACTGTACCTTAATCTTGTGTGCTAGTGGAGCTTGATGGTTAAAAGCATGGACTCTAGGACCAAACTGCCTGAGTCCAGATCCTGGTTCCACCTATCATTAGTTATATGACCCTGGATAAGTTACATAACCTCTCCATGCCTTGGTTTCTTCTTATGTAACATGCAAATTATATAGGGTGGTTGTAAATCATTTAGAAGGGTGCCCAGTACAGAATAAACAGGTTTCCATATTTAGCAAATAAAAGTACGAGATGCCCAGTTAAATATGAATTTCAGATAACAAATATACCTAGGGTAATTATGTCTCACATAATATTTATCAGGGAACCCTAAGAATAAGCACTGAATGTGTTATATAATAATTTTTGCACATGTTTCAAGGACACTAGAACTCTATTACATTTTATTATAGTTGTTTCTGTGCCTCTCTCCCTCGTGATAAGAAATTTCCTGAGGGCAGGAGCCATGTCTTATTTATCCCTTCACCCTTGAACCCCACACCACAGCAGCCATCAACAATTGTTTCATAAAACAAAGACAGACAAAGCATCACTACTTTCTATCCTTGCTGCTAGCCTCCTTGGAAGTTGCTAACAAAGATGTATTTCTAGGAAAAATTGAACAGGGAAGAAGTTAACGCTCATCACTCCTTGTAGTAACAATCCTTGGCTAGTCAGTGTTCTGGCCTAGCCAAACATCTGGGATTGGTTATGAATTAATGATAATCTTTCACTTACAAGCATACCTCAGAGATAATGTGGGTTCAATTCCAGACCACCTCAATAAAGCTACTATTGCAATAAAGTGAATCAAATGAATTTTTTGGTTTCCCAGTGCATATAAAAGTTACGTTTACACTATACCAGTCTATTAAGTATGTAATAGCATTATGTCTAAGAAAACAACGTACATACCTTAATTTAAAAATACTTTATTGCCCCAAATTTCTAACCATAATTTGAGTTTTTGGCAAGTCTTAATCTTTTTGCTGGTGGAGGTTTTCACCTCAATGTTGATGGCTGCTGACTGATCAGGGTGGTGGTTGCTGAAGGCTAGAGTGGCCACAGCAATTTCTTGAAATAAGACAATAATGAAGTTTGCTGCAGGAGTTGACTTTTCCTTTCATGAATTTCTCTGTTGCATGCAATGTTGTTAGTTAACATTTTACTCACAGAACTTTTCAAAATTGGAGTCAATCCTCTCAAACCCTGCTGCTGCTTATCAACTAAGTTTATGTAATATTCTAAATCCTTTGTTGCCATTTCAACAATCTTCACAGCATTTTTGTCAGGAGTAAATCCCATCTCAAGAAGCCACTTTTTTTACTCATCAATAAGAAGCAACTCCTCATCTGTTAAAGTTATATCATGAGATTGCAGCAATTCAGTCTCACCTTCAGGTATAATTCACCCCTCCATTTGTAATTCTAGTTCTCTTGTTATTTCTAACACATCTGCAGTTACTTCCTCCACTCGAGTCTTCAACCCCTCAAAGTCATCCATGAGTGTTGGAATCAACTTCTTCCAAGAAATCCTGTTAATGTTGATATTGTGACCTCTTCCCATGAATCTAGAATGGTGAATCCTTTCCAGAAGTTTTTCAATTGACTTTGCCCAGATCCATTAGAGGAATCACAATCTATGGCAGCCATAGCCTTACAAAGTGTATTTCTTAGATAATAAGACTTGAAAGTTTAAATGACTCCTTGATCCACAGGCTGCAAAATGGATGTTGTGCTAGCAGGCATGAAAACAACATTAATCTTATTGTATGTCTCCATCAGAGCTCTTGGATGCATTGTCAATGAGCAGTAATATTTTGAAAGAATCTTTTTTCTATGGAGTAGGTCTCAACGGTGGGAATATTCAATAAACCATGTTGCAAACTGATGGGCTGTCATCCAGCTTTGTTGTTCCATTTATAGAGCACCGGCAGCATAAATCTAATATAATTCCTAAGGGCCAGGATTTTCAGAATGGTAAATGAGCATTGGCTTCAACTTAAGTCACCAGCTCCATTAGCCCCTTACAAGAGAGCCAACATATTCTTTGAAGCCAAGCATTTACTTTTCCTCTCTGAAAGTCCTAGATGGCATTTTCTTCCACAATAAGACTGTTTCATCTACAGTGAAAATCTCTTGTTCAGGGGCACCTGGGTGGCTCAGTCAGCTAAGTGTCTGCCTTCGGCTCAGGTCATGATCCCAGCATCCCAGGATCAAGCCCCACATCCGGCTCCCTGCTCAGTGGGGAGTCTGCTTCTCCCTCTGCCTCTGCTGCTCTCCCTGCTCATTCTCTCACTCTCTCTCTCAAGTAAATAAAATCTTTTTTTTTAAATATCTCTTGTTCAGTGTAGTCACTTTCATGAATTATCTGAGCTAGATCTTCTGGATAACTTGCTGCAGCTTCTACATCAGCACCTGCTGCTTCTGTATTATGGAGACGGCTTCTTTCCGTCTTTTCTTGAACCTCATGAACCAATCTCTGCTAATTTCCAACTTTTCTTCTGCAGCTTCCTCACCTCTCTCAGCCTTCATAGAATTGAAGAGAATTAGGGGCTTGCTCTGGATTAAGCTCTGGCTTAAGGGAATGTTGTGGCTGGTTTGATCTATCCAGACCACTGAGAATTTCTCCATATCAGCAATAAGCCTGTTTTTCTTTCTTAGTATTCATGTGTTCACTGGACTAGCACTTTTAATTTCCTTCAAGAACTTTTTCTTTGCATTCACAAGGTGGCCAACTGTTTGGCACAAGAGGCCTAGTTTTGGGCCTATCTTGGCTTTTGACATGCCTTCCTCACTGAACTTAATCATTTCTAGCTTTTGATTTAAAGTGAGAAGCATGTGACTCTTGCTTTCACTTGAACTATTAGAAGCCATTATAAGGTTATTAATTGGCCTAATTTAAATATTGTTGTAACTCAGGGAATAGGAAGGCCCAAAAAGAGGGAGAGAGGCAAGGGAATGGCTGGTTGTAGAATAGCCAAAACACACACCATATTTATCATTAAGTTTGTGGTCTTATATGGGTGCAGTTCATGGCTCCCCAAAACAATTACAGTAGTAACAAAGATCAATGATCACAGATCATAACAACAAATAATAATGAGAGAGTTTGAAATACTGCAGGAATTACCAAAATGTGACACAGAAATATGAAGTGAGCCAATGTTGTTGGAAAAATGATGCCAATAAGCTTGCTTGACACAGGATTGCCACAAACCAATTTGTGACAATCACAGTATCTGTGAAGTGAAATAAAATAGGGTATGCCTGTATACTTTCATGTCAATTATTATTTTTTTGGTTAATGGAGCTGAAATTTGTGACAAATTTATAATGAAGGAAATCCTGCCTTGCAATTGATCGATGTCTTATGATAGGAGTAGAAAATATATAATTAGAAGATACAGTTGTCACAACATTGTGACAGTCCTTGGTGTCTGTTTCCCTAATATCCATTTTTCTCTTCTTCCTTATTAGCCAAATCCCAATTCTGTTCAGAGTGGCAAGGTGACCATCTAAAAACAGCCATCCTCCCAGACTTCTACATGGCCAAATAGCATAGCTGCAAATAACAAAATGCAAGCAAAAGCTTACAGAATAGTGTGGCCATTATTTTCAAAATGTTGATTAGTTTCAAAATTTAAAAAAAACACACACACACAAATCGACTGGAAGAACCTTTAGCCCCTTGCCCTTCTATCTTTAATTATTCTCCCCTTTGACCTCCTGGAACATGTATGATTGTTATAAGTGATAACAGATATAATAAAAAGACATAAAAGAGATATTAAGATGATATAAAAACTATAATTCACATGCATTCACCAAATTTCACCCCTTCAACAGTAGTTAATAAATGGCCTTACCATAAGAGTTAGAAAGTGAGAATGTGCTGGAAAATCATGATCATAAACTATATTTGATTAGGGCCGAGATAAAAAATTATGTATTACATTATTACTCACCAAAGAAACCCAGAACTTCCCTGGCTCAGAGTAAAATCCACAGAGGATGCGACAGGGAGTTGATGGTATAAAGATTTCAGGTAATGGCCCCTCTTCTTCCTTTTCCTCCTCCTCTGCCTGGAATTCCTTTTCTCCATCTTGTCCCATCTCTGCTGCTAGCTGCTTCCTCCTTTTTTCCTTCTCCTTCAACTCCTTTAGTGTCTTTCTCTTTTCTATTTCTATGAATCGCTTTTACAAGAGACATTAAGATATAAAAACAACTGTAAATCATTCATTCATCTACAGGAAGGGGATGACAAAATGGAAGGAAGATAGGGTTCTAGAAAAACTCACAGCTCTGATGTAAAATAATGTCATTTAAAAATAATTATCAATTGGGGGATATATATTATCATTAACATTTTCAAATCATTTCTGCATTACCCCCTTCAATCCTAGTTTTATAGAAATCATTTTCTCACTTGTTTCCTAATAGAGAAGGTAAACACAGTTTCTTCCAGTCTATCACCATGAATCAGGTAGATCAAAATAACCCCTGAGGAAAGTTGTTCCTATTTTTAGTAATAACTGTTAGACCCTCTGTGTCTTTCAGATGGTGATTTCAAAAGCCACCTAACACTGGCATCCCTACCTCCCATCTTTAACCTCTTTCTTTTTTATCCCTCAGAATTATCCTCCTAAATTATATGATCTCATCACATCAATCCCCTCCTCAAAATCTCACAGTGGAAGCGGTGACTGAACAGCTTCTGCACAACAAAAGAGAGATGGAGACATAGTAATGAGGGGAATCTCCATCCCCAAAGGCTCTGAACTGCAGTGGGAATGGAGAGTACCGAGAAAGCAGGAGCAGATTTGTCTGCCCTAGGACACAGAAAAAAAAGCCAAGGTTTAAAAGAGCAACTAGTAAAAGGCAAAAGATTTATACAATCTGAGGAGAAACTAGAATATATCCAAAATCTATAAAGAACTTATCAAACTCAACACCCAAAGAACAAATAATCCAATCAAGAAATGGGCAGAAGGCACAAACAGACATTTCTCTAAAGGAGACACCCAAATGGCCAACAGACACATGAAAAAATGCTCAACATCACTTGGCATCAGGGAAATACAAATCAAAACCACAATGAGATACCACTCACAATAGTCAGGATGGCTAAAATTAACAAGTCAAGAAATGACAGATGTTGGTGAGGATGTGGAGAAAAGGGGAACCCTCTTACACTGTTGGTGGGAATGCAAGCTAGTGCAGCCATTCTGGAAAAACAGTATGAAGTTTCCTCAAAAAGTTGAAAATAGACATAGCAATTGCACTACTGGATATTTACCCCAAAGATATAAATGCAGTGATCTGAAGGGGCATCTGCACCCCAGTGTTTATAGCAGCAGTGTCCACAATAGCCAAACTATGGAAAGGGCCCAAACTTTCATCGACAGACAAATGGATAAAAAAAGACATGGTGTGTATACACACACACACACACACACGGTATATGTATACACACACACACATACATACATACAATGGAATGCTATGCCGCCATCAAAAAATGAAATCTTGCCATTTGCAAAGATGTGGTTGGAACTAGAGGGTATTATGCTAAGCAATAAGTCAATCAGAGAAAGACAATTATCATATGATCTCACTCATATGTGGAATTTAAGAAACAGAGGATCATAGGGGAAGAGAGGAAAAAAATGAAACAAGATGAAACCAGAGAGGGAGACAAACCATAAGAGCCTCTTAATCATAGGAAACAAACTGAGAGTTACTGAAAGGGAGGAGTGTGGGGGGAGGGGGTAACTGGGTGATGGACATTGGGGAGGGTATGTGTTGTAATGAGCACTGGGTATTATATAAGACTGATGAATCACAGAGCTGTACCCCTGAAACAAATATTATATGTTAATTTTTAACTGTATTTAAATAAAAAAATATAGTATATAGTAGTATATAAAAGAACAAACCTTAGGACCCTGCCAAACTGCAGGGAGCTGCTGGAAATCTCTAAAGGTCAGAAGGGCTGGTGAGAACCATAGTTCATGCTCCCTCTCCACCATGGCAGTGTGAGGTAGGGGGAGCAGCGTCTGGGCACCTTAACCAGCCTACCACATCAGTGAGCCCAAGGCACCTAGCCCCCACTAGCCCCAGCAATCTCACCAAGGAGGATCCAGGGAGGTATACACCAGGACACCCCTGGATTGCACTCACCACAGCTCTGGATGTTGCACCAAGGTGACACAGGTATGAAGCATCCCTGAACACTCCAGGTCCATACCACTTTTGCCTCAGACAGCTTGCTAGGGCACCCCCAATACAGAGTGTTCTGGGACCTCCTGGCTGTTGCCTGTTTTGGCCCCAGCTATCCCACCAGGATGCCCCCTGTACAGAGCACAGGCCTCCCTCAACCCTGTCCCATTATCCCACAAGGGCAGCCCCTGTGCAGTATACCCAGGGACCCCAGCTTGTACCCACTCCACCTTCAGTTGTCCTACCAGGGCACCCTCAGTGTGGAATGCTCTTAAACACCCTGGCTTGTACCCATTTCCACTTCAGCTGTCCTGCTAGGATGTCTTCTACATGGAAAGCCCAGGGACCCCCCAGCTTAGACCCACTTGCATTGTATGTGCTGGGACACCCTGGCCTGTTCTAGCTTGGGGTTGTTGCCCCATCAGGCCACTCTCTGCAATGAACACCCCAGGACACTCCAGCTTGCACTGACTTCAGCTTCAGCTGTCCTGCCAGGGCACCCTCTGCACATAGAGCCCCAGGAGCCTCCAAATCTGCACCCAGTTCAATTTTAGCTGTCCTACCAGGATGTTCACTGCACAAAGAGCCCTGGGACTCCCCCACTTGTACCCACTTCAGCTCCAGCCATCTCACCAGGTCAGCCACAGCATAGAATGCTCTACAACCCCCAATCTACAGCAGCTGCAGCTCCAGCCAGCCAGAATAAGTTGCCAAGTATACACAAGACAATTTCTTCAAATTTAGGAGAAGTAGCTGTTCCACCACATTCATAGAAACAAACATGAAAGTCAGGAAAAATGGGGAGACAGGAATACATTCCAAAAGAAAGAACAAGACAAAACCTCCAAAAACCAACTAAATGAAAAGGAGATAAACAATATGCTTAATAAAGAGTTTAAAGCAATGATCATAAAGATGCTCACTTTGCTGGAGAAAAGAGTAAAAGAACTCAATAGGCCTTAAACAAAGAGATAGAAAATATATTTTAAAAAAAGAATAAGAGATGAAGAATACAATAACTGAAGTGAGGGGAAAAAAAACACTAGAGGAAATCAACAGATTAGAGGATGCAGAAGAATGGATCAGTGATCTGGAATACAGGGTAATGGAAGGCACCCAAACTGAACAGCAGAAAAAAAAATCAGGATAAGTTAAGAGATCTCTTAGACAACATCAAGCAAACAAACATTCACATTATAGGGGTTCCAGAAAGAGAAGAGAGAGAAAGGGGCAGAAAACTCATTTGAAGACATACTAGCTTAAAAACTTCACTAATCTGAGAAAAGAAACAGATCTCCAGGTTTAGGAAGCACAGAGAGTTCAAAACAAGATGAACCCATGACACATAATTATTAAAATGTCAAAGATTAAAGATAAAGAGAGAATTGTAAAACTAGCAAGAAAGAAGCAAAAAGGCACGTACAAGGGAAACCCCATAAGGCTATCAGACAGTTTTTCAGCAGAAACTTTGCAGGCCAGAAGAGAGTGGCATTATACATTCAAAGTGTTGAAAGGAAAAAAACCTACAACCAAGAATACTCTACGTGCCAAAGTTATCATTCAGAATAAAAGGAGAAAGAGTTTCCCAAAGAAAAATTAAACGAGTTTATCATCACTAAATTAACCTTACAAAAAAGTGAAAGGGATTTCTTTAAGTAGAAAAAAAGGCCATAATTACAAGAAAATTATGAATTAAAAGATGCAAAATATGATAACATATACACAAAATATAAAAGGTACAGCATGGGGAATATAGGCAATGGTACTGTAATAGTGTTGTAAGGTGACAGGTGGTAGCTACACTCGTGGTGAACATAACATATAGACTTGTTGAATCACTGTGTTGTGCACCAGAAACTGATGTAACATTGTGTGTCAGCTATACTGAAATAATAAAAATTTCTTCAAAAAACAGGTGGAAAAAAGACAGAATAGGGAAAAAGAACTCACAATGGATCTCAATGGTCTAGAATTAAATTGAAACATCTTGGCTGGCATTTAAGGAGCCCAAGGTTGGTCACAGATTTCTGCTTCATCTCTCCCATATACTGCTTCCCTCTGTCTCAACATTCCACTCTTCATTTTCTGAAAACACCAGAAATTCCTACAGTTCTGCCTTCCCTCAGGATGTTATTCCAGCTCGTTACCTTCCTCTCCTTTTTCATCCTCTCAAAATCCTTCTCATTTTTTAAGTACTAAAAGTCCCCTCTATCTGATCATCTTTGATCCCCTTTTAGCCTTCTATCAAACTCATATTTGTTTCACTCCACACCCCTAAAATTATTTTCTTTGCACTGTGATTTTAATATCTGTTCACTCCTGCCTTCTAATACAGTCAGCTGTTTCCTACCAGTTTATAAGCTCACCAGAGTCAGGGTAAATGTCTTATTCTTCTTTGTATTTCATCAGCACTTTTATACAATGGAATATTACTCAGCCATAAAAAGAATGACATCTTTACCATTTGAAATGATGTAGATGGAGCTAGAGTGTATTACACTAAGTGAAGTCAGAGAAAGACAAATACCATATGATTTCATTCATATATAGGGCTTAAGAAACAAAACACATGATCATAGGGGGAAAGAAGAGAGAGGCAAACAAAGATACAGACTCTTTTTTTTTTTTTTTCCAGAGGCGGTGTGCAGGGCAGAAGGAGAGGGAGAGAGAGAATCTTAAGCAAGCTCCACACTGAGCATGGAGCCTGGTGCAGGGCTCCATCTCACAACCCTGAGATCATGACCTGAGCTGAAATCAAGAGTCGGATGCCTAACTGACTGAGCCACCTGGGTACCCCCAAGAAACAGACTCTTAACTATAGAGACCAAACTGATGGTTACCATAGGGGAGGAGATGGGGGATGGGTTAGATAGGTGATGGGGATTAAGGAGAGTACTTGTGATGAGCACCAGGTGATGCATGACAGTGTTGAATCACTATATTGTACACCTGAAAAGAATATTACACTGCATGTTAACTGGAATTTAAATAAAAACTTGAAAAAAAAAGATATTTTATATTCTAAGAAAAAACATATTAGAAGATAATGCTTCAAGGATATCTCATACCAGAATCTTAGATTTGACACTTGAGAAATGAAAATATTTTATGCACATGTCTTTGATTTCATAGGAAACTACATCACGATTTTCCTCTTCCTCCTTCATGGTTGGAAATGGAGTTTCAAGAACATAGCCATTCTCACAAATAATCAGTAAAGTACTGTCAGGCTGAAAAAGAAAGATTAACATATCATTCACATTTAGGCAAATTTATAGAAGCATAGTTCAAAAACATCATAAATCAGGAAAAATATAATTGTTATGTGTACTAACCATTTTTGAAATCCTTAATTCCTCACTGTAGTAATAAGTCATTAATCACTATACACAATTATTACCTATTATATCATTAATAAGCTAAGTGTTAAAATTAGATTTAGATTGGTTTCCCTTATAGATGCCATAACACAGTTTCTGAGCCAAAAAATGCAGGTCTGAAATATATCAGCCCAAAAAGCAGAATATTAAAATTAGGACTGCCAAGGAAAACCTGCAGTGTGTGGATGGCATATCCAGTGTCAGCAGCCTTTGGTGGATCATTCTCTATCTGCTCGAGTTCATTAAATGTGGATGTTCCTCAGGTTTTTGCCCTCTTCCCTCTTCTCTCGCTCCACATAAACATTCCCTGGGAAATATTATAGCCAACCTAAGGCTTCATTACCACTCATGCACAGTTAGATTCCAAATTGATTCATCTCGCTAGGCCAGATCACTTTCTTGATCTCCAAAAATCACATATTTAACCATGTCTGGAAAGTCTCCATCTTGATATTCTACAGACACATTATTCAAAATGTTTCTTCACTCAGTCATTTCATTCTGTAATTATTTATTATGATCTACTATGTATTTGGCATTTTGTGGCATGGTAGGGGTAAAACTGTAAAAGAAAAATACAGCGCCTGGCACTATAGAGCTTACCTCCAACAAGAGAGCCTGTCATTTAACAAATCATATAAATGAATGTAAATTATAACTGTGACAAGTGTTGCAGAGGTGCTACAAGAGCAAAGGAGGCTGTGCAAGTTTCCTGAGAAGGTGGTGTCTAAGCTTCAAGGTGAAGGGAGAGCAGAAGATAATTACACAATAGTTAGGGGAAGGTTTGAGGGAGTATGCTATACAAAGCAAATACCATGTGCAAATATCCTGTGGCATGTTTGGGCTTACAGGGAAGTTATGGGCTTGGATGGTAACACCCAGGTCAAGAGAACAGAGCGAGAAGACAGATTGGGACAGAGCCTTAGAGAAACAATATTCAGTAACTGGGTGAGGAAGCCTGAAAAGGAATGACAAGATGTAGAAGAGGGAACCAGGAGAGCATAACATCACAAAAGTCAAAGGGAGATGGTATTTCAAAGAGAAAGTAAGGGTCAACAGGATCAAAGGACGTAAGAAGTCAAGAAAGATAAGAACTGAAAACGTTAAGGGGACATCACTGGTTTCTTTACAGGAGCTGACTTGGTAGAATGATGAGACTAGAAACTAGTTAAGAGCCCAGAGGAATAATCAATCCTCTTGGAAAAGTCAGGAGGAGAAAGATGGGGCAGTAACTAGAGGAGAACAGAAGGTCGAGGAATTTATTTTTTGTTCATAGGAGATACTTGAACATCTTTAAATACCAATGGAAATGACCCAGGAAACAGGTGAGGTTAAATTTATGACAGAAAAAAAGAAAATAAGTTGTATGAAATCTTGAAAAAAGTAGAAGAGAGTACAATCCAAAGGAGGAGGCAGAACTGGCCTCACATGGGAAGGGAGAGGGCCTTCTCGATTATAAAAAAGGGAAGAAGGCAGGTGGATGCAGAGGTAACAGGATTTTATGTTGGGTAGTGGGAAGGTGAGGGATTCTTCTGCAACTTTTCCTCCTAAGGACAAATTGCCAACAGTTTGCATGAGACCTAGAAGCCAAACAGAAGGCTGTGTCCTAGAGCTTTAGGCATTCCTGAGGAGAGGAGAAGACAAAAGCTGAAGTTCAAAGCTTCAAAATAATTAGGTATTGAGGGGACATGATCCTAGAGAAAAGGGAAATGCAGAAAAGTGAGCCTGACATTCTGCTGGGCCTTTGCCTTAAAGCATTTACATAACTCTAAACTGTGTGGGAACAGGTTTGTTAATTTCCTCCAAATGGTCCCTTTTTCACTTCATTTTCATTTATTTGAATGCTATCTACTTTTATGTATAGTATTATGCTTTTACCTAGGATAGCAAAGAGGAAGCAGGGATATTTCGAATGCATAATGAGGGGCGCCTGGGTGGCTCAGTTGGTTAAGCAACTGCCTTCGGCTCAGGTCATGATCCTGGAGTCCTGGGATCGAGTCCCACATCAGGCTCCCTGCTCGGCGGGGAGTCTGCTTCTCCGTCTGACCCTCTTCCCTCTCATCTCTCTGTCTCTCATTCTCTCTCTTGCAAATTAATAAAATCTTTAAAAAAATGCATAAGGAAAGAAGTTTGGTGAACCAATGAAGGGCAGGGTAGTTAGAAGTAGGGAAGAGACTGGAATATTCTCAAGATTTTCTGGTTATAGCAACAGAGAGAACAGTGGTCCCAGAATAATGCAGGCAAAAGAACATGTCTTAGAGAAGCTCATGTGTTTCATTTAAACAGCTCAAAATTATCCCCAGATATTCAAAAGATCACCAAATTCTATTAATTCTACCTCCTACATAGTTCTTGTCCACAGTCTTTCATGCCCTGGTCACATGTCTGGAACATAGCTGCCCAATAGATCCAATGCCTCTCATCTGCCTCCCCTGTAACTTCACACTGCTGCCCAAAGTGATCGTGGTAGTGACCGTGGCAGGCAGAATGATTCTGTATGCACATGTGATACACTCTTAGTGGAAACACAAATTATAAGGACAGAAGTTTAATGCATTCAGGAAGACAGGAGGTCTGACCATTGAGAACTGGTGGAAGTTAACAGCTATGGCTAGTTGGACAACTGAAGTATGCAGCATATCAGTTACACATGGTAATTTACCTTTTTTCTCCATCTTTATTAAAATATAACATTGTGTAAGTTAAAGTGTACTATGTGATGGTTTGATAATGCATACATTGTGAAATGAGGGTAATTTACTTTGACATTAGTAATTCCCAACTATAAGAAATACAAGCACTAATTGGCAGCCCTGCCTGAAATAACTTTTGAATTATGTTGGGGGTTTTGGTCTCTTATGCCTATTTAGCTTATTTTGAAATAATTATTGATTCACAAGAAGTTGCCAAGATAGTATAGGAAGGAATCATGTACCCTTCCCCCAGTTTCTCCCACAGGTTACCTCTTATGCAACAATATCAAAACCAGGAAATTGACATTAATATAGAACATGTGTATAATTCTATGTCATTTTATCACATGTGTAGATTCATGGAACCATTCACTGTAATCAAGATGCAAAACTATCCCATCACCATAAGGATCTTCCTCAAGATCCCCCTTTGTAGTCACACCCACCCCCTTCCCACCCACCATTTCTAACTTTTTTGGGTTTTTGACTTCGAATCTAGAGACATGATTAAAGGATGCACATAATATCACCTGTTGTGTTCATGCTTTAACATACAGGTCCCTTTGAAGCTTTCATTTCCTTATCCTAAATCACCTACACTTACCTTCTCTCCAACTACACATATCCTACCATTTCCACAAGATTAAGGTAAAATAATACTAAATAACAACTTATGTTAACTTAACCCCTTCTTATTTCCCTGCTCTATATTCATAGTACATATTGTCTATCCTACTGATATTTTAGTCACCAATTCCCTTGTGAAAACTTGTATTGTTCTGTGATAGTTATTTAATTTCTAAAATATGTACTTTTTTTCTCTTTCAAAAGAGATTGTTTTGTACTGTTTATTGAATCCATCAGTGCCTAGCAAAGATGAAAACAATGAGTATTTTTTTAAAAATGTTTTTCTATATACTATATTGTTATAGCACTTTTCTTTAGAAGAGTTTAAAGTAGATAATAGATGTTACTTCCATACAGTTCAATCAGTATTACCCTAGAATCCAGGACAGCATCTGGTTTAGACATTAAATCAACATTCAGATGATGGAGTTATCCTATGCTCAAACTTAGGGAAATTAGAGGCATTAAATAAGATCAGTAACCAATACTAAATCACCAGCTGTTGTTAGGAAAGAGTCAGTGGAAGATTCAAAGAGAAAAATGGAGGTAGAACGGGGGTAGAAGCAAAGAGATAAAGATGAGGGCAAGGACATTCAGATCTTAGATAGAACTGAACTTCTGAATGTCAAAAGGACTGATAGACCCAAGTCAACACATTCTGACAAGTGTATCTCAATAAAGTCACCAGGTTAAAGCAAAGCCTGATATAACCCAATGTTTTGGGAAGGGAATCATGACCAACGATTTAGAGAATGGAAGAGAGAGGAGGTAACAAGTGTGATGTGGGGCTCCCCAGTCATGCTCTATTAGCCAAGCTAAGAGCATTCCCCAGCCCCTCACTGCAGGACCCAGGAGGGATGATAATAATTCCACCTGCTATTCTCGATCTTCCAGATCATTTCATTATGCTGTAATTGAGATTTAAACATGAAGACAAATAATAATTACTTACATGGGAGTTCGAAGACCATATTAACTGGCGAACAGGTCCAGGAGTAGTAATATACCCTATTGGCTTATAATCCTTTTCTACCTCAAAGAAGAAGACGGTTTGATCTTTACTCTAAGAAAAAGAGAAATACCCAACAAATATGGGGTTTTTTTTTACATCTATTCCATAGAGTACAGAGTAGCACTTACTAGGTATAGTATACCCACTGTATATCTATATCCACAATAATCATATGTCCCAGATTATTCTGGGAAAATTCTTATTTCAAATATTTGCTTCATTTCCCCCATGAGAACATTTGACAAACCAAGTGTTCCAGGATGTGTTTCTGAAAGAAATGATCACCATACCTGTACATAGGTTAACTCACAAAAAATTCCACAAAGCATATACTCACTTAGTAATGCATTAAAAAAATGTACAAGGTTATTCTCTTCACTTATGGCAATTCTATATAAGAATATACCTATGTGATAAAATATTGGTTATACATAAAACATGATCATAACTCCCAGTTGAAAATTTCTATTCATTTAAAATAAGCATTAGAACTCAATTTGTAAGAAAATTTTGAAGTGTCATGCACAGACTATACTGAAAGAATATGAACATAGAGAAACAAACTATGGGTTTTTCTCTAAAACGTACATCAGCAAATAAGTTATCATCAGGTAGGAAAATGAATAAGGTAAGTTTAACCATGAAAGCTCAAAAGGAAACAAAAGGAAATCTACCACTTACCCCTGTAGCTAGAATTTCTCCATCACGTTCATAAGCTAAAGCAGTGACACGAGCAGTATGGGGTTTAAAAACCTGTTTCAAATTAATATCTGCATCAGAAATTTTCTTCCGTCCTGCAAAAACTGTGAGCCCTTTGGGATCATAAAGTTCAAGAATTCGAACCACCCCATCTTCGAATCCTACAATAATCTGTGCTCCGGTGTAGTTTACCTTAGAAAAAAATTAAATGCAACAAATCTGAAATTAGTTAAGAAAGTTGTACTACAGGGGTGCCTGGGTGGCTCAGATGGTTAAGCATCTGCCTTCGGCTCAGGTCATGATCCCAGAGTCCTGGAATCGAGTCCCACATCGGACTCCCTGCTCAGTGGGGAGCCTGCTTCTCCCTCTGCCTCTCTCTCTCTCTGTCTCTCATGAATAAATAAATAAAATCTTAAAAAAAAAGTTGTACTATATAACTCCGTATTTTATTTAGCCAAGTAATTTTTTTTATTATGTTCAGTTAGCCACTGTATAGTACATCACTAGTTTTTGATGTAGTGTTCAATGATTCATTAGTTAGCCAAGTAATTTAACATTGACTGCTCATTGGTAATTCCTTATACCACTTTCTGGTAACCTCCATCTATTCTAGGATAGTTCCTTATCACTACTGATGATGAAACAGGTAAGCAATGGCAATTCAAACACTGGAGAAGCAAATGCTGGTGTAGTGTCTGTCTACCATGTGCCAGGCACCTATCACCAGCAACTCAAGGGTGAGCATAAACAGTTTGTCCCTGGTTTCACCGAATTTATGGTCTAGGGGGAGGACAGACATTAATCACGCAGATGAGTATAAAATTATGAACCGAAATAAATGCTAAAGGAAAGAAACAATCTCTGAGGGCATATAACAAAGAAAGTTGACCTAGACTGAGGGCTTCCTTAAGGAAGAGATGGTAGAGCGGAGACCAGAAAGATGCCCAGAAATTAAGTTCAGGGAGATGAGAGAAGCACTCCTGGGAGAGGATATAGCTTGTGCAAAGGTTATGTGGCAGAAAAGAAGCTAAAGAGGGAGATAAGCAAGGCCCAGGTCACAAAGTGGCTTACATGTCACATTAAGATAATCTTCATCCCAAGAGCAGTGGAAAGCCATTGAAAGGTTTTTAGTTGGGAGTTTGTGTACGTGTGTGCTCGTGTGCGCACGCGCGCGTGTGTGTGTGCTCGTGGGTATGTGTGCTCCCACGTGTGGGGGTTTGTTTGTGTGTGTGTGTGTGTGTGCGCTCGTGCATGTGGGGGTTTGTGTGTGTGCGCTCGTGCGCGTGTGTGCACTCGCGCACGCGTGTGGGTAGGTGTGTGCTCGCACGTGTGGGTGTGTGTGGAGAGAGAGGGTGACATGATCAGGTTTGCTATCTCAGAAAATCATCGTAGCTGCATTGTGCAAATCAGAACTGAGATGGCCTAGAGAGGGTGCAGGGAGACCTCTGGGGAGACTTATAAAGTCATGGCTGCCTTACTCCAGGAGAGTGATTGTGGTCAATTAGTCTGAGGTGGTATCATGGACAGGAGGGATACGGGCATAGTTTAGAGAGAGCGATAATGGCCCTGTTTGGTGATGACTGAATACAGGGGAGAAGGGCAGAGGGAGGTGTCAAGGATGACTGAGCCATTTATGGAGATAGGAAACCGTGAAAGGGAGCCAAATGTCTGTGTGGTTTGTTGTTGCTATTATTGTTATGGAGGTGGACTGGCTGGAGGCCAGCAGAGTGTCATGAATCTAGTCTTAGACAGGTTGGGTTTGAGGGTCCCTGGAGATCTCAAAATGAGGATGACACATAGTCTGCAGCTCAGAGGAGCAGTCTGGGCTGGAGAAAGAAACCTAGCAGTGTCCAAATATACTAAATCTGCTGTCTTGGGAGGCATTCAGGAGAAAGGCAAGAGCCCTGATATTCTTTAGAGCAGAGTGATCATCGCTAAGGCAAGGCAGTTATGAGAGTCTTGGTAATAAAAAAACTGTACCCCATCCAACTCCAGTTGAAGGTTGTTCATTTAATAAATATTTGTTATGTGTCTAAATGTACTGTAGAGGCACTAGAGGCTCAAAGAAAAATAAAGTGTAGTTGTCACCCATGACGAACTGTTATGAAGCACAAGCTACACGAAGAGGCTATTAGGTAGGCACTCCTATTGACATCCGAGCTTCGCCCAGCCTTCAACCCAGATGCCAGACCGATGATAAAGAAGCCTTTACATGATTCCAGGCCCCAGACATGAAGCAGAGACAATCCACTGCTGTTGTCACCTGTCTGATTTCCCAATCCAGAGAGCATATGAGCAAAATAAAATGATTGCTGTTTTATGCCACTACACTTTGTAGTGGTTCATTACATAGCAATGGATAACTAGGATGACTCCCTATGTCTGCCTAATTTTTTTCCATAGGTCTTATCATTACCTAACATATCACATGTTACTTATTTTTCTTTATTGTCCATTTCTGCCTCCTCCCTCCCACTAAAGTGTAAGATGCATGAGGGCAAGTATTTTTGTCTTTCTGTTCATCAGTACATTCCCAGAAGCTAGAACAAGACCCAGCACATTGCAGGCGTGCTGGAAATATAAATAGAAGGAATGAAATCACATTCAGATAAAGGATAGATACACAAAGTTGAGTAATTATTTTGTAACATGAAATGATTACTAACTTGTAAGTGGCATAAAAAATAGATTTTTGTTAAAACAGGACCAAAACCACAAAAACAAGGTCATATGATTTCTATCACATTCTGAGTGAATAAGTTAAAATTTTTGTTCTTCTCTAAAATCCAGAGTCATAAAATATATTTCTAAGAAATAGCACTGATAGACCATATTTACCAATAGATTCCAGTAGAAGTTCATTATCATTAACTCACCAGTTGGGGTACCCAAGCAAGGGCAGTACCTCCTTGTTTGAATTTCATCTGCGCCAAAGGAGTTTTGCTAGCAAAATCATAGATTCGAACAGAGCCTACAGAAAGACAGTTTTAAAAGAAACAAGTTATATATATGGCATCTTTTAAAATAACCTTGGTTCACTTAACATGTTGAACATAACAAGAAATTTCATACATAAATAAACTAATAATCTAATAGGTTTTCTTTAGTCAAAAATTTACATGTATACCCTCAACCAGGTAATTTGTAGGCATGGATAATAAAGCAAACAACTGATGATTGACTGATGGATTAATTTCACCTTGCATAGCCCACAAAAGATTCACCATGTATCAAGGAAGAAAGAAGGTGAAAAAATAAAATAGGAAAAACATGAATGTGGCTAATACCAAAATGAATGGCATTTTTGTAACTGACCGTATCCTTAATCTTTCATGATGACCAAGGTTGCTGTACTTTAGTTCCTCTCCCCTCCACAAAAACTCACCTCGCTGTATCAAGAGGCTTACCTTTTGGAGAAGTTCTCAAATGCTTTTCATCAAACACATATAAAATTTTGTGTGGAAAACAAAACAAAAAAGACCAGATGTATTTTCATTTAGAGTTCCTACTCACAATCCAAGGCAGTAGTGGCCATGAGGTAAGTGAGGGGAGAGACTGCCAAGGCTTCGACAGCTCCAGAATGGAAGGAGAAGAGGCAGTCTGGATCTTGAGTCTGATAATAAAAAGAAATCCTATTAGATCTTAAAGATAAGTTAACATCAAATTAAGGTCATGTTTTTAAAAAATATAAATAGAACCCTATAACACATGTGTGATTTTATCTGAATAGAAATTTTTAAAAGTATAATATGTTGGGGCGCCTGGGTGTATCAGTCAGTTAAGCATCCGACTCTTAGTTTCTGCTCAGATCATGATCTCAGGGTGGTGAGATCAAGCCCCATGTCAGCGGGGAGTCTACTTGAGATTCTCTCTCTACCTCTCCCCCCACCCATCCCCCCATCTCTAAATAAATAGATCTTAAAAAAAAAAAAACAAAAGCATAAAAGGCTAGAAAGAGTGCTGGACTTTGGAATTAGGAGAAACAGTACTGGCTTTGCACTTGAAGGCTTTCCTTTTCTTCACCAGTAAAATGAGGTGATGACAACTGTCTACCTGTTTATCAGGGTAGCCATGAGGGTTGCAGGAGATAATATAAATGAAAATACCATAGGTTTATGACAACTGTAAAGCACTGGATAACATTAGGCACTGTCACTGCCACTTTTCTGGTAAAGTTTGCTGAGATATCTCCTTTTTTTTATAAAATCAGAGAGAGAGAGAATAAATTCTCAGGATTAGGACATGTTGGACAAGTTTTTGATGGGAACAATGATCAAGTATGGAGAAAGATAAAGTATCTTTTAAAGAAGAATAACAGACTTTTGTTATAAAAATTACAGGAAAAATGAAAAAGACAACTTACAATATTTGAAAAACTAAGGTCAAGCTTCCATATGGCTCCACTGGCATCCTAAAAAATTAAATACCTAATAATAGTTTATCATTTTTAACTTTTATCAAAAGAACTTTCTTCCTGTGATCTAGTTAAAGGACAAACAGTAATACCAAAAGCTTACATGTGTTTTAAAGTATGATTGAAATTTAACAAAAGCAACTTCTATATATCTTAGAACACACAATAAATGAAACATTTTCATAATACACAGAGTCAGTTTAATATAATAAGAAAGCTAACTGGTTTTTTGCATATAAAATACAGGTCAACTAAATACCAAAATTCAGGTAGTCTTCCTTGACCTATCAATAGTACTCTTAATAGTAAAATGGACTTACAGGGACAATAAATTATGTTACTATTTTAATTTTATGTCTAGGTAACTTTAAAGAGCCAAGAGAGAACACAATTTACCTGAGCCAACCAAAAGTTACTTCCAATCTCGTTCATTTTTATCATAGAGAAGAGTTTGACATTCTTGCCTACTTGAAGTTCATTAATGGGCTCGATCTCTAACAATCCAGTCTCATCAATAGAATCAGCAGTGTCTACTGTCTCAAAATCCCAGATCTTATAAAATAAGAAAATACTTTAATCAATCAGCAGTTACTGAATTTATATTTTGTATAAGAAAAGGCCCTGATTGATGGCAGAGAAGTAGGAGATCTTAGTTTTGTCTGGTCACAGGAATTCAGCTAGATAGCTATCAAATCATTCTGAACATCTGTAAACTCAACAGATCTAAGAAAAGAATAGCTACAACTCTACAAAGAGAAGAGCGACCACTTTCTGCAAGGTAGGAGGTGTGGAGAAGTGAATCCGATGTGATGTATGGGAGGATAGACCATGGGGTGGGAGGAGGGATCCTCCATAAGCTGGCTAGCAGAAAGTGATATAGCAGTGGAGCACAAAATCAGAACTTTTAGAAGTCTGCTCCAGTGAGGGACTCCCTGCCTGAAAGGTGATCAGGTGGTAAAGCAGGCAGAGTCTTAGGTGGGCCAGTGTGGTCTCAGAATCCCCAGGGTCACAGGAAGACCTGCAGTGCTGGAGTGCAGCAGAGTTCCCAGGCATTGGAAGGGGGAAGCCAGATGCTATCAGCAAGCCCAGGAGAGGGCTCTCAGCTTGGGGTTGCCATAAACCACGAACTGCGGCACAGTTGGGCCACTGCTCTCTGAGTAGAGGCCCAACAAGCGGCAGAACCGGGGAGACCCCCCCTCCTCCCCTCAGAGGAGCAGCACAGGAGCATGGCAGAGGAGTCTGCAGGGTTTGAAGACTCAAACCGGAGTCGCGTGCCTGCGATAGAAATGCTCGGTCATAGGCTGGGTGACCACAGAGTGTGGTTGGAGACCAGGGAGACAGGAGTGATGGACTGCTTTTCTCTGAGGGCTCACTGAGGAGTGGGGCCTGAGCTCTCAGCTCTGGGGCTGGAGATTGGGAAGCCACCATGTTCATTCTCATCCTCTAAAGCTGCGTGGAAAGCCTTCAGGGAACAAAAGCCACACAGAGCAATCCAGAGGAGCTGCTTACTTAACCTGGCCCCCTGACAAGGGTGGTGCAATTCAGCCTGGGGCAAAGACACCCGAGAATCAGCAAAACAGGCCCCTCCCCCAGAAGATCAGCAAGAACATCCAGTTAAGACCAAGTTTACTGATCATAGGGAACTGCAAAATTCCAGTGCTAGGGGAAAATAGTATATAGAATTCATGTTTTTTTCCCCATAATTCTTTAGTCTTTCAATTTTAATTTTTTTCCTCTTTCCCCTTTCAACCAATTTCTTATTTTATCAACTCTTTTAAAAATCCTTTTTAACTTTCATTTTTACAGTAACATTCTATCCTTTCATTGAATTGTGTGTGTATGTGTGCACCCAAAATCTAGTGTATGGCTCTGTTCTTTTCAACAGCCTGATCATATCCCCCGCCCCCCATTTCAGGTCTCTTCTGATTTGTTTAGTGTATATTTATCTGGGGCCATTGTTGCCCTTTAAGTATTTTGTTCTCTCATTCATCTATTCTTCTCTGGACAAAATGACAAGACAGAAAAACTCACGTCAAAAAAGAGAACAAGAGGCAGTACTGATTGCCAGGGACCTAATCAATATGGACATTAGTAACATGTCGGAACTGGAGTTCAGAGTGATTATAAAGATACTAGCTGGGCTTGAAAAAAGCATAGGAGACACTAGAGAATCCCTTTCTGGAGAAATAAAAGAACTAAAATCTAACCAAGTCAAAATCAAAAAAGCTAATAATGAGGTGCAATAAAAAATGGAGTCTCCAACTGCTAGGAAAAAATGAGGCAGAAGAGAGAATTAGTGATATAGAAGACAAAATGATGGAGAATAAAGAAGCTAAGAAAAAGATAAAGAGCTACTGGATCATGAGGGGAGAATTCTAGAGATAAGTGATAACATAAAGCAAAACAATATTAAAATAATTGGGTTCCCAGAAGAAGAGGAAAGAGAGAGAGAGGCAGAAGGTATATTGGAGCAAATTATAATGGAGAACTTCCCTAATCTGGGAAAGGAAACGGGCATTCAAGTCCAGGAGGCACAAAGAACCCCACTCAAAAAAAAAAAAAAAAAAAATCAATAAAAATAGGTCAACACCTCAACATATAATAGTAAAACTTGCAAATCTTAGAGACAAAGAGAAAATCTTAAAAGGAGCTTGGGACAAGAAGTCCATAACCTACAATGGTAGAAATATTAGACTGGCAGCAGACCAATCCACAGAGACCTGGAAGGCCAGAAAGGACTGGCATGATATATTCAGGGTGCTAAATGAGAAAAATATGCAGCCAAGAATATTTTATCCAGCTAGGATGTCATTCAAAATAGGAGGAAAGATAAAAAGCTTCCAGGACAAACAGAAACTAAAATAATTTGTAATCACTAAACCAGTCATGCAAGAAATATTAAAAGGAATCCTTTAAGTGAAGAGAGCCCAAAAGTAACATAGATCTAAAAAGAACAGAGACAGCATACAGAAACAGTGACTTTACAGGTCATACAATGGCACTAAATTCATAGCTTTCAATAGTTACTCTGAATGTAAATGCACTAATTGTCCCAATGAAAAGACATAGGGTATCAGATTGGATAAAAAAGCAAGTGATTGATAAGCTGTCTTAAAGAGATTCACTTTGGACACAAAGACACCTCCAGATTTAAAGTGAAGGGGCAGAAAAGTATTTATCATGCTATTGGGTATCAAAAGAAAGCTGGGATGACAATCCATATATCAGACAAATTAGATTTTAAACCAAAGACTGTAAAAAGAGATGAGGAAGGACACTATAACATAATTAAAGAGTCTCTCCAACAAGAATATCCAGCAACTGTAAATATTTATGCCCTTAACATGAGTGCAGCCAATTATATAAGCCAATTACTAACAAATATTAAAGAAACACATCAATAATAATACAATAATAGTAAGGGACTTTACACCCCACTCACTGCAATGGACAGATCATCTAAGCAGAAGATCAACAAGGAAACAAGGGCTTTGAATGACACACTGGACCAGATGGACTTCACAGGTATATTCAGAGCATTCCATCCTAAAGCAACATAATACACATTCTTCTCAAGTACTCATGGAACATTCTCCAGAACAGATCACATACTGGGTCACAAATCAGGTCTCAACTAGTATCAAAAGACTGGGATCATTCCTTGGCTATTTGTGGACCACAATGCTTTGAAACTGGAACTCAATCACAAAAGGAAATTTGGAAAGAACTCAAATACATGGAGGCTAAAGAGCATCCTACTAAAAAAATGAATGGGTCAACCAGGAAATGAAAGAAGAATTTAGGGACACCTGGGCGTCTCAGTCGGTTGGGCGTCTGCCTTCAGCTTAGGTCATGGTCCAGGGTCCTGGATCAAGCCCCACATCAGACTCCCTGCTCAGTGAGGAGCCTGCTTCTCACTCTCTCCCCTGCTCTTGCTCTCGTGCACTCTCTCTCTCACTCTCTGTCAAAATAAATAAAAACCAAAAAAAAAAAAAAAAAGAATTTAAAAAATTCATGGAAACAAATGAAAATGAAAATACAATTGTTCAAAATCTTTGGGATGTAGCAAAGGCAGTCCTAAGAGGAAAGTATATAGCAATATAAAACTTTCTCAAGAAATAAGAAAGGTCTCAAATAAAAAACCTAACTTTACATCTAAAGGAGCTGGAGAACGAACAGCAAATAAAACCTAAATCCAGAAGGAGAAGAGAATTAATAAAGATTAGAGGAGAAATCAATGAAATATAAACCAAAAGAACAGAACAGATCAATGAAACTAGGATCTCATTCTTCGAATTAACAAAACTTATAAACCCCTGGCCAGACTTATCAGAAATAAAAGAGAAAGGACCAAATAAAATCATGAATGAAAAAGGAGAGATCACAACCAACACCAAAAAAATACAAACAATTATAAGAACATATTATGAGCAACCATATGCCAACAAATTAGGCAATCTGGAAGAAATGGATGCATTCCTAGAGCCATATAAACTACCAAAACTGAAACAGGAAGAAACAGAAAACCTGAACAGACCCACAACCAGCAAGGAAATTGAAGTAGTAATCAAAAATCTCCCAACAAACAAGAGTCCAGGACCAGATGGCTTCCCAGGGGCATTCCACAAAATATTTAAAGAATTAATACCTAGGGCACCTGGGTGGCTCAGTTGTTAAGCGTCTGCCTTCGGCTCAGGTCATGATCTCAGGGTCCTGGGATCGAGAGCCACATCAGGTTCCCTGCTTGGCAGGAAGCCTGCTTCTCCCTCTCCCACTCCCCCTGCTTGTGTTCCTGCTCTCACTATCTCTGTCTCTGTCAAATAAATAAAATCTTAAAAAAAAAAAGAATTAATACCTATTCTTCTGAAGCAGTTTCAAAAAAATAGAAATGGAAGGAAAACTTCCAAACTCTTTCTATGAGGCCAGCATTACCTTGATCCCAAAACCAAAGACCCCACCAAAAGAGAATTACAGACCAGTATCCCTGATGAACATGGATGTCAAAATTCTCACCAAAGTACTAGCCAATAGAATCCAACAGTACATTAAAATGATTATTCACCACAACCAAGTGGGATTTATATCTGGGCTGCAAGAGTGGTTCAACACCTGCAAATCAATGTGATACACTACATTAATAAAAGAAGAACAAGAACCATATGATCCTCTCAATAGATGCAGAAAAAGCATTTGACCAAGTACAGCATCGTTTCTTTTTTCTTTTAAAGGTTTTATTTATTTGTCAGAGAGAGAGAAAGAGCATAAGCAGGGAGAGCAGGAGGCAGAGGGAGAAGCAGTCTCCCCCACTGAGCAAGGAGCCCAGTGCAGGACTCGATCCCAGGACCCTATGGTCACAACCTGAGCCAAAGACAGACACTTAACCGACTGAGCCACCCAGGCATCCCTAGAGCCTCCTTTCTTAAAACTCTTCACAGTGTGGGGTAGAGGGAACATACCTCAATATCATAAAAGCTATCTACAAAAAGCCTACAGCAAATATCATTCTCAATGAGGAAAAACTGAGAGCTTTTCCCCCAAGGTCAGGGACACGGCAGGGATGTCCACTATCACTATTGCTGTTCAACATAGTACTAGAAGTCCTAACCTTAGCAATCAGACAACAAAAAGAAATAAAAAGCATCTGAATCAGCAAAGTAGTCAAATTTTCACTCTGCAGATGACATGATACTCTATTTGGAAAATCCAAAAGACTCCACCCCAAAATTGCTAGAACTCATACAGGAATTCAGCAAAGTGACAAGATATAAAATCAATGCACAGAAATCAGTTGCATTTCTATACACAAACAATGAGACAGAAGAAAGAGAAAGTAAGGAGTCGATCCCATTTACAACTCCACCCAAAACCATAAGATACCTAGGAATAAACCTAACCAAAGAGGCAAAGGATTTGTACTCAAAAACCTATAGAACACTTATGAAAGAAATTGAGGAAGACACAAAGAAATGGAAAAACGTTCCATGTTCATGGATTGGAAGAACAAATATTGTGAAAATGTCTATGCTACCTAGAGCAGTCTATACATTCAGTGCAATCCCTATCAAAATACCATCAACATTTTTCACAGAGCTGAAACAAATAATCCTAACATTTGTATGGAACCAGAAAAGACTCTGAATAGCCAAAGGAATGTTGAAAAAAGGAAAAACCAAAGCTGGTGGTATCACAATTCCGGACTTCAAGTTCTATTACAAAGCTGTAATCATCAAGACAGTATGGTACTGGCACAAAAACAGACACATAGATCAATGGAACAGAATAGAGAACCCAGAAATAGACCCTCAACCCTATGGTCAACTAATCTTTGATAAAACAGGAAAAAATATCCAGTGGAAAAAAGACAATCTCTTCAACAAATGGTGTTGGAAAAATTGGACAGCCACCTGCAGAAGAATGAAACTGGACCATTTCCTTACACCATACAAAAATAGACTCAAAATGGATGAAAGACCTAATTGTGAGACAGGAATCCATCAAAATCCTAAAGGAGAACATAGGCAGAAACCTCTTTGCCCTTGGCCGCGGCAACTTCTTGTTAGACATGTCTTCAAAGGCAAGGGAAACAAAGGCAAGAATGAACTACTGGGACTTCATCCAGATAAAAAGCTTTTGCACAGCAAAGGAAACAGTCAACAAAACCAAAAGACAACTGACAGAATGGGAAAAGATATTTACAAACACATCTTATCAGATAAAGGGCTAGTATCCAAGATCTATAAAGAACTTATCAAACTCAACACAAAGAATAATCCAATCAAGAAATGCACAGAAGGCATGAATAGACATTTCTCCAAAGAATACTATAAATGGCCAAGACACATGAAAAAATGCTCAACGTCACTCAGCATTAGGGAAATACAAATCAAAACCACAATGAGATACCACCTGACACCAGTCAGAATGGCTAAAACTAACAAGTCAAGAAATGAAAGATGTTGGTGAGGATGCAGGGAAAGGGGAACCCTCATACACTGTTGGTGGGAAGGCAAGCTGGTGCAGCCACTCTGGAAAACAGTATGAAGGTTCCTCAAAAAGTTGAAAATAGACCTAGCAATTGCACTACTGGGTATTTACCCCAAAGATAACAAATGCAGTGATCTGAAGGGGCATCTGCACCCCAATGTTTATAGCAGCAATGTCCACATCAATGTCCAAACTAAGGAAGGAGCCCAGATGTCCATTGACAGATGAATGAATAAAGAAGATGTGGTATATATATACAATGGAATACTACTCAGCCATCAAAAAATGAAATCTTGCCATTTGCAATGATGTGGATAGAACTAGAGGGTATTATGCTAAGCGAAATAAGTCAATCAGAGAAAGACATGTATCATATGATCTCACTCATATGTGGAATTTAAGAAACAAAACAGGATCATACGGGAAGAGAGAAAGAAAATAAAACAAGATGAAACCAGAGAGGGAAATAAATCATAAGAAACTCTTAATCATAGGAAACAACTTGAGGGTTGCTGGAGGGGAGAGGGGTCATGGGATGGGGTAGCTGGGTGATGGACATTAATGTGATGTGATGTAATGAGCACTGGGTATTATATAAGACTGATGAATCACTGATCTCTACCTCTGAAATTAATAATACATTAGATGTTAATTGAATTGAATTAAAAATTTTAAAAATTGAGAAAAAAGAAAGAAAAGGCCCTGATTTTTTTCCCCAAAAGTCATTTCTTCTTGCTTCATGCAAATTAGCAAGTAGGTGTAATGAGAACACCAGCCAAAATTTGACCCCTGGGTTATTGCTCCCAACTGGGGCATAATAAATTATCATAGTGTCCTCTGTATATATGGAGATTAGTAAGAGAATACAGCCCGAATAAGAATTCTAATTTGCCCAATGTAAACTTTATGTCAAGGTATCTGTTAGGTCTTTCTGCATATAAAGTGGCCCTAAGGAGTAAATGTTCCCGTTATTTGGTGAAACATTATAATGAGCCCTGTTTTGAATTTACCAGTGGGCCCCTGGAAAGGGGAAATAGGCCTTTTAATGATTCAAGCACAATCTTCATTATAAGAGGAGAGAATGGATGTAGATGATGTCTTCACAAGAAAATGGTTCTCATTATTGATTCAGATTATACCATTCAGTTAAGGATTATTGTTCTGGGACAGGAGAGCAGAATGCTATGGAAAGCATGAGGGAGCACAGTTTCACCTCAGGAGGAAGACAGATTGAGAAGGACTTCTTCTGCGAAGTACCAAAGCCTACCCTGGATGGATCTATTGACACACCCCACCCTGTTAACCTAGACTCAATAACTTAGCCTTTGGGAAGGTAACTTTCAAAGAGGATTCATGTTGTCACCTAGGGCTAGCCTCATGGAGGAGAGGCCCAAATCCTAGGGTAGAACTAACTCCTGGGAGTTGGGATAGGTTTTTCCCAAAGGGTTAGATGTAGAGGTTTACTGTGTAAAAGACTAAAGCGATTAGGATGAAATTTTTAAAAGAAGCCACTTTAGAAATTAGTGGTGTTCATGAAGGGACACTCTGTGAAGTATTTGATTTCTTTTCTCTTGAGGTTTCCTTCCAGTTGGTATTTTGACATTTTGGGTGACATATATCTTGGAAGCATAGTGAATATACTATATGACAAACAAAAGGACATAAAAATTTCCCAGAACAATGAGTAAAATCTAACAAAATTAAATTTAATGTGGTAATGTAAAAATGTATACTTGGGTTCAAAAAGCCAATGCCAAGAAGACAAGAATGGGAGAGAGATGGTTTAAACAGTGTATTAGACATAGTAAGTACAACAGGTATCATAGAATGACCAGACTATTTTCAAAAATAGTCTTACTTCTCATAATAATACTTCCTAAGGAACACCCAGAGAATACTACCACTTTCTTCTGAAAGGCAAGTAGGAATAGGTACCAAGAGGACCACAAGGCAAATCAGCAGCCTCCAGCTTTGCCAGCAACAGCAGGGTATGACAACAACCAGGAGCACTTAGATGCTGGAGCAGTGTTCCAGGCTAGCCCACACTATGGACTGGATAGTGTCTGCAGATGAGGACAAGTGAGTTCACCAATGTAAGGAGCAAAGGGAGGGGAGCATCCACAGGCAAACCTCATCAGTTCACTTTTCAGTGTATTTCTAATGGGTAACCTTAGTCAAAAATAAGAAATGTTTAGTACTTTTGTCCCTAGAAAATGGCCCATTCATACTGTGTGTTTTGAAAGGACATCTGTATCCACTGTTTACGTTCTGCTAAAATAGGTTTTCATTTTCTGAAACTACTATTTCAATGACAGAATCAAAATAACAAAAGGTTCCCTCAGAAAATGCACTCCTAAGATGGCATAAATTAATTTTGACTAGAATTTAAATATTTACCATAAGGAAAGCATTATCTCAAATGCATTGTCCCTGGGAATCAATGACCACTGATCTCTTTCATAAAGTGAACTTTGTGAGGAGGAAAAATCTGATCAAACCAAAAGGGTGATCTGGAAGGCTTTCGTGTGGGTGCTACTGACCAAGTGTCAAGAAAACTTACCCTAATACATCCATCTGCCCCAACGGTGATAACTTCGCCCTCATCCAGCATTATCTGGTTAATGGGACCCTGATGACAAGACTTCCTTCCAGCTCGACAGAGCTCAACCTTGATGAGGCCGCCTTCCCACAACAGCATGTTGCCCCACTCTGAGCCCGAGAGCACCTGGCAAGTATGCAGAAAGGAAGGAATGTGCATTAAAACAGACAAACGTGGGTATTTATGCCTCAAATGGCAGGTGAAAATTATTTTTATAGTTTCTCTCTCTTGATTATAAAAGTAAAAAAAATAAGTATAGAAAAATAAGAAAATATAGAAATGAAAATTCACCACTTCAGAAACAACCACTAAACACATTTGTATGTATTTCTTCCTAGCATGAATAATTTTACATCATTGTGATTATGCTGTACATTGCTGGTAATTTTTCAAATATATCTATAATAGCTTTCTTTGTACATCTCTTAAGGACATAATCCAGGAGTGGAGTTACTGGGTCAAAAATTAGAGACGTGTGTAAACTCTTGATAGACGAGATTCTACTTTTTTTTATTATGTTCAGTTAGCCAACATATAATACATCATTAGTTTTTTGATGTAGTGTTCAACAATTCATTAGTTCCATATAACACCCTGTGCTCATCACAACATGTGCCCTCCTCAATACCCATCACCCGGTAACCCCATCCCCCCAGCCCCCTTCCTTCCTTCTGTAACCCTCAGTTTGGTTCCTGGAGTCCAGAGTCTCTCATGGTTTGTCTCCCTCTCTGATTTCTTCCCATTCAGTTTTCCCTCCCTTCCCCTGTGGTCCTCCACACTATTCTTTATGTTCCACAGATGAGTGAAACCATATGATAATTGTCTTTCTCTGCTTGACTTATTTCACTTAGCATAATGCCCCCCAGTTCCATCCCTGTCATTGCAAATGGTGGGTATTCATCCTTTCTGATGGCTGAGTTATATTCCATTGTAGATTCTAGTTTTTAAGAGTGATAGTATTAAATGTTATAAGATGTGTCAAAAATTGTGAGGCCATTACTGAACTCAGCAGATTATAGCATAATAATATCCAATTTCAAACAAGAATAATCATTTGGAACCAGCTCCTATTAATCCATTTAATCCAGCACTTCCCCAAGTGTGTACCACCAAACACTAGTTCTTAGGATGTTTAACAGGTATTAGATAATAAGTCATACTAATTAAGTATTGACTTTGTGCCAAGTGCTGCTTGAGCATTTTATATACATTATTTAATCCTAAAAACCCATTTGAACTAGGTACATTTATTGGGGGTACCATGTATAGTTATACAGGTTGGGTGCTTTATTTTCCCAGAAAAGACAGGCCAATAGGAGCCCTAACTATTATTATTCCCATTTTACAAAAGAGAAAACTGAACAGTTAAATAGCTTGCACAAATACCCATAGCAGTCAGGATTTTAAACCAGGAAACTTCACTCAAAAGTTCCTGTCCTAACACTGCCTCCAAAGACAGATGCTTGGATAAACAAAATCAAACAAGTTTCTTTTCTCTAGGACCCCTTGGAAACTTTAACATAGAAGTGTTCACTGGAAATCACTGACAGGAATTTCTAGATACAAAGGAGTTTGACCAAGAAAGTCTTGTTTTCACAGAGCTTCTGTGCAGACTAATGTTCCATGAAACACCCTTGGGAAACTCGGATCTAGTTCTTGCCTGCCCGCTCCTCATGGGCATCCCAGTTCCCTCTCACCTAGACTAGTTCACTCAGTCTTTTCTACCTCCCCAGTCTACTTATATTATCCCTTCTACCTGTTTGACCTATTACTAAACCTCAGCTCACTTTTGATAGTCTTATTTAGACTTGCTTTCTTCCGTCCGGTGACAAAAACCACCAGAAACCACCCATGCCTGCCAGGTATTCCCTTCTGAAAGGTCATGCATGCTTAGTTTTCTTTTTCCATTTGTCCTGAAAAATGAAATGAAAGTGACATCTTCCTTCTTGGCTCATCCCCTTGACTCCAGATTTCCCTTCCCCCAATTTGTTTGGCATTTTGTGGCCAGATTGATATAGAACTTCATTTGCAACTCTACTCTTCCAATGTCTAATAGTTCTACCTGGCTGTTAACCTCCTTATACATAGGACCCAACTATATTTCTCAACCTAATTTCCCACTCTTTGCCAACATGAAAGCTCTTTCTTGAGTAGCCCTTCAAATATAGGACATTATTCCTAACTCTAAACATATCCTTTCATGTCTCTCATCTAAAATAGCTTCTTTTCTCCCCTACATACACACAAATCCTACTGAACCTTTTAAAGATATATCTTATGGCATGTTTTGCTTTTTTGTTTTTTTTTTTTTAAAGATTTTATTTATTTATTTGAGAGAGAAAGAGCAGGGCAGGAGCAGAGGGAGAGGGAGATAATCTCCAGCAGACTCCCCACTGAGCACAGAGCCCTGCACAAGGCTGAATCTCAGGCCCCTGAGATCATGCCATGAGCAGAAACCAAGAGTCAGACGCTTAACTGACTGAGCCACCCAGGCACCCCTTGTGGCATGTTTTTAACAATCTTTATCTTAGTTTAATTCTTAGGTTATTCAGAATTTGAAGCCAAAATTATTTATCATTTTATAGTTTTGGATATATATTTATTTAACCAGAATGCAAGGCTTTTGATTTCCTCCCATACAACATGATTCCAAATTGAGACTATCTACTAGGTAGATGACTACCCTTTAAAGTAATATTTGTATGCTGGCATTTAATTATAACTGAGATGTTCACAATACTATATAACTCATCCTAATAGGAAGCCAAATACAATATTAATAGAGAACTAATCCTGTAGGCAATATGCCCACAAATTTTGCAAGAAGAAGAGAGAAAATAAACTAACGTTAAAGAATAAATTAACAGATTAAAGTTGAGTGCCTTTGTAGGTGCCACTGTGAAGAGGCTCAATCTTCCTAAGTAATAATCTGACAATAAAAGAGAAAGCCACAAGACTGATACAACCTTTGAACCAGTAAGTCCTCTTGGAGCATCATGACAAAAGAGGAGGGACAGATAAACATAATAATCCATGACAATAAGTGACAATATGTCACTATGTAAATATATTAAAATGCTTGCATACTCTATATATGCATGTATAATATTTAGCATAAAAAAGGTATTTACATGTGGATTATGACTACTCCCTAGAACTACAGTAATTAAAATTGATAATCTGAAGAGGCAAAATTACATGTTCATTATATTTACAATGATAGTATCCATTATTACTAACATCGGCAATGGTTTTTAGAATGTGTAATATACTTTCATATATTTTCATTTTGAAAACATAATTTTATTATTGTAGAACAGTGGCTGTACTCACCTTCCCATCCGGGAGCTGCATGTAACCTTCTATACCAGTAGTGGCTGTTTTGCCAAATCGACCCAATGAGCCCTGAAGCTTGAGACCAGTGAATGTTAGAGCCATTTCCCAGAACCTGCAAACAAGAAAGAGACTGAATGTACCTCAAGGAGGCTTTATTTTTATTATCACTCAAGCATTTACATGTTTCAGAGTCACATATATTATTTCATTTATTAATTCATCTAACTAATATGTATTAAGTATCAACTACCTGTCAGGCAAAGTTCTAGGTAATATGAATTCAGAATTGAGCAAAATAGACAAAATAAATTCCCTGCTTTTCAGGATATTTTATCTTAGAGTCATGCTGTCCTATGCAGTTGGCCCGAGCCAAGTTTGACTATCTTAATTTAGACTTAATGTAATTAACACTAAATCAAATTAAAAACTCTGTTTCAGTCAGACCAGCCAGTTTCAAATACTCAATAGCTACATGCAGCTAGTGTCTACTAGACTGGACAACATAGAACATTTCCATCTTGGCATGTAAAAAGATGTAAAAGTTTTCAAAAAATTCTAATTTACTTGCTGTGTAGCTTAAAAGTGATTGTGCTCTCAATCTCTCATGAATAAAATAAGAATACTAGTAGAACCTACCTCATAAAATTGTTGAAAAACTCTTAGAACACAGTGCCTTGCACATAAAATCAATGAATAAAGGTTGGTTATTACTAGCATTTATTATTAATAGTTTAAGCAAGTGAACAGTCAGATGATGAAAAACATGTAGAAAAAAGAATCTGGCCTACCAACTAGATATAAAATAGATAATGGATGGTATTAACAAGCCAGTAATATGAAGCCAAAAGTTTAAATAACCAACATCCTTCTCCAAGGCTTTCGTAGGTCCCCTGATCATACATTTCCATATACTCTGTTTCTTCTACAGCACTTCATACATGAAATTATTCGATTTCTCTCCCCAAAGATACAATGCAAAGAAAATATGCACTTTACTAAATGATGGGAGAATGTAAAGAATTGGAAATTTTTAGCCGAAAGCTAGCAGATTACTTGAGAATTCCCCCAAATTTCCATTTTAAAATCTATTCAATTAATCTGTATTTCTAAGGAATAAATAAGAAGAGAGCCAGGTTTAAATTGGAATAAGAGATACTTAGGACAAAAATGTCTTTCTCGAAAAGGACACTGGAAATCTAGTTATGAGCAGCTCGAAGGAGGTGGTAGAAGGTTGTTAAATAAATGCATAAGATAGGGTAGAACGAAGACCAAAAAAGACAAAATCATTCCATCCTGAAAAAGAGAGCAGAGTATGAAAGAGTGAAAAGGACATGGAATTTTGAGCCAGATACCTGAGATCAAGAGTAGGTTCTGTTACAATTTAGTACTGAGGGTCCTGTGTTAGGAATGATTCTGTTATAACTCATGTTTTACAGATGAAGACTGAGTTCAGAGATGTCAAAATGACTTGGCCATCATACAATATTGCTGCCACAAATTTAAAAGTGGACCTGAAAACTCAATATGCCATGTTAGTAAGCATTATACAAACCCTTTTAGGTGGTAAAGCCTGTAAGAAGGCAGCAGGCTAAATTTAAAAGCCCTTCTTTTTATCTCTACTGGTTTCAGTAATAAAAGCCCCATATCCAATTAGCAAAGCACACTACAGTTAGCTTTGAAGATAACACATTTAAAAATTATCCTAATGTTAACATCAGCACAAATGTCTCCAGATGGCTGATCCTCTTAGACAATATCCTTAATGATAATCTACCAGCACCTGTACCAGTCATACAACCTACTTGATGTGGCCTGATCCCGATGTAGTAAGCTGCTCATCATCTTCAGGATTGAAAGTAACCTTAAAAACTTCCTGGGAAAAAGCTTTTGTCCTCAGTATGGGCTGTTCTTCTTTCCAATTCCAGATGGTCAGTGTGTAATCAGGGTTGCTGCCAACAGAGGCTAGCAAGGTACCATTGTAGTTAAAATCCACATAAGCATAACACAGCTCAGTCCCATCTGAAAGGATGAATGGGAGTCTAATGAACAAAGGCAACATTTCATTTTCAAAAGTATATTATTAAAAAAAAAAGAGGGAAAGAGAGTAAGTACCCTTGGTGATAACTATTGATGAAAGAATGCCAAGAATTCCCAAAGAAACAATCCAAAATCATGCATCACCCTTGGCTTTAGAATGAATTACATGACATGAGGGGTGAGAGTGAAGAAATCTTGCATGAGATTTTGCATGAGAAAAACACCTTGAGAACACATTTCATTTTATGGAGTGGGGGAGGGAGGTACAAAATCCTGTTAGATGGCAGAAAGGTATCAATCTGTAATTCGAAATTTGCCACTGGAATATTCATCAAATAAAAATTGAGGACTTCAGGCTTCTGGTTATGCATGTAAGGAGCCTGGAAGTCACCATTCCATCCTAACAACAAATAAAAAGCTGAACACACTGAAAAATCAACAACTCTTGTTGGATTCATAAATGAAGGAAGGACACAGGGCAAGTGGCTGCTCCCAAGACTGGAGAGACTGGTGGGTGAGGTGCATTTGCAACTTACCACAGCAGGAACTCACAAGCAGCAACAGCTAAAACAGCAGAGAGAACCAGGGCCAGGGTAATAAAACCTGAACAGTTATAACTGAAGAATTGCTGGAGCTCAGTGTGGACAAGTTGGAGAGTTAAAAACTCCAGGGGCACCCAGTCATAAGTGGGCCCCAACAATATTGTGAGATTTATCCCCAGGAGCTTGACCAGGTTCCCACAGTAAATACTAGAAAAACAACTCAGGCTTTCAACAGGGGGAGGGGGGGAAAGGAACCATTTTGAAACACACCAGAACACTCCGTTCTTCTTAATAAGGCCTGCCCTCAGGAGAAACTAATTAACCAGAGCCTAATTAACCTGGGGAAGGAAATACCCAACTCTAGCCCCCTCTAACTGATGTGGTTTTGGAGTATAGATGAGGTTCGGTGGGTGGGGTCCGGAGCCAATGACAAAGAATTCTTGAGATGTCTTTGGTGCAAAACGATGGTTTTATTAAAACACGGGGATAGGACCCGTGGGCAGAAAGAGCAGCTGCACCAGGGTTGTGAAAGGTGGCTGATTATATACCATGGGGCTGGGGGAGGTAAGGAAAAAGGGAGGTTTTCAAAAGAACTTTCATATGCTAAAGAGGACCTACAAGACACAAGAGGCCTCACCATTGTCAAATTAAGGTTGTTTTACCCTCTAGCAAGGCATCAACATTAAGATAGTTGGGAGCTTCCTCGAGGAACATTACACTCTGCCGATTCAAGTATCTGTCAATGGGCTGCAGGTTATAAGGACATTTAATTGTATCTACATTTCCTTCTGGAAGCTAGGTTATTGATAGAAATGCTTTGTTCTTGTAGATTGCTAAGACATTTGTAAACTGAGGGAGACTCAGATCTTGCAGGATTGTGATCTCTATAAGTTAACGATTTGTTTTTCCTTTCCTTAGCTTTAGGGCAGCCAGGAGTGTCTGAGGAATGTCACATGTATCCCATGGGGGAGGCGGTTTGTGGGGTGTCAGTTTCTGCTTTGTCCTCAGCTTACCTTCTATTCCCTCATCATAATCATCCTGTCCCACCGAAGAGGGAGAAAACAACTCAGAAACATTTGTGAAGTTCAGTTCAGAGGCAGTCTCACTAAAAATTTGAGACTTAATCAGAGAACTAAAGAACAATTCCCCTCCCCCACACACCTTACCACCAAGTTATAAAAGGCCTATTTATGGCAATTATCTTTCCCCACTACACCATGTCTGTCTATCAAGAAAAAATTACAAAGCATACTAAAAGGCAAGAAACACAGTTTGAAGAGACAGAACAAGCATCAGAACCCAATATGGCACAGATGTTGGAATTATCAGATTGGGAATTTAAAACAACTATGATTAATATGCTAAGTGCTCTAATGAATAGACAATATGCAAGAACAAATGGGCAATGTAAGCAAAGAAATGGAAATCCTAAGAAAGAACGAAAAGGAAATGCTAGAGATAAACATTATAACAGAAATGAAAAATATCTTTGGTGGGCTCATTATTAAACTGGACACAGCTGAGGAAATAATCTCTGAACTACAGAATAGATTAATAGAATCTTCAGAGAACTGAAGAGCAAAGAGAACAAAGACTGATAAAAATGGAACAGAATATCTAAGAACTATAGAACAACTACAAAAAGTATAATGTATGTATAATGGGAATACCAAAAGGAGAAGAAAAAGAGAAACAGAAGAAATATTTCAAACAGTAATGACTGAGAATTTCCCACAAATTAATATCAGACACCAAACCACAGATCCAGGAAGCTCAGAGAACACCAACTAGAATAATGCCCAGAAAACTACAGAAAATGAAAATAAAGGAAGAACTCCTAAAAAAAAGCCCAACAGGGAAAAAAACCTTACCTATAGAAGAATGAAGAGTTATATCCAACTTCTCTTCAGAAACCATATAAGCAAGAAGAATGGACTGAAATATTTAAAGGAAAGGAAGGAAAAAAAAACCCCACCAACCTAGAATTCTGTACCTTGTGAAATTATCCTTCAAAAGTGACAGATATATACTTTCTCAGACAAACACTGAAGGAATTTGTTGCCAGGAGACCTGCTTTGCCAGAAATGTTAAAAAGAAGTTCTCTAAACAGAAGGCAAATAACATAGGTCAGAAACTCAGATATACATAAAGGGATGAAGAGGACTGAAGGAGTAAGTGAAAGTAAAATAAAAAACTTGTTTTTCTTATTCTTAATGTAACAAACAATAGTTCAAGAAAACTACAAAACAGTATCTTTCATGAACATAGATGCAAAAATCCCCAACAAAATATTAGCAAATTGAATCTAACAATGTACAAAAACAATTAGATTATTATTTTGTGGATATCAACAAACTGATTTTACAGACAGACAAAAGACCCAGAATAGTCAACATAATATTAAGTGAAAAGAACAAAGTTGGACTGATAATACCTGACTTCAAAACTTCCTGTAAAGCTACAGTAATCAAGACAGTGTGACACTGGGGAAAGAACAGATAAAGAGATAAATGGAACAGAATAGAAAGCCCAAAAATAGACCAACAGGAATATATTCAGCTGATCTTTGACAAAGGAATGGAGGCAATATAACAGAGCAAGGACAGTCTCTTCAACAAATGGTGCTGGAACAGCAGGACGTCCATAGGCAACAAATAAGCAAACAAGCAAACAAATAAATTAATGTAAACATAGACCTTATACCTTTCATAAAAATTAACTCAAAATGGGTCGTAGGCCTAAGTATAAAATGTGAAAACATAAAAGTCCTAGAAGATAACATAGAAGAAAACCTAGACGACCTCGGGTATGGTGATGCCTTTTTAGATTCCACACCAAAGACAGACGGGATCCATGAGAGAAATCACTGATAAGCCAAGATTCATTAAAATGAAAAACTCCTCTGAGAAGGGCAATGTCAAGAAAATGACAAAACAAGGCACAGACTCGGAGAAAATATTGCAAAAGGCATATGTGATAAAGGACTGTTACCAAAAATATACAAACAGAACTCTTGACACTCAACAATAAGAAATGAACAACTCAATTAACAAAATGGGCCAAAGACCTTAACAGACAGCCTCACCAAAAACATGCAGGTTAACACATAAACATTTAAAAAGACGCTCCACATCCTATGGGAAACACAAATTTAAAGACTGAGATACCGCTACACACCTATTTAGAATGGCCAAAATCCAAATCACTGACAACACTGAATGCTGATGAGGATGTGGGGCAGCAAGAGTTCTCATGCCCTGCTGGTGGGAATGCAAAGTGGTATGGCCACTTGGGAAGACAGTTTGGCAGTTTCTTACAAAACTAAGCAGACCCTTACCATGCTCCAGTAATTATGCTCTTTGGTATATACCCAAAGTAGTTGAAAATTTATGTTCACACAAAAACCTGTATTCAGGTGTTTATTGCAGCTTTATTCATAATTGCCAAAATTTGGAAACAACTAAGATGCCCTTCAATATGCAAATGAATAAACAGTGGTGCATCCAGACAACAGAGTATTATTCAGCACTAAAAAGAAATGGGCTATCAAGCCATGAAAAAACAGGGAGGAATCTTAAATTCATATTCCTAAGTGAAAGAAGCCAATCTGAGAAGGCTACACACTGTATGAGTCGAACTATATGACATTCTGGAGAAGGCAAGCCTGTGGGGACAATAAAAAGATCAGCGGTTGCCGGTGTGGAGGCAGTCATAAATAGGGAGAGCACAGGGGACTTTTAGGACAGTGAAAATACACCATATGAGATTATAAGGATGGATATACATCATTAGACATTTGTCTAAACCCAGAGAATACAACACCAAGAGTAAACCTCAGGGGACACTGTGGACTCTGGGTGACTATGATGTGCTAACAGAGACTGGTCCTCAGTAAAAAATGTACCTGGTGAGTGATGTTGATAACAGGGAATGTTATGCATGAGTAGAGGAAGAGGGCTATGGGAAATCTCTGAACCTTCCTCTCAATTTTATTGTAAATCTAAAACTGCCCTGAAAAGTAGTCTGTTTACAAAACTACTAAAATTAATTATATGGAAAGCAAAATTCATAAGAGAACTGTGGTGATTAAGTTCATGTGTGGTTATTTTAATCTGGGTGGGCCTCGTTCAATCAGTTGAAAGTCCTTAAAGGCAAAACTGAGGTTTCCCTGAGGAAGATGAAATTCTACCTGAACATGTAGCATCAGCCCCAGCCCAAGAATGTCCAGCCTACTGGCCTGCCCTACAAACTTCAGACTTGCCAGCCCCTACAAGTACATAAGCCAATTCCTTTAAATGAATCTTTTTTCTACCTCCTCCTAGCTCTGTGTCTCTGGAAGACCCTGAATGTGGTTAACCTTGAACATGTAATATTTTAGAGGATATACTGAGCTCACCTTGAAGGATTCTGTAGGGCTTCAAAGAAGGATATTCATAGATGATAATCTTTGGGAAAACACCTTTTTCAGCTACAGTGAAGTAAGTTTTATCAGGATGAACCTATAAAAAGTAAAATCTCACTTAAATAGTAAAAGGAGAATTTTCTTATAAATAGTTCTATTAATGTAGTATTTAGCATCTGTGATTTTATAATTTATTAGGATCCACTCCAATAGAAAACAAAAAAATGGGCATCTGATAAGTACATGGTGATGGATGTGATTTAAACTGAAACCTAGGGGAATACTCAAAAATTTTAAGTTTTACTTTTGTTAATAGAGTCACCTCTACCTCTACAATTTTTTTAGTTGCCATCAGAAGAGCTAGAACACTGGTTCTCAATTGTTAGCACACATCAGAACCACAGGGAGAGCTTATTAAGGCACAGAGGGCAAGCCCTACCACCAGTTTCTGATTCAGTACATCAGGGCTGGGCCCCCAAAATTTGCATTTATATCTCTAACAAGTTCCAGGTGATGTTGATGCTGCTAGCCCAGGGACCACTCTTTGAGAACAACTAAGTTAGATGAATTGTTTACCCTCCATATATAAATCAGCCTAAATTTTTGTACAGAAAAATTCACGTTTCCAGAGTAGGTTACAGCTCAATTTAAAAAAAAATTCACCTTGGACAAATTCACCACAAATATATATAAACTTACTAGAAGTGAGAAAGATAAAATATTTCTAAGCCAGATGCAGAGGAAAATATAGTAAATATGCCCTGGGTAAACTATTTGGGTCAGCATTTCAAATGATAGCAGTATAAATCTTATAGAATTATATGTTTATTCCTGTTATTTTTGTTCATTGGTAAGCCAAGGTGCAGGAAGAGTAAATGGATAGCCTACAAATAAAAATAGGCTATTACAAAAGTAAACTAAGACACATATTGTGCTTTAGAAAATTCTATTTTCGGTTACCATGTTGCAACTCCCGATTTTATACCTGTGGAACAGGAGCTTTCCTCAGAGGATATAGGTTGCACTGTAGGTTTTGGTACCCAAAATAACATCGTAGCTTTTTTTCTTCTCCCCACACATGGGGCCATAAGACCTATAATAAGGTCTTCCTGCTGACACCTCTTCCATTCAAGTAAACACCCATCACTTCAGCTTGAAACCAGGCTTGGCTTTATAGGATGGACACTCAGTGAGAGAAAAACGCTTATTGCATGCTTATTATGTACCCCAGACACTGTGTACGTTTTATATGAACTAATTCCCTTAAATTTTACATCAACCTTGTGAGTTCGGATACCCTTATCCTTCCCATCTTTTTCATCAGGAAATAAGCACAGAGAGGCTAAGTAACTTAAAGTCATACACCTTGCAAATGTCAGAGGTAGGGTTCAAGCCAGGTGTTGGAAGCCAAGAAGAAAGGGGAACTAAAAAATAGGAGCTACGAAGGACTTAGGGGGAAACAGGTTACGACTACATCTTTCTAGATGCCCATTTACAGAAGAATATTGTGTGGGATATGCGGTCACAGAAATCTGTATAGGAATTCAGGCAAATCTTTTACCCCTCTAGGTTTGGCCTCCAGTAAGGGAAAAAGTTTCAGCCCTTTCAGATCAGAAGCTCTGTGGGGTTGAGTTTGGTGTTTCATTCTTAGTGGAGACCTGGAATTAATGAGTCATTTACTTTTCACTCAACATACTATCTTTTCTGAAAGATAGTTGATATGCCCGCAAAACCCATTTCTCACAGGTTTCTTATTGCCCTGCAAGAACACTTCTCATCCACAAATGGATAACTGTTTCAGAAAAAAATGAAGTGATGAGGACAGCTGAGGAAAGGCCCTGTCCAGGCACTGACAGCTCCAGCATGCATGGAGAAAAGCCCTGTGGACATGCAAATGCCCAGAGCCCAGGGGGATGAGGATTCGGATTAGCTTTCTTGACCACAGTACACCTCTACCTACTGACCTCAGACCAAATTATTGTACAAGAAAATAGAAATTTCAAAACTACTATTGGCCATAAAGTGAGAGGAAAAACAGTGATAGCTACCTGTTTCCCAGTACTCTGCAGGTGATGTGGACCTCAGGGCTCATGACACCTCAGGGTGGCCCCTGACTGACTTCCCTCCACAGAACCCGTGACCCTCACGTTGGGACTGTAAATATTTGTACACAGCTGGTGCCACAGTATCATGTACTTGTATGGATCTAGGTTTTTGTTTTTTTGCTTTTTAATATAAGTCTTGCCTCTTTAGATGGATTTTAAACTCTCTGAATTCATAGAGGTCCTGAACCCTTCTTCATTTAAATCCCTGCATGTTCTGAGTACTGTTGGACACACAATGTAATATAATAAATTCTTGTTGGGGAGCCTGGGTGGCTCAGTCATTTGAGCATCTGATTCTGGCTCAGGTCATGACCTCAGCATTCTGGGGTCCTGGGATCGAGCCCCACATCAGATCCACGCTCAGTGGAGAGTCTGCTTGTCCCTCTCCCCTTCCCTACCCCACCCCGTTCCTGCTCTCTCTCTCAAATAAATAAAATCTTTTAAAAATAATCATAATTAATTAATTCTTGTTGAGGACAGGGACTTTACCATGCACACATGTTATGTATAGATAGATGATCAAAAAAGAAATAATCATGAGACTATCTTCACTCATCCATCTCACCATACCCTATTTCCACAACCACTCCAAGTTCTATTTGTGGATCTCAGATTTTCCTTACCTTCTCCATTTCCATTCATGTCCCTATTTCACTTCTCAGAGCAAGAATCCTCAAAACCTCTCCACTCACCTCCATCTCTAATCTAAATACCCTACCAGGTCCCATCTAATCTAATCAAAAGTATTTCCCACCACTCCCTGCTAGATTGGCCCAGTCTCTCTGTTGGAGCTGCACCAGGCTTTCTGTTGGAAGCCCTCCACCTCTGCAGGGTGTGGTGATGTGGGCCTTGCACCTCCCAGTTCGGTCTGGGCTACTCACACCTGACAGGCAGGGTAAGAGCAGGGCAGACTTCTATTTAGATCATGATCCTTCTAAAAAACCCTTTGAGCATCTGCTATGGAAGTGCTGCTTATATGTACCCCAAATCCTGCGTATTTCTCCTCCTTTCCCTGTCTCACACAGCCTACTCTGAACAGGGGCCCCTCTCATGACTCTAAAGACACCAAGAAGTGTTTCCCGGATTGTTATTGGTGAGAGCAGATCTAGGGAAACCTGCTTTTAAGGTTCACAGAGTAGAAAAACAGTCAAGGTAAAAACTCAGGTATAGGGCCAAGTGCTATAGAGAGGTCAGGTAAGATATAGTTAGAAAGGTATTCTTTGGATTTGGCTACTCAAATCAGCTGGCCATTGGTCACTTTAGTAAGGGCAATTTCAGTGAGGTGGGAGGGAAAAAAACAGCAGAAGCTTGGCTTTGAAGGGAAAAGTCAGCAGGTAAAGAGAAGGCATGGTTAGAGAGGGGCCCTTTAAGGTGAGAACAAGTTGATTTAGTGTGCTTTTATGCTGAGGATGAAAAGTCTAAGGAAGTAGAGGCCAAAGATACAAGAAAGAAGGTGACTGATGGAGACAGTCACCGGAGGAGGAAGGAAGAGACAGCCTCCAAATCACATGCAAATCCTTTTGTCGACTGCTCAAAATTACTGAACGTACAACCTATACTTGATTTCTTAATGTTTGATTCTATACCTACATCTTATCTGGCATTTATCTCTATTTATTATTGGGATTATCATTGGTGCTATTCATCTGAGTATTTTTGCAGAATGGCAACATGGAGTTCAATATGAAAACCCTGCAGGACTGGGGGAAGCCACTTAGCCTCTACCAGCTCCAGTTTCCTTATCTGCAAAATGAGATGATAGTATCATCAACATAATGTTGTAATACTGCACAGAGATCATGTCAGTGAATGGAGTGGTTGTAATCATTGAATTGGAAATGCCTTAATCCTGCAGTACTGCATATGGTATTGGCACCTAACAGCCTGGCTGGTCCACAGAAGAAACAAATACAAAAGGATAGATTTTTTTTGTCCTAAATCACTACCAGCATACCCCAATGACACCAATTCCTCTCCCACTGCTACTTCGCAGGTACATCTGTTCCTTGGTTTTCAAATTCAGAAGGATCAGCTGGTTCCCAGCTATGTACATCACAGTATTGCTGTCCAGAAGTTGTAGGTTGGCCCGCTTTCTGCATTCATAACCAAAGGAATGACTGAGGGAAAGTTGTTAAGGGAAGAAGTGAAACAAAGTAAACATCCTAGAGATAGGAAACATAATGAAATAAATACATTTTTTAAGGTTGTGACATTAGACAAAGGTTCAGTGTTGAAGTAGTGGAATTTTACTTTGAAACCCAGAGTTTTTATTTATTACTAATGCAACTTTGTTTTTAAATGAGGTGAAAATTCTTATACTCTGATTTAATCAATATTTTAATTTTCCTAGGGAGATCCTGAAAGCAGATTAATTTTATAAAAGTATTATACAGGCCTCTTCCTTGATGTTGAAAGGCGAAATGTTTAAAATTCTGACAATGTTTTGAAGTTCTGACAAACCAGTGACAATCTGACTAATATAATAAATCCACATAAATGTAATTGAAATTTAATTCATATGAACAAATTATGAAAATGGACTAAATAATATATAGTATATAAATATGTATAATAAATATGCTAACATTTCCTTTCTGAGCTCATTAGTATGTATAGGTGTGTAGATGAGTGTGTGTGTGTGTGTGTGTGTGTGTGTGTGCGTGCACACGCACATTTATGCTATAGAGGAAATCTGAACTAATTCAAAATAGAGGTTAAAATAATCTAAGTTTTTATAAAACATCTTTTAAATGTACATTGTTACTACATTCAAGTTCAAATTAATATAACCCAAAATATAAATGTAATAAGTAAATGAGATTATCTATAAAAAATATAGTTTGCAAAAGAAATATATTACATAGTGTATCTTAAGTAGATGGATTCATATTTTCTAAGAACTCACTGTTGAACACAAAAGTTAAAGGATCATTGGAGAAATCTTTATTTCTCGGGCCCTTCTTTAAAAAACAAATTCTGACTTTAGAGGTTTACCCTTATTTGTAAGTGAATATTTTGATTTATTTATTTTTTTGTAAGTGAATATTTTTAGAGAAACTATGTAGAATTTTTAACAAGAAGAATATCTACAATTGTAAAAAAGAGAAAATTTTAATGCAATTTGAATTGTGAAGTATATACAAATTACAACCAACTATACATAACTATACTTAGCTCATTGCCTAAGAGTTAAATTGAAAAAGAGAGAGAACATTTCAGGGCTTTTGATCTGTTCAAGAAAAAGGAATTTTATCAATTTAATAAAGATATAAACACCTAAAACTGAATTTTACATAAAAGCGCAAATAAATTTGTGATCCAAAGATCTTGCTGAAGCTATTCAGGCCTCATGGAAACTATCTGAGGCCTCCCTACAAATAAAGAGTGGGAACCACAGGCTCTTTATCTTCACAGAGCCTGGTATGGGGCAGGAGGCTTCACCTACCCTCCTTTTCCCTTTCCCCAAGCTGCTGTTCTCACCTTTCCTTCCTTCTCTCCTTTCTCTGTTTCCAGGTGCCAGCGTAACACTTTGGAAGGCTAAAGGCTAGGTCTATAGCTGTAAGAGTACAAGTAGGCTACCATCTCTTCAGTAACTTGGGTGGTGGTTGGGGATCACACATGTGATCATTTATCTGATATTATCATCTCTAATTTCGGGGTGGGGGGCGACTCCCTTTTACTTGCTGCTGCTCTCCGATGCAGAATGGGTAAGATTGTTACTTCCCAGACTTTCCCCTTCCAAATCACAGCCTGCTTCTTCTCGCAGGTCATCTCTATTTCCCAGAGTGCCGAGTGCAGTGTCTTGAGCCTTAGGCATTCAGTAAATGTCCTTTGGCAGGGCGCCTGGGTGGCTCAGTTGGTTAAACCACTGCCTTCGGCTTGGGTCATGATTCCAGAGTCCTGGGATCGAGCCCCGCATCAGGCTCCCTGCTCATGCAGGAAGCCTGCGTCTCCCTCTGCCTGCCGCTCCCCCTGCTTGTGTTCTCTCTCTGACAAATAAATAAATAAAATCTTTAAAAAAAATAAAATTGCATTTAATTATATCTTATATAAATTACGCTATGGTTTAGATGATATTTTTTAAAGATTTTTTTTTTTTTTTGAGAGAGAGAGAGAGAGAGAGAGAGACAGCGAGAGAGGGAACACAAGCAGGGGGAGTGAGAGATGTTCCAAAGAGGCAGCTTTTGATTCAAGGTCTGGAAAAGCTAATAATGTAAGCTATTCAAAAATGGGATAAGGTACTTTGTGACTTCCCTGGTGTTGAAAGTGTTCACAAAAAGTCTATAGCTTATATAGCTACTCATCCAGCATAAATATAAGCAATTCACACCTTGAGTCAAAAGTCAAGGTCACTCTGACTCTTATTATTTGGAATCTAGGCATATCTCTCCAATACTGAGATCCCTGTATCCTGGAGCAGCAAGTCCCCAGTATTGGGGGCTGGGAGAAGACAACACAATCAAAAGTACCTGAGAAGCTTTTTCAGACTACAAGTCCCCAAGTCCCTCTCCCCACGGATATGATGCGGTAGGTCCAGGAAAGGTACCAGACTATGTGTATTTCAGGAAAAGCTTCAGGGCGATAAACCACCTCATTTAAAACAAATAGGCAAGAGCATAACTTTTATCTGCAACTTGTCCAAAGACCACATATGCAAAAAAGTCCTCAGGAGAGAAGACTCCAAGTTATAAGATTCAGGGGGAATTAGTTTTAGGTACACCTGGGAATGAAACAGAAAACTATAATAACATGTTCTATTTTTACATAAAAAGCAAAACTGGAGTCAGGAAGTACATGGCCCTCCTCTTTCAGCACACCTTGTCTAAGAGGCCAGTCTGTGGTTTAGGCCATGTGGTCATCACCACCACCCCTCTGAAGGTAAGCGTACTAAATTGCCAGCCAAGGGCATGAATGGAAATCTTCTCCCAACTCCACCTGACAAACCTAACACCGTACAGTGAGAGCAGACCCTAAATCTTCTTGCTGATTATCCCCACCTTTAAATTTTTTCATGGACTCTTACTCTCCAGACCAATTTAAAACTTGTTATTTGAGGCCCTACTTCCTCAGGGTTGTCTTCTCTGATATTCATCTGATAAATAATGTGTAAGTACCACTGCCTGCCAATGACATCAATGTTTTAAGAAATCAATGATTTTTAACTTGGTAGGCATTGAGAAAGGGATGCCAGGCTGGTAGAGGTGAGAAACCAGGAGAAGAGGTCTTCTGGTCTCCTTCACATCATGTCTCATGAAAGAACAGCCAGAAAAGCATCATTTCTCTTTATGGTTATTCGGCATCAACAAAAGCTTGTTTAAATTAAAATCATGTATTTCTATCTCAACTTCTCTAAGTGCCAAGCTTCTTAGAATCACCTAAGACAGGGATCGGCAAACTTTCTGGAAAGGGACAGACGGTAAATATTCTAGGCTTTGTGGGCCAGGTGCCCTCTGTTATAACTACCTAATTCTGCCCTTGTAGTGTGATGGCAGCCACAGACAAAATGTAAATGAATAGGAATTGCTGTGTTCCAATAAAACTTTATTCACGAAAACAGACAAGAGGCCAGATTTTGTCCATGTAGAGCTAGTTTGCCGACCCCTGACCTAAGAAGCTGAAAACCAAAAATTACGCACATATAACTGGAGTGGATACACAAGTGTGAGAAGATCCAGTGGTATGTTCGAATCCGGAGTCACAAAAGGCATCGAAACAAGCTCCGTATAATTGTAGAAGAAGTTCTCCGAGATCTTCTTCTTAACTTTCTCCTCTGCCTCTTCTGAGGCTGGGGCAGGGGCTTCCATATACTGAGATTCTAAAAAGTTAAAATATTTTAACTAAGAAGAGCATCTGGTGAATCCTAAAATTGTATTTCACAAAGACAGGAGGAATGTACCTCGCCTGCAATACTCGAGCAGGAAGTACTACCAGTGGCCTGAACATGGGATGCCACCCACCAATGAGCGTATGGGAGGGAGAGCCAACCTGCCTGTGTGCAGCAGGGTGAAGGCAGATCTCTAATCACGGTCCCCGCAGTCTCAAAGAGCAACTCCTAATCAGTCTCAAGGGTGAGTTATAATTCACCAGTCTGGGATGGAGCACTCCTTAGACCATCCTACTCCCCAGAAAACCAAGTCTGAGAGTTTGTATGTGATCCTCAGAAATGTAATACATAGCTACAGAGCTGCTAAATCACCCTGTTAAAGTATGTTCCATGCTTTTCCTTTTATCACCCCGACACATCCTGCAAGTTTTTATTTCTATGAATTTATAACTATTCAATTTGGGCTTGTCTTTAAAACAGTTACTATTACTGATAGGAAACTAATAATACTTACTTCCAATGTTATCCACATAGTCATCTTGAAATGAACTTGAACTTCCTTCCAAATGTTCCATATCATAATCATCATCCTCTAAATATGATTCTCCCCCTTCAATAAACGTTTCATCTGTGGCATCCTCTCTCACAGCAACTATTAAAAGTAATTTGTTTTAATAATTTCTACATTTTGAATTAAACATTTCCTTATTTCTAGAGTAACTAGTATTTTCTGATTACAAGAGAAGTAACTTAAAAATAAACTATGATAAGATATCTGGAAAACCTACAAATATTTGGAAATCAAAGAACATTTAAAAATAATATATGGGTCAAGGAGAAATCAACAAGGAAATTTAAAAATATTTCAAACTAAATGGTAATTAAAATATAACATGTCAAAATTTGTGGGATGCAACTAAGGCAATGCTTAGAGGGAAATTTCTAGTTTTTGGACACATGTAAGAAAAGAAGAAAAGTCAAGACTCAGTGACCTAAAGCTCTACCTCAGGAATCTAGAAAAAGCAAAAAGAAAATAAAATGAAATGATAGAAATAACAAAAGTGAAAGCAAGGATCAATTAAATAAAAGGCAACAAACAACAGAGAAAATTGGCAAAACCAAAATCTTACTCTTTGACAAGATCGACCAAATGGAGAAACTCCTAGCTAAACCAATCAAGAAGAAAGAGAGACCATACAAATCTCCAACATCAGGAATGAAAATACACCCTAGAGTTATACCAACAAATTTTACAATTTAAAAGAAATGTACAATTCTATGAAACATACAAAGTTACAAAACTTACAAAAGAAGAACTAAACAACCTTCTGTTTATTAAAAAAATTGAATTCATTAAAAATTTTCCCATTGAGAAAATTACAGGCCAACATACTTCACTGGTGAATTTTGCCAAACATTTAAGGAAGAAATAATATGAAGTCTACAGAAGACATTTCTGAAAGTAGAAGAGACCAAAATCTTTCCAGGTCTCCAGGCCAAAAAAGAGAGAGAAAGAGAGAGAGTGGATGGGGGAGCTACCAGGTACGTGGCCAAAGCAGAAGAGAGACCTCTGCTCACAGCACCAAGATAAAAGGTTTCAGGATACCAGCAAATTACTTGACATTATCTTTTGGGAGCCTAAGAACCACAATGTGTGAATTTATGAGCTGAGCAACAGGACCAGGCCAGGCCTGCCCCTACAAGGGTCTAATATAAGAAGGGGAGATCCTGAGGCAGTGCTAGACAAAGGGTCATTATTATTAAATCCATCCATTCAGGAAAATGCAGCAAAGGACTGGAAACCAAAAAGTAGATAATCCTGTGTCAGAAATTAGGGAGTGGAGAAAAGTGGAAATGGAAAATCAAGAGAGAAGCAAACTAACATTTTTGAGGACAGCGGTATAACCATATTTTTTGGAAAGATAATTCTAGTGGTAGTATGGAGAGACTTGAACAGGAAGGCTTGAGTGGAAATCCTTGTTGTAAGAGTCCAAGCAAGAGGAGACAAACATCTCAAATAAAACATGATGTGGAGAAATTATGGATTTAAGAGATATGCCTCAGATACATTGAAATAGTTTAATGTAAATTTTGTAAATGAATTCATTTCCCCAGGTCTCCTCTAGGTGAATAATCAAAATTATCTCAAACTATATTTAGGATTAGAACTACAAAAGTCAAGACTCCACTAAGACACCTAACACCATGATGCCCCATTAGAAAAAGCAAGCTATCTTTTAAAAATCCTTTTACACAATTCCTCAAATTTTCTTCTATTTTTTTCTTTCTTTTTTTTTTATTATAGTTGACACACAATGTTACATTTATTTCAGGTGTATGATATAATGATTCAACTTATCTATACATTATTCTATGCTCACTACAAGTTTATCAACTATCTGTCACCATAAACCCTATTACAACATATTCCCTGTGCTGCACCTTTTATTTCTTGACTTATTCCTTCCTAACTGGAAGCCTGTGTCCCACTCTCTTTCACCCATTTTGCCCATCCTCCCACTCCTTTCCCCTCTGGCAATCATCAGTTTGTTCTCAATATTTATAGGTCTGATTCTGCTTTTTAATTATTTATTTAGTTTTTTGTTTCATAATGGACTTTACTGGGAAAAGTTAGTGTTAAAAACATTCAAATTCATGAAATTTAAATAAGACAGTAAAAGCTATACCTTGTAGCTATAGTAATCCCATGATTAGCTGGTTCTGCTTTTTATTTATTCATTCGCTTTCTTTTTAGATTTCACATATAAATGAAATCATATGGTATTTGTTTTTCTCTAACTTATTTTACTTAGCATAATACCCTCTAGGTCCATCCGTGTTGTTGCAAATGGCAAGTTATCATCTTTTTATGGCTAAGTATTATTCTATTATATATATATATATAATATGCATTACATATATATATAATATGCATTTTATATATATATATATATACCACATCTTCTCTATCACTGGACACCTGGGTCATTTCCATATCTTGGCTATTGTAAATAATGCTTCAATAAACATAGGGATGCATAGATCTTTTCAAATTAGTGTTTTTATTTTCTTTGGGTAAATACCCAGTAGTGGAATTATTGGATCAATGGTATTTCCATTTTTAAATTTTTAGGGAACCTCCATAGTGTTTTCCACAGTGGCTGCACCAATTTACATTCCCACCAACAGACCACAAGGGTTCCTTTTTCTCCACATCCTCACCAACACTTGTTGTTTCTTGCCTTTTTGATTCTAGCCATTCTGACAAGTGTGAGGAGATATCTCATTGTGGTTTTGATTGCATTTCCCTGATGATGAGTGATGCTGAGCATCTCTTCATGTGTCTGTTGGCCATCTGCATGTCTTCTTTGGAAAAATATGTATTCAGGTCCTCTGCCCATTTTTAAATCAGGTTGTTTCGATTTTTTGGTGTTGAGTTGCCTAAGTTCTTTATATATTTCAGATATTAATCCCTTATTGGATATATCATTTGCAAATATCTTCTCCCATTCAATGGATTGCCTTTTGGTTTTGTTAACATTGTCCTTTGCTGTGCAAAAGCTTTCTATTTTGATATAGTCCCAATGGTTTATTTTTGCTTTTGATTCCCTTGCCTGAGGAGACCTATCTAGAAAAATGTGGCTATGGCCACTGCCAAAGAAATTACTGCCTATATTTCCTTCTAGGAGTTTTATGGTTTCAGGTCTCATATTTAGGTCTTTAATCCATTTTGAGTTCATTTTTGTATATGGTATAAGAAAGTGGTCCAGTTTCATTCTTTTGCATGTAACCTCTATGGGCCAGGAACTGGAGATTAAATGGTTAAAACACAGTCTCTGCTCTTAAAGAACTTAGAATTTAGTAATAGAGTTAAACAACTATTTCTGTTGTATAAGTACTCTTTAACAGCGATTTTACCTAAATTTTATGATAAAAACCGAAGTGTGTATTCTAACCTTTACTTACATCTTGATGCAGACTTCGAGGAGCTCTGAGACCGCTTCCCATCACTCTTTGATCTATCTAATCTCCCCCGCTCAGTATCCTGATCACCTGGTTCCTTCATTTCCTCTGTAAGCATAAAACTGAGACCGAGAAAGGGAACAGCTGTGAAATAAAAATCATTTACAGATATTTTTCCTCTAAGAAATCCCACAGGCAGCAAACACCATGTGTGTTGCTAATGGTATGTTCGCACAGTGTCCAAGATGACTCCACCAGCAGGAGGTACAGCCACCAGCAGAGACCTCTGCAGAACGGCAGAATGTCGTCAGATAGTCCCTTTTCCTAGGCCAACTTACTGTGGTGCCCTCTGATTTTCCAGAAGCCCGCAGTGAAATGCCATTCCAGTCCATCTTTTCTCTAAACATCCCATCATTGAAGTTAACCCCTGGCCATGCTTTTGGTTCATCCCCTCCATTTCCTTTTCCCATCATTCCATCATTTAGTTCCTCGGTGTTACTAATTAATTTCAATTTTTAAATATTTGTTCAGGGCACCTGCTGTGTATCAAGTCTTATGGTAGATGCTAAATTATGGTACTGAACTAGAGATGTGATTCCTAACTTTGTGGAGCTTGTTTAGATAGATAGATATTAAATGACCAATTAAAATACAATAAGGGCTACAAAAGGGAAAGAATAGGGTCCTGTGGGCATGTCTAGCAAAATGACTAACCCATGTCCTCAGGTGCAGGAAGAGGTGTTTGAGACAAGCGTGATGAGTAGAGGTTGGCCAGGCCTAGAATAGACAGAGTGTATTAGGCAGAGGGAACTTGAGAGAGAGGGCTGTATCTGTGAAGGGCTGAAAGCAGTCTGTTGTGAGTGTGAGAGGGAAATGGGCGGTGAAGAGGAGGCCGGCAGCAGATTACAGAACCGTCTCTACGCTATTGCTAAGGAGTTTACAACTTATTTCTATGGCAACTGAAAGCCACTGAAAGGTTTTGAGGAGGGAAGTGACGCAGCAGATTTTCCATGTCCTCCCTCTAGTGCAGGTCTTTGTGTTTGAAAGCGCCTGCTGTGTCCGCCTTGTAAGTCTCTGCTTCTCCACACTGACCACATATATCCTCATACCCTCACCCTCCTATGGCAGGGCGGGCAGGCAGAAGAGGACAGCAGTTCTATCTGACTCAGATTCGAGCTGCGATTCAGGTTGGAATCTCGGTTTTGCCGCATAACCTTTACATGAATCCCTCAGCTGTAAATGGGAGTGAAGTAAACACAACTTACAAGGCTGCTGTGAGAATTAATTGAACTAGTGCATTATCACCCCCTCCTGGTCTCTGCAGAAAGGCTAGTTTGCCCAGAGCAGATAGGATACACACTATATGGTCAGCAGAGAGGGCGGTGTGACCACCACCTCCTTTCACCCCCCACCTTGGGGGTCATTCCATCTGCTTTCTTGCAGTGACATCATAATGCTGCCTGGTCTTGATTTGGGGGACAACAGTGCAGGGTCCAAATGTTTTTCTTAAAAGCTATTAGCAGGAAAGATAGGTCCTAAAATGACACTTAGGTTATTACATTTTGTTTAGCACTTTGGGGCCATTTTTCTGGGTTACCAAGATGATGTTTTACCTTTTAAAAAGTGTGCTGTTATTGTTGTTTCCTTAGTTGTTCTCCCTTTCTTCTTTCTTCCTCCCTCTTTTCCTTCCTTCCTTCCTTTCTCTCACCTGACTGTAAAATATATGCCCACTGGGACTGGGAAGTGTGTAGGAGTCAAACGATAGAAAAATCTTAATTTAAAATCCCAATACTATCCTGCATATTTCTTTATCCTTCCAGTTTGGATATGCAAACTTACTTTCTACATTTATACAAGTCATTGACTTGAAAATAATTAAATAATTGTAATCATGAAATAATTTTTAAAAATCGATATTGCAATCTAATATCAGTTACTGCACCTTGGTTGCACATTATCCTACACCGTGGGTAAACTTTTTTAGGTAGCTACGAACATACCTAAATGCCACTTACCAATTCAATTCTTAAAACTACTGAGCACACTTACATCAAATGGTATTATGCCAGGCATTGCAGAGGATACAAAAATGAGCAATAGAGAGTCCTTGATCTTAAATACTTCACAATCTAGGAAGAAGAAATTGACAGTTCTCTTTTAATATAGTCTCAGATCAGCTTTTCTAAACCACTGATCCAGATCCAAAGCTGACCAGAACAAGCATGGTCTGAAAGTCCTGACCAAAGAGCAACTATAGCTAAAGGTTTCCTTGATAAAAATCAACATGTAAACTATTGGAAAGAAAATACACTATTCTCTAAGTTGCCATGATGCAGGCCCTAAATAAGTGGAGCCACAGTAGGCCCTGGGTTTGCCAATCAAAGTAAACTGATATTCTGCTGTTACTAATCAGTTAAGAACTGAGAGAAAACTGTTAGCCTGCAAACTTCAGTAACACCTCAGTCTACAAACCAGTATTTAGTTTTCTATTGCCATCATACAAATTTCGCAGCTTAAAATAACACCCATTTCTTATCTCACACTTTTGTGGGTCAGAAATCCAGGCACACTCAGCTGGTTCTCTGAGTTGCACAAGGTCAAAACAAAGTGTTGGCTGAGCTATTTTCATTTCTGCAGGCTCTGGGGAAAACTCTATTTCTAGACTTATTTAGATTATTGGGAGAATTCAGTTCCATGTGGTTGTAGGACGAAAGTTCCTGTTTTCTTGCTGGCTGTAGGCCCAGAGTTGTTCTAAGTCTACAGAGGCCACGTGGCTCACAGCCCCCTTCAAAGCCAGCAATGGTAGGTCAAGTACCTCTCAATGATTTCAATCTCATAGTTTTCTTTCCTGCTTCCTACCAATAAAAGCTTCATGAGATCATTTTCTATCCTTTAGTTTTCTCTTTTCCAAATACATTTATTTTTAACATATTGTAACTGAACATTAACAGGATGTATATATTCTAATAAAGAGCTTGTAAGACCTAATAAATTTACTTAAAACTTTATTATAAAGTGAATAAGAAACAATTACAGTAAAAAATTATGGTAGCAAATATGGTAACCATTATGGTAACACCATTCTGTAAACAAAGGGTTTAAACCACAACCAAAAGTAAAGTGGTGTCAAGACAAAAGTATACTCTTTATCCCACACTATGATAAACAATATATTCCTCAAGTGGCTAATATGACCATGCAATAAATTTTAATATCACAAACACAGTTACAATCAGGTTGTGAGCATTATGGAAGAAAATACTGGAACCCAAGGAATTTTCCCAGTGTTCTGAACTAGCAATACTCTACAAAAAATATTGCGATCTTGTCTCAGCTTTTCTGGTTCAGAAAGGGTGGCTGAAGAACGTGTGAAAGGCAATTGAGCAGGTAAGGTAGGAGGGGCTCCTGATCTTCTGGAGCTTAGCAATATAATTAGTGAGATGGAATAAGGTGGTTTTTATTTGGTTGGTTGGTTGGTTAGGTTTAGGTTGTTTAGAATAAAGGATTGGGAAGTTGTACTGTAACCTGGGGAGGTTTTGGAGCTAGAATGGCTTGAGTTCACCTCCTAGTTTGACCAAGGATAAAGGTTAGCTTGGCCAAGGGCTAAGTCCCTAGCATCCCTTAACCCTTTGTCCTTTTATCTGTAAAATCATGATGATAAATAAGGTTGTCTGGCAGAGTCATTGTTAAGTATTAAATGAGATCTTTTATACCCATTGTTCTCAACACCAGCTGCACTTTAGAATCACTCAGAAAACTTTCAGAGCATACCATTCTCAGGCTCTCACTCCCTAGGTAATTCTTTTGTGAAGCCAAAGATAAGAAACCGGGGTTAAGGACTAGGGGTTTATATAAAGCACATAGTAGATATTCAAAAATGGTAGTTGTTCTTACCATAATTACTACAAATTCTCTGCAATACAGCCAGGGTTCAATAAATGTGACAGGAATCTTCAGAGAGTTGAAAGAGTTCTTATCTAGTCCAACCTCCCACCCAGCGAAAGTCACACATCGACAACATTAAGCTCAGCACCGTTGGAAAAGCAGTCTAGCGTGCTGGTTAGGCTGGGAAGTGGCTAGAGTCTGCCTGACTGTGCTTACAGCCTGGCTCTCCCTCTTACACCTCCTGCGAGGTGTTAAACAGGTGTTTAACCTCTCTGTGCCTTGGTTTTCTCATCTGTAAAGTTCAGTACCTACTTCATAAGGTTGTTCTGAGATCTCACTGAGTTAATACAGTAGAGCTTTAAGAACAGTGCCTGACACCATAGGCACTCAGTATGTAAAATGGTTGAAAGGATAAATTCATTCATTCCTCAGTAAATGAACAAATGAAGGAACACTTCAAGAGACGATCAGTCAGCTTCAATTTAAACATTTCAAGTTAGCGAGTAAGCACATACTGTTAATGCTCAGCTCTCGTTCTTCATTCATTTTATACTAAGCTGAAATCTGCCTCCCTGCAACTTGGATCCATTTGGCCCTTGTTCTTCTGGGGACATATACAACAAGTTTTCCTTTGTACCATAACCATTCAAATAATTGTAGCTACTTTACTTTTCTCCCTAGATCCTCTCTTTTCCAGCTACAGCAACCCAATTCTTTCAATTACTCCTCACTAACCTGGTTTCAGTTCCTTTCAGCATCCTGATAGCTCAAGAAGTTCATTCCCAATGCATTAAATATCCCTCCCAGTTTTGTATCTTCTTTTAAGGATCTAGGCATTTTCCAAAAGAGACGAACTGTTATTCTACCTCTTGGGAACATTATATTCCTTTAAGGCAGACTAATATTGCAGACTATTATCTTCCGGGGTTGGGGGGTGGTAGGCTCATCATATACTGACTCATCATAATCAGCTTGTAACCAACCAGAATGACTACACCATACTTTGTGTGTTCCCAACCATGTCCCATCTCATACAACTGAACTAGCTAGGTTTGGATTCTATTTGCAGAACTATCTTAAATGTACTTTTATTAGATTCAGATTCATTGATCCAGCCTATGGCTAATTCCGTTAACCAACTCACTGAGTAGACTATCAAGTTTTGAGTCAACCCTGAGGAAGTATAAAGAAAAAAAAAATCATACACAGTGGTGCAAAGGCATGTGTTGCTTGAAGGAGGTTGGCTGGAAACCAGACGGAGTGGTCCCTAAACTGACATTACTTAGATTCATTCCCGAGATTCCAGGGTCAGTCTTCAGTCTCACAAAGTCAGACACTGTGTGCCAGAGCTGGCCATGTTAAGACTCAGAGATTGTCGTATAAAGCAGATGCTCAGTTTTTACTTAACAATGTGAAACACCACTGTGCAAAGAATAATATTCCATGTATTCTGAATGTTTACCATGTGTCAAACACACTTCTAAAGATTCTGCACATACTGTTTCACATATTTCTCAAAACAACTCTATGATTAGGTGCAAAATTTCCAGATGAGAAAGCAGAGCAATTACTCTGAATCCTTCCCTCTCGCTCACCCATGCAGTTGGTTTCTATGTCCCGTTGCCAAGTGAACAGTCATTGAACCTTTTGAACTCATCCTTTCCCTCCTAGTCCCACTGTCACCACCTTCGTCTGCTTACGTGGTCTCACCTGTACCATTACCACAGCCTCATACCTTGTCTCTCCCTTCTCTAGTCCATTTCTACCCTGCCTCTTGTAGTTCCAAAACACAGCTTTTAGTGTGCTACTCCTCCTGTTTGAAACCGATAATGGCTCCTCATTGCCACAGAATAATTCAGCTTCCCTGGCATGGCACAAAGGTCCCTCATCTTTGGGTCTGTAGCTCATCTCCAGTCACTTCCTGCTTCCTAGTCCTTCCTTAGTCCCTTCTTCTCAAAAGCCTTAGTAGCCACCTGAGACAACTCACGATGGACTGGACATAGTGAGTACGTGTACGCTACTATATCTACTTGCGTGCAACAAGTATTTATTCTGCACGTACTGCGTGCCATGAATGTGTTACCTACGTTACCTGCAATATCCTATTTAATTGTAACAAGAACCCCATGAAGTAAGCATTATCATCTTTCTTTTTAGATATTACGAAGATGAAGTCCAGAGGGGTCAACTTGACAGGTGTCACACAGCTAAGTGTGGGGCGAGCTGGCTGGCTTGACCCCAGAACCCAGGCACTTTCCCACCAGACTCCCTGCTCCTGGCTTAGAGCCGTCTAACTGGCACTCCTGGGGTCTGCTGTCTTCCACCCCAACCGGATTAGGAGCTCCTTGCAGGCAGGAACCGTGTCCACTTTGTATCCACAGCGTCTAGCTCTATGCCTGCCAATGCTAGTCACTTCAGTGTTTGTTGAACTGATCTGTAGGAAAGACGGACTTCTCAGAGAGCCTGGAGAACACTGGTTCAGCCTACGAGAAGTCCAAGCGGGGTTCCCTACTCCCTGACACGCTAAAAGATTTGAGGGGGAGGCTGTGGGAACTGCCCTGCTGCCCGCTCCAAACTTACCCAAGGCACCGACCGCCCTCGCCGCGGGTTCCTAGTCGCAGCTTCAGGCCCAGGTCTCGGTTTACTGCGGTCACCAGGCAACACCGCCCCGCCTCCCGGCGCATGCGCCGCCTGGAGGTGGCTTTCGGGGGAAATCCCCCGGCGGGGGCCCTGCGACCCGACCCTCTAATTTAACTTGGCCTTTGGTCCGGGCTGTTTCCAGGCACGTGACTCTGGTTCGAGCCAAACAGAAAAGCCCAACATTCTATCAGGTTATTATCCCCTTTTAGTTTTATATACAGTTTGTTATTATAATTATCCCAAGAATGTTATATTGATAAACAGAATGACTTTTGAGTACCTAGATACCTGCCGGTTAATAAACAATGGCCCAAAGGGACCCAGATTGCACACTATCATCCCCAAGGATACATGGGGAGCCTTTTCTATTGAGTTGTTTATTTTCCTCTGTTATCTCTGTTGGCTTTTACAAGGAAATGATTTTATGTTGTGGGATCCTTGGTCTCATGTCGCTGGGCGCACAAAGTATAGATCTACCTTGACAGATTTCTCGGTTTAGCAATTTGCTTTTTTTTTTTTTTAAGATTTTTTTCAAAGATTTTTATTTATTTGACAGAGCACAAGCAGGCAGAGCTGCAGGCAGAGGGGGAAGGAGAAACAGGCTCCCCACCGAGCAGGGAGACCGACGCAGGGACTGATCCCAGGACCCCAGGATCATGACCCAAGACGAAGTTGGACGCCCAATCAGCTGAGCCACCCAGACACCCCTAGCAATTTGCTCTTTAGCTGCTCTGTGATGCAGCCAGCGGTCAGTACTGAATTTTAAGTACCTAAAGTCACTGGTTACCAAACATTGTTTTAAAATGGCTATCTTGTACACCTGAAACTAATATTATCCTGTCTGTTAACTGGAATTTAAATAAAAACTTAAAAAAAAAAAAGGGTACACTATTGCAATAAGTGACAAAGGACTTTGCATTCAGAATATATAAAGGATTCTTACAACTGAATAAGAAAAAAAAAACTTACAACCTAATTTTTCAAACAGGCAAAGGACTTTGAATACTTCACCATATCAGAGGTATGAGTGGCCAGTAAACACAGTAGTCCTCTGGGAGATGCACACCACAATGCACATACACCACACCCGCCAGAATGGGTAAAACTTTAAAAACTGCCAGCACCCAGTGTGGAAGATATGCAGCAACTGGAACTCTCATAGACTGCTGTTAGGAATGTAAAATGGTACAATGACTTTGGAAAACGGCTTGGCAGTTTCTTTAAAAGTTAAACATATACCAAGCCATTCCATGTCTGAAGTATTTACCCAAGAGAAACAAAAACATATATCCATACAAAGCCTTGTCTGTGAATGTTCATAGCAGCTATACTCACAATAGCCAAAAACTGGAAAGAAACCCAAAGGTCATTGACAGGTGAATGGATAAATATCCATACAATGGAATACTACTCAGAAGTAAAAAGGAAAAAACTGAAACACATAACATGAATGAATCTCAGTTATGGTGAGTGAAAGAGCCAGACACAAAATAGTACAATGTATGATTCCTTTTAGATAAAATGTAAACGAATCTATGATGACAAAAAGCACATCAGTGGTTGCCCAGGGCTAGAGTAAACCGAGGGATGCACTGAAGAGACAGCAGGAATCTTTTGGAGATGACAAAAATGTGTCTTGTGGCGGTAGTTTCATCTGCCAAAAGTCAATTAATTGTTCTTTTTAAATTTAGATGCAATTAATTATATATACATTATTTCTCAATAAAGTTGATTTTAAAAAGGTCGTATTATATTTTGTGTTTATTGGTTTCTGTTACACAATTTTCCAGAAACTTCATTCCATGCATTTGTTGGTAGTATTGAAATGTTCTCTTTAGTCAAGTATTCTTGACATTTAAAGTCTCCTGACTTAAAACATTATCTTTACTGTTAATTATTAAATGGTATATCCAGGGTGTCTGAAAAGTCAAAAAACATAGGATAAACTTATTTTTAAACAGCACGTTAGTTACATTTTCAAATAATATTCTCAACATGTTTTCTTTCAACCTCCAAATATCTCTAATTTTAAAGCACTGGGTCCAGTTGTTAATCTGAGAAAACCACAAAGAATTCACCACATATCTTTAAAAATCTGGAAATAGTGTATTTGTGCACCAAAAAATTTGCAGTCATCATTACTGAATGCTTATTATGAGTCAGGCCCTGTTCTTAACATATTTACATATACTCACCTCTCTTACTCCTCACAACCCTATTAAGATATATCATGTCTCACTCAAATGGGAAAAAATGAGATAATTTACTCAGGGACACAGCCCAAGTGGCAGAAATGTCATTTGAATCCAAGCTTTCTGATTGCAATACTTGCAGCTTTAGCCACTGTCCTAGATCAAGTTAGGAGGAGTCCAATAATTATTTTTTAAAAAGACGGGTGCCTGGGTGACTCATTTAAGCATCTGACTCTTGATTTTGGCTCAAGTCATGATCTCAAGGTCATGGGATTGAAACCCTGCGTCGGGCTCTGTGCTGAGCATGGAGCCTGATTAAGATTCTCTCTCTTCCTCTCCCTCTGCCCCCCCACCCCCGCTCATGTGCTCTCTCTCTTCTAAAAAAAAAAGAGCTTCAAGTCCTGCTTTACCTCATACACCCTGACATTAGGCAACTTACTTCACCTCCAGGGCTCAATTCCCTCATCTGTAAAGGGGAGGTGGGTGGCATTCAAACATGTCTAACTCAGTTTTACTGTGAGATTTTAATGAGATAACCACAGTTATGGTTCAATAAGGATAGTTATAATTATTATTATTATTGTTATGATTATTGTGCTTCCATACCATATTCACTGTAAGATGGCAGCATAGTGTAGGCTTTGTACAAAGACCTCCTCTATGCCATCCCAGGGCCCTCACACCTAAGTTGTGTGACTTTGAGAGGGTACTTACCTCCTGGTACCTCAGTTTCTTCATCTGCAAAAGAAGGAATAGTATCTACCTCATAAAGGTGTCTTAAAATCATGAGAAGTGGCTAAAACCATGCCTGGCACTTAGTAAACAGTAAATTACTATTAAATTCTGCTAATTTAAACGATCTCACTATACACCATAGGAATGATTGTACCATTAACTATGGATCTGATTATCAATCTAGTTTCTCTCCCAAGCTGTAATATGGAAAACTGCAAATTTTATTAAAGTTTAGCAAGTGATTAGCAGCTTTCTGGGGCATTTATTTTTTTTTTTTTAAGATTTTATTCATTTGTTAGAGAGAAAGAGCACAAGCAGGGGAGGGGCAGGGAGAGGGAGAAGCAGACTCCCCACTGAGCAGGGAGCCTGACTCGGGGCTCCATCCCAGGACCACGGGATCATGACCTGAGCCAAAGGCAGAATGGACTGAACCACCCAGGCGCCCCTGGGGCATTTTGGAGAAGTCATATGTTAGCCAAAAACTTGAGTCCTAACACAAGAAATATAAGTAATCTGAGTCTGGACTAGAAAAGTGAATACAAATGTAGTACATCATCAAATATAGCAGAGTTCACCCCTCTGTGATGCTAAGATCAATGGTTCCCAAACTGGAGTATGCTTCAGAATCACATGAGGGGCTTATTAAAACAGACATTTTCTGATCAATGGGTCTAGGGTAGGGCCCATGAATTTTCATTTCTAACAAGTACCTCGGTGATCCTGCCACTGCTGGTCAGGGCCATAGTTTGAGACCCACTGGTGCAGCTGTCTCTGAAAGCTGATAAAGAGGGCCCAAAGTAGTATTACTTAAAACCAAACATGCACCAATTTATGATATGGGGATGATAAATATCTTCATAACGTTTCCCAAGCTTGGCTACACACTGGAATCACCTGAGGAAGTTTCTTAAAATATTGTTTGTGTCATACTCCCAGAGTCTAAGTTAACTGGTCTGGAGTGAGACTTGGCCATTGGGAATTTTAGAAGGTCCCTATGTGACTCTAAGGGCAGCCAAAGCTGAGAAGCACTGCTTTAGAAAGCCTAAGAACGCAAGCTCTTTTCTCTGTATCTATTATTCTTGGAGTTTTTTTAACCTACTTTTGAAGTTTATCAACAAAAACAAATATTAGCAGGATGGACACTTAAATGTCAGTTCCACAGGTTGCCAGCGAGCACTGGTTCTCAACTCTGGTTGCACATTAAATCACCTTAAGCAGCTTCTTAAAATGTCATGCCAAGGGATGCCTGGGTGGCTCAGTTGGTTAAGCATCTGCCTTCAGCTCAGGTCATGATCTCAGGGTCCTGGGATTGAGTCCTGCATGGGGTTTCCTGCTCAGCGGGGAGACTGCTTGTCCCCCTGCCTGCCACTTCCCCTGCTTGTGCTCACACGCACTTTCTCTCTCTCCGATAGATAATAGATGATAGATAGATAGATAGATAGATAGATAGATAGATAGATAGATAGATAGTCATGCCAAGGTCTCAAGGTAGTGTTTGGTCTTTTTTTCAATGCTCTCAAAGTTGAGAATCATGGCTTTTGAAGTTTTAAGGAATATAAGGGAAAAAGTAAACAGCCAACCAGTTGAAGAACATTAAGAAAAATTTAAGTCCAAAGAATGCATTCACATGAAATCTTGCCATTTGCAACAACGTGGATGGAACTAGAGAATAGTATGCTAAGAGAAGTCAGTCAGAGAAAGACAAATACCTTATGATCTCACTCATATGTGAAATTTAAGAAACAAATGAGCAAAGGGAAAAAAGAAAGAGAGAGAGAGAGAGGCAAACCAAGAAACAGACTGTTAACTATAGAGAACAAACATGGTTACCAGCAGGAAGGCGGGTCAGGGGATGGGTGAAATGGGGGATGGGGATTGAGGAGGGCACTTGTGATGAGCACAGGGTGATGTATGGAAGTGTCGAATCACTGTATTGTACACCTGAAACTAATATTACATTGCATATTAACTAACTGGAATTTAAATAAAAACTTCAAAAAATTTAAAAAAAGAATGCATTCACAAGCCAAGCAGAAAACTTGACATTAATGGTATCAAAACGGTCTTATATTCCACACAGGGATAGTATTTATTAAAAACCAAGCTTCAGAAAAGTACAATACAGATGGAAGAATCTTCAATAATGCAAATGAATACAGATGACTTCATGTAAATAAAATCAGTGATACCAGAGAAAAATTGTATTTTTGCCACCACAATGAAGAGGCCCAAATGAAAGTTGCATATGACACTTCGTAGAATACGAAAAACTCCAGGAGGAGGGAGAGTGTTGTCTGAGAAAGTTCCCCAAGTAGTTTCAATGTGTTTCCCCTGCCCTACTCCCACTACACCAGGTTGAGAATTTCCATCCCACAGTGAAAGGGCAGAGATAATTTAAAAAGCAAGTCTAAAATAAAAGCCAGTGTCTGAGAGCCAAACAGGTGCTTTGAAGAAAACAACCCTGAATGTGTAGTAGATTCAGGGCGGGAAAGTTGACAGCAACCTTTTGTACTCATTTCTGTTTCAAACACTAAATCAATGTTACTGCATTTAGACACGAGCTCTTTGAGCATTATTTATTTGATGTACATTACCATTATTGATGACATTTTCACATTTAAAGCCTATATAAGAATTTTATGATATATACAACCACTCTTATCTGCATAAACAAATATAAACAGATGTTCCCACACCTACTTTTTAAAGCTATACATTCCACTCGGTGGAAAAAGCCATGGACAACAACAACTTCCCTCCCAAAAAGAAATCAAAGGGAGTGTTAAATTTTTCTGAAAGCCAGACTTTAATCACCCAGAGCCATTTTATTGTAAATTATATGCAAAGCAACTTAATTCTTCAGAAAAAAATAAAAGAAATACATCATTTAAGATATACTAGACCAAAAAAAAAAAAAACCTGAATAAAGATGATAAAGGTAAAAATGTGTTACTCAGCAAAACTTTACAATACTTATGAGATTATTAGAATATAAAACTTCAATTTCCCTATAATCAAAATTTTATTCACAGGAGGTTGTACATTGGTTAGTTGTTGGAAATTTATTTGAAAAGATCCAAGATTCAAATAATTTCTTTATTCTTTGTTCCATAAGTACTAAGTTACAAGATCTTTGTAGGTTTTATCTAAAAGGACATGAAAACTTGAAAGCAGGAGCAGGGAAAGGGGAGTGGAAGCTCAAGAATATACTACTGAAAAAAAATTCTGTACAACTAACTTCACTTATGACACGTGGGTAGAAAGAGCAAACCAGCCTTCTTCATTCTGTTTCTCAATCTGTTGAACAAAGATGCAAGACGGATTTAGAAAGTAATCAGAAACATGAGCCCATTTAAGGTTTATAATTATTTAGACCAAGTACACAGAAGTTATCCTATGTCATCAAATGGTACTGAAAATTAAATTGCTACTGGCGTTTTTATTCTCTAAAAGAGCCACTCCCAAATAACTGATTCCCTGGTCAACAGATACCCTGATTGACTGAGGAAACCTAATTTTTAAATAAAGGATAAATCCAGTATTTTATACAAATTATAGGTACAACTTTTTAAAATAACAAAGTTATTTGATCTTAGTAAATTAAAATTGTTACTAAATTCCAGAAACTAAGGGCAAATTATATAAAACAGCCTCTTTAAAACTTTTTAGGGGTGCCTGGGTGGCTCAGTTGGTTAAGTGGCTCAGATCATGATCTCAGGGTTGTGGGATGGAGCCCTAGGCTGGGCTCCACACTCAGCAGGGTGTCTCTCTCCTCTCCCTCTGTCCCTACCCCACTGGTCTGTGTGCATGCGTGTGCGCTCTCTCTCTCAAATAAATAAATAAATAAACATTTATTTATTTATTTATTTATTAAAAAAACTTTTTTAGGATATAAGAAACAGCAAAGGACAAATCTTCTAGTGCTAGACAATGGGGATATCTGAGAATATAAATTAATCTGGGCTATAAATATTCAATATTTACTGAAGCACTCACTATTTGGTCTAATCTACAGCAAATCAGAACACATGAAGAATATGTATGACATTGATTAACCACAACTTCTCTAACCAGTGGCACACTCAGATACAGCATACTAGGTTAAGTGACAAGAAAAGTGGCCCCAGGGCTCTGGATAACCCAATCCCACACAGCCACAGCAAGCACTGAGGGAACCAATATCTCAGTGTAACTACTACTTCAAGGAACACCTGTATGTCCTGCCACATTATCAGAATGCTTTGCCTGAGGCCAGTAATTTCCAGTCTATGTTGAAATCCCATTGAATTTTATCTTATTCCTTAGCTACCCCAGAACACAAAAGAGACTATATGGCTTAAAGGTTTTTTCTAGTAAAGGTGAATTAGGAATTCTTTTCTTCTGAGAATTTTATGTCACCTGTAGGATAACAAGAATTTAATTAAGAATGGAAATCACTAGCGGCGCCTGGATGGCTCTGTTGTTAAGCATCTGTCTTCGGCTCAGGTCATGGTCCCAGGGTCCTGGGATCGAGCCCCGCATCAGGCTCCCTACTCCGTGGGAAGCCTGCTTCTCCCTCTCCCATTCCCCCTGCTTGTGCTCCTGCTCTCTCTCTCTCTGTCAAATAAATAAATAAAATCTTTAAAAAAAAAAAAAGAATGGAAATCACTAAATCAGCCACCTTCCCCCACCCCACTCTCCTGACCCCTACACACATTTCACAATTACATTTTATCACATACCTTTGCTCTTGGATTAACAGGTGTGAATCGCCCACTTCCTGAGGTAGCGTTTAATGGAGAACAAGAATTACTAGTAGCCCCTGAAGATCTATTTACAAGAAATAAGAGAGAGTGGGAGAGTGATCTATCATCATTAACCTTCAAAAAATTATATAAGACTGACAAATCTCAGTATTGGCAATGGCTGAGTTAGGTCCAAATGAGGTAAATTATCTGTAACATATTTTTACCACCCTAAGTTGTTTTTTTTTTTTTTAATTATTAGACTTCCTTTTTTAGAGTAGTTTTAGGTTTACAAAAGGATTAAGTGTAAAGAACAGAGAGTTTCAATATAGCCCTCACTTCCCCCACACAGTTTCTCCAAATTATTAGGACCTTGCATCAGGTTGCTACATTTATCACAACTGATGAGATAATACTGGTACATTATTAATTACATCCATAGCTCACATCAGGGTTCACCCTTTTGTTATACATTCTATGCGTTTTGGCGAGTGTATAATGACAATACCCACCATTACGGTATCATGCTGTAACATTTTTAAGGGGAAAGATGCATGTGCAGGGGCGGGGGGAAGGCCCGGCAGCGGAAAAGAGCCCTGAATGGCAGCACAGTGTCAAGGTAAGCACAGAGAGTGGAGACAGAAGAGCCAGGTCCATCCTCAGTGCCACCCTTTACCAATCATGTGACCCATCTAAGCAAACCACCCAATTAGCTCAATGAGCTTTAGTTTCATTTCTTGTAAAGGAGAAAAATACTACTGATCAATTTACCCCCGTCATATGTTATCTCCTAATTTTATAACCTATAAAGCACTCTATATATGTGCCATTATCCTATTTTTGTCCTCAATAGCCAACCCACACTGTTTTACTTAAGGCTTGTTCCTCACTCCTCTTTTTCTTCCCCAGAAATTCTTCTCTCCAATTGCTTTATTTTCTCTACAGGAGTAAGTCTGTCTGAACCTAAGTCAGATACTGTGCACTTCCTTTTTTCACAAAGAGAAAGAAACACCACATTCTTGATTTTTTAAAGTAACTGCACGTTGTAACCCTACCTTCTTGTATTTATCCCACTGGTAGGAGAGACAGTACTGCATTTTGAGCTTTCTGGGGCTTCAGCTCCTGGAATAGATACTTCAATTGTCCTCTTTCCTCCTTCTAAAATATAAAAATAAATATTAGTTTCATTATCTTTCATTAAAATAAAATAAAAATTTAACTTGATTTCTATCTTACTGCAAATTTCACATTACAAATTTGGAGTTTCTTTCTATATTTTCTTTATGGCCCACAGACACCCTTGAAGGATTTTTTTCAAAATGAACTGTGAGACAAGAAACTTTAGTTACTAGTGTCAATTCAGTAGCATGCCAGTTCATAGAAAGCCAGAATCTTCAGACAAGTGGTATCATGTCAGATCTGGAAGTGAAAAACAGAAATTAAGAGCTAGCCCTAAAAAATCTTAAGATTTTTGTCAAAAGCAGCTTATCTAAAATTTTCAAAAAAATTAAAAAGAAAAAGGAAAATTTCTGAAGTCATTCAATAAAACTTTAAATCCTCTAAATCTACTATATTATTAGATTCCTGAAGGCATTAACTTAGGAGCAGAAAGTTGGCTGAAGAGTTCATATGGCCAATGGCAAGTATAACTGTATAACTGTGTTCATTTTCAATATTTCAAAGGTTAGATTATCAATTAACAAATATTTACTATCTACTAATGAAAGACAATGTCTATACTAGGCAGTTTCACAGAGGCTCTTATGAATCACTACTTAAAATCAGTGATCTTTGGGGCTTTAATGGGTAATGAAACCATATTTAATTGTATAAGATATTCCTCCATTACCCTAGAAACCAAAGAGGCTTTGTATGGCATATGATTATATCTTTATCATCATAGCGCACAAAGGTACTCGTGAAACCAAGAATTTTACTTTTAAAAAGGAATATCTTGGAGATATTACCAAAAAAGAATATTCTGGAGATATAACCACTGGAATGAAAAGAACACAGTTTGCAAATTTACCAATTTGCTTTAGAACTTCAGACAAATCACTTAACGTCTTTTTCCTCAGTTTACTTACGTATCAAAAAGCTATAACATCAGCTCTGTCTACTCTCAGGGTGTGTTGAGGACTAACTAAGATAATAGAAATGAGGTACTTTTAACCTTAAAAAACAATTGAAACAGAAGATGTCTAATGTAATTACAAAATTACTCTTAAGAGCAATTTGCTTTATTCTTCTTTATTGCACCTAGTGCCACCTAACATTATCTCATAATGCTGGACAGGGATTTGTCCTGTTCAAAGCAGTTTCCCCAGGGCCCAGAACAGGGCAGCAGGTAGTAGATGTTCAAACGTATCGAGTGCTTTAATCAGAAGTTGCCTCTACGCTTCGTGACTATGAAGAACAGCAGACGAAGCTGTCATTTGAAGAAGCCTAGAATAGCACAGAGAAAGGGCCCTGGGGAAATGCATTATCTGTCATTTTCCAGTAATTTTTAAGAGTCTACTTTCTAGGTCTGAAGTTTCAAAAAAGAATGATTTGTAACTGAGAGAAAAAGTCTCATGAGGGAGGTGGGTGGGAGGACGGTTGAAACAGGTGAAGGCGATTAAGAGCACACTAAGTAAGCACTAAGTAATGTATATAAGTGCTGGATCATTATATTGTGCACCTGAAACTAATATAACACTGTATGTTAATTATACTGGAATAAAAAAAATTTTTTTAAGTCTCACTGGCAGATACCTTAAAGATAGCCTACTTCAGCCAGCCTCTAGACAGATGAATACCTCTAAAACACCAATACCTGAGCACCTCAAGGAACATACTCCTTCTGATATAATTATTTTCTATCCCTCACAATTAGAACCTTCTTTTATACTGGGCCAAAATTAGTCTCTCTATAGCCTTCATACAGCTCTATCACTTAGGGTCTTAGTAATTCAATTTTTGCCAAAGAACAACTTAAGATCTACTTCATTTCATCAATACTTTTTTGTATGTAAATATTATGACAACTAATTTTTCAGTTACTATTCTATTATTCAGAATCCCCTCTAGTTTATCACATTCTTAAGAAAACAACAGAATGGGAAGTTTAATTTACAAATGAAAATGTTTTAACTGGTTTTAATGAAATAACTTGTAATTTGTTGCTGATGAAATTCTAAATTATCATTTTGATGCTAATGTTTTGTACTCAGCCACTGCATAGGTCCTAAGTGAATCACACACTGTAATGATTCCCATTTACACATCAGGCAACTTAAGAACTTAGACACCAAAGATAAACTGCAGGCACCATGGAATAGCTTTCTACCAGGAGATTGGCCTTCTAGCCTTATTTCTGTCACTTATTCTGTGACTTAGGTCTGTTTCCTTCCATGTAAAATTGAAGGCACTGAAATACATGCTTTGAGATTTCTTTCAGCTCAATATATACTCGTAAAATCAAGAAAGTGAAAACTCCCATGTGCCTGGCTTTTACATCATGAATTTGTGACCAACCAGTCCATGCTCTGAGAGGTGATGGAATGGGTGACACCAGTGGAGAGGAAAGATTCAGACCAATAAGTTTCTGCTGCTCTATTAACTGCAAGAGTTTTCCACGAGCCTCCATACTCTGCCGATTCAATTCTGCAATCCGCTCCTCCATGCTACTTGGTGTTAGAGGTTGTGTTGCTGGAAAAGTCTTAAAAAAAAAAAAAAAAGGCACAAATTCCACATTAAAAACAATCCAAACAATTTTGACTTTTTGTAAAAATTAACTCTTCCACTAAGAGCCAGCTAGTTGGTATTCACAGCCCTTACTATATGTAACCTTGAATAGCAGGCAAAGAATAAAAGTCATTTAACTGAACAATTAGGGCTAAAGGAAAGGGATACTAATCCTTCTGATACTGGTACCACATAAGCCCTCTAGTCCCTTTGTCCACGGAGAACGTCTGTGGGACAAAGCTTCCCCGAATCTCTTCGGGTCTGTTGAGGTACACAAAAGATCCCATGAGCAAAGACAGTACTGCTAGTGACCTGACTTCTAAGTAACAGGTCTATTAATGATAGATCTGTGGTTTGAATCTCAATATAGAAAAGAGGATCTGCTGTACTCGAGAGATGCTTCTATCAGCCTAATCGTCATACACGTACCATGAGTTATTTGGCAAAGATTTCTAGGAATCTTATCACTCTTCTTGACCAGGGGTCAGCCGCCCCAAGCCATGTTTGGCCTCAGATATCTAATTTGAGAAATGTGGTGACTGGAAAGGAATATGAGAGGTAGAGTAAAAAAGCCACCCAAGGAATATAACATAAGTTTAATATGGAGATTCCTGAGAGGAATATATGTGTCATTCTTGATTATTTCATTTAGTTAAATATATCCCTTTGGGATAAAACAATTCCTAATAGAAATCACTGATTTATAACTTATGCGCATTAATAAAAAAAGAGATAAGCTAAACAGTTTAAATTAAAGATCACTCTGAAATTCAGCTTATGACAAAGAGGGTGGTGAGGACAATAATAATAAATTGTCCTCACTAGCCTGATCTATATACGAATTAGAAAAGCAGGCAAGCTCAATTTTTAACTCTGTTGCCTTTTTAAAAACCAAGAGTTAGTTACCTGTTTTGAATAACTGTCAAAATTCTGCAAACACAGAAATGCCTCCAATGACTCAAAATTAAGGCAGTCTGTACTTACACACATCTACACCGACGGCTGCTGCCTACTCCTAAGACTTCTTCCTGGTAAGAGACTACCAGTCCCTTCTGTGACTCCACACTCATACTGCCCTTACTTCCTATGAGCCTGTGCTGACAGAGGTGGCCCTTATCCCCCACCCCCACCCCTTCCTAAACTTCCTCATGAAAGCCCTCAATCTATCATTGGTAAAGCCCTTTATAGAAGCAATCACCTCTGGAACCCCTAATCCATAAAGCTGCCCAGCTCCTTCCCACTGCTAAAACACTCTTCCATCTCCTATCAGAACCCTGACAGGAGCCACTCTGGCTCACAAAGGGGTAAAAGGAAGCGTCTCCCATCACTGGGACCAGTATGAGAACGTGTGTTATAAACACGCCCCAGCTGGAATTTAGAATCCCTTTTCTCCCCACGAACAAGAAAATGAAGATTTAAGTTACCAGGTTAGCCTACAAAATTCCTTCACTATGATAAGCATATTTTTGCTATTCAAAGTACAATCCTCGGTCCAGTACCATCTGGGAACTTGTCAAAAATTCGCAGGTACTATCTCAGAACTGCTCAATCAGAAACTGCATTTTAGCAAGATCTCCAGATGATTCACCCATACATTAAAGTCTGACTTTAATAATCCTTTAAAACATCATTTCTATAGGAAAATGCATTCTGTGTCCTAAAAAATTAACTCCTTATGAATTGAGGGCCAGCTACACTTAATTCTGTTATATGAGCCCCTGTAAGAGTAAAAATGCTTTCAATTAAAATGTAGTTGTATGGCAGGCTTTCATCTCATACTAATTCTGCATTTTATTTTTATAACTTCACTTGCAGCTTAATTTCAGCTTTCCTACACATTTTACCTTTGTCCTATTTTTCTCATTCATTTTCCTCGTTTTCTATTTTATGTTGTCCTCTTTTACTGTATGTGTCAAATAAACTGATAAATAACTTTTCTTATTTCGTGATGAGGACATGACAAACCATAAGCCTTCTACTAGCAGCCTTGAAGACATCCAGGATCACTTTGCTCCAGCAAAGTACTTAAGTTCCTAAATGTCCCTAGTCAACCCTTAACTGGTACTCACTGCAGTCATGTCGCTCACGTGACTCGTCTCTTGTTTATTTAATTCCCGAACTCCATCCCCTTGCTCTCCTCCTGGCCCGATAATATTATTCAGATGTGCCTTGATAGCTGAATTCTGCAGTGTCAACTCAGCAATTCGTGCCATGACGTCTTTGCTTTGTATTAATGCTGCATTTGTCCTAAGCTGCTGCCCGTCTCCCAGTACCAGGGGCTCTTCTGAGAACTCGGGGCTTCTGGCCTGCTGAGTGTTTGAATGCGAACTACAGAAGGGCTGTGAGAGGTTAACGAAGGGAGCTTGGGCTTTGTTCTCCAGGTCTTCCCCCATGTGAGACACCCTCCACCTCTGAGTGAAGAGATGACTCTCTTCACTTGAATTCTGATTGTCTGTGTCGGTAGGTAAGGTCTTCTTTTCCCAATTCTGTTCCTTCTCAATTATTTCCACAGTGGGAGGAATTCGTGGAGCAGGACGAGTTTGAACAGTCCTCCTCAATACTGCAGAGAAAATTAAAACAGAATAAACATGCATCATTTAGCCACAGACTGGCACTACAATCATCTCATTACTCATCATGGTAGTTAGAAATGTATTCCAATAGAAGGGTCTGGCTTCTGAAGGCCTAAATTATTTTAGCAGGGAATACACCAGCAATGCCACCTCAAACAATCAAATACAGAGACCTTTATATTCCTTAAGGCTTTACTGGTATCCTTGTAAAAAAGTCTGCCAAGTTCACATTTTAATACATGTATTAACTCATATCTGGGAATCTTGGGGGTGGAGGGAATATAAATACCTACTGTAAACTGAAGATGACCAGGAAAGGCATCTCTGAAGAAGCAAAATTTAAAAATGATTACATATGTGGCAGAAAGCAGAGCAAAGAACATTACAGGCAGAAGAACAATATATGTGAACTCCCCAGAATAGGAAAAAGCAAAGAAATGAGGCCAATTTAGTGTAACACAGCAATAAGGGAGACCTGGAAAAATATGAGATTGGAGAGGTGTACAGAAACTATTTCTTACAGAGCTTTTTAAGCCATGTTAAGAATTTTATAATTTAAACCAAGAGCAATGAAACATGGAGAAGGTTTGGCAATGACTCAATTTATATTTCTTAAATGCTGTGTTAATTGGAAGATCCAGGAATGGAAGTAGGGAGACCAGTAAGCCATTGTGGTAGTCTCGGAGAAAGAGGATGATAGCTCCAATGAAGGTATGTTGGCTATAGAGATGGAGAGAAGTGGGTAAATTTGAGAACTATTTTGGCAAAAGAACTAAGAGTGATGAACTGGAAGTAGGGAGTAAAGGAAACACACAGATCAAGATGGCATGCGCAACTGAGTGGGCAGTGATGTGATTTATAGAGATGGAGAAGGTAAGAACAGATTTAGGGGAAGGTAAGCTACCAAGAATTCCACTTTGAACAGGATAAGTTTAAGTGCCTGATGCTTTATCCTAATATCCATCTAAGCAGATGGACTCATGGGTCAGAAACTCAAAGAGAGGCATCTGGGCGAAGATACAAAACTGGAAGTCACTGGCATATAGACAGTACTGGGAGCAATGAGAATGATTGGGATTACCTAGAGAAAAAGAATCAAGTGAGAAAAGAAATCAATACTGACACAAGAGGAAGTCAACATGTAGAGCTTCATAGAGAGGAGAAGCTAGCAAAGCAGACTGAAATGGAGCAGCCAGAATGGTTAGAGAAATATTACAAGAATGCGGTATGAAGGAAACCAAGAGGGAGTGGTTATCCATATATAATACTACCGTAAGACCTAGAAACACAAAGACAGAAGAAAAGTACACTGGAGTTACTAACCTGGAGGCCACCGAAGCCCTTAGCAGGAGTAGTTTTGGCAAAATGACCTATTAGGGAGAGAATTGGGGAGACAGAGCTCCTAGTTCAAGACTACAGACTCACCTCCTTTCACTGACAACAAGGAAATTAAAAAATAAATAAATCCACATCAGTAAAGATTATGGTCTAGGAAGAGAGTCATTAGCAAAGGACATATTTAGACACATTTCTCTGGAAGACTGAAAGTGGATGGGAAGTGTATGAAATAATGAATTGAACAGAAGCCACAGTTCTGAACATGTATATGTTATAATGAAGCTACAGGTAAAAGCCAGTGTTTCTGGGAGAACCCGAAAAAGGCTGCTAGCTCAAAGCTGACTATACAGAGGGGAAAAAGTGAGAAGTAGGCTGAAAATTGCAGAACAACTTGAAAGTTCATCTACTTTATAGTTATGTTGGTCAAGCGGTGCTTGCCCCACCCATTCTCAAAAGCAAAAAAAAAAAAAAAAACAGCACTGGGGAGAGCAAATGTGGTAGCCCCAGTGAAATCGCTGGATCCTACTTACATACCCTAAAAGGAAGCCTGCAGTTAACAGAGCATGTTCATATATACAAAGCAACTGTTGAAGGGAAAGCCTATTGGGAAAACAGACCTAGATTGACCTACACCCCAGGAGAGAAGACCTATGCCAACCACCTATAACATTCAGTCTAGTCATTTATTCTTAACTATGATGGGCAATAAAGGATCACCAGACATACAAGGAAAACCAACAGCACAAAAGAGAAGAACCAGGATAGGAAAACAGAACAAAAAACTAAGAAGAGAAGGAAAATTCAGATACAGAAGATAATTTAATAAAATTCTAATGGGTATACTCAGCAGAGAGTTTCTGGAAGATAATGCAATGTTTTTGTTTTTTAATTTTATTTATTTATTTGAGAGAGAGAGCACACAGAGGGAGAGGGACTTGATCCCACGACTCTGAGATCATGACCTGAGCCAAAGGCAGCCACTTAACCAACTGAGCCACCCAGGAGCCCCAAGATAATGCATTTGTAATAAGCATAAAAGAAAACAGGACAATCAAACACCAAGAAAGGGCTCTTGCTTAGAAATTAAAAACATAATTTGGTATAATTAAAAAAAATAAAAGACAGCCCTGACTATAAAGTGAAAAAAATCTTCCAAGATATAAGAAGCAAGATATAAGGCTTGTAAGAAAATGATCCAGGTCAATATACTATTTTCTAAAACTGCAGAAAGTCACATGTCTTCAAGTCCAAAAGGTCCCACTGGTGCCTCATAGTGCAATGAGAAAAAAAAAAGAAACATATTTAGACACACCTTATGCAAGGTCAGAATAAAAATAAAGGAATCCTAAAGCTTCCACAGAGAAAAAGTACATCACATACAAAGAAATTAAAGTTAGATAATACATCATACATCTCAACTGCAACACCGGATACTAATAATCAATAGAACAATGCCTCGAATCTCTCAGGGTAAAGGATTATGGACCTAGAATTCTATATCTAGCCAAATTATCAACCAAGTGTAATAGAAAAGTAAAAATATTCTCAGATTTTTAAGAACTTAGGGTTTGCCTTCTATACACCCATTCTGATGATTTCTTTCAGAAACTTGAGGGAGAAAACCAAAGAGGAAGAAGTGGGATCCAGGAAATAGTAGATACAACCCAGGAGTGTGACGTTAGCAAGTCCCAGGATAAGAGGTGTGCAGTGGGCCCGGCGAGCAATCAGTGCCGACCAGAGTAGGGGTGGAAGAGCTTTGGGAATTACCTCTAGAATGAAAGTGGATTCCATGCCACAGACAGTAACTAAAGGACCAGAAGATATTATTCATGTGTAAACAAGAGGGTAAAGCACATTATTCTTGTGTAAACAAGAGGGGAAAAGCAATTCGAAACTCCAGGCAAAACAAAAATTGAACAAGAAAGTCAGTATAAATATACAGCAAATTTAAATATTCTGAGCAACTGATTAAATGAAATAAAGGACAGTCACTTTGATCTTCATACTAAGAACTTTTTCCTTCCTGTGGCACAAAGACTGATAGGACAAAACAGTCATTTATTTTCAACTTTCAGTATCCATCTATAGACAAGACACAGAAGACATAATTGTGGTAATGGAACAAAGTAAATGTCACCAAACTTGATATGGTAAAAGGAAATGTAGGCTGAATGAAGGTGCGAAATGAAAGCAAAGGAGAGCCAGAAGGGAAGCGGCTCTCATAGAGGAAAGCCAAGAGATACTGCATAGAGTTAACAGAGAAGACACAGAAAGTATTTGAAGTCACAAAGTTAAGCAACAGAAGAGTTAAACATTATAATATAATCATCCAAATTGGATAGAGAAGGGAAGTAGGAGTTAATGTTCATTAAACCCTCTTCTTTAATAAAGGATAGTCTGTAATTATTGTGTGTAAAGTTAACATTTAAGAAAAAATATATAAAAATATTTTCTATTAATTATGGCGACCACCACAAGATAAGTAGAAATCAAACTGGGAAAAAAATGCATCCCTCTTAGGGCAGGCCTAAAGATGAAAGAGGAAGAGACCTTTGCATGTGTTTTTTTTAACCACATGAAAATATAAATTAGAACTGATGCCTGAAAATGAATGAATGGGAGATAAGAAAATGAAAACAGCATATATATACTATTCTTTCAAAAAGTGTGGCTGTAAAAGAAAGTAGAAAGCAATCAGTAGCTAAAGGAAATGATCTATAATGGGAAATTCTAGAGCAATGCTGGCCATTATGACAGTCTCTGGCCATACGCAGTCATTCAAATTCAAATTCATTAAAGTTAAATTAAATTAATAATTCAGTTCTTCAGTCACATTAGCCACATTTCAAGTGCCCCTGATGCTAGTGGCTACCACAACAAATGGAGCAGACACAGAACATTTTCATCATCACAGAAAGTTCTGTTGGACAGAGCTGTTCCAGAGCATAACCAAATACCGATAAAGGGCCCGATGTATCTCCCACCTTTATCCACATCTTCAGCTTAACTCAACAATTCTTTATATGTGAGCATTCTAAATAAAATGCTGAAAAATATGATGACAAAACTTCACCAACTAAGAATACATGTTCAAAGGTTATTCCATCTACACACTGTGAAAGAAATGTGTGGCATTCTTTTCTTTTTTTTTTTTTTTAAAGATTTTATTTATTTTACAGAGAGAGAGAGCACAAGCAGGGGGATCGGCAAGTGGAGGGAGAGGGAGAAGCAGGCTTCCCGCTGAGCAAGGAGCCTGATGTGGGGCTCGATCCCAGGACCCTGGGATCATGACCTGAGCCGAAGGCAGATGCTTAACCATCTGAGCCACCCAGGCGCCCGTGGCATTATTTTCAATGCAAACCTGCTAACGAAGGGGTGTCTATAACAGTCCCCAAATAATTTGCTTTAGTGAACATTTAGCATATTTGTAATCAGAGTAAAAATATTTGTGGTAACTGTTTCTTTAAAAAAATTTAGGGGTGCCTGGGTGGCTCACTCGTTAAGCATTCGACTCTGATCTCAGCTCAGGTCTTGATCTCCGGGTCGTGAGTTCAAGCCCGTGCTGGGCTCCACACTGAAAGTGGAGCCTACTTTAAAAAAAAAAAAAAAAAAAGAACTTCAAGTTATCTTACTATCACCAATGGGAAATAATTTACAATACCTCAAAAGAGATCATTAGACAAGCTTATTAATACCATGTAAACATTTGAAAGATTACTTTGAGGAATGAAAATCTAACCTCAACAGAAATCAGAACTGAAATCATATTTCCTAAATATTTCCTAGCCAGAGTTAGTAATACCCTCTAGCCTCTAAAGAGGAAATACCAAATCACAGAACTGTAGAGCTGGAGGAACATTAAAGATAACAGAAAAATCTCTCATTTTGGAGCTAGGAAAATGAATGCAGAGAAGGTAAGTGTCTTAGCTCTAAGCCTCCCAGCTCGTCATCGGATGGGCCAAGACTCTAGCACTTCCGACCCTCAGCCTAGCACTGTCTCCCTACACCACAAAGATCTGACAGACTTTACAATTGCATAATAAATGCCAAAACAAATTTTATAATGGCAAGGACTTGTCATTTCTTTAACCCTATGGCCTCTTCATGTCCTTTATTGAAAAGGTACAGAAAATCTGACCAAATTTTCTAAGTTCCAATGACAGTATTATTATTTTAGTTATTATTTAGTTATTATTCTGTTCCCCTATGTAAGAAAGTAAACAAAGAAAGAAAATAAAGAAATAAAAATGTATGCAAATCAGGGCTGAATAACATTTTTCTAAAAACAATGGAGGAGAGTCTAAGGTAGTTTTTTGACTGAAGAATTGTTTTGAAAATGGAAAAAAAAAAAAGGCTCTATAGCTCCAGAAAAATGCACAGGTGGACAAATAAACATAATTTTCCAAACAATGAAACACTCCATGGTACTTCTGAAGACCATCCATGAGCCCCCAAGTTAAGAATCTCTGGGCTAAGGATTAACAATAAATCTTTTCAATTTTATTCTAAACTCTGTATATGTCCTGCAAAAAGTGACCTGAAAGCTATTTTTAATTGTTCATCAACTTTCATTATAGAATTACCTCAACTGACTAAGCTAAACAAGTTTCAATGAGAAAGAGGTTAATAACCAAATCTGATCTACGAAATCCTTATATAGTCACAGTTCCTATCTTTCCTTGGCTAAACTTTTATTACTCTCTCTCTGGAGTATAATCTGTTTCTTACCCTTTCTTATGCTCCTGGACCACACAGGGAAAAGAAGATTTCCCTTACTCCACATTTCAATGCTGAGGACTTTGATCCTTTGGTTTGATTTAGTATTTACAACGTCTAATAGAACAGGTATATAATGAAATTTAATGTGACATTTAACCATAGGTATAACACACATGATAAAAACAACCCTGAAAAATCCTCCTTTAGCTCAAAGGTTATGTGTGGCAATCAGTATCTTTCAGAATTCCATTTACAGGGTAACAATGGACACCATATGTTACATATATAAAGCATAAAAAAACAACTGTCACACAGCTTAGAGGAAGCCTGCTTACCGTCCTGCAAGGGAGAGAATCCAGAGTTGCTCTTCTGCCTGGGTGGTGTTAACAACACAGCCGGTTCAAATATATGTGCTGGAAAACTGTTAGTCAGATTCACACTATCTGTGGGAGTTGGCACCTGAGACAGTTTAACAGGCAAGTCTTCCTGTGCGAATTCAGCCACTTCTTCCCCTCTGAACACCAATGGCATGGAGACATTAGCATTTACAACAGGGCCCTCTGAAGAAGATGAGAGGCTATCAGCACTTACAACCATGGATATATTGCAGGTATTTATACTTACATGCATTTCCACAGAAAGCAAAATCACATGAACTCTAGAGCCTTCACTTTCTAGGCCATATCCTCCTTTAGCTGTAACTCACACCCAAGGCTCCCAAGCGGCCAGCACTGGGAAGAGGCTCTTTTTGAGAAAGGCACTTAGTCCTTGAGAACTGCCCCAGCCATTGAGTTTCTCTCATGCAAGTTAAATTTTAGTCAGCCACTTCTTAGAATCCCTCCTGAGAAAACACTGCTAAATATATAAAATACTTTACCACACATAGACACTCATCAAAGTATTACTTAGAAGCAAAAAACATGAAAAAGCCTAACTGTCCTTTTCAGGCTCTGACACAGGATGGCACAGGAAGTGAAGAAAGGCTTTCCAAACATCACCACAAATGAACAAAAGTTGCACATTTCTAAAACTCAGAATTTCTTTTTCTTTCCAAGACCATCTCCTCTCCTCTTGAACCTGGTGTACAGTGATGAAAAGTGTTGGCACTAAAGCCCCACTAGTCTAGGAGGCAAATTCTGCTACTTCCTAGTTGTGTGATCTTGCTAAGCTACAACCCTCCCAAAGCCTTGGTTTTCTCATCGTGCAAGTAGGGACAACAGTGATACTTACCTCATAAAACTATTATGAGGACTAAATGAGATAATACACATAAAACACTTAAAAAGTGCCTGGCATAGAGCAAGTACCCAATAAATATTAGCTGGAAATAGTGATGGCAACTGTCATAGTGACAATGCTATATATGTATACGTGACCAATAACATGTAAGTTTACAGTTTTGTTTACTCTGTGTTTTAATACCAACCTGGGATAATAAGACCACACTCACCGGGATTGTCTATAATTTTCCTACTCGTGGATCCTCTTTCTGATGCCTGACATTCTTTGTTGCTTTTTATCACTGGACAGTTCTTCATGGCACGTGTGAGCGATATAAGTTGCTCATCTGTTGTGACCATGTATTGCTGAAGTCTTGCCTGGAGAAAAAAGAATGAAATAACATCACTGGCATAGCAGACATCAGATCATCACCTAGATATGTAGAATCGTATCATTACTTTAACTACTCCAGGAACTTCGGACTTTCATTCAAATACTAAAATCATGCATTTGTAAGAACACATAATCATAAATGTTTTAAAAGTCCCATGACAGAGGAATGGTTAAATGGAATAATATTAATTACTAAATACACCACAACAACAGTAAGAATTAACCTTTTTACAGGGCTTCTGATCTATAAAACCTTTTTAGATAAATGATATCAACTGAGCCAAGCTAATTTAATAGAATATATAAACATAACCCTGTAAGAATTTATGTAATGTATATAAAATAATGTTAAGAGAAAATATATACATAGTGATAAGAGATATTATACACACATATATGTGTGTGTGTGTGTGTATATATATATATCCATGTATCTATATATATTTCCAAAATGTACAGACATATGATAAAAATCAGAGATGGTCAGAAGTGAGAAGGATTATTAGAGGGACTACTGAATGAAATATACTAAACAATTTCATACCAGTCCAAATTTTTCCCAAATTCCACAATCATCTCCAATGACCTACTCAGCATCTCCATCTAGAGATGGAGAACTCACATAGGCTTCTCAAACTTAACATGTACAAAACCAAACTCCCCCTGAACATTCCCACCTCATCAACAGCAACTCCATCCTTCTAAATGCTCAGTCCCTAACTGTGGAATCACCCTTGACTCCTCTCACATCCTCTCCTTCGCCCCATATCCAACCCATTCGCAAATCCTACTGCTTGCCTTCAAAATATATTCATAATTTAGTCACTTTTCACAGCTTCTCCCACTTCCAACCTAGACCAGACTGCCAGACCACCTGAATTGTTTCAATAACTCCTATGTGTAATACTCTGCTTCTATGTCTAACCACCTACAGTCTAGTCCTATACTGTTCCCAAAAAAGCTTGAAGCACCTTGGGGCACTACAGTGAACTCACAGGGGCACCACAGGACATTTTAAATTTTTGAGGAAAACACTGCTGTTCAGCATCTGTCAGGCACCAGTGAACCAGTGAACCAGTTTGAGGTAGCTCACAGCTTCAACATTAGATCAAAATACATTTCTTTTGATGATGTCATATCTTCATGGAACTGGGTTTTCATTAGCTGCTATGCTAAAAAGCAACACTGTGTAAAAATTATTGTGGAATAGGAAAAAAGAGTGACAGTATCCAATATGATTCCGAGCTTTGATCTTTTTTTCCCCCAACAATCCCCCTTAATATTTCTTGCAGGGCTGGTTTAGTGGTCACAAACTCCTTTAGTTTTTGTTTGTCTGGGAAACTCTTTATCTCTCCTTCTATTTTGAATGACAGCCTTGCCGGATAGAGTATTCTTGGCTGCATATTTTTCCCATTCAGCACACTGACTATATTCTGCCACTTCTGGCTGCCAAGTTTCTGTGGACGGATCTGCTGAGAACCTGATCTGTCTTCCCTTGTAGGTTAAGGACTTTTTTCCCCTTGCTGCTTTCAGGATTCTTTCCTTGTCTGTGTATTTGGTGAATTTGACTATGCTATACCTTGGCGATGGCCGGCTTTTGTTGAATTTAATGGGAGTTCTCTGCGCTTCTTGGATTTTGATGTCTGTTTCCTTCCTCAGATTAGGGAAATTGTCAGCTATAATTTGCTCGAATAAACCTTCTGCCTCTTTTTCTCTCTCTTCATCTTCTGGGACTCCTATGATACAAATGTTACTCCATTTTAATAAGTTACAGAGTTCCCTAAGTCTAGCTTCATGTCCATTACCTTTGTTTCCCTCTTCTTTTCAGCTTCATTACTTTCCATGATTTTATCTTCTATACCACTGATTCATTCCTTTGCTTCGTCCATCCTCATTTTTATGGCATCCATTCAGGTCTGCATCTCAGTTGTAGCATTTTTAATTTCTGCCTGACTAGATTTTATTTCTTTTATCTCTGCAGTAAGGGATTCTCTAGTGTCTTCTATGCTTTTTTCAAGCCCAGCTGATATCCTTATAATTGTTGTTTTAAATTCTAGTTCTGACATCTTACTTACATCTGCACTGAATAAATATCTGACTGTCATTTCTTCCTGTTCTTTCTTTTGGGGTAAATTCCTCCATCTTGTCATTTTGGAGTGGGAGGAAAAAAAACAAAATAAAACAAAATAAAAATTAAGAAATTAAAAAATTAAATTAAAAAAATAAAATACATACAGGAAGCTAGATGCTAGGTGTGTTTTGGTCTGCTTGTTAGGAGAAGCTCGATAGAAAAAGGTAGAAAGCAAGAAAAGAAAAAGAAAAAAATTTTAAATTTATATATATATAAAATAAAATAATAAATTGCTTTCTGTATCTAAAAAACAAACAAAACAAATAAAAACAAACACACACACACAAAACCCCAAAGGACGCTAGATCCTTTTTCCCCTAAAGCTGAAGCTTAGCAGCACTCTATGATCAGTAGACTCGGTGTGGGTGAGGAGTTTGTGCTGGTCTTCTGGGGGAAGGGCTGCTGCTCAGATTCTCAGGTAGAATTGCCCTAGTGGAGATGTGCCTGCAGGGAGCAGTAGGGTGGAGCTTGGTGTAGCAGCTCCGTTCTCCACTTGGTGGCACTGTTTAGCTCACTGAGGTCAAGCCAGTGGGCATGGGGAGAAGATGGTTCTACTTCTACCCCTTACTCTCATCTCCAGAGCAGGAAACGCAGGCCACCCCTCTTCAGTAAGCCCTCACAGATGCTAAAACAGCGACCCCTCCTGTGTTCGTGGTTTCTGTCAGATCCCTGCCTTCACCCTGTGTGTGTCCAAGCTGTCCACTGCCAAATGGTGCAGCACTCTTGTGTCTTATCCTAGGCTCGGCTGTGTCTCAAAACCCCACACTTCAGAGACACCCCCCCCCACAGCACTGACAGGCACTGATCCTCTGGAGGAAAGTCTCCCTGCATTGTGACCAGTGCCAGCTTGTCCCAGAAGACAGCCTACTACTCTCCCTTTCCCACATTCCACGCCAGTGGTTTTTTAGCTCAACAGCCATGCTCCCACCTTAAGACCTTTGGACCTGCTATTCTAGACTGCCTAGATCGCCCTTCTCTTAGCTATCTGCACACTCACTTCCTCACCTTCTTCGGGCCTTTGTTCAAATGCCACTTCCTCAAACAGGCATGGCCCATCCCAATTTCAATTCCCCACCCTAGGTACTTCCTGTGCCTCTTACCTGCTTTATTCCTCATTACAGTACATATCACCATCTAACTTACAATATACTTCACTTTTCTTTTTTTTTAGGATTTATTTAGAATAAGCTCCACAGAGCAAAGATTTCTTCTTTGTTCACGACTATATCTTCTGCACCAAGAACAGTGCCAGGCCCAAATCAATAAAGATTTGTTGAGTCAATTAGTACATTTTAAAGCTGCTCATCTTCCCAAGAGAATTGATCACCTAAGTTCACACAAACACTTATACATGAATGTTCATAGCAGCATTATTCATTCATAATACACAAAAAGGTAGAAACAACTCAAATGTCCATCAATTGATGAATGGATAAGCAAAATGAGGTATATCCATATAATGGAATATTGGTGGACAACAAAAAGGAATGAAGTACTGACATGTGCTATAAGCCCTGAAAACATTATGCTAAGTGAAAGAAATCTGACACAAAATATCACATATTGCATGATTCCACTTATATGAAATATCCACATTCAGCATATCTATAGAAACACAAAGTAGATTTCTAATTGCCAGGGACTGCAGGGGGAACAGAATGAAGAACAAGCTTCGGGTTTCTCTTTGGCGTGAGGAAAACATTCTGGAATTAGATAATGGTGCTGGTGTACAACTCTGTGAATAGTAAAAACCACTGAACTGTACCCTTTAATAAGATGATTAAATGGTATGTGAACTGTATAGATCAATAAAAAATTGCATGTAGTATATCTAATGTCCACTGATACAACACAACTTGCCTACTAACTGTTGCTTTTCCAGTCTCTTTTGGCTGATAAATAAAAGTAATAATAACTGTCATTGGAGAACAAAGAGATGAATAAAACCATCTCTGCCCTCAAGCAGCTCAGTCTTTTTTTTTTTTTTTTTAGGATTTTATTTATTTATTTGTCAGAAAGAAAGCACAAGCAGGGGGAACAGCAGGCAGAGGGAGAAGCAGGCTCCCTGCTGAGCAAGGAGCCCAGTGCAGGACTGGGATCATGACCTGAGCCTAAGGCGGACGCTTAACTGACTGAGCCACCCAGGTGTCCCTCAAGCAGCTCAGTCTTGATGACAGGTATACATGTATGTGTAACACAATTTGGTAAATGCAATGAGAGCACTATCCAGAGAGTACCAAAAGGGCACAAATAAAGAATATTTAATGCAGCACTGAGGCAGTACAATTAGTTTCTAGAAGAAATACTGTGTAAGTCTTTTAAAAAAAAAGAAGGAGCAATTAGCTAGACAAGTGTCAAAGAGGACTTATCTAATAAATATGAAGATACTGCAAACAACTTTAAATGGCATATGATTACAGGAAGCTTCCTAAATGGTATCCTCTGCTGTTTTGAACTTAAAAGCCGCTATCACGACATTTACTTCACATTTTGGATAAACTGCTATAATATTGCTGGTTACCATTTAAATGTAGATTCGGTCTTCCCCACTAAATAGTATGTTTCTTAAAGATAGCAGACTTATTCTGCATATTATTTGTAGTCCAAGTTTCTACTATAGTACCCCCAATATAATAAATGTTCAATAAAAGCTACCATTGATAATAAAGAAGTGGTAAGTAATCACATCAGCACAACTAAACCAAAGGCAACTAAAAGAGAAATATTCTTGAAGATGTTTTATTCTACTAAACACAGAAAAGTTTGGGATCTCATCTAAGTACCTGGGTAGCAGTATTTTCCTCTCTAAGAAGAAGAATTTCAGCTGTAAGAGCATCAATGAGCTCTCGATGATCACCTAACATTTGTTCCAGTTGCTGCCTCGTCTCTACTTCTTTACGCAGTTGGACCTCGCTCTACAAAAAAAAAAAAAAAAAAAAACTTCCATCAATAATAAGATAAAATTCCCATCCAAAAATAAACTCCCATCAACAGCATAAAATACTGAAAACTAAGAGTTTCTATTCAAAACTGTCAAAGAAAATACTTATGAAGTATATATTATGTGACAGTAATGAGAATTACATATTTTTATTAAAAGGTTTATATTGCATTAAAATGAAATGCTGTGTTCTTTTCCTTTCTTTATATAGAACACAATGAACAGAATGGTATAAAGACTTAAATAACTACAATTTTTGTCGAATAAAGTGGAGGGAAGGACATAAACATATTGCTTGAATATACACAGAGCATCTCTAGAAGGATACACTTGTAATGATAGCTAGCTACAGGGAAGCAAACTGGTTAAATGGAAGTTAATGGTGGGAATCAGAATTTTCAACTATATCCTTCTACTTCTTTTAATTTTATGCCCTGTGATTATAATCACCAATTCAAGAACTAAGTTTGTTAAAATAAAATTAAAAATAAATGACAACAGACTTAAATGGTTTTAACTTTGTAAAGCAAGTGATTAGCTAAAAAGTGGAAGCTACTAAACTTGTAATACTTTCAGAGAGCCAAAAGTACACTCCTGGAGACTCCTAACTTAAGGATGGAAGAATGATAAGACTTTTATAAGTCTGACAGTACAATAAATATTTCACTAAAAATTAATTTTAGGAAGACAGCTCCAGAGAAATTGAAACATCTGAATTAGAGTGATGAATCAACTATTTTATTTTTTTAAAGAATTTTTTTTCAAGATTTTATTTATTTATTTGACAGAGAGAGAGAGAGAGCACAAGCAGGGGAGAGGCAAAGGGAGAGGGAGAAGCAGGCTCCCTGCTCAGCAAGGAGCCCGATGTGGGACTCGATCCCAGGGCACTGGGATCATGACCTGAACCAAAGGCAGATGCTTAACCGACTGAGCCACCCAGGCGCCCCTGAATCAACTATTTTAATAGTAAAATTTCCTTGAACATTTTTTGTTGTATTTGTTTAACAAATTTAAATTTATAAAAAATAAATAAGTTTAAATAGATTTTTTGAAAGGTGAAATGTAGAGCTAACTCTAATCCCACAGCATTCTGAAGACTGATTACTCAAAAATGAATTACAGAAATAATTCTTGCTTCTCTTATAAATTATTTTCACAACAAAAGATCTTCCACTTCAGACAAAGCCCAAGTAGTCACACAGATAACATGAAGAATTTCCCCCATCTGTGTCTACAAATTACAGGCATGCCACTCTCCAAGCTGAAGTGGGAGTAGGAACACAGAGAAAAGCACGAGAATGAGGACACATTTAGTAGTTCTATTGAATTTAATACTGCCAAACAATAATATTCAATGTCAGCAATGATTTCATTTATAGCAGATTTACCTTACCAATTACAATTTACTAAAACTCAAATTAAAATCAACATCACTTATACTAGATGATACATAAATCAGCATGTAGAGGAAAATTAAGACGATAAAGTTTTACTGCAGATAATCTAGAGCTGAGGTATTTTAAACAAAGCTATTCCAACCTGACTATATTTCATTTGGAAATTGCAATAATTTAAGTGTAGAGGGAAAAAAAAAAAAAACCCAAACATTTCTATCAACACTCTGAAGAGGAGACTCTAATAGCCTCTTGCTCTTACCTCTTTCAGGTACCGAACCAGGCGACAGAGGGAGCTCACCAGTGACAGAGTGAAGCCTGTAAGGCCCTGACTGTTCTGCAGTCCCTTGACCTCACGTCCTGTCCATCGTTCATATTCTTCCATTTCATGTTCCACTTCATTTATCATGTGTTTAAGGACATCCAGGCTGGAACTGTTGCTATTTGGTAAGTCTGTGGAGGCTGTGCTAGCTGTTAACACGTTCTTCTTCTGCTTGGAAAGAGCATGTGAATCCACTTTTCCTTTCACTGATAATGACAGAAGTCATTCTATTAGAAGACCAAGAAAAATTATACCAGCAAGCTACTAGAAAAACCATTGACTGTTATTCACAGTTTATAAAAGGTTTTTATAGAAGTTATCACCATTTCTCATAAAAAATTCATACTGTTTCAACCAGGTTTACACTATCTATAATGAATGTACTAGAACCATCTAGTACATGTTATATTTGGAGGCATTTCTTAGCTACCGTTCAACAAAGTCTTAATTAGCTCCAACTGGATGAGTTTAAGGGAAAAAACTTTACTAATTTTTACTAATTACTTTAATAATTACTAATAAACTTTACTAATTACTAAGATTAAGGAAGCTGTATCAAGTTATGTGTTTAATAATTCATCTTTGTAAACTAAGGGACTGAACCTTTCTTTAACAACTGTTTTTGCTTCCTTGAGTTCAGCACTTGTCCCACAACATAACTTGAGTCTAGAGTCTCAGTAGATTCTTCAGACTGAAGCCTGGTCTGGATTCTCTTGACAGCATTGGTAGCATTCAGAGCAGCTAAAAGAAAAAAATATTTCCAAAAGAATCTCAAGTGAACAAAAACAGTTTTAAGCATTCCAATTAATAGATCAATCAGCATTTCATTCAATTAGGTAAAGTCAGTCAAAACTCAAATAATAGTCCTTTAAAAATTACTGTGTTTAAGAAAGAATATAATAAAACAAGTCACTATTCTGTGAGAAATAATACAATGGGGGAAAACAAACCTTTTTGTTCTCCTGATGGAGCGGCAGGTGATGGAGTTCCTGGAGGGCTTTGTGACTGTGTTGTTATTTTCTGCTGAATATCAGTCCACAGTTTATTAATTAACTCAGAATTATCTTCCTTTAGTTGGTGGAGAAATCTATAAATTATGGGACAACAAGCTATATTAGAATTAATAAATGCTATCATTTAAACTGTTCAACTGCTTACATGTTTGATTGAGGGCACTTTTAGTAATTCATAATCAAAGAAAAAATACATTTTGCTTTAACTGATAAGACAGATAGCTAAAATGCCAGTCTTCTTAGTGTTAGAAGAAATAATTCCATCTCCCTCCCAGTTTCCCACCTACCTTGGCTCCTACTCGCAGGAGCAATTTCCCCTTTCTGAGTTTTGTGATAGGGGCCCCATTCTCCTCTCTCTCTCCCAGAGAAAGTACATGGCTTGGTCTTTACTGGTTTCTCTCTCCTGTGAAGGAGGCTGTCCTCAGAACACTTCACTGAAGTAAAGTGACTGGAACAGACTCTGCCCTGAGTCTCTGGGAACAGGGAGAAGGAATGGGAAGAAGGGCTGCAGTGTAGGGAGTTAAACCTTTGGCTATAATCATCTTTCTCATTGATAAGGCTGATAATTTAATCTCCAACCACTTGATTCCTTCATCTATTCCTCAATTGGACTGAGACTTAAAGAGGTAGGTGACAAAAAAGTGGAAACAACCCAGACGTCCACCAATTGATGCGTGGAGAAGTAAAATGCACTACATTCACACAACCATAAAAAGTGCCGGAAAACATAGCTGAGTTGTGTGAAATGCAGAACTCGTAAACAATGAACTTGGATATTTAGCTGTGGAGATTTCCAAGCAAAGTGTTGAAGGTGCAGCCTGTTTTCTTACTGCTGCTTAGAGTGAAATGCAAGAGGAGAGAGATATACTGCAGGAAGAACTATTAAGCCAAAAGGAACCAGAACTTGATGATTTGGGAAATTTTCAGCCTCCCCAGAATGCAAAAGATGCTCAAATTAGGAGACACTACACTGTTAGGAAAGCATGCCCTGGAGAGGACATGTGTATGGCTAGACAATGTTTTGCTAATCTGAAGAGATTAGGCATCTGACTCATGGATCCCCTCAATGATCTCAGCAGAAGCCAGCAACATATATAGGATTATCCAGGGAAGATCTCTGGAGGGACTCTTGTCTAATGGCATACAACATAGAAAGGAGACACACAAGGTCTTTTGAGAATGTTATACCAGCAGAAATACTGCAGCATGGACTGAAAAGGACAGAGATAGTATAAAATGAAGGAAGAGTCAGACTCCCAAAATTCTACAGTCAGCAAACAGGCTGATAAAATTACTCAGCTGTAAACATGGGCTTCAAGGAAAAGGAAGAATGACTTCAAGGCCAGAGCTGGAGATGTAGAGGCCAAATCCACAGGTACAGAGGCTAAGGCCAGAGCCACAGGCACAAAGGACAGAGCCATGGATCCAAAGGGTGAAGCCTCAAGACATAGAAGATTATTACCAGGCTTTGAAACCTAATGGAATTTGCCCTGTTGGGTTTCAAAGTTGCTTAGGACTGGTGACCCCTTTCTTCCTTGGATTTTCAAATGGAATGTCTATAAATTATCCTATGCATGTTCCATCATTGCATTTTCAAAGCAGATAACTTGTTTTCTAGTTCCACAGGATCATATATAGAGAGGAATACTGCCCAGGATAGGTCTTATTCAGAGCTTACCCATACCTGCTTGAGACGATAAGATTTGGTTTGGGCTGATGACATTTAGATGAGATTCTGAACTTGAGTTTCATGCTGAGACACTTGGGGAATATTGAAATGGGGGTGAATATAAATTTTGCAGGTGGGTCACTGAGTGGACTATGGTAGGACCTGAAGATATGTCCATGTTCTAAGCCCTGGATCCTGTAAATGGCCAAAAAGGGTCTTTGCAGGTATGATTAAGTTAAGGATCTTGGGATGTGAGGTTATCCTGGGTGGGCCCTAAATGGGATCATGTATATTTTTATAAAAGAGAGGCAAAGGAAGACTTTAACATACACAGAGAAGAAGGTGATGTGAAGATAGAGGCAGAGACTGGAATGATGCAGCTGTCACAAGCCAAGGAAGACCAACAGCCATCAAAACCTGAATGAGGCAAAGAACAGATTCTCCTCTAGAGCCTCTGGAGGAAGTGTAGCCCTGAAAAAACCTTGATTTTGGTCCAATGAAACTGATTTCAGATTTCTTGCCTCCAGAATTGTGAGAGAATAAATTTCTGTTGTTTTAGCTTATACAGGAATATATATTCATAGAAATTTTCAAACCAGAAGGCACTTAGTCTCCAGATCCCAAGTCTAATGCATCTTCTGATACCTCATGTTTAACAGTTAACAAGTAATATTTTGAGACATAAGGTATTCAAAACTGGAAACCACCTATTCACACAACTAATGAGATAAAACTAACTTTGCCCAACCAAATAAAAAAACAAAAATTTGATTCTAATGTAAAGAATAAAAGCAATATTGGCACAAGATTAGTTATATTTGGGTTCTGAAAGAAAAAGTGCTTAAAAGATGATACATGTTTCCAAGTGTCCTTAAGGAAACAGTGACCAGCTAAATTTGAATCACTCCACACATCCTCCAAAACCCACTAGACAGGGCAACAAAAACAGCAAAAATAGCACATAACCCATACCTTCTACATTATTGGAAGACAGAAAATACTACTAACTTCAAATTATCTGTAAGTAGAAAAATACACACTGAACTCCAGCCAAGATATTTCTTGAGCTCCTGTCAGAAGCCCTAGCAGGGACTGAGGGTAGTTGAAAATAATAAACAGGGAAGAAAGCAGAGAGCCTAATGGTGACAAAACCACCTCCAGAAAGAAAAAGTCCACTCTAAGTATGCAAATACTTAAAAAGGAAGGAAACACACATACACACACACATACAAACCCCAAACATGGGCAGTCAAAATACTACCAAGAAGTGTGTAGAACCCAAGGTGGTAGGTCTTGGAAAAGCACCACTTCTTGATGTGAACAGGAAGAAAGAAGAGTTCTTAGGAGGCTGAGTGCTGAAGGCAAAAAAAAGTGTGTTATCTTAACATGCTTAACTAGGGAGACCAGTTCAAGACAAAAAAAAAAAAAACAACAGTATTGGAAGACAAACCCAAATTTCACCCACTGATACTTAAAAAAAGAGGCATCCATTAAAATAACTGTGCTTCACTATAATTGAGAGAAGACCTACCCCAAACTCCCACCCTCTCCCACAAAATGTACAAACTAAAACAGTCTACATCCACACAAGACAATATAACAAAATAGAAAATTTAATTGAAATATTCCAGCTAATAAAAATTTCTTCCCTCCCAAGAAAAAGCAGAAGAAAACTGTAACAAACACTTTAAATGGAATTAAATATACTTAAACAAGCATTTGGAGATATATATCTTGAATCAGAAGTTCTAAACCTAAGAGCAGAGGTGGACAAAAAAGCAGGAACAAAATAAGAACTGATTGGACTCAGGAAAGAATACAAAGAAAAAGAAAAACTCAGAAATAAAGATTAAATTACAATGTGCCCAATGGCTAATTCTTAAATAAACATTTAATAAGGAAGACTGAAGAATTACAGGAAAACAACAACAAAAAGTAAAGAATAAAAAAGGTTAGAGAGAAAGTACTTGAAATAGAAAATAAGGGGCACCTGGGTGGCTCAGTCATTAAGAGTCTACCTTCAGCTCAGGTCATGATCTCAGGGTCCTGGGACTGAGCCCCACTTCGGGCTCCCTGCTCAGCGGAAAGCCTGCTTCTCCCTGTCCCATTCCCCCTGTTTGTGTTCCCTCTCTCACTGTCTCTCTCTCTGTCAAATGAATAAATAAAATCTTAAAAAAAAAGAAATAGAAAACAAGAAACATCACTTTTATATAATAAAAGGAATCTCTGAAAAAGAAAAAAAAAACAATGATATCAAACTAATATTTGAAACCATAACCCAAGGAAACTTCCAAGAAAAAAAAAAATAAGAAAGAAAGAAAAGAACTGAATCTACACACAAAAAAAGCCAACTGTGTTGGAAAAACCAACCTGAAAAGGTAAACTCAAGACACAGCTTAGCAATGTTTAAATTTTAAAGATAAAAAAAATAAATTTTAAATATAAAGGAAATCAATACATAAAAATGCCAAATTATTTATAAGGGCAAGAAAATTATTCTAGCATCAGACTCGTCAAAGCAACATTCAAAGTAAACCAAGAGTGGAGAACCATTTTCAAAAAAGTTAAGGAAACAAAGCATCAAAGATTTTATATCCGGCCAACCTGTCCTTCAAATATCAAAGCTACAGAAAAACTTGTAAGCTCTCAAGAACTCAAAGAATAGAACTCACAAACCCTACAGCATGAGTTTGTCTAAATGAGTGATCCAACCAAGAGTTAACTAGGGAAACATTATAAAAGGACTGATGATGAGCATTTAATATATTTAACTGTAGCTCCAAGACCAAAACAAAAATAGCAATACACAGGAAAGAATAATATGTAAATGTTTTATGTCCTGTCAAAGCAAAAAAAAATGCAGCTAAAAGAGAAGGACAGAGAGAAAAAGGGAAAGAATGAAAATATAGAATAAATTATTTGTTGCACAGGCCATAGGTGGAAGTCAAAGCATACCATTTAAAGCCAACACACCTGAGAGCAAAGGGTTAAAGAAAATAGGAGACTAAATGGCTCTATAAATGGTAGATATAAAGGCAACCAGTCAAAACAAAATTAATTACTTCCTAAATACCAAAAGAAATGTTTAAGAGAACAGAGAAAACATTACATAGAGAAGGAAAACTATAATTATAGTATAATATATATAGTACTATAAAATAATATGACAAAGTTGACATCAAACACATCAACTGTATCAATAAATATTACAAGTTTACTTCACCAATAAAAAAAAAAGATTTTTAAACTGGCTGAAAAGACAAGACCCAATTCTATGTTGAATACAAAAGATACACCTAGTACACAGTAATTCAGAAAAGCTAAAATAAAAGAATGAGCAAAGATGAACCAAGCAATTAGAAACAAGAAGGCAGAGCTTTTATTCTTGATTATCAAACAAAGTAGAACTGAAGCCAAAGGCATTAAATGTGACAAAGGATACTTTATAATGCTAAAAGCCATAATTCACAATGAAAATACAATACTTATGGATATCCATGTACCAAAAAACACACCAATCAGGATGGAGATATTTAACTTCAAACAGAATTAAATATACTTGAACATCATATGCAAAGAAAAATGGAAAAACACTAACAGAGACTTTAATACACTACTCTCAATATGAGATAGTGACAAAAATAAGTAAAGACAGAGAAGAAGTAAACATCATCATCAATGAAGTAGATCTTAAGGATATACATATAAAATTTTATACCTTGTTAATATAGAATATACCTTCTTCTCAAGCACACAAGTGGAACATTCACAAAAATTTAATCATAAATTAGGTCACAAAGAAAACATCATTAAGTTCCACAAGTAGAAATACTATAAGCACATTGTACACCTTAAACTTACACATTATATGTCAATTATATCTCAATAAAGCTGGGAAACACAAGAAATGGCCTTGGAAAAAAGGGAAGCCCTGTAGATATTTATGCCATATATACATACCTATCTACATTCATATTTGACTGAGAGTTTAGAGAGTTATCCAATTCATTCTCACTTTCTTCGGACTGGCTGTTACCAGTTCCTTCTTCACCATCAGCTACTTCATTAAGAGCCTTTCTCAACACAACAATAAAAATAAAAACACAAGTTGGTCATATGTACACTCATCCTTTGTTTCTTCTTGTCATTATAATAGAGAGATCCCTCCTACTACCACTAACATCTCCACAAGTGCTCTAGGACCTAAACCCTCTCACCTCCTCCTTCCACTCCATCAAGTGCCCCTTCCCTCTCCTGCATCTTCAACCTCTCTATACTGGCTTCAGCTCATCCGCATTTAAATGTGAACAAGTCTCTCTCATTGTATCTTCTCTCTTTTACCACCAAACTTCTTGAAAGAGTCATCCCCCACTTCTCATTTACCACCTATGCCCTACAGCTTTGCTTCTGCCCTACCAATCCACCCCACTTCTCATTTACCACCTATGCCCTACAGCTTTGCTTCTGCCCTACCAATCCACTCAGACTGCTGTCTATAAGGTCAACATCCTTTTTTGATTTGCTCCTAAATAAAATAGATATTTTTCAGTATCTGCCTTCCCTTACTTCTCTTGATTCATTTGACATTAATGACCATTCCTTTCTTTCCTTCAAGATCATCTTGATAACATTCTTCCTTTTAACTGCCAAGATACCATATTTCCCTGGTTTTTCTTCTCTTCTTCTAGCTCTTCCTTCCCAATCTCCTTTATTGGTTCTTTTCTTTCTGTCCTTTCTTAATATCTGGTGGGACTCAAGGTCCTCCCTTTGGACCTTTTCTCCTCTCATCTGACTCCCTTTCTGAATGATTGTATCTAGTTCCAAAGCTGCAATTACAAGTCAAATGCTGTGAATTCTCAAATTTCTATCTTCACCCAGATTTCTCAGGAGTCCTAGACAATTATATCCAACTGCCTAAAAGATATTCCTAGTAGACATCCTACGACACATAAACTCAACATGTCCAAAACTGGTCATCTCCCTAAGCCTCTCCTATCATTCTTCTAGAAGCCTTGTTCCTGCCATATTACCTAAGATCATGAACAGCATTACCATCTACTGAGATGCTCAGCCAGCAAACTGTTATGCTTCTTTCTCATCTGTCACATCCAATCAGCTACCAAATGCTGTCAATTCTATCCCTTTTTAATCTCTCAAACCTATCCCTCTTCCCCTCTACCTCCTTCTCTACTGCCATTGCTTAGGTTAGGCCCTCACCACTTCCACTAAAATTCTAACCTAGTCTTCTAACCAGATCCTCTCACCAGTTTTGTCCTTCCCAAACCCTGCCTCCACTCTACAGTTGATTTCAACATGACTCTACTCTTCCTAAAATCCTTTGGTGGCCCTCCTCTCACTTTCTGGTTCTTTAGCCCTTCATTACCTAGCTCCTCTCTGTCGCTCTAGCCCCAGCTCTTGCCATTCCCCCATTCCCATAATAGAGACTATGATTATCTGAAAGCTAACATTTTTAATTAAGTGCCAAAACATAATGGCTTTTGGCTGGAGATATGTCTAATGGGTTTTGGCTATTTAAAACATGTAACATTCTACTTAATTGCCTTTTGTAAGCAGAAAACAGTAGACTTAAGATTTTTTTTTAATGATTCTGGACCTTGGAATTCCCTAGGATCATCCCTCTATAATTGATGATTCTCCTTTTTTCATAGGATATATAAATAACTTAGGAAATGGCACTAAACAAGTATTGAGTCCTAGTCAGTCCTCAGAAGTTGTTTTATTTTAATATTAAATTCTTCATGAGCTTTTAAAAGACGTTTCCCATTTCAAAATTCTAAACATTTTAATTAAGAGTTTCAGTTAGATTAGGATATAGCTAATTAACATTTTACTACAATAATATAGTTTTCCCACGTAACTGGTCAATAAATTCCAAGTTTCCTGGGTAGCTACTTTCTAAACACACTATTAGAAGAGACTAACATTTAATGAAGAACTAGTCTCTGGAATTACACTAGACACTTTACATAACTTACCTCTGCTCATCCTCACAACAACCATAGTAAGTATATTCTATTCCCATTTAACAAAAAATCAACTCAAGATCCAACAACTAGGACAAACAGAATGTAAACACAGATCCGCCTCACTCTACAGTGGAAGTAAAAAGACTCCCCACTGTTTCCATAATGGCAGATGGAGCCTCAATTTGAATGCCATCTCTGATACTAACTAGCTATGTGATCTTGGATAAGGTACTTAATTTTTCTGAACCTCAGTTTTTTTAATCTGCTAAATGGAGGTCATGATAGTACCTACCTCCTAGGTATTATCATCCAGTCCTATCTTGTTTGGTACAAACATTACTCACCTAAAGTGCAATATGCTTGAGTAAGAACAATTGTAGCAACCATACTTGGTATTTGTTGATATTTAAGTTTTTGAAATGTTTACCACAATACCTACATAAACTTAATTTCAACATAAGCATGATGGCTATAAGGACAGCACATTACCTGAGGCTCCATGATGGATTCACGAAGAATGGCCTGAGTGACAGGGTCTTGATTTACCAAAATAGGACCCTGAGAGGAATCAGGAGCCATAGTTACATTCGGAAACCCTGCAGAAGGAAAAGAAGTCATGATGATTTTACTTCATTTAATTAAATTGACTTCACAAGTACTATACACTGCCGCAGGTTTGTATTAGCACATAAAAATCTTAAATAATAATAATAGCAGCTCACACTTGGATAATGCTTACTATATGCCAGGCACTGTTCTAAATGCTTTTACATATATTAGGTCATTTTACCCTCACAAAATCTGATGAGGTTGTTACTATTATTATTTTATAGATCAGTAAATTGAAACTCAGAGACATGAAGCAAATGGCCCAGAGTCACATTAATAAACCTTAAACTAAAAACAAATGATCTGTTTTTAGGGATTAAAATAAACAATGGATTATATACACATTAAAGTGAATAATGCTATGTATCTGACAAGAGAGAGACTGAAGTAGCCTTAGGCTTCAAATTAAGCTTTACTCAAGTTTTATATAGATAGATACTTTTGCAGTAACTTAACATTAATAAACTGGAAATTAAGTCATATTTACAATAAAATCTTGTACATTGCACCATAAAGTATACTAGTAAATAATAACAACTTACCTTTGCTTAGCTCTGTAATTTGTAATAGTTAATATTCTTAGTGAAAAGCAAACAAATTATAATGAATCTATGCCGAACAACTCCTGTATGCTATCCACTCCAGACTACTTGTACTATAAATAATGTGATGCCCAAAAAAAGATTTAAAATTCTTCCAAACAGCCATTGTGGGCTATGATTAATAAGAAAAAGAAGTGTTTGTTTGAATGAAATACGTTACCTGTGCGCCTACGGGGAAAATCAACAAACAGATCTTTTGCTTCAGCCATCAAATGATCAGATTTTTCTAATACATCCTGCATCTGGTATTGATCAGAAAGAATCTAGACATGTGTTAATGATAAATATTATTATTCAGGAAAAAATCTATATATATACTACGAAATCACAAAGGAAAAGTCCATACAAAGGCACAGAGCATAAAAATAACCATAGGCCACTATCCTCCTAAAATCCTTCAGGGGCAATATCCATAAGTACCAGTAGGTGGGGCTATTACAATAATTAGATTTCATATACTTGACTACAATCCAAGTTAAGAAATATATTATTAAACTGTGACCCAGCATACACACAAATGTAAATGTATAACAAAATAAAAGTCTTACTTAACCTTACTTTTTGAGAACCACTCTGATATTCTTTTAGTTTCTATTCTATTTTTTAAAATAATGGCTACAACACACCAACTCAATTTCACAATCCACTAACAAGTTGTGATCCACAGTCTGAAAAACACTGATTAAAGATATAAATCTCTGAGCCATAAACTCAGAGGTGTTTCAACCTTTAAAGTGATTTCATAATCTGCTAATGGTTCATGATCAACAACTTAAGGAGAATATGAGGTCAGATGTGAGTTTGGGGGCATCAAACAAAGAAGTAACACTTCTGTATTTACAAACAAGCTGGATTTTTATCCTGGAGGGATGAGAACTCAAAAAATACCATTACAGTAGTGCCTCTAATTAGGCACTTTCAACTTAGGAACTTTCATAATTATAAGCAAGGAGATACAGGCAAGTCAACTCTAGCCACCACCACCAGATGGCATTCTTAAATTGAGAGGCAGCTCAAAATTAGAAACTCCCCAGTTTCCAACACTGATTCAAAGCAATAGAGAGGAGCATCTGGTAACAAATGTTCTTACCGGAATCTCTCTAGCCCATGGAAACAAGTATATAATATGACTTCAGTTACTGTTTCAGGACACTGAGAAAAGTAACAAGAATCACATTCTGACATTTTCCCTTTCTTCTGCTGTAGCCAATCTGGTTGGCTGGCTCAGTTGCTGAGAATCAAGTCCTGAATTTGTTCCTTCCACAAAGAGTAAGTTTTGGAATGGTATAAGGCAAAGAGCACATTCAGAAACAGAAGACTGGGATCCCAGGCCCAGTCAAGGGATACTAAGCAAAATCCAACCTCTTTAAGCTTAGGTTCCTAATATGTAAATGAAGATACCACCACCTTCCCTCACCCCAAAGAGGTGTTATAAGAATGTGGACACAGTGAAAACATGTACCATTCTAGAAATATTTGGAATGTTGTTACAACTTAAATTATATTATTCTATGAACCAAATTTCTATCCCTGGTTAGTGATCTTGCAAAGTACACACAATTAGAACTTAGGCAAGAGAGTAAATGGAGCATTATAATCTATCATTTAAACTAGAAAAAATAACACAGAATATTTCCTAATGGCAGTTTTGAGTTTACAATTAAAAAAAAAAATCACTGACCTTCCATCAAAATAAAGAGATATAACTGACAGAAGCAGATTGAAGAGGAATAATTTTATCATCTCAAGACCTGATGATCAAATATAATGAGGTCTCCAGGAAAGCCGCTACCCTATTGCACTTTGCCAGTCTCTGCCCAGCCTTCTTGGGGCAGATGGGTTGAGGGGCCACAGATCAGTGTACTGGCTTTCTTTTGCCCTCTCTAGATTTATTCATCACTCCTTTCTGATAAAACTCATCCTCTTGATAGGTAAACCAATCTCTGCAAGCCCATCTGTATACATTACTTCCCCAGATGGGTTCACGGAGCACAAAATCAAACTTATGAATAGTGGTACATATCTTGGATTTGCAAAGGATCAGCCAAAGTTCCCTTCAAAAACATTATCAAAAACTTTTTATCCTAGCACTTCTGTTCTCTGATAATAAAAACCAGATAGAAATAGGAAATTACAGAGAGATTTGGGAAGTTATTATATTTTTAGAATTTATAAAACTTTATCAAAGTTTCCCTCTCTCTGAATTTGGACCCTCATTTGCTTGATTCCCATGACATGAATGCATCCTACAGCAAATGATTATGCTAGCCAAAGAGCTTTTCTCTTAACTTTGTTAATCTAGGAGTCCAGCTCTGGGGGATGCACTGGTAGCTCCAATACACGATGATACTGCCTAGATGAATATGCCCAAGGAGGCTTCTTCATTTGGTCCCATCACATCCCTTAACATAGACATTACAAATTTAGCAACATTGAAACAATAGATGCACATATCTTTGACTCAGCAGTTCCACTTTTAAGAATTTATCCAAATGGGTGCCTGGGTGGCTCAGTCAGTTAAGCATCTGCCTTTGGCTCAGGTCATGATCTCAGGGTCCTGGGATCAAGTCCCACTTTGCACTCTCTGCTTAGTGGGGAGCCTGCTTCTCCCTCTCACTCTCCCTCTGTGCTCTCCCTGTCTCTCTTTCTCTCTCAAATAAATAAATAAATAAAATCTTTTAAAAAAATAATCTATCCTACAAATATAGTTTTACATGTATTTAAAAACATATTCAAGCATATTCATTGTATTACTTACAGTGACAAGGCAGGTAACAATCTGTGGGTGACAGACCTGCTACTTACCCACCAAACTCCCTTCTTTTCATTTTCCTTTTAACAACAGGATTCCCAAGTTTTAGCCAAGTACACAGCTAGATTTCCTAACCATCATACTAGGTGAGAATGGTCATGTGATGAATTTCTGGACAGTGGGATATAAGACAGAATTTCTGGGTGATATGTAAAAGGAGTAGCATGCCTTCTTTTTCCCTTTTCATGCTGGCTGGATACAGCTGAAGGAAGCAGGAACAGCCATTCTCTACTCAGTGATGGAAGCCCTGGAATAAAGGAACCCAGAGATCCTACCAACTACCAGTTACCTGGGAACTGTTTCATAGAGAGAAAGAGATTTCTATTTTGTTTAAACCACTGTATATTCTTAACCAGAAGCCTAAACTATAGTCCAATACACTTCCTAAGTTTGCACAAATAAAGCACTGGATAAATAAATTGTGGTACATCTGTACATTATCTGGCCATTAAAAAGAAAAAAAAAAAAGAAAAGGTAGATTTCTAAATACTGACATGGGACAACCTCCGAAATATATTGTTAAATGGAAATACTTATCTTACTAATAGCAGAGGTTCTCAACCCTGGTAAGGAATTAAAAGTACATAAAAACTGTCTAAAAAATACCTAAGTGGGGCCATATCACACGTCCACTAAATCAGATTATCTGAGTATAGAAATATCTGACTCCAGATACAGTGATTTTTTTAATGGAAGATCTCAACACTGACTGATCTAATGTGCAGTCAGCGTTGAGAACCACAACATCAGAGCCTGAGGAATGGGACTGAAGGAAAGGCAGAGAGACTTCACTCATCCTCTCCCACCACTCCTCCTTCAATCCCTACTTCAACCACATCCCTTCCTTCAGGACATGAGCAATTCAGGACATGAGCAGGAGCCACCAGAGATGGGACACAAAAGCCCAGCTGCCTCAAAGCGGCTGCCTTTTTTCCTGGTCACTGAGAACTACTACATAATATTCAAATATGTATACCTTGTCCAAGATTATCAAAAGATACTTAAATGTAAAGAACCATATGGTCTCAATCTACTGTTCTTTTTACAAGTCCATGTAAACATTTATTTGGGAGACAGAATTCTTCCTGATGAGATATAAGATTAAGACTTTTACCTTTCACTAACAAGCCTAATGAATTCCTCAAAAGACAGAGTGATTCAAAGCCACAGTGAAAGGTCACCCAGACAGCCAAGTGCCATAAGCTTCAACAATGAACAAGAAGCAACACTACAGGGGCGCCTGGGTGGCTCAGTCGTTAAGTATCTTCCTTCGGCTCAGATCATGGTTCCAGGGTCCTGGGATCGAGCCCCACATCGGGCTCCCTGTTCCGCGGGAAGCCTGCTTCTCCCTCTCTCCCCTGCTTGTGTTCCCTCTCTTACTGTGTCTCTCTCTGTCAAATAAATAAATAAAATCTTAAAAAAAAAAAAAAGCAACACTACGAAGTATATTTCTTTTTCAATGATTTCATCCCAAATCAAAGGTTTTTTGCTGTAGTTTCCTCTTATTTTCCATATTATTTATTCCTACACATCTGATTACTTATCCAAATACCGTACATCTGGCAAAAGATTAAGCCAAAGACAAGTGGCTTACTAACTTGTTGGACAAGCACACATTTTTTTTTCTGCAAAGTAATCAATCTAATAGCACTGTTTGGCACTAATTATGTGCCAAATAATGTACTAGTCAGTTTGTTAGTATATATCACTGAAATCTCGTAACAGTACAATCAGGCAAGTCACATAAACAGTAACTTTCCATGTAGGAATTCAAACCTCCAAACTAGACCCTAATCATACCTCTACTGCTTTTTTCAGAGTCCATGTGTACATCATTGTATAAGGATGCAGTCATTTACTAAAGTCCTTCCAATGTGAATCAAATTTGTGAGGGAAAGAGAGAAATCTATTTATCATTTTCTTCTCTAACTCTAAAGATAATGCAGTTTAGCATTACCTCCTTCATTATAGACAATCTTCTTCTCTCAAGATTAGAAATTTCTGGTTTCTGCCTCTTCCATTTTCTCTTCAAAGCTTTTTCTTGGAGTTCCCAGTGTACTAATGCTCTGTTCTTTGATTTGTGTATTTCATGACGACGTATCTGTACAAAAGAAAAAAATATAAAAGAATGCTTCAGGAAAAAAGAAGTTGCCTATTCAGATGGTGGGACCACCTAATCTAGTTCATCTTCAAAAAATTTTTTCTGGTCCAACATGTGTATATTCATACATATACACAACCAAAATTTTCAGTCTTCTAAATCTTCAAAAGTGATTTTAAAAAAAAAGAAGTATCTAGAACTAGTAGACCTAGCAAAAAGACAAAATGAAAAAAATATTAATTTCTACTTCCTTTGTACAAGATAATCCAATAAAATGTTATTTTCCAATCTATAGGCTGGGATTCATTTAATGGGTGGTAAAATCAATTAGTGGGTCAAACCAACATTTTTTACATAAAACAGAATACAGAGTAGAAAATGTTAAGAGTAAATCACACATAAGAAAGTTAAGAATTGTTCTGTTAAAATATTCAGTTACATATGTTTGTACTGTACAATTACATACACACACACACACACACACACACACACACACACACACACACTGAGAACAATGTAAAAGGCACAAAGTCCACTGACTCGTCTTTGGCAAAGACACACCCATTTCATAATACTCACGTCACTACCAAAAACTAACAATGCAGTATTTTTATAGCCCTGCAATGGCTGCATTTGGAAGTGGGTCACTGGAAAGGCAGAACTCCAGAAAAATGGATTCCTGAAGCAGAGATATGAGCCATAGCTTAAGAGTTGCAGGAGAAGAGTTCACTGAGGTGGCTAAGGAATAGGAGCAGATATTGGCTTTACAAGCACTCTAGTATTCAGAACTATGAAGACGAATAAAATGTACTGCTTTGTTCTCACCATGTAAATAAGAAATCAGTCCATTAAGAGACCAACAACCAAATGCTATTAAGGGTTCTGAACACAAAAAACAAATGAAGATGATATTTTTGAGATAACTGGGGTAATATGAATATGGACTTCGAATTAGAAAATACCAAAAAATTATTGTTACTTTTGTTAGGTGTGATAATGGCATTGTGGTTATATAAAAAAGTCTATATTTTTAAAAATGCAAAATGAGTATGTTGGCACAAGATGACATGTTCCCTGGGATTTGCTTCAAAATGCTATAGTGAAGGAAGGAAAGGGTATGAAAAATGAAGAACTATGGCAAAATTTTAATAACTATTATATCTGGGTAAACAGTACATGGGAGATCTTTATACTTTTGTCTCCATTTTCACGTAAATTTGAAATTTTTCATAAAAAAAAATTTTAAGTCAGTAGGGCATCATTATTATCCTCAATATTTAATGAGTATCTACTAAGATTAAGATTTCTAAGTCCACAAAGACATACAAGATATAGCCCTTATCCCTCAAAAGCATTAACAATCTGCCCAGGGAGATAGGGCACATACGGTTGACCCTTTAATGACACGGGTTTTAACTGCACGGATCCACTTATACATGGATTTTTTTCAATAAATATATAGTACTGTAAATGTAATTTCTCTTCCTTATGATTTTAATAACATTATCTTTTTTCTAGCTTACTTTTTTGTAAGAATACAGTATATAATATTTTTAACACACAAAATATGTGTTAATCAGCTGTTTATGTTATCAGTAAGGCTTCCTGTCAATAGTAGGCTACTAGTTAAGTTTTGGCGGAGTCAAAACTTATACAAGAAATTTCTGACTGGGGCGCCTGGGTGGCTCAGTTGGTTAAGCGACTGCCTTCGGCTCAGGTCATGATCCTGGAGTCCCGGGATCGAGTCCCACATTGGGCTCCCTGCTCAGCAGGGAGTCTGCTTCTCCCTCTGACCCTCTTCCCTCTCGTGCTATCTCTCATTCTCTCTCTCTCAAATAAATAAATAAAATCTTTAAAAAAAAAAAAGAAATTTCTGACTGTGCAGAGGGTGGCACCCCTAACCCCCACATTGTTCAAGGACCAACTGTACATATAAAGATAAATGAAATGCAGTAGACAACACATACACAATGCCTCATATAGATAGTAAGTATGAGAACAGTTTAGAGGAGATACCCATTGTTGGGCAGTTTCAAAAAACTTCAAACTTAGTACAAAACTATAATAATCAAGACAATGTTGTGTGGCATAGGATGGACATATAGATCAGTGGAATAAAACTGACAGTCCAAACTAAACCATTATGTTTATAGACAATTGATTTTCAGCAAGGGTGTCAAGATAATTCAATGGAGAAAGAACAGTCATTTTAACAAATGGTACATGGACAACAGGATATCCATTTAGAAATGAATGAAGATGGACCCCTATTTCACTATATACAAAAATTAACTCAAAATGGATCAAAGACCTAAACATAAGAGCTAAAACTACAAAACTTTTAGAAAGAAACATAGCAGAAATCTTTGTGAATCTTGGGCTAGACAATGGTTTCTTAGATATGATACAAAAAGCACAGTTGATGAAAAAATAAATAAACTGGAGTTCATCAAAATTAAAAATTTTTGTGCTTCAAAGAATACCATTTAGAAAATAAAAAGACAACCAACAGAATGGGAGAAAATATTTACAAATCATATACCTGATAAGGAACTTGGACCCAGAATGTGTAAAGAACTCTTACAACTCAACAATAAAAACACAAGTAATCCAATTTTTAACTGGCTAAGGAATCTGCATCGACATTTCTCCAAAGAAGATAATACAAATGGCCAATAAGCACACAAAAGGATGTTTAACATCATTAGTCACTAGGGCAAATCAAAAACACAATGAGATTCCACTTTACACCCACTTAGGAAAACTAAAACTAAAAATATGGTAATAACATGTGTTGGCAAAGGATATGGAAAAATTGGAACCCTCGTGCCTGCTGGTAAGAATGTAAATAGTGCAGCCCCTTTGAAAAACAGTTTGGCAGCTCTTCATAAAGTTAACTGTAGAGATACCATATGACCCAGCAATTCTACTCCCAGGTATATAACAAGAGAACTGAGAACATATGTTCACACAAAACTTGTACACCAATGTTCAGAACAGCCTTATTCATAACAGTCAAAAAGTGAAAACAATCCAAATGTCCAGCAACTTATCCATACAATGTAACAGTATCAGCAATAATAGGAATGAAGTACTGACACATGCTACAACATGGAGGGGCCTTGAAGACATTATGTTAGACACAAAAGGACACACATCGTATTCCATTTACATGAAATGTCCAGAATAGGGGCGCCTGGGTGGCTCAATTGGTTAAGCGTCTGCCTTCAGCTCAGGTTATGATCCCAGGGTGCTGGGATCGAGTCCCACATCAAGCTGCCTGCTCAGCGGGGAGTCTGCTTTTCCCTCTCCCTCTGCCCCTCCCCCGCTCGTGTTCATGCTCTCTTTCTAAAAAATATATAAATAAAATCTTTTAAAACATAAGTAAAAAAAAAAATATCCAGAATAGACACATCCATAGAGACATAAAGAAGATTAGATGTTGAGGAAGAGGGGCATATGGGGCATATGACTGTTAACAGGTACAGGGTTTCTTTCAGGGAGTGACGAAAATGTTCTAAATTAGAAAATATGAATATACTCAAAACCAATGGGTCATACACATTAAAAGGGTGGATTTTATGGTATGTGAATTGTATTTCAATAAAGCTTTTTTTTTTTTTTTTAGTCTATAGCAGAAACCTTTTTAAAAGTAAGACTTAAACTAGGATAAGGAAACAAAGTAAGATTTGGATAGGTAGACAAGAAGGTAGAGAAACTGTTCCAAGTAAAGAAAATCACATGAACTGAGGCTCAACTGTGGAAATATACCTGGCATATTCAAGGAATAAATTAGTACATTGACAAGAAGTAACAGTAAATAAGGCTAGAGATACCTACAGAGACTAGAAGACAATAGGTGTATACAGGGCAATACTGGAGAGATTTGAACAGAGAGATTTGAAACCAAACCTATCTAATAAAATATTAATACATGCTAAGTGACATTCCCAGGTAAAATCAGGAAGTCCAGATGATATGCTTTTCAATTTCATATAGACATAAGCAAGATGAAATACAATGGAAGAACTTCCAGGAAATACCTCTGGTTTCTATTCTGAAGGTCAGAAACCAAATATCAAATAAAACATTGAACAAATCTTAACTTTTGATATTAAATTTACCAGATCTTCAGGAGTTGCCCGATGAACTGTTAGGTCATTCACAGTATTCTGCAAAAAAAGAACTTTCTTTAAAAAAAAAAGTTTTCTTACAAAATATTAGTATATATTGGATTTTTTTAAAAATAGGATTTCAATGTTTATTCACTTTCTTTGGGTAATTTTCTTACAGGAAAAATTTTCTTTAAACTAAGTTAAAAACATTTAAAATCAATTTTAGTTTATTTTTGATAAATTCATTTTCCTTTTTTTTTTTTTAGAGGCCTTTTTAAAATTTTTTTAACTTTTTTTTTTTTAAGTAATCTCTATGCCCAATGTGTGGCTCAAACTCATGGCTCTAAGATCAACAATTGCATGCTCTACTGACTCAGCCAGCCAGGCGCCCTCAAAAGCCTTTTTTTATTAGTTTGAGCCTGGTATATCTTTTTTCTCCCACATGCCAAATGGGCCTCAGTTAAAAAATTATGTACTTAACTAAGCATGCTAACCTCCAAGAAACCTTTCTTTGAAGAGTTAAGGGATTTGTCTGATCATCACATTTAGCAAGATAAAATTGCTATTTTAAATTGAAATAAAATTATTTCTATTTTTTCATAATATATAAAACAAATGTGTTTATTTAAATTAAAATAAAATGTTAGTTTTATTATTCAAACTTCTTACCATATTTGTTCACATTCTTCAGAGAGTTATGTCACACCTATGAACTTACATTGTTCATTTATATGTGGTTAGGTATGAGTACACGCTAGATTTTAAAGGCTGAAAACAGGGGCACCTGGGTGGCTCAGCCGTTAAGCGTGTCTGCCTTCAGCTCAGGTCATGATCCCAGGGTCCTGAGATCAAGCCCCACATCGGGCTCCCTGCTCAGCGGGAAGCCTGCTTCTCCCTCTCCCACTCCCCCTGCCTGTGTTCCCTCTCTCGCTGTATCTCTATCTGTCAAAAAATAAATAAAATCTTTAAAAAAAAAAAAGTCTCTTAAAAAAATAAAAATAGGGACGCCTGGGTGGCTCAGTCAGTTAAGCGGCTGCCTTCAGCTCAAGTCATGATCCCAGGGTCCTGGGATCGAGTCCCGCATTGGGCTCCTTGCTCAGCAGGGAGCCTGCTTCTCCCTCTGCCTGCAGCTCCCTCTGCCTGCAGCTCCCCCTGCTTGTGCTCTCGCTCACTCTCTCTCACCTATGCTCTCTCTCTCTCTAGCAAATAAATAAAATCTTTAAAAATAATAATAAAAAATAAAAACACAAAAAATAAATAAAAACAAAAATAAAAAAAATAGAGGCTGAAAATAGATTCAAAGTCCTGAGACAAAAAAGACTTCCTGTCCAGGAACGAGTATTCTCAATTTAAATATTAATATGGGTTATTTTTAGTTTTCTTATTAAAAAATAATGGGCTACTTTTAGGTATCTTACAGAAAATAAGCACTAAATTTACCAAGCAGGCATATATTATATTAAAACAACGAATAAAACAGGGTAGTTATGTAATTCAAAATGAGTAAGTTTAACCGAAATTGTAGTTTTCAAACTGCATTCCAGAGAATGAGGCACCTCTAAAGATTCCTAAAAGATAAACTGTGATCACTATAGAGAGGTTAAATTTGTGTGCATGCAAACAACTTAAGCACAGAATATATCATACATAATAAGGGATAAAGTTTGAGGGCACTGTATAATTTCATAAAATGTGAAAACAGTCACTTACGCAAAAAGGCACTAAATCAACATGGCAGATCTACCACACCCCACAACTCCAGGAGCTACCATTATTATTCTGGGTCCATGTAAACAGTACCCCTTGGGATTGTGCAATGCATAACCTACACAGCTTGAAGTAGCTGCCCTGCAATTTGGCCCTCTCCAAAGTGACTTCAGCCATTTTGTTATACAGATTTGGTAAGGCAGGAAATAAAACAAGTTAGAGTTCTACTTCCAACAGATATACAGAGAACTGGATCTGGTAAAATAGATTCCAATATATTCAAAGACTTAACTTTTTGGCCACAGTTTATATTTAGCTCAAGGATTTTCTACACAAAAACTGTTATTCCTTTCATATTAATTTAGAAAAGCACAAGATATAACCATAAGATCTTGAGATTTTTAATAATCATAATAAAATTCAGGCATATAAGGGATATGCTTGAACTTAGTTCTCATGGGTGAAAATATAATTTCATTAATACTACTACTGCTTAAAATGATTTTCTTCTGAAATGGCTTGTAAATATAATTTACAAGCCATTTCAAAAACCATCTCACTATTTTTATCAAAATAGTATTATTCAGTTTGATCTCTCCTTCATTTACTATTTACTCCCAATGACTTAAAACTACTTCCAAGCTTAGTTTACAAAAAACAGATTATTCCAGCACTGGAGATAATAAAAAGCAAATGAGGAAAATGCAATTTCAAATGGTGGGTTTCGATTATGTTTTGAGCAATAGCAGCAAATCAAAATAAATATTAAACTTCCCACAGTAACCACTCTGAAGTGGGTAACTTTTAAGTTATCACATGCATTTTTTTCCTTTTAATCAGTTTCATTGCCTTAGAATCACACCCTAATAATATTTTATAGCCAATCAGATGACAACAAAGCAATATAAACGTAGGTAAGTCCCCCTGAGCCACTTCAAAAAGGCTGTCAGTTTGCCCAGAAGTTTCCAAGTCCAAAAGAATCCCTGAGATCAAAAGTAGTCCCTGACTAGTTGCTCTCCACAACAGAAAGAAAAGGCACCTAAAGTGTCATGGTTCAAACTAAAGTACCAAGCTGTGAAAGATAAAGATGCCCTTGATAATACCAAACAGTAATCAGAGTGGGAGCCAGGGATCGTATGTCCCAGGTACTTGAGACTTGTCTTACATCTTAAGAGAACCTTTGTACTGAAACTGACCAGCTTCTGGAGGTGAAAAACAAAACAGTTCAAGGAGTAAGAGAGCAAGAATCACCTGCTTTTTCAGCCGAAAATGCCACTCGTATGATTATGATGTCATTGGTTGCTATGGGCAAATCTTTAAAAAGTACCAAAAAAAATTCAGACTTCAGTGACACAGGTTAGCTCCAGTTGCCTTAAAGCAGTGAGTTCTCAAAGTGAAGGACAGGGGGACTTTTTAAAAAACATTCTCCCCACCCTCTTAAGATTCCCTCTTCAAAAGAGGTACAGGTTATGACCTTGACGTGTGGATTCTTAAAAAATCCCCGAAGGATTCTGCTCTTCCTTCCAAGACCTGGGATATAACGTGCCCAGAAATCCATTCCACCCTATCACATTCAGAGCACTGTCTCAAGTGATCAGGGCCGTGTCATCACATCTATTCCTCCAGAGCAATTTGACAGGTTTATTATCCCATCTAGACTTACATCCCATTCTTGCTTCACTGACGTTTTCTTCTTCTTTACCTTCAGCACTTTCCTTCCTCCTCCCCGAGGACCATAACGGTTCACTCTGACAAGTGACATCTAGAAGCAATAATCATATCAAATTTTTAAAATACAAGAAAAAGTGGTAATTAAGTATCGCTGGATGGGAACAAAGACATCTAGGAAAATAAACTTTAAAGTGTCAGAAGAAAAATGTAAGCATAATGAAAGAAAGAACCAAAATACTTGGTTCTTTCACTTCACAATTAGAAAGCTGTACTGATAACTATAATAAAACAGGTTTCAAGTTGATAACTTACGTATATTTGCTTAATAAAGAACTCCAGGAATACAAATTATGACTTAAAGCACAGACCTACGACAACAGGCATAAGCTTTGTCAGTTAACAGAGAAAATGTCAGTCACAGGCTAACAATCTCAAAGCAATAGGAAAAAGGCAAAGAGCACTTAAAATCACTACCAGATACATATGTTTACCTAAAAAAAGGTGGCTAAATTTTAGAGAACAAATGAGTTATATCATTTCTAGCATATTTCCACACAATTCTAAGTGGGGGTAATTACTGGTACTAAACTAGCATTTGGAAATTGCTAACATTTGCTTGGCACTCTTAAAATAGCAATGCTAAGGACACTGGACTAAATATTACACAAAATTAGAATAAGACTCATAGTCTCTGTACACTAGGATTTTACAATACATATGTGTGACTTTTAACAAGCAATACGTATACATGACTCCCTTTCCAAAACTTCATTACACACTTTCATTACAGAACTTTCGAGCTGACCCCCTTATTCCAAATTATCCTAAAATAAAGACGGTAGTATCTTCCTTAAGTACCTTTAAAAAAAATGATTTAGTAATTAAAAACATCTAAATCCAAGTATTTTCAAGAGCTTCTCCTCAGTCCTCTTTGCTTTGTCTTATCAATCACATTGACTCCTCAAACATGTTATCTATTTTCAGGGTTTACAATCCCGCAAAAGAGATAAGTGACATTTGAGAATAACATTTAACTGTCTTACGGTGATGGTAATGAGGACAGTGGAGGTGGTGATAATGATGGCATTAGCTAACACAAGTCAGGTACTGTTCTAAGCAAGCTCTTCCCACACAGTATTTCCTTTAATCCTAACAGTAATTCTGTTAAGTATTTACTATTTATTTTACAGATGAGAAAGCTAAGGGACAAAGAACTAACCAACCATGAAGGTCACATAGTAAGTGGCAGAACCATAAACACCATTTTAAAAGATACGGAATAGAGGAGTGCCTGGAACAGAGGCTTGGTTGGGCAACCAAATCTTGGTTTCCTCTCAGGTCATGATCTCAGGTCAAGAGATGGAGCCTTGTGTCAGGCTCCACATGCTCAGCGGGGAGTCTGCTTAAAGATTCTCACCTTCTGCCCCTCCCCCCACTCATGTGCGTGCACGCTCTCACTCTGTCTCCCTCAAATAAATAGAAATATCTCTTTTTAAAATAAACAGGGCGCTGGGTGGCTCAGTCAGTTAAGCATCTGCCTTCAGGTCTCCGGTCATGATCCTGGGATCAAGCGCCCACCCCCCCCTTCGGGCAACCTCCTCAGTGGGGAGTCTGCTTCTCCCTCTCCCTCTGCCCCTTTCCCCTGCACGTACTCTCTCTAATAAATATTTAAAAAATAAACAAACAAATAAATAAAAGATACAGAATAGAATAGAATATTCTGTATCTTTGTTTTGGAAAGGGAGTCATGTATATGTGCTGCTTGTTAAAAGTCACACATATGTATTGTAAAATCCTAGTGTACAGGGACTATTGAGTCTTATTCTAATTTTGTGTAATATTTAGTCCAGTGTCCTTAGCATTGCTATTTTAAGAGTGCCAAACAAATGAATACGTCAAAAATCCAAAACAAACCCTTACATTTATGGTCAGTTTCTTTTCTTTTTTTTTAAATTTTTTATTTAAATTCAATTAGCCAACATATAGTACATCATTAGTTTCAGAGGTAGTGTTCAATAATTTATCAGTTGCGTATAACACCCAGTGCTCATCACATGTGTGGTCAGTTTATTTTCAACAGAGGTGCCAAGAAACAATTCAATAGAGAAAGAACAGTCTTTTTAACAAATGGTGCTGGGACAACTGGAGATCCATATGAAAAAGAATGAATTAAGACCTCTACCTTACAACATATATAAAAATTAACTAAAAACAAGTCACCAACTTCAATGTAAGAGCTAAAAGCACAAAACTCCTGATAGAAAACATAAGCATAAGTCTTCATGAAGCAATGGTTTCTTAGATATAACACTAAAAGCACAAGAAACCAAAGAAAAAATAAAGTGGACTCCATCAAAATTTAAAACTTTCGTGCTTCAAAAAACACCATCAAGAAAATGAAATGACAGCTAACAGAATGGGAGAAAATATTTGCAAATCCCATCTGATAAGAAACCCGGATCCAGGATATATAAAAGAAACTTACAATTCACCAATAAAAACACAAATATTCCAATTTTTAAATGGGTAAGGGAGCTGAAGAAACATTTCTCCAAAGAAGATACTACAATTGGCCAATAAGCACATGAAAAAATGATCAGCACCATTAGTCTTTAGGGAAATGCAAATCAAAACCACAATGACATACCACCTCATACCCATTAGAATGGTTATAATTAAAAAGGTGGAAATAACAAGCGTTGGTGAGAATGTAGAGAAACTGGAATACTCATTTATTGTTAGTGGGAATGTAAAATAGCATGGCCACATTGGAAAACAGTTTGACAGTTCCTGAAAAAGTTAAACTCAGTCACCACAATTCTAGTCCTAGGTATATGCCCAAGAATTGAAAACTTATGTCAATACAAAAACTTGCACATGAATGTTCACAGCAACATTATACTCTTTTTTTTTTTAAGATTTTATTTATTTATTTGAGAGAGAGAGAATGAGAGATAGAAAGCACGAGAGGGAAGAGGGTCAGAGGGAGAAGCAGACTCCCCGCCGAGCTGGGAGCCCGATGTGGGACTCGATCCCGGGACTCCAGGATCATGACCCGAGCCGAAGGCAGTCGCTCAACCAACTGAGCCACCCAGGCGCCCCAAGATTATACTCTTAATAGACAAAAAGTAGAAAAATCCCAAATGTCTGCCAGCTGGTGAATGGATAAATAAAATATGGTATATCCATACAATGGAATATTACTTAGCAATACAAGGAATGAAGTAATGATATATGCTATAACATGGCATATGAACCTTGAGAATATTATGGTAAGAAAAAGAAGCCAGACACCAAAGGCCATATATTGTATGATTCTATTAATATAAAATGTCCAGGATAGGCAAATCCATAGAGACAAAAAATAGACAAGCTGTTGGCAGGGTTTGGAAAGAGGAGGGAATGGAGAGTAATTGCTAATGGGTATGGGGTTTCTTTCTGAGATGATAAAAATGTTCTAAAATGAGCCAGTGGTAATCAATGCACAACTCTGTAAATTTATTTAAAAGCTCTGAACTTCTAAGGGGTAAATTTCACGGTAAGTTATATCTTAATAAAGCTGTTATTTTTTAAAAAGTCATGGAAAAATATAACAGTTGTTGAGAAAGAGTTTCTAATGTATTTTACTCCTTAAATAATGTATTTTACTTTTTAACTCTTTTACTCATCAATTTACTCTGCAGAAATAAAGAAGAATCATAAAATGTCACTAAATCTGTTGGATGAATTATACATCCATTAAAACTGTATTAAGAAAAATGTTTAGAGGTGCCTGGGTGGCTCAGTCATTAAGCGTCTGCCTTCGGCTCAGGTCATGATCCCAGGGTCCTGGGATCAAGCCCCACATCGGGGTCCCTGCCCAGCGGGAAGCCTGCTTCTCCCTCTCCTACTCCCCTGCTTGTGTTCCCTCTCTCGCTGTGTCTCTCTCTGTTAAATAAAAAAAATCTTTAAAAAAAAATGTTTAATGACACAAGAAAACACATAAAATTAAGTGTAAAAAGTAGAATACAGAACCCCATGTATAGTATATTCTCAATGATGTTAATATGCATACATTATTAATAAGCACTTATTTATGCTAAGCATTTCACATTTAATCCCACAACCCTATGAGGAATATTCTGTCTTGAGAGACAATCCGGCACAGTGGTTAAGAGTACAGTCTGAAACCAGACTGTCTGGTTCATATCCCAACTTTGCCAGTAACTGTAAAATGGAACTAATTAAATACATAAGGTGTCGAGAACCCCTACCTAGCACACTAAGTTCTACTTAGGATTAATGATGATGGTGTCAGTGACAACTATTAGTCCTTTCCCAAATGAGAAAAATGGGGCTTTAAAAGATTAAGTGTATTATATCACTCAAAGTCACACAAATAATAATGGGCAGCTGGGAGGCGATATTCAAAACCAGGTCTGACTCAGCAGCAGCTCTTTCTGCCCACGGGTCCTGTCCCATGCTTTAATAAAACCACCTTTTTGGGGAAAAAAAAAAAACAGGTCTCACTAAATGTAATGCACTTCCTAGAAAATGGCACTAATACTGAGTTATCTCTGGTTGGTTCTAGATTTTCCAGATTTTCTACCATGAACCCATATTACTCTTAAAATAATTCAAGTTATATTATTTAAAACACTATACTTATTCAGAGGCTGAAATTCTACCAGCCTCAACTCTGAAAAACCAACCATGAGTCTGATGTATACAAAAGTTTATGAGCAGTCAAAAGGCCCATATACTTCTTTCATTGGTGAGGCCCTTGATATAACAGTATCAGAAATTTAAAAAAAGCAATATCTTTTTTTAAGATTTTCTTTATTTATTTGACAGAGAGAGACATAGTGAGAGAGGGAACACAAGCAAAGGGACTGATAGAGGGAGAAGCAGGCTTCCCACGGAGCAGGGAGCCCGATGTGGGGCTCGATACCTGAGCCGAAGGCAGACACTTAACAACTGAGCCACCCAGGCGCCCTAAGAAAAGCAATATTTTTTAAATCATAGCTATTTGTACACTAACAGTGACTTCTGATGATAAATATAATGTATCCAAACAGAAGTTTTCTTGAGCAAAGAGATATGGAAATTTAATATAAACAATTAAACAGGGGTGCCTGGGTGGCTCAGTTGTTAAGCGTCTGCCTTCAGCTCAGGTCATGATCCCAGGGTCCTGGGATCAAGCCCTGCATCGGTCTCCCTGCTCGGCGGGAAGCCTGCTTCTCCCTCTCCCACTCCCCCTGCTTGTGTTCCCTCTCTCGCTGTGTCTCTGTCAAATAAATAAAGAAAATCTTTAAAAAAAAAAAAATTGAACAAATCCCTATTATTTGTGGGAACGTGAACAGGTTTGAATTTTAGCATAAGAAAATGTAACATCCAAAAAAACCCCATTATTCACTGACAAAAACAGTGAATTTGTTCCCCCAAAATTCATGTTGAATCCTAACCCCCAAAAGTGATGGTATTAGGAGGTGGGGCCTTTGGGAAGTGGGGCCTTTGGGAGGCAAAGCCCTCATGAATGGGACTAATGCTGTCATAAAAGAGGCTCCAAAGAGCTCCCTAACCCCGTTCACCATGTGAGAACACAGCAAGAAGATGGTGGCTAGGAACCAGGAAGAGGGCCCTTACCAAACATGACCATCCTGGAGACTTGATCCTGGACTTCACAGCCTCCGGACTGTGAGAAAAAAATTTCTCATTTATAAGCTACCTAGTGTCTGGTATTTTGTTATGGAAGTCTGATTGGACTACAACAGTCTACTACTGTTCCCTTTTTTTTTTTTAACTTCAATTGAGCCTAGCAAAGCTGGCTGTGGTTACTCTAAGATGAAATGCAATGAATAATGCCATCGTATCATCCCTTACCCTTGAGTTTGGACAGGATCCACGATTTGTTCTGGGTTTTTTTCCCCTGTGATTTGTTTTATCCAATAAAACAAGGCAAATGTGAGAAGAGGTCATTCCTGTGATTACATTAGGCTATACTAGTCTCTGTCTTACGAGAGCAGAGCAAGAGAGTCTCCTGCTGGCCATAAAGAAGCCAAATGCCACGGTGACTGGCTGTGAAAAGGGCCAGAGGGCCGGCAACTCAGAGAATTGTGGGCCGCCTGGAGGGGAAGTGGGCCGCAGGAGGGGAAAGTCAGTCAAGAGACCCCTCAGGCATACAGCCCCAGGGAAATGAATTCTGCCAACAACCTACATGAGCTGAGGTGAGCGTCGAAGCGGACTTTTCCCAAGCTGGGTTCTAGATGAGAATGCAGACCACCAACACCTTAATCATAACTTTGTGAGACCCTAAGCACCCTACCCAGCTAAACCATGTCCAAATTCTTGCCTCACAGAAATTGTGAGATAATTAATGAGTATTGTTTTGAGTCACTAGGTTTGTGGTAATTTGTTATACAGTGTAGGAGACTAATATACTGGCCAACTCTAAATCCCAGCCTGTGTGTGCTAAGATCACAAAGGGAGAACTAAGCTGTAACGCGGGAACCACCCTTGCACTGAGAAGCATTCTCTTAAACATCATCAATACAAGTGGGCATATTTTTCTTAACCCAGGATCAGACTCTGTGGTCTAACAAAGAGATTTTGAGCTGTTTACAGAAATCAGATATCATAAGGGAGCTATAGTTTACATGCTGAAGTGTGAGACTGTAGAGATATTATGATGGTTCATAGTACTAAGGAATACAAAATCAGCAGAGCCCAGAAAATCTAGGCCTATTTGAAAAAAATCTAAGATATTAATACTTACCTAACTGATAAAATTATTTGAAAAAATCTAAAATATTAATACTTTCCTAACTGATAAAATTATTGGAAAGCCCTTTGCAAATCTAAAGACTCCCACTCCTGGAAGCTCTCCCCTCCCTTGGTTTCGAGGACACTCTTTCTCTCGGTTTCTCTCCTATTCGTCTCTTCTTTGCAGGCTCTGCTGGCCCCTCCTCAGATACCACATAATCAAAAAGCTGCACACAGTTCTATCCCAACCCTCTTATCTTTCCATTGGATACCCTCTCTCTTTATCCAATCATTGTTTTTGAGAATCTATCACATGCCAGACACTGACCAGGCACAGGAGACAAAACAGTAAACAGGTCTAATATGGTACAAGCTCTCAGGGAGCTTACTAGAAAGTAAGAAAGGAGTTCACATCTTCCCTCAGTGATCTCACTCATACCCTTGATCAAAGCTACAAATGCACTGGGCACATAAACACACTGTGAAAATGAGCCCCAAATTAAGGATCCACATTTTTCCTCAACACACCAAATGCTCATTTCCAACTGCCTTCTGTGTATATCTCTCAAATATCTCACATACAATGTAGTCAAAATACAGCTTATCATCCATGTCCCCTCCCCACCAACCTCTAGTTCTTGATATATAATTGGCATGCTCAGTAAATGTCTGAACTCAACTGAACTTACAGAATTACCATCCTTCTGGTTGCTCCAGTTTAAAACCTTAGCATCACCTTCTATTCCTTCTTGTCTCTTAGCCAATCAGATACCGGAATCTATTCATTCTTTCCCTGAAATATCTCTCTCATCTGTCCCCTCTTCATCTCTACTACGAATGTTTTTGTCCAAGCACTTTCTTCTAATTGAACTTCTTCACTCATTTGCCACTTCATTACCCATATTTCAACAAATATTTTGAAAGCACCTGCCAAGAGCCAGGCACAAAATACAACAAGAAAGTAAAATAGTCTGCACCCTCAGAGCTTAGGGTTTATCAGAAGACCACAATTAAAATGAGTAATTACAATAAAAAGGGAGGAAATTCAGGGTCATGTTAATACCTTACTCTACCCACAGTAAGAAAAGACCACTATATCCCTCTAATTGCTCCCAAGATGTTTAGCTGAGAGCTAAAGTATGAATAAAGCTAGAAGTGGGGGAAAGAATGTTCCAGGTGGGAGAAAAGGCATTACAAAAGGTTTGAGAAGTTCAGTTTGACTAACAGATTTGAAAAGGTGAGAGGCTAGAAAGAGGTTACAAAGAAAGGCAGAGGACAGATCATGGCCTTCTAAGCTACAGCAATTTAAACACTATCCTAAAGAACCCATAGGAAGCCACTGGAGGATTTTAGGTAAGGGGAGTTACGATGAGATTTAGCAAATCCACTCTGGCTAGTGGAAAACTGACCAAAGGGAAACAGGACCCCGTTCCAAATACTGTCCCTGCAATCAATACTTTACCCCGATACAAGGATAGAGTATAGCCCTCGGCCCTTTACTTTCTTCCCCACAAGATTTTAACGGCTCCCCCCTGCAGAGAGGAATCCAATATGCACTCGGACCCTCTGCCCTCCTTGTGGTCCAGCTGACCTTCCTTAACAGTCTGTGCTCCTCTCACTCGCCTTCACAAGTCGTTCCACCCATCCTTTCTGCTCCGCGTGGAACACCCTTCAGATTTTCACTCCCTTCTCCCTGCGGTAACTCCACTCACTAATCAAAACTCATTCCAGGGGCGCCTGGGTGGCTCAGTCGTTAACCGTCTGCCTTCGGCTCAGGTCATGATCCCAGGGTCCTAGGATCGATCCCCGCATCGGGCTCCCTGCTCGGCGGGAAGCCTGCTTCTCCCTCTCCCACTCCCCCTGCTTGTGTTCCCTTTCTCACTGTCTCTCTCTCTCTCTGTCAAATAAATAAAATCTTAAAAAAAAAAAAAAAAAAAACTCATTCCGGCGGCCCCTCCTGATAAACTCTTTCCTGACCATCCAGTCGACTGACATGACCCTCCCTGTCCCCAAGTACCCTGGGTAGCCTGTCTCCTGCTACACTGCAAATTCCTTGATAGCTACAATACGGTACCCCCCAACTTCCAGCTCTGTGCACAAGTGCCCGACAGCGCTGCGCACACTCAGGGTGCGCCTAAGGGGAGCGCGCTAGACACCAACACACCCAGACACTCATCCTGACACACACAAACGCAAAACACAGAGTCGCGGCGCGCTTTCCGATGTAAGGATCCTCCACCCAGGCGCCTAGAGCCCCAGGGAACAGAAGGGAGACGCCACCACCGTTTTACAGCCCTGCAGCCCGGTCCCTAAGGCTCGCTGGGGATACAGGCTGCAGGCCTCCGCCACGTCGTCGCAACCTGCCTTGCCGTTTCCCGACAGCCTCCTCCACTGCCACTAAAACTTCAGGCTCCAGAACCTCCCGGCCCGCCACAGGTTAACGCAGCCCGCAACTTCCGGGATGTTGCCTAGGCTACCCGAGCCCCACCCCCACTCCCTGGCGTATATCCGGTGAGGCCAGTGCGCAGGCGCCTCCCAAAGTCTGGCCGTAATTACGAGACGAGTTGGCTTCCGTGAGTCCTTTCTTCCCCGGTCTCTGCAAGATTCAGGGCAAAGCTGTGAAGGGGTCGGCCTGTAGCACTAGCCAGTTTCTCGTGAATTTTCTAAAAGAAAGATGTCGCTCTCCACACCAAGCTTCACCTATAACATTTACTTTAACCTTTATTTTTTTTTTTTTACCAAAAATGTTTATACTGCCTACAAATGTGCCGCAGACCATGGTAGGTCCTGCGGGACCTAAAAACAGTCAAGATCCCTGTCCTCAGTACGCTAACTGCATAGTAGTAAACAGCTATCGACGACACAAATGTAAAATCAGAACTGTGACAAGTACTAGAAGATACTTAGTAAATACTAAATTTATAGGAGTATTTGTAGGAATTATTCAGGAAAACTGAAAAGTAGATGAGTCAGCTACCAGGGAAGAATAAAACATCCCTGAAGAATAAAACATCCCTGCAGAGGGAGGCACATATGCGAAGCTGTGTGGCAAGTGCAAAGAACTGGAAGAAGTTCAGTATATCTGAAGTCGAGAGAGCATGGGAGCTTGGTGTAAGGGAAGCTGATTTAATAGGCTAGAGCCAGGACAGAAAGAGCTATGTGGGCCATGTTAAGGACTTTACAAGCATTTTATTTGAAAAAGGAGTTAATTTGCTCCAATATGACAGCTTCCTTTAGTCCCTGGTTTTTCTAGTGTTAAGACATCCATACAGGGATCAGCAAATACATAGTCAGCACCTTCTAGATGCTAAGAACTGCCTTCTGATAGTTTCCACTCTCATTGGGAAATAGATATTACATCTGTTGAGGTAGATATATTCGCTGATCAATCAATATAATAATTAGCTGCATACATCCTCAACTCCCTTCCCCTCTCTGAATTACTGTAATACTGGGCAAAGCCACAATTCTGGCCTTAGCAAAACTACATATTAAGTGCCTGCACCTTTGCAACTGAAACTGGAAGGAGATAAACACCCAACCATGTTGACTTTAAATTCATGATCACTAATTTTAAGTGTGCCCTTTAAGATGCCCAAAAACTATATTAAAGTTCCCCCTCCATTGATTTCTCCTACCCTCCTACATGACAACTTTATACCTTCTATCGCATCCAACATATCAACCTCTATCCTCAGTCTCAGCCAGTGATCTTGCTTCCTAATTCATTGAACACTGAAGCAATCTGAGGAGAATTTCCATAAGCTCCCATTGCTAATTCAATCCTTCTATCGCATCTTTACTCACAAACCTGCCTTCCAGAAGCTTAACAAAACCTAAACACAAGATGAAGAGCATTACATCAGTGTACATAATAAATTACACATTAATAAACAGTGATAATAAAAAAATTTTAAAGGACTCAGAGAGAAACATTACAGAGAAACAAAAATAAAGATAACATATTTCTCATTAGAAACATTGCAAGTGAGAAGACAGAACAGTTAAATATATTGAAAGAAAAAAAACTGTCAACCTAGAATTCTATATCTGACAAAAATATCTTTTTTAAAATGAGGATAAAATAAAGATGCTTCCACACATAACTGATAGACTTTATCACCAGTAGATTCTCACTATGAGAAATGTTAAAGTAAATACTTCAAACAGAAGGACAACATACCAGATAGAAATCTGAATCTACACAATGAAGAGCACCGGAAATAGCTGTAGGAGTAAGTATATACAATTATTTTTCTTATTATTTTAATCTCTTTAAAAGTAACTAACTACTTAAATAAATATAATAAAAATGTATTGTGAGGTTTAAAATATATGTAAAAGTAAAATGCATGGCAACAATTGCAAAAATGCCAGAGGAGAAAAATGGAAGTCTGTTACTATAAGATTCTTATATTATTCCTGATGTGTATAATATTACTTGCAGGTACACTGTAATAAGTTAAATATGTATATCATAAAACCTAAAGCCATCATGAAAATACTAAATACTAAAAATACTAAAAATTACTTGACTAATCTAAAAGTAAGCAGAAAAAGTACAAAAAAAGGAAACAAAGAACAAGTGGGAGAAATAGAAAACAAATAGCAAGATGATAGAGTCATATCAATTATTACATTAAATGTAAATGGTCTAAATACCCCTATTAAATGGCAGAGATTGTCAGATTATTTTTTTAATTGCTGTCTATTAGAAGAAACATACATGAATATAAAAACTGAAGTTTAAAGTACAAAGGTAGAAAGATATATCATGCCAACACTGGTCAAATGAAGTTGGAATGGCTTCATCAGTATTAGATGAACTAGTTTTCAGAGCACAGAATATTACCAGGGATTAAAAAAAAAAAAATCATTTCATGATGGCAAAGAGGACATTAAGTCAAAAATATATAAAAATCCTAAACATTTATTCACTTAATAAGAGAGCTTCAAAATAAATGAAGCAAAAACTGATGGAACTGCAATATAAAATTAAAAGTCCACAATTACAATCAGAAATTTCAGTGCCCTTCACTGAATGATTTGTAATACAAATAGGCAGAAAATCAGCAAGGTTATAAAAGACTTTACAACACTATCAACCATTATGACCTGATTGACATTCATAGAACACTAGTCCAACAACCAGCAGAATCCACATTCTTTTCATGTACATACAGAAATTTTAGCAAGATGGACAATAACCTGGACCATAAAACAAATTTCAATAAATGTAGAAAGAATCAAGTCATGCTAGAAATGTTCTCTGATTACAACGTTATTAAATTAGAAATCAGTAACATAATGATTCTTGTCAAATCCCTCAAAATTTGGGGAAAAAATAATAATACACATCTTAAAAAGCCATTAGTCAAACAAGAAATCAAACCAGAATGTATTTTGAACTAAATGAAAATGAAAATACAGCATATCAAAATTTGTGAAATGTAACAGAAATAGTACTTCAAGAGAAACGCATGGCACTAAACACCTATATAGAAGAAAAAGTCTCAAATCAATGACTTCAGAAATTAGATAAATAAATTTTAAAAAGTTAAATCCAAAGTAATAAGAAGAAATAACATAATAAAGATCAAAACTGAATCAATAAAATAGGCAAAATAATAAAGAAAACTAATGACAGTGATGGTTGAATCTTTGAGAAGATTGATTAAATTGCTAAACCTCTAAACAAATTGATCAGGAAAACTACCTATAAATTACCAATATCAGAAATAAGAGAGGTGAAATATTCTACAGACACTAACAGGATGTATTTTGAGCAACTATATGGTAATAAATTTAATAACACAGATAAATGGCCAACTTTCCTGAAAGACATAAATTAGCAAAGCTTTCTCAAGAAAAAAAAATGGATAAGATGAATTGCTCTGTATCTATTATAGGGAGGAAACAGGAGAGAGATATAAAGGAGGAAAGAAACTTTAGAGGGTAATGGATATATAGATAATGGCTTCACAGTTATGTATATATATAACACAGGTGATATCTGCACTTTAAATATGTGAAGTTCATTGTCAGTTATACTCAAGAAAGCTGTTTATATAGATTTCTCTGGGTGGTCCAAATATAAGCCAGATGTGCTCCCCAAACCATAAGATGTCCTGCTTCTACTTAGCCTAATTCCAGCCTCCCTATTCCAACTTCTAATCAGTGCTTCTGAAGTCTTCCCTTTATTTCACTATAAATCTTTTTCACTTCCCTCCTGTCTTTAAGTCTCTGCCAAATGTAAGTGATGGTGGCTGAAATCTTTCCTATATTAAGTTCTGAATAAACAATCTGTTTATTCTCATGTCAGTAGACTTTGTATCCACAACTGCTTATATTTTTTAATGACATTGATTTTTTTTAATATTAGCAAGATTTATAAGAATACCTGATAAGATCCCTTTCAGTGAGGGTCAAGAGTATTTTTTATCCAATGTCTCTTCCAATAGATGAAATTGCCTGGTTTATGACCATAAAGAGCCTATTTAAGATTTATTTATTTGAGAGAGAGCAAGAGAGAGAGAGAGCACATGCAAGTTGGGGGAGGGGCAGAGGGAGCGAATCTTCAAGCAGACTCCCCACTAAGCAGGGAGCCCAACACAGGGCTCAGTCCCACACTGCATGAGATCATGACCTGAGCTGAAACCAAGAGTTGGATGCTCAACCAACTGAGCCACCCAGGTGCCCCATAAAGAGCCTATTTAAGAAGTGTTGTGAGAAGCTGGCCTTAACTTGTTCATGGGTATAGTACATGATTCCCTTGCAATATTTTGCCACATCTCCATGATACAGAGAAGAGTCTAATATCAGGCATAAAATTTCTAAATGTATGGGCCTTCCTGTTAACACTTCATAAGGACATAACCAATGTGTCTCTGAGGGAATGGATCATATGGCCTTATGGACTAGCAGGAGTACCTTTAGCCAAGGGAGCTCAAGGATTTCTGAAAGTCTGGCTAATTTTAATTTAAGGATGCCATTGGTTCTTTTGATTTTTCCAGAAGTTTGTGGGTGGTAATGACAGTACAGTTTTTGAGAAGGGGCAATGCCTTACAAAGTTCTTTTAAAAGGATTCGTATAAATTGTGTCTTGGTCATTTGATATAAAAATGGATATACCCCAGGTTGGAAACATAAAATCAAGCAGGTTTTCAGAGACCAAAAAAAAATTACAAGCAAAGGTTTTCAGCAAGGAAATGCTTTAACCCATCCTAAAAATAAATAAATCCTGTGGAGAGTGGGAACTGGAAAAAATTCATCTGAAGGTGTTTAAAGGGTCCTTAAGGCTTTGGCTCCCACCATGCCTCATCTTTACAGTTTTCCCAGGTTGTGCTGTTCACAAGTAACACATGACCCACAAATAACCTCCACTGTCTTTTTAAAGTTTCCCAACCAAGGTTGACTTAAAATTGTAAGCAATTTTTTTTTAAGATTTTACTTATTTATTTGACAGAGAGAGAGAGAGAGCCAGAGAGCACAAGTGGGGGGAAACAGCAGAGGGAAAGGGAGAAGCAGGCTCCCCACTGAGGAGGGAGCCTGAGCAGGGAGCCTGACGTGGGGCTTGATCCTAGGACCCTGGGATCATGATCTGAGCCGAAGGCAGATGCTTAACCAACTGAGCCACCCAGGCTCAGTGATGAGTCATTTCATGGAGCAATTCAGCTAATATCCATTTGAAATCATCTGGTGCCACCAAATGGCCATCTTGAGTGTGCCGAGGATGATCTCAGTGAAGGATATTCTGCGTCCATTTCCAAATCAGGGGCTTAATGTGGGTATTTAATGATGGCCTCTTTGACTCAATTCAGAGATTTATCCTTTGGGGTTTTAGTTTGTATCATAAGCTTGGTTAAGGCAGCTTGTTTGCCAAAATGATCTGCTAGAGGATTTCCCTTAACTCTGCTAGCAGGGGCCTTAATCTTTACAATAGCCATCTCCCTGGGAAGTAGAAGTGTATCTAAAAATTCCTTAACTTGTTGTCCACTTCCAATGAGTGTTCCAGCAGAGGTGAGGAAATCTTTTTGTTTCTAAAGCATCATGCACTACTCCAGAAGTATGCCTGCTATCTGCATACGTGTTTATTTACTCTCAGGTCTTTGGCTGGTTGACAAGCTCTCCTAAGTGTTATAAATTCTGCCATATGGACTAACTTTACCTCAGGTAGGGGACTATCCTATAAAGGAGAGTTTAGATTAGTGATAGCATTAGAGATAGCCTAATAACTCCAGTTTCAATTTTGAAGTATGGCCCATGAACAAATAGTAGGGCAATATTCTCAATGCAAGTCTCCAATAAAGCTAAGCAAAGTGCCATAAGTCCCCTAACTGAAGTTAAGACAATTATGGGGTTCCTCTTCTTCAGAGCAGAAGAGTGGTAGGATTCGGGATGCTGCAGCGTGGATAGGAATGTAAAAGGGAGAGGGCAACAGAAATCCCTAAGAGGTCAATCAACGGACTGCAAGGTGTTGCATGTTCTCAGGGACTAGTCACATCTGTACTGCATGAGGAACCGTAAGACCAAACAGGGAACCTAGAATTAACTCCGCAGAAGCATGGACAAGTTTTGCAGCGCAGTATTGCCCTAACACAAAGGGTATCAGCCTTTGCAACTGGAGTGGGGATGAGGCTACAGTAAGTGATGGGTTTTGATGGTGTCCATGAAGTTGAATTAAAGTCCCAAGGCTTTAAACCCCAGAACACTCATGCACAAATAGACAAAAGGTTTCTGTTGTTGGTAGGGATGTCCAGGGAAGCAGGCTGCCGAGGAGCCTTCTTCAGATTAAAAGAAGGCTTGTGTAACACTTGGGCTCCCAGAAGAAAGTGGATCTTACTAAAGACATAGCCATCTCATAAAAAGGTGTCACAGTCTCAGAAAAAAAAATTACACCCATTGTCTGAAATATCAAGTTAGGCCTAGATGTCATCTCAGTTGTAATTTTGTGAGGGTTCTAGGGTAGTTTGGGATAGTCTTTATCCTGTTATGAGAGAATGTTTTTCCCTCCTTCAAATAGCTCATGTCCTAAATAATGTACTATGTTTTGACAAAATTGTAATTATCTTTTTTGAAACGTTATGCCTTTTTTTCTGTTAAGCCAAGAGCTACAGGCTTCTCTGAACAAAGTATGAAATCACCTGTATATTATATCAGAAATGAAACACAAGGAAAATTTGGATCTTTTAATTATTGATTAAGGGCTAAGAAAAATAGGAGGGGGTTTCAAGGCACCCTTAGGGCCTAGCTATCCATGTATATCATTGTCCCCTCAGAGGAAGGCAAAAAGACATTGACTCTAAGGTGTAGGAATACACCCAGAAAAGGCACAGCAATGATCCACTACAGAGAAGGAGGTGGTTTGTGGGGGAGTTGATGATAGGATGGAATTTGGGTTAGGTATTAATGGAGAAGGAGAGATAACAATGGTATTGGTGTCCTGAGATCTTAAACAAATCAATATACTTGTCCATTTGGTTTCTTTACTGGCAAGACAGGAATGTTGCAAGGGTTAGTGCAGGTTATGAAAAGGACTCTTGATATGAGGCTCTCAACTATAAATTTGAGGCTTTTCTTGCTCTAGCTTCTAACTTTGGGGAAGTTTGGGAATTTGATAAGATCTATCTGAACTTTCATAGATTCTGTTCCAATTATTTTTCTTATGTCAATGGGAATTTTAGCCCATGAAGAGTCAAGTACAATGTCAAGATCTGTAACAGGAGCATACATCAAGGATAGTGGAGAAGGAAAGTTTTATATAGAGCAGACACAAGTTGATTAGGAATTGATACATCCACTGAAACCTCAAAAAATAGTCCCTCTGGTGTGCAATTAATATTACAGTTTTATTTGCAAAGTAGATCTCTCCCTAATAAATTTGTAGATGTGGTATCACAGAGCAGGAAGAAATATTTTTCAATCCAGGATGCAAAAGTTGTAGTCAGGGCTGGGATATAGGGACAAATCTGTGAGTTGTTTGAAATACTTATACTTTTGTTCTATGTTCACTCCAAGGAAGAGGTTGAGCAAAGATGGCAGGATTTGATGTAGAACAATTAGTGTTGTTGGAAGATATTTTCTATTTATCCCCAAATCTCCTATAGTTTCATTTTTCTATTTGTTTGCATGATTAAATTATGATCCAGTCAACTTTTATTAGCAGTGTTTCAGGTATGGCTTTTAGGAGACTTTGAATTATTTTTCTGACCCTAAGGTTTTTTGTGGAGGATCCTGGAGGTCCCTCTCCGGGTTGGTCCAATCAGCTTTTGTCATCCAGGATTTAGCATCTGAGGTTCTGATCAACATGCATACAAGTTGATATAGGTCAGGCAACTCTGGATCATGTGCATCCAAAGAATTACAAATTCTTCTATGAATCTTTGCTCAGTCTTGTTTAGGTTTAGGGAAATCTTTCATTATAGCTCTTAATTCATCTTGGATCCAAAGTTTAAATTCTACAGTCACTTGCATATCTGGCTTATGGGAGGGATAGACTATTGGAGGCAACTAGCATTTGGAGGTTTTAGAAAGTTGCTGAGAAAAGACCAAGCAGCTGGACAAGGGGAAGAGGAAGGAGGAGGTGCAGAAGGAGGGACTTTAGAGGGATAAGGGGGAAGTGAGAGAGCTGGCCACAGGAAGGCAACTGGAGGACTTGGAGGGGGAGGACTTACTATGGAAATGAATCTAGATTATTGGCTAAGCTTGCCAAATTTCTCATTAGCTTTGACCAAAGAATATTTTAGTAAAGCAATTTTTGAACACAATTCATTTAATCCAAGATTCCATTGGATCTGAGAAATCTTTATTCTTTTTCTTTTCTAAAGCACCTTTCAAATAAACAATTTTGGTCAAGGCCAGTGTTCCACAGAGTGGCCATTGAAGGCTCAGGTCATCCTTGGTGAAGTGTCACCATTTGAAACATAGGTGCAGGAATTAGAATTGTAATGAGTGGACATATAAGAAGTTGGAGCTTCTCCAAAAGGAAGAGAAGAATTAGACTTAGCCAAGCCTGTAAGAGTTAGCAGCTGAAAGTGATGCTTGTGCACCGTGAGTCTTGAGACCCCAACTTGAAGGTAGTTGCCTCCAAATGTAGATCCAACAACCTACACCTGCAGGCAGGTGGAAAACCAGAGAGAATGTTCTCTGTGGATCAAAGCCAAACTCTAAGGGCAAAACAATTGAAACAAAGGATAGCCTAGTTTTATAGGTGATCCAAAGCAAAGTTTGTCCAAAAGAATGCTGGACCAGTGTTCTACTCTATGACAAACAATACTTTTGGACAATATAACACAAAACGGAAGCAGGAAAGAGAGCAAAAAGGGGTGAAAAGTAATGGCCGGACTCCACCAAAGATGCCAAATAAATGGGAACCAACAGCAAAACCCAGTTATCAAACTGAGATGAGATAGCCAAAGAACTCAAAAGCAAAGAAAGCAGAGCTCAGACACGGTGCTCACTCACCATGTCAACACATACCCAACACTGCAAGCTGCAAGGCATGAGGGGCCTTGGTGTGTAGCACACCTGGTTAAAGGTTGGAGTCCATGGTGACAGGTAATACAGACAGTATCTCATTGGAGCCTTCAGGAAAACTATGGAAATAAGAAAGACCACTCAAATGAAAACAGGTTATTTATTCAGAGCTTGCTTGCTATAGCAAGCCACCATCACCTGCATTTGGCCAAGACTCAAAGGCAGGCAGGGGACAGGGAAAGCTTTATAATGAAAAAAAGGCAAGGTTTCAGAATACTCTGATTGTATCTTGGTGGCATAGAGAAGCTGCAAGTAGGCTAACTAGAAGTGGGGTATTTTTATGGTTTGCAGAGCATATTTGGATTCCTCCGATTGATCTTGAGTTGGGAGCAGAGGCAAAAATTGGGGAAGTTGGCAGTCACTGACCAAGTCCTGATTGTTCTGGGCCATTTGCTACAAAGACTGTGGTTTGGCTTCCTAGACCGGTTGCTGTAAAGTTTGGGGTCAGAGGTCTATTATCATATATGGTCTAGCCATTGTGTGTTCGTATATTCGGCCTGTCACAGTGGAAGCTTGGCATTGTAGATATTCTACAAGCCTGATTGATGGACCATATTTAACTTTTTAGCTGTTGAACTAGGAGTCATACAATAACAATATTTGGTGATACAACATGTTAAACTTTCTAATAAAATTTCAAATACATTCTTCTCCCCCCCCACCCCCTTATCCTTACAGCAACCTTGTAATCCTGGGAGGTTAAATGCCCAAGGTCATTCAATGGAATGAGGATTAGATCATAGTATAATTTGTAATATACAATTCAAATTGTTATATGTGTCATCTATAAGAGCTTTAAAATAAATATTTTGAGTTCTTTGCTAAGATAAAGGATCTGTTCTAGTCACTTCTAATTTCAGTGCTTAAAGTTAGGGTCATAGCTCCCTCAAATACCTACAAGGCTGTCATGTGGAAGAAGGATTAAGTTTATTCCTATGGCTCCAGAGGGCAGAACCCATGCCAGTGAGTGGAAGAGAGGCAGATTTCAATTTAGAATGTGAAATATTGTTCTAATAATGAGACACTTGCCCCCAAAAGAAGGAGTTACCTTGTGAAAAATGCAGTTCCTCATCTCTTGTGGTGCTGAGTAGGACTCCATGACCCTCTAGCTGTAGAGAGTGCTTGAACTGGCCAGGCCAGCTAACCTTGAAGGACTTGATAAACTTCAAGTTTATGAAATTTTGTTAAATTCTAAAAAGAGGCATACGCATTTTAAATATAGCAGTTTAATGTCATTCAAATTCTGGATGAAATTATTATATTCCTTAAAACAATGAGCTGTACTTTAAACTTTACCCCCAGACTCCTTATTTTTGTCGTTATACCCATACATTTTCAAGAACATTTATTTAAAAGTGAAAATTGTCCTAATAAGGACTCTCTAACTCAATCTGCCATCAGCACTGTTTTCTGATTGCACAGTTATAAAACATTATACCAAATGTATTGAACTCATTTGTGATATTTTAATAAATTATAGAAATTCAATGACGTTAAAAAAAAAAAAAAGAAACCTGGGGTGCCTGGGTGGTTCAGTCGGTTATGCCTCAGACTCTGGATTTTGGCTCAGGACATGATTGATCTCAGGGGCCTGAAATCCATCCCTGAGTGGGGCTCTGGGCTGGGTGTGGGCCCTACTTGAGATTCTCTGTCTCCCTCACCACTACCCCTCCCCCTTCTTGCTCTTTCTCTCTCAAATAACTAAATAAATCAAACCCTCCCTTTGAATGGTAAATAGTAGGATTTTAATCTGTAACTTAATTCTTTGAACACGATCTTTTCTTCTTCTGGCTTCTCTTTAAATGTTCCTTCAGATTGAATGCGGTTATATTACTTTCTAGTTTACAAATAACTTGAAGCTGAAATAAGAGAGTAAGTTCTCTTCTACACCTGAACTGTGCTTGTTTGATGTTCCCCAAGGACTTCCCAGGGATCCTCTTCCCACCTCACCCCTTATCTGCCTCTTCCAACTGTTTAAATCAAATCCCCTAAGTTTTGCCAGAAGGAGAGTTCCTTTTAATGGGCTGTGGTTTCTCTCATTTGAAAAACAATTCAGAATCCCAGGGCTTCTCCCAGAATCTAAGAAGTCATTGCAGAGGTAAAGTAGGCAAGAAGTTGGGGAGGACGGGAAGAAACCCGCTGCAGAAAGCCAGCTTCACTGAGACGTCCTTGACAACTTCTGGGACCAGATTTCAGGAGTGGTGGAAATTGTCTTCTTTACCCTTTCTCTTCAGTTTTTATGACTGTACATATTTAAAAGGGACACAAACAGTGAGGGAGAGAGAAAGCGATGATGTGAGGCTCTCCCTGAGAATAGAAGATGATAAGGAAATAAAACAGGTGTCTGGGAAGGGGTTCTGTTAGAGAAGGGAGAACTGTGTAAAGTTAGCAACCATCATTCAAACGGGCAGTTCTCTGCAGGTAGCAGACAGGAAAAGCAAACTCGTGCACCCTCTTTGGGGACAGGCTCTGTGGCTTTCTGTTTCTTCGCTTGCAGTCAGGGTGCACGTTTACTTGAAACAGACTCTATTTCCTGCTTCGTGGCTAGTCAGGTTGACTCTTCAGGACTAGCGAATATTTCTGTTTTAATGTCTCTAATGCCTTTTTAAATTTATTTATTATTATTATTTTTTTGAGATTGAGTAGGGAAGAGATCTGTTGAAATCCTGACTGGGTAAGTGGGGGATTATGAGAAATGAGAAAATGGGAAGGAAAAGGATTTAGAAGCCGGAGAGCAAAACAGTAGCCCCAGGCCCCCGTACCCCTGGCCGGCGACCTCCCGCGGAGACCCCAGGCGGCTGCATCAATATTTGATCAGTCCTTCGCCCGGGGGCTGCCAGCACTCGCCAGAGGGGCTTGCCAGGCATCACCCGCGCCGCGCTGAAGCCGGCGCCCAGGGCCGCAGGGGGGCTTTGGAAGGACCCGCTCTGAGCTCGCCCCCCCTCGCCAGGGAGGCTCTCCTTGGTGGCAGGGGCGCGGCGCCCACCATGCGGGACTGCCCACGGCTCGCGCTGCTCTGCGCGCTGCTACCCTGGCTCCAGCACACGGCGGCACCCCGGCGACCCGCGCAACCCCTCCCGAGCCGCAACCCCCGCGACCTCGCCAGGAGCTTCGATTTCGATCGCGTCTACAGCGGGGTGGTGAGCCTCACCAAGGAGAACACCTACTCCTTCAACTACACTAGCCAGCCGGGCCAGGTAAGACTCTCGCTCTCCTCGCTCGACTCCCAGGAACTTGCCAGATCTCAGAGCCCCGTCGCTGCTTTGGGTCCCTTGGGAATTGACCTCGGGAGTCCTCAGGGATCAGCGGCCCCTTGTTCCCTTTTCCCTTCAAAGCAATCACTGTCCTGCCCCGGGCTGCCGCATTCTCCCGCAACCGGCCTCGGGGACAACTCCGGTTCATCTCGTACCTTCCCTGGCCTGATCCCCTGGCATTTCGGGGCTTTGCAGAGGCGCAGGTTCCCTGCACCTTCTGTGGCTCCTGGCCCCCTGCTGGGCCTTTCTCCAGGAAACTCGAGATTTCTATGGTTGCGGAGGGAAAGGACCTCACCTCTGTTCCTAATACCGGGGAGAAGGAACCTCATTTCATTTGGATGATTCTGCCAGACCCTCCTATTTCATAGCGCATGGGGAGGGAGCGCTGCTCAGAATCTAAAACAGGAATGTGTGAGAATGGACGCAAGCTGCAGAGCGTGTGTTCAGTAGTCACTTCCTGCGATTCTGTACTACTGTCACACAACCGTGCTTCCGAGAAGCCACAAGACCTGGCCAGAAATGTTGCAACTGCAGCTGGCCACCGATCTCTGGAGGTTTTGATGTTAAATAAGGATGGGTAATTGTGGGAAAGTTCTAGACCTATTTCTGACAAGGATCGAGGTGAGACAGGGGAGGAAATGACTGCTCCAGCAACTATCCCTTTGACACATATACTCTGATTATATAATGTAGAAAAAAGTTCATAGGTGGGTTTTTCCCTCTAATATGGTCCCCTCTGGGGCACAGAGAAAAGAGAAGACTCCCCAGTGTACCTGCATCTGGATCTTCTTCCCATATGAATGTGTATGTGTATCCCTTACTGTGCCAGCATTCCATTCCCTGCTCCCTCGGGAGATTCCAGAACCAGATGACTTGGACGCCACAATAGGCCTCCCTCTCTAACTCTCACTGAGAATCAGAACTCAGAAACCTGGTAGCTTGGAGTAGTATTGAGCAGGATGGACCAGTGTGCCCACTAGCACTCCCAGTCATCTCCCAACCATGTGTATTGAACAAATTCCCCATCTCCAGTCTGGCACCAAAGGTGCTGTCGCCATGGCAGCACAGCCCTCACCCTGGTCTGTCCCCTGCTGCCCTTCAACCTGTATGTCCTCAAGTGAGCAGCGTGACCATGTGCAGAGCCATTCTACTGGGGACAAGTGAGAGGGACAGTTTTTATCCCCCTAATTCCATGCCACTCGTCTCTCTTCCTGTCCACTGTGCGGTATGGACCAGCTGACATGGCACATCAGTTGCACTCCTAGCCCTGTAATTTGCTCAGAATGAATAAATCTGAAAAAAATCCATGATCTCTGGGGTGTACTATCAGTTTCCCCCTAAATCATCAGTAAGGAAACTCAGATGGTATGTGCAAAGTGAGTGCTGACATCAGGCTTTAGTATTTCTTGCACTCCTGCTTAGAAATAGATTGACTGTTTCTTAACTGTTGCTTGGCCTTTCTGCCCTTGGTATTTGGTGAGTTTCTCTGCCACAGGCACAGGTGCACTGTTAGCAGCTGGGTTACCTGCTTGATTTCCCTAGAGAAGTGTGAGATATTGAGGACAGGGGCAGAGTCATGTTCATCTACTAATGTCTTTGAAAAGTGAATAAGTGAAGAAAGATTTAAGGAAACGGTAAACTAAAACTAAATAAAATAAAATACATACTTTTGGGGGCACCTGGGTGACTCAGCCCGTTAAGCGTCCAACTCTTGATTTCGTCTCAGGTCATGATCTCAGGGTTCTGGGATCGAGCCCTGTGTCGGGTTCTGCGACCCAGAGTGGAGTCTGCTTGGGATTCTCTCTCTCCCTCTATGCCTTCCTGCCCCTCCTCTAAAATAAATAACTAAATCTTTTAAAAAAATAAAAGATACATTTTAGTAGGTTGAAAGGGTGAGATCATTCCAGATAAAAACATTTTTAACAATTGTCATGAAATTATGCCCTTTCCATTTTGCCTGTCTACATGTTTAAATGCTTCTTATTTTATGAAACAATGGTGAAAATTCATTTTTAAAATATCTTTGCATAATACAATAAAAAGTTGACAACCCCAGGAGTCCCTAAAATTTCACTAGTCTGAGAAATACAGTTGGGAACCATGGGACTGGCAGATAACTCAACTATTTTAATTATTTTAATACTAGTATTAATCAGATGTCCCCAACTCTTACAGCTTTGAGACCTCTCTTTAGTATGCAAATAAGACAGTGGAAACCTCACCCCTGTTACTTTGGGAAATTACCCCCTCTCCCTCCAGCTGGTATTCCCATTGATTTCTCCAGAGATGGCATTTTTCTGATCTATCTAGCCAAACCATTACTCTTGTTTCTCTTGATGGCCTCCTCTCTTCTTGGTCCTGTTTGCCCCATGTTGGGTACTAGCAGCCCATCTTCCAATAACATGAAGGCCATGTTTTTGGATATAGCAGAATTTTCCTGGAGGTTTGAACTAACATAAGGGAATTGCAGAACAGCACAGGATAGGTGATAGATTAAAGCAGAAATCTAATCAATATTGTCATAACAGCTTACTAGCTATTTCCCAATAGGGTAAATTTCAAGATGGTGGCACTACTTTTTAGGCCCTGGTTTATCACCAACTTATTAGCTACTCCCCAACCCCAAATGCTGGCCTCTCCTACTCTCTAAATTTTTATTAATTCATGAGAAGCAGTTTGCTTCCATTGCAGATCCCAAACTCACCGAAGGGCTCTGCTAAATAAAGAACTATGAACCCAAGAGCAAAAGCTTGGCCAGGACCTTTTTCCTTTAACCTGACCCAAGTAGTTGGTCAGGGACCCCTCCCCTGCAGGGGTCATTTCCCACCCATCCCTCTTCAATGCAACAAAGAATTGGGTTTAGGAAAAAAAAAGTAAAACTTTTTGAGTTTTCATCTTTTTTCCTTTTCTCTTCAAGTCATTGTTATGTTTGCCATTATTTTTTCTTCACTTTGGAGGAGAAAGCCTTTTTCCAATTTAGGCTTTGGTGAGAAGTGGAAGCTGCTGTGGGGAACCTTGGCCCCTAATCTTTCCTGCAGCCACTGCGTCTCCCATACCAAACACTGACCCAAGGAACTATTTAGCCAAGCATGTGTCATGCTAATTAACTGAGGTCAGCATCAGGAAAAGCCTCACATGCCTTCTAGAAAGAGTAATGTAAATATGAAGTTGCCACTAAATATATATATATATATATGTATATATATATATATATATATATATATATATATATATCACTGAAAGAAGAGTGACTGCTTTAAAGAAGAATAGTGAAAAATAACGATCGAAGGTGCAGGTTAGGCAAGATCATGGTTCATTTCATTTCCCTGAGGGGAAGTATCTGGAGACTCCTTTTCAGGGGAGTAGAGTTTCACTGTGGCGAACAAGGTGTTCTATCACTACAGGGCTGGAAATCAACTAGAAGGAAGTCACCTTGTTGAGAAAGTCACCAGGCATATGTTTGACTAGGACAGAGGGCACGAAAGCAGGTTTATTGAGAAATGAGAATACTCTTGTAGAGACAGGTGGTGGCAATAATCAGATGTTTATACTTGAGCTAGATGCTGATAAGAACCTTTTCAATAAAAAAATCTAACTACCAGGCAACAAGAAGTCTTCTCAGAGACTTTCAGTCACAGAATTCATTGCTCACCATAGATCTTTTAATTTGAAGTGTTTCCCTGGAAATATCCCTTTTGTTTATTCAATGGAGACATTTATCTTTTAATGACATACACTTTTTTTTTATGCCCAAGGAACAATCCTTAACTTTATTCACATCAACCAGCCGTTGTCTATCTAGAACCAGTTATACTGCCTCTTGGATCCAAATTCAAAAAGCCTATCCAGTTCTCACGAACAGTGAAATATATATCAGGACACTCCAGTGGTAACTTCTAACTATACATTACTGGTTACTTAGAAGAATGAAAACCTTTGATGTGATTAGCCTCAGTTCCCTCAGTCTCGGATGGACTCCCCCTGTGTTCTTTACGTACTGAGGCAGAGAAAGCTTCTCAGCTTTCTCCCACTTCTCCCACTTCCTCTTACTGAACCGGACTGGTGCTTGTTTGTGAGGAGGAAGTCATCCCATTTGCACAGTATCTGTGCTCATTAGCACATTATCTCTCCCTCTGCCCTTCCCCACCGCATATGTGTGCATGTGCACACGTGTGCACAAATTATGGCCTGTAAAATAAAGCAGTTTTTTGCTGTTATTGTTGTTCCAGTAGTTTCCTTTGTACTAATATATTTATATAATGCCATTAGCCTCTTCTATTTTTGTTTCTTAGTTCTCTATGATGAGCAATATTGAAATTAGCTAGTATCTTCTTCTCCATCTCTTTTTTCAACCCCCAAATCTAAACCCTAGTTATGCCTATAAAGAAATTAATGAACTCGTTCTACTTTTCATATTTTCTCCCCATTGTTGCCCCATTTTTGGTTAGTTGTACATATCTGCATTGTCAAAGCATATAGTCATTACGAGCTAGACTGTCTTCCTTACAACAAACATTTAGTCTTAGTTGTACCGGTACCTATATATTAAAAGTTCACAGCTAGACTTACGTTAATGTCCTTTAGTCATTTGATTGTCTAAAGCTTATTCTCTAGGAGGCATCTCCTACAATTCTTCCATGTTCATAACACTTTGTCCACAGCCTTTGTACTTGCAAGTCTGATTAGCCTAATATAAACCCCTTGGCTTACGGTTTTCTTCCCTTGAGTTTTAAGCATATTATTCCTTTGGCTTCTGGCAAAAGTAATGATAGAAGGGATTCTTTACCTTGCAAGTAATTTCATTTTTCTGCCTGAATTCCCAAAAGACTCCTTTTCCTTTTTCTTTGAATTCCAGTAGTTTTACCAGATGGCATCTAGTAGGTTAGTCTTTCCCAGGTACATGATGTCATTTTGCAATATGTAATTTCAATGATTATTTCTTTAATTCAGGAAATTTTCTTTAGAGTTTTTAACATTAATTTATTCCAATGCTTGATTATCTTCTTTAGGAATTCCCTTTATACTTATGTTGGCCCTTCTTTATTGTTTCCTATATCTACCCATTTTTCTAGAATTATTTTTTTATATCCTGCCCCAGATTTAAAATATTTTTTTCTCCTTTTCATCTTCTGTTTTCCTTATGACATTATGAATGTTTTTTATATCCCTGTGCTCCTCCAAATTAAATATTCATTTATGATAGAATTTTAAAATTTATCTCTAATATTTTCCTGAGTTCTGCCATTTTTTTTAAAACTTCATTTTCTCCAATCATCTCATTTCTGAATTTTTAAAATTCTGATTTATGGCTTTTTTTCATAGTTTTTAAATGTTCATAATTTTAAATTTTGCAATATTAGGCTATACTTTCCATCTGTTTTATAGGTGCAGCTTTCTGGCATATGTTCACCATCTGAAATGGTGTTTTCTGCTTCTTATTCTCTCTTACTTACAGTGACTTTGTGTGGGATTCGATTGTAGTCCTTATATGTTGCTCATCTTTATATTAGGTGAGTTTTTCTTATTTTAGCAGGGAAAGATAGACCTGGATAGCTTTCCTGTCTTTCTTCTCTTATCTTTGTGAAGTGATCAAAATGTGATTTTCTTTCTAAGAAATTCGTAGGTCCTCTCCCCCATTTTATGGAGTCTTCCTCTTTCTACTCTAGTAAATTAATTGAATCCAAGGAGGATGTTTTTGGAACCTCTGATCTATAGCTGTTGTCAGGTGATGACCTGGACTTTTTTTTAGTTTGTTTATTTATTTCTTAAGTAATCTCTAACCCAACCTGGGGCTCAAACTCACAACCCAGAGATCAAGAGTTCCATGCTCTTCTGACTGAGCCAGCCAGATACCCCCAACCTGGACTCTTTGATTGGCATCTGAAAGCCCCTAATCTTTTTCTTGATTATAGACAAGTAGAAGAAATGTCTTGCCAAAAAGATCATTTGTAACTCCTTATCTCATAAAAGCAAATAAATGAAACTTTAAATTATTGTTTCTGAAAAACAACTCTTTTTTTGTTTGTTTTGTTTTGTTTCTTTTGAGATGCTTCCCATAGGGCTCTTCACTGCCTGGAAGTGTTTTTGTTCCATTTCATCTTGCTTTGTTCCCACTTTGCCACATGTGCTGAGCTTGTATTCCAACCATCTTGTTTCTCTCTCATATTCCTTTTGTTTCTTCCTGAGTGCCATGGCAATAGGCTTGCTATAGTGTTGGGTTTAGTTTTTGGTTGTTATTTTGTTTTGTTTTGATTTTACTGCTGTGATGCTCCTTTCTGTGGGGGTATTTTAAGTATTTAATACAATATGTAGGGATTTTCACTCATGTGGAATATAAGAAACAGCAGAGGATCATAGGGGAAGGGAGGGAAAACTTAATGGGAAGAAATCAGAGAGGGAGACAAACCATGAGAGACTCTTAACTTTAGGAAACAAACTGAGGGTTGCTAGAGGGGAGATGGGTGGGGAGATGGGGTAACTGGGTGATGGGCAGTAAGGAGGACATGTGATGTGATGAGCATTGGGTGTTAGATGCAACTGATGAAGCACTGAACTCTACATCTGAAACTAATGATGTACTATATGTTGGCTAATTGAATTTAAATTTTTTAAAAAGCAAAAAAAAAGTAGAGATTTTTCAGTCTTCCTTTCTTTCCCTCTTTGGTTTTCCACACGTTACCTGAGGTATCCCCTACATCGTTTCTCACTGTTGGCTTGAATCTAAAAGACCAGGGACTTGATACCTGTGATACCATGAAACTTCTGTGCTACAAGAAGATACCAGTATTTCTTTCTTCCTTTCAAACGGGTTGATATTATTACATGTTGCCACGCAGCACCCAGAGTTCGTTAGCCAGCTCTTCCTACATTGTTTAACTCTGGACTAACTGAAGTTCCATGTCAACACACCAAGATGGTGCATTAATGATTTAAAGGTACATCTAATGAGCTATTCGAATTGGGGCCTCACCATTCTTTCTGCTTATTTGTAAGGAAAATATCAAACATACTACAGTGCTGCCAGGCAATAAAATCATAGTCCTTTTTATTTTCCTAAAAAAATACATTTTTGAATATTGTTTATTTTCTTTTCTAGGATATTGTGAAAATGGAAAGTTTGAGGGTTTTTTTTCAGTACATTAGTTGCTGTGCAAGCCAAAACCAAAACAAAACCTAAGGACCTGTATTCTGCTTAAAAGCTAAGGTCAGCAGAAAGAACAACTATTGGACTTAACACTTCCTCAGTCTTAAGATCCTTTGGTTTTCATATATAATAAATTTCTAAGAACATGTGTAAAAATTGTTTATATGGGAGAAGCAATTGATTTACCTGTCAAAAGATAGTGCTCCATTCCTGGAGAGAGAAAAACAAAGCTGAGTGTCATATAGCAAATGTAGGTTATATATTAGATGTTATTAATAATAAAATTAATTCGAATAATTTGCTATAGTAATTAATTACTTCAAATTCTGATTTGTCTCATCCTCTCAGTTTATTTGAGGTGACAATAGACAAATTGATTTTGCTATTAGGAAGAAGGACATGCAGGTGTTGATTTTGCACAAAATTAAACAGGCAATTTTTCAATGGGTTGAATAAGAAGAGTAAAACTGGTTTGAAGGTATCTTATATTGAAAAATGCATTCAAAGAAAGTTGAATATAAGCCTTCTTTTCTGATACGATGTCTATCAGAATCCATTTCACTGTCATAACTCCTAAGAACTGGTAAATTTTCCCTCTGTTCCACTGAAAAGCTTTTCAAGAGCTAGTTCTCAGCCCATAATTTTAAGGAAGTTTATTTGGGACCCAGCCTTCTTCAGGTGATCCCAAGGCTGGCCAGGGGTGTCTATATGTAATTATGAAAGTACTGGTTTATTTAAAGGTATAGATCACTGGTTTTGGTTAAACTCATAAGTGTTTAAATAAAATATTTTATTTCTGAAAATGGTGGCAAAACTAAAGTTTATCTACTATCATCAATTAGCATGTAATCCTGAATAAAAGCATCCTCTGGCTACCTGTAGTCTTACAGTCGATTGGACCATTAAGAGTGTAAAGGTTTGCCCTTCCCTCTGCCTATCCTGGGACACAAAAGTTTTTCAGCTTTGTCTGCTTCCTCACTCTTCCTTTATATTTTTTTTTAAATAGACTCTATTTTTCAGAGAAGTTTTAGGTTTACAAAAAATTAAGCATTAATTTATTTTTATGTATTATTAATTATTAACATCTTGCATTAGTGTGCTACACTAATGATGGACCAATATTGATACAACATTGATGTTGCATTGATCTTTATTATTTACTGAAGTTCAGTTTACGGTTCACTCTTGATGTTATATGGTTCCATAGGTTTTTAGAAATGCATAATGTATCCACCATTACAGTGGATTATACAGAATAATTTATTTCATCCCTGTAAAAATCCCCCGTGCTTCTCCTATTCACCTCTCCCTCTTTCCCTCAAATCCTGGAAATGGCTTATTTTTTTTACTGTCTCTCTAGTTTTGCCTTTTCCAGAATGTCGTATACTTGGAATCATACAGTATGTAGCCTTTTCAGACTTGCTTCTTTCACTTAGCAGTATGCATTTAAAGTTCCTTCATGGTTTTTTGTGTTTTTTTTTTTCAGAGCTCGATAGCTTATTTCTTTTTAGTGTTGAATAATATGCTCTTGTTTGGATGTGCCACAGTCCATTTATCCATTCACCTATTGAAGGATATCTTGGTTGCTTACAATTTTTGGCAATTATGAAGAAAGCTGCTATAAACATTTGTGTGCAGATTTTTGTACAGACGTAAGTTTTCCACTCCTTTGGGTATTTACCCAAGGAGCTTAATTCCTGGGTCCTGTGGTAAGAGTATGTTTAGCTTTGTTAGAAACTGTCAAACTGCCTTCCAAAGTGACTGCACCATTTTGTACTCCCACCAGCAATGAGAGTATCCTTGTTGCTCTACATCTTCATTTGCATCTGGTATTGTCAGTGCTTTGCATTTTAGCCATTCTATTAGGGGTATAGTGATCTTTCATTGTTTTAATTTGCAGTTTCCTAAGAGCATATTAGCATCTTTTCATATGCTTATTTGCCACCTGTATATCTTCTTTGGTGAGGTATTTGTTCAGATCTTTTGCTCATTTTTTAATTGAATTGTTTGTTTCCTTATTGTTCAGTTTTAAGAATTCTTTGTGGATTTTGGATACCAGTCTTTTATCAGATAAGGGTTTTGCAAATATTTTCTCCTTGTTTGTGCCCTATCTTCTTATTCACTTAATAGTTTTTTTTAACAGAGCAGACATCTTTAATTTAAGAAAGTACTACTTACCAATTATTTTTCATGAATCATGCCTTGGTGTTGTATTTAAAGGGGCTCCTGGGTGGCTCAGTCGGTTAAGCATCTGACTCTTGATTTTGCTTAGGTCATGATCTCGGGGTCATGATCTCAGGGTCATGACATGCAGGCCTATGTTGGACTCCACGCTGGGAGTGGAGCCTGCCTGGGATTCTCTCTCTCCCTCTCCCTCCACCTCTTCCCCCTCCTACCTGCCCCTGCTCCAACACTCGGCTCTCTCTCTGTCAAATTAATTAGTTAATTAAAATAAAAAGTTGTCACCAAGTCTAAGGTCACCTAGATTTTCTCCTGTGTTATCTTCTGAAAATTTTATAGCTTTGAATTTTACATTTAGGTTTATGATCCATTGTAGGTTAACTTTGTGAAGGTATAAAGTCTCTGTATATAGCATATAATGTCCAATCATTCCAGCACGATTTGTTGAAAAGACCACCCCTGTGTTTTTAGTATTACAGTGTCATGTATGTGTGTGTGCGTTTATAGCCCACCTTGGACCACAGAGTCTGAAGCAGCTCCATACCTGGAGCTCATTGTTATCACTATTTCCAACCTTCCATTGTACTGCCACCACTTCTAACCTCTACCATTCTCTTTTGGCTAGTTTTTTCTGTGTATCTGATATCTCTCTGATTCTCACATCCTTTTTGTCTTTCAGACCTTTTATGAACTGTTGACCCATCATGTTTCTTCCTCTTTGGTTGATCTCCTCAGGTTGTTGGAGGTTTTGCTACTGGCAAAGACATTCCTTCTTCTTCATTTCAGGCAACATGTTTTTTTTCCATACTTCCTGATTCAAAGCCATGGTGGGTAATCTCAGTTACTAAAGAGCTGGTCTCTGGATTTTTAAAGTTATGCTATAGAATTTTAATAATACCAATGGTGGAGGATGAAGAACATATGCTATTTGGGAAGTCAGCCTATATTTGTGTTGACTTCGTGTGTGCCATTATTTCCTTTATTCATGGCAACAAGATTTTCTTGTCAAGTCTGTTTAGCTACAGAATTGTAATTGGGCTTGCATTTTCTGTTCTTTTTTCTATCCCTAAAAGAAACATGTAAAACATCTCTTGAAACCACTGGGATGGAAAGGGATAACTGTATTTTAAACTTAAGAGCTAAAACAACATTTTAATCACCCAGTCTCTTATCACTTAAGAGGAAAGAAAACTAGAAGCCAGTGAAATAAATTATTTGTCCCAAATCATGTAACTAGCTTGAAGCAAAGCCAGGAACATAACTCCGGTTCCTGAGGATATTCCCTCAGGATATTTCTACTAAACCACTCTCCCTCCCACAAGAGCACATCTGTATACTTACAATAAACAATAAAAAATAATTTAAAATATGACAGTCACACTTTCAGTCAGGTCATTCGATCACACTTTACATGATCCTTTACATTTTCCTTTACAGTTACTGAAAATCTATGCAGGAGGTTTTCATCTTTGTTCTTCCCCCCAGGAATTGTCCAGGTATTCATTTGTCTGTGTGAGTCAGGTCAGCAGGGTTGACGCTAAATAAAACTAAGAAGTTAGCAGATTTGCTTCAGTATTTCACAGAGCCACAGCCACCCACCAACCATGATCTTACTTGGACCCCCTGTGGACCCAGAGGGCCAATCATCATCTCTTTTATGCTTTATTTTCATCAATGCTGGGTTCCTTTGTGACAGGCACCAGGCAGCTTGGAGACCCAAGCAGTTAGCCTATGTGTCACTAGAAGACAGTATTAATCCTGAGAACATAATAAAAAAAAAAAATTAATCCTGAGAACTGGTATTTCTGGATCTCCATTAAACAACCAGGAAGATAAGCCATAGCAAACGGGATTAACCAACTGTTTCTGTCCCTCTAGATTTAACTGCCCTATTGTAGACAAATTGACTCAGTTATTTTAATTATCTAAACTGGAAGCATATATTAAAAATTGACATGAAAATACTTAATTTTTCTTTGTCCTTTCCAGTATTTGCAAAAAGAAATCCTATATTTGTCCCTGCTCTCTTCCCATACCATCTTCACCAAAGTAGAGCAATTACAACTTTCTAGGACAAACACAGTATTTATCTGGGTATTAAAAGGACAAAAAGTGGGGGATAAGGAGAGAGGCAAACAGAATGAAGCCTGGGTATGCAGAGATGGTCTGGGGAGGCTATGGACAGTTAGGCTCCAAAATAGCTATGGGGTATGAGTGAAGTAGGAAAAGAAAGAGGGTGTGGGATCAGGCAAAGTTCTTAGTTGCAAGCAACAGAGATCAACTGGCTAACTTAAGCAAAAAAGTAATTTATTAGAAGGATATTGGGTTGCTCACAAACCTGAGTTGCCAGGCTCAGACTATGATGAGGGACCAACAGAGACTAAGCCACAGGAAATTATGGCAACAGTCATGCTGCAGAATGGTTTTGTCAAGATGCCCACCTGGGAAGCACCACCTCCTCTGCCATTAGATATGGTAACCCCTGGACCCTGCTGCCATGGACCCTACCATTGTCAGCATTGCCAGTGAATTCTAAACTCTCCCTTCATCCTTGTATCGTGTAATCACCACTGAAAGTACCAAGTGGAAGTGTCCAACTATCCGAGCACAAATCATATATCTGACTCCTTTGGCATCCATCAGCTGCCTTGCCTCCCACAAAACTCACCCAGTTTAGTGGACTGGAGGAAATTCCTCTAAAACATATAAAGGATTTGAATGCTGGGTAGCCCCCAGGTCAGCTCCACCAAAAGTCCTCATGGGGTCTTCTCAAGCTAGGGCATTTGTTCAAAGACAGCTGTATGGATGCAGACATTGGCCGTCAGGGACCAAGATGTGACAGGGAGGAAAAAGGGTGCTAGAGCCTTCTATCTATGCCCATTAAAGAGGAACATCTAATCTGAGTGTCAGAGAAGAATTAGAGTAGTATATAGCATCTCTGCCACCATGTTTACTCCATAATTGGAAATAGTTTATTCTCTTAAATGTGGCCTTTCCTGAGGCTTCTTCTGTTCATCTCAAGATATTTTCCTTTAGGATTTTGAAGAGGAAGATGTTTGCAGACGATCAGTTTAGTCTTGTTTAGAAATCAGTTTCCTGTAAGTAATACTTCTATCCCGACAACACTCATTTAAAACTATAAATGGCACTGGTCTGTCAATAAATACAACTACAGAAAAAATTGGTGATAAGTGTCACATCATAACTCTGACAGTCATAACTAATTTTCTAGTGCCTTCCCAGCTTCAGAGTGTTAATTAAGTAGGCCTCAGAATAGCTCTAGAAGAAACTTGCCTGCAGTGCGATCACTCAGCATATAAATAAAATCTAAGGAGTGGATCCTTGAATTCTGCCTCAAACCATAAAATAATTACTTTTCCCTCTTCAAGCCCCTCCACTTATACTCCAGAGTGAAGGAATTGTAAGGAAAGGGAGTATAGGTGGGAGATAGGGAGAAAAAGACAGGAAAGGTAAAGGAGAAAAGGAATCAGGCAGAGAAGATGAGCAGACCCCAATACCTGAGAGGATGAGGAACCAACATAGCAGCTGGCTGTCTCCCAGAGACTAAGCCTGGACATGCCTAAGGCCAGAGGAAGGTCATGGGATGGAGGAACTAATGCAAAATCTGTGAGAAACCCTGGGTAGCCATTTGAAGTGAGAGGTAAATGGCAGCCCACAATTTAAGAGGCCACTGGTAAGGAATAGGTTAGAGGAGAGCTTTTTTGCTGTACTTTTTTGCCTCCTTCAGTCTGGCCTAGGTGGATTGCCACCTGCCCTGCCTTATCGCCCTTGTGAGGGCAAAAACCAGCAGCACCAGCCCAGGGCTGGCTGGGCAATGTGGGCTCACATCTGTGAGGGCCTGCTGGAGTGCATAGGGTAACCTCTGTGCCTGTCGACCTGCCAACTCTGAGCATTACCTCCTTCCCCACCACCCCCTTTACAAGGCATAGGCCAGCAGATTACAATGAAGCAAAAACAGTGTGTGGGTGGGAGGAGGGGGGTAGAAGTAAAATTAGATGTGGGGGCAGACTGGACCCCTGTGTGGGTGTGAAAAGGAGTGTGGTCAACTCAGAGGTTGTCTGCCTTAAGGGGCTTTCCTTCCAGCCCCTCTTTCTACTCTGGACCTTCCCCACATTTAGCACCTCCCCTCTGAGGGTCTCAGTACTACTCCAGGTAGCTGACACCCCCAGGGGTTCAAGCTCACAGGAGAAAATAACAACACATCTGCAGAATGAAGCTACATGAGAGAAATCAAAATGGACAGCCTTTCCCAATGTAGCCCAACTAATAAACAGGAAGAATAAGACTTAAAATAAGCAAAGTGAAAGAATTGTGGGAGAATTTTGGATAGAAGGGCTTCATTAAAATGACCAGGTTACTGTTATAAAGATGAGCCAACTGGAAATCTCAGAGTTAAAAATAACACTGTTTACATAAAGACCTCAGCAATGGGTTGGATGTTAGAATGAACAGTGGATTAGAAAACTGGAGGATCTACCTAAAGAGATACAGGATATCAACAGAAAAATTAAGAAATTGGGAGGGCAGACCTGGTTATGATGTCAACATAATAGGGGGCCCATAAGAAGAAAACAAATGGGGAGAAAGAAATATTTGTAGAAATAATGCTGAAGAATTAAGAACAGCCACTCCCCCAACATCCTGGGGGTGCTTTCTTAGGGCTTGTTGAAAGCTACAAGCTTAGCTGAACTAGCTCCACTCACATAATAACAGTAAATATTTGTAGTGTATGTACCAAGTGTCAGATACATGCTGGATTCCAAATACGTCACAGATAAAATCCTCCGAGAGAGACAAAGACAAATGCATGGAACAATGAGCAACTATTACAAAACATGAAAAAAATTATATAATGGAGTATAAAATTGGGTAGTGTAGTCCATAAGTTTTATGAGTGTTAAATGGTGAGATCAGGTTAAGTTAGGGTCTTCAGGATAGACTTGACTTGACACCTGTTCTTGTGAAGAAAATATGGAGGACAGCATTTCCTGAAGTGTGTTCTATGGAACACTTGTTTTGTAGACTAGTCTTGGTGTTGCATGTAAAAGGCTTTCCAGGTGTAGTAGAACTTGACCATGTTTTGACTGCCTAACATTTGAGCTCCATTCCTGTATGTCTGGGGGAATTCCTCATTCTATGAGCCTTCACTGGAGCTAGAGCTCCTTCTTTTTTTTTTTTTTTTAATTTTATTATGTTATGTTAGTCACCATACAATACATCATTAGTTTTTGATGTGGTGAACCACGATCCATTGTTTTCGTATAACACCCAGTGCTCCATGCAGTACGTGCCCTCCTTAATACCCATCATGGGGCTAACCCATACCCCTACCCCACTCCCCTCTAAAACCCTCAGTTTGTTTCTCAGAGTCCATAGTCTTTCATGGTTCATCTCTCCCTCCGATTCCCCCCCTTCATTTTTCCCTTCCTTCTCCTAATGTCCTCCATGCTATTCCTTAGGTTCCACAAATAAGTGAAACCATCTGATAATTGACTTTCTCTGCTTGACTTATTTCACTTAGCATCATCTCCTCCAGTCCCATCCATGTTGATGTAAAAGTTGGGTATTCATCTTTTCTGATGGCTGAGTAGTAGTCCATTGTACATATGGACCACATCTTCTTTATCCATTCATCTGTTGAAGGGCATCTCAGTAGAGCTCCTTCTTATACAGACGTAGAATAGCAGCCCCTTCTTATACACACACACAGACACACACTAACCCCAAATTCAGCCATGGCACATGGCCTCGGTGCTACCAATCACATCTGCCTTTCTCAGGCTTGCAGACTGGGGAGCCAGTGATGTGGAGAAGCATCTGTTAGTGGCAACAGAGGTGACATTGGTTTCCAGCTATGGCCATGGCAATGGGGCAATGGCACTTAAAACCCTCCAGAGGCTTTCTGTTGCTCTTAGAGTAAAGCCCCAACCTCTCTCATGTGACTTTAAGACTCCTCAGGACCTACAATGGTCCTTCACGAACCTTCAACTTCAGCCAAACTGATTTTCTCGTAATCCTTCAAACTTCCTTCTTGCCTTCCCTCTCATTTCTCCTCCTTCTCTCCCTCTCTCCCTCCTTCCCTGTGTCTACTACACTGTTCTTTCTGTTTGGATATTTCTCTTGTTCTGCTCTGCATTTTTCTGGTTAACTCTTACTCATCCTTTGGGAAAATATTCACCCTGAAAATCTATGTCATGCACTGGCACAGGAACTTAAATATTAATGCAATTGCTTAATTGGCATTCCGTGGGCAAACCTGTGATCTCAATGAAGGCAGACTATGTCCACATAGCTTAGTACTATATCCCTCGTGCCAGAACAATGCATGGCACAGGATAGGGAGTCAAATATTTAGTGAATGAACAAAGTTCATCACAAAGCAGCTGGAATATAGACTGCATCTCGTTCTATACTACTTGCCTGCCGATTATTATACCTCTCTTTAATGTTTTCCCATGTTTTTATTGGAATTGAAATGTTTAATATAAAACTTAAATCATAAACCTAAGTTTATATGGACATATTTGTGTGTATAATGAAGTTGGTGAGTTGAAGCATGCTTCTTAGAAAAGTGTCTGGAATGCAAAATGCTGAGTATCTAAAAGTATAGGGAATAAATAGCTCCCAAGGGGTAAACTGCTCTTTTCAACAAGATGAATGAGCTGTTCCAGGAAAGCTGTGAGCCAAACTGTGAAAGGAAATTAATATCCTATGTGAGATGAACCATATAACCTTCTCCTTTGCCAGGGGCGGTTGGGCTTCTAAGTGTGTCTCCACACGTGGAAAACAGTCAACAACTGATTGATTGGTGAATGTGTGCCAGTGGAAAACCACCACCCAACCCCAAGTGCAGATGGGACAGCTCTGCCTTCCACTCTGCCTGGTGCTCTGCAGGTCACAGAGTACTGTTGCCCATAGTCTGGGTGGTGGTGGGTAGTCTGGGTGTTACTATTCCCATTCTACAGTTGAGGAAATGGACATCCAGAGAATTTAAGGTATTTGTCCAAGGTCACCCAGATAGTGTAGTGTTAGTGCCAGACATAAAATCTAGGTCTACATAGTTTTCTTCATTATGGTGTAAATTTACAGAAGGTGGTTTTCTAAGGCCAAATCAGGCAGAGAGAATTTTATTTTTTTTATTTTTTTTTAGGAGTTTATTTATTTATTTGCCAGAGAGAGAGAGAGCAAGAGAACATGAGACTACAAGCAGGGGGAGCAGCAGGCAGAGAGAGAAGCAGCCTCCCCACTGAGCAGGGAGCCGGATGTGGGACTCGATCCCAGGACCCTGGGATGATGACCTGAGCTGAAGGCAGACACTTAACTGACTGAGCCACCCAGGCGTCCCAGGCAGAGGGAATTTTAAACAGTTACGTCAATAACTATAGGAATTATTTTAATGCTTATCTCTTTAAAAAAAAAGGTAAAACCTGTGATTGAACTAACTCCATTCCTTACAGTAGTTATGAAAACTGGGGGATGAATGCTTCATTTAATAGGACTTTCTAGCCTCTAATAAGAAAGGGATTCAGAACTGCAAGGCCCCTTTGCTTAGGGACAGCTGTTTTCCTACAATGTCACATAATAGACCCTCCCAGCAGGCCTGCTTCACTCAACAGGAAGGGTCTTGGCAGGTGGGTACAAGTTGAAGGTAAGGTGATGGTCTGGGAGAGGTTTAGAGTCTAGGAGAATGACTTTAGTGCTTAAAATCTAATGTTGTTCAGGTTGATTTATGTTCACCCAAAATATATGTTGAAATCCTAATCCCTGAAATCTATGAATGTGGCCTTATTTGGAAGTAGAGTCTTTGCAGCTGTAATCAAGCTAAGATGATGAGGTCATTAAGGTGGGCCCTAATCCAGTGTGACTGAAGTCCTTATAAGAAGAGGAAAATTTGGATACAGACATGCACAGAAAGGAGATCAGCATGTGAAACAGAGACACACAGAGAGAACACCATGCGACAACAGGCAGAGATTGGAGTGATACAGTTGTAAGCCAAGGAGTACTAAGCATTGATGATTACCACCAAAAACTAAGAAGAGGCAAGAAAGGACTCTATCCAGAATTCCAGAGGAAATGTGGCCTGGCTGTCATCTTGATTTCAGACTTCTGGCCTCCAGAACTGTGAGAGAATACATTTCTGTTGTTTTAAGCCACCCAGTCTGTGGTACTTTGTTATGGCAGCCCTAGGAAACTAATATACCTAATGCAGAATCTAGACTAGTACCTTACTGTTCAGTGCAGTACTAGCTTCATCTGGATCCCTGACCATATTTCTTTTCTGGGTAGAGCAGTGGGGATATGAGCCTTGTTAAGTAGACCAAAGACAACGCAAAGTCCTCCTGCTGGCCGAGAGAGAGAGGGAGAGAAGGAGAGAGGGAGAGAGAGATTGTAATCGATGAAGTTAGCATAAGCAGGTCAAGCACCAAAATAAGGATAGACTATAGCAAAATAAACCAGGAGAGCAATAAGAGTGTTTCAGAAACTAAGTGTTTGCCACATCCCTGAACAACAAAAAGACTACACAAAATGAAGGTTGTCACTCAGAAATGGGCAAAACAGAAAGGCCAGTGCATCATGGCTTCCTTTTTATTATTATAATGTAATATTTTAGATATATAAACAAGTATAGAAAATAATGTAACAAACCCCTCTGTACCCACTACTCAGCTTAAGAAACAAAAAGACAGTTAGAATTCCCTATTTGCCCCCACCCTATGCCATGCATTGCCACAGGAACTTGAATGTTAACATAATTCCTTATTTAATTGGCATATCATGTGCAAACCTGTGATCTCAGTGAGGGCAGACTCTGTCCACATAGCTTAGTAATATATCTCCTGTGCCAGAAAAATGCCTGGCACAGGATAGGGAGCCAAATATTTTTTTCTTTTTTTTCTCTTGTTTCTATTTTTTTTTATTTTATTATTTTATGTTAGTCACCATACATTATTACATCATTAGTTTTTGATGTAGTGATCCATGATTCATTGTCTGCATATAACACCCAGTGCTCCAAATATTTATTGAATGAACAAAGTTCTTCCTAAAGTAGCTAGAATCTAGACTGTCCTGGGATGTCCTTCATCCCCCAAAGTAACCATTTTGGGGAGATAGTTTTTCATGGGTCTCTTGATTCCTGCACATCTTATAGGAAGACACTGACTGAATTTTTTTTCTAATACTATCGTTTTAAGAATATTTGTATAGCAAGCAGCCTCAGATGATAGAGACAGCATCCCTCTCTGGAGCAAAAGTAAGGCAGGTTTACTGCCCATTATAAAAGATATGTGTTCCCTAAGCTCATGGTTTCTCTTCTGTCTTGCAACCCACTGTATGTATGTAGGCAGCTATCTGGGCCCATTCACATCACCTTCATGGTATTTGGCAGCAAGAGGAACTGATGCAAACATGCTGATGCTCAAGCTGCTTGCTGTGACAAGAGGAATAAAGTCCTTTGTCCCTAACCCAAGAAGTCTGTCTTCCATCAGGATCAATGAAACTGTGGCAACTGGAGTAAAGTCTCAGATCCTTCAAAGCTTTTGAAAACGATTATCTTCAGTTTGGTGTTTATCACTTCTGTGTATGTATATTTTTACTACAGATGGATGATAGATAGATGGATAGTTTTGGTTTGCTTGTTTACAAAGTTTATGTAAATGAGATCATGCAGTATGTATCTTTCAGCAACCTACTCTTTTTTTCAATTTATCTTCTTCAGAGTGATCTGTATCAGTCCATATTGTAGCTTATTCCTTTCATTCTTGTTCATCATTCCCAGTGCATATGTAAGAGAGTTCTTTTTGTGTATAAACTTATTGGAAATGCTGGAATGTAATGTGAACTCATCTTCAGCTTTAGTAGAGATTGCCAACTTGCCCTCCGAAGTGGTTGTACTAAATAACATTTTCATAAGCAATGTGAAAGAGTTCCTGTTTCTCTGCATCCTTGCAAATGTGGTATTGTCATACTTTTGAGGTTTTACCTTTCTGATGAGTGTAAAGAGCTGAACATCTTTTCCCATGTTCTTTGGTCATTCGTCATCTCTGCAGTTACCTATTTTTCTATTGGGTTGTGTTTTTCAATGAGTTTTAAGGACTCCTTACATATTCAAGATATTGATATTTTGTCTGTTTTTTTGTACAAGTAACATATCTTATTCTATGGCTTGTCTCTCTCCTTCGTTCATGGTGTTTATATAGTTTCTTGATTTCACAGTGAAGTAGTAGGAGAAGCCTATATCCATAGTGGTGTTCAGTGGAGTCAGGGATTCAAAATAGTGGTGATAGCATGATCTGACCAAGCGTTGTGTGCAAACTCGGATGCAAGAAGCTTGGTTTCCAGTCATGATTCTGCCATAGCTGAGTATCCTTGGGGAAGTCACATCACCTCTGTGTCTTGGGCTCCTCATCTGTAAATAGAACCTTTGGACTAGATGACCTTCTTGAGCACCTTCCCAGATACAAGTTTCTCTAATGAGTCAAGGCCATATGCACCAGGCAGGCAATGACAGGACCTATGTGGACAAGTCCATCTTAACTATAGTTTGGGAAATGACTGACCAGCTTCTGTGCTGTTTTGCTTGACTCCCCCACATGGGTAGCCACTTTGTCCTCTATGTACCCACAGGACTTGGTCACGTTGCTACCACAATATCATCACATTTTGCTGTTGGTAATAACATCATTTGTCTCTGACTAGATCGTGAGTTCCTCAAGGACAGGGTTGCCTTTAGTGTACCCGCAGCACCTCCCATAGCTCTTAACTCAGTGAATGTTTGATGCATGATGGAAGGAGCATGGAAGGGTAGCAGGAAAGGGTGGAAAGAGGGAGAGAAGGAAGGAAGGACCAAATAACCTGAACACTTCCAAGATATACACTTAGTGAACATAACACAGTTACTAAAACTGTGCATATTAGGAAAAGCAAATACTATTTTAGCTATTTTATAGGGAGACTCAGTTTTTCAAGATCACATGGGAAAACAGTGCTGTGCTTAATAATGGAAGCCAATAATCTCTGATTTATAGTCTGATGTTCCAACTAATAGAGCCTGCAGTCTCATTAATTTAGCAAAACCAAACCAGATTTTAAATTAAACTCATTTTCATCCTCTTTATGCAACAGAATTATATTAGTTATAATTTTGAACTTTTCCCTACTGACACATTCCAACAGATTAAAAAAGGAGTCTCGAAGCTTTAAGACCTTTCATAATTGTGATCTATATAATATCAGAAATGGGAGTACTTAAATAATTCTCTCTTATCTATAACGCAACTCCTTGCTTATAATAAACATAGAAAGAAAATAAGATAGATGTGTAGCAGTCATATATCCCTTATCCTTGGTTTCACGTTCCACAATTTCAGTTACCCATGGACAACCACAGCCCAGAAGCAGATGATCCTCCTTCTGACATATGGTCGGAAGGTTAATAGTAGGCTAATACTCCGTCACAATGCCTACATCTGTCACCTTGCTTCATCTCATCACATAAGCATTTTAGCCTCTCACATCATCACAAGAAGAAGGGTGAGTACAGTATGATATTTTGAGAGAGAGAGAGAGACCACATTCAAGAACATTTATTCTATTTTATTATTAGGTATTATTATTAATACCTTACTATGCCTAATGAATAAATTAAACTTCATCATAGGTATGTATGTGTGGGAAAAATATGGTATATATAGGGTTTGGTATCATCTGCAGTTTCAGGCAACCACTGGCAGTCTTGGAACATATCCCCCCACGGGCAAGGGCGGGGGGACTATGAAGTGTTCAGGACAACAGGAAGAAGCCACAGGAGGGAAAATCTTGGCTCTTAAGAATGGTCTGTTACAAGGTGTCATGATCTATCATGCATGGTCAATACTCTGTCCTTCACTGAGTTTTGCCTTTACAGGGCTTACTTCACTGTGGCAAATGTAATCCAATTTTCTCAGTTGCACATTAGCCTCTGAAAAAGCAAAGCAAAATTTGAACAGGACTCTTTATCCTTTCCTGGGGGCAATGCATTATCTATTTGTATCAAAAAAAACCACCCAGTGTTTCTATCTCCTACTTTAATATATTTTTCTACAATTTATTATGTCAGTATTTCTGAGTTTGTTTTTATTGTAATTAGTAAGACTGTTATTAAATAATACAAAAGTAAATGGATTATAAGAGCTAGACAAGGAATAAAATTAGGTGTGGCAATGAGCATTGAGTGGGGTAATATGGTGGTGGTATATCTGTTCTGCTCCCTACAGATCTCCTTCCTACTAGCCCAGTTTCAGCCCCATTAGACACCAGCTTCCAGACATACTCGTGACATTTGGTGGTGTCATGGTTGTGCACTTCATAATAATGGGCAGTTGGCAAGTTGCTGACAAATGGGGTCATCCACTAGCTGGTTCGGTTATAACAGTATTTCCCAAAGTACAGGCTCCAATCCATGTGCATCAGAACCCCGCAGCATGCTTGGTAAGCATGCATATTTTTAGGTTCTCTTCTTGATCTGCTGAATCAGAAATGCTAGGGGTGGGCTTGAGGATTTGAATGCCAAAAAGCACACTAACATTTGAGAATCACTCTCTTAAAGTGTGGGGAAACAAAATGGAGGGAAATCTCTTCTGGCACTAAGTACTTAAGAAGGGAGAAGGAAGCTGCATTCCTAGGTAAAGAAAAGAGAGTAGACAAGCTAAAGAGGAAGCTTGCCTTAGTTCACAGTTTTCCTTAGGTTTTACCTCAGTTCTGATTGCTGTAGATTTAAGCCAGACTACAAGGGTGCTCTCACACCACGTGCTGCATAATGCTGGTGAGTGTTTGTATTATGAACAGCAAAAGTGAGCTTGCTTCTGAACTAATGCATTTTGTCAACACTAGGGACACCAAAGATGAAGTTTACAGCTCCCTAAAAGAGCCAGGCAGGTAAACGGTTAAAATACTGTATGATTCACAAGATACCACTTCACACCCACTAGAACTGTAATAATCAAGAAGACAGCATCAAGTGTTGACAAGGATGTGGGGAAATTGAAACCCCTATATATTACCAGTAATGTAAATTGCTAGAATGTAAAAAGATGAATCTCTTTAGAAAACATTTTGGCAGTTCCTCAGAAAGTTAAACACAGAGTTACCATGTCCCGCAATAATTCTACTCCTAGGTATACACTCGAAAGAATTTAAAACATACTCACACCAAAACTTGTATATAAATGTTCAAAGCAGCATTGTTTGTAACAGCCAAAGAGTGGCAACAACCAAAATGTCCATAAACTGAATAATACATAAACAAATGTGGTGAGTGCATACAATGGAATATTATTTAGCAATAAAAAGAAAACTACAACGTGGAAGAATCTTGAAAACATTATGCTAAGTGAAATAAGCCAAATACAAAAGGGCATATGCTATTCCATTTGTATGAAATGTCCAGAATGGGTAAATTCAGAGACAAAATTAAGATTACTGGTTACCAGGGATTAAGGGAAGTAGGGAATGAGGAATGACTGCTAATGGGTACAGGGCTTCTTTCTGGAGTGATGAAAATATTCTGGAATTAGATAGTGGTGATAGTTGTACATCTCTGTGATTATATTAAAAACTACTGAATTGTACTTTAAGAGTGAGTTGTACAGTGTGTGAATGATATCTCTATTTTTTTTAAGATTTTATTTATTTGTCAGAGAGAGAGAGAGAGCACACGCACAAGCAGAGGGAATGGCAGGCAGAGGGAGACGCAGGTTCCTCACTGGGCAAGGAGGAGCCTGATGCGGGACTCGATCCCAGGACCCTGGGATCATGACCTGAGCCGAAGGCAGATGCTTAACCGACTGAGCCACCAAGGCGTCCCTATATCTCTATTTTAAAGAGCAATGGAAGAAGTGTCCAAGAAAAAAAAATAATAAATTGGACTACATGAAAAAAATGCTTGGTGGCTGTCTACAGGAAAAACTCACTTCCATTTTCTTCTGCTCACACTCGACACTTCTGATACCAGATGTGTGGGTTTTCTACACATCAAGTAATTCTGTGACACCAGGTGGGTGTCCTGCAGTCAGTTCAGTTCTACCTGGTTTTAGTATCAGATCTCATAGGTTAAGGGCTCAGTCCCACGAGACTGCCCACCCCCCCCCCCCACTTAAGATGCCAATTGCAAGTCCAGGTATTAGAGTAAATCTGAAAATTCCCAGAGCCGCTAAAGGCCTTGCCCTGTCGGATGAAATTGACATCTGAGGGGGCATAGCCCTGGGGATAAGAAGACTGGATCAGGTCCTGTCAATGAGGAGATGAACTATGAGAATGGTGAGGACATCATTGTGGGTAGAGGGTAAAGTCTGGATATGGACAGTTTGAAGGACATAGAAGCAGTAGAACTCAATGACCTATCGACTGAGAAGGCTAAAGGAGTAAGAATCAAGGATGACTCTCATCTAACGGTTCTCATTAGATGGAATAGCTTCCTGGTGAGGCCATTCAATAAGCAAGGAAATTCAGAAGAAATTAAAGTTAAGAGTGAAGAGAGTGATAGATTCCATTTCTGACAGGTAGAATTTGAGGTACTAGTGGAACATCCAGAACTTAGGGAAAAGGTCTGCACTAGAGGTAGGGTGTTGGCAATTATCAGCTGCAGCATAGTAGAGTTTAGGCACAAGAAAATGTTCCCTTCGTGAACAAGTGCTTCTTATCAAATTAATAAATTACTCTTGGATTGTTTCAACATTAAAAAAGCAAAGTGGTTTAATGAAGAATGATATAAGAGAACCAAATAGTAATTATATGATATCCATGTGGTTCTGTTTCCTCTGTTTCCATTTTGAACATGTATAGATCTTTCAGGGTTTAACTGCAAGATTTTCTTGTTTCATTTCTTGCCCCTAATAAAGAAGCTTTCAAGAGAATACTAAGGTTTTAATAAAGCAGGAGGGGAAATCTCATATGAAAGATCAGGTTTTACTTTTTCTTTCTTAACATGTCTTTTTTTCTATTTTGTTCTTTCCATATAGTCTATGGTATTATACAAAATGAAGGAAAACACCAGAACCATCTAGATCCAGGGCCACAGTTCAATTTTCTGTCTTTAAAACAGCCTTGAAAGTGTTAAATCCTTGGGGTTGATCTGTGTATTCAGAAGGAGCCATGGAGCTGCTGATAATAGAAAAGCATTTTGTGTCAGGGACTGATTTATGCCTTGGAGTAGGACAAAGAGAAGAATACTCAGCCCCTGTGGTATCTGTTGCTAGGGGAGCATCAGGCCATCTGCTAGGCTTTAATAAAACATGGCAATAACATTTTGGTTTGAAGCACAGAATAATTTTCCAAACCAAAATGAAAATTTGTCAGCAATTGAGGAGCTTGTAGGTTTTGTGTTTTGTTTTGTTTTTTTTTTTTTTGAAGACATTTGTATCTGTACCATTTATATTCAAATGAGAAGAGATATCAATATCTTTCTTTTTCTGTTCTGGGCTTATTCTCAAAACCTTGTATTGACTGCCCAATTCGAACTCCTCAGCCTGCCATTTGAAGCCTCCAGAATCTGGTTTCACTGAAGATCACGTCAGGTGGCAGCTATGATGTGTGTTTTTGTGTGTGTGTGTGTGTGTGTGTGCATGTATGTGCATGTGTGATTTGCCTTACCTTCTCTCTCTGCCCTGGCTCACAGGTGAATGCTGTTCGGGTGTATGTGAATAGTTCCTCAGAGAACCTCGACTACCCAGTCCTCGTCATGGTTCGCCAGCAGAAAGGGGTGCTGTCCTGGCAGGTTCCTCTGCTCTTCCAAGGACTGTAAGTGGATCTTCTCCTGGACAACTTCGCTACATTTGTTTTCTTTCAATGACCTAGACCTTAATTGGTGTTTTCCCTAGTAAAAGGAGAAATCAGACATTTGGAATGTTGATATCATATGCATCCCAAGTGCAAATAATGGTCATAGCACATAGCCCAACCTGTCCAAGTTTGTTCAGTTTCCATCCTCTTTTTTTGTCTTTTAAGTATGCTGGGCATGGAGCCAAATGTGGGACTTGAACTCACAACCCTGAAATCAAGACCTGAGCTGAGATCAAGAGTCAGATGCTCAACCAACTAAGCCACCCAAGCACCCTGACTCTTTGAATTCAGATAAGCACTCTACCTAGATATGTAGCACCTGGAAGAACTTTAAGCATTTTTAATTCTATCCAGAATATTCTGTAGCTCTTGGTTAGTAGATCATCCACTGAGGACAGGGCTAGGTTCAAGAGTCAGTGTAAATGAGTAATACCTCCATTCTCCAAAATGCCCACAGAGTGTGCATCCTTCATTCTATAGCATTTAAGTGCTACTAAGTGCTAGAAACTAGGGATACAGCAGTCGGGGGAGAGGAAAACAAAATCCCTGCCCTCATGTAGTTTATACTTTTGCAGGAGAAACTGTATAAGGTACTATTGCACTACTAAGAAAAAAACCAGAAGGCATTCAGACATAGGTACATAGTATGGCATTAACTCATTTTTAGTGGCTGAGTAATTTGAGGATTGAAATAGTAACTCTCATAGCCTTGACTTGGGCTCTGGGGCTTTTTTTTTATGTTCCATTTAGCAAAAGCTCAAAGAGTGGAAATATGAAATCAACTGATTGTTTCATCAGCACAATTTCCCCTTCAACATTTGGTATTTTTTTTCTCATTGAATTAGGAAGATGGTGTGACATAATATAGACACAATCAAAGTGAACTGGCCAGCACTGAAGAGTCCTCAAGTCCCTGTTATTACATCACACAAGCCTATGTCCAAAACTCAATCACTATCATAGGTCCAGTCTGAAATTTAAAACATAAGGACTTGAAAACAAATTTGGAGAGAAATGAAATAAGATTGGCTTTTTCTTCCTTGCTTGTTCACCAAGTCTCTCTTTCATTCTTGCTTGTTTTTCCTTCCATCGGCTGCTACAGATACCAGAGGAGTTACAAGTACCAGGAAGTAAGCCGCACCTTGTGTCCCTCAGAAGCAACCAATGAAACAGGACCTCTGGAGCAACTGGTAATTGTAGATGTCACCTCCATGGCTCCACTGGGCGCCCAGTACAAACTGCTGGTTACCAAGATCACGCACTTCCAGCTACAGTAAGCAGGACCTCTTGTGGCCTTTCTCAATTCATTTGTCTGCACATGCTCAGTCCAGTCTCCCTTCTGCCAAGTCAGCACTCAAGAAGGAAATTAGCCACTTGGCATATTGTCTTAGCAACTTCTGACCAGTCCTGCTCACAGGTGGGCAACAGGACTGTAATCTGTGCAATAGGGAAGCAGTAGGGACTGGTGCAGAGGGGAACAGTGCCCAGCCTCAGAGGCATGTCTATTCTCAGGGGTCTGTGTGAGGACCCTGCCTGCCTGTAGTCCAAGCAAGAGGCCCCGGTGACTGGGTACTTTTGTATTATGCGTCAGTACCACTCTCCTGAAGGAAGTTTTATTTTTCTTCTGAGGAAGACCTTAACCTATTTTCTTGTCCTTACTGCTAGTCCAGGTTTCTCCTTCCAAGTTAAGAATGTATACAGGTAGAAAATAGTGTCTTATGGCTTTGTCCTTTATGCAACAACTAATGACTATTTCCTCCTTCTCCTTGCACTACCATCCTTTGAAACAAAATCAGTTGTTTTTGAACTCATCTCAAATTGTTCGTATTAGACATACATATAATAAATTCAGTTGGGGGAATGGTCTCCAAGAGATCTGTTCTTTTCCAGAGGTTACTCCTGTAAAATATTGCATAAACCTGTGTGAAAATTTAAACAGAAAGGTCATTCCTTAATAAGGCCAGAGAGTTCAAGGAACTTTCTGCCCCATTCTCTTCTAAGATCAAGGCTTCTCAAGGCTTCAGACCACTTCGTCCTCTCTGTGTTTTAAATAAAATTTAAAAGAAACTATCATTAAATTGGTTCATTAAAATTAGAATTTGTACTCATCAAAATGTATCAGTAAGAGAACAAAAGGACAAGCCATAGACTAAAAGACAGCACATATAACTATAAAGGGTTCATAGCAGACTATATAAAGAACTCCTACAAATCAATAAGAAAAAACAGGTAAGCTCTTGGCTGCTGTCCCCATTATCACCCACCCTTCTGTGGCTCTGGTTTCTTATAGGCAAGAATCTCGGCACCAAGGAGTCTAGGTACTGCTGAGGGTAGAGACTAGCCCCCACATGTGCACAAGTTTGTGTACCCAAGTCTGTGTGCCCATAGGTCCAGACGCAGCTTCACTGGAACAAATAAGCTTTCTGAGGAAAAAATGAGGCAGTCTCAGGAGTAAAAACTGAGAAAATAATTTTGACCTAGACCTCTCACTAGAGCTTTGGAACAGAGAGTGAAGAGTCTCAGAAGGGGAGTCAATGTTTATATTTACCCAATGGAATAAAAATATATATTTTTTTTATTATAGTTGAGTATAGAGTAGTTGGTATGGAGACATTATGGCCTATATGCCTAAAATGTTTACTATTTGGCCCTTTGAGATATAAAAAGCAGATGAACATGATCAACAAGCTTGAACTAACTAATGTACTTAGGAAACTGTATCTCAAAATGATAGAATGCTTAACCTTTTCAAATGCACATGCAACATTTACCAAGGTTGCCAAGTTCTAATGCATATCTTGATAAATTTAAAAGAACTGAAATCCTGTATATGGAATTGAGACAGAAATCAACTATAAAATGGTGTCTATAAAACCCCCAAATGTTTGGAAATTAAGTAGTCTACTTCTAAATAACTTATGAGTCAAAAAAATAATAATTACCATGAAAATTAGAAAGTATTCTGAATGAATGATAATGAAAATATGACATATCCAAACTTCTGGGATGCAACTAAGCACTGCTTAGAGGAAAATGCATAGTTTCAGATATATATGTTAGAAAAGAAGACTGGCTGAAAATCAATGTGTTAAGTGTCCATTTCAAGAAGTTAGGAGGTGCCTGGGTGGCTCAGTCATTAAGCGTCTGCCTTCGGCTCAGGTCATGATCCGAGGGTCCTGGGATCGAGTCCCATATTGGGCTCCCTGCTCGGCAGGAAGCCTGCTTCTCCCTCTTCCACTCCCCCTGCTTGTGTTCCTGCTCTCGTGCTCTCTCTCTTTCTCTGTCAAATAAATAAATAAAATCTTTAAAAAAAAAAAAAGAAGTTAGGAAGTAAAACTCAAAGAAAGTGAAAGGAAGTAATGAAATAGCATAAAACAATGAAATAGAGAACAAATCAACAATGGACAAAATCAACCAAACCACAAATCAATTATTTGAAATGACTAGTAGTATTTTTATACCTGTTTTTTAAAAACATAAATAAGGCAAGCCCATTGGAAAAAAATAGGCAAGAGATTTGAACAGACACTTTACCAAAGAAGGTATCCAAAATGATCCCCCAAACACAATCTTACTGGCTATCAGAAACACAAATTAAAACTATAATGAGATTTCACTACACCTACCAGTTTCTATAATTTGAAAAGACTGACAATGTGATTTCACTCCTACTTATTATAAATCCAAGTCCTAAATATATAATTGTCCTATTCATCCAATGGAATGCTACACAACAATAAAAAGGTACAAACTATTGCTGTACCTGGCAACATGGATAAATCTCACAAACACAATGTTAAGCAAAGGAAGCCAGACAAAAGAAATACATAACTGTTCGATTCCATTTATACAAAGTTTAAAAATAGGCAAAACTATTCTGTAATGTTACGAGTCAGGATAGTGATAACTTTGGAGAGGAAAGAGGAAGTATATGGTTGTTTACCTGGTGAATTCATTCAGATATATACTTATGACTTGTGTTTTTTTCTATATGTTTGTTACACTTCAATAGAAAGCTTAATTTTTAAAAAATCAGAATATTTTTATTATATTTAAATTTTATTAAATTTAAATATTCAAATATATTTAAATCTTTATTATATTTAAAAATATATATTACTTTTGGCAGCTTATTTTTCTGATCAGAATGTCTTGTTCTATTATAAAGCTCACCTTAAATTTTCTAAAGCAGTTTATAAAGAAGTCTGTAGCCAGTGGAGTTGCTAGTAGGAATCAAATATTTATCTTGGTCTTCTCTGCAGCTCTTGACAATGTATACCCATACAGATGGATGGACAGATGGATGAATGAATAGCTAGAAAGATGGAGAAGTAGTCAACAGCATTTTTTCCAAGTCCCTTCACTAATTTTGGTGTAGAAAAAAGTGACATGATAATTTCAAGAGCAAAAAACCCCTCACTCCCACCTCTGGGGGAAAAAAAAGGCAGAAAAAGTTTTCTACCCTGATCAATTAAGTGAGAGTTTCTAGGAGGGAGGTTTGAGCTTAGAATATATATATTTTTTAAGTTTCCCATGTGATTCTAATGTGTAGCCAGAGTTGAGAACCACTACCTCTAAGCAATTTCTAAATATGGTGCTTACATTTAATTATTTTAATGCTTAAATCTATTTATGATATTAAACAATATGAGAATTCATGGTGATACATTTGAAGGATGTGGCAGCACATTACTTGAACAGAGTGCAGTTTTAACTGCGGAGAAGCTTCACATTTACTGATTGGTCTCTGTGTCTTTGACCTGTCACTGTCACCTGGTGGCAGTGTACTTGAATTCTAGAGCTGGTTTTCCTGGGAGGCTAATTAGACCCTTTGGAGAACTGAATTCTGTGAAACTGAAATCATAAGGTCACAACTCGGTGCAAGTGTTAATGAATGATATGCATGCTAGTAGAACTGCAAATCTATTCGCTCACATTGTTTTCTGTTTCCACCTCTTATAATGTGACTTGACCCCCGCAACCAGACATTCAGAGCATTTCAAAATGTACAGTTACTAGGGCTTTGATGAGAATAAGGTAAGTCTGAGAAGAGATGGTAACTGAAATATATATGCATCTCTTCCTCCTTGGCTCTGGATTGTCCCACACCAACCTTGCTGGTGACCCAGAAATCCAGAAGAGGATGGTAATGGGCAAGAGCTGGGGATTGTGGTGAGATCTGAAGTCTAGGTATTGAGAGAAACACTGAAAAATCAACTCGAAAGTCCTAACATGGCAGTTTCTGTTGTATATTTTTGAGTGGCAGACTAGAAGCTATGTGAAACATGTTTCAGGATTTTTTTTCCCCTAGAATCATGAATTTTAAGAATGAAAGGAACTTTGGAAGTTGAATCCACTCACCTCATTTTTACAGATGAGCAAAGGAGATGCCCAGAGAGGTTAAGTGACTTATCTAAACCCACATCTAGGAAAGAGTAAAATCAGGACTAGATTCTACTTCTAACTCCCAGTTCTGAGCTCTTCCCACAATAATATGCTATTTCTACTTTGTGTTTAAAACTGTCCTCCGAATTTTTATGTTGCCCTAAATATGTTTCTCAATTCCATGAAACATTTATTTATTTCAATCAAGTCTTAAAAACAAAATTCTGCCTTAAAGCCTTCCTCCCTGCCATCTTACTATCCCTCACCCACCTCCACACACACACACATGCACCTCTGCCACCACTCATTTTCCCAAATCCCAGTGACCTAGCATTCTGTGAAGCAGAGTGTGAAGTTGCAGACAGGGAAGAGCCCGAGGATGTAGGGGCAGGCAGGCACCGGATCATGGGGTGGGAGGAGCTTGGAAGCGTTGTGAGGAAAGGTAGTTGTCTAGGTGGTAATAGTTGTTTGGAGGACTTGAAGGGGACAAGACTGGAGGCAGAGAAATTAGAAGGCTTGCTGCAGTGGTCAAGGTAATAATGAGATGAACTGAAGAATTTAGAGATGAAATTGGCAAAACTTGATTGGACATGAAGAGTGAGGGAACTGGGAGAGTCAAAGATGGCCTCTTCCCTTGTAAATGGTGGTGCCACTGAGGAAATGAGAAGGTTGAGGAAGGAAGGAAGAGATGGTAAGTTCACTTTGGGACATGTTGAACTTGAAGTGCAGATGTTGGGTAGAATGTTGGATATACAGCAGCCTGGTGCTCAAAAGAAAGTTCTGGATTACAGATAGCAGCCTGAGTAGAAGTGCTTCAGGGAGGCTGGTCCACACAGTGCCAGAGGTGGAATAACAGGAGACAGCACAGAGAAACACATAGTAGTACCTAATCCTTGATCTTTGAGATCCTGTATGCTGCGCTAGAGAGTTGTTGGGTTTTTTTTAAGATTTTATTTATTTATTTTAGAGAGAGAGCATGCTCGCAAGCAGGGGGAAGAGCACAGGGAGAGGGAGAGAAAAAAACCCCAAGCAGACTCCCTGCTGAGCATGGAGCCACACACAGTGCTCAATCTCATGACCCCAGGATCATGACCTGAGCCAAAATTAAGAGTCAGATGTTTGACTGAGCCACCCAGGTGCCTAAACTCCACCTTTCAGGTTATGGGAGCTACTAAAGCTTTTAAGCAACACAATAAAATAAACAAATCTGATTTTTAAAGATGAATCTAGTAGTCACATGGAAGATGAATTGGAGAGAGGAGAGGGTAGAGACAAATAAGAAAATAAAAAGTTACTTGAATAGAGAAAAATAAAGAATGATTAGGAACTGAACATACTATAGCAGCAACAAAGTTGTAAGGGAGAAAAAGAGTCAAGTAATATATACATAGGGATAATCCACAAATTAAAAAAAATACATGCGGCAGAATAAAAAATACAGTCCTACGTGAGTACTTGCAGGCTTCAACCGTCCTCCAGCCTTCTAAGTAGGGATTTGAGTCTGTTTTGAGAGGCTTTTGAGTGAAATCACACAGCTACGATGCTGTGGAAAGTAGATTTTTTTGAGGAAATGGGTAAGTGAGGAGGCTTTTAGACCCTTTTGCCATGTGTCATACTGTGTAATCACCCTTCGGTATTTGGGGGTAGACTACAATAATGATTTCCATTACTTTTCCAATTTTTTTCTTATTGAATGCTATATTGGGCAAAGATCGTACTTCAGGTGAGTCAGGTACATCGGGTTACTTATACATTAATAGAGTCAGGAAGACGTGGTGATCAATCAAATGTGGAAGCTGATAAAGAGGGAGTCCCCGATGACTCCAGCAATGATGTCAGAAGTCTGGTGAGGCTTACTAGCAAAGAGCCATAGTGGGTCGGGATCAGGAAAATGACAGCACATTCCGTTTTGATCCTGTGGAGTTTGAAGTGTTTGAGGGGCAGCCAAGCACAGAAGTCCAGCAGACGATCACTCTTCCCTGACGGGAGCTAAAGGGATAGCCCCGGGCTAGACAGGGAGACTTGAGATTCATTGATATTTTTTTGTGAGTTTTGCGGCCATTGAATATATATGTGATTTTTAACTGAATATGTATATATAAGGTACGTGGCTAAGGAAAATGAGAAGGTCAAGAGTAGCGGGTAACATTCTTATGTAAGGGATGGTCTGAGAAACAGGAGTTATCAAAAGAAGCTGAGCAGGGGCGCCTGAGTGGCTCAGTTGTTAAGCGTCTGCCTTCGGCTCAGGTCATGGTCCCAGGATTCTGGGATCAAGCCCCGCATCGGGCTCCCTGCTCCGCGGGAAGCCTGCTTCTCTCTCTCCCACTCCCCCTGCTTGTGTTCCCTCTCTTGCTGTGTCTCTCTCTGTCAAATAAATAAAATCTTTAAAACAAAAAAAAGAAGCTGAGCAGACATAGCAGAGGTGCGGGAGGGTGCAGAAGAAAACTCAGAAAAGCAGGTGTCACAGAGCCCAAGGGAGGAAAGAGTTTCCAGAGGGACTGGTCATCAGATCCAATGCCACAGAGAGGTAAAGTTAAGGCTGAAGTCACTGGATTTAGCAAATAGGAGGTGACTATTACCTGCAGCAAAGGCAACTTCAGGGTGATGGTGGGGAAAGAATCCTGACAGCCGTGGGGAGAGGAAAAGATGAATGAGGGATGAAAGCAGAATACGATTTTAAGAAGCTGGTTTGTGGAGGAGAGGGAGGATAGAGAATGACATCAAGGGAGCAAGATACAGAAAAAGGGGAGGCATTTTGTTGGGTGGGGTTTTTTTTATTTATTTTGAAAGTGGTTGCTATTAGTATAGATTTATAAGCCAAGGGTGTATAAAATTCATAGGACATTGAATTTTATAGAAGCAGAGTCCCAGAGAAGGAAAGAAAGGACGCATGCAGAGTTTATACTCAGACCGGAGCGATGAAGTGGAAGGTCACACATGATCAGAGGTTGCTGGAAGGGTTGTGGTGAGCGAAGGGAGTTCGTAACAGATGGCCGTAAGGAGATAACAGGGAATGATATTCTGAAGTCGATAGTCCAAGTGAATAATAGGGCATCGTTTCCTTCAGCAAACAAAGTGGGGGTTTTGCACACACACTGGGCTCTGTGCCAGGGGCTGGCTATCACAGGATGAAGAAGATGCCGGGAATCTCACAGTCTTCTCTGGTACTCACCCCCAAAACGACTTAGCTTTTATCCCTGCCTCTCTTCCCACCCACCCTCTCTTTCCATCCCCCTTTCCTTGTTCTTCCATTTTATTACTCTCCTGGATGGATGTCTCCTCTCACTGTTCTTCTCCCGTCTCCTTTATCTGCACACTGAGCTCTCTGGACGCCATCTGGTCCTTTTCTCTTCCCCTCTCCCTCAAACGAAGCAAAACAAGGGAACCAAGTCAGCTTTGAGTTTTTCTTATTTATCGAATAAACATTTGTTTCCTGTGCTTAATTTGTTTAAACAATTGGTTGAAGATTTTATGCTTTTTTTCTTCTAAAGTTGTGCAGGAGTCTCAATTAGCTTTGTTCTACTGGTTAACGACTCATAAATAAACCTTCCCCAACCTGTGGCAGGGCCCCCTGGGGAAGGAAGCGACATGTTTCATCTGCAACAGACACAATGTTTATTTTGCATACACTGTTGATTCTGTAGAGAGGACTTAAATGCTATAGTCTTAAAGAAAATAATGGTTTTGAGGTTTGTATGTATTATACCAGTAAGGAAAACATGAAGAACGAGGGGAAAAAATCATATTGATGCCCATACATTCAGTGTTACAACTGGAATTCAAATGATAAGGGAGTATACAAGAGAAATTTCTGGCCAAAGAAAACGTTGCATCTGAAATCTCCTGCTGTCTGTTGCTAGCCAAGAAAATCCGTGTCTTTTTCTTTCCCCTGACCTGGCAACTGAACCAAACTCAGGCCCCGTGTTGCCCCGGTAACAGCAGATGACACCACACTGCTGAGAGGGAGCCCCCCAGCCACACGCAGCACAGGGGTCCCGACTCTGGTCTTGGAATCTCAGGAGTTAACACACAACTGGGTTTGACACTGACTTTGGCTTCTTTAGCTGACTTTGGGCCACAAGTCTTGAACCGCGCTTCAACAGAAGCAGTCCTTGACACTGATCATTTCTGTTGGGAGTAGCTACATAAAAAATTGCACCCATTGCTAAATTCTGTGCCCAGTCTGCCAATAGCCTAAAATTGTTGGTCATTTAATTTAGAAATAGCACTCAAGTTTTATGACTTCTAAACAACGCCTCCAATTATAAACTTCTTGTTAAATGTTTTGACGTGTCCTTTATAAAGGAATCTTCAGTAAAGTTTTTTAAACTGTTCTAACTTTTATCAAAGGAAAATTAGTGGAGAGGAAGACTCTTTAGGGAGCACCAAGGGATGAAGTTGGGAAGGGGCCCCAGGACAAGTTCAGGTTCAGGTTCCCTGAAATGCAGGCCAGACTGGCGGGGTGGGGACAGACTTGTCCCCAGGTGCCAGCACTGAGAATGCAGTGGGCTTGTGTGAGTGATCTTCACGGCTAAAGATGAGGCAGGAGCCAGAAAGCACAAAAGGCCAAAAACAGCCCTTACAAAACTGTAGAGAAGACCAATTTGTCTTTGTGTTTTCCAGCTTCTTAACCCGGTTCATGTGTGTTCATGCCAGCCAGCATTCTGTACTACAAGGGTGTGCTTCCCACAAGCTCCTCACACTTGCCTTTCCTCAGGGCAGGATTCAGGCTGTCTTTCACAGAAGAACAAAAATATCTAATAAAATAGTTCACAATAAGGTGCACCCAGGTGGCTCAGTCAGTTAGGCGGCTGCCTTTGGCTCAGGTCGCGATCCCAGGGTCCTGGGATCGAGCCCCGCATCGGGCTCCCGGCACTCCGCCGGGAGCCTGCTTCTCCCTCTCCCTCTGCCTGCCTCTCTGCCTACTTGTGCTCTCTCTCTCTCTCTCTGTCAAATAAATAAATAAAATATTTTAAAAAAATAGTTCACAGTAAATTACCAACTGGATAGAAAACAGCTTCATTGTATTCTTTTGGTGGTATTTGCATTTTAGAGGACGGCCTTAGAAGGCAGTGCGTAAACTGAAGAGGACACGGTCTTGGACAGGAATTTTAGCTGGTGTGGCAGGCAATTGGAGAAGTGCTTGGAGGCAGGAAGGGTATGCTTCTAGCCCCAGAGCCCCTCCCATGGTGATGATGTGTTCACCACATTTAAAATAATGATCTTTTGGCATGGATGCATCCAAATTATTTTGTAGTGTGACCTACATTATCTAAAAAGGACCTCAAGCCTTTTCCTCTCTTTTTCAGCCCGATTCTGACACCCAAACCCTGTGCTTGGTTGTAAAACCTTAAGAGAATCCAAAGGGCAAAAGTGTCTGCAAAAGCAAACAAGTAATTACTTTTATAGGTATGACATCATGGTTATATAAAGACATAAAATCGATCCTCTTCCCAATTTTATCATTCTTGAGAGCTGAAACCAAATCTTCATGCTGTTTACTTTGTCAGTTTGATGGGACTAGAACTCATTTCACAAAGGATAAGGCTTTCCTTACATCAACTTTCGGATGGTTTTCTTTTACAGAAATCATTTTTGCTTGCTAACTTAGCTTCTCTCTCACTTTTCCCCCTTTTCCCTCTCCCACATACATTTCTCAGGACAAATGTTGCCTTTCACTTCACTGCCAGCCCCTCTCAACCTCAGGTAAGTGAAGGGTTTCAAGGTTATCATGATTCTACCTGTTGACAATACCCTCCAAAAAGCCATGGTAATAGGCAGAGTCAGCATGCGGTGTTGCCCTTGACTTTTTACAACTTGTGATATATTTACATTTTTGGCGTGTTGTTCATATTACTGGGATTTTAGACACAACGTTTAATCTTTTCACCTTAGTTGGTATGAAATAGGAGGCATGACATCTGTTGGCAGATGTTCCTTGGCTCAACTTTTAGCAAATTGTGTGCCTGTTATGCACCAAAGACAGTATTAGACTGTCCTAGGTGCTGGGGATACGAGGTGAAGAAGAAAGAGATGCAACTTCTGCCCTCATGGACCTTGTAATCAAAATGGGTGCTGGGGGGCCAGGGAGTAGAAGGCAAAACACAATACAGGTACACAAATAGTTAATTGACCTAGAAATGCAATAAAAACAAGACAGACTTTAATTTCTACAGTGTTATGGGTAGAATAAATTAGTTATTCCTGTCATAAAGAGAGACCAGGAATGCTGACATGAGAAGAATTAGATATTTGTGCTGTGTTCTCCATTAAACCATAATCATAAACAGAATAAATACTTGAAAACTTTGATTTAAGCCACTTTTCTGTTGACACCTCTAGCTACCTTCCTTTTTTCTTTCTTGGCTTCTGAAAGAGGAAAGTCTATGCAATAGCAAGTTTATAACAGATTTATTTAATGTCCTGATATTTTTTGTAAATCTTCTGCAGGCTGTTATACAGCTTAGGTCATACCTGGCTACTTAATTTTTTGTTTTGGATATGCTAAAACTGGGCTTAACATATATATGGATACTGGTGTAATTCGATTACAGACATTTATATGCTGGTAAATATTTAACAACCAGTTCCCAGAGAGAAACTCCTGATTTGTAGCATTTGCCCATTTCTGTGGTGAAAATACTTGTATTCTGGCTAATCTCAAACTGCCAACATGACGTCCTTGAATACAGAGTTGGGAAGAGATGTGTGCAGTCAGCTCTCCAAACCTGTATGAACCAACTCCCACACATCTTTTAAGAGCTAAATTTCCCATCAGTGAGAGCTTCCACAGTGCATATATACTGCCACCCAGTGACAAAACCAACTCCTACAGTACATAGGAATATATATGATACTCATTATTGCTAATGGTGATCACTGTAATGCTCTTGAGTTACTAAGTTCGGCTTTCCTAAGAACCAAAAATCCCTTTTGAGAATTCCAGAGCATTTACCTTTGGAAGAGCCCTGTATTATATGTATTTGAATCAAGCTCCAAAATGAAAGGTCCAAATGAAGTGGGTTCTTGGGAGTGTTGCCATCTGTTACAAGGCATGAACAGACTTCCAAACTGCAGTGTTAATGACACTCCTTAATCTTGAGGTTATTTTTTCCCCCATCGGAAGGCTGTGGATTATTGGACAACATTATATTTTTATTGCTCTGGTTCTCAGTATAAGGTTAGTAAAGAGGATGCTGGAATACAGAATTAAGTTTTAACATGTTTTGCCTCTCCTTTCAACTGATAGATTTATTAGAGTCCTAGGATATTGGGCTTGTTTTGGCTGGTGTCCTCAAAATCTTAATGTCGAGCTTCTCAAGCAGTTACCACATTTATAATTATTGGACAGAAGTCTCCTTTCTTCATTTATTGGCAACATGTTTAAAAATCAGGGTTAACAAACAGTGGATTCATAATCTAATCTAGGTAAATTGGTATAACTTCTTTCTATTATAAATACTTCCTGATTCTGATGATACCTGAGAAATCATTTTGAAGATATCTCAGCCTGCTCCAAATTGTGAACATATTTCAAGGCGCTAGAAGTGGTGCTTGATCTTTGAATGGAAATATTGTCTGGCTATATGCCAGCCAGGAAACAAATTCTTTAACAAGAAGTCTAGGGGCAGGGTAGGTCTAGTGGTAATTCTTGCCTAAAGGAAGTTTGTTAAGAATCTTGAAGAACAGGCTTATCTGCTTTTCAGTGTGGAGCTTCCTATTTCAAAATGATCACATAGAAGTAAATGTTGTCTCATGTTACATCTTGAATATCCCTAGTTCAAAGGGTTGGGGGGATCTTCTTAAGCAGAAACTGGAATGAAGTACACGAAAGTTTAGTTGAGAAAGAAATGCTAACAAATGAAATGACAACATTGTCTAAAATGGCTACCGTGTTTTGTTCACTGCTGTATGCCTAATATCTGGCTCAGAGCCCAGAGCCCTGCACACAGCAGTTGCTCAATATATGTGAGATGAATGGCTGACTGAATTAATGGAGATTGTAAAACCAGTTTGAGTTCATAACTGTAAACATTCTTTAATATTAACAAATCATTTCTTTCTTTTTCTTATTCTCAGTATTTTCTATACAAATTTCCTGATGATGTGGACTCAGTTATTATTAAAGTCAGGTCTGAAATGGCTTATCCATGTTCTGTTGTCTCAGTCCAGAATATCATGGTGAGTCTTAACAACTTGTCAACCTTTCAATATGGAGCATAATATTGTCCCAGGATAAATGAAAGAGGAGGGTGGGGACCATGTCATCCTCTTACCCTGCATCGCCTGCAAAACTGCTAAATAAAACAGTATCTTGTGCACACAAGTGGATCATCTGTTTGGAGACACTGATTTGGGGAGATGGAGACTAGTGGACTCCTCACCAAAATAAACGAAGGAAAGAAGGAAGGGAGGGAGGATCATAACAAAGAATATGGAAGGCCAAATCGTGGACTGCACAAGAAACATAGAAACCTACTGTTTATTCTAGATTTTAAAATTTTTATTGTAACCATAGGCCATTTCTGTCTCATAATGTGTTAATAAAAAATGGGAAAGGTGTTGTACACTTTAAGACAATGTTTTCAGTTCTCTTTGATATAAAGTGAACTTTAGAGAACTTTAGAAGACAAGGCACCGAGTTTTAGGAGGACTGTTGCGTGACTTTTCTTGGAGAAAATGTTTCCTGGTTTTTGGTTTAGTAAGGAACCCCTTGCTCTGTGATCCAGGAGGAATGTGTGGTGTGTATAGTATGGCTTTAGTGATGCTTTCTTTTTTTTATCCTTCATGCACATTACAGTGCCCAGTGCACGATCTCGACCACAATGTGGAATTTAATGGTGTCTATCAGTCCATGACCAAGAAAGCTGCCATCACACTGCAGGTGAGACATCACTTCTGTGGTCAGTATTGTCAATGACAATACACAGTTTATTCACAATACACAGTCAGGTCACCTGTTGGACCAGCATCCAGAAGGTATCATCATTCACTGTGTGCCTTGGATATCTTTCCTTTATGATTGGTTTTAAAATCAAGATTGTGGGGCACCTGGGTGGCTCAGTCAGTTAATCATCTGCCTTCAGCTCAGGTCATGATCTTGGAGTCCTGGGATCAAGTCCCACATCGGACTCCCTGCACAGTGGGGAGTCTGCTCCTACTCCCTCTTCCTCTATTCCTCCCCATCCCCCAGTCGTGCTCTCTCTCTCTCTCACTCTTGCTCTCAAATAAATAAAATTTAAAATAATAAGAGTAAAAATAAGTAAAATAAAATAAAACAAAGATCACTACTCCTGAAATCAAAGCCCAGGCCATGGTGGACAATGCTACTCTGCCATTCCCCTTGGGAAGTCTTAGGAACCCATGATGCAGTGGAACATATATCTGACAGATTGCTTAGAGAGGTAAGGTGAGATGCCAATCTCCTCATTGGGGGATGCCAATTTAGCGTGAAGTTTGATCTATTCAAAGGAATCGAACATATTCTAATACTCTGTATACCTATAACAGTAACCAAAAAAGGACTTCCATTCTGGACAGAATGGATAGGTTCAAAGGAATATAGACCACATGTGTATAGCGGTTTGCCCTTTTGTCATTTGTAATTAAATTATTATTTCAATGACAGTTTTATAGCAAAAATGAACATATATCATGTCAGTAGATTTTCAAAGAGATTCTGTCTCTGTCTTTAGGGTGGGTTTATTTAAGTTACTTACAACTTGGTCTGTTGTCCAGGGTAAGGTGATACTGTTTACTAAATAACAAGGAATGAGGAGAGGTTAATTATAATTTAGCTATCAAATGTAAAAAGCCCTATTAGGCTTTAATTTCCTAGTGCCTCAGTTTTGATATGCCAAATATCTGTTCTTGTTCACTCATGAATAAGGAGACTGGGATACAGAGAAGTAAACTTAGAGAAAGTTAAAGCCAGGACTATAACTCAGGTTGCCTCACTTAAATCTTTGCATCCTTAACCTAAATTATTTAATTGTGGCTGTGTGACTTTTAGGAAAGTCATTTATCATTAGATTATTTTTATTTTTTATTTTTTAAAGATTTTATTTATTTATTTGAGAGAGAGAGAGAGCACACATGGGGGGGAGGGAGCAGGGAAGGGCAGAGGGAGAGGGAGAAGCAGAATCCCCCCACCACCGCTGAGCAGGGAGCCAGACTCAGGCTCGAGCCCAAGACCCTGAGATCATGACCTGAGCTGAAAGCAGACGCTTAACCAACTGAACCACCCAGGCACCCCTGTCATTAGATTTTTAAATAATTAAAGCTTAATATAGTGAACCTAAAACACTCTAAAGTATGCTAATTTTAAAAACATAATATACAAGTATTAATTATTAAACATAGGCTGTTAACATATTTTTTACATGGGACCTATTACAGTTCTAAGCACCTAAGTGGACACAAGATAGATTGAAATTAGAATAGTGTATCTACTTGAATTTTTTGTATGTAACAATTATTTTATTGTGGATAAAATCTGGAGTAAATCATGGGTATCTGAAGGTTGTTTCTAAGAAATTAGGGGGCAGGGGTGAACTTCATTTTTCTTCTCTTTCCTCTCAGTTCACACCACCATGGATTTTCTCCCCTTTTGCTATCCTTTCTTGCTATCACAAGTTGTTCTATCTTATGCAGAAGAAGGATTTTCCAAGCGAGCAGTTCTTCGTGGTATTTGTGATAAGGCCTGAAGATTATACCTGCGGAGGATCTTTCTTTATCCAGGGTAAGAGATAGGAATGCTTGCTACTTAGAAAAACCTAATGAAATGGAATAGGAGGGAAGGCAAAAGCTCACAGTGGCCTCACTGAGGGTCATCAGCAGTGACTTGCAAGGCAGTCTGAGAGATATTTGAAAAAAATATATAAGGAAGAAAATGATCAGTCTAAAGCTATTGTTGATACTACAGAATGTCACTTAGTGCCCTACATCTTTTCGAAGACTTCTGCTCCCTCAGACCACGTGAGGTTTATTCACTCAGTTGGCCTTTTACTCAACAAATATTTGCTATTATTATAATAGTGATTTTATGCAGCATATCAAGGTCCACTTTCTAAGATCAGTTTGGTAGCCAGCAGTAATGAGCCACTGTATATAGCCACTGTATATATCAGTAGTCATCATTTCCACAAGGATGTACGAGAAAAATTCAGAGTTCTCAATTTCAGTTGCCAAAATTTTATACCTGGCAAGATTTAGGTAAGAAAGCAAAGTGGACAATTTGTCCCCATGACAGGGATTGTGTGAGCTCTTAGGCATAGTAAAAATGGTTATGGGTAACTACGTAGGAACTACTGTGGGAATGGAATAGGCTGTTGATTGAAAACACAGACCCCTCCCCCCAGCAGCTGATGAGCCACATGTGATTAACACAGAGGGTGTTTACTATTGAGTATACATCGTTCTCTTGCCATTTGGGTGAAATTTCTGCTTATGTATTCTTTAATCTATTAATTATATAGTATAGAGTTTTGCTGGTGTCCATTGTCCTTTGGTAAACTACAAGTCCTTTTATGACTATATAACAAAAAACAAATTTTCACTGGCTGGAATAGTGCAAACCAAAAGATGAGACAGCATTTATTTTAGTAGCTGTTTTCTTCAGATGTCTGTGGCATATTGAGCCACATGGATAGCAGAGGATGAGTCGAGCCTTCTTCACTCCAGAAGGGGGGCTGCAGTCTCACTGCTTCAATACTATCAAAATGCACCCAAGCAAAAGCCAAATTGAAAGCTTAGCCCAAAGGGGTATTAGATGGTTTGTAGCTTTGGGGGTTAGATTTTCCTCTAGTTCTTGCCACAGGAAAATTCAACAACCAGAGCTAATTGTGGACAGTTTTTGAACAACTGTTCAGATGAGAGGCCAAGAACCAAATATCTGATCTATTGTGCCTGTTGTTTTTTACCAGAAAAGGAGAACCAAACCTGGAATCTACATCGAACAAAGAACCTTAAAGTGACCATTGTTCCTTCCACTAAAGGTCGGTATTGCCTCTAAGATTCAAAGGAGAAAAATTTCTATGTGAGGAAGTCAATCATATGCATCAAAGCTAATGCCATCCCTCCAGAGAAACATCATAAAAAAACTGGTATTTACCATAGAGATAGAAGAGAGAATCAAAGCATTTTGTTAAATCTCTTCCAGAAAGAGAGGGAATTCAATTGTGAAGTTGTATATGGGAAGTCCCTTCCTACCTTCCACTGGGAACTCATGAGTGTGAAAGGTGGCCATTTGTGGATAATGTCTGAGTGACCTCCTGCAGCTTTGCTGCTTTGAATGGAAATATATTAGGACTTCAGAATGGGTATGATGGAGATGGGCCCTTGAAGCTGTCCTGTCCCAAACATGGTCCTCTTTTCTCCTGAGGACACCCTGACCAAAGTTGTTTCTCTTCCCTCAGGATCTGTTGATATGAAACCCATTCTTATCAGTCTTGTCATCTTCCTCTTCTTCTACTTTGGATTCGTACTTCTTATTCTTGTTCATTGTATCAGGTAAGTCAAGAGTATCAAGAAATGTTAACCCCCTTTGCCTTCTCTGCATAAGAATTAGAGCCTTAGGCTTTAGAGCCATATTGACCAGATTCAACTCTACCTCAACCACCAACTGTGTGACCTTGGGCTAGTTACTTAATCCGTGCTTCAGTTTCCTACTCACCATAATGAGAGCATAATTTCCCTCCTAGGGGTGCCTGGGTGGCTCATTCGGTTAAGCGACTGCCTTCGGCTCAGGTCGTGATCCCAGGGTCCTGGGATCAAGCCCCACATCGGGCTCCCTGCTCAGCAAGGAGCCTGCTTCCCCCTCTCCCTCTGCCTGCGGCTCCTCCTGCTTGTACTCTCTCTCTCTCTCTCTCTCTCTATGTCAAATAAATAAATAAAATCTTTAAAAAATAATAATAATAACAATTTCCCTCCTAGAATTGTATAACTGCAGTATTTACATCAATGTCCTGCACAGAGTAAGTGCTGGTAGAGTGTTAGTTCTTTTCATAGTTAATAAAACCTCAACAGAAGGACAGCGTGGGTATTTTTCGGACCAGGAAATCCTGTAAATCCTATGGAATGTAGGAAATGATGAGTTCTTCCCAATATGGAGAAACATATTAAATATTCCATTAATAGCTTTAAATATTCCATCAACAAGTAAATTAATGCCTGAAATAAATCTCGAGGTATAATAAACAGCAGGAGTGATGTGCTTTGGTACTATATTACCAGCTGCTTTCTTACTACTATAGCATCGATTTTCCAGTAAAATGTCCCTTGAGAGGAAAAAAAGGAGATGATGGTACTGTAATTTGACCAAGACAATTTCCCTTCCCAGGAGTTTGGAGCCCCTAATAAAAAGGGCCCCGGTTTCTCCTTGCATCTCTGAGCAGGCCCAAACACTGAGAATTCTGTACCTTGTTGTGGTCTCTGTGAGGCAACTACAAAAGAATGGCAGAAGGCCCACAATAAACAAATGTTCATTCCTGTCTTGAACACACAAAGAAAACAAAGCACAGAGCTTTCTGCACACAGTTTTCAGACTACCGGGCAAGCTCACAGTATTGGTGAAAAACTTCATGGCTACCACAGTAATACAGCTGTCTCAGTGGTACAGGCCTAGCTCGGATTCAAAAAATAACTCTCTTCTGTGACCTTCACAGAGCTTTTCCATCGAGAAACTGAATTTTAAAACCCTGGGACTACCACTGGCCATATCTGGCACAATTTGAGCATCAAAATAATTAAGAATAATAAATTTATAAACTACTGAGAAAAATAGAAAATTGTGAATCCAAATTGATGAAGGGAGGGAAGGAGGGAGGGAGGGAGGACCTAAATACCTCCAGATACAAATCCAAAGGCACCAACCACGTAGTTCGCATTAGGGAAGGGAGCCATTAGCAAATGCTGACAGTGTTAAGGGAGGACTCTTGCCTACATCAGAAGGCCAAAGGCTGACTGGAAAATATGGAGGGAGTGCTGGCAGTGGAAAATCATCATTTTGCATAGATTAAGAATCATCAGTGGATACTAAACTATGAGGGAAATCTGATGAGAATCAAGGTACTGCATTGCCATAAGGTGTATCCCCATGATTTGCTTCCTAGTTGTAAGGGAAACATAGTGACTCTCCAATGGAAACTCAAACCAGGATTGGCTGGGTGATCAAAATTAATGTGAGCAAGGATGGATGGATGGATGTTGTGTGCCTCCACATGAGACACTCTGAGGAGACAGCACCACGTATGCAATATTCCAGCCAGAAAGGCGTATTTTGTATGTAATCCTGAGGAAAAACTGAACTAACTCAAAATGACAAACATTCTATTAGAACGTGTCTTCAGAGACAAAGGAAGGCCATGGAAATTGTCTAGATTGAAGGAGACGAAAGAGATATGGGCAACCAAAGGCAACACCTGGTCTCAGACTGGATCTTTTGCTAGAAGAAGAATATGCTATAAAGGACATTATTGGATCAGTTAACAAAATTGTAATATAGACAGATTAGGTAAGAGTATCATATTGATGTTAAATTTGCTGAATTTGACGATACTGTGATTAAGGAAGAGAATATCAGAATATCTTTATTCTTTGGAAGTATTGAGGGCGCCTGGCTGGCTCAGTCAGTAGAGCACGAGACTCTTGATCTCAGGGTCGTGAGTTTGAGCCCCATGTTGGGCATAGAGCTTACTTTAAAAAAATGGAAATACTTAGGAATCACAGTTCATTACATAAGCAACTTACTTTCAAATGGTTCAAAAAATTATATATATATTTTTTAATGTGTGTATATATATATACACACACATATATTATACACATGCAGAATGATAAAGCAAATGGGGTATCATGCTAACAATAAGTGAATCTAAATAAAGGGTATATGGGTGTTTTATATTTTATTCTTATTTTTACAACTTCTCTGTAAATTTGAAGTTATTTTCTAATAAAAGTTAAAAACAAAAACCCTAGTGTATAGGCAAATATATCTGGAAAGTATATACATTAACTGATTATCAGCCTACTTAATTTACTAGATCATAATGGCTGACATTTAATAGGCACCATGCTGAGCCCTCTGAGCAGATTATCTCATCTAATGCCCTACAATGAGTACTAGTATTATCACCACCTGATGGTTAAGGAAATTGAGGCATAGAGCTTTGAAGCAGTTCAACCAAAAATTCATAGCCAATAAATGAGGGACCTGGGATTTGTTTGGATTTCCAGGCAGCCTGGCTCTAGAGCCTGGCAGGCTAGTCAAGACGGGTCTGGAGTGGTCAGGGCATGTGAGGGAGGGCAGTCCTGATCAGGGAGGCCAAACCAAAAGTCTGGCACCCTGGCATGGATGCGATTGGGAAAGGACCCAAAAAGCTCTCCATTTTGACTCAGATGAGCTCCAAGATCATGGAAAAAGAAGTTCATCTCTTCTGCCTCTCTTAGGAAAATCGTCTCTATGCCTGATGATTTAAATTTTAGAAGATAGGATTTTACCTCTTTAGTTAACAGCATGCATAATCAACATACCAACAGACAAAAAATTAAGAGCTGGATATCAATCTCCCTAAAGTTGTCATTCGGCCTACAGAAGCAAGCACAGCTTTTGCAAGTTGAGGTAGAAGGCTCTGTTGAAACCTCTGGCTGCCAGCTTATTTTGCTACAGTCAATTGCACAAGCATAAATTCTTTCCAGATATAGAGAAACTGAAAATAGAAATCTGGAGACATAAGAACTATTTGGCATTCTTAATAAGAGGATAGACTGAGGGAAAACACTAACAGAACTCTTCCCTCATTGAACTCAGCAGAAATAACAAAGGTTTCTACAAAACCAAATGAAGCCAGTCCTGGAGCATAATGCCATTTGCTTGATGAGCTCCCTGTACCTTATTATTAATATATCTGGGGTTTGTAGTACATGCTAGGAAATCAGGATGAAACATGAATAAGAGACATGGCTCCTGCCCTCAGGGAGCTAAGAATCCAAAGTATTAGCTGTACTGACTTGAACCTAAACCCCATTCCCCTCCCATTCCCAGCCACAATCCGGTCAAAAAGTATTTAAGGAGCCACTACAATAAATGTGCACACCCTGGGCCAAACACTGGATATATGTTCTCTTTTTTTTTCTTTTCTTTTATTATTATGTTATGTTAATCACTATACATTACATCATTAGTTTTTGATGTAATGTTCCATGATTCATTGTTTTCGTATAACACCCAGTGCTCCACGCAGAATGTGCCCTCTTTAATACCCATCACCAGGCTAACCCATCTCCCCACCCCCTTCCCCTTTAGAACCCTCAGTTTGATTCTCAGAGTCCATAGTCTCTCATGGTTCGTCTCCCCCTCCGATTCCCCCCCTTCATTCTTCCCCTCCTACTATCTTCTTCTTCTTCTTTTTTTTAACATATAATGTATTATTTGTTTCAGAGGTACAGATCTGTGATTCAACAGTCTTACACAATTCACAGTGCTCACCATAGCACATACCCTCCCCACTGTCTATCACCCAGCCACCCCATCCCTCCCACCCCCCACCACTCCAGTAACCCTCAGTTTGTTTCCTAGATTAAGAATTCCTCATATCAGTGAGGTCATATGATCCATGTCTTTCTCTGATTGACTTATTTCGCTCAGCATAACACTCTCCAGTTCCATCCACATCTGGATATATGTTCTCTTGTTCATTTCTCCCAACCACCCTGCCAGACATTGAGTTCAAACTGCACAATCCTGAGAGTATTCATCCTTCCCTTGATTCTTGTATTGGTTATCTATGGCCACAATAATGCTACATAAAAATCAACCATAAAAACTCCAGTGGCATACAGTAATAAATATTTAAGTTTACTTACAAATCTCTGGGTCAGCCAGATGCTGCAGCTAATCCAGACTGGGCTCAGAGATCTCGGTTGGGTGTGGTCATAGAGTGCAATCACCTGGCAGGTCAGCTAGAAGGTGGCTCTCCTAGACCAGCCTCAGCGGCACTTGGTCTCTCCAATTCCCGCAGGCTGGCCCTGGCTTATTGTATCTCCAAGAGAGATGGCAGAAGAGTGCAAGGCCTCCTTAAGACGTAGGTTCAGCAGTGGCATGATATCACTTCTCCTTTCTATTAGTCAAAACAAGTCATGAGGCCAGCCTAGATTCAAGAGGTGAAGATACAGACTCCAACTTTCGATTTAAGGAGCTGAATACAAGAGGAGATATAGCCATTTTGTAATCAATCTGGCATAGTTCTCATTTACTATTTTCTCCTTTGTTCATGGGATACTGCCTGCCTCAGCCTAGTTTTCTAAATCATTTAACTCCTCTACTGAAGAATTTTGTCAGCTTCATAACCTACAGCAAATGTAGGTTAAAGCCTGTTAGTACAAACACATCATCTTTTATGAGTTCACGTAATTGCTTGCCAGTTAATATCACTAGGATTGTTTTAAAAAGGGACTTCAAGGGTGCCTGGGTGACTCAGATGGTTGGGCGTCTGCCTTCAGCTTAGGTAATGATCCCAGAGTCCTGGGATCGGGTCCCGCATCGGACTCCCTGCTCCTTGGGAGCCTGCTTCTCCCTCTGCCTCTCTCTCTCTCTCTCTCTCTCTCTCTCTGTCTCTCATGAATAAATAAATAAAATCTTAAAAAAAAAGGGACTTCAATAAGTGTTGGCGAGGATGTGGAAAAGAAGAACCCTCATGCACTGTTGGTGGGAATGCAACCTGGTGCAGCCACTGTGGAAAACAGTATGGAGATTTCTCAAAAAGTTAAAAATAGAACTACCCTATGATCCAGTAATTGCACTACTGGGTATTTACCCAAAAAGTGCAATAGCATTAATTGAAGAGTATTATGCTAAGTGAAATAAGTCAGTCAGAGAAAGACAAAGACCATATGACTTCACTCAAGTGTGGAATCTAAGAAACAAATGAGCAAAGGGACGGGGGAGAAAGAAAGACAGACAAACCAAAAAACAGACTCTTAACTATACAGAACAAAGTTACCAGAGGGAAGGTGGGTGGGGGGAATGGGTGAAACAGGTGAAGGGAATTAAAGAGCCCATTCACCATCATGAGCACTGGGTAAGGTATAGAATTGTTGAATCATTATATTGTACACCTGAAATTAATATAACACTGTGTTAACTATACTGGAATTAAAATTTTAAACTTATTTTTTTTAAAAAAAGGGACTTTGCCAAAGCCTCATTTGTCAGCTACAACAGTTGGGCCAAATTGTAACTGCTCTCCTTAATAATATGCCTTGTTCATTCAACAAATATTTAGTTATCATTTCCTATGTGCCAGGCTCTGTCCCAGAGTTTAGGGATGCAGTGGCGAACAAGACAGTCTAGATCCCTGCTCTAACAGAGTTTATATTGTACAGAGGAGAAACACATAAGCAAGCAAGCAATTAATAAAGCAAATAATTTCAGCTAGTGGCAGAAAAAAAACATTGTAGTGTGATGATAGAGAATGGTTGGATTGGGGAAGCTACTTTAGATTTGATTTGTTCAGCAAGGAAGATATCTCAGAAGCAAGACTTTAATAGCAAGAAGGAGCCAGCCATGTGAGGATGTGGGGAGAGAATGGCCCAGACAGAGAACAATAGCAAAGGCCCTGAGGCAGGGATGAATTTGCTGTGTCAAAACAAAAGAGGTATGAAGAGAAATTCTTCCACCAAACATACCAGGATCAGGAGTGTGCAACTTCTAGAGTAGCCGTCTGAAAGTAAATAAGAGCACCATGTACCAAAGCACAACCATGTCTAGCCCCTAACTTTCCTCCTCCCTGACTCCAACCTCACATCCAAAAGAGAGGCTCATTTGACATGAGACAGTAATTCACATTTCAGTGTTTGACAGACATTTCCAAATGACATACCTGGCTTTTTTAGTAATAGCTTCACTGAGACATAATTCACAGATCATAAAATTCACCCTTTTAAAGTATACAGTTCAATGGTTTTTAGTATGTTCACTGTTGCAACAACCATCACCACTATTTAATTTTCATTACCTACAAAAAGAAACTGAGTTCATCGAGATTACAGGATATGAGATATACAAAAACCAGTTGTATTTCCGTACACTAGCAATGAACAATTCAAGCATAAAATTAAGAAAACATTTCCATTTTCAATAGTATCAAAAATAATAAAATACTTGGGGCACCTGGGTGACTCAATCAGTTGAGTGTCTGATCCTTGGTTTTGGCTGAGATCATGATCTCAGGGTCCTGGGATCCAGCCCCACATGGCGGGGGGGGGGGGGGGGGGGCGGGTCCACGCTCAGCAGGGCGTCTGCTTGAGGATTCTCTCTCTCCCTCTCCCCTCTCCACCCTGCTCTCTCTCTCTCTCTAAAATAAAAAAATAAATATTTTTAAAAATAATAAAATACTTAAGAATAAATTTAACAAATCAAATATAAGATTTGTACACTGAAAATGACAAAACATCCATGAAAGAAATTAAAAGAGGACCTAAATAAATGGAATGATATCCCATGTTCATGGTTTGGAAGACTGAATATTATTAAGATGCTGTAGTAAAATAATGACCCCCAAAAGATGACCACATCCTATATCCAGAACCTGTGAACATGTTACTTTACATGGCAAAAAGAGATTTTACCAATGTCATAAAATTATGGAGATTGTTCTGGATTATCCATGTGGGTATAATCTAATCACAAGGGTCCTTGTAAGAGGGAAACTAACAGTGGGTCAAGGGCAGAAGGAGTTGATGTGATGATGGAAGCAGAGGTTGGAGCATTGCACTTTTTGAAGGTAGAGGAAGGGGCCACGAGTAAGGAGTGGAGGCAGCGTTTAGGAGCTAGACAAAGCAAGGAAAAGGGTAATCTCTCAGGATATCAGGATAACCAGGAGCCTCTAGAAGGAATACAGCCCTGTCTGCTACCTTGATTTTAGCCACATAAGACACAGTTTGGAATTCTGACATTCAGAACTATAAGATAATAAATTTGTATTATTCTAAGCCACTAAGTTTGTGATAATTTGTTATAGCAGCAACAGAAACTAAAACACATGATTATACTCCCCAAATTGATCTACAGTAGATCCAAAACAATCCCTATCAAAGTCTCAGCTGACTTTCTTACAGAAACTGACAAACTGATCCTAAAATTCCTGGGGAAATGCAAGGGACCCAGAATAGGTAAAATAGTCATAAAAAAAAAAAAAGAACAAAACTGGAGGTCTTACACTTCCTGATATCAAAACTTACTACAAAGCTACATAATCAAAACTCTGGCACTAACATGTGGAAAGACATATTAATTGATGAAACAGAATTGAGAGTTCAGAAATAAACCCCTTACATTTATGATCCTATTTTTGACAAGGGTACCAAGACAATTCAATGGAAAAAGAATATCCTTTTCAACGAATGTTGTTGAGACAACTGGGTATCAACCTGAAAAAGAACAAAGTTTTACCCCTACCTCACACCATATGAAAAAATTAACAAGGGGTGCCTGGCTGGCTCAATCAGAAGAGCATGTGACTCTTGATCTCTGGGTCATGAGTTCAAGGCCCACATTGGGTATAGAGATTACTTAAAAAAATAAAATCTTTTAAAAAAATTAACTCAGAACAAAGTTTCAAATACAAGAGCTAAATCTATAAAACTTTAGAAAACAGAGGTGTAAATCTTTTGTGACCTTGGATTAGGCAATAGTTTCTTAGATGGGACACCAGAAGCACAGGTAACAAAAGAAAAAAAATAGATAAATTATACTTCATCAAAATTAAACTTTTGTGATTTTTAAAAAAATTTTTTTTAAGATTTTATTTATTTATTTGAGAGAGAGAGCACAAGCAGGGGGAGCAGTTGAGGGAGAAGCAGGCTCCCTGCTGAGTAGGGAGCCTGATGCGGGGCTTGATCCCAGGACTCTGGGATCATGACCTGAGCCAAAGGCAGTCACTTAACCAACTGAGCCACCCAGGGGCCCCTGTGCTTTTTTTCTTTTTAAGATTTATTTATTTTATTTTAGAGAGAACAGGAGAGAGAAGGGCAGAGGGAGAGAGAATCTCAAGCAGACTCCCCACTGAGCACAGAACCCAACACGGGGCTCCATCTCTCAATCCTGAGATCACGACCTGAACTGAAACCAAGAGTCAGGTGCTTAACCAACTGTGCCACCCAGGCACCCCAAAACTTTTGTACTTTTAAAGGGCCTATCAAGGGAGTAAAAATACAACACACAAAACTGGAGAAAATGTTTGCAACTCATATATCCGTTAAGAGTCTAGTATCCACACTATATAAAGAATTCTTATTAGCCAATGATACAAAGAAAAATAAACAAATTGGGCAAAGGGTTTGAATAGCTATTTATCCAAAGAAGATATACCGTGGCCAATAAGCGTATGAAAAGATGTTCAACATCATTAGCCATCAGGGAAATGCAAATCAAGAAAACAATTAGATATCATTTCTTATCCACTAGCATGACTGTAATTTTTAATGGAAAACATGTAACAAGAGTTGGTAAAGACATGGAGAATTGAAACCTTATACAATGCTAGTAGGAATATAAAGTAGTTCCTGCTATAATGCTACTGTGGAAAAGTTTGAAAAAAAAAATACATAGTGTTACCTCATACCCAGCACTTCCGTATGTAGGTATACCCAAGAGAATTTCATACATGTATCCACACAAAAACTTGTACACAAATGTTCATAGCAGTGTTATTCATGATAGCCAAAACATGGAAACAACCAAATGTCCATCAAATGTAAACAAATAAATTAAACATGGTGTATCCATACAAAGGAATATTATTCAATCATAAAAGACTGATGTATTGATTCATGCTACCATATAGATGAACCTTGAAAGCATTATGCTTAATGAATGAAGCCAGTCAAAAAAGACCACAGATAGTATGAGTTATATGAAATTTCCAGAATAGGCAAATTTATAGAGACAGAAAGTAGATTTGTGGTTGTCAGAAATGTACAGGAGTGGGTATTAGGGAGTGACTGCTAGTAGGTTTTTAATTTGGGGGGGTGATGAAAATGTTCTGGAATTAGATAATAGTGATGGTTGCACAGTTTTGTGGACATACTAAAATTCATTGAAATATGCACATTAAAGGGTGAATTTTATGATGTGTGAATTATCTGAAAAAAAATAATCTGAAAATAAATTAATGAATTTATGTATGTAGATACATGCCTGGGAGTGGAATTGGGCCATACAGTAAGCCTATGTTAACTTTCTGAGGAACTGTCGAAGAGTTTTCTAAAGTGCCTACACCATTCTACGGTCCCGCCAGCAACGTATCAGAGGTCCAGTTTCTCCACATGCAAAGGCTCATTTTTAAGAGTTCCTAGCAGACAAATTTTCAACAAAGTCTATGGGGAATAAATGTGAAATGCTGAGGATTTCACTGTCTTAGAATCATGTGTGTGTGCTTGTTTATAGGTTTAAAAGAAAATCCATCGATGGAAGCTTTGGTTCCAGTGATGGTAAGAAAAACCCCTGGTTTCAAATTCAAATAATATTGAGTATTTGGCAACATCCCATTTGTACTTCTTTTGTCTCTCTGCCTTTTGTAATTTCCAAACCCTCCCTTGGTACCTATCCCACAGAGTAATCTAATCAGCAGTCTTTCTAGAGAAAGCAGAGCTAGTGAGAACCAGTTTTCATAGTTGGTAATTACTGAGATATGGAGCTTATACTAAGAACCTTTGCTCGGAGTATCCCTTGCAGTTACCCCTAGCCCATTTATCAGCCATTCATTTTTTTTTTAAGTTTAATCTTTTCTAGGATGTAAACTGTTATCCCCAAACTGACTTGTGAACAATAAGAATTTATTGTGTCAACTCTAATACAGAGTTCACTTTTCCCAAATTGAGATAGAGGTTTTTTTGTTCAAGTAGCTAAAAACCGGAAATATTTGAGACTAATTAGTGTAATAAGGAGTATAATAACTTTGGGAAATCCAGAGTAACTGATTATTCAACCACAGTAATATGCCCTTTCCTCCACTCTGATAATTTGAACAAAGGAATTTGATTAGCTGATCTTTTTATCAAAACTTAAAAAAATTTAAATGTCCTCATTTTTTTAACTGAGAAATAATTGACAAGTAACACTGTATAATTTTCAGGTGTACAACCAAATGATTTGATATTTGTATATATTGCAAAACGATCACCATGATAAGTCTAGTTAACACCCATCACCACACACAGTTATAATTTTTTTCTCTTGTGATGAGAACTTTTAAGACCTACTCTCTTAGGAACTTTCAAATATACAATATAGTAGCACTAACTATAGTCACCAGGTGGCACCTTATATCCCCAGGAGTTATTTATCTTATAACTGAAGTTTATACCTTTTGTAAATGTCCTCATTTTTGAAAAGTCTAAATCAGTGTGAGATAGTGTTCATAAGTTCTTTGGCATGTAGTGCTTATTTGGAAAAGGAATGATGAAATGAGACTTGATTTTTAAGTCACATGCAGCTGATGTTTAGTTCTGTGTTTTCTGTACTTAAATGAGCCCACAGAATATTAGAAAGACACAAACTGATCCCCTGTCCACCCAGCAGGAACATTTCTCACTCTGCTGGTGGGCTGCTTCTCCTGCCTTCCTTTGATTTTTTTGTCTTCCTCAATGCCAGCATGTTTATTTTTCCAGCCACCCGGGCAATTGGTTTGGATAACATTCAACTAGCAGTATGAAAGACTGTGAAAGGACACCTGCTCTAGGGTCTTTAAAATCCGAAGTCCCACTTTCCCTTGTATTCATAAAATGTGTAAATGAATTTGTCTTCTCTCTGGATCTCATCCTTTCTCTTCTAGTGCTCTCCAAGTTTTGCTCTTATTTTAGGTCTCAGTTGAACTTAGAAAGCCTGATTAGTTGGATCCCATTGGTGCTCTGTGAAAGGGTGGTCTGTTATTTTTATTGTATGAGTGAAGACATTTTATTATTGTAATGATAATTCAAGGAATTTCTGTGTTCAGAAGTTTCCTGAACAGTGAAGTGTAGGTGGACAGAGCTGAGACTTTAGCCAGATCATTGTCCAAGATCAAGAAGGCTCTGAAAATTAACTAAGAGCTATAGGCCCCCTTCAGGTGGCAAGCAGAAATGAATGAATGAGAAGAAAAGAAAAGAAAGAAAAGAAAAGAAAAGAAAAGAAAGAAAAGAAAAGGAAAAAAAGAGAAAGAAGAAAGAAAGAAAAGAAAGAAAGAGAAAGAAGAAAGAAAGAAAGAGAAAGAGAGAAAGAAAGAAAAGAAAAGGAGAAAAGAAAGAATGAGAAAGAAGAAAGAAAGAAAAAGGAAGGAAGGAAGGAAGAAAAGAAAAGGAAAAAAAGAAACAAAGAAAAGAAAAGAAAGAATGAGAAAGAAGAAAGAAAGAAAGAAAGAAAGAAAGAAAGAAAGAAAGAAAGGAAGGAAGGAAGGAAGGAAGAGAGAGAGAGAGAAAGAAAAAGAAAGAAAGAAAGAAAGAAAGAAAGAAAGAAAGAAAGAAAGAAGAAAGAAAGAAAGAAAAAGAAAGAAAGAAAGAAAGAAAGAAGAAAGAAAGAGAAAAAGAAAGAAAGAAAGAAAGAAAGAAAGAAAGAAAGAAAGAAAGAAAGAAAGAAAGAAAGAAAGAAAGAAAGAAAGAAAGAAAGAAAGAAAGAAAGAAAAGAAGAAAGAAAGAAAGAAAGAAAGGAGGGAGGGAGGGAGGGAGGGAGGAAGAGGAAGTGAGGGAGAAAGAAAGACAGAGGGAGGGGGAGAAGGGAGGGAAGAAGGTGGGGAGGGAGGAAGAAAGAGTAAAGATGCATCAGTTAGGATTCACATGGTTGCAAATAACAAAATAGATCTCAAAACATGCTTAAACGGTAAAGGGGCTCCTCTCCTTGCAAGTTGAGCAGAAGGGTGGGCTTTAGGGTTAACTGAGTCTGGCGGCCCTAGTCCTTTTCCCTGCCATTCCCTTGACTCTGCTTTCCTTCCAGTGCTGGTGGTGAGGTGAATTAGCTTGACACCCTCACCTGACAATGTCCAAAAGGAAGGACTTTTTCCGAAGCACCCAGTAACTTCTCACGTTTCACTGGTGTAGAGTGGGACATTTACTTATTGTTTAATCAGTCACTGCAAAGGAGTAGATTTACCTACAGATCAATCAAGCCTACTTACAGAACTAGGACGAGATCATCTTCCCCTAAGACCTGTGTTTCTCAAACTCCACATTATTGACATTACAGGCCAGATAATTCTTTGTTGTTAAGGGCTATCCTGTGCACTGTAGGATGTTTAACTGCATTCTTCACCTCTACCTACTAGAAACCACCAGTACACTCCATCCTCGTGACAACGAAAAATGTCTCCAGACATTGCCAAATGTCCTCTTGGGGCCAAAATGACACACACACACACACACACACACACACACACACACACACACACACACACCGCCACCTCTACCCTCCAACTGAGAATATCTGACTTAAACACACGAACGGCCAGGTGAGGACACCTGAACGAAATCCCGGCTTAGTTTTTTCACCACAAAGGGCTTTGAAATAGGGAGAATCAGGAGCCTCTGTTCTGATACAGCCAGGCTGTATCAGAAAGATGGTATATGACAAGTGAGACACAGCCTAGATGCTGAAGACAAGAACAGAGAAGACACACTCTCCCCTAGGAAAGAACCAGTTAGCAACTCTTTTAAGCACATCAAAGGGAGCATTGAGAAACCAGCCTGGACCAAGAGACAGAAGCAAGTGAGGGACACTATTTAGCTGAAAGCTAAGGTGAGACATTTCAGGGGAGGAATCTTTGCCAAGGAGCAAGGATACAGAAATGCCTTTCTCTCCCAAGGGCCGGGATCCCTGTAACTCTGGCGGCTACCGGAAGATCAGTGGAGCTCAGAGCTACAGGGGAATGCCCTGGGGGCTGGTAGCCAGAGAAAATGCTAGAAGCAGTGTCTGAAAGGGAAGGAGGATCCCACTAGACTTGGCATGCTGTCCTGCTCAAATCAGTGTGGACCTAGGCATCTGAAAGGGAGGGGTCAAATGCTACCACAACAAGAAGATGAGGCGGGGAAGACTCTTGCAAAAGAGAAGAAGCCCACTTCACTCAGTCCAGTAGGATGGTGGGAGGATGATAGCAGGGGGTGGGGGTAATGAGAAGGTGACCAGGTGAGCATGACTTGGATTTCTTCCTCTCCATGCTGAGATCTGGGAGTGTGGTCATGGAGTATTGATAGGTTAAAAGGAATGCCAAAACAGAGGAGATTTTACCCAGCTTGTCACTGGGGACTTGGGATGCCTGTCTTTTTTTTTTTCCCCTCACCAAACATTCTCTTTAATAGATAAGCTTAACATTGGTGGCAAATTTTAATAGAATAGAAAAGCTTCACATATATTGTTTATACATATATATAAGTATATATATAATTTTTTTAAGATTTTATTTGTTTACTTGTCAGAGAGAGAAAGCACAAGCAGGGGGAGTGGCAGAGGGAGAGGGAGAAGCAGACTCCCCGCAGAGCAGGGAGCCCAATGCAGGACTCGATCCCAGGACCCTGGTCCCATGACCTGAGCTGAAGGCAGATGCTTAACCAACTGAGCCACCCAGGTGTCCCTGTTTATATTTAAAGTTTATTTATCTTTCTGAAGAGAGAAGCTCTAAAACTAACATGCACTGAGGAGGCAGGCCAGCTCTGATGCCCGGAGGACCGGGGACCTGCTCCCCTGTGCACTATCCAGGTGGAGGGGGACAGTGAACCAAGGCCCTCGCCTGCTCTTCCCAGCAGAGAGAGTTCCAGTAGCTCTCCCACCATGGAGAGTTCTAAGGCTGGATCTTTTCTATTCTAGTTGCCCTTTTAAACCACGGCTTTTGCCTGTGCCCCAAGGCAGACAAAGCTGCTCACGGTCCCTCAGAACTATCCCTCCCACGGCAGTTCCTACAGGGCCCTTCGTTAGCATGTCTTTATTTTTCTTGCTCTTCTATCTTTAGTTGTGCAGAAGCTGCTCAGTCAGCCCTCAGTTCTTCAGGAGGAATTGCTCTATAAATAGGCGTTGATTTGGTGTGTCCGTGGAGGAGGTGAGTTCAGTGTCTTCCCACATTGCCGTCTTGGACTGGAACTCTCTCCTCAACTTTTGAAACTTTGGGAATAGGTAGCCTATTGGCATGAAACTGAAATTTCTGGGCAGTGAGTTCGCATCATTTCTGACTCCCTCTTCAGCTTCCAACCTCCTGAGCCCAGAGACAGAAGAAGGCAGGACGATTATAAATATGAAGTCTCTGAAAGATCCAAACATGCTCAAAATGAAGTTTTCCTCCTCACACTGAGCACTTAACATAAAAAGCCAGCATGAGAGCATATCTTATTCAATGTTAGTAAACGGATGGCACAGGGTTCATGCTCAGAAAAACGATGCCAGAACAAGTTTCTTCATTAAGATGAGCTCATTCACAACTTTATATGTTTACTTCTTCCCACCCAGAACATCTTGGTCTGTCCTATAAACTGATAGTTTGTGCTTAATTATTTCTAAATACCATAGAGTTAAATATAAATATAACTCCCCTTCCAGGAGCATCAAGTATATTTGAAGTTTGGGAAATGATGCTTTGGTTTTTTGCAGTCAGTGAAGGCCTTAGATGTGAGAAAAATTAATAGAATACTGTTATCCCGTGTTGGCCAATCTCATATTTAAAATGTGCCTATAGAAGTCCACAAAGTTAAAACATCTTTATGTTTTGTATTGCCCATGAAAAACCTGATGTTCTTGTCCATCATAGAACCACTGGTATTGCAGATGAGCCAGAGCTGAGTATTGAAGTCAGTAACACATCCAAGTCTGAACAGACCCACACAGGTGGCTTTTGCTTTTTAATGAAGTTTCACCTAACAAAACAGTGATTGTTTCTGTTTGCTCGCTTGCTTTGATTTTAGCTTTTGGGTTTTTTTCTCCTTTGTTTACACCCACAAAAACATTGCTTCCCACAAACCATTTCAACCTCCTACCATAACCAAACTCAAGCATTTTCCTATGCACTCTTCTACTTCTCATAGCAGAGGGCTTCTCAGTAACACCAAAATGCCAAAAATTCTGGGTTTTATGATTTTAGTGTCATTCTTCACTTACTATTTACACATCTAATATTTTTTTTAATTACACCTTTATAAAAGGACATAGGTTAATGGTTAAAAAGAAGGAGCTTAAATCTACAGATTTGATCCCTATCAAAATACAGCATTTTTCACAGAACTAGAATAAATAATCCTAAAATTTGTATGGAACCACAAGAGACCCCAAATGGCCAAAGCAGTCTTGAAAAAGATGAACAAAACTGATGAAAAAATCACAATTGCAGATTTCAAGATATACTACAAAACTGTAGTGATCAAAACAGTATGGTACTAGCGCAAAAATAGACATGTAGATCAATGGAACAGGATAGAGGACCCAGAAATAAGCCCACACTTTTATGGTCAATTAATCTACAGCAAAGGAGGCAAGAATATTCAATGGGAAGGAAAAAGACAGTCTTCAACAAATGGCGCTGGGAAAACTGGACATTCATGCAAAAGAATGAAACTGAACCACTGTCTTCTTACACCATACACAAAAATAAACTCAAAATAGATTAAAGACCTAAATGTGAGACCCAAAACCATAAAACTTCTAGAAGAAAACATAAGCTGTAATCTCTTTGACATCGGCCTTAGCAACATTAGATATGTCTCCTCGATCAAGGGAAATAAAAGCAGAAATAAACTAATGGGGCTACACCAAAATAAAGTTTCTGCACACCAAATGAAACCATCAACAGAACAGAAAGACAACTTACTGAATGGAAGAAGATATTTGCAAATGATGTATCCCATAAGGAATTATATCTGAAGTATATAAAGAACCTATATAACTCAACACCAAAAAAACACACACAAATAATCCAATTTAAAAATAGGTAGAAGACATGAACAGACATTTCTCCAAAGAAGAGATCCAGATGGCCAACGGACAGCTGAAAAGATGCTCAACATCAGTCATCATCAGGGAAATGCAAATCAAAACCACAATAAGATACCTGTCACACCTGTCAGAATGGCTAAAATCAAAAAAGCAAGATATAACAAGGGTCCAACAAGGATATGGAGAAAAAGGAAACCTCATGCACTGTGGGTGGGAATGCAAACTAGTGCAGCTGTTGTGGAAAACAGAATGGAGATTCCTCAAAAAATTGAAAAATAGAATTACCATATAATCCAGTAATTTCTACTGTGTATTTATCCCCCAAAAATGAAAACACTAATTCAAAAAGATATATGTACCCCTATGTTTCTTGCAGCATTATTTATAATAACCAAATTATGGAAGCAGCCCAAGTGTCTATAGGTAGATGAATAAATAAAGATGTGGTGTGTGTGTGTGTGTGTGTGTGTGTGTGTGTGATAGAATATTACTTAGGGGTGCCTGGGTGGCTCAGGCCGACTCAAACCAACTCTCGGTTTCGGCTCAGGTCATGATCTCAGGGTGGTGAGATGGAGCCCTGCATCCTGTGCCTCAGGATTCTCTCTCTCTCTCTCTGTCCCTCCCCCTTTACACTCTCTCTCTCTCTCTCAAATAGATAAATAATTCTTTAAAAAAAATACTACTCAGCCATAAAAAAGAATGAAATCTTGCCATTTGCAACAACATGGATGGACCTAGAGGGCATACTGCTAAGTGAAATAAGTCAGTCAGAGAAAGACAAATACCATATGATTTCACTCATATGTGGAATTTAAGCAACAAAGCAAACAGACAAAGAAAAAAAGATGAATAAGAAAAAAAGGCTTCTAAATACAGAAAATAAACTGGTGGTTGCCCGAGGGGAGGTGGGTGGGCAGATGAGTGAAATAGGTGATGGGGAGTAAGAGTACACTTAGGATGAGCAAGAATTCAACAGAATTGTTGAATCATGTTGTACACCTGGAACTAGTATAACACTGTATGTTAGTTATACTTGAGTCGAAATTTTTAAAAAGAGGGAGCTTAAGCTTGAAAAGAGAAAAATATGAAAGACACTGAGGGAAATGTAAAAGGCTACATCACCTGGGATGAGCCCATCACCATGGTTTCTGTGAGACTCCCTGCAGTGAACTCGACAGAACAAAGATATTAGCATGACCCAATAGAGGATCATCGACAAACAGCAGTAGACAACCTAAAAACAAATGTTGTGCTTAGATACTTCTTTAAAGTATCAGCTTACTATAGTGGAGATGCAAAGGAGTCTCAACCTCCTTGTCTCTTTTGAAAGATATTCTTGGACACTCCATGGAAGTAACACCCTTGCTGCCAGACATTCATATTTTGAAGGAAAATCCCTGTATTATTTTTCAGTTAAGATAAGTTTTGGGGGTGCCTGGGTGGCTCAGTCAGTTAAGCGTCTGCCTTCAGCTCAGGTCATGATCCCAGGGTCCTGGTTCAGTGGGAGCCTGCTTCTCCCTCTCCCTCTGCCCCCCACGCCCCACATTCAAGCTCTCTCTCTCTCAAATAAATAAATGAAATCCTTTTAAAAAAAGAAGATACGTTTTGGGCGCCTGGGTGGCTCAGTCAGTTAAGCACCTGAATCTTGGTTTCGGCTCACGTCATGATCTCAGGGTCATGAGATCGAGCCCCAAGTTGGGCTCCATGCTGGGCGTGGAGCCTGCTTAAGACTCTCCCTTCCCCTCTCGCTCTGACCTTCCCCCTGCTCACACTCACACTCTCTCTCTCCCCGCCCAAAAGAAGAAGAAGATAAGTTATAACTGAAACCAATACAATGAACCACTCTCCACCCACGATCTGAGGGACTCTGGGCAAATCACTTGATTTCTCAAATGCCTCCCTTTTCTTATTTTGAAATGGTGATCGTAGTACCCACCTCATAGGGCTGTTGAAAAATTAGAAGAGTAAATTCTTGTAAAGAACTTAAAAGGTGTCTGACATACAGTAAGTTTTCAGTAAACACTAGCCAGTAGTAGTAGGAGTAGTACTAGTAGGAGTAGTACTAGTAGGAGTAGTACTAGTAGGAATAGTACTAGTAGGAGTAGTACTAGTAGGAGTAGTACTAGTAGGAGTAGTACTAGTAGGAGTAGTACTAGTAGGAATAGTACTAGTAGGAGTAGTACTAGTAGGAGTAGTACTAGTAGGAGTAGTACTAGTAGGAATAGTACTAGTAGGAGTAGTACTAGTAGGAGTAGTTGTCGTCGTAGTAACAACAATGGGAGCACGAGGTACGGTGGCAGTACTAGCGGTGGTGCGAAGAGTACGTGGGACTCTTTATAGTCAGTAGTCGCAGTAGCAGAAGCAGCAACCAAAGCTCTGTGCTGTAACTATGGCCAAATCTGTCCTAGATCAAAGAGCCAGTCAAATTGTACACAACATCTCCACATGACACTGCTATTGTGCACAAAAAAATGTAATGTCTCCTACTTAAGAGTCTGAGAATAACCTGCTCCTTTGCCTTGAAGTTGGATGAAAAGCTTAGCGGGTGTTGATACCATGTTACATATTTATGGGTGAGCCCAAGAATGGCCAAGGAACAACTGTGTTCTTGAAGTGATAAGAAGTAGATCAAGGAATCCCCAGGCCTGGGGACAGTGCCAGGGAGTCTGCATTCTGAGGGCCTGGGAACAGCCTTGCCCACCAGGAACACCGTGTTAGCCAAAGGCCTTGCTGTCCAGCTGAGCCCACTCTTGGCTACGCTACCAAAAGGAGGAAGGAAATTGCGTCTCTAAGGCCATCTTTCATCATCTGGCTAAATATTTTGAACTCAGGATTTAATTCTTTTTCTTCGTGAAGAAAAGGAATGGACACACCAAGAGTAAAAACCATGATAAAACCTACAGATTGGCTTGTTTTTAATGTTTTTACTACTCACCAGTGGGAGGAAGTTTAAGAGCTGGATGAAGAGAGTTGGCTGTGACAAATGATGAACTGTTGGAGGCTTTTGGTTCCATTACACATGTTACATACTGGAGCACGAATGTAAGCTATAGCGAAGGGTATTTTCTGTGAAGAAATGGAAATATATTTACAGTGAGGATATTATAGAATATCCTCAGTTATGTGTCTTCCCTGAAAATATATTTCCCTGCAACAGTATATGAGACTGACCGGTTAACTCACAGACTTTTTTTTGCCTGTAATGTGATACAAGCAACCTCACCGCAGAAGAAAGATCCAATATTGAAATTCCCGCCAGCCTGACAATATCCCAGATCCTTGACAAAGCTCAGGAGGCAGTGAAGAAATATTCTCCTGCATCTCCATAGAGGAGTGTGGCTCCTGGAAACACTGTAGCATTAAGTCAGTCAGAGATATGGCCTAGATAAGCTGCTTGTTTGTGGTTTCTCCTCTCCTTGTTCAGCTCTGCCTAATCCTCAGAGGTGGATAAACTCAATGAAGAGCATCTTGCCTGATAACCAAGGAGATGGTGCGCAGATATTTTTCTCTGACACTTGTGCTGGCCTGGCTCCAGATGACACCACCAGACTCAGGAATGAGTTCGCTCCCTGTGCTGCTACAAGGAGTACCTCTCAATGAAAACGTTTGAGGAACATTGTCTTATTCAGTTTGTCTCTCCCTGCCAACAGGCATTTGGCAACAGATCCAGAAATCTCTCTCAAAATATCTCATATTCTTCCATATCCTTAGCTCAGTTGTCATCATTCATCGCTCCGAGGAGTGCAGTAATGTCCTCCCTATCTGGGCTCATCCTGCCGATAGTCAGGGTACTGCTAAATGCTATTTTAAACACCTCCAAATTACAGTGCTTTCATCAGAGAAGTTTATTTCTATGTTTCCATTCAGTGACGGCCTTCCTCCCAGTGATTTTAGGACCTCTGCCCCTTTGTTCTTGCGATTCTGCAATCCCTTCAGGCAGGGACCAGAAGATATTCTCTGTAAGGTGCCAAAGAGCAAATATGTTAGACGTCTCTGTCGCAACTTCTCAACTCTTCTGCCATAGCCAAAGGCAGCCATAGACGAACCCAAAGACTGTGGCTGTGTTTTGATAGAACTTTATATATGAACACTGAAATTTGAATTTCATGTAATTTTTACCTGTCATGAAATCTTCTGATTTCTTTCCCCAACCATTTAAAAATTTTATTTTAGTATATGTGCTGCCAAAGTGAGCACAACCATTTAAAAATTTTAAAACCATTCTTACTTCAAGGGCCATACAAAAACAGGTGGCAGGCTAGGTTTGGCCCTCAGGTCAAGTTTAGTGGGTCTTATATTAGGGTAAAAAGAAAATCAAGTTTAAAATGTTGTGGCCTTATGATTCAAACTACTTAGAGTTGTGTTGTTTTGTTTCGGCAACTGGACGTAAAGTGTTGGCCTCTGTGTTTCTTTCCAACAGGCTCTGGAAATACGGCGGTGTCACATCCCATTGCTGCCGGCACCCCTGAAGGAAGCAATTATGGGGCAATAGGTATTTCCTACAATGAGTCCATTCAATGAAGTACTTCCTAATTCTCCAGAGAATAGGATACAAAGGGCCCTCCAGCCACTACTGACCGTGAGAGTGGGCAAGGCAGTCACCATGTAAGACTGTCTTTTCTTTATAAGATGAATCAGTTCGGTGATCTGGAAGGCTCTTTCCAGCTCTAACTCTCTCCAGTTCTGTTCTTCTGTGCCAGCCACACGTGAGCCGAATTCCCTATCGTGGTTGCCATTGACTCCCAAGGTCCCCGTGGGGATGTTTTCATACCCAGCCTGAGTTTGGGGCATGAACAGTGTGTCAGAGTCGATGTCAGGGAGCCCAACATCAATTGACGAGCTGTTTCATTCTCAGGTTTCAGTGGAGTAAGGGCTATCAGAAGACTAGGGCTCTGCTGCAGGTGAACATGGCTATAGCCTGACAATCGTTCATTCTGGCTAACTTCATAATTGAACCTAGTCATTCACATGGCAACCCCCCAGGGTTCATTGCGTGGCCTGAAAGAGACAGAATTCCTGTGGGTCTATGAAAGGTTCGCTTAAAAATGTCAGGACAGAGGGGCTGGGAATCCTTATTCCTGCTCTGGTGTGCTGTAACTTTGAGAAGCATGTGGGTTTCGTGGAGGCTACTTATTTCTGGCTCTGTAAGAACAGGGTTTTGTTGTGGTGGGTTTTTTTGGGTTTTTTTTAACACTCTGAACAGAAGAAATAAAGCGAAAGGTAGGCTCAGCTCATGTGCTCGTCAAGCTGCACAAATTCCCATCTGCTCTGGGAAACATTCACGAGAACACAAGGACTCTTCTTCCCAAGAGTATTGTTCTCATTATATAATCATAGATACGGCATGTGGGGGATTTCAGTGTACAGATACTTTCTCCACGAGCAATGTATAGCTGCTGGACATGTGTGTGCTTACACGGATATGTGGTAGATGCTATACAAAACTGTGCATGTATATGTTTATATATTTATGTTCATATTTTAAAATATGAAACATGACATATAAGCATAATCGTATTTTTTGCATCCAGATACGTTATCAGAGCAGATGCCTTTATGTTCTTAATATGTATTTGGCCCTAGAAATAGACAATTAGAAGTCCACTGAGGAGGAATTGAGAGAAAGCACATGTGTTGTGGGTAAGGAGTTCATTTTTACCAGCACAACATTTGCAAGAATGAGTCAGCACTGTGCTTTTTTGCAGAGAGGAATGGGCTGCATGGGTCCTTCCTAGCTCTGGAAGGCAGCTGAGTTTTCTCTGTTTCAGAGGAGTCAAGTTCCAGTCCTGGCAGGCAGATGTCCTCCTCCAATGGTGGGCAGACGTTCCAGTCAGACACAGACAGCTCCGTGGAGGAGAGTGACTTCGACACCTTGCCAGACATTGAGAGTGATAAGAACATCATCCGGACCAAGGTATCTCTGCTTGGCCAAACTCTGGGCAAGGGCAGAAGGTTCAACAGTCAAATACACCTTCAGCAAGCCTCAGTTTCCTTTATTTTTTCCTTTCAAGGGAAAACCAAACTTCCCTGAGGGCTTTTGAGATAAAACATAAGTACAGACTATAAACAATACTCGGCTAATTAGCATTTCTTTCTGGAGGAAGAAAGCGAGAGCATTTAGAACAGAGCATTTTATTCCAGCTCCTCGGGGTCTGGGAGAGCCTGGCTGGCTCAGTCAGAAGAACGTGCTACTCTTGATCTCTGGGCTGTAAGTTCAAGCCCCATGTTGGTTGTAGAGATTACTTATATAAGTAAAACTTTAAACAACAACAACAGCAACGACACCACCACTCAGGGTCTGAAGTGGCTGACTGAGGACCATAAAGGAGGAAGGGATCCAGCAGATGGAAGATTCACTGAGGGGTATACCTGGGAAAACTCCCTGGTTCTGCACATATCGTTCTTCAGGAATAAAGCTCATTTCTTTCTGGCATATATTTATTTTATTGTGTTGTAGCCAGTAAGGGAGGTGAAAGTAGATTGCCCAGTTTCAATCCTGTCATTCGAGAACCACACACTGGACATCTCTGAAAACTGAAAACCAGTTCCTGAGATATATGGAGCATTTGAGACTCCCAGGAGTTTTTCCGCATCAGCCAATTCTTACCATTTCAGAGAAAATACTAGGATTTTTATTGAGGTATTGTGAAAAAAAAATTGAGAGAAAGGTTTTATTAAATATTTTTAATCCCTAGCGATGTATTGGATTGAAATTTTGTAAAGCTCTCCTTTGTGTCTTCTGCCAAAAAAGCCAAGTACAGTTTTTCATTCTCTTTTTACTTGGTACCCTAGGTGTTCCTTTTCCTGTCAGATCTGTCCCGGAAGGACCAGAGAATTATCAGCAAAAAATATAAGATTTATTTTTGGTGAGTAGATGATTGCTAGGACCACAGTTCCCTTGAATAAAATGAAAGTTTTCTTAGTAAAAGCCACAATCACTTATGGCACCAGTTTCCGTTTAATGAGGCAGCAGTATAGATGTTCCGAGAATTCATGCCACATTCCATAAGAAAAACAAAAATAAACTGTAAAAGGCAACCAGCCCTAAACTAAATACATACAAAGTAAAAACGAGAATGATGGTAGACTCCCACATGTTTAGGGAGCACACCAAATCCATTTCCAGAAAGACAACATAACAATAACCTGTCACTACCTCCCATGAGACACACTAAACTGGAGCCTTTATGTTCTTAATATGTATTCTGTCTTCTCACCCGACCTGGATCTTAGAAGAGCCAGTGATTTTGGGGACTAGAGGTCTACAGCATCTCAGAGTAGCTGGAAACCACCCTGAGACGAGATGATACCCCAGCCAGTGATAATTTGCCCTGTGGTGGTCAAGCACCTCCAGGCGCAGCCTCTCTCCAACCCGAGAGACTGAGCTGCCTGGCAGGAGACACCCCCCGCCCACCCCACACCCTGCACCCCGTACCCCCCCCAGAAACCCCAAGCTGATGCTGTGACAGCTCTTCCATTCTTTTCTCTGGAGGGATGCCCTTTTACTTGGGTACAGATAGTCAAGGGAAGCAAGGGACAGTGGGGGCCCCATGGAATTTCATAGTGGGACCATCATTTTGGAACTAAGAGGTATCTAAGAGAGCCACATCCCTTCATGCGATCCATCTCCCATTACTTACACTCTGATCACTTTTAATCAGACAACATCCTCATCCATAATTTGGGTAAAGCAGAAGAAAGTGTTATTTATAGTTTTACCAATGATTGCAGTTGTGGAACTCTGGAGAGACAGGAACTCTATTAATCAGTTTCTAATTACTTTTACAAGTTAACTAGGGAGTTATGGGATGGAAGGATTCTTTTTTTAAAAATTGAGCAAAGATTCCATTGGTAATTTGGAAAACTATTTCCTGTTCTTTCTGCCTGCTTAGGAACATCGTCACCATCTCTGTGTTTTATGCACTGCCTGTGATCCAACTGGTCATCACCTACCAGAAAGTAAGTATTACCCAGAAGCCCAGAATCCCAGTTTTCATACTGCAGGGAGAGATCTTTGCTATGACTTACAGAGAAAAGTATATATCACTTGAGCTCAGTCCAAGTATGAATTTCCCCCTTCAGTTCCAACTGGACTTGTCCATTGCTTCATCTTTGATGGACCTTTATATCCAGTTCCCAATTGTTTTATCACAGAAGGGCTTGGGACCTCTTGTATTATTTTGTCATCCAATTCGAAGGTGTTGCCTTATGCTCATTCAGTCATGATATCTATCAACTATATCTGCCATTTACCAGGCTGAACTTTTGATTATCAAGGGGTAATGAATAGAGTAAATAAAGTTCCAGACCAAAACAAAGAAACCTGGTGTGTAATTTAGCCTGTGCCCTCTTGTTGAGGGTAAATATTTTTTATAAAACTAAAAACAGCTTTCCAAAACCAATAAGATACTCAAATTTTAAAAAAATATAAAATAAGAACTAAAATAAAGTAAAAAAAAAAAGATAATTAAAACAGCTTGAGAATCCTCGTTACTCCTTCATAGAACCTTGGGGTCCAGATCACTTAATGACCGTCTCTAGCATTTATTACATACAGAAAGCCTACTTAAAAAGGATGAGGCTGGGGGCGCCTGGATGGCTCAGTTGTTAAGCGTCTGCCTTCAGCTCAGGTCATGATCCCAGGGTCCTGGGATCGAGCCCCTCATTGGGCTCCCTGCTCAGTGGGAAGCCTGCTTCTCCCTCTCCCACTCTCCCTGCTTGTGTTGCCTCTCTCGCTGTGTCTCTCTCTGTCAAATAAATAAATAGGGACACCTGGGTGGCTCAGTCAGTTAAGCGTCTGCCTTTGGCTCAGGTCATGATCCCAGGGTCCTGGGATCGAGTCCTGCATCAGGCTCCTTGCTCAGCAGGGAGCCTGCTTCTCCCTCTGCCTGAAGCTCCCCCTGCTTGTAGCCTTGCTCACTCTCTCTCGCTCACGCTCTCTCTCTCTAACAAATAAATAAATAAAATATTTTTAAAAAATAATTAAAAATAAAAAATCTTTAAAATAAAAAATAAATAAAAAGGACGAGGCTGACGGTGTTTCTAAGGCAGTGCCTCTCAAACTGCTGTGCATCAAAATCACCTGGGGAGCTTTTAAATCCTGGTATCCAGCTGTACCCTATACCAAATTAGATCCAAGTCTCTGAGAGTAGAACCAGGCATCAGTATTGATTAAACCCCAGTGATTCTAATGTATAGCCAAGTTTGAAAAGCAATGGTCTAATAATATTTCAGCCAATTCCATACTTACTATGGGATGAGGAGAAGGACTTTTATGAGGTTTGGGCACCACTGCTTGTAATCTCAATATTCTCTGAGTACCTCAGGGCCCTGTCAGAAGATAGAGCTGTGCTATGGTCTGGGAAGGTCCTTAATGATAGAGATGGTGATAAATATGGAAAACTGAACACATACCTCCTCATGTTGCCTTGCCCTGTCGTTAGCACTTCCACACACAGAATGGGACAGCTCCATACCCTTCCACATGCATCTAGAAAACAGAACATATCATGACAGTCCTAATAAGTTTGTGCTATGTGAAGGGGGCAGACGATGACCTGTCCTCTGCTGAGAAGAAACACTGGTTATGTGGCAAATCACTGTGAGCAGTGCCTGCCTTTTGTGATTTCAGGCTGGGCTCAGCAGATGGGGAAACATGAAGCTCCTCTTCTCACTCTTGATTTTGCAGGTGGCAAATGTCACGGGCAATCAGGACATCTGCTACTACAACTTCCTCTGTGCTCACCCCCTGGGCACCCTGAGGTGAGCCCTGTCCTCTGGTTGCCTGTGAGGCATTTACAGGTTCCTTTCTGAGTGATGCGATGTCAGTTTTTAAAAATACTAAAAACAACCATGGAAAACTACCCCAGTCAAGGGTAAAGAGGGATGAAATCTAGAAGTTTTGAGACCAGATGTGTTCCTGTCATTCCTGTATTCCTAAGAATAACCAGCTGAGAAGAGGGCAGGGATGTTTTTGAAAAGAGCAGGTCCCATCTGTGATGACACTCATCCGTGAGCGTCATACGAGTGGCTCGTACGTTAGTCCATTGAACAACCTCATAAAATAGATAGGATTATCATTACTCCCATTTTCAGATGAAGATGCTAAGGCTTAGAAAGGTAAGGACTTGTTGTGGGAGGTCCCTCGACTGTTAGTGCTGTCAGGACTCGAACCCGGGCCTGCTGCCTCCAAGGCCATGCTCTGCCCACCAGAACATGGTGAAGTGGAAAGAGCATTCGCCCGGCAGTTGGGAGCCAGGCTTCTTGTCCTAGAACTAAAGTAGCCTCAGTTTCCTGAAATAAAGCAGCTGGCTATGACCAGCTGACCCTTCACAGTTACAGAGCTGAATGTCTGCCCTAATTACTACAACTTCCAACACACATAGCATGGGTCCGGCTATGAGAGTTCCCTCTCACAGTGTAGCTGAAACTCTTGGCCAAGCTGCCCATCCTTGGAGCAGCTGTTTGCCAGGATTCATGCCATGTCAGTGCCATCAGGATAAGAGAGGCTTGGGTGAGGGTTAGGGAAGCCAATCAGGTATCCCAGAGCGGAAACGGACACATCACAGGCTAGGCATCCTAAAATAAAGGAGTGAGGTTAAAGATGCTCTCTCATGATTTGCCAGTCGTGAAATCTGATGATAAGGCTGGGCGGAAAACATGGAATGCTGAGAGTACTCACTCATTCATGCATTCATTCATGCATGCATTCATTCATTCTCCAAATCTCTGGGATCGCCTGGACTCTCTCATGGTTTCCCTCTCATCTCTTAGTGCCTTCAACAACATTTTCAGTAACCTGGGCTACATGCTCCTGGGCTTCCTCTTCCTGCTGATAGTCTTGCACCGGGACATTCTCCATCACAGAGCCCTGGAAGCCAAGGACAGCTTTGCCATGGTGAGGAGAGGGTGGGTAAATCAGACGTGGGAGCTAGGAAGGGTAATGGTTCCACACAGTATCTGCAAAGGGGAGGGACATCTGGCTGGATCGTGTGGTGGTGGGTTATGTGAAAAGAACAACAGGAGACCAGAAGCTTGGGTTTGCAGATTCTATGGCTATATCACCAGTTGGTGTCTTTCCACTGACCACGCTTTCTCCTCTTTCAGGAGTATGGGATTCCTAAACACTTTGGTGTTTTCTATGCAATGGGCATCGCATTGATCATGCAAGGAGTGTTCAGTGCTTGTTACCATGTCTGCCCTAATTACTACAACTTCCAATTCGGTAATTCGAATTTCCATCAACCACACAGATTTGAGTTATAGGAGTCTTGTCCTGGGACCCTCCCCAAATGTATGCAAGAATTAAGTGATATCTTATGTGAGCTAAAGTGATTTGAGGGCATCTCCTCACCGGGTATGGTTTCCACATGTTGTACCATCTTTTCTCTCTGACCACCTTTCAGACTAGAAAAGGCTCAACATTGAATGATGATCCTATGGTTAGATCTGCAGGTGGGCAATGGGCTAAGCATTAGGCAGCAGGGCAGATAGAATCCACCAACAGACATCTGGAAAGTTCCCTTAGTATAATTTGACCTAACTTAGCAATTAGACTGCTTTGGGCTGAAAATAATAGAAAGCCCAGTTCAACTGGATTAAACAATAAGGACAAATATCAGCTCACCTTCTGAAAATCCAAAGGTGGGAAAGGCTTGCAATTGATTCCTCAGGCTGCTCTGGCTCCGGTTCTCTTCGATCCCTTGGGTTGGGCTCGGCCTGTAGGCTGATTTTATCCTCAGGCTTTTAGGAAACGCATGATGGAAAGAATAGCTACAGCAGGTGCTGGCTTCCTGTCTCCACTTCATGATGTTTGGTGGATGCAGCAAGCTGGTTTCCAGGAGCCTTCGTTTAAGAGCGAGGAAACCTTTTTGCCAAAAACCCTCAGAGAATGTTCTTCCACACCTCAGTAGTTTAAATAGTCATGAGCCCATTCCAGAATTTTTCCCTCGGTGCTGGTTAGCTCGAGCCTGGGTTGGTACACCAATCACGGTGGCAAAGGAGGGGCATTATCATTAGACCAGTGAGACCCATCCATGGAACCAGGGGTTGGAGTAGCTTTGCTAAAACAAATAGGCTGGAAAGGCATGCATTTCTGAATTGAAAATGGGGCTAAGATATTTGAGTTAGTACTGATATGCTGTCAGGAAGGAGGAAGGGAAGAGCTGTTGCTAGTAGTAGGCAATGAACCGTGACCCCCACACTCAAGGATATGAATTTTAAAAACAGCCGTTTTCATGTTTGTGTTCCAGCCTCTGTCTGTGAACCCAGAACACTACAGAAATTCTCTGTCACATTTAATTTTTTTTAATTAGAAACATTTTTAGTAGAAAAAAACTACAGAGAACAGTATCAGTCACCACTCAGAACAAATGCCAACATTTTAAAATATTTGCCTTAAATCAACCTTTTAGGAAATAAAACGCTGTGATAAAGTTGAGGTTCTTTGAACTTCTTTCCAAACTTATTCCCCTTCCTCCTTCCCCAGAGGCAACAGCTATGACTAATTTTATATTTATCAGTCCAGTTTGTTTTTATAATTTTACTACATCTGTAGTAAATTTAATATTTACTTATCACACTATGTTCTGTAACTTTTTTCATCCAACAATAGGTTTTCAAGATTTATCAATATTGAATCAAGGACATCCAGTTCATTCATTTTTAAGGACTGTCATCTTCTGTAATAAAAATATGTACTCTACATTTATCAGTTACTCTGTGGAACACCATGCAGATGTCGCCGATGTGTTGCTATTGCACAGTGCCACAGTGAACACATGGGAGAGGTTCCCTGGGACACCTAGACCTAGAATTTTGGAATCACCTGGGTTATGCATCTTCCATTTTGCCAAAAACTTCCCAGTTTCCAGAGAGTATTAATTTCTACTCCCACCAGCTGCCTGATAGTTCCCATTTCCCTACATCATCACGAACGTGTCATTGTCCGACATTTAAATGTTTTGCTACATTCTTGAGTAATATGGGACTTTGCCTTGTTGTTTTAATTTGCATTTCCATGCAGCTCTCATGCAGCTATGCCCCATTTAATTTCTAGCGGTCTTCCATCCCTCGGCTGTAAAGCTATGTATGAGCAGCAATCAATGTGGTTCTATTTTGGGACGCTGATAAGGACCTTCAACACCCACCTAGGATTCTTTGTATTGCCCCAGCACCCTAATCATTATCAGTATAGACTCCTGTTATAGCTGCTGAACACACTTAAACACAAATTTCCTTGCAAGTGGGGACAGTCAATTATTTATCATGTGATCAGATACCTGGCTTTGGTAAACTAGAAGCAGCGTCGGAAGGGTTTAGAAGTGGAGTGGGTAGGGTCTGGCTAGAGAACGTGCCCACGGAGGCTGTCATGTTGGAGGTCTGCACATAGTTTGAGGGCAGCAAATATTCCAGGGCCTGAAGGCAGGGTGCTCCCAAGCTCAAGAGAAACTCTGTCACCTACTGGATCTTGACTGTTTAGGCTCCTTCCGTGTGCCCTCAGACACCTCCTTCATGTACATGATTGCCGGCCTCTGCATGCTGAAGCTCTACCAGAGCCGCCACCCGGACATCAATGCCAGTGCCTACGCTGCCTACGCCTCCTTCGCGGTGGTCATCATGCTCACTGTCCTCGGAGTGGTTCGTGTCCCTTCCCCCGCCATGGTCTTCAGCCCCGCTTTCCAAGCGCGCCCCCTTGGGAGGTTTTCCGTTGTGTCTGCTGGACCTCAGGGGAACAGGTCTGAATGAATCACAGTCCTCTGTTCCTGATAGGCAGCCATTGTGGGTCATTTTGTGGCATTTTATTGACTTAATGAGCTAGTTATCTCTAATAATGGAAGAGGCACCTTTAGAGCGAGCACTGCAGAGTGTCTCTGTCAAGCTGGGACCTGACTCACGCGAGATCGGCACACAGATGTACAAGCTGATTGGAGAGACAGACTGAGTAGACGCCACTCGTGGAATGTGCAGGGACACGTGTCGGTTGGGTGCAGTTGTTTGAAGAGCATTCGCCCCCAGCTCTAGACCTGTTGCCCCTTCACTGTTGCTGTTCGGTGCCTTCCCCGTTTCTTCCCTCTCCCGCTGTCATTTGGCCGGGCGGCCATTCGTTTTCGTGCAGTAAGATTCTGGTGAGCTCACAGAAGTGGGGGGACACCACAATGTATGCACAGCTGGGGTTTTGACTCCAGATGCATACATGAGAGACAGAATGATTTTCGTGAGTTCTGTGGGGCGCACCCCAGATGAAGGTAACTTCCATCTTTACTCTTAGGTGTCTGGAGAACATAACATGTGGTTCTGGGTCATCTTCTCTGCGATCCATATCCTGGCAACCCTGGCCCTCAGCACCCAGATCTACTACATGGGTCGTTTCAAGATCGGTGAGTCACCTGTCACTCTACACTAAACACACTGATGAACGTACCGAGAAAGCATTGTCTTTGCTTACCCTAAACGGTAAGCTGGTCATCATGAACACGGGCTCTGAATTCTGGCTTTAATAACTTCTCCTGTATAGGATCCCAGTGAGCTGTTGCCACTAGTTCTCTTTTCAACTGAGAAGTAAGCTTGCCATGCCTCAGACTGAGGCCGACCTCCAGCTCCAAGTCCTGGAGCTTTATAACCCCCAGAACTCTGAAAATGTGTTTGAAGAATGGTGTGGTCATCACGCCACTCATTCCACCTACAGAAATCGTATTCAGTGTGTACCTTCTAAAAGGAGCATTTCTCTGAGCAGGCTAAATGGTTATCAAGAATGAATTATATGTGGTTTCCAAACTCTGGGACTGGGATGAATGTTTTGAGACTTACCGTTCTTAACAGACAGGACACCTGCTGAACTCTCCCCAACAATGTACACATATCACGTCAGAGCACTGACTGCCCCATGGAAGTCAGCTTCTGACCTGACATAACTGCTGACATAACATCTGACAACTGCTGATCAGTTGTTATATGCGGGAAGAGATTTAAGTCATTGTAGAGCATTTACATTTCCCCAGTCCTTTTAAAGGGCCAGGAAGTCAGACTTAAATATTCTTTTGTATATTTCAAGAAAAATAATTATATATAAACATAGTCCCATCCCTAATATTTGCAGAGCCCAAAGCAAGATTGTAAATACAAGCCCACACATTATGTGTAAAAATTTTAAAGTTGTAAAGCAGACTTAAAAAAAAAAACTATTAAATACATGGAAGGAAGGAAGGAAGGAAGGAAGGAAGACCAACAAACTGATAAATATAATATGCCTTCATTATAACCTAGAAGGTCCAGGTTCAAATTTAAAATTGTCAGTTCCTCAAGAACACTCTAGAACATAGCTGGTCCCCATTCTCTACCAGTCTTTTCTTTCCACTCTGGCTCTGTCCTGCATCTTGAGGGCTCTCACAGGTATGTACATGAACATTCTTGCCCAACATCCAGGTGGCCACTCCTTGCCCCTAGAGGTGCTCACTCTAGCAGCACCATCTGCCCTCAGGTCAATGGAGGAAGGGGGCTACATAGGCTCTGCAAATGGACTCAAGTCCATCTGGGCAGGGAATTCTGGGGTCTGGGAATTCAGAATGTGGCCCAGAAGGAGAAGGAATAGTTCCCTCGCCTGGCAGACCCCTCACTCACTGGGGAGCGAGGGCCTTTAAAATAGGGCCAGGTCTAAGAATGATTCTACATAAACAAGTAGCTTTAAGATTAGAAAGCTGAATAAAACAATTTTGGCAGTTTAGTTTTCCCCTTGGGCTCAGTCAGTAGATTTGCCTTTGGCGTTAACATACCCAACATATCTTCAAGTTGCCCAGTGGAAGCATCACTAACTGATTGTATAGAGCTTTGGTTAGGGGCTCTGGTCACGCCCCAACCTCTAGACTCAAAGGTGAGTGAAGTCATACAAAGTCAACTTTGAAAAGGAAAATAATCTGAAGCGCGGTTGTTCTACCTACTCCTGGGTTCTCCCAGAGTTGGAAAAATAAACTTGAATACAGATAAATGAAACGTTAGTGACCATGAGTAATACATAAGGGAGGTGTTAGTATATTTATACCACTTTTGCCCCATACCATTATGCCATACTGTATTAGTTTACCTTCTTAAAAAGGAGAAATGGAATGTATTATATTATGACCATATGATAGTCTGGAGGGTCTCACCAGGAAAAAGATGTCACACCCAAAGATGGAAGATTTAATTACAAAGGGACCATTCATTAGACGAGGTTGGGGTAGAGGAGAGTGAATGAGGTAGCCTGGCAACCTGGGATCAGGAGCAGGAGAGCCCATAGAACAGGGAGGGGTTGGTTACCAGAACAGGGAGGGAGTGGTTACCAAAATGTGGAAGGAGAGGAAGTCACTCTGAAAGAAACAGTGACCTTTAGTTGACAGACATGGGCCAGTCTGAGGCAACCTTACAGGGAGGGCACCATGTGGATGAATACTCCACGCTCACTCCCCGTCCTGAGCCGCTCCAGTCTCCTGCCGGGGTTTCCCATTGTCCAAATCCATAGAGAGGGAGCAAATCCACTTACAGGGTCCTGCAGTCTGCCTCCCCGGGGGCACAGTGCAGGACAGAGGCGTGGCCAAAGTAAATGCAGGACAGCCAGTGCACAGCATCACTGAGTATGTTCAATTTCTCTACCCAGGGAGTCTTCCTCAAGTGGTCACAGATTTACCAGCGTCTAAAGGAAAATGTGCCATTCTATGGTGACAATGGTCACAACTAAACTTAGTCCAAAGACGGGAAGCTGGGTTAGTGGACAGTGGCTCAGCCAACGCCAGCCTCGCTCTGCCCATTTTATAAGCTGCTTCTGCTTTCTAGAATGACATACACCCTTCTCTGTGGCCCTTAGGCCACACCTGAAAATGAACGTGGACACAGGAAAGACAGCAGCGATGGGGCAGAGCATTTCATAAGGAGGACAGAAAGCCATAGAGCTACTTGCCCAGGTCACAACTGTGCTAGTCGGAGAAAGGGATGGCAGGGATTGCTCATGAGAGAGGACGGAGTGCACAGTGCAAGTGGTGCCCAAAGGAGATGGGGACAGACAGACGTCTGCTTCCCTCTTTGAGGAATAGTAGACTTGGGAATGTTTGAGCCGGGCAGAAAGATTCTGTGTTCTCTGTGATGAGCAAACGTTATTTTTTTATCAATTGGAAAAGAAAATGAAAGTCATCGTTTTGAGAGAAAAACAAAATGACCAGGAGTTTACCTGTTTGGCTACCTTCTTATGTCATTTTCTTTTCTCATTTCTTCTCCGCTTCCCACTGATTCAGATGTGTCTGGTACAGGTAACGTTCAGCCACCCTTCCCAGGGTTCTCGGTTGTTTTCTTAACAAAGCCACCCACCGGGCTGTCCTGCCAGGCTGCTCCCTGAGCACTCCTTCCAGCTTGGGCAGGTTCAGTGGGTGGGGGGGGTGGCAGAGAGGGGCTCAGGGGCAGGGATACACTCCAACCCAGCTTGCCCCGTGCCTCTCCTGAGCTACTTCATGGACCCACCCCTCCCTCCTCCATCCCTCAGCATATCCTGTCTAGTGAGGTCTGGTTCCACTGACCCCAGGGGTAGACGTGAAGGGGGACAGCATTCACAACAGAGCTGGGGTCCACCCTCATGGAAATGCTTGCTTTGAGCAGACCCCAGCCTTCCTGGTGATGTGTGCAAGGGTAGACAGCTTCCAGGAAGCTCCGCCTGCCACCCTCTGTGATACAATCACATTGTTGTGATACAACAATCGTAACACACACTCTTGGTGTGTTTCATCCTGTGCTTTTGAAGGCTCGCATTTAAAAATTCTTTCCTTATCTTTTGCTTGCCCTCTTAACTTACATCCCTTTGATTCCAGCTTCCGCACAAGTTTAGGCTTTCTGAGCATGCTTCTTAGACTTTAGGACGCCTGAGTTCAGTTCTTACTGATTTATAACCACACAGGGAAATACAGAGTAGAATTTTTGCAAGCTAAGATTCCCCATCCTCTAGAGAGTGCAGATGTTTTAAGGCAGCTTGAGGGGCCCCATCACATCTCTGCTCTGAAGGAAATAGCACTGGAGTAAACTGTAAACAAAGGGAATCTTAGCCGAAGGAGACCACAGAAGGGCTGGTCAGTCGCCCAGATTATTGGTGAGCACTTGTTACTGTATCCACCTCACTTGCCGTTCTGCAGGGTGATGCCTGGATCTCGCTTGCCTCGCAGGACAGCCCCCGGGGGCCACAGGCTCTGTTTTTTAAGGCCAACATGTACTGCTGACCTATTAGGTGTGCAAAGCATTAAGGTGAAGGCGACATCATCTTGGCCCTCCAAGCTTGGGCCATATGGGAGTATTTTGTATGGCCTCTGACTCGGCCTTACCATGCAATTGTGTCATCGGCAGACTTGGGGCTTTTCCGACGGGCCTTAATGGTGTTCTACATGGACTTCGCCCAGCAGTGTGGCCGGCCTCTGTACAAGGTACGTGCGCACTCCGGTGTGCCTTGGCCTTCTCCCAGAGAGCCAGGGAACAGGAGGAAGGGCAGGCTCGGGGCAGACACTCAGGTTCCCTAAATCAAGAAAGCCAGATGGCCTAGGGTGGCTGAGGTCCAGTTAGGGGGAAGAAGCATGTTACTTACTCTTCTCGCTCATGAAAAAGCAAGCTGGGATGGATCTATTTTTATACATGAAATGTTGCTAGTGTATACAGAGAACATATGTGCATACATAGAAAACTACTAAACGGTGACAATTGCCGTGGGGAAGGATCAAGGCAGGGCATCCGTGTATAAAATCATCCAAAGAGGTATGATTATTTCACTTGGGGAAGGGAAAGGAGCACCCACTCAGTAATTGTACCAAGACGGCAGGCTCAAACCAGGCCTGTCCCAAGCAAACTGGGGCATCTGTCACTCCAGTTGCTTTCAGTAAGAGCTTACGCTTTCCACATTATACATTTGTTTGATTTTTATACATTGTTTGATTTTTACAGTGGGCAAGAATATTCTTTCAAAATGATGGTTATTACTTAGTGGCTGAAATACAAGTCCTAAAAATTCACCATCATTGTTTTCAGTATATTGTACATTGCTACACAGAACAGAGGGATTGGGGCCCTGGTCCCAGCTCTCTCTTGGCTCACTGGCCAGTGACCTTAGGAAGGCTACATACGTCCCTTGAGTCACTGCCCCACCCTTTACAGCGTGCTGTGACCAGAACTGGTGATGCTGTTTGGGGCCCGCACACAGGAGTTCCCTAAGTACCTGTTAATAGTTTACGATCCAAGGATGTTTACATAAAGGAATATGAGAATATTTCAGCCCTCTAGAGCTTGGTCAGGAGCTATAGGCACTAAAAATTGCAGGGATTGAGGCTGAAGGGTTTTATTCACAGGAGAACTTAAAAATCCAGTAGGACCTGTAAGTATTTTGAGTTAAGCATGCTTTAGCTGTGAGCCAGGAAGAGCAATTAATGTTTTGTTTGCTTGCTTACATTAAGTGATGCAGGCTTTTTTTTTTTTTCTAATAGACTATTTTTTTAGAGCCACTTTTTAGGATCACAAAAAATTGAGCAGAAAATACAGAGATTTCCCATCAATCCCTTCCCCCACCCATGCACAGCCTCCCCCACTATCAACACCCCCAACCAGAGCTGCACATCTGTTAGAGTCAGTGAGCCTACATGAACAGATCAAAATCATCCCGAGTCCGTAGTTTACAGTTCACTCTTGACCTTGTACATTCTTTGAGTTTTGACAAATTTGTAACAACAGGATTCACCGCTTCAGTATCATACAAAGTAGTTTCCCTGCCCCAAAAATCCTCTGTGCTCCACTGTACTTCCCACCACACATACCCCACCCCCCCGCCCTGCAATGCCTGGCAACCACTGATCCTTTTACTGTCTCCTTAGTCTTGCCTTTGCCAGAACGTCATATAGCTGGAATAATATAGAATTTAGCCTTTTCAGATTAGCTTCTTTCACTTAATAATAGGCATTTAAGATGTCTCCATGTCTTTTCATAGCTTGGTAGCTCATTACTTTTTAGCACTGAATACTACTCCAGGGTCTCGATGCATTACTACATTTTGTTTATCCATTCACCTGCAGAAGGGCAATTTGTAACTTGACAATTACAAATAAAGCTGCTATAAAAATTTGTGTGCAGGGCTGTCTGAGTGGTTCAGTCGGTTGAGCATCTGACTCTTGATCTCGGCTCAGGTCTTGATCTCACGGTCATGAGTTCAAGCCCCACATTGGGCTCTGCACTGGGCATGGAGCCTACTTAAAAAAAAAAAATCCGTGTGCAGGTTTTTGTGTGGGCCTATGTTATAAACTCCTTTGGACAAATACCTAGGAGGGCAGTTTCCCGATCATCATCACTCTTGCCCTTGTACATTCTTTGAGTTTTGACAAATTATATTTGTCAAAATATATTGACAAAAATATATTTAGTTTTCTAAGACACTGTCAAACCATCGTCCGTAGTGGCTATACTATTTTGCATTCCCAGCAGCAATGAATGAGCGTTCCTGTTGCTCTACATCGTCACTGATATTTGGTGGGGCCAATGTTTTAGCCTTTCTGATAGATGGATTCATTTTTTTTTTTTTAAGATTTTATTTATTTGACAGAGAGACACAGTGAGAGAGGGAACACAAGCAGGGGGAGTGGGAGAGGGAGAAGCAGGCTTCCCGCCAAGCAGGGAGCCCGATGTGGGGCTCCATCCCAGGACCCTGGGATCATGACCTGAGCCGAAGGCAGACACTTAACAGTGGAGCCACCCAGACACCCCAAGATGAATTTATTTTTTTAAATGAAGATATTTCCTCCAAACCGAATGGATCACCCACAAAGATGGAGAATTGCCACTTTTAAAGAGTCGATGAGGCCATGCAAATTAAAGTATAATCAGAAACCACCAGAAGTTTTAAGTTGTATGCAAATGTGCAGGACCAGATTGTGAATTAATCTCTGTCAGAGCCATTTTCCTTTGAGATGGTCCTTTCCTATTTTCCCCACTACCAATGTCTTTAGTGTTGAGGCTGTGTGTTTAGAGATCAGGAGCCTGGGAGCTGCAGGGCCTCCCTGGAGCCAGAGTAATGGGTAGGAAACCAGCACCTCCCAGCCAAGTCCCAAGAGCCGCCTCATGGCCCACGAAGTAACACAACGCAGGGGAACACCAGGAGCAGAAAGCTTTTAACTACTCATCAGCTGCACACACCTCCAACCTGCTCACCGAGAAGTGGGCCCCAAGTGCCCAGCGACCCTCAACATTGGGGGGAAACAGTAAGAGTCCTGTTTACTCACCACATCTTCTTTAACAAAGTCACTCTATTCAGTCCCAGGCCTTGCCTTTTGTTCTCATGGGGGATTAGGGTCTGAGGGCAGGTGCAGCTCTCTCAGAACCATGGAAACTTCCACCGGGCAGCTGTTCTCCCGTAATCGATGCTTCCCCTGTGGTAAGTTAAAAGAAAAGCAATGCGTGCAGCCTCTCATTTGATGTTTCCTTACCAGGACAGAATGGTGTTGCTCATCGTGGGGAATCTGATTAACGGGTCCTTGTAAGTAGCCTTAGGAAGACACGTCTTTTCTCTTTGCTGATGTCTGTAACACTGTGGTTTCTCTTTCCTTGGCTGTCATTTTTATAAGGAAATCTGAAACTAAGGTGAGTGTAGGACTGTGCTTGCTCTAGGGACTTGAAAGAAAGGTATTTTTCCTCCTCCAAAGAATGCACTAGGAAGCCTAGTGTACTGACAGTGGCCTCTCCTCAAATGTTGAGTTGAGTTTAACGCATTGATGCATTGCGTTCATTTGCTCAACAAGACCAACATCAAATTTGTTATCTCTGTCAACAGACTACATAAATAGTTAGATGATAGAGATTACGACAGTAGATGCACAAATGAAGCATAGCTTTAAATTCTTGTGAACTCTCCATAAACGCTACCCAGTAAACATTTCCGTTTCTTACTAAGTGTGGGTGTGGGTGTGGATGTATGTGTGTGTGTGTACAAGTCTCTTTCCTATTTATTTCTTTCCCTGTAGGTCTCAATCTTCCTACCACCCCAGTATCCTTCTTCTTCGTCTTTCCCTTCATTATCACCTTGGCTTTTTTTCTTCAAATGGCTTCAAAATAGAACAGTACAATAGACATATATTTTGCTATCTGTAACTATTTTATACAACCTGTTCTCAACTTTAGAATGCAAGTGAGATATTTCATTAATCCCTAAAAAAAATCAGTAAGTTTAATTGCTTTTATTCGTGATCTTAGCTGATGTACTATAAAGGTCAGCGACCTCTGATGGAAAGATGACTCCATACCCCTGTCCCCCTTTAAGACATGAAAGGAATGGAAGAAGAGGCACACCTTCAGGGGAAGCCAGAATCTGGTCATGAGAATTCAAATCTTATTTGGGGCATATGCTTCTGGAAAAATCTTCCCATAGTGTTGTCACCCAGGGATGACTCTGGGTAAGATCCACACCTGTGAAGGACCCTTCCTTTACGTAGGGATACGTCAAGGTGGGTGGTTCTTGGCAGTGCTCACCTGTGGTGCTCTTCTTGACCACTCTTTGAGGGCAGACCCCACAGTCCTGATGACTATAAGACAGGGTGCTGGGTGCTGGTAGGAGGAAAGGGACCAACTGCTTGATAAGAAGCAACCGATAACCATGTCCCCAGTGCTCACAATCACCTGGTTTGTCCCTACCTCTCACGTAACCAAAACCAAACCCATCATCTGCTCACAAGACAAGGTGAATGGCCTCTCTTTTCTTACACAGGAGCTCCTTGGGCATCCAGGCCTGCAGGGATGAATGAGGTGTGATGACACACCAACACTGTGATGGCCTGGGAGGGGGTTACCTTCCTCTTTGTTCCTCCATCCTCAGTTTCTCCTGGACATTACAAGACATGGAGTGATTTAATATGAACCTTGAATGTTATTTTAAAAGGAATCACTCTCATACAGTCATGAAGAAGAATGGTGTGTGTGTGTGTACACACATAGAGAGAGAGATGTGCGTGTACCTATGTAGGTACACACACACAAAGAAAGATAACCAAATGTGGCAAGTGCTAATAATGGATGAATCTCAGTGAAAAGCTTACAAGAGTTTTGGTACATTGAAGAATTCAAATTCTGGGAGGAGGAAATTTCCTATATTATACAGAACAAAGTTGGTTGGAATACAAAGTGAACAAAAAGAGAGTCCATTAATAAGAGCTTTACATTTCAAATACTTAGGAATAAACTTTGAGTGACAGGAGGACTCTTTCTACAGAAAATTTAATTACCTTATTAGGAGACAAAAAGGAAAAGTTAACTGAACGAAGAGAGATGTCGTGCCCTGGGTGGGAAGATTAACTGTTGTAAAGATATTAGTTCTCAAGTTAATGCATAAATTTTGACTTAAAATTGGAATTAATGGGATTTTATTCTGAAATTATTTTCCTACTTAGCACAAAATTTCCAAAGGTCTCACAAAAGAAGATTAATGGAAGGAAGGAAGGGCAGAGGAGTACAATGACTAGTCCAGTTTTATCCAACAGAACTTTCTGGAATGATATAAATCTTCTACACGGCATTGTCCCTTACAGTAGCTATTAGCCAAATATCGTTACTAAACATTTGAAATGTGGCTAGTGTGACTGAGGCACTGAATTTTCAATTTTATTTAATTTTCATTTAAATTTAATGGCCACATGTAGCTACCATATTGGGTAGTACAAGCTAGGCTAACCAGATAATATAACATATTCTAAAATAATAACACAGTGACCCAAAATTAGAAATTAGAAACAAATTAGTGAAGCAGCATGGAGAGGATAGAAATCCAACTATGTATGTGTGTGTGTCTGTATTTATTAAAAACAAGCTTTTCAAAACAAGGACATAGGAAGGGTTCTATAATAAAGAGTTTTATTGTAACTGAATAGAAATTTGGAACATGCTAAATGCTAATGCTAAACCCCAATCAAAATAAACTTTGGTGTTAATTTAAAAACCATAGACAGCTAGCAAAAATTTGATAATGTGTGTCCAGCCAACTTTTGAGATATTTTTCTACTTCTAATAATCTAGTCTTATGAACTAATCTTAAATGCCAAAAAAAAAAGAGAAAAAAGAAAAGCACGCTATGTCTGAAGGTATTCATTTATTCATTGCAATGTTCTTTAGAATAATGAAAAGCTGCAAGACATCTAGAGAGGAAAGATGATTGTGGTACATCCACTTATGAGAACTTTACAACCATCAAAAATGCCAGGTCTGAAGTAGGTGTAGTAATTTACGTAGGTTAAAGTTTTTTTTAAATTCCCCTCCTCCCCAAAATACAAGTGGGGAGTGAAGCAGCCAAGAATGTTACAAATCCACCTTTACGCCTATAAAGTCATTCCTCCTTAACCTCAGTGCGCTCTGTGGACTGATCTTTCGGCCCAGGGACTTTGCTTCCTACATGCTGGGGATCTTCATCTGTAACCTGCTGCTCTATCTGACCTTTTACATCATCATGAAGGTAAGAGTGGGCGCTGGGGGCCCCCCACCGGCAGCCCAGGGCCCTGCACAAGCAGTACCCCAGCCTGGCAACATCTGCTTCCCACCCACAGCTTCGCAGCTCAGAGAAGCTCCTCCCGACCCCGCTCCTCTGCATCGTGGCCACTGTTGTGATGTGGGTCGCCTCGCTGTACTTTTTCTTCCAGAACCCCAGCAGCTGGGAGGTAAGAAGGCAGTTTTCTTTGCAAAGAAAATGTTCTCCCTCCATCTTGCCTTGTGGACCTTCCTACCTCCCTCTCTTCAAGTGCTTGTGGCTGTTTGTCTTTGAAATGAAAGCTTTCTCTAAAAGGGATGGTATTTCCTATCCATGCATAAGCACGCGGTCCTCACCGTCAGGGCCCCACCTCGTCGACGTGGGGGCCCTCCAGACGCCACAGAATTGATCTTCATTATGTGTTGTATGACGATCCTCCCCCCAGTGGATGTTTAACGTGTGCAAAAACCTTGATACGTGTGTGTTCTTCATAATCCACATCCATAAACAGATCCCCAGCTGCCGGCGTTTATAAACCCGTGGCATAGAGAGGAGAGTGGAGGCCTAGGAAACCAGGGCTATACCCAGGAGCAAACAGGAAGCCTCAGCTCTCTCTCCACCGCCACAATCAATCAACTAGAACATTTTCATCACTCCAGAAAGCAAGCCTGCGCCCATTAGCCGTCGCTCCCCACTTCTCCCTCACGCCTTAGCCACAGGCAACCCCCAGTCTCTCTTCTGTCTCGTAGCTCTGCCTGTTCTGGACATTTCATATCCATGGGGCATACAACATGTGCCTTTGAGTCTGGCTTAGGCATTCATCCGTGGGGTAGCACATATCCGTAGCCATCTCTTTTTACTGCTGAATTACACTCACTTGTGTGGAGACAGCACTTCTCCTCTATAATCAGCTGATGGACATTTGGATTGTTTCCGCTCTTTGGCTCTTACGAATGCTGCTGCGGTGAACATTGTGTACAAGTTTTCACGTGGACTCAGGTTTTCTTGGAAGCTTGCTTTTGGAGCCAGGCATCTAATCTAGTAGGCTTTTTGTAGCTTTCTGGATGTTCAGCCCTCTAAACAGTTGAACTGTGGGAATGCTCACTCACGTCCTGCCTCGCCTTCCTCCAGGACACCCCAGCCGAATCCCGGGAGAGGAACCGGGAGTGTATCCTGCTGGATTTCTTTGATGACCATGACATCTGGCACTTCCTCTCTGCCACTGCCCTGTTTTTCTCATTCTTGGTGAGTTTATAAATACCTTTTCTTTAAGAAATATACATTTTTTAAAAAAGATTTTATTCATTTATTTGATAGAGAGTGAACGAGAGAGAAATGGAGCAGGGGAGAGGCAGAGGGAGAGGGAGAGGGAGAAGCTGACTCCCTGCTGAGCAGGGAGCCCAACTCGGGACTCAATCCCAGGACCCTGAGATCATGACCTGAGTGGAAGGCAGAGGTTTAACCTTCTGAGCCACCCAGGCGCCCCTAAAAATACCTTTTTGTTAATTTCTTCTTTCTTCACATCCCATACTTTTTTTTCCCCCTCTTCCTTACCTTTTTGTATTTCTCTCGAACTTCCCTTTCCGATTCCTCACTGTAATTCAATATACAGACTATTTTATTTCTTCTCCTTCAGTTAGATCTTTATTTTCGTTTTCCTTTTACTCTCCAATATTTTAAGACAGAGTGACAAAATGATTTTTCTTAAATGGCGCAACGTCTGGGCTGAATTGGTTGTTAGAACTCACATGCCCTGAATCGCCCCGGGAATCACTTTTGGCATTCACTCACATTTGGGTAACATACTTGTGCCACCCTCACATTCCCCCTCTCCCAGTCTCACTGAATATCTTACAGATATTTTACAAATTCCTAGAGCGCTCAGGAGATCCGCCCAGGCGCCTCTGCTGCTTCTCACCAGTCGGCCCCAGATCTCTCCTGTAATCCCTCCATTTCTTTTGGCCCAAACACCTTTCCAGAAGCTATGCATGGCCTAACAGCCTTGGATGATCACTCCTCGCATCCTTTCATCCTCATTTAGAGACTTTTCCATATTAAAAGTCCGCGGTGCCTGGACACGGATTCTGCTGGCAAGTAACAACACGGCGAGACCTGTGCGCTCCCTCCGCTGCCGCCGCGCAGCCTCGAGAGTGGAGTGGGGCTGCCCCCTCGTGGCCAGCCGGGGAAGTTCAACAATCCGCCTAAACCTCGTTCCTTGTGACTTTTATTTCTGATAAACACTTTCATTAGAGAGACAGAGACAACAAAAGGAGTGAAAGTTTCCACGTGAAGAGAGCAGTGGTAGAGGGAACTAAAAATGGAGGAGGGGGTGTGCATTTCTTGTATAGCAATACTCTATGCAACAAGACTTCCTTTCCTCTAGATCTTAAGCCCAATGTCCCCTTCTAAGTTATGACTTCCCTGGCCACCCTATCGGCACTTTTTTACCTTTCCCCAACCCATACTTCCTGTGTTCCCTCCATGGTCTAATTTTCATTACTGTTTTTATTACATGTTATTACCTTGAACACTGTACTTAGCACACCTCACTAGCATGCTACATGTATTTGCTCATGTCTGAAGCTGTCTCTCAAATGTAAGCTCCAGAACGGTAGGGAGTTTTGTCTCTTGTGTTCCAAACTATCTCTGGCATTTAGAATAGCACATAATGGACCCTTGATAAACATTTGAATTAATTACTACGTAAACTCTGTAATCCTAATAATCGCCTGTAGAGAGCGCTGCGTTGCAGAAAGCTGTAGGGGACAAAGGCAAGTAAGGGCGCCGGTCGCGTCAGCCTGTGTGAGTCTCAGGGAGAAGGTTGCGGCTGACCCTGGCTTCATCTCTCTGTCCCTCTCATTCCAGGTTCTGTTAACCCTGGATGATGACCTGGATGTGGTCCACAGAAACCAGATCCGTGTCTTCTGAGCCTCCAGCTTTAAGAGAGGGAGAGGGAGCAGTCGATCTAGGTGCTGTTTAATGAAAATACAGGGACGGCCGCAAAGTCACCACTGCCAGATACTCCACTCCCGCTCTGTCGAGTCAGCTCTGCACGCATTCCCATAGGAAGGAGAGGGGCGGGAGGGAGACTCTAGCCTGCCAGAAGGAGAGCAGAGGGGAAGCCACGGGTATGGCCGTAGGCAAACCCTGAAGAGTCAAGAGACCCCCATCCCCTCCCGTGTGCAGCCCTGAGCTAGACGTGGACAAAAGCTGCCTCAAAGTCAACTCAATGTCTCGGGACCCCTCCCACTCTTACCCAACATTTGCCAGCAAGGGCAGAACAATGCTGCACGCTTCATCCAGCTGCCTCTAGGCCCAGAGAGGCCAGCAACTCAGGTCTCCTGCCCAGACACTTTAGGGGGACCCCTCTGCACCTCCACTACATCTGCTGCTCTAGACATCCCAGAGCACCAGCTCGCTCCTCTGAGGTCCAGGGATGACGCAGATTCCTCAGAGTCTGGCGGAGGGCTGAACCCAACCCCCTACCCAACTGGGATAGATATTTTAGTAGGACCAGCCAGTCACCTCCTTGGAAGGAAGGCTGCATGTGTCCCCCAGGTTCCTGACCCCATTAGAAGGGCTCTGGATTGGGCTTTTTCACACACCTGTCCTCACAGGTGACTGTCTCTGGGACCAAGGCTTGGGTGCTTACCTACTTCTTAGTGTCTTTCATCTCACCCCTGTGTGTTGACCCCACAACTCAGGCTCCGCTTTCTTGGGAAGGCCCTGTTACCCCCTCAGCTCCAAGGCAGAAGGGGAAACAGGAGAAACTCTTCTAGCAGCAAGAGAGGAATGACCAACAGGGCTGACAGACTGGCGACATCAGCATCAAGCAAACAGACCTCACCCTAAGGACATGGGCTCCTGGGGCAAATGCAGCAAAGGTGAAATTGCTTCCTCGTGCCTCCAATTCAGACAGCTCAATTCTGTGCCCACATCACCTGTGGAGAATAAATAATTGCTCTAACCAGGGGCACTGCACTGGGGTCCTCCATCACCAACCAAGCCCCCTACCTGCCACTTTATGCTGTTCAGGGGCTCCAGATTTTCTCCCTGAAGTTCTCTAAAAGTAACTCTCAGGGTGAACACATTTTACTCATCCTCCTGAGTTGCGAAGAGCAAGCCGATTGAGGATTGTCTTTTTGGTTGCACCTGATTTTCATTCTCTCCCCCAGTAAAGTGTTGCAGAGCTCAGCATCGCACTTCACTCACACTGTCTGGCAATTCTGCTCCTGACAAGCCCCATTTGGACCAAGCACCCTCATTACCTAGAGTAAGATGTAATCAGAAAATAGACATATGAATGTGTACCCCATATATATTTGCCTGTGAAACTGAAGTCACCTGTCACCTATTTTCCTGATTGTTCATTAGAGAAATGGATGATATTAAAAAAATATATTATTCTGTCTCTAAAATATTTGCATAATGTTCAAAATCACATTTTGGAAGTTAGAAAAGTTTAAAAATGCAAAGATGTTTTTAATGAAGCTTTTTGTGATATGTTTTTCTAAAATGCCCCCAAATTCATATTTGGTTTTCTGCTCTTCTTTATTCCTTAGAAACTGTTGGATTCCATAGGCCACACGAAGGCCACCTATTAAATGGTGGTGTTAGTCTAACATCTAAAACAAATTTCAAAACTGTTTAACTATGGCATACTTGACCTAATTCTTTTATTTTAATGTACTGATGGTTTCAAATAAAAAAAAAAAAGGTGCACTAAGGAAATGTGGACAAAGTCTGTTCGAGTGGCCCAAAGTGAATAAACCATGACATGCGTTACCCGTGCAGTTGCTTGTTTGGGGAATGTGTCCGTGGGAATGGGGCGGGGCTCTGAAACGGGGCGGGGGCGGGGCGCTGCCGTGTTCTTGACTGTTTTCTCATCACGTCTGTATTGCCCTGTAAACCCACACGCTGTGGTCAGTTCTCTTCGCCACCGCAGGACTGAAAACGCAGACCAAGCCTGCTCTTAGAGCTATCAATTCTAAACATACTTGGGGCTAGTTCTTTCTACAGTGCCCCAGCGCCGCGGCCGGAGGACATGAGGAAGTCATCCGACTGCATCCGTGGGGTTGATAGGAATGGGGGGGCGGAGGGGGGCAATCGGAGCTTTTCACGGCCGAATGGCCCCCAGTCCCCAGGTAGGGCAATGCCCACGTGGCTTGCGCCTGCGCTCACGGACGTTGCTCGTTAAAGAAAAGCGAAGGTAACTCTGAAGGCCAAGTTCAGCAAGAGGCTAACCGGAGAAAACAGCGACCGTGAAGAGGCTTTTGGCCGAGCAGGCACAGAAGTAATCAGAGCCGGTCAGCGGGATCAGGACAGAGGTGTGGCAGCCAGAGGAGCGAAGCCATGCACATAAAAAAGTGACCTCTTCACACCTCTGACGAATGCTGGAGGGGTAAGCCCACCTGTTGACCTTGCATGGTTGAGGGATTAGCCCGGTTTTATTTTAGAAGCAGGAGAAGCCGGTGGAAAGCCAGAGTCCATCTGGGGAAGGGACTTTCCGTGACTGAAGGCACTCACCCAGCCAGCTCCCCGGGCCAGAGAAAGCAGCAGCCGCTTCCTTCATAGCTCCGAGCAGCCGCCGGAATGTTCTGTGGGGTCACCAAATGCATGTGTCAGCGAACCCAACAACATCCAGATGTTTCTCATTCTGGGAGATAGTGTCTCTTGGTAAAGCTTGGGAGAAAGGGAGAAACAAAGATAAACATTATTCGTGGAAGGAACGGTGGAGTCTGAGAAAGATTCTGGAGTCTGATTTTAGACCAAATATGTTCACATGCTCGCTATGTGACCTGGGGCAAATCGCTGGAGCTCTCTGATCCTCTCCTGTCACGTTCGCTACGTGAGGGAGACAGAAGTGGAGATGTGCAGAGCCCCAGGGGTAGTGCGGGGACAGAGGAGGGTGTCACGCACCCCGCCCCTCATGAACCCCACTGCGGGGCAGCCTGTCCACCAGGCTGGCCTCTCTCTCCTCTAGGGGCTCTCCATTGACACCCGCTGTTCCGTTTCCTGCCCTCAGTTCCAGGAGGCCCGGAAGGGCTTTCGGAGGGAGCTCTTTGCATTCAGAGATAATGTCCAGAGATATCAAACCTCCAGCCCCGGGGGCCCCCTTGCCCTTTATTGCTGCACGTCACTGCCTCTGGCCCTTAATACTCCTACTCCAACCTAGATGAAAAATCACTACCAAAGCTACAGCCAAGTGGAAAATCCGGCTCTGTGTGTCACACCTCATCATACCACCATCTCTGCCCCGGGACTCTCCAAGAAATCTGGATTTTCTCCTTTCTCGAGTAGCAGTTCCTACTGTGGTTCAGGGAATGCCCTGCGCAAATGTTCCCCCGACCCTCCCTGCCCCGTCACCAAATGCTCTATGGGGAGAGCCTGGATGTTCAGCCCGCATGTAGATAGGCTTCGGCCTGTGGGAAACAGAAATGGTCCCAGAAAGAAGCAGGAGAAGCTCACCCAGGTTTTGAAATGACTAATATCGCTGGTGAAACTAAGGAAAAGCACTATGAGTAAAGATATGGTCTGCCTCTGCCTGAAGCAACGTAAAAGCCTTGTTTAGCATGATTCTGCCCAGTTTATGGTAGGTTTTTTGTGGTGGTGGTTAACCCTGTTTGGTGGAGACAGGATATATTGTGTGACTAGGTTTTAATGTCCCCTCAGCATTAAAGCACCAGCTTCAATGAGGTAAAGTGCTGCTAAACCTTAGGCCTTAACACACATGAATTCAAATAGGCTTCACGGGACTTGCAGATCAGCCTTCACCATAGGTTTCTAAAAGAGCCATAGTAATAGTTTGCTTAGACGGGACTCCTCTGCGAGAAGAGACCCCTACTCTGTGAACTCCAAGGGTGGACTTTTTAACAGGTTTCCTTCAAGTGTAGTCTTGCTGTTCTTACTGAAACACAAGGAAGACTAAATGGTTACCACTGTTCACATAGAATTACCTGTTGTTCTCCCAATCTCAGAGAAATGGACTCTACCCTCTTCCTAAATATCCCTAGAGTAGGGGATTTCATCATTTTCCCTGAACTTCAATTTTTAAAAAATTCCTTGGCTCTATCCTTTGTCCTTTTCATTACCTTAAAGTTTTTGTCATCTCAGATTTACCCATCTCACTGGTGATGAAAAATAACCGCCATATTTTAACATAGAATAGCCTTGAAGTCGTATCACATCTCAGTCAAGGGCTAAATAAAGTCTAGGTGTTTAACTCTTGTTCAGCACTATAGTTTTGATTTAAAAAATACGAGATTCAAACTGTGAAAGATTTTCAAGTCAGGACAAAAGAAGTCTAACAGCCAAGGCCACTACGGCTTGCTCCTGGGGCCCTTCCTCTACCCTATCTTCCCACATTCTTTATGAGCCGAAGTCATTTTTAGATGGCTACCGAGTTATCCAAAACAACTCAAAAGCTCTCTGTAACATTGCCATCACAGAAGAAAGTTGATTTGCATCTTGTGATTTTTATTATGTTGCCTATCCAAGCCTTTCATAAGGCTCAGTCCCCAGTCCTAGGCAGGCCCCTTCAGAGAAGAGGACCGATTCAGACCTGAGGTTCACTCTGCTTCTCTCTCAACATAGGACACCTGATAAAGTAACCTAATTTTCAGGAGATCCACTTCTCTTTTAACCCCTCCTTCCTCACCTCTTCTCTGTCCACTTACATGGAATCTGAAATACTGCTTTGGCTAATAGTCAGTCAAGAAGTACATAGGCCAGGCTCTGTGAGGAGCTGGACGCAGCAGTGGGCAAAACACATGGTCTCTTCCATCACAGGGAAGAGTCACTTGTGGTCCAAAACGGAAGATGGACGTGAAGCACATCCTCACAATCTGTCAGTTATAAGTGGGCCAAGTGCTCCAACAAGAGAGTGGCCTTCTGAGAATCTTATCATTAGACACAAAGCAGAAAAAATTCCACATAAGTATCAGCAATTTTTATCCCCAGATGTGAAGCCCTAAACTTGCTGCTGATACAACATAGCATCTCTCCTGCTTGAACTGACCATGTCCAATTTTTCATAAGGAAAATCAAAGTCCCAATTTTGATCTCAGCGGAGAACAGAGATCCAGAGAGAGAAAGTTGGAGTGGGGATCCTCTCAATCCATCCTCGAGGAAGCAAAAACTGCTCCAGCCCTAATTCTGAGGAACTGCAATGACCCATCCCTGCTGGAGGACAAGCAGGAGACTGAGCTTTTCCATCTGCCCCTTTAGTGGGGTCTTGCTGTTGGAAACCATTGTCTTCCCACCTCCAACCCTAGAACATTAGAGTCACAGAACTGATCATTAAAACAGCAAACATTTGTCATCAGTTATCATGTCAAGCATTTTATATACATTACCATCTTTAATCCTGAACCCCCACACCACGCCCCCCCACCTCCCCCCCAACCCCGTGAAGTAGGCACTGTTTCTACATTTGCCAGATGGGGAAACCGACACTTAAGTCACTGTTGACTAGATGAAGCGAATGGTGCAGAAACCTGGATTCACAGCCCAAAAGGAGTAGTTTAAGAGACCAGAGAAAGGGAAGACCGATTGTGTTGTAAGGCAGGCTCTACTCTCATGTATGCATGTATCTATATGTGCAAACCACATAGCCTAGAATTATGTAACTATTGAACACATTAACAAAAAGAGAAGGTTTCAGCAAAATTCAGAAGATGTGTGTCTCTTATATAAACCCGAATAACAATGAAACCTACCGTGCCTTGGGAAAACCAACTGATAAAACCACGGCTTTGGATCACTTTGGCTCTCTTAAACTGGAACGGCTGGATTCACGGGAGGGCCGTTGCTTCGTCTCTGAGCTTGTAACGTTAAAAACCAAAGTCCATTTTATAAATTCAGTGATCGTACTTGGCAAAGGGCTACAGGCCCAATGATCCATTTTAGATTAAAATACATGAAGCATAAGGTGTCAGGTTTCCACTGGAAGCCTGCTGGTTCAGAAACAAAATTAACAACGGAGCAAAAGCACAGGAATGTAGTGGGTTTCTATTTCTTAAAAAACATTCACAGACCCAGAAAATCGCCAAGTCAAAAAGTCTTCCAAAGCTGCCTCTCAGACTGATCTATGCTGGTCCAATAGATCAGGCAGAATCCACCACTCCTGTCAGTGGCTGAACCATCTTCCGACGTGGGGACGGGTCCCAGCTCTCCCCTCCTAGAAGAGAGTGGTTTCATCTCACCAAACTGAGGCTGAGGAACTAGCCTGCATTGAACTGGGGAATCGGAATTCTCCATTGGAAGTACAATGATAGTAGTGGTAAATGTTTTTAAATGTGTCCTGAAATAAAACCAAAAAAAGAACATGACTTGGTTTGAAACACTGATATACTGACCAATTTTCTTCTATCCTAAGCTGTCTGTTGGGCTTTTATATATATATTATTTATATTTAATGTGTATTTGCACGTTTGCCACTCAGCAGCATTTAAAAAAAAAAAAAAATGGGATTTGGGCGCCTGGGTGGCTCAGTTGGTTAAGCGACTGCCTTCGGCTCAGGTCATGATCCTGGAGTCCCTAGATCGAGTTCCACATCAGGCTCCCTGCTCGGCCGGGAGTCAGCTTCTCCCTCTGACCCTCTTCCCTCTCGTGCTTTCTATCTCTCATTCTCTCTCTCTCTCTCAAATAAATAAATAAAATCTTTAAAAAAAATCTTTAAAAAAAATGGGATTTAACCTAATTGAATCATGAGTTCCCAGAAAACTTCCCTAAAGCAGCAAGTTCTCCACCATCACAATTTGGCTTCAGTCTCTTTCCAAACCACAAATCTGAATATGATTAAGACAATGTACAAAAACAAAACCTGACCTGCCCAGCCCAAACTTAGTTAAAGGCTGGATTTTCATATCTTCCCCCAAATCTGTAGCTTACTAGATCGTGAGAACATCGGTGGCACATTGCTAACCAATGAAACAACCTACCAGACTTCTGAACTTAAGGAGGCAGCAAATTAGCATTATCTCCCTAATTTCTCACAGAAAGAAGAAGAGGTCAAGGAGCTGTTGACACTGACCAACAAACTGTATTCTAGTGTTCCCTGCATTTCAGTGTCTTGGGTAAGGGATAAAGAAGTGAGGAAGGTCCTGGAAAATAATTGGCCACTTTACATTCCAATATTCCTTTGCAACTGGGTGAAAACACTTTCAAATATCAAACTTCATTTGTCCCTCATGTGAACCCTGTGAGGTAGGATAGATAATGTTCCAACAAATTAACTATGATGCAGAGACGTTAAACTGCTTGCCCAAAGTCACGCAGGCAGGGAACAGGAGCCAGATACAAAATACTGCCATTTCCTTTTCTTTTTCTAAAGAATGACAGTAAAACAGCTTTTAGATTTTACCGATTCAAGAAATTGACCAAGAGAAAACCGTCAGTTCAGACTTCTGCAGTTTTTTCTTAACCTTTTTTTTAGGCGTGTATAAACTATATTACATAACACACGTGCACACCCATATGCACCCACATACCCAGCATCCACCCTGAGATACGTTTCCCACATCCTTGTGCCTGATCCAAGTCAAATCCCTGCCCCAGAGATAACCACTGTTCTGGCTTTTCTCTGTATAGACGAATTTCGCATGTTCTTGAACTTCATATGCATGGAATTACGCAGTATATGCTCCTTCTCGCCTGGCTTCTGTCATTCAATATGATATCTGTGAAATTCATTCATGTGTATCAACACCTTCTTTTTGTGAATATATGACATTTCATTTATCCATTCTCCTATTGTTGGATCTTTGGGTCATTTCCAGTTTTTGGCCACTGTAGAAAAAGCTTCTGTGAACATTCGTATACATGTCTTTTGTGAACTTATACAAACATTTCTTCCAGGCTATACACAGAGTGCACTATGGAATTGCTGAGTCATAGGGTAGGTAAGTCTTTAGTTGTTTTTTTTCCTTGTTTATTTATTATTATTATTATTTTAGTAATCTCTACACCCAACATGGGACTCCAACTTACCACCCTGAGATCAAGAGTCACACGCTCTATACAACTGAACCAGCCAGGCACCCCTGGTAAATCTTTAGTTTTAAAGGATACTGCCAACAATTTTCCAAGGTGGTTATACCAATATATACCCTCATTGGCACCACATGAGAGTTCCAATTATTCCATATCTTTGCTAACACTTGCATTTGTCAGCTCTTTCAATTTTAGTTCTTCTGTTTGAGAGTAATAGTATCTCATTGTATTTTATTTCACATTTCTCTGATGACTGCTGATGTTGAGCACATTTCATAAACTTTTTGGCCATTTATGTGAATGATTCTTTCAAGTTCTTTGCCTACTTCTAAAATTAGCTTATGAGTCTTTTTCTTTTCGATATATATAATCTTTGCTAGTATGTGATTTGCTGAAAAGAAATTTTCACTTTTAATGAAGTGTCATCTAACGATTTTTTTATGGTTGTGGCCAGACCATATTTCTTATAGTTTCTTCTAGAACATTAGTTCTCAAATTTTGTGATCTCAGGACCTATGTGCACTCCCAAAGATTACTGAGGACCCAAAGAGCTTTTGTTTATGAGTTATAGCCATCAATATTTACCATGTGAGAAAAAAAAATGGAAAATTCACAAATATTTATTAAGTCATTTAAAGATAACAATAAGCTCATTACATAACACAAAGAACATATTTTATGAAAAATATATCTTCCAAAACAAAAAAATAATTGTGACAAGAGTGGCAGTTCTACCTTTTTGTAAATCTATTTAATGTCTGGCTTACTGGAAGATAGTTGGATTCTTGTATCAGTTTATGCTTTCATTCTGCTGCAGTATGGGTTTTGCTTGAAGTACACGAAGAAAATCTAGCCTTACAGAAATATATAGTTGGAAAAGGGAGCAGCTTTTCCAGATAATTGTAGATATTCTTCTTTAATACTCCACCAAAGCTCAACAAATTGTAGTTTCCCAAAGATTAGTTGCAATGTGGAATTTGAAACTATCATCAGTGAACTCTTCATGTTTTGTAACATTAAAATGCATTGGTCTAGCTTGCAGTTTGAATGGATCCTTTAACAGCATGCTTTGGTGGCTTGGAAAATCTCTGTTCGCTGAATTGTACAAATCTTCCAAACATTTGCACATTTAACTGTATAATATATACTATTCATTGATACCACCAGTGATTTCATCAGAAAGGTTCTAATGGAAGACTTTCAAGCTCACAGTACTGGATATAATGATGAGCTCATTTCATTCATTTTTGAGAAAATGTCTACCAAATACCCAAGTCTGAAAAACCATAGATTTCAGTAATTCTTTCAGCTAAAACTAGCATTCCATGAAGAAAGCCACTATTTCATTCCAGAATCCTAACACTAGTGCTTTTTCCTACAACAACTACCATACTTTGGTTTTCAGCAGATGTGCATGACGTTTGCTTTCCATGTGCTCACAGAATACTAAATATTAATGCAATGTTTAAAAAGAATATTAAAAGGAATTGTACTCAAGAGTCAAGACTTAACAAAATTATTAATCTGTATTGCTTAATCAAGGACATTCTAAAGTGAAACTGGCTTTTTTTTTTTTTTACTGTGAGTTTATGATGATTAAAAATACAATGACTGAAGGGGTGCTGGGTGCATCAGTCGGTTAAGTATCTGCCTGTGGCTCAGGTCATGATCCTGGGGTCCTGGGATCGAGCCCCACATTGGGCTCCCTGCTCAGTGGGGAGCCTGCTTCTCCCTCTTCCTCTGCACCTCCCCACTGCTCATGCTCTCTCTTTCTCTCTCAAATAAATAAAATCTTTAAAAAAAAAAAAGTACAATGACTCAATACAATCCCTATCAAAATACCAACAGTATTTTTCACAGAACCAGAACAAATAATACTAATATTTGTATGGAACCGCAAAAGACCTTGAACAGCCAAAACGTCTTGAAAAAGAAGAACAAAGCTGAAGGTATCATAATTCCAGATTTCAAGATATACTACAAAGCTGTAGTGATCAAAAGAGTATGGTACTGGCACAAAAACAGACACGTAGACCAATGGAACAGGATAGAGAGCCCAGAAATAAACCCACACTTATATGGCCAATTAATAAAAGACAAAGGAGGCAAGAATATATGAAGGGGAAGAGACAGTCTCTTCAATCAAAGGTGCCAGAAAAACTAGACAACTATATGCAAAAGAATGAAACTGAACCACTTTCCAACACCATATACAAAATAAACTCGAAATGGATTAAAGACCTAAATGTGAGACCTGAAACCATAAAAATCCTAGAAGAGAAGACAGTCATTTCCCTGACATCGGCCATAGCAACATTTTTCTAGATATGTCTCCGAAGGTAAGGGGAACAAAAGCAAAAATAAACTGTTTGGACCACATCAAAATTAAAAGCTTTTTCACACCGAAGTAAACCATCAACAAAATAAAAAGACAACCTAGAGAATGGGAGAAAATATACGCAAATGACATATACAATAAGGGGTTAATATCTAAAATACATAAAGCACTTATACAACTCAACACCATAGAACCAATCTGATTAAAAAATAGGCAGAGGACCCGAGTAGACATTTTTCCAAAGAAGACATTCAGATGGCCAACACACACATGAAAAGATGATCAACATCACTAATCTTCAGGTTAATGCAAAGCAAAACCACAATGAGATATCCCCTTACACCTGTCAGATTCAAAAAGACAAGAAATAACAAGTGTGGATGAGAATGTAGAGAAAAAGGAATCCTTGCACACTGTTGGTGGGAATGTAAATTGGTGCAGCCGGTGCGGAAAACAGTATGGAGCTTCCTCAAAAAATTAAAAATAGAAATACCATATGATCTGACCCAGTTCCACGACTGGGTATTTACCCAAAGAAAATGAAAACACTAATTCAAAAAGATATTTGCACCCTTATGTTTATTGCAGCATTATTTACAATAGCCAATATATAGAAGCAATCCAAGTGTCCATTAACAGATGAATGGATAAGAAAGGTATGATTGATGCACAAACACACACACACACTGGAATTCTACACAGCCATAAAAAAGATGAAGCCGTGACATTTGTGACAACATGGATGGACCTAAAGGGTATTATGCTAAGTGAAATAAGACAGAGAAAGACAAATACCATATGATTTCACTCATATGTGGACTCTAAAACAAAACAAACGAATAAACAAACAAAAAGCAGAATCAGATGTATAACTACAGGGAACAAACTGATGGTTGCAGAGAAGAGGCAGGTAGGGGGAGGGGCAAAATGGGTGAAGGGGAGTGAGAGATACAGGCTTCGGGTTATGGAATGAATAAACCATGGAGACAAAAGGTAAAACACAAGGAATATAGTCGGTGGTACTGTAATAGCATTGTATGGTGACAGATGGTAGCTACACTTGTGGCAATCATAGAGTAATGTAAAAAGAAATTGAATCACTATGTTGTACACCTGAAACTAATGTAACATCGTGTGTCAACTATATTCAAATAAAAAAAATTTTAAAGTAATACAATGACTATTTTTTTAAAGATTTTATTTATCTGAGAGAGAGAGAGAAAGAGCACAGGCAGGGGGAGCAGCAGAGTCAGAGGGAGAAGCAGGCTCCCCGCTGAGCAGGGATCCGGATCCTGGGATCATGACCTGAGCCGAAGGCAGATGCTTAATCGACTGAGCCACCCAGGCGCCCAGGAAGGCAATGACTATTAGCACAGTAGTGGTGCCACTGCCTTGATTTGTGCTAAAGCACCAACAGTTTCACACGCCATTGCTTTTGCACCATCGGTGCGAATGTCAATATGGTTATGGCATGTGACACCTTAGTACTGTCATAAAAATAACTTTGACCTCAGAGATTCCCTAAAAGGGCCTCAGAGAGCCCCAGGGTTCTGGCGGCTACATTTTAAGAACCATCCCTCTAGAAGCTGTAGTATTCTACCTTTTACATTTAGGTCTGTGACCCAACTCAAATTAATTTTTGCGTGTAGTGTGAAATAAGGAGGTCCAGGATTTTTCCCCTTCCATACTGATATCCAGTTGCTAGAGTCCCATTTATTGAAAATACCACCTTTCACTCACTGAAATGCAACTGGCATCTTCGTCATCAATTGACTACAATGTGTAATCTATTTCTGAGATTTCTGTTCCTTCCCATTGGTCTACTATCTTTCCTTGTGCCAATATCATACTGTTTTAAGTATTGGAGCTTTATAGTAAGCCTTCGATTTTTTTTTTATTGAGATATAATTGACCTATTATGTAAGTTTTGGGTGTACAACAAAATGATTTGATATTTGTATCCTTTATTCTGCCAGCAATATTGTACAGTTTTGAGTAATTTTATTCTTTGGTAACACACTGGCTGGCAACATCAATAAAATGCTGAATAGATTGGTAAATAACGATCATCCTTGTCTTGTTCTTAACTTCAGGGGAAATCACTAAGTATAATATGAGCTGGAGTTTTGTGTTTTGTTCGGCTTGTAGATATATTTTGTCACTTAGAATGTTCCCTTCTCTTCCTATTTTGTTTAGAGTTTTTACCATGAATGGATGCTGAATTTTATCAACTGTTTGAGTTACCATGTGTTTTTTTTCCCCTTTTATTCTGAGACAGTGAGTGCATTAATTGATTTTAAAATGTTAACCTTGTATTCCTGAAGTAAGCCCCGTTCGGCCATGACACACAATTCTTTCCTTGTATCACTAGATGCAGTTTGCTGCCATCTTCTTTAGAATATTCGCATCTATGTTCCTTAAGAATATTGGCCTATTCTTTTGCTATAAGTTGTGACAGGTTTGGTATCAAGGTTATGTTAACTTCCTACAACAAGTTTGTAAGTGATTCCTCTTTCTCTCTCTCATGAGTTTGGGTAGATCAGTGTTATTTCTTCCTTTAATATTTAGATGAATTTTTCACTAAAATCACTTGGGCTTGAAGTTTTCTTTGTGGAAAGACATTTATGTATGTATGTATGTATGTATGTGGAAAGACCTTTAAAAGAACAGCTTTATTGAGATATGGGAATAAATAATCTCTAACAGCCTCATTTTACTCATTTTAATATTAGAATGTAGTTTATTCATTCATAAAACAAAAAGTTCAGGTGTAAGTGAGATAAACAACTGAGTATCTACTATTCAGTTCAATGGAACATACCAGTGCTTTTGAAGAACCCCTCCTTAATACAATCCCCCTCTCTCCTTTCCTAAGAAGCACCCATTATCCCGAACTTTGGGTTTATCATTTCCTTAATTTATAATTTTTATCACATCTGTAGGTATCCCTAAACAATAAATTGTTTGATTTATAGGAATTTAAGCTTATATCACTTTATGCTGTTCAAGCTCCCCTGCAACTTGTTTTCCCCCCCCCTCAAACTTCATGCTTGTAAGATGTAACCAAGTTGGGGGTGCCTGGGTGGCTCGGTCAGTTAAGCTTCTGAGTCTTTTTTTTTTTTAAAGATTTTATTTATTTATTTGAGAGAGAGTGAGAGAGAGCATGAGAGGCAGGAGGGTCAGAGGGAGAAGCAGACTCCCTGCTGAGCAGGGAGCCCGATGTGGGACTCGATCCCGGGACTCGATCCCGGGACTCCAGGATCATGACCTGAGCCGAAGGCAGTCGCTTAAACAACTGAGCCACCCAGGCGCCCCAAGCTTCTGAGTCTTGATTTTGGCTCAGGTCCTGAGCTCAGGGTCATGATTTTGGGGTCATGAGATCGAGCCCTGCGTTGGGCTCTGCACTCAGCACAAGTCTGCTTGTCCCTCCCCCTCTGCTCCTTCCCCTCCTCCCTTCCTCCCCCTGCTCCCATGCGCTCTATCTCTCTCAAATAAATAAAATCTGCAAAAAAAACCATGTAACCAAGTTGATGTGGGTAGCTGTAATAAAAGACCCATTTCTTATTCCAAAGTTCTGTGCTTCAGTTTCCTCCACTATAAATACGTGAGGAGGAGTCTAGCTGAATCATCTCTCCATACTCTTCCAGATCTGAAATTCTAATTTTACTTTTTACAATAGGTACAGAGGTGTATAGTTTGCTCGAACAGTATGGCACTGGTCATAATTATAATTTATTTGAGATTGACTCTTTGATCAGGAACACACTCCCCATGGGAAATGTGTCATGGTATTATTTTCAGACATTTTGGCAAAACTGGAAGATTACTTGAATAGAAAACTCTGGTATGCAAGAGAAGTCATTTTTAATACCGGGTTTGAGGCAGCACATGCAATGATCAGAAAAGACAGAATTCACAATGCAAAAATGCAAAGTTTATTTTCTTAAATAAAATACTATATTCATATCTATACAAATAATTATTACAACCATTAAAATGTTACATTTACCAATAAAAATTTCAAAACTTTAAACAAGAGCATGGTTCAGAATATTCACACCCTCATACAATGCATTTGTAAAAAGATGTCAAAATAAGCTGGACCTATTCTTATATACAACTGCAGGACAATCCTGATCGTATTATACATATCTGCTCTGGATTCCATTACGAAACAAATTAGTTCCCATTAGAATTATAAACCAGGCGATTTACAGCAAGAGGACACAGTACACAGCAGACATTGCTGGCGTGGGGATAGATACAAATATTACACTATTGAAAGACTGCAGTTAAGTTTCTTTCTGGCGACTGCCCTACAGTCAGCCTCTCACCCAGTGTATCTATAAATAATTTGTGAAGGTAATTATGTTCTCAGATTTTTCCCACCTATTTTTACCAAAATGAATATATATATATATATATATATATATATATATATATGGCCTGCTGAACATGGAAGCAAATCTTTTCTTCACAGTAACACAACTGCAGCATTTTAAGCAACACTGTCTGGTCCCTTTCTTCTTGGAAGATCAACAGTTTAACTCCCTCAAAGGTTACCAATATAGTCACGTCCAGTGCCTCAATGACCCCACGGATGAAAATGGTTTTAAGACTTAAGGGATGGGGATAAAGAGATCCAGAGAAGTAAAGGAGTGAGACGGAGAAAACTCTGTAAGTTCCTATAACATGGTATGGTGTAGAGCTGCACACACAACTGAGCCAAAACAAAACAAAACAAAACAAAAAAAAAACGCAAAAAACCCCCACAACTTATGATCATCGTTTTTAAAAGTGTTAAATTACAAGCGTTCTCTGTCTCATGAGATCTCTGGTGACAGATAATGCGGATTATCCATCCAAAATAACACCAATTTGAGTATTATAGCCAATACTTTCAACCGAAGTTGGCTCGTGTTTCGGAAGCATCTGAAAACATGCCTGCACCCGAGCCCTACAGTTGATAGGGTTTGTGCAAATATGGAACGATACTGAATGACCACCACCTACAAGCTCAGAGTTTAAAAGGAGTTTTGCTTCTAAATAGTACATTTTTTACAAGATCGGCATCGAAGACGGCTCAGAGAATGATAAGGCAACAGTGAGAAACATCAGCTGTTCTTGTGTTCTGGGTGTTTCTTTACATGGCACGTACCCTTCTGGCTGGTCCTTTGCTATACAACAGAGGAGTGGGTGAGTAGTATGTTCCAAGGGCTGGTCTTCGGACCAGAGGCACAGTTTCAGGTAAAGTGCAGTACCAGAATAGAGGCATGTGTCAGAACTAGAAGCTCTGTGTCCAAGAAGGTCCTCATGCTGGACTGCCTCAATCTAAACTCGGTGTCCCCCACAGACTCTGGTAAAAACACTGTCAGTCTCACACAGAAAATGTAGAATGCAGAGAGAATATGGTTAAGTCAAAAAAAAAAAAAAAAAAAAAGAACCCTTTTCTGTTGGGAGCATTTAGCCAAAAAGATACTTCAAGAAGAAATGAATTTCTGGCCTTTAATTTGCATATAGGTATTATAAAATCATCACTCACAGATTAACTTCACACTAGTTTATTTGGCTATGATTACTGCCCTTCTGGATGTACACAGCCATAGGTAATTATCTCCAGGCAAAGGCAGAATTTATACAGACAACAGAATTACAATTTCCAGAACCCTAAGATATCAATCCAAAGCCATCTGATCTTGGTACCACCTCTGCACTTTCTAAAACTCCCCCATGGGAAGAAAGCAAGTTCAACAAAACAAGGAACAGAACTGTATGGCACATTCAATATTTTAAATTAATTCTGAACTAACTTTGTTTCAAGAAATTCTTGTTGCCCCTCAATAGAACAGGAGACACAGTGGTTCCCAAAGCCAGGAATTGGGAATCGCTGATTTAGGAGCACGACTCACTATCACACAATGATCCAAGAGATGGATGGGCCCAATAAACCTTCAAACCTTCAAGTTTCAAGAGGAATAATCATCCTAAGGAAATGAGCAGGCTCCCTGCCACCCGTTTCACACAGAGCAGATTGAAGAAAAGAGGAGCCTAGGTACCTGCAGATCAGACGAAGGACAAAGCTAAGAAGACGCTGAGTAGTAAGTCTTCACCCTTTCTCAAATTTTTAAAACTTCACTCCCATTAAAATGTGTTTCCACATTTTTTTTTTTTGAGTATAAATTTTAGCCTCTCCATGACATGGATAATGTTAGAAGGCAAGAGCAAAGCAAATGAATTTTCTTTAAAGTGTTTAAATAATTTTGTATTTTAAGAAGGCTGATTAGGAAAACAAAACAAAAAAAAAAGGCTGATTTTTAAAAGTTGATCTTTATTGCGGTTCACCCTGATATGTAACTGGAAATTGCTGCAAAAGAATATTCCCTCCTCATTCTTCTCTTTCCACAGTTCTAATATGTTAAATTTCATAAAGCATGATCACTGTGGACTCTCACACCTTACTTAGAAAAGAGGTGCCATCCCTGGTTCCTCCAAAAGGTCTTACAATATTAAAAAAAAATAAATTTCCTGAAATGGCATAAAATATCCCCAAACAATTGGTATGTACCAAAAAAACCAATGACATCAAACTTGATTTCTTTTATCCATGACTGATATACATTAAAAATGTAAACATGATGAGAAATCTGAAATTTTTCACCTCATTAGAAATTACCATGTTAAATGTTTACAGGAATCAACCACTTTCTCTAATTGATTCTATGCGATCAACAACACTAAAAGAGATAGAAATAATTTAATTAATGACTCTCATTTGCAATTCATACATTTGTATGTCTGTCTATTTCCAGAAATTACAAAATTATTTGTGGAAATGGTCTTACACTCTATAGTCCAATATTAGCAAGCCAAGAATAACATTAAATTTACTATAACCAAAATTGACTGTTTCCTGCCACACCTTTGCCAAAAACTATATCGAGATTGGTAGATATTAAATAATAAATTTCCTCCCCAAAATCATGTAGCTCTGATTATCAAATACTTAATATACTGCTGGTAAATTTCATACACTCGTGCTTTTAAATCAAGTAAGATTACTGTACTCTGAACACTTTCAGAATTGAGTCCCTATATACAATGATCATTACATATATACGCACATGGTCTGTAAGATAATTAGAGCTACATGTAAGCAGGAGCCAAATTATGTGCAGATGGTCACATCTTTCTTCAGATGGTCAAATAAGCTTTCCTTAAGGGTAGAGGCTCATTTGGGATCAAAGTAAGATGTGCTTGGAATGAAAGCTCTGAAAAACGTAAACGCTATCTCTGAACAGGGCTGAGCAGAATAAGAAAATCAATGCAACAGAGAAACAGCTGAAAGTACCAGGCTTTGAGGCCTTTCTATTGCAATGGTCAAATTGATCTTCTCCTTAGCCTGTTACCGTAGTTCTAATTACATCGAACAGTGCCCAGTTCTCCAGAACTCAACGGCCGCTGCGCTGTACGTGCGTGCATTTGTATGTGTATGTGAAAGACAGAGAGCGACAGGGCGAGGGAGGAGGATGGGGGAAGAAGAGCCAAACACATCGAACACTATCCTTGAAATTGGCAGGTTGGACCTTTCAACTACAGAGAAAAACCTGAATGTTACAACTTAAAACTCAGTTAAGGTAATTAAAAAACAAGCCATGAATCTCACTTTTTTCCCAATTAAAAGTGTTAAAGTACTGTGTTTATCTGTTGTCTTATTGAAGTAATTCCTATTCTTCGCCATGACCATTTTGAAGGAGAAAATACAGAAGCATTTCTTGTTTACCTTTTTTTTTTTTTGCCCCCAGGAGGCTGCTTCGGTGGGCAGCAGGAAGAGGGAGGAAGGTTTGGTAAATACAGTTCAAGAGGCACACACGACCCTTTTACCGAGTCTTCACAAGAGGTATTCGCCAGAGTTAACTGCTCTGACGCAGCCTGAGGAGGCATTTTCAAGGAGGAAAAAAATAAAATGCTGGTCCTTGGGTTCACTTTATTAACAGAGCAGACAGAACCATTTATATGTATCTCTCCCACTCCATCCCCTATTTGGCAGAATACAACAACAACAAATAATAGGTTTGAGAATATGAGTATATATGGTTGTTTTCATAGGTTTTAAGTTTTCAAAATTCAATATATTAGTGTGTGTGTGTGTGTATGTGTGTGTGTACATAATTAACTTCGAAGGGGCTTTTAAAAACCCTGACATCAAGTTTTCCAATACTTCAGGGGGTCTCAGGTCACAATTTCCATTTCCAGATGGCAGGCCAATTTTTAAAGGACCAGTTAAACTTTAAAATCTATGTCTGTGTACACACACACACATACACACATGGACATATACAAAGACAATTTTCTGAAGCACCATTTCACATCCACCATCAGGAAAAATCATGAACAAATTCATCTTCTCATTATAATTCTACTATGAAGGGTAATAACGTAACATACAATGCCATATTTTAAATATAAATATCAGTAAGTGAAAATACTGACAGAGCTTAAAGACTCTGCTCAGAAATATTTAAAAAGTAAGGCTCAAATAATTGTGTAGATTCCAAACACACTATTTACTGAGCAGTCCCTAATGATTAAACAAATATAACAGAAATTATTTCAGGATCAAATGAACAGAATGAAGAGAGAACACTAAAACAAAATTCAATTGATGAAACAACAATCTTTAACTGAACACAAGCCAAACTCTGCAATACAACCGCTTTTATCCTTATGACCTGATGCAAAACGCAAGCACAAAATGGAGAACGTCTATGTACTTTGCTTTTTAGATTGCTATTTTTAAGGCTAAGTAAGGAAGACCTTTACATCTAGGATCTTGGCACAATTAAAAGATAAAATGGCTCTCTAATGTGAAGAACAAGACATTAAGTTCAGATAATTGAAGAATTGTTATAATTAAGAAAGAAGCCTCTACCTAAACCAAACCTTGGGAATGAAGGCTGATTAAACAACTCATTTATTTGCTAACGGCTTGACTTTAACCATGGACATTCATTCCATATTAATTCAACACCTGCCATGGGTAAGAAACTGTTCTAGATGCTGACATTGGCCAAGCATTTGGTGCTGAGCCACTACATTGTATCGAAGTATCTGGATTTTTGGGAGAGCAATTCAACTATCTCAAGTATCTACTTTACAAATGATCAACAATCAAGTTTAAAATCTAGGTTCTTTCCTACTACTACCCAGCACATGCCAAAAGGATCTCCCCCAACTTCCAGCTGATTAGCATTTAGGGAATATAAGATTACAAATCAAACTTGAAAATCTAGCTCCTCAGAAAATTTAAAAAGCACACTGTGCAGTTAAAAATGAAAGATAATTTGTTTTTGACAACCCATGATTCGCATCATCTCTGGCGTGACTTCCCTACATTCAGAAGGTAACTGGAAATTGATTATACAAACACACACACACACACACACACACACACACACACACACACACGATCTCCTGCTCCATGTGCATTACGTGTGCATGCACACACAAACACATTTGTAGTCTCAGCCGATACATGTACATTTAGTCTATCAGTATTTAAACAGCTGAACTGCAATCATGACCTAAAATATGGCTTATGTTGTGGGCAGGTCTGTTTGAGGACTGCTTGGAAGAGTCAGAAGCAGAGGAGTTTGCTATCGTAAGCAAAGGTGACATTGCCGAGCCATCAGGAAGAGCTGTAGCTATTTCTGGAAACAAAGATGTCATGTTAAAGTTGGACAAGTGAGAGTTGGTCATGTGCATTGGCGGCATATCAGGGAGCAGAGGAAAACTTGGTTGAGCAAAACCGACAGGTCTGGGAGGAGACAGAATTGATCCAAATCGGTTATTTAGGCTTCCGCTGTTTACTTTCTCAGTGCTAGGATTTGAGAACATCTGATTGGAAAAATAGGGGATGGAAATATCATTGGACAGTGTAGGATGAGCAGGAGAGTACGGGGGATAGAAGGAGGGTAGAGTATTTTGGGGGTCTACAGGGATGAGGGCTGGCGTTCGAGTGGCACTAGGCTGAGTAACCTGTGGAATGAAAGAAGTATTAGCATTTATCGGTGGATTCATGCCACCCTCGGGAATAAAAGGAAAACCAAAATTTTGTGACAGTGTATGCTGGTCAGGCGCTGAATTATCATTAGGTACCTGTGGGCTATCGGGCATGAAACGAACAATACTTCCTCTCTTGTCTGTAGGGGGCTGCTGGCGTCCAAGAATCATACTACCACTAGTAGACAGAGGAAGATGGGGAAGACTCGGGTCAAAGACATTACTGTGTCTTTGGTTTCCAGAACGATTCCTTTCAGGCTGACGAATTTTGGAACCACTGCTGTCTTGCAAGGGATGCCTCGATCGCTGGGGAACTGAAGAATTAGTGGGACGTACAGGAGGCCCTTGCTCAGCATTTCCGTGAGACACGGACGGATGCGGCAGAGCTGGCCTTGCAACGCCATGCATGTTGGTTGTGGCTGGAGGGTTCATGTGGCCCTTGGTCCCATGACTGTCAGTTATCCTCATGGGATTGGACTTCTGTACAGAAACATTGGGACTTGTGTTTCGACCTTGAATATCTCCTGAAGAAGAAGAACTTGAGAAAGGAATAGTCAAGGTGCTGTTCCTGGTGTTAATTGCACCCAGGGACATGTCACAGCTTTCCCTGTTCTGACTCTCACTCTCTCTTCTAATATGGACACTTTCATGAGTTGGGGGACAATTATATTCAATTGCAGAGGACGGACCACACTGTGTGTTCCTCTGATGTTCTGAGAGTGATCTCTGGCTTCCAAGGACCTGATCACCAAGGTGAGGGGCAAGTAAGCTCTGCATGAAACTCTGGTGGCATGTATTTTCACTGTCCCTCGGTGGGATGGCATTTCCTGTTGGGATACTCTGAACTGGTGGATAAGGTAACCTCTTTTGGCGGTCGACTGGTGGTGCACCGGGGTTTTGACTAACTCGAAAAGCCTGCGACTGCATGCTCCTCAGTGATGATACAGGGTTTCCTATTTCGTTATTTCTTGACGATTGTACTTCAAAATTACTCGGGGGCTGCTGACTGGCTCCACTTGGTTTAAATGTCTGACAGTCAGAAAGGCGGATATCCGAGGCAACAGGGTGGTCCACGCGACCCTGCATATTGTGAATGGCTAAACTCTTATTCCTGGGAACATCAAGATAGCTTCTCATTTCGAGCTGATCCGAAACTCTGGAACCCTGAATCGATATGCCCATTCTCTGCTCTGAATTAGAAGATGTCTTTCCAATGAGGGCCTCAGCAGAGTAACTTGAAACTCTATTTCTCTCCGGCCTGTGTGGAGTACACGTCATGTCTGAAGGTCTAGTCACAATAGTTGGCTGGGACACCATTTGCTGCTCTATGCCTCTCGATGTCAAAAGCCTCTGCATCGGATTGTGCCCAGATACATGTTCTGAAGAAACCCCTGAACCTTGCTGCCTGCTTCCAACATCCGGCTGCTGGTGCATCATATCTTGACTGAGATGGTTCTGGGGATGGTTATGGTGGTTCCGGCTAGTTGAAGGGTTTTCACAGCTCTTCTCCGGCTGGGAACTTCCAAAGTGTTGCTGCATCTGCTGCTGCATCTGCTGATGGTGGGGATGTGGCTGACCACTCTTGGGGCGGGGCTGCTCAGTTCCGTGGTGCTTTGGTTGCAAGGAAAGCTGAGAGGCCTGAGTGCCCTGCACAAGACTCCTCTTTTTCTGCATCTGAACTTCCTGCTGTAGAGTCCTCTGCTGGTGGACGTTATGGGGCTGAGAGAGGACAGAGCTCTCAGCGTGAGGTACGTGATGCTGCAACTGATATAAATGATGCCTCTCTCGTAACTGCCCTGCTTGGTGTTGCTGCTTTAAGTAGAGGTGGTTACTATGCAGGTGGGCTACCCCCTGGGCTGGGACATGCTGTTGCAGGGCCTGGAGATGTTGACTGGCCTGTGTTGGCTGCTGCTCACCCACCGAGTTCTGAGAAGTGCACTGGACTTCCGTCGGCCTCAGTGCAGAGGCCACAAAATTGTTACTAGCTGGGAATAATCGCGTAAGGCCGTCTCCATGTGCTGGGTTGCTAAGAGGCACTGCAGAGCTCGCAGAGTCGGGAGGGAGCTGACTGACCATCATCTGAGCCTGATCAGAAATGCCATCTGGAGTTCGGCTCATCAGGGACATAGCCTCAAGCCTCAGCGGGGCTGGCGGACAGTGCTTTTGACGTTTAGCTGAAGACAACAGAAGATCATCTTGGACAGCACGCTTAGCAGAGTCTTTGCGGCTTTCCTGACTTGGCTTTAAGAGTGGCTCTTGGATCTGTGGATTTGGGATGGTGCCAGTAATGGTATTCAGCTGTTCCTGGGGATACTCAGTCATCAGAGGCGCTCCAGGAGGCTGACTGGTATAGGAGCTAGATGCCACCGTCAGGTTAACCGTGGCAGGAACAGTCGTTTGCTCTGAAGCTTGGGACATTCCGGCACAGCTGACCAGAGGATGGCTCATGCCGCTCTGGTGGATAAGATTATTCACACTCAAACTGGTGATGCTCGGTGGCTGAGAGGTGGAAACCTGTAAAGAGGCATTTGATGTTTTAATTCCTACAGAGCAACTTGGTTTCCCAAGGGGCCGATCCACTGTGGCTTCAATCGAATCCTGAGAATTAAATTCACTTGGTGTTGCTTCTGCCTGTCCTGCACCACCCTCTTTAGACAGCTGTGCTTTGAAAGGCTGGTCCCCCTCTAAAGGTGGCCCTTCGGAAGGCTTCGAAGTAACTTCCCTCATGTCAGCCTGGCTGCCAGCTCTTCCCTTTTCCAGGCTGTCCTGGTCAAAAATAGCTCTTGCCGCAAGAGCAACAATGTCTGTTTGTTCCACAAAGGTACAGCTGTCACACGTATTCGTCGTCGTACTGCTGGTGACATCCTCTCTAGCCGTTTCAGGAAGCATGGATGCCACCGAGAAACTACGACTGCTACCGGAGCTGGTTGACATGGGAGAGTCGGCCTGCCTGCTGACGAGCAAGGAACCACTGATAACCTCCGGATCGGGGACGCAGGAGTGATGCGGCCCCGGGTCTCTATCGTCACTGTTCATCAATAAGAGCTCCTGTTTGGGATGTAAATCGACACCTGAATCAACTATTTTAGAATTTTCCGAAGAAAAATCAGGATGGTCCACCTGGACTGAAAGAGACAGTTTCTGAGGGTCTTTCTCTTTAGCAAGACCAGAGAGCAGTGCAGTCAAACCTTGCCCCTTTAAGAGACCTGTCGTTTGCATCGCAGCAGATGACTCCTGCTCCACCCGGCAAGGTTCAGCAATGATCTCTACCTCGGAAACACAGTCGGTATTTGCAGTGCTAGCGGTAGATGACAGACCAGAAACCTGAGAAACCAAAGTGTGGGGATCACTTGGAGATGGAATCAACACGTTGGCCGAAGTGCAGGATTTGGCAGCATCTGACAATGCCAAACTAGTTGGTGGCTTATCCTGAGATGTCTCTCGTTGCAAAATGGGGGCAGAATCTTTGGATTTTGCTGGGGCCATGACAAAATGTTCACTTGCTACAGATGCCTGGGAGGGTGAGCTAGTCTCTTCTGCTGACGCAGATCTGGGTACAGATTCAGGTATCACTGATTCAGAATTCAGAACATCCACAGAATGTGAACCAGAAACACTTATGCTATTTGCCTGGCACACGGCGACAGATGGTAACACAACAGGGCGGCTTTCCAGCAGTCCATCATTACACGATGGCTCTGCGGGGGCTTCAGTGCTGGGGCAGTCTAACTTGCCCACGTCTCTGACTGGATTCAGGGGGCACGCTGACTTGTTAGCTGCTAAGTGTTTCTTGGCACCTGGCTTCTTATTCAACCTTTTTGACTTCACGTTAGGTAAACAAGCTACGGTGTTCACTGAGGGAGTAGTTACTAGATTGTAAGTACTGGGTAGTGTGGCTGAATTATCCGTTGTCATGGGAGATGCTACAGTTGTTGTTAACGAAACACAGTTAACTGGGGCGGTCTGACTATTTGCAGCAGTTGGAGGATTGGCAGGCTGGCTAACAGACAACTGTACACAGCTTTGCCCAGCCATCTGTGATATGCTTTGATTGAGGCTGGCCAAAGCTCCAAACGTATTCAGGGCAACATTGGTATTTGGATCTTCGCTGGTGGTGGGTTGGATAATTTGCATAGGGGTTTGATTTGTAGTTCCTGATGAGGACATCACAGGCTGCAAAGCAAAGAGCTGTCCATTTAAAGAAATGGTTTGAGGCTGTTGTTGGTTTGACACGGTAACAGAAAAAGTTTGTGTTGAACTAGATGTTGATAAAGATGAAGGTCTTGGTAATATATGGACAAGATGCTTTCCTCCAAAAGTCTGTGGGGTCGAAACATTTTGCACTGAATTATTAGACCCTATTAGAGCATTGGCTCCATTGACAGGGAGTCGAACAGAACCAGGAGGTGGAGCCGAGAGGAGTGGCAAGGGGTTCTGATTAGCTGCCTGTATGATCACTATCTGCTGACCTACTGTTTGGTTGGGAACCTCTGCTCTCATCACCGCTGGGCAAGGGGTAGTGCTGGGGGGCTGAAGAATGATAACATTTTGATTAGCTGGCGCTGCATTCACAGCCGATCCAACGGGCTGAGCCATCTGAATAACCTGCATTGCTGAATTCAAAGGAAGGATATTTTTTGGAGGCTGAGATTTAACCTGTGGTTGGGCAATCAGTGGCTGCATAGGTAAAGACGGGCACGAAGGCAAGGTTACAACTACTTGCTCAACCGCCTGCCCATCTGCTGGAAAGGAATTACTCAAGTTGACGCCTGTAGCGACGTGTCTACCATGGTTGGTTGTGGTAGGGCTGGGACCAGACTCATTTACTACCGGAGTCACAGCAGAAGAAGGTGTCTGGGTTAAGGGCTGAATAGTATTTCCCGCCAGTTGCAAAGTAGTCCACGTGGTCTGTGTGTTTCCAGCAGAGGAAATTCGGGTAAGGCTATTCATGTTTTTTAAATCTGAAGCGCTAACACTTGAAGAAGGCAAAGAACAAGAAAGAGTCCAACTACTGTCCAAAGGGGTTGCAGAGAGAGTGCTTACAGGAGTGGTGGTCTTCCCTCCTCCGGGGGCAGAGGGGGCCACCACCGCGGTAACACCTGCCAAGTCTGCACCCTTGCTAATGCTCGCTGGACAAGAATCACCTACAGACCTGGGAGGCTGGGAGCAGACCGTGGTGGTAACTGAAACGACGAAGGTGGTTTGAAAATCATTTCTGAAATCCTGTATGCTCGGGCAGGACTTGCTTCCATGGTGCACATTTGCGGCAGTCGCCGAGGAGGTGGTGGGGATGCTTGTGGCACCAGGGACTGTTTTCTTCACTGATCTGGGGCTCTCTTGCCCATTCTTATTTTCAGGAGAATTTTGATCATTTACACATGTGTGCAAGGACCGATGGTGGTGAGGTTCAGGCCCAATGGGAACAGCGATCAGTGAGCCACTGGTGGCACCAAGCACACTCGATTCGCTTTCGGAGGTGGAAAGCTCGAGAATGTTGTGAGCAGAAATGGTAGCAGGAAGACAAAGAGGAACAGGCTGGTTGGCAGCCAGTGCAGAAACTGTGGTCGGATGCCATGGCTTGTTTTCAGGAGGGTAAACTCCAGAAATAGACACAGGAGTCACCAGATTGCAAGCCCTCTGTACTGGTACCACATTGGCAGTTTGCTTTTGTAAATTATGACCAACATTAAAGGTTATCCCCTGAACAGCTGTTCCCTGGCTATGTCCACCAGGCTGACTCCCATTGGAATAAACAATGATATTTTTTTGAACCTGATCACTGGGAATAACAACAGAGACCTTTGAGTTTTTAAGATTTCCTTTCCAGTGGATTGTGGGGTCATCATATAGGCATATGTCATTTGCTTTCAGTAACTCAATATATCGGCCATTTTCTTTTTGAATTTCTTCCAGTTGTTTACGTAGCTTTTTAATTTCTTCAGCTACAATATTAAAAATAGAAATGAAACAATTACCTGTTAATGTCAGTATTTATGGTAACTTAAGAAAAAGCTGTGTGCTAACTACTGCATTATAATTCTAGTATTTCTAAATACCTCAACTGAGAATCTTCAGTTCTTTTCTAAAGCAAATTCTTTCTCCTTTTTACAGTGGCGTATCAAGCCTCTATTGAATCCTTTTTAAAGAATGGAGCACTGGATGTTATATGAAAACAACGAAGCGTGGATCACTACATCAAAAACTAATGACGCGGGCGCCTGGGTGGCTCAGTTGGTTAAGCGACTGCCTTCAGCTCAGGTCACGATCCTGGAGTCCCGGGATCGAGTCCCACATCGGGCTCCCTGCACAGCAGGGAGTCTGCTTCTCCCTCTGACCCTCTTCCCTCTCATGCTTTCTATCCCTCATTCTCTCTCTCTCAAATAAATAAATAAAAATTAAAAAATAAAAATATTAAAAAAAAAACTAATGATGTACTGTATGCTAACATAATAAAATTAAATAAAAAAAAAAAAGAATGTATCGTTAAGGGTCAACAACCCAAAGGTCAGAAATTACTCACAATGTAGAAATTTCAAAATTCCCAATTCAAAAATTCCCAACAGGGCAGCTACAAAGGTAAAAGAAGGGAAGACATACTGATATCATGGTAACATGCTAGGAAAATAACACTGAATATCAATAAAATAGCATTTAAATGCTGTAACAGCGAACATTACTTGTGGTGGTAATAGATAGTCTCTTTTACAAATGGCTTTAAACTCCCTTCTAGGGGCACCTGGGTGGCTCAGTGGGTTAAGCGGCTGCCTTCAGCTCAGGTCATGATCCCAGGGGCCCAGGGATCAAGTCCCACGTCGGGCTCCCTGCTCAGCAGGGAGTCTGCTTCTCTCTCTCCCTCTGCCCCTCCACCTGCTTGTGCTCTCCCTCTCTCCCTCTGTCAAATAAATAAAATCTTTAAAAAATAAAATAAATAAACTCCCTTCTATTTTATTCTTTGAAACAATAGAGCCCAAGTAAAATGTGTAAAGTAGTAGAGCACAAAGAAAGCATCAATAACGGAACTTGAATTTTCCTCAGTAGGGCCAAGGCATATACACTACTGTCACACCCCTCCTCTTTCCGAAGGGGGAGAAGTTCACCCACAGATCCTACGCCTGGGGCAGCCTTGGGTGCTGGTATTGTGGCTCTGTGACCCTACACATCCTACCTGTCTTGCCACAGTGGTAGATACTCTCCCCCTCTCCCTCCACCAAGGGCAGCTAATCTTCAAAGCCAATGCCCTATGAGGGGGCCTGAAATAAAAAGTTCTGCTATGACGAGGATGAGCTGAGACTAGCAGATTATTCTTCTCAGACATTTAAACTAAGAGACACAGAAGAAAGATGCCAACATGCCAGGGACATCAGAAACTAACGGACAATTATTATGGACCAAATAATGATGACGACTGTTCTCACTTAACTACACACTTACTACATGCCTGGCACTTTTCATTCATCATCTCATTTAATAACAATAATAATGATGATGACCGCAGTAACAGGTAACATTTACTATATGCCCGCTTTACTCTAAGCAGTGTACCTGCATTATTTCTTTTAATCCTCATAACAGCCATGAGATGGGAACTACCTATTGTCATCAATATTTTGAGATGTGAGAAACAGGCTCGGAGTAATCGCATAAATTTGTCTAAAGTCAACCACATACATGCTAGGATTATCTTCATTTTCAGATAAGGAAACTGAGACTGGGAGAGGTGAGGTAAACAGCCACGGGTACTGAGTGAGGAAGTGAAGAGGAGACTCAGCCCAGGTGGGCCTGACTCCCAAGGCCACCACTCAGACCACCGCCCAGCCTGTCACGTGGACAGTGAGTACGTGGGGAAGCTGCTGGGGGAAGAAAAGAGAACAGATGCACCAAAAAGAACCAAAGAAAGGATGGTAGTCAGACTTAAGCTGCCTCGAGCCCTGGCCCATCTGCTCAGCTTTTCCTGAGCCCCAGGCAACTGGTATTTTTCTAACAGGTTCCCTTTTCCCTAAGGGAACTTGACTGCCTCAGCTTCTAGGCTGTGAAACCAAAGGAGCTCTCCTCAGAAAGTCCACACATCATTCTAGCCTTAACACCCCTACTGTGGGGTGCCTCAGAACGGTTACCAAACATGTATTATGAAACTACCTATCTACCAGCATCATAAAACAAGGCCTGGATTGTAAAAGACAGCTGCCTTGGGTGAGGGGGTAAGCTGTCATCTAACTTAAAGTAAGCGAAGAGACTTCAGAACGCTTCGAGATATACAATAAACGCAGCCCAACACTGCCCCCACCTCAGCATATTCTACCTTTGTTCCTCTCCTTTTAGGGTGACCTATTGAGTTGTCACAGGAAATTCTTTCTCTGCTGTTGTGAGAGCCATAAATAAAGAACAATTCAAACTGCCTACTACTCTGAGCTTTACATTTGTCTGGGGTATTTTTCTTTTCAGCTGTTATAAAAAACTTAAAATTTTTTCACAATGTAATTATCTAAAAAGGTAATGAATAATAAAAATCAAATTTCACTAAATGACCAGGCAGTCTGATACACACATTACATGCAATGTAAACAATTATGAACGGAATGTTTTGACCTTTTCAGTTAATTCACAGTTAAGTCTTGGCCCAGGCATATCTTTATTTTATTTTTAAGTTACACTGAGCAGGACTCTCCCCTATATCCTCTAGCTGGAAGATCAAAGTGGAATAAAAGAGATCCAGCATTATTTGTCTCATGAGTTAAGCAAACATGAAGTACACAAGAGTCCAAAATCAAAATTCTGTATGCCTGAAAGATTAGAGTTGCTCACAGAGGGGTGGGGGGGGTAGGTAAACGAAGATGAATTTATTTTGCAACACTATTCTTTCAGACCCACTGAATGCACAATCTTAATAAAGTTTCTGGTCCAAAAAGCCTTCTGTATCCTCATGTAAGTTGTCCTGTGACACAAAGACCTGAACACTGAAAAAACAATAAAAAGTAAGAATCTTAAAATCTTTACCTTGTTCATTGTTTCCTCCATTAAGCAGGAGTTCATCATTTTGCCTTTTCAATTCTGTTATATATTTAAAGGCTTGGTCCAGGATCATATTCTTGCTCTGCCAAAGAGAATTAACCATTTAAAAGTTTCACTGAAGAGTAAGAACTTGCAGAAAGAAATGTAAAGCTTTGGTTTTATCACATATATGTGACATGTATCTTTTCAAAATTAAAACAGGCGCCATATTGAAATGCTTCTACTGTTCACTTTTCATTTACTAAGTATTTATTGAGCATCTACTATGTGTCAGGCTCTGTTCTAGGCACTAGGGATATAATAAACAAAACAGACAAAATTCCTGACCTTTAGGAATATACATTATATATATATGTTTTTGTCCCCCTGTAATTCATGTTGAAACCCTGATCCCGCATATGATGGTATTTGCAGGTGGGCCTTTGGGAGGTAATTAGGTCATGAGGGTAGATCCCTCATGAATGAGATCAGTGCCCTTAGAAGAAAAGACATGAGAGAGGTGATCGCACTGTCTGTCATGTGAGGACACAACCAGGAAAAGAGCATACACCAGGAACTGACGTATGCTTAGACTTCGCAGCCTCCAGAACTGTGAGAATTAAATTTCTGTTGTTTAAACCACGTTATTTTTCTTGTAAGAGTCCAAACTAAGACACTGTACTATAATCTATTTTGCATGGGGAGGTTGGAGAGGGCCCCCCTTGTAAGACAAAGCAAAAACCAGAAGGAAGGACAAGGAAGTATGCCCCGTGGATATCTGGAGGAAGAGCATCCAGGTATTAGGATCAGCAAGGGCAAAGGCCCTCAAGCAGGGCGGTGTTCGCACATTGGAGGAACCATGGTGAGGTGAGTGGAACTAGAGTAAAGTATATAGTGGAAGAGTGGTAGGAGGAAGAGGCCAGAGAGGGCTTTCAAGGCCATGTAAAGATTTTAGACTTAAATATTATTCTTCACTCTATGAACAACTGTTAAAAATAAAACACAATAAGTGACATTCCTTTTGGCTTTAGTTCTCTACACCCTATTCCAGAGGCAACTGCCATAAAGTTACTTATATATCCTTCCAGAAATATTCTAGGCTGATACGTGGATCTATTTATCTATCTTTAAAAAAAACAAAAAACAAAAAAAAGATAGAAGGATACTATAAATAGTATGCTACATTGTTCTTATTTAAAAATATATCTTGGAGATATTTCCCCTATAGAGTTTAGATATCTATGTTATACTTTGTAAAGGCTGAATTTATTTTATTTTTGAGTCCATTACTGACAACTTTTAAGCTGTATAAGAGGCACTTGGTTTTTTTATTTTTCAGCTATTAAAAATGTTACCGTGAATGTTTAATTTCTATTCCAGTATGTATATTATTAAATATCCCCAGTACTTTATCAGATAGCTCTTTTCAGGTAGGAATCAGTGATTTAGGGCTTTGGTTCACAAAGTTACAATTCTGGGTTTCTTAGACTGAGTCCCAACAGAGACCCAATATAATCTAGGAAACATTTTACAGAGAAAAAATAAATACTGTCCTTTCTTAAAGCAAGAGTTGAGACAAAGGCAGAACCTGATAATGCCCATCTACTGCCTCTCTACTGCAGATGGGGCTGAGGACATGTAGCAATAGTGAAGAAAATCTTAATCTACTTGGCTTCTGGGAGCCAAATACTGACTTTCATTGCACATTCTAGGACACCAAGGAAGTGAAATGACTATGGTTTCCTTTCCAAGAAACTTGTAGGAATGACAGCCAAGAGCAGGAAAGTAAGATATTACTGGGCAAACACCAATATTTCCTGAGAAGCTACTGTACATTGAGATGTGGAGAAAGAAAAACAATCAGAAGACGTAACAGAAGACAAAACATAGTTCCTGCCCTTTAATTTGCCATCATGTTAAGGAAACTCAAAGTACATTAAAACGCACACACACACAAATGAAAAAACACACTTATGCAAGACTAAGTACCATCCCGTAGAAGAGAATGAAAAGAAACTGAAGTGTCAGATCTTGCCAAGGGAGGTGGTCTTGAGAAGCAAGCAAACTGATCTGGCCCTCTGAAAGCCTGGGGAGGTTCAGGACTGGGAAGCTCCAGCTACCACAAAAGGTGGGGTGAGGTATGGGGTTAAATTGAGGGGACTGGTGGAAAGACTCTTCTTAGGCAGAAATAAAAATTAACTCCCTCCCCCACACAAATACAACCTACACAGCTGGATGACTTCCCCTTCCTGCCCCAACTGCAGGAGACAAGTTTATTTTCTGTGAAATTTGAAACAGAGAATTTTGGCCTCAGGGATGGCTGGCACAGAAGTGGACAAGATGAGGCAACTCAGTGAAGACAGGAAGGTAAAGTAAAATTCTGCCTCCCAAAACCTGAGACTCTCCAGCACCCTTTCCCCAACCCAGCTCCCAGAATATGGCAACCAGCCTTATACTCCTCTTCCCAGCCTTCCCATTTGTAGCTAGGGGGCTGAAGGATTCTTGTCTGGAAAATAAAAGTTAATACTATGCCCAAAATTAAACAAGCTACCAACATTGATATTTTGAAGTGCTACAAAAACAGTAACACTAGCTTACCACCTAATCACTCAACAGTTAGGGCACCAAAAGTCAAGCCTATTCAATCGGCTTTTTAATGCCTCATTCTCAAATATGAGAACACAGCTAAGTATCACTAAACATTTAAGGAGAGTCTCCAAAATGAAAGACAAAACATCAAAACAAAGGGGAAAAAAAGAAAATCAGAAGAAACAAAACAAGAAGAAAAAGAAATTTTTAAAACCTATATAACATCCTCAGAGATGACATGATTTGTATTCATGAACCAAACATGTGATATGAAAAAGAACAAAGAGAATAAGAAAAAGACTCTCGAAAATCCATTTATCAAACCTTATGGTACCACTGCCAAAGTCTGTTATTCTCCCTGGGTAAAGAAATTTTAGGTAAAGAAATCCCTAACAAAATTTTATCAAACAGTATCTATTGAAGACAAATAACTACAATTAGATTTCTAAAATTAAAAGTATGAGAGCTGAAATTAAAAACAGAAGAGTTGGAAAAGACCAATCAATTGAGACTGAAGAAGGGCAGAAGGTTCCAGAAGTAAAGTCTCAAAGGAAAAAGAGAAAATGGAAATTATGTGGTACACTTGACTATGTAGAAACTCTAAAGAGACTGTTGAAAGTGTGGAAAGAGTTAAAGACAGGTACAGAGAGAGGTGCCTAGGTGGCTCAGTCAGTAGAGCACGGGACTCTTAATCTCAGGGTTGTGAGTTCAAGCCCCATGTTGGGTATAGAGCTTACTTAAAAATAAAAAATAAATTTAAAAAAATTTAAATAAAGAAATAACAAGATAGGTATATAAACAGTTAAGCAAGTGAAAAACGAGGTAATTACTAACCCAAAAAACACAAAAGTTACATATAGGACAAAACATAATAATAGTACTCCTTCCTACCATAAACAATATTTTCAGTCTAAAAAACAAAAAACTGAATATCAATTTAATCAAAAGTTGGGGCAGAATTACATTGGGAGGATTAGACAAGGCAAAGACAAGGGAAAAGAATAATAAGTCAATAGATAAAATCTAAAATAGAAAAATTAAGATATAGTAATATAAGCTTATTATTTCAATATATAAAGGTATACTCCAGAAGAAACAGTTGAAAATGGATGCCTTAAGTTGTTGTATTGGACTTGGGAAACAAGCAGGCCAGAGACTAATATTGTTGTTTTAAGCTTTTTAGTGCTATTTGTTATGTTTATACATTAATTTTCACATATATTAATTTAATTAAAAATTAAGCAAAAAAGGCTAACACAAATTATGAAATCCCATTATAATGAAACACTATATAACCATGAAAAAGAAAGGTGATCATATGAGGAAAGGTATCCCTAACTAAAAGTCTACCATACACTGATGAGTGAAAATGACAAGGCAGGTTATAAAACAGCACTCGATGTCTATATCTATCTATCTAATCATAAAGCAATGTCTGAAGATATGCATAACAACATTTGTTAACAGTAGCTGTAACTTAGAAGTAGCATGTCAATTTACTTTTCAAACTTTTTTATGCCTTTCATATTGTTTCCATTTTGTTTTAGTTTGTTTTGTTTTCCTCATTATCAGAGGAAACAAAAAGCTATCTTCGTGAAGGAAAACTGTCCCCTTTAATAAGCTGAGATTTATGTACCATTGGAGGTTGACAGGGCACGGAGAACAAAGCAGAGATATTTGGAAGATTCTAGGTAAGAATTTAAAGACAAAATATGATTGACAGAAAATAAAAGAAATGCCTGGTAAATGCAATAGCACATAAAAAAAAATGTAATCATGGGACTGAATAATTCAAGATCTTAAAGATCTGGAAATTATGTGGTCCATCTGATCATGTAGAATGCTCTACTGGAAGGCTGCTGTAAGGATGGGGAAAACTAAAGACAGATATATAGGAAATTAAGCAAATGAAAAACCATGAGGCAATTAACTATGTACCATAAACGACAGGAAACAAAAATAATCATGAGCAAGGAAACAACTCGAGGAATTGTCTGTTCACAAGTGACGAATGGAAACAGGAGTGGGCGTCTTACCTGCTTCAGGGCAGGGGAGCACGGGATCAGCTCTCCTATTCTGTTTATTCCGGCGTTGATTTTCTTCTTCCTATGCCTCTCCACTAGATAGGGGGGAAATCCATTTATCAAACCTTATGGTACCACTGCCAAAGTCTGTTATTCTCCCTGGGTAAAGAAATTTTAGGTAAAGAAATCCCTAACAAAATTTTATCAAACAGTATCTACTGAAGACAAAGAACTACAATTAGATTTCTAAGAATGTCGTATTTTAAGTCTAGTATTATAGGAACTGATCTAAGTAATACTCTTATTAACATTTTTAAAATGTGATCTATAATAATCAAATTCAAATTATAAACAGAAGTTGCTAACATTACATCACTGTTAAGGCCATTATTATGGTTTCAAGTAATTACTAGAGATTTTAGTGATAACTAAAATTTAAGAACCCACTAACAAGCTAAGTTACTAAACAGCTGCCTTTTCATATGGGCAAATGAGAACCTACTTAGATTACAGAACCTTAAAACACCTCTTAGGATGTCTAGAAGGCATTTTTCGAATAGAACAGCCATTAGTTATGACTTAAAATTTCTACGGAGTCTGGTCTATTCACTTTGGCCACATAGGACTTCTCCCATCTAAGAAATTGTGCAACTGACAATATCTCAATCAAATTAACTGAGAAATATTCCAGACTTACATGCTACAACTTTATTATAAAGATCATATGGAAGGGTCAAGAGGGTATAAGATGATCTAAATAATTTCAACAAGACACTGTAAGTAGAAACATTAGTCTTGGCTATTTCCTGTCAGGTTTCTGAAACCTTCCTTTCTAACAAGACTCCAGTACTTCTAACAGGATGATCTTTCAGATTGACCACAAGCAGGTCTTGTTTTGTAGAATAAAGGCTTTTTGCTTCATAGTCTGGCAGGAAAGACTTCTTTTCAATGACATCTAATTACTCTCTCAAAATAAATTACTATCAGGACACATTTATGACACCATGTAAGTTGATTCAAATAAAAATATTTAGTTCCTATGGCCAAAAAAAGATTAGATTTAATTCATTTGGCCAAAGAACACAAAGGAATAAAGTATAACTCATGTTTCTTCTGAATTCTCTAACAATAGTATTTGTTCTTATCTAAGAGTGATTTTTAAATGGGTGGAGGTGGAAAAAAAAACCCAACAACATTAAGACTCTTCACCCACAGTGATAAAGGGGAATTCAAAGGCAGGAAATTCCCATTTTGGAGAGCAGCAATATTCCACCAGTGTTCACCACCTCTTTCCATAGACAAAAATTCCCCCAGTGTCCTTTCCTTAAGGAAGGGAAGATATCGTTTATAGAGTAATAGATAATAACTTTTAAAATATTTTGTTTGAGATCTGGACTGTAGTCCCTGAAAAATAAAATGTTATAAAATGTACCAAATTGTAAAAGTACACACAATTCCTTCTAAAAATGTTTATCCAACTTTGGCCTAGAAATTTGATATATGTATTTTCTACATAATTTTCCTATAATTGAGGACTCCACAGCTTCATTTAAGCTATTCACATTTCAAGGACCTTTAAGATCTGCAGCCTGCTGCTCATCTCTTCCCTACTCCTCTAGGTAGCCAGTCCCCTCTGGAATTTCTGCAAAGACACATACTCTTTATTCCATTTGGGAGAGGTAGAGCTGGACTTCCTCAGTGAGTGAAATCACTTAAACCACTAGTTCAGGGACATATTAATCCTTAAATTATCTAAACAGACAATAAATCAGAAGATGACAAGCAAACCATCGTCATGAGACTCGAGGGGCGTTTTGTCAATTAAACAAAAAAGGAACAAAAAAGTAAGGAACAGAGGTGCCTGGGTGGCTCAGTTAAGTTGAGCATCTGCCTTCAGCTCAGGTCATTATCTTGGGGTCTTGGGATTGAGCCCCATATAGGGCTCCCTGCTCATCAGGGAGTCTGCTTCTCCCTCTGCCCCTCCCCCTCACTCATGCTCTCTCTCTCTCTCTCCAAGAAATAAAATATTTTAAAAAGTAATAAGGAACACTTCCCTAAAACATAATGAATAATGATGCTATGCTTATAACATAACTTACAATCAACTACAGTATAATTTCATTTTGAATGCAAAAAGTGCTAACAAGTAAAATTGAAATTGTTGTTTCTAACCTGCATTATGTGTCTCCCGGTTTTTCTTTCTGAAACAAAAAGTGCAGATAACAGGAACATGAAAATAATGGGAAAACATTCTTACCACTTTATATTTTGAGAACTATAAAAATAAATTTTATGAATTTATATTTGTTGTATCAGCAAGAAACCATCTGAAAAAACATTTTCTTAATATATATTATGGTATGAAAACCTAACTGCAGATACATCAGTATAAATTTAGCATCTACAATTTCTAGAAATAACTACAATTCTATTCTTCCATACCCAGAAGTCATTGGCTAGGAAGTAAATCAACCACTGAAAAAACCTTAACTATTTGAAAAATGTAATTAAAGAGCTAGCCAATTCTCAAAGTGATATGCCGAGTAGGTGACTTCTGATGTTTGCCCCGGTGCCCAGGAAGCAGTGTTGTGAACACCAGTGAGGGATACCAGCAACAGGAGAGAGGAAACTTCGAATCCCCAGGGTGAAAAGCACGGCAGCCACCAGCACCCATGCACAGACAATTGGCATTTGAGCCATCTTTTGCATTTGTGTACCTAAAAGGTAATCTCCTAAAACCACTGATTTTCCCATTTATGTACAAACATTAGCATTCTCTAATAGTTATTTGGTAAGGAAAGAGAATGGGGATTTTAATATTAATGAAAGCACCGGGCATGCAATTCTAAGCAGAAACACTGCCCAAAGTTCTAGAAATTCAGAAGGAGGCTTATACAAAGAACCAGAAGTAATAACTGTACTGATGTGCATATTGTAATGTCACAAAATTGTAATTTTACAAAATATCTATTCAAATTGACTTCAGCCTAAATCAACTTACGATCTACAAAGACTGTTAATACTGTGCACAAGTAAAAATTTCAGGAGAAAGTAAACATTTAACATAGATTTAGTATTATACAATTTTAATTACTGATTATCATTTACTCGTTACATTATTAATAAAATAAGGAGGACAGGTAAATTTTAACTCTATACTCCTTTCTGTACATCTGTATTTATTTATCCACACATATTTCTGAAGAGTAATGGTTTTCCAACCACTGAAATGAAAGTTCCCTGAGGACTACCTATTTAGCAAAGTAGGGACTAATTCTGCTTATCTGCCCAAATTAAATTATTTTTGGACCAGGGCTACATACCTGTGCTGTTTTTTGGTAGGAGTCTCATTCTCTGTCATTTCTGGCATGATTACAGTGATAGGAACCTACAAGGCATAGAAAGACACACCAGAAAGTTTAAAGTTAGTATGTTAGAGACACTGATTAATTAATAGCAATTTGGTTTGAAAACCAAAATGCTAAAAAACAAAAGTGACATCATGTAAAAACACTGGCTTAGCTGTCGTGGATATCCTTTCCTTTAAGAAAGGTATAAGAAAACAAGACAAAAAACATTGTAACTAGCAGAGGGAGAGCATGGTGAATGTCAAATGTGAGGTACAGCCAGAAAGTGCTGGAGAAGACTAGACTAGGGCAAGATCAGTATGGGCTTGGAAATCTAGAAAGGCTTAAAGGCAGTGTGGATTTGAGCAAGACCTGGAAAGACAGGTAAAACATACTTGACTTGGGAGAGTATGTTCTTTGTTCATGGTACTGTTTGAAATGTTCTACAAAATTTAAACGAAGACAATGGTCATCCTCTCTGAACACAGAAAAAACAAAAGTGACAAGCGTACAAACATGTAATATTCCATACACAGAAGCAACCACTCACTCAACTCATTCACTCATTTGCTAGCCTTCTCCCAAACTGCTAGAAGTCGTACGTTATCACTCAAGAGTCATTAAAATCTGGAGAGGAGCATGAAAATTCTACTTATATTTAAAATATCAAGATACTAAAGAATATACATACTATAAGGAAATATATTCATATGCCAAAAAAAGCCTGAAAGCAAATACATGAAGATACTAGTCATAGTTATGTAAGGCCAGCAATATTATGCATGCTTTCTTTCCCTTCTCTGATTTTCAAAAATTTCCTAATGAAAACCTTAATGCTTTTTAAGTCTCAGGGACTGACAGCCTTTCAAAAGCAGCTATCCAGTTGGGATACCTGTTCTGGTACACTGGAGGAGGTACAAGTGCAGTTTCCCATTTTCTGAGTGTAGAATCGGAAGTCAGAAAGCCATGAGTTTAGGGGCGCCTGGGTGGTTAAGCGTCCAACTCTTGATTTTGGCTCAGGCCATGATCTCAGGATCGTGAGATGAAGCCCACATGGGCCCAGTGCTAGGCGAGGGGCCTGCTTGGGATTCTCTCTCTCCCTCTCTCTCTGCCCCTCTGCCTCCCAGTATGGTGCTCCCATGTGCTCTAAGGGGAGGGGAGGAGAGGGGAGGGGGGAAGGGGGGAAGCAAGGGAGGGAGACAGGGAAGGAAGGAAGGATGGAAGGAAGGAAGGAAGGAAGGAAGGAAGGAAGGAAGGAAGGAAGGAAGGAAGGAAGGAAAGAAGGAAGGAAGGAAGGAAGGAAAGAAGGAAGGAAGGAAGGAAAGAAGGAAGGAAAGCATGAGTTTAAAATCTGGTTCTGCCATTTCCTAGCCGTGAGGTCCTGGGCAAGCTAGATAGCCTCTTGGAATCTCAGATGTTTCATCTACAAAATGGATCATAATCAAAGCATCTAGACCACTGGGTTATTTTGAGAAAGGAATGAAAAATGCAGCAGGAACACAGCAGCACGGTGCCTAGGAGCAAAAAGAATTCAACCAATGTTAGCCATGAATAATAATGGCAGTATTTCAGGTTTGGCTCTAGCCCTGGAAAGGGGGAGGAAGGGTCCAGGGAAGTAAGCAGAAGTGAATGCTGACAAGGTAATGACAGGAAGTACTGGCCGAAGCAGCCTGCAGAGAAATGTGCACTCAAGACCCATTTCCAGCAGCTGACTCCACCTTCTCCCTAACATCGGGGATGGCACACATCAGCCTCAAAGCAACACACTCACAATGAGATAACCACATAACGACAAAGTGGGACAGGTGAGTCAATAAATAAATCCCTGTCACCTTTCTCACCCAAGGGCTTGCAAAATTTCTTCACTTTTGATGCCTGGCTTCCAACGCCTCCCGTTTCTGATCCAAATCTATCATCTTCTGCCAGAAGATGGTCTATAAGTTATGTTTTCTTCTCACTGTACAAGAGAAAAATCAATAAATGTTTATAGTTCCTAGGTTTCCATTAGCAGCATGTAAAACAATTGGCAACCTCTGGCATGTAGGCAGATTTTTAGTGGCATACAGAATGACCTTGAATTCTCCCTACCACTTGAAAGCTGATGAGTGTAGTTGCTTTAAAAAGTCACTCTCCAATGGGTTGCCCATGTCCCCAACGCCCACCCCCCCCAAAAAAATGGTAGCAAGGATTACAGCCATTGGATGGTTCCCAGGAGATTCTCTCCTTTGTCTCTGACATGCTGTTCACTGTCCCTCAAGTTCTTACTTTCCTCCACCTACTCCACCTACACCAAGATCTGCCCTCAATTCTAAAATTATCTTCCCTCAATCTCCTACTTCCCTCTCCTCTCTTGTGATAGTGACTGAGAACTTACTCAAGGGTGTCCCCCCCCCCCCCACGAGGGCAGTGACACTAGAAGACAGCTTTCAGGCCTGTGCATCGTGTATGCTCTAAAACATGTCGACTTGGGGGCTTCTTCCCAGACAAAGGAGAAGCCCAGGTAGAGCCCAGGAATCTGTTTTTTCAACAAGGTACTAGTTAAAAACTACACATTGTCCGCCCATCCCTGACCCACTGAATCAGTCTCTGATGGAGGAATTCCAATCTTTAAGGGAGGAGTCTGAAATTTAATGATGCCCCCAGGGGATTCTTATCAGGAAAATTTAGAAAGGCAAGCAGGTAACTTTAGTTGGTGGAATTTCAGGCATTTGACTGATAGCCTATTGTAGGAGAGATTATTTGGGATACAGCAAGACAGCTGAACATATAATTTCACCTATAAACCCATAAGGTCAGATTTCTCGTGTATCCATGAGTCAGCATTTGGTCATTAATGTCACAGTTCCCGTTGTTCCTCTGGAGCACTTTTGAAAGTTTGCAGATTCATATTCCAATTAAGATACTTGAAGTAAAAGTTCCAATCTTCTAAACATTTAGAATCTTAAAGGAAATGATGCTAGAGGCTTATCACATAAGTAAACCTATTCATTGCATGGGGGTGGGGGTGAGAGGCAGGGGTTTAACTGAAAGAGATATATCATCCAGTTTACCAAATGTCACTATAAATATCCATCTCAAACCACATTTTAACCAATTCAATTACATCAATGCACAATTGTTTCCATATGCCACTCCTGATATTAAAATTGCATTCCTCACATTAAAAAAGAACACCTATCAAAATAATAAACTATATAATATTGTCATAAATCCTTGTCCACTGATTCATTAACCTGCTAATAAGGAAATGTTACTTTTACAAATATACCTTTTAAAATATTTAAAGTGCCATGAATTTTTAAGGCAAATTTTCACAATGTTACATTAGTAACCTATGAATTACTATTTTTCATGGTAAGAAAGAATTATTTCTGAAATAAGTCAAATCCAATGGTTCTCAAAGTGTGGTTTTGATGGTTTTGAGATCACTGGCATCAAAATCATAACTTTAAAACTGTTTTTGACCCTCACCGTAAAACTTACATTATAGTAAAATGCACAAATCTTAAGTGTAACATTCAGTGAGTTATGACCAATGCACACACCTGTGTGACCCAACCCCTATCACGGTACAGATCATTATTATGACCAGAGAAAGTTCTCATGACCTTTTCTAATCAATATCTTCCCCTACTCCCACAGAGGCAACCAGTGTTCTCATTTTTTTCACCACTGAACTTCATAATGCATTAACTGAGAACTCTGTTGTGTCAAGCTTTCACCCAGCATAATGTTTCTGAAATTCACCCAGTAGTTTATTCCTTTTTATTGCTGAGTACACTGTATAACTGTGTGGGAGTTTATAGCTCAGGTGTTGATGAACAAACACCTGGCCTGTTCCTGTGTTCTGGCTACTATGAATAAAGCTGCTATCCATGAACATTCTTCTGTAACATTTTTCATGGATATAGTCTTTCTTTCTGTTGAGTAAATATCTAGGAGTGGAAATGCTTATTATACACCCTGCAGTTCTACTGCTAGGTAGATACTGCTAAGTATCTATCCGAGAGAAATAAACAAGTATATCCACAAACAAGACTTCTAGGAGAACATTTGTCATACTTTCTCCAGAGTAACAGTACTATTTTGCACTTCACCCAAAATGTAAGAGTTCTGGTTGCTCCATATCCTTCCAACATTGGGTTTTGTCTGCCTATTCATTTCAACCATTCTAGGGGTTATACAGTGGAATCTCATTATAGTTTAATTTTCATTTCCTGGATGACTGATAATAGAGTACTTTTTATGTACATATTAAAACCATTTGTAGATCTTATTTTGTCTGCTCATTATCTTTTTGCCAGTCTTTTAATTGGGCTGTTTATCCTTTTATTATTGACTTAATAGAAAAATCCTCATAGGGGCACCTGGGTGGCTCAGTCAGTTAAGTGTCTGCCTTCAGCTCAGGTCATGATCCCAGAGTCCTGGGATCGAGCCCCACATCAGGCTCCCTGCTTGGTAGGAGCCTGTTTCTCCCTCTCCTCCTTTGCTTGTGCTGTCTCTGTCACTGTCTCTCTCTCTCTCTCAAATAAATAAAATCTTAAAAAAAAAAAAAGAAAAATCTTCATATATTCTGACTTCTTGTATCTTCTGGATACCTGTCCTCTGTCTGAAATATATTTTGCAAATATTTTCTTCCATTATGTGATCTACCTATGCATTTTCTTAATTGTGTCTTTTGGTAAGCAAAAGCTCTTGATGACGTAAAACTTACCAATTTTTAATTTATGATGATTCCTTTTATGGCCTGTCCAAGAAACCTTTACTCATCCCCAAGATATTCTCCTACAGTTGCTTCTACAAGGTTTATGATACTGTCACATTTAGAACAATGATCCATATTATGTAAGGCAGGAGGTAGGGGTTAAAGTTCATTTTTTCTTCCATATGGATAGTTGTTCCAACATCATTTGTTGAAAAGATTTCCTCTCTTCACTGGTACCTTTGTTAAAAATCAAATGTCCATATTAATGCAGTTCCATTTCTAGGCTCTCTGTTCTTTTGCTCTCTCTTCTGAAGTATCCTTTTGTTACTAACACACAGTACTGACTAAGCATATGTTTAAAATATAGATTCCTATGCCTCACCCCAGAACTACTGAATCGGAATCTTAGGAAGGACAAGCCCAGAAATATGATGTTCTAGCAAGCTTCCTAGTTGATTTTTCTGCACCGTAAAGTTTGAGAAGTGCATTATTTTAATACTGTTCCTCTAAAACTGATACAAATCAATGAGTTTACAAACCAATGAGTCCACATGGGAAGAACAGTGAACCTGGAACTAGGAAAATGAGCTCTCATTCTAGATGTGCTACTCAAAAGCTAGGTATCATTTTATTTATCACAACTTAGGGCCCAAGTTTCTTCACATGTAAAACAAGAGGGTAGGACTAGACCCAATCATTCAGGTGTGGACTGAGTGCCCACACTGCCTAGGAATTACGGATATAAAGATGAAAAAGGCAAGTCTTCCCTCAAGAAGAACACTGTCTGTATCAAGGCTATCTAAAAGAACTTTGTGCAGAGGAAATATTCTATATCTGTGCTGTCCATATGGTCACTGTTCATCACATGTGGGTATTAAATGCTTGAAATGTGGCTAGTGAGACCATGCAATTAACTTTTAATTTTATAAATTTTAAGTAATTTAAATTAAATAGTTACGGGGCTCTTGGGTGGCTCAGTCATTAAGCGTCTGCCTTCGGCTCAGGTCATGATCCCAGGGTCCTGGGATCAAGCCCCATATCAGGCTCCCTGCTCTGCGGAAAGCCTGCTTCTCCCTCTCCCACTACCCCTGCTTGTGTTCCCTCTCTCGCTGTGTCTCTCTCTGTCAAATAAATAAATAAAATCTTTAAAAAAAAATTAAATAGTTACATGTGGCTAGTGGTTACCATATTGGGCAGCACAGGGAATTTTAAAAATTGGTTAATGAATGTCAACTTCCTACTTTTGATATTGTCCTACAGCTATATGTCACTACCAAGGGAAAGTACGTCAGTAGTACATGGATTCAGAGTACATGGTATTTTTGTAACTTTGTTTGAGTCTATAACTATTTTAAAATAAAAAGTTTTAAAAAGTGAATTAAAAAAATTGGTAAATGCTACATACATAAAAAAGTCTTGTGCACCAAGAATATACAAAATAGGGGAGGAAGGGAAGGTGCAGGAGGTGCAGAGAGAAAGAAAACTTGGACTAGACTGTGAAGGAATTTTCTGTATCTAGTAAGCTTTTATCTCAAGATCAGTTGTTGTCAGATCAGTGCTGGTCTGAAACAGTTACCCTCGTCTATAGTAAAATGAAAAAAAGTACAATGAAGTAAGGATTTTTTTTCTTTTTTATTGATCTGTAAGTTACATACAGTAAGTCATTAATTTAAGTTCACTGCTCAGTGAATTTATATATGTGAATACACCCATGTAACTACGACTAAGATGAAGATATGGAACATTATTGCAAAAGGCTCTCTCGAGGTCCCTTGCCACTTAATCCCTTGAAATTTCTTTCAAAAATATATATTCAAAGAAGAATATATATTTCCAAGGAAGACAAACAAATGACCAATAAGTACATAAAAAGGTGTTCAACATCAATCATCAGGGAAATGCAAATCAAAACCATAATGAGATCTCACCTCATACCTGTTAGAATAGCTGTTACCAAAAAGGCAAAAGGTAACAAGTGTTGGTAAAGATATGGAAAAAAGGGAATCCTTGTACACAATAGATGAGAATGCAAATTGGTACAGTCATTATGGAAAAGAGTATGGAGGTGCCTCAAAAATTAAAGACAGAAGTACCATATGATCCAACAATCCCACTTCTGGATACTTAGCCAAAGGAAATGAAAATACTATCTGTAATCCCATGTTCACTGCAGCATTATTCACAACAGCCAAGACATGGAAACAACCTAAGTGCCCATCGATGGGTGAATGGGTAAAGAAAATGTCACACACACACACACACACACACACACACGTATATATACAATGAAATATATATATTTACATATATACATATACACATGTATATATTTTATACACACATATATGTACGTAATGGAATATTATTCAGCCTTTGAAAAAAGAAGGAAATCCTGATATTTGTGACATGAATCAACCTGAAGAACATTATGTTAAGTGAAATAAGCCAGATACAGAAAGACAAATACTACATAATCACACTTACATGTGGAAACTAAAAAAGTTGAACTCATGATAATAGAGGGTAGGATGGTAGCTGCCAGTGGCTAGGAGATGGGAAATGGGGGAGGCTGATCAAGGGTACAGACATTCAGTTATAAGATGAGTAAGTTCTGGAGACTTCATGTACAGTATGATGACTGTAGTTAATAATAATTTACTGTAGGGCGCCTGGGTGGCTCAGTTGGTTAAGCGACTGCCTTTGGCTCAGGTCATGATCCTGGAGTCCTGGGATCGAGTCCCCCCATCGGGCTCCCTGCTCAGCGGGGAGTCTGCTTCTCCCTCTGACCCTCCCCATCTCATGTGCTCTCTCTCTCTCTCATTCTCACTCTCTCAAATGAATAGATAAAATCTTTAAAAATAATAATAATTTATTGTATACCTACAATTTGCTAAAAGAGATCTTAAACTCTTTTGTTCTTACCACAAAAAGTAACTATGTGAGTGGATGGATATGTTGATTAGCTTGGCTGTGGTAATAATTTCACAATGTGTATATATATATATATATATATATATCAAAACATCTTATTGTATACCTTAAATATATATAATATTTATTCATCAATCATACCTCAATAAAGCTGGAAAAAATATATGTTTATATTCAAAAGTGTTCTATTACCTCACACATTGCTGGTAGGAATGTAAAATGGTACAGTCCCTTTGGAAAACAAGTTTGGCAGTTCCTCAAAGAGTTAAAACACAGAGTCACTCTATGATCCAGCAATGCCACCTAAGTATATACCCAAAAGAACTAAAAACACATGTTCACACAAAAACCTGTACATGGATGTTTGTTGCAGCAATACTCATAATAGCCAGTGAGTCAAAACAAGCCAAATGTCCATGTGAATGACGAATGGGTAAGTAAAATGGGCTTCTCCACACAAGGGAATATTATTCAGCAATACAAATATATGAAGTACTAATACCTGCTATAGCATGGGTAACACTTGAAAACATTATGTTAACTGAAAGAAGCCTGATACAAAAGGTCACATATTGGATATAATTCCACTTATATGAAATGTCCAGAAGCAAATCCATAGAGACAGAAAGTAGATTAGTGGTTGCCAGGAGTGGGGAGAGGGAATGAAGTGTGATGGCTAATGGATATGAGTTTCTCTTGGGGATGATGTTCTTGAATTAGATTGTGGAGATGATCACACAACTTTGTAAATAAGCTTAAAAGCACTGAATTATACACTTTAGAAGGGTGAGTTTTGTGACATATGAATTACATCTTAATAAAAAATATAAATAAAAAATGAAGGGGAAAGCAAAAAATTGTGCTACAAATACAAAATATTTGACATCTCCAGATTTAATCAATGCTCTGTTGGCAAACACTTTTTAAAAATTATTTTGAGACAAGTAATTATGTAACTATTTGTATATATTATATAACTATTTTATACACATAGCCACATCTAATATTCACTATTCATAAAGTAGCATTAAAATAATTAGTAATTTGTGCACAGTCACACAGTTAATAAGCGGTGAGGCAAGATTCTTCTAACTTAATACTATCTGACGCCAGAGCCCAAGTCCTTAACTATTTTCATAGTGCTTCTCTACCTCCCCCACCCCTTGCAGCAAAACAAACCAAAAAAAAGAAAGAACGAACACAGTACAGTACATTTTTAGCAAAACCACATCTTCAACTATTATATTCCTTCTGTTTCAATTTATATCTTAATTGTTTTAGACATGTGTAGGTGGTAATATCTAGCCCAGAAAACTTATTTTCTCATAAGGCCCCTGCTCAAGAGAAAACAAAAACATCAATCAGAAGTCATATGCAAATAAAAAGCAACTTGATTTATAGTTTTCTCATACAACAAAATATTCAAATAATCTGCAACAAAATATTCAAATAATCTGTTAAATGTTTGAAGTAGAATTCTACAAAGACTGAAAAGAAAAAAGAGGGCTCACAATTTTAAAAATTACCACAAAGCTACAGTAACCAAGATAGTGTGGTACTGGCATAAAGAAAAACACACAGATCGATGGACTCAAACTAAGAGCCCAGAAATAAACCTTTACATTTGTGGCCAACTGGTTTTCAACAAGGATGCCAAAACCGTTCAATGGGGGAAAGAATAGCCTTTCCAACAAATGAAGCTGGGGCAATGGGATATTCACATGCAAGAGAATGAAGTTGACCCCTATCTCATAACACATACAGAAATTAACTCAGAATTGTATCATAGCTCAACATAATAGCTAACACTTTAAAACTCTTAGATATGAAACCAAAAGCACAAGTGACAAAAGAAAAATACATTCGATTTCAAAATTAAAAATGTTTGTGCTCAGAGGACACCATCAAGAAAGTGAAAAAATGGGGTGCCTGGGTGGCTCAGTTGGTTAAGCGTCTGCCTTTGGCTGAGGCCCTGATCCCAGGGTCCTGGGATCGAGTCCCGCATCGGGCTCCCTGCTCTGCAGGGAGGCTGCTTCTCCCCTCCCTCTACCACTCCCCCTGTTTGTACTCTCTCTCTCTGTCAAATAAATAAAATATTTTAAATAAATAAGTAAACAAACCATGTGAGATATGACCTCATATCTGCTAGGATGGCTAAAATAAAAAAGACAGTCAATAACAAGTTCGGTGAGGATGTGGAGAAATTGGAGTTCTCATATATAGCTGGTGGGATTAAAAAATGATACCACCACGATGGAACAATTTGGCAGTTGCTCAAAATGTTACACATAAAGTTACCATAGGACCAAGCATTTCTACTCCTAGATATACCCAAGATAACTGAAAACAATGGTTCACACACAAAAACTTATAAGTGAATGTTCATAGCAGAAATATTCATGATATCCAAAAAGGGAAACAACCCAAATGTATATCAACTGATGAAGGGATAAATAAACTGTAGTATATTCACACAACAGAATATAACTCAGCAATAAAAAGGAATGAAGTACTGATACAGCATGGATGAACTTTGAAAACATTATGCAATGTGAATGAGGCCAATCACAGAGGACTGCATGTTGTATGATTCCCATCTTTAAATTCTGGAACATGAAAATTTAGAGAGACTGAAAGTAAATTAGTGGTTGCCAGGGGCTGAGGAAGATGAGGAATGTCTGCTAATGGGCGGTAGGGGGAGGTGTTTGTTCTTTCAGAGATGATGAGATATTATAAAATTAGATTATGGTGATGGTTGCACAACTCTGCAAATACTTAAAAACCACTGAATTTCACTTTAAACTTTATGGTATATGAATTGTACCTCAATCACCCTGTTTAAAAAAAAAAAAAAAAGAGGGGTGCCTGGGTGGCTCAGTCGTTAGGCGTCTGCCTTCGGCTCAGGGAATGATCCCGGGGTCCTGGCATTGAGCCCTGCATGGGGCTCCCTGCTCAGTGGGAAGCCTGCTTCTCCCTCTCCCACTGCCCCCGCTGTGTTCCCTCTCTCGCTGTGTCTCTCTCTGTCAAATAAATAAATAAAATCTTTCAAAATAATAATAAATAAATAAATAAAAATTTTTAAAAAAAGAAAACTTTTGATGGAAGTCTCTTTGGGTAATTTGAAATTCTCTACCCATTCATCTTTTTCATCAGTTTACATATCTGTTTGTTTTCAGCATAAAATTCTTTCTGGTTACTAATCATCCCCAATTTTCCTAATACAGAGAAAATGTGAAGCTACCAAAAATAAGTACTAGCATTTATTTTTTTTAAAAACCAGGTCTAACTGTTCAGGGGTAAATTGTGTTTTCTTTCCACCAAGAAGCAAATTAGTGGTAAAGATTAATTTAAATTGTGTCTTTAGATACAATGAAGAGAAAAACCTAACTTATCAATCAAATTTTCAAATTAGAATTAAAATGTCCTAGTTGAGGGATGCCTGGGTGGCTCAGTCGGTTAAGCGTGTGCCTTCGGCTCAGGTCATGATCCCGGGGTCCTGGAATCAAGCCCCACATCATCAGGCTCCCTGCTCCGTGGGAAGCCTGCTTCCCCCTCTCTCTCTGCCTGCCGCTCCCCCTGCTCATGCGCACTCTGTGTGTCTCTCTCTCTGACTAATAAATAAATAAAATCTTTTTAAAAATAAATAAAAATAAAATGTTTTAGTTGAAAACATTTTATGGCACACTGCTTAAACATAATTTGTCTATGGTTTGTGGAAAATCTTTTCAACCCTATACTTAATTCAATTTTGCTGCTACTTAACGTATTCCTAAATATTTTACAATTATTTAAAACGTTTTATGGAATGGCTACATAGGCAGTTTTTAAATGTGTTCTATTTCTTTATCTGAGATCTCCAGTAAATCCCTAACTTTCTCCAATCAAAAGGACTTAACCCACGGAACTAGATAGAATATGATCCACAGAAATGGTAACTAAGCTTAAATCCCTGGTCTGGGTCATAGCCATTTATATCCCTAGTATAATTATAATAAATGCAATTTTATACTCCATAACTGTTTATTTAACAGTTTTTAACAGTTTTCCCTTATAAATAATATATACATAGAAAACAAAGCCAGACATAAAAAAATGAAACTACTCTCAATCACATCACTTGACCAGAATCCACAAGAATCACTGTTGACATTCTTACAGATTTCTTAGGATTTTTTTTCCGCATACGCCTGATTTTTTACAAATGTTAGACCATAAGCAATTTTGTATTCTGCATTTTACTTAAGGTGAGCATTTCTCTGTCATTAAATATACAAAATCATGATTATAGCTTTTATGTTTGACATCATGGATGCATATGCTCTAATTTCTATCACCTTATTTAATGTTTTAGGCATCTTTGCTCTCTGTATTTTGCTATAAGGGTTATTACTTGCATTTATCATCTTCAGCATATTTTAGGTTAACAATCCTCTACCTGGAATGTCCTACTACCTGGTCTACCTGGTCCAACTCATTAAATCATGAAGTCTGGCACATCTGTATTATATAGTTCAGGGATAGCACCAGGGTGCTTTTCATAGCCCCAAGAATCCTTCCTCTATGTGTTTGGTTTCAGCAGCTGCTTTCCATCTTGGTGGGCACTTGGGGACTTACTTATGAGCGTGCTATGTTGTCTTCTGCTTTGTGTTACTGCTATCAGAAGTTCTAACTTCTTTTGCCATTACGGAAATCTTACATCCTTTAACATCTGTTGACTCCTTCCTGTCAATCACATCACCATCATGCTTGATGCTATCAGTCAGGGTGGTTCCTAAATGCCAACCCGGAAACACTACAACATATATAAGAAAAGGAAATTAATGAAGTCCTGCCACGGAGCTTTCACTGTGAAGTTGAGTCAAACTGTACCTCAAGAACAAGAAATAAGCCAAAGGTTTTAAATGTTTATTTACAAACTATACAAGTAACCAATCTATATAAAACTTATTTTCAAAGAGTACAGAAATATATAAAGTTAAATGGAAAAGTTACTCAGCTCTACAATCATGCTTTCCAGGAATACCCACTGTAAACAGTTTGGAATTTGTCAGACCCTTTTCTTGTTCTTGTCCATACAAACTACACACACTCCTAGCTAAAAAATTATAACTAAATTCCATGCATTAAATTTTTAAAAATTCAGGGCGCCTGGGTGGCTCAGTCAGTGGAGCATCCAATTCTTGATTCTGGCTCAGGTCATGATCTCGGGGTTGTGGGATAGAGCCCCATGTCAATCTCCACACTCAGCGGGGAAGTCGGCTTGAGATTCTTTCCCTCCCTCTCCCTCAGCCCCTCCCCCACTTCTAAAGAAATAAATAAATCTTTAAAAAATTCGATTGCAAAAGGAATCCTTGCTCTCTGTAAAAATTTTAAACAGCACAGATGTATATGAAGTACCAATGCCCCTCTGCTTTTAACAGTCTGGTGATATCAATTCCAGACATTTTTCCCTATATAAGTCCAAGCAATTACTTATGTACATATTAGTAACTGTAACACTGAAAGGACAGGACACATAAAATGCAAGTACTATAAAATACCTTCCATTGCCAGTTCAAATCTCTGTGGGGTGAGCCTGCTCCTTGGATAAAATTTAGGGTGGATCCCATGACTTTACTGATCACAATTTTACAACAAAAATCCTCTAGGGGCGCCTGGGTGGCTCAATCGTTAAGCATCTGCCTTCGGCTCAGGTCATGATCCCAGGGTCCTGGGATCAAGCCCCGCATCGGGCTCCCCGCTCGGCGGGAAGACTGCTTCTCCCTCTCCCACTCCCCCTACTTGTGCTCCCTCTCTCGCTGTGTCTCTCTCTGTCAAATAAATAAATAAAATCTTTTAAAAAAAATCCTCTAGTCATTTTTAGTCACAGTCACTGAGAATATCTCAGTATGGTTCTTTTGATGCAGGTAATGCCTCTCCCCCTACTGTCTCTTACATTCTCTCCCTCATCGCCAACTTCTGCCTCTGTCCTTAAGGCTCCAGTCTCTTCTTGGGCGCCTGGGTGGCTCAGTTGGTTAAGCGACTGCCTTCGGCTCAGGTCATGATCCTGGAGTCCCGCATAGGGCTCCCTGCTCAGTAGGGAGTCTGCTTCTCCCTCTGACCCTCCCCCCTCTCATGCTCTCTCTCTCTCATTCTCTCTCAAATAAAGAAATAACATTTTTAAAAAAAGGCTCCAGTCTCTTCCTGCTGAGGTAGCCCTGCCCCTGATGGAAGGCCTGTGGCAGAGTGCCCACACCAGCTCCTCATAACATACTGTGGACCCATGTCTGGTACCTCTCTGATGCAACAACTGGAAATTTACCATCCAAGTCATATTCATGTATGTGCAAACGGACATCTATTCAAGGATATTCTTTACAAAACTATTTCAAGTAGCAAAGGACAAGGAAACACTCCAAAGGCTCATCAAAAACATGATTTTTTTTTTTTTTTTTAAGGAGAATGATTGGGGCACTTAGATGACCTAGTCAGTTAGGCTGCTGACTCTTGGTTTTGCTCAGATCGTAATGTCAGGGTTTTGAGATCAAGCCCTGTGTTGGGCTCCATGCTCAGCAGGGAGTCTCTTTGGGACTCACAGTCTCTCTCGCCCTCTGCCCCTTCCCCGCCAAAATAAATAAATAGGGATGCCTGGGTGGCTCAGTTGATTGAGCATCCAACTCTTGGTTTCAGCTCAGGTCATGATCTCAGGGTCATGTGATTGAGCCCCTGCGCTGGGGCTCTGTGCTCCGCAAAGAGTCTGCTTGAGATTTCTCTTCTTCTTGCCCCTCCCCCACCACACGCTCTTTCTCTCAAATAAATACATAAAACCTTTTTAAAAATAATAATAAATTGGGGCACCTGGGTGGCTCAGTCGGTTAAGCGACTGCCTTTGGCTCGGGTCATGATTCCAGGGGTCTGGGATGGAGCCCTACACTGGGCTCCCTGCTCAGCAGGGAGTCTGCTTCTCCCTCTCCCTCTGCCTGTTCCCCCTTCTCATGCTTTCTCTCTCTCAAATAAATAAAATCTTTAAAAATAATAATAATAAATCTTGAAAAAAATGAATGATTAAATGTCACAGTATTATTTTGAATCATCTGAAAATTGCCCATATTTGACCTTTTCTGCCTCTAGAAACTACAATTTCGGATGGTTCAGACTAAAATAGACTGAATCATAATATCTAAATATTCAATCTAAATTTATGTATATGTGTATACATACATGTATAATATGAATGTACGTATATAGGTATAATATATATGTGTGTGTGCATATATATATATAATTAAAAATGGGCTGTACTGTGTCTCCCCCAAATTCATATGTTTAAGTCCTAAACCCCAGTATCTGGAATGTGACTTTATTTGGAGATAGGGTATTTAAAGAGGTAATAAAGTTAAAATGGGTCATTAGGGTGGGCCCTAATCTAGTATGACTGGTATCAAGAAAAGGAAATTAAGGGGCCCCTGGGTGGCTCAGCTGAGCATCTGCTTTCAGCCCAGGTCATGATTCCAGGGTCCTGGGATCAAGCCCCATGTCAGGCTCCCTGCTCAGCGGGAAGTCTGCTTCTCCCTCTCCCTCTGCCCCTACCCGTGCTCTCTCACACTCTCTCTCAAATAAATAAAATCTTAAAAAAAAGAAAGAAAGAAAAGGAGATTAAAACACAAACCACAGACATGAGACATGGGAACTACCAAGTGAGGATACTGCAAAGAAGGCAACCATCTACAAGCTAAGATGAGAGGCCTCAGAAGAAACCAAACCTGCTGACACCTTGATCTTGGACCTCTAGCCTCCAGAGCTATAAGAACATAAATATTTCTTGTTTAAGCCACCCAGTCTGTGGTATTTTATGGCAGTCCTAGCAAACTACATTTTATATATAATATATATAAATATACATAGTGTATACACACACACATATACATATGTATGTATATATGTATATATTTCTTAATTTAAAAACTTATACATAATACCTATCCTTTGGGATGGGGAGAATATATATGTATATGTTAACAACTGCACAGAATTTCTCTGGAAGGATCACCTCTGAAGATGGGACTGAGGGAAAGGGCACAAGAAAGACTTACTGTATATTCTCATATAGAATTTTAACCTTTTGCCACATGTATGCATTTTCTCTTCTACAGTATGAATTAACTTTTCAGTCTTTCTAATAAATGTATTTAAGACTACAATATTTGCTCAAGGTAGAATTTTGTCAATAGCCTATAGATTTTAATATGCAATATTTTCAATTGTCATTAATTTCTAAATAGTATGTAGTTTCAGCTAAATTCTAAATTATTTTTTTAAATATTATACTGGAAAAAAAAGTAAGTATTACCCCTAACTCCCTTTTTTGTGGGGAGAAAAATTAAAGTCCCCACTACTACCTATTCCATTTTACTCTCTCCCAGTTGGGAATCAATCTGATTATCAATTTTCTTGATCTTTCTTCAGAGTTATCTATATATATGTATTATCATATTATCACATGCACATAAACTTTTTATAAAAATGGAATCATGCTATATATGTCACTCTGAAACATTCTTTTACTTAGAAATACAGACATCTTTCTAGGTAAGTACATATCAATTTCCCTTATTCTTTCTAATACCTACATAGTGTTATGCAGCACAAAGCCATAATTTATTTAGCTGTTCCCCATTGACCAATACTCATTTTTTCCCTCTTCCCCTCTTATTTTTGCTACTAAAAACAATCCTGAAAAAAGGACTGCAGTCAGTATCTATTGCTTAACTTGCATCTCCTTGATGACTAGTGAGGCTGAATACCCTTTCACATGTTGTCAATCATTTATATTTCGTTTACTGTGATTTGCTTTTTATTATCTTGACTTTTGCTTCCTTGTAATTTCAACTCTTACATCCTCTCCAACCTGAGTTGAGATAAAAAGTTTTCCAAGTAGTTTTATTTCTTTTTTGGCTCCCCTTTTGTTAATCTATATATATGAACCTTTTCCTTGTATTATGATTGGCAACAAATAGTATCTAATTTTTAGGAGTGCCTGGCTGGTCAGTTAGTGGCGCTTGTGGCTCTTGATCTCCAGGTTGTGAGTTTGAGCCCCACACTGGGTGTAGAGATTACTTAAATAAATAAACTGAAGAAAAAAAAAGAATTTGAGGTTTTCCTTGTGGCCCTCTTACATGATATATTTTTGTTAAGTGTTATATGAGTATTCGGAAGAGTGCGTATTATTAGCTCCTTAGGCATAAAGTCATAGTAAATATTTTTAAAAGTTAATGTTTGCTCTTTGAAATAAACTTTGATAACAAATTACTGTGTATTTTCTTCTACTCAACACTTGCCCAGGGTATGCATATGTGTATTTTATTTTTAAACTGCATTATTTTGTTTTATATTTGTCTGAAGTAACCAAATTTGGTTCTACATAATCTAAGAGCCTTTTTTAAAAAAAGAAGAAAAAAAGAGAGAATTTATTCCAGTCATATTTATTGTAAATATTGTCCCATATGCTCATATTCTGTTCTGTCTCCTCCCACCCCCACTTTTATACTTTTCCTTGCCTGGTTTTTTATTTTCCTCAATAGCGTTTTCCTTTTTTATCTGTTTGATTTATGAATTTCCCTAACAATTTTAAGAAACATACTACAGTGGACATTTGCTACTTTCTCCTCTCCACTTCATGCAATTCCCCAATTTTCGCTTAGGCACGTAGGTCTAACTCCGCCCTTGCGCTTCCCTGTCGTCACTGGCGTGTCTGGGCACGTGACCAGTCTCAGACTGGTCCAAACCAGCAAACCTCAGGACGTTCCTCTGATGGTGTGGGTAGCTACGCTCTTTCCCTTTCCAATTTTTTGGAAAATTTCTCTTTAAGAGAAAGCATATAATTTCAAATACAGACATCTTGCGAGAAAAAGAAGCCAGTTAGGGGATTAAAGTGTACACAAAGAGAAGCAAAGCTGAGAGGGTAAGACTGAGAGAAAAGGAATTGCTTATCAATAAAGTATCTTAATATTAAAATTTAAATCTATTTTCCTCCTATTAAAAACAGTATCTATGGTCTCCTCCCCTCCCACCACAAAAGTTTTAACAGCTCTATATGTTGCCCACCAACTGCCCACCGACCATCTCCCATGCCAAGCACTTACTGCAACCATGCAGAAATTTAGCTTTAGAGTGGTTAGTTCTCCTAGATCTATTTTGCATGTCCAACAGTTCATAATTTTCTTCTTTGTCCTTTTGTACCTTATTTTAGAACTCCTTGGTTTAATCATCTAGTTCATTAATTTAGTCATCTAATACAACCATGCTGCTATTCGGCCTGCTATTGAAGTTTTTATTTCAGAAAACATGTTTCCAAATTTCCAAAAACTTTCTTATTCTCATCTCTTTTTCATAGCACCCATTGCTATTTTATGGAAATTACATGCTCTCAAATAGTTTAGGGTTTTTTTGGACAAAAATGTTATCTTTTGTCCATTACAATTTGTTTTCTCAAAGATCAATTCTTCTTTTTGTTCAGCTTCTTTTGTTCACTTTTTCATCCTCTTGGTTTTACCTTAAATATTTAGTGAGGATCAGTTAACTGAATTGGCATATAAAGTTGGGTTTCCCCAACACAATGATTCTTAATTCTGGATGCATTAGAGAAATCATCTTTTTAAAGAAAGCTCCCTACTTGATTTTAATGTGCATCCACCACTAAGAACCAATACTTTAATACATGTAAAAATCATTCTTCTCCCTGCCATGAATGTGCATGCTGATTATAAGAGTTCTGGCTGTCAAAAGTATCACACACTGATGGAGAAGTTGAACAACTAGATGGGTGCCTTCCAAAGGAAGGAGCTCCACATTCACAGTGACAACCAGAAGTTCTCTAAAGTATAACCCTGATTCTCTCTCTGACCCTAAAGCCCATGATGGAGACACCCTCAATTTATATAAATATGTTCTAATAGCTTAGCCCTGCACGTTAACACTGTAATTAGGTATCCGAATTTGTCCCGCTACGGTTGTTCTGAAGTCTGCTAATTACTTTTTTTTAAGATTTTATTATTTATTTGAGAGAGAGAGAATGAGAGATAGAGCACAAGAGGGAAGAGGGTCAGAGGGAGAAGCAGACTCCCCGCCAAGCAGGGAGCCCGATATGGGACTCGATCCCGGGACTCCAGGATCATGACCTGAGCCGAAGGCAGTCGCTTAACCGACTGAGCCACCCAGGCGCCCCAATTAATCACCTTTGACCACTGCTATGGTCTGAATGTTTGTGTTCCCCCAAAACTCGTATGTTGAAATCCTAACCCCCAAGGTATTAGGAGGTAGGGCCTTTGGGAAATGTTCAGGTCATGAGGGCAAAGTCCTCGTGAATGGGATCAGTGCCCTTATGAAAGAGGGCCCAAAGAGCTTGCTTGACCCTTCCACCACGTGAAGGGTACAGCATGAAGTAGGTAGTCTGCAACCTGGAAGAAGACCTTCACCAGAATCCAACCATGCCAGCACCATGGTTTGGATGTCCAGCCTCCAGAACTGTGAGAAATAAGTATCTGTTGTTTACAAGCCGCCCAGTCTATGGTATTTTGTTATAGCAGCCTGAACGGACTAAGACAACCAACCTCTACCCACTCCTCCTTTTCAAAGTCTCTGAGCTTTGGGATTTTCCAGAACTGCAGTGGGAAAACTCACTTTCCTACTGTTTCACCTTTAAGTCTATATTGGGTTGCAGATTTCTCCACACTGTATGGTTTTGCCATCAACCTGATCCCATATGCTTTGCATTTTTCATAAATTCCTCCATTTTTTGATCTTTAGACAACACCCTTCCCAGCTTTTGAACACTAATAAGGATGTGTCCTTATTTTCCTATTTTTAATTCTTTTTGTAACTTACCTAGATTTTTTAAAGATTATTTATTTTAGAGGCAGGGAGGGGCAGAGGGAGAAAGAGAGTCTTAAGCAGACTTTGTGCTGAGCAAGGGGCCTGACACAGGGCTCGATCTCATGAACCTGAGATCATGACCTGAGCAGAAACCAAGAGTCGTCGTTCAACTGACTGTGCCACCCGGGCACCCCTAGATTTTCTCATTATACAAATAAAACGTCCCTATATTAAATGACTCAGATCATACTAAAAGATTTAAGTCACACAAGTTAAGTTACACATACTAAAAGATTTAAATGACTCAGATCATACTAAAAGATTTAAGATGTAGTCTCTCACACCAGCTTTCCTCCTGAAATGTCCTGTTAACATGACACAAGTAATTACGGCTGTATTACTAATTTTCCCTTTCCATACTCTATTCTTTGGAAGTAGGTACTAAGTCTAGCCCACTCAACGAGAGGGGAACTAATCTCCATCTATATCTCTTAGAGAAGGGAGTATCTATATATATTTTTTACAATTATTCTGCAAAGGAGATTTGTCTTCTTCCCCAGTTCATTTATTCAATCATTTATTTATATCAGTATGAACTCAAGGAAATACTTATATTTTATCCTTCGGGTCAATAGAATGCTACAGTTACTTCATTGTTGAAATCGTTCAGGCTTTGGCCACTGGGCACTCTTCCGGGCTGGCTCCTACGTCCTTTTCACATGATCCCACCTCTCTCCCACCCCCATTTTTTTAGTGCTTCCTTACTTTTTGGCACTATTTCATGCTCTGGGCTCATCTTGTGATATATATCCTTATTGGTTCTGTTTCTCTGGAGAACCTTAATATAGCAGGTAATCAATAAGTATGCTGGTGAAGGAGTGAATGACTGGGGCAGGGTGCAGGAATTTTTTAAGACCCCAAATGTAATTCTGAGGCATAACCACTATAATCACTAAGACCTCATATATCCGTTACCTCAAATTAATGAATGAATGGTATAGGTGAATGGGAATAGCCCTTGATAGCAGACCTAGAATCAAATCTTTTTTTTTTTTTAAGATTTTATTTATTTATTTAGACAGACAGAGAGAGAGCAAGAGAGGGAACACAAGCAGGGGGACCGGGAGAGGGAGAAACAGACTTCCCGCGGAGCAGGGAGCCCGATGCGGGGCTCGATCCCAGGACCCTGGGATCATGACCTGAGCTGAAGGCAGACGTTTAACGACTGAGACACCCAGGCGTGCCCCGCCTCCCCAGAATCAAATCTTAAAGCTGGCATTCACTAGCTATTTGGTTTTAAAGTAAGTATTCCTTGGGGTGCCTGGATGGCTCAGTCCATGGAGTGTGCGACTGTTGATCTCAGAGTTGCAGGTTCAAGCCCCACGGTGGGTATAGAGATTAGTTTAAAAAAAACAAATTTTTTTTAAAGTTCCTCCATAAAATAAATAGATAAAATAAGTATCTCTTGAAGTCTTGGCATCTTCACATTTAAGACTGAGAAATTATTACCACCCTCTGGGAGGACTGTTATGAGTTTACATGATAATCCACTTAATGGATCAAGCAAAGTGTCTGGTACATAGCTAGTGCTCAATACACAATAGTTGCCTTTTTTCCATTTTCCCCCTAATTCACTGGGAGGATGGAGGTCACCTGGTACCAGTTCCTTAACTGTATCCCACATATACCATAACAGAACTCTACCCATGCGTCTGTCCTTTCAGCCCACCAGAACATCCTAAAGCTAACTCTTCCATCTATGGAGAGGGACTCTATATTTGATTCCTTTCTCTTTAGCACTTTATTTCCTCCTTAACCACTTCACTTTTGCTTCCAAAATATGGAGCTTATTAAATAAGAATGCACGGCCTTTTCTGTCCATCATTCCATTTCTTGCCTACTACTCCTCTGAAACTTCTCATCTTTCCTTCATTGGCCAGTCCCTCCTAACCCATGGCAGAGTCTCCTGATTGTTCCCACCAACCAAAATTGCTTTCTTAGAGGTCATGACGACTGTTCCCCACACGAGAGGTTTTTCTCTGCCTTCCCTCTCCTCTCTGCAGGATTGGAGGCTGCCACTGTCTCCCTTTTCTCCACATTTTCTCTCCTCAGTTGTCTTCCTCGTCCCCAGTTACGCATCATCTTGCTCTCACAGGAATCCTTGTTTCTCATTCTGACTTCCAAGGCTCAATGCCCTTTGCTTTTCTATTTACTTTCTCTCTACAAAGTTTCAAACTGTTTCTGTGTAAAAGGCATTACCTATTTATAATAAAGTCAACTTTCAACACAGATCTTGCTCCAAACCTCTGGTTGGGCAACTTCTCTTCAGAACATTTCATTTCAAAACCAATTAACAAGTCTTTGCAACATACTGAATTGCCCTGCCTCGTAAGAGACTTTCTTCTAGTTTCTCCATTTTATCAATGACACCAAAAACTTTAACCTGGCTCTAAACCCAAAAGTAATCTACAGATTTTCTCACCAAATCCTATCAATTCTTTTCACAATGTTCATCTTCTCCTGTTTATTCCTACCACCTCAGATTAGGCCCTGTTTTACACATGTCTGGCTCTTAATAGTCTTCTTATCTCCAAGTCTTTCCCCTATTCTTCAGTGGTTTCATATTCCAGTGTCTCAGTAATCTTTTCAAGTCACAGTACTCAGCATGTGCCTCCCCTGCTCTAGAATCTACAGTACTATTTTCCACTATCCACTGGATCAAATCCAAACTCTTGGGTCCTAGCTTTCATGACTCTACCTAACACCACCTTCTTCACGGGCCAGTCGCACTCATCCACTTACTTAATACAACACACACAGGAGCAAGGCTATCAAGCTAATCATGCCCCATCTACCTTCTCTCCTCTCCAATCCAGACAGGTTCTTCCTTGTGCTCCTTATCAGCTATCCATTTTTTGCTAAATCTATGCTACTTGCCCACTGAAATGACCTTTCCACTTTGCTCTGCTTTTTCAAATACTATTAACCCTTTTTTAAGATTTTATTTATTTAGGGGCACCTGAGTGGCTCAGTCAAACATCTGCCTTCGGCTCAGGTCATGGTCCCAGGGACCTGTGATCGAGCCCCACATCGGGCTCCCTGCTCAGCAGGAAGCCTGCTTCTCCCTCTCCCACTCTCCCTGCTTGTGTTCCCTCTCTCACACGCTCTCTCTTTCTCTGTCAAATAAATAAATAAAATCCTTGAAAGGGAAGGTACAGGAGCATAGATGGAAACTGGAAGAATCCTGGGGTACCTCTTTGTACTACCACTAGCAGTGAAGTTACCAGTAAACTACTGCTACCCTACACAGGCAAGACCTGTAAGGGCTCAAAGCAATCAGGAATAAAAATTTGTCTGACTCCAAAGTCCATACTCTTTAACATGCCACTTTCTACTGATATCAATCTACTTGCAACTCCTTAATCAAGAAATGCTCCCTCTCATTTCCATGCCTTGTACCTGTTAGTTCATATCAACCTTCCAACTGAAAACTTCTAATTATCCTCTTTGAAACTTTCTCTGATTCCTAGAGGTTAGTCCCAAATATCCTGACATAATACTCCACAATGTCTTAATATGAAATATACTCTACATGCTTACTGGTTTTTCCCACTAGCCTGTAAAGCTTCTAAATGGTAGAAACCACATCTTTTATGTTTGTATCCTCAACAATTAGTACTCAGTATATGGGAGTAATAAATGTCTATTGAAAGAATATCTGGTCTTTCTCTTTTTTTAAGATTTTATTTATTTATTTGTCAGAGAGAGCACAAGCAGGGAGAGTGGCAGGTAAAGGGAGCAGGCTCCCTGCTGAGCAGGGAGCTCGATGCAGGACTTGATCTCAGGACCCTGGGATCATGACCTGAGCCAAAGGCAGATACTTAACCAACTGACCCACCCAGCGGTCCCAGTATCTGCTTTCTTAATTTTCCATAGTATTAACCACTGCATCTTAGATTTGAGGTACTCATATTTAAATTAGCACCTAATGAACACTGTGCTCAGTCCCTTAATTATTTGATATGGTGTTCCCCAATCCTTCCATAAGTCAAAAAACTTCTTAAGAGCTAGTTCCCAATGTTTACTATTTCTGTACTCTTTAGCACCTGTAGTATTAGGCACATGGTAAGCACTCAATAAATACTTGATGAACTGAATTTAAAACATAGTATTAGCACATTAATAGGAGCAATTTATCATGCTCTACCGATCTAATTAAAAGATCTGGCCTTCTGAAGGAGTACAATTGTACTCATAGGGAAAATTTAATGAGAAAAAGAAAAATTATCCAATTGAACAGTTAAAAGCTTTTCTCTTAGTGAGAGTTCCACAAATATTTTATGGATAACCAGAGCTCAGAGTAAAAGACTCAAGCTATATATCCCCATGCATATTGGAAGTAAGATTACAAGTTTAAGGGGTCTGCCGAAACCATAATTACTTGAATTCCACTAACCCTTAACAAATTCAGAATAGAAGACATAAAAATATTTAATAGCAAATCAATCAATGTCAAATCAACCTATGCTAAAGATGTATAGGGCTATCTCTGCATGATATATAACATGGCAGTCATTTACTCATTCAACAAACATTTATTAAGTCCCTACAAATGACAAGTGCTACGTTAGGTCCTAAAATCACAAAGATAGGAGCACCTGGCTGGCTCAGTCGGTAGAGCATGCGACTCTTGATCTCAGGGTTGTAAGTTCAAACCCCATGTTGGGTGCAGAGATTACTTAAAAATAAAATCTTTAAAAAAATAATAAATAAAATTACAAAGATTTAGAGAACACAGTTCCTATGTTGGGAGTTGCAGCTTTGCCATGCTGCAATGGTATCTAAGAATACAACGTGATGGGTGTAGAGCCTACTTTAAAAAAAAAGAGAGGGGTGCCTAGGTGGCTCAGTCGGTTAAGCAACTGCCTTCGGCTCAGGTCATGGTCCCAGGGTCCTGGGATGAGTCCCACATCAGGCTCCATGCTCCGCAGGGAGGCTGCTTTTCCCTCTCCCTCTGCCGTTCCCCCTGTTTGTGCACTCTCTTTCTCTCTCTCTGTGTCAAATAAAATAAAATCTTTAAAAAAAAAATAGAATACAACGTGAAACATACCACAGGAGTTGCTCAACATGGAGGTTCTAGGTAGCGTCTGGTGGAAAAGATGGATAAACACATACCTTTGGCAATGGCATCAGCCTTAACCCAGAAATAAGTACAAGATGTTATGAGGCCACAGAGGAGAAAATAATTAACCTACTGAAGAAATCAGGAAAAGATATGGAAGACACTGACATCCATACATGAATTCAATGCAAGTCAAGGTGTGAGAAAGCTACAACAGAAACATCTGAAATAGAATCAAACCTGAAACTAGGGTTGCAAGCAGGGTCAGAAGGATTCCAAAGCAAACCAATCCAACTCATAGCAAACCACTGTAGAAGAGCCAAAAAGTAAAATACTCTTTGCTGTTAAGCTTGAGAGTAATGAAACACATACACAAAAGAAATTAAACCACCACAGGGTATAAGTATAAAAGGATTCTTTTAAACAATATATGGCATAAAAGTTCAAAGGGAGCCAATCAGTAAGAGTTAGAGAGAGCTATTAGAAAAACCTTCATAAAAGTAGAGTTAGAACTATCATCGGTGGGGAGAGGAGCACAGGGAGGGCTGTCCACATGCTGAGAAAGACCAATGTCATTAACAAAAGCAGAGATCTGAACTACACAGTTGTGGGACCGTGAGGAGGTCCAAGGATTTGGAAGCACTGGGTAAAAACTGGACACACGAATGAAGGCCTGATTTAGCAGAGCCTGGAACACAGGCCTAGTGGCTTGGACACTGTTCTAGACTCAGTAGTTGTCAAACCATGCCTGCTAAATAGAAACACCTGGGGAACTTTAAAAATTATACCTCTGGCGACTGATTACCTGTTGAAGCTTATCTTCTAACCTGAGTTAAACATTCTGTTTTCTTAGTGTTTCTTTTCCCTTGTTGACAATGCTAAGCTCTGAAAATTAGAAAATAACCCATCAACTTCTCTCCACGTGATGGGTCCATGGACTGCACAGTCTGAAACTTAGAATTTTATTTCCATGATGTCCTACAGACAACTAACTTAGAAAATAAATACTTCAATCCTATGCTGCCCTTATATCCCTGTAGTGAAGTGTTTTCATATTAAGGAATGTTCTAGGCTGCATCCATGTTTGGATTTTACAAAATTTCTCTTTTAAATATAGAGAGAGTGTAATACCTACATGTACAAGAATATTACTTAGGCCACAGCAAAATGTGAGATTAAGTATTCATTCTTGTAGTACCAAAGACATTATATACTATTCTTGGTTTCAGATGTGCAATGATTACAAAGTACTTTGATTATTTTGTAACAAATAGTGTCAGAATACTTCACAAATAAAGGGAAACAACAAATGTATCGCATACACTAACTCTGTGCTACATTAACCAGTGTTTGTGGGAGAAAAAAATCATCAAGATGTTTAGAGAGTATGACAGCCTGTTGATCCTTCAAAAAGCAGGTTGGATGGTTTGCTCACTTGTTTTTAAAGAAAAAGCAAAGATACGAATATGCTTCAGGGTCCATGTTACTCACCAAAGTGTCTATTCAAGAAATGTGTACTTGGCTTATAGGTAAGCAACTGTCTTCTTTATGCGAAATCAAGTTAGCCACAACTATCTTATTTTTGGTGGTGTTAGGTCACTATATCTACTTAATGGTAAAAATGGTGTGGAGAACATAAGTTGGAAGCCCATAGCACACACATAGGTAGGTTTGTGCAGTTTCTTATTTGCAGATAAAGTTGATAAACTCGAAGGACCATATCCCAACGGAACCGTCGGGGGCAGTGAGTACAGGAAAATCCAACAATCAAAATGTGAAACATGAAAAAGAAATATGGAGCGAGATTTCAAGAACTGACCATTCGCTTGTACCGATTCTATTTAAAAAGGAAAAGAAAAGCTTCTAAAAAGAAAACGCAAGCCTAACTCTCTGACTATAGGGGTGAGACTTAAAAAGCAAGTCGCATAAGTCTGACCAGTGGGTCCGAGGAAAAAATCAGAGAGCAAGGAAAGAAGAGAGGACGAAGGAGACAGGAAAAGGTGAAGGAGACAGGCAAAGGCCATCCGGTGTGAACCTGGATGCCCGGGTCTTTATGCACCCAGGGCAGCGTGGAGCCTCTCTCGCCCCGCGCGTATCTGGGGGCCGGGCCGCAGCCCGAGTCCCCCACCCGCCTGGCACCAGGGGGCGCGGGGCGCCAGAGGTCGGGGGGAAGAGGGGCAGGCGCAGCGCCCACGCTCGCACCCCACCAGGCTCTGCACTCAGGGGTCCCCAAGAAGGAGACACTCTGCGAAGCCCTCGTCTCCCGGACCGGGAGGGGGTGGGTGGAGCAGAGCCCGGAGCCGCCCCCCGGAGCCGCCCCCGCAGCCCCGGCCCCCGCCCCCCGCCCCGGCTGTCAGCGGCCCCCTCCCGCAGTCACTCACCCGCGGGCTGCGCGGTCTCGGCCGCGGCGGCAGCGGCGGCGGCGACCCCCGCCTGGGTCATGATCCCAAGCGGGTACGGCAGGGGTGTCCGACCGCCCGGGCGAATCTCTCCGTCCGCAGCCGCCGCCTGCTCCTCTGGGGCTGGGGGAGCGCGGGCCCAGGCCCTCCTCTCCCCCCGCCCCCGCCGCCTCTTCTTGCGGCCACCGCCGCCGCTGCGAGCCCAAGCCCTCAAGGCCGGAGACCCGGCGGCAGCTCGGCCTCAACTTTCCCAGCCCCCCTCCCCCCGCCCCTCCCCGCCCCTCCCCCCGCCCCTCCCGCGGCCGCCGCTCGGCACGCGAACAGCCTACCCTGAGTGCGCCGCGCTCCCGCCCCTGCCACTCAGCCCACCAACCCGGCCCCGGGGAGGCTGCCGTGGTAGCCAATCAGAACCCGGACACCGATGCGCTAGGCTAGAGGGCGGGAGGAGATGGAGGGAAAACCGAAGAGTGAACGGGCCTCGGGCGGCCCAATGAGGAGGGCCGGGGGGGCGGAGGTGTGCAAGTTGGGTTGAAGGAACAGGAAATATTCTTAAAGGTAGAGTGATGGGCAGCAAGGAAAGCCAGTAGGTGACTGAGGGAGAGGTGGGCCTGGTTCCTTAAAGGGGACGCCTTGAGACCCTAGAAAAGGAGGTGTTTTTAGAAACTACTTTGTATCTTGTTCTCTGCGCTGCCTGTCACCTCTTTCAACAGTTTGGAAGTGGAAAAACTGAAAAGGAAGAGGGCATGGGAGGCTTGCAGGAACGATTAGAGAGCTCCTCTTAGCTTAGAGGGTAGGAAGGAGAATGATGCCTCCGTCACAAGAAGTGGGGAAGAAGAGAATCCAGACGTCTCGACTGCGCTCGAATTTGTAGGATATGGTAATCTGTCATCCTTCATTTGCAACAAAGCACAGATTCCTTAGAAGTAGAGATGACCGTGTTCAGAAACGTCCTGGGGGCCTCCCAATTGGGGGAAAACAGTATGTGGCATTGGGGGATGGGGTTGGGAACTTCAAGCTTGCGTTCCTCGAGACCTACATTTGAGAGGTGTAGAGCAGCGAGCGAGTAATGGATGAAGACCCGAGGGTCCTCTAACTCCCAAATGGGTTTGGAGCTCTGGAAAGGTGATCATAAATCCCTTTTCCTCTTTTCGCTTCGTATTTCATAACTCTTCCCCCTCTTGAAACAGGTGTCCTCCACCTAGTGGTAGTGAAAGATTTCCAGGCGCTTCCACAACCAGGTTTGGAATTGTCCCAGATATTAGATGTCCATGGGCCAGACCAGGTAACTTCCAGAAGGTGCACACAGGGCATGGCACGTTGGGAATTATTTGAGCCTGTGTACAGAAGATGCTGACCTTCTATTGAGAAAAAAGTGTAAAGTTAAACAGTAACTGCATCTTAATGTTTGTACAGCAGTTTATAAAGAATATGATAAAACAGAAAGCCGTTAACGTTGCCTATAAACTGTGGAACTTTTACACTTTTTTTCTTTAAAATTTTCATCTATCTCGGCATATATAGTTCTAATTAGCCTCTGAATGGACTTAGCACAACCAAATCAAAGCTGCAGGTGAGAAAGACTCTACAATTCAGAAGCTAATAGTAATGCTAATAGCACCTCCATGAAATTATAGAGTATTAATATGTCCAGCTGTAGGAAATAATTTCCACTGTGATCAGAATACAAGGTATTCTTGTTAAGAAACTATTCTGGTTGGGGCACCTGGGTGGCTCAGTCCGTTATGCGGCTACCTTTGGCTCAGGTCATGATCCCGGGGTCCTGGGTTGGAGCCCAGCAACAGGCACCCTGCTCAGCCCCGAGCCTGCTTCTCCCTCTCCCTCTGACACCGCCCCCCTCCACAACCACCCCCCGCCCCCGCGCTCGTGCTCTCCCTCTGTCTCTCTCAAATAAATAAATATAATCTTAAAACTATTCTGGTTAATAAATATCATATCCAGGGTGTGTATGATTTTCTGAACAACTACAGTTTATCGAGTCTAAAGTAAAATAAGTTTTGATGGTTCAAGAAAACAGAATTTAAGAGTTTCTTTGGACCACTGTTAAAAATAACACATGAACGCCTTCCTAGCACAATTTAGAAGTGTTAAATAAGAAGAGTTTCTGTTTGATAAGATCGAATGTTAGCTTTTTAATGTTATCGTCATTCCTAACTGAAGGTTAAATCCTAATCATAGATCTTTCTATTGGCTTTGTGCATTCAACATCGGTTTACTGCACTGGATAGGAGAGGATGACATCAAATAACTGCACCAGTCCAATTTTCGGGCTAGCTGGCATGTGTTTGCTGTACATATACTGGTGATAAAATACGGTGGCCAAGTGAAACTGGTCTCCCTGCCTCCAGGCCAAGTCTATTTTTCACACGGTCCGGGTGACTCTGGTTTTCACTCACATACTTAAGACCCTTCAGTGGCTCTGAAAGACTGTTTGCGTGAGGTACAAGCCCCTTGCTTGCATCTTCAATTGCATTTCCTAACAACTCTTTTTCTCTATTGCTGGGGATGTTTGACTAGGAAAGGTGGACGCTGACAGCACGCCGGAGGGCGTGGTCTGGGGAGTTGCGGCTCGGCAGGGCTGCTCTCAGCTCTCCTATCTGTCCCCTTCGTGTCCCCAGAGGCAGGGGCTGTGCAGTGTGCCTCCTTCCTGGGAACCCGAGTGCGGGGCCTGGTGGGGCGCGAACACGAGCGGTGTGCTGTCCTCTTCCCGACTTCTGGGCGCATCGCGCCCTTTGGTGCCAGGTCTGTGGGGTCTCCCTCGGAGCCCCGAACGCTGATCTGCGAGCTGGGCGACAGAGGCTCCAAGCTGGCGTTATTCTTTCTGGAAGATTTCAGAAATAAATGGCAGAGAGGCAAGTGAATGGTCATCTCTTGAAACCAACTTCCGTATTTCCCGTGCAAACTGCCCAATTGTTTTCCAGCGTGGTTGATTTTCAACAGCTATGTATGCAGATTCCAGAGAGTCTACATCATCACCAAACCTGGATATTGTCAGTCTTTTTTTTTTAATTTTTTATTGTTATGTTAATCACCATACATTACATCATTAGTTCTTGATGTAGTGATCCATGATTCATTGTTTGTGCATAACACCCAGTGCTCCACGCAGAACGTGCCCTCTTTAATACCCGTCACCAGGCTAACCCATCCCCCCACACCCCTCCCCTCTAGAACCCTCAGTTTGTTTCTCAGAGTCCATCGTCTCTCATGGTTCGTCTCCCCCACATCCCCCCCGACTTACTCCCCTTCATTCTTCCCCTCCTGCTATCTTCTTCTTTTCCTTTTTTCTTAACATATGTTGCATTATTTGTTTCAGAAGTACAGATCTGTGATTCAACAGTCTTGCACAATTCACAGCGCTCACCATAGCACATACCCTCCCCAATGTCTATCACCCAGCCACCCCATCCCTCCCATGCCCCCCAACTCCAGCAACCCTCAGTTTGTTTCCTGAGATTAAGAATTCCTCATATCAGTGAGGTCATATGATACATGTCTTTCTCTGATTGACTTATTTCACTCAGCATAACACCCTCCAGTTCCCTCCACGTCGTTGCAAATGGCAAGATCTCATTCCTTTTGATGGCTGCATAATATTCCATTGTGTATATATACCACATCTTCTTTATCCATTCATCTGTCGATGGACATCTTGGCTCTTTCCACAGTTTGGCTATTGTGGACATTGCTGCTATTGGGGTGCACATACCCCTTCGGATCCCTACATTTGTATCTTTGTGGTAAATACCCAGTAGTGCAATTGCTGGATCGTATGGTAGCTCTATTTTCAGCTGTTTGAGGAACCTCCATATTGTCAGTCTTTTTAATTCCAGCCATTATAGTGGGAATGACGTGGTTCCCCATGATTTTAATTTGCATTTCTCTAATTACTAGTTATGTTGAGAATATTTTTGCCTGTTTATTGGCCAGTTTCATCTTTGGTAAAGTGTTCAAATCTTTTTTTTTTTAAGATTTTATTTATTTATTTGAGAGAGAGAGAGGGAAAGAGAGCATAAGTGGGGGGAGGAGCAGAGGGAGAGGGAGAAGCAGGCTTCCCGCTGAGCAGGGAGCCCAATACGGGGCTCATCCCAGGACCCTGAGATCATGACCTGAGCTGAAAGCAGACGTTTAACGACTAAGTCATCCAGGCGCCCCAAGGGTTCAGATCATTAGCCCACTTTTAAATCAGGATGCTTGTCTTACAGAATTGTGAAAGTTCTTTGTATGTTCTCGATAAAAAGTCCTTTCTCAGATATGTGCTGTGCAAATATCTTCACCCATCTGTGATTTTACAAATCAAAAGCAAAATAGTTTTACTGAGGTATGACTGACCATCAACAAATTGAACATATTTAAAATGTACGAGATGGGGCCCCTGGCTGGCTCAGTTGGTAGAGCATGTAACTCTTGTTCTGGGGTCCAGAATTCAAGCCCCATGTTGGGTATAGAGCTTACATTAAAAATAAATACATAAATAATAAATAAAATGTATAACAGTGGTAAGTTTTGACATATGTATACACCTTTGAAACCATCTCCACAATCAAAAATAATATATCCATCCTGTCCTCAAATTTTCTCATTCTCCATGTTAATTCCTTCCTCTTGCTCTCATCCTGTTCTCCAGGCAACCATTAAACTGCTTTTTGTTGCTATAATTCGTTTTCATTTTCTAGAATTTTATGTAAATGGAATCGTTTAGTGTATAATCTTTTTTGTCCATCTTTTTTCATTCAGCATACCATTTTTTTGAGATTCATCTGCTTTGTTGTGTGTATCAATAATTTATTAGGTTTTGTTGCTAAGTAGTATTCAATTGTATGGATATGTTATCTATATTCAGGTTGGAGAAGAGCTGGACTGTTTGTAATTTTTGACTATTACAAATAAAGATGCTAGAACATTTGTGCACAAATCTTTCTAGGGACATTTGCTTTCATTTTCCTTGGTTAGTACTTGGGTAAATATCCAGTGGAATGGCTGAGTCATATGGTAAGTGTATCTTTTCTAAAAAACTGCCAAACTTAGTCATAAAAAACTGAGATCTTGCTATTTGCAACAACATGGGTGGGCCTAGAGGGTATTATGCTAAGTAAAATAAGTCAGACAGAGAAAGACAAATATCACATGATTTCACTCATATGTGGAATCTAAAAAACAAATCAAATGAACAAACAACAACAACAAAAACCAGAAACAGACTCGAAAATACAGAGAACAAACTGGTAGTTGCCAGAGGGGGAGGTAGGTGGGCAAATGGGAAAAATAGGTGAAGGGGATTAAAAGGTACAAATTTCCAGTTATAAATAAGTCAAGGGGATGAAAAGTACAGCATAGGGAATATAGTCAATAGTATAGTAATAACTTTATGGTGACAGATGGTGTTACACTTATTATGGTGAGCAATTCTTACTGTATATAAATGTCAAATCACTAAGTTGTTCACCTGAAATTATTGTAATATTGTATGTCACCTATGATTCAATTAAAAATAATAAATAAATAGTGTGCCTGGGTGGCTCAGTCACCGAAGCGTCTGCCTTTGGCTCAGGTCATGATCCCAGGGTCCTGGGATCGAGTCCCACATCAGGCTCCCTGCTCAGCAGAGAGCCTGCCTCTCTTCTCCCTCTGCTCCTCCCCCCTGCTCACGTGCTCTCTCTCTCTCTCTCTCTCTCACAAATAAAATCTTTAAAAAAAAAAATAAATAAATACTGCCAAACTGTTTTTCCAAAGTCGTACCCTTTTATCTTCCTACCAGGAGAGTATGAAATTTGAATTGTACCATATCCTTGCCAACACTTAATATGGTGATTCTTTTCAAATTTTAGTCATTCTAATAGGTGGGTAGTAGTATTTCATTGTGACTGTAACTTGCATTTCCCTAGTGACTAATATATTGAGCATCTTTTCATGTACTTATCAGCCATTTGTTATCTTTTGTGAAGTGCTGTTTAAATCTTTGGTCCTTTTTACTGGTTTTTTGTTGTTGTTATTTATTGAGTTTCAAGAATTCTTTGTATATTCTGGATATGTATTCTTTATCAAATATGTGATATGCTGAATAATCCCTTAGTTCCTGGGTTGTCTTTTCATTCTCTTAGCAGTATTTTTCAAATAGTAATTCTTAATTTTTAGTTCAACTTATCAATTACTTCTTCCATGGATCATACTTATGGTGTCATATCTAAGAAATCTTTAACCAATACAAGGTCACACAGATTTTTTTCTGCTATTTTTTTCTGGAAGTTTTATGGTTTTATGTTTTATATTTAGATCCAGAGTGTATTTTAAATTAATTGTATACTGTGAAAGTATGGATCAAAATTTAGTTTTTGCATTGGGAAATCCAGCTTTTCCAGCACCAATTATAAAGACCATCATTCCTCTCTTGAGCTGTCTTTCTACCTTGGACAAAAGTCTATTGATGTATGCTTGTATTCCTGGACTCTTTTCTGTTCCAGTGATCTATTTGTCAATCTTAACACTAATATCACACTATTTGATCACTGAAGCTTTATAAGTCTTGAAGTCAAGTAGTATAAGTCCTCCAGTTTTCTTGTTCCTTTAAAAATTGCTTCAACTGTTCTAGATCCTTGCATTTCCATACAGACTTAAGTTTGCCAAGTTAAAAAAAAAGCCTGCTAAAATTTTGATGGGGGTGATGTATAATTCAATTTGGGAAGAAGTAATAACTTAATATTGAGTCTTTGGATTCATATGTTGTCTCTCTCCATTTATTTGGATCTTTTAAATTTTTCTCAGGAGTGTTTTATAGCTTTCTCTATCCAGGTCTTGCATATATTTTATTAAATTTATCCCTAAATATCTCATATTTTATGCTACTATAAATGTTACCTTTTTTTAATGTTATCTTTTAAATTCCAATTTCTAATTGTTATAGCTAAAAATACAATTGATATTTGTATCCTGTGACCTTGTTACACTCACTTATTAGTTCTAGTAGTTTTTTAAAAAAAAATATTTATTTATTTGAGAGAGAGAGAGAGCACAAGCTGGGGAGAGGGGCAAAGGGAGAGGGAGAAGAGGGCTCCCCCACTGAGCAGGGAGCCTGAGGTAGGGCTCAGTCCCAGGACCCTGAGATCATGACCTGAGCTGAAGGGAGACACTTACCTGACTGAGCCACCCCGGCGCCCCTGTTCTAGTAGCTTAAAAAAAAAAAATTATAGCATTTCTACTTCATGTCATGTGCACATAAAAACCATTTTCTTTCTTCCTATCCAATTTGCACGCTCATTATTTCTTTTTCTTGTTTTACTGGACTGGCTAGAGCTTCCACTGCCGTATTGTAGAAGGGTTAGAAAATCATCCTGCTTTCTTCCCAGTCAAAGGTATAAAATCCAGGTTTTCACTGGATTAAGTATGATGGTAGCTATAGGCTTAAAGTTTTTATCATGAATGAGTATTGAATTTTGTCAAATACTTCTTTCTGCATCTTACTGAGATAATCACATTTTGCCTTTAAATTTGTTAATATGATGAATTACACCAATTGATTTTCAATTGTTAAATTAAACTTTTAATCCTGGGACTAATCTTATTTGATCGGGATATAACCTTTTAATAAATTGCTGTATTTGGGGCGCCTGGGTGGCTCGGATAGTTGGGCATCTGCCTTCGGCTCAGGTCATGATCCCAGGGTCCTGGGATCGAGTCCTGCATCGGGCTCCCTGATAGGGGGGGAGCCTGCTTCTCCCTCTGCCTCTCTCTCTCTGACTCTCATGAATAAATAAATAAAACATTAAAAAAATAATAAATTGCTGTATTTGATTTGCTAATTTTTTAAAGGGTTTTCCTGTCTTCATGAGGAGTATTAGTCTATAGTTTTCTTGTAATGTTTTACAGGTTTCTTATAATGGTATATTGGTACCAATAACTGGTACAATGCTGTTCTCATAAAATGAGTTAGGCAACATTCTTTCCTCCACCATTTTCTTGAAAAGTGTATTATTTCCTCCTTAAATATTTGATAGAATTCACAAGACAAGCCATCTGGGCCTGAAATTTTCTTTGTGGGAAGAATTTTTTTTAAAAAGATTTTATTTATTTGACACACAGAGAAAGAGAGAGCACACTTGCAGGGGGGGAGAGGGAGAAGCAGGCTCCCCACTGAGCCAGGAGCCTGACACTGGGCTCAGTCCCACAACCCTGGGATCACGATCTGAGCCAAAGACAGACAACTAACTGAGCCACCTGGACACCCCTATGGGAAAAGATTTTAACTACAATTTCTTTCAGACATACAAAGCTATTCAAGTTACTTATTAAAAAAATATTTTATATCTATATATATATATATATATTGGTAGCAGCTTTTTGAGCTATAATTCACATACCATACAACTTACCCACAGTGGCTGAATAATATTCCATTGTATGGATATGGAATATTTGTTTATTCATTCATCAGTTAATGGCCATTTGGGTTGCTTCCACTCTTTGGCTACTATGAATAATACTGCTATAAACATTCATGTACTAGTTTTTTCATTTCTCTTAAGACATGTTTTCATTTCTCTTAAGTATATAGTAGGAATGGAATTGCTGAGTCATATGGTAACTGTTTAACCTTTTGCAGAACTGCTAGACTCTATTTCTTCATGAATGCCCTGAGTGATTTGTGTCTTTCAAGAATTTTGTCCATTTCATCTAAGTTGTTGAATTTATTGAATAAAGTTGTTTGCAATATCCCTTTATTATCCTTTTATTGTCAGTAAGTTCTCAAGTGATGTGCCCTCTCCTTAATTACTGATGTTGGTAATTTGTTTCTTCCCTGTGTGTGTCTGGGAGGCAGTTTTGGTCAATATGGCTAGAAGAAAGGTTTATAAATTTTATTTTTTCAAAGAAGTGGCTTTTGGTTTTATTTTTTAAAGATTTATTTTTTAATTTTTTTAATTTTTATTTTTTTAAAGATTTTATTTATTTGACAGAGAGAGACACAGTGAGAGAGGGAACACAAGCAGGGGGAGTGGGAGAGGGAGAAGCAGGCTTCCCGCTGAGCAGGGAGCCCGATGTGGGGCTTGATCCCAGGACCCCGGGATCATGACCTGAATCAAAGGCAGATGCTTAATGACTGAGCTACCCAGGTACCCCTATTTTTTAATTTTTTAAAAGTAAACTTTATGCCCAATATGGGGCTCGAACTTATGACCCAGAGATCAAGGGTCACATGCTCTACCGACTGAGCTAGCCAGGTGCCCCTTATTTTTTTTATATTGTTTTTGTTTTCAATTTTATGGGTTTTACTTTTTATTATGTCCTTCCTTCAGCTCATGTTAGATTTAACTGGCTCTTCTTTTTCTAGTTTCTTAAGGTAGAAGCTTATTTTCTTGAGTCAAGATCTTTAGTATTTATTTTATTTAATATTTTAATACATTAATAAGTTAATATTTACTAATATTTAATAATTAATACATTTAATACTATAAATGATCCTTTAGGCACTTCTTTTGTTTAATCTCACAGTTCTAATAGTTTTCATTTTCCTTCTGTTCAAAATTTTTCTAATTTCTCTTGCAATTTTTTTCTTGAGTTATTCAGAAGCAGGTTGTTTAATTTCCAAATATTTGGGGGATTTTCCAGATAGATTTGCTATTGATAATTTAGCTATTGATTTGGTCTGGTGTGGTTAAAGAACATGGTTTGCAAGGTATTAATTCTCTCAAAGGGATTGTGACTTTTATGGCCCAAGATATGGTCCATTTGGGAGAATAATCTTTGTGCACTTGGAAAGAATGTATATTCTGATGTTGATAGGTGAAATATTCTGTACATGTTAGTAGGTCATTGGTTAAAAATGTTATTCACATCGTCTAAACTTTACTTATTTTCTGTCTTATTTACCAGGAGTTTGGAATCTCTAATTATAGTTGTGGATTTGTCTGTTTCACCTGTCAGTTTTTGCTTCATGTATTTTGAAGCTGTTATTAGGTTCATGTACATTGAAGATTATATTCTCCTGATGAATTCTTTTTTTTTTTTTAAGATTTTATTTATTTGGGAGAGAGAGAATGAGAGAGAGAGAGAGCATGAGAGGGGGTCAGGGTCAGAGGGAGAAGCAGATGCCCTGCAAAGCAGGGAGCCCGATGAGGGACTTGATCCATCACCTGAGCCGAAGGCAATTGCTTAACCAACTGAGCCACCCAGGTGCCCCTGAATTGATTCTTTTATCATAAATATCCCTCTTTATCCCTGGAAATGAATTTGGTTCCAGAATCTACCTTGGTATTAATTTAGCCACTCCAGCTTTCCTTTGATTGGTGTTTACATGGTATATCTTTTCCACCCTTTTCTCTTTAAAGTTAACGTACTGGGGAGCCTGGGTGGCTCAGTGGGTTGAGTGTCTGACTCTTGATTTCAGGTCAGGTCATGATCCGAGTTGTGAGACCAAGCCCAGGCATAGGGTTTTGTGATGGGCATGCAGCCAGCTTAAGATTCTCTCTCTTCTGTGCAACCCCCCCACACATTGCACATACAGGCACACACTCGCAAAAGAAAAAAAGCCTTAAAAAAAAAAAAGTGAACCTACTGGTTCACTTATTTTTAAAGATCTATTTATCTATTTGAGAGAGAGAGAGAGAAATCGAGAGAGCATGGAGGGGAGGGGAAGAGGGACAGGTAGAGAGAATCTCAAGCAGACTCAATGCTGAGCATGGAGCCTGAGGTGGGGCTCGAGCTCAGGACCCTGAGATCACTACCTGAGCTGAAACCAAGAGCCAGACACTTTACCGACTCTGCCACCCCTTATAAAGTGGGTTTCTTATAAAGCTTTTTTTGTTTTGTTTTTTAATACCCAGTATAAAGAATCTTTGCCTTTTAATTGGCATGTAAACTATTTACATTCGTCACGATTGATGTGCTTGGATTTAAAGCTTCATCTTGGCTTGTTTTCTGTCTCATCTATTCTGTTGTGTGCAATTTTACATCTTGCCTTTTTCCACTTTAATCATATTATTTTTCAAAGCTAGGTAATATTGACATACTATATTTTAACCTTCCCTTATTATTCAGCATTTTGTTTTTGTTTTGTTGTTTTTTAAAGATTTTATTTACTTGAGAGACAGAGAGAGAATGAGCAGGGAGAGTGGCAGAGGGAGACGTAGAAGCTGACTCCCTGCTTAGCAGGGAGCCTGATGCAGGGCTAGATCTCAGGATGCTGGGATCATGACCTGACCCAAGGCAGATGCTTAACCCATTGAGCCACCCAGGTGCCCCTTATTCAGCATTTTGGCTGCTTCCAGTTAATCATTGTGAACATTATTACACAAGTGGCTTCCCCTAACTTGGTAATTGTATCAGTAAGATTAATTTCTCCAACTGTAGTGAGTGGTTATGGCTTGGGCTTTGGAGTCACAAAACATGTACACTAATCCCAGCTCAGCCCCTTAACTAGTTGTGACCTTGAGAAAGTTACTTTCTCTAAGCCTGTTTCTGAAGCTATACAATGAAGCTATTGAAAGTTCCTACCACCAGAGATTGCTGTGTGAATTAAATAAGATAACTTGTATGGAGCATTTATCAGTGCCTGATACATGGTAAACTTTGAATGTTATTGCAATGAATGAATCCACTGCAAGTAAGTAGGGTTAGGCCTGGCCATAGTTTTTTTTTTTTTTTTCAATAAATTGCCTATTTATTAGAAACCCCTATCCCATCATATATTTCCTTTGTGAGTTTCTTCTGTAAGTTACTAAGATCTTAATGTTTTTGTTAAATATGAGCTTTTTAAATAGTTATTTTCCAGCCTTTTTTTTTACATTTGTAATTCTGTATAAATCTGACCATATTTTTAAAAATTTTGTCATTTCTGTAATTTCCTCAGAGGATACACCTGCCAGAATATTGTTGGACTTCACTGTTCTGCAGACATTCTTGGAGGCACTTTATACTCTTTACATCCATGAATGTTGTATATACCATTACCTTCTCTTCCATTAATTCTCTAAGTTCCAAAGGAAATTCATGTCTTTATATAAACTGTTTTTACTAATTTACTCCTTTGTGAGTTTTCTTTTTCCAGCTGGTGAGTGCTGACAGAATGCTCTTGATACTTGTGTCTAGCTTTTATTATTTTTTAATGTTTATTTATTTATTTGACAGAGAGAGTACAAGCTGGGGGAGCAGCAGGCAAAGGAAGAGGGAGAAGTAGGCTCCCCGCTGATCAGGGAGCCCGATGTGGGACTCAATCCCAGGACCTGAGATCACCATCTGAGCCAAAGGCAATGCTTAACCGACTGAGCCACCCAGGCACCCCTGTTTATTTTTAAATTTATTTTTATTTTAGAGCAGGGGGGAGGGGCAGAGGGAGAGGGAGAGAGAGAATCTCAAGCAGACTTCCCACTGAGTGTAGAGTCCAACACGGGGCTCGACCTCACAATCCTGAGATCATGACCCAAGTTGCAATCATGAGTCAGAGGCTTAACCAACTGTGCCACCCAGGCACCCCTTCTGTCTAGATTTTATCAAACTTGGTTCTGTATTAAAATGTTGCTAAGGTATCTTAGGTTCTTCAATTCCAAAGCTTTATAGCATTTACAGTGATTATCTTTTTTTTTTAACCCGTGTAAAAAGAACAATATTAACAATAGTCATTTTGTACTGAGAACCAAAGTCAAATTGTCTTAAATGTTCTCCCCAAGATTCTATAAAATGTATTATACCTCCCATTCCAACATACTATCTCATGGCATCTGAAATGTTCCCTACCAGACTGTTAAAAGATTATGAGGATATGGGGCCATGCCCATCGTTTTCATTTCTCTATTGTTAGTGCCTGACCCATTGTGGGTACACTCCCTGACCAAATCTCACGTATGGCAGTGTAACTTAGCCCTATAAGGAGCACTTTACTTTTTTAAACTTTAAAGACTGACAATAATCCAGGAACCATGCCCTGAATTTGCCCCAGGTTTCATATTATTAGCTGAATTTCAATTTAGAGTGAAGACCCTGGAAAATTCTTTGTAGGCAGAAGTATTTGGCAAGAAAAGGGAAAGCCAGTAAGTATGGGATAGTTGTGGTAATTACAACTGCAGGAGTTAACAGTGTTTTAACCACAACCAAATAAATAAAAAGTCCCCAATAGGTGGTCATTCCTAATATCCATCATCAGGGGAAGAAGTCTGGTAGAGATAAAAAACCAAAATGATGGAGACCTGGGGATGCAGAAGTTTACACTTTGGATTCTGGTGCAAAAGGTCAAATTGTGTAGGTCATTGCTAATTTGGCTGACCGTATGTTCTCCCGCGAAGATGCCAGTTTTGAGCTAGTGTGCTGTTTCTAAATCGTAGCTTCCTCAAGGAAGTTTAGACTGGGATAGTGTGAGTCCAGGGTCACAAGCAGAACCTCTACAAAGTATATTCAATGGTTTCTGTTGCATATTCCTCTTTCGCACTCCCTCTCATACTTTTAGTCTCAGCCCTTCTATGGGAATTAGGTTTCTTGTTTTTACTCAAATCAATGTTATGAGAATGCAAGTCAGTGTAGGGAATATTTGTCTCCACCGAGTTCCTTCCAAAGTTAAGATAAAGTCAACATCCTTGGAGGCTCTGCTCATTATTTTAGTAGAGGCAAGCCTTTATTTGCCTAGCTTACTCACATATTCCTAAGAGCTTACAATAGTAGGTGCTCAAAATTAATTTGTAGAACAATTTTTAACTTTTATATCAGCAAAAGGCAGTTAACTTCCACACAGGAAGATGGTGAGAACAAAGAAAGTTGTGAAACTGCTTTGAGGGTGCTATAATACAGCCCTTCACCCTACCAGATTTTATTGTTATATATACAAATTATTTCAAGTTGTGTATTCAAATTTCACCTGCATGTCATACCTAAGTTTTAGTATAGTGTAGGAGATTGCTAGTGACAAATGATTCAAAAGATTGTTCAAATCTTTATAGAGAACTTTGTGGTAAATTAGTTTCAGTAATCAGGAGTATCAAAGTTCACAAACTGCAAAATACTCCCTCCTGATAGGGTAGCTTCCCAAATGGTGGATTTAAGATTTCATTAGACAATAAGACAGGCCATTAATTCTTCGAGATTTAAATCCTATGCTGAGGGTGCCAGGCTGGCTCACTTGGTAGGGCATGCAACTCTTGGATCTTGGGGGTTGTAAATTCAAGTCCCACGTTGGCTGTAGAGATTAAAAAAAAAAAAAAGTAAATTCTATACTATTTAAGTAGTGACTGCTTCATAATAACTTTATGCTCCCAACTATTCCTGGAGTAAACTTTGATCTTAAACATTTTTTTTTTTTTTACTTAAGAAATCAGGTGTTTTAGAAAATTGGAAAGGTTGAGAATTTCTATCCCAGTAACAGATTTTGACTTCACATTCCTCAATATTCTATCAAGATAATTACACCTATATTTAAAAATCTGACTCAAGCCCTTTTTTCCCGTGTCTGTTACTTGGTTGTATCATAAACTAGGACTAAATTTCTATGGTATAGCCTTATAGGGGAAATCCAATTCAGGACCCTCTGCTACGATTTACTCCCTGAAAATTCTTACAGGCTCACCACTCCTTACTACTGCAGTACCCAACTCAGGAATGTTCAAATCACCTAGCTAGAAAAGCACTACCTCCGAGACAGATTACTGTATGCTCCAACCTGGCCAAACTCAGTCATTAGAAGAACTTTTAAGCCCACTTCCTATTTTATACTCTGAATGGTAAATTGGTGTTTTCTAACCCTCACTTAGGAAACTAAACGTTCAGAGAGTAACAGAAGCGTTCCAACTACCTTGCCTTGGTTGTCAACAAAACCTAACATTTTCTCTAAGCATAATGTTGTAGGAGGTCCACATTGACCCCCACCTCCTGCTAATTATATCCTTGTGTATTCCCTTTCCATACTGTAGCAGGATGGTACAGTGGTTGCTGTGTGACCAAGAGAATATGGCAGAAATAAATAGTATGTTGCTTCTGGAGATGGGTCATACAAGAATATGGCTTCTACTGACTCTCGTAGATCACTTGCTCTGAGGGTAGCCAGACACCACTTGGCACCCAGGTAGCCATGGAGAGACACCCATATAGTGAAAAACTGAGTCCCTCCAGTGGAGCGAGTCATTTTAGAAGTTGCTCCTCCAGCCTTAATCAAGCCTTCAATGATGTGGCCCTGGCTGAGTTTCACGGCAACCTGATGATACCTCAAACCAGAACCACCCAGCTAAGATGCTCCTGGATTCCTGACTCAGAAACTGTGGGTGACCATACATGTTTGTGGTTAAGCTGCTAAATTTTGGGATGATGTACCACACAATAATAATTAAGATACACTGGGCAAAGATCACCCGTTGTTTCCTGAATGAGCAAAATTCTAATTACAACACTTCTAAGATAGTGAGTTAATTTGTTAATAACAAAATTTTAAATTCATGTTTCTCTGATATTCAGAAAAAATTTAAGCCATTCCCAAGTCACTCAACTACTGAACTCCTTCCTCACTGCTAAAAAAAAAAAAAAAGAAAAAATTTTGAATATACATTACAGGTAGTCGATATACACTAATAGATCATAACTTAAAGTCAGTTGTTTTTAACAATTACATTTAAAACTTCCCAGCAGTAAGACCTCTCCTTGGATCTTATTTTTTCTCTCACTGGGACAGAATTGCAGATACTCAGCAGTATGCCCAGCAAGTTCCAAAAGGTCTGAATTAAGAGGCCTGGATTGCACTTGGCCTATTTTAATGTTTTAAGTTAAATCTTAAAGAAATGTTAAAGTAAATAAAACAGTATAGCCAAGAGTAAACAATGACTACATATAACTGCTGATCTCAGTATTCAACACACTGCAGGGTTTTCTTTGACATTTACCAGACATCATAGATTACTACCAGAACATCACATAAGTTTATTTCAGATGTAACAGCAATGTTAAAATCAACAAGTTTAATTTTTAACCGCACCAAGTAAACTTAGCCATTTAAGTATTTTTAAAGTTATTCCCTCCAAAAAACTGAGGGAGCTTTTCTTTTCCACCCCACAAACCACGGTTTCCCAATAGTTCTATTTTTGGAGGACTTTCAATTGATGAGTAAACTGCTTTGGGGATATTTTAGAACTTCTTTCCCCAAATGAAAACTAGTCTGGACAAATTATATATTGCATAGATTTCTCTGGAGATTCTTTTCTTTAGAACCTAAATGTAATTACCATAAGGATAATTTTTACCTATTTGTCCCATAGTAAAAACTATCTGTCCTAAAAAATATGATGGATATATCCTCTGAACTTCCAGTTAATTGTTTTACTTACCTCAACAATTTTTATGTTCCAAAATAACCAACTCAACATGGGACATTGAGTCTTTACTGACTCACAGGCATGTGAACTAGTGCCCAGCTTCTACATCCTCCTCTTCCTTAAATGGATGGAATTACTTAATACAAGTTTGATGTAGGACAATTAACCCTTTCCAAACAAGTCTGATGTACGACAAACCTTTTCAAACACACAGTTTAGGTAAAGTCATTGTCTACTGTGGAAAAAGAAACTATAACGATAGGGAGCCTACATACTCAATTCAAAATTTAATTTTTTTCCCCTCCTTAAATAACATGTACTTAATTGTCATGAGGCAGCTATTCAGTTTTCAATAACCACATTTAGGGATACATTCATAGGACTGATTAGATAGTCCTGGTGAAATGGTTATAGAAATAGAGGCAGTGTCATCTCAGAAAACTCATTTATATATCAAAATCTATTCTGATACCTGGAAGTTTACAAAAAGGCTGAATTCTTCAAACTAAGTATGCCTTCTGTAACTCAAGCACTCTTCTCTTGGCAAGAGCAAGCTGAAGCTTATCCATGAAGGTAAAGGTGCTTAATGCTAACTTTTTTTCTAAGCTTATATTTGGACTGCTGTAGAAACTGATACCCAAGAAACCAGCATGGTCTTTCTACATTTTTACTATCTTAAGATTCAAATCCTATAAACTCATTCAACTATCTTCCTTTTCCTGTATTACTCTTGGCACTCAATTAAGACCGCTGAAGTCTACTGTACTTTGTACTTTCACATTCTCAAAAAAGATTATAAAATGTGCATAAACATTGTGTAAAATAATTTTGTCATTTAACGTATTTGGAGAGATGAGATTTCTATTACCAGAATTTACATGAGGATAAATATTATGAATCAAACTTCCTTTTAAAGTCAAATGACAAGAAAATTCAAGCCCCGTGCATGTTTTAAAGTCTAATGAGAACACTTCATGGGCCACTAGTATTGGCAATCTAGAAAATTTTAAATATTGGATAAGGGGCTATGGAGGAAAACATGAAAATTTCAGAAGTCTCCTATCTTACAAAAAGTTATCAACCAGTCCAAGCCACTCCCTATGTGCCAGAAAATGATCTGGCATAAACCAGTCCCATCAGTAGAGGAGGTCACAGTGACGTTTACGTTATTAACACTTCTGAACTTCTACTTTTCCAAATATGGAAGCAATATGTTTAACAATTCCCCCTCCCCCAAATCCTTAAGCTCATTATCACAGGCACAGAAAATAAGCAAATCTGGGATGTTCTCCAACAGATAAGCAGTAGCACAGCTATGTTATTCTCAAAAATACTGTCTAGATATTCTTCCTTATATAATCAAACGCTCCGTGGCCACGCTTTTGACAGTCTACATTAGCTGACATTAAATGCATTTATTGTGCCACGAGTCCACCTAAGCTTCCTTTTAGGTGTTTTTTAGTATGTCCAAGAGACAATACCTGCTTCAGGTTTATCTTTAGGGGTATTGACCTATAAGGACATCAACTCCCATTTTTAAGGTTAGACTAACTATTGTGGGTTTACTGAAGAAAAAGGACAGGAAAAAAAAAGTAAATCACAACAAACCTCTTTAGGTCAGTTAAAGGCCATTATCTCTAGCTGGGATATTAAAAAAAATTAATCTCACCAGCCACACTCTAAAAGTTAATGCCACTAATAACAATCAACAGCAGGAAAAATAAACCTGCTAACAACCAGTCCACTCATTAGCAAAAAGCAGTTTAACTCAAATACTGAGACCAAAGTAAAACACTACCTACCCAAACTGTCCCACCCACCCTCAGCAAGGAAGAAAGAAATAACTGCTTAAAAAAACAAAATAAGCTTAGTACTTCTTACAAGGATAACAATGGTCCAGCTCCTGAGACAACACTCAGAAGGACAAAAGGTGGAGTGAAGGCAATGTCTAGGGATTAGTATCCCACAGTCTTGAAAAACCCAAAGTACCACAAACACACTACACTTGTCTTTGAATTAGAGAACAAGATATTGCTGCTGTTTTTTTGTCTTTTGATATATACAACATTTTGTAGGCTCTGCCCTTCAATGTGAAAGCAGGACGTTAAAAAAAAAACTGACACTGACACCCAAATTTTTGGGACCATATATATCTTAACTGTGAAACCAAACAGACCTATACCTCCTCCTTCCTACAATCAAACCACCTCACAAAAATAAGAGAACTAAAACAATCCAAACATGATTAATTTTAAAGTCCTTGGAAGTATTAAACCTTTTTTAGAGGAAAGAAAAAGAAAGAAAGGAGGACAAACAAGAACAAGAAGGGAGGGGGAAAAGAAAGAGGGGGGGAAATCAATGGGCCTCTCTTTTATTTGGCGACAAGCAAGTGCAAGAAAGTTCATTTCTAATTTGTTCAGTTGTCTGTCTTTTGCACATCTGCATTCTGGCCAGAAGGGACTTTGAGGTTTTTCTGCAACACATGAGCATCTGCTGGCTCTATCCTCTTATAGTAGTTCTTCTTTGTCTCAATAATCTCAAAGCCAAACTTCCTGTAGAAGTCAATTGCCGACTCATTGCTGATCTGGACATGCCTGAGACACAGGAGAGTATCAGGAAAAAAAAAAAAGATTTCATTAGCTTTTGTGTATTCTCCACAAATAGTTTCAAAGTGGTCAGAGCTGGAATACTGCACACAATTGTTAGATTCTCCTCATAATTACTAACAATCAACAAAGATTAGGTATTCCTCTCAGAAAAACCTAACTATTACATTTGCAAGACAGCTGGCTGAGGTTAGGAGGCTGAGAAATAGTGTTTGCTCTTACAATCAACAAAGGGCAAAGTACCCTTGCTAGCATAATATTTTTCACTGCAAGGGGAGAAAAGATTCCAGTAATTAAAAATGGGTAAATAACCACAGGAATGATTCAAAGCCATATTAACACATGCAGGAAAAAAAAAAGAAAAAGAAAAAAGAAAAATAACATAACTGGGGTCTAAATGCCTGAATATATCTGATTTATAAAAAACATGCTATATTTTGAAATAAATAATTTGAGCTTTCTCAATTACTCTTCAAAATAGCATTATATAATTTAATCTCTCCCACTGCCAATGTTAAAATGAGAATAATCTCCCATATTATAAAAAATCCATAGTTGCGATCTAACCTTGGCTCTTAATCTGAAATCTAGAATATTAATACTATATTAATATCAGCTAGGTACTCTCTGATTTTGATTATTAAACTCTACTACTAATGAACATATCACTGAGAACCTTAAACAAAACCCAGAGAACAGAGAGCATGAGAAAAGTAGTATTAATGTTACAAATTCTTCAATTCTGAAGACTTGAGTTTTAATCTTGGTTTAATCTCTGTGACTTTGGAGCTCCCACCCCAACATAATAAAGCAAAATGAGAATGTTTTATCTCAGATTCCTTATTTATTATTGAAACAAAACAAAACTTCATAACCACTACTTCCATGGTTTTTCCAAAAGACAATGAAGTAAGTAACCAGATTTTAAAGTTCCTAGTAAAGATTTCTATAGCCAATCTATTAAATTCTTTAGATAAGTACATTAAATATCATTTCACTTACAGATAGATGTTGTCAAAAGTGCCATCTTTTTCACAGATGTTTAAGACATGATTTAACATTTTAGTTCCTATTAACAAGACAAAGAACAAATAAGTAATTTCATAAAAATCAATCTTTACATTACACATCTAACTGCCATCTTAACACTTATTGCATCCTACTAGAATTTGAGGTAAACACAAGACAACCTGATTTTTGAAAATTTTGTTCTTTCCCTATATTATCTACATAAGTTTAAAACTCATAGCAGAAAAGCAACCTTTATATATAAGCCCTTCCATGTAAAAGGAACAGAAAAAGCAAAAGGGACATTGATAACAAATCTACATAGGGTTTCCAGTTGAAATATGTTAATAAAGTTATTTTCCACCTTATATATTTCAGTAACTCTTTCCCAATATTCCCAAAAGAAATGGTTTGACTCACTAGGTCAGAAACAGTAACGATGTATTTATGCTTCTTTAAACAAATAAAAAAACACAAATAATTTTACCTATTCCTAGCCTTCGGTATGGTGCCAGACATCCTAGTGTCATGATGTAAAGTCTCTTCTGATTCTGTGAATGATCCACCCTACAGCATACTGCACCTACTGCAATATCATTGAAATAGGCTGCCATGGGAAATATAAAAATATAAAGCTCAAAGACAGAATAACACATTTTATTCAATCTTCCTCCCCCTCTGTAAGAACTAAATTATTGCTATTGGCAATACATTTTATCAGCTACTATGAATATCAATAGCTTCAAAAATTTCCTACTTCTTTTTAGGGATTTAAATCTCTTCTAGAGTAAATACAAATATGTGAAAACATAGGCACACACTGAATTAGAGAAGATATTTAGCATTTCCTTTTAAAATTCAAATACTGTCTTGGTTTTTCTGAGATTTTTCTCAGAACCTGAATCACCCCCGTTTCCTCACTTGTAAAACAAGGGGATTAAATTAGTTAACTCTGCTCTAATATCAAAAACTAGGGTCAAGAACACCAACAAACAAATGAAGGGGGGGAAGAAAAACCGTATTATACCAAGTTTTGCTAGCTCGCCAACCTCCAGCACATCCTTGTAGAACTTGTCATTGTAGCTGACTGGAAAGATGACCTGGTTTAATCTCTTCAACTGTTTAATATTGTGTGGTGTCACATCTCCCAGCTCGATCCGGCTACTGGAACAAACCAAAATGTACTCAATAAAATATAATCAGCTTCATTTGTTAAGATGAACATATTTAGAAGAGTACCAAGTCTTTCTTACATGACTGATAAATCTAACCTTTCATAGTGACTTTATACTCCTAGAAAGACTACCATTTATAAGAAGATTCTGCCAGCCATTCCAGATTCAATCTGTAGCTTTCATACAACTGTATATATTTAGAGATAAATACAGTAAACGACAATTACTAAGAAGGGCAAACTAATATTCTATATAAATGCCAAAAATTTCTTGTAATTTACAGTTCAGAAAAATTTAGACATCTATTACTGATCAAAAGGACTGATGATACCAAATGTTGGCAAAGGGGCGGCAAATGGGAATGGCAAAAATGTAAACAGACACTATCTCTGGAAGACAATCTAGTACTACCTATCAAAAAGCCTGAAGGTCCATCTCCTTTATGGAAGTAATCCTACTCTAGAAGTTTATTCTGAAAAAATAATCCAAATAGGCAAAAGTTATGTATATTCTATTAACTGAGCTAGGAACAACCCACAACAGTCATATGGGGTGGTATTCGAAATCCAGATTCCTGGACCTCACCCTACTTTCAGAGGCAGAATCTCTGGAAATGAAACAAAGGAATCCACCTGGGAAGGGTGTCTGAAAACTACTTATCAAGAACCCAACAGTAGTATTTCTAAAATAATATATGTAATCAAAACAATCGGTTCCATGGGAAAAGGAATTTAAGGCTAAAAAGATTCAGACTCACAGTAACAAAGCTGTGTTGCCTCTAGACAGTCAACAAAAGGATTTTTTAATAGCTCAAGTCAATATCACTACCATAAACTGAAGGACAAATCTGAATACCACTAGCACTATCATTAGTAGAGTTGCTTACATACATTATTGGTCTTCTTAAAAATCACAACAGTAGATGACAAAATCCTTTAAAGATCAAATCAAAATAAAAGTGAGTTGAAAAATAAAATAACCTGATGCCATCCAAGTACTTAGAAAATGGGGGTCCTACTCACTGGGTGCTAGGTGCTAGTTCCAGATAACAATGGCATTAGTCAATAGCAGGGAAATGCAAACAACACACCCTAATTAATCATTTACATCATATGCATATAGGTTTTGAAAACTGTTGGAGGGACTCCTGGGAGGCTCAGCTGGTTAAGCATCTGCCTTTGGCTCAGGTCCTGATCCCAGGCTCCTGGGATCAAGTCCCACATCGGGCTCCAGTCCCACATCGGGCTCCTTGCTCAGCAGGGAGTCTGCTTCTCCCTCTGCCTGCTCTGCTGCCACTCCCTCTGCTTGTGCTCTCTCTCTGCAAATATAAGATTTTTTTTTTAAAGATTTTATTTATTTGACAGAGACACAGCGAGAGAGGGAACACAAGCAGGGGGAATGGGAGAGGGAGAAGCAGGCTTCCCGCTGAGCAGAGAGCCCAATGTGGGGCTCCATCCCAGGACTGTGGGATCATGACCTGAGCCAAAGGCAGACGCTTAACGACTGAGCCACCCAGGAGCCCCAAATAAGTAAGATCTTAAAAACAAAACAAAACAAAACGAAAAAACCCTGTTGGAGAAATGACTAATGAGAATGTTAATCATCACACTTTTATAATGGTAAAAAGGAAAAACCTAAGTGTCCCCAATAGGGAACTGGTTAAATAAAGCATGCATGACACATTTATATTATTAGCACAGAAACACTGATACATTGTTTGTGTGTGTGTGGGGGAAACACATTCTCAATATACATATGTAATACATAAATATATAAAATAGCTTTTCTTAATATATAGAAAAAATGCTGTAAACCATATATAAAAAATGTGTGATCAGAATTGTGGTTAGCACCTGGCTGGCTCAGTTCAGTAGAACATGAGATTCTTAATCTCAGGGTTTTAAGTTTGAGCCCCATGTTGGGTGAAGAGATTACTTAAATATACAATCTTTAAAATAATAATAAGAATGGTGGGTAATTTTAAAAAAAATATTCTCTGAAATGTTATAATTTAGATTATTAGAAAATAGAATATAGACCATAATGCTCATTTGGAACTTTAGCCTACCTCCCTCAATTATTTTATTTTTATGCTGTTTTTTACTACTTACTGTGACCAACCACCCTTGCATATCTTGTATATTTTCTTAAAATCTGAGCACAGTTTCTTAGTAGCCACACAAATTCTTAAGATGCAAACATCATTGTAAAAAATATTTGTTATATTTTCTTCCAATTTCCAGACACATTAAGTAAATATGGGTAAATACAGCCTCTCCTAAGTATTTCACAACTAAAATGAATTCTTTTTGTGAGATTCAGGTCCGCTTTAACTAGGTTTTATCTCATTCACAGAACTCCTCTATTTATTAAAGCAGACCCTGGCTTTCTCTTCTTTAAGGCTGAAGTAAATAACATTTTACCCAAAACTTTTTTCTGATTAATACCTACTTAGGCTCATTTACCCACCATCTACCACTCACAGACCTTTTATTAGCAGATACAGTTATACCGTAAAATACAGGGAACATGGGGTGCCTGGGTGGCAGAGTTGGTTAAGCGTGGTTAAGCGTCTGACTCTTGGTTTCTGTCAGGTCGATATTTCAGGGTCATGAGATCAAGCCCTGCGTCAAGCTCTCTGCTCAGCGCAGAGTCCACCTAAAGAGTCTCTCCCTTTCCTTTGGCCCCTCCACCCCTCTGAAATAAATAAATCTTGAAAACAAAAAAAAAATACAGGGATCACATCTCACCTACACTGTGTTCTTTTTTTTTTAAGATTTTATTTATTTATTTGAGAGAGAGAGAGAATGAGAGATAGAGAGCACAAGAGGGAAGAGGGTCAGAGGGAGAAGCAGACTCCCTGCTGAGCAGGGAGCCCGATGCGGAACTTGATCCCAGGACTCCAGGATCATGACCTGGGCCGAAGGCAGTCGCTTAACCAACTGAGCCACCCAGGCGCCCTACACTGTGTTCTTTTCTTTAGAAAAAGGATTTCTACCATTTAATTAATATATCACCTCGCATTTTTTTGTAAGAACACTTATGTTCTACTCTCTCAGCAATTTTCAATTATATGCATTAGATCCTCAGACCTTATTCATTTTACAGCTGAAAATTTGTACCTTTTTACCAACTTCTCCCTATTCCCCGCACCCTGGCAACCACTTATCTACTCTGTTTCTATGAGTTTGACTTTTTTATTTTTAGATTTCACATATAAGTGATACCATGCAGTGTTTGTCTTTGTCTGGTTTATTTCACTTAGCATAATGCTACTCTTTAACTGAGTACAGCATTTCAAATTTGGTACAGTAACATATTTTAAATATATGGCATTTATTGATATTTAGAGCACAGTATTTAAAAATTATCCACTGCAATTAAAAAAGAGTCAAGATGCTGTATTTTAAGTCATTGAAAAACTACATTATGAAATCTAATCATAAACAACAATAAAGAAAAACTTAACCTAGGAAGTCAAGCTTCTAAATTTTAAGTGAAAGAACATGAGTTTTTAAAAAGTTTAAAGAATGATTTCCAGGTGTGGCGCCTCGCTGGCTCAGTTGGAAGAGCATGCAACTCTTTATCTCGAGTTTGAGCCCCACACTGGGTGCAGAGATTACTTAAAAATAAATAAACACTTAAAAAAATGATTTCTAGGTAATTGCCAGGCTTCAAGTATCTTTATAATTTTTAAAAGGATAATAACCAGGTATTTCTTAACTTCATACAGAAGGAAAAGGTGGTTATGGCTCAATGTGCTAGATTAAATCTAATAAAAATTAACTACTAAAAGTTTCCATTAGAGTAGGTAGATCAAGCCTAAATACAGAACATTGCATTACATCATTAGGGAATAGGCAGCTTAATCTTTCCCTGCTCAATTAAAAAAAAAATACGTCTTAATTTGAAAAAAAGCCCATCACCATAGAAATGACTTAGGAAGTGAAAATATTCTACAAGACTATTACCAGAAATAAGTTTGATGTATATAGTCTTCCTATATTTTTCTATGCATATATATATATATATATATATACACACACATACATATTTCAAAACAGAATTGGGATACTATGAATATTCTTCGGTAGCTGTTTAAGAAATCTCTATTAAACATAACTTTGTCAACAAAATTTACCTTAAATACAGTTTAACTTTCACGAACATGATATGTCTGATTGAAATGGAATATTTCTGTGATCTTGATCACTTAGCTCTGAATTATTTTAAAATGTGGATATTCTAAGTATATCAGAGTAATAGCAACTTGTAAATATAATTTAGCAAAGAACATGTAGTATCAAAGGTATAAACAGAGTGCTATACAGAAATGTCAAGAAAATGAGAACATGATTGTAAACAACCAACAAGCTTTTAGAAGTTAAAAGAACTTTTAAAGTAAGTCAAAAGGAATTCCAGGGCGCCTGGGTGGCTCAGTCGTTAAGCGTCTGCCTTTGGCTCAGGTCATGATCCCAGGGTCCTGGGATCGAGTCCTGCGTCAGGCTCCCTGTTCCGTGGGAAGCCTGCTTCTCCCTCTCCCACTCCCCCTGCTTGTGTTCCTGCTCTCGCTCTCTGTCAAATAAATAAATTAATTAATTAAAAAAAAGGAATTCCAAAAAAACCCTAGGAATTCCAAAATCTCCATTAGAAAATTAAATAGTGTCCAAGAGTTCTGTGAATCTATAATTTTCTAAAGTTCTTATGAACATAACAGTTGCCTATTCAAAGCATAAATCAGGTATTTCAATAAATATTTGAACACCTATTTGCTAACACCTGGAATGCAAAGGAGTTTATACCTACTAGGAAATACAGTGTCTGAGTGTGTATATTTATTACACATATTCACATATGTGTATATAAATATATTATACATAACATATATAAAATACAATGTCTTAGTAAGAGCACATGCACACAAAGTACAAAAATAATACTAGAGTGAAAGTGCTCCTGGGAACAGATGTGAAGGGTGACTAAGAGTTTGTTTTGTGGGAAGGCAAGAAATGAAATTTTTTTTTTAAGATTTTATTTATTTGACAGAGCACAAGCAGGGAGAAGAAGGCTCTCTGCTGTGCAGAGACTGTTCACAATGTCTCCTCCACAAAGAACCACAAAGCCATTGTGGAAAGAGCAGTCAGCTGGCCATCAGAGCTACCAATCCCAATGCCAGGCTGCACTGAAGAAAATGTAGACAGCTTATACACACATTGCATTCGTGTTAATAAAACCATAAAACTACAAAAAAAAAAAAAGGTGTACTTTGTGTAAATGTGGAAGCTGAGATTGGAGTGGGAGAACACCAATTTTATGAGGGGCTTGCACATAAAGATGGTACTCGGCTGTCTTCTCTAGCTACACTTATTCTCGTGGTTGACCTCAAGATAATCTTACCACTTTAATGCTGCCATCTTCGAAATCTGTCTCTAGCTTAGACATCACTCCTAAACTCCAAAGCATATGTAGTAGACAATTCAAATTAAACATACCCAAAACTAGATCTCCGATCCCCTTCCCCCAAATCTGCTTCACCTGCAGCTTTCTCTGTTGATAGCCTTCCCATCCTTGACTGCAAGTTACTCTCTTACCTCCTTTATTTAAAATGATACCTCAAGAAAGATTATTCTGAGAAATCTGTTTTTCTTTGTAATATTCCTGACAGGCTTTCTTATCAATCAGGATTATGTTTGGCCTTGAACAAAGTTTGGAAGTGTTCCTTCTTACTCTTCAGTTTTGTCAATGTTTGCTTCAGGTATTTCCAAGTTATATTAAGAGCGTAACTATTTGGGACTGTTATAAGTTGATGAATTGGTCCTTTTATCCTTTTGAAATGTCCTTTTTGCTGTAATATTCCGTCTCAAAATCTACTTTGTTCAATACATACCGTTTTTTTCTACTCAATGCTGCACATGTATCTTTTACCATCTATTACTTTCAACTCTTCTATGTCCTTGTAATTTAAAGTGTCTTTTGTAAACAGCATATACTTAAGTCCTGTTCCTCTAATCTGACAACGTATTTTTTAAATTACACAATTCTTTATTCTAAATAGTATGCAATGTGCAGGTATTACTTTTCTTTATTAAAATACCACGAGGGGCGCCTGGGTGGCTCAGTCAGTTGAGTGAATGACTCTTGATTTGGTTTTGGCTCAGGTCAGGATCTCAGAGTCGTGGGATGAGTCCTGCTTTTGGACTCGCGCTCAGTGCAGTCTCCTTAGCCCTAACCCCCCATCCCCTCTGACCCTCCAGAGGCACACGGGCTCTCTATCTTAAATGAATGAGTGAATGAGTGAAATCTTCAAAATAAAAATAAAAAAATAAAATAGCATGATAGAGTAAGGGGGAAAATTGTCATCACATTGAGTCATGCTAATCTTCTCTGTGTCATTCCAATTTTAGTATATATGCTGCCAAAGCAAGCACTGACAACTGGAGCATTTGGTCTGTCCAGACTTAATATAATTATTGATATAGTCTATTCAAGTCCACCAGCTTTCAAATTTTCTATATGTACTCTTAGTTGTTCCTTTATTTCCAAGCCTTTTCTGGGGGATCAATTTTCACTCTTAGCTTTTAAAAAAATGTTTAAAAGTTTACATAAAATAAAATACACTTTTCTTAGTGTATAGTTCTGAGTTTTGACAAACGTGTAACGATAACTATCAAGATTTAGATCAAGATACAGAATGGTTCCATCACCCCAAAAATCTCCCTCATGACCCTCCATAGAGTTTCAACTCTAACAACACTCCCAGGCAACCATTAATGTTTTCTGTTCCCCGTATCTTTGCTTTTTCAAGAATGTCACATAAATGGAATCACATAATACATAGCCATTTGCTTGGCTTCCTTCATTCAACATAATGCCTTTGAGATTTACCACACTGTTGTATCAACAGTTCTTTCCTTGTTATTGCCGAGTAGTATTCCATAGTATGGATATACCACAGTTTATCCTTTTGTTGAAAGGCATTTGGGTCTACATACACATTTCTCTACAGGTTCTTGTGTGAACCTAAGTGTTTAAGATTTCTCTTAAAAGAAGTAATGCTGGGCCATAAATATATGAGAGTTCCAGTTGTTTTGCATTCAGCATTTGGCACTGTCAACCTTTAAAAATTTATGCCATTCTAACAGGCGTGTAATGACAATTCATTGTGGTTTTAATTTGCACGTCCCTAAATAAATGATGTTGAGCATGCTTTCCTTTATTTCTCTGCCTTCATATAACTTCTTTGGTAAAAGGGCTATTCAAATATTTTGCCCATTTAAAACAAACAGGGTTCTCTAACTGGGTTGTAAGTGTATTATGGATACATGTCCTTTGTAAGCTAGTATATTGCAAATAATCTGAGGCCCCTTCCCACTTTTTACATTTCATTTATTTTTCTCTTAAATAGCCTTATGGTATAATTATACACCGTAAAATTCATTTAAATGTATAATTCAATGACTTTTAGACTATTTACAGAGTTGTACAACCATCACCTCAATTCAGCCTTAGAACATTCACATCATACCCCAAAAATCCCTTGTGCAAATCTAAAGTAAATACCTTTTCCTACCCAAAGTCAGCCACTAAATCTACTTTCTATATATCTGCTTTTTCTGGACATTTCATATATAGAATAAATGTGATCTTTTGTACTACTACACTTCTTTCATGCAGCATGATGTTTCTGAGGTTCATCCATGATGTAATGTGTCAGCAGTTGAACAATATTCCACTGTAAGGATATACCACATTTTATTTATCCACTCACCAACTGACGGGCATTTTGACAGTATTATATTCGTGGCCATTATAAATAATGTTATGAATATTGCATATAAGTCTGCGTGTGGACGTAAGCTTTAGTTTTCCCTGGTAGATACCTAGGAGTGGGAGTGCTGGGTTGTGGCAAATATGCGTTTTAAAGAAACCACCTTTCGTAGGTAGAATAATGGCCCCAAAGGACGTCCATGTTCCAATCCCAAGAATCTTTAATACATTATTTTACATGGAAAATGCACTTTGCAAGATATGATTAAGACCTTGAGATGGGAAGATTAACCAGGACTATCTGGGTGGGCCCAATGTAATCAAAGAGGTCCTTAAGGATCAGAGAAGAGAATAGGACAAAAGAAGCAGAAACGAGAGATTTAAGATGCTACGCTGCAAGCTTTGAAGATTAAGGACTACGAAACAAGGAATACACGTGGCCTTAGAGAAGCTGAAAAGGCAAGGAAACAATTCTCATCTAGAACCTCTAGAAGAAACATAATCTTGTTGTATTAGTTTCCTAGTGCTGCTTTAAGGAATTACCACTGAGTGGCTTAAAAGAGAAATTTATTCTCTGGAGGCTGGAAGTTCAAAATCAGGTCAGCAGGGCCATGCTCTCTGAATCTGGAGTAGAATCCTTCCTTGCCTCTGCCAGCTCCTGGTGGCCTCAGATATTTCTTGGCTTGAGGCAATAACAAGTCTAATGTCTGCCTCCATCTTCACTTAGCGTTCTGATGTGTGTACCCCCTTTCCTCTTCCTATAAAGACATTAGTTATTGGATTTAAAGCCCTCTGATCGAGCATGATCTTTTTTTTTTTAAAGATGTTATTTATTTATTTGACAGAGAGAGACATAGAGCGAGAGAGGGAACACAAGCAGGGGGAGTGGGAGAGGGAGAAGCAGGATTCCCACAGAGCGGAGAGCCCGATGCGGGGCTCGATCCCAGGACCCTGCGGTCACGACCTGAGCTGAAGGCAGACGCCCAATGACTGAGCCACCCAGGTGCCCCTAGCATGACCATCTTAATTACATCTGCAAAGACCCTATTTCTTTCTTTCTTTCAAGATTTTATTTATTTGAGAGAGCATGAAAAGGAGAGAGAGGAGGGGCAGAAGGAGAGGGAGAAGTAGACTCCCCACTGAGCAGGAAGCCCAATGCATGGCTCGATCCCAGGACCCTCGGATCATGACCTGAGCCACTTAACTGACTGAGCCACCCAGGTGCCCTGAAAAGACCCTATTTCTAAATAAGGTCATGTGCTGAAGTTCCAAGTAGACATGAATTTTTCTTGGGGGGGGGAGGTACTATTTAAAATCACTATACCTACCAACACCTTGATTTTAACTCAGTAAAACCCATTTCAGATTTTTGATCATAAGAACTAAGGTAATAATTTGTTTTTAAGCAATTAACTTTGTATTATTTTGTTATACCAGTAATGGAAAACTAGTACATTGCTAAACCGTCCAAAGTGGCTGAACCATTTGCATTCCTACCAACAGTGCATTAGGGTTCTAGTTTTTCTACATCCTCACCAACACTTTTTTTTAAAGATTTATTTATTTATTTGAGAAACTGTGTGCATGAGAGAGCAGGGGGAGGGGCAGAGGGAGAGAGAATCTCAAGCAGACTCCCTGCTGAGCGAGGAGACCACTGTGGGGCTCAATCCCAAGACCCTGAGATCATGACCTGAGCCAAAACCAAGAGTTGGATGCTTAACCAGAATGAGGCACCAGGTACCCCTCACCAACACTTTTTATTGTCTTTCCATTTATGCCATTTTAGTGGTATGAAGTGATAATCTCATTAGATGTGCACTTCTCTAATGACTAATAATGCCGAGCATCCTTCTGGATGGTTATTAGCCAACTGTCCATCTTCTTTGATAAAATGCCTGTTTTTTGCCCATGGTCTAGGCCTGAGAATAAACCAAAAATTTTTACAGTAATAAGAATTCCCATTTTTATATTGGATTGCTTATTTTGAGTCGTAAGGAGTTCTTTATATATTCTGGATACAAATTCTTTATCAGATATATAATTTGCAACTATTTTCACCCAATTTTTGGCTTGCCTTTTCATTCTAACAGTGTACCATACTAATGTAAACTATTACTAATAGCAGAAATTCTCTGGAATTCTCTGTACCATCTTCACAAATTAAATCTAAAAACTATAAAACTGTTCTAAAGTAAGTTTGTTGGGATGCCTGTGTGGCTCAGTCAGTTAAGCGTCTGCCTTCGCCTCAGGTCATGATCCCGGAGTCCTAGGATTGAGCCCTGCTTCAGGCTCCCTGCTCAATGGGGAGCCTGCTTATCCCTCTCCTTCTGCCCCTCCCCCCAACTCATGCTTCCCCCCCGCCCCCGCTATCTCTCTAATAAAATGTAAAAAAAAAAAATAAGTTTTTTTTTTTTTTAAAGGAGAAGCTGTCAGATTAAGAGGTGATGAGACATTTCAGCCACTTAAAATGTGTGGAGGACCTTTTTGGATTTTAACTTGAAAAAGACATAAGACAAATAAGAAAAAGCAAATACAGACTGGGCATCAGATCATAAGATATTAGGTGTAACAGTATTATAGTTACTTTTTTTTTTAAAGTCTCCATGATAAAGACTCATACTGTATTATTTACAGATAGAATGAGATAGTACTTCAAGAATTTCCTTTGAAGTACTCCAGCAAAAAAGGAAAAATGGGAAAGTATTGATCAGGCAAAGACAAAAGAATATGAGAATTAATACTACCTAATGGAATTGAATGCACTGAGGGCTCAATGCACTATTTACTTTTATAGGTGTTTGAAAATTTCCATAACAAAAAATAAACATACATTACTTATTTACATAAGGAACTACAAAGCTGTAGCACTTTGCATTTATGTTAAGTTTTATAGCAACTTTGACTAAAAAAGAACAAAGACATGCTATTTTTGATACTAAAACTCATGGTAGAAAGCACTTGATGCCTGACTTATTCTTGACCATTTGAAAAAACAGTAAAAGGCAAGAATTTCAAACCTTTAACAAACCACAACCCCTCAATTTCCAGCTGTACCAAGCCTTCAGTTTGCAGAAAAGAAATTGAATAAGAGCTGGATAAGAGTGAGCCTTCCGTTCTGGTACAGACTTCCTCCTCTAAATTCATCAATCTCAGGATAGCCTGTTACATAGTCTTTGCCTTTGGTATAAATGGCCACATATCCTGACACTTTTTTCCATTAAAACTACTGTCAAACACGTTTTAGGTAAAATGATCATTAAAAAAAAAATTATTTAGGGTGCCTGGGTGGCTCAGTTGGTTAAGCAACTGCCTTCGGCTCAGGTCATGATCCCGGAGTCCCAGGATCAAGTCCCGCATCAGGCTCCCTGCTCGGTGAGGAGCCTGCTTCTCCCTCTGGCCCTCCCTCCTCTCATGTACACTCTCTCTCTCTCTCATTCTCGCTCTCTCAAATAAATAAATCTTTAAAAAAATAAACAAAAATAAAAATAAAAAAATTATTTATATAACGTAGTTTAAATGCTACCTAATGTGACTGGAAGCAATGTTGGCATTAAGTATATAAAAACAATTAGATAGTAGGGGGAATGCATCCAGAGTTTACATTAATTTAACTCATAAGAATTCCCTTTTGTAACCCATCACTTTGAGAGTTATTTCCTGAAATACAAATACTGCATAATATATATCCTTTGATTATGTGAATAGATCACATTACCAAGAAAATCATAGTGTTTTAGAACATCTAAAACACAACTACTAAAAGAAACACTTGAATTTTAGGGGTAAACAAACAGGAGCCCACAAAGAAGTCCAAGAAACAATTTTCAAGAGACTAGGGAAAAAGTCTATAGAGAAGCAGTGTCACAAAATCCAAGAATGGATTCCAAACCTGCCTATACACCAGAATCACTTTACCAGTTAAAAACTCAGATTTCCACATCCCACTGTGGAATCTTTAATGATTAAGGCTTCTTAAGTTAACCACACAAGTTTGGCATCCACCTAAATTAATAAACTTCCCACTGCATATATTAAACTTCCATCTCCAAGAATTCTGGTAAGGGAAAGAGAGGCTAAGGATGGGCATAGAGAAGAGGATTTCATATAAAATGTTAAATCATTTTCCCTATGTAAGTGACACGGTATATTATGCTATAGCTTTAATGTTTGTGACATAGCTAGTATTGAGAGCTAGTCTCAAATTCAAATCAGCCTGACTCTTGAAACCTGGTTGTTAATCACTACACTGTTTACTTACTTCAGATTAAGATTTCAATGTAATTTATTCTTTTTTAAAGATTTACTTACTTATTTAGAGAAAGAGAACACGCACAAGCAGGGGGAGAGAGAGAATCCCAGGCAGACTCCACGCTGAGCGGAGTCCTACGTGGGGCTTGAGCTCACAACCCTGAGGTCATGACCTGAACCGAAATCAAGAGTCAGATGTTTAAATGACTGAGCCTTGAGGGCGCCCCACATTTCAGTGTAATTTAACAACATAAACTATCTTAATTGATCAATTTAGGACCTCTACTCTGTAGATAAGCCCCAAATTCCTGGACTAAAAGTCAAATCTGCTACATATATTAGACACAACAATTTCTTGTTTTTAATTTAAGTTGGTTGCTAATATTTAAATCAGAAGCTTTTACATAAAGCCTACATTTCAGCTCTTTTTTTGTACTCACTTATCTTATCTTGGCACCAGTTTACAACCCTAACTATAAAAAACTGAATACAGTAGTAATTAAAGAAACTATTCTCTTGGCTCAAGTAAATTCATATGACATGTCATTTTTTTCTTGTTTTTCCAATCTATAACAAACTTTGGTATGTTTCTTCATACCAAAGACTTTAGAATAAGGATCTAAAACGGGAAAACTGATATAGCAAAAGTGCCCATGTATACCCAAGTTCTTAGATCTGAACACGGCTACTTGCCCCTTACTTTATACAGCCCATTAGTTATTTATATCAGCACCACAAGATTAATCTGTTAGTCAAATCTCATACCATCTTCGTGCTTAGAATATGGTAGAAAACCTTCACCTGTGGCTTAAAACAAGCACTGTGATACAATAACACCTATTAAGTATTTAACACAGCAACATCAGATAATAAGCACTCAAATGTTTTTAGCTATTAAAGGTAATGTCAATTATGCCCAAAATTATAAAAACAAAATTTAGTGGCAATATTCTGAAGGGCCACAAGATGGAGGTATGACTACACAAAAGTATGTCTTTCTCTACAAAGTCTGAAGTTATACTGCAAAAAGAGAAAATGAAATACTGTATAAAGTTTAAAGTCTAACCATTTATATTTTATGTGAGTATTAAGTACACCTTTTCACAAAATTTTAACTGCTTGGTTACTTCTTGTGCAGACTGTTTATCTGGAAGGAACCTTAGAAGCCACTGGGTCCATTCCTCTTCTTTTCAGATGATAGAGCTGAAACCCAGACAGATGTACCTATGGTTATGCAGCCATTTCTCAATAAAGCCAGAACCAGGCCTATGTCTACAAATTTCCATTACAGTTCAAGATCAGCCATACACAGGACTCCCCTCAAAGGAATCATCTTTACTCAAGGTTATTGAGAGAGAGAAATACAAAACCGGGAACATTTACATAAGGTGTACTAATGATAAAGGTGATTTGTATAAAACTTAAAAAAAAAAGTATTTTAGCAAGGATCTAAGTATGTCCATGGTCCTTTCATAAAAAATTTCAAGGGGCTTAGGGCAGGTAATTTTTTCTTAGCTAGCAGTAATCTGGTTCTAAACTCTTGCCTTCAAGTAAATTACATGAAAGAGTGATTCTTCTAAAGTATAAATTCCTTCAACTTAAAAGTTAAGTCCACTGAGAATTTATCAAAGCACAGCTTAAATACTAATTGTTCATGAGGCCTTAAACTGTCATCCTGCTGAGATTTCCACCTCATCTGAACTATATTATACTGTTTGTACCCTTCCAAGGCACAGCACCTCTGTGCTGTTGTAAGCATTTATTTTTATATCTTATCTCTTCTACTGAACTACAAGACTTAGGGCAGGACCTCAAATATTTCAAGAAACTGATGAATTACTTCCAATAAGTTCAACAATCTCTAGGCCCTTAATTTAACTGATGGGCTGTCTCTCATCTTGTCTAGATTTTAGGGTTTCTCAATCCTAGTACTCCTGATATTCTGGGCTGGATAATTCTTTGTGAAGGGCTTTCTGGAGCACTGTAGGATATTTAGGATCATCTCTAGCCTCTACCCACTAAATGCCCGATCCCACTGTGACAACCCAAAATGCCTCCAGACATTACCAGTTAACCAGGGATGGGAGATGTGACCCTGTGTGACTATCACTGTTGTAGAGATTTAGCAGGTATCAAAAAAGTGATGATGGGTGGATTAGTTCTGCAAGCTGTATCAGTGCAAGTATCAGGTGTGCAAAAATCTCAGCAATTATTTGCTTGTGTACAAGTGCTAAACACACACCAGATATAATCTACTTAAGGTTATAATCTAAAAATAATCAAGTAATTCTTTGAAAAAAATTTTCCACAGCCATCCATATGTTCAATTAGAGCTCCTTCCCAGCTATGGCCTTTCCCTTACTACCACCTAAATGTTGCTTTTACTTCCAAGTCTCTGAATCCAAGCACATATTTTCCAACTGCTTACTAGTTATCTCTACAGGAATCTCACACTCAACACATTGAAAAATGAACTCACCATCCTCCACAGGAAGTTAGAACAGCTACCTCTATCCTCTATTTTTATGAATAGTCCCATCACCCATCCAATATAAAAATCTAGTTTTATATGTACTCTTACATCCCATTTTAATCCCTGTTAATTCTGCTCCCCAAATATCTTCATAATCTGTTCCTATACCCCTTCTCTAAGCAGTATGCCTCAGACCATCATTTTAACACAAATTCTAATAGCCTAATGAAGGGGAAAATAGAGTCAAGTAGACAAAGCCATCACAATGCAGTGAGAATAATCTTTGGAAAACACAAATCTGATCACTTTACTTCTAATGCTTAAGATCTTTCAAAAGCTGCACATAACCTATCAAATGAAATTTGAATAGCACTGCATAAAAAGTCCTTTTCACCTAGCTGTGGCCTGGTCTAGCCTTCTCTCTCCCACCTTGTTTTTTGGCCATATAAAATTTCAAAAATTCCAGAACCCACCAAACTTTCTTTCCTTCTTGGTTCACCTCTGTACGATGTTACTTCATTAGTAGACTAAAGATATTAAACCTATAGATACATTAGTAGATTATGGATGCTTTCCTAGAGCTATAGTAAGGTTTAAGTGAGAATTTATTGCCTGGAGGAGATGTACTAGGTAGCTATAAAAAGTAAAAGGGCCATGAGGCAGGAAGGATGGGAGAGCAGGTCTCAAAAGGCAGACACAAAAGCAAAATCAAGAAAGCAGCATAAAAGAGAACAGTTCAAATATGATTCCAAAGTTTTGTTTCTTGGTATCATAAAAAGTTAGAGCTAATAAGAGACAAGGGATGGCAAACATGTGACCCACATGCCACAGCAGTCATGGTAGATATTAATAACCAATGACATCACTTTTTTTTTTGTTTGGCAATCTGAGAACTCATCAAAGCTATCAGCAGATTAAATACTGATTGATTAAATACTATCAACAGATTAAAACTGGCACATGAATTTCAACTTTTGGCTGTTCCTGTTCAGGTTTAAGCTGTTCTTTCTAAAGAAACCAAGGCCCAGAGGTAAAAAAAAAAACTATTAGTGACCCTACTGCTAACTATTATTAGTGGCACCCTGAACTACAAATTTGTGGCTGCTTTTAATTCAATGCTTTTTGTGTTAAAGTGAGTCTCCTTCAGGAAGATAAATTATGCTGGGGAGTCTGGGTGGCTCTGTCTGTTAAGTGTCCGACTCTTGATTTCAGCTGGGCTCATGATCACATCAGGATGCTGAGTTTGAGCCCTGCTTCTGCTTGCCCCTCTCCCTCCCCCTCTGTCCTTCCCCCAACTTGTGTGCATGCTCTCTCTCAAATAAATATGTAAGATCTTTAAAAAAAGATAAATTATGCTGTGAATAATAATCTACATGGACAGGCAGGGAGGTAATCCAAGTATATCTTTAAATATACTTCAGTTTTCTGGAAAGAGAAATAAGAAATCTTTAAAATGCTCCTAAGTACAATTCTCCTTGCTTAACCTAGTTTATAACAAGTTCCATCTGTAAAAAGTTTTTTCTCATGAGCTGGGTCCTAAACTGGCACCACTCTGACAATATTTACTAATTCAAACGTCTCAACCCCATTTTCTAAAGAACATTAACTTTGGTTGTTTTGCAATTTGAAGTTAAAACACACCTCAATATCCAAATTAAAAACTGGTAAGTTACACAAGTAACAGGTAAGTTACAAACATATACAAATGGCCAATAAAAGTGGGAAATGTCCAACTTCACTAAGTAATCAAATTAACAGTAACAAAAAAGGGGGGGGAGAAATACAATTCATCATCTAATCAGCAAAGTAAAACTAGAGTTAGGCTATTATGTGAATATGTCCTCAAACCCAACTTGTAAAGAAACTGTTATTTCTACCAGTTTACAAATGCTCAATGTATGCCACTCATTCCAGAAGAAGGTAATTTATACCACCAATGGCTGAAATGACAGCTATAATGTCTTCCTTCATTTCCTTAAGGTTTTTTCAAGTGTCCCTTCCCTTCCCCATCAGCCCTTGGAGAAGAAAAGGGCACTCATACACTGTTGGCAGTAATGAATTGCTACTATCTTTCTAGATGTCACCTGGCAACAAATATCAGAGATTTAAAAATACCAGTACCTTCTGATCCAAAAAATTCACTTCTAGGGAATTATCCAAAAGAAATAAGGATGTGTGTCAAGTAGTTTTATAAACAAGTATTCACTGCAGCACTATTGAGGACTGAGAAAAGCCTCTGGACTTGGAAAACAAGGTTTTCCATTAACAGCTTCAGCAATGATAGAGGCAGAATACAGGTCAGGCTAGCTCAGGAGAGGCAAATGGATACTTCCAATTATCCCTTCTCCATCATGGCAGACAAGGTGACTGGATTACAATATTTTAATCTAAAACCAAGAGTGGCCTCAGAATCCTTCATCACAGAGGTATATAACCAGCCACACACTATCTGCCGGCCCACAAACTGCACATTTACTATTTAGAAACACCACCTAAAACTGGATCCTAAGGAAAGAGATGTTTTACACCAACTTTTTTTTTTCAGGGTCTAGCACAGCACTGTCCAAAATACAATTCGAGTCACATAAGTAATTTTAGAATTTGTAGTATCTATATTAACAAGGCAAAAAGAAACAGATGAAATCATTTCAACATGCAACCAAAATAAAAATTAATTTCACTTTTCAAAAAAGTCTTTTTTTATACTAAGTCTTTTTGAAGTTTATTTACTTATTTTTGGTAATGTCTACATGCAACATGAGGCTTAACTCACAACCCCGAGATCAAGAGTCATGTGCTCTTCTGAGTCAGCCAGGCACCCCCATACCAAGTCTTTTTAAAATCCAGCGTGTATTACACAGCAAGTCTCAATTCAGATGCTAATTTTCCTTGGAAATACTGATCTATATTCACATTTCACAAACTTTATAGATTCACCTATCCAGGTTGTTTTAAACATACTTGAAAATTGTCCAACAACTGACTTTGAGTATCAGTTTCTAAAATTAAAATTTTAATTAAAATTCAGTTCCTCAGTAACACAAGCCACATTTCAACTGCTCAACAGCCTACTGTAGCTAGTCATTACTGTATTGCAAAGGACAGGACTAACATTTTTCCAATAAGTTAGGCAATGAATGTATATAGGAACTGATGCAAGAGATCAAATCAAGAGAAAGTAGTGTTCACTATGGGACAATTAAATAGTTTTATAGTTATTAAACTATAATACATAATTTTCATTTCTGTGATGAAAGGGAAGTTTCTATTGGTTACACCTGGTATTTTAATGGTTTCTGTAGGCTGTCCTTGAAAAAAAAAAAAGGACAACCATTTAAATAATTGAGAAGTTGTATCTTTTTCATATGGCACAAAGCTGGAAGCCATAGCTAATATGTGTACGAGAAAATCAGAAGTCAAAAGGATTTCCACAGGCCAAAATGGAAAACATAAGCAAAGTGAAATTTTTTTTTTTTTTAAATTTTATTTGACAGAGAGAGACATAAGCGAGAGAGGGAACACAAGCAGGGGGAGTGGGAGAGGAGAAGCAGGCTTCCCCCACTGAGCAGGGAGCCCAATGCGGGGCTTGATCCCAGGACTCTGGGATCATGACCTGAGGTGAAGGCAGATGCTTAACAACTGAGCCACCCAGGCGCCCCAAGCAAAGTGAAATTTAATGTAGATATTAGTTTGGTCTGGCAAAAGCACTGGCTTTGAAAGATAATGCTTTATATGGATAACCTTTAAAAATCTTTTTCAACCCCAAAATTCATGATTATTCTTTGTTCAGAACTTTACCAACAGTTGTGCGCATTTTTTGGAAAAAAATCACAACAGTGATGGCAACACAGCATTAGTCACCAATGCACACATCTGTATTGGTAGCAGATCTACTTTCTAAATTATATAATGATTTTATTTACAGACAGATACAAACATCTGATCTTATGATTTATGGTGTATTTGTACCTGATCATTTACATATTGAAATAAATATCTTATTATAGTTTACTTTTATTTCTCCCTTATGTTGGTTACACCATTATATTGACTTTCTAAAAAATTGTGGCACAGGTAGGTTATATTTTATGTGAATTCGTCTCAACAAAGCAAGAGAATATTATAAAGTATTTTAAAATACAGTATCTCAATCCAAATCCCACAAATTACTGGCTTCATAGGAGGAGTATGAATTGGAGGTTTACAAAAGTCCGTGAATTCTCCTTCAGCCTCACTGCCTGTCCCCCCTACAAAAACAGCAATACAACCTTAAAAAACAAAAAAAACACCTGTTTTACCGAAGTATAGAATATGTATGGTAAAGAGCACAAATCTTGTTCATAGCTCCTTGACTTTATTACATATGTATACACCTATGCAATCAATATCCAAAGTAAAGATAGAGAATATTTCTAGCACTTCAGAAAACTCTCTTGTGTTCCTTCCGAGTCCATATGCTGTCAGAGGTAACCATATTTCAACATAGATTCTTTTGACTGCAGAATCTCCTATTTTAAACTACATTGTTCTATATATTGTATTATATTATTATCTACTTCCCCATCTTTACTTTGCACGTATTCATATTTTGTTAAGGCCTTTTTTTTTTTTTTAAGTAAGCTCCTCACCCAGCGTAGATCCCAACATGGTACCGAACTCCCAACCAGATCAAAACCCAAGCTGAGATCCAGAGCCAGAAGCTCAACAGACTGAGCCACTCAGGCGCCGCTAAAGACACTTTTGTTAGAACTAATTTATACCTTTTTGCTACAATTCAAAGGTATATGGATTCAGTTTTACTCTCTATTATACTGACTAGTTATATTGCCATCTCAATCATGGCTGTGACTTCTTGCTTGAGTATCACCTTCCCTAGAGAAGAATAATAGATGAAAATTATCAGCTTACCATCCACAAATTCAACCTACAACATCCCTGGTCCATAAAAACAAGCAGCTTCAGTACACAGGAAATAACATCTTGTAATATACCCTCAAGTTTCTTGACCATGCATATAAATACATGCAGTAATTAAAAACTGGAAATTTACTTACTATGGAAGAAAGGCAAATACATGCCAACACAATGGAATGTCCTACTGCTATTACTAACAAAAACAAAGTATAAATATGAAGGAAAATCAGATAAAGTAAGTTTTAAAAGTTTGAAAATGATAGGCAATATAGGCAACGACATAAAACATTTAAATAGTAGATTGATTTATAGTTAGATCTTCATGTTTCTAATTTTAGGTATCTCTATTCAACTTATACAGTTAGCTCAATATACAGTAAAACACTTAGCAAATAAAATTTCACACAAAAATATATAATCAGGACCACGGTTTCATTTTCACAGGCCTTTCCAAATCGAGTCAGGACTATAACGCTAACCACATTGTGCATGGTGATACAAATCTTTGAACTAAAGGACCTTAGAATCTCCACAAATCTTTGAACTAAAGGACCTTAAATAATGTCTATTGCCTTCATTTTTTCTGTGCCTTAAATATAAGACTTAGAAATGGAAAAAGTTTTGAAGTCCCATCTTACCTGGTAGTTCTTCAAATGGGAAGTTAAAGGGACTATTCCTGTGAAATCATGTTAAAAGTTTACCATTAGGAACACAACTTAAGGGGTGCCTGGGTGGCTCAATCAGTTAAGCGGCTGCCTTCCGCTCATGATCCCAGGGTCCTGGAATTGAGCCCCACATCTGGCTCCTTGCTCAGCAGGAAGCATGCTTCTCCCTCTGCCTGCCTGCCCCTCCCCCTGCTTGTGCTTTCTCTCTCTCTCTAGTTCTGTGTCAAATAAATAAATAAATAAATCATAAAAAAAAAAGGAACACAACTTTAAGTTTCCAATCATAAGTGACAGGAACTAGACTTAAAGACTATTCATTTCGGAGATAGTTGCTGGCTTGCGGTACAAATTTAGTAACTATAAACTTCCTCTAAATTTGGCCAGTTACTCGTTTCTGGGGATTTGCCACCATCCCCAGAATAATAAATCACCATTGTTGCACATAAATCACCATTTTAAGTAAAAAGATAATGCCTCATGAGTGTATTAACTAAAGGTAGATTGTGAATAATACCACTGTTTGACCCCATTTCTATTGCCAAGTTAGGTATTAGAAAGAACATTACGCCCTAGGCAAGACTGAGCTAGACCAAAGATTTTGGATCTAAACACCCAGAATAATTTCTTGGAAGTCCTCCTTTATGAATCCATGCAGCCTCAACTCGGGAACTATTCAGCCTCATTTTTAGTACTCTAACAGAACAAGATGAGAAGTATTGTGTGCTGATAAGAATAAAAAACGAGGGGCACCTGGGTGGCTCAGTCCGTTAAGCGTCTGCCTTTGTCTGGGGTCATGGTCCCAGGGTCCTGGGATCCAGCCCCCCAGGGCTCCCTGCTCAGCAGGGAGTCTGTTTCTCCCTCTCCCCCCTGCTCGTGCTATCAAGTAAATAAAACCTTAAAAAAAAAAAAGAATAAACGAGTAAGAAAGCACCCATGTTCAAGGGAAAAGAAAAATCTCACCAAATTATACTGGATCATAAATAAAATAACTAAACTTCCTAAATCATGATTTAAGTGCTACAAATACTTCTCATACCTCAATTAGTATCCTGATTGGAACTTCAGAACTTGATGTTTAATATAGTGCAGGTACTATGAAAATTTCACGATTTCTGAATTTAATGTAAAACACACAATTCAGCATTAGAATGAATTTCCAATATTTAAAGCAAAATCAGAGAAAGGAATCATGTACAGACCTAAGGCCAATTAACCCTTCCTGGACCTCTTCGACTCCAATCACATACACACCGAGAGACTTGTTTTAGGCAGCATAAGATTATTTTGAAGACTGACTTTTATTTCATCCTCAAAAGGCTGAACAGTTTGAAAGTCTTCAGTAACTCAACACAGTTACAATTCTTTAACTGACTTGCTATAATAGAAAAAAATTCAGCCATCTCAGAAAGCTTTTCACATTGATAAAAGGAGAGCTCCAAAACGGCTAATTTAGGAAATATTTTAAAACACCGTGTTATGTAATTAATATTTTAATAGTATATAATTTAATAGTAAGGCGATATCCAAATGGAAGTAGTTGAACCAAAATAATCCCTAATTTTATCCAAAAAGGAAACTGAAAAAATATTAATTTTGCTAATCACCTGAAAAAAGCTTCGTAGTAGTAATCAAGGACCCCCCACCCCCACAGCACAGGGGCAACAGCAAACTACTGGAGCAATAGCTCCACCTACTGATCAACAATACTTCCTTAAACATTTTGGCACCCCAAGACTACAGAGCTCACGCTCTCTCCCCCTCCTCCACTCGCTCTGACCCAACCCAAATCCAGTTGAGTCACTAGCTCTTAATACTCATCTCCGTGCTCTTTATTCTAATTCTTTCTCCCTCCAGAAGGTTCTGCACAGCTCCCAAGTGTAAATAACACTGAAAGGTGTCAAAGACCGCAGGTCCTAGGGCTGAGCATGGATCTGAAGAGGACAACCAGACCACTCCAGTTGGAGTGGTGGGCCGGGGGTGGCTCAGCCGTCCGCTCCCGGGTAGGAGACCCAAGGCGCCTCACAAGAGCTTTTCCCTGTTGCCCCACTCAGCTGCTAGTCTCCGTTCAACCCACACTCGTCCTCCGGGCCGAAATCCTGGCTTCCCCGGGTCTTGCCTCTGCTGGCCCTTCAGCCCGCCAACAGCCCCGCGCCGAGCATCCGCCCCCTCCGTTGAAGAGAGAAAAGCCCAGAAATCTCCCTCCGCCGGGTGTTCGCCCGGAGTCTCTCCCGCAGCCCCTCTTCCCCGCCGGCCCGGCACTGCCCGGCTGCCCTTCCTCACCCTTTCATCTTCCCTGCCTGCTGAGGCCGTTGTTACCACCGATATCAACGCCGTTGTCGTCGCCGCCCCGAGCTCTCCGCGCCCTCAGCTCGGGCCACTCAACCCCCACAAGCCGGCCTCCCCGCCTAGGGCAGGGAGCTGAGCGGGTGACGGAGGCCGCGAGAGTCAAGCGCAGTCCTGCGTCTCCGAAAGGGGCGGGGGTGTCTCCCGCCGCCGCGCTGTGCCGCCGCTTCTCCACACGTGCACACCGGGCAATCCACTCCCGCCCGCCGCAGCCGCCAGCCAGACCCGCCGCCGCGCTGTGACCTTTCACCCCGCCCCCTCTGCGCGCCGGCGCGCCGGCCGCCTCGCGCGCAGCCGCACTGCTGGCCTCCGCGCACCCTTCCCCCTCCACTTCAGGACCTCCATTTTCCTACTGGACTGTGGCCTCTGGCGTCATCTTTCTCCTCCCATCCCTTACGACAGTACTTGTGGGGCTTGCTCGGTAGGCCCTGGCGGTAAAATCTGGATTTTTCCACCCCTCCCTCTCTTCTCCAATTTTAGCAAGATCAATCTTCCCCGACCCGGTCCTGTTCTTCCAGTTGGTAGTTTCCAGAATGACCTTCAAACGCTGTCTCCTAATAAGATTTTATAAGAAATCTGTAGCATACTCAAACAAATGAGATGTTTTTTTAAGACCAACGTAATTAACAATCGGCCGGATAACTTGGCTTCTGTCCAGCACGATCCAAGTTTTGAGATCATGTGATTGCCTGGGATTCAGCCTGGTATTTTACCGGCGGGCCACTGTGGACAACGTCGTCGCCATTTCCGGTCCCTAGACCATAGCATAAACGTCACTTCCTTAGCAATGCACTTTAACCCATTTCACGCACGCCCTCTACATTACGCTTTACGACACAATCTTTGTGAAATTTTTGTTTTTCTCTGATTTCATCGCAATAAAGTTAATGTTAAAACGATTCGCAAAAATACAGATCCCCGCAACGCAGCACGCCCGCCTGGGGGCGGCAGGGCGGAGCTCGGGGTCACGTGACTGTCTAGGCCCGCCCCCTTCTGCAGCTGAAGACTTCCCCTCCCGCAGTGACAGAGCCTCTGGTCCGTGATCGGTACTGTTTCTGCACCTCACGACCCGGTAGGTGAGCGGCGACCGGTAACCGGCAACTGGTGGGAATAGGAGAGTGGGTGGGAAGAGAAGAGAAAGTGTGAACGGCGGCCTCCGTTGTCCGGGGCTTCCTCCCCGCTGTCATCCTGCACTGGCTAGGAGCTCTTTTTTCCAGTTCTGACCCTCGCTTCACCCACTGTGGTCGCCCCCGCCACTTAGGGGTGAGACGTCCACCTTTCCTGGGGTTGGGGGTGAGTGCGGCCATTATGGTTCCCTATTCGGAGTCTGGGGCTTCGGGTAGTGGGTTTGGTTCAGCCATTTCTCAGGGTCCGCAGTAGTCTCCAGGTCTTATTCTCCAAAGCCCATTCTTTTGCAGAGGCCCTGCTCAGTCTTCAGCCTTGGGCTGGGAAGCTGGGAGGTAGGAAAAACCCTGGAGGCAGAGGCGTCTCCGGTGAGACAGGCTTGGGAGAGAATGTCACTGATGTGGCCCTCACTGCGGAGTCACTGTAAAGCTTGCTCCGAATGCGCTTTCTCAGTAATTCGGAGTTTTTAATCTGACCTCCCTGTGTGAGGCGTTCTGTAGATGTTCACAGAATTTGGTTGGGCCTGGAAGGGTAAAAACAGGCCTTTTACCTTTCTCTGATTTTATGGTGGAGGAAGGGGGAAAACAGTTGAAAGAATAAAGATGTATTGGCTTCAAAACAGGAGGTGTTGGTAATGCGACAGTCTCAATTGAATGGGGAGGCGTTGAAAGATGATGGTGTTGCGGTTTCGTGCTCTGCCGGAGACTCAGACTAGCTTATGGAAAAGTGACTGGGTTCCCCGACAGGGAAGTAATTCTTAAGAAACTGATTGGGCTGGAAATAAAATGAAACCAATTTGACCTTAAATTTAGAGGTAAGAAGTTTAAGTCAAGATATCTTTTACTTCATATTTTCTGCTTTTGATATTCTCTTTTGTCCTTTCTGCGTGAAATCCTACTTAATTGCTGTTCCCAATCAATTCCTTGACCAGTGGTAAATTTATATTAAGTAGCACTTATATTACTCCTTAGCCTTCCAATTTGTATAACTCCAAGTGATTTCTTCAGATTTTGATGAATAGTGTTTTGTGTAAATACAGAATTATTTTGCTTAGGTTTTTGCCCAGCCCAATGTACTCCCACTTCATATATAATGTAGTAACCAGTGTTTTGACCCTAAACAATGTGCTTTAGGGAAGAGTGTTTTTCAGTTTGGGGTTAAACTCTTTTATTTATACTGCAAACTCAGAAAGTCCCCTGGTTCTTTTAAATTGAAAGGTCTTACAGAAATTATGATCTTTAAAATTTAAATTACACTTTTTTTAAATCTGTAAAGTCATATCCTCTGTTAAACCTTGTAGTTTTCTAGCCAACGAAATAAAAGAATCCATTAGAAAGACGGCTGAAAAGTGAGGAAGATGGAATTCTTTATCTTTGAGTAGTGGATGTGACTGATTTGTTTTTGTTTTTCTGTATCATCCAAATTCTCTACAATAAACTGATTTTGTTAAGGGGAACAAAAGGTTAAAATTCTAGTATAATATTTAACAAAATATTTTTATAGTAAGTTCAAAATAGAAAAACTGACCTATTGATGCTCCTTGCTAGAAAACATAACTTTAAAAATGTTTCTTGCTTTCCCTATGTAATAAACAAGACCACTATGTTTATGTAGCCCTGCCTGCTACCAAAATAAATATAGTTTCATCCATTAGTTTGCTCCAGAGTGACGTTCTCTGATCTCTAGAGGAGAGAAAAACATAAGCAGTGTTGCTTCATTGGCCAGGTGACATTCCACCAAATAAGCCACATTTTTTAAAAGCTCTGGAAGTCCAAACCAGTCCTGTCTGGGTGAGACCAAAGTAGGAAAGAGAAAAACCAGCTAAAGAGCATTGAATCCTAGAGGGGAAGATGTCAATATGAAAGAGGTTGTGAATGAGTCTGCAGTTTTACTTCACAATTTCCCCAATTTTAGGGAACTCTGAAAGCAGTAGCTTAGACCACTAATGAAATTAGCAACAGGAATTGGACTAAGTTGCTATTAAAGTTGAGTGTAAAAAAGAGCTTTAACATTATGCATAATTCATACACAAACAAGTGATTTGAAGCTAGAAAGCCATTTCTGAAACTAGTTTGCCTTTTTTTGTTGTTTTTTTTTAAGATTTTATTTATTTATTTTAGAGATAGAGAGAGCTGGGGTAGGAGCAGAGAGAGAGGCTAAGCAGAGTCCACGCCTGAGCACGCAGAGCCCGAGGCTTGGGGCTTGATCCCACAACCTTGAGATCATGACCCTAGCCAAAATCAGGAGTCGGACACTTAACTGACTGAGCCATCCAGGCGCCCCTGAAACTAGCTTTTTATCAGTTTATGAGTATTACATGGAAAAACCTTAACATTCACTGGGGAATTGTGCTGTAGTCCCAACAGTGATTGACCCACAAGAGTTTTTGTGTTAAGGTCCCTGACACTGCTTACTCTGAGGTCGAAGTCTTTCTTAACATTTCTCTGCCTTTATAGATTATCAGCACCACCAAAAATGCTTTGTCCCCCTATTGGCAGAACTAGCCCCTTAGTCCTATAGCACACACAGTATTTTCTGTTCTTCTATTTTCACTTCTAGCACATTGTATTTGATTACTGTTGGCTGGGCTGTTCCTTAGTAAACCATAAAGCTTCTAGGAGTTCAAGGATAGTGACTCTACTGTTGTCTTTAGAACCAGGATGCTGAAGTACCTGATGAGTCTTTAGTAAATTTTATTTATTTATTTATTGGATGAATGTTTGACAGGAAGGTTAAACTAGTTTTAAACCTCTTAAAAATCATAGCTCCTTCTGGGGTGCCTGGGTGGCTCAGTCGTTAAGTGTCTTCGGCTCAGGTCATGATCCCAGGATTCTGGAATCGAGCCCCGCATCGGGCTCCCTGCTCCGCGGGAAGCCTGCTTCTCCCTCTCCCACTCCCCCTGCTTGTGTTCCTCTCTCGCTGTGTCTCTCTCTGTCAAATAAATAAATAAAATCTTAAAAAAAAAATCATAGCTCCTTCTAAAGTTGTGTACTAGGTATTAGTTTTCAAATATAAATTGGTAATAATAACCATCCAAATCATGGATAGACAGAAACGTAGAATTTATTAATGCAGTGATCAACATATTTTCACAGCGTATATGTTTACTAGCAGATATGGTTATCATCCAAATATGGAAGAGAAGGGAAGAAGAGTGAGTTGTCAAAATGTGGCTCTGATGGGTTGGCTGGGTGATGGACATTGGGGAGGTTATGTACTATGGTGAGCACTGTGAATTGTGTAAGACTGTTGAATCACAGACCTGTACCTCTGAAACAAATAATACATTTTATGTTTAAAAAAAAGATATTAGGAAGGGAAAAATGAAGGGGAGTTGATTGAAGGGGGAGATGAACCATGAGAGACTATGGACTCTGAGAAACAGAGGGTTCTAGAGGGGAGAGGGGTGGGGGTTAGCCTGGTGATGGGTATTAAAAGAGGGCACATATTGAATGGAGCACTGGGTGTTATACGCAAACAATGAATCACGGAACACTACATCAAAAACTAATGATGTGAAGCGCCTGGGTGGCTCAGTCGTTAAGCTTCTGCCTTTGGCTCTGGTCATGATCCCAGGGTCCTGGGATCGAGCCCCGCATCGGGCTCCCTGTTATGCGCAGGAGGCCTGCTTCTCCCTTTTCCACTCCTCCTGCTTGTGTTCCCTCTCTCGCTGTCGCTCTCTCTGTGTCAAATAAAATCTTTAAAAAAAAAATGATGTATGGTGATTAACATAACATAATAAAATAAAATTTAAAAAAAATGTGGCTCTGTGTAGGCTACAAGTGATACAGCACTAAAATAAAAATCAGAGGATGAGTGTTCAGCCTTGCCACTTTAGTTACATGCTTTTTAAAGTAAAGTTGGGAGTGGAGGCTTAGGATTTGATACTTGAGAATCTTCCTCTCAAGGGTATTGTGAGTTCAAGTGAGATAAACCCTAAGTAATCTATGTGAAAGTATTTTAAAAACTAAGTGGTATTTAAATGTAAAGCAATATACTGTAGATTTTATGAGAATAGATTTCCCAATCATACAGATCTGGGTTCAGGTTCTGGCCCTACCACTTACTTAGGCTGTGTGACCTTGGACAGTTTATTTAATCTAAACTTAAATTTTCTCATATTTAAGTTTATCCCATAGGTGCTATTAAATTATAAATTATATCATGAATACAGGGGGCCTAGTACATACTTCGTAAATTTTTGTTAACTTTACTCCTATCTGGTTTGGTTTTATGTACTGAAAAAATTTTTTTTAAGATTTGAGACAGAGCGCACAAGGGAGCGGAAAGAGCTTGAGCCGGGGGGAGGGGCAGAAGCAGGCTCCTAGCTGAGCAGGGAGCCCAATGTGGGGCTGGATCCCAGGGTCCTGGGATCATGACCTGAGCGGAAGGCAGCCACTTAACTGATGGAGCCACCCATGCACCTCCTATATACTGAATTTTTAAAGGACACTTAAGGCGTCTTATAAAATTGAGGAACAGGTTTGGGATCTAGAGAAAGAAATAGAATTTGTTGAGGTTATTACCAAAAAATAGAGGAACTAGAAAAATGCACTTGTAGCAAAGATTCTAAAACAGATTTATCAATAGAAGCTGAGAAATATCAACATAAGTCCCATTATTTTGGCAACTGCAGTGACTTAATATTTTTTATATAGATTTTCCAAAGCTTATGATTATTAATATGTGGAATCAATTTAAGGAGGTAGTTCTTCTCTTTCTAAATTTTTATCCCTATAGTGGGTTATAGAAATGTATTAAAATTGTACAGAGCTATAGAGCAGGGACTTTTGAGTTTATGCTTATGTTTAAAAATTTTGCCTTTTATTTTACATGTCATATCTCATTTTTGTCCTCATATGAAGTAGACAGGGGAATGTAGAGAATATAACAGGGACATGAGCTGCAGTAAAAAATTTTTCCTTCTAAATTCATGATTCACAAAAATTAGTGGTTTTATATTGGAAAATACCAGTAAATTAAACAGTAAAGTATAGTTATCATGAGTTTATGTTTCACTTTAATCCTGAAAAATTTATTACTTATACTCATTTGTTCTAAGGTAAGATTTTATGAGGATTTTATTGAATGTAATGTCAACTTCTATATTTTGGTGAAATAAATTGTGGTCATTGTTTTCCATTTAACTTCCTTCTGTAGAAACTTTAAAAGTATTACAATTCTGTTTTTTCCTATTGTGAAATGAAAGTGACTCTGGTTTGTATGAGTGTATTCTTTTATACATATAATATATACATATTGTATATATAGTAAATACATATATATACATATATATGTTTTTGTGTGTATGTATTTATGAAGAGAACTGGAATGGATATATATATTCACAGTATAGACTTATTTTTACTTGAAACTATCAAAGCTGTTTTTAAAATTAGCTAACTACTGTGAATAAAATTATCTATGACTAATTTATTTAAAATTCCCCTTTATATCTGTTTATAGTTAGCTCTATTTAATAAATTTTACAACCATGATTAGACTGTTTTTAAAAATTAGTATTCATAGGTATTTTCAGATTTAACCTGTGCTATTTTTTTGGTATCAAAAAATTTTCAGTTTTGAATCTTAATGGTGTCTATAATATTGTTTTTTGGGTGATAAACCTTTTTTTTTAAGATTTTATTTATTTATTTGACAGAGAGACAGCAAGAGAGGGAACAGAAGCAGGGGGAGTGGGAGAGGGAGAAGCAGGCCTCCTGCCGAGCAGGGAGCCCGATGTGGGGCTCCATCCCAGGACCCTGAGATCATGACCTGAGCTGAAGGCAGTCACTTAACTGACTGAGCCACCCAGGCGCCCCAGTGATAAACCTTTTTAAAAATTATGCCTACAACATGTCATGTTTTGTTTCTTTTCTGAAAAATAGTTAAGCATATTTCATTGAAAATAAAATGGATAATGCCTGGTATGATGCAAAAGAGCTCCAGATGTATTTGAGCAATGAAAAACAACCAGGCTTCATGTTTTGTTTTAGTTATTTCTTTAATAAAAAAGGAGTGTTTATTTAAAAGTAAAATGGAGAAGACTAATTAATTTGGAAAATATTTGTAAAATTGAAGAAAGAGCATGATATTGGAAAAGTTGGAAGGAAATGTATCAAAATAAGTGATTATCTCTAGGTTAAGAGATTAAAGAAAGATTTAGAATTTATTACTCTTCCTTTTGTGTATGTGAATTTCTACAATCAATAGTCATTGCTTTGGGCAGCAAAATTTTTTTTTTAATTTGATATGGAGAATTAAGACATTTAAATAATGATTTCTTAATTATCTGAATGTCTTAAGTGAAAATGTTTCAATTTATCCAGATAACTAAATAAATTATTTAATTTTATCACTGCAGATGTATTTTTAGGCTTATATAAGCACAGCAAAATTTTAAAAGCAGAAGTAAATCCCAGCATATAAAGGAATTTAATACATGACAAAGCTCTATTTCAATCCACTGGGAGAAAATGGCACATATATAGTAAATGTAACTGATACAACTTATCTGCCTAGAAGAAAATAAAATGGAGCTGCTGCTTTGCAGCATAGGCACAAAATAATTTCAGAGGGATTAAAAGCATAAATGTAAACAATAAAATATTTGAAATACCAATCCCCTGAATTTTCTTTGTACATACAGTCTAGATGTAGTAGTTTTCAAAGGCAAAGATAAAGGACAAAAGGCAGATTGGAAAAAAAAGTGTTTGAAATATGTATAACAGCTAAAGAGTTAACATTTGTAAGAACTATTACATATTAAGTAAAAGTTCATACAATAGAAACATAGATAAACGTGTGATCAGAACTTCATAGAAGAGAAATCCATTCAACAAACATAAAAAAAAGACATAAAACCTCACTAGTTGGGGCACCTGGGTGGCTCAGTTGTTAAGCGTCTGCCTTTAGCTGGAGTCATGATCCCAGGGTCCTGGGACAGAGCCCCGCCTCGGGCTCCTTGCTCATGGGGAAGCCTGTTTCTCCCTCTCCCATTCCCTCTTCCTGCTCAGCGGAAAGCCTGCTTGTGTTCCTGCTCTCTCTGTGTCTCTCTCTGTCAAATAAATAAAATAAAATCTTTAAAAAAAATTAAAAACCTCACTAGTAATCGATATGCTAACAATGAAATATTCTTTTCTGACTAGCAAAAATTAAGTGGTATACCTACTGCTAGTAGGGATCTGCGGTAAAGGATTTTCTCATAGGATGTTAGTGGAGATGTGAATTGTTACAGTTTTTTTAGTAAACAATCAGGCAGTATCTGTTAATATTGAAAATATATATTCTTCCATCCAGCAGTCCCTCTCTGTGGCGTCTTTTCCTTAGAAATAAAGACAAGGTGGGGCACCTGGGTGGCTCAGTTGGTTAAGTGTCTGCCTTGGGCTCAGGTCATGATCCCGGGGTCCTGGGATTGAGCCCCTTGTCGGGCTCCCTGCTCAGTGGGGAGTCTGCTTCTTCCTCTTCCTCTGCCCCTCCTCCCGCTCCTGTGCACTCTCTCTCTCTCAAATGTAAATAAAACCTTAAAAAAAAAAAAAAAAGAAAGACGAGCATTTGCGTGAATGTTGATTCTAGCAATGTTTTATAGTAGCAAAACCTGGGAACAAAGGGAATGTCTGTCGATAGGAGTATCATTGTATAAATCGTGGCACAGGCATATCATAGAATATCTTTCAAGTTACTAAAAAATAGGAGTTAAATCTATACTGATGAGTTGAAAGGATCTCCATCATGTATCTTAAGTGACAAAGGCAAAGTTAGAGAAATGTATGTAATGAGATCCCATTTTTGTAAAACAGTTGAAAAAACACTGAGTTTTGTGTATGCTTAAACAGTTGTTAACATTGGAAGGAGGAAATAAGCAAGAGAAAAAAGAAAGAAAGAAAAAAGAGTACCCTCAATAACATATGCATGTAAAACTGTTTACGCATGTCTATACGAGATGAATTGCAGGAAAAGATAGTCACCAAAATGTTTGGTAGCCATCTCAGAGTGGTTGGATGGGGATTTCAGGTGATTTTTACTTTTGTCCTTACACTTTTCTAGATTTTTGTCTTTTTATTTTTTATAATGAACATAGTGTTTCTGTAATTACAAAAAACAAAACCATTGACATTAAAAAAAAATAAACGTTCTGGTAGGGCAAAAAAGGAATTAGTAAGGAGGAAAATACCACTGGAAATGACCAGAAATGGCAATTATCTGAAATATTTTTTGACTCATTTATTCTCATGTCAGAGGGGAAAGTGTATAAATTATTTTGATAACTCCATAACTTCTTAATTTTGTATAGGTGGTAACCATTGTGTATTCAGTAAGAAATTGTCATTAAAAATGTGCAGGGAGGGGCACCTGGGTGGCTCAGTCGGTTGTGTCTGCCTTCCGCTCAGGTCATGATCTTAGGGTCCTGCTTCTCCCTCTCCTACTCCCCGTGCTTGTGCTCTTTCTCTCTCTCTCTCTCTCTCTGTGTGTGTCAAATAAAATCTTTAAAAAATGTGCAGGGAAATGCTAGGCATTACCAGACTGGGTTGCAAATATACCTTTTATTTTTGGTGTAGATATTAAGTTTTCCAGAAATTCTTTATGCCTGGGAGATACAGAGCATATTGCACAAATATGGGGTATATCACCTGACTTAATCATATGACAAAATCAGAATAAGGAAAAGTCCACATTTGAGTTTTAGTTAATTAAAAAAACCCAAAAAACTAGATACATGAGTAACTCTCCTTAGGAAACCTTCAAATAAGAATATCTTTTTTTTTTTTTTTAAGTAAGCTCTACGGCCATCATGGGCCTTGAACTCATGACTATGAGATCAAGAGTCACATGCTCTACCCACTGAGCCAGCCAGATGCCCCTCAAATAAGGTCTTTAAAGAGGCAAAATTAAAAGTATTGACAATTATTTAATACTTTATTTCAGTCCTTTTAAGAGACTGAAGTTAATACATCATTCAAGGCTGTAATAGAAAATGTCAGGGACAGCTGGGTGGCTCAGTTGGTTAAGCATTTGCCTTCCGCTCAGGTCATGATCCCAGAGTCCTGGGATCGAGTCCCGTAGCAGGCTCCCTGCTCAGTGGGGAGTCTGCTTCTCCCTCTCCCTCTGCTGTTCCCCCTGCTTGTGCTCTCTCTCTCTCTGACAAATAAATAAACCTTAAAAAAAAAAAAGGCAGATGCTTTAGAGTTGGATTTGTTGCATGTTTAAAGCATCTGTATTCGTTTCTCATGTTCATCTTTTTTGTTTTCCTCTTTTCATTACCATTATTATTAACTTGATGGTATATATGTTCTTTATCACAACACATACAAATTTCTTTTTGAAAAGAATTGGGGTATATGTAAATAACAAGTAATTTTCAAGCAGTATTGAGAGGCAACATAGCATAATATAACTATGTTAACTTTAACATAGTTAAAGGCATAAGTATTGGAGATAGACTGGGTCACATCCTGGCTCTGCTACTTCCTAGCAGTGTGACTTTGGGGGAAGTTGCTTTTATCTTTCTTAATTTTTCTCAGCTTTAAAATAAAGATAATAAGAGTATTTACTTTTTAAGTGTTGTGAGGATTAAATGAATTATATAAGAAAAGTGATTAATATTGGCACATAATAAGATCTATATAAATATTTACCATTATTATTTAGTTACTGTGCTCTTTGTTCAGTTAGGTATGTATAGTAATTTTATTACTTGGCTTGTTTTAGCACTCATTGAATCATTCAATAATATTTTTAATCAAGTTGAATGGATAATACATGTACAAATGCAGTAAAAATTATGTACTTCTATGTGTCTATTTTCTCCTCTCTCAATCCTAATTTTTTTTTCACAAAGGTAATACCTCTCCACATTGTTCTGGACATTACATTTTTCACTTAGCAATGTTATCTTGGGGATCGTTCCACATTTGTACAGTTAAAGCTACATCATTCTTTTAAATAATAGTCTAGTATTCAATTGTACTAATGTGTCATCATCATCATATGTAATATTTATTCAGAGTTTACTACTGATCCAGGCACTTTTCTTAATGTTTTAGTTGTATTCATTCATGGAAGCCTCACAGAAACCTTATGAAATAGGTGCTGTTTTTGTCCCCATTTCATAAATGAAGCAAATCAGGCATGGGGTGGTTAAATGCCCAGCAATGTCACACAATTCATAATAGGACTCAGGATTTGAATCCAGGGCCTCTCTTTCCAGAGTCTATCTTAATATTGCCGAGTATTACAGCTATTTATAGTATGACAAGTTATTTAACTAGTCTCCATAGTAATGGATGTTTACAAACTTTTGCTATAAGAAACAGCCTATAATATTTTGATAATAGGACATTTTGTACACATTAAGGAAATTCCTGGAGATAGAAAAACTGGGTCAAAGGATATGTATATTTTGAAATCTGGTGGGTATGGCCAAATTACTCTCCAATTTAGCAATGCACAAAAGTTCAGATTTGTCCTCAATATTGTGCTGAAATCTGCCAAATCATTTAGCTTGAGTCTTTGGGAAGCTGAGTAGCTAAATGCCTTGAACATTTCTAGCATCTGTGAATTATGAGTGATCTACCATCTTGTGATAGCATAGGCTACCCATCGTATCTACTCAGTGTAGCAATGTCAGTGTAAGAACAAAGTATGACATTTGGACTTCTTGTTACTTTCAAATAATGGTTAGTATTCTTGTTATGATTTGCAGTGTTGCTTATGTGATTTATGCGTTGAAATGCTATAAACTGAAGTTTGAATGTGTACCATTGAAAGAGCAAAATGCTACAATTGTCAATGTATATTATTAAAAGAGTAAAATGCTATGATCGTTAATAATTGTGAAAGTTGCCAATTTTATGTACCAAAACAATTATGTAAGTGCTTTCAAATAATTAAATAGGGAATCGGATTGCCAATTAATAAGACCACTGTGAATGTGATAGCTAGATGTATGAATAATTATGTATTTTCTTGTGAAAATGGGTCTTCAGTAATCAGTAAGTCCTGGTCTTAGGTAATGAAGAATTGGGCAATGGGGGGGGGGGTTTATTCAGCTGAGTCACAACATCCACAGATTGTTTTATTTATTTATTTATTTATTTATTTATTTATTTATTTTTAAGATTTTATTTATTTATTTGACAGAGAGAGACACGGCGAGAGAGGGAACACAAGCAGGGGGAGTGGGAGAGGGAGAAGCAGGCTTCCCGCTGAGCAGGGAGCCCGACAGGGGCTCTCTCCCAGGACCCTGGGATCATGACCTGAGCCAAAGGCACACCTTAACTAAGACCGAGCCACCCAGGTTCCCCAACCACAGATTGTTTTAAATATACTTCTGCTCAGTGTCCTCTGTCTCATTGGTTTCAAGAAAGGGAAAAAATTATCATTAATTCAAAAAGGAGGCTGACTGACACCAAATTTTTTAATGTGATCCAAAGCAGACAAAATACAGAATCTGCTCAGGTCCCAGCTTAGTGTACCTACAGTGCTCGAATGTACCTACAGTACTTGAATGCAGATTTATAGTACTTGCTATTGTTCAGCAGGGTGTGTGTATGTGTGTGTTTTAAATATGATCTCATCCTCACCCAAAGATACTGTTGGATAACGAGGGTGGGGGAAATACCTATAAAGAGGCAGAGATAAACAGGCTATCAGTTCTTTATTGTGAACTATTTCTACTTCAAACTAGAGCAGTATAAAACAATAGACAATAACTCTCCCTCTACCTTTATCCTCTGAATGAGTCATTGAACCATAGCAACTTTGATATCCAAAATATTAGAGCTTAACCTTTGTCTTGGAAGGCAAACCTTTCTATACCTCATGTTTCAAAAATTCATTCAAGATAGGGTTAAGATTTTCCCAGATCCTCATCCAAGATATTGCCATTAAGTCCTGTTCTGAAAACATAGATGAGTAAGTACTTTAAAGGCATATCTGACTTCTGTATTCCTGAGCTGTTAAGTATTCCCAGGATTTGCTGAACTTGACAGTATTGAAGTGTGCTCATACAGCCTTATCAGGAGCCACGTAAATTCATTTTAAAGAAACAGACAAAAACCTGTTTGGCTGTTTTTGATGGTTCCCCCTGTGATGTTCCTGGGGTTAAGATTCTCTTATGAGTTTCATAAGCCATGTTGTCTCCTATAACTATTAGTTGACAAGTAAAAACAAAAACGAATGTGATATATACTATGTAAGCATTTATGCCCTATAGGAGTCATATTGCTAATACTTTGTGCTTTTGAAAAAAATAGTTTTATTGAGGTATAATTGACATACACATATTTAAACTGTACAGTTTGATGTTTTGATGTATGTATATACCTGTGAAACCATCACTGCAATCAATATAGTGAACATGTCATTACCTCCAAAAGGTTTTTTCTCATGCTTCCTTGTGATCCCTTCCTTCCATACCTCCCCACTATGCATTTCTAAGCAACCATTGATCTTTCTTCCGTCACTGTAGGTTAGTTTGCATTTTCTCAAATTTTACCTAAATAGAACCATTTTTTTTGGTCTGCCTTTTACTTACCATAATTATTTTGGGATTTTTTCCAGGTTGTTAAGCGTTTCAGTGTTTCATTTTTTTTTTCATTGCTGAGTACTATTCCACTGTATAACTATACCACGATTTGTTTATCCATTCATCTGTTGATAAATATTAGGGTTGTCTTTCCACTTTTTGGCTGTTATGAATAAAGCTGCTATAAACATCCATATAAAAGTCTTTGGACATAAGCTTTCATTTCTTTTTTAAATTGTTTTTATTTTAAGGTATTTTTTAAAGATCTTATTTTTTTAAACTAACTTTTATTGTTTTAAAAACTTTTAACCAAGTAGTATATGTTCATCATAGAAAGATCTTATTATTTTTAAGTAATCTCTACACCCAGTGTGTGGCTTGAACTAATACTCCCCAGATCACAAGTAGAGCCAGCCAGGTGCCCCATAAGCTTTCATTTCTTATGGGTAAATACCAAGGAGTAGAACAGCTGGATCATATGTTAGGTGTCTGTCTGACTTTTTAAGAAACTGCCAAATTGTTTTCCCAAATGCTTGTGTCATTTTACATTCCTACCACCAGTATATGATAGTTCTAGTTCTGTATCCTTACCAACATTTCCTATGGTCAGTCTTTTTAATTTTAGCCGTTCTATTACGTGTGGAGTGGCATTTTATTTGCTTTTAATTTGCATCTTTCTAATGATGTTAAGCATCTTTCATGTAGTTATTTACCATCTATTTACCATCCATCTATTTTCTTTGGTAAAGTATATGTTCAAACCCTTTGATCATCATTTTAACTGTGTTTTTTTAATCCAGTTTTGAATTTTAAAATATATTCTAGATATGTCCTTTATTACATTATGCTTTGCAAATATTTTTGCCCAATCTGGAACTTGGCTTTTTCTTCTAACAATATTTTGAAGAGCAAAAATTTTTAATTTTCATGAAGTACAATTTCTCAATTTTTTCTTTTATGGATTGTGTTTTGAGTATTATATCTAATAAATCTACCTAGTCCAAGATCACAAAGGAAGTTTTATGGTTTTAGGTTTTACATTTAGGTCTACCATCCATTTTTAGTTTATTTTTGTATATGCTACAAGGTATGGATTGAAGTACCCTTTTTTTTGCATTTGCATTTAGACTTGTTATACCACTTATTAAAAAACTGACTTTCCCCACTGAATTGCCTTTGCACTTTTGTCAAAAGTCAGTTGTCCACTTATATCTGTGTTATATAGCCATTTTGAGCTAATTAATGTTTATAGATTTTTAAATAATAATACCAGGCAGAACAATAGAGATTTTATCCTTTGTAGAATGATTTGGTGTTCTAGCATTCATAATAAGCAAAATAACCATTAAAATTTCAAGATTTTCAACTTCTAACAAAAGTTTTTGTATTAGAAGGTCATTCTTTGATGATGGTGTTTGGTTTTATCTTTGGCCTCAGCTAAATACTGGTTTTTTATATCTTGGCCATTGGGCCTTAGGCCAAAGTATGTATGTATTTAGTGCACTTCAAAGGTGTTGTATCAGTTTTCACTCAGTGAATGAGCGTGCTTATCTCCCACACAACCTTTGTCATTATTGTCACTGAGCAGTATTTAGTAGTTGTCTACTATGTGTCAGGGTGCTTTACTATGTAATTGGGGTACTCAGTGAATGAAACAGGTACAGTCCCTGTTTCCCTGGCATTTATAGTCTGGCAGTGGAGACAGACATTGAACAGCTCTGTTTACAGATTTTTAATTACAGCAGTAGCAAGTATGACAAAGGAGCAATATTGAAGACTGGGAACACATACCAGGAGGAACTGGAAGTTAATTTTAGCAAACCATATTATTGAAAACTTCTCTCTGTGATTAAATCCTTCTCTCCCATAGCCACTTTAGTTAAATAAACCCTAGTTGTTATTAATCATGGAATACTAGGCAAACCATTAGAAATGCAACTTCTTGCCCTCTGAATTGGAAATGTCTGTGAACTTTTGACTAGTCAGACCTTTAAGTCCATGTTGTAAAGTGTTTTCTAACCTATACTAGGCAGCATTCCTTCCCACTTCTGTGCACACTTTATCTTTTAGGTCATAATTTCATTGCAGAGATTTTATGAATTCCTGAGTTGAAGGTGAACCTGTTTATGGTAATGCTTCTTTTAACATTGGGTTAATGTGTCTTTGTACACTTGTAAACCTTCTATCTCTTCTCTTCCATCCATGAAATAAGTGAGAGGACAGATCCATTTGAATACATAAATATCACTTTATAATACAAATGTAATAGCATTTTCACTGCAACACTGTTGGCGCTGACTCTCCTATGTATATTGTTCTCAGATATGTGTATTGCTTATATTTGGCCAGGTTGGCTGTTCGTGATATGTTTGCTTGGGAAAACAATCCAGAAAATTTCTCCCTAATTAACATTTAATAGAGTGATATGGTAATTGTAGGCAGTTTTCAAGAGAAGTTTCTTAGTATTTTGAGCAGTGACTTTTTTTTTTAAGTAGCTGAAAAATTTCTAGGTTGATTACTTTTAAAGGGGGTAATTCTCAGGGTGCCTGGGTGGCTCAGTCGTTAAGTGTCTGCCTTTGGCTCAGGTAATGATCCCAGGGTACTGGGACTGAGCCCCACATCGGGCTCCTTGCTCGGCGGGAAGCCTGCTTCTCCCTCTCCCACTCCCCCCACCCCCCCACTTGTGTTCCCTCTCTCCCTGTCTCTCTCTGTCAAAAAATAAATAAAATCTTTAAAAAAAAAAGGCAGGGGGGGATAATTCTCATACACGACTGCTGACATTTTTTTTAATTGGTACGGTCACTTCAGCCACAGTTTATCTGAGACAACCTATCCAAAAGCAAAACAGCCATTGCAGTGCTCAGAGGCCATGAAGGTTAAGGGTCCTCTCAGAAGAGAATTTGCTAAGGACGGTGCTTGGTATTCTGAACTTGCACTTGTAGACTATTTAACACAAGAAATTTCATTATTATTATTAAATACACTGGGGTTGGGGGAAGACTGTAGGATTTCAAATAAACTAATACTTCATTTTGTTATTAGATTTTTTTAAATATTTTTTATTTATTTATTTGACAGAGAGACAGCACAAGTAGGCAGAGCGGCAGGCAGAGAGAGAGGAAGAAGCAGACTCCCCGCTGAGCAAGGAGCCTGATACAGGGCTCTATCCCAGGACCCTGGGATCCTGCATGACCTGAGCCAAAGGCAGCCACTTAACCAACTGAGCCACCCAGCCACCCCTTGTTATTAGATCTTAAAGCTATTTCTTGTTTTTCACTTTTGCAGTGTTAAACACATATGTAAATAAATCCTTATCCACATGTCAAATATATTCCCAGAGGTACAATTTATAATCACAGGGTTTGAACATTTATTTTAAGGGTCTTTTGCAAATTGCCAAGTTGCTTCCTATATTTCTTAGAAAATAATAAACCCAAATTGACCTTTCCTTGATGGTTATAGGTCATTCTTATGGCCCTTAATTCATAATCTCTTTTATTACCTACTTTTTATTTATTCTTGGAGTGTAGCTCTCTAATAATTTGGTATTTTGTTACTTTAAATCTGCAGTGACCTAAAATATTAGGTAAAAATTTTTAATTATGCATAAATTGAGTCAAGACAATATGAAGGTCTCGAGACTGTAGAAACCTAAAGACAGTCATTTTTAGCAGTTTAGAGATCTGTTTTTCTATTTCTTAGTCTTGATTCTAATGATAGTGGACAAGTTTGACCTTCTGTATAAATATTACTGTACTGTATTCAGTTTTAATACCATATATTATTGTTTCTAGGAAATACATTTTCCCCCCACATTTTAACAACTGTGAAATTAATATCTGTCCTGCAATTTCTGGAGTGTAATAGAAGAGTATGTTACAATTGATGGTATCTTAGGGGCGTCTGGGTGGCTCAGTCATTAAGCGTCTGTTTTCAGCTCAGGTCAAGATCCCAGGGTCCTGGGATCGAGCCCCACATTGGACTCCCTGCTTGGCGGGAAGCCTACTTCTCCCTCTCCCACTCCCCCTGCTTCTGTTCCCTCTCTCGCTGTGTCTCTCTCTGTCAAATAAATAAATAAAATCTTAAAAAAAAAATTGATGGTATCTTAGATTAGATGAAATATGGTATTAAGGTAAGCTATGGTATCCCTTTAATGAAATATTATACAGTTTAAGATGATACTTATGTGAGAACTCTCCCAATATGTGAGAATATATTACAGTATTGATTATAAGTATGTCAAAAATTTTGAAGAAATAAGTCAACATTTAAGTGATGAGACTTCCCTTTGAGTATTTTAAAAATTATAAGCATATTGCTTTTGAAAAAAATTTTAAAGAAAAGTATGTAATAAATGCTTATTTTCTTTACTATTTATATCATTTGGCTCTCAGCTTTTACATTGTAGGCAAGTTAGGGTATAAATAAAGGACTTTCTTCAGGGACTCATTTTTTTCAACCTGAAATTGAGAAAATGTTCTAAAAATTCACAAAAAGTCAAAAGGGGATATTAATGTTAGTTTCACTAGAACTTTTTTTTTTAAAGATTTTATTTATTCATTTGAGACAGAGAGAGAGAGCATGAGCAGGGGGAGAGGCAGAGGGAGAGGGAGAAGCAGACTCCCCGTTGAGTTGGGAGCCTGACATGGGGCTTGATCCCAGAACCCAGAGATCATGACCTGAGCCGAAGGTAGACGCTTAACCATCTGAGCCACCCAGACACCCCTTCACTAGAACTTTTTTACACTCCAGTTTAAGTTTTCTAAGAGGTAAGAAAAATAAGAGGAATTTTTCACTCAGGTAGTATTTATGTAGCTTCATTGTTCCAAATTTATGACAGTCTATTAACTAGGAAGTTTCCACTACTGTTCCCTGTTACTAACAGTAACAAAATTGAGTCTGTTTTCATTAATATTCTTATTTGCTCCAAAGATGCTCATTTTCCACTTAGATGTGCCCATTTATTTTGCACTTCAATGACAGTCTTCTCTCTCTCTCCCTCTTTCTTTCTTTGCTATTATAATCAGTTGGTTAGGTTTGTATTATACAGCTAGGCACTAATAAAATAATGGCATTTGCACTCTTCTTTAAGAATCTTAGTTTTTTGAACACCTGGGTGGCTCAGTTGGTTAAGCATCCAACTCTTGATTCTGGCTCAGGTCATGATCTTAGGATGGTGGGATTGAGCCCTGCATCAGGCTCCCCGCTCTGCGAGGAGTCTGCTTCTCTCCCTCGTTCTCTCCCTCAACCCCTCCCCACCCCCCAAATAAATAGATAATTAAAAAAAAAAAGAATCTTAGTTTTTTAGGAGATGGATGTTTTAGGAGTAGTCAATTCTTGGTGGTTCTACTACTTATTCTTTAGTTTGTGAATGATCTGTCACCTTTTTTTCTTCATTTCCCTTTTGCCTACATAATAACTTTTGTAATCCTAATATAGAGTCAGCTACTAATGAAAAACAGGTACCCTTGGTCTTAAAAAAGAAAAGGTAATAGAGCTATTGGGTGAAATAAGGTCTTTTGAATGATTTGTAGTAAAATACCTACACGTTAAAACCAGACTAAATCTGGGCTTCACCACTCTATAGCTCTGTCATGCATAGGTGGCTTAAGTCTCAAAACCTATTTCCTAATCAAACACCACCAGTGTCATAAGACTTAGGTGTTATATGAGATGTGCCCATTTTTTAACATAATACCTGGAGTGTGATGTGTGCGTGATGAATAGTAGTTGATATTATCTATTTTCATTTTTGGACATTTTTATCAAGTTACTGCTGTGCAAGACACTTTGCTGTGTGTAGGAAGGGGCCAGAAAATAATAAACGTGCTCCTTGAAAGCAGGGATATTCAAGTATATTCATACAATGGGTTATCATTGATCATAGGCTTCTTGCCTATAAATTCATACCATAGAACTTATACAGTAAATACAGTATTTTGGTTTCTTATCTAAAAACTTTGGACTGTCACACTCTATAGTACCATTTTATTTATAAAAATTTGAAGTGAAAGGAATCTAATTGCTTATTTCTAGAAATGCTATAAAAATTGTTTGTGGGCAGGCCTGTCAATAAACCTAAAGCATATGTAGCTGATAGTTTGAATTCTATTCCCCCACTTAATTGTCCACCTAGCTTTTATATTTACTATTTCTTTTACAGGAATGCCTTTATTTTGATAAATGGAGGGGTGTATGTGTGCATGTTCTCAGAAAGTTTTATTCCAGCAGGAATAAATTTTTCCTGATTCCGTTAGTCTGGTTTGCCATCTGTGATTTTTCTGTACTTCTCTACTCTTTGGTTCCCACTTTTGTCTGCACATTTCCTTATTGTCCATCTCGGTAATTTTTGTAAACTATTTAAGTAATGATCTATGGTTGCCTTTATTCTTAACATTTTGGTCTATCCATTCTTATTTATTTATTTAACTTTTTTTTAAGTAGGCTCCACAACAAGCATGGAGCTCAGTGCAGAGCTTGAACTCATGACCCTGAAATCAAGACCTGAGCTGAAATCAAGAGTCGGATGCTTGACTAAGCCACCCAGGCGCACCCATTCTTCTTTTTTTAAATAGCAGTATGAAATATGTAGAACATAAAAAAATATTTATTCTTGAAACTCCTTTCTTCTTGGATTGGTTCATTTAGTAGGCCAGTAAAAGCAACAAGGACCCAGATGCAAAGTGGCCTGTTTGTTTTGATTAGCTCCCTACAAGGTCCCAAGTTGGCTGCACATCCCATGCAGGTGAACACATCCCAAGGGGAAAAAAGTGTTTCTCATGGCCTGTACCTTTTAAAAGAGCAAAGAAATTATTTCCACAAGCTTTCCAACAGACTTTGCCTTACCTCTTGTTGGTAAGAACATCATTATACGCTCATTTCCAAACCAGTTATTCTCAAAGAAACTAGAATTACCTTGATGGGCTTACCAAAATTGGAGCCAACTTAGGGTTTTCTTGGCAAGATAAAAATAGAAACTAGTTTGCATAGTCATCTGCTGCATGAACCATTCTAATGGAGTTGCTGGGTGGGTAGATTAAATAAAGTGAATAGGAACGTGTTTCACAAAATGATGTATTACTGTACTCTATAAATACAAGGTAATGTTATTAGCTGGAATTCTACTTAATTTTATAACTTTCTGACTAACCATAAGAATATCAAACAGATTTATGATGCCTTTTTCTAAGAAGGTAAACTGTGTACAAAATGAAGTATTAAGTGCTGCAGGATTTTATATGTAAATAATATTGTCCTGGAACCTTGGTATATAGCTCTTACATAACACCTCATACTTGCCCCCCAAAAGCCCCCATTATTTCTGGAATAATGAAATTGCCGTATAGTGCATCAACCTGTAGCAATTTAGAGAGGACCTTGTAAAATGGAAGAAACAGAACTGGGCCTCTGGTGTTGTGATTTGCCACTGCAGTGTTCTGTAGCATGGAGGAGAGACTGCTGACTTATTAGATCAGATGGTTGCCTGTGCTAACTTTCTGGATTTTTCCCCTTCTACAGCAGGGTTTTGTTTTGTTTTTAATTTTTTACAAATATGGGTGGAAAACCCTACAATTTGTGACTATAGGAATCTTAATTGTAAATTGCATTTACTTTTTATCCTCAAAGTAGGAATCAAGTGAGTAAAAGCAAAGTTTATATATAATCATTGAGTTGATTTCTCTGAGTCAACTATGTATGCCACATTGTTTTAAAGCAAGCAGTTGTTTTTAAAGTAGGTATCATGCTTGGGGCGCCTGGGTGGCTCAGTTGTTAAGTGTCTGCCTTCGGCTCAGGTCATGATCCCAGGGTCTTGGGATCGAGCCCCACATTGGGCTCCCTGCTCTTCGGGAAGCCTGCTTCTTCCTCTCCCACTCCCCCTGCTTGTGTTCCCTCTCTTGCTGTGTCTCTCTCTGTCAAATAAATAAATAAATAAATAAAAGTGGGTATCATGCTTTTTTTTAAATGATGGAAAGCAACAAGAATAGGTGTATATTGTAATAGGAAGGAGTTATTAATAGCATATAAAACTTAATGTAGCATGAAATCATATGTTATTTTGGATATTATGAAGATTTGGAATAAGATTAACTTTCAGTGTAATGTGACTTGCAATATAATTTGCTTATTTCAAGTTAAAATGATGGGATGTTGTTGTCTTATACATCTTTTTTTTTTTAAAGATTTCATTTATTTATTTGACAGAGAGAGACACAGTGAGAGAGAGAACATAAGCAGGGGGAGTGGGAGAGGGAGAGGCAGGCTTCCCGCAGAGCAGGGAGCCCAATGCAGGGCTCCATCCCAGAACCCTGGGACCATGACCTGAGCCGAAGGCAGATGCTTTAATGACTGAGCCACCCAGGCGCCCTGTCTTACACATCTTTAAAAGCCTATGCGCCTGGGTGGCTCAGATGGTTAAGCGTCTGCCTTCGGCTCAGGTCATGATCCCAGGATGCTGGGATCGAGTCCCGTATCGGGCTCCCTGCTCAGCGGGGAGTCTGCTTCTCCCTTTGCCTCTGCCTCTCCCCCTGCTTGTTCTCTCTCTGTCTCTCTCGCAAATGAATAAATAAAATCTTAAAAAAAAAAAAAAAGCCTATGCTTTTTCACATAGAGGCGTAAGCATTAAATAATGAAACAGAAGAGTTTAGTGTGGAGTATTTTTATTTTCACTATTTTCATAGATAGCAATGAAGGGTGATTAATGGATACAAAGTAGTAGTATGTTGTATGACTGTGCTTAGCAAACTGCCAAATGCTTAGCCCTATTCGGTGATTAAGTCAATATAAGTCTGTCTAATGAATAATTTTTATTTTATTTGTGGAAAGGAAGCAATTTCATATTTATCTCTTAAAACAGATATTGTATATTAATAGAGTGCAAAACTTGATTGGATTAAGAGAATGTACAAGAGCATACAAAGAAATTTTTCTGGGGGTGCCTGGGTGTCTCAGTTGGTTAAGTATCCAACTCTTGATTCAGCTCCGGTCATGATCTCAGGGTCTTAAGATGGAGCTCTGCTTCAGGCTCAGTGCTGAACATGGAGCCTGCTTAAGATTCTCTCTCTCCCTCTCTCTGTATGCCTCCCCCGCCCCCTGCTTGCTCACTCAGAGAGAGAGAGAAAGCGTGTGCATTCTCTCTCTCTCAAAAAAAATAACTTTCCCTGCTTACAGTAGAAAGCTATAATATCCTGTTCTCTGTCAAGATTGGGAGGAGATAGAGGGATATTTATTCACTGTTTACTTGTTTTTCTCCTACTGGGGTGCTTTGGTGAAAAAGCTTTAGAAGTACAATGGGAACCCTTATCTCAGTGCGGTGGGAATTGAAAATTTAATGTTCAAAAAGCTTATTACCTTGGACCAGTCCATGGAAGTTTCTCAAAGTGTTTAAGTGTTAAGAAGCTAGAGCTAAAAACTTATGGACCTGGAAAACATATTTTCTAACTCTATCAGAAAAAGTTCTTTAGAAGTTAAATAAACTCTTAATTGGGACTTCTATTCCTATAACTACTGATGAGGGGTTCTAAGTTTTACGTTGAAGGACAAAAAGCAAGTTCTGGAAGAAACTAAGGCTTTGGTTGTATGGGGACCTGACATCTATGTCAGTTGCTTGACTTAGCCCAAGCATTGTCCTAAGTGCCCTACTTTCTAAAGCCACTTTTATACAAAAGTGGTTTTCCTCCTTTGCAGAATAACTAGTTACAAGATAACTAACAGGCCAAAGATCGTTGTGGTTCAAGTGAGAGTCTAAGTTTTAGTTATCCAGGGAGTAATTATTCACTTTCTTCATTATTTGAGCATTTTGGGTTCTCTGGAATCAGATGCCAAGAAAGAGTATTGTATAAGATGTTCGTTAGGAGTAAACACATGTGAAAGGAAGGGGGCAGACGCCTAATTGGGCAGAGAAGTTGAAATCCAGTTCAAGCCTGGAAAAGCCTTAGCTGACCCTGTGGGGAGATCTGGAGTGAGTATTACTTGTGAGAGTATCCCACATCCGGTTGACATGGCTGGGTCTTTATACCTCCGCTTTGCTTGGTCACCAGGTGCAGGTGGCCGGCGAAGGATGTGAGCTCTCTGCATCTGAGGCCAACCCTGAAGGAGTGACAGCTGCTGGCTGTCCGCTGACAATACTCCCTGTCCTTTTTTGAAGGAGAATCTGGATGCTGCATCTCCCTGTCTAATTTGATAACACTGTTGCCTGGAGGCAGAGACTGTTGTCCTTCCTACCATATAGGATTGTTTAGATGCAAACAATAGAAATCAGCCTAGTTAATTGAGGCAGTGAGTGCAGGGCTTTGGGAGCATTGGCATTGGAGTCAGACTGCTGAGGTCCAAATCCCACCTGTAAAGCGTGCCAATTTTGGGATCTTGGGCAAAGTTACTTAAATCTCCATTCCTTGGGTTTCCCATTTGTAAAATGGAAGTGGTATTAGTGGGTATGAAGTTATTAAGTAACTATTCACTGAGTGCTTATTTTCTTTGCCCAGGCACTGTTTTCTTTGTCCTCATGAAACTTGCACTGTAGGTAGTGACACAGGTAATAAAAAAGTGAATTAAAAAGAAAAATTATATTCTTTCAGGTAGTTGCTGTGAAGAAAAGCAGGGTAGGAGCACTGAGGATGACAATGGGAGCAGGGGGACTATTTCTGGGATTGAGGAAACACTTTCCAGGCAGGTGCACAGCAAGCGGAAAGGTCTGAGTTGCTGGAGCCAAGATTAAAATTTAACTGTGTTAAAACATCAAAATGGACAAAAGTCCTGGGAATTCCTGCATTTTACATTTTAAAAACTCATGTTTTCATAATTTTCTTACTTTGTCCTGAAAGATGTATTAAGAGCTGTTTTGGGGATGTATTTGCAACCACTTCTCTTCATGTAACACAATGGAGTAGAAAAAGCTAAGTTTCACATAATCATTATCATATATTTCTCCTCTTAACATTGACTTTTTAAAAAGTAGAATCATCTTGATTTGCTATAAAAGAATATTAATCAGATGAATGCAGGTTTGTGGATCTGGTGAAAGCATCTCTAAATTTATAGAATTATTATTTAGGCTCTTAATTCTCTTATTAGTTTGATGTCACTGTTTGTAATGTCTGCTGTCTTTGGCATAAATTAAATAATATATGCCTAAAAATAATACAGTTAAACTATAGAATCATTAGTTTCCGTGGTGGCTAGAATTACTCAGCTGAGTGATAAACCCGCAAGGCAGCTGAATCATGAATAACCCCTTTGATTTCCACTAAATCATTGCTCATACATTTGGAGGTTCTCACTGTTGTTTTAAAGGGAACGTATATAAATACTTATTTTAATAAAAAATCAGAACAGATACCTGTATTGCCTCACGAACTCTCTCCATAATACTTTCATGAACCCTGGAAGATTTGAATCATTTATGAAGAAGCTCTACTGACTCATGTCTCCTTGTTTATCCTTCAAGACTCTGCTTACCCTTTTCTAAGTCATTCCTGTCCTGCCCAAGTCCAGGTTTGATGCCTTTGCTTTATGCTCTTCCAAATCAGCCTGACAGCTCCTATGAGAGCACATGTGTCCCTTGTTGTAACTACCTGTTTACCTTTATATCCCACCAGGCCAGAAGTTCCCTGGGGGAGAGATGGTGTCTTATTACTCCATTATATTTTATATTTTCAACCTGTAACACATAGCACACTTCAGTTCTTACTTGCATAACATTTAGAATGCTATTTTTTATTTTATTTGCTCCCCTTTAAAAGAAACATTGAGGAGCACCTGGGTGCTCGGTTGGTTGAGCAGCTGACTCTTGATTTTGGCTCATGTGATCCTCTGGGTCGGGTCATGGGATCAGGCTCCACGCTCAGCACAGAGTCTGCTTGTCCCTCTCCCACTGCTCCCCACCCCACCCCCGCTCACGTGCGCGCTCCCAGATAAACAGAATCTTTAAAAATAAATACGGGCGCCTGGGTGGCTCAGTTGGTTGAGCGGCTGCCTTCGGCTCAGGTCCTGATCCCGGAATCCCGGGATCGAGCCCCGCGGCGGGCTCCCTGCTCGGTGGGGAGTCTGCTTCTCCCTCTGACCCTCCCCCCTCTCATGTGCTCGCTCTCTCTCATTCTTGCTCTCTCAAATGAATAAATAAATCTTTAAAAGAATAAATAAATAAAACATTGATATTTTGAAATCCTTCCAGAAAAGAGTAGCCTCCGGAGAGAAAGATCTGAAAAATTTTTTTGAGAGTTAAAGGCACTACAGAGAATTTCCTTGGGAGAGGGACATCCTCTGTGTGGCTACAGTGGTTGGAAGAAATAGGGCCAGAGGGTAGAAGCAATGGGGAAGTAGATTTATGTGGGATATAAGACCCTAGGAGGAGATTTTTTAAAAACAAAATGGCTTTTTCAGCATTGAAGCCCTGCTTAAATAGTGGTATTACTGGTGAAATTCTTGTAAGCATTTTACATTTCACAAGGAACATTCAGCAAATTTGTAATTCAGTCACAACTGTGGGGTAGGTATTAGCATTATTACTTTTCAAATGAAGATACAAAGAGATTTTGATTTGTCCAGATCCTCCTGCAGCAGGTGTCTACAGTCTGCTGACTCAAAATTTCATGCTGTTTCCACTTTAATAGGCAGGTGACCATGTATCATGCATGCTATGTAGGAAATATCCATATTTGAGGAAGAAGTTAGACTGTGATTATCACATTGTCTTCTGACTTTGAAAATCTTTTTCTGAAGATTAAAATTTGACCTCATTTGTTTGTTCACTATTTCTTTGAAGACTTTGCCCAGCCCATTTCCCAAATAAATGTTTGTCATTAAACTTTGTTTTTTTCTTGTTATCTAAGTGGTTTCTAGAAAAATTTGTTCTTTTTATATTCCAGTCTTATGGAATAGCTGCTTACTTAACAGTCCCTTTTTCTGCATCTTAAGGAAGCTGGAAAATCCTAGTAAACCAATTTCCCCTTTTCTTTACTTCCTCCCTCAACTGCCCTTCTTCCAATTTAATTTTCCTATTGAGAACACAAAAATCTTTGTCTCTTTTATTGTGACACTTGTGACTGTGGTATCTGGTTTATTTTTTTCTTTCTAATTCAGTTCCATTGTTTTCAGTGGATGTCAGTATACCCTACCCTTTATCAATAAATGACCAGCCTTGATAGTCTCTACCTATCGATGCCATGTTTAAGTTCTTGGTACTTTTCTTGACCCTTTGATCGTATGCTTCTCACTTGCAAGTCTCCTGTATCTCCATGTGGTTTTCATCTTTGTTTTCACTCATACTTGTTTCTTTAATCACTCAGTTTTTTCTTGTTAGCCTTATCCACCATTCCCCTTCTGAAGCCACAGAGTGTATCAAGCCAGAACTCCACTGTTAATGACTTCACTGCTACACTCTCCTCCCCAATTCTTTGGTATCTTGGTTAATGGATTACAAATTGTGCCCCATGGAGTATATGTTTCCGTAGTGATCCTTCAGTGGCTCCAGAAAGACAAAAACAGTACTCAACCCTGCTTGAATTAATCCCCAGGTCTCAAGGTTTGTTTTTCCTTTTTCTTTCTGTATTCTTTCTGTCTGGACTCAACTTAGATCAGCCTCAAAACTTACTTTCCACCTACCTGTTCCCCTTACCTCATCCATATTGGTCTGCACTTGTCCCGCGTCTGAGTCAATTTCTCTTCTGCTCCGAGTGTGTTGTCATTTTGGAAGGCAGCTGTGCTCCACCACTATACTACTCATGCCCAGTGTGTTGTGATTTTGAACACTAAAGTCATTTTGCTTTATAGTACATTTGTTTAAAGCCAGTGAAAGCTCTTTTTATTCACAGTCCTTATTCCCCAAGTTCCCTAAGTTCAACACAGTGCTTTTCCAAGGTAGGAGCTCAACAAACATTTAATAAATTGCATTCCATTGACACTCAAGCCATAACTATTTCCAGAGCTTTTCAACTTCTCATCTTGCCTGCATTCCCTCCCCTACTTTAATCTGTTAATTGAATTAAACATCATCCTTCTCATAACAGTTTCTCCTTGGTTGTTTCCTATTGTTTATAGGCTAAAGTCCACTTGGTATTCATTTCAAGACCCACACATTAGTCTATCTACCTTTGCATCCTTCTTTTTCACTGTTGCCTTAATATAAGCCTTTTATTCCGGTCAGACTGGTCTCTTAACTGTTCCTGCAAATGTTATTTCCATTCTTTTGTTCTTGTTATTTCCCCCAACTGGAATGCCTTTGCTGTCCTCCTTTTTGTAGTTTATGCTAATTCTACCTGACCTTCAAGAAATCTTCCCTAAACATTCTAATCTTTGTACTTTTAGTAAATAAGTGTATTATTTGGTACTCAGTTACATATTGATCTGTTACCCTTTATGGTTGTTTGGGGACATTATTAGCTTTTTATATGCACATGTATTTTACCTCCCTTATTAAATTGCCAATAATTATTAAGTTAGACCAGCAATCAAAAATAAACTTTCTACTTTGGTATCTGCAACCAGTTTTCTCTTTGGACTTGAAGAGTTCATTCTTTGGGGGTTTTTTGAGATTGCACACCCATAAATAAAGAAGTTGAACTGAATTTCTTAAACTGCTCTGTGTTCTGCTTTAAAAAAAAAGAAAAAGGAAAATTGCTTCCAAAAAAATTATAAATGATACATTAAAATTTTTATTGTAAGGTATAATTTGTCAGAAAAGTTATAAAGATAAGATATTGTAAGAAAAATTATAAAGATAGATAATACATTTAAAAATTTTTATTGTAAGATATAATTTGTCAGATGGTGAAAAGTAAAGCAGGGAAGGAGAGAGGTATGTTGCAATTTTAAATAGATGGCCAGAGAAGCGCCTCAGAGAAGGAAACATTTAGATCTGAAAGAGGGATAAGCGTGGTTATCTGGGAGAAGAATATTCCAGGCAGGGGAACAAGTACAAAGATCCTGGGGCAGAATGTATATGTTTTTGAGAAATGGCAAAGAGTTCAGTATGTGTATCCATAATGATTAAGGGGAAGAGTAGCTGGAGAGGAGCTTAGAGTGGTAATGGCGGGGGGACAAGATGTTGTAGGGCTGGATAAGCCATTGGAAAGACTTCATGTTGTTTATTATGCTCCTTGGTATATTCTCTGGAATACTTTGCATAGGAATATGTAATTTTGAATTTTAATAACTGTAGACCATCCAGGAATGAGGTACTTTAACCAAATTTTAAGAATTTTATATTTACTCTGAAGAAGTGGTAATAGCTCAAGAATAGACCGATGATGAGAGTTGACTGCTTATGTCAGTTCTTTTGCTTTCGGGTTTGTAATTATAACTTCTTTTTTTTTTAAACCATAGTTAAATTAACATGATGGATTTCTCCAAGCTACCCAAAATACTTGATGAAGATAAAGAAAGCACGTTTGGTTATGTGCATGGGGTCTCAGGACCTGGTAAGTAATATGTAATAATCTCAATAGTAAAGATTCCTAACTTCAATTAATGTCTTTTCAAGGTTTTTTGGGTAAAATACACAGGTTTCTGTTTACCCATATAAGTTCTCTTTGTCCCTAAAAGATTTCATAGTTGCTATAAGAATGAGGTAATAGCTCCATCATAAGAGCTTCTCTGGCATTCATTATCTTAATTGGATAATTTTTGGGCACTAATTTGTGACATCCTATTTATTATGTAAATGTATAATTGGTGTTCAGAGTTTTAGATAGGTCTTGAATTTTTTTGTTAAATCTGAGGTAAAAAGGGTATATAAAGTTTATAGTTTTTAGTATGTAATACCTTACAGATAATGGGCATTCAGTAAATATATGTTTATGTCATTTGAACTGAAATAATTTTTTTCAGAGCATTTCTCAACGATATCATCCTTGGCTCTTTGTATATTTAAATCCCTCTGATCGTTCATTTCAGATATTGCATAACTAGCTATCTGTGGGAAATAAGTTTTATGACGTGAGAGCAATGGAAAGCAGTTTACAAACTTTGTTTATTCTGCCAAAACTTGGGGTATTGCATTTTAAATGATAAATCTCATTCTAGTATTCATTTTACTCCAACTGCAAGATATGATTCACAGTTTTCCATAGGTAAACCTGCTCATTGATTTATAATCCTTAGTGCCATGAATATTTTTCCTTATGTCTTTTTATAAACTTCATGCTATAGGCTTTTTTGTTTTAATCACAGTAGAGGTGATGACCTTTTTTTGGTGTTTATGCAAATGAAGTCAGTCAGTCACAGTGTTTATTTCTCCCTATGAAACTTCTGTAGCTTAGAACTTGGTGTTTGAACATGAACTCACTGGCAAAAATACATTTCACTGTTTTCAACCTCTTGCCATTCTGAGAAACAGTTTTCCCCTTGATGATCAGAAGGGTCTTTAGGAAAGTTGGACAACACTGAAGATTTTTTAGGGAAAAGACAAAAAAGAACACCATCAAAAGAGTTTAGGTAAAAATATTTTTCTGAAACCTGTAGTTAACTGCTCCTGGAACCTATTTATTATTCTTAACTACTTAACAAAATGATAGAGAAATGGCATACTTTGGGGCTTATGAAATATGATTTAAAATTTTAGGGGCACCTGAGTGGCTTAGTCACTTAAGTGTCGAACTCTTGATTCCGGCTTGGGTCATGATCTCAGGGTTGTGAGATTGAGCCCGGAGTCACGCTCCATGCGGGTGGGGAGCCTGCTTAAGATTCTCTCTCTTCTGGGCGCCTGGGTGGCTGAGTTGCTTAAGTGACTTCCTTCGGCTCAGGTCATGATCCTGGCGTCCTGGGATCGAGTCCCACATCGGGCTTCCCTTGCTCTGCGAGGAGCCTGCTTCTCCCTCTCCCTCTGCCTGCCACTCTCCCTGCTTGTGCTCACTCTCTGTCAAGTAAATAAATAAAATCTTAAAAAAAAAAAAATTCTCTCTCTTCCTCCCCCTTCCCCCCACTTAAAAAATAATAAAATAAAATTTTAGTTGTTTCTTTCATTTCAGTTCATCTTAATTATTCTTACATAGTAGGTATAGAGATAAATATTTATGAAATTGACAAATCTTCATTGTTCTAACCCAAGTTAATTAAATATTAATACTTTAATGGTTTCTGCTTGAATATTACCTAATACATAGTTCTAATTAATTGTATCAGAAGGCTAAATATTAAAAATACAGTTATTTCTACACATATCTGAAAATGTACAACTTTCTCTGCCTCCCAGAAAAATAACTTTTCTTCCTAGACAACATGATCTAAAATAGTAAGTAGAAATCCTGGTTCAGTATTTATAAGAAATAGGATTCTTAATCAGGACTTCACCCAGTGGTGATGACTGATTATAAACATCCTTATGAAAGGATGAAACGTCTATGAAAAAAAAAAAAGTATTATTGGGCGCTGGGTGGCTCAGTTGGTTAAGCAACTGCCTTCGGCTCAGGTCATGATCCTGGAGTCCCGGGATCGAGTCCCACATTGGGCTCCCTGCTCAGCAGGGAGTCTGCTTCTCCCTCTGACCCTCTTCCCTCTCGTGCTCTCTGGCTCTCAGTCTCTCTCTCTCTCAAATAAATAAATAAATAAATAAATAAATCTTTGGGGAAAAAAGTATTATTATTTTTTAAAGATTTATGTTTTAGGTAATCTCTACACCCAACGTGGGGCTCGAACTCACAACCCCAAGATAAGGAGCTGCATGCTCTGCCAACTGAGCCAGGTGCCCCTGAAAAAAATTTTTTAGATGCATATGTGAGTTTTTCTAGGAAGAGCTGTCATTAGTTTATCAAAGGGGTCCTTGTCCCAGAAGAGTTTTAAGAACCACTAATATGAAGTGTTAGAAATGAAAATAAAGATGTTATTTTAAATATTATTTCTCAAAGGAATGGTGACAGCCCAGCAAACTGATAATTGTGTGGCATTCTGCCATGCTACCAGCTAAAGCTCTTGTGCCAGTTTTAGTTTAAAAAATTTTTTATTGTTCCCAAATCCATCATTCCATGTTTTATAGCAACTTGGGTTGATCAAAATGTGTCTCAGTGCTGCTAGGTAAGATTTTACCATATAGAACTTCAGACTTTTTGAAAATAATTTTCATACGTATTATGTAAATGAAATGAATAAGCTTTAGCCTAACAAATTTATTTTGTTTACCTGTATATCATATGCTAAAAATGCATATTTTTGTGAAACTGTATGTATGTTTCTTAGCGGGTATTTTATTTTTCTTAATATGTGAGAGAGATGTATTATTGGATTAATCAGATATTTTAATTATCTGTAACTATTCACAGAATCTTAAGTTTCCAAATACTCATCTGTTCTTTTCAGTGGTTACAGCCTGTGACATGGCAGGTGCAGCCATGTATGAGCTGGTGAGAGTGGGCCACAGTGAGCTGGTTGGAGAGATTATCCGATTGGAGGGTGACATGGCTACTATCCAGGTGTATGAAGAAACTTGTATCCTTTCTTGGTTCAATTTCTTGCCACTTTGTACAAGTCAGAATTTAAGGATTTATGGCAAAGGTGGAAGCAGCAACAACCAATAGTATCAAAAGCATGAAATGTTGGTGTTATGAAGAAACCTGACGTACAAAGGAATTTCAGGAAAGATACTAGGAATTAATGATCTTATATGAAGAAATTAGTATTATCTTCTGAACTTTCATTGCTCTTACTATTTTGGTAGTTCACAAACTTTAGGGGAAACCAATTACAATTTTTTTTCTTTTTTTTTAATTTAATTTTATTATGTTAATCACCATACATTACATCATTAGTTTTTTGATGTAGTGTTCCATGATTCATTGTTTGTGTATAACACCTAGTGCTCTATTCAGTACGTGCCCTCTTTAGTACCCATCACCAGGCTAACCCATCCTCCCACCCCCCTCCCCTCTAGAACCCTCAGTTTGTTTTTCAGAATCCATCGTCTCTCATGGTTTGTCTCCCCCTCCGATTTCCCCCGCTTCATTTTTCCCTTCCTGCAATCTTCTTCTTTTTTTTTTTTTTAACATATAATGTATTATTTGTTTCCGAGGTACAGGTCTGTGATTCATCAGTCTTACACGATTCACAGCACTCACCATAGCACATACCCTCCCCAGTGTCTATCACCCAGCCACCCCATCCCTCCCACCCCCCACCACTCCAGCAATCCTCAGTTTGTTCCTGAGATTAAGAATTCCTCATATCAGTGAGGTCATATGATACATGTCTTTCTCTGATTGACTTATTTCATTCAGCATAATACCCTCCAGTTTCATTTTTCTTAAGAGTGACACATGCTGTAGAGGAAAGCATAAACAGAATAACAACATTGATTTATATGGTTAAAATTCCATTTAAAATAGAAAATTCAGGGCGCCTGGGTGGCTCAGTCGTTAAGCGTCTGCCTTCGGCTCAGGTCATGATCCCAGGGTCCTGGGATCAAGCCCCACATCGGGCTCCCCGCTCTGCGGGAAGCCTGCTTCTCCCTCTCCCGCTCCCCCTGCTTGTGTTCCTGCTCTTGCTATGTCTCTCTCTGTCAAATAAATAAATAAAATCTTTTAAAAAAAATCGTATTAAAATAGAAAATTCATAGATCAGTCACTACTCTTTATCCTAATAAATAATGCTGGATGACATGTTACATTATAGCTTTAGTACTAGGGAATCTTTACTACATGTTTGATTATCATACTTTTGGCTTTTAAACATAGTATTTATTTTCAGTTTTCTATGAAAAAGAGGTAACGTGTTAGGCTTTGTGAAGAGGAACCACTTTTTTTTAACTTCACTTATATGTTTTGCTTAAATTGATTCTCAAGATCAGCATTAATTCTTATTTATTATTATTTTTTAAAATTTTTTATTGAAGTAGAGTTGACATACAATATTATATTAATTTCAGGTGTATAACATAGGGATTTGACAATTATATGCTTTATGAAATGCTCACTATGGTAAGTGTAGTTCCCATCTGTTACCAGACAAAGTCATTACAGTATTATTGACTGTATTCCCCATGACTAATTTATTTTATGACTAGAAGTTTGTACCTCTTAATATCCTTCACCTATTTCACCCATCTACCCAACCTTTGCCCCTCTGGCAACCCCTAGGTTCTCTGTATTTAATGAATCTGTCTCTGTTTTTCTTTGTTCATTTGTTTTGTTTTCTAGATTCCACACGTAAGTGAGATTATATGGTATTTGTTTTTCTCTATATTCCTCTGTCTCACTTATTTCACGGACCTTCTAGGTCCACCCATGTTGTCGCTAATGGTAAGATTTTGGGTTTTTTTGTGGCTGAGTAATATTTTGTGTAATATAACATATGTGTATACATATATAAAACACAATATATTCTCTCTATATACATATGCCACAATATTCTGTACACACACATGCTACATTGTCTTTTTCCATTAATCTATCAGTTGATACTTAGGTTACTTACATATCTTGGCTATTGTAAATAATGTTGCTGTAAATATGGGGGCAGCATTAGTTCTTTGGCTATTTAATTAAGTTTTACTTTAAACAACTTTTTTGCCATAATAAAATATTTTTTCAGGTAACTGCTCTCTCTGTGCGAGTACTAGGGTGCTAAATCAAAATAAAATCATCTGAAAATTTAAATAAAATTAGAGGTCTTTGTAGCTATGAAATCATGACTAATTAAAAGGATTTTTTAAGGGTTTTTTTCCTCATGTTAGCTTTATCTTTCAATCTTTTATGTGGTTTGAAGGCTTAAAATTTAAAAAAATGAACATGTATACAATGACAACCCTCTCCACCATTGTCATTCTATATCTGGCCAATTTCCAAAAAACACATGCATGCATGCAGCCATTTTTATTAATTCCTTTTATTGTATATCCTTCTAGTTTGTTAATTCCATATATGAACCAATATAAATATGGTATTTTTCTAACCTTTTACTTAAAAATATATGTATTATGGAAGATGGATAGGTATGTGATAAAGTATAGGAAAATATTAATGGTAAGATCTAACTGGTAGATAGAAGAATTCACTGTAAAATTCTTTCAACTTTGCTCTAGGTTTGAAAAGTGTCATATTGGAAATTAAAATATGTTTTGGAGATCTTTCTAGAGCAATTCATTGAAGCTCCTATTTTTTTTTTTTACAGCTACATAGAATTCCATCATACGAATATACCATAATCTGTTAATCTCTTTAATGATAGAAATTTTGGTTGTGTCTAGTCTATATATATTATAAACAGTGTTATAGTGTAACTATAGTGTGAATTCACGGAAGTTGGATTCTTGGGTCAAGGTTTATGCACTTTAAATTTTGATAGATTTTGCTGAGTTGCTGTCAGTAAAAGTTGTACTGATTTTACTCCTGTCAACAAGTATGTGAGAGCAACATGGTTTCAGTGTGCTTATTTGCAGGTTTTATTCTTTTCCTTTTCAAAACCACTTCTTAATTCTTAAGATTTTAAGGTTTTGCCCATGTACTAATATCCTTTCTGGGGGACTGATATTCCTCAGTAGTATACTTGAAACAATGTATTAACAGTGTATTGCTTCTGCTTTTAGCTCTGTGGTTCCCAAACTGTGCAGAAGGCACACTGGGCAGCTGCTACAAACTCATTTGATGTGCCAGGATATTTAAAATTTTTGAGGTTAACACAGGAATATTAGACATGTTGTCAGACATCATGTGAACCAGTAGCTTCAGTTAATAGACACTTTCAGTATTCAGTCGCACTATGTTCTTGTCAATGATGTCATATCTTTGCAAAGCTGAGTGTTTGGTGATTGTTAAGCTAAAAAGCAGGTATCATACAAAAATAAATGTGGAGCAGGCGTTCAGTCTGATTCTAAGGTTTGAAAATTTTACAGTGCCCATTAGACATTTACATGCCGTTGGAGGAACTGATGTTATTTAAAAATGAAATTAAAATACTATTTTTTTCTTTCAATCTCTATATTTTTTTCTTAAAGTGACAGTTGTTAGGACATACGTATTTATTAAGTTGGTTGGATAGAACTATTTAATAAATGGAATTATTAAATATATCTTTTGTCATAGGTCACTGTGAAACAGTTACTGAAACACTGAGGATGTTGCAAACTAAGAAAGTTTGAGAATTTCTGTTTTAGCTTCTTAAGTAGCATTTCCTGTTCAGCTGTGGTATTTCCTTCTTATAGTGTCTCTAAACTTTCATAGTGAGTTTTCCTCAACTACTGTTTCTAGCTGGTGTATCTGTTGGAGATCCTGTACTCCGCACTGGTAAACCTCTCTCAGTAGAGCTCGGGCCTGGCATCATGGGCGCCATTTTTGATGGTATTCAGAGACCTTTGTCAGATATCAGCAGTCAGACTCAAAGTATCTACATTCCCAGAGGAGTAAATGTGTCTGCTCTTAGCAGAGATGTCAAATGGGATTTTACACCTTGCAAAAACCTACGGGTATGTCTTTATAACCAAGATTTCTAAAGTGGTGAAAGAATGTGAAATGGATGTTTAGTGAACTATTTTGTACTTTAGTCAAATAAAAATAGACCACAGAAGCATAGTTTAAAATTTTCTTTAAATCTACTAGAAGAATTATAGAACCAATAATGTTTTATTGATGAGTGAGGCAAATGATTTAAATAATAGCAGCAGCAAGGATGAATCTACTTGGCATTTATTTAAACATTGAACAGCTTGATGCTTATTTGAACATTAAACAGCAAATGCATTTGTTCTCTAGGTTGGTAGTCACATCACTGGTGGAGATATTTATGGAATTGTCAACGAGAACTCACTCATCAAACACAAAATCATGTTACCCCCACGAAACAGAGGAACTGTAACTTACATTGCTCCACCTGGAAATTATGATACCTCAGTAAGTATTGTATAAGTTTTATCTCATAGTGTGGCCCTACCTGATAATTGTCCCATTTTAGTGTCCTATATAGTCATAGAATTGATCCTTAATGTGTAGGTTTTAAATCACTCCCATAATTTTTTTTTTACCATGATGATTTAATTCGCTTATCTTTTGTAAAATGATTACCACAGTAGGGTTAGTTAACACTTTGTGTACTTAATTTTTGTGTCTGTGTGGTGAGAACATTTAAGATCCACTCTTTTAGCAACTTTCAAGTATATAATACAAACTGTTAACTACAGTCATCATGTACGTTAGATTCCATTATTCACTTTCTTTCAAGTTTTTGTTTAAATTCCTCTTGGTTAACATACAGTGCAATATTAGTTTCAGGTGTAGAATTTAGTGATTTATCAGTTACATATAACATCCAGCGCTCATCACAAGTGGCCGCTTTAATACCCATCATCCATTTAGCCCATCCCCCACCCATCTCCTCTCCAGTAACTCTCAGTTTGTTCTCTACAGTTAAAAGTCTGTTTTATGGTTGCCTCCCTTTTTTTTCCCCCCTGTGTTCATCTGTTTTTCTTAAATTTCACATACGAGTGAAATCCTATGGTGTTTGTCTTTCTCTGACTGACTTATTTCACTTTTAGCATAATACTCTCTAGCTTCATCCACGTTGTTGCAGATGGCAAGATTTCATTCTTTTTTTATGGCTGAGTAATAATCCATTGTAGATACATACCACCTCTTCTTTATCCATTCATCAGTGGACGGATATTTGGACTCTTTCCATAATTTGACTATTGTTGATAATGCTGCTATAAACATCGGCATGCATGTGCCCCTTTGAATCAGTATTTTTGTATCTTTTGGGTAATGACCTAGTAGTGCAATTGCTGGGTCGTAGGGTAGTTCTATTTTTAACTTTTTGAGGAACCACCATACTGTTTTCCAGAGTAGCTGCACCAGTTTGCATTCCCACCAACAGTGCAAGAGGGCTCCCCTTTCTCCACATCCTTGTCAGCACCTGTTGTTTCCTGTAAATAATTCCTATAATTATTTTTTTAAGATTTTTTTTATGATTTTATTTTTAAACTCGGGCTTGGGAATACAAAAAGCAGAACATATTGAGTTGTTTGCTTTTTTTTTAAGGGAAAGCAATATGTAGTATAACATTTTCCTACCTTCTTAACTTAATGCTACATTACTTAAAGCCCTCATTCTTTAGGCATAGAATAGACTTACTTTGATTTTAACTGTCAGTCTGTATTTACATAATAAATTGTGTGACAGATTATATGAATTCTAACTCTGGATGAGCTATTTAAAACTTAGTCCTTTAATGGTATTGATAGTCACATTATATCAAATACAGTAGACTCATAATAGTCTTTGTGGGTATGAAGATAACTTTATTGAGAAGACCATTGTGACAAATAATCTGTTCCCAACAAAATGTGATAAAAGAATACTTTTCTAATCATTTCACAAGAATAAGTCTGTTCTCTACAAAATATAGAGAACAAAAGAGTTAAGATTGGGATTCTGGGCAGTCAGCCAGCCTGACTCACTAGCTTAGAGACTCACACACTCCTACATGGAAGAAACACTCTGAGGTAGATAATTCAAATTCACATATCAACAAAGTTACTGATTTCTTTAGGTCTGGGGATGTTGGGGTTGTTTGTGAATAGTTGAAACCATCCCAGTGTTCATAAATGTTAGAGTATTACTCACCTTTTTGCTTTTGTAAATATTTAATATTTTAACTTTATTAAGTATTTCAGTGTTCATAATAGGTAAGTATTTTAATTAAATCAGTGTAAGAGCATTGTAATAAAGTAAACAAAAGAAAGAATACAAAGTAAATTATGAAAGTTTTCATTTCTCCCCATTTCATTTCTATATCTTTTAAGACTTGTCCCTGTGCATATCCATATCATTTATTTAACTATTCCTCTGTTAATTGAAATACCTCTTTCTCAAAAACGCCTATTTTTTAATTCTTGAAACAGTAATAAGTGTACCTGGGGGAAAAAAAAGAATTCTCTATAAAGATTTGCAATAAGAAATACAAATCTCCTTCTCCACTTCCACATACCACCTCTCCACCTCAAGAGGAATCTGGGATTACTTTGATTTTGGAGGAAGGAATGTTCATAAATTTGACTGTACTTAATATCCTGCTGTATTTTTATAGGATGTTGTCTTGGAGCTTGAATTTGAAGGTATAAAGGAAAAGTTTAGCATGGTCCAAGTATGGCCTGTACGTCAAGTTCGGCCTGTCACTGAGAAGCTGCCGGCTAATCATCCCTTGTTGACTGGCCAGAGGGTCCTTGATGCCCTTTTTCCGTAAGTTTGAGCTGTGTCCTGTGGTTTTTCCTCAGAGGATTATATGTGCTTATTGTTTCACTGCTTTATAGATAAAGATTTAATGTGCTAATCCTATAATAAATTTTATCTAGAGAAATAGTGAACTAGATAAATATATTCATATATTGCCAATGCCTATTATAGAGTTAAATCATTGAAAATTTATTGTTTCACAGTTGCAAAAGGAAAGGTTTTTTTTCTAAAACTTTCTGAAAAAATAAAATTTCCAGAAGAAAATCTGTGCCCAAAGATATAACTATCTTTATTAAGTTATCCTGGAATTAGTTGATTGGTATCACTATAAGTTGATGGTTTCTAAAATCAGCGGAGCTGTCCATGCTGCCCAGGACTCTATTAATTTATAGTCTGCTCTTTGCCATTTTCTTTGACTGCTTAAAACCTCTTTAATTCTCAGGCTTCACCATACCCTGCTTTACTTTCAACAAATGACTTCATCATTCAATTCACAGAAAAGACTGAAGCCATGATACAGTAACTCTTTCAACCTTGATCACCGACCCACATATGTCCCATTGACCCTTGAAACCTACTCTCTGAGCTGTTCTCGCTATTTCTCGTGACTTATTAGTCAGCACTTCCTGTTTCCATATCCTTCAGTATCTAGCTTAAGCTTACTAGGTTGTCAATTTTCTGCATATTTGTCGGTATACTAAATTTTCTTGTTCCTTTGTTTTTGTTACACCCACCCAGCAAAATCCCAACCGTGAATCAGTCCAGAAGGGGATACCCTTCTTCCAGATCTACACACAGGCTGCTGAGAAAATCAAATAATCAGTGCAAGTTAGTACCTCACTGCTGGGTCACAGTCCTGCATTTCCCTGTTTACCATTCTCCTCCTCTCCTCAGCAGCTGTTTCAGACATCTGCACCTGCCTCAAGGTCCCAGCTCCATTCTTCCTTCTTTGGCCGTAAATGATCATGCTAGAGCCCTCACAGAGAAGTTAGAGGTCATCACATTTGAAACTCCTTCAGTTAATGTACAATTCCATCCGTTCCTTCTTCTTTCCTCTTTCTGCAGTATATCCCACCTCATGTCTCCTCTGGGACCTCACTTGAGATTATCTCCCTTTAGATAAGCTTCAAGGTTATCTTCCCTTTATCTCCCATCTAATGAAAAAATACCTACCCTCCATCCTTTCCCCTTTCTACCTTCCACTACTTGTCTCCTCATCTTCATAGCCAGACCTCTTGAAAAATTAAATTGGCCATCTCCACTTTTCCCACTCTCACTCATGTTGCCCACTCGGTTGAAACTACTCTCACTAACATCATCATTCACTCCCATACTGATAATTCAATAAATAAGTTTTAGTGTTTCCTTAATTGCTACAACTTTGGATATTGCTTTCTACTCCTTCCTCCCTCAAATACCCTCTTTCCTTGTTTTTCCTATTAGCTTCTGTCCACAAGTTCTTATTCTCCATCTCAGGTCCCTTGTCCCTTAATTTTGATATTTCTTAAGAGTTTTTTCACTCTCATGACAAATATTAAAATTTTTTTAAAAGATTTTATTTATTTGACAGAGAGAGACATAGCAGGAGAGGGAACACAAGCAGGGGGAGTGGGAGAGGGAGAAGCAGGCTTCCCGCAGAGCAGGGAGCCCGATGCAGGGATCGATCCCAGGACCCCAGGATCATGATCTGAGCTGAAGGCAGACGCTTAACAACTGAGCCACCCAGGCGCCCCTTAAATATTAAATATTAAAATGATGACTTTCAAATCTGTATTTTCCTCCCAGATCTCATGTGAGTTCCAGACTCACATGTTCACTTCTGTTCATACCTCTCCTTTTGAATGCCTTAGAGGTGCCTCAGAGTCAGTATATTCATAGCTCAAATCATCATCTTAATCACCACTCTCTTCCTTGAAACTTGCTCATCTTTTTTTTGTTGCCTCTTTGAGCAGATGTCAGTGTCATCCATCCAGTAAATGCCGAATGTAAAATCTGTGACTTCTCTCAAGGATCATTCTTACCTGCCCACATCTAATTATTGAACAAGTGCTTTTATTCTATTACCTGGATATTTTTTAATCTGCATCTTTCATCCCTACTCCATGACTTTAATTAAGGATCCTACCCTAATTCCTGCAATAATCACATTTAATCAGATTTCTCTTCAGTCTTACCTTCTAAGTGATTGTCCATGTTACAAAATGATCCATCTAAAACATATATCTGGTCCTGCACTGTTTTGCTTGAAACCCCTAACTGCACTTCATTGCTCTTAAAACAAATACTCCTTAACTCCTTACAAAACCATCTGTGATCGGGTTATTGCTTACCTTCCAGTATCATCTCAGCCACTTGACTGAGCCAAACTCCTTATATACCATCTTCGAGGCATCCTGAAGGACTTCTAGTTCCTCAGGCAGTACTCGCTCTTGCCCCTGGGCCTTTGGGTATGCTGTTTCCTCTGCTTGGAACATTATTTCCCTTTGGCTAATTTCTGTTTCCTTTCAGATCTTAGCTACTGTCAGAAGGATCTCCTAACCCCACTCCAATCCAGTGTCAGACTTTGCATCCCTTCCGGTGTTCTCCCATAGCACCTTGGATATTCTCTATGATAGCACTTTTCACATTGAACTTCCAAACTGGGACACACCCAACCCTGCCTCCCCACCCAAGTTAAAAGTGATTTGAGAGAGGTAAACAAAGCCATGGAATGAATGGACATGCCCTCTTAGTTTATCAAAGTCACTGAAAAGTTTGAAGGAGAAAAAAACTTTAATGCATATTAGTTTTATATTGAAGAAGTCTATCATTATTATTAAGGCTATAGTGTTTCTGTGAATTTTATAATACACAGTATTGCAAAGAAATTTCCCTTAGCATTACATTTCATTTCTCCTGCTTACACCCTCCTGCTCTACATACACACTTAGCATGTACACATACACACGGACACACACCATAACATGCCCACTTTCCTCTGCCCTTAAGGGTAGTTCACTCTCCTGTGCCACTTCGTAGGGAAAGTTTGAATGTAGCTGCTAAATGGCGCTGTAATCACCAGCTGCCCCTTTATTTTACCCCGCTGGAATGTGAGCTCTGTGTGGACAGAAACATGGCTATCTTATTTGCTGGTGTCTCTCCAGTATCTCCAAGCAGTGCCTAGGAAGTACTTTATAAATAGTTACTCAGTGTATAAAAGGGGATTGACAATGACACCTTAACAAAAGTCTTCGATCATTAACCTTTATGGCAGGATATGATTTTCTTAGGTCTTATTTTTTGCCTCAGAAGACAACTTAGTAAGTTGTTTAAATTTGTCTTTTAGCTTTAATTCCTATATTGTGCTTTCCTGAACTAATCTATATAAGCATTCTAAAAATCATTAGTACTGTTTTATTTATTTTCAGATTCCTTTTCCCCAGGTACCTTATGGCATATATTCTCACTTTTCAGCTGTTAAAGATGGTAGAAATGGTTAATGATAATAAAAAAACATACACAGTTACAGATATCAACTGGGGGAGCAATTTTTGTAGCCGTATCTGTATATCTATCTTTGTATTTACAGATGAAAATATTTCAAAGTGCTTTCTTTCCTTAACTTGTATTTCTGTGTCAGTTACCTACTTTATTTGTTAGTATTTATTAGCAAATAAAGTAATGCACTTTGTTTTCTTTGCTTAGATGTGTACAGGGAGGAACTACGGCAATCCCGGGGGCTTTTGGCTGTGGAAAGACAGTGATATCACAGTCTCTATCCAAGTATTCCAACAGTGATGTGATCATCTATGTAGGATGTGGTGAACGAGGAAATGAGATGTCTGAAGTCCTCCGGGACTTCCCAGAGGTCCGTATATATAAAGCTTCAAATATTATTCTCGAGAAAATACCACTAATCAACTTTCAGTGGCAATTAATAAAGCTTTGTGTTGGATCTGGAGCAATGCTCTCATTTGTCAAGGATCTCTTAAGGAATTTTCTAATTATATTTGTGATTCAGTTTGTATATTCAAGGAAAGGAATTGGAATTTTTCAGTCAAATACTTTAAAATTTCTTTTTGTGGTCTAATGGTTTTCAGTTATTAGGAGAAAGATAAAATAGACAAAATATTTATGGATGGGAACTTTATATCGGTTTTATATGATCTACTAGGTTGCTAAACTAATATTCCTTTTTCCATAAAATAATGGATTTCACTTGAAAATGAAATAAAAGCATAGTAGGGCAGGAAGAAAAGTTTGGAGTGATGGGAAATACTACTTTGGGAAAACTGATTATAAGAGGGATTAAGTGTGGGTAAATTGTAAAAAGGGGGACTAAAATGTTGTATTTGGAAATTAGAGGATCAAAATAGATTGTTTGCCTTTAGCTCACAATGGAAGTTGATGGTAAGGTGGAATCAATTATGAAGAGGACAGCTTTGGTAGCCAATACCTCCAATATGCCTGTTGCTGCTAGAGAAGCGTCTATTTATACTGGTGAGTATATGAATTAGAATAAAAGCAGTTTACATCTGGGGCACTTGGGTAGTGCATTTGGTTAAGCGTCCAGCTCTTGATTTTGGCTCAGGTCATAATCTCAGGGTCCTAGGATCAAGCCTCGCGTTAGGCTCTGTGCTTGGTGGGGCATCTGCTTGGGATTTTTCTCCCTCTCCCTATGCCCCTCCCCCCACTTGCTCACCTGCTGTTTTTCTCTCTCTCTAAAATAAATAAATAAATCTTTAAAAAAGAAGGAAGTTTACACCTGTTCTTAAGTTTAAAGTTAGCATGACGATAAAATGACACATCTTCTACTACTGTTTTTTTTTCATTACATGATTTACCATTGCTCTAATTCCAAATATACCTGTAGCTCTATAACTTGAAACATCAGTTTTGAATTATTGTATTTTGATGGCTAGATATAAAAGATAAGAAAATCAGTGTGTTTATGTATTACCTCCCATCTTTGCTCCTACTTCTATCCTAGCTTTTGGTACTCTTATTTCTACATTTTCAGGATTTATAATATTCACATTCTGTTGTGTAACCATACATACAATATTCGTATTAGCCTTAAACCTAGAGTAAAATGGAGTCAGTCCCCACAGCAGTCCTTTGGCTACAGTTTCTCCATTTGTTTCGTGGTTGGCTAAAATCTTACTTTTTGAAGTTTCTTCAGGAAAGGCTCAGGGAAACTATATTCCATGGATTCTTTTTTCTTCATAAGTTTGTTTTTTTCCACTGCCTTTAAATTTTCTTCCTTTTTCTCTTTTTTCTTTAAGTAATCGCTACACCCAACACGAAGCTCGAACTCCTGACCCCAAGATCAAGACTTGCACATTCTTCTGACTGAGCCAGTCAGGTGCCCCTCCACTGACTTTAAATTTTCTTCCTTTTTCTCTTTCCTCTTTAAGTAATCGCTACACCCAACACAGAGCTCGAACTCATGACCCCAAGATCAAGATTTGCACACTCTTCTGACTGAGCCAGTCAGGTGCCCCTCCACTGCCTTTAAAATTTTTTTTTTTAAGATTATTTATTTATTTATTTGACAGAGAGGGACACAGCGAGAGAGGGAACACAAGCAAGGGGAGTGGGAGAGGGAGAAGCAGGCGTCCTGCCGAGCAGGGAGCCCAATGCGGGGCTCGATCCCAGGACCCTGGGATCACGACCTGAGCCGAAGGCAGACGCTTATCGATTAAGCCACCCAAGCGCTCCACTGCCTTTAAATTTTAATAGTAGTTTGGCTGGGTATAAATATTTTGGATCAGTGTTTGTTTCCTTGAGACCTCTTATCCTAGCATTAAATTCTAGGGAGAGAGGGTCATCTGGGGAGCACAGTCAGTTGGCCTCGGATTCTTGGTTTCAACTCAGGTTAATATCTCAGGGTCATGGGATCGAGCCCTGCATCGGGCTCCACACTCAGGGCAGAGTCTGCTTGGGATTCTCTCTCCCTTTTCCTCTGCCTCTCCTGGTGTGCTCACTCATATGAGCACGTGCTCTCTCTCTCTCTTTCCCTTTCTCTCTCTCTCTCTCTCAAAATAAATAAATCTTTAAAAAAATAATGCCAGATAGAGATCTGAAGCCGACTGCTTTTTTCCCTTTTATAGATGATTTTTCTTTTTGCTCAAAGGAATTTCTCTGTAAATTTAAAGTTTTATAACTTTATTAGGATATATGCCAGTATTGATAGTTTTGATAAATTTTTCCTGAAACATACTTACTTACCTTTTCAACCTACAAAGATGTCTTTTATTTTTTTGGAAAATTTTCAAGAATTGTTTCTGAAACTTTTTCTCTTCTCTTATGGTTATCTTCTTTTTTTTTTTTTTAAGATTTTATTTATTTGACAGAGAGAGACATAGCGAGAGAGGGAACACAAGCAGGGGGAGTGGGAGAGGGAGAAGCAGGCTTCCCACAGAGCAGGGAGCCTGATGCGGGGCTCAATCCCAGTACCCTGGGATCATGACCTGAGCCGAAGGCAGACGCTTAACGACTGAGCCACCAGGTGCCCTGATAATAGAGTTTTTATATTTCTTGTTCTCCTTGTTTGGTGATTACTTGTGTGAGAAGGGAAAAGTGACCTATTCATCTACTATTTTAAGACAGGAAGTCTTCTTTTAAATGCACAGTATCCCATCTGTATGGCTATGTCATAACTGATTTAACCAGCACCTTTCTGATAGACACATGGATTATTGATCATTTTTTTGCTATCACAAACCTTGCATCACTAAAACATCCTTATGTATGTTTTTTATAGTTTCTTTTCATGTTTTGTGCACGTTTCTTTGTACATTTTTGTAAGGTAAATTTGTAGAAGTAAAATTGCCAAGCATACAACTGTTAATGTAGATTTTAGATTTTGATAGCCCTTAAAAAGGGGTAACAGCGAGCAAGAGTTCTGTTTCTCCACATCTTCACCAGTGCTAGGTTTTGTACCACTTTCTTAGGATAATTATCACTTAGACATTTGAAAGAATATTGTGGTGAACACTGATGTTCTCAGCACCCAGATTTGACAATTAGCATTTTACTATCCCTGCTTTATTAGATACCTGTTCAGTCTGTATTTCTTTCACTGAGCTAGCATCTTTGCTCTTTGTATTAACCATTTGAAAACTGCTTTCTGTCCACGTTCCTTTTGGATAGGAGTTCTTTTTCATACTGATTTATAAAAGCTCTTTGAAAATGGTCTTTTTATCTGTCATGAGTTGCCAGTGTTTTCCCAGTTTGTTCATCTTTTGATTTTGTCTAAGGTGTTGTTTTGTTGATTTTTTTAAACTGGTAGGCGCTGATATCGTTAGGTCTGTGAAACTTCTTTGAAGTTTACTCATATGTATCTTTCTCTTCCACCAAGTCTTTCTAATACATACACACAAGCATTAATGAGCATCGTCACAGAGACTGAAAATGTAGCCATGCTGGTATAAGAGAGGATCTGATCCTATCATCACATTGGAATATGTGATGACGAATGTGTTTTTTTTAAGCCTTAATAATGAGAAGTGATATTTTTTTAAGACTTTGATCATGGAATCATTTTTTAAAAGCCTCAGATATCAGTATTTCTTATTCTGAAAGATGTGATATGATGAATAGTAAAGTGCTGAATTTTTTAGTGCTATTTTGTTTTACTTATATATGCCTCTGTTTCTTTACAGGTAAAATAAAGGAATCAGGGCATTAGATTTGGGGACTCTTACAATGTAGTAACAACTATAACTTTCTAATATATTAGAGTTGCATAGTACCTTGTACTTTTCAAAGGGCCTTTATATGTGTCATTTCATCTGATATGTACAGAAAGATAGAGCAAGAGTTATTCCATTTTAACAGATTAGGAAACTACACTGGGAAATGAAGCTAGTTTGCTGAGGTTAATGACAGAACAGAAACTAGAACCCGGGACTTCTTTTCTGTATGTTAGACTCTTTTTCTAAATGGTTTACCGTAAGTGATTTAACAGAATGGAACCTAATATGCACAGCAGAATGATCTGGATAATTAAGATATTACTCAGGTTAATAACATTTGCTACTTTTGAAAAATAAACAAGCTAATTAGTTGGGGGGTTTTGGTATGTGTATGTGTGATATGTAGATAAAAGCTACAGTGGAAATTAATTTCAGACATAATTATCTCAACAAGGAATAGAGAAAAAGTCTTTTCCTACTTTTTAAAATGTGTATTATATTAGAATAGCCTATGGCAACAAGTAAACCCAAACTTGTCATTGCTCAGTATAATAGATGTTTTTTTTAAGTGGTCAGCGTCTCTTTTTTATTCTGTCATTCTGGGCTGGGACCCAGGCTGAAAAGTACTCTTTCATTTTCAAATCATGACTTCCAGAGCTCCTGGGAGTCCTCTCTATCTCAAGTAAGTCAGAAGGAATAAAGAGCATGGAAGGATGTGTGGCTTGCCTGATGATGGAACTCATTACTTTGACTTTTATTCTATCTGCTCGAGGTCAGTTACATGGTCATATCTAAATATTAAGGAGGCCAGGAAATGTAATTCAACTGTGTGCACAGAAGAAGAGGGAGAACAGATTTTGGTGAACAGCTATCAGTCTACCTCATGTACTTACTGTTTTCAAGTTTTCTTAAGGGTGACAAAGTCAGGTTTCTACATTGTAGAATTATAACTTGCGATATTCTTCCCAATTTAGGAATTACGCTGTCAGAATATTTCCGTGACATGGGTTATCATGTCAGTATGATGGCTGACTCTACCTCTAGATGGGCAGAGGCTCTTAGAGAAATCTCTGGCCGCTTAGCTGAAATGCCTGCAGGTAAGTCTTTGTATTGCTTATCATGTAAGAAGGCTGATAAGATTTTTAGCACTGGCTTAGACCCTCTCTTAATTTCTTTTCATTTTTTCAGATAGTGGATATCCTGCATATCTTGGTGCCCGTCTGGCCTCTTTCTATGAGCGAGCGGGCCGGGTGAAATGTCTTGGAAATCCTGAAAGAGAAGGAAGTGTCAGCATTGTAGGAGCGTAAGCACCTCAACTGTTCACTTTTCAAAAGAAAAATTAAAAGTCATTTATTTTATTTTATTTTATTAAGATTTTATTTATTTGACAGAGAGAGACACAGCAAGAGAGGGAACACAAGCAGGGGAAGTGGGAGAGGGAGAAGCAGGCTTCCCGCTGATCAGGGAGCTCGATGCGGGGGTTGATCCTGGGACCCTGGGATCATGACCTGAGCCGAAGGCAGACGCTAAATGACTAAGCCACCCAGGCGCCCCAAAAGTCATTAATTTTAAAGAAAAAATTCAGCTTCCTCTGAGGGTAGTGGTTCTTAACCAAGATTGCCCTCCAGGGTTGCCCAAAGATCTCCTTACAATGTACATGTTTAGTTTCTCTCTGTATATTCTGGTTATTCATCTTAACTGATATATTTAAGTCACAATGTCTTAATAACTTAGAAAATTATAGACATGTTAAGGTAAGATTGTATCAAGGTAAAAACAAAATGAAGATCCATGATCACTACATAAAGCCATACTTTGTTTTTAGAGCTTTTTCTTCCTTCCTGTTTCATCTTTTGATTAGAATCACGAAACTGATTATATCTCTAATTTCTAGTACTAGAAGCTATTCACTAGTTACCATTGTTATTTGCAACGTAGTACTGATTTTTATTAATATTTGTATGTCAGTTTTTCTTAGTTCTAAAGGTTAGTTCGAGGGGCGCCTGGCTGGCCCAGCCAGTTAAGCGTCTGCCTTCGGCTCAGGTCATGATCCCAGGGTCCTGGGATCAAGCCGCACCTCGGGCTCCCTGCTCAGCGGGGAGCCTGCTTCTCCTACTCCCTCTGCTTGTGCTCTCTGGCTCTCTCTCTAATAAATCTTAAAAAAAAAAAATGTTAGTTCTAAAGTTATTTACATTAATATTGACTTTCAAACAATTTTTATTTTCATATGCCAGTTACTTAATCTTCTATAATGACTTTTTTTTCCCTTTAAATTTAGGGTTTCTCCACCTGGTGGTGATTTTTCTGATCCAGTTACATCTGCTACTCTTGGTATTGTTCAGGTATATCTTTTCCTAGTATAGTCAACTTCTGAGCTTTCCCACCCCGGCTCTGCTTTAATGTTATCTAAACCATCGTGAAGTATTAATCTACTCACTACAGAGTTAATCAGTAGGAAAGTCTGTTTTAGGAACATTCTTGTCACTGAGAGCTTTTAATACTGTCCATTGTTTCTTAGCTCTTTGCCTAACATTTATAACAAACTTAATTTCTGTAAGTGGAAAATACATCCGGAATAGCAGTTTTATTAGTGTGGGAATAATATAGCCTTTAAGTGAAAGTAACCCTAGTTGTAGAAACAGATACGCCTAAAAATGCATAATGGCCAAAACTCAGTATAAGTTTCTTTTTTTCTCATAGTATGATCCTAAGCAGATGATCTTATCAGGATGGCTCTTTTCCACTTACTAGTAATTCAGAGACCAGGGTTCCTTCCAGCTTGGAGATTCACCGTCACCTAGCCTTGTAACCGTCTGCATCTCTGGCTGGCACGAGGGAAACTGTGGAGAAGGCACACCCACACTGTGAACTCTGAGCTCAGATGCAGTCACTCCACTCATTCTGTTGGCCGCACCCAGATGAAAGCAAAGCTGGAAAATGTACTTTCTGCCTACGCAGCTGCTTCCCCCAGTGACAAGGCAGGAATTGCAGTGGATAGCTGGTCAACTTGGCCATCAAAAGAAGCCTAAATGAAAGATGTATACAAATCAGGGCTGTAGTAAAATGTTGATATATTCATAAGTGTGTGTATTATTCATGGGGGAAAAAGAATATTTGCTTATGTTTCTGTCAGTATCTGAGGAAAAAAATGGCAGAGGCTATATTTATAACTCTCGGGGTGTTTAACCTTTGCTAACATTTTGAGTTTCAATTTCAGGGAAAGGGCAAGCAAAGTTAAGAATGCATAAAATATATGTGAACATTTGGCCTCAGAAAAATGACTGTTAGATCTTATTGGATTGGCCCTTACTCATAGGGAATTGAATTTAGTCAGAATGTTTCAAGGTGTTTAATCAAAGTGAAGAATCTCTTCTATCTCAGTAAGCATTTTCTAGTTCTTCTGTTTATATTGCACCATAATAAATCTTCAGAAGAGTCCATTCATTTTTCTTCTGTCAGATTTGCCACACTACTAAGGAAATTCAGGTACTATTTGAATTTGATTTATAGTTAATATCCATCCTGAAACTAAAAGTAGAGTATATTTTTTAAATTGTAAGTTGTATTCTATTTCAGTTATATGTGAGATATACTAAAAAGATTGATAATTTGACCAAAATATTATAGAATTACATATTTAGGACAAATATACTTTAAGACTATTAAAAAAAATTTTTTTTTAAAAATCGTTGTATTTGTTTTGTTTTTAAATCAGGTGTTCTGGGGCTTAGATAAGAAACTAGCTCAACGTAAGCATTTCCCCTCTGTCAACTGGCTAATCAGCTATAGCAAGTACATGCGTGCCTTGGACGAGTACTATGACAAACACTTCACAGAATTTGTTCCTCTGAGGACCAAAGCTAAAGAGATTCTGCAGGAAGAAGAAGACCTGGCAGAAATTGTACAACTTGTGGGAAAGGTGAGTGGTGGTTAAGTCCCATGGAGGACAGGTCTGTGAGTTAGAGTGGTGTGTTGTAAGGACAGACAGAACCTTGGATATACAGATTCTTGCCTAGCAAAATGAGTACTTATTAAGTATTTTTTGAACTAATAGAAGTTTAGCTTATCCTTTATCCAGCAGATATTTGAGGGTCTTGTTTGTATTATGGAAGGTAGAAAGATGATTATTGTTTTGATTATCTATTGTTGAGTAACAAACCCACTTTGAACAGTGTTTTACTGCTCATAGTTTTGGGGTTGCACACCATGGAGAATGAGGTATGCAGGACCTGGAAGCAGACTGTGTGGCACACAGCAACATGGATGGATCTGAAAAAGAGCCGAAGACACAAATGTGACTGTTTTACATAATATAAAATAGCAATACAAAATAAAATACACATTTCACATGAATTTATGCACATAAAGGGATACACATAAAACACATTTTAATACTTACGGTTGGACACCTGGGTGGCTCAGTTGGTTAAGCAGCTGCCTTCAGCTCAGGTCATGATCCTGGGATCCCAGGATCGAGTCCCACATTGGGCTCCCTGCTCAGCGGGGAGTCTGCTTCTCCCACTGACCCTCTCTCCGGCCCTCCCTCCTTTCGTGCTCTCTCTCTCTCTCATTCTTTCTCTCAAATAAATAATAATAAAAAATATTTTTTAAAAATACTTATGGTTGAAGCAGGGATTAGGGATAAAAGGGGTTTAAAAAAACAGGAGAAAGAAAAGAAAGAAGGACCTGATCTTTACCTGTTAAGGAGCTTGGCTACACAGAGATGACAAACAACTGCAGTTAGCTTATTGGGCCTGTCCTTTTGCCACAATTTCCAACAAATCTTTACCAGCTAGGCTGTTTAGGGTAATCGCCAAAGTTAAAGCTTTTGAGGCAGTGGTATTTAAAGAAGCTCTAACAGTACTCATAGAAAAAAAATTTGCATTTATATAGTATCTTTTTTTTAAGATTTTATTTTTGAGTAATCTTTACCCCCAACATGGGGCTCAAACTCACAACCCCAACGTCAAGAGTTACATACTCCACTGACTAATCCAGCCAGGCACCCCATGCATTTACATAGTTCTAAACACCATGTAATGTTCTTTTTAAAAAAAGTAACTGTTTATGGGATGTATTGATTTTTTTTTTAAAGATTTTATTTACTTATTTGTCAGAGAGAGAGAGGGCACAAACAGGGGCAATGACAGGCAGAGGGAGAAGTAGGCTCCCCCCTGAGCAGAGAGCCCGATGTGGGACTTGATCCCAGGACCCCAGGATCATGACCTGAGCCGAAGGCAGACACTTAACCAACTGAGCCACCCGGGCATCCCTGTATAGATTTTTTTTTTGAAACAAACTCAAGATTCATAATTCAAATAGTTAAGCTAGCAAGACAGAATGTGAAGAAAGTTTTTCAAAAAAAGAGCTTTTTTTTTATTATGTTCAGTTAGCCAACATCAGTAAAACAACATTAGTTTATCTGTACACCCATGTTCATAGCAGCACTTATACACAATATCTAAGGGGTAAAAGCAGCCCAACTGTCTTTTGATTAATGAATGGGTAAACAAAATGTGGCGTGTCTATATGTAATGGGATATTATCCAGCCTTAAAAAGGAAGGAAAAGTCTAACACATGCTACAACATGGATGAACCTCGAGGACATTATGTTAAGTGATATAAAGCAGCCACAAAAAGACAAATACGGTACGATTCCATCTAAAGTAGTCATATTCACAGAAACAGAAAGTGGAATGGTAGTTACCAGGTTCTGGGAGAGGAGGAAAAGGAGAATTGCTATTTAATGGATAGAGAGTTTCAGCTTTGCAAGATGACCAGTTAAGGAAATCTGCCTCACAATAGTGCGAATATACTGAGTGCTATTGAACTACACTTAAAAACGGTTAAGATGAAAAACTTGTTACATGTTTTTACCACAATAAAAAAAATCAACAAGCAGTTATGAAGTGAATTTGTTAGTGATAGATGACTGTATGTTGATTATATAGTTTTTGCTTGGTTAATTGATTATAATCACTGGTCCCATATTATGGAAGTAAATTTCTAAAAAAATTTTTTTTTCTTCTAGGCTTCTCTAGCCGAAACAGATAAAATCACTCTGGAGGTAGCAAAACTTATCAAGGACGATTTCTTACAACAAAATGGATATACTCCTTATGACAGGTAACCTATCCTGATTTTCTTTTTTTATTTGAGGATTTTCTGTTGAGTTTTGAAGAAAGAGCTGCCTCCACATTAGAAGTCCTTTTTTTTTCTCATACAGACACAACCCTGACTCAATATATAGGTTTATTTTGTATTTTCGTAGCAAACATCTAACTATCTAATATGTCACCTTATCCTTGATTTTCCTCATTTGTGCAGTTTTGACAACAGTATTTTCACTCATTATCCAGCCTTTTTTTTTTTTAAGGGATTTGCCACTTTATTTTTTTTTTTTTTTTTAAGATTTTACTCATTTATCTGACAGAGCGAGCGAGAGAGGGAACACAAGCAGGGGGAGTGGGAGAGGGAGAAGCCGGCTTCCCGCCAAGCAGGGAGCCCTGACGTGGGGCTCGATCCCAGGACCCCGGGATCAGGACCTGAGCCGAAGGCAGACGCTCAATGACTGAGCCACCCGGGCGCCCCGATCCAGCCATCTTTAATTAGATTGTGCGTGGAGCCTCCTTCAGATGCTTTTCTCACTACGTTTTACAGCTGCCTATGCCACTTCTACTCTTTTCCTAACTAATTGTGTCCTACTTTCCTGCTCCATTTCCCAATAGTCCTAGTCGTCTTTCTTTCTGCCATAGTCTCTGTTAGCTGTCCCACTTGTGTCTGCTACTGCTATGGCTTATTTAAAGTTTCCATTTCTTTTAAACTTCGATAAATCGAGCCCTTTGATCATAGGCTAGCTTTTCTCCCTCAAATCATATTTGGATTGAAGAGGGAACTGAACACATAGGAATATTATCAGAATGTAGGACAAGCAGAAAATATGGCAATAGCCTCAAAAATCTGCATCAGGAATTTAAGAAGCTCTGGCCACCCATACAAAGATAACTCAACCAAAGGAAAATTCTTCAGAAAGTGTAATACAGAATGTGCATGAGATTGTGTATGCAAGTGTGTTTAAATGTGTCAGAAAGTTGATAGGCATGCATGTGATCCAAGTTGAATATTAACTTGTGTGTCTTCATTATTTAAAAGTGTGGGTAAGTGAAAATGAACAATTAATGGGGGAAGGGACTACTATTCACCTTAGGAAATTGCAGTTTTCTGCTTTTCTATTACTCATTAAATCTTAATCCCATTATCACAAGGAGTCTTTGCAATTCATTTATTTTACTGTCTGGGTTACTCCTTTAACTGCACTGTACAAAAACAAACTCTCAGAGAGTTGTTAGATTATAGCAGTACTGTTTGATTGTTCTTCCTCTTTGATTATTTTAATAGATAAAAATAAGCCTCACTCTTAAGTAAATATCTCCATCTATCCATCCACCCCATATTTCATCTGTACCAAAAAGCTCTGGTCAAGTAGTTGTTAGTCTTTTCCACTTTTGTTTTCATTCATTATTATCATCCAATAAATATAAGTAGTCTGCATATTTAAATAAAAAAGCTAATGCTCTGGTATTTTATAGATAAAGTATGAACCTGCTTTGGATTTTATTTTTATTATTTTGATTTTCATTTATACCCTAGGTTCTGCCCATTCTACAAGACAGTCGGGATGCTGTCCAACATGATTGCCTTTTATGATATGGCCCGGAGAGCTGTTGAAACCACTGCACAGAGTGACAGTAAAATCACGTGGTCCATTATCCGTGAGCACATGGGGGAGATTCTCTATAAGCTTTCCTCTATGAAATTCAAGGTATATTTTGCCTCTACCTAACTTTTTATAATAAGAAATGTTTCTTTTTATTTTTTTAACTCTTTACAAACAACCTATTTATTCACAAACCTGGTGTGTGAAACTTGGGTTTATCATATTCACACATACTCAGGTTATGTAAAACCAGAAGAGACCGTAAATTTACATTCAAATAGGAATTCTAGAGATAAAAATTATACTGTGTCATGTCTAAAATAAATGCTGACGTGTTTTCCCTTTTGTCTTAACTGCCAGGCAATTTAGAGCTAAGATCATGGCTGAGCAGCAATTACTTTTCCTCAAGTACCTATTACCATCTTATCTCCACACTCATCTAAAATGAGTTACGCTGTTTACTTCTAAGTATCCTGTTACACATCATTTTTTTTCCCTATTACCCATCACTTTTAACTTTCAGGTGGATTCTCTTTTTTTTTTTTTTTTTTGAAGTGCACAACATAAATAGATAATTAAATGAAATTATCAGTAGAGGCTCAGGTGTGTAAAATTGTTTTTAAAGTATTTGATCAATTGGGTTTCTAAGTCATGACATACAGATATATTTACTAATCACCTATTGAGAAGTTGAGAATGGTTCTCTGACTGTGTGTTCTATATATAGTGTTTGTTTACACTATAGGTTGAAAATAAATCTGTAAAAATAGACACTCACTGTATCAAGAATTTTAAAATACTCACACTCTTTGAGTCTTCATTCCAATTCAAAACATATAACCCAAGGAAATAATCAGAGATTTTTTTTTTTAGGTGAAGTATAGTTGACATGTTAATCAGAGATTTTTTATATGAATGTATAAAATATTGCTTATTAAACTTCTTAAATATCATTCAAGAGTGAACAGGGTCAACAGTACATTATGGCATATACAATTAGAGCAAGAATATTATGAAGACATTAATACTGTTTTTTCAAAGAAAATCCAAAGATATGGGGAAATGCTTATGGTATAATGAGTGAAAAAAATCAGGTTGCCAAAAAATCCCGTATGTAATTTGATCCAAATTTTATTTTTAAAAATGACACATTCATATGGATAAAGAAAATGTGATACACACACACATACCATGGAGTATTACTCAACCATACAAAAGAATGAAATCTTGCCACTTGCAACATGGATGGATCTAGAGAATATAATGCTAAGTGAGATAAGTCAGTTAGAGGAAGGCAAATACCGTATGATTTCACTCATGTGGAATTTAAGAAACAAAACAAACGAACAAGGGAAAGAAGAGACAAACCAAAAAACAGATTCTTTAATATATAGAGAACAATCTGGTAGTTGCCAGAGGGGAGGTGGGAGGGGAGATGAATGAAATAGGTGAAGAGGATTAAGAGTACACTGTTGTTGATTCGCCTGGGTGGTTCAGTTGGTTAAGCGTCTGCCTTTGGCTCAGGTCACAATCCCAGGGTCCTGGGATCAAGTCCCACGTCGGGCTCCTTGCACAACGGGGAGCCTGCTGCTCCTCCTGCTTGTGCTCTCTCTCTGACAAATAAATAAATAAAATCTTTAAAAAAAAATCACTATATTGTATACCTGAAACTAATACAACACTGTATATTATTGCTGAAATTAAAAAAATTATACATTCATATGAAGAGATAAAAAATATATGCAATAATAATGTAGTGATGATTTCTAGTAGTGCGATTCAAGGTGGTATCTTTTTCCTGTTTACAGCACACTATATCAAATTGACATCCCAAGGTTTTTTTTTAAACTCTTATTTTGTTTTTAAAGATTTATTTATTTATTTGAGAGAGCAAGAGAGCAAAAACACAAGTAGGGAAGGAGCAGAGAGAGAGAGAGAGAGAGAGAGAATCCTCAAGCAGACTCCTCACTGAGCACGGAGCCAGGCACAGGGCTCAGTTGCAGGGCCCTGAGATCATGACCTGAGCTGAAATCAGGAGTCAGCTGCTTAACCAAATGAGCCACCCAGGCGCCCCCTCACTTGTTTTCTTATGTCATTAAATATTCTTCTGTAGCATTATTTTGTGGCTGGAGAGTAATATTTTCCTATTGTTAAGTATTTAGGAAATTTCCAGTTGTTGGTATGGACAGCTTTGTTTCTGTAGTTGGTTTTGTGTATTTTCCTATTATAGGTTCCCAGAAGTAGACCGATTTGGTTAGAGAGCTTAAATATTTTAAAGTCTCTTTTATTTATACATCAAGTCTATTTTATACATACTGCTCAATTAAGTTGTTTTCCATAGAGATTTAAAATGTGTTGCCTTTTAAGATTATTTTAGAAATTTAACTTCCCTGTGCCAATGTGATATTATGAGAACTTGAACAGTAAATTATGTTTTGACTAAATTAACTCCAACTATCATGTACATGCAGTAGAATACATCTAATATGTGATATTGTATAATTTCCCCATATTTTGCGTATTGTTGAGGATAGATCCATTGGTCATTGAATACAATTAGCAAACCAAATCAAAACCAAAATTTTGTCTTTTTAAAAAAATTAAGTGCAATTTAGTTAACATATAGTGTATTATTAGTTTCAGGGGAATCAAAATTTTGTCTTCTTTCTCTTAGGTTGTAGTGTTCCTCCTTGCATACATTTCTGCTCTTAAAGGAAAATAAGGATAATTTTTGATTCCTGCCTGTGTTTTCCCAGTATACCTCACTTAACCTAATACTCAAAATATGTTCAAAATAAGTAACTTACCTGTTCTGAAAATTATTTTCCAAAGGTAAATTGAGTTCTGTAATGTCTTTTCTCAGGATCCAGTGAAAGATGGTGAGGCAAAGATCAAGGCCGACTATGCACAACTTCTTGAAGATATGCAGAACGCATTTCGTAGCCTTGAAGATTAGAACTGTGATTTCTTTCCTTCCTTTCCTCAGCAAGCTCCTCTCATATGTGTATATTTTCCTAAATTTCTCATTTCCAAACCCTTTGCTTCTATATTGTGCAGCTTTGAGACTAGTGCCTACGTGTGTTATCATTTGTTTCCCTGTTTATCTGGTAGGTCGTATATAAAACAAACATTCCTTTGTTCCAGTGTTTGAAGGGCCTCCATGATCCTTTCTCCGAAGTGATGAATGTAGTAAATATGATATATAATGGCTACACTACTGTAAACTTGTCTGTAGGGTGACATCCCTACTTGTCCTCGGTTTGCCCTTTCCTCCTCGCCTTTAAATTGTAAACAGGACTACTGCATGTTCTCTCTTTGCAATAGATTTGGAATGGAAGGCCAGATTTCTATACATTTTGACAGGTACTTTGTGAAATGACTCTATCTATGTGGTAAGGTTATTTGCAGCTTAGCATTTTGCTAAGTAACTGCTTTGCAGGATATAATTGCTTTTTTCTAAAAACATGAATGATTAATGTTCCAATTATGCATTGCTTTCCCCAGTATAAATCAGGAATGTTTATAGGAAACTGTTGGGAACTCTACTGTTTTTAAAACAGGCATTTGTGGGACTCAGCACAGTATATGAATCAGTATCCTCTAAAAAAGTGGAAAAGGAGCCAGGTGGTCAAACTTAAACATCATCTTGTTAAAGCATATTTTATTTCAGTATGAAAAATTCAGTATCAAGGACTATACTACTACATTACTAGGAAATTCTTTTTAAAATCACATTGAAAACAATCACCGGGAACTTGATCCACATCACACCCTTTCCTTTTTCTCAAACATCTTAGAAGCCTGAGCTTCTAAGAATCATATGGCAGTGGGATGGGCAGTAAAATGCCACAGAGAAGGTATTCAGTATGGTTAAAGGCTGTTCGCACCATTAAGGACCAGCTGGACTGTAGTGATAATTGGGACCAGAGTGGCGTTACGTTTTCACAAGACAATGATATGTGTCACGTGTTTGCATGTTTGTTTGCTTAGTGAACTTTTGAACAACCAGTTTACCAGTTTACTGGTTCAAAAGATTTCTCAGAATATCTGTAGCAATAGCAGCATAACAGTTTCCATTCTGTTTAATAGGGAGGAAATTAATTCTTATACCTGCTGATGACAGAATCTGGGTCATGTGAAAAGAAAGATAATTTCATCCTGTCTTTTCAGTATATGTTTTAAAATAATAATTTCTGTGTCTGTGTAAGGCACACTACAGAACAGCTCTGAGAGCAACAGTTTCTCTATTAACTCTTTCTGACCAATAGTGCTGGCACCATTGCTTCCTCTTTGGGAAGAGGAAAGGGTATGTGAATATGTCTAACAATCTCAAATACCCAAATGTAATAGCATAAGTAAAGTATTTATTTTATGCCTCAGTATATTATTATTTAATTTTTAGGTAACGTATTTCTTTTGGTCTGTTAAGGAAAGATGCCGTGAGTAGAGAATTCAGCTCTAGTTTGTTGAAATCCTTGCAGATTGCATGTTTTTACAGTGGCTTGCTATTCAGGATAGATATTCTTCCATGCAGCTTTTTTTTTTTTTAACCTTTCCGAATATTGGAAGATAAAAATTATGCAGTGATTTGTTGAGATGCGGACTTAATGGTGCTGCTTTATCAGTTTGCTTCCAATGTGGCCTCCTACCCAGAGGCCCTAAGACCAGTGGAAATGAAAAGGATTTCAAAAATGTTCTATTCCTACCTTAAACCGACCAGCAAACTAGGACTGTGATAGTAATGAATGATATGATGAAGAAAGTTTGACCAAGTTTGTTTTTTGTTGTTCTGAATTTACAATGTAATTCCTACTTCCTTTTAAGAATGTTGATGTATGGGTGTGAAGAGGCTAGAGATAGAAGATGCTCTGCTATTCATTGTAAGTGTCCTTCCACCTACATGTTGTAGAATTTCAAATTGGTCACTGATCATATTTCTTTGGTGAGAATGTGTTAAAATTACAACAATCTTTTAAAAAGATGATGCAGTTCTATATTGTGCTATGCCTGGTCCTAAGTGGAGCCAGTTAAACAAGTTTCATATGTATTTTTCCAGTGTTAAATCTCACACATTGTACCCTTTGGAAATTTCCTTCCATCCTGAAGAACGAATTGAAGAGGCCATATATATATTGCCTCCTTATCCTTGAGATTTCACTATCTTTATGTTAAAAGTTGTGTATAATTGTTAAAATCTATGAAAGAATAAAAAGTGGATTTAAATTAACATTTTTTCTTTGTGTGTGTGTGTTTGCTAGAAAACATGCCACCTGTTTGTATTTTGACTTACTGTTTTCAGTATAAACTTCAAAAATTTTTGTTTCTCCCTTCCTTTATAGATTATTACTTAAGATCATGAAATTGAATTGGGACCCTCACGATAGACTGCCAAAAGGCCTATAATCATATACCAGTATGATTTGGAAGTGTAGTACACGGAATCCCATGCCATCCTGAATATTACTTTAAATTGAAAAAGTGAATCGTTTCTAAAAGTGCACTTATAAATTAAAGGAGATCAGTGGTACTCATTTCTATTTTTGACAAATGAACTAAAGCCTTGTAATTCATGATTTTGCAAGCCAAATCATTTAGGATCCAATGTAGCAACATGTTACTTGGGACATATTTTATTTCTTTAAATGTATTTTAACAACTTCCAAGGGAGTAAAGAGGAGTGTGAAATGAGCCACTCTATATTAGCATATTACTATCAAGTGTCAAGTTTATATAGAGAAATACTTAAAAATTCATAGGAAAGCTTATTCGTGATACAGTGTTTGGGCAACTTTTAGTCCACTTGGTAATATCCCAATATCTTTTAATGTATTGCTACAATATAAGAGCACAGAGAAGGAAAGCAGTTTTCCCAAGTGGGCTGTGATAAAATGCCACTGAAGTTCTACGGGTCTCCTCTTAGTTTGTGTTACCCCAGAAGTTGACTCTGAGACAAGTAGTTGAGTACAGGGAGTTTATCTGGGATGTGACCTCAGGACACACCAGGAGGGGAGTAAAGAATTCAGACAGAACTGAACGAAGCCAATAAAAATTCACTATCAAATAAGTTAACACTTTGGATTATTAAGCACAGCGCTGCTATGGAGTTCTGGTAGCAACTGAAGAATCGCACCTCCATTATCCCACTTGTGGTACAAGAGAACTGGAGAACTTTATCCGTCACTGACAGCCAGCTCCTGTCAGTCGTCCAGTGAAGGCTTGTTCCCACAAGGACTGGGAGAGTCAATGCCCAGCACTTGCATACTGGTAGATCGGGCACTGGTGGCCACAGAAAACCCCATAAAGAGACGTGGGTGCATGTAGTTGGGAGGTTGGGCTGGTGTGCAGTGAAATGGTAGTCATGGCCCAGGAGATTTAGGTGGGACACTACTAGCAACTGCTTCAGACTTCTTAAAAACCCAGGGACAAAAGATCATTCAATCAGTAATTGAAAAGCCATTGTTCTAACAAAATAAGGAAGCACCCTGTAAAAGAATGGACACTCTTTGAACCCAGGTAGCCTGATGCCAGGGAGCATACTCTTGATCACCACACTACATTCTGCCTCTGTATTTGGAAAGAGTTGTGGGGTTTTTTGTTTTTTGTTTTTTTAATTTTATTTATTTGAGAAAAAGAGATCGTGGGAGAGGGAGAGCACACGCAGGGGGAGTGGCAGAAGCAGGCTCCCCGCTGAACAGGGAGCCTGATGAGGGGCTCAAATCCCACGACCCCGGGATCATGATCTGAGCCAAAGGCAGTTGCTTAACGGACTGAGCCACCCAGGCACCCCTGGAAAGAGTTTTTCAAAGAGAAGATGTTCTTTAAGCAGCAAATAGTACACCTATTATGGTTATAAATAGGCAGATGTGGGCTTTAATACTCCTGAAATAAAGCAGCTTCTTAGATTAATGAGAATTTTGGTCATTTATTCCAACCTTCTCATTAACACAGAAGAGGAAATTGAAGTCCAGAGAAGTTAATTGATTTGCCCCATGTCACACTGCCACTTAATATCAGCATTCAAGCCTCCTAATTTCTAGTGTCTCTTTGTACTAAATCATACTGTTTATCTTTTTCTTATGTATGTACTTTTCATACAACCAGGAAGTTGGTTTGAATAAATGTGACATACAAAGTTAAACCAGAAGAAAGGTAGGGAGGAATGACTGGCTGAACAAGGTAGTCATAGTGTGATGACTCATGTTAAGAAGGAAACTATAACTGAGAAACAGTTTGAGCCAGAGTTTAGGGAGGTGAGTCTGGAAATAACCAATTTTATCAAAATTACAAGAAGTCATCAAAATGTGGAGGAATAAGAACATAAACAATTCATGACAAATATCTTAAAAGGACTTGTATCCAGCCAGAATTCATAAAGAATGACAAGTCAAAAAAAAAAAAAGATCTTAATAGATAAATGGGTAAAAGACTTGAACAGGCACCTCACAAAATGGCCCATTAATATATGAATAAGATGCATAGCTTCTAGTTACCAGGAAAATGCAAATTAAAATTACAATGTGACAGCATTTCATAACCACTAGAAGGACTAAAATGGAAAGAACAGAATGCAAAGTGTTGGTGAGGGTGTGGAGCTACCACACCCTCATACATGCAACCCGTCATACATGCGGGAATATAAATTTGTACAATCAGTTTGGAGAACTATTCTGGTAGTATCTACAAAGTTGAATTAGGAATGTCTCATAACCTAGGAATCCCATTCATAGGTCTATACACAACAGAAATGAATAAATGTATGTTCACCAAAAGACATGTGCCAAAATGTTCATAGCAGCACTATTTGTAATAGCCCCAAACTGAAAACCACCTAAATGGGCAGTTTGGAAGAATGGATAAGCAAATTGCCTGTTCACACAATGAAATAGTATATAGAAATGGGAGTTAATGCAACAACATGCATGACTCCCACAAATATAGTGGTTAAAGAAGCCAAACAAAAGAATACAAACTGTATGATTCCATTGATACAGAATTCAAAACTATAACACTAATACATGGTGTTTGAAGTCAGGATAACATCACACATGGAGGGGAAGGTGATATTACAACAGGAGGCTAGCCTATGGGGGAATTCTGGGGTGTTGATGATGCTCTAATTCTTGTGGATCCTGCTTACATGGGTGTGTTCATTTTGTAAGAATTCACACACAGGATTCAAGCACTTTTCTGTACATAGGCCATACTTAATAAATTTACCAAAAGAAAAAAGTTTACACCAAAGGATTTCTATTTATTTAAAGTAGCTTTGTTGAGCTCTATACTGGGTGTGGAGCCTACTTAAAAATAATTTTAAAAAAATAAAGTGGTTTTTCACTAAGAAATGTTTAGTGGTGGCTTTGAAATGCTTTTAAGTTCTACCTAATAATAAAATCATGTTTTTGTTTGATTTTTAAGTGATGATAGATTTGAATTTTTCAATTCAGAAACTCTCAGTTCTCTTTGTAACCAGTAATTTGGTTTGTCAAATAGTTGACCAGGATTTGGGGAATAGTCCATTCTTAGAAGAGTGAAGCTAATGAGACCACACAGACAGGCTATACAGCCAGTCACAAACAAGTATGTATTCAGACGTCCATGAATACATATCACAGTCCTCCAAGCAGCAACAGATGACTATATAAAGAAGGTTAGATGTTTTAATAAGTATATGTGTCTTGATTAGCTGTTTCTGAAACTTCTCTGAACATAAGAAATATATGGGGCTGTATTTATTTATTTATTTATTTTTAAAGATATTATTTATTTATTTGACAGAGAGAGACACAGCGAGAGAGGGAACACAAGCAGAGGGGGTGGGAGAGGGTGAAGCAGGCTTCCTGCGGAGCAGGGAGACTGTGCAGGGCTGGATCCCGGGACCCTGGGACCATCCATGACCTGAGCCAAAGGCAGACGCTTAACGACTGAGCCACCCAGGTGCCCCTGGGGCTGTATTTATGATAGAGATTCTCAGGCCCACCCTAAATGGACTGAATTAAAATATATTCTAGGGAGAGGGTATAGGAGTCAATTTAACAAACATCCCAGGTAATTCTTAGCATGGGGCAAGTTTTGTGAAACAAGTATCTATTCAATGCTTAGACCTGAAAGGTAACAAAGGAGACTTAAGTATTCTCAGAATGTTAACTAGCTGTGCCACATTCTCAGTTACAAAATTTTACCGAACCATGTATCCTATTTAAGACATCCCTTGTTACTGACCTTAAACACTGCTGTGCTGATTTACGTGTATTCTCCTGACTGATTTAGATTCAGAATGGTCTGACAGTAGGACAAAATATTCCGAAATCATGACATTTGAACAGTAGTAATTGCTTTATGTACGGATTTCAAGCAGGATTGTTACAGTATTTACTGAATGGACCAGCAGTTTCTATTCTGCCCATTTCTTTATATGCAGGCGAATTCAAAAAAGAATCAAAATTGTGTGACATATTTGAATTTTGTCATACACAGGCTTAGTTTGTGAATATAATTATAAAAGAGTGTAATTTAGTTCCATTTTTTAAAAACAGCATTTGTCTTGGGATTCAAATTCTTTTTTAAAAAATCCATTAAGATAATTTTTTGATGATTTTTCAACCATCATCTGAATAGCTCTTATACTATTATAACTTCCAAAATAGCTAATAACATCTAGCATTTACTAGATGACTTAAAATTGCACTTAAAGTTTTGGATACCCTGTATAAAAGCCAAATTGCCTTCAATCATATAAAATCATATTCATGGCCTTTATTTTTAAATTTCATGCTTAATTTTAAAGCCATTATGAAGACCTTTGACACTTGTCCTGAAAACACAATTTAGGACAGTATTTTCTCAAGTGTGGCATTGCAGGTTAGACTCTCTGGAAACATGCTGAGAAGGAGATGGGGGTGCAAGTTGTTCCTTCGGAATCGATGTTGAGCAAAGAAGGGGCCAAACAGGGTGTGCATAGTGGAAATCAAAATACAAAGCAGGCCTGACAAAGACTTGGCCACTCCTGTGAGGAAGCTCTGGAGCAAATATTGCCAATCACTGTTGACATGCATCTGGCTGAAATGGCCAGCCCTTATTACTCCTGCTTCCCTTAGACTCCAGGTTGAGGCTGCCCTGTGAGGACATGACCCCAGGTAAGGTGGCATCTGCACACCTGACTGGGAAGGAGCTAACAGCAGAAGGCTGTCTGCTAAACACTCCAGGCAGCTGGGCTGACACGTTGCATGCATGTCTTTCCTTGAGGGGAGATCTGCACAGCACAGCTCTGTGTCCAGAGAAAGACATGAATAGTGTACATTTTAATGTATAGAGATGAACTTTTAGTACTTCATATCCAAGATTTCAAGGATTTGCTTAGGGAGGAAGCCAAACAGTAAATATTAAAGCTATTGTTAAAGAAAAATATGAAGTATAGAAAGTTATAGACAATAAAAAGACACAACAAAAATCGTGAAGGTGGTCTTCAAAGTAGAAACTGCAGCAAAACTGCCTGTAAGTTAAAAAAAAAAAAAGCCAGACTGATTGTTTTAGTGCCTGTTAAAATATAAGTGCTTGCCAAATACTTTTAAAAAGGAGCCTAAATGTTGGCTTGATTCCATATAGAAACTCATCATCAAATGCAAAACTCTTCAGGAGGTGACATTCTAAAATAATAAAACATATTTCTCAGCGTTTGAATCATGTGACTGTTAACCTACTCAAAAAATTAAAATTAAAAATTAAATGAAATCGAATAACTGAACAAGACACCATTTCAAATATATTTTTTTCCTGTAGCAGCACCTAGTGATACTACTTTGTTTAAACTACTTCCAGGGAAGCTTGAGAGTTCACTCTTAACTATGCTCTTTTTAATAACCATAATTAAATAAATCCCTGTTATTTACAGAGCTGCTCAAGGAAGAAATAGCACAACGTATTTCTAAAGCTGCTTTGTTTCTTTGAGGTGTCTTTTTGAGCTTCCCAATGGGAATTTTGTGTGTGCCACGTTGCCTGTATTTTATCCCAAATTCAGTGATCAACTTACTTGGACCCCCCTAACTTTAGCTACAATTCTTTGCCCATTAAAAAAAGGCCTACTTAGAATCATTAAATTGTATACCTGAAACTAATATGATGCTGTATGTTAATTATACTTGAATAATTTTTTTAAAATGACCTATGTCACTTTACCATATCCTCAAAACATATGTTCATGAGAAGATTAGACTAATCCCTAGGAACTTCGTAAACAGAAACACAGGCTAAACACAGTATAAATATTGAGCCGAAAGGGAGATATGCAGCAAATTGGGTTGAAGTATAAGTGATATCACTTTAAATGTTACGAACTGAAGATTAAATTATGCTTCATTAAAATAATTTACTCCACACACATGACAGGAACAATGGGCTTGCTTTTTATTGTTATGTTAATCACCATACATCATTAGTTCTTGATGTAGTGTTCCATGATTCATTGTTTGTGCATAACACCCAGTGCTCCACGCAGAATGTGCCCTCTTTAATACCCATCACCAGGCTAACCCATCCCCCCACCCCCCTCCCCTCTAGAACCCTCAGTTTGTTTTTCAGAGTCCATTGTCTCTCATGGTTCGTCTCCCCCTCCGACTTACTCCCCTTCATTCTTCCCCTCCTGCTATCTTCTTCTTCTTTCTTAACATACTGGGCTTGCTTTTTTGAAGAAAGAATTCCTGAACTACAGTGACAATAATATGTTTAACTAAATGTATATATATATATGCATTTCTCACTAGAGCTTTAAAACACAGCTGTTCTCAATATCATCCTCATTTTCAATTGCTCCTGTTCCAGTAGACTCCTTCCCCTTTGTCTAATAGCAGGGACAAAATATCACGGCCAGTGAGAGCATAAGATCTCAAGTTAGACTGTACGGTTTCAAATCCCAACTCTGCTACATACTAGCTGTGCAACCTTGGACAATTAACCTCGCAGTTTTCTCATCTGTAAAATGGGGGTGATAAAAATATCTACCTGTTTTAGTTAGGATTAGGTTTAACTTGAGTAACAGAAATCCAGAATAATGTGGTTAAAATAAGGTCAAAGCTTATTTCTTTTTTTTAAAAGATTTTATTTATTTATTTGAGAGAGAGAATGAGAGAGAGAGAGAGAGAGAGAGCATGAGAGGAGGGAGGGTCAGAGGGAGAAGCAGACTCCCCGCTGAGCAGGGAGCCCGATGTGGGACTCGATCCCGGGACTCCAGGATCATGACCTGAGCCGAAGGCAGTCACTTAACCAACTGAGCCACCCAGGCACCCAGAGCTTATTTCTTTTACATAAATGTAAGCATCCCAGGACTGGTGAAGTGGATGCTGACTTTCAGGTACCCAAGTTTGTTTGTTCTTCTCCATCCTCAATACATGTCTTTCATCCTCAAGCCCAAGATGGCCGCTGCAGCTCCTGCCGAAGCTTACAAAGCATATTCCATCCATCAGGAATAAGAAAAACATATCCTTTTCCTTAAGGGCATTTCTGACACATAACTGGCCCGTACTTAGTTACAAGGCCATATCTATCTGCAAAACAAATTGGGAGACGTAACCTTTATTTCAGGAAGCCGTGAACCAAGATCATGAGTTTCTCATGATGGTGATCTCATCATGATCTGAAAGATCAGTGTTTCTCGATGATGGATGCATCATCCCTAAGGATGTTTTTGGAAATTTATGAAGATCTTAAAATTTGTCACAGTGAACGTGTGTGCACGCGCGCCTGTGTGTGTACGTGTGTGTGTATGTGCAAGCGCCCGTGTGTGTACATGTGCACGTGTGTGCACGCGCCTGTGTGCACATGTGCGTGTGCGCCCATGTGTTACATGTGCGTGTGTGCGCGCACCCGTGTGTACACGTGCGAGTGTGCACACCTGTGTGTACATGTGCTAGTATGTGTGTGCGCATGCCTGTGTGTACATGTGCGTGTGTGCGCGCCCGTGTGTACGTGTGTGTGCACGCGCGCCTGTTACATATGCGTGTGTGTGTGTGCACCCATGTGTACGCGTGCGTGTGAGTGCGCACACTCGTGTGTGTACATGTGCTAGTGCGCGCGCACGCCTGTGTGCGTACGCCCGTGTGTACATGTGCGTGTGTGCGCGCGCTTGTGTATGTGTGTGTGTGCGCGCGCCTGTGTGTACATGTGCGTGTACACCCGTGTGTACATGTGCATGTGTGTGCACGCGCCTATGTATACCTGTGCGTGTGTGTGCGCGCCCCTGTGTACATGTGCGTGTGTGTGAACGCACCTGTGTGTACATGTGCGTGTGTGTGTGCGCGGGCGCTAGTGTGTGTACTTGTGTGTGTGCGCGCGCATGTTTTGAATGGGGACTTCTTTGCCAGTGACATTAATGGGCAGGACCAAAGACACTAGATGTTTTGAAATGTGAAGTATTGCAAAGTCACCCTGTCTCCCGCACGAATCTCACACATTCCAGCAGACATTCACATAGGTTAAGCACTTGTTTATAATTATCTGTTCCTACATTAATAAAAGTTCTGCATTTTAATATCATCAAATTTATTCTTCTTCAGGATTGGTATTTTTTTGTGTCTTGTTTTGAAAATCCTGGCATTCATAAAGATACTCTCTAATATTACCTTCTGAAAGTTAAATTACTTGTCTTTCACGTTTAGGTGTGGTGGACGGTAGAAGAATCCCATTTCATTTTTCCACATGAATGTTCTATATTTGCAGAACCAGTTACTGTAAAGCCCGTCGTTTCCCATGGCAGTATCATCTCTGTCATAAATCAAGAACTCACATAAGTGAGGAATTTCTGGGTTGCCTATCATTTTTCATTGCTTGTATTTGTCTATCTTTGTACTATTACTACTCTGTTTTTATTACTGCAGTTTTATAATAAATTTTGATATATAATAGGACAAATCTTACCACTTTGCTGTTCTTATTTTGGCTGTTCTTTGCAATTCTAGAACAAGATTGTAATTTTAATTAGACTTACATTTAATCTAAAATTTTTAAAAAGATTTTATTTATTTGAGAAAGTGACAGTGCAAGTGGGGGGAGGAGTAGAGGGGGACGGAGAGGGCCAAGCAGACTCTGCACTGAGCATGGAGCCCAGTGCGGGCCTCAATCTCAGGACCCTGAGATCATGACCTGAGCCAAAACCAAGGATCGGACTCTTTATGGACTGAGCCACCCAGGCGCCCCTATATTTAATATAAATTTGAGGATATTTGATGTTTTAAAATATTGACTATTCCAATTTATGAACATGCTACATCATCCCATTTATTTTTTCTTTAAAATTTCTTAATATCTACTTAAAAAAATTTTTTTTAAAGATTTTATTTATTTATTCGAGAGAGAGAGAATGAGAGATAGAGAACACGAGAGGGAAGAGGGTCAGAGGGAGAAGCAGACTCCCTGCTGAGCAAGGAGCCCGATGTGGGACTCGATCCCGGGACTCCAGGATCATGACCTGAGCCGAAGGCAGTCGCTTAACCAACTGAGCCACCCAGGCGCCCTACTTAAAAATTTTTTAAAAGAAGTCCAGTACAATTCTTGTTAGATTTATTCTTAAGCATTTAATATTTATACAGACAATGCATGTATTTAGCTCTTTAAAAATATTTTTTTTCAGACAGACATAAGGAACAGGGACTTGAACAGATATTTATTTATATACCTATGTTCATAGCACCATTATTCACAATCCCCAAAAGCTGGAAGTAGCTCAAGTGTCCATTGGATGTATTGATAAATAAAACATGGTATGGAAATCTTCCGACAAAGCAGGAAAGAATTCCAATGGAAAAAAGACAGTCTCTTAAACAAATGGTGTTGGGAAAATTGGAGAGCCACAGGCAGAAGAATGAAAGTAGACCATTTCCTTACACCATATACAAAAATAGACTCAGAATGGTTGGAAGACCTAAATGTGAGACAGGAATCCATCAAAATCCTAGAGGAGAACACAGGCAGCAACCTCTTCGACCTCGGCAGCAGCAACTTCTTGCTAGACACGTCTCCAAAGGCAAGGGAAGCAAGGGCAAAAATGAACTATTGGCACTTCATCAAGATAAAAAGCTGCACAGCAAAGGAAACCAAAAGACAATCGACAGAATGGGAGAAGATATTTGCAAATGACATATCAGATAAAGGACTAGTATCTAAAATCTATAAAGAACTTATCAAATGCAACACAAAGAATAATCCAATCAAGAAATGGGCAGAAGACATGAACAGACATTTCTCCAAAGAAGACATACAAATATTAACAACCATAATTAATTACAACAATGTGAATGTACTTAATGCCACTAAATTGTATACTTAGAAATAGTACTAATAAAAAAATAAAAATAGTTAAAATGTTAAGGGGTTTCTGGCTAGCTCATTTGGTAGAATATCTGACTCGATCTCAGGGTTGTGAGTTCAAGTCCTATTTTGGGTGTAGAGCTTACATTAAAAACAAAAAGTAAAAAAAAAATAGCTAAAATGTTAAGTTTTATGTTATGTGTATTTTACCACAACAAAATTTTTTTTTAAAGATTTTATTTATTTATTTGACAGAGAGAGCACAAGCAGGGGGAGTGGCAGGCAGAGGCAGAGGGAGAAGCAGGCTCCCCGTAGAGCAGGGGGAGCCTGATGTGGGACCCGACTCCAGGACCCTGGGATCATGACCTGAACCGAAGGCAGTCGCTTAACCACCTGAGCCACCCAGGCGCCCTACCACAACAAAATTTTAAAAAAGAAAAAAACAACAAAAAAAACCCAAAACCAAAAACCCAAAACCCTAGCATAAGGTATACTTCACAAAAGCAACTACTTTTTTTGGATTTTTATTTTATTTTATTTTATTTTATTTTATTTTATTTTATTTTATTTTATTTTATTTATTTGACAGAGAGAGACACAGCGAGAGAAGGAACACAAGCAGGGGGATTGGGAGAGGGAGAAGCAGACTTCCCGCGGAGCAGGGAGTCCGATGCGGGGCTCGATCCCAGTAACCTGGGATCATGACCTGAGCTGAAGGCAGACACTTAACGACTGAGCCACCCAGATTCCCCATCAACTGCTTTTTTTGTTTATACTCCTGGAAATTTCCCATATACACAAATACACACTTAAAAACCCTCAGAAGGGTAAGACACATGTTATATAACTGGTTTCTTTTTTACTTAATAATACATGTTGGAGAGCTAACCATTCGTCTACATAAACTTCTATGTCGTTGTTTATAAAGGCCAGTAATGTTAAGTTGCATGCCTATGTCATTGTTTTTTTCTTTACTTATTTTTATTTTATTTTAATTTAATTTAACTTCATTTTTTTAAAGATTTTATTTATTTATTCATGAGAGAGAGAGAGAGAGAGAGGCAGAGGCAGAGGGAGAAGCAGGCTCCCTGTGGAGCAGGGAGCCGGATGCGGGACTCGATCCCAGGCCCCTGGGATCATGACCTGAGCCGAAGGCAGACGCTTAACCAAGCCACCCAGGCGCCCCTTATTTTAATTTTAATTTAAACTTTCTTTTAGATAATTGTAGATTTACATGCGCTTGTAAGAAATAATGCAGAAATAACATGTACCCTTTATTCAGTTCCTCCTAAGTGGTAACATCTTGCAAACCTGTAGTATAATATTGTAAGCAGGATAATAGCATTGATACAATGCAGCATTCTCATTCAGATTTCCCCAGATTGCTTTCTTTTGGGGTGTGTGTGTGTGTGTGTGTGTGTGTGTGTGTGTGTATTTAGTTCTCTGCAATTTGATCACATATGTAGGTTCAGGTATCTACCACTAGTCAAGATATAGAACAGTTCCAACACTACGAGGATTCCTGCTATTGACCTTTTGTAACCACACCTCCTTCCCTCCTACCATCCCTTTGCTCTCCAACTCATCCCTAACCCCATATAACCACAAGACTTAATTCTTACAAAATTTTTATCATGAAAAATTTCAAATATACAGAAAAGTGGAGATAATGGTATAACAAACCTCAGGGGTGTCTGGCTGGCTCAGGTAGTAGAACACTGGCTCTCGGGGTCATGAGTTCGAGCCCCACGTTAGGGATGGAGATTACAAAAAAATAAAGTTAAAAACAACAATGACAACAAAAAGACTCAAGATGCCAGTTAACTGGGTTGAACAATTATTTATATTTTGCCACATTTTATTTATTATTTTTGCTGAACTATTTTGAAACAAACCATACCTGTAATGAAATTTCTTTGCTAAATATTTCAAAATCCATCTCCAAAACGTAAGGGCTTTTCTTTCTTCTGCTTCTCCTTCTTTTTTTTTTTTTTTTACATAACCATAATAACTGACAATTACATAACCCCATAACCACAATTATCATGCTTAACAAAAATAATTTCTTAATATTAGCTAATACACAGATGGTATTTACATTTCCCCAATTGTTTTTAAATAAATTCTTAGGATTTTTTTTCTTTTTTTTTTTTAAAGATTTTATTTATTTATTTGAGAGAGAATGAAAGAGAGAGAGAGCATATGAGAGAGGGGAGGGTCAGAGGGAGAGGCAGACTCCCTGCCGAGCAGGGAGCCCGATGCGGGACCCGATCCTGGGACTCCAGGATCATGACCTGAGCCGAAGGCAGTGGCTCAACCGACTGAGCCACCCAGGCGCCCCAGGATTTTTTTTTCAAATCAGAATACAAATAAGATCCACACATCACATTTGGTTCTTATGCCTCTTAAGTTTTTTTAAATCTAGAGTGGACCTCCTTTTTATTCATATCATTGATTTGTCTTGACCCCATATTCTGGATCTAATTGCTTCCTCATGGATTCGTTTATTTTCTTCCTTCATCCACTTCATTTATGCATGTCAGTATATATGGTATCTTTTTAAATAAACTTCTTTTATTAAAGTATACAAACAGAAAAGTACAGCTTGAGTTTTCACCAAATGGCCATTCATAAGTAAATAACAACCAGACATACAATTAGATCATTAGGGGCACCCACAAGACTGTCCAAGCCACCAACCCACCTCAGAGGTAACCACAATACTGAGGTCTAAAGACACGGCACCTACATTTGAATTTTTTATGAATGGAATTATTAGAATGTTTCCCTTTTATCTGATTTCTTTCATTCTGAATTCTATTTGTGAGAAGCATCCATGTTTTTGCAGGTAGCAATTATTTTATTGTTATTTTCTTTTCATCCATCTATATATTCAATTGTGTGGCTATACCATTATTTATCAGTTTTGCTGATGATAAATATTTGAGTTGGTCCAATTTGGGGGCTACTGCAAATAATATTGCTCTGAGTATTATTTTATATGTCTATTGGTATACATTTGAACACATATTTTGGGCATAGCCCAAGGAGTGAAAGCACTATGACATAGGGTATGCTTATATTAAAACTTCAGTAGATATTGACAGTTCTCCAAGTGATTCTACCAATATACTCTCCTAAAAGCAAATGAGAATTCTAGTTCTCTACATTCCATCAACACTTGGTATTGTCAATCTCTGTAATCTAATCCATCTGTGGGGTGGGTGGTGGCATCTTATTGTTTTAATTTGTCTTTTTCTTATGTTTAATGAGATTGAGGGCAATTCCTATGTTTATTGGATATATGAAATACCTGTTCAAATATTTTACCTATTTAAAATTGAGTTGCCTTGCTTTTTGTTATTGACTTGTAGTTGTTTTAGGTTGTAGATGCAAGTCCTATGATGACTATATGTGTTTAAACAAATCCTGTGTGTGTGTGTGAGTGTGTATTAAAACTGATCATGGGTTTACATGTTGTCAGCCAATCTTGACTTTAGCATTCTTACATTTCACCTAATGATCTTAGCAGCCACTGATGATTATTGCCTTGATTGAGACTGCCCAATAGAACTTTCAGTTAATGGAAATGTTCTAAATCTGTGCTGTCAGTATGATAGTTAATCAATTGAGCATTGAAATGTAATAATGTGACTGAGGAATTGAATTCTAATATCAATTAATTTAAATTTATTTATTTTTTAAAAGTTTTTATTTATTTATTTATTTATTTATTTATTTATTTATTTATTTAGAGAGCGTGAGCAGGGGGAGGAGCAAAGGGAGAGGGAGAGAGAGAATCTCAAGAAGGCTCTGTGCTGAGCTCAGAGCCTGATTTGGGGCTTGATCCCATGACCCTGAGATCATGACCTGAGCCAAAATCAGGAGTTAGATTCTGCTTAACGGACTGAGCCACCAAGCACCCCTTAATTAATTTAAATTTAAATAGCAAATTGTGGTCAGTGGTTACTATATTGGAAAGTACACGTTTAGGTTCATTATTTCATGCTTGTGGTATCCAATTTTATCATCCCTTCTATACTTTTTAGCTGAGATTCTTCTAGAAAAAAGGACATCCAGGATGGCTTTTAAATTCACAGCTTGAAGTTTCATATTCACGAGTGTGCATATGGTCTGCAAAGCAGAATAATGGTTGGTTTATAATTACAAACTTTCGGGTATGTGCTCCCCAGCTACCTTCTAATTTCTTGTAGGTGAGAATATGGGATGGGTTTTCTTCAAGTTCACTCCCTGCTTTGTGGGAAGATGGTTCCCGTTAGAGTCTCCACACTGGGATTTTGTCTTCTGTCATTCTCCTCCCTGGGCCTTGAAAACTAAACCTTAGAGTTTGGCCACGTTCAGGGCCAAAGCATCGTCGTTACTTGACTCATTTTTCTGTGTTCTTTAGACATTGGCCCGATAACTCTTATCTTGTCAGATCTCTGATGATTTACAGAAGACTTCTGAAAATACTTTATAAAGTATTTTTAGTTATTTCTAGTGGGAAGTTTTGTCCAATTTTGTGGTCCACCCTATTTCCAAACTAGAAATGGAACTCTATCATGTATTCTTTAAACTTCACAACAACTCTAAGGAGTTACTATTGTTCCTCTTTTTTTCCCAGATAGGCAGATGAGGCGCATAGAAGAAACTTGCACACAATCACACAGCTAGTGGACGGTGGAGCCAGAATTTAAACCCACTTTTATTTTACTCAAACCTTTTCCTTTAAACACCCAACTACTTATTTAGATTGGTTATCTAGATTGATTATTTAGATTGAAAACTTTCAGGGGCTTTTATGAAAAGTAATTTAACTTTTAATTTTGCTTTTTTAAAGTATTAGATAACAATGAACCCAGATGCTAAATAAAAAGGTGTTTAAATTTTTAAAATTCAGTTTTAGGGCGCCTGGGTGGCTCAGTTGGTTAAGCGACTGCCTTCAGCTCAGGTCATGATCCTGGAGTCCTGGGATCGAGTCCCGCATCGGGCTCCCTGCTCAGCGGGGAGTCTGCTTCTCCCTCTGACCCTCCCTCCTCTCATGTGCTCTCTCTCTCTCTCTCTCATTCTCTCTCTCAAATAAATAAATAAAATCTTAAAAAATAAAATAAAATAAAATAAAATTCAGTTTTATTTTTAACATATTAATGGCTACTACCAAAAAAGTTCTGGAGTTAAAATATGTACCTGAAGTAAATGGTGAGGTGTTAGGATAAAAGAAAAAAGAGCACAAATAAAAATATTATTTGTAGTTGCCCCAGCTGGTAAACTGGCCATAGCTCCTTTACCAGACCAACTGAGTGTTGGCAGCCAAGAACTCACAGCACATTTGTACTGAAACTTGCCTTCAACCAACAGGAGGTAGCACATCTGGCAATGTCTAGAAGGTAAAGGACTCTGTATCTGCGCTCCCCGGGCCCCCACACCCAGTGGTCACAAGCCAATATGAGGGTATCAAAGACCAATCCTCTTGCCTCAAGGAGACACAAGTCTGTGATAACATTCATTCTCTAGAGCTCCCTGTGGGATCAGGCTAAACATCTCTCATCGGTGTCTCGTCTTCTTTCCTGCTTTCCTCACTCCCTTACACATTTCTTCAGAGCACCACTCCCCTCAGGAAATCACTCACATGATTCTTCTCACACTTGGGCTTCCAGGGAACTGAACTCAATAGATTACCTTCCATCTCCTCCCTCTGCTCCATTTTCTCTTCCATAGAAATTCTCACTGAGTGGAAATGACTATGTACTCTGATTTTTTCCAGCCATGTTGAATATGGTCAGACAAGCATCTTGTTCGGAGAAGTTTTCACTAAAAGAAGGTTTTGAAATGGTAGCCTTCGGGGCTCAGTCAGTTAAGCGACTGCCTTCGGCTCAGGTCATGATCTCAGGGTCCTGGATCGAGTCCCACATTGGGCTCTCTGCTCAGCGGGGAGTCTGCTTCTCCCTCTCCCTCTCCCTCTCCCTTTGTCTCTCAAATCAATAAATAAAATCTTTTAAAAAAAGATATTGTAGCCTTGATTTCAAGGGAATTGAGAATTCAAGTCCACATCTTTTTCTTCTATGTCTTTCTTCTGTTCCAGGATCTGAATCACACATAGATGCCATTTTCCAAGGGATTGTACTTACTTTTAAACACACCATTGTGTGGTCCAAGGTAAGTTACCCACTGGTATTAGTAGTCTCTGCTTCCAACAAACATAGCTACACAAAAAATACTACCTATTTTACAATTTGTATGTATTTATCATTAAGTTCTGATCACAATGAGCATGGTTTCTATTCTTATCTTTAGTAGGCAGAATTAACACTTAGCCATGAATTATAACCGCTAAATTGCAAATGATCTCGCTAGAGATTTTTAAAAAATGATACTCCTGTGGCCTGTTAGATTCAATAAAATGCGTAATGTAGTTTCTAAATATATCTAATTTTCAGGAAGAATGTTATATGAAAGAAAACATTGTCTCAATATGTTTGATGATCTCTAAATTTAATTACACTGTCGTAGTGTAAAACATTTGCTTATATCTTTGTAAAAGCAAAGTGTTCCTACATAAAATAGCAATGCTAAAATTGCAAAGTAGTAGATGTGGTGAAGGCACAGGGATAGGAGAGGGTGAGAGGGATGGCAGGTCAAATTCAGGTATGTTTATTTATTTAACATCGTAAGTTATAGTGCTACATTAGATAATTAATATAAGGCATCCCATGTCAGAAATTGGCTCCAGGTGGATTTAAATAATTCACAGTTTAATGAAATGCAATCTAGAGACCCAATACCTTTAGCAAATGATGTAGCCAGTCTCTCAGTTTGCACTTCTCTCTTTTACCCCAACACTAGCTTCTACTTCACATGTATTCTTCACTTTGACCAGTCTCTAAAGTTGTTTGTCCAGTGGATCTCTTCCTACTATCCCAGGAAATGTTATCCTTTCTTGGTCTTTAAACTTCTTTTGGCTCTCTGTTAAACTTCTCTATTGGCTTTTCCCTATTAGATTAAAAATATATTCCAGCCACTTGCATCTTACAAAAACCATTCAAATCAAAACAAAAACTTTTCTGTCCATCTAACATTCAATAAGCAACACTTAAATAAAAGGATCATTATTTTTGTTAATTGTTTTTTAGTTACTTAAAAATACCATGAAATAAATCATGCATACAGAAGAATATATAATATTTACATGGACAATTTAACGATATAAATATGTATGTATCCGTTACTCAGATTAAAAAATAGAACATTTAAGTAACATAGAAACCCTCCATGTCCCTCCATCAATTGCATCCATCTCCCTTCCCTTAAAGATAAACATTACTTTGACATTTGTGTTAATCAGTTCCCTCTTTTAATTTATAGATTTGCTGGGCGCCTGGGTGGCTCAGTCAGTTAGGCATCTGCCGTGGGCTCAGGTCATGATCCTAGGGTCCTGGGAATGAGTACTGCTCTGCAGGGAGTCTGCTTCTCCCTCTGCCCCTCCTCCCACTCATTCTTTCAATTTCTCTCTCTCTCAAATAAATAAATGAAGTCTTTTAAAAATTTTATAGATTTGCCACCTACATATGTATCTCTAAATAATATATTCCTTAGTTAAAAAAAAGAAAAGAAAAGAACAGCTGAGCAGCAAGTGAGTAGCAAGCAGCAATCTTTCTGTATGAGGAAGGGTGACACTGCCACTATCAGATAATGGTTCTAGGAGAAAATCAACTCAACAGAGCCTATGGGTCATGATTTGGCATCAGGTTCCCTGAGCATTTATAGAAATCCTTTCTAGGGAGGTCAGTGGGCAAGGGCCTTCCAGCATCCTGGCAAGCATAAGGTTCACCATAGTTTGGGCCCTTGGACCAGATACTAGACATTCAGCAAAAGTATGGCTAGAGAGCGGCGCCTGGGTGGGCTCAGCTGCCTTCGGCTCGGGTCATGATGCCAGGGTCCTGGGATCGAGCCCCGCACCAGGCTCCCTGCTCAGTGGGGAGTCTGCTTCTCCCCCTCCCTCCTCCCCACCCCCTGCCCCCGCTTGTGCTCTCTCTCTCACACACTCTCTCTCCAAATAAATGGATAAAATCTTAAAAAAAAAAAAAAAGAAGAAGAAGTAGAAAGATCATGGCCAGAGAGAGTGGAGGGCTCTGTTTTCTGCCTATAAACCTCCCCTGGCTACTTGCAGCCCTCAAGAGAAAGTCAAAGCAGAAACCTGTAGAGCAAAGCAGCAGAGCATGGAGGCAGAATAGCTACTTTACAAGCTAAGTACAGGAAAGAATCTGAGCATGGCCTGTGGGGGGATTCTGTCCTCAGCTACAGGAGAAGGAGAAAGAGAAAGGGAGGAGGAAGAAGGTGGTGGCCGATGACAACAAGGATCCTAGGGATGCCAGTGCCCACCCGGTTTGTCTCGAGCTGCACTGCCCTAGTAGGAACTGGTTGCCTTCCACATCTGCTCCCCAGCTGCCATCCTGGGATCCGTATTCAGGCTTCTCTTGGGCATTCTCTTTATCCTTCTTCTGGTTCCATTTCCGGTTTTTTTTGTATCCCACGTTTTGTCTTTACTGGTTTCTCAGTGTGCAGTTTCTCCAGGAGCTTCTTTCTCGGGAAGGGTGGTAAATGTTTTGACACATTATACATCTTAAAATCACACAGTTGTCAGCAGTCTGGAGGTGCAGAGACGACCTAGAAACATAGCTGCTTCTCAAACAACTTTGACAGTAGTCCTCCTTTTTTTTAGCGACCATTCTACTCCCCCTCCCCTTCTTATTTATCACCAATTCCAGGGGTACTCTGGTGTTGCCAATTTCCAAGCCTTTTCAGGATTCTGAGGTATAAGTTAGGTTGGTCCTCAGTTTTCCCCAATATAGGTTGAGGACTTGGCTTTCTCAGTTTTATAAATCAGTTACCCCTCGTTCCACTGCTTTCTAGCTTATGTAATTTCCTTGCTCTTGTCCTCTCCTGTTCTCCGTATCCACAATTCCTCTTATTGGGGTTTTGGTGGGTTTCGGGAAGGAATAAAATTAGATATATATGTACAAGATACATTGACTCACCATTTATGGGTTAGCAGTTCTAGAAAAGAAAATGATAAAAATTAAGAATGGTCTTATGTGGGGCGCCTGGGTGGCTCAGTTGGTTAAGCAACTGCCTTCGGCTCAGGTCATGATCCTGGAGTCCCGGGGTCGAGTCCCACATCGGGCTCCCTGCTCAGTGGGGTGTCTGCTTCTCCCTCTGACCCTCTTCCCTCTCGTGCTCTCTGTCTCTCATTCTCTCTCTCTCAAATAAATAAATAAAATCTTTAAAAAAAAAAAGAATGGTCTTTTCCAAGGATCTATGCTAAAGTCAGTCATACCAAACATTTAAAAAAAATTGAAAGAGTGAAATTTGTAAACTTCTTAAAATTCTAATAATAAAATCTAAGGGAGAGAGTTGTAATTCAGGAAAATTTCACTTAGTAAATGGGCAAAAATTAGTGTACTTTTTTTTTTTCACTTTGTTTTTGGCCTGGCCAATGGAGCTCAATGAGAAGGAATGAAGAGGTGGTCCCAGGACCCTATGTGCTCCTGGCAATACCCATAGCTATCTCGTTAACACTTGTATCTTCACTACAACTATCTGCCTCAAAGACATCGTGATGGCTAATTTTATGTGTCAGTATGACTGGATCACAAGGTGCCCAGATATCTGGCGAAACATTACTTCTGGGTGTGTCTGTGTGAGGATGTTTGAGAATGAGACAAGCATTTGAATCTGTAGACTGAGTAAAGCAGTTTGCCCTCCTTAATGTGGGTGGGCAGCATCCAATCTGTTGAGGGCCCGAATAGAACAAAAGTCAGAGGAAGGGAAAATCTGCTGGAATGCTTGAGCTGAGACACCAGTCTTCTGCTCTTGGACTGGGATGATTCTGTTGGCTCTCCTAGTCTCAGAACTGTACTGCCAACTTTCCTGGATCTCCAGCCCGCAGAAAGCAGATTGTGTAGTTGGTTATGTATATATATAAAATGGATTCTATTTCTCTGGAGATTGATATAGCCATCAAGAATAACCTGGTTATGCCCTATAATTTTATTTATGTCAGTCAGTACAAGACATCCAAGGCTCCCAGCTCCCTCTACCCCCAAACTCTCATCACCAGGCAGCTCTATCCATTCTCTTGCCCTCTCCCCCAACCCCTGCATCTCCAACTCTCAAATTCTTTCTTGGTGTGCTGTGGAATTCAAGATCAAACCTTAACAAAATCCCCTATATTCTAAATTCTCAGAGGTTCCCCCCCACCGAAAATCCTCTAGAACTTCTCTTCACTTTGCTGTGACTGAAACGTAGCTTCCCCCTGAGGACACTGCTTTCCCTGCAGTCCTCTCAAGTGGCAGTTGTTTTTTCTCCCACACTGTCACACCACTGGTGGGAGCTTCACCCCCAGAAGCAACCCCTGTGATCTTGCCTTCTGGGAGTCATGCCCTGTATGGTCACCTCCCACAGTGAGTCAGCCTTGACCCTTTAACCCAATGGGAGGTGGTGTATGTGACAGTGAGTAACTCTTACTGCAACTTTCGGCTTGGTCTTTTGCATCAACATGCTCTGAGGAAAGGCACTGCCATACTATGAGGGCTCAAAGCAGCCTCTTGGAGAGGCCCATGCGGAGAGGAACTGAGGTCCCAAAGCAACAGTCAGCACCGGGTTGCTGGTCATGTAAATGAGACACCTTGAGAGTGGATCCTCCAGTTTCACCCAGACCTTTTGATGACTGGAGCCCCACATGGCTAATGAGGGCAACCTCATGAGAGACTGTGAGCCAGATCTGCTCACCTGAGCCGCTGCCAAATCCTCGACCCACAGAAACCATGAGAGAAAATGTTGAATGATTATTGCTGTTTTTGGCCTCTTGGGTTTTAGGTGATGTGTCATGCAGCATAGTAAGTAACTGGAACATGTCTGGGCCCAAAGTGATTGCCTTTTCTCCTGTTACTTCCAGACTCCTCTCCTTCACTCTTCCCTAAAACCCTAGCTTTGAATTTCATGTGAGAAAATAATGCCCCATGGGGCCCCTGGGTGGCTCAGTCAGTTGAGCATCTGTCTTCGGCTTAGGGGCCTGGGATGGAGCCCCGCATCGGGCTCCTTGGTCAGTGGGGAGCCTGCTTCTCCCACTCCCTCTCCCTGCCACTCCTCCTGCTTGTGCTCTCACTCTTTCTCTCTCTGTCAATCAAATAAATAAAACTGGGGCACCTGGGTGGGTCAGTTGGTTGGGCGACTGCCTTCAGCTCAGGTCATGATCCTGGAGTCCCATGGGGTGTCTGCTCCCCCTCAGCAGGGAGTCTGCTTCTCCCTCTGAGCCTCCCCCCCTCATGCTCACTCGCTCTCTCTCAAATAAATAAAATCTTCGATAAATAAATAAATAAATTCTTAAAAAAAAAGAAAGAAGAAAACAATGCCCCAGACTACCTGTCTTTATTATAATTGTGGACCAACTCACTCATGTTCCGCTTTTTATTGAAGATTTTTGTCCCTTGCTTATGGTCACTTTCCTCTATGCAGCTGTTTTTATACTTGGTGTTTTAGTCCATTTGGGTTGTTATAACAAAATACCACAGACCAGGTGGCTTATAAACAACAGAAGAGAAGTTCACTTCTCACAGTTCTGGAGGCTAGGACGTCCAGGATCAAGGTGCCAGCACAGTCGTGCTTTGGTGACACCCTCTTCCTGGTTCTTAGCTGGCACCTTCTCTCTGTGTCCTTACGCGTAGCAGGGGCAAAGAGCTCTCTGGAGCCTCTTTTATAAGAGCACTAATTCCATTCATGAGAGCAGAGCCTCCCAAATACCCCACCTCCCAAAGGTCCCACCTCCTGCTACCAACACCTTTGGGGGTTAGGATTGATTCAACATACAAATTTTGGGGGGACACATTCAGACCATAGCACTTGGTGATTTCAATATCCACTAAGATTCTATCTCCAATCTCTGGTTTTTTAATTCCTTGACTTCGCCCCCATCATTTTGTCTACTCTAGGCAGCCACCCACTCTGAGGCTCATATCAGAGAACTTACCGTTATAACCACAGCTTGTCCGTAATCTCAGTTGCAAGCACCATATCTTATTTTTCCAACTTATCACCTCTGATTATTTTCTTTAAAAAAAAAAAAATGTTCTGGGACACCTGGGTGGCTCAGTCGGTTAAGCGTCTGCCTTTGGCTCAGGTCATGATCTCTGGGTCCTGGGATTGAGCCCTGCGTTGGGATCCCTGCTCAGCTCCCTGCTCAGCAGGGAGTTTGCTTCTCCCTCTCCTTCTGCCCCTCACCCCTGCTTGTGCAATTGCTCTCTCTCTCTCTCTCTCTGTCTCAAATAAATAAATAAAATCTTTACAAAAAATGAATGTTCTTATGCATTGTGAGGAGTATCGGGTGTAGTATGAAGTGTTGAATCACCATATTGTACACTTGAAACTAATATTACACTGTATGTTAACTAACTGGAATTTAAATAAAAACTTAAAAAAGTTAATGTACTTATCCAAATTTTTATGAATTTTGCCAGGTGAGAAAGAGAATGAGCTTCTTCTTGTCACATTGTTTACATAGAGCTGACAACTCTTAATTGTAGCTATTACCAGCCATCCTTCAACCCCATCTAGATTTACATGCCTTTAATCCTAGTATATTTCACCTGTCTTTCACAGTCCTATAACCTTACTTTACCTCTTACCTAGTTGGGATTCCAAGGACAATCATTACTGCCACACACGCACACACACTCATTTCCCTTGCTCCCCTCTTGCTTTAGCATATTCACCTGGTAAAAGTCAACTTTAATTAAATCCAACTCAGCCCTTTCTGTGCTTGCCCTAGTGCAACTTCAGAAAAACACACACACCTGTGCAGGCTGGTTTCACTTTATTTTGACAGGTTATAATGGTTTTTAATTTTATGAAATAAGGAAAGTTGAAAAATAGTATAAAGACTTCCCATACACCCTTGACTCACATTCCCCAATTATTAACATTTCTGTCTTTGCTTTATTTGTTTGATTAACCTCTCTCTCTCTGCACATAATTTTTTTCCTGAATATTTGAGTTAAACCTAAATACATGACTTAAATAAATATATAGCAGTATATTCCCCCAAACAAGGACATTCTCACCATAGTACAATTATCAAAAATGGAAATTAATATTGAACAAATACTATCACCTAATCTGTAGACTTTATTCAAAGTTTTCCAGTTGTCCCAATAATGTCCTCTATAGGAAAAAAAAAAAGAAAGAAAGAAAAAAAATTCTGGTTTAGGATCCAATCCAAGATCATACACTACAGTTAGTTGCCACATGTCTTTCATCATCTTCTTTAATATGGAGCAATAGTACAGTCTTTCTATGGCTTTTAGGAGCTTGATATTTCTGAGGAATTCAAGTCAACTACTTGTAGAATGTCCCTCAACTTAAATTTCTCTGATGTTTTCTCCTGATTAGATTCATAGCATGCATTTTTGATATGTAGTTGTGTACCTTGCTTTTGTTCTTTAACAATATATTTTGTAGATCTTTCCATAATCAGTACTTAAAGAATTTCCTCATTCATTTTTTTTGTTTGGCCATTATTTCCTCAAATATTCTTTCTGTCTCTTTCTCTCTCTCCTCTCCTTCTGAGACTTTCATTATAGGTATGTTATTCCATTTGATGGTACCACAGATCTCTTAGATTCTGCTCATTTTTTCTTCAGCCTTTTTTCTCTCTCTCTGCTCCTCAGAATTGATAACTTCACTTGACCTGTCTCTAAGTTTGCTGACTCTTTCTTCTGCTGGCTCAAATCTGCTACTGAATCCCTCTAGTGAATTTTTCATTTCTGTGATTGTAATTTTCAACTCCAGATGTCCTATGTGGTCCCTTTTATAATTTCTTTATTGATAGTCTCTATTGGGTGAAACATCGTTCTCATAGTTTCCATGTTTGTACCTGGTTTCCTTTAGCTCTTTGAGCATATATAAAATAGTTGGTTTAAAGTTTTGTCTGTTCAGTGTCTGGGCTTTATTAGGGACAGTTTTGATGAACTTTTCCTATATATGGGTCATACTTTCTTGTTTCTTCTTACAAAAGTCTTGTAATTTTTTGTTGAGAACTGCACATTTTGAATATTATAATGTGGCAACTCTGAGAAATCAGATTGTCCCCCCTCCTCAGAGTTTGTTGTTGTTGCTTGTTCTAGTACTTCTTGGTTGTTTTTTTTTTATTGTGATAAAATATACATAAGATAAAGTTTACCATTTATCCATTTTAAGTGGCAGTAAATCCATTCATGTTGCTGTGCAGTTGTCACCACTGTCCCCCTTCAGAACTTCCTCAGCTTCCCAAACTGAAACTCCATACCCCTTAAACAATAGCTCCCCATTCTACCCTTCTTCCAGCCACTTGAAACCACCGTTCTACTTTCTGGCTCTATAAATTTGACTACTCATAAGTTGAACTAATTTTGTAAATTTATGCTCTTTGTTATGTGTGGCCATAGAAATCTATTCTGTTAGCTTAGTGATCAGCTAGTGATTTGACAGAGATTTTTAAACTCCAAAAACTAAAGGAAGGAAGGAAAGAAAGAAAGAAAGAGAAAGAGAAAGAAGGAGAGAAACAGAAAGAAGGAAAGAAAGAAAGAAATGAGGAGAAAAGAAATAAAAGAAAGAAAGGAGAGAAAGAAAGAAAAAGAAAGAGAAAGAAAGAAAGGAATAAAGAGAAAGAGAAAAAGAGAAAGAAGGAAAGAAAGAAATGAAGAAAGAAAAGAAAAAGAAATGAAGAAAGAAAGAGAAACGAAGAAAGAGAAAGAAAGAAAAAGAGAAAGAAAGGAAGGAATAAAGAGAAAAGGAAAGAACGAAAGAAAGAAGAAAGAAAAAGAAAGAAAGAAAGAAAGAAAGAAAGAAAGAAAGAAAGAAAGAAAGAAAGAAAGAAAAAGAAAACGAAAAAAGAAAGATCCATAGTCTTTGCAGGCCGTGTTTGGTCATGCCTACAACATTCATTCTGGCAGTTTACAACTCTGCCTTTGATTTGCCTTCTTGCTGTGCAGAGCCTCAAGGCAAGAGTTTAGGGCCTCCTGAGGTCGTTTCTGTGCAGGCTTCTGTGAGTATGTGTGACTTTCTAGATCCCCTGGAATTTGGAGGAGCTTTTCAAAGCCCTTATTCCCTAGCCTTTCCTCCCAAACTTTCCAGAAGTGTTGAATCACCATATTGTACACTTGAAACTAATATTACACTGTATGTTAACTAACTGGAATTTAAATAAAAACTTAAAAAAGTTTGTCTCAACTGTTTTCCTTTGCTCTAAGTTGCAGGGGCTAATTCATTTGCCTGCAAATGTTTGCTACCAGCCCTCCCCTTTTAAGTATCTGTCCCACCCCTGGGAGAGTTGTAAGTTATGTGAAATAAAGGCAAATCATTGAGCTGTCCTTCAGGGAGCCAGCAGACAGGTCAAAGCAAACAACCCCAATTCTTTAATAAGTTCTGTGCTACCCCTTCCAAGGCTAGGAACTTGAACCAGGAATGTGGGCTCTTGTGGAGTGGGGGATGGTACTAGAGTAAAATAAAATGTCACAGAGCTCTCTTACTAAGACTCAGCTGGTTTTTGTTTTGTTTTTGTTTTTGTTTTTTGTGAGAGGGGGAGAGGCAGGGGGAAGAGCAGAGGGAGAGAAGAGAGCGAATCTTAAGCAGGCTCCATGCCCAGCACAGAGCCCAAAGAGGGGCTTGATGGCACAACCCTGAGATCATGACCTGAGCCAAAATCAAGAGTTGGACCCTTAATCGCTTAACCAATTGAACCACCCAGGCACTCTTGTCCTTTCTATGGTTAGGTGTCTTAATAAATCGTATGTAGAAGTTGGGAGGAACAAAGTGCAGTGAAAACCGGTTGACAGAGAAGCAGCCGTGACTCCCATTAGCCAGCATAGGGGGATATTCGGTCCTCTTTGTGGTTGGAACCATGTCCATATTTTTGTCTCTGTTGACATGACTATGGAGTGGACTTGTTTTGGTCTTGCTCAGTCATGGTCGCAGAGTGGCTCTTTTAAAACACGGGTGTTGTGTGTAATTTTTTATGTTCAACAGACCACTGTGGCCTGCTAGGAGTACCCTGCCATCTCCTGCCAGTCAGGGACTGCTGGGAAGCAACCCTAAAAAACTTGCACAGAGACTCAACTCTTCACATCTATTCACTGGTCTGCACTGGTACCCTTATATTCTTTCATGATACTAAGGATGATGAGTCCACGTTCCTATTCTAGGCCAGCCCATCCACTTGCATTGTAGATCCTATCCCTTTACCCATTCAAGGTCTTCCCTCCAGCAGCCCTCTCTACCTCTCCAGCATCAGAAATTTTACCTCTCTGTTGGATCATTCCCATGAGTATTCAAATATGCTATTATTGTTCCTATCTTAGAAAAAACAAATAAAAATTTGCAAACGAGGCAAAAGAAAGAACCCTCCTTTGACCCTAAATCTCCCCTCTGCTACCACCCAATTTCACTGCCTCATTTAGAGCAAGACCCTTCCAAGTAGTTGTTTATACATACTGCCTTCTACTTCCTTCTTTTTCTCTTGAATTTGCTCTCAATCCAAAGTTGTTCTTGTTAAGGGCACTAATGATCTCCAGATTGCTAAATACACAGCGATACAGACCTATTCTTGGTTGTCATCCTACTTGAACTGTTAGCAATATCCGACATCTTTGATTTTTTCATCCTCCTTGAAATACTTTATTTGGCATCAGGGTGAGGTCTTTTATCTCACTGGCTATTCCTTCTCAGAGTCTTTGCTGTTTCCTCTTTATCTTCTTAACTTCTAAATCTCTATTTTAAAACTATGTCATCCTTGGGCGCCTGGGTGGCTCAGTTGGTTATGTGTCTGCCCTTTGGCTCAGGTCATGATCCCAGGGTGCTGGGATCGAGTCCGGCATCGGGGCTCCCTGCTCAGTGGGGAGCCTGCTTCTTCCTCTCCCTCTGCCTGCCGCTCCCCCCTCCTTATGCTCTCTCTCTCTGTGTCAAATAAATAAATAAAAACTTAAAAAGAAAATTATGTCATCCTTTTAAAATTGGGTCTAAAACCTAAATAGTGATTCACCTAGCCCAACCCCAGGATTGTTATTAGATTATTTTCATTTTTTTCCTCCTTTACAAATACTTTATTTTATTTTATTTTTTTAAAGATTTTATTTATTTATTTGACAGAGAGAGACACAGTGAGAGAGGGAACACAAGCAGAAGGGGTGGGAGAGAGAAGCCGGCTTCCCACCGAGTAGGGAGCCTGATGCGGGGCTTGATCTCAGGACCCCGGGATCATGACCTGAGCCAAAGGCAGACGCTTAATGACTGAGCCACCCAGGCGCCCCTCCTTTACAAATACTTTAAACCATTTAGTGGGGTGGCACTGTGAGGGGTTGTAAAATCTGAGCAGGGTAAGAAGGGTGTACATGCAGAATGCAGTGACCACGATGCCAGGGCAAGGGGTGTTAGGGTGGGATGGATGAAGAAGGAGTCTGTGCAGGGGGGCATTTAATATTGCACATTGAAGGAGATATAGCAACAAATGGTAGCATGTGATTTGGGGCTAGATTCTTTTACGACAAAGGATATTATTGGGACAACTGGTGGAATTTTAATATGGTGTGAGAATTAGAAGGTAGTAATATAATGTTAATTTCCCAATTTTGTTGGTCATATTATGATCGTTGGGGAGAAATGTTCACCTAAGTATTCAGAGTTGATAAGGCACGCTGTTGATAGTTTACTTTCAAATCGCTCAGGGAAAAGGTTATTGTAACATATTTGCAACTTTTCTGTAAGTTTGAAATTGTTTCAAAATTTTAAAAAATTTAAATAGTTTTAAAATACTTTACATAATAACCACATTCATCTTGTACCATTAAAAAATGTTGGCAATACTAAATTCCTTCAATCCAAAGTAGAGTTCTTGACGTGACTTCATTTCAAAAAATAGGCATTTTTTGATTCAGCCTATTCTTGTATACAATATTGAAGGAAAACACAACTTATGCTGTTTTGCAGGACAAAAACAAGAGTATATTCCTTCTTGATTATCTTATTTGGTAATTATTCTTTAACATGTAATACATTTAAAAAAATATATGCAGTATCTGACTTTTCATGAAAGTGGATTTGACTCTTTCTCTTCAACTTTTATGATTATTTTCAAACATACAGAAATAGAAAAAGAATAACTGAATAGTGGTATACCCTCCACATAGATGGAATAATTGTTAACATTTTGCTATTTTGCTCTCTCTTTCTCCTTATCTATTGTCTTAGTTTATATAGGCTGTTAGAACAAAAAATACCGTAAGTTAGGTGGCTGAAACAACAAACATTTCTCACAGTTCTGGAGTCTGGGGAGTCCAGGCTTGAGACACCTGCAGATTCTGTGTCTGGTGAGAACCCACATCCTGTTCATAGACTGTAGTATTCTTACAGTGTCCACATATAGTGGAAGGGGATTATGTGTCAACGTATGAATCTGAGGAGGACACATTCAGCCTATGGCATCCATATTTGTTGAAGGATTTGAAATTAAGTTGCAGGCATCATGACATGTCACTCCTAAATACCTGAGCACGAATTTTCTGGTAACAAAGACATTCTCCAACATAACCACAAAGTATTAATTATTCATAATGAATATCAATAACTTTATCCACAAATTTTTACTTCTTCCATAACACTAACTCTCATATATATTTCATATTCAAGCTTCCTCAATTGCTCTACGATGTCTTTTATAGCTGTTTTTTGGGAGGTAGGGAACCAGGATCTGCAACACTCAATAGCTTTTATTTGAAGGAACGAGACTGCCATGCAATTCACTTTTTTGCACATTGGAGCAGAGTATGTATTGTGAGAGAGGGTGAGGGGGGTGCTTTATGAGGAGTGACTTGTGCCCAGAAGCCATTTCAAGACAGGCACAGGAGTTTGAGGTTGGGAGGTAGGTAAGGACTGGGGCTCATCTTGATCCTCAGTAAAGACTGGCCTCCAGGCTAACAAATTAACATTACATCCTTACGAGTTAGCCAAAGGCAACTGCCGCCAGAGGGCGTAAGGCGCGCCGGCAGGACCCCAGGTGGCCCTCGGCGGTCTGGCGGCGGGGGCGCGAGGGGCCCAGAGTCCGGAGCGCGCTCCGGGTAGGGGGGGCGGTGGGAGGTGGGCGCGGGGAACGCGCCGGGCCGCCCCCTCCCCGCGCGGGGCGCGCGTGCGCGGTTCCGCGGCGGCGGAGGGAGCCGCGATGGAGGGCGCTTTGACTGTCCGCCAGGTAAGCGGCGCCTCGCTTGGGGCAGCTTCCCTAGCGGTGGCTGGACCGGCAGTTTTCTTCACGATAGTGGTTTGAACCCTCTCAGGTTATGATAATTAATTCGTCCCTTCTCTCGTCTTGGTGCTCTTTGGAGTAATTTGGAAAGTTGTTACCGAAGAAACGGTTTCCTGTGCTTCCTGCGAGCCTTTCCCTCTGGGCGACGGTGGAACGTCTGCTTCTCTGTGGGCGGGGAGAGCTGGCATTTGGTCCCGAAAAGTCCTAGTCCAGATGTCTCAGCCTCAGGCCCCACTGACTCAGGCCCCTTGGTCGCGATTCTGACCCGACATCACGTCGATCCAGTCTCACCCGCTTCCCCTATCAGCTCTTGAATAAAGGACCCAGAACTCGAGTTTAAATCACTGTGCTGTCAACCAAGCTTTTGGTTTCAACCAGTTTTGTTATTTGTTTACTGCCCTATTGGATAAACGGAAGAACTTGCTGATTAATCTTCAGGGTGAAAGCCTACTTTCGTTGCCGGAGTACCTGCATTTCTGAACACGATACTCATTACTTTTACATTGGTTGTGTGCATAGATTTTACTTTTAGAGAACTGCAATCAGTGCGATGCCTTTTATTTGAGAGGCATTTTACAGTTTACAAAATGGCAGAGGCGTTCAAATAATTGTTGAATGAGCAAATGGGTGTACTGTTTCAATTGATTCTTAAAACATTACTATGAAATAGGCATGATAGATATAAATGAACCCAGTGAGTTATTTTTTCACCCCTGTCCCTGGCACTGGGTGTTGAGATGGTGAGCAACAGAGACATGACCCCTGCTCTCAGTGAGTTTATAGTCTAGACCAGAGAGAGTTATTACCCCCACTGCAGAGTGGAGAAAATAGATTTAGAGAGACTGCCTGCCGAGATCACACAATTAATAAGTTAAAGAGTTAGGATTCTGTTGCAGGCACTTTATAAAGCCAGAATGAACCTTACCCCCCCCCCCCAAAGAGTTTGATTTGGGTATAGAATGATGCCACACACACACCGCCACACACACCATGCGTGTATGAAAAGGCTTATTACTTCTATATAATGTCTTATTAAACACCTACCTAATGAAAAGGAACAGCAGGACCGGCTTCTCAAGAAGACCCTAAACGACTTAAAAGGGCAAGGAAAGGAAGCTAGATCCGGGTTTTTATTGAGGTTAAAACTGGGGTCAGGGAGTGGGTTCCTGTGTGTGGACTGGGGCTTGCTTGGTTTGACTCACCCACACCAAAGCTAAGATTGCCCAGGCTTTCTTACCAGTTTCCCCGTTTGAGGGACAGAAGAGGAAGAGGAGGGGCTTAATAGCTGTCAGCAGGCAAACGTAAAAAAATTGAATCAAACTCCTTACTGTAATTCAGCCTGCATGTCCGGTTAATGACTGAAATGTACTATTTGTCATTTAGGTTTTGAACTTTTTAAAGTAAGCCATCATGGCTGTCCATGAGGCCTGCAGCCTGCACCTAGTAGGAAGATGAAAGTTACGTTGAGTGCCCTGTTCAAGAGCCCCTCCGTTTATTTTGAGAAATAAAATGAGTGCCTTGGTCACTGTTAGTAATGTCTGGAACTCTAACAGGGATAGGAGGGTCTTGGTGAGGCCTTTTATTATGGCTTTCGTGTATGAAGAGACATGTGTGATCTTGATTTATATTTTGAATATCTGTGAAACGAGAGATTTCCAGAGTTCTTTACCCCAAAGGGTGCAGCTCTTAGTGCCCCAAGAGTCTGTGAAAACGTGCAGATGAAGGCAATTGTTGGCCCAAGCATCCAGTAAGATGACTGTGGAAAGTTCAGCCAGTTGTGCTGACCTTTGGGTCCTTACCTTTATCAAGGACATCTTGGTGAAAAGCAGTAAATATCCGGTGAGCTCCATTGTGTGTAATGGTGGTGATGCTGTCCACTGAATAGAAAGTTTGTCCATTGAACTTCAAATGGGAGTCTGATTGCATTCACTCAGTTGAACCCAAGTTACTCCTCAGGTTTTCAAGGGATTCAGAAGAGTGGTGACCTCTTCCAGCACCATGACATCTGACAAAAGAATGAGGACGGGGGAGAGCATGTCGTCCTGCAAGTGAGATATGCCAGGGGGCCCAGATTTGGTTTTATCCTGTAGCAAGGCCTTGGTATTTATGCTGAGCTGCAAGGTGTTGGCTCCTAGCATGAACAGCTGGATATGGGGGATCACAGGCACAGGGCTTGTAGATCCTCTATTTCCAGGAGAGTCCATTATGCTGTCAGGAGCTGCCGCTCTAATGGCATGGAGTGTAGGGCTAGGGAGATAGTTTCTTGCATCAGAAGCCCATGGACAACTTACAGACACTGTGGGTGGTCCAGAGACTCCAGGAGTCATGGAAAGAAGCTGCGAAAGTCTCTATGGTGAAGGATTCTTTGTGTGTATGTGTGTGTGTTTGGGGTGGGGGGGGCGGGAGGGGAATAGCACGAATGAGAGTGTCTGTTATATTACAATTTTGACAAATTTTAGAATCATTTTCGGGAGGGGTCCTCATTTAGCATGACTCATTTGCAAGTAACAGTGTAGATAGGCTTAAGTGAAATTTGTAAACGAGGAAGCTATTTCTCTAGACCCCCAAAATGCCGAATAAATGTTGAGCTTGTTTTAATGTTGTGGGTGCTGAGAGGGTTTTCTTGACATTGTTAGGGGTGGAGAGGCCCTTGGTTTACCAAATAATTTTCAGGAATTTAACTAAGGTAGCAGTCCTTACGCTGTGTTTGGGCAATGGTCCATCCCCTTTTCGTGAACTCCTTTGTGCATATTTGTATATCCTGACTGGGTATGTCAGAAGAATGTCTTCAGAGGATGATGTAATCAATGTAATGTCATACCTGTGCTCCTGGAGAAGAACGGATACAATTACGATATTGCCTGTAAAGTCTGCATGTGATGGCAAGCCTTTTGAGGTATCCTGTGACTAGCTAGGTGAAGGTGTATCGTGTCCCACTAGAGGTGAAGGAAGAACATGACTGAGAGGTTATTGAAAGAGACATTGAATAGAATATTAGCCAAATTTAGAATATCAAGTATTTACCAGTTTCTGATTGGATAGAGTCAATAATTTCCATAGTATTGGGGATAGGGGCCTTCATGGGTAGGAGCACAGCATCAAGGGCCAGGTAATCAACTGTGAGGCACCATTCATTTTTCCAACTTTAACAGGCTGTTAAGTGGAGAAGCAGTAGCGATACTCACTCTTTCACTAATTAGGTCTTATATAATAAATCCCAATCCTTGAAGGCCCTGTTTTATGTTATATTGAGTTGTATTTACTGTTTTACCTAGGGATTGAAGGGTAGTCCATGGGGTCCTGCTTTTTAAAAGGCCATTTGTAAGCTCGGGTCATGATCTCAGGGTCCTGGGGTTGAGTCCCGCTGGGGCTCCCTGCTCAGCAGGGAGTCTGCTTCTCCCTTTCTCTCTGCCCCTTCCCCTGCTCATGCTCTCTCTCTGTGTCTTAAAAAAAAAATAAAATAAAAACCCTGAGCTTAAGTTGAGTTTGAATTATCCCCTCGCTATGCCACATGGGTGCGCTGGGTGGTTTTCTCTGTAACCCCAGAGGATTAGGATTTTTGTTGCAGCAGATGTATAGGTGGCAGCAGGAACAGGGCAAGCAGGAACAACAGAGGTATTTAGGGGCCCGGCGAGCTCATTGTTCTCACAATGGGTGCTCCCTTCCCTCCTCCCAACTCTTTTCTCTCTTTTTTTTAAACTCCATAATGACTCTCTTTCACGAGTGACCACCCACTGGGCCCATATCTTGCACAGGGTATAGTCTTTCCCCGAATGCTCCATAGATTGGGGGCCAATGCCTGATTCATTTATTTTTAACTCCACTGGTAGTATGAATCAGAGTGAATTTACCAACTTCCCACAAGTGTTAGTAAGGTTGCTTCCATTCTCGTAGTATTACAAACATGGTTGACTCCATGTACACCGGGTTTCAGTTTATACCCATTTTAGGCCTTACTAGGCATTGCAGATTACTCTCCAAAGAGGTTGAACTAATTGTCACTCCCATTACATGGTATTTTTTGCTCTTTAATGTTCCTCTAGCTGACTACGAACTTCTGGAGGCTAAGGACTTTGTTTTATTCAGTTTTTAATCCCCAGTGCCAATTAAACTACCTAACAAGTAGTAGTAGTTGGAGAATGTTTGTCACATGTGTAAATATATGAACTGTAGAAGAAAAAACATAAATTACTGTTTTCTAAAAGCTTAAATATTGTTTTCAAGTTAATTTATTTAGTTTGAACATTAACTCTTTTCATTTTAAAATGAGCATTTCCCAGTAAGTAATTTAAATTACTGATACTTGTTTCCAGGTAATAAACGAAGGGGAGTCAAGCTTTGCCACTGAGCCACAGGAAGAGTTAGCGGAGACTCCTAGTCCAGTTGTGGATGAGAATAATATAGTTTCAGCAAAAAAACAGGGGCCAAATTTACATAACTGGAGTAGTGACTGGAGCTTTTGGGTAATATTTTTCCTTTCTTATAACTTCATTTTAATCTTAAATGCAAAGTTTCTTTAAGTTTATAGCAATTCATATAATACTTATAGTATTGTCTTATTCGCTTCTAGATTTCAGATATTTAAGTTTTAGTCCAGAGTCCAGGACATTTCTGATTATGCTCTCCTTTGGCCACTAGAATGCACTGTTGTCTGGTTTGTTGGAGTGGAATTGTCTGCTTCCGTTTCCCTGGGAGAAAACTACACCACAGAATTGGTTTCCACTTACACTGTTGTTCACTGTATTGGCAAGACTAACGTTATGCAGAAACCATATTTCAAAGTATTACTGAGAAGTCAGCTATTTTACATAATTTTTATTTAAAGAATTAGTTTCGGTACCTAAAAGGAAGCTTAACAATGTTTGACCTGTAGCATATAATAATTATAAGATAGGTTTTAAAGTTAAGAGTTTCACATTCTATTTGCACTGTACTTACTTGGTTGCATAACCTGAATATGGTTCAGGTTTCCCCCACTGTAAAATGAGACTCCTGCTTGTTGACTAGGTGCACAGAATCTTTTGGTAAGAACAGCATTTCTATTGCTATATGAATGCTAGCATTTATTATCTTAAAGGGCTTGTTCTAAATCTAGCAGTTCCTATGAGAGTTATGAGATATTTGACAGAATCTGGTATAATGCAACTATAAGTGAAATTTATATAAGATTATAAGGCATTTATAGTTCCAATATTAACTTATTAGAAAGCTGATCTCTTGATGATTAGGTATACTTGGTGGCAGAATTTCTTATAATTTTAGAGTAGCTTAAAAAAGACATGATACTAACGGTTATAAAGATTAGTACAAGTACCATTATTCTGTTCATAATTAGTAGCTCAGTTTTTGAATATTATTGAATCTTAATTCCTATTAAGAAACTCAACATAAGTTTTTAAAAATCATATCCTAAGGAAAATGTTTAATTGCTAAGAAATATACCAAATAACTGCACATCCTGAAAATTATGTCATCTATATTGATTATATTATTTTTGGTTACATTCAGAGAAAGTTTGTGACTATTATAGTGTTTTGGCCCTTCTGCACTATGATTTTTGTAGCTTTCTTATGGATTGGAAAATCTTTATAGTTCCAAGAGCTATCTACAGGGCTAAAAAGTCACTCCACAGTGACTTTTTTATTCTTGGCAGACTTAAAGCAAGTGGAAGGGTAAAGCAAGAAAAGGAACAAGCAGGGGAATAAGGATTTAGTAATAGGAGAGAGAAAAAAAAAGAGGTATGTGTTCTAGAGCTTTGCCACTCAAAGTGTAGAATGTGGGACCAACAGACTTGGCATCACCTGTCAGCTGATTAGAAATGCAGAGTCTTGGGCCCAACCTCAGACCTATGGAATTAGAATCTTTATTTCACAAGAATTCCAGGAGATTTGTATGTGCATTCAAGTTTGAGAAGCACTTGTTTAGAGCGTTGAAGGTCTGCTTTGGCTCAGTTGAGGTCTCTGTGCTGATTACAAGCACTTTTATTTTGAGGAATTTTTTTTTTTGAGGAATTTTTATATGAATTCACATGGAATAGATTTATTTATTTATTGTATTTTATTTTTTTAAAGATTTTATTTATTTATTTGACAGAGAGAGAGAGAGAGCTAGCGAGAGCGGGAACACAAGCAGAGGGAGTGGGAGAGGGACAAGCAGGCCTCCCGCCAAGCGGGGAGCCCGATGCGGGGCTTGATCCCAGGACCCTTGATCCCAGGACCCTGGGATCATGACCTGAGCCAAAGGCAGGTGCTTAACAGCGGAGCCACCCAGGCGCCCCCACATGGAATAGATTTAAAGACGAATACAACATCTTAAAAGTCTTACTGACTTTTTCAGAGGTCACTTACCCAGAAACTGTACTATCAGAACTGAGAAGCAAACAAAAACGAAAAGAGCCTGAATAGCTAAATCAAAGGTCATGCTGATGTACCTTGTGGAGGAGAATTCCTCAATTATTCATTTGGAATACCTTTAATATATTTTTGACATATTTTTTATAAGCCTAAATTAGTTGGTTCCCATTTTGTAGTTGAAAAGGATATTGGAGATAGGGGAATTACTTGGTGATAACACATGGACAATAGGAAGAAATGACATCAGAAGGTCAAAAAGTGTAGCAACGTGGGCTTCTTAATGTGGAGGCCAAAGGTCTATGCAGATTAGTTGGCTCTAATATAATACAGTTATTGGTAGAAGTGATGGTTACGAAGTCTGCTTCAGAAGCAGAAGTCTCCATCTGCTTCTACCACTGACACCACCCTGTTGGTGTTTTCACATTCTCCTGGCAGTAAATGAATTGAATGAGTGTAGTAAGATGGCTGCATTCGCTGAGGGATCCAAGATCAACACAAGAAAGACCAGGACCAAAGCAGGAAAATATTCGTGAGGCAATGACCTGGTAGTTAAGCAAAGAATTGAAAAAACATCAGAGCCATTTCACTGGAATACCCAAGGAATCTGGATTTGTGCCTTCACACTTATGGAAGGTTTATGACCAAAGGAATTGATAACTTTTTAAAGTTTTGGTATTTAAAGAGTTAAGCTCCAAGGACCTGAAAAACTCACTGGTGTAGAATAACTCATATATTCTGGCTTGGCTAACTCAGTTGTTCCACAGTAGTGAATTTAGAGGGCAGCGTGAGATCATTGAATGAATTGGAGATTGGGAACAGAAAATCTGGCATAGGAGTGCCTGGGTGGCTCAGTCATTAAGCGTCTGCCTTCGGCTCAGGTCATGATCCCGGGGTCCTGGGATCGAGCCCCGCGTTGGGCTCCCTGCTCCACGGGAAGCCTGCTTCTCCCTCTCCCACTCCCCCTGCTTGTATTGCCTCTCTCACTGTGTCTCTCTCTCTCTGTCAAATAAATAAATAAAATCTTTAAAAAAATCTGGCATAGAGTGTACACTCTGTCCCTGGTAATTTCACTGTGTGGTGCTCTTGAGTATGTTGTTTAACCTGTCAGGTGCCTCATTTATAAAATGAGAGATTGGGCCATAGTATTGCAACATTGGTGTGTCTTGAATCAATATGAGAAAAAAGGTGGAGGGGGTGTTTGGCTAGCAAGTGCTCATAATTTACATTCCTGGTAGCTGCGTATCAGTCATAAAAAACTCTGGGCAAATACAGTGGGAGTATGTTACATGGGGAACACCTTTCCTTAAGAATGGTAAAAAGTGTTGAAAAGTGCTGGATAAGAGGACCTCCTATTTGTAATACTGGAAAATATATTTTGATGATTCCGCATAAATAAAAAAACTGTGAAAACTTGACAAAAGGATACAAGACAGTGAAACAGAGTTCACTAAAAGTTTTTTGTTGTTGTTGAGGTTGGTTTCTCTTTAGACGTTGTCCATTTAATCTTGTGCTGCTTAACAGATTGGCTAGTGAGTGTCTTTCTAACAGTAGGACTTAATTTTTTAAGTTCTATTTATTTATTTAATTCCAGGGCAGTTAACAGCTGACAGTAGGACTTTAATTTAAAGGAGTTTGATTAGAGCGCTTGGGTGGCTCAGTTGGTTAAGCGTCTGCCTTTGACTCAGGTCATGATCCCAGGATCCTGGGATTGAGTCCCACACCGGGCTCCCTGATCAGTGGGGAGTCTGCTTCTCCCTCTGTCTCCTGCTCCCCCTGCTTGTGCGCGCGCTCTCTCTCTCTGTCAAATAAATAAATAAAATCTTAAAAAAAAAGGAGTTTGATTAAATCACCATAGACCTGATAGTGAGACCAACAGCTGCAGATTTTCTATTTCAATCCTGTAATATAGAAAGAGGAATCTTAATTGTTATATTTGTTTTCTTTTTTATTTAAAAATTAAAATATTTAATCCTAGTATGTGGGAAATGAGTTTTATGAGTAACTTTTAAGTCTCAATGTAGCAAAAATTATGTGAAGGGAAAAAAACTTGAAATAAACTTAATGGCAAATAAATATTTATGCTTTTTTGGTCCTTAACTGTTAGTAAAAATACATAGCGGAAGCGACAATAACAACAAAACCAAACCCCAAAAAACCCACAAAACAAAACCTCTTTTTTTTTCCTGACTAAAATAATGGTGTATTCCAGGTGGATTAATGTCCCACAGGAAAAGCATATAGAGATTTGCAGCAGACACACTGATTTAATGTAACTTCTCTTAGTGATGTAGGGCTAGTAACTACTCAAAATAGAAAAAAGCCTTTGAGATTTTCTGTTGCCTGTGTTTAGAAAATGACATACTGGGGTGCCTGGGTGGCTCAGTTGTTTAAGCACCTGACTCTTGATTTCAGCTCAGGTCATGATCTCAGAGTTGTGAGGTCAAGCCCCACACTGGGCTCCACACTCAGCATGGAGCCTGGATAAGAGTCTCTCTCTCCCTTTCCATCTGTCCCCGCTCTCACCCCCCTACTTGCACACTCTCTCAAAAAATAAATAAAATAAAAATAAAAAATATTTTTGTCCTAAAACATTTTTTTAAAGATTTTATTTATTTATTTGAGAGAGAGAGAGAGCACATGGGCGGCGGGGGGAGTGAGGAGCAAAGGGAGAGGGAGAAGCAGACTGCCTGCTGAGCAGGAGCCCGATGCGGGACTCATGACTTGAGCCAAAGGCAGATGCCTAACTGACTAAGCCCCCCAGGTGCCCCTGTTCTAAAACAAGAATAAAACAAGTCTAGATTTTGAACCATTGTATATGTACAAATAAATACTATACTTATGTTTTGTTAGAAAAATATTTAGAATTGAATTTTTCTAGATTGTAATCAAGTTTTTTCTAATTATATAAGAAATCAGAAGTATTGACTCTTTATCATTGACTTATAGCATGATCATAGTCATGTTATTCACAAGTAAGCTTTTCTACTTATAAGTGGGGGGATAAAACTTGTCACAAACCTGATTTAGAGGTAGTTACGTCATGAGGATTAATTAATGTTGCACTGTTAAATAACAATAAAAACAAAAACCCAAGAGGATTAATTAGTATGTTTGTAACATACTTTGGCAACTTTGGAGAGCTCTTTTCTGTAATCACATGTTAGTCTTCCCCAATGTATCTTGGATTTATTCAAGCTAAAAAGGTTATTCTAGACTTTCACTTTGGTAACTGAGAGAAAACAATACATTTATTTTCCAATTTTTGTTGGATTTGAAAATCATATTTTATCCAATTAAAATTTAATTATAGATAGATTTTGTTTGAAAACCTAGATATCTTAATACTTTTAGGTTTAGTTGTAAAGGAATAGGAGCTAGCATTTCTGGCAATATGGAATGAGGACCGTTTAACTGCCGCTACAAAGTACCTGGAAATGCTGGATGAAATGTTACAAACATGTTTTTAAAATGAATGTCTGGGCTCACAAAATAACAAGGGAAATACCTAAGGGCTAAAAAAGAAGAGGGAACTGATTACCAGAGTTGTAAGCCCAGGAGCCAATGCTGAGGCTGCCCTGAGGAGTGTATTTGTCTCAGTAACGAAAGCTTTAATGGCCACACTGGGATCGGAGATGATGCCTTGGACTTGTAGGAATAAAATTGGCCTGTTTGACAGCTTCCTTACTTTATAAGGAACTCCTTATAAAGCCATGATTCTTGAAGAGTTAGACATTCTGTGAAAGGTAGACTAGGAAAGAAATTCACCTACACCTGCCCATTTGAAGACAAGGAAGCTTACCTGCCTAACTTGTGCTTGGAGTAGTGGAGGAGAGAAATCTTCCTGAGAGTACACAACTCTATCAATCTCTCATGATGTTTTGAGACCTGAATTTAATACTTCATGAGTGAGCAGAAGGAGATTCAATAAATAGCATATTAGACCCTCAAAACTTCAGATAAAACTACCAGATAAAAACTATAAAACCGGGGCACCTGGATGGCTCAGTTGGTTGGGCGTCTGCCTTCGGTTTGGGTTATGATCTCGGGGTCCTGGGATCGAGCCCCACATCGAGCCTGCTTCTCCCTCTGCCACTCCCTCTGGTTGTACTCTCTCTCTCTCTCTGCCAAATAAATAAAATCTTTAAAAAAAACTATACAACCATTATTTGATATTATTAAAGACTTATTAGAAGGAATTAAGCATGTGATAAATGGATAAGACATTCTTTTTTCTTTTTTTAATTTAGAGAGAGAGAATGAGCAGGGGGAGAGGCAGAGGGAGAGAATCTCAAGCAGATTCTGTGCTGCACACAGAGCCCAATGTGGGACTTGATCTCATGACCTGATCTGAAACCAAGAGTCAGACACTTAACTGACTGAGCCACCCAGGCACCTCTGGATAAGACATTCTTAAAGACACCAGGCAGATTTGGGAAACAACCAAATACAGTTTCTAGATAAAAAATATGGTGATTGAAATAATAATTTAAAAATTCAGTGGACATGGGCTATAGCAGCTAAAGAGAAAAATCAGTAAACTAGTATATGAGGAAATTGTTACACTGTGCCACTAGAGGTGACAATAGAAAAATTTGAAAGAGAATGGCTTAAGTGATAAGAAAAGAAGAGGAATCCAATATGAATCTAATAGAAGTTTCAGAAGATCAGCATAAAGGCAATATTCAAAAAGATATGCCTGAAAATTTTCTACTCTTGATGAAAGACCAGAATCAGTCTCTCACAGGATAAATGAAAAGAGTATATGAGCAGAGACATTATTATCAAACAAGTGGCAAAGGTAGATATACATGAATTAAGATAGGAATAGCTTTAAAAAAAAGTTTATTTTTTTTAGTAATTTCTACACCCAGCATGGGGCTTGAACTCACGACTCTGAGAGTCACATGCTCTTTTGACTGAGCCAGCCGGGTACCCCAGGAATAGTAATTTAGTAATTCATTTGAGTGTCTTCTGTGCACCAGGCTGTTCTAAATATCTCTGCCATTCTAGAGCTGATTGGGAGATGAATAGTATACACATAAGCAAATGTGTAATATATTTTTTTTTGTTTCAAGTTTTTATTTAAATTCTAGTTAACATAGAGTATAGTATTGGTTTCAGAGGTAATTTAGTGATTCATCACTTACATACAACACCCAGTGCTCATCACAAGTGCCCTCCTTAATACCTATCACCCACTTAGCCCATCTGCTGCCCACCTCCCCTCCAGCAACCCTCAGTTTATTCTCTATAGTTTATATAGCTAATAGTCTCTTATGGTTTGCCTCCCTCTCTCTTTCTCTTTTTTTGCAAATGTGTAATATTATGTCAGGTAGTGATAGAAGACAATAGAGGAATGTAAGGTATAGAGAATCACATGGAAGGGGGTAGCATTTTCAGTTAGGATGGTCTGGAAAAGCTTTTCTGAGGAGGTGGCATTTGAGAGAGCCCTGTATCGGGGACAAGGAAAGAACACAGATGAATCACGTGAGGAAGGGGAAAGGGGAGTGGTGTTCTGTGGAAAGGCAAGAGGCAGGAATAAGATTAGCCTGTTTGACAGCTTACTGATGGGGTCAGATGTCTCCATCAAATGACCCTGAGATCAGGATCTGAGCTGAAACCAAGAGTTGGACACTTAATTGACTGCACCACAACAGCTTATTCCTAAAGCACCCCTGGAAGGTCTTCAGAGATTTGCTTTTATGGTTTTGCTTTTCTCAAAATTAATTTTCTGGGGTGTGTGAGGAAGAAGAAAAAGGTCAAGGATAATGATTCCTAGGTTTCTGATCAGTGCAACTAGGTGCATGGAAGCATCACTTAGGGGAAGAGAAAGACAGGAGAGAAGTAGTTTTGGGGGTTGGGGAAATCAAGTGGATGCATATTTGATATGCAAGTAGCGAAGTCTAATAGGCTATTGGATTTATGACTTGAATCTCAGGAGAGAGATTGAAGCGGGGAGTAAATTTGGGAGACTTTGAGTATGGATGGTATTTAAAGACAAATTTATAAAGATTGGATGAGATCACCTAGGGAAAAAAGTGTGGATAAAGCAAAGAAGTGGACTCTCCAATGTTTAGAACCTCTCTCCAATGTTTAGGTGGTAGAGCAGGAACTAGCAAAAGAAACTGAGATTTGGCTAATGAGATAAAATCTTAGGAAGTGTGGCATGGACAGAGTGACCTATTGTGATAGAGTAAAGTGAGGCCTGAAAATTGACTATTGGATTTGCAAAGTAGAAGCTACTAGTGACATTAAAAAGTATAGTTTGGGGGCACCTGGGTAGCTCAGTCGGCTTAAGCATCTGTGTTCAAGTCAGGTCATGATCCCAGGGTCCTGGGATGGAGTCCTGGGTCAGTCTTCCTGCCCAGCGGGCAGTCTGCTTCTCTTTCTCGCTCTGCCCTTCCCCTCTGCCCCTCCCCTCCCCCCTCTCTCTCTCTCTCAAATAAATAATGTCTTTAAACATGTATACTTCTTTAAAGATGACAACATCAACATGGAAAAATATTTTGGAAAAGTAACATGACTACTAAGAAATTATCAATAAATTAACATATATAATGAATGACATAGAGAATATGGAAAATAACTGAAATAGTAATGTGTTATTGGGATATTAATTAAGACTTCATCCTAAGTATATGCTTTCTATTATCTAGGATAATGAGAAATTTTAAAGATTTTATTTATTTATTTGAGAGAGAGAGACAGCATGAGCAGGAGGGGCAGAGGGAGAGGGAGAGAGAGAATCCCAAGCAGACTCCCCGCTGAGCATGAGCCCGATGTGGGGCTCGATCCCAGGACCCTGAGATCATGACCTCAGCCGAAACCAAGAGTTGCATGCTTAACCAACTGCGCCATCCAGGTGCCCCTTCCTTTAATTCTTTAAGCATGGTTCTCTTCCGTTGTTTAACATATTTATAACTGCTTTGATGTTTTTGTCTGCTAAATCTAGTATCTGGGGACCTTGAAAGACTCTATTGCCTGCTTCTCTTTTTTTAGTATGAGTCACATTTTTCTTTTTCTTTGCATGTTTCATAATTTTTGTTAAGAATTGTACAATTTAGATGATGTATTGTAGCAACTGTGGATTCTGGTCATATCCTTTCTACCCCTAAATCTTGTCATTGATGATTTTTGTTTGTGTAGTAACTTGCCTAGAGTAAATCTGTGAAATCTATTTGTCTGGTCTCTGCTCAGCTTATTGTTATTGTTGTTGTCATTGTTTTTATTTTTAAGGCTGACTTCCCAGTGGTCACCCCTTATGTCAGCCAGTGATTGGTCAGAAATTGTGCTCAAATGCATAGTGCCAGTAGTATTTTTCCCTTCTTCTGAGAGATCTGTGTATAGGTTGGGGAATGCATTCAGTGTTCAGGACATTTTCAAGTTTGTCTCAATTTTTATGTTTTCCCTCAGGAAACTTCTTATGTCTCTAGCCAGGAATGTGTGGATAGTTCGGGAATTCTCTAGTCTCTGCTACACATGCATGCAGCTTCTGTTTAGCCAGGAATACATGGGAAGTTTATCAGGCCCATTTATGGCTATCTCTCCTCCAAGATCTCTTTGTTAAGTCCCCTGCTAATCTGCCATTGTGCTTGTTTCTTGCCCCAATTGAGACTGCAACCTCACACTCTCGTGGATTTTTCCCTTTTCTGGGCATAGCTTTTTTGCTCTCCACTCTGAATCAACTCAGCCACCTCTGTCAGCATAGCTGCTAGTTTTCATGGCCTGTAGAACTGTCACGTTGACTTAATCGATGGGGGAGGAAGAGTAATGGGAGCTGCTGGCCAAGGAAACAGTGCCACAGACTTCTGTGGCTCCTAAGTTCAGTAGATTTTCATGAACAAATACTTCTCAGTTTATTGTATGCCTTTGGTCAGTTTCCAGTAATTTGAGATGATATTTTTGAGTTTTTTTTTCCCAGCTGTATATTTGTTTTTGCAGAGAGAATTTGCTGAACTCCTTATTCCAGTATGCTGGGAGCTTCATTTGCTTCCTTTTGGTGGTTTTTGAAATGTTTATGTATGTGGTTTTTCATATAAAAACATACAAAATATTGCATAAAAAGCATGTTATTTTACAGCCCATTTTAAATTTATTTTCTAAGACACTACATTTCAGTTAATCTAATGAAGATTATAATTAAATGGAAATTTAATCTTTTTATTGTTGCAGATTTCAAGTTCTACCTATAAAGACAGGAATGAGGAATACAAAAGACAGTTCACTCATTTACCTGATACAGAGAAGCTGATAGCAGGTAAAAAAGACAGGAAGTTGTGAAAAAACCATTTTACTATGTCATTATCAAAGTAGAACTGAGGAGTGACAATATTTGTAGGAAATTTAAGCCTTTGTGCTAGACAGAAAATATTTTTCAAGATAAGCTTCATATTAGATCATGTAAAACCAAGTTGTAATTTGGGGAGGAGTGACTTCTTTCTCTCTCTCTCTCTCTTTTTTTTTTAAAGATTTTATATATTTATTTGACAGAGAGAGAGATAGAGAGAGCAGGAACACAAGCAGAGGGAGTGGGAGAGGGAGAAGCAGGCTTCCCGCCGAGCAGGGAGCCCGATGCGGGGCTCGATCCCAGGACCCTGGGATCATGACCTGAGCCGAAGGCAGAAGCTTAATCGACTGAACCACCCAGGTGCCCCAGGGAGGAGTGATTTCTGACATAAAAATATTAAGTACTCCCATGGGTCCTGTCCCTGTACTTTAATAAAAACCACCATTTTGCACCAAAAAAACAAAAACAAACAAACAAACAAAACCTAAGTACTAGCTAAGAAAATAGAACTAAAAGAAAATTATTGTCACAATTTCTTCTGGTGCTTGTTTCATATGATTTTGTAGGAAAAATTTTAAATTTGATGTTCAATATATATTACCTTTCCCTGGAAAAAGGTACTCCTTAACAGATGAGCAGTTTTATAAAACTTTCTAGGGCTATGTTATTTTCGTGTAATCATTCATTTCTTTAAAAGTTTATTTATTTATTCTTTTTATAATCTCTATACCTAGTGTGGGGCTTGAATTCATGACCTTGAGATCAGGAGTCACATGCTCTTCCAGCTGATCCGGCCAGGTGCCCCTCATGTAATCTCTCAGATAGATTTTGTTTGAAATAGACTTTAAGAGGAAAAATTTAGCCATTTTCCTTATAAAAGTGCTTCATTTTTGATATAAGCTTAATATAGATTCTTTGTAATCAAAATATAAAACTCAATTTTAATTTTAGTGTATATTTCATTTAAACCATTTATTCATAGAAATTTCTGATTTCTGGTACTGTTGGGCAATATTCAATAAAATGTAACTGAATTTCTGGATAGTTCAGCTCAGTACCAAAATATCATTATAATGAATTAAAACAATTTCTAAGAACATTTGAAAGTAATGCATTCTCATGACAAAATATTCAAACACTGTATAAGGGCATATAATGAGAAATGAGTGGTCCTTCTGACCAAGACCACTGCAATGTTCTTCCTAGGCTATATAACCACTTTTAGTGATTTCTTACATATATTTCCAGAAATTTTCTGTAGGTATTTCAAGAGGCATATATGCATATTCCTAACAGAATTTAAATGGGAACATACTGTGCTTACTCTTTGAATCTTGTTTTGAGCTCTTTTTATTAGCTTTACTTAAGGATCCACTTCATTCTTTTAATGCCTGCCTGGTATTCAATTAAATGAACTTTGTACCATAATTTATTTAACAAATCTTTTATTGATGGACATTTTGATTGCTTCTTGTCTTTTACTATTTCTGCTAATGTTGCACTGAAACTTTTACATTTGTTTTGGCACATTGTGCACACATATTGTAGGATAAAACATTTTATGAAGTGGAATTGTGGCAAAAAGGTAATGAGCATTTAAAAAGTTTACTATTGCCAAGTTACCCTTCAAAAAGGCTGTACCAATTTGCATTTTCATTAACAGTGTAAGTACCTGTTTTGCCACACCTTAGGACCTTTGCTTTAGTAAAATTTGGTAGGTAGAAATGGTACTTAATCATTGTTTAAATATGCATTTCTTTAATTAAAAGGAGATTGAACATCTATTCATATGTCTATAAACCATTTGTATTTCTTTTCCTGTGAACATTTCTCTTCAAAAACTTTGCCCATTTTTCTGGTGGTTGTTTGTCTTTTTCTTAATTTGTAGTAGCTTGTTAGATGTTTAAAAAATTAGATCTTTTTCATGTGTGTTGCAAATGTTTCTTGCCAGTTTGTCACTTGAAATTAAATACTTTCATGGAAACCTTTACAAAATTTATCATACTTGTCATTGCCATCTTGAAAGAATCTGATGATACAGTGACATATACTCTTTATAAAACATTAAAGCTATACAGAAAAATATAAAGAAAAAAAATTGAAAATTATCAGTAATCCTAACACCTACATATAATTTTGGTTAAAATTGTTTGGATAACTTTCTAGGTATTTTTCAGTGTGTAAATTCACTTTCAAAAATTTACATTTTATAGTTTTCTCTCACTGATATAATAAACCTATTCATTGTATAAAATTTGGAAGATGCAGACTTTTACAAAGTAGAAAACTAAAACCACGTATAATTCTACCAATCTACAGACTGAGAGAAAAAGTTGATAATCCCATATCTGATTTAAAAAAAACCCTTGTCTTTAGAATAAAACTATTCTTAAAAGTCAATAATAAGAACACAACTCACTTTAAAAACAGGTAAATAGGCACTTTACCAAAGATATATATGGATGACAAATAAGCATATAAAAAATGCTCAACATCAATTATTATAGGGAAATGCACCTTAAAGTACAAGTAAACTACTTGTACTGCTAATGAGAATTGCTAAAATTAAAAACAACAACAAAACAACTGACAACACCAAATGATGATGAGGATACAAAGCTATAGGTCTCTCATCCATTAGTGGTGGGAATGCAAACTGGTGCAGCTGCTTTGGGTGGCAAGTTGGCAGTTTCTTGTAAAGTTAAACATACACTTAATCATATGACCTACTAATCCTAGTTATTTTCTCAAGTGAACTGTAAACTTATGTTCACAAAAGTCCTGTACATGATTGTTTGTAGCATCTTTATTAACAATTGGGAATAACCAAGATGTCATTCAACTGGTGAATGAATAAACAAACTATGGTACATCTATACAATGGTATACTATTTAGCGGTAAGAAGGAACAAGCTATTAATATGCACAGCAACATGGATGAAACTTCAATACATTTTTCTTTTTTTTGTTGTTCATATTATTCCTTTATTATCCTTTTACTTTTTATTGGATCTGTAATTATGGCCCCTTTCATTTATTTTTTTTCATTTTTTAAAATTTAAATCCAATTAACATATATTATTGGTTTCTGAGGTAGAGGTCAGTGATTGAAAAAAGCAAAACTCCAAAGGTTACATATTTTATGATTCCATTTATATGACAATCTAAAAATGCAAATATATAAGGATGGAAGACAGATCTGTGGGCACTGGGAGGGGAGAGTGGTTTCACAAGGGAATTTTTACAGTGATTCTATATAGTACTGTGGTGGTGGTTACATAATTGCATGTTAAACCTTTACAGAGGTAACTTTATTGTATACAAATTAAATCAACCAGGTATCAGGAGATCCCAGGTTGCAGTGCCACTGGTAAAAAAAGAATCTAACTGTATTACAAATGAGTGACATAATTGGACTCAAGGGTGGATTAGCATATATACATCTATTCCCTACCTGTGTCTGTTGCTAGGGCCTAGAAACAGTGATATCCCAGTATCAGTGAGCATGTCCGGGACCCAGATATTGGTCTCTAAATACCATTCCCCAATGAAAGGAATGAGAGCTCCTTGAAAAGGTCCATTCTGGGGCTGGGACAGTGAAAATACAAGATGAATGACTGTGGAGTATCATACAGTCTTACAGTGCCAGAAAGTAATGAAGTGCTAAAAAAAAAAAAAAAAGGAAAGAAAGAAAAAAAAGGAGCTAACTTGAAAGAACTCCCAGTGATCAAAGACAGAATAATTTGAGCAATAAAATAATGACAATATCGGATTATAACCTGAAGAATAAAATAAATATCCATGAGTCTATATTGATATAAATGCTTGAATAATTAAATGCATGGGAGAGAAGACACAAATCGTCCTCCAGTAGTATTCCCAGGTAATTTATATGCACATTAAAGTTTGAGAAGCTCTGATGTAGGATAACACTTAAGTGCCATACCTAAGGGTGAAGGCTTAATCGGTTCTTATTCTCTGTGCATATAATAATAATGATGCAGAGGATCTCTAAAAGATTTTAACCAATCCATGTATATTTATACAACTGATTTCACCCATGTGTAGCATCCAATATACTGATAAACAAGCCACTAATTTCACTAATGAAAACCCTTTTCTAATGTGTCTATGCTAATTAGCCAAACATTTGTTGTTAAACAGTAATAAAGGTAACAGAAGGTCTTATAGTAGCCCTGGAAGGAGTGTAGTCCTAATTAAATTGTTAGCTGACCTATCCCAAGTGTGAATTCCTGATTAGGACAACTAACTATCCCTAGAATATTTCTAAACATCTGCTTTAGCTGGAGTCCGCCTTTTCACTTCTAATATTCATTTGTGCCTTCTTTTTTTCTTGCTTAATCTTGGCCAAAGAAAATGTTATGTTGGGGAAATATAATTAAAAAGAAAATATCCTACCCATCCTGAAAACTCCACAAAAGTAGAAAAGAAAGAAAACAGTTTTTATTATTGAATAAGCATTCAACTGGAATGGGATGTGCATCACAGGTAATCTGTAAAAGAGATTGTTAAGAAAGACAGAAAGAAATCTCACCCTTTTAAATAACCAAACAGATACAACCCTTTACACATGTTCTAAAGATAAATGATAACTAGTCCTCAAGTAAGAGGACTTGATAGTACTATTTATCACACACATTTCATCATAAATTCACCTGATAATTGGGGCTACTCTGTGTTAGCTAACTGACTTTATGCAAAGGAAAAATAAACTCATATCTTTATGACAGGAGTTAGTTTTGCAACTTGTAGCAAAGATGCCCACCGACCTTAAGCTCCTACCCTATCACAGAAACTGGGAGATAAGGGTACTATCTCTCTTGATGATTACATTTCAAAGAGATGGCTACTAGGTCCTTGAGAAAACATTCCTGGGTTCTAAAACTGGCAAGGGGCTTATTTTGCTTTTAAAAAGATTCTCGTAGGGGCACCTGGGTGGCTCAGTCATTAAGCGTCTGCCTTCGGCTCAGGTCACGATCCCAGGGTCCTGGGATCGAGTCCCGCATCAGGCTCCCTGCTCTGCAGGAAGCCTGCTTCTCCCTCTCCCACTCCCCCTGCTTGTGTTCCCTCTCTTGCTGTGTCTCTCTCTGTCAAATAAATAAAACAAAATCTTTAAAAAATAAATAAAAATAAAAAAATAAAAAGATTCACATATATCTCAAAGGAGCAAGAAAAAAGAATTTACAAATTTTCTTTTTTTTAATTTTTTAATTGTTATGTTAATTACCATACATTACATCATTAGTTTTTGATGTAGTGTTCCATGATTCATTGTTTGTGCATAACACCCAGTGCTCCACGCAGAACGTGCCCTCTTTAATACCCATCACCAGGCTAACCCATCCCCCCACCCCCCTCCCCTCTAGAACCCTCAGTTTGTTTTTCAGAGTCCATTGTCTCTCATGGTTCGTCTCCGCCTCCGACTTACTCCCCTTCATTCTTCCCCTCCTGCTATCTTCTTCTTTTTTTTTTTCTTAACATATATTGCATTATTTGTTTCAGAAGTACAGATCTGTGATTCAACAGTCTTGCACAATTCACAGCGCTCACCATAGCACATACCCTCCCCAATGTCTATCACCCAGCCACCCCATCCCTCCCACCCCCCACCACTCCAGCAACCCTCAGTTTGTTTCCTGAGGTTAAAAATTCCTCATATCAGCGAGGTCATATGATACATGTCTTTCTCTGATTGACTTATTTCACTCAGCATAACACCCTCCAGTTCCCTCCACGTCATTGCAAATGGCAAGATCTCATTCCTTTTGATGGCTGCATAATATTCCATTGTGTATATATACCACATCTTCTTTATCCATTCATCTGTCGATGGACATCTTGGCTCTTTCCACAGTTTGGCTATTGTGGACATTGCTGCTATAAACATTGGGGTGCACGTACCCCTTCGGATCCCTACATTTGTATCTTTGTGGTAAATACCCAGTAGTGCAATTGCTGGATCGTATGGTAGAATTTACAAATTTTCTACAGAAAATAATAAAAGAGAAGTGAAGAGGGAGTCTTTTTTTCCCATTTTGCACCAGGGAAAATTAATTTTTTTCTTTTTCAATTTGTATTTACCTTTACAGTTGTCTCAAGTAAAAAGCAAACAACACAAAAAATGTAAAGTATAAAAAAGGAGAATGGTTGGGGCACCTGGGTGGCTCAGTCGGTTGGGTGTCCAACTCTTGATTTCGGCTCAGGTCATGGTCTCGGGGTTGTGGGATCAAGCCCCACCTCAGTCTCCACACCCAATGTGGAGATTCCCTTTCTTCTCCCTCTGCCTCTCCCTGCTTGCTCTCTCTCCAATAAATAAATAAATAAATAAATAAATAAGGAAAATGGTTTCTTTTATAATTTAAATATTAAATCTGAAAGCAATCCTAAAAATGTTGTTCTGGGGAGTCTTTTTTAAAGCAATGTTAGCATTATTGGACTCCCAAAGATGATTGCTGCTAGAAAAGAATACTTTGGGATGTGTGTTTCCTGACATGATTGTTTAAAAACACATTCTTTTAATTCACTGTTATCTCCTTTATGGATAGATGATGTCTAAATTCTTTGATAAAACTATAAATAGGACATCTTGTTTATTTATTGTGTAATCTTACTCTAGAAGTATATGGTGCTGATTCATTCCATCTGTATTTCCATAACATAATTCCACTGTAACCTTTGTTATGTTATAGTTAAAAAAGTAAATCTGTAAGAATTAGAGCCATTCAATCGTTTCAAAATTGATTATGTAATAGCTAGTTAGTTGATGTTAACACACACATCAAAGTGATCTATGTTGCTTGGTTAATTTACTTAATTTTATTCTAACTTTCTAGTCACTAATTATAAAGTTATAAAATCCATAAAACAATTTTTGATAAACATTTTCTTATTCCATTCTAGATGAATCAGATTGTTATTTGACTCAAATTAGGTAGAATATTGCCTTCTGAAATGATAATTACATGTTTGCTTAACAGTAGAGAAATTGGGAGTAAAAAAAAAAAGGAAAATCTGGCTTAAAATTTTTTTTTCCATTTCCTGCGTGGACCATATTGCTAGAAAGCCATTTTATACAAATTTTTATTGAGGTATAAGTTTATTCCAATAAAATATATATGTTTTGGGACTCCAACCCCCCCCTTTAAAAAAAAAGATTTATTTATCCATCCTAGAGGTGGGGGCGAGGAGCAGAGGAAGAGGGAGAGAGAGAATCTTCTTGCTGAGCATGGAGCAGGACATGGAGCTCCATCCCACCACCCTGAGACTATGACCTGAGGCGAAATGAAGAGTCAGATGCTTAACTGACTGAGCCAGCCAGGTGCCCCAGGGAAACTCTTTTTTAAACCACTGAAAAAAGTCTGTCAATCTATATCAAATAGTCTTCAGTTAAAATAATCCGGTTGGTTGCTATGGCTTTGAACATAGTTTAATGTAAAATAGTGCCCTGGTTCTCATGGTGCGGTCCACAGGCTAGTGATGTTGGTGTTACCTGGGATCATGTTAGACTTGAAACTCTCTACCCTGCTCCAGACATGTTTAATCAGAAACTCTGGGAGGGTCCTGGAAATCTGTGTTTTAAAATAAGTCTGCCAAGTATTTCTGATCTGAAATGCGAGAAGCACTAAATTAATAAAATGTTTCAGTGGCTTAGATAAACATTTCAGGACACCCCAAGGTGACCTTGAGCCCAATCCCTGTTTTAGAGATGCATACTAGTAATGAGTAACTTAATCTACTTAATTATTTACTAGGATTTTTGTTTGGGGGCATCTCAGTTTTGTTTTGCTGAAGGAAACATTTTGAAAAACTGAATTACTTTGCTCAATTTTTACTTTGCTTACAAATTTAACATGATTAAATTTAAATATTTTTAGGTTTATACCTCAACGATGTTTTCCTAAATTGCTAATCACTTTATATAGTTTTTAAATTTATCAGTTAAACTAAATCTCCTCACAGTGATGAGTGAGCATAAGGCAAGCTAAAGACAAAGCATAAGCTGACACCCTGCAACCTCCCCCCTCCCCCCACTCCTGGGTGGAACATGTGTGACATTTTTCCAGGATTCTCCCAGCTGTCTTTTTTTTTTTTTTTAAGATTTTATTATTTATTTATTTGACAGAGAGAGAGAGAGAGAGAGAAAGCACAAGCAGGGGGAGCAGCAGAGGGAGAAGCATACTCCCTGCTGTCCCAACTGTCTTAATGTTACTATCTTGTTAGAAGGGAAAACAACCTTAACTTGATAATGTGATGGCCTCCGGTGTCTTGTAGGTACCTTGTAGGTTGGTCCTCTTTAGCATATGAAAGTTCTTTTGAAACCTCCCTTTTCCTTACTTCCCCCAACTCCTGAGTATAAAATCCCCCACCCCTGACAGCCCCAGTACCGCAGCTCTTTCTGCCCACCGGGTCCTGTTCCTGTGCTTTAATAAACTACCATTTTGTACCAAAGATGTCTCAAGAATCCTTTCTTGGTTGTGGGCTCTAGAACTCACCCACACCTCACCTATATTCCCAAACCCCATCAACAGTAGCCCTTTATATCTTGAGTTATTGATAATTTAGCCATATTATTTACATTAGCCAAAGAGCCAAATCTAAATCATGGTATTAACTTACTGGTGGATAGTGGCATTTACCAGAACTGGATTTTAGTGCTGAGGCAGAGAGGATCAACTTTGAAACTAACTTAAAATTAAGTATAAAATTTTTGGAGTAATTATTGTTCCTTTCCTCACCCTTTTCCAGTGTCTAACTAATCACCAATCTCCCATCAGTGCTACCTCTTAAATATCTCCGAATCTAACTGCTTCTTTCCCTTAATACTGTCATTTCTTGGTCTGAGCCACCATCAGTGTTCCCCTGGACTTCCAATTCACTTATATGAATCCATTCTCACAGTGTGAAAAAAGTAGTCTTTAATAATATACATCTGGGGGCACCTGGGTGGCTCAGTTGTTAAGTGTCTGCCTTCGGCTCAGGTCATGGTCCCAGGGTCCTGGGATCGAGCACCACATCCGGCTCCCTGCTCGGTGGGAAGCCTGCTTCTCCCTCTCCCACTCCCCCTGCTTGTGTTCCCTCTCTGGCTGTGTCTCTCTGTCAAATAAATAAATAAAATCTTTAAAAAAAAATAATATACATCTGATCATGCCCCTTCCACTTAAAACTCATCAATGGCAAAACAAAACAAAACAACTCATCAATGGCTTCTTGTAAAGTTCACAGTCTACCATAGCCCGTGAACCTTACATGATCTAGTTTCTCCAGCTTCTCTATCCCAGAGTTCTTTGTATAGTTGCTTAAATGTGCTTTTTCTTTCTACCACGGGGCTTTGCACATGCTCTTTCCTCATGGTCCAGCTGACCATTTATTGACCTTTAGTTCTCAGTTTAAAGACTACTTTTTCTGGAGAACTTTTTCTGATATACTCTCTCCCTGCTCAGTCCCCTCATACCTGTGCCCTCTTTGTTATAGTCTCTCAGACTTCCTCTACACTTTGATCATTATACTTACTTTTGTATTTGTTTATTGTATTCCTTCACTTCTAGAATGTTCTACGAGGGCAAGGTCCATGTTTGGTAACGTTAGTTTCCAGCAAAATATCTGGTGTATGGTGCCCAAAGTATCTGAATGAGTGATTGAATGAACAAACTAATGAACAAAGAGTGATGACTTTTCATGTGTTAAAGTAGGATAAGATTATAAAGTTGCCAGATTTTTGTGAATAAGTTGTTCCTTATTCTTGTGTATCTAGATTATGCTTGTGCTCTTCAGAGGGACATTTTGCTTCAGGGACGTCTATATCTTTCAGAAAACTGGCTGTGTTTCTATAGCAACATCTTCAGATGGGAAACTACAGTAAGACGTATTTGGATTTGATTTGTTGATACAAATAATTGCGTAGATAGAAATATATACAGTCCTCCTAAAAACAATATACTTTAGATTCCAAAGTAAATTTATGTATATTTGTATATAATACTTGTATATACATGTAATCGATATGTATACAATGTGTATATTGTAGAAGTGTGTGATCTATTTTCTTAATACATCGAGCTCCATTTGTACATATTTAATACAGTTGGAGAAAGAGATTTCAGGTTGAAAAAAGCTTGAACATACATCCATTTGACTGCCAAAATCATGTCTTACGTGACAGACTGTCTGAATTTTGTTTGTGTGTGTATGTGTTAATATGGAACACGAACACCCACATGTCTTTTCACACTCTATCCTAAACTTAGAGATAAGAGCTGTGGAGGAAATTATTGACGGGGGAGAATGTCTGGCTGCTTACTCTGTTTTTCTCAGAGAATGCAAGCATGTGCTTATTATTATTAATTCCTTACGGTTTTTCAACGGAATATTCTGGATTAGATTGATGTAATACTTGGTATTTTGTGCTTTACATGTTTCTGAAAAATCCATTTAATAATTTTTCATTCTTTTGTGTGCTTAGATTTGTATTGCTTTAAAGAATATAACCTTCATGACTAAGGAGAAAACTGCTCGACTCATCCCAAATGCTATCCAGATTGTTACAGAGGGTGAAAAGGTGAAAAACTTTTCTACCTTTGCTTTGTTATATAATGTGGAGAAAATCTGCATCATACTGATCCGTCAGTGTTGGTAATTCTTCTTGGAGTTAGGAATTTGTAATAGAGATATATTGTATTTAATACTAGATTTCTGTATAAATACTTACTTCTAATTAAATGACTGCTAACATTTTTTTAAACATGTAATCAGTGTTTTTTTTTATTAAATCTGCTAACATTTTTTGTGCTTTATAGTTCACAGAGAACTTTCTCCCATATTTTTCACTGCTGTAAGAGGTAGGTAGGGTAAGCTTTGGCAAAACATCATAATTTCTGAATACCCTAATAATCCCATGATATTGTTTAATCAATAATACCTGCACAGTGGCAACTAATAAAAACAAATGGTTCTGGTGAACAGAGATTTGGGCAGCATATAAGTAAACACATTATCACTATAATACTTTTTTTTAGGATGGCAGTTACCTACAATATCTGCCATTTTTTAGTGGGGATATATGAAGAATCTTTCTGAACCCACCTGGAAGATTGATTAGGGCTCTGTGTGTGACATTAGAAGCATAATGCTGAGAAAGAAAAGGAAAGAAGGAAGGAAAAGAAGGCAAGTATGGAAGGGAATGAGAGGGAAGGAGAAGGAAGGAAGGAAGGAAGCCCAGAAGGAATGAAGGTAAGCAGTGAAAGAAAAAGAGAAAGGAAAGAGAAGCAGGGGAGAGAAACATTATAACATTGAATCATTGTAATGATACTTTTAAATCTTGTAGTTTCTTTCAAATGTACTTTACATTTTATTTTTATTTTTAAATAATCTTATCCTTACAGAATGCTTCCCAGTACAGTATAAAAAACTTTCTCCTCTGAACTATTTGAGAGTAAGTTGTCACTCTGAAGCCTCATCACTCCAGATATCGCTCCAGATATTCTAGTGTGGATTTCCAACAAAGACATTCTCCTGCATAAACACATCCTAACCATCAAAATCAAGAAGTTAACATTGATCATTACCACAGTTCAGTCCTCAGACCTTCCTCAATTCCCCCAATTATTCCAATAATATCCTTTATAGCAAATAGACATAGTTTAGAAATACATAATTACATTTAGTTGTCATGGTCTTTAATTTCCTTATTCTGGGATAGTCCCTTAGTCTTTTTTGACTTTTCTGCCCTTGACTTTTTTAAAGATTACACGTAAGTTATTTTGTAAGATATCCCTCAGTTGTGTTTGTCTGATATTTCCTTGTAATTAAACTTGGGTTATGTAATTTTGGCAGAAATGTCATGAAAGTGATGCTCTGTTCTTTCCATTGCATCCCATCAGATGACCCATGATTTCAATTTCTACCATTACTGGTGATATTCACTTGGATCACCTGATTAAGATGGTGTCTGCAAGACTTTACTGTAAAGTTAGTTCATTTTCCTTTGTAATAATACTTTGTGGCAAGCTACTTTGAAACTATGTGAATATATGATTCCTTATCAGACTTTAAATTTATGCATTCACTTACTTAAATCAGTATGCCCTCATGGTTTCTTGTTTTATTCAATGAGTTCTAATCCATTTCTATCATTATTTATTTATATATTTATTTATTTATTTTAAAGATTTTATTTATTTATTTGTCAGGAGAGAGAGAGAGAACACATGTGTGCACAAGCAGGCTCCTTGTAAGGAGCCCGATGTGGGACTTGATGCGGGGCTTGATCTTAGGACCCCAGGATCATGACCTGAGCTGAAGGCAGACGCTTAACTGACTGAGTCACCCAGGCGTCCCAATCATTATTTATTTTGATGCTCAAATTGTCCCAAATTTGGCCAATGTGAGGCCGTCAGTGTCCTTCTGACTATTCTCAGCATTATTTGAGCATTTCCTTGATTTTTGGCATATTACAGGCTTTCCCTGCCTCAGCCCTGGAATCAGTCATTTCTCCAAAGAGTTCTGATTTCTTTTAAGGGGAGACTGATATTAGAAGCCAGTGTGTTCCTTGCTATTGGGGTGTCACTATTTCCAAGCCCTCTAAATGGTCAGAATAAGGGTATATGTAATATATATATATAATTATATAATATATACACGTATATATCCACTTGTACATCAATGTCTGTCTACTTATCTGTCATAAACCATGAATTTACCCTAATATCTCTAATACCTATCAAAGACCACAGAGTTCATTTTTGTTTTCTCCCTTTCCTGTTTGTAACTCCCTTCCCTGACTGTGAGAAACCAGGCTCCCATTATCCTCAGTATATTTACCTACTTGATCAGTTGGCCTCTATGTAACCAATCTTCCTCTCCTTTGCCACTCCTTCCCCACATGGATGCCCCTCTTTCCTTAAAAAAAAAAAAAGATTTATTTATTTATTTGAGAAAGAGAGAGAGTCTTAAGTAGCCTCTGTGCTGAGCACAGAGCCTGACACGGGACTTGATCTCATGACCTTGACATCATGACCTGAGCTGAAACCAAGAGTCAGATGCTCAGTCACCTGTGCCCTCCAGGCGCCCCCCCTCCATATGGATGCCCTTTTACCTGACTTGGTTTCTGACACTTCATGTCAGGCTGCTGCCCATCCCATCATGACACAGATGCTCTCACCATGTGAAAGCTTTCCTCACTCTGCTTAAGCTGATATCCCATACTAAGCACCTTTCCTGCATTTACTTTACCCTGTGCCAGGTCACTCATCTAAGAGGATGCCCTCCATTCCCTGCTTGTGCTTAATATTCTATGACAGTTTGTCACTGTGTGTGGTTGCCCCCCTCACCCTTTCAGGCTTTGACTCCCCAGCACAAAATCACCCTCATGGACTCCATCACACTATGTCACCCTCACCTGCTCCAGCTCTGACATGCTTTTGTAGGCTGCCACCATTTGTGGTCACATTCTTCACCATGCTTGGGTTCTGATGCCAGGCTACCACCCCTTTACACTGTCACCCTCTGTAGGCTCTGACTCATGCCTCTCACCCTGTTCTTGTTCTAACACCGTGCTCCATGGAGGCCCTTCTTACCTACTTGGGATCTGACACTCCACATAGGTCAATCCTACGTGACAACCTCCTCGACTTTTCTGGTTTTGACATTGTTTTGGGCTACTGCAGCTCCTTCTCCCTACCCTCACCTCTAGTGTGGATGCCTGCTTTCTCTGTTCCACCAACATCTTTATGGCTCAACTGTTCAGGAAGGGAAGAAGAGTTAAAAATCATATTCTTAATTTTATAATTAATACATGAATATATTGCATTCCCTAACAAAATCATCAAACAATTCTTAAACTAACATCTTCCTTCCATGCCTATAATCCCTAATCCCATTGCTTTTCTAGATGCAAACACTATTACCAGTTGGGTATATATCTTTTCAGACTTTTCCTTTGTGTGTTTATATATATAGATACATATATAGGCACATACACACACATATATATCTTTGTGTGTCTATATATATATAGACATATAGTTTTCATTTGTTTTTGAAGTAAATGCTATTTTATACATGTTGTTTTTCAGTTCTTTCTTAAGAAGAACTTAATAGGGGTGCCTGGGTGGCTCAGTCGTTAAGCATCTGCCTTCGGCTCAGGTCATGATCCCAGGGTCCTGGGATGGAGCCCTGCATCAGGCTCCCTGCTCCGCAGGGAACCTGCTTCTCCCTTTCCCACTCCCCCTGCTTGTGTTCCCTCTCTCATTGTCTTTTTCTTTGTCAAAAAATAAATAAAAATCTTTAATAAAAAAAAAAGAATATCTCTTGGAGTCACAGCTTAGCACATCTAGATGGAGCTATTTCTGTTTATTCATATGCTGTATAATATTTCATCAAATGAATTTACCATGGTTCATTTCCAATATTTTGTTATTATTAACACTGCTGCAGTGAACAGCCTGACCATGCCTTCGTAAGCCCAATGTGTGACTGTTTCTCACATATATAGTGACATTTCAGGGTCAAGCATTTTAATTTTAATAATGATAACAACAACTTAACATTTGCTGAACATACTTGTTCTAACACTGTTTTAAGTTCTTTATAGATATTTTCTCTTTTTTTTTTTAAAGATTTTATTTATTTATTCATGAGAGACAGAGGGAGAGGGAGAGAGAGAAGCAGAGGGAGAAGCAGGCTCCCGCTAAGCAGGGAGCCTGATGCGGGACTCGATCCCAGGACCCTGGGATCATGACCTGAGCCGAAGGCAGATTCTTAACCATCTGAGCCACCCAGGCGCCCAGATATTTTCTCTTTTAATTCTCACAAAAATTTGTTACTATAATTATTCCCGTTTTTCTCAGATGAGGAAACTAAGGAAAAGAAAAGTGACCCAAAGTTGTAGAACTAAGTGGTAGATTGTATACAAGAGTGGATAGAATTGATAAGTGATTTAGTTTAAGAAGTGTGGACTAGATAGACTAGGAGATTTTACTTATCTATATATCTGAACAAAAGGTTGTAAGATTATTATAATACAAGAAAGCAAAACAGTTTGGTCTAAGAAAAGGAAATGGAGGATAGTAATTAGTCATCATTAGGTCACATGTTATATATATAATTCCATTTGGAAAATCTCTTCGATATATCCTTGTTATGAAAATTTTTTGCTTTAAAAAAAGAAGATAGCAGGAGGGGAAGAATGAAGGGGAGTAAATCGGAGGGGGAGATGAACCATGAGAGACGATGGACTCTGAGAAACAAACTGAGGGTTCTAGAGGGGAGGGGGGTGGGGGAAGGGTTAGCCTGGTGATGGGTATTAAAGAGGGCACGTATTGAATGGAGCACTGGGTGTTATGCACAAACAATGAATCATGGAACACTACATCAAAAACTAATGATGTAATGTATGGTGATTAACATAACAATAAAAAATTTTTAAAAAGTTTTGCTTTATGGAGAGTATTACATAGCAACATTTCAATTTATTAATTGGAAAATAGCACTTTAAAATCTTTCTGTGAAAAGCGTAAACACCCAAAATATTATTTGTTTGACATTTTATTTAGCAAATCAAACATATAACTGAGCTTTCTCATCCCTAAAAATAACTACTCAATCATGAAAAGTCACTAACTATGGGGTCGGAAGAGATGATACACTGAGAGACTGTATTTAGTGCTGTCACTTGTCAGATTTTCTCATAAAGGCCTATTTTAAAACGTGACTTTGCAAAATCAGTTAAATGCAGAGGAAGAGATAGGGCTAAAAGCAAACATAGAATTATAGATTGAAACATGCTATTTTTTTTCTATAGCATTCAAAGCAAAGTTAAATTTTAACATGGGTGTTTTATATCTATAATTAGTAGAAATTAAGCATTTCTGGATTTTTTTAGACGACTATGAAAGATGATATGATTTGAAATTAAGATCCTTAAAATAAATTGATCTCTGAAATCCACTTGAATTTTTTAAAGATTTATTCATTTATTTATTTTTAGAGAGAGAGTGCGTGCACGAGTAGGGGGAGGGTCAGAAAGAATCTTCAAGCAGACTCCCTGCTGAGCACGGAGCCCCAAGCGGGCTCCATCTCATGACCCATGAGATCATGACCTGAGCCCAAACCAAGAGTCAGTCATTTAACTGACTGAGCCACTTGGGTGCCCCCACTTATATTTTTTTTATTCTTTATGTATACTTGGCTCAAATGGTCACCAAATCAAGTCTCTTTGGAAAGTTCAGAATAAATAAAATTTTAATTTTTTTTCGTACATTTTTAAGATTATTGTAATAAATTATATGCACATAAATATTTACCTATTCAAGCTTCTTTTCTGAATAAATATTGATAAAATTGTATTTGCTGTAAGATAAAGTTTTTAAAGATTTTATTTATTTATTTTATTTGAGAGAGAGAGAGCATTTGAGTGTGTGTTGGGGGGGTGGAGGGAGAAGGAGAGAATCTAAGCAGGCTCCACAATGTGGGGTTCTATCTCACAACCCTGAGATCAGACTTAAGATGCTGAGCCACCCAGGTGCCCCTGTAAGATAGTTTTTTTTTTTCCAGGTTCATAATTTATTGTACAAATTGAGTATCACATGATGAGTTGACATTAGCTTCTCCAGGCATGGGAATTTAACAGATGAGGTACAGGTTAAAAATCGTTTATGTTGCTTTCACAGCTGGTGTTTTTTTAGACCTTAACTTGAAGTATAAGATCATCAAAGCAATGCCTCCATATGTGGCCAGTACACAATTCATTCTACCTGTGAGAGTATAAGAGTTGAAATATTTTTTGATACCAGTGAAATGGAATTGAGCATCAGTTTCTGGACCTGCCATGATTTCAGTCTTGCAGAAGGCACCAATTCCTGTAAGATAGTTTTTAAAGACACCTTGTTCATGCACCAATTACCTGTTTTTCTTTTATTGTAGCAAAGAGCGAAACAAAAATAATATATGAAGTAGGGAATGGTGTCCTACTAGTTTGCTTTAACCATAGCAAGTGCCAACAGATCTTGACAGATACTCTCCCCCACCCCCACTTTTTTTTTAATGACACTAAAATTATTTTACCATTTTTCTTTGCAGTTTTTCTTTACATCTTTTGGTGCCAGAGATAGAAGTTACCTCAGTATCTTTAGGTTGTGGCAGAATGTACTATTAGAAAAGGTAAGTGTTCATACCAGAGGCAGGTGCTTCTTATAATATCAACCTCCCAATGTTTGTGAGTTGAATTTTTCTGGAGTTTTATTTTTCTGGAGTTAATTTTGACTAGATTATTTAAATTCTAAGATGAAACTTGAAGCAAAACAGAATCCATAGTTATGTTAAGATGTTAATTTTACAGTAAGTCTTGACCCCTTTATCTGCAGGGAATATGGTCCAAGACCCAGAGTGGATACCTGAAACTGCAAATAGTACTGAACTCAATATAGATGCTATGTTTTTTCCTATACATCCATACCTATGATAAAATTTAATTTATAAATGAGGCACAGTAAAAGATTAATAAAAATAATAAGATAGAATAATTATAACAATATACTGTAATAAAACTTACGTGAACGTGGTATCTCTCTCTCTCAAAATATCTTATTGTACTATACTCATCTTCTTGTGATGATATGAGATGGTAAAATGACTGCATGATGAAATGAAGTGAGGTGAATGACAGGCATTGTGACATATTGTTAGGCTACTTACTGACATTCTGATGGTATGTCAGAAGGAGGACAGTCTGCTTCCTGACTGTAGTTGACTGTGGGAACTGAAACTGGGGAAAGTGAACCTATGGATAAGGGGGGACTACTGCAATTCCCAGGGTAACCACCAAGAAAATAACTTTAAAAATATGGTAAAAGAAACATGAAGGGAGTTAAAATGGTACACTAGAACTATCTATTTAACATATAAGAAGGCAGTAATGGACGATGTAGATATAGAAAACAAATAGCAAAATGGCAGACATTACATTAAATCATTAAACATAAATAGATTAAGCACTTCAATCAGAAGGCAGAGGTAGGCAGAAAGAATGAAAAACAAAAACATATGATCTGACTATATGCTGTCTATATGAAATACGTTAGATTTATTTATTTATTTATTATTTATTTTTTAAGATTTTATTTATTTGCAAGAGAGTACAGCAGGGCGAGTGGCAGGCAGAGGGAGAGGGAGAAGCAGGCTTCCTGCTGAGCAGGGAGCCTGATGCGGGGCTCGATCCCAGGACCCTGGGATCATGACCTGAGCCGAAGGCAGGTGCTTAACCAACTGAGCCACCCAGGCATCCTGAAACATGTTAGTTTTAAAGATACAAACAGATGGAAAAAAATAAACCATACAAATAGTAACCAAAAGAGCTAAAGTGACTGCAGTTGTATCAGGCAAAATAGACTTTAAGACAAAGATTAATAGAGACAAGGAATGATATTTTATAATAATAAGAGTCAATCCATGTGGAATTCATAACAATTATAAGCATATATGCACCCAATAACAGAGCCCTAAATTACATGAAACAAAACTAGCAGAACTGAAAGGGGAAATAGATAATTCAACAATAATAGTTGGAGATTTCAATACCCTACTTTCAATGATGGATGGAGCAACCACAGAGATCAACAAGGAGATAGAAGGTTTGAACAAAACAATAAACTAGAACTAAAAGACATCTATGGGACACTCAAAGCAGAATATACATCTTTCTCAAGTACACATGGAACAATCTCCAGACAGACCATATGCTAAGGTCATAAAAGAAACCTTAATAAATTCAAGAGGATTGAAATAATACAATGGACTACAGTGAGTGACATTAGAAATCAGTAACAGAAATTTGGGAAATTCATAAAAAGTGGATATTAAACAAAACATTCCTAAATAACCAATGAGTAAAAGAAGAAATCACAAGAGAAGTTAGAACATACTTCGAGTTAAATGAAAACAAAAACACAACATACCAAAACTCATGAGGTACAGTTAAAGCAATGCTTAGAGGGGATTTTATAACTATAAATACCAATATTAAGAAAAGGAATGATCTCAAATCAATAACCTAACTTTCCACCTTAAAAAATTAGGGCAAGGGAAACAAACTAAACTTAAAGCAAATAGAAACAAGGATATGCTAAACATTGGAAGAGAATGAATGAAATAGAGAATAGAAAGACAAGCAACAGAACAAAAAGTTCTTTCTTTGAAAAGATCAATAAAGTTTAACTAGACTGACCAGGAAAAAAAGCTTAAAATTATTAAATTCAGAAGTGAAACTGACAACATTACTACTGACCTTACAAAATGAAAAGGGTTCATACTATGGACATCGTATGCCAACAAATTAGTTAACCTAAGTGAAATGGACAATTGTGACTGAAAAGTCATAAACCATTGCACTGACTCAAGTAGGAATAAAAAATCTGAATAAACCTATAACAAGGAAAGAGATTGAATTAGCAATAAAAAATCTATCTGCAAAGAAAAACTCAGGCTCAGATGGCTTCATTGGTGAATTCTGCCAAGTGTTTACCATAGAATTAACATCAATCCTTCACAAAGTATTTCAAACAATAGAAGAGGAGAGAACACTTTGCAACTCAGTCTATGAGGCCAGTATTACTTTGATAACCAAGTCCAAACAAAGAACATCACAAGAAACCTACAGGACAATATTTATGTTCACTGTGTCTATGAATATAGACATAAAAATCCTCAACAAAACCAAACCAATTTAGCAAAACAAATCCAGCAACATATAAAAACAGTTATATGCCATGACTAGGTAGGATTTATACAAGGTTGATTGAACATATGAAAATCAGTCAATGTAATACACTATATTAGTAGAATAAAGGACAAAAACCACACGATCATTTCAGTCTATACAGAAAAAATGTGACAATATCCAACATCCTTTCATGATAAAAACAAAAACAAAGTGGAACTAGCAGGGAATTTCTTTGACTTGATAAAGCTCACAGTTAACATAATGGCAAGAGACTAATGCTTCCCCGCCTTAGGTTGGGAACAAGACAAGGATGTCCTTTCTTACTATTTCTATTCAATATTGTATTGAAGGTTCTAGCTGGGGAAAATAGGTAAGAAAAAGAAGTAAAAGACATGCAGATTAACAATGAAGAAATATAACTATCTCCACTGGCAGGTGATATGGTTTTATATATGTAAAATTCTAAGAAAGTCAGTAGAAACCCATTAGAACTAATAAGTTCAGCAAGTTGCAGAATATATGATCAAAATACAAAAATCATATTTTATGTGCTCAAAATGAACAATCCAAAAATTAAATAGTTCACTTATAATAACATCAAAAATAATAAAATACTTGGGAATAAATTTAAAAAGGAACTTTAAGATGAACACTGAAAGCTACTAAATATTGTTAAAAGAAATTAAAGGGCGCCTGGGTGGCTCAGTTGGTTGAGCGACTGCCTTCGGCTCAGGTCATGATCCTGGAGTCCTGGGATCGGGTCCCGCATCGGGCTCCCTGCTCAGCGAGGAGCTGCTTCTCCCTCTAACCCTCCCCCCTCTCATGTACTCTCTCTCTCTCATTCTTGCTCTCTCAAATAAATAAATAAATCTTAAAAAAATAAAAAAAATAAAAAAATAAAAGAAATTAAGACAAGTGAAAAAAAAATCTCATGCTCATGGATCAGAAGACTTGATATTGTTAAGATGGCAATACTCCCCAGATTGATCTGCAGATCCCTATCAAAATCCCAACTGGAATTTTTTTTTTTTAAGAAATTGAAAAGCAGATCCTAAAATTCATATGGAAATGCAAGGTACCCAGAATAGTCAAAACAACCTTGAAAAAGAAGAACAAAACTGGATTAATTAGTCTGTTAGGGCTGCCATAACAAAATACTAGAGACTGGGTGGCTTAAACAACATAAATTTATTTTCTCATGCTTCTGGAGGCTGGAAGTCCCAGATCATGGAATAGGCAGGGTGAATATCTGGTGAAACGCCTCTTGTTGGCTTGCAGCCTTCTCACTGTGTCCTCACATGGCTTTCCCTCTGTTCATGCACACTCTTGGTATCTCTTCCTCTTATATGAATACCAGTCCTATTAGGGTAGGGCTCCACCCTCACAACTCTGTCTTAGCTCAGGCTGCAATAACAAAATGCTGAAGACTGGGAGGCTTAAACTACAGAAATTTATTTCCTCATAGTTCTAGAGGCTGGAAGTTTGAGATTGGGATGGCAGCTTTGGTTGGGTTCTGGTGAGAACACTTTCTGGCCTTCTCATTGTGTTCTGACACAGCCGGGAAGGAAAGAGAGAGCCAGAGCAAGCAAACTCTGGTGTCTTCTTATAAGGGCATTAATCCCTTCATGAGAGTCCCACCTGCATTTACCTCATCTAAAGCTAATTATCTCCCAAAGAATCCATCTCCAAATACCATCACATTGGGAGTTAGGGTTTCTTTCTTTCTTTCTTTTTTTTGGAGTTAGAGTTTCAACATAAGAATTTTGAGGGGACACAATTCAGTCCATAGCAACCTCATTAACCTTAAGTTTCCTATATCCAATTATAGTGACTTTGGGGGTTTAGGGCTTCACCTATCAATTTTAGGGGGATGCAATTCATTCCATAACATTGGAGGACTTGCACTTTTTTTTTTAAGACTTTATTTATCTGACAGAGAGAGACACAGCGAGAGAGGAAACACAAGCAGGGGGAATGGGAGAGGGAGAAGCAGGCTCTCCACGGAGCAGGGAGCCCGACGTGGGACTCGATCCCAGGACTCTGGGATCATGACCTGAGCCAAAGGCAGATGCTTAACCGACTGAGCCACCCAGGCGCCCCAGCACTTTTTGTTTTGATGTTTACTACAAAGCTGCAATAATCAAGGCAGTAGGTTTACTGGTGTAAGTCTAGATATATACATTAATGGAATAGAATTGAGAGTCCAGAAATAACATCTTACACTTATCAGCCCTAATTTGATTTTTGACAAGAGTGCCAAAACAGTTCCACAGGGAAAGAAGTCTTTTCACCAAATGGTACTGGAATAACTAGATAACACATACAAAAGAATGAATTTTGATTCCTACTTCAGACTATATACAGAAATTAATTCAAGATAGATCATAGACCTAAATAGACCTAAATGTAAGATCTTAAAGTATAAAACTCTCAGAAGAAACTGTAGTTATAAATCTTCATGACTTTTGGATTAGACAGTGGTTTCTTAGATATGACACTAAAAGCTCAAATGACAAAAGAAAAAAAATAGATAAATTGGACTTACCAAAATTAAAAACTTTTATGCTTGAAAGTGTCCATCAAGAAAATGAAAAGACAACTCATGGACTGGGAGAAAATATTTGCAAGTTCTATATCTCATCAGGTATTTATATCCAGGACATATAAAGAACTCTTACAATTCAACAAAAAAAAAGACAAATAACCCATTAAGAAAATACACAAATGTTTCAAATAGTCATTTCTCCAAAGAAAATATACAAATGACCAATAAGTGCATGCAGAGATGTGCAATGTCATTAGCCATTAGGGAAACATAAAACCATAACGAGATACCACTTCACATCCCCTGGGATGGCTGAAATAAAAAAAAACATTAACAAATGTTGAGGATATGGAGTAACTGGATCTCTCAGACATTCTGGTGGGGTTGTAAAATTTTGAAAACTTTGGAGAACAGTTTGTCAGTTTCTCAAAATGTTAAACATAGTTACTGCATGACCTGGTAATTCCATTCCTAGGTTTTTATGCAGGAGAATTTAAAGTGTATGTTCACACAGAAACTTGCACTTGAAGGTTCTTAGCATTATTCATAAAGCCAAAAAGTGGAAACATCCTAAATGTTCATCAACTGATGACTTATGAGCAAAATGTATATTCACACAATGGAGTATTATTCATCAATAAAAAGGAGTGAAGTACCAGTACATGTTACAACATAGATGAACCTTGAAGCATTATGGTATGTGAAAAAAGCCCGTCCCCAAAGAACATATATTATATGATTCTGCTTTTATGAAATGTCCAGAATAGGCAAACTCATAGAAGTAGAAAGTAAATTTGTTTCCAGGAGGAGGGAGGAATGAAAAGTTGAGTGCTAATGGATTTGGGTATCTTTTGGGTGGATGAAATGTTCTAAAACTTGTGATAGTTGTACAGCTTAAGATATGTGAAAAACTTCTGAATTGTACTTAAAGTGAATTTTGTGGTATGTGAATTATAGCTCAATAAACCTGTTAAATCTGTTATTTAAAAAAAAATGGTTTGGGGGGTGGAGTACAGATTTCCAGCTGATGAGAAAGGCTCCTTTGCTGCTGGTGCGCAAACATGGGCCAGAACTTTCCCTCCTCTCCTCCCCACTCTCCAGCTAAAACCTTCACTGGAGTGGACAAATTGTGGCCTCCGTGGCTCTAGGGTTGAATGGTTTTCCATTTTCCATTTAGGGCAGCTGCTGTGGTCAGGGACTTCCAAACAGTGCCCCACTGGGATGCTTTCACTTCCCCAAGTGCTGGGGACAAGAAGTGGCCTGGAAGTCCCCAGATGGAGGAGAGAGGTGGGGGGTGGGGGGGTTTGCTAAGTCTAGCCCCTCCTCCCTCCTTAAGGGAATAGACAAGGCTGGCAGTGAAGCACCATGTCCAAGCTTGTTCCGTTCTCGTGAGTCTTTCTTGGTATTTGGGCACTCTGACTCCTTGGAGCCCCATGTTCGGATGCATTGTTACAGTTGCAATGGGCTGCTTTTACTGGCATGGGCTGAAAACTCCAGTGTTGCCCTAGGGACCTGGTTAATGCTACCCTACAAAGCCAAGTTTTTTGAGTGCTCTGGAAATCCCCCAGGTGCATTCCCTCATTCTAACAAGGAGCCAAAGACGGCTACTGCATTTGATTATGCACCTGATCTGAGTGTCCTCCCCAAATCCCATTTGCGCTTATCACAGGTGAGAAAGTTGGTATACATCCTTATGAAAACAAATAACTCCAGGGAAGTGACAAAGTTCAGGTTTACCGATGAGCCAAGGAAGAAACTGAGATCTGAACTTTAATAAAAATATTTAAAAAGCTCTTTGGTTTTTTTTTTTTAAGATTTTATTTATTTGTTTATTAGAGAGAGAGTGCACATGAACAGTGGGGAGGGGCAGAGGGAGAGGGAGAAGCAGGCTTCCTGCTGAGCAGGGAGCCTGATGTGGGGCTGGATGTGGGGCTTGATCCCAGGACCCCAGGACCATGACCAGAGCTGAAGACAGGTGCTTAACCGACTGAGCCACCCAGGTGCCCCAACCTTCTAATTTTTTAAAGTGATAAAGCCACATTGGTTAGATTTCCTGATCTTTTGTAATACTATTTAAAAAAAAGGAAAATCTATAAAATACACAACATAACTACAGAGTTCTATAAAACAACACAAGTCATTTGAATAATACGTCTTATATATATTAAAAATATTTTAAGAGAATTTAAGTTAATATTATATTCATATTCACTTGTAATTGGGAATCTGAGAGTAAGAGTAAATATGTCTTACTTAGCTTACTTCTTACATGAGAAGGCCTTAAAAACAAAGCACATTAATCTAGAAAAAAGATTAAGGTATATACAACAAAATGATTTTAAAATTGTGTGTATGTGTATGTGTGTTTTATTGATTTCTCCAATAAAAAAAATCCACAAAAAGGGAAAAAAAACTGGAGACAAATATGGTGCCTTTGAGAAAGAATGATTTTTTTTAAAGATTTTATTTATTTATTTGAGAGAGAGAGCATGAGCAGAGAGAGGGAGAAGCAGACTCTATGCTGAGCAAGGAGCCCAATGCGGGGCTCGATCCCAGGACCCCAGGATCATGACCTGAGCCAAAGCAGACATTTAACCAACTGAGCCACCCAGGGTGCCCCAAGAAAGAATGCTTTTATTTTTATTTTTTCTTAAGATTATTTATTTGAGAGAGAGAGAACTCACAAGCCGGGGGAATGGCAGAGGGAGAGGGAGAAGCAAGTTCCCCACAAAGCAGGGAGCCTGAAGTGGGGCTTGACCCCAGGACCCTGAGATCATGACCTGAGCCGAAGACAGACACTTAACCGACTGAACCACCCAGGCTCCCTAGGAATGCTTTTAAAAGTACATTTTTTGGGGGGGTTGTCTGGGTGGCTGATTCGGTTAAGTGTCTACCTTTGGCTTGGGTCATTGTCCTGGGGTCCTCGGATCAAACCCTGAGTGGGGTTCCCTGCTCAGCAGGGAGTCTGCTTCTCACTCTCCCTCTGCCACCACCCTGTCATGTTCTCTCTCTCTCTCTCTCTCAAATGAATAAATAAAATCTTTTTTCAAAAAATAAAAGTACATCTTTTTCATTCATAAGTTTCCTCTGATGCACTGCTTCAGAAAGAACAGTTTATTTCAGATATTTGGCTTAGTTTGACATAAATCCTCAATGTTTAGACATGTGTTTAAACTGTCAGTATGCTTATTCGTGCAGTAATTTATATCATTTCAGCTTAGTTCACAACCTTTGAGCTTAGCACCCTTTTTCTAGATAGTACATTGAGGATCTGGGATTTGTGCGACCAAAAGACAGTGGCCGCTGCATTCTTTGATACAATTGATGGTTTCTGTCTTTTGTAAATAACTGTGCAACCATGGTTTAAGATAAGACTCTAGACCCTTCCCCACCCTCAGCTATTTTGTTTAGTTTAAAGCTCTTACCCCTTCCATGCTCTATATCAGAGCCAAGCATTCCTGCCAACTGTTTTTATAAGGTCCACAAAGTAGGAATGGTTTTATTTTTTATTTTATTTTTATTATTATTATTTTTTTTAGGGGAGTGAGGAGCAGAGGTAGAGGGAGAGGAAATCTTAAGCAGGCCCCGTTCCCAGCGCAGAGCCCAATGTGGGGCTTGCTCTCACTACCCTGAGATTATGACCTGAGCTGAAATCAAGAGTTAGACACTTAATGGGCTGAGCCACCCAGGCCCCCAGGCTTTACATTTTTAAACCGTTTTTCAAAAAATAAAATAAAGGAATATTTCATGACAGAATAATATTTCATGACAAATTCAGATTTCACTGTTCATTAATATAATTTGACGGACACATAGCCATGCTTGTTTGTTTATTATAGGGCTGCTTTCACACTGAAGCAGCAGAGTTGAGTAGTCCCAACAGAGACCTATTTGTCCGCAAAGCCTAAAATATTTCCTATATGGCCTTCCACAGAAAGTTTTTGACCTCTGAACAATACTACAGCCAAATTTATCTTTTTAAAAAATGTATACCTACTAATATTAGCTTCCTGCTTCATACCCATTTTCCTTGGAATAAAAATCTAAAATTTTTTTATAAGGACTGCATGATCTGGTGGCAGCCCACCACTCCAGCTTCATCTCAGTACATCTTCCCTGTTCTTAAATGCTCTGCCTTTTTTCCCCCCTGCACTAGATCTTCAAACATGGTCTTTGTGCCTGCTTCTTTCCCACACCTTAGTTTGAAGTGATACTCATTAATAAAACTAAGTCAGATCCATTCCTTCACCTTTCTGTAAAATCTTGCACTTTTCCTTTGTAACATTCATTACACTTATAATTCTTGTTTTATTTCTGTTCTCCTCACTTGACTATAAACGTCTTGAAGATAAGGACAATATCTGTCTTGTTCATTGTTTTATGTCCAGTGACAAGTGCAGTGTTTACTATATAACTGGTTTGGCATACATCTTGATTTACCCACTATCATCTAGCACTCTGTCAATAGTGCCCTTTATTCTCAAAAGTGGACAATAATTTATAGGGTTGTATTATAAATAGCTGATGCTCAATACTTTTTGACTCAATTTAGTAAAACCTCAATGATTTAGACTCCCGATAATCATTACATTTAAGTAACAACACTTTTTCACTTCTCTGCTCAAGGAAAAGGCAAATGATGGGGAGAAAACACAGGCATTTAGTTACAGAAACAGCATTCAAGGTATGCCCTAAGTTGAATGTTCATTTAACTCAATTTCTTAAACCTCTTTGTGCCATGAGAACAAATGATTATCTTGAAACACTAAAGAATCTTCAATTGCCAAAAGAATGTTATTTTCTGTATACTTGAGTTATTAAGAAAACAAGACGTAGGGACGCCTGGGTGGCTCAGTTTGTTAAGCATGTGCCTTTGGCTCAGGTCATAATCCTGGGGTCCTGGGATCCAGTGCCCCGCTGGGCTCCTTGCTCAGCAGGAGCCTGCTTCTCCCTCTGTCTGCCCCTCCCCCTGCTTGTGTTCTCTCTCTCTCTGATGAATAAATAAATAAAATCTTAAAGTGGGGCGCCTGGGTGGCTCAGTTGGTTAAGCGACTGCCTTCGGCTCAGGTCATGATCCTGGAGTCCCGGGATCATGTCCCACATTGGCCTCCCTGCTCAGCAGTGAGTCTGCCTCTCCGTCTGACCCTCTTCCCTCTCGTGCGTGCTCTCTATCTCTCATTCTCTCTCTCTCAAATAAATAAATAAAATCCTTTAAAAAAATAAAAAATAAAATCTTAGAAAAAAAAGATGTATATATAAGGTTATTACTTTTAACAGGCTTAAAACTTAAAAGACTTTTGTTTAAAGCTCAAATCTTAATATTAATCCTTTCATGTTCCTAGTGATATTATCATATAATTGGATTTAGGATTTTTGATACAATACAGGCAGGATGAATCAAAATGTTCTTTTTGCACTGTTTTTCTCTCAGATAATAGTGGTCTCTCTTGCCAGTACACAGAGGCTGCTATGAAGCTAGCTCTTCTTGCAAATTTGAGAGTACATTTAAGAGTGATTATTATTATTTTTTTCGTGAGAGAGAGAGCGAGTGGGAGAGGGGCAGAGGGAGAGGGAGAGAGAGAGAATCCCAAGCAGGGTCCATGTTCAGAATGGAGTCCGAAGGGGGACTCAATCTCTGATATCAAGACCTGAATCAAAATCAAGAGTTGGACCTTAACTAAGCCACCCAGGTGCCCCAAGAGAATGATTATTTAAATCCAGGGCCTCTGAGAGCAGAAATCTGCACACATTTTAAATTATAAGAGTTAGGGCGCCTGGGTGGCTCAGTTGTTAAGCGTCTGCCTTCGGCCCAGGTCATGATCCCAGAGTCCTGGGATCGAGTCCCACATCCGGCTTCCTGCTCAGCGGGAGGCCTGCTTCCCCCTCTCCCACTCCCCCTGCTTGTGTTCCTGCTCTCGCTCTCTCTCTCTATCAAATAAATAAATAAAATCTTAAAAAAAAAATTGTAAGAGTTAAAGAGACAGAATGGCTTTCACACTTAGTCCCTAAGGGCAGAAGGAGATGCATGTGTCAGAATTAGGGATGAGGTGGTGAGAGGCACTCTTCAGATGTGTACAGACCCCTCCCTTTCCAAATTATGATATCCCAGCTTCTATTTTGGGAATTGCTAATAGGAGAATGACAAAAAGGGGTCCTGTTCCTCAGGTGGGTTGGGAGAAAAATGGGTTTAAAAACAGTTGATTGAATGTGTTAGTATATATAAAGAAAATATGTCAGTCCGAAGGGGGTTTGGCTGGACTTAGGCCAAGAACTTAGGACTTAGGATAGAAAAATAGAGTCACAGAGGCAGACTGTTATCATTAGACAATGTACAGAGATGAATCATCAGGCCACACCAACATCAAAGTTGGTCCTTGAAAACTGTCTACCTTTGCCCTGATTCCATGCTTATCATGCAAATTTCTGATTACTAATACATGACTGCCAAGGTGTTGAGGCACCCTGTGTGGCAGAAGGAAAGATTTTGGATGATTAGAAAGGCCTGTTCCCCTATTGTGCATTAGCGTATTTACCACTGAGTGAGTATATGAGGTCTGGGAGTGTGGCTTGTTAAAGTTAGCCACTCTGAGTGCAACTCCAGGGCGCTGACAATGCTCAGGCCATTCTCCAAAAAGTGGTCAGTTTATGAAGTTAATGTCAAATTCTGAAACCTTTTGGAAGAGTGTCATCCCGCCTTCTGCAGACTCCTCAGCCTTATCAAATCCCCTTATTCTTTCTTGGGGCTCTCCCCAGTGATCACTTCTTTTGGAATTACTTGGAAATGTAGAAGTTTTCTAGTAGTGCTATAAATCTAGTAAGTGCAACATTCAAACCTACCTGGGAAAAAATAAATGTAAAATTGCTAACTATTTTAGTAACATTTTCTATATAATAGCCTGGTAATGGAGAAGTATTTGTATTCTTATATTGTTCCCTCTTTTTTGCCTTTTTGATTAGTAGAACTCCTCCACCTCTTTTCCCTTGGTCAGTGAAGTGTGCCTCCTTCTACCTGGTCCCCCAAGCCAGAAACCTGGAGGTATCCTTGTTCCTTACCTCTTCTTTTCCAACCATGTCATGTTTTTCATGAAGGCTCTCATCATGTCTAGCTTGAACCATTACAAAAGTCTCCTAATGATCTCTTTTTAACACTGTAATCTGTCCTTTAGATTGTTACCAAAGCGATAATAGTTTTAAAAGAGTATCTTTCAAACACACAGTTTTGAACTTTTTACTTTTCTATGTGAAACTAGTAGGTGACTTTTTATATTTTAACAGTGTAGACCCCATATTCTTCAGTGTGGCATACAAGGCTCCTCATGCTCTGGCTGCTTCCCCTTCCCACTGACTCTTTTCCTTCTCCCTTTCTCTACTTTCCCTACCACCAATGCTAGTCATGGTGAACTGGTTTGCCAGGCTGTTTCACTCCTTGGCACATTTGTACTTGCCATGTATGTGGTCCTTGTACTTGATCTGTCAGCAACCACCATATACTCCCTCCATTTTGAGCACCTTCTTCCCTTGATTTCCATGACAGCATTCCTTCTGGACTTCCCTCTTACCTCTCTGGTATTTCCCTCTTTTTTTTTTTTTTTTTTTTTGTTGGCCACTCCTCTTCTATTCAGCCTTTGTGTACCAGGCTTTTTTGGGGCTAAATCTTAGATTCTATTTTCCCCCTTAAGCCTACTAAATTTACTATATACTCATGGTTTGCTATAGGGATTTTTGTATTTAGCAAAGGTATATAAAATCACTTCTAGTATAGCTAATGTATATTTTTCTCATAGCAATTTGGTTATCATAGTAGAGTAAGGATATCTATCTACAGTTTCAGCCTGTGAGAACTACCATAATATGTCAAAACCACTAATTTTTAGACAGTGGACTCTAGCCCCCATGTGTGCTCTCTAGTTTGAGGGAGTAGTATTCTCCAGTGTTGCTCCGGTCCTTCATTCTGCTATTGCATACAATAATTAGGTTTTAACACCCCCCTGCAAAGGATATCGTCACAGTTCATTGAGTAGCATTTGATGTTGTCCCCACATCTTACTAAATTAAATGGAATAACTAGGTAGAAATTGGGGCAAGCTGTGATTTTTCATTTAGAAGAAAAGTTTTCTTCAGGGAAATACATTGGAATTGGTAGATGAGACTCTCTATAGTGTTTATTACAGTTCAGGTCCCTGCCAGGAAGTTATTCTGAAGAAAGTAAAAAATATTTTTAAAGGAAAGAACTATTGAGTAATGAAGATACAAACTTTTCAGTGGTGAATGATGTGCTGAGTGCTTATTGGAATTGCTGAAATTGAATAGCTTGCTCTTCCTGTTATTTCTTGGCGTTCCATTTATAATACTTAAGAGATAACAATCTTTGATAGTTGTAAAGGGTTAATGCACAAGTCTGATGGGGCTGCTACATCCATACTGAAGAAGTGGCATATGAAGAAGTAATAATGACATCGTCAGAGTTGAAAGAAAGTGTTAGCATGGAGAAAAAATTTAACCTTTAATATATTTAATCTCTAAAATGAGATTGGAATAATATTGCGATAGGCATCTTACATAATTGAGCACAAGCAGATATTTTCATTGGCATTTTATTGTTCCTAATCTTGTGTGGAAAAGAAGAAATTAAGAACTGTCCCTTTAATAAAACCCTGTTTACCTATCTTCTTTTAGTAGGAGTGGCTTAGGAACCTGTAGAGTGAGGTGTAACTACCACTTCTGCATTCTGACCTGCAACCTTGGAAAGTGCTGATTCTACAGACCAGGAAGTGACAAATAATGTGCTTTAAACTCAGTAGAACGTGTCTTTCATAAGGAAAAGCTTCTCATAACGAAATGAGAAGAGTAAAGCAGTGATTTCACATAGTTGTCATTAAGTATTTGGAACTCTGATGCAGATAAAGACTGCAGAATACTGAGGATACAAAGCTTTCTGGGCCAGAAATTGATCTTCTGACTTTTGAGTCTTATCTGATTGCTACTTGGTTCATCTTTATTTTATTAAAGTACTCTCTACAGGCTGAACCCGGGAGACCCTCCATTGTTTGCAGGTAGGTGGTCAGCCTTTGTTGAAAATTTAGGTTTGTTTTAGATTCAGAGAATTATTCAGAGAATCATGAATATCAGTGTGGGTATATGTTTTAATGTTTAAATATTCAGTATGACTAGAAATAACCACATTTTTTGCGACTTTTGACCAACTTTGTAGAAAAAGTTATTTTTAACAAATTAGCAGATCTGTAAGATGGTGAATTTAAAAAAAAAAGGTAAAAAAAAGATAGTGAACTAAATGAGTTGTATTTTGTTTTCCACTAATTTATATATGTACATGCTTTATACCTTTTATATAAAATACTATATATACTTTTATATTTTTATATTTGTATATATAAATATATACTTTATATATGAGTTCATATATATATAAACATAGATAAAAAAGTATATTACTCTATTTACTGTTAACTTCCTGATAGTATTTGATAATATATTTTAAACATTTATTTATGTAGTCAAAGAAAATTGTGTTTTTGTTGTTAATATTTTATGTCTAAGTTTCATATATTTCACTCTTAGGAAGCTGTCTGAATATTTATCATTGGTTTATCTATTTCCTTTAGTCTGTTTTTGGAATACTTTCATATTTATTATTCCAGAGAAGTTTTTATAAAAGGTTAATCTTCCACAAGTATATTGAAATAGTTCTTGTTTCTCTTTATAAAGTTAACCGTCCGTTTATGACACTAAAAGTATTTCAAAGATAGTGTCTTTGAAAGATTGAGTTATTAGTATGAGCTAATTGCTATTCACAAATGTCTTTTCTGGTGTGGGAGTCAGAAAAGAAATGTGTGGGGACACCTTTAGCATCAAGGACAGTGGCTCCTTAACTTTCTCTGCCACTAGTGATCCTTTTTATTTTTCTTTTATGGACACTAATCTTCAAAAAACTTTGCCCACCAAACAAATGGTGTATACCAAATAATAAAACGTTAGAACATTATTGTTCATTAGACACACATTATTTACAATGAGAGTTTCTTATCAGCCTTAGATAACTATTCTAGGCTAATGTAATTCAGACTCAAAGAGCCCTGACATTTTACTTAGTTTGAATAACTTTATTGTAGGTAACTGTTTGGATATTTTTTATTTTTTATTTTTTAAGATTTATTTATTTATTTATTTGACAGAGAGAGACACAGCGTGAGCGGGAACACAAGCAGGGGAGTGGGAGAGGGAGAAGCAGGTCTCCCACTGAGCAGGGAGTCCGATGTGGGGCTCAATCCCAGGATCGTGAGATCATGACCCGAGCCGAAGGCAGACGCTTAATGACTGAGCCACCCAGGCGCCCCCAGATATTATCAATACTTTAAAAAATCAAAAAATATCCTGGGATCAAGCCCCGCATCGGGCTCCCTGCTCGGTGGGACGCCTGCTTCTCCCTCTCCCACTCCCCCTGCTTGTTTTCCCGCTCTCTCTGTGTCTCTCTCTGTCAAATAAATAAATCTTTTTTAAAAAAAAATAAAGTACTGATAATATCTGAATTTTCATCAACTACTCTTGTGGAATCCTAGTAGTCTGGGTATGGCAAATTGAAAACTAGTGGTCTAAACTATAGAAATTTTGTTCTTAATCTCTTTGAGGTTCCATGAAATATAATGAAGGTCATCTAGTGTAATGTAACAAAGATTCCATAGCCACCAGACAGGGAGAAGAAACGAGGAGAAAGAAAGAAGTGGCATTTGTCAAGGGGAGTATCAGGGAGGAATTTAAGGCATATGTATGTTTTGGCCTCATTAAATCTCCCTATCTTTATTTTCTGACTTAAAATCCGACTTAAATTTCTTTGACTTAAATTTTTTACTCCAGTTAGGTCAATAAACTATTAACTGACTTCTGAACAAGTATTACCTGGGGGCACCTGGTGGCTCAGTCGGTTAGGTGGCCAACTCTTGATTTGGGCTCAGGTCATGACCTCAGGGTCCTGGCGTCAAGCCCTGCATTGGGCTTCATGCTCAGTGAGGGGTCTGCTTGAGGATTCTCTCTCCCTCTCTCTGCCCCTCCCCTCACCCATGCGAGCATGCGCGCTTGCTCTCTCTAAAATAAAAATAAATAAACCTTAAAAAAAAAGCAAGCATTACCTATGTTCTTTATGTATTTATTCTGTATTTGTATGTTGGTTTCCCTCTCCCAAAATTTCCTCATTTCTCTGTTTTCCCCATTCATGTCCTTCCTTCAGCTCTGCTGAAGACCCTTTTCCAACATGTAGCCTTATCTGATCACCTTTAATCCACAGTAATATTTCTTGCTTTTAGACTTTTATAGTATGTTGATTCTATCAGTACTTTAGTACTTAATAATATTATAGCCTGTCATATTTAACTTAAAAGTCTCCCATGTTTCTTCAACTATATTATAAGTTGTTTGAGAGCAAGGAGCTTAACTTGTACATTATTTTTTTTATTATTATGTTCAATTAGCCTACATGTAGTACATCATTAGTTTTTGATATAGTGTTCAACAGTTCATTAGTTGCATATAACACCCAGTGCTCGTCACAACACGTGCCCTCCTTAATACCCATTACCCAGTTACCCCATCCCCCCACTCCCCTCCCTTCTGTAACCCTCAGTTTGTATCCTGGAGTCCAGAGTCTCTCATGGTTTGTCTCCCTCTTTGCTTTCTTCCCATTCAGTTTTCCCTCCCTTCCCCTATGGTCCTCTGTGCAATTCCTTATGTTCCACATATGAGTGAAACCATGTGACGATTGTCTTTCTCTGCTTGACTTATTTCACTTAGCCTAATCCCCCTCCAGTTCCATCCATGTCAATGCAAATGGTAGGTATTCATCCTTTCTGATGGCTGAGTACTATTCCATTGTATATATGAACCACATCTTCTTTATCCACTGATCTGTTGCAGGATATCTCAACTCCTTCCATAGTTCGGCTCTTGTGGACATTACTGCTATGAACATTGGGGTGCATGTGCCCCTTGTTTTCACTACATCTGTATCTTTGGGGTAAATATCTAGTAGTGCAATTGCTGGGTTATGGGGTAGCTCTATTTTTAATATCTTGAGGAACCTCCATGCTGTTTTTCAGAGTGGTTATACCAGCTTGCATTCCCACCAACAATGTAAGACGGTTCCCCTTTCTCCACATCCTCAACAATATTTGTTGTTTCCTGTCTTATTAATTTTTGCCATACTAACTGGTGTAAGGTATTATCTCGTGTTTTTTTTTTTAAAAAGCTTATTTATTTATTTGAGGGTGGGAGAGATTGAGAGAACGAGTGGGGGGAGGGGCAGAGAGAGAAGCAGACTCCCTGTGGAGCAGGGAGCCTGATGTGGGACTTGATCCCAGGACCCTGGAATCATGACCTAAGCTGAAGGCAGACGCTTAACCCACTGAGCCATCCAGGCGCCCACATTGTGGTTTTGATTTGTATTTCCCTGATGGCTAGAGATGTTGAACATTTTTTCATGTGTCTGTTAGCCATTTGTATGTCTTTTTTGGAGAAATGTCAGTTCATGTCTTCTGCCCATTTCTTGACTGGATTATTTGTGTTTTGGGTGTTGAGTTTGAGAAGTTCTTTATAGATCTTGGATATCAGCCCCTTATCTGTAGTGTCATTTGCAAATATCTTCTCCCATTCCATGGGTTGCCTCTTAGTTTTGTTGACTGTTTCTTTGCTGTGCTGAAGCTTTTTATCTTGATGAAATCCCAAAAGTTCATTTTTGCTTTCTTGTACATTATTTTTGTCCTCCTTTGCCATGTAGTGCAGTGATACATGTTTGGTAGGTTCTAAATAAATATTTGTTGAATGAATGAGAGAGATAAAGAATCTTGCCAACAGTTGCCTCAGGTGTTATACTGCCTCCCTCTACCTTGCTTAATCATGTAATTAACCACTTGAAATATTTCTAAAAATCAGATCATTGGTTATCATACTATTACTGTTTTTGTTTTGCTATGTAATGCATGAGTTTTTTGTATTAGATGATTTTAACTCTGATATGATACCTACAAAGAAGGAACAAGCTGGATTTTGTTAAAAATAAATCAAAGAAAATACTCTGAATTCTAGCCTCTTGCCTTTTGTATTTTAGGAAAATATAACTTAAAGTTTTCTGAAATATAAGTTATTTTTTTTAAGATTTTATTCATTTATTTGACACAGAGAGAGAGAGAGAGAGCACAAGCAGGGAAAATGGCAGGCAGAGGGAGAGGGAGAGGGAGATGGAGAAGCAGTCTCCCGGCTGAGCAGAGAGCTCAACAAGGGGCTTGATCCCAGGACCCTGGGATCATGACCTGAGCCGAAGGCAGATGCTCAAGTGAGCCACCCAGGCACCCCTGATATATAAGGTTTTTAAAATGGTCAAAATATTCAGATAAATCATGAATTAAGAGGATGGTTCTGAATTGATGATTAGAACTCTGAATGTTGATCCAGTGGTCATAAAAGACTGATTGGATTGTAGAATTTAAATTGCAGATTGGTGATTGCCAGATACCGTGAACAAACTATAATAAGCAAAGGCCATTTTAAACATCTTACTTCCCATTTACAGTAGTTATTATGTTACACACTTTATTTATTTATTTTTTAATGTTTTATTTATTTATTCATGAAAGTCAGAGAGAGAGAGAGAGGGGCAGAGGCAGAGGGAGAAGCAGGCTCCCCGCCTAGCAGGGAGCCTGATGCGGGACTCGATCCCAGGACCCTGGGATCATGACCTGAGCCGGAGGCAGACGCTTAACCATCTGAGCCACCCAGGCGCCCTATGTTACACACTTTAAAATCAGCATTTTATCTACTCCCCCTATCAACCTGGTCAGATAAGTTTTGTGGACCCATTTTTTACAGATACAGAAAACTGACATCTAGAAAGGTCAAATAACGACCAAAGTTACTCATTTAGAATCTGCACAACAGGTCGTTTTGACTTCAGAATTCATGTTTTGAATCACTATGTTGTCCTATCCTATATTTTCCAATACTCAGTGTAATTTTTCTGTCATTTTAGAGCTTGACCAGACAGGAATTCTGGCAGCTGCTCCAGCAGAACTATGGCAATGAGCTAGGCTTAAGTGCTGAAGAGATGGAAAACTTGTCTCTGTCCATTGAGGATAATGTGCAGCCAAGGTAGAGCAAAATGTCTTGAAATTTCACGATTTATTAATCATTAATTCAAGCAGAATTATTTTAGACTTTACTGATTTAGAATTTCTGTTAATTCATCCTTGGGTGGAATTTGCCTCTGTTCACTGTAGTGGAATGCAGTGAAAGGTGAGGACAGCGAGTAGTTTGCTAAATTGGTAAGCAAATACAGGACATATAAGGAAATGTTAGTTTTGTAACTATGCTATCTAGGATTTGCTTAAAGTGTGGTTTTAGTAAAGCTTTTTTTAAGGATCTGGAGAAGTACCTAGTGACATCTCTGATCGTATAGATAACAATAAAATAAATTAGTAGTTATTTTGAAGGATACAAAGATAATTTGATGTTTCCTTGAGGAAACCCTAAAGTAGTGCTTGACATGTAGTTGGCACTCGATGAATATCGAATGCATTAATGAAAGGAATTGATAGTACTATGGGGAATGCAAATAATTATAATATAAGGTTGAAAATGATAAAGGCCAAAGAGCAATAGATAATGTAATAAAGAGATTCAGAGGTGAGAGAGATCATTTTTGACTGATTGTGATTCATTGGGAAGAATGGACATTTCTATTAACCTGTACAAGTAAAAGTGCATTTTGTCCAACGGTAATTGAGGTCATAGCAATAAAAACAATTAGGGATAATACATCAAATTCTATAGTAGACATTATAAGTGAAAGAAGCAAGTGAAAGGAGCAAGTCCCTGAAGACCACATATTTTATGATTCCATTTATATGAAATGGAATCCAGAATGAGTGGATCCATAGAGACAGAAGGTAGATTAGTAGTGGCCAGAGGCTGGGAGGAAGGGAGAATGGGGAGTGATTGCTAATGGGTACAGGATTTCTTTTTGGGGCTGAACATGTTCTAAAACTATATAGTGGTGATCATGACTGTGCAACTCTATCACCAGTGTATTGTACACTGTATTGGGGTGAATTTTATGGTATGTGAATTATATCTTAATAAAACTCTTACTTAAAAATTCTGTAGCAAATAAATCTTAAAATAGAAATCTTTTAGAAGTCTCACTGTGTACATAATTTTTCCTTTATTTAGGTAGCCTTCTAGTTATGCGGATCCTCCTTATACTCAGCATCAACATTTTTGTCTTTTTTATGTGGTTACACATACATATTTTATTAGTTTTCTGTAATGTTAAACATTTCCATTGTACTGCTCTTCTTGTGAAGTTTCCTGGTCTCTCTTAGGTATTGGAGCTGGGTAGAAAAGCAGTTGACATAATGCAGAGAACCTTGGATTATGGTGGAGAAGATCTGGATACTAGTCTGGACTTGGCCACCAAGTAACTGCACAACCTCAAGCAAATCTCTAAGCCTTTCTGATCCTCACTTTACTCATCTCTGAAATGAGATGAGCTCCAAGGTCCCTGCCACCTCGAGGAGTTTCTACTCTTTGAAGAAGAAGGGAATGAATATTTTTGATGAGTTGCTTTATATACTCTAAGGTCCAGCTTTTTGAAATCACCAGAGAAGCTGCTGTTTTCTTCTGGTGATTGAGTGCTTTCTCAGAGAATATGTGGCCAGATCCTCATTCCCTCTCCTCCTTTTCTCTTTCTTCCCATTACCCGAAAGAAGCATATATGTCTCAAACCTTTATTTCCTCAGCTCTTCCCATCTTCTTTGTCTTCATTTTCATTCTCTCTATCACTCTCTCCCTCCTCCTTTTTCCTTTCTGTATTTCTCCACAGCTCACTCCCATCCTTAAAATCCCCACATGCAGACACTCAGCTGCTGAGCGAGTCTCAAGGCCATTTTTCTTGTTGGGTCCCCTTAGCCCTGCCATTCTGCCTGGCCAAGAGTGACTTGGTGGCAGACCTAAGTATTATTTGGGTGGGGTAGAATAGGGGTGTTCCTTCCTTAGGATAACATGGCTAAAGATGATAGCCTGCTACTTTATTTTTAAAAAGCTTTAAGTCTCTATGTAGCAAAGATTACATAGGAATAATTGCTTAGTAAGTTTGAGACCTGGACATTAGATCAGTTGTACTCCTTTTATTTTTCATAGATTTTCCTTTCTTTATGTTCCTCCCTGAGATAGGAAAAGTAGGTCTCAGGACATTTGTTGTAGTCATGTTCCTATGACCATATGAAAGCTGTTCCTTAAACTTTGTTCTTAGGAAGGAGAAGAGCAAAAAGGTGGGCATGGACTAATTGATGGGGTCTGTGCTCAGATATCAGGAGCTCCCCCTCCTGGGAGGGACTCACCACCTCAGCTGGAACTGAATCAGAAGATCTGAAACTGCCTTCTGGTATTGACTGGCATCCAACAAACATCTACCCTGTACCTTTCAAAGCTGTGTGGTGGTCTATAACTGAAATTTAAACAAACTATAATACTCATTGTATTAGTTGTTGTTACAGCCGCTTGTACATGGTTAATTTTTTAATGGTTTCTAAAATTTATAAAATCTCATGTGAGCATATTTTGTTTTCTGAAATGAAGTCAATTTGCATGTGATTTAAGAAGATGGCCTTGTTATAAGTAGGGCTTATTTGTTACATTACAAAAACCCATTTGTTGTCAAAATGCTTTATAATAGCAAAGGACCTCAGTGGGGAGACTAAATCACTCATTTGTATAGAATTGACCTTGATTATATTTCTATAATGATGTGTTTCTTACAGAAGTCCAGGAAGAAGTAGCTTGGATGACTGTGGAGAGAGAGATGAAAAATTTTCCAAGTCCATCAGTTTTACCCGAGAATCAGTTAATCGGGTTTCAGAAGCAGAGTCAATTGATGGAAATCCACCAAAAGGGGTTAGTGCATGGTATCGCTTTTAAAATATATCTGATGCTGCTATGTGTTAATCGTAATGCAAGATCAAATAAAAATACACTGTACAAAATGTTTAAAACTTTAAGATGTCAGGCTGCTCCTTTATCTTAGGAGAAGGATTTTAAGTCTGTAAGTAGCAGAGGTTATATGGGAATAATACGTGGTTTTGTTCAGAGCTGGATATGGAGCAGAACTACCAGTTTCCTGAGCATTAGTCTATAAGGGGGTTGGATGTCATTAAAGATATAATAATATAGAGGAATTCATAGTTAGCAGAATTTTTCTCAGATTAAGTGGAATGTGTGGTAGAAAGAATCTGTTTTGAAGGGGGAGATGAGAACCCTGCGCTGCATGCTTGAGTAACAACGGGTGCTTCTTAAGTTGACTATGAAAGCAGGCACATCTGGTTAATTCATAGTTACTTAGTTTCTTCCTTTATTTTTTCAAGTATCATTATAAGCCCATTGCTTTTTTTTTTTAATTTCAGTGAGTTTCTATCACTTGAGTCATTATATTTATTATTTTAAATACTTGGTTTGTCTCCTCTGCCAACAGGAGCCACTTCAGATTGGCTTCTTTGTTTTTTAGAAATGATCAATAATCTTTGATGGCTTCCTTTCTTTCTAGCACAACTATGTGTCCCAGGCACACTTTGTATACTTACTGTCCCAGACTTAGTATCAACCATTTTCCTAATGGGCCATAGTTCTTAGTGAAGAGTGGCATTTGGAGACCACATTCTGAGTCTTGAGGGGGCTCCTACTGTAGAGCTTTCGTTCTGCTGACTGGGGATGCAAGTCTGGGCCACAGCTGAATTTCTTGGTTTAAAGCAGAGCGTTGCTTTCAGATCCTATCTCTGCCACTTGCTGCCTGAATGCCCTTAAAGAAGTTAACCTAATTACTTAACATTTCTATACTTTCATTTTCTCAGCTATAAGATGAAGACAATAATACCCCATTGAGGTTTTAAATAAGGATTAAATGAATTAATATATGTGAAAGTGCTTTGAACGATCCCTAACACACATTAAGTATTCAATAACCATGAGCTATTATAATTGAAGGTGAATCTGCATGTAGCCAGCAAGGGACCTTTTCTACCTTCTCCCATGGAGCTCCCAGCATCTGTGAAGAAGTGTTGGGAAAACACTGAAACAGAATATGTAAAGGCCACCAAGTTACCAACTGGTTTCAGGCCACCGTCATACGTTTATCCCAGTCTGATTTTGTACTGTGGATTTCTTACAAAACTATTCATCTAGAGACCCTTAGGAACTTATTATTGGTACAAGGGAGGTGATTTTGGATGCCAATCTCTGTATATGTTCGCATTGAGAAAACCAAACCACTCAATTTTAGGGAGGTACCAGGACGGGAGATCTCTTGCAATTTCCTGATCCTTTTACAAAAGCCTGACTTTGAGGACTGCATTCTCAAAACTACTAATCTTGAGTCTTTCTTACTACCGCCGTGACATCATCTTCTGTACCTGCTCTTACAATAGTTAATCCATTGGTTCTTGCCTAAAGGATGTTATATTTCCTTTAGGGAAAGGAAATGGAATATAGAGGAAGACTTTAACGTTTTAAGAGTGATCATACGTTCACTGATGTCTAGTATAGAGGTTTTTGGGTTATGGAATACAGGTAATATAGAAGTTCACTCCTTTTTTTTTTTTTTTTGCATTCGAGAACAGTATAGTGAGGTTCTCAGATGTCAACAAATATCATATGTCACTTACTTTGTTTCATTTATACTTCCAAGAAAGTTGGAAATAACAAAAAGTGAAAAATAACATTTTTAAAAACATTTTTAAATGGAATTACAACTTTCCTAAATTATAAAATTAATATTCTTTGGAAGAATTCAGGAAATATAGAAAAGAATGCAAAGAAATAAAAGTTGTCCAGATGCCAACCACTCAAAGACAGTGACTGTTACTTTTCCTAAAAGTATCTGTCCCTATTCTTTATAATAGGAACCATATCTTAATTACAAACAACAGGAGAAATATGTGTGGAAACTTACTCTACTTAGGATTTGCTAAAGAGGTTCTGGGTCAGCTAAGTAAGCATGTTGCTTTGTAGTGTGAAACTCCAAAATAAATCAAATCTCAATTTTAGCAGTAATCTCTGCTTGAAGAATCAGTCCTCTGACTAGGGTAGTATAATCCTTTCATAAATTGTGTCTTTGGTCCCAGTTGTTATTCTGCTCTCTGAGTGGCCAATAGAAACCTGTCTCCTCCTTGGAGCTTCTGCCCTTCAGTGCTGCTCAAAGATCTCACGGGGCAGGAAGTGTAAGAATTAGAAATATGCTGTCTTTCATCTGCTTACAGACAGATGATGCAAGAAGGTACTTTGCTGTATTGTTTATATTTTTACACTGTTCTATTAAACCTAATTATAATACAGTTCTACTTGAATACTAACATAGCAATAGCATTCATACTTTAATGCCTAACATTAAATTTATTATAGAAATGACGTATCTTGATTAAATCATCCCCAGAAAGTATGGATAGTATGATATATTGAATATCTTTTAATGCCCAATTTCTTAGTCCCTTAACAGCAAAGCCAACTGTGTTCTTACAAGTTTGCTATGAAACTAATGTTTCCTGTTAATCCAGTCTCCTCTACTGTACTCTTACCTGACTCTTATCTATTTCTCTCCCTTTCCCCTGTAGTTACTGGTCTTGAGAATGGGGGAGTTCTCTTCCTTGAGATGATGGGGCAGGTATTGTCTGGGGATACTAATTGGGCTTGATTCCTCTCCCTTTCCCACCCCAAAGAACCTGCTGTTCCATTATTTTTGTCCCCTGTTCCCCTTTCCCTTCTGCTTAAGTGATTTACATGATGCTGTGAGTTCTTTTTATATGATGTTCTTCATAAATTTATTGTTCATTACTGTGTAAGAAGATGACTTTAGAATTTGTTGTAAGATAATATATTATTATTTATCAATATTTTATGGACTGTATTAGAAATGTGATGTAAACATAACAAACATTTTTCAAAGAGCTATATTTCAAACCATCTTTATTATTAAAGCTCCCTCCTTAAAATCTAAGCCAATGAATGTTTTTTTAACTGGATTGTTTGCCTTTTAGGGGTTAGGGAAAGAGGCACCCCAAAGTGAAAAACAGATAAAAAAGAGTCCTTTACTAACTTCAGAAAAGAGGTTAAGTAGAATGCCATCAAAATCACTGGACTTGAATAAAAATGAGTATCTTTCTCTGGACAAAAGCAGCACCTCAGATTCTGTTGATGAAGGTAAAGAATTTCTTATAAAGTTTAATAAGATTTCAATTACATCTTTTAATGTTTATCTTTGTATTGGGTGAATGCAGATTGAGAATTTAGTTGCATTAGACACATTCTCACTCTATAAAGAACCAAAAGAAAGGTGGAAGTTAATAAAAAATAGTGGGAAGAAGCTGCTAGGTGTAACCCATCTCCACTTTTCAGCTTGGAATTTGAAGATCTCCATGAATGGAAAGGCAAATCTGAATAAAAATCTTCATAGTGTTATACACACCATAATTTACTTTCTTTTAACTACTAAAAAAAAAAAAAAAAGAAAGAAAGAAAAAAGGAAGGAAAAGAGAGAGAGAGAGAGAGATACAAAAGTAGAAAATTGCTTAAAGGAAACTTTATAAGAAATCATGTTCTCTCTACCTTCTCTCAGTTAATACCTGGGGCTTGTCATACTTATTAAGTGGGCATTTTAAGGAATCTTTTTTTTTTTTTTAACTGTAAGATTGTTGACATCTGAAACAGTGAAGTAGAGAGACATGGGGAAAGATACAGAAGAGTGACTGCTTTCCAATTTCAGGAAAGGGAGCAATGCCAGTGGATTTTGCTCTTTGTGCTTTCTGTCCAGCAATGCTCAGGATATTAGCATGGGGACATTATAGTGATTTGGATCTGTGGGATATGATTGTATTCGCTAGTCCAGTTACTGTTCAGATTAGACCTGGTGTGGAAGCCCCTGAAGCCTTTTATTATAGTGAGAACCAAATCCGTGGAAGCCAAAACTAAATCCAAGTCAAATCTAAAATCAAATCCAAATCTCAAAGCAAACCAAGACCAAATCTATGAAAACCAAATCTAAATCAACTTTGGTTTGGGAACACTGTAGCAAGTATCTTTAATGAAAACTAAATCCATTGCTCTTGAATACATAAATAAAAATTCAGTAGTTCCTAAAAATCACAGAATGCACTAAGAAGACAGTTGTTGAATTCTTTTGAAAAGATAGTTGAGAATAAGTTCTTTTAAAAGGATTGAGCTCCATGAATGACTAGACTCTCTTAGTGTCCTTACCATTCATGCTTTGGTATGCAGCAGTATGAATTAGTAATCTTGCCTGGCTGAACTTCTGACTTTAGGAAGGTCTGCTCTGGCACCCAGTGGCCACACAGGTAAGTGATGCCAAAACAGGGATTTCTTTTCCTCCTCTGTCTTACCTGCTCTTTTTTATAAGAATGGTTCTTAAAAAGAAGTTTCCTTATTGATCCTATCAAATTAACATTAATGATAAGCTTCATAAAGGGTAATATTAAATCTCATGTGAGCTGCGTTCATATCTAGAAATAAAGAATAGCAGTAGTGTAGTTGCTGTATTGCATGGGAGCCCTGATCCCATTTCCTCCCTTGCTGGTGTCCCTTAAAGACTGGCTTTACAGCATTGAGACGTTACATACGGTATCCAGCCTTCTTTTGTGGAGGTTTTCTTTAAGGTGAACGGGATGACTTTTTTCTTATTAGATTATCATTACATAACAAATCAAGTACTTCCATTGCTTTCGCTAAGCAGATTTCAAAATCTCAGGCTTATCAGACCTATTATGTGCATTAAATTAATGAATCTATTTTTTAGTTTTTGGAAGTTGTGAGGTTGTGAAGACACTTGAAGTCAGTGAACTGGGGAAAATAAGAAAGGTCAAAAGAAGCAAACCATCCCAGGAAATTTGTGTGTGTATTTAGAGGGAGTTAGGTAGGTGGCAGATTATTTTAAACCCAACATCATTTTATTTAAAATGATAGTATTTTGGGGTGCCTGGGTGGCTCAGTTGGTTAAGCGACTGCCTTCGGCTCGGGTCATGATCCTGGAGTCCCTGGATTGAGTCCCGCATCAGGCTCCCTGCTGAGCAGGGAGTCTGCTTCTCCCTCTGACCCTCCCCCCTCTCATGTGCTCTCTCTCTCAAATAAATAAAATCTTTAAAAAAAATAAAATGATAGTATTTTGATCTACCATTGTGAGCACTCAGTGAGAAAATGAGAGGATTTTCTTTTTTCCTCTTTTCTGCCACCTATAGATTGTAATCTTTGGGAGGGGGGCACTGGACCATTTGAAGTAGAGACTCATGTATCCCTGAGAGGAATCAGCAAAGCAGTGCATCATGAAATATCTCACAGAGGGACCAGAAGCAGCTAGTTCAGTCCCTTTGATGTGGAGTTTAACTGAAGCCTGTGTAGGGAAAGTTAGCCTAGAATCTGCTTTGGCTTCTTTTTTTAATGTTCTTACTCTTTGGTAGGCAGTTTAGAACCCACCAAGATTGAAGGGTGCCTTTGTAGGAATATTTCTGTACTTCCAGAAATGGGTTCTGGGCTGCCAGCTCCTGAACAAAATGCTAAGCATTGTGTTTTAATCTGTTAAACCATATACGAACTTAAAAATTTGATATGTAATACTTCACAGAATAAGCTGTAGAACCTTGTTTATCCAGAGTCTTGTTGCTGACAAGCTTTCTTCAGCTTATTAACTACATGCCCAGTTTTGGGGAGGAGTTTAGAGCATATGAGAAGGTGCTAGGGGTTTCCTGGCAGATGAAGATGAGTTGACACAATGTATTCACATCTACAAGTGTAAGGACATTATGGCCATGTTTTCGGCCACAATATTTCTGTTGCTGTTAGGATTTACTTCTTTCACCTGCCCTGCTCTATCATGTCATGGATAGTCTGTGAAACCTCTGCCCCAGGAGGTAGAGCCTTGAGTGGAAACTGACAAGCTGTCTGAGGGCATGAGACGCCTGGGCTGTGTCATGAAAGTTAAATTTAATTTTATATAGCTGGGATTAGAACGTGTGGCAGGATTCCCTAACCAAAGTCACTTATGTTGAGAATGGAAGCTAAGTCAGGCAAAGATTAGGCTGGGGGAGGGGCACATAAGAATAGCAAAATTGAAATCCGTGACCTATAGCTGACAGAACAAGATGAATGGGAAAGCCAAGCAAAGAAAAACAGGAATCAAATATCAGGTGATGCTTATTAATTACTAAAGGTGAGGACAAGTAGACCTCTGGAGAAAGCTTAGCAAAAGCCATGAAATAGTCTAGCACATCAGGGAAGCAGCCATGAGACTAAACCAGGTAACCCTGACATAGTTACCTGAGTCAGGTTTTTGAACAACGCTCTCAAATTGAACTTGGTTTTTCAGATGCAAAGAAAACCCTCAATCTGAGTCAAGAAGACAGCAGGTCACCAGTTTTTGGAAGATAGGAGATATAACAAATTGTGTGTCCTTAGTTACTCAAACTCCAAATCATACGCTGTTCTTGCATACCTACCTAGTACATTTTTCGTGAACCCTCAAAACACTGTCAACATATGTTTTATTCCTTTATGCCCATGTCCTTCTCATATTTATTTATCTGTCTCACTTTTCCCATCATTTCCACTGGCCAAAAACTGATAGATTTGAAAATTTTCAATTCAAGAAATATTCCTTCTTTATTGGAAATAGTAACCTGCTACCAGGTTGAGTGGTGTTCTTTCCCCACTTGAAATACCACTTGCTAGGGGCGCCTGGGTGGCTCAGATGGTTAAGCGTCTGCCTTCAGCTCAGGTCATGATCCCACAGTCCTGAGATCAAGCCCCGCATCGGGCTCCCTGCTCAGCGGGGAGCCTGCTTCTCCCTCTCTCCCTGCTCATGCTCTCTCTCTCTCTGTATCTCAAATGAATAATAAAAAAAAAAGAAATACCACTTGCTAGCTTCATATGTTACAACAATATTATTGGTGATGGTACCTGTACAGGAGGCTTTAAAGTACTGTGAATGTCATAAATATATAATCCCAGGTGGAAATAGTTTATTTCATGTCCTTACTTCTTTGAATTAATTTACATACAAAAGGTATTAATAATTTCCAGTGGTAGTACCATGAATTCTATTCTATCAGTCATAATACAGAACAATTTAATAATGGAGTTTAAGTGAAATATGAAAATATATTAAAATGTTTATATGAGTGTAATTTTCTTTCCTTCATAATTGTGAACAAGAAACTTGCTTTTGAAAAATGACAGTTTGAGAACTCCTTAGAGAAATGACTGCTTCTAGGGCTGAGGTGGGGAATACACAAAATGAAGCTGGAGTACTTTGTAGGCCCAGAAATAAAGAAATGCTTAAAAAAAAAAAAGAAGTATCAAAAGGGCATAGGAGTCAACCTGAAAGAGCTCCTAATGGCCAAAGTAAAAAAATTTGATCAACAAAATAAATAATGATAGCACTGGATTATAACCTAAAGTATAAAATAACTATTCATGAGTCCATACTGATATAAATGATCAAATAAATATGTAAATAGGGGAGAAAGCACAAGTTTCAAATAATATACATAGATACTCTCCCTTCCAGGAGGTGGAGCTTAATTCTCCTTCCCTTGAGTGTGGGCTGAACTTAGTGACTCATTTCTAACAAACAGAACATGGAAAGATGAACATGGTAATGTTTACAGTGGAAGAACCTGCCAGATGCCACCTTAACCAAGTGATCATGGTTACCATTATCATAAATCATGTTGATAGCCCGCATCCCCTGAGTCTGATGAGAAGGGCACTTCACCTTTGCAGGCATTCCTCCCCAAATTCACAACCCCAGTCTAATGGTGAAAAAAAGACAGACAAACCCAAATTGAGGGACATTTTACAAAATACCTAACCAGTGTTCTTCAAGTGTGTAAGGCCATTAAAAAACAAGGAAAGAACGAGGGACTGTTATGATTGGAGGAGACGAGGGAGATAAACAACTAAATGCAATGTGGCATTTTGGATTGGATCCTTGTACAGAAAAAGGACATTACTGGGAAAGGGTGGGAATAACACCCAGCTTCATTAGTTATAAATTAAAAATTATTCCAAAATAAAAAGCTAAAAAATATGGTTGTACAATGAAAGTCCTATAAATAAAAATTGATCCTAATATACTTTTTTTAAGCATCTTTAGTAGTTATTCAAAAATAGTTATTTAACACTTACATGCCAAGTACATAATGTATACAGGTGTTTAAAATTGACATGGTCTCTACTCACATGGAACTTAGACTCTTATGCAGGAGAGAGGCAATAAACAAGTCAATAAGCCAATAAAGATATAATTACAAATAGAGATAAGATCTGTGAGGGAAATGAGCAGGATCAATAGAATCACCTATACTTATCTGCTTTCTTTGTGAATATATGAATTATTTTTACAATGAACATATATTCTCTTTCAGAAAAAGCTATTTTTCAAGCCTAATTGGGAAGTTATCTCACAAAACCTTAGCACATTACCTAGTTTCAGTGATTTATTTCTATACCAAAGGAGCCATTATTTGAAATTGCCATGCCTAGCTTTTGCCTACATATAGTATTGTTGCAGGGAAAAGGTAAATCAATATCTGCCTGATAGCCCTAAGTTCTTTGCACCTGTAGCAAAATAGACACAAATCATTTAATGAGGGAGAAAAATCAATAGTTGGGATGAAGGCAGAGCTAGAAGAATTTTTCTGATTCTTAGACTACTGCCTTTACTTGACCAGACTGCTTCCCAATGGCTTAATATTGACAGATGCTCTACACAGATATTTCTTAGAGCATGATATCTGTAATATGGGGAGCTTTTGTCACAGTTTTTATTCTGTATTGATGGAGCATAATCTTGGAGATAATAAATAATCCCAGTCCTGAAATCATTAAAATTTCACATTGGATTGCTTTACTCTATTTCCTTTACCAGGCTCTTATTCCTGGCTGTCTTTTTCCTTCTCTTCTCTTTTTTAACCTCCTTTCCTTCCCTTCCCTTCCCTTCCCTTCCCTTCCCTTCCCTTCCCTTCCCTTCCCCTTCCCTTCCCTTCCCTTCCCTTCCCCTTCCCCTTCCCCTTCCCCTTCCCTTTCCCTTCCCTTTCCCTTCCCTTTCCCTTTCCCTTCCCTTTCCCTTCCCTTTCCCTTTCCCTCCCCTCCCCTCCCCTCCCCTCCCCTCCCCTTCCCCTTCCCCTCCCCCTCCCCCTCCCCCTTCCCCTTCCCCTTCCCCTTCCCCTTTCCCTTTCCCTTCCCTTTTCCCTTTCTCTTTCCCTTTCCCTTCCATTCCCATTCCATTCCATTCTTCTAAATTAAACTCCCGGCAGTATAAAATAGAGGTTAAGTTTGTGTGCCCTGGAGCTGCAGTAAATTCAAGTTCCATTTCAGTCACTCACTAGTTATGGAGCTTTGGCAATTCTGTTCCTCAGTTTTCCTCATCTATATGATGAGATGATGATGATATCACCCATCTCCCAGGATTGCTGTGAGGATAAGATGAATGGATACTTGTAAGATGCTTAGTATAATGCCTGACTTACAGTAAGTACCCTATAAGCATGGGCTATTTTATATAATGTTTCCAGGGAACATGAGGAGAGGTGAGCAGATATTGTTTCTTTATTTGCTACCAGTAGTTTTCAACATCATTATCATTATCAGGTTCCCAGAAAAATGTGATATTCCATTATTTAGCTTTGAAGAATACTTTTCAGAAGGATTTCTTAGTTCTTTTGTGTGGTATTGGGAATAGGTTGTGAATACGATGATACTTATCTTGGGGCAGTCAGCTTTAAATCAGGCTGGAAGCATTATTCAGCTGACTGAGTTAGTGAGTGCAGCAGATGTTAGAGCCATTCATTATTTAATATTTACTGAATGTATGAGCATTCAGAAATAGGACCTGCTAATTGCTGTGGTAGACACACTCCTATGTGTCCCAGTATTAACCTTGTCACTTTTGAAATACTCTTGAGAGATATATTGTGGAAGTTTGGTATCATTCAAGTTAGATATTTTTGTATCTTTTGGGTTTTGATGACTGAAATATTGATCATATATAGTTTAATTAGATATATATTATGTATACTTACATACAGTACCTATGTATATAATGCCAAATTAGAGTTTTAATAGTGTTTTGGAATGTGCTGATAATTGTGATCACATTTAAAAACCATTTTGTGCCAAAACAAACAAAACAAAATCTTGAAATTACCATTCCTTGGTTTCTTCCCTTTCAGTCTTGTGGTTTGTTTGTTTCCCCAGAAAATATTCCTGAGAAAGATCTTCATGGAAGACTTTATATCAACCGTGTTTTTCATATCAGTGCTGAGAGAATGTTTGAATTGCTCTTCACCAGTTCACGCTTTATGCAGAGATTTGCCAATTCTAGAAATATAATCGGTTGGTCTTGTGTCTATCTAATGATAAATATGGGAGAATTTTATTATCCTTTAAGAGTTGAGCCTGTATAAATTGATTTATGTTGTCAGGGGGAAAATTAATCTTTGATTTTATTTTGGTGATATATGAATTGGTATTTAAGCATTTTGGTTAAATTTACATGTAAACATTGACTAATTGTTCAGTTAGTCAGATCCTACCTACAATGAAGTTCAAACTCTTTGAAACTAAAACTCCATTTATTTATTAATGTAACAGTTCAGTTGGGTTGAACCTTATTTAAAAGGATTCCATTGTGGAACAGTTGGATTCTAGTAGGGTATAAAATGATACAGTCACTTTGCAAAATGGTTTGGCAGTAAGCTGAACATAAAAATTCTCTCTGATTCAACAATTCTACTAGTAGATATGTATCCTTCAGAAGTGGATACATGTGTACTCTGAATGACATGTAGTATAGAGTTCATGGCAGCATATTTATAATGGTCCCAAAACAAAACAGCCCAAATATCCACCAGTTCCTAGAATGGATAAACAAATTGTGTATGTTCACACAAAAGAGTACTGTATAGCAATGAAAAAACGCAAATGGCTGTTTCTTATAACAATATCAGTAAATCTTACAGATTTAATGTTAAGCAAAAGAAGCCAGACACAAAAGAGTACATACTATGATTTCTTGATATAACGTTCAAAACAGGCAAAACTAATTTATGGACACAAAATCAGCATAGTATTTACTGTGTGGAGAGTTGGGTGGGTAAAGAGTGGGAGGGAGCTTCTGGGATGTTGGTAAAGTCTATCTTGATCTGGGTAGTGGTACACATGTGTGTTTTCTTTGTGTAAATTCATGGAGCTATACACTTCAGATTGCAGTATCTATGGTATATCTCAATGAAAATACAAAAAAAAAGATTCCAGTTAGGAAATTAGTTATACTCATAAAAAGGATTTCATTGATTATATGTTGAAAGTTCTATTTTGGTAAACATCTCAAATAAGCTTATAGTTAGTTTGAAACTGAATTTCTCCTAAATATTCCAATATATTTTATAAACTTTGGGAGCACATGGTTTAGCTTGCTATAATTTTCTATAGCAAACAGTAGCAGCAGAGATTCATATAAGTTGAGTCATTTGATACAGTCAAAGAGAAAGTTATTCTGCAGTCAATTTATTATTTATTTTTATTTTTTATCTTTTTTAAGATTTAATTTTTATTTTTCGACAGACAGAGAGACAGTGAGAGAGGGAATGCAAGCAGGGAGAGTGGGAGAAGCAGGCTTCCTGCCGAGCAGGGCGCCCGATGTAGGGCTCGATCCCAGGGCCCTGGGATCATGACCCAAGCCAAAGGCAGACGCTTATCAACTGAGCCACCCAGGCACCATCTACAGTCAATTTAAATATAGTTCATAATTGAACCACTTTATTAACCATTAAGTATTATTGCTTTATGTGAAACTTCTATGTAAACATAACTACATGTTCATAGAATATATCATTGATATAGATTCTAGGTACAAAAAAATACCTTTTTCTTAGTATTCAGAGAGTATAGCAAAGTGATTTCTCATTGATAGCTATTGAGTCCTGTGATTATGTTAAGAACTTTATGTTTAAAAAAATCATTTTTTTCTGTTCTTCTAGTTTTAAGAATGTGGAATATCTGAGGGATATAAATTTTCCTCTTCCCTCAGTAACTTATGTTTAACTATATCTCTTCTGAATCTATTTTGTATTTTCCTGTTATTCGTGTCTATCTGGAGAACTTGATATTTCAGAAGAGCTGAATATGTTATTTTTCTTAATTTTCTAAGATGATGCCTGTTGATATTGCACTGCCATTGTTATGGCTGGAAAGGCCCACGAGGGACTAGCATGGTATTCCATGCTGGTACAAAATGAAGTTTTTTTTTTTTTTTAATAGATTTTATTTATTTATTTGAGAGAGAGAGCAAGGGGAGGGGCAAAGGGGAAGGGAGAGAGAGAATCTCAAGCAGACTCCACACTGAGCACAGAGCCCAACTTGATGCGTGATCCCAGGACCCTGAGATCATGACCTGAGCTGAAATTAAGAGTAGGAGCCACCCAGGCGCCCCTGAAGTTTATTCTTTGACTCACAACTGTATTAGGTGTCTGATATCATATCTAGCTTCAATATGGATGACCATATTTGCTATCTGATGTTATAAGTGGCTTTTGGAAGCAAAGTCTTCTTGCTAATTACAAGTATAAGCAGTAATAGGAATGTTGCTATTTAGACCTAGAATTAGTGAGAAGGTTTGCTCCCAAAGAGATAATCTGTTTATGATTACACACCATTCTGCTATCTTCTGAACTTGTTACCTGGTAATCAAAGTTCAGTTTCCAAGGCTTCTTTTTATTTTTATTATTTTTATTTTTTAAAAAGATTATTTATTTATTTGATCGAGGGAGAGAGCACAAGCAGGGGGAGCAGCAGAGGGAGAGGGAGAAGCAGGCCCCCTGCTGAACAGGCAGTCCAATATGGGGCTCAATCCTAGGACCCTGGGATTGACCTGAGCCAAAGGCAGACACTTAACCAACTGAGCCACATAGGTACCCCACAAAGCCTTCTTTTTAATAATATTAAGAAATATTTCTTTTTAACAGAAAGATTTGTGTATAGTCAATTGTTTGTGGATTTAATTTCAGCACTAAGATGGTACTATTGGATTTTTTTTTAATTACAGAGCTTTTAAATAGGTATTCATTTAAATTTTTGTTTACAGCTTGTGATACTACTTTTATAATTCAAAACTAAGTGTTAAGTCTTCCTATTCAACTTTTTAATTTTGAAAATTGTAAAACTTCAGAAAAGTTGCATGAGTAGTATAATAAAACCCATATGACTTTCCCAAGATTCACCAATTTTTTTTGTGGCAAAATGTACATAACATAAAGTATACCATTTGAACCACTTTTAAGTGTTCAATTCAGTGGCATTAAGTACATTCCTGTTGTGCAACCATCACCACCATCCACCTCCAGAACTGTTTCATCTTCCCAAACTGCAACTCTACCTATTAAATTATAATTCTCCATTCCCCCTACTCCCAACTGCTGATGATCACCATTCTACTTTGTGTCTTTATGAATTTGACTGCTTTAGATACCTCATATAAGTGGAACCACACAATATTTATCCCTTTGTGTCTGGCTTCTTTCTATTTTTTTTTAAGATTTTATTTATTTATTTGAGAGAGAGTGAGAGAGAGAGCACAAGCAGGGGCAGAGGGAGAGGGAGAAGCAGACTCCCCACTGAGCAGGGAGCCCAAAGCGGGGCTCGATCCCAGAATTCTGGGATCATGACCTGAGCCAAAGGCAGCCGCTTAATGGACTGAGCCACCCAGGCATCCGTGTCTGGCTTATTTCACTTAGTATGTCTTTAAGGTTTATCTATGTTGTAGCGTGTATCAGAATTTCATTCCTTTTTAAGGCTGAATACTATTCAATTGCATGTATATTGCACATTTTGCTTATCCATTCATACATTGATGGAGTTTTCAGTTGTTTCTACTTTTTATTGTGAATAATGCTGCTGTGAACACTGATATACAAATCTCTGTTTGTGTCCCTGCTTTCAATTCCTTTGGGTATATACCTAGAAGTGGAATTACTGGATCATAGGTAATTCTATGGTTAGCTTTTTGAGGAACGGCCATACTGTTTTCCATAGTGGCTGCATCATTTTACATTCTGCCCAGCAATGTATAATTACTCCACATCCTTGCCAGCGCTTGTGATTTTCAGTCTTTGTAATAACAGCCATCCTAATGGGTGTGAAGACTCACTAATTTAAAAACTTTATTACATCAAAGGAGTCACAGAATATTCTGCAATTCCTGCTTTTTTATTATCTTAACTCAGTGTATCAAAATGGCACATGTGTCCTTTGTATAGTGTTGCCATTTTTTCTTATATTTTCATCCCCAATTTTTTCTATCATGATGAGCTTTACTTAGGTATTGGGGGGCTTGATTATTCCAAAATATTGTTAATTGTATGATGTTATGGTATTCAGTAGGATTGTTGGCAACATTGGTGACAATACAAGTGGAAGACATACTTTTATCCTTGTTAATAGTTGCTTTGTTAAATAATATGCAGTTTTAACAATAGAATTCAATGATATCTTAAAATTCTGTTGCTAATTAATAATGGATTATTTGTATAATTTATAATTTTTTTGAAACAGACTGACATATCAATTTTTTGAAAATTATTTTAAAGTAACTTTTGTATCTTCTTTCATATCCAACTAAAAAAAATATTTTTACAGCAAATTCTGTATGGTAGGGGTGCCTGGCTGCTCAGTCAGAAGAGCATGCAACTCTTGATCTTGGGGTCATGAGTTCAAGCCCCATGTTGGGTGTAGAGATCATAATAAATAAATAAATAAATAAATAAATAAATAAATAAATAAAATAATATATATATTACAAAATTTTGCATGGTAGATTCTATAGTTTGTGATGCTCCCTTTTTAGTTTAAAGATTTTTCCAGATATTCAAAAGGCAGCTTTGGGGTCCCTCAAAAAATCTGGGACCTATCTGTATGAAAGAAGTTGAGTAAAATTGGCTATATCATAAAGCTTGCTTCATTTTTTTTGATGATGGGTAATGGGTTAGATAAAGACTTCTATATTTTAGGATGCTGACAAATAGCAGTCAAACATACTAATTGCCTAAGTCCATGAGTGCTAACAGCATTAGGTGATTTAGTCAGATCTTTGAAAAGAGTTCACGTTGTTGTTACTAGGAATCTAGTCTTTGGCTTGTTAAATGATCTTCGCTGTATGGTACTGTGTTCTAAAAATATATATGTATGTTCAAAGTATGTTTTTACTCACTGTGTTATTGTTTTTTTAAATAAAGATTTTATTTATTAGAGAGAGAGAGCGCGCGCGCGCGCGTGCAGTTGGGGGGGCAGAGGGAGAGGGAGAAGAAGAAGCAGACTCCCTGCTGAGCATGAGCAGATACCAGGCCCCTGAGATCATGACCTGAGCCAAAGGCAAATGCTTAACCAACTGAGCCACTCAGGCACCCCTCACTGTGTTATTATTAAGCAAATAAGAGGATTTTAACCAAGATCTTGCCATAAATACAGAGAGATTTTCTTATAGCTTTCTTAATTATAGAAATGTTATATAGTTATTTATATTCCATAGCCCCCTCCTTGATTAAAGATTTTGACAGATAAGCCATTAACATTACATGATTTCTCATTACATGATTTCTTATTAACGTGATTTTTCCACAAGTTGGGATCAAGGGCTTATTTTTGCATAATGGCAAATGTCTTTCAAGGTTTTGTCCTCAATAATGGGAATGTTAAAGTGTTGTTTTGTTTGTGTTTGATAAGGCAGGTGCCATTACTTCTCTTCCCAGGTACTGGGAACTTCAAAATGAAGACTAGAGATGAAACAACTTTTAATTTTCTTTTCTAAAGAAAAAAAGCGTATTAATAGACCACAATTAGAAGTAAATGGATCAAAGATGGGGAATATGTCACATACAAGAATAGTGCCTTACGTTTAATTTTATTTTCCTTTATTGTTGAAATGATAACACAGTCATAATGAAGTTAGGACTGGCCAAAAAAAATTTAAATAATTAAAAACTACTTCTTTCCATTAATCATCAGGAAAATGCAAATCAAAACCACAATGAGGTATCACCCCACACCTGTCAGAATGGCTAGAATCAGAAACACAGGAAATAACAAGTGTTGGCAAGGATGTGGAGAAAAAGGAACCTTTGTACAGTGTTGGTGGGAATGCAAATCAGTGCAGTCACTGTGGATAACAGTATGGAGTTTCCTGAAAACAATTAAAAATTACCACATGATCCAGTATTTCCATTACTGGATATTTACACAAAGAAAATGAAAACACTAATTCAAAAAGATATATGCACCCCCGTGTTTATTGCAGTATCATTTACAATAGCAAAGATATGGAAGCAACCCAGGTGTCCATCAATTGATGAATGGATAAAGAATGGTGTGTGTGTGTGTAGATATATATAATGGAATATTACCCAGCCATAAAAAAGGAATGAGATTTTGCCATTTCCAACAACATGGATGGACAAGGAGGGGTATAATGCAAAGTAAAATAAGGCAGAGAAAAACAAATACCATATGATTTCACTCATATGCGGAATTTAAGAAAACAAAAGAAAAAACAAAGAACAAAAGAGACAAAAAGCCAGAGTTAAATACAGAGAACAAGCTGGTGGTTGCCAGAGGGAAGGTGGGTGGGGGATGGGCAAAATACGTGAAGCGTATAAAGAGTACATTTATCATAGGTAAAGTATAGAATTGTTGAATCATTATATTGTACACCTGAAACTAATATAACGCTGTATGTTAATTATACTTAAAAAAAAACCTCTGGTTCCATTTTAAGTTGTACTCTTCAGATTTTTAGAACCAACTCTCTTTTTATGTTTGCTGTGAGTAGATGTAGTGTCCACCCCTTGGAAAGTAGAACCTGGTGGTGATCAACTGAGAACCATGACCTACACTATAGTCCTTAATAATCCACTTACTGGAAAGTGCACTGCTGCCACTGAAAAGCAGGTATGTCTACTTTGTCAGTGTTCCAAAATAATCATGTGTGGGAAGAGAGAAGATGCTTATCATAGTCACCAGTTTACAAGATAATTTTAAGAAACAAGTGGCAAAAAAAAAAAAGGGAGGAGAAACTGTCAGATTAAAAAGAGATTTAAGAGGCATATCAACCAAATCAACACAATCCTAATTCAAACAAACCAAGTAAAAATATATTTATGAGATTTAAGGAATTACTAACTTTTACATGTAATAATGGTACTGTAGCTATATTTTAAAGAAAAGATTATCTTTTAAAGAGATACCATAAAGAAATTGTAAAGAGATACACAGGCATATTTATGAATAAAATCATACTGTTGTCTGGGGTATCCTTTAAAGTTAATCTAGCCAGGCAGAGCATGGTGGTGGAGGGAGGGAATGTGGGGGTGGGGTACAGATGAAGCAGGACTGAGCAAGAGTTAATGTTGTTGAAGCCAGTTGATGAGTTTATGAGGGTTCATTAGACTTAATTTCTACTCTTGTGTGTGTTTGAATTTTTTCATAATAAATGGTTAAAATAGAACACTACTAGAATCTGATATACAGGATCACGTCAAGAGTTAGGGCCAAATAACTAGAGGGCTGCAGTGATGTATGGGAAGAGATTATAAGATAGTCAGTGCTCTACTCAGTGGCCATGCATGAGTATGGCACTGTCTTTATAGTGGAGTTTGTGTTTGATCAAATTGTATTGAAGTATAGTGTATCTGTTCTGGTGGCTCAGTTGGTTAAGCGTCTGCCTTCAGCTGAGGTCATGATCTCAGGGTCCTGGGATGGAGCCCCACGTTGGGCTCCCTGCTCATTCAGGAGCCTGCTTCTCCCTCTCCTTTTGCCCCTCCCCCTGCTTGTGCTTTCTCTCAAATAAATAATTAAAATCTTAAAAAAAAAAAAGAAAATATCTTAATGTCTGAACTAGTTATGTGATTGTGGCTTTTGTCCAGTATTAAAAGGACTTAAATTTTTTTCAAAAGATTTTCTTTCTTTTTTTTTTTTTAAGATTTTATTTATTTATTTGACAAAGGGAGACTGCGAGAGAGGGAACACAAGCAGGGGGAGTGGGAGAGGGAGAAGCAGGCTTCCCGCTGAGCAGGGAGCCCGACGCGGGGCTCGATCCCAGGACCCCGGGATCATGACCTGAGCCAAAGGCAGACGCTTAACAACTGAGCCACCCAGGTGCCCCTTCAAAAGATTTTCAAACATTTAAGAAAAGTTTGGTATTTTGATATTGGGGTCTTTGATAACCTTGAAAAGGTATGGTTAAAATGAGGAAGGATTGGCCAGCAACCACCCCAATCCTGTTTAGGGAAAACAGTGTTTTCTTTGGTTGTCCTTTTCCTTCACTTTTTTGGTGAAGGGTGATTGTTAAATTTTTAAGAATTTTGGTGTGGATCCTTGCTTCGTTCAATTGGATATTGAATTGTTCCCCTATGAGCAACATTTAAAATTCTTTATAAACTAATTACATACACAAGAGACTATATGGTTTCTCTCTCCTCCTCAAACCTAAAAGAAAGAAAATAATAATTGTACAATGAAATGACAGAGAGGCAGCAAATACTATTTCTGTAGGTCCCATCTTCTCAATTCATAGATGGCACAGCCAACATGGAGGCTCTTCTGGTTTGTATGTAGGCTTCTCATGTCTTATAATTTTTGAGAAGGAATTCTAGTTATATATATTCTAAATTGGCAAGGAATTTAATATATTAAACTTGTACCTGCAAAAAAATTTTTAATCTTATTTTGGCAGACACTCTATAAAGAAAGTCGGGAAGCAAAATTTTATTTGGTAGATTCAGAAGTACTGACACATGATGTTCCCTACCATGATTACTTCTATACCCTGAACAGATACCATATCATCCGATCCTCAAAACAGAAATGCCGGCTGAGGTGAGCTATGGTAACTGAGTGTTCTAGTCAGCCTAGGTGAGATTATATTCTGGAACACAGCAATCCTAAAATCTTAGTAGCCTTACACAACCAAGCTTTATTCCTTGCTCAATTTACACATCCACCAACGATCAGCAGAGGGATGGGGTTCCTCACTCAAGGCCCATTGCTGATGGGTGCTTTGACATCCTGGAGCAACACAATCCAGAATGTCTCGTTTCAGTTGCTACAGGAAGAAGAGAGAGTTATAGAACTGTGTTCACAGTCCAGTGGCCAAAACTAGTCACAGGAGTTTATTTAATGTCAAGGCGGCTGTGAGTTCTTGAGGAGCACATGGTGAGCACATTGCTGCAATGCGAAATAAGAAATGGTGGTGCATCAAAGATAGTGATGGGCCACCACGTGCTTTGCCTGGTCTTAGCGAATGTAGTTACTTTCAACCTAATTTTTGACCACTAGAGATTTTATTATAAAAGGCATTTAGAAAATTTAGAATTTATTTTGAGCCTTTATTGCTATTTAAAGTAAAGAAAATTCAGGCCTAGAGAAAGAAAAGAATACAATCCCAAGTACTTAGAAGGAAAATTTCATGAAGTTATTAGCAGCATACAGCAATTTTTTAAGAAATCATCATCAGGGAACAAATTTTCTTTTATAATCTAATGACTGAGTCTTTTTGGCTTTCCACTGAATATAATCTTACACTTAATTGCAATGTTAATAGAACTAAATTCTTTCCTTTAAATAAATATTCTTCTTTCCTCCTTATTTTATTAGAGTTTCTACAGATTTGAAATACAGAAAACAACCATGGGCCATTATCAAATCTCTAATTGAAAAGAATTCCTGGAGTTCCTTGGAGGACTATTTCAAACAGCTTGGTTTGTAAATTTCTTGATTTTTGTAAAGATAGTATTTTTTAACAAAACAGATTGATTCTTCATTTGGAATCATAGCTGGAACTAGTAGATGATATTGGATTGACTCCCACTGAATGGTTCTAACTCTACCCCACTGGAAATTTGAAAACTTTTAATTTTTTTCAAAGATTTTATTTATTTATTTGACAGAGAGAGAGAGACAGCGAGAGAGGGAACACAAGCAGGGGGAGTGGGAGAGGAAGAAGCAGGCTTTCCGCTGAGCAGGGAGCCCGATGCGGGGCTCGATCCCAGGACCCTGGGATCATGACCTGAGCCGAAGGCAGATGCTTAACAACTGAGCCACCCAGGCACCCCAGAAAACTTAATTTTCATTGGTCTAACAAACACTTATGTTTATTATATGCCAGTTGTGTCCTGTGTGCTTTATAATTAGCTCCTAACAACCCTGTGGGGTAGGTATTATTTTTTTTTCCATTTTACTAAAGAATAAATATTGAAAGAGAGAGAGAAGTTAAGTGACTTGTCCAAGATCACACAGTTAGGAGCTATCACAGCCTCTTCAAGGAGCCAAGGAATCTAACTGCAGTGAGAGACTGCTTCACTTGATCACAAATACACACTTCTGCTCTGTGGTGCACGCCCCTTCTCCTGCAATCCTTATAAATGCAGCTTCCCTGGGTTTATGCAGGCCCACTTAGCAATGGTAGCTATCATGTACCTGTATGGATTTGGTGACAGTGGGTACTAGACTGTGGAAGTGATATACTTGTTCTGTTTGAATATTCCTTAAAATAAAAGATGAGAAAAAATATATATATACATGAATATAATTCTGCTTAAAAGCTCAGGGTTAAATTAGGTCTTCATCATCTAATTTGTTGACTATTTTCCTTGCTCTTCTCTCTTGGCTATTCATTATTAAACTCCTAATCAGGAGGAAAGAAAATGAAATTCAAAAATTAGTTTGGCCACTGGATAATGAGCTTCTAATAAAAAATCTGGTGAAGGAAAGGTCGAAACAAATGACAAAAATGAGGTTTTTAGGTTGTTTGCAGATTTTCCTTGCCAATACTTACTTTTTTGCAAACCCTCATTGAAAAGTAGAACTATTATATGCTGCTACTTCCTTTGATATTGACAGTCAACTACCACAATCTATCTTGGAAATCTTTCTAATGATCCAATGTAAGTGGCTAGCCTGTTGTTTTCATAACTGAAATCTTTATGTTAATATTTAATATAGCACATGGTGAATTTGCTCTGATGATCCCATCATTTATTAATACAGATAATTCTTCCTAGAATAGTGAAGCCTCATTATAGGATCACTTTGCCGTCCAAAACTTTTTATTAAGAGTAAGTTTTGAATCTAGGCCATAAGAACCTAGAAAGTTACCAAGGCTTGAAAAAAAAAAGCAACCTAAAAACAAAACAACCCCTCCTGTCCCTATATCTTATAATTGAAGTTTCTCCACTATCTAAAGATTTTTCTTTCCTTCTTAGAATCAGACTTGTTAATGGAAGAATCTATGTTAAATCAGTCCATTGAAGACACAGGAAAACTTAGCGGCTTGCGAAGGAGAAGGCGAACATTCAACCGAACAGCAGAAACAGTTCCTAAACTTTCCTCTCAGCGTTCTTCTGGAGATGGGGGCTTAGATGCCAAAGGGGATATTTCAGGTAGCTTTTATCTGGTAAACGGAGATGGAAGATTTTAGTTTACTTACATGAAGCAGAATATGTGTCCTGTTTATGGACACGTCAGTTAGGAGGTCTCCCTTTTTCCTCTCCTTTTCTGATAATGTTTATCAAACTCTGAGTTCCTTAAAAATAACTAATGTATAAGTGTAAAGAAGCAATCACAAAATGGCAGGCATATGGCCAGTTGATGTATTTTATTGGGCCAATGTAATATTTTAAAAATTGGACATTTTTATATAAAAACTCCAATCTGACAGCTTTGGACTCAAATCCCTTCACAGCAACAATCAGTCAGAGCTTAGTAGTAGCTACTCCAATAGACAGAGCATGTGCTCCCCAAGTCACCAGTCCCTACCACTGTCCCCGGCTGCTGGATGCTTCACTCATGAATTTCTGACCTCGCATTTACAGACATTTGGTTTCTACCCTTGAAAGTACTAAACTGATTATATGCTTTTAGTCCTTATGTACTCTCAGGTCCAGCCCAACAACTTGCAAAGAAGAATTTGACTTTTACTATCCACACTCTCAATTTTGAAGACACCTTGCCTCTACTGTTACTCTCTCCCTCTCAGAACTATAAAACTATCTTCCTTCTCATCCCTCTACATTATCAAATCCTCTTCTAAGGCTTATATCTTAGTGTGAATGTTTATCTGTGATGTAAGCTTAATAATGCTTTAGTTTTGGAATTTAACATTTGGGCAGCAGAGAACAGGTGAGGATGATTAAAAAAATTTTTTTAAGGAGAGAATCACTGTACATAAACCCAGCTCAAATATTATTTGCAGAGATGGAACTTAGCTAGAGGTCATACATGATGCATTGAATTGCTTATTTTAGAGTAGATTAAATTGCAATGTAGGCTGAATTTGCAGGACTGGTATAGGTTTTCTTTTTGTAGATTTGTTTCAAATTAGTCCAGATATTAGAAATCAATAAAGGGTGCTGGGAATTTACCCTACATCAAGTTGTCTTTACAAATCATGTAAAAATTTTCTTCTCCAGTTCAAGTGGAATTAAATTTTAACCAGTCTTTGTTAATCACAGTCCTGTTCTAATATATTTGTGTGTGTGTGATCTGCAGGAAAGAAAAAGGAAATGGAAAGCTATAACATTGCCCTTATTGTGGTGATGAGTATTTTGTAAGTATTTGTTTTGAATGCTTATTTTGCTTGTGTCTTCACTTATGTTTTAATAATTTCCAAAAGGATTTGGATGCATTTGTATGTTGTGTAGAAATTGCCACTATTTGACTAATTTTGGTCTACAAAAACATTAATTTTATATGCTTCAGTGTGATAGTTTTTGGTTTTCAGGAGAATTATTAAATTTGAGGGAATGCCAAGTACACATTCAATAAATGTTTTTTAATTAATTAAGTAGGCTTCGCACATGGAGCCCAACGCAAGATTTGAACTCATGATGCTGAGATCAAGACCTGAGCTGAGATCAAGCATCAGACGCTTAACTGACTGAGCCACCTGGGTGCCCCTAAATGTTTTATTTGTTAAATTAATCTGACTTATTTCTACCATCATAAGTTTTTATTGGAAGTTCCCTAAACTTAAAGAGAATATTTATCTAGGGGCGCCTGGGTGGCTCAGTCGTTGGGCGTCTGCTTTCGGCTCAGGTCATGATCCCAGGGTCCTGAGATCAGGCCCGTGTCGGGCTCCCTGCTCGGTGGAAAGGCTGCTTCTCCCTCTCCCACTCCCCCTGCTTGTGTTCCCTCTCTCGCTGTGTCTCTCGGTGTCAAATAAATAAATAAAAAATCTTAAAAAAAAAAAGAGAATATTTATCGTTGTAGGCTGATGAAATTCCCAATAGTGTTATTTTGCTCTATTTGATTAGACCAGTGATCTTTACCCTTTAGGATCACTTTCTAAAATGCAGATTTCTAGGCCCCAGACCCAGAGATTGAGTCAGATCATCCAGATCCCTTAAGCAGGGATCGAGAACCTCAGAATCTACTCAGGTAGACATATTTAGATGACTATTATCTACATGGCTGTATTTGAGTATTGAGGTAGTCATTTGGATTTAATTGAATTGGTTCTGACTGGGTGATACACTCTTGGTGAATATTTTTTGGAATGAAGTTCTCAGATCAGCTACTTTTTCTAATTATAGATTTCAGAATGTAGAAAATGTTTGATATACCTTTGAGTTTTACAAAAGATTTTCATATTCTGCTTAAGTTGGTTTGCTATGACAATTTTGAATATTAAATATTATCAGTGATTTTTTATAGTACTATGTACTATGTACTTTTATAGTACTATAGTACTATGCAGAAAATTTATAGTCAGTGGTTGAAATGTTGATCTACATGCCATTTCAGTGCCACAATTATATCATAGATTTGATTTTCTTGCTCCTACTTTAGTTTTCATTAAAAAAAAAATCCTCTTCTGGGCAGGTAAAGATGAATACTGCATATTTTTAAGGGCAAGCCAATATTTTAACAGAAAAAATAAGAGAGATACGATGCCACCTATATATTTGCATATATGTGTAATAAGAAATATATCCATTCAATTGAAAGGCTGCTATGAGAACCAATAGAGTAAGTCCATTTAGCATGTAACATTTTATATATGATGCCGTTCATGTATATTTGGGATTTTATATTTCCTTTGTCTAAGTTGAACTAGAAGAAATTTTTCTGAATAGTAATTTAAAAAATTTGTTTTGGCTTTCCACGGGAGTAAGATGCCTGTTCATCTCTGTAAGATCAAGTCCATATTGATCTTCATTTCCTTTTTGAAGTGCAGCATTATGGGGTGTACAATTGCTTAAGCTGAAGGCACCCAAAAATAGATCTTGAAAGCTTACCTGGTAGATTTCTAAGCTGGTGGTCACACATCAGCACTGGCTGGGATTCCTCCCAGAGAGTAGAGATATCAGGGATAATCCCAATTGGCTTTCTTTGAGGACATTACTGTCACTCTAGTTACCTTTCAACTTTTTCCTGTCTATTTAATACCAAAATGTAGTTATTTCATACAATAAAATAGGAGTAACTGATTTAAATAATAACAATTGGAAACTAGTCTAGACAACATACGTTTTTAGAGTTTTTACGTGTATGTTCTACATGAGCTGTGCCTTGGGCCTGGATAAGAGTGGATTAACAGGTATGATTTGCTCTACCTAGTTTGCTGTTGCTAGTTCTGTTGAATGTGACGCTGTTTCTGAAGCTGTCAAAGATAGAATATGCTGCTCAGTCCTTTTACCGTCTCCACCTCCAAGAAGAGAAATCTTTACAGTAAGTCTTTCCCCCTAACCTGTTATTATTTCAATAATTCTTTAGTTGTAGAAAACTTATTCTAGTTTAGAGATTTGGATCTGCTAACTGTTCTGTAGTCATAAACTTTTTTTGTTTAATTTTTTGTTTTGTTTGCAAATTTATAGGACATGAATGATTTTTAGAAATGAAAGATTAGAAGCTATTCCCCTGATTTTTAAGATTTTTTTTTCAGTTTAGCCTCTGATATGGTGTCAAGAGTGGAAAATATTCAAAAGAAAAAGGATCAGGCCCAGAGTCTAAAAGGAGTGCTCCGAGACTCCATCATGATGCTTGAACAGGTAGGCAACTCTGTATCATAGGACTCAGTACTTAGCAGTATGAACCAGTTGCTCTTCTGGTTGTGTGAGAATATTCACGATACCATTATTTGAAGAAACTCCCCTCCTAGAGGCGACTACCCTTGCCAGTTTCTGTATTATGCATTTTATGTGTACAGTCACTTGTATTTTTTTTCAGAATGGAAGCATACACTGTTGCATGCCTTCATTTTATAAGTAGTAATATATTTTGAAGATGTTTCCTTATCAGCATGTACATTTGACTCTCGAATAATGGTAGGGTTAGGGCTGCTGACCCCTGCGCTGTCGAAAATTGTGTATAACTTTTGACTCCCCAGGAACTTAACTACAAATAGCCGACTGTTGAGCAGAAGCCTTACTAACACAGTCAAGTAACACATATTTTGTATGTTATATGTATTATATACTATATTTTTACAAAGTTAAGCTAGAGAGGAGAAAATGTTAAGAAAATCATAAAGAAGAGAAAACACATTTACAGTGCTGTCCTGCAAAAAATCTGTGTACAAGGGGTCCCATGCCGTTCAAACCCATGTTGTTCAAAGGTCAACTGTATACATCTACCTCATTCTTTTTATTGATACTCCTATCAATAAATTTATGCTTAATATTAACTTTTTATAGAAATGGTAGATACTGTATACACTGTTGATTATTTTATCTATTAACCAATATCTTGGAGATGCTTCCATATTAGTATATAAAGGACTTCCTCTTCTTTTAACGACTGCATAGAATTCAGCTGTATAAATGTGGTATAATTATTTTACCAGTTTTCCATTGAAGAATGAACATTTAGGTTATTTTGATGTTTTGCTATAAACATTTATCTCTTGAACACAGTATCATCAATATGTGCTGCTCAGTTCCATGAACCAAAACTTAGAATTCTCTTTGAAAAATAGAGATTACTATTTCCATTATGATATAGTGTATGCATACTTTTCGAGATTGAAAACTAGAGAGTGGTAGAAGAGAAGAAAACCTATAGTTCTAGCATTCAGGCAGTCACTGTTAATACTTTGTTTCCTCCCATCCTTTTCTGCTATGCATTGGTTTGTTTTTTAGAAGATCCATTTATTGAACATTTCTCAGGATATCATGTGGGGCATTAAACTACCTACCTTCAACTAGGCGTTTTTCAGATGCACAGTATCTACAGCTCCTGGTGACATTTTCCACCCCCCTACCCCCCTCAGCAAGAGTGGTTCATATTTGCACTTTTCCTCCTCAGCCTCCTATTTCCCCAACTCTCGACTGATAACCCTGCCTCAAGGAGAAAAGAGTTTTCCTCGCCTTTTATAACCAAATCTACAGATCTCCACTTGCTGCACCCCGTCCTCTTGTTCATGTCCATTGCTCTGTCAGAGCATTGCTCTGCCTGTCAGGAGAGTCCCAGCAGGTGTTAGTGGGAGATTCCATCCATCAGAGCATTGCTCTGCCTGTCAGGAGAGTCCCAGCAGGTGTTAGTGGGAGATTCCATCCGTCAGAGCATTGCTCTGCCTGTCAGGAGAGTCCCAGCAGGTGTTAGTGGGAGATTCCATCCGTCACCCTCCGGCATCTGCTTTCAGTCTCCTGCAGTCAGCTGGGTCTTTCCCGTCTGCACAGAGCCCTGCTCCGGTCTCTCCTACATTAAAGCACCCACACCATCCACATCCTTCTCTGTCTGCCCATCTCTCTCGCTTCCTTTCATGGTCTGGCTCTTTCAGAGTTGTCTGCTGTGGCTGTCACTACTTTGTCCTTCATAACCCATTCACTTTTTAAAGGTTTTATTTTCACCAAAGTGACTCCTTCACATGGTTAACTTTTCTACAAGGTTTGTTCAGAAAAACAGCAATCCCACTATATACTTTACCAAACACAACAATCTTTAACTCTTTTAGTTTCTTTTTGTGTTTACCTCATATTTATAAACAACAAGCATGTATTAATACTTCTTGATTTTTCAGTTTTAGACATGATCTTTCGACCTCCTATTATGGAAGACAAAGCTTTTCTTTCTTCTTGTCCTCTTTTCTGATTCCCCTGTCCTCCCAAGGAAGTTATAATTTTGGTTAGCTCAGTATCCAGTGTTTGCTTTGTTTTGACTAAGTTTGCTATTCTGAGCTGAGCCATGGAATAAACCATGACTACTTTTTCTTTTCTGTGCTTTTTCTTATCCCTGAAATTGTCTTATGACAGTTGATTAGTTTATTGTATTATTTATAAGTATCTCATCTCCTAAAGCTCTGTCTGTTGTAGATGTCTCCTCACCTAACCTTCATTCACCTCAGGTCTTCTATGAGTGGAGCCTTCTGACTGGCTCCAGTCAGGCCCAGGGGCCCTCTCCGCAGGTGCACAGCTCTGGTCCCGGGAATTCCTGTTGAATACCTCCTCTGTTTCCTATATCCAGAATGGTTTACTCCTTTCTTTTAATGAAGCATATCCTTTAGTAGCTTCCTAAGAAAGAGAACATGGACGTAATATTTTAAGACTTCACTAGTGTGAAAAGTTTTTATTCTATCCTTCCCCTTGATTAATAGTTTGGCTGGGGATAGAATTCTAGCTTGGAAACAATATTCCTTCAGAGCATTTCTCCATTGTTTTTCAGCTTCCAGTGTTGCTATTAAGAAACCTGAGACTGTTACCATCCCTCATTCTTCAGTCTGGAAACTCATGCCCTTTAGTTCTGGGAAATACTGAGTTACACAGTTGATGATCTCCTCCCCTCCACTCTCTCTCTTCTGACTTTCTACAGCTCCTGTAATTCAGATGTCTGCCTTCTTTTGGACAGGCTGTCTGATCTTATTTTTTCTTTCCAGCTTCCATGTTTTTGCCTTTTTGTTCTGCTTCCTCAGAGTTCCTCAACTTAATCTTCACATTCTTATGTCTTTCAATTTTTGCTAACAAGTTTTTAATTTCAAAGACCTACCACTTGTTTGACTTTTCTTTTTTTTTAATGGCACTGTGATCTTTTAAAATGACTATAGTATCTTCATCTCTCTGATCGTATTACTGATGGTTAAAAATGTTTCCCCTTCTTGCCTACTCACTTTCCATCAAGATCCTTTCTCCCTGTTTTGATTTCTATCCTTAGAGTAAGGGGATTTCATTAGATGTCTGTAGTCCTTGGTTGTCTGCTTGTGTGGATCAGAAGCTCTTAAGCTCTTAATGTGGGTTGGGCCGGTGTACCCTGAACTTCTCTGTAGATCTGGCAGAGCTATTGGTTGAGAAATCCCGGTATCACTATCTTTAGGTCTTTCCTCTTAGATTGGTCAGTTCCCATAGAGGAGCATCTGAAGGATTAAGGGCTGGCTGCCAGCATTTTAGAAGCAGAGTGAAAGTAGAGGGATGGAAGAGGGCAGGGCATAGGGGGATGGCCTCAACACTTTTTTGTATAATCATTTTTAGTCCCTTTCTCTTTATTCCGACTTCCAGAGATTCCTGTCAATTCCTGAGGCTTTTGAGGATTCTTCAGGGTAAATGTGGTTGGTTCTCAGCTTTCTCCACAGTTGGTTTAGGATTCCACTTTTTTTGGTCTGCGAAGTCATCCGCTTTCTAGTTTCTGATGTTGTGTTGCTGCTTTTGCTGTTTCTGTGCTCCCTGTCCTCCTGGATTTATGCCTTAAAAGATCCCTTTATTGTGCTTTTAGTGGGGTTTCAGGAGGGAGCAAAATTAGATGCCTATATTTAAGCCACTAATTTGCTCTTCACCTCACTCCTGCCTTGTTTTCTTCCCTCATATCTTCCAATGATATTGCTCAAGCTAAGGTCCCCAGTGACCTCTGGCTTTTAAAATTAATATACCTTTTTTTAGTTTACATCTTACAGTGTGAGCATTTGACAAGAGCTGACCACTCCTTTCTTGAAGCGTATCTAATCTTTCCTTCTTTAAAACCATAAAAAAACCCAGCCTTATTGTGATATAAATGACATACAATAAAATTAACCTTTGAAAGAATTCCTAGTATATTCACAAAGTTGCACAACCATCACCACTGCCTAAATCCAGAGCATTTTTATCACCCCCAAATGAAACCCTGTTCCCATTAGCAGTCTCTCAGCTCCTACAATCACTAATCTACTTTTTATTTCTATAGGTTTGCTCATTCTGGACATTTCATATAGATGGAATCATATACTATATGGTCTTTGTGACTTGTACCTAGCATAAAGTAAAACTGCTTTTTGCTGGTTAAAACCATCTCCTCTCCCTGGCCTAGTACTCCAGGCTTTCTCCTCTGCTTCCCTTTAGGTGGTCTGATCCACTCCCCTTACTTGTGCTACACATGTCATTGATTCCCAAACCCATCTCTCTTATCGGACCTCTTCCCTGAGCTCCAGGCCCACACAGTCACCTGCTGACGTGGCATATTCACCTGGATGCTAAGAGGCCACCACTGATTGATCATGTCCAAGATAGAATTCAGTTTTCATCCTGAGCCAGACTGATTCTCCTCTAGCTGATGTATTTCAGAAAATGACACTGTCATCCTCCAGTCAAAAACTTAATGCCTTGTGGAAGTACATATTTATATATGTGATGACTCGTTTTAGTTCTGTATCCCTCACTAGTCTGTAAGCTCCATGAAGGCAGGGATAGTGCCTATTTGGTTTACCATTGTATACCCAGTGCTTGGCTTAGCACAGACCCAGCATGTAGTAGATAAACAATTAACATTTGCTGAATGAATGAACAAATGAATGAATATAAAGAAGCATAAAACATAATTCTTGCTCTCAAGTCACCTATAGTTTTATTAGAGAAATCAGATGTCCATGTGTATTGTTAAAAACTACAAAAAAGTATAAAGTGTCAGGTAAGTAATAATACTTCGGGAGTTTAAAGGCAGGATGGTTAGGGAAGGTGACACGGAGAGGGTGGGGATGAGTACGTTTTAAATGGCTGAAGACAGGCATGAGCATAATAGCAAGCAGAGGCCTGGAGGGAGAACTTGAGTTGTGTAGGGGATAGTGGAGAGGCCAGTGCAACTTGAGAAACCATTTCAGAAAACCACCTGCTGGGAGGCAGAGTGCACGGCAGGAGAGTGGGGAGGAGTGCAGGACCAGAGTGGACAGGAAGAGCTCCTTAGCAGTCATACCGACGTAAACCCCGAGCAGCCATGTGTTTTATAAATTCAGTCTTTTATTTGGGCGTCAGTATAAACAAAACCATATTGAATGTAAACTTTTGGCATAAAAATAAGAAAAAATGTAAACAAACTGATTTTGAAAATTAATTTTGTTTGCAGTTAAAGAGCTCACTCATTACGCTTCAGAGAACTTTTGATCTACTAAATAAGAACAAGACTGGCATGACTGTCGAAAGCTAGTGATCTCAAGGCCTGAAAATGTAGAGATACTTGGAAGTAAAAGAAAACATCTTAAAGAAAACCAGAGGATGAAGGATTTTAATTGTCACAGGAACATTTCCACATTTTCTCATTATTGGTACTTCTAATATGAACATTCTTTTTAATAACATTAATTTGATAACTAGTTTCTGATAGCCTTACAATCAATTCTTTCACTTCTTATACATAATTCTAAGCAGTGAATTTCTCTAGTGAAGCATGAAATATGTTGTGGATTTGAATTTCTGATACAAAAAGAAAATGAGACACTCTGAACTGATTTTTACAGTGGGGTTTGAAGCTTGATGCTTTATCTGTTAGCACAGAATCAGTAGATGTCCGATAGGCTGCTTTCCCCGTTGAGATACATTCAAGAGGCTAAAGAAGACAATAAAAGAATAAACCTCTTTATCATTACTACTTTTGAAGGACCAATTTTCAGGCATATAACATTTCTAAGTTTGTATACTGTAAATATTACAATGTCTTCACTTATTTAGCATGCAAATTCAGTAGTCCAACCTTTTGAGTCTGCAAGTTGGTAATTATTATCTGAAACATTCTTGAGCCATGTTGTATTTTTCTGAAGAAATGGTTGTTTCTTCTTCAGGTAGCTATCAGAGGTGAGATTATCTTGCCCCTTCATTTATCAAATGGCAGAAGAGTCAGTTCTGGAAAAGGAAACATAGGATACCAACACTCAAAATGAAGAACCATGCTCTGATTTTAAGAACCAGAGGATTATGTTAAAATCTGGGCATTTAGTGACAGATCAAATGAATACTTGAACTAAGCTTGGCTTCAGCTTAGCACTCTTTTATGGTGGAAGTGAAACACCTGGTTGAAAATAATTTGTGGATTACTTTTCAGTAGCTACATATGTCTTCATTTATTCATTCATGTGTGCGACTTGTTTCAGCTGGTAAGTTATAACCAGACACAAACTTTAGCTCTTCAATAAAAACTTTTGGGGGCACTATGTCCCAATACTAGGGCACTGACTGAAGTCTGAAATCAGACAGAAGCTTTGGCTCTTTCATGAAAAGTTTTTAGGCATATATGTCTCAATACAAGTGATGTCTTTGGAACAAGAGAAAGACAGTGCCCAATAATTGGTATATATTCTTACTGTTTGGACAATGCTTGCCTTTAGTTACATGTTTCTCTCTTTCCCCAGAGCCACAGGAGATAGCTAAAGTCATTTTTGAGATTAAGTACAGGGAAAATGGATTTCTCTGGGTGATTCCCAACAAACCTACCTTGGGGTACCAGTGTACTTACCCGGGGGTTTTTTGATTTATGAAGTGGGGCTGTGAGTGAGTCACTGGATTATAAACTTGAAGACTTTGTTAAATTCACAAAAAAGATCAGTGGCAAACAATATTTTTGTGATGTTTCTGTAAAACTTGTACTTCATAAATATACCTCAAAGAAAATTACCAAAGTTGCTTTATATATTAAGACTAAACATGTATGTATGCAGAACTTAATTAATTGCATTTGAGCCTGTTACGTAAATTGAATATCAATAAAACCCAAAATGTCTTGAGTTGTAGTTTTTTTTCTGTTAAAAAACCCCCAAAACACAAATAACTAGAAACCTGCTACAGTGAAAACGTGTATATGGGCCTACACTCTTTAAAAAATTTTGTGCAAAAATAAAACTCAAAGAGGATTCATTTCATTTCAAATATGCAGACTGTTTCATTTCAAATATGCAGACTGTTGGGACAAAAGTACTAGTCGGCCTGCCGGTCGAATGTAGAATCTGCTCGCCAGAAATCATGAAAATGAACAAGCTTTATAAATGAACAGATCAGGGACAGCGATGGGCCTTTAAGGGAAGGCTGGAGAATGTGGGGGCGGTACCTTGGTAACAATTTGCGGTGGAGATCTCCACCTAAGCTTGTGGCCGGCGTCCGAATGAAGACTGGCCGACCCACGGGTCTCCAGTGCTTAGGGAATCCTCCGGGTTCCCGGGTTTCCCGTCTTTCCATCGGCACCTCCCCCCGGCCCAGGGCTCTGGGGTTGCCCCGCCCACGTACCGCCCGCAGCCACCCGCGGGGCCGCACCGGGGCCGGGCGGGGCGGGCGTGCCGGGCCAGCCCTAGGCCCCGCCGCCGGCACCCACTCCCAGGTGCCGGTCCTCAGGTCCTCGCTTCTTCCCGGCGCCAGGGCCTCGGGCCGGGGGTGGGGCCTGACCGGCCGGCTCCGCCGGGCTCCGGGCGGCGCACGTGCGGGCGGGAGGGGATCCCCGGCGCCGGGGGCGGGGCACCCGGAAGCGCGCGCGGACTTGCCACGCCGAGCCGGCGGGCAGGAGAGCGACGGGAAGGCGGGCGAGCTGCCCGGGCCGCGGCCGCCTGTGCTCACAGGTGGGCGGCGGCGGAGGCGCGGCGGAGCGGAGCCGGGGTCTCCGGGACTCCAGCCGTCATACAGAGAGCCCAGCGGAGCAGAGCTCGGAAGACGCGTCCGCGCCTCGGGAGGAATCTACCCTTCTCCCCTCCACCTGGGCCTCTTTGGCTGCAGCCGCACCTCGGCCCCGGAACCCAGGTAACTTCCCTTCCAAGGTCATTCTTCGGGCGGGGCGGCGCTCGCGGCCCGCCCACGTCCTCACGGTCGGCGGGGGCGGGAGAGGTGCGCCCTGCGCGGAGCTGGAGACACAGGGCTGGACGGCGACCCCGAGCGCTTCACGGGCGTCTGGTGGCCTCCCCAGAGCCGGGTGCGGGCGCCGGCCCCCGCGGCACACGCCTTTCTCCGCCCGCAGCCCAGAGGGTGAGTTTCCACCTGCACCTGGGCTTTGGGCGGGGGCCGCTCGGCCCTCCCCATCCTGCACCGGCAGGTGAGCGCAGCCGCCCGCGTCCCGGCTGTCCGGGCCCGTGTGGTCGGCTGTCACCATGGGAACCGCTGGTACCCAGACGGCGCCAGCCCTGGTAGGAAGGGGCGGTGAAGGCGGTTGGGAGCCCCTAGAGCTCCCTGTCTGGCCGAGCCGAGCAAGAAAAGCCTGATGAAAATGAGACTCCCCCTCCCCCTCTTCCCTCTCCTGTTTGATTTCTCAGGCGTTGGCGGATAATCAGAGGCGTGGATGCGTTTACAAGATGTGAGTCGTGTTCTTTTCGCCTTTACCTACTGAGGGCTTCTTAAACCTCGTGGTGACAGGTGGAAATCGTGACACAGAAGGGCAGTATGAAGCCACTGAAGAAAAACAAAGCGGAAGAACCTGAATTGGAGCCCCTGTGCTGCTGCGAGTACATCGATCGAAATGGGGAAAAGAACCACGTGGCCGCTTGTTTGTGTGATTGCCAGGATCTCGATGAAGGGTGTGATAGGTAAGGGCAGAGTCTTTCTTGAAGTTGACCCCACTGGCTCTTTGGAGAACTACCATGCTTACTTTAAGCTTAGCCATCCAGAACACTAGAATCTGCTCTTGATGCTATTCCCAAGGATCTAAAATTGAGAGTTGTCTTATGTGTCAGGTGTGAGGATTTTATGAAGGTGAATTACTCAGTAGTGCACAACTGCGCAGCTGTCTATTCCGCTCAGTTTAGTAGGGCATTATTATTTTTCAAGGGAGAAGATGATGGAGAGAACAGGCAAATAAAGGGATAGTGGCAAGTTAAATGTATAAAAAATAAAGTGCAGACCAGCAGAATCTGTACATTTAAAGTGAACACATTATTACTAGGACCTTCCTACATTCTCAGTGTTCTCAGCATCTAGAGATCGACTACTTGAGGCTGGACTGCACCTGGCCACAAAGGGTTGAAAGATCATGTTCTTGCTGTTCCCATTAGTCTCACCCCTTCTCCCTGGGGAGGAAATCCAGCCGGGGGGGGGCATGGCCCTGCACTGGACTGGCTGTTTTCAGCATGGGTAGCAACGTCTTGACTGATAATCATCGTATTTGGCTTTTATTTTCACCGTTATCCCATCTTGCAAATTACTATCCAAAAAGATGATTTTTAACATCAGAGAAAAAATTTTGTACCAAACAGTAATAATGAGGTTTTAATCTATTTTCTAAATAATTATATACCTAAAAATTGTTGCCCTATGGAAAGCACAATGTGGGAGGAGAATAAGGATGTTGGAAACTTGCTTATCCTATTAATGATTACTTCCGGTCAAAAAAAGTCACTGTAGTGGCACGTTGCTGACTTAGAGCTTGGTGCATTCATCTAGATGTGAAAAGCGTCTTGGGACCACTGTAGTTTACTACCAGAGCCCTCAAGACCCTATAGACCTTTTGTAATTCTTCCTTGATAGTGTCGTTAGTCTTTTTTACAGGTATTTTTAAATGGACTTAGTCTAAAATCCATATGGAGAAAATGGAGCACTCTGCTTTAATGAATGGAAAAATGATGCTGTTTCCATAACCTCCATCACTCGAGACCACAGCTCTTCCATTAACCTTCTCTTTCTGTCTCCTAGCGCTTGAGACCTGGGCCGTCCCTGAGCTCTCCCGCCTGCTCCTGCCGTACCCTTCCCTGGAGATAGGCTCCCAGTCTTCCCTCTGTCCTGCTGCTCTGTGTGACTCCCATTTAACTTACCGCCCCTCATGTCCAAGTTGTTGCCTTACTTTTCTAAATTATTTGTCTACAATCAAGAGTTATCGTTCCTTGTCTTGCTAGCCTAAGCGTGCAAACATGTCAATAAATGCCGTGCGTCCACGAAGCTTGGTCATTTCGCTCTGACTAGTTAGCTCTCCACTCTTAACTCGTGCAGCCCCCTGGCCCTGCTAGACTCGTGACTCCCCGGGCACAGGACGGGTTTGTGCTGTGCACGTGCCACTCCACTGGAACGCCTGCCTGCCTCCCCCCCCCCCCCCCCCCCGCCACATGCTGGCCTGCTGTCGAGGTGGGGCGCAGGTCCCACCTTTTTCACAGCGATCCCTCTCATGACTCCACCCAGCAGTGTCCACTCTCCTCTGAGCACACCTTACGGATTTTGGCCACGATAGTTCACTGGGCGATTTTGCTGCTTTGTCCCTTCTCTGATCCTTCCCGAATCCCTGTTGTCTTCACAACTAGATCATGAAATTTTTTTTGAGGATCTATACTCACCCAAGTCTGGACAGTACTTGTACAGAGTATGTGTGTGTATTCCTGTGTGTTTGCTTTGTGGAGAAATACTGTTAACTGTTAGATTTCTAAACACTGTCTTCTCTTTCATATTAAGTAAGTGCTATGTGATCCGAAGAGCTCGTGTTCAGTGGTATGGAAGGAGAGTACTTGGCCTTTGGCCTCTTTTATCATTTATCCTGCTGTTTAGCCTACAGTGGTCCGTGGTTTTGAATTTAGCAAACCCATGTGAAGTGCCTTCTCTTTGTGCTCTTCTGACTAGATGGATCACATGTAAATCCATGCAGCCAGAGACTTGCGAAAGAATCATGGATACTATTTCTGATCGCCTCCGAATTCCTTGGCTTAGGGGAGCCAAAAAAGTTAACATTAGCATCATCCCCCCACTCATCCTCCTGCCCGTCTTCCTCCGCGTGGCTTCCTGGCATTTCCTCCTGGGGGTGGTGGTTTTGACCTCCCTTCCTGTGCTGGCTCTGTGGTACTACTACCTCACTCACAGAAGGAAAGAACAGACTCTGTTTTTCCTGGGCCTCGGACTGTTCTCTCTGGGCTACATGTACTATGTGTTCCTGCAGGAAGTGGTCCCCAAAGGGCGTGTGGGGCCCACTCAGCTGGCTCTTCTTACCTGCGGGTTATTTCTGGTACTCTTGGCCCTGTACAGAGCCAAGAAGAATCCAGGCTACCTCAGAAATCCAGCAAGCAAGGACAAATCTCTCAGCAGTAGCCAAGTTGAATGCCTGAGCAGAGACGGGCTGGAGAGGACCAGAGGGCTCCCTGGTGCGGGATCGTCGGGCAGTCTCAGCAACCGCACGCCGAAGGACGATCTTAAGGGCCCTTGCAGGGTGTTGGCCGGAAGCCCTGCCAAGGTGAAGGAGGACTGGTGTGCCAAGTGTCAGCTGGTGCGGCCGGCCCGGGCGTGGCATTGCCGGCTATGCGGCGTCTGCGTCCGGAGAATGGATCATCACTGTGTCTGGTATGCTGGAAAAATTTGGAGGCTTGCAAGGTGTAAAATCCCCTAAGACCCTGGCCCTGTTTGATCTTCCTTTGTGCCATCCTAAAATTTCACTCCTTCCCAGCTTTGCACCTTGCAGATATTTGTGGGCTGGTATGATGTTCCCACTTAGTCATCCGCTTTCCCAGTTCCGCAGATGTAGTTCCTTCAGTCATTTCCCGAAGGGCGTTGTTGTTGTTGCTAGTTTGCTGTTCTCTTCCAAGCCGCCCCTCACTGACTTTCTCCTTTGTAAAAGAGAAGTATTTGCAGGTGAGTGACGTTTTTTAGAAAAGAATGGATCAGAATCAATCTAGGTATATTTCCCTGGCCTGTGCCTTTTGAACACGGAGCTCAAGAAAGTGTTCCCGTAGTTGTAGGTGACTTTGTCCCCTCGCCATACATCCTTCATCATTTTGATTTCTCCTAGCCTACATTGTTGAGATAAGGCCCCGCCAGGTAACTCCCTATTTTGTTATTTGCTATTTGCAGATAAATGGGCTTTTTTAGTGCCTGCCAGCTGACCAGTGCCTAATGAGGACACGGAAGACCCCTGCCATGTGAAGCACAACTTTGAAAGATAATATTGCTGCTTCACTGAGTAAATCTAAAAGGGGTTAGCGTTTATTCAGATGTGAATGCTGTAAGTAGCATGTTTGCTACTCTCTAGCTCTTAGCTCTCAAGGCACTTGTGAGTGAAGTACGCTTTTTATGGCTAGGATTCTGGTCATGCTTGTAGCATACCTTCCTCCCCGCATGGGAGGGCACGTAGGGGACGGAGAGGGTGCAGCAAGGCCAGGAGGGCCTTGGAGTGGACCTCAAGCACAGGGATAGCTCTTTTCTGGGGCTTTCTTTAGGAATAAACAGGTATTTTCACTTTTAGATTTTAACTTCTGAGTCTTCATGTATTCTTGTGTGCGTGTGTGTGCGTGCGTGTGTGCGTGTGTGGTGGCCCATTTACAAGAGTTGGTTTGCAGGGGGCCTGACAGCTCTGAATAAAAAGCTCTCTGCCCACTGGGGCCTCTTGGTGTGCGGTGGGCTGGAGAGACGCCCGTACATTCCGCCTGACAAATGGCCACGAGACAGAGCTTTCTTCCTGACAAGTAGTCTGCGTATTATCGAGTTGTTCTCCACCCCACAACACATTTCTAACCTCTTGGGATCTTTGTATTAATATATGTATTTAACACATATTTTCCCATAGTGTGTAATACTTTCGGTTTTTTAAGTTTTCCTAACTGATACCAGCCTTTCCTTATTGTGGTAGTTACAATATTAATCCTCTTCATGGTTGGGTAATAGACTCATTACGATTTAGAAAGATTTGTTAGCTGGGTTCTGCTTTTTACTTAGCTTTGTCCTAATGATATGATTTCACTTTGGAAGAAGCGGAAAATATGACTACATCTCTCAGTGGGCAAATTTTTAATTCCCTAAAGTTGAAAAATAAGAGAACTTACTTTTTAATAGCTGAAATTCCCATGATCCCTGTTTTGAAACTTTCGTGTTCATTATGTGAGTTATATGGAGAACATTTTTTTCCTTTCTCATTGAACTATAGTGGATCTACAATGTTATATTAGATTTAGGTGCACAGCATAGTCGTTCAGCGTTTGTATTCATTATGCATTGATCATCAGCATGATACATTTAGCTCCCGTCTGTATCAAGAACTTTAAAAAATGTTTGCTTTTTCTTCCCCCTCTGCTGTTTTGAGGATAAATAGCTGTGTTGGAGAATCAAACCATCAAGCATTTATACTTGCCCTTTCGATCTTCTTGCTCACCTCGGTGTACGGGATAACATTGACCTTGGACACCATTTGTAGAGATAGAAGTGTCTTCACAGCTCTCTTCTATTGTCCTGGAGTTTATGCAGATTACAGGTGAGATGTGACTACCAGAGCACCGAGGCCCAGAGACGAGAGAGTGGGCACTGCTGTTAATGCAAGGGGCCGTGCTTTGCTGCTAGGTTAGGAGTTTTCAGCCAAAACATAGGACAGGTTATTGGATGCTGGGTATCTTTGAAATGGCCAACAAAATTGTGAGTTGTTCTAGGGTGATGGCAAAAGGTTCTTTGACCTTTACAGAGTGAGGAACTAGTACCCTGCATTTGGACCGGGTCACTCACATGACCACTTGCGTGCCCCCGCCCCATCCCCGCTAGCAATGGTGAACCGAGAGCCGTAAACTAAGAGTCCCAGGGGATGTGTGGGGTCTGTTTTGTCCTAAATGATCATGGCAAGTCACTTGATTGTGGCTTTCTCGTGCTCTTTAGCCCTATCTTGATTTATTGCTTCTGACCCTTTTGTGGAGCTCTCACAATTTCTATAGCATTTACTTTTTAGCCTCCACTGGTTTGTCCTGTTCTACTTTTTAAAAAAATCACCACTCATGATTACTGTGGTATCTAGGTCAAAATTTCCTTTGTTAGGTTGGGGCACATTTATATATTGTGAAGATCTCCATGCCTTGTCAGAAGCTGGGCTTTTGCAGCTTTGGGCCCAGCGAGCCCCTCCCCAGATCACTGCGGGGGGCGGGGGGCCCTGCCTGGGTTCTTTGTGCCCTCCTCCTCTCGTTTCCCTCTGATGCAGATGCTGTTTGGTATCTCTGGCCAACCCCTCCCCAACTCCCCCAGTCCGAGCTAGGACAGCGCCGCCCCCCGGGTCCTTTTCTTTCTTCCCACTCTTTTCTCAGAATAATCCCTGCTTTACCCACCTAGTGCCCCTGTGAAGGTATTTGCTTCTTAGTCTGTGGACAGATCTTCCATTGCCATCATAGATCTAGATATTTGTGGGCATTATTAGAACAGACTGGTCCTCCTGCTCGGGGTAAGTTCCTTTTATTTTTCTATATTGAGAGTGTTAGTAGGTTGTGAAATTCTGCAGTCACACTGCGCATGATAAATGTCCTAACAGCAGAGCACGTCTGTATGTCACTAAGCATGAATTTTGTGGACTTTCTGTGGATCGCTGACGTGGAATGAGGAACACAGTCCGCCATGGGTACCCACCCTCTGTATGGGTGCTTCACGTCACCCTGTTGAGCCCTGGTGTTCCTCATCTTTATGGTGGGGTAATCATCTCTGAGTCCCTTTCAGCTTAACAAATGAAGATTCAGGATGGGTTCATTTCCCGCTAACTCATTTGCGAATGTTTGAAAATAATCATTTGGCGGACATTAGTCAGCCTCTCCTCCTGTCTTTGTAAGGAGCTGAAAGGAGCTTTCTTGTCCTGTGTGATTCGGTTCGGCTGGAAGAAGCTGGACCTGAAATGTGACGGTGCTCCTACATGGAAGTAAAGGACTCACGTCTCCCTTGCGTTCACCATTGTACTGAAGACAGTGGAGACGGACAGCTTTGGCACCATTCCAGCTTCCTGGGGGACATTTATAGCATGTCATGGTGCCTTCGTTTTCCCCTCAGTTACGAATAATTTAGGAATTGTTCATTCGATAGCTTTTGAATGCTGTTATGTCAGGCGCTGTGTTTGTGTGGGGGATACCAAGTGCAAAAATGTCCTTGCTATTGTAATATAACATCCTAGGAAAAGAGGCAGCAAGAATGACAGTATAAAACAGGACATGTGAGTAGTCACAGGTTAAGCATTTTGGTGTTCTGAGGGTAGAAAAGCATCTTCCAATTGGGATAGTTGGGGAAGGCACCAGAGCCCTTGGTGATGGGTGCTGTGTGTGTCAGACGTGAGGATGGTGCCGGCTTTCTGACCGAAACGGTCGGCATCCTGACCCGCCCTTTGTCCTCCCAGCTCCGCCCTGTCCTTCACCTGCGTGTGGTACTCCGTGATCATCACGGCGGGCATGGCGTACATCTTCCTCATCCAGCTGATCAACATCAGTTACAACGTCACCGAGCGGGAAGTCCAGCAGGCCCTGCGTCAGAAGACGGGGCGCCGGCTCCTCTGCGGGCTCATCGTGGACACGGGCCAGTACAACCGGGGCTTCCTGCGGAACTGGCATCAGTTCTCCACCCTGGGCGCCGCCCCCTGCCACCACCCAGCCGAGGACATTGTCTGAAGTGCCTTCTGTGTGGCTCTGTGAGGGGTGGCTCTCCCCTCTGCGCCCTCCCAGTGTACACGTCGGCGTCCGTGCAGGATGTTCGCTTTTATCCCCCGTTTCTTAAAGGCTGTCTAGGGCCATGCTCAGGTTTAGACACAGGACTGGGAAGAAATGAATTTTTCTGATTTCACCTTAAGAGATTTTTATATCGAAGCAGTAAAAGTAGAGCCATTCTTTTCCAGTCACCTTATTCACTAACTCAGTCACCAGGAGCGGGAGACGATGCGGATTGCTAATGCACAGCTTGATAGAAGCCATTCCCATCCCTTAGCAGGGGAGAAAGAGTTTGGATTAGGATCGTTTCCAGTCCTCCTTTCAATTCCTGATAGCCATGTGACCCTTCGTTGAGTCACTTCCCCAAGTCTCAGGTTCATCCGTAAAGTGGGGTGCTGCCGCCTGCCCTGGCTACCTCACGGTCGGGAGGGTCGTGCAAGGGACCAGGTGTGTGGAAAGCACTGGAAAATGACAGAAGCACCCAAGAGGGATGAAGTATTATTAGGAAAACTCAAAGACCGAGAAAAATGTTTGTAGGTCAGAATACAGAAGCCAAAACTATCCGAGGAATCCATTTTCAGCATTTCAGAGTGAAAGAAAGATCCTGAAATACTACATTGTACCACATTGTACAGTTACGGTAATTTCTCTTTCTGAAGTATTAGACATTAGCTACTCAAACAGAAGATGATTGGATGGATTCGCACTGTCATCTAATTCTGAAGGGACAGTCAAAACAGTTCTATTTATTGGTAGTATTAAGTTACAGTGGTCATGAGTTTAGATGGTGAGTCCTTACATTTATCTCATTTCTTCTATATTTATTGTTTGGATTTACTCTAACTCCAAACTCGAATAGGCATTACTGTTTTTTTCCTCTTTCCATGTTTCACCTGGGAAGGTGCTAGCACACTTTTGATGAGGCTGGAAGAGGGGAACAGACACTCCTGTGGGGGAACAGTTTACACTCTTTCCTGGGTAGGGTGGCTGGTCAATATCAAGGGCTCGATTTTTTTTTTCCCCCATGTAAGTAATGCAAACACTGTCAGTTACAGTACTCGGTTGCAAAAACCAGTTTTTTGGCATTTATATTCTTCTGGCATGAACTCTCTTTGAGGAGTCGATGGGCATCTTCCTACTTGCACATTACTTCTCATTCACCTTGCCCTAGACAAAATATCTCACTTGGAGAGAAAAAACAGGGTATATATGGTTTCCACTACTTAATGGATATGGTTCTTCCCTAGCTCTTCCTAAAATCTTATCTTTTTTTGTATCTTGAAACTGAAAATGTATAAAAGATTAAATATTTATATAGAGAATGGGTCTGTTCTGCCATAGAGTTAGGATGAGGCAATTTTGGATGGGGAAAATGCCCTCTTGAAATACTTAGTTTTTTACATGTGCTTATTTTGCAGTCCCAAAGAAAATTCATGAGTCCTTAAGTTTACTTTGGTTTATAGCTTAGAATTGGGGAAATGTTGCCAGTTTTTTTCAGTCTGTCTGTGCATGCTGCTGTCATAAGTTCATAAATGTTGAGAGGAAATACTGGTACTTCCTGCGACTCTGCCGTCTGCAGCTAGCACCATCCCTAGTTCTGCCGGGAAACAAAGCTGTCCTTAAGACAGTCACCACCTCTTTATACAGGCTTGTTGCTGCTCTCCCCAGAGATGGATTGTTTAACCAGTGAGAGGCTCCGTATTCCACTGGGATGAGCCAAAGAGCAAGTCTGGGGTATTAGCAGTCTGTGGTTTCTACAGTGATGCCCTGGCTCTGGCCCAGAGTCAAGCATTCATTTGGAATTAACACTGGATCTGAGAGAACTAATTCTGTTCTGCTAGGTTTGAGATAAGAGAGAGAGGAATAATGTCAAGGACAGCACATGTGGCCAGAACTCTAGTTGTAGTCTCTTGAATGCCAGGTGTATAGCCAACTCTGATCGTCTAACGGTTGATAATAGAATTCATAGAATAGTATGATCGGTAATTTTAGCCTCTTGGCAAATCTTTAACAACCATCAAAATGTGACATGATAAAGATGAGTAGTACCCAAGAGACCGCAGTCATGTGGGAGAATCAGGAACGACTGCCATTTTTATAATAGCACAGCCCTAATGGTTTATCTACATGGGGCCTCTCAGGTTCCCTTACCTCCATGAGGACTCCTTGTATATTACTCCGGCTGGTTGGGATGAAGTTGCTTGTTTTAAGTTCCTTGAGATCATGATTGGCATTTTACAGGAGAAAGCTCAAACTTTTGAAAAAGTTCTGTGGTTTTATGGGGATAAAAGCCTACTGAAGTATTTGCACCACAAGGAGCAGCAAACAAGGGGCTCTTTGTGAGCAGGGTTTCTGTAGGCCCCGGGACACCCTAAGTCTACGCTCCTAGATTTTTACACCTTTTTATGACCTGGAACTATTTGAGGGATTTTGTCCTTTTAAAGGACAAGGTCTCCAGGAACGAAAGAGTCCCAGAGAAACCTGTGGTGGTGGTGGTGGCGGCGGCCACGGGAGAATTGCGCTGCAGTCCTATAAACCAGCAGTTTGTTGGCCATAGAGGCAAGCCCTTCCCCAGCACAACACAACTCCCTTTTCTCCACCCTCCTCCCGCCCCTGCCCTTGCATCCTCAGCCTGTTAATAAACATACTGATATGGAGCTTTAGCAAACCATCTACTATATTCTGACCACTTACATTATGGTCATGCCATTGTGTGCTATTCCTGGGGAAGGGAAATGGGTCCATTCGCAAGATTTAAGGGAAAAATAGTTAAGGATCAGGATTGCGAAAGGAGAAACGTCCTTCAGTATTTAAAATGCTTTTTTAATGATACCCAAAGAGTACTTTGTGGTTCTAGCTGGGCCCACCTGAAATGAACTGACCGTGAACAAGCCTTAAGTGAGTTTTAGGGACACTGCTGGTCATCTCACCTCAGCCACCTCTCTGTCTGCTTAGGATACCGGAAATCTTTGCTATTCAAGTAGTGTTGTCCTTTGCTGAATGAAGTAATTGTTGTCATCCACTGTGCCACCTGCCTAGCAGAAAGACTGCTATGAACTTTTTCTTATGCAATAGTCCTTGGTACTTCTAATATTTTTAGTAAGAGAAAATTTTCTATACTAGAATCTCCCACTGCCAGAAAACACAATACCAGTAAGGTTCACTAGAATACTGACCCATCTGCTTCATAGACTATATTTCCTTTGGGTAGGACATTAGCTTTTTATTACAAAACTCAACTACCGTAAGCAAAAATATGACATCTAGAAGCACAGTTTTAACCAGGATGTTTAACAGTGTTTTGTGAAATTTAAGGGTCTCTTTAAATGAGGTAAGTGGGTTTATATGACTTCATTTTAGCCATATGTGGGTACCCTGCATTTGAAAAAAGAAAATTTCCTCAAACAAGCAAGGGAGGATAGAGACTTTCGCTTGAGGCATCTGTTGGGAATCTGGTTTTCTCAGCAGCAGCGGGGCAAGTATGCCGTTTTATGTTAAACACCGCCAAGGTGTGATGCAGGGGAAGAAGGAGAGCTATGCTTAACTCTAATAAAAAAGTCCCCTGTGTTCCTGTGGGTGTTTGCTGTGATTAACAGAAACTTTCTGCAGAATTAGCTACATGTAATCTTGTTGCTAATGGGCTGTTACCCCACTTGCGTCGGCACCCCGTGCTTCACTACAGTGGCCGGCAGTAGCCAAAGACGGAGTGGTTCATGGAGACAGATCTCTCAGAGGCTGCAGCTAATTCCAGCTATTTCTGAGTTGGGCTTTTGACTTAACTGCTACTCTAGCCTTCGTGGTGGCACCTTCTCTCCTAGAAAATTCATTCCTCAAAGGCAAAGCTTTAAAACCAGAGCCAGTCGATTCTAGTTACCGATGCAACACACATCGTGTATTTCTTCCCATGGCACCACTGACACGATGCCATGTTCCAGAACTGGGAAGCTCAGTCTGCTCTGACCCTGTGGTCTGGGGGGATTTGATGATTTGCGTTGTTAGGACTTTTGAACCTTTTCATTTGATTACATTTCTGGGTCTCATGTTAAGCTAAAGGACATCCAGGAATATTTAATGTTCGATATTTAATGCAACTGGCCCAGCAACATTAAAGGGGATTCCTGCCGCCAACGCGGGAGGCTGTGGGCTAGACGTTTTGCACTGTTTTTATACATGTATTCGTATCCTCTTATCACCTCAGACTCAGACAAAAGGCCTTTTAAATGGAGATTTAAACTACTGCCATTTATGTAAAATAATGTACTGTGACCAATTTGCTTTAAATGGAAAATAAAGTGCTTTCTTTAAGGGAAGTAGTTGGTGTGTATTGGTGTGTCTCCTGAACTCTTTTGCCTCGAGGGAAGCCTGTGTTAGAGCTGGGCCGCTCCGCCGGCTCCTGAGGTGTCCCGTCCTGCGGGCCTGTTATCTCTGGCCCTAAACACCCCGTTTCCTGGTGGTTACTTTGTCTCGTTTTATAGGCCAGGGGTACTGCTTGTTTGGGCATTTTGTCAGCAGCACTATTTTTAATCATGTCTTTAGGATAGCCCGGCAAGAACTACAGGTCATTTACTAAGGGATTTTCCTGTGGGTCTTTAGGAGGTTCCATAAGTAGGTAAAAAGTCCTCACTGGCCCAGTCAGAATATGTGCTGCTAAAGACTCAATGGCTAATTGATGCTTGAGGTGAAGTAAAATAAAGGAAAGCTTAAGAGAGGAAACTTAAGCTTTATGGGATTTAAGACTAAGCGGCTTAGTCTTAAAAAGAGTTTTTAGATGACAACTGTATAATCATATTAAAGGAAAAGAGATGTGGGGACAGGGACACTGTAGAAGGAATAAAGTTCAATTTAGGGTGTTTTGTCATTTCTGAGTAAATCCTCACACATGTTCCACAGAAAAAGGATGTAAATCATTGTGCAGGTGGTGGAGCTGGATATCCCTTCTAGGAAGTAAGGACAACAACAATTTATTGAACACATATTGAACTTTATCTTACCAACTCGAATTTTCAACCTAGCAACTACTAGCAGTTACCTCAGGGCTGCAAGGGACTTTCTTGTTCTACCGGGTGCACTTATTACTTAGATTTGTTATAACGAACATGTATTTTGTAATGAAAAATTTTTTTCTAGCAGGTAATTCAGACAATTCATAGAAGAGCATTTTGCCAGTCTCTATAGTCATCTGCACCTTAAAATCGTTCTTTGAATTCATCTCGTTATGTGGATCAAACCGAGCGGAGGACTAGAAGAGAGACGGAGTGTATTATTTAGAAGCTGTAGTTGGAAGCATGCAGACGTTTTAACGAACTGCTGGACTGCCCCTGAGAGAGTCATTAGCTTCTGGATTTCCCTTCATGCCTGTCAGGATGCACTGAAGAGAAGGATCTTTGGTGCCAGAGTTGCCCTGCAATGAGGAGACAATTGCTGCCCTTTGCAGCAGCTGCACTGGGTTCCATTTGAGATGCGGCTCTCCGGCAGGGTGGGCACAAAGGATGGCGTCGGGCAGAGGGCCTCTTGCCGATGCTACGGTACTAGATCACGGACCACCTGTGACTCCTTTTCTGTGTACTCACTGCCTTTAATTTCTATTAAGTTAACATTTGTCAACAACTCATGTTAAACTATAGGGACACATTTTCTTTCAGAGACTCAGGCAAGCAAACACTTGTACTCTTTAAAAATTTCTGATGCTAAAAATATATAGGATGCATTTGAATAGTTGAGCTTTACACTGTTCTTTGATCCTGCTGTGATAAATGCTCTAGTGAACTAATTAGCAATCCAACAAAGAAGGAAGTAAAAATTCCCCAGAGAGGCCCTTTGATCCAAGAAGTGCCCAGCAGGCCACAGAGCAGGTGTTTGCGTGCGGACGCCCGGCCCACACGCGGCACCCGCTCTCAGCGCCAGTGTCCGCCGCCACTGCCGCACCCGGGCTCAGCGCGGCGCAAGCGCCTGGAAGTCTGGGAGAATTTCAGCCACCTTCCGGCGGAGTTGCTCTCGCCTTTCTTCTTTTATTCTTTCCTCTTTCATAAATTTTACAAACTTCTTCCATGTCTCAAATGTGATCCAGAGAGTCCTCCTTTAAACAGAAAAGGAAGAAAAGTTAAACTCGATGGAAAGGTTGACTTTCCATCTGAAGTACATTAAAAACTGTAGAAGAATTCTTTGAACACAGTGTTAAAAGATACGGAGCTCAAATTGGAAATGGGACAGTGAGAAATGCTAATGAAGAAAATACAGCGGCGAAACAGGATGGAGGGACTGCTAGGTCATTTTTATTTTCCATCAGGCGATCAGGGAAACCCTCTGTGAGGTGACATTTGGGCAGAGCACCCAGGGGCCTCTGAACACGCAGGCCATGAGACACCCCCAGGTGATCTGATCACAGCCTGCGTCTTGTGCTCAAGACAGGACCAGTGGACCAAAGGCTCCAGCAGCCAAAGCCCTCAAGGCAAAGATGTTGGAGAAGCAAATGCAGCACCACAGTTACAGGCACTGAGGCCCAGGTACTTACAGACTTATGGACCTACCTCCCGTAGTGCACTTCGCAGATACTGCCTTTTTTATAAACTGAAGGTATGTAGCAACCCTGCACTGAGCGAGTCTGTCGGCACCACCTTTCCCAATAGCATCTGCTTACTTCGTGTTTCTATGTTGCATTTTGGTAATTCTCGCAATATTTCCAACATTTTCATTATCATGGTATTTGTTACGGTGATCTGGGATCAGTGACCTTTAATGTGAACATTGTAACTGTTTGAGGCATGAACCACGCCCATATGAGACAGCAAACTTAACTGATAAATGTGTGTGTCCTGACTGCTTGACTAGCCATTCCATCTCTCTCCCTCTCCTCAGGCCTCCGTATTCCCTGAGACACAATGATAACTGAAATTAGGATTGAAATTAGGTGAGTTAATAACCCTGCAGTGGCTTCTGTGTGTTCAAGTGAAAGGAAGAGTCACATGTCTCTCACTTTAAATCAAAAGCTAGAAATGATTAAGCTTAGTGAGGAAGGCATGTCAAAAGCCAAGACAGGCCAAAAGCTAGGCATCTTTTGCCAAAAAGTCAAACTGTGAATGCAAAGGAAAGGTTCCTGAAGGAAATTAAAAGTGCTAGTCCAGTGAACATACAAATACTAAGAAAGCAAAACAGCCTTATTGCCGATAGGGAGAAAGTCTGAATAGTCTGGATAGACGATCAAACCAGCCATGACATTCTCTTCAGCCAAAGCCTAATCCAGAGCAAGGCCCTAACTCTTCAATTCTAGAAAGGCTGAGAGATGAAGAAGGTGCAGAAAAGCTGGAAGCTAGCAGAGGTGGTTCATGAGGTTTAAGGAAATAACCATCTCCGTAACATAAAAGTGAAGGGAAAGCAGCAGGTTCTCCAGAAGATCCAGCCAAGATAATTCATGGCGGTGGCTACACTGCACAACAGGTTTTCACTGTAGATGAAACAGTTTTATTGTGGAAGATGATGCCATTTAAGACTTTCTTAGAGAGAAGTCAGTGCCTGGCTTCAAAGCTTCAAAGGACAGCCTAATTCTCTTGTTAGGGCCTAAGGCAGCTGGTGACTTGAAGTTGAAGCCAGTGCTCCTTGACCATTCCAAAAATCAGGGCCCTTAAGAATTCTGCTAAATCCACTCTGCCCGTGCTCTATAAATGGAGCAATAAAGCCTGGATGACAGCACATTTGTTTACAACATGGTTTACTATCTTAAGCGCACTGTTGAGACCTATTGCTCAGAAAGAAAAGATTCCTTGCAAAATTGGACTGCTCACTGACTATGCACTTGGTCGCCCAGGAGCTCTGATGGAGATGGACAATGAGATTGTTTTCATGCCTGCTGGCACAATATCTATTCCGCAACCCATGGATCAAGGAGTCATTTTGACTTTCAAGTCTTTATCATTTAAGAAATACATTTCTTAGGGCTATACCTCTCTATATAGTGATTCTTCTGATGCATCTGGGCAAAGTAAATTGAAAAACTTCTGGAAAGGATTCACCATTCTAGATGTCATTAAGAACATTCATGATTCACGGGAAGAGGTCAAAATATCAACATACACAGGAGTGAAGAAGAAGTCGATTCCAACCATCATGGGTTGAGGGGTTCCAGACTGGAATGGAGGAAGTAAGTGCAAATGTGGGGGAAACAGCAAGAGAACTAGAATTAGAAGTGGAGCCTGAAGATGGGATGGAACTGCTGCAATCTCATGATACAACTTTAATGGACGAATGGTTGCTTCTTATGGCTGAGCAAAGAAAGTGGTTTCTTGAGAGGCGATCGACTCCTGGGGAAGATTGTTGAAATGACAACAAAGGATTTAGAATATTACATAAACTTAGTTGATAAAGCAGCAACAAGGGATGAGAGGATTGACTCCAATTTTAGAAGAAGTTCTACTGTGGGTAAAATGCTACCAAACAGTATCATATACTACAGAGAAATTGTGAAAGGAAGAGTCAATCGGTGCAGTCAACTTCACTGTTGTCTTTTTAAAGAGATTGCTGCGGCCACCTCAACCTTCAGCAATCACCCTCCTAATCAGTCAGCAGTCAGTTACATCGAGGCAAGACCTTCCTGAAAGCTCAGATGATGGTTAGCCTTTTTAGCAATAAAAAATTAAGGTAAGTACATTGTTTTTTAAAACAATTCTAATGTACATTTAATAGTATAGTATGAACATAACTTTTATGAGTACTGGGAAATAAAAATTCACTCGACTCACTAATTATGACATTCGCTTTACTGCAGTGGTCTGGAACTGAGCCCACAGTATCTCTGAGGTGTGCTTGTGTATACTGTTTAAAACGCCACTGGTAACATCACCTCCAACAATGAACACCACCACCCTTGAATTTTAGTTGAGAAAAGATTACCCTAATGTCCAGGTTCTGGAATCAACGGTTCTGGAGAATCACAAGTAGAAGCAAGGATTATCTGCTGTCAGAGGGGAGACATACAGTGGCCTTTTAGGATAACCAACTACCCGCACACTAGGGATGTGAAGGTAAGCCAGATAGTCTCTGCCCACAGACGGAGTTACCCCGGTGAACAGATCACTTCAATGCAGTGAGGAGCTGTCACGGTGGAGATAAGCACTGGGTACTTCTCCAGTCTGGTGGTGAGGGACATCACAAGTTTTTGAAAGATTATCTGAACTGAATTTTTGTCAGACAAAAGGCTTTCCTAGAAGAGGGTATGTCTTGAGTAAAGGCAAAACAGGCTAGAATAGCATGGTGTGTTTAAGGAATTATAAGCAGAGTTATGTTGCTGAAACAAAAATGCAGAGTAGCTAAGTTTATATTTTCACAACTCGAGGCACAGATGGGATTTCTTCTAGCTTCTTGACCTTCTCATGAAACCCTGGAATGCATCACAGTCCCCATTAACTCTATGGCTGATGGTGGTTTGCTATTTCTGATAATGTTGATTTTTGTTGCTGGAAGTTAAAAACTAAAAGGCTACAAGGAGTGCAGCTGCTTCATTTGCTTTCTTCCTTTGTCCATCCAGGCCTCCACTTAGAGCCACTGTCCTCGACTATCTGCCCACTCAGTCCTTGCCTGTCTCCCACTCTTATCTCTGTTCACATCTTTCTCCTGGCTACCCCTCCACTTTTGACTTCTACATTTCATCTCCTACTCTTCTCCCCTGATGGAAATGCTCTGCCCCCGCTAGAGGAAATCTTCCTAGACCATCATTGCCTGCATTTATCTTTCCTTCCTCTGAACTCCTACAGCATGTGGTCACAATCACTGGTTTGGTACTTACTTAGGGTATGTGTATAAGTATGTATCTAATCTGTTACCTTTTTTTTTTTTTAAAGATTTTATTTACTTATTTGACAGAGACACAGCAAGAGAGGGAACACAAGCAGGGGGAGTGGGAGAGGGAGAAGCCGGCTTCCCGTGGGGCAGGGAGCCCGATATGGGGCTCGATCCCTGGACTCTGGGATCATGACCGGAGCTGAAGGCAGACGCTTAACGACTGAGCCATCCAGGCGCCCCTCTAATCTGTTACCTTTCTACTGAATTATGAGCCAGATACCATGTTATTATTTTTTATGCTTGGCAAATATGATTTGATAGATGAGCTATGGATGTATTATGTAATAAATGTGATTTAAGTCACAACATGAGAGTTCTTACCCTGTGGTCCACAAACTCCTTGACATTTTATGTAACACTGTATGGGATGTGCATAGGTGCATTTTTGGGGGTCTTGGTATGTGATTTATTACTGTGAAGGGACCTATGACTACAAAATGCTTCAGAAATATAGTACCAAGGCAATATTGGAAATATAAGAAGTATTTCTTTGTCGCTTGTTAGAGTCTTTGTTTTAAAATGTATTTTGTGGGGCGCCTGGGTGGCTCAGTCAGTCAAGCATCTGCCTTCGGCTCAGGTCATGATCCCGGGGTCCTGGGATCAAGCCCCGTGTCAGGCTCCCTGCTCAGCGGGGAGCCTGCTTCTCCCTCTCCCACTCCCCCTGCTTGTGTTCCCTCTCTCACTGTCTCTCTCTCTGTCAAATGAATAAATAAAATCTTTAAAAAAAAAGAAATAAAATGTATTTTGTCTGACATAAGTATTTCTACCCCGGTTTTCTTTTCACTTCCTTTTGCATGATAAATGTTTCTCCATCCCCTTACTTTCAATCTTTAGGTGTCTTTTGGTCTGAAATGAGTCTCTTGTAGGCAGCATATAGATGGGTCTTGCTTTGTTTTCCATTCTGTCATCCTATGTCTTTTGATTGGAGCATATAGTCCATTACATTCAAAGTAATTTGATAGGTATGTGCCTATTGCCATTGTTTCATGGTTGTTTTTGTAGTTCTTTGCTCCTTTCTTCTCTTGCTCTTCTCTCATGGTTTGCTGGCTTGCTTTAGTGATATACTTAGATTCCTTTCTCTTTATTTTTTCCATATCTATTAAAGGTTTTTGATTCGTGGTTACCATTAGGTTTACATATAACATCTTCTGCATATAGTGGTCTATATTAAGTTGATGGCTGTTTAAATTTGAACCCATTATAAAGGCACCAAATTTTTACTCCCTGCTTCCCCCAACCACCATGTTTTAGGTATATGGTATCATACTTTATATTCTTTTATTTTGTGAGTCTCTTGACCAATTTTTATAGATATACTTAATTTTACTGCTTTTATGCTTCCTACTTTTCTTACTCCTGATTATGGTCTTTCCTTTCCACTCAAAGAGTCCCCTTTAGGGTGCCTGGGTGGCTCAGTTGGTTAAGCGACTGCCTTCAGCTCAGGTCATGATCCTGGAGTCCCGAGATCGAGTCCTGCATCAGGCTCCCTGCTCAGCGGGGAGTCTGCTTCTCCCTCTGATCCTTCCCCCTCTCATGTGCTCTCTCTCTCAAATAAATAAATAAAATCTTAAAAAAAAAAAGAGTCCCCTTTAACATTTTTTGTAAGGCTAGTTTAGTGGTGGTGAATTTCTTTAATTTTTGTTTGTCTGGGAAACTGTCTCCTATTCTGAAAGATAACCTTGCTGGATAGAATATTTGTGGTTGCAATTTTTTTTCTTTCAGCACATTGAATATACCATGTCACTCCCTTCTGGTCTGCAAATGTTGCTGAAAAATCAGCTGATAGCCTTATAGGGTTTCCTTTGTATGTAACTGTTTTCTCTTGCTGCTCTTAAAACTCTCTATCACTACCTTTTTGCCATTTTAATTACTATGTGTTTTGGTGTAAAAAGAGACAAAGTAGATTTGTCAATTACAATTACTACATAATTGTAAAGGGAACAGTCTAACAAGAAGATATAACAATTGTAAATGACTATGCACCCAACATGAGAGCACCCGAATACATAAAGCAGCCAGTAAACATAAAGGAAGTAATCAATAGTAATAGCAATAATAGTAGGACACTCTAACATCCCATTTATATCAATGGATAGATCATCCAAACAGAAAATCAACAAGGAAACAATAGATTGGAATGACACATTGGACCAGATGGATCTAACAGATATATTCAGAACATTCCATCCTAAAATAGCAGAATACACATTCTTTTCAAGTGCACATGGAACATTCTCAGAACAGATCAGATGTTATGACACAGACCAAATCTCAACAAATCCAGAAAGATCAGAGTTATACCATGCATCTTTTCCGACCACAATACCATGAAACTAGAAATCATTCGTAAGAAAAAATCTGGAAATAACACAAATACATGGAGGTTGAATAACATTCTACTAAACAATGAATGGGTCAGCCAAGAAATCAAACAGGAAGTCAAAAAATACATGGAGGCAAATGAAAATGAAAATAAAATGGTCCAAAATCTTTGGTTTATGGGCAGAGCTGTTCCAAGAGGGAAGTTTATGGCAACACAGGCCTACCTCAAGAAGAAAAACCTCAAAACTAACCTTATACCTAAAGGAGCTAGAAAAAGAAAAAACAAAACCCAAAACCGGTAGAAGGAAGGAAATAAGACTAGAACAGAAATAAACAAAATTGAAGCTAAAAACAAAAATGAAACAAAAAAGACCACAATAGAACAGATCAATGAAACCAGGACCTGGTTCTTTGAAAAGATCAACAAAATTGCTAAACCTTTAGCCAGACTCATCAACAAAAAAAATAGGACTCAGAAATGAAAGAGGGGGTGCCTGGGTGGCTCAGTTAAGCGTCTGCCTTCAGCTCATGTCATGATCCCAGGGTCTTGGGATCAAGCCCCGCATTGGGCTCCCTGCTCAGTGAGGAGTCTGCTTTTCCCTCTGCCCCTCCCCCCTGCTCATGCACTCTCTCTCTCAAATGAATAAAAAAACAACCTTAAAAAAAAATGAAAGAGGAGAAATAATAACCAACACCACAGAAATACAAAGGATTGTAAGAGAATATTATGAAACGCTCTATGCCAACAAATTGGACAACCTAGAAGAAATGGATAAATTCCTAGAAACATATAACCTCCCAAAACTGAACCAGGAAGAAATAGAAAATTCGAACAGACCAGTTACCAACAATCAAATTGGATCAGTAACCACAAAACTCCCAACAAACGAAAGTCCAGGACCAGATGGCTTCACAAGTGAGTTTGACCAAACATTTAATTTTTTTTTTTTTACTTATTCGTTCGAGACACAGAGATACAGAGAGAGTGAGCATGAGCAGGGGGAGAAGCAGAGGGAGAGGGAGAAGCAGGCTCCCCGCCGAACAGGGAGCCTGACGTGGGCCTCAACCCCAGGACCCTGGGATCATGACCCGAGCCAAAGGCAGACGCCCAACCATCTGAGCCACCCAGGAGCCCTGACCAAACATTTAAAGAGGAGTTAAGATCTATTCTTCTCAATCTATTCCAAAAAGTAGTAGGAGGGGACGCCTGGGTGGCTCAGTTGGTTAAGCACCTACCTTCAGCTTGAGTCATGATCCTGGGGTCCTGGGATCAAGTCCTGCATCAGGCTTTTGCTCAACAGGGAGCCTGCTTCTCCCTGTCTGCCACTCCCCCTGCTGTGCTCTCTGACAAATAAATTAAAAAAAAAAAAGTAGAGGAAGGAAAGCTTCCAAATTCATTCTGTATGAGGCCAGCATTACCCCAATACCAAAACCAGATAAACACACTATAAGAAAGTGGTGCCTGGGGGCTCAGTTGGTTAAGCATCTGACTCTTGATCTCAGGGTTGTGAGTTCAATCCCCACATTGGCCTTCAAGCTGGGCATGGAGCCAACTTAAAAAAAAAAAGGCACTACAAAAAAGAGACCTACAGGGCGCCTGGGTGGCTCAGTTGGTTAAGCGACTGCCTTTGGCTCAGGTCATGATCCTGGAGTCCCGGGATCGAGTCCCACATCGGGCTCCCTGCTCAGCAGGGAGTCTGCTTCTCCCTCTGACCCTCTTCCCTCTCGTGCTCTCTATCTCTCATTCTCTCTCTCTCAAATAAATAAAGTCTTTAAAAAAAACAAAAAAAAACAAAAAAAACAAAAAGACCTACAGGCCAATATCTCTAATGAACACAGACACAAAAATCCTCAACAAAATACTAGTAAACCTAATCCAACAATACATTAAAAGAATCATTCACCACAATCAAGTGCGATTTATTCCTGGGATGCAAGGGTGGTTCAATATTCACAAATCAATGTGATACATCAACAAGAGAAATGATCATTTCAGTAGATGCAGAAAAAGCATTTGACAATGTACAACATCCATTCATGATAAAAACTCTCCACAAAGTAGGTTTAGAGGGAACATACCTCAACATAATAAAGGCCAGATACGAAGGAAAGAGAGAAAGAAAGAACAAAAGGCCATACATGAAAAACCCACAGCTAACATCATACTCAGTGGCGAAAGATGGAGAGCTTCCCCCCTTATCAGGAACAAGACAAGGATGCCCCACTCTCACCATTTTTATTCAACATAATACTGGAAGTCCTAGCCATAGCAATCAGACAAGAAAAAGAAATAAAAATCATCCAAATTGGTAAGGCAGAAGGTAAAACTTTCACTATTTGCAGATGGCATGATACTATAGAAAGCCCTAAAGACTCCACCAAAAAATTAGTAGAATAAATGAATTCATAAGGTTGCAGGATACAAATTCAATATACATAAGTCCATTGCATTTCTATACACCAGTAATGAATTAACAGAAAGAGAAATTAAGAAAACAGTTCCATTTACAAGTGCACCAAAAATAATAAAATCCCTAGGAATAACTTTAAGGAGGTGAAAGACTTTTGCTCTGAAAATTATAAAACATTGATGAAAGAAATGGAAGATGATGCAAACAAATGGAAAGATATCCCAAGCTCATAGATTGGGAGAACAGATATTGTTAAAATGTCCATACAACTCAGTTAATCTACAGATTTAATGCAATCCCTATCAGAATACCAATAGCATTTTTCACAGAACCAGAACAAATAATCCTAAATTGGTATGGAACCACAAAAAACTCCAAATAGTGAAAGCAGTCTTGAAGAAGAACAAAACTGGAGGTATCACAGTCCCAGATTTCAAGATATACTACAAAGCTGTGGTAATCAAAACAGAATGGCAAGAGCACAAAAAAAGACATGCTGATCAATGGACTAGAATAGAGAGCTCAGAAATAAACCCATGATTATATGGGCAATTAATTTTCAACAAAGGAGGTAAGAATATGCAATGGGAAGAGGACAGTCTGTTCAACAAATGTGTTGGGTAAACCAGACAGCTATATGCAAAAGAGAGAAACTGGACCACTTTCTTAGTACACCATACAGAAAAACTTAACATATTTAAAGACCTAAATGTGAGAATTAAAACCATGTAAATCCTAAAAGAGAGTATAGGCTGTAATTTCTTGGACATCAGCCATAGCAACATTTTTCTAGATAGGTTTCCTAAGGCAAGGGAAACAAAAGCAAAAATAAACTATTGGGACTGTATCAAAATAAAAAGCTTCTGCAAAGGAAACAATTAACAGAACAAAAAAAGACAGCCTACAAAATGGAGAAGCTATTTGCAAATGATATATCCAATGAGGGGTTAGTATCCAAAATATATAAAGAACTTACACAACTCAACACAAAAAAACAATCCAATTAAAAAATGGGCAGAAGACATGAAGACATATTTCTCCAGAGAAGACATACAGATGGCCAGCCAGTGCATGATAAGATGCTCAACATCACTCATCATCAGGGAAATGCAAATCAAAACCCTAAGAAATAACAAGTGTTGGCAAGGATGTGGAGAAAAAGGAACCCTTGTGTACTGTTGGTGGGAATGCAAACTGATGCAGCTGCTGTGGAGAACGATGGAGGTTCCTCAGAAAATTAAAAATGGAACTACCCTATGATCCAATAATTCCACTGGGTATTTACTCAAAGAATATAGAAACACGAATTTGAAAAAATATAAGCACCTCTATGTTTATTGCCCAGGCACCACCATTTGTTATTTGTGTACCTTGGGCAACCGACCTGCTTGTAGCTTCAGTGTGCTTGCCTGAAAATGAAATTCCTCACTCGGCCCCCTCCTCTCTGGCGTGTATGAAAGCCCTGTCAAGCTGTCCTGTGCCACATCGGGCAGCCGCCCCAGGGCGTCTCTCAGTCTGTACACAGCAGCTGAGAAACAGAAAGAAAGTAGAGGTGGGCAGACAGGATGTTTAACAACACTTAAACAATGACAGTAAACAAAAAGTAGCTCTTATTTGGGGGCTAAGCATGTGTCGAGTGAGGTATTGTGTTACCCTGTTTAGTCTTCTCAACAACGCCCTAAGATTGGTTCTGTTGTTATCCTCATTTTCCAAAAGAGGAATGGGGAGGCTCTGAAAGGTTATCTGTGCAGGGTCACACACAGACCCTGAGTCTCAAATTTCAACCTTCAAAGTGAAGCATTTATTCAAAGACAAGTCCTCTGAGTACCCTCACTCATTGCTTATTTTCTTCTAGATCAAATTAGAATCAACTTGCTTATCGTTTTCCCAGCCCGCAGATTTCAGTAACCTGTAAAGCAAGCAAGGGTGAGCAGGGTTTGCTGGTGGTGGCGACACCTTAGTGGCAAGAGAGGAACACTTTCATAAACACCAGACATTAGCACAGGCACATACACACAAATGAAAACACAGCAACCAAAAATTAATCTGGGTGTAGTGAGGAAGGGGTCCCTTCTCCACCTAAACTGCAGTCTTCCTGCCTCAGAGCTTGGAGGCATATGCCCACCACGTCATGCTCCATAAGCAATGACTACTGATCATCGAAACACAGATTGTTTGTTTACTTGCAAGGGGAAGTATGTAATGAAATTTAGAACATGTCTTTCCAAAATATTTAAAATTAGAAATCCAAGAAAAAAAACATTGACCTCAGTGGTGCTGACATGGGTGTCCACTTGACAGTAATTCATTAGGCTGTTTCTGTATGATTTAAGTACTTTTCTGTATTTGTGTTATATTTCACAATAAATGTTAACAACTGAACTTCAAAGATAAACCTGTATGACTAACAGACAGTACACTTTGCTCAGGTGTGATTCATGTATTTCTCATCTTTTTACCCTCTGGACAGCCCCTGTGAGGCAGGAAGGGCAGGCATCCTCCTCCCCCTTTTAAGATGGGGACCCTGGAGTTCCAGGGGTTTCCACGTAGTCAGTGCGTGAGCTGAGACTCTCCCCGCTGTCTGGTATATGTTTTACTACCCAGATCTCCCAGCCCCCACCTCATCTTTCAGCCATATTCTGGGCATAGAATATGCTGCGGAAGGGTTGTGAAGTCTGAGTGAGTTTCCTCAGAGATTGGAAACTCACCTGTCATGATGTTGCCCTGCAATCTCACGCTTGCTCTGGGAATCGGTCTTGGCCTCCCTGACCATGTTAAACCAGGCCCTGAATATCTTTTTCTGAAGAAGATGCACCCGCAGTTTTTGTACTTCTTCCTCCATATCAGTCAGGTACTGGGGATGAGGGCAGGAACAGAAGTGAGACAAACAATGTCGTAGACAAAGAATTAGAGCAAATAAACAGTACAAAAGAGAACTGCAACCAATACAAAAGAACAAAGGACACTGGGGGCATAAAGAGAAAAAGATAACATGGCAGCCAAGATAATATCCTCTGCAATGTATAAAAAAAAACAATGGAGCCAGAGGTGTGGAAACAGTTCTAAGCCTGAGGGGGTAGGTTTCTAACAAAATTACTTGAGCAATTATGGGACAAGAAACAAGAAATGAGTATAAAAACAAAAGCTAATGTAATGATACATTACAGTTTATGAACAGTTTATGGACACTGTGAAAAATGTTTTATACTAAGAAAGAAGTGATGTGACATTTTCATATTCATTTCAAAGCAAGGAACTGGATTGACTATTCTATATTGTTCTTGAAAAAACAATGGTTATGGACATCTGGATTGCATCTAATTTTCTTACATAGGATTGAGCAGAGACATATATTTAAAGCTTCCTTCTCTGTGGCCTTACCTGTTGCCAGCTCCGGATAACTCTCCTAAGCAATATTTGGCAATAGAGTTGATCGGCCCGGGCTGTGTTCCTAGCCAGGATTTCCTGACTATACTGGAACCAGGACAGCAGGCATTTTCTCTGTAGAGCCAAAGAGTGATGTTCTTCGGCCACCTGGACAATTTTTTAAATGAGAAAAGGAAATTATTCCTTATATGTTTAATCATTTAAGGAAATACACATCACCTTGGCAAATGATGCTATAAACTACACGTAGGCAGTTACAGAGGGAAAAATCTTAAGGGCATTCAGACTATGTCTTAAGAGCTCTGACTACTGACCCTATCTTATAGGGGTTTTAGATTCACATCATGCACAGCCTTTCAGCGCTGACTCCCCGAAGACCACAGCGACTGGCTGGTTATTAGGAAAATGGAATAAACCTCCAAAGCCATTATTCCACTTGTGTCAAGTTTTGAAGTGCGTGGCTGATGATATTCTCAGTTTGTTCTCCTGGAGCTTGGACAGCAACTCCATAATAAACCTCTCTATTATGTACTTAACCACCGTCTAATTGGGGAAATGCCAATACTTTCAATTAGTTTTATAGTATGAGCTGTCACCAGCATTGAAATTTAGACATTATCAATAAACCACAAAACCATTTGATAGGAAAACAACATGATGAATAATTAAATGTCTTACCAACTTAAAAGGGTCAGAGAGAGCATCATTCTATCAAAATAAACATGTAACTCAGAGTTTATGAGTTTTAAAAGGTAACTGTTATATTCTTTTAAGAGGCAGGAGGGAAAAACCCTTCTCTCTTAATCCTGTCCAATCACACATTTTTCTAAGCCTTGCCTAGCCAGCCAGCACCGTGAATGGGAATGATCCAAGTGAATCTCTTAACAGTCCAATTTATTGGCCAAAATGACCATCCAGGAGGTCACTGTGGCACCTGAGACCGCTGTCTGGCCTGACTCATCCCACCTGTGAGCCAAAAGGCACGGGGAGTCTCCTATGCTCCTTGCTCTTCGTCCTCTGGGAAAACAGAGAACCAGGAAGAAAAAGATTATCAGAAGGTCTCACAGAAGCTCGGAAAATGGTTTTTGGATTAAATATCCTATAGTACACATGAGTTTAAGGGAAAATGCTAAGTAACTCTTCCGAAAAAATGTTACAAACAAGGCAGGGACTATTTAACTGGACCTTTCTTTTTTCTTAATTTTTTTCTATCCCTTCCTGGAAGCCAACTAAGACGGGTAAAGAAGCTACCCGTTCCTTTTACTGTCCTCCAGAACTTTTCCTTTTACTTCTTTTTATTTTTTAACTTTCAACTGGTGGTTGCCATCTACATAAACTCTCTGATCCTTATACAGTTTAACGGTGTGCCAGAACCGGGCCGCGTTCCTGGGCTATGTTCACAGGTGCTCGCTACACTTTAGCTTTGTAACCAACGTGCTATGTGACTTTAAGCAAGTCAGTTCTCCTAAGGCTCAGTGCCCTTATTACAAATGGAAAGAGGTGGAGAGGACTGTTAATGTTCTAGAATTCTGTTATCTTGTTGTGATAGACTGAATAGTGGCCCCAAGGGATGGCCACGTCCTGATCCCTGGAACCTGTAAATATGCTACCTTAGGTGGTAAAAGGGATTTTGCAAATATGATTAAGTGAAGGATCGTAAAATGGGGAGATTATCCTGCATGATATGCAAGAGCCCTAAATGTAATCACAAGAATCCTTGTCAGAGGGAGGCGGGAGGGTCAGCATCAGTACGTGTGACCTGAAAGCAGAGAGCAGAGTGATTCGAGGAGGGAGCTGAGAGCAACAGGATGCAGGTGGCCACTGGAAGGTGAAAAAGGCACGGAAACAGACTCCACTCCCCTTGGAACCATGAGAAAGAATGTGCCCTGCTGACACTCTGACCTTGGCCCAGCAAGTCCAGTTTTAAGTTAATAAATGTGTTATTTTAAGCCACTAAGGTTGTGGTAATTTGTTGTAACAGCAATAGGAAGCTAATACACTTGTTATGAGCTAGAGAGGTGATTCCCAAAATGTGGTGCTCAGACCACTCAGAATCCCCTGAGCTACTTTTTTTTTAAATTAATTAATTAATTAATTAATTTGACAGAGAGAGATATAGTGAGAGAGGGAACACCAGCAGGGTAAGTGGGAGAGGGAGAAGCAGGCCTCCTGCCGAGCAGGGAGCCCGACGTGGGGCTCCATCCCAGGACCCTGGGATCATGACCTGAGCTGAAGGCAGACGCTCAACAACTGAGCCACCCAGGCGCCCCCCAACCCCCACCCCGGGCTACATATTAAAAATGCAGATTCCCTGACACACACCAGCCAACAACTCAGACCTACTGAGAATACCTGGAGGTGGGACTAGGAATGTGCATTTTTATAAGTTCTCCAGATGAACAGAAAACAGGTTTTATGAACAGAAAAACTTGGAAATGCTGGTTTCAGATCTGTTTTCCTGTTTTTATTTTAATTGGGTTTTTCTGTACTTAAAGCCTATAGTTGTCATTTTGAGCTCAAACTCTTGTTTCTATTTTTATATTCTAATAAAGAAATTATAAAATTTTAATTTGGTTATTCCCCCATAGATACAATTTTGTTTCAGAATTTTATACCTTTTTTAAATTTTATTCAGTCAAATACTAGGACCAAAAAAGAAGAACTGATAGGAATATAAGAATGAATCTTTCCATTCCCTGCTTTTCCTTTGTATATTAATAAATGACCACCCCCCAAATATACAAAAGCCAGATAATACAAAACTAGAAGCATTGAGTTGAATAGCAAATGATCTTTGTAGTAGTGTACTGTAAGGAAAATTTCAATTCAAATTTCAAAAATTTTATTTCCAGATTCATTCACTCAGAAGACTAGAGAGTCAGCCCTCCCCTCTCATTACGAGGAAAAAGCCACAGCAAAATAGCAATGACCTGGGGCACAGATGGATCCTCTTGCCCTCAGGCCTGATCACCACAAATGGGCTTCCTCAGCTGGTTTGGAATACTCAGTAATTCCAGAACCATTGGTAAGGAGGCTGAGGACAAAAAATGAGGGACAGAGAAAAAACAATGGGAAGGGCATTTTGGGAAGGTAAAAAGAAAGTATGAAAAACAGGAAGACAACAAAGAATGAAGAACGAATAGGCAGGGAGCCTACGTCATGTTTCCAGAGGTATAATCTGCAGCATTACTCAATTTAGTGGGACTCTTACGCTATTTGGTTTTCATAACCCAAAATGCTAGTTTTACTTTTCAATATTAACCTGGCCAAATGTGTAAGTAAGAGTTGTCATACCTAGAATAGATTACTGTGCTTATTTTTATACAGAATTCTAAAAATAACATTTCATCTATTTTGAGCTTCTGATCATTTAGTTTAGAATGCCCTGCCCTATGTACTGGGTAAGTTTGAAGTTTCATGTTATTTGATTTTATATATCTCCGTGTGGCAGAGTAGGTTATTGTTCCCTATAATAGGATTATATATCCCTACTCTTTGTATGTGATTTCATAATGCCTCCCAATGAAGTAGATGGAACCTTTTCCTTCCCTTAATGACCCTGAGTTTGGATCTGTGATTTGCTTTGGCCAATGAAATGTCAATGGACCTGATACAGGCAGAGGTATCGTATGGGTTTACATCATTGGGTTTAGTTGTTGCACTGTAGACATTTGCCAGGTGAAAAGCATGGCCCGAATTACTGCTGAAATCAGAAAGAGGCTGTGGAGAGACCTGAATGTAATCCACAGCTGGCCCATAGATGTGTAAGAAATAAATGCCTAAATTGTAAGCTGCTGATTTTTGAGGGCTGTTTGTTATGCTGCTTTATTGAAACAGAAACCTAATACTTTATGGTAATTATTTCCTTTTTATGAGAAACATGGCTAAAATTGAGAGACGCCTCTATTCATCTTACTTTGAAAGTCTTTAATAAAAAATCTACTCATTTTGTTCCCATCCTATCCAGTTATAGAAATCTTTCTCTGTCTTGGAAGACCAAATCTGAACTGTTATCCAAAACAAAGAAATACATACACACTCAATTAGCTTATATTTTTGGCTTTTAAATCACCAAACAACCCTCAAATCCTAATTGGATATTTATTTCATTTGAAAAGTCCATTTTGGGGCACCTGAGTGGCTCAGTCGTTAAGCATCTGCCTTCGGCTCAGGTCACGATCCCAAGGTCCTGGGATCGAACCTCACATCGGGCTCCCTGCTCGGTGGGGAACCTGCTTCTCCCTCTCATGCTCCCCCTGCTTGTGTTTCCCTTTCTTGTTGTCTCTCTCTCTGTCAAATAAATCAATAAAATCTTAAAAAAAAAAGAAAAGTCCATTTTGTAATTTTGGGAGGAAGTATGTGACACTATACCTGGATGTTTTGCTTGCTTTGCATTCTCAATCTCTTCCAAGGCTCCAGGCCTTTTTTTCTTAGCAACACCCTTTCATAATGTTCTTTGGCTACTGCTTCCAGCTGCTGGGTCCTCTTAATTCTCTTCTGCTTCTCTAGTTCTTTCTGGGAAAAATTAAAAAGTAAAAATGCTGAGGAGGGACCAAGATGGTGACATAGGAGGTCCTGGACTTCCCTCCTCCCTTGGATGCATTCAGTGTGTAACTACAAATGGAGCATCTCCCTCTGAAAGAAATCTAGAAACCAGCTGAGTGACTCTTCCCTATCAGGGAAATACCCACATCAAAGTGGGTAGGAAAGGCTGAAACACACTCTTGAGAGAAACCCCATCCTTAGCACAGCACCATACAATAGGGAGGGAATTCCCAATTCGGAGCTTCTCTCTGAGGAATGAAGGGTTTGGACTGCACATCTAGCACCTCCTCTTTTAAAACAACCACCCAGAGGATGGACCCCTAAAATGAATGGCTCTGAAAGCCACTGGGGCTTGTGTCCATGAGATACATAAAACGACAGGAAACAAAGAAGTGGTTCTCAATGGATGTGTGCGCACTCCCTATGGCTATCCCCCTAGGGCTCATCCCTGAGGGAGCAGACAAACATGCCCATCTCCCAGTCTCTCTGAAAGCGGTTTGACTGTATATTTTATAAGCTAATGCCTGAGGGTCCAGCTTCTTATTTAGTACACCTTTAGGGGTTGGCTGTGGTCCTCCCCAAAGGAAGTGCCCAATGGACCCTTCCCCTGCCTTCTCCCTCTAGCTCATTCCAGTGATAAAACCAAACCACAAGCATCTCTCTGGAAGGAGCTTGGACACAATCTGGTCACCCAACATTTATGATTACCACTTTAGGGATGGGACCCTGGTTTGCCTGGCTCTGAAAGCCAATGGCGCTTACATTCACAGGTCCTACAGGACTATAACAAAGAAGTAACTTTTAAATGGATGTAGGAGCACCCTTCTCCCCTTGTGGCTATATACCTGGGCTCAGTGCAGAGGGAGCAGGCAAAACACATCTCATAATTTCTCCCTGGAAGGGGCTTAGTTACCTACATTCCCAGCTGCTGCCTGAGGGTACAGTTTTTAATCGGCTTGCATCTAGGTGCTGACTGAAATTCTCCCCTTTGGAACACTGGCAGGTGCTGGTACAGCTCAACTACTGGGAGCTAAGAACAAGGAAAGCAGATTGGATGATCACAAAGGTTTGAGAGACAACCAAGAACCTGGGCGAGGCTGACTGACAAGGTTTATCTCCCACATGAGACCACTCTGTAACGACTAGGAGAGGTGGCTGCTTTATCTAATATGCAGAAACCAACAGGAAGAGTCAAGAAAAATAGAGAAATGGGAATATCTTCCAAACAAAGGAACAAGATGAATCTCCAGAAACCAATCTTAATGGAATAAATGATTTACCCAATCGACAGTTCAAAACCATGATCATAAGGATGCTCACTGAGGTAAGGAGAGCAATGCATGAACAAAGACAGGATTTCACCAAAGACATACAAAAAAAAAAAAAAAAAACAAAAAAACACAACCCCAAACATAAATTATATAGCTGAAGAATACAGTAACTGAACTGAAACATTCAATAAAGGGGTTCAACAGCAGACTATATCAGGCAGAAGAAAGGATCAGCCAACTTAAAGACAGAGCAGAGAATTCATCCAATTAGGGAAAAAAGAATGAAGATAGCATAAGGGACTGATGGGACACCATCAAGAGTACAAATATATGCATTATAGGGGTTGCAGAGGAAAGGAAGGGGCAGAAAGCTTACTCAAAGAAATACTGGCTGAAAACTTCCCACACTTGGGGAAAGAAACAGACATCCACATCGAAGAAGCCCAAAGAATACCAAACAAAATGAATCTAAAGAGGCACACACAAAGACAATTAAACTGTCAAAAGTTAAAGACAAGGAGAGAATCATAAAAGCAGCAAGAAAAAAGCAACTTGTTACATATAAGGGCACTTCCATAGGACAATCAACAAGTTTTTCAGTAGAAACCTTGCAGGCCAGAGGGAGTGGGATGATATATTCAAAATGCTAGAAGAAAAAGCCTGCCAAACAAGAATACTCTACCCAGCAAAGATGTCCTTCACAATTGAAGGAGAGATAAAAGGATTTTCCAGACAAACCAAAGCTAAATGAATTCATTAACACTAGACCAGCCTTATGTCATACCCAACCCTGAAAAGGACTAATTCAAGGGGCACCTGGGTGGCTCAGTCAGTTAGGTGTCTGACTCTTGATTTTGCTGACTCTTGGTTTTGTCGACTCTTGGTGTCCAACTCTTGGTTTTGCCTCAGGTAATGATCTCAGAGTCCTGAGATCCAGCCCTACAATGGGCTCTCTGCTCATCAGGAGTCTGCTTCCCCACCTCCTCTCTTTCTGCCCTACTCCCCACTAGTGCACTCTAATAAATAAATAAATCTTTTAAAAATAAAAGGGCTTCAAGTTGAAGTAAAGGATACTAGTAACATAAAAACATGAAACTATAAAACTCACTGGTAAAGGTGTATATATAAATAGTTTAATTGAGAATAATATGGTGATGGTGGTAGGTGAATCTCTTATAATTCTAGCATAAAGGTTAAAAGACAAGGGGCGCCTGGGTGGCTCAGTCGTTAAGCGTCTGCCTTCGGCTCAGGTCATGATCCCCGCGTCCTGGGATCGAGCCCCACATCGGGCTCCCTGCTCGGCGGGAAGCCTGCTTCTCTCTCTCCCACTCCCCCTGCTTGTGTTCCCTCTCTCGCTGTGTCTCTCTCTGTCAAATAAATAAATAAAAAAAATCTTAAAAAAAAAAAGGTTAAAAGACAAAAGTATTAAAAATAACTATAATAATAATTTGTTAATGGATGCACACTATAAAAGATGTAAATTGTGGGGCACCTGGGTGCTGCAGTCAGTTGAGCATCTGACTCTTGGTTTTGGCTCAGGTCGTGATCTCAGGGTTGTGAGATCAAGTCCCACGTTGGGCTCCACATTAGCACAGAGTCTGCTTCAGATTCTCTCTCCCTCCCTCTGCCCCTCCCACTCATGGTCTCTCTCTAAAATAAATAAATAAATCTTAAAAAAAAAAGATGTAAATTGTGAAATCAAACACAAACTGTGGGAGCAGGAGTATAAAAATGTAGAGGTTTTGTATACATTTGAAGTTATCAGCTTAAAACAGACTGTTAAAACTACAAGATGCCCTATGTAAGCCTCATGGTCACCACAAAGCATAAACCTACAGTAAATAAGCAAAAAAGGGTTAAGAGAAAGGAATCAAAGCATAACACTACAGAGAATTATTAAATCACAAAGAAAGCAAGAGAGGAAGAAAGGAATATAGGAACTACAAAAGAGCTAGAAAACAGCAAAATGGCAATAAGTCCACGCCTATTAATTATTTTAAATGTACACAGACTACATTCTCCAATGAAAAGCCATACAGTGGCTGAATACAGGCCATTCAGTCCTGAAAAAAAACCAGGACCCAACCTGCTGCCTATGAGCAGCTCATTTCAACTTTAAGGACACACAGAGACTGAAAGTGAAGAGATGGAAAAAAGATATTCCATGCAAATGGAAGCCAAAAGACAGCAGGAGTAGCTAGCCTTACATCAGACAAAGTAGACATTAAGCCAAAAACTGTAAGGAGATAAAAAAAAAAAAAGGTCATTATATCATGATAAAAGGGTCAATTCATCAAGAGGATATAACAATTATAAATATTTATACACCGGTCTTCCTCCATGGTTCCCTTGGCTCTCCACCCCTCCTTCCTGTGGTGCTCAATGGGTCATGGTCAAGCCTCAAATGAGGTAGATCAAGATCAAAACCGGCATGGTGAAGCGATTGGGCAAAGAAAAAATTATGCATGAAAAAGAAGCAAAACAGTAAGAAGAAAAGATTTAAAAAAATGAAAGCTGAAGATGGTGAAAATTATCCAATTAAAAAGCAGGCAGAGATCCTACAAGAGTCCTGGATAATGATCCCAGATTGCCAGCACAGGTTGGAAGCCACATGTACTGATCTTTTGCAGTTAGTAGAGAGTGGAAAAGACTTGCAAGAAGCTGAGGAATATAAGGAGGCATGTTTAGTACTGGATTCAGTGAAGTTAGAAGCCTGAAGTTTTCTGTAGAGGGTGTTTTTTGCTTTAAATCTTGGGATCCATTCCACAATTATTTTTGACCACTGCTGTGTGTTCAAGTAGTATGAGAATGTGCTTTTTACTCAGTTGCACATATTTTTCTTTGCCTAATTTATCAAATGAGTTCATCTAATAAAAAAAAATTATGCACCCAATTTTGAATCACCTAAATACATAAAGCTAATACTAACATTCTCAGGGGAGATCTAGACAGCAATACAATAATAGTAGGAAACCTAAATAACCCACTTTAAACAATGGATAGATCACACTGACAGAAAATCACTATGGAAACATTGGACTTAAATTATATGTTAGACCAGATGGACCTAACTGACATATACAGAACATTTCATTCAGCAACAGCAGAATATGCATTTTTCTCAAGTGTACATAGAACATTCTCCAGGATGGATCATATGTTATATGCCACAAAACAAATCTTAATAAATTGAAAAAAACTGATATCATATCAAGCATCTTTTTCAACCATGGTGTTATGAAATTAAAAATCAATTACAAGAGGAAAACTGGAAAACACACAAATACGTGGAGATTAAACAGCATGCTTACAAACAACCAATGAGTCAAAGAGGAAATCAAAACGGGAATCAAAAAACATCCAGGCAAAGGAAAATGGAAACAAAATATACCAAAACTTATGAGATGCAGCAAAAGCAGTTTTAAGAGGGAAGTTTATAGCAGTAAACACTTACATTAGAAAAAATGAAAGATCTCAAACAGCCTAACTATACATCTCAACATACTAGAAAAAGAAACTATGCCCAAAGTTAGCAAAAGGAATGAAATAAAGATCAGTGCAGAAATAAATGAAATAGAGACTAGAAGAACAATAGAAAGGATTAAAAAAAAAACCAAAAACCTAAGAGCTGTCTTTTTTAAAAGATAAAATAGACAAACCTGTGGCTAGACTAAGAAAAAAAGAGACAAATAAAATCGGAAATGAAAGAGAAAACACAGAAATAGTAAGGATTGTAACAAACTACTATGAACAATTATATACCAACAACTTAAATAACCTACAAATGGATAAATTCCTAAAAACATACAACTTTTACTAAGACTGAATCATGAAGAATTAGAAAATCTGAACAGACCGATTACTAGTAAAGAGACGGAATAAGTAATCATAATCCTTCCAACAAAGAAAAGTCCAAGAACAGATGGCTTCACTGGTAAATTCTACCAAATATTTCAATCAATACCAATCCTTCTTAAACTCTTCCAAAAAATATAAGAGAAGGGAACACTTCCTAAATCATTTTACAAGGCCAGTATTACCCTGATGCCAAAGCCAGACAAGGACACAAGAAAAGAAAATTATAGGCCAGTATCCCTAATGAACATAAATGCAAAAAATCTCAACAAAATATCAGCAAATCAAACAGTACATTAAAAGGATCATACACTATGATCAAGTGGGATTTATTCCAGGGATGTAGGGATGGTTCAACATCCACAAATCACTCAACTGTGATACTCCCATGTTACAAAATGAAGGATAAAAATCTCAATAGACGCAGAAAAAGTATCTGACACAATTCAACATCCTTTCATGATAAAACCTCTCCACAAATTGGGTATAGAAGGAACGTATCTCAACATAATAAAGACCATACTTGCGAAGCTCACAGCTAATATCACACTCAACATTGAAAAAATTTTCCTCTAATATTATGAACAAGACAAGGATGCCCACCAATTTTATTCAAAATAGTGTTGGAAGTGTCAGAGTAATTAGGCAAGAAAAAGAAATAAAGACATCCAAATTAGAAAGGAAGAAGTAAAATTGTCTCTCTCTGCAGATGACATGATATTATATATCAAAAACCCTAAAGACTCCACTAGAAACTGTTAGAATAAACGAATTTAGTACAACTGCAGTATACAAAATCAATTGCACGTCTATACATAATAATGAGTTATTAGAAAGAGAAATTAAGAAATTAATCCCATTTACAATAGCATTAAAGAGAAAAAACTACTTAGGAATAAAATTTAATCAAGGAAGTAAAATATCTGTACATTGGAAACTATAAAATATTGGTGAAAGAAACTGAAGAAGACACAAATGTCCTATATGGATAGATTTTTTTTCTGTGATTTGTACTGCATAACCAGCCACCTAGACCTGCACATACGTAGGCAGGCTAAGGAATGTTGTTTGTGAGACTTGTGATGTGTGAATAACCTTGGGAGCCTGGCTGTTGAAATATATTATCTGGCCTCCAGGTCAGAACTGGCCCTTCTGTTCTGGATACCAAGATCTATAAATCTTGTCTCACATCCCCTCCTGCTCCAGGCTGCACTGGCTCCCTAGAATAGAATCCAGGCAGGGAGGCAGACACACATAGCCCAGGCTCCTTGAAAACATAAAAACATGATAACAAAGAAATGCAGCTTGCTCCAAATTGCATGTAGACAAACAAATGTTTAACTTCAAACCCTGTTATGTGCCCTGTAAATATTGTCAGTTGGAAGTCTCACCTGAGGGGAGGATGCTCTGCCCAGACCTCTCAACTGGAACTCCAGCCTAGCTGTTTCCACGGGGCTTCCCCAGCTAATGAGGTTGGATGTTGTAAATACCCAATTTGACGTAACTTTGCCTTATTCTCATTTCTTGCCTACTATTACCTTCATCTATGTGTAGATTTCTTTCCTCTTCTGTTCCTATTAGGTTTCTATATTAAAAACAATAAAGTTTTCTTTCCTTTTCAAAAACCAAAACACAGCTGTTGTGAATCTTTTCACGGAATAAATAAATGGAAAGACTCACTGTGCTCATGGATTGGAAGAATTAATATTGTTAAAATGGCCATACTACCCAAAGCAATTTACAGATTCATTGCAGTCCTTATCAAAATTCCAATGGTTTTTCACAGAAATAAAAAAAGCAATCCTAAAATTCGTATGGGACCATGAAAAATCCTGAATAGACAAAGCAGTTTTGAGAAAGAAGAACAAAGCTGGAGGCATCATATTTCTTGGTTTCAAACTATATCACAAAGCTACAGTAAGCAAAACAGTGTAGTACTGGCATTAAAAAAAAAGACACACAGATCAATGGAACAGGATAGAGGGCTCAGAAGTAAACCCATGCATATGTGGTCAATTAATTTTCAACAAAGGAGCCAATAATATACAAAGGGGGAAAGTCTCTTCAATAAATGGTGCTGGGAAAACTGCGTAGCCTCCTGCAAAACAATAAAACTGGACCTTTATCTTAAACCATCCATAAAAAGCAACTAAAAATGGATTAAAGACTTGAATGTAAGATCTGGAACTAGAACTCTTAGAAGAAAACACAGTAGGTAAGCTCCTTGACTCTGGATTTGGAGATGAGTTTTTGGATTGAACACCTTAAAACAAAGGCAACAAAACAAAAATAAGTGGGATTACTTCAAACTAAAAAGCTTCCGCACAGCAAAGAAAACCATCAACAAAATGAAAAGGTAATCTACGGAATGGAACAAAATATTTGCAAACCACATATCTGATAAAGGGTTAATACCTAAGATATACAAGGAACCTATACAACTCAACAGCAAAAAACCCCCAAATAACGCATTTAAAAAATGGGTAAAGAACCTGAATAGATGTTTTTCTAAAGAAGACATACAAATGGTCAACAGGTACAGGAAAAGCTACTCAATATCACTAATCATCAGAGAAGTGCAATGAGATATCTATCACCTGACAACTGTTAGAATGGCTATTATCAAAAAGACAAGAAATAAATGCTGGCAAGAATGTGGAGAAAAGGGAGCCCTTGTGCACTGCTGTTGGGAATGTAAACTGGTGCATCCCCTATGGAAAACGGTATGGAGGTTCCTCAAGAAATTAAAAATGGAACTACCATATTATCCAACAATCCCAGTTCTGAGTATATATCCATAGGAAACAAAATCACTATCTGAAGAGATATCTGCACTCCCATGTTTATTGCAACATTATTCACAATAGCCAAGATGTGGAAACAACTTAAGTTTCCATCAATGGATAAATGAATTTAAAAATATGGTGTATATATATATATATGTATATATATATATATATATATACACAATGGAAGATTTAGCCTTAAAAAAAGGAAATCCTGCCATTTTTGACAACATAGATGAACCCTAAGGACATCACGCTCATTATGCCAAGTAAAATAAGCCAGAGAAAAACAAGTACTAGGTGGTATCACTTATATGTGGAATCTTTATTTAAAAAAAAAAAAAAAAGGTTGAACTAGAAACAGAGAGTAGAATGTGATTGCAAGTGGTTGAGGGGAGCGGGGGAAATAGGGAGAGCCTGGAAAAAGGGTACAAACTTTTAGCTGTGAGATGAATGTAGTCTGAGGACCTAAAGTGTAACATGGTGGCTGTAGTTTTTAATACTATATTTTATAACTGAAATTTACTAAGAGAGAACTTAAGTGTACACACACACACATACAAACACACACAAAAGGTGTGTGACAGATGTGTTAACCCAATGGTGAGAATCCTTTTACAATGTATAAGTACATCAAATCATCCTATTGTACATTTTTTTGGCAGGGGGGTGGTTCCTTTAATTTAAATTCAATTAATTAACATATAGTGTATTATTAGTTTCAGAGGTAGAGTTCAGTGATCAGTTGCATAGAACACCCAGTGCTCATTCCATCATGTGCCCTCCTTCATGCCCATCACCCAGTTACCCCATCCCTCCCACCCACCTCCCCTCCAGCAACCCTCAGTTTCTTTCCTATGCTTAAGAGTCTCTTTTGGTTTGTCTCCCTCTCTGATTTCATCTTGTTTTATTCTTTCCAGGTTTTTTGCTTTTTTGTTTTTTTTTTTTTACTAACCAGAATCATGCTGTATGTATTGTTCTTTGATGTGCACGCTGGAGATGTTCTCAGCCTAGCACACACCTTTTATCCATTCTATAGTCCACAGAAATAGTGTCACTGTTTGGGTTGCTTCATTCTGCTGTTATAATTAAGCCCACTTCTGTGCACAAACTTGAGCACAGGGGCTGGAATTTGTGGGGAAGAGTGCAGTCTGAGCCCCTGGCAATCTGAGGTGAAGGCATGTTGACTCGGCATTGGGCATGCTGACTCGGGCAGGAGGGCAGCTGGACTGTGAATTTGGGACCCAAAGGCCGATGGCATGTGTGACAGGGATGTGGCTGGTTTTGCTTTTAACTTTTGTTTTTCTGGGAAACTCTATCTCTCCTTCTATTCTAAATGAAAGCCTTGCTGGATAGAGTATTCTTGGCTGTAGATTTTTTCCTTTTAGCAGTTGGAATTGATCATGCTGCTCCCTTCTGGCCTGTAGAGTTTCTGCTGAAAAACCCACTGACAGCCATATGGGGTTTCCCTTGTATATCACTGCTTTCCTTCCCCTTGCTGCTTTTAAAATTCTCTCTCACTACTTTTGGCCATCTTATTTACTTTGTGTCTTGGTGCAGACCTCTTTGGGTTGGTTGTGTTGGGGGCTCTCTGTGCCTCCTGGATCTGCATTTCTCTTTCCTTCCCCAGATTCAGGAAGTTTTTAGCTATTATTTCTTCAGACAAATCTTCTTCTCCCTTTTCCCGCTCTTCTCCTTCTGGGATCCATATCATGCGACTGTTATGCTTGACAGTGTCACTGAGTTCCCTGGGTCTATTCTCATTTTGTGTATTTTTTTTCCCCTCTCACCTGCTCATCTTGATTACTTCCCATTACTCGGTCCTCCAGGTGGCTGATCCGTTCCTCTACTTCCTCTTGTTTGCTATTTATTCCAGGTGGTCTATTTTTATTTCCATTTAGTGAGTCCAATAGCTCTAACTGGTTCCTTTTTTACATCTCCTATCTCTTGGTGGAGGGTCTCATGGAGGTTCTGCATTCTTTTCTCAAGTCCAGTGAGTATCTTTATGAGCATTACTTTAAATTCTCTATCAGACAAATTACTTATCTCCATTTCACTTAGGTCTACTTCTCTGATTTTTTTTCCACTCTTTCATTTGGGACATATTCCTCTGTCTCCTCATTCTGTCTATTGCTGTGTCTGTTTCTCTGTGTTAGGAAAGTCAGCTATGTCAACTGCACTTGAAAGTAGTGGCTTATGAAGAAGAGGTCCTGTAGCGCAATGTCTTCTTTTCACCAGAAAGTGGTGCTGCAGGGGGTGTCTCCTATACATGTGTTGCTCCAGGGGTGTCCTACCGTTGTGGCTGGGATGTGTTTACCTTCAGTCCAGCCTGTGATGGCTCTCTGCCTGTTGTGGGCAGAGTCTGGTCCCCATGGTGTTAGTGGGCCGGTCTGGCCGGAGCTGCCTTGGGCTTGAGTTGAGTCAGACCAGGTGTTTGCCAGAGATGCAGTAGCAACAAACTGCAGGCACGTTCCCTGTGTTGTCCCCTGAGAAGCTTTTGGTGGTGGGTGGGGCCTGCAGACAGACCAGCTGCCTGGCCCCAGCCCACCGCTGGGGTCACAGTCAGACGGGTGTGTGTTATCTTCCCTCTCCCTGGGGCAGGACTCACTCTGGAGCGGTGCTGACCCTCGTCTGGGCCGCGCGCCCACTGCCAGGCTTGTGGCACCGCTTTGATGGGATCTTGCCAAGAGCGATCGGAGGGGGTGGATCTGCTTCGCTGTGGCCTCTTGTCTATGCCGGGCTGTGGAGAGTCTGTTCTGCCAGTTTTGGGGCTGCTTTCTGGGTTATTTATGCCGATGTGGGTGCTCTCTAGGCGGCCACGTGGCAAGAGGTGAGCCCAGGGACGTCCTACTCTGCCACCTTCCCAGCAGCCATCCTACTGTACATTTTAAGTACCTTATAGTTTTATAAATTATACCTCAGAAGAACTGAAAAAATAAGTAAAAGTGCCATGACCAAAACACTAATGAATTTCATATCAACAAATAGCTAATTAACTTAATTTTGAACATATAACCACTAAACAGTGTGCTAATCATGGTAACAGAACTCTGGAGCATTAAAGGAAACAATTCTGCCAAGTGGGTAAGGAAAAGGTGGTCATGAGTACTACAAGAATCAGTGCTGTACATAGTCTTAGATATATTCAGTGTTGTTCACAGATGATTTGTATCTCACTATGTTACTCAAAAGTAAAGTATCTAGTTAGGAGAGCAATTAATATTTCTCCCTCATTATTATGGGAAACATAGCAATACAGCCCCTTCATTTAGATTATAGAGTAGAGATATGTAAATAACCCTATTTAAATTTAAAGATACTCCATACTGCATTAAAAGCCTAGAATAATATTTTTTTTAAAGATTTTATTTATTTATTCACGAGAGACAGAGAGAGAGAGAGAGAGAGAGAGAGGCAGAGGGAGAAGCAGGCTCCCAAGGAGCAGGGAGCCCGATGCGGGACTCGATCCCAGGATCCTGGGATCATGACCTGAGCCGAAGGCAGATGCTTAACCATCTGAGCCACCCAGGCGCCCTAGAATAATATTCTTACACTGTGCTCTTTTTAAAAGTGATGAACAAATAAAATAAGTCCAGAAAAAAGTTAAAAGTATTTGATGATCATTAGGCAGCCCTCCCTCCTCTGAGAAGGATTAACCATTTCTGGTAATACCCTGAGAAAAGATAGCCCCCATGCTCCTCAAAGAAGAATGTACCCCTTGAGGGGCTAAGATGACAGAAGCATAATGGTTTACTGTAGAGATATGATTTTTTAATTTTTCTATTTTTAATAAAAGTAGGCTATAATAAAAGTGAGAGAAAAAAATTACCTAAAAATGGTCAGTGGTAGCAAGTGATACCCCTTATGAAAGTCACAAGAGCAAAGCAAAGACTTCAGACTGTCTTCACAATAGTTGTCATTTATGTAGTATAATTACAAAAACATTTAAGCTTCTCCCCACCCCACCTCCCCATTTCACTTCAGGAAAAGTGTGGTGAATTGGCTGATTCTGACAAGCTACTTAATTGCTGAGTATTCTGTGAGAAAAAAATGAGAGCACACAGTGGAACATTTCTACTATGGAAGGGAGATTTGCCCTGATCTTCCAATCCAAATTACCTGTTTCAGTACAAATTCCTCAAGATGAAATGTCCACATTCTCTAAAGCACTAACCCCAAATTATCTTTGTAACCTTCCTTTCAGACACCTGAGATGTTGAACTGGACGGCCAGAAATAAAAATTATTTACAAGAATTTTCTTATGAATAACAAGTACAGCTGAGGGTTATGTGGGGGGTGAAAACAGAAAGTAGCTATTTTCACATCCATTGAAATGTTCCGGTAGCACTGAGACAGCAGTTGTGACTTACAGACAGGAATCTAACACAGATAATAAGCCTTTGGAGAAATCCTCAGGCTGGCCAACCCTGTTCACATGCACACCTAAGTTACAGTGTAACTATCTTCCTAGAATTATAACTCTGTGGCTGGTGGTGTAGGCGCCAAAGGAAATCCATTTTCTGATGGAGTGGGGAAAACTAGCCTTTTTTTAAGTCTACTTTTCCATGAAAAAAGAGAAAAACATTTAACAGAGATCTGCTTGAGCCAAAATTTTGTATTACACAGCATTTTATATATATATAAAAATATATATATTATAAATATATAAGATTTTATCCACTTATTTGACAGAGAGAGAGAGTGAGAGAGAGCACAAGCAGGGGGAGCGGCAGAGGGACAGGAAAGCAGGCTCCCCACTGAGCAATGGGATTTAAGAGGAGTTTAGATTTTTATTTTCAAAAGGTCATTGCGTGAGGCCATCATACTGCTACATCAGAGAGGCTATCCTGTCAGGGCCACAGGAACACTAAAACACACTTGCACATCAATGACCATGCTGTCCCAGGTGGTACTTCCTGCCACGGTTAGAGTGGCCGCCCCCCCGAAGAATGCAGCACTTCTAGGTCCAGGGGAATTGTCGGTAACAAGGATCATAGAGGGCAGCCATGTCTTACTTAACCCTGAACCACTTCCTGAATATGGAGGACAAATCTGTCATGGGCTCATCCCTGAGAAATTCCTCCAGTTCTCTTATCCTAAAACATGTCAAAGGACTTATCTTGCATTTTCTATCCAAAGAAATTCATGTGATTGCCCTAGAGAACTTCTCTACCATATCGGCACCTCATCTATATAATTAGAAAATATGGTACTGCACACCATAAACTAATAAACTTAATGAGTAAAAAAAATGCCCAACTAGAAGAGGTGAAGCAGGCTCCCATCAAACACATCCAGGATGTGACTATTCAGAGAAGTCATAGCAGGTACTGGCTCAGAAGTGTCGTTATCTTTTTGATGTCCAGAGGAATAATTCTGCCATGGCCTTGGTGACTGCTTACTGGGAATGGCTATATAAAGTCTACAAGGAGGTAAAAAATCACCTGTGCAGAATATGATACATCAGATGCAAAATGACCTGATGATAAACTGGGTGGAGAAATACACTATGTGGAGCATGATTGTCCAGAAGCAAAGGAGACAACTGCCAAGTGCATTTTTGTTTTCTGAGAGAGAGAGCACGTGCACGTGGTAGATAGGGTGGGGTAAGGCAGAGGGAGAGAATCTTTTTAAAAAAAATTTTTTTTAAGATTATTTATTTGACAGAGAGAGAGAGGGAGCAAGTGAGCAATGAGCAGTGGGAGCGGCAGGCAGAGGGAGAGGGAGAAGCAGGCTCCCTGCCGATCAGGGAGCCCGATGCGGGGCTTGATCCCAAGACCCTGGGATCATGACCTGAGTCGAAGGCAGGCACTTAAATGACTGAGCCACCCAGGTGCCCCGGAGAGAGAGAATCTTAAGCAGGCTCCATGTCCAGCATAGAGCCTGATGTGAGGCTCGATCTCATGACCCCAAGATCATGACCTGAGCTGAAACCAAAGGTTGGGACACTCAACCGACTGAGACACCCAGGCACCCCACCAAGTGCATTTTAGATCTGAAGCGCTTGCAAAAAAGCTCAAACACCATCAATGTGTACATTTACTAAATGGAAACTAGTCTATGTGATAAAGTCTTTTTGTCTACTGTTATGGACTGAAGTTGTATTTTATCTGGGGGTCATAGTCATAGGGACGTTCCCGCCTTTTTGCAGGCTTTTGCTCTAGGAACTCCATAGAGTTTCCACCTTTTTGCAGGCTCTCACAGAGAGGATCAGGGAGAATCCAGATAAAGTTCCTACCACGGTTCTGGCTGGTGGAGAGGAACAGAAACCACTGTAAAATCTGCCCAGACCATTCTCCCTTGGAAAATAAAAGCCTTCATCTGTAAGTGGCCCCACCTGAGGACACTAGTGGAATGCTACTGCAGCTGGGGGGAAGGGCTTCCCTTTACAGAGGGAAGGACTTTAAGGTTAAAGACTGAGCCAGTGGATACTAAAAGGTGGGAACAGAGGAGTAGGAGCAGATATTCTTCTGACTGCCCAATACTGTGCACTCCAAAGACTGAGATTTAATAAGATTGTTATAGAGTGCTTCCCCTCATCCACACCCCACCAGCATGCAAACAAACAAACCCCCAGTCATAACAGTGGAGTACAAGTGAGAGACCTGCAAAAGAGATAGACTCACTCTGGGGAACAGCACAAAGGGAAGACCTGAAGCCAAAAAAAGGAGACAAAAACAAAGTTGCTAGTGTAAACTGAAGTCTATGGTGCTCATAGTAATAGCAAACCTCATCAATGGTAACCATGGCAACAACAAACTTGAAATGTAGTCCAACTCCTGGTTGGATTAACACAAGTCTCCACACTAAACGCCTATTTATCTCAGTTTCTATTGCCCTGTACAACAAGCCTGGCTTTCAACAACAACAGCAACAACAAAGACATACCAAAAGATAAGCAATAAACACAGTCTAAAAAGATAAATCAATCTTTACAACAAGACTCAGATATGACAGATTTTGGAACTACAGAGAGGGAATTTTAATTTTTAAATAACTTATAATAACATTAAAGGCTCTAATGGACAAGGTAATCATCATTCAAGATCAGACACATAATTTTAACAGCGATATGGAAACTATAATAGAGTCAAATGAAAATGCTAAAAAATAAAAAACCATGTAACAACATATGAAGAAAGCCTTCAAAGGGCTCATCACTAGACTTGACAGAGACAAGGAAAGAATCAGGTAACTTGAAGTTGAATTAGTAGAAATTACACAAACTGAAAGGCAAAGAGAAAAAAGAATGAAAAACATAACAGAGCATCCAAGAGCTGTCGGATAGTATTAAACAGTGTAATGCAAGCATTGCAACAGGAATCCCAGAAGGAGAAGAAAAAGAATGGGACAGGTGAAATATTTGAAGAAATAATGGGTAAACATATTCCAAAATTACTGACAGATACAAAGCCACATATCTAAGAAACTTAGAGACCACCAAGCAGGGAAAAAAAACAAAGAAATCACATTTGGGCATATCATATTCAAACTGCTAAAAACCAAAGACAGAAAAAGTCTTGAAGGCAGCTGAGGGAAAAGAACCCACCTTACCTACTGTTATAGACTGAATGTTTATAACCCCCTCTGGATTCATATGTTGAAGTCCTAACAATCAGCGTGACTATTTTTGGACATGGGGCCTCTAAGGAAGTAATTAAGGTAAAATAGGTCCTAAAAGTGAAATTAGTATACTTTTAACTCACCAGAGAGCTCATGTACTCCCTTTCTCACTAGCAGAGGTCATGGGAGGACACAGTGAGAAGGTGGCCATCTATAAACCAGGACTAGAGCCTTCACCAGAAACCAACCATGCTGGCACCCTGATCCCAGATGTCCAGTCTATAGAACTGGCAACCCAAGTAAGACACCTACAATAAAGGAACAAAGATAAGAATTACAGCAAACTTGTCAGAAACCAGGTAAGCAAGAAGACAACAGAATGACATAGGTAAAGTGTTGAAAGAAAAACTATCAACCCAGAATTCTATATCCAGTGAAAATACCTTCCAAAGTGAAGGAGAGGGGCACCTGGGTGGCTCAGTTGGTTAAGTCGGTTCTCTTTCTCCCTCTCTCCCTGCCCTGCTCATGTGCTCTTAAAAAAAAAAAAAAAAAAAAAGTGAAGGAGAAACAAAACCTTTCTCAGACAAATGAAAACTAAGAGAATTCACTACCAGCAGACCTATCCTACAAGAAATGTTAAAGGCAGTTTTTCAGGCAGAGGGAATATGATATAGGTTACAATCTTAGATCTACACAAAGAAATAAAGAGCATCAGAAATGAAAGAAATGAAAAACTATAATCTTTTTTTTTTTAAAGATTTATTTATTTATTTGAGGGAGAGAGAATCTTAAGCAGGCTCCATACCCAGCATGGAACCCCACACAGGGCTCAATCTCATGACTCTGAAATCATGACCTGAGCCGAAAACAAGAGCTGGATGCTTAACTGAATGAGCCACCCAGGTGCCTCCAGCTTATTTTTAGTCACACTAAAACACAATTGTTTAAAGCAATAAAAGTAAGAAGGTATTGGGTATTTATATTATATATAAAAGTAAAATACAGGACATATATGACAGTAAAGATGAGAGACTGAAACTTCCCTGAGATCTGGAACAAGGCAAGGATGTCTTCTCTCACTACTCCTATTCAACCTTGCACTGGAATTCCTAGCTAGTTCAATAAGGCAAGAAAAATAAAAGGCATATAGATCAGAAAGGAAGAAATAAAACTGCCTTTATTGGCAGAGAACTTGTAGAAAATTCCAAAGAATCTACAAAAAAATGCCTAGAACTAATAAGTGAGTTTAGCAAGGTTGCAGGATACAAGGTTAACATACAAAAAATGGACTGTGTTCTATATACCAGCAATGAAAAAACTGAATTTGAAATTTAAAAAAAGCATCATTTATCATAGCACCAAAAAAGAAGTATGTAGGTATAAATCTAACAAAACATATATAAGATATGTGAAGAGCTATAAAACACTCATGAAACAAAGATCTAAATAAATGAGGAGATATACCATGCTCATAGATTAAAGAAACAATGTTGTTAACAAAGTTGTTAATTCTCCAATTTGATCTGTAGATTCAATATGATCCCAATCAAAATCTAGGCATTTTTTTTTGTACACATTGACAAGATAAGTCTAAAACTTATATAAAAAGGCAAAGAAAACAGAATAGCCAAATCATTCTGAAAAAGAATAAAGTAGAAGGATTCACATTGCCCAATTTCAAGATTTACTATAAAGGTACAGCAATCAAAGGCAGGTGGTAGTGGCTAAGGAATATACATAAAGAATAAAAGAACAGAAAAGAGATCCAGAAACAGATCCACACAAATACAGTCAACTCATTTTTGACAAAGGTATAAAGGCATTTCAATGGAGAAAAGATAGCCTTTTCAACAAATGATACTGAAACAACTGAACGTCTATATGCAAAAGAAATAAACTTACTACAAATGATGCAAGGAGGTGGGAAAAAATAGAAGCTGACCTAGAAAACCAAATTTTAATTGAAAACTGTAAGGTTAAGAGCAAAAGAAACTGTATAAATACTGTACTCCAGGTGGTAAATTTTTTCATGGGGGTACAGTTCTGAACTTGCTTTACATGTATACGGGAGCTGAACGACTTAGGTAAGTGGATGGTGAATTGTGGGAACTAGATCTTACACTGTCAAATAGGGAACTTACAGATAAGCAAGAAGGGAAGGGAAAAATAAATCATCTGATGTGGGATTAGAGCCAGAGATATTAGTATGAACTCATGTTCATACTAATGTTTACTCAGATGGATAGATACAGAAATAATTATGGATAGGTGTGTACATGGTTTAGTATACATATGTATATTACTTAGCTCTCTCTGCCGAGGTGTTAGAATTAATGACATCCCAGAAGCAATGAGTACACTCACTGCCCAGATCTCGCTTTCCAAATACCATTTAGAACCAGGGCATCTTGGTTAGGGTGAAAATACAAGAACAGTGTTGGAAAGTAAAACATCCCAAAACCAAAAAAGGATGAAGGCATGTCAGAGGGACACAGGAGCCAACATTAAAGAGCAACCCATAGCCAAAGTGGGAAGAATTTGAGCCACGAAATAAATAATATTTTTTAGAACTCAGAGTATAAAATAAATATTCATGAATCCATGCTGATGTAAATGATTAAATAAATAAACAATGGAGAAAGAAAAATAAATCTTCCTCACAGAAGAATCCCAAATAATATGTGTAGACACCTGTCCCTTCAGGAGACAGAGCTTAATTTCCATTCCTCCCTACTCTGGGAGTGGACCAGACTTAATGAAATGCCTCCAAAGAATAGAGTATGAAAAGGGAAAAACAGTAACTTCACAGTGGAGAAACGTGTCAAACACTGCCTTACACAAGTCATCAAAGTATCACCAGAGATAAGTCATCTTTTTATTTATTTTTTATCTTATTTTATTATGTTATGTTAGTCACCATACAAGTCATCTTAATTTAATGTAGCCCCTGCTGTGATGAGATTAGGAGGGCCCTTCATCTAGGTAGCATTCTTAAAACAAAGACCATAACCCCAGAAGAATTTAAGAAAAACATCAGACCAACCCAAATTGAGGAACATTCTACAAAATACCTTATAGGTACTCCTCTCAAAATTAACAAGGCTATAAAAAACAAGGAAAGATTATGTGCTATGGTTTGAATACGTGTCGTGTGTCCCCCGCCCAATCCTAATGCCTGTGTGATAGTGTTAGGAAGTGGGGCCTTTGGGAGGTGATTAGGTCATGAGGGTGGAGCCCTCATGAATGGGATGTGCTGTCATAAAAGAGACCCTATGAAGCTCCCTACCTCCTTCCACCATGACAAGACACAGTGAGAAGTCAGAAAGACTGAAAAACTGGTGAAATCTGAATCAAGTCTGGTCTTAATGTACTAATGTTGGTTTCTTCATTTTGACAAATGCACCATGGTAATGTAAGGTGATAATATTAAGGAGAAACTGAAACTGAGTGATGGGTATACGAAAACTCCCAGTACTACCTTCGCAACTTCTTTATAAACCTAAGTAAACCAAAACAAAAAGCTGATTTTTAAAAAAATAATGAGTATTAAGGAAGGCACTTGTGATGAGCACTAGGTACCGTATGTAAGTGATGAATCACTAAATTCTACACTCGAAACTAATTATTACACTGTATGTTAGCTGGAATTTACATAAAAACTTAAAAAAAAAAGAAAAAATTTACCTTCAACATATAAATAAAAAGGTTTTGAAGAATTCTTAATGGTAAGTGAAAATACTGATGAGAGACTCTTAAACGCAAAAAAAGCAGATTAAAAACTATATATACCTCCCCCCTGCAAATTATCAATCTATTAAGAGATGCTTAGAGAAAAAGAAGTAAATATACTAAGATATTTAGTTACGTCTTATTGCTGAGCTCATATTTTTTCATTTTTTTTGTAGTTCTCAAATGTTCCACAATGAATAGTAATATAAGATGTATTGACTTTGTATCATTGTGTTTAAGTATTCTTAATTTTACATCAGAGTATTTAAGTCATGGAATATCAATGAGAAGAGTAAACATCATTCAAGGACTTTATCTTCTCTTCTGTGGAAGGGGTTAGTACGTTTTTGGTTGTATGCAGGATAGTTGAATCATGTTAAGCAGAATTATGATCTTGTCTTTATTTGGAGATTAAGTATGGTTTAAGGAGATGTGTATGGGTGCCAAGTTGATAAGGGGTAGACTTGTGATGGTTAATTTTATGTGCCAACTTGAATGTGCCACAGGGTGCCTGGATTTATGGGTGTATCTGTGAATGTGTTTTGGGAAGAGATTAGCATTTGAATCCATGGAGCCTGTGGGACTGCCCTCCCAAATGTGGGTGGCTATCATCCAATTCCTTGAGAGCTAACTAGGACCAAAAAACCCCCCAAAAAAACTAAAAACCAGAAGGAGGAATCTGCCCCCTTTTCCTTTCTGCCTGCCTGTTTGAGCTGGGCCATCGGTCTTCTGCCCTTGAACTAGAGTTTATAGCATACATTCAGATGAGGACGGGAATTACATTGCTGGCTTTCCTGGGTCTCCCGGCTTGCAGATGGCAGACTGTGGGACTTTTCAGCCTCTATTATCATATGAGCCAATTCCTTGTAATAAATCTCTTCCTACACATACAACTTATTGCTTCTGTTTCTCTGTAGAATCCTAATACAATTTCTAATTCAAATCTCTTTTCTATGAAAATGTCTCTACTATCCCCTCAATCTTTATAGGTCTTGCCTTCTATGGCTCTCTTGATCTCCTTTGGTTTTTTTTTGTTTTTTGTTTTTTGTTAAGTAGGCTCTGCGCCCAGCATGGAGCCCAACGCAGGGTTTGAACTCATGACCTGAGATCAAGACCTGAGCTGAGATCAAGAATTGGACGCTTAACTGACTGAACCACCCAGGTGCTCCTTCTTCATTCTTTGGGGCACAAGACAACATGTGTTGTACTATATTGTCTGACAGGTGTGCATATTTAGGCCTTATCTTTCCAACTAGAATGCAATAATCTTGAAAGTAAGAATTTTATCTCTTATTTCTTGGGTGCTGTTTTCTTCCATTTTTTACTTTATTTGTTCATTCACTTACTCACTCATTCAACATGCTTGCTGAGCTCCTATTATATGTCAGGGACACTGCTCATCAATACAACAGTGAGCAACACCAGACTGCTCCCTTTATTCTCAAGGAGATTCCAGTTTAGTTGGAGATGCTGAAATCAATAAGACAACCACAAAACATATGCATAATTATAAGCCCTGGTAATGCTTTGAAGGAAATATATTTCAGAATCCACAAAGGGGAACGTAACCTAACCTTGGGTGGAGAAGAGAGTGTACAAGGCAAGAAAGGCTCATTTGGGAGAAGCCATGTTGAGCTATGATCTGAAGAATGCGCAGGTTTTCACTAAAGTGGGTGAAAGGGTGGAGGTGCGAAAAGAGTGTTCTGGAGGGAAGTTCGGGAACGGAGAAGGTGCACAGGGCCACAGTACTGCACCCAATAGGCTTTAAGCAGGTGACCGACCAAACAGACTCTACGAACCATTTTCTGCAGTCTCTTCTCTTCTCGTTTTTTCTTAAGCTGAGCCTCCTTTTCTTCTGCTTCCCTTTTCTGACGCTCCTCCTCTTGGGCCTTTAACTGGGCCTGTCAAGATGAGAGTCAGGAAAAAGTAAGAACACTATGTTTGTATGGAAGATTTTTTACGTTGAGGAAAGTCAAATATCTACCAAGAGTACCTGTCCTGTCTCTGAAAGAAGCCAATACTTCCTGATAAAAGTAGAAAATCCAACCAACAGGTGGTCAGTTGTGTAACTTAAGTTTCTCCGAAAGAATCCTCTTCTACTTGGGAAGGTGATACTGAGCAAGAAAGGAACATTAATTTTTCATCAAATAATGATTCCTTTTTAGTTATTTTTACCTGGGAAATACTAAGTCCAAACTCCACAGAGCGTAGGAAAAATTTTTTCTTTCGTTTCACACAAAAAAAACCCCCAAACTGCTGGAACTGTTTATTTTTTCTTAATAGATAATAAAATTTGTTTTTGACAGTCTACGTCAAAACCGTGCAAGAACTACACCTTGTAGTACAACTTTTGTAACTGCAAAAGTTACACCTTTGCAACTTATCAGGTTGGACATTTAAATCTAAATGTGTAAATCTTCCTCACTGCTGGCTCCCATCAACTTTTATAACATTTCCGTCTTGCTATAGTAATAGTGTTACTGTTTTCTCCCTTTCTCTTCCTAAAATTTCCAGAGTTCAGGCCAGTGGATAAAAAGCTATTTCTGAAGTTGATCTAGCTTGATTGTCTCAAGACACTTAAGCTAGGCTTCATTTTTTTGGGGGGGGGGGCGGAGAGACAGAGTGGGGGAGAGACAGAGAGAGAGAGAGAGAGAGAGAATCTTAAGCAGGCTCCATGCCCAGCGGGGAGCCTGATGCAGGGCTCGCGATCTCATGACCCTGAGATCATGACCTGAGCCAAAATCAAGAGTTGGACGCTTAACCGACTGAACCACCCATGAACCCCTAAGCTTCATTTCTTTTAATAAAGACCTATATAAATCCTTCTTCTTGCCTCAGATTTCATTCTTGATTTACCAATTTCTCCTCTTCTTGTTTCTTCTTCCTCTCTGCCAAGATCCGCCTACGTTCAGCTCGCTGAACTGCTCTCTCTTCCATGGCTAGAAAATAGTAACAGAGTTCCAATATAAACAATATAAGGAACACAGCAAGAGAAAATGTCTCCACATTTTATAGCAAAATTTTGTGTTAATGTTAGGGTTTTCTTGCAAGTTGAGTGTTTACAATTTCAGAAACATTTGTTTATAAATATATAAATATAAAATTTATATTTTAAAAATATAAGTTGTAGTTGTATTTATAAATATATAAGTATATATATGTTATTTATATACCCCCATGGGTTAAAGACCTACCATCCTACCCTCAGCAGTGATGAACAATTGGCAAATTGTTTTTACTTTTCTATTAGAATAACTGTTTACTGGTTTAAATAAGATAATGTGCCTCGATGATACTTTTGTTACTGAAACCCAGAAACCAGAATTTTAATTTGGTAATTCTTTAATGAATGGAGAAAACTTTAATTACATCTAAAAAATACTTTGACAGTACAGTCAGTCTTCAAATCCCATTGAGTCTGCTATTTTTTCCTAAGTCATTATACATATGTCTGTGTATGTAACAACAACAACAACAACAAACTAAAGTTTAGGGTCACAATGAATACATTAAAATCTAGTTTTAAGGCCTGGATAGATATCCAGATGGGCAGGAAATGGAATTGTACTAGGCATTTGGAGAACTGGCATCTGAACAAATTCAAGTGTCAGACTCCTGTTCTTGACAGTCTATTAAATATCGATCCAAAAGAAGCAAATGTGCAAGATGGTCTGAAAATATGACTCTGTCATCAGTCGGGGCTTTTACAGGAAGAGGGGAATGGGTGGGAGGAGTATCAAGTTCTGCTCACCTAAGTCAGCCAGTAATTACTTTTGCTTCCTTGTGCCATGTTATAGAGAAGAAAATTTAAGTCCAAGTTTCAAGAATTAATAAACAAAAAACTCACCAGGCTATTTCTTACATATATTAAGTATTTGCATTGCTGAAAAAAGAAGAGAGGGGGTGCCACAGATGGCGGCAGTGAGGCTGTCTTGGAAGAGGCAGAAATAGACTAAAGGATTAAAGTGAGAGCCCTGACTCAGTCATTAAGTGTCTGCCTTCGGCTCAGGTCACGATCCCAGGGTCCTGGGATCGAGCTCCGCATTGGATTCCCCGCTCTGCAGGAGGCCTGCTTCTCCCTCTCCCACTCCCCCTGCTTGTGTTCCCTCTCTCGCTGTATCTCTCTGTCAAACAAATAAATAAAAAAAACTTTAAAAAAATAAATAAATAAAGTGAGAGCCCTGAGAGGCAGAGTCTGCAGTAATAAGCGTGTTTCCCGTCTTTTCTAGAGTTAATCGTTAAAGACCACTTGAAAAGTAGCGGGAGTTCTAAAATATGGTTAACTCCTTGGTCAAACAATACTTTTTTAAAAAATAACCACACTGAACTGAGCATTTCCTGATCATCCTCAGTGTAGGCAAAGATGGCATAAACTGCTGTCCTGGCAGAGAGTCGACGCAAAGACTGCTAATTTCTTCATTAAAAGGAATTGACTTCGGGCATGACGTGCTTCAGATGACATCACTTCTTCTAAGGGCAGCAATCCTGCCGAAGGTGAAAAATCAGACTTATAACCACAATATAATTGCCAACGTGCCTACCTCCATACACAAATATATGCACAGTGCATGCCTACGTATTCAGTAAAAACAATTAGTAGATTCACTAGATGGCGAATGTTTTTCTTCTCATAGTATTGTTTGGTTTAAATAAGTGATTTCTTTTTTTTTTTCCCCCAAAGATTTTATTTATTTATTTGACAGACAGAGAGACAGAGAGGGAACACAAGCAGGGGAGTGGGAGGGTTCGGAGAAGCAGGCTTCCGCCAAGCAGGGAGCCCGATTCGGGGCTCGATCCCAGGACCCTGGGATCATGACCTGAGCCGAAGGCAGACACTTGACGACTGAGCCACCCAGGGTGCCCCTAAATAGTGATTTCTACATGCTTCAAAAATGTTATTAAATTAAAATGTCTGATTTGTAGATTTCATTACTAAAAGCCTATCATCAAGGTACAACTCATAAAATGATGTGGATTGCTATAAATGGATCAATAATTTAAGGTTAATGAAGTACAGTGATAGGTGATCTTTATCAATGTTTGTCCTTAGCAGCTATTCAAGAGTTTTCTCATTTGTGTAACTGTCCCATTTTTTTTCATAATCCAAACCAATCCAAAATGATATACCTTTCAGCCACTGGTTTTTTTTTTTTTTTTTTTTTGGTATTCTTTGGGAAGGCCAAAAAGTTCTCTAGTGCACTGCACTCCTCACATGTCCAGCCATCTTTGACCAGGTTCTGCCAAGTCTCAAAACCTGAGTTTCCCAGATTCAGTCCTAGCATATTCTATTTCAGGAAGGAAGATAACCACCCCCAGACCACCACCAAGACTGCCCTGCCTTTCAGTATGGGGTGGGATGCCATCAGCTGCCTTGGGTTCCTTCTGGGTCCAGACAGAGAATTTGGGGAGTCACTTCCTCTACCATCAGTCTCAGGGGCAGCAACAGGTGAACTGGGGGTTAAAAAAAAAAAGGAAAAGAATTCAGAACAATAACCAGCTCTGTTCAAAGCTCTTGAACCTGAGAAACTCAAAGCATTTCACACATTTTAATTAATCTTTACTCTCTAAGATAACTATGTATTAAACGAACTCGATTTACTGGTGTAATGAGGCATGGAAAGGCTGAGTGACTGGCCGGAGTCTGCAATGAGTCAGGTGCTCTGACTCCCATACCAGTGCTTCAAATCAATGGGTATTTATCACCCACTTCTTATCCTTATCACATGTATTGAGTATGTCTCAAACACATCTGAAATCATAGTAAGTGGCTTCTGAGAAATTTGGACTCTTATTCTAGCCTCAAAGATGTTTACTTTTATCCAAAACAACTATAAATTTAAGCTAGGTAATTAGCCAGCCCAGAGGCTGCTCCATTTGTACCTGACATAGTACAACCCGGCTTCTCAGAACTAAACATAATCAGAAACCCAGAAATTGAGGTAGAGCATGTAAGCATTGTTCTCTTTTACTGGTATAGTAACAGAGCTCCCCAAAGGTAGCACAACACAAATGCTAAGTGTATAATTCACAGGTAACCAGTTGCCTCAAATACTGTTAGTACCTGTCACAGACCAATCACAATGTAGGGGGGCTTCTTTGTTTTGAAAGTATACAATAAAAGAAAAGGAGAGATCATGGAGTCTGGAAGCTGGGCAAAAGAGGTTCAGGGGCCTCTCTACCACAGGGTGAAAAAACCCAAATCATGAGTCCAAAGCATGTTCTGATATAGTGGACATACTTTGGAAGCACCTGGCAGGTTCTCTTGGGTTCTTTTCCTCTGGGATTTGATAGCAGGCAGCTCTGGGCATCTGTGACTGCTGCAGCCCACCGAGCCTCTGCCAGCCGTTGGCTTTGCTTCAGCTCCAGAATTGTTTTCTGCTGTTCCTGAAGTTTCTTCTTTTGCTTTTCAATCAACTGTTGCTGGAAGACATGGCGGTTGTGGAAATGACCGATGCAAATGGATTCTGCTTTCTGGCTGGTGGTTCTGAGCTTCTTGCTGCTTCCAGGCTGTTGGGAGGGCTCGACATCCCTGGTCATGTGCTGCTTATTGTCGGATGTGTTCAGAGGGACATGCTGGAGGGGAACCCGCAAGTCGCTCTTTGTTGGTCTTCCTAGGTGGGGGCTGGGCATGCAATCACGGCTCCCTGAGGGAGACTTTTCCCACAGAGGCGGCCTGGCAGTCACCTGAGAGAGAAGGAGCATGTTACGCTCAGCTGTTTAAAGGACTGTGCAATAAGAAAACCGTGCTCTTAGAAATGTCTGATTTGGATAGTTGGTTTGTGAATGAGGCAGGATTACTCCAGGTACATAGTACAGGAATTTTAAGCTGCATGAATTAACTCTGAATTTTGTGGTGAAGGATATATTCTCCCTCAAGAATGTTTGAAACTAACAAATACCTTTACAAATCAGTAACAGCTCTGTTCTCTCAATGCCTCTCTTGCCACTAATAAATTAATCACAAGGTATGTACGTATGTAATTACGTATTCACTCTTTCATTCATTCATTCATTCATTCATCCTCAGGATCAAAGCCTGGATTAAAGCTTACAGTCTCCAGACTATTGCCAGACTATCTGTGGGAAATATCTGTAAGCCCAGGATTACTGGGCAAATATCTGCATTACATAAGAATATTATCAATAATATTACATTTTAGCATATGGCTTAATAGTTTTCAAAGCTTTATCATGTAATGGATCTCATTTAATAGACTGAGGTATCATACTCAATTTTAAGTTCTATATAGAGGGGGAGGAAACAGAATTCTTAATCGGAAAAACTTTTCCTGGCCAAAACAATGCATAGTTAAAATGTCTCTTTTAGAATGGTCTGATTCCATGGCCTAAGGTCTAACCAGCTTTTGATTCTGCCATCTGCAGTGGTACAAGAAGAAAAATACTATGAAGTATTTGTATCCTAGAAGCTTCTCACTCCAAGGTACTCAAAAATATTTTTCATGATGATGGAAATATTTCCTATAGATTCAGCTCAAGTAAAAAATGTGATATATGACATGCTAAAGACTAAAAAATAACCTTCTATTTCAGAAATGTCAATGGACATTTATTCATGAGAACACCTGCTTAAGTAATTTAGCATCAAGCAGGGTATATGTTTTAGGCCCTTTTAAATTTTGTGATAATGGTACATTATTAACCCAGCAAGACTGTAAAAGCCTTGAGTATAGCAAAAAGATTTCTTTTGGATCACAGTAACTTTTCAAGGTGAAAATAAGAGAATGAAACAAAGCTTAATGGTGCAGATTGTACTTACTAGAACAGGACTGAATAGTCTGGCATAATTAGCGAAAGTCATCTATTAGCTATCTGATAGTTTTGAAAATTTTCAAGGAATAATGTATGCATTTGTGGTACATGAGTCCCTATGATTGTATAAATAAGTGGGCATCTAACTAAAGATATCATATTTGTTCATGTTATACTCTATACTCTGGAAAAAATTAGGATTTATCTAATAACCTAGAGAGTCCATTACATCCTTTTATTTTCACTTGCTCTATTTTTTATAATATCCTTTCTTTATAAAATTCTTTTCAGAGTTAACTTCAGAGATTTAAAGGTTTTTATTTCTTGAGTCATATATATATATACACACACATATATATATACATTGTGTGTGTACATATACGCACTAGATACACATAGTAATTTTTCTGTTTTATGCAAGTAAAAAATACTTTGTTGACTTTTTAAAAATTTACAGATAGTAACAGTGTAACTTTGTAAAGTAAAAAGTTCAGACAGCTATTTCTTAAGATAGAAGACTCTGCTGTCTTAATGGAAACAAAATTATCTAACTGACATAAAGGTAGATAAATTGCCTAGAGGACATCAGTCCCCATAAGGATCCTCATGATACCCCTTTGCTGAGAGGCTAGGCTTAAATTAAAACCAGCCTACTTGCTGGCAGTAATCATGGTAAAAAGCAAGACTGGGGCCCCTCTGGTGCCCAATTTAATTTTACATGTCTGAGTTAAGTACCCAATAGCATTATGTGGAGGGGTTTAGGATGAAGGTGAGGGGATAGAGGATCTTCTCCAAAGGACTTTTCAAATATGACAAGTGCAATTATGAAAGCAAAAACTGACAGTATTCACTTTATAAAAACTTAACTCTGTAGAGTACCAAAACACCAAAAATTACCCAAAAAGACAAATGAAAAAATGAAAAAAATTGCAAAATATATAGTAATAAAAACACCAATAGTCTTAAAAATATAAAGAGCTTCTATAAATAAGAAAAAGATATATAACCAAGTAGAAAAATGTATAAGGGCAGGAATAGACAAGTCACTAAATATCTATCTATATCCATTTTCACATACATATATATGTAAATGGCCATTATAAAAAATGTTTAACCTCACTAGTAATAAAAAAATGCAAATGCTGAAGCAATAAGATGAAGAAAATATTTTCCTATCAACTTAGCAACAATAAAAAAGGTGTTAACCAGGGAGGAAAACAGGCATTTCTTTGGCACAACCCTTCCAGAAAGGAATCAATTTGCATTCTATTTTTAGGTATTTATTCTAAGTAAAGCATTTAAGTAAAGTGTATGTGTGCAAAGATTTTGTTACAAGGATGATCACTGAAGCACTGTTTGCAATAGTGACAAACTGGAAACAACTTAAATGTTCACCAATACAGAAAAAGGTAAACAGATTCTATCTTAGGGTTCATGACTGAATATCTGAGAGCCATTACAAAATGATGGCACAGAATAGCAGTCCTTAATCACAGGGTATTCATCAGGTACACCTGTGAAACTTAAAAAAAAATAATACAGGTGCCCCACAACCAGAAATGCTGATTCTGCAGGTCTGATCTGTGGTTTACTGTCAGTTGGGAACTAATGTTGCAGATTTAGTGACATAGAAAGTTCTCATGTTATAATGTGAAATTGCAAATTTTTTTTAGAAAGACAGAATAGGGGGCAGCTGGGTGGCTCAGATGGTTGAGCGTCTGCCTTCAGCTCAGGTCATGATCCCGGGGTCCTGGGATCGAGTCCCGCATCAGGCTCCCTGCTCCTTGGGAGCCTGCTTCTCCCTCTGCTTCTCTCTCTCTCTCTCCATCTCTCATGAATAAATGAATAAAATCTTAAAAAAAAAAACAGAATAGTTATATTATTAAGAAAAAAAATGGCCTACTTTCTCTGCATTATGTATTATGAAAAAGTAGATATCCTCAATAACTTGACTGAAGAAAATTTAAAAGCTAAATAAAATATTACAGAGAAAAATTTGCATATGCCTGAATAGAGAAAAGACTATATGGCTATTCAACATGTTACTTGTGGTTATCTCCAGATGATGGAATTATAGGCTACTTTGCTTTTTCCTGTCATTTTCTCCTATCAAATTACCATAATTAACACATATGATTTTTCTTACTAGAAAAATAAAAACTTAAAAATTTCCCACATATATGTGTGTATGAATGTATATCTAAATGTATGTGTGTGATATATATATATATAATCAAGCTCATTTAGATAGGAAATGTCTGATGATCAAGTAAGAGGAGTTCAAGAGGTATAAACAATGCTTTATATAACTGTTCCTGAAGGAGTCTTTCACTTAGTTGTTTTAAATTCCCTCTCTATATTATGTCCCTACCAAGTCTCAAGTATACCGAAGATTATATGTGATATATAAAATGAAGATTCGGTTCAAGAAAATAAACACTGACTGAAAGGTAACCTTTGTGCACTGTATACAGCTTTCATCCTCTAGATAGTCCAGGCAAGGCAATCTGACAGCGGCTAATATAACCCAGGCTGTATACATGTGTGGAGCCCAAACGCCACTGTTCAATAAGCAGAAGCCCGAGCAAAGGAAAAACAATGTACCTCTCCATTTTTTATAGGCGGATGCACCACAGTTCCTGCCTCAAGTAGACTGATGCCTGATGACCCATTTGTGCTCAGTTTCCCTAGTGATGCCGCCTCCAGCAGCTCATTCATTTTCTTCCTAGTTTCCTCTTTTGTTAGAGCCAGCTCCCTCTTCAGGATCTCCACACGGTGCCAATGCTGCCATTCTGTAAAGCGGTGTCGGAGAACTTGTTTCCGGTTATACTCAGTGGCCAGTTGTTGTTTTCTAAGCAACAAAGTATTTCCCATTAAAAAGAAGCCATTTACAGCTTGTTTGTTGGTAATATAAATGAAACACAGGTCTAAAGGAGTCCCAGAAATGTTCCATCTTCGATCCAGCATATCCTTCTATTTAAGCTAAATGGAATCGCTTTATCAAATTCCCTGGTGCAAAAGGTCTGCTTGTAGAGGGAGCTGGCACCTTAAGAGATTACCTCAGAAGAAAGAGTTCTATCATGTCACAGAGGCATATTACATTTTTTAAATTACCACAAAATAGTTTCTGAGAGCTTTTGGAGAGGAAGGAGCAAAAGAAATAGGCATATAAATCGCTACTTTTAAAAGGATGAATGCGTGAGGGAGATTTCAGCCATGCTTGCAAATCTAAGGAAGACAGAGGTTTTGGAGAAAGGCAATGGAACAAGATATAACAAGTGCACTGTCAATAAGTATAAGACTTATAAAAAGTCAGTATGAAACCATGAGGGTGGATCTTATGAAAGAAGGACTTGATCAGGGACAGGATCTCTAAAGAAAAGGATTCATTTATCAAACCCTTAAACTGAATGAATGAAGCACTGCCTTGTGAGGAGACCTGAACACTGGAAACGTGTAAAAGACATGTCAAAGACAAGGCACTTGCTCTCATGGAACTCATTCACACCCTTCCAGTCCAGTAGAGGGTCTGGTTCATTCTCTTTGTAAGGAAGAGCTCCTTTTGATTCCTGGAAACTTCATGATGTTAGGGGACATCACTGAGTGGAGCTGGGAACCACCTGCTACATTCCCTTCCCAAAGGGGATCTCCATTAGGAGACATTTTTGTGGAGGTCTCTGAGTTCTATCTATAAGTGGATGATTACTGTCCCTGAAGAAGGTGTAGAGCTTGGGACTTATTATATTGCATCAGGGGTCAGTTTTGAGGTTTAAAATCTATTGTATAGACACCTACTTGATTTTATTTTGTAAAGGCGACTCAAATAAGTTCTCTATAATACTATTTGCAGACCCATTTCTGTTAAACATCCCTTAATGGTTAACTCTCCTCATGGACTCTTTGGGGTTATATATATAAAAAAAAAAATCATAAAGTTCTTAAGTCAATGAGTCAGGAGAACATTTCTAGAGTTCTTAAATGCTTAAGTGACTTAAATCTTTTTTGACTGGCACCTACAGTAAGAAAAATGTTACACTGTGACACAATATACAAGTTTAAGTGTGTGTGTATGAAACAAAAGTATATATAATTGAAACAGAAGTTTTAGCAAACAAGATCTATCCTTACTACCAGAGGTGCATTCTGGAATTTCTGTTCCATTCCATTTCTTTGAAAAATACAGCTCATCTGGAGCCTGATTTCAGGACCCATTAATGGGTTAAAACCCTTAGCTTGAAAAAGACTACTCTAAAGTCACAGAATTTAACCTATGTCAGAGGAGTTGGATGAAACAACCAATTAGTGGGAGTAGAGTCAACTGAAATGGTGAAATTCAGAATAAACACTAACAACAATTCTGCCAACAGTGTATTTCATTGTATTTAATTGCTTCCCTCTACTGTATTAATGATACTCAATTAATACTTGATTAACTGAAGTTTTTGTAATAAAAGTACAATATAAGTGGTAATATAAATATTTATACATGGAATTTAATTTGATGCAAATAAATTATCTAATATGGGACTGAATAACCTCAAAATACAAACTTTAGAGGAGATAAGGATAACAAATCAGGTAGCAACGCAGGTAAGAAAAAAGCTCCAAAAATATCAATGTTTAAATAGTGAAACAAATAAAAAGCCTACAGCACTTTTCTTAAGTAAGTGAAAATCATAAATTTCCACTGGACAGAAGATGTATACTGCTCTGTCTGATTAATGTGAAATTCAATCTACATCAATCTGCTTAGGAAGGGGGAGTGTGAAATTTACCTGATGTGTTAATTTCATGTTTTTAGAGCATAAACAGCCAAAAGCAGCACTAGGGTTTCGACTGTTATGGAAGAGATTATTTGGACGCTATAAAAAGGTAAAGAGAAAAATATTTCTGCAACTATAACAAAAAGACTAAACAGTAAGAAAAGAGGTAAAAGTTGCATGTTGACCATAGTGCCTAGGGCCCACTCTATAGTGGTTATGTAGGGGATTTCACAGTATTGGAGATAGCTACATTTGTGCATTGAGATGGAAGAGCAGAAATGCAGAAGCTAGGGATCCAGACACAGGCTGGTTTTACTCCTGCTCCTCTGCAGTTCACTTCGGCAAAGTGATAATATTCCAAATAAGCTTAGTTTCCATACTTTTTAAAAGATGACACTAAAAACATAAATATTTCTGAAAGTGAAAAATCACTCAAACTTCTTAAAACCTCAATCTGATACATAATTAGGTATGCTAACCAAAAGAAATGGTTTCAGACACAGTTCCCAGATAATCATACAATGAAGGGCAGAGTTCCCTTATGGAAAACACCCTGTCCCAAGATGCTTCCAAGCTGAAATCTGGGAATTTCTGACAAGAGTATATAAATTGATCATCACAGTTATGTAACTGCACGCACAGAAAGGCTGTCCCTAAAGACCAAATATAATGGAAAAACTCCATTCTCCTTCCTCTGCAGGGAAAAACCTGGTTCTTCCCCACTGTGTTTGTCTCCTGTGTGTCTCCTTTACCCTTTCAGAGAACACCTCACTTCTGGCACTATGGTTACCAAATGTGTGGAGGTTCTTCCCCACACCAACAAGCAACTAACTCTTGGACATGCAGCATGGTATCCAAGAATTCAACTCAGTTCTGATACTACCTACCCCAAAGACAGTGTCAGATCCCACAGGTTAAGGGCTCAGTCCCATAACACTCCCTCCGCGCCCAGCTTCAGATGCTAGTCACAAACCCAGGTTATCTATCACCTGTGCTTCTGATCAACTGGCTATAGATTAGAGGTTCCAACCACTCCATCCTTGGGTTTGATAATTTGCTAGAGTAGCTCACAGAACTCAGGGAAACATTTATGTTTACCAGTTTATTAAAGAACATGATGAAGGATACAGATGAAAAGCCAGATGAAGAGATGCATCAAGTGAGGTATGGGAGGATCCTGAGCACAAGAGCTTCTGTCCCCATGTACTTGGGGTGTCAATGTGGATGTGTTCACCTGCCCGGAAGTTCCTTGAACCCTGTACTTTTGGGATTTTATGGAGGCTTCATCATGTAGCTATGATTGATGTTAACTCCATTTCAGCCTTTTTCCTTTTTCAAGAGAATGGGGGGCAAGGCCAAAAATTCCAAGTTTCTGATCATGGCTTGGTCTTTCTGGTGACTAACCCTCATCCAAGAGCCACCCAGGAGCCAACCCAGAGCTATCTCATTAGAACAAAAAACACTCCTATCACTCAGGAAATTACAAGGGTTTCAGGAGTTCTGTGTCAGGAGCAGAGGTCAAAGATATTAGAACAAGAGATGTTCCTAGTACTCTTATCATTTAGGAAATTATATGGGTTTTAGGAGCTCTGTTCCAGAAACCAGGGGCAGAGACCAATATGCATTTTCTACTATCTCACACCTAAGAATATAAAATATAAAGGTTTAAATAGAAACTTAAATATGAACTGTGCTGTTTAGAATCAACACCTCAAATGACGCTTAGTGATAAGTACATGTTCTAGAACCTGTAAGTCAGAAGAATACTAACTAGACAGGGGACACTAGATAAGCGCCTGGAAGTTTCTAAGCCTCAGTTTCCTCCTAAAAATGGTATCACCCTAAAAAACAAAAAACAAAACCTACATTGCCTGTCCTACAGGATTTTTTTTTTTAAAGATCTAATTTAAAACACACACACACCCACACACACACCCCTGAATATATAGAACAAATTCTCATGGAAGATAACACTATCTTAGGACAAGACCACCAGATATCTAAAAAGTGTCTGAAGTTTTTAAAAGGAAATGAGAAATGATAAATAAATAACCACATACTCGTGATCTGACTAAGTGCCGAAATCTGACGCAGAACGCGAAAACAGTAGCAGGGCGGACAGCTGCATTTGGGATGAACAGGAACAGGGATGGATAAGCTAATGCATTCAATAACGCACCAGGCAGCCCCCAGGGAAAGAGTGGAAGCTAATAACAATTCTGTCTGAAAGTGTTTTAAAGCAAGCCAGGCAGTGCAAGTGTGGGCCCCCTGCCTGTCTGATAGACCTATGAGGAGCTTTACCAGCTTCGGATGCCATGCAGTTTCTGGCATCTCGCCTGGATACCCAGGTGAGCATGGAGGGAAGGGCACTGAACATGATTCACAGAGGGGCTCCATAAGTGATTGCCCAAAACAATGCTAAAACAAGGAGTGGGGATATGGGGATATCTGATAGTCTATTTTCAACTCAGCTTCCCCACCTCTAGGCTAGCATTTGGGCTCACCCCAGCCTGCTCTCCCACAAGCTGCCTATGTGCTGGTTTACCAGTTTTTCCCCCCAAATTAAAAAACGCCCTCTTCTACTTAGCCACATTTCTATATCTCTCAGAAGATGGGGCCCGTGAATTCCTATTTTTAAAAAGCTCCTCGGGGGATTATAATGCACGATAGCCAAGTCTATGTCATTCCTAAGTACTTTTCTTATGGTGCCTTCTGTTGTAATTATTTTTAGTATTTGGGTACCATTTTTTCACTTCACTTAGACTGAAAACTCCTAGAAGGTAAGTGTTTAACACTTTTTTCCAAGTCCCCCTCCCTGGACTTAGGAGAGAGCCTAGTACCCAGTAAACGTCAGTAAAGCTGGTTGGCTGAAAGAATAAATTCCATCAAACAGAATGAAAGAATAAGTGAACAAATGAATGTCATGGTTTGAGGGATGTCAAAGGACCAGTTTGTCCACTGGCTGGCCACAGGACCCTCAAATCCTCAAATCCCCATCACTGACATTTTGCGCACTGTTTCCAGACAACACCGGTGAAAATACAAGTTTCCTGAGAGGGATAACATCAACTGAGGATCACAGTAAAAAAGCACGAGGGGCTTGAGGGACAAAGGGAAAAGATAAAAGCATATTCCAGGAAAGGCCCAGAGCTCTGGCGCAAGAGAGGGCAGGACTGCAGGCAATGTGGAGGTTAATAAGGGAAGGACAGAGATGCTTCTCAGGGAAGAACTGAGAAATTGGGGGCTCAGGAAGGGCTGGGGGAGGATGCTGAAAACAAACCCCACTTCTTCCTAATTTTATCCAGGGCTGGCCATAAATTTGAGAGTGGAAGGGAGAGAGGAGCAATGGAAGAACTAAAGGCAGCTTTGAAAGTGAACATGCTAACAATCAAATTAAAAATACAGTTCAAATTCCAATACCATCACATCAAAGGGCCTAACTTGGTGTGTACACCAGGGTTTTGCTGTATTACCTAAGCAAGTGAATTCTCAGGGTCTGGGAATATTTGTTAATGTTGAGATTGTATTATGATATTGTATTGAAATTTTATAATACATTTCCATAACTACTTTTAAAAGAAAAGAGATAGATAAAAATAGGAGGGTGAGAGAGAAAGAAAGAAAGGAAGAAAAGAAAATAAAGAAAATTAAAGAAAAGAAAAGAAAGAAAGAAAGGAAGAAGGGAAGGAAGGAAGGAAGGAAGAAGGAAGCCAGGAAAGCTGGCCCTTGCACAGGGGACAGGCCAGTGAGGGGAAAACCCCAGGTGTCAAAAACAAAAGTGGATGCAGGAGCTGGAGAGTGAAGACACAGCTGACATCCGAGTAATGGGCACAGCAAATGACTTCCATGTCCAGGTAGACAGGCCACAGAACGACCTGTGTTTTGCCAATCTGGTGAGAGTTTAGTTTCTACAGTGAGTAACCCATTATATTCCTTGAGCTCATTATTAGAAAAAAATGCTTGAAGACACTATCAAGTTAAATTACAAGAGAGGAAGCAAATGAACTCATTCACTCACTTATACTCAACAAATGTATATTTGGTGTCCCCTGAGGTACTAGGAGAAACTCTGATGAACACAGAAAAGAGGCTCTCCAGACACTCTCAATCCCACTGACATTTCTTGGTTTCTGCTCACAGTATCTACCTCTGAGCTTTTCCCGCCACCTGTAATATCCCGACCTTCTTGGAACAAAATCACCCAACTTAATTTCTAGAACAAAGAAAAACATGTAGAGAGCCAGGGATCTGCAGGAAAGCAGCACAAAGGAGGTTTGTATTTAATAGCTCCTTTCTTCTCATATGCTTCTGGCATGACTTGTTATTTATTAATTGCTACTTTATTTTTCATCTGCAACCACCTAAAGTAAATTGCCATATAACTGAAAAATATGGCTGTCTTAGGGAACCACCACCTAGATGCAATTTAACATTTAACACAGAAGCAGGGTGGTATAGGAAAAAGTATCTGACTCAGAATCAAAAAGACCAGACTCTCGTCGTGGATTAGCTACTCTTACCTCACCTCGTTTACTCTCTCCAGACCTTACTTCTAACATCCGTAAAATGACAGGCAGGATTAGACGATCCTTGAGGTGACTTCCTACTCTAAGATTTTTTTGCTCTAAAGTTTTGTAGTAAAAAAATTATTATGTGTTTTCTAACTCTGGCACTTTAAAAAAAATGTAGTACCCATTCTGAACATTTAAAAATAGACACCTGAAAATAATTCACAGATATGAGACAAAAAGTTCTAAGATCTTTAAAAAAATTGGCACATCATGCTATTATGAAATCCCCATTTAGTGATTTTTATATTTAAACAGTTTAATTGGAATGAAATCTCAAGTTCTTCAGATTTTTCTTCTACAAGTTTCTTCTGGCATGTAAATTTCACAGGCCACTTTTAACTTTACCACTCAATTTCCACTCCCTTCATGCCCTCACTCATGTTGCTTCCCCTTTATAGCACCTCCAGTTTCCCTCCTTTATCCAGCAAATCCTGCTAGCCAATCCTTTTTCAGTAGGCTATCATCCCAATTCCTTGTATCAATTACTGGATCCTGAGAACTTAGAAACAAATTATGGGAAAGAGTTTTCTATGCTGCCTTTTCCCCCCCAACTGAAGATTCCCCCTGGCATACTGTAAAGAAAGGGAAATTGACTAGGTCATTCTTCTGCTTAAAATCTGTCAAGATTTCACCTTTATTTAACAAAGAATCCCTAAACTCCTTGTCTTGGCATTCAAGGCCTTTCACAGGTTGATGAACTTGAGAACCACATACTTGATGATCTTCCAACCAACCTGGATGGCTACACTACATGCCATTACCTCATCTCCTCGTCCCTACCTAGGAGCGTTCTACTTATGGTACGGAGTCCAGCTCATGACCCACCTTCCTGATAAAGCCCTTCCTGGCACGCTGTAGGAGCCTCCTCAATCCCTTCGACACTTCGTTCTGCTAAATTCTCAGCAACAGAGAGGATGCACACCTGTCCTATTTCTAGATCTTGTCTTCTCCACAGAACTGTGAGGCCAGGCATTAGGCTCCTGTGTATCCACCCCAGGGCCTGATGCTGTCACAGGGTTGCACAACTATAGGGGGAACCATTTCCCTCTACGTAACAATGATTTCAGACACCATTCATTCGACTTTCACCCTGAATGACTAACAGAGTAGCCGGTGAGAGAAGTGATTACACACAAGAACATAAACTGTCCCCGCCCCCAAATAAACAAATGGTTCCTTTTAAAGCCATGATTTTGGTTCAAGGTGCAAAGTTGAACTTGGAAATGAAAAGAAGAAAATGTATTTAATTTTGAGATGACAGGACAAAGCAAGTTTTATTTGAAGACAAATTCTATGTCATTCACAAGCCTAAGAGGGAGCTGATATAAAGGTATCAAAAATCTCTAAACAAGGTGTGGAATAAAAGATGGAGTGGGAGAAATCACCTTGGCAGGTCTGCCCTCCTAGATGAATGTTCTCTGTGTCCCTAATTAACATTCTGTGTGCAGACAGGGATTTCTATCAATGAGAATTACTGGCGTATAAACCCAACTCTGTCTTCTGAATTGTAAGATGGTCCAAGGTAGCAATTCTAGGACACCAGAAGAGAAAAAGCATAATACTTGCTTCCATCAAAAAGGAAAGCATGGACATTAGCATATTTTAATTAAAATTTTTTTTGCTTACATTTTTCAGTTAAAATTTTCTAGTTTGGGATGTGATACAGAAAAACAGGGATTACCACATTTTATAATGGATGACGTACTTTTTAGAGTTTATTTCAGAATTCTTCAGGAGGAAAAAAGTCCTAAACACACCAGGGTTTTCATGATACAAATAACAGTACCTGTTTTCTTCCCTAAGGTCACTCTGCATGGCTTGAGTCTCCCGCGCCAACTTCTGGGATCTTGTGTAGTCTCTCCAGGCCCGCAGGACCTTCAGTTGGAACTTCCAGTTGGACAGGGTCCCAGCTTTTCCCAGCTTAATCCTATGATCAAGGATCAGCTTGTGCCAGGCAGAGAAATACCGTTTTTGACACTGCAATGGAAACATGTGGAAAATCACCACGAATGAGCACTAGTTTCTCTAATATCTGATACTGAGAGCTGTCACCTCAGATTTCCCCCTCACACTTTTTCTAACAAAGCTAGGAACTGTTGTCTTGATGGAAGGGGAGCAAAATATAATTGCTTTCTGCTAATAATGACGACAAATATTCAAGTCATGCAGCTGAGGTACTCCCGGGCTCATGACTTAAACTTCAATACTTAGTTCTCATTGTAAGGCATCGGTCCGATGGGGAGCCCGAGTAACAAACAGTCACATCGAAGACCCGAGTTCAGGAACTCGTTTGAAAAGCTTGAAACACCTGCTTCCAGTAGGCTTGCCAGCTTGTCTTGGAGTTTAAATACTACCTGAGTAATTCATTCCTATTACTAATGCTGCTGATGTCCTGCACAAAGGAACATGGAAGATCCCATGAGGATAGAATGGGGGACTCTGGTCCCTGGAAACAAGACGGCTAAAACAACAGCTTCAGCTGCGCCACCACTGACCATGACAGAGCTTTGATGAGTGCCTAGAGAGACCAGATGCTCAGGATGCTTGGGATCTTCCACTACATGCATCTGACAAGTAAGATAGGTTCTACTGAGCCTAAGGATGTCCCTAGAGAAGAACTTTACTCATGGTCCTAGTAAATCTCTGAGATCTAGCCCTTGCCTACATCTCCTACCTTCATGGTAAACTTAATGTTCCCACTACATCACATAACTTTCGCTCTTGGCCTTACATCAACCACACTGTTTAACGCTTTCCTATGTTCATACTAATTTCTTGGTCCTCCTTTTCTGCCCTTTCTTTGACTGACTACTTCAGGACTCATTTCTCTCTGGAAGTTCTCCTGTTACCAACTGCTCTCCCCAAATATAAGTGTTCTTCCACTATGTTCCCAGAGCAACCTCTGCTTTCCATCAAAACACTCATTACACTGTATTATAACCACCTGTTTACTGGTTTCCACTAGACTGTGAACCTCCAGAAGGAAGGGACTGGGTCCCATGAATGGAAATGGCAAATCTGAGAGTTGTACCAAGTGTTGATAGCAATAAAATAGAAAGTAACCTCATAGAAAGTGACTCTGTGGGAGACAGAGGGGGTGCCTGATGACCAGCTTCAAGCACTTGCTAGCCCTACCAGGGTCAGCTGTTATTTACGGCTTCTATCTGTGTAACAACACTTATCTTTCACTATTTCAACATTTAGTAAGCAGCCACCACTGGGTTTAAATTGGGGAACTCTGAAGAAAATTAAGAGGGCAAATAAATTAAAAGACTAATAACCTAAGGGAGCATATGTTAGAGTTCTTAGAAATAGCCCATTTGGCCAGGAATGTTTTCTTACACAAGAATTCAGTTCTATTACCATTTAGACAAATTACAGAATCTTCTTTATTATTATTTTTTAGGAGAAACCACGGCAAACTTTAAAAAGCTCTCATTCCCTTTCCATTATGTCAAATGAGGGTGTACTGTCTAGACCTTCACCTTAGATCCCACGGAAGTGAGGGAAGAAGAAAAGAGAGGGAGGGAGGGAGGAAGGGACATTTGCTGAATACAGGATATGCCTGCAGTCATAAAAAGGCAAAGACACATAGCGGCCAGGATGAATTTTTGCCTTATTATTTGCCTGTCTAACCCACAAAATAAAGCATGAAAAAAATATATTGTTAACTTGTGTGCCATAGTCAAAAGAAAATATCCTCTGTCTACCAGATTCATTTAAGAGACTCCTCTTGATGTACAGCTATCTCTAATTTTAACTCCTGGAATATTTCTAATGATGAAATAGTATAAACATAATCCACCTGGACAATAATAACACTATTAATAACACTATTAATCCATGCTTCTTGGATTTCTACATTCCTTGTCTATTAAGTTCAAGGCATTACTGTAAGCACAATATTACATGCACTATTTTATTAATTTGTAGACCATCATTGCAAAATAGAGAGACTGCAGATATTATTATGATTTACCATACCAAGCTGAACTTCAAGTAGAGACGTTACTTGGGTAACAAGTCATTAACAAGGGTTAATGACTAAATTCACAGAGTGAAAAGTTAGTGGTACACCTAAGGCTAAAACTGAAACATTCTGGATCCTGATGACCTAATCTATTAGGCAAAAAGTCTCCTAAAAACGAAGGGCAAAATCTCTGCTGCTTTTATACCGAAAGAGAAAGAAGTCAGTACATAACTAACTATGGTACGAGAGCACCACTAGAACATAACTGAATTTAAGAAGGGAAAATTTGAGCTCCTAAATGCTATAGTCAACATATTTCTTTAAAATAGTTAAGTTTAGACTTCGAAAGCAAAATGATCAGTTTTAAAGGTCTATAATTCAGTTTCACTACATAGAAGTTAGTAATAGCAAAGCGACAGACTCATAGCAACTGCTTTCTTGAAATCAACTTACCGGTTTTTCCTGCCTATTCAAAAGAGCAATCTCATTAAAATTTAAATGAAAAAATACAAGTGTGAACCAAGAATAGCCACTTATTCTTGATTCAGAGCAAATGTTATTCAGGCAAACAGGAGTCCCATAAATGTGCTTGGAGGAAAATATTTGGGAAAGGAAAATATTCTCAGTCCTGTCTTCTCTGGAAGATGCTAGCACTCTGCTTTTATTTAGAAGGGATGAGAAGTGGCATACTTCCATAGTCATGATCTATTTATTCTTTCTATTACCTCTCCCCCCAGCTGAGTCCCTGCTGTTCCCAGGCCTGCTTCTCCTCTTCAGTACTACGCTCGGGAGTGACAACCCTGCTCTATCCTTTTGCTCTCAGAAACAAGAACTATTATTTAAAAGCACAATCGGGTTGGAAGAGGAATACACTTTAATTCATTCTATTTAATAAGTTCTATTTCAGAATTTAATGTTTTAACTAGCTGGATGACTAGGCTGACCTCCCTCCCTTTCTTACCTAGTTCCTTTATTTCTGCACCATGTTTTATTTCTGAAGGATTTTCAAATATAGTCATGGATTTTAACTTCCACATCCCTTTAACATAGTGGTGGTAGTGAAAATTAAGGCTTCCTACAGGTAAGTAAAATACTGAAAATCACGGTGGGAAGAACTATTCCTAAATACATTATCTCTATCTCTAATAATTTATAAAGTCAAATACTACAAAGTGAAATTTGAAAGTTTTTAAGGGAAATGCTCTTCTCGTCTCAAAATCTTCTATAAGACATCACTTGATAATGTTAAGGATTCCACTCAAGAGAAGAAATGACAGCTCGCCCTGCTAAATTTATTACCTGCACTGGAGTTGCCCTCGTTTTGTTGGCAAGAAAAGCTCTTCCCTGAAGTGTAATCACACTGCTGTCACGGAGAATGATTGACGTTAGGTGGAACAGCAATTTGCTATCTAATCTTCATTGTAATTCTAACCCTGTCACTAGAGATGCTTGTTCTGATTAATGAAGTGGGTAACTCATCAAAATTCCTCAGCTATTTCCCTTTTGTCAGAAAGCTCAGTGATAATTGCATCAAAATTCTCAGTCATGGAAAAATAAACAATGCATTGTAAAGAGGACAAAAATGTCAACAAGTTTACAATTTATTTCTGCTTAACAGAACTAACTGTGGTGCAACCAGTGGTCGAGGGGAGTTGGCCAAGGCTCGCCTCCATGTTAGCAAGAAAGCTACACGCCCCCTAGGACCCCAGGTGACTCTCGTTGCTGCTCCCTGGCCAAAACGAATAGGCACTCTATAGCTACCCAAGGAAGTAACTTTTTTCCTTTTGGGGACCACTCCAGCTAGGGAAAAGCCCCATGGAACCTTTGCAGTCCCTGGGGGTTGGGGAGAGGAGGATCCTATCAGGGCAAAATGAATGCCCCTGGGAAGCAGTATCCTGTGTCCCACCCTCCTCCTGATTTTCATACTTATGCCCCAAAGAAAAGAGAGGAAGTCATTGTGCCCCCTACCCCACAGCATAAACACTCCTATAACTAATTACATTAGGGAAAATAGATTCAGTTCCCTGCACACAGTGCTAAGACCTGGACAATGCCTGGTTCCATGGAAAAGCCCAGAGGCCTAAGCTTTGACAACCACTGCTGTGTGAAATGCTAACCCTGGTTACAGACAAAAAGCTACTTTTGTTATATCCTGGAAGATGCAATGCTCTTTTAACTTCTGTATTTAAGTTTTTTCTCCTTCCTTTTTTAAACTTAAAACAAAAACAAAAAACATTTCTTGTTACAGAAATTTAGCAAACATACCCAAAAGTAGAACAGAAGAATAAACCCCTCATTCAGCTTTAAAAATTACCAACATTTTGCTGATCTTATTTTCTCTCTCCTTCATCCATTTTTTTCTGGAATATTTACAAATAAATCCCATACATCAGACATTTTATCACTTCACTCATAAATGTGTGAGTATGTATGGCCAACATTAGGACATTTTGTAAATTCTTCTTAATTCTGCTAAGAAGTTTAATCAATAATATTGCTTTTATTAATCTAATTCTGTTTCACTTCAGAAACAATACAATTTCAGAAAGCAATTGCTTAGTCTTACCATATAGTAAATTCTTAACAAGCAAAACTCTGGGATCTTTTAAAGAAGAATGATCACAATACAGCCTATAACCTGACTATTCATTAGGACAGTCCTCCTTCCCCAACGTAGCTTAGACCAGTTTTCAGGGCCTCGTGTCTTTAGGGAGGGCAGACCCGCTGCTTCCCATGAACTCTCTCCTTTCCTCTTTCTTCCTCTTCTAGACTTCCTTCCCCCCTCCACCAATCCCCACTCCCTGCCCATTCTCCACCGCCCCCCCCCCCACCAGCCACACACACTAGAACTAAGCCAAGAGTAGAGCTCACCTCAGAATATATTAGACAAATGTTAGGTTCACCTCCAGCGTAGTCTGACAGTAAGACAATGATGTGATGTCATTTGTTTCTATGTTTCTATGTCATTTGGTTCTCAAGATCCTTAAAAATAGTCACCTGAAATGTCTAGTATTTAGGGGAAAAGATATTCTACGCTGTAAAATTTTATGGAATGGGCTCCATTTATGCCAAAGGCTCTTTTCTTATTTCTTTAAAAGCAGAATTTAATCAGTACTTTTTTCAAAAGACAAAAAATTACTCATACGTGAATTGGAACCTCTGGCTCAAAAACGGCTTCATGGCATTCTGAAAAGCAAAACACCAACACGATATTTTGGTAAGATGGCCCTCACTGTCCCTTCTGGGAGAATGGGAAATGTGAGCAACTCACAAGGTGAGGGTAAGGAAGAAAAGAACAGCAGAATAAACAACCTCCTTACTAATGCCGATAAAATTTTAATTGGAAATTTCCCAGAGTTAGCTGTATGAAGTAATATATAATAATGTTTCAAACCCCTCCTAAAATACACACCACACTTGCTCTTTGGCAATAAGCTTAGAGGGGAGAGTTACATGAATCCCAACATCCTTCACATGTGTGCCCGGCATTTCTTTCTCTGAAGTTTTATTTGCCAAGAGGTTTTTCCTTCATTTCCTTCCTCAAACAGAGAGGATGGTTGCTATGTTTCCACTCAGAAATGGCTTTACTTCAGTGGCATGTAGGCAGTCCCAACAGAACAAAGATCTTTGGGGATGAATCGTGCTATATAAATGAGGTACTTAACTACAGGGGAACTCCATGTTCCCCTGGTTTAGTTTGGGGTGGCCTTTTGGAAGCTGCTATGCCGTAAGAGCAACATTAACAATGATTCCTTTGGGTCACTATTATCTTACTCTCTAACAGAAAAACCCAACCAAACAAGCAAACCAAAACTTCCCGCACAGAATTAAGTTAGTATCAACTCATCTTTCATTGTTCTCTTCAACTTTCACAAGCAGCAAAGATCACAGACTTTCTTAAGAAAACATAAAATGTATTTCAGAACAGGGTGAGAGTTAAGAAGGCCATTTCCCAAATAGTATAAGAGTTTCACAGTTAATCCCTTGTTGTTTCTGCTAATTAGCAATGATATGAGGATTGCTGTATCTCCCCAAGAGATTTCACAGCAAGATCAAAGAGAAAATAGGATGGAAAATGGAAGCAGAAAGTTTCTATACAGAAAGAGATGTTTTTGATATAACAAAGAGACCAGGCAATGAAATATGTGGGGAAGATGCATGCACAGCACTGCACCTGAACCTCTGTTTGGATAAGAGGGCCAGCTCTGTTTCTCTCAGAAAGTCTCCTATTGAATAACTGGACCCACATGTGATGTTAAAAGAGACTGTTTGGGGGAACAAATACAATCCAGAGTCAAAGCACAGAGAATTACAAGAATTAAAGGAGCTTGAACTGGAACTCCTCCTAGAAACAGATTCTTTAAAGTCTTCCTACAGATACTCCATATAGCTTGCTGTTGGGCTTGTGCCAGTGAACCATTTTGAGGGTGCTGACAAGAGTTTCCTGTTATCTAGCCACTCACTGCAAGCCAGCTAGGCATTTTCCCCCTTTTTATCCTGTGGTAATATTTAGGCTGCTGAGTGTTCAAGTTTCATTACCCAAGGGCAGCTTTAGGCTCCTTTAGAACCAGGCTAGGAATGTGGACTGGGGCCAAGGTAATGAGCCCGGGGGTCTGCTACTCCGTGGCATTTACCAGAGGACTGTCCTGTCTCCAACCAAATCTACGTAAAAGCCTGAGGAGTCTGGTAGGGGGATTTTCCCCATGTCTCAGTTATACTCATATACATGGGGGAAATAAAAATTACAGGTTCACTGGCCATGTTGCAAATAAATAACATAATCACACTGAAATGGAAGGGGAAGAACAGAACCTAACCTATAACCTAAGTAATAATATTCTGGCTGAATGTGACTGAAAATGAAAATAATGTACAAATATTGTACCCTGGTTAGAGAATTTGTTTACATAGCAGTATGGGTTAGCAATTCTGAAACTACTTTTATAGTATAGCAGGATTAAATAAGTAAATATATTTTGGGTAATGAGTGCCAGATTTCTCACTGCCAGAGAAATGAATCATAAATAAGCAAAGGGGAAAGGGTGTGGTGCTGGATTAGGGTTGAAGGCATCATTATGAACTCATGATTATTTTAATAAACATACAGATAGTTATAGAAAGAAGTTATAAATAATGAAGAGCAAAGGATACCATGACCCCTGTGTTACTGCACTGGAATTTGAGGTATCAGTATGAACTCACAGATTTTAATATGTCTACAGATAGACAAACACAGAAATACATATAATGTGTATATATGTGTAGGTTAGTACACACACATTTCCCAGCTCTGTCTGCTGAGTAATGACACCCCAGTAGCAGTAGCAGCACCCAGTATTCATATTTGGGTTTCTAAATACTATTCTCCAATAAAGAAACCAGAGTTCCGTATAGAAGTGGTTGATTCCGGGGCTAGAACAGGGAAAATACAAGATGGGCCTGGAATGTCCTACAGTGCCAGAAAGAAAGGAAGTGCTCAAAAAAGGATGGAAGCATTTTGAAAGAACAAAGAAGTCAACCTGAAAGACTTCCCAATGGCCAAACTCAGAACAATTTGAGTAACAGAGTAAACAATAATAATCACCCACAAAATAAAATAATACCCATGAGCCCATGCTGATAAAAGGACATAATTGAATAAATGAATAAATAAATGGGGAGAAAGGACAGGTTTTCTTTCTAGAAGAATTTCAATTAATAAATGGAGAAGAAATGAAATACATTTCATTTGTATCATAATGATGATACAAAATCATCATTAGACAAATACATTTAATGTTATAGGCAAGACCTACCAATGGATGTTAAAATTAATAAGTGAAAGTTTAAGGAGAAACAGGATATTTGCATAATTTTACTATATCTCCTCTAAAACATTCCAAAGGAGATATAGTAACTTTACAGTACGGGGGCACCTGGGTGGCTCAGTCAGTTAAGCATCCAACTCTTGGTTTAGGCTCAGGTCATGATTTCAGGGTTGTGAGATCGAGCCCTGCATCAGGCTCTGCACTGGGCATGGAGCCTGCTTGAGATTCTCTGTCTCCCTCTCCCCCTCCGCCCCCTTACTCTCGCTCATGCTTGATCTCTCTCAAAAAAATAAGAAAATAGGGCGCCTGGGTGGCTCTGACGGTTAAGCGTCTGCCTTGGCTCTGGTCATGATCCCAGGGTCCTGGAATCGAGTAGTACATTGGGCTCCTTACTCAGTGGGGAACCGGCTTCTCTATCGGCTTGCTGCTCTCTCTCTCTCTCTCTGAGAAATAAATAAAATCTTAAAAAAATAATAAATACAATAAAAAATAAAAGCAACTTTACAGAAACCCAGCATACTAACATTGTGTACCCCCAGCATGATCCTGAGAAGGGCACAGCATCACTTCTTGTAGTAAAGTTGCCAAAAATGCATAATCTCAATCTAAGCAGGAGAAAATATCAGAAAACCCAATGTTTTCAGAATGCTAAGAGACATTCTACAAAATACCTGATCAGTACCCTTAAAAAATTGTCAAGGCCATAAAAGATAAGGAAAGACTGAGGAGCTGTCATAAAGCTGGAAGAGGCAAAGGAGACATGACAGCTATATGAGACAGAATTATGGACTGAGTCCTAGATATATACTCCCAGGCATTCTTTTTTTTTAAATTTTTTTAATTTTATTATTCCTAGGCATTCTCTAATGTAGAATCATGGGCTAAGTACTGGAATAAAAAAAGGACATTAGTGGAAAAACTGGTGACATTCTAATAAGGTGTATAGTTTAGTTAATGGTATTTGATGGTATTGTACCAAGGTTAATTTCCTAGTTTTGATAATTATGCTACATTTACATAAGATGTTAACATTGGGGAAAGCTGCATGAAGGGAATTCAGGTATTCTGTGTCCTGTTTCGGCAATTTTTCTGTATGTCTAAAATTATTTCAAAATAAGAACTTAACAATATAGTATAGGTTTAGATCAAGCAGAATCTGTGAGGAGTGGAGATAATTTATTCATAATCTCACATTTTTAAGTTACACTGGTTGTTCTTTTTAAAACTGAGTAATCGGTTTTAGGTGGACCACTAATTTTGTAAAACTCTTCACAAGTGTCTAAAATCCATAGCTAGCCACTTCCACCTAAAACATGTATTATTTCTTCCTGTACAGTGAATTTAAAATTTAAGTTTCTAGAAAACACATGTCTTATTCATCTCTCATTGGATGGGTGACATAACATGGCACGTTTTCCTCACTCCTTCTCTAGATGGCCCCCTGAGTATTCATCTCCTTTCCCATTTTCCTTCAGAAATCTGAACTGTTATTCTAGGACACACGAATTCTATCTGTCTTGTGAAGGATACAACATCTGAGTCCTTGCCAATCTTTCTCAAAATGTTAATGTCAACTCTTAACATTTCCTCCTGCTAACTCTTCCCTCACTATTCCTAAAGCCAAAACTCTGACCAAAGCTTTTGTTGTTTTATATCTCAATAATTATGACTTCTTGCCCATCAGTCCAAAATACCTCTATCAAACATGTCTCTGTTTTTTTAAGATTTGAGAGGGAGAGCACGAGGGAGAGGGAGAAGCAGACTCCTCGCTGAGCAGGGAGCCTGACACGGGGCTCAATCCCAGGACCCTGAGATCATGACCTAAGCCAAAGGCAGACGCTTAAGCAACTGAGCCACCTAGGCACCCCATGTCTCTTTTTATGTTGTTTAGATTACATTACTTTCTTGCTCATACCCCAGTTATCAATATTATATTCAAATTCCTGATACTGATTTCCAGGGCTTCTGTAAATCTATCCTATATTTATCAAGCTCCCTCAATATCATCTTGACATTGTCTTTTCTCTTGTTAAATCTGTGCATTCCTGCATTCACTTCACTAACTTTCACTGAATTTCAGCGAAGCCTAAGGCTCTGGGTGGGTGTTACAAGAAATATAAAATATCATACTTATCTTTTCTCATCCAACCTTCTCACTTTAAATATCTTCCAACTAATCCCTTTTACCTGAAATGTTATAAGTTTCAAATGCATACTGCTGTCAATCCCACTTCACTGAAAGAAACTTCTGCTTAAATGGCCTGAAAAGGATGCTCATTTGTCAATAAAAATAGACTAGTTTTTTTGTTGTTGTTTGGTTTTGTTTTTTACAAAAAGTAAAAGAGAAGGAGAAAAGAGTAAAATAAAATGCAGACCATGAAAAGGAGAAGTGTATCATTGCTTTAAGATCTTAGCTCCCAGAAGGCAAGTAACTTTTCTGAGTAATTCTTCTGAATAATCCAGAAGACTGTGGTAGCCAAGCTTTCAAAAACCTACCAGAGATCTACATTAGTAGTTACATGCTATTCTGAAAAGAGAAATTTAGGAAGCCACCCTAAATTCACACCAATTTCCCAAGATCACACAAAGTATCTGTAAGAATAGCCCCTGGACAGCGGACTGGAGCACGACCCCATGCCCTAGCCCAGGTGGGCAGCATAGAACCAACGGTGTGGGCATTTTGGTATTTGTGATGAGGCTCAGTTGGGTTTAGTGTGACACTGGCCCATCTCTGATGGAGCCCTCTGTCATTTACACCACAGAATGCTGATAAAAGAGAAGTTATAATTCCCACCTGATGATTTTCCTTGAAAGTTTGGATTAATAACTCTCTCAGTTTCTTTTTTCTTTCTTTTGCCATTTTTTCTTCACCCAGAAGAATATAATCACTCTGAACCATGCCTTTTTCTGTATTTTTGGGAGAATTTTCTTCCTGCTTTTTTCTCTCTCTGTTAACAATTTTAAAAAATACATGTATGAACAACATAATTAATGATGGGTAATTACAACCTACTATAGAGGAATGAACACTGAATTTTCCATGAGAAGACAGATTTTTATTTATTTATTTTTTATTTTTTTAAAAGATTTTATTTATTTATTTGACAGAGAGAGACAGAGCATGAGAGGGAACACAAGCAGGGAGAGTGGGAGAGGGAGAAGCAGGCTTCCCGCGGAGCAGAGAGTCCGATGTAGGGCTTGATCCCAGGACCCTGGGATCATGACCTGAGCCAAAGGCAGACGCTTAACGACTGAGCCACCCAGGCGCCCCCAGAAGACAGATTTTTAGATTTGGTTCTAAAACTACATTGTAGGGTGTTTTTTTTTTAAACCTTAGTTTACTCCTTTATAAAATATAGATTAAATGAGACTGTTACACTCTGAAAAGTAGAAAGCCCTATAAATATTTTGGTAAAGTATTTTTATTGAGTTTATCATCAAGGGATACTTTGATCAAAATTTGAGAGTTAACAATATGTAGACATAAGCTCTCTCTTTTCTTCTAAGGGAGAGACAAAAAAAAAAAAGGACCCTCAGGTAAGAGAGGGATGAGATTTTTACCCCAAGGCTTTTACAAGGCTTCTAGGGAGAAAAATAATAAAAGAATCAGGTATTCTTATATAACGAGTGAAATTTATATTAATTCTAAAATAGTTGAAAAGAGAAAAAATAGAACTTAATAACAATAAGGAAAAAACTTTCAGGCAAGTGACAGGAATCGCTCTGTAAATTTGTTGCTCATCTCTCTGGTCATCTGCTGTCTCGCCCACATATCCTTTCTCATCCAGGTCATCCCTCTTCCACATACCCATTCAAGCAAGTTCACAGTCACTGCCTTCTTACTGGAGTGTACTAAAGTATATGTATGTGTATGTGTGGAAGGTATATATACTACCAGTGACACAGTAGAAATAGTCAGGAATCAGGATTCATGGGCTCTGGCCACAAACCAGCTGTGAAAACTCACACAAGTCACCTTATCTTTCTGAATTTGACTTTATAGTTGTGGAAACTCAAGTTGAGAGGGATGCCAGGATACTCTATAGACATTCTCATTAATTCTCATATACATACGGAGGACACACAGTGTTATATCTTATTATTGGTGATGTTAACCATCACTTGGCTAAGGGGACCTCTCCAGTATGAAGTTGCCATTTTTGCCTTAATTAATTAATAATTAATAAATCTCTTAGAGGAGATATTTTGAAACTATGCAATAAAGCAGATTTAGGATAGCTTACAAATAAATTAAAAACTCTATCAATAATAAAATTTTACTGACTCTATCCAAATGCCATAACAGTGTTATGTTAGACAGTTATAGGCCGACCACAGTGGCCATTTAAAGAAATACAGTTCTAATACCATGGATCTGACTTTCAAATAACATTAAAATATGTATCTGTTATAAAAGGGATAGCCACTTATTGTGAAAAATTGGATATAAAAGCCATCCATATTTCCTCCCAGAAAAAAACACTGACAACATGTCAGTGCTGCCTCATTGTATAACCATTTTCATTAATTTCTCCAGTATTTATTAATGCCCATTATAAATAATATTATATTATCTTTGTGCACAAATCTTTGGATTTCTGATCATTTTCTTAGGGGTGTTTTCCTAACACTGGAATTTCCAGGTCAAGTGGTAATACCATTTTTATAGCTCCTGTTTATTGCCAAATTGCCTTCTGGAACATTTAAATCAGTTCATCTGCTAGCAGTATAGCATGTTACCTGAATCACTGTAACCATGGATAAGATTTTAATGAGTGGTCAGTGAGCATCTGTTGAGTGCCCACTATGAACAGAGCGTCCTGCTCCCATCAAATGTTAACTTGTTTTCACAATTTATTTTAGGTCAGCCTAGATTTTTCAGGGTTTAAAAGCAATCTAAAAGTAAGGTTGACCTTAGCAAGAACTCACTAAAAACCGGTGATTGCTTTCTAAAAGGAATGGTGTCTGGAGGAGGCCTGAGGCTGGCACTTGAAAGAGCAAAGCACTCGTCCACTGCTGAGCTGTTTTAAATTGGGTAGAATAAGAGCAATCAGGAACACAGGGGGAAAAGCTGTGTAGGCTGATGGGGGCAGGAGGGATTATCGAATAGGTCTTACAGGCCTCCGAGTATGAGTATTCAGTCACTTCGGGCACGTTACTCCAAGGCTTTTTGCAGTTCATGCATCAGTGCTGTTTCTCAGAATGAATACATTAGTTATTTCACTTAGAAGCTCATTTTCTGCATGAGGATATAAAACAGTACTACATCCTGTGAGGACTATTTTGATTTTCCTGTTAGGTCAAATATTCCTGTTTTTATCAGTGGTTGGAAGGCAATGATGACTCTGTATGATTATCAGAAGATAAGACACTCACACCCTTCACATAGGCTGAGGCACAATTAGCAAACAATTTTAACAATGTTCAGGTAACCAAAGAAATGCAAACTAACCAACATAATACCTATTAAAAGTGCAGAAGTATTGCAAATGATATTTCTTCCCAATGCTAAAAAGTGTGGTAACCTCGTCCACTGCCAGCAATGGTGTAAGTACAACCCATTTAGAAAGCAATTTGCCAATGTTTCAAGAGTCATCAAAGGCCTATACCATTTAACTCTAATTACATGCCTAAGAATGTAGAAAGCTCTATGCTTAAGGGAGCTCACTGCATTATTATATGGTGAAAAACCTGAAATAGTTGAAATGCTTATCAGATGGGGGGGAAGCTCATTACATAAATTACGGTCTAGGAACTCAATGGAGTAATAATATACAGACCTCAGGACTCTGGGCAATGTGTTAACTAAAACAAGCAAAATAAATGTACTTTATGGTTGCAATTAAGTATGTAAAGGGATCAAGACCCAGAGGAAACAGAAAAACTTAAACTTCCAAAATGACTGCTTAGACAAAAAAAACTTCACACCGCTCACCACGGCTGGCTTACATTTTCCATGCTTCTTCCACAGTTCGTCTCCTCTCAATTATCTCCCTCCGCAGCTTTACCATCTCCCTTTGAATCTCCTCCTCCTCTTTCTTGGCCTCCAGAGCCTTCTTTTTCTTCTCTTCCTGCACCAAATACTGAGCCTCTAAGAAGACCGATTTTTTCAGGGCCTTTTCCATTCTCTGGCGCTCCAGTTCTTTCTCATGTCTCATGCGATTTTCTTTTACCTTAAAGAGAACACAGTGAGGGTGGAATGCAGCCTTTCAAGTAGAAAAGGATACACAAAAGCTTAGAATACATTTTCAAGTTCACAATATGCCCAGTTTGAAACATTCTGGCCCAGAAGCTCACTGTTCACTGGAAGAATAGGAAGAATTCATTTGTTTACTTGGGTAAGAGCCAATACAAAAGTCTAGATGAAGTCAGGTCAGAGGACTCCCAGCACTCTGGGAATGATCTGCACCATGGAAGGTTGAAAATTTACTGGGTCAGATGCCGAGTTCTGGATTCTTACTTAGTAATGATATCCCACCCCTAAAATTTTCCAAGGTGTATACTACAGCTGTTTATTTAGGCCCTCTGTGCACGCCATTTAAGAAAGAATATGGATATAGTGGGGAGGCTACATCGTGAAAGATACAACAGTGATTTACTGCCTGAGGAACACAACACTATTCACTTTGATCATTATTTAAATGTATCAATGATTCTGGCTCATATTTAGAAATCAAAACCACGATATTCTGAATAAGCACAATCAATTTTTCAAACCCATTAATTCTCTAGAGGCTCTTCTAGCTATGAATTAAGGAGTGCTCCTCTACCTCCCTCTTCACTGACCTTGTCTTATTCTTTACTTATAAGACTTCTAGATATTGGCAATCTCTTATTGAACCTTCTCTCCTCCCTTTTATCAAACCCAAACTAGGATCATACTTCTACCCCTTTTTCTAACATCCTTAGTGCTGATTAGGCACACCTTAATGCTTTAAAGGAATCAGAAATTCAGGGTTATAAAAAGGGTTATAGGGTTAAAAAAATTTCTATTCAGGGTTATAAAAAATGTCTATACAATGTATAGACATTCATTCTAGTTCAGTCTTAGTTCTGGACATGTGGAAAAGACTTGGTCATTCTGATTTCCTGAAGCTCCCCTACAAAGAATTGAGACGCATCTTTTTCCTATAACCCACTATTTATTCCCTTTGAAGAAAGGAAAGTTCCCAATGCCTTTCTAATTCAAAACAGCTGAACTAGATTTAATTCAGATCTGTCCTCCCTTTTAAATTATAATCACAAAATGAGTGAATTTTTCAGTTGTCTGGAAAAGAATTATCATTATAACATTCACTAGAATATTCATGATATTAATATTTTGATGTCACAGTTCAAAAATCAAATTCAAGCAAAACCAATCTACATATTTATAATAGTACCATATACAAACTAATATAGTTCACCACTCCATTGTTCAAAATCAATTATTCCTTTTTTTGGTTTTTTTAAATAAACTGTTTCCTGTCCTCAGTTTATGAGCATTATTTTTCTTCTGAAGTTCTTATATTTTATTTTTATTCTTTCTAACCAAACCACAGATGGCACTCTTTTTCATAATAAAGCCTAAGTCTTTATTTAAGCTTATTAAATGTGCTACACAAAGATTGCTTCCTGTTACCCATTTTAATTTTGTTTTTCCCTCCCACCTGCTTATGTCTCATCTCCATGGTAAGACGAGGATCCTTCTGCTGCTGCTTGTCTTGGTTTCCATTCATTCCAAGATCTTCCAACATTCCAGAATCCACCACTTTTTTATGGAGCAGATGGTCTATAAATTTTTGAACGGTGGTACTTTCCTCTTCTTCCTCCAAATAGCCACACAACTCTGGGGGAGACAGAGCAACAACAAAAAAAGGGAAAATTAAAAAAAAATTTAGTACAATTTCCATATTTATATAAATAATCTTGGTACAATAAAAATACTAAGCTGTGAGTGTTCAATAAATAGTAACTGATAATGCCAATTGGATGAGTATAGCCCTCAGCAATTAACTACCTTCAACTGAGAGGAAAGAAAATTCCACTCATGAGGAATTATCATCACCCAAGTCACGAAAGACTCCTTCACTGCCAAATGTAAAAGATACTACTTCAGTCTAAACATCCTTGAAGACTCCATTGTTTTTTTTAAATGGCTTTATTGAGGTATAACTGACATACAATACACTGTAAATATTTAAAGTCTACCATAAGTTTTGACATACACATCTACCAGTAAAACCATCACTATAATCAAGATAAAGAACATGTCTGTCAGCTCCAAAAGGGTCCTCAAGCTGATTTGCAATCTCTTCCTCCCACTCCTCCCCATGTTCCTGGTCTTATCCCAGGCAACCACAGACCTGCTTTCTCTCAGGATAAATTAATTTACATTTTCTAGAATTTCTTATCAATTAAATCATACACTATGTACTCTTTTTTTGGTCAGGCTTCTTTTACTCAGCGTAATTATTTCTGAGATTCATCATGTTGTTATATCAACAGTTTATCACTTTTTATTGCTGATTAGTATTCCACTGTATGGGTATACCATAATTTGTTCATTCATTCATGGATAGACATTTGGGCTGTTTCCAGATTTTGGCTATGACAAATAAAGTTGTTATAAACATTTGTGTACAAGTTTTTGTATGAACATATGCTTTCTTTTCTCTTGGAAAAATGCCTAGGAGTGGAATGGCTTGATCTTAGAAGTATCTGTTTAACTTTTTAAAAAACTGTCAAACAGTTTTCCAAAGTGGTCACAAAATTTTATATTCTCACCAGCAGTATTGGAGTGTTCTGGTTCCTCTACATCCTCACCAATACTTAGTATGGTCAGTCTTTGGATATAAGCCATTTTGATAGGTATGTAGTGGTTACTCAAGGTAGTTTTAATTTGCATTTTCTCAATGACTAATGATAGGAACATCTTCCTTGTTGATGTTCTGTTTAGTTCCATATATCATTGAAAATGGGGCATAAGGTCTCCAAATAATTTGGAGAATTGTACAATTACCTATTTCTCCCTTCGACTTTGTCAGTTTTTGCTTCATGTATTTTAGGGCTTTTTTTAAAGATTTTATTTATTTGAGAGAGAGAGAGAGAACATGAGCAGGGGGAGGGGCAGAGAGAGAGAAGCAGCCTCGTCGTTGAGCAGGGAGCCCGATGCAGTGCTTGATCCCAGGACCCCAAAATCGTGACCCGAGTTGAAGGCAGATGCTTACCCAACTGAGCCACCCAGGTGCCCCTGTTTTGGGGCTCTTTTGTTAGGTGTACGTATGTTTATACTTGTTATGTTTTCTTGATGGCTGACCCTTTATCATTATCAAATGCCCTTCTTGGTCCCTAGTAACAATTTTTTATGTTACAGTCTATTTTTTTCCTGAATTAGTAAGCTGCTCTCACTTTCTTTTGGTTACTGATTGCATGGTATAGCATTTGTGTCTTTGAATCTAAATTGTGTCTCCTGTGGATAGCATATAATTATGTCATATTTTAAAAATCATTCTGCCAATCTTTGTCTTTTAATTGGACTATTTAATCCATTTACATTAGATGTAATTCCTGATAACGTATAGCTTATGTTTGTCACTTTGGTATTTGTTTTCTGTATGTCTTCTGTAAATGCCCTTTGTCAGGTTGAGAAATTTACCTTCTGTTACTAGTTTGCTGAGCATTTTTATCAGGAATGGATGTCAGATTTTGTCAAGTACTTTTTCTGAGTCTATTGAGATAATCCCATTAATCAGTATTTTTGGTAAACATCCTTTTTAAATGGCTACATAATAGGAATGTTGCAATCAAAAAAAAAAAGGAAATAAAACAAAAAACTCTACAAGCGTAAGATGAATGAGGCCTGGTATGATACTAGATGATAACTGCCAATCTAAGTAAAGAAATATAACTAGATCTATTAGCACCATATAAAAGGAGTCATAGTTTCACTATATTCTGTATATGTTTCAGAATAAATATGAAGTATGGAAATGCCTCACTTTAATAATGACATTAATAAATTAGAAAACATCCAGAAGGAGGCAACCAGCATGATAAGATTTAGAAACAATGTGATATAAAGAACTACTGTGAGAATTGGTATATTTAAGCTAGGAACATTGAAGTATATGAGATCAGATATGATTATATCACGTGCAAAAAACAACAATAATACTACTTTTCTTGGGAAAGGGAACATGGTATTATTTTCTCTTATACTAAAGGGTTACAGAGGTCAAACTCCTAATTCTCCTGAGAGAAAAATATATGAGGATTAGAGCCCCACAACAAGTGAATGGGCTCCTCCTATCCTGGGAGATGTGCTGGCAGAGAGTATATCACCCCATGTGAGGGATACTATAGAAGGATCTCTCTCAGAGGGGGTGAAGCGGGGAGATCAGACTAGGTGATCTGGAAGGATTTCTCTAACTTTAAGAGCTCATGACTTTGTGATTCCTGGGCTGGGGATTTTGTAGATTTTTGTAGAGTCCTAAACAAGGGGAATGCTGCCAGGTGAGATTACCAAGGGTGTGTGAGTCACACATGAGGAGCTGCTGCCCACCACCATCACCAGGCCTATCTTTATGCTGAGGAAAAAAAATGCCAAATTCTGAGTACATTTGAGGAACCCTCACTCACTAGTTGTGTGTACAAGTAGTAAACTCTTTTACAAATATAAAATGTTTAAATGTAGCCCCATCAAAGTAAAGAGTCATCCAATAATATATGGGAAGAGACACTCAAAGAGCATTAATTGCTATTATAATCATAAGAAGAATTACAAATAGAATATTTTAATTTAAAAAACACCATGAACATACTGAGGATACAGATAAGTAATTTAAATTGAACCAAGAAAAATTAAAGCCAATTATAAAACTAAGCAAATCACAGAAAAGTCAAATAATATATCATTTATTATTTAAAATAATTAAAAAGACTTCTTAGATACATTCATTAGATGTTAAAGCTTAGAACAATCAGACAAGTTCTTACCATCAAACTTGCCATATTTCAAATGATCACTGGCTTCTGGCACAGGAAAGATATTTGACACAGTGTCTTCAGCACCATCTTCACCATCACTTGCTAGTTCTTGCTTAAGTTTGGTGTCTAACCAGTCATTGACTAGCTCCTGAGCTATCAATAAAACAAAAAAATCTTTTTAATATTCCTATTACTTCAGAGACTTTCTTCATTCACTGTTTTCATTCATTCAGTAAATACTGAGCATCTATCATGTGTCAGGTACTGTGTTAGATGCTGGGAAAAGAGCAACAAATACGACAAATAAAACTTATCACCAACGAAGTTTACATTCTAATTGGAGAAGAGAGACAATAAATAAGTAAATCTGAAAAACAGAGCAGGCAAAGGAGAAATGGTGTGTAAGAAATGGAAGGCAGGTATTGATAGTTTTAAATTTGGGGTTCAAAGAAGGCCTCACTGAGAAGACATTTGGGCAAAGAAGGGAAGAAAATGAGGGAGTGAGCCATATGGTTATTCCATGCAGAGGGAAAGCATTTGCAAAGATCCTAAGGAAGAGAATGTCCACAGTGTTGGAGAAGTAGAAAGGAGGCAGTGTGGCTAGAAAGGAGTGAGTGAAGGGGGAATAACAGGAGATATAGTAAAGAGGTAATGTGGGGATCAGATTTAGAGCAGTGGTTCTAGATCAGGGATGATCTTGCCCCCCAGTGGATACCTGGCAATGTCTGGAGCCATTTTTGGTTATCATAACAGGGATAAATGATACTAGCATCTGATAGGCAGAGGGCAGATATGTGGCTAAACATCCAACAATGCATGGAACAGCCCCCACCCCAAAGATAATTATCTGTTATATCATCAACAGTGCTGAGGTTGAAAATCCCTTGCACAGAAGCAGGGGACACCAACTGGGAGGCAAATGCAATAATCCAGGAAAGAAGTGATAGTAGCCTGGACCTGGAGAGGAAGTATTAAAAATCGTCCAGTTTTAGAAAGTATTGTTTTGAGATGCAATTGACGGATTTGCTGATGTAGTGGATATGGGAAATCAAAGACGTCTACAAGGTTTCTGGCCTAAGCAACTGCAAAAATGGAGATGCCATTTACTGAGACAGGGAAGGCTGAGGGAGAAGCAGGTCAGCAGGGAAGATCAGGAACTCAGTTTTAGACTAGTTAGTTGGGTTTGAAATCCTTAGGAGACATAAAAATAAGAATGTCAAACAGGTATTGGCTATACCACTCTGGATTTCTGGGGAGAGGTCCAAGCTCAAGAAATAAATGTGGGTGTCGTCAGCATATGGATAAAATTTAAAGCCACAGAAGTGCGTGAGAGCACCAAAAGAGGAAGATGGATAGAGAACTGGTTCCAGCAATAAGCCCTGAAGAACTCCGGCATTAGGGGTTGAAGAGATAAGGCAGAACTGGAAAAGCAGACTAGGAAGGAGAGGCCATTGAGGTAGGAGAAAAATCAAAACAGTGTGATTTCCTGGAAGCCAACTTCTATTTGAATTTCTTTCTTGGTGATATTCAGAAAATCTTAAATATATAGGTATGAGAGAAAATGTCTACTTTAGCAATACCTTCATCACTATCATCATTATCAAACAGCTCTATGGGTAGGGCATAGGGGTTTCAAAGAATAAAAGTATATATTTCAGCACTATCTTCATCACTGTTACCATGATCATATAGCTCTGAGGGAATGGAATGTTTCTTACATTAAATGAGGCCAAAAGGCATTTAAAATAGACAGGAATGAGGGACATATAAAATAGAAAACAATGAATCAAGATAGTAGAAATCAAGTGTAAAAAGTATACTAGCAAAAAATATTATTGGCTTTCAGAGGAAGGTAGAGAAAGGGGACAGATATTTACTGATTAACCCTGTGCACAATAAGTCAGACATTTATATGTATAATAATTTATATGGAGACTAATTCAGATCTACTCAATGCCATTCATTAGTAAAGAGGGGTTTGCTATGAAGTGCCCCAAAAGCACAAAGAAAGCGAACTACCCTTGGAGAGTTCAACTGCAGGAACATCTCCTGTTGGATCAGAGGCTCTAAGGCTACATTAAGGCAGAGTTTCTCAAAATATGTTCCTCAGAACACTGGTTCTTACTGAATATTAACAGATGATTGATGAGAGGAGAAAAGGGATATAAACCTTTGAAAACCATGTTCTGTTCATACACTAGTACTTTCTAATGTGTATCACTAACTCTTCAGGATAAGAATATGGATTTCAGGCTAAAAGGAGTTTCCAGGTATAGGAAGCTTGGGATTTGGGGTAAGTAAACATTATTTTTTAGACAGCATGACTTCTCAGAAACTTTAAGAGGCTAAAGTATATTGTGTATTCCCAATAGTGGGCTGGGAGATGGGGTGGGCAAGACATAGCCTTGCCAATTTCTGAACCAATCTCTTTTTTCCATCTCCAGTTCTACCAACCACCCAAGACCAAGGGCCTTTACTGCTCACCCAGACCACTGCATCAGCCTCTCACAGATCTCCCTCTTCCCTCCTTTTCTCCCCTATAATCCACTTTTCATATATTTAAAATATTGATCTGTTGTACCTCTGCTTAAAACCCTTCAATGATGTCTCATCATACTCAGAATAAAATCTAAATTCTTTTACCAGGCCTATAGGCCCTATGTACTAGGTCTTCTGCTCACTCCTGCTAGCTCATATCCATTGGGATGTTCCAGCCACACTGGTCTTCCTTCAGTTCCTCAAACACACCAAGCTTGTCTGTACTTTAACTCTTGATGCTACCTTTCCCTCTGTCTAGGATGCCCCTCCTCCATTACTGCTTAGCTGGCTCCTTCTTATTATTCAGGTCCAAACTTGAATGATTTGTCACTACCTAATAATTTTAAGTTTCCTTTATTCTCACACTAGCATGTATACCCCATGAAAGCAACGGCTTTGCCTCACTTGTTCAAAATTTTAGGTTCGTCCAGTACCTAAAATAGTACCTGGCACAGAGTGATAATTTTTTTAATATATATAATAGATTATATTATAAACATGTAAGTTTTTATCATATACTTATAAACATAAAAATTATATATATATATTTTGAATAAAGACATGCTATGAATAAATAGAGACATTTAATGGAATAAGTTAATGGAATAAAAAGAGACAATCATCCAAATGGAAGCTGGCTTCCAGGACATGGCCACTCTGACTTTCTTCCTACCTCCGTGGCTTCTCCTTTCCAGTCTTTGCTGGTTCCTCCTGATCTATTCATCCCTAAATGCTGGAGTTCCCAAGAGCAACAGAAACTAAAATACTAAATTCCAGAGGAGTAAATGTTTTGGGGAGGTAGAAAGGTTAGATCAATCTTAGACTCTCTTCATAAAGAATAAAGTGGATTTACAAACTAATGGTCAAATGATCTCATAATACTAGATCAAGTGATCATGTTGCCCTCCATGTCACAGGAGGGATACCTTATAACACTCACTAGTTAGTTGCATCATATCAACCTGCCTCTTGATGTGGTTCCATTTCAGGAGACAGAATGAGCCTTAAATATAGCCTTACCTATAATATTGGGAGTTCACTCCAGGATAGATTAGTTTCAGAGAGGTGGAAAAACATGAAACTTAAGCGCAAGAGAAAGAAAAATTTCCATTCTGTACTTTGAAATGCATTACAGGTTATGCTTTAATAAGCTGTATTCTAAAGAACTGTTAACACCGCAGCAAAAAAATGTATTCTCTTACCTTCTGCATAGACTTCATCATGATCCCCGATTTGCTCAGACGTTTCCAAATCTATGAGTTGGTTGCAAAGCCTTCTGGACAAATTGGAATTTGTAGGAGAAAATGCTTTCGAAACTGCAAATTCTGAGGCTTTCTCCACCTTCTTCAATATCATAGAAAAAAAAATCCATTAAGATGATGACAACTTTGTTCAGGGCTAAAGAATTTTTCTCCCACTCAAGAAAACTGATTTTCTACCACCTACTAAGATACTTCCACTGTTCCATTTTTAAAGGAACTCTGGAGGCTTAACTACCCCAAATAATTTCATTTTTTAAACATGAAATTAATTGCAATATTTTACCAAATTTTAACATGTATTCACAATATTTATTTTTGAACAAAAGGTTGTTTAAACTTTAGTTAACTTTTGTTTAGAGCATTAGTGATGAGATCATGACACCTGGATATTTTATTTTAAATAAAAAATACAATATTAACTCCCATTGCCACTAGGATTTGCATATGAATATGAAGCAGAGGCACAGTAGCTATACTTCCTCAAATTACTACCCCTGGAATGAACCTCCCATCATATAATAAACTATAGACTAAATAAAATTGGGATAGAGTCACTGAACTGTAGTCATCCAGAAGGTTTTAAATCAAGAGTAAAAACACAGCCCAATTCATGGGATTGGTGGAGGTGGGCAAACTGTGTTGGCACTTTGGTTTACCTGCACAATATAAAAGAACTTCTTGGGGCGCCTGGGTGGCTCAGATGGTTAAGCATCTGCCTTCAGCTCAAGTCATGATCTCAGGGTCCTGAGACTGAGCCCCATAATCAGGCTCCCGGCTCAGCGGGGAGTCTGCTTCTCCCTCTCCCTCAGCCTCTCCCCCTGCTTGTGCTTTTTCTCTCTCTCTCTCAAATGAATAAATAAAAATCTTAAAAAATAAAATTAAAAAAAAAAAGAACTTCTTTTACAATTAAATCCCTGACTTTCTCCCTCCCTACAAACTTGCTTTCCTCCACATCTGCTGTGTTCCCAGGCTTCCAACCTAGGTGACAATGCCACTCTTTCAGGTCTCAGGATGAAAACCTTGGAGTCCTTGAATCTATTCTCTCTCTCTTACCCCACAAACAATCTGTTAGGAAATCTGTTGACTCTATTTTCAAAATATATCCAGGATCTGACCCCTTCTTGTCACCTCTACTGCTATCACCTGGTCCAAGGCACCACAATTTCCTGACAGGTTTTCTGTGATAGTCTCCCACCACAGCAGACAGTCCCTTTGAAATGAAAGCCATACATAACTCCGTTCAAAACCCTTTCATGGTTCCCTATTACACTCAGAATAAAAATCAAAGTCCTTACTATGTGCTTCAAGGTCCTGCACCATCAGGCCCTTTGTGAGCTCTACAACCTTCTCGTCTGCTACGTCCCTTTGCTCACTTGACTTCAGCCACACTGACCTTGTGCATTCCTTCTCAAATATGCCAAGCACAGTCCCACCTCAGCGCCTTTGGCTTACTTCCCCTCTGCTGGACTGCTCTCCCTTGATAGCCATACAACTTTCTCTTGCCTCCTCATGTCTTTACCCATATGTCACCTTCATAGTAAGGCTTTCTTGAATTACCCTACATGAAACTGTAACCACCCTCCTCACGGCTCTCCCTATTCCCTTTCTCTGTTCTGACTTTCTCTATAGCACTTATGACCTTATATTTTACCATATACTGTCTCCCCTTAGCAGAATGTGAGCAGGCATGTTTGTCCTCTTCATGTGTGAAACCCCCAGTACCTATTACAGTGCTTGGCATATCTAGGTGCCCCATAAATGTTAGTTAAAAAATGAATACATGTAAAATTTTATTATTTTATTTTTTTAAAGATTTATTTATTTGAGAGAGAGCTTAGCATGAGTCGAGGGAGGGGCAGAGGGAGAGGGAGACAAGCAGACTCCCCGCTCAGTGATCCCAAGACGCTGAGATCATGACCTGAGCCAAAATCAAGAGTTGGACACTCAACCAACTGAGCCACCCAGGAGCCCCTAAAATGTATTTATTTTTTTTTTAAAGATTTTGTTTATTTATCTGACAGAGAGAGACACAGCGAGAGAGGGAACACAAGCAGTGGGAGGGGGAGAGGGAGAAGGAGGCTCTCCACTGAGCAGGGAGTCCGATGCGGGGCTTGATCCCAGGACCCTGGGATCATGACCTGAGCCAAAGGCAGATGCTTAATGACTGAGCCACCCAGGTGCCACCCCTAAAATTTATTTTAAAAAGCTGTACTTTCCCCACAGTTTATATTGCTGCCTGACCTATTTTGAAAATGATTTTTCCTCTTGCCCTTCATGGAAAGACTGGTAGTACCTCTGCCAAAACTTGCCAGGGACTTTACCTTTTATTTTATTTTAAAGATTTCATTTATTTATTTGACAGAGAGAGAGAGAGAGAGAGACAGCAGGAGAGGGAACACAAGCAGGGGGAAGGGGAGAAGCAGACCTCCTGCTGAGCAGGGAGCCCGACGCATGGCTCAATCCCAGGACCCTGGGATCATGACCTGAGTGGAAGGCAGACGCTTAATGACTGAGCCACCCAGGTGCCCTGGGACTTTACCTTTTAAATTCTCAAGGGTTTCATATATTAAGTTTGAATTAGAAACAGAGGAATAAAGTTGAAAAGCTAAGGGTGATTTGAAAAAGATGTAGAAAATAGAACACACAGGAAAAGATATAAACCAGAAGAAAACATGATCTAATCAGGGTTAGAATAAAGAAAATATCATTCACTCTTTATGAGGTCACTCTGGAGAGATCTGTCTCCCACATTATTTCTTGGCCTCTGATGTGCCCAAATTTATGATGGTCGATATGCCATTTATTGGATGGTCACATTATGCTTGGCACACAGTCCTTCCCTTAAAAATTCTAAGACAGCAAGATGAATTTCGCATGTATCATTGTGTATGTTATATACACATATATGTAAATAATGTACAAATAGATCAACTTTCAGTTTTTAAACCAACATTCACAAACAAAAAATAAATAACAAAACAGGATTGTAGACGTAGTTCCTCAGGCTATGAGTGAAAGAACGAACTCTGTATGATAGGTCATCTCACCTGAATTGGAATTGGTACAGATTCTTAATGAAGGAGGTAGACAGAGCTTGGACACAGGGGAAGACTGATTTTGGTACTCAAGAAGGACACAGGCTGGGACTTACAAGGAAGGGAGTAAGGAGAAATGTTTGCTTGGGCTCTCACAAAGCATGTATTTGGGATATCACTTAAAATGAAGATTTTGGTAAAAAAAATACTAGATGATATTAAGGATTAGAAATAGTCTCATGTTGGGCGCCTGGGTGGCTCAGTTGGTTAAGCGACTGCCTTCGGCTCAGGTCATGATCCTGGAGTCCCGGGATCGAGTCCCGCATCGGGCAGGGAGTCTGTTTCTCCCTCTGACCCTCTTCCCTCTTGTGCTCTCTATCTCTCATTCTCTCTCTCTGTCAAATAAATAAATAAAATCTTTAAAAAAAAAAAAAGCCTGTTTTATGGTAAAAAAAAAAAAAAGAAATAGTCTCGTGTTTCCTTGGTTAAAATATTACATCCTTACCATTTCATTCCAAATAAGTACGTGAGAGACAGAAGAGGTCTATCTTAGGGGCGCCTGGGTGGCTCAGTCGTTAAGCGTCTGCCTTCGGCTCAGGTCATGATCCCAGGGTCCTGGGATCGAGTCCCACATTGGGCTCCCTGCTCAGCGGGAAGCCTGCTTCTCCCTCTCCCACTCTCCCTGCTTGTGTTCCTGCTCGCACTCTCTCTCTCTGTCAAATAAATAAATAAAATCTTTAAAAAAAAAAAAGAGGTCCATCTTAAATTATATTTCAATAAAACAAAGTGTCAATTTAACAACTTCTTCTTTAAGCAAGTTGACTGAAGGATTGAAGGCTAGCACTGTTCCCACTACCTTAGTGGACACTGAGGGGAAAACAAAACTAAAAGTGACCATCAAAGAGTTCACTTTTATCTACCTATCTACTACTATTTACTGTGTCCATGTGCCACATGTGCAAGACACAATTCAAGAACAGTTCTAAAGGAACACAGGGTGATAAGAAACCCCAAATACCTTCAAAAGTTTCCTACTCAGTAACTGTGTTACATGTAAATATATAATTTGTAAAGAAACTATCTTAGTTATTTCCATGATCTTATAAATGCTCAATAAACGCTCCTTACATCCCATGACACACATCAATCCCAGTGTCCACTGGACGGCAGGAACAGCAGCTACAATGCACTCTTTCATTTCCTCAAGGCTGGGAGGTACAAACACAAGTTTCTTCATATACACTCAAGTGCAAACTGCATGTTTATAAATAATAGTTTTGGGAGTAATAAATTTTTGAAAGTGTCCAATTCTTTTTAAATCTCTCTGTACACAAGCAAATGCTGGATGCAGTCTCTGTTGTGTATGAATGTCAACATAATTCCAAGGGAAAAAGTATTAGAAGATGGGATTAGGTGGTTGAGGTGTGTCAGGGGAGTTGTTCACTGAGAGGGTCATCTCAAGCTGAGCTTTAAGGGAAAGATCTGGATTGGCCTCCAAGAGAGGAATGGTATATTCCAGGCTTGGGGGATCAGTGTGAGTCAAAGTGAAGGGAAGACAGAAGGGGAAGGAGACTGGCCTGACAAGTCACACAGAGTATCAGCAAAGGGGCTGTTACAGGTGGGTTGATATTACAGCTAGATTGACAGAGGGCTGTAAGTGCCCATCTGGAATTTACAGTTTCATCGGATGGCATACAGAATCCCTGAAGGTTCCAGAATAGAAAATCAATGAAAATGTTTAGAGAAAGCTTAAGCATCGAAGTAACAGAATGCACAGGAGTAAAAAGATGAGTCTATCAAGTCAGGATGAGGATAAATTATAAATCATGGTGAATTGTTGCATTTTGGGTGACCTGCCCCAGAACTCACAGTTCTCAAGTATCTGCCTGATTCTAAGTGACTTCAGCGTCCCTGAGGAAGACTCACCAATATTTCAGCCTCAAGGTTTGCTTCATCTCCTGTATTCCAACAGCCTTTCCTGCAATTGTACTTCTGCAACCCACTGACATGGTCATCCTGAACCACATCACACAGAATTCCCCATTGTTCAACCCCAAAGCCGATAACCCCCTCCCCAACATCAGCCTCTTATCCATCTCCCTGTTTTGCTCCCCCTCCTCCACTACATTGGTGTTGCACCTAACCAAGTCCTTCGTCACTACAGGCCTCCTCCTCCCAACCTAGGAGTTCTTTGAAGGGTCCCCTCCTTCCTACTCTGCATGGATATTCAGCTACTCTCTTACATAAGCCTCAGATCACTTGTATCTTTACCTCTCCAATGAAAACTTTCGAGGCCAGGTCAATCTGATCTACCAATTTTGGGTACCACATTAAGATTCTGGTTACCTGCTTCAGCCAAGTCCCAGTGCTGCCCCAGTGATCTTTTTTGTTCTGAAGAGAGCCCTTTCTTGATCTTCACCATGCTTCACAGCCTTTCCATATTCTCTCCCTTCTTTCATGTAACAAGGTCTAAACTGATTTTGAGAGGGTGGTGCACTCAAGGGGATTTGGAGGTCTTAGGTTCAGAAGTCCTGTTTAGGATACACCCAGAGTTGGGATACATTAGGGAACAAAATCAGAAAAGAAGACAGTAGTGAACAGAAAAGTAGTAGGAGAAGCAAGAGAAAACAGGGTTATAAAAAGATAACGAAGGAGAAGATTTCTAGAATAAAAAAAAGTGATAACTGGATCAAACGAACCTTACAAAGTTTGAGGATGAAGAAGAGAACACTGGATTTGATCAGGAAGTCATTTAGGACAACCATTGCTGTGAAGTGGTGAGAAACAGGAGGAAATTACTGTAGACAACAGAGGATAATAAAAATGCAAGGGCAAGGAGTCTGGGCTATACGCTCAAAGACTTGGATAAGAAAAAGATGCTGTACCATAATCAGAATGGACTGCAGGGTCAAGTAAGGACTTACTGATTTTTTTTTTTTTTTGAGATGGGAGATTTGAGGGCATAATGGAGACAGAGCTATTGCGGAAATTTTAGAGGAATGATAAAAATCTAACCGGTCAAGCTGTCTGACAACTGCATAAAGTCAGAGCAGAGTTTTATCCTTCTCTTTCACTTAAATCTTCCCCTTTGGAGGAGACAGTAACTAAATGTGCAACTGAGCCCTGCAGGGGCTTGGCACTGGGACACTCAGCACGGACATGGAAACTAGGCTTAGTAGGAGGCTGAGGAGTGGGCTTCCCAGAGGCCGGCCTCCACAAGGGCAGATCTGTTTTAGTGGTCTTCTAAGTCGGACCTTCTGCAGGAACCAGGAAGCCTTCTCTGGCCTGTCTAGACTAGCGTCCCCTACCACCTGCTTCTATTACATCTTTAATTCTCCCACTGGTTTTAAGTAAGTTGTTTAATCCCCACTGGACTATAAACTCTGGGAAGGCAGGGATTATACCTGTCCCGAGCACGGTTTTATCTTCAGTGTTCAACAGAGTGGACTAGTACTTAGAAGGCACTTAATAAATACTGGCTGGATAAATAAATAGTTCACAGTGATTACATCTGGCCTAGGTTCCATCTGGAACTTATGCCTGTCAATTTTGATAAGTAATAGCTCTTCAAAATACTACCAGGCAGAATGATATTTTCCCAGGAAAATGCTGCATGATTTTGAAACATGCTGCACAAATGAATTGAGTAAGGCAAGTTGCCAAACTGATACTCAAAGGCATGCACCTGAAGTAGTTTAATAGTACTTTCAACTTAAATGGTACTTGTAATCAAAAACATATCTCAGGCCTGGAAAAGAGCTCAGAAAGTTACCTAATTCAATCCCCCCCCCTCACAGAATGCTCAAACATAGTCTTCATTAGTCCTAACATTAAGTGGCCATTTAGAATCCACTTGAACACTTCCATCGATAGAAAATACATCTTTTTTTTTATTATGTTATGTTAATCACCATACATCATTAGTTTTTGATCTCTTTATGAGAATGCCCGCTCCATTTTTGGATCCCTCCAGGCATTAGAAAATTCTTACGATGCATGCACAGCTTTCACCTAATGCACTGGTCCCATAGATCAATGTAACTACAGTACAGTCTTTCCAATATCTGAGGAAGGCCACCACATCCTCTCTTACAGCTTCTCCTCCCCTGCTCCTTTAGTCCTCTTCATGGGATCCTCACAGCATTTGAAAGAGCATGTCTAGGGGCACCTGGGTGGCTCAGTCAGTTAAGCATCTGCCTTTGGCTCAGGTCATGATCACAGAGTCCCAGGATCAGGATCAAGCCCCATGTCAACTCCCTGCTCAGCAGGGAGTCTGCTTTTCCCTCTCCCTCTGCCCTCCCCCTGCTTGTGCTCTGTCTCTCTCAAATCAATAAATAAATAAAATCTTTAAAAAAAAAAAGAGCATGTCTATACCCATTTTCTTGTCATTCATATTTTCATGAAAAGCAACAGAATGAAAAAATACTAAGGAATATAAAACTAAAGCAACACAGCCACATGAGAATAAAAATAGCAAAACATGTGCAAAATGGAGGTCCATCAGTATTCCTTCCCATCAGATTATGTCTGACTCGTAACTCTCTATCTTAACTGTGCAATATCCTCACCTTAATCCAGTGTTCCACATTGTCAGGGTCAAAGGCAGGCTGTAGATAATATATAGAGAATATTAATACACAGCAATAACTTTTTCAACTTTGCCATTTTAATCTATCCTTCTGACTAAAGCATATGGAAAAGTGTCCTTTTTCCTTCCCCAAGCCATTTCGTCAGGAAGTTCAGCAAGGACACAGAATGATGGTCAGAGGAAGAAAACGTGAAGCCTTCTCTGGGATCTCTTCTGTTTTTATCTCCTGCCTAAGCCCACCTGGAGATTCTAATTTAATTGGTCTGGAATAGAGCCCAGGTGTCAGTATTATTTTTTTTTTAAAGCTCTCCAGAGGGACGCCCGGGTGGCTCAGTCGGTTAAAGCGGCTGACTCTTGATTTCGGCTTGGGTCATGATCTCAGGGTCCTGGGATGGAGCCCTGCGTCTGTCTCTGCACTCAGCATGCAGTCTGCTTGTCTCTCTCCCTCTGCTCCTCCTCTCATACTCTCTCTCTAATAAATAAGTAATATCTTAAAAAAAATAAAGCTCTCCAAGAGCCAAAATAGAGGAATGCTAAATCTATTCTTTATAAAAAACCAAACAAGCACTGATTAACGAGCCAGATTATTCAAATGTCATGGAAGCAAGTCTGCTTGGAGAAGGGTATGCCCCTTTCCTCGGGTCTGTCTTTTCAAGAACAACCTGTAGCAAGGGGCTTTCCTATCTTACCTGTAACAGGAATACTATTTGGTCCGATAATAACTGGGGGAGGGGTGCTGGCGGTAGGAGGATGTAGTGGGGGATAATCAATCTTCTTACAAAGCAGAAAATGAAGTAAAGATCACATATATTTTTACCCAGGTCAGTCAGATATTAATCTGAAATTAGAAATCAAACCAGTAGGGTACCTCCTTTCTTTACTCTCTGTAACTCTTAGAAGCTTGTGGAATTCCCTCTAACAGTCACTTAACAAATAGAGGTATTTGCTTTGCTAATAATTCAGGTGGATCTTTAAATAAAGGGAATATCTAAATTAGCATACCGTCACATGGAGGAAGGAAAGGTATAATACTCTCTTTCACTTACATAACACTTCACCTTCAAAGCACCTTAAGAAACTAATTAATGCAGCTGTACTGCTGAATAATTTTGTCACTGCAACAAAGAAAGAGCTGATCCTATTAAAACACAACTGAACTTCAAGAAGCTCTTGTGCTTTTTCCTTTTTATCCTCTAGGCAGTAACAAAGAGCACTAGCAGCAAAAATCTTTCCTTCTGGAGTCTTAAGAAACTCCCAGATTTTTACCTTTCATCATCAAGTCTATACCCATAACCTATTTGGGATCCAATCTATTGTGGAACTAGCACATTACAATAGGAGCTGACTCTGTTTCCAACTCTCTCTAATGCTCCTATCTACACCCTCTGGTATCTGGGGCAAGATATTCACCAAGTGGAATATGTCCAGGGCATTATTTAACAGGTATATTTAGAAAAAACTGCAAGCACGATTGCCTAGAGCCCTAAGAATGCCACGTGTCGAGTTTTGTTTTTTGTTTTTTTTTAAGAAAGTATAACTTAAGGGTGAACACAGCTGGTGAAAGTGCTCTGGAGCTGGAAGCTGAGAAACCACTCCATTTTGGTACTCTCACTTACATTTAAAGCAGTTATTTTTGTGACTGTTAAAAAGGTAGTCCGTGGAAAGCACACACCGTGTGACTGTGACTTTGCACATGGCATTTATGTATGTTTCAAGTTTAAAATAGGCTTACCAGTTTTCCATGTCTTTGGATGCTAAGGCATCAAAGGAGGTAACATATAAAAAGGAAATGTCGGTTGAATTCAAAAAAATTCAAGTGAATCAAGTATTGATACGTCCAATATCCACTTGCATTCCTGAGTTCATTTTTGATACTTTATGAAAAATTAGAAGGGGAGAAATATGAGGCTGAGGACTTAACATGAAGGTCTTCCCTCTCCAATAACATCTAAAATTAGGAAAGGAAAGTGAAGGAAATGGGAAGGGAAGGAAAGAAAGAAATGTGCGGGAAATTCCCTAAAATTGCGGGGGTGGGAATGCGAGGCGAGGGAGTTCGAGAATTCTCTTCACCGGGATGGGCACTACCAGACCTCTCCTGTTTAAGAAAATGGAAATAGTTCTTTCACGGTACTGCCCACCAAAGCCGTAAGTTATCCAGACCCCAAAAGTTCGTAGGCCCCCTTCACCAGGGCAATGCCGGCTCCAGGGCAGTCAAGGCAAGGGGCAGACAGCTAAGGATGCCCCTAGGGGAAGAGGGAGGTAGCGCAGCCCAGCCGGTTGCCTCGGGGCCGGTCCCCGCCCCCCCAGAACTCCCGATTGGGATGGATCACCTTGGGACTCGGCCTCCTTGTAAACTGTTTCCAGCGATTCGGCCCCGTCCTCTTCCTAGAAGAGGACCTTTCCTTGGGCGCCAGCAGCATTTTCCAGGTTCGGGCCCGGACCACCGCGAAGCTGGAACTACCGCTCCCTTGCCTAGGCTGCTTCCTGGTCGTCCTGGGAGTTGTAGTTCCTCCGGCCGCAAAGAAGGCAGGTGTGGGGCGCCGCCGAACCACCACTCCCAGGAGGCTTTGCGCAGGCGGAACGGGTTAGCTCAGTAACCCATGGCAACGGCCGCGGTCCCGCGGCCTCGCAGTCACCAGAGCTCGCTTTGATATTACCTTTGCCTTTTCCTGGCGCCCGGGGATGACGCAGTGCTCCCTGATTGGCTCTGCAGCGGAGGCGGTGGTTTAGGGGGCCGAGAATTCTGCTCGCCGGACACGTGGTAGCGAAATACGAGGAGTTTGAGGGGTCTCAAGGCCAAAACAAGGTGGGAGGTGTGCAGGTAAGTGCCCCCTTTTCCTGTTAGAATGGGGGCTACCACGGGTGGATGAGTCGCGTCGCGCTCAGACGCGTACTCGTTGTGTTGTAGTAACTGTAGTTGTACTCCTGACATGTTTCTCCTTCCCTTTTCTGGCTCTCCTGGTGGATCTTGGCTTCTCTAAGTCCAGATTCTCCCAAATCGTGTAAGCTTCACTGCATCTCAGAGAGAAAAGGGCCTCCTTTCCACCGGCCTCTGCTCAAGAATCAGGCTCTCAGCCGGAAGTGTTTTCTGGACTGCACAGGATACTTAGGAGGGTTGGGATGATCTCGAATCCCTGAGCTAAGGGCTTCGCGAGGTCTGGGGCCAGTGGAGGGGGCCCATGGAGTGAAGAAAAATCCATCCTTATTGACTGAACTCAGATGTTCCCGAGGCAGTACTTTCTAGGATACATGGATTTGTAAGGAGGGGTAGTGGTTTACGTGGGAGCTTTGAACCCAGCTTTGTGGCTGTATGACCTGAGGAAACTTTAATAACGCGAACCCTGGATTTACTCATCGGCAAACCTAAATCACTGGAATATTGTAACGAAGAAAAATCAATGTAAACATAGCGCTTTGCCAGGAAACATAAACTAAACTAGACTTGAGATTGGTGAAAATGAGATCAGGGAAGTTGTGTCCTCGTACTATTGCAGAGATCATAGGACCTGCTCTGTAACTTGAGTGTCCATCAGAAGGGTGATGGTTGAATAAATTGTGTCACATCCAATTTACATAATATCATGAAGTAGTTATTTTAAAAGGGTAAGTTAGTTCTGTGTCTTCTCCAGGAAAGATATCCATTTCCTTCTGGGAAAAAAGCAAATTGCAGAGAAGTGCATACAGTGTGGTATGTTTCCATTAAAAAAAAAAAAATCCCCTCCCATATACGAGTATGTTTAAATGTTTGTATGAGTGTGGAGAAAGGTTGTAGAGGCTGGGAGGATGGATAGAAGCAGAGAAGAAAGGTGAGGGAAAACAAAGAAAATAATAAGAACACTATAGCAAAATGGAAAATATGATTATAAAATTGTATCTTAACATTACAATTAATATAAACATTGCATATGTGTATGGACAAGATGAGACTTTTAATAGGCTATCAGCCTATTAGAGTACAATCTCTAAAGCCAGACTTCCCTGATTTAAGTCCTGGCTCTGCCACTCCCCAGATGGTGACTCTATTACCCTCAGTTTTCTCATGTAAAATGCACTTAATAGCATCTGTCTTACAAGGTCGATATGATACATTTTAGCAGGGTTAATATGTAAAAGATGGTAAATGCCCAATAAATGTTAGCTGCTACTATTGTCATTATGTGAAATTGTTAACTTATATTGTGATCACTGACATATTTAGGTTTACTTCTACCATCTTATTTTGTATTTTCTATATTAGATGTGCTTTTTGGTCTCTTTTCCTCTTTCTTGCCTTTTATTGTATTAACCAGTTTTTCTTTTATCATCCCCCATCCCTCACCAACGGTTTCAGAAATTATGCATTCCGTCATTAATCTTTTAATGGTTACTTTGAAATTTTTGGCACACATACTTAACAGTTTGACATCATTCATTATCTCTCTCCCCCTCCCAAATAGTGTAAGGATTTTAGAATACTCTGCCTCTGAATAAGCTCTGTCTCATCTTCTGTTATTGTTTTCTAGAATTTAAAATCCATCATTTCTGTGTCTTTCTGAGTCAACTCAGTGCACCATATTGTTCGAAGTCCTTCAGACTTTTTTGTATGCATGTATAAAACATTGTAGCGTGTGTGTGTACATATATGTTTATAAACATGTATACAGTTTTTCTTTCACAAAAAAATGTGCTCACCTAAGCTTACTCTTTTTCCTTAGCATATCACAGTCATGATAGTCAGTAGAGAATTCATCTAAAAAACATTTAGAAATCCCTTCTTCTGAGGGAATGCTGGGGAGGTGGGGTGGGGCATGTGTAGCACTGGAACCGTTAGGACATGTTGGTACAATGCTACCAAAGGTGCAGGGAATCTCTGTTAGCCCTTGTGAAGGCATAGTTCCATTGACAGCTTATCACTTGTCCTTAAAGTGATAAAGTTTTTTCCATGAACAATTTCCAGGTGGCTCTTGTTAATGGTTTTTCCTTTAGACTTTCCTAGGAACTCCATTTGTAAAAGTGAAGTGTGAATGTGTATTTAGAAAAGCATAACACCACAAATCTTAGAAGGTACCTTCAGTGAGTGACCCACAGGGGAGAGGGTGATGATGAAGGCAAATAAAAGTCAGCTGGTATTTTGGAGACTATTGGTTTGTTTCTTGAGAAATTTGCTTGGTTTAGATTGTATCCCTCCCAAAGCATTTTTTTTTTTAAAGATTTTATTTATTTGATAGAGAGAGACATCGGTACAGGGAACACAAGCAGGGGGAGCAGGAGAGGGAGAAGCAGGCTTCCCGCCGAGCAGGGAGCCCAATGTGGGCTCCATTCCAGGACCCTGCGATCATGACCTGAGCTGAAGGCAGCCTCTTAATAACTGAGCCACTCAGGCACCCCCCAAAGCATGTTTTAAAAAAACATATGCGTGAATATGTGTATGTGCGTATTTATGTTTACATTACTCCGTGATAAAAAACTTGTTGTATTTGAGCCCTTAGAAAATGGCTGCACTTATAAAAATTATCATAAACTGAATAGTGAATGGGGAAAGGAAAGTGTGGTTCTTCTAGCTCTGGGCAAAGTTGCATTTTTTTTTTTAATGTTGATTTCCAGCTGAAGGGCATTTTCTAATGCCCTCTAATATTTGTATTCATTCTCATGATACAGAGAATCACTGACAATAGCAATTTATCTATTACAGTACTTTTTCTTGGGGCACTTGGGTGGCTCAGTCGTTTAAGCATCTGCCTTCAGCTCAGGTCATGATCCCAGGGTCTTGGGATCGAGCCCCACATCAGGCTCCCTGCTCCGTGGGAAACCTTCTCCCTCTCCCACTCCCCCTGCTTGTGTTCCCTCTCTCGCTGTGTGTCTCTCTGTCAAATAAATTTTAAAAATCTTAAAAAAAAAACAATACTTTTTCTTAAATGCAGCCATCTACTTTTCCTTGTTTGCTTTTTTGTTTGGTGACATGTCGATTTATCATCATTAGGATGGGACTCTGAAGAAGCCCCAAACAGCAGGTGTGAGTACATAGCATCAGAGTCCTGCACTATGGAGAGAGCCAACTGGATATTCCTTTCTAGCTGACCTAGTAGGTTCAGTATACGAAGCTGAGGACTTTGAATTTATTTTTAAAAATATGGGGATTAAACTTTTGTGCATTGTATCACAGGAGAACCCATCTCTGCATCCAAGAACATGGCCAGTGTCCTCTAAAGCTCCCAAGGACCTAATGACAGACCTTGCATTAAGAATGAAGAAATCTGTTTCTTCAATTGAGGGAACAGTGGGAAAGGAAGATAAGAGAAAATGCTTTCAGAATTGAGCGGATGATTAATCACAATTGAAACTCTTCTGTCAGAAGATGGGGACTCCTAGAACATGTTCATTGTTTCCTTCCACAAGGATAGGTCTAAGAGGTCCCCAAGAGAAAGCTAAGTGTTGGAAGCCAAGAGTCTGGGCTTTCAAATCTAGTTGCTGCTTCCTTTTTTTTTTTTTTTTTTTTAAGATTTTTATTTATTTATTTGACAGAGAAAGAGACACAGCGAGAGAGGGAACACAAGCAGGGGGAGTGGGAGAGGGAGAAGCAGGCTTCCCGCGAAACAGGGAGCCCGATGTGGGGCTCCATCCCAGGACCCTGAGATTATGACTCGAGCCGAAGGCAGACGCTCAACGACTGAGCCACCCAGGCACCCCACTGCTTCCCTCTTGGACAGTCCCTGTGTCTAACCTTGGGGAATCTGAGGACCAGTGGGTTTCCTTTCAGTTATCTTTACATAGATATGTAAATCATTACTTACCCTTCCTATTCCAGTTAATATACTCATGTGGCATTTGGATTCCTGTGTGGTACGCCATAGGGCATGAATACAGGAACTGGTCCTCTTTCCTTTTTTGGTTCTCAGATTAAATAATGTGCATTCTTATTTTGTTGTTCAGTCTTTGAGATTGGTTTGTTTGAGCCTGACCCTGAGGGTGGATCTGTGCTAGGTGTATGGACAAGATCCAGGGCTTGCTACACAAAAGGACCAGGGACTAGTCACCAAGATCCCTGATAAAAGTAAAGCTGAATTGCTTATGAATCGCACGTATGCTCCATGTGGTTTCTCACTTCTATTTGGACACCATATAAGAACAAATTAGAAAATAATCTTACCTCTCAGAGATAATCTCTATCTTTTGATGTATATTGTTCCATATAGTTCCATAAACACCGGGATGCTGTTTTGGAACCTGCTTTCTTTACTTAACATATTAGGAGAAATTGCTATGTTGCCTAGCATTCTCTCAAATTAAAGGAAAAAAAGGATCAAATCAATAATCAGTATAGCCTAAGCAGGGTGGCCTTCTTTTATATACATTTTCAAGGCTGAAAGCTAGCCTTTGGCAAAAGAATGCACACTCTTTCTGTGATTAGTCATTACTCCTGTCCTTCCATTTGTTTGATTTTTATCAGTGCAGACAAAAATTCCATGACCGAATTTAAATGTGGTTGATGTCATCATTTTGCTCTGGGTCTTTGGGGAGAGATATCTTCCCTGATATCTAAAACAATTGTAGACTGGAAGTAGTAATAAACATGCTGTCATTCATCATCGTGTAGGTTACTTTCTTTGTAAAATGCTTAGCCTTTAGATGTCATGGAGCTCCTGAATTTACTCTTCTTTTCTTAATTAGGTAGAGGAATCTCTTAGGATGAAGCTGAGTCTTACCAAGGTAGTTAATGGCTGTCGCCTAGGAAAAATAAAAAACCTGGGCAAAACAGGGGACCACACCATGGACATTCCAGCCTGCCTTCTGTACACCAAGACCGGCTCTGCCCCACACCTGACCCATCAGACACTGCATACTATCCACAGGCTTCCTGCCATGGCTCAGCTTACGCTGTCCTCGTTGTAAGTATTAAACCCGATCACTTAAGTATCAATTCTGGCAGCAGCTCAGATACCTTAATAAGGTGCAGTAAAGAGAAAGACTTTTTTGATTATATGCACGAAATTTATAGATTTTTAGAATGAAATCAGATGTCAAGTGTTAATACGTCATCTGGCCCTAATCTGGAAGCCATAGGCCGGACCTACGTGTCAGAGCTGCTTCACTATTCCTCTGGCCCAACTGTGCCAGTATGGTGGCCCTCATTGCCTCCCAGAGGTGACAGGGCAGGAAATGATCTGTGAGAACCAAACTTGGTCTCTAGGGGCTGTCTTCACGCACCAGCCTCAAACGTTTCCCTGTATCTGCACATGTACTTGCTAGTACTACATTATGAAAACAAAACTAATGGAGTTAGATCATTTTATGTAATGTACATACTGACTTTATGCTTAATTGAAGAACCTGCTGTATGATGAAATAACTGCAATATTGTGTTAATAATAGTGATTTTAAAGGGGAGAGGGGAAGAAGAAAATGGGGCATTTGGAAGCAGTTGATCTTTGCCAGTTTCTGTTCTCACAGAACTACTTGTAAATTGAAGACCTGTACTCTGGCTAATGAACACAGCCTAATGAGTTGCGACTCTTGAATAATGGCGTACTTTGTTGTTCAAGACTACTACTACTATTGTCACATAGCTTGTTTGGGTGCAGGGAAGTGGGTTTCAGTTGTTGCATAGAGTGTCTATAGAATGATTCATCATTATGTATTTTTCTGTTTTGCTTACAGGGCAGAACACCATGAAATCTTGGCAGACTATAAGGAAGGAATTGGAAAGTTTATAGGTAGAAATCATGTTATTTGTGTTTGCCTCATGACATATTAATTTGAAGTTTGGAGGCACTGTTGACTGATCTTTCATTCATACATTTACTTATTCATTAATTTAATGAGCATTTATTGGGCATCTAAGAAGTACACACTGGGGATTCAGAGATGAATAGAAACAGTTGCTTCCCCAATGGAACTCAGAGCCTGTCTGAAATAAAGATAAATAGGTAATTCTAGTAGGATGCAGTGACCACATTTGCAGGATTAGGAATATGTACATGTACCAGGAGAGCCCAGAGGGAGGAGCACATAACTTGCTGTAGGGTTCATGTGGATGGAGGTCAGACTAAGGAAAGGATTCTTGAGAGAGGGAGGAAGAAGGGGTACCTTTTCTGAGTCAAGGAAAAGTAGGACTTAGCCAGCTCGGGAGGTGGGCGCAGTAGTGGTGGTAGACAGGTGTGGGCAGACATCCCAGGCACAGAGCAAAGACCCAGAGGTAAGAAACTACATGGGACATACCTAAGATCCAAAGCAGTCTAGCCGTGTTTGAGCCAAACCATAAGATGAAGCAGAAGATGAAGTGTTTATCTATAGCTGTATTCTGGTATGTTAATATTATCTTTTGTTCCAAAAATAGGATTTTATATACAGATGCATGTGTCCATTTGATTATAGGAAAAGCTTTGCAGTGGCAGCTAGAGAATCCATTCTTCTGTGGATCACTTTCTCCTGAGCTTTCTCCCAATATCTAAGACTCACTTAAGTGAATGAAAATTCTGTTTCCACTGGTTATTCAGTCCTCTGCTTCTCTGGGGAATTGCATGACGACTTGTTGGTCACAAGGCCCTGTTTTTAAGTAGAAGGATTTATGTAATGTTTTCCTTGAACTGAATCCAATTTTAAAACCAGCTTTAAAGTATACAAGCATATAATTAAGTGAAAATAGCTTAAAAAGCTTTCTAGAGATAACTATAATAATTGAAATTGTGGAAAAATAGGTGGAGAATTGCAGAGTTTTTTGTTTTTTGCTTGCTTTATTTTCTGGGTCTTTTTTCAGTGAAATCCCCCCCTTTTTTTTTTAATGAAGATATAGGGTAGCATAGGAAATTTAAGCACATATGGTTTAGTAAACACTTTAAAAAATTTTTTTATATGACTATATTTTTGACTAAAGAACCTAAGAAATTGTCATCTTGAGTCAATGAAACTTACTGAGAATTCGATCCATTTTCATTCAGTATGCTATAGCTTCCCTGTAATTCTGTCCCTAGGTCCCATGATGTGGGATAGCTTTATTATTAATCAGATTACCTTTTGACCATATCATTTTGTCTTTCCAGTAGCTTGTTCCTTTGGATGGTACCTAACATGAACATACTTGATATTATATTTTTCTTCAAAATAAATCAAGTAGGGTCAACATCAACATGGCACTAAACACTTTTATTGTATTTCGTACTTTAAGAAACACTTTTCCTTTGTAGCAACTCAGTCATTAGACATGAACCTTCAGTTCTTTTTTCAGATGAGTAGGTTTTAAAGGTAATCTTTTCATTCATGTTGACAGGCCTCTTATAATTCTAAGATCGGGTATGAACAGTTTACAACGTCTAACAATACTTACTTTATCCAGTAGTACACATATGAAGCTGCCCTCTGTTACAACACTTTGTAATTGTTGATGTAAGTGCTTGCAAGAGTTCTTTTTTATGTTTATACAGGCATGCCAGAATCACTCTTGTACTGTTCCCTGCATGATCCAGTGAGCCCCTGCCCAGCTGGTTATGTAACAAACAAGGTGTGTTCTCAGAAGGACCTCCACGGCTGCAGCTTTGTCCCAGAAAGTCAGCCTATTGTAGCTTTCCAGTGCTAGATCCCACTGCCTGGGATACTAGCCCATTCCTGACCCCTTTATACCTTCTCCTTATTTCAATGAATATAGTGGGATGAGTGGTTTATAGGAATTAGAGTAGGGCTGCCTGCAGATGGGGTAAGGAATATATCCTCAGCATTTTCATTGTTGCAAAAAAATTTGGGGATGAAGGAGGGTCAAGTACATGGCAAAAAAAGAAATTGCTATGATGGTAGAAAGCAATAGTTTTTTTATGCCATGCTTTATTTGCAGTTTTAACAACCTCAGGAAGCGCTAGGAAAGTTGCTGATGAGTGTTATCACATGTATAACTATATATAGTAGAATCTCCGTGTAATACTGCTTGCTTTTAGAACAGCATTTGAAAAAGCTGGGTGCACAGCCAGAGATTTTAGCTAGTGACGAACAGTATCAAAAGGACTTCATTAAAAGTTTCCACCTGAGACATGGCGCATTGGTCTTGTCCCTGAAGACTACATTCTGGCAAGGCCTCCATATATATGCTGCTGCTTTACAAATGCAGCTACTTTTCCTGCACCTGCTTTATTGTTGTCAATAATATCTATTAATCTTACCTAAGAGAAGTGTTTTAAATGAGTCTTCTGCTTTAAACTTCTTTTTATTTTGTAATTTTAATCCAAAAGAGAGTATTTTTACCTCAGTTACCTACCTTACCCATTTGTAAGGGAGAGAGGATTCATTTAAACAGTGTTCTTCAGCCTTAGGCCAGAATAAAGAGACTCTATGTGGCCTCCCCATTCATGTCCTTGTCAGTCTCTTCTAAGAAGAAAGATACTAATGGGGAAGGAGTAACCAAAGAACGTTACATCGAGGTGCTTACGTGACTTCTTTGTGTCCGTATCTAACTCAATCCAGTAAAAACTTACTAACCTTCAATAATGTGTGAGGCCCTACACTAGGCTTTTGGGGCACAGACATGAATTGGGATACTCAGTACTATCGTTTCCATAAAAGACATAAGTACAGATTGCTGTAAGAGCTTAGAAGAGTGAGTGATGGATTATGCCCAGATACGTTTGGGGGGCACAATAGAGTAGATGATATTTGGACCTTTCTTGAAGGATGCATGGTATTTTACCAGGCAGAGAAGTAGGGGGAGGGCATTTCAGCCAAAAGGAACAATGTGATCAAAGAGCAAGATCAAAGTCTGTGGTGTGTTTACGGACAGCATGCATGGGGTGGGGTCTCGGAGAATGGAAGACTGGGCTGGAAAAGTATCCCAAAGAATTCTTGGGGCTAGCTCAGAAGCTGGCTGTGTGGCTGCTGAAGGATTCTCTGTGAGCTATAAGGTGCTCGGAGGATTGGAATATAGTACAGGAAGCTTCTTCTGCCCCCCCACGTCTAAGATAATGAATGCCACCATCTCTCTATTTGTAAGGAAGGATTAAATTCAGTATTGCTTTATCATTTTATTATTTCCTTTTGATTTGCATTTTACTCTTGCTGATTCCTCATCATTTTGTTCCATGGCAGTCTGTGTCCGTGTGGGGTGTTGGGGGACGAGTGGAAATGACTGCTTCCAAGTTCATGGCAATTCAGCAGGCCCTTCAGCCAGACTGGTTCCAGTGTCTGTCAGATGGAGAGGCATCTTGCGAGGAAGCAACTTCCATAAAAAGAGCCAGGAAGTCTGTTGATCGATCGCTTCTATTCCTGGATAATTGTCTACGGCTACAGGAAGAGTCAGAGGTAAGGCTGCAGCACCCACCACTCCTTGCTGTTTAAAACTCTGGCTTACTGCCGTTCCATACTACTGCCTTCTCAGCTCCTCCTCCTGCTTCCTTGCTTCTCACTTCCTGGTCTCTGTTACTCTCCTGTTTTCTTGTCCTGAGCCAGACGTGTTCTAACTCTCCAGAATTCTGCCTTAGGCTCTCTTTTCTCCCCACTGTGGATGTTTTCCCTGGGCAGCCTCCCCTTGGTTTTAATTGCTGAATAATTCACAAATTGCGTGGATAACCAAGCTCACTCTGCTTAGCTTCAGAATGACATAAAGTGGACTGCAGCTGGATTCTACTAGAGTATCCCTCACATGCACCTCAAACTCAGAGGAAACCAAACTCTGTATCTGATCTCCTCAAACCTTTCTTTTCCTCTCTGTCTTAGTTCATAGCAGCCACCAAGTTCCTCAGCCCAGAAATTTGAGTCTTTCAAGACTCCTTTTTAAAAAAGTTTTATTTAAAATCAATTAATTAACATGTAGTGTATTATTAGTTTCAGAGGTAGAGTTTAGCGATTCCTCAGTTGCATATAACACCCAGTGCTCGTTACATCACGTGCCCTCTGTAATGCCCATCACCCAGTTACCCCATCCTCCTGCCCACCTCCCCTCCAGCAACCCTCAGTTTGTTTCCTAGAGTTAAGAGTCCCATATGTTTTGTCTCCCTCCCTGATTTTGTCTTTTTTTTTTTTTTTAAGATTTTATTTATTTATTTGACAGAGAGAGAGAGACAGTGAGAGCAGGAACACAAGCAGGGGGAGTGGGAGAGGGAGAAGCAGGCCTCCCACCGAGCAGGGAGCCCGATGCGGGGCTCGATCCCAGGACCCTGGGATCATGACCTGGTCCGAAGGCAGACGCTTAACGACTGAGCCACCCGGGCGCCCCCTGATTTCATCCTATTTTATTTTTCCCACCCTTCCCCTATGTTCATTTGTTTGGTTTCTTAAATTCCACATTCAAGGCTCCTTTTAATACCCAATTTAATATCCAATTGTTTGCTCCTTCTTGATTCCATGTCCCTAAATATATCTAGGATCTGCCCCCACCTCCCCATCTTTCTTAGCACCACCTTGAGGCACAATAACCTCATCATCTCTTATGTAGACATTACCTTTTAATTACTCTGTCTCTTCTCATTTCCATCCAATCCATCTTTAGCCCGGCTATCTGAGAGATCTTCATAAGACACAAATCGCTCATGTCCACTTCCCTAAGAGAATTTAATGACTCTCTATGTCAACTCTTATGTGACATGGACAGGCTGCTGTGACCTGACCTCTGCCTACTCCTCCAGCTCAGTGCCAACCTCTTTCTCCTGTGTTTGAGGCCCTTCTGAGTCACCCACAGTTCCCAAGGCATTTCCCTGTTTCATTTTGCTGAGGCTGTCCACGGACTTCCTTCTGGACTGTTTCTTTTTTCTGATCTCCAGCCATATTGCTTCTCTTGCTTCCAGACCCGGCTCATTCCATTTCATTCATTGTTCTAGGGAACTGTCCCTGATCCTTCCAGGAAGTTCTGTTCATCCTTTGCCATCCGTTTCATTTGTATGTGGCTGTATTATAGCTCCAGTCATATTATAGTGCAATGATTTCTTAATGGCCTTTAACTTTATTAGATTGTGACCTCCTTAAACTCAGTTTGTCAGTGTCCTTTTTGTATCTCCATCATGTAGCATAATCCCTGACATAAGTGAGCCCTCAGTAAATGTTTGCTGATGGTGGCTGGTATTGACGGGCTGGGGAGGATGAAGCTGCGGTGGTAGATCAGATACCCTGGTAGCAGAATGAATGAAGCTGGGAAAGGATGTAGTCACGAGAGAGCAGAGCTGGTGAGAGAAGAGAAGGTGTGACCGGAGGGGAGAATTCAGTGTTCAGATCACTTATGTGGAGTAATCCTGAGCAATGTGATCAGGTCCCACTGTGGCAAAGTGCACTGAGGTTGAGGAACATTGTTATCTTGAGTGTACCAATGAAAAATATAATTGGCTGATAAAGTTAGTATACATAAAATGATTGGAGGAAACTTAGTTGTCATTCTGAATAGAACTCTCATATCCACAGTAAGAGTTCAGTGTGGGGACATTGCTGTGGGTCCTAATTGTTAGTGTTGCTCACTAGTAATTGTTTTGAGCCAATCATTATCCTTGTAGGGTGAGTAATGTTTACATGAGTAGAAAGGAGGACAGGGAGTGTGACAGCATGATTATTAGAACAGCCGGATGAGCCTCAAGTCCCTCTTCCATGCTAGTCAGCCTTATCATTTCACATTATTGCTGTGTGGTGGTCCCTCTTTCTATCCCTATGATCATGCCTTTTTCTTGACATAATTATTAATAGCGCCCTCTTTTACGCTTACATGTGTCCTAAATTTTTTTTTTGAAAGAGAACTTTTTATTACTTTTACGTACAGAAAATTCAATGGTGCACACTTAGCCCAGTTTGGTGGCCAGTTCTTTAGCCTCTGCCTTTCTCAGCTTGGCCATGTGAACCACCGACTTTGGACCCAGGACATTGCCTCTCCAGTGATGGCAGATCTCATCATATCTGTCACTGTAATTGGTTCTGATAGCTTCCAGCAGCTTAGCCCGAGCTCCTTTGTCTTCCAAGTTAACCTGTGTGACAGCAACAGTGGTGCAGGTCTTCCTGTGGGCGAGATGCTCCAGCCTGGCCTTCCCCTTGATAATGCAGTAGGGAACTCCCATCTTATGACACAGGATGGGCAGGAACACAACCAGCTGAATGGGATCCACATCATGTGCAGTCACTACCAGCTGAGCCTTCTTGTTTTCCACGAAAGGGGTGACTGTTAACCCCAGCTGGAAGGACAGGTGGCATCTTAGTGGGGACATCCCCTTTGCTGGCAGCTTTCTTCTCAGCCCGGACCAACAATCTTGGCTTCTTCTCTTGCTTGGTCTCTGGTCTGTATTTGTGGGCCAGCTTAGGCAGGTCGAGTAGTTGTTTGGCAGTCCAAGGCCAAGGTCTTGGGTGAACTTGTTAATTGCGGGAGGTACTTTCGGATATTTATAGAGAAAAGCCCTTTGCCACTGCAGCTGGATGTAGCGGGGCCATTTGACACAGCGGGTGAGGTCCCTTTTGGGCTGGTTGTCCTGTCCAATGCCAAAATTCTTGGGCCTTTCCTCAGGCAGGGGTTAGGGCTCTGCCAGTCACGTAAAGGGGCAGGCCCATTTAACTAGCTGCTTTGTATGTCTGCATCCATCTTTCCCTTTTCCTGTGATTTCTTCCTTTTTTTACTCACTGGATCTTCTTATTCTGAATGCCCTTGAATACTGAAGCTCCCCAAAGTTCTAGTGTTGGCTCTCTTCTCCACATATTTCCTGGGCCAGGGATGGCAAATGGGTTTCATCCCAAGGTGCTTGGAGCTGTGCCTCAGTGCAGCAGGAAGAGAGTACCTATCTGTCCCCCACATCTGCCGTGGGGAGTGGCAGCAGTGTGCCAGTGTTGCTGTTCCAGCCTGGCTCGTCACATTTGTATCACACGTGTCCTCGGCGGCTGATGACCTCAAACTCAGAATGCACAAAACACAATGATCATCTTGCCTCATCCTCCACTATTTTCCTAGGATTCCCTGTCTTTGCTCTTCCCATTGTCTCCCTGGACTTCTAGAACAGGAGCCAGGAGTCATCCTAGACTTATCATCCTCTCCGTGAGCAAGTAATCGGTCAAGTTTGTTGATTGTACCGTCTTTTTTTTTTTTTAAGATTTTTATTTATTTGAGAGAGAGAGAGAGAGAGAACATGAGCAGGGGGAGGGGCAGAGAGAGAGGGAGAAGCAGACTCCTTGCTGAGCCGGGAGCCCAGCGTGGGGCTCGATCCCAGGACCCCGGGATCATGACCTGAGTCCAAGGCAGATGCTTAACTGACAACTGACTGAGCCACCCAGGCGCCCCTGTTGATTGTACCTTCTGATGAAGTTTCGGATCCTGTCCTTCCCCTTTACTCCTGCCACTGCCTTAGCCTGGGTCTTCTTTGTCTTTCACCTGAATTATTAAACTTGCCTCCTACGTATCCTTTAGCCATACTCACTCTTAATTCATTCTCCACACAGCTGCGCAAGGGTTCTTTCTGATTGTGTCCCTCCTGCTTAAACTGAGAAGCAAAATTCCCTCTTCACCACATTCCAGGCTTTCTCCCCATTCCTCTCTTCTACCAGAGAGCCACTCTTGATTTGCCTTTTTATTTTTTAGTTGCATACACATAGTTTTTACATACGTGCATTACTGTATGGGGTTTTCATTACATGAGTATGATCATATGTTCAGAAATGTGCTTGTTTTTGTTTAGCAATATCTCAAAACTCTTTCTCTGTCAGTGCATACATTGCTATATCTACTGCATTTTTTTTTTAAAGATTTTATTTATCCATTTGTCAGAGAGAGAGAACACAAGCAGGGGGAGCGGCAGGCAGAGGGAGAAGCAGGCTCCCCGCTGAGCAGGGAGCCCAATGCGGGACTCGATCCCAGGACACTGAGATCATGACCTGAGCCGAAGGCAGACGCTTAACCATCTGAGCCACCCAGGCGTCCCTCTACTGCATTATTTTTAAAACACTTGTGTAGGAAACCATACTGCGAATGTATCATAATTCCTGTAAGCCTTTACACTATGGATGTATGTTTGTTTCCAGTTTTTCATTATTCTAAACATTTTGTAAATATACCTTGATGTGTATGAATGAATATATTTGTAGGATTGATTCTTAGAAGTGGAATTTTAGGACATAAAGATAAAAGCATTGACTTTTTTTTTTTAAAGATTTTATTTATTTATTTGACACAGAGAGAGAGCACAAGCAGGGAGAGTGGCAGGCAGAGGCAGAGGGAGAAGCAGGCTCCCCACAGAGCAGGGGGAGCCTGATGTGGGACTCGATCCCAGGACCCCAGGATCATGACCCAAGCCGAAGGCAGTCGCTTAACCAACTGAGCCACCCAGGCGCCCAAAGCATTGACATTTTGAGAAGTGTTGTCTACTTGCTCTCCCAAGAAGCTGAACTAATCTTTACTCTCTCTAGTTATCAGATTATGTCATTTCTCTAACACTTTACCTCTACACTGTTGCTATCTGTCTTTTAACTATTTTGTCAGAGTGATGGGCAAAAGTGGTATCTAACTATTTCTAATTTGTATTTCCTTCCTGGTGAGCTTTAGTTAGCTCTCCACATGTGTACAGGGTATTCGCATTTACTTTTCTGAAGTTCATATTCACATATCTGCCCAGATTTCTATGGGGTTGTCATTTCCATAGAAGATTTGTTGGAGGTTTCCTATAGTATTTGTCTATTCCAATGAGCAGTGAGCTCTCCTTTGCCTTTGTCGAGAGTATATTTCACTAGAGAAGTTTTGTACTTAAATACATTAGCCTTTTCTGGTAAGCTTTAGCTTGCTTAGGGAGGCCTTCCTTACTCCAAGATTATGTAAACTTGAATATATCTTTTTGAGACTTGGGTAACTCTTTTGTATGTTTAGATTAGAGGGCCATTGGGATTTATTCTTGAGGATGGTGTGCAGTGTAGATTTATTTTTTTCCAAATGGATTGTCAGTTATCCTAACCACAGAGTTCTTAAAGTTATCTCTAACAGGGAGACTTGGAGGTAGCTTAAAGAGGGCCTGGATAGTCATTTAAATGAATGAAAACTGATACTTTTGTCCTTTCCCTCTCATACTTGCTCAGTGTGTGTGTGTGTTTTGTTTTTTTTTAATTTTTTTATTTTTTTTAAAGATTTTTATTTATTTATTTGAGAGAGAGAGAATGAGAGATAGAGAGCACGAGAGGGAAGAGGGCCAGAGGGAGAAGCAGACTCCCCGCCGAGCAGGGAGCCCAATGTGGGACTCGATCCCGGGACTCCAGGATCATGACCTGAGCCGAAGGCAGTCACTTAACCAACTGAGCCACCCAGGCACCCTCAGTGTGTGTTTAATTTAACCTAAGCTCAAACATGACTGCATGTACTGATTGCTCAGTTTCTCTTTTCTTACCTATTTGGGTGGCTTTCAAGTGGTGTGTTTTGGGGAGGAGGAAGCCCTATCCCCCTTTCATGCTTCAACCGTAGCAGCTGCACTGAGATCTCTTCCATGTGAAGTTCATTTAAACGAAGGTCTCCACTATTGGAAACAGTTAAAAGCATTTAGTCCTTTTTCCCCTTAGGTCCTTCAGAAAAGTACCATCATCGGAGTGATTGAAGGTGGAGACGTGATGGAGGAGAGGCTGAGGTCAGCACGGGAGACCGCCAAGCGGCCCGTAGGTGGCTTCCTTCTGGATGGCTTTCAAGGGAATCCAGCAACCCTGGAAACTAGACTGTACTTGTTGTCATCAGTCACCGCAGAGCTGCCGGAAGACAAACCAAGGCTAGTGTTCAGTGAGGATGCAGGCCACGCCTTGTGGGCTGCAGGGCAGGAGTGCTGGTGTAGTGTATTATGCAGAGTCTCTACATGGGCATGTCTTTTGATGAACTGATTGTGTCTTTTCTGGGCTGAGTCTGCTGAAGCAGACTATGGGGGGAGTTTCCATCACAGCTGTCCCACCTTCAATTTCAGAACGTAGATGAGGACAATTGCCAGGTGAATTAGTTTATTTGATTGATTGATTGATTTAAAAGATTTTATTTATTCATTTTGACAGAGAGAGAGAGAGATAGCGAGAGCAGGAACACAAGCAGGGGGAGTGGGAGAGGGAGAAGCAGGCTGCCCGCTGAGCAGGGAGCCCGATGTGGGGCTCGATCCCAGGACCCTGGGATCATGACTTGAGCCGAAGGCAGATGCTTAATGGCTGAGCCACTCAGGCGTCCCCTGAATTAGTTTATTTGATCTTCATAAGTGAGGGCAAGTGTTATACTGTTTCACCTCATTTTTATGCCAAATGCAAGTTTTGTTCTTTATTCATTATACCATGGTGCCTGGGGACAGGTATAAAATCATGTGGAACTCTGGCCTTAATCAAGGAAAGTTGAGGACAGATCTTGGGTGCCTAGCAGAATGAACATGGGCTGTAGTAATAATAAGGACGTTGAAGAAGTTCTTAGATTTGAGGCAGGTTGTTAAGTCACTTTTTGAAGTCAAGAGGACTGGCAACACTAATGGGGCTGGTTCTTTCCATAAACACGGGATTCACTATATACTGGTGTAGAGAAACGATCTGCAGGATTCAAAGCTCAAAATCTCAAGGTTCTGAGTACAGCTGATGTCTTTAATAGACTACCCACATTTTTCTTTTTTTTCTTTTCTTTTTGTTTTAAATCCCTAGTCTTTCATCCAACTTGGTATGAATATTCATGCTTTTTTCCTACAGATCTATTAAGGGGTTTGATTATAGGATGCTGCTTTATGCCCCTCAGGCTGTTGAATGGTATACAGTATATGTAAATTTTACCACTTAAAAAAAAATCCAGGTATAACTTGCAATAAAGTGTGTGAATCTTATATACAGTTTGATGGATTTTTACACACGAATACAACCTGGAAATATCAGCCAGAGCAAGATACTTCCAGTAGCCTGGGCAGTACTTGCCCCACAGTTTTAACCTAGCTCTCTTGTGTTCATTGCCTCCCCATCCTGTGCTGATTTTGTTCTGATGCAGATAATAATTCAGCACTAGTATTTCTAGTTATTTTCTAGACTTCTTTGAGCTAAGTGCTCACAGATGTCTGTTACTGGATTTGAGAGCTGGGATTGTTTTCATTCTATAACGTGCATAGAAATGCCAGCTTCAGTTGGAGAGGAGTTCTAAAACATTACATTAGTTGAAGGAAACTATAGTCAGAAAAACCAGCATATATTTAAGTGTTCTGGTTGTTTAATATTACATAAGCCTTTTTTGGACTTCTCTTAGAAATCAGGGAGTCTGTAAGCTTTTCTCTGCCAGTTCATAAAAGGGACTATGGGTAGAAAAACAAACAAAAGATAGCAGCCAGCCAGCCAGCCAGCCAACCCTGATCAAGTGCACCTCCCCCTCTTGTTTTAGTGGCAAAACCCAGTTGAGTGGTATGATCACTCCCAGAATGCCTTACCGATTACCTCTGAAAATACCATCTCATCCCATCATGCAGACTTTTTATTAATGGAGAAAATAAAAGAAGAATAAAGAAAGTCAAATAGAGTCTCAGATCTTATGGGCAGAGTTGAAATTCTGAGAGCAAGAGTTGCTTTGCAAATGAACCTATAAAGAATACAGTAGATAAAAAATGTCTTTCTTGAGCCAATTATGAAAAAGAATTCTAGGCAAAATACAGTTAAAACATGGAAAGTATTTGAGGGGGAAATAAAGCACACAGCTTTGCACTCTTCAAAAAATTTTTTTAAAAAATTGATGTACAGTTGACATATAGCTTTGCACCCTCAAAAAAATCTTATGTTGTGGATACACAGGCTGTAAAGTTCAGTTGAAGACTAGAGAGGTTGTTTAGAAGGAATGGGAGGGGAAAGGAAACTAACCTTTACTGAACTTCTCTTTGGGACCCAAAACTCCACAGTGTGCTTTTTCAAATCTCTTCTTAATCTTTACAACAAATCTGTGAGGTATATATTACTGCTCTTGTTTTTAAGATTAGAAAACTAAAACCCAGAATGGTTAAGAAACCTTCCCAAAATAGTACAGTAAGTAAATAAAAGGCAGAGCTGGGATTCGAGCCCAGGTCTCTGCTGCCAAAGTCCTATGTCCTTTCTATCACACTGTATTATCTGTTGCCTGCCATGCAACCGTGATTGGTGGGTTTCATTACTACTACTTTTTTTTATTTAAAGATTTTATTTATTTGAGAGAGAGTGCGCATGAGCAGGGGGAAGGGTAGAGGGAGAGGGAAAGGGGGAGAGGGAGAAGTGGCCTTGAGCGTGGAACCAGACATGGGGCTCAAGCCCAGGACCCTGGGATCATGGCCTGAGCTAAAGGCAGATGCTTAACCAACTGAGCCACCCAGGTACCTTCATTGTTACTACTTTTAACACCCTCTGGGAAGAGTCTCTGCTTCCATTCCTGGCATTGTCCTCAGGTCACTGTTCTTACTGTTGTTTTCACAGGCTCATCTGTGGAGTCAGCCGGCCAGATGAGGTCCTCGAGTGTATTGAAAGGGGAGTGGACTTATTTGAGAGTTTTTTCCCTTATCAAGTGACAGAGCGGGGATGTGCCCTGACTTTCAGCTTTGATTACCAGCCGAACCCTGAAGAGACATGTAGGTCTTCTGAAGTTAGTCTGTTATCCTCAAGTTTCTTTTATTTCATTATTGGCCTTGAGTCGCAAGCCAGAAATATGTGCATACTATAACGCCAGCCTTTTATAAAACTACCGTGTTTGTTTCTTATCTGTATGCTCTGGCATGTTGGCATACAAAACCGTAGCTCCTCAATATTAGGGAGTGATCTTAGAGTGAGCAGAACCAAGAAAAACAAAACCCTTTCTATTAACAATCTGAAAAGAGAACATTCAGGGTGAATAGTGATGAAAATCTAAGAACAGAAAACCTTTGAACTACTTAGTAAAAGTTAATTTAGTTTTTCACAAAAGAGTTCTTGTCTGCTTTTTGCAAACTCCATGCTATCAAAATACAGGGAGTCTCTCACCCCCTCTGATCCTAGTGTTACTTTTGCTTTTTTTTTTTTTTTTACACACAGGGATGTGAAAGCTAATACTCTTTGAAGCACCACCATTTTCTTGTATTGCTTAGTTATTCAGAAGTCAAGAATATCAGTTTCAGAGTCTGACATTTGACTGACAATAGAAAAAGAATTGGGATATGGGCTTTGGGCTGGGGTCCCTTAGGATATCTACCCAGTTTTTCTGGAGAGTGTTGCATGCCCTGTCTGCCCTCTGGCCTTCATAGGTGTGATTTCCTTTCCCATTTCCTGCTGTCCTTTGAATTCCTCCTCTGTCACCGCTGGCCCTGCATTTAGCTCGGGCCAGAGACTTCCTTAAAGATTCATTTTCTTCCCCACAAGTTATTAAAATTTCATCCAGAAGATGTTACAGTTTTGTAAAGTAATTTAACCACTAACCGAAATTGAATTACTTCTGGAAACAAAAAAATCAGATTGGTCAAATTCTTATATATAAGAGGTCAGTTTTGCTGTCCTTTAAACTGCCTAGAACATAATGTATACGGGTGGAAAAGCATACCACAAACACTATAAATGTTCTTCACAAGCTTAATTATTTCCACAAAGACATGGGTAACTGTTAACCATTCTGTACCATGAATATGCAAAACATAAGAACCTGATATTGAGTTCTCCAGAACAGACAAATTCCTTTTTGGCTAGAGAAAGCTGTTTCTTTATAAAGATCAGGAAAATTGAAATAGTTTGAACGTTTTCCACTAAAGTATTATTATTAATCATATTTGTGTGTGTGTATATGTAGTAAATTAAAGTCTTTTGTTAATTGCAAAGTGAAAATTACAAAGGAATAAGTTGCCTAATATAGGAACTAATATAGTTCCCCCTAGTGATAAGGATTTTCCAGAAAGCCAGGGCATTATTGTGGTTTCCCACATCAGCGTGCAAATTCATGGCAGCAAAATAATAGCCCTCTGCTCAATGCTCAGGTCACTTCTCTTTTTCCTTTGATGTGGACAAAATTACCTTCTTAGGACTGTCTGCCCATTCTCCTTGGGCTGACCCTGTGTTTGTTACTACTCCTTCCCAATAAAACTTCTCTACTTGCCGTTGTTCAAGACAGCTGGCTCTTTGCATAGTAACTGGTATTTTCCTTATATATCCAGTAATGTTCTTTCTTAAAGAGTTCAAGGGAACAACTCAAGTCCCCATCTAGTTCTGGATAATCTGAGTTCCCTGGAAGGCTAGGGTCCCCATAAAATACATAAGTTAAAACCATATTCTACTTTTAATCTATTTGGAACACAAGCAGTTACAAAGCACAATTAATTTGCATGTGTATGATGATGAGACATAACTCCAATATACACACACATTTATCTCTCTCTCTCTCTCTCAAACACACACACACTCTCCCCAACTGTTTTCTTAAAATCACTCCTTGACAGTAAGATTATATATTATCTACTTGTAGCCATAGTTTGCTTAGACATTGTTGAATCTCCAAGTTTTGATGTTATAGAGAATATGTCAGTGATCATCTTGACCCATATTACTACTTTTCTTATGTCATTTCCTTAGGATAAATTCTTATGAGTGGAATTTACAGGGTCAAAGGCCATAAAATAGTTACTAAAATAATCTCCCAATGGCCAGTCTTTATCTGATTTTTATTCAAGACTTGTTGGTTTGTCCTTCAGTATTACAACAAAATGGGATACAGGAAGAAATAAAATATGTGGATCAAACAAAGAAAATTAAAACAACCAGTTGCAACCAAGAAATGACATCATTTGAAATTAATCTGAAGGAAAAAAAGTAAGGAATTTTTTTTTAGATTTTGATTTCTGACTTTTTAATTTTAGTCTGTTTTAAAAAGTTTATGTAACTGTTCCCTTTTCAGTTTATGACTTCATAAAATATTTATAGTTGGATATTATTTGGGCCTTCTTAAATTCAGTTCCAGAAAAACTCATTTTTTCTGCAGATGAGTTTGTGTACTTTGTCTTGTCAGAAAACCGAGGCTAGATAACTGGTGTTTTAGAAGAGCTGTCAGAAAGATTAGACCAAATCTATTGTCTGGTGTCTTTTACTCTTTCCGATTACTTTAAATAATGTCAGAGCAAAATAAAGATTTCAAGATAAAAAACAACAAAGTGTTTCAATTCTAAGGAACTTAAGTCATCTTGGTTATATACAGGTCATAAATCTTAATAAAATATTTCCCTCTATAAAGAATGAACTAAGGGGACGCCTGGGTGGCTCAGTCGTTAACCGTCTGCCTTCGGCTCAGGTCATGATCCCGGGGTCTTGGGATCGAGTCCCACATCGGCCTCCTTGCTCAGTGAGGAGCCTGCTTTTCCCTCTCCCTCTACTGCTCCCCCTGCTTGTGCTCTCTCTCTCTCTCCCTCTCTGACAAATAAATAAATAAAAATCTTAAAAAAAAAAAAAAAGAATGAACTAAGAGATCTTGTAACTTTGTATTTGGCCCAAAGTAGTAATTATTAGTGAACCACTGAGAGGTTTTTCTATGAGTTTGGTATTCTCATTTTAGTGCTGGGGTGTTTTTTGTCTTATGTAAAGGAACATTCTAGGGATTCAGATTTAATTTATGCCCATCTAAGAATAGTATGGACTTGAAAATTTATGAAAGAATATGAAAATCCTAGGACTGATCTATATTCTATAGAGGCTTCTTGATTGTAGGTCTGAAATGGTGATGTTTACTACATTTAACTTGAAAAATAAGCCAAGGAGATTCATTTCTGTTTTTCAAATGCTAGGGTAATATAAATGGGTTACTACTAAACTTCTCTCACATTATAGATTTAACTGGAAATTGTAGTTCTTTTATTGTCAGCACTAGACTTGAAGTTCAGAGCCTAGCACTACTCATTGGCTCTGTGACCTTGGTCAAGTCATTTAACTTCCTTTTTTTTTTTTTTTTTTTTTTTTAAAGTAAGCTCCATGCCCAATGTGGGGCTTGAACTCAACAACCCTGAGATCGAGAGTTGCATATTCTACTGACTGGGCCAGCCAGGCGCCCCTTAACTTCTTTTTAATAGCTGATAAAAAGTAACACATATGTAGTGCTTGGTATGTGCCCAGCAGTGTACAAATCCTTTGGTATTTTTTTTTTAAGATTTATTTGACAGAGAGAGAGAGAGTACACAGCAGGGGGAGTGGCAGGCAGAGGGAGAAGGAGAAGCAGGCTCCCCGCTGAGCAGGGAGCACGATGGACGTGGGGCTCAATCCCAGAACCCTGGGATCATGACCCAAGCCGAAGGTAGACGCCCAACAGACTGAGCCACCCAGGTGGCCCCCCCTTTTTTTAAGATTTTATTTATTTGACACAGAGAGAGAATCCTTTGCTATATCAACTCACTTAAGTCTTGTAATAACTCCCTAAGGTAGATGCTGTTATTATACTTATTACCACTACAGATGAGAAAACAAAGACAGAGGGAAGTTAAGTGACTTGCCCAAGTGAGTTGTGAGCTGGGCATCAAACCCAGGCCCAGTAGCTCGGGAGCCCTTCCTCTCTACCCCCTTAGTAGTCTTCATTGGGAAGTGACAATAAAAATGCCTGTCTTCAAAGGTGGTTGCAGAGGTTAAGTGAGACTGTGTATGTCCAAGTGCTTTGCAATCCACACACACACACACACACACACACACACAAATGCTCTGCAAGTGAAAGGTCATACCATGTCTTCTGTACTAGTTCTGGTGGTGAGTGGGAGACGTGTGTCATGCATCAGAACAGCATTTATTGTCCTTGTGTGCCGTTACATTGTGACTAACAAAGCTCAGCATGAGGGAGTGACCGGGGGACTCTCTCCTGATGCTCTTGTGTAAGCCTCAGTCCAGGAAGTTAGGTCTGTCAGGGGAAGACTCCCGAGTCTCCTGACTCATTATGCTCTAGGTTAACTTTTCACCACATTGTCATCCTAAGCAGGTGCCCAGCACTACATTTGCCAGTGAGGTTATTAATTATTGGTTATGTACCAGCAGAATAGATAGCCAACGCTGTGGATCGCTTGTATTCCTCATTTTCTGGACTATTGTTGTAACTTCCTTTCTCAGGTACCAGGAAGACTTTGATCCACTTGTGAGAGGGTGTTCCTGTTACTGCTGTAAGAATCATACTCGTGCGTACATCCACCATCTGCTGGTGACCAACGAGCTGTTGGCTGGGGTCCTGCTTATGATGCACAACTTTGAACACTATTTTGGATTTTTCCACTCCATCCGGGAAGCACTAAAAAGCGACAGACTGGCACAGTTGAAAGAGCTCATCCGCAGGCAAGCATCTTGAGACCTGGCATACGCAAGTCTGACTCTTAGCACTGAGCCTGTCCCGCTGTTGGAATGTGGAAAGAAGAGAACAAGAAATGATCTTAGCTTTAATCATTTATATTTGAGAATAGAATCTGCTTATAAATAAGGAACGTTTGAACAAACTCTGCTGACTTGAGGCTAAAGAGATTTCTTCCAAAGACTTAAGTGACCCCAACTGATCAGAAAGAATTGAACCATGACCTCTAATATTTCAGTGCTCTTTCAGTGGAGATTCATTTAGTCAAAGACAAAAGCTTTAGTTGTGAAGGGGCAGCCCTGAAGCAGGGTTGATGAGATTGTGTGGGTTCGCAGAGTTGGATCAGAGCTTGAAAAGAGATGATTGGTCACGAGCAGCATGACTTCTGTAGACACATGACTGCTGACTGTAAAAGGAATCTGGCTGATTTTAAGAGTTTCCTAGCTTTAATCCTTATATTCTCAGGAGCCTCTCAGACACTTGTTCCTTCCAAGCTGCCTCGCTGCTGCAGTCAATCAGAAAAGGCTCTTGTGACTTAACTAGGCTCGTATCCTCATGGAATGTGGGGCTCACACATTGCTCCTACGATCAGTTGGCCCAGGGCGCCTTCGTTTGACCACATGATCTATGTGTGACTTGTCTCCTGAGAGCCCATGCAATTTGCCTGTTATGAGGCGAAAGTTTGCCCAGATGCTTTCATCTGGTCATACAGATCCACTTTGGTCTGCCCTTCAGGCCATTAATAGTCTGGCCACATAAGAACTGTAGCCCCATCAGTTGGGGAGATTCATTCACCATGTGTTCACTTGGACAGAGCCCTGGCCTGGCAAATGGAAGCTTGGGTTTCAGTTCTGCTCAGCTGTGACACCAGGCAAATCACTTAACCCCTCCATGCCTGTTTCCTCCTGAACACAGACAGGCATGGGGGGTAGGACTACATGAACTTCCAAGATTCTATCTAGCTGTAATGTTGGGGGAACAAAAAGTTGTCAATGATAGTCGTAGCTTTCTTATGTCCTTGTTTACTGATCAGTGTTGGCCTAGTGAAAAGTGCAGTGGTACCAGGAATCAGGCAACAGTCGAGATGTTTGAGAGCCTAGAAAGAGGTTTGGCCTGTGACTTTTGAAGTGATTGGTGAGTTGGCATCAGCAGATCCTGAGACTGGGAAGACCTTCCTGGATCATCTTTGATTCTATGAGTTTTTTTCTGCTCTCACCAAAGGAGTGACGTTCGTGTTGATTTGACAGGTGATTTTTATTTTCCTTGGGCTTTTCTGTATTTGTCATGTTTTCTGTAAGAGTACATTCACACGTAGTTTTTGTAAAAACAACCAACAGAACCAAAAAAATGCCTTTGTTTTTGTAGGAGCGTGGAATATATTTGTTTTACATTCTTAGGCTATATTTTGCTATTTTTTCATTTCAGTGGGCATTACTGACATTGTTTTTAATTATTATGTGGTTACTCTATTTTTGTGTTAGGTATCTGTATGTTTTTCTTTTATTAATGATTTAGGAACGTCCATGACATTCCTATAATCTCTCCATGAATGGCAAGGGTAGTTATGAAAGTTCTGCTCTCAAGGATCTGCTTGCTTTGAAATATATTGGACTAGACTCGTTCATAGGTTTATATTCCTGTTCAAGGCCAAATCCATTGTTGGGGGAGTATTAATATCCCAGAATCCATATAAAAATTACGAGTTTTATTTATGTTCAAAACACTGAATGTTCTGCTCAAGCATTGTTCATTTTTCTGGGTCTTTTTCTTATTAGCACATTTGGAAAAAATGTTTTTTTCCTTTAATGTAAGTCGATTAAAGTCAATAGCCAATAAACATTTTTAATTAAAAAAATATACTGTCTTGTTTCCTGTAAATACTAGTGAGTCTATTAAGCAAACTATTAAATTTCCATGGTACTAGAAATGTTCTCCATTGGAAAAGAATTTTTTTCTACATTTATTTCATCTGTGGTCCATTGTTTTAAGTGCACTCACACTAAATGCAGAATCCAAGGAGATTCAGCAATGTATCTGTCTCTTTAAATTATATAATTAGGGACCTTAAGGCCATGCTAGCACATAATAAAAATAATAATAACCATAACCTATGGAGAGCATTTTTAACGAACCAGTCACCTTAGTAAATGCTTTCCTTATATATCTCGTTGACCCTTAGAGCACGGTTATGAGGTGTGGATATTATTCCTATGTTAAGACCTGGGTTTCAGGAAGGGGCGCCTGGGTGGCTCAGTCGTTAAGCGCCTGACTTTGGCTCGGGTCATGATTCCACGGTCCTGGGATCGAGCCCCACAACGGGCTCCCTGCTCAGCCAAGAGCCTGCTTCTCCCTCTCCCGCTCCCCCTGCTTGTGTTCCCTCCCTAGCTGTCTCTTTCTCTCTCTCTGTGTCAAATCAATAAATAAAATCTTAAAAAAAAAAAAAAAAGAACTGGGTTTCGGGAAGGCTGAGTAGCCTGCCTAAGGGCCTACCAGGAATTTCTGGAAGGTTGAGTAGTTTGCCTAAGGGCCTGCCACTAGTCAGCTTCCAAGTTAAACTTTAGCCGCATCTAACACTCTGCAGTTAAAGCATTGCACTAAATAACTTCTTGTGACTTGCCCCTGGGTTGAAGTAGCCCCTAGTTCCTCTAGGGGGAGAACTAGAAGGGCCATATGGCCCCGAGGTGTTGGGGACTTCTGGAGCCTCACTGTGGTGTGGCCTGGCTCCCACTCCTGCCATGGGGAAGGGCCCATGGTGGCCCCTGTAGGTGCTCAACGTGAGTTGCCATTCCACGTCCCCCACTTCCTCCCGCCCCCAATCTGGGGACTGTAATCACACCCTGAGTGGTGTTGAAAGGGTTGGGGTCTGCAGTCAGTTCAAGCAGACTCAGGGAATCAATGGCAGTCTGAAGTGTCCTAAAGTGCCCTGGGGGAGCGCTACTCTATTCTTTGGGAATAAAGGGAAAAAGATTCTTCTAAAATATTTTTTTAAGCCAAATACTTGGGTAATTAAAGCATTTTAATAAAAATTTCAAACAAAGACCATTAAAAGGTCAAGATTAGAGAGTGTAAGCAACTATCTTATGCAGGATTTTTTTTTTTTTTTTTTCCTGTCAAGGCAGCTTGGAGCTCACTGAGAAACCACAGAGTTAAATGATGATCCTGTGCCTTCCTGATTAGGAACAGGCTGCTCTCTGCAGTTTGATTAGTCTCGCTCGTAGCTATGGGATTACAGCTTATTAAAACTGACAGTGCTGTGGAGGGCAGGGAGCCTGGAAGGTCAAACTTACATGCTGAGCCAGCCACCAGCAAGGCTCTGCCTCCACCTGAAGGTTTTGTGTAATTGGCATTCATTTGAATATTCTTTTTCATTTCTTTCCCTGTTTTTCAACGTTCAGGTCTCATCCTCACTTTATACCTTTTCTCTCCCTATTTTCCTCAGGGGAGTCCCTGACTTATGACCACATAACCCAAGTAACAGTGGGCAAAAAAGAAAAGCAAGCCCAGTGTAAGCAACAGGAATTAGGGTAACCATACATCCTCATTGCCCATAATAGCCCTCGTTTGTGTCTGTGCATCCAGGCATAATTACAAACAGCACCCTCTTTTACTTTCAAAAGTGCCTTAGTTTGGATGACAAATTATGTGGTCCCCATGATGAGTGGTAGAGATGGTCAAACCGGAGAGCAGGTGCCTCACCTAAATGGGACAGCTGCTACCCACCTCTCACCACTTGCTGATGTGGGGCCAGTGCCATTAGATCTTCCAGTCTCTCAGCGAAGCCCCAAATCTGGATTTTCAGAAATCTCACAATTTGTAAACGCTGGTTCAAGTTTTAAAAAGTATTCTGCTAGACAAACAAAACCCAGGTGCTCCGAGTTGGCAGCCTCGGGATTAGAATTTGGAGCGAAAGCTTTGTGACATCTTTTAACATTTTAAATTTTCTCGGTGACTCGTCAAAACATACAGAAAAAGCACCTCTGGTTTCTAGTTCCTGCAGCTGATTACAGATTCCCACATTAGGAGATCCCCACGTTGTCCCAACTCCATGGCGTGATCCCCAGAAAACTCCCAGCACCATTTTGAATCTGCTCAAAGGGAAAGAACGCATCATCCTGTTCAGCCGATTTTATGGATGAGAACTGCTAGGCCCGGAGAAGGAAGACCAGCAGTCAGTGGGTCTTTCCTCTCCAGGATTTTAAACAGACACTTGTTTCTTTCCAGTTACCACTTTGGCTCTCCTACACTTCCCACGTTTTCTGCTGAGCTGTGCCCTTCCAGGGTCAGCAGCAATTTCCCAGTACTCACTTTCCAGTGATCCTTTCTGATTCACAAAACCGGTTGGTACCAGGACATAAGGGCTCCTAGTGCACCTTCCAGCATTAACAGCAATAGTCCTGGCTGACACAGTGAGAGCTCAATTATGGTTTGTCAAGTGAACGAATAATTCTTGGAGCAGCTGAGGCCTTCTCTTCGGATTGTAGCCAGCTCAGCACAGGTTAGAAGTGGCTCGCACAGCAGTGCGTGGTGGGACCTGGGCTGAATGTCTTGTCAGTGGTGGTTTTATCTCGCTCTACGCCAGGCAGGCTCCCGGTGACCTGGCACATTTTTTCTTCTTCTTTTACTTGGTTCGCTTTCTACCATTAGCATCTCCTAGTGCTGGCCTCAAAGCAATTTCCCCTGCTTTGACAAGAGGAACTCGGAGTGAACTTTTCTTTTGTTCTCATTCCTCACGAGGTACTTTGAGACCAGGCTGCTGCTGCCAAGGAGTTCAAACGGCCCTGAGCTTCTGCTGGTACGATTCAGAGCGATTAGCACGTCCTCTCTGCACACTCTCCCTGATCCTGTCGCCTCCTTCCCTGAGCCGCTGTCCCCTGCTGTCTGCTCCTTTGTCTGAGAAACACATTTTCTCTTATTATCACCTAGTTCCCTGCCTGTTTCGGATGGCTTCAGCTCACCTCCTAATGAAATCAAGATGTTGCTATTAATGGCCTTCTCTTTCCTAACAGCTTAGAGTCACTTCCTTTTATTTAGTCCTTTTCCCTTCCCTCCCAAGCCACATACTCATCTCTGCTTCAAATAAAAATTTCCTAACCCTTTCATAACTACTGCTTTAGAGCTGCTACCAATAGGGCATGAGAGGGAGGGGATAAAAGGGGAGGCAACCCAAAAGGTGGGGGGGGGTCCTCCAATAATTGAGAAACAGGGCAAGCATCTTCAGGAGGCTTCTTGAGTGAAGAAATTAGGCAATGTTAGCCCCCAAGACTGAACATTATAAGCCCAGTGGTCTGGTGAAGTTTTCCCATAGTTTTTACGGATGGAATGGGAAGATGGTTTCCCCTCTAAGGAGCTGTCTTCCTTCCAGATAGTTAAAATAATGCTTTAGCACCATCCTAGTATCATTTATATTAGTCATAAATCCATTTTTAGGATCCAGTGACATAAGAGACATAAGAGTTTTTCAAATCATGCCCCCCAAAAGTTAAAATACTTACCCCCATAATCCAGCATTTTGCATTCCCTACTTACTCATTTTTATTTTGGTTTAACAAACTTATATAACATTTCCATCATAATTCTGTTTATCATTCCCCATGCTGAAGAAAATACAAGCTATGCAAATATACTCAGTTCCCCCACATGGTAATTTACACATCAAAAGAGAAAAAAAGAGAGTGACAGAGTATGTTCAATTTTTTCTTTTTTTACCCTATATCTGATTTTGGTTAGACTCTCCAATTTCATGTTGTTTGAGTAGAAAAGTTGCTTCTAGTCATGTTGAAAAAGTCAGTTCAACTTTACTTTTTCACTTGAACATTCAGCTATTACCACAAATCCCAAGTGTCAAAAACCAGATTTATTCTCCATCGTCAATGACACTGGTTCTCAACTTCAACTGCCTTAACCTCTGTCAGTGGCATCTGTCTTCCAGTCAATCCAGATGGAAAACTTATTCCTTGGATAAATGATATAGTTCACAGAAGGGATGGGAATGAGATATTTCAAGGGAGAGATCAACCAGATTTGATGACTGGCTCAAAGGCAGGATTCAGCGCAGATTACCACCTGTCCTGTCTTCATCCCCTTTCTGGCCTCCCCCACTCTTCCCTTCCTCCTTTACCTTTATCATTCACTGCTACTAGGCTAAGCTGTTGTAAGTATTATCTTCCATAGGATACTCTGACTCAAGACCTTCAGTGGCTCCCCAGTGCCATCCAGGGCAAGGGCCGGCTGGCCGATGAATTCCTCGGCCTGTCATAAGCTGACCCTATCCAATCGCTGTGGTCTCTCCCACTTTTCCCCAAAGGTCATATCCTAATTGTACCATTCTTCAAGGTCCAGCCTGAGAACCAAATCTTCCATAAAAACTTGCTCTTCTAGAATCCTAGACGCTCAGGATTGAAAGAGGAGGGGCTTCTGTTCTGGTTTTCTTGGTCCATCAAGGCACCAACAACCAGTGCTCTAGGCATTTGGTTTGCTCAGGTCTTTAATTCTGTAAGCCTCATCTCCCAACCAGACTCTCAGCTGTGAGGGAAGGATAATTCCTCAGGGAGGAATATTTTCCCTGTCTGCGTCCTCACCCCCTGCTCTAGCTTGCAACAGTTGTGTCCACTGAAATAATTAAAGGGGGAGTGTGAAACTAGTTTCCTTCCCACCATATGTCTGTGGTGTGTCTTCTGCTCCTCTGTCTTAACATACTGCTTGTCCCTTTCCTCTTTGTGTTACAAGTTGTCCAATAATTCCTGTGCTTTAGCATACTACCTTCTTTACTGCTCATGGCGGACCTCCGAAGTTGATATTCTCCCATTTACAGAGAAGAAACTGACTCAGAGAGGTGAAGTGACTTGCTTGAGCATACAAAGCAGGAGACCCAGGATTTGAACTGGGTACTATGACTCCGAAGCCCAGCGTTTTTCCATTTCACTCCCTGACCTCCCCAAATCATGTTTTTCTTATACAGAGCATCTGCTCTACTTCAGGAACAAAGGCCAGAGGTAGGTGAAGGCCTCTGCCAAATAAAACTTCCTCCTGTGATCCATCACCTCTCCTGGTTGTCCTCCGGGCTACTACCCCCATAATTACTCCCTGGCACTCAGGAGTGGTAAATCAGGATGACTTTGTAACTGTTTTTCTTTCCCCCCTTTTTTCCCAGAAATCTGAAGCTGCATTTTAATGATGAGAAAGCTGAGGAGTCACCCAGAGATCATAATTTTGTTTTGGTCAAAGGCTCATACATTTACATATAAGTGAAAAACAAAAGGACATGTAAATTGTAGAAAGGGGTGGGGAAATTAGCTTAGCCTTTCTCCTTTTCTTTGGTGACCCAGAGAATATAATTTTAGAACCGGAAGGAACGTTACAGATCATTTATTCAACTTCCTCATTTTACAAAGGGGAACCCAGGCCCGGACAGAGAGTGTGACTAACCCGAGGTCCAACAGGACATGAGAGGCAAGGCTTCCTTTCTCAGTCCCAGCCCTTCTGCCCATCCCTATCTCTTGTTCTGCTTGGATGCAGCCTCAGTATTCTACAGCTCTTACATCATATACAAGGGGCTTATGGTGGTTAATTTTATGTGTTAACTGGACTGGGCTAAGGGATGCCCAGAAAGTTGCTAACACATTATTTCTGGCCATGTCCGTAAGGGTGTTTCGGGAAAAAATTAGCATTTGAGTCAGTCGGCTGAATAAAGATGCTATCACCAGTTCAGTGAGCTTCATCCAATCTGTCGAAGGCCTGAATAAAACTGAAAGGTGGATTTGCTCTTTTGCCAGAGCTGCGACATCTATCTTTGATGGATCAGTGCTCCTAGTTCTTGAGCCTTCAGACTTGGATTAGAACTCATACCATTGGCTCCCCTGGTCCTCGGCTTCTCTGGGCCTCCAGCTTGCAGATGGCAGATCAGATCTTGGGACTTCTCGGTCTCTATAATCATGTGAGCCAATTCCTATACTAAATCTCTCTTTCCTGTCTATCGTCTACGTGCCCCCAATGGCTCTGCTTCTCTGGAGAATCCTGACCGATATTATTTCACCACTTGGGCAGTGGCACTAGCCCTCCCAGCTGCTGGGATAATAGCGATTCTTGAACACAGAGGTTGTTAGGGTGGTTGGTGATATGGGGGGGAGGGGGCGGGGGGCACAGAATTGCACAAAGAGGGGAGCAGCAAGCAGGACAGAGTTTATTCTCTCCCCGAGGGAGGAGAGGGGCCAGACATCTAGAGAAATGCCAGCAAGTTTCTGTCCAGCTGGGCCTCTTAAGAGGTTTTGAAGGCTGTGAGAGGGTTGCAGCTGTGCTCACGGCGGGTGTGGGGAGGGTGTCAGCTCTTGGCCAGGTAGAACAGCAGGTGGCAGGTTTTTTAAGGGGCTTTGTCTGGGACTCGTCCAGGATGTGCGTTGTGGTCAGGCCCAAGAAGAATATGTTTTGTAGTTGTGGTCTCTTCTCTGAGAATGTAGGGCCCTGTGACCTAGAAAAACAAAGAGTTAGGGCCAAGGGCAGATACCTGTGAATTTTGCCTGTCAGCTTGGCTGGGGCCACGGCGGGGGGGGCGGTGCTTTTGAATAGATTCCTTTCAGAGGTTATTGTTTGTAGATACATTCTTTTTTTTTTTTTAAGATTTATTTATTTATTTGAGAGAGCGAGAATGAGAGAGAGTACATGAGAGGGGGTTGGGTCAGAGGGAGAAGCAGGCTCCCTGCTGAGCAGGGAGCCGGATGTGGGACTCGATCCCGGAACTCCGGAATCATGACCTGAGCCGAAGACAGTTGCCCAACCAACTGAGCCACCCAGGCGCCCTGTAGATACATTCTTAAAAGACTTCATTGACCTCATTAAGACTGTGGGCATCATGGAAAGATGTCTCAAGCCCTTTCCAATGTGCGATGCCATTTATAGTCTCCTATGCCCCTCCCATAATTATAAAACGCCCACCAATTTTTGTGGGTTGCTGGTTTGTCTCAGGAAAGGGGAAGGAGGAAGCAAGGGTGCTCCTCTTCTAGGGCCCCATCAGGTGATCCTATCTTTTTTTCATGGGTCCTTGATGGCCTATGGAATTTAGTCCAGCCAATCAGTACATAAAAACCCACATCTTGATCAGGGACTTCCCATATTTTGTCACCAGGAATATTGCTCGGTCACATACATCCTCCTCACCCTAATTCTCTTTAATACCTAGTATTCATTCTTGCATCTAGTCAAGAAAAAGTTATCTGCTTCCAAATAAGTGTCAGGCACTCTTGACACTCGGGAGTCAATGACAAACATCCCACAGAGAGCACCTGCCTTCTTGGAACTTTCAGACCAGGAGTAAACTCCAAAATTGCATGTATTCTACAGAATTAGAAAGTCTACTTTGCTCATGTAATCTACTAAATCATATTCCAACTACAGAAGATTATAAAACTGTCCCTAAGAATGTGGAGAATCATAGATGACAATTTTAGTAGATAAAAAAATCAAATGTTAGAGATTTTTACTATTCATCATCAAAGGAACAGAACTATGGGCCAAATCAGTAAGATGAGTTTGCCTCTGAGCTGGTGGTTGGGGCACTCACACTAATTCAGTCTGCATAGTCTTCATGGTAAGGATCCCAACAAATCCATAATCCCTCAAAAAGTATAATCATTCCCATTTAATATTTGGGGAAACAGGCTGAAACAATCAAAACGACTGCTTCAAATTACTTTGATTTCAGGAATATCTGGTTCTGAAGCCTGTGCTATTATTTCTGCCCTGACCCCCTCCTTGCTCAGTGGCCCTTGGGCCCAGGGTAAGCCTCTGCAAAGGGTATAAAGATAATATAACCTGCCTACTCTTAAAAACGTGTTTCTGGGCACTTGACTGGCTCAGTCAGTGGAACGCGTGACTCTTGATCTTGGGGGTATGAGTTTGGAGGCCCACACTGGGTGTAGAGATTACTTGAAAATAAAATCTTTCAGAAAAAAGTAAATAAGTATGTTCCTATGGAGCCATGTCACTGATTTTTTAAACAAAATTTTGAAAAATGCAATTTAATCTTGATGTCTCAGAAGATAATCATGGGAATAGAGACTTTTTCTAATGACCTTGCAATTACTCAAAACCTTTTTGGAGCAACATCTGGAAATCAATTTTGGAAAGGAGTTCAGACCAGAAAGTATATCAGTGAATATTTATAATGGTAACACTGTATATGTGCTTTAAATTTTAGAAAATAACAGAAGGTCATTTGAATCCATGTTCCACGAGAAGGTCAAGCTAAGTAGTTCTGGTGATGATTTTTTAAAGGGTGTGGGTATATGGGTTAAAGTGACTGCAAAGTAACGTACTTTTCTTGTGTGATTTTTGAAGTCCATTAACGAGATCCTAGTCACGTAGCCACATTTGGAGTGTTCATTTGGAAATTAAAAAAGCAAAAAAGTTGCCATTTCATAGTATCTGTTGCGAGATATCTCTTGATGAATGATCTATTCATTCCACAAACATGTATCACCTGCTTATATATCCCACATTTGCTAGATGGTGGAGATTCAAAGGTGAAAATGTCAGGGTTTTTGCGTTTGAAATCACAGCTTAGTGGAGAAAATAAAAGCTTCACTGCAAAACAGCACAGCAGTCACGTTGCTGGTGGGGTATACAAAGCACCATAGTATGAAAGTGTGCAAGTTTTTCTCATCGTGTTTTCTGAACCAAAATAAGAACATGTAGTCTGGGCGCCTGGGTGGCTCAGTTGGTTAAGCGACTGCCTTCGGCTCAGGTCATGATCCTGGAGTCCCAGGATCGAGTCCCATATCGGGCTTCCTGCTCAGCAGGGAGTCTGCTTCTCCCTCCGACCCTCTTCCCTCTCGTGCTATCTCTCATTCTCTCTCTCACAAATAAATAAATAAATAAAATCTTAAAAAAAAAAAAAAGAACATGTAGTCTGTGAATCTACTTACGGGTGCCATAGGGAGTATAGTTGACTTGGCAACTTAAAAAAGGATGTATAGTGTTTTACCAATGGAAGAAGGTTCCAGGCCACTAATAAAGTGGTCTGAGAATTCCTCCCAGATCTGCCTTGTGTTCTCTCCACAATGCCCTGTTGCCTCTGATTATCATTCTGTTACTTACCACAGACTCACTCAACCAAAACTTGCTGACTGCCAGGCAGGCAATGTAAGTGATACAAAAGAAAGGAGCATTGCCTTTTTTGATCAAACAAAACCCAGAACCTCCAAAGTTTAGCACTGGAGGAAGGTGATGCTCCATCAGGCAACGGCCAACTAGTAGTTCCAGTACCCTCCCTCTGAGATTTAACTTCCTCTGAAGGTCTTGGGCTGTCTCCTTCCTGTGAGTTTCTCCCAAGAAACACTCTGGCTTATGCTGGATTTGAAACATTTGTTTCCTTCCCAGAAAGCAGTTGAAATTCCATTTTCTTCGCATAACTGAGCAGATTTAGACCCACAGTCTTTTTTTTCCCCTTCAGAACTGGGGATGATGCAGAGTGGCAGAGGGAACACAGGGGAGATGGTGCCAACAATTGGGTGTCTGTCCAGCCACTATTATACCATTCCTGGAGTCAGAAGTGATTGCTATATTAACAGCTGATTCTACCTTTATTATCTCCTTTGCAGTGGTTTCAATAAACAAGACCCTCTCCATTCTTTGATGGTAACATTAAACAGCAAACAGGTGCCATTTTCTTAGTGGTAGCCAATCAGCTCATGGCTACTCTCATTCCTTCCCCTTACTCCCACCTGGATTATTTTGAAGCAGATCTCAGACATGTTATAATTTCACTTGTAAACATTTCAATATGTATCTTTAAAAGATAAAGACTCTTTTTAAAAATGTAAACACAGGGGCGCCTGGGTGGCTCAGATGGTTAAGCGTCTGCCTTCGGCTCAGGTCATGATCCCAGGGTCCTGGGATCGAGTCCCGCATTGGGCTCCCTGCTCCTTGGGAGCCTGCTTCTCCCTCTGCTTCTCTCCCTCTCTCTCCCTCTGTCTCTCATGAATAAATAAATAAAATCTTAAAAAAAAACAAAAAATGTAAACACAGTACTATTATTTCACTTAAAAATTAATAATACCTTACTGTAGCCAAATACCCAGACAGTATTAAAATTTCCTCCATCATCTCATAATTTTTTACAGTTGTTTTGTTTGAATTAGCATCCATGCAGCTATTGAGTTCTTGAAATGTGGCTAATCAAAATTGTGATATGCAAGTATAAGATATACAATGGATGCTAGAATCTCAACACATAAAAAAGATGTTAAACATTAATAATTTTACATTTATAATGTTTCAATAATGATACTTTTCATCTGTTGGGATAACTAAAATATAGTATTAAAATTAACTTCACCTATTTATTTTTACATTTTAGATGTGGCTAGTAGAAAATTTTATATTACCTATGTGGCTTACATTCTATTTCTATTGGATAGTGCTGCTGATCTAGAGAATTGATCAGTTTCAGGTTTGATTTTTTTTTTTTTTTTTTGGCTAGATGATTTCGTAGGTGGTGTTGTGTTCTTCCACGTGGAGGCACATAATGGTTGGTTCAGTTTTTGTGCTGTTAAAGATTGATCAGTAGTCCCAGCATTGCAGCTGATCCATCTGTGTCTAGTACTCCATCAGCTTTTCACCTAGTGCTTTGAGCAGCCACTAATGATCATTTCCCAGGTCCACTCTTTCATTAGAGGGTGCTGTGGACTGAATGTTTGTGTTCTTCCCCCAAACTCTTATTTTGGGAGAAATAAGCAGGGGGAGCGGCAGGCAGAGTGAGAAGCAGTCTCCCCGGTGAGCAAGGAGCCTGATGGGGGCCTGGATCCCAGGCCCCTGGGATCGTGACCTGAGCCGAAGGCGGATGCTTTTTTTTCCCTTTTTTTTTTTTAAAGATTTTATTCACTTATTTGACAGAGAGAGACAGCAAGAGAGGCAACACAAGCAGGGGGAGTGGGAGAGGGAGAAGCAGGCTTCCCGCCGAGCAGGGAGCCCGATGCGGGGCTCGATCCCAAGACCCTGGGATCATGACCTGAGTCTAAGGCAGCCGCCTAACCAACTGAGCCACCCAGGTGCCCCTCAATCATAGTTAATTTAAATACACTGATTGATAATTTGAAAATCTGTCATAGCTGGTGCTTACTTTGTTTCTTCAGATAAACAGTACTTTTTTCTTGCCTTCTAGTATGCTTTGTATTTTTTGGTGGTTGTTGAAATCCAGAAATGATGTATCAGATAATAAGAACTCAGGCAAATAGACCTTTAGTGTGAGGCTTTATGTTAATCTGGCTAGGAGTTGGGCTGTGTTTAATGTTTTTTATAGCTGTAGGTGTTGAAAGCTTCAAATTCTTTCAGTGTCCTTGTTTCTTCCCACTGTTGTTTTGGGTTTCCTTAAGAACTCCTTCTTAAATAGGACCTGTGCCTTGCAGCTCTTTCAACTATAATCTAGTTCCTACCCTGGGGCCCTGTTGATATGGCAGTAAGGTGTGTGGGGGGAAAACATTTTATAATCTTATTATTAAATCTCAGTCTTTTAGTGAGGCTGTGTCCCTGAGGTGACTTTTAGAATGTTTCTTAGTTTTTTTTTTTACTCCCTACCTCCATGCTCCCTGCCCAGCAGGTGAGACAGGAAGGCTGGAGGGCTAGGGGAGGATTTGTGTAATGACCCTTCCCATGAGGTGGTGTAAGACTCTGGTAAAAAAATCTTTCCTCTGTAATGGCGTTTGCTATGAAGAACATTCTGGACATATTTCAAAATGGTTATATTTACCCTCTGCTGCAAGAGACATGAGGAGATTTTTCTTGGTTCTTCATCATGAGAAGCTAGTGTGGGAGCCTCCCAATACTGTGGCCCCTTGGAATCTCTCATTCTCACACTAGTTCATACTTAGCTTCCAGCAATCTGTTAAAATTACCATTTAAGAGTTCCTCTCAGTTTATGGCTCCAGAAGCTTCTGCCCCAGGTGAGCTGGTATCAGAAAAGCTGTGCTTTTCTGGATTTGCTTGTATTGCCAGGTTTCTAGGCAGTGCATTGCCCAGAGGCCTCAATTCTCTAATGGGTCCAAGAAAAGTTGTTGATTTTCAGTTTGTTCAGATTTTTTCTTGTTGTATGTATGGGAGTAATGTCTACCAGCTTTTTACATGTTGGAGCTAAAATTATAAGTCCTAACACATTTATTTTAATTTATTTGGGATCATTCTTTGTCCTGGCTTGTATACTGATATGAAAAACCCCTTGAACTTTCATTTATCATTAAGAATGTTCCCATGTTATGAAAATTCCATATAAATATCATTTAAAATATTTTCTAAATCCCTACATCTGCTCTGGACCAATGCTGTCCAGTAAAACTTTCTGTGATGATGGAAATGTTCTAATATGTGCTGTTTCTAGAGTGGCCACTAGCCACACGTGGTTACTGAGTATTGAAAATGTGTCTAGTGCAACTGAGGAACTGGATTTTTAATTTTACTTATTTTTAATTAATTTAAATTTAAATAGCCATGTATGGCCAGTGGCTACTGGATTAGACAGCACAACTCTTGACATACCAGCTTTTCTTAGGAGCTTCTTTTAAAAGCTTGAACTCACAAGTGTTTTTTTTCCCCTTCTGGGACCTTCACGTATGTTCTTTGCTTTGCATGGGATGAGCTTCCCCAGACTCATTTCATGAAAAACTTTTTCTATCCTAGAAACTTCTCTACGTATTCCTTCCTCAGATTGGTCTTCCCTGGCCCCTCAGTCTATAGAAGGTTAGTTTCCCCTATTATTCTTGCTCATAAAAACCTCCTTGCCTTTTTTATATTTATCCCAACTGACAATTATACTCACGTGTATGCATCTTAAATGTCTGTTTCTTCCACCAAGTTATCAGCTCCGTGAAGACAGATATCACACTTGAATCATTCATCATTGTGTCTCTGGGGTCCAGAACAACTTCAGCAATCAAAGGCAAAACAGTGAGTGGGGTTGTTTGTGCAACTACCAGGACAACACAACAAGAACCAACGAGTTACTTGTTCTCGTTATGTTTTGTTTTCTTTGACAGGAATTAAAACACACATTCCGATTTCAACCTCCATGATATTGCTTATGGTTAAACAAAATTGAATAAATAATTTAAGAACTTTGGAATTTCTCCTACATTGCCCCAGGGTGAAACCTGGCAAAGGTTTGAAGACAATGGTGGTAGGTGTGAGTGGAGAGGTAGGTGGGACGGAGTTAGCAGGCAAGCTTTAGCTTTCTTCTTCATTGAAAGGATTTACTCCTTCCAGTTTTCCAGCTTTGTTCTAGAATTGTCACTGAATTCTTTCTTTCCTACTAACATGTCTCACAGCTGCTCTTTCTTGTTTCTCTACCATTGTTTAATTTATTTTCACTTGATAAAGCTATTTCCTCCTTCCTTTCTATTTCTACTCTACTAGAACAACTTCCCTTAACTCACAGGAACTTGGCTCCTTCACTTCACCTGCCTTTGCAAATCCTGAGCAAGCCTTGCCCTTCTCTCCATTCTCCTCTCTCTATTTCAGTCTTCTAGACAGCTTTGTCTTTATAATATTTTCAAAAGTGAAATAAATCATCTAAGAGGATCATCACTTTGTTATCTCCGAGTTCTTCAGCCTTTTCTCAATCCCCATATATGTGGGGACAGGGCAATTCTTGATTTAAAAAACTCAGTGCTCCTTGTTATGATGAGCACTGGGAGTTGCATGTAAGTGATGAACCACTGCATTCTACTCCTGAAACCAATATTGCACTGTATGTTCGCCAACTAGAATTTAAACAAAAATTAGAAAAAAGAAAAAAAAAGCCCTCATTGCTCAATGTTCTTTGCTCAAAATCCTCCCTCAAGACAGTTCATTTCTACTCCATTTCACACTCAAAATCTCGTCCTTGATATTTTCAGGCAACATACCTATGATTAAGCACAAGTAGTAGATATTCTTTTATAGATAGATCACACTTTCCAATCTAAATTTTCTTACACATGATTTTTTCCCAACACTCTGTAAGCTATACAGGACAGAGATCATTGCCTTCATTTTACTCCTCAAGAAGCTGAGGCATAGAAAGATTTACTCTTTAGAATTTGTCAGCAGAAGAAGGTGGATTTTGATTGAAGTTTATAGACGCAGGTCAGTGAGGAAATGGAAATCCCCAGTTGTCAGGGGTTACAGAGACAGCCAGTTCCCTCTAGAAGTGCTTTCTTCCCTTGGCTCCACTCAGAGACTTCTCTGGAGGCAATGCTAGGTGAGTTTGCCTGGTACCAACAAAGACTTGCTCCATACATGAATGGAAAGTATTAAAGCCCAGGGGGCATACGCAAAACCTGGAAGGAAGTAGGAAAGCAACCAGGACAGGAGGACAGTGGGAGGGGGAAGGAGAATAAGTGACAGAGGAGGAAAAAGGTGCGAAATAATTGCCCCCTAATTGGTCCTTATGAAAATTTGATATATGAAAATTCCTACTTGAAAATGAGATAAATAAAGAGGTAATTATTTGCATTACAAATTAACTCTTCACTTCAAAAGAGTATTTACCACAGGTGTGATTCTGTGATGTGAACATTTAGAAAGGAATATGACTTGGGGGAGGGAGGAGATTTAAACAATAAAATCCTGATTATATAATATAATAGGAAATAATCCGCAGATAAAGGGGGAGACATCTAAAGAAAGACGTCGTTGTACAGGGAGCTCTCTGCAGAGCTCAGGTTTTTAAAACGTACATGAACAAAAGACAGAGAGAAAGGATTATAGATAAGCTTAAACACAAAAGACTATCATGCACCTTCAAGAACAAAATAAAGGAGGCTAAAGTCAGGAATAAACCTAGCTTTACAAGAAGTGCTAAAGGCTGCTATAAGGATGTGAAAGCTTTGCTTAGAGTTGAGAGAACAAATGTGGGGCAACTTGCTCTTTGAGTAAGTGAGGTGGTGCAATGTTAACAGAAGTTAGGTAGTTTTTACGTTTTTCTATTATTTATTTTGCTTCTGTCTTTTCCAAGGTGCAAAAAGACAAGGAAATTGGATTTTTCTTAGAGAGATGATGTGGAAGGAGTGTATTGATATTAGCCCACCTGGGCAAGGAATGGAGATTCCCAGGGTCTGGTTATCAAAGACAAGAGAAGACGGGGCCCCTAGGTCAGATTTGGGAGAAAGCTGGGGAGAAGACATAGGAGAGGGACAAAGCCAGGAGGATGGTGATCTGTCCCTTCCTCCACAATCTGCTCAGATCTTGAGTAAATTCCACTAAAACTTACTAACTGCTTAGTTTAAGTGTATTTCTTATGGAAATAGAAGATGGAACTCAGCCTGGCTCCCAAGGGGGCCTGGGGAAAATGAAAACCAACTTCCAGATGCTGGGGCCAGAGGAAAGGGACAGCAGGATACACCACCTTCGATTTTGAAAGGAAGGTGCAATGAGAATTGAAGTCCCACGTGAGTGAGAATAAGTGGATTTAAGTTTCTAGCGCTAGAGGAATTAAGTGCCAGGAAATGGAAGTCGTGTGCAGTGCAGAGGGGTTCTCAGAGCCACTAACAGTCATCTATTGGTGATGACTGCTAATGGAAGAAGTGCCTAAAGGCTGAAGCTTTTCACAAAGGGGAACAGGTTAGAGTCTACCAAATGTGGATCGGTAAGCCCTGACATACATTCTACTGCAGACGATTAGTATAAACTGAAGCCAATCACGGTATTCCATTCGCTTTGCCGGTGTGGATTTTAGAGTGCAACAGTGACTTACTCCTGGTTCATAAGACACAAGCAGAAGTCTGCGAGGGATAACAGACAAAGAAATGACACGAAGAAGAGGAGAGAGGGTCTGCTGCTGGTGGACATCGTTGTGTGGGATAGGACTCCTGGAACTACCCCATCATTACCTTGTACTAATGGAGGTAGGGGGTGAGGAGCCAGCTTGAGCGCAGAGCCAATACAAGATTCCCCTGGGATCTGAAAGTGAGTATTCCTATGAAGTCTTTTATAAGCCCAGGTGGAGTAAAGGGAAGAAGCAATTACCATTAATTTATATAATCTATATAATTTATATAGAATTTATATAAAAACATCTTGAGCATTCCCTAACCCCCCAAATAACCTCGCGGGCCCTTTCTGATACCTTAGCACACATCTTGCTAACAGATGCACGAAAGAAATCAAGATAAAGCACGGATGCTCACAGACACCGTTCAGAGCTCTGACAGCTGGCTGCTGAGATGCTGTAAGGAGTTCCTGGGGAAGGAGCTTGGCGGGGCCATTCTGGCTGCCCCAAGTGCGTGCATCCTCTGTAATGGCTGGCTACAACACCAGCTCTGAACGCTATTTTTGCTTTTCACCTTTTTTTTTTAATAGAAGAGAAAATCCTCTCTGGATTTCTTTGGTTAGCAAAAACAGGTATTTATGTAGGTCTTTGTGAAAGCAAAATGGCATAACTTGAAATTTCAAAAAGCGGGGGATACCTGTACTCTGAGGTGAGCAGAGAGGTGACTGGAAAGAGCCTAAGTCCATGATGACGTGATAAGCCACTGAATCTGCCAATCCGAAGCTCATACTACTTAGAGTGTTCTTCATAAGTGAGAATAGTAAACTTGCTCCTTAAGGCAATTGGAGACAGGGTTTTCTCCCATTTGGGGCAAAGAAATCCTAGCTGATACAATGGTATACATTGAATTCAACAAAACATTTTACAGACATTTTCATAGCATCCTTGATATAAAGCTAAATTGGGGCTAGACAACAATGGCAAGTTGTATTTATGGATGGCCAAAAGAGTGGTGATAACCAGTGCATATCCTACAAACATTGTTTGACTCTAAAGATTCGAGCCTCAATGTTCTATCAATAACCTGACCACATTCCCTTTGATATCTTCTTCCATCTGAAGGTAATTCAAATCTCAAATCCAGTCTAAGGCAGAAGATAGAGTTATGATTCAAAGTGACTTTGCAAGCTAGAATGCTAGGATACAACCAACAAGTTGAATAGATGACAAATACAAGATCCAGCACTGGCTCCAAAAATCTAGGACACATCTTAGGACACAGAAGTTCAAGATGAGAGAGACTTGGTTTAGTAGAACTTTAATGGAAGACATCTGGGAACTTTAGGTGAGTATGGATCGTGGATATTATTGTCTGCTGCCTAGATTCCTCTTTCAAAACTAAGGCAACAATTCTCCCAGCTGTGGGTGTTTTGGTGGCTAATGGCCAATGGCTCTCAGCTGAGTCCCTCTCCAGGCATGGTCCTCAGCTGAAGAGAGCCATGCCTCTCACTCCCCAAGATGGGCCTCTTCCTTGGAGATAGCTGCATTTCATACTTGATCAATATGGGTGTATGAAGGCCTGGTCCATGTACCTAAGGGTGGGAGAAGTCTGAAGGGCCATTTCAGATCCAGAGAATCCTAGGTGATCTGCTAAAGCCTTTGTTATAATTGAATCGGAGTGACTTGGTTCATATGACCCGGGGAACTCTATGGTATAGGAGATAGCATTGATAGGAAAAATGCCCTGTAGATTTTATGGTAAGCCTCAACAGGAAAACCGAAATAGACTGCTAGGATTCAGAATGAGGCAAGCTACCTATAACAGGGATCAGTTTTTTTTTTTAAGATTTTATTTATTTATTTGACAGAGAGAGCGAGAGAGCACAAGTAGAGGGAATGGTAGAGGGAGAGGGAGAAGCAGGAAGTATATACCTTTTGAAAAATAGCTCCTGGTATGCCACTGGTTCTTAGCAGAATCAGAGAAACTGACCATGTGATACCAAGCATCCATGCAGCCAGAACTGCCCATCATAAGTTCTTTCAGACCCCCAACAACAATCAAAAGGAAAGAAAATTGTACATCTGGGGTCAGGTATGAGCAGAGCCAGAGAGCAATAATAAGCTGATGGTAGGTGGCCCAGATTTCTATGTCATTCACCACTCTTGCACTAATACTTCACACTTAGCTCATAATTATGGCTAAGGGGAAAAGCTGAATTTGGTTTATGAGTAGGTAAGATCAGTATGTGGTTGAAAACAAAAGTAGACTATTGCTGTACTTCATGGATGCAGCTCCACTTAGGGATGTCTCTGAAAGATGGGAATGAGGGGAATTCTTCCTAAGGGACAAAGCCTGTCAAGAGAGATACTTTGAGGTAAGAATATATATCACTCATGGGCAGTAGTGAATGACTTGGCCAGTTAACTCTTCACAACCTAGGAAACAGATTGTCTTAGCTAGTTGTTGCTGGCACAGTGGGGACATTAAGGGAGAAATGGAATCACCATCCTAGCAAGGCTAATTGACCTTGGTTATCAGGAGGAGGTAGTTCTGCTCTTACATAATGGAGATAGAAAAGAATACTCCCTTGCCCAATTTTGATGGTGAGGGACAAATACCACAAACATGGCCTGAGAAATGGTGGCAAGAATGGAGGCTATGTGTGGCCCAAAAACTTGGGCTCCCGCTTGCTAAGGCTGATCTAATTACTGCTACTGTTGAATATCCAGCCTCCTAGCAACAGACACTTGCGCTGAGCTCCCAATATGGCCCCAGCTCTTGAAAGATCAACCAGCTTCTTAACAGCAAGTTAATTACAGCGTGTGCTTCCATATTGTGATTCACCTTGATAAGAATTGACTGAAACTAATACTCCAGTATGGACTTGCCCTTCCTACTCATATAACCTCAGCCAGACAGTGCTTATGTAGCATTTGATCCACTGGAATAAAATCCTGCCAAACGTTGCATCAGACCAATGTAATTGCTTATATCAATGGAGGTATGGTCGTGGGCACATGACCATGAGCTTCACTGCTCCTATTATATATTACACCTCCCAGAAGCTGCTAGCCTGATGGAACACGCATCAGCTTTTTGGATGCACAATTGAGGCATCAACTTGGAAATGATATTCTGATGATGGGGCATCAGCCTTCAGACACAGGATACACTCCAAATCAAAGACCATTAATGGTGCTTATCCCTCCAGTAGAATACATGGATCTAGGAAACAAGAAATGGAAGAAGTACCCCTGCTTAACATTATTTTCCCTGATCCACTTGAGGAGTTTTGTATTTCTTGTCTCTGTGCTTTTGGACTCTGCAGATTTAGAGGTCCTTGTTCTTATTATTTTTTAAATAACTTTATTGAGGCATATTTTACATAGCATATAATTCACCTACTTGAAGTGTATAATTCAATGATTTTTAGTAAGTTTACCAAGTTGTACAACCATGACAATAAATCAGTTTTTTTTTTTAAGATTTTATTTATTTATTTGACAGAGAGAGTGAGAGAGCACAAGTAGAGGGAATGGTAGAGGGAGAGGAAGAAGCAGGCTCCCCGCCAAGCAGGGAGCCCGATGTGGGGCTCGATCCCAGGACCCTGGGATCATGACCTGAGCCTAAGGCAGACGCTTAACCATCTGAGCCACCTAGTTGCCCTGACAATAAATCGGTTTTAAAATGTTTGTTATTGTCCCAATAATATCCTCATGCCCATTCACTATTAATCCCCATTCCCACCCTCTGCCCTAGGCAACCACTAATCGACTCTCTGTATAAATTTGCCTTTTCTGGACACTTCACATAAATGGAATAATACAATATATAGTCTCTGGTGGCTTACTTCTTTCACTTAGTAAGAGTTTCCGAGATTTATCTATGTCATAGTATGTATCATTAGTTTGTTACTTTTCATTGTTGAATAGTATTTTGTTATATGGATACACCACATTTTGTCTATCCATTCCCCAATTGATGGACATTTGGGCTGTTTCCAACTTTTGGCTATTGTGAATAATCTTATAAAGAATATTAATGTACAAGTCTTTGTGTGGATATTTGTTTTCATTTCTTTTGGGTAAATGCCCAGGAGCAGAATCACCAGATGATACGGTAAATCTATGTTTAACTCTCTAAGAGACTGTCAAACCATTTTCCAGAGTGACTGCCCATTTTGCATTCTTACCAGCAATGTGTGAGGATTCCCATTTCTCTACCTGCTTTCTAACATTTGTTATTCTCTGTCTTTAAAAAAAAATTTTTTTAGGCACTCTTGGATGACTAATGATGTTGATCATGGTTTTTTTTTTATTTTTTTGATCATGTTTTTAATGTGTTTATAAGTGATTTTTATATCTTCTTTACTAAAATGTCCATTAAAATATTTTGCCTTTCTTTGGATTGGGTGATTGGGTTGTTTGTTTTCTTATTATTGAATTGTAAAAGTTATTTGTATATTCTGTTATATCTTTTTTTTTTTTTTTTAAGTAAGCTCTATGCCCCATCATGGGGCTTGAATTCATGACCCTGCGATCAAGAGTTGCATGCCCTACTGACTGAACAAGCTACGCACCCCCTGTATATTCCAGATGCAGTCCTTTATCAGATTGTGTTTTGCAAATATTTTACAAGCCAGTCTTATTGTTTCTAAATGATGTCTTTTGACATGCAAAGTTTTGAGTTTTCATAAGATCTAATTTATCTTTTCTTTCTTTTTTTATGGTGCTTGTAGTGTCATGTCTAAGAAATCTTTGCCTATGTTAAGGTCTCAAAGATTTTCACTTACATTTTCTTTTAAAAGTTTTATTGTTTAGCTCTTATATTTAATTCTATGATCCATTTTGTGTTAATTTGGGGGTATGGCATGAGGTGGGGCCTAAATTTGTGTTTTTGCATATGAATATCTAATTGTCCTAGCACCATTTATTTAAAAGGCTGTCCTTTCCTCAATAGATTGCCTTTGTTGAAAATCAATTGACCATAGATACAAGGTTTTGTTTCTAGACTTTCAGATCTGTTCCATTGATCTATGTATCTATCCTATGCTAATACCATACTGTTGATAACTGTAGCTTTATAGTAAATTTTGAAATTGGGAAGTAAACATCCTCCAACTTTGTTCTTCTTTTAAAAATTTATTTTGGCTCTTCTGGATTGTTGGCATTTCCATATAAATTTCACAATCTGCTTATAAGTTTCTGGGGGTGGGGGTGGAAGGTCTGTTGGACTTTTGGGAAGGATTGCATTGCATATACAGATCAATTTCAACAGATTTACCATCTTAACAATATTGAGTCTTCTGATCAGAGAACATGGAACCTCTAGGTCCTGTTCTTTTTTTATTTTTTTAAAGTTAAGAAAAATTATTAAGGTAAAATTCGTATAACAAAAGTAACCATTTTAAAGTGAGCAATTCAGTGTCATTTAGTCCTTCTATCTATTGTGAGACCACTATCTCTATCTAGTTACAAAGATTTTCATCACCCCCAAAGAAATTGTATATCTATTAAGCAGTTACTCCCCACACCCTCCTCTCCCACTCTTGGAAACCACTAATTTACTTTTATCTCTATGGATATAACTATTCTAGATATTTCATATAAATGAAATCATACAATATGGGACATTTTGTGTCTGGCTCCTTCCACTTAGCACCGTGTTTTTGAGGTTCATCCACACTATAGCATGTATCAGTACTTCATTCTTTTTATGGCCAAATAATATTCCATTGTATGGGTATACCGCCATTTGTTTATGCATTTGTGTGTAGATGGCCATTTGGATTCTTTCCAAACTTTTGGCTCTTGTGAACAGTGCTGCTATGACTATTTCTATGCAAGTGTTTTTTGTTTGTTTGTTTGTTTGTTTTGAATCCTTGTTTATAATTATTGGAGCTATACACCTAGGGGTGGAATTGCTGGATCACGAAGTAATGCTAGATTTAACTTTTTGAGGTAAAGATCTTTGTCCTTTTTTTTTTTTTAAGATTTTTTTCTTTATTTTTCAGAGAAAGAGTGAGAGACAGAGAGCGAGAGCAAGAGAGCACAAGTAGGAGGAGCGGAGGAGCGGCAGGCAGAGGGAGAGGGAGAAGCAGACTCCCTGCTGAGCAGGGAGCCCGCTGCAGGACCCGATCCCAGGCGCCTGGGATCATGACCTGGGCTGAAGGCAGACACTTAACCAACTGAACCACCCAGGCGCCCCAAGTTCCTTGTTCTTAAAGGAGGAATATGTGTAGTAAGGGATGAAAACCCCATTAAGCTTTAAGTTATGGCTTTCACCTACTCATTTGGAGCTCCTTGTGCCAGGAGACCAACAGATAAGTGATGGAGCCTCCTGGCAAGGATAATTGAATCCTGATAATCAGGAGAGGTTGAGGATGTTGTGACATAATGGGGACAGGGAAGAATACATTTGGTGCTGGATGATCCACTGAAGTGTCTCTTTGGATTCCTTTGTTTAATTTTACCACTACAGGGATAAGTGTAGCAGCCATGGCCTGAGGAGGTCACCATATCCCTCAGGGTCACTCCATCAGATATGCCCTTAAACCAGGAGAGTGCTAATCAGTAGTGAGAGGACTCTAGAATAGATGACAGAAGAAGGCAACGATGAGAATTATTTTGGCATTGAGACCAGTTGCTTTGACAGAAATTATAGTCCATCCCACTCAACTTCCACAGGAAGAGAGACCAACTAGATTCCTGATGAAGCTGTTCTAGAATTTATTAGATAAGGGAAGTGGACCCAAATGGCATACAGTGCATGCTGCGGTGTGCACCCAGATCCCCCCTTCAGAATTGAGGAATTTGGTCCCCCCTAATTGCCAGGAGAGTTGACAGTGAAAGCTTTCAACTGCACAGAGCTTCCTTGCCTAAGGCACATCTCCTTCCTGGGGAGTAGTCCACCTCCAGTTACTGGCTGGGGCCATAAAAGGCCTTGCCCCATGAGAAATCCCAGTGAGATTGTCTGTGTTCCTTTTGTGACTACATCACAGTTCAACTCCTCCCTCTGCTAAATCCTACTTCCTTCACATACAGGTGTTGATCCCTAAGGCATATCCCATTAAATTTATCCATTCAGTGTGCAGATCTCCTTCTTAGGGTTTCAATATGAGCCCTATGAGTCTGTGTAATTTGTTGGGTCATTAAAAATTGAATATTCCAGTCATGCAGAAATGAGTCCACGGCACTCTAAACTTGTTAAACAAACAACATTTAGAAGATTATATTCTATCTGGGGCCTCGTATTTTAACAGAAATACTAACAACATGGCTATATCCAGAAGAAATCAACAAAGATGGAGAGTGTAAGAAAATGTTACTTGGAGTAGAGAAAGAGGAATTGAGACTTTGGCAAACTGTCTAAATCCCACAAAGGCTGTCATTGGGGATATGGAATAGAAGTTTCTGTGCTGGAGGAGAGAATAGGGGGCACAAAGGTAGATTTCATAAGAAGGCAGATTTTGGCTGAAAGGAGGGAGGAATTTTCTAAAGGATAACCTGTCAAATGTCTTGGGAAGAAGTGATCCAGCTTTTTAATACAGCTGGATGATGATCATGGGTCAGGGATATTAGAGAGAATTTCTAGATTCTGGGATAAAATCCCTTGGAGACTGGGATAAAAACCCTTCCAGCTTTCAAATCCCATGATTTTAGGTTGTGATAAATTGCAAACTTTTCAAGGGTCTTTAATATGGAGTCTTATTGAATCTGCTCAAAACATAATGCAAGACTCCATTATGTAAGTTTTTCTTAAAGGCAAAACACCATCCTTCACCTTAGCCCATCTGGAGTGGTGCTACATGAAGTAGGAAAACTACATGATATTCCCTCAGCTTTCCTCAGCTCCAATGAGTTTGCTGTTGAGTTTTATTTTATTTTTTTATTTTTTAAGACAAACAACTAAGGATGGTCTTTGAACAGTTTTGACTTTTATTAATAAGCATGCTTCTAGGTTTTTAGGGCTCAGAAGATAATTTATGTCCTTCTAGAATTATTTTTACCTTGTCTTATCATAGCTAGGAATTCAGACTTATCACTTTTATTGATAACAAAGTTGAGCACCAGGAAGTTTGCACACTTGACTCAGGCCACCAAAAAGACTATATGCCAAGGCTGGAATCTGACCTCTTACGCTTCTGAATGACAGAACTTTTGTGCATTAACTCAAGTCATCCAAGTTCCAAGTCCTCTTGCCTTCCAAACTGCTTTCACCATATTTTATGGATTGATGTGTGTCCCCCCAAAAGAAGTGTTGAAGTCCTAACCCCCAGAATCTGTAAATGTAAACCTATTTTTAAATAGAGTCTTTGCAGATGTACTGAAATTAAGATGAGGTCACATCAGATCAGAGCAGGTTTTAATTTGATGACTTATAAGAAGAGGGAAACTTGGACACACACACACAGTGGGGGGAATACCATGTGAAGATGAAGGAGAGATTGGAGTTATTCTGCCCCACTTAAGGGACACCAAAGATTGCTGGCAACCACCAGAAACTAGAGAGAAGCAAAGAAAGATCTTCCCCTACAGCTTTCACAGAGAGCATGGCCTTGCCAACACCTTGATTTTGGAACTGGAGCTTCCAGAACTATGAGAGAAGTCTCCGTTGTGTTAAGCCACACAGTTTGTGGCCATTTGATATGGCAGCCCTAGGAAATGAATGCACTATATCCAGTGCACTTCTTCCAGGAAGGAAGAGATGGAGCAAGAGGAAAGGTGTTAAGCTCAGACATCATGAGGAACAAAGACGGAAAGTCTTGAGGAGTATGTGCATTCTGCTCCTCATTCCCTGGCCAGGAGAGGAACAGAGACCCCTGGGTCACCCTTAGCAAGCACGAGTCTGCCATCAGCCTGGCTTCGGATCTTGCTATACTTGGGCACGTGGCTGGCGGAGCAGGGAAAGGGTGTGCTGCTAGGGACTAGCCATTTGCCTAACAACTTCACTACAAATTCCGCCAAGTATCCTGGGCACATGTAGGGAATAAAAGACAAGAGAAAAATCAGATTTCATGTGGGAGGCTGAACAGATTGTGCCTGATAACATGAGACAATTAGAGAATCAGCAAAGAGAAAGAAAGATGGGCTGTGAACCAGATAGGAATAAAAATAGCTGCTTAGGGGGGATGATGTTGGTGAGGATGATGATGATGATGATGATGATGATGAGGCTATCAATGATAACAATCTCTCACATTTGTTAGAACTTTGTGGTTGGCAAAGCACTTCTAATTCATGATGTTGTCTAATTTTTGGCTAGTTAGGAAGGCCACTGGGGTGGGTGGGGCAACAGGTCCTGGGACTTGTGCTTGGCACCGACTCCCAGGTTCTGCCTCTGTCAGTGTGTGCAACAGAGCCGAGCTGACGTTGGCATCACCCTCCACTGAGTCTCCGTGTCAGGAGGTAGTCATGGAAACTCACTCTCTTCCTAAACTGATGAGGAGAGAATTAGGTAGAAAGTAGGAATCAAGTTAATTGCCTGTCATTCCCTCTCTGCTCTTTGTGTGTTGATTCAAATTAAGCTTTTTCAGTTTTCTGATGTCAGCAGATACCAGAGGATGAGAGCACAGGCCTGGGAGTCAGGACCTGCAGGAAACAGCCAATTGTGAGCAAATCCCTGAGCCTTTCTGCTTCTCTGTTTAGTTCTGACCCAAGCATTCAGGAAAACAAATTTCTTTGCCTGACCCCGCCACCCCCCGCCACCCTGCCCCTCGATTTCTGACCCAAACCCTCTGAACTGCCTTCATTTTAACCATCTCTGACTCTACATCCATTCAGCCAGCCATTCCTCCTCTTGCAGAGAAAAGAGCAAAGAATTCAAATTGAATTCTGCGTTTATTGAAATTCACTATAGCTCAGAGGGAAGTAAATAAGTCAGTTAAGTAAGTCATCTGGGATGTGTGTTGCCCACATGGAGGGAAATGGAGGAAAGATCTAGAGGTTTTCTGCAAGTGGTATCACCACTAGCTCAGTTGTCACCTGAACAGAGCTGGAGGAGGTCTCCAAAGATGAGGCCCTTTCCTGTCCTATGGGCTCTTCTCTACAGCCAGATGGAATTATTTGAGATTCCTTGCATGCTGCTTGCTTGTTCTCATCTTCAGCTCTTCAAAGGTTTTCTCTGCCTGGAACACCCTTCCTACTTCTTAATTATGTCTTAACCCTGACAGTACTTGTCTGGGAAGCCTTCTTGGGGCTGAATATAGGACTTCCAAAAACCATGAATTTCCTCTACTATAGACAAAGAGCAGGTCATCAGTGTACACACAAATGTGGCTTCCCCACCGTACTACAAACTTTGGGGGCAGGGACCCTATCTCGCTCGATGATATTTCCCAGCACTAAGCACCATGCCTGGCACCTAGGAGGTGCCATTTAATAAATGGGCCTTCCTTGAAAGGAATTTTAGAGGATGGTGTTCTGGAAGAAGAAAATATTTACTTATGATCTAGAGTTGAATGTTGGTTGTAATCTCTCTGGATTTCCGTGCTATTTGCATTTCACCCCGATAATATGGCCAGCTCTGAGGCTTCTTCAGGCCCCAGAACAGGTTTGCCCCAAGAACTCTGCCCTGCTTCATTCAGGCCAATGTCTCTCCTGGCAGTTTTGGCCATGCTGGCTCTGAAAGCAGTGAACTCTGAGGTTAAGTGCTGGTTCACGGTGGGAACTACAGAGGTAGAAGGGGTAGAATGAAGAATCCCAGGCTGAAGAGGCTGAAGAGAGTGTTTGGAATTCCTCTAGAAGGCTCTTCCTGGATCAGAAGAAAATTCTGGGAAGGGGATGTTGTCTCAGATTAGGAATAAGAGGCCACTGGGCTAGGGGAAAAGATGCCTCTCAGTTTAACGATGAAGGTGACAGGATGACTTTCTCCTTGTATCTATCTGGAGTTTATAGTTTTTATAGAAGTGTTCAGTATATTGGCACGCTTGTCTGTCGGGAGTGAACGGGGACAATAGTTCTGGACTTCGGTTTCCTTTTATATAGATAAAAGAGAGAATAGAACCAAATGCTCTCTAAGGTCTGTTGCCTGATTTTATACAAATAGATTATGAATTTGCTGTGTGACTGTTTTAGAAGTTGAACTTGGCAGGAGAGTGAGAGCAGTGTGTTGCGCTGGCTGCTTCAGGGGCCAGTTTAGGGGCCGAGGTGGCTCAGGTAGGTTGAGGCTCTTCCAGGGACCCTGGCTCCATTTTTTTCTCCCCATCTTTTCCTCCCACCCCTTTCCCTCTCTGGTGGAAGGCAGTGTGTCATGGTGCTTAGTTGGACAGGCTTGCCAGTCAGGTAGACGTACACTCGAGTCCCAGCTCTGTCACTTACTGTGTATGACCTGGGCCAAATTTCTTGACCTCCCTTAGCCTGTTTCCTCACCTCCAAAAACTGAGTTTATCTTTTTAAGGTCATCCTAAGGTTTTAATGGCTTGGTGGCAAGGAAGGATACACCATATTTGCCATCCTTCTTCCTCATAAATATATTAATACTGACGCTATGTTTTTATTTTTAGAACTCTCATTTTGACATGGAATTTTATTAATTTTAACCCACTGTCCTATTTGTTTTCTGTTTATTTTGCATGGAAAAACCTAGGATCATGTCCTTTTACTTCTTTAGATATGTAACAGTCTCAGTCCCCAGTTCTGCTTGCCGCATAAACCTCTTGAGCTAGATGGCACGAAGTACAAGAACTAGTGGGCACAAAGAATTTTCCCACTAGACTTACAATATGAATACTGTTTTAGGCAATAACATTTTAAAAATGCTGGCATTAAAAGCATTCAGGAGTAGCAGGTAACAAAGTTGCTGGGGGTATATATTTGCTTCTTATACACTTAAGGGTTAGAGGAATAAAGATGGGGCAAAGAAGCCTTGGATTCTTCGTTAAATTCTTGTGCACTTAAAAATTTTACCAGCATTACAGTGGGCATCTGTCACACCTATGCACTAACAGCCCTTCACAGTAAATTTACTGAAGTTCAGGATGATAACACTTCATAAATTATCCATAAATTGTATCTGGATTCTCTAGTCAATGAGAAATAGCTTCTGTAGGTAAAAAGGGAAGTAGTGAGAATATTCAGGTTCCTTCTAAATGCAATTTGAATGACATCGACACATTATTTCTATTATGCCTTTCATTTCAGTTGTTGGAGTGGTCCTGTTCAGGCTCTGCACTAGGCCTTTATGAAGACTGTCCATGTGATGTCTTTGGACAGCTACTCTGCCTGGTGCCCCCGGTTCTGAGGTCCTCTGACAGTCTAGGGGAGTCCCTATCACCCTTACATGTAAATGAACAAACACAGGAGCAGGTGGTGGGCTCCTTGAGGGCAGGAGCTGTCTTCTTCATTGTCATTGACCCAGAGCCTGGGAGGTGACTGGCACTTTGTAGACATTAAAAACTTAATGGGGTTTAGGGTCTCAGAGTATTGGGTCTCTGTTAAGCAGGAGATGAAGATGCCTCGGTAGGAAAACCCTATGGCGTTATGAAAAGCGTATTGAAGGCATGTTATGAACCATATGGTTGAAACGGATACCACAAGTGGGAGCCACCATTCCTTTTTCCCTTAACATCCTCATCCTGAATTATTCTGGAGTTGAGTCTCCAAGAATAAGGGAATGGAGTCAGAGGGCCTTCTTAGTGAGAACTACAGTGCAGGGGTAGCAAGATTTGAAAGGAAGCTTGGGTCCCAATGTGGGACAATGTCTCGCTCAGGGTGAGGAATTTCCCTCACCAATGGCATCCAGATTCTACAGAGAGGTAGAAGCACTGGCCATGCCCTTATAATTCAGCATACAGTGAACAAAAGGAATGACCAAAAGTGTATGGGCCCACAACAGTACAAGGTCAGCCTGACAGTTTAATTAGAGGCTTGATAGAAGAGAGTCTGGCTATTCTGCAAGATGGTTTACTGGCTGAGATTTCAAGGACCCCCGGCAAGTTGACAATTATGAGATCTGTTCATTTTTTCTTCACTGTGATGAATCATGCCTCTGATGACAATTTTGTGTGTGTGTAGAGTCATGTTTTATCAGCTTCTTTCTGAATTATTGCTTGTCACTCGGGGACCTCCCAACCACTTGGAGCTTGAGAGGATGAAGTCAGATTTTAGCTGGGGAGGTAGAACATTCTGTTTAGGAGGAAGCAGTTGGTTATACCTGCTACTCAGGGAGGTCCTGCCTCCGCGAGTCTTCTTCCTACCCCACGCCAGAGAACACAGCATAGTCTTTTTGAGCAGACCCTGGCCAGTGGCCCAATGGCCTGGCAGCTAAGGGTGGGCACAGGGAGTACGCTCTCTTCTCCTTCAGCAAGACAGGATCTTGAGGAAGGCTTTACGGAACTCGACATTGAAGGTGGTATAGATCACGGGGTTGAGGGCACTGTTCACGTAGCCCAGCCACGTGGTGGCGCTGTAAAGCTCTGGGGACACGTGGCAGGCTCGGCAGTGGGTATTGAGAACGTGGGTCAAAAAGAAGGGCAGCCAGCAGACAATGAAGGCCCCTGGGTTGCAAAGGAAGAGAGAAACTGGGTCAGGGGTAATGCTTACTCCTTTTGTTATAACATGAAAATGACTCATGTTTGTTTGCTTTGTGCCAGCCACCATGCTGGAATTTTACAGACCCATTTAATTTTTACACCAACCCTATGAAGTAGATGTGATTAGCCACTTCTTTTTTCTTTTTCTTTTATTTTGGATGAGAAAATTACATGCTTACATCTTTGATTCATCTCAGGCCTTTGTTCCTAAATCAATTTTCTAGTTTGATATTTAGGTAGCTCTTTACTAGTCTTTTCTACTTCTCAGTTCAATTCAAATATTTATTTAATGGCTAGCCGTGTGAGACATGATCCTAGGCACCGATAGGGAAGAAGACCTTAAAGACCTGACAGTTCCTGCTGTTGAGATTACATCCAGGTGTTCTCATAAAGTCCCTGAGATATGAGAAAGTGAGGTTTGTCAGTGGCAGTGAACAGGATGAATTGCCTTCAGTAACTCTATATGCTATGTGTGACTTATCAATTTTTTTCTTTATTCAAATACATTTTTTATTTTTTCTACTATAAAAATTAACCCTGATTTTGTACATTATGGAAAACTTGGTAAATACAGAGAAGTAGAAAGAAGAAAAATAACCACCTACCACTCAAAGACAATCACTTTTGACATCTTGGTGAATTAATTTTCATGTTTTTCTTTGAAATAATCTCGATGTTATCACACCATATGACAGCAGTTTTTTGCATCCTTATTTTTTCACTTAATATTTTAGAATAAATAAGCCTTTATTAAATATCCAATATGTGCCAGACACTTTTGTTGAATTACTATCTTATTTATTATTTGATTTATCCATTATAATCTCACGTGATAGACAACAAACACAATGGATAAACGCAGTTCAATTAGGTCACTTGTTCAACTTTGTATTTCATATTTTCAGCCCAGATCTGTTGAGTTTTCCCCAGAGTTAACATTGATATGCAAACTCTTCTCAATTGTATCGCAAACATTTATAAATATTACTGTTATTGAATTTTCATTTCTGACAAATGTGGTTCCTTAGTACCCTCTGCCAGCTCCACCAAACTCAACCCAACCCAACCAAATTCAACCCAACTCAACCCAACTCAACATGACCCAAACTCACCAAGCACAATGGCCAGCATCTGGGTTGCCTTCTTCTCCCGAAGTGGCACTCCACGAGGCTGCAAGGGCCCCAGCTTTAGAGATGTCGACAACCTGCCATTACTGAGTTTTCGAACCTCTAAGCTGAGCTTGGGTGCCATGGTGGGGCTGAGGGAGTTCCGAGTCCTCCCCTCCCTTTTCAACTCTCCTCCGGCTTCTTGGAAGACTGATCGCCCCAAGGCAGTATCTTGGCAGATGCTGTAGTAGCGCTTCAGCTCCATGTGTGCCTGGCTAGGGGAGAGTGGCTGCAGGTGGGACAAGAGAGGGTCCTGACATTTCTGGGGATACTGTTTATCTTCTGAATGTTCCTGAAAAGGAAAGAACATGCAAAGAAGTTAGAGGAAATCATCATTTTGTGAAACCTACTGAGGGCACATCTGAGAGTAGTGGGATCATGAAAAGTTAAGGTACATGAAATCTGCTTCTGACTTCACAACTAAAAAACACCTACCAGATATAGAACATTTGAGAATCACAATAGTCCCTTGAGGAGGGTTGTATAGGACTATAGCCTGGCCTTTTTGAGTTAGAATGAGCTGGATGTACAGAGGAACATGTGAAATGATGCTACTAAGATGTAAATCACAAAATCTGGAATGTGGGAAACTCTGTAAGACAAATGACTCAGGTTTTTTCAACAAATAAATCACAACAACAACAACAATCCCATTTACCAGTTGCAAAGTATGGGTCTTATTTGAATTCTGATTCAAATAAACCAACTATGAAAAACTTACAAGACAACTGGGATAATGAGAACACTGATTGGATGTTTAATGATATTAGGGAGTTATTTATTTGCTTAGGGTGATATATTGCAGTTACACATTTTATAAAGAATCTTCCTTAGAGAGTCTTACAGAAATATTTTTGCTGAAATGTTATGATGTTTGGGATTTGCTTCATAAGAATCCAATGGGCATGGGTGAGTGTAGGGGGAGTGCAGATGAAATGAACTAAGATTGGCCGTGAGTTAATTGTTTTTCTACTTTTTTATTTTTTGAAAATTTCCATAATAAAAAGTAGAAAGAAAGAAAGAAAGAAAGAAAGAAAGAAAGAAAGAAAGAAAGAAAGAAAGAAAGAAGGAAGGAAGGAAGGAAGGAAGGAAGGAAGGAAGGAAGGAAAGAAGGAAGGAAGGAAGGAAGGAAGGAAGGAAGGAAGGAAGGAAAGAAGGAAGGAAGGAAGGAAGGAAGGAAGGAAGGAAGGAAAGAAGGAAGGAAGGAAGGAAGGAAGGAAGGAAGGAAGGAAAGAAAGAAAGAAAGAAAGAAAGAAAGAAAGAAAGAAAGAAAGGGAAAGAAAACCCAGCATTTTCACCTCAGCTTTCCTACTTATTAGATGTATACTTGGGCAAGTTAATTAAATGTCTTTGAGCCTCATTTGTAAAACAGAAAAGAAGTTGGGAAAAAATAGGTTTAGGATGAGTGGACCCTGAGAGTATGTGGACGTTTCTGGTATTTGGTGGGGATGTGTGTGTGTTCAACATCTGAATTTCTTTCCATGTTTGAAGAATTGGACACTGTGTCAATCTCGAGTAGCAGGGCAGGTTAGCTCTCATTAGCTCCCATTACGGAAAGCCATAAAAGCCATATATTCACTCTCCGCACATCCCCACCAGTCATCTAGAGCTCTGGCACATAAACCAAGCCCAGCCAATTAGAGATTTGCACCTAAGACCTTGGACTGGAGCTGGTGAAGTAGGGAGACTTCAGAATTTGTCTAGCAGTGATGGCAGGCAGTGTCCAGTGTCCAGGGTCTTCCAACCTGATTCTTCCTTAGGCATGAATAGCATTGTCTGAAGTTATTCTCCAGCCTTCTCATTGAGTCTGAGCTACTTGGTATCCTTCCAGTAAATTCCTTTGTCTATATGTTAGTGTCAACAACATGCTCCCTACTCTTGCCTTAGTTCCAGGAATCACAGGGCTAGTGCACTGTACATACTCCGACACACTGCTGAATGAATCAGTGCAATGGACCTTTAAAATGATAGAGTGTTTTTAAAACTGTGCTCCACAGAAGTATTCATAGGGAGTCTAGTATAATTTAAAAAATTTTGGTTTTCATTTTGATGGGGTTTTTAAATAATTAATATAAGAATATTGTGTGAATGGCCATTTATAACCAAGATTATGATTGTGCTGGCATCTAGTAATCTTCTAAAAGTGATAATATTTAACATCAAATGCATTATTTTGGAAACTAAGGGACTGGGGACAAATTCTTGACTGTCCTTATGAAATCTCAGGTTTGAGAAAATTGATCTAGCATAACTTGTCTCTATTTTCCAGATGTGGAAATTCAGTCCTAAAGAAGAAAAGTGATCCTTCCCAGATTACATATAGTTGAGTGTATTTTTCAGCTCTCTGCAAACCCTCATCACTACCTCCATGACTGGCATGAAGAAACACTGGATTCTTCTGGGTCTGGCTGGCAGAGCCCTCCACTCCCAGATTGTAGGACAGACCTATTTCTCCAAGCTCCTGGCAATGCCAGCCTCTTGCCTCTCTATTCTCTCTTTTGTAGTCTCCACTTTTCTCCTTTTGGCCTTGGAGCCTCCTCAGACCTTAGATCTGCTATAGGCAACTTGAAAATTCTTACCTATTAAAAAATTATTTACAGTAAGAATCTCTAACTGCCTCACAAGTCCTGTCTAAAAAGTGGTTAATTAGCTGTACAGAGACGGCACAAAGCTCAGATCTTTATCATCATGAGTTCTTAAAATTTTATTCCTAATATTTACTTGGAGTTCAGGCAGAAGAATATTGATCTTCTAACACCTCCATTCTTCACTCAGCTTGCTTGGGGAGGCAGGGCTGGCTTGAATTGAAAGGACAAAGATAAGGGTGACCATGAAATTGTCTTGGTTTTCCCCCATACGCAGTGGGAAACAGGACACTTGAAAGATTCACATTAGCCTCTCTTCTCTGCTTTTCTTGGCTCTGCCCATGTGTGTTTCACTGACACCCTGTTCCCTCTAGGCAGGTGACTCTGGAGGGCATCCTCATACCATGTCCGAGGGTCACAGGCTCCAGTCATTGGGATCTAGCTCAATAGTGGTGATTCCTATTCTAAAGCTCAAACCAGGATCTCATATCTGTTATATACAAAAGATACAAGTAAGGGATCAGGGCCATTGCATTTTGGGGTGGAAGTGGAAGCAAGTCAAGTCAGAGTGTTGAGAAAAGGTATCTTCTTTTTTCCCTCTAATCAAAGACATGGCTTACTTACCATTTGCCCCGGGGCATCTGATGGAAATCTGTCCCTTATTGAAAACTGCGGAATGGGGTGCAGGCTCAGACAGGAAGACTAGGGTGGGTTGAAGGAGAAACGGTTGTAGGTTAAGGTCTACGTGGATGAACCATATAGATGCCAATGTTTTGAATATCCTCAAGGTTTGTTCATATCCTCAGCTTCAGGTCCTTACCTCCTCTTTCACGGGAACAAATATTCTTGTTCTACCCAAACTGTGGGACTTCAACTTTGAGAGACTGACTCTCACTCAGGTCATTATAGGTTAATCTAGCCATCCAAACTGGACCTGCCTTCAAGATCAAATTCAGTTCTTACTCTGTCTATGAAGCCCTTTCCTGAGCATATCGACCTCTTCTCTGATAGCCTCTTTGGCACTTCTATTTCGGTGCTTAATTGCCTTCATCTCATTTCGCAAACATCCTGGGGCTGTTAGTTAACTTCAGAGAGGGTTGCTTTATCTGCTTGTCTAGATTCTAAGCTCCACGAAGGCAGAGACTGTATAATATTCTGGATGTCCCTTCCCTAGCAGATTCCAAGCATGTACCAGACACTGGGATGAGCAGGCTTTCCAGCCCAAGCAAAGCAAAGATCAGTGCTGAGGCAGCTCTCCTTTTCAGAGAGTCAAAAAGCCCAATAACACGTATCATCAGCTTTCCATTTCACAAGCTGGTCAGCACCTTGACACAGGGGCAGATCTAGTAAGGAAAAAAGCTTTCCATGGACCCCAGTGATTCTTGGAATAAGTGGTCTGCTCAAAAGCCAATCCTCGGGACCCACCAGCAGTGCATGGTACAGAGGCCACCCTACAACGGCAGATCTGGTGTGATATTTGTACCATTGGCCATTTGGGGGCAATGGAAAACTTTGATGGAAAGCAGAAGAAGTCCAGAAACTATCCTATCATCTTGCTAAGCAATGTGAACTCTAGGGAAGACTCACAATGCGCTTTTTGGATTCGATTTCCTACTCTAAAGCATAGCCAATACCAGCAGATTAGAAGGTGGGTGTGAGATGTGTGTCTCCAGTGGGGCAGCACGAGCAAAAGCAAGTGCTGCTGGACACAAGGCTGGGAAGCTACAGGGCTGGGCACTGTTCTCCTTCTGCCCCTCCAGGGTGCTTACTTGTTGAGGGAAGCTGTGTCTGACACTGATGCATTGACTGTTCTGTCGAGTGAGGATCCGTTTCCGTCTCCTCTGTCTCAACACCATGTAGATCCTGGCATAGACGAGGACAGTCACTCCAAAGGGCAGGTAGAAGGACACCACTGAAGAGTAGATGACAAAGTCAGGGTTGGAGATGGAGCAGATAGTGGGGTCTCCTGTGAGTGAGAGAAAAGGAGAAAGCAAAGCAGTTTGCCAATATGAGACATCGGAGGGGAGCACACAATTTGGCCGCATACCATGTGTGGTGTCTCCACCATTTAAGCCACACGGGGCTTTGGGAAGTAGGGGTTCCGGGCCCGAAGTAACTCTTCCTTCCTCTGTGCCCCCCAGCCCTCGCCTTGCCTCTTCGGTGTTATTAGCACACACGGGTGCTTGTGAAGTTGTGGGGACGGGAGAGATTATGTTGTCAGTTCCCTGAGGGGAGGAGGTCCAATTCATCTTTGTGTTGCTCACAGTTCCCTTAAAAAGAAAATTACCCAGTGATTCCATGCCCGACACTGCTCTTCACCGGGCTGCATACATGTCTGTCCTTGAAGGGCTCAGTCTACACAGACCGGCGATCTTCCTGAAGGCCGTGTTAAGTGTCACAGAGGATTGTGGCCTGGGAGGCTGGGGGGAGTGTCATAGAGCAACAGGCCAGAGGCTCCTGGGGGCGAGGCAGCCCCCAGAAAAGGGCCTGCTGGTGCGGAGGCACTAAGGGGTTGTTGAAGGCAAAGAGAGGGAGGCTTCTTTGTTGAGAACGCCAAGTCTCCAACATGTATCTGAGGTACAGGGCAGGTGGTGGCTGAATGCAGGCAATTCTGTTTTTTGGGGAATCTCAGGACCCATCAGGGGTAGGATGGGGAACGGGTGTTAAGGATACTGTCACTGTGGACAATGTGAAACGAGGAGCACCTTTGTCCCTGCCCTATGTCCTGAAATGCACCTGTCCCTACACTTTAGAGAGTCCTTGTGGTTTTGCTGTTTTTGCTAGCAGATGTTGAAATTCCTCCAATGCCCAGAATAGGGCCTGTAACTTGCCTCATCTGGAAGAGAAAAGGGAAGAAAACGAATATCTTCCAGATGGTGTGCCAAGGCCTTTATACACATCATTTTACCTAATCACTGTGGCAACATTATGTGACATAGGAGCCATCACAGACTCTATTCTCAGGCGAGCAGACTAAGGCTCGGAGAGGTTCAGTAAGTGGCCCAGCATCCCATAGCCTGAAAGGGGCAGAGCCTGGATAAGTTTCTCCAGTCACTCTGACCTTATAACCAGTGTTCTTTCTGTGATTTTGACTTGCCTCCCTCTACACTTTGGCTGCCCCCCCCCCCCCCATCCCCGGGAATGGCAAATTTACACTTTGCCCCGCACTGGCAGCAACTGCTGTTGGGATACCCAACCAATCTTTATAAAGGGCAGGGGATTCTCAACAACCCCAAATCTGGCCTCAGAGGGTATAGTCACAGGTGTGAGCTGTAGAGGAGAGGGCTGTAGCCAGCCATCTGGGCCCCTCATTCTGCCTTTCAGTCTTCTGAGCTAGGCAGAGGCCAGGCCTGGGGTGGGAGACCCAGGTCTGCCATTTACTAACTGTGAACTTGAGCACATTGCTTAACTATGCTAGGCCTCAGCTTCATTATCTGAAAAGAAGGATAAAAATAAGGTCGCATGAGACTAAATGAGGATAAATGGTAGCTATTATTACTATTTACTCTTTACTATTATTATTTATTATATACCTCCTCTGAGCTGTTTGAACTTAAAAGGCAAGGTATCATTTGGAGTGGAAACCTGTAGAGAGACTTATAAAGAACAATATCTGTGGGGGAGGGAGGGGAGCAACAGCTAAGAATTAAAACAAAAAGTGTACTCCCTTCTCAGCGAGGCCTTTTAATGATAGCACTGACATGAGGATCTTTAGGAGCTGCTCCCAAAGTTTTTGATTCTCTTGGGAGGAGGGTAAAATTCAGGAAAAATTAATGTCCTCTCACCAAGTCTCTGTCAACAACCTTTAGAAAATGGCTTATAAAACTTCAAGCAGTGGTCACCAAATGGGCATTTTCTGGTACTCTGGGGGAGACGGGGTTGGAGGTAGGATAGGGTGGCCGCTGCTGGTCTTTCTGAATCTATAAGGAGTCATGTAGGCAGTGATCAGCCCTCTTCCTGAAATCAGCTCCCCTGTTGTCAGCATCTGGCCACGATTTAAACGCCTCCTGTGAGGAGATGCCTGAGCACCTTGTGCTAGTGAGAAGGGGGCCAGGATGGTGGCAGGGATAGATTCCTTCCCACTATTCGTCTGGTTACCATTGCGGGTGTGCGGGGTATGCCCCATTCGTCCCTCCAGATATACCTTCTACCCTTCTCTACTTTCCTCTGGGTTCTGGGAAGCCGATCTCTAGATTTTATATACTAACTCCAACTTTTTTTTTCAAATTTTTATTTAAATTCCAGTTAGTTAAGGTCCAGTGTAATATTAGTTTCAGGTGTAGAATTTAGTGATTCATCACTGACATATGACAGACACCCAGTGCTCATCGCAACAAGTGTGCTCCTTCATACCCAATGGTATTAACTCCTACTTTTAAAAAGCCAGGAGCAAAAGTGGGTGTAGTATGCTTCTATTTCTGTAAAAAGTAGAAACACCCACACAATGCACACACACACACGTGTGTGTGTGTGTATGTGTGTGTGTGTGTGTATACATACTTGTTTCAAGCATTATCTTTAAGATGATTAGTGTTTGCTTCTGGGGAGGGTCATGGGGCAGCTAACGATCTAAGGTAGAAGGGAGGCCTACATATATGTGTGCCTGTGTAACCCCTTATACCTTGTGTTTTATGGGCAAGTATTTATTTTTCCATTAAAATATTGAAAGCATACACACGAGAGAGAGCGAAGAGAGAACACAGCTATTTCAGAGTTGCTGGCCACCGAAGGCCCTCCGCGTACAATCACTGAGCCTGCACAGTCATCCCTTTCTGCCTCTCTTATCTGAGTAAACTGCTGCCCGTCCTTAGATTGAGCTCTGCGGCCTCTCCCACAATTTCTCCAGGCCACGAAGTCCTGTGAGGCCTGTCAATGGGTAAAGTGACCCTGGAGGCTGGTGGCCAGTGAATGAGACCCTGCCCCGGCTCCCACTGGGCCTGGTCTGGGTATGTGTCCTGTTGGCGGGGCAGCAATTCTGGAAGCTTCTCTCTGCTGAGTCCAGATGAGGTGGTGAGGGCAGTGAGCCTCCCCCAACCCCCACCCAGAGATGAGCTGCCTTGTCATGATTATTTAACCAAGACAGTACTGTGCTATTAGTATAGTAGTTATTGGATGAATATGAAAATGACAAATACATGAGTGAAGTGGACAAATGAGCCTTTTACATCAGCACATAAGCAGTCGCTGGCTGGAAGACAATGGGGAAAACCAGAGGGTTATGCCTCATTCTCTGAGATTGAGGATGTTTACCCCAACTAATCTTAACATTTAAGGAAGAAAGGATGATAAGAAGAACTCATCGACTTACCCATTCAACAAAAGTTTATGGAGAACCTACTCTGTTCCAAGCACCATGCTGGGCGACAAAAACAGTAAATAGCTCCACAAAGGGGTGGAAGAGGCTTTTGCGGGCTAGCCTAGGAGCTTGAGCCCCACAGTGATGTGAAGGGCAAGGCCAAAAGCAGGTTGACTTGACAGGTTCATGAACTTAAAGCTCCTGGAAGGATTTGTCTTCACCTTGTCCCCAAAGACAAGAGAGCCTGAGGCACCTGAATTCAGGATGAGCCTGTTATTCTTTTAACTATGTGTTTCTCAACCAGGCTTCCACCAGCTCCAGTGTTCTGAAAGCCAGGTGAGGGATTCTATTGCTCAAATCTAGATGGTAGTCTTCCATTTCCTTGTTTCAAAGGAAAATTAAGACTATTTAGTCTTGTACCTGTGAAATAAAAGTATTAGGTTGTCCATTCAGGGATTCTTAGCGTTTCCTTTAGTACCGGTACTGCATGCTGTCAATGATGGGGTATTTAGCTAGACTGCTGGGCCCCTGCTGGGAGCTGGGGCAACACTGATCAGCCAGGGCCCCCCAAACTTGGAATTCTCTGTGACCGAAGATCCTGCCTTATGTGCATATCTAGAAGTGCACGTTGCATCTCGGACAATAAGAACAACGCCAAGATGAAGGAAACTGAAGTTCAACATTTTTCTGCCTTATGTCGTCTGACAATTCATAATCCCATATGGCAGCTCATTTCCTTAAAAAGAGCTCTGCCAGGAAGTTCCTTTGTGTTGCACTGCTTAGTGAAAATCCAGCCCCTTCCACTCTCAGGTGTCATTGGCGGTACCCTGCCCTTTCCTCCTCTACTTTTCACAGGGTGAGTAGAAACAAATGGCTGAGAGGAGTCATTTATATTGGGCTTTCGAATGAACTTGGGAGCTTCCTTATAGTTGGAAGAGCTGCTAGAGGAACCGACATCCATCAAGATAATGAAGCTGTACTCTGAAGGTCAGACAGAGGTGGAGAAGGATAGCCGGGCTGCCTCGCCTTGAGTTCTGCTCACTAATTCCCTGAACTGTGTTCTAGGACGAGGCGACTGGTCTCTATAACCACCAGCAGAACTGCTGCTACTCAGATTTTCTCTGGAGCAGGTGCAGAGTTAAATTTGGACGTACAGAACCCTTTTCTAACACACAGTAATCACAACAAGAGTGGTAGCTGATATCCACTGGGCCTTTACAATGGACCTGACACTTGGATGCTACATATGAATAAATGGAGGGCTTACTATAGTCTTATTAATAAACTTAAAAGTAAGAGAGAGAGGGGTCCCTGGCTGGCTCAGTCAGAGGAATATGATCTTGGGGTGGTGAGTTCAAGCCCCACGTTGGGTGTAGAGATTACTACAATAAATAAATGAATGAATGACTTAAAAAAAAGTTGCAATAGAATAAATCATGTACTTCTTTAAAGTAAGAGATTGAAAGAGATGAGAGAGAAGCGAGCATTTTTGCCTTCTCAATGCTATATTTGAAAATCCACTTGGAGAGACAGTTTTCTGAGTTTTGTTTCTGGAATAATAATGATCTCACTGGTGGCAACACCACTGCAATTAGCTCATCATTCATCTTCACTTTAGATGTTGACATTAACTGGGAACTCGGTCTACTGTCAGATGTTGAGACTGTTTTTAACTGTTACTAGGGTGTGTGTGTGTTTGTGTGTGTGTGTGTGTGTGTGTGAGAGAGAGAGAGAGAGAGAGAGAGAGAGAGAGAGAGAATGAGTAAAACAGCCCCCCCCCCACCTCCCGGAATGAGTAAGAGGAGCCACTTCGCAGACTGAATGTTGGTGGGGGTTTGCTGCTGACCAGGGGTAAGCAGTGCCGGGGTCTGCCAGTAGTACTGAGTTCCCATACTACACATTCCAACTTAGAATAATGTATTTTTGTGTAGATACTAAGATATAGAAGGTGGCTTAGTTAGCAGATGAACCCAAAAAGTATATTTAACACTCATCAAAAATAGTATTTTAATGCCGGGCAGCCTCTCAGAGTTGTGTTAGGGAATGTTGCTTCGGGGAGTATGTGTGTGTCCACAGCCATGTTTGTGTGTATAAAGTGTCGTTCAATGAAAATAACAAAGTAACGAATGGTAAAGAGTAACGCAAACATGATAGTAACATCATATTTTAGGAACACCCTGAGTTAACTAGGCAAATATTCATTGGATGACTCAACATGACATTGACTTAACCTTCAATGTAGCTGACAAAGAAACCTGACCTTGAGCGTATGGTGTGTGTTTGGCCGGTCTACATATGTTACTCCAACTTAATCCTCACTTAATTATGAAAAAGTTCTATGAAGCAAGTACAGTGGAATTATATCATATGTAGTGGCAGATTCTAAAGTCAGCGATTAAAGTGAACATTATCTAGCCCTGAAATTTGCTTTGAAAAATCTCCTGAATCACATACGAAGATATACATGGTTTTACTAGAGCCCCGGAGAGTAGTGAGAAAAGATGTATGATACATACATTACCATGTCATATATTGTAAAGAGTTCAAACACAACATGCAGTTTCAGAAATGAAGTTGCTGGGCTTATGTGCAGGGGGGCCATATGAAAAAATAAATGCTGGAAACTTTCCACCTAAATATATAGACTTAATCTATATATTTAAATTTGCTCAAGTGTATGCTTCAGTGTATTATTATCCCAAATTTATCAATAAGAAAACTTAGAAAAGCTAAGTAGCTTTTTTTTTTTCGCAACAAGAGTGGTAGCTAATATCCACTGGGCCTTTATATTTTGGGATAATAATACACTGAAGCATACACTTGAGCAAATTTAAATATATAGACTCCTTACAACTGGTAAGTAGCAGAACTGAAGTTTGAATGTAGGTTTTTCTGACTCCAGAGTCTCTATCTGTCTTCCTCAATGTGTTTTGACTTTTAAATCACTGGCCAGGAAATGACTCTTTGATGACTATTCATAAGTTAGGATTTGCCTGTATTTATATGCAATGTGTTACCTATAATATCTGTATACATATAAATACACAGCTATGTGACTTGTACATATACACCAGAAACTAATGAACTTGGAAGATAGTAGGAATTAAACAAATCCAGATGAACACTAGAACCTGACTCAATTAGTTCTCAGCAAATACTCAGTGTTCATTGTCAATACCTGTTAACTTTATTACATGTGCTAGTAGTTTTCATTCAACACATGAAATCCCTGAGGCTGAAAGATGTATATGGAATAGCCAAAGAAGGCATTGATCCATATGAGGTGTAAATCTGGATCGGTGTCTTGTGTCTAAAAACCAAACATCTCAGACATTCACATTGTTAATCCATATGTCCATCCATCCACCCATCTGTCCGTCCATCCATCCGATAGAAGATGTACCATGTGCCAACCATCATGGCCAGAATTTTTGTATATTAAGATATAAAAATATACTCTCCAATAATTTAGGGATCTATATCAATTCCCAAACACCAGAAATGATTTTTGTTTAGTAAAAAATTAGAAATAGATATCCCATTTGAGGGCCTTTATAGTGTTATTTTGTCTTGGAAGTCCATCATGAATTGTCATCTTTTCATTAGCAAATCTCACCTGAATTATTAATATAGTTTAATGTTCTAACTGATACATCGCTTCCCATGAATACAATGACATTTCTTTCAAAATAAGGATAGGACAGAATTTTCACTAACTGGGGAAGAACTTTATGTGCCAATAATTGATGAGGTTCTGCTTTGTACTTGAATCAAAACCCAAAGCTTTGCAGCCTATGGCATCCTTATTTGGTTCTGAAGTATGCTGATCAGGGTCAGAAACTTCCAGGCTCAGCACCACTCACAGCCACTCAGGTGTGCCGTGAATCACATGGGTGTCGTGAGAGGGGCCATCATTGTTACCTGTGGTGTTGAAGCCAAAGAGGAGAGGGCAGGACACAGCAAAGGCCAGTACCCAGACGGCTGTAATCATGAGGGCCACGCGCCGACAGGAGCTCTGTCCAGTGCCATGTTGGTAGTGAACTGGCATGACCACCGCAGTGTACCTGTGAAAGGAAGCAGGGAGGGATGACCATGATGAGAAGGGGTGGGGGAATCTTTCCAAAAGTGGACAGATGTTCCTAGAGAACTAATCTAGGTGATCCATGTGGCAGGAGCAAAAGAGTTTGGTTGGAGAAAGAGAGAAAGGGTATTTGAGTGAAAATGTAGAAAGGCTGAGCTAAGAGAGATGAAGAACTCCCTGAGCAGGGAAAGGGGGAAAGAAGAATAAAGTTAGTAAAGTAATGGACTGGGCCGCCGGCAGGCTCCTCCCCGCACACCTGAAACTTGTACTTGCATACCCGAATCTCCAAGACTCTGGGTGCTGGTCTGTGTGCCTTTACTTTCTCCCACGGTTTTCCAGACAATGCTAGAACTGTGCCCAAAGAGGATGTCTACCCCTGCTTGTATCCTAATATAAATTCTAACCCTCCTAGTGACAACTATTCCAAGTGGTGGAGATTTTAAAAATAGAGGTGAGTAATATCTAGTGAAGGCTTATTTCAAAATCCAGTTTTCATGCTCTCTTAGTCCATTCAGGCAGCTCTGTCAAAAATAGCAGAGACTCAGCGGCTTACACAACAAACATTTATTTCTCACAGTTCAGAAGGCTGAGAGGTCCAAGATCAAGGCACTGGCAGATTCAGTGTCTGGTGAGGCCCCACTTCCTTGTGGAAAATAGAGGACTATTTTCTCACTGTGTCTTCACATGACAGAAGGGGCTGGGGTCTCCTTTCTAAGGGCACTGATCTCATTCATGAGGGCTCCACCCTCATGACCTTATTATCACCCAAAGGTCCCACCTCTTAATAGCATCACTTTGGGGGGTAGGATATCAACATATGAACTTGGGGGAGCCACAAATATTCGGTCTACAGCACATGCTTTGGCATGGTCAACGCACAGTTCTTTGTGTTACTGGACATCGTCTTTTCCGTGGCAACTCCTCTCACACATTTCTAGCTGCTGAGCCAAAAGATAGCTGATCCTATACATTTACTTATGATGTCTTCCCCATTTATCCATGCATCTCTTTCCTACCAGCTGCTCTCTGTGATGGCCACAGCCTCCTGGCTGGTCCCTGCTGCCAGGCTCTAAAAGTAGATTTTATCATGTCCTCCCCATCCTGGATCCCCCAGATGGAAACCGCTTGAGAAAGGCAAATTCTAAGATGGCCTCCAAGATGCCTGCCCTGTACAATCCCCCACACTGAATGGAGGCTGAACTTGAGAATACCATGTGATGTCACTGCTGTGATTAGATTACTAATCAATAGACTGAGTTAATCAAAAGGGTGGGCCTGGCTTAACCAGGTAAGCCCTTAAAAGGGACTGGACAAGTTCAATAATGAGAAACTGCATGCCTCATGGCTGAAGAGACATAGATCCCATATGATTTGTTACTTGATGACTCAAATCATGTTGTAGACTTGGTATTCCTCAGCGGTCCTTGCACCATGCAAGTAGTACAAGGCTGTTGATTGCTTGCCTTGTGGATCCTGAAGTCCTTCCACATAAGAGGACAATTCGAATCCTAGCCACGCTCGAGGAATCTAGTGTGTATAGCTGTGTCTACATAGGCTCAAGTTTTGTCTTCTCAGTGTCCAGGGAAGCTAGCGGTCAGATTCAGAGCAGGATCCTCCCTAGCTCCTCTTGTGTCCCGCAAGGCTTGGGGCTGAGGAAAGGGAGAACAGACCCTGGGCTGGAGGGGGTGGGGCACACATGATCATCCTCTGTGAGCCAGGCTGCCCAAATCCCCACCTTGTGTGTATCTGGCCTTAGAGTTTATGTGTTAGCATTTGCATTCCCATAAGAGCAGCTTTAGTGACTCTGCAAGACTTGGGCTTGGTACCATGATGTGTGACAGAGGTGGCTTCTTTCTCAAGAGGGAGAAATAGAGGTCTTTATTTAATAAGGTCAGATTAAGATCCCACCATCCACCCCAACGGAGGACTATGAGAACTCAGTTCCCCTCTTCTGATGCACAGATGCTACAAATCCTTCCTTGAGTCCCTAAACTGGTGATCAAGGAGCAGGCGAGTAGCACCTGGTGTTCCTCTAGGCTTGTCACTCTCCTCAGGACTTTGGACTCTGCTGGGGCAGTGGGCTGGGGCTTTGAGTCAGGTATGTCTGGCCCCTAGCAGTGGTCCCTGAGGCGCCTTGGAGGGGAGGCTGAGCCTTGAGCCCAAAGGGCTATGGTGACCAAACAGCTGTTGGGAGACGGGGAGGAAAGGTATGACCCACTTCCTTCTCTCCAGACCTACTGTTGTGCCCCGGCCTTCTATTTACATAATGTCCATTGATACTGCCCCATACATTCAGGGGTGTGCTGCTAAATAGCTAACAACTGGCTCTCCAGGTGAAAACAGTCCTAATTGGTACCATTTGTCTATTTTCATGGTATAAATACTCCCACCGTTGCCCGTTTCAAGCTACACCAAAGGTTTAATACCCAGCCCAAACAATTCCTAAAATTTTGCCTTTCAGCTCTTGCTAGTCATCATGAGCTGGCTGCAAGCGCGCCGCTGAGCAAATTGTCCTAGGTATACGCTAATGTTCAGCAACTCCGTGAACGCTCCTGTTAATTCAGTACGTGTAGGGAACGCTCGCTCCTTTTTATAGAGGAGGAATCGGAGACAGAGAGGGGTGACTTGATGAACCCAAAGTCCCCCAGCTGGTGGTGGAAGCCCCGGGTATCCCACCTCTGAGGCCAGTGTCTCTCCTGTGTGCCCCTCACCCTCTCAAGGCCACTGTCAAGTCTCTGAGGCCGGGTGGGGACGAGGGCTTCCTCAAGACAGCAGGCATTAAAGGGTGGTTTCTATCTGAGAGCACTTTGGATTCCCAGAATGTTCCCCAATTAGTTTGAGTCTATCAATTACCTGAGAGGGAGGGGGTGGGTCGGGGTGTGTGTGTGTGTGTGTGTGTGTGTGTGTGTGTGTGTGTGTGTATCCTGTTAGAAATACAGATTCCCAGGCCACGTCCCTAGCTATTCTGATTAAGTACTTCCAGAGTGGAACCCAGAAATGTGCGTTTTGAACAAGCCAGGGCATCTTACAAAAGAGCAAATTTGAGAAAAATTTCTGCCTTAAGGGAAATTTCGGTCAGAAATTCTTGTTAACTTGGGTAACAAGTGAGAGATGAAACTACACTGATCATTGTTACGATTCATTTTTCTTCGTATTGTTTCCCGAACACGATTAAACTCTTGTTACAAACGAGGCCCCCGAATTCGCCCGCACGCGGGATTTTCCCCGCCAGGGAGCCAAGCCGCGGGATCGGAGACGCAGGTGCCGTTCCGGAGCTAGCCAGCAGAGGGCGCCCTAATGCAGCGAGAGCCGCCGGCGCGGCGGGTGAGAAGTTCACGCTCACCTGCTGGCTCCTCGGGCCCCGTGCGGAGGCAGGGCGGGAAGGCTCGGCTCGGCGGGGTCCCGGAGGCCTGCGGGGACCCTGAATCCTCACCCGGGCAGAATCTGGTCTCCTCCCGAATGGGCCCCAGGTGACCGCCCTCAGCGAGGGCAGGGACGCAAGCGGGAGGCTGGCCTGGGCCGCCTGGGACCCGCCGCGGCGCTCACCGCGCTGTTCCACTCTGCGCGCACCCCTCCCGCTCCCTCGCCTCCTCTCCTGGGAGCTCCTAGTTCACCCGGCTCTCTCTGACATGGCCAGAACCCTGGCAGCGTGCAAGGTGGTTACGTCCGTGGCCGTTGGAAACAGACTGATTAGTGTCTGAATCCCAGTTCTTCCATTTAACTGCGTGGCCTTGGGCCAGAATTTGGCTGCCCTGAGACTCAATTTCCTTATCTGTACATTGGGGGTAATGATGCAGCCGGATAGGGCTGTTAAGAACGTTGAATAAGATTATCTCTGTGAAGTCTTTTAGCACAATGTCTGGTACCTATTAAGCATTAAAAAAACCAAAACAGTATTATTATTATTATTACTGTTGTCATATTATTGTGCTAGCCCAAGGGATCTGTGATTATCCTTATCAGTACGTTTATGGGTATCTGCCCCTTGTTCCTGGGAACATTAAACGGAACATTAAATGTATTTATTTATCAAACAAGTATATAACACTTTCTATATGCTAGCAGCTGTTTGAAGTGCTTTACAAATATTAACTCATTTCATCCTTGTGATAACTCTGTTGCTATGGTCTTCACTAAACAGGTAAGGGAACTGAGGCCCAGAGAGGTTAACTGACTTGCCGGAGCTCACATTGCTATCAGATGGTAGAGCCAGGTGTTGTAGCCAGGCAGTGGGGGCTCCAGAGCTAGGGGCCCAGAGTGTGGAAGGTGCTGCTGCATCAGGCAGCGTGCTGTAGAAGAAGGAGGGTGACTGGATTCCTACTCCTGCATCTCCTGGCGGTGTGATCCGGGTAGGCTACGCGGTCTAGCCTCAGACTCTTCACTTGTAAAATGAGGTTAATACCCCTATCTTGCTGGGGTGCTGCAAGAATGAAAAGCTCTTAGCTTGGCCCATGGTACATGCTACAGAAATGGTAGCTATTTGATGGTTGCTGCTTTTAGACTCATGCAAGTGCAGATTACCAAGGAGGAGCCAGGGCACCGAAGACATAGGAAATATGCTTCCTTTACTCCAAGGAAAGAGCACTTATAGTGGCGGCTGCTGACATGGCCAGGGGCCTCGCTCTTGGTGCCCCATCCCTACTTCTACTATGCGGGAGTCAGGAGACTCCGGTTCTAGTCCCAGACCTGTCTCAGAGGCTGCGGGAGCCCCTACAACATGTAACATTTCTGCACAAATGAGTTAAACTATAATGCCCCTTCTGACTCCCAGTTCTGTGACTGGGGGGTTGTAGGCTTGTCACTCTACTGAAAGTCTCAGGACCCTGGTGGAACGTGACCTCCACCTGAAGCCCTGTCCTAGGCTGGGAGGTGTGTGTGTGTGTGTGTGTGTGTGTGTGTGTGTGTGTGTGTGTGTGTGTGTGTGTGTGTGTCGGGGGGGTTGGAGACTGATATGGGTGCCCCCCTTGGGAAGCTGGCCGTGGGGGAGGAAAGAGGCTGGCCTGGGTGGGAGGGCTTGAGTCTAACTCCCTGCCTGGGTTTAATGAGCCCCAGGGCTCTGTGAGGGCTGCTTTTCACCACCTTTTATTTGGTCAGACAGGGGGCTCAATAAATCTTTAGTTCTGTGGACTCCCCTCGTGGAATTGTTGAAGGAGAAAGCTTTTTGCAAATGACTGGAAAGGCCTTTGCAAATATAAAGTGCTTATTTAGATGCAAACGAAAAATCCAAGGTGCCTGTGACTCATCTGGTACCTATTGTGCTTGCTTCAAAGAGCGGGGGCTCGCCTGTGTGACGGGTGCCGTTTGAGAGCCACTTAAAGAACTCTCTGGTGAATGAATTTGGTCGCATTATTCCCGGGCCCCTAGCGGAGGACTCGAATTCTCACCGCTCAGAACGTGTCCTCCTCCCCTGACACTTTCTCAGCCCTCTCCCCAAAGCTAGCTCTGACCCAGGATGCTGTGGGAGGGGGCTGGCCCCCTGGGGAGGCAAGGCGCCAAGGAGGGGGGTGGGGGGAGAAGGGGCTTGTGCTTTTTAAAAAAGAAAAGGCAGCATTAATGCAAGCATCCAGGGCTATGCCTAAGAATCTAATGACAATGGTATTACTTGCTTTCAAAACCTCTCTTTATCATTTCGTTTCCTTTCCTAGCTCTTACTACCCTGTTAGTACATACCAAGGCTTCACGGCCAAAAAAATGCTGAATCCATTTGGTCAAGTTTGTCAGACTGGTGAGTAGCATTGTGTGCAGACCAAAGGTCTGCATGAATGACTGCATTTTTAATGAGTTGACCAGCTATTTGGCATCCCATGAACAGAATTTAATGCTGTGTACTGCATACGGCCCTGAAGGATGATGGAGACAGCTTTTCCAAGGCCGATTTTCATTTCTAGAACAGAGGAGAGCCTCCATCTTGAGGTTTGGTGGGGATGGGTTCATGTCGACACACAAGGCAAGAAGAAAGCATCCTTCTCCACTGGGGTCTAAGGCCTGGCTTGGTTCCTGAGTTCAGGTAGTGAGGGCAATGCCTTCTGGGGCTTTTCCTCTAGGTCACAGAAGCCAATTCAGGCTTTACTCTTTTGGTTGTGGTGGAAGGTGGAAGTGAATGTCAAGCATGGATGCCGCCGGTAAAAGGATGCTCTTGTGCAGTTGGAAAGAGGCACCCTCTCCTGGCCAACTCCAGATTTGCAGAGAAAGGCTGGCTGAATTCAGTTCCCAGATGCTTGTGCAGGGCACAACCTCACCTGCCAGCACCCCACATGTGGATGTGTGTGGGTGGAGTGTGTAGGCACCCTCTCAAGAGGGTAGAGAGGAGAGCCGGGAACCAGGAGGCAAGGAGGGGGCTGCCAAAGAGCCTCTCCTAGTAGCTCTTTGTACAGTTCCCGGCTCCCTGCTCCAAGGCTTGATCTTCACCCCCTGGCTCATGTTCTTTCTGAAGGTGCATCTTTGTACTATAAACAGTGGCTACCTTCAGACAAGGACCACTCAGTTCCGTTTAATATTCTTTGTTCAACTTCTGTAACAGGCACAGCAGGGAGACTCCCAGGTGATAAGGAGCTAGGACTAGTGTACGGGTTTGGGGTGGTAGAGGTGATAATAAGCAAACCAGAGGCAGTCTGCTTCTTATATCACTTATATATTTAGGTACTAAGTGTCCAGAAATCACACAAAAGACTTACATGTTCTAAGCAGAGTTCTATTCTCAAAGAGTGAAATATATTATAAAATCCCTAACTATCCCTTCATTTTAAAACAGCTTTATCAAGATATAATCCACATATCGCACAATGCATTCCACTTAAAGTGTGTAATTCAATGTTTTGGGGTGTATTTATAGAATCATGTGCCTATCTCCCTTTATTTTTAAACACATTCTTTAATGGTATGGGTTCCAGCCTTATGGACACATTCTTTAATTCTCCTTTTCAGTTGAAGAGCCAGTGCAAGTGGTAAAAGTCAAAAGACTATCTGGTTGACTGATTGGTCAGCAGTATCACTAGAGGGCAGGGTTTCGGATCCATTTTTTGGTTATTGTTCAAGATTTCCATCTCAGCACATGAAAGGGAGTTTAGGCTGCTGATAGAGAGGGCACAACCCTGGGTCATGCAAACGTCAAACATTGGGAAACGAGGAGGACCTGCTTTAGGACCTGGAGATGCCTTGAGATAGTTAAAGAGAAAGTACTATGAGAGTTCAGGGATGACTGAAACAAGTTGTAGAAATTTGCAAGGGCTTTGTGGGACAGGGGGCAGGTGGGGTAGACCTTGAAGCAAGAGATGAATATGGGGCAACCTGGAAAGAGATGAGATTGAGAAGATAGACTGAGGCTGTAGTGCAGCAAACTTTGAATCTTAGGCTGGGAAGGTAATTCTGATATTTACTCCCCAGGCCAAGGAGACGCTGAAGAGTTTTGGGGAGGGCAATGGACATTTGAACTTAACTGCTGGGGGATCGATTCAGAGAGTGGCGTGTAGGACCAGTTAGGAGGCTGTGGCAGAAGTCTGGTGACAGGTCATAGGAACCAACAGTAAACACGCACAGTAAGAAAGGAAAGATAGGGGCAAATCTGGGGGCAAAACGGCCAAAAATGGAGTCTATAAGCCTTGACTGCTTAGATGTGGGAGATGAAGAAGAGGAAGGGGACAAAACCCGAGATTGTAAGGCAATGATGCTGCCAATAAGGGATGATCAAGGCAAGATGGTTTGGTGCTTTGATCGTTTGGCTTTTAATGTGTCAAGGAGCCAGTGAGCTGTCTAGGTGGTAATATGTTTTGAAACTCAGGGGAGATCTTAGGGGTGTAGCTGGAGATTTGAGGGGGCTTAGCACAAAGCCCAAGATTATGAACTTGGAGTCAGATAGACATGAATTCCAATGCTGATACTGCTCCATTGGAGGGGTGTGACTTTAGGCCAATTCCTTAATCCCCCTGAGAAGCGGAAATGAAGATAATAGTAGCAGATGAGTTGTTGTGAAGATGGAATGAGGGAGTGCCTGGCAAAGCCTTAGCACAGTAGGTAAGTTCTCAATGATTGGCAGACCTTGTCTGGGCTCCCCGTTCAAGCTAAGGAGAGGGTGGATGGTACTACTGGGAGAAGGGGTGGAGGAGAGGGAAGAGGTGGTCAGTGGATGGGGAGGGAGGCAGGAGGGGACTCAGAGAAGGGAAGGGTGGAGGCTCTTGAGTAGCAAGAGAGGCCTCAGACTGGAGGGTGAACTTCTTTCCCCAGGGCTCTCTGTGGGCCTGGAAATGTCCAGGGGAGCCATGGGTGCGTCCAAGGCCCAGGCAGGGGAAAGGGGGAAAGGTGAGGAAACCACACGAGAGGAGAAGCGAGCAACAGAGGCACCCAGGGCCAGGGCAGCCCACTCTTGGGGATGGAAAGAGATACCACTCAGATGGAACGTCCACAGATTTCAGTCACAGTCACAGAGATCCACTCCAGCAACCGAAAAGCAATTCTAAAGAGACATCATTGTTTACTTGTTTGCCTTAAACTCTGTGAAGGAAATAAATAAATAAATAAATAGACCACAGCCGTACTTCCTAAAATCGCCCTTCTCCCCATCCACTTCTGTCCTCTCTCCCTTCCTTGCAAATCCTCCCAAGCTTTTCTCTCTCCTCTCCCTCTTCCTCTTTTCCCCTCCCTTCTTAAAAAAAACAACAACATAATAACAGGAAGTTTTCCTCCCAACTCTTGTCAGCTCCCCTTCTCTCCTTGTCCCCCTCCCCCTTTGCCCCCAGTTAGGAATCACAAAAGCCCCCAAAGGCAAACCCAGAATCCTCTCTAGGGCTCTGGGAGGAAGGAAAGCCTAGGAAAGCTTATGGGATGATTGTTTTTCTCCTGCCACAGGGGTTTCTTCTCTACTGCAAAGGATAGTTTAAAAGAAAAATAGCGAGAAGAAGATGTCCCGGGGGTTAAGCTCCACTTGGCAGAGACCCCAGTGCCCTCAAACGCAAAGCCTGGGCGCCCCAAACAGCAGGAGCAGCTTCCCCAGGCTGGTTTCCCACACCGCCTGGCAGCCAACATCTGCTGGCAGGGGAATCCCAGCCCCACCTGTCGATGCTGATGGCGCAGAGGTTCAGGATGCTGGCGGTACACATCATGACATCCAGGGTGACGAAAACATCGCAGCAAACGCGGCTGAAGTTCCAGACTCCACCTGTCACCTGAGCGGCAGAGACAAGGTGGTCAGTGTTTTCCCCTCACGACCCAGTCAACTCTGCTGCCTTCCCGCGGCTCCCCTGCACATGCGGACGTGCCCTCCCTGTGGTTGGCACCGTTGCTGCCAAGGGCAGGCAGACGCTGAGGGCGTGCCAGGCGGCTCAACATGGTCACCCCAGAGAGGACAAATTCATGGAATGTGAGAACATTAGAGCTGGAATTTGTCCAGTGTTTCTCAAAGTGGGGTCGGCAGTGGGGTTTAGAGATGCACATTTCTGAACCCTTCCCTAGGCCTACTGAGTCAGAATCTCTGAATCTGGATCTGATGCATTTTCATTTTTAAATACCCCCTCCAGTCCTCCCCTGCCCCCATGCCAGTACACCAGGGTTTGAGATCTTGTTCAACCGATCTTGTTCAAACTCAGGAGGCAACTAAAGCTCATCGTGGTTAAGTGATGGGCCCATAGATGTCCAGCTGGTAGTGAAAGAGCTTGGGTAAGAGCCAGATGTGTGCCCTGGGCCCAAACTGCCTTTCTGAAGCCCTCTGCACAGTGGAGAGCTCACCATGTACCCAGGGAATAAGCGGAAGACACGTTCTCCATGAAACTTACCTGTAAGATGAAAATCTATCTGGCTGCTGGTTTTAAAGCTGGGGAGCATTCTGGGACAATATCTGTAAGAACCTATGTGAAATCAGTCTGTGGCAGCCTGCCTGCCTTGGACACCCCGGTTTCAGTCCCCAGGAGGTGGGGGGGAAAGGTGGGTGCAGGGCATTGGAAAGGGGCGCAGGTCCTCTCTCCCACTTCCAGCACCAGGGAGGACAGTCCTGATCTCACGCATTTACATGTGGGTTCCAAGCTCTGAAACTTCCTCCCGCTAATGTAATTTAATTTAGATTCTAGCACATTTCTATTTTGTTTTAAATGCTTTTTTATATAACCTAATCAAACCAGAGAGGTGTGTCAGGGTTGTCACTTTCAGAGTGTCCATAGACTCCATCTTTGGGCCCCAAGGCTTTTGGGCATTTGCCCCTTCCTGTCTGTGGGGACCATGGTTCTCAAGGAGAAACCCCGTGAAGCTTGGTGCCCCAGCTGCAGCTGCATGTGCATGATATCCCTGCTGGGCAAGCCCGGTGGCTGTTTAAGGGGAAGGGGAGTGAAAAATAGGTACAGTAGCCTCTAAAGTAGCTTCTCAAGGGAAAATGGGAGAGCGCGTAAAGATGGTGCAGTTGCTCTGGTTTGTTTTCGTCACCCAAGATTCTTGTTACCTGTCCGGGTCCCTTTCCTGTTCATTCTTGATTTATCCCACTAAAGAAAGGTTCGGAGAGCCTCTCTCCCCTAATCACTTCTTTCCCCTTCGATTTATTTCTTTTCAGCATCTGATTTTATCCCTGTATTTGGTCATCTCCAGACTATTTTGAGAAACCCAAAAAAGATATTTTGTCTGAAAGCAACAAGGCAAAGTTCAAACTAGGAAAGAAGTAATTGTTTTTGTTCATTAGGTTGTGGATTTACTTTCTTTCAGCTCAACCATTTGGCTCTATAGAAATAAGGCCTAATATGAATTTATAAGAATTCTGAGAATGAGAAACTCGTAAAAGGGGAGGCATACAGTCATAATAGCACACTGATTTATGGGAGCCAGGGGAAGAAAGATGGTTTTCTCAGCACATAGGATGGTTGTATGCTGTGAAAGCTTCTTGCAGAAGCAATGAATATAAAAACCCGGCAGGTTTTTATATGAAATCTCATTTTAACATATGCCTACTATGCAATATATGTCTTAAATTGGATAAAACCCACTTTTTGTTCTGTAAAATTGTGAATGACTGTGTCTGTGAGCTGGGGTGAAAATGTAGGTGCAAGAGGATGGTTGCAACAACAGCAAACTCCAGTGCTTGCTGGGTGTTTATTTGTTCATTCATTCATTCATTCATTCATAAAGCAAGGGGTTGTGAAGCCCTTAATACTTAGTTCATAGAAGGAGGGTTTGTTATGTGTTTTAAGAGGTTTTAAAAATGTACTTCGGACCCTGGCCTTGAAGAACTGATATGGTAACTGAGGAGCAAGGCATTCTTAAATAAAATAACCAGAGATCATCCTGAGGGCCAAACACTCTTAATACAATCTAACATTTATTGAAAACTTACTTTACATGGGTCACTGGCCCACATAACCCGTTTTCGGGAATTTCTACAGCTTTGAAACTTTAGATTCTGAAAACTGAATTTGTTTTTTTACTGTGTGTGCTCTTAAAGCTTTTTGGGGACAAATTATACACTTATTTTATGGGAAAGTAAATGACTGTTACTTAATTCTGTAGGAGCAGGGACTCTGACTTGTTTGCTGCTGCATCCCAGGCTCCTAGAGCAGGGCCCAGTACACAGATATATTCTGGAAGAGTGAATGGTCTCTGACCTACTCTGTATTCATACTAATAGCTAACATTTATTGAATGCTTACTAAGTCTTGATGTTCTGCAAAGCACTTTGCATACATGGCCTCTTGGCTGCTTCTCATCCTGTGAGGGGTGGCTACTGTTTTCACGGCAGAGAAAGGGCCAGAAACTGGGAGAGGGTCAGCACCCCACCCAGGGTGGCACAGCCAGCAGAAGCAGACAGCCCACAGAAAAGGAGGTCACTACCTGCCCTGCTCCAGGGGAGCATCAGGTCGGGAGGGGCAGGTGCTAGAAAAGGATGGGAGTGGGCAGATTCAAGGGGAAGGGAGAAAACCATGTGCTCAGCAAGGATTTTTGTGTGACAAACGGCATCACCTCCCTTCTAGGAAATGAGGCACCCTCTTTCTGATCGCCTCTATCACAGGGTTCCAAAAACAGTGCAAAAGACAGGGGTGGCTGCTGGCCTTGGGGTCTAGTGAAAGCACACACCCGGCAGGTTTTTTGCTACCCTGCTTCTTAAGCCCCTCACGGCCAAAGCCCTTCAAGCCGCCCCCTGGCTTCTCCTGTGGCCCTCCCCCTCCCCCCAAGTTCTGGCTGTCCTCGTCTCCCGTCTCTAATTCCACCATGAAAATCTCCATTCTCCTTGATCTCAGTGAAAGTGTCAAAAAGAAAACAGTCTGATCAGCGGATTGAAGTAACTCCCACTAAGGTGCGTCACTTAGCCTTTCCTGGAGCTTACTCCTTAAAATAAGTCTCTTAACTGGTGGATGTGTAGTGAAAATACTTATTTTGTTTTTTTTTTTTTTACTCGAGTCCTCCACATGGAGTAAATAAGAGTGAGCAATCAATAGAGCTGCAAAGGGCCATGACCATGCCCAAGTAACTCTCATAGCTGTCTCAGAGCAACCCGATGAGACAAATATTATTTTCAACTTACCGGTAAAGAAATGGAGACTGAGAATGGTTGTGTGCTTTGCCCAAGGACACATAGCTAGTAAAAGAAGCTGGAATTTCAAACCCTTAATATTAACGATTGCTCTATGTTGCCTGTCCAGGTTAGCACCCTGCTGTACCCCTGCTGGGAAGCCTACAGGTTCTTTGCATTCTGCCATTATAGGAGGGAGGGGCGCTGGTGCTGGCCCATCCATCCACCACACAGCCAATATCTTTTGAGGGCCTGGTACTTTGCTTGGGTGAGTATACTGAAATAAATGAAACCTGTTTTTGTCCCCAGGGCCTCAGCATACAGTGTGAGCACATAAGGGAGACTCATATATGAGTGGGTGTGGGTGAACTGAGGGCCCAGGAGAGAGACACCAAGAGAATAACTGTGATACAATGGGAAAAGTGCTGATGGTGAGGTAAGGACAAAGTGTGGGGGGAACATAAAAGGGGAAGGGAGGGGGCGCCTGGGTGGCTCAGTCGTTAAGCATCTGCCTTTGGCTCAGGTCATGATCCCAGGGTCCTGGGATCAAGTCCTGCATCAGGCTTCCCCGCTCAGCCGGAAGCCCGCTTCTCCCTCTGAGTCTCTCCCCTCTCACGCTCTCTCTCAAGCTTTCTCTCTCTCAGATAAATAAATAAAATCTTTATAAAAAAGGGGGGGAAGGGAGTTTTGAAATTAAAGCAAAAAAAAAAGCAAAACCAAAATCTGATGGATTTAAGGTTCTTTAGAGACATGATTCTACCTTTCTCCTAAATTGTAATGAATAACTCACTACAGAATTCTGCAGCAGCCAGGTGGTGTTACTCTCACTTGCTAATGAATATAACTCCCTTTGGCAATGCAGAAGGTGGGAGTAAGCAAGAAAGTGTCTTCAGGTACTGAAGTTGGCTATTGATTTCCAACAGACACAGCCTAAGGCAGCATTTCCCAAATTTACTGATTATAAGGCAGCGTTTCCCAAATCACCTGAGGCTCTTGTTAAACAAAATGATTCTCAGGCCCCACTCAGAATAATAAATCCCTCCAGTGATTACTCTACTGCCTGGGAGGTTTGGGAAATGCTGGTCTGAGGATGTGGGGGTCAAGGTAGCAGGCATGACATTGTCTTCAGAAATGGTCATCCCTAAAAGCAGGGCTCCTTGACCATTCTGTGTTCTACGGATCCCTTTGGTCTCATGGTTCCCTTCTCAGAAGAATATTTTTAAGTGCGTACAATAAAATACAGTGGATCACAAAGAATACCAATTATACTGAAATATAGTTACCAAAGTATTTTAATATATGTGCTTCTTTAATAATGCATTAAATAACAAAGACTGGCAGCAGGTCCAAAAGCCCTGTAATTTCAAAGTACTCGTGAGTGTGGGTGGTATTTCAAGGTGTCCACAACAACTCTGATGGGATTTGAAAATATAAATATCTGTGATTTCTATTGGGGACACTAAGGATTGCTTCTGCTGTGGGTTGATGCCTACATTCATAACTGAAGAAATGCTAAGTTTCAGTTTAGTGAAAATAAAGAAGTAATTTTATTTACATCCAAGTTGATGGACTGTCCTGATGAAGAATTCCTGCTCTAAGGATGGATTTTTAGTTGTTTGGGGAGATGTCTAAGGGGCAAAAATGGAATTACTTCTCTAGCCTCTTCATTCCATTTTTGTTTGCCACGTTTGGAATCTTTTTGGGGTGCAGGGGGATTGTGAGGCAAGATAGGGGATCCAGTTATCTGAATCCCAATTTCCTTATCTGTGAAATGGGGGCCAGTTTACAGATTAGTGGTTCCTAAATGTCAGTTTGTAGCAGGTGGCCAGCTGCTTGCATAAATTACCTAGGGTAGGAGTGGGGCTGGGGCAGTGGAGCTGGTACAATTACTATAGACTTCCAGAGCCATCCCTGGAAGTTCTGGTTTGGTAGATCTGGGGTAGAGCCAGTAGTTTGTATTTTGAACAAGCAGTTCTCTGTAATGAAGATTTAGCTCAGAACTGCTCAAAGTTTAGATGCATAAGAGTCATGGAAGAACCCATTGAAAATGCAGATTCTCCTTTATTTTTACAATCAGTGTCATTACAAGGGTCAAAGGTTCCTCTCTCCCAAAACAGTTTTGTTCTTTCCCATCATTATCTGACCTTGATCACTGTCTGTGGTGAGTTTCCCTGCCTCAATGTTACCCCCCTGCTCTTTTTTTGCTTGGTGTACAGTACTCAGTTCTCACATCATTTTTCCTGTCCACACTGGGACCCAAGTGGTCTGAGTTTACTATTCTAAAGGTTCCTCCGGCTGCTTACGTTGCCTTTCTGCCCTGATATAAGTGCATTAAACATCACAAAAGGTGCTTAACCGAGTGGAACAAAATGGGATGTTTGTGCTTGGAGAGTGAGCTCCACACAGACTGCAGCTTCTAAAGCAGGAAATTAAAAACTTGAGAGGGAATCAGAGAGAGAACTATTTGTTATGGCCCAGAAAAGAGTTTTCGAGAAAATGCTGCAAACTGAATTAAAGAGACAGCCAGGACAGAGCCCGCTGAAATATAACCTACTCTGAGATCACCTGCATGATTTTTATCCTGAACTTCTCTGCGAGGCCTGAGGACAAAGAAAACTGAAGGTCAGTGAGTAGCCCCTGCTAGTCCCTCTGCGCAAGCCCAGGCTCCCATGTGCCTTAATGAAGAGGATGGTGCCGTGAAAGCCACTGTGGTGTGTCCATGCTGGCTGTCCTCTGCCTTCGTTCCGATAGTCCTTGGATTCCACTGGGAAACCATGAAATTCCTGAGCAGGTCTTTGATGTGTGCCATGGAAGGAACATATCATTTCTGCCAAACCAACTCTTCTATCCAGTGATTAGTTCAGAGAAAATCATGTGCCAGAAGCCAGTCCAATCAAAGTATACCTTAGCACTTCTACTGGAAATTCTGGGACACAGATTTTCTCTCCTGGTGTGAATAGTGTGGTGTACATACGTGCCTATAACTTACCCTGTGCTGTGGACAAGGCCAATACAGAGAAGAGAGCTGAGAGAATTGTGGAGAAATGGAGCTGGAGCCCTGTTCAAACTGTGCCTGCAGCCTACCCTACCACAGGACTTTTAAAGTTCCTGGTGTGAAAGAAAAATGCATTCTGTTTATTGCTTAGGTCAGTTGGAACTAAGTTTTCTTTTACTCACTACTGAAAGTGTCTTAACTCAGATTTATAGTTCACACCTTTGAGTTATCAAAGCACTTTCTCAGTTGATGACAGTTGAGCCTAACATCAAGCCTATGAGATAGGAAAAGTATACTTATCACCTCCATTTTATTCACTTGATTCCTGGTCTTCTGACTTCCAGTTCTGAGGCTTTCTCATAGCATAACCCTGTGCAGGAATGATATTCATCCCGGTGAATTCCAGAAGCACAGTGTTCTGTGACATTTTATTTGCCCGTCTCACATCAATTCCTCATACTACATCCTCTTTTTAAATAAAACTCACATTTTCACTTTCTTTTCTATCCTCCCCTGTATCCTTCCCTTATGATCCAATTTTGGCTAATTAAACTTAAGGGAAGTCCCTTAGGAGATGCTTTGAGGCGCTCCAGGGAAAGGGCTTTTTCCCCCCTTTCTCTCTCTTTCTTTCTCCTCTGTCCCCACCCATCCTATTTTTAAATAAGGCCATGGCAGCCATCCTGTGAGCGGCATGAGGAAGTAAGCCAGTTTGCCAAGGATGGAAGAGATTGACACCATGGGGCAGCTGAATCAACACCAACAATCCCCTTCCTCCAGAATTCTGGTTGTGTGAGAAAAGTAACACCTATTTGTTTAAGCCATAGCGAGTAAAGTTTTCCAATATTTACAGCATACATACTGGTGCCTGGCAAAATTAGGCAATTTTCCTTCGAAGGAAGGTATCTGGCCAGTATGAGCCAATATTTCCTTCAAAGAAGATAGATGTATTCAAATCAAAGCATAGGAAGCTGTGAATTTGGCAGCTAATTTGGCCACTGCATGGTGTTCTTCTAATTTCTGTGCTGTCCTCTTGGGGCCCCTCAAGGCTACAGCAGTCTCTATGCTATGGTCAACACTGCATCCTTTCCTCTTTCCAAGGGAGCCCTTAGGTATAATCATGTAATTACTAGACCAGTTACTCAAACTGTACCACCGTTAGGACAAATTCCTGTGAGTAATACTTTGCTCTTCTCTGAGACACATGGACTTATATATCCACAGTCCTTTTAAGGGCTCAAGGTACTCTTCTCTCATTGAGATACCCTGTCTGCTTCTGAGGTCCACAGAAAGCAAGCAGGTATTTAAGATGAAAAAAAGCATATACTGTGGTGGGTTAGGGAGACCCACTCCTTTGGAATAGAACCTTCTAATAACTGGTTGTCTGTTAATTATGGTTGCTTTAAGTCATATTCTTTTATTGATAGAGACCCTTAGTGGACTGTTGGCGAAAGTGGTACAGAAATATTAAATAGCATTGACTAGAGCTTTAAAGTAAGTAAGGAAGACCAAAAAGAGGTCCCAAAGCCCATTTCCCAGTGGAGAGATGTCTCCCAAATCTTCTTTATGTGATTGCAGACTTATTTGACCATGCTCTTGATTACTGAACCCTTGCACCAAATAACCTGTTGGACAGAATGCATATTCATTTTTATGAGGGAGAGCCAAGAGCTTCACCAGAGGTCATAGGAGAGAACTCATAAATCCATCCTGCAGAGAGTCTAGCAAGCCTTTGGTAACATTTCATGCTGGCTCTCTGTGGGCTCAGTTGCTCTTCTATGCTCAGCAGAAGGGGGACATCATCAATTTTGGCAGATGTGGCTAGCAGTGGATGCCGTGGGTGTCTAGCATGGGAAAATCATAATGTCAATATCCTACACCAGTATCTACAGAGATTTTCCAATATGGTCTATCCAGAGTCCTGGAAGCAACCCCAAATGGACAGTTGAAGAGGGACCTTGAGTGGCCTTTGTTATAGTTACCAGAAGACTGGTTTTATTTCAGAGGCAATTAAATTAAAATGTTTATTAGAGTGAAGGTCTCCATCCTGTATTTCTTTCTGGCATTCAGCCTTCTGAAAAACTTAAGAATCCTTGTAATGTATAGGGGTGGACATAAACACTGAGGTGTGGGATGGTGGTGTTATAAATCATTAACTGATCCATAGTGGTTTGTAGCACTTTAAATCTGCCTTATTCTCGAGCAGAAATATCACGTTATCCAACTCCTTTTCAGTATCATTATTATTGAATGTAAAAAAAAATAAACAGTTCATTGAAACAATAGATATAGCTGCAAATGGTATAAGCAGGAATTGCCCATCTAATGCATACATTACAGAAAAGTTTCATTTAATCATTCATATAGCAAATATTTATTTAGCACGTATTATGTGCCAGGTAGTGTGTTTAGACTATAGGAAAAAAAAAAAAAAGAACAAAGACATAGCTTCTGACTTCAAGGTTGTCTCAGTCAGTTTGGGTTGACAGAAAAGTCAAGATAATTACAAGATCTTTTGCCATCAGGCTTATCCTAACAGGGAAAAATTAATGCTTGGTTTTTTTCTCCAACTCTTCCCTTAGCCTTTACATCTATCCCAATCAGACTAGATGTTTTTCTGCTTTTCCTTTCCTTTTCTATTTTCTTGATTTCTTTCCTTTATGTTTCCCCTTTGAGATCATAAGTCTAATTTTAGTTCCCAGTCATTCTTTAATAGGGGTAGCATCCTAGGTGGTCTATGTTTGATGTTTTTGCTCTCCTGTGATATGTCATACTTAATTAACTGTCACCTTCACTATTAATATTAACTGAGATATTAATTTGATGAATTTTAATTTCTCTTAATCATAGCATCATTTTGATCCTTCATTGGATACTTCTTTAAAATGATACATGATACACAGTGCAGGAGGGACATATTAATAGTACATTAAAGTGTTTTTAAAAAACTCTTTAGTAATTGCATGTTTTCCTGGTAAGAATATCTGTTTCTTGAACAGGTGTAGGCACCCTGATTCCTTTGTTAGTAAATGGATGTTTTGTCTTGATCACCTCCTGACTCTGTTTTGCACTTTCAAATGAAAATACTTTCAAATTTAAGAAATGTTTCTCTCCAGAAGAATTCTCCAGGGTCTGCTGCATTATCTGACTGGCAAGGGCTCTGTACTATTAATGGAGGCATCAAAAATATAAATGTGAAGGTTTGGTCTGTTTGGTAGCAGAGTCTGTAAAGAGCTGGTGCCCAGGAGGAAAGAGCTGAGTCCAAGGGTAACTAAACTATCAAAAGAAGTCTGATCTATTTGCAGACTGTTTTTTCTCTCTTTTCCTCTTATTCATTAAAAATTTTTTTTTGTTTTTCTATAATTCCTTCTGCATCCCCCTCCACCCTCGTTGTTGTCCTGCATCCTTCCGGCACTTCCCCATCCCTCTATATACATTGAAAAACTGATGAAGATGCCCACGGATTGCTTCCCTCAACCCCCCACATCTCTGAGACATGATTGGCACAGAGATTAAACCTGATGCATTTTTATGATGAGTAGCATCACTCAAGCCCAGTCACCTGGATGCTGGAGACCCAGGAACACAATCATTCCTGGCTCCTTGGTTCTGATGTAGGCAAGTGATGTCAGATAATGGCTGTTTTCAGGCCTTCAGTTCCCTTAGGAAAGGGAGAATGACAGGAGCCCTCCTTCCTTCCTAGTCCCAGGATCGTGGCAGGGAGCATTTTGAGCCCAGAAGGCCAGGAACTCAGGGAAGACAAAGACAAGTATGGTCACACAGGCAGCCTGCAGCTGGGGCTCACTCACCTCCAAGTACACCACCCAGGGCATCACCAAGGTGGCCACCAGCAGGTCTGCCACAGCCAGGCTCACCACCAGGTAGTTGGTGGTGGTCTGCAAAGCCCGTTCCTTCAGCACTGCCACACACACTAGACCATTGCCGAAGACGATGGCCAGGATGAGCGCACAGTAGGAGAGTGCATAGTAGGTATGTGGGTGGCCCCGGCTGGCCGCTGTGGAGTTCTCTGCCCCACAGGTGGAGTTGATCTGGCTGCTCAGCTGGTTCAGAGGCGCCATAGCCCAGAGGGAGAAGAGTGACCCCAGTGGATTTCCTGGGAGGAGACAGAAAACAATGTTGGTAAAACTGGACTCTTTGGAGCTTGGCTGCTTGGGTACATTTTTATGTATTGTTTCAACAAATATTTATGGAGCACTTCCTATATGCTTGGTACTGTTTTATGCACTGGAAATACAGCAATGAAAAAAAAATTCCTGCCCTCATGTTGGGGCCCACTGGGGGAGGAGAATACAGTAAGAAGTAAGATAAATAAAGGATGTAGTATGGAAGAGAATATAGTAAGAAACTAGATAAATAATGGATGTAGTATGTTTGGTGATATGCATTTTGGAGAATGATAAATCAGAGAAGGAGGTAAGGAGATGGGGAGGATTTTGTGTGTGTGCCTAGGGTATCTGAGGGAAATTTTTAATCAGGGTAATCAGGAAGCCTTGTGGAGAAGGTGACAACTGAGTCAAGACCTGGAGGACATGAGGAAGCCAACCATGCAGATATCTGCAGGAAGAGTGGTCCAAGCAAAAGGGATAGCAGGTACAAAGGCAGGACAAGCTGGTGTGTGGAAGGCAGAAGGGAGACCAGAGTGGCTGGAGCCAAGTGGGATGGAGAGGTTGTGTAGGACCATTGAAAGAGCTATGCTTGGATTCTGAGTGGAGAGCTGTTGATGGAGAGCTGTTGCAGGATGAGAATCCCAGCTCTGCCATTTCCTAGTGCTGGGCCTTGGGCATGTTACTGCACCTTTCTGAGCTTCATTTTCCTCCTCTGTAGAGTGGAGGAAACAGTGGAATCCATTCCATAAGTTTTTTTGTGAGGATTAAGTGAGCTGTTAAATATGTAAGATATTGAAAGCTATGATACCTAGAAAGCTATTTTCTCTTACCTGTTTCTCTGAGCTTCCCATCCCCCTTTCCTTGTTTTCTCTCTACCCTCTCTGTGGCCCCCATTTGCCTTTTGCCCTGCCTCCCTCTGTCTCTGCCTTTAGTTTCCCATATCTCTCTTGTATTTTGAGTGGGGCGTGGTAGGTGTGGGATGCTGGCTTGTGGGAGAAAAACTCAAGAGTAATGGAGTATAGAGGCAGTGCAGTTGTTTTTATACTTAGGGAAAAATCCATGTGTGGAATTTTACTTGAAACCTCCTAATTTTAAAAGATTGGTTACTAATTAAAAAGATGTTTAAGCCCTATGAAGTCCCTTCTCCCCCCACCCCCAAAATCCCATGTCCATGGGCCAATGACCCATGATCATAAATTTTCAACTTCTGATGTGATCCAAAGCCCTCACTTTTCAAACAGGGAAATTGAGACCCAGAGAGATGAGTAACATATCTTAAGTCATAAAGCTGATTAGAGCCAGAACTGGCATGCAGCCCTTCTGATTCTTCCAAAATTCTCCTTTGGCATCTGAAAGCCATAACAACGGACCTGTCAGCATCCCACTGGGATGAAAAAACCCTCAAACTGTGGGGACTTTGGACTTAGGGTAGGAAAGGTATCAGAACCCATCAGCTTCCCCTGTGACACCAGCCTCTTGGGGCCAGCCCTAAACAAGGGACTCTGGGCTCACAGCCAGATTTGTGTGTGTCTGGGGCTGGGGTGGGGGTGGGGAGGGAAGGCAACAAAAATCACCATGTCCCTGTAGAAAAATATGGAAATGCCTGTGCATTAAAGCCTTGTGTGCTGGAAGACGGACTCCTGCCATGGGATCTGTGCTTTAGAGGGTCCCACTCTGGACCCCCTCTGTCATGTCCTCCCCACGGGATGAGGTCATTGCTCTCCCACAGCACCGAGGAGCAGGTCCACCAAGAGTTCACGCTTTATTCTAAACCACACTCTGGGCACCAAGATCACAGAATTCTCTGTCCAAACTGCATGGAGCCTGTTTCCAAAACACAGGCCCTATTCTGGATCTGTCAACCTGAGGGTAGACTGTGTCATGTATGTTTGGGGCCCCTGAGCTCAAGAGGTAGCTCGTTGGGGGAGCTCAGATGAGTAGCCTGGGTACAGCCTGAAGTAGGGAGAGAAGAGGATGGAGTGCCTGGGGAAGGATTTGGGGTGGAAGGGACCTTCTCCTGCCCTCTCACATTTTGTTTTGAACTCTTAAGGACCTAGGAATCCTAAATTCAAACCTGGCCTTCCAGATGGTCACAGAGGTATATTTTTTAAGGCAGGAGTATTAAACATTTTATTCACTGGTTTGTTGGTTATAACTAAAATACTTAGACAAGGAGTATATGGGCCTCCATGGGAACACTTGCTCCAGGCCCTGGCAGAGGTAGAGGCTGCCTTGGTGGCCAGGCTTTGCTCTCAATCCTGGGATCTGCAGCTCCCCCGTCGATGAGGGAATTGGCCTAATCATGTATGTCATTTTGTGCCTCATTTTTGAAATGTTTCATCCTGGAATGTGTGTAAGTGTTAAAATGAACAAATGATTGTAAGGGGCCGACTTGGAATGAATTCAGAGAATTGTTTTAAAGAAAATTGTTCTTTATCTTGGCACACTGTACTCAATAAATTTTAAAACATAATAATAGTTTTTGATAATAATTATAATTATTTGGAAAGGGCAGCTGCTACCCTGGAGATAGAAACACTGCTGCCAAGAGCTTTTTGAAAAATACAATGCCTTCTGATTTTTCGCGGATATTTCTACCTTTGAGGCCAGCTCAAACCCAGAACACCTTTCCTTCTGCAACTGGACCAATTGGGAAAACAGTGGCCAGAAATCAGTCTTTCGTGGGGTCTGCAGTTGGCTAATGATGTCTTAGCTGGATCTTGCCTGATGGGTAAGATGGAAGCACAAAACCTTAGGGATGTTTGTTACCATCTTGGACTTTTTACTCTGTTGAGGTTTGACAGCTACTTAAAGATCATACAGCTTAGTGTCAATGGCTAATTAAACAAAAGGAAACCCTCAACTCTGAAAATTGATTGTGAGCCTGATGTTGGAATCATATTTGTTTGGATTTCTGATGTATTATTATTTTTGCATTGCTTTGTCGCTGGTCTTAGGTTTGGTGTAGTACTAGGTGGGTGTAAGCCTTGGTTGTCCAGGCAGTTCCTGATGATTGCTGTGGTGGATGGAAGCAGAAAGTGAGTGAAAGGCTGGATTACTCCCCGCTTCTCAGCTAATTGTTTCAACTCTCTCCCTCCTTAGAGCTTTCTTTCGTCTTTTTTTTTTTTTTTTTTTAAACCAGCATTGCTTGGGCGCCTGGGTGGCTCAGTTGGTTAAGCGACTGCCTTCGGCTCAGGTCATGATCCTGGAGTCCCAGGATCGAGTCCCGCATCGGGCTCCCTGCTCGGCGGGGAGTCTGCTTCTCCCTCTGACCCTCTTCCCTCTCGTGCTCTCTCTCATTCTCTCTCTCTCAAATAAATAAATAAAATCTTAAAAAAAAAAACAAAAACAAAAACAAACCAGCATTGCTTATATAACACAGAGCTGGGTTGGGCTTTTTCCTTTCTTTTTCCCTCTGATAAATATATTACCAGATAGCAAACTGGTTTCAGGTAGGAAGAAGCAGGAAGCCTGAAGAATTTGTTTACTTAATAATCAACTCTTTAAGTGATTCGTACTGATAGCCTGGTCTCCTCGTCAGCAAAATGTGGATATCATACCCACTCCGTGGAGTTATTGTGAAGATCAAGTAATACTGTATATGTAAAGTCTTGGCACTACTGACAATTGGGGCTGGATCATTTTTTTTGGAGGGGTCGTTGTCTTGCGCCTTATAGGATGTTTAGCAGTATCCCTGACTTGCACATACTAGTACCAGGAGCACTCCCCGTCGCCCAGGCTGTGACAGCCAAAACGGTCTCCAGACATTGTCAGATGTCTCTTGGGGGACAAAATTGTTCTTCCAATTGAGAATCATGGCTTTAACATAATGCTGGCACAAGCACTTGAAGTACTGTGGCTTTTATTGTTAAAGGGGAAGTGGGAATAAGTGCAGGGGTCAAGTAAGCTACAATTGCAGAGTGGCTAAGGGACTTGGAAATTAGGAGATTACTGGCGACCTCAGCAAAGAGTGTTAGCAGTTAAGGATGGACGAGGGGTGAGAAAGTGGAGAAGGCAAGGACTAGAAGATTATGGCTGGCCTTACTCTTTTAAGATTCATTATATATAGCACTATTCACAAATTTTAATGAGCCTTTGAACTTCTTACAGAGTATTGATTTATCTTGGTCTTTATAGTTTATTCAAGCATCTCTGAAAGTGAGTGCATAATTTATTTTGTGAAAAGCAGAGGTACAGAGAGTAGTCAGGTCCCCATCAGCTATGGCATACATCTGGCTTCACTGATACTCAGTCCCTCAGTGCTGAGCTACATTCTGCCTGGAATGTTTGTGGGGTGCCTCTTTGGCACTCAGTTCCATACCAGGCATGTTAGGAAGATACTCATCAAGGATTACCAGGTTTTAATTGTTTGTTCCCTTTCCTTAAGAATATTGAATTAGGCAAAAGCCAAACATAAAAAAAATCAATCTCCTTCTGAAAACAGTGGTCACCATCTCTCCTGTTTACTACCATGTGCAGGGTACTAGTATTTTACACATATTATCTCATTTTAATATTTATAGCAGCCCTGAAGTTCGATATTGATATCCCTTTTTTATAGATTAAAAAACTGAGTCAAAGAGAGGTTCAGTAACTTTCTCAAGATTATATAATGTGTAGGGGGCTGTATTGAGCCTAGCTTTGATTTTGGGTCTCCTTAAATATCAAACTCACAACTTATTTAATGTGTCTATGCTGGGGGTGGACATTGATGTATGGAGTCATTTCCGATAAGAGAAGGTTTTTCCTAAACCCAGAACAGAACACCTTAAAAGCAGGGTTCTGTGACCAGATCTTCACTTGCATCAGATCCCTGTCTTCTGCCATCAGTTACATCCTGACCTCTAGTCTACAAAGCTTTTCTGGTTCTGGGCTTCAGTGTAGACTTTCTATATTGTCTGAAAAAGTTAATAATTATAGCTAAAATTTATAATCATTATCGTATTTAAACCTCACAACAACCTGATAAAGGAAGTAGGTGCTATTATTACCCCCATTTTGCAGATGAAGAAAGTAAGTAATAGAAAGGTTAATTATCTTGCTGGGGTCATACAACAATAAATGGTGGAGCTGATTCAACCCAAGATCTACCTGTTTCTAGACTTTACATTCTTAACTACTCCACTATTGAGGTGAGGGAGACAAACTTGAAATGGAGACTCATTTTAAAACCTTGCCTTTTCAGAGCACCTGACCAAGCTCCGTGAAGTCAACGCAGGTGCACACTGCACATAGAAACAGTGGGAGGTACATTGTCATTATTATTAGAGGTAGTCTTTAGCATTTCTATGGCACTTTATTCTTGAAAATTGCTGTCTAGTTTACTTTCCTAATGAAGATCCACAAGGGCATTAAAATACATAGCACATTTATATATTTGGGCATATTTACATTGTTGGCAAATGTATAGAGAAAAACCATAGCTGGCCAATGAGATCCAATAGCTAAGGTTATATACATTTTTTCCCCTCAAATTAAACCTGCCCTGTAAAACAGAGAATTCCCACTTTCCATAACAACTTTGAATCACCAAACATTTTATCATTTTAAGGAGAGATAAAATGGGAACTCAATGGATCAGTCAATCAATAAGCAAATATTAATCAATGGCAAACTTCAGTGCATTAGATATTGAATTTAATAATGAGTAAGGTCCATTTGGTATTTGCTTTAATTCATATTCCATAATAAGCAGCCTTCTGTATAGATGCTTTAATATCAGGCATTCATTTGGATACTGTCAGTATTTTCCTTGCTTGACATGCCTGCTCACTGCTAACCATGCAGACCTTTGAAAATGTTCAACTAAAAATAAACAAGTGTCTGAGCAAGGATCTTTTTCATATTTGCTTCTCTTTGGCTACAAGAGATCCAATGGTGTGTCAAGCAGCGATTCTTCACTCATACCCAAGGACAGACATCTTACTGACCTTTTAGCATCAGTAAGCAAAGGGCTTCCCCTATAAAGTGCAAACAGACATGCAGAATGAGTTTAGAATCCAAGTTCCACTTTGCTATTGCTGCTTTATTATTTGTGTGTACATTTTGATAGTATTCGATTAAACTAAATGCATGAGCTGGAACAAATGCCTAATTGCAATGACTTCCATTGACCCAATAAGCTACAATAAGTAATGAAAGTCCAACAATTAAAAAACAACAATATCCTCAAAATCATATGCTATCATTAAAGAAAACATAAACAATCATCATCTCAAGTACTACATATCTCTGTTGGGAATAATTGGATTCTGACTTGGAAACAGCCTGTCTTTAAATAGACCATTGAAAACAGTGCCTCTCCAAACCCTCAGCCCTGGATTACCAGGATGCTAAATTGGGGAGTTTAAAATAACAGACCCTTTACAATTAAGTAAGACCCTTAAGGGGAATACAATCAACTTCCATACAAATCCCAGGGATAGTAACAGCTTTTTATTTTCCATCTTTTAATTCTGCCTTCTAGATATAGCTTCTAGAGCCCATGAAGATCTAATTTTGGGGGAAAAAGAGAAAGAGAACAGGTTTCTATTGTCAAAAAATGAGGAAAAAATGAAAACAGTTTCCTTTGGGCTTCAGGTTTTTAAATAAGAGAAGGTACAGAGTTTTAATGCATATTCTTAGAGAACCACAGAACCCCAAGCTGGTTAAATAACCTTCCAGGAAAATGCTGTGTATTAAATTAGAAACAAAAAGAAAAATTACTTACCCTGAAAATTTCTTCTGATTTCTGGAGACTGTGGAGTTTAGCACCTCAGCTCCTGCAGTCACTTACTGACAGCAGACATGGCCAAGCAAAGCAAACTTTGCCTTTCCAAGGATACAGAAACTGTGGAGATGAACAAAAAGAAAATCACCCATTTTTGCCTCTAAGGTGAAATCACTTGTGGGCTGCTCTTACAGCTTTCCTATTAGACCTTACTGCATGCTTCATAGCTGCTTTCAAATTCATGCGTTTTCTCTAGAGGATTTGGGAGGGACCCTAAACTGATCAGTGCTTGGGTCAGCCCTTCAGAGGCTCTGTCCTTGGTGCTGAAAGCGAGGTGTAGCAGGCAGAAGCAGGATCCGTTTTCTATCTCGCTCTCCTCTTTTCCCTCTGAGCCTCTATCTGCTGCGTGCTATGCTTTTTTAGTACATGTGTGTTTTCCCCTCAGTGCTCTTTTTATCCCAGTCATTCCACTGTCTTTCCTTCTATGCTTTAATTTCTCTTGAATAACTCTAACCTTCCTCAGCTTAATTGCCAGGGCAGCTTTTGGTGGGTTGTAAAGATGATTGGTACAGAAGAAGCAACAGATCAACAAATTGATACCACAAGTGGTTAATATAAATCAGTACAATTTAAAACACAATTGACAGAATAATTGAACTTGGAGGTGTAAGCCTGTCTGGGAAAAGAAGGTTAAAGGAAATATATTACAGTGGAAGCAAAACTGAGGCATGGAATATAACTGGTGATAAAAAGATGAGATAAGCTTAATACTGTGAGAAATGTTAAATATCTGTTTAACATCACTCCTTGCATTTAGAGAACTCTACAAAAACATTTGCTGATTCATTCTCACTGCTCTTCTGAGGTATATGTGAGTAAGTTTTCTTAACTCAACTTTAGAACTAGCTAAAGTGGGATGCAATTAAGGACAATGTCAGTAAATCTCTGAAGCAGCACTAGAACTTAATCTTACTATGGTCACCTATTCATATAGCATCTTACCATGGAATCTTAACTATTCCCTGTTCTCTTGCTCTTCTTCCTTCAGACAGGGTGGCAATTCTTTCACTCCTTTCTCTGCCAACCGTGGATGTGCTTGGCAGCTGCAGTGCAGACTGTCGTGGGGAAGCTAGTCCTAGTTTGACTATGATGGAGACCTCTGCTGGCTGAGAAAAAGGAGCAGCCGCAGCAAGGTTTATATACGGCTTTTACTAACAACCACATTAATTGAGCATATACTATTAATCAGTCATTCTGATGCATGCTCTCTTTTAATCCTTTCAACAACCCTAAAAGGTAGGTACTATTTTTATATCCCTAATTTACAGATAGGAAAACTGAGGCTTAGAGAGGTTAAAATAATTTCTGAAGGTCACAGAGCTGACACATAGTGGAGCCTGGATTTGGATCCAGACATCTTAATTCTGGAGCAAGTTCTCTTAACCACCGTGCTATAATTCTTCAAAAGGTGAAAATTTTAGGTTTCCCAGGAGACTGACAATATGTCATAGAGAATAATAATTATAATGACAAAATGATGATATCAATGATACAATATTTGTATGGTGACTTATAATTTATAAAGCATTTTCTCATTCATGTTCTTGTCTGCCCCATCTTACAGAAATCCTCATGATGCCCATCTTTACAGAGACTGTTATGGATTGAATTGTATCCCTCCACTCCCCCATTCCCACCCCAAATTCACATATTAAAATCCTTAACTTCAGAACATGACTATATTTAGAGATAAAATCTTAAAAGAGGTGACTAAGTTAAAATAGTGTCCTTACTCCAATCTGACTGGTGTCCTTTTAAGAAGCCAAAGAGATACCAGGGAGTGACATGCATAGAAAAGGCCACATGAGGACACAGCAAGAAGGCAGCCATCTGTAAGCCGAGGAAAGAGACCTCAGGAGAAACCAAACCTGCTGACATGTTGAATTTGGACTTCTAGCCTCCAGAACTGTGAAAAAATTAATTTATGTTGGTCAAGCCACCCAATCTGAGGCATTTTGCTATGTCATCCCTAAGAAACTAATACAGAGTAGAGTAGAGAGAGTAGACACCATATCGAAGGTTGCTTATGATTTATAGGGCATACGTACATTGTTATGTGGCATAGTGATATTGAATGTGCCCTAAAACTGGAACTCCCAGCTTGAATGTGAACCCTGAGTTTCTTCTTCTGTGGGTTAGGGGATCAAGAGAACCTGTACTGCCCAGGGTTGGCATGTCTGATATGTAAAATCAGAGAGGGTGCGAGTAGATTGAAGCAGTGGTGTATTAAAAGTTCAAGGTCTCCGGCACCTGGGTGGCTCAGCTAGTTAGACATCTAACTTCTGCTCAGGTCATGATCTTGGGGTCCTGGGATCAAATCCCACATCGGGCTCCCTGCTCAATGGGGAATCTGCTTGTCCCTCTGTCTCTTTCCCTCTGCCCCTCCTCCCACTCGTGCTCACTCTTATTCTCTCTTTCTCAAATAAATACATAAAATCATTTTTTAAAAAAAGTTTAAGGTCTTAACTGCTCATTTTTAGTACCATTGTTCCACCTTCGAGTATCCTTTGTTTATTTTCTTTAACATTTGAAAATATTGTGTCTAATGATAATGCTGCTCTGATAATGCCTGAATGTAACAGGGAAGGCCACATTTCTAAACTTTCTATGTTGGGATCCCATGGTGTATCCTCACAGGGCAGCTATAAATGTTGCTGGCAAAAATTTCCTCCACATTTTTGTAGTGCCTTTTTTAGGCAAAGTTCAAAGGAAGATAAAGGGGGACAAACATTCTTATTCCAATTCTATATAGGAGCAACAGATAGAGGAGTTAACTGCCATGCCCAAAGTCACAGCTCTAGGCAGTCACCTCAGGCTGGATCAGGTGGCTCACTGGTAGACTCCCTGACTGCCTTGGTGAATAGAAGGGAATTCATATAGGAAATGAAAGGGGGTGGTGAGTGAGGCAGTCCTTTCTCTCAGGACAAACATGTAGGTGAAGATCAGCAATTGCTCCTTTTAATCTGACACTTTTCATTCATACAACATTGAACAAGTTTAATTATGTTAAGTAAATGGAACTCTTATTCATGATTGGCATTGAAGATTTTGAGATCTGCCTTCTGGGAAGAACTCCAGGACGCCTACAGAACAGACATACTTGGGCAAAAATCAAGAAAAATGCAGATCATTTTCCTCAACTTCCTTCCAGGAACCCATCTCAATAGCATGACTGGAACTTTCTCACATACCAGCCAACAGTGCTTCATGAGGGAAGTCTTTATCTCTTGAATCTGCAATGGGAGGTTTGGAGCAAGAGTTAAGAGGCGGTGGGTTTCTGATACATAGGTGTGCTCAGTGGTTTTGTTTCAAAGGGAATTGTTGTGAAATCTGTGGTAGAAATATTCCCTTCTCATTTTTGCAGTATTGTTCCAGGGCAGCAATTGTTTGGTTTCATCATTGGAATCTTACTTTCAGCACCAAAGATCGAGGGCAACATGCCGTTTTTGCACCACTTTAAACTTGCACAGAGCTCACACCCAGCAAGACAGTGTGGAGACCAAATGTGGAGGTGTGGGGAGCCAATTTAGAAGGCCTTGCATGAACAGAAGAACATTTTGTTTCCTTGTCTCACCACAAGTAGCATTTCTCACAGTGAACTGGAAGATTCGATTATGATGATCTTCAACTGCATGAGTACCGATCTAGCCCGTTGCTGTGTTTTTCACTGGAATCAGACCTCATGTTGTAGGGTGCAAATGTAAGTTGGCAAATGCAGTAAGTGGTCCAGACAGTATGGTTGCTTCTTCCTGATCCCAGGCCCTATTCCTCTCCAATGACACTGTGGTCTTGCCTTAGATGAGAACTATCTGAGAAAGCCTTAGGTCTTATGTTTGAATTCACTCTGCTGCTGTCATAAATTTTTCAAAAGAGAAAAATAGATCAATTCATTTATTATTGGCCAGTACTAGGCTCCAATCTTGATTCCTTCCTACCAGAGAATGGCAGTAAGTAACATATTAGGCTTCCCAACCAATCAGGTTAGTATCCACTCCACTCTTTTACAGGTAGCAGAGTGAGGGTAGGGAAGAAAGTGATAGTTGTTTTTATATTCAGATCTACTGTTCTATGTGTTGTATCCTATGTCCTTTTTTATATATATACATCCTTCTTCATTTTCTAACTATTTTCTTCCTGTTTTATCCTACCCTTTATCAGATAATCTCTTATTCTTCTAGCTTTTCCTCAATATCTTCCCATGTGCTCTATATTTCTTTTCTTCTTCCCCAAAATACATTTAAATGGGAATGGGGTTGGGCTAGAATTAGAAAATTTGTATCATGATTAACTTATTATTTGTTCAAAAAGGATTTTGGGTTGGTGAGTATGGCAGATTATATTTCCCAAGGATGACCACAATAGTATCTCCCATCCCTCATGCTCTTCTGGAATTTTGTCACTTCACCATCAAGAGGTGGAGTCTCAAGTCTCTCTTCTTGAACGTGGCAGGTTTTTGTAACTGCTTCAACTAATAAAGAATGGCAAAAGGGACATTATGTTATTTCTAAGGCCAGGCCATGAAAATGCCATGTACTTCCATTTTGTTTTCCTGAGACACTTGCTTTTAGAACTCAGTCATCATGCTATGAGAAAACACAAGCAGCGCAGGGAGGGGCCTACATGGAGAGGAACCAAGATGGTTGTCCCACAGACCTGGCTGAGCTTCCAGATGAAAACCAGCACCAACCTTCCACCCATAAGAGTGAGTCATTTTGAAAGTGCCTCCTCCAATCTCCAACTAAACTGTCCCAGTTGAGGGCATGTGGAACAGAGACAAGTTGTCATGGCAAAGCTCTGCCCAAATTTCAGATTCATGAGCAAAATAAATGGCTGATACTGTTTTAATAATTTTATTGTGGGGAAGCCTGGGTGGCTCAGTTGGTTAAGCGACTGCCTTTGGCTCAGGTCATGATCCTGGAGTCCTGGGATCGAGTCCCGCATCGGGCTCCCTGCTCAGCAGGGAGTCTGCTTCTCCCTCTGACCCTCCCCCCTCTCATGTGCTCTCTCTCTCTCTCTCATTTTCTCTCTTTCAAATAAATAAATAAATAAATAAATAAATCTTTAAAAAATTAATTTTATTGTGTAGCAATAGATAATAGATACACTGAGACTCAATCTTTCCAGAACTTGTTGTATTTAGTGTTCAGAAAAGCATGTCTCAAATTCTATCAAATCCCATCACATTTTGAAACAATTACCACTTTGTTATTTAGTGTGTTTTGTTTGAGTCTCAGATGCTGTTTCTCTTAAAAGTTTTATAAAATCTTGTTATTCAAAGTATGGACCACGGACCAGGACCAGCAGCATCAGCTTCACTTTGTAAGCTGCTAGAAATGGAGAATCTTGGGTCCCACACCAGACTTAATGAATCCAGAATCAGCATCTTAATAAGATGCCTAGGATATTCATTAAAGTTTGAGAAACACTGGTATAAAGAACAAGCTTGTAAAACAGGTTGCAGGTATAGACACTAGACAATTTATTGTTTGCTTTTATTGCCACCCCAACTGTATGTGTGGAGGGTTGGGAGATGAAGGAGATGGAGGACAAATGTTACGACAGAAGTAGAAATGGCTGGGAAGTGAGGACCTGGGAGCCCAAAAGGAGCCTTGAGACTCTAGATTGTGTGAGGTATGTTTCAATTGTTTTACTCTTGGGGGTTTGGGACATTATGGAGAATAAGATGGAGAGATAGTAGAGGTACTTTACTTTTTTCATAATTGACAACATTCTATTATAGAATAGACTGTGCTTGTCTTGAAAATAATATATATGTTTATTTTGTAAAAATAGTTTTAAAGCCCTTTAGGAATTCCCAGGAGGAAATGTTCTCTGAGATCGGAAATAGACTATTATTATTGTTGCCATAAGTTGGGTTTGAGTGTTCACACACCATGCCTCTCTTGGGTAAGTGACTTTATAATGGTTTGATCCCTGCCCGAGAGTACAAAGGAGCCCCTTTATCTTCATATCTGATTTTTCAAGATACTCAGCATGTATGAAGTATATCTATAGTCCATTCTCTACAGGTTACATTTTCTAATCCTCAAAAGTTTAGTTCTTACCAGCAGACATGACTTGTAGAATTTTGTCTGTTAATGACAATAATTTCACATTCAGTGGTAGTTTTTGTTCCCTCCACAGCCCCTTAGCAAACTTGTTATTGATGTCCAGATACTGCACTGCTCTGATTGAAATATGGTCACTTCCAGAGAAAAATGATGGACAATTAAAAATTGATGGTTTGAAAAAGGTCAAATGCAACCATCAAAACAAGGGTATTTGTTGTTGTTAGAGCTCTTGAGGGAGTTAAAAACTCAAATTTATTGGGATGGTATCCTTATTCCTGGAAATGGCTATTTCCTCTTCTTTCCTGTCTTATTTTCTCTTAAGAGAAGATTTTTCTCTCTCAAACTGGTTTCAACTCTTTTTGTGTTTAGTATGCCATATAAAAGGGCTGATGGTCATCAGGCTCTGATTATATTAGGGTACTTAGTAGAACTATAACTGGTAGCTTAGGGAAGTGGATTGTGCTTATATCCATGCTGACCACACTTCTGAAATGAGACACTAGACAATATCAATGTAGTCATGCTGCCTATGCCTTAGGAATAGAAAAGGAGAGGAAAATATGTGAGTATATCCCCCTGCTCATAAAGGTATCCAACTGTGCTTTCCAATATACAAAGGGAAGAATCAAGTTTATTATTTTGGCTGGAGCTTTGTCAATTAACAGAAAATCCCCCTTCTCAGCTCAACTAAATGATAAGAAGTTGATTATCTTACAGAAGTTCAGAGGTAGGTGACTTCACACTAATTCATCAGGAATCATTTCTTTCCTTCTGTTCTGCTAATCTTAGCATATAGATGTCCTCAGACTGGCTTGCTGCATGGTCACAAGATGGCTGCATCAGCTCTAGGTCTTCATATTCTTGCACAACAGGTAGAGAAAGAGACCTGCTTATAAGATTGAAGAAGCCTTGAGACGCCTGGGTGGCTCAGTCAGCTAAGTGTCCGACATTTGATTTCAGCTCAGGTCATGATCTCAGGGTTGTGAGATCGAGCCAGTGTCTGGCTCTGTGCTGGGTTAGAGCCTGCTTAAGATTCTCCCTCTCCCTCTGCCCCTCCCCACACTGCGCTCACTCTCTCTCTCAAATCTCTCAATAAATAAATAAATAAAAATAAAAAAAAAAGATTGAAGAAGCCCTGTCCCAAAGCCCCTCAGCAAATTCTCTTTATGTTTCATCTGTCAGATTTACATCACATGCCCATGTTTGAACCAATTACTAGCAAAGAGATGAGAACACAGCTATTGACATTTATCAGGACATTCCTGAGTCACAGGGGAAAAGACTGGGTGCCTGAACAAAATATGAAGTTTTGTTAGCAAACAAAAGGGTAGGATGTGGTGAATGGCTACCCTTGAAATTAAAATGGACCCCCAGCACTGTTGTTAAGGAGAATCACCTATAGTAGCATTAAAATGATTTTAAAAAGAACAACAATCATGCCACTCTTAATTAATTTTATTATGCAAATTTCATTCTAGTCTTTGTCCACATGTTGTATACTTTTACGTAGTTGAAATCTTAATTTTATAGTCTATGTTTACCATGCAAATTATTGTGAATAATATTTGTACACATTTTACATTATTGTTATCACCTTTAATGACTAAATTCTCTTTTATTGAGTTGATTTTAATCCAGCCTCTATCATTTGAACCTTTTATTATGATTAATACAACTTCCAGAAAACTTTGTAAGGGATATTTGTATTAAATGAACATGAAGCATGAGGTTTGTATCAGCACATTAGGAAGAGCAAGGACAAGTAGCTGAGAGATCATCAGACTTGGAGTCTGAGATAAGAGTTTTGTCTTAACCCTGCTACAAGCTGGCTGTGTTCCTTTTCACTGACTTACTAATTTTGGGGGCCTCGGTTTCCTTTCTTGGAAAAAATGAGTTTGGAATAAATAACATCTAAGATCACTTCCAGCTCCTGTTATCCATAATTTTATGAATTCTAAGATCCTCTGAAAAGCCTGAGTGCTTGGGCCTCAGGCTAGAATACTGACTTATTAGAGGCATCAAGATTGAACACTGGTGGCCACATTATACCTGTAGAAAACTTGGGTTTAGCCAGCTCATTTTTATGTAAAGTAAATGCAAGTACTTTTTAGATAGAACATGCACTATCCATTTAGACTGCAGTGTTCTCTGCTGTTGTTTTACATAAGGATGCTTCATAGTCTCATAGTCCTTGTCTTGCCCCTGAAGGCCTTTGAGTTTGCAACCCCTGGAAGAAGGTGAGACTGGTGATTCAATGAATCACCCACCTGCACTCAGCACCTAGCTTTCCATGGAAGTTTTCATTTGGAGTATTGTTGAAAGGCAGCCTTATTTGTTCGCAAGATCCAGTGATGTTTTCCATGTTATGCACATAAACACCTTGTCAGGCACCAGAGACAGGTTGGAGAGGATGATTGATGGGAGTGGGCTTGTGAAATCACACCTGCTGTCACAGCAGATGGGGAAAAAAGCCGGAGTAACCTGTGGAATTGCTGATCCTTTTTGAAAATTCACTCCTAAAAACATTATTTTAGTTCTTTTACATACTTTAGAAAGAGCCAGTATCACAAACTGGGCTCTAGGCGAGTGACTACTCTATGAGTTTTCAGGAGTGTAATTTCAATAAAATAACAAGAAGCCTTCAACAACCAGGTGAACTGGTATTTGAGCTCTGAGGTGGTGAGGCAACTCTTTCTTTGCCAGGCAAAAAAAAAAAAAAAAAAAAAAATGTCATTCAAACTGCAATTTCTGGCTGGCTGTGCACAGGGCATATAAGCCTATCCTCAGTGAATGTTACCCCAGTCCACCCATAGCACTGCCTTTGGAGGACAGAATGCATCTTAGAGAGAGAGAGAGAGAGAGAGAGAGAGAAAGAGAGAGAACAGCGAAAGAGATGAAATTGACTTTGTACAGAGCAAACCAATGAATGGGCAATGTGAAACATGGCTATTTATAGCAACAGGGAATCCATGTGGACCCAAGGAAGTGCTCTGAGGTCACCGTTTTAACTTCATTTATTGTTGGCTCTGTCCTGCACAACTTAGCATTATGTTATCCTAATGTTACCTCATAGGCATTAAAAAAATTTATCCAACAAACTAGTTGTATCTCCACTATGTTTACTACACTGTTTTATAGAAGGTGCAAAGAAGTGTGTTTGGGTAGGGAGAATATGCACGTGTGCTGAGTTAAGCAGGGGATGAGTTTAACAGGACTAGGCAGCAGGCTACAAGGGAGAGGCGTCAAGGTAGGATATGATTAAATCCAAAGGAATCCTACAGACAGAGCTGTATATGAAGAGGGACAGGCACATCTTCTGAGTGGAATAAGACTTTCCAGAGAAGCTGGGAATTGATTTGAGTGTTACAGAGCCTAGGAGTAAGGTTTGAGCTAGGACGCAGTAAGGGAGAAAAGTTTCACATACCAGAGTCCAAAGTCTCAGGAAGTTCAATTATTCACTTCCCCAGTCCTGCATGCATGCATTCATTCATTTGTTCAACAAATACTCATTGAGCATCAGTTCAATGCCAGGCCTGTTTTAGGATTGGGGGATACAGTGGGTTATCATGACAGACAAATCCCTGCTCTGATAAGGGAGACCGAGAATAAAACCAGCAAACAAAGGAAAAGTTTCAGGTAGTGATTAGCATTATGCGGAGGGAGGTAGAATTGGGTGATGTGATGACAGTGATTGGGTGACCACAACAGAGTAGGTGCTTTCTTTGCTTCTCTGAAGATATGATGGCTAAGCGACGATCTGAACAACAGAAAGCAGCCAGCCGTGCAAAGGAGCATTCCTGGCAGAGAACAGCTGGTGCAGAGGCCTTGAGGTGGGAACATGTTTGGCACATTTGAGGAGGCCAGTGTCACCGGAATGTAGTGGATGACAGGAGGGGTGGCACAAGGTGGGACTGGAGAGGGAATATGCCAGATGGCTATAGTTTGGATTTTATTCTAAGTGGGACAGAAGACATTTGAAGGCTTAAACAGAGAAATGATATATTTAATATGCAGAGCCCTCTGGCTGCTATATATGAGAATGGGTCACAAGAGGAGCAAGAGAGGAAGCGGTGGTCAGTGAAGGGGCCAGTGTGGCAATCCAGAAGCACATTGGAGCTCCTTGGACTCCAGTGGTGGTACTGGAGATGGGGGAGAAGCGATTACATTTGGGTTGTGTTTTGGATATAGAGTTGACAGGACTTAATGATAGATTGGATGTGGCCGTGAGGGAAATGGAGTTGCCACGATAGTGACAGAATTGGACTCACTTATTAAGAATGTGCTGGTTTCTCTGAAATGCTTATGGAAGCTCTATCACAGCATTGAGCTCTCCAAACAAAAGTAAGTATATTGTGGAAATAAAGACCAACCAAACGAGAAAACCAAAAGTTATTTATTCAGAGCTCTCTAACAGCCACGGAGTCAGCCATTGTCACTAGTTTTGTGGCAGAGACTCAAAGGCAGGCAGCTTTATAGTGGAAAAACGGAAGGCTTTAGGTGTGCCTGGACAGGAGGCTGTTGGTCTAGAGAAGCTCTACGTGGGCTGGAGCGGGGTGTCCTGTGTGATTGGTCAGGGATGTGTATTTGGCTATCTGTGGTTGGTGTTAAATTGGAAGTGGGGAAAATCATTAGGGAAGTTGAGAGGCCAGTACTAAAATAACTGGAATGAAAAGAGGAATAAAAAGGATAACAAACAGTTAATGCTTCCATGTAGGGCTGGAGACAGTGGCTGAGGGGACTGAGGAGTGGCAACTTCTCTGGCCTGAAGGCTCCTTCTCCCTATCTCTCAGAAGCGTTTCTCAGTCAACCAAGCCTATACTGGGCTTCTGTTTCTCAAGCTCTACCAACACAGAGCATCCCTACTGTGTATGAGAGCCCCTTCTGGCTTGGTGGGCAGAAGTGGGGTGGGGAAGCTGGGAGGAGAGGAACACTCCCTCCTTGTACCCTAACTGGAATCTATCTCAAACACTTGCACCTTCTGTTCTTGGAGTTTGTGTGTATCTAATCCTTAGAGTCCTTTACACAAGACATAGAGGGATACAATATCAAAGTCTAGAAAAAAAAATCCTCAAATATGCATCTTAAATTTTGTTTATTCAGTTTTTCTGTGGATAAATGAATATATACACAGTTTGAATGTTTGAACAAGGCTCAGTTAGCTTTTTTGTTGAGTTCACTAAGTACATATAACTTAGATTATCTTATTGCCCTATTCCTCTTGCTACCATACTCTCAGTCAGTTCTAATTTAAAATATTCTATCCCATAAGTAAATTCATATCTGTCAGATATGTATTCTGATTTTTGATTTATAGAATATGGTCAAGGTGTCAATCAGCTTCTATCCCTGTTCACCTCAGTGACTGAGGTTGCATGCCCTAAATGATATCCCAAAATGACACAGTGTGACTTTCTGTTCTGCTCCAAGTCAGTGTTTTAGACTCAGTTTCCTCATTGTATTTCCATCCAAATGGTGGTTTTCCTGTTGAGTTGTGTTTCAGAAAGCATGCCCTGGCAGGTTCCCCTGAATCCTGAATCCATTGTAGTTTCTGTCCTCCACACCTCTGCAGAAATGTCAGGAATGCCAGAATTTCTGATCTTACAAAACCATGGTGCATTCTGTCCTCAGCTTTCCAAGGGATGACCTTGGAGAGACTGAACCTGCTCTTCTCTGTTCCTTTGAAGGAAAGCATGTGGTGTTGTTTCACAAAAGTCACTTCTTACCTTGCCTCCTTCCACAGAAAAGACTAATGTAGTCTTGGAACTACATTATTTGCAAAGATTTTTTTTTTCTCTTTTGAATGTGTGTGTGTGTTTAAGTGGGCTTGGAGCCCAGTGCAGGGCTTGAACTCATGACCCCGAGACAAAAACCTGAGCTGAGATCAAGAGTCAGATGCTCAATAGACTGAGCCACACGGGCGCCCCTGCCCCTGCTTTTTTTCTTTTGAAATCATCAAGTAAAACAAAATCTCCTCTTGCTTTCAAGTCATTCGCCACTAATGTTCAGAGCAAAATCTGCTTCTTGAAGGAGGAACAATTTTCCTAAGAAAAGCGTATCTGCTCTCAATTCTTAGGAAATTCCCCCAGGCAGGTATCTCCAATCAGCTCTAATCTACTCATCAGTGATTTTTCTTCTAAAGGAACCACTTGAGGCCAAACCAGAGGCTTGTCAAGTGCTTTAGGCCTTTTGGGGAGCATGGAGGAAGGGAAAGAGGGTGGGTGAAGAAGGGGAGCGGTGGAGGGGTTTATGAATCTGCTACTAAATACCAGTAAAGCCTTTTCTGGAGAAAACTCCCTGAATTCTAAGAAGGAGAATGTTATTTCATGTAAGTTACTTTTGTTTTATTTTTGTCTTATTTTCAATAACTGGGAGATATTTTCAGATATCTCTGTAAAATGAAGGCCAAGTACATACAGCCCTAGTCTAGTTAAGGGATGCCAAGCTGACATGTCCAAGGATGATGATGCACCCTAGTAAAAACATGAACATCAAAATGAGGTAGGTAGTGTTAAATGTTTGCAATCACATAGTTGATAAAATGTACAACATTATGGAAAGACTTCAATTATTCGCAAATTGGCTAACCAAAGTAACTAAGTTCCATACCAGTCTTTATAACAGAAACTGGCAAAGAGAGACAATAAGACATAAAGTACTTTTAAAAGTTATTGGCCTTGTGATTGAAAATCTAGACAGATTTGCTTTCCAGTTTGAAGTTAATTCAAAGTGGGGAGGGGTAGCTAGTATATTGCAATGTTGGTTATTGCAATTAAAATTCAAAGAGTTAAATAGAAAGCATTTCTATTTATACTATAAAAACAGCTTAAAATAATAAAATATCTTAGTTGTATATAAAATATCAATTTATCTAAGTAGAAGATCTGACTTGATGATACTTATGGGACTAAGACTTTGTGGAGAATGATTGATTGGATCTTAAATTGAAAGAGATTTAGCAGTCTGATTAAAGTAAAGGAAATGTCCACAAAACTTCAAAACTATGTGACCTTAGGCTGTATAAGGAAAAGTTTACACAACCAGGGAGAGAATGTTCTCTTTGTACTCCGGATTGTCCAGGTAACCTTTGGAATGTGCAACCAGAGCACATTTTGAGCAAGATGGTCCTGTTGGTGGGGGTATTCATGCCACCATGAATGACTCACACAGTGTCTCTTACACTAACTATGCTTCGTGATCACCCCTAAATATTTTTGAATTGGAGTATAATTGACAAACTGCCCATGTTTGAAGTATGCAATCTGATAAGTTTTAACATAAGTGTGGCACCCCTGCCAACATCCCTATGATCAAGATAGTGAACAAATTCATCACCCACAGGAGTTTCCTTGTGCCCATTTGTAATCCCTCCCAACTAGCCCCTTCTTTATTCAACCTCCATTCCCAGGCAAACAGTTCTATGCTTTCTATCACTACGAATTAGCTTGCGTTGTTAAGAATTTTCTTTAAATAGAATCATACAGCATGCATTCTTTTTTGCCTTTCACTCGGCATAGTTATTCTCTACTCATTCATGTTGTGTGTGTATGAATAATTCATTTCTTTTTAACACCAGGTAGCATCCCATTGTTTGTCCATTTCCAGGTTTTGATTATTACAAACAAAGCAGCTATGATCATATACATACAAGTATTTGTTTGGATATGTGCTTTATTTCTCATGGACAGATACCTAGGAAGAGTAGAACGGCTGGATTATGTGATAGGTGTAAAAGAGTACTACACTGTTTCTAAAGTGGTGGTACTATTTTACATTCCCATGACAGCATATGAAAGTTCTAGGTTCTGCCGTATCCTTACTGATCCTTGTATGGCCAGTCTTTTTATTTCAGTCATATCAGTAGATGTGAGGTGATAGCTCATTGTGTTTCCTAATGAATAATGATGTTGATATGATAACTGGTGTTTTCCTAATGAATAATGATGTTGAGCATATTTTCATGGACTTATTTACCATCTGTATTTCTTCTTCTTTTTGTTTTTATTTAATTTTTTAAAAGATTTTATTTATTTATTTATTTGAGAGAGAATGAGTGAGAAACAGCATGAGAGGGGAGAGGGTCAGAGGGAGAAGCAGACTCCCCACTGAGCTGGGAGCCTGATGCGGGGCTCCATCCCAGGACCCTGAAATCATGACCTGAGCCGAAGGCAGTTGCTTAACCAACTGAGCCAACCAGATGCCCCACCATCTGTATTTCTTCATGTCAGTGAAGTGTCCCTTCAAATCTTTTCTTCATTTTATACTTTTTATTTTCTGATTATTGGGTTTTGAAAGTTCATTATACATTCTGGATACAAGTATTTTACCTGATATTTGCTTTGCTAATATATTTTTCCAGTCTGTATCTTTTATTTTTTTAATACTGTCTTTTGAAGAGCAAAAGTTAAAAATTTTGATGAAGTCCAATTTATCAATATGTTCAGTGGATTGTATTTTGGTGTCTTATATAAGAAATTTTGCCTAATCCAGGTCACAGAGATTTTCTTTTTCTTTTTTTTTTCTAGAAGTTTCATAATATTAGGTTGTATACTTAGGTCTATGATACATTTGAGTTAATTTTTGTTTATGGTACAAGACATGGATTGGAGTTCGTATTTTTTTCTACTACCAGTTGTTGAAAAAGCTATTTTTTTCTCCACTGATTTGCTCTTGCCCCTTTGTGAAAAATGAGTGTCCTAATATGTATAGGTGTGTTTCTGGATTCTCTGTAATTCCATTAATCTACTTGTTTATCTTGACACCAGGACCACACTGTCTTGATTACTGTAGCTGTATAAGGCTTGAGATCAGGTCATGTCAGACCTCTCTGACTGCTCTTAGTTTTCAAAGTTGTTTGGCTATTCTAGGTACTTTGCATTTCCATAGAAAGTTTAAAACCAGCTTTTACTTTTTACCAGAAAAGTCTGCAAGGATTTTGATTGGAATTACAAGTACTCCACAGATCAATTTGAGGTCTTCCTTACAAATCAATATTGAAATTTTCAACACATGAATAAAGATATATCTTCATTTATTTAGGTCTTAGTTTATAATAGCAATATTTTTTAGTCTTTAATGTATGTATCTTTCATTTTTGTCAGATGTATCTCTAAGTATTTTATATTCTTAATTCTATTGGCAATGATATTCTATAATTTCAATTTCCAGTTGTTTGTTGGTAGTATATAGAAATACAATTTTTTTAAAAAGATTTTTATTTACTTATTTATTTGACAGAGACAGACACACAGAGAGAGGGAACACAAGCAGGGGGAGTGGGAAAGGGAGAAGCAGGCTTCCCGCGGAGCAGGGAGCCTGATGCGGGGCTTGATACCAGGACCCTGGGATCATGACCTGAGCTGAAGGCAGATGCTTAATGACTGAGCCACCCAGGCACCCCCAATTGTTTTTTATACATTGATCTTGCATCCTGCAACCTTGAACTTACTAGAAGTTCATAATATTAGGTTGTATACTTAGGTCTATGATACATTTTGAGTTAATTTTTGTTAAGTTTAGTCTAGTCTAGTACTTTTTAAATATAGATTCATTTGGATTTAATAAATAGTAATTTTTTAGTACTAGTACCTTTTAAATATAGATTCATTTGGATTTAATAAATAGTGATTGTGTCATTTGAAAATAATGACAGTTTTATTTTTTTCCAATCTGGCTGACTTTTATTTCTCTCTCTTTCTAAATAAATAAATAAATAAATAAATAAATAAATAAATAAATATTTGTACTGTGTTTCATTTTTGATAGTTTCTGTTTTTAATGTCAGGTTTACTAATCTTTTCTTCTGTGATGTCTAACCTGCCATTAATCCCATTCAATACATTTTTTTATCTCCCAAATTGTAGTTTTCATGTCTAGAAATTCAATTTTTTTCCTTTGCATGCCTGTACTTTCTGAATATCAAGAATGCAGTTGTAATAATGATTTTAATGTCCTTATCTGCCAAATTTAATATCTGGATCAATTCTGGGTCATTTTTGATTGATTTTCCCCTCCTTCATTATAGGGAGTTAATAACTATTAGAACTAACCCCTGAGTGACATTTAAAAATTTCTTGGTTTAACAACTGATTAGCAGGCCAAAAATTAAACAGTCCAAATTATAACGTAAATCAGCAGATCCATGAAGAATGTCTTTAAAGAGAGGCATATACATTATGAATTGATTGTTAGGAACCTGGAAGTACAAAGTATGTTACTGATGAGAAGAAGGTGATGAATGAGAAGTGACAGGAGCAGCGACAGAGAAATACAATTAGAAATTCAGAGAAAACTAAGTGCACATGAGAAAGTCATGTTGTAACAGTGAAGTAAATTACACTGTATGATCCGAGCAATTGATGGAAATAGAAAAGCAGTGTTTTCTGAAATAATGAAGCAAAATCTCAGATATTTCAGGAAGATGAAGAGGATCAACTGATGTTTTGTATTCACGTGTAGTTTCTTTGGACTTGTCATAATTACTACATTTAATAATATTGCTATGATGTGTTTAGTTTTCCCTCTTGAAACTAATTTGTCTTTTTTATAAGCTATGTTTTCTTTCAGAGAAACATGTTCCTATTAATTTCCTCCAAAGTTTCAAGCTTTGTTCCCTTTTTAAATCGAAAAATATTTTTGTTCTTGCTGTTTTAATACTAGCAGTATCTTCAGATGCTTAAGAGACATTTGATGAAGTGTTACTTCTTGGAAATTTAAACTCATGCTCATTTAGAAACACATATTGAAAAACTCACACAACCACTTAACCCTCTTAATGTTTTTTCTTTAATTTTTTTTTTAACATCGAAGAAAACATTTTTGGATGGAATAGTTCTTGTTTTAAAGAAATTGTTTTCTGAAGTTCAGTGATACCTAAGGTTTCCTTTTAGGTCATATTTTTCTGTCACATTGAAATAAAATTATATCTCAGGCTTTTATTTAAGAAGAAAAGACATATATATTGGCAACCTTTGTGTTGGGTGAGAAATTTATCATTCTTTTGTTTCTTTCCTGTCTCCTCTCCCGAGTCCTAGATTTTATTAATAAAATTGGACATCTTATATTCAGATTATTTTTGTTATCTTTTAGATTATTATATTTCTGACTAAAGAATTACATTTGGAATTACTATTACTTCTAAAAACAGCAAATAGCAATTCTTTTTTATTAGACAGTACTCTGGGTGGTTTTCTCTGGGAAGCAGACATGGAGATACGGTACAGTTCAACTCGTACCTCTGCCCAGTCCTGCTTTTCAGGACCCTTGTTCCTAGAGAGGATTTCCTACGTCTTCCCTTTTATGCTTGTCCTCCAGATACCACACATTGCTGTTTCTTGTAATTGAAATGTTTTCAATTTTGTCCTTCAGCTTTCTGCAATATGAATAGCTGAATTTTAATCAGCTATTCATTTGTTTTTATGACTGTTTTTAATTCTCACAATAACGGCTTGCTTGTTTCAAGTCTCCATGAAATCTTTCCTTCTTTTATATTGCTTTTTCTTTATTATTAATGGTTTTAGTTTCATAAATAAAATGTTCTTTCTTGAGACTTCTAAAAGAAACAAGAATATTTGGGCAAAATTTCTCCTTCAAAGAAGACATTTTTTTCCCCTTCCATTTGAGTGATCTTCTTTGGGATTATTTGTATATGTTTTAGAATTGCATTTTAATTTTTTATTGTCTTTTAGCCATATGTATTTGGTTTGCATTTCATTGGTTGCTATAGGGTTTATAATATACATCTGTAACTTTTCATTGCCTGTCTACAATTAATATTAACATGAATAATATTCACTTCACATGAAATGTAAAAATATTTCAACCATAAAGGTCCATTTATTCCCACTCGTATTCCATAGGCTATGTTTGTTATATGTATTTCATCTACATGCATTATAAACTCCAACAAGGTAATGTTATTGTTTTTGCTTTAAACAATTTGATGCATTTTAAGGAGACGAGAGAAATAAGTAGTCCCATATATTTACCAGGTATTAACAACTTCTAAAGCTCTTTATTCCTTGCTGAAGATTTTTATTTCCATTTGGTTTCATTTTTCCTTTAGCCTGAAGAACTTCTTTATACTTTCTGATAGCTCACCTCTACTGCAGATTAATTCTTTTAACTTTATTTTGTCTTCTTTTTTGAAGGATATTTTTGCTGGATATAGAATCTTGGATTGACTTTTTTTTTTTTTCTTTCAGGACTTTGAAGTGATTGATTCTCTGTTTATCTTTGATATTCAGCAGTTTGATTATAATACTGCTACCTATGGTTTTCCTTGTGTTTATTCTGCTTAGAGTTGAATGTGCCTAAAGTTGTGTTTGTAAATTTACATTTTCACTAACATTGGGAAACTTTAGGCCATTATTTTTTCAAATATTTTTTATTATCCCTTTTCACACTTTTCTCCTTCAGAGACACTAATTATATGTGTGTTAGGCCTTTTGATATTGTCCTATGGGTCTCTGAAAGCTCTGTTATTTTTTCTTCCAAAACTTCTTCTTACTTCTGCAGATAGAGTAATTTCTATTGACTTACCTTTATTTTTCCCTTTGTCATCTCCATTCTATTGTGGGTCCATGCAGTGAGTTTTTTAAAAACATGTTTTAATTTTTCATTTCTTAAATTTACATTTGGTTTTTAAAATATAGTTTCTAGGGCACCTGGGTGACTCAGATGGTTAAGCGTCTGCTTTCGGCTCAGGTCATGATCCCAGGGTCCTGGGATTGAGTCCCGCATTGGGCTCCCTGCTCCTTGGGAGCCTGCTTCTCCCTCTGCTTCTCTCTCTCTCTCCCTCTGTCTCTCATGAATAAATAAATAAAATCTTAAAAAAAATATATAGTTTCTATATGTCTGGTGAGAGTTCCTCTCATTTTTTTTTCCATTGCAAGCATGATTTTATTTAACTCATCAAGCATAGTTATCATAGCTGCTAATCCAACATTTGGGTCATTTTATAGTTGTTCTTCTTTATTTTTCTCTTGAGAATAAGTCACATTTTCCTGGTTTTATGTGTGTTGAGTAATTTCATCCTTGACATTGTGAATGGTAGGTATGGATTCTGTCATATTCTTCTACAAATTTATTTTGCTGGTATTGTTTAGTTAGGCAAGTGACCTGATTGTATTAAAATTGGAAATGCTGTCTTTTAGGTGGCAACTCAATATTAATTCTTTTTTTTTTTTTTTTAATCTTTAGTTGGAGTTTGCCCCACACATGTGTGGTTCAGGAGTGAACCAGAGATTTAGACTGAATTTATACACAGACTTGGAGATTTTTCCACTCTGGCTCCTTTTTTTCTGGGATTCATCCCTCAATTTCTAGTGGCTGTGGTTCTCCAACACGGTCATCTGGTTCTTCAGACCAGACAGATTATGAATTTCTACTGGAGTTTTAGCTGCTCTGAGTAGTTACTCACTGCAGTCCGCCTTCAAGTTAAATACCATCAAAAGGGGAACTTTGACATGTGCTCATTCTTTTTACACTCCTTTAACACTCCTCCAGGATCTGACTGCTTTTGTTCATTCTCTGGTGCCTTCAGATAGTTTACTTTTTGTATTTTGTGCAAAGTTTATAGCTGTCATCTGCAAGAGAATCAGTCTGGTTGGAACTTACTTTGTCATAACCAGAATTGGAACCAAATTCTTTTCTTTTGAATCACAGAATCTTTATAAAGACAGTAATTTTCCTGTGCTTACTCATCTTTAGGAAGTCAATTTATGCTTGACATTTATTAGCTTACTGTAAAACAAGAGTTGGAATGGCTTCTTTAAGAGGTTGATGTGGTCAGTTTCTCAACCCTAAGTGCAAAATGAAGAAAAAAGTATAAAGTGAAAGTTTACTTATTTTGTAAATCTGTGTTATTAGTGTAGAGATGCTGAAGGCTCACGGGAGTGAAGAGGTAGCTGGAGCCAGGAGCAAACTCTACAGGGAATTTTGCCTCTGTGACAAAGGGTTTCTCTTTTGTGTTTGGTATGGGATAACCTTAGCAGTGTTTCTGATTTTTTGCCTGGCAGGGCAACCTATACCAGATATTATGTTGGAACTTAAGCCTCGCCTATTCTCAGCTCAGTATATGAATTAACTTTCTAGCAATTAGAGCTTGCCAATACTGAGTTTGATCTCACGTATAGTGAGTTGTTTATCACTGGAATCATTCAAATGGAAGCTTGATGATCATCCATACTTTCTTATTATTACCTCTACTTTTATTATGAGAGGTGGTGGGAGAATATGTTACTGCATTCTCCCTGGCACATAGGCATTGAATAACTAAAGGCTGCATAAACAAATATTTATTGAATTCATTGTATGAATGAATTAACGGAGACTTTTTCCCCCTGCAATATGGGTAGGTATTTTACAAGAGCAAGGATTGAAGAATTAGAGTAAACATTTTGTAATGTCTTTAGAATATTCTGGTGGAAGGAGGCATGAATAGAGTCTTAGAACATTTTTTTTAAAAAAGCAAGTATTTGATTACAATCAGTTATTTGAAACAATCAGCATATGAAACTGAAAATACCTGTTTTAAAATAATTTGAAATTATCCCTGTAGGAGAAATCTGAACTGTGATGGGGTGGCTCATGGCATGCTTTCAGAACCTAGAAGGGTTCATATGTTCAACTCTTCATCTTTCTTTTGCTAGTTCTTTATGTTCTTAAAGGAAAAGCTGTCTGTTGGAGTGTTACACAATTTGAACACTCAGACAGGTGTTCCTTGCCTTCTGGTCTAGCTATCAGATAATCATCATAAACAGTACCAAAATGAGTCTTATTTCCTATCAAGAAAGGCTAAAACAGACTTGATGTTCATAATTAGTCATACTCAGGAAGCAGTGTGCTTTATCTAAAGATGTTGGCACAGTCATATTGACTTTTTAAAAACATTTGTAAGCATGAGTTGATTTGGACACTAGAAACTACCTGGAGACTTTTTTTTTCTTAAAGATTTTATTTATTTATTTGACAGAGAGAGACACAGCGAGAGAGGGAACACAAGCAGGGGAAGCGGGAGAGGGAGAAGCAGGCTTCCTGTGGAGCAGGGAGCCCGATGCAGGACTTGATCCCAGGACCCTGGCATCATGACCTGAGTCAAAGGCAGATGCTTAACGACTGAGCCACCCAGGTGCCCCTACCTGGAGGCTTTTAATTGCTTTGGGGATTTCATCTAACTCTTACAGTTACTCCAGTCATGGCTATTACTCAATTAGTACCTCCCTCCCTTCCTTGCCCCCACTTCATTAGTTGAACAAACAAGATTGCATGATAGTACAATAGAATACCATTCACATAGTAAGTGTCCATTAAATATTTGCATGGAGAAATGAATGGTCTATTTTATTCATCAGGTACCTGTAAACTAAAGTTAAATAATTCTTCCCTCATTTAAAGTTGCACAGACAGATGTTTATAAGCTTTGGTAGGAAAGTAATAGTGCTATAAAATAATATTAGCTGTCATTTAATGTACATTTTGATATGTGCCACGCCCCTTCCTAAATAATTTATATGCATAATTTCATTTATACTTTATAATACCTTATGAGCTAGGCATTGTTATCCTCATTTTACAGAGAAAGAGACTGAAGCATTAGAGAGATTGGGTAACCAGCTCATGATCACTCTCTCAAGAAGCGGGAGAGCCAGGGTTTGAACCCCAGGACACCTGGCTTCAAGTTTGAGCCCTTAACCACTGATTTAGATTGCCATAAGAAAGTAGCCACTGTAACTGAGCAACTTTAGAACACTGTGGAATCACTTCAAATCCTGAGGGAAACTGAGATGAAAAGAGGATGATCTAACGAAGTCAAATATTTTTTTGTATAAATTTACCTATCCCCTAAGTTATTGTAGGCAATATGGTAGTCTCTCCCTTAATTCCTTCCCCAATTATTAGAGCTAAGAATTTGTGGAAAATATAGTCCTCCAAAAATGGCAACCAAGGGAGTAGCTGTTGGTGGAAGCAAATCTGCCCTCCCCCTTACAACTCTTTCACCTCGCAGATCCAGCAGGACCGTAGTCCAAGGTATCCATACTATTGCCTGTATGGCCTCTGCTAATGGTTAAATATTTAATTCTATAATTTGTTGAGCAGCTGCTGTACTATACTATATTTATTTTTTTCTTAAGTTGTGGTAAAATAGATATAACATAAAATTTGTCATTTTAATCATTTTTAAGTGTACAATTCAATGGTTTTAATTACATTCATAATGCCATGCAACCATCACTACTCTCTGTTTCTAAAAACACTTTCATCATCCCACACAGTAACTCTGTGCCCCTTGAGCAATAAGTCCCCATTCCTCCCTTCTCCCAGTCCCTGGTAACCTCGAATGTACTTTCTGCCTCTATGAATCTGCCTATTCTGTACAAAGGTTCCAATTTCTCCACATCCTTACCAACACTTATTTCCCTTTTTAAAAACTGATAGCCAGCTTAGTAGGTATGAAATGGTATCTCATTTTGGTTTTGATTTGCATTTCCCTGATGACTAATGATGTTGAGCATCTTTTTGTGTGCTTATTGGCCATTTGTGTATCTTCTTTGGAGAAATACTTAGTCAAGTGCTTTTGCCCATTTTTTAATGGAGTTGTCATCTTTTTGTTGTTGAGCTATAGGAGTTACATTCAGTATCTTTAATCTTCATCACAGCCCTGCAAATTAGACATTATTACTCTAACTTCAAAAAGGAGAAAACCAAGGCTGAGAGAGGTTGGGTTTTTGCCTGAGATCCTACAATAAGTGGCAGAGCCAGAATTTGAACCCATGTGTGGTAGGCAGTCTCTAGGATGGCTCCCCATGATTTCTTCCTCCTGGTATTCATGCCCTTGTTAATCCCTTCCCCTTGAGTGTGGGCTGATGTTAATGGCTCATTTATACTGGATAGAATACAGCAGAAGAGATGGAATGTCACTTCTGAGATTAGGTTGCAGAAAAGTGTGACTTCCATCTTCTCTTTCATTCTCTTGCTTGTTTGCTCTGAGGGGAGCTAATTGCCATGTTGTGAGCTATGTGATACAGAGACTTATATGGCAAGGAGCTGAGGGATGCCTCTAGGTAACAGGCAGTGAGGAGGTGAGGCCTACAGCCCAGAATACTGTGAGAACTGAATTCTGGCAAAAACTGTGTGAAGTGCTGAGAAGTGGATCTTCCTTCAGTCGAGCCTTCAGATGAGACTGCAGTCCTAGCCAGCACCTTGACTGTAGCCTTGTGAGAGACCTTGAGATACAGGCTTCTGGCTAATCTGTGCCCACATTCTTTTTTTTTTTTTAAGATTTTATTTATTTATTTGACAGAAAGAGAGAAAGAGAGAGCACGCACAAGTAGGAGGAGTGGCAGGCAGAGGGAGAGAGAGAAGCAGGCCCCCTGCAGAGCAGGGAGCCCGACACAGAACTCGATCCCAGAACCCTGAGATCATGACCTGAGCCAAAGGCAGATGCTTAACTGACTGAGCTGCCCAGGTGTCCCTGTGCACACATTCTTGAGCCACAAAAACTGTGAGATAATAAATGTTTGCTGTTTTAAGCTGCTAAGTTTTGGAGTAATTACTTATACATCAACCTATAACTAACATACCATGCTTATGGCTCTTTTGATAAGGACTTGAAATTGGTTTAAATGCCAGGCAAAGACACTTTAAAGAAAATAATGAAGCAAGTAATCTCTGTGGACCTGTTTGGGCACAATATCCAGGGCCAGCCTAAAGAAGAGCTAAATTGGGAAGTGGGAGTAGTTGAGCTCTCTGTGGTTGTGAATAGTATACAGAAAATGTATTTGTGTATTGATCTCTAGATAGTTCAGGTTCAGCCTACATTCTCGTCTTCCTAGGAGCACAGAAGAGCTATTTTCTGAAATATCTTTACCTACTTCTCTGGCTTCTCTTTGTTCTACCATTGGGTGGAAGGGTACTAAGGAGAGGGATAAGTGGGTTATGATTTCTTTCTACTTTAGAACTTGTTGGATAGTAACCACAATGTTTATTCCCTAGAGTTGTTCAGGCTTTGGGAAGAAAGTCAATCCATCAGCAGCAGCAGCAGCAGCAGCAGCAGCAGCAGCAGCAGCTGCAGGAGCTGCAGCAGAATCAGTAACAACTATTGATGGTGATGAGTATTATGAACCTGTGGTTCTTGAATGAACTATAGGGGGTTCAAAGAGGCCCTTGAAATTATAAGTATGATGGTGTGTCCTTGTAAAAATGTACATTTTTCTACAGAGAGGGGCCATAACCTTCATAGATTCTCAAAGGGGTATGGGATCCTGAAACAGTGAAGAACCACTGCTTGAGCTTCTTATTGGCGTGCTTACTCCTGCCTTGAATCTCAGATCAGGGTGGACATTTTATGCTGTCTAGAGCCTCCTGTTGTTTTTCAGATCACCAGACTGGACTGTTTGGATACTGATAGCAACTCACCTTGGCCCAAAGTAGCCATAGTCTCTCAAGATACTGTGCCTGGGATGGCTAGACACCTCCTAAGAGGACCTCTGGTCCAGCCAGTGGAGTCTAAATTCTCCCTGCTGTGAGTCTCCTCAGTGTTGTTGCTTCTCTCTTTCAAAGTCATTTACTCTTAAACATTCCTGATAATCCCAAGAAGAGACTCTGGCAAATTTGAATCTTTCGTCTAGTGTCAGAATGATAAACAACATTGAATGTAGAAGGTCTTTAGTTCGACATCTCTATTATCTTATCATAGTCTTCTTGACACTCTCCAGTGTTGAGGAGTTTCTATCACCAATGGAGAAAGCCTCTTCCATTGTTGGACAACTTTTGTTGGAAATACCTTTTTTTTTTTCTAGTTTTTATTTTCAGGTTCTCTGTGTTTTCTGTGACTTACACCCATTGGCCTTTGTTCTCTCCCTAGGACAATCCTAGGGTTGTTATCTTTCTTCTCCCACATTGGGAACCGTTCTAATAATTGAAGAAAGCTCTCAAGCTACTTTAAGAATTTGTTTGTGTCATGTTTTTGAGCTCCCTCATCTCATCCAGTCTGAGAGCATCTGATTATCTACAGTTAAGGAGAGTGTTTTTCTTCTCACTTAATGCTTCTTGAAATGAGATGCATCCATTAAGTCTACCTTTCTATCAGTTTGTACTGTTGATTTGTCAGTGATGGGCTTTAGATGCTGCAGAAGATGTTGCTAATGTTATGTTTACACATATGTGTATATGTTTATATATGTTATGTTTATGCACACACATATGTATACCATTACCAACAAGTGTTAACATCTAATTTCCCCACCCTGTAAAGAGAAGCCAGCACTGTGGTAAAGTCTTACTGTACCATCTTCACTGTGGGAGTGGTGGCAGAGAGAGTAAAGAACATAGTATGAAAGTGATCTAAGGGTATCAGAAGGCAATGTCTATGCTGGGAGTTGATCAGAGTACCCCCAAACTGATTGAAAGTAAACCTCCTGCCTCTCAGGCCAGTGAAAGCTTGGAATAGATGGTATGACTAAAGAAATAAAAAGTTGTAACATTATTTAACAACTGGGTGCTGTGGGGTACTTCATACCACGATTTATGATTTTTAGTTGTATCTTTATTTGTGGAAGGTTTGTATTATATTGTTCAGTTGGAGTTTTGACTCTATACCAAGGAGCTTGTCCATTTCAGGAATGTGTTTAAACAGTGATGATCTTTTTGAGACAGTGTACATTCTGTATTTCTTCAGCTCTTCCCAGCTTATGAAACATTTTCTGTTTTCTCCAATATTCTCATAGCATAGGCAGGGATCATTACCCTCTATTTTACAGATGAAGAAGCAGAGCCTAAGAGAGATCAAGGGACTTTCCAAAAGTCATAGACTTGGTGAGTGGTGGTAGAGGCTGGTGATGGGGGCTTCTGATGCAGGCTTTAGACTCCAAGTCCCGGGTGCCATCTACCATTGCACATAGTGGGGTATAGTGAGCCAGGAATGGAACTTCTGGGGTACCAGAAAGGTAAGTTGGAGATAAGGAGTATGAAAATTGCCCCTATATTGGTACCAGAAAGGTAAGTTGGAGATAAGGAGTATGAAAATTGCCAGCTGGTACCAGAAAGGTAAGTTGGAGATAAGGAGTATGAAAATTGCCCCTATATTGGATTCCTGTAAGAGAAACAGAATAGCTTTTTTATAATGAAAGTATAATTTACATACAGTGAAATGCACAGACACCAAATGTACAATTTGATCAGTTTTGACAAATGTAGATACTCATATAACCCATACACAATCAAGGTGTAGAACATTTCCATCATTCCAGGAACATTTCCATCACTTCATATCCTTCTCAATCAATCTCCCCCTCCTTCTCCACCAGGCCCCTCGGTCACATCCTCCTGCCAAATAACCTCAGTTCTGATTCCTGTCCCATAGATTTGGAGAACTGGTTTATGGTGGTACTGTTTGGGTCACCTCTGGGAAGAGTTGGACAGGTAGCAGTGACTGTGTCATCTCTTCTGGTTGCCATGGTCAACCTGAGGCCAGGCTACAGATGAGCCACTTGGATCGGTCGGCCAACTTTATCACTGAACAGAGGCGTTGTCTCTGTGACAACTCCCTTCTGCATTCACTAGACAGTGAGTGACATTTAAACAGCTTTGAGACCTTGCCTAAGGCTTTCCTTGGCTCACATATAACATACCACTGGAATCCAGTTAATGTTGAGACCAGATAAAATATTACCCCCATCTTATTCCACCTGTGGGGAGAGTGGGCTATAAGTGCATAGATATCTACTCTGGGGTTCCTCTTTGAGGCACAGACTCTCCCCTGCATACGGGGATGGGAAGATGAGTTACTCCTTAATGTCCATTAGCCATCATCATCATCTTCAATGGCAACCACCACTACCCCCATTTATTAGTGGTGACTCTGTGGCGATTCTGTCTCGGGTGACATGCATGGGGGGGCCACTCCATTTTGGGGAGGGAAATAGGTCTGAGAAATTGGACAATAGCCAGAAAGTGGCAGGTAATTGACTGGACCAGACTTAGGAGGTGCTTCTCAGGAGAGATGCCTGGCTTCCCAGTAGAGTGTCCCTTACCTCAGGCCTATTTCTAGCCAGGGAAGCTCATTCAGGAGGTAGGGTCAGCCAGGATGTTTTCCCTCCACCCCAAAACTGTCTTGCCAGTTCCTTGAAAGGATATTCTTTGCCTCCTTCACCCACACAGCTAGAGTGAGGAGCAAGATTTTTGTACTTGGAGCAAGATCCAGCTCAGAGTTTTCCCATCCTAGACTGAGCCCATTCTCTGCTCTCGTTAGGAGAGGTGCTAGGAGAGCCTGGAGTGTGGAGCACACTGTTCCGTCAAGATGGGGGTAGCAGCAGGAGAGAGGCATTTTTTTTTTTTTTGAAAGTGTTCACTACATGCTCTTCTTGGTCATACCAGTGAAGTGCGGGGGTGGGGACCAGTTCACCTACACATTCCTGGTTGCGAAAGAGAGAATAGATCCAGACGGTAACTTGTTTTCATTTGTCATTGCCTATCTTTGCCTCCAACTGGCAAGCTCGAATGGACTTGGCACTCAGGCAACAGCAGGAGGGAGTCCTAGCCTTTTCACACATGCCTGGAGAGACAAGGCATCAGCAGGTACAGGGCACAATGGCTCTGGTGGGGCACAGGGATTTCATGGCTTTAAAAAGCTTCTAGATTCTTCTTTTCCCCTGGCCAACTGATAGTCCATTTTCCCAGTTGCTTCTCTATTGGCCCCCCTCTTATTCAAAACTGCACAAATTCAAATAATCCCACTTCATCTAAACATAAAAGGAAAAGACAGTCAATCAAGAATCTGCTTGATTAACGTCTCGGGAGAAAGCTAATACGAGTCTTCAGGGATGAAAATAAATGGCTCTGAGCCGGGGCTGTGGTCATAAGGCTGACCTTGTCACTGCCTAACGGTGGAAGGCAAAGGAGGGAATTCGAGCCCCTGTCCCAGTGTGATTACAGTTGTACCCTTAACAGGACATGGCGGTATTTTTTTGGCATTCAATTATGTTTGCTATTCGTGCGTGCATACACTCACACACTCACACACACGCAGCTCGAATTGAAATCATCTCAAGTGAGAATTCTTGTGATGCATTTAAGGGCCTGCATTTGACAGGTTGCTACCTAGTTATGGACTAAAATCTCACCAGGCACCCCCATAGCTTATCGCCTGTCATTTCAAAACAAAGACATCCTGCTTCCCCTTTCTGTGTCACATCTCATCGACTCATTCTCGGCAGAATCTTACTTTCATTACAAGCTTGGTGCCACCTCCCTGACTTTCATCAGATGAGATCTTGAAAAAAAAAAAAAGAATAAAGAAAAAAAAAATCCCGTTCCATGTTTTGACTTGGACTCTAGGTGTTATTCTCTCAGTCCAGCTTGAAAAAAAGAGCCCACCCCACGAGGGGGCAGGCCCACTTCCCTGTCTTCTGCCACCACACAGTCTCTGAAGTGTGTGAAGAAGAGAGGAAGAGACAATTAACACTCAGCACCAATCTGCATTTCCTTTTTAGCTGCCATTTACACGCTGCTCAGGTTTTGAAAACCAGCATTTCATGCTACTCCCCAGAGAGCCAGCACCAGCTTCAGCAGGATCCATCTGCACAGCAGTCACATTGCTGAAATCTTCAGCCAACCCAGAATTCATTTATTTATTTTTTGAAAAATGAAAGAGAGAGAGAGAGAGAGAGGGAGAGGGAGAGAGAGAGCACGAGCCAGTGAGCCGGGTGAAAAGAATAGATTTGAATCTGGTCCTATTTAACGCACATGCTTGACCAATCCCCATGCTGGTCTAGGCAGGGATGAGTCAGTGGAGTCTTTCTTTGATCATCTTCTAGATTAGTGTGAGCAGCGAGTGAATGAGCAAGAGCCGTGTGACAACAGGGGCTGACAGGCTGTGAGGGTTGAGGCAGGAAGGACACACTCGATAAGTTTCGGCGCCGCTCATCAGCCTGCGTGTCAGCACACTCTTGCTGATGGGGAACAGCAGGGAGGAAAGCCGTACTGGGAAGTCACTGCTGGTGTGGGACAAGTTACAGGATGCTTCTGGAGGAGGGAAATGTGTGTCATCAACTCCTCAGGTCTGGCCGACTTGCTTATTTCCTCCTGCCCCCAAAGGGTTGGGGATGGAAGCATAATAGCTTCGATAACCTTTGTTATTTTATCATTATTATTTTTTAAACTGAGTTCAGCACCACAGGAGGTCACAGTGTCAATGGTCACAGCTGGCTTTTAAAAAGGGGTTGAGTCATTTTGTGATTGGTAAACAGAGACAGCCTGAGATGAGGGCAATCAAATTTCCTGCCTCAAGGCATCGGTTGATCACTACAGGGGTCAGAAAGAAGTGTTTTTCTCATGCAAGTCCTGGCATGAATATCTAGGTGAATGCAAAAAAAAAAAAAAGGAAGAAGTTAGTGTTTTCTTTTGAAGAGTGAGCAGGGCTGAAAAACCCATCCTCATTTCAATGGACCAATGAGTGTTCTGATCCCACCTAGCTCTGCTCAAATGGTAGTTGTGATGATAGTGTTACAGATGCATTTCCCATCGAAGCCAGGCAAGATGTCACTGTCCGCGTGGATGCAGATTTACCCATGGACGCGCACAGGTGTGCTCAGATGGGGACGAAGACCTCAGGGCAGGTTGGAGGTGGGGTGAACATATGGCAGTTGGAATGGAGACTGCTGAGTTAAAAAAAAGGCTCATAAGAAACCCACAGTGATCTATGGATGCAGTTACCTGTCAGGCCAAACGATGTTCTCAGGATACAAGGGTGTTTTGAATCTCTTATAATACCACAGATATGTAACTGGCGTTTCTCAGCCTGCCAGACAGGGCAGAACTAAGTTTATAATAAACAGCTTTTGTTTTGTTCTTTTGGCTCTGCCCTTAGCAGGTGGAACTTCCAATCCTTCATATTCTTGAATAGTTCTTGGAAGCCCTGGCGGCAAGGATGTCCCTCTTCTACTGTTCTGACTCAGTGCCACTGGAGGTAGACTGCAGGGGTTCCAATCCCAAATTCATTCATTCAAAATACACTTAAAAGGAATGCCCACTAGGAACCTGATACTATTCTAGATGCTAAGGAAAAAACAGTCCAAGCTCTCTTTGTAATTTGGGTTCCATGAAGGGAGACAAATGGAAATAAGTAAGCAACTGAATATATAGGATTCTAGGGATAAATGCTATGGAGAAAAATACATTGGCGTGGGGGCTAGCGAGAACAGGTGGTGAAGACAATAGTGGTTCAATGTTAGATCAATTAGGTGGTGAAGGGCTCACTTCTTTTTTTTTTAATTGAAGTATAATTGACATACGATATCCTATTAGTTTCAGGTGTACATCACAGTGATTCAATATTTTTATACATTATGAAATGATCCCCATGATAAGTCTAGTTACCATCTGTCATCATACAAAGTTATTACAATATTACTGACTATATTCCCTGTGCTGTGCATTACATCCCTGTGACTTATTTATCTTATAACTGGAAGTTTATACCTCTTAATCCCCTCAGTTATTTCACCAGGCCCACAACTCCCCCCTACTCTGGGAGCCAACAGTTTGTTCCCTGTATCTGTGAGTCTGTTTTTGTTTGGTTAGTTCATTTGTTTTGTTTTTTTAGATTCCACATGGTAGTGAGATCATACGGTATTTGTCTTTCTCCGTCTGACTTATTTCACTTAGCATAATACCCTCTAGGGTTATCTATTCTTGTTGTTGCAAATACAAAGCTCACTTCTGTGGCGATTCTTTAGTAGACACTGAAAGGGACCAGCTCTCTGAGGGGACGAATCTAAGAAGGGAGAGCAGTAGATGCAAAGCCACGGGGGTGGGCGTGTGCTCAGTGTGTCCCAGGAACAGTGAGGAGCCCAGTTGACCACATGAGTCTGGATGGCAAAGGAGAGGTCTAGGCTGGACCCGTCAGCCGAGGAATGATTGTAGTTAGAGGAGGGGAAAGATCTGAAACCCTAGGAGATGACAACATCTAACTGTTGAGGGAGACTAGGAGGAATAAGCATAGGAGACTGAGGTGGTCAACGGGTGAGAGTGGTGTCTCAGGATGGAAGGGACAAAGGCATCTTAAGAAGGAACCTGTGAACACCTGAGTCAAATACTACTGGCCGTTCAAGTTAGAAGGGGAATTTACCACTGCCCTCAGCAATGGGAGGTCACGGGTGCCTTTGACAGAGCTATTTCAGGTGAAGGGAGGGAGCAAAAGCCTACTTGGGATGTGTTCAAGAAAAGACAGAAGAGAGGAATGGGAGAGAGGGCATAAAGACAACCATTTGAAGGAATTTGGTTGTGAAGGGGAACAGAAATGGAGAAGCAGTTTGATTTAGATGTGGAATCAGAGGAAGTTATTTGTGTTTTTGATTGAAGAAATAATATCATGTTTGCATATGGATTCCGAGAGAAGGAAGCTGGTACTAAAGCACTATCCTTGGGTAGGCATGAGGGGGTGGGATCAAGTGCAAAGTGGAGGAGTTGGCTTTAGGAGCAGATGGACAGTCCACCCAGGGCATCGAGAGGGCAGGAAAAGCACATGGGCAGAAATGTAGAAAGACAGGCAGACGTGATGGTAGAAACCTGTTCAAATTCTTCTGATTGCTCTGGTTTCTTAGTGACATGGGAGGTGAAGTTGTTAGCTGCGAGCTCCCGAGGGGAGAGAGAAGGTGTTGGAGGTTTGGAGGGAGAAGAGGTGAAAGAGTACCGGGAAGGTGAACAGACATGGTAATACTGTAGGCTGCCTGGCGGCGCCGGGTCCACTTGAGGTCTGTGGTAACAGCTAAAGGGAGACCATTCGGTGTGGTTGTTTTCTTCAGTTGGACTTGGCTGCCTGCATATAGGCGTGGAGTAAGCGGAGAGTTGGCTTGAACTCAGCTTAGGGATTTACCAGCTGAGCACAATGAGGGGAAAGTGGGTTGAGACAGGTATACACAGGGAGTAACACCATGATGGACCACGGAAGTTGGGTTAGGAGTGCAGGAGGTCATGAAGGGGTGAGAGACAATAAAGGGTTACAAGGAACCATGGTTCGTAGGTCCTGGTGTGGTCCAAGAATTGTGGGAGCTGGGACACTAGAAAAGATGAGCTGGAAAGAGAAGAGGCCGTGGTCCGAGAGGGAGATCTGAAACAGAGTACAGTTGCAGTCGTAGCTGGTGGTGACGTCTAGGCAGCAGCATGAACATGGGGGCCAGCTGAGGTGGGGTAGAACCAAATCAACTTCCTGTTGTAGTTTACATGGTGGTGCTCCCTGAAGCCCAACTCTGTGAAGTCCAGTTGGATGTGGAAAGCACCAAGAATTATGACAGAAGTGGCTTTGGAAAGAGCCCAACTAAAGTAGAATCTTCAAAGAGTATGTGGGAGGGATACAGAGGTGAGGAATAAAGAGGGAGAGGGACAGGAAAGAGGAAGTCCAACTCGCCGTCTGGCTTGAGAGAAGCTTGAGAGAAATGGAAGTGAAGACGACTCCATTTGGGGGGTAGCTGGTCCTCCATGTGTTAGTTATGTGACTCGGGGAGAGTTATTTCACCTCATTGTGCCTTAGTTTTTCAAACATAAAATGGAGATAGTAACTGTACCTCCCTCTCAGCGTTGTTCTGGGGATTCCATGAGAATGTATGAAATGTGCTTATCAGAGATCCCGGCCCAGCGTGGGTTTGTTTCTTTGTTTTCAATAGAAGCAGTTTTATCAGCTTCAATCTGGGTCACCAGAGCTCCTGGGTTTTTTGGGTTTTTTTTTGTTTTGTTTTGTTTTTTTGTTTTGAAGGGACAGAATGAGTCCTTGGCAGGTGCCGAGGAACTTCTCAGGGAAGGTGAGATTCGGGGCTGAGACCAGGTGATGCCGACTGAGCCATGAGAGGCGTGGGTTGAAAGAGGAGCATGAGCAAAGCAGGCCTGCAGGCAAGATGGAGCAATTAAATATGTAGAGGGCTGAGAGGCTTGACAGAAGAAATGGAAGTAAAACATGTTTCTAATCAGAGCCACGATGAGGGCTGCCTGGAGGCTCTATTGGTAATTGATGTGCCTCTGACAATAATTAGAAACAATTTCTGGGGACTTACAGGATAGAGTCACCTAGTGATATTATTTACCGTGGAGAGTAGTGTCTGGAGTGAAAATGGATATTATTGTTTCCTCAGAACACATTAGAAGGTGACTTCATGGTGAATAGATTTTTCAAGATATTTGACATTCACTGACTTTCTATTTAACTCCTCTTAGTCACAGAGGCCATTACCGTAATGACAATACCTGGATTTATCTCTGTTAATGGCAGAAGACATGTGGGAGATAAATCCTCCCTGTGTGGGCCCCCGATCCCTGAGCTGCTGAGCCACCTGAGGGATTCTGGGAGTGCAGAGGCTCGGAGCACAACTTCAGTCCAAGAGTGACTCACCCACAAAGGCCGAGGGGCGGGATTAGCGGAAACCACATTGCTTTTCTCTCATGTGAGCTGTATTTTACGCTACTTGGGATTAAGTGCGATAATGTATGTGGAATGCCAGAGCTTGGCACACAGCAAGGACTCAGAAAGTGTTGGCTCATTAACTATTATTTTCTTGGGTTCTTCTGATAAGACTTCGAGGCCGTTCATATTTGGCATACTCCAAGCCCTGGGGATGGGGGTAGAGAGAGCTGAGAGAGAATCAGGGGCATAATAAGGCTGTGGAGCTAGTGGGTTATATTTCCCTTGGGACACCCAAGGTTCAGTGGCTGGAGTTTTTCCCTGGGTTGACTTTTTTTTAAGCCTGTAGGCAGGATGCCAAATGGCAGTTCACCAGCAAGAGTATGACATAGGGGTTTGAAGTACAAACTTTATAGATCAGACAATATGCATTTGCCTTATGCCCCCTCTGTGCTGGTAGTCCAGTGAGCACTGATGTGGTGCCCAGGGAAGGAGGCATGGAGTGGGGTATCTAAAACTCTAACCCAGCCTCCAGGCTAAAGGGGCAAAGGGGGTCCGGATGGCTTACACCATGCTCCCCCAGTTCACTGGGATGGGAAACAGTAATAATGCCTTGTTGAGGTCTAAGCCCTACAGATGGTTCTCAAGGGGATTGTTACTGGCAACTGGGGGGGGAGTGTGACAATTCTTCACTAGATGGGACTATCCCAAGCAATGGAGGATATAGAGTACCTGAGACACCTGCCTCACTAATGTCAATAGAGCTTCTTACCTCACAGGTGCAGCAATAACCAAAAGGTTTCTTAACCGCCCCAGGTTGGGAACGACAGTATGAGGAGTGACAAGCCTGGAGTATTCTTTCTGCAAATATGCCTGCACACCAGCTAGCTGGCCAACCACCTGACCTCAGCTCCATCACTCTCTGATCCTGGTGCTTTTTAAAGATTTTATTTATATATTTGTCAGAGAGAGAGAAAGACAGAGAGAAATCACAAGTGGGGGGGTGTGGCAGGCAGAGGTAGAGGGAAAAGTAGGCTCCCCACTGAGCAGAGAGCCCGATGCAGGACTCGATCCCAGGACTCTGGGATCATGACCTAAACCAAAGGCAGATGGTCAATCGACTGAGCCACCCAGGCGCCCCTCCCTGATCCTGGTTCTGAAATGGGGAAGGCTGGCAAGGTGAATTCTCATAGTTGAACAAGTATTTAAAGATTGCAGGTCCTGACTCTCCCCTCCTTGGAGATGTGACCGTCTAGGAAAGGGTTGTATTAGTCACACTACTCCAGCAGTGTGGAAGTGTCCCACCTCATTACATATCACCGCATGGAGCACTGGGTGTTATACGCAAACAATGAATCATGGAACACTACATCAAAAACTAATGATGTAATGTATGGTGATTAACATATAATAAAAAAATGGGATGAAACCTAAAAAATATTAAAAAAAGAAAAGGTACTGAAAAAAAATAAAATCAGAAGATTAAAAAAAGAATGCTTTGTCAGAAAAGAGTAAATAAAGTCACATACACCAGACAGACACACCTCAGTGTGGGCTCACGTGGGTCAGCAGCAGTGGCCAGCAGAGAGAATTCCAGAGAGGCCAGAAAGAGACACATTCTTTTACCCACAGCAAGACAAGGAAGGCATTTCTCCAATGGTTTCTTAGTGACAAAGAGCTTGAAATGTCCATGAGGAACCCCTTCCATATCGCTCATTCAGTGCCATATACAATGCTTCCCTAAACTATGTGTGATTCTCATTACATAATGTAGCTTCATTCTCAACAACGCCCTCTTTGCCATCATAGAGTAAAGAATTAAAGATCCACTGGGTAATCTGACAATTAGCAAGATGAAAAATGCACATGCTCTGTGAGCCACTTGTTGGAATGTATCTTATAGAACTATTAGCATGGGTACATAAAGATATATGGACAAAGATATTTATTATAGGACTGGTTGAATAAATTATGGGTCAGCAGACAGTGGATTAGTATGCAATCATTAAAAAAGGCTTGAATAGATGTTATATTAACTGACAAAAAGAGCAATGTGCAGAATAATCTTATTGTGTAATGTGTGAACACAGACTTATTATTATTTAAAAATTGCTGTATGTGTATGTATATACCTACTCGTATTTGTGTAAACATTAAAGAAAAAAAGTCTGGAAGGACAGTTGGATATCTTTGAGAGCTAAAGTTAGAGATAAGAAGGAATTTTCAGTTTTTAATTTATACCATTCCCCAAAAGGTAGAAGTGGTGGGATTGTGGGTGATTTTTATTTCCTTTTTGGACCTTTTCAATATTTTTCCAAATTTTCCATAATGGATCTGTGTTGCTTTCATGAGCAAGCTTCGTTTCTGCCGGGGAAGCAGCATGCCATATATGGTAGCTCGACCACATGTAGAAGCTAAGCCTATGGCTGTGGGGTCAGAACACCTGAGTTCATAGCCCCACTGTACTGCGAGCGGTGGCTGATGGCCGTGGATGGATGACGTCACCACTCTGCGTCATAGTTTCCTCATTTGTAACCCAGAAATAGTAACAGTTTGGACCTCAAGAGATTGTTGGGAGGATTCAGTGAGACCCTTTGTGCAGAGGGTCTGGTCAGGATTTAGGAATTGTTGAATGTGGACCTCCTTAGGGAAAGATCTAGCTCAAGGGCATATGTAGATAGGTTGCTGTTGAGCAAAGGACTATGCTTCACTGGCTCCGTCTAAGATTGGCGGGACAGGACCCCCTGGAGGCAGAAACATGCCAGTGAGGAGATGAGAATTGTGTCAGGACCCTGCTGAGGGTACTTTTCCTTTCTTGGTGGAGCCACAGGGAAAAGGTCCAGAATAACCCTCCAATTTGAGTCCTTCCCACTTTTCTTGTGGTGCAGAGAGATTTTTCCTTCTTCCTGCAGCCATCACTTCTGCATGAGTTCCTGGGACTGAAGTCTGAATGTTTAAGGAGGGGACCAGCCTTACCCTCCTCTGCTGGGAGGCATGGAGAAAGGGAGCCCACCCTTTCTGCCAAGATCTACAATGCCCTTAGCAAATCTGGTCAGGCCGCACCCGTTACCCCATCTTTCCTCAACTTTCTTCATCCTGAAGCTTGAACAAATGATTAGTGCCCAGGAGCTGGGCTCTGCCCATGTTGGAAATTGTTTTCTCAGAATTTACTGTTGGGCCCTAAAATCACAGACACTGAAAATAACTCATGGCCACAGTTGCGATTCCTTTTCAGATAAATCATAAACCAGACACATCCAGTATGTTTGAAAGTCACAGTGGCCACTGCAGATTTCAGCGTATGGAGGCTCTCTGACTTGACTGGTTAATGTAACCGGCCTCCAAAGAACTGCAAATGGTCACCTGGAGGCCGTAGAAGGCCAATGACACACTGAAAACCCCAGAGTGTGGGGAAGCTCCGTGTCTGAGAGCACCCTGTTGGTAGGTGAGACAGCAGCTATGTCAGCTTGCCTCTTGAGATCCCCAACAGCTCTGAGAATACAAGGGAAAGCGCAGATGGCCAAGACGCCTCACAGTCTGGCCCCAGTCATTACAGCCTGCCTCACCTCCTCCCAATCTTCCTTCCCCACACTCTGCCCCCTGCTTCCTAAGCTATCTTGAGAGACCTGCTTGCCTCTGACACCTAAGACGTGTTTCTCTCTCCAAGCCAGCTCATGCTCTCCATCCACAGTGTTTTTGTGTTGCCTCTCTGATTGGCTAATTCCAGGGCATTCTGAGTGACCCGATTCTACTATAATCTGCTCTAGAGCCTTTCTAGATGTGATGTTCATGTGGTGTTACTACATGAACTACCTACTACCTACGTAGAATTGATTGCCTCCACCTTGGTGTTTCCCAAGACTTTGTTCATACTTATCTGTCCTATTTTCTTTTTTATTTTAGTAACATTTTGTTTACTTATTATTTGCTTTTATGATTTATACTTACTTCTCTTATTGTGGTGGGTCATACACTTAATCAGTAGCCCTCGGTGGGCAAGAGAATGTAAAAGCAACAACAACAACAATTTATTGAACACCTATAATGTGCAGGCCCAGGATTGGTAAAACAGTGGACTACCCAATAGACTGGTCCCAGAATGTATTTTGTGTTATTGTGTTCCCTCTTCCAGATGGGACCCCTGATTCCATAGCTCCACCATGGAGCCTGAGAATCTGCATGTACTAATTACAACCCTGGGTGATTCTGATTCAAATGGCTGGAGACCTAGTCTTTGGGTAACAGTGTAGTAAGCCTACAGCTTATATGAATGTAATGAGTGTCATTTATAATATTGCTGTTGAATAAATTTGAATCCAAGTGCTTTGAGCCTGGTGTGTGAAAACTAGCCACTTATTTAGTGGGTAAAGCTAATTAACCACCTAGGACCCTCATCTCAATGATAGTTTGTGGTTCTCTTCCAGACTTTGAGTAAATGGTGTAACATTTCCTACACAAATATACTCGTGAACCTAATTCTGTAATACATGGGAAAATGTGCTAGGCGCTGTAACTGCAGAATAAAGAAAGTGCTATTGGGCAACAGAAGAGGGAGAAATTAATTTTGACTGGGATAATTAATTTATAGCTAGCAGTTGAATGAAATGCCAAAAGCAAACAAACACACACAGGTGTTCAGGATTGTTTTTCTGACACCATTTGCTATTCGTTTCTGTGTTGCTTGCTATGAGCAGGAACATGGGTGTAACTGGAGATCTGTGAATGCCAATCTTCAAGACAAGGAGCTGCCAAGGAGGGCTTTGATATGGCCAAAGAATTTTATTTTGCATTTCAGAAATCTCATTACGCCTTAATAGACAATAGTAAGATATATTCAATTCCCAGCCCAAGACAATCATAACACAGAGAAAAGGCTCTGTAGAGGTTATGCAATACCTTACCTTCATGAAATTTTGATATCTCCCAGAGGAAGCATGAAATTAGGCAATTTTTATATGATTGATCAATTCCAGAATAGTCTATTTGTCCAAGTAGTGGACTTTTGGCAATTCTCTCTCTCCCTGTGGTAGTACTTTGTTGATTGGTGGAGGATTTAGTCAGAGAACTGGGGAAAGACCCTGGAATTTAGCAAGAAACACCACATGAACATCACATGTTTATGTATTCATCAACAACTTCTAGAACTATTTGTTGAACATTTACGTGCCAAGCATAGTGTTTAGCACTTGGAGTCAATACTCCATGAAACAGACCCCGACCTCACTCTAGTGGGAGTTATAGATACGGTCTAGTGGGACTTATAGAGAAGTGAACAGGTAATTATAACACAATGTGACAAACTCCACCTTGGTGCAGATACAGAGAGCTATGGGCTCCTAAGAGGGATATTGAGTTATATTTGAAGTGATTGGTTAAAGTAGTTTAAGACTTTGTTTCATGCCCTAAGAAGAAGGGGTAACAAGGAGTTCTTTGGGAGGGTCCATAAGCTGACTCATGGGACAAACAAAAAGTGCAGAGTCCATAAATAGGGACAGCAAAAAAGGCAATTAGAGGTAGCAGTTTAAGGACTGGCCTCTGGGTGATCATTCCTGGGAATGATCCTTTAGTCTGGTGTAAGGCTGGACATGGGTTTGCTGTGTGGCATGGTGTCTTAACAGTGCTGCCCAGGGACTGATGCTCACAGATGGGAAACTGCCCGGGCCTGGAACAAGGTCAAGTAGACTGAACAAGTCTGTGCCTGGTGCCCCAGGGGCTTGTAGTCACTCTGAACTTGGTATTGGTGAGTTCAGCTTCATACAACAGAAACCACTCTAGTGAATTTAAGCAGAAATATTACCAGATACTAATATTACCAGATATTGGCTAGAAGATCTGGTTCTAGGTTGAGCTGCCAAGAACACTTCCAGGCTCCAAAGTCATATAAACCTCAGCCACAATCCAAGCAGTTGCATTTCTGCTGCAGAGGCCACTGAATTAGGGGCCTGCCGACTACAGAATATGCTGCCTCTGCCTCAGTCCATGCCAACAAATGGATGGGTGCTTTCTGTCTTCTTCCTTTCAAGTTTATGTGGTGCAACTGGAGTCTTTCTGGAATCCTAGCTGCAAGGGAGCCTGGGAAATATAGTTTTTGGCTTTCTGCATTCTTCAGCACAGGAAGGCACACTAGGAGGAGGCTAGAATAAATTTGGAGCAAGCTAATTACAGTATCTGCTACAGGTGTGTATCCCTCCCAGGTCTAATCAGGTACAACTGATAGCTTTGAAACCAAAGAACATACCCAACTCCCACCATCTTAATAATAGGATGAGGGTCTTGGGGATGGAATATTGGATCCTTCTGGCCCTGCAGGGCCAGGGATTTGGGTACCTTTTCAAAGGTTGTGGGACCTGGATGAGGACAAGGAGCTGATGAGGATGTGACGGGAAGGGCCAGCCACAGCCAACAGAGAATACTCTGGAGTGCAGTGGGAGATGAGAGAGGAATAATGGAGGTAAGAATTCAGAGTGGTAGCTGAGCCTCAGAGGCCAGAGAAAGCAGTTGAGATTTCAAGAGCAGGAACTCAGGAATGGCTCACCTGGTTATTCTAATTGTGCTAGAAGTCATGATGTTGACCAATTACTGGGTTAATTAGGGGTGTGTGTGCATACCAACAAGTGTCTTCCCAACTTTCTGGTCATTCAGTGGTTGATTTTAGCCTCAGGATTTCCTGAGAGATGCAGATCACTCCATCTGATTACCTCACCAAGCAGCTTTCCTCTGAGATAGGCTTTGTCTTCCCCGATGGGATTTGGTCATGAGATCCACCTGCAGGCTCAGTCTGACCCAGAGCCTAAGTCAGCTGTGGCAGAGGCAGGAGGTGAAAGAGTTTCAGCATCATCATTCAGGAGGATTCAGAGTGAAATCTAGATGCCAAGAGACCTGGCATCTAGTGGACCACCATGGGTTCATTCCCTTTATTCACTCACTCAACCATATCTCTTGAGCCCCCGTAATGCAGCAGGCATGTGCACAGTCTGCGTGGTGATATAATGGCAAACAGTCTGAAGGATGAGTCAGACTCCGTTAGGTGGAGAAGTGATGGAAGAGCATATCATTTGAGAGAGAATAGGATGTGCATAAGCCTTGTCGCTGAAGCAAAAGTAATGAAGGACAGCGTGGCTGGGGAGATGGGCAGGGGCTGGACGGGCATGGCTTTATTTGCTCCATTGGGGACTTTTGCCTTCTCCTAAGGGTATAGGGAAGCCATTGAAAAGGGGTTTAGGTAAGAAGATGGACATGATTAGATGATGCTTTATTATCCCATGCTTTCTTTCTTGAGGGATTGATGAGATGGGGAGGGGCTAACGTGGGTACAGAAGATGAGGTAGAAAGCCTTGTAGTAGTAGTGAAGGTAAGAAATGATAATCAGACAGAAGGCGGTGGTGGTAAAGATATTTAGATATTTAGGGGAGGAAGAAAACAATATAAGAAAGGAGCAGTTTTGTTCTTTTCTCTCTAGTCACTTCAAATACTATTTTCATTTTTAGACTTGGTTTTCTTTTTTCATATTATATACTAGCATAAGAAAACCAAAACCAAAAGGAATAGTTATATTTAAGAAAAGTCACATCACAATATGGATATGCTTACATATAACCCATGCCAAAGACTTTGAAGTGTTATACAGCCTGTATTATATATAGTGCCATGGTTAAGAGCACAGATTTTGCAGACAGAGTATTATAGCTATGTGACCCCAGAGGAGCTATTTCACCTTTCCAAGCTTCAGATTCAGTGTCTATAAGATGAGGATTAATAGTACCAAACTCGGTGGGTTGCTCTGAGAATTAAATGAGATAATCCATATAAAGGCATTAGCATAGAGCCTGGCATAATGAAAACGCTTGATGAATGTTAACTAGTATTGTTATTCATAGATATTATCTGACCATCCTCTACACAGTTGGCTGATGGTCCTGCAGACCTTCAGAGCCACCACAGAGCACTGTACAAAGCAGTTATTGCAAGACAGGCTTGTGCACAGATTGCAAGCATTCTAAAAAGGTGGCTTAGGATATTCTTTGAGTCTGCCTTTTTCTCCTAAAGCCAGGTTCTGTCTCTGGGACTGTAGAACTTGTTGGAGAAGCACTGCATGGTAGGGAGGATGGGGAGGGGTGAGGGAAAAGGATTGATGAGGGGGAAGACTATGAAGCGGGACACAGGATTTCTGCTCCTGTTGGGTAATGTTAATAATCATTTCATTGTTGCTCATTTTGTTGTAAAACTCTGATCTGTTTTCTTATTCCTCATTCATTGAACATTCACAGTGTGCCAAGCACTGTTACAGGTACTGGGGATATTGTCATGGACAAAGTCTCAGCTTCTGTGGAGCTTAAATTTTGGTGGGGTTATCTTTCTTGTCAGCAAATTTTATTCTCCTGGAAGTCGTAGTTTGCCCTAACTTCTTCCTCCGTGATAGGAATGAAAGGATCCAATGGAACACACTTCCTGTTCTAGATCCATATTGGAAAGGGTTTTATTGTGTGGAGTTTGGTGTTTACTCCTTTTGGGGGAATTCAGTTTGTATTTTGTAAGGGAGGGGAATAATAGAGAAGTTAATCACTCCAAAGAACACTCCTCTTATCAGTCTTCAAAATATCCACTTGAGTATGTATTGTCACAGATGAAGACAATGAGGCTGAGAGCTGAAGTGATTTTCCCAAGTGGAGGAGGGACTCAAGATTCAGCCTTCACATCCCATGGTTTTTTTTCTGTTTTTCATAAACTGGTAGTTATTTGCTCAACTGCAAACAAATAAATTTAATGGCATTAGCCCAGTTGGCAGTTGGCTTGATGTTGGTGGTTGGTTTCCAGTTAATAGATATTATGGTGAGTACACTTTTAGATAAAGTCATCTTCATGGCATCTGACATACCTTAGTGGTTCCCAATTGCTAAGCCCATGGACGAATGATGGTCTATGACAAAGTTGTCACCAATCTCAGCAAAATGCAAAATAAATTTAAGTTAAAGGCTGTTTCTCTCATAATGTCTTCTCAACTTTTTGTTATGAGATCATGGTGAAAGTAAGAGGTAGTTAGGCATTTGTTTGTTTTTACATTATTATTTTACAAAATAAAAAGTTGGCCAGCTTATGTCTGTCAGTTCTTTTTTTGGTTACAATTTACTGTTTGGTATATTCAAAAGGTTGGGGGAACCTGCTGCAGCTAATGAAATGAAAATTAGAAGTTCTGTTTCTGGCAATATGGAATACTAGGTGTTAAAAAACGGTCCCTCTAGTGCAAAACCCCTAAAAAGAAAGAAAAATTGGAAAAATTATATATTAAAAAAATGCTTAGTTGTATTGGCAAGAAAGGAAAATTTTTAAGGGGCCAAAAATGAAAAGAAAGCACAAATCAGAGAAAACTGCATTTGGGACAAATCTCAAGGTGTAAGCAATGTAGGAAATAGGATCAAAGACTTTTGCCTAAAGCTAGTGCTCCCAAAAGGTGATATCCTTTGTGAAAAGAGAAAGTAGGGATAAAAGTGCCCCTCAGTGGAAGCCCAGTAAATACAACTGCCCATCTTGCCCTTGGGATGCTAGGAAGGATAAATTTCTCCTGAGAAACTCATAACCATGAGTCACTCTCACTGGATTTAAGGCTAGAATTCCCATTACTAATATGAGCTGGAAAATCCCCAGCTGAGAATCCAAAATAGTCTGAGTTGGGTAGTGTCTCCAGGTGCCTGATAGGAGCAAGTAAATTTTCTCTGAAAATTTCTTCTTCTTACTTCTCTGCATCTGACTTTTGGCCTTAAAGAATTCCTACAGATATAATTCCAATGAACATTAGCTCAAAATTAAAAAATCATAAAATATATGAAGAAATAAGATGTCATGGCTTGATATCAAGAGAAACCTCAAGAATCAAAATCAGAAGTTTAAAAATTTCAGATATTAGAAATGTTGGATACAAAAATATAAAAAGAGGTATTAAAAGTATAAGAAATTGCTAAGTATATTTTTTTTAAAAAGAACCAATTAGGACTTATATAAATGAAAAATATAACCACTGGCATTAGAAGTTTCACTTAGAGAGTTAATGAACTCGAAGATAGATATGAAATACTCTGAAAGCATAGAAGAACGGGGCTTAAAATATGAGAGGTAGGGTAAGAGAAAGGAAAGGTAGAGTGAGAAGGTACAATATACATTTAAGTAGAATTACGGAAAGTAATAATAGAGATAATGAAGGAGATGCACGCCCAAAGTTATAATGAAGGGAAAATTTCCATAATTGATGAAATAGAGGAATCTTTAGAAATCCTTATGAATACCAAATCCGATAAATTGGAAAGCCACACCTAGACACACTGTATTGAAGTTATAGAATGTAGAGATAAACAGATGTTGAAAAAGCTACAGAGAAAAGAAAAATAAGCTATGAAGGAATGCTAATAAGTTGATAGCTGACTTCTCAGCAGCAGCTATGGAAATTAAAGGAGAGATATACATTCAAAATCCTTCACTGAAAAATAGGTAACAAGCCAAATGTAATATCTAACGAATTAGCTCTTCAAAAGGCTTACATTGTATTAGCCTTAAGAAAACACCTTTTTACCCATAACTGGAATGAATTGGCCCACAAACTTGAAATACAAAACTTTTCCCCCTATGTTTTCATGTAGCCACTTGATCACTCACATGTCCCAAGTGCTTCATTATCGTGAAGCTCAGCATCTTGCTTTTAGTGTTCACATGCCCCTTAAATTGAATTGGCTAAGAATACTGGATACTTACTCCAAAGTGGATTAGTCCTCTTCTAATGCCAGATGTAAAGGAAAATGAAATTGGGTCAGTTTATATCACCCCATGCAGTTACTTTTTCACTGCCCTATGTATTGCAGTTGAATTTGGCCTTGAAGAGTTCTGTGGATATTTGTCCATTACAAGGGCATTTTGATGAGTTCAGATGATTGCACAATCGCTTTCACTTATAACTTTCTTGAGTGACAATCATAACCTCCTGGAGAACAGTGGGTTACACTGACTACCACCACCACCAGCACCATTCTCAGATGCAAAACTATTGTCTTTATTTCTCAGGGCAGTCACCTTCCTTCTCAGGGTGGAGGCAGAGTTTTAAAACCATAGGAAATACCAAAGATCTTGTATTCATCTCTCCCAAGGCCATAACACCTGCTTAGTCTACACTTATATGACCAGGGGGACTACTCGATGACCTCCATGGGATCTTCTCAAGGCAATCATTTCTCCTCTGCTATAGACTGAACATTTGTGTCCCCTCGAAATCCATGTTGAACTCTAACCCCCAGTGGGATGGTATTTGGAAATGAGAACCTTGGGAGGTAATTAGGTCACGAGGGCAGGAGCCTCATGAATGGGATTGGTGCCCCTGGAAAAGATACCCAAGAGGGCTTCCTTGCTCCTTCCACCATGAAGGCAGAGTGAGAAGACAATTGTCTGTGAACCAGGAAGTGGTCTCACCAGAAACCCAAACTGCTGGGACTTTGATCTTGGACTTACCAGCCTCCAGAACTGTGAGATATAAATTTCTGTTGTTTATAGTATTTTGTTATAGCAACCTGTACTAAGACATTCTTCTAAGCTAAAAGGTCTTTTCCCTTCTTCACAGTCCACGTTCAGCGACTGACTTCAAGTGGGCAGAATGGACGTATATGATGACACAGTTGCCAACTTCTCCTGCTAAAGGAGAACAAAACTCACACAATCAATTTCTTGTGGGACCACTCTACCAGGCAAACTACTACAACAGAAGTGCCTGAACAGACTTGTACCTGTGGGTTACAGGTATGCTTGTGTGAAAATCTCACTCCTTGCTTATTTCTAAATAGGGAGAGTATGTCTGATGGTACATGATTCCCACTGCACGATGTTAACAAATATTCACATATATTGTGAGGGAGGGTGCAGGCAAATCTTAAAGTATGATCAGTAGATATCAAACTTGTTTTCCTTTTTTGGAAAGTAGGTCTGATTGCTTGGCATGAATATTATGTTGGAATGAAGCAGCCACACTTCTCTCCGTTCAGAACACTGACCTGTATCACGAGGACTGAAAGTAAATCCAGTGTACTTAACCACATTCCTGCTGTGGCAAACATCTAGAAATCAGCAGTGGCCAGCAAACGTCTTTACATTTGTGTGTATATGTGTGTGTATACACAAGATACATTGACATTACTTGCAATCAGAGTACTTCCCTTGTGATCAACTCCAAGGAGATAAAAACCTGACACCTAAAATCTAACCACCTGCAAAAGGGCATTTACAAGTTACTAGGATTTTAAAGGAAAATGAATGTTTATTAAAGAGTAGCCTGTGTTGATTGAGCTCTTGGTTTTTTTACATGTGTTATTCTATATAAATGTTGGCTCAATGTTTTTAAACTACCTTATCATTTATTAAATGTGGTTAAGTAGCTCTGGATCCTTGATCTCAGGGTTTTTTTTTTTAAAGGCATAATAACACCAGGATTTTGAAAAATCCTGTAGAATCCATGCCTTAAAAGAAATAATAGGAGTCACTTTCTTTCCAAGGTGCCATTCTTATTAAAATATTTGAAACACTTATTACAAAAATAATACATACTCTTTATTTAAAACTTGCAAATAATATTTAAGTATATAAAGTAAAAACTGAAAGTTCCCTATACCCCTGATTCACCCCACTTCTCATTGAGAGCCACTGTTAACGGTGTTAGGTTTCACCCTCTGGATCTAGTTTTATGCATGTTGCTTTTTTACCTAACACTGTCTCTGTTTTAACCTCAGTACACACAGAGATATTTTATCCTTCCATGGTATTTCATAGAACAGACGTGCTGTAATTTATTTCTTTACCAATAGACATTTAGGTTGTTTTCACTGTTTCATATATGAAAACATGTTTTTGGCAATTATTTTTGTACACATATCTCGGCACATTTGTTAGAATATTTCTCTTGACTAGATTTCTAGAAATTGCTTTAATGTGCCAAAGGGTCTCCATGTTTTACATTTTAATACATTGTATTCATTTAAAATTTTTTTAAATTTTTTCCTGAGTTTTTCATTAGTTTAAGTTAGCTCTATTTTTTGTTTGTTTGTTTTAGTTCCAGTTTAACCTCTAGAAAACTGCTGACATGGTTTTGAAGAAGCTGGAGAAGCCCCTCTACAGAGGACTGAAGAAGCTGAGAAACCAGTGGGAGGGAAGATTCCAAGCTCGCCTGTGAAAGTCACACAGCTCCAGGACCATCCCCGCATCCCTGAGAAAATGAATCAAAACGGGTAACACAAGTCAAGAAAAATGGAGAGGGCTGGGTGTTCAAAACCACACGAAGAAAGATTTTTTAAAAATTAAAACCTTCAATAGTCATTTTTTAAAGATTATTTATTTATTTATTTTTGTGAGGGGGAGAGAGAGAGGGAGAGAGAGCATGGGGGGGGGGAGGGACAGAGGGAGAAGCAGACTCCCCGCTGAGCAGGGAGCCTGATGCAGGGCTTGATCCCAGGACCCCAGGATCATGACCTGAGCTGAAGGCAGATACTTAACCGACTGAGCCACCCAGGCGCCCAAAACCTTCAATAGTCTTAAATGATGCAGTAAGATGTGCCTATTCATACGTAAATCCTTATTTCCTTAAATATAAAATAATCTTATGTGGCAGTATTTTTAATATTCTAACTTCTTACAAACTTCAAGTATTTCATGACTTCAGCCTTCACTTTTCTCACAGACTTCTGCTCATCAAGACTAGAGACAAAATTTTGCCATAGGCAGTGCTTTCAACAAATCTTTGTAGAGCTGTTCTCCACTGTCCAACTCTCTTGTCACTTGACTTAAGTGAATACAGAGATAAAGGACAAGGGAAAGGGCAAGGCCCTGTTAGCTTTCAGACAGCCCCAAAGAAAGAAACGTATGCACATTTTCATACTCATGGCTTTCAGAGATGTCTGAGAGACTGTGCACTCATTTCTTTTTCTTTTCTCTTCTACAGCTCCCTCTACCTTGTTCTTTGAAATAATCCTGAGACGGCTTAGTGACACAGCCTATGGGCAGATGTGTGGCTGACCTTTCTTCTAAGTGCGCGATAACTGAGAGGTCTCTCTCCTATAAGAATTCTCAGATGCCAAGTATGATGTTTCCTGTGACCTAGTGATTTTCTGTAGTAGTTCTATTCAAGAGGTCTTTTCCCTGTATAAGTTCTTGGATGTTGCCTGAGGTGGGCAGGTGCAAAAGGTCTTCCCACATATCCTATGCTCAAGGAGTTTCTCTCCAGCATCAATTCTTCGATGCTGAGTGAGTGATAAGCCGCAGCTTAAGGCTTTCCTCTACTTACTGGGTTCAGAGTGCTTCTCCCCAGCACCACTCCTCAAGTGTCAAGGGAAGGAAAAGCTGTTTCAAAGGCTTTCCCATGCTATTTGCACTCAATGTTTCCTTTCTCTAGTGTGGATGGTCATAGGCCGGACGAAAGCAGAGTGGTAGGCAAACGCCTTTCCACACTCACTGCACTCACAGGGCTTCTCTCCAGTGTGACTCCTGGTGTGTCACATGAGGGAGAAGCTGTAGGAAAAACCTTCCCCACATTCTTTACACTCACAGGGCTTTTGTGCAGTGAGGGTCTTACCGTGTTGGATAAAGTCAGAGTGGAAGGGGAAGGTCTTTCCACATTTGCTGCACGGGTAAGGCTTCTCTCCGGTGTGAATCCTCTTGTGTCGAGTTAAGGAAAGTCGTAGTGAAAGGCTTTCCCACACTCTTCGTGCCCAAAGAGTTTTTTGTCATTGTGGGTCAGGTAATGCTGGACAAAAACAGTGATAGCGGGAGGTCTTTCTACATTCACTGCACTTAGAGGGCTTCTTGCCAGTGTGGATCTGCTGGTGGAGTGTGAGGTGTGACCTCCGGTTAAAGACCTTCCTACACTCTATGCACTTAGAGGACTTCTCCCCACCGTGAATCCTCATGTGTTGAGCAAAGTCTACTTTTTCACATGTGGCATTCCTAAGGCTTCACTCCAGTGTGAATCCGCTGATGTTAAACAAGGAGGCAATTCTTGTCGAACACTTTCCTGCATTCTTTGCATTTGTAGAGGGTCTTCCCTGCATGAACCAGTGTCTTTACTTGGTCTCTGTGAGTCACAGTCATGAATAGCATCTCCTGCAGCATCTTGATTCTGGAAAACCCTTGAATGCAGACTCTCATCTGTCCCCAACCTGTTGTGTTCAAGGCTCAACTTCTCTAGGAGGGCCTCCTTGTGGGAGACTGTAACTGGTCTCAAGCGCCTTTCCTGCATTTCCAACAACCCCCCTGATCTCTGGTTTGCCCCAGCAGACCTGCTGGCTTCCCGAGTCTTCCCTGAAGCAAGACCTCCTAAGGCAAAGCAGGCTGGTCTTGGGTTTAACCTGTAACCTGGACAGGTGCTTCAGCAAAGACCTCTCTCTGTCTCTTACCGGTGCTTCAAACTGTGAGGTTGACACTGGTTTGGAAATTGCATGCTCCAGTGAGACTAGGGGTCTGCAGGTCTCCAGCAGTACTTCCTAGAATAAGGCGCTCTGGGCCTGGTCTAGCTGCCCTCATTCCTCCCAAGTGAAGGTCATGGATAGGTCCAAACACTGCTGCCTGGAACACCACCGCAATCTAATAAGACAGAAGGTGCACATGGCACCACTTCCCACCAGCGCAGAGCGTGCCTGCCACTACAGATACCAGAGAGCCCTGCGCCCAGCCACAGCTTTGGGACTACAAGTCCCAGGGGGCTTCAATTTCACTTTTTTTACTTCTGGGAACTGAACCCTCAGTCACCCTGGAAGGAAGGTCATACATGCAGTAGGAAGTGCACTCCAGTTGGGCCAGGGAGAACCTCCAAACACGCACTCAAATATGCATGTGAACATGCATGCAAGGAATTTGGTCATACAGGGAATGGGGCGAGTCCTACTTGCCGTTTTATTCTATGCACTGACCCACATAAAACTGTACACAGGGGCTGGGTATTAAAGTCAATCCAGTCCAAATACCGGGTGTTGGAGAAGGCATGGAAATTCAAGATCTCTTATGTCGTGTATGGTTCTGTCATTATTAGTAAAACTACTTTGAAAAAGTTTGGCTTTGCTTCCTACCAGTCTTTCCAAAGAGAAGCTTTTCCACGTGTTCCACAGGAGACATGTACAAGAATGTTTACAACAGGGGTGCCTGGGTGGCTCAGTCATTTAAGCGGCTGCCTTCAGCTCAGGTTATGATCCTGGGGTCTTGGGATTGAGCCCCACATCCAGCTCCCTGCTCAGCGGAGAGCCTGCTTCTCCCTCTCCATCCACCTGCCACTCTGCCTACTTGTTCTCTCTCTCTCTCTCTGTCAAATAAATAAATAAAATCTTAAAGAAAAAGAATGTTTATAACAGCAAACACCTGGAGGGAGTCTGGGAAAGAGGGTGGATAAACAGCTTCTCCACAGAATGGAACACTACTCAGCAGTCGGAGACTGTTCTAGACTAGGCTGTAGCAGGGGATTGGAAGCATCACAGTTGACATTGCAGAATCCTGGAAAGTTAAGAGCCCAGCAGTGCCAAGTCCCTCTGGAACTGGTGAGGAGTGGAGGCCATCATGGGGAGGATGGTGAGAGCAGTTTGAGCAGGACCCTGATCCACTGTCCTCCCCTGCCCAAGCTGGAACTGGTTATGACCATGAAGAGTGGATCTGGGAACTAGAGAAGGAGAGGCTAGTTTGAAGGTTCTGGTAAGCAGTAGAAAGAAGAGGACTGAGGGTCATTGACACTCTGAGTGTTGGGACTTCTGCCTGTTGTTGCAGCTGTTTTGAATGGTCTCTGAGAGTATGACCAGTTCAAGACAAGAGAGCTAAAGATACCACCATTACAGGACCCCCAGTGAAATGGCTTGACAAGGTGACTTTCAGCCAATACTCAAACTTTGTTTTATTTTTCTGTCTTCTGTGCGGGCCAGAGCCTCCATCTACAGTGTTGAAGAGAAGGGGTGATAGCAGATGCTCTTTTCATTTTCCTGATGTCAAAAAAAATCTAATATCTCATAATTGAGATTACATTTCATATGGATTTGTGTTGATATCACCTGCTTGATCACTTTCAGAACGTATGTAAATATTAGGGTTAGACAAATAAGGGACTAGACAAACACATCACCTGGGAAAAGCCAGTAGAATTTTCTCATCCATAGAATTTGTTGGAAGTCAGTGCAGTGAGGATACAAGGCAGAGAGGTTAACTGTATTTTCTAGACAGTGGGACCCTCCCCAGAATGGGAGGCAATAGTAGATGGCCATGATGAAGGCAGCTATGCATGAGCTGGTCTGAACAGATGCTGGACTGTCTTGCCCAGGACAGGTGACCCCATTAGTCTTAGGATGCTACACATTTGAGACAGAGTTCTCTCCAGCAGTGGTTCTCCAAGTGTGGTCCTTGGTCTCAGTTGCATCCACTTTTAAGAGTTCAAGAAAGACTGACCGCTAAATACTGACATCATAACTATGATAGTGTGGGCAATTACAAAATGAGTTAGCTTTGCTTCTTGAAAAGTCTATTTTTTTCTTTAGTGAATCTATCTTTCAGTATATGGTTTCAATAATATAGAGCAGTTTCTGAAATGATTAATATTTGCAGTCATTTGAGCCATCAGTAACAATGCTTTTAAGTAGCCTGAGTATCTTAGCCGGGAGTTGGTACAAATTAGGTCAAATCAGAAGCTATGCTATACTCAAAGTCAGCTACTAGCAGTTCTCAAGGGCTTCTCACGAGGCTCCTGTGTCAGCTGGGGCTACTCCAGTCGACAACCATTGTGAGTGCAGACTGTCACCTGCACGTTTTGGTCCTTGGACACCCCCATGGGGAGAGTGTCCACCACTATTCGTCTGCCTCTCTTTAGCACTGTAGTCCATGCATGAATATAGACTTTTTCTTTCTTAGACTAGTCCATGAGTTTAATAAGACTTTGCTGAAGGCTGGCGATGGCAAGGGGCTTCCGTACAAAGAATAACTTACCATTGGCTACTAGCTATGGTTGTTCTTAAAGCTCTCAGTTCCTAATCTGTCCTCCTGGGGCCTCCATAGGACTGCATTTCTGTTCAGAGCACATTCTTCCCCCTTAAGGAAGAACCCAGGTTTTCTCCAACACCCAGAAACACCTCAAACATGACTTAATTCCCCAGAATCTAGGCCCAAGTCAAGGGGCAGGGAAAGGAAGGGGTTTCCTTCTCAACTCCATCTTAGGCCTGTCTTCCCCATTTTCTGTTCCTGCCTTTTACTTTTAAGGACTGATTGGTGTAGTATCTACTTCCTTTAGTGGAAACTCTGCCCCCATTCATACAATATTACTTTATGTCTCCTTAGTACATCCCTTTAGGACAAAATAGAGCAAAATTTATATAAAATATACATACTTACTCTAGTGGGTTGATTGCATCTCCTGCAAAAGATGTTGAAGTTCTAACCCCAGGTACATATGAATGTGGTTTATTTGGAAATAGGATCTTGGCAAATGATCAAGTTAAGATTGAGGTCATTAGGGTAGATCTTAGACTAATCTGACTTGTCCTTATAAAAAACTCAGAAAAAAGAGCTGCTTTCATTAAAAAGAATGATTATGATGGGAAAGAATAATGTTTTCAACAAACGGTATTGTGACAACTGGATCCATGTGCAAAAAAAGAACTTGGATTCTTACCTCACATTATACACAAAAATTTACTCAGAATGAATCATAGACCAAAATGTAAGAGCTAAAACTATAAAACTCTTAGAAAAAATAGGTGTAAATTTCTGTAATCTTGGTTTAGGTAATGGCTTCTTAGACATGACACCAAAAGCATGAGCAACAAAAGAAACCATAGATAAACTGGGTTTCATTCAAATTAAAAACTTCTGTGCTTCAAAGGATACCACTGATAAAGTGAAAAGATGATCCACAGAATAGGAACAAATATTTACAAATTGTATATTGACAATTGTATGACTTTCACAACTTAATCATCAAAGGGCAAAAAGCCCAATTAAAATGGGCAAAGAATGTGAAAAGCTATCTCTTCACAAAGGACATACAAATAGCCAATAGCACATGAAGAGATGCTCAATGTCATTAGCCATTAGGAAAATGAAAATCAAAACCACAATGAGATACTATGCCACACTTAGTGGGATGACTCAGTTGAAAGGACAAGAACAAGTATTGGCGAGGACGTGGAGAAATTGGAAACCTCATACACTGCTGGTGGAAGTGTCAAATGGTGCAGCCATTTTGGAAAAATATTCTGGTCATTCCTCAAAAATTGAAACATGGAGTTACCATTTCAACTTTCCCAAAGGCTAGGTTATTTTGTTTTAAATAACACGTGACATAGACCTCCACAGTGTGATCCGGGCAGCATTTCCACAAGCTCTGAGGTGATCTCCTTCCAGAAGCCTGGAGTGAGTGGAGATCATCGGCCTTGCTACTGTTTGAAGAGTCTAAATCCATACTCAGAAAGGACACACTGCTGCAGACAGGGTCTGCTGAGGTCCACGTTTGTCTGCTATGCAGATAAAGTTCCATAGGACCACACAGAATATTTAGCTTCTTGGAACTACAGCAGATCTGTGACCGCTACTTCTCTAGAAGGTGTTTCCATGTGATGAATTTTCCACTGGTGAACGCTGTGTTTCACCTATTCTAGAAAATACGTGTTTTATTTTCCAGATTTGTTCTGTTGTCAGTTAGCAGAAATAGAAATGTTCTCATCATTTCAATTTAGAATCTGATTCTTGGGTCCAGAGATAGCAGCAAAAGATCGCAGTTCCTTCCCTAAGGAGACCTGGAGCAGGTTATTTCCACCCGGGAAGTCCCTGAACATGGCAGGATGCCCGTCTATTTCTTTCCTACTCAGCCCCAGGTCCTTCATAGGTTCATCCGTGCTGCTTAACCTAGAGTCTTCTCCAAATTTATCCTATTCAAATGTTCACGCCAGAGAGATTGTCTCTCACCTGGTCAGATCTATCATGGCTCTGCATAAAACACTGAGGGGGAGGAAGAAAAGGAACTTACAGTGTGAAAACATCCAGGCCTTGCTGGGGAGCCAAACCTCCTCTTCCTTTTTCACTCCATGCTAATAGAGAGTAGGGGGGCAGAGGGGTCAGGAATAGGCCTGGGAGATGGAAGAGAACCAGAAGGCTCCCAGCCCTGCTTAGAACCTCCCTCAGCTGCTGCTAACCCTACACCCCATACCTGGCGGGGCACCCACACCTGCCCTCAGGCACACCCGCAGATTTCTTGAATGCAGCACAGTCCCACCCCTCCCGCCACAGCAAGCCTGCCTGGCTGCCCGTTCAGGGCTTCAAGAAGGAGATGGGGGAAGAGCAACTCAAAAACCTGATGGGGCCCTGGGCTCTTAACAACAAGGTCTCCTGACCTGCAGGCGGGGAAAGGAAAATCAAAACAGTGACTTTTAAAGAGACTGACATGAGTGATATATTTCACTGCTGGCACATATTCTGCCTCCAGAAGAAAAGTCCAATGGAAAAGAAAGGTCTTGACATGTTTTTAGAGGTGAGTTCAAACAGCTTTAAGTGCTGGGGTGTCTTTGGATTGCTCTCCTCCCCCAGCCCAGGCTCGGAGAGGAAGGAAGCATGGGACCCTAAGACTCTATTTAAAGCAAAAGGAAACAAAGAAACAACTGAATCTCCCCAGGCACTTCTGGTGGCCAGCCAGATTCTAGAAATTTGTTAACTCAATTTTCTTCTTCCTCCTGTTAGAAAGTACTCATCCTTTCCAGACTCATGTGTGATTTCTTCCTTTACCTCTTTGCCTGGGCCTTGCCTCTGCCTGGCACGTTTTTATTCCTTCTCTAAATGTGCGAGGCCCACCTAAAATGCCCTTCCTCTAAAAAACGTGGATTCTCCTTGATTCTCCACATTAGGAAGAACTCTCCTTTGTATCCCTGTGTGGTCCCTAATCCTTTACCCTTTATCCCATATCACTTTTCGCCTTCTGCCTGGCGATAAGGCTAATGTTGTGCTCAGCCTGACTTTCCCCACACACCCCCAGCTCACAGGAGCAGGACTCCTGTTGAATTCATCTTTATATCTTCCAGAGTAGGAAACACTGTGCCTTGCATGTGGTCCTCGAGGGAATACACGTCTTGTCTAATTTGATTCCTTTTGTAATTCAGAAAAAGGTGTTTTATACCCCCTTTATTATTGAAGTATAATTGTCATACAATATCCTATTAGTTTTAGGTGTACATCACAGTGATTTGATACTTTTCTACATTATGAAATGTTCCCCACAAACGTCTAGTGACCATCTGTCCTGGTAGTAAGCTATTATGGTATTACTGACTATGTTCCCGTGGCCCAGAGGGGAGAATGACCTGCCCATGTAGAAGTCATTTACCACTGCTTATTCCTTCAGGCGATATTCAGTCTAAGAGACAACAAAGAAAAATACCAAAACATAAAACTCAGTGAGGTGTAGCCACTGGTTCTTTGTTTGGGAAGCCAGCTTCCCTTTGTGTGGGACAGCTTGGTTTCAGCCTCACCAAGGAGCAGCCCACTTCCAATGCAAAAGCCAGTTGTTACTCCTGCCAGTTAGGACCAGCTCCTCTTCCTTCACTGCTGTGGGAGTTGCCTCTGGGCCCTGAAGCTGCGGTAGCGAGGGCTGAACACCTGCCTCTCAGATGCCCAGTGGATTCTGCAGTCCCTCCCCATGGTGGTTGCTGTAGGGAAGGATGAGTTTCTGTTTTCCTCAGAAAATATTCTTTCTGACTGGAGGTTTCCCATGTGCTTCATGTCTGTTCTACTTGTCTACCATTTGCTGACAGGTTGCCCGGCTCCTCAATTATTCATATATGTATATATAAATAAATAAAGTTTATTTATTTCTTTGTTGGCATGTTTCCCATTACCGGGCCAACAACAAATCCTTCACAGGTTGTCATGAGATGTCAAAGTCTCACTCTGTTTTAGCCCACTAAAAAGATTCAGGACTAGGAAACCAGAGAGAAAGCTTTACTGTTTCTTGGTCTAGGAGGGTTTGACAACTCAAAATGGGGAAGTCTAGGTTTGAGATAGGATTGACTTGCTGGATAACCTCGGGAAATTCACTTTACTCTTCAGTTTCTTCATTTGGAAAATGAAGGATTAGCTCACATTATCTGGATCTATGAATATCCCCCTCACCAGTTTTGGGCTATCTCAGTCTTCAGTGAGACTTTGGGATATGGGACATAATGGATCCAAGGGTGAAAAAAATGCATAAATCTCAGAATAGGAAGGAGATATTAAAGAGAAAATGCCATCAGAAGCAGAATTCATGAATTCATAAAGCCTTAATTACATTTATAACTCCAATTTGGGATTTAAAGAGCAAATATCACATGGACCACTATGTTCTATTTTAATTCAATATATCTCAGGATTCCCCACCTCAAAACTCTCAAAGTCCTTAACCACGCTTTCCTGGTCTCAGCTGTCCTAGGCTTCTTCTTTTCTTATCCATTAAAGGCTGCTCCATAAGGCTGCCCAAAGCTGCCAACCTGAAGTCTCTTCTATCAGTGACTGGACAAGTATGGCTGTTACTAGTTGAGACCGTCAACTGTCCTGAAGATTCTTTAGCCACCCTTTCACACTGGGAGTAAATGGAACTCATCTGGGAATGTCCTAGAACTGTTTTGACCTTTGGTAGAGATAGGACTGATTACTTGTGGTGCTGCTCTCTGGAATTAGCCTGATACAAGACAGCCTGATTTATTCCAGCCCACTGTCTCTCTAGATTCTTCATAAGACAGTGCTCAGTTTTATAGGTTTTATTGTGCTCACAGTTTGAAATTCTTCCCTAGGAGTTGATAGAGAGTAGCTCACTCCGACATACAGAGTACATCTCAGAACCCAGAGTAGCGCTTCCTTGGGGAAACCTCTCTTCAACATTTTCCATAATAGAAGAGTATAATCCTTCAAAATACCCAACTGGGGTGGTCCCTAAATATTTCTCAAGAAGCCTCTTTGATTTATTCATTAAAGCTTAATTGATGGACTCTGGTTCTGGCCAAGATAGGATAGCTCCATTTCTCACCAGTTCTCCCTCTTATAGCTAATAAATTTCTCACATAACACAACAAACACTAAGAGACTCTGGAAGGTAAAAGGAAAAGATGTATTGTTTTGGAAATCAAGACTTGAGAAATGACATAATGGTGAGCTCCCTGGTTGGTTTGTTTGATTTTGCCTCCAATATATCCCAAACTGCAGGATGCTGAAGTCTTCAAATTGAAACCCCCAACAGGCAGCCAAACCAAACCAAATCAAACCAAAACAATAAACAAACACAAAACCCAAGAAAATTCTTCTTTTTCTAGCCAAAAGAACAGCCTAGAGGTATAGAAAATCTTTCTGATACCACCTGGCTTTCTCCAGCTAATAAATAGCCAATATGCTGGAAAAAGAGCAATCAATTTGTGGTAGTAGATGTATAAAGTACAAGAGTGAATGAAGAGAGGTAGACTGCAGATGTAAGCAGGGCCTACACGTGTGGGGGAGCTTGAGTGTTAGATGAAGCACTGAAAATCTTTGGACTCTGTTTTGTAGATTGAGAGGCACTGCAGATATGATTTAAGGAAATAACAACAGGTTCATATTTGAGTTTTAGGTGGATCACATGAAGAGCTAAGAGGAGGCAGCTGAAGTATTCCAAGTGAGAGATAATGAAAGCTTCCATTTCAGCAGGGACACTGGAGTTGTGGAAGTGGGGGAAGATTCCAAAAATTTAAGGACTTGGTAATTAGATGTTGGGTAGTGGTGAAGAAAACCTAGGTGTCAAGAATGACTTCTAGGTTTCTAACTTGGATGACTGTTTAGATGGATGCCACCAACTAAGATAAAGAGCACAAGAATGAGTGTGTTGGGGGGTGGAAATATTGCATTCAGCTTTGAACATGGGGAGTTTTAGGTCCCTCTGGGTCACCCAGGTAGAGAATTACCCCCATATCATCAGTTGTTCAGGCCAGAAGGGAGTCTTAAAGTAGGAAGGGGAATAGGTCTTTGTTTCTATTTAAAGTTTTTGCTCTCACCAGGATCCAGGATCCAGGATCCAGATTATGTCTAAGGGTTGGGAGCTAGGATGGATCCGAGTGACACATGACATTCAAGAACTGATAGGAGTAGAGATTCTGAAAACTGAGTCTTTGTTCCTAAATCAGACTGCCAGTGCCTTATGCCGTCTTCTTATACAGAGTCTCGTCTCCTGGGCCTTCCAGTCTTTGCAGCAGATTTTCCAGTCTTTCTTGGAAGACCTGCCTCACCTGGGTCAGACATACGTAAATGCCAATTTTTACCATAAAAAGAAGGGGCTAGTATTTTGAGATGGGAGCAGGGCAAGTGGCATGCAAGTTAGAAAATTGGTAGCTCTGAGATACAGGAGTGACAGATCTGAGTCCAGTAAAATAGCTCAAAAAAAGTAAACAGAGGGCCTCACAAAATCTTCCAGGTATGATGGAGAGATGGAGTGGGGATGGAGACTATAGGAGATCAGGACTTCCTATGACCTGGCACAGCATTCAAGTTAGTGAACAAGGATCCACTACACCAAAGTTGGAGTGTTTGGACCACAAGGAAAGATTCTGAAGAATTAATGAGGTCAGATGGCAGGTGGGGCCAGAAAAGGACCATTTGGTTCTTATAAACCAAAGCCACCCTCAAGAAGTAGAGAAGAACCCACAAGACTGAGAATAACTATGGTGTTCATCGAGCTCTTTTCCTTTGGGTCAAGATGACTGAGTGGTAGGCAACTTTATAGATGATATGGCTGAACTATAAATAACTTACAGTAATTAAGAAAATGGCCCAACATTCTTTGAGACTCCTTCCATTGAGAGGTGGGGTCTATGTCCCCTCCTCTCAAATCTGGGCAGGTTTGTGACTACTTTGACCAAAGAGGTAGTGCTCTGTAACTTTTGAAGCTAAGTCATAAAAAGTCATGCCTGGCTCTCTTGAGGTACTAGCATCCATGTAAAATATCTGACCACCCCCAAGATGGCCAGGATGAATATGCCACGTGAAGGCTCTCTGGTCAATAGGCACAGCGGAGCTCAGCCTTCTACCTATCCTCACCAAGATGCCAGATATGCAACTGAAGCCATTTTGGACCCTCCAGACCAACCCATCTGCCAACGGAGTCCCAAGGGATGACATCAGTGAATGCACCAGAAACAAAACACTTACTCATATGGCCCAAATTGTATCCCCCTGCCAAATTCAGATGTTGAAATCCTAACCACCAATACTTAAGAATATACCTCAGACTGTGACTATATTTGGAGGGAGGGTCTTTCAAGTGGAGATAAGAGTAAAATGAGGTTACATGAGTGGGCCATAATCCAATGACTGGTGTCCTTCTAAGAAGAGGTGATTAGGATGCAGACGCATACAGAGGGAAGGCTGTGTGAAGGCCTACAGAGAAGATGACCACCTACAAGGCAGGAAGAGAGGCCTGTTAAGAGAATATTTTCAAAAGCCAGTTTATTGGTCTAGTAGGCTTTTAGTCAATGGTTTGTGAATCAGGCAGCATCCAGTCTAGAAGCTAGAAAGGAGCTCCAAAGAGTTGTGCAATGCAAGAGTGTTTTTAAAGACCAGCGTGAGCAGGAACAAGGACATTATACTGGGCATTTGCTGACTGGTCAAAGCAGGGTTGCTTTTCTTACATGGAGCAAAGATAAGTCTTGGAGACAGGTCAGGTAACTTGTGCTGGTTGGTTGATCTAGACCTTCCTTTTCTGGAGAGCCCAACATAGAAACTTAGTGAAGTTTTGGTTTGCTGATGTGGGGCTTAGCATGATTGACACCATCTTGGACCTAATCTGGTTACTTTAATAGGCCTCGGAAGAAATCCACCTTGCCTGACAATACCTTAGTCTTAGACTTCTAGCCTTCAGAATTGTGAGAAAATTAGTTTCTGTTGTTTAAACCACCTGCTCTGTGGGACTTTATTCCGGCAGCCCGAGCAAACTAATATACTCACCCAGCTATGAATTTCTCACCTTACAGACATGGCTGCCGTTTTAAGTCACTGAGTTTTCAGGTAGCAATGGGAATAGGAATGGGTTTGGGCTTCTAAACTCCTTCTTCCTCCAGGGATATCTAGCTGCTAACCATGTTGTTAGTTTAGGATGGACCACAGCGGCAGCCTTCAAGAACTGATACTCCCAGAGAGAGAGAGAGGGTGGGGTGAAAGGTCAGAGCTCAGACTTACAGCTTCTGTGGCACGTGAGAACCAGAAACTTTTAAACAGAGGTCTCAAAATATTTTTTTTTCATTAGTCTGAGAAAAATGGAAAAAACCACGCATAAAATGCAACTTCATATCGTTATTCTTTGGCTATGTTATTCGGTCAGGTGGGATTCCTTAGGAGAGAGAATTACAGTACCAGACTGCAGGCCGAGGGCCCCGTCTGACCTAGATTCTGATTTTTTAAAAGAGTGATTATAGCTCTGGAGGCAGGGGTTAAGTCTCATGGTCTCCACCAGGAAGCACTTTTCTTAGCCATGGGGGATAGTACATTACAGCTAATTACAGGCTGTCTGCTAAGATTTTCTAATTACTTCATTTACATTAGTCTTGCTTTCTTAAGGATTCTGTAAGCTTTTGGAAAGCATCTTGAGGACAGGGGCACACTGCTCTGGGTTTTCTACCCCATGCAGAGCCCTCTTCAGTACCAGCTACCCCAAAGACACCGGATAGCAGAGGTAGACAGTAGAATATGTTACTGTAAGCATGGGCTCTGGAGTTGGCCTGGTTGGGTTCAAATCCAAATTTTACTTCTTATTGGCTTTATAGCTTCATTCACATTAATAAGTTCTCACATTAATAATTATTTTTTAGGGGCACCTAGGTGGCTCAGTTGGTTAAGCTCCCGACTCTTGATTTTGGCTCAGGTCATGATCTCAGGGTCGTGGAATCAAGCCCCAGGTAGGACTCTGAGCTAGGCGTGGAGCCTGCTTAAGATTCTCTCCCTCCCTCTCCCTCTGCCCCTGCCCTGCATGAGTGTGTGTGCACATGGGCTCATGTGTGCATGTGTGAACTCTCTCTAAAAATTATACATTTTTTACTTCCATTTGGTTCTAAAAGTTCAAGAGCTCCTACCTACTCGCTGCTGTCAGGTTTGTGGTTTGCATGCGGGGAGGGGAACAGAGAGGCAGAAACGATTGCAGTTAAAGAGCATAGGATTTGGAGAAATCTAAACCTCAGCATCCCTCTGTATAGGCTGGGTGAGTTTGCATCAGCCCATGTCTTTGACATAGGGCCACATGACTAGGATTTCCAAGGCATGGCTGTCACTTTTTCTCTCACCCACTGCTCTCACCCCCAAGTGGACAAATCCCAGGCCGTCATCTGCTCCTGTATCAGGTGTGGAGGGCCCCACCGAGCCAGAAAGCCTGGAGATCTACCCCAGCCATAGCCGGGGCTTCGAGAAATTAAAAGGGAGCATGTTAATTAGAAAATGCTTAATTAGGAAACCAGTTCCCTAGAAGAAAGGGAATTAATTGAAAAATAGACCTTAATCAAGAAGTTTTGGGCACAAAAATCCAGCACAGGAGCTGGCTTGTACTGGCTTGTTCAAGAGGCTTGTACACTTTTCAGACTTCACGTTCAGTGACATCGTATTGGCAGCTGGAAATCACCACCGTGGGAGTATTTACACCCCTACCATTGACAGAGGCTATAAACTTGGGATTTTTTTCTAGGAGCATTGTTGTTCACTATATAATATCACACAACTGCAAAAATCTAACTTGTATTCCTAGCCAGAGGGCCCATGTGTCTCTGGGTCTAGAAACCTGTGAAAGCATGGCCCTTGCAATGTCTCAATTCCTGCAAAGCTGATGTCTGCAACATAATTTGTACAAGATGAGTCACTGGGGAACATAAAAAAGATCTCACAGTTGTTATTGAAATATTTTTATATAATATCTATTTTTTTCTGTTCTCAGGGTTTGTTTTATAATGTATAAAATATATTACTACAGCCCTAAGTCTACATACTTCATATACATTTGGGAGGTCATTGTTTAATTTTTTTTAACTGATTAAAAGCAAAAACTGTGGAGACCATTGTTTCAGAGTAAAAGAAAAGAGAGCTCGTTCTAAGAAATTCAGACAGGATGATGTAGGAGTAGTGTGTGTATGTTGGGGTGGTGGTGGTGACATTAGAAGTTAGAGCTGAAGATAAAAAAGTAGAAAAGGTTACCTCATTGCTATTTTAGGGTGGGATATGTTAATTAGCATGCAAGAAGGGAGGTGGGCCACTGCAGTGATCAAGGCGGTGAGACAGGCTGCTCTTGGATCTGGGAGGAGAGTCCTTGCAGGAGGATTTCACAGCTGGGGGGACTGCTGGCCCCACCCCCGGAGACGGATTCAGTGGGGCTGGGCTGGCGCCCGAGAATTTTCATTTCTTCCAAGTTTTAAGCAATGCGATGCTGCTGGACTAGGCTCACACTTTGAAGACAAGTGATTTAAAGAAGAATTTTATCTTTTGAAGATAAAAGGGATCTTGCTGATGACAATCCACTAGATCCAGAGGGCAGACTAGAAGCGTTTGGGAGTGGGGTGGGCCGGAAGCGTGGGAAATTGGTTCAGATGCAAGCCTTAAAGGAAGAAGAGCCCAAGTTATAAGCATTCACTCAGGGGCCTTGGACTTAGGGTGCTGGTTCAGATGAACAGGAATATAAGCCATGCGGGGCTTAGCCCTGTGTGCAGTCTCCTTGTTGGCAATGATCTTTACAGCAGACCGTTCTGGTGAGGCAAGAGGTGGTTGGGCTTGGTGGAAGGGTTGGGGAAGGTCTTTCGGAAAGCCAAATTGAGCTCTGGAGGCCACACCTCAGTTGTGACCATTTTCCCCCATCTGGCAGAATTCTACATGCTCTTGGTTATTCATTCCTCAGATCATTCTCTCCTTTCTTTTGTAGTCTTCTCAAACACTCTGGAAAGGTAGTTTGGATTCTGTAAGGCCAAGAGAATGTGTGCCTGTTGTGAGCCACAGTCTGACTCTTCCACTCACCCTCCAGCCCCACAGGAGGCACGATATACCCAGCTACTTTTCAAGGAGCATCTGTGTTTACCACTTGACCTGCCTGACCAAGGGAGCAGGCTCTGCACATCAACCCCTGTGAGATCAGGTGGGGCCTTATGAATCAATCGTCCCCACTTGTACTGTGACTTTGATCATATCTTCCCTTGAGCCATGACACCATCCACGTCCATAATGTTTTGGTTGTCATAGTATATGTTTGTAAACATTCAGTCTAAGCATGCCCGAGTATCCCGTCATATTTCTAAAGTGTTGCCTAGGAGCACACGAATCTGGGTATGTGAATTAACACTGTCATCGCGACTCTGTCCAGGCATTTGGCCGCATGCCAACACTTGTTAGACTGTTTCTGCATGTGCCTTTGGATCATTTAGATATATCTCCTCGCTCTGAGATTAGATAGCCTTGTTTCAACCACCCAACTACCTTTTTCTTTCTTTCTTTCTTTTTTTTTTTTTTACCTAATACAAATGACTATCCTCTAAATCTACCTTCGCTGGTCCCTGCCGATCATTCTCACGTAGAGTCTACTTTATATTTTATGTTATGTTTGTTTGGGTCTAAGACTTTCTACTTAGATTGTGAACTCCTTGAATAAACTTTTTCTTTTTTGTATCCACCATAATGCCTAGCATAGCAGTTTTGCAAAGTAAGTGCTCAATATTTGTTGATTGATTGACATGAAGAAATATGTTAGGGCTGCTAGATTTGTTATGACAGAGAATCAGGCAGCCTTAGCTCAGACTAGGAACTGCCTATCCAATATGAGGAATTTGGCTAAATACTGAAAAACTCCTTTAGTTATTATGACATTTTAAATTAATTATATATTTCCAACTGTATTTTTCAGTTTTATGCATAATTATTATTGTGCTAAATGGTATTTATACTTAAATGTTTGGTGGTTAATGTAAGCTACTGAGATTAGGAATGTATTGCAGCCAAACCAAATTCAAAATTTTTAATTGTTCTTTTCTCCCAGCCTTCCTATTGGCAATTCCTCTGGTGCAATTCGTACTTGAATTTTAATCACCCTACATCATGTTCAGGTGGGTTAAAAGACAGAGGCCCCAGAGTGCAATCCTGAAATAGGTGGGGGCCTCCTTATAAGGGGCCTGCCCTCGCTCCCTCCCCAGCATGGCTCTTTGTCCTTGGGCTTCTCCATCCTGCCTATGCGTCCTGCCTGGTGTCCTAGCTACCTTCTGCCAGTTGTACCTGAATGTTTCCTGTCCTTCAATTTTGACTTTTTACTACGAATTTTGAATTTATAGAGAAGTAGAAAGATAATACTTAATACCCATATTCCTATCACCTGTACTTTACAGTCAACGTTGTGTACCTTTTTTAAAATTATTTTTTAAGGATTTAAAAATCACAAACATTGTGACATTTCACACTTAAAAACTTCAGTAAAAATCTCTAAAAAATTTTCCTATGTAACCACAATGTCATTATCACACTGTATTAGTTTGCTAGGGCTCATATAACACCCCCAGAAACCACGACTAGGTGGCTTGAACAACAGAAATTTATTTTCTAATGGCTCTGGAGACCAGAAGTCCAAGGTCAAGGTGGGCGAAGGTTTGGTTTCGTCTGAGGCTTCTCTCCTTGGCTTGCCGGAGATGATTTAAAAGAATATGTATATTTGGCTAAATATATGATTTAAAAGACTATATTATATACATTGATTCCAGAATTCATTCAAAAATATATGTATTCATATATTATGTGTATATATAAATCATGTATTGATTTAAAATCAATTGTATTGACAGTTTAAATTCGATTTTAACATTACAGAGCTTTATTTAATTATTTGAATTTATACTTCTATTATGTATATGCTGAAAAGTTTGGTTTCTAGCAACATTAATATAATTACTTACTTGTTATGTTGCTTTTTCAAAATAATAAGAAAACTGAATGGCCAGAATATATCTGTTTATCCTAGACTATATCCCACCAAGGCAATACAAAGTACTAAGTTTTAAACTCAGTTAACTATGTTCTCTGTGTGGTTCCGCTATTAATTTTTAATGCAATTAGGTTAATTTTTTCTCTTTTTTCCTTCAATTTTAGGGGTGGCCTTTTGTTTTTATTTTTATATAATATGTATTTTTAGATATGTAAAACATTTGCACCCTAGAAGTTAAAAGCTACACCCAAAGAAGTTTCTCTTCCATCCCAGGCCCCTCCTTCCCTACCTCCTCTTCTGCCATCTGTTAACTGATTTAAAAAATGAAATTCTGATTAATTCTTATAGTGTTTCTTATTACAAACATAGGCAAAATTGTGTTCATATTCTTATTCCCCTTTACTCTTTCCCATGAGGGTCGCATATTATACACACTTTCTGGACCACACCTTTTCGTTTCACAAGTCTGGAGATCACTCCATATTTTTTTTTTTTTAAAGATTTTATTCATTCATGAGAGACAGAGAGAGAGAGAGAAAGAGAGGCAGAGGGAGAAGCAGGCTCCCAAGGAGCAGGGAGCCTGATGTGGGACTCGATCCCAGGACCCCGGGATCATGACCCGAGCCGAAGGCAGACGCTCAACCATCTGAGCCACCCAGGCGCCCCGATAACTCCATATTAATACATGGAGATTACTCTCATTCTTTTCACGGTTGCCTAGTTGTGCATCACATGAAGATGCCAGAGTTTAGGCAGTAAGGGATTGGGTGTCATAGATTATTCAACTAGACTCTTGTGGACATTTGAGCCATTTCGTATTTCTTTGCGAGTACACATAATGCCTCAGCAAATAACGTTGTGCGTATAGCAGTTCATATTTGCGAAGTTATATCATTAGATTAGATTTCCAGAAGTGGGATTCCTGGGTCAAAGGGTAAACACAGCTGTGACCTTCAGAGATACTGATGAATTCTCCTCCAAATGAATGATATCATTTCCTATTCCCAACAACATTCTATGGCAGTACTCGCTTCTCCACAGCCTCACTAGTAAAGTGGATTGTTACAATTTTGACTTCACCCAACCTGGTGGGGGAAGTGTATTTTGTTTTATTTTATTTTTATTTTGAGAGAGAGTGGCAGGGGGCACACACGGAGTGAGGGTCAGAGGGAGAAGGAGAGAGAGAATCTCAAGCAGACTCCCCTCTGAGCACAGAGCCCCATGAGGGGCTTGATCTCAGGACCCTGAGATCATGACCTGAGCCGAAATCAAGAGTCGGGAGCACTGACTGAGCCACCCAGGTGTCCCTCACAGTGTAGATTTAATGCACATCTTTCCTTTTACAACTGGAGTTGAGGCATTTTCCATATGTTTAAAGGACATTTGTATTTCTTTTTCTATAAACCATCGGTTCGTGTATTTTGGCATGTTCAGGGTTGTTGGTCTTTTTCTTTTTTGATTTCTGGGAACTCTTTATGTTAAGGAGATGAATCATTTGGCTGTGAAATAATTTCCAAATATTTATTCCTACTCTGTCATTTGTCTTTTCACCTTTATGGTTTTTTTTTTAATGCAAAAGCCTTTTAAAAAAAATTATGTAGTCAAATTCCTCACCAAACTGTATTTACTGATTCTAGATTTTGAGTCACAGTTAAAAAGGTTGCTTTCACTTCCAGGTTTTAAAGGAATTCACCCATGTTTTCTTTTAGTATTTGTACGGTTTAATTTAAAAGTATGCTTGAATAGCCGATTCATTTAGGAAAGATGTGTGTGTGGCTTTTGCACATTTCTTGTTAAATTTATTACTCAGTATCTTTCCGTTCTTCCTTTCTTTCTTTTTGCTGCTATTGTGAATGAGGGTTCTTTTCCAAATATCTTTTTAACTGGTTGATGATTATATATAGGAAGACTATTTGCTTATTTATATTGATTTTATATTTTGCCAATTTAACATGGATAACTCTAGTTTTATATCCTTATTTCTAATTCTTATGCCTCTAATTGCTCCTCTTATTCAAATTGGCTAATACTTTTTTTTAAAGATTTATTTTATTTGTCAGAGAGAGAGAGAGTGCGCAAGCATAAGCAGGGAGATTGGCAGGCAGAGGGAGAAGTAGACTCCCTGCTAAGCAGAGAGTTTGATGCGGGACTCAGTCCTAGGACCCTGGGATCATGACCTGAGCCGAAGGCAGATGCTTAACTGACTGAGCCACCCAGGTGCCCCTGGCTAATACTTCTGATAAGTGGTTAACTAGTTGCAGCAATAGTAAGTATCTTGTCTTATTCCTGACTTTAGTGGGAATACCTCTAGTGTCTTCCCATCAAAAAGGATGTTGGCTTTGGGGCTGGTGTGTGTGTGTGTGTGTGTGTGTGTGTGTGTAATTACATTAAAGAATTTATCGATTTTTATTTTGCTGACTGGTGTTTTTTTTAATCAGTCACAGGATTGAATTTTCTTTTCAGCGTCAAAGGAAATGACCATTTGCTGTTTCTATGTAACTATAGTACTTAATGTGAATGAATTTTTGGTATTGGATGATCCTTGCAATCGTGGAATAGATTGTACCTGGTCCTGTGTATTTTGCTTAATATGCTATTGGCATCTGTGTGACAATTTTTATTTAGAATTTTTCCTTCAATATTTATAAAAGATTAGGATCTGATTTTCTTTTATTGTGTGCAGCCTTAATCATTTGCATATCAATTTGAAATTCACTTCATAAAACTAATTTGGAAGTTTTTCTCTTGTGTTGTATGTCTGTATGTTTTAAGTAACAGTGAAATGATCTGCTCTCTAGAAGCTTGTTGTAGTCCCCCTGTGAAAGCATTCAGGCCTGGCATTCTTTTCAGTTGGGGAGGGAGAGCTCTTGATGGTTTGGAGCTTTTCTGAATGCTGTGTCTTCTTGTACTTCTATTCCCCATCCTTGTCGTCGGGGATGCTGAGGGCTCCAGGTAGCAGGAAGTAGGAAGTAAGGCTCCAGGGGCAGAGGATACCTTTCTCAAGACAGATGGGGCCTGGGGGTGGATTGGAGAAGGGACAAGAGGGGAGTGAAGCCAGTGGGTGGGTGGGTGGCCGGTGAATAGATGCTGGGGAGGCCCAAGCTGAGGAGAGATCAGCTGCTTCTTCCCAAAGATCTTTCTTCTGACTCTGCATTCCAACCTCTCCTGGGGTGTGTGTGTGTGTGTGGGGGGGGGGATCTCTGTCTTATTTTCACAGCTGAGAATGCAAAGGAAATTTCCCACAGGCCACTGAACTCTTTGGCAGCCCCTGTGGGGGAGGTCTTCAGAGTCACCTCACCTGAGAGAGTTTAGACTAACAGTCAGCAATCCCACCCCCCCAAGTCTCCTCCTTTGCATCTGTCCTGAGCCAGTTTCAGCCAACAAGCCCTGGGGCTCACAGACTTATTAAAAATCCTGAGGTCATAGACATTCCTTTCATGTTGAATTTTTGATATTCTGAGGCAGCTCTCTCCACAAGGGCTCTGAAACAACCACTCCACTGTTCAGAGAGCTCTGCTGTGAGGTGGTTTTGCTATGGCAAATGGTGGAGGGGGGTAGACTCTTCCGGGTGCCCTGAATGTCCATGCCCCATCTTTCCCCTGCTTCCTGTTTCCCTGCTCTGCCAGCCCTCTGTGCACCTGCAGGAAGCAGGGGTCTCCTTCCCCCTCCCCCAACACCGCCTACCACCAGGAGGTGCTGGTCTGTAAGGTAGAGAGTGGGAGCACTCGGCTACAAAAGTCCCCTCTTCTGCAGCTGCAGGATGTTGCTCTTGATTAGAGGCAGAGAAGAGGAGGGAGAGGAAAGCTGTGATGTCCCTGGAGCTCCCCACCACTTCTGAGCCGAGGGAAGACTTTGGAGAGGCTGAAGCTCAAGGGCACCGCTGAGAAATTGTTCTGTGCCCCAGGTCGTGTTTCCTGGGTACAAGTTGCGGGCCTTGTGGGAAGCGGGTCCACGGTCAGCCCCCTTCGCCCAGTGCTGTGATCCTGCCAGGCCACAGGCTTCTAGCTGGAGCAGGTGGGCCGGCGGCAGTGGGCTTGCAGGGCGAGGGGAAGGCTGGGCTGTGAGAGGACTTGGGGCGTCTGGGGAGTGCTCTACATTCTGGGCCAGCACTTCTTCCCCCTTTAGATGCAAATGGAGTCCCTTTCCCAGCACCTGTACAACTGCCTCAGGGCTGACCAAGCTTGTCCAGCCCACAACTGTCAAAGTCAGGGGAGAAAAAATGTGGTGACTCCTTTTAGAACTTTCCGATCGGAGATGTGAGTTAGCACCTGAATGACCACAGAGGTTCACACTGTGCTGCAGGGGCTGTGCTGTGGGGACTGACAACTGGCTCCAAAGGCTCAGGGATAGTCTCCTCCCATTTTCCTCTTTCTTCTTTAATTAATATTATTATCAATACTATCACTAATATATTGAACCCTTCCTATGTGCCAAGTGCTGTGCTAAACAGCTTACCAAACAAATTCATTCCCTGAATCCTCATAAGCTTACAAGGTGGGGCGGGGGGGGGGGCAGTGGGCACTACTGTTCTTGTTGACAGAGGAGGAAACTGAGGCTTAAGGAGATTGAGCAGTTTTCTAAAGGTCACCAAAGCAAACTGAATTTGGACCTACGTGTCTTTTTTTTTTTTTTTTTAACCACAGTCTATTAATCATCACCCTCATATCTCTGGAAAACACCATTGGTCAAAACAGATTTGACCGTGTTCCTCTTTAGACTGATTACTTGGAAACAAATAGAGAAATCCTTTAACCATTTTTTTTAAACTTAGTTTAAGTTTCTTGGGATTTCTCATTATATAAGGCAGGTCCTGCCTGTATGGCTTTCACCCACCTGTACGAACTATGGAAATTTGTTATAGCCCAAACCCCAGTGCCCCCTATTTGTGCTCTATTTCCACTAGCTGCTCCCAGCTCCCCCACCCCCGGCTCCTCTGCCTCGACAGCCAGTTTTTGGAAACACTCTGCCCGTTCCAGCTGTGCACCCTCCCTGGGACACACATTAGGGATTACAACTTCTCCGGCTGCGGGCCCTGTGACTACTGGAAGGAGGTGGAGGAGATGTGTCTTGATGTGAGCCTTGAGGGACAGGTTGAATTAGGGCAGAGAGAGGTCGATGAGGTGTATGTTGTCTAAGAGGCTGGAGGTGGGCTGTGGGGGCTGCACGGGTCATGATGTCCAGCTAGGAATGAGCAGAACCCAGGGAGGAGAAGAAACTGGTGTGAGATGGAGCATCCTGCAGGGGGGAGGGGGAGGCTAGGGGCCTGGACAGTGTGGAAGGCTCAGGGTGCTTGCCTGGAATGGAGGGGCAGAACAGCAGGCTTTAGATGTTCCCCTGGTAGAGGAGCAGATTTTTGGGACGTACACCATGAAACATGCCCAGGGTAGCAGAGGCAAGCCCTAGAGGCAGGTGAAGAGAGACCCTCCACCTCCTTTCCCCAGAGTGTGGATTCACCAGAGAGCAAGCTTGGACTGTCTGAAGGCAGCGTCCATGATTATTCACCCTTGTCTCCCCAGAGCCTGGTGCTGAGTCTGGTGTTTCGTAGGCCCTCAGGACTTTCAAATAAATGCAGGAACAGACAGAGGGCGGGCAGGAAGAAGGATGGGTCAACAGTAGGACTTGATCAGGAGCTAGGGACTCCAGACAAGCATCAACCAACCCCTTTCCAGGGTCAGATAACTGGGGCTCACCCTTCTCTGCATTGCTGGTTTTCATGGGTGTCACTAGTCACAAGAAAACTCACTCCTCTGGTCTCCTCTGATTCTACTGGGTTAGAGAAACTAAGCCAAGGTTCAACAAAGTCTCAGTCCAGATACACGAGACTGAAGAAATCCGATTCAAGAAGAGGAACCTCATTCAAAGGCAACTTGCCCTGTTGTCCAAGACTTTTTGTCCTGCCTACATCTTGTCTCTGAAGTAACTGCCTCTTGTTCATGGTTCATTAGATTTCAAGCACAGGTCCTGGTCTGTAAGTGTGCAGACGTAGGTTTCTCTTATGGGTGCACATTCCTTAGTTGGATGAAGCCAGGGGGAGCCCAGTGAACTCCATCAGTAACCAGTTCTTCAGAATCTTGAGCATGACACAGATAGACGGAGACCTTGAGCTCCTGAGACAAAGGCTGATACAAAACAGGCACATTAAGACAGAACTTAAAAACAGTAGATTGACTAATAGTAACCCAAAGACCAATGTGCTTTTAACCACATTTTTGTTTATTTTTTAGTGTGTTTCCTTCACGGTCTTTCTTGTGGCTCACCCTATGCAGTTTGTGTACTTGTTGAGAGCTTTTTTTCTGTCTCTGACATTGGTTTTTGCTGAGCTCAGTTCTTCCAAGACCCTCTCTCCTCATAGGCTCGGTTTTGGCCTGCTAGCTGCAGCCTGCCAGTTTTGGTGGCAGGAGAGGCCTAGGCTGCTTCCTGTGGGCCCCCCGTTGGGCAGAAGCATGTGGTGGTATCTCCTCCTGATCTGGGCCCAGGGCCTGAGGCAGGCTCCCCTCCCAGTCTCAGGTAAGGCCTGACAATCCAGCGTGGGATTGGAGGAAGAGGAGCAGGAAAGGGAGGCTGGGAGTGGAAGTGGGAGTGAGGGAAGGAAACGCATGGTTTTCATAGTCCTGTGTCCCCTCGTGTGAGAAAAGGCAGCCCCTGGGTAGGAGGTGCAGTTCTGTTTTGGCGGATGAAGTCCCTGGGGTTGGGGTGCCTGACTGGCCAACCCAAGAAAGGAAACAGGGGAAAGAAAGGGACAAGGAGGCAGGATGCTCAGTTCCCTTATAGAAGTTCAGTCCTGCTCCATCGTTCTGTCTTCTGTCCTTGAGGAAACTTCTAGAAAGGCATTGTATGTTTTCTGTGGATCAAAAATGTCTTCTTCACAGACTCCAGAGAGTCTACCGTTATAGATTGAATTTACACTAGATCTGTTTTCTTCTGTATTAAGAACCACAGACAAATGTTTCTGAGGAAGCACACAGATGCTGAGAAACTATAGTCTAACTTATTTTTTATGTTGTTTTTTGAATCATTTGAAGGTGGAGCTGTGCCCACAGTGCTGGGGTGGTCAGTGCTGAGGAGGGTGGTTTTGTGTGGGAGAAACAGTTTCTCTTCAACCCTCCTTTCCTTTGGATTTTGTGGCTTTCCTGAAAGTTTTTCTAGGCAACCCCAAATGGCAGCCAACCAAACCACCAGGTTTCATTTCAAAGGATAATGTGCCCAGCACAGAACTGGCTGCTGGAAGCTAAAGTATAACAGAAGTGGTGGCTGACAGGGCTTATATTCTAGGTAGGGAGAGAAAATAAGTACATGGAAATAATCAGCGAGCTCGTCATGAAGCTAGATTACAGCAGAATATCCTGAGTGGGTGATGGGCTCTGCGGTGTAGCAATTATAGTCTCTGTGGGGAGTGACGGGATGGACAGGAGAGTCTGTCATTCCAGAAACCAACTGTGGCCTCAAAGCCCTTTGGGATTTTGGTGGGAAGTTTTAAGGACAGCTGTTGCCCCAGGACTCATGCATGCTTTCTCCCCTTCCCTAGGAGCTGTGTCAGGCAGGATAGTAACAATGGGGAACGTTTCTGCAGAGGAAGGTGGCTCTGTCACCTTGCAATGTCACCTCTCCTCCACCACTGCCAAAGTGACTCAGGTCAACTGGGAGCAGCAGGACCAACTTCTGGCCGTTCATCATGCTAACTTGGGGTGGCACATCTACCCAGCCTTCAGGGAGCGCGTGGCCCCGGGGCCCAACCTGGGCCTCACCTTGCAGTCGCTGACCAGGAATGACACAGGGGAATACTTCTGCACCTATCACACCTACCCTGATGGGATTTACAGAGGGACATTCTTTCTGGAGGTCCTACACAGCTCAGGTATGCCCTCTGGGGCAGGGTGGCTGATGAACTTCATCCTCCAGAATAGGAAATGTGTTCCTGCCAAACACTCTGCCGGAGCAGGGCCTCTCAATCTCGGCTCACGTTCAAATCACCAGGGAGCTTTAATGATACTGACGCCGGTACCCCTTTGCAGACCAGCTTAATCAGAATCTCCAGGGGCAAACCTGGGAGGTAATAGGTTCTAAAAGCCTGGTGATTCAAATGTGCAGCCAGAACTGAGAACCACTGTTTGGGGTAAGAAGTGCATCTTATGTGCGTTTGTTGGGAAGAATAGTCATTAAGGTCATTTGGGAAATGTTCTCGTTTATTAGTTTAGCATCAATCATGCAAATTGGATTAGCTTCTAAGTTTTATAAAGGATTAAAACACAGTGTGTGTTAAGTGAAAACGTACAGCAATTTACATTTGTTTGGTACTTCATAGTTTCCAGAATGCTCTCACATTCATTATCCACCTGAACAACTTAAAGCGGTTCCCTGGAAGGTGGGAAAAGATGATTGCATCTGAGAGACAGTATAGCAGACTGCTTATGAGCTCAGGCTCTGACACCAGCCAGACTGGGTCCCAAATCCTGGTGCTGCTGTTGACTTCAGACAGAATCACTTAGCTTCTCTGTGTATCTCTTCTCTCATCTGTGAAATGAAAATAAATGTAACCTTACGAGGTGCTACCACAGTATTGAATTCCTTACTGCAAGAAAATGCCCTTAAACAGGGGCTGGGACTAAGGAAGTGTTAGCTATGAATGCCAGCCCCTCCCACGTAACTATCTGATGGGGGCGGAGGCTGAGAAGATATAAGGCTACTCGCAAGTTTCTTTTTAAAATGGTACTTCTTGGCTGGCTGGGACAAAGGTCAATGCCGCACGCGGGTAGGAGCCCGTATCCTTTCTGGTTCTATGGACAGCCCGCCGTAGCCCTTCTGCCTCGTGAAGCTGTGTTCTCCATGACCACTTTGCTCCCCATCTGCCCTCTTTCCCCACCTGCGGCCAAAGCAAGAGGCTGAGTCTGCCGGGCAGAAGGAACTCATTCTGGAAGCTTGGGCTCCCTCCCCCTGGTATCCCGTGGGTACTGTGAGCACTACCTTGCCCCAAGTGACTGCACTTTTAGCCATCTTTCCCACAGTGTAAACCCTTAGTTAGAGGGAAGAGGGCCCAGCCTCTGCTATCCCCTTCTTTCAAGACTTCCCTGGACACCTGGGATCCGCCTGAGCTCCTGGAAAGGAGGCGGGGATGGGACACGGCAGCCTGGAAACCCTTCCACCTGCGGCATAGCTCACATCTGGGCACCTGTCCTGTTTCTTTCCCACTCTCCTTGGATCAGCTATCCCACTTCTCTTCATAACCCCCTTTTGGCTCCTCCTCCTTACATTTTACATCTTAATAGAAGTTCACTTTTTCATGCTTTGGTTCATATCACGAATATTTATTAAGTACCTGCTATGTGCCAGGTGCTGAGAAAACGTAAAGGATAAAGCTCTAGAACCTCACTCCCCTGCCAGAATCCCCCAGCTGGAATAATGTGATAGGCTTATGGCGAAAGGTTATGTGCTTTTTGCCCTGTTTTTAGTACTTTAATATTAATTTTATTTTAATTTTTAATTAAACTTTTTTCCTGGTATGATTATAAATATGAAATTTAATAAAAGAAAATGTTCACTCTCTGGGTTTTTTTTTTTTTTTTTGCTCTGGATGTCATTGTTTCATTTCATGATTATTATAGAAAGCGATTTTATCGACTAGAGGAAGGGAGTGTTAACAGTGGTCTGCTCTGGGGTCAAATGTGTGAGGTGCTCGAGAGGTCAGCAGCTGATTTCACGACGGGCCAGGCAGATGCTCTGTTGGCCAAAGAGCCGGGCTTAACGACCCCAGAACTTCGAGAAAGGCCTGGCCAGCCCCCACCTCTGGGCCCTGACATGGAGGCTTCGCTGTGTGATGGTTGCCTTTTGCTTCTGGCTTTCACCCCCTCATTTTCATTTTTTTCATCCTTCCAGTGGCTGAGCACAGCGCTGCATTCCAGATCCCACTGCTGGGAGCCATGGCCACCGTGCTGGCAGTCATCTGTGTGGCAGTCATCATGGTGGTCACACTGACCAGAAAGGTAATAACTCTGGCTGCACAGTTCAGTCATGGGCACCCCCCCCCCCCCCAGCCCGTGCCATCCTTTCATGTCCCTGTCCTAGCCAGAGAAAGACCAAGATGTGGTCCCGCCCTCTTTTCTTCATGCTTTTCGATGGCCCTTGCTCTGCCTTTCGGTCAAGTTGTTTACGCTCTTCTTCTGTCCCCTTCCTGGTCTGGGAACCCCACCCAGAAAGCCTGGACCTGTATGCTTCCCATCTTGCTATCACCTACAGTTCCCAGCTCCTGCCTGCCCCTGAAGCCACTCCCTGGAGAGTTTATCTATTGTGAGTTTGATGCATCTGGGGCATCCACTCTGTGCTAGGGAGTTGTGCATATGAGCTTATTTGATTTTAATAACCTTTCCGTATTGCTGGGCTACCCAGCACTTCTGTAGGATGAGAAATAAACACTCCCCAAATTTAGGAGTAAAAGGTACATGGCAAGATCAGTAGGCTGTAAATCCTCTGTCCCTCTGGCTTAAGAGGTCACGCAGCTGAAAGCGTGCTAGATGGGCAAGTGGATGATGTAGTGCTGACCATAAGGTCAGCACTGAGTGTGATTACAGGGAAGACGTTGAAACTCCCTGGCCTCCATTTCCTCAGATAGAAAGTGGGGATGCCCGTGATTCTGCTTGCTCTCTATCACAGAGTTGCGATGAACAGGTGGCACATTGCATGTGAAAGCTTTGTAAACAGTGAAAAAAATATTAACGTGCTTGTGCTGTTAACTGGTAGCTACCGATTAGCGAAAGAATTTCCACCATTTGTTTTGTCTGCCCTTTTGGACTTTTTTAAGCTATCCCGGGTCACTTTAATTCCAGTCACCAAACATTTTGGGGAAGGCGAGATTGGGATTGCCAATGTTATTTTCCACCTCATCTTAGACCCTGCTCCCTAGTTCCCGATTCACTTTCCCCCCAACTCGGGTTCCGCTCAATTAACAACCCACCTCTTCATCCCTGACTTTGCTTCCTCTGGACCATGTACATGCTGCTGTTATCACTGATATAAGTGGGTTTGTAGCCACCACCTTATTTTCTTCATATTTGTTTTGCCTGTTTTCCCCCTATTCTTTCTTGCTGTCTTTTGAATTAAGTACTTATTATTATAAAAAAGATCTCTTTGGTAATGAGGCATTTTTGGCTATTCTTATAGTGGTTACACTGGAGATTACGAAATAGACCCCTGACTTATTAAAGTCTAGCATAAATTAGTGCTTTTATCATTTCTTGGATTATGCAAGAATCTTAGGACACATTAACTTTTTTTACCTTCCTTCCCAACTTATTGCTATTATCCCCATGTATTTTAGTTTTCTTTTAAACCCTGAAAGAAATTAGTATTGAGAGTCAATATTCACTTCGATTTATCCTTTCTGTGCTCTCCACATCTTCCTGCATGTCCTATCTTGTAAGTAGGATCATTTTCCTTCTGTTTGAAGAATATTATTTAGTATTTCCTTTTGTGCAGGCGATGAATTATCCTGGTTTTTGTTTGCCTGAAAATATCTTTATTTTTCCTTAACTTAAAAGTGATGTATCTGTTTTGCTGGGTCTATACTTCTATGTTGGCAAGTGTTTTCTTTCAGCACATGGAGAACATTTTTCCATCGTCTCTGGCTTCTTATATTTCTGTTGAGAAATTATGTGAGTCTTATTTTTGCTCCTTTGCAGATATGGCTTTTTCTTATGGTTCTTTAAAAATTTTCTTTCTCTTTGATTTTCAGCAACTGCACAGTAACATAATTAGATATGGCAGGGAATGCATAGTGCTCTCAAGGTGGGTAGGTTGAGGACAGTTTAAAAGAGACATTTACGAAGAACTGGGCAACACATAAGGAAACCTTTAGGGGAAGTGTAGCAGCGTGTTGGTGTCACCCCTCATCTTTAGGGGAAAGGAGAGGGGGATTACTAGAACCTGGAAGGAGAGATTTGTGCAGGGGACCACCTTGAGAAGTACTGGAATCTTTGAGGGAAGGCTACAGCCAGTCCAACGCCCTCCGTGGCAGAGAGAATGTACTCTCCTTCCCTCCATTCCTCACCCCCCCCACCCCGTTGCTCTGCATTGGCCGAACCCAAACTCAAGCCCGAGGGCAAGGGAGCCCCCTGATGCAGTACCTATAATTCAGTCTCCTCAGGAGACAATCGGGATGGAAGGAAACAGAAGGCTGGATGGAGAGTGCAGTTGAGGGGTGAACAGAGATGGTATCCACCCCAGTGCAGCTCACAGACCCGGAAACTGGGCAAGAGATCTTGACTTTGCAGGGGATGCTGGCCTCAGCCTTCTCTCGTGTATTCTTGATCTCTTGATTACGTATATAAGTAATGCCCCTGTTGGCTGTCCATCTATATTTCTTTTTGGAACACTGCTTTATTAGCCATCTTCATATCCCTGTGGGTCAGGCTTCCCTGGCTGCCATTGCAGTAATTACATCCACTTTGTTTCTTAAGCTCCGCCATCTGCCCCTATATTATTTTGGGGTCTCCTCATCTGTGTTGCTACCAGGGACCCAGTTCTATAAAAGCATTCAGCCCCAGCATGCAGAGGAGAGATGCCACTAAGCCTCCTAATGAAGCTGGTGCTCTCTTCACTAGCACATTCCTTTCCACCTTTGTGAAAGAGTGTCCTCTGGATCTTCCCTAGAACCATAATCAGCTATTGGATTTTCAAAATTATGTAGTACAGGGATTGGCCAAGTTTCTCTGTAAAGGGCCAGGTAGTAAATCTTTGAGGCTTTGTGGGCTATGCGGTCTCTGTTGCAACAATTCAACTCTGCCACTGTAGTATGAAAGCACCAGAGACAATATGCAAATGGACGAGTATGGCTGTGTTCCAACACACTTTTATTTATAAACACTGAAATTTGAATTTCATATAATTTTCATGTGTCATGAAATATTATTCTTCTTTTGAATTTGTTTTCAACCACTTAAAAATATAAAAATCATTTTTAGCTCCCGGGCAGTACAAAAATCTGTGGTGGGCCAGATTTGAGCCATGGGCCTTAGTTTGCCAGTCCCTGATTTAGTAGGTTATATTGGGGAAAACTCTGTTTTTTCCTCTTCTCTACTCTTAACACTGCACAGAACACTTCTAAACACCAGATGGGTGGGTTTATTCCCACACTGACCAATTCTTCTACACCATCTGGGTGTCCTACAATCAATTCAGTTCTGACACTATCTGCTTGGAATTAACATCAGAACCCACAAATTAAGGGCTCAGTCCTACAAGACTGCCCTCCCTTCAGACACCAGCTGCAAGTCCCAGATTGTCACCTGTACTTCTGACTGACCGGCTCTACACTGAAGTTCCTACAACCCCCTCCTTGGACTTGATAAGTTGCTGACAGCTCACAGAACTCAGAGGAACACTTACTTACATTTACTGGCTTATTACATAATACAGAAGATGATAAAGGATACAGATGAATAGCCAGATGAAGGAGATACACAGGATGAGGTCAAGAAGGGTCTCAAGCGCAGGAGCTTCTGGTCCCTGGAGAGTTGGGGTGTGTTACTCTCCTGGCATGTGGATGTTTTCAGCAATCTGGAAGCTCTTTGGACCCCATACTTGGGGGATGTTTCTGGAGACTTCATCATGTAAGCATGATTGATTATGAACTCATTTCCCAGCCCCTCTCCTCTCTCTGGAGAATGGGGGTGCGGTGAGGCTGAAAGTTCCAAGTTTCGAATCATGGCTTGGTCTTTCTGGTCACCAGCCTCCATCCAGGAGCCCACCCAACATTACCTCATTGGAACAAAAGACTCCTATCACCAGGAGATTCCAAGAGATTTAGGAGCCCTGTGTAAGACATTCCCATCATTCAGGAAATTATAAGGGTTTAAGGAGCATTGTGTCAGGAACCAGGGTTAAAGATCAAACATTAATAGAAACAGAAGATACAGACCTATATATATATATATTCCTTATGATTTCACATACATCCATTATAGCAGCCTCGCTTTTCTGAGCATTTTATTTTTTTCTTGCATAATTTGCTAAAGCAGTGTTAGCATCTCTCTTGACAGCAATGTATTAGCCTTCTCTTCTGGGGGCCTAGTGAGGGTGTTACAGGGCCACTGCCAGGAGCAACTGTGTTAGATCAGGTCCCCAGAAAGAGAGCCTGACATGTGAATTCTGGTGAGAATAGTTTATTGGGATGGACTCTCAGGTGAAGCATAGTAAGGGAGGCAGGATAGGGCTGAGGGAAGAAAGCTCAACTTGATGTGGTCTCAGCTGGAGACTTGGCTGCAGTAAGAATTGTATGCAGTTCGTTGTACCTTGAGGCAGGGAGCTGGCTTTTTGAATACTCACCTCAGTCATTACTGACCACTGGCTGCTCACCAGAGAGCGCCCAAGAGCAATTCTCTGGGGAAGGGGCAGCTGTGAGCCACCGAGAGCCCATAGTCCCAGTGTCTGGGGAATGGGAGCACTGGTCAGGTAGGGAGGATCTGAGCAGGGTACCTACAGCATTCCCCACAGACCTGGAGAGCCTGTTGATCGCATTATTTAGGAGCATGGACTTGGGAATCAGACAGACCTAGTTTTGGATCCTGGCTCTACCACTTGACTTGCTGTGGTAGGGTCTGTAAAATGCCAATAATTGTGATGCTGCATTCACAGGGTTGTGGGGAAACTCAAGTCAAATAATTCATGTAAGGCACTTAGCATTTTTCCTGGCATGCAGTAATAAGTATTGGTTGTGAAGTTCTTGTAATTATCATAAATTTTATTTACTGAAGCACTTCATAATACTTGGTACTCAAAAATGTTGATACTGCATGGATTGATTACAACTAAACGAATGGATGTTTGTTAAGCAGTTCCCCTAGGGGGACCTTCTGTGAGGGAAAGGAGAGATGGGTGTGTCCAGCTCCATGTCAATGACAGCCAACTGTCCCTCCTCCTCACATTCTCCCAGGGGGCAATGTTTGTCCTCCTAGGGCCCAGCTGCAATCTCTGTAGCTCCCTTTGGTCCTTTAGGACAAATCAGCCCCAGGCTTGTGTTTTATACTGACAATCACAGAGTCCCCTATGCGGGATGAAATGAAAATCGAACAGCTGAGAGACCCATCTCAGACATGTTTACATTTCCCAGAACACCTTGGAAACCAAAATGGTTTTAAGATCCCAGGGCAAGGGTGGCCCATCTAGGAATGGAAGCAAGAACATACCAGCATCAAAGGTCACAATCAGTTCTTTGAGAAGGAATTGGATATTTATATTTATTAAATGGATTGGGTCACATTAAGGGATGTAGTACTTTTTTCAAGTCCAGCATCAGCATGATCCATGATGACCATGCTTTTCCTTCATACCTATGGGAAGGGAGAGCAGCCATTGCTATTGAAAAGGAATGAACAAAACAGTGAGTGGGGACAGACCACCTGACTCCTGTGTGTGTGTGTTTTTGAGACCATGGCCTCTCTCTGGGCCCAGTTCCTCAGGGCCTGCAGGGTGGCACCAGCCCTAAGTTTTGATATTTGTTCATGATGTACATGCATGCAGCCCACCCACCCGTCCTGTTAGCCTATATTCGTGCACTGCTGAGCTGGACACTAGCCAGTGATGATGTCCGTTTCCTATCCTGGGAAGCCACAGAGGGTGGGAAGAATGAGATTTGGTTTGTGTTTGTTGTGATTCTCCAGGCCTGTGTGTGGCTTTTTGGGATTCTGTCCTCCAGACCTATGGTGGGGGTAAGTGACATGTTTAGAGCAGTCTCCAGTAAGACAGAGAGGGTGTCACCTTTGCAGTGGGTGTCATTTGGCATTTCTTCGGCCATCCTGCTTGTGCCTACAGGTCTTTGATTTCCTTGGCTTAGCACAACCTTCACCTGCGATGCTCTCCTATGGGGCTAATGGCTGACTCCATACCCTTTATTTTCCCAAACAAATTTTGCTATCTGTCCTATTTTCCCATAAGAGCAATCATAGATATCTGACCATGCGTCCCTACCTGGGTTTGGAAAATCCCTGTTCTTTGAGGTATGGGGCTGAGGAAGAACGTGTGCATGTGCATGTGTGTGTGCACACATGTGTGAGTACACACACATTTCAGTCCTAAGACACATACTGTAAGTCTCTTGTGGGCTGTGAGGTTATAAAGAGGAACACGGCAGAGATGCTTCCCTCAGGGAGCTCACAGTTTGGGGCCTGAAGAGGCGAGAGGGGTAATATTGAGTTCTGGACAGCACTGCGTGTTACAACAGAGAACATCCAGAAACATGTTCTAGGATCCAGGGAGAATGCCGCTCTCCCAGAAGGGTCAGAGAAGGCTTCTTGGACAATGTGCTATGGAGCTGAGTCTGGAGGAAAGAGGAAACAACTTTTTGGGGAACTACAAGGAACGGACAGTGGGAGTAGCACAAACAGAATAGGGGAGGCGGGAATCAGTGCACGGCATTCAGGAAGCTGTAAGATGAGGGGCGGTCTGGCTGAGGAGAAAGAGGCTGGCCTGGCCCCGTGTCAGAACTGGGTCCAGGGCAAGGGCCTTCACCTGTCGGTGCCTATTAGCTCATTCAAAAGTAGAAGCTTCAATGAGGTTGTTGCCGAGATTACATAAAGGAGCTGGCCAGTGCGTGCTCACAGCAGCTTCGCAATAAATGGTGTCTCTCTGGCACCCAGGCTCTATACCAGAAGTTGGGGTGTTGGGTGGAGAAGCACTGCAGGGGATGCAGTTGGAAAGGTGAATGCGACCAAATCACAAAATGCATTTTGGGAGACATCACACACAGTCTCCTGCAGGGAATGTAGCGAAATTATGGACTGACTTGCGGGGTTTTACAAACCCCTTGACATCCACCTGTGGCTCCTATAGGAGATGAAGCACTCTTCGGTAGACAAGGGGAGCTGTCACAGGGTTTGAGGCAGAAGCGTGGCACGATCCACCTCCCAGTTCCAAACTGTCGCTGTGCTGGTGGCCATGTGGAAGTCAGAGCAGAAGAAAGAGGGCGTCCAGAGGCAGGCAGATGTAGAAGCACGGGGGGAGATAAGACATGGGGGTAGGAACAGAGAAGAGGGAAGTGATTTTAGAGAGAGTAAAACTGGAGTATTTGAGGAATGAAACTGGACGGGGTTTTATGGCTGATCAGAATTTAACACTGGGCTTCAGGTTTCTGGTCAGCTTGTGCCACGAACGAGGACAGAGAATACAGGGGCAGGAACAGTTTGTGGCGGAGGAAACATGATGCTCTCATTTGAGACACGGTGAGTCTGGGCTTGCTGTGATGGCCTAGGTCTGGAGCTTGGGGCAGAAGTTTGTAGGGCTAGTTTGGGTAGAGATCTGGGAATCTTCAGGGGGCAGAGGGTGCTCATAAGAGGGACATATAGATGAAGTGACTCAGAGTGTTGAGTATGAGGACACAGAGGGAAGAGCTCTGGGGAACCCCTTTATTTGGGGAGATCACGTGGCGGCAGGAAATAAACAGGCCTGGCTAAAGGGGAAGGTGGGGGTTCACAGGGAGAGGAGAACCAAGAGAGAGTGATGCCATGGAGGCCAGGGAAGGAGAAGGAGAACACGGCAAAAAGGCAGAAGTCAACAGTGCCAGATGCAGTAAAGAGAGCAAGAGAGCTGAGGCAGAAAGCTGCTTCACTGGGCTTAGTGAGTAGTGAATAGTAATGGGGTGCAGGGCTCCTTGCATGTGGAGCGAGTGTAGGTTCACTGGGGTGCTTAGTCCTGAAATCTAGCTGTGATGAGGTTGAGCAATTAAGGGTTAGGGAACTGGTGTTGGTAAGAACACAACCTAGCGTGTGTGTGTGTGTGTGTGTGTGTGTGTGTGTGTGTGTGTGTGTGAGCGTGTGTGTGTGTGTGTAAGAAAGGAAGAGAGAGAGATCATTGTAACTATGTATAATGTTGGGGAGTAACTTCTGAATAACATCCCCACATCCTCACTTAGTAGTTTGTTTGTTTTTACAAGAAATCTCTCAGAGTCCATTGTGCGGAAAGTGGCCTCAGGATGCTGGCACGCGAACAGGAGGAATGGAACCCCCAAGCTCTGTCATCGGCTGGAAGTGGCAGGCAGGCAGAGACGGCACCCGTGGGCTTCTACACAGAGCAAAGGGGAGAGGACTATGCCGAGCCACATGACTACTTCAATGTCCTGAGCTACAGGAGCCTTGGAAGCTTCAGCTTCCTGGCTGAGATGGGTTAGCTGCCCGAGGCATCATCTGGGAGAGGCACTCCTGTGTCTGCGGTTACAGGTGGATGTGTAAGGGTCTGCGGTCTTTGTCACCGCCGTGTGTGCATGCAAGTATATGTTCAGTTGAATATGTTCAGTGAATAAGGGTCATTCTCTTCACCGTATTTCCTCTGCCTCTCCCCTTCCCTTCCATTGTGGCAGACCCAGAGGGAGCAGCTTGTATCTTGATTCTGAATGCACAGTTAAAAAAAAAAAAAATGACTTGGTTTTGAATCTAGCAGTTGAGCAGACCCTGGGGCTCCGAGAAATGCCTTCCCCCTCGTAGCACTGGGTGGGGCTTTGGTGGTCTGGGCACGGGCAGAGTTTTGTGGATGATGATGATGATGATGATGATGATGACGATGATGATGATGGTATGACTCATCTCATTTCTCACGGTCATTTTCATCAACATTCACACATTCAAGGCATTTTATGAACAAGGCATGGTACCGGCTTCCATGGGGGAGATTCGAGCATGACTAAAATCGTGCTTTCGGATCTGAGCCCTTTTAGACCTTACACTTAAGTGGGGTAATGCCATTTCCATTAAAGGTAGTAAGAAGACAGGGATACGAGACCTAGGCCTTTGGGAAGAGATGCTGGTGCAGGCTGAAGTAGTCAGGATAGGCTTGTCTGGGGTGAAGTGGCCTGGGAGGATGGAGGGAACAGGGAGGCTAGGGTGGTGAGGTTGGGAATTTTGTCTAGGGAGGACCGAGAAACTGACCAGAACTGCTGAAATTCCCACATGGAAGATCCCGGCACCAAGGGAGCCAGCAGGCCTTTGGATTTTATTCCTTGGGCAGATAATTCAAGTCTCCTTCTGTTGAGTGTGCTCGGAGTCTGGGGATGGCTGGCTGCAGGGGATCCGAGGCCTTCCAGATGCCCGCCGGGGACATGCGCAGGAGTGTGGCATCCTCTGTGGGAGCTGCATCCTAGCCCCTGGCCAGGACAGGACCCACCTTTTCTCTATCAATCCACCATTGAGCCAGTGAGGAAAGAATCTGTGTCCCACCAAAAGGAATACCTGGATTTAAAATAGGGACTCTTCCAGGGGTGTGGGGCGGGGAAGAGGGTGATCAAGTGTTTAAAGATGAATGCCCTCTCCTTAGCTGCTCTGAACCCTCAAATCCATCCCCTGAGCTCTTCGTGCTGGGGTTTGGGTGGCATCTAAGCACTGGTTTCCATTTAACTGGCATTCAGGTCTTTATCCCACCACCACCTCTCCTATAGGAGTGAGGAGGGGGCTGGGCTCACAGGTGACAGGTTTTCTTTCCTGGGCAGAGGAACCGAGGAAGAATGTGAAGCAAGGCTGTTGTTTGCCAATGGCTGGAATCAAGCACTGCCCTGCTCCCTAAGAATTAGGCAGGCTGAGCAAGAAGACATTTCAACTCCTACTCCTTGGATTTTGATTTTGATTTTTCTCACTTCTCTACCAATAGGTATGTGGTTAGGAGCGATGAGCTGAAATCTGTCCCAAGCGCTGAGTCCTCTGGAAGACAGATGGACACGTTTAAAGTGCTATTAGGTACCACAGCAGTTCACCACACTCTTCTTGCAGAACTAGTGCAAACTGCTTGCGAGTAGAACACAATTCATGGATTGGAGATGAACTAAAATGTAATGACAAAAAGGGAATGGCAGTTTGATTGGGAGGAGATGTCTATTGGGTCAAGGCTAGACTGAGAGTTACAGTGTTATTTAACATGATTATAGTAACAGGAAATATCTACAGATACCATTTGGATGGTGATAAAAGTACAAAAGGACCCATAGATGTGATAAATGGGTTTAGTCAGGTTACTAAAATGAGATTGAATTAGAAAATAAATTTTAAAGTGGAATTCACCAAACTGGCTTTTCCATGGAGAACCAGAAGAGACAGTCCCCTAAAAGCCAGGTTCCTGGAGACACGTCCTGTCCAGCCATTCTCCATGGATAGCCATCTAGTGTGCGAGACGTGGTTAGTCTGAACTGAGAGGTAGTGTGCTACATGTGTAACACACACCCCAGATTTTGAAGGTTTATTGAGAATAATAAGAATATAAACTATCACGTTAATAATTTAAAAATATTGATTACATGTTGAAATAATGGTATTTGGGATATATTGGGTTCAATAAAATGTTATTAAAATTAATTCCTTTTTACTTTCTTAATATGGCTACTGGAAAAAATCTAAAATTGCATATGTGGCTCCCATTACATTTTTCTTGGACCATGCATCATTAGACCTTAAACCCAAGCCAAGCTGGCACCAGGGAGGGGTGTCTATCTCTGACTGGTGGTCTTTCTCTTTTTCTCTGATTCATGATAGGGTTTGAGGAGGCTATAGGAAAGGATTACAGGGGAGATGGAGGTGGGAGATTATTAAGTGCACACAGGGAGTGATCCTAAACTCTCTTGGATCCCCTCCTGGATTTCATGATAGGAGAAGGAGAGAATAAATGAATTAATGAATGAGAGTTTGGGGAGGAATAAATGTATTGATTCCCCACCCTTTATTACTCCACATTCTAAGCCTGAGCATATAGAGTCTGATCTATAATCCAGAGAATTACCCTGAACAAATATGAGAAATCCTGAGTCATGGAGCTTTGAGATAGATGATCTTCATGAGTAGACAGGGTTTTCCTGTGCAATTTTATTTCACCACTCGTTCCTTCTCACCTGCGAGCCCTAGGAGATGCATCATCACACATTCAGGTTCATACAGATGCCATCAGTGCTGAGCTGGACAGGCAGGGTGGTTATGCGTGCTGCATACACATGGCAGCATTCTGGTGGGCACACTGTACCCACAAAGAGGAGGGACTCAGCAGCATGGCTGTGGCTGCCAGCTGTGGGGTGTGAGTTTTGTTCCATCTTCTGGTTCTTCCCAGTCCTGCTTCATGACTGTAACTAGTAAACTTCTACATCCACTCCAAGGTACACCTACCAAGAGGCCCAGAGGAGTTTAATGTGTGCAAGAGCCTGGACTTTCAGGAAAGCAGAATTAGGTACTTTGATGTTTGATGGAATTTTTTTTTTTTTTTTTTTTTTTGCAGAAGGTAGAGTCTAGGACAAAACTATCCAATAGAACTTTCTGTGATGATAGAAATGTTTTGTATTTGTGTCATTCAATATGGCAGCCACTAGTCACATGTGGCTATTGAGCCTTTGAAATGGGGCTACTGTGACTAAGGAACTGAATTTTAAATTTCATTTCAATTAAATGTAAATAATGACATGACTAGTATATTAGACATCACAATTCTAGTAATTCCCTTGCATATGGAGAAAACATAGAAGAAGAGGTATGTTTACAAGCCATTGGATGGGTCTACAGATGCTGTGCATTTATAAGGGCTACCACCAGGAATAAACGTGGAAGTCCTCTTCTATTCACCTTTTTTTTTTTTTAAAGATTTTATTTCTTTATTTGAGAGAGAGAGAATGAGCGATAGCATGAGAGGGAAGAGGGTCAGAGGGAGAAGCAGACTCCCTGCTGAGCAGGGAGCCCGATGCGGGACTCGATCTTCTATTCTCCTGTGTCCTTCCTTTTTTTTTTTTTTTTTCCTGTATTCTTCCTTTGATCAAAACAAAGCATGAGGCCAAAAGCAGGCTGTGAATTTGTTTCAGACTCTTCCCAAAAGGTATCTAAGGTAGCTAAGGGATCCAGTTCATGTAAACAAGGTCATAGTTGTCAAAAGGTTTGCAACTTGTAGGTGTTATGCAAGAGGATTTGCCCTGGACTACAGTCATTCTGACTCCATGTGAAGAATACTTCCTCTGGTGCTAAAAGTCTGATTGATTTTGCAGAGATCAAGAGAGAAGTAGCTAGGATGTGTTGTGGACGGAGAAGATACTTGGTTAAGTGCTAAGTGCTGCTATTTATTTTTATGACATCGGATAAGTCACTTAACCTCCTGTTCCTCATTATAAATGTTTCCTCATTTGTAAAATGGTTATAATAATATCTACTTCTTAAGGTTCTTGGGAAGATGAAGAAAATGTGGTTGAGTCTTTGTAAGCTCTAAAATGCAGAATTAATGTTCTCATTATTGTGCCTGGCGCTGCTGCTGATGCCACAGAAGTCCCCGAGGGGGCATCAAACCTTGTTGGGAGTAACCCAGGCATCTGGAATTACCAAACTCTTAAAGACTGGGATGGAAGGAATGCTAAGAATTGCAGGTGTATCCTTGGGGTCTGCAAGTTCTCTGTATTTTAAAATTTTGTTTTAAGTGAGATAAATTTTTAAGCAGTCAAACATATCCTGGATATTGATGACTTTTTTAAACAGGGCATTGCTGTTGCCTTCAGTCTTCATATTTGTGTTTACAATTAAGCTGATCTGAAGACATGGAAGTTTAACTCATAGATGATTCATTTGCTCCAGGAGGGTGGAATAGTAGAAGATTTTGTGGTAGTTGAAATAGTAGGAAAGTGGTAGCAGAGGAGAGTTGTCTTCACTTTGCACACTATAGGGATGGTCTCCTCAGAACGACAAAGGCCAAAGCAGGCAGTCCCCCTTACTTTATGAGCAGCAAAGCATCATCCGACATATAAAATTATTTTAAATTATTAAATAATCCATCAAGATGCTGTTCGGGTTCACAAAAATCAAACACAGGCAAACAGTGCATCGTGAAATGTTTGCTTTTTCTTTATTTTCTTCTACTTCCTAGAGTATCAGGAGAACTTACGGGTTCAGTAACTGAGTTGCAATAAGTCAACATTTAAATTCATAGAGGTCACCTTTCAGCCCAGAGTTCTCCTTAAGACTCTCCCCATCCCAAGCCCCTGCCTAGGCATCTGTGTTCCTCACCCTGGTGGGAATGTCCGTCCACACTCACCTCCTCCAACACAAGGTCTGCAAGTCCTTGGGAGTCCCCAAACTCAACTGCTTATTCCTTGGACCCTTCTCTGACGTACCCTGCCTGTATATCTTTCTGTTAGTTTATGAACTTCCGTGGCACTGACAGTCTGAATGGAACAACCTAGCTCTTGATCTTATAGGAATCTTCATTCTTAGTTGTTAGATTTCAAGGCTTACCGGGGTTAAAGTAGTTTTCTTCATTCCCTTCACAAACTGCACAATGTTGAGTGAAATATAGGTGCTCACTGAAGACTTGGTGAATTTACTTCAGTCTGGTTAACTGCCCTAGGGACAAACAAGATGTATGCTTTCTCCAGCACACCAGTAATTTCTGTGAGGATCATGAGATTAGAGCGCTCTTATGGGTAGGGCTGCATATGAGAAAGGGACTATGGAGGAGATAGGAGCCTCTTGGGGGTCCCCAAAGTCATCAAATGGGGACATATTTTGAGCTGCGAGCTTTCCTTGGATACAAGGGTAGAAGGGCGTAGTGTCACACGGTTCTTTCCACAGGAGGCAAAGAGATACTGATTTGCATGTGGGTAGGAAAAAAAAAGTGAATCAATTTAGCAGTAAATGAACCACATGATCACATGTGAGTTTTGGACAGGAGGAGGAAAATGCCCAAATTTGCCTTACGTATCCCTAAAGTGATTTCAGTATCAGCAATTCTGGGATTCTTATGTCTTGTATCAAGAGAACTGATGTGTTGAGAATTTCTCTGGCCTTTTAGGTATAATCTTCAATTTGGATAATCTCCACCTAGACCTTGATCACAGGGTATGAGAGAATGTGAAGGACCATCTGAAACAGAAACCCTGCCACGACATAAAGAAGACGCAATAGGAAACCCAGAGAAGAGTTTTTTTTTTTAATTATTCCTTCATATTCAAACTTCACAAACAGTGTGAACTTGTACAATACCTCAGAAAGTGAAACTTACAAAAAAAGTGCTGGTAACATTTAAAAAAAAACAACAAAAACCCCAAAAAACAAACATCATTCTTAGCAACATCAATTACTCTTCCACACAAAACAGAAACCTTGTAAAATTTATTTTCGTATTTTTAAGGCGTAATACTTCCGTATAAAGTATATGCAAGAGATAAAACTTCACAGTATTCCAAAATGTCACAATAATAATAATAATATAATAGTATAATGAAGCGCTACAGTTAATTTTTCTTTTTTTGAATGTTTTTTTTTCCTGTTTAAATAACAAATACAAGTCACAGGTAAATATACGTGAGAAAAATACGAGGCTAATATTAAATGGCAGGTAAGGATACTGTCACTGTAAGAAAAAACTGGCAGGATGTGTGTATTTAGTCTATATTTTAAAGCACTTGATAGAAAAGGCGTATGCAAGGTTTTTCAAAACAATTTTTTGTTTGATAACTGACAACAATTTAAGAGTATAATGAGGAAAAAAAAAAAGGAACAAACTCCCTCTCAAAACTATTGACCTGCTCATCCCAAACCACGCATATGCTGATGGATGGATGGATGTGTGTGTTTGTGTATACATGGGTTTACAGGGTACACAGATTGATACAAGCAGTGTTCCATGCCCACCTGCAAAGATCTGCAGTCATCGAGCCCAAGCTCCTGTTGGGAAATTATTCTTTCAGTTTAAAGCTCGCTCTTCCCTTGCCTTTCCCTCTTTCCAAACTCTTCCCCAGTTCCCAGGTCTTCGGTCTGAAAAGACAATCTGGTTAGAAAAGTTGCCCTCCGTTCAAAGTTCACTGGGAAATAGATACTGCATGAACAGTGACACCCACACGGACGTTGAAAATACCACTTGGACGAATGAATATGTGCATGTGCGTGCGTGTGTGTGTGTGTGTGTGTGTGTGTGTGCGTGTGTACAGTAGCAATTGCAAAAAAGGGACCATATTCCTTTCCATACTAAGATACAATGTGATAAGAAACATTTCTGTGCAGGGAATAGGGTTTCTTTGAATCTTATCACAACACTGTGGCGGGAAATTCAGGAAATGGGTTCACCTTTCAGCAGTCACCACGGTAAACTTCATTGAGAACGCACATGGCCAGACAAGTGGTCTGCGCACATGTGTGTGTTAACAGCTAGCCATTCAGCCAACAGGTAACAGAAAGACAGCAGATAGCAAAACACGTCAATAAGGTGCTCAAAGAAAAAAGTGGCACCCACTCCTCGAATGGATGGCCACATTAAGGTGCTTCAAAAAAGTTTTTTTTTTTTTTTTTCAGTTTCTATTTCAAACATTAAGAGTACTGATCTGCACATGGTAGTTCTGAGCCAGGCCAAGGGTTTTGAGATTTCTGACGTCTTCCACTGAAAAGGGCTTTCACTGTAGTTTTATTCAGTTTGTTGTGGGTCACTTGAGTCTAAAGAATTTTTTTAATGGCCAAAAACTGAAATCAAATCAACATAACTAAAAGAAATAACAGATGAAATGATATAGAACATTACTGCATTCCCATCGGATCAAGATGGTTGCGCCCATTTTTCCTCTTTTGCTAACACTGTTCCTTTTTTTTCTTTGTTACAATCCATTCCTTGTGAACATACAGAAGTAACCAAAATCACTGCAAGTGGCTGTTTTTATTTTTTGTGATCTGTTGCAAGAGTCCAACCTTGTTTCCTCTGCTGCTGTTCGTGTAGCATCTGTAATGAGCATCTGGATTTATAATGAGCATCTGATTTTGTTATGTGCACGTGTGTATATATGCACATATACACACCTATACATGTATAATATATACACTATATATATATGGATATATATAGGAAGTGTGTATACATTTATACATAATATAGTGTATATTGTTTCAACTGGAGATAAACTGAACTGGGTTCAGACACTAGCACGTGTTTATCTTTCCCCTGCTCCCTCTGGACATTTTAAACAGTCTGGAGCTTTTATTTATTTTTTAAAGTGCATTTTCAATGCAGAATAACTGTAATCCACTGATTCCTTGGAAAACATTTTTGATGAGAAAAATCTGACGGTTCTCAGCCCCAAGCAAGAGAAACCTGGGTTTGGTCGTGCCGGGGGCTGACGTGGCAGTGCCAGGCTTGTGCCTGAGTGATTGCTGGGCATTCTGGACCCCGGGCACCTAGCAGCAGCGGCAGCAGCACCTTTGCGAGAAGGCGGAGGTCAAAGAGGAAGAAGGAAGGAAAGCTCAGATGAGGAAGGATGGGTTTTCGGTGTGTTTGCAGGTTGGAATTGTTCACTTTGTATGGGTTTGTGCAGTTCCTGCTTGGCTTCGGCTAAGAGATGCCATCTAGTCCCTTCCCTGCCAACTGACACCAACCTCCCAACGACCCCCCCCCCCCACCCCGGGGCCCGCATGTTCGAGCATCGCTCAAGCGTCCCCACTCCCCAGGCTGACTTCCGTGTCCGTTCCCTGTGGGTATGTGAGTGCCAGCATCAAGTAGGAATAAGGCACCAGAGAAATCAAAATGTTACAAAAAGATGCAAAACCCCGTTTCAAAGAGCCTCTCCCATTGCTCCATTAAAATATTGCATGTGATACCATTCATTTGTGTGTACTTAAAGTGTGTCAAATGCAGTCTCTGGAAGGAACTCAAGGCCCTTCAGCACCAGAGATCTATAGGAATGCACCCTTTATCGAAACACACCCACTCCCCCACCCCCAGGCCCACCCCACGCCACACTCAAAAGCACCAAATCCGGAGAACAAGGCTGCTTGCCATTGCTCACCTCATTTGTGATAAAAATGAGAGAAGTGTATGAGAGAGAATTGTCAGGAATTGCTCTAAAGTCAAATTAGAACCCTAGTCAAATTAGGGTTCAGGCTGTCATGTATCTGGTTAGGTAATGCTCTAAATGTCCAAAAAGCATCATGAAGGGGTTGACATGTCTGTGTTAATATTTAGGGGGAATGTGTTAAACAAAAATTACTTTGCAAATGATGCCCAAGTCCTCCACTAACACTTCAACCTCCCCTATTTTTTTAAGCACTGTAAAAAGGAAGAGGTTCATCTAGCTATAAAAGGAAAAAATGAAGGCACATGATTTTATTCGGTCCCACAATCCTTAAGAAAAATGGTATTTTGTAAGTGTGTGTGTGTGTGTGTGTGTGTGAAATGGGAGTCTGAGGGCCATTGGGGCAGTAGTCCAAGGGAAGTTGGAAAAGGAGAACAAGAGAGAATTTTGAGACAGAGAGAAGAAAGGAGAAAGGAGGAAATGGAGGCCTCTCTTCAGCTTTCTGTCATTGACAGTCTCAAGATTTGGCTGCTTTAGGGTCCAGAATGGAATTTGTTTGTCTTGGTCTAGAAAGTGCCCCCAGTTAAATATCTCCAGTTAATCATGTTACAGCTTTTGGTGTTTCCCTTTTCCCTTCCCTCCAGCCAAATGATTTAAAAAAATCACAGTTTTTAAAAATTATTTTTTCAATGTTGAAAAAATATGGAAAGCTATTGAACAGCCCTAGGGCGCTCTGCCTCTCCGTCTTCACAGTGAGCAGATGGATGGACAATCCACAGAATCAAAGATGAGGCAGACAAGATCCCTTGTGCTAGATGGTCCCTTGCCCTACCTTCCCCATTTCTTTCAACTGGATCCTTCCTCCCCTGAGCCCGTCCACGGAATGTGGGCTGCTGAGAAAGGCAAAGCCATTCTGGAGAGCGATGGTAACAGACGGGTCTTAGAAGCGGAGGGCAGAGGTGTGGGCAGGCTCTCTCCTCCTCTGGCAGCAGAGCCGGGTGCCCTTCGAGCAGCCTGGCCACAAGCTGGGGAAGCCCAGGTGCCCGCTGAGAGGCTGAAGTCCCACTCATATCTACTTCATGAGACCTCAGCCCTTCTGCTTCTCTTTGCGTCACAGCTGGCCCCCAGTCCTGAAGAAGGCAATGATCCAAGACGGAGAGGCAGAGCCGACTGGCTGTGTCCTACAGAAAAGGGCTACGGACAATGGGATTTCAGAAACAAATTGAACTTTGGTTTTCTGACTTTTTTGAACCGTAAAAATTAAAGCAGGGCTTCAGGGGCGTGCATCATCTGACAGCTGTTCTATTTTTTTCTCATTTGGCAAGGCTAAGGCGGGGGGGAAGAGAAAAGGGGTTTCCCATAATTGGTCGAAGACACAGGGTGGTAAAATGCTTCCACACTTAAACTCACAGTCCAGTGTTTTTGACATTTCATAAATAGCTTTTTTTTTCTCTAAAAAAAGAATAAAACAAGAACAATCCCTTTACTTACTCATCTGAAACAAAATAAACAGCAGTGGGTACAAACTTCTTCTTGTAACAATTACAAAAAACAACAATATAATCCCAACTTTTAACACGCATCTTGAATCAGTTATTTTTTTTTTTTTAACCTCAAAACTGCAGCATATCCTTAAGGGCAAACTTTTCGATTAGTTTTTTTCTTTTTTTTTTTTTAAATAATGTCTTCACCAAAAAAACAGTCTTGTACCAATAAAATGCATTCAAAAATAGAAAATATTACACAACAAAAATATGTATCCTTCCTTTCCAAAAAAGATTCTTCACAAAAAAATGTAGAAAAAATTCCAACAATTTTTTTCCTCTCCTAAACATTAACTTTCAGTCTAGGGCACAATTAGTTATTGATTTAAATGTCTGTTTTTGCATAAAACATGGAAAATGCAAAACAATGACTGTATTAGGATTGTGTAGTTACATCCACTCCCACCCCGACTCCAAAACAAGACAAAACCAGAAAAACCCAGCAAACATTAAACAAATGATACAGCCACTTGGCTAGGCAAATTATCTCTGTCTTTCCTCTCACTGTGCATTTGTATGAGTTAGCTGGCTCTGTTGGTACTGGGGATGCTGAAGAACAGGGGTGGGCCTAGAGTCAAGAGGTTCTTTAGCACTGGCTGACGTTCTAACGAGTCACGGACGGCCTTCCGTGCTGTGGGCCCGCTCGTTGCAATCCTCACGGAGAAAAGAAATACGTGAGGTAGTACATGGACAGAGGACCCAGACCTCGATACAAGCCAGTTTTTCAACCATAGCACATCTTTTCCATCCTCCTCCCCATCAAAATGGAGCCCAAGCATAGGATAAAAAGGTGATAGAGAGTTCCAGAAGTGCTGGGTTTATTTCCTCTAGAGTCATGCCTCTCCCACATTTAACCCCTTTGGCATTAGCTGGAACCATGGCAAGATCTCAGATCTCAAAGGAATGCCCCATTTCTCCCATCCCCACTGAGCACACTGAGCCCACTGAGTGTCTTTTATATTTTCAGCAGTGTAACTTCTAGGACTTATCTTTCTTATTTGATGTTATTTCTCTTTTGTGTGAGATAGATTTTGTATGTGTATTCAGTAGGAATAGGTGGTTTTTCTCATAGCTTTTTTTTTTCCTGTTGCTTATTTGGTTGCTGGTTTTTTCTTTGTGGTTTTTGTTCTGTTTTGTTTTTGAATTTTTGAACAGTGAAATGTGTCCAATTTTATTTCCAGTGCATTAAACAAATTTTAAATTAAAAAAAGAAATAAAACTTTTCCCCCCATCCTTCTAAAGGAAATGACTGATAAAAGTACAATATAATAAAATCAGGCATCGCCAAAAATAGCATGATGTGCAACCTCAATTACATCAAAGAAAAACAAACAGACAAACAAAAATTATAGAACATAAGCATGAAGGAGCCAAGACTATATAATCTCAACTATGGTATGATTGGCAAGCACTGGTTAAAAAATAGGTAAGGCTACTCTTAGATTTCTAACTCAACATAGTTAACCACTGCTCTTCTGTCTTTTCCTTCAACTCTTAATCTTTTACTCACTAGTTCTTTATATCTTTAGAATGAGCAAATTTGTTTTTATATTTTTGGTCTACAGTAGAATTACATATTAATAATATAATAAAAAGATATTTCATTAACAGGTTGGTACTGCATCCATGTGGGGAAAATAGAAAAAAAGTACTCAAATAGACATAGCAAATGGACTCTATTCTTATAAAAATAACCACAAATATAATAGAAATTATAATCAGGGCAACAGATTCAACAGAAAAACAGGAGTAGAAAGCTATATTTTGGATAATACAAACTCTTGACAAGCTATGCCCTAGAATTGCAGCCTCTAAACCTTTTCTGTGATTTCCACCTTCCCATAGGATCACTCAGAATTCAAATGGAAATGAAAACAAAATGAAAATAAAGTGACAGGTGGTTGAGCCAGCCAAAGCTTCTGAGTTATCTTAGTTGGCTGGGTCAAGACCAGGTGGACAGCATTCGAGAAACTGGCAGGCCACAGGGGAGCCGCTGATGCTATCTGTTTTTGATTTTGGAAGAGTTTCCAGCCCACTGATAAAAAGAAAAACCAAGGAACCAAATAATTCTTCTGGTAACATAAATACATGAGATGAAATATAATTCTGACAGAGGCGACGGGGGGGGGGGTGGGTGAGGTGGGAAAGAGGAGAGAGGGGAAACAGGCAAACTGTGGGCACCACCTTCCTTGTTTTTCTTCAACACGTGGGTTTCCTTCTCTTTCTAAGCATTTGTTAGGATTAACTGCAGGCTCCAATGTCCTCTGGGCAAATAAGTGTCAGCTCAGCTTGCCACAGGATATCTCTGCTTTTCAGCCTTCCTAAGGGCTAGTGGCTCTGGAGGAGCCTCACTGCCCACCCCCTCGCCCCCACTGCCTCATGTCCTTGATGAGGCAGAGGAGGGGGTGCAAAGTTGTAATGACAGATGGCCTTTACATTAGCCATTCCTACCTGATGGTTAATTCACACCGAAGATTCAGTGTGGGGGAAAAACGTAGGAAGGAAAAGAGTTGAGCTTGGTAATCAGCAAGTATGAAGTTTCCTTCCAGAGAAACGAAGAAGGAGAAGAACAAGAATAAGGAGAAGAAAAAGAAGAGGCATCAGTTAGAAAATACTGCTTTTGGTTTCTTTTAACATTGAACCATCCTTGGTTTTTCTCTCATTCAGTTGCTCCAGTTAAGTAGAGTTCAGAATCTAGTGCAAATATCATCAAATCACGTCATCCCAGGAGCCAAATCCTGTCCCTTCATCCTAAGTGAACACTATCCCTTCAGACCTCCTCAGAAGACTGGGGGGTAATGGTCCAGAAAAGCCTAACTGAACAAATTATTAATCGAGTACTCGCTGTAAGAAAGGCACTATCACAACAGGTCAGCCTCAGCGCTGTCCTCGCCATGCGCATGGGCATTTTAACCACTCCGGTGACCACACTGAAACCCAGATCGTGGCTTTTTCAAAACTCGAATTCGCTTGCCAGTTGTCTGACTCTCTCTCTGGCCGTTGCTGTGGGCTCTGGCCATGAAGAGCAGCAATCTGCTCTGTTGTCTATGCTGCCCCCCATTTCACCAACAATCCTTGTTTGGTTCTATGTGATTTAGCTCACTCTCTTCCATGGAAGTTTCTTTCTCTCCATCAGTCTTCAGGTCATGACTCTATTAAAGACCAGTTTACAGTGTCAAAGTACTACTGTTTATTTTTTCCCGATTTTTTTTTAAACCTCTGACCAAACCCTAAGTCATGAAGACAGTTCAGTAGCTCCTCTAATAACGAGTCTCCTGTAAAAAGCACTGTGAACAGAATGAAAACCAAAGTGTCATCCCACCAAAGCATACCCCTCGAGCCTGTCATATTATTTTTGTCTGGGAGAGAGGAGATTAGGCTCTGGTGATTAAAATCTTTGGTGACAAAACCACAGTGGGTATGCAAGTTTCACAAAAGAAGTTGTTTCCCCAAAGCCTCAAGAGAAGTATCCTAGGACGGTTAATGTGAATGTATCTTAAAAGGCCAATTATTTCTTTCTATACCTTTGGTTTGATGCAGTCAATACCGGCTTAGTGCTTATGCAATACACATCTCTAAGTACCTGTTAAGAGCTCTGAATTTAGAGTTTCCTATTTAAAACTGAGATAATGCTTTGAGTGCCTAAGGGATTGCTTACGTTATTCTGAAAGCCCTAAGTGGTGTTTTTTTCTGACTTGCAAGGCTGACAGTTCCCTTACAAATTTTTTACCTTGTAATAGTAGACTTGGGCGGATGCTAAGGAGGAAAGAGAGAGAGAGAGAGAGAGAGAGAGAGAGAGAGAGAGGATGAGATAGGTATCAACGTTGTAATCTTAGGAGAGAGACCTCAACTGATAGTTTTCCAAATTGATGTCCCCACATGTGATAGTGTTCAGAGAAATTCAACATTAGCCATTTATATGTGTTGTGACCCTTTCTTATGGAACCAGAATCTTCCAAGCTGTCACCTTGGATTCTGGAAGAGCTCTTCAGCATCCTCACTCTTGTGTTATTGTGCCCTACACAACTGATTGCTTTTCCTGTGGTGCAAGATTCTTTTATTAATAGTCACTGAAGAGCTGTCATGCACTAATTACTTCTCAGGCTTAAAAAGGCAATAAAAAGAAATCCAATAAAAAAATTGAAAAAATTCAGCAAATTCAAAGCTAAACTTTTAGGCACTGTTAAGGTCTTCTGCTTAATAAAGGATAGTCTATGATGGAGCAGCTAGTAAGTAGGTTCTGACAATTCTCCAACCCTTCCTTCAGTTTCAAAGTTGGCCTAGCTTGTTTCAAAATAAACCTTTCACCTCACTGGTTTTCAGTGTTTATTGCACTGTTCCCTTACTGCCTTACCACGTGCATGGCCTTCCTCTTTGGTTAGCCTGATCTAGGTCTCACCCAGGGATGGAAAAGCATGCTCAGGCTGAAAGGATATCTCCAATACAGACAAAGCTGTGTTTTTTTTTTTTTTTTTTTTTTTTTTTTTTTTTTTTTTGAAAGCAGGGCATGCCACGGCCCTCTGCCACACTGGAATGTGTGTCAGCAAGGGGTTTTGTGGTGGAGGCCAAGGTGAAGGCTCAACCTCACCTTGGCTGGCTCCCTTACCATTGTAAATATACTGGAAGCTTAGCTAGAGACAACACTGGGCAAACTTTTCCTTAAACATCTTCAATTTACTGTACCAGCCCAGCTTCTTTATAATAAGACAACAGATCCTATCAGCATGGCAGTTTCTGGGCCTGATCAAGAGTTAGCAGATTCCACAGATTCTCAGCAACCCTGCTAAGACCAAGCACGATGGAAATAATTCTCCGTTTTTGTGATGCTTCCTGTTTCATAACTGCCTCTTTCTTCCCCATACCTCACACACTCTCTCCCAGTACAAGTAAATACATTTCAGTAGTGCAATGCAGTGCAGTCATATTTAGTGCAAAAAAAAAAAAAAAAACCCAAAACAAAACAAAAAAAAACAACCCCCCCAAAACAAACAAACAAACAAAAAAGCCCTATTATAGACCCAAGCTCAACCCTAAACAGTTCTTACTAAAGGTTACCAGTGCCACACAAGTGGGAAATTCAGTCTTTACCTCACTCTTCTATGAGTCATCTCCTGTTGCCCCTGTTTGTTTCAGCTCAGAGAGAAACAACTAGCATGGTACCTATGTACTCTTCTGGTAAGTTGTAAAATCAATAGGCAGAAAATAAAGGGAAGTAGATGAGTTGAAACCAGGGGTAGTATTTAGAAGAGGAAAATAGCTATTTAATGCAAAGGTCAGTAGTGGTTTTTACTGAATGGTTTTCATCCTGTCAAATGGCTCTGATACTAAAGAGAATGGGTACAGAAAAAGATAAAACTTTCCTGCTTCCGAAAACACGGTTCTGAATTTAACAGTGCTGGGCTCTTATTTTAGAATCGTGCAATCAACTCTTCCTGGAGGGCTTCTGGCTGCAGCCACCTGACCTAACAGAAACAGGGACGCTAGGAGCACTCACTTGTTAACATTGACCACCTTCTCCCTCCCCTCGTTCGTTCCTCCCCTATTCACTTTGTTTTCTGACAACACATAAATACAGATCTACATACACACACGCAGAAATTCTCAAGGCCCTCTCAGGATGATAGATTGAAAACTGGTACAAATAGCTCAATGACACACTCACACAAAAAGTACAACTATTAAATATAAAAGTGAATTATAATTACACCCAAATTAAGAATCTGCATTGTACCTCTTCTTGTATTATTCCTTAAAAAAAAAAACATTCATAGTAGGATATCTTATGGAGCTTACTTCTCGCTTAAGATTAGTCTGGAATTGGTTTGGGATACGGCAGAACTGAGTGATTCTGGACAAATGCTTTGTATTTGATACTCTTAAGAGTTGATCTTTTTGGCTTGTCCAGGTCTCCATTCTCCAAATGTAAATCTGTGTGTCTGCTCAAACCCACACATGCGTACTGGAAGTCTCAGGAGAAATCAATCCCTGGTTGAGAATAGATTGTAGAAACAAAGGTGTTTGGCATAGTGGGGTCAGCACAAATTACTTTAAAACATAAAGTTACCATAGGTTTTTCTCTATCCTATCAACTTCTTGCCTTTGTTTGCCATGATGAGGATTACTAAGAAATTCTGCTTTCATTTTTTTTTGAAAATCACAATCCTTTCAACAATAGGGCAAAAAACCATTTTTCATTCAATGTGTGAAAGTTACCCTTAATTTCTATCTCAATAGGCCCGTCAGGGAAATTGAAGTTCAAATCAATGGGACTAAGGAAGGAGTTTAACTGCTTACAATGCTTTTGAGAATTTTCTCCTACAAATCTATATACAGATGGTTCCAAATCAAAGTTTGTCCCAAGGAGAGCAGGAGCAGAGAAACTGGCCTTATTTTTCAATGAACCTTTTGGCAGTGAACTTACACAAAGCACTTTAGACTATGTCTAAATCTTGTATCAAATTTGAACCATCACTTTATTTTCAGGTCTCTCTGCATGTGCCCTGGAGAGAAGATTAGATACAGGGGCAATCAAGGGTGTGTATGATTTCTCTGAATGGGTTTGACAGTAATAAGAAAAATCTTAAAACATAAAGAAGTGAGGTTTTCTGACCAATTCTTAAGACTATAATAGTAAGGATGGACAAGAATGGTAAAGAGTGAGTGGTGTTAGCTTTTCCTGGTAACCCTGAAAACTGGCTTTTTGAATCCAGAACTGTATCAGATTTAGCCCCATCACATTGCCCTGTCTCCCCTCTTCGCTTTTCCTCTGTTCACTTAATTGAAATTGCAATTATTTTAAAGATTGAGTTAAAAATGCAAATTATAGCACAAAAGACAGGTTATAAAAACGTTGTCAGGCTATCTGTAAATTGAGTTGAGTTAAAAACAGTACGCTTTCAAATGAAGCACTACAATTTCCCTTTTTTCAAAAAAAAAGTTTCTAATTTGGTTTTTCCTTATTTTGTGGTGGTGGTGGGGTACGGATGAGTGGAGGACTGGCGAAGCGGCGCGGGTCTCCCTTTGTGACTCTCACCTCCAGTGCCAGGTGGGGGAGATGAGAAGCAATGGAGAACTGGATGTTTCTCTATTTAAGACCTCATGGACGCATATTTTTGAAATGAGTAGAACAGAAACTGAATAATTATAGAAATCTATAGATTGACTGACTTTGCATTTAAATAGCATCCCTTCTTTGTCTTTTCTGGGTATTCTGCTTTAGATGTTAGTAAGAAACATTCAAAGCAGGTTTTCATTAAATTAATTTATTCCCAGCCTTATTCCAAAAGTTGAAGTCAATAAGGATTTGTAGTGTAAAATATATGACCTTCATCTGCAATCAATTTCCCCTCTTTGGCCTCAGACCTGTAAGTTTGGGTAAATGGGGTTTCTCTCAAGAAATAGTTTTTAACGATTCTGCCCTCAAAGTGCAGAGAGAATCTCTCTCCTCAAAGCTCTCACATGCTAACCGAAAAGGAAGATAAGATTTTCAAGGAGAAAAGAGTCTTTAATGGCAGGAAGAAAGGCTCTCATTCTGAAAGGAAAAGAGTATGGTAAGGGCGGGCATTATTTGACTGATACCTGTGGCCAGGGACAGTATCAAATTAAAGAATCAAAATCTTTCATTATCTCGAGAAGAAAGAGATAAAGGGAAACAAACAAAATGACAACAAACTTTACTAAAATGCACATTCCTCCAGTTGCAGGTTTCTAAAAAAAATAATTATGCTTAAGTCAAGGTTTACAGATAGCAAACAACTGTTTTAATGTGTAAAAGTATTATCCCTTTGCTTTACTATATTAGTTTCACTTTCTTTGAAGGAATTGTATCTGTGCACACTTGTCCTAAAGTCCAGTGCAGAAAATAAACTGGTTCGCTACCAGCTTCAATCTCAAGAACATTTCCTAAGCTATATTTGCGAATCCTAAAACTACATATCTATAAAATGAGACGCAGACTTTCTGAAATGCGTGGTGGTGGTGGGGTGGGGTGCGGAAGCAAGCTTTTTATGGGGGAAAAGAAGAAAGAAATCTCTTCTCATCCTCCCTATTATGTACTATAATGTTTCTGACCATCATTTTGCTGCATTAGTTACTGGTAGGGCTCTTGGTGTTCCTGACAGGTGTCAGTTTAGAAAAGCAGGAGGCTCATAAACAATAAGAAATTCACATCCTGGAGTCTTTCAAATACTAGCAGGATTTACACATTAATCTGGACTAATGCAGAGGTTGTGGTAAGAAATCCTGGTCTCGGGGTTAGAGCTCCTCTTGGGGGACCAGAAGGAACAATGGCAAGAAGGCATCCTGGAGAAATCCTTGTGATTTACTGGACCAAATGGGACCTGTCAGCTCTGGACCCTCTCCTACTCCACAGTACACCTTCAACAGTAGTCATGAGGATTTAAAAGAGAGTCTTCTACTGTTTCAGAAGCCAAAGCCTGAGGAGAAGAGTACTTTAGATGAAGGGTACTTTTGCAAAAGAGATAGAGGGAGAACGGACAAAGAAAGAGAAGATGGGATTGACGGGGAAAGCATGCCAAGTGAAGATCACCATCCTAGGCAACAGAAATACGGGCTTTACAAAATGTTGGTTTTCTACTAGATGTATAACTCAGGAAGGTCTTGAACTATCTCTTTATTTCATTGCTTTCTGTGGTGTGAGTTGATGTTATAAACTGGTTTAATTGAGGTGGGAGATGGGTCAAGCCATCTGGTCACATTAGGAATACATTTCTGATCCTAAATGTTGATTCTATTTGTCAGTGGGTAAAGCAAGAAATAAAATAGTGCACGTCTGTGCACTTAGAACCAGGTAGTACTCTAAATGCCGCAGAATTTATCTTCGTAAGAGCCAAGAGGCAATGTAGGAGCTTGGCAAGAGTCATGGACTGGAAGTGACGAAAGAAGGTATTACATTATGAACACCCTGTAAAGGGACAGATCCAGAATGGTATCAGTCTTTTGGGTAGCATTTTGGCAACCAGACAGTTATGACTCATTGAAATGAGATCTAGCATGATGACTAAATTATATGCTGAATGTTTAGGTACTGGGGAGTGTATTACATGGCCCTTCAAGTATCCAGTCAGCCCTATTTTATATGTTTGGTTTATATTTAAAAAACAACTGCTTGCAAAATAGACATTTTAGACACTTCATGGATCTTTTCATCCCTCAGTAAATTACTGCTTAAAGTTCTAAATCAATCAACAATTACTTGTTTTTCAGAAAGATAACAAATGAAAAAATTCTTCCTAGTTGTTTCCTCCTACTTTAGTGGAAGTGGCTTAACTTGTTTTAAAAGCATTCACTAAGGCTTGAACAGTTATCAAAATTATCCTAAAATGTTACTTCTTTCATTAGATTTCTGTAAATCTAGTTATGGGGTAAATATGTCATTTGGCTAAATATTAGCAGGACTTGAAAGAGTCAACATTGATGAATTTTTTTTCCCTCTCAGAAATGGTCTACTCATATCAGAAATTTGAAAACTGTGATATTTAAAGAAAAGAAAAAAAACAGAAAAAAAATATTTTTTCTTTACCTTTGGCCAAATGCGAAGGTGAAAGGAATTAATGACCTCACTAGTACAGCTGACATTTAAAACTGTGACTCAGGTCCTCCCACTCTCAAAAGAATATTGATAACTTTTAAATTTTGAAGGTACAGTGAAGACATGCTTTTTCACTCTGCCTACGAGTCTCAAGTTGAAGAGCTGACTCTTGTCAACGCTCTTGAGCTACACAAAACTTAGAGAAGGACATTCAGGACAGAATGGGGAAAGGGGGGAAATGAGCACTCAGGGGTCATAAGTATTCAAATTCCTCAGGTGGTGAGGAGAAGAAAAGGTAATTTAAAGTAGTCCTAAAGGGAAACAAGAAATAAAGGTACATGGTTAGGAAAAGGAAAGAAGAAAATAATGAAACTGACACAATTTGGGTATTATGTGATCCCTGGACAAGCAACAGCCTCACTGACTCCCAACTCACAATTAGGTCTGTCCTGTAGAAATATATTTAATTGAAAACTATGGAGAAACAGATTCCTAATTTTGCTACTAGACTTAATGTTAGCCCCTTCGAAGTAGGTTGGAGTAGGTCTACCAGGCTTCGCAAGTGGAGGGCACTGCTGGGAGCGTGAATAAGGGGAGGTTAGGAAAGACTTGTTGTGGGCAGGGCTTGGGGGAGCACAGCAGAATGGGATGGGATTTGGAAATAAAAATCTATTAGGTGAGGAGAAAGGAAAGAATTGGCATTATAATGAGGGGCCTTCATATTGGTCCAGTGTGGGAAGGGCTTTCACACTGAGTATCGGTAAACAACTGTTGTCATTTTGTCCTGAATGGAGAACTGAGAGAATGAATCTTGCTTTAGGTCTCCAGGATGGATGTAAAGTTTATCCAACTATGGAGTTTTCCAGGCACTGGGTAGCTAAGGGAAGCCGAGGAAACTCATTATCTACTTGAAAATATTTCTTGCTAGGAAGACAGGATGCCTGATTTCTGAAGTTTCCATGATGGCCTGGCTAAAGAAGAAAGGCACCAAATCCCCACTTTCACAGACCAATGGCGATACAGAGGGCCGGAGACCCAAGAGCCACCATTTTATGGATTCTGTGGGCTAAAAAATGAGCTATTTCTCGGTTCTATTTCTATCAGCCTCTGTCATGAAAAAGTTCCTCAAATTCCGGTTTTATTTAAGAAAGAAAATCTCCTAGGAAAATGAATGTTATATTGCCAAGCTGCCTCCAGGGGAGCATTGAAGACTAGTTAAAATAATCGTAGAGCACACTGAAAACAGAAAGTAGTCCGTAAAGGAGCAATGAAAATCAATGTTTGAAAATCCAGTTGGGACAGCTAGGCATTTCATTCCCTTAGCTTCTCAGATGAGCAGCCCTTTGAATGGCAGCCTGTAATTTTTGGTCAGGTCATATGCAGGTTAAGCAGCCCCCTGGACATATTTTCCAAAGCAAATATAGACAGTGACAGTCCTAAAAGGGAAAATCACAGATACATTCATATGCACTTCTTTTGTTCTTCAGATATTGAGAGGGTCAGCTAAACAAGATCACTTTGAATATGAACCTCTTTGTATTGGCCACGCCAGAAAAAAAAATGTTTTCTTAAAAAATGTTTTCACTTTCCTACATTTGCTAAGTCTGAGCTTAAAAAAATTCTAAAATCCTGTAAAGACAATACTGAAGCTGATAATATAAAAAGCAAACTAGAGCAGTCATGATTATTATTAAATGCACCAGATTAACTGCAGCAAGTTGGTGATGGGTGATAAATGCAAAGAAATAATATTTCAATCAACTCATGATCATAGGCAGATTCAAAAGTTAAAAATGAATATAATGTAATATATATTTCAATATAGAGTTGTTATATATAATGTGTATGTTCTAGCTTTCAGAAATACTGCAATGTAGTGTACTGTACTTAAGTAAGCATACCTAAATGTAACTCATGTTCTTCCACAAAGTCACTAGTACTGTTAATTAAAAAACAAAAAAACAACAAACTCATTTTTTTTTCCAGTAAAAAGAAATACCTATGGTTACAGTCACAGACTTCTTTTGGATATAGAAAGACAATATACATTTTTAAAAATAATAACAAGGAAAAGATTCTAACTGTAAGTAGCCTTGCTTAATGGGGTAGGGGGAAAGTCATCAAAATAGAAGAGGAAAGAAAATGTCCTCTGAATTCTGTAAATTAGCAGAAATCATCTATGTGTCACAAAAAAATAATAAACCACCTAGTAAAAGAAGGGCATGGGAGTGAGCAAACTGGATCCGACTGTTTCCAGGCCGTTCTCTAAGGTCAGCTGCGAGAGCGAGGTCCATTTGTTCAGAGTAGTGCGCCAGAGCGGCATTCTACTTTACTGTGTGAAATGGGCCAGAGCTATCAATTCTTAGAGATTACCAGAAATGATTCCCCCCGAGAGTCTACTGGTTTGCTAGACATGGTAAACAACCCACTCCTGGAAAGACTTGGGCAAAGGCCACGTTGGTGTCAGGAGACACAGTTTGGAATTATGATGACGTCCTGTAGATACAGGCAGGATCGGGAAGCTTTAGTGTGGACGTGAAACTTACAGCTGAGCAGGTGTTTGTGGGCACACTCTGGGTTGCATACAGGAGAGCGATGGAGGCCTTTCAGCCATGGACTGGCTCAGATCAAAGGTTGTGCAGGCCTTGCCTCCCTGGCCTCGGTGCTCCTCCTCCCCAGAAGACCTGGAGAGGTGCCCCAGAACTGCTGCTCTCTCTGTCTGCTTGCCACTTCAGTACTTCTGGTCTACCTTCTTCTGGAGGAAAACAGCCTGTCACTGTAGGATTGCTGTGGATCCAACAAGCTGCCTTTGTTTCTCCCAACTCTGAAACGCTACGAAAAGCAACAGAGTGGGCAGGTGACTGCTTCCTGGGAAGGGAGCCACAAGTCTTGAGCACAACGGTAGGAAGAGGCAACTGCATCTATGCACCAGGACCTATGCCTGTGTGTGCTTCCTTTGAGAGGCACACACATTCCCGGACTACAAGTACACACGCAAACACACACATACACACACACCAGTCAATCTAGCAGAAGTGCAGAGTTCGTTAAGTGCACTCTCCTCCACATGGCATATTCAAGTTTCTCATGGAACAGGTACATAGAAATGCTTGAGCTCCTTCAGAATGCCCTAGAACCTCCTCACAGATAGCGGACCAAACTAAGGCAACAGAGCAGAAGCAGCCAGGAGATATGTAAGACCTTGGACTAGCTAGAAGTTCCAGAATCTATCTTTTCACTGGGGAATATGAATGTGGAACAGCTCTGTACTGAGGGCACCTCACACAGCGTGTGTACATGCAGAACGTGTACTCATTTCTGGACATTTTGGACAGCAGCTGGGACATATTAGCTGGGTTAAGTCCTTTTCATTACTGGAATCTATGTATAAATTACAGTGACTTTGCTGGGCAATAACGAACTTCTGTTGTAACAGTAGTGGAAACAGATGTCTCCGACGGGGTTAATTTTTTTTTTTTTTCTATTTTAGGTGTATCAGAATCTCATTGAGGCATCTGAACCAAGGAAAGCCCTGAATTTGAAAGAGGGCTAGTAGGAACTTTTTATACCCTAATTAGGTATCTCAAAAGCCAGGACCCCCAGCAAATGTGGCTAGATTTCCTCTATGATCTGCAGAATGTGCTCCTTCCTTAAAGATTTGATTGGAAGTTGTGAGTTTGCATTTAAACAAAGAATCACCAGATAAAGCAGATGCTCACAAAAACTGAGGAAAACCAAGTTTAGAAATATATACTGTATAGGGAAAGAAAGCTTTTTCTAGAGACTGTTCTCCCTATGAAGGAAATGATGAAAACTGGCATCCCAGGCACCTGTGATCATGTCTTATGGGATTTACTCTTTGACTAATATGATGCCTATTTTACACCCAGCCCAGACCTCTGTCACTGAAATAGGATATGAAAAAAGAGCAACCACTTCCTGAGAACTGTCAGTTCCAGACAAGTGCGATGCGTCCCTGCAAAGCCACTATTTCCGTCATCTTCACGCAGGAAGAGGGCTCATTTTGATGATGATGCAACCATTAAAAATAAGAAATGTCTATGTCTTCACACCCTTCCAACTTCTCTGTCCTCTGTTCTCTTCCCTGGGCTTTCTGATTTAAGGCAATAATTCTTTACTGTAAGTGGCTTCTGGTGAAAATCCCTCAACTGAGGTCACTTGAGATGAGATTTTAGTCTGAAGGGATTGAGTTTATGGAGCAATAGGCTGGGCCTGAGGAACAACTGGAATCCAGGGATTGCAGTCTGTTGTTTCAACCTGGGGCATTTTTACCGCTTTTTCAGTGAAATACATAGTTCCAAAAAAGAACCCGTGCTGTGCAACCCTCATCCTCTACTTCTTCATCCTAAAAAGAACTGAAAACAAACCCTGGTGTTCCAAACCATTTTCTGGGATCTGTTAATGTACACTGCTGACCACTGTGGATTCAGTGTTCGAGGGGAAAAAAACAAACATGTATTCGGAGACTTAGAAAAATCTTTGGGGAATTTTGGTTAGGCTAATCACCTTAATCCCTAGCGCTAGAAATGATGCTTTGGGTTAGTAATTTCCACGTTTTGTGTTTATACGAACACTGAGTCACCACAGCTTTTCCTCTTGTGGAGGTTTAAGCGGTCTTAGAAATGGCAACTCCACACGGAGAGCCCTTGGGGATACGAGAATATTCTCACTCGAGAGCAAGAGCTCCTCTGTGCCCCTCTTCTGTCACCATATGCTGCCTGAGCACCAGGGTACAGATAGCTTTTGAAAGTTTGCCCCATGCAGTCTATTTCCTGGGCACCTAACAGAACAGTCCTTTTCTTCATGTCAACACGAAGAGAAAGGGGCTGCCGCCATCCCAGTGGGGAAGTTATATGGAGCCTCAGAAAGCCCCGGGTGGCTGGGTCAGCGCAAGTGTTCTCTTCAAGCACTGCAGAGGGAGAGGCGTTGGGTTGCCTTGCCTTGTCTATGGAATTAGGGAGTCTACTGAAGTTCTAGTGCGCCCTTCCTTTTGTTTGTTACCGGGTCACATGGTTCTGTCTTTAGTGTCCTATTTTTATTTTATTTTTTTAAATTTCTTTTTCTGGGGGATAAAATTGGCCATTTAAAGAAAGTTCTTTTCTAGTGAGTAAAGAGGTTTCTCAGAGCCAGAAATCACTCAAAAGAAAGTCTGTCGACCCTACTACCCATGGAAAGCCCAGAGATTTCTCTAAATACTTCTTGCCAAACTTCCTAGTGTTGCGATTGGATGTTTTTTGGTTTCGCATTATTGGGTGCTGAATACACTTTGCAGTCCTTTTGTTCTCTTCCCCAGGGCTTCCATTACCCTGGACTTCAACTCATTACTAAATTAAAGAATTCTTTCAGGGGGTTTCTTTTAAGAGTCAGGTCGTAGCAAAAAGGGCACCCCCCCTTCTCCCAAATCCCAAGGGCATCTTAAGGTTGTGTCTGCTCTTACACTGTACCTTCGTTTTGGTTCTTTCTGCATAGCAGAGGCAGACCTGATTTGGTTATGTGATACCTTTGCTGCAGAATCACATATCCTCTGCTCCCAGCCTCAGCTAATTAAATAACATCTTCCATAACAACCGAGGAAGGCTCCGGCATGGACATGTTGAGTATGAATCCTGGCCAGGTCTACCTCACTGCTCCCTTTCCTAAAGGCAACAGGTTGTTGGGAGCATAATGGAGGAAGCACATCTAGGAAGCAACAGGAACTTATATTATGTTCTGTCAGGGACCTGAGGGATTTTTATAAGGAGCATGCCTCATTTGAGGGAACTGCTGAGGGAAAACAGATTTGGGGTATGTATGGGCTGGCCACACACTGTTGGTGTGCTTGTATGATGGAGGTACATGTAGGTCAAAGCATTAGGACTTACTTGACACATAGAGGAAAATCTTTTCTTCTCCCACCCGGAGGAAATCTTTTTTCTTCTCCTATCAGAACGCACAAATTGTAACTGTTCATGGGTTCCAAAGGGTTTTCTTGGTCCTTAAAGAATATTGGGATGATACAAAATAAAACCCATGACTTTTCAACAAAGCAAATCCAAGTCTTTTCTTCTAAGCCTGGGAGCTACTGTGACCTCCAAGATGCCTATGAAGAAGGAATGGACTAAAGCTGGAACACAAGAAGGAAGTTATCCACCACACTTACTCATGGCACAGTTTCAGAGGATTAGGAGTTTGGGCAGGAAAAAGTCTATATACTATTATCAGGAGCTAAAGTTTACAACTCAATTAAAAGGTATAGTAAAAGCCATTTTGATATCAAGACTTTCATTTCAAATTATTTTTGCCTGGCTTGTTTCTTAATCTTTTCCCACGTGTAGATTTGTATCAGATTCATCTCTTCCAATTCCTTCCTTTTGGGGGCCATATTTTACCACTTGGGTTTTTTTTTTTTTTTAGTACAAATATTGGCATTTATTATAGTAATGGGGGAAAGTTGCCTACCACGCTGGGATGCTACCAATGTTTTCAGGGCTGGGAAATTTTATTTTTCATAAACTGTATCTAAATGTATTGACATAAATATTCCCCTTTGACTTTTTTCCTTTCCCTTGTTCAGCTAACCCACTTTTAAATCATAAATTACTAAAAAAAATGTTCTTTTCCAAACCAGTTCTTGTTCCCTGTATTCATCCTAAGAGGTCTTAAATCTGGAACATTTGTTTCCATTTTATCTATTTTTTTCCCCTGACTACTGAAAAAAATTTTTTTTTAGCACTCATAGCATCCTAGCATGAAGTTCTAAATGTAAGAAGATTGTTGGATTTGAAAGTAAAAAAATAAAAGGATTCATGTTCATCCTCTATTCTTGAAGCAAAAAATGTTTCCCCATTTCCTAAGGTGTTGGTAATTATTTAATTTAAAAGTGAGGATTGGCAATCTAAAAGCATCTCTATCCTTCTGAAATAGGTCCAGTCTGGTTTACATCAGTTGGGAAAGTCGCCCTTTCAGGAGGTCAGAACATATAGTAATGACCCCACAGCAAGTTCACTGCTCCCCAGATTAGACCTTCCACTGCAGTCTAGCTTCTCCCTCTCTCCAGAGAACAAATCTGTCAACTATTTTAGACTATGAATGTTTGAGAGGAATAGACATACGGTAAGAAAAAGTCTACTGCGTTGCAAACCTGGATAGTCCATGTGGTTATAATGATTGCAACACCTCACCAAGAATTCTTTGGGAGTTCTCCAACATTTTTAAAAAAGAAATACTTCATTTGAAGGGAAAGAATGAATATTAGTGTTTCAAACCCAACTGGAATTTTTTTCCTCTATGTGTTCTATAACAAAATGTGGATTTTATTTTAACCCAACTGCTTCACTTTCCATGTGCCAAATCAACATTAAGGCAAATGGGTTTCCCTCTGATTTGAGAAGCAGATAGCTAAATGTGGCCCATAATGGCACCCAAGATCAACTTTTCTAGAGGTACTATAAATTCTGCCTACTTTGCGAAGGTTGGAATAAGGACACTGTCTTAAATCAGCTACTGTCAAAGAATTGAAAATAATTTAAAGTGGCTTTTGGCCGCTTTCATTTGTAATATATGCTGAGGGATTTTATGTCATTTTTCCCCTAGATTAAACAACTTTTTTCCTTAATGTCAATTTGTTCTTTTTTATATCATGGGTTGAATGGCTTGTTTTTCAGGATATCAAAACAATCCCAGGACATGGTTAATTAACTAATGCTCCCTCTGTTGGTGGTAAGTGGAAATATTAAAGTCCTACAACATTGCTATTTTAAAAAGCAAAATTAGCAAGAGAAAAATGGACTTTTTCTTAGTTTTGAAGCTGTTTCCCACTAACTTTTAAAACAGGTCAATTTTGGACACATAGTTCTTGATAGGACTCCTCTTCGAAATCACGATGAGTGATACCCAATAATCAGTTAACCATCCATGTCTACATTAAACTTCTAGCAAAATATTTACCAAATTATATTACCAGAGGACGAAATAAAACCCACATGTACTCCAGTTGCATTAACCCTACTAAACATCACCAAGAACTTATGGAAAAGATCCAAGTTAACCAATATCTAAAATATATGAGTAAAACCAATTTAGTCACTACAGAGTTGCTTCCCTTGGAAGATTTCTCCTCATTTGTTGCACAGTTTTGCAAATAAGTTGCTGACAGGAAAATTAAAATGCAAAGTAATTTTGAAACTAAAATTCTATCTTTGCTTCTTTTTTTTAAAATTACAGTTTGGTGTTTCTGCTTTGTTTAAAGATTTACTTTTCCCCCTTAAGAGTGTTAAAACATGCCCAGCAATAAAATCACCTTTGGAGTTTTTGTTAGGTTTAAGAATTCTCATATTTGAGTTGGAATCCCTTCAGGACACTGTCTATAATGGAAAAATCCCTATTACAATACTTTGATCAGGACCGAGGAGAGAAATCCCAACTAGGAAGAGAGAGCGCCATCTAGGATGATGCAATGAACTGGTGGCCTTTTGAATGATGGATGTTGGTATCCGAGAAATTTTTGTTAATTTTCTTAAAACCTTTCCAAAAAGCAAGGGTTAATACATCCTCTAAAGGATGATCATCTCATTTAGCCCTCTCAGCCATGGTGGCAATAGTCAGAAGGTGGTGTTTGAAAGGAAGAAAGTAATTTTGGCATCAAGGCATCCCGATCTGTACCAGGCTTCTGCTCTTCGCAGCTGTGAAGGGTGAGGAGGCATGAACTCATCCTTCTGGCTGACCACAAAAGGAAAACCCATTTGTCACGACCTCTAGACTACTAGTGTTTCACTCAAGAAAAGAAGTAAAGTCAAGAGAAATTCTAGAATCGTAAGACCTCAATGAACTTTTAGAGAAGCAAGAAATCTGTTTCTGAAAGATAAAGTCCTCCCATGAAAAAGAACAGAATTCTAGATGGATCAGTTGAAAAAAAAAAAGTCAGTGGAGCAACTTAAGCTTGCTAAAAGTCAAAGAACTACATATCAAAATACAAAGCAGCAGTTCAAATTACAGCAGGGATGGGTTGGCCACAGAGGCCCTCATCAACCCAGGCAATACTTAAAATAATAAAAATTAAGAAAAAAATAAAAAAAATATGAAGAAAATATCCTTCCTCTCTTTCAAATATAACTTTAATTGCCTTTTATTCTTTCTATCTGGAAGCAGTATCGCTAACCTTAACAGTCTTGACTTACCAAAAAATATATATATGTGTGTGAAATAAAATAAAAGAGAAGGGACTGGTGGCAGTGTATGCAAAACCAAAACGAAAAAAAATTACTTTTAACAATCTCACTTTTTTTGTTTTTTTTTTACACAAATACTGTTGTAAATATATTAAAAAAATCAGCATTCTATCTGGTAAACGTCACTTTTGCCCCTCTATAAAATTTTGAATTAAAAAAGCCTCGAGAACTTTTTATTATTCCCCCCACCCTCCATTTCTCTTTCTTTTTCTGTTCCACAAGAATATATCCTGACACTTTTTTTTTTGTTTTTGTTTTTTGCAAAGATTGTGGGAAATAATCCTTCTCTTGTACCTAGAAACGTAGGTGCAAACCTCTATCTTTGTTTTATCTGCATTCCTGCCTTTCATGAAAGTCCCTCTTGATTGTGCTGAGGCTGTGGCTCAGCGAAGACACTGAATAAATACGATATAGCCACTGTTGCTTGACGCTTGTCCAAGTCTTCCTGGCTTCTGCTGAAAGAGGGGGACATGGAGGAGGTGGGCCAGGGTGTGTGGACGCGAGTAGAATCTGGGGGAGAAGCCTGCCGTTCGCCTTCCCCACACCACCGGACCCACTGCCCCTTCCCAACACCCCCAGCCCTTTTACGAAATCAGACAATGTGGTAGGTGGAAAACAGCAGGGCCTTTCCTCTGGGTTTTCAACCAGAAGTGATTGATATTCCACAGTTTTAACTGGTTACTGTGAAGTCCAAGCGGCCAGAATTGTGAAAATGTCCACTGAAACACTGCAAGCGGTGTACTTAAAGACAGTAGGCCTTTTAGATTTTGTTATATATTTTTGTAGTGCTCTTCACAAGTGAAAAAAAATTTTTTTTTTACTTTTTTTTTAAGATTTTTTTTTTTTTTTTTTTTTTTTTTTTTTTTGTAAAGAAGGGTTGTATTTAGAGGCCAGTAGCTAGAGATCCAACCAGTGGACCTCTTGAAGCACTACCAGGCCTTAAGGCCACCATCCGAGGGAGGCTGGGAAAACTCTCATTCACCCGAGCCTCCGGAAATGTAATGTACCAGCAGGCAAAAACAGTTCTTCATGTAGTACAAAATGAAACGAAACAAAAACAAAAACAGAAAAACGAAACCAAAACATTTCTTAAATTCTAGTGCCATAGCTTTGTTTCTTTTCTGTCGTTTTGTTCATAAGAAAGAGAGAAAGATACTACTTATCCGTCAGACACATGCATCCTCATGTGGTCGTTGAACTGCTCGATTTGGTCAAACTTTGCTGGACAGACGGAACAGACGTAAGTGGTCCCCTCCGTGCAGGCCACCACCCCTGGGGGGCCAGTGCGGGCACCTGGGGGTGTACCTGCAGGAGGGGTCCCGTTGCTGGCACTGTGCAGGGCCACGTGCCGCTCCAGGAGGGTCTTGTGGGAGAACTTCTTTTTGCAGATGTAGCACTCGTAGGACTTCTCCCCACGGTGGAGGCGCATGTGCACGTTGAGAGAGCTCTTCTGGGTGAAGCGCTTGTTGCAGATACTACACTGGTACGCCCTCACTCCTGTGTGTGTCACCATGTGCTTGATAAGGTAATCTTTTAAGGAGAAGGAGCGCCAACAGATGCTGCATTGGTGGGGCTTCTCACCTGTTGATGGGGGAAGAGACAGCAAGCAGAACAGAGCAAGACACAACAAGGGAGGGAGAACGAGAGACAGAGAAACAAGACGACAAAAAACAAAAACAAAAACAAAATTAAAAAAAAAATCTGGTTGGTTCACCCTTGATTGGAAAGATCCAGTCCTTCCTGGCCTCTCGTGTTCTGAGAATCCTTGCTTTCGGGGGATGCCAGGAGAGGCTAGTCTTCCACCTCCCCATGCCAGAAAACAGCTCTCTTGGAAAGCTACAAGAGACTACCCACCATAGGTTTTCAAAGGTCATTCTGTGGAGAAAAGGGAGGGCTACATTTATGGGGTCATTTTCGGCATCATGGTTAATATGTGGATTTAACTGTGTACTTCCCATTAATTTTATCAAACACATGTAAGAAATAAGAGAGAGGAAAGATCTTGGAAGCATTCGGGTTCTTTAGAATCTCTAGAAACTAAGGACAGTAGTTACATAGCTTGGCTCTTTGGGGATAGTTTCCATTTCCAGTATTCTGCCTAGTAATTGCACTTTGCCATGGTAGGTCTGGGAAATATTGGCCAACATAGGAGCAAGTCGTTCTGGAGAGCTACCCTCTCAATTTTATTTATTTTAGAGAGAAATCTTCCTGCAATGTAATGGTAGAGTTAACTGGCTATTCCATCTTGAGTGCCCTGAGCTACGGACTGGCCTTGTCTGGTGTGGAGGTTGAGTAGGTGGTGGACAACACAATGATCTCAGAGTCAAATGGTCCTGTTCAAATCCGGGCGCCAACCCTCGGCATGGATACTCTGACAAATCTCCAAATGCCTCTGAGGTATACAGTCCTACTTACCTCACTGTGCTGGTGTTGACATAAATACATATGCAATCACTTTGCAGACCACCAAGGGTGGTGTGGGAACACTTGCATGGTATTCTTATTTTAAAACTATCCTCTCCCCCCGCCCCAATTAAACGATTCCATACGCATTTTTTAACTCTCAGGTCAATTTAAAAAATAGCTTTCTCTTTCTTTGTTCTCAGTCTGTTGGCTGAAACCCTTCTTTCTCCTCAGTTTACTGCTTCGGTTTGCTGTTGGCTTAGAAACCAAATGTCCAAGCTTGTGAAAAGGAGTAAGGTAAATAAAAATATTGTTACTGACTGACCATATGAAGTATTCCTCTATAAGTAATGTCCATGGGCCTGTGACATCTCTTTGGATAAACAGAGTCTCGTTTTGGTTGGTACTGTTAGTTCTCAGCCCTGCTCTTGACAGGTGAGATGAGATGCATTAGGGTGTTTCCATCTGTCCCACCTCATTACTGATTGCCCAGTGGAGGCACCCACCTTGGAGAAGAAAGTCCTCCTCTGTACTCTTCCATAACCCAGAGTAAAGCCCAAAGCCTTTGAACCTCTCTAGGGTCATTGTTCAACATCTGGACTCTGTATCAGGGTAGGAAATCTATTTCTTAAAATTGAGTTAACTTCCAATTAAAACATGGGCCTTGACTATGTTTCCATTTTTCCTATTACGAAGCAGAAGAGGTTTGAGGTGTCATGGTAATAATGGCAATGAAAACAATCAGCGTGTATTTGGTGCTTAGTATGTGTCAGGCTCAATGTTAGTGCTTCATGATCTGTTGTATGAAACTTATCTCTTCAGAAACCTTTTTTCATTGTGTTTGTAAACATAAAAGGATATGTTCTGAAGCACATGATAGTAAGAAATGGCAGTTTTGTTCAGGAATCCCTTCACAAATTTCTTAACCAATGTCATTGGTCTTTGAACTCTTTTTCCCTTAGTTATTCACAAACGTTTTGGCCTAGCTCCCTCTCCTCTGGACTCTTCTCTGATTTCTTTCCTTTCATTCTCACGGATGGGACAGTATGGTCAGTAGGATCACAGGGTTAGAAGAGAAGTTCACTTTTGGACAAACGGGCAAATTTGGGGAAGCCTCATTCCCAAATGATGCATTTAGGCTATGTATGGTTTTTATGTAGGTACATTCTTTGGAAATGAGAGATTCCCTAAGAGAGAGAGTCATGAGTATTATTTTTAGTCGGAACATTTCTGTCAGCTGTAAACATGCTTGAACTCAAGCTGGTCTTTGCCATCCATGTGCTTTGAGTATACTTTCTAGAGGCTACGATAGACTGGTCAACTATCTTTTAAAACTTATCCACCTGTCACCTTTAATGGGCAGCTTGCCTTCTTAAGTTCCAGATGGTGTTTTGGCTGTTAGGAAGTTGAAACTTTATGTTAAAATGCTCTTGCTGTTTGAAACTTTCACCTTCTTACAGTGTGTTTTTCCTCTAGGCAAGGTCACTCTGAAGGCTTTTTGCTTCCACAACCTTCTAATCTGACTATAAATTGATTCTTCACAGTTGTTACCTTCCCCTTCATAGCATACATCTGTATGCTGTTTGCATCCATGTAGTATTGGTTCAGCTGTTCATTATCTGCGTGACCCTGGGCTTTCTAAGTCTCCCTGGGTTTGTTTCCCCTTCTGAAAGTGAGGAGCTGGACCAAGCACTTGCCATGGCCCTTTGCAGATTTAGTGGCCTTCTGCCCACCCTGACCCACAACCCCTGAGGCCTCTAGTCTAGGCCTTGTCAGCACATGACCTGAGGGCAACCTGCTTCAATCATTCACTGCATTAGCAGTCCCACATTTTAAATAGGACAAAGTACCCTGTTCCCTTCCCTGCCACAGAAAATGGTGTGATAGTTAATGAGGAAAAATGTTTGCAAAGCACTTGGGAGCTCCTTAAAGGAAAACGCTCTCTATAATTATTAAGGTGCTGTGCTGGTAGAGCAGAGGTATTTCAAGAACTGTCTTACTAAATGGGGCTTATTTTCAGATTAATCAGGCAGCCACAACTTTCATTTATATGTATGTGTGGATTTGAAACAGTATCACTCAGTAGAAATGTTAATATTTTTCTTTCTTGTTATTTTCCTCCATATTGCTTATAGGGACCCTAAAAGGGCTTTCAACATTATACATGAAACAGATGAGGTCTGCTAATTGTTGCTTTCAATGTGGAGAAATGGAGTTAAGATGAGTGGAAGTCGATGGCTTTTCAGGTCTGAACTTATAGCCAGGAATGGCAAGTCCATCGTTGCGTTAGGAAGAGACACAAAGTCCAAAGCAGACACTAGAATTATAACATAAGGGAGAAGGTCATATAAGCTCCTTCACTTTAAACTGCGCTATTTTGGGCTATACAGCTGTGGGAGTCAGATATGAATTCCATTTCCTTGGCTGAGTGACTTGGGTATGTTACTTAACCTCTATAAGCCTCAGTTTCCTTATCTGTAACTTGAGAATAATACAGTAAGTACCTGTCTTGTGAAGGTATTTTGAAAATTAAAGAGATAAAGCACTTAGCACAGAGTATGTGATCATTTGAAGGCAAAAAATCAACCGTTCTTTTCAGTAGAAACGAACTGATGATAAATGAAAGCAACTGAGATATAACTTGGGTTACATGGGGAAGCCAACTCAGGATTTAAAAAAACAAAAAACTTTCAGATAATCAATAAAGCAAGTGATTGTATCGCAGCTATGTGATTCAGAGTTAAGGGTACAGTCTGCTCTCACATATGCTAATCAAAGAAGCGGTACTATGAATAAAATGTCAGTAAGTAGCTCTGACAGAGGGGTTCTGAGCAGGTGACAACTGAGCTCTGGAGCCCAAGAAACAGCACAGCAAGGGGATAAACTAAAGGGGCAGCAGCGTCCTTGACAATTCCAGCGGTGTGGGGGGAGTGGCCAATGCAGATACTTTTCTCTGGTTTTTGATGCCTGTTCTCTAAAGAGCCTCTTTTCAACTCCTTCTTGTGGACCAGCACTGACACTCTACCAAGACTGACAAGTTAGGAAGAAAAAAAGGAAGAGACATCCTGTTAGGTTCGCAGATACAGAGGGCCTGCCAAAGTTCAAGTAAAAGGTATCCGACTGGGCTGAGACACCCCAATTCTGAATAGTGACTTCTGTAGTGGGGGGCTCAGCAAGAACCCACTGATCCTGCTGATTCTTTCTCATTCTAACCAGGCTTCCCCTGGCTTGCAGAAAGTACAGTGAATGCTGTCGGCGGGACGTTTTTCAGAAGCACTGTTCCCACCTGTGTCTCCCATTCTCTTGGCCTCTCCATCATCTGCTCTAGCATAACTCCCTCCTCTTCAGGTGAGTCTGGTGAGGGGCCAGAAAGCTAAGACTGGGAGCTTGGGGAGAAGGCAGGTAGCAGGGAAGGAAGAGGAAAGTATGGGTTGGGGAAGATGGCCACCGGTGAGGAAAGCAGGAGTCCCTGAATGGAGAATGTCAAGGTGGGAACAGAAAATGGGAAACATTCAGCGGCAAGAATGGAAGGGCGCTCACACAGAGTCGCAGAGAGCTTTCACTGGCTGAAGAGTCTGCTCTCCACTGGACAGGTCTAGCTGAAGGGAGGCCTACGCCCCCGAGATATGGCTGGGGTGACTCCCTGCCAGCCTTTCTCCAGTTCTGAGGGTGTGATCCTGGGGGCCTGTGTGGACTGTGGGGCCACCTGGGAGGAGGGATTGCCTACTGGGGGACACGCTGCATTCACACAACATCTGCGGCTTCAGGGACAACTAACATGTTTTGGTGTGAGGCAGAATTTTGAAGATCTCAGGGAACTTCATCTACGTTACTTAACTTTTTTTATACCTTTATGAGTGGGGTAGACATGAATGTCCCCAGAAGATGGTATCTCCATTAGAGAGGTTATCCAACAAGTCAGTAACAGATGAGAGGATGATACCAGCCTCGCCAGATTATCACCTCCTCCTCCTGTTAACGATTTCCTGTGCTCTGGATTCTGCTGCAAGATGTATGATGTTACTATAACATATATGTTCTTAAATGGCTTTGACGATTTTACAGTATTTATGGTTAAGTGCTTTCTCAGAAATAATGTTATTTGATTCTTAGAGCAACCATGTAAATATTATTAAGATCTATATATTTTGTGGCAAAAACATTAAGGCTCAGATTGACTATGGAGCTTATTTAAGGTCACTCAGAGAGTGGTCAAACCAAGGCTTTCTTACTTCACATCACATACTTGTTGAGTGCTCCACTGGCTTGATATAAATAATAGCCCAAATTCTGGATGAGGATCATCACATTATTATCTTGATCCAAGTATTTTTATACTATTTCTGATATTCTTATGTTACTACTATTCCTATATCTTTTTATATCAAATTCATGGCTGAAATAGCTGAGCTTTTCAAGGTAACAAACAAAATTGTCACCTATATAGAGGACACTAATGGACCCAAAACAGTCATCAATAAATGGGCTGTTGATAGTATGACTCAGAAAAAAGCCCAAACATCTACCATTGTTAGTGAAGAAAACACAAGTAGAAATGCAGATACAATAAATTCTGCAGCAAATAAAAAAAGAAAAAGAAAGAGAAACTTAAGTCTTGCTAGAAAATAATGCATTTATGTATAAGTCCCTTGAATTAAATTCTCCTGGAAAGCATGCCCACATTTCTGAACATTCATTCACTTACTCACTCAAAAGGTATTTGTTAAGCAACTACATATGCTAGCCTGTATTCATATATAGATTTCATGTATGTATTTATTTATTTTTAATTTTTTTGGTTTTTAGGTAGGCTCCATGCTGGGCGTGGAGCCCAATGTGGGGCTTGAACTCACGACCCTGAGATCAAGACCTGAGCTGAGATTGAGAGTCAGATGCTTAACCGACTGAGCCACTCAGGCACCCCTATATATAGATTTTAAAGCAAAAAGTCCTAAGATTCGGTCTTAAAAGAGAGTTCTACCTTTATAATGGGGAGGTACAGGGACAACCATGTAATGATAGTACACGTAGGTACTTTAAAGTGCCTGAAGGCGAACATTTGCTGTGGTACTTGTGCAGTTTGAGACTTAGCTTACCTCTCATTCATGAGGTATTTGCCTCCATAATATAATTTATCCACTATAAAATCAAGCTGTTATTTTCAACTGGTTTTCTTTTTCCAAATGCATAGGTTCTTATGAGTGGAATTTTAGAGAACAATGTCATGTAACCAAAGCAACCTGATGTCATCCTCATCATTGCCCAGCCTTCTAGGGAAATGATTCCCAACCTACTGTGAATTAGGGCTCATTGAAACAACAGATTGGTGGGCGCCATCACAGTGTTTCTGATTCAGGTCTGGATGGGCCTGAGAATTTGTATGCTGCTGGTATGGGGATCACGCCGTGAGGACTACTGCTCCAGGGTTATCTTAGAATTTTCCCTATTGCTTGCCTTCCGTATCCACATTGACACCAAAGCTTGCCCTTCTCTGTCCTCTGTCTTTCCTTCCATTCCCATTCCTTTGAATTGTTTTTCCTCTTGAGGGGAGGGGACATAGAGGAGCCTGCTTGGTTCCATGACAGGATGGTTTGTGTCATCTGTTTTTCTCTGATTCTCTTATTTTCAAATACGTTCTTAACTCTTGGTTTCGTATCTCACAACTTTTATGAAGCTGTAGTAGAGTGAACTTGAGACACTCCTAGGAGAAATGGAGTACCACTGTGGTTTGTCTGGGAGGAGATAGAGTGGTTAGGTGAGAGATACTCTTTTACTCTTAAAAAAATCATTAAGGAGTGAAAAAAAAATGCTGATGTTATAAAGGAAGTTCAGGGGAAACCCAAGAAGTATCACGTGGCTTCAGTGTTTGAATTCCATAGAGGAAGGAAATCTGTCAAGAGCTTATTATTCAGAGATATGAGATAGAGCAAAGAAAGTCAATGTCTCTTGGGTGGAGGGGGCTCAGGTAATAATGACGATGGGTTTTTTTTTTAAACATTAACTAGTACTTTACCTTTTATAAAAAGCTCCTTTTTAAGAAAATTTTATTTATTTATTTGACACAGAGAGAGACAGTGAGAGAGGGAACACAAGCAGGGGGGGTGGGAGAGGGAGAAGCAGGCTTCCTGCTGAGCAGGGAGCCACCTGGATGTGGGGCCTATCCCAGGGCCCTGAGATCATGACCTGAGCCGAAGGCACACGCTTAACGACTGAGCCACCCAGGCGCCCCTATGAAAAGCTCTTAAATGCACCATACCTTTACGGCTACTCAAAAGGCAGGAAAATTATTATTTCCATTATAAACACAAGAAACTGAGGGTTATCAAATTAAGTGATTTGCTTAAGGCCACACAGCCAATTAAAGGGACCAAAACTGAACCCAAAAAATCAAATTGTAGTATAACTGTCTTTCACTTATGTCCCCACTCTAAGTTTCAGTGTTATAACCATTATGGAATATGTTTTACAGCCAAGGGCTTTCTGGTTCTCTACCGCGGAGCTTAGCTCCAAAGTCAATACAAAAGACTACTTACTTGTTTCAAACACTTCCTTTCAGTGAATATGTGGATCATTAACACAGAGCTCCACAGAATTTTATTTGGAGTCCACGTCTCAGAATAGATTCTTTGCAGTTGTGGATAGTAAGTACTATTGACATTAAAGTTGGAGCAACTGAAATGCAAATCTAGGTAGCATGTGTAATAGCCATGGTGCAGAGAACCCAAATCTCTTTCCTTGTAGCTCTATCAAGCTACTCTTTCTTAGTAAGATTTTTTTAGATTAGGTTATCGGTAAGAATACCAAAGCCATCCCTACTCTTCCCAGTATCCCTAGTACTTTCTAGAATCTTTTTAGACTAACATTTAGACTTTTTGCTCTGGATTTTTATCACTTCCACTGGGCTCTTGTGAAGTTGGGAGGCCCTGTTTTTTTTATGTTTTCCTAAGAAATTGGAGAGAACTTTGTTTTGAAATGGAGGCTGCAATGAATCCAGGTCCTGAATTACTTCCATATGTTCAGGCTGTCTTGCCTTTTGAAAAATCTAGACCAATTGTTCTTTAACTTTGTTAGGTTATGGACTCCTTCAGCTAGACAAAAGTCTTGATAGACAGACGGCCCTTCCAAACTGCCACTGCCAACTAATTCAGGGTGAATGGGAAGACTTTCACTTCTTTTAAATGAGGTGCTCAAGTGATATCTGTGTATTATTAATTGTTCCCAGATGTGGCCATGTTATACACACCAATACAAAACCTTCATATTTTACTGAGGACCTTCATAGTTTATTAGAGATCTGAAGGCTACACTTTAAGCATTAACTCAGATTTATAAAATGACTTTACTTGTAGCTTTTGTATCTATGATGTCTAAATGTACAAACCCATTGCTGGTTTTCTCATGGGCAAATCTAGTTATTTGGGTTAACCACAGAATTCTTTAGTGAATTCATTGGATGAATGTGTTTATATAGCAAAAAGACAATTTTTCATAGTGCCCTGAAAATTTTGTGTTGCAAATTTAAAGCCTTATTTCAATATGTGATCTCATAGAGTATGTGAATTTTATTTCCACTAGGTCTACTAGAAGAGATGCACAGGGATGGCGGGGGGCGGCAGGGGGGGAGGAGAATAGAAATGTTTATGGATCCAAGACCAGCGAAGTGAACTTTGGCTAACAAGACACTTTGGCTAAAAGAGACACTGGTCTCTTTTTCCTCCCTAATCTTTAATTTGATGGTTTATATGACAACTATTCAGAAGAAGAAAGGAAAAACTAAGTGAGAGCACTGTGTAAACCATAAAGTGCCACATAACTAGAAATACTACTATTTGATCAATTTACCAAATAATGATGATACCCATACCACATAGAAAATTGCCCTTGATTGGTCTCAGGTTATCAGTGCATTCACATTTACCCTAAATAAACATAGTGACTTACCACTACCTGATTTTCTTCCTAAATTCAGTAGTGAGTTACTATGTTGATTTGGAGTTGTGAAAACCGTCATTCTTAAGAACAACTGATTCACACAAAGGCACATACACAGATGTACCTAATGTCTTGACTTAAGTTGACTGCAAAGAAGGCAAAGTTCATCGAAAGTCACGTTCTGTTTTAGTTGTTCACCTCTATGTTGGGTATCTTGTCTCAGTGTATGTTATTTTCCTTCCTTTCTATTTACCAACTTAAATTTATCTGCCTTATGTCCTATCCCCTAGATTTCTGTTAGCTGATCTGAGAAACAAGGTTGCTCAGAGGAACTAATCTGTTTTCATGTATTGTAATTCTACTATGTAACTTTCTCTGGCAACTTATTTGTCATTTAACAGGGGTGTTCTGGAACCAGAGGTACACCAGAAGAGGGACTCATGATAGGAATTTCAAATACGGTGATCATCACTGGGGTAGGTATTTTCAGATATGAGAGAATCTATGTGAAATCATATCATATATATGGTCACTTATATGGAGGAGCATCCGTGAAGTTCTCACTTCTATGTCTGTCCTGTTATTGAGCTGGAAAAGGGCACTAGCTGCGTGATCAGGAGATCTTAGCTTAGAATCACAGAATCCAGAGATGAAACACCATCTCACCCAACTACTCATCTAATGATCGAGGCCCCTCTACATCATCCCTATGGAATGATCATCCATTCTCTCCTGGAACACCTCTAATTATAGAAACTCAGTCCCTTTGGAGGCTGTCTATCCCATCTTAGAGCAGCTCAGACTGTTAACAAACCTTTTATTTAGTTGAAAGAATCTCCTTTATAGCTTTCAATCATTGGTCCAGTTCTATCTTTTGAAGCCAAACAGAACAAGCTTAACGTCTCTCTCCTCCTAACTATTTAAATAAAGCTAACTGTGCTAATGTTAGCTACCTTTTATAGAGTGCTGATGATGCGCCAGGAGTTGTTTTAAGAGTTTCATATATTAATTCACTTAATCTTGAAAACGACACTCTAAGAAAGATGTATTACTGTTATTCCCATTATACAGACAAGGAAACAAGTGTAGAAAGATTAAGTAATTTTCTCAAGGTGACAAAGTTCAGTAGTGGCTAAGTCTGATTTCAAACCTGGGCAGTGTAGCTCCAGAGCTCCAGTTTAACTACTACATATGCTGCCCCAGAAGCTCAAATACTTGGATATTATATGATGCTCTGAGTCTTCTTTTTTGCAGGTTGAACAGCCCTCAGACCTTCAACCATGATATGCCATGGTTTTGCATTCCTTCATCATCCTAATTATACTCCTCTATGTCCCAGTCTATTGTCTTTTTAAAAGGTTAGTGCCCAGACCAGACTGTGGTCTCTAGATGTTGAAAATAGAGAAAAAGCAATAGAAAATAGAGTGAGTCTATCACTTCTCCATTTCGGGGACCACAAATTCAGCATAAGCTTGCATCAGCCTTGTTGCAGCCTCTTCAAGCTGATGGTTCATACAGAACTTACTACAGACTGAAACTCTCATCTCTGTTCTGCCTCTATGACTTTGGTCTGTAAAATGAAGTGACTAGAGTATATACTCTCCAAGGACATTTCCAGTTGTAAACACCTAGAATCAAAGACCGTATTACAAAGTTCAATGTATGTAAGGGATATTGTGCCTGCAAATTCCTCGTCAGACTTTTTCCCATTTGGCCCTTCTCCACTGGGTTTCTGTGATTTTGTATTTTGGTGACAGATGCTTCATGCCTACAATGGGGGTATTGTTGGGGCTTCTAGAAGATGGCTGGCAGTGGGGTCTCCTTCAAATCTGGACGATGTCTCCAAACCTTCCCCTGTACTTGCCATCCTGCCCCTCCCTTCCTACAGCCCCCTCACACCCACTGCCTGCTTCCGGGCCTCCAGAGGGGCCTGCACACTCACCTGTGTGTACGAACATGTGCTTGACGTAGTTCTGTTTGGCGGTGAAAGTCTTGTTGCAGAGAGTGCACTCATAAGGCTTTTTTTCGCCCTGCCCACTGGCTGTGCTGTGGCCTGCGGATGGGGCCAGGGGCTGTGGCGCTGGCAGCTGTGCAGTAAAGGTCGACAGGCCAGGCTGGGACACTGTCACAAACTGGGTCTGCTGGCCTGCCAGGGGCTGTGGCAGGCTGAAGAGGAAAGGCTTGGGGCCACTGCCCGCGGGCTGGGTAGTGAAGAGGGCCGGCAGGTAGGTGTTGCCGGCTGTGCCAATGACCTGTGTGTTGCTGGTCAAGGTCAGAGGCATCCTCAAGTTGCTGGTGAGGGTTTCTGTCTGGCGTAAGTAGAGCTGGGTACTTGGCAATGGCTGCCCGATGGATGTGTTGACCGAAGGCTGCTGCAGGACGCTCTTGTCAGAGCTGTTGCTGACAGTGATGACCGTGTTGTCCATCTCCACCTCGTTGCTTCTTTCTGGGGAGGAGGCACCTGTCTCTAGCTGGTGCGGCTGTGGGCCACCCTCAGCAGGAGCTTCCGTGGCCTGCTCGGCTTGGGCAGGTTCGGCCTGGCCATCCCGCATTGCCCCGGGCCCGAACTGCTGCTCCACCGAGTCAGGCTCGGTGCCTATGGAGGAACTGACACCCGAGTCGAAGCTTTCGCCCTTGGGCTCACTCTCAGTGCCCTCTGCTTGGTCGGTGTCTTCCGTGCACTCCTCGGATTCGTTGCGCTCCAGGATCTGCACCCTTTGCTGCCCATAGTAGTCATAATCGTCCTCCATCTCCTGCTTAATGTGGATGTTGCCCACCAGGGTCTGGATGCGCACGGGCCGGGGCTGCTTGCGGCAGTGTGTGGTCTCGGGGGTGGTGGACAGGTACCGCTCCATCTGCTGAGAGCGCTCGTGGATGCGCGTGATCCAGCTGGGGTCTTCCATGTGGTGGTCACGGGGCAGGCCGAGTGCGGTCTCATGGTGGCTGACCACTGCACCGCTGTAGAAGGAGCGCTCCCCGCTGCCGTTCTGCATGGAGCATGCATAGAGCGCCGAGTAGATCCTGTCCACGCTGTGCTGCGGGTGGCTCTGTAGGTAGCCCGACTCGGTGTCGCTGCTCTGGCCCGATGTGCCTGACTCGGGGGTGCCCCGTGGCGTGTCCTGGCCTGAGTCCTGGATCCCCGGGAACACATCACCCACGTTCTGTGACACGATGCGCGTGCACTCATCGATGACTGTTTTGATCTGTAGGATGCTGGCGGCCGTGAGGATCTGCAGGGCTTCCGACTGCGAGACGCGCAGCACGCCGCTGTACATGAAGTCAATGAGCTTTTGCACCGACTGCACCGACACCACGGACGGGATCTCGATGTCGCTGTAGCCCAGCAGCAGCTTGTCCTGGAAGAAGGGGCTGCCGGCTGCCAGCACGCAGCGGTGTGCGCGCAGCATGCTCCCGTGGATGCGCACCGTCACGTCACAGAAGTGGCCACGGTTGCGCTGCTCGTTGAGGGTCTCGAGCACGGAATTGCTGAAGTTGTGAAGGTTGATGCTGTGAATGCGCTCGGTCATCCCCTTGCAACTGATGTCACCTGCACGGTGGCAAGACAGACACAAGACAGGGTGTGTGGGTCAGAGCTAGCTGACTGCATTCCTAACACCCAGGTCTCAGGTGGGTCACGCTTATGGCTCCTGAAAGCACCCCCACCCCCGACCTTGCAGACACAAGCGGGCTCTGTGGCGAGATGGACATGCTTTGCACAGGGATCAGCTGCGGGTATGATGGCCTATGGGAACGATGCCTTGGAGTTGGCTCCAACAATACCCCTGCTATTTTGGGTACCGAATCCCTATTAATGCCCTAGAGCTTCAGCCAGGGTTGCCAGTTGAAGTAGGACAGCCTAATAAACAGATGGGTCATTTGCCTGCTCTTCCTAAAACTGCAGCACATAAGACCTGAGAAACAAATGGAAGACTGGTTCTCCTGGAATGCTCTATCTCTACTTTAGACAGGTAGAAGCCGAGGTCCTTTGGGAAAGCTTACATTTTCCCCAGTTTTTCAGAGTTCCTGATTTTATTCATAGCAACAATATTCATAGTTAAAAAAATAAACTCCTTTCCTATTTATTACTTTATATGTATATTTCTCAATCCACACCATGTACGCAAAAACCCTTGGAAAATCCAATCCAGACTAAGATATCCCCCAAGCAGCTGCCTCCACGTTTTCCACTTGAGGCACAGGCTCTAGGATGCTGTCTGCTGGCTAAAGGGGTGCTTACACACTCTTGTCATCTCTGACAACCTGTCTGAGGACTTTCTAAAGTGGTCGTATGTGACATGGTTCGTTTTTTGCATTTCCTGAAGCTTAACAAGGAAGGAATGTTCAAAAGGTCGGAGATTGGCAGCATTGAACTGGGAGAGTATAATATACCAGGTGATCACATTTAGTGTTCAAACTGGGCACTTCTGAGAGTGAAAGGGAGCACTGTTGATAATTAGGTGAGGACAGCAGGAGTAAACCAGGAATGGGCTGTGTGATCCCCCTAGGCAATACTGTGTTCTATGCACTTGCTACAGGGAAGTATCAAACGGCTCCCCGGGGAGACAGCCGTCAGCTACGTGGAGGCTGTCCATAGCCTGACCCACTGCCACCCTTATACCCCGGGCTCTGCAGACAAGGGATAACGGTTACATTTGGATCACAGATTGAGAATTGAAATGGGTGGCTAGAACACTAAGGCTTAGGGCTTTCCTATTTTTCTACCTCACTTCTCAAATGGTTCTAAAGAATCCCTCTCTCCGAACCATTCTTCATTTATATTCCCCATTCTTGCCTTCACAACTGAATAATCAGCTTGAGAGAGGCCAAGTAAGTGGGCTTTCACAATCAGGTGGCCCAAGCACTGATTGCTGGCCTGTGACCGGGATCCCCGTGTCTTGTGAGAAGTAACCCCCAGAGGTAATGACCTGCAGATGGGAGGAATGCCCACATCCTCAGGTTCTTTCTCCTCTGCCTTAGGACAGAGGACCAGTTCAGGAAAGTCTGAGCTCCACCAGCTCTACCTCGCTGCACTCAATCTCCTCATGCTGCCTAAGCTCTGTGGGTGTGACCGCATCCTTTTACATACTCATTTATTTCCTTTGTTCCCGTCTTTACATTTAGTAGGCCTCACATATATCCAGTTAACTTAATACATGCCTAGAGGCTCTATATTCACTTTCAGTCATAGGATTTGCACTGATTTTTACATAAGAGACTTCCTTCTTGTCCTGATTTCCATTAGGTCTGTGATGTGCTGAAAATATTGCATTGGGCTCCAGTTTCTACTTTTTTCACTGTTGTAAAAACAAATTGTCATTGCCAGATTAAAGAATCATGGTGAATCCTCTCTAACTGTGTTAATACAAAGTACAGTCCCAGAGGAAGGCCCCAATAACCCAGGAAGATGTTCAGGAAATCAGTCAGCAGACCAAATTCTAAGTCCTTCCTGAGTCCCCCATGCACAACAAGAGCAAACATTCCTTTTTTAATGCTTACTATGTATTACCAGATTATTTCATTTAATCATCACAGCAACTCTTATCACGTAGGTATTATTATAATTTTAAAGATTTTACTTATTTATTTGGTACAGAGAGAGAGAGAGCACACAAGCAGGGGGAGTGGCAGAGGGAGAGGGAGAAGCAGGCTCCCCACTAAGCTGGAAGCCCAACCTAGGGCTCGATCCCAGGACCCTGGGATCATGACCTGAGCCCAAGGCAGATGCTTAACCGACTGAGCCACCTAGGTGCCCCACGTAGGTAGTACTATTATCCCCATTTAAAATGAGGAAACTGAGGCCATACAAATTAAGAAACTCTCTCAAGGCCTCATAGGCGATGGGTGGTAGAGCTGGCATTTGAGCTCAGCGGTCTGGCTCTAGAATTTTCACTCTTACCTGCTTCATTGTATTGCATGCTTTGCCCTAAATGAAGTCTGGCCCCCGGGTGTCCATAAGTCCACTGTAAAGCTCTGTGAAAAAGTCTGTTCAGTATGTTCTCCAGCTGCTTCTACACCTACCCTTGAATTAGTATGGTGTTCATGTTTCTAGGCCTTGGGACGTCAAAATAGTCTCAGTAAATCTAACATAGAGACATCTTTTTTTTTAAGTTTACAAATGGAACAATTCAAGAGGTAAAACATCATGTCCTGGCACTAAAATGTAGAGTTTTCTAGATACGGTTTTACTATCACTGAATTTTTTTTATTTAAGTAAAACAGTAAGCACTAAAAGTAACTTTTTTCCACACAGGTGAAAACACTCTTTAAACACACATTTGCTCTTAGCACCAGTCACAGCAATATCACTAGATTTGTCATTTATGATGAAGAGTTGTCTTCCTTATGATAATTCTGGGAAGAAACTCTACAAGTATCCTAATAATACCCATGTAGCATTTCATAGTGTACAAAACTCTTTCACATACAACATCTTAGTCTTTCCTTAAAAGCATCCTATATGTTCTTAGGAAAGTCCTATTATTATTATTTGATATAAGAAAAGGTTGAGGCTATCTAAGTGTTTAAGTGACTTACCCTAAGTTTTACACAGCTAGTAAGAGACAGGATTGGGATTAGAACCCACACCCCGGATGCTTTTTTTTTTTTTCCACTCCGTAACACTGGATTGCTGAAGAATGAAACTCAGATTGCCTAAAGATCTAAGGCCATCCTAATCCTCAGGACATAGAAGAAAAGATAAAAACACTGAAAGTGATGATGGAGGTTGCTTTAGAGAGGGAAATGGTCAAGCAAAAGGTGTCCTCATACTATACACACTCGTACACACACGCACACACAATCTCATGAGAAAAATTCAAAGTGCTTGTTTGACTGAACTGGCTGAGTCTATCTAAACAATTATGTAACCCTATAGAGATAATCACAAAAAATTGTGAAACGGTCTGAATTATGATTACTGCAGTAATGTCACCAACTTCATTAAAAACCACCGAGACAAACTCAAACCTGCACACATGTACAACCTGACCCGGCAAGCCTAGTTGGATTTTTATAGACACAATTTTTAAACATCTCCTTGAGTACACTGGTCCCACACTGCAGCGAGCAGCCATGAAAGGCTGAATGGGCTTTGCTGATACGGGTACAGATGCGATGGGGGACCCTGCCTCTCCATTCAGGCGCGCCTGGTTCCTCCCGCACACAATGCTGAAGCAATTCTTTCCCAGGCTTTCTTTTATATTTAACACTAATACAGTGGGAAAAAGTTTCTGCCACAGCAAGGCAATGTCCAGGCTTTTGTGAAGCAGGTCCTTTCATCCAATGGGCATTAATGTATAGATTCCAATGGAATAAATCTGAAATACTCTACTGTAGAAGATTTGTTCCCCATTGAAAACAAATCTTGATTAGATGGTTATTCAGGGACTGTATAGGAAGGAATGGTGTGAAAATGCTAACTCCATTCTTTCCTAGATTGGCACTGAATAGGCATTTGGGCTATTCAAAAAAAAAAAAAAAAGAAAGAAAGAAAGAAAAAAAAGAAAACACCAACCACTCTCTCAACTCCACAAAACCATACAACTTTACAAAGATTATGTATATTTGGGGACGCCACCTCACCCAAAAAATACCCCCACGGTGGTGTGAACATAGAACCGATGGGATAAAATGAAAAGAGTGATAAAAATAGTTCTCCGTGTGTTTAAAAATAATAACCAGCCTCCTTTCCACTAGAGTAAAAATATAGAGTCAGCCTGAGATGGCATTCACTAGAAACATGCAAGGAACCCTACCACCGAGAGTGGTCATGTATTCTGAATGACTGTGTTCTGTGAGCAAGCACAATACGGATGGGGCTGCAGCGGGGCGAGGACCGAAGGGAAAATCGGCTCATGGTGAAAGAGGTGATGGGGGGCCTGGCTCCGCCTTATAGGAACCCAGCTCCTGCCTGTCTCTTAAACTGCCGGTGTCCAGGGATAAGGCTTAGCACGAGAATAAAAAACTGCTTGTGTGCAGGGGGAAAATGAACACGAAAGGAAACATCAGGCAATACAATCTCCTTTAATTAGGTGGGAAATCCAGCTCTTCCTTAGCCCGGATATACAAAATGAGACCAGGGCAAGGGTGAGGTGCTACAGAGGGAGATGGGAATCTGAAGTCTCTATGATTTGGGAGGAAACACCAGCTCTCAAATTAAAACCCACATGAATTCCGGTCAAGTCAACACGTCTAAGTCAAATGGCAGGGCCGAAAAGCCCTGGAGCTTTCAATCTGGGCCACCAGGCTCACATGAGGTAAGTGGGTCAGCTCATGAACTAGGGCTGGGGTGGCCAGGCCTCCGCAGCCCCGTCTCTCATATCACACTCTTTCCCACATAGCACGTTGATGCCTTTACTGTGTTGAGGTTGCCCTTTCATATGTTAGGGGATTGGTGATGTTAGGTCCTAAGCTACTGTGTGTTGGCTACTTAGACCAAGCTGGTCACGCTAGGAAAGGCCCATTCCTCTCCTGAAGAAGCAGGGATGCATGTGGCTACTCAGGTCCCTTCCTCCCCAAATCTACATCTGTTGCCCCTGTCAAGGCCAAGACCTCGGTCATGTCCACTTCACCTATATGCTGGGGTGGGGGCAAACTGCTGAGCCTCTGCATGACAGGAGGCTAGAGCTTGCTCATTCACAGCTTTCACTGTCGGAAGCACCTGGCCCTATGCATGCTTTCTATCTCACTGGCATCTTCACAATCTCTGTGAGACAGGGAAACTGAAGGACTCCAGAAAAACCTGCTTTTTGCTCCCTTTCCTGATTCTATTCTTGCTAGGCCCTGTACCCCTGCCCTACACGTGCCTTAATGTATGTCCCCCTTATAAGGGACAAGGAGTTAGTGATTTCTTTGGAGTCTCCCAGCACAACAGATAGCATCTAAGGAGTGACCAGGCAAGGCCATCGTGTGCGTACTCCAGACCACTGGCACTAGATTATCTCAACGCCAAGACCCCCAGGCTCCAGGGAATAAGTGACTTATGATGGACACCTGAACTCTGTCTTTGTTCTGACCAGTTCCCAGATGCCTGAGAGGACACGTGCATCAGACCACAATCGTCAGTAAAAAGCCCCCAGACCCAAAGCAAAGACAAGACTCCCTCCTTTCCTTTCTGAGTCTCCCAGACACTCTGACTGTACCTGCACTCTCTCTATACCTTCCATTAACTCTGCTTTCACCTCCTGCTGGCTTGCATTTGATTTCTATCCTGAGCGCAGCCAGGGACCCTCTTGGCTGATCCTGCGGGACTGCCTCTGGGTCCATGAACGGACCCGCCAGCATCATTTGGAGGGTGGCTAGGGGCACTGGGGAAATCACTTACACAAGCAGAAGGTGGCAGGCAGGACAAGACTCTTCCTCTTACCCTGGCTCCATACTCCTAGCATAGCCCAGCTGTCACTATCGCTGGAGGTGGACCAGCAGGGTCATCAGCCTGCGGGAAGGAGAGCTGCACTGCCTTATGCACCGCACCCCTCCTGGGTGTAAAAGGGGTGTTTGGGCTGTCTCCTGGTGGTGAGACTTGACCTCTATCTTCCCGATCATCTAAGCCCAAGGTACAGGAACCATTAGAGGCTGTTTTTTTTTGTTTCCCTTCTTTTCTTTCTAACCATTGGTAACAGAATAGTTCTCATAAAACATAAATCAATTGTTCAACTTTCAGAAATTTGACTTTTAAGCATATTTTCTGGAAGACACCACCTATGAACATAGGGAACAGTCTGTATATACTTTTGTAGCCACTGCTTATTATTTTAGGTGGACAGAAAGAGTCAACTTCCTAACTTGCTTAAAGTGTTTACAACACCATTCTATTTATGATCTCAGTACTGTAGTTGGGTATATCTTTTCTATTTCTTGAACTTTCATTCATACGTCTAAGAATTTTCATTCATTCTGGAGTACAGTTTAAGTATTGAAAATTCCTTAGGAAGTGTATGTGTGGGCTTTAGGGGTATCCCCATTTTTCATGAATGGGCATATTCCTACTTTCAGAGGGATAATATGGTCAGTGACTTTCTTTAGAGTCTCAAAGAGGCTGTGTTCCTCCCCAAATTAAGACGCATGAATTGAGAATCCAGTATCTCTCCTTAGGCTGCTCTTAACTACTTTGAGTAATCAGAGCCTCTGAAACTGATGGTACCTTCATGCCTGCATCTGATGTAGCAGGCTGGGAGCCTGGTACTTCCCATTTACTTTAGTTATGTGATCAACTCGACAGTCCTAGCCAAAGTGACAGCAGTTACCTTTCTGAAGAGAATTACTTAAAAATAAAAAGAGGATTGAAAAGGAAGAGAGAAAGAAGAGAACAGAAATGATAAAGTACGATGCTAGCTGAGATCTGGAGGAATGTAACAGAGCTAGATAGTTGGACAGTGAGGCCAAACACAGGTCTTTATCAGGGTGGATCCCCTTCAACGGTTGACACAAATCCATGGAAGAACTAGGAACGATCCTTTAATGTTTTTTGACTGTGAAAAATGAGATATTGTGATATAAATAAATACAAACTTAACATGCACTTCTTTTCTTTCTTTCTTCCTTCTCCTTTTTAAGTTAATATGTACTTCTAATCTAGCCAACAAGACAGACTTCACCTGAAAGCTCTGTGGTACTTCAAACTGGTGGTCGGCTTTTCTTTCTTTCTCTCTCTCCCTTCTTTCCTTCCTCTCTTCCTCCCTTCCCCCCTCCCTCCTTCCCTTCCTTCCTTCCTTCCTTCCTTCCTTCCTTCCTTCCTTCCTTCCTTCCTTCCTTCCTTCCTTCCTTCTTCCCTCCCTCCCTCCCTCCCCTCCCTTCTTTCCTTCAGCTACACCATTAAGTTTTCCTAAGCTTCAAGTATGGAGAACAAGGGGGCAAAATTGTGAAGTAGGAACACATTTGCCCTGTGATCTTCAGGCCCATCCCCAAATCTGGATCAAGCCTCCATTCCTGTTGTCCTTCCCTCTACCAAAAAGTAAGAGCTTTACATTTTGTCTGAAGGATAAGAAGAGACTGATAATACTGGTGGGATTTTCAGGGCCAAAGGAAAAGTCCCAGGGAAGCCCTTTTACTCGTCTCTGGAGGCTCTCACAGTCTCCCTCAGATAGCCCAGGCCTTTGGTTTGCTTGATTCCGCATTCATTCTGCTCTTACCTCCAAGAAGGGCCTGAGAAATGCCTGACTATGCATCTAACATTGCCAATACAACAAACTGATATATGAAGCTGTTTGGGTCATTTGAATTTTCATCAATTCATGAGTGAAACATTTACTGAGAATACCCTTGTGTAAATGGATCCATAAGGCCATAGATGATCTGAAATCTCAAACAGTGGAAGAAATTCATCCATAAGGACCTTTGATATTTGAAACGTACATTAATCAATCAGCTTCTCTCAGACCTTGGTGCCCAGGAAAAGCTGGTTCTACTTTTATCTTTGTGGACCCTGTGAAAATCATACCTGGAGCTCAGAATCAAAATTTAGGTCGCATTTTCACATTTTGCAATCATGTGGGACCTCATGGTATGCTTTTCTAAGTAAAATTTACCCCCTAGCCTCATTCAAGTGTCAATTCCTTATTTTACTTCAACGCTGATTTCTTTTTTATAGTTATGTATAAATGTATTGTCCTACATATTTACTAATGTATTGAGTATCCTTTTAAGCCAACTGAAATCCCTTTAGTTATGAGGTAAGGATATAATCAAACAATCAGGAAATAATTGAACATCAACATTATGGAACCCATTCTAAATATAAGTTAAAACTTCAGCTTCGGGTATTATCAAGCTACATGTTTATGAATTTCTACACTTTGAGCATCTGATTCCAGTGGCATAAAACTCTGAATGTTCAAACACTTTCTTTATTCTCTTATAGTACAACTTGTGAAAGCTAAGTTTTAACTCTGGGAACAAACGCATTGGACAGCTATAATTCTAGACAACATTCTGAAAGACACCTATGCCCTCATTCTGAAGCTGAAATGAAATGGCTTCTTCTTGAGGAGGGAGGGCCTGCTGGGACTAAGGAGGAAAGTCAATGAAATCTGAGGATGATGCCTTTAAATCCTCTTATATCATAAACCTTTTGAGACACCTTTTAGGAGTTTGATTTTTGTTATAAAGCTCTTTCCTTACAAACTTAGCTGCTGCCCTATTGTAACCTTTTCTTTTGTTCACTAAATCTGGGGAACAAAAACACAGAGATGCTGCATCCGTGGGTGGGATACAAAAATGAACAAAGGGATCTACTTAAATTCACAGTGAAAGTATGCAGTTTGAACTTGGCTTTGGAGAGGCCTTAAAGAAGGCTCTTTATATTCAAATTTATAGTTAATAAGTTTGGTCCTTTTTTTCTGCTTCAAAAGAAATGATAAATTTAAAAAGTGTTTATATTAAAACCAGCATCTTCTTACTTACTAATCTGTTCTTCTTTTGATTTCTACATCATCATATACTTATTTTAAAGGAAAAATAAAGTTTTATGTTTAGTGAGTTCAAAGATCCAGCATAACTCCCAGGATTTGGAAAATATCAACTGGTGTTAGGGTATAGTTATGTAAGAAATTAATTTTTCGACTTTGGGAGAACTTTTATCTGAACTTCAACAAGTGAGAAAACAGAACCCCATCGTGTCATTTTTAAAAAGCTGTTTTACTAAAATAATCACAGAGCTTCCCAGTCCACAGAATCCCCTTTGGGCCTCTGTTCCTGCACTGTTTTGAAACTGCTTTTAAAGCAGTTCTTGAGATTTATGCTCAAATGTTCTCTTTGCTTATGTCTTCCTAGAAAAAACAAGTTCCAATGTGACAACTGGTTTTCAAGCATAGTTTGTCGGTAGAAGGGGGCTATATTATTTCTGTATAGAAGGCGTGGGCTTGAGCCATGATAGATTGTTTTACCGAAAAAATGAAGACCTTCTAACTCAAAGCAACAAGGAAAAGCCAGGGAAAAAGGTAAATTTGTTTTGCTGGATTACTAGTTAAGTGAGAAGCACAGAGGTAGTTTGATGTGGGCTAGTTTAAGACAAGTAGCTGAAACTACATCTCAACAGCCCACCTAGGGTGATCATCATAAAACCAGGCACACGATTTCCTTAAGAAAGAATAACATGTAAGTCCTTTTAGCTCATGCTAAGATGAAGAAGATCCTAGATAAATGTTGTTGGAACTCAAAACCTTGGGAGACATTGGTAAGTAAATGAAGTAGAAGGCATACTTCAAAATTATTCTAATAAGGAACAAGATTCATTTTTACTGTATTCTTTGTATGTTCTTTCATATGATATTTTTATATTATTTACATGTGATAGGAGAAAAGATATTAAGCTGTAAGAGAGTATTCTATAGGTAACATTCTAATGATCTCATCTTACTTCACTGGTTTGATCTTATTTTCCCATTTACTCAAATGAAATCTCTGCACTAATATGAGAAGTTGGACATTTTGCCATCCCTTGCATGTATTGCATTTGTTCTTAATTCTCTTCTGCTGAATTTGTCCTGAGTTCTGAAATATTGTGCTTTCTTTACGTACTAAACCTTATGTACCATTTGAGAACCCTATTCAAAGTTCTTTCTTCTCTGTGGAGTCTTCTTCGATTGCTGGAGTCCATCCCAAGTTCTCTCTTTTCTTAGTTCCAACTGGTTGGTGAGGTAATAGAGTGAAACATTAATTTCTGTTTTGGTCTCCCCCCCCCACCATTAAACGAGAAAACTTTCATAACAATAAGGCAATTAAGAAAGGCTAAGCTTGTACATAGTTCTGGGCTCCCTTGCTTCAGGAAGTTGTGGTCTCAGAGTCCAAATCAGAAGTTAGGCCTTAAAGACAAAGCCCCAAGACAGAGGGCTCTGTTTTTAGAATCTAGGCCCTCTAAGGAGAATTAAGCTAGGCCCTTTTTAGCTTAATTGTGAGGTGAGGAGGGTGAGGCTGGTGCTTTGGAGTTACACTGAGGTGGCCTGACAGGGGAGAAAAAGAATCAACTACCCCTCCCTCAAATGGGGAAACTGATAAAGTTTGAAGTCTCTGCTTACACACAACTCTAGCTGGGGGTAATTTCTTGGTACACATCTGGAGGCTGGACATAAAAAGGTACTGCCTTGAGAGGAACAGTGATGATCTTGGGGCAAGGACCACTGTGAGGGGCCTCTCGAAACCCAGCTAAGGTAAATCTGAACTTCTTATGCATATACCACATAATTCAGTACATTATTGATTATTATCTCTTTTCATTTGTGCTTGTCTATGTCTACAAGAAGAGTCCAAGCTTCCCGCAGGCTAGTACTTTACCTTGTTGTAACTACAGCTACAACTACTGATTATTGGACCCTTCACACTGCCCAACACGTTTCTTTACATTGAGGAGGTCCTGAGTACTTGTTAGGTCAGGTCTCCATTGAACTTCCCAAACATGCTGACAGTGTAGCTGGGAACTTCCAGTGGCACCTTTTCTCTGAGGTATGTCTACATGTAACAGTGCCATACCCTTCTCTGAGGTATGTCTGCATGTGGTAGTCCCAGGGGGTCTTTCTGTCTTGAAGTTCTTTGTAATGCTCTTCGCCTTCTCCTTTACTATCTACTGCCTCTCATCAGGGAATAATAGTCATAGTTCTATTTTCAGTATCAATTTAAGGTCTAAAGCAGTGGGTTTTTTATGTGTTCACTGAGTTTCTCACAAACTGTGCTCACGCATTTACGGTTTCTGACACAGGCCTTAGTGTTCCCATCTCCTGGATTCCATTTCTCCCAAGACACAGCTCATTAGGTCCTCCTGTCAGCTGAGGAGTCAATGCAGCTCAAAGCAGAGCCAATACCTTATAACCCAAAGTGAGAAGAGACAATCAAGCTCTGATGTGATATAAAAATGATCAGGCCAAACTCCCACCACTCTTGCCTAACTTAGGGAAGCTAAACTGCTTGCTCGCAGATGTTACAGAGATATCTATCAATTAGCTTTGATAACTGGGTATGTATTTTTGCATAAACAATGTCGGAGGGAGATTGTTTAGAATATTTTCACTTGGTGGCCACTGGGTGTCCTCATTTACAAAGTAAATAAGTAAATACACACTACTGTAGGTCACCAGAGGAAATAAAAGACACTAGGTTTCTCTTTGGCCTTTCACATACTGGGTATAAATGTATTATTGAACTTAGAGCCAGGTCAGATATGGGTACTGTTTATAAATGCTTAGGTAAAATTGTTAAGGTTTACAACCGAAGTAACTTTTGCAGGTTGTAGACAGAATTTACAAGGCCATTTCCTCAACAGAGGGGACTGTGATCCAGCTATTTGTTTGAAAATTGGCATGGGATTTTGACTATCTGCGTAGAGAGCCAGGAGAGAGGAGCAGAGAAGGTCTTAATTTATTCTTTAAAAGAAAAGAGAACACCAAATATCTCCATGGGATATTTGTTAGATTCTGTTTTTATCTCAACTTCTCTGAAAACCAATTAAAAATAATAATGAGAGAGACAAAACAGGTCCTTTTCCTGGAAACCTAACATAATGAGGAAAAACAGTACATTGAGCAGGGTCATATAGTGATTCTGAATCATTTCAAATTTAAAGACAAAGAACTAAGTTATTTCTTTGTGGACCAGTTATCCTACCTGTAACATGAAGATGCATTTGCTTCACAGGGATGTAGTAGGGGAAATAAAACAAAATACGGAGGCACGTAGGGATCCTAGGAAGAGAAACTATACCTGACAGATTTTAGGGCAGTACTAACATTCTAATTGTCATCGAGTCACAGTTGTGTGTCTCGTCCCGGACGGCAGACGGTGGCAAGTCAAGGTCGGAGTACGTGCAGCCAACAAATGTTTACCGCTCTTAGGCAACAGTGTGATGCCCTGCTGGGTCATCACTTTGTGCTCTGTAAAGTGATTTGTGCATGCCTAGGATTGTCAGTGCTTCTAAACTTCTATTACATATATCTCTGACGAGGTTCTTTCCTTGCAAGGCCAACAGGATTTCCATCCCCCTACCCTGGAAATTTCTCCAAGTTGAGATACAAAACTACTGCTAAACATATAACAATACTTGCCTTCAGATGCTACACTTAACCAGCTAGCTAACCTTTTTCAAAAGCAAAGTTAACTCTGATGCAATCATTTTCTCCTCTAGTGTATATCCTCAGCTGAATTCGTATTCTCTGGCATGTCGTTTCGGTATATAAATCAGCCGTATGATTCTGTGCCATAACCAACAATTTATACAGATAAGATCAGGGAAACTAGGAAGCTCTGTGAGCTATTCACTGCCTTTCAGAGATGTTCACTGGTCTTATTTGACTTTGCTTTACAGTTTTTTTCTATTTTTAAAAGACCACCTGCCCAATGCTCTAGTAGAGCTGTCTGTAACTCATAATCAACCATTTAAACGTGCAACAATGCACAATAGCCAGGTCACTTGAACCCTGAGATTGTACTAAAGGATCACAATGTACACAGAGTATATGGAGAAGTATCTCATTTCTTCTAAAGATCCTTAAATTCCTGGGATTTCTAGCATTTTCTGACTCTTTAATTAGTAGATTCATTTTTGAACTACTGTAACCCCAAAGACACATATCTGCAGAGCCCTCCTGCTTGTGTTTTTCCCTAAGCCTTTACTCCTTTCAGTTTCCCCAGTTTGTTCCTTTAATTTCACTTTCAGAACTTCTTGAGGCTCAGTGACTGAACACCATACAGCGCAGATTTTATCTGATGTACCGGCGCCTGGTGTGGTCTCAGACACACTGGTGTTTTGTTCTTGAAGTACAGGACTGAAGTTCTGAAACCTAGACTCCAACACAAAGGAGATCATTAGCTCATTTTAAGTGTCTCTTTTCTTCCCTCCTGGCCCCCTCCTACTCACCCCAGTGCTTCCTTAGTCCTATGCACTGGCCACAGATGGCAACCATATTCTAAAGCTGAGTATATACAAAATCGTGCCATGGAGAACAGAGTGGCTTCAAAGTTAGCTTTCTATTCAAGTAGGATGGTGGAGACTCTGGAGGAATGAAGTCATCTCTCATTCATTTAATCCACTATTCATTCAGCCAGGAGTTTGTTTTCCTACACATTCTTCTAGTGTCCAGCCAGTTGAGGGAGGATGGGCGTGAAGAACTCTCTGGAGGGCCCTTCCAGCAGGAGGACACTGGGATTCTAAGCCAAGCGCTTGTCGCCCTGGGCCAGCTCTGCCTGCTGTTGATCAAATCATGCCAGTCTTGTGAGAGGAACTGGGGAGCACTGCATGGGGTGTGGATTTCCCAAGAATTGCCTTCTTGCTAGACTGACAGCACATGCGGTGTCCTCTAGACAAGGATTAGACCAGGGAAAAGGGTGAAACAAGGAGGAGGGCGTGGGGTTGCAGAAAACTCTGCAGGATGGTACAGTAATGGGAGGTGGGAGTGGGAAAAACTTTCCTTTTTCTTGTTTCAAGGTTTGCTGGAGCTTTCGCCTAATCATCTGTTTGAGCATCTTGAAAATAAGTATCTATTTTCATGATATCTATCAAAAACAGGCACCAGATTATACTACAAAGTTGACCTTAACCCTGCCATATTGTTACTAGAATCAAAACATGTAGCAGCCTACATCCAACAGAAAACCATTCTGTTTTCCCAGCATAAAAACTGGAGGGTATCTGTGATGCACTTCGTTTTGTAGGTCTGCTGAAGGGAAAAAACCCAGTAAAAAACCCGTACTTAAACTTTCACTGACAGGCAAAATACTCACAAACACGATCTACCCTTCTTTTCACTCCGTTCTTCCCCACCACATTCATTCATTCATTTATTCATTCAACAAATATTCGCTGAGCACCCACTATGGCCAAGCACTCTGCTAGGTGCTAAGGATCCAGCAGTGAACAAGATAGGACTTCTGCCCTCATGAGTTCTTCTGCCTGGTCCAAATAAGCATTTAATAATTTAACTGTCGGCATGTTATTTGAGGAACAGGGATGATTTGTCTTACTTAGAATTTCTTCTCAATCTTTCTCAAACATATTTCTTGAAGGTCTAGACTCCTTTAACTAAGATGTTCTGTCTTGACTCTCTCTTATTCTATTATATTCGTTCCTTTCTTGGCTACAATGTTGGGAGTTCAGATTGCAACTGCTACCTTTTTCCTTTTTCTTTTGGTGGGACTGCAACCCTGAGCAATTGTTTCGTTTCAAGCTACACATATATTTTCCCTGTAAATAGTGTACCATCTAATTTGTGTCTTTGGATTCTGCTGATTAGGTGTCAACATATGATTTAAGGAGTACTGCATATAAGATGCAGAAATCACAACTCAGTACATCACTGTTTTAAAGCTCTGACTTGGGATTTATAGAGACTTCATACAGTCTAGGATAGCATTTGATCTGCACCTCTTACTAAGAGACTTACAGCTCAAGTTCCATACCCACGTGTCCCTGGAATGCTATACTCAGCTGCGAAAATGCTCTGGGGTTAAGAGAAGCAAATGTCCAAAATGATCTCCATTACCAAAAACTATGTGGGCACCACAGGGCAGGAAAGGCTTACGCGGTACAATGAGCCAACAAGTCTTACTGAATTTCTTAAGATTATATATATATATTTCAACTCCTGCAAACTGCTTTGGACTGGAAGAAGGTAAGTGAGCTAGGTGATTCAGAGCAATCCTTCTCTGCAGTGAAACACATTTACTCTTCTAACTTTGCCTCTATTTTCAATTATTTCAAAATACTCTGAAGCCATCAGGCAGACCGTCTTTCAAAAAGATGAAAGATGAGTTTCTTTAGTTGTAAGTAGGTCTCTCTGGAGAGGGCCCTGGGATGTGGCAGCACGGCCGTTTGCCTGTTCTAAGGACCTGCTGTTTTGGCCTTTTCAGCAATAGTGCTGGGTGGTGGCTCCCGTGGAAGGAGGATGCACAGCAGAGCCGGGTCCAGCTTCTAGGACGACTTATCCTGAGCTAAGACAGCACACAGATCCCTTCCCTATAATTTGAAAATCTCTCATTGACTGGAACGCACTTGAGGACAAGAAGGAACTTAATAGGTCAATACTATCCTACTGTCACGTCATTTAATAATACTCTAAACCTTCCCTATACCAAGAAGAAAACATTCAGAAAGATTTTTTTAACTTGTTTGAGCTGCAGTTTCCTTATCTCTAAAATGGAACATTTTGTAAGAATGACAGCACTTGACACACAGTGGATGCCTAGTAAATATTAGTTCTCTTCCAATTTTAGGACAAAAACCCACACCAAGACAAATGAGGGAATGAAGGAAGACAAAAAGATAATGGAGAGGCTTCTCAGTCTACCTGGGCCTGAATCCGAGAAGGGGCAAAGGAGAGGAGCACTGGCCTTTTCTTGAAGTGAGGAGGGTCACCATCCCATGTGCGCTCCTACAGATGCGGGCCTCTCCTCAGTCACTCTGGGGGTGGGGGGGGAGGATGCAGGCCCCGCTACTATGACATACATCATTTATGTTACATCAATTTTAGTACATATTTACTTAATAATTTAAAACATTTAAACTAGAGCTAATGTTCAAATTCACTGAGTGTTGGCTGTCTTTCTGGTGCTGTTTTAGGAGCTTTCCATATAGCATTTCATCTAATCCTTATAATAACCCCGGGAGACAGATACTATTTGCATTCTCATTATGCACATGAGGAAATGGAAATATAGGGAGGTTAGATAAGACATGTAAAATGCATTCATAGGCTGAAGTTCACGTTAAAAAGAGCACATACGTAGACCGTGGGGGTGAGAACACATTTTCTGAGCAACACATGGTCCAAATCTATTCCATTATCAGATAATGAAGAAATAGCTTTAGAAGTCTGTTATTACACCTGCCTCTGCCCTGCAGGCATCTTGAAAGGACTTCTTTAGGAACCAGTCCACGTTTGGATGTTCGTATGAGACTTGCTTCTTAGTTTACTTTTGGGGGCCAGGTTTGAGCATGTAGATATATATTTGGGATATATCCTGGGGAAGTGGCTCTTTCCTTCTTTTCGTTCTCTGACCCCAGCCTAAAGAAAGCTATATACTGTGTCCCAGAACAATACCCACATAGGCAAGCATGCCCGTGTGTGTATCTTCTTAGGAGGTTCATAGACTCTGAGAGGGAGGCCCGGTCATGGTACCATAATACCAAGACTTTCGGTCAACATTTCTTCTTCTAGAGGAGTCCTTCTTCTGGAGGGAGAGGGTAGCCTCCGTATGAAGGCTCCGCCTGTATCACTGCCCAAGGATAGTGCCCAGGTCTGCTTGGAATGCCTCTCAGCATGTTAACCCAGGATTAATGTCTACTTCAGAAACCCAGAATCCAACCTTTCCTCTGGGACCCTTAGGTCAGGAATAAAATGGAATAAACCAGATTTCTGGGGGTTTCCTTAAAATTGAGGGAAAAAATCCTAACCACTCCATCCTGCCATGCAGAGACCTACAGTATTTCCCTGAGGAAAGGCTACGCATCTTTTCCCCTGAAGTTATCATCTAATGGTCGAAGTTCAGAATTTGCATGTGTATTTTCCAGGAGACACGGAATTCTGCTCTGTAACTCAAATGCATATATACCTTCCTTCTACTGTCTCCTTTATATCTAAGTACCCAGTTGAGATATGAGGCAAAGAGACAATGAGTGATTATACAGAAAAGAAAATGATTACCAAAAAATTAATGACAAAGTTAATTTCACTTCCTGCAATTCTTCATGTGGTATTCTTCATATCACACCAAGCACTCTTAAAAATCATGTATGCCTGATTGAATACTGCATGAGATCTTGGTATAAAACCGATAACTTTCCTTTTTCTTGTTTCAAGGTTTGCTGGAGCTTTCGCCTAATCATCTGTAGGGTACATCTTATGTGCCTGGCCCTACACAGACTTCTATGGGGATACAAAGGTAGAGACCACCAGATCTTGCCACCAAATATCTTAAAACTTAGTGCATGTCCTCAAATCACCATTATCTGAGAAAGAAGTTGGAAAGTTCATGAAATACATTATAATCCAGTTTATAGTAATATCCAGTTCAGTTTATCAGGAAAGGTTCCATTTGAGCTCTCTTGAAAAACGGAAAGAATTTCTTTGGAAGTAAGGCATGCCACCTTACTTACATGCCACTGGGAGCCACCACCCAGCATGAACCTAGTTAAAACCACTGAAGATAAATGAGTAGGAAGAAATTCTTTTCTGGAGTTGGAGACTAACTCAAGGTCCATTTTGGCATCAACTATGAATTCATTCTTCCTTGTGAAATGATAAAGACTCATATTCACAGTTCTTCCATGTAGTTGTTTTTGTATTCTATCAGCGATAAAATAATTTTCTTATTTGTTTTAGAAGTAATTTAATAGCAGAGGAAAGTAACATTTGATTTAATTGGTTCCAGAACAGCGCCTTGAAGTGGAAGTAATTGTAGATACTGTGTGTCCAGGTGACAGCGGCCTTAGGGATGTCTTCAGCCATCAAAGAGAACAATATAGACCAAGTAAAAAGTTTAAAAAAATCTCCGCAAAACAGTGAACTTGAGGATGTCTTGTGACAATGAAGAAGTACATGAGAACAACACATAAGTTTGTTGTCAGTAATACAGAGCTACTTGAATTGAACCTGTCATAAAAGAATTTCTCAGAATGTGACATTTTCAAAAAGATTATGCTTTAAGAGAACTTGTTTTAAAAAATTTTGGGAAAATTTTAGTGCTCAAATATATGGTACCTGTCCTCTGGCTATTGCTTAGAGATTACCAAGGATTAGTGAATATTTGTGAAGGCATCTGAAGAAGACATGAGCATTTGTTCTTATTAGCTGAAAGGAAGAGAAAGCCATGCTGGAAAGGAGGAGAGAAAGAACTAAAATAATACAATTACTGATTTGTTGGGCTTGGGTAGCGACTTTACATTTCTTTTTCATATATTATCATTCCAATTGCTGTGTATACGGAAGATCTAATTCTCTCTCACCTCACCTATTTAATTGCAGATTCTCCCTTAACACTGGTTTTTATTCTTTAGTCTATAAATGGGCTTGAGACTCTTGTATCATAAAAATATTCCCTACCCTGCTTTTGTATTACCTGTTCATTATTTCTTTGTAAAGTATTAAACTTCTTTAAAAAGTAGTGCCGAGTTGTTGCTTTCTCATTGATCTTCTCTTTGCTCTTGAACCCCCTTTTTTGGTGTTTTTGTGATGCATCTGACTCTGCTCTCTTAACAGCCACCAGGAAGCCACCAATCCTTGGTGTCTGCAGCACCCAACACTGCTGCCCCCTTCTCCCTGAGGGTCTTTCTGGACTATCCTGCTGTTTCTCCTATATCTCAGACCTTCTTTTCTTCTCCTCCTTTGTTCATTCCTCATTCTCTTTCTTACCACTCACTGTAAGTACTCTATTTTCTCTCAACAAAGTTTTCTTTGAATTTACTCCCATATTCATGGCGTCAAGTTTGGCTTCTTGGTGAAAGCATTCGCTAGCCCTAATTTCAAATCTTCCTGCTGTACTCCACTACCCTATTTGTGACTCTGTTAATTGTCTCCATTGGGTCTACCTCTGGTGTCTCATTTTCAGCATTGTTTAAAACTGAACTGTATTCTACTCCTCTAAACATTTCCTTTTGTCTCCTCTTTTTGATATGTTGGAGCTGGCTCTGCTGATCTCCTTTCTCTTAACCAACGCTCAATCAGTTCCCAGAGCTGTCTACCCTCATGTGCAAAGTCTGTTGAACCTGGCTCATCACTATCCTCCTTCAGGTTACCCAAAGTCTGAACTGCTGACAAAGCTTCCCAGGCTCTCTCCTCCCTCCAGCCACCCCTTCCCACATCCATGCACCCTCCACACCCTTGCTAAATTAGAGTTTCCTACAGCAAAGTCTTGAGGATGGCAGCCCCTACTTAAAACCTGTCCACAGTTTTATACCAAAACGGAGACTCCTTATCCCTTACCTTCATGCCTTACTTCCAAAGAAATTCTTTTCATTTTTCAAGAGAGCTCAAATGGAACCTTTCCTGATAAACTGAACTGGATATTACTATAAACTGGATTATAATGTATTTCATGAACTTTCCAACTTCTTTCTCAGATAATGGTGATTTGAGGACATGCACTAAGTTTTAAGATTTTTGGTGGCAAGGTCTGGTGGTCTCTACCTTTGTATCCCCATAGAAGTCCGTGTAGGGCCAGGCACATAAGATGTACCCTACACATGCTTGCCAAGTGAATGAATCAAAGCGTGGTGCATCCAGGTGTACAGGATGTATCTTTAACCACTCTGCAAGGTAGCTGTTTGTGAAGGTATCTGGTCTTCTCTACGAGATTCCAAATCTCTGTACATAGGGTTCCAGTTTATAAAACTGCATCCTACACAATACATAGGCCTGGTTTTCCACATTGAAAGCATTCAGTAAATTGGTAGATGAACAGCCCTGACTCTCTTTCTGTTCAGAAAATGTAAGTTCTCCTTAAAGCCAACTGGGTAGCTGGCAGCATAGTATGGTGGGAGAAGGAGTAGGGTTCTGTTTTTAGCTCTTCGACTCACTATGTGGAAACATTTTGGTAGGACACTTGCCCTCTGTGGGCCTCAGTTTCCTCATCAGAATAATAGTGGATTTAGATCAGGTAACATTTCACCTCCTCCAATGCTGATAAAAAGGACTCACCGGTACACATTCCCTAGAGGGAACTAAGAATATAGAGGCAGGAGAAAAGCGAGAAGTGCTTATTCAGCCGATCAGTTAACAGGGGGTTGAATTGACTGTGGAACTTGATGTGAGGTGATTGGTGGACGGATTTGACTTGAAATTTCTTAAAGCAAGGAATTCTGAGAGTCTTCATGCATGCTCTCAGCTGATCCTAAATGATCCCTCTCTGAGGGCAATTTTTGTTTTTTAAGTCAGGATGTGAGAATCCCTGACAGATATGGAGGAACATGGATTTTATATAATGAAATTTGCCAGGCGTGGAGGAAGCGCATATCAAACTGTCACTAGCAGCTGCAGATAAGAATTAAAGATGTATTCTAGCAAGATATGGGATGGCAAGATGAAGAACAGAGCCCTAAAACCAGCAGTAAGTCTTACCAATTATATGTGGACAATCATAGGCACCCTCATGCAATATTTGGGAGAGCAATATGGCATGGAGCAGCTTGAAGCAATGGGTCATGAGACCAGATTTGCAAGGGGAACTGGGAGGACTTCAAAAGAGGACAGATTGCTAGAACCTGGGGAGACCACAAGTCAATGACAGAATTCCAGTGTGACACTTACAGGGGACTCTGTGGCTCCAAGAACGACCCTTTCTCAAAAAGAAAAGTTATTTTGAAATCTGTTCATCAGTAAGTTACTACTAGGTCCCTCAATACTTTCTTACATCTACTGACTGAATGAAAGAGGGCACTTGTGCCTATTAGAAAATAAGTGGGTGTCTTGCTTTATTTTTTAATTGGGAAGGAAATGTCTCTAGAAAGGATATGCAATTCAGCCCACCTGAATTTTCATGACAGGCAATGTTACCTAAATATAAAGTGCCCCACGGGTTTATATTAAAATGAGATGAAGCCTAAGAAGGTCTGAGTATCATAACTGAACTGTTCTGATTTCTGAAAACACCCTTTTTTTTTTTTTTTTTTTGTCTCTGTGGCTTTGCTTCTGTTCCTCCTGTGTGGAATACCATTCCCCCTCCCCTTCTTTCACCTTACACACACCTGCTCTTTCATGATCCAGGTCTAATGTCCCCTTCCCACTGCTTCAGGCCCCCTCCTCAGGAACACTTTAATACTGCATTTGTACACCCCCCGTCATAGTTTTCTAGTTTTAGCCAGGCGTTTGGGAACACTGAGCTCCTAAATTGGGGGGACGGAGTCTTGTTGGTGTCTTTACCTCTGGCGCTCATTGAGGACTTGGCATAGAAGCAGGGGCTCAGTAGCATTTGATGAATGACTAAATGAAGGAATGCGTGCATGAAGGGTACAGGACTATTAGAAATTATTGCATGAAGTGACCATGGAAGACATCCAGTTAAATTAGCAGTGTAGGGACACAACACGTTTTATTAAAAGGAGGGACAATTTTATAAAAAGAGGTAGACTGTGACATGAAACTTCAGGAAAAAGACTTTTAACAATAAATGTGTTCCTAGATGTGCCAAGTAGTAGCTCTAGGAATTAGAGCAAATAAAAACATTAACTGGCCTTCTGATGCACAAGTGCTGGGCTAAGCACTGAAACCTCTAAATAAGAGGGCATCAAAAGTAATAAAAGTAAGAGATTATGTATCAATTAACTCAGAGGCAGAAAGGTGACTGTTTATAAAGGGCAAGACTATCTTTAAAGAAATGAGTCCACACTTAATAGGTAAGAGGTTTGCTTGGCTAACGACATAGCAGAAAGATAGTTGAAACTGTTAGCTATGAAAACGTAAATATGTCATTCTTTATAGGAAGTAGAATAAAGAGGGATGCAGGGCACTCGGGGGGACAATGAGGACACTCAGTTATACCAAAGATGCTCTATTTACTGTTTAACTGATACGGAATCTAGCAGAAAATTAATAGCAAAGCCATAGGATAATAGCTATCTGTGGTTGCTCATTCCAGCCCATTTTGATTATATTTCTTCTGCAAATTAGTGTGACCCCATAATGTTTTCAGGATTGTCCAACTTGTCCTAAATTCCATAAATAAACTCTTTCAGAGGATGCTGTTTTTTGCCATGTCTCTATTACGGTTCTTCACAGATGGACCATTTTTGTCCTTTCAAAGCCTAAGAATAACTCAGTTATCAAGACATACCCAAATCCAGTTCATCTGCTCCTGTGGGATTCCAGTTAGTTTAGACACATCTGCTGAGATACACGCATTTGAATCCAAATGAAGCTTTTGTTTGATTATACATTTTGAACATTTATGGAGGTTTTTTGGGGGCCAAAATGTTTTTCATTTTTTGGCACTCCAAACAGAGATCTTCGGTTATAAACACTGCCTTCTGAGCACCTCCAGCAGAAATCCAATCTTTTCATGTGAACAGGTGCCTCAGGAAGTTTTTGGAAGGTTTACACTGCATCAGCTTTCTGACTGGAAACTTTCTGAACGCACAGTCAAATGTGCCAAGGAGACCTTCAAACTTGCCCGAGCAGTTTTCACTCATACAGACATACATTCACACATACAGACAGCCCAAGTGAAAGCAAATCAGAGCCTTGTAAAACTGCAGTGTCTTTCTTAAAGGTTAAATACCATACGCAATCAAACTGAACAAAAAGGAATGCGTGACAGGAGAGAGAACGAACTAATAGCAAGAACGGAGGTGCAAATTCTTCACGAGTGTGCTCCCCTTAAAGCGTTACCAGAGAGTTCAAGTGACACATCCTCTCAGTGAGATGCTATCTCACCCAGTTTTGAATGTGCACCCAAGCATTTGTGATTTTAGACACTGTACCTTCAGTGTCTTGCTACCCATTCCTTTTACATACAAACTTGTTCAAACATTTATGTTGAAACAAGTCCTTCTCCGACACAAAAGGGCCAACCAGATTCAAATCCAGGAAGAGACAACACTACGTTCTAAATCGGTTCTTTGGCAAAGCCCATATTTTATCTGATTCCCTACAACGTTTCTTTTCCAGTTTGAATATAAACTGAAGAGCAGAGACAGAGTAAAATAACTTTTTGAGCCTGAAGCCTGAAAAGTTATTACAGAGTAAACTCACTCCCCCATTGGGCATGCCCGGAATTCAGGGGGAAATCTGCTTTCAAGTTGTTCCTATAGCCCTGGACCAGATGCTCTAAGGTGGCCAGAAACCTTTGTCTACACCCACTTAGCAGATTTCTGGCTCTTTATCAGGGACTAAGAGGTTTATTTGCAGAAATGAATCATTTCCTTCAAAATATCCTTTACCCTATTTACATGCTTGCATATTCCTTCCATTTTGTTTTCCCCCTACAGCTTTACTAAGGGAATTAATTATCTTGAAGAACAGGAACATACAGTAAGTACATCTGAAATACAGGATGAGGCGCAGTATGTCATCTATTAGGCCTGGCTAAGACCAGCAGCTGATGCTAAATGGGAAGGAACATGCACCAAATGTTTTTTAATCACAAAGTTAGTAATTAATTGCTCTTTAAAATACATTTTATGCTTCTTTCTGTCTGTGTACATGAAATGCACATTTATTACATGCCAAAAATTACAACATTATGGTTTAAATGTGACTGGCACGGAAGTCCGGAAATCAGAGTTAATGTTCCCACGGCAACTTTAATTCTGTCCGTGTGCACATGTAGGGCCATAACAGTCTTCCGCTCCAGGATAATACATATAGATGGTCTGGGGAGGGAAGCTAAAGACCCATATCCTCAACTGTAGTTACAGGAAAGAGACAAAGGGTAAAAACCGTGCTCCTTTCCACATACACAGAGACAAAACAATGTCCCCACGCCTGGTGTTGTGTAATCAGGGAAAGAAAGAATCGGCTGTGGTGCTGGCACTCAAGGGGACAGTTTCTGTTGCTGTGGGAACCTGAACTTTGCATTTCCTGACTTTGGGGTAATTAAAATGTCAGCCTTAATGTGGCATTAATGGAGTTTGCCATAAAAAATCCTCTTTGTTTTGTTCTCTTAAAAAAAATTGTTTAAAAGTTCAAACTGAACGAAGTGTACTAAAAATTTTAATCTCGGGGACTTGGCCTGGTGATGGAAGTTGGGGGGGGAGGAGGGAAGTGAAGGGCTGGGAGGGGGAAGACCGGCGAAGGTGGAAGGCCAGAGAGAGAAAGGAAGGGCCCAGCAGTCTCCTCAGACAGTGCTCAGCCCCAGCAGAGTCATGCTACCTACAGAGCTAAAGTTAAACCCACCCACACAACAGTTTGGTAATGTGTAAAGGTTAAATTAAAAATAAATAAAAACTGTTAATGCATAAGTGCATCTTGGCAAGGACACAGAAAATGAGACAGCCTGCTGAGGCCAGTGCAAAACACCGGAAGGTAAGTCACCACAGAAGACGGCTTCCAACCAAACAAAGACATCAGAATAGGTGGCTCCGTGGCCAAAAGTCAGGAGCACTGCCAAAGGGGGGGGGAACCGCTTCTCCCTTCGATGGGAGTCTTATTTGGGGGAAAACAAAACAGAGGAAGCACGCGAGTCGTAGTTCTAGGCGAGTCGGCCACATGTATACGACTGTGACGTGCCGCAGCTTGATAGCTGTCAGGCTAGGGAGGGCTTCATCTGCTCCGCTGACTCGGGTTAGGCCTCTTTACACGTCTGAAGAGAGAGCTTGGCTCAGCTCTTCCTCAGCCTGTTCCTCAGCAGGGAACCATTCTGTCAAACACCTAGGGCTTTCGTACCCTTTGCATTCCAAAACTCATCTCAACGCCTTGCCTTCTCGTCACTGGAGTTTGTTTACCACTGGATTTTTGGAAATGGTGAAGAGGCCGCAAGCTAGGAGGTCGTGGGGGAATGTCGCTAGGAGGTCATTGGTAGTGGGTGGGCGACGGAGCAGCACCCAGTTCCGTGGCAATAGTAACCTCACCATCTCACAAGGGGAAGCATTTTTCAACCCTATTCCTTCTTGGTTTGGATATGACTGGGATCTTTGGGAAAATTTGAAGTCGCTGGGCAGGTTAGGTAGCCAGCTGAGAATTTTAGGGGTCAGACTTATCTAAAACATTTGCCTGCGTCCTTCAGATGCGACAACACTACGGCTCACCCGCTCTTACTGGTTCATAGGCAGAGCTGACTGTCTTGTGGGGATGCTGATCCACAGTGTTTTAGAACTCAGTTACCAATACGAGTAGTTGCACATTTTCCAGAATGCCATTTATGGGCTTGGAACAGAGAATTCAGGCTGCTCACAGGGAGAGCAAATCCATAAACATCCCTCAGTATCTGAATGAGTTAACTACCGAGCAAGTCATTCATTGACAGAAGTGTCAATGTTCTCAGTTTTCCTACCCGTAAATTGGGAAGAATTATAATGACTGACAGGAAATGGGCATTAGAGCATGACTAAGAATAATTTTGCTAAACACATAACAAATAAAAAGGTGCTATAAAAATTCGGGCACTTGTGAAAGCTTGGAACACCACACACTGGTGGAATGTTTCTGAAGTTAAAGAGACTAACAAGTCAAGGGCACTATTTTTAAATGCCCCAAATCTGTTAGTTCTAAATAGGAACAGAATATTTTACCTTAAAGAAATTAGGCTTTTAAATTAATCTATGGTAAGAATGACATTTGAAAGTAAAAAAAAAAAAATCTTCTTGAATGCAAGAAGAGCATCCAAAAAATTTAACAGCTTAAAATAAACCTCTTTCCTGTCTTCTCTCAAGCAATCTCCAAATGGACAGATTTCTGTGAATCTTTCCTAAAAACAATTTTCTTCTAAGTCTAGGCTCAAATCAGGACAAACTACGATCCAAATACATTTGGAGAAAAGCATAATCGATTTCATCAACAGGTTAGGATAGAGAGGACGTACGTATCTTAATGGCAAAATCAGAATGACTTTCTACACAGCTGGAGATTAGGTGTCTCCTCCCTATCTGTTCTCCTTCCAACTGCATTCAGATACCTCACTGTGAGCTCCGATCTCCTGGCTTCCTCTGGGTCACTTCTGAGCTGTACGGCAGCATGACGCTCATACAGTTTCTTGTTCGTATTCCAGGCTAATGCCGAGACCTGGCTGGAGGATGCTTATGGTAAAGTACAATAATTGAAGCCTGGTGCCTTCTCTATTCAGCAAAACATTCATTTTGCTGCAACAGGGGATTTCTGGGCTAAGGCCATTCTATGTAATCTTCCCCATAAGGTGTGGCAGAAGGCCAGGCGATGAAGGTGTGCGTGCAGGAGCTCCAGGCCTTTCTCCACAGGAATGGGCTACCTTCCTGGTAGGTAGGGACAGCACGCACATGCCTACGGGCGCTGTGCCATGCGATTTTCCAATTCTTCCTGTAATTACTATTAGGCTGGAGACTGCCAAGCAAGAAGGGCCAAGGATGTTACTATTACGATGGTCCACAGAACACAGTCCTTGCTCCTGATCCCCAGAGTTCTCTACAGAAGGAAGCAGCAACTAAGCACAAATCACACGGGCTCTAGCGATTCGGATCCCGTTCTTTCTCGTTTCACTTTCTAGTGACAGCTGGAGCAGCCACCAGAAGAACAAGCTCCTTTTCACCCCGACCTCAACCCCTGGGTTGTTTGTCCCTTTACTTAAGACACTATGATGATGAAGCAAGTAGGGAATGGAATCTCCCAGACGCATCCGCTTCTTGCCCACTTTGCAGAGTGTTACATTTGTTTTGTCAGAAAAATAACAAGAGGAGATTTAGACTCTCATTTCCTAATTAATGATGCTTGTGTCCATGGACAGGATAAATGGAGTCCTTTTTTGAAAACAAAACCGACTTAGTCTTATTCTTCCTCCTTCTAAAGAAGAACATGCCCGCTCTTTGCCTGTTACTAGACATCCTGAATGGAGATCAGTTCAGAACACTTGTTGGGTATCTTAACACCAAAAGGAATATTCTTTCAGGTCAGACCCCAAAATTATTCCATTCCTTTCCACTGTCACCACACATGTTCCTTTCTCTTTGAAGTATTGGGTTACACTTCAAAAAGAGAAAAGCTCCGAAACAGGATTTATCAACTTTCTTAAAATAGAATTTGAAGAAGTGACTCCCCGATTAGTGGGAAGACAGCAAAAATAAACAGCAATGGAGTGATTTCAACGGCGACAATCTCATTAAGCTGCCCATTTCCAAATTTAGCCCGTAGGCAGTTTTTTTAATTAAAAAATATTTTTAACCTGAATTCTTATTGGCTACGTGAAGTCTGGGTGGATTCTGAATTCTTGGAAGCCATTCTCTTTTCTTCTGTAAATTTATGCTATCCTTTAACCACTTCAAAATAAATTAAAAACTGGAAGGACGGAAATTCAGCCAAGCCAAATGAGACTCCAATAACTAATGCAAAGCTGACTTGTATTATGTAATTTCAAAATGGATGTTTCCTGTGTCTAACTGGCTTTTTGAGGTCCATATTTGGTGGTTCAGTTTAGTCATGGTGGAAGTACTGTTATTCAGATCGCGGGGACAAAAGAATAATTAGAAAACGGTAACCCAACTTTTTTTTTTTTTTTTTTTGAGTGAATGTTATGAAAGAAAATGTGGTTCATGTAATGAATCAGCCTTTCGAGGCCAAGTGGCTGGACACCTGGTTTTAAAATACACTCTAGCTTTGAAAATATGGACGGTGGCTGAATCAAAATGGAGGCAAGTTCCCTTTGACTACTCTACAAGACCAAATGGAAACGGCTTGTTTGGAATGCAAAAAAAGCCAGAACCCAGGGGGGAAGCACGCTCCAAGCGCCGCGAAGACACCATCACCTTACTGGTGTACTCACAATCAGATGACCCGGTGTGAGCGTGAGAGTTTGTCAGTGAATGTGTTGAGTGGATGAGGGCTGGGTCTGGAGACAAAACAGCTTCAAAGTTCAGGCAGGGAAGGCCCGGCTTGGCGCTGGATCCACCCGGCTGAGTAATCTCATTCTCCTCAGATGCCTTCTGGTTTTCAGCTGTCTTGGGTTTCTTCCTGAAAATAAACAAAGGGCCCTTTGAAGGAACTGACTGCATATTTGGGAAAAGGCATTTTTAGAATCTGTTAAAGATAACTTGATTTTTTTTTTTCTGAGGGGGGATGGGAGGGAGTCCAGTATGTCCCTTGTTTTAAAACAAGCTGATTCTTGTTTTTTTCCCTCCAGTAATGGCCTAACTGGGAACACATGAAAGCATATGGGCCAAGCAAACAGCACCACATTTGGACTCTGTTGGCTGCATAAAAAGACCCTGTCCCAGAACTTTAGACAGATTGAGCTACGTATGGCTGACATTATCCAAGAAAGCATCCTTTTTTCCCCCTTAAGAGTTTTAACATGGTCTGGAAAAATACTAGTGGAGGTTTACCGTTCTAGCATTTGTCAGGAAGCTTAGAGACAGGACCCGTGGAGTAATGGGAGGAGCACTGGACTGGGAGTCAGGAGACTTGAGCTATGGTACTAGCTGTGCCTCTAACTTGCTGTGTGGCCTTGGGCACCTCACTTCACCTCTCTGGGCTTCAGTTTCCTCATCTGTAAAATAAAGGGCTTGGATTAGAAGGCCTTAAAGGTTCCTTCCAGCTTGAAGTTTCTATTCATGGAACACATTATGGAACATTCAACTTTCTTGCCGTTATTAGCTTTTACTTTAGATTAACACAATTTCCAATCACAATCTAAATTTGCAGGCTACATAGATGAGACGGTAGTGATGGAGGTTGTTGTTAAAGTAGCAAATGAAAAATGAAAAGATGAGTTTAGCTTCTAGTAGGTAAAGTGGTAAGGTGTCACGCGGAGATCCTCTATTCCACATCTTTACTCATCCAAAGCTGAAGATTTCCTTTGTTTGTTGATTTAGTACATGACTCTGGAGTATGGGAGTGTGACTGTGTGTTTGGGGTGGGAGGAAGAGATGAGTGAAGGGCACTAGAAAGTAATTATTGCCCACTGCTGCTTGAGGTCAGGAATAGGAAGCAAAAGAGCTCAGGTACCAGTCGGCTCTGGTGTCCTTCCTCTCCGGGACAATGAAACTGACATAAACACAGAAATACTTAGCTTACACTGCATGTACCCTAGGTCCCAGCCAAGGTGGGTTATTAGTCATACCCTGCACATGCCCTCCAATTTCCTTGGCTCTGTGCCTCTTTCTACATTATGTGGATGGTGACCAGAGAAATTATTTTATTTTATTTTTCGGTGGAAGACTATGTGTGCAACAGAATTTGTTGTAAGTAGCTTTGTTTCCATGTTTTTCTTGTTTCTATAAGCCTGGCAATGGACTTGTCATACAGAATATTTTGTATCGGAATTTGCTGTACGGGGTAGTGAAATCTGCCCTCGCAGAATATGGTGTTATGATTAGCATGCTGTGTTTCTGGTCCAACAGGTTGTGAAATCAAATCTGGTTTTTCAGAGGGTAGGAGGCAGAGATAGCATGGTAAAGATGCAGAGAGAGGGGAAGCTTTCAGACGTATTTTTCAGTATGGAGTAGGCCAATATCAGAGAAGCAACAAATTGCAATGCTTTACCAACTGTTTGTTGGATGGGTGACAATGGAACCAACCCCAAGTCTTGAGTGTCTACATGGACCTCCAAAGCCCGGTTTCTGGTGTTCAGTTTAAGAAGAGATCCAAGATCAAAGTTTCCAAAGCTCAACTCTTTTTTATTCTTGGAAACCAGTGCCCCCTCTCAGACCCCTCCCTATTTCCATCACTGTTGTCTGTCACCGGCTTCGTCATCAGGTTGGAAACCGTAGGTGAGCAACACCTTTCTCTGCCTTAAAGCCGATTCATCAATTCCTGACAATTCTGTTTCCTTCATATTTTTTCAAATCCATGTTTCCTTTCCATTTCCACACTATCACCTTAACACTTTTATTTAGACTGTTGTTTATTTACTGGCTCTCTATCCTCTTTGACCTCTCAGAGAAAATCAGTTTAGCCCAGCACCCCAAATGAGTCCTATATATGCTCTAGCATATAGGCCACCTGTTGCCCACACAGGACTGACTCTCAGAGTTCTTGAAAATTCCCAGAACGTCTTGGGGTATCTACATCCTTGGCTCTACATCTTTGTTCAAGTTAGTTCCCTTGCTCTGAATGTCCCTTTTACAACTCTGTTGAAATCATATTTATCCTTCTTACTTATTAAAGGTTGTCTCCATCTTGTAACTGTCTTGATTTACCTCTACCAGATGGAACGTCTCTTTCTCTCTGAAATTCAACTCCGTCCCACCTTTCTCTGAAATTCCAAAAAAATCTATACTTCTCCATATTTTACTCGCTAAATTTTGTTTCAATAGTAGTTATTTACCTGGTTATCCGCCCCCATGAGACTGTAAACTCTCTGAGAGAAAATGTCTTAGTTATTTTTTAATTCCCTGTGTTCATCCTTTCTTTCCTTCCTCCTTCCCTCCCACCATTCATCTAGTCACATATTCATCTTAAAATATCATGCCCCTACGGTGTGCCAGCATAGGTTAGGGAATGCAGCAAGCCTGGTTGCTAGCCTCTCGGAGTTTCCTCTCTAGTGTGTACTGTCAAGCAGAGTAGTTTCGATAACGCTGTCACTCAAGGGGCACCTGGGTGGCTCAGTCGGTAAGCGTCTGCCTTCGGCTCAGATCCCGAAGTCGATCTTCCCAGGGTCCTGGGATCAAGCCCCGCATTGGGCTCCCTGCTCAGCGGGGGTGGGGAAGCCTGCTTCTCCCTCTCCCACTCCCCCTGCTTGTGTTCCCTCTCTTGCTGTCTCTCTCTCTCTGTCAAATAAATAAATAAAATCTTTAAAAAATTTTAAAAAAGCTGTCATTCAATATTTGTTTGTTGATGGAGTGAAGCAGAATTGAATTCAAGATATATTTTGAGAATAGTCATAGTCTAAATCCCAATTAAGTTTCCCTATTCTTTTGTTTTTTGTTTTTATTTACTTGAGAGAGAGACAGAGCGAGCACCGAGGGAGAGTGAGAGGGAGAAGCAAACTCCCCGCTGAGAAGCGAGCCCGATGTGGGGCTCAATCCCAGGACCAGAGCCAAAGGCAGATGCTTCACTGACTGAGCCACCAGGTGCCCCAAGAGTAGGACCATTTTGCCCAACAAAGCTGGACTGGTCCTCATGAGTCCTTTAAATATCAGGATGAAATATCAATGGTAGATATCACTTAACAGAAAAACTTTTTTTAAAAATATTTATTTCTGATGCTTACAGACAAGGCCTCGGCTGGCTTTGGATTTCTGTTTCAGGAAATTGAAAAAGCCCTCTTTCAAACATGAGTATATGACCAAACAACCAACATTACTTTTCTAACACTGCAAAAATGGTATTGTTCTTTATATAAATGCTCTTGCTTCCTTCCCTGAATGCGGTCCTGCTTCCTACCTGGCATTTTATTCCACACCCTCCTGTTTGTTGTCTCAAGGATCACGTATGGAGAACACTCACAGTACAGAGGCATTGGAAGCCACCTGTACCAATGAAAATATTGAAAATTCAACCTTCCAGTTCACCCCCTCATTTGCTCATCCTAATACCACTGGGCTTTTCCCACCTGCACAGATAACGGAGAGCCACTGACTGTCCTTAGAAGCAATCCATTTCTCATCTCACCCTCTCTGAGAGTTCTACTGGACTCCTTTTCCTGGAGCCGAGAAACACTGAAACGTAGCAGCAGTCTGTCTAGACATGCACAGGTGCTGTGATGTTGACCCCGTTTTTGCAGCTGATAGTTTATTAAGGAGGAAAAAGCAAGTCCTGCAGTAATTAACTGAAAATACCTTCTTAGGTTGTGTAGAAAGAATCGTATAAACATGGCACATCTGAGGGCAAGTCTGTCCAAGCCTCCATGGCTATGCGTTATTCCCTGGAGCCTTTAGAGGGCAGCAGCACACAGGCTACTCGGGCAGCATGCTGGCGAGGCAAACTCGCGGCCAGACCAGAACCTTCCTCCTGGTCACCATGCCAAAGGTTGGTTTGCCAAGCTCTGGCCGCTCAGCCTCTTTCTTTCTTTTCAGTTCTCATTCTCTCTCTCTCTCTCTCTGTCTGTCTCTCCCTCTCTCTCCTCCCTCTCTCCCTCCCTCCCCAAATGTTAAAATTATACACTCTGATGAAGTCGCCCCTCAACCGGAAAATGAAAGCTCCAATGAAAAAGTTAGACAAGCCAACAACAACAAAGAAAGAAACCGGGAGAAAGGGGAAAGGGGGCTGGTGAGGGGGAAGGATTTAAGAACAAGAAAAGGGCAGATGTTTCGTAAATATATGCAAAGCAAAACTGGGTGTACCCTGAACACTTCCACAGAGAAACAGACCAATCATTGTGCACTTCCTCCCGCCACACTGGTGGAGCTCTTCGTTCAAAAAAAAAAAAAAAGTGTGGCTGCAGTGCAGGCACCTGCCTTTCAAACGGTCAGTTCTGACATCCTCACTGAATCTCTCCCAATTGTCCAAAGAGAACAAAAACATTTTCATCTCCCCACTGCAAACATTTCTCTTATGAGAAAAAGGGCTGCTTCAAGAACTGGAAAGGCATTTTAAGGTGACTGGTGGCTGGTTTTTTAACTCTCATTGTGCTGGTCCTGGCAACAAGTTTTGGGCTGAAACATAGCAGTGAGTGAGGTTGTGGATGATGTTGGCTCTTTCCTTACTAGACATATTGCATGTGGAAAGAAATATGCATTGAAACATATTGATGAGATGGTAGGTATTAGGCATGTTAAATGCGTGGAAATTAACCAGATCGGTGGCATTTGATGTATATATTTCATGCTTCTTTGCACATATTGCACACATACAGTGATGGCAATGCTTTCTACAACATATGGAAAATAAATATTTTATCTGTGTGAGCTCTTATCAGGCTCCCGGGGCTGTTGAGAGGAGAGTGCTCTCTTCTATCTCCCTCTCCCAATTTTCTCTCTTCACTGCCCCCCACCCCCACTCCACCTCTCCTGCACATTAACATGCCTTCCACTTATCAGCCTATTGGATAGGAAAGAATTAGTCAGAACCTCCTTTTGATAAATAATTACTCAGTCATTGAATCATGACAATTTAGATCCACGATGCCCTCTCCCCCAATTTTTTTTTTTTTGAATGTTAACCATTTCTTTATTCTCTTTCCCGACAAAACATTGAAAAGGCTCAGGAGAGTGTTTGGGGAGGGGATCAGAGAGTAGAGGTGTAACAATGCCTCCCCCCACCCCCCCACTGCCAGTGAAACCCAGCTCTACCATCAAGTATTTGCGTGCCCTAGGCAAATTACTGTGCTTCTCTGAGCCTCAGTGGAAATAATGGGGTAATAATACCTACCTCGTTGGGCTGATGTGAAGATTAAATGAGATAATTCATGTCAAGCAATTGGCAGAGTGATGGCACATGGTCAGTGCTCAATGATGGTAGCTCTGAGAGAGCATCAGTTCTATGGTTTTCGTCAGTTATAAGGAGGCACTTCCTCGACCTTAGTAATCTTTTTTAATGTCTAGACTTCAGCAGGGGTAAATGGACTGTCATTGTAGCAAAGGCAAAAGAATGTAAGGATAAGCAATCTCTTCCTGAGCACTTCGATCTTACTGTATCACGCTCCCGACACTGTCTTTCTGTTCACTTGTTTGTCATTGCTGTTGCTACACCAAGAGCCCCTCTCAAACTTGAGGGTCAAGCAAGCTATATTGGGCCCTGGAAGCCCATCAAACCTGGGCACTATGGTCTGTGTGTCGAAGCCAACCTTTGGTACTCACGCTTATCATGTCTCCTTACAATTTATCCTTTTACTACTTGGTCTAATGTTCTCAGATCAAAAGATGTTTTCGTAATTAAAACATTTTATTCTCTCAATTTTTTAAATCTTCTTGGCAAGGCCGATTTATAATGTTTTTCAGTGTATTTCCATCTCACTGTATCAGTCAGGATCCGGGCAAGAAACAGTGGGCACACTCAAAGGTTTTAGCTGGAGAGAGTTTAATATAAGGACTGTATAGTGAGGTACAGAGGAGGTAGTGGGGTGCTCAAGGTGGGGTGAAGCACCAGGGCTAGCAGCGGTGGAATGCTGACAATGTCAGCTTTCAACTGTTAAGTCCAAGGGGCAAGGAAGGCATGGCATTCTCGGAGTCTAGTCAGAACTGCAGTTAGGAAGGGGGTACCCTGCCCTCACTCTCCTCCTACCAGCACATCCTTTACTGATGTTCCTTTTGGCCCAATTCAAAGGGGGAGAGAGCCTGGGAGTGCAGTCCAGAAAGGCCGGCCTCCTGGGCCACATATCAGGGCAGAGAAGGGCTCTGGGGTTTTGTGTGTGTATGGAGGGGATACTAATCAGTGGAGCTCTTCTTTTCCTTCTCCGTCTCCTTCACCCTTCCCTCTCAACTTTACTTTCTGGAAAGAAAGACACAGCAAAATAAAGTGAAGTCAGTTCTCTCAGCGTCCATGTACCTATTTTGTCTGTTTGCCATTTATGGGGGAGAAAGCTGAATGCGGACTCCGTGAGAGCAGGGATTTTTTGTGTGTTTTGTTGGCGGCCACATCCCTAGTTCCCAGAACAGTGTCTGATACAGAGTAAACTGCCCAGTGAATTTCAGCGGGTGGTGTAAATATATTCACTTCTGCTATGCCAGACATTATATGCATATTATCTCGTTTAATTATCACAACAATCCAGAGAAGTAGGCAGGGCTGCTGAGCATGGTTGTATAAGTGGTATGGGAGTGGGTAGGTTTTAAAATCTAACACTTGTCCCCTCCCTTCCCATCCCTAAGCCTTGAGACCTGGTCCAGGGCACTGTCAACCCTGGACACATTTTTGTAATTAGTCCACATTTTTATAGTTTATTCACCTTTTGTACCTAGCCAAGTGCAGAAACTTTATTTTTGTTTCTTCTTTATACATGAGACAGCCGAGTTTCTGAAAAGGAGAGCTTGCAAAGATTAGAGCCTAATCTGTCCCCGGTAGGACCTGTAAAGCCTGAAAGCAGGTACTGGTGTTGGGCACAGGTAAAATGCTTCCTAGGGCAGAAAGAGATGCTCACTGGTGGGACTCCCTATGATTTTCAGGAAAGTGTAGGTCCTGATTCCTGGGTTTGGATTTGAGTTCTCTGCAGGAAGGTAGGAGCGGTAAAGACTCTTCCCTCTTCCAAAGGCTACCGATCCTGGGGACCCCGGCTACACCCTAGCACAGCTGTGCTACTTGCCCTAGTATAGTTACCCCATAATGCAGAGAAACCCAGAAAACCATCCAGACGTGGGAATTTCTAAGGCACTCCTTGCACTTCAACTTGAGGATGAATGAATGAAGGTGTCTGTATAAGCAAGCTCCTCGCATGGGTATGGAGAAACTATTTTTGATCTTCCGTCTTGTCTTTAGTCCCCAGCCCCTGAACCCAGTAGTACTGCAGATGACTCTGGTGGCCCCCATCTCCATGCTGACCAGGCAAGCCTGCCTGTCACCTACACGTCCACTGCCACTAATTACGATCCAGGTGACTAAAAGCACTAAAGGGGAACAGCAATGCAAAACAAAACAAAACAAAAACTCTGGCTTTGTCCCTTTGTGTATGATTTATGCCCAAATAGCTAAAGACATAGAAAATATGAATGTGAAAATTCTACCTGAAAGCTTAACAGGGATGTTACTTTCCCAGGGTTAGCATTTTCCAGTAACAGAGAGGTCTATAAAACACTATCCCATGACCTGCCTCATACCGTAGATAGGAAGACCTGAGAATACAACTAGAAAGAGGTTTTGTCTTAAAATGTATAATTAAACTGTTTTGCATGCATAGCCTCTAAATAATTTAACTTTCTAGCTTTTTCGGTTAAAAAAAAAGCATCTCTTCATCTGTTACTTTTAGCAATGGTTAATGAATAGTTGATATCAATCTTTCATAAGTATTGTCCTGTAGGCATCATGCCTCCTATCTCAACCTATTTGTGCACCTTGCCCTGTATTCTCGGACATAAATGCCTGACATAGAGGGAACTCAACCACATGCACAGAGCCATGCATCCAGAGGGCAGGGCTGAGCTGGAAGCAATGGGTGAGAAATGCGGCTGAAGGAGCCCTGAGTCCCCAGGGAGGGCCTTGGCCCCCCTAAAGGAGCAAGGGCATTAGCTCAAAGACGTGACTCAGACAACAGAGAGATGCCGAGGAGGAAAGCTGGCCCCTGGACCTGACCAGGGCGGCATGAAATGACAAGTTGCGGTGAGATTCAACAGAGTGGCTCAGGAGGTGACAAGGGGCCAAGAGATCGGCTGGGAGCTGCCACCACTTCCGGTGCGGGTTCAGACGACCAAGCAGAACAGCGCCAGGCCCCGCCAAGGACGCCGGGATCCGGCCCCGCGTCTGGTGAGGAGGTGTGCTGCTGCTCCGGGTGGGCGCTGCAGGCTGGCAGCTGAGGGCCACCACGGGCTCCTCAGCCCTGAGTCTTGCGGCCCCACCGCGATCAAGACCTGAAGCCATCTACCGCTGCATCTGCGTCTACAATTGTGTGAGGGTGTTTGGTTTTTGTTTTTTTGTTTTTCCAAATTAAACTGAGTGAACTGAGAAGCCTTTTGCTGGAGGCGTAATGTACTCACAGTAGTTTCCAAATAAATGGTGTCACTCTTCAGGTAAATCACTCCAAGGCTTGGGCCTAGTGCAGATGTTCATTGGGGCAGGGAACAGAGAGCGGTTGCATCTAGAGCAGACAAGGAAGAAAGATAAGGCAGTTAAATGACAGGTGATGGTGATCAGTCCCGCTGATGGAGACAGAACTGTGGGACTTGGGTGGGACAGTCCGGTCCTGCACCTTTGCACCAGAGAGGGCCGGCCAGGGGAGGCCGAGGCAGAAGAGGGGATGTCGCCCGGGCTCCATTCTCAGCATGCCCATCTGACGGCGGGGGTGGTTCGAAATCTTCCACAGCACCCTGTTTGTGCGGACGCAGTGCATTTGATGGTGGGGACATGGAAATCGAGGTGGAGGGTGAGGGCGGGGGGCCTTCAACCTTGCCACAGCCGACGCTTCTGCTGGTGTTCTTGATTCCACTGTAGCCTCTCCTGCTGTAGCACCCAGTTCTTACCTGCTCTGGAAACGCCGCTGACCTGGCCACGTTCTGAAGTTCCTGCGGCGTCTCTGCCTTTCACTACAAAGTCTCCGCCATCTCCCGTGTCCTCTAACACGTGGCGCTCAGCCTTAGGGGCTGCAGGGCTGACCGCTGTCTGTCTCCAGCCTCGCACCCAGAGGTCCTTCCCCAGGCCTTGCCCTTTTGGCCACACCAAGCCCTGATGACCACATTATTCCCGAAACTGTCCTCCCTTCTCACTGGGACCCCGCATTTTCCTGACTTTCCTTCCACCACTCAGCTCTCTCTTCTGCCTCCTTTACTGGCTCATCTTCATTCTCCTAAATGTAGATCTTCCTCAAGATTCTCTTCTCAGTCTTTGCCTACACCCACCCTGCATGACCTCAACAATTACTTCTCCATAGAGAACACCCACATGGCTATCTTTAGTTCCTGCTTGTCTGCAGAGCTCCAGATCCACATTATTAATAACCTCTGGTTATTGGTTCATTCACTCATTTGCTTGTTCATTCATTTAGTCACTCATTCATTCATTCAGTGTTTGCATAGCATCGCTCAGGCACCTGGAAAAGATGAATAAGACAGGGCCTCTAGCTCTGAGAAGCTCACACCTTCATCAAATACCGCACAGACATTTCTAATTCAGGAAGTTTAAAACAGAAATCATTGTCTCTCCCTCAAAATATGTTCCCATTTCCTGCCATGGTCCATTTCCTACCATCTTCACCCAGTTACTTGGTCCTACAATGGAGGAGTCATCTTTAATTCCTCCTTTTCTTTTGCTTCTCATATCCAATCAGTTGCCAAGAGAGATTAGAGGCTGTGCTTCCTAAATCAATACCTACTCTCTCTCCCAACACCTATTTATCCCTTTGTCATCTGTGCCAGGACTTTTGTGAGAGCCTCCCAATGGCTTCACTTCTTCCAGGTTCTTTTTATCTTTAGCCCATCCTTTACATCAATACCACATTAATTTTTCTTAAGTACCACTCTAAACATATCATTCCTTTGCTCTTTGCCTACTAGACTAAATTTAAACTTCCCAGTTTGGCATTCAAGGCCCCTACAATATAGACCCAGTCTAATTTCCACTTCCACACCACAGAGAAGTCCCACTCTTTCCCATCCAAATGCCACCTCATTATAAAACATCTCCCCAAGGAAAGTGCCCTAGTTGAGTCTTCAAGCACTTTCTGCACTACTCCCTTTGCATGTTCTATGGACTCTAATAATTACTTGTGTAATTTGGCTCCCCCCTCTATAAGCTCCTAGGAAGCAGAGATAATTTTTACTTCGTGTACCCTATAATACCTTGCCTTGCACAGAGATTTGTGCTCGGCCGATGTCTGCTAAACCAAAGTTAAAAGGAATCAAGACTCTTGCTTAGAGTCATGGAAACTGAGACTGAATTGGAAAGACCTGAAAGCTCATCGCCTCTCATTTTCCAGATGAGATTAAGGGAACTGACTCGCTCAAGGCCACATCCTTCCTCTTGGCTGAGCAGCAATAACTGATAGAAAAGGTCACAGATCTTTAAATATCTATCAGCGCTTGCTCCGCACCAACAGGCCCAGCAGACCATCCACAGTCACCAGACCAGAGAGAGTGAGGGGTTCACGGGGTACACAGCCAGCAAGGATATACTGGGTTCCAAAAGACAAAGAAATTTGTTTCACTGATTCACTTCAATAAACTGAAATAATAAATATCCTTTTATAGACAAATCATGTTAAAAAATGAGGGTGGATTTAAAGAACAAGGAAGCAAACCTTTCTAACACTGTCAGCAGAAACAGTTATGACAATATTGCAAATGCCACCGGGGTGATAAACTCAGGGTGAAAAGCAGGATGAAGGAATTTCTCATGCTTTAGAAAAGCAGCGGGTTCAGCTGAAGTTCTTGGTGAAAACATGCCACAGTAATTCTATGGTTAAATTCTGACCTCGTGGAAACAGAGGTCATTGGTGGTCCTGCTAGGACACAACACACGTCTGTGTGTCTTCTCCACCTAGTCTTGCCCAGGATTGATCCTATAAGTTTGTTTAAATTTTCACGGATTTTTCTTTCACTGTATCACCAATTTACTTGTGGAAACGCATAAGCGAGTGCTCCCAAGGCTCCCAACTTTCTTCCCTTCTTTTCCTCCCATGATAGAAGTACTCACTGTTTAATCTCCTTTCTAGCCTCTTCCTCAGACAGAATCCTTTCCTCTTGCCCAAAGATGAAAAGCTCCCTCCCCCCCCCCGAAAATATGGGAATAACAGCGTTTACCTAGGTGAGAAAACCAGACTTTTCTAGGGAATCTCGGTAGTGTTTACTTGGCCAGAAAAGCTCAGCTCTTAAATGTTAGCCTCCAGTTACAGGACTTCATCTGCCTCTCCCAGGCGAGTACTTACTGTTACTTACCAGAGGAAAAACTTGGTACTATCAATCAGATTCTTTTTGGCCAGTGTGGGGGAGCCAAGCTATGCAATGAGACATCCATTCAATAGCAACATCCAAGTAGCACCACATAAACAGCAAATGGGGCTCAAGAGCTCTCTATAGTTCTTACTAAACCATCTTATGGCTGGACAGGTTATCAACACTTCACCAGACACGGCTTCCTTCTCTTTTCTCCCCCTGGCAACTCCATTAAAATGATAAAGGATATGACTGACCGATATGTCTAGTGCATTGCAATGAAAAATCACCTGGAAGCATACAAATCCATTGTGTAATTAGAGAAATGTACATTTTAAATATGCCTAACATTTGGTTTAAATTGTGCATTTTATAATTAAATGGAGATATAATCTTTCTGTCCTTTAATCAAACTCCTCCCCACATCCCGCTGCTATAATCTTCCTTTCATTTTTTGGCAAACGGTCACCTCTCCCCCTCTCCTTACTTCCCCACATGCCTCAGCACACACCTAGGGGTCTATTAATCAGAACCACTGCCTAGTGTGTCATGTTTTATTGCTTAAAGGGTGGGTATGCTCTAAAAAAGACTCCTTGAAAATGACTTCATGAGGTTTCATATTTATTCTATTGCAATGACTCCCATATCCAATGTACACAGTTTTTAAGTCAAAAGATAATTCTGAGAGGCTGCTGGGGCTACACATTCTTCCCAGAGTCTGGAAATCCAGCTGTTCTCTCTGCCTCTTACATCATCACTGTAATAAAGAATCTGTTCTTGGATCCCAGCTGGCAACGTTCTTGATGGTGTCAGAGGCAGAAGAGACAGTGGGTCATTTCCATCCCAGTTGTTTTATTGTTGACGTCTCTGCAGCTCTGTCTTGGAAGCCCTCAGAGAGCAGAACTGTTATGTAACACACTGTCACACATCACTACAAGGAATTTTCTGTGGAGGTCTCACTTCAGTGTGGCTCTTCCCATTCTTCGGAAATCACACCAGATCATCCTAAAATGACAGATGGGGCCTTTGTGATGAAAGCTCACAAAAAAGGTAATAGTAACAATAATAGTTACCATTTGTTAGATGTCTACGTTTTGTCAGGGACTGCAGGGGGGAATTTTTACATGTAAATACATTCTCACTGAATCCTCATAGCAATGTCGTGTTGGAGGTATTAGCATGCCCATTTTACAGATGAGGAAAAGTGAGACTAAGAGAGCTCAATTATCCATTCTGTGGATAGTGAGGTCAGAATTCAAGGTCAGATCTGAGCCAGATCTCTCTTACTTTAAGTCTAGGCGGGGAGTGGGGGTGTTTTGTTTTTTGTTGTTGTTTTTTTCTTCCTATACAACAGCTGTTCCAACACAGCATGACACATTCCTAGTTCCCACTGTGACCTCGGCACAAGAAAGACACTTGTGCTATTTCCATGATGATTCAGACTGGCAGCACAGACCTCAGGTGAAGGAACTCTTTCAGAATCAATAAGTAGAATTCCTTCCTAACTCCTTTCTATTTGAAGATGAGAACATCTTTTAACGGTCTTCTCAGACTCTAATGAACAAATGAATCATGCAGGATTTCTGATTCAGCATGTCTGGGACTGAGTCTGTGATTCTGCATTTCTAGAAAGCTCCCAGGTGATACTGATGACACTGGGTTGGGTACCACAGGTCTTATGTCTGATACTCGCCTTCCTACTGTTTTTGAAGGAGCAGTTCAAGCTGAATAACTTGGCTAACAGCTCACACGGCACGACCGGCTTCTGATTCTGGGCCAGTTTGTCAGGTCATCAGGCATCAGACAGAATTCAAGAAGTTTCTGGCATAGAGCACATCATGGGAAAAAAAAAAAATTGTTCCTAGATCCCCCAGGGCTCTACTACCCCCGCACTGGAAATTAAAATGATAATGTCTCTAACATGTAACGTTCCTATTTTTTATATTATTGTTATTTTTAACAATAATTATCTGGTAATAATTCAAATAACACCTTTCCTCTGAGAGATTCAGTGAGCTTTACTAACCTTAATTGTCTAACAGCAATTCCCAGGTGTAGCTAAAGCTGTCTCAAAGATCACAGTAAATTTAAAATTGTTCCACTTTCCTCCTTTCTTTGCCCCATATGTAGTGATGAATTAGTGGTGAAGGTTTACTAATTGGCAAAGACCCACGGTCTCATAATCTGAGGCATCGGAAATTTGGTAAAGGTAGGGTAACTCGAAGGCGTAATCCGCAGAGAAGTGGTGGTAGGGCACAAGAGACTGGTGAGAGAAGAAAGGAGGGAGCGTTAGGGGGATAAGAGGGTGAAAAGAGAAAGTGAGACGACAGAACTAGCTGGATGACCTTGGATGAGCCATTTAACCTCTAGGTGGCTCAGCTTTTCCATCTGTAAGAAAATGTGGATTTTATGACGTTTAAGGGACCTTAAAACTCTAATAGTCCCTGAGAAGAAAGATGTGGGAATTAAGTAGCTCATCAACCTGTTAAACCAGTATGCCTGTAAAGAAATCTATTTGACTTTTAACTTTTTAACTAATTACCTGAAATGAATTCCCAAGCCTACAACACTAACCCACAGCCCCCTCCGGCCCCCCCACCTCTCTGGAAAGTGGTGAGAAAAACCATTTAACGAAGAAGGCACCAAAGGCATCACGGCCAGACCAGCTAATCATCAACCCCATCTTCAGCTTTCCAATGCTATAAGAAATGTTTTACTTTAAAATATTTTAGCTCCTTTAAAAAACATTTTAGCTCTTTGATTAACCACTAGTTAATACCCATGTCCAGAAGAAATACCTCTGATGGCTTGAAGACCCCTGGGATGGCCCTGCCAATAGAAGGTCCTGCTGTTTGTCACATTAAATCTATGTTAATTTTCCCCATAGAGATTTCTTGATTCCTCTTTGACAATTTACAAACTCTGTTAATAACACCTGCATGTCCCAGGAGACTTAGAGGTAGCAGGTACAGTTGATTCTTGTTTTTAAAATAAGAGATCTTTGGGATCGGGTGAGAGATATCTATCTCAATACATACATACATGTCATATATACATATGCAGACAAACATACACTGATGATAATCATTTTTCTGGCTTTAGTGAGTAACTGGTGATGGAAACTCCTCTAAGTCACTTGACACCGGAATCTTCCCCATCAGAAAGCCTGCCACACGTCCTGGTTATAAGGTCATTTTAAACTATGTAATGAGGATTCCAACATGGACACGATTTATGGTGCAGCACATTACTTGTGTTATATCAGAGTTATCTATACCTTGCTTATTGCACTGAGGATGTTTTCTGGACTAGTCATTAGAGTTTGTGGCTAAATGGAGAAACAGGTACCAAGAAATATAAAAATGACATGACTCTGGAGAACACACCATCACTGTCTCCAAAGTGAACATCACTCCCCTTTTCCTGCTTCTATCACTTCCACAGGACCATTAACTAAATGCTGACTGTGTGGCAGGTATTGTGCTTGGCACTTTCCATACATTATTTAACTTTCTTTTTTTTTCTAAGATTTTATTTATTTATGTGAGAGAGAGAGACAGAGATAGCAATAGAGACAGCAAGAGAGAGCACAAGTGAGGAGGAGAGGGAGAAGCAGGCTTCCCGCTGAGCAAGGAGCCCGATGCGGGACTCGATCCCAGGACCCTGGGATCATGACCTGAGCAGAAGGCAGATGCTTACCCGACTGAGCCACCCAGGTGCCCTGTTTACCTTTATTTCTTATAATCACTCTTTAAGGGTAGGAATTCTATTCTGATTTTATAGATGAGGAAACTGATGTTTAGGAAAGTAGAATTATTTACCCTAGATCATAAGGCCAGAGGGTAGCAAAGCAGGGCTTTAAGGCCAGGTTTTAATCACAGTGCGTACGTCTTCATCTACAGCTAGCTTGTGCTCTCCGGCCTGCATCCCAGTCTTGTTCACTGAGGTCCTTGCCAGAGGTTTGTATTAGACTCCATCATGGTCCTCTGCTGCCTTCTTGAACCTGTTTTTACCTTTCTCCAAAATCTTCTACATTTGACCTATGTTTTCCCTCTCTACTTTGATCGATGCTTCAATACAAAACTCATTACCATGTTCTCCATGAGCTTTACCATCATCTTCTCCAGCTACTTTGTCTCCCTCATCTTCATTCCAATGTACTCTTGCTGCTTCACGTTTGACATCAAGTAGTTCCAATCCCAGCTTGAGAACTCCCCTTTCTCAATGCCTAAGGAATCTCCTCTTTCCTCATGGCCCATTAGTCAGCTCCTGCTGGCTTCACTGGATGTCTTTGTCCAGCCTGACCTTACTCTATGATCAATCATTTCAACGCTGTTCTCAATAACCCTCCAGACTTCCTTGCTCCCTGACCTTCTGTATACAAAGTCTTTTCTCATGTTCCTCAACCATGAATTCATATCACCACATCATTCTCTCCTGCTCTCAGTACAAAATGTGACACATGCATGTCATCTGGACCCTCACTCCTGCTCAGGGTTGCTTCTAAATACAAGCCTACAGTAGTTTTTCTTGTTATGTCCTACTTTACCGAGGTTGTTCTCCATTCTCTTCTTCAGTTTATGACTTTGCCTCCTACATTGGTAAGACGGTCTAGACCATCCAGTGTGGTAAGCTTATTGGCTCTCATCTCCTTGCCCAATATCTCTGATTTTTCATCATTTTGTTTCCTCCGGATATATCTATACCTCTTTTCACATTCTCTTCCTATCTTGGAGGTTATCCTCTTTACTTCTGATCTTTCTCCTTCCCTTTGGTTTCATCAATGATATCTTCTTCTCTGTAGTCGATGACATATCCATTCAAAATAGTCCCAGATTAATCATCACAATATAGCATTTTGCCCCGCCTTCAACTCCTGCCCTTCAAAATATTTCTGGGTGGTATATCTTAAAATGAGTTTTATAGAACACTAGAACTTCAAGATGCACCTCAAAGAAAGTTCCTTGTTTAAAGAAATATAGGAAACACTGCATGCAATATGTTTCTCTTGCAAACTTATAATGCACATGAGGATGTTAAAGGTGCTGAAGACTGCAGCACTGCCCAAACTTATTCGATTATAGACCATCCCCCAGCCCTTTTTAATGGAACACTTATCAACCTCATAATATACTTAGAGAAAGATGCTTTAATGGATTTCTCTGGTTCCAAATACTTGAGCCTGGGTATGTAAGTTCACTGAATCTATATCAAATAAGCCTTCTCAGATTTCCTTTCTGTCAATACTCCATTTGGTCTAACCCAGTTAACATTCAGGGTGTCGAAAAGACTGAGCACATTTGTATTTCTGAGCCCCTGAACATAGTATTTTGGCTCTGTAGAGTGCCTTTATCACCTTTTCCTCATCTAGGCCTTTCCCCTTCTTCAAGACACATACAAAATGATGTATTCCTTATGAAACTTTTCCTTGTGAAAACCATCTTGGCCCATATTGAGCTCTGCCACACAATGAGCACTAAAATAAATGGATAGAGTTTAATGCCTGTTTTCTGTGTCATTGGGGAGAATGTCTATTCTGTAGGGCATGGATCTTGTTTTATACATTATAGAAACTCCAGCACACCCGGCAATCCCTAGGGCACACTATGCGGTTATAACCATATTAAAGGTTACCACATGGGCTATGGTGAGTGCTGTGAATTGTGTAAGCCTGTTCAATCACAGACCTGTACCTCTGAAACAAATAATACATTATACGTTAAAAAAAAAAAGAAGATAGTAGGAAGGGAAAAATGAAGGGGGGGAAATCGGAGGGGGAGATGAACCATGAGAGACTACGGACTCTGAGAAACAAACTGAGGGTTCTAGAGGGGAGGGGGGTGGGGGGATGGGTTAGCCTGGTGATGGGTATTGAGGAGGGCACGTATTGAATGGAGCACTGGGTGTTGTATGCAAACAATGAATCATGGAACACTACATCAGAGGCTAATGATGTAATGTATGGTGATTAACATAACATAATTAAATTAAAAAAAAAAGGTTACCACAGGTAGATATGGATGACATTGGGGCATGATACATCAGAATTTGATTTCTGTAGCGATTGGGATAGTTTACTATGCTAAAGACCCAGATGGAATGTACCATCACCTTGTCGGGGAAGAAATACCACCTACCATCACCGTCATCACCTCTTCAAATGATAACACCCATGCTTGGAGGAGATGGAAGTCTAGATCTAGATGAGCAAAGGCAGCTCTATCCCTAGGTGAAAATACGAATTTGCATTAGCTGACACCCAATGCGGAGAAGGGTAAAGTCATCTAGGAATATCAAAGGACCCATGAAAGGGACCACTGGATTGCCTCTCTACCAATGATGAAATTACCACTCATGATCATTAAACCATGGCAACCTGATGAAAAAGAGAAGGTTGTTCTCCTACCCAGGGAAGTCAGGCAGTCTTATACGAGGATCCAGTGCTTACAATGTGCCTGGTGTACAGAGCATGTAGCGACCACCTGCAGAATGTCACAGGACTGAATGTGCTCCTCCTTCCACTCATATTCCAACTCTCCTGCTTTGGGTCAGTGTACAGACACATTACATCGGAAGAGTCAAGGCAGCCTGGCTACCAGAAGCACAACATGCAACCCCCTGAAAACAATGAATTCCATCTTTCCCATAAATTTCTTTCACTGCTAGAGCCCATAAGAGCACACAGCAACTGTCTGTCTTAGGCAAGTGTGCCATAACCAGATATTAAAAGGCTTTGAGTTTTTCAGATTAGATGTTATCTGAAGTTGGGTCTGAACAGGTTCTCTAATAGTGAGTTCATAAGGAGGCTAGGACTAGAAATTTCATCTCTTGATGCTTAGGGAGTTTTATTATGTGAGAGAAGACAGTATGGCTTTCTTCCCTAAAACTGCAGCAACAAATGATTTTCATCTTTTAGCAAAAGAGAAAATGCATTTAATTAAAGTACAGTCTGTGAAGTGTCTTGCTACCTTCCTGGATAAAAAGTGTTTTACAAACAAAAGATTTAGTTAAAAACTATTTATAAATGGGAATGTTTACTTCTGTTTACTTTATAATAGGTAGAGACTGTATTATGTAATGTGTGAAAATAGTAGGATAATGGTAAAAGTTCTGTAATAGAAAATTCTGTGTTGGTCCTTAAGTTAAAATTCCTAAGAATGTAGTAGAGTGTTCATTAGTAGTAGTAATCAATAAGGAAATATTTTTAAAACTGGAATTTTTATTGTGGGAGTTTATTGGGTCAGTGAAGCTAAATGGCTTCGATATTTTCTGCCATGCTCCTGTTCAGAGTTGTCTTTCTGGACAATTTACACATTTGAGAGTGAAAATGAATGGTGGCCTGCCTTTTGGATGTGTGATAGGCCACTGGGGCAAGGTGGCTGTTTTCTGAGAGCCGTGGGCTGTTTCTATGGTAAAACATCTTAGTTTCTTCTTTTTGTAGTAAGAATAGGTGTTTTTACGTTAATGTTCTGGGTGAAACCTGAGATCTCTGCATCTCTCCCCAGGATGTCACCTGTGGCAGAGGCAGGGGGATACTACTGGCAATGCATTTCACTGATTTTGACACATTAAAGGTTATGCGGTACTTTCATACTTTCACGGACACTCTCTAAAAATGAGTTCCCGCTATCATGAGTCACATAGGTGAGAAGATTGAGGTGGGGGAAAAAGATTTAAGTGGCCCAGATAATGAGCAGTAAAGCTTAATCTAAAACCAAGGTTTTCAGAAGAAAATTCCTCCTCCTCCCACCTTTTTTTTCCCCCTAAAAACACCATGGCTGCCAAAGAGCTTTGTGGAAAATCCGAGGAGCAGAGAACTAGGTGGAGAATCAGAAGATCTGCCTCGTCTTCTAGATCGAATAAGAACCAGCCAGACGTGTGACCATGGTCAAGTCAACTTTTCTTTTCTTTTTCTTTTTTAGAGAGCATACTGCTGCTGCTTCTTTTTTTTTTTTTAAGATTTTATTTATTTATTTGACAGAGAGAGAGAGAGAGAATGAGAGCAGGAACACAAGCGGGGGGGTGGGAGAGGGAGAAGCCGCTTCCCGCTGAGCAGGGAGCCCGATGTGGGGCTCGATCCCAGGACCCTGGGATCATGACCTGAGCCGAAGGCAGACGCTTAACTGACTGAGCCACCCAGGCGCCCCTCAAGTCAACTTTTCTGACCCTTATAAAATCAGGAGTAAGGAATCAATGAATGGCATAATTACCTTCCAGCTGTAAAACCTCTCACCTGTAAAATAGTCTTGATTAAAAATGTGTGCTTTGCCTATCTTATAAAGTTGTGAGGCTAAAGTAAGCTGAGCACGTGGAAGTATTGAATCATGAGAGTCTCAAAGAATGAGTACTGGAAGAATGAGGAATGGGTCCCCTGCGTGTGTGGGAGCTGACAGCCCAGTCCATTTCCATTCAGGTTTTGGGAGAAGCTGTAATAAATCAGTCTAATCCCACTCTGTCCCCTCCTCTCCCAGCCTGCTGCAGAGCATCAGTCGAGCAAAGTTACTTGAGTGGGTGAGCCACACCTCCAAGTTCCAGCCTTTCTGAATAGAAGCTCCAGAGGTTTCTGAGCCACAGGGCAGAGCGATCCCTGTTCCTCCAGGTGTGTCTGAAACACTGGGGAGACCCTGGGGACAGTATGTCCAGGGAGCTGGGGAGGAAGGTCAGACAGCACTGCTCCCAAGGCCTGGTTTTCTCTTACACGCCTCTCCAGCCCACATGATTTTACCTGGCAGCCCCAGGAGCCGGAAAAGGCCCAGAAGAAGCAGGAGCCTCCTCTCCTGATAACCTAAGTGCTGCTCTGATTGAAAGGCAGAGGGTATCAGCAGAATGGCTGTACCGAGTCGGCATTGATTTCTCCAGCCTTTGTCTGCGTCTGGTTTCTGTCTCGTTTGGAGGTGGTTACTGTTACTACAAGCAGCATGAATCATGTCTCTGTTAAAAAACAGAGCTTCAATTGTCTTACATAACCCCTGGTAACTGAACGTCTAATAATAGCAAGCCATTTACAGGTAGGGAGTCTGTCTTCCTCCCAGACACACACACACACACACACACACACACTCACACACACTCTACTCTCAGTGTCTCACAGGGAGGAGGCAGAGGGAGAAAGGGGGCAGCACAATTGATTTTTTTTTTTAATTTAAAAATACATTGAGTACTCATGCATCACAGGGCTTGAAGACTGGTATGTTTAACTGAGCTAGTTTAATAAACTGAAGGAAACAAGCATTCTTCTTCAAAGAATTTGAAATAGCAAGAAGCCCTACACACACCAGACAGACACCTTCTCTGCCGCTCTACGACTGTATAAAAACCCCAAACCCCAAAGATGAAGGCAGGGTCTAAGGGGTAGGAGGTGGGTCAGAAGTTTCACTGGATTGGCTACCAGCTAGCACCAGGTAGGTTTAATTTTCAAAGGACTTTTTCTCCTATCCTTTTTGCTTGACCAGAGAGAGATAGTCCAAAGGTTCTTGGCCATAGTCATTGCATAAAATTCCAGAGAGTGAAAAGCAACTGAAAACACGTCTGCAGTGTCCCACTATGCAGGTGACACTGTATCAGGCACTGTAACCTGAGCCCCTTGCTTTGGGAGAGAGAACCCTGCATGGGAAGACTTGTATTTTTCCAGAGCATAATCTCTGCCTTGTAAGACATGATGAGGTCTTTTCATACACGATCCCCACTCAGGCACCCGTTAAGGTGATTACCAAAAGCAAATAACAGGACAGGCTGAAAAAAGGACTCGAAAATTAGAAAGGTGAGTTTTCCTTTAAACCTCCCATGTGAGAAAAAAAAAAATTAGGCTCCAGACAGCAAGTGAAAAAGTGCATGAGGGAAAAATCATATCAACTTGCCACATGCATGTTCTCAGTTCCTCACTGCCTCATCGTGGCCAACCTAAGAACAATCATTGAAGGCATTATTTTTTGCACGTGCGGCCCCAGGAGTCCTGTAACTCTAGATATCGTGTAAATTGGACCAGGGGAGGACTTTATGGAAAATTACAGATGGAGGCTACATCCTGCCACTCAGGCCAGGAGTACAGAAGGAAAACTTTCTTCTCTGTTTTGATTGTTCGATAACATGAAACGGTGGACGAGGCTCGTTAAAACCTAAGAACGTCCTTGGAAACACCCACTTTGAAGACCAGGGCCTGGTCTCTTCTGCTACTCCATTCTTTAGCGATACAAAAAAGGCATTTGGATATGGTTATATGTCAAAATGGTGTGTGTTCCCCCCAAATAGGATTTACTCTGCCTATTTTCCTTTTAGAATACTTTGTAAGTCCATAAGCAAAAGAGTTTTTAATAGAAGAAAGAAAAGAAAGAAGAAAAAAGAAGAAAAGAGGGAGGAAGAAAAAGGAAAATTACTAATGTTTCCTTATCCCCACTTGCAAACCTGGCTGGATTGCATAATAAAACCTCCACTGCTGTTCTCTGATGGTCTTCGCTCTGTGCCATATGGATGTGGCTGCTGGAGGAAATGAGTTCTAGGTTTTTCACACAAATATACAAATGCAGAACAGGAGGGATCTTCACCACTAAATCACCCCACATAACAACAGGACCACAGTGGTGGGATGTGGCTGATGGGGCTAGAATCTTCTGCTTATTTCATTCACAACTGACTGAAGTCAACTGATCTTAAGAGTTGGTACAATGGCTGACTAAATGTTTTAATAAAAACAGGTACACCACTGTTTTCTTCGTGAAAGTCTTTCCCCTCTAACTACTGTGAATATATTGCTGGACAATTCCTGCTTCTGGAAGAGGCGGGGGTTTGCCTCTTCTCCTCCTGGCCTCACAAACTAGCCTCTCCTATGCATTTGTGAGGTGATTACACATACCTGAAGTTTCAGGGCACTACATCAGCCAGTGGTGTGTTTGGCACCTGAGCAAGGACCCGGTGAGCCAGACACATTTAACATGTACAAGTGGATTATTATATTATTTGCATTGCAATGATACGAGTATTTCTGGATTGTTGCTGACAACTAGATCATAATAACCATATGTAGTGCAATAAACCACATGACATTGTATCAGAAGCTTAGAGTTCATCTCTTCAAATGACCTAGAGGTTTTTTTTTTTTTTTGAAAAAGAGAAATGGTGGATGCTCCCCCCACCCCCCCACCTTAATGAAGTATTTATTGAATGCCTATTGTCAGCGACGCACTCTTTATTCACAGGAGGGAGCTGGGCTATGCCAGGCTCTCACCATGTTCTTTCTCTTCTAACACTGAATGAAATATCAGTAAAACCAAGTACAGCTTTTTTTTTTTTTTGAACCAGATAGGCAATCAGTACATAGTGACGACCATGCTGCTGATGGTAGACGCTGGTGATACCGATGGCAGTGGGGATGGTATCCTTATAAAGGCACAGCAGTTTAAGAACATCTCAGGGACAATTCGGAGGGGGTAAATGAGCAGGTCTGGTCTGCTTTATGTATTCCAACCAATGTCTGGAACTCCAGAAACTTTTTAAAATAACATGATCACGCCATGTTTACAGGAATGCTAAGATTCTTATGAAAAAGAGGCATAGATGTTTATCTAGTGAGCTTCTCCCTATTTGTAGAATACTCAGAATACTTCTGAGAACCTGTCTTAATTTTTAGAATCATTTATAAGAATCCAAGAGTTTATTATTATAAAGTCAACTTCAGTTCAAAGCTATTATTCGAGATGCTCGTTGACAATTAAGAGACACAAAGCAATATTGGTGGGATAAGGAAAAGTTAAGAGTTCTCTAAACCGGTTTCAGAGAAATTGAAGAAATGGCAGAGTGGCTTGGCTGGAAGGCATCTGACTATAAATTAGAGGACCTGGGTCCCCAGCCATGTTTGTCAACTGCTGCGTAATCTTAGAAGTCATAACCATCTCTTGAGCCTCACTTCACCTTCCTCATCCGTAAAATGGGAGTGTTGGATTAAAGGGTCTTTAAGTTTCTTTCCAGTTTAACATTTGCTGATTTTATTTTATTTTATTTTTTTAAGATTTTATTTATTTATTTGACAGAGAGAGAGAGAGTGAGAGCAGGAACACAAGCAGGGGGAGTGGGAGAGGGAGAAGCAGGCTTCCCGCCTAGCAGAGAGCCCAATGCGGGGCTCGATCCCAGGACCCTGGGATGATGACCTGAGCCGAAGGCAGATGTTAAACAACTGAGCCACCCAGGCACCCCATCATTTGCTGATTTTAAAGTGAGGCAAGATGATAAAGTCATTCCGCCTTCCTCTCATTTTGGTAAGCACGTTGCTTTCTCCTGATCTGTGTCTATGTGGTTTGGTTTAGGTTTAGGTTTCTGGGTTCTGGATGTCACATAGTAAATAATCATGTCATTTTTTTTTTCTTTGTATATGTGGGAAAATCATAAGGGAATGAGTCTCCCTTTCTTTCTATGTCAATGTCTCTTCTCAATCAGATTTACACGCTGAATAAAAACATGATCGTCCTGTCTGTGAGGAAGGTTCTTCCTCATCCTCATCACAGGCCCTCACTCATGCTTATGCGAGCTTATCTATGTTATTTCTATATTTACATCTTGGCTATTTTTTTCTCTTTCAACTTGTTGAAATCCCTGGTAAGCATAAAGCTGCAAAAACAAAAACAAACAAATAAAACAAAACAGCTCTGTCTGAATAATTTACTTCAGTTAAAGCAATGTAAGAAAACACTGTAACACTCAGGGAAAAAGAAAAGCTTTTTAAAATACTCCTGTATCTTAGAAAAGACCAAATAAAATGTTACATCAATGATAGTTTCGTCTGTTGTTACCGTTTTTCATTTTCAAAGCAAATGCTACATATTGGGTTTATAGTCTGTGTACAGACATGGCTATTTCTCCCAATATTCCTCAGGCCACTGCATCCTGGATGCCAAGGAGGCCCAGAGCTTGCTGAGCTGGCTTTACGTAGACAAAGGAGCCACACAGAAAAACCAATACCTGGAGCTTGTATCATATCCTGACTAGGCACTGCCCTTACTCATGACTCGCTCTTTTCCATCTCTCTCCCGTTGCTCTGCTGGTTTAATTCCCGTCACCTAGAATGCCCTCTGTTTGCCTGCCTTTCCTGCCCAAGATTCCTCCTATCTTTTGAGACCCACTTAGCTCACACCCCATTTCCAAGAAGCAACTTGGGTTGACCCAACTTGGGACCCAGGGATAATTTTCATGGCTGGCAAGTGACAACTAGCCCACATGACAACTGGAGTTACTGAGAACACCTATCTAGGAAGCGCTCAGAGAACACCAGAGGAAAAAAACTGTTAAGAGTTGCAGGGTCCTCATAAAAGGAAAAAAGGCTTTAGGAACAAGGCCAATATAGGAGCCATGGTACATAAGAGAAAAGCTGTAGCCTTGTAAATAAAAGTTGTGGCCTTGTAAAGGAAAGTTGTAGCCTTGTACAGAAGGGATTGTTTTCGAATGGCCTGGCCCTTCTTTTCACTTTTCTCTTCTTCTTCTTCTTTTTTTTAATAAAGGAAAAGAAATACTCTTTCTTAAAAGGAGTTGAGACATTGCATATAGCAACATATAGTGTCATAAAGTTTGACTGTACTAATTATGAAGCTCAAATGTCAAGATTTTAACAGGGAGAATATGGGGGCACAGTGAAAATAGGCAGACAGAGGTATGTGTATAGAATCTGAACCTCATCTACCCCAAGCCCCCTCGGTCTGATGGCCACACCGTGAATTATGATAAACTCTAACAGTGCCTAGCTGGGCTTAAGTGATGGGCCATGATATATTCTGATAGTAAAAGATAGAATGAAGCTCAGGAATGCTCGATGCTGTTATATATGTATATGATTTTATTTATGTGTATATTTTTATATCTATATATACAAACATATATATTTGTATGATGTTTGGCAACCTCACTCATGGTATTCCTGTGAAGTAGGCATGTGGTAAACATAATTAGCCCATTAAACAGATGGTAGGGCTCTGGCATATCTCACCATATTCTAAAATGGTGGAGCTGTGAGCAGGAACTGAAGAGAGAGTGCAGTTTGATGCATGGTTCACTGCAAATCTCTGTGAATTGCTACTTTCCTAAAGACAATCTGGGTAGGCTGCGTTTGGCTGAGAACTGGGGATGGTTTGGGAAGCTTTAAAAATATACAAGGGGACAACTTTTCACATTCATTCAGATATAGTATCTTCATTTTTACTTACTAGGGACATTTTTTGAAAAACAGCTTTTTATCTTAACTCATCTGTGTTCCAAGCAAACTCCCAAATTGCTGAGCAGATTAAAAAAAAAAAAGAAAAAAAAACCACCCACATGCCAAGTAGAAACACTGGGTAAATGTGTGTGTGTGTGTGTGTGTGTGTGTGTGTGTGTGTATGTGCATGCGCGTGCGCATGTTTTAATTGTCTTTACAAAGTGCATTATTGGGAAGGATAAAGTTGAAAAAAGGTTTGGTACCATAAACATAAACACACAGCCATCATTATAGCACAGTGACTACATAGGGGCCAAAGCACATGTGATCAACTTTTACTCAGCTGATGTATGTCGCCATGGCATTGCCACTCCACAGTTCAGCTGGCTTTAGAGAGCCTGTAATTAAATATTCCAGCCCAATTCTTTGTCCATTGAAATAGGGGTTAGCAGAAGTGAAAGGGTTACTGGAAGTTAAGACTTGAATTTACAAATGTATTTGAACCGGCTTCAAGAAGACATGAAACATCAATACATCTGGAGAATAGAACTTGCACTTGACTGTTCTTTACCATCTGGTCTCAAGAACATTTTCTGCCTGGAAGTTGCATAAGCAATGAAAAAACACACAAACAACTTCCTGTACCATGTTTTTGGTCACTTATAATGACGCATTACAAAGTAAACCAGCTAAATATGAGCAACTGTGCCTAACTCCAGATGACACCGTACATTATATAACTAAGATCAATGACAGCAAACATTTTCATTTTAAAAGATCTGGACTTGAAAAAATATTCAAGAATAAACAGCCTTCCTTCTAAGGTGTTTTTCTTGAGTAGTTCTGACTAGATTCTAGGCTTTTAATGTCACTGCAAAACTCCAATTTTTTCCAAATTAAAAAAAAAATGAACAACAACAAGAAAAACCATACTGGGGAATGAAATGTCCCATATATATTTTTTTAATGACATAAACTTGCCTCTTAAAGCAATAAACCATATTTTATACTTTTTTCCCCTGGAAAACTTTTATACATCCCTGTTTTTATAAACAGAGATGCTGATATCATTTACATTTTTTCATATGATACAGGTATACAGGCTCATCCTTGTGAATACTCTTTGCTCCCATTTTTCAGTAATACGCTTTTATTTTTCTTGAGAATCGGACTCATCCCTCACTGCTCAGTATAACAGCCATAAGCTAAGCTGCAGCCCACTATTCACTGCTGTAGCTCACTGGTGTCACTGTCCCCATTTTTAAGAGCCATCTCCTTCCAAACCTCTATGCTAGATATATTTTCTAGTCTATTTTGGATTGGAATGTCAGGTAAATGAGTGCTACAGAGACAATATTGCTTGAAAGCAGGGTTTGGTCAGAGACTTTGGGGCACTCATTTGGGTGTTTGAAGAAGACGTCTTTATTTACTGCTTTGTTAGGCGTTGTAATTCAGGAGTCTGAACTGCCAGAAATCAAACTTTGAGGTGTTATTGTGTAACAAGAGTGTGACATTTATGCTCTTTTATCGCAAGTGTTCTTATTTTCAAAGAAGTTGCTCAGTTGGGGTGCCTGGGTGGCTCAGTCAGTTGGGTGGCCAACTCTTGGTTTCGGCTCAGGTCATGATCTCGGAGGTGTGGGATAGAGCCCTGTTTTGGGCTCTGCACTCAATGGGGAGTCTGCTCGAGATTCTCTCTCCTTCTCCCTCTGCCCCTCTCTACCCCCGCACTCTCGCTCTTTCTCTAAAATAAATACATAAATCGTTAAAAAACGACAACAACAAAGAAGTTGTTCAGTAATTCATTCTTTTCTTAAAGTTTTTTTTTGTTTTTTGTTTTTTTTGTTTTTTTGTTTTTTTAGAGGGAGAAAGAGCAGGCGGAGGGGCAAAGGGAGAGGAGAGGGAGAATCTCAAGTAGGCTCCATGCCCGGGTCCACAGAGCCCCATGTGGGGCTCGATCTCATCACCCTGAGATCATGACGGGGTTCATGACCTGAGCCAAAATCAAGAGCTGGCCGATTAACCACCTGAGCCACCCAGGGGCCCCTCAGCAATCCATTCTTATTTCTTTACTTGTAGGTTTCTGATCCATTCCACTTCACTCCCTTGATTTCTGCAGGCAATGTGATTAACATGATAACTTTGAGAAGTAAAGAAATAGTACACTTTTTAGGGTAAGGTGAGAGTCTTGAAAATCCATCATAGGGACGGAAGCAAAAATATATAGTCAAATTAGAACATTTCCCTGGACTTCCAGTTTTTCCCTAGATTTTGAAGAGGACTCTTGCCTTACTGAACTCAATGAAAAGATTTAAAAAAATTGTGAAGCTATTTATATTAAGTGTTCAGAAAAGTAACATCTGATCATCTTTTCTCCCTTTCCCCCAAGGGCAAATCAGCATAATTCACAATCTGTGATAGTTAGGATAGGGATTGTGTTGAAATTTACCTTTTCCCTATCTCTGAAAATAGAGATTTTTTAAGCAATAGAGATTTTAGTTTTCTAAGAAAACAGTGTTTAAGATTGTTGGGGAAGGAGGGCACCTGGGTCGCTCAGTTGGTTAAGTATCTGCCTTCAGCTCAGGTTGTGATCTTGGGGTCCTGGGATCCAGTCCGAATCAGGCTCCCTGCTTAGTGGGGAGCCTGCTTCTCCTTCTGCCTGCCGCTCCCCCTGCTTGTGCGCTCACTCTCTCGCTCTCTCTCTCAAATAAATAAATAAAATATTAAAAAAAAGATTGTAGGGGAAGGAAAAGGGAGAACGATGTTTAACCTAAAGGAGGGGGGAAACCTTTTTAAATACTTTAAAATACACATAACTGATAAGCTACTGATAATTCTTATTTTGAAGTCAGTTCTTAAGAAATTCTGTTAACACTCTGAAATCTCAGTCCAAACTACATAAAAATACTCCATGAGGATTCATAGTTTCAGAGAATTCAGATCAGTTGTCTATTTCCCAGTAGGTCTGAACTGGTGAAGTTTTACAAAATAAACATCTTTAGCTTTCTAGAATTACATTTTTTACTTGTTTGACTTGTTAATTTTTGTAATGTGTTTATACAATTAAAAATACTATGTCAGAGCTAGGTCTATTTGTTACAGATTATTTTTGGATAAAAAGAGTTTGCAAGAAAGTGTCGATTTTACAGCAGTCAAGGTTACTGCAGACTAAAGCAGAAATTCAGGCATAAACTGGTCTTCCACCAGTTTTCCACATCATCATCTGAGGACATGGTTAATGAGTTCCAAAATTCATTCACAACACTGTTAATCTTTTAGGAATCTCATAACCTTGCCTGATCTTTCCATAATCGTGAGAAAAACCTTGACAAAATTAAAACCAGTTGTCATGTCCTGCCTTCTTCCTTTCTTCTAGTTATTCACTTTCTGTTTTCTTTTCTTTCTTTCTTTCTTTCTTTCTTTCTTTCTTTCTTTCTTTCTTTCTTTCTTTCTTTCTTTTTTTTCTTTCTTTCCTTGAAACAATCAAAAGACTCCACGTTTTCAAATTCCATAGAAGACTAATAATTGAATAATTTTCTCACATCTCTGTTTGCACTTTCGCAGTCTGGTTGCATTGATTTGTGTCTCATAAGTAGACATTTCCTTTGGTGGTTACAAATCAATGCTATAGAACAAACCTGTCAGCACACTCCCACCTCCCCTGCTCCCCACTTTGGAGTTTGAGAAACAAAGCAGTTTTCTTTTTAAAAATTAATTTCATTGGTTAGTTAGTAATATACTAAAAGAAGAGAAAGCCCCCGAGTTTTTTTTTTTTTTTTTAAACCAATTCGTGGGAAAAAGAACTCCTCCCAGGCTGGTCTCTGCTCCTTTCTCACCGCCTAAAGCAGAGAACTGCCTAGTGGGAGAGCGGCGCTCGGCTGCCACGGCTCCTGGTGTGCTCTGTTAACCCAATTAAGGTCCTCGCCTTCATACATCACAGGGCTGCCCAAAGCAACACACTGTGATGTCACAGTCAGATATGATTTCATGGCAGGAAAAAAACAAAAAGGCAGAAAAGGTTGAATGTATTCTGCTTTTATTCAAATCTTCTAAGAGAGGGCAAAAGGGAAGATACTTTTTTTTCCAAAAGAAAGAGAGCACAAGCTTTCTCACGTGAATGTGAAAACTCAGTTCTGAAGGTACCCTGGTGCTTTCACCCCAAGTGGATAAGTATGAATAAAGAAGCACAAAGAAGTACTATCATCAATCTGAATGCTCTTACCCACACTTAGCTACAGGTAGAAAGCGGGCAGGCATGATTTGATTTACCTAGATTAAAAGAGCAATTTTCGGTCCTCTTTTTTTTTTCCTTTTAAAAAATAGCCAATCGATTTTGGCCTCGCTATTGCTGAGTGTACCAGGTCCATTTCAATACACCGCTGATTAAATGGTATGTTCATGGCTGAAGGCACTACAGCAGGAACAAGCAGAAGCTGCTGAAGGAATGGAGACGGGAAACCAAAGCCCTCAGCTCCAGAAAGCCGACAGGCTTACCCTGCGTTCGGTACTCCGTGAAGGCCACAAGTACCAGCCCTTTGCCAGTGGACTGCAGATAGCACACTTGAACAAGCTGAAGTATGATTCTGGGCATTGGAAACCTGGGATTCATTTAAGCTTTTTAATTCTGACCTTAAGAATTAAAGGAGGCATAAATCAAAGTCCTTTGATTTTTTTTTAAAAATACGGATGGGGGACTATAATATTGTGTCCTAAGTTGCAATGACATCAGAAATGAAGGTGGAAATTGGCTTCGCAGAAACTGGCCTATTAAACTGCACTATGAAAAAGTTACATTTTCATAAGTTACAGTTAGAGAGTCATCTACCTGAAGGGGATCTAGTTAGAGACACTGGTTGGTGAAATTGCATGAAAAAGAAACAAAGAAAGAATATAGGACTTTAATGTAGAGTGACTCTATGTTGGGATTCACTCGGCAGCCCACAGAAAAGTGAGAAGATCTCCAGTAGTTCTGGGCAATAACCATCTGGATTATCATGAGAAAGTACAACCTTAACCAAAGTGTGTGGCTGGAAAAATATGCCAGGGAGGGACTCCTTCAGGTCACTCTTTAAAGAGACCTAAGAGCCGCGGATGTTTCTTCAGAAAATGCAAAGTCCACCTGACAGGTGAAGCTGTAGTTCCAAAATGGATCCCAGGACACAGGAATTGGATCTGGGAATTGGTGAAATCCAGTTTTAAAAAGTGAACCTATTTTTTTGTTTTTTCCTTGTGCCTACTGCTTCCTCCCTCCCCCCTCCTCTCTCTTTTTTTTCTCTCTCATTATTGTTTACTTAATCTGAATCTTGGCCTTAATGGACACTGAAATGTGTCCAGAGGTACTATTAAGATAAGAAATTTCAGGAAGAAAGATTTAATGAGGGGCTTAGGAGTTTTGGGAGGAGGAAGAGAAAATTATTTAGAGAGAAATGAGGGAAAAACTAAGTTAAATATCAGAATCAGCATGATGGCTGTCGATGGGCTTGTGAGAGACACAGATGGTCTGCATTCTCCAGAACAAAAACAAACAGGAAGTAACAGGGCCAGAGCCCCCTCTCCCCTCCATTCCTCCCTCTCGGGTAAACTGGAAAAAAAAAAAAAAACAACAAAAAACAAACCCAAAACCAAAAACCAAACCCGAAATGCGTTCAGATCAAAAAGTTTTCCTTTAAGTGCTGGGAAGTGACCAAAGTAAAAGAAATATGGGAGAGCTAGGTCTAGCAGGTAAAATGTCAAAGGGACATCAGATTTGGGGGGTGGAAGAGAAATTGGGAATTAAACCTGCACGCTTTGGAGAAAAGTCAGACTCTGTAGCTAACTAATGTAGCAGACAGGTGGCAAATTTGAATTCTGGAGGAGAAGGAAGTGCTTCATTTTGGGCAGTCCATTTTCTGAAGGAGGGTTGGGAGGTGCTGGGGTAAATGACTACTCCGCGGTGCAGAGGGGGACAAGTGTCTTAGAGGAGAGCAGCAGAGGTAATAAACTAGGGAGCTGTCTGGGGCACACTAGTCAGGCTTTCAGTTTGGATGGTAACACGCTCTCAGGACACGGTTATGACTTCGAAAAAACCGTCGCTGGAACGGATGGCTATTTGCAGGGTTAAAAACTTCAAGCTCTTCCATTCCTGAGTCTGAATGCCCAAGTTCAGCAAGCGTGTACACACAAAGCAAAAAAAAAAAAAAAAATCCACAAAATGGGGGGTTCGGGGCCAGAGAGGAGGTTCGTGAAATGCACCCGTCACCTCCTTGCCCACAGCCCCAAACAGCACAGAGTTCTGGCAGGGTTACTGCCAGTGAAACCGGAGATTTACAAGCCTTCCTACAGAGATAAACCACCCCAGGTCCCCTATGACTCCAGGCAGCAGTGAGGACAGTTTTCATGTTCCAAAACTAATTGGACAGTAAGGAGTGTCTGTATGAGTGAAAAGGGGGTGGGAGTGGAGGATGGAAATAAAAGGGAAAAAAAGTGTCCTTGTTGAAAGTTTTAAATTACAGGCTCAGTAAAAAACTGGCATTCCACCACATCCGGTCTAGTTACCAAATGGAAAAATAGGGTCATTAACATGTTTATTTGAATTACATTAGTCCTTCTCTTTCATATTTAATTTATTCTGTTAGAAAAAAAAACACAACACTCTGCATGTTGGTGAAAGGCGGGAGTGTAATGGATGGGGGAGCTGAAATGCAATGATCTTTACCCATTATCTACCCCTCTAAGGCTTTTCAGAACTTACTAGTATCATGCAGGGATCCTGCTCCTTAGGAAGAAGGGAAGGGTGCAGAAAGATGTAAGGTACAGCTGCCTCTCAGTTATTAAAATAATATTGGAACACGTTTGAATTAAGGAGTGGGAGTGGGATTTGCCTATGGAAAGGAAGTTCAGGAAAAGAAGACAATGACCTCCTCTTTGGATTGAATGTCCACACACAAGGTTGATCCTGGGCTTACTGGATGTTCTCCACAGGGTATGGATGTTGTAGAACTCAGGGAAATCTCTGTGTTATTGGTATTCCAGGTGTTAAAAGGTCACGTCTTCGGGATGATCTCATGAGCCTTGCCATTGTCCAAAAGAGTTCAGATTGACTTTAGTAGAAAGCAAGGATAATGTGATACATTCAGGGGAAAATGGAAGAAAGTCTATTGTTGGTGTCCAGAGATGACCTGGTTATCATGTGGTGGTGACAAGAAAAGGACATAAAACTTAGTATCACTAGACCATCCTTGCTCTGTGACTTACTAGCTACACTGGTATACAGAATTTAGTCAGTTTTCCTCATCCATAAAATGGGCACATGCACAGAGTTGGGAAGTGAGACGGTCTATGTAAAAGTGTCCTCTAAAGCACTGTACGCCTGTAAGACATTCCTGCTTCCTGAAGACTGTGGTGTCCGGTACAGGCCAAACAGTTTGCCAAACGTGCTTAGAAACGGGATTGGAAACAAAGCAGAAAAGGCTCTGACAAAGCTGAGGGGGACTCGGATCTCCTATCTCAGTGCTGACTGGTTGTATGACTCGTTACCAGCAGGGATTTCTCACTGGGGATGTTGACCTTGGGTTCACAGACTGCCTCCACAGTAGTTGCCACCTACTCACAATGAGTCATATAAAGTTCAAATCTTACTTCGTGCTAGCAGCGCTAATGTAGAAGTAAGTAGTTTCGGGGGTTTTAGTGGCAGATTTCTGCTGGCACTGTGGAAATGGTAGCCCCAGCTTCTCACTGCAGCACAGATCAGCTAGAACCAATCTAGACTTGGCTCTGGGCCCCTGAGAGTGCCAAGTCCAAGTTCCAATGGGACCAACTGGCTAGGCCAGCATTGTCTTGTACCTCTTCTTTAGGATCTCCAAAACGAGTGACAAATTTCAGTCTCTACCTTTTCCTTAAGGCGAGTTTCTCACTCTGCTACAGACAGAATCACATTTGCCGTTACCATTCTTCCTTTTGGTCATGTTGATTGAACATTTTGCCAGCTCCTTGTAAGCTGAACCTTGGCCCAAATATAATTGCATTCACATCAAGATGATTCTGGTTAGAGCCCAAAGCCTCCTTAGGATATAATTTTGACAGAGGAAGGGGAGAGTTAAGTCACAACAGCTCTGGAAGAAGCCAGCGGCAGCCCATGCATAGTACAATGTTTCTGGATGGAGTGCTTCGGTGTATGCATACATGCATGCCTAGACACATACACATGGACAGGAGAAAGCTCAGAATCAATGAGATAACCATGATATAAGATGAAGATTCCCATTCATAAGGATCAAATCCAGAAATGGATATTGTACATGTCTACAAGGTAAGGAAAGGCTTGGGTAAAGTGAATATAGATTTGTTTATCCAGTTCTAATATATGTGAATTAGAAGTCATCTTATTCCTCTTTAAAAGAAAGGGTTTAAGACAAAGTAAAAAACTACTTGACACAGTAGGCAGTAAACTTATTAAAATTTGTTAACGGTGGATGACAGAAACAGTATCACAAAGGTTTAGCTAAACTCATGGATAATAAGTCGATAGTGGTTTTCTCATGGAAACTCAGATGTCTGGAGGAAAGTCACCCCAATTCTTGAAGTTAGCAACCAGGACAATTGTGTCTTATATCACAAGTTCCTGGGCCTGTAATCAGAAGGTGAATGTTGAACTGAAAAGATTTAGGGGACTGACCCAATGGGGGCTTTTCTTATAACCATACAGTCTTAAGAAATTCGGGGCCAACTGAGGTGCTGATTTGAGGCATGCTGGGCCCAGAAGTGCCACAAATTCTTGCACCTACAGCCCCACGTCATACTGCCTAAGTCATGCCACTCCCTCTCTGCAGCAATGGTGATTATCTCCATGTTACAGATGAGAAAACAAAGGATCAGAGAAGTTCAGAGAGGAAAAGTAATTTGACAAGACACACAGCTGTGGAGACAGACCTGGGATTTGAACTCAGGATTATCTGTTTCCAAAGTTATCCTACTATACTGTTTCTGTTTTCTGCCCAGTAGACTGAGTAACCTGTTAAAGCTGTATGAAGTCTTGTTCTTCGTTTCCCCCAGTATCTAAACAGTGTGTGCAGTAGCTTCTTGCTAAGAAACCATGTAAACATCTACAGCTTTACCTTAAGATGTCTCCAGCTCTCATTAAGAGGGAACCAGAGAAGCAAGCAGATCATGAGAAGGTAAAAACACGTAGCTAGCAACACGTGCAGCTATGGATTGCCAGAGAGGACCACAGACTACAATGTAAATGAATAGCAACTTTCTCTATCAGCTCATCTAGAGATTCATTCTTAGTTTTCCTAACCTAAACTCACGTATTTCAATGAAAGTAACATCCAGGAAGTGAGTGAATATCATGGATCCAAAAACCTCCTTGATTGACGAGTTCTAAGGTTGAATGAATTATCAAAATGGGAGATGAAAAGTTTAAGAAATGTCTGGGTGGTGAGGAGAAGCACTGGGAGGACAAGAGAAATTAGAGAAAAATCCAGAGTTTACTTTCCCAGACTCTGGGTGACTTAATCCTCCTGAGCTTGGTTTTCTCTACGTTCTGAAGAGTTTGAATTCAGTTGCAGGAGGTTTTGTGATGCAAGAGTGTTGCTAGCCTAAAGGCTGTGATAACATATTTAAGGAGCTTTCTGTCCCTCATAACAAAAATAAAAAGCCTTTCAGAATTATTTATGCCTTTGAACATGTTGGTGAATACTTGTATCTTAAATTCTGGCCTTGTAAAATGAGGCCATTTTAGAAAATATATTCAAAATTATTGTATATGTTTACAATGAATAGGAGCCATTTATGCATATTATGAAAAATTCAGGTAAAAGTAAAGGCATCTGTAATCTTTTTGCAGGGTTCTCTTCCTTTTCCTTTACATTTCTGCTTCCTTTCTTTTCTTCCTCTCACCCCCCCCTCCCCAAAAACCAGGATTTTAGCACAGGTGGAACAGGTTTCTGTAACACTGACTGGCAACTCATTGCTTTCATCAATTTCCCCTCAGAGCTGGACTCTCCAAATAGTGACGATCCTTGGCCGGTGAAAAATCAGTGTGGTTTGATATTATTTAGAAAGGACTGATATAATTCTCTGAGCAGAAATTCTTTCATTCTTTAAGAACACTTCCTACCTGAAGACTTACTTTCCCTCCCCACAGATTTTACAATCTCACTGCAAGAGAGGCCTGGGATTGTGGCATTATGGAGCCTGGCCAGGCTATGTCATGATATCACTGCTTAACTGAACTAAAGGAACTGATCAGTGCCAAAGAAGAAAGAGAGTATGAGAAAAATATCAGGGGTTATTGTCTAGACCCAGAAAAAAAACTCCCCAAAGAAGGCCTTAAATGTATTAAAAGGCTCACAACATGTACTGACTGGACTCCCTTCTCCTTCTAGGCAGTAATCTTGACTATAATACTTAATTTTCCTAGCCTCTTCCTAATGATAAAAGCCCAATGAAGAGTGGTTAGCTCAGCCCCTGGGATTGAATCCTGACAACGCTAAGTTGCTGGGGTTGGTCTCTGCTTGGCTCATGTCCTTTGACTTGGGGGAGGAGGGGTGTCTAGCAGACAGAGCATTAGAGCGATGACCAGCAGCTCTGAGCTCTTGGTTCTGGCTCTTGATGCTAATTAGATGTGTTGGGCAAAATGGACAAAATGACTGAACTGTCTAGGCTAAATGCTTTCCCCTGCAAAGTGAAGGACTCCTTTCAAATCTAAAGTTCTGATTTTGTGAGTCTTGTCTGGCTGGTTTTCTTGGTCAGAACGTGGGTTTCATGAGGTTAACATCATAAATTCAGTTCTCATACAAATAAGATGGCTCTTTATAGTGCTTCACACATAGTACTGGCTCAATAGATATTTGTTCAATGAATAAATGTCTTGGTATAAAGAAAAACTCTATTTCATAGTCAAAGATTCTAATTTAGGTTAAAATGGAGAGCTGTCAAGAGAGACCCTAGGGCTTGGTACCAGTGCATCTGAGCCCCTGGGAAAAAGAATTCAAAACACGGGTCTCGCTGACGTCCAGCCGGTGGTACTGCTATGGCTAGTGGCGGTTACCATTTGTTACTCCTCAGATCAGCTGAGAGTACACGTCCCAAAACCCAAAGACATTACAGTAATCCTAAGAGAATTCCCTGAATTTAAGATTACACAAACAGCTCATCAATTCCTCATGTTTGAGTGAGGTATGCAAATTACAGATATTTTCCTCTCCATTTCTCTTGTGGGAAAAGAGAAGGCTGCTTCCACTGCAGGTCACCTTAGTTCCTACAGACATGGGAAACAAGTCAACCAGTATTAAAGCTCTACCTCTTTGTAAAATACTTGAGCATAGACTTTGCCTGTGTTCAGGATCCCCAGTGGTTCAGGCAGTGATCATGTGCCTCAGCTAATGAGAATCATGTCATAAAAGGACACATAAACATATAAAGTAACTGAGACAATAGTATCAACCACCTGATCAGTGTGGTCAGATATACCATAATTTGAATTCTTTGGCTATCCTTTAAAAACTAACTAAAAAGAGGAATTAGAACCGGAAAGATGAACACTCAAGCACTGGAACAAGTAACCTGGGGTCATAAATGTTCTTTGACATCTTCAGTGTGCGTACAACAACTAGGGTTTTGTTTTGGGTCCCATGAGTGGATCGTGGTCCCCTTCTCCTCTCCTACCAGAACCTGGCCAAGTACAGATGTTGAGGGTGAACGCCAGTCGCACGGTGTTGACAGAGCTCCTCTCACGGCCTGCAGAACTGATCTACTGAGTGTCCCATCTCCTGGTCAGCAGCGACAAGTAAACACTGGTTTTATTTTAGTAGCCCTGCTGTAATTCCGCAGGCAGCTGTCCTTACTGCACACAAGCAGTCCCTCTTCTCAGGGGGTTGTAACTCAACCATCAAAATACCAAAATATGCTCTGGTTTGAAACTTGGTGCACAGAGTCCCAAGCCCCAGAATGACTGTGGTTTGCTTCCAAATTTAAGAAAATACTGAGTTTTGTAGGTTATTTATTTACTGTTTTCACCTATGTTTGAAGAGTCTTTTAAACTTTCCATAGGAAAATGTACTAAAAAAGACATGCCATTTTAATACCTTTAATGATTCATTCTGAATTTCAGCACGCCACTGAAAGGACCAAATGGTGGGAAAAAAAAAGAGTTTATTTGTTTTATTTTCTTACCAAATACAGATGTTTTGACCACTTGGGTCCTCATCAGTGTTCAAAATATTGGTGTGTTGTAACATAATAAAATAAAGGCGCTAACTTCTTTGTTTTGTTCCTTTCAGTGATGTGCAGAATGGATTAATGAGTTCTTGTTTTTGGCCCCTGTATAACTCAAAAACTCATTTCAACTTAAATAAATTAAGTAAGTAATTAGTTCATAATATGGCCTAATCACCTCTGGTATTTTGAAACAAACAAAAACACAAAAATGGCTGTTGCACCATTTGTACTTAATTACTTCCATATAAAATACCCGTGTGGATTTTATTACAGGTGACATAAATTTCAAGTCTAAGCTTTGTTTGCTATAGAAACCTGGGCTATGGGATTGTGTAGACTCTCTACCCTTCCCTATTATTTTCCTAAAGAAAGACAGTCTATGGAACTGCATTCTTGCTTTCTTAATTGGCAAAGGAAAGCACTTTATTTCAAAAACTCTGGAGAATAGGTTACTTCGTACAGAGGCTCAAAGGATGTTAATAGAAAATAGTATCATTTCTAGAATTTTTGCAATGTTCAATTTTTGCTCTTAGCGTCTGAACAGTTCTTGTTTGCATACATGTCTATCTGGGGATTGCTCTTGGTGATCGGGACAGCTTATGGAAATCCTTCCAGATGAATATACCCAATAGAGCAAAAAATTGTGCTATGTCTCTAATGTAAGGGGAAAAAAAAGACTTTTTAACAACTGTGTAATTGTGAGTTCTAGCCTTAAAGGAACTTTCTTGGCTTAGATTTCTTCCAACCTCCCTCTCAGATACTTAATAATCAAAGTATATGCCAAGAAACTAATGATGCAAACCAGAGTATTGCACATGAACTTGGACCTCTTTTCCATTGTGTAGTGTGTACAGTGTGACTAAGATTGGATCTGGAAAGTCAATGACAGAGAAGAGACAATACAGCATGACATACAGCAAGGTGCCACTATCTTGGGGAGATTCAAAGACACATTTCCTATCCTTCATAAATGGGGATAAATAGACCCAGTATAGGTTCTGAAGTTTCTAGGCTATTCTGACAACCAGCTGCAAAAGGAAGAAGGATCAAACCTTCATTAGTAAATATCCAAGTCATTTGCTTGGCATGAATCTACTGCCATGTCAGCTGCACACTCACAGTTCTCCAGGTGATATTTGATATTATCATGCATTTGTAGTACCTTTTGAGTTCTGACGCAGAAACTGAAGCACAAATAAAAATTTTCCCAAGCTGTGACAGCTTTATGGATGTCACTCATTTTAGAATTTAGACCAACTTTCCTTTGGATGTTTAACCTGGGAATGCTTCTCCTTTAGCTTTCTGACTCATGCAAATCCTTCCAGTGCAGTGCTGCAAACTTTGTTAATTGTAGCCATTCATTCACTTAGTGATGCCTTATACATAGTAGAAGCTCGATAAACACTTGCTTTCTAGAATAGAACTAGCCTTATCGTAAGGGAAAAGGGGGTGCATAATAGATTTCTAGATGAACCTGAAGGAGCACTAATAGATGTTGACTATATTAAAAAAAATCAAGCAGTGAAAACAGTTGGTTTCTGATACAACTTCCCAGGGGAAGTAGGGAAGTTTCATTACTCAGGGCATTTTAAACTATAACAGACAAAACACTAGTGGGGTATGTTGAAATAAAATATGCGTAGTCCGTCTGTGAATTAGTGTTTACTTTCAATATAATTATAAGTGAAGCAACACTGTAATGGGAATTTTTCATACACACCAAAGCTATGGCTACTATGTTTCCACATCGACCATATGTTGCACATATTGGTTGGCGTGGATGTGTATCCCTACTGCCCTCTAGTGGATGAAATGTAAGACCTACCTGATCAGACCGATCTAACAAGCTACCATGGCTTGGGGGTATATCAATCCTTAATCATTTAGGGTAGAAAGAAAATAGCTGTGTTGATGCATTTTCCATCAAATTATAAAATTGAAGGGCATTAAAAACAACAGAGTCAAACTCTGTAATTAAGACTGCCATTTAATGTTTGTTCGCACACGGTATTCATTTCTGTGTATCCCTGCCAAAGATCCATTGTGTAATGTTGTCCTCACATGACATTAAAAACACCAGTTCCCTGGAAAATGTAGAAAAGAAACCATGCTGCCTTGAAATACATGGAGTTTACTTTTGGAAACAGAAAATTAATACAGATGCAGTAAGATAATTTGGAACACAAATAATGGCCAGAAGAAACTTGAAAATCAGGACTGCTCCTTAAATCTAAGCAAGCATATTAGCAATCTATGGGTATGCTGGCTGAGACTCAGAAGAGGGCAGGCAAAACAGGCTTCAGAACAGGGAAGCTGATTTGAAAAGGACAGACTAAACACACTCTTATCTATAGTAACGGGGCAAGAAAGTAAGTCTAAACACACATTTGGTGCTGAGGTATATATTTAATGCTATCATATTTAGGCTGCTATTCAGGTATAGAATCCAGATGCTCTACTCTACAGTAAAGAAAGATATGGATCTGTATAGTTCTGTGGCATTTTGTCATTAAGTCGAAGGATAAATCTGAAGGCAGATCTCTTTGTATAATATTAATTATTTTAAAGGATCTAGATTTTGATCACTAAATTTAAGTCTCAAACTTAGCATGGGAAATAATTCTCCTAAAATACTGAGAGGACACAATTGTACAATCTGAGTTGCAAAAACAACTGATATACTGGGTCGAGTAAATGAAATCTGAATGAAGACAGACATACCCAAAGCATGCCTCGTGCAGCAAGCCAATGGCCATTATTGTGAATGTTGAGGAAATAGATGGACTAATTATTTAGATATCATAAATTATTAGAAGCTGGTGATGTGGGGCTAGATGTATAGTTGAGGGGAGGCGGACCTAGTTGGGCATGGAGTCAGACTGCTCCCTTGGAGTTAGTGACAGTTTTTACACTACCTGATCTGGCAAGGAGTGATGGTTTAGCTATCAAAGGTAGATTCCAAAGGACTTCTCCTTTTCAACTTAAAAAAAAAAAAAGGCAACAGACCTACCTAGAGAAAGTGAAAAATCTCTTTCAGGAAATCTCTCATTACCTGAGTGACCTAGAAGAAAATCTGACCGAATAAATATCCAGGAAGCTTGGTTTTCATCTCAACCAGATTTCCATACAGCAATTAGCATCTCTATAGACAGGTGACTGGTAGCCCCGGAAGAGCTGGGGGTAAGCAGTATGGGTGGGCCACAGGGCAGAGATACAGCCCATTTCCTACTTAGCACCACGGACAGAGCTGTCAGAGGAAAGAAACATCCTTGGGAGTTAGAGATCTACCCAAAGACATCAGTGCTGCGTTTTAAAGATGCGTCTTCTCCCCAGTATGACTGGTTTGTGGAATTGTGTTGGAATTGTGTTCCACTGCCTCCCTGTAGTCCAGCCGTTGGAGCTGAACAGGGCTAGCTCTAAATAAAAAGATGGCTTGCCCACCTGTACACGTGGATGAAGGCAAGGTTGACATAGGAGAATGATGTCTCCTTGACCTTTCTCTGTCACGTTCTGGTTTTTGAAAAATCACACTGGTCTGAGGAATAATATCCAAGCTTTTCCATGACAAGATGAGGCCACGTGTATTTCAGCCTTCAGATCTCTAGGACACAGAGATTGCTATGGGGCAGAACTAAGGGAGAGAGTAAGTAAAGACAACTTTAAAAGGAAGTCAAGAGCCTCTATTCCATCTCCTGTCATGGCAGATCGCAAATCAGACCTTCTTTTCCCTCGCAGTTCTGGTCTTGACAGGGTGAAAGGACTATTTGGTTCTGTAACTGAAGAACAGAATCTGGGAAATTAATCCCTCTCACACATGAGCAGTGAGTGGGTCTCCTTTTCTGCCCTGCTGACCCTTGATGTAGAGACCTCGTGTTATGAAAGAAAGCATCCTGGCACAAGCTGTCTGGCCTTAAATCTCACTGTCACTTGCTGAGGATTTGGAGTCAAAGCTTTCACCATTTGATTGTTAATCAGAAACTTATTATTTCTGAAAGAATCTGATGGTAGGAAACTTCTGGGTTGCAGTTTTCATATATTTTTTGGGGGGGTTTTCTTTTATATCTTTTGTTTCGTAGCCCTTTCTGTCCACAAGGAAGTTTATGGACGGTATAAAGGGAGGTGGAAGCTGGAATTTCTGTCAGCTTAGTATACATGTGCGCCAAATGGTAAAGTCCTTACTTTAAACCCCAGCAAGACAAGATAAACTCTGTCTGCCCAGCAGCCTTTCAGAGGCATTAAGGGTAAGAGAGAAGGTAAGTAATTCACTATGCGTCCCCATTTCTATAATGGGGAAGGACGTCTTGATACATTTACAATACTCCTCTGGGGATATTTCATCAGTTATACCTAAACTCTAATGGACAATAATTGATTTGAACTTTCCACTTAGCACAAAGCTGTAAACAGCTTCACTGCAGCCGGCAGCAATGAGCCGACGTTTTGTAAAGTGGAGAGAGATTCAGAAAACTTTTGTACTGGGTCAGGCCGTAGCCTAACAGCTTTTGTATCCAGGGAAGAAACAGTTTGTCCTCCTGGTTTTAATAGCTGGGCTAATCGAGTTTCAAGCCTGCAGTAGGTATAGGTTATCTTTTGAAGGCATTCCATTTTAACCCCTCACTATTATGATGGTTTTACAATCTGCCATAAAAATGCACTCGTGATTTAGACATACATCAAGACACACTCAGAAACATAACTCTCAGAATGCTAATTTCCTGATGAAGGGGAAAAATAAGACATTATAGTCATTTTTAAGACTGCATTTGTTGTTTTCTAAACTCTCTGTGGTTGGTGAACCTCTCAAGGAAAATACTCCCTCTCCCTCAACATCCCTCATCTGGTTGACATCTGTCTCTTATCCTCCACACCTACCCCCACTTTGCTTCTGCCCGTATCATCATGCCATCTCTCACAGGATGGCCAGAAGAATAATCTGCTGCAAGGAATGGGCCGAGCGTGAGTGTATCTCTGTCCCACAGCTTCTGTAGCCCCCTCCCTAGCCCTGGTGAACAAGCAAGTGGACAAAGTTTGGAGGAGTTCTTGTCCTTTCTAAATCTGTTTTCTCTCTCCCTCATGCATGACAGCAGGGTAAAAAAATGAAGAGATATAGAAGACTAAGTACAGTTTGTGTAGACCACTGGATCTTCTGCTCCAACTGTGGCTTTCCTGCCTTGTCCTGGGGATTTCTCACAATGGGATTCAGGGCACACCAGGAAGCTGCTCTAAGGCAACAAAGGGCAGAGGGGCCCCTCTGGAGTTGTTGCTGCCACTTCTCTGGTGTCCAAGATCGACAAACCTCATGGTAGTGAAGTAGGACCTCCTATAGTCACCAGTGAGAGCTCTGGGAAAGCCATTGTAGTCTGACGTGTGAGGAACCCACAGAGAGAAGGTATATTTTGTGGATCTATTGCTCTCTGTCATTCCCTTATGTGAGTTTGACACAGAATAGGAATTTTTTGGTAATTCCGCTAATGAGATTATGAGAGCAAAAACACTTCGTTGTCAGAAAATAGGTTTACCCTCCACCCCGCCATTGTGGCTCCCTTTCTAGAAATCTACAGGAAAAACAGGGTACAGTCAGACATTTTATAAGATGTTGTCCAGATTCTGAAGTGGATTAAAATCAAACTAAACATAACTTGCTCCACTTGGCCCTTGAAACAACGCTCTGTAGATTCCAGACATGAAGCCTGGTGTTGGTCTTGATTTTACTCTTGATTATACAGGTAACAGTAAACAAGGCATGCAAACTTGCAGAGCCTTAGCTTTCCCATTTCACATTTGGGGAGCATGATATCTGTCCATTCATATTTACTCATACTTATATTCATGTACTGGTGAAATGAATGAAATTATATGATAGCTACCAGACAAAAAGTTGTTATATATACTTAAGGTCAGTCACAGTTAGAGTGTCGTGACCAATGACTGGTCAAAGTTCACTGCATTTTATCCTGTTTGGTAGAAATGGTGTTTCCTGTCTGACGGCTGCAAGCACCTGGCCCTACCCATAAGGCAAACCCTTTTCTTCCGTGGTCAAAGGGTGACATTTTAATATTTGATCTTTGAATCAAAATTAGCATTTTCAAGTTGGGTTTTACCGATGTTTAAAGTTTACTTAGCTTTCAGTTAAGTCACCAAGACCCTCTTTCAACATCGAGCTGCCATGGAACGTTCTTGAACCATAAACTTTCATACAACGGTACCCAGTGACTTTGAATTATTTTCTCAATGATCAACAGCTTAACAATTATTAGTTTGTGAGGTGTTTATATGACAGACCGTCACTGTATCAGGTTCAGCTCTCATAAATTTCACTAATCATAACGTGCTTTATAAATAAAATGATGACAAAAGTTAACAAGAAATGAAAAACTTAAATTCACCCTGTGTTTTACATCAACCTTGGGATTCAAAGTTCTATAATTAATGGAAATGGGGAAAGCTTAGAGAGGGTTCAGGGCAAAGGGCAAAGAACTTTCTTCCCTTTCTTGCCCAAAATATTTTAAGAGGTGATTTGATAATGGTAATCAGTAAGATGATGTGTTAATAGATGTTCTTTATCTATAATTCTGATTAAACATTTAAAAAGGGGGCTTAAGAAGCATCGGGGATTTGGTTTAGTTATAAAATTCTGACATATTTCAGGAGATGTTAAATCCTCATATGAAATACTGTGACGTCCTATTATAAGTTTTATGAAATACATTTGGTCTCCTTTTGTCTGTGACAATTTAGGTAAAGTGTTGCTAGAAGGCAGGGCAGCTGAACCAAATGAGTTCTAGACTTTGACTTTTTATAAAAATTAAAAATGAGTCGTAGAGCTTATCTTGAAATACTCTTTCACGAAAAGCATATATGGGACACAATGACTGAAACAGCCTGTATGCTAAGTTGACTACTGTCACGGGGAACCAATCCCATACGAACTGTTTTGATTCCATTATTGATCAGTCTTTATAAATGCTTGGCAGAGGTCAAGGAAACAAATTTAATACCTATAAAACAAATTAAGAGATTTTCTTGTTTGCTTTAAAAAATGACATTTACTGATTTTTTTCCTTTATAGTATTCAGCTGTATGCAGCCATATTATAATTGTCATACAATAACCTTAATTCAGGGACACATCTTTTAAAACAATGTATTATTCAGCAACCTCAGGTAAACATGTAATTGAGGAGTAGAAAAGATGCACACAGAGACAAGTAATCATAGATACAAAGCATGGTAAATTTCTGTGCCATGCACTTCACACCCCAACTCATTTCGCAGGGAAATAGAGAAGGGGCAGAACCATGTCTATTATGATAATTCACAAAGGGAGGCCATATAGATATGCATGCAGAGTCTCTCCCCACCTCCCCACGTACATGCCAGGATTTCAACTCTGCGACACTGAGTCCCTTCATTTAGCCAATTAGTCTTTCCAGCTTCATGTAATGCACGCCAAGAAGAAGGAGAAATAGAAGTGCTGACGTTCACTGCTTTGAAAGTTGCTATTCTAATGCCAAAGCTGCCTCTTGAGCAATTTCCAGAATGTATTAACATGGGAGCATAGCTCTATTCCTAAAGACATAGATCACATTATGCAGGGGAGCCCCCTTCAATGTGTCACAGTAGCGCAGAATCTCCTCCATCCCTTGGAAAACCTTAACAGTTGTAGTTAGCATGGGCTCAAGTTTATGGTCTTTTCTCAGGCAAAACCTAGGAGGTGTTCCTGAAGAAAAGGGGCCAACTTAAAAATATTTAGCAAGCAAAGCATGTTTTCTGAATTATATGTTGGCGGAGCCTTTGCACGGCTGGACTGAAGAAAGCCAGTCAAGGTCCAAAGCAAACCAGTTTCTCAGTTTAGGTTCCAGTGAAGCCTTCTTCAGTGTCTGTCATTTTTGTTTTGTTTTGTTTTAACCAATTAAGTCTAGGTTCAATTTTAACAACTCAAACAACCCCTAGAATCTTCCCTCACTACTAAGGACCAAGTTGAAGAGTGATATTTAGACAAAATATAAATATGCCTCTGCGCTTGCAAAGCTGTGGTTCTCTAAGTGCCCTCTTACACACGTGGTACGGATAATTGGCGGGGAATGAGAAGTTGCTCTGAAATACTCAAAAGGATTCATTCCCCTCTTCCGGTGTCCATCCTGGCCACAGCTGAGATAGTGACAGAGATTTTAATATCACTTTCTCCTTTTCTCGCATCAACGGATATACACAAGTCATTTTGTGTTAGCCTGGCCGCCTACAGATTCAGCCTTTCTTTAACTCCTGACACTTGCGAGAGGTGAGTGGACAAGTCCTTCACTGAGGCAGCAGAGCACAGTGGCAGGAGCCCCTGACCACGGTCGGAGACCCCTGTGCCCAAGTCCTGGTTCTTCTACAAGTTACAAATTCTCCCACTTCTCTCTCCTAGGCCCCCTTTTCCCCAGACACAGAATCTGGGCATTGGCTGAGATGATCCTGCAAGGCTCCTTCAAGCTTGTTTTTCCCCTAAAAAGCTTCTCAAAACGGCTTCCTTTTTTTGTCTCTGGTTTTATAGTTTAAAATCTTGGCTCAATCTTCAATTATTCCCTCACTCTTCCTCTACTGTCTCCTAAATATGCTGTCTCACAAAAAGCCCCCACGGCCATAGTATTTTCTTTTGACAGTCATGTGTTTGAGGGGTTGGCACACTCCTCTATCATTTCCTATGGCCTACGTCTATTAGTTAGGGTTAACTTAATTAACTCTTCCTCTTCAGAATATCTCTGATCAGATCTTTTGCTAGCAACTCGAATTCCATCTCGAGCATCCTCTCTCTCCTTTGAAATCATTCTACAACCCAAATTCTATGTAACCACAGGCCACGACACGATCCAATGCCCCAAACTTCTGCTAAACTTTCACATTTTAAAACGTTTTGCTTCTCATATATTAGGCAATTATCAAATATAGAAAATTTCTTTTTTAAAAGATTTTATTTCTTCATCTTTTTTGAGAGTGAGAGCAAGTGAGCGAGTGAGAGCAGGGGGCAGACAGAGGGAGAAGGACAAGCAGACTCCCCGCTGAGCACGGAGCCAGACATGGGGCTCGACCTCACGACTCTGAGAGCATGACCTGGGCTGAAATCAAGAGTTGGATGCTTAACCAACTCAGTCACCCAGGCACCCCCAGAAAATTTCTTATAATGATCTTAACTCAAATATACATTTTAAAATATTATCCTTGGGCAGCTTCTGATTACACTGTATCTAACACGTGAAAATTGCCTCCTCACGGCAAACATATTCTCAGTGGTTTGACTGGCATAGTTCCCTTTTCAGTCCTCCAGTGGATTTCCATCCTACTTCCGATCAATTGTGAATTCCAAACTCCCAGGACTGAAAGCCCTCTCTAGGTTTGCTCATCTGATCTGTCAGAAAATGGTGCCACGAAAGCCCACTTACATCCACGAAGCAAATCTCCTTTGCCTTCTGGCTTCTTGCCATTGAGACTCTTCCCTTTATGCGGGGAAAGTTCATCTCTGAACCTTTCTGCCATAAGCCTGCATCTGTGGTATAATCCCTCATGCACTCAAGAACATCTTTCCTTCCTTCAAATTATAACTTAAACCCTGCTTCTCCGAGAAAGACTTCCAAGATTACTTAGCAGTCAATGAAAACAAAGTAAAACTGACTCCCTACACCTTATCATAATTAAAAAACGTATTGTATTTTAAATGTATATGGTAGTTGCTTATAAATTCCATCGACAACAGGAAAAATACTGTGGGTACTCAACTAATAGTTATGATTAATTTATTGCCTTGCAACCTTAGGTCTTGATTTCAAATAGCTATATATAAAAACCCCAACTGTCCTGTTTTGTTACTTTAAGACCTATAAAGCCATTTAAATCTCCTGATTTTGAGAACTGTCAGCTGCTATGTATGTGGTAGGTATCAATAAACACTTGTTGAGTTGGATTGAGGGGGAATCATTTTAAACAGTTTACTCATGAAGGAAGGAGTAATCAGAAGAAGACTATTAACATAAATATTCCATAATAACATCTAAGTGTAATGAAAAATAATACTCAAATAAGAGTTTCTCAAATTTCTCTTATCCTCTTGATTGATATTATATTGATAAAAATATACTTTTAAAAATAGCTTTGAATTTGAAACACTAAATTTACACACCAAGAATTAGACACTAGCAAAATCTCATAGTCTGATTTATTTCTCTGTAATATATCTGTCTTGAGAACATCAGCAGGAATACACCAAAGAAATATGCCCCTCACGGGATCAACTATATAAAAAGACAGAACACATCATCAGCACAAAAATCATTATCCATCTAATTTCTCCCATTCTAGATGGCTCCGGTGAGCCCCTCCATCATTACTGACTAGGGTTAAGATAGACCTTAATGGATTAATTAAACCAAAGCAGGACTGCATTGCAGGCCAGAGAGGAGGAGATCCTGACACAGATGAGGCAGCAACCCTGTTTTTTCATTCAAATGTGCAAGACTTAGGTACTCCCTAGTGCTGTACATTTATATTATAAAGCAGTCTCCAAAAATAAGATCTGGTGTCTGTTGTCTGGGTCTTCTCCTTGACAGTCATCAAAATCAAAGACTTGGGTGCTTATCAAAACTTCTCATGGAAGAAATTAAATGTTAAGACTTTCTTTTTGTTCAGGAATGTGGGGAGCATTTGGAAAAGAGATAATCAATAGAGATGGCATGGTCACTTTGGCAATCAAGAAGCACCAGGGAGGGGAGAAGTTATTGTTTGAATGCTGGTGTTACTCTGAGAGGGCCAGGACACGGCGTATTCACAAAGAGCTGAAAGGAAGACGTGTCCACAGCCATAAAGTCACCAGGGACACACCCAAAGGCAACTGTCAGAATGGAAACCTTGAGAATGGTTCATTTAAAGAGGATTTTGAAATGCAAATGCACAAGGAGAAGCCGATAATCCAAAGGGCACAATTTAGGGTCTTTTTCTTTTAGTGAAAGGAAGAGAAAAAAAGGAGAGGGAGAAAAAAAACCCAGAAGTGTTATACCATACGGGGCAGTTTGCTCTCTTTTTAATGAGCCAAATCAGTGTATTAATGACATGAAAACCTACCTGTCTGATGAGGACAATCAGGCTCTATCACACACAACATTAAATATACAGGTATTAAAAGAAAAAAAAAAAAAACACCAGAAACACCCTACTCTGGAAATGGTGGAGCTGACTAAGGCAGACTGTGTCATTAATATCAAGCACCAAGTATGCTCTGTGAGTCTAAAAGAGCATCTGTGAATCTACACTGGAACTGGCAGACCTCACTTCCACCAGTGAGGAAGTGCACTTAAAGATTCTAGAAAGGGGATCTAGAAGCTTTGTGTCTCCTTTTTGGAATGGCAGAAATAGGGCAGGCTCCCCTGGGGGTCAGGCTGGCTGCACCATGTTGAGTCCCTGTCTAAATGATAAATAATTGAAATGAAAAGACACCTGTTTCAATGGCTGCCTTGAGTTTTAAAAAAGCAAGTACAAGTTTCCAGCCCCCTAGTAGATTTCATTTGTGATTCTTGCATTAGGGGAAAAACTTGCACCACTAAGTTCAAACAATAGCACAGCTCTCAAAAACACAAGACATTTCTCATTAGAGAGAACGGATAGAATTATGGAGCTGGAAGGCTTTCCTACCTTTGTGATTATTTAATCTAGTCAATCTAGTCATCTTGTAAATAAGGAAACTGAGGACTTGCCAATGGTCACAGAATTAATTATGTAGCTGGCAATTTTATCAGTCATGAGTCCACGGATGGATTCAGGACTATCAGTGATCCAGTGGAATTGGGTCCCTTAAGGCCTTTTATTTAAACAAACTATATGTACACACACACACACACACACACACACACACACTGAGAGGGGGAGAAATTTATAGATATAGATATGCGTGTATAAAATATATTGCTGGGCAGTAAAAATAGGATCCCATATTGTAACGCTGTCACTATTGTGGTCAAGAAGTCAGTGGCGAGATTAATTTATTCATTAGACAAACATTTATTGAGCTCCAGTTACATGCAAATATTATGAAAGTGAAAAGTGTACAATTAGGTATGGTTTGTGCTGTTTCAGAGTTTTACATCTGCAACACAACCACCTAAAATAATCGAGTAGCCATTCTGGATGAATATAAAACATAATCATTGATTTTTGAATCAGAGAAGGCATAAACTCTGCATTATCCTTTAGGCAGAGACTGGAAATAATTTGGAATGTTTCTAACCCCACAAATCTAGAGGTTGAGCCATTGATTTCAGCTGTTCCCAGCACTTGGCCATGTTTTTCCCTTCAGAATCTACCAAATTCACTGCCCTCAGTAGCTTGCAAACAGGGCTCTTTAGGCCTTGCTGCTCTGCTTCTGCCTGGTCTCTGAGAGGGTATTTAGGTCAAGGATGAGGGTGGAGCTGGGGATAAAGCAGGGAACCTGGCTGAGCCTGCATCTATCAGCTCCAGCACACTACCTAACCTCTAAGTCGTTTCACTTACAGTTATATTTTAGTATATGGCAGAGCACAATGATTTCCTTCGAGATCAACAGAAGCTGAGTGGCTAAAACCTAATGAATATGCTGGGTTGAAGTAATCTGGTTATGGAGAAAAATTGCTAATAGTAAGCTTAAGACCAATGAAGTGATCATGTCACCCAGGCATTCCTCTTAAAAAGAAGGGAGGAGAGGGGCGCCTGGGTGGCTCAGTCGGTTAAGCATCTGCCTCAGGTCATGATCCCAGGACCCTGGGATCGAGCCCAGCGTTGGGCTCCCTGCTCAGCAGGAAGCCTACTTCTCCCTCTCCTTCCCACTCGTGTTCTCTCTCGCTATCTCTGTCTCTGTCTCTCTCTCAGATAAATAAATAAAATCTTAAAAAAAAAAAGAAGGGAGGAGAGTAGTAACATTTGAGTGTCTACCATGTTCAGAGCCTATGCTAGGGGATTCACACATATCATCTCATTTAATCCGTATAAAAACCTTCCAGGGTAGATTATCATCCCCATTTCTTCAGGTAAAGAAACTGAGGCTCGGCAAGATTGTAGTTTGATCAGACTCACAAAGCAGAATGCAATTCATGGCACTCACGTGTGGATCCAAGTTTGTCCGTCTACAAAGCGTGTGTTCTTTGCCAAAGTTTACAAAGAGGGAAACCCAAAGATGAAACAACCGTGAGTGCCACTGGCAGTATTTTTAGTGAGTGTCTGCTATCTGGTGCTAAATGGTGTGCAGAAGTTTATACAAATATAAACATATATTTTCTGCCACCTTAACATTTAAATATGCTAACACGAACAAACTGACATTGGATCCATCAAAAAAGAATATTAATGTGGAAAATTCAAATGACTCATGTACAAAAGGGTATTTTTTTTCAGTGATAAAGAGACCGTCTACCTAAAAAAGAAGAAAGAAAAAGAGACCGTCTACCTGACACTGCAAAGCTTTTGTGCAACTAATGCTTAAAAACATAAACAAACAAAACCCCCCAAAATCTTTAAACACCAGAAAAACATGCGCAATCCCCACAAAAATCTAGCACAGTCAATTCTTCATTAATTGCCAATAGATAGGATTTATCTTCAAAAATATTTAAAGGTGAGCCTATAGTTTGTACTTAACACTTCACGTTCGGTCCACGTGTTATATCACTGCCTCTCCTTACCTTGTCGTTCGTAAAGCATGGAAAGGGAAAGGTTTGGGGTTTTCTTCCACATAATAAAGGCTTAGCTGTGGGGAAAGGTTGTTTAAATGAAAACACTAAGTTTCTTTCCTAGTGGTAGGCTGGGGCATTGGGAGATCCCCTCCTGCCTGGGCTCCACCACCACCGACACAAGCTTCCTCGCTTCGTTTCATGCAGGGTAGAAAAAGAAAGGGAATGAAAGGAGAGCACAAAAGGGTGTAGAAGATGAAGAAAGAGTAAGGGATAGGGCGGCGAGAGTCATGGGAAGTGGTGGTGATCTCCAGAGGGCTGCATGAAGTGAAAGTACAAAAAGAGTGAGCTGTGGCAGCAGGGTACCTCCCAGCAACCCAGGGGTCGGGGCGGGGGGGTGGGGAGGCTGGGGGGTAGGGGGGTGAGGAGCTGGGATGGCTGCCTCCATCAGGTCCTCTGTGGCCAGGATGCCACGGAAAGAAGGCAGGCACTGGACAGAGGTTGCCGGGTGATGCTACACAGTTTTCCAGCCCCTTCTATACCACATATAAAAATAATTATTCTGGAAATACTGTAACTTTTTAGAATATCTTCAAATGCAAGAAAAGGGTGCATTCTAAGATGAAATGTGACGTGAGAATAATTTATTATTTATTATGTTACAATCCTTTATTATCTAACTATGACACCGCAGGCTTTCATTGCCCCTTGGAAATCAAGAGTTGACAACATGCCACTCTCACTGCCTTGTTAAAGGAATAAAAAAGAGCAACTGAGGTAGACAGGAATTAATTGTATTGCAATAATAATAATGTATGACCGATATCCTCAAATCAACAACAAAAATGTCAATAGCAAGGTCCTAAAACCCTGGGTCTTTGTTTAATTTTTCTACAGTGAGAGCCAAATGTGAAATTTAGGTTGTAACAGGCCCTCAAAAGATAGCATTGACGGTTACTGCAGGTAAGCCTTTTCTGAATAAAATTTGTGGTGGGGGTTCCAAAGAGTCATCCATGCTGGAAACAGCACTCACATTAGCTTTGCACATGAGCCATGCGTGGGAAGGAAAGGGTAGAAAAGGAAGCATTAGCACCAAAAATCTCCCGTCATCTTCGACCATCTTGACACGGGTTAGCTGAAGGCCGTAGAGAATAACGGATGTGCAGTTGTCTCTTTCTTATACAGATAGCAGCGGTGGGGGCGGGGGGGAACCACACACTTGTATTTTGCTAATGTAAAAGTCCCAGTGGAAACATTAGCACTCAAAGACATTAATGTGGATTTAGGACACTCCCTGAAGGATTTTGATTCCATTAGAAAAAAAAAAAAAAGACGGTGACAGATATAATCCTGCTTTGATATGTTTAATGCCATTTAAAGAGAAACTGCACCCATTTACCTCAGGCCGGGACACCAAAAGTTCAAAAAGTGAAATATCATTCCTTAGTGCAAAGAGAAAGCTTGGAAAATATTATGTGAAAATTAATTTGGCATGCTTCTTTGAAATTTTAGATTTCTGGGATGAGCAAATGGGTACAGTTTTCTTTTAACTGTTTTTGAACACCATGTGTTGAGAAGAAAACAACAGAATGGCAATTGCTCATCCAAAATGCTAACTTGTGGCATGGCACAGTCAAGATGGCCTGCCACAGCCAAAAAGCAGGTGTGCGCTATGCCTCTCACTTCAGTAGCGTGCACGCCACATGGCCCTGCATTCGGCAACCTCTCGCATTTGCTTTTGGAACCTTTCTGAGGGGGACAGTAAACATGACTCAACAGAATGTCTAGCCTCGGAGGGACTGGCTCCCCCGGCTTTCTGTGAGACAGATTCTCTGAGGAAGAACTCAGGAAAAACTGGAATAATTTGTATCTATTTTGGAATTCTTTGCCATGTCACGTCCTGTGACCTTAGCACAAAAGTGACTGGTGTCAGATCATTTTGTGTGGATGAAATTTAGGATTTAATCAAGTTACAGAGGGATGGTGACGTTTTGTGTGGCTGGAGAGATCCTATTAAATCGGCCATCTCGTTTGGGCTGAGGACACGGTTAATGTGGCTGGTACAGATCAGATGCACCTAACCTGATAGCTTAGAGTAATAAGCCCCTCACCCCTAAGGTCCATGAAAAAGTTCAAAACATAGGATGTACAAAATTATTTGGTGTGCTGGGATGCCAAAGCTTCCTCAGTCTGACATTATGAATTTATTATGTTTGTTCCAGGAATTAAAAGATTTTTTTTATACAGACATAGGTTTCATTAAACTATATAACAGTTCTATGAGGAAGACGAGACAGAAAAAAAAATTTCCTCTACCTTGTAAGAGGCTTGATAAAGAGGCCACATTGAAACTCATGACCGTTCTTAAGCCTATGCCAGGTACCACTTAGAATGAAATCTTAGGACATTTGTATTGTGGGGGTTGACAGGGTCTGAACATAAAGATGTAGATGGGGATCAAAGATGGGGATCCCATCCCTAAAGAAATGGGAAATTGCTGCTTTATTCTATGATTTAACTTAATAAGTCAGTATTCATTTATTAGAAACCTACTATGTGCAAATACTGTCAGCAAAGAGTAGGGAAGAATGAAACCTATAAATACTAAGTTAGAAAAAAAATCCTTAAACTTTACAGATATAACCGAGTGCTGTTCTCTGCAGGCTAGCTGTTGGGCAGGCATTTAACGGAGTCCAAAAAGAGTTTGCTGCCAAATACTTATATGCTATTGTTAATTTGACTCATTAAAATTACTGTATTTACTATGTACCTTTTAATTGTGCTGGTACTTTCTAGGTGTTGGAGGGGATACAAACTGTGTATAAACACAATCTCTGTATTTATGAAGCTGACTGTGCAGTGGTAGGAGGAATGAGACACATATAAACATACTCTACTAGAGAACAGTATGTAATCAGTGCCACATGAGACATATAAATAAGTGCTTTAACAGTTGGGAAGAAGTCAGACCTTCTGGCTATGGAACAACCCTTCTACAGACTTACTAAAATGGTTCAGTGTACAAAAAGGAAGGGACCTGGACCAAGCTTCAAGTTAACTAGCCATCAGTGCACATAGGGATTTTGCTAGGCTGTGAGGGGAGGGATATGTACTCTGTGTTCACAACACCTCTCACACTGAATTGCCCTATAACTCATGTTTACCAAAAGCATGTATGGATGAAAAAGGAGTCCATATGGATGACAGGCCAGGTCAGTGGTCCTGGATTAGTCCTAGAGATTAATGATTATTAATACCCTATTAGAAGTTGGCATTGTAATGACAAGATTTTCTTCCCATACCACTGTGAAAACTTCAGTGCTTTATCCACTCTAGAGTGATGGAAGGTGCGAGTCAGGGTTTCATCCTTCTAAGTGAGGAAACACTTTGCCCATGGTACAGGTGTCACAGTGTCTGTCCAAACAGCAACAAATGAATTCCCTGCCAGCCCCTCAGGAGGATGAGTCAGAACGCATGCGCTCTAGAAATAATGACAATGGAATGGGGCGGGGTGGAGGGAGGGTTGCCACAGCATATGTGCAGTGGTCCATACAGGAAGGCAGGTCCCATGCAGGAGGAAACAGAATTTGGATGTTGTGGCTTCGGGGTCTAGGTTCTATCTATAGAATCACCTTCTTTTTCAATTTTTCTTCTTCTTGGATACTCTAGCCCTTTGTATCACGAATAGTGGCCTTCTGTGGTTGGTGTATATGTGTGTGTATGCGTGTATGTGTCTATTTAAGGGGGAGGATGGCATTACCGATATGCTTTTGTAAAGGATTCAAGGTTGTCTGAATCCTCAAAGAATGCAATTGAAAACAAAGTACTGTTTCTTTGATTCAATGGTGCTTACATTTGGGCAGAGTTTTCTTTTTCCATCTTCAGATACAGTATTTGAGACAATCTGCCCACAATGGAAAGCTTTTAGAGCTTCAAAAGTGTAGGCGAACCAAATCAGAATTAATCTCTGTGAAAATGGAGACTCAGGCCACACGGAAAAAGTTTAGAAAAGAATCCAGGCAAGAGGCAATCCCACAGAAAGCTGTCTGACATCTTTCTTAATTCCAGGTGAGCTAGACTAGGACAGGTAAGGAAGGGGCATGGAGAGTTCCAGCTCCTCATATGATCCATTGTCTCACCTGCACCCATAGAACTGGGGTCTCTGTTAGAGAGGGTCCAGCTGATTTACTTCATATGTGTCCCGTGGTCTGACTGCGTGAACCCAGAGGAGGCTAACTAAGGGAAGTCTAGGCTAACTGGGGCCAAGATAAAGTGGCCAACAGCTATTCATTCCAAAAGAACTGACCAGATCAGTCTGCAGGGTAGCTGCAGCAGTGTTTGCTTTAAAAAAAAAAAAAAAAAAAAAGATTTTATTTATTTATTTGAGAGAGAGAGAGAGAGCATGTGCACAGGAGCAGGGGGGAGGGGCAGAGGGAGAGGGAGACTCCCCGCTGAGCAGGAAGCTCTATGTGGGACTCCATCCCAGGACCCTGGGATCATGACCTGAGCCGAAGGCAGATGCTTAACTGACTGAGCCACCCAGGTGCCCCGTCGCTTTTATTATCACATTAAAAGCTGTGCATTTTATTGGGGGAAAAAAAAAACTCTTAAAAAAAAAAAAGCCCTTGCAAACCACAGAAGCAAAAATGGTAGAAGGGTAACAATGATCAGCAGTTTTTTTTTATATGGGGATTTCTTTACATATGCTCTCTATTTGATCCTCATACCAACTAGGAAAGATTTATATTTTGCCCATTTTCTCTGTAAGGAGCTTCGGGTTCAGAGAGGTTGGATGACTCTCCTCCCACCACACAGTTAGTAGGGGCTAAACTGGGATTCCAATCTGAGCGGTGGGACACAAAGCTTGTGCTCTTTGCCGTGCCTTGTGCTTTTCGTGGCATGGAATCAGTGTCGGGGGAACTCTGCCCAGCATCTCTGGTTAGCAGAGTGAACCGCTTTTATCATTTGCCAACATGTCATAGAAAAAAACCAAAACAACAAAAAAATGAAAACTCCTGGCTCTAGGAGATTTCCTATCCACCACCTGAAGTTTGGCTTCGTTTCATATTATTTGAATATCTGACAATCTTATAGAAAGTCTAACAAGAATAAAGAATTTTTCATTTATGCCATCTCCTACATTAGTTAAAAATCTCCTCTTCCTATATAACATTGTGCCCAGGGAACTCTCTCACTGCCAGAAACTCATCTGAAAATTCTAAAAAGTCAGAATTTGGGGCCTATCTCTGGACTAATGTTACCAGCTGTGAGTCGGCTTGAACATCGGTAATATGATATTTCCCGCTACAATTTGATTTGGTTAAAATGTGTTTGAAGTTCACCCTTTTATTAACTAGAATTACCACCTCCTGTAACTGGAGGGCCCCTGAGAGCAGGCTGCTAGTGCAATCCAACCTCCCACCTGCCATCAGCGCATTTCCTGGCAACAAATACTATTAAATTGATAACTACAGAAATAGGTCAAAATGTCTTTTCAATAGTTGCTAATGTTCTCCTAATGCTCCGTCGCCTGCCTTTGATTCTCCTGCTAACATTTTCGCTCACATCACAGCAGCAACAACTACTGAAGAGAAAAGACTAGAACATGGAGAAGCTCACGGGCGGCAGATGGAAGTGCTCTTAGGAGCTCCCCCAATGGTTGGATAGAAGAGCCACATCTTCCTTGCACCTGAGGGCCCCAAACTCAGCGCTGTGTGTGAGTTGGGTGACCAGGGGAAAAAAACCACATCCCATCTAAGCCTTAATACTCATCTCTGCAAAAGAGGAAACTCAAGGTGACTGATTATTCAAATCTGCAAAATGCTCTGAGTTCACAGGAGGTAGGAGCCTTGATTTATCACAAAGCAGTCAGTTTTAAACTTATTTACTCTACTTTCATAACCATACCCATTAGGGCCTTGACTATCCAAGATAGAAACTTATTTTCATATCAAAAAAAATGTTACTGTGGCATATTTTTGTAACAGAGACCCTCTGCAATCATCTGGGGTTTGATTATTCACTGTGTAAACCTACATTTTTTTCCCCTCTCTCTCTCCTAGGAAGAAAGTTTGCTTTTCTGAGTTCACATCACATTTGTGACCAAAGATAAAGATGGGGGTGGGTGCGTACAGTTGCATCAGGATGTGGTGGATTCTAGGCAGAGGAGTTGGGCTCAGATGGGACAGCCACCTACAGTAAGCAAGGAGCGGACGCCCCCTTGTGAATGAGGTACATTTCAATTTCCAAAGTAGCTTTTTTTTTTTTTTTGGAGCTGGGGGGAGGGATGGGGAGGTAGAAGAAGGAAGTCAAATTAACACAAGGACTTTGTGCCCTGGAGGCAGAGGAAAGGAGGAAGGGAGTGGTCATGACTGAAAAGGACTCAATTTCCTTTGCCATTTTTGCCCTGGGCCTTGTCTGGAGATGCCATGGTTGATGAGTAAAACTTTTGGCTCTTCTGTGGTGCCAGGGTTGTGCTGGTGCTAGACAGAGAGCAGCATTGATTTAAAAACTTGCAAACTTCAGCCTACCTGGTTCAGCAAGGATGGGTTATTCTAATCTACAGTTTAAACTTGCAAAGACTATACAGTCTAGGACCTCTCCACCAGATTCCTCCCACTTTACTTCCTTTTGCAGGAAGGGAGAATAGATGTGGAGAAAAGAGTGGGGGGGGGGGAGGAGCAGGGAGAGGGGGAGGAAGATAGCCCTTCCAGGATTTCTGCTGTGAGCGAGGCTTCACATTAAGCGAACCTCTCTCTGGATCCTCCCAACAACCCTGGAGGTATTATTAGCGGTAAGAAGGATTTTTATAGGTTCAGAGAAGTTAGCTAGCTTCAGGTGACCAGTCAGTTTCTTTTTCACACTAACTCTCCCTGTTCCTAGTTCCTCCTGCATATTTCTTCCTCCTCCTGCTTAAGGACACTTAGAAATTGGTTTGTGGGCCATTTAGAATAGATCTTTTAGGAACATTGAGGATGCCCTGAGTCATCAAAAGTATACCTGGCTAGGAGTCCAGAGACTTAGATTATTCTAGTGCAAGCCCAGTTCTAACAGACTGTCACTGTGGACAGGTCCATGCATCTCCATGCGGTCTAATCCAGACCCATCTTACAATTCTGTCATTCACACTCTTCAAGGTAGTAGCAGGGGTTAGTGTGTATGTACAAAATTTAGCAAAAATCATTCTTATTAGATGCCATATGTGGACTAAAGAGAGGAACTTCATCCTCCTGATGCCAGTTTGGAGTAAGAAGGGTGAACGGATTGCTATGGGCTGAAGGCAGGAGGGGAAGTGAGGAGGACCGGACACAGAGCTATAGTGGCCCACAATGGTGGGAGTCTAAAGGCAGAAAACCAGGGCCAGAGCTGGGACATCCACTTGTTTTTAGAATACCCTCGTGTGTTTTATAGCATAATGCTTGGGAAGTTCTAGTCCAAGGTAACCTGAATGTTCCATGCTCTTTTTTCAATCCCAATGTAATGGTTGACGCCTATTTTAATCATCCAATAAAGGGCAAAGAATTCACTACCACAACTGTTTCTTCCAAGTATCATCCTCTAGCGAAAAGATACTTGGCTGAGACAACTACTACTGAGTTTCTGATTACAAGACAAGACCATCTTGATTAAAATCATCTCAAGTTGTCTGGAGGATGGAAGGAGCGATGGGTTCTTTGGAACCACATTATATGGACAGAAATCTTCCAAGTGTAACACAGGAATTAGCTTCTGATGAATCAAAAGAGGATCATTTTCAGTAAGAAAAGATGTGCCTGTTACCTTCAGTGGGCATGCCAGGAAAATTGAAATTGCAGATAGGACCAGCTACATAATTTGTAGGGCTCAAGGCAAAATGAAAATTTGGGGCCCCTTATTTAAAAATCATTAAGAATTTCAGGACAGCAACAGCAGAGCATTAAACCAAGCACATGGCTCTCCTAATCATGGGACTGTGAGCAACTGTGCTCGTTGTACCTCTCAGGAAGGTGGTCCTGATTCCAGTTACTATTTCCACTAAGCCATGCCAGTCCCATAGTTACCAAGACCAAAATTAAGAAAGGTGCACCACTGATCTCAAAACTCTCAGTGAATCCTCTCTTCCTAGGGTAAGGACGCAACTGAATCCTGCAGCAAGGATCAGAAAAATCTGGGGTCTGCCAACATGTCTGATAGATTGCAACTGCACTGGCTTCTGCTACATTTATCACAGGCACTAATCCCCACTTCTGTCACAACCCAAAGATGCCCAGGATATCAATGTCTGGGAATTGAAACATATTTTCTAAACACACACACACACACACACCCCAAAACAAGCAGAAGTTACTAAAAAGAAGCGGAGTTTCCTGGATGTAAGTCCTGTCCCTGATTTCTTTCTGGCCTTACCTTGAGCAGTTCTTGGACAATTGCACACGAGCTCAAAGCACAGGTAAATTACCACAATGACTCTTTTCAGTTTGGGGAAAAATAGAGGAAACAGGAGAACCTGGTCATAGCCCAGTAGAAACTCCTTGTTTCACTAACAGTATGTTTGCTCCCCCTCTCTCCTTATTATGCTAAGTTGGAACTGTGACTTCACTTTCCATGGAAGCCAGTTTCTCTTTCCTGGATGCTTGCAATGGACCAGAGAAAAGCTAGCAGAGGGTACCTGTCATGTTAATAACATCACATCTATTTATCTTCACCTGCCCCCCTCATGTCATTGCCATTCCATTGAGGTCTGTATATAGAAAGCAGAGATTGAACAAGAAGCCAAATGAACACCAAAAGAACAGTAGCAGTACAAAATAGATGAATGTGGCCTCTTTTCCAATGATCTGAGACGCTTTATATATACTGAGTCTGATGCTCATTGGGACAGACCCATTGCCTGGGCAGATGCCTAAGAATGTCTGTGTAGGTTGAAGCTTATCTTCTACTTATCCTTGTCCCATTTTCTAAAAAATAACTGTCTAATATAGAGAACCAGTTCAGAATTGTACTTTGATACTACACCTTGATTTAGGATTTTTTTTTTTTTACAGTATCTATTGGCAAAGCTGATCATTTATTTTGCTTAGTAGGCTTGTACTGCCTTTAGTAAGGCCACACAGATCCATAAGTAGATAGAAATGTGTTCAAATCTCTATACTCATGCTTAGATTTCCAAAAGTCTTCCATTTCACAGAGGTGATACAGGCTCAGTCATCATTTGCAAGTGTTTTAACAATTGGTAATTAGCTAAGAAGGTCTTAAAAAAAAGTGATTGACCTTCACAACAGTTGCATTTATAAAATCCCGATTTGTTTATTTTTAAATCATTCTTCCCTGCTGTAAATAGATAGCTATAATATATACATTTATATACATGTGTACAATCAGCCTTAGCAATACCGCTGTGAGGGAGATGAGGATAGATGGTTTTCTATTTATTTGACAAATGCACTATTACATAGCTGGGTTAAGTGATTTGTCCCGTAAGGAAGGGTGGAGGAAAAAACTGGGGGAAAAAAACCCTGTCACATCTGCTCTCACGTTATACCACTCTGGAATCGGGCAGCCACTAATTGTTTTTGGGCTACCTGATCGAAAGGTTGGGCAAAGCAATTTTCTGAAAAAAAGTTTAACTCTTTCTTCTCTTTCTCATACTTCCTTGCTCTCTCTTCCCTCTGAGATTATTATAAACTGTTGATAAACGTGGCTGCTCCACGTCTATCCTTGCTCTTCATGGGCTCTGATGGGTTTTAGCTCTTAAGAGGGCATTAGAAAAAAAAAATCACCTCCAAAATGTTATAATGATAAATCAAGCTGGGACAGTTAGTTTGAGTTAACATCCCTCATGAAAGTTGATAGTGGTACAGGTGAGGTCTTGGACTCCCCTTTCACAAGAGCTAGTCCATGGCTCTGAAGGGATACAATAGGAGCCAAGGCTTCTCGGAGGCAGGACTGGCTCGATTCGCTGTTGTTCTCTTGGGGTCTCAGCTGAGGGTCAGAGCTCTTGCTGCCTCTTTCTGCTTCAACTTGCAACTGCTCTCTACTGTGCATCAGGGCTGCATCCTCTAAGTCCCTGACCTTAGACAGTCCTTCTCTATTTTGGTACGTATTTGCATGTCACTTACAGTGCTATATTTGATTTAAAAAAATGGGCCTGACTGTTATTTAGCCAGGAAAAGACTGTATTGGTATTCTTCTTTAACTCCTTATTATCTCTTTTGTTGATTATTTGTGGGAATAAAAATAATTCAGGTTTCTTGCCTCTTCCCATGTTATCTGGTACATGCGTAGGGAATACGGTTTTATTTTAATACATCCTAAACAAAACATAATTGTGAAAGACGACTGAGAGAGAAGAACACAGATAATGAATTTTGAAGCAAAATGTAATAAGTTACTTAATTCTGAAATATCTGCCGTTCTCACTCGTTTATATCATCAGAATGTAACACCACTGACGAAGTAGTTATCCATATGAAGGTGGTGTTTTGTTTTGTTTTGTTTTGTTTTTAACGAAGGGACAGAATTACAAGTTTCCTTTCTGGTGACAAGAACTCTAACCCCTGCAGCACACTAGCCCCTGAGCACCATCTGCCGTGTGAAGCCAGCTTCGGCAAGTCCTCCTAGAGGACACTGCACTATCAACATGTTCAAGAAAGCTGCTTCTGTTTAGGACCCAGACTCCGTGAAGGGAAGGGTGTCCCTGGTCCCCTCAGAACCTCGGCTGGCTGTCATCCCATCAGGTACCCAGTCTGCAGTTGCCGCTCAGATGCGGAGAGCGTGTGCGTGGGGACGACGCACAATGGGCCAGGAAGGGACACAGAGCTCTGTCGCACCAGTACATTTACTGCAAGGAACTAGTTATGCTGCAACGGCTTTGCTCTTTTATATTCCAGGCAACACGCCGGTGAATATAATTCATAATGAACATATTCAACATTTTTCCATCAGTTCAATACATTATTCATAAATATTAGAGATGGAAAAGACCTAGTAGATTACTGAGTCCAAACCGCCTTTCTGCACCTCCATTTCCCCCAACTGTTGATGCTAGCTCAAAACAACAACAGCAACAACAACAAATCACACAGGGAAAGCAACAAATTCACAATTTGTACAAGTAAAAAGGAAAGCTCCAAAGAAGCAGCCTGCATTGAGGGAGGGGAAGTCCGAGGCTTTCCCTTCCTGCTGGTGTGGCTCACTGAGGACTAGGATTCTGGGCGGCCCTTTGCCGTGAAGACAGGCCAAGGGAGGGAAATGCCCATTTCTCCTCTTGAGAATCCGAATTCAAGGTAAAGCCCAAGAGGCAATACCATGTCCTGGGCTCAGGGCTTACTGTCTGTCTCTACAACCTGGTGTGGACTCAGGCACTCTTCTCTCCAGTTAGAACTTGAGATACTGACAATAATGATGAAAAGAAAATGTATAAATAAATAGAAAGTTAAAACTACTAGAGAATGCTCCCTGGGATTATCTGTACTATCAAGATAGGAAAACTTTGCAGATGCTACTGTCTCTCTAGAGGAATAAATGCTTGCATTTTAATATTCTCAGCAGCTGGTTCCTGTTGAATACCATCAGGATGATTCAGCCACCCACCAGGAACACCAGTAACAGCAAGTGCACACACAGAAATCTGCAAAACTTTCTTCTCTTGATGCCAACACCATTACTCTGGCAAAGTCAGAACCCTTTATTGAATTACCGGTTCTACTAAATGTGACACTTTCCCCTCCGGAATACCAGCACACTTGCAAAGAAATGGAACTTTTGGCTGAGAAAGATGCAACATTCTTTCTGACTTGAGCATACACTGCTGTCAGTCTCTCCTCGGCCATGGTCATGTGATCCGCTCCTTTAAAATGTTCTCATCATTCGCTGGAACCTCGAAGGACCGGCAAGGTCCGTACACACCCCGAGTCCACCTTGCACACCATGGCACTACAGCTGAGCCTGTGCATTTAATGCCTGCCTCAAGTTATTTTCTCACTTTCATTTTTCAGAAGTTTCCCCTTTCCATGCCAGGACAAACAGAAACATGTAGATGAACTGCGTTGACCATAGCCATCATTAATACAGAATTACCATGCCATACTCAAGTTAGATTAAAAAAAACCCTATATGGGCCCCCTTCTTCAAACAGACCAGATTAGACATAAAGGGAAAAAATGCCAAAGATGATAGCTAGCTATCAAAATTGTCTCACTGCCTCATTTTCGGGTCCCCAAAGTAAAATTTAAGGACATTCAACACAGATTCAGGTGCTCTCAACAGCCATGAAAATATATGGCTGGAGAGGGAATCTATAAATGTAATGAATACACAATTGGCTTATAACAGATGCAACTAAAATTAAATTCGATATCTTGACCTGCTCTCCAAAGTGAAAGTTTCTAGTTCAGGCTACAGACAGAGGTATAACAAGCTCATTAATCACATGAACCAAAACTATAAGCTGACATTTCTGGGGATGCTGCGAATAGCAATCCTCGGTGGTTGGGGGGTCTGGGGGGGAACCCAAAAGAGAATGAGACACTGGCCACAAGCAGCCTCTATTCTAAACGCCCAGGAAACAACATAAGGATCTCCACAAGGAAGTAATAGACCCTATGGACTTGCTCAAGCAGATTCAATATATTTTTATTCAGTTCCTATTATGGAAAAGTCATTGTGTTTGTGTTTGTTGCTTGAGGAGATAATGAACTCAATGAGATCAGCCTATGATCCCAAGAAGAACGCTGTTGGGAAAGAACTGCAGACAAGGCAATATTAATAATAGTAGTAGTAACAACAACAATGATACTGAATGATGGCCACATGCTAGTCTTTGTGCCAACCACATTATACACTCCACTTCATAAAATTCTTACAATATTTCAGCAAGGCAGTTACCATTTTCCTAGCTACAGATGTAGATAGTGAGTCCCAGTGAAATTAAGTGTATTGGCCCAAATTACATAGACCTGTTCCTTAATGTTATAAATACTCACATTACAGATAAATACAGATGACTAATCTATAAGACAGAATAGGACAAGAGCCATTAAAAGAAAGAGTATTGTAGAAATAGAGAACACCAGGGGAAAAGGAACAGGGATGTGAAAATGTGGCGTGTGCTTAGGAAACAAGGACTAGCCTGGTCTGTAATGCATTTAAACTTGTTGACTCAGCATCCTCTGATTAGAACTCATACTTTGATAAGATAGTAAGATACACCCAACAAAAAGATTTCTAGGAAGAAGGACTTCTTTCCAAAAGATCTGACTACTATTTCTCGTAATTTTTTTCCTTTCTCTTTCTTCTGTTCTTTCTTTTTCTTTTCTTCCCTCCCTCCCTTCCTTCCTTCCTTCCTTCCTTCCTTCCTTCCTTCCTTCCTTCCTTCGTTCCTTTCTCCCTTCCTTCTTTCCCTCTTTCTCTCCCTCTTTCTTTCTTTCTTTTCCTCCTCTCTCTCTCTTTTGGTGGGGGCAGACGGAAGAAGAAAAATGAAATACAAAGTTACCTTGAGTTACCCAGGAGGAGATGTGAGTGTGAGGGGAGCAGTGTTAACAGCAGAGGGTGTCCAAGAAGTGCAAGATCTGGGTACATTTTCTTTTATTCCCCAGAACGCCTGATCCTTAGCACTCGTATTTGCCTCTGCCCAATTAAAGTAAGATTATTGGTATAGCAGTAGGAACCTGAAAGGCTTGGTTCCTTTGTTCTTTTCCTCAATTACTTCTGGAATATCATCTACTTTTTATTTTTATAAAAATTGTTTTAGGGGTCAGGATGTGGTGTAGGAGCAGTAGCTAGAAAGCCTGGGTTCTACTACGATGTACCTTTCGCATCTCCAGAAAGTTTTGTCCCTTCTCTGTTTAAATTTTCTTGTCAGCAAAGTAAATGGTTTCAGCCCAGATAGCATTTCTTAATCTGTTAAACCACCCCCCATACCTTTTGATGAAAATAAAACCTTATGCTTTTCTGAATTTTTTTTTCACTCTTCTCTAGTTAGACCCCCTAGTTCACAGAATACATTCTACAGCACCACTAGTGAAGATGAATTTGTGGAGCTTTCCTTTCTCTATTTTCTCAAGTTTTCCTTTTAAATTGTTTTCCAAATATAAGTCATTGTAATACATAAAAATATATATTTTCTCAAATTCTACAGGGTGTTGCAACCAGGTATTCGGTATTTTTTTCTGGCGAGTTTGCTAACCCACTCACCCACATTGAGATATCTAAGGCTCCTTCAAGCTCTAAGATGCAATGATTATGATTCTATGATGCTGACATTTGCTTTGTCGACACTTAAAGCAGAGCTTTTCAACTTCAAACAATAGCATAACAAGTTGCTATAACAATTACACTTATAGGAATCTTTAAGCAGATGTGCACAACAGCTCTTTACAACTAGTATCACATTGGACGGCCAAAGCTTTAGGAGGTTGTTAAAATTCTCAGCAAAGGTGAATTCTTCAGTTAATTATATCCTATCGGAATAAGTATTGCCTTCCTATCTACTTATAAAACTGACCGACTGTTTTTTTTCGGGATGTTAATTTTCCAGCCAGCCACAGGCTGGAAACATCTCCAATAACTTTAATCACTAGTCCCTCACTCTGTTGCAGCTCCTGTGTCTCACCCTCCTAACCCTGCCCGTTGAGTTCACCCTTACTGATGTAATCATACATGCTTCTTTGTAGTGACATTCGTCACAGTGCTCATTTAGAATTATCATCATTTCTACTGCACCCTAGGTCAACGGGATTAAACGTGCTTATGCAATTTGTTGTCATTTTAATTTTTTCTAGCTAGGGCTTCTTCATCCAGAAGGACAATTTATTTTATCTGATCAATATATAACTAGCCAGTCAAATGACTCTGGAAAATTGGTAGAAAATCATTCACTGGGGCAAAGTCTTATATTTAGAGAGGTTTTTGTAAACCCGGACAGTGGCATTTCACTGACCTTGAATCCACAGGTCCAAAATTTATTAGTGTGAGTTAGTCTTTCAGTCTATTAAAGCAATAAGCATAAAATATGCATGATTTGTATTTATGTGTGTGTTGAATTTAATAAACTCGTCGAGAGTCAGGTATTTTTAAAGAAATCTCTAGCCTGCTCCACACTGACTAATTCACCAATTTTCAGATAGAGCTGAAAATACTCTTTTTTGCTATGGCTTAAACTTTTTTTTTTTTTTAATAAAGAGAGTACATAGACTGTAAAGTAGCAATGTGGTTTGCTGTGACATTCTATATATTCCTCAACTTTGCTCTTTCTATGGTCAGGGGTCAGGGTATGCACAAATAAATAAATCTACAATAGTTTAAAGCTAGGAATTTGGCTAAACTCTGAAAACATAGCCTAACAGACTTGAAAGCTTCGCATTTCATCATTGCTTTATATTATAAGGTTGACAATGCCACCTTATAAAAGATACATTCGTTTATTTTCATGTTCGATCAAAAGTGAGGGTTTTAGGAATGGGAATGGATTACAGATTGTTCTCTCCTGGTTATTTTTGGCTTTAAGTATATTGATCATTTTATCATTTTCTTGTTTTAAACTGCTTTAAACACAGCACAAATGTTATTCTCATCATGCCAGAAATGGGTTTGGAATTGATTTTGAGTTTCCATCAATTTTACTCTTCGCGCTCTGTGAGAAGTTTTTCACTTGCTTAAATTCAAAAGGATAGTTTTGTTCAAAAGATGTCAGAGGACAACCTTTAGAGATCCTCAGCTGGACAAGAAAGCTCCCATTTTCTACTTTACAAAAGAATAAAAATCATGAATTTATTACCATGGACTTTATTGAAATTAGTGAGGAATCATTCATATGAATGCAATTTCAAGGGCTTCCTCCCTCTTTCTCTTCATGTAAGTGTTCGACAAAAGCATGTATCTTCTGAGAAGCCGGCCTGATTGGTCCAGGTTGGCACTGTTTCAGTGTTTGGCCTACGGCGGCTGCTTAGGAATAATTTTGTCTCATCCTCTCTATTTTCCTGGACCGTATCGGACTCAGACACGTGGTATGCAAAGGAAATCCAAGTCCCTTAAAAATGCTATTTCTTTGGGTACTAAAGCCAAGCTGAGTTCTACTTTGGCCAAATGATCTTATCAAGATTTAACGAGAGATATGCAGTAATATCTCCAATCTGTGAGCAGACATTCACTAAGGAAGATAATTTACTACATACAGAATACATTTATTTTCCCTCCTGGAAGCAGGGAGGGACACGATCGAACTTACTCTATTGGTGCTGAGAATAACAACACTGACACGGATTTTATGGCAATTATTCATTTCAGTTAATTTAGAAAGAAATAAACAAGTAGTTCTTTCCATATTAAAACAGATCCTGGAGATCTATTTTCAGTTATTGCTGAAAATATTTTGGCTTCCATAAAGGCACCTTACTAACACAGCAGCTTTGCCCTCCTCTGCGCTGTCACAATTCAGAATTTGTAACATTTCAGCCAGGTTCTCTAGACTAATTGGATGAAACAATTGCATTACAGTGTTAAGATTCCTTTGCAGAATCAAATGAGAAGAGATCTGCACAGTTCAGATAGTCTGGAAGATCGGTGACGAACACAGCCCAAATCCTACACGTTCCATACATTTTCTGCATTTAAAGTAATAATCACTTGTATAATAAGTGTTAGGATTTAACTTCACACTTAGGACTATCAACAAACATCGGGAGAAATTTAGATACGTAACTTCATTTCCCATCCCAGTCTTACTTCTCGCCTGCACTACGTTTTGTGTTTCAGAACAAATGCTTCATCTCTTTTGAAAAGTGCCAGGGAATCTCTTCTCCAGCTCTCTGGGCCCTTGATTTTACATGTATAGTAATGACACACCTTGAAACACAGAGCCCCACAAACTGGAGTGGGACGTTAATTTAAATACAGACTTAGGGGGAAGAGCTCCATCTACTGCATCAGTTAGATCATAGTTTGCACCCTACAGTTATCCCATTCACTACTTTCGACCTCTTAGAGGCTCTGGAGAGAGTGAAAAAGTTACAGCCCCCAAACCGCTTTGACTCTGAGGCCATTTTGAGTATTTCCCAGATATTCTGAGCCCCTTTTCTTCACCCTTCCCAATCTCCAAAGCTTCCTATGTTTCAGAATAAAAGAAAAATGGGATGCTTTGCTATATAAACCATCCTTGGAAAGAGGCAGGAAGCCATTGGTTACTGAAGGAAAAGCCCTAGATGGCTAAGGGGAAAGCAACAGAAAGAAAATCGCTCTACCTGGTCAGCTGAGCAGCCCAGGTAAAAAGCAAAGAGAAGTATAGCCTACTTACTCCTCCTGCCTTGCATCATTGCTGGGGAAGTCTGCAGCCACCCAGGATCAGGTCTTCTGGGCTCTCCCCAGCTGCACAGTGTTGTTGTGGCATTGGGAATTTGCTGTGGCTTCGTAAGATTATGGGGATATGCTTCAGCAAGCCAAAAAAGTCACAAACAAAATACAGGAGAGGAAAAAAAAAAGTACAAAAACAGCTGATCTTACTGGAGGAGCTCTTGGCATTTGCCTACATATGCCACAATTTTCTTTGGTATTTCCTGGTTCTGCGATCAGAAAAATTATCATTTCATGTTTATTACTGTTGTTCTTTTCAGGTGGTGAGGGGTGGTACAGGGAGGCCCAACACTGTAGGAGTTGTGGGGCATAGCAAGGTAAAGATTACTTCTCCCACTTGTTTGAAGGCTTTCCAGGACATCACAAGGTTAGAAAGTTTCTTCTTCAGAATACTGAAGATACACAGAAATCATATATAGGGAAAAATGGCCATAGTCTTTCTAGATTGGGAAAGTGAAAAACTTTTTAACACAGGAACAGATATGGAACAAAGCAAACTGCATCTGAATAAACCCGAATGGTAATATAGCTGCATAAAATTCAAGTGTGAAAGACTTATAAAAACACTCTATAAATTAAGATACCTTATTTAGAATACATTAATAAGTATATACATATATTAAATAATCAGAGGAAGGCAACAGTTAACTGGATTTTTAAATTATGAAAAATAGAATATAATGAATTAATAAAAGTTTGCATTAATGCTGATCCTCTTTTATGTAAAAATAAAATTAATATAAAAATGTAAAGTGGAGTTGCGTCTCTGTATGTGTACATGTGTGTATAGATATGTATATCTGAACAAAGTATTACTGACTGACATTGAAAGGTGATATGCTGCATAGAAATCAAAACTTTGAATTATTTTAAATTGGGCATTTAAAATATCAGCGTTAACCTGGCATGTTTTTTTTTTCTCTTTTTTTATACATTTAATTTTCAGGTTCTGTTTTAAAGCGTGAAAAGAAAGACAAATTGGAAAAACATTGCATATCAGTATATATTTTGTAAAATAATTCCTCTGCATTTATTAAAATATTTAGTTCTCAAAAGAAAAAAAAAACCAAAACGGCTAATTGCATTTTTTTTTTAAGCCTTTCCAAGACAAGTTCAGTTCTGAGTCAAGAACAAGTATGAGAAATTTCACCTCAAAATGAAATTTGTTTGCCTAGTTATAAAGGCCTGAAAAACGGGATTATCTCATCTTAACTATAACAAACAGCTAATGAATAAATATATTCTGGCAAGAATCGATCAGAATTGCAAAGCCTGGGAGGGTCATCGCAGACTTGAGAAAGGTAACCAAGTGAGGAAACATCAAACGGAGTTAATGGAGATAAAGCCCTTCTGAAAAATGGAAAGTGTTAACAATCACTGACAGGAAAGAATATACTTCAACTGCAGTGGCAACAACAAAACAAAACAAAACAGCCCCAAACAACTGGAAACACATATCTCCAGAAGCAAAATATGACTGCTTATTAGGCAAGAGGAGAACCTACTTCTTTGTCATTCCCTTTGGAAGCCAGGCTTAAAAAAAAAAAAAAAAAAGGTTGCACAAAAGATACATGTGTTCCTTTTCTGGTATTATTACAGGCCCACCTAGATTTAGCTTTCGATTCCAGATGAGATCAGGCATGTTCAGACTAGCACATCTTTGCTCTGTAAGCACAGAGCTGCTATCATTTCACTGGCAAATTCTCGTATCTCCAAATTTATGCACAATAGATGCCCTTAAAAATCTGCAAATTTCCTACTTCAGCCAAATACCTCATTGAGTTAAATTTTTTTCCTAATTTACTTTGCTACTATTAAGCCGAAAAGTTAAGGCAAGCGACTCCTGTAAGAAAGGAAAGTTGAATAGTACTTACCCTAAGTATACTGTGCAAGCCTTATTGGGGGAATCTACTTTGGCTCTATGATTTTTAGAAGGGAGTCCAGGTCTAAACTCAGCTCTCACCCTTTTCCCTTCTGGAAAACTGAGTAGACTCACTGAAGGTAGCTCTGAGAAAGATCATACAAATCAACAGCCTTACCTGTGGCCATTCAGAAGACTGCACTTTGGTGTGTGTTTAAAACTATGAATAAAGTCAGAGACAGCGCATGCTCAGCAGGCAATTTAAAAATATTTATAACATTGTTGTTTCAAAAACAAATTTCCTCAAACAAAGCAAAACTCACATTTCTTATCCATGCCAAGTTTAACGTTCTGAGACAAAGCTGTTTTGGAGTTTTCCGCTGGAGGAAAAAAAGGCTTCTAAAATTTTTTGTTGAACGAAAAATAGTTCTCCCTTCCCTTTTTGGTACTCTTAAAGGGGTGGAATAAATTTCCCTCCAAGTTTCAACAGAGCTCACCTCTGGCTGAGATAAGCATTAGAAATTTAAGGTCTGTGAAAAATCATTTTAGAGAAAGTAACAAGGAACTAAGAACTATGGGTTTAAAGAATGTAATAGTTATCTGAACGTTCAGAGCAGTCTAGCTTGTTACTGTAAAAAAAAAATCCTGATACAAACAGGATATATCATGTCATGTATAGATAAGGTATATCATGATGAGAATAATGTATAGGCAACTATTTACACACCTAGAGAAGTTATGTTTTTCTTTTGCTCACTAAAATCTGAACTCTCCAAAACTGAAAAAGAAATACATAAAAAATTTAGGAGAAATCCTGTAATAATGTTACTTTAATTCCTCTATTTTATACAGGAAGCATGGAGGGAAGGCAATCGCATATCAATTGGCTAAACAGCAAGTTACACAAAATAAAAATTTGATTAACTATGATTCTCAAAGTACTTAATGCAGCAGGAATGCTTGTGTTACCCCTGCCTGGCAATTTCTCTCTTTCTCATCCTTGAGGATCCCCAAGTATTCCATTTCACCATCTATCACCAAACCCTGCACAGCCCACAGATCTCGCAGATCTTATTGAAATCTCCCACTTAATTCTGAAGTCTCTGAATGACTTTCAGCCCTTGCTCTACTTTCCAGGGGTGCTCAGCTGACCTCACAAAAGCTCCACAGAAACATCGTTCAGGATCTCTGATGCTTTCAAACTCAACAGAGGGTCCCCCCCCTAAAAAAAAAAGCCAATGATTAAAAAAAAAGTTTATTAAAGTGAAACTAGGAGTGCAGATTTGAAGAAGTTGCTTCTACTTTTATTTCCCTCTGAACTCAGCACAGGTGTTTCCTAACTCACACTGCCGTGCATACTGATGAAGGGAGGGTTAAGTGAAGGTGAGGGAGTGGGCCAAGGGCCGACCAGCAGGCATTTAGGATCTTTAGCCTCCTGTGTTAATGGACGTGTTTAAAAATGGACCCCCCAAAAAGCCTAGAATGAGGTTTCTTTTTGGCAAATGATTAAACAAGTATGCTGAAATAATTAAAGCTTTGTCCTTAAATAAAGCATCAGATCAACAGAACAAAAACAAAGATAAAAATTGCACACACATATGCATGCGCGTGCACACACACACTCTCACACACGCAGATACACAAAACTAGCGGGTGAGGGGAGAAGGAAATTAAATAAAAGAAAACAAACAGAGTCCTAACAGGCCATTCTCCGAAAAGGAATCTAAATAAAAAGTCATATGATATCTGATAGTGCAGGACACGTCGCCAAGAACTGGAGCGGATTGCCTACAGGAAGAAAGGGCCAGTGTATTCCAGCTCAAAGAGCTTTTCTTTCCTCCTCCTCTATTTTTTTTCCCTTTTCTCCTCGACTGTGAATGTGTTACTCTCAGGTCAGATCCACGAGGAATCCCAGAATGACAGCTATTACCTTTCACTGTACTCTTGGCGGTTCGACTATAGCTGATAGGAGCTGCCTGAGCTGGGATCAAGAGGGGCTAGGGCAGCTTTCAGTAACAGCCTCTTACCATACCCCTTCTGCCCCGTCCACAGACTCCCTTGGTCACATAAAAAAAAGAGAGCAAAAAAAAAAAAAAAGCAAAAACAAAACAAAAACCAAAAATGTAAGCACAACAGCCCACAGCAACAAAAGAGTTCAGGGGAAAAAAATCAGAAACAAGCCAAAGGGGGGATGCTCTTGCCTTCAATATAAAACTTTTGAAAGGCCGAGCTTCTTTTCTCTTATTTTGATGACTTTCTTTTTAAAGATCCTTTTCTCCTGAAGCACTATTGGAAGCATTAAAAATCTGTACAAAAAGACAGAAAAGTCTGGAAGCAATACAAGAATTTTCCTGAAGAAAACACACAACTATAAGAAGGGAGCTACCCTAAAAAATTTTGGATTTGTCAAAAGTTCCCCTAAATCTAATGTCTTTCAGTGAGTTCAAGTGGCCACCTAGCTCTTGTTTTTTTCTCTGAGGGTCATTACTGAGGCAACACATACACAGTAAGGTTTCCCGAAAAGACTCCTTGTTATCAAGTTACTTCAAACATAAGGCACTCACACCTCCCAGCCAGAAGGGTTTACTGACTAGTAGACATCACACTCTGCCCTGATATGTGTTACACTCTTAAGAAACAGTTACATAAAGGCATTCTAAAAATATAGAAAAATGTATATATCTATATCTTCCCTACAGTTTTTCTCCCCAGGGACAGGAATAGATTATATTTTCAGTGAATGGAAAAAGAGAAAAGAAAAGAAAGAAAAGAGTTTCTGAATCTTGAAACAACTGTTGTAGCTCATTTTCACTTAGTAAAACAGTTATCTGTACTTTGGTACTATACATAAAATATATTTAAGCATTTTTCTGGTGCTTTTGCATTTTTCCCCTCATTTAGTTTTATGTTTATTATGTATCTTAGGAAGATTTCCAAATGACAGTCGAGATACAAATGCATTAGGGGGAGAACTTTTAGAAAGAAAACATTTTCTTGAGTTTATAATTCAAGAATATTAGAATAAAGATATAAATCCATTTATAAATGATGGAATTGTTTAGTACATTTTGCACATACAGTTCACACGCTGATTTCTTTTTCTTTTTGTCGGAGCATTAATTTGAAAATGATAAGCATTCTGGAATGTTTGCTACAAACACAAATTCATGGTAAAAATATACAAGCATAGGCAAAAAATCAAGTGGAGAACACAAAGATACATGGCAATCAGAATCATAGAAAAATCTCTGTCTAGACTACATTTCGCTTGAACTAGTGTACCATGGATGGGGCAAGTAATCTCTCTGGGGGTTTTTGTCATTTACGTAATTAGATGGAAACAAAAATAAAATACAAGTATCTGCTCCTTTAGTGCCTTTTCTTAATAATTGACAAGTGACACAGGCGGTACCTTTTAAACAGATGGATGCAAGAACTTGTGAGGCTGGATGAACTAATGCACCCCATTGGTATTTGGGGAGCCCAAATTCTTTAATTAACTTTTTACCCAAGTGGCAAAAGTAGAAGATGTTCTCGCCACTACATTGATTATTTGGTGTACTCTCAATTCTCTCCTTCACAGGATTTTGGGGACCCAGAAGGGGTAAAGAGATGATTAAGAGAAGATGCATCCTGAGCAACTTTTATTGTGAGTAAAAAAAAAAAAATAGCATAGAGTGAGCATAAGAACAGTTGGATTTAGAAAGATTAAAAGAGGAGAAAAGAGCAACATATCCAACTTCATTAGTCTTTTTCCTTTTTATTTTTTATGTATATATATTGGGGTGATGGGGAGAAAAGATAACTGGATTTCTTTTGAATGTCTTTGTGTCTTTATAGAGTGAATGTTCTGTTCCTGTCTCTTTCTTTTTAGGCGAAAAACTAATAAAAATAGAAAAACATATATCAGACATTAAGCTCACTTCCCCCCCCCTCCCTTTGTAAAGAACTCTTTGTTCTCTAGTGAAAATGCTGAAAAATCCCCGGGCAGCTACTCCCTGAAACAAGTGCAAAACACTTAGAGGCTTTTGGGCTGGCTGGGAGCCAGGAACCCTCCCGCTGTCTGGTTAGAAGAGGAAAAAAAGAAGAGAGAGGGAGAGGGAGAGAGGGGAAGAGAGATGGGGGGGCAGAGGGAGAGAGAGAGAGAGAGAGGGAGAGAGGGGGGAGAGAGAGAGAAGGGAAGAGAGAGAGAGAGAGAGAGAGAGAAATTGGAGCTTCCTTTAATAGACATAGGAAGCAACGTTTTTTTTCTTTTTCTTTTTTTTCAAAACTGGCGGTCAAGCGTTAAGTAACTCCCGTCCAAATCCACCTGCTAGAAATGAACTTGGGTAACCCCCCAGGGGTGCACAAAGACAGGGAAGACAGTAACATACTCCATACTCTTTCCCACCCCCCGTTGTACTGCTTCCATTCTTTCTGCTCCCATACACAAATGCCCACAGATCTCACGCCACCCCCCTTACCCCCCAACAACAAACACAGCAAAATACATGCTCCCTCAGTCTCCTAAAAAAAAAAAAAAAAAAAAAAAAAAGCCTTTTCCATCTCGGTTGCGACACAGTGATAAGGGGTAGCGAACATCTCATACCTGGTGTGAATGCTAATCAGTCAGGAGTTCTCCTTTTCCCAAGACAGGGAACTGTTTCCTTCCAAATTTATTAGAACCTCCTCCACTGCCTCTTTGAAAAACCTTCTTTGTCACCCTCTCCCAAGTCCCGATACTTCTTTAAAAAAAAAATGGCTTCGGAGCTCCTTCTATTCTTGATATTGATTCTCTCTCTCTCCCCCCACCCCTCCTCCTCTCTCCTGTCTGTGTCTCTTCTGAGTGGTCTATTGATAAGTCCCTGGAGGCACTGGGTCAGCCTGCCCGTAGGAAACCAGACACAATGCACAAATCTCCGAGTGCCATTCTGCCATCAGCAAGCAGACCACGTTTAGGAGAGAGAGAGAGAAAAAAAAAACAGTAGAGCAAGAGACAGAGAGAGAGAGAGAGAGAGAGAGAGAGAGAGAGAGACCAACCGAAGGAGGGAGAGAGAGACCGAGAGAGGAAGGGAGAGGGGGGAGGGGGGGGGAGAGAGAGAGAGAGGAAGAGAGAGAGAGACACACACACACGGAAGGAGAGAGAGAGAGTGTGAGAAAAAGACTGATTGGAACAGGAGGGAGGGAGAGAGAGAAAGGGAGAGGGAGAGAGAGCGCGAGGGAGAGCGACACTGCCAGTCAGGTTAATCATCCCTACTTTAATTAGCTGTTCGGCTTAGACATAAAACAATTGAATTTGAATGATCTGTCAGCAGGCTCGGCTGAACCAAAGGGGAAAAGCGAATATTACAAAAAGACTGTTGGTGTGTTCTGATAAGCAATACTGCTCGTACTGACAAATCCTCAAAGGGGGAACTATTAAAACTTACAACTAAACAAAAAGTGCAAATACAAATGGCACTAGATAGAGGTCTTAAAAAAATGGAGTTTTCCCCCCTAGTTTTATGAACGGTAGATATTTATGTGCAGGTGCCAACATATTAGGGTCTGCGTGTAATGTGTGAAAGTTTATTAACGATGGTCTAGGAGTGTAGCCGACAGATGCTGCAGAGAACAAGACAGGTACAGTCAGATGCTGAGTCTAGATCTTGGAGGGAGATGGATGCTGAAAGAAGAGGCACCGTGGCAAGAGATCAGCACAGACGAAGTCAGTGGGCAGACAGGCAGACAGATTTTAGGCACGGCACGATCTCGTCTAAAAAGGCAAAAGTTCTGATGCAATAATAGGTGCAAAACAATCCATCCATCCTCTCTCCCGGGAGCACTCTAAGGTACAGTTAAAATGGATTAATCTTTGTGACAAACAGAGCTGGCAAGGCAGACTATGGCAGACACTGAAGGCGACTCGCAGACCCAGAGAATACCAGAGCCGGAGAAAGCCACGGAGATCCATCTCCCCAACGCCCTCATTTAGCAGACGAGGAAACTGAGGCCCAGAGACTCAGGCTAATAAATCACAAAGGCAGTAGCGAGGTCGACACTGGAACCCAGGGCCCCAGCGGCCCACCAGGCTGGTGCTCTTTCTATCAGACCAGCTAACCTCCAGGTTTCTTCACAGACCCTGGCCCAACAGGTATGGATATCACCCTTGTCTCCGGAATAACAAGAGTCCTCCATCTCTGTAGTTAGTGCACAAACCTCCAGTTTCTAAAATGTCTAAATAGCTACATGGAAATATTTTCTTGTCCATTTTGAATTCTAGGGATAGGGATTTAAGTCTTACTTCAGTCTCAGAGCAAAGCAGAAAAATAGAGCATTGTAGAGGCCCCGTCTTAGCAACACAGAGCCTGGTCCTGCCACACTCCCAGCTAAAGAAGGCCAGTGGATCCATCTACAAAGATCTCTCCCAGAGTTTGCAGTTCTCTCTATGTATATCATCTGCTATATATCACCATGTAGGAAGATGTCGTTCTTTCCTACAACTCATTTTTAAAATATAGGCACACTGTGGGTGAAAGAGATTGAGGCTTTCAGCCTACAATGCCCTTTAAATCACTGATGAGATTTGTTACCTGCAAGATTAGCTGTGGGCAACTTTTCCTGTATATTTCGATTGAAATGAGCTTCTAAAATAGGAAATTTGGGGAAACGGCATTATCTGCCCACACAGTCGATGGTATATTTTTTGGGGGGGGCACATATGATCATATTCAGTAAGTAAGGCTCTCCCTCTTGACAACAGATAATTGAAGGTACATTTTTTTTAAAGGGGGAAGGGGAAAGAGGTGCTTATGAAGAGAGCAGTGCCATCAGATGTTACTGGAGAGATTAAGTCTCTTGTCCTAAAACAAGAATCATGGTGTATATAAAAGCGAAAACTCCTTCTCAGTCACACTTCAGTGACGATGTTGCTACTCAGGGTGGAACAAGAAAACTGCAAGAAATGTCAGGCACCTGAGCCCACTGGAGGGCAAGTGAGCTGAGAGGCCCCAGAGCCAGAGTCATTTAGCTTATTTGCACATCAACTGCTTTAACAATGGCTGCTGTGACCTGTCTGAAACACATGGTCCATAGTCTGTCAATTTAGGGGGAGGAGGGACCACTGCTTTTGACATTGGTGGGTCCTCCTGCACGTCTCAAAGCACCCGATAGGCGAGAGCCCAGAGCAGAGCAGTGACCTGCTCAGTAAATTTGTGCTGGGTGAACAGGGTGAAAATGGGAAGGAGCTTTGGAGTGAAACAGATCTTTATAACATTGCATAAGTCATGGCCATGCTCAGAGCCTCAGTTTCCCTATCCATAAAAGGTGGTAATATTAATCCCATAAGGTTTTCTTGAGCATGACATGAGCTCACATATATAAAGTCCATGGATGGTATTACATGGTAATTACTATTGAGGCAGGCATAAAATGAGGGTGTAAATAAATAAAACTGCATACTCTGGATGTGCTGAGTGGGTTATATTCAAAGCATGTAGGTTCAGGACAGGAATACTCATAGCAAAGCAAGGGTCTAATACACAGATTTCCATTAGAAAGGGTTGGCAGGAGAGATTATCAAGTTTAGAATCCAAAAGTTCTAGAATTTAAACTTCAAAGATCTGAGGACTGTTTGATCTCTTCTTACCCAGACGTCGGTATATTTCCCAGCTCATAATAATAACCAACATATTACCCAGTACTTGATTTGTGCTAAGCACTCTGCTAAGTACTTTACATTTGTGTCCTACTTTAGTGTCACAGCAACCCGAAGAATTAGGCACAATGAAGCCTCATTTCATAGAAAAGGAAACTGAGGAATAGAAGGGTTAGGTCACGTGTTCAAGAGCTCACAGCTAGTATGGGTGGAGCTGGGGAGGAAATCCAGGCAATCTGACTCTGAAGCCCGTATCCTCAGCCATGATGCTGGGGGGATGGGGCACATGGTAGGTCTTACCCAGTAACTATGTGTTGAATAAATGAGCAAGTGCATAGAACACCAATGTGTTTTGATTTCATTAAAAAATAAGTGGAAATCTGTGCGCAATCACTGGAGAGAACCTTGTGCTCGGATTATCCAATCTGTACCTGTATTTATTCGGCAGCTCACTTCAGGTGGCAGCCCTTCCTCAGAAGCCAGGGTGAGCCATGTCCCTGTGTGGTGCTGAAAATGGATGAGGCGAAGATTGCTGCCTATGACCACCCAGGGCATTTAAATATCTGACGGCATTTTCAGCACTTTGAGGGTAGTGTTAGCACACGGGTTATTAATTGGCTTAATTCCAGTTCGGATAATTACATCGTGTCTCTTTAATTTTTCCCCGACTATGCCATTCTTCATTTCCTGTCACAAATGTGCTCTTTAAAAAAGCATGTGAACACACAAAAACATATAGTTATATTTAAGGTTTGCATAGTAATATAGGGTGTTCTTTTTTTTCTAAATGATTACTGTATAGTGGCCATGTAACAAATGAATGAATGGGCAAAAGAATTGAAGTCATTGCAAAATAAAGATAAATAGTTGAAGCTAATGTTTGAAATAAACAGATTTTTAAACCATTTCCTTGGTGACAGGATTCCAATCATATATTTTTTTTCTCATGGGCAGAAATTTCAAGAGCTGATGACCTGCTCATGATAAGCCGATTTCCCTATACTATATAGTTTCTAGCATAAAAAAAAAAATAGCAATGGAAACTGATCTTTTAAAGTAGAAAGTAACACTAGGTTCTGAATGGTATAGTATACTGAACTCATGGGTTTTAGAATGTCATTAATACAGTTATTAGATCCTGACTTATTTGGCAGGTTTTTTCTTTGCCAAACATATTACTAGAATAATCTTCAAATTATAGAAGGAAAGGACAAAGGATCCTAACTTAATAAGCTTAGGAAAGTTTGACGGTTATAAACACACACAACCCTTCTTCTTTTCCCAAAGAATTCTTGGTCTTTGAAACACCGACTGTGTCTACATGAGACTGAAGAAAATCTCCTGCAGGCATGTATTTGAATCATGTGCACAAATAGTTGAATGTATCCGTGGTAGAGCATGGCTTATTAGTCCTTTTCAGTGTACATTTGTATGAACAAGTCACCAAATATAGGGAGTGTAGAAAGTTAAGAGAATAAAGGGTTAATTTATTTACTATGCATGAGAGTTTCTAGACCTTTGCTTCTTTGGCTTTTAGTTCAAAATTCCATGCATACTCTGCACATAATAATAAATGCCATAATTCAATGTATGCCATAATTTGATTTACTTTCAAGCACCTTTTCTGGTTCAGCTCTCAAAGCTTTCCTTCCTATAAACTTCCTCCAAATTATTCTTTGTGGCCCTCAGTAAATCATCGTTTAAAATTGGTGTTTGTGGGATGACTCTAATGCTGTGGAGAAATTTGTATCAAACTAGCCCTATTTCCTTTTGAGAATCAGTGGTCACGTTCCATGCCCTTATCTGAGAAGAAGACAAATTGAAAAAAAAAAAAAAGGAATAAAACCCCGGGCCTTTGCCACCTCTTTGACCCCTGTAATGACAGCAGTCACTCAGTGATCGTCCTCTAGTTTGTCACTCAGGCCCTGAGACTGAGCTCTCTGGGACAAGGTCTTTAAACCCTGCTTGGCTCATGTAACGTTACTGCCCAGGGTCGTACCTGCCCATGGTGCTAGCCAGTATCTCAGGAGAGCTGGCAGCAACGACTGTTCTCTCTTAGTTCTTCAGGTGCAATTACAATGTATTCTTTCTGTGCTTCACGTGCCCAATATGTACAAGACTGGTGATTTGATGCTTTGACTAAAGTAATACTATTGGATAAGTTATTTAAGAATTAAATAGCAAAATCACTTGTATTGGTGATTTTTCTAGCCTTGCCACGATTTTTACAGCAAGAAGTCCTCAGACAGCACATTCTAAATTCAAAATTTAGGTGAATTTTGAATTCAAAAGAAAAGTGAACAAGATTTATTCTGAATATTAGAGATGGTAAGCAAGTTCTTGCCTTTAAATTGAAATATCATCTAGAAACAGGTGGATAGATTTAAGGAAGCACAGACTCTTAGACATAGGAAGGATTTAGGAGATTCTCTGGTTCTGTCAGTTTACAGAGAAGAGCTGAAACATTCTCCAGAGACATTTTGTCAGACGAGCTTAAGGTCACACAACTTGGTGGAAGCAAAACTAGTACTGGAACGCAGTTCTTCTGTTTCCTGGTGTCACGTCCTCTTCTTTGTTAAAGAACCTCTTAAATACTCATGCCGAGAAAGAAGTCCCATATTCTTAATGTAGTGTGAGAAGCACATCACAAAGGGACTATGGTAGGCTGAATAATGACCCCACAAAAAAAAATACCCATGTCCTAACCCCCAGAAACTATGAATGTTACCTTATATGGCAAAGGGGTTTTGCAGATGTGGTTAAATTAAGGATACTAAGATGGGGAGATTATCCTGTATCATCTAGGTAGGCTGTAAATGTAATCACAGGGGTTCATGTAAGAGAGGGGCAGGAGGATGAGAGCTAGTTGTAGGAGATATGATAATGGAGACAAGAAGTTGGAGTTACTTGTGGAAGGGGTCATGAGCCAAGGAGTACAGATGGCCTCCAGAAGCTAGAAAAGGCAAGCTTCTTCTATTTTTAATATATATTAAAATATATATTAAATAATATGTTTAGCATATATATGTATTTATATTATATATATTTAGCAGATGTATTACCTTGTTGACTCAAACTGAGCCTGTGATATAAGGACTTCTTACCAGTCTTCAGAAAAATATTGACTAGGATAGGTCAAGAATGGGTCTCTCTCTCTTTCTCTCTCTCTCTCTCGGAACATCCTTCTAGGATGACATGGAGAAATCCATCTAAAGATTGTTGATTAATGGATCTGTTGTCTACAGATCCATCTAATCACATTTGCCCATGTCCAGTCTTATAGCGGCTCTTCACTGCTGTACTGGCAATCATACCTTCAAGTCAATCTACCATAGTAGGTTCTAGTTAGAAGCAAACTGAAGGGTTTTGCTGTCTAATTCTTAAGTGTCAGAAGATTTAAACTCATTCGATACAGTGAGGTGCCCTTTTACCAGCCCCTCTCCCGCCATTTGTTCAGCTCTTTCCCAGTGGCAGTCAGAAGTGGAGAAAAGAATGAGGTGTGAGGCAGCATCATGCAAAATAAACTTCCTTCTTATAAGACTATCTTGCCTTAATGTATCATTGCCATTCAGTTACTGCATACAATCTGTAGAATGTGGCTCCTAAAACAGTGCTCCTTGGCAACATCAGCATTGCCTAGAAAATTGTTGGAAAAATAAATTCTTGGGCAAATCAGACACTCAGAGGTGGATATGTCAGTGACTATGTTTTAAAGATTCCCTTTAGGTAATTTTAAAGCCTGGCTAAGAACTACTGTCATGGGGCAAATCTATGAGCCTTGGCAAGCCTGGTGAAAAACATATGCTATGAGTGAGGTCACCTGCTCACCTGGGTATAACTGTGGCTCTGTCACCAGCAATGTGACCACAGATCATGTTCTCAGTCTGTTTATCTCCTCATCTACAAGGTGGGAATGATGATATTGATTACTACTACTACTAGGCCCCCTGTCCATGCATAAGGCTAATGTAAGACTTAATAAGATCATGAATATGAAAACATGTTATAAGTGCGGGGCTATCATTATGGAAGAAACATTAATTTGGATCATGAGTGCCCTGAGACCAAGGTGTTGGGGATGTTGCCTTGCTTTTTTACATTAGCTGGGGCTCTGAAGTAGTAATAGTAAAAATTCAAGAAGCTCAAGATGCCAGGTCTAATTCTGCAAGCCAAAATGAAGGCTGGAAGTCTGCAGACTTGTAAAGGATGTGGTATTGAATGGAGGAGCCACTGACGTTATTAGTTTCTGGAACTAAGTGCTCAATTTTTTGCTTTGAAACTCCACCTTTCTATTCATCAGGGAGCAAAATTTAGTGACAGCTCTGAATTCTATATTGCCAATGAAGGCTTGTGGCTTCTGGGATTCAGAACCACACTTCTTTATCAATTTCCCAGTGACAATCAGTTTTAGTAAAGTGGCCCAAGATCTCCATCATTTCCATACCATATTTTTAAATATGTAAGATGCTCCAGGAAGCCAGCTCAAAGACAACTGATTTTATTCACAAAGTTCTCAGCAGAAAAGACATAAATCTTGGGACTACCTAGATCAGAATTGAACACTTTTTTAGGGGCACCTGGGTGGCTCAGTCAGTTAAGTGTCTGCCTTCTGCTCAGGTTATGATCCCGGGGCTGGGATCGAGACCCGGTCAGGCTCCCTGCTCTCTCTCGAATAAATAAAAATAAAAACTTAAAAAAAAGAAACTTTTTAAAGATATCAAATCCTAAGCTCGTAAGGGGGCTGGAAAAAACTCTGATACAACTAGATCAGACACAACCATGATTTTCATAGAAAATCATTAGGATTTTATCCAATCAGTAAGTATGGAAATTCTCAGAATTTACCAAGGACTCTGTATAAGTGGGGGGAGGGGACAAAAAACACTTTATAAAAGACAGCTAACCATCCTTTTTCCTTTTTGTATGAAACCACAGCAGGTATGCCTTTTGGCTTGAGGGCTCTTCCACCTTCTGAAGATTTAAGTCTACAGGTCGCACTTTGGCAACTCCTGTGTACCTTGCAGGACAGTTGTGGTGAGGCAAAGGCTCTGGGTTGCTGTGTCCTCTGAGCCAGTCACAATGTGAGCATCAGAAGCAGCTGCGCCTTTTAAGAGCTCTGTGTCCTTAAGGAAGCCACCTGTCCTTTTAAATTTCATAGATTTTCCGTTTGTAAAATGGAAATGGATAATATGTGCCTTGCCAGTCTCACAAGTTGTTGAGATCACACACTGAGGATCACAAGGGATGATGTATCTAGGATGCTTTGTAAACTAAGGATCCCGTTTGCTTGGCATTACTGATGTTATTATTATTTACACTTTAGCAGAAGAGTAAAGGTAGGTACAGAAATGTTGGGCATGGTTGTTTGCATACTTTTAGACACTTAAGTCGTGCATACCTCCACGGTTTTCCTCTGAATGTACATGAATCTTTGTCAGGTTATGACTAAAGTGGTAACTAATGATGTTATTTCCTTTAAGTCCCTGTATGATCTCTGGGTTGATTACGATCACTTATACATTAAATAGAAACTGCTGCAGAATTTATTATGGTTGTGTTCTGGCCAACTCTACTTTGAACATATTCCCTGAGTAAGAACAAATTTAGTATTATAAAATTGAAGAAAGCATGGCATCCAAAGCTGGTATGGAGTAGTGAAAAATCTCTTCAAAGGCCATTCCTTGGTTTCTTTAACATCAAATGTCTACTTAGAAATTATCTTGTAGTTCAACGAGCATTCCTGAAGGAAAATTTGTTATAAAGCTACCAGACGTTCAACATTTCAAAGGACAGGGACATGTACTCTGCCACAACGCAAATTTGAATTTCCAAATTGTCCTAACTCTGTTTAAACAAATCTGTGACTCAAGTTCAAATGAAGATCTCATGGACTGTTGCTATTTTGGTGGCTATACAGATAGATGCTACCCAATCAGTGAGTCCTTCTAATGGAACAGAAATCAACTGTGTGGTATATTTTAATACAAACTATTAATATAACTATGCAAAAAACACATGTGAGCTTGAACTGTTATTTAAATCTTCAGTTGTTGTTCTGTGCAATTCCACTTTTTCTGTCATGTATCCTTAACTAGACGATAGGCTGCCTGAGGATAAACACTGACTTCTACTTCTCAGAATTTCCCATTGCTTCCAGTACCAGTGGTTTATACATAGCATTTGCTTCCAACATCTCTCTTGTTTAATTGGGTTCACTTCTCATTGGCTTTTCCTGGGGGCAATTAAGACACATAAAATGCCCATAGATAAATGCATCATTATCACTGAGGTAAAAGTTGTGATTCTTATTTTTTTTAAAATTATGCATTGGGCCACTTATTTTTCCCATGTGACACCTGACCTGACTAATTATGTTAGCGAATAGAAAAACATGATTCTCTCTTAAAGAGCTCACTTTCCGTGCAACGGTTTTAGGAATTCAGCTAGTATGTCAAGGAGAGTCATTCGGTACAATGATGGTGATGGTGAGGCTCTAAGGACCACAGCTTTGATGGAAAATATTTTAAATTAAAGCAAGCTACCCATAAACTTACACAAACATAAATATGCACTCTCCCACAAACACACACTTGCACAACCTTACACTTAAATTAATGCAAAGAAAAGATACGTTCTTTTGTTCCAGTGGGATACAAATGATGAAGACTAATAAAGGAATAAGTAAAACACCGGGTAACCACATCACTGTCTGCTCGATTCTGGTCAAGGAGGTGAACTGAGGTTCCCCTTGAGGCAGAGAATGTAGTGGAGGAAAGGATGTGAATAGCTGGGGGGTTCCGGAGGCCGTGCAGACCAGCTCACACACTGGTAAGAGGCTCATTTTCATGAGACTTTTGGTTGCATTTGTAACACTTGCTCTGGGTCCCCTAGAGCATTAAGTGCCACATCACAGCACTACAAGAACAGGACTAAATGTGAGAAGGTACATTACAGAGTTCTTTTTCTTTCAGATCCAAATATCCAGGAGTTTATAGGTAGTTTCATGACGGCTTTTTTTCTCCTTTGTTTTTCCTTCTCCCCACCCCACCACCAACCCCCACGCACTCCTTTCAAGCAGGACTGCGTAGAAGGGACTTTTTGTTTTTCAGTGAAAATCTAAATTCTTGTACTTTAAAAAAATGACCAACTGTAAAACCTGTGGATTAGTACAGTTAATTATTGCCATAGGTAGAACATATTTCATTAAAAAAAAAACAAAAAACAACAATGAACAAACCTGGTCGGACTGCTAAATTTGTTCTAGGTTAAGGATTTAGCCACAATCTGGTTAAGTATTTGTTCTCTATCAGGCTTGGTGCATATTAATTGGTACATATTTTAACATTTCACTACTGCATTAAATTATTAATAATTTGAAATTATTAGCTGGTACTGCCACCGTTTTCCCAAAGCAATGCTACACATTTCTTCTAAGCTTGGTCCAAAGCACAAAGTCTGGAATCTGATTTGTCAAGGACATACATATGAAAAAGGATCGGAATCACCAAAAGAATGAGATTCAATTTCAAAATGATTATGGAGAACAAAAGCTCGCTTAATCCTCACAGTAAATGTAAAAGATAGGTGTTCAGATTTTGTAGATGAAAATTCCGAGGCTCACAGAGTTTAAGTAACTTCCTCAATGTGCACAGTTTAGAGGTGGCAGAGTTGTGTGTCAAACACTCATCTGTCTGCAAAGCCTGTTCTCTTTTATTTTTTTTTTTAAGATCTTATTTATTTGTCAGATAGAGTGAGAGGGCGAGAGAGAGAGAGAGAGAGAGAGAGAGAGAGAGAGAGAGTACAAGCAGGGGGAGCAGCAGAATGAGAATCAGGCTCCCCGATGAGCAAGGAGCCCGATGTGAGACTCGATCCCAGGACCCTGGGATCATGACCTGAACCAAAGGCAGACGCTTAACCAGCTGAGCCACCCAGGTGCCCCTGTTCTCTTTTCTTTTAAATGTTCCATTCCCAGATACTTAAGGTCTCTGCTCCTCAGGAGTTTCTCTGGCATCTGCCTTTGGGTACATGGGGTGAAATGACAATTGAAACAATTATAATATTTGTTAAATATATCTGTATATGTATTACCCATTAAGTATATGTATACATACTTACTATACATATGATCATATATGCTATGTATATACCATATATATGAATACTTAAGAGCCAATACTTACTAGCACTTACAGTGTGCCAAATATTATTCTGAGTACTTTGCTATTTAGTATTTAGTTCTATTAGTTCTTGGAACATCTCCATAAGGTAGAAATCATTATTATTGTCTAGTTTTACAGATGAGAAAACTAAGGCATACAACTAGTAAGTGGCACAGCCCAGGGTACTTTCCATTACCCCACCTCTCTCATGGACCTTTACTTATTTGTTACCTCCTTGAGAACATACCTGACATCTGGTCTATTCTATCTATCACCTCTTAGGTGATAATGAGTAAATCTTAGAAGGTAGGGAGCTCAAGTATTAACTAGTCAATAATTTATTGCTAGGGATCAAAAAGACACAACTTAGTGGAAAAATCCCCATTTGTAGAAGAGAAAGTCCCTAAAGCAAGATATTATGGCTCAGAAAGTAGGGGAGACACTGGGTGGGTGGACTTTCTGGGTCTTTCAAATTATAACACGTGTACAGCCATTAATACATAAACACAATTTAATTTATTACATAAAACCAATTTAATATTTAACGAGGACCTGCTATGAACAAAGGACTCTGCTAGGATCTAAGCTCTAGAAAATAGCTACAAAGATAAATAAGAAGCCATAAACCTAATATTTAGAATCTGGAAGAAATAAACACCACATAACTAAAATACAAAACAAAATAAGGCAAATACCATAAAAGGTTGCCAACGGAAATCTGTAGGTTTAGTGGCTTGAGGAATATCACTGGATGATGGACACTGAAGAAAGTTACCTGAAGAAGGCAGTGTTTGAGATGGACTTTGGAATATGGGGAAAATTCCAACAGTTAGAATTTGGGAAGAGAGGTTTTAGGCAAGGGACACAGAATAAAAGCATGGGGTTAGGGAAGTACAAGGTATATTTGGGGTTGATTTGATTACTTCTAGAATACTCAAAGAATAGCAGTAGGAGTTTGAGATCGCTGTGGGTGGCACATCCAGTGGAAGTATCCAGTGGCAGCTGGAAACCCATCTTCGTAGTACTAGAATTGACAGATTAGAACTAGATACTCAAATCCTTAGGGAGGTGATATGAAGGTCTGGTTGCAGCTGTATGGGCTCAATGAGACTGCCCACAGACTTCACAAGAATGCAGTCAGGGAAGAAAGAAGGGCAAACTTACATTTTGTGGGCACACGAAGGGAGAATGGATAAAGGAGCAAGAAGGATCATTCATGTGAATAGGAGAATTATGAAAACAGATGCAGTGGAGCCCAAAGGTAAAGAACGCTCTACAGAAGTGGAGATAGATGGACAAACATCCAAAACAGAAACAGTAAAGCTAGCACTGCAGGAGGAAGGGGTATATTTAAGAGCTGGAGTCTACATCACTATACCCGTCCTTGAACGGACCACCTCTGATGCCTTTATATTTTCTCCCCAAACTCATATGTGTACTCAACCACACATAAACGAACATTTCCCTTTTCTGGAAAAAAAAAAAAAAGGTTATGGCATTATTAACTCAAACTATATCTGGAAGTTTTATAAGTAAAGTCCAAATTTTTTTTGCTCAAGTTTTATTTAAAAGGTGACTGAGTTTTTGATGTGTGGGTCAATTGTTCCTTGGTGGGAGTGCAAATTTATTCATATTTTATTCAACAAATACTTTTTTTAAATTTATTTTTATTTTTTTTATTTTTTTTAAAGATTTTATTTATTCATGAGAGACAGAGAGAGAGGCAGAGGGAGAAGCAGGCTCCCAAGGAGCAGGGAGCCCGATGCGGGACTCGATCCCAGGACCCTGGGATCATGACCTGAGCCGAAGGCAGACGCTTAACCATCTGAGCCACCCAGGCGCCCTCAACAAATACTTTTGGAGCCTTTTTTATTTGCCAGGCATTGTGCTAAGTGCTGGCATCAGAAGAATTTCCATAAATGAGTAGATGGCTTTTACCTGTGAGCTTGGCTTCCTATGGGTGGTCAAATGGGACAAAATTGATGCCTTTGTGATGATGAGTTTCAGTTCCGGCCCCCTAAGAGTGTTTATGTTCATGTTATTAAGTGCATATTTATGTGTAATTTTTCTGTTCCAAGATTTTTTTTTTCATTTTTGAATAACTTTTGGTATTAGCAAAAGGTGCTATAGAAGAACAAACCCACTCCAGGCCAACACAGGAATTGGTTCTGTTGCTTTGCCATGATGATAGTCTAGTATGTGGTCAAGCAGAAATATTTTTCAAGTATTTGAAACAACTATGGAAATCTTATTCTTGATTGTATCCTCTAAAATATAAAAGCAAAAAAAAATCGCTTTAAAAGAAAATTGAAAAATAGTTCACTATATGTTCCAACTGTTGGGTCAAAATGCAATAAGGAAGCCTTGGGGAAGGGAATCTATAAAAGCTACCCTTGGGGCTTATTTACTAGCTTATTTGCATAAAATTTGCATATGTATATATTTTTCTAATAATGCCCCAGGACATCACTTTAACCTTTTTCTTACATGCAAAATTTTTTCCTATAAAATAGTAATTTTGGGGCACCTGGGTCACTCAGTCATTAAGCGTCTGCCTTCGGCTCAGGTCATGATCCCAGGGTCCTGGGATCAAGCCCCGCATCGGGCTCCCTGCTCCACGGGAAGCCTGCTTTTCTCTCTCCCACTCCCCCTGCTTGTGTTCCCTCTCTTGCTGTCTCTCTCTCTGTCGAATAAATAAATAAAATCTTTAAAAAAAGTAGGAATCTTGCTGTATGCATTGTTTTGTAACCTGCATTCTTTTTTTAAGACACATTTTTAAGTCCTGCATAGTATTCCATTCTACAGATATAGCAACATATATTTAAGCAATTCCCTAATTTTGGACATTTTGGTTACATTCCAAATTTTTATCATTTTCAATAATGCTTTGTTGATTACCATTGTGCATAGCATTTGCAATGCTATTATTTACTGGGAAGAAATTTTTGGAAGCTTTAAATCTTAATACTACAAGCAAAGAGAGGAAGGGACTTGCTTAATACAACTACCATAAGCAAAGAAAGAAAAGTCAAATGCTTCTAGGAGCCAGAGTGATAGAGTAAATGAGTGAAGTGGGTATGGCATAAAATATGGGGTGACAGGGACTTTGTCAAACTGGAAAGGACAGGGCTTATTTGCAGAGAGCAGCCCCTGCTCGGGTACAGATAATTGGTGCCATGTAAGAATGCAAATAATACTGCCAGATCTCCAAATTATCAGGACAAGTTTAAAAAAGTTGGGGTTTTTTTTGGTAAGATCTATTGATCTTTAAAAGGTTGGCTCAAACTCTCAAATTATTTTTAAGATACTTGATGCCCTCAAACCGCGCCCCCACCCCCAAGGCTACAGACTAGCTAGATGCAGCTCACAGGCCACTGGTTTATAACCTTCAAATTAAAGAAAGGGAAACATGGTGTTTGGAAAACATTTCTATATAGCGAGTATATAGGGAGTTAAGCAAATAAAGTTTTGCTTCAAGTTTATCCAGTAACAAGGGATGCGACGTGGAGGAACTGAACCTCAATACGCAAATCTTGTAAGATAGGTAAATATTGCTTCCCATTAACTAGAAGCTTCTAAAATGTTTCAAACTTCTCAAGGAAACATGCTTTAATTACATAAAACTTTAACCCAGTGCTCTGTGTTATGACATCTAATGTTAATTTCCCATCTGAACAAACATTTCCCATTAACATCCACCTGCACTACTTCCTTTTGTAAAGAGGAGGTGGTATTTGGCTATGCTCTGGTTCTGATTCATGAGAAATCAGCCCAAGCCCAACATTTCTGTTCTTAACAGATTTTGGTTTTTAAATCTGTAGAACACAATGTTTCCCTGGGCTGAGTTCTAGCATGCCAAGTTTTGGCTGGCCACAGACTTTGACATCTGAGTGAAAAATCTTTCAACAATGGCATTTAAACTGAAGAATCAACAGACCTTTAATTATAACACTGCCTGTAATCCCCCCTCCTACTTTTATCATGATGTTCAAATTGCCTCAACTCACTAACTGCACGGACAGCATGTTATTCATTTGCCATTGGAAATATCATAATTTGGAAACTCTGTGACTTGAGATTGTGTACTAATCTTTGAAAAATCAGTATGACTTTATTCACCATAAATTAAAGAGGCATATAGAACGCAAGTCAAAATTACTGATTCATTAGAAATAAGAAACAAAAACCACTTGGCATACAATTTCTTAACTTATCTAAAATGGTCAAGATTTATTTAGATAAGAGTAATATTTCTACTTGGAAATTAGACATTAAATATATCAAAAGACAGAGTTTCTTCTTTGTGAGGTTTCACTAAGTGCCTCCATATTTCTCCATAAAATGTTAAGTGACCATTTTTTATGGCTTTTTTATGACACAGTCTCAGATCACCCTATGTTTCCCTTATATACAAAACATACTTCTATACTGCTAAAGTACATCAGGAATCCTTTAAAACTTTCTCTTTAGAAGTCAATGTTGCAAAATACCCAGTTTATATTCAACCTATCTGAATATATTTATCGGGCAAATTGAGATTAAAAATATACATGTGGAAAATGTTTATTTCCACTGTTAAACCCTACATAAGTTAAGTTTTTGTTTGTTTTTAAATATAGAACCTGGTTACATGGAACATGGGCATAATTTCAGTCCCTTTTCATCTTGCAGAGAAACCTGGCTCTAGATTTCCAGGAAATGTATTTTTTTAGACCAAACAACATACCAAGCTTTTATACATAATTTCTAATCTTCATAATATGTCTGCAAGATGCATATCATTAATCTGGGTCAAATTATTTGATTTATTAGAGCCTCAGTTTCTTTATCAGTAACAGATTAATGATAGGGGGTTCAGAGTCTTTTTTGTCCATGGATTTTAAGTGTGGAGCTTGGAGGCAACCCCAGATCTGACTTCAAAGCCTCTGCTTTCTCTTTTGGGGGAATAAAAATGTCTCCCTGAAAATGTAGACACTTTTCCTTGTGTAATCGACCTTGCTTCCTTGTTACAAAAGGTTATCAGAGAGGTCACATTCTTAATTATGTTTAGCATTACCTTATGATTCTGAAATTCATCTTCATCCACTGTATAAAATTCATATTCTAAGAAAAGATGCAGAATTCCTAAGTCTCTGATTTCCTGGACAGACCTGGTTTCAAATCTTGCCTTTTATTATACCCACAAATATGCTTATATTTATAAAATTATGTCCTGTCTATGTTCAGAAAATAAGGTCTCTCATCATCTACTTTGTGTGTAAAGCCAAAAAGGTCCAGGAAACTAGTTCTGACCAGTACAGAACATTGAAGAATTGGATCCTCCAAGGTAGAACCAGTAGAGGGAATCCAAATCAAAGTTGCTGAGGGGAGTGGAGATGATAAATGATATTAATAGTAGTAACTACATGTATTGGAGACTTAACGAAATGTTGCCGATTCCATGTATCATATTTAATCTTCACAATATGCCCATTTCACATATGAGAAAACAGAGGCTTAGAGATGATAATTAACTTGCTTATATTCATGTGCCTAGTAAGTAGCATCTGTCTCCAGTGTTTAAGCCTCACTTATTTTACTAAACTATCTCCCAAAGCAGGAGAACAAGATTTAAAAAGGTAAATTTAAAGAGCAGTTACAAGATTATAAATAGGAGATGGAGCATGCCTCAGGATTCCGAGCGGGGACAGAGTAGGAATGAAGTGGTGAGTCCAGCATGGTGGAGGTCAGCAGGTGTCTGATGTAGGGCAGGTCATGAGGTCAGATATAGGGGTGTCATGTGACATTAAAAGTTTAGCAACATGCACAGGAGAGAGAGAGAGACAGAGAGAATAGAGAGAGAGGATAGGTAGGGGTGGTAGATGAGATAAATTGGGATGCTTGGCTGATTGCCTATGTTGTTCTCTTTTACAAATGTAAGTAAAGCTTTGTGTGTTGGAGGACAGAAAGAAACAACTCTTTTCACAAGTCACTGACTGGAGGGGGGAAGAAACCCAGCTGTCTAACGAGCTTCTTTTTTAAAATACAAACTTCTCCAAGAGGGTCAAACGTCATTCACACCTTGGAGTAAACTACTTTAATGAGGTTACCAGGCCACCTGAGTGTTAATTAAAGTTGAGAAGCCACAGTTTGGGGAAAGGTAACAGATAAGGATAACCAGAGCTGAAGCATGGAAGAAGGGTCTGGGCGGTGATTCCCTAGGAAGTGGGAGGGCACCACATGTAATTCTGTGCAAATACTGTTAAGATCTATGTAAATGTAAAGTACCAGCATCATTATCATTAAATCTACTCTGTACTTGTGTTTAGAATTTTGGTAGCAGCCTGTGGCGGAATCAAAATCACAACTGGTTTCTGATTTCTGATGTAAATACTGAGCAGATTGCCCTACTTTGTAGCAGTTCCTCAATAAATAACTGTTGAGCAAATGGGATGTCAAAATTAGTTTGGAAGCTGGAAACTCTCAGGTTTCCCAAATTCCAACCTGTTCCTCCAGTCTAGGCTAATCCAGCCCAACCTGTCAGGTACAGCAAACTGTTTCCTCTGCGGGAGGAAGGGAGAAAGAATATAGAAAGTGGAGAAAGAATTGATACCTCAGCCCTCTTCTTCTTTCTGCCTCCGTGGCCTAGTACTGCATGCTCTAGATTTTGTGGGGACTTCAGAAGGTAGCTCCTATGAATGCTGAGGCAATGCTGTAATGATGGGGCTACATAAAAGTTAAAATGTGAGGCGTATGATGAAAACCTAACAAAGGGATACGTTAAGGACGAGCCCATTAATGAGAACGCTCATCTGCCCCCACTAGAATCTCATTAAGCTCCTCTATCTCATTCCGGACCTGTGCTGGGTCTGCGCTATGGTGTGAATGTTTGAGTCCCCCCAGATTCACATGATGGAATCCTGATGCCCAGTGTTATGGCACCAGGAAGTAGGGCCTTTGGGAGGTGCTCAGGTCATGAGGCCAGAGCTCTCCTGAATGGGATTCGTGTTCTTAACAAAAAGGCCCCACAGAGCTCCCTGGCCCCTTCTGCCATGTGAGGATACAAACAGAAGTCTTCCACCCAGAAGAGGACCATCACCTGACCTTGTGGCACCCTGATCTCAGACCTGCAGCCTCCATGACTGCGAGACATAAATTTGTTTTTTTTCATAAGCCACCCTGTCTGTGGTATTTTGTTAGAGCATCCTGGACAACTAAGAAAGTCTGCACAGGTACTGCAGAAATGCTTCCATATACAATCTGATAGGTACAATCAGGGCCAGCACAAGGACCACACAAGCACAGCTGGAGCATTAAAACCAACTCTGGAGCGCAGGCAGACTTGAATTCTGGGTACGTGGCTGATGCCCGGATGTGGCCAGGGCAGGCATGCAGAGCCTGTGCTCCTTGCATCCTCCTTGGTTTTCCTCGCCTTCCATCTTCCCCATACACACGGCTTTCGCATTTTATAACATCACAGAGACTTCTAAATTCAGTGCTTTTCAAATACACGTTATATTTTACTCCTAACTTAAAGGGGAGAGGGGGAGTATTTTGTTACAGATGAACTGAATTTGACAGTAAATTTGTTATTTTGGATTCTTATTTGTGAGTTGTGGCTAAAAAAGCACATTCAGTCTAAATATTGAGAATACTTTGGAATGTAAGAGCTGAGAAGCCTAGCCCAGTGGTTACCAACCCAGGCTGCATATTAGAATCACCTAGGGAGGTTCAAAAAATACAGATCCTGAGCGTTGGCCCCCCTCCCCTCTCTTCTCCAAGTGATTCTGATAAAATGTCAGTTTGGGGGGCTTATAGCCAGTTATGGGGACCGAGGATCTTCATCCACCTTTTCATTTAACTGACAAGGGATCTGAGGCCCAGAAAGGAACAGTGACTTCTCTAAGGTCACACAGGAATATATTATATATGAAGATAAAAGACTGTAGCTAATGTGAAATTGACCCCATTAGCTATATTGCAAATTACTTCATTACTTTAGAATATATTTTGTATGTTTGTATGTATAATGCAATAATTCCTTCATCTGCACGCTACTTATGCGGCATTCCAAATCTTGTTAAGAAGAGGAAGGATGTGAAAAGACCCACAAGCAGCCCAAACTGACATCAGGGATATCACACAGAAATCCCTCAAGTTTCTCTGATGGGCTCTGCCTCTTGCCTCTTTTGTCTTTGAGACAGAGATGGCTCAACATCTCCATCTCCGAGCCTGACTTTCTGCTGCCCTGTGGTCTTGTGTCCCCAAAAGCCCAGAGGACCTCTCATGGATCCCAGTTAGTAGCTTCACTGTGTGCTCAAAATGAAACTTGTGTCTTCCTCTCCCACACCTGCTCCTGCTCCCTAGCCCTCTGCTTCTGTTTATGGTCCCACTCTGGCTCAAAATCATAGCCATGCCTTCGGTGCTTTCCTTCCCCTTACTCCCCAGATATGATGGATTACTCCTCTTTCTGCCATGTCTCATAAATCAGCTCACCAGCTCTGTTCCCTCCCTCTGCCTTTGCCCTAGTTAGGGCCCTCACTGCCCTTTCCTGTACTGCTGAGATTGTCTCCTACCTGACCTGTGTCCTCTGGTCACTCCCTACTCGGATCCACTTTATTCACTCTTGCCAGATTAATCTTCTGAGGCACAGCTCTGATTATGTTACTCTCCTACTAAAAACTTTCAATAGCTCCCCATTGTCTACTGAATAAAGTCCAAATTCCTTGGCCTGCTAATCAAGCCCTCTCACTTACTGGTCTCGATCTGCTTTCACCACTTTATTTCCCACTACTTGCCTCTACACACGACATGCTCTAGTTAAACTCAACTACTTCTCTGCAGAATCTTTCCCCTCTGATTCTTCCAGGCATTGCTCATGGTTTCAGAAATGTTCTTTTTTTCTCTCTTTGTGTGCTCAAGTCCTCCTTGCCTTTTAAGACGCAAATCCAGTGTATCAGCTCTTCTGGTAAATCCCCCAGTTAGCCCTTCTCTGAATTCCAGGAACACTTTATTTGTGCTACTTTCATAGAGCACAGCACCTCCTACTATGGATGCTAGCAAAGTAGGCCCATGTCTCAGCTCTGCTGCTAGATTAAAGCTTGCTGAGGGCAGGATCGGTGCCTTGTTTATCTGTGTATCCTTTCCATTGCTGAATACATAGTGTGCTGCTCACAAATATTTGTCCAGTGAAGGAGTGGATGCATGGGCTTTATATGCAACCCAAACAGTGTTGGTTGGTTGTTTCCCTAGTCCAAACCGGATTAGAAATAATGCATTCGGGAAGGAATGAGGATCTTAGAGCCTTGCACAACAAGAAGTAACTTGATAGCTAAAGAAGATAAATAAAAACTATAAAAAGAAGAGATGAGGACTAAAAATATTATAGCAGTCTGGGGGTAAATAAGCACAGAAGCAAATAATCTTATAGACTAAGGACTAATGGTTAATGCCATGTGGAACTGCTTTGAAACCACAAAGCAATATTCAAATATACAGCATTATTTTTATACTTCCACATCCCCATTAGCACCAGTAGACACACAACACAATTATTGTTTAAAATAATGACCCTAAAGATAAATAAAGAAATAAAGAAATAAATAGAATGATGACCCTGAGTCATTAAGAAATGTTTGAATTATGGTAAGCATATGATCATAAAGCTGGATATGCACATAAATTTAAGACACTATACATCAAAACTTAATATTAATAAAATAAAAAAATCTTTTGATAATGAAGAGGAGATAAACTTCTGTTTATCGGTTATATGGGATATTCTGTTACATAAACTGATTTCCATAGTGAAGTCAGATAAGTAATTTCTCTCTTTACACACGAGTATGCCTACATTTTCCTAAATATTGGGGAAATAATTTTTGTATCATTAAAAATGAAATATGCCCATGATATATAATTTCAGAAATGTCAGAAAGTAGTAAGACAAAACAATTTAAAAAATCTTAAATTTCCAAGATCCACAATCTATTATTTCAAATAAGTAGTTGTGATTATACAATATGTAAATTATGTATGTCACCTTTAATTAAAATGTAGCATAAAAAGTCCAGGTTATTATAAGCTCTTTATCAAGATTGTAATGGTTCGAAAAATTCTATCTAGTGGATATGTCATAATACATTTAACCAGTCCCCTAGAGTTGAATATATAGTTTATTTCCAGTTTCATAATATAGGTATATCTAACAGGATTCGCTGTGTGCTGATAAATTGTGGAAGCTGAGTGAGGAACTCATGAGGGTTCACTATGATGTTCTTCCTACCTGGGTAAATGTTTGAAATGTCTACAATAAAAAGGTAAAAAACCTATTTATCTGTGATAAGCATCTTGTTTACAATGGTTTCTGTTTATGTAATTATTTTCTTAGAGTTTAGTACTAGCCGGCTGGTTCAAAGTCTGACTCCACTATTATGTAGTTATGAAACTGTGGCAGGTGGCTAATGCCTTCTCAGCTTCAGCTCCCTCATCTGCAAAATGGGTATAGTAATGGTAACTTAGAAGACCACTGTAAGCATTATATGAGATGGTGTGCACAAATGCCTTTCACAGTGCCTTGCACGCTGTTAGTGGGTAATGAATATCACCTTGAAAAGACAAAACGCTGGTTGCGTCACTGTATGTGTGGTGGTTATAAAAAAAAATCACCGTGTATAAACTGAGAAACATGGCAGAAATAACTAAAGTGTGCATCACCTCCATGTCCAGGTGAGGGGCACTTACTCCAAAGATACTGACAAGGTTAAAATAATCTGGATGAATAATTACCCTTGAGGAGTCTGTTCTATGTAGCGGATCATGGGCTAAACGCTTCACAAGGATCATCTCACTTAATCTTCACAAGAGTTCTGTGAAGGAATTACTATTACTATTCTTATTTTATAGCTCAGGGAATTGAGGTTTAAAGATTAATCGACTTGTCCCAAAGGACACAGGGACAGGCAGGGCCTGTCGTCAAACACAACTCAGAGCCCCTGGAATTTGTCCCTGAGCTCTTGGAAATGGTCTTCGGACCTTGGGCTCTTTTGCACAGACCTCAGCGTTTCTAATCTGTATCCTTTAGAGGCCAGATTTGAATTTGGGGCAACATTCTGGCCCCATTTTGGAAGTTTAACTGGATCTGTGGTTGGAGTACATTTTTCCTTCCTTTCACTTTAATTGGCATTATTTGTTTTAAAAATTTTATTCTAGAAAATAATTTTAGAGAAGAAAAAAGGGGTACTCTGTAAATAAGTTGCCCTTTCAAGAATGTGAATCTCATGGTCCAGAAAGATTAATGTCCATCTTGGTTTTGAACCATGATTTCCCATTGGTCTGATTACCTTATGTTCACTATAAAATAATTCATTACCCAACACACACATATACATGCCCTTTAGGAAACCTCTCAAGTGGTCCATATTGACACATTTCACTTTAAATATGTAATCTGTAAATGTGCGTGTGTACGTGCGTCTGTGTAAGACAAAGACAGTGAAAGTCTGAATTTTGAAAATGCTGTGAAAGTCTGAAAAAGGTGGTTTCCTCCAAAGATGGTGAAAATTAAGTCACAGGTCGTAATTAAAAAAAAAAAAAGTCCAATGGCAAATTAAGTCTTTTATTCTGGGTCGGGGGAGGCTACTTGGGTGGGATATACTTAGACAAGAAACACCGAAGGTGCCACTGCCACCCCTCTGCCTCAGGCAGCACATTCATGCATCTGTATGATCAAAAACGTGCCAGTTCTAGCAAGCTCACAGGACTGAGCAGAGTGCCACCGTTACAGCTGGGGATTTGTCGTTCAGGGCTGGCTCTATTTACCGGTTGTTTTTTACTGGTCTGTTCCTCCCTGGGGGGCCGCAGTGAGGGTGTTTTTTGTGGGGTGGGGGTTTGAAAGAGGGAGTTTTTGTGAGTTCTATTTTGGATTTTGGTGAATAAGAAAGCAGGGAATTTGCCAGCCTGTTACTCAGTTATATTGAAACATGATACAAACTGCCTCAATTTGGAGCACAGAAGGTGCTGAAAAATTTTTCTGAGGAGGTCTTGAAATATCGAAGCCTGTCTTCAAGGAAGGACTTGTTTCTCTCAAAAAAATCACCCTGTCGATAACAGAAGTGTGCTGGCGTCTCCTCTCCATCCCTGGTCCCTGAAGTCACTACCCAAAGTATCACAATCTAAAGGTAGCCAATATGCTGTGAAAAAAAAATTACATTGTGTTCTTTCTTCCCAGGGGAGTATGAAGAGGACTATGCTTGAGTGTGGGCCTTCTTTAGAAAGTCACTTCTACATATGTAGACACTTAGGAGCATGAGCTGCACGTGTATCCTATGTCTGCATCGTCCACTCTGTTTTCTTGTTTGCTATTTGCCTGAATATGCCTGAACACATGTGTCCAGTATAAACACACCATTCCGTGGACACGTCTATGTGTGTTTCCAATTCCATACTATCCTGAAAGTGGTTTAGCTTTCTAGAAACACAGCCATATAATTTGTTCTGACTTGAAACACTGCTCAGCAACTGCATGCCGATCATCACGGCAGGTACCAGACCATTTGTTGCCGGGCTAAAGCAAATAGAAAACAAACTCTCAGAGAGCGTCACAGCGCAGCACTTCCTTGTGAGATCCTCTCGGCTAAGTAAGGATTGCCTGAGACAATAACGAAACAGAGACCTATAGGCTTTTCAAACAGTAACAACCAGCTCATAGCAGCTCTTCTAGACCTTGACGGTCAATGATATCCTCAACCTTTGCTTTCAGACACTGGATTGCTGCTTAAGTAGCCTTTATCATCCCCCTACCCGCCCCCCCCGCACCTAATTTTTGGTGAGGATGCCCTTGAAATTAGATCATATTTGTTCCTGACAAAGCATATGCATATTGTGGTATCACTCTAAAACCAACGATTGGTTTTAGCTCTATGAAGAAAAAAAAAATTCCAACAACATTTCATGCTGAGATTTCTCATGCTAGTTCTCAGCACAGAAGTGATTTTTTTTTTAAGTTGCACAAAGCCTAGCAAGGTTTAAGTTTTCCCAGCAAGGAGAAAGTGTTTTTCAGCTGTTAAATTTTTCAGATGCTTTTTTTGAATTTGGATAAAACTCAAAAACATGTTTGTTTTAAAATGTAAACCTTTTTATGTACAGGTTTGCATATAGAGAAATGCCATTACTATGTTTAAAGGTACTTGCTTTTGAAATAAAGAAGTCATAGGCATTTAAATACAATAAACTGTTGCATTAGGAATGTCTCATTGAGCGCTAACATAAATATGATGTTCTGGAGGGCCACTGATACACGTTTGCTGGCAGGATCACTTATAATCCTGTTAGTGAATGTATTTCTGGGTGACAGCAAAGGGTGGCCCGGTTTGAACTGAAGAGCATCTTTATAGTCAGTATGCTTTTGAAAGACCTTTTACTCCAGTTGCATGAGACTTCTTGGCCCCAAACCTGCTTGATTCTTCAGCTTCTTGACTGGGCCAAAGTTGATACAACATATGGTATTTCAAGCACAAAAATGATGAAGAAACACACTGAGGTATAGCAGCGAGGCAGAGATGAAGGTACATCATCAGAAGGCCTGCCACCTGCCATTTTTAATGGGCCTAGTCACTCTTCAGTTTTAAGCAAATTATAGATCATTGAATGGGAAAAGATATTATCTTGATCTACCCAATTTTTTTTCAAATGTTTTTATTGTAGGTTTTACATTGTGATCCACTGATTGTTTACACACATACATGGATATCTATCTATCTATCAATCTATCTATCTATCATCTATTTATCTATCTATCCATCCACCCATTTAGATCTATCTCATTGAAATAAAGATGTGTGTGTGTATGTGTGTGTGTGTTTTAGAGGCAGAAAGTAACTCATCTACCCAAATTTTAAATCTTAAAAGATTCTTCATAATTCTTTTGAGTATTTTATTATTTGAAGAGTTAAATATCAAGGTCTAGAAATTCAGCACACATCAAACTTCTAATCAAGGACTTTCCAAAATTAAGGAAAGTACCTGATCTTCTTCTGCTTTCATCTTTCAAATGCCAACAAATTCATTTTTTCCCTTATTCACTCATAATTTATTAATTTATTCATTTTCCAAACATTTATTGATAGCCAACTATATGCCTCACACTACATACCTGCAACTTATTTCTAGCCCAATTACTTTAACAGTTGCTTTAGGATTTATGGCAGGGTTGGCCAGATGGTTCTTGAAAAGGAAAATCTTCCTGAGTAAAACAACCTGTTCACAGTGTTTCCTATCTAGGAACCAAGAGCCCTGATAGCATCTCTTCTAACCTCTTACTGTGGTTCTAGTATAAAATCAGAAGTCTAGTTATATTTACTTTTTATGTTTAAGCTTAATTAAAAATACAGAGTGCAATTACAACTTTCCCATAAGGTCTTCCTCACATATGATACATAGAGAAAATTTATACAATTTTTTTGTGTTACAGAAATGCAGAAAACTGACCATTACCTACTTTACAGTGATTTTGAAAATAAATGAGCTAAAGCATGTTAAGTTCTAAGAAGTAGAGTAAATAAACAGATCACACTAGTGACATTAGACAGTGTGTCTGCTCCCCTCTTGATGAGGACAGTGTATATATATGGTAAGAAGACAGGTCCTAAATATTTATTACTAGACCTTCTTTAGGTGGCCATGCCCTCCTGTTCTAGTAGAAGTGATATATAAATATATGGCTAGAGCCCAATTCAATTATTTACATGGCCTTTCCAGAAAATGGCTAATGCTATAGACTAGAGACTTAGAAAATGCAGAAGACTGAACAATACACAAGTGGATGACACATTCATCTCTCTCCTCATGATGTAGGTCATGGTTCAAGGTCACTTTCAAGGTCAATTAATAGTAGGATTTGCTACTTTTGAAGAGTGAAATGCTTTGAGGCTTTTAAGGAAATTTATTTTTATTTATTTATTTTTAAAGACTTATTTATTTATTTGAGAGAGAGAGAGAGAGACAGAGAGCAGGAGGGGCAGAGGGAAAGGGAGAGGGAAAGGCATCAAACAGATGCCGTGCTGAGCGTGGAGCCCAAGGTGGGGCTCAGTCCCACGACCCTGAGACCATGACCTGAGCTGAAACCAAGAGTCGGATGCTCAACTGACTGCACCACCCAGGCGCCTCCTTTAAGGGAATTTTAAATAAATTAACTTTATGTTTTGGAAATTATGATTTGGGCATTATTAAAATATTATAATTGGACATGGGTTCATAAACATAATTATAGGCCACCTTTTCAAAAGACCTTCCTAATAATTCTTTCAATTTTTTATGCGTATAGTTAGTTGTCTCCCTAAAGTTATTCCATTTTCCAAAGCTTCTTACTGTCTGCACAAATGACAAATTGGCACACGCACATTGGCACAGGGAAAGAAGTAACTGCTAAGGTCACATAAGTAGGGATATGGCAGGCTTCAAGCCCTGGAGGCCAAAGGCACCAGAAACATGGGCAGACAGCTTAAAATCGTCCTTTCTTATGTTTGTGCATTGTTTCTATATGGAAAATTACATTTCTCTGAGAGTATATGTGTAAATATGCATCTGCTAGTGTTTTGGCAACTCTAAGTTACCTAAATTAGTTTTGATCAACACTGTCGGATTTTTAAACCCACCAACGTAATAAAAGCAAGTTTAAAAAAACACAAACAAACCCTACAGTACATTGTGTGCTCTGCTGTTCCAAGCCTCAGCTTCAAGACAAAAGGAGAGTAAGACTTTGTCATTTGCTGGCTGTTAATAATCAAGAGAAGATCTGCCAGACAAGCTCTTCGAGGACTCTGTCTGTCTGGACCAGGTATATACTGCAATACACAAAGGGCTTTGCAGGGGGAGAAAAATGAGTGTTCATGGACAATGATGCAGCTTTCTTAATTAAGATTTTCATTACTGATACATACATTAAGTTCTGCAACTGCAAGAGCCAAAGCACTGTCATGTGCAGGTAGATGTCCCTGATTCCATCTTCAGGCAGTAAAGCTAAAACATATTAAATGTGCACCCAGCAAATATTGTGTGAGCCAGGAGAGATCCAGAAATATTTCTGTTGGAATGCAGAGAGGCTCCATTAAAAGCAAATTTGTAATGCATCTAATAGGCAGGAGAAAAGCTCATATCAGTAGACGGGGTGTGCGTGTGTATATGTGTGCCTGTGTTCCTGTATGGGACTGCTTTGAGGTCCTGAGCCACAGAAAGAGGTAGTTACAGCTGACCTAGAAATAATCTCTATATAAATACATCAATAGCTCAGGCCTTAAAAGGAACTTTGATCTTTAAGTATTCCAATGCCTATTGTTGTGAAAGGAAATAAATGGCTGATTTTGGGTAGGTTTCAGAAGATGGTGAAGACTCCTGTGCACAGCTGGCCCTGACTCTGTCCCTCTGGGTCACTCAGTCTATTTTCCCTGGATCCTCAGGCTGGTCCACAAGTCAGTGTGGTCTGCCAATGGTGTACTGTTCCCATGAAATAATCTGACTATGGTGTGGGGAAATCTTTCTTCTTAGATCAAGTTATTTTTACAAGAAGAATTTTGCTAAGAGTTGAGGAGAAACTAAACTCTGCACAATCCTCGAAATGGATGAGTATCTAGAGTGCATGTTTTTCTTTCACCTTAACTAAAGCCCAATTCATTTTAGGGTTGCTGGTACTATTAATGTGCACACAGTACTCTCTTGTTTTTCTGGTTTCTAGTTGCATCCCTTCCTGTTTCAAAGTCTGCATCCATCTGGGGAGCTACCCTCTCTGTCTCCTCTCTAAAGAAGACCTTCATCCCTTCATCTCTTGGTCATCCAAGAGTAGAGATGAGTGTTAGATGCTGCACTTCATGAAAGATCATTTTATTACAACAGTCAAAAATTACACATTCGTTTCTTATTAGGTAGAAACATTTATCTGGAATTTAAATGTAATCCCCCATTTTATAAGAAGGAATAAGCCAGAATCCAACACCAAAATGGCTCAAAAGGAATTCTTCTAAGTATTTTGGCTGTAGTTCCTTGTTGTTTGGGTAAAAGGGAAAAATTCCAAATAATAGTGGCCAAGAAGATTTCTCTTGGATTCCTGCACCAAGATTCAGATCTCTGAAGTAGTTTTCTGGATATTAGCGTACATTTCTGAAACTCTTTCCCTAGGTATATTACAGCGCTAAGGCAGAGTGGCAGCCACACAGCAGCTATGAGGTGGCAGGCCTCTGACCCTACTCTAGATGAGTGATGCCAATGACTGGTGGGAATAAGATGATGAAGAAATGGATTCTTTATACATAGAGGGATAGATAGTATGCAGACATCCTGTTAACAGATACTTCATGCATTTTGGGAAAAGTAAACAGTATTAAGATTCTTTCTAATGTTTACTGAAATGTACTGTTATAAAACTGGTTAGAGGAATATGTGGAAGCTATTAGTGAAGAACCAATGTAGTGGACATTGTTTAAGCCTTGTGATAATGGAAACAAGAAAGGGAAACAAATCCCAGGAGAGGATTTTGTTTTATTTTTTTTTTTTTAAAGATTCATTTACTTATTTGAGGGCGGGGGCAGAGGGAGAGTGAGAGAGAGAAACTTAAACACACTCAGAGCTGAGCATGGAGTCTGACGTGGAGCTCGATCCCATGACCCCGAGATCAGGACCTGAGTCAAAACCAAAAGTCAGATGCCTAACCGACTGTGCCCCCCCAGGCGCCCCCAGAAGAGGATTTTAACTGGAGATTTCCTATTACTTCTCTTATGCATCCTTGACTTGCTTGTGAAGACCAGACCAAAGGACATTATTAAAGGATTTAGGTGTACCTTTTACTCAAATTCTGTCATTGAGACACACGCTTCTCTTACCTAAAATACAGGGTTAATTTTAAATTAGAGGTGATAATTATTTTCCACATACCAAAAGCCTAGAAATTTACAAGGAGGAACTAAAGGTGGAATCCATTTTAGCCTACCAAATGTGCGGGGTGGCGTGGCCCATTCTAAATAAATACCTGGAAATGATTCTCTGGGATATGGCTGATTTGTCTTTAGTATCCCCACATTAGGAAAAATGAGGAATTACAAACAGACTAGAGAAAGAAGGCATAAAAGAAAAAAAAAAACACCTTAATTTTTAATTATCACCACAAAGATCTCTTGCACAAGATGCCTCTGCAAGTGCCCTAGTAGAAAGCTTCTCTGAATAGGTAGGTTGTGTAGGCACCATCTCTGTATGTAGACTACTATGTAGTCTGTATATGTATAGCCTACATAGGCATCCATACATGTACCATATATATATATATATCCCTGCCCACCTTTGAGCTGGCAACCATGATGTTTGGGGAGGAAAAGAGAAGGGTGATAAAGAACAAGAGGAATACGCATACTCTTATTTAATAGCACTCAACATTAATCATCATTACTGGTGTCCCCATCTGGCATCTGAGTATAAACTATGTTATAGAGGCAGGTATATAATAGGTGACGTTTTCTAAGAGCATAAGCAAGCCAGATATCCAGTACTCTGAGCCCTGGGAACACTGAGCCAGCTGGGTGGCCTCTAACAGCCCTGGGCACCACTGACACCTGGCTCTTAACCACATCCTCACACTTCCTGGGGGAGTTTGACTGCTCAGGTAGAGAACAAACTCTTGACTAGGCCTGGTTCCCACCACTCACCTTCATTTGTGGTTGGCCTAAAGGGGCTCCCATAGAATCTTTAACATGTTTTGCCTCCTCCGTTCTTTCTGGACACTGTCTAAGGATTTAAGGCACACACAACTTCCTTGTACACTTTTTTTTGCCGAGGACAGAGAAAGAATGCCCTGGAGCGCATGCCGTCCCTTATCATCTGCAAATGAACTTCTCGTGCTGAAAGAATGCTCCAGTCACCACGTAGAGCAGCTCTGCACAACTCCTGCTCCTCTGAAAGACTCGGGGAACTCACTCCAAGAACCCAGACGCTCCCTATCGCAAAACACAGGGAAGGCGCCCTGTCACAGTCTGTACTGTGGAGGCAGGGGCTGATGCTGTCAGTGCGGCATTTCTGCCTCTCCAGCATCTTTCACTTTCCCTGAAGTTGCTGGAAAGTATTCCCTGTCATTAAGTATGTAGTAATACACATGGGAGTCAGACGAGAGAGGGAAAGGTGGAGGACATTGATGACATGGCCTCTAGCACTTTATTTATGAGAACATCCAGAAATCTCTATGTACATCTGGTAGTAGAATAGTGTCAATTCTGCCCTGGAGACATGGATCAGGCAAAGTTGCCAGTGTGTGTTTTTCCCTTCCCAATAATTTACCGATTTTGGAGTCTGATGGCAGAGCTTAGATGATCATTTTTACACTCATGTGAGTGAACAATCAGCTGGCCTCTTTGGGGGATGGTGATGCCAAATAAACATAAATATATGTAATCAAGGGAAGCACGAACTGTCCCCCGCCCAGAGATCCTCAGGTCCCCTGACTTGTGCTTTGCTCCCCACCATATTCCTCAGGGGGTCAGTGAGGGTGGGTGATGCCACCAGGGCATAACCAACAGTGCTGGAGGTGCCCTCATAGGACTTCAGGGAGCACTGCCTTTGCCGTAAAGAATGAGACTAAGCAGCTAAACATGTGTTAGACTGCTTGTTTGCCCTTCCAAATTTCTATTGGGTCATTCACCTTTTCATTGTTGATTTATAATCACTCTTAAAATATTAGGGACATGTCACAATTTTTTCCCAGTATAAAAATATTTTTTTTTACCACAGTGATTTTTATTTTCACATAATAAATTTTAATATATTTTCTTTAAGATTTTAGACTTTGGGGCGCCTGGGTGGCTCAGTCGGTTAAGCGTCTGACTCTTGATTTCGGCTCAGGTCATGATCTCAGGGCTGTGAGATCAAGTCCTGTGTTGGGCTCCATGCTGGGCATGGAGCCTGCTTAAGATTCACTCTCTCCCTCTCCCTCTGCTCTTCCCCCTTCCCTCTCTAAAAATAGTATAATAAAAAAAATAAATAAATAAAAGATTTTAGACTTTGGTTGTATGCTTGGAAAAAGCATCCCATACACCCAACATGAAAATATACTCTTATATGCAAAAATTACAAAAATTGGCACTTATAAAATTAGTGAAGATGCAGGGAAATGGCCAATATCTTTTTTCATCGGTGGGGGTTTAATTTGATATATGTTTACTTGAGAACAGTTTAGCAATAGATAAATTTTACTTTGACAGTTCCATTACTAGAAATTTATCCTAAGGAGATAATTAGGAAAGTGCATTTAAAAAATGTATATGTGTATAAAGATAGTTATCATAGCGATGTTTAGTTAGAAAAAAAGTCCAAATATCCTAAATGTCCATCAATAAGTCACTGACTCAATAAATTATCCATAAACTGGATTATAATGTAGCTATCAAAAAGATAATGTAGATCTGTATTTACGAAATGGAAAATGCTTATTACAATGTTGAGTAAAAAAGCAGATTACCAGACAGCAAGCAACTCCTCCTTTCATTTTGGAAAGAGAAAGACAAAGAGAAAGAAAAAGAGACAGATGAATAGATAAGTATGGAAATATATTTCCCAAAGCGTTAATAGTGGTTTTCTCTGGGAGGTGAGATTTTGAATGGATTTTATGTTCTTCTTTTTATATCATCATTGTAGCAAGTTCAAACAAAACTAAGTGTATACTCTTTAGAAATAAAAGTCAGAACTTTTACTTTGGGGGGGAAAAGAGCTTAGATAAACCCTGCAACAGCTCTTAAAAATTCAAATATGAGTTTCATCGTCATTAGCAATTAGTAACTCTCTTAATAGGATGACATCACTGCCTGACCATTTTTCTGATGGGTGACATCACTGCCTGCCTCAACTTTCCTCCAGGTTGGACAACTGCAGGTGATACATTGTAGTTCCTGACTTATAGGACTTTAAAACTGAAATACTGGAAATAACCCAAATATCAATATCAAGGGCACAGTTCAGTAAATTCTAGGGGGTTACATGATTGATAAAAAATTATTCAGAGGGGCACCTGGGTGGCTCGGTCAGTTAAGTGTCTGCCTTGGGCTCAGGTCATGATCCCAGGGTCCTGGGATCGAGTGCCACATCGGGCTCCCTGCTCATAAGGGAGCCTGCTTCTCTCTCTGCCCCTCCCCCCCATTTTCTCTCTCTCTTGCAAAAATAAATAAATAAAAATACTTCAAAAATTATTCAGATATTACAGTGGCATTTAAAAAAAAGAGTTTGTAATTATACCAGGAAGCACTCATATAATATTTAGTTAAAAAATAGGATACAACTCTATACATACAATGTATGACCAATTATGTTAAAATCCAGAGAAGAGACCAGAAGGTGATCTAAAAAATTGTTAATAATAGTTGTTTCTGTATAGTGGCATTATAGATGTTTTCTCTGTACTCTATAGTTTCTTAATATTTTACAGTATGTGTGAATTATAGAGTCATGAAAGAAGTAAATATTAAAAAAAAATACAGCTGCTTTGCTCAACAGCTGCCAAATCCTACCCCAGATGTATTTGCAATTTAGTTTTGAGTCAAATGGCCCTAATGTCATTTCCTAAAGGAATCTAGCAGAATGGGATGTGTTCAAATAAAGGAAAGCTACCATTGCCACCTCCTCTTTGTTACCATTTCTTAATGCTTAGAATAAATCTGAGTAAGGAATCCTATTTCTACTGGAAATTAGGAATTTCCACGTTCTTCAGGTCTTCTTCATATCTTGTCCTATGTTGCCAGATGCCAGAATTTAATTATTCTATAGTACTCTGCTATGTCTCTAGGTCTGGAAGTCGTTTTGGGAGGTTGATGGTGGAGGCTACCACTAGAAATGGAGGCTCAAGCATTCATTTCAAATGGAAGTTCTTTGAAAAACAAGGATAGGTTGCTACATAAGATCTTCTGTAATTAATTAGTTTTCTTTCCTTTCCCTTACTACCTCCCATCTTCCTTCCTTCCCTCTTTCTTTCCTCCACTTACCTACCCACTCTTCCTCTCTCCCTCCCTCTTTTAAATAGCCTTTCTGTACAGTTAGACGCCAGCCCTTAAAATTTAGAGCAAATTCACGCAGTACCAATACCACGCTTCAAGTAGATCATCTAATTGTTCCTAAATGATCATATTTTAGCAAAATGGTGATGGGAGAAGTCAGAATTGTCACTCATATGTATACAATGCATGTTCGAGGCTTGGCAATAAGTCAGGCAGTAGATATTTTTTGAGAAAGCAAGAAAATAACCAGGTAATTGCAGGATGGGAGGAAGGAGTAGGCAGAATTTTTAAAGAAGGATCGATGTGGGTTTCTGTGTCTTTTGACAGAAGTCATCTAACCCCATGTTCCTGGCCTTTGGACCAAATGGCAACTTTCAAGCTTCCCATTGCTATGAGCTATTTGAGGCAGGGATGGTACCTTATTCAACTGTTTTTTCTGTATACAACACAGTGCCTGGTGTGATGTAGGTGCTTGCTAGCTACTTGGAGAATTGAACTGAGCTTTTTACTGCCTTTTATTTTAGCCTCGGTGAGGGGAAAAAAAAAAAAAGGAAACTAAAATGCCTAATGTCTTTTCACACATACTAGTTAAAACCCCATTTTAATTTGAACTCAAATATACATCTCCTCTGAACTTTCACCTTGGTCACCGAACTGCTGGAAAAAATCACCCATAGGTGATTAACCCAGCAGATTCACCTAGGGCTTCCGCATTGCCACGGAGAATCCTACTAGGTTTCTCTGGTCAACTTGCTATCCCATTTGTCCCAGGAACTATTTTAAGCTTTCACTTTCCTCAAATCTCCACCTTACTTATTCTTAGTGGGACCCTGCCCCCCCAGGAGCTATCATTTGGAAAAACACTCAATCTCTCAGTACACGGCATGCACCTGCCCCCATCCTTTCCTTCTTCTTTCTTGTAACAACAGGAGATGTCCCTCCTCCAATACCTCCATTTATGCTCAGGATTCTAAGTCTCTAGCCTTACCAGGAATCTTACACTACTAATCATCCCAACCTCTTCTCTCTTCCATAAACTGAATCTCTCCTCTCTACTGTATGCTTCCCAAATGCATAGTAACACCAATATTTCCATTTTTCTCAAACAATCTTTTGACCTCACTCCCTTATTCCCAAGTCATTACACTAGCTCATTGTCCTTTCTTTACAGGAAAACTTCTAAGAGTTATCCATATTTGTGGTCTCTATTTCTTCACCTCTCACTCTTTCCCCATATTATTACAAACAGGTTATTGCTTCTACCACTTCAACCAAACAGCTTTTGCCAAAGTCAGCAACAACCTCCATATTAATATATTAAATGCAGTTTTCAGTCCCTGACTGACTTGACTTCTCAGCAGCACGTCTCACTACTGACCACCCTCTTTGAAACATTCTCTTCTCTTGGCTTCTGTGCCAATGTTTTCTGGTTTTTCTCCTACCCGTAGCTGTTCCTTCTGAGGCTCTTTCACAGGCTCATTTTTTGCTCCCAGCTGATTAAATAGTAAGAGTTCCTCAAGTCTCGGTTTGGGCCTTCTCCTTAATCTACTCCTCACCCTAGGTGTATCATCCATGCCAAAAGCCTCATTTGCCTTCACTTTACGTCTGATTTCCAATTGTATATATTCAATTGTCTAGTCAATATGCTCACTTATCTTTATCAAAAACACCTCACACTGGACATCTCAAAAATAGATCTTATAATCTTCCCTCAATTCCGTTCTTCTTTGGTATTTCATATAACCATGAATGGCACCAACCTCCATACAGTTTTATGAGCATAACACCAGTAGTCACAGTTGCTATTTCTCTCTCCTCCATCTCCCACATACAATCCATGAGAATATCCTGTATATTTTGTTTCTGTATTATCCCTCGGTTCCATTTATTTTTCTTCCATTCCCAGTCATTAGCCTAGTCTATGTCTTATCTGCTATGCTACAATAGCTTCCTTACTTTTGCTCCTGCAAAACCATTCACCACAATGCACTAGCTTGATCTTTTTTAACTTTAAATTTTAAGATTATTGCAGATCAGCATGCAGTTGTAAAAGTTAATACAGAGAGATCTGGTGGTATACCCTTTACCCAGTTTCACCCAACAGTAATATCTTATATAACCATAGTAGAATATCACAATCAGGAAATTGACCTTGGTTTTACAATGGTACAATCCATCCATCTTATTCAGATTTCACCAGTTTTATATGCATGTGTGTGTGTGTGTGTGTGTGTGTGTGTGTGTGTGTGTGGCTATGTGTGCATGTATTTAGTTCTATGCACCTGTATCACCGATACTGATTTGCATGATCACCACCACAGTCAAGATACAGAATAGTGCCATCATAAGGCTATCTCATGCCATCCTTGATAGCCACAGGCAGTTCCATCTCTCCCCCACTCCTTAACCTTTGTCAACCACTAACCTGTTCTTCATCTTAATAGTTTTATTTCAAGAATGCCATATAAATAGAATCATAAAGTATGTAATCTGAAGATTGGCTTTTTTCGCTCAGCATAATACCTTTGTGATTAATCTAAATTGTATGTTTTGAGGGTTACTCTTTAATGCTGAGAAGTATTCCATGGTATGGATATACCACAGTTTGTTTAACCACTCACTCATTGAAGGTAATTTGGGTTGTTTCCAGTGTGGGGATATTATGAAAAAAGCTGTTATAAACATTGGTGTACAGGTTTTTGTGTGGATATATTTCCACCTGTTTGTGATAAATGTGCAAGAGTAGTGTGATCTTTTTAGGATACGAAATTGATCATATTACATTCCTTCTTAAGTTTGCTTTCCCATTGTCCTGAGGAAGGTCTTTAACCTGGCCTACAAAGATTCTGACATCATTATATAACTTTTCAACCTCAATAGGGGCAGCTCTTCACCAAATTCTCTCCATCCAGCTATATTTGATGTCTTCACCTATGCTGTACCCTCTGCTTAGAAACCTCTACCACCACCTAATCTCATTTCTTGTTTTTCATCTTCAGGTGTTAGCTCAAATATCACTTCCCAGGGAAGCTCCTTGAAAAGCTCGTAGACTCACTTAGATCCCCCTCTTAAATTTCCTCCTAGAGTTCCTGGAACTTTTATTTCATGGCAGCAAGTACAGTTTGTAATTATAAGTTCTTTTGTATGTCCATTTGATTAATATGTCTTCCGTCCCCCAAGTTGTAAGTCGAGTAGGGCAGAGACCATGTCTGTTTTGCTTGCCATTATATCTTCAGCCTTTAGTAGACATTCACTTTGTGTTTGATGAAATTTGGCCAAGGCTTTTAAGACAGATAGTTTTGGATTCAAGTTCTATTTTACTTACTAGGCATCCTTGAAAAAATTACTCAAAATACTCAATCTCCATTTCATCTTCAAAATTAGGATTACAACAGCATCTACTTATTAGAGTAGTTTTAAAGGTTAAATCAGATAGCTGTTAAAAAGTATTTTGCCCAGTGCCTAAAGCAAGGCAAGTACTCAACACATGCTACTTCTTATTGTGATTATTAGTTTAACTAAAGATAAGAGTTTTTGTATTTTTTTCCCAATGAGGTTTTAGCCCATTATCTTAATTTCTTGCCTGTTCCCCGGGGTTCTGATTCAGGTAATTCCCAGAGTCTGAAAAGGAACCCTTAGTTTAGATCTCCAATAATTCTATAACTACAGGTTCCAACTCCAGTTATGTCTCCTTAGATGAGTACCTTGTTTAGCCTCTTGGCTATGGTTCTCATTTTCATCTCACTCAGTACTTCTGCTTCTTGTTTTCCAGCCTGTAGATCAGAAGACTAGTAGGAATGCCTCTTCCCAAATCCTAGTTTCCAGAAAGAAGTTTTCTAAACACAACTTGTCTCTGTCTCATTCCTTATACTTCCCCATGGAGGTGAATCATCTTATTGGTAAGACAGCCATTGCTCCATGTCTCTTAATTAGGGGAACAGATCTATTGAGGTTTGCAAGGGCAGGAGTTTAGCTTCTTTCTCCTTCTCTTCCCGCTTAGACAAGTGGGAGTTAGTGACCTGGAAGAGTATTGCTCTTATGCAGATCCAAATTTTCCCTTGGGAGGGCTTTTCTAAAGTTTAGATAGAAGGGAAGGGAGTCAATGAGCCCATTTTACCTGTCATACATCCTTCAACCAAGCCTTATAAAAAATTTTTGTTCCCCAGCTATCAGTTCTTTTGTCTTGTTTTTCAATGGGTTTAGAACTTGAGTGGGAAAGAGCAGTGCCATTTATTGGACCCCCTCAAAGATTCTAACACTTAGGTTTATGTTTTTGCTTGGGATATCATTCTTTTGCTCTTCATCTTTTTTTATATTCTAGCCATTTTTCAAGACCTAGCTAAATCAGATTTTACATGAAGCTTTCTAGCCCTCAAGGTTCTCTTTCATGAATGAAATCCTATAGTACTTACTGGACTGTATCATTCCTTTTGGAATTGTCACTTATTGTCTGATATGCATACAGAATACTCAATAGTATAAATTCTTTCCCTAATCCAATTTTGAGTTCCTTAAGAGCAAGCAAGGGCAATGTCCTAGATTTATGTTTTAGTTCCCTACTAAACACGATTCTTTTGGTGTAGTAAATGCTTAATAATATCTTATTATTACACAGCCCACTGACCAGGCTGTGATTTGAAGGATCAAGTTACAATTAATGTGGTTTAGTGGCTGGATGGTTTCTGAACGGATGGTGGCAGAGGCCAAATAGTGGAAAAAAAGGTTACGATGAGTATGTCCCTGAGCTGTGTAAAGCACAGTCTGGATACAGACAGGTAGTGAAGCTTGATCCTATTATGTGCTGAGTTTTCATCCTGGTCACATACTCCCATTTTCCTTTATGAAAAGCATATGGAACGCATGGTCTGATAGGCAGAAAGGCTAAGAGAAATGCAAGTAGAGGGAGGTAACGCTCTTAGGTGTGGTAGACTAGTCTGCAGAGTGTTTTGATTCTCTGAATTAGTCAAAAGATTGAAAAAAAATAGCCACTCCTACCACAGGAAAAAAAAAATTAAAAGGAAGGGTCCTGAAAATGGTATCTGAGCAATGAAAGACAGTGAGTATTTAAAAGATCACTGAATTTAATTTATTCAACCTAAATGCATAAAAGTACAGGTGGGGACATTATTTATGCAGGTATATGCAAATCACTTTATAAAATAGGCAAAGCCCTTCTGCTTTTTATAAGTTGCCAAGGTGGTTCCTGATATTTTAAAAGCTATGCACCTTTAATGTAATTTCCTAAGAGTTGGAATCCCTCTGTTGGAATCACAGTCATTGTCAGAGCGAGTTTATTTTTTTTCTTTCCTCTGGGACTTCTACAAGCTCTCATAACTATCACAAAAAGGGTGGTTTCCACAGAGATATGACTAGAAAAATCACTTGGAAATCACTGAGGAGCAAGTCACAATGTTCAAAGCAGAGAACAGGGGCTTTGAAAACATGAACCCATCTGACCTCTTGAATTTAGTACAGTGAATTCCTGAGCTCTGAAACATGGGGCCCGGCTGTGCATGCCATATTGGTGCTATAAGACTGGCAGTAGGTTGGCTGTGGCATGGTCTATTTCAAACTCCTTCACAGTGCCCAGTGTTGCATGTTCCCAGATGACATTTGGTTGGCAGAAGCTGGGCTTCCAAAGCTGGCAGTCTGGAATACAGCCCACTATGTTTTGACAAACACATAATTGACCATCTGATCACCAGCCTACAGTCTGCATTCAGGTCACTGGGGGGACCTGGGCTTTCAATAGGTCTCTACTCCTCATCTTGTTCATCTTCTCAAACCAAGCAATATAGAGAAGACTTAAACACACCCACACATCCCCTCCCATTTGCAAAAGAGAACATGGTCCATGAAACATAAGCTGTTGAAAATTTCCTTTAAATTGTCCTGGCAGCCCAAAGTGAACAAGAGAAAAGCACATTTATGGTGAACTCTAATTCAGAAAGAAGTAAGAGACATACTGAACTGTTTCAACACCAGCAGTATATACGTTGCCATTCAGCTCAATGGCTTGAAACTTCTTAGAAAAAGACAGCATAGGAAGATGATAGGAAATTGGGTATTGCTTGACTTTAGGGGGATATTATTAAGAGATACTTCGATTTCAGGTGAAAGAAATGAAAAGCAGGACACTGGAAATGGCTTCTTCCTTATCTGCCTGACGCTCTCCCCAAATCTACTGTGGGAGAAGGAGTCACACCAGCAGGCAGCAGCTCAGAGTGAGGTCAAGTTCAAATTCTGGTCTCCTGTAAACCCCTATAAAGAGTGCTTTGGTCTGAAATTTGGCCCTACACAACACATCAACCTTTCTCCTAGAAGGCAAGGATTGTGCACTAGGCCAAGATATGCTAGCATTACGCAGATGGCAGTGTCTATGTCAACACTACCAGAGAGCCTCTCCTCTCCACTCCCATCCCCACTGCACAGTCCAGGCCCTTGGTTTTTACCTTTGACCTGGTCTCCCTTTTTTCAATCATCCATCTCTACTGGCCAGAGTGCTCTTTTTCTAAATCATAAATCTGCTTAAAATTCTTCAAAGCCTCCTCAAGCCTGACGCATCAACATCCGAATTCCCTCACACAGCTTCCAAGACCCTCTGCAATCTGCCCCCTCCCCACTTTCCAGCCTCATCTCCCAGGCTCCCCTTTCAACCACCATGCTCCAGTCACACTGAACTACTGTCCTCCAGAGCTGGCTGCTGCTTGACACCTCTTGGCTTTGAAAAGGCTCTTTCTTTTTTCATATTATGATCCCCTTTTCTTTCCCTTCCCCTACATTGACTTAGTAAACTGCAGTTCGTTCTGTAGGCTTTTATGTGGGCAGGTGGGCACTCCTTTCTTGTTCCTCTTGCTACGTCTTGTTTATGCCTCCATTGCCATGTCCATCACATGCCACAGCCTTTATTTACTATTTATCATCCCTACCAGACTCTGAGATTCTTAGCAACAGGGAGCATTTCTTATTTATCTTGGAGTTCCAGGAACCAAGCATAGTGACTAGCTTTCCACGAATGTTTGTTGACTGGAAACTGAATAAAGAGCTGTGCATGATATTAATCAAAACTAAGCCAAGCAGTAGCATTAGCTTCTATAAGCTACGCATGGAGCCTATTAGCAATCTAACGAAGGCAGAAGATTGCAGGAGTAAGGCACTTTCTGACGGTTATCACTGGGTGAGAGGAAGAGTGAGGGATAGAGGGTGTGATGGAAGAATGTCTTGTTAGCAGAGAATGTCAGTGAGGCAATGAATTTTCAGCTTTTTCAATACTGAGTTTTCAATACTGAAAGGCATTATTCTGAGAAAGAATCTGAGCCTGAACTGTAGAGAGGTCTAATTTGTAATAACTTGGTTTCTCAAATAGGCTAAGTTTGTGCTACCTGCTTTAAGGCAGTGTGGCAGGCTACAGAGGGCTCTTCTTTGTTTCTGCTAAAGAGTAATGGGATGGAAAACTCTTGGGGGGAACATCTGGAAGCTATTCAGTTCCCATTGAAATCTGTGTCAAATCCAGATTGGGACTTTGGACTAAATGCAGTGCCAGGGAGAGAAGGCAAAATTCTGCACCTGACTGGAGAAGGCCATTGAAGAGGCACTAGGAGCTAGAAACACTGGGGAGATAATGTTCTGATCTGTTCCCAAGAAACTTTTCTTTTCCCTTTGATAGGTATCTGGGGCACCACCCCTGGAGCCATCAGCTATGTCTGTGGGGTACTTGAGGACAGCAGGACTGTCACAGGCCGTGTCACCCTTGAAATAAAAGCAGCCTCAGGATTTGGAACAACCCAAGCAAGCATGAAGCCTGGCCCGGGGGTGGGACAAGGTTAGTGGGTAGAGGAATGAGCTGTCAGCCCATTATAGGTCATTCTCTCAGCCCTGTCTCTGGTTAAAAACTAGGATCTCTCTAGAAGCTGCCTGATTAATGGTTGATGTAGCATAGAATCAGTTTCACATTTTCCTATGAGCCAGAAACAGCCTTTCAATTACGTTTTTATCTCAAAGGTCTCCCCCTCGATTTCTAATCTGTGACACAGGTCTCCAGTCCCCTGTACTGCTTGTGTCTGAGGCTTGCCCTACAGTGCTGACGTCATAATAGCTGAGCCGTGCGGGCAGGAGTGCACTGTGCTGACTCATCCCCGGTGATGTGAGGATTAATGCCTTGTCTAACACAGAGCTATTATGTGAACTGTTTTTACACAAAAGAACTGTAACGAAAATGATTTGCCAGTCAGAGGACTAGAAATATGCAGTGCTAGGTAACTGAAGTAGGGATGTGGAAACATAAAGTGGTAACCATAAGCATGCACACTGACACCCTCCAAAGCATTGACAGACCTGATCTATCAACACAGAGAATAAGGAATAACAAGACTTGTCAGGAGCAGGGAGGATCCACCCCTGCTGTATAAATGCATTACACACAGTCCCCAATCTCCCTTCTCTGTCAAATGGCTGTCACTTTGGACTTTAGCCTTACGGTCTGTCCTTTGGGGGATTCTGCTCTCCTGAATATATTTGCAACTATCTTCTAGGAATGTCAGTGGAAGCCACACTCATGTAGGCGAGCCAGGGGAACCCCCTTTCTGTGCAAATGATTACCACACAAGAAATACCTCGGAGTGAGAAGTCAGTGAAGTAAGACAGATGCTGCGAATAAGGGACAGCGTTCACCAGAGAGTTCAAAGCAGCTGGGAAGATACTGATGATTATTTATCACATAAGGTGACTGTCCCTACCTGTAGCATGTCTCGGGTGATGTCTCATGTAGTTGAGTGACTATGATTATTTGGGTTCATTGCTGTAGAACCTCTTACAAGCAGCCCGAGGTAAAACTTACCCAACCCATTCTGTGCAGCCTGGTTTGGGCTTTAAAGAGCAAATATTCCCTCTTTTCATCTGAAATCAAGTTTCCTCTTTTTTATTTCTCCCTTTTCAAATGACTTCCCATCTTTTCTAAAAAAGGACGGTACCTTCTATAGCCCTCTTGGCACATGTAATCCCGGATTTCTCTCTCTCTTTTTTTTTTTTTTTCTGGACTTGCTATGACAGGCACAATTTTAGCCTAAATGGATCAAGCCTTAGAGTTCACGCTTGTACTTCTTGAGTAAAAGGGTATCGGAGATTTCGTCCATAAATGAAAGCTCTGACCCAGAAGTTGAAATTAAAAACTATTGGACCTAGAGATGGGGGTATAACTGAAGAATAAATAATTACCCACTGACTGACAGTGGAGCAAAAGCCTGACTGTTGCAGATATCTGGCTGAAGCATGTAAGCTCTAGTGGAGAGGAGCAGTGACTTCTGCAAACAGCAGCTGCGACTGAGTAAAAGGCAGTCTTTATAGACGTCCAATGCGTGAGGCCCCGGTCTTTTCAATCCCCTCATGGATGGCAACTACTACCACCACCAATAGCACCGATTCCAAACCCAAAGGAAGCTAATATATAGTGCAGAAGTGCTGGAAACCACAACAAAGTCAACCAGAAAACATGCCAATAAAGATCCGAATTTCCCAAATATGACGCCTTCTTGAAAAGTAAAGAAACCACTTTTACTTACATAAAGAGAAGGGGAAGGCCACAGACTGATGGTCACGGAACTGGAAAAACAAAAACAAAAACAAGGAATTAAAAATAAACCCAGTGATACTGTAGGGAGAAGGAAAACCAATCTAAGTCACAGACAGAACTGGTTGCTCCTGAGGATGGGCAGTAGGAGCCTATTTTATTACCTGTAGCCCAAGAAAAAAAAGAGATCCAGCCCCATAAAATTTTCCAAAGGTGTAGTCTCCTGCTATATGACCAACAGTATTTCCAGGCACGAGGAGTGCCAATCTCTTTCTTTGTAAACTTCATTCTGATCCGAATTAAATGGGTATTTTCTAGAGCTGTGCTCTTTAATACAGTAGCCACTATCTATACTTATCTATTTAAATTAGTTAAACTTGAATAAAAAAACGAAATATTTAGTTCCTTAGTCACACTAGCCACATTTCAAGTGCTCAATAGCCACTTGTGGTTGGTGGCTGCCTTAGAGGTAGAACATTTCTATCACTGCATAAATATCTATCGGGCAGAACTGACTAGAATAGGTAAAATCTTTACTGTGTAGTACAGGACAAATTTTAACTAATTTTGATAAAGATGAATAAAACTCTGATAAACTTTGGCTCTTTTAAGGGTAAATTCAGTATGTTTAATGCCCAGAAGATCCTCTAGACAGATGTAACACCTACATGCATTATCGCCCCTCAGCTGACAACCTGATGCGATGCAGCCTCAGGTTGGCTTGGTGCAGACTGAGGACCATATACCGCCTCCTCTGCCCCTTCTCTCCAGCCCAGGAATGTCCCCTCCGACAAAATGATTTTAAATGAAAACATCTGTCTCCCAAAACACATCTCTAATGATGAAAACCTCAGGTTTGCAGGGAGTTGATCTTAACAGTTTCTCCTTCTGTATTTCAAATCAGATAATTCTTCTTTGTAATCTTAGACTCACAAGCCAAATAAGCTATGATGGGACTGGCCTGCTCACCACTGTTTTGACAGCTTCTCTTATAGAAAAATAAAACAGAAGTAACAGAAGATCCATGAGAGATTAATAAACCAAACAGGGATACTGAAAAAACAAAGCAGGTCTCTCTACCCACACCCCACTCAAATATATCAAGGACTCAATATATGCTGATTGAATTCTTGCCTCTCTGACACCATGATTTTAACCACTTCATAGAAGGCTTCCAGAAATATGCGAAACAAATCATACTAAAAGAGATCAAGTAGAAGCTTGTGATTATATAAGTTAGCATACAATAAGGCTAAAGCAAACACAAACAAACCTGTCAAAGAGATTTCACTTCTCAACAAGTTTTCTAGACAAGTGCACTATCATAGAGGTTCCTCCAAAGGAAAAGTTTGCTCTTTATCACCTATGGGAAACCCTGTCCATGCACATGTAAGTGTGAAGGATGGTGTTGTTCCCCTCCTTGAACAAGAAGAGTTAAGATGAAAATCTGCAGCCTGGATCACAAGGTATGCTAACACAAGAGAGGCTGGGAGTCTCCACTGCTTTCAATTTTTTTCACAAAATTGATGAAAACTTTGAAAAGTTTAATGAGAACTTTAAGCAATATAATTAGATTATGTATGATTCATTGAAAGTACATGCAAACTTGAACTATATATAAAGATTGACTAGTCTTCAAAGACTTTTAAGTTCTAAGTTTTGCTACATTCTAGTCCCTTCTACAAGCCAGGATCCTAGACCATTGCACCAGTCTATTTTTTAAATCTCCTTCCTTCCTTCCTCCCTCCATCCTCCCTCCCTTCCTTCCTTCCCAACTTTTCTGAGCTTGCTTTTTTCCCCAACCTTTGGGAAAAAGTATAAAATGTGATTAGTGGTTATCTATGAAATATGCTCACTTATCATTTCTCTGTTGCACATTATAAACCCAATAACTCTCAATAATACATTACGCTTTTTTAAAACTATACTTAGCATTTGTGTTCTTATATCTGAGCACATAACTTTCCTTTTCAAATTTCAAGGAGCATTTATTCATAAAAGTTAATCAGTCAAAGTTAAATTTTTGATGTGATCAAAAGAGATCAATGTAAGTTATACCCAGATTGACTAATACATTCAAGGTCTGGAATGAAGAAGAAATATCTTTCTTGGATGTCAAGTGACACACAGGCTGTCAATGACAGGAATCCAAGATGGAGAGAAAAATCACAGTGTGTACGTCACAGTCTAAGACAAATTAAAGCCAAGTTAAATTGACGATTTTATTGGATATAATTGTCGTCTTTATATATTAATGAAAAACAATAATACCTATCCCAAATTTAATATTAAGGCTAAAAATTCAATCTCAGAGTTCTTATACAATTTATAAATGTTCATAAACGTCAAAAGGCCCCTACTTCTTGATTGAATTACAATCTGCAATTTTGAGAATATGTATTAATCTACATAGGTTTATTCCTCTTCAGTTCAAATTGTTATTTTATTGATATGTGTGCCCTTTCTGCCTAAGTGATATTCACCTTATATGTCTGTAAGTTGTTTTCATCTGAAATGCAAAGAATTATCCATGATAGTTTTGCATACGATGAAAAACATTTGCATTTAGCATGCTAGGCTCAAAGCATAAATATCTAGCAAAGAATATATAACTGTAAAGCCCAAATGAATCAGGACCTTAAAACATGGTGGGGAGGCAAGAGTAGTGGGGAGGGGTGGTTTATGGTAAAGTCTAATTGTGTTCTGTGATTTCCCAGTAGAAATTATTGTATAGTATCAATCTCTAAGGAACCAAATGTATTATTAATTAAATGTATTATTAATAAAGATTAGTCAATTCTGATTTCAGTTTATGTAATGTTCAAGGGCAATGGTTTCCAACATCTTGAGGTGATACAGATCCCTATGAGAATCCCTCCCCCAAAAAACTTCTTAAAAACACCAAGTTTCAAGAATCTTCCAGACTCCATGAAGATCATCCACGAATTCCAGTTTAGCCACCCTTGGCCTAGGGGAGAGGGGAGAAAATGCCCATGCAATCCCACTGCTTAATCACCTCTAGGAAGCTGAACAAGTCACTATGACCTGGAGCCAGGAGCAAACAAATGTATAGGAAATAGAGCTCTACATGGGAGCATGTGGCTAGGAACATAGAGACTCCTCTAAAGGCCTCCCAGACTCTTGACTTACCCAGTTCTTTACAATTTCTTTTTTTAAAAAAGTCCACAGAGGCTTAGGAACAATGAGGAAGAGGAGTAGTGAGCAGAGAAATGAGAGGAGTTGCTATTTACTCAGCACCTTCTGTGGCTGCAGGCATCCTGCTAAGTAAATGCTTCTCAAATTTGAATGTGGATATACCCAGGGATGTGGAGCAATGTTAACAGGAGCGCACCAGGCTACAGAATACATAATAAAGACATGGCTGTCTTCTTGGAGGGTCAATTGTCCTTGTGGCTAAGCAGTTTAAACTCTTTTATTTGTACATACATTTATTTATCTGATAACTATTTCTTGGATGTTATAGAAGAAATAAAACAGCCACTGTTCTTGTCCTCATGGAACTTCTGGTTCAGTGAAACAAGTAAGAGCATATTGAGGAGTAGAATGCAAAATGTGCGTGTATCTGTAGGATGAACCCTGAGACCTCACTGAAAAGTCTCATGTGTGGCAGACTGCTTCAGGCAATGGCCCGCACCCTGAGGACTGACTGGATCACTCACTCTAACCTGAGGATCACCTACACGGAAGAGTTTGAAAAGCAGCATTAGCAGTAGATCATTTCATCCTGACTAGAAGAGCAAATACCGTTAATTTCCAATTTACTATAGAATAAGGGAGATTTGAGAAATTAGGAAACTTACCCCAAATCCCACAGCTGCTGGGACCTGAATAAGTTTGTACTATTCCAAAGTCTACATATTTTTAACCACTAAATTACACTACATCTAGGTATTTCCCATTTTATTTTTCCCCTTGAAATGAGGGCTCATTCAGGATTTTGTAGGCTAGTTTAAGCTTCTCCTGTGGAAGGAGACAGGTTTGGCTTGATTTGTATTCTAAATATTTCACAGTGCTAAGGGAAAGCTATTATTATACCCATTTTATGGTGCGGAAGCTGAGCCACTTGCCAGCCGAGGTATTTGGCTAGGTTAAAAACGGAATCGGGTTGTCAGTCTTTCATTCCTCTTGACTGACTGAAGCCTAGGCAGTAGTACTGTCCAAGGGCTTTTTTGTACATGGGATTCATACTGGTGGAGAAAGAGTGAGAGAAACTTTGCAAAGGGAAAATAATAGTGCAATACAAAAATGGAAAATAAGTAATATAACTCACTCACAAAAATTGGTTACTTTTAGCACTGTGAATAGAAAAGAGAGAGCTTATTCATCACAAATGAATCAGAAAATTAGAATGTGTCACAGCATTGATGACAGAGCTGAGGAATTCAGATGAACTGAAGTTCAACACTTATCCTTCTATCTGAAGAGGGTAAATGGTGTGACAACAGGGCAGAAATGACCTCTTACATGCGCCTTTAATCTTCCAAATCTTTTCTCTTCAACCCTCTCTCTAGAAGTTAGGTGGGTTTCTATCTTTGTTTTCTATGGGTAGAGATAACATTTTAACATCCTTTTAATGTTCTAGAAGTATTGTGTTAATTAATTCTTATGTGGGAGTCATTCCAAATAGTAGGATGAAGATTTTTACCTTATTGATTTCCCTAATACCTTTCTGGCTTCCGTGTTTTCAAAGGCTGAGGCACTATTGGATTTTTAGATTCATATGTCTCTCAGAATAAGTGCCAGCTTCATAGGTTCCTGTCAATTGATATTCCATCTTCTCTATGGATACATGATTTCCTTCATCTGACAGACTCAAGAAATTTTATGCTAGATTTAATGACATTTCATGTGCCCTGAATTCAGAGGTTTTTAATTCTCTATTTTCTATCTGGCAAAAGGTTTACAAGTTAAAGTCAGATGGAAGGGTTATTCGATGTGCATACAGAGCATGTGCAATCTCCCACTAGCTAGATTTTGGGGTCTCTTGAAGTATTTTCATTCCTTTTGGTCAGTCTTAAGACGACTATAAATGCCACAAATGGTCATTCATATCTTAAGGTCTGCTTCTCAAGACCACCCATTTTTTTTGGATCCATCTTGAGAAGAATGATAAGGAAATCAATGATGCCTTACCTCTCCTTAATATGAAAAATGTCTACCTTAAAAAAATTTAGGTAATGAAATAATGATCAATAAAAAGAGAATTCAAAAGCTAAAGTTCAACATTTAGGTCTAGGACTATTCCTAGGTCTGAGACATTGCTAAGACAACCTGACACCCCACCCCACCCCATACAAATCCTCCCGAGTCTTCCTGATTCTTACAGGTATAGGACCTGAAAGATAAGAATGAAATAAAAGCTGGAGATCTGGGTGGGGTGGCAGAGCAGGGCAGGAGGAAGTGTCAGGGCCTGAATTTGTTTCATACATTCAGGATTATTTCTTACAGCTCCTAAAATAGACCTAACTCTGTTATGAAGACAGTCAAGAGCTCTCCACAATCTGATCTCAAACAACCTTTCCTTCTATATCTCAAACTTCTGAAATTGTAGCTTCATGGGTTTCAAACAGATTGGTAAACCAGGACCATTTACTGTGGTACATTGATATCCTTTAGGGGATGTTAAAAAGGTCTGGCATTGTTATCATGTAGTCCAGTCAATTAGAAATACCTGGTCATAATGCTGCTCACAGACCACAATTAATGCCATTTGGCACAAAAACGTTATGACTATTACAAGGGAAACTCATCCTGAGATTCCTCAGTGTGTAAACACAGAAAGTAACATGTTAGTGGTACAGAGGGCTTTGGAATAAATACGGGCACAGCAGGAGAAAGAAACATCCAGATTAGTGTGAACAGAAGGCCGTCTTTACTCAAATGGTTCCCTCAAATTTTTTTTTTTAATTCAAAGGGAAAAATCATGACATAAAATTTATACCAAAAGATACAAATTAAGCAGGTACTTATACCCAATGATCTGTGAGATACTAAACCAAGAAGACAGCATGGGTACAGTATGTGTTTTAAAGACTTGGAAAGAGCTTTCCACAATACAGATTGAAAAATGTTACTTTTGTCCTTGTCACCATCAACTATTTGCTTTAGAGAATTCAAGATCTTTCACAATCTGGCCCCAATCCACCTCTCTTGGTTCTTGTTTGTTTGTTTGTTTGTTTCTGTCCCCACCCCCACCAATGCTGCTTCCTTATATTCTGTGACAGGCTACTGTCTCCTCCCTGAACATGCCTAGGACGTCTTTGTCTTTGAGCCTTTGCTAACAGTTCACACTTGAATCTCCCAAGCCTAGCATAGTGTCCTAAACACAGCATGACACTCCAACATTTGTTGAATAAATGCTGTCTGTCTATTTTAGGAGACAAAGATGATAGAAAAAAGTTGTTAAATCAGTAAATAAATAGCACAAGAGAGAGGTCAAGGAAAAGTTAATTTTAGTGCGTTTTAGGAGTGTGGGCAAGATGAGCTTTAAGATTAGGAAAACTGATGCTCTTTATTCTTGGGTCTAGCCAGTGCTATGAGTCAGTTACTTTTTTGGGAACAAGTTTCAACCTCAAGGTTAAACGAACACAAATGCTCTGTCCATCAGCATATAATGAAAAAGCTGTGCCTATTTCCACATCAGCTCAGTGAAATTAAAATATGCAGTGTCTTTCTCAGAGGCATCATATATGACAGAACTTTTTAAAATAGTCCCCTTTGCCACTCTCGTACAGAAAGAGCTATAAAAACAAAAGTAAATGTTTAAAAAAACACTGGGATAATTTTGCTTCAGAAAGAAAAAGCTGAGTTATATCTTCATGGTTTTCTGACTATAAGAGTTGTTATAAATAATGATCGACATTTTTGTCCTAGGGCATAATGATATTAAACTGTCCAGTGAAGAATTTAAGTTAAGACTTAAAGATGAACATCCTAAATGTGCAAGTGGTAAATAATCAAATAGATTGCTAAGAGCAGTTATGAAATTTCTATCTTCATGGCTATTTAAAAACAGGAAAGATCTTCATCTATTCTGGATGGAATAAATGCAGCTCTGCCTCCAGTCAGGAGATGGATTCAATAACTTTTTCATCGTGATTAGCTCTTTATGGCTACAAAATCCTATAACATGTTGATCCTAAAAATTGTACAGAATCACAACACAGTTGAGTAAAATACATTCTACAGTTTGAAGAGGATTAGGCAATACAAAAAAATCTGTAAGTTACTAAATTCAAAATAGTATCTATAATGCTTACATCTTGATTCAATTTGCCAAGTGTATATGTCACAAATAGAATTGAGGAAAAATATACTTGAATCTACTATAGTTTAAACATATGATTAGCTAGAGTAAAACATTCTAACAATTAATTCTTTCATGTCTAAGAAATGTAGCTGAATATTTCATAAACCTGGTATGAATATGCATATAAACTCTATTTCCAATTTTAAAAAAATTAGAAAAGACCAGAAAAATAATATAAGAACTCACTATTATTATTCCCAGGACTTTCTTCAAAGACATCAGGAGAATCAGTGAACAAGTCCTTTTAAATGATCAAAAAGGGCCCCATATGATTAAGAATGTAAATCTAATAACAGACTTAGAGAAAGCTCTCACAGGGGTGGCAAGTTACTGACTTTCTTGTTTATTTACCTTGCAGTTTTGGAGTTCAGCATAAGTGTCCATTACATACAGCACACAGGATTAGATGAACAGTTCCAATGACCTTGTCTGAACCAACTTCATTTAAAGCAGTTTGCTACATTTCTTAAATAGAAGATGAGCCTATTCTATCTATGGCCCACATTTGGACTGGATCACTGAACTATTGCCCAACTCTTATAAGCAAAGCACTAACATGTACCAATCAACAGGCAGCCCATAGCAGAGGCATCAGGAAGGTCAAAATACACACACATAAGAAATTGGCAGTACATTATAGAAAAAAGCTATTTCTAAAGATGAACTTTGGCTACTAAAGACTTTGAGTGTTATTCAACTTTGTTAGGAAAAATATCAGTACCAATATAACTTCTAATAATCTGGTTAAATAAAAAGATTGGGAGAAAGAAATACAGTTTTATTTTGCAACACATTATTTTCATAAGAACATGAATCAAAGAGATAAACTATGCCAATTTCATCATAGCTAACTTATTATAGGATATTGTTCTAGTCTTCACTAATGATTTCTTGAGGCTGGTTATGCTGTGATCAGGATTTGGAAGGATAGAGGTCTAAGACCTTTCAAAAGAAACATTTTTGTTGTTGTTGTTCAATATCACTACAGAAAAAAAAAAAAGCTTTAAGCTGACTTTGACAAGCGAACTAGGATAATGGTTGCTGCTTGTAGCCATTGGTTATGCTGTTTCAAATTACAGGATCAAGCTAACCACCAACTTGAATTTTGAAAAGTTATGGTACAATAAGCAATAACATCAGTTGTTAGAATTCATAAAACTTACACCAAAACTTATGGACGCAGGAAAAGCAGTTCTGTGAGAAAATTCATAGTGATAAATGCCTACCTCAAGAAATAAGAAAAATCTCAAATAAACAAGAAAAATCTCAAATAAATGACCTAACTTTACACTTTGAGGAACTAGAAAAAGAACAAACAGAGCCCAAAGTTAGTAGAAGAAAGGAAATAGAAAAGATCAAAGCAGAAATAAGTGAAATAGAAACAAAAAAATAGAAAAGATCAATAAAACCAAGAGCTGGTTCTTCAAGAAGATAAACAAAATTGACAATCTTTAGTTAGATTCACCAAGAAAAAAAGAGAGAGGGCTCAAATAAATAAAATCAGAAAGGAAAGAGGAGATATTAAAACTGATACCACAGAAATACAAAGGATCTAGGTGGCTACTATGAACAATTATAGGCCAACAAGTTGGACAACCTAGAAAAAAACGGATAAATTTCTGGAAACATGCAACCTGAACCATGAAGAAATAGAAAATCCAAACAGACCAATTACTAGTAAGGAGATTGAATCAGTAATTTAAAAACTCCCTACAAACAAAAGTCCATGACCAGACAGTATCACTGGTGATAATGTTCTATTAAACATTCAAAGAAAAATTAATACTGATTCTTCTCAAATTCTTTAAAAAAACCAAAGAGGAGGGAACATTTCCAAACTCATTTTATGAGGCCAACATTACCCTGATACCAAAATCAGACGACAATAACACAAGAAAAGAAAATTACAGGCCAACATCCCTGATGAATATAGACTAAAAATTCCTCAACAAAATATTAGCAAACCTAATTCAACAATATATTAAAAGGTTCATTCACCATAACCAGGTAGGATTTATTTCAGGGATGCAAGGATGGTTCAACATCTGCAAATCAATCAGTGTGATACACCACATTAACAAAATAAAGGATAAAAATTGTATGATCATCTCAATAGATGCAGCTGAAAGCTTTTCCTCTAGGATCTGGAACAAAACAAGGATGCCCACTTGTGCCACTTTTATTCAACACAGTATTGGAAATCCTAGCCAGAGCAATCAGTCAGGAAAAAGAAATAAAAGGCAACTATATTGGAGAGGAAGAAGTAAAACTGTCACTATTTGCAGATGACATGATACTATATATAGAAAATCCTAAAGACTCCACCAGAAAACAAAACAAAACAAAAAAACTGTTAGAACTAAGAGTGAATTCAGTGAAGTTGCAGGATACAAAATCAGTACACAGAAATCAGCTGCTCTTCTATACACTAACAACAAACTATCAAATAGAGAAAGTAAGGAAACAATTCAATTTATAGTTGCATCAAAAAGAATAAAACACCCAGAGATAAATTTAACCCAGGAAGTGAGAGACCTGTACAATGAAAACCCCTATAAGATATCAATGAAAGAAATTGAAGACACAAATAAATAGTAAGATATTCTGTACTTGTGGATTATAAAAATTATTATTGTTAAAATGTCCATACTACCCAAAGCAATGTACAGATTTAATGCAATCTCATAAAAATTGCAATAGCATTTTTCACAGAAATTGAAGAAAGAGTTCTAAAATTTGTATGGAAATGTGAAGACCGCCCAAAAACAACAAAGGAATCTGGAGAAAGAAGAACAAAGCCGGAGGCATGAAGGTCCCTGATTTCAACTCTATTACAAAGCTATAGTAATCAAAACAGCAAAACAGTATGGTATTGGCATTAAAAGAGACACTTAGATTAACAAAACAGAATAGAGATCCCAGAAATAAACTCACTCACATATGATCAATTAATTTATGACAAAGGAGCCAAGAATATGCAATGGGGAAAGGACAGTCACTTCAATAGATGGTGTTGGGCAAACTGGATAGCCATACACAATAAAATGAAACTAGACCACTACCTTATACCATATACAAAAATTAACTCAAAATAGACTAAAGACTTGAATGTAGAAGAAACTCTTAGAAGAAAACATAGGTGGTAAGCTCCTTGACATTGGTCTTGGCAATGACTTTTTGAATTTGATACCAAAATCAAAGGCAACAGAAGCTAAAATAAACAAGTGGGACTATGTCAAACTAAAAATATTCTGCAGAGCAAAGAAAACCATCAACAAAATGAAAAGGCAACGTACTGAATGGGAGAAAATATTTGCCAATTATATATCCGATAAGGGGTTGATATCCAGAATATATATAAAGAACTAATACAATTTAATAGTAAAAAAAATCCGATTAAAAAGTGGGCAGAGGGGAGGGCGGAGCAAGATGGCGGAGGAGTAGGAGACCTGGATTTCGTCTGGTCTTAGGAATTCAGCTGAATAGGGATCAAATCATTCTGAACCCCTACGAACTCAACAGGAGACTGAAGAAGAGAGTAGCAACAACTTTCTGAACAGAGAAGCGACCACTTACTGGAAGGTAGGACGTGCGGAGAAGTGAATCCTAGGCGATATTCAGGAGGATAGACGGTGGGGGAGGGGGCCTCCGTCGGCCGCTTCTGGCAAATATTAGAGCCACGGAGCACAAAATTGGAACTTTTAGAAGCTGGCTCCTCTGAGGGACGTCGCTCCAGTGGCTAAGCGGGGGGGGGGGGGGAACCCTCACGGCACAGTGTGGTCTCAGGACCCTTGGGGTCACAGAAAGACCGGGGGTGTCTGAGTGCGGCAGAGCTCCCGGGTATCGGAGCGGGGAAGGCGGCTTCAGAGACGGAGCCGAGGCGCGGGCTCTCAGCTCGGGGTTGCCATAAACTGTGATCCGCGGCCCAGTCGGGCCACTGCTCCTCCAGCAGGGACCCAACAAGCGGCAGAGCCGGGGAGACTCCCCTTCCTCCCCCAGGAGGAGCGGCGCAGGAGCACACTGCAGGGATCTGCTGGGTTTGGAGACCCCACACGGGGTTGGGTGCCAGAGATAGAAACGCTCGGTCACAGGCCGGGTGAGCACGCAGTGCGGCCGGAGACCAGGGAGACGGGAGTGATTGCTTTTCTCTGGGGGCGCACTGAGGAGCGGGGCCCTGAGTTCTCAGCTCCTCCGAGTGGAGATTGGGAGGCCACCATTTTCACCCTGGTCCTCCAAAGCTGTACCAGAGCTTGCAGGGAACAAAAGCTCCTGAGAGCAAACCCGAGCAGCTTGCTTAGCCTGGACTGACAAGGGTGGGGCAATTCCGCCTCCGGCAAAGACATTTGGGAACCACAGCAACAGGCCCCTCCCCCAGAAGATCAGCACGAACAGCCAGCAAGCCAAGACCAAGTTTACCGATCAAGGAGAACGGGAGAACTCCAGCGCTAGGGGAATACTGCACATAGAATTCATGGCTTTTTTTTTTACCATGATTCATTAGTTTTTCAAAGTTAATTTTTTTAACGTTTTTTTTTAAATTTTTTTCTTTTTCCCCTTTTCAACCAACATCTTATCAATCCCTTTTTTTAAAAAAACATTTTTTATTTTTCATTTTTAGGGTCATATTTTATCCCTTCATAGTAGTTACCCTTATTTTTGGCATATAAGTTGTTCTCTCTTTAAAATTTTGAGATACAGTTTCTTCTAACAGATCAAAATATACCCTAGGGCGCCTGGGTGGCTCAGTTGGTTAAGCGACTGCCTTCGGCTCAGGTCATGATCCTGGAGTCCCGGGATCGAGTCCCACATCGGGCTCCCTGCTCAGCGGGGAGTCTGCTTCTCCCTCTGACCCTCTTCCCTCTCATGCTCTCTATCTCTCATTCTCTCTCTCAAATAAATAAATAAATAAATCTTTAAAAAAAAAAAAATATACCCTAAATCACTAGTGTATGGCTTTGTTCTTGTCTCCTGCCTGATAACATTCACTCCTTTTTTTTTTTTAATTTTCTTCTTTCTTTTTTCAAACAACTTCTTATCGTATCAATTCCTTTTATAAAATCTTTTATAATTTTCATCTTTATAGTCATCCTCCATCCCTTCATTGTATCAACCCTTATTTTGTACATATATGTCTTTCTTCCTTTAAAATTTTAGGAGGTACTTTTTTCTAACAGACTAAAATATGCCCAAAATCTAGTGTGTGGCACTGATCTATGCAATAGGCTGATCATATTTGATCATATTTGGGGTTTTTTTTTTGTATTTTTCTGTTTTTGTTTTTATCTTTTTGTTTTTTTTTTTTTTCCTTTCTTTCTTTTCTCTTTCTTTCCCTTTCTTTTCCCCTGGTTTCAGGTCTTTTCTGATTTGTATAGAGTATATTTGCTGGGGATGTTGTTAACCTGTTAGCATTTTGTTCTCTCATTCATCTATTCTCCTTTGGACAAAATGACAAGACGAAAAAAATCACCTCAGCAAAAAGAACAGGAGATAGTACCGTCAGCCAGGGACCTATTCAATACGGACATTAGTACAATGTCGGACCTAGAGTTCAGAATCATGACTTTAAAGATACTAGCTGGGCTTGAAAAAAGCATGGAAGTTATTAGAGAAACCCTTTCTGGAGAAATAAAAGAACTAAAATCTAACCAAGTCGAAATCAAAAAGGCTATTAATGAGGTGCAATCAAAAATGGCTGCACTAACTGCTAGGATAAATGAGGCAGAAGAGAGAATCAGCAATATAGAAGACCAAATGATGGAAAATAAAGAGGCTGAGAAAAAGAGAGAGAAACAACTACAGGATCACGAGGGCAGAATTCGAGAGATAAGCGATACGATAAGACAAAACAACATTAGAATAATTGGGATCCCAGAAGAAGAAGAAAGAGAGAGAGGGGTAGAAGGTATATTGGAGCAAATAATAGCAGAGAACTTCCCTAATGTGAGGAAGGAAACAGGCATCAAAATCCAGGAGGCACAGAGAACCCCTCTCAAAATCAATAAAAATAGGTCAACACCCCGACATCTAATAGTAAAACTTACGAGTCTCAGAGACAAAGAGAAAATCCTGAAAGCAGCTCGGGAGAAGAGATATGTAACCTACAATGGTAGAAATATTAGATTGGCAACAGACCTATCCACAGAGACCTGGCAGGCCAGAAAGGGCTGGCATGATATCTTCAGAGCACTAAAGGAGAAAAATATGCAGCCAAGAATACTATATCCAGCTAGGCTCTCATTGAAAATTGAAGGAGAGATAAAAAGCTTCCAGGACAAACAAAAACTAAAGGAATTTGCAAACATGAAACCAGCCCTCCAAGCAATATTGAAAGGGGTCCTCTAAGCAAAGAGAGAGCCTAAAAGCAGCACAGATCAGAAAGGAACAGAGACAATATACAGTAATAGTCACCTTACAGGCAATACAGTGGCACTAAATTCATACCCTTCAATAGTTACCCTGAATGTAAATGGGCTAAATGCCCCAATCAAAAGACACAGGCTATCAGATTGGATTAAAAAACAAGACCCATCAATATGCTGTCTGCAAGAGACTCATTTTAGACCCAAAGACACCCCCAGATTGAAAGTGAGGGGGTGGAAAACCATTTACCATGCTAATGGACACCAAAAGAAAGCTGGGGTGGCAATCCTTATATCAGACAAATTAGATTTTAAAACAAAGACTGTAATAAGAGATGAGGAAGGACACTATATCCTACTTAAAGGGTCTATCCAACAAGAAGATATAACAATTGTAAATATCTATGCTCCTAACATGGGAGCAGCCAATTATGTAAGGCAATTAATAACAAAAGTGACAAAACACATTGACAACAATACAATAATAGTGGGGGACTTTAACAACCCCCTGACTGAAATGGACAGATCATCTAAGCAAAAGATCAACAAGGAAATAAAGACTTTAAATGACACACTGGACTAAATGGACTTCACAGGCATATTCAGAACATTTCATTCCAAAGCAACGGAATACACATTCTTCTCTAGTGCCCATGGAACATTCTCCAGAATTGATCACATCCTCGGTCACAAATCAGGTCTCAACCGGTACCGAAAGACTGGGATCATTCCCTGCATATTTTCAGACCACAATGCTTTGAAACTAGAACTCAATCACAAGAGGAAAGTCGGAAAGAACTCAAATACATGGAAGCTAAAGAGCATCCTACTAAAGAATGAATGGGTCAACCAGGAAATTAAAGAAGAATTTTAAAAAATTCATGGACACCAGTGAAAATGAAAACACAACTGTTCAAAATCTTTGGGATGCAGCAAAGGCAGTCCTGAGAGGAAAGTATATAGCAATATAGGCTTTCTCAAGAAACAAGAAAGGTCTCAAATACACAACCTAACCCTACACCTAAAGGAGCTGGAGAAAGAACAGCAAATAAAGCCTAAACCCAGCAGGAGAAGAGAAATAATAAAGATCAGAGCAGATATCGATGAACTAGAAACCAAAAGAACAGTAGGACAGATCAACGAAACTAGGAGCTGGTTCTTTGAAAGAATTAACAAGATTGATAAACCCCTAGCCAGACTTATCCAAAAGAAAAGAGAAATGACCCAAATCAACAAAACCATGAATGAAAGAGGAGAAATCACAACCAACACCAATGAAACACAAACAATTATAAGAACATATTATGAGCAACTCTATGCCAGCAAATTAGATAACCTGGAAGAAATGAGTGCATTCCTAGAGATGTATCAACTACCAAAATTGAACCAGGAAGAAATAGAAAACCTGAACAGACCTATAACCACTAAGGAAATTGAAGCAGTCATCAAAAATCTCCCAACAAACAAAAGCCCAGGGCCAGATGGCTTCCCAGGGGAATTCTATCAGACATTCAAAGAAGAATTAATACCTATTCTTCTGAAACTGTTCCGAAAAATAGCAATGGAAGGAAAACTTCCAAGTTCATTTTATAAGGCCACCATTACCTTGATCCCAAAACCAGACAAAGACCCCCAAAAAAAGGAGAATTACAGACCAATATCCTTGATGAACATGGATGCAAAAATTCTCACCAAAATACTAGCCAATAGGATCCAACAGTACATTAAAAGGATTATTCACCATGACCGAGTGGGATTTATCCCTGGGCTGCAAGGCTGGTTCAACATCTGCAAATCAATCAACATGATACAATACATTAACAAAAGAAAGAACAAGAATCATATGATCCTCTCAATAGATGCAGAAAAAGCATTTGACAAAGTCCAGCATCCTTTCTTGATCAAAACTCTTCAGAGTATAGGGATAGAGGGTACATACCTCAATATCATAAAAGCCATCTATGAAAAACCCACAGCGAATATCATTCTCAATGGGGAAAAGCTGAGAGCTTTTCCCCTAAGGTCAGGAACGCGGCAGGGATGTCCACTCTCACCACTGCTATTCAACATAGTATTAGAAGTCCTAGCCACAGCAATCAGACAACAAAAAGAAATCAAAGGCATCCAAATCGGCAAGGAGGAAGTCAAACTCTCACTCTTTGCAGATGATATGATACTGTATGTGGAAAACCCAAAAGACTCCACCCCAAAACTGCTAGAACTCATACAGGAATTCAGTAAAGTAGCAGGCTATAAAATCAATGCACAGAAATCAGTGGCATTCCTATACGCCAACAACAAGACAGAAGAGAGACAAATCAAGGAGTCGATCCCATTTACAATTGCACCCCAAACCATAAGATACCTAGGAATAAATTTAACCAAAGAGGCAAAGGATCTGTACTCAGAGAACTATAAAATACTCATGAAAGAAATTGAAGAAGACACAAAGAAATGGAAAAACGTTCCATGCTCATGGATTGGAAGAACAAACATTGTGAAGATGTCAATGCTACCTAGAGGAATCTACACATTCAATGCAATCCCCATCAAAATACCATCCACTTTTTTCAAAGAAATGGAACAAATAATCCTAAAATTTGTATGAAACCAGAAGAGACCCCGAATACCCAGAGGAATATTGAAATAGAAAAGCAAAGCTGGCGGCATCACAATTCTGGACTTCCAGCTCTATTACAAAGCTGTCATCATCAAGACGGTATGGTACTGGTACAAAAACAGACACATTGATCAATGGAACAGAATCGAGAGCCCAGAAATGGACCCTCAACTCTATGGTCAACTACTCTTTGACAAAGCAGGAAAGAATATCCAATGGCAAAAAGACAGGCTCTTCAACAAATGGTGTTGGGAAAAATGGGACAGCCACATGCAGAAGAATGAAACTGGACCATTTCCTTACACCACACACAAAAATAGACTCCAGATGGTTGAAAGAACTAAACGTGAGACAGGAGTCTATCAAAATCCTAAAGGAGAACACAGGTAGCAACCTCTTCGACCTCAGCTGCAGCAACTTATTCCTAGAAACATCGCCAAAGGCAAGGGAAGCAAGGGCAAAAATGAACTATTGGGATTTCATCAAGATAAAAAGCTTTTGCACAGCAAAAGAAACAGTCCACAAAACCAAAAGACAACTGACAGAATGGGAGAAAATATTTGCAAATGACATATCAGATAAAGGGCTAGTATCCAAAATCTATAAAGAACTTATCAAACTCAACACCCAAAGAACAAATAATCCAATCAAGAAATGGACAGAAGACATGAACAGACATTTTTCCAAAGAAGACATCCAAATGGCCAACAGACACATGAAAAAGTGCTCAACATCGCTCGGCATCAGGGAAATCCATATCAAAACCTCAATGAGATAACCACCTCACACCAGTCAGAATGGCTAAAATTAACAAGTCAGGAAACGACAGATGTTGGCGGGGATGTGGAGAAAGGGGAACCCTCCTACACTGTTGGTGGGAATTTAAGCTGGTGCAGCCACTCTGGAAAACAGTATGGAGGTTCCTCAAACAGTTGAAAATAGAGCTACCATACGATCCAGCAATTGCACTACTGGGTATTTACCACAAAGATACAAATGTAGGGATCCGAAGGGGTACGTGCACTGCAATGTTTATAGCGGCAATGTGCACAATAGCCAAACTGTGGAAAGAGCCAAGATGTCCATCGAGAGATGAATGGATAAAGAAGATGTGGTATATATACACAATGGAATATTATGCAGCCATCAAAAGGAATGAGATCTTGCCATTTGCAACGACGTGGATGGAACTGGAGGGTGTTATGCTGAGTGAAATAAGTCAATCAGAGAAAGACATGTATCATATGACCTCACTGATATGAGGAATTCTTAATCTCAGGAAACAAACTGAGTGTTGCTGGAGTGGTGGGGGTGGGAGGGATGGGGTGGCTGGGTGATAGACATTGGGGAGGGTATGTGCTATGGTGAGCGCTGTGAATTGTGCAAGACTGTTGAATCACAGATCTGTACTTCTGAAACAAATAATGCAACATATGTTAAGAAAAAAGAAAAAGAAGAAGATAGCAGGAGGGGAAGAATGAAGGGGAGTAAGTCAGAGGGGGAGACAAACCATGAGAGACGATGGACTCTGAAAAACAAACTGAGGGTTCTAGAGGGGAGGAGGGTGGGGGGATGGGTTAGCCTGGTGATGGGTACTAAAGAGGGCACATTCTGCGTGGAGCACTGGGTGTTATGCACAAACAATGAATCATGGAACACTACATCAAAAACTAATGATGTAATGTATGGTGATTAACATAACAATAAAATTAAAAAAGTGGGCAGAGGATTTGAATAGACATTTCTCCCCCCTTTTTATTTTTTCTTTCTTTTTTTCCTTTAAATTTTTTTATTTTTATGTTAATCACCATACATTACATCATTAGTTTTTGATGTAGTGTTCCATGATTCATTGTGCATAACACCCAGTGCTCCATGCAGAACTCACCCTCTTCAATACCCATCACCAGGCTAACCCATCCCCCCACCCCCCTCCCCTCTAGAACCCTCAGTTTGTTTTTCAGAGTCCATCATCTCTCATGGTTCGTCTCCCCCTCCGATTTTCCCCCCTGCTATCTTCTCCTTCTTCTTTTTTTTCTTAACATATATTGCATTATTTGTTTCAGAGGTACAGATCTGTACTGGGGGGGTATGTGCTATGGTGAGCGTTGTGAATTGTGCAAGACTGTTGAATCACAGATCTGTACCTCCCCTTTTTAAAGATTTTATTTATTCAAGAAAGGGGGAGAGAGTGTGTGTGCGCAGGCACAGGTGCATGCATGGGGGAGGGGCAGAAGGGGAGTGAAAGAATCTCAAGCGGACTTCATGCTGAGCACAGAGCCCAACACGGGGCTCAGTTTCATGACTCTGAGATCATGACCTGAGCTGAAACTAAGAGTCAAACACTTAACCAGCTGAGCCACCCAGGTACCCCGAATAGACTTTTTTCCAAAGAAGACATGCAGATGGTCAATAGGTACAATGAAAAGATGCTCAGTGTCACTAATCATCAAGAAAATGCGAATCAAAACCACAATGAAATATCTCCTCACATCTGTTAGAATGGTTATTTATCAAAATGATAAGAAATAAGTGTTGGCATGGATGTGGGGAAAAGGGAACCACTGCGCACTGTTGGTGGGAATGCAAATTAGTGTAGTCATTATGGAAACTGGCATGAAGTTTCCTCAAAAAATTAAAAATAGGACTACTATATGATCCAGCAATTCTACTTCTGGGTATTTATCTGAAGAAAATGAAAATACTAACTCAAAAATATATATGCATGCCCATGTTCAACACATTATTTTTTTTACAATAGCCAAAATATGAAAACAACCTGAGTGTTCATCAGTGGATGAATGAACAAAGAAGATGTAGTATATATACACAATGGAATATTATTCAGTCATCTCAAAAAATGACATTTGTGATAGCATGGATGAAACTTGAGGGCATTATGCTAAGTGAAATAAGACAAATAAGAAAAAGACAAATACCATGTGATCTCACTTGTATGTTGTATTCAAAAAACAAAAAACCAAACCAAAACAAAAACCAAGCTCATAAATACAGAGAACAGATTGGTGGTTGCCAGAAGTGGGGGTAGGGGGCGGGCAAAATGGGTGCAGGTAGTCAAAAGGTACACTGTTCCATTTATAAAATAAATAAGTGATGCGGATATAATGTGCAGCATGGTGACTATAGTTAATCATACTCTACTGAATATTTGGAAGTTGCTAAGAGAGTAAATCTTAAAAGTTCTTATCACAAAAAAATTCTGTAACTACACATGGTGACAGGTGTCAACTAAATTTGTGGTGATCATTTTGCAATATATACAAACATTGAATCATCATGTTGTATACCTGAAACCAATATACTATTCTAATATAATGTATGTCAATTAAACTTCAATAAAAAAAGAATTTATAGAACTTACTCATGGCCTGTCTCCCTCCATCTCTTCTTATTCCCACATCCATATTTTCACCTCCACATGCCTATCATATCAGGCAGTTGAAGAAAAAGAAACAAATGTGACTGGGACTGCCTCTGTGTGGACACTCTCAGTCAGCTCTCTGTCCTCCTCAAGTTCAACTTGCTCTCAGTTATCTGAAAATCTATTAATTTAATTCAGTACTTCCTCCCAGGGGAATCTGCATTTTCTTAACTGTCTTTACAAGATCTAGATTCAGGTTTTTCCACAGACAATGGAGGAGGTATGGCAATTATGTTTGTATGTGGTGGTGGTGGATTCTGCTTTGGACTTTTCAAATTTTTCAATTTTACTGCTTCCCCAACTCAAGAAACAAATGTAGCTTATAGTTTAAATGCAAGCAAAGATATATATATTCATGTGCATGCACCACATATATTTTTTTCTCTCAAAAGTTAAATATTTTGGGATTTTTCTGTCCATACACTCAAGAATTGTTCCCACTGATGTCAGAGTGGTTTAGGCAGAAGCAGAAGAAAACAGGGATTTTTGCATTGACACTTCACTAGCATATTCTTCGGTAGTGATTTCCTCACAGTTAATCTCCACTGGTTCGGGGCGCCTGGGTGGCTTAGTCCGTTAAGCGACTGCCTTCGGCTCAGGTCATGATCCCAGAGTCCTGGGATCGAGCCCCACGTTAGGCTCCCTGCTCAGTGGATAGCCTGCTTCTCCCTCTCCCTCTGCCTGCTGCTCTGCCTACTTGTGCGCTCTCTCTCTCTGTCAAATAAATAAATAAAATCTTTAAAAAAAAAAAATCTCCACTGGTTCCTGGCCCTTGGTTAGCATATGCTCAAGGAGTCTTTTTCACAATATCTCTCTTCCCTAGAAAACCCTGCCTGTGAAATCTCCCTGTAAATACCTGAATTCTCGGATTCACCTATTAATGATCTAGGTATTGAGGATATTTCCTGCCTGCTTTTACACCTCCTACTTCAGTAAGGGCTCAGACTGTAAACAAGCTGGTGCGGATCCTCCAGGCCCAACTCTGGCGGAGCTCGTCTCAGCAGCCATGGAACCTGTGGCAGTCCGCGAAACACAATTAGGAAAATAGAAAGGATTCGCCCACACTTTCAGGAAGAAAGTATTTTGTTTCCAAGATGAGACCCAGAAAATAAACCATGTTAAAGAAAGCGAGCAAGATAATACGATTTTAAAAAGAGTCCAGTGGAGGTCAATTGCAAAAAGTGCAGATTTGCCAAGGTTTTCTCAACTGCAGCTTCATTTTCAGTGCCGGACAGTGGCCTACACCAGACACTTCGAGGGAAGTCCATTCTTCTCTGACCAGTGAAACCCTAAGCACTCATTGTGCAAAAGGGTTCCTTTCTTGTCTCCAAAGGCAATCAACTTGTGTCTCCAGAGTCTGAGGGTTCATAGCTTTCTTTTAATTTTACAAGTCTGCACGTGCATGGTTCTTCCTGCATGATTTGGTCCTGAGGAAGTGACCCACCCACAACTCCACAGAGCTAATTAACCCCATACTGAGCGGCTTTTTTCCCTCATTTCACACATCCACTCAATGCTTTAAATGACCCAGCAGTAGCATGATCAGATGATTTTTTTTCTTCTCAGTGAGGAAAGCACAATGATGGGAGAGCTAGGATAGATCTGCTCTAATTCAAAACAGCAGTGTAACCCGAAAATATTACCAAATAACATTTTATCAGAGGGTGCAGAAATGCTCAAAAATGCTTGAATTAAACACTTTGATGTTACTCATTCAATGTACTGAGGTTTCTATTTTAAATAACAAATAATACGTAACAAATACAGAGGTAGAGAAGTTTGATCTATATCCAGAATTTTTTTTAACATCTCATTTTACTAGAAAAGTTAAAAAAAGACCCAACCTTCCTCCTTGTCTTTAGCAGCTTCAAGAAAAGGGCCAGTGAGAAGAATGATATAACCCATCTTTTTTTTTTTTCCCACTTCAAGGAATAGGCCCAGGTTTTCCCAGATTTATTTTTGCCGAAGTGAATGCCTTGAAAACTCTGAGATGATCACTGTTTTCTAACTTTTCAAAAAATAAAAAAGTGAACATGATGATGGTGGGTGATTTAATGGAATCAGCTTGTCAATGTGATGAAACTGAAAACACTTTTACAGAATATGTCCACATGCTAAAATAAAAAAAGTCTTTAACATAATGTATATAGCATAGAGTGGTTTTTGTCATGGCAAAAGAAAGGAGTATCATTAATTTAGACAGTAAGTGTAAGGTTCTGCTAGAAACCCTCATGGATAAATCACGGAAATACTTCTCAGGCAGACAAATGGAGCCAGACAAGTCCTAGTTCGTTTAGGAGCTATCGAAGAGCCATCAGATTTTAAGTCTGTCATCTCTGCTACATGATAAGAAAAATTCTGGGCTATTTCCTTCGGTTATACTAGTCTATGGCTTCAGAATTTTAAAGATTTATACATCAATGGACAAGAAAATGACCTCCCCTGAATGTCCCATCTTAGGCAAACTATCACCTCCCTCATATTCTCAAAAGCATGTGTGCCAAATTGGCTCATTCTGGTATGACTTGGTCATAGAGCATGCACGTCTTGTGTGAACTTTCAACCTCTTTTTCCTCTACAAAGTGATTTATGCACACACTAGTACATGCCCAATAATTCCATAGTTCTTAGCACAGCAGAGTCAGTACAAGGGGAAACCTATCTAATATTTAAAATTCTTATTTGAAGTGTCTTAAAAACTATGTTTTGGAACCAAAGACCTTGTGAAAGTTCTAAAACACATTCACTATAGCTCCCTAAGCTTCTTGTAGGTATGGCTGCCCACCGGGAGTGTTAGGGGGGTAAAACTGATTCAATAGGCAAAGAAGGGGGTCCAATGAGGCACAGTTTTTTTTTTTTTTGTTTTGTTTTGTTTTGTTTTTATCTACAGTGGTCAGAAATTTTATATTTGACATATAGCCTAAATCAAGCTCTTACATGTGTGCCTCCAGCCTTTGGCTGAAACTGCTTCATCTGGTAATCCTACATCAGGTTGTTGTGATTTCAAAGACTCCTGCCCATCAGACTTTTCCAGCATCACTGATGCTTGGGATTCTGAAGCCTTTACCATGGCCTATGAGGCCCAAGCCCTCACTACCTCTCTGAATTCATTTCTCATCACTTTCATGTAAAATTGGTCCAATTACCAATAGAACGTGGTTACCTAGATGGGTGAAAAAGAACAGGAATGTGAATGGGGTTGAAATGAATAAATCAATAAAAAATAGTGACTTTATGCCCTTGTGAAAATTCAACTATCTCATTGGAGAACCTAACTAAGTTTCTGAACTTTTCTTGAGAATTGGTCCGATAAGGGAGACTATGCAAAGAACTGCCCAGATGGAGGCATGTATTAATTCATTAATTTAAAAATGTTTTTTCAGAGTCTATTATTAATCACTCTGCTAACTAGACTCCACACCTGCTCTCAAGGGCCTTTCACTGTAATGTATGCTTTAGAAAGTTATGCCTCCATTATCACTGACAGGTTATTAGCCCACTTAGGTAAGTTATCATAAACATAACCTCTCTTCTTGTTCCTTATTCATTCTTGTCAACTGCCCTGTGACATCCACTAAGCCCTCATGAATGACCTCTTTGTGGTCTATCTTATCAACTCTGCTAATTCCTACTTAGGTAAGAAACCCCTTCCCCACCACCAATTACATTTTCTTTCTCAAACAGCTAAGAAAATATTATAAAAGTCTGCCCAGAACTATTTAAGTGTTAGAAATGGGTCCTTACAAACTTATTTGAAACATTATTTATTTTTTCTTTTTTTGGAACAATTAATGGGGCCTCAGCCCCTAGGAAGCGTATCTTGAGTTACAGGCAAATTATGAGTCAGGTCTGCCAGACACAGCACTCACTACTCTCTAGGATAGGACATTTCAGCAACCAAAAGAGGATCCCAGTCTTATTCAAGGAATCTCGGTCTCAGAGAAGATTTAATGGAGCATGTGTCTCTGGTCTCTATGCTCCTTATAAGGAGGTATCCCTCGATCATATTTTAGTCTTTTCTAAACTTAGAAATAGTAGGTCAGTGTCAATGAACATGACATAAAGAACACTAACTCCTCAGCTTATTAAACTTTTTCTTCCTCATACGCCTTTTAAACAAAAATGGAAGAATGTAATATATGTGCAGAGCAGCAAGTGTTCTCTCCCCACTTCTTTTCAGATGCTTCCTTTTTATTATAAACAGTGGTGATGGAATTACAAATACCATTGTTTCACCTCTACGTTAATACTCTTATTATCTTGTATAAACAGAAGTGAACAAATACGTACATGACACCAATCAATCCTTTCTTTAAAAATGCGGTTTTCATCTTTCTAAATAGTAGAGGAAGAATTAATGAATTCAACTTGTAGTTTACCTGTTTATATTTTGAATGTTAATAAAGTAAAACCAAATTATTGTAGAGTTCTTTTCAGATTTACAACAGCCATTAACACTCTCCATGCCGGCACAGGATAGGGGGAGGGAGGGCCTAATGACAGTGGGTCCAAGTCCCCAGAGTCAGCGGGTAAGGGGCTTGAGGGGCTGGAGAGGATGTTAAGCTGCTAGAGCAGGAGATTCTGACCTGTTGGGTAGGTAGGAGATATTTGCTGGCAGTGAAAACATTATTTTTGTAGAACAAATGGTTAGGAGGAGGTCATTTGGGGCATTATGTGAGAGCAATATCAAAACCAAACATAAAAGCATTATTAGAGGACTAGGGAAAAGGGAAATCACTACCCATTCCATCTCCTCATTGGTTTTCCTTCTTCCTTAGTGTGCTTTCTCTTTCCATCACTACCTACTCTGGCCCTCCATTCTTCAAGTTCTTTCCTTTACCTCCTTATAACAGAGAAGCATGTAGGGACAATTTTAGAGGATAGTAAAACCAAAAAAGACTTTGGAGAAGGCTTCTGACAGTATACTTTACATTATATATACAAGCAAATACAACCTATATTTGATTGACCAAGAACTAGAAACTGGGACTTTTGAGATTTAAAAAATTCATGATATGTCTGGTCATATTAATCTCTAGACCAGCTGGTTTTCAGCAGTGCTGGGAAGAGCTTTAATAGAGTCATGAGTAGGGGAAAAAATGGAATTTTATAGGGATTTATATTTGTAAGGAACTTCTTTAGGGTCGTTTATTGAAATTCCCCCCAAATTATTTTTTGAACTTATACATAGACAATATCAAGAGAAAGAGCTTAAAAATTCTCACAGTGTTTAGGAAGCCACTAAACCCACTGTAATGTTCACCACAGTCACTCAGGCAAGTAGAGGATAGGTAGAGCATGGTATCTCACAGTGAATAAGATGGTTGTCTGTCTCGCCAGTCTGACATATGGAGACTAGGTCCACAGGAACAGGGCTCTCCTTATGAATAACAGAGAGAGATACCTAGATTCGTCTGAATGCATACGGCATGAGGGGTTGGCTGTACAGTGTCATCTGGGAGGTACCTAAAAGTATTCTCTAACCAAGCACCAACCTTTTAGCCCTGTCTTCTTGGGGAAAAAAAATTCCAATCCAAAGCTTATGAGAATACTATATTTGGTCACTGGGTCGGGGGAAGGTTGCTGAGACAAACCACCACATTCAATGCCTAAAGGCAGGAGGAAACAAGGAAAAGGAGACACAGAAAGGGAGAGTGAGTGCCAAAGGAGTGAGTGCCAGCTCTGGAGACTCATTAACAGAATAAATAAAGAATCTTAGAGTGAGAGAAATAAACAAGCATGCTTTGAGGGAAACATCAGTACGCTTTTGGAATCTGAGGCAAAAAGTAAAAATATTTGCCTCTTGTCAGTTATTATCACCATTGCCCCATTTATTTTACTTTTATGTACTTTTATATACACAAGTAACACTCTTTCCCTAAGGATCCACAAACTGCAACAATGGTGGTAATGATGGCAAAGTCATTAAGTTACATGAAGTTAAGTTATTTGGCAGAGTTGAGGATGAAATCCTAACCTGCAGGCTTTTTCTGGGTCTAGTCTATGCCCTCCAAAATGTTCAGTCTACTTTCCGTGATTTCTTTCAGACCAGTGTCAAAAGATAAGTATGGTAGGGGCAGGCTTCCTTAATGGGATATACATGGCTCCAGAAAACAAGTACTGTACCTTCTTACCAAAGATTTTTCGACTTTCACTTTTTCCCCCAGACTTTTTTAATCTTCAATTTCTTCTCTACCAACCAGGACCTCAACGTCATTAACTTTAAAGACATCTACTAGCTCCCTTAATTCCCTCATCTATGGTTCTCAAGTGTACCTAGTTAGTTCTTGAGCCCAGATGAACCTGCTCATGTGTATTGTACTCAGCTCCCAGGCTGCTGAACAATGCTGGAGTTCCCAAACTGTACAGCCTGAGGCCTCTCCAGAGTCCTGGTTTCCAGCTGGTGTTTCAGAACTGCTTTACAGTTCCTTTATTGTTCCCAGTCATTTTCCTTTTTTATTCCCCATCTTCCATTTATCACTCTAGTTAACTCCTTCTAACTTACCTCCTACTTTTCATTCTCAACTAACCTTGTCTTTTTTTCACACAGAAGCAGAGGTCATCAAATAGCATCTCTAACCTCCCCCTCTGTCAGAACCCACCTATCACATCTCAGAGACCTTTCTCTCTAGTACTGATGACCTGCTCCAGGATCTTACTATATCAATTACTCCTGTCTTCTCCTTTTTTTTTTTTTTTTTTTTACCGCCTGCCAACATGCTTCAGCTGCCCTCATTTAAAACAAACAATAGCAACCATAACAAATTAACAAATAACAAATCATCTTCTGTGGACCTGATCTTTCCTTCCTTTGTACCACCTCCAAGCTTCCTAAAACCCAGATTTATTCTTCAATGCATTAAAATCTGGTTTCTCTAGCTGTTTCTAATTAAACTGCCAAGGTCACCAAAAACCTCTGAATTGCTAGTTTCCAAGGTCCATTCTTCAACCTCATCATTTTCTTTCTTTCTTTTTAAAGTCAGGTTCCTTGATGAATAATTTACATACAATTCACCCTTTTGTATACCCTTCTATAGTTCAGTAAGTTTTGAATTCTCTGCTGATTCCTTGATGTCTGTAAAATAAAGACCAAATGCCTTTGATTCATATACAATTTCCTTCAGAATCTTTAGCAGTCTTCCCCACAAAACCTATTGTTGGTCACACATTATTCAACAAAATATTCTATGTACATTCATGCCTCTTGGACTTTCTTCATGTTCCCTCTCTATATTATAAACATACAAGTTTTGTGTAACAGAGTAGATGCTATTAATATCATCATATCAATTTCCATATAGACTCATGAAACTAGATGTTATTTTGATAAGTTGGTGTTTTCAAAATAGAAATTAACCATCAAAATAGTACTACCTTAAGATTTGTTATTTTAGTGTTACTGAGTTGAATTGTGTCCTCCCCAAATTCATATGTTGAAGTTCTAGTCCTAGTACCACAGAATATGACTATATTTGGGAATAGGGTCATTGCAGATGTGACTAATAAAGTTAAGATGAGGTAATACTGGAGTGGGGTGGGCCCCTAACCTAATATGATGGGGTCCTTGTAAAAGGGGAAATTTGGACTTGGACACAAACACGGGGAGAACCCATGAGAAGATGAAGGCAAAGATCAGGGTGATGCTTCTACAAGCCAAAAAACATCAAAGATTGCCAGCAAACCTCAAGAAGTTAGGAGAGAGGCATGGGGCAGATTTTTCTTAGAGTACTCAGAAGGGACCAACCCTGTGGATACTTTGATCTTGGGTGTCTAGCCTCTAGAACTGTGAGACATAATTTTCTTTGTTTAAGCCACCAGTTTATGGCACTTTGTTATGGCAGCCCTAGTAAATGGACACACTTAGTAAATGAACCATCTTTGAGTATATGTGAATATTCATTATCTCATTCACTTACCAAATACGAGTGCCTACTACGTGCTAGACACTGTTCTAGGATGTTAGGATGCATGGCATCAAAATATATTTGATGAATGAATGAATAAGAACTCGATTGTGTTCCTGTATTTTTGATGCAGTAATAAGCAATTAATCTATCAATCAATATAGGATTGATTTAATGAATGTTTACACTTATTCATTCAACAAATATTTACTGAATACTTACTATGTGTCAAATACCATTCTGGGCACAGAGGATAAAGTTATTGAGAGGACAAGTTCTCCAACTTCATGGAGCTTAAAATCTAGTGGGAGAAACAGATATCAGTGAAGAAAACTAGTAAGTAAATCACATAATTTCTCTCTGTGCCCCACATTGACAATTATACACAGTTATCCTCTAAACCCTGTAATTCTTGAACAATGCTCAGAGCATCAGTAATGCTTTAAAATATTCCTAAATACCATGCCCTGTTCTTTCCCTTACATTCCTACAATCTCGAAATAAGCCTGAAATATCCCTAAAACTAATGAACTTAAGCTGTTCTCTAGACTTTCTGATATAAGTGTGATTTTAGGAATTTACATGTTACTTTAGGGTCTACAAGATAATGATCAAAACAATAAAGTCTGATAGTGGGGGTAGGGTAATCCACAGGCAGTGCATGGGTTAAGTGTGTGGGCAGGACCCCTCAAAAGCTGGGTTTCTCAGTCAGTCAACATATATTTCTTAAGCACTTACCATGTGCCAGCCCTGTGCTGAAGACGGTAGAACTGTGGGTAGGGAAAAGGCATGATGCTGAGCCACACTGAGCTTATAATCGACAGGGAAACACCCGAACAACTAATTTCACAGTCCGTTCCTTAATTTTGATTATGATAAGGATATATGAAGAGTGTTAGGAGAACCCTGGGGGTGGGGGACTTTGCCATGAGGGTTTTGTAAGAAGGCTTCCTTGAGGAAGTGATGCCTGAACACTGCTTTGGGGCTGGGGTAGGGGTATTTGTTTGATTAGAGATCACGAAGTCTTATGTTTCTTCTTCCTCATCTCCTTTCACCCACGTGCACACATTTCAAACACTTAAAAGCATTCTTCAAATATACTAAGAACACCAAAACTAAACACAAGAGAAGGACTCTCCAGAGGAAAAGAGGCCAAAAATAGAAGGAAAAAAAAAAACCCTAATCTCACCATTTGTTTTGAAAACACCCAAAATGATTAAAACATATTATAAACTAAAACATATGAACTAATCACTTGCCAAGTTTCATTTTTAAATCAGTGCCGTTTTTGAGGTTCATAAACTGAGAAAGAGTCTTCAAATATGAACTTGGTTTTTCTTTTCTTGGCCCTCAGTCGTCTTGAAGCATTTGCTGTTAGGCTGTGTCAAGGCAAAGAGTTCCAGCTTGTTGGGAACATGTGGCACACATCCACTAGAATGTAAGCTCCACGAGATCAGGAGCTTTGTTCATCACTGCAGCCCTGATACACAGAAGAGCTCCTGGAAGGCAGTCGAGAGTCAACAAATATGCGATGAAGTCCCACTTAATGGATATTCTGGGCCTTTGAAGGAATTCTCCAACTTTCTTTTCTTACCCAAACCACATCTTACTTTAGGTTCTCACCCTGGGGCAATTTCTGCCCCCACCAGGGGACATGTAGAAGCGTCTAGAGACATTTTGGGTTGTCAAGACTGAAGAAGTTGCATTTAATGGGTAGAGGTCAGAGATGCTGCTATACAACTTACCATGTACAGGACGGTCCTGAGCAACAAAGATTTATCTGGCTCCAAATGTCAACAGGGCCAAGGTTGTAAAATGCTGCTTTAGGCCCTTTGTTTCTATTGGGTTGTGCCTGGGAGTCCAATCCTCCATATATTTGATAGGAAGCTGAGTCCTACAGGGAGCAACCAAGAGAGCTTTCTTGCTTCACTGTCCTTCCTTCTTCCCAACAGAACTGCCTCCACCCTAAGGCACATTGGGAGACAGCCGTTTTGCCTTTTGCCCCCACTGGGTCAATATGCAGTTGTTGGGGAAACCACCTGAAAAAGTCTGTCTCTACAATGGTAGTAAATAATTTTTATAGCTTACTGGTAATTCTCCCTGAGTTTACCTAAGAATATATCCTAATTTCAGTAAAATTAGCTTGTTTACAGACTAGTCATGTATCTCTAATGTCATCCTCCCCTGATTCAACCAGTTTATCCATGTCTGGTCAGAAGCTATACACCGGTCTAGCTTTATTCATGACAAATAAGATCAACTTCACGAATTCCAACAAAACCCAATAATGTGCCTGTAGAAAGACTGGGTTCGTAACATTTCCTCTGCTCCCTTCTTTGCCCTGCATATTAAAATAGTGCTATCTGATTCCAGTTTCAATGGGGAAACCTCCATGGTGCCAAAGGAGTACATGTGCCGATTTCCCCACTATGAAGGTTGCTCCAGTAATCTTGGTATTGTGGCATGTGTCCCAGTTACCATAGAGACTGCATACACTAACAGTGTAGCATTAAGATTGGTGGGGACGACACATTTCACAGAAGCTTTTTTGGAGGGATAAAGATAAGACACAAGAAAGAAAGTGAGACTGCCAATAAAGAGCACAGCAAAGAGAAGTCTCTGACAATCATAGATTCTAGAAATTCAGGACAACAGAGATTACAACTACTACACTAAAACCAACACACACTTTCCATTCAAAGGCTGCCTCTGTCAGGAAAATTTCAAGTATGAGGAGAAAGAACAGATACAAAACATTCTAAAATAAAAAGGTAAATAAATGAACCTACCAAGTTAGAGAGGTGACAAAAGTGGTATGGCCAGAAAAAAATATTTAAATAACTCAAGGAAAGGAAAAAGTAAGTAATCTAAAAGCACAATAAAATTGGAAGTTATATTTCTGTAGGATGGCTGACTTACAGAGAAGCTGGCCCTCAGGGAGTCATTTAAGTTCTGAGTGCCTCTGTTTCCTTCACTGCAAGTGGAAAGGAAAAAAAAAAAAATAAAGATGATCTCCCTCTTATTTGTTAACAGAGTTCTTCTTAAATATCCCAATGGTTTGTGTTATGACAGATGAATATAATCCATGCCAGTCAAAGAAAATCTGACAAAAACTGTTAGCGAATACATAAATTAGGGGACATTGTTCATGATGCAAATAGGCTTATACCATAGTTCCTTAAAATAATGAGAGCTTAGAGTTCACTAACAGTGTGATCTTACGTATGTTCTTTTTCTCTGCATTCAATTTTGAGGTGTCCTGTTGTTACAGAGATCAGGCATGTATGCAATGTAAAGGGTTCAGGTGTTGAATTGTGGATGTTTTTAAATAAAAAGAAGGTTGGAGATATGATGTGGGCTGGTGTAGGGGATAAGGGGAGTGCATTTAAGAGGAAATTAGTCTAGGAAAATGTCAGATAAGTGATTAGAAGTTCCCTGATGTCCAGGTCACATCTGGCAATGTTCTATTACACATACTCACACTATTACGTCCACTGCCCACTGGATACCCATGATTCCCAGTTTTAATTATCATCAATATGTTAATATCTCTCAAATCTGTATCTTGAGCCATTAGTTCTCTCCTGGCCTCTAGCTCTCTATATCAAAAGACCTACTGGACAAATCCAGTTGGATATCTCAACATGTCCAAAGCTGAATCACCTTCTCCTTCCAAGTTTCTCTTCTTATGTTCCTTATGTGAGCGAATAGCATCACCATTCACCCATCTGCCCAAGCCGTATACCTGGGAACGATCTGTTGCTTTTTTCATCACCCCTCAAATAATCACCAGATTTGTAATTCTAATGTAATTTCTTTTAATAACTGAAGGAGGCTTTTGTGCATAGAAAGCGATATTTACAGTTAATTGGGTTTAAAACTATTGTGTGTGTGTGTGTGTGTGTGTGAACCTCTCTGTACACATATACATTGCTCTATTGGTCTAGTAATTTCGGTATAAAATAAGAAAAAATCTTTCAGAAAGGGTGAGGTCACTAGGTAGAAAATTTAGAACCTCAAACTATTTCATCTGTCAGTCAGGGCGTTGGAAAAATGAGGGTTAGGGCCTGCTCTGGGAATACCTTTTGGAATCATTCTAACAAGGTCACCAATGAACACACTGAATATTTTTGTAGTAACCATAACAATGAGCGACTCTAAGTCTGTATCCTACAAAGGGACTTTTACAACTCATGTCTTCTAAGTTCAAGTTCCACTCTTACCTACTTCTTTCGCAATCACTTTCCACTTTATAGCCTGATAAAGATAGGCAGTATTTTGTTTTCCCCAGCAACCAGGTTTCTTCATTCTAGTGACCTTTTACTTATTGATGTTTCTCACATTTCTAGGTCTCTTGTTCCCATTGCACCACATTAGCTCAGGTCTCTGTTATCTGTCACTTGTGATATTGTAACAGTCCATTGTACTATGTTCTCTCATGTTTCTGAGCCTTTGCACGTGTCACTACCTGTGTCTAGAATGCTCATATTCCCTGATAAACATTTACCAAATGAAAAAAATAATAAGTACTTAAGATGTTGCTGCTTTGGGTGCTAAATAGAAATAGTGGCCTATCTAATATTCTGGATAAACCTGCACAAAGTGCACTTACTTTCAAAATTAATTTTGAAGAATCTGAAAATTTTGCCATGGAGAATCATGGGGCCCATGCCACAATATTAAGTTTTGCATTTAACAAAAACACCTGCAAACTCAGGGAAAGAAGCACTCATTCTTTCTTCACTCATCCAGCAAACATTTCCTGAGCACCTTTATACACCAGGTACTGTTCTAGACACTGGGGGTTTCTTAAAGTACAAGACAGACAAAAACCCCGAAGACCATAAAACAAAACCTTGCAATCATTGGACTTATATTCCATTGTAGGGGGAAGTAAATATGTAAATAAAACATATACCTGAATGGAGTAAGTGCTGTGAAGAGAAATGAAGCAAAGTGGGAGGTGGGGAGTACAATTTTAAATATGGTGGTTATGAAAGCCTTACTTAGAAATGGAAATTGAGGGGTGCATGGTGGCTCAGTCAGTTAGGCATCTGCCTTTAGCTCAGGTCATGATCCCAGGGTCCTGGGATTGAGCCCCACATTGGGCTTCCTGCTCAATGCAGAGCCTGCTTTTCCCTCTGCCCCTCTCCCCTGCTCATACTCTCTCTCTCAAAAAAATAAGTAAAATCTTAAAAAAAAAAAAAAAGAAATGGAAATTGAGCAAAGACTTGAGGGTGGTGAACAAATAAGACTTATCTGGGAAATGCATTGTGGGTAGTGAAAAAAGCTAGTGCAAAGACCCTGGGGTGAAATCATGTACAGTAGGTATGGAAGCCAAAGAGGCCAATGAAGCTTGAAAGGAGTGAGTGCTAAAGAAAAACACAGAAATTAACAGGGGATACGATGTGTAGGGCCCTTTGGAATACCATAAAGACTTTGGCTTTTCCTTTGAGTAGATGGGGACTATTAGAGAGTTCTGAGCAGAGAAGTGACACAGTCTGACTTAATTACATTACATACATTACAAAGAATCACTCTGGCTACTGTTTTGCAAATAGACTGTAAGTGGCAAGGCCAGAAGCAGGGAAGATAATTAGGAGGCAACTCCAATAATCCAGGCAAGAGATGATAGTAGCTTGAATCAGGGTAGTAGTGGTGTTGAGGATAAGAAGTGGTAAGATTCTGAATGTATTTTGGAGGTAGAACTGCAGAATGAATTGATTAGTTGAATTTGTGACAGAAATAAAAAGCTGGGAGAGAAACGTTTGATTTGAGCAGCTCTGAGGATGGAGGTGCTATTTACTAAGGTGGGGAAAACCGTATTTTCTGAATACAATAAGGAATTCCACTGGGGGATGTTGGGTCCCCGATGTCCATTAGGCTCACAGTGGAGATGTTGAGTAGGCGGTTCAACATGTGAACCTAGAATTCAGGGCAAAGGCCTGGACCAGAGGTGCAAGCTTGAACCATAAGCTGGGGTGTGACTCTGAAGGAAGTGAATAGAGATAGAGAAAAGAGGAGGTTCAAGAATTGAGCTCTAGGACCCTCTGGTGTTTACATGTTGCAGAGATGAGAGTACACCCACAAAGGAGACGGAGAAAGAATGGCCTGGGAAGAGGGGGAAAAAAAAAATCAAGCCAATGTGGGGGACTGAAAGCCAAGTAAAGATAGTGTTTTAATGGTGAAAGAAGAAAGAGCCACGGAAGACAATGCTGGCAGATGGGGAAAGATGAAGACTGAATTAGTTAGTGGATTTGGCAACTTGGAAGTTACTGGTGAATCTTAATGGTGGGTGCAAACACTAATTAGAGAAGGATCGAGAGGGAATTAGGGAGTAGAAGTAGAGAGTGTTTGTAGTGATTATAGGCATTTCTTCAGAACCTTGGCTATAGTGAGAATCAAAGAAATGGGAATAAGAGCCGGCAGGGAGTGTGGGGTTAGAAAAGGTTATTTTTTAGATTGAGAGAACTTACAACATGTTTGTATTTGGAAGATAGGGAAAAATTGATAAAGTAATAGAAAGGGGAGATTTTTCAGGAGCACGGTGTATGAGTGTGTGAGCAGAGTGGGACTGACTGAAGGCACAGTGAGCGGTGGGCTGAGACAGGAACACATAGGGTTTATCCATAGTTATAGAGGAGAAGGCAGCGTGTGGGCATGCATGCAGATGGGAGGGTAGGTGTGCTGGAGAGCCAGTGTTCATGCAAATTCTTTTTTGACTGTTTCTATTTTCTCAGTGAAGTAGGAAGGAGGTCATAAGTTGAGAGTAAGAATAGGGAAGGAGATGTTGGAAGTTTGAGAGAGGGAAACATATGAAATGCTCTTGTGGAGATATGGGGAAGTGAATGGATAGGGAAGCACAATATTACTGCAGGGCAGCACTAAGAACCTCTTGGAGTGACCAGGAGTTTACAGTGAAAGTCATCAGTTTACTTGTGTGTTTTTCTCCATCCACAGTCAGCTGGCATGCAGGCCTACAATAGGCATGGAGTTGCATATGATCACGATGGTTGGGATTTGCCAGGAGAGGACAGTGAAGCAAGAGAAGATCAAAGAAGTTAAGGGTGTGTGCAAGAAAAAGATTACAGTCATTGTCCAAGGAATCTAAACTATATAAGGAAGTGAGAATATGAGGGGCTAAGGGTAGAACTTATGCATGAGAGGTCCCAGTAGGTTCTGGAGTTGTTGCAATAAGGGGCCTGTGAAAATACGAGGTGGTGGTTGAAGAGTGGGATGCTTGAAATTGAGATTATGGAAAAGTTGTGATTATTAGTAATGACAAGGTCAAAAGTGTAACCACAGAAGTAAACAGTTGGAATGGAGGACAGATCATGAGACAATTAAGGAATTGAGACGCACGGTGTTGGGAGGATTATATATTTTAACACAGAAATGACGAGGAATAGTGATGGGGGAGAAACAAAAAGAGTGCTCGTGAGTCAGTGGCTAAAATCTGTAAGAAACTGGAGGTGACAACCAAGGCTTAGTGGATCACTGCAAGAAGGAGGGATTATGGGAGCAGGGAGTTTTTCCTCCCTCACTTTCCATCTTCCCAGTTTATATGACTGGCATTAGCAAACTTCTACTTTCCCGGCCTGGAGAGCTATAATCACCTGTGTAAATCACCCTTTGTAATTTCTCTTTAAATTATATCCAAGTCCTATGAATTTTCACTTTCAAATATTTACTTTTTTTCTCCCCATCTTGGGCCATCATGACTCTTGTCAGTCATGCTCTTTTCCGTCACTCAGTTTAATGTTCTTCATGGCACTAATCACTCTCTGAAATTATCTTGTTCATTTATTTGTTTGCTTTTTGCTGGAGGGAGGTTCTGTTTTCCTTCCTTAGAGTGTTAAGTTCCATAAGGGTAAGAGCCTTCCTTATTTTGTGCCTGAAACCTAATATACCCTCGATAAATATTTCTAGAATGAATTCATCGGTGGCCCCATCATGTTCTGAGGAATCCTCATTGTCTGTTTCACACACTGGTCCCACTTTACCATCCTACCTGTTTCTCCTTACTCTGCTGCTCAAACCACCCATCTCACTCAGCAGAGGCATTTTACACCGTGCTGATTTCCATCCTGACAATTTAATCACATTTCTCCCTGTTTTTAATGTCAGTTCCCCATACATTGATTCTTCAAGTCTCAGCTTGGGTCTCATCTCCTGGATGACTCTTCCATGATGACTCTAAGGCCGGCTGATTTCTCTCTTCCAGAAAATTCTGCTATGCCTAATAACATCAGCAGCCTTATCTTTTCTAATCGCTGAAGGTGTGTCAATCTCATCTTTTCACTTTGAACATAAGTTTACTTTTGGCTCAGGGGTCCTGACTTACATCTATAGGATACTCCCAAATAACTAACATAATGTAGGACAGATAAGGGATGTTCAAAAAACTACCACGGCTTCATTGGATAGTTTCACTGACTTCTGTCTTCCTCAACAATCTGACAGTCTTGACTCCTGGCCCACCTTTTACTTTTACTGCATTTAGCTAAGTCTATTCTTCCTGCTATACAGATACTGTGTTCAAAACCAGGCCCTCCAACCACCACACAGAATTCTACACGCTTGCATTGCAATTTCCGTAACTAAACCATTGTCTTTGCCATTATTGTTCCTAGAGTCTCTTGGCAATTTTAGTATTTCAGGACATAGCTGCCAAGATCATCTTTCTTCTTGGTTGATTCTTTCTTTAAAAAAAAAAATCCTTGCAATTCTTTTTCATCAACTTTATGTATCCCCTTGGGGTTTATTTTTCCTTGGCTCTATCCTTGGTCTGGTTCTCCTCCACTTTTTCTAACTATGTTCGGTCCCTGCTTTTCACTTGATCTGCCCTTTGTCTCATTTGAGGGAATCAGCTTTCACACCTTCTTTCAAAACACCCTCTATATTTAGAATAGTTTCTCAAATAATATAAAATTTATAATATTTATGAATAAATGACACAATGCCAAGATATTCTGTCTCTTCTTTCAAATAACATCTGAAGATGCACCTGCACCACTGAGTTCTATATTTAAGATATTGAATAAGTATCATTCATCCATCTGTTTTCATTCTGTCTTGCATTTTTCAGGACCTGCTTAAGAGTTGTATTGTGAGGTCTTTGGGGCTAGAGACTGTCTGGCATAGTTCACAAACTGGCCTTTGCTCTGTATATTCATGTTTCTTTGACAAATAATAAATAATAATAATAGCCCACTGTGCATTTTTACATTCCACTCATAAGTCCCTGGAAAAAGGAAAACTAATAAACAGGATTATAATAAAAACACTGAGACAAAACTAACCACTTACCAGGTTTTGCTACAGTAACATAGACTTCTATAGACCGATATTCTAATAAATAATTACCTACTTAAGTCATTTGTAAATTGTTCCTTTGCCAACATTATGTATCATATCAAATGCCTATGTGGTTTATAGGACAGGGAAAAACAAGTAGAACATTACAGCTATGTGGGGGATCAGAGCAAAAGCAGCAAAATAAGAGGTTTACTCTGCTGGGTGCACAGTTTGTAAGAATTAGTCTCACAAGTAGAACTACTTGACAGAAAATGTGCCTGCTCTCCAGTTTCCCCTCTCCCCTCCCCTTTCCCTTCAGCACTCCACAGCTCTTTTCAATAATGAAAGACTTTTTTTCTTCCTTCCTTCCTTCTTCCTCCCTCCCTCCCTCTCTTCTTCCCTCCCTCCCTCCCTCTCTCCTTCCCTCCCTCTCTCCTTCCCTCCCCTTCCCTTCCCTTCCCCTCCCCTCCCCTTCCCTCCCCTTCCCTTCCCTCCTCTCCCCATTCCCTTCCCTTCTTTCTCTTCTCTTTCTCTCTCTTGATCTCTTCTTTCTTAAATTTCAGGTGGGAAGTATATAATTTTGTGTGAAAAATCTGTTTTCCTGTGAATATAACAAATGTTCTACTTGAAGCTGCTCTATTAAAACAGCAGTATGTCTAATGAAAAAAGAGGGGACTATGCCTAATGGCTGGAGCGCCTCCTTATTTATCTGCAGATAGTCACATTTAAACTCCAGTCTTCAAGTGAAGACCACAATGTGCCAATTGCCTTGTTACTGCAGTGGCCACTAGATGGCGGGTCCAAAAATCTGACTGGGGCCTCAGGGGAGGGCAATTTTTACATGGGAAATAGGTTTCTGGCACTCAATCTGGTACTGGTTTATCAAAACATTGGGTGGATAAGACAACATCCACATTACTTCACAGGGAAGCAATTTAACAGCAAGGTCTGTAGAGTACTGTCATCACAATACTCACATACCTAGATGTAGCTGGATTTTAAAACTTCCATCAACAAACATTCTCAGCTCTGGTGTTTATAAATGTTCTGCTGTATTTCATTATCTAATGGTCTTTGTAATAACTTGGCATAATCTCAAAGGTATAAAAAGTAGTTGTCTAATATGCCTCTGTAGAAACACATGGAGAAAGGGGCGCCTGGGTGGCTCAGTTGGTTGGGCAGCTGCCTTCGGCTCAGGTCATGATCCTGGAGTCCCGAGATCAAGTCCCGTGTCGGGCACCCTGCTCAGTGGGGAGTCTGCTTCTCCCTCTGACCCTCCCCCCTCTCATGCTCTCTATCTCATTCTCTCTCTCAAATAAATGAATAAAATCTTTAAAAAAAAAAAAAACACATGGAGAAGACTCTCAAATAGGCTGGGCAGGCAATACACATAGCTCGACTCTGTACCACTTAATATATATTTACCAGTAGATCCAATTGAGTATTTTACATCTCTGTATATATCTATCTAGATCTGTACCTGTATCTATATCTTTTTTTTTCCCTAAAGATTTTATTTATTTATTTATTTATTTGAGAGAGAGAATGAGTGGGAGGGAGAGAATTTCAAGCAGACTCCATGCTGAGCATGGAGTGGGGCTCCATCCCATGACAGTGAGATCATGACCTGAGACGAAACCAAGAGTCGGATGCTTTAACTGACTGAGCGACTCAGGTGCTCCTCTCCTATACCTATATTTTCTATACCAGAGGCTGATAATATATTCATGTTGTTTTGGAAAAAAGAATGTTTATATTAGACCTATTATTTAATAGAAAAAAAATAACTAAGCCTCATGACTGAAACTGACATGAGTAAATTTAGGACAAATTCTTTGTTGTACCCAGTATCATTTCCATTTTCTTGCACTGAAAGGGAGGCTTCAAAAAGTGGATCTCATGGGACCATAAAAGAAGTCATTCTGAGGCAAATTATTATGAAGATAGATTGAATACCTCCCTTCATAATGTTTTTTCTTTATCTTTTTTTTTTTTTTTGGTTAGCAGATTATCCTGATATAAGTGATTTGACTACATGGACACTGAGCACTTTTCTTTACCTTTTAATTAAAGAACTGACCTTATGATTTTTAAAAGTAAAGAATCAGAAGTTCTGAGATAATTTATCATTTTCACTTAAGAAAATATGTTCTAAAGTCAACTGTATTGCTGTACAAAATCTGTGACATGCATTCTGATACACATTTAAGCATTGATGCCAATTAAAATTTTTTAACAATGAAAGCAACACAAACTCAATTATAGCCATCCAACCCACTCACCACTAACATTTGATTCCCTCTTTCCTTTAAAATTTAGGTAAGAGACTAACATTAAACATGCTGATTTCATCTATGCTGGCTCTGTATATCTGGACATGAGACATGAGAAGAAGAGGACAGGTACACTGGCCTTCAGATTAAAAAAGCAAGCTTTTTTTTTTTTCTTGTAAGAAGTAAATATGGACTATCCTGATTACCACAGAAGAGATTTTTACATCAGCACTAGCTGACTTCCTTTAGTTTGGCAGTGGAATTTAAAATACGATGACAGAAACAATTTATGATGAAGCTCCATGGCTATTTCCATATAATTGTGGTGATTGGAATTTAACCCTCGCTCCTCCCCTGCAAAAATTCTACAACTTGTACCTCCCTCCTAGAAAGAGCTCTGGAACAGAAGCTGAGGCCTGGTTTCTACCCTGGTTTCTACCCTGGTTTCGACAATGCCTCACAGGATGAGACCCAGAGGGCATGCGCTCCCTGGGCTCTTTTTCCTTACCTCTGAAATGAATTTTAAGGAGAAAGCCTATGATTCCTCTCTGCTTTAACGTTTAATATCCAATGAAGTAAATTAGTATGCATTGCATACGTCTGAAATAGACGAATTCTCTCAGATGAGAGAACAATGTTGTCAAGGAGGAGCTTATATTGAAAGCTAATGGGGCCCTACTGCTTTTGGGACCCTACCCATGGAAGTGAAGTTGGAACAGCTCGTTCCTTCAACCCTCCCTTTTCCCATTCGGTATCACTCTTCCATGGATTCCCCCATTACCTATAAGCCTAAATCCTACCCTTGGGACCTTCCCTGAGCCCAAGCAGTCTCTGGCTAATATGAAAAAAGCCCTTTCCTTTTCCTCTTGGGCACATAGCTCAACTCCATTCCCCAGCCCTCTGCACAGATGGCTACAGCCTTGTGACCAAATTCTGGCCAGTGGGATGTCAGCAGACATGACGTGAGCTGCTCCTGCCCTGGCCCCAAAGACATTTCTTTGCAATTAATCGCTCTTTCTCTTCAAAAGTTTTCTGACTGGAAGTCACACCCACGGTGACCTTGGAAGCTGTGTGCTGAAGATGAGAGAACCTCTGCCAACCTGGATCGTTGACCAGTCTTTACATGAGCAAAAGAGAAACTTCTATTAAATTAAGCCACTAAGATTTGGAGGTTTATGTCTTATAAAAACCAATGTTACCTTAACTAAGAACTCCCCTAAGCCAGAGATTAGCTCTTTCTCCAAGACACTTTATGTTTCTTTGACCATGTTTTCACTATGTAGTGAATTCTTTACTGGTGTGTAAGATCTTTGAGGACAGTGCATGTTTTATTCACTTTCTCATCCTCCACATAACTCTAGTTGAAAAAACGAATAGAACATAACTGTTTTGGAAATTATAGATGGTGGTTAAAAAAAATTCTAGTTTTTGTCTTCTCCTATTTAGGTAGAAGGTAGGGATGATGGGTTTTTCTGGCGTAGAAATGTTAATTTTGATATCCATAACCTCTTAATATATATTGTGGACTACCTTCCTAAGAACTGTGCTCCCCAAATAAAGTGCACATTAAATATTTTGAAAAGTTAAAAGAATACCAAAGGGAGGGATAAGTGAAGAGATAAACGGAGAAATACAGAAATAAGGGATTAAAAAAAATGTGGTGAGTTCTACGGGGTTTCTACCACCACTACCACTAATGAAATTATCACTATAAACTATTATCCCAAATAGAGCACTACACTTTTGGTACCTTATTCTCAGTGTCAGTTTTAACTTCTTTTGAGCCAAATTCCTTAGACATTTTCTGTTTTATTTTTAGTTGGCTTCAACACAGCCCCTCCCTGCAACACCTCACCCTTGGTTTCCTCAATACTGGCCTCGTTTTCTCACTCTCTGTCACTGACAGTCCTTTCTTGTTTTTTCTTTGGCTCTACTTTCTTGTCCACTCCTTGAGTACTGGAATTTCCTTGTATTTTGCACTGGGTTTTCTCCTCACAACTTCTAGAATCATGCCATCCAGTCTTATATGACTTCACCTACCACTTCCTGACAAGTAAACCCTGAATCTTTACCTCCAGCCCAGTACTTTCTCTGGAGCTCCAGATCTGTATTGTCTATGGTCCCTGGATATTTTGAGAAAACCTAAACATCTTGCAGCAACCTTAAACACAAGTCCCAAATCAAAAGCAATACTTGCCTTTCTTGGCAAACTTCTTTTTCCTCCCATGTTATCTCTCTTGGCAGATGACATCAAGTTAGACACTTTAAACTTTCCTTATCCTCCTTTTCTGTCCCTTATCTAAATTAGCTAATTAAGTTCTAAATCCTAATAAGTGTCTTTATGGTTCTTTTGAGACTTATAGCCTAGGTTTGAAGACTGGAGAGTTGAAGACCAATTAAATATAGGACTTCTTTTACCACACTGTCAGAGACTTACTACAAATTTCTTCACACAAACATATAAAAAAGGCAAGAAGTATGGAATGACAAAAAGTAGATTTTCCTACCCTTCCATCACACCTGAGTTACATTATAAACCAGCAGAGAACCATGAGAGTGAACATTCTCATATTCCATTTTTCAAAGTTGGGACTGCTTTAAAACAAAACTGAATCAACGAAAGGAAGGATTTTTGCAGAGGTGACAGGAGCTTTGCTCATCGCCATTCCTTCAGTAACCTTTGCAAAAAAGATTTAAAGGAATGTCTCTAATGGCTAAACCTATAGAACCTTTAGGCCCATGGTTTTCATTCATTCCTGGATCTAACTATAAAGGCTTGCATTTATTTTAAGTGTTACGTTTTCCATTGACATTCAAATGAGATTTCCCTTCATCTAATCAGTTGCTTTGATTTCTTGGTCCTAAAATTCATTCTTCAATGTTTTCCACAATTCTTCAACATTAGTAATAACTTCCTAGAGCAACTGCGGTCCTTTTTCTTTCCCTGGTGATATATTTATCATCTGTTACACAAACCTCCTCTTTGCTTCCTCCCTTTGCACTACCAGCTCTAACATCTTAAATTTTCATTTGACATACTGCTTACCTATATTATTTCATGTGTGTTCCCATCCATGGAAATTCATTTTTGTGTGACATAAATCCCTACCCTATTCTATTTCACAGTAATAAAACTTTATACTGAATTGCCAAAGAGATAGGTAACCAAGCACACAGTTTAAATTAAGTGCAAGATACACATGTTTGAATATTCTGCTCTCTGGCTAAGATGTGTAGAGACAGGTACTGTTTGTATCTGAGCATTCTGTCATCTGACTCAAACTGTTGGAGTTAAATCATGTAAAAACAGTTTTCTTACTTTGATTCAAAAGTAACTTCTGCTATGGAAAAAAAAGCACAGTAAGGAAATAATATGTATATTAGAAAATCTCTTCAAAATAATGATTATAGTTGGATTCAGTCTATGAAAGATGCTCCATGACTTGAGCACATGCCAGTGAGATTAAAACTCTTCCAGGGTTGGCATTCTCATTGATTGTTGTCCTTCAGTACCTTTAATGGTTTCTAGTCCTTGTCCATGCTAACCTTTGCTAGTTGGTGTAGCCATGGTAAATATCCTATTTATTGGATTTTATTAGCATTTCAAATTTTGACATTTGGAAAAGCACAATTCTCCTTCTTTTCCATCCTGTCATTTTTAATGTATAAGTGTCCAGGATTTCTCCACTTTTAAGTTTCTCTTTTCTAGCTTCAGAAGATTATAATTTTGGCAAGTCAGAATCTGTGGCCCGAACATTTCAATTCCATACAACAAAATTTCAGTCAGAGGCATTATTCATGTGATTTAAGCATCAACGTTTACTTCTGCCACAATTATTTGGCATTTTTGGAGAAGTAAGTTTTGGTTGCATCACCTATTGAATTATGTTGATTCTCCACCATTTTTGGTGATATGATATAATGTTATAATGCTAGACATTCACATAGCACTGTGAGGTTTTCAAAGTGCTGTCATAGACACAGTTCTGATTTGACTTGTTGTGGCACAAGCAATCAGACAGTACACCCATTTTATAGATAAAGAAACACAGGAACAGAGAATATTATTCTGGAGCATGCATGGTAAGCAGCCAAGGCCAGAACGAACTCCTATTCCAGCATTCTTTCTTCTACATCATATTAATATTGTTTACTTATTCTTGCTTTTCAAATATCCACCATCAGGCCCTCCTCTGCACTGCACTGATATCATTCCTGTCATATCTATTTGATCTCTTTCTAGATTGTATCCACCCTTCTGGTTCACACAGCCCTCACTAGAGCTACTCAAGGACAATGTTTCATCCACTCCTACCTCGAAGCCTCTGGTGAGATCCTACTACGTGTTTGCCCAGTGACTCTGAGCTATAAGTGTTCATCTTCTCTTAGTTGTAAACTGTTCTTGACCCATACTTTTAAAGAATATGTTATAAATGTTCATGTATTATTTGACAGGAAGGCATTTCATCCATGTCACAAGTAGAAGAATGGAAAATCAGGAGAGTGAACAGCTTATTTGAGAGTATCCAGTGAGTCAGTGACAAAAACCTGAAGAAGAAAAAAAAACAAAGCCAGGGATCCTCATGCACAGGCTGCCTCTGTGCCACACAGTCAGAGGTACTGGGACTCAGCAGCCTGTGAGGGCTGTGTGAGAAACATGGACAGCGTTGCCACATCCCTTGTGCAGGCTACAATTGTTTAAAAGAACTGTGGCAAACTGGACATTTTGTTCCCTTCTAATTTATCTGTGTTCCTGTAGCCGTGTCTCCACTTCTAAACACTAATCACTTCTCTAGGTGAGCTTAAGTACCTAATTATTAAGAGCCCTCCAAATTTCTAGTGCCATCTTCAATACAGTTAGTGCCCTTTCTGTCCCATTTGCCCCCTGTGCTTGGTAGTGAATCAGAACAGCAAATATCCCTAATGAGGAATCATGATACAGGATTAAATTTACAAATTAAGCAATTCCTTTAGTTTTTTTATGTCAATTCCTTTCATCTTGGAATCCCCACCCTCCATTTGCTTAAAATATATCCCACTGTGAAACTAAAAAAAAAAAAAAAACCAATGCTGTTATGACAATTCAAACAGAAATACTGAAACCTAGAAGAGACTCTTGTCACCTGTAAGCTCTGGCATATAGCATCAGATAACCTAGGCTCCCAGGGAATGGTAGGACAATACATTAGCAGATTTAAAGTTAATCTCCAGAATCCCAGATTTATTTCCTGTCCAGGTTAAGTGCTCTTTTGATTATTATAGCAAAAAATAATACAAAAAATCGATTACAACCATTAATGGAGGCTTAAAATATTAACTTGCATAGCTTTAACCCAATATCTATAATTAAATGCAAAAAAGCTAAGTTAATGCAATGTTAAGGTTGAGCTTCTAATTGCACAAAAGTCATGAAATTTAAAATTAAGGTTTCTAGTGCCACTCTCTGTCAGTTCTACAACATTCCTCACATAATTTTTTACAATATACGTTTCACTTAAATGTGTCAGTGATGGAGTTCCTCGGAAAGAATATAAAACAATAGATTAGGATTGAATTTGTAGATGTCTGCTTAGAGTTTTATGTAACCAACAACACCGGGAAAGTGCAATTATTTTTAAATTATTTTAAATATGATGCCCCATTTGAGTGATTACCATACTCCTGTTTAGGAATTTACCCATTTCCCCTATAAATCCCTTAACCTTCCCTTCTGATTATAAACTAGCCATCCCTGGGAGATGTTTGTTTAAAAAAACAAACAAAACAACCTGTGGGCTGTGATAGTACATGTGGGCCAGTTCTTTCAACACATGACAAAAGGTATTCATGGTATTCATGGGGGACTATTACTTAAGAAGAATAAGTAACTCAGACTCCTCAGGTTTATGGTTACATCTAATAGAATAAGCAAAGGCTCTAGAGATAGGCAGATAGGGATTCAAATCCTTTTAATGCTATTTACCAACCCAGGTGACTTTGAGCAAATTACTTGCCAGCCAAGGTGACTTTGAGCAAGTTACAAGAGTAATCATACCCATTTTGTAGGGTAATTATGAAGATGAAATGAAGTAATATATGTGAGACAGGCTTTGCAAAGCTCTCTCAGAGTTTATAGCACCATACCAACTATTACCATTAAAGAATGAATAACCATAATTTAACTATCATGTAGCTATCCATAGGGTACTTCTGAAACACAAAACAATGATCATTGAAAATTCATTTTATTAAAAGGTACACAGATTTTTTTTTCATCATAGTTTCCTAAGGTTAGGTATGTGTCTATGGCTTATTACTGAGTGTCCAGATATGTTCAATACATAATGCATTGAGGTACATCAGCTACTTCCGAAGGCAGGTGAGTGAAATGAATTCTTGAATATTGGGCTGCCATACCCAACGTTTTCTTCAAATTTTATGAAACATTTGTGTCTAAACAGAATATGCTGGGGAAATTCTAGTCCAACATGCAATTTCAACAGAAAATTATAAATCATAAATATAAGGGCTTAAAGCTAAAGTGCCACCTCAACCAAAACAATAATAAAAACTCTTAAGTGCATTCTGGCAGGAATAAACACAAGCAGCAAAGCCTGTTGTGGACGGTGCAGAGCCCAGGAAGGTAATCAAGTGAGTAAACAGCTAAGGCAGGATTATCCTCATTGGGCGGAATCCATTCCAGACAGGAATTAAAGGGGAGGGGGTTCCGGAGGGAGAATGGAGGTTGTGGGGGAAGGGCTTTTGCATCTGAAAGCAGCTAAGTTATCCTGTGGAATGAAAAGGAAATTTGTTTTTCCCTGTCAACAGTAATCTTGTTTGAGGTCTAGCAGACTGGTACACAAAAGATACATGTGTTCCACCTACTTGGTTTTTCTCCTTTGGCAGTGAGGTACACAGGCAGGGTTCAGGTGAATTAGACCCACTCAGAATAACACAGCCAAATTCCCTTCCAAACGTATAAATACTGATTTCTCAATAGCTTTATTCAATAGACAGATAACTTATTGCATAGTTCCTGGCACATTCACAGACAGGATTTGCTCCTGGGAGTACTACAATGCAAAAAAAAAAAAAAAAAAAGCAAGGGGGAGGGTTAAATGAAAGGCAGAGATATCAATACTGAAACCATGAATCACAACTGGTAACAATGACTGAAACCAAAAAATCTCACACATACAATACCCAGAAAAACATAAATAATCAATAATTTCTGAGTCCTATTGGCTTTTCCTATCTTAAATAAATGGTACAGAGGAGATTTTGAACAGAGGAACAGGGGGAAGAATTGGATCAGTGAGGTCAGCATCACGTATCATCTCTTGACTATCTATGATAATGGACCAAGTTGCCTACTTTCTTGGCACTTCATTTTCTAAACAACAAGTAGTGAATTCACTATAAAACCTTTAGGTGGATATAAATTCTATTAGAAAATGGGCTGTTTCCAGAATAAGCCAAGGACTATAGCTGTCTACACCCAAAGATTTATATTTCCCAAGCTTTTTAACAACATCAGCGTATATTTATAATCATACAGTTTATACTTTTAAGACCAAGAAAAAAGGTAAGTTTTCAATGGTCATAAAAACAGAAATTGAAAGTAACAACTATTTTCTAAGAAAGGAAAGAGTTCTCTTTTTATAATAGCTTAACTCAAAAGTCTTTTGAAGTCTTTTTCTTTAAAGATTTTCATGCAAAATTTACCTTTGAGAACAAGCATGAAAAGTCTCAGAAAATAGATAAATATTGTTAATTTAAACACTTCCCTTCTCACTCTAGAATACCTTACAAAACTAAATGACAAACAAATTAGAAGTGATTCATTCATTCATTAATTCAGCAACTATTTATTGAGCACCTGCTATGTCTGGCACCAGGCAAGGCAGTGAAAAAGAAGGTCCGGGTTTCTGCTCTCACAGATAGTGTTATGACACAATCTCCTACCATCACTGAGGAAAGACTAGCCATAGTTAGGCTTATTGAGTTTGGTCATAGAGATAAATAAAGTTCAAAACAGGAGCATTTAAGTTTCATCTCATTAAGGAATTTCTGAAATAAAGTTTACTTATATCATTTTAAGTGTTTGTTTACATATTATCTTCTTGCTAATATTCTGAGCACTGACAAATGAGCCATTTTTGAAATAATGAAAGCAAATCAATAAAAAAAACAATGATTTTTGGGGAAGAAATCTACTTTATAAAAAAGGCACATTAAGGCCAATAAAATTACATGATGTGCTTTTTTTATTATTATGTTATGTTAATCACCATACATTACATCATTAGTTTTTGATGTAGTGTTCCATGATTCATTGTTTTCGTGTAACACCCAATGCTCCATGCAGTACGTGCCCTCCTTAATACCCATCACCAGCCTAACCCCCACCACCCTCCCCTCTAGAACCCTCAGTTTGTTTCTCAGAGTCCATAACATGATGTATTCTTAAAAACTAGATTTTCAAATGTGTAGGGTATCTTCCAGCTATGTTAAAAACTCTGTGACTCATTCATTCAATCTGTATTTACTTAGTATCTAGAACATGGGAGATAGTATCTCTAGGAGCTAATTTTATCCAACCATAAATTTAGAAGAATGACTACCTATTTCATGTGGCTATAATGAAGAAATCCTATCAGAAAACTAAAATGAAATGGCTCATGACTTTGATGCATATATTAAAATACAAGAATTCTTCTCATACCCGTTCTTTCTCCTTGGGATGGCATTATCCATAAGTGTCACTGGATATGAAGGGGGGAAAACCTACTTTGGATATTTATACTCCTGGCTAGGTTAGTAAAAAAGCAATAGGAATTCTGCTGTTACTAGATGGTCTGGATACCACAGAAGAACAACTTATGGCCTTCTGTATGTAACCAAAAAGGGCTGCTAGTATCTTTAAAGTATTCAGAATAGAAGTCACTTATTAAAGCTCTTTTCAGGGTAATTTGGAAATTGTCCTCAGGATTTTTAGTCTCCTACATAAACTACAATTTGTATACCACTTTATAGCTTGTAAAATGCTTTCATGTTCATTGTGTTGTTAGCTGGAAGGCAGCACTGTGGGGATTCAGAGCACTGGCATTGGCACCAGAGAGATGAGGGTATTTATCAAAGACACTTACATACTTGTACACTGTGTATAAGCCACTTGACCACATTAAGCCTTGATTTTCTTATTTATAAGTTGGGTACAATAATATCTACGTTGCAGTGAAGTAGAGGTTAGATATGGTATAAAGTGTTATTATCATTGATAATCCATAGCATGGACACCAAGCGTTTCTCAATAGTCTGCTTTTCTTCATCAGGTTGGAGGAAGGTGGTCTTTGTCATTACTTAAGAATAATCCAAGCCTCTAGTTAAGGTAATGGTCTTTTCAAATCTTAGATCTGAACCATCTTCCTAAAATGGTTCTTTAACTCATGGTCAAAAAGGCCTTTCCATATACTCTCAGAAAGACAGTTTTTCTTTGGAAGCAAGATATAAAATTTAATCTAGTTCTTCTTTAACCCTAAAACTATGTTCCCTGAAGCAACCATGCACTGCCATCAGCTTTTATTAGGTGGGCTAAAATAGAGTCAGAAGGAGATTTCCTTACATAGCAGTTGTCCCCATGGGACCTCTGGGGAGTCTGTTAAAATTTTCTAAGGAAGAATGTTTGAGATCTGTAATATTGATGGCCTCTCTCCTTTCCTGATTCATTGATAAATTTCAAGCATTGGGCTGGCACACCGAGAGCAAACTAGTCCATTTCGCTCATTGTAAAGTGGTGGGTGTGGATGTTTTGGGAGCCAGTCAGTCTCTGGCAGCTGACTGAGTCACACTAGTGCTTTGTTGCCCACTTACATCTTCAGAGAGCAGCGTGGGTGGGGATGCACCTCAGATGTGCTCGTTTAAGGAGAAACCCATTTGAATAGGATCACAACGTTTGCCAAGCTTCCTCTACCAAATAGTGAACCTGCCCCGCTGCCTCTGAGAACTATTGCTTGTCCAGGAAACATAGGAGCTTTGACGTTCTTCACAGAGTAGAACACATTCAAGACCTTCCAACTCAACACCCTGCCTAAGAGTCCTGTTCCTCAAATGTTCTTAAGCTCCTGGTCTGGACCAATAGGTTATGGATGTACTGCAACATACAACTATTTTTAATCACAACTGAAGAATCCAAATGTTTCATTGAGATCTAATGGTCACAGATTTCTTTGTGACCATTAAGACAGTAAGAAGTCAGTAGCAAACATTTACTAAAGAAGTTTTTTTTTATGTAGAGTTCTGTATCATACTTAAGAAAATGCTCTCTACTCCCTTAAGAGGCTTATAATCTTGCTGCAAATGAGGAAATAACATAATCTATACAGGCAAAACCGCTTAACACTTCCAGAGCAACACAAAAGTGAGTGCGCACAGAATATATTAAGTCTTTAGGGTAATCAATAGGATAAAAAAACGTGGGAGTGGTGGATACACATTTTCTGAAGTGCGAGAGAAGAGCATGATATAGTGGAGAGAGAGCATAAACAAGGACAGGGAAGTGGGAAAGGGTGAGTCCCCCAACTTGGCTAAAGCACAGTAATGAGGATCAGAAGCGTCACTGCAGGTGCCATGGAGCTGTAAGTGGGACTGACTCAACTGGCTCACAAAGATTGCCAAGATGTCCAACTGAAGTCCTTGTTCATTCTACTTTAGAGGAAACAGAAGTTGATGAGGACCTTGGAGATTGGGAAGAAAACGAGGCCAAGGAGAGTAACTCGTAATAGAGGAACTTGAGAGCCGGATGAAGAATTTAGATTTTAATTTATAGGTAGAATGATTATTAGGTCAAGAAATGAGATGAGGAAAATGATGGCGGGAACAATTACTTTAGATGCTTAAAGATTTTATGAAAATATCCTGAAGCAAGGGTGGCCTATTTCTAAATTCAGAAAGGAGATAAGGGCTACCTTTTCCAAGGCCCACAGCGATGTACTGGAAATGAAAAGAGAGAGGCCAATTGAAGATATAGTGTTGAGGGCCAACTGGCAGAATTTAGTGATGGACTAAATGGGAAATGAGGGGCAAGAGAAGAGACTTTTAAAATGATCCTAGTGCTAGGGCCTAAGGACAGGGAAAGAAAATGGATAAATGGATGGCTGGAGAGGAAGATGCTTTGGGCAGTGATGGGATGTGTGTGTGTGTGTGTGTGTGTGTGTGTGTGTGTGTGTGTGTGTAAACTACAGACATGCAGGTCAGATTTAGGGGTAATGCCTCCTTTTCCCTAATGTTATGTAACAGCTTACAACTTTCATCAAATTACCTAATTCTTTATTAAACAAGTATTTATTAAGTGCCTATACTATATGTAAGGTTTACAAGAAGATGATGCTTAAGGCTTACAGTAAGGAGGCATAAAAGTTCCACCATTAAATGGAAAATGGTTTCAACCTTATTGCAACATTATTTAAAGGGTGCATTTTCATTTTTTATACTATTTTCTATTGTTTGTAATTTTTTTAAGATTATTTATTTATTTATTTATTTGACAGAGAGAGAGAGAGCATGAGCACAAGCAGGGGGAGTGGCAGGCAGAGGGAGAAGCAGGCAGAAGCAGCCTCCCCGCTGAGCAGAGAACCTGATGTGGGACTGATCCCAGGAACTCTGGGATCACGACCTGAGCCAAAGGCAGATGCTTAACCAACTGAGCCACCCAGGCATCCCTATTGTTTGTAATTCTTACGCCAAAGACATATTAGTGCTTTCATCAATGACAGATGTGCCATCTCAGGACAATTTATAATCAAGTAATTTTTCTTAGGGTACTTAGAGATCTTCTTTTTTCTCAAATAGCACTTATGCCTTTACATGAAACCAGTGAATAAGGTGCCTTTACAGCAGGTTTAAATTTACATGCAGATCAGTCCTGATCAAAAACCATGTGGTTACCTGGAAGGGATACATGTGTATGTGCATATTCTATGCCTCACTCAGATTTTGGACTTATTGCCATGGAATCAGAACTACTGTCGATTATATTATGGATTCCTGCTTGTTTGGGGGTGAAAGGCAAAAGGAAAATTCATGCTTATTTTGCACAAAGCACTGTGCAGGAATCCAATGGCTGTAGCTTCTGCTCATCCTTTATTCAGGTATGATGAAACTTGTGGGAAGTCTACTTGCAGTACTGATCTCTTATATCATCTCACTCTTCTCACGCAAATGATATCTAAGGAACTAGAGTGGTCCAGGAGATCAGTTAGTCTCAAAATTCAGTTCATCTACAAGTGCACCAAGAGGAAACCAAGTTTTAAAAACATGGCTGGATTATTTCTTAATAATATAAAGCAAAAGCAGCACAGAAAATGTTTGCAGGAATCTCATTTCTTCATAATTATTAAGACCTGAAACCTACTTTGAAGAAAATCAGTCATGGATAAGAAAACACTTCTTCACAGCAGTTAAAGGAAAAAGTACCCAAAGAAATAAATAAACATATGAAAGCTGCTTAATATACCAAGGCATTATTATATTTATTTCTGACTTTTGGCTACTGAGAAAACCCAATGGATGACAATTCTATAGCTAGTCTATATAATGGCAGATGTTCCTCTTATTTGAGGAAACAAAATTCCTTTAAGAATTTTCACTAAATATCTATCCAACCAAAGAGAATTTTGTATTCATTTTAGATAGTCTTGTTCACCAGTCCTTATAACTACAAATAATACCTTTTCTTAAGCAGGTCATGTTGTGTGTTAGTGTGTTAAATACTTTCTTTAAGATAGATTTAGTGTTAATTTTGTAGTATATGACCTAGTAGAGTGGGACAATTATATACAATTCTTCTATCAGTCCTATATTTCTACCTACTTTACTAGAGTATTACCAAATTAATGACAGAATCCTGTTGAATGTTCAATGTATTTCCTCACTGCTGAGTTTTTTCACCATGGTAGTGTTACTAGTACCACGATGGCTCCTCATATCTTAAATCCATGCAGTACAATCCAGCATCATTTTCTTTTTGTAAACATAAATTTGGCTTTCACACAGCAATTTACCAAACTATAAAAGTGCTAATGATGCCCGATTTAGGACATAAACAATTTACTGCTGTCCTCCTTTGAGCCTTCTCTGTTTTTCATTTCTCTAATCATCATACTAAGAATATTCTTGCCTAGAAATCTGTGGGCAGGGTTGATTCCATAATGAGTTACAAGTTGATTATTTTTAATTTTTATTTTATTTTTCACTGATGCTGATATTAGACTTTGGTGAACCTGTAAGTTAAGCAGTGCACCTCAAACCTGACATTTTTCTTGTTTCAGTGACGGACCCCAACCTCTCCATTTCTACTATTTTGCTTTTATCACTGTGCTTCCTCAATTTTCCCTCCATAAAATAGTCTTTCTACTTCTATATAACTATATCTTCTTTAATTATTTTTCCCTCACTTATCACATTCAATCTTATTTTTCTTATGCAATTAAAATATTTCCTGGGTACATTTTGGTTCAGTGGTCAGTTGTATTTACATCACTATTCCATAGTTTGGTTGATGACTTGAATAGAGCACATACATTTATCAAACTGATTCACAGTCACTGTAAATGGATTGAAATCCAAATTGCAAGTCAATTTGTCTATAGCTCTGTGTACGCATGATACCAGACAAGTCTGCCATTCTTCAACTCTATTTCCTCTTCATTTATGGAGGAAGCCTTGAAGACAACAAGTATGTTGTTTTAGCATTCTAGTTTTTCTTTTTTCTTTTCTTTCTTTCTTTCTTTTACTTTCTTTCTTTCTTTCTTTCTTTCTTTCTTTCTTTCTTTCTTTCTTTCTTTCTTTCTTTCTTTTTCTTTCTTTCTTTTTCTTCTTTTCTTTTTTCTTTCTTTCTTTCTCTCTTTCTCTCTCTTTCTTCCTTCCTTCCTTCCTTCCTTCCTTCCTTCCTTTCTTCCTTTCTTCCTTTCTTCCTTTCTTCCTTTCTTGTTGTCTTTAAGGATTTTCATTTACCCGTTAGGAAGAAAATTATAATTTCTTATTTTCTGGTCCCATTCTTTTTTTTTTTTTTTTTTTGGCAGAGAAGCAAGAATTATTGAGTGATAGCAAAGTGATAGCACAAGCTCCCAAGGAGGGAGAGGACCCAAAGGGGTTGCCCTGGTCCCATTCTTAATCTCTTAATTTTCTTCCAGTTTGTGTATTTGTTATCCTTTTTAAGAGTCATAATTTATGAGTTATCTTTTGAACATATGGAGTCTTAAGATGATTTCTTAAAAGAGGGTCTGGAGTAAAAGATGCCTGAGCATCTGAAACAAAGGGAGCTTGTAGACTCATAAGAATTAAAAATTATTTTTATTGTCTAATTTTGAATTTAAAGATGTTTTTATTTATCAAGTCTGTCTTATAAGTAGTACGGGAAATTCTCAAGAAAAATTTCTGTTTCCAATTTGAAAGAGATTCAATTTGAGTTATAATATTTATTGAGAATCTCCTCTAAGACTTTGTACCAACAAACTGAGGGTTCTAGAGGGGAGGGGGTGGGGGGATGGATTAGCCTGGTGATGGGTATTAAAGAAGGCACGTACTGCATGGAGCACTGGATGTTATACGCAATAATGAATCATGGAACACTACATCAAAAACTAATGATGTAATGTATGGTGATTAACATAACATAATAAAAAAAAGACTTTATACCAAGTAAAGTTATTTCACTTGAGGAATCATATTTTGCAGAGGGATGAGACAAATTACAGATGATGATACAAATTAAGTATTAAGTTTCATAAGAGAAAATTTCACCAAAATTTTGTTGGGGGTCATTTGTAGGAAGAATGACTTTTGCTATAGAGAGAGGTGAAGAGAAGTAGGTAGAAAAGCCTCATAAAAGGAGTGGCATATGAGATGGGTCTGAAGGATAGATAACATTTGACAGAGAAATGAAGATAAGGGTGTATACAAACAACCAAGTAAAGAGTGTTAGATCAAAAGTGGGCTATTCAGGAAAAAAAAAAGGCTCTTCTATGGAAATCAGAGATAATATTTTGGATTTTATTCCTACAAATTATTCTAAGCAGAGTTGCGACTCATCCCATGGTATTCAATGTAAAATATTCTTCCAGCCTATAATGGCATTGCTTTTGAAGTCAGAAAGGATGTAAGTAGACGTAACAATGTGACTAGACAAACCCTGATTGTGCCAGATGTTTTTGTAAACTTTTCAATATGGTCTTCAAGGAAATACAGCTCATAGAAGTTTTACTGTTTTAGAACACTTTTAATTCTATAAATAAATGGAAGCTAAAAACGTGGGCATTCTAGATAACTGGGTATCTATTTACTATTACAACTTAACCATATCTCCTTATTATTTTGTCTGTAGGTAAAGTTCTCTGGGGAATGGACATCAAGGGTTATCAAATCTAATCCAAAAAGATCATGAAGTCAAGGACAGTGGTACCTTTTTAAAGTTTTACTTGACTTCTCCTGGTTTTTTATTTCTTTTAGTCATTCACTAATCAATTCTACATTAGAACCATTGAAATAATAGAAAAGTTACAGAGACTCCAGTAAATATTCCTATGGCCAGTTTCCAAACAGCTCCAAATTAATGGAGGAAATGGTTAAAGTCAAAAGAGCTTTTTCTCTGACATGGATTTCTAAACAATATAATTATGGTTCACTCCATGGTTATGAGCTTTAGGAGCTCCCACAAAAAGGTCTTTGCTGCAGATCTGGCCACTGGCTGCCCTACCAGACAATTCGATCCATGTTTGTAGTTGTTTTTAAAACACATACATGTGTGTGTGTACACACACACACACACACACACACACACACTCTTACATATAATCTTCTTGTGTTTGGTAGAGTAAGATAAAGCTAGGCATAAAGGTCAGGTATTCCAATATGGTCTCTCTCTGTTTGCTCTCAAGGCAGAAGCTGATAAGTTTGATACATGTGAACATGGTACGTATTACTTTGTATTAGATTTTTGTCAGAATTATTGTTTTCAATAACACCATTTAATATAAACACAGAAAATAAGCCCAGTTGGACTACTGATATTGGGTCACTTAAAGATGTGCTCTCAAGGTAGCTTCAAAAATTTACCTTCTTCTCTCCAAATTATTTCATGCTTATATGGTATCTTGCCAATAAAACAACTGGGAGTAATGCCTCATGTTCAGTTGGGCATTTAGACTTGAGAAGCAATCCAGTTCCAGACTTTACCATAGGACTGCCAAAACAACTGGATATTAGTGACACATAAAAGACTTTAAGAGCTCCACCATGTTGTATTCTATATAGATGTATGATGTGGTATGCAAAGTGTTAGTCAACACTTTATGAACACAGTAGCTCAAGTTTTATTAATTTCTGGCATGTACATTAAGCTATTTTTAGGAAAAATATAGCAGATTAAAGCATAATTTAACTTTACTTTCCCAAACATGTAACCTCTTCTCACCATCCTTCTTAAAGTACTTCTTTGATCTTTGGCAGATCAGTGAAAATAGAATTTTGTATTTGATTATGTGTACATTTACTACAAATATGCTGGGCTTCCTTTTTCTGACACTATTAGAAATGGATTCTAGCTTTCCTAACCCAACCTTACTATTAGACTGGTCAAATTTATTATTTAAAACGAACACCATAAATTCACGGTATAACTTATCTGGTACATTCCTTCTACTTATAGTTTGAAAATGTGCTGTTCGGGACTGAAATGACTCAAATATAAAAAGATTTTATTTCAAGAGAAGCAAAGACTCCATCAGCAATTAACTTTGCCCTAATGGAGTTAATACAGTGTACAAGTTCAGGAATGGGTAGATGAGAAGAGGAAGGGAGAATGAAACTTATTCACTCCCTTCCTAGGTTCTGTAAAATAGCTTCCTTATTCCCACAATGTGACATTTCTCTTCCTTATTTCTAGCACAAAGTCAGTAGCCTTAAAGATCTTCTAGATAGAGGTTTGTGTCTTCGCCCCTTCATAAAAACATAAAGATGAGCTTGTGAGAAAAAGATGTCTCCTGCTAAACTGTAGTATCAGATTGAACAGTTACCAAGCACAATTTTGAGGAGGTAGTCATAACTTCATACTACCTTTCTTTTTTTTTTTTTATTATGTTATGTTAGTCACCATACAGTTCATGCTACCATTCTATCCTTGTCTGTTTCACAGATTTGAGGATGGGGGTCACAGCTAGCTTATCCCTTTGGGTTAGAAAGCCTTTCCAGATGAGGTCATCATTTTCATTACTCTGTTTCTTTCTCTCTCACTAGAGTGTCTTTCTAGAGGCAACTGAAGACCTCTTTAGTGAAATATTGAAGGCAGGGGATGCCTGGAATGATTAAAAGAAACAAAGCTTTCCCATAGCACTTGTCCTTTTCTCTGTAAGGAGATGAGGTAATATATAATCTCCTTCCTATATTACTACCACAAGGGCAATTTGTGGTAGAAAGAGATGGATTTCTGGGAGTGAAATCCTACTGCATAGCCAGGGCTATTTTCAGAAGGGCTTATCATCAATACCCTCATTTCAGAATTGGTCTCTTTGCTCAGAGCAGTACCTTGAGCAGCACTGAGAAACCCCCATCCTTAAGGTAAGAATGAAAGTCATTTCCTTGCTGTTGGAATAGCTGATGAAGTAAAAGGAAGATTTGAAAAAAAACCAAGAGATTCTGCTAATAAAAGGTGATGCATATGAATAAATGTCAAATCTTTCCGCTATTTCTCACGTGGTTTGTGTGTGACACCTCTATTTGATCTTTTGCTCTGCAGTTCCCACCACCTGACCACCCACACATGTAATCTGGACAGACAGCTAGTTTGCTTACATATGAATTGAATAGCCTCAAGTTCCCGTAGACCTCTGCATCTTTTTAATACCTCCATAACTGCCTCAAGTAGGAACAGTACAGAGAACCTTACTGTAGGACATGGAATTCGCACTTGCCAAAGAAATCACTGCACGTGTAAATTAGAAACTAATCATCACTTCCTCTCTGGATACAGTGGCAGCTTTGCCTCAGAGTTTATGTTGAAATATACATTTTTATGAAATATTTCTCACTGTAGTCAGCATCAATTTAGGAGTATCAAACACTGAGTTCTAGTTCTAGTACACCAGAAAACCAGAGAGGGAACAACTGAAAAAAGGGAACTGACAAAGGCCTGGACTTTTCTTATAGTTTAAGAAGCTAATTGTATTTGTAAATGCCTGGTTAAAAAACCTGACAATTGTCAGTGACAACTGTCACTGCCAGCTATTCCTGGGTTTCTTCATCATATATTTTTCCCCAAAGTCTCTCATAGAACTGAAGGGCTTCCAGAGATGAAAATGAACTTGACAATCATGTTGCAACTCAAACAGATACTGATTCTTTTCGTCACTTTTTAATTCATTGCAGATGGTGTAAATGGGATGTTTACTGGCTGGCAGGTAATGAGTCTTGTTGTAGATAATAGTGATGGACGGAATCTCATGCCTGTTGACAGCCTAGCATCTCAGCAGCTGTATATGGCTATCACCCATTGCTTGGCAGCACATACAATATCGTGACAGGATGCAAAGTCAAGTCCATTTCCCCCAGTAGAAATGATGATTGGTACACCTGAATCTCACTGGGTCACATACGAGTTGCTCTGATTTCATCCTCACTGTCCACATGGGTAGACAGTCTAAGATGTGATCTAATGTCTACTGCTCTAAAAGGAAAATGTAATCTGTTTAAACATCCAAACACTCCTCTTCCCAGGTACCGCCATTCATCACAACTGTCAGTGCTTCTGTGGAAGAGTAATGACCCTCAGGCATGGGATAATGCTCCATAGGGGCCTTATGAATGCCACTGCCAAGCACAGAAATTGATCGGTTTTCAGCGGGGCTGGTATGTGCATCATGAAAGACCTGCACTTACTCACTAAATTACAAGTGGCTGTTTACCCCTCATACAATAAAGCCTGGGTTAGGGAGCCACAGACCCTGCTGATTTTAATTGTCCCAAACATGTGAGCACTAGATTTGGACCCGTCAGTGAGATAGATTTAAACAGCTTGAAACTGAAGTTAGATCAGAGTCATTCAAAAATACGCTGGAAGATAACACAGGTATTGTTGCCTTCCACTCCTTCTGCTTTTCCTTTTTTTATCCTCTCTCAATGGAAGGTAACAACATCCCACCATCCAATATAAACACAATTTTTTTTTTAAAGAACAGAATAAGCATGCCAGTGAGAAGTTAACTGTTTCCTTCCTGTGGGCTTCCCTCCACCTCTGGATTTGTTCACACATTTTTTCTACAAAGTAGGATAAAGATGAACAGTTATGTAATATGAACTCGTGATTTTCAAAGTATCTCCCACAGGTCTGTTTCTTCATCTAACCTATGTCGACCTTTTTCTTTCAATCCTCCCTACCCTCCTAGTCTCAACTGCATTTACTACCAAATCTTGTTGGGAGACAGGCTATCTTGCACTCTATAGACTATTCGTACCTTGGTAAATGCTCCATCACTATGAAAGTTTCATCCAAAATATAGCTCTTCCTCAGCTCTCAGACATCCTTTTGAAAGCTGGATATTCTCTTGTGATCTCTCTTTTGATCCTATCTCCCTTAGTTCTAGTAGTAGTACTATATCTTCAGGGCTTTCAGATTCTAGAAAGGGTATTTTTCATATTTCTGTGAGGTGATTTCCTAGTATATTTTTGATTTCTAATTCCTGTCCAATCTTTTTTAACAACCTTGATAGTATTAAATACTTAATGACTACAGTTTAATTTTTAGTAAATAAATTTTGAAAATCCTGTTATTTTATTAGATCATAATATTTTATGCTTTTCCTTTTTTTAGGGGGTAAAATAGGGACAGCCAAAACTGAAGAGAAAATAAATGATATCCTTCAGGATGTAGCATCTATATGAACTCACAAAACATTAGTTGGTCTTGCCTGGGGAATTGTTTTCCAACCTGTATGAATGGAATGGCTCAACATAAATAAATGAAGGAAACCAAATCTTTTACTCACATTGATTCACTCCATTTTTAAGAAAATTTACTAAGCAATGAATCACCCTTATGAAATCATTACAGTTCAAAGAGCTTTTTCTACTTGGGAGATCTCTGTACCCTTGGCAGTTCAGGGTTATGCCCAACTTAACCACACTTTGGGTGTCCACAAAATTCTGCTTATTAATATTTCTAATGATGGGACTCAGACACTTTCCTGAGAAGAGAAACTTACAATTAGAGAGATCTTAATAATTAATGAAATATACCAATGAGATAATGAAATTGGGAGCTCTCAGTATACTGCCAGGGATGAAGAAATCTTTTTAAGAATTAGGAATATGCTAGAAGACAATAAAAAAGATCAGATAGTGAACTGAGCAAAATGACCTTTGATGTTAAGCGTCAGCTAGAAATGTCAATCCAATTCAGGACTGGATACAAAGGGACATTGTGTTGCTGAGCAGAGAGGTATTAAGTTACCTGATTATCTTCTCTGGAAGAATGCATTATGGTTTAGACACTTTTATTACCTGAAAGATGTAGACAAATCAGGGAAGATTAACAACCAGTTTTATTAGGAGGTAGCAGATGAGCTGGCATGAATAGTACTGGTTGTTAAGAGTTCTGTATTCTCTTCTCAGCTTTGATATTCTCTCACATGGGAATAGTCATATTCAAAATTTAGATAGGATAATTTATATTCTGTTCCTCAGAGAAAGGGCAGTTTGGGAACTGAATGGAGGGAAAGGTTTAAAACAGCATAAAGACCTGAGGTGGCAAAAGGGCAGGAAATTCTATTAGAGGAATTCAGCTTTAATTATAACAACAACAACAACAAACAACAACAGTAATAACCATTTGTTAAGCTTTCATTTAACATAAGCTCCGTGCATGTTGTATTTGCAACAGGTCTTTCACATACAGTACCTAATTGTTTTTAGTCCATGGAATATGGCTTTTCCATAATACTATACTATTATACTCATGTTTCCCTGTAAATATAATCTGCATTCTATTCATTCTAGAAACCCTGATTATGAAATTCAACATACTTTCAGTTGGTTACCCTTCACTCTAGGGCAGTTTTCTCACCTCATCACACTTAATCCCAAAGCTGTAACTTAGAGTCTCACAGAAATGCCAGTTGGAAAACACTCCTGCCCCTTGCCCTCTGAGTGCTTTTCTAGATATATTTTTATATATAGTTGCATATTTTACTAATTTGCATTATATATGAATGTCATTGAGCAATGAATTATATAATTTTCTAGCTTATTAGTGAAAACAGGTTGTCCATAAACTAACAATACATCACTATTTTTCTACAGGTCATTCATTATTCTTGGGTGTATTTATTATGGTTCACCATTTATTAAGGGATTTCAATTGGTTGACAAAGTATAATTGAACTAAACTTCTTTCAAGTAATGTTGATGACTCACTAAAGCCCCAATACATTGCACAAATATCTAATTCTATTGGGAAATTCCTATAAACAACAGAATTTCTTCCTTTCCTGATGTTCATTCAAGTTATACTACATTTGCCCCTAATCCCTGTAGATCTTCTCTGTGGACTACTTTCAGGGGTAGATGGCAGTGAGAAGGAGGACATTTAAATCTAATTTTTTTTTAAAGATTTTATTTATTTATTTATTTATTTATTTACTTATTTATTTAGAGAGCACAAGTAGGGGGAAGGGCAGAGGGAGAGGATGAGAGAGAATCTCAAGCAGATTCCACACTGAGGATGGAGCCCGATGTGGGGCTTGATCTCAGGACCCAGAGATCATGACCTGCACTGAAATCAAGAGTCGGATGCTTAACTGACGTGAGCCACCCAGATGCCCCTAAACCCATATTTAAAAGGGGCAGAAGAGAGTTTGGAAGACTTGTGATCTTAAGCCCACCTCAGGAAAACCGAAGAAGCAGACCTGTAATGAACCTTAGAGAAATGGGTCCAAACCCTCAATAACACCCTTATCTATTGAGGTTCCTGGTTGCTGGGGACTTTCTCAGTTACCTTAACAATCCTCTCCCCACCAAATAACTGCTTCATTTGCCAATATCATTAGACTATGCTCAGATTTCTTTTTCCTCTTCCTCTCAGGAAAACATTTTTAGGCCAAAACAATTCTTTAATAGACCGAAAACATTAAGAGATGCTATACTTAATAAATCAGTTTCTGCTCTCTAGGCTGCTCAACATTAACATCTCAAATCTTCTATGAGGCAATATATTATGTGGCCATGAGACTACTTGCTATCTTCAGCTTTGGGCATCTTCTTAACTATTAGTTGGGTTTACTTCTCTTCTTGTTCCTCTATACTTCCTTCTCTATACAGCAATGACAATGTTTTTTTATATGTGAAATCAGACCCTCCATATCAATCTTTGATGATTGCCCATTGCAAGTAGAATAAAATCTCAGCCGTTCAGTATGAAGCCTGTATAATCTGGATTCTGACTCCTTTTCTGATCACCTCTCCAATATACTTCTCCTTATGCAGTGACTTTCTTTCATAATTCACATGCCTAGCTCATTTTAATCTCAGTCTTTATAGTTCCTATTCCACTCTACCTGAAATGCTTTTCCTCCAGATTTTCATGTGGCTGGTTTCTAACATTGTTCAAGTCTCAGCCATATGCCATCTCCTTCCATGCTACTTCTATTAGGTTATACTCTTGTTTTCTTCTTTTCACTCATTGGCATGTGTTAGGATGCTTACATATTTATTAACTATTTCCTCTAACTAGAATGTTCCATGAGGAAAAAGGAACTTGTGAGTCCTGCTCACTATTATATTCCCAGTGCCTATAACAGTAAGGGCTCAATAAATATTTGCTGAATGAATGAATAAATAAATGACTAAATGATAAAAGAATGGACAGCAAGCAAGAGCAATATCAGTGTTTTTCAGTGGGTCTTTAAATGCACTTCAAATGTTTTAAAAACAAAAATGTACTTTCCTAGCACATTAGCATCGAAAGTACTAATTTTACTAATTAAAAGCTTGGACCTGAGTATACATTGATGACTGGTCCAAAATCATGTGGTAAGTAAGTATCGCATAATTCTGGTCTTAAATCATGTCAGACCAGTCAGTCCCACAGTGTTTTTCTTGGAACAAATTGTAAACCAAGGGTAATTAACCTGAGGTCCATCAATAAGTCTGAGAGGGCCTGTGAATCCTTTGACAAGATGCTGTCCTTTTGTGGGGAGAGGGTTCACAGCTTTCATGAGATTATTAGTGGAAGCCTTAAACCAAAAGAAACTAGAAATCCTTTAAGCAATACCATTCTAAAGCACCTGCTATACCCTCTTCCTCTGTGGTAGTATTTGCTCTGTTGAATACAAAGATGGTAGGTAGCAAATTTCAATCATTGTCTTTGTCTATTTGGGTTATGCTCATTTTACCCTACAGCTTTCTCATGACTCAAGCTGTCACTTTGTGGAATAGCACAGGAGAGACACGTCTGCATCCTCAACTCTGAGAAAACACCTTTGGCCAGTTGGGATTTAATCTCATTTTTACCTGAATATGCTGCACATAAGCAATTTAGTAGCCTAATCTCTACGTAACTCTGACATTTATTAATTTTACAATCTTGGGAGAAATTTTTAATCTTAGTTCTAGAAGGTTTAAATGAGATAAAACTGGGTATGTGGAACCATATGAAATTGCCATTTCTGGAGGTGGAAACTGACAAAGAGAAATGGTTTAACCTGTGGTTAAGTGTTCAAATGTCAACTGCTATTGTTGTTGGAGAAATTATTTTCATTTATAGCCTTCTCTTCCTGTAAATATTTCTACTCATGTGGAATGTATTATTGGAGGGTGGGGTTGAATTTGCCCATGATTTTAATTTATAATACATAGGCAGGTAGCTCCAAGTGACACCACAGAGACAGCCTGGAGAATGGGCTTTAGAAGATGCAATTCATAGAGGCTGGTTGTTTTTCTCATCCTCAGATGCACTTTTAACTGGACAACTTTTATGTGGAGATGAAATCCACAGAGCAGATTCATGGGTTCTGTATTGGTTTCCTATTGCTGCTTATGGCTTACAAAACAGGAATGATTACAGTTCTGGAAGTCAGAAGTCCTTAAATAAAGGTGCAGCACTGCATTCTTTTTGGAGACTCTAGAGGAGACTCCCCCTTCATGTCTTCTCTAGCTTCTAGACTCAGCCTGCAGTCCTTGGCTCGTGGCCCTTCCCCCATCGTCAGAGGCACCAGTGCCACATCTTCTGTCTCATTTTCTCTGAGATTCCACTTCATCATCACATCTTCTGACTCTGACCTTACTGCTTCCTTCTTCCTCTTTAAAGACTGTTGTGATTATATTAGGACCACCCACATAATCCAGGATCATTTTCCCATCTCAAGATCCTTAACTAACATCTGCAAAGTCCCTTTTGTCATGTAAGGTAACATATTCACAGGTTCTGAGGATTAGGATGGGGGGGCAGTAATCATTCTGTCTACCACAGGGATCAAAATCTTCCAGGTACCCAAATTTCAAATAGCAAGCAAGATAGTATTTTATTTCTTTAAAGCTTGTATCACAGTAAACTGCAAAGTAATCACATATACCCTCACAGAATTTTTAAGAGATAGTAATTTACAATTCCCCAGCTTCCCTTTTGGCCCATGTGTATGGAAATCATAGTCTTAGTTTTGGTTTGCAGAGTCTTATTTTGCTCCTTTACCCAGTTTTAGTTAATCCTTCTTATATTCTAACTTGTCCTTTTACAAAATTCATACTGCTATCCCTAGCCAGAGAATGATTAGTATGGCAAATTCTCTCAGCACTACCTTCTACCAACTCCAAGAATAAAAGATCCAGGTTCTTAGCTAAGAGCCAACCAGGACAGAGTTCCAGCCTATCTCATCACACCTTTCTTGTGCCCTTTTCTTGGGCACGACGTATATACAACCTGTCTCTACAGGCTCACCAGCATTTTCAGGTGTTAACGCTAATGACTACACCATGAGAAATCCCCTCTTTCAGCTCCTTGTTTGGATAAATGTAACTCAAATGTCTTCCTTCTTCTCTCACCTAAAATATCTGCTTCCCTGACCTACATCTCCCCTGTCCACTCCCTCCTGTGAATATGAGCCCTCCAACACTGAAGCCTCGGCAGCATGGGCCCATCGTGACAGCCTAACATCCTTGTCCTGCTGGAAACTATTCAGCATCCAGAGGACCATCTTTATGCTGATAACACTAAAATATAAAATAATGCCAACAGCTGGTGCTACAAATGGCTTTTAAAAACGATGTTCATTCACTAAAATTCCTCTTGCTACTTTTGACATGAAACACGCAGTCTCTAATTATTCTGATCAAGACGGTGAAATACAAAAACAAACTTTAATTGTGTTTAACAGATATTTAATCAGGACTCACTGAACTACAGATTAAAGCTGAAATTCATAAACCATAATTACCCGATTGTCGCAATCTTTTGGTCCACATTCTCCTTCCGTCTGGGCGTCTGGCACCTTGCCCCGAATTTCTTTTACTGTCTTCTCAGCTTCGTTACTGTTCATGTTTTCCAGCAGAGATTTAGCACAGATTACAAAATATCTGTTCTTGGCAACTTTCTTCATTAGCTTTTTTTCCCCCTTGCAAAAAAGTTTATTTTTTTTTCCTACCAGAATAGCTGGAACAGGCATACGTTTAGGGTGCTTTTGTGACACAAACTAATTATATAGTTATCAGGAGATAATACGGTAGCGATAACTAGAGTTACTATAGTTATCACGTAGGTATCATGCAATTTCTCCAGTATGCCATGCGGTGTGTCCCAGTCACCATGTAATTACCTCATGTCACTACTGCATTGTTTTATGGAAAACGCTTTTCTCTCCCTAACAAAACCTTTCCACCACATTTGAAAAAAAAAAAAGAAGAAGAAGAAGTGGAATTCTTAGTTCTCATTTCTAGTACTGCTCATTCCCAGTAAGATGTCATGCGAACGAAGAGAAACACCTGTCCTCTCTTAAAAATTTGGTTAAGGAGCAAGTGGAGCAATTCTGTTTTCTTTTGCTTCATTCCACGCAGGTGAGGAAGTAATTACCAACAATACATACATTTTCTTTCTTTTTTTTCTAAAAAAGCAAAATAACAAACAAACAAACAAAACACACACACACACAAAAACACCCACCACCCTACCCCACCCTATTTACTTAGGATTCGTTTAGTCTGGCACTTTCCCCCCTACTCTTCCCTTTCAAATCTCAGTCACTCACATTTGTTTTTTCCTCGAATTATGGTGTAAATCATTCTTAACAAGCTAGCTTGAAACTTGTCTCACTCAGTAGAAACATATAACGCCACTGTAATTGAAACATGGAACTGCAAGCTTGAAACTCTATTTTTTTGGGCCAGTCTTCAGAAGGACACACAGAGCTTCCCTTGCAGTGCCGTAACCCCTGTGTCACACAGTTAGGATAACATCATAGACCAAGGCAAGAGGATAAAGAGGAGGCTCTGGCAAAAGAAGAGGTGGGTGGTTTCTTTATTCCCCCCAGTTGGGCAGACAACCCTCTGAAGCAAGGACTATAGTTCCTACTTATTTATCTCCAGTTGATGGCTTGAAGTCTGACCTCATGAAGACCTCGGGATATGATATCCCACCTGAGAGTTCCAGTTTAAAACAGGATGGAGTGGCTTACTTTGCAGCACAGATGAAAGCTGTTTCCAATTCTGCTTTTATTAGTCACCTCCCAATCTGATAGCTGTCCATTCAGTTGTACACTTAACTCAAGTTGGGGTAAAAATCACCCCCAGATTTTGAAGGGCTGGAAAAATTGCTATTCCATCCTAGAGCATTGTTCTTCAATCACAGAGTTCCTCTAAATACAGTTGACAGCCTTTGAGATGCAAAATGCATCACTTTAATGTAGAAGAGGTCCCCTTCACTGCATTGCCAGATCTATTTAGCAGAATATTCTTGGAATAATCTGTCCCTAGACCTGAGGATGCACAGTGATTTTAAGCATTTTAAGCTAACGATAATGGTTAGTGCTGAGAACAGATGTACCTGGCTGTGATGTGATCTATTCCAGTAGGCTTTTATGAGCTGTTCATTCCTATTGACTTAGCATTTTATGTCTGTGCTTTTGCCTGGTGTGATGGTTGCATAGGGGTGTCATGTGTGTATTTTCCTGATGTATGATGGCTGTACAGGGGGCTGTGTGTATTTTCTCAGTGCAATGGCTACGCAGGGTGTTGTGTTTGTGTTTGCCTGGAGTGATAGCTGCAGGCATTATTGTGTGACTCCTACCCCCATTTGAAGGCTGCTTGCAGGGTCCTATGTGCATCTTTTTCCTACTGTGATGGTTGCACTCGTTGCTCTGCTAATGATGGACATTTCTAGCAATTATCCATCTACAGGGTCCTGGGGAAAGAACTGCAGTAAAATCAATAAACAGTGCTAGACAGGCCCTTGTAAACATGAAACTACACCCCTGAATAAATGCCATTTCCTACCATAGCATGTTAAAATCCAAGTGCTGTTACCTTATTGGCATTGGGATAAAATTTCTTTGGTCTCTCCATCTCTTTCATGTATTGCAGTCATTTGGGGGAGTTTGAGATTACTGCTGTTTGGAGGGCTTTTACACATGAATCTAATGACACTTTTCACTACATTGTCCTACACATCACCTCTTATATTCCACCCTGACTTGCTCTGGTACAATAGCTGATGTTCTGAAAGTGAATATGCCTTTCATTTATTCCTGCAGTCTCACCAAGCCCTCCCCACAGGCCCCCTACATCATGCACACACCGCCCCCTCCCTTGCCTCTCTGTAGTCTCTGTATCCCTCCTGTGTTCACCAAATGGAACTGACAAAGGAAAGAACCAATGAGGTTAAAATCTTTTGAAACCCCTGGAATACAGATGAGCTGTGAGGCATCTGGAAACAAAACCAGACACTTGAAATCAAAGAGACAAGTAAATTACTATCCTAATCCAGGAAGAATAACTAAAGGTGTCAGTGGGGTTCCATTGATAGCACTTGGCCCTGGGCCAGAATGCCAAGGGTTCAAACTCCACACCAGCTTTGGGCTCGGGCCCAAGACTTGCCACTGCAGGGCGCAGCAGCATGTGCGGCAGTGTTAAAGGTGTCAGCCTTCTGCAGAGAGGTTAAGTCCAAGTCCTTCTGCCTGCTTGTCATTACGCCCCAGAGGGATGCTGAGATAACCCTACCTTCCTCTCCAGTGCCTTTCTCAACAGGACGGGCTGTGGAGGAGCTAGTACTCAGCAGCATATTCGCTAATATCACTATTGTATACTCACTGAAATGCCCCTTTTTTGATGAGGCTGCCTGGAGAAATAAAGTATGTGCAAGAAAATCCAACCCCCCACCAGAAAACCTGATGTCTGGCCTAAAGATTCTTCCATCAATGCAAAGAGCTAAGTTTGGAAACCTAAAACCACGTGTCTAAATGAAAGGAAATGTTTTCATTGGAACAGCTTACATGTCTGGTACACTTGCATAAAAACTATTGCATAGCATTTTAGAGCTAAAATTGCTATAAAATGCTTAATACAGTAAGAATAATTATGAGATTTTGCACGCACAGCTGGTATACAACTAAAGTCTCAGCCACAGATCCAATGGAGCATGGGAAAACCATTTATAAAAATTCCTGGTATGCCAGTTTAACTCACCATCAACAGCCCATCAACACTTCCTTCATTCTTTAGGTGGAAGGGGAAGATATTTACCTATTAAATGCTTTATTTCTTCTTTCATGGATGTCGTTAATACTTGATTCAAGGCATTCTAGCTATTGCTTGACAGTAGCAATATTAATTATAACAGGACGCGAATGACCTGAACCCAGGGTTTCCCACCTTGAGCACAAGGGTTACAAATACAGTAAATAATGAAGCAAAAGACCAAATTATAAGTCTACCTGCAGCACCCACCCCCCTTTTACTTCTTCTCTCTATCCCTTCACCTCTTCTTCTCCCCCCTCTTCTCTGAGATTCAGATCTCTCAGTGACTTCCTGGGTAATCTGGATCCCCTTCCCCCCTCCCCCCTCATAGCCCACCCAGCCTTGTCTTGCCCTAGCCTACACTTCAAGGACAGAACTCTTCCTTCACTTCCTCCAGTCAAATTATATTGGTTCTTTCTTCTGCATTCCTTTTAGCTCCAATTAATAATCACTTGAAAGGAGCTAAAATAGTTTGAATGAGCTTTTTATGGTTAATAATAATTTAATATAGATTATTTCTTGATTTGAAAAAAGTGAATTTAAGAGTCAAAGGAAGAATCTGTTTTTTGATACCTCTTAGGCTCTAAGGGAATTGCCAGACAAGGTGAGAAGATTCTAATCAGAGGCATTGCTGGATGTTTCATTGCACTGTCTTGGACAAAAGATGAGAAGCCCCTGTAGATATATGGGAACCCCCAGGGGGACAGTCTGCTAACACAAAGGCAACATGGTCCAATATAAATGGAATTGGACCAGAATCAGGAAACCGAAGTTTGAGTATCAATAAACTTTGTCACCAAATGTTTGGAGAAATCATTCATTTCCTTCAGCTGGGAAGTGAGGATCCTGTATTAGCAAATCTCTATGGTTCCTTGCAGCTCTATGAAGGTCATGTCATGACTCTCTGACTGAGGATCCATTGGCTCTTCTGGTTTTGCTGCTTTCTCTAGCTAAAATTAGAGGTTCTGAATAAAGATGGCTACCAGCAGTTCCACATGGAGCCCTCCTAACTAAAGGAGTGTTGACACCCATCTGTAAGTTTTACGCTTTCTGCTTACTACCTGTATACGCTACTTTTGAGCTGGCTCCTTTATGCTACACAGATATTTTCTTAGCATTTTATTTCTCCCCATGTATTAATTCAACAATCATTTATTGAGCACTTTCTATATATGAAACACAGAGCTAGTCACTGATAACAGGATTAAACAAGATAGCTTCTCTGCTTCCTATGAAGCACAAATGAATCTACTGTTCTTGTCCATTCTCTCTCTCCCCTTCACTTCTATGCATAAACACATATACTTCTAAAACTACAAGTTTGGTATAGAAAAAATAAGAGGAATTGGATTTACATAATCTGCACCCAGTCCAAAGTACTGTTTATCTTCAACAAAAGAATATGATAATAATTTGTATTAGAAAATTATAGTCATTCAAATATGCACTTCAAAAGTATAAATGGTATTTCTTAACATGTGTTTTGAGGTCACTGATTTACATTAAGGACAACAATTTGGGTGGCAAGAAAATTATAAAGGTAAAACTATCTCTTCTGTAGATAAAATTCTCGGACAAAATCTGAGACTCCTGTAAATAGCCTCTGAGAAAGTGAGAACACAGAATATTTTCGTTTAGTCTTTTTTCCTCAGCAGATTTAGGGTTCTTATCCCTTCAAACTTTCTTTCCTGAATTAATAATAATAACTTCCATTTGTTGAGCACATATTAAATTCCAGGCACTTCCAATACATCATTGCATGTTAAGAAAGTAATGCTGCAATGTAGATACTATTACCCTCACTTTACAGATGTGAAAACTGAGGCTCAGGGAGGTGAAATAATTTGTCAAAGATCATACAGACAGTATACAGAGTTGGGATTTAAACTCAGGTCTGTCTTCGTGCAAATAGCTCCATAAGCATTTCTTGGTTCTACCAAGTCTAACTTTATTTAAAAAATAATCTTACTTGAATGCTTTGTTAGCAAACAAGGAAAACACTCTTTATAGTCTTTCTTCACATTCATTCATTGCATTACAAATACTACAATGAAAATAGGAGATGGTTAAGATTTTTCTTAGAAGGTCTGGCTACCTTTTCATATTTCTTTGGACTGAGATGAATAATTAAATTTGTGGCTCTCAATCAAAGGAAAAGAATGAGCTATTTGCTATATGAATATGTTTCTGTTATTAATTGATCAGATATGGATAAGGTGTATTATTACAGCTATATTTGTGAGGTATGATTTATGTTGTTCTACTGCATATTACTCTGTGCTGTTTTTCATTTTCCTGCACTTCGGACTTTTTGTTTTGTTTTTATGAATTTGGTCACAGTTGGTTGTGTTTTGAACTTTGCAAAAATGTAATACTCAGAAAATTTAAAAAAGAAAAAGAAAATATTTTCAAAATGATGTCAAAATCAAATCTACCCTCACTAATTTGATTTGTAGGAAATGGAGAACAAAGTATTGCAAGCAGAATGCTTTTAAATACATCCTAATTACTTCAATGTGCAAATGCATTGACTAAATCGAAGCATGCATTTAACACTTTGCACTTCAATTGTGCTTATTCATCTAAGTTCTACAGATAGCAATTCCACAAGAAAAAACAGGAGGTAAACTTCACTATGGCCAATCATTTTACAGTTATTGGAGGAAAACTACTGTTCTAAAGTTCAAGCTTACCTGTCAAGTCAGCTCCATTTTGGACTAATGCAAAAGACCATCAGTCCAACTAATGCAAAATAACAAATAACTTACTGCAGCTACTCAAGTTTTCCTGACTGACTTTGTCTTTCCTATTCTTCCCTTCTGCTTTCCATGGGGTAGGACAAAGGAGTACTTATACTTATGTAGCAAAGCCACATAAGTATTCAGCAGGGTAAATCATGGGGAATGATGCCATAAGGCTGGAGGTGATATGCAGTTTAGGCTGTGATGGAGTCATGATGGCAGGGTTACCTATAGTTTGGTATGGGACCAGCTACACCAGATCACCTGAGGAGGATGTTAAAAAGAGGTCACACTCCAGAGCAAATCAACTGAATTATCATGTCTTGAAGACCTCAAAGATCTTCCTTTTAAATGAGCTTCCCAAGTAATTCTTAGACTCTAAAGCTTGAAACACACTGGCATAGCCACTTAAGCTCTCTGATTCTATATCCAGTGTGAGCCCTGCTGGTACACCTACCCTCTGTCCCAGTTGTCAAGATACATGTGCAAGTACAACCAGCTGTCCTGTGAGGAATTAATTCTAGTAATAATAGCCCAAGGGCTTAGCCAGGCATGATGCTGTCTGATATGCAAGATCTCATCCAGTCTCCAGAGCAAGGGCTATGAAATAAGCATTATTACTATTCTTATCTTTCAGATGAAGAAATTGAAATTCAGAGACTGAGTAGCTTATTGTGGGTTTCATACTAATCATTGCAAGAGCTCTTAACAATGACACTACTTTAACTCTTAGCCTTGTGCCTTGCAGAAAAGTATGTGGGTTTTTTTTTTTTTTTAAGATTTGCTTATTTATTTGAGAGAGAGAGAGAGAGAAATCCTTAAGGAGACACCCCACTGAGTGTGGACCCTGATATGGGGCTCTATCCCAGGACCCTGAGATCAAGAGTGGGCTCCTTAACTGATCACTTAATTGGTTATATAATAATACATAGGGTGCAAACATTTGAAACCAAGTTAACTTTTCCTTCATTTATCTTTAAAGATCCTAAAATCATCTAAAGTAAGCTGCTAATCTTTCATTAGTTCATTCAACAATCATGCACTTGGCCAGAACCTGAGGTAACAAAGATAAATAGGACATAACTTCTACCTTCACTGGAATTACCGTTCTGAAAAAGAGATGAGCTTGTGTATAAATAGTTCTGGGTTAACTTGTAGTCAGTGGAGGCCTGAGTTGGAGAGAGAGTGGTTCCTTCATCTGGCAGAAGGGAAAGAGGGTGCAGTCTGGAAATGTTTAGTTACTCCAGTACTTTGCCATTGGCTAGTGTAAAGAATTTAGATTTTAAAAAAGATTGCATTTTTACTTAAACGGTTTTGTTAGAAAAGGAATGGACAAATTCTACTTGTGTATTTTGAGCCAATAAAACTTTATCTGGTTCATTCTTCCTGGCATCTAACTGGGTTTCTTTTTTGGCTAAGTTCTGTGGACAGAGCCAAGTAAGTTGTTATGTTTATTCATTCTTACACAGAGTAGCCAAGATTCTATTCTTGAGATGGGTGCTTGATAAATTTTATCAGTAGTAGTTTATTCTACCAATAAAAGTGACTTTATACTGACATACTGGCTGTGTCCTTTACTTCATTTTCATGTGTCTCAATTACTCAAAATGCTATTATTATTAGATTATGAAATTTCTATAGGATGAGAAATTTAGAAGTTAAAAACAATTGAAAACATAGTGATCTAGATTTCTTCCCTTCTGATAATCTCATATACATGGTACATGTGCTCTGAGTGAGTCTATCAGTCAGAACTGACTGATAGACTAAGGAAAATGAGGTTCTAGAATGTCAGAGCACAAACTGATAACCGGAGGCAAAAAAAAAAAACAGACTCTGAGAAGGACTGGGCAATAGAAACAATGTGGTCCGATTCAGAAAATACATTCCATATCATATTCAATATATGATTCCAAAAATCTGTATCACAGATATTTCAAAAGCTTAATAAATTGGAAAAGCAAAACATTTTAATTCCATTAAGGGGTGATAAGTAGTAAACATGTATCCATCTCTTAAATTGAATTAGCATCAAATTTGGAATTAATATTATTTAAATTATTTGCTGTTTGCTTAAAATTTTTATTTTTCTATTATAGTATTTTTAGAACATTCAGAAATTAAGAAAAATTAAGATTTCTTAAAATTAAGAAAAAGAAAAAATAAAATATCACTTAATTCCACCACACAGATATTGTTCATATTTTAATGTATTTCCTTCGATTATAACCATACACTTTCATTTTTTAAATTTAGGATCATGTTAGGTGTATAAGTTTATTTTGGATCAGGTACTTTCTGTTACATTATTTCATGAACATTTTCTAGTAAAAGAATTTTTAAAAATATCTTATATGCAATGAGATCTATGGATGTCCCATAATTTAATAACTATATATATGCAATGATATCTATATATGCAGTGATATCTATGGATGTCCCATAATTTGTTCAATAATTTCTCCAATTAAATATTTAGGTTTGTTTTTCTCTTTTTCCACTTATGTAAATGACATTGTGATGAACATCTTTATACATAAATCTCAGTCTAGAGTTTCTATTCCCGATAGATAGATTCCTAGAAGTAAAATTACTGAGTCAAAAAGATACATTTTTAAAGAAAGTTTCTTGATAATATAATGCCATTTTACTTTGTGGAATTTCATGTCATTACATATCCCCACCATCACTATATGAGTGCCAGTTTAACTGCACACTTACTTGCATTGAGAAGTATTATTTTAATAAATAATGCCTTTAAATGCTAATGAATTATAATACTTCTTCATGTTTATTAGACATTTGTATTTCCTCTTCTGTGATTTTTCTTTTCATAATCTTTTTAGATTTTTCTAAACAAATACTTATCTCAGTATCTTCATATCTTTTGCTTCTACTCCATCTCTGATGTTATCACTACATTCTGGACTCTCCTTATCTCATCCTGAACCATGGCATCATTCTGCCTGTCTCTATTCCAGATTTTTTCCATTTTGATCCATTCTATACATTGCTGCCTAACAGTACTTTTGAAAATACCATGCTGCTTTTATCCAGATCAAGGACCTATTATAGCTCTCAGTTATTTATCTATCAGCTAAATTCAACTGCCTTATTCAGGAGAAAATTAATCCCATTCTTGGATATTTCCTGAAGAATTCTGTTTAACTTAGGTTATTGATGTATGGAACCTATATGCAGTTAAATTTTTATGTGTGGGTATTAATATATAATAGAGATACAGACAGATACTATGCTGAATACTAGACATGAAAATTGGAAGGGGCTTTACAAAGCATCAAGTCCAACTCTTTATATTTACAAATAAAAAACTGACTCAAAGAGTTCAATAAATTACTCAAGAGAATAGAGCTAGTTAAATGACAGAACTGGGGCCAGAAACCAAGCCTCCTGATTCCCAGTTCAGTGACTTTTAAATCGAGAATAACAAAAATCATTTTTACAATTTAAAGAATAGAAACAGCTAGGAAGACAGTTTAATTTCAATCTGTTCTTACATATAAAAGATTGTTAAAATCAGCCACATAGGAAACTTGAGTGTTCTTATAAACACAAATATGCACTTCTTATAAATTGATCAAATGTGCCATTAAAATTTCCATAAAATTTTCACACTAGCAATGATCCAGTTTATACTAGTTTGCTTTTTTCTTGTTAACCTACATTGTTTTACTTAATCTACTTTGCTACAATAGAAGCATCATATTTTTTTAGCAAGTTACAGATCATCATTAAGTTTCTTGTTAATATCTAGTGGTATTCAAAGGAAAATCCAATTTTCTTAGCATCTTCTATAAATAATTTCCTTTGACTGTAATTGGGGATTTTAAGAACTATCCTTAAAAAATAAAGCAATAAGAACTACTCAAAATGCTTCTATCTAGGGGGGCCTGGGTGGCTCAGTTAAGCAACTGCCTTCGGCCCAGGTCATGATCCTGGAGTCCCGGGATCGAGTCCCACATCGGGCTCCCTGCTCAGCAGTGAGTCTGCTTCTCCCTCTGACCCTCCTCCCTCTCTGTCTCTCATTCTCTCTCTCTCAAATAAATAAATAAAATCTTAAAAAAATAAAATTCTTTAAAAAATGCTTCTATTTAGAGTAAACAACATGAAGTATTCTGGAAGAACACAGGCTATTAGCAATTGAATATGATATTATTGATATTTAATCACTATTTCACATTCAAGAATCACACAGTACTTGGCAAATGAAAACTTAAGGGTAGTTACTGATGTGAGAATGGGAGTTGCCAGATATACTTATTATTTACAGGGGTAGGGTAGGATAGAAGGGGCAAAGATGGAACTAGCTATGAGTGGGACTAACTTGGATAGAGGCACATTGATTGCAAAGGGTTGGTTCACAAAGCATGTGTTTGCCTAACAAAAGAATTGAAAGAAAGAGTACTTATTAAATCATATGGTGGCCCAACAGTTTATAAAATCCAAAGTTTAAATGAATAGGTGGCTCAGCAGAGGGAGACTTAATGACATTGCAGCTGTTTTCTTTCTCTGTATGCATGTGTGTATACATAAAACAGATACATTCGTTTCATACTCAACACATATTTACTAAGTATCTACACTCTGTGTTAGAAGCTCTCTACTACCCAAATAAGTGATTTAGCTTTTTGTGATTATCCTCCTTTACAGCTGTATTGTAAAACTAAAAATAATCTATAACTGATAACGTAATATAACAAAAAAAAAAGAGAAATTGAATAGGAGGAGAAATGAAGAAATGGCATCCTAAGTTTCTCATTTCATACAGCATACAATTTCATTAATGATGATAATTAAAGAAAATAGGACTGGAGTTTTAAAAATAATAGTAATTTTTATTAGAAAAATAAACTATGCTTTATAACTTCTAAACTGCTAGATTAATAACAAATAGAACCATCATATATCAAAAGAGGAAGAAAAGAGAAAGAGAGAAAAAAAGAGGGGGATAGAGACATGACCAAGGAAGTATGAAAACACAGACAATATAAAATAAAATTTCTGAGGTAGGACCAGATATATTTTTACAAAAATAAATAATAGTTAATTTATTAAAAATAAAAACAAACACCATAGCATAGTTTTTTTTAATACAAAATTTAAACATATAATGGTATTTTAAGAGCACTAGTTTTGGTAGTGGAGAAACCTGAGTTCAAATCTTACTTCTGCCATTGACCAGTTATAACCTCTTTCCTAAAGGGGAGTTTATTTAGCCTATTTGCCTCAATTTCCTAGTTTATACAGTGGGAATAAAAGTAACTGATTATAGAGAGGATTGAATAAGATAGTATCTATAAAGTTCAGTGTCTAGTCCAACTAAACATTCAATAACAACTATTATTTATAATACTTGTTTTAAAATGATATATCTAAATAAAAGAGAGGTGAGAATCAAAGGAGTGTCACTTAAGATATACTGTTAACCAAAAAAATTGATATAGTATAAAATGAGAAAACTGAAGAAGCAAAGTGAAATTTAAAAAAGAAAGTGATCATTTTTACAAAGAAACTAAAAGCAGCAAAGGGGGTTGAAGCTATAAGCCTACTCAAATCTGGACCCAGAAACACACAGAGGTGGCTGGGAGTCTAGTTCTTAGAGTAATGAGGCTGAAAGGCTCCATATGAAATGGTGGACCTGAGGCTGGCTCACTACTTCAGTGAGAGGCTGCAAAAAATATGGCCAACTGCTACCTGGGGCAATAGCTTATAGAGCTGTGGGCACTGACAGGTGGAAGGATAAAGACACAGCCTCATGATCAAATACCCTTAAAGAGAAAAAGCTGAAAACTACCACTACAACATTAGGATTGGGGCTAGGAATCCAGGAATCCCAATAGAGGTAACTCCAAAACCACTAGTCAGGGATGTATGAAGAAAGAAAAAAAGAGGAAGAAAGAAAACTAAGAGACAAGTAAAAAAAAAGCCTTATGACCCACCTTAACCTGCAAAACAAAATTCTAAAACATAGCAAGGAATCTAATGATAAGAAAACAACCAACAAAATTAATAATTAGAACATTCACTACATGTGAATTTGATTTTATAGAATTGTCTGAAAATGACCTCAACATGAATATGTTTGTAATGCTCAGAGATAAAAAAAATCATACTTAGAATAAGAAATTATTAAATAACAACAGAGAACAACAAGATAAGAATAGGTGAATAAAGAACCAATCAGAAATCTTAAAAATGAAAAATATGTTCATTGACATTAAAAATGAAATAGGATAGTTTAAGATTGGGCAATTTCAAAGAGGGTATTAGTGAGTTGGAAGGTAATATTAAGGAATGCACTCAGAAAAAAAATCACAGAAAGTAAAATATATTTTTAGAAAATGAAAGAGCAATTGAGATATGTAAATTGACTAGGAAACACCAATATATATCTTATAAGAATCCCTGAAGAAAATGGAGGTAATAACAAAGAAACAATAAAAGAAAAGATAATAACTGAGAATTTTCTAGCATTAGAGACCTGAGATTAGAAAGTAAACCCTGAGTTCATGACTGATAATTCAAAATAAATCCATATCTAGACACATTTGAGAGAAACTATAAGACATCAAGGATACAGAAAAACTTTTAAAAGTCACCAGAGGGAAAAGGCAGAATACCTACAACGAGATGAAAACTAGATTGACAGCAGATTTCTCTTAAGTAATGATAGTTAAAGAACAACTGTGTAAGATTGAGTAATATCCTCAACTGCTGAACAAAAAAACCCAGATAAATTGCCATTTAAGATAAATGATAAAATAAAAACATTTTTAGATATATAAAAAGAGCATACTTCCCAGGACTCTCCCAAAAGAATTACTAAAAGATGTAATTCAACATGAAGAAAAGTGAACCCAGAAAGGAAGCCATATCATCCAAGAATAAGGGTGGACACAGCAATAGCTTAAATATATGAGTAAATATAATTAGGCATTAACTATTAAAATCAATGATAACCACTTTTGCATATGTTTTAAAACAAATAGACAAAACTAAAACTCCATTCAATTATTATAACAGATTGATAATTAGTAAATAGATAAAACATGCTAGGCACTTTTTTTTATATTAAGGAGAAAGCCAGAAATACTAAAAGGTGGATTATTTTTTATTAGAAAAATATATAGTAAGGTATACATATAAAAATTTTAATATGAGCACTAGAGAAATAGATAAGCCACCTACAGATTTCAAGTCAACAGTAAAATCCATGTCACAGGTCACAAAGAAACTAAAAATAAATTTAACTGAACCCATATAAAACACATCCTCTCATTATAATGCAATTAAATTCTGGATCAGTAATAAAAATAGAGTAAATTTATGTTTAGAAAGTAAAAACATACTTTTGAGTAACCCAAGGGTTAAAAATAAATCAAGCAGACATTACAAAATATTTAAAATTGAACAAAACTACAAACTAAAACAAGCTATGCAGCTAATGAAAAACTTGGAAGAAAACTTAGAGAGTAAAATTCATCTTTGAAAATAAGAAAAAGCATCGAAATTAAATGAGTATTAATTTAACACAGGAATCTAGAAAAAGAAAAATGGTCTAAACTATAAGAAAGTAGCCTGAAAAAAATAATGTTGATAAAGCACAAAGTAATGATATAGAATACAAACACACAATAAAGTAGATAAACAAAATCAAAAGACAGGTTTTAAAAAAAGTAAATGAAACAGAAAAATGTCTAACAATGAGTAAGAAAAAAGGCTCAGATAAATAATATTGGGAATAAGAGGGGGGCCTATTGAAGATAAAATTAAAAATCATGAGACCATTATGAACAATTTTATGCAGTAAGTTTGAAAGTGTAGATTAACTGTTAATTGTATATTTTTCTTTAAAAAAAGTATTAAAATTGACTTAAGATGAAATAGAACATTTGAATAAACCAATAATCATGAAAGAAATTGAACTGATAATCAGAAGTCCACCCTACTCTACCTTCCCATTATGGACAGAAAATATCAGGTCCAGATGATTTTTCAGGCAAGTTTAACAACATTTTCAGAATAGGTAATCCTATTAATATGACTACTATTTCAGAAATAGAAAAGAAAAAGAAAGAAATGAATGTTGCTAAACTTATTTTATGAGGCTAATATCACCATGACACCAAAACTCTACAATAACAGTTTAAGAAAGGAAAATTAAAAATTAATCTCCCTGTACAAACATATTACATAAAATATCAACAAATTAAACTCAACAGTGGATTAAAAAAAACACACCAGGACCAACTAAAGTTTTTTTCCAGGAATGTAAGAAATGTTTAATATCAGGAAATGTATTAATATCATGTAAAATATTACCATATTAATGGGTAATTTTATCATATTATTGATGCAGAAAATGCATTGGATAAAATTTGACTGGTATTCCTGATTAAAAATGCATTGCAAAGTATAAATAGATGGTGGAAACTTCCTTAACACAATAATTTCGATTTATCAAAATGCTAAGCAAAAGTCATGTTCACCAAATTACCATTAAAGTAAGAAATAGAACAGATATTCATAATATCATTGCTTTTATTCAATACTATATAGAGTTCTTTGTCATGCAATATGACAGGAAAAAGAAATTGAACACTTAACTAGAATTTAAGAGAGAAGCTGTCATTATTTACAGATGATATACATGCCTATGTAAAAAATCTAAGAGAATTTTCAGTTTAGTTATTAGAACTAATAAGAGAGTTCAGCAAAGTTGCTAAATATATACCAACAATGACCAATAAACAATGAAAAGGAAAACAGAATCTACACATGAAAGAACAAAAATCTAAGTAATACGAGAAGAAATCTAACAAGATAGCTTCTAGCAAGACCTTTGTGGTAAAACTCATAAAACATTATTAAAGAACATGAAGGAAGATCTGATTTAGTAGAGGAATATAGTCTGTTAATGGGTAGAAAGACACAATTTTATAAAAATGTCAATTCTCCTCCAGATTATTCTCTAAAGTTAATGTAATTACAAATAAAATTCAGCAAGGCTTTTCTAAAACTTGACCAACTAATCCTAAATTTATATTGAATAGCAGAAGGCAAGGGGAGTCAAGAGAGTTTTAAAGAACAATGTAGAGAGATTTGCCTTATCAGACAGCAAGAATATTATAAAGTTATGATAATTAAGGCACTGTGGTGTCAGCACAAAAATAGAGAAACAGTTTATTGGTTGAAATAAAGATCCTAAAAACATTTAATGTAGGCAAAAGATGGCATTACAAATTAGTGGGTAAGGATGGCTAACTTGTTAAATGGTGCTGGGATAATTGGATTATCCCAGGAAAAAGAATAAAATAGGGTACATGTAAGATATCACATACAAAAATAAATGCCAAGAAGTTTAGAGATCAAAATGTACAAGGCCAAACTTTTAAACTGTTAGAAGAAAATAAAAGAATGAAGAAAATAAAGGAAGGCTGTCATATGGAAGGATTTCTTAAATGACATAAAAGCATTATATATGTGTGTGTGTGTTTCTAAGTAGGTTTCATACATAGCATGGGGCTGGAACTCACTACCCCGAGATGAAGAGTTGCATGCTCTACTGACTGAACCAGTCAGGTGCCCCAGCACAAACTATAAAGGTTAAAATATCAATAACTTAACTGCATTAAAATTAGAAACTTTTCCAAAATAAGCTACTACAGACACAGATTAAGAAAATATATTTGTAATCTCTATTGCCCAAAGGACGAGAATCCAGAACACTACAACCAAAACCAAAACCAAAACCCAAACCGGTCCAAATAACAATAGCAAAACAAATGACCTAACAGAATGATAGGTAAAGATACAAACAGGCAACGTACACAAAGAAATCCCAATGGTTTATAAGTAAAAAAAAAAAGAAAAAAAAATTAAATGAGATATTATTTAATACCTATCAAATTGACAAAAAATGTAAAAGTCTAACCATCCCCAATGTTATGAAGTATGTGGAGAAGTTCTCACAATGGCTAATGAGTATAAATTGCTACTACCCCTTTGGAGAGAAATTTTACATTCCTAGTGAAATTGAAAATGCATGTTTCTTATAGTTAAGCAACTCCTCCTCCATTTAAAAACATGTATAAAAATGTTAACTGCAGTATTAGTTGTGATTGGGAAATACTAGAAATAACGTCTAACAATAAGAGACTCAACAAACAGATTTTAGTGATATCTATAGTAGAATACATTTTATATAAGCCATACTATGGCTATTGGCTTATGTAAAACTAATTCATAATGATAGAAGTCAGAATAGTTTTGCTTGTTTTTAACCTTTTGTTAAAGGTTTGGAGAATATCACACTCAAGAGGGCACAAGGGACGCTTCCAAGGTATTGTGAATGTTTTGTATCTTGGACTGGGTGTTGTCACATGGATATATACTTATGTAAAAGCTCATCAAGCTATATACTTAATTTGTGTACATCATTTTATGTAACTTAGAATAATAAAAGACAAAAAACAGGTTTAGAAATAAGTGTGCCAAATATTTGTTTAATTTGGGTGTGGATTCTTTTGTGTTCACATTATTCTTTATATTTTTATGTGCTTGAAATATTTTATTTTAAAATAATTGATAAGACAAAGACTACAGCTCTTCCTAACTAGAATTAATCAAGGTGAAAGGAAGCTCTAGCGTCACCTTCTTTTCACTGTCCCTGACAATAGATCCCAATACTCCAGGAATCAGCAAACACTTCACAGCCAAACATACTTAAAAAGTGTTTGTTTTGTCAAAGCAAAAGCAAAACTTTCAATTCATCTCTTGACTACGTGTAGAATCTAGGCTTTCTTAAGTGAGTCACCAGCAGTACATATTGTTGATATGATGCTACCAATGCACAGAAATCATCTAGTCAGGGTTTCAAAAGATGAAGTGGGGGGTGCCTTGCCAAGGACTTTTCTGATATGAATCAACAGGTGGTTGGGCATCAACATTGCTATTTGCTCATGCATTTCACCTCTGGTTTCAGAAAAGAAAAAAGAGACGATACCTTTTCAATGCTGTATTTCAAGTCGACCATGTGGAAGGCAAGGTTTTATTCCAGCCAATTCTCTTCCTCTCAAAGCGTGGAGGAAAAGTGTCAGCCACTGCTACTCTCGCCACCAGCCACGGTACAGATGTTTGGAAAATGCAAAAACAGAGAAATGAAACAAAAAGAAAACCCTCAAAAACAAAGTTTTGCATAAATGAAAAATAGAGTATGTAATTATCATGGCTGCAAAAAGGTAAATGCATTTTTTATTTTTCCCTTGTGCTAAACTAAAAGAACTAAAATGAACAAAAACATTGATGTTTTAACTTAATCAGTGTTTTGTTGAAACTGACAATTAACAAGGAACAACTCAAACGTGGCTAAAAGTGGGAATAAAAACCAGATTTCTTTTAATCTGATAAAAGATTTTTTATATTCAAGAATGTTAGAATATGACCTACTTAAACGAATACTTATTAAAGGAACAGACCCATTTAAAAATATATGTTTTGTATGGTGACTAACATAACATAATAAAATTAAAAAAAAATGTTTCCAGACGCCAAAATGGGAATGGGGTAAGTGTTTCTTTGAAATCTTATAAGAGAAAACATTTAATTGAAATTGTAATGGTTTCTTATGTGACTCAGATAAACTACAGCTTAGGAAGAAATGTCTCCAAACTATTCAAATGTACATCCCTAAATTGGCTTAGCCAGGGCACAACCCCAGTTATTCCAAAAACAAATGCCCCGTTAGACTTAAGTACATCATTGTGAATTATTCAAATGACACTGTTTGTTTAAAAGAAATTTTTAGGCCTAGCTCTGCCACAATCTTGTTGTATATCTTTGTTCACATTATTAAACATCTCTGGGTCTCAGTATCCACATTTCTCAAGCGTGAGTGTGATACAAAGTCATAGACTATCACTGAGTTCCTTTCCAGCCCTAAAACCCTATGAATCTAATGGGATTACTCTAGCATAAGAATTTTTCTTTTCTCTCTTCCTTCCTTTCTTTCTTAAAATAAATAAACAATCAAATAAGTAAATACATATTAAAAACACATACACATACACTAATCAGCTATCCCTCAGACTAGGAAGAGAGAACATTTTTTATTGTTGGTGCCATTATCTATTCCCTAACATGTATTTAAAAAGAGAGTTCCCATAAAAAAAGACTTTTATTTATTTTTTTCCTGAATCAAAAATAGCATATTATTTCTTTGCCATTTAAGTTCTATTAAAAAAATAAAACACAAAATCATTACAGAAATCCTATTAGGAACTTTAAAAAGAAAAAGTAACTAGAATTCCATTTAAAATTCCAATAGTTCATTTACATGTGTTCTTTTACAGAAAATATAGGTGTCCTACCTCAAACTACCTTCACCTCCTTTTCCAGGGGTAGTATCCTTAACTGTGGAAAAAACAGGACCCTCTCTCATACCCTTCCCACCTGTCTTCTGAGGTAACAAAGCGGAGGTATAGATTGCAGTGTGAGATATTTGGAATGGGAGTAGAACATTTCATCTGGGAGACAGCACTGTGGTCAGTTCACCAAATCTAAAAGAAAGGTAAGCCCAGTCACTACTTTGGCAAGAAATATGGGTTCTCATGGCTGAACGATGATAACCATTTTTACCCAAGACTTTTAAAAATGAAAGCACCTGAGGCAACAGGAGAAAATAAGTCTGAGAATGCAAGTTTTTCTCGTCTATATTTAAACCAGACAAGACAATATCAATGTACCTTTAACTGAGGGTCTAAAAAAATACAGGGCACCTGACACCTTGATGAGTAAGAGACGCCTAGCTTTATGCAAAGGCCAAGTCTGAGGGTGAAGGCTCCATTGTTCCCAGGGCTTATACGCCCAGGGCACCAGCGGAGACACAATACTCTGGCACAACAGGCCAGGCTCCTGTTACAGGCTCCAGCTCAGCTCTGTGTGCTGATAGCCTGGGACCCACCACACTGCACACTCAAGGAACACCAAGGATGGGTCCCCCAAGGGAGGAGGGCTACTCAAACAGCAAGGCAAGAATTGGAAGTTGTACAGTGTATGAGCACTCCCTACTGGCAGCTGAGGTTGGAGATGAAGTGGTGGTGTCTTAGAGGGGGCTGTCGAAGGTTTCTGTGAGGAGGCTAATGGACCCAGCTGACTTTTCATGGACAAGAGCATGGCTCTGACTAGGTCTAGAGAGTTCCAGATGCTATCCTGAATGAGGAGGAGGCTAGGAGAGAAGCTACTGATGGGAGGAACTCCAAGAACTGGCAAAAACGAGGTTTGAAAGCTGGTATATACTTTTCATTAACTTTCCCAGCTATTAACATTTTATAAAGTATATATGGGTCCCCCCCCACGTGTGTGGGTAATAGAGGAGGTACAGTAGGAAATGAATTTCTGTGCAGCTCCCTTTATTCCAGCAAGAGAATCCTTGGGACAGTGCAATGTGTTGGCAACGTTTATGTTTTACCAGGAAATCCTATCCATAACCCGAATGGAATTGCCTGGTGTGCCCCCAATACCGCTGTGCCTAGGTTCCAAACAGGTGGTCCTTGTTTATCTGTACAGCCGAGGGCAACAATACTGGTATCTCCCTAGTGCTCCGCTCTGTTAGGGTTCTTCTGTAGGAGAAGATGAAGGTCAAGATGGCAGCCCACTAACAGCAGCAGTATTTCAGTTGCAGGAATAACTTGCTTGTCATCAACTTGTTAATGCAATAGTCAAACATTTCTTTGACATGTACAGTATCAGCTAACTTCAACAGATAAAGGGTCTAGAACAGGAAGATGCTGCAGATGCTTTAGCTCCGAGGAAGGCTTAGCAGAGCCAAAACGTCAGCAGGGCCTGTTTGTTCCATCGTTTCCATCGGGCTCTGGGAAAGAAATGTTAGATTACTGCAATGACAAGTTTGTGACAAGCAAGTCATTTGTGCAACTGGTGCGCTCCTGTTTTTATCTGTTTACCATTCAGACTTGTGAATGCCATTTCAAGCACTTACAGGATTTCTGGCTCCCATTAAGGGGAAATGGTTCCTCCATGTTTAGAATTTTCTGCCTCAAAGAAAATTACTAAGCAATTATTTATTCCTGTGGTCACAGTGTCACACAAAAGCACTCGAGTTGTTTAGTTGGACTCTGAATCATGAAATGGAGTCCTGTAGACTGGATAGCTTGGAGCATCAGGAATTTCTCGTCTAGTTTATTGGAATGACTACAAAGCAAGCCTGTGAGAGTCAATAAAATTGTGGCCAGCTTGAAATACCTTGCTCTTTTGCTCTGGGATCATATATCAAGGCCATATGCTTCAAGGCACATAAATTCACTTGTAATGAGTGGATCCTGAGAAGCCAAGGCCTGACTATGTCACAGACACTGACATGTGATCTAACATATGATAGTTTTGGTGACAAGGACTGCTTTAACTGTTGAGAAGGGAACTTACACAGCTTTCTCCCTGTATTCTGTGGGTAAGCAGAGGGCCAGTCCAGACCCAGAAAACATTTTAAGCATGTGGTAAAAAAAAAAAAAGTAATATCATAATATAAAATTTACTGGGGATCATCTTCTCTAGGCTGACTTTTTCTCAGTAAATGGAGATCCTGGCAGATTTCAGATTAAGATTTCAAGACTGATTCACTGGATTCCTCATCTGAGATCACCGAGTGACTTCTGGTGAGTCATTTTAACCTCCTGGGAAGAGGGTATAAAATAATAATACCTTGTTCACTCAATGTGAATTGGGCTCAGGGTCAATATTATCAGAGATGAAGAGTGCCTTCAGAGTTCAAGGACAAGAATAGTATTTCCTAAAAGCCATGTATTTTTTTATGATTTAAAAATATTTGCACACTGTTAGCACTGAATTTACAAATAATTGTAGGTAGACCTTTCAAAGAACACAGAAGCATGAAGTTTTGAAGCAGACAGATACCATAGTATCTGGGGAAGTAGGTCAAAGCTGAAACAGTGTGGAATGTCAGGGACGGAACAGAAAGTAATGACGTAAAATGAGGCAGAGCTTGGTATGGGTGACCAGACAATGTTACGAAATGGATAACAGTCCTCATTGAATAAAAATTTTATTGTCAATAATTATTTGCCAGACACTACATGTGTTACACAATTTACATGTGTAATATAGTCTTTACATGAGCTCAATGGTATATGCATTATAATTTTTTTAACATGTGGAAACTGAAACTTAGAGAAATTTAAATAACGTTACCATAAATCTGTTAAGTAGCCCAGATTTGAAACTAGCTTTCCTCACTCTTAAGCCCTTATACTCTTAACCACTGGAGAACTAAAGTCATTTCCACTGCCTTCAGAAGACTTTTCTCTCTCTGGTGTACTGGAAAACATTTTAATCTGTAAATGTAGATATTCAAGATTTCATATAAAAGACCAGTGAGAATATTCTGGCTCTAGCTGTACTGCCACCTTTCTTAGGCCCCTGGGAAAGCTGAGCCTCGTCAAGATGTCGTTCCTTTTGCCCCAGCCTGACCTATTCCTACTTGCATACCCTGGGAAAGAGGTGAAAGTGATTCCAACTTAATCACGTATCTCTGCTGTGAAGGCAGGGTGTTTGGCCGCATCTCCTGTGTCCATGCCAACTCCCTTCTCTCTCTTCATGTGTACAGTCTTTAGTTCCCCTACTCTTTGCTCCCGTATTACCTCCAGGGAGCCTCCTTTTGTCACTCTCTGCTATTCTTTTTAGGTGGGGGAAGGGGTGGACACCTTTTTTTACCATGACAAGGATTGCTGAGATGGTATAAACTTCAAACTTTGCACAGAATGTATCCTTTGTTCAGTCTTCTGCTTTGTTTCTCTTTAATGATAGCTTTGCCACAGGTCCCATCCTTACGTAACTCAGAACTATGCAAATCAAACTGGTAATCGAGAGACTTCTAGGCAACTTGGCCTGCAAATGAGTATGTGTTCAAGAGGTAGGAACCTCTGAGGGAGGTGTGTCCTCTGAATATTATGTGTCTAATAGCTGCTTTCCTTGTAAGAGTGGCAAAGAATAAGCTCAGTGAAATCTGTATTGACATTCCCTGGTCTCTTTTTAGTGTGTGTTCAGAGAGGGTCACAAGAGCATTTAGCTCACACAAACTGTGCTTTGTTTGTTTTTTATGATATTTCTACCTTTTTTGTTTGTTTGTTTGTTTTAGCTTCTAGGCATTTTCCCAAGCATAGTATTCTTACTTAAAAGCTACTCAAAAAGACCCCATGCATAATGTAAAATAATAGGATCAGCAATGTGTATAGAGCCCTAAATAACCAGTGGCCTGAGTTTTGACCTAGTGCCTGAGTTTGCTTATGGTAGCCATTCAGCCTTTGCTGCACACCAACAGGGGACATGGGGGCTCAGCCTCATAGGCAACCCAATGCTGCTTTAGAACCCTTCTGTACAAAATTTGGCACCAAATAAGGTTCCTTATGTTGAACCTTAAGCTGTCTTTCTAAAATTCCCTTCATGGCTTCTAGTCTTTTCTCACACCACCTTTCAATCCTGAGAGCTTTAGGGGATCCATAATTTAATGGCTCATTTAAAGATACCCCTTGAGCATATCATATACCAATAAGTGGGTTTTAGATTGTTCTGCTTTGTCCTTCTCTCCTCACCCCCCTTGAGTTAAATTCCCACTCTATTCCTCTGACAATGCTGGAAGAAATGAAAGTCAGTCAGTCTACTAAGTTTTTCATTTCCATTTGGATGTAGACAACATGTGTGGCAAAGAATTCTTAATCTCTTTGATTTTCTGTCCTAATCTGTGGAAAACCTTGCTAGACAACATCAGGCAGATTTGATGGTTACAGCTATTTATAGGGTAACCATATAATTTATTGTCCAAACCAGGACATATTTTGTGAAAGGCCTCTGTGAATAATTATATCAAGACCATAGTCACAAGCCAGAACTGTCCTAGGTGAATCTATACAGTACCTTGCACATGCCTTTACTCCAGTACATATCTCTTTGTACCAGAGTTACCTATTTACATGTCTGTTTCTCTCACTAGTCTGTGAGCACTCTTTACTGACAGAAATTTATTTACCTGTGTACCTCCAGTTCCTAGATGAGGGCTTGGCAAGTAGAAAGAGTGTGGCAGATTTTTTTTTTTTTTTCCTAATTGAGGATGTCTTTCCCCTAATCACATTCTGTGGGCCTCTGCCCTTTTTTTTATAGCAGATACCACCAACACTTAACTGGCTTCATTTTTGGGGGATGAATCAAAAACACTTCACTTAGTACAGTAGGAAGGGAATGATGTAAGTTTAATGGTAATGGGTTTGACTTTGAGTACTGACAGCAACAAGCAGAGGGTGAAATGTGATAACTTTTCCACTAAAAGTTTATAACTTTTCACAGAACACTGAACAATATGCTCTAATCTCTTTGTTCACAAGCACATTTTTTTCAGCAGCTGTACTACAGCAACTACAGTAAATCAGTTGTTAAAGGAAATGATCAGAACATAGTGTGATGGCGACATATGTGACCATATGTAACAAAGGTAATGTCCTGTGATTCCTGAGAATTGTCCACTAAAACCCTGGTGGTCCTGCTATTGCTTTCACATATGCCAAGCACATTTAGAAGTCCCTGTGGCTTCCAGCAGCTTTGCCTCTGAATAACAGTGACTTTAAAAAAGAGAGAGAAGTTGGGGTGCCTGGATGGCTTAGTTAATTAAGCTTCTGACTCTTGATTTTGGCTCAGCTCATGATTTCAGGGTTGTGAGATCGAGCCACACCAAGTGTGGAGTCTGCATAAGACTCTCTCTCAAAGAGAGAGAGAGAGAGAGAGAGGAAACTCCTGAAAAATGTGAACCACCTAGAGAAATCATTCCTTCTCTTCTCCCTGACACAGGTAGACTGTTACAAGAAGATGTGAAACGATCAGGTTTAAGCTAAAGAGCTTCACAGGAGACAGTCCCACAACTTCCCTTTCAGTATTCAGAAGCCTCATTATCAAGAACCTACCTCATTATCAAACCTATAGATTTTCTGTCATAGGATAAGCATATTTTATTACAGTGGGTCCTCAGTGAAGAAAAGAGAGAAAGTCTCATTTCTTATTTCCCTTAACTTGCTTAAAAACTGGTATTAGCTCAGTATCTCAACCTTCCTTTTTCTAAGATGAGTAAAAAAGTCTCAATGTCTTTGACTTTTCCTTAAAGAACATTTTTTCTCAAAATGTTAAATTTAAAAATTTTATTGGGAGGGGTTTTATAACTCTTTCTTTCTAAGATGCTCATTCAAATTTTAGTGAATTCAGAACAAGCATGATTAAGTGTCTGATCTATGCTCAGAGGAAATAGTAGAAATGTCTATATTTTACATGCTTCTTATACATTTCACTATTACAGCTATTTTTAAATTTCTGTTTTACCTCTCACACTCTTTATTAACTTTCTATGCTCTACTTCTAGATGCTATTTTGCCCACAGAGCTAGTCATTCTTTATTTTCAGTCCATTAGTGACATTTACCAAACCATCATGGTAATGGAAAATACAAGACTTAAAAGAAGATTCAGAAAAAACACAGTTAAATGCCTTCCCTTGCAGACTCTTTAATTTGTGGAGAGAGAAGAAATGTCCCACATAAAGTAAGCAACATGGATATGTATGTTCAGGTGTGTGGTATTAGTTTAGCAGCTATTAACATATGCAAGCTAGTACAGTTATTATGAAATTCTCTCTATATATTTATATGTGGTGATGGGAGTAGTGGAATGAACTGCCACTTGGGAGGTTTGTTTTCCCTCTTGTGAAGAATGCTAACATTAATCGTTATTTAATGACATTCTATTTATTTACTGTTTATTTCAAATGATTGTCTTCTCTCTGAAGTCTCAAATTATTGCTATTTGGCCACTGTGCATAAAAGCACCATACTTTAAAAGCATGTATTCCCTGTCCTCAACATCTAAAATAGTGATTTACAACCATTTAGAATCTCTGGTGTCCTGTTGTTAATGTGATTTTGCATCACTTTTCCCTGCTTACTCCTTCTTAAAATATAATTTTAAATTAAAATGGATTTTGTTTTGATATATCGAAATGCTACTGATAATTTAGACCACACTGAGTTTGTTCATATTGGAAACCATGTGTCTAGATAATCAAGGTAATCAAAGACCAGAATGCAGGACAGACACCAATGGCATACCATTTCTACATTTCTCCATATTGACTGGTCCCCTAAAAAACATTTCCTTAGAATTCTAAAGTGCCTGGCACCAAATAAATAGATTAGAAATTTGACTGATTGATTGTCATTTGAGATAAAATTTAAAGCTCTGCTAGTTAAGTGGAGTGAAACCATAACTCTAGCTTTGCCTTAGTTCACCAGAACTCTCACTGGGCCAAGAAAGGAAACACATTAGGATGGCATTGGGTTGGTTATTACCTAGTGTCCTAGCATTGTCAGAAGACTGACAAATCAGTTTACCAGGGTTTACCTGGGATATTTCCTTGCATGGAAATTAGATTGTTAGATTCCATGTCAACTTGCAGATAGAAGTATTAAAATAGTTGTTTTCAGGTACAGTTTCTCAAATAGTAAGTTTCATTTTGGCAGAGAAGAGACAATGAAGGTAGATGTGAAAGTGTCATCACCCACAAGCTGAGCTAGAGCATAACTGCAGCCTTCCTAGGTGATTGGCCACAGAGCACCATTTATGGCCAAAAGTTTGAATTTCTATATTGATCTTATTTTTAAATTACACTTAATACAAATATAACAATGTTCTAAATAAGCAGCTCATTTATTAAATTTCTAGAGAATCTTCCTCTAAAATACTTCGTCCTATCTATTCTTTTATTCAACCTATTCTCAATTTTTTACTAGCCTCTTCTTTTTATATAATTTTACTCTATAAAGGTCTATGGTATATTTTCTAACAGCATAATCTATTCTTATATCTGTTATAATTAACTTAATCTATTAATCTAAGCCCTAATCTAGTCTATTCCAAGCATACAATTCTAAGAGATTCACATACAAAACCTAACATTCATTACTTCTGGACACATATATGGTCACTGGATCCATGACTGCTAGTTAAGCAGGTAGCTTTTAAGTCACTATTACATGAGTAGAAACTGAAAAGTATATACTTTGTAATTATTGGGAAAAAGAGGTCTTTGATTATAGAGAAGCATATAGTTATTTCAAAAGCTCATTTTTTTCAAAAAGAACAAAGGCAATGGTCCCCACTCTGTGTGTGGTATTGTATGTACATCCAAAATTCCGTATTCGCTTTTTCTTTACACATTTACACATTTCTTTAGATCTGGAGGTGAGTCCTAAAAAGTACTCCTTAACACTTCTTACCTAGGGTCCTTTTAAGTTGAAGGTTGGCAAATAGACTTTTATGAAGGTCAAGGTAGTAATCGTTATATAAATCATTCAGTCATTCTTAAACTCAGAATAAGAAAAACAATTTATTGGCTAAAAAATAGAGGGAGACAGATTTCTGAGTAACGATGTCCCTGAGACGGGGTCATAACAAAACTAAAACTAGATAGGCCATTTACCTCTTGTGCCATTTAGGGTGGGAGTTGTGGGTCTCTCTTTGAGTGATATTTATCACCAACATACCTCATCTCCATAACAACAGTAGATTTCACTTTATGTAAACAACCCCTTCAAGTGTTCTTTTGCTTATTAGCCATCCAGGCAGGCAGCTATTTCTTTTCTGCCAGGGGTAGCCAACGCTGAAGAGTCAATTTATGCACCTTCCTTGCTGAGGTGGGATCAGAGGTATTTCCTCAGGACTTCTGTCTCACTGTCCTCATTTCTGTCACTTCATTCTGTGATCAGTAGACAAAATATACACCAGCAAAGAAAAAGCTAGGATTTCTAAGGAAGAGCAAAGAAGTTGCTAGGATTTCTAAGGAAGAAGAACCCAAATCTTTCCTGCTTTAGGCGAGAACATTTTAGTATTAATGGAAAGAGATGGTTAAATTGCAGCCCATCAAATTTCAACTACAGTTCCAAAGTGTGTCTAAAGTGATCCAAAAGAAAACAAAATTCCTTCTGTCCTTAGCTATAAATTCTGCAGGATGATTCTACGTTCTCATCTTATTCTGGTTTCTTCCTCTGTCCCAGAAAGGATTAGTGTCTAACATTAAACAAACAGTATATAATAAAGAACAGATATAATGTATATTCATAAAATTCTGAATCCACAGCAAGAGGAGGTTAAGTTCTTAGCCTAGCAGATGAGTCTTACTGATAGTAATAGAGATGTTTCTAATCCGTTCATAGAAGGTGCTGAAAATGTTCTCTATTAAATCTTGAAGTTTTGGTAGTATAAAAATCTTATGATTACTGCCATATATTGGATTTTTTCCCCCTCTTCTGTGGGACCACAAAAACAATCTAAGTATAGACAGAGGCAGGAGAGCATGTTTATTTCATTAGGATCCATACATGTTACTATATTTTTTTGTAAATGAATTATGAAGAAAAATACTAAATTCCTTGATGCAGGCCATGTTACAAATCCATGTATACCTATGCTTTCCTTTTTCCTGTTCTCTCAATCCTTTTGCCTGTTTTTCCTTTTTGAATTCAAGACCTGCGCTTATACTGTCAGATGATTTTTGGTGGCTGGAGTCCTTGTGACATTTCTTTGTCCACCCATGCTGTCTAGTTTAATATGACACTCCCAAGAGGCCTTCATCCTATCGAAGATGATGACTGATTGGACTTAAACAACAATTTACATATTATGACATAAAATCTGGAGGCAGCATTTATAGCTGATCAAGTGAACTTTTAGCCTTACATATGATTCATAATTATGAGGCAAATAAATATGTGTATTTCCTTCTCTGAAATATAACTAAAGGCCCTAGAAGTCCTGAGTTTGTGTTCAGTTGTACTGAAACTGCATTAATGCTGTTCATTAGGTACTGTTTTTTCAGTACTAACAAGAAAATTTGCCATGGTATACAGCAGATCCTATATGAAAACAAGTACTCATATGTTAGGGATCTGAATTGAAAATCCAGAATGGGAAAGATCTGTGAATGAAATGAAGCTTGAGTGAATTCATTCAACTTAGGAGTTATTACTGGTCCAATGAGTCTAAGGAAGCAGCAGTTAATAATTCCCATCCAGAGGCATTAATAGTTCCAGAATAGTCTCTTGGATATAGGAAACCTGGATTATTTAATCTGAGCATGACCTAAAGCTTGCAAATCCTTTTGTACCTATCCTAGGTTGGATGCAGATCTTCAAGGTAAGACTGGTCGCTGGTAAACTCTCATCTGCCATGTTTCTTTCTTTAAAGCCCAGATTCCTGACATATTTTCATTTTGGATATGGTCATGATTACACATGGGTTGAGAGCACACAAAATTTCAGTAACTAAAATGTTGCCCTGCTAGTGGTCTCTCTTACAAACCTTGAAAGGCCAATATGCTATTATCTAGGGCAGTTCATGGGAAAGTTGACATAATAACGCTTTAATGATTTAAGTTATAAATGGACCATTTCACTGACGAGTAGAAAGGATAACTGAGAAATGTTTGAAAATATAAATTGTTTTTGTTTCAGAGAATAATCTTTTCTTTCCAACCTAATAGTATTTTTTCTTTATGTAGCTAAATCACCCGAGGCTCATACATAAACTATGGAGATTTCACCTATAAAATCTCAACATATATATTTCTACCATAAAATAGCAACAACAATTTTGGTCCAAATATAACCCAAGCAAGAAAGAAGTACCTAGAATATAATAAAGACTGTGTTGCTTATGCATATAGCTATATACTATAAAACCCAGCAAATCAAGATTGTACAATGATGCCATTTACTTCGGTTTCATAATAGTATGTTTTAAGATTCCTATTTTTGTACATAGAGGGGAAAATGACATCATATAAACGAAGCACACAAACACAAAGGTGCAGCAGGTAAGTGCAAGATGCCCACATACTGTCAACAAAGTCTTGCCAGTTGTAAAAGAAGTTGACATGCTAATATCCATTCATTTGGACTCGTTACTGAGACACCAAGAGAGTGATGGCTGGCAGGCAGTGCATTTAAGTGCGGTTACTGAGGCCCCCAAATATTGACAGAATGCCAGATTCCAAGAAACTATTGATGTACACAGCCAGCCACAGCTCCAGACACCTCTCAGACAGAGTCTTTAAATGTCACAGATAAATGAATTTTCATGAAACTGGGAGAGAGAAAGGAAGAGCAAGAAGAGAAAAAGAACACAGAATGAGAGGCAGGATAAGAAGAAGAAAGAAGAAAATCGCTTCCATACCACTGGCATGAAAGCATGCGGCATCTCATATCTAAAGCGCCTTGCAAATGATGTGAGATCAAACCTTGTGAATGCATTCTGTGTTACCAAAGCACTCAAATGCCTTTAATAATTCCACTGTGTACTTAAAAAGTTAAGGTGGATACTTGTTTTAGAATAGCTTCAACAAACTATTTCTGAACAAAACAGAATTCAAATATAAATACTGCAAAACTCAATCTTAGAAAAAATTCAAAAGAAAGAACCACAGGCAAAAATAAACATGAGAACGTCTCCTAAGCAGTTCTCCACATATTTTAGAGGTTAAAAGTCAAGGTGCCATGAAGTCTATTTTTTGCCAAGACACAGACATGTCCTCTGACAGTTTCCTTTCCAGAGTCCTACTGAAAGCAGTGACACCTAGTGGGTTTGTAACAAGATATTAAGGAATACCTTCCTCCACCCCTTGCTCCCTGCCTTTCCACAGAAAACACCTCCCAGGGAAGCATATGAGGTGAGTCAGTTACTTGACACATGAATACAGAAATGAACCACGGCTATAACTAGAACAACCAAGTGTTCCTCAGAAATCATGTGAAATGCAATATATTTTAAATGTAAATGAAACTTTTTCACTTTGAAAGTCTTCCATCTGCCTAGGGCACCTTCTCTTGACCTCGATGCACTGTGTCATTAAAAGCAACCACATATTCAAGGTTAGAATATGGCTTGCTTGCACATTTTCTTTTCTGTATTAGAGTTGTGCAATCTCCACATTTTACATAGAGCAATCATGCCAATGCCCACAAACAAAATTCTTCCTTCTATTCAAAAGCACACAGGTTAATTTTTTTTTCAACCTGCAGCAATATGGTTTCAAAAAGCTTCAACTGCCTTTTTACCAGCATTACAAGTCTTGGTATGAATTATTTTCCTGCATCTGGCTCTGTCTTGGGTACCTGGGACCTTAGCAAGTACTTGGAGAATAAAGTTATGTAGCTCATATATTCAAAAGGGGGTTTTGTTTTTGCACCAACTTTTTAATGATTTCTTAGTAGTTTTCTTTGTTTATGTTAGGAGATAAAATGAAAGGAATTAAGACTTCCTGCCATGGAAATAAAATTATTTTCTGTTTTTAAGAGACTTATTTATTTTTCTTGAGACATAATTGGCATACATTATCATATTAGTTTTAGGTGTACAACGTGGTGATATGACATCTGTATACACTGGAAATGTTCACCATAGTAAGTCTAGTTACCATCTGTCACCATACAAAATTAATACAATGTTATTGACTATATTCTCTATGCTTTACATTACATCCCCATGCCATTTAATTTATAACTAGAAGTTTGTACTTCTTGATCCCCTTCACCCACACCTTCTAGCAACCACCAACCTGTGCTCTGTATCTATGAGTCTGAGTTTTGTTTAGTTTGTTTTGCTTTTTAGATTCTACATACAAGGGAAATCATGTGATATCTTTCTCTGACTTATTTCACTTGGCATAATACCCTCAAGGTCCATCCATGTTGTTGCAAATGGTAAGATTTTATTTTTTTTATGGCTGAATAGTATTTCATCATGTATCCATACCACATCTTATTTATTCATTTATCTATGAATGAACACAGGTTGCTTCCATATTAAGCTATTATAAATAATGCTGCAATAAACATAATGGTGCTTATATCTTTTTGTGTTAGTGTTTTTGTTTTCTTTAGATAGATACTTCAGATAGATAATAGTGAAACTGCTGGATCATATGGTAACTCTATTTTTCATTTTCTGGGGAACCTTCATACTGTTTTCCATAGAGGCTACACCAATTTACATTCCCACCAACACTGCATGAGGGTTCCCTTTTCTCCATATCCTGGCCAACACTTGTTATTTCTTATCTTTTTTATAATTGCCATTCTAACAGATGTAAGGTGATATCTTGTGGTTTTGATTTGCATCTCCCTGATGATTGGTGATATTGAGTATCTTTTCATGCACCTGATGTCCATCTGTATATCTTCTTTAGAAAATATCTATGTAGGTCCTCCATCCATTTTTAAATTGTATTGTTTATTTTATTGTTATTGAGATATATGAGTTCTTTATATATTTTGGATACTAATCCCTTATTGGATGTATGATTTGCAGACATCTCCCATTCAGTAAGTTGCCTTCTATTGTCGATGGTTTCTTTCACTCTGCAGAAGCTTTTTAGTTTGATATAGTCCCATTTCTTTCCTTTGGCTTTGGAGTCAGATCCAAAAAACCATCACTAGGACCAATGTCAAGGAACTTACTGCCTATGTTTTCTTCTAGAAATTTTATGGTTTCAGGTCTTAAGAGTCAAGCCTTTAATCCATTTTAACTTTTGTATATAGTGTAAGATAATGGTCCAGTTTCATTTGTTTGTATGTAGCTGTCCAGTTTTCCCAACACCATTTATTGAAAAAACTGTCCTTTCCCCGTTATATATTCTTCCCTTCTTTATTGTAGATTAATTGCCCATATAAATGTGGGTTTATTTCTGGGCTCTCTATTCTGTTTCATTAATTTATGTGTCTGTTTTTATGCCAATATCATACAGCTTTGTTCTTCTTGTTCAAGATTTCTTTGATTATTCAGGGTCTTTTGTGATTCCATATGAATTTTAGAATTATTTGTTCTAGTTCTGTGAAAAAATGCCATGGAAATTTTAATAGGGATTGCACTGAATCTGTAGATTGCTGTGGGTAGTATGCACATTTTAACAATATTAATTTTCTCAATCCACAAGCACAGACTATCTTTCCATTTACTTGTGTTTCCTTCAATTTCTTTCATCAGTGTTTTACATAAGTTTTCAATGTATAGGTCTTTCATTTCCTTGGTCAAATTTATTCCTAGATATCTTATTCCTTTTGAGAATGGTATTTTTCTCTTGATTTTGGTTTCTGGTATAACATTATTAGTGTATAGAAATGCAACAATTTTGTTGCATGACCCCATAGTTGTAGTTGTTCAGTAACATGTTTAGTCTCCTGGTACTTGTAGTTTCTTTAGTTTTCTTGTAATTGATACCATTGTAGTCCAAAAAGACTTCTGACATGATTTCAGTCTTCTTTAATTTAATGAGGCTTGTTTTGTGGCCTAACATATGATCTATCCTTGAGAATGTACCATGTGCAATTGAGAAGAATGTGTATTCTGCTGCTTTTGGATAGAATATTCTGTATATATCTGTATATATCTATTAAGTCCATCTGGTCTAATGTGTTGTTTAAGGCCAGTGTTTCCCTATTGATTTTCTGTCTGGGTAATCTATTCATTGATATAGGTGGGGGTGTTAAAAGTGCCCTACTATTATTGTATTACTGCCAAATTCTCCCTTTAGGTCTGTTAATATTTGATTTATATATTTTGGTGTTCCTATGTTAGGTTCATATATACATTTGCATGGGTTTATAAGCTGGGTTGACCTCTTTGTTTATCATTATGTACCATCCTGCCGCTCTTTGTCTTTGATTACAGTCTTTGTTTTAAAGTCCACCCTGTCTGATATGGGTATAGATATACCAGCTCTCTTTTTATTTTTATTTGCATGGAATATCTTTTTCCATCCCTTCACTGTTAGTCTGCATGTGTCTTTACACTGAAGTGAGTCTCTTGTAGGCACATATAGATGGGTCTTATTTTTTTTTTTTATTCATTCATCCATTCTTTGTCTTCTGTTTGGAGAATTTAGTCCATTTACATTTTAAGTAATTATTTATAGCTACATCCTTATTGCCATTTTGTTAATTGTTTTCTGGTTGTTTTATAGTTTTTCTGTTCCTTCCTTCTTCTCTTGCTCTCTTCCTTTGTGGTTTGATGACTTTCTTTAGTGGTATGCTTAGATTCTTTTCTCATAATTTTTTGTGTATCTACTATAAGTCTTTGCTTTGTGGTTACCATGAAACTTATAGAAACAACTTATATGTGTAACAGTCTAAAGTTGATAACAACTTAAGTTTAAACACATTCTAAAGCTCTATGTTTTTACTCCCCACCATTTAATATGTTTGATGTACACTTTACATCTTTTATGTCTCCCCTAACTATTATAGTTTTAATTTTACTATTTTGTCTTTTAACTTTCATAGTACCTTTGTAAGTGATAAATCTACTACTTTACTATATATTTGTCTTTTCCAATGAGATTTTTACTTTCATAGGTTTTCTTGTTATTAATTAGTGCCATTTCTTTGTAGCTTAAAGTCCCTTTAACCTTGCTAGTACGGCCAGTTTAGTAGTGACAAACTCCTTTAGCTTTTGCTTGTCTCTTTATTTCCCTTTTGCATCTGAATGATAGCCACGCTGGGTATAAAGTATTCTTGGTTGGAAGTGTTTCCTTTCAGCACTTTGAGAATATGTTATTCCACTGTCCTCTGGTGTGCAAAATTTCTACTAAGAAATCTGACGATAACCTTATGGGGTTTCCCTTGTAATGTTACTGCTTTTCTCTTGCTGCTTTTAAGATTCTCTCTTTATCATTAACTCCTGATATTTTAATTATAATGTGTTGGTGTGGATCCTTTTGGGTTCATCTTATTTTGAACTCCCTGCACTTCCTAGACCTGGATGTCTGTTTCTTCCCTAGGTTAGGGAAATTTTCAACCATTATGTCTTCAAATAAGTTTTCTGTTACTTTCTCTCTTCTTTCTGGGACGCCTATAATGCAAATGTTATTCTGCTTGATGTTGTCCTGTAGGCCCCTTAAGTTGTCTTAATTTTTTTCTTTTTGCTGCTCTGTTTGGGTGATTCCATGCTTTGTCTTCCAGCTTGCTAATTCATTCTTCTGTTTCATCCAGTCTGTTGTTGAATCCCTACAGTGTATTTATCAGTTAAGCTATTATATTTTTGAGCTATGTGACTTCTGTTTGGTACTTTCTTTTATTATTTTTTATCTTTGTTTAAGTTCTCAGTATGTTCATCCATTCTTTCCCCATTTGGTGAGCATATTTATGACCATTACTTTGAATTCTTTATCAGGTAGATTACTTATCTACCTATCATTAAGGTCTTTTTCTGGGGTTTTGTCTTGTTCTTTCACTGAAACCTCTTCTCTGTTTCTTCATTTTGCTTGACTTTCTGTGCTTGTTTTTACGTATAAGGCAAAAGAGCTATCTCCCTCAGTCTTAAAGGAGTGGCCTATGTGGGTAATAAACTTTATTGTTCAACTCTGCCCTAGTTCTTGGTTGTCCCTCAAACATTTGTGATTCTCTAAACCACTTGATTTTCTTGATATGTCCCCATTGTTGAAGGAACGCCAAGACCTGTCAGTGTTCCAAGGAAAGGAATTTAATTGAGCACCTAGTTTCAGGATGATTGAAAGCCAGACCCTCAGACAGTAGCTTTTAAAGTATATAAACATATATAGTCCTTTGGCTCTGCAATCATAATCCCTGCTGGTCTCCAGACCAGGAGTTCTGGAGGTGTCCATTGGCCAATAGTTGCAAACATTGGGGCTCCAAATGAGTGCATAGGCTCCTTTCTGGAGTCTTGTCAATCTGTAGTGAGGCCAAGGGGGTGTACAAGGATGGTGCTTCCCTGCTTACATTCCCTGGGAGCACCGTATTAGTTTCTAGATGTCAAGGAAAACTAAAGCCTATCCCTTAGGCTAAAGCTTCAGGATAAGTATATAGGCCTTTTACACAGGAAGACTGGGGTTATGTTTCAGTCTGCTGTCTGTTCAGTGCCCTGGGAGTGGTGGACAGTCAAGAACTATCTTTCTGAATCCATGGAGTTCAAGAATGCCAGCATCCTTGGCCTCCAGGGCCAGGCCATCAAGGGACATCCCCTGTGTGGATTGGTACACCCACTGGCTTTAGTGAGGCAGCTGGAGAGTATAAGGACAGGGCATACTTGCCAGCTTCAGAAAGGCAGCAGGTAAATGTCTTGACTGGGCACACCCATGGCCTCAAGAATGCAGTGGAACAGTGTCTTGTCTATGTGCCAACTTTAGGCTGAGAGCATATTACAACTGTGCTCACCAGTCCCAGTCTGGGAATGAGGTAGTCCTGCAACCACCTGCACTCTCCTGCTTCAGCAAGGCAGCAGAATAGTGCTGTGACCACTTGCCTTGCCTGTCTTATCAAGATGGCTGGAGGGTGCCATGTCTGAGCTAACCTGTCTGTGCTACAGGGTTGGTGGAGAGTGTAAAAATAGTTATCTCCCAGGGCCCCCACCTGGCCATATTTCAAGTGACTCCTGCCACTCTAGCATAGGATTTCAAATTAGCCAATAAATGTCTTTATAGTACAGGTGTTTTCAAACTGCTGTTTTTCCTCTGGATATCAGGGCAAATGAGATAGCATGTGAACCCTTTAAAAGGGTCAGCCCTGTTGGTTTTCTAAGCCAGAAATTTGGGGGGCTCATCTCTCTTGTACAGATCCCAGGGGCTGGAGCATCTGATGTGGGGCACCAACCCCTCACTTCTCTCGGAGAAGTGCCAGACTGGTGAGATCCCTCCTACTCTGGGTTGCTACACCAGCAGTGGGGTTTTTGGTGAGACTATGTCTCTGCCTCTCTTATCCATCTCAATGTGGTCTTTTAGCCTTTGTTGTGGAGAACAGTTAATATAATTTTCAGATCTTTTTCAGAGGGAAATGATCCATATGAAGCTGTGGATTTGATGTGTCCATGGGAGGAAGTGAGTTCAGGATCTTCCTATACTGCCATCTTGCAGAAGTCCAAAGACTTTTGTTTTGAAGACAAAATGAGTTTTAACTCAATGGAAATCACAGTAAAATCTCAGCCACTGTAATCAGTGACTGCATTAAAAGTCTCTAGAAGTATGCCAACTTCATGTGAAGCCATAATTCAGCCAGGATTACAAAGAAACACTATCCACTTTGCCTGTGGCCATTCTGACATTTTACAATGTAAAATTATAGATCAAGGCAATCATCTCTAATATGTTACACACAAATATACACACATAAATATATACACATAGAGTGATTTTTCTCCTGTGACTATATAATAAACAGAAAGCTTTTAGTTTACTCTAGGGTAAGGTCTAGCAAACACATAAAAAAATATTAAATTTTTCTGATTATAAACATAATAGTGTTCCCCAAATATTCAGTGACTAGTTAAACAACTGTGGTCCACCCCTATAAGGAATACTATGAAGTTGCCAAAAAAGAATAAGATAGATTTATATGTTATATGATAAGATATATGACATATATAATAAATCCTCTTGCATGAATAAAATGAAGACATATGTGTATATATACTGGCATATACATAAACATTTTTTTCATGGAGAATATACAAGACACTTTTGATTGGAGGGATAAGGAGATATTTACTTTTGGTTATATATATATTTTCTATTCTGTTTGAAATTCTTTTTTTTAAAGATTTTATTTATTTATTTGACAGAGAGAGACACAGCAAGAGAGGGAACACAAGCAGGGGGAGTGGAAGAGGGAGAAGCAGGCTTCGCATGGAGCAGGGAGCCCGATGTGGGGCTCGATCCCAGGACCCTGGGATCATGACCTGAGCTGAAGGCAGATGCTTAACGACTGAGCCACGCAGGTGCCCCTCTGTTTGAATTTCTAATTATATGCTTTAAAAATAATGCCAGTAAGAATATTTCAGTGACAAGGTTATAAGGAATATTTTCTTTATTTTTGCTCTGTATTAAAAAACTTATATGATATTTTAAAATGAATCATCTCTAAAATAGATTATATAAAAGTAATTCATGTTGTAAAAAATTTGAAAGCACTAAAAAAAGCCTTAAAAAACCTTGTAATTCTCTAGCTCAACAATAACCACTGTTGAATTTTTGGTGTCCAGTTTGTGAAGTCTTTTCTCACCTCAGCTTTGGGGAAAGTAGAAAGATTCTTTACATTCTTTTAGGTGGAGGGGCCCAGAACAGCATTATGAGTTGTTCTGCTATATATCTTCCTGGACACCCTCCATCAGCAAAGTGTTTTTGATTGCTAGGATGCTGTTGGAGCAGCACAGGATATATGTAACATTTCTCAAAACTGGACAGGTCTTCCTTCCTGGTATTGCTCCCTGAAACTCATGAACCCTGCACCACTTCATAATAGTATCTGGAATCTCATTATAGAGACCTTGTGATCTCCATGGAGTTGGAAGCAAAAGTAGCATCATGATGCTCTACAATTATTATAGTGTTTGTACCAAAATAGTTTCTGGAGGGCTCAGAAATGCTCTGTTTTCTGAACATAGAAATGCTTCCCTACAAGGTACTTGTGCCTTAGAATTTCTTCAAATCTAAGGAAGTTGAAATAAGAACATAGAGAGGTGATATACTTGGTATTATTTCTTAGGTAATTGACTTATAGATTATAATACCTTTCAGTACTTTATTTATTGAGGATTATTGTGTGAGGATGGGTATTAACTCTCTCTTCCATGCAAACATTTAGGTGTTACCATTCATCTTTTAAGTACCTTATCCTCTTTTCAACAAATTTAAGAATTTTCCCACCTTTGTTGTTGCTGTTCTTGAAAATAAGATAATAATGATAATAATTATTTTTATTATGGCTAATGTTCACTGATTGATTTTATGGGTTGGGCAGTTTACTTATACTATTTTTATTTAATTCTCAAAATCTCACTCTTCTGGTTGTTGTTGTTATTGTTATTTTATATATGAGAAAACCCAAACTTAGAAATGTTGAAAAACTTGTCAAATGTCACAAATTCATTAACAGGCAGATAAGACTCACATTTACCTTGGACTGATTGAAACCTCCCTTAAGATCATTTTTTCAGAGTAGGTTTACATGACTTCTTACTCGGAAGTGCAAACCATGCCCAGAGCTTTCTTTTTTGCTTTCTTATCTTTCTATTACTGTGTGTGTGTGTGTGTGTGTGTGTGAGAGAGAGAGAGAGAGAGAGAGAACTCCAAATAAAATGTTATAAAATTTCTTTCTCTAGGACTCCATTTTCCTCACCTTTAAAATAGATAGCACCTACCTCAGAGATTTATTATGGGGACCAAATGAGATAATACAAGTGAAAGCACTTAGTACACCTAAAATAAAACATTATCATTATTGCTATACATGTTTCCCTCCTTTGCATAATGGATGTGTTCTAGAGAAGGTGATTATGGAAATATATAGGCTTAACTTCTATTATCAAATCACAGAGCAATTACATTATAAAATCATAGAAAAAGATTCCTAACAGATTGTGATGAAGACTTGATGTAAGGCAGGGGTTTAGGTGAAGGTTGTCTATGAGTGTTATACTGGAAGCAGTCTGTGTGTTGGCATCACTTCTAGAGCCTCTTGTCTCCCTCTCCTCAGCCTCCTTGTTCTGGTAATTCCTGAATCTACTCCATCAGTTTCCAGAGATTATTTCATTCTTTTCTTTTAGCTGGTTTTGAGGTCCAGTGGAATTTGTATGAAACAATACCTGACAGCCCTATCCCACACATGATATAAAATAGTTAGAAAATTTGAGATTTACAATTAGATAAATTCATTAGTAACCTACTTACTTTGTATGTTTGATTATGATTCATCATATTCATTATATTGAAAGCCTTCTGGGTCAGGAACCACGTCTTCTACCTTCTTGGAAACCCTATACTTACTAATGAGTCCTATAAATAAAATGAAACTTTAAATAGTACTGACTTCACCTTCAACTCATAACTAAACCGGACTCTGGGCTTGAAGTGCTATTTTCTTTCTCTAGTCTCATCAGACATGAGTGTGTTATGTTACTGACTGAGGCCAAGCTATATGCTCCCACAATTCACTTCTTTTTAACAACCAGCTGCATCTTGGTGCTTGCTTTTTCATGAAGAACTAGAACTTATGCTTAAATTAATGCCTCAGTTCTTCCTCTCTCAGGACATCCTTTTTTTATGGAAAATATTCAGAAAGAATGGAATTTTAAAAATAGACCATCTGTTGCTCAGATCCTGAGAAAAGCAATGATGTTTGAAAACACTAGGTTCAACTAATCAGGAGCATAAAAGCCTTATTAAATGTATTAGCTTTCTTATGCTTAAAGCTCAGGTAGGAAACAAGATCCAACCCTAGCATGCCAACAGGTATCAAGTGAGAGAGGTTGACAAAGTCTATACTCTTATGAAGTAGCTTGGACACATCAGCTAGAAGTATTCCTTATAAATTCTAAGAGGAAACCTTGTTCCAGATTATTTTACACATGATTGCAGCCTGGGAAACCGCCAGATAGCCTCCCTGGTTCTAGACCAATTCAAACAAGGTAAATTTATATCTCATTTAATATTTTGTCATAAGCAGACTATAGGAGCTACTCGAGATCACCTTTATTTTACTACTCGTTCATATTTCCATAGCTGTCCTCTATTCCCATTTCACGAACATTCATCCATTTATTTATTATACAATAAATACCAAGTACCTTAGGAGAATGGGTAGATAGACATATGATAGATAGTTGATAAACTGATAGATGGGTAAATAGATAAATAGCTAACTGGATTAAATATGTATGAATCATGACCTTAAGAAATGGCTAAGGAAGGAAATTCCAGATGCAGAAGTACTGAAGAATAGATGGGATTTCAAAATATGGAAAGGAAAGAGAAAGCATTACAAGCAGAATAAACCACATGAACAAAAAGGTCATCATGCATTGGGTAAAGCAAATCATTTAGTTTGTGAAAGGGAGTAGCAAGAAATAAAATGGATAATTTTTAGGTAAATTAGGACTAGATTAACAGGGGAACTTAAGTGCCAACCAAAGAACATTACTCTGTCAAGAATATAACTCCAAAGAAAGTTCAGTAAACAACCCACTAGCATCGTAATTTCAGTGAAGAGTAACCTGTCACAGCCTCTGAGGTTTTGGACATCATAGGGAGATGCTACATTAGTGGTAGATAAAAGGTCTTCATATCTAATGAGTCTTACTCCAGCTGAGATTAACATGCTTCATCTATTGAGGTTAATCACATCACATGACTTAAGAATCTCATCAGCGCCTAATCACATCAGCATTGGTCCTTCATTCTCAACAAATCCTATAGAGTTGTTTAAAGGCTGATGGTGAGTCTGGCTCAGATGAGAGAGGTGAGTATCTGTGTACATGTAAAATATTTGTAAAAAAGTTTGACATAAGCTGTCATTTGACCTTGAATAGAGCCAATATTTCATTAAGGATTGGTTACTCACCTATATTTAGTTCTGGTTTTCCCTATGATATAAATAGTCATTTCAGTGTATTTGGAACCCTGAGATATCCTTTAAGGTCCACTCCTAAATGCGTAGAATTCTTTGGTTCTAGACATCATAGAAATGTCCTTTTTCACAACACTTCCCATCTCCTTCCCTCTTTATTGCTCACTATTGCACTTACTGACTTGTAATATACTTAATATTTTATGTGTGTATTTGTTTATTTTCTGCCCTTCCCCTCCAAATACTAGCTCTTTGAAGATAACGACTTTTTGTATTTGTCTAATTTGTTTACCTCAGAACCTAGAACAGATACTTGTTGGAAGGCCACTTTTGAAAATGAAAGCAAAATATAGAAGAATTGTAAGCAAATATTAACTGGAGTATGGGGGGAAAAAGTTTTCTAACTAAAGCCTCCCTCCAAAAATTCATATATCATATAATTTGAAAATACCATCAACTAATAACTTCATGAACTCATTTTCTATAGAACTCAAAGCACTTTCCAAAATGCACCTATTTGCTTTCTTACTGTTATTGAAATAACGGTCTCATTCTTTCCATTTTATACAGATGGAAATCATGGCAAAGAGAGACGCTCTGGGATACAGCAAATGAATTCAGGGCCTCTGACTCCAAGGGCTAGGTTCTATACACTATTTTATACCAGTTTGTATTTTACAAGCAATAGGGGTTTAGTGCTGAATTGCATAATATACTAGAATTTGAAACCAATAAATAATGCTATTAGCTTATGGCCTCTCTACTAGTAGACAGTCTTCTCACAGAAATGATGAAACAAACAAAAATAAAATAAAGAGCAATATAGAAAGAAGAAAGGTGAACACCTTTGAAAGCTAAACATGGTCATTTTAAAGTTTAATTTTAAAATCCAGATTGTTCTTTTTCATCATAATTGTATTGTATCTTACTGGCAGAAAGGAATGAGATTTAGTATACTATGCAAATGAGAGTAGATCCACCACAGCTGGAGCTTCTCTTTCCTCAGAGCCTCCTTTATCCTGAAAATATCTTCTGGATTAAAACTCTTATTTGATAAATCATATTTTTCAATATAAAAATCCAAACTATCAAAGTACTAAAAGAAAACATTCGTAAATCCTTTCATAATCTTGGCATGGGGAAGGGCTTTTTACCTATGACTCAACATCTAGAAGCCATAATTGAAAAGATTGCATTAAAAAAACCCTTCTGTATAGCAAAAATATATGCACCATAAACAGTATTTTTTAAAAAGTAAACTATGAAAGATATTTGCAGTATTTTCATGTAGATAAAGGAATTTGCAATATTCATATGGATGAATGAATTATCTCCTCAATGTATAAATAGCAAGAAATCAATAAGAAAAAGACCAAGAATCCAACAGAAAGAAGTAAAGGAGATGAACAGACACATTTAGAAAAATTAACACCCAAATTATCAAGCACATTAAAAGATGCTCAGAATCACTCATAGTAAGGAAAATGCAAATTAAACATATAGTGAGATATCATCTTTTACCTATATAATTGGCAAAAATCCAAAGTCTAAAAAGACACTATTTTGTTGAGGCTGGGGGTAAAGGGATACTTTCACTTATTACCAATGGGACTGCTCATTAATACGACCCTTCTGGAAATCAATTTGGCAAAATTTCTCGAAATTTAGGATGAATGTAACCCTTCAAACCAGCAATTTTACTTCTGAGAATTTATCCTGCTGAAAGCCAACACATCTACAAAATGATTAATGTACAAAGTTTTTCACTGGAGCATTGTTTGAAATCACGAAAACTGTTTATAAGTAGGGACTGGGAGAATAAACTACGACACATTTAAGTAATGGGATACTGCACAGCTGAATAAAAAGTTAAGGTAGCTCTCCCTGTTTTGATATGGAAAGATCTCCAAGATATACTGGAGAATGTAAGATTGAGATGCATTGAAAAATGTGAGATTGACCAATTCAAGAATAATCTCTCTCGTATGAAAGTGAAAATGAAAGTTTCACGGCAATGATAAAATGGTTCCTGAGCTCCCCCATCTTGTAGCCACTGGTGCAACTAACATTTCAGCAGATGTGGTAAACCAGTATTTGGCTTCCTTGGGACTCTATCACACTGAGCCATAAAATGCTTCAGGTTTTTCCCTCCCCAGTTCAATAGCATTCTTACGATTTTATTAAATAGCTGCTCCCTTCTAGGCCCAGTGGAGTTACTAGTCAAATCTAAAATGACATTAAAATGTTGCAATCATGGCATTATTAACAATAGCCAAATTATGGAAAGAACCCAAACATCCATCGACTAATGAATGGATAAAGAAGATGTACCCAGCCATCAAAAAGAATGAGATCTTGCCATTTCCAACAATGTGGATGGAGCTAGAGTGTATTATGCTAAGCAAAATAAGTCAGCCAGAGAGACAAATACCATATGATTCCTCTCATATGTGGAATTTAAGAAACAAAACAGATGAACATAGGGGAAAGGCAAAAAGAAAAAAAAAAAAGAGAGGGAGGCAAACCATAAGAGACTCTTTTTTTTTTTTTTTTAAGATTTTATTTATTTACTTGACAGAGAAAGACAGTTAGAGAGGGAACACAAGCAGCCGGAGAGGGAGAGGGAGAAGCGGGCTTCCCGCCGAGCAGAGAGCCGATGCAGGGCTCGATCCCAGGACCCTGGGATCATGACCTGAGCCAAAGACAGACGCTTAACCAACTGAGCCACCCAGGCACCCCAAGAGACTCATAACTATAAAGAACAAACTGAGGGTTTCTGGAGGGGAGGTGGACAAGGGATGGGCTAAATGGGTGATGGGGATTAAGGAGGGCACTTGTGATAAGCACTGGGTGTTGCAAGTGATGAATCACTAAATTTTACTCCTGAAGCTAATATCACACTACATGTTAGTTAACTAGAATTAAAAAAATAAAAAATAAAATGTTGCAATCATGAACTTGTTGGGATAAATTCCATTTAAAAGCCCAGGATGAGGGGTGCCTGGGTGGCTCCACTGGTTAAGGGGCTGACTTTTGGTTTTGGATCAGGTCATGACCTCATGGGTCATGAGATCAAGCCCTAAGTCACGCTTGGTGCTCAGAGGGAAGTCTGCTTGAAGATTCTCTCCCTTTGCCTTCTCTCCCTGCTTGCACTCTCTCTTTCTCTCTCTCTCAAGTAAGTAAGTAAGTAAAAAAATAAATAAATCTTTAAAAAGTAAAAGCCTGGGGTGATTCTCCATATGATCTACTTTCCATGTGTTGAATGGAGATCTGGTTACCCACCTGTCGCTGTATAAGAAGACAACACATTTCTATGGGAGTTTAAATGTATGAGATTATTAAAAATAATGAGTATAATATATTCATTTGCTAGATAATATCTATCCAGATTCTAAGGTACTCAGGTGGTATAATCAGTATGCATAAGATTATTAACATGAGGCAAAAATACAGCATCAGGCTGATGATGTATGCTGAATACTCGGGGGTTCCTAAAGGAGAAGCCTATATAAACAGTATATTATAATTAATTATAAGTTTAATAACAACAGCCTAATTTTTGTATAATAAGCAACACATTTACTCACTGGTCAGAAATTACAGCCTTAGTCGAACAAGCTGTTTCCCCAAAGGTTTCCTCATTTACAGTCAGAGTGTTATCTGGAACAATCTGTAAAAGCTCCTAAATTTGACTCCCCATTTCTTTTGTCCTTTTATTTTTTTGGTAAACAGATAACTGATGAGTTATCCATTCTGTGTAAGAATTTCTTCCTCTGAGTTGTTACTTATTTCAGGCAATTATTTAAAAACATGGAGAAAAAAAAAAACATGGAGGAATGTAGGGAGGAAGTACTGATTGATTGATTCTTTACTAATAAACATCTGACATGTTCTGGGTATTTTGCTAGCATTAAAGATACAGAGATAAAGAAACAGTGCCTGCCCTCAAATATTTCAGTCTTTTGGGGAGAAAGGAAAGTAAAATCCAACTAATTATGACATAGGATGATAGCTGCTATACTTGAATTCAGCATAAATGGCTATGTGAGAACAAGGCATGGGACCCTAACCTTTAATGAGAAGGCTCAATAACAAGTTTAGAGGAGATGATGCCTGAGCTAAAACTTGTGTGATGGGAGGAGTTGATCAGGCAAAGACTAGGGAGGATGGAAAGAAATACCAGGTCATGGTAACAGCAAAAATACAAATTATAAAACTAAAATTTTTTTTAAATTACAGAGAAAGGTAGAGTATAATCTACTCAGGGAACCACAGGTGGTTCCTGACAGAGTACCAGGTGATGTTTGGAAATAGCAGGAAATGAGGTTCCAGAGGTGGGTAGGGCCCACCCAGGTTGTGATGGAAGCACCACGTTAGATAAGATGGTCAGGGAAGGCTGAGACCTGGATGAAGAAAAAGAGCCAGCCATGTAAAGCTCAGGGAGAAGAGCATTCCCATCAGAGAAGAGCACTCAGTGTGCAGATAAGTCTATTCCAAAGAGTGGTTAAAGAGCTAGGGGCACTGATTCCTGGATGTCAGAGATGAGCAGAACAATTCCAAATACTATTCCCCTGACTATTATCTAATCTCTTTTGTTGTCTCTGGAACCATAGCTCTTTCCCATCAATGAATTCATTCAGTCCCTGTAATCAACTGTGATTAGTGTTGTTTAACATCAATCTTTTCTACTTTTTTTCAAAGAAAGATACCAATCAGTTCTGCACACCCCTGCTTGTTCAAAGCAGCACCTCTCCTGCTGACTTACCGTTCTCTTAATCAAAAGGGCAGGAGGAAGCAGTTGGGATTCACTTTTCTTTTTTTTTCTTTCAAAGTACACAAATGTCAACTTCCTCGAGGATGTTTGGCATAGCTGAGTTCAGTCATGTAATGTACAAAGTCAGCTGCATCAAAAGGCTGCAGGCTGCCCACTGCTAAAATGGAGGGAGAAAAGGAAACCAAGGGCTTCTCTGAAGTGTGAATGAGTGCATAGGCCACTGTCACATGTGTATTTACACTGAGGACATGCTGAGCTGACAAGGGAGTTTAGGAAACGTAAACCTCTACCACTATACTTCTCTGTTTTCACCTTCAAAACTCTGGAGCGGCATTTTCTCCCTTTCCTATTTTTACAGTTGCACCTACAATCCAAGTAGTTTTCATATAGCTTTGTCACAGTCCGAAGCCATGGCCATTTATATGTATTTAAAAATTATTTTCACTACCAGTCCTCCAACATTTGGCTGAAGGGTCTAATTCTCCTTGCCTCTATAGACTTCAAAGTGTTAGCCCCTAGAACAGGCACCTGCACCAGGTTGTTCGTTCAATTCATTCATTCATTCATTCATTCATTCAATTATCTTACTCTTTTAACACATCACTAACCACGATGTGGCTTTAATATGACAAGCCCTTGTCAATAATGTTCCCTGGAAGATGCTTCTAACAGTCAGAAGCAGAATGTAAGTTTTCCAAAGAATCTATTATCTTATTTTTTTAAAAGATTTATTTATTTTAGAGAAAGAGAGAGAGTGTGTACATGAGCAGGGGGGAGGGGCAGAGAGAGAAGGAGACAAGCAGACTCCCCGCTGAGCAGGGAGCCCGATGCCAGGGCTCGATCCCAGATCCTGAGATCATGACCTGAGCTGAAACCAAGAGTGGAATGTTTAAAACAATTGAGCCACCGAGGCGCCCCAAGTTTATTATCTTTAACTATAACTTAACTGAGTTTCAGAAATAGGTAAAATGTCTGGAAGTAATATTTATGCACATGTCTAAACTTGCACACACATTCCCATCAAGCACAAAAATCATCATTTATGGTTATGGTCCATAAACAAAGTTACAACTTTGTTGTTATTTAATATTTGTAACAATGTTGAGCTGGTGATGGTTCACAAATAACATTCTGTGCAACCTCATTATTGTTCTAATGTGAACACTTAAGTTATGAGGAGGTATAAGGTCACATAGCTCAGAGTTGCATCCAGAACTAGAATTCAAGCTCCAAATTCCTAATCGAGGAACTTCTATTTTACATGACCATTTATTAGGTAGGGATAAGGAGTAGAAAGGAGGAGAACACAAAGTCTTAGGGTCACCAATATGGAGGGACAAGGAGAGATATGAGATGCTATAACTAAACAAAACAAACCCTGATCTAGAGACACACTCACTTGAAATGCCTCTGAATTTCTGAGAAGAACACAGGAGAAAGGTATATATGGAATCACTTTTATATGGAATAAATTGATACATCATTCCCTCTTTCCATGTGTTTTAAAAAAATCTCTTTGAGTAATGTTTCCCAAACTTCCCTGATCATGCCAATCGACTAGGTTTCTTACGTCAGATACAAATATGGAGACTGTTCATGGAAGTTTCTGATTCTCTGTCTGAGGTCGGATCCAGAAATGTGCATATTTCACAGGCAACCTTGATGATTCTTAGAATCAAGGACACACTTGGAAACGCTGTCCCAGAGAAAGCTTTGCAACAGCAGCTAAAAAATACTTCATTCCTAATGAATCATTGCATGTCAACATGGTAAGCAGGTGCACACTCTCAGAACAAAACTACAAACTCATGTTCCTTTAAAATAACTTTAGATATATTTACTGAGTTGTAGGGCTTTTAGCAATAGCAAAAAGCCAAATGGAGCTCTTAACTAGCTCACTCCCACTGAAGCATCAACTTCTAACACCCAAATATCAATCTCTAATTAATTAAAAAAAAAAAGCCTGTGCTCCGTAAACATCCTTAATTGTAAACAGAGTTTCTTTTTTGTTGTTGTTTTTAATTGTCTGTCAATCTGGTGGATCAAATTACTAATTTCTATCCTTTTGGAGGTGATCTTCAGAAAAATCAGTCTGCTTTTGTTGCATCCCAGACATATTAAGAATAGTAAAAGAAGAAAACATACCAAACGAAAATAACTGAGAATAGAAACCTCTACACTTGAGCCCAGTACCCCTCCTGCTCAGTGAAACATCTGTCTTTCACCTTTTTGAAACTCAGAAATAAGCCCTTTCACATCATCTCACCTCTCTCGATGAGTTATTCTCTTTCCTTCCAAATTCTGGCTGAGACAAAACTCTTCTGCTCTTCCAACTACCTTTTAGAAAAAGGCACAGTCAGGAAACACTGTCTAACATGAGCTCTCTTCCTTGTGTCTTTCAGTCAGACTCTTATTAAACGGATACTAAGCAAACCAACCAAAAAAACAAAAATACTCCTGTCACTTCTTTTGCAATAATTCCACAATCTTGAGGAAAATTGAATTTTGGGGAAAAGAACGGTCCATGCCTTCTTATAAGCATGAGAGGGAGGGGCAATGACTGTAAAGAATGTCTTTTAATTGTGGTTGTACTGTAGTTATATTAAGAATTGCACAATTAATTCCCACTATCAAATTAAACTGGTAAACGGGCCTAGATTAAAAACACAAGTTTACTCTGCTCATTTTCCTCAGTTATATACAAAGTAATAATAAATTCAGTTTGCTATCACAACTGTGTTGCTACTTTGGAGGGAAAAAGTATTTTTCTGTTTCTCAATATTATATAACGAGATGATCAAGCCCACGCTCAGTGATGTATGTATTTGTAGGGGTGTGGATGCTGCTAAAATAAGCACCTAGTTTAGTAGACTATTTCCCTTAGAAACTTGCAGCACAATAATTTTTTTCCAACTGCGAGAGGGTGTGTCTCTCGAGTGGGGTAGAGGCTAAGAGACAGAGAGTGGTACAGCCTGCAGCAGGAAATGCACCTGTCAGAATCCAGGAGGATCAGACAGTATCAGAACAGCATTAGACAGTGCCTGGAGGTAGCGGCGAGGTAGGGACTCTCGAGGCACAGCTGAAAGACTATAGATGGTAGGTAGCCATGGCTTTAAGAGCCCGTCTCCACTGGCCACAACAACATTGGCAGTCAACATTTGCAAGGTCTCTTTAATTATGCCAGTGACCAGAGCTGGCCTCCTAGATTAGGCTAGAACGACAACTGACAAGCTGCCCCTAGCCTCCTTTGGGACTCCAATGATAAAGCCGTCGCCACAGCAGCAGCAAGAGCAAAAGCAAGAGCAAGAGCACAGCTTTGACCTGCAGTTCTTGCCCATCAAAGAGCTTGCCCTGTCTGCTCCCACTGACAGGCAGATAAATACAGAGATCTGTCGGCAAGTACATATTTATGTATATCGACGGCTTCTTCATACAGACCTACAGAGAATGCATAACAACTTCCAGGGGTGTAACACATTCACCCACTAATGGGGTGAGACCCATTACTCACAAATGGGTGAAAAGAAGCATCAATATTCAGGTCTTAACCCCAGTTTGTGGGCAGAAACCTGTCATTCCATTGCAGGCTGATAGGTCTCCTATTCAGACAGTCCTTGTTTAATTTTCTAAACACCCTTCCTCTAAATGGTGCTACTCTACACTGTGCAGACAGACAGGTTTGACAAGCCGAGCCATCAATTTCGCATTCCCTATGCCAACCCCTGGGAAAAATTAGGCCTAGTATGTATCTGGGACTGCTGGCTGGGGAGGCAAGAGAGTTTGATACTTAGGAGGTATTTTTTACATTAGAGAGTCAAAACTTCAGGGAGGGTTGTCCCTGTTCAAAATACATGAAATCAGGGGAGCCTGGCTGGCTCAGTCAGTAGAGTATGTGATTCTTGATCTTGGGGTTTTAAGTTTAAGCCCCATGTTGGGTGTAGAGTTTACTTCAAAAAATGCATGAAATCCAGAGTGTCCAAGAATGTATACCGGTGGTCTACCATGGGGCCACCAGTATATATTATGCTAACCCCAAAAGATAGAAAAGTAAGGCATGGTCTTATCTAAAAGGAGCTCTGAGTAGGCAAGAAAATACTCAAATAACTATAGTATAAAATGGTGTACTTACTTTAAGAATAGAACACAGCAATAGGTACACACAATTTTTGGTCAACGGAAAGTTGAATATAGATGTGATATATTGGCCAAATTATTACTCTTCAAGAAGTGTCAATACTGTCCAAAGAAAGGCCAACTGGGAACATGATTCATAATGATGGGTAAACTAGGCACACAGCAAAGGACAAGTTAATGAGCATTGTTTCTCATAACAAAGTATGAGCATACCCTTGGGATCTCTGAGACTGCCTCCAGGTGAAGACAAAGCTTGGAATGGTCTTGAGATTTCTGCTAGCATATAGTCTTTTGGTACTGATCTGGTTGAACTGAAGAAGGAAGGGAGAAAATGAAAGGAAATGTTTTTATTGCTATTCAGGCAGTGAAAGCTAGGAACTATATAGAACCTTCCCCCTGAGGGGAAAAAGCACAGAGATAGATGGAACAAAACCAAAACCAAACCAAACCACTACCACCACCCACCACCACAACAAAAAAAACCCCAAAAGAAACTTCCTCCTGAACCCCCCTGAGCAGATCAGAACTTTATGATATTTGAGATTTCCTGCAGATTTGTGCATATCTAGGACTCACAAATGGGAACCCAGAGGAGTTTGTGTGTCCCCTGAGTTTATTCCCTGAGCAGTCAAACTTCGAGAGCTTAATTACTGTTGTTCAGGGATATAATGAAGCCCTCACTGGTCAGAGGCTTGAGTGACCCTGAGGGTCCATTCCCCAATCTGGTTTTGCCTTATAAATAGTAACCAACTTCACTTAAAATCAAACCAAAAGGTAAGGAGGACCCTACAGTTAGGAGATATTTTCCAGTTAAAGTGATGGTTAGGTGGGACTAGGGTTAGGGCTGGTAGGGAAGAGACAAGGAAAGTGCTGTTAATGTGTTTTTGAAATATCTGCCCGCCCCTTCCAAAAAATCTCTGAGTTTTGATTGCTCTACATCTGAATGACCACGATTTCCTTCAAGCTGGCATCTCTGACTAGACTCATTCCTCTCAAACCACTCTGCACACTATAGCCAGGTCAACTCCTAAAACACTGCTTTCATTACTTTTGCTTGCTCAATTATTCAGCAAGGCCTTATTGAGTTTTAATTGTACAACTGTATGTTCTCATCACCCACAAAGAATAAATTCTGGATTCCATCTGCCTTTCTAAATTCATATCTTAATTTTCACAAACATTTATCTCATCTCTAATTTCATTACTTCTTGTGAACACCAACTTCATTCTCACTGCCATGCCTTCTTCCAGTTTGAAAGTTTTCTTCATTCTTACTACTTCCCTATTTTCTGACATCACACCATGGCAGTCCATCTCTCATTCCCCCTAAAAGACCCTTTTCCCTCCATTCTTCAATGCTCAGCTTATACATATTCTTATATGTATACATATACATATATACATATACATACATAGCTAAAGCTCTCCCTTTACTATGAAGCCTTCCACGTTCTAGTAGAGGCCACACCGATGAGAATTCTTATAGCATTGACTACCTTTCTTTATTGCTCATTTTGGTGCATAATAATAGACTAGTAATTTCCACTTAATTAGTTTTAGGATCTAATTACTAATCTTTGCCACAAGACTATACAAACTATAAGCTCCTTTTAAGCAGGTATTGTATCTTTGATAATCAGTAACACTTTTAACAGATACTAATTAAGATTATCATCATACTTGTTTCTAAATTTAAATTGTATCTCTTCCCTTTTTTATTTTTATTTTTTTGTTTTTTAAAGATTTTATTTACTTATTTGACAGAGAGATAGAGAGAGCACAAGTAGGCAGAGCAGCAGGCAGAGGGAGAGGGAGAAGCAGGCTGAGCAGGGAGCCCGATGTGGGGCTCCATCCCAGGACCCTGGGATCATGACCTGAGCTGAAGGCAGCCGCTTAACCGACTGAGCAACCCAGTCACCCCTCCTCCCCCTTTTTTAAGAGTCAAAAAAAATAGTGACAATAAAGGGGACACAATAAATATATCAACATATAATGGTTAATAATGGTTAGTGGTCTTTACTGGCTGCAACAATGTTGCATTTTGCTGTTCTCCTTCTCACATGTGATATTTACTATTGGGCACACTCTACACTAATGCCAACCTTGCCCAATTAAATTTCACATTAATTACGATTTGGATGTTGATAGCACCAACCTAGAGGCAGAGCAGCTATAGGGCAACTGAGACCAAGTTCAGGACATAAAATCTCTGAAAATTCATCAAGAAGCTAAGATAAGGGCCATTGTGGGAAGCATAGCAAATGGTAAAACACGTAGTTGAATGCTATTTCTTACAGGTAGGGCTTGGTATCAGCGTTCACTTATTATTATTGATATAAGCATATTTATCTCAAAATATAATAAATACAGAAAGGGGTATGTGAACATGATATGAAGATCAAAATCAAGGTTAGAACCAAGGACATCAGATTAAATTGTGAATGGATAATGAATCACTTGTAAGATTAAAATTCAAATTTCAAATGGGAAAAGGGAATAGATAGAAGCATAAAGAACACAGTTCTAAAGATGGTGCTCATGGTTCCATGAAGGAAAAAATGAAGCAGATAGAGGGGTAGGCCTATTATATTTACTGGATATGAGTACTGAGAGTTTTAAATCAGGCAAGAAGACAAAAATAGGGCGCCTGGGTGGCTCAGTTGTTAAGCGTCTGCCTTCGGCTCAGGTCATGATCACAGGACCCTGGGTTCGAGCCCCGCATTGGGCTCCCTGCTCTGCAAAAAGTCTGCTTCTCCCTCTCCCACTCCCCCTGCCTGTGTTCCCTCTCAATGTGTCTCTCTCTGTCAAATAAATAAAGAAAATCTTTAAAAAAAAAAAAAGACAAAAATAACTAGCAGAGTTTGGACTGGAAAACTGAAAATAATAATCAGGGATAGTGAATACAGTGACCTAGGTAGACAATGAGGGCAGCAGTTAGAACATCAGGTAGCCAGGACTAGGACCTAAGGGAAGAGGCTGGAAGTAGAACATTCATTCATTCATTCATTCACTCATTCGTCCCACATTTATTTATTGAACTGATACAATAATTTATTGAGCTATAATGGTGAACTGATCAATAGATTTGGATTAGACTGCGCTTAACAGAATCTATAGTTTAGTAAGGACTTTAGTGATAGATGAGAGCAACAGCAATGAGTAGGTAATAGGAGTGAGTCCAGCATCTGAGTAATTCTGCATCAAGTACTTGAAACCAGTGTTAAGGCTAAACTTAGAACCAAACCCACTGCATCCAAAGTATGAATTCTTCATATGTTCTCTACTTAAGAAGACATTGAGATTAACATGAAGGTGAAGCTTAAGCCCACAGCTAGGGTAAGCAAGCCTTCCTAGGAGGATGGAGTATGTGTGTGTGTGTGTGTGTGTGTGTGTGTGTGTGTGTGTCTGTGTGTGCGTGTGTGTTTATATGTGGGCATGCACATACTTGTTGTGTAAGTTTTTCCCTAATAGGTCTTAACCATGACTTTACAGGAAAGGAATAAATGATGAGGAGGATGATAATGGTGATTATGACAGCAGCTAATGTTTACTGAATGCTTCCTGTATACCAGATATTGGTTGAAATATTTTACATTCATTAGATCATTTACTCCCCACAATAATTTTATGATGATGGTATCATCATCCCCATTTTACAGATTAAGACACTAACGCACCCAGAATTAGTTTTTCCAAGCTCACACAGCTAGTGAGTGGTAGAACCGAGGCAGTCTGCCCTCTTAATCATGCTGCTATGCTGCCTAAATCCAGAGGAACAAGAGAAGAATTGTACTATCTCAGATCAGAGCTTGTCTATGTCTACATAATATCTTTTTACATTTCCATAAATATAAATGATTTGAGGATACTCTTACTAGAGCAGTAGCCCTTCTCAGAAATGTTTAACAATGGCATATTCTGTTGTTCAAGGATAAAATGAAAGTATAGTGGTAACAGATGAGAGAGATTTGGCTCTCATGGACTTTAATTTTTACTATACTATTTAAGCAATAAAGAAATACTGTGCTGAAGTAGTAGAACAATAGGCCGGTCAATATGGAAAGTGACAATTTTAGTTTCAGTCAGTTACGATGTGTGGGTTCGGCTCTCTACCTTTGCATCCTCCATTTCTCTATAGGGTAACATAAGAGTTAATAAGATGACTATAGAACACATTTACCTTATGAGGACTCATAAGTTCTATTCTTACTGTGATTTTCTTAGCCGTGATAATTCTGCTGGAATTTCTTATTAAGACAGCATGATGAATCCCAAGCCCAGGAATGAGAGTGACCAAATAAAATATCAGCACCCTACTGGCTGCAGAAGTTTGGACTCCAGTGTCCAGTTTTGTAGTGACTACTCTTGACAAAGTTGATTGTTAACATAGGGCTATGAACATGAAATCTTCATTAAAAAACAAACAAAAAAATCCACACTTAGCTTTGACTCTTTCTTTTTTGGTTTCCTGGAATCAATTCTAAAGCATCAGACACATTCAAGTCAATTATTATTGCTTCTAATTCTCAGCTTGACTATATCTTAAGACAAAATGTCCCCTTTAGACATCTAGGGAGTTACTTTCATGGGGCACTGTATAACCTATATCGTCCCAGGTACTAAGACTATTCAGTACTATTATTTTCATAAGTGATCTGCGTCAAAACAGAAAGGAGGGGGGAAAGTAGGGCAAGGACTTATTGGCTGTAAACCCGGCTGTTAGGGGCTAAGTCTAAAATCCCTACTTTCTAGCCTCAACATGCTAGAAGATCCCAACCTTAAATTTGGTAGAGAATATCTTGAAAGCAGATAAACGGGAACCCCCGACCTCTGAACTCGTCAGAGTTTTCTGGCCCCTTTTAGCATTTGACCTTCAACGAATAATATAGCCGCTTTTGGCCTTAGCCTGTACTAGCTACAAAGGTGACTAATACCTGCCATATTTTAGGACAGCTTATCACCTCAGTCCCCCGAGTGATCGAGTATTTATAGACACAAAGATAGAAATATAAAGCACATATGTATAGGCAGGAGTCCCCTGGAGGTGGCGATTAGGACCAGGCAGTAATTTTAGCTTGAAATTCCTATGACTTAAATAGCCACTTGAGCTCTGATCTTGCAGTTTACGATGTCAATAGAACCCCTAAATGAAATTACAGCCTTCTGATACGCAGCAGGATATCCTTTCTTTGTCATGCAATGTACACGGCCAGGAGAAATTGCTCTGTATATGGAGTTTCACTAAAGCAGAATTTATCATAAGGCTGCTCTGCTAAAATATCATTATGCTGTTATTCACTGGATAACACATCTAATGACTCGGGGTGCACTTGATAGCCATGTTTCAGTGAACACAGACGCACGCCCTGATGTGAACTGGGCACTCCAGTGCTTCAAAGCGCTATCGATTTCAATTCTACCATAATTTACACCTGGCTTGTTTTGCCAATAGCTTGAACCCATGCTAACAGTGGAACATACACATACGAGTATTAGAGAAATCAGAAATGAACTGTATAGCAAAAATGCATGCAGCAAACATTATAGGAGTCTGCCTTTATAATAATCTTCCTTGATGCTAATTAAGCATTCCACACGATTTTCTCCGTGATGCACAGGCATTTCCTCTGTTAGCACTGTCCCATGGCTGCTGGTGATAGTAAGGATAACCTCTTCCACTTGTGCAAACTGTGGGTATTTCCGGAGCAGGATCTGGGTGCCAGTCATCTTGGTTCCCCCACCATTTGGCACAACGACTGGCCTATGATAGCTGCTCATAATAATCATCTTCTCTAAGGCTCCTCTTCCTCTCTCTGTTCCATAAATGTCGTATACTCTAAGGATCTGCTCTCTTTTGCTTTCTGTCAATAAATTTTCCTTGAGAAAAGTCCACTCCATAATTTTAACTACAACCATGATGCTGACAATTCAGATGACTGCCCAACTTCTGTTTCTCGCTGACCTATCTTCAGCTTTCCTGACTAAGTCCAACAGCCTACCAGAAGTCTGGATGCCCCCCTGACATCTCAAAATAAACACATTCAAAAGCAAATTTATCATCTTCCCCAGCCTATAAAACCTGCTCCTCCCCCTCCTCAGAGCTTTCCTTGCCTAGTTGTGTAAGGCAGAAACCTGGGAGCAATCCAAAAATGCCTTCTTCTCTCGATACCCAGCCCAAAGGTTATTAGATTGTGCTCATTCTACCTCTTATCTCTTGAACGTTTCTCCTTCTCTCTATTCCCATAGTTATTGTCCTAGTTCAGGGCTTCATTGTTTCCTGTATGAACAATTTCAGTTGCCTCCTAACTCATTTTCTTGCCTCCATTCTCCCATTCCTACAATCCATCCTCCAGCCTGCTGCCAGGGCGATCTTCCACAACACAATTTGATCATTAACCTTCTCTACTTAAAACTTTCAATGGCTCCCCAAATGCCACAAGATGAAGTTAAAATTTCTTTGCCTGGTGATCAGGGCCCAACATGATTGTTCCCTGACTACCTCTACAGCATCATTTCTCCCCCCTCCTCTGCTAAACATCAGTGACACTGATCCCTGGCTCGCTACACTATTTCCTCTTGAAGTGCCTTTGCCCCTGCAGCCTTTCCTCCCTCTGACCATCTGGGAGAATCCTTCAAGGCCCAGCGTGGATTCATTAGCTCTTCTGTGAAGCTTCCCCTGACCCTCTGCCCCAAGGTACATTCAGCTGAACATACTCTGTTGCGCCTCCAAAGTTCCTTGAACATCCTTCAATTACAATACTGAGCATATGGCATCATCCCAACTTGTTTGCCTATCTGTCTCTCCTGTGGAGCAACCTGAGGTCATGTCTTACTCATCTTTGTATTGTCCCTGACAAAGTCAAAACCCTCACAACAGCATATAAAGGCCTACATGCTCAGGCCCCACTGCCTCCTCTACATTACCCCCTCCCATGCTTTTCCTTGCCTACTCTGATTCTGCCACAAACACTACTCGGTTATCACTCAAACTTGCCAGATACATTCTTGTCCCGGACCTTTGCACTTGGTGCCACTGTCAAAATGCTTTTGCCTAGATATCTATAAAATTTGCTTCTTCACCTTTCTCAAATGTTGCCCCCTCAATGAGGTATTCCCTCTCTCTCCAATTTAAAATTGCAACCTCACCCCTCACACACACACACACACACACACACACACACACACACACACACACATACACACTCTCACTCTCCTTCCTCCTTCACTTTTCTCCATAGCAGTTATCACTATCCAACATGATATATTTGACATATGTACTTGCTTATCATTTTTCTCCTCTGACTAAGAAGTAAGCATTATGAAAACAGAGACTTCTGTTTGCTTTGTTTCCTGTAGTATCCCCAGCCCTTGCAAAAGTTACAGGTGTTTAGTATGTGCTCCCCTATAAATACTTGTTAATAAATGCATCAATCTTTAGTTTCTAGAATAATACCTGACACAGAGTAGGGGTTCAAAACTGTTTCTTGAATTAATAAATGAGTGAGTGAATGAATTAATGTTAAATCCATGCTTTGTGAATGTGTTGAAGAACAGTCTTTGTAATCTGATCCTCATAACAACACCAGTAAGTAAGTTGAGTGGGTAGTATTATTCTTATTAGACAAATGAAGTAACTGAAAGGTTAGGAGCCTAAATTAAGACTGCATGGGTAGTTTAAGGTTTGCTACTCTTTTCATTTCAGTATTAAAAGGTAAAGACAATTCTTTGCACTCTGTTCATGATGTAGCTCTAACATTTATTACACTATTTTGGTTCCTCTTGACTAGGAAGGCAATTAACGGGAGGTGCAAGGTACTAATACATTTTATTACAATTTGTGTCTTTCCTTATTAGGTGCCTTTCATAAGACAGATCCTTTTCTTTCATTTTCAAAAGTGGATTAGGCACTCATACAATTTTGCCCCTCGGAGTGGTTTGTACATGGCTACCCAAGAGGACATCAGGCTACAAATCCTGCCAGAATGAACTGGAAGGTGAGTGTGGCATTTGTATCTTGAGGATGAACAGGTTGTTTGATGCCAAGTTTGTGCTAATGGAGGTGTCCTTAATGTGTTAACACCCAAAGGAGAACAAATTCAACAACAAAACATTTCAGTTTTTGGCATGTCTACGGAGAGTTAACTTTCCATTGTTCAAGGGTTAATTATCCATTATGTGAACCACTTCTCTTTCTCCCTCTGGCTGCTTACATCTAGGAATTCAGTTTGCTAAAGGATAAGTAGGGAAAATAAAAAGATGCAAATGAACCTAGTACATTTCATTTATATATATTAGAAGCTCTAGAAAAGAACTCGGTGTAGGAGACAGAATTAGATGTAGTTTGCGGACTGCCAAGTTGACTGACCATTGACAACAGACTAAAAGCACATTCCACACAATATCTTTGTTTCTTTCAGTTATTGTTTATCAGGGTTGGCTTGTAGTATATGAAGTTACTCCCTGAATGTAATTCATGTCAGCCAGGTGACATGTAAGGTGCTGGAAGTTCTCCTCTCCTCTGACGTCCCCAGAGCACTAACGGGGCCTTAGTGTCCTGTGGCTTAATGACTGAAGCAGCACCAAGAAATCCCACCAATTTCTCTACTCATCCATGAGAAACAATTGCATTTAGCTATTTTCAGCTACTATTTGCCTAAAAAGGGGCACTTCACTAGTGCCTTAAGATAGGGCGAATGATTGTCCTTCTGCTCCTATCTTTACTGTGCTGTCTGCCCACCCCCCCCACCACTGCCTAGTTCACAGGGCATTCAGAGGCAGTCTTCAGGCCTGTCCACATCTGATAATCAGCCTGAGCTCCTTAGATGTTGGGTCTGAGGAAAGGAAGAACCACTGATTGACTGTAAGTGATTAACTGGGAAGCTGGGGAGGACTTTGGTCAATATGATACATTCTAGGTGAGTCTGGTCCTTTCAGACTGCATGAGCACAACAAGCTGGTACATGGCCACCCTCAAGAGTCCTGGAAAACGAAAGGAACGACTGCAAGCTCAAGACCCCATGTTCCGTCAGGAATGCCCTGTGCATTGTGGAAATTTGAGAAGGTACCTCGGCAGACAGCGGCAGGTGCTGTTAGCGAGTCGGAAGATCTGATATGGGAATTTAAGGGGTTCAGATAGAGAAGAATCTATTGATTTGTTTTCTGGACATATTCCTTTTGTTATGATAAATAAAACATATACACTGTCAATACGCTGACATACAGATATTCATTAATCACCTACTCACCGATCCTCCACTCAGACTGAGCAATTTGACATTGGTTGGGAGGGAGATAAACATAAAATGTACTACCTGCCTTCTAACCACCTGTAGTTTCATACCTACAAAAAACTTCAGTTCAAAGCAGTATATGATAAGTGCCCACTGAAACCCAGAGATTTTTAAAATGCTATCCATGTCAGAAGGGAAATTAACTTTTAGTTTGGGTTATCATAAACAGCTTCAGAGAAACAAGTGTGACTCGGCAAGGAAGTGATATGGCTGGGTGTCTTGAAAAGGTGTCTGGAAAATTATAGTTGCCGATGCTGATATGTAAATACAGCATCAAAGTATTTAGCATACAGCTAAGTAACTGAGAAACTGGAATCAATTGGGACATTTGTATATAGATTCATTCTTACAAAATAAAGCGAATTCATTAAATACAGCCTCAATTTTAAGATAATTAATAGCAATTTAATTTCTTTCTACTTAATTTTAACTACTCTATACATACAGCAATTATTATTTTGAGATTGTGCATAATAGAATTTAGGTCTATAATCTAACATGTATATTTGATGAAGGATAATTACTAATCTTATTGGCTAACCAAATCTCACCTTTTGTAGATACTGTTCATAAATATTTGTACAAAATTTCTGTGTTGTCAATGTGATAAATGTCAACTACATTTCACTTAAGGTCAATTTGCAAAACATCTGATTGAATTTAAAGGCAAGTAAGCCTACCTAGTAGTTGGTCGTATTTTCAATAGTTGAGTATAGCTTTGTCATTATGTAAGTATACATGCACTTATAAGCTAACATACGTACACAGACACATGATAGAATAAATCAACCCCTTCTTTTTTAACTTTTGAAAATATGTACCTTTTTAAAGGAATCATAAATATCAAAAAGCATTTTTATATAAATAAGAAAGAATAATTTCTTATTGGTGTAATCATAATTCTGTTATTTAGCGATGTCATTTTTGTCTAATTGTGACTGCCTAATTAAATGAATGTAACATGCAGGAAGCACTTATAGCTAAAATGTACACGCAGGAAAATATACATTCTACAGCATGCATCCTCTGAAATGACATTATAATTTTTTGAGATGAGCACTGAAAACCTGAACTACTGATAGTATACTATTAAGGTTTATAAACAGGCATTAAGAAAAATCAGGTATTAATAAAACAATTTAAGCAGAAAGAAACACATCACTATCTTGCCTTTCAGAGCTATACTGATCATATTTGGACTTATATACTCCCAACTTAGCCGTTGAATTCTCCCACAGCCATGTGGACCTCCAGATCTTGCCAATAATAAGGAAAATCTCTCTGGCAGCTTATATTTTTAAAATGTCATCTCTTGGGATACACTCTTAGATATTCATGTTTACCTATTCTCTGCTTAAAGATGCTCAGAGATTTTTATATATTAGATGTAGGAGATTTCAACATCAAAATGTTTTCAAAGTGTTGGAGATCCAGCCTGCCTTTGGTGTAGTCCTAATAGACATCCTTACCAGAGACTTACAGATAATTCTCCTGGGAGTCTACAGCCTGAGTGTTAACTGAGTGAAGCACAACCTCCTGCATCGGCCTTGGTGGTAATGGGCTAACAGCTAGTTACATTTTTTATACCATATTTTAAAAATTTTAACACCATCTTCCTATTCAACCTCTTTCTTCAGAAAACAAGAGACTAATGGAAAATCCCCAAGAGACATTATAACATACAAATAGTATGACCATAACTAGCATGTCTAACTGAAATAGGCAAACTTTACCGTTACATACCACTGAAATGTTCATCATACTCATCCTAACAAACCATGGAGACCGCTTTCTATCACGATGACAGGTAAGGAATTTGAGGTGCCTCACAAATCATAGGTATCGTTATATGAACCTGAAACTGTTCTAGAGGTCATGAAAGACATCGATGAGGCTGTAGCAGGGGTAAGTCTCTGCAGAGAACTTGGGATATACGAGCATGAGCGTGAGTTAAGAATCTGAATTGTCCAGAGTAGCAAACAAAATTCGAAAGCTAAGTACCAATGTAATATGTTGGATGACTACACTAGCTTGGACAAGAGTGCACACAACAGGCACACACAATACACATCTGGTTCAATGTAAAATCAACTATTGCTAAAGCATTTTCGACTTTTAGGAGGAATCTCCTGGCAATGTGTTAACAGCAAGGACAACTAAAACAATAAAATAGCATTTCTTTCCAAATATTTAAGGACATCGAGTAAGTGCCCCTTAGGCTGGGTTGTGGTTCTTGGAAGTTTTATCCTATGAGAACCATATTGGGGACATCAAAGACTCCTCCTTCTTTCCAAAGAGCAATTTACTTCAGATGCTGCCACACACTCAAATGCTTTTAAGGCCACCATGTTTTTTTGTTTGTTTTTTGTTTTTTCCACTTTTAATATTTTGGAATACGCCAGATTCTTGAAACTGGAAGGAAGACAAGAAAACACAGTAAGATCAAAAACCTTTGAAAGAGCAGTTAAGTAGGTACCTGATGGCAAAGGGCAAATATACATTCCAGCTGAAGTTCCACTTCCGGGGAGACTGTGAGTTATCAGTAAGGACATGGAAGGCACACATTGGCTCTGAAAGCTCGTCCGTTGACTCCTCTGCTAGTCTCATATCAAACAGGATGCAACCACCCCCATTCCATTCCTTCGACAACTTCCCAGAGCACACTCAATCAGAGTCTCTTATATTGAGGACAATACTATATTTGGGTTTAATACTGTGAGGACAGTCATCTAGTTTTCCTATGTCAGGATGATAAATTTCCCTGGAACCAAATAAGGATTCTCACTGCATTCTTCTATCCGATACCCTGAATGCAGAAGAATAAAGAAGAGGGTGTGACAAATAATTTTTTCCAAAGGCCGGGTAAGGGGAGGTTCCCTCACATTTAAAAGCAACCAGTTCTTAGCAAAGCGATCTTTAGAAGAACAGTATTAACAATATTCCTTTGCTATGCATCTACTTTTCTTTCCTGCTTAGCTGGGGATGTAAGTATTCTGAGCAGAATGTAAATGTCCAGAATAGAGATGCGTGAAGTTGGTAGAGAAACTCCAAATGAACGATGAGTCCCACTTTCATTTCCCCCTCTTACCACCCCAAAAGCTACCTCCCTGCCCTCACACACTCACCTACCTTCCTCCTCCCACAAGCATGTTTGCTAGGCATGTCAAGGCTGACATCCATCGGTGGCAGCATGAAGCCTATGCCTGCAGGATCCTCCTGAGAACGGACTCAAGGCTCTGCCATTGTCTATAGAGTGCTCTCAGCTGTGCACATGAAAATCTTCATCATTCCGTTGGATTGTTTGGTAGCGTTTTAAAAAAAATTGTATTTTTTTTTAAACACCCTTTATTTCCTGACTGCCTCAGAGACACCAAGAATAGAATCCTTGACACATCAAATTCTGGAACCTCACCACTCACCAGGACTGTGGTTCCTGATCCAAGGAGTGTCGACTGAGAATCAGCACAGTCTCTTGAGAGTGTCCAGGCCTGGCTGCTAAGCTCCCTGCTCTGATTAGTTTGTCGAGTTCACAGTGTTCCAGAGTGCTGAAGCACAGAAATTAGGGAGGGGAGGTGGAAGGAAAATCACTGGAGCCTCTTACGATCTAACTTCCACTAACTGAGAGGAAATGTCTTATAAATAAACAACAGCAAGAGAAACAAAAAAACCCCATCCCGTCCTGCCAGAGGAATGTACATTATTGTCTCCCGACGGAAAACTTTACACCACACCAGAATGCAGCCATGTCTCCTGAAAGTACCTCCCTCAAAACAGAAAGAAAAAGAGAATCAAGAAAAAAAAAAAAAAAACCAAAACACCAAAAATGATTTTTTTATCCCCTTGAATTCTGTTGGGAAGTTCATGTGAGTTCCCAGTAGACAAACTAAACGAAGCAGTTTCAACAGTGTCACTGTTCCAGGATTTCTTGCAGAGCCTGCTTATTAGCAAAATTTCATTTCTGCCCAGATCATTGCTGTGCCATCCGGACATTTTCAGAAGGGAAGTTCAGGGAAGCGGGGGAGGGTACGACTGTGGAGGAGAGGAAGAAGAGAGGACAAAGGAACACTCCTGATGAACCGGAATGCCCTGGCCACGGCCATGAGAAAGCCGGCCCCCACCCACCGCCCGACCACTGCTTGTTGAGGACTTGGTGATGCAGTGTGTGTAATCTACTTACTCTTTCTGCTCGGGAGGCTGAGGTTCCTACATTTCCAGCTCATGCTGGACTGTACCGTAAGCAACAAGTGAAATGAGTTCAGTGATCTCATTCTAGTCCTTCGACTCCTGTCCACATCGCTAAGCGACTGCACAGCTTGGCACAGGCCAGGATGAGTCAGCAGTCTCTGGTCATGAGAGGCCAGGCCTGGAATAGCAGGGGGGGTTTAGGTCAGGAGCAAAATGAAGCAGAAAGGCAGTCTAGATGGCAGGGCTCAGCTCTGCAATACACAGAGATACTGCAGGTCAAAATGAAAGAGCCTCATCGGCTCGGGGGTGAAGACTGTAGGATTGCAGAAAAAGGAGCAGCTAGGGAAAAACTTCCAACAGCTGCCTACCAAACATAACAAGAACAAATTGGAGTACCAGGGGCAGGAAAAAAGGGCACTGCCAGAGCCCTGGAGGAGAAGAGAGGTTCGTTAAGATTTCTGGAATACCTTTTTTTTTTTTTTTCCCCATGTGCTCCTGCACTTGATTTAAGAAACAGTGGTTACCTATATACGATCCTGGCATTTTGGTATTGCTATCCCAATTTAGTAAGTAGCAAAATAAACAAATAAAAGCAAAGCCCTGCCGTTCAATAACAAGAAACGTCCTACTCCAAAGAAGAATGTAATTATAGATAAAAGACTGATATCTCAAAGACGTACATTTGAGTCCATAGTGTCTTTGTATAACCTGTAAAATACTGGTCATACAGAATGGCTAAAGAGAAGTACTCCTTAAGTCGAGCTTGGGTGGGGGTAGAGAAGAGCTGAGAGAAAAGAGAGGGCCAAGCTCAGTGACAAAATGCAAAGGACATATGACATGGTGTCCGTACTTCTACTCAATGGGGTCAGCATAGATGTCCATCAGAAACAGAGACTTCCCACCAACAGGACTTTCCAACATCTCTCCCAGTGTTGCTGTAATACAGCAAGAGGAGAGGGAAAATAAAATATCAGAGGGAAAAACAAGGTTCAACATAAAAAAAAATCAGTCAGTAATAGACATTTTGTTTGGGAGGAGGCAAGTTGCCTTATGAGCCAACGGATAAGGAAAAAATCTTAGTATCTGAAACAACCTTAGAGGAACCACATCTGGATAAGGAGATTGAGGTGGAGACCGAGAATTATCAGTAAATAATAGTGATGACCTCATAATAAGGAAGAAAGGAATCTCCAAGTCAGATGGTGTGCAGCAAGAATGGCATGGAAAGAGAGTAAGATCTGCAGAGCTGGGCAACACTAGTGAAAGATTTCTTTAAAGTTCTTTGACAAGGAATAATAAGGACCCACTATACATTCCTAATTGTTATCTCTTAGAGATGCATACATATGTAAGATGTGTAAGAAAATGGAGAGTAAATTTTATTTAGGTTTCATTCCGGAGTGTACTAAATTATTTCAACACATCTTTATTAAACAAATGCTCAGCCTTGGGCAGATGAACTTTCTAGCCTCGATTTTCTTGTCTTTGAAATGGAATATTATCACCCTTGTTGAATTATTTATAAGGACTGAATCAGTGTTTGTCAGTCCTTATCATAGCAGTGTCTGTCACATGGTGAGCACTCAATAAACTGCTATTGTTTTTATTTGATTATCATATTTTCATAAGTGCCCACTGAAAGAGTCATTTCCAGTGTTGTTCCACTGGATTGAATGGAACCCATATGAAGGCTCCATCCAGTAAAATGAGTTGGGTAACACTCCTCAGAGAACACTGCTTTAAAAAGCTCATTTCTGTCTGGGTGTGTTAAACATTATTCTTGAACACAGAGCATGCTGAGAATCTATTATGTTAAATTCCCAATTTGGGGTATCTATATTGTCAAACCAGCTTGAAGCTTAACAGTGTCTAGTAACTAGGAGCCTAAAAAAGAAAAGAGGGATTTTTAGAAGGTTCTCCAAAAGCAACAGGATAAAAGTGCTATTGGCCTTGACCGCATGATGAGGGTTTTTTACCAAAGGGGAAACTTAGTCCAGTTGATCATCCCAGCCTAATTGATTAATTGTGGGTCTGACCATCTGGCTGATGAATGCTGACACCCAGCAGTGATTACTGTGTAACACAAATCCGGATGTGCTCTCCCTGATGCCTCCCACAATAATGGCAACTCTGAACTTAAGGTTAGTTTATTCAGGCCTCTTGGCTCAATCTCTTCATGGAACAGTGGTTGTGGCAGGGAATATTTTACTAGACCTGGTCAAGCATTATCTTCTCTTATTTCAGTTACCCCCTCCTTCTCAACTCCACGCCTACCCACTCCTGAGCCCTCTCTTGTCTATAATCACTTTTCATGCAAAGCATTCCATCTGTAGTTTTCATCATACTGTCTGATTCTCTCATTTCCGGTTGCTCTATTCTGAAAAATATTTGGTTTAAAAGACCTGTACTGCTATTTCACAGGGAATCCTATTGAGACGTTTTTTATTGTATTTTCTTTGCTACTCTTTTGCTTTAAATTAATCTGTGCTTACAAATTCTAGATCTATATTTCACCTAACTCATAAGCCTGATTAAAAGGCCCATATATTGCCCAAGTTCTCCATGAGGTTAATAGAATACAAGGGTTAATAGAAGATAATTCTTATATCTTGAACCTACATCTGATCTTCAGTTAGGAGTGTCCTACGGAGAAGACTCTGGAACATATTTCACTGCTAGAGAAGGAAAGTTAGGCTCCTGTAAATCACAGGGATCAATAGCAATGCCACCAATCCATACCTGGAGATAACCTGCATGCAGGAGAGTTTGCCCAGCAAATCAAATCTGAATGCATAAATATAAACCCTGGGGGACTACAACCGAAGGTTTTATTATTTTTCGTGGGAAGGCACGGGGGAGTAATCGGACACAAACTGTCTTGCACAAGCTTGGCCAATGAGTCACAACCAAGCAGGATCATCCATTTCCCCTCTCTTTTTCCCAGACTGATTTCCATCTCAAAATTCATCATGTTTCTTGTTCCCCACAGATGCTGAATTCTTCTCTGTTCCAGGCTGGGTTAGTGTTAATTTTCGGTAGAGGATGGCAATAGCACGCTGAACTGCAGAGTTCCAGACTGGGAACTGGGAAATGTTTTTGGCCTGACTGTCAGTAAACAACTATGTGTCTAGGGCAAGTCAAGTCCCTTAACTCCCCATGTCTCAGTCTCTTCATTGAAAAATGATAGGGTAAGACCACATGAACTCCATAATCTCTGCCAACACTAAGATTCTATGGTCCTATAGCTCATTTCCTTTTTCTCGCTGGCATCAACTGCTCAACCACTCTGCTTATAGTCCTTTCTCTGCTCTCAGTTACTGATGGAAAAATAGCTCCTTCATTTACTACCCGGTATTTGGTATTTGTAACCCCCCCAACTCTTTTTTGATGCTAGCTATTTGGAGTCAGAAACATGAACCTAACCAGATAGATGCTTTAAATGTGAAGGCGTTTAAGGAGAATAGCTTTCCCATGTAGAGCATTCAGTGTAGCTCGGCATGGAGGAAGCCAGCCATCCAAAAGTGGAGCAAAGGGGCCAATTCACAAACGAGAGGAAGCCTTTCATAATAAGAGTCCCCAGACCCTTCAGTTTCAATAACACTAAATGCTACCAAGTTCCAGCTACTCTTCTAATCAATCTCAGTGATGCAGTTCTTATTCTACCTCCACCACGTATTGCCAAGTAGGATTTAGGATGGCACAGTAATAAGAGCCAAGAGGACAATCTGTCATTTATTTTCCTCCAAACTTTTGAAAATTTCCCATTTGGGCTCTGTTTCCCAGTTTTAATTTGGTAACTGCCATTTTTCAGCATTTCTTTTAACAGGTTACTAATAATTTCTGATACAGGATCTCATATTTCATTTCGTGCTGCTAGAACTGCTGTTAATATTTCATCTGCCTTCACTTCGGCTCGGAATGAAGGCTGCTAGGTTTTGGATACATGGTTAACACTTTGGTTCTGGGGACTGGGTCACCAGTGTCTGTCCAGTTTTGTCCATATCTTGTTGGGGACAAGATTGCCTGTCTCAGAAATAGCTCAGGGCAGGGTGTGGTGGACCTTCTAGGGATACTTCAGAGTTGTTGTTGTTTTCCTGGATATTTATGAAAACAACAAAAACAAGGTTTTGTGTTTATTCTCCCAGGTAACTTGCTATCGGCTTCAGTGGTAGTGTTCTAGAAGCAGAGGGCAGTGGTTAAGAACCAGGGTACACAGGAAAATCTAGGTTCAAATTCTGGCTCTGAAACTTACCACACATAGCATGTTAGGCCAGTTCCTTAACTTATCCAAGCGTTTGTTTGCCCACTGGTAAAATGGGGGTAATAACAGTATCCACCTTTATTGCTATGGGGATTCAACAAATTAATGTAAAGTGCTAAGGACTTTCTGAGTCCTCAGTAAGTGAAGGGTATCATTATTATCCTAGCATTAATAATCTACCAGTTTACAACATAGTGTTATTTTGCAACATCTTTTCAAGGTCAACGAATTACTTTTGAGTCTACACCTTTGTGGTTTGCTTTATTACAGTTCATATATAAGAAATTCTCAGTGAAATCAAGTAAAATATTTTTAAAATGGTCCTTAAAACAGTATGTAGTTAAAAATAGTACATAACATCATATTATATCATCTTTCAATCTAGCATCAGATTCTCAAAAGTTTTTTTTAAGATTTTATTTATTTATTTATTAGAAAGAGAGAGAGAGATCTCACAGGCAGGGAGAGTGGCAGAGGGAGAGGGAGAAGCAGGCTCCTCACAGAGCAGGGAGCCCGATGCAGGGCTCAATCCCAGGACCCTGGGGCCAACTCAGCCACCCAGGCACCCTCTCAAAAGTTTTTGTTCATCTAATAGCCGGGCCTAGATAAGGTGCCTTGTACTAATGCTAATCAATTCCATAAAGAGATGGCTTATCGTATTTACTTTTCCATACTCCTAAAGAATACAGATTATTCTAATATTCTTTGGGTATGTATTAGTCAGGGTCCATTAGGAGAGAGAAACCACACAGCAATTTGAACAGGAAAAGTTTAATATAAAGAATTATTAACTATAACAGCGGATTGCAGTAATGAGGGAGTAGCTAGTAAGAAGTAAAGAGAATTCTAAATTATATAAGAATAGCAAATATTACTTGGAGGGCTGAGATACAATGCCCAAGGAAGAGTTCCCTCCAGCCCTATGTGTGCATGTGCGTGCGTACATGTGTGGTGGGTGCTGGGGGAGGCTGCGGGTCGCTGGGCCTGGAGAAGCTACATGTCCTTCAGCTGCTGGACACCAAAGCAGCTGTGTGTGCTGCAGGAACCAGGCCCTGGAGAAGCTATGCATACTGCTGGAATCTGCCAAAGGAATATGCAGGAACCAGCAAGGAAAAGCTCTTCTTCCTGTAATGTCTCTCCGAACCCCCTACTAACAAAGTACACTCACACCAGCTTGGCAAAGAAACATATTTAAAGGACTCAGATACATTTTTGTAGAGAAGGTAAGGAAGGGTAAATTTGGACTGGAGAGGTAATGCATTGATAAGTCAAAGTTATTATTTGCTCACATATTTTATAAAAATACTTACTTTGCTGATTATAATCCAATGTTCTCAACTTACTATAATACTGTTCACCTTTACTAATAAATTGACTCTGCATAGCTAAATAAATACTGTCAGAATTAAGGAAAATAAGATTCTATTAAGAGTAGCAATACTCAGGGTGCCTGGATGGCTCAGGCAGTTAAGCGTCTGCCTTCGGCTTGGGTCATGATCCCAGTGTCTTAGGATTGAGCCCCGAGTTGGGCTCCCTGCTCCTCCAGGAGTCTGCTTCTCCCTCTCTCTCTCTCTGCCCCTCCCCCCACTCCTACTGTATCTCAAATGAATAAAATCTTAAAAAAAGTAGCAATATTAGTATCTGTATAATAACCTTTTCCCTCAAGTGCTGCCCACATGTATTTTAATTGTTTATAATTTACAGATTAAGAAAAAGATGTACAGAAATACTAAACTATTGACCTAAATTTATGCATCAGTGATCCCAGTCCAGAATTTCAACTAAATAGATAATCAGAGAGTCATTACACACAACCCACAGCTTCAAGAGAGGTAAAAATTATCTCAATTATCATTTTTACTTTTTTTTCCTTTCCTTTTTATTGACTCCAGAATCCATATTTGCTGTTGACTCATTTTTTTGGGAGGCTGTTAAGTATAGGTTGCTATTTTTAAGAAATATGTATTTAGTAGGAAATTTTTCCTATGGTTCCTGTCTTACATTGTTATATCTTTAATATCAAATAGAGAAGCATCAGGAAATGACCAATTTGGTGCATTCCTCAAGGTATACAGTGATCACTCTTAGAACTGGTTTTACATAAAGATAAGGAGGTATCTTGCCAAAATACCAACCCTGTTTCACCTAATTCTTAAATTCCTTTAAAAAGAGGCCTGGGGGCACCTGGTGTAGCTCAGTTGGTTAAGTGTTTGATTCCTGATCTTAGCTCAGGTCATGATCTCAGGGTCCTGGGATGGAGCTGTGCATCAGGCTCCCTGTTCAGCGGGCAGTCGCCCTCTCCCTCAGCCCCTCCCCCCCACCCCCATTCTCACGCTTGCTCTCTCTCTCAAATAAATAAATAAATCTTTAAAAAATAATAATAAAAAAATAAAAAGAGGCCTGAACCTTTTATTCTCTAATTAGAGGTAGGGTTTTAAAACACAAACTTTTGACATTAGGAAAGGTTGTGCTGGTGAGAGGCCGGAGGCACAGAAAGCAGTTCTGGGGAGAAGAGAGTCCTGTGGAGAGGAGAGGAGACTGTCGCCTGGCGAAGGCCACAAAGCACGCGTCTCACTCGTTTATCCATTTGCCCCCATGCCTGGCCAGAAGTAGTACTGTCTGTGCTTGACGTTATGGGCAGGACCCGCTTGCTTCCTCACAGTTGTGTTCTCTGAAAACCAGTGGTTCATGGAGAAAAGCAAGCCCAGTCAGGCTGTGTCACAATCACTGGCAGCCTCCTGGCTAGCTGCGAACAGTCGTCTCTTGGATGCCCCTCCTTTGGGTTGTGTGTAAGGACTGAGGATAAACCTAATGACCTGACATACGTTTGATCCCCACCTCCCCAACAAACACATACACACACCTCTCCCTTGTGATTCCTGAGTCCAAAGAGGGGGATGATGACAAAGGAGAGCCGGAAGTCCATGTGAGTCAGGCAGGCGAGTCCATTTTATTTTAGTTTGCCCTTCTGTTCAGCAGGCTTTTCTGCTCTGACCCACTATACTTACCCTGTCGCCTGCTCTAACTAGCAACATGCCTTTTTAATCAGCCTTCCCGGGGTCTGCATTTGATTACAGCATTTGTGTTCTATTTTGATTCTTTTGTACTGTGCCCTGTGGTGTTAGCTTGAAAGGTGTTATTTATAAAATGAAATTCTATTGTATTGCCACTTGGATTCAAAGAGGACATATAATATTAATGCAGAATGTATTTAATAATATCTTGAATCTATTAAATCAATTTTTTCATGAGAACGCAGAAATGGGGGGAGGCACGTTGGTTAGTAACCAGGTGATAAGATTTAAGAATTACCTGAACTTTCCTTTACAAGCACTTGTGAAAGCCCACACAAGAATCATTCTCTTAACGTCAGGGTTTCCAGAAGGAGGAGACCACCTTTCCCCAGCCAGCCCAGTGTGGCGTGCACCTGTTTAAACATTCAATTGTGAGGGCCAAACATCTTCCTAGGCCTCAGATGCAAATTTTTTGACTAAGGAAACCATGAGACGAAACACAGATACGACTTTTTTACTACCTAGGAAAATTTAGGTAAGGAAGGAAATATAATCTAGCAAGATTTGTAAAAAAAAAAAAAAAAGGGGGAAATTTCTTATGCTCCTGACTCCTCTTGAAAACAGGCTAGGAAAATCCTAGTGATACCAAGACTAGAGACAAAGTTTTCAGGGTGACATGTTTAGAACGATGTTCTCACCTAGCATAAGCGCAGGTTTCTTTATGGCTGCTGGGCCTCTGTAGTTTGATTAGATCGATGAAGGAGTCCCCCAACTTCTTTTCACTTCTAATTTTATTTTTTTTAAAGATTTTATTTATTTATTTGAGAGAGAGAGAGCACCAGCAGGGGGGCAGGGGTAGGGGGAGAGAGAGAAGCAGAATCCCCGCTGAGGGCGCCTGGGTGGCTCAGTCATTAAGCGTCTGCCTTCGGCTCAGGTTGTGGTCCCAGCGTCCTGGGATCGAGTCCCACATCGGGTTCCCTGCTCGGCGGGAAGCCTGCTTCTTCCTCTCCCACCCCCCCTGCTTGTGTTCCTGTTCTCGCTCTCTCTCTCTCTCTCTCTCTCTCTGTCAAATAAATAAAGAAAAAAAATCTTAAAAGAAAAAAAAAAGAATCCCCACTGAGCAGGGAGCCCAATGCAGGGCTGATCCCAGGACCCTGGCATCATGACCTGAGGACCTTGAGATCATGACCTGAGCCTAGGGCAGACACTTAACTGACTGAGCCACGCAGGCATCCCCTTTTCACTTCTAATTTTAATGTATACCTAACACTGAAACATTATATCATATGGTATCACTGCTTGCTTATCACAAGTGTTGCTGCACACATGCCATTCTTCCCCTAAACCTTTTTTCTCTCTGTTGATACAACTGAAATCATCAATGGCTAAGCTGCTGTTTGAACAGGGAATAAGGAAGGATCCAGTGTGGAAGACAATTTAGCCGTGGGGCCCTATAGAATTTGCCAAAAGAAACTTTCCCACCCAAGGGAAGTTGGCTGTGCAGTCCTGGATGACAGCACTGTTCTCACTCACTGGCTCGGTACAGAACTCCAGGAAACCTAGGGTCCAGTTTCTAATTACGAAAATGGGAATAACTATATTTATCCTTTTCCACATGCATTGGGCTTCTTTAGGGATGAATGAGATAATAGTTCTGAAATGCTCTAAATTCTTTGAAGTGAAGGTGGGATACAAATGCACAATGTTATTAACATGATAGTTCAGACCCTTTTTTTGGTTCTTCAAGTCTAGATATGAGAAACATTGACAGATGACTAAATTTGTACCCCTTTGGGAATAAATTATATACCCTCCTTCATAAATGACATCCCAAACATAAGGAGCTAGGATGTGTTGGGAAATAGACATCTCAACCTTGAATGAATCAAATTATAAGCTACTTACATAAAAAGATCATGTTATTCACCTCTGTATCCATCTAGATTCTACCATATTGGTTTACATTATGTAAGTGTTCTATTAAAATTTCTTCAATTGAACTGAAAAATGAGATCATACAATTTCAGAGCTGAAAGTAGCTAGAGATCACACAAGTCCAGTTAACTCATCTGGCAGATGATAAAACTGATGCCCAGATAAATTAAATAACTTATTCAAGTACAATATTAGCAATGTTACAAGTCTTTGGAGGAGTTGTTAAAGATCTGCCACTGAAAATACATCACTCAATTAAAACAAAATAGATGTTCCTTTGTTAAATAAGAAGTACTCTTCAATTCAAATAAATCTGAAGTCTTCTGATCTAACCAGGGAGGCTGAAGCCTAAAGTAACAAGTAAACTTCATTAAATGGCCATAAACCATAAGTGTGCTAGAAACGCCAAGTAATTAAAGTTGCTTATTTTAATACTGTGCCTATCCCCCAACCTGTTGGCATATTTCTTAGGTAAAATCAAGGTTGTACAAACAAAAGGTAATGTCAGTCTTTGAAATTATTCATGAAGGTAGAATTTAAAAATGAAATTAGTTTCACCTATTATTTCAGTCTACTATTAAGCCATATTGTAGACTGTAAACCAAATTTAAATTCTAGGTTTTGGGAAATAAAATAGGACAAGACACTTTATTCTTTGTTAAAAAAAAAAAAAGCAGGCCTATAGCAAGAAAAGCAATTTCCCTTCAGTGGAAGTTACTTGTATCGTATTTGCAGAAACAAGTTGTTTAACTCTTGGCTCAGTTGTCTGGTTGAATTAGCACCATAACAATAAAAGCCAGTCAAACTATCCTTTTGATTGATTTTATTTCTTCTTCTTCTTCTTCTTTTTTTGGAACAGTATTAATTTTTTTCCTTTCTTTTATCTTAAATCAATCAAAACATTTAAATTATTAATTAGAATGTAAACAATTTACAGTCAGGGTTATTTTCATAATCTCCTAAAAAACTGCAGCAGGGTGACTGGCATACAACAGCCACTGAACAAATGTAAAATTTCAATTGTTGTAGTCATCTAGGAAACCTTCAATGAGCTACTTTTCATTTTTCCAAAGCCCCTAGCACACTGGACATCCCTGAAGGTCACACAGACAGCAGAACTTTGAGCAAACAGAGCAAACAACAGCAGCAGGCTTGGTACTTCTAACACGTGGAGGGCCTGTCGAACACTGCTGTTTGTGTGTTACCGAAACTGGATTCCAGAAACATAATCGGGCTTTCACAGGTCAAGTTCAATTTATCAACTTGGCATTTCAGCCTCCACTTCTTGCTCTACCTTTCTTAGGCATCCCAGGTTCCAATCCTTCCCAACAAGTATTCTAGAGTATAGCCGGACTGTATTAGTGTTTGCCTTTATCCTGGTATTGTCAAGGGAGTCCTAAATTTTAAATTTTCTTTTCTGTTAACTCCATAATTTGTGAAGTCATGTCTGGATTTCTGGGTTGGAATATTACGCATTCATTTACTATGATTCAATAAGCATCTACTGTGTGTGAGACACTAGGAAAATAAATAGAAATAAGGCTTACTTCCTGCCTTCAAAGAACTAAGGAATTCACAATGTAGTGGCTACTTCTCAAATATAGGATAGATGTTCCTGCTTTTAAGCTTTTGTTATTCCCTTAGTTAGAGTGTCTTATTGTTATTCTTTTATTGATCTAATTGCTTTAGTTATCTTGTGTTCTACCTCCACATAAATCATTTTGTAGTTTTTGTCGTCCACATTAACTTTCCTTTTGTTTTGCCTACACAGCTAGAGTTGACTGACACTTTTGCCTACCCAATACCCATTCCCCCAATTCTTCCTAGCTACAGACCCCTATTTTGTTCAGAATGGCAATGTGCCCAGTCCTGTATGATGAGTTATGATATTTCTGAGCCAATTATGACAAATCTGTTCCCTGATTTCCTTGCCTCCCTAGCAACCAAGGGTGGCTTTGGGACCCGGTTCTACTCAGTAAGATCTATGTGGCAATCTGCTGGCTTCTGAGAAAGCGTTTTCTTTTTTGATAAAGGTAGAGGTAAAAGACGATCCTTTGGCATTCCCTTCTTCCCTCTTTTTTTTTTTTTTTTTTTTAGGTTTTTATCTAAATTCCAGTTAGTTTACACACAGTGTAATATTAGTTTCAGGCGTACAATATAGTGATTCAACACTTCCTTACAACACCTGATACTCCTCCCCCTCTTCCTTCTTTGAACATAGACATGATGCTTGGAGTTGCAGCAACTGTTTTGTGATCCTAAAGCAACAAGCATGAACAAAAGGCAAAGAGAACCCCAGAGATGTTGGCCCTGGCTTTATCACACACCAGTGACTCCCTACCTCTGGACTTTCTGTTCTGTGAGAAACACAAACCCCTATTTGTTTAAGCCACTCAACTCAGGATTTCTGCTACTGAACACTTTTCTAACCAAGAAATAACTTTCATAATTTAAATTATCTGGACTATTCTTCTTAACCAAATGGTAAACATTGGTTACATTCTTGGCATTTAATAAATAATCATTTGCTTCACATCTTGATTATATATACTAGACATTCAATACATGTAATGAAATTCTCACTCTGAAATCAAAGGGGAAAATTGTAATTGTACTAAGATATGAAAAGAGAATTAGACCAGCTCGAAAAGAAAAAAAAAATTCGAGTCTAAAATAAGAAGTTCTATGAGAAGAATTTGTTACAACCTAGTTCTGTTACTCATATAATAAAAGAAACTTTTAAAAGTTTTCCAAAATTAGGAAAAATTTATTTTAAGAAATAAAACATTAGAATACGCCCCAAAGGGATGGATGTTTTAAAGAAGAGATCATATAAACAAGATTTCTATTAAATACAAAGAAGACAATGCAATGCAGTTCCAACTGTATTAAAACTAAGTGAGGAATCAGCACTTGTTAAACATCACTTGTAACGAGACACTTTCTCTGTCCCTCAGGTAGCATGACTGTGATTCACCCAAATGCTCAAGTCCTTAGCATGCTAATTAGCTTCCAAAATCTTTCACCTGAAGTTTAACTCACGCATGAGGAAATTGTTACAGCACTTGCTTTTGGAGAAAAGACTACAGAAGTTGGGACAGAAGCTATTTTCAAGCCTTCCAAATATTACAAGTAATGGGGAACTGTTGAGAGAAATAAGTAGCTTTGGGTCGTTTTAGGTTAGTGACCTTAAATATAAGGTGTGATTTAATCAGAAGCCAGAGTAATCATAGCAGGAGGTGGGGAGAAAGACTCAGAGCTGCCTGGAGTTAGGGAGGACTTTGGTGGCGGCTTTCAGCTCAAGCACAAACTGCAGGATTCTGTCAGAGGCTCCACAAACAAAGGGCTGCATTATGTAACGTATCTTGTATTCCTTTGTGAACTATTCCACAACAAAGTTTCATTAGTCCTCCCCCTACCCCCTAGACATTTTACCACTTCCAGGCTGCAACTTGTCCAGAAGGGAAACTTTCTACCTCAAATAAAAATTTAAAGTGCAAAAAAATGGGTATTTTTTTTTTCAGGAACCAAATGCAATTAAATTGAACTTTATATGGATTGAGGAAATAGTTCTTAAGCTAGGTGGAGAAAATTAATCTCATTTGAAGAATTTCCAAATAGTTCAGCAACAGTTAGCAATAATTGTCAAACTCTCTCTCGATCTAACATTTTCTGTTGATTGTACCACTCTCTGAGGGTCACCTTTCAACATAGCATTTTATAGGCAAAGAAGACTATTGCGTTGATGATGCATAGCAATACATTCTCATAAATAGTATATTTTTTCAAATTAAAATTTATTTTTGTGCCTGTTATGAAGATGTTCTAAGATTAAACACAGCCCTATGCTATCATACTTAGTTTTGGTATATAAAAATGTACCAGTGTAATTATTTTTTATTAATTACTAACTTTTTTAGCAGTGTATTATTTTTATTAATTACTAACTTAAGACCTTTCCATTATATAATCTTATTTTGATCAGCTGTAAAAATGATTTAACTGCTGAATAGATTTTCCCTTTTAACATTTCAAATGTTGGTTTAATGTTTGTCGCTTAGACCCTCATAAAAGTGGTTAGTATTCTGAGGAACACTGCATAGAACATGTCTTTTGGTCTGAGAGTCTGGGTTATGCATAGTCAAAGCTTAGAGGGGAGCCCCCAACTATCAAGTCGTATAAAAAAATTAGGGTTTGAATCTCAGCAGGTGACACTCTTCCTTCTGAGTTGGTCTTAAATGGATGCAACAATCTGTCACCTTTTGGGCAGAACATGAGGCTGAAGTGTTGAACAGTGCTTATTAAGAACCAACCCCATGGGAGCTGGAAATCAAGATAAGTTATAGGTCGGATACATGGATTTTCATTCTGCTGGCCTTTTTTCACTCAAAACACATCACTCTCAGACTCAGGATTATGTTTTGTAAATTGGGTAACCATATCTCCCAGTTTACTCAGAATAATTCTAGTTCCAACTGTTCAAGCACAGTTTTTAATAGTGGTCACTTTTACTCTCAAACGTGCCCCAGTTTGGATGATAAATTATATGGCTACCTACATAGAAGCTTTAAGAAAAGTTATTTATAGCATCATTTGCAGTGATAATCACTCTCTTTAGAGCAAATTAAAATAATGACTATTGGTCAACTTCTGTAAAGAGAGAAATGAACTAAAAGCTTATTACTTTAATCCCGGAGAGATTTTGCCATCTAAAAGTTTATTGTAAGATGAGAGTAATTTTGGGAAATCATATTTCAATGAATTATTTAGGATACCAAATTTTAGGTAGTATTGCCTTTTTTGTTAGCCTTATTTCAAGCAAGAAGGCTTATTTCCCCTTAAAATTTGCTATAATGAAAAAAGCACAAGATCTGAAATGAAATTCTTTGAATCTTGGATTTGAATCCTAACTCAACTATTTCCTCAATTGGCAAATTCAAATAATCTCTGTGAACATCATTATTAACCCCCTCTAAACTGGCCCATAAAGATCAAAGGAGAAAAGACTAAGGACTTTATGTACTGAGGCCAGAGAATGAAAGGCTGAACTTTATTTTTTTAATTGTTTTTAGGACTTTATTTGGGGGGCGGCACAGAGGGAGAATGAGAGGGTGAGAGGGAGAAGCAGATTCCCTGCTGAGCCGAGAGCCTGATGTGGGGCTCAATCCCAGGACCCTGAGATCATGACCTGAGCCGAAGGCAGACACTTAACCGCCTGAGCCACCCAGGTTCCCCAAAAGGCTGAAATTTAAAGCACAGGGTTCTGGTCAAAAGTTTTATCAGAGGTTTCATGAGTTTCTGACATAAATAATCTTCTCTCAAAAGAAAAGGGAAACATGGCAGTAAGGGGCTGGAGTAGAAAGGCTAGTTCGTGAAGCAGAAAGATGTTCTTATGACTCGGCACATTTTTCTAAGATATTCCTGGATATTCTTTCTTCCTGTTCATGTTCTGCTCTTTCTTCTCTGAAATTCTAAATTCTCTGGCCCAGAAAAACATTTGGGTGCTCTGAATTCCTTTAATCTACTTGACATCAAAAATTATATGGGGAGTGTTTTTAGTTTTTCATCTATATGAATGTAATCAATGATTTTATTTTTTAAAAAACTGAGTTTCTCCCACCTTGCCATTGTTTAAAAGACATTTCTTTAGAGCTTTCAGTAATTGTAGGAAAAGTTCTTATGAATTATTCTTCACCCCAATAATTAGGTAAATACCCTAAAAGGAGAGCTAATCCTACAATGCAGGGCATTTTTGTATGTTTAAATTGACGCCTCTGACACTGGGGCTCTTGTACCTAATTTGAGGCCTCAAAGATCTTTCAGTTTGTACAAGCGTTTATCAATTAACCCTCTAGCCAATGATTCTCCATTTTAAATATACTCTGCTTGCAAAGGTGGTAGGACAAAAAGAGGAGTGAATGGCAAGAGACTGTAAGAGAGGAACAGGTATCCCTGGGCTATAACAGAGCTCTAGATATCTTCTCCCATCCCTTGGAGAGAAAAAGCTCTCTCACACACTCCATCTATTAGAAGTTCATTTGTGTTTAACAAGACCCTCTTTAAGAATGCAAATCTGCCTCGTGAACCTGTAAATCTCCTTCACACCTTACTGTTAATTACTTTGATGTTCTAGAATATGACCAACACTTAACTGATATTGGCAATCCAGGAATGAACAAATAGCTCCAAGCGGAAAAGGGAAATTTTGGTGGAGTGGGACTGGAGGCAGCAGGGTAAGGATTTCATCTGTGGGCAATAGGGCACCCCGATATTTTATAATTTTCATCTAGGGGAGTGGCAGTTACTGGAGTACCACAAAAGGAACATTTTTCTTGATTGCCAATGTCTGGCTGAGATCAGAACAGTCTGGAAAACTACAAACTTCAGGTTTTAAATACTTAGGCATAGCAAGTTAATTGAGTTTAGTCTTTTCTAGAAACCTTTCTAGCTAATTCTCACTATCTCTAAAACTTGACAACCTTAGGTTCTAAGACTCTTCTAGTTCAACCTCCCAGGTCTGAAGCTCAAAAATAAGTGAATGTGGGGTAGTCCCTTTTCATTATCTTGCTAGCCATTCACTTCTTTGGAGATTATGGTATGTAATCCTAGAACATACTGTAAGCAATTTCAGAAGACTATAAGATATGTTATTTCTATAACTGTTTTAGTAAGTGGTACTTGACCTGATATCAAAAGGCTACAAAATTTGAGTTAGTCTTCAAGTGACTTAAGCTACAAGTCTTAGCTAAGCAAAAATTCAAGGAAAAATATTTTATGACATAACATCATTAATCATCTCTCCGTTTATATGAAAAAAAAATGCTAAAATCTTCAATGTTAAGAAAAAGGGTCATCTTTCCCGCCAAAATGGCTATTTTTAGTTTTCATGTGGTTGGATACATTTGTAAATGATTACATGAAAACATATGGTTGGAACATGCTTATTCCTTCATGAGTATTCCTCTTTTGAGGCTACAGAATTTTCTTAGTTGTTCCATGTGCTTTTTTTGTTGTGTTGATGGCTTCTTGTTCTAGATAATTTTCTTCCTATTCTATTGTTAATGAAATGAATTCTAATAAGGAAAAAAAAAGAAACCCTCTAATGAAAATCCCTTTCTTCATAGATGTGGGCTGGGAAGTGATATAGGACACTGGAGGACAACAAGCATGTTGCACATTCTTCAATTGATCCCTCTGTGGTTTATTCACCTGAATGCATTTTGAAAAGCAGTGAAGCCATAGTGGGAGAGGGACTCTGTGTGGCTAATTTCAGTTACCGATAAAGTACTAGACAAGTTCGTTGTATTATTAAACATAAATATACACACACTTTTATGTTCCATCAGATCAGTGAACCCCCATTTTAAGGTATCTCACCCATAAGGAGGAATGAAAAGTCCCAGAGGTATTAAAATTTCACAAAGCCTGAACTCGGAGTTTTGTTACATGATTCTCAGTTGACCTTTATGTGTGACAGACAACTACTGAACTGGCATGGGTGAAGTATAGTTCTTTCAAATAGTTCTTACAAATACTCAAAGAAGATTGTAAAACAATTGAGAATCTTTCCAGCTATTTAATTTGATTTTTTACTTTATATTTTGCCCTTATCTTCCCTTATAACACTCCACCTCTTTTCCCTACATATTTTCACTCCCATACCTTCCCAATTCAGCCTGACAGTGAGACTCTATAGTTTTGACACATGATGGGTTCTCTATAAATATGTGTTGAATGCATGAAAAACCACCTGGATAAATATTAAGAAGTGAAAAATAGGAAACTTTTAACTAGGCAAATTAATAAATTTATAGGTTGGAGGGACATCCACAATAGTAACAAAATGATTAATAATTCCAAGGATATTTAGGAAGGATGTAACCTAGAAGGTTAAAAATGAGAAATTCTAGAATTGGAAAAGAAAAAAATAATACAGCTCAACACAATTGAAAGCACATGCAGAAGAAAGCTGCTATATTGTTTATTAAAACATTAAATGGAAAGACTGAAATTAGAATGCTAGTTGGTATTATTATATCAAAGCAGAAAGTTGTTTCTTGTTGCTCCAACTCTGGAGAGAACAAATTCTCCAAAGCTACCAAGAACAGAATAGGAGAAATGTTTGGAACTTAAGAGTTGCAGTAGATAAAAAAGCTAGATGTTTGGGGCACCTGGGTGGCTCAGTCATTAAGCGTTTGCCTTCGGCTCAGGTCATGATCCCAGGGTCCTGGGATGGAGCCCCACATCAGGCTCCCTGCTCAGTAGGAAGCCTGCTTCTCCCTCTCCCACTCCCCTTGCTTGCGTTCCCTCTCTCGCTGTGTCTCTCTCTGTCAAATAAATAAATAAATAAAATCTTGAAAAAAAAAAAGCTAGATAGTCAAGGTAAGTCAGTTTGATTTGTGTGGTAGCCAGGTTCCAAGATGACTCCCCTCTGATCCCTGCCTCCTGGCATTCACATCCTTGCATATTCCTGCCTACATTGTACCAGGTTGGCCTGTGTCACCAATATAATGTGGTAAGAGTGGTGGTATGTGACTCTCAATGCAGAGTCAGAAAAGCCATTACTGCGTCTTCTTAGTTGTTTCAATCACTCACTCTGGAGAAGCCAACCCCTATGTCATAAGGACCTTCAAGTGTCCCTATAGAAAGGTTCACATGGCAAGGAACTGACTAACTTACAAGCCTTGTGAGTGAGCCACCATGGAAGTGGATCCTCTCGCCCAGTCAAGCCTTCAGATGACTACAACCCCTGCTGACATCTTGCCTGCAATATCATGAAAGATTTAAAAACAGAATCACTTCACTAAGCTGCTTTTGATTTCCTGATAACGAGAGATCCCTGAGAGATAATACATGCTTATTGCTTGAAGTCACTCGGTTTTGAGATTTTTTTTTTGTAGCAATAGATAACTAATAAATAGAGTGATTATGGCTTCCCCCCACTCCCACCCCTCAGGTGCACAGAACTGGATTAATCATAATCCTTGGTACATGATGCATACTCATTATTGGTCCATGCTTGGCCTACTTTAATTCATATAGCATATAGTTGGTTATTTTTTTAATGAATTAATGAACACCAGCAAACTAAGTCCCTAAAAGAAGAGCTAGGATCTTTATAATAACTTACATCTATTCATATAGTTTACCCCACCTTATATTCTTGCCTTTCCCACCTAAGATAACCATTATCCTGATTCTTATGTTTACTATTTATTTGTTTTCCTTTTCATATAGCTTTATCATGTCTATAGGTATGCCTAAATTTATATTTGTGTATATACACATATGTATATATAGTAATATGTATCTAATATGTACATATATTGATTGCTTTTAACTTCATAAAATCCTATTATGCTGCTTATAATGTTTTGAGATTTAATTATTTTCACTAATATTAAATTGTTAAGGTTTATCCACATTGTTGCATATCACTGCAGTTCATTTTGTGTCTTATTGATGTTGCCAAGGTAGTCAGTAAGACAAAAAAACAAGACTAATAAGTCCTTACATCACAGAATTATGTAGTTGTGGGTGGGCAGAATAAAGCATATTTAGGATGTAATTTAAATAAATTAATGAGCTCTAGGCATAAAAAAACCCAGAAAATTAATTTAGAAGTTAAAGAATTCTTTCCCTATGGATAATAGCATACTTTAGTAATGTATACACATTCATTTTAAATATAATAGTCTATTATATACACACAAAAACTATGGATTCTACAGATGTTTGTTGAAGTGAATATTATAAAGTTCAAAGATGTATGAAAATATAGTAAGAGTTGCCTATATAAAAATAAAATGCTAGTGTTCTGAAGGACCCATTGCTAGAGACTACATTGGTGAGTGAATAACAAAGATGATCTATCTTTTAAGAATTCATATAATACATTTGTATGTAGGGGCGCCTGGGTGGCTCAGTCGGTTAAGCATCTGCCTTCGGCTCAGGTCCTGATCCCGGGGTTCTGGGATTGAGCCCCGCATCGGGCTCCCTGCTCGGCGGGGAGCCTGCTTCTCCCTCTCTCTCTGCCTGCCACTCTGCCTGCTTGTGTTCTCTCTGTCAAATAAATAAATAAAATCTTTAAAAAAATACATTTGTATGTAAATAATATTTATGTACAGGACTTTTCTTTACTACCAACAGTTCTCAAACACACACACATTATCAAAGAATTCCTAAATATGATTACTTAATGTCTACCTCAAATCTTTATGAATACAATCTAAAGTATTACTGACAAGTCTAATTAATTATATATCCAAATGGTGAGGGTCTCTCAATCCCACCTCTTAGCTTCTTCCCAATCATTCAAAGAGCATATTCTTTTGTCTTGACAGCACTATCCAGAAACTAGCCTCATTTGTTAATTTCAGAAACAACTGTATTTGTTTCAGCTAACTATTTTTTGATATCTTTCTGGCTGACATTGGTTTACAATGGATAGTATTGTTGAATGTCAAAGTTATTTTATTTTAATATTATTATTAGTACCCCAGCATCCCCTACCCCCACCCCCACCACCAGTGCCTCATGGAGGTATGTTGATTCATGGAGATTTAGTATGTCTCCTTAAGCTAAACAGACTTCCAGTACAAGTAGACTTTTGTTACAGAGAAGCCAAATTAACCTTATCCATTAAATCAGGATCTATTTAGCTATTTGGCTTTACCAAATAGACACAAACACTTTTCTCTGACTTGACACAATTACTAAGAATGTGTGTGAAAACTATCTATAAAGCAAGAGATATTTCATTCTCAGTTCTTCACTAAACAAATGATGTAGCTTTAAGGAACAGAAGGAAAAGAAATATTGATGAAATAGCACCCTCAAATATGGCATAAAGTCCAAAACATGGAGCAAGTCAGAAAAGAATGCAGAGGATTAGCACAATTACTGAAGGTGATCAGAAGTACTGATAGAGAAGAGTCACCTTTTCTTCCTTATTCATTTCCTTAAGACCCCTTTTTTAAAAAAATAGGGCATACACATTTTAAGAATACATTTTTCTCAAATTTCTCAGTTTTCCAAAAACCTCTACACAAGAAAGAAGGACTATTTGAAAAGCAACTAAGTGAGAGGATGATAGGAGTCTGTGGGCCAAAAAAGGAGGCTACCGAGCCAGCTCCTGTCTTGATTGCTTCTCTCTTGTGGTAGATGGAAGAAATTTGGAAAACTTTTATAAGGGGATGAAAACAAGTGGAAGCCCTGGTTTAAAGATAGTGAGACAAGTATCTTTTCTTCCTTGTACTGGAGTTTGTATTTGGCGAAGGAAAAGTCTACTTCCTTCTAATGAAGACTTCTCCTTCCTAATGAACACTCCACTGGGAATATTTGCAAATAGTCAAGGCACAAGGCAATAGGCAATGGCAATTGGAAAGAGAGATCAGGCTTAAGATTTGCTTTGTAGGTTGATATGGTGAAAACAAGCTATATTGTACAATAAGCCAAAATAGAATAATCTCTTTCTTCTAGTCTATTGTATAATGGAGAGTTTGTTGACTTTTATACTGTAAATGTAAAAAAAAAAAAAAACAACCCAAAAGTTTCATTCATCCTCCTGTAATGACACCAGTCTAATTTGCTATCAAATTTCCATTCAAATGCTCTATTTTGTTTAGTTATAAGGGATTTGATCCCCTTAAACTTTCCCAGAAAGTTTGTATGGAAGTCAGTTGCTAAGGACATTCCTAGGGGAACCTACAAAATGTTGCAAGATAAATAACCTCAGTACCATATGAAGATTAAGTAGAAGGGAAGGTTTAAGAATTACCTTGGAAAGGAAAAGAAATGATTTAGAATTCTGGGCTAGAGTTGCTAGTCAATCACTGATGGAAAGGAACTTAGTCAAGACAGTTTTACACTTCCCAGGAAGGGAGGACTTCTACATTTTTCCTCTTGGGAATAAAGGTAAGAGTTTTATCATGGAGAGGAAGCCAGAGAGGAATGTTCATCATCTCTCCCCTCCACCTCACCTACACACACACACACACACACACACACACACACACCCTTCGTTTTCTTCTTCCTTCCACCTCCACAGCTCTTCCTTTGGTGACTCCAAGATAAAAGACCTCACAATCATAAGCCATAGGGGACAACTGGGAAGTCTCAAGTGAGGTTTAACTTCTGGAAAAGGCTTTTGGCAATTTACTTAGGTTGAATGAAAAAGCAACATGATAGGAAAAGCATGGGTTTAGGATCAGGCAGCCATGAGTTTGAAGCCAAACTCTACTACTTATTATCGGTGTGACCTTGAGCAAGTTAACCAACCTGTTTAAACTTCAGTTTAGTCATCTCTAAAATGATGATTATGTATGGAATCTGTGTTACATATAACATGCAGGTACTCAGTCAGTACTCAGTATTTCTCTAGTATCTCTCTAAACTGGATTTGGAGTAAGGAGCTAGTAAACAAGACATTTATATGAAAGAAAGGAAAGACATTTAATCGTGAGAGCACTCGCTGTCTGTAACAGTCATTTGATGATTGACCAGATGGTACTTTGTTGACATCTCTTCATTTACTAATTGATGAAATGTTAGGAGTGGAAGAAAAAAGATTAATCTCTAACTTCCATCACTTGGAAAAAACTAACAATCAGAACTGAGAAACAGAAGACAATAGTAGATTATTTTTAAGGTTAATCTTTCAGAGATTTTTCACAAACATATGGTGTTTAGTGTTCTAACATTATAGAACATATTCTCTACTTAAACTTTAATCTGGTTGTCTAGCAGAAGAGTAAAAAGTACATTAAGTGTAAATTTTAACTAAATTTTGTGCTATGTTTTGACTAGTTGTTTTACCTATACCATTGGATTTGCTATGACATTCCCTTCATTATTGTCTTAGCACCCCAGTTAATAAAAAATTTACCAAGGGACCTATTAATTAACATAATTAATATTTATTATTTATTATTATATTGTACTCATCACACTATTAGTATTTTTAATATCATTCAGAGCTATAAACATATTATGGATAATAATAGGAACTATTTATTGAATGTTTATTGTACACCACATTTTGCTAAGCATTTTGTATACATTTTCAGTTAATACTTTCAAAGACCTAATGAGCTAAGTAGCAGTAGATAAATGAAGAGACATGATGATCTTTTCTCGTTAAAGAAAAGCACTGATAGAATAGAATGGTAATATCTTAAATTTAGAAAGTGTCATTCCTGAAAGTGTACTGTTAACTGCTTTACTAGCTTGTGCTACATGCAATAATAATCTTACATTACACAGGACTGAAAGGCTGCTCCTGAAAGATAGCATTTGATAAATTGTACACAAGAATCCATTAGAATAACAGCTTAATAGAGGAACGAAATTCTATCTGAAATATAGAGAGAATTTAGAAAAACCGAACACTTTAGGTTAACTGGAATTTGTCCCAATCTATTTCAGAGTTCATAAATATAATAGGCAAAGATCATTGACATTGTCGGGGGATTATCATTAAGTTTCAACCCAAAGGCAACAGGCTGAAGTAATGCAGACATAGAAAGTAGTGCCTCCTAAAATAAAAGTAAAGCAAATATCATGATTTATTTCAGCTCTTACTCTTTTGACTAACCAGCAGGCTCAGAAATTAAATATTTAAAGATTTAAAAATAGTACAACTTTAAGCAGTTGACCAATATGTTACTAAATAAAATAATCCTCATTACATCTGAAGTGTCTTAAGTTCAAAAATTTAACCTACACTCATTCATTTCCTATCTCTCCAAATAATATAAGAACTTGATTAACCCACAGTTTAATCTGGCAGAGGAATCAAAGAAAATATGATATTCTTTCACTGTTACTTTATGTCAGGGTAAGGAAAACAATATAAACTTTATGGAAAACCTGATGTGTGTGTGTGTGTGTGTTCACCACAATGCTTGTACAAGTAACTCTCTTGCTGACTGAATATAAAATGTTACCATTCAATCACATGAGTCTCCATGTAGTTAGTAACATTCAAGTGAAATTTATAAAATAAAGATAAGTAGATGCCAGAATTTCCAGTTCTTGAGAAGCTGATTATACAGAAAAGGATCATTAAAAGTCAAAGGGTTAAAAAAAAGTGAAAGGGTTAGTAGAAAATCTTCTGAGCTCATTTAATAAGAGAATGTGCAATTCCGTGAGATTCTTTTCTAAAGAAACCACTAACAATGCTGTAGATCTACAAAACCTGCAAGAATACACAATGGGCTCAAGCCCCTGCCTTGTGACTCATGGGTATACTTCAGCAGGATGTACTTCCTCTTTTGGAGGGTCATATAGGTGAATAAGCTGACAAAGTCTACAGAGAAAGAAATTCCACATGTGTCATAGGGAGAAAATGTATTTGATCTCAAGTTCCATATACATATAAAAATTGAATTCTAATCCAAACCTTAACGAATTCAGTACCACTGTTGGTCTTTTTTTCCCTGCCTCTAGAATATAACTAACATTTATTTAACTTTAAATTAACACTAGGTAAAAAATAAATAAATAAAAGTAAATTTACACTAGGTAGATTGTATATTTCCCAAATCTTTTTTTAAATTTTTATTTTTTTTCTCAAATCTTTTATAAAAAAGATAAGCTAAATGAGATAACTTTTTTTAATAATAACTGAATACACACCATGTATCAGGTCCTTTGCTGAGAGTTTTACATGCATTAATAAATTAATAAAGCAATCAATGCTTTTGAGAACCTACTCCAGACTAGGCACCATACAAAATGTGTCATACACACACACACACACACAAAAGATAGAAGCAATTTTAATTATATAACAGAGATAGAAAACATAATGGATAAAAATATCATGGGGGATTTTTGGTAAAACTGAATAATAGGTCTTTTCACATTTCTCTGTTTGAATCTCTCCAAATACCTCTAATGTCTGCTTTTAAAAAAGAAAAAAAAAAACTACAATAATTTTGAAAAAAATTATACAAAGAAAACTGCCACTCTTATATAAAAGCAATGATGGTTAACTTTTAAGACACACAATGTTCTCTACTATTTCTGAAAAATCACTGACAAGTAGCCATAAAAACCTATATAATAACTGAAAATATTCTTCAGAGATCACTAGGCCAGGAAGAATTCTTACAACATGCATTGGCCTCCACCCATATTTTTCAATGTCCAATACTTTTATCCATCAAAAATTTCTTGTTATTTTATATCCCTAGATTAAGGAATATCAGCATTTATTTACAGAAATATCCTGAGAGTGTGCCTACAAATGCATATTCCTATGAAACCAAGGAAACAAGAAGAAAGCATGATAGTTAAAGTATTCTGATGTCCTTTTATTTTTTTCTTCTTTTTCTTATTACCATTCTTAGGTCTACCACCTATTTCTAGTAGGCTGTATCTTTCATTAGACACAAAATACAGGTCTCTTTACTTAGGACTTGGACATAAATATCAATTGCTCAGTTGTTATTTTCATGATCATTTTAAGTTATTTCAAGCATAAATGCTTTAATTCCCTGAATATCCCAAAGCTGTCTAAGTACAAATATACTCCCACCACATTCCTCTGTGCTAACACATTAATGCAGTTGGAGTAAAGTTTCATTAAAATATATGAGGGAAATTGGTACTTCATTAACATTTAAAAATTAAACAATATACAAAATAGTTACAGGACATAAGATATAGTCAGGTCTTCAGAACTTCTGATGCATCATTTTAAAACATTATTTATCATTTTGATGAAGCTGAGGTCAAGTTTCTAAAAATGCAACTTGTTAAAAGCAGGAACAAATGAATGAGGGATGAGTCAGCTCATTTGACGGAAAGGGTAAAAAAAAACTTCAAAAGCATACCACATGACTTGGTAAATATTCAGTGTATCAAAATGTAGTTGCCATCTGGCGTTGATAGACTGGGCTAGAATATGTGTTAAAAAAAATAAGAAAGGAGGGCGCCTGGGTGGCTCAGATGGTTAAGCGTCTGCCTTCGGCTCAGGTCATGATCCCAGGGTCCTGGGATCGAGTCCCGCATCCCTCTGCCTCTGTCTCTCTCTCTCTCTCTCTCTCTCTGACTCTCATGACTAAATAAATAAAACATTTAAAAAAAATAAGAAAGGAAATAACTCAGCCAGGTTAATGTGCTCTTGTCTACATTTCATAATTCAGGTACTAAGTGCTTTAATAAATATTCACTACAAAAGAAAGGCTGCATTACAAGTCAGACTTGGACAATGTTTGTTAAAGATATTCACAGGTTTGTTGGGGTGGGTGGAGAAGAGTAAAATCAGACAAGACCTGATGACACCTATAGAAGCTGAAAACAAAAAAGTGTTTTAGGTAAAGCAGAATTCTCAAGTATGATGATACTACCAGAATACCAGCTTCACAGTCAGACACAGGGAAGTGGTAAGCCTACATTTGTAGGAAAAAACCTGAAATCTTGTGTATTGTCAGTTTTGAATATTCAATTATTCTTTTCCTTGACTATGACTATTTTAAGGTATAGAGAAAACCAGGGAATAAACAAAACTAATGGTTGGATAGTAGAAAGAAGGAAAAATTTGAAGACCCTGACATTCTTTGAAGTTTTTAAGCTAGAGTTTGCTATTAACTTTGCAATATGTAATCAAACAAAAAGTGAATGTGAAGGACTTTATTCTTCTTGCCTAAGAAATGAATGAAGCACATTTAGAAAACAGTATCGTTTGCAAAAGAAAAAAAAAAACTGAACATGAGCAGAGAAAACTTGCCTGAGGTTGCAATGCCTGTCCAAATCTATGTCTGGGGTTTGTTATTAGATACCTCTTTCCTTAACCCTGAACATTCCCTTGGTTTCCACCTCTTGAAAACTTATGTTCTACCCACATCTCTTGTGATCAAGGCAGTTGGCAGAAAAAAGTTTTCATATAGCTTTGCAGGTCAGTTAAAACAGGGTACAGGGAAACTGTTAGCAAAATGGATGAAATACTCAGGAAAAAGTTGATTAGGGTCAAGCACTGTTTTCTTGGTTTTTTGGTTTTTTTTTTTTTAATGAGGTTGAGGTAAAATTTATATAAAGCAAAATTCACAGATTTTAAAGTGCACAGCACAGAATTTTGATAAATATATACACCTGTGTAATCACCATCCTAACAGAGATGCAGAAAGTTCTTTGTTGCCACTTCAGGTCAATTCCCATCTCTCATAAACAACCAATATTCTGATTTTTATCACCATTGATTAGTTCTGCCTTCATATAAACAAAATCATACAATGGGTAGTTTTTTGGGTCCTGGCTTCTTCTGCACAACATGTTTCTGAAATTCATCCACACTGTTGTCTGTATTATAGTCTATTTTGTTTTGTTTTGTTTGCTTATTAGTATTCTGTTCTATGAATACACCACAATTTGTATATCCATTTCTACATTTGGGTGTTTCCATTTTTAGGCAATTATGAATAAAGTTACTATAAACATTCTTGTATAAGTCTTTTGAGAGCACAGTTTTCATTTCCTTTTGTTAAATACTCATGAACACAACACCCAAATCATAGGGTAGGTATACGTGTTAAATTTTATAAGATTATTTACCCAGTTTTCCAAATCGGAACATTCCCCAGTGGCAAATGTAATAAGAATGCCAAGTATTCTACATACTTGCCAACACTTTAATGTGTCAGTCTTTTTTCTTTTAGTCATTCTGGTAAGCATGACTATAATCTTGCTGTGGCTTTGATCTGAATTTCCCTGATGATTAATGATATTGAGCACCTTTATTTATGAGTTTATTGGCCATGCTTGGATTTTCTATTGTGAAGTGCCTATTTAGGTCATTTGCCCATTTTTAAAATCTGTCTATTTGTTATTGATGTGTAGGCATTCCTTACATATTCTAGACATGAGTCTTTTGTTGATGTATTTTACAAATATTTTCACCGAGTTTATTGCTTACCTTTTCATTTTCTTTCTTTCTTCTTTTTTTTTAAAGATTTTATTTATTTGAGAGAGAGAGTGAGAGAGGACAAGTGGGGTGAGGGGCAAAGGGAGAAGCAGACTCCCCGCCGAGCAGGGAGCCCCCCATGTGGGCCTCAATCCCAGGACTTCGGGACCATGACCCAAGCCAAAGGTAGACGCCTAGCTGACTGAGCCACCCAGACGGCCTGCCTTTTCATTTTCTTAACAGTGCTTTTTGATAACCAGAAGTTTTTAATTTGGATAAGATAAGACTTATCATTTTTTTTCTTTTATGTTTAGGGCTTTTTGTGTTCTCTAAACAATAATTACCTACCCCAAACTCATAAGGTTTTGTCCCCTATGCATCATTCTAGAAGATTTATAATCTTAGTTCCTACTAAGTTCCTAAATATCAAATTAATTATAGTGTGTAGTGTGAGACAGAGGCCAAGGTTTAATTTTCTCCCATATTTTTTTCCAGTTATTCAAGCACCATTTGTCAAAAAGATTTTCCTTCTCCCAATTAAATTATGTTGTCACCTTTGTTGATATCAATTGATTGCATATTTAGAGCTGATACCTGGGGGGAGGTTGCTTTAATCTGTCTTTATTACTATATATTTATAGAAAGTCTTGAAATTAGATAGTGTGAGTGCTCCAACTTTGTTCTTGTTTTTCTAGGTTATTTGCAATTCCACATGAATTTTAAAATCAACTTAACAGTTTTTTCCAAAAATTAGGAAAAAAAAAAATCCCATTGAGATTTTGACTCAAACTGTATTGACCCCAAAATCAATTTAGAGAGAAATGACATCTTAACAACCTGAGTGTTCATCCACGAACAATGGATATTTCTCTAAGGCCTTTTTAGTTTTGAAGGCCTATAGGCCTAAGTATTTTATGTATTTTTTGCCACTGTAAATTGACTTTAAATAAAAATTCATATTCAGATTATTTGCCATTACTGTATAAAAATATAATCAATTTTTGCATAATAATCCTGTGACTTTGCTAAATGCACTTATTAGCTCCAGTTGTTTTGTATATTCTTTAAGATTTCTAATGTAAACAATTATGGTATATGTGCATACAGACAGTTTTACTTCCTTTCCCAGCCTTATACCTTTCATTTATTTTTCTTGCTTTATTACCCTGGATAGGATCTTTAGTACAATGTTGAACAGTAAGAGTAAAATAGATACCCTTCCGTTATACTAAATCTTAAATGGAAAGCATTCACTTAGTCTTTCATCATTAAGTATGATATTAATTGTAGGTTTTCACAGAAGCTCTTCATCAGACTGAGGAATTTTCTATATTGTCTAGTTTTCTGAAAGTTTTTATTATGAATGCCTGTTAAATTGTTTCAAATGCTTTTTCAAAAAAGATCATATTTTTCTTTTTTATTCTAGTAATATGGTGAATTTACAATGATTTATTTTCAAATGTGACACTAAACTTGAATACCTGAGATAAACTCCAGTTGGTTATGAGTTATCTGCATTTTGCATATTGCTGGACTTAACTTGCTAATATTTTTAAAAGATTATTGTATCCAGATTGATGAGGAATACTGGCCTGTAATTTTCTGATAATATCTTTTTCAGGTTTTGTTAATAGGATGATTCTGACCTCTTAAAACATTTCAGGAAGTGTTTTCTCCTACCATATTTTCTCAAAGAATTTATGTAGGATTAATATTATTTCCTCCTTTAATGTTTTATAGAATTCTCCATTGAAACTATCTGGGCCTGGGGTTGTCTTTTTACGAGTGTTTTTGATAGCAAATTCAATTTATTTAATAAATATAGTGTTATTCAGATTTTCTATGTTTCTTGCATCAGTTTTGGCAATATGTTTTTCAAGGAATTTACCTATTTCATTAAAGTTGCTGAAATTATTGGCATAGTGTTTTCATAAATTTTCTTCAATATCTGTGTGATATGTAATACTATATATCCCCTCTTTCATTACTGAAAGTGATAATTTGTATCTTTTCTTCTTGATTATTTTTGCTAGAGGCTTATTAGATTTTAAAATTTTACCTTTGTAAATCTTTATTGTTTGCTTTTATTTTCTGGATTTTTTCCTTAATTATTTCTTTTCTTCTACTACTTTAGAGTTTAACTCAGTCTTTTTTTTTTTTTTTTTTTTTTACTTCACTAAAGTGGAAACCTATGTTGTTGATTTTAAACTTTTATTTCTTCTGATTTGGGTATAAAAACTCTAGATTTCTACTAAGCCCTTCTTTAACCCATACTGAATTTTCAATATAACTTGACTTAAAATATTTTATAATTCCTCTCATGACTTTATCCATGCAAGTATTTACAACTTACTTATTCAATTTCCAAATGGTCTTTTCTAGATTCTTTATTGTTTTTTTATTTCTAGTTTAATTGCATTCTGATCAAGGAATACATTTTGTAGTATCTCAAATCTTTTGAAAAATGCTGAAACTCATTTGATGGCCCAGATTTTGTCTACCCTAATGAAAGTTTCCTGTGTAGGGGTGTCTGGGTGGCTTAGTTGGTTAAGCATCTACCTTCTGCTCAAGTCATGATCCCAGTGTCCTGGGATTGAGCCCAGGCATAGGCCTCTCCTTCTGCCTGCCACTCGCCTTGCTTGTGCTGTCTCTCTCTCTCTGTCAAATAAATAAATAAATAAAATCTTTAAAAACAAAAAAAGAAAGTTTGTTTCTATTACCTGTTTTTTTTTTTTTTTTTTAAGTTAGAGGTTACATTTTCCTGTTTCCATGTCCAGTCATTATTTAATTGCATTTGGGCCTGTGTATGATATGTTGTAGAAGACTCTGTGTTCTGTTATCTTTCCCTAAATAATGTATTTTTATTCTAGCAAACATTTAAATTACTGATTGACCACTTTGACATTCTGGTGGCTTAGTTTTATGCTTTGTTAGAGCCTTTCAGTGTTGCAATTTTATCCTTTTTTCTTGAATTTATTTCTTAGTCCTTGGTAATCATCTATATTCCTAAGGTGTGGCCCTTCTGGATTTTAAGTAAAGCCTTAGACATTTACCAAATCCTTCTACCTTAGTAAAACTCAAACTCCTAGTTTTGTCTTCCCTTCATAAGATATATTTGCTCAGCTCTTTCAGCCTCCTAGTTGTTCCTTTCTCCAGGTTCTTATAGCCTCCCCTCTACACGCACAGTTCACAAGTCAACCAAGGCATTAGGAGAGTTTATATGCAGATTTATGGGTAACCTCCCTCTGTGGCTCCAGTCTTCCCAAGATTTCCTCCCTCAATTTCAATCACTCTGCTAACTTCAAACTCAATCTTCTCAAACCAATAAGATTGTAACTTGCTTCTCGAATTCTAACTGCCCCACATCACATAGATTAGAAAGTTCCTTGGAGAAAAAGCTGTGATAAATGTGGATTCCTCCCAGAACAGTTTACTCCAGATTTTGTCTGCCTTTGGTCCCTCTCCAATGCCTTCAAATAATTGTTTGTTAGTTTTTGATTGCAATTTAGTTGTTTTTAAAGAATCATAACGAGGGTTTGGTATTGCCATCTGAGGAAATGTTTGTCCTGGAATAGTACAAGTTATTCCTTCATTACCAAAATCAGAACTATGAAAAGAATTGTTTTATGGTAGATCGTATTTGGATAGTATTTAGAAGTTGATTGGAAAATTACATTAAAATCAGTGTCAATGGGATTTCCTCTTCTAATAGACTGCTTGTTGAGAAAATACTATTTTGAGTGTTTACTCTAAACTCAAAGAGAAAATACTATTTGAAAAAATACTATTTAAAAACAATTTTTTAAAGAAAATCATTCACAGTGCCTAGGAAAATTATATGTATTCCACTTACCTAAGTAAGGCCAATGAGTGTCTTTATAGTTAAATTCAACAGAATAATCTAGATGAGTGAAATGAAATAGAGTTACAAGTAAAGAAAATCACCTTAAGGAACATGCTTGGGAGATTAATGGTATGTGATATTTCTGATTATAACAGAGAATCTGAAAATGTGGTATAGCTATCCAGGGAAAATGGGCAACCCCATCCTTACCATTTTTAAAGCCTTATTCTAAGACAGATATTTGCTAAGTAATTTGTACAGATGAACTTATAAAGTAGCCCAGGTAGTCAGACTCCAAATTAAATTCCAACCATTCCTTATTATTGCTTACTCAGAGTTAAGATCAAACTCACTCACAACACTCATCACTAGTTTTGACAATATGTATCTCCTATTAATATTCTTCCCATCTCCTATGTTAGCAACTTGCTTCTCTGTCATGCAAACTTGCTCTCCATCCTTCCTGTACAATTCTTGCTCATTTCAAGAAGCAGCAGTAAAATGGAGATCTCAGATTGAAGCAGTGAGTGGTGGAGAAATACCTCTGGAATCAGTGAATCTGAAACAGCCTGTCTAATTCTGCCCACCTCTCTTGTCCTTTAGAATCAGTTTGAAATTCATATCTTCCAGAGAGCCTCCAGTGTTTAGCCTGGAACCACCTACCACTCCATCTGACCAGTTACCCTGGCAAATTGATATCACAGGGCAATTATTAATTATTTAATTTTATGTTTTAATAATAGGCAAGGTTCTGTTTAGAAAACAAATGAAGAACAAGACAAGGTCCTTAGCCATGAGCACATTACACTTTGGTTAGGAAAATTTTACCCATCATCTACAGTGTAAATTTCATCCAACTTATCTCATCAATCTCTATGTATACATATATTCCAAAATGTTGTTTTATTTTTCTTCCTTCTCTGTAATGATTTCATGCAAGTTTTTCATTTCAAGAACCTCACTGACTTCCTATTGGTACCCAAACCTTTAACCCTCAGAATGAGGGCAAAGTGGAGCCATGTGACTCCTATAAGTTCTCTCTGCTGCAACTAGTCCTTGCTGCCTCATCCAACCTTCCTCACTCAGCTTGTAATCAACTTAACTTTTAAAGTCTTTGTACACATTAGGTAATATTTGTCCTCTGTACTCCCAGAGGACTGTGGTCACTGCCCAGCTAGGAAGCCCTACCCTTCATTATTCAGCAACAGCTTGAAGAGTATTCTAATTCTAACCTTCCGTCCTCTGACGGACCAGCTGCATCAAAGGCTGTGTTCCCTTGTTTGTTTGTTTTATCCCTGAAGCAGAATCACGATTTCAAACTAAGTCATATATTAGAAAAGTAAGGAGTCTGGGTCCAAATTTTCAAAACATGGCTCTTCTGTGAACCACAGCAAATCTAAACTGGATTATGCCTTATGTTAGAGTCAGAACTCATGTGGTCCCCTTTTCTCTGCCCTTCTGGAACCCTGCATGCTGTTCAGGGGAAGTTGCTGGCTTTTGAACTGACAGTTTGGAAATGAAGGCATTTTTCTTTTAGGGAGAATAGTCCTTCAGTGATTCAAACAACAAGCCTTGTGATCAAAATAATTCATAAAGGAAAAGATTTATGAAGTGACTTCACTAGCACACAATGCATTTTTTAAACTTTGTTTTTAAAATAAATCTGTCAGTACACAAGCCAAGACAACACATCTGAATGCAATATCAGTGGACACACCCTGAATCTCTTCTTTGCTTGTCCAAGACTGTGGCAGGAAAGGAAAATGCTTCTCTTTGTCTTTTTAAATTTAATATTAGTTTTTTTAATTAAAAAATGCTAGCTCAATGAAAAGACTTAAAAATTGTGCATACTATCATTTCCTACATAAAACCTGCCTTAAAAAAGTATATTTTCCATCTACTGCTAAGCTTGTTTTTAAAAAAATAAAAAATAAATAAAAAAGCCCAACTTATAATGAATTCCTCTGGCATAAGGAAGCCTGTTCTAATCTCCCTTTATCAGGTTTGAGTGATAGTTCTGCTCAACGAGTATTGACAGGGCCGTCCTGTTTCTCAGGCTTTCGTTTTTCCTCAGTTGGAGAAGGATACAGTGCATTTTCACATTCTCAGAGTCTGCAGTTGTTTTTATATAAGAAGCAATTTGCTTAGGTCACGTCAGGTCGAATGGGATGCCTGCCCAGCTCTTGGTTTTAAAGGAAAAACATACAGAAAGACACAAAAACACAGCAGTTTCCTTCATTAAATTCCACTCTACCTGCCATGGGCTTCTAGCCACAATGGAATTTCCCACCCTGGCCTAGTCTAGCCTAACTTTTATTTTTAGGGATTTTTTTTTTTCCCCTCAAATCTTATGAGCTTTCTTTCAAGTGAACTTTGAGGTAAGGATTATTAAATGATAGAGTAATTGCCTGGTTTAAAAAGAATCAGACATAAGAGACAAATGCCTGGTGACCTTCCATAATATTGTTGGATAACCACCCTCTAGATGACAGCCTTTCAGAAAACTGTTCATAATCATCACAACAAGACAGGTAAATGTAATTCAAAATCAAAACCTGAATCATGAAGTGAAGTACCTCCTCAGTAATACCCTCTACTTACCGTTACATTAGATAGAGAAAATTTTAGAGGAAAAATGGAACTGAGTAACTGAAAAACAAGGATATATACAGATAATGAAGAGAGAAGAGAGTAAAGGAGAGAGAGAGGGGAGAGAGGGGGAGGGAGAGAGACACACACACACATAGAGACAGGCTTTAGGACCATTTTGTCCTAAAAACCATTTATGCTTTTGTCCATAGCCTGGGGGCAACTGATTTAATCAGGATTGTTCATGTGGATTATCTAAACTATGAAAAGCAACAGGGAGAACTTCCCAAGAAATCCAGGCTGGGTCTGCTGCAAAATACTTGGTTTGGGGCCTGGAGCTCAGCAGTCTGTTCACATTGTATTCAGGGTCCTAAGGAAAGTGGCTCAATGCCTCTTTAATTCTTTATCCCTTTGATCTACCTCACAATTTGGTGTCTCTTGGCATTATGAATGCTCTCCAAAATGACCCTGCCTAGTTAACTGATTTACAGTCTGGGGACAAAAAAAGGAAAGAAAGAAAGAAAAAAAAAGACTCGTAATGAGGGAGGAAAATATACCTTCTTCCTATCTTTGCTCAGCATAAATAAAAATTGAAAGATGTGGTTTTGGGGGATGTGAACTCCACTCTCTCCACATTTAGCAATAGCACTGTCATAGCTAAACTGACGCCTTCTCTCAACTGACTCTCTTTAAAACATACCAAGTTGGCCTTCTCGTTCACTATTTTCAAGCTGTATTTTATATAATCTTCCTTCGAATGATGAAGTTTGCTTTTCAGGCATGTCATTTGCTGTTAGCATTGTTGTTCTTCTTTACCCACTGCAGCTTCTTATCCTCAAATCCCTGATTTCTTGTTAAAGTTGATTGTTAATGTAGCCATTCTTTAGCATCACAGCACATTTATAAACAAAGATGAGTTCACTCTCTCTGACTTCCAAAACCATTTGCTGCTTGAGACCATTTCATGAGTTTGTCTACTCATGTGAATAAACAAAAATGTGTCCATAATGTGAATTTGGAAAAGGAAAGAGCAGCTACATGGAACAGTCTCCAGAGGCCAAAATTACTGCCACAGGTTTCAGCTGCCCTTGCATGTGCTATTCCACATTAACTCTATCTTAGATATTAGAATTTTGCTTCTTAATGGATGCCATTTTCCTCCAATAAAACCCTGTGGTTTACCCTGACATTTAATAGTGATTTAGTAATTTTAGAGTTTTTTCTAACTCAAAGGTAAATGTTCATGAGACTCATGAACTTGAATCTAGGCAATTAATCTAGACACTTTAGCAGTTCCCTGAGGCTGCATATAATCTCCCACAATCCCTTGCAAAACCTGAGATTTTGAACCACTGTTTAGTTTGTGGTTGCACTGCCAAGGAATAAAGCAAAATCATTACTTATGGTGACTCCCTCTCAAGCACTGTAGTGAACTGAAGCACAAGGAAACCTTTACTATACTTTGGAAAGAACATTAGGATGAATGCTAAAAACCAAGTAACTAAGAGCCTAAAAATATACCAACCTCAAGGAGAAGAAATTAAATAATACTGGAGTTTAGAAACAAATGTAGTACTAAATCAATATATTACTACGAAGCCCATCATTACAACAAAACTATCCAAAGGACAGCCTCAGCACCAATGGAGAACACCTGTGTATAATTCTTGAAGCATTACTTGAACTGGATTTGTGGGAAACAGTTCTCATAGGTTTATTACTCACCCTTTTTCTGAAAGCACACACGCATGCACACACACAAATGCACACATTCACACACATCCACATATAGTACTAGACTAGGCCTGTGGCTCTTGAGTTAAATTTGTGTCTGTGAGCCATTTAGCAACTGCTTTATATATGCACTGTAGAAGGTCAAAGTGAGAAAACTGGTGTCACCATGGTTTTGTATAATATTGCAAGGAAACAAAATAAGCTTAGATCAAGTTAAAGGCTAATGGACAGCGGAGAACATAGAGAAAAGTTAGGATTCCTTAGGAATTGGTAATAGGACTAACCTTGCTTAATACATTTATAAATGACTTGGTCACCCCAGCATCCCATATTTTGCCTGGCATATAGTGGAAACTCAGTTAAGTTTTGCTGAATGCATGGATAAATAATCTGAAACAAGAAGTCCACAATAAATTATCCAAGTATGGATATACTTGGACAGAATTAAATTTCCCTGAGCAGAAAAAAGCTAAGCTGAGGGGGCACAGTACTTGTCCAGGTGTGCAGAAAGGTGGCAGTGTGAACATAGACAACGAAAATATCCAAATATATAAAAAGGATAACTTTAAGTCTTAACTAAGAAAGGGACTTGAAGGCCACTGAGCTCTTTCAGGCAAAAAGGCCTTGATAATTTTAGTCACTGTTAAGAGAAGTAATGAAAATAAAAGTTATACTTCCTTTATATAAAACCCTCTGCTCTTAGAGTACCACGACCCTATGATGTAACATTCCAGAGTTTCTTACACAAGGCAGTCATTAAAGAATTCAAACTGGATTAATATAAGTTGGTAGAGAACAAGTTATTTTGTGACATCATAACAATTCATTGACTATGAGAAACATGCAAATGACATGGTTGTTGATAAACGTTATTTGGCCGACATCATATTGACATTTCTTAATAACTGGCTGCCATGGCATCTTCTTAGTAAGTCTGATTTTCTCCACGCTGAGCTTATGGACTAGTGATCTTGCAGCAATGGGTGTTTGTTTATTAACCCACTCAACAAACTTTTATTGAGTTCTTCCTTCAGCTGTACCAGCCTGATGAGATCAGACTGGATGCTTTAGATATTATCACTATCCTAAATGGACCCCATGCCTCTTTTGTCCCTTAAATTCCCTGGTTTTTACTTGTGGTAATCTATCATGATCACACATCCAGATCCCTGATCCCAGTTTCTTTCCCACTTATTTTCCTTTTACCCTATGTCTCTCTTCCTATGAGGAGTAGAGAGTCTATCTAGTTCTTAGCAGTGGCCATAATGCTATCTGGAGTGGACCTCCATCAGCCCCAAACACATTGCCTTGTTGAAGAGGTACAATATACTTTCCGCAGTCAAGAATGATTTGATCTCTCCCTTAGTAGATGTGTTACAAGTTAACAGTGGTTCTCCTGTTATAAACCACAATAGCAATCTACTCACCAACATCAGTTACTAAATTGTATCATGATAGAATTCTAAAATACCCATTAGACTTTCTTTCTACAAGTTGCCTATTTCTTCTGGATATACTTAATTCACCTAGCAACAAAGATTAATTAGCCACTTCTTTTTGTATGCAGACAAAGAAGTATGATTTTCTTTGCTTATAAAAACTTCTGGTAAGTGGTGATAGCTTTCAAAACTCTTCTCTTATTTGGCAACCATGGTTCAATTATCAGGAACTCCGAGTTCAGAATCTGAGAACAGTGATTCTGTTCTGTGATTTTACACATGCTAGGGATTGGTAAATTGCTGAAGACTTCTTAAATAAAAGAGGAGACACTGTTCTCTTCATCTGCAAGGAATAAGCAGGCATCTTAAATGGGGTTTTAGAGTATCTAGAATAACATGATAAACTCTTGGCTTTCTTTTCAAAAACTATCCATGAGGTTCTCTGAGAAATAGGACAGACTCTGGTGATCCATGGGTGGAAATCCAATCTGTAACAATGCTTTACAAAGAGACAAACTAGCAATACTTTTTCCAGTGAGATGCAAATACTAAAAGCAGATATGAGCGGGCAAGATAACTAAAAAATATAGGTAGAAAATAATCAAAGCTACTGAGATAGTTTAGATTACCTATGAAATATATACAAGAAAAAAATGAAAAGCTCTTTATTTTTTTAACTTACATCAGAATTTCCCTCCTGCATGATAATCACCCTCTTAAAATGTTTATCAAAAGTAACTTTGCTAGGTTCATGAAGAATGGCCTTGATAAGCACAGCGCAACTGTAAGCAAAATAATTTTTAAAAGAATGAGTCTACATAGTTAATTTCATTATTTCTAGAAACATGGATGTCATTAGACTTGAAGGTAACCAGTGGATTGGATCAGCTTATTCTGATATCAACCAAAATGTGATCTAATTGCAGGCTGCTGTGATTAAACACATTTGGGAAGAAATGGGTCTACTCTAGTGCCCACCCCTCTGCTCCTCTTCCAGCACAAAATACAGCAGCCTTACCTACAGCCAGTAAATTAGAGAACAGGGTGAATGAAACATCATTTTGGCATTATTTTTTTAAATTACAAATAATCAAAAGAAGTGACCCAAATGTTTTAGTGAGTTACAGGATATAAATTAAGAGCTAAGGGTATTTACATATTGACTAATATTGATGCTTAGAAAATTTTAAGTATCAAGATAATTTTTCAACCACAGTATTCCAGAACTATGAATGTTTTAGTGGGTACAGTATATAAAAAAAGATGCTTGGAAATTCATAATTAAAAAAGGTAATGGCATCTGACTTCTTTATGGTCTAAGTTCTTGTGTTTTCTGGAAAAAGTATTTATGAGAGAGCATTATCTGACAGTTAATGAAGGAGACTGGAAATTAGCTGTTACAGGCCAACCATGCTCAAAAGCAAAATAATCTCTCAATCTGCAAATGGAAATGAGGCACTAGAAAACACTTTGAGATGCTGTGGATGGAACAGATACTCTGTGAAAATTTTGTAAATATTATATATTTTAAAAATAGCATCATACAATAACATAACTGATTATTAAGTATGTAAGTAGCCCTTTTTCTTGATCATCTCCCTTCCCTAAATCTGAAGGGTCAATTTCCTTCATTTATTCTTTTGCATAACTATCCTGTTCATGGATGCTTGAAATATCAGCCCATCAGTTTCTCTTTCATCTCTGAAATAATGTAAAGGACTTCAGAAGACCAACAACTATGGAATACTGGCTAATTTGGAACTTCCACTTACGTCTTGCCAGCTGTGTGACTTTGACGAAGCCACTGACCTCAGTAGCCCAGGGTCTTCATCTGTGAGAATGGCATAACAACAGTGCAGGCCTCCCGTGCTTACTGCGAGGGCTGAGTTTTATACAGTCAATATGAGGCTGCCTCTCTAAATCTTTGAAAGTTAGTGAAATCAGGTTAGTTAAGCAAAACTTTGGTCTCTTTGTTTGGCTAGTGATCTCCAAGCTTTGCTTCTGGTCTCTGACCTTCTGAAATGAGTGGAGTGAATCTCTGCTTGTTTATTTGCCATCTTTCTGTCTCGAAGCCAGGATGGATTTACCTGTTGGTTTTAGTTTTCACTGACTCTCTCTTTAACTACATGCTACTAAGGGTAAAATATCAACTATTAAACTGTTGGAAGCAAGTAAATATTGAAAGGGGAATTTAGTTAAGTCAATAGCAGTGTGCCAGCTTGATCTGCCTTTCAGAAAGATCACCATAATAAGGAGACCAATAAATAAATAAAAAGAATAAAATATACATCTGTGTCAAATCTTAGAACCCCTTCTCTAACACATATCATTAAAGGAAACTCTGAGTCCTGCCTATGTAATTTGACATTTAAAATAGAACCCATCACAGTTCTATGGACGAAATCCACAGCTGAGAACTACCAACTTTTTTCATCCAGATAAGAAGTTTCTCCCTTAAAAACAACAAAAACAAATCAACAACAAAAACCATGGTTCTGGTTGTAGGTAATGCATACTGCTAATTCAGTGGTTTTTAACCAGGGGACAATTTTGCCCCCTCCCTCCTAAAGGACAACTGACAATGTCTGGAAGCAATTTTGATGATCACAAGTGAAGAGTGCTATTGGCACCTGGTGGGTAGAAGCTAGGAAGACTGCTAAATGTCTACAATGCACAGAACAGCACCCACCCACACCCCCAAAAGAATTACCTGGTCCAAAATGGCCATAGTGTTGCTGTTGAGAAACCTTGTACTAACCTGTTACCCCAGAGACACTGGCCTTAAACCACACTGGCCACATCAACATTTAAGAGACTACATCTATGGGATAGTTTAACAGTTGAAGAACATGCCTACAAGGAGTACCACTTCAAATATACAATTTGGCAAATCTGGATATGGTGCTAAGGAAAGAATTGGTAAAATGAGTTGTTTGGTAGCTAATTATGTCAAACATTACAAACATAATTTTATATTACTGAGTCAACCAGATTAACAACCTTTTTTAATTAGAGGGGGTCTAAAAATATGAAGTTATGGACGAATGCAATGTTATCCTGACACAGAAATCGTTTGAAATGGTTTCTAAAAAGCAGTGAAAACACTGAAAAAAAAAAAAAGAGGCACAAATGAGTTCTGAAAAGTTAGGAGTCATTGATTTTGGGCAGGTTATTTCTACACACAGTATTTTCCATATGTATCACAAGCATACATTTGTGCAGACTGCAGCCCACACTGGAACACTGCTTCTCTCAGAAGACAAATCAGGCTAAAGCTCAGAGTTTGAGAACGGTTTCCATGCAAGAGTCATTTTCAGCAAAGGGAATACAACATGAGCTCTAAGGTAGGTGTGAAATTTATTTTTTCAGTGAGCCACAACTATTCTGCAAACATTTAACTCCTTGCTACTGTTAAAGGATGCTGATTACATATAAAAAGGAAGAACCAATAAAAATGAAATTTGGAAATTAAGAAAATAAAATATGTGAAAATTATTTTTAATATGGTTAAGATTCAAACATGTGCCATTTTAAATTTTAAGAGGTTCCTCGTCCAAGGCAACACATGTTTTTCTGATGAAAGAGGATGCCTGAAACTGACATTCAGGGGAGCATCTGGACACTCCCGGTGGGTGAGTGTCACCTCTGCAATCACCCTCTTGCTTCTGAATTATATTTTGGTCAGTGGTACCAGAAATTAAAATGTATTGAGGGCCTCAGAAAAATTGGGTTTTATTTCTTATCTCTTAGAACCCCAAGAATTTGCTCCCTATGCAGGCACTTCTCACTGATGAGGAAACAAGAGGTGAAATTGGCTTAGCCACATAAAGAATGGAAACTCACTAATTTCTGAGTGGCCAGTATCTTTTCCTCTCCTTGTTTTCCTTTTTAATTTCTGGATTTAGCTTCAAAACATTTGTTTTTTCTCCCTTAAGGGGAAGTTCTCAAGTCAGAAAGATAGTGGTGGGGAGGGTAGAGATGGTTACAGGTTTTCATAGCAGTTCAATTTAAAACTGTTAAAAACCCCCTATCAAGAGACCACAACTGAACTTGGAGGAGCAAATTGGCAGAGGAGTAGGAGACCTAAATTTCATCTGGTCCCAGGAATTCAGCTAGATAGGGATCAAACCATTCTGAACACCTATGAACTCAACAGGAGATCGAAGAAAAGAATAGCAGCAACTCTCTGACAGAAAAACGACCACTTTCTGGAAGAGTCATATTCTATCCCTTCATAGTAGTTAACCTTATTTTTGGTATATACATATAAGTTGTGATCTCTTTAAAATTTTGGGATACAGTTTCTTCTAACAAACCAAAATATACCTTAAATCTCTAGTGTATGGCTTTGTTCTAGTCTCCTGCCTGATCACATTCTCTCCCCCCCTTTTGTTTAAATCCTCTTCTTTCTTTTTTCAACCAACATCTTATCAATTCCTTTTATAAAATCTTCTATAACTTTATAATTTTCACCTTACAGTCATATTCCATCCATCACGTTTACCCTTATTTTTGTACATATATAAGCTTTTCTTTAAAATTTTGGGAGGCACTTTCTTCTAACGACCAAAATACACCCAAAATCTAGTGTGTGGCACTGATCTATGACCAGCCTGATCATATTTGATCATATTCTGTTTTTTTTTGTTTTTGTTTTTGTATGTTTGTTTGTTTTATCTTTTTCTTTTCCTTTTTTCTTTCTTTCCCTTTCTTTTCCCCTGGTTTCAGGTATCTTCTGATTTGTTTAGTGTATATTTTTCTGGGGTCATTGTTAATCTGTTAACATTTTGTTCTCTCATTCATCTATTCTCCACTGGACAAAATGACAAGATGGAAAAAATCACCTCAAAAAAAATAACAAGAGGCAGTACTGACTGCCAGGGACCTAATCAATATGGACATCAGTGAGATGTCAGAACTAGAGTGCAGAATGACAATTTTAAAGATATTAGCTGGGCTTGAAAAAAACATGGAAGATATTAGAGAAATCCTTTCTGGAGAAATAAAAGAACTAAAATCTAACCAAGTCGAAATCAAAAAGGCTACTAATGAGGAGCAATCAAAAATGGAAGCTCTAACTGCTAGGATAAATGAGGCAGAAGACAGAATTAGTGATATAGGAGACCTAATGATGGAAAATAAAGAAGCTGAGAAAAAGAGAGATAAACAACTACTGGATCACGAGGGCAGAATTCGAGAGATAAGTGATAACATAGGACAAAACAATATTAGAATAATTGGGATCCCAGAAGAAGAAGAAAGAAAGAGGCAGAAGGTATATTGGAGCAAATTACAGCAGAGAACTTGCCTAATTTGGGGAAGGAAACAGGCATCAAAATCCAGGAGGCACAGAGAACCCCCCTCAAAATCAATAAAAATAGGTCAACACCCCAACATCTAATAGTAAAACTTACGAGTCTCAGAGCTAAAGAGAAAATCCTGAAAGTAGATGGGACAGGAGATATGTAACCTACAGTGGTAGAAACATTAGATTGGCAACAGACCTATCCACAGGGACCTGGCAGGCCAGAAAGGACTGGCATGATATATTCAGAGCACTAAATAGAAAAATATGCAGCCAAGAATACTATATCCAGATAAGCTGTCATTGAAAACAGAAGGAGAGATAAAAAGATTCCAGGACAAACAAAAACTAAAGGAATTTGCAAACACAAAACCAGCCCTACAAGAAATATTGAAAGGGGTACTCTAAGCAAAGAGAGAGCCTAAAAGTAACATAGACCAGAAAGGAACACAGACAATATACAGTAACAGTCACCTTACAGGCAATACAATGGCACTAAATTCATATCTTTCAATAGTTACTCTGAATGTAAATGGGCTAAATGCCCCAATCAAAAGACACAGGCTATCAGATTGGATAAAAGCAACAAGACCCATTGATATGCTGTCTGCATGAGACTCATTTTAGACCCAAAGACACGCCCAGATTGAAAGTGAGGGGGTGGAAAACGATTTACCATGCTAATAAACACCAAAAGAAAGCTGGGGTGGCAATCCTTATATCAGACAAATTAGATTTTAAACCAAATACTATAATAAGAGATGAGGAAGGACACTATATCCTTCGTAAAGGGTCTATCCAACAAAAAGATCTAACAACTGTAAATATCTATGCCCCTAACATGGGAGCAGCCAATTATATAAGCCAATTAATAACAAAAGCAAAGTAACACATTGACAACAATACAATACTAGTGGGGGACTTTAAAACCCCCCTCATTGAAATAGACAGATCATCTAAGCAGAAGATCAACAAGGAAATAAAGACTTTAAATGACACACTGGACCAAATGGACTTCACAGATATATTCAGAACATTCCATCCCAAAGCAACAGAATACACATTCTTCTCTAGTGCCTATGGAACATTCTCCAGAATAGATCACATCCTAGGTCACAAATCAGGTCTCAACTGGTACCAAAAGATTGGGACCATTCCCTGCATATTTTCAGACCACAGTGCTTTGAAACTAGAACTCAAACACAAGAGGAAAGTCAGAAAGAACTCAAATACATGGAGGCTAAAGAGCATCCTACTAAAGAATGAATGGGTCAACCAGGAATTTAAAGAAGAATTTAAAAAATTTATGGAAACAAATGAAAATGAAAACACAACTGTTCAAAATCTTTGGGATGCAGCAAAGGCGGTCCTAAGAGGAAAGTATATAGCAATACAAGCCTTTCTCAAGAAACAAGAAAGATCTCAAATACACAACCTAACCCTACACCTAAAGGAGCTGGAGAAAGAACAGCAATTAAAGCCTAAACCCAGCAGGAGAAGAGAAATAATAAAGACCAGAGCAGAAATCAATGAAATAGAAACCAAAAGAACAGTAGAACAGATCAATGAAACTAAGAGCTGTTTCTTTGAAAGAATTAACAAGATTGATAAATCCCTGGCCAGACTTATCAAAAAGAAAAGAGAATGACCCAAATAAATAAAATCATGAATGAAAGAGGAAAGATCACATCCAACACCAAAGAAATACAAACAATTATAAGAACATATTATGAGCAACTATATGCCAGCAAATTAGGTAATCTGGAAGAAATGGATGCATTCCTAGAGATGTATCAACTACCAAAACTGAACCAGGACAAAATAGAAAACCTGAACAGACCTATAACCACTAAAGAAATTGAAGCAGTCATCAAAAATCTCCCAACAAACAAAAGCCCAGGGCCAGATGGCTTCCCAGGGGAATTCTACCAAGCATTTAAAGAAGAATTAATACCTATTCTTCTGAAACTGTTCCAAAAAATAGTAATGGAAGGAAAACTTCCAAATGCATTTTATGAGGCCACCATTACCTTGATCCCAAAACCAGACAAAGATCCCATCAAAAAGGAGAATTGCAGACCAATATCCCTGATGAACATGGATGCAAAAACTCTCACCAAAATACTAGCCAATAGGATCCAACAGTACATTAAAAGTACATTAATTCACCATGACCAACTGGGATTTAGTCCTGGGCTGCAAGGCTGATTCAACATCTGCAAGTCAATCAGTGTGATACAATAAATTAATAAAAGAAAGAACAAGAACCATATGATCCTCTCAATAGATGCAGAAAAAGCACTTGACAAAGTACAGCATCCTTTCATGATTAAAACTCTTCAGAGTATCGAGATAGAGGGTACATACTTCAATATCATAAAAGCTATCTATGAAAAACCGACAGTGAATATCATTCTCAATGGCGAAAAACTGAGAGCTTTCCCTGTAAGGTCAGGAACACGGCAGGGATGTCCACTATCACCACTGCTATTCAACATAGTATTAGAAGTCCTAGCCACAGCAATAAGACAACAAAAAGAAATAAAAGGCATCTGAATTGGCAAAGAAGAAGTCAAACTCTCACTCTTTGCAGATGATATGATGTTTTATGTGGAAAACCCAAAAGACTCCACCCCAAAACTGCTAGAACTCATACAGGAATTCAGTAAAGTGGCAGGATATAAAATCAATGCACAGAAATCAGTGGCATTCCTATACACCAACAACAAGACAGAAGAAAGAGAAATTAAGGAGTCGATCCCATTTACAATTGCACCCAAAACCATAAGATACCAGGAATAAATCTAACCAAAGAGGCAAAGAATCTGTACTCAGAAAACTATAAAATACTCATGAAAGAAATGGAGGAAGACACAAAAATGGAAAAATGTTCCATGCTCATGGATTGAAAGAACAAATATTGTGAAGATGTCAATGCTACCTAGAGCAATCTACACATTCAATGCAATCCCTATCAAAATACCATCAACTTTTTTCAAAGAAATGGAACAAATTATCCTAAAATTTGTATGGAACCAGAAAAGACCCCGAATAGCCAGAGGAATGTTGAAAAAGAAAAGCAAAGCTGGTGGCATCACAATTCTGGACTTCAAGCTCTATTACAAAGCTGTCATCAACAAGACTGTATGGTACTGGCACAAAAACAGACACATAGATCAATGGAACAGAACAGAGAGCCCAGAAATGGACCCTCAACTCTATGGTCAACTAATCTTCAACAAAGCAGGAAAGAATGTCCAGTGGAAAAAAGACAGTCTCTTTAACAAATGGTGTTGGGAAAATTGGACAGTCACATGCAGAAGAATGAAACCGGACCCATTTCCTTACACCGCACACAAAAATAGACTCAAAGTGGTTGAAAGACCTAAATGTGAGATAGGAGTCCATCAAAATCCTAAAGGAGAACACAGGCAGCAACCTCTTCGACCTCAGCTGCAGCAACTTCTTCCTAGAAACATCGCCAAAGGCAAGGGAAGCAAGGGCAAAAATGAACTATTGGGACTTCATCAAGATAAAAAGCTTTTGCAAAGCAAATGAAACAGTCAACAAAACCAAAAGATAACCAACAGAACGGGAGAAGATATTTGCAAATGACATATCAGATAAAGGGCTAGTATCCAAAATCTATAAAGAACTTATCAAACTCAACACCCAAAGAACAAATGATCCAATCAAGAAATGGGCAGAAGACATGAACAGACTTTTTTCCAAAGAAGACATCCAAATGGCCAACAGACATGTGAAAGAGTGCTCAACATCACTTGGCATCAGGGAAATCCAAATCAAAACCTCAATGAGATACCACCTCACACCAGTCAGAATGGCTAAAATTAACAAGTCAGGAAACGACAGATGTTGGCGGGGATGTGGAGAAGGGGGAACCCTCCTACACTGTTGGTGGGAATGCAAGCTGGTGCAGCCACTCTGGAAAACAGTATGGAGGTTCCTCAAGGAGTTGAAAATTGAGCTACCATACAACCCAACAATTGCACTACTGGGTATTAACCCCGAAGATACAAATGTAGGGATCCGAAGGGTTACGTCCATCCCGATATTTATAGCAGCAACGTCCACAATAGCCAAACTATGGAAAGAGCCAAGATGTCCATTGACAGGTGAATGGATAAAGAAGATGTGGTGTATACAAACATACACACACACACACACACACACACACACACACACACACACATTGGAATATTATTTAGCCATCAAAAGGAATGAAATCTTGCCATTTGCAATGACGTGGATGGAACTGGAGGGTATTATGCTGAGCAGAATAAGTCAGAGAAAGACATGTATCATATGATCTCACTGATATGAGGAATTCTTAATCTCAGGAAACAAACTGAGTGTTGCTGGAGTGGTGGGGGGTGGTACAGATGGGGTGGCTGGGTGATAGACATTGGGGAGGGTATGTGCTATGGTGAGTGCTGTGAATTGTGTAAAACTGTTGAATCACAGACCTGTACCTCTGAAACAAATGATACATTATATGTTAAAAAAAAAAAGAAGAAGAAGATAGCAGGAAGGGAAAAATGAAGGGGGGAAAATCGGAGCGGGAGATGAACCATGAGAGACTATGGACTCTGAGAAACAAACTGAGGGTACTAGAGGGGAAGGGAGGTGGGGGGATGGGTTAGCCTCGTGACGGGTATTAAAGAGGGCATGTACTGAATGGAGAACTGGGTGTTATACGCAAACAATGAATCATGGAATAGGACATCAAAAACTAATGATGTAATGTATGGCGATGAACATAACATAAAAAAAAAAAAGAGAGAGAGAGACCACGACTAACAATTACTTCTAGAACAAAGCAAAAGAAGAGATTTTAAAAAGGACAAAATAAAAAGGAAACAGCAGTGTCCTAACACTATGAAAGATTCGGGGAAAAAAATCTGACTTCTGCTCTCATGATGCTTACAATCTTGTTCTATAGAAAAAAAGATGAATTAAAATAACTGAAGAACAATAGGAAACAGTACAATTGAGTGTAAAAATGGGTGGTGGAAGCAAAATGCTGTGGGAAAGCCATGCCTCGTACACGTTTTCCAACTCAGAGGAAAGAGACAATGGGTCAAAAGCAACCTACTCTAGTTTCTGATATTAGTTTCATAATTCAGCTATAATCCCATTACAAAGAACTTCAAGGAACTGTTGACATTTTTTGCTGCCCTGTAGTTTATTGTCTCAAGTATTGCTTGAAATACCAAGCTACACACAGAGATGTCTGCTCTAACGGTATTTGTTGACCTGCATTAGGTTAGGGTTAGCCTCAATAAACAGAGATGAACATCACACGGAAACAGTCAAATTGGCTTGACTATTTTTTTTAGAATGTTTTTTAGAATGTTTTAGAATGTTTTTTTGACTTTTTTTTAGAATGTTTTATTACTTTTAACCTAAAGACTAGACATTAAAGAATGTTATCTTCAAATAATCTTGTTATTACATAAAACAGTAATATTTATATATTTATATTTACTATTACTATAAAGCCCAAAATGGGGATGTGCTGAGGTACATTTACTGGGAATTTAATAAAGCCTAAACTTCAGGATCCTCACTTGCATGGCCCCTTGCAAATGCCTATAAGTTAATTTGTGATTATAATTTTGTATTCTTTTTCTTAAGGAGGATCTCCCAAACAGTTTAAGCTTCTGGCAAAATCTTGATTTACTCTGAGTATAAAATAACCTTGAAGGGATCAAACCTGATTGTCCTTAAAGGCCAATTCTGAGAAGGGTACAAAATATACTTTTACAAGGATATATAAATCACATTTCCAAATGTATCCTTCTTATTGTCTCTGCCATCCACTCCTGCCAAAGAATAGATGCCATCTTACCCCACTGTTACAAGGTTACTATATTCTTTTAAATATAAACTTTGTCTGTTGAATGACTGGGAATAATCAGAGCATTTTGCCTTTTTTTTAAGATAAAAAATTCAAAGGTAGAAGATAATTCCTAAGAATAAAAGGTATATTGGAGACTCACAAAATTTTCACTAAAACAGTAATAATTATTATTCTTAGCTAAGGGATACATGCATTTGAGAAGAGGAAAGACATGGAAAGTCTCTCAGTACAATTTACAGTAGGACCTACTGAAAAATGTGGTGAGTCTATGCAGACTGTGGGAATTTTTACCATGAGGAACACCACGTGTCTGTTTTCTGGTTTCTGAAAACCCCAAATAAAATCCACAAGCACCTCTAAACCCCACCACAGAATTCTGACACTTCTGAGTAAGAGGTTCAGAACAAAATAAAATCTTTAGATGCACTATGTCTGCAGTTTTTCCTATAATGCCTTGTCCCAGTTTTTGAAGAAAACTGAATAAAAATTAATTCAAGAAAAAATGAGTGAAATTACCCCAAATGGAATACTAAATTGAAAAATAATAGTTAAATTGTTCATAACCATTTCCTGTTATATTTTTTCTCTCTGTCTTAGAAATGGAGTAAGAATGCTTCAAATAAAAAATGTAAAACCCATCCCATCCCATAAAGGGCCCACTCACGTAAACAGGAAGCTTATTAAAAGAGCTTTTCCTGGTTTTCTGGCAAAGCCCACTTTTTATTTTAGTGGCAGCACCTATTAAGGAGAGGACTCTTTGTGGGATGGGTGAAAAATCAAAACATTGCAAATCGATCAGGCACCCACCGGATTAGTTAGTTGACTGACTTCTTGGCTAGAAAGAGCAAAGTGGCTCTGAGATCAAGGAACAGGCTGCATTCGGTCTAGCCATGTCCTATAGATATTGGTCTTCCGGGTCCAGGCATCACAAATCAACTTGAGGTTCCAAAGGAGCCAGCTGACACCAGTCCATAATAGTGCAAAGTGTTTCACATGCACATTGAACTAACCTCTTCTTTCCTTTACATTTAAATCCCATTTTACTTGTTTCTGTGATTTCCTTTTCTGGGAAGCATTGTAGCATCAAAAGAACACAGGTTTTGGAATCTGAAAACTTGGTTTCTAGTTCCAGCTCTGCCAAATACGGTGACATGTTGTTTTCCTGAGTCGTCAATTTTCTGATATGCAGAATGGGAACTAATAATTCTTCTTCAGTCAGCTCAGGTTTCTCAAAGCGTGGGTAAGCATCACCTGTCTCAAAATCACCACAGGTGAAAATACAGATTCCAAGGCTCCTTTATGACTTATTAGACTCTTTGCAAGCTAGAAAGCCTTGGAATCTTCATTTGAAACCCACTTCCCAAATAATTTTTGCACATTAAAGTTTTAGAGCCACATTCTAACTTGTCTCGAGTCAGGATTAAATTAAACCATTTTGGTGAAACATGTCTATGAACTGCAAATCAGAACATATATGTTGAGCTGCTCTCTCACTACTGTTATTTTCCAGGGTAGCTCAAAGCACCAAAGCCAGGACACAGGACCATCTTCCCACAGATCTCGCTTTGAGCCATACCCTGCCAGGCCTCAAGCATTCCACTTTATCTTCAGTTAGTCAGGGTAGGTTGACTGGGGGAGGGGGGGGCGGGGAGGGAGGGGAAGGGGTAGAGCTCAGTTGTGACACAGGCAGGATTTCTGTAGGATTTCATTTATGTGACTGTACCTACCCCACAGGGCGATATTAGGATTAATTCCTATTTGGTAATTTACTGTGTGTAAAATGCCTCAAGCCCCTTGGAGTAAAGTGCTATATAAATGTAAAATAATAATTATAATAATAATAAGCTTGACTATTTAACTGATCAGTGAATTAGCTAGAAGATTTAGGCTGCCAAGGGACAAGGCAGAAACCATGTTAAGTAGAAACACTGTACATCATCATATCTCATAACTGTTATCACAAAAAGGGGAAACAAATGTTGAAAATTAAGATAAATCCATGTTCTTCACTGACTTAAATGACAGAGGATCACTAGTCTTGTTTCATGAAAGCCAGGAAATGCAGAAGTGACTGCTGCATTGTAATTCTAACTCAGGCACACAGCCTGAGGTCTAATACACTTTGGTCTTTTATTTGTATAGAATATATCTCATTGGTGCAACATCTAAAATTTAGTATGAGTAAGGCACCTGACCACAATTTTGCTTAGTTGGAATATGTTCATAATTTACCCCTATTGGTAGGTAATCGTTTTGCTATCTGAAAAAGTATTGATGTTACTCTATGAAGTTCCAGATAATATTTGAACCAGCTGTTTACTAAATTTGATTCCTGTGTATCTTCCTAAGAAAACTAGGGTGTGTTTCTATTTCTAAATTTAGGAAACTAAAACATATGAGAGATACCTTTTCTTCCCAGGAAAAAAATATTTTGGGGCATGTACTCACGAAAGCTCAACTACCCTCAGTTCTTATATTATTTGTTTTATTTATTAGATTCATGGAGGCCCTTCCACCAAAAGCTCAAGGGGCTGAACCCAGAACTTTCATATACTGAACATGAATCACTTCTTAAACCACAAAAAGCAAAAAAAAAAAAAAAAAAAAAAGGCTATAGAAATCTTAATGGGCAAGCTTCAGATGCTCAAAAGCAATTGTTTAGTTACTCTACTTAGTTATGCATCATTCAAAACACTTTCTAAATCGGGCAAAAAAGGTTCTTTGTGAAGAACAGGCTTTGGGGCCTTGGACAAGTTTTAATTCTAGTTGTTTTACAGCTCCCACACAAAGTAGTTTCGATGTGTATGTAAAGAGGTACTGTACTTCCATGCAATAAAGTTTGCAGTTGAGTATTTTGAAAGGGAAAGAAAGCAAGCAAGGAGAGGAATGAATATGTGGTACCTTGCTCTATTTTTAATTATTAACTCATAGCCTCGAAGATTTACACTTTAAAAAAATCCAGTATTGAGTAAAAACAGGTGCAGACTAAGGTGAATGAGTACTAGAACATAAAGTTAAACAGTATAACTCAAATTACCTTGAAAATACTGAAATTAAGCTTTACTCTGTTTATAGGGTAGGGAGAGAAAGACAAAATGACAGAAAGACAGAAAGTCAAAAATCTAAAAGCCAGAGTTGTAACTGCTTTTCTTTGCATGAAGTAGTAAATATTAAAAATGCCTTTTGATTTATAAAAAGTCATATGATACATAATACCCAACACAACAAAATATTCCAAATGTGATGTGTGTCTAAACACATGCATACAAAACACACACACACACACACACACACACACACACATGTCAAAAATATGGGTCTTTCTGGCTTCAAAGGGCCTCTAAAAAGGACAGAAGACAAAGGGTTTCTGATAAACTGCTTCTGCCAGGGTCACTAGCAGAGAACAAGTTCAGCCAAGTGCTGCCAATAATCATTTCTGTTATAAACATTTTAAAAATCCATCTTTCCTTTGCTGATGCTTTTCCTTCCATATAGCTAATATGGTAGCCAGTACCCTGGTCCTTTAGCCACACTGGAATTTCTTGCTCTGCATCACAAGCCCAGCTGTACTCATCAAAGTAGAAAAACTGACAGCATTGTCTGAAAGACACAGCTTGGGATAATTGCTCCTTGTAGTTCCCCTGTCAATGAATATTATCATATTCTTCTCACGAATAAGGTTACTGTACTTTTTTTTTTATTTCTACACACTTAGCCACTAAGCACATTACTGTTCCTTTAATGAAATGGATGAAACGTGACAGTGTGAGCTGTGGTTTAGCATTCCCAAGATTCTGTTCTAAGGCTTCTGCGTGCATATTTTTAAAAACAATCTTTGTATGTCCAGAAAAAGTAAAAATGACAATAATTTTTTACTTGATATTACTGTTTTCTTAAGAAGGCTAATAGAAATATCAATGGACTGGCACAAAGGAAAGAAAAAAAAACCATATGAGGCTAGCAAACATACCCTCTTACTGAGTTTCTTTCACCCAAATATGTAATGGAATCTCTGACATAATGCATTTTCTTTTCCCATCATGTCAGACTGAAACTTAGTTATTTGGCTGAAAGTAGAAAAAAAAAAAACATGCTTTAAATCTTCTAATAATCTACACCTTTGAAATATTATTCTCTCCTTAAATTTTGAATGCCAACTCATTAAGAAGGAAAAAAATTTCAAAGTATTGCGGTCACTAATAACAACAGCAAAGCTAACATTTATTGAACTCGTAGGTGTTCTCGGTACCACTATATTCACACATATTGATTGACTCATTAAATCTTCACAACAACTCTACGAGGTAATGCTATTATTACTCCCACTTTATAGATGGGGAAATACAGGCACAGAGAGATTAAAACCTTCCTCAAGATCACACAGCCAGTGAGTAGAGGAGTCAGGATGCAAACTGAGGGAGCCAGATGCTGTTATACAGTGAATATTTGGTCCCTAAAGCCCAGTGCTCCTTACTTTTCCCGAAGCAATTCCTCAGCTGAGCAGCTCTCAGCGTTCACTTTCCCTTCTGAACACTTACACACCTGTTTGCACACAGCTTGCTTTGAATATCACAGTAGTGTAATGCTCAGGCTCTGGAGACAGATAAAAGGTCTATCCCCACATATCAGCACTGCTTACCTCTACTGATATCTGTGCCTCAGTTTCTTCCTGTGTAAAACAGAAGTAATAATACCAATTTCATGTAGTTGTGGGGGTTAAACGGGAGAATACCCATTCGAGCTCAGTGGAGGGTCAATGATGTTTAATAATTGCTAGCTTCGTTATCACTGATTTTAATCTCTTAATACATAGGATTCCTTTCCTCAACTAGATTGTATTTCTCTTTGGAGAGATTATCAATATGAATCCTCATTGCTTTGTATATGGTTTTCCAGATGCTTAATATATGTTGTTGAACTCACAGATGTCCTAGATAACACCGTAATAACATGTATTAACTCATTAAATCTTCATAACAATTCTATCAGGACATATATTAATTCAGAATATTATAAGTAATGTAATATTTATAGCAATATCTAAAATTTAGTGAACGCTTACTGTGTGTCCAGAGCTCTACCAAGCGCATGATGGCATTGTCTCATGTAACTCTCCCCATCATCCTCTGAAAGAGGGACTTTCAAAATCTTCACCTTACACAGGAGGAAACCAAGTCTCAAAGAGGTCACATACCTGTGCTCAAGAATGTGAACCTTTAACCACAACCCTTTACTACCTTCTAAAGAATGAATTCAAAGCAGGTTTTCATAAATACTTGGTCTTCATGGTGAATCAATTGAGTCACTTCCTTCTGTCACCAGAAACTGTGCTTAAAGCAAACTAATGTGACCTGTGCAATATCATTCATTCATTAGGTAACTATTAAAATGAGATTATTGTGTGCCAGGCACATGCCAAGTACTGGCAATAAAAAAAAAAGCACTATGGATCTAAAATTTTCTCATCAAAAGCAATTAAAATTTAATGTAATTTCATGACCCCCATTTGCTATGCCTACTCTTAGAAAAATCGAACTTCCTCTCTCCCCTTCCTTCCCTGCCCACTCCTTGTTCTTTCTTTTAAACCCAAGTTTCATAGTATTCAATTTATACAGATTTTTACCCATAAGAAGCTTATATGTCAAGGCAAGGTACCATTTTAATTATATTTACTCTTCATTTTGAGTATATTTCCTTTTCATATCTGACAAAGACTTTTGAAGTGACTAAAGAAAGGCAAAGCAACCTGATTTTTTAAAAAAAAAATTCTTTCATGTACAATCTTTTGTCTGTAATATTCTCATAATGGCTTAGAAATTTTAAAAGAAGATTTTAGCTATTTTCCTTCTTTTCAAATTGGCAAAATTTGAATTTTTTTCTTCACATGTTTAGATTGGCTTTAAAATCAACAAACCAGAAAATAAGAACATATTCAGCTTAAAAAACACGCCCTTCATGGGCGCCTGGCATCTTCAACTAGTGTCAGTATCACTCTGAAAACTGGGTTTCTATTCTGTTTTTAAAAAAAGGTTGAAAAAAAAGTTGAAAAATGCATATGTAGAACTCACACAACACCAAGCCTTCTGTCTTAAGGAGAGAAAATATTTCAGGGCAATGGAAGACCAAACCATTGCTGTAACAAACTCTCCAGTAGCTAGCAGACCTTGTCAATACTTCCTCACCTCTACACTGAAGGTACAGGTGGTATTTTGTCTGTGACCTTAAAACATATCTACTTAGGGTTTGGAGTGGATAATTCTAAAACTGGTAGTGTTCAGGTACACTTTGAAGAATCATTATTTGCTATGTATGACTTTAGGTTGTATGGAGTTGATAATTTCAAAAGGAGGGACTTTTGCTTGAAGAAAGCTCTCCTGAAATTCTGTCATGAAATGGTTCAATTCAGCAGAATTATTTAAAATATAATGCCAAAGAAGAGTATTTTATATCTAGAGTACGTGAGCAGAAAAATGCCCTTCAGAAGTTAGCATAATTTAATTCATTAAAGATACATTTATTGTGTACCTACTGTATGCTAGGCATTCTAATAGACAAGGACAATACAAAGAACAAACAACTAGACCTGAAAAATAGTAGCAGGGGTATAAATGGGGCTGGTGAGAGAGAACAAGGAAGAGATAATAAAGTGATTACAATCATAGCTGCCATGAGCTGAGGGCCTGTCACATATCAAGGCAATATGAACCACTTCATACCACATCTGCAGCATAGGTATAATCTTCTCACAGATGTGAAAAATCAAAGTGTTGATTGATTATAAAGGGCTTTGTAATGCTATATAATAAAGTTTATATTTTATTTTATAAGTAATGAGGAAAAATTTTTAAGGTGAGAAATGATATGATGAATTTTTTTTAGAAAGGTAACTTTGGTGTTGCATTCATTTTGATATGGTATCATTATACTATCCCACAAGGATGTGATTTTTTGGGTGGAACTGATCCAGAGTTCATTGCCAATGGAGCCCACTATGAATTAAGAAGTATCTGGCTTCTGAAAAATACAGATTGGATGCCACTACTCTTTACTTTAAAAAAAAAAGTCATCCTTAATGATTTCCATGAACTAGTTAGTAGAACTTCCTTCTGAGGCATGCATGATCTGCTCCTGAAAACTGTACAGCCTCACCCCCTAAATTCCATAATGCCTTAATAGCTTGTCACACTAGTCCATTCCTCACCATTCCAGATTCTAATTTGTCTTCATGCCTCAGTTCTCCTGACATTCCCTCAGTCTACATTTTTCTACCAGGTGAAAACCTCATTCATTCTCCATATTGCTTGAAAGATCACAGCCTTTCTGAATTTTCCTTCTCATTCACCTTAGATTCAACCACTTTCTCTGGTTTCCCACAGCATTTCACCTATTCTCTTCTACATCAGCATCTTTTTTGTTCTACTTTATACTGAAGCTCTTTGTTTCCAAGTCTCTCTCCTAGAATCTAGAAGGTTAGCAACTGAGGGTATTGACCTTAATCTTTCACCTAAGTTTTACGAACAAAAAAAGGAAAGGAAGCACAGAGTATATACTTGGCCAAGTAATGATATCCAGATGCTACCCTGCCATAACCAATGCTCAGTAACTGTTAGATGGATAGAGTCACTCATTCGATCATTCACTCACTCACTCACTTTTTTATTCATTCATTAATTCTACATGTTCACAAAAGAAACTAAAGACTGCTTTATAAAAAAGTTTTCTGTTCATTTGAAGAAAAATCTTTTATAAATCAAGAGGCTAAGACAGAGAAGTCTATTATATTATGATTACTATTATTGAATCAAATAAACAATGGGTATATCTACAGAGTACATTCCAAGCTAGAGTCAGAAAAACTGGTTATAAACTATAGAAAACTGAGGACTGTACCAGCTCACCACTTAACATCACTGCCTCCATATAGCCTATAGGTATTTACTGACTATTTCATGCTAACATGAGAGTGCCTGTGGTACTGGCAAAAGTAGATGAATCACCTGCCCAGAGATGCTATTGAAAGGAAATAAAACAATTTCATAGCAATACAAGGGAGAAAATACTAACATTTACAAAGTTATTTATTGTCTAGGGCAGGTAGTTGATTCCAAACATATATTATCTCATTTAAATACTCATAAAAACACTAAAATGGCTACTATTTATCCATTTTAAATAAAAACATAACTGAATGTGAGAATCGTAACTAAATTCCCAGAGGCCACATTACTAAGAAGCTGGGGGAGCCAGAATTAAAAAGCTGAAAGCCCTTACTTAGGTCTTTTCTATTTATATTAAATTACTTCTTAGAACATATTTCTAAACCAAAGAAGTTGTAATCAATGTGGATTTATATTTTAACAGAAAGTTTTATGGAAGACCTTAATGTAGGCATCAAAAGACAGAAAAGAATAGCTAATATTTATTGAATACTACTGTTCTAAACATTTTGGATATATTCACTCATTTAATCCTTACAACAATGTTTTTGGAGGTGAGTAATATTGTTGTTATCACTTTAAAGTATGGAAGAGAAGACAACAAACTTTCAAAAAAGTCACAAAGCTAGTAAGTGGCTCTGCAGTCAGACTATAGCCCACAGAATTTATTTATTTATTTATTTATTTTAAAGATTTATTTATTTATTTGAGAGAGCGAGAATGAGAGAGAGAGAGAGAGTACATGAGAGGGGAGAGGATTAGAGGGAGAAGCAGGCCCCTCGCCGAGCAGGGAGCCCGATGCGGGACTCGATCCCGGGACTCCAGGATCATGACCTGAGCCGAAGGCAGTCGCTTAACCGACTGAGCCACCCAGGCGCCCCAAGCCCACAGAATTTAACCATCAGGTATACTGCTCATTAGGCTAAAGTTGTTTTTTTTTAAGATTTATTTATTTATTTTAGAGAGAGTGAGAGTGGGGGAGAGCTGCAGAGGAGGAAGGAGAGAGCATCTTAAACAGACTCTGCGCTGAGCGGGGAGCCTGACACGGGTGCACAGCCTGACTTGGGGCTTGATCTCACAACCCTAGATCATGACCTGAGCTGAAACCAAGAGTCAGCTGCCCAACCGACTGCAACACCCAGGGGCCTTAGGCTAAAAGGTTATTAAATGAGACAGCTTAAATAAAGTTCCAAGAATAGGGCATGCCACAGAGTAGGCCTTTATTAAATGTTACTGTCTCTCTTTTTCTTCAATCTCTAAAATTTTATAATTGTAATAATACCTTTATTTTTAAAGTATATTCTGCTTTTTAAAGACTTAACAATATCCGATTTCACAAAAATAGAGCACTGAATGTAGAATATGGTAAACTAGTATTAAAATGGTGTTGAAAAGTATTTAACATTCTGCTAAATGTTACTCATAATATAGATTTAAGTGACAAAGTATGATTCCACCGTATACAGTGTTTTACCAAAAATTAAAAGGCACAGAAAAAACAACAACAATGAAAGGTATATCCCTGAAGTTTAAAGGAAATTATTTCTGGATGATTGTGAATGATTTTAATTGTCCTCTTATATTTCATTCTACATATTCTACCATGCCTATGTATGCATTTTTTTTCTTTTTAAAGATTTTATTTATTTGACAGAGAGAGAGAGAGAGCACAAGCAGGTGGAGCAGCAGACAGAGGGAGAGGGAGAAGTAGGCTCCCCAATGAGCAGGGAGCCCGATGCGGGGCTCGATCCCAGGACCCCGGGATCATGACCTGAGCTGAAGGCAGACGCTTAACTGACTGAGCCACCCAGGCGCCCCTGTGTGCTTTTCATAAGAAAAATAAAAAAGAATAGCTGGGACACAAGCATTCCTAATTTATTGATATAACACCGAGCGGCAATATTATATTAGAATTGTGTAAAATTCCACATGTTTAGAGATGGAGCTTGAATAGAACCCAAAATTCCTCATTTCTAACACAGTGTGTTTTCTCCTACACCCTATTCTCTATCCAGTGGTTATCATTATGAGGAATTCAAAAGTAATCTATGAAGAAGACCCCTCTGGAGGGTGGTTTAGAGATACTGTGATTGAAAATGTGCTATGAGCGTGTGCGCGTGCGCGCGCGCACGCACGCACACACACACAGGTGTTCCAGCACATCAGGCTTCTTAAGTTGCTTATGCAACTGCGTAAGCCATTTGTTTCTGAGTCCAAACTGATACTATATATGGCAGACTGATTTTCTCTAATTTTCACACTCTTTCTATAATAGAACTATACATCCACACACACCACATGACTTTACTGTAACTCTCAGTAGTGTTTGTTAATGTGGGGAACAGACTATAACTCTGTCCCCTAGCTTCGAGTTTGGTCAAGTCACTTGCTTTGACCAAGGGAATGTTGGCAGAAATGCTATGAGTAGTGATCTGGTTTGGCTTCTTATGCCCATGGAATTTGCAATAAGAAAACTTTGTCTCAAGTATCTGGTCTCTTCATCCTGAGTCCCAGAATAAGAAGCATGTGGAGAAGATATGAACCCAAATGCAGCCTGAAGGAGAGGTACCCAGATGCCACATAGACCTATAAGTGAGAAATAAACATTTACAATTATAAGCCACATAAATTTGGGGGTTGTTTGTTATGCAGCATTACCACAGCAATAGCAAACTAATATACAAACAACTATAAATGCAATCCATGGTGGCAGGTTTTCTACTATATATATAGTATATATTATATATATTATTATTATTAAATACTATATATATAGTATACATCTACTGTCTGTCTATCTATGTATCTCACAAGTATAGATACCTGACACTACAGATAGCATATGTATTCACATATACATGAGAAAAGGTTGTCAGTTGAAAGTCCATAAGGGTATGTGTTATGGTGAGCGCTGTGAATTGTGCAAGACTGTTGAATCACAGATCTGTACCTCTGAAACAAATAATATACTATATGTTAAAAAAAGAAGAAGAAAAAGAAGAAGAAGATAGCAGGAGGGGAAGAATGAAGCGGGGGAATCGGAGGGGGAGACGAACCATGAGAGATGATGGACTCTTAAAAACAAACTGAGGGTTCTAGAGGGGAGGCGGGTGGGAGGATGGGTTAGCCTGGTGACGGGTATTAAAGAGGGCATGTTCTGCATGGAGCACTGGATGTTATATGCAAACAATGAATCATGGAACACTACATCAAAAACTAATGATGTAATGTATGGTGATTAACATAACATAATAAAAAAAGTTCATAAGTGGAGAAGCTACTATGCTCCTATGCTTTTTAGTTAGCCATATATGTGCTTCTCACATTTTACCGCATAGAAAAAAATCATCTGGGATCTTATTAAAATGCATATTCTCATTCAGTTAGGTCTGGAGTGAGGCCTCAGATTCTGTATCTCAAACAAGTTCCTAGGTGGTACTGATATTACTATTATACTCTGAGTAGCAAAGGCGCAGAGGACAGATAGTGGTAGCCATATGGAGGAAACAGCCACAAACAGGGAAGATAGTCTGGACCAGTATGCAAGTGAGAATGGAAATAATTTTGATGAAATGTTTATCTTTATCTTATAATGAAACAATTCACATAAGAGACAGAAGAGTCAAAGGAAATGGGCCTTGCAAACAAATCAAATGACAGCCCTTATGTTAATGGTGAGTATAGATTCTCAGTCACATATATATATAGACATGCCTGCTAATGACGAGTACTAGAGTCCCACTCAAGCAATGCAAATGTAACAATCCAGGACATTCTGTATGAACATATTACTGATAAACTTATGACCCTGCAGCACTCGCTTATGGAAAAACTTTACATATATGTTCACTTTCTGAAATGTAGCTTTCTAACAGCAAACTTGTCTTTATTTCTCTATTTTCTCTTTTTGATACTTCATCTACTCCACTAAAATCCATTAGATTAGTTGTCTTAGTTGGCTCAGGCTGCCATAATAAAGTACCATAGACTTGTTAGCTTATATAATAGAAATTTATTTCTCTCAGTTCTGGAGGATGAGAAGCCCAAGATCAAGATGCTGGCAGGTTGAGTTCTGGTGAGGGGCCTCCTTCTGGCCTGCAGTTGGCCACGTTCTTACCATTCCTCACACGGCACAGAGAAAGGAAGCTCTGGTGCTTCCTCCTCTTCTCATAAGGGCACTAATCCCAGCATGGAGGCTCCACACTCATAACCTCATGTAAACCTAATTACCTCCCAAAGGCCCCACCTGCTAATACCATCACATGGGAGTTGGGAGTAGGGCTTCTACATATGGATTTTGGGAGGACACAAACATTCAATCCATAACACTAGTACTTCTCAAATTTTTTCAGGTCATGGCATACACAGAAAAGGGTAGTGGCACATGGATGGTTCAGTCAGTTAAGCATCTAACTCTTGGTTTCGGCTCAGGGTCATGAAATCGAGCCCTACGTGGGGTTCCACACTGAGTGTGGAGTCTGCTTGAGTTTCTCTCCCCCTCTCCCTCCACACCTTCCACTCGTGCTCTCTCTTTCTCTCTAAAATAAGTAAATAACTCTTAAAAAAAAAAGAAAAGGGTAATATTGCCTTATTCACTGGGATAAACTAGGAGAGATTTGGAGCTTTAGAGGAGGCTCTGCTGGGCTATATATGAGTAACCCTTGGGCTCCCGCTGTCACTAGGTCTCCCTGAGGAGATCCATACCCATCCCACATAAGTTGGTGAACTACACACTGGATACAACCACAAACCCTACAGAACACAAACAGTATCACCAATTCCCATCACTGTTTCTGAGCCTCATTTCAGATCTTTCATAATTGAGCTGATATTTTCTGGAAAACAACACGAGTGTGTAAAGGGGTTTCCTAGGCAGTTGATCAATAACCACTACAGAAAAGATGAGAGTATTTAGAAAATTATGCTGGAAGGTGTAGTGTAAATTCCAAACAAGGCCACTTTAGGAAATGGCAGATGAGATAGTTGACTTTTCTTGAAGAATATGTTTTTAAATTTTTATAACTTTAGACATCTCCAGGTGTCACAATGGATGCTAACAAAGTAAATGGGAATTGCCATTTCTTCCTGAGACAGATACTTGTTTTCTTTTTTGGGACAAATTCAGGTACTGCCAATAGTTTATCTTCCCAGATTAAAAGCTTAAAAATTTTTCTAAAAGTAGGGAAGAAAATATTTTTTTTTCCTCCAGGAATACAGCTAACATGCAGGTACTCCCATGGGGACAAGATGCACTACTTGGAAAATTGAGATGTCTTTTCCTGGAGTTTTCTTCATCCTTTGCCTTCTTCAGTCCAGACAGGGTCATTGGGTAATAAGGAGGAGGTTTGTGGTGTTAGGGTGATCTTCTTGGTCACCACACCCTGGGAATAGCTTTAAAATTGGACATTGAGAAGCAGGAAGAGAGTTTCAAACTTTCCATCTCATCCACACATTATTTGTGTTCTGGAGCCACATTAATTTCTCTCACAGAAGGTGGACTCTTCCCTGGTGCTGATTATGGATATAGTGGATCTTACATTTCTGTCTGGAAAACAGGCACCAAGAAGACTTCGCCAAGTCTCATTCCAGACTGGATTCACATGATCATAGCAATAAATATCCCCAAACAAGAATCATTCAAAAGCCTGTTGAATTTGACCAGATACTTCAAATGGTAGCAGACACTGCCACCATTCCTACAGTATGACCCTGAAGTCCTCAACCTTTTCTTCTCCACCTTGATGTACAAGAAAGATGATATTTAGATTCCATCACATTCTCATTAATTTACCTAGAGTTATTTGCAACTCCTGGAGTATAAACTAAAACATTACCCATTGGCTCCCACTTAATAAAGCATGTTAGAAAACACAAGTATATGAGTAAAACTTCATTATAAATAAAACGAACAATCTTGTGTTTGTTTTAATTTAATTTTTAAAAGAGTAAATCAAATACATATTTCATAAGTTTATTATTCATAACAAATTTATTGTAACACATCTCACACTTGATTGAAACACACGAGTAATTTCTTATTACCGACAATAGAAGTCACTGGTATAAATTATGCATTATTCACTCATCCAACAAACATTAATTGAGCACTTACTATGTGTCAAGACAGTGCTAGATACAGGAGACCACAGATAAATAATACAATGTCTCTCTCTTCAAGTGTTAACAACTATTGATGTGAGCAATTGGGCTTCTATTGGACTTTGGGAACCAGGATATGAATGGGCAGTGATTCACTGGAGGTAGTAGAAAGCAGAAAAGAAGATGCTGTGAACTGACTAATTAAAACAAACAAACAAACAAACAAACAATCTGAGTACCCATCTCACTTTGGGTTCCTTCCAAAGAAGAATTTGCAACAAGGATGTGGGTACAGGTTGTAATTTGGAAGGTGATCTTAGAAGGGAGGCATGGAGGAGTGGTGAGTGAGTCAGAGCAGAGGAAAAGGCAATGATGAAAATGTGTCAAAGGGGCCGGCCACCAGTGTACCAACTGGAGCATAATTCAACCAGCATCTCTGAGACTTGTGCATAATGTCTCCAGCGGTATCCGAGGTATGGGTCTGAAAGAAACAGAGGCCGGAACATTTTTTCTCCAGTCCCATTCCTCCTTTGGTTGAGAGTTGCTCCAAGGCATTAAGCACCCACCCCTCTCTTTCCCCTATCTAATGTAGATTTATTGAGCTCCCCCAGCCATGGAAAAGGTCCTGGGAAAGCACTCCTGAGGTGGGAGTCTGGGCTAACACAGAACTGCTTCAAGTCTTGCTGAAATCAGAGGTGAGCTGAGGGGCTAAGTGTCAGACACATTTGCTAGAGTAGCCTACAAAGACTTCTGGGGAGTGGGGCATAATCTACTGCAGTCTGATCTTGCAGTCCCTAAAGGATGGTCTGGGGAACGTTAGAATGACATCTTTTTACTAATTATATTCCACATAAAGTGCCTCTGACTCCTGTAAGAAGTCAAACTTTGAGACAGTAAATCCTGACACTGCTCAGGTAAGAAACAGAAAAATGATGATTTGCTAATCGGCTTACTTGATTCTCTGGCTAGGATGTCAAGATTGGACTCAGCAATTCTTGTGAAAATCCTGACACTCATTCACCAATTATCCCCTGGAAGTTGATATGTATCGATCTCCCTATGTTTCAGGGAAGAACTCTTTGAACTGCTCTAAGGAGCTTTTCCAAAAATGGTGATACATTTTTGCATCATTTTGTCATGATGGGCCCTATTGAAAAACTTCCTGAAATTCTGAATTCATGGCAGTAATATCTACGTTGTTGTATTTGGCTTGCATTTTTGTTTTGTTTTGTTTTGTATTAAAGCAGAGGAGAAATGGGTAAAGGTAAAACTGCACCTAAATGTATTAAGCTTGAAGGCTTTGAACATAAATGAGAAGGTTTACAGGAAGTTATTCAGACCTTTAAGCTTCGATAAACATTTCATCACTGCTGACAAGATCCACTTTAGGTAACCCTGCCCAAGCAGTTCCTGTGTTGCTGTAAGGGTGAAGGTGAATTTATTTTGCAATTCACCAAGCAGCATAGGAGTTTTTCTGGGGAATTTTGGTTTGGAGGCCCAGAGCCTAAGGTTAAACCATAGACACTTTTGTGGTTACAGGAGAAGAATTGATAGACCCCTCGTTTTTTAATTATAATGTATAAAGGAAAGAACTGGATTCCTAATTCCTAGGAAAGGTGGTGGTGGTAGTAGGTAGGTTATGGTCCCTTATATGAATATATGTGGCTTCCCTCTGACAACGAGTGGGAAAGTCTTTAAAAAAGTTCCGAAACAGAAAAAGAAAAGCCCCAGGGACCATTTAGGCTCTGTCAGTGAGTTCCATCCCAAGACATCAAATCCAGTTGCACAGAAACCAAACGTCAATATTTACAAAGCTCTTTCCATCTTATATCCTGCTTCCTTTTTCTTTTATGCCTTTTCTTCTCCTTTTCCTTCCTCCCTATTCCCTTGATCCTCTCCTTTACCCTTTTTCCCATTTGCACTCACTTCCCCCACACCCATTAGCCAGGCCCACCATCCATTCATCCTGAAAGAGGCTTCAGTGACGGAAAGGAAAGGACTTCAAACAAAGCCATCGTCCAACACAGGGAGCTCCAGAGGCTGGAGGACTGTGACTGGAGCAAAGCCTGAGGAGGGGCACTCACCCCTCTGAGGCTCTTCACCCAACAGGCGATTAGGCTTCAGCCAGCTTGATAGCTGTATGGAGCCTCATGATTTCAAAGCTTTCAGGGGCTGACAAGGACTTGCTAATTTCAAACTTTCTAACCAATTACAATCACAAAGAACTCAGGACAATAATCAGTGAGCAAAATGAAACTGCTGGAGTGAAGCAGCCCTAACAGGTTTCGCTCTTGTGGCTCTGCCACACGATGTGCAGCTGGGACTCTGCTTCCACAAGTAAATAAAAATACATTATAAAATAAAAACATGCACAATGGGTCCCTCTTGCTGTCTTGTTCCCAGCAGTTGGGTCTGGAGGAACCCTGTCCTGCGTGTAGCCCATTAATTTCTGATGGTGTTAATTAAAAAACTTTTGATGCTGGTTTGAATGGAAAATACCTCAAACAGTGTTTCCTTTATTGAAACATCAAGTTCCAAGTCTTGGATTATTAGGTTAAGCTCTGTCGCAGCAGTGAGACTAACATAAATGCTTTCCATACCATCTGACTACTACTGCTAATAATAAATAATAATAGTGAAAAGAAAGAGGAGTAACTGTTTAGGTTGAAACTCCCTTATTTCAACCTGTTTTGTTTTGTTTTGTTTTCAGAACTAAATTGAAAACTGAATGTAGGACATATGATATTTTAAAAATCTTTTTTCAAACCCTTACAGAACATTCAAATCACCCAATGTTCCAGGACCTGAATTTTTTATATTTTAAAATGGGGAAAGCTGCTTAAAATAAGTGAATCAGCTGCTAAGTGATTTCTCTCTGTCTCTTTCCCCACTCTCTTTTGAGAGGCTGAAAAAAATGCTTAAAATGGTATATGCAATTGATATGTGCTGCTTAAGAAGCTTAATATAATTACTGAGGACTCAGACTTTCTATTTAAAACGAAGATAGGCTGGGGCAATAGAAACTATGAGTTGTGAGCATTCATCCCTCGGGAGGTGTGGAAAATGTTTCCAAACGTTTAGTCCACTGAGCGAGGTGAGGGGTGTCAAGCAGTTATCCACAGGGCTCTCTGTCCTCCCGGAAACCTAGGTAAACCGAGGAAATCCTGACAGCAACGTAAGGAGCCAGCATGACAGATGTCGTGCAGGAAGCCAGCAAATAAAAATGCATCTCTGCAATCCACCGCTTTTGTGAAGTGCTAAGCAAACCAGCAAACCATTCTGATTGGTTTCTAAGACTCTCTTCCAATTTGATTTTTTAACCATTCTTCCCTCTCGTGCAGGCGCCTGAAGCCCTGGACGGACGCCCCATGGGAGAGGTCCCGAAATGCTGCTTCACGGACGCCCTTTTCTCTCTTGTGCTCTCATGTACTTCACTTTCTCTCCCATTTTTCATCTCCCAATCTGTTTATTCATGCTGTCTGCAACATCAGCTGAATCCTTGAGGGACGACAAAACTTTCCTTTTTTACCCTGAAGGTCTTCATCAGTTTTATTCTTGTTTTGATCTACGCATCCCTAAAGTGGATGAAGTTCTGCATAAAGAAAGGCGAAGCGTTTTGGCAAATCTCCTTTCCTTCCGTCCCTAACCGCAGGCTGCACTGACCTCACCCTCTTGCAACAGTTTGCAGAACTGGCTTCCCTGCCTGATGTGACATGATGGGGATCCTTCAACGACATCAACAACCACAACAACAGACAACTCTCACTGTAAAAGGGGAATATGTAGAGCAATGGAGAGAACTAAAACTCCAAAAAGGACATAGGCCTGAGCAAACCACAGCATGAGTCTATTTGTTCACAAAATTTATGAATCTTCCTGAGTAAATCGACAGGCGATATTGTCTACAAAGGACTAGTAAATGTAAATTAACTAACAGATATGTAGCAAATGAGTACATTTAAAGATGATTTCCAGCTGAAATGATTTTTCTTCTGAGAGACCAAGTTTTTGTTAAACTTAATCCTACTCTCTTCCCTCTCCAGCAGCAGAAACATCTGGTCGGTTTTAGATTCCCCTTGGATTTCCAACTTCAAAGGGAATTATAAAGAATAACAAATTCATGTACCGGCACTAAAAAAAAATTAGAGCAGCAGGAGAGAATGGTAAAATTGTCCTTATTTGACTGCTAGTGACAGGCGCCACAGGCAGAACTATAAGAAAAGACAAAGGCAAGATCACCGGTTGACAACCAGAGTTCCTAGAAGGGACAGAATCTTTGGCTACATGCAGATACGCACAGGGCCCTTAGCAATCTATAAGGAGATTTCTCCTTGCTTAAGTGAAGAAAAAAAATTAAAGGAGTTAGAAGGTGAGAGAGAGAGAGGAAGAAAGAAAAAGAAAGAAAAAGAAAGAAAGAAAGAAAAGGAAAAAAAAAGAAAGAAAAGAAAGAAAAAGAGAAAGAAAAAGAAAAAGAAAGAAAGAAAGTTCATATTTACCTGTCACATAGTAAGCATCAGTAAAAATTTGTTCAAACAATGACCTGGAGATTATCTTAAGGATTCAGCCCCTGGGTTTTTTATTTGATCTATAGAAAACTTGAGTTCTGATTCTACCAAGGGCTAGATATGCCATCTCAGAAGTAACTCAGGCTCTAAGAATCCACCAGAACCGTCATCTCCTCCTAAAAGGTACGACCTCCAAGAGTCTCTTGCTCTGGATCTTTATCAAAGGATGGCCAGAAATCAAAGTCCTCCAGGAGTGGAGGTATAAGGTTTGAATGAACTATTGATATTTGCAGTTGTGCCAAGTTATGCTTGCCATCACTTTATAGAACTGGATTTATCTTTCTCCTCTGTCATACCAGCAAAACTGAAACATACTTCTTAGAGTGCAGGTCTTGATATAATCAAAAAGAAAATAAGAATAGTTAAAGAAAGTACAATTTTGCCATTATAATTAGCTCTTATAAACAGCTCTTCTCTTTCCTGTTTCATGTACAACTTGTACAGTAATAACAATAAAAATAAACAAGACATGATTAACCAATCATCTTGTTCATGGACAGAGAGAGAAAGAGTTAAGGGCTAAAATGTCTTTAAATAATTAATTATAAAAGTCTTTAAACTTAGTGTTCAGAGGTTACCGATCCCCACACCACAAATACATTAGGTTGATTCAGAGTGGCCATCAAAAACCAGAAAGCAAATTACTTTTGACCAAAAAGTATATATCAACAGCACGTTAAGAATATTTCACAGAGTGGGATAAAACAAACAGAACCAATTCTCTGTGCACCTTAGCATGGTTTGCAAATGGAGCAGTCCCCCAAAGAGAAGACCATTCTCCAAAGTATGTTGTTTATATCACAGGCTTTGACTCATCTTTAATGAAGGAAGAAAAAGTTAAGACTTCTCTTCAGCATTTCCAATATAAAAGGACTGAGCTGGATGCAAAAGCATCTTGAATGTCTGTCTTGAATGGGGTTTTCAGTCTTCCCTCACCACTCCAGGTAAAGCAGGATCAGCCAAGTGATCTCACTAAGAGAATGCCATAATTCCTATCCTCATGGTAATTGCATATGATGATATATTACATATCTGATAAAGTTTATCCAGAAAATATGCCAACTTCATGAAACATGGATCTGATGATATGAATAACCCCCCCTTTTTTTTGGCACCTCTCTGTGTCTTTGGTCTAAAATGAAAATCCTGGCTTGATGCAGGCATTTACAAAGGATTCCTTGCCCTGTAGAAGCAGAATCAATCATGCAACGATGATTCTGAACTCACCTAGAGAGGAGGAAGTAGAGGATATGGAATACTACTTTATTCCAAGAAATGCTGTTTTATAGCTTGAGGATACATATGGTCACAAATAGCAACAATGGAACAAACACCAGACCCAAAGGCTGAGCATAAGGAAACCCCACACACATATACCAAGAAGCAAACACTATCATTAATAATAATAATAATTATTATAGCTATTATCAGGATGGGGCATTGATGGTTCACTTGGGTATAATGTATAATACATTAGCTAGAAAGAACCAAGGGTAAACTTATTCTTATCTTTAAAAGGCAGTTTGTATTCTGGTTTATATGACATGAGCTACATAATTAACACACACAAGAAAATGATGCAGGAAGAGATGAAGACTTATGCCTTTATTTCAGTTGTTGTATTGTTAATATCAATCTTAAAAATAATGATGAAAAAGTTAGCTGTTTTAAAATATGGGTGTTATGGGGTATGGTAAAATATCCTTGTGGCTTTAAAACAGTGGCGCAAAATATATATTTAAATTATAGAACTTGTCATTGGACACTTCTTTCTATATACTAATGAGAAAATAAATATATAAAATAAAAAACAACAAAAAAAAGTTAGTGGCTAGATCCTACCTATCCTTCCTTGGAAGCCTGTCTCAATGCCAAGCCATCAGAGCCTTTCCTGATCTTTTGAGGACATTTTAATGGTGGTAACACCAAACCAGGGTAAAGGAGAAACAGAGAGGATCAGAAGACTGAAAGGGAAAAAATGAAATGGAAAGAAAAAAAGTTTGTATTGTTTACACCATCCAGTCTGGCAAATGTTACAGATGCTTTCTGTTTGCTTGGGATAGTTTATTGCTTATGTTATTTCTTATCTTTTCTTTTTTTTTTTTTTCTCCACGTGCTTTCCTCTACCAACTTTGGCTGAAAATACTTTGTATGTGTCCATACTGTAAACCCTCATATTTTTGTAGAGATTTAGTGTAGTGGAGAAGCACTTTTTTTTCTTCCCCAAGGGTTAGGCATATCAATATTCTAGCTACTCACTTTCGAGGCCAATGGAAAATGTGCTCCTAAGATTAAATAGACCTGAGTAACACATAAATCCAGTTTATAGTGATGCAGTGTGTTACATAGTTACTCACATCCTGAATTTCTGATGAGTGGAATACACCTTTTGGACAACACAGTACTACCGAACTGCCACTGACTGTAATTCAAAGACGGCAAGGCAGGACTAAACCCTAACTATAGGTTCTCTATGGAGAGCCTAATTTGCACAGAGCCCTCTTCATCTGTGGAGCTCCGTGTGCAAAGGATCTAGTCTAGTTACAGAAAACTAGGTTCTTTAAATATTCTTAGAGTAAACTACAGCAATACTTAGAAGCACATAGGGAGTGCCCTTTGTTCAACAATATACTGTCTCTTTTGACCCTCACTTCCCCAAACAGTGCTTTTGTTTTTTTAATTATTCAGACTATTAATATGTAATCCCTTCCTTTTCAGACTTTGTAAGTGCCCCTTTAGGAAGAAACCTTTCCTTTCTGCCAATAAATCTTTAAAAAATGATGCTTTTAAATCTAGTGCTATGTTTGGTTGAAGTAGGTTGGCCATACGGGTTAGCTGTAGCCACAATGGGCTCCTAAAGTAGTCAGAGCACTCTTTCCCTTTTACCTCAGATACAGAATTGTATAAAACACAGTGTATATCCCATAATGATAAAACTAGCAGCAAATTATCATTCTGAGCCAAGTAAAAATAGTGCCAAAAAAAAAAAAAAAAGGTCCCCAAGAAGCCTAGCCAAATCTGTGAAATGTCTCTCTGGTCAACCAAATTGCCCTTTGGATAACAGATGTACCCAAGAATATTACAAAACACTCTGATGAGACTTTATGATCAATTGTTACATTTTAGGAAATATAATGGCAGTATACTTAGAAGAAAAATACTCCTATATACAATGATTAGAACTATTTATCTAAATGTTTATATCATTAACATGTGAAAAAGTCCTTATGGGCCTGAAATCTTGATGGACTAAATGCTGTGATGTCCGGGGTTTGCTTCAAAATAATATGGTAGTAGCTTGGGAAATGGCAGACCATGAGTTCATCATTGGGCAACCCGGGGGATGGGTCCATGGGAGTTCACTGGAGTAGCGTGTCTACGTTCATGTATTTGAAAGATTTCATAATTAAAAATTCAAAAATATATACTGATTTGAACTTTTACTCCTTCAGTCATTATTGATTGATTCGTTTACTCTTTATATGCAAGACATGGGGACGTAAAAATTGAAACAAAACAAAACAAAACAAAAACCCCCAAAATGCTCTTGTTGCATATTTAGATTAAATAAGCTATTCCTCTTTAGGAGTCGCATATATTTATGTAAAATGACATTTATAAGAACCATGTAATTACATGTAAAATTTTTAGGTTAAATTTTGAAAGCAGGACACAAAATTATGTACAAGGTATGTTTACAACATGTTTTTTAAAAAAGTATATCCCCAGGGGAAAGTGAGAGTAAAGAAATACATCAAATGGTTATTAATGATTGGATTTAAATTATAGAAATAATTACTTGTATTTTTCTTCATTTTACTCCTATGTGTTTTCCCAAATTATTTTTAATGAGCATGTATCATTTTAAAATGAAAATAAATTTTTATTCATTAGTGGATAAGATGTGCTCTCCTTTCCCAAGGAGCTTTTCACTAAAACAGAGAAACTGCAAACACACAGCTTTGCCCAGATACCTTAAATCTTCATACCTAGAAGTGAAATACACCCACAGGAAAAGAAACGTCAATACAGATTTTTATCTGATCATAGACACATAAAGAGCTTTCTGTGCGTCGGACAGAAATAGGGGAGGAACTGGCTTCTCTGCAAGCCCCAAAGAGTGTGAAATTCAGGCCATTTTGTAATGAGATCCTTTTGCGATGAAAGCAATGAGAGCAACAAATTAAAGTTACCAAGTAATCTTGTCCCTTGAGTCCTGCCGCTCACACCCACAGGAGTTTCTTTTTAGTCAGCCGGACAAATAAAGCACGGGACTGGGAGTGGGGTGGTGCGAGTGGTTACAATCCTAAAGGCTCCAGGCCTTCACTGGTGAGATGGATATGTTCAGAGAGACAGAGGTAGATGTGGGACAGAATTAGAAACAAAAATACAGTGACAACTGTGGATTTTGTGCAATGGATATGGAAAGTCCCTGTTAGAAAACTATCTTTATTACCCCAAGAGATTATTTTCTTCATTTTATGTACATTCATATAAAGTGAAGTCAAGAGTGTAACTTTTAAAAGGTTTGGATGAATATGATGTTCATGACTAAATAGGCCTGGCTGGAGCCAGGCAGAATATCATCAGATGCCAGGCAAGTCACCCCCTCTGGTCCTCCTCCCTCTCCAGTACACTTGCCAGGACATTTCAATGCCGGCCAACCTCTAGCAAACACAGCTCTTTTAGGCTCTTTCTGACTTGATGATGCTCTTCGAAAAGACCCTTAGTCCTGACCTGCACTCTCCTCCCAGCCACTGAAATCTCAAGAATTCTAGGAGGCCACAACATCAACCTTTTCGAAACTTCACCAATTTCCACTAAAAGACACATGGACCTCAAAGCTTTCAATGCTAGGCTCACTCACAGCTCTGGTCTTGGTCCTCTTAGCTCGTAAAAGAGGTTGCTATCTATATTCATGCTCCAAAAGGACATTTTCCCTTCCACTTGTGGGTGTACACAAGAGCAATCATGTCTGATTTTAAGATTGATTCAAATGAAGCAAATGTGCTTCAAATTTTTAGCATATCATAGAATAATAATAAGTAGTTCAAAGCATCACAAAATGTGTTTGGAAGGTTCTTTGTTTGTTTAATGCCAAAGCATCCAATGTTCCACATGGGAAACATCACCCTCTCTGTCCACTCAGGCGTCTCCTTTGGAAATCTGTATCTCCGGAGAGTCTGCCAAACAAGCCCTTTGAATACTTCCATCTCTGCGTGGCAAAATCATCGTGAAATGTTGGTTGAAATCTGTGATCACAGGTTCTTGGAATCATGTTTCTAATCATTCTAAATGATGGTATTTCAAATGAACAAACTGGACATAAAATCTGTAGCCTTCACCAATGTCAAAATACTTTCTATTCAAATTTAGTACACCACAGCCCTTAGGTTGAATTCTTTCAGAGTCTGGGAGAAACATACTTGACTTCTTGGCACCTCAATATTGTGGACTGCCATTTAGGGGTAACAGAAGTTACTCACCCGACAGCAAAGTTGTGATGAATATCCAGTTAGTGATGGCGAAACATTCTGAAATGAAAAGAGTATCATAAATGCTGGGCACTTAATAAATGCATGACAACATGGTGATCATGGAAAATAACCCATTTGCTTCTCACCTTGGGATGCTGACTCAGTGATACTATACTATACGGAGAGTAAAGGAGACTTCCTTTTGGGAAGGAACATACAAGTGTGCACTGGGAAAGTGGTGTGTGTAGCTGTCTGCATGTTCAGCTTTAAGGGCTCGAACCAGTTGCAACCAGTTGTGAATGACTTGCTGCCCATTTTTGCAATTCACTGTAACTTGTATTGGGAAAGTTATGTTTTATGCTTAATTATCCATGGTCTGTTTGAAAAAATAAATCAAACCATTGTGAGCCACCAGGATTTGCAGCTCCATTTGAACTTTACTGTACTTTTGATTAAACATTTTGTAAATAAAAACAACTGGTTTCTTCTTGTTTTTGGTTGTTTGTTACTTGTGTTCTGGATATAAATATTGTGGCAATGGTGGGAGAACAAGTTATGGATTATTTACCCCTGGTTTCATGAGTTGTGAGTTACTGGCCTTATTCTCCTTCATGAGCATAAATAAATGTATAGTATTATATTCCAAGTCCTGTAATACAAATGGAACGACTGAACTGAAACCTTTTAAAACCAAAATCTTTTATGCTAAGTCACAGAGCAACAAAACAAACCCCAAATTAACATTTAAAAAGCTTCTACTGTGGAGCAACAAAATCCCCCAATATTATATAATCTGCATTTTTAAAACTGCTTGCCTAACTAGCAGCAGTCTATCAATAATTCCACATGCTTGTCTTTTCGCTGCTTTTATAATTTAGAAGCCATAGATGGTTTACCAGAGATCACCTCCCACCCCCAATATCACCACCAGAATGAAGCCTTGAAAATAACCAGCATAACTAACTGAAGTCAAAATTGATTTAGAAAGATCCGGAATTATTGTAACTAAAAGTAATGAAACTCTATGTAAAGAAAGAACTTTATATAAATTTGTCTACAGTCATCATTCTAACACTTATATAAATAAAAGGAGTCTGAAACACAATTGTCCAGGGAAAATGAGAAAAGCCAAGATTCAAAGACCCTGTGGTACAAGGCAAGAGGAATATGTTTGAGGCCCAGAATCCGAAGTTCCCAACACATTTGCATATGAAACTAAATGAGGACCATCAAAGTAGCTTGCCAAAAATTATGTTTTTTAAATGATCCACTGTTCCATGCAGCACTGACCACTGAAAAAGACCTCTAGGAAGCATAAAATTGCCTTCTGTGATTTGCTACTTTTATAAAGACAGAGACAGGATGATAAGGGCTTTCTTATAAAATGGGGTGATCTGTCCATCGCTGGGACCTGAAGAGCACTGCATCTGATTTCATCTTACCCCTTTATTCCTCTCAAGGCTCACTGTTCACCTGTGTAAGCACTGTGAAGGAATGGCCACTGAAGGTCCCTCACCAGCTCACCAAAACGTGGTTAAATATTTATGAAGGGGCTACTATATGCCAGGCACAACTAGAGTAATTCTGCTTGGAAAGGTAAGTCAGTGGCTAAGGTTCTTGTTGCAACATTTAAAAATATCTATTACTACTGCCAACAGTGAGGAGAAGCTAGGTTGAAAGTGTTATGAAGGACTTCTGAAAAATTAGAAACTGTTTAAAACTCTCCCTGGCTTCTTGGATGCCCTGGGAACAGGAAGTTTAGGCCTGTCGGCCCTTCGAAGCCCGGATCCCACATTACCAAAGAAAAACTAGAAGTAGCCTATATGTGTCCAGGGTCCTGGTTACAATTGAAAATGAGGGCGGACCAGAATCAGTTGGCAGCCATCAGACGCTGAAAGGTCAATTCTGCCCTAAGTATGGTTCAGAGAGTGTAAAAACCTACTGAGATGAAAACAGAAGCTAAGAAACAAGCAGAAAAAAAAGTTCAAAGATATTTTACTTGAAGACATTTTCTTCTATTTCTTTTATAATACACGCCTCCAACTCTTTTTGACAACCAAGAAAATGCTCTATCTATAGAGTTCTAAGTTTTCTTTTAAATCCAGGCAACCCATTTGAAAATCAGGATACACAAGACTCCCTGTATATGGAACTGCCCACCAAAAATAAGTGCTTGGTTACAGATGAATGATCATGTTCAAATTGTATTAAAAAGTATGGTATTTTACATAATGCAGGTATATACATACAGAATTGCATCCTGGAATCCGAACTCAGCCATAACACATGGAGAGGGACACTCAGAAAATGTATACATAGGAATATGATTTCCTGGTGACAGACCAGAGTATTTTGATCAACTTTCCTTATTTTTCCACAAACAAATCTACCTGAGCTATAGATCCTTTTAAGAAAAAAACCAGGAAGCACACTGATAAAATACTTAAAAACTATATACTAGCTTACTCATTATTCATTAAGACAACTAAAGATGCCCCCATGTCATCACAGATACAAAGACATGATAACCCCAATCCTCTCGATCACTTGGTTGTTGCAAGAGAGACACACATTGAAGCAATGAGACCTTAAAAACCAGATAAAACTCTCCTGGCTTTGATTTTTATCTTTATGCAGCAGATTTTTTCTATAAAAAAGGAATCCTAAATGTAATAGCTAATGCATAAATGAAAGGTAAACAAACTAGGACATAGCCAAAATCTTTTTTTAAAAAAGTGAAGGAACACTTAGCTCTTTCCTTCGGTAAAATCAGATGAACCAATTTCATCTGATTTTCCATCCAGAAGAAAAGTATGACCTGGAGGAATGTTCCTGACCTCCAGTACAAGGAGATTCATCTCCTTGCCTCCCTCTCTTGGATTGCATTACGAACGACCGGAACTATCACCAGCACCACCTCTAACACACCTGATCTTACTCTCCCCTAGCAGCTACCCAACAGTGCCTACTCCTGTGCACCCATTTATGACGGTTGAGAGGCAGAAACTACAAAGGAAGAATAAAACAAAACCAAAAAGTCCTCCAACTTCCCTCATCAGGTGCATGTCTGATTCCCGGAGGACATCAGTCTGTTAAATGAAATAAAATATTATAAACAGGGACAGAAGACTGATAGACCTCATACAAATCTCACTGTGTTCCCACTTAAACTGGGAAGGGAGTTATTCTGGTGAAAAAGTGGGGGGTGTGGGAAAGGAGTGAAGAGCTACAAAGGGACAGAGACTTAAAGGTGGTGCAATGAATTCCCTGTGCCAGGGAAGAGTATGACGGAAAGTTCTAAATGAAAATTCCAGAAACTGCAGGCTCCTAAGTGGAACTGTTGTTTAGGGGATGAATTCTATAGGGAGTTTGAATTAAGCGTCTGTGCTATAGCATCTAGATGTTTTCTCTTTCATTAAGACTTGGAGTTTGTCATGAGAAAAAAAAAAATTAGAGCTTTCTACAACCCCCAAAGTAAAAGGCGAGAGAAAGGGTTTATATAACTGGCTTTTTACATAAATATTACATCAGGATACATTTCAAATGAAAACACACACACACACACACACACACACACACACACACACAGCCATTTTCCTTATCCTCTATTTTAAAATTCATTTCATACTTTAAATGTTGTTGATTTTTCACAAAACAAGTAAAAACCAAGTCAGCATTAAACACCTCAGAATAATTTCAGTCTCATATTACTTGGAAAATTCACCACATCATGGAGGGTCACAAAATCCTGTTTTAAAGTCAGTGAAGGCACTGACAATTATGGGATGTTTTGCTGCAGCCTAGGGCAACTAGAAATGGCCACGGATGTTAACTAACTCCCTCTTCAACAGTCTGAGAAAAGGGAAAAAAAAACTGTAAGTTTCCCCATCTGTTATTTCCTTTTTTTTTTCTTTTTGGCTGTGGAAAAGTAAAATTATGCAAGAGCTTTTGAATGTAAAGGCTGTGTGTGCTTTTTCCCTTTTTGTCTCTGTGTACCGGTTATGTGATGTTGCGTAACTGAGTACAGAGTAGGCGGTTAGCGTTTACTATTGATTTACACTATGCCATCTAATGAATTCATAGCACTAAAAAGAAAGGAAAGAGGGGGGAGGGAGGAAAAAGAAAGGAGAGGACGGCAAGAGGAGAAAGGAGGAACAGAGGAAAGAGAGAAAGCTCATTTAGAGAAACAGTTCTAAAGCCTAGAATAGTTTCATTCTTATTCCCTCTAGCTCTGACTTCTGGTTATTGTTCAGATCTCAGAAAAATGGACTTTGAGCTAGTGACCCCAATATTACAATCTTATTCTAACGAGGATTACTGGCAGGTGAATGTCTGAAAGTACTAATGTGTCAAATTACTTGAAAGCAATTCCCCTCAACTGTCAGACTTCTCCATATGCACCTATTTATCATTCTCTATGCATTTATGACTCTGTATCTGTGATAGCTGATGCTATAGTCCAACTAGTTTACCTAGCCACAAATACTATTTGAAAGACACACAGGGCAAAGAGAAATATGTTCTACCTTACCCATCTCCTTTTAAAATTGCATGAAGAATGCATTCAGAAATCTTTGAAAGGGTCACTATTTTACTTTGGAAGAAGACAGGCCACAAATTATTTGGCTACACAGAACTGCCTAATAATACAGGATAATCAGAAAGAAATGGGCAAAAGGAGGAAAGATTCTAAACTGATGAACAACACTTGAAAAGGAAATTTAAAGAATTTCTTATATTATGCCCATGGAAAGCACTTAAAATTTAACTTTTGATCAGGACAATGATAGACATTCCTAGCCCTCACCGTTTGCCATGAGTTCCTAAATCATAGGCCGGAAAGTAAGGGTAAGTTGGTTCTGCTGCTAGACACAGGACCTCCCTGTACCTGAGTGCCCTCCTATGGCTGAGAACAACTTGTAAGATGAGGAAGAGAAATAGAAGTTCTCTTTATTAGCAAGGCTAATAAAGCTTGTTTCCTTTCTGAATGTGGGTTTGTAAATGATGACTAGGAAACATCACATCCAAAAGAAAGAACAAGAGTGTGAGCTTTCATTTCTGATCGTCCCATCATCTCTTTTCACCCAATTTAGTGTATTAAATATTAAACAGATGCCTACTCATCCATTTGTCGGGGATGCTTCAATATCAGTGTTGGGTGTTGAGCACCTAGCACAGTGCTTGGCACATTCTCTATGCTCAGCAAGTATTTGTTGAAACAGAAAATGATTATGGGAGGAACATCTCTGTAGGAAAAGTAGCTAGAAAAGCCTCAGGAAAACATATTCCCATGATTTACAGGAAATCTTAAGCTGTATTACTCAATCATTTATCTGTAGACACAAAATGATGGTGTAGAGGAAGTATCAGACAGTTATTTGGGGACAGTTGAGTTCAGTTCCATTTTATTGGAAAAAAGCTTAACAAAAATTAGAATGCTGATAGCATCAGCAAAGTTTTGTGTTCATTTCCACTAGCCCTTTTGGACTATTTTTCATTTCGGTCTTGGGCACAGAAAAGTCCATTTTAATTTCCATGGACACATTCTAAAGGAAAAGTCATGGGATATCAACATAATTCATCTTTTAAAAAATACTGAGAAGAATATAGCCATTTAGTAATGGGAGAGAATATAGCTTTTTGTTGAAGGGCAAGGCAGGTTGAGTTTTGATTAGGTTATGCAAATTTAAATTAATAGCAGGGTAACCAAGAATGTACTGATTTTCATTTCCTTGGTTAAACAGGAGTTTTATAAGAAAAAAAATTTCTGGATTAGAAAGTCAGAAATGCCATCTTTCTAGTGAATTGGTGAATGAGAACTTTAGAGGAAAAGTTGCATGGGCAATCTCTCAAAAATTCCAGTTGAAGATTCAACTAAAAGCATGTTTGGCAGTGGCAGCCATAGTAATTTTTAAATAGTGGGGCTACCATCTTGCTAATTCATCTAGGACTAGGCACATACCTTTCAGTCAAAACCTTCAAAAAGTTTTGTTTTGTTTTGTAACTTTGATCAATGATATAATCTAATTAAATTCAGCAACTTCCTTAAATAAGCATCCTGGCAGTATATTGACAAGACCGTCCCACGCACTATTTTATTTCATGGATTCTAAAAAAATGAATGAGAACTTGCCTGGACCCCTCATTTTATTCATGAAGATTCTGAAGCTCAGAAGGTAATATTCTCAGGGATATGTATTTTGAGACAAAGCTGGGACTGGTATCTAAAGCTCCCAGTTCCTCTAGCCACAGCATAGAATAAGTTAATAATGCATGTTTACATATAGCATAATATTAGTCTCAGGATGAATCTTATTTTAAATGCCACAAAGATTTGAAAAGATTCTTTTATAAGATAAGGAATCCTTACATTATGTAACAATGTTCTCATTAAAGCTATGTTATATTTCATTTTTTTATCTTTACTCTTTCCTCCTCTTTCCATTCTTCCTCTTATTCTTTGGATCTTTGGATAGAGTCACTTTTAACTCTGTTTCTAGCTCACTTACACCCATTCCTGACCTCAAATTTTTCCCTTTCTCTCACTTTGCATCTGTTTCTCCAACTTTTAGTTATTACTCTTCCTCATAAAAATCATTGTTTTGTTAATGTGCTTTGAGATCCTCAGAAGTCATAAAGGAAGAAAAATTTTACATTTAACATTATACAATAAACAGGGCTTTGGCATATACTCAAATTAAAAAATAAAATCTGCAACAAGATACTGACAATGTATAGGCTTTGCCAAGGGATGTTACAGCTGTCTAGACCCCAGCCCTGTCAATGAGACTGGAGCCTATGTTACAAGCAATCTCATCAGATGGAGAGCTCACCATCTCCAGGCCACTTGTTTTCCACTTCACCATGTCACCTTTCTTTTCCCTGTTCTTTCTTTCCATTCCAGAGATACAACTATTTTTGGACTGATTATGGCATAGCAGAAGAAGGTCCAGAGAAATTCTAGTGGCTTAATGTGGCTTCATGATACTGGCCAAACTCTCTCAATTCTAAAAAAAAAAGTCAGAAAGAGTTGCATGCAAAAATTGCAGCTACACGGACATGAGAAAGAGGTCCCTGGATAACAGGAATGTTGCTGCCAGAATCATTGCAATTAAGATTGTATCATTGTTTCCCTTATAAAATGCTAACTCTTATGGGGTTTACAATTCAGCTAAAATGATCAGCTCTAGGCTGAACACAGTTCCAAATATCTTCAAGCGGGAAGTATTTTTTTCCCCTCCTTATTCCTTAAAAGAGAATACATAAAGCAACTATTCAGAAATGTCAATGACATTTGGATTCTGACCACATACCTTTCTCCAAAAAAGACTAGGTGCTGGGGCACCTGGGTGGCTCAGTTGGTTAAGTGTCCAACTCTTGATTTTGCCTCAGGTCATGATCTCAGGGTTTAGAGATCAAGCCCTGCATCAGGCTCTGCCCTGAGCATGGAGTCTGCTCAAGATTCTACGTCTCCCTCTCCCTCTGCCCCTCTCTGCCCCTCTCTCATAGATAAATAATTTTTTTTTAAGAGTAGCGCTAATTAAGGAGGCTAATCTACAGTGAGCTAAGGTGAACAACATCCACTGTGGAATGAAGGACATTAACCTGGTATATGAGTGGGAAATAAAATAAAAGGACATTCTATTATTTTAAAAGGTTTAATGTGCATCACTTGGATAGATATTTCATTCCACTTTATTGATGTGAATAGGATTTTGGCAACACTGTGTTGAAAAGTCTTCCACTCCTGTTTGCTAGCAAGAAAAACTTACAATTATAGGAGGCAGGAATTCCTGATGGTTTCCTTAGATCTCTTTCCTCATATGCCTATTTCAGGGTGGGTATTAGATAATAATTTTTTAAAACCCACTTTTCCTATTTCTCTAGCACTGGCCATGACATCTAACGGCTACAGTACAATGTTCTGCCGCAGTGGTGAGAAGGGACAGGAGGAGGAAATCACGGACATACATAAAAATTAATAGGCCAGGAGGAAACTAGCATTTATTCAGTACATATTGCATGCCATGTACTTCATTAACATTATTCCATTTAATGCAAACCCCCTGTGAAGTAAATAAGATTGGCTGAAGTTTCATAGATTAGCAACCTAGTTACAGAGCCGTTAGCTGACCTGCTTAGGACACTGAACTAATTAAAAAGTTGTGTGGGTGAGGATCAGGACCTATTTGACTCTCAGGCCCACAGGTACTGTAATGTACCACAAAGTCAGGACCACAATATGAAGCCATCTAGCCAAAAACAAAAAAAAACCTTCGTGCCAATGAAGAGAGCTGCCACATGCTCCAAGTAGGCAATGGGAAGTGTAAATGACTCCTAAAAAGAAATAGGTTCTTGCTTTGCTCTTGCTTCTGATAAGTCCCTGTTTTCTAAATGTATATTTGGAAAATGTTTTTTTGTCATGATAAGAAAATGCACAATTTCCCAGGAACCTTTAAATCAGACCCAACATTTGAGTGTTTATGAAAATCCCTTTAAAGATTTATACTAAATAACTAGATAATAGTTTAAAAAATATAATGCATATAAAATCAGATGATTAGTACATTAAGAATTTTAATGACTGTGTGTATGTGTGTGTAAAGGGGTGTGTATGGCATGTGTGTATGTGTATATAAATTTTTTTTTCCTTGTCAAAATTTCTGGTAATTTACTATATAAAGCACTTGACAAAAGTTAAACAGTAAGTATGTCAAGGCAGGAGAAAAGGAAAGAACAAAGAAAAGAAGAGGAATGTGTGTGTGTGTGTGTGTGTGTGTGTGTCAGAGAGAGAAATGTCCTATTCTCACGACTGCTGAGATTTTTTTTTTAATATATATTTAAAAATCATAATTTGGTGAAGAACGTAATAACAAAGTAATAGTAGCCAAACAGACTTGAAGGGATGGATTAACAATTCCTTGGGCAGTGCTAATTTATTCCTCAACTTTTAATACATCCTTATTGCTTTGTCCTTCCCTCCTTTTGTGCTTTAAGTCTAAAGTTGACTTGGAGCAGGAAGGAAGAAACACTAACTTCTGGCTTAGCAGAAGCACAAATGAACAGAGAACTAAAACATCTTCCGGGCCTTCTTTTCTCATCCTTATAAGGAAAAGCAATAGTAAACTAAACAGAAAAAGCAACAACAACAACTTTGACAGTTTTGCTTAGGCAAAAGCAAGATTTGTTTCAGCACAACTTCAAGGGCTTTCTTCAAATCTTAGCTTCTCTGGATGGTCTTACAACAAAGCTGAAGAAGAAGAAGCGATCTGTTTAGGGAAATAGATGAGATTTGGGGGGAAATAGGAGGTGCTCCTTATTTTCAAACAGTATTTAAATGCATGACCAAGATACAACTTGCAACATTAAAAAAAAATTACAGTTAACTCAAACCTGCTAAAAATAATTCACAATACCCTCTCCACTAAAACAAAACAAAATAAAGCAAAAACTCACAAACAATTATTTTGACTGGTGAAAACAGTGACATGAAAGTAACAGATGGAAAGCCCAGTTTTACTCACACAACACACTCACTAAACACAATTGCAAGCGTCCCCACAAAAATAACTCAACAATGGTGATTTTGGCCTTCTGCTTCAAAATATCTCCCTCAGGTGAGTTTCCTTACAGACTTCAAAGGGCGTGTGAAAAATAACGTGAAACCAACTGTCTGTCCGGACCTAGAAACAGGAAAGGGCTGCCAATCACAGCCTGCAAACAAAAGGGATCCTGTCACCTTCGTCAAGTCCTTTCTCAGGACTGGAATATGCGTCCTTTCCCGGTGCATGATTCCTTGTTGCCTGGTAGTATTTCTAGGAAATATCTGTACTCTTAACAAACACCACCTACAAAGCATCTAAAAACTTTCATAAATCAAATAATTAAAAGTAACAAATCTTCCTGCTAATTGCTCCTCAAAGTTGAAAGACAGGTTATTTTCTTACCTTACACCGTGCCTTCTGATCTGACAGTGTCATTCAATCAATAATTTCAATGTCAGTTACTGATTTTCAACTCTTTTATTACAAAGACTTCAAGCAATAGTGAAATGGTGCTGATCTGCTTGCTTTCACTCTATATAACATCTATATTTATATGCTTTGCTTCTATTTGGATCTATATTTATCTGCTTTATCTGCCTACAGTGCATCTGTTTCTCATACACACAGACATATATTTATATATATACACACATACTGTATATATATATATATAGGTTATATATAAACACACATACCCACAAAAAATGTATGAATGTATGCTAGTGTGCTTATTTCAACAAGCATGCAGGTGCATAAATACTCAGACACGTGACAAATAGACCAAGAACATAAATGTACATGTAAACATAGTTGTACAAGGGAAAAGCATATCTCGACAATAGGCCTGTCTACAATCCTTGAGACTTACACACTCAGCAGTGACAGCCATAGACTACTCTGGGAAGGAGAAAAACTCTTCAGAAAGCAAAACTGTATAACGAAATGGAGATCATCTGTTCTGACTTCCTCATTTTAAAGAGGAGGAACAGAGACACTGAGGCTTAGAGAGAAGGTCAGCCAGCTTTCTGGTGGCAGACCTGGAAGTTGCACCCAGGCCTCTGCCTTCTAGATAAATCCTCCACTATGCTGGCTTGAAACGATGAAAACATTTTTCTCAGACCCAACATCATCTTCTAATTTCCACCCTTCCTGTTTTTCCCCTTTTTTTATTGCATGAAATGGGAGCAACTGATATTCAATGAGGGTCAGGAACGGTTCCAAATGTTTTAAATGTGCTGTATCATTTCATCTGTACAACAGCTCTATCAAGCGGGTATTCTTGTTCATGCCCATTTGACAGAGAAAACACCTGAGGCCTAGTTGTTAAATAACTCGCTCAAAGCTACACAGCTACTGAGCAAGGAAGCCAAGGTCCTCTGATACTCCACAGCCTGTGTTTTTCCCGCTAGATCATGACGCTAAGATATACATCTGAATGCCCTGCGAAGCCCCCAGGACCACAGCCGAAACATCATATAAATCTAACAACTGGTCTGAAGCATAATAAACCTAAAGTAGAGGTTTTGTCAGACTGAGAGAAAAATAAAGGGAGTGGAACAGGTACCTGTTTCACATCCCCAGTATACGACACAGGCCCTCGAAGAGAAAACCGAAACATGCAAAATTCAGGCCAAAAAAAAAAAAAAAATCACCCAAGGGTAGTCTTATGTGATTTAAAGTCTTAATAACTTCTAGTGTATGAACATTTTATGTCTTTTTCATCAAAAGATTAGAGCGAACTGATAAAATTGAATCAGATGGGAAATAGAGGCGCAAGAAGGCAAAGGGAGGGTAGCAAAAGAAAGAAAGAACCAGACTCGTCTTCTTCTCTTGGGACAACACTTTCCAAAATAAACATGGATCAAAAAAATACAAAGCCGGTACCAAAAATTGGTATTTCACCTCCACTTAAGTGTTAAGAGCAAATTCAGAAATGCAACCATGTCTGTGGTAATTTCATACAGATTTCCTCAGATAGTAACCAGTGGTGAGCTATCCCGACACACAGGAGTTTTACTCGTTGTTCAGCTTACACAGAACCCAGCACTAGGAGATGCCATGTGGATTTGTGAAACTCCCTGGGGCATACTGCATCCAGAAGCCAAGGAACAGAAATTACACTGATCCATACATGCAGCTCTTCATCTGTGACATATTGATAATTACTCTTTATTTGTGAATTAAATCCAAGTTATAAAAACAAGTTTCAGACATTTGTCACAAACAGGGTGCATTTTATTTAACTCTTTCAGAACACCATCTTGCTACTGTCTCCAGGAAATGGGAGCTGTCCTTGAAAGGGCCTGATAGTCTGGAAGGATTATGGCCTTGAGAGAGAGAGACTGACTTGAATTTGAATCCCAAGTCTTCCACTGATTAACAATATAGATTCAGGCGCTTCACTTAAATGGAGCTGAATCTCAGTTTCATTACCTGTGGAATGAAGAATAAAACCACAGATTTTGTAGGAACATTGTGAGGATTAGAGATAGTCCCACAGCAATGTCCCTCTCATAAAGGGGGCCATTAAATATTAACTATTACATGTTTAAGGAGACCTTTTGGCTGTGGCTTTCTATTGCATAAATGATACACAGTTCTTTTGGGAGTAAAAGAACATGTGAGGTCCTTTTTGTGCTGGTTTAATCAAAGACAAACTTTTTGGTGATCAGGTATGTTCCAAGTAATGATAGAAATAAAAGCATTTCATGGCGTAACATTTTCACTGGAAGATCTTAAAGCGCTTAACAATCCTCGACTTCTGTGATTGTGGCTACTCTCATTTAACAATTGGGCCAAATGGAGCTCAGAGATACATCCCCTGGACGAATAATTTAAAAAAAAAATCACCACCAGGGGTGAGTAGAATTTCTGTCTTTAACATCTAAACCACATAGTGTCCAGCTGAGTAATAACTGTGGCAAGGTCACAGATACAAAGGGCCATGGCTCCCCAGAGCTCTCTGAGATTATTCACTGAGGCCAGAACCATTAGGTAATGCTGTGTACATCTGCTGAGATAACAAGGGTGAGTCAGGGTTAGGTCAGGGTTTCAGGTTATAGGGGTGGGGTGAAGAGTGGCTTTCAGATCAAATGCGGAGAACGGTCTTATTGCAGCAGTGAACAAGCCATACAGTATCCAATGTAGGAGGAGAGAAAAGAAGAGGCAGCCACTGGCTAGAGATGGTGGGTGGGAGCAGGGACCCGGTGGGGCTCCAGCGGGGAACTGTGCTTCAAAGAGGAGACCCTCCCACGTGCACACACCCTGAGAGGCGGACAAAAAGCCCAGGGTGCAGCATAAATCCTGCTATCCCAATAACACACACAGATGTTCCACCATTGTTTTCTTTTATGCACATTTTAATTAAGAGATCAGAATCAAGCATTAAAATGTTATTAAATGGCTTGTTTACATTTTCACTATATGTCATCTATTATGCATTTTCTAAATGTGTATCTGTGCAGCAGGGCTATTTGGAATTTTTATGTCATTGTTACAATCATCCCTCTAACTCACATCAGTTTTAGCTAACCAAGGAACTGTCACAAAGCCTGTTCAGTCCATGCAGTGGGACAGGCACTCCGGCTTCTTTAATTCTCAATCAAGCCGTCCTCAGCCCCCTCACATCTCCCTGCAGTGTGACATACCGCACTGGCTCTATAGTACCGGCTCTCCAGGATGTCCCAGATCCACAGCAACCTTTCTGATTAATCACAGGAGGCCCAGTTTTAAATATCATCCCGTTGTCCTCACCAGAAAACAGTGTCTATATTCGTGCCATCGCCTTCCCTGAGCAGGCTTGAAAACCTCAGGAACTCAAAGCTACCACATGGAGGAACCTGGCCCCCTCCCAGTGGCACAGACTCCCCCAGAGAGGACACAGTGGGGAAAGTGGGAACGAGAATTTTTTTCTCTCTCCCCATGCCATCACTTATTTCTGGTCTACCACTTATCTCTACTTACCCCTGCAGGAATCCCTCGAGTCTTCTCTATTATTATAGAGTTGAAACAGATACCCAAACCTCCCCTTCTCCCAGACTCCACAGATAGGAACACTTACTCACACAGTCCACCTGCAAGTGTGGAGCACAGGTGTCCTTTAGTTGGCTTGCTCCATACGGCCTAGAAGCCCACTGTTCATGTGTGATGCCTCATGAATCACGGTGCACAGAATTGTAAGGCAGAGGGCAGGACTCATGTCTCATGCATGTTCAGTTCAGTGCCTAACATACTGTGAGTGTTCAATCAGTCCAAATAAGAGAGGTGGGTTTCCTTCCTCCCTGCCTCCCTCCTTCCTTCCTCCTCTTTTCCCTGCTTTTCTTTGTCTGATTGTTACCAGGATAAGCAGAATGGTTGCACACAGCAGGCACAAGACAGGAACACATTTTAATCCATTGTCAGATTTTATTCCTTAAACTGTCTCATTTGCAGCATAACTGATCTACAAACATGTTTGTATAACTTTAAATATAACCTTGAGGTAAGAGTTGTCTGCTGTAACTGGTGGACCAGAGAGGAACCTGAGAAAACTAATGGCACAGCTTTAAATGGAGTTTTCTTTTAAAAGGCAAGTTTAAGATGTTACCACAGACAGAATAAAATTGGTACAACTCTCTGGAGAGCACCTTAGCAACATGCACCAAAAACTTAAAAAGATACGAAATACTAATGAGCCAGAAATTTCACATCTAGCAGTTTATCTAAAAGAAATAACCAAAGATCTACACAAAGATTTAGAATCAAGAGTTTTTATCATGGCAGTACTTACCATTGTGAAAATGTGGAATCTTTGTCTGACAGTAGAAAGTTAAGTAAGTAAATGATTGTATATCCATATACTGGAATACTATGCAGTTATTAAAAATCATATTTTGAATACTACTTAATGACATGAAAAATGTTTTTGGAATACTGTTAAATTAAAAAGTATATTAACCAACAATATGGAAAGGTTGATCTATTATTTAAGTAAATCTTGCCAACTTAAATTTTTTTTTTAAGATATGATAAATGTGTACACACATAGCGAAAAAAGGCGGGAAAATATGTATGCAAACATTAAAAGTGGTTGTTTCTGGACAGGACAAATTTTAAATAATTTTTGTTTCTTCTGAACTTTTCCATAATGAAAGCATATTACTTGTACAGCAAAACATTACTTAAAATAGTAATCTACACAAAACGTCCTTCCCAAAATGCCTAAAAAGTGACTTTCTATGAGCATTTTTATACCTAGAAGTCTTCTCTCTCCTGTTTTTGTAGGTATTATGTGTTACTTTCAAACATCTGAAGTGTTTGAGACTATGTAATTATAATAGATACTCTACCTCTTAAATAGAAACCTTTAATAGTCTATGATTTTAGTCTTAGGCTTCTCCTTAGAAAAAATTCCAGTGACCTGTGAGTTAATGATGTGGAATCTTAGGAATCAGAACAGGGCTACTGCATCTATTTCTCCTGAAGTCCTAAATTTTGCCTTCAATTTAGGCTCCATAATAGCAATTCATATCACTAAGTTACATTACTTAGGCCCACAGTGTAACACTTTGCCCTTTTTGATTTCCAAACTCTTGTTTATTTCACCAATGCTATATCTGTTTCATAGATGCTGATGCTATAGAGAATATATGAAACATAGTCAGTCATTCAGGAAAAATCATCATAGGTTTGGCCAAGTAAGGCGGAGTTCAGTTGAATGCAATCTAATTCCCTATGCAGTGTCTGATGTAATAATCACGGTGTTTCTTGCACCCACAGCTCTTTGTAAGAGATACCACTCCTTCCACAGTTTTTACTCACCCATACAGCCACACCCATCTATAGGTTACTGTGCAAGGAACTATTAAGTAGTAAGAAAATGGAGGAGCCATAGCAGGTCACAGGAAATCTCAAGTCATAAAACAGGAAAAGGACATATAGTCTATTAGTACTAACAGAAGAATTGGGTGGAGATGTGAAGAAGGGCCAAGCCCTGAAACCCGGTCTACTAAAATCCCATGAAGCCCTGCCACAAAGGTCCCTGGAACAGCCTTCCATCTAGAATGTCCTCAACAGAACCTCTCCTGAGAACTCTTTTATTGTGCCATATATATCTCAAAAACACATCCCCATCACTGAGCAAACTGAGTCTCTATTCCTTTAAAGAAAATAATAATCCCAATAACATCTGACATCCAAACTTTGAGATTTCAATAGAATCCAAAACAGACTTTTTTAAGCCTGAGTTTCTGATTTCACTGTGGAAATTTCAAACAGCTAAAGTGGAGCATCACAAGTTTCTATGTCAAGTCTATGGAATTATAAATTTAGGCATAAATGATGTACAAGAGATGTAGGGCAGTGTGGCAACCACTTACTTAGGCAGGAAGTTACTCTTGAAACAAATCTGCAGACTTCTGGGTTTCTACCGGATAATGGCAGCAAACTAAATTTGAACTTTCCAAATATTCTCTACAAGTAATGTAGATCAACAAGGGGAGGAAATAAAAAAAACTTCTGTCTATAGCATAACTAAAAGACAGAGAAAGCTACAAGCTTCAGTTTCTGCATGAGTAGTGAAATAAACATGTGGAAACCAGAAGAGCCAGCTTGGGAGCCCCCACTAGAATGGTGACTGGAGAGAACTCTACCTAGGAGTCTGGTAGGTCTATTTTCCCTAGGAAATAATCAAAACTTTAGGAAGTATGTTCCAGAACAAGCTTCCTGTGAAAAATGCAAATGCCAGGGTCCTTCCAAGACCTATGGAATCAGAATTTCCAGAAGTGATATCCAGGCATCCACATTTCAAAACTCCAGAAGTGATTCTGAAATACCCTAGGGATGAGGACCAGTGTGCCACTGTTAAGTTCAACCTTTATAAATTCATCTTCCCTAACTTCACAAATATAAAAATTCTGCTCTTGCCAGGCCAGTCTCCTTGTTCTCCATCCTTGCTTTCCCCCAAAGAGAAAGTGAATTTATGTCTTCATACATCTGCTCCTGACTTCCCTGATCTGAAATACCGTGCATGTCCCTTACTGCCTGTTTAAATTCTCCCCACTTCCAAAATTGGGTTCAAGTTTTACTTCCCTTCTAACTCACATGCATTCCACCTCCATTAATAAACTACAGAGTATATGCTTTCCCCTCTGTCTTATATCATTATGGAAACAATAATTTATGTTTGTCTTACATCTCAGTGAGATCATAAACCATATGAATCCTCAGGAAGTCTTCATATGTTTTCGTTGGGACCTCTTTGCTATATACATCTGGGACTTTCCAAAGACAGCAGAATGAATGAAAGTAGCACCTGTGTATTCATCATCAAATAACATAGGGGATACATATTTACCTCAAAAATTGCTCAGAATCTATGCCTTGCACTCTGTAAGCTTACATTCTAAAGAAAATACATATGTAGAAGTGAAAAAAAAAAAGCAAGGGTTTGTATCTCTAGCACTGATCCTTCTTCTGAGTTCCTGAGTCATATATCCAAATGCCTACTCAATTTCTTCACTTGACAAGAATTGCAAAGTCAACATGGCCCAAATTAATTCATAATTATCTCTGTCCCCAAATCTGCTCTTTCCTCCATATCCCCCATAGCTCCCAACTCCATGGAGTTCATGCTATTACCATTCATCCAGCTGCTCAGGGCAAACACCTAGGATTTACCACACCTGATGTATCTCTTTCTAATCTAGACCACATCAAGACCCTCAGCGATTGCTTTCAAATTACATTCAAATTATTTAGAATTGAACTACTTTCCTACCCTCTGCTGCCATTGCCCATCACATACTGGGCTCCTACGGCAACTCCTGACTGGTCTTCCTACTCTGCCTTTGACCCTTTTAGCCTATTCTCCACATAGTCCCCACAGATCTCTTTTAGTTTACAAACTAGAGCACATACCATTTTTTTAAAGATTTATTTTTACTTATTTTAGAGAGAGAGAGAGCATGAGCAGAAGGGACAGAATCTCAAGCAAACTCTGTACCAAGCATGGAGCCTAACATGGGGCTCGATCCCATTACCTTGAGATCACAGCCTGAGCTGAAGCCAAGAGTCAGATGCTTAACCCACTGCACCACCCAGGAACCCCAAGAGCACATACCCTTTTTAAAACTTGCTAACAGCTTCCTGTTGGTCTTTACCATAGCCTGTATGATCTGATCCATACCTATCTATGTGATCATTCTTGCTTTACTTCATTTGAGCCACACATTTCTTGCTTTTCCTGGAATATTTCAAGTTTTTCTTACCTACTCTATAGTATCTATTCCCTCTGCCCCAAATCCTCTTCTTCCTGATCAACCACATGCTTAGCTCCTTCTCATTATTTTAATCTTTGCTCAAATGTCCCTTGCTTAGTGAGACCTTCCCTACCTGCCCTATCTCAAAGGGCACTCTCTCCATCATCCATTTTTTACCCCCATACGCTGCCTTGTTTTCTGCCTAGATCATATCATTATTTAAAATGATATATTTTTGCTCAATTATTGTTTTTCTCTTCTTTCATTATAAAGTAAACTTTCTACGGGACTTCGTTTTTCACTATATCCCCAGTAATTAGAACAATGTCTGAAACATTATAGGTGGTTGATAGACATTAAATGACTGAATGAATACGTGGATGAATAAAGTGTTCCAACTCTCATCCCATTCATATCATCTTTAAATAGAAAATTTTTATTCTGCATCGTGTAGTGGCTGCTCTGGATTGTCCCAGATGCCTCTGTTCTTTCCATCTGACTGCACAAGCCAATCTGGGTACCCACCTACATGCTACAGCTCAGGTCTTAGAATACAGTGCTTCGGAAAAGTGAAGTGAAATTAGATAGTTAACTAAAAATAATGTTTCCTTTGAGTCTATAAAGGGAGAATTTTTCCCAGCCCAACTGGTCCTCATGTCTTAGACTGCCGTGGAATGCTGAAGTGGCAATCTTGCACTTGAAGGACTCCCAATCTGGAGAGGGAGTGGGGGTATCCTTTTGTACTCTCTATTTTGTGAAACTACCAAGTATGACTCATCTTTGTATCCACAATGTTCAGAACATTGCTGAGCAGATAGTAGAGCTTCAATAAATGTTTATTAAACAAATGAACAGACCGATCCATGAAATAAACAATAACAATTTTAAGTGCTGGTCTTCTGTCTTAAGCTTTGTGATGGTATTAACTAATCTCACTCAGTGCCTCAATTAGATGGATACTTTATAAAACTCATTCTCACAGCTTTTTTTTTTTTCCTTCATAGGTCAAGCTGAAAAACTCCTTGTGAAGGACCATGTCTTATCCATCTTGTGTCCTTGGTTCTTAGCAGGATGTCTGGCTGTAAAAGAAGAAAAACTCCAAAGCAAGGATAGAGAAGTTAGAAGTCCTGGCAGTAATCAGTGAGTATTAAAGAATGCCAGTCTGACATGATTATCAGATGTTAGGTGATGAAAATCATGCCAACTAACATATGGATTCCTACCCTGTTTCTATGGAAGACTTGAGCTCTAAAATTATTTCCTGAACACAGGGGATCAGAGATGATGCTGATTATTTACTATGAGACTGCTACTTTCCAGAATATTGCTGATCAAAGTGCTAGACACTCAATGCATGAAAGTCTACACCTCTTTACTCAACTCCCCTAAAATGAGGTAAAACGCTTCAGCAAATGGATGTTATTAAAAAAAAATAGTTCCTAACAGCAGGTTGTTCACTAAACATAAAAGGCTTTTCAAATACAAGATGAAATATATAATACAACTATTAAATCAATAGGCCTTAGGGTAACTGACTGCCTTGGTTTACCCAAGACCGAGAAGACTCCTAGGATATGGGACGTCAGTGTTAAAACAGGGAAAGTTTTGGGCTAGCCAAGATGAGCTGGTCACCTAATCATGACATAACTTGTTAATTTAATTATCAGGTGTTCATATCGTACATATGTTAATATGTAGGATTTATATGTGTATGTAGACTATCATAGACACTGGACATTATCAGGCCACAAACATGAGAGGATTAAGGAGGAGTCTGCCTGTCTTGTCCCAGTGTACTATATGAAGTGCAAATCCCTTTTTTTATTTTCTGTCCATGACCCCCTATGTTGGACATCATTCTTATGTTTTAAAATTCTATGCTTGTAATGATTTTATTACAATCAAAGGGTATTAATTTGGGGTGCTAGGACAATTTCCTTTTCTCCAGAAGAAAGGGAAAAGTAAGAACAGCAATGGAAACCGGTCTCCATTGACGCATGGGCTCATCTGTTTTTTACAACCTCAAATGTGGTAATTTATGATGGTGATGTCACTGTAGGGAATTAAAACTTTCCTCACCCAGAATGTGTGTTTTCTACATATTCCAGAACGGAACACATGCAGATTAAGTTCTAAAATCCAAGGTGAGATCTACCAAAAGGATCCCAGGCTGAATTCTGCTGAGGTTTTATTGTAAGACAAACTGGGACAGCCCCTCATGGTTTCCTCCACATCCCTATGGCCCAATCACAAGCATCATCTGGTCTTAGGGAGGTCCAAAATAGTAGCCAGTCTTTGGGCAAGGAACAGTCATCAGAATCTGGATTACAGTCCAAAAAGTATTGCATTTTGCAGTGTTTACAGTGCCAGGCTTTAAACATTGAAGGGCAATATCTTCTTTCTAAATATCTCTGGTCAGTCTTAGCAACTAGACCTACTTTTGAGTCTCCATTTCTTTTATGTCTTTTAAATTTAATGATAAAGAGGAACGATCTAAATTTATAATACACATGAAACAGTGAAATTAGGAAAAAAATTCTATTTGATGTAAGCCTGTTTTTTTTAAGCTCCCATGACTAAAAAGATCAACAGTTACCTACATTTGTAATATTTATGCCTCCCAGACTCAGTGTAATGAGTTTCATCTCTGATCGAATTTTTATAACTGACTTTCATTTACCTGTGAAATAGAAAGCTTTGGTAGGCTCTTGCCCTAAAGAATCAGATGCAAAAGTTAGTTCTATTGCAAGGAACAGCAGGGGAAAAAAAGATTCACCCTAATATGCTGCTCCTGTATTCCTCTGCTTTTTGCAGGAAAAGAAAGCCATGGCTCTAGATATCAAAACTGACATAAGTGAACTGCAGAGGACTGATGAAGCAAAACCTGAGAAACAGAGTCTTCAGCTCTCTTCCATGAACCTGTGGCGTGTCCTCTTCACTTTGGCCAAGTGCCCAGCTAAGAGAATTCTCCCACAAGATGAGCATGTTTCAGAGCAAACCCTTATCTGAACTGTTGGTTTCAAAAAGCCCAACCCTCCATTCTGTTTGGAGCTTTGGTGAAGCAGGTAAGCCAGAACAGAGGAGCATGACTTCCTCCATTAAACTGGCTGGAACCCAGGTTATACTAATTCAGCCTAAATAGAAAACCTCTGCTTTTCAATCCCTTTGTTCTCTTGGATGTCACAGCTCCCTGCTCTATTCGCTTCCTTTTATAGTCTTTCCTCACCAAGCATTTCAAGAAAAAAAAAAAAAGCTAAATAAAGATCACAGCCTGTTCCATTGTGTCCCCTTCTTCTTCATCATCTTCTTTTCCATTTGTGCAATGTTGTGGCACCTATTAACTACCAATGTTTTCAGAATGACATTATACAAGGTGCAGGCTGTACCACTGTGCCCTAAAAATATCAACAACTGCATTAGTCTCACAATAATTAATGGCAGGCATTATGCAAATGACAACTTTTTCGCTGCAAAATAATGACATTTCTTCATTTTGAGCATAGTTATGCAAAACAATGAATTTAGGATGATAAATCACACAGGAGAATTAAGAAAGCCATAACGTTCCTGCCCAGGCAGGCAGAAAGATAGACAGACCAACAATTTAGAAGACATTGTTTGTTCTCACACCACTATAAAAAATCATAGCCAGTCGGCCATTAATATGTGTGGTTTTTTTTTCCTTCTCCCCTTTAGGCAACAATGCATAAGGGGATGCTAAATTCTAGCAATTGGATCATTACAAGTCACAAGCAAATTTTTCTTTATTAACCTTAATAAGTCATTCACTCAGAGACTATAGTCATCAGGCAAATAAAAAGTATCACATGCCATTCTGCTACACATTAACTAATTCCTTATGCAAACATCACAACATATAGCAATTACTGCCGCTCAAAAAAACAAAGTCATTTTCAATTTATTTTATTGCTTTTATACTTGGCCATTTCCTGTAGCACATTATCGTTTCTTTCCATAACAACCCGAGGTGGAATGGAGAAGAATTTCAGCAGCAATGAGCACTTCCTCTAGCCACCTTTGTCAGACCTCTCTCCCCTTCAGAGGCTGCTAAAACAGGTTGGGGATAGGGTGGGTGAGTATGTGCTCCTTCCCAGCAAATCTCCACTGCTCTGATGGGAATGGCACTTTCAGCCCCCACCCCTGTGACAAAGCAGGTAAGGAGTTGGCAGAATGGGTCTAACTGTCTCCCACATTTGCTACCATAATGCTGACAGCTTTCCTTGATTCTGTAGAACAAGGTTTAAGTGCAGGTTTAGATCTGCCCCTAACAGGTGAACATTAAAGTCAATATATTCAGTGTTAACCTGAGAGATGCCTGTTATGGTTAATGAGAATTATGAGGCTAGTTCGTCATGCTCCACTCAGTGCATAACCTGTCCCTTCAAGAGTTCTAAGAGAAGAGCAATAATAAATATTGAAACCCCACCCTCCAATGTCAAATAGTCCCTCTTTGTTTCTTCTGTTTTATTCCACAGCACCATTTATCCAAGCTCTCAGGATGTGAAACAAACGCTACGTAAACCTTACACGTGGCCAGTAGATTTTTTTTTTTAGCCCATTTTACAGATTGACAAATGGCTTCCAAGCAACTCGGGGCTTTTCACAAAGTTGAACAATGAAACAGATCAGATCTGACTAACTCTCCAATGTTCTAACCTCTGAGGCCATGGCCTCTTTCTCATAATCACGAGCACTCTTCCCTGCTGGTAAACAATTATGCTGAAAACAGCCTGTACATGTCCCTGTTCACACAATAGGATCATCATCTCCCTCTGTTCTCCTAAATCCACAATCCATTCCCCCCCTTTTAAAGGTAGAACATTTCCAAAATACACGAGGGAAAAGCTCCCTTTTCCGTTTCTCTTCCTGAAGGTAATAACATTTTGCAGTTCTCCTTAAATAAAATCCAGCCCATGCTGGATCAATAAGAATGATGCCCATTTCCCTAATGGCAGCCGATTGCCATTTGCTATTCAAATCAGACTAGATAAATTACAGTACATGCCAGGGAACAGGCCAGTGAATTAAGACAGGCCTCCAGAGGACCAGCGATATTATTAATCTTTTAAGACACTATCATATTTCTTCTTGACAGTGTGCGTAGACTCACAGACACACTGCACCCAGATTGAAATATCAGCTGCTGAAAAAAATCAATAGTGTTAGAAACACAATAATTTTTGGTCTGCAGGGCCTACACTAAGCAACACTTGTACCCTCTATGCCATCTCTTCCCCTACTTCCCATTTCCCATTTTCTCCTCCTACTTTCTTGCTCTTCCCTTCCCATTCTTTGGTTTTAAAAACTAGTAAGGCCAAATGATAAGATAGTACAAAGGGGTTTCCACCACGAACACTGGTCATTGTGGTCAGACCATTGATTTTCCACGGGCTGTTTGAAACACAGTTATTACTAGACTAGTAAAACATTTTGGTGTGGGATTGTTCTTCCTATGCACTTAATACAGACCCCCCAGCCCTATGCATTTGGTTCTGTCTTATGGAGAAATGCAGATATTTAGGGAGGTAGTCAGACTCAGAAATCCCTGGGGAAGCAGGATGGAAAGAAATAAAAATAATGGAAACAGGATAAAAAATTGTTTAAAAAGGAGGATTCACTGAAAAGTGAGGGGGGAAAGCAAAACAAGACAAAACACTACAGGGGAAGTAGAGAGGGAACACTGTGGGGTGGGAAGAACCTTTGAATTATATTCTAAAAATCTGGGTTTCAGTCCTGCCTCTGCTATTTACACACTATGATTTTGCCAGCTACTTAATCTTTCAGAGCCTTGGTTTCCTTACCTGTTAAGTAAAACAATATAAACATCTACCTTATAGCAGTCCTGTGAGGGTTAACTAACAAGATGTGAGTGCTTTCTTAATAATACAGAGCTTTGCCAATGGTTAAAAGTGACATAAATTTTATTTCTACTAGAGAAGGATTTCTGAAATATGTCTGTTATTTTTTCCTTTCTGGAACTAGAATATCATAAATGGACTTAGATGTTATCAATAAATAAGTAGGCTGATAGAGAAATGTTATTTAGGGCCATATTACTGGTAGTTGGGGGAATTTGACCTAGACAAAATCTGTTGAATTTTAGCCAATACCTTTTACATTTACCAGACTGATTTTGCCTTTTTCATCTTTTTTTTTTTTTTTTTTTTACTCCATATTTGAGGCTTTGATTCTTATTTGTGTTGTTTTTCAACTGGGAAAGCAGATTAAACAAACACAAAACATAAAACAAGACAAGAAACCGCCATGCTTTGCATATCTTTATATGATACTCTCTTGATTCCAAGTTTCTCTCCAGTTACTTTCCATTTGTCTTCCTCCTCTTCTGGCAAAATTTATTGAAAGAATTGTCTATATAAGCGATTACCATATCTTCACTTTCTATTCTTTCCTCAAACTACTCCAATGAGGCTTTTATCCATTCCACTCTACCATGTCTGCTTTTGCCAAATCCAGTGTTCACGTTTTCATTCTCATTTTACTCAACTTCTCAGCAGCAATTTAACATGGTTAACCATGTCCTCCTACTTGAAACACTGTGGCTATCTTCTGGGACACCTCTCTTCCTAGTTTTTCCTACTACCTTACTGGTCACTTAAAACCTAATGTTTAAGTCTCTTTAAATTTGAAATCTATTACTTAAAATTCTTTCAAGTGTCTTCTGATTTGGGATAAACACAGCATATTTGACAAAACAACAAACTCTTGGAAGGTGTTTGTGAGATATCCGGGTTTTGAATGTCTGGCTTTATGACTCCGAAATGCAGAATAGAACAGAAAATCTAGTTCTTGTTTTGGTTTCAAGCCCATTTATTCTTATAGCAAAAATTATTAACAACTGACTTCTGAATTTCCATAAATGATCCTTTAACTAGAAACTTGCCAAGCAGATTTCTACATATGGCCAACACACAGAGTATCTTCAATGGCACAGAATTTCAGAGAACTCCATGTTAAACCTGAAGTTCCCGTATATGGAGCCCCTCATAGTTCTACCAGATTTACTTAATTGCCCCACCCAGTTTCTCCAACAATTGCTCCTTGAGGTCTACATTGCAAGAAGCTGAAAACCCTTCCCTAGTAAACCCAAGTAACCTGAATATGGTTTCAATTCTAGGTTGTACCCATGAACCCTAGCAAAAGCATGAAGATTTCTCATAAGAACACAAGGTATGCTCTAGCAATCATCAAATGGAGCTTGAGTTTGTCTTTGTCTCAGGAGGAGAAACAGTCCTTTCTGACTTATGAATATGGCTGACAGGCAATACCTGCAAAGAGTGATTTTGCCCCACATCTGTCTCTAAGTTTTGATAACGTTGTACCATATAAGGTTACTGACAATGCAAAATATCACAAGAAAGCACAGGACTGATCAAAGCCTAAAATTATACAAATATTCTATTTGGAGAGAATCCCAACAACTTCTTTTGAATGTGATATTACCAAGAATATGAATAAAGGGTATTTTCTTAAGAAAAAAAGGGATGTTCTCATTATTTGCATGTCATTTGCCACCCAGGAGTAGACTCTGGCTTCTCTTTCTGCTTAAATTCTTCCACAGAGTCCGCTTGCCAGGCCTATAACCAAGGTCTTTCTTTTATCTAGACCGAACAAATATTCCATTTTGAGTCATGAAAACATATCAGCAAAATTCCCAGAGTTAATATTTTTATTTAATTATATACATGTATTTGTTATTTTTTATGAGCTATTCCACTAAGTTAAACTTTAACCATATTAATACAGGGGAAAAAAAAATCCCTGATTGCCAACCAACAATTTTGTAAATAGTTATCTCATGAGTTAAATATTAACTTGAAAAATTTAACTCAAAACTCCAAACAAGCAGGAGGAGCCAAAAGGCCAGTAGGAGGGAGTAAAGATTTTACTGCCTCTGATATATCAGATCCCCCTGGAAGAGAGTGACAGAATTAGGCAGGGGAGTATTTTGGTGGCAGCTGGATGATGTGTAGAATTGGGGGTGAGATATGGGGAAGCAAGAAAGGAGTCTGAAATACATTATCATCAAAATCTCAAAACTTAGAGCAATGGGGTCAGACTTCATTGAACAGAAAATTCATGGGAATATGAATCCACTGATAATGTCCACAGGAATTCAGAGACAGTAAAGTTATGTGCTTCAAGAATATGGACACATGTTTTCTTAAACATAGGTAAGCTACCCCATATAAGGCTGGCTGGTCCATATTGCCTGCCTGCCACTGAACCTCATGTGGAACATTCTGGAACCACTCTCTGATTAGAAACCATGGAATGAAGACTGATCTGCCTGTCCTGTTCCATCTGGTAATAATAAAATAAAAGCTGAAATGTCTCTGTGAAGTACTAGGTTGTTAGGGCATGTGATTTCAAGTTCTAAGCCACTATCACTGTCCATCAATTCATTCCCTGATTAACAGAAACATACTATCTAAGGAAAAATTGGATCTAGTCAGTTGAACCAATGTCTGAATGGTGTTCTCATAAATACTGTCCTCTGGTTAGATTTTTGACTCAAAAAATTTCAAGAAAATCCACATGGTCAGATAATTTGCACAATCTTGATCTCTGTGCTGTAGGATAGAGTTGATTTATTTTTCATGCTGTTCCGGGAGTAGTTAGGAACTGTTATGATTCTTCTTCTCAGTCTATTAAGATCAATCTTGTTTGCTGATTTACAAAACATCATTAAGAAAGACTCTTTTTAGGGGCACCTGGATAGCTCAGTTGGTTAATCATCCAACTCTTGGTTTTGGCTCAGGTCATGATCTCAGGGTCCTGAGATCAAGCCCCACTTTGGGCTCCCTGTTCCCTGCTTAGTGTGGAGTCTGCTTCCCCTCTCTCTCTCTCTCCTTCTGCCCCTCCCCCCACTCATGCACACACTCTCTCTCTAAAGTAAAAAAATAAATCTTAAAAAAAAAAGACTCTTTCTAGTGAAGGTCTTTTAAGGAAGACTCCCCTCCGCCCTGGAGATGGGGTGAGGTCAAATAATGTGAGTTGCTCAAGACAAGGGTGGTATTAGATGGATAAAGAGGAGATGTAAGAATGTAGAAGGAACAATCCTTAGATCCACATGTATATCTTATTTAGATACAAGAAATAGGATATAGCTTATCAGACCTGTTGATATTTTTAATTATATATTTAATTCATGACTATGTGCTTACTGGAAAATATTTAGACACTATAGACTATACCTTATGGTTGTAGAGCTTTTTGCAGTTTATAAAATAGTGTCATATACTGTCAAATACTGTCATATACATATACATATATATATATATATAATATATAATCAGTCATAAGACCTTAAGATTCTTGGGAATCTTGATTCTGAGACTTTTGGGGTGATGAGTAGAACAGTGATACTATGAATAAAAACAGGGAAATAGAAAAGAACTTCTGGACTTCATATTTTACATTTGTTCTTAATGGTCCAATTGCTCTTTGGATTTAAAATGTCAATTTACAATAAAAGTCTCAAAAGCAACTGAACCACCAAACTTAAAAGCCTTTGAAGACAGATACCAGCTGATTCTTCCTTCCAAGTTTCACTAATGTATATGTGGAGTATAACAGCGCTTGGCATATAGGAGGTGCTCAGCAATGTGTTAAATGAATCAACTGGAGTGGTATTAACCATAAATTAGTGAGAATAAGGGAGGAAGGAGAGTAGAGTCAAAAGAGTATGACTCAGATTTAGACGAATTCTGGCTCAGCCACTCTCTAACTAAAGGACCTAGGGCAAGTTACTTTAAACATTTTGTATAAGATAGGGTAACAGTTCACAGGGAAGCCAGGTACCTTTCTGGATTCAGTGCTTCTAGGTAAGGCAGTGGGTCCATGCCAACCTAGAAAGAATGCCTGCAAAGTCCATTATCTCTGACAGAAGAAAATCTGAACCCTCTTCTCTTATTGAGTTTAATTTACAAATCTGTGTTGAGACTTACAGAAAAAAACATCTGTCAAGTAATTGCTAGTTTTAAAAGAAAAATAAATTATTTTCAGAGAAGTAAAAACTATAGAGTTTCAACTGAAGGGGAGATTTTAATTGCAGAGAGACATATCAACTGAATGGTTTAGCTTGGACTTGTGGGATCAGGAGCAGCCAGTGGGATATATATTAAAGAAAAACCAAGTTTAATTAGCCTTAAGATTTTATACAGCTTGGCATTTCCCTCCCACACCTGGTCTGATTCCTTCAGGTCAATCTCCCTTTCAATCACACGCTCGCCCATCCTTTTCTCAGTTTCTGTCATGACAAGCCAATAGGAGAATGACATAAGGATGAAAACAAGGTTTAAGTAATTACTGCACTGCGGCTGGTTGTTGTTTGAGCATCATTTTATTTCTTCCATTCACACAGGTCCTTGGACTTCACAGCCCCATGTTTCAGATGGGGGTGATGCTGATTATATTATGACATTACAGCAAAGACAGGCAGATCAGACAAAGTGAATTTCACTCAGTAATTAAACTGCAGTATCTTTCGTCTAAAGTCCAGAGCAGGATTAATCGAAAGGTAGCTCTTTATCATCTCGATTAGTGCTGGGATTTGAAGAGTGAGCTCTGATTTGATAGCTAGTCCTGAGATGGGCTGACTAGTGGCCCCATATCTGTCTAACTTGCAAAAATAATATCAGATCAAGATACATTTGCAAGGTTATGCCCTTCCTTTTTATTTTATTTTTATCTGAGGGAAATGCAGATAGATTAAAATATGCTATTTCCATTACCCTGTTTTCTATTACAAAAATGTCTATTAAAAAGAACAGGTCCTTCCAAACCCCACAGCATTTTACAGATGGTTTCCCATAATTCCACTTAGTACCATGCTCTAATGGCTTCTTATTTCTTGCCTTTTCATTATCTGAGAGTCAAATCTGAATATTTGGATAGCCCAAGCAACAGTTTCTCAAGCCGCTCACGAGTTCCACTTTTATTTCAAAGGACTCACTGTAGGATTTATGGAGGGATTTTCCTTCCTTCAATTGCTCTTTTAATGTATAAGATATTCTCAAATTCTTTATCGAGTAATGAATTAGATCAGTGATTCTCAATCCTGGATGTCTATAGAAGCACTTGTGAGGCTTTGTAAACAATCAGCATCTAGCCCTCACTCCAGACCCAATGATTCAGTATCTGTAGGAGTTAGACCTATGCATCTGTATATTTTTTAAAGTCCATAGGTGATTTGAATATGCTGCCAAGGTTAAGAACCACTGAGTCAGCTCTACAGTGTACCAGCTGTATTTGCAAAAGATTTATCAAAACAAATCATTGTTGAGGGAAATGAAGCCTGATATTGTTGTAGAAAATCCCTTAATAAAATGATAAAAAGCTTTTTTCTAGTAACCTTTGCATAGAACATATATCAAGTCTCTTAAGAACAATAGAAGACTAAACTAAACAGGTTTAGTTGATGATGCTTCCACTGATCCATCTGATAACATTGAAGGTGATGGTTTACTGATTGAACCCATCAGCCACCAACCAATAATTTAAGATGACTACTGACTAACATCATAATATCTCAGAGTTTGGATACAAACTTGGTATTAGCTGTTGTCACCTTTACTACGCAGCTGTCTTTTTAGAAAGAGAACAGGCAGGATTGAAAAGATCTGATTTCAAATTGTGACTCAGTCCTGTTTTGGAGTTTAAGAACACACATTCTGGAGTCAAACTGAATCTAATTACTAGTTGGGTGGCCTTCAGAAAAGTAATTACTTCTCTAAGCCTCAATGATCACATCTTTATATTTTTTATTTTTTTTTTAGTGATCACATCTTTAAAATGGGGCCAAGAATACTTATATCATAGAACAATTTGAGTTTTGAATTGATTTATTTAGATAAGAGTACATGGCAACAAAAGTATCAGAACTAAATAAAATCTGTTTAAGGCAAATACGATAATAACGTAAGATTGTCACTGAGGCTTGGTGCCTAAAAGACGTCAGTTCTGAGACTCACTGCTCAGTTTTCTAGAAGATTTGATCCCTCAGAAAGAAAAAGGGAATCCAAATAAGAACAACTTTCAAATTTAATTGTGCATTCCCATCACCTGGAAGTGATTGTTACAAATGTAACTTGCTGGGCTCCAATCCCAGAGATTGTAAATCAGTATGTAGGGGTGGAATCCAAGAACATGCATTTTAGCAGCCATCCATGTGATTTTGACTCAGGGTCGAGGATCCCCACTTTGATAAAACAGGTATAAAGGAAGAGAAATTGGCCAAGTATTTATACCCCAAATAGCCACACAGTGTGGCCTGATTTGGAAGAGGCTATGCTTTCTTTTCCTTAGGTCAGAATTCAGTCAGGTGGATTTAAGTTATGCACAAATATAACATGTTCACAGACTATGTTATGTTTATAGAGTAAAACAAAACAAAACATCTTTTTTTTTCAATTAAAATACACTTCCTGAATAGTTAGTATTTAGCTGCTAATACTATCTTCCATTTTTTTCATCACCACTGGGTACATGCAAGTATACAAGCATGGGTCCAATTCATTTTCAACTCATTTTTCTTCTTACAGAATAAACTAACTTCCTGAAAATTGGTAAATTCTTTAAATAACAAGAGTAGCTATTTCCTCATTTAAAGGCATTATAAAGTATTCTTGAAATGCATTTATCAAAATTGATGATAAAAAAATCAATGCACAATGGCAAGTTGAATATTTTAAATGCAATCAATAAATTAATTTGTTAAAATAAAGATACTCAACCTACAAATGGAGACTGTTCTGGATCTAAAAAGAAATTTTAAAATTTTCAAGATATTCCTAAGGAAAAGACAAATTCCAGAAATATGTTTAGAGTTTGTAGTACAATATGCTAAGAGATGTGCATGAATTCTCTATATTCAAAAGTTATTGTAAAGATAAGAGAATTATGGTCTTTAATTGCAATTGGGCATACAGTTAAGCTGTGGAGAAAAAACATATCAATATGAGAAATGTTTATCAGTATTACTAAAAGGAGAATCTTCTCTTTGATACATACTGTGAGAGCTAGGGAAGGCTACTTAAGCTCTCAGAAACTCAGGCACAGTACTTCTCTCAGAAGGCTGTGGTGACCGTAGTGGGTACTGAATAAATGCAAGCTGTTGTTTATTGTGATAGTTGACAGTTTATTATACAAAATATGTCATGGATAAGACTTACACAAATGGTACAGACACTGAGCATTAAGGAAACCCAAAATTGAGAGAAGGTTGACATGACTGGTAAAGTTTTAGTAAGGAGTGATATCTGAGTTGGATAATTTAGAATAAATAAGATTTGTCTAGAAAGTGAGACAGAGATCATTTTAGGATGGGGGGGGTAGATGCTGGTATGACCTCAGATCAGAGGTAAAAAGTGTTAAATAGTTTAGGATAAAACAATAAAAGATAATTTGGGGTAAAACAATAGAAGGTTCTAAATTCCAAAAGTCACTTTTGGTTTTTGGTAGAATTTTCAATTGCTCAAATATTTTCCCAGTGTAATTCAACATCTTTTTAGAACAGTGGTTCTCAAATTTTGTTATGTATCAGAATCTCCTGGAGGACTTGTTCAAGCACATATTGTTGTACTCCACCCCAAAGTTTACATTCAGGAGGTTGGGGTGAGGCCCAGGAGTTTGGGTTATAATATATTCCCAGGTGTGCAAATGTTGCTGGTCACTTTGAGAACCACTGCTTTAGAGGATGATGACAGTTGGATGGAGGGGGGTTTTCCTCAACGTGAGAAATAATTGGATAACTGAATAACCTTCTTTATTTCCTATAAAATTTCATCCCCACTTGCACACTAAGTCACAGAAGAACCTACAGGGAGGTTACCTAAGGAAAAACAAGTGCCTACTTTGACCTCTTACTCTCACTACTGTATTCAGGTTTATAACTGTGGGAATGAGGAGACCCATCATCCATGGGGCCCCAGGCCAATCATGGGGCTCCAGGCCAATCATCCTGGAGACTTAAAGAACACTTCATGAGCATTAAGAATATTCAAGAATTGAAATAATAGAGCCAAGAAATTAAAGATGGTGGATGGACTTTTTATTCCAAAGAGCTTCTATCAATCCATGCTGCACATTTTGTACTTGGGTTACACTTGACTGCCTGCCCCATAATCCACAAACTATTTTCAAGCCCCTCAGGTCACCCTTCACCTTTCTCTTTTCTTCAACAGGCAATCAGGAGCGAGCGGGAGCAATAAGACCTCTTTACTTCAGCCTGGATCACTGTTCAAGTATTTCCACCTCCTGCTTCAAACTCTTTCTCCTAAACAAACTTCCACTATTTAGTAACTATACTTTAAGAAATATTTTAAAAGGCAGAAAGAGGAAATGAAAGGCTCTGACTCTATTTTCTCATGCTTGACTCCAAGGGCTCTACCTCACTAGTTAGTATTTTATTTTCAATGGCAGACCAAAAAAAAAAAAAAATTTGTTTGAAGATTCATGCAGAAGCCTTTGCAAAAAAAGGCCAAAAGTGGATTTAAAATGTTTGACTCCAAAAATCTCTCAATAACAGCAGCCTGTTTATTTTTTTAGCCATTTATCTTTCCTTAAAATAAGAAACTATATAATTACAAAGTATAATTAATAATAATAACAATTACCACAAGTACAACGGAAATAATGATAGTAAGCACCATGGGCCCAGATCCCCATAGTTACAAAGGATAAGAATTTGTCTTAGTATTTTCAAGAACAGACAGCAGCCCAATAATACAGGGAAAAAAATCGAAAGAAAAAAAAAATCTTTCCTATGTTCCCTGGAAAGTACCACAGAAAAATAGACAATAAACTTTAATGCCTCTTGTTAAAGATCTTCATTTTACAGATCAGTTCAGGCAATTTAAATAGACAAAAACATGAGGCCTCTAACGTCTCTTAGGAAACAGTATCAGTGTTAATTCCTGGCTGGTCCCAATTCCATTTCTAGTTAAGCATCCCCATCCACTCATAAGAAGAAAGAAATAGCATTTGTATAGTGTTTTACAGTTTATAAAGCACTTTCACAAACATCATATTATTTGATTGTCTCAACAATCCCGTGGGATAGGTAAGTAGGGAAAGTATTAATATTATACCCATCAGAAGGTGAGAGAATTAAGGATCAAAGAAGGAAATAAATTACATTGGGTCAAACTCTGTGCAGACCTGAAAAGAAGCCCAAATACAGTTTTACATAACATGAAATAGGCTCAGAGAGAATCTGATACCTGCTCAAGGTCACAGATGGCAGAGCTAGGGGGCAAGAATGCAGATAATCCAGCTCAAGATGCCATGCTCTTTCCAAACCATAGCCTTGACTCTCAGTTGTAAATGTCTAGTTATAGTAACTGGCCCTCTCAAGAGGAAGTTTGTTCATTTGCCAAGTGTTACAACCACTACTAGTGTCCAGGCTTTTTGTTTGTTTTTAGTTCATCTGACAAAAAAGGTACACACTCCTTGAGAAGATGTGCAAGTTTATAATACTACTTAGTCTGTCAAGAGAAAAAGAAGAGAATGTATTATTTCACTGGCTTAGAATACTGGCTTTAAAAATCAGTCCAACTATCCACAGACACAAGGATAGCACAGCCCTATTTCCACTGAAATAGTCATTATACGAAAGACAAACCAAAAGACTGACCAACCTCAAAGGTTGGCTTCTGGCATAGGTTCAACTTTAAACTATTAGTTTCTTTCTTTCCTATTTTTAAGATTTTATTTATTTACTTGAGAGAGCGAGTGAGAGAGAGAGAGAGAGAGAGAGAGAGAGAGAGAGAAAGCGCATGAGCAGGGGGAGGGGCCTAGGGAGAGGGAGAAGCCAGTTCCCTGCTGAGCAGGGACTTGCCATGGGGCTGGATCCCAGTAACCTGAGCCGAAGGCAGACGCTTAACTGACTAAGCCGCCCAGGCATCCCTAAACTATTAGTTTCTAAATATGTGGCCAATACCTATGCATATTAAAATGAGGAATAACAGCATAAGATGTATGAACAAAATAAATCATTCATTTTGTTGTTCTGAATTCAAAAGTCCCAAAGCTGTAGATTCAGACTTTGAAACTTCTGGACTAAATTACTATACTTGCTGTTTTTAGTTTTTACATGCAGTTACTTGTACAACTTGCCTGTTTTGTTTCTTGTTTTAAGACAGTTATATTCTCTCTTCACTTACGTGTGTGCAACTTCTGACTTAGAGCATTTAAAGGTTTGGCAAAGCAATGTCTTCCCACAAAAGACACAGAGCTTTCACCTAGAATGCATCTTGGGAATTCATGCTGATGAAGTTAAGGGAGGTCTAGCATATGAGTAAATATTTGTGAAATTAGACTGAAATTTTGAATACTAAATGAAAACATTTATTAGAGAAGATTGTATGTAGTGAACAACTACTTCACAACTCAGCATTTTCAGAGCATTGCAGAATTTTAGACTTGATGCTCCAATGGAGATTTTACTTTTACAATGACAGAATATTAGCGTTGGGAGTTCATTAAAATTATATATGACAATTATCTGTCTCAGGCTCTAACACCCTATAAAACATCCCTGTAGAGTGGCTGTCCATGCTTAAACACCCTGGTCTCAGGGTGTTAATATTTGTTGATATTAGGGACTATTATGGACTGAAAATGACCCCTCCTCCGCCTCCCAATTCCCATGTTGAAGTCCTAAGCCCCAATATCACTGTATTTGGAGATAGGGTGTTTAAAGAGATAAATGCAGTTCAATGAGACCATAAGGGTGGGGCACTCATCCATGAGGACTAGTGTCCTCATAAAAAGAGGAAGAGACGCCAGGGCTGAGGGGACACAATAAGATGGCCATCTGCAAGCCCAGGGGAGAGAACACACGAAAAATCAACTCTGCTGACACCTTCATTCCTGGACTTCTGACCTCCCAAACAGACGAAAACAGTACTGTAATTTAAGCCCCTAGTCTATGATATTTTGTGATGGAAGTCCTAGCAAACTAATACAGGCATTAAAGTTCTACAAGTTGCCAAGTAGGAATTGGTTAAATCTACTTTATAGGGATAGACACAGATTATGGACATCTGAAACATGTCTCAAGAGACAGAATCAATAAGTGGCATTACCAGGTTTTAATTTAGGTTTGTCCGCCAGACTAATATTTTTTCCTTCTTGTCTGTTTTCCACCTTTGAGAACATAAGAATTTAAAAAGTTAGTTTTTATACTGGTCTGAATATTTTATTCTTATATGTTTTATCACTGGCTTGTGTTCTACTTGGAGTCACAGAAAACAACATAATTTATCTTCTATGTGACAGTCTTTAATATACTTGAACATAGTTATCATATTCATTCCTCGTGAATTTCTAAACACTCCTAGTTCCCTTAACCATTCCTCGTATCACACATTTCATTTCCCTACCATCCTGGTCACTTTCCTCTGAAGATGTTCCTATTCATTTAGATTTCTTGTACTGACTTGTTAAGGCAATATATCACTCATATAGTTCATGAACAGTCTTTTAAAAATATAAAGACAAAATCTTGCCTTTATCCATTTTAGAAATTTCCTCTGGTTGGATGTATCCCATCGCTCTCATCTTTCAAGATGTTTGGAACATGATTACTTAATTCAACAATTTTTTCTATGTATTTGGATTCATGTCATCTGCAACTCTGATGGACGAGCTTTCATCCAAGTAATTGAAAAAAAAATGGTGGCCAAAATCAGAGGGGGAGACCAACCATGAGAGATAATGGACTCTGAAAAACAAACTCTGAGGGTTCTAGAGGGGAGGAGGGTAGGGGGATGGGTTAGCCTGGTGATGGGTATTAAAGAGGGCACGTTCTGCGCAGAGCACTGGGTGTTATACGCAAATAGTGAATCATGGAACACTACATCAAAAACTAATGATGTAATGTATGGTGATTAACATAACATAATAAAAAAAATGGTGGCCAAGATAAGGCTTAGGATACTCCTGACTTATTCCATAGGATTCCCTTCTACTATGACACTGAGCCATTTGTTTGCACTTAAGAGTGTGGTCATTCAACCAGTTACTAATCCATCTGTTCATCTAACCAGGTGAGATCAGATCACATATTGTAGAGGTGCTTTCACTGAAGCCATTCTGGTTTTTAGCAAGCACCACTTCTTTAGCGGGAGTCCTAAACCACTGCTTTATGCTTTATTGTTGAATAAAACATCTAGGCCTTTGCTCAGGACAGACATTGTGTTGTTTGTCCTTATAAACTACCTTCTTATTCTTTCTAAAAATCAGAACAGTTTTTTCTACCCCTAGTCATCTAACTTTTCTTTTTTTTTTTTTGCTTCTCCTCAGATATGAATGGCAGTCATTAGTAATCTTATTGACAAATCCTCTCACTAGCTTATGGTTCTCTAGCCCTATTTTCAGGCTCTTCTCCTTTTCCTTTTTCCTGTTTCCTGCCAAGGAATAGAGTCACTCACATGTAATCATGGACTGCATCCAGAGATGGCATGCTGGTCAGAGGGAGATCTGCAAACTGGAAGAGTAGGGAGAACCTAGGGTGTTGTCCTTGGGCCTGGCTGTGCCGGCAGAGGAGAATGGGCTGTGATTAGGTGAGGCTTTGCTTTCACCTCCATGCATGGCTCTGCCTGGCCTCCTCTATTTTTGACTTGTAGCTGTGCACCTGGACAGGGTTACATCCTTTTCTTATTCATTCTGGATGATTTCCTTTGCCAAAGATTCAAGAAAGCTTTATATTTTTCAGTCTTTAACTGAGAAAGGTTGTGATATATAATACTTTTACTTTCCCATGAAGACTTTCTCTGAGGCAGGCAGGTACCCCGACCTTTACCTAATCAAGAAAAGTTGTTGGGGGGGGATGGAAATGGGAAGGCAGGTTGGACTTCAAATGCACAAATCACTTCTAATAAAAACACTAAGATTCAGGTGCCTGAGGTTAGAAATACTGGAGGGAATTCAATTACACTAATTAATATTTAAGAAGGGCTAGAGATCACATACTTGAATGTGGGAAACTAGGCCAGTCAGACATGAGCATATGGGGAGGGCAAGATCAACTGATAAAAGTAACAAACAAATCACACATAAATGCTGCAACAGGAATGAAATAGAGAATATAAAATAAATGTTTCAACAGACTCTGAAGAGGAGGTAAATGGTCTACCACATGAAAACAAAATGTTCTAACACACATAAGACATTTTATTGGTTTTATGTAAACACCTATATTATAGAAACTGACTTTTTTTAAGTAAGTTAGTAGAAATGCTACCCATTTGTAAAAACAGATTTAGTCTGGATTCTGTGAATTCACAGCATACTATATTTGCTTCTGTTTCCTCACTGGTTTGTTAAGTAGTGGTCTCAGTAAGGCATGACTTTCATACTAGGGAGTTGCCTAATGGCCAAGCCTACCTGGACACCAAAAACCTCATGGAAGGTTAAAAAGCAGCAGAGTATTCTGGGTTCTACACACATTTTTCTTATTCTGGTTCTGATGTCATTTGGTTGTTGTCACAGCTTATACCACATTCTTTCTTTGGACTTGATTTTTTATTTGTGGCCCAGATGGTCAATTCTGATTTTTGGTCACTCTTTCGTGTACTTCAAAGCTTTCAGAGAAGGCACTAATAGTACCAGAACTCTCTTGCCTCTAGCACCTAAACTGTTCCTTCTTCTACACCAGCATTTACCTAACTTTTTCATTTCTTCTCGACCTCGAAGCCCCCTCTTCCTCCTTTCCTTCGTTCTCGCTCATCAGAAAGTCCTGTCCCTGAACGTTGTTCTATCACTCTACCACTCTTATTCTTTCAAAGTTCCACCCTGTAACAGCCAAAATTTGTCAATTCACAGGCCCATCTTGGGAGCTCTAAAAACCAGAAGCCCAGAGAATTCACTGAACTGTTTTTGTTATCAACATCATCATGTAGAAACAGAAGTAGAGACATAGAGTGATAGATGAGAGGAGGACTGACTGTGAGATTTGGGCCCTTTTTTCAAATTCTCTAGTGTGCACAGATGGTAACTAGTGACTGGGCAAACTCCGTGTCTATGCACAGTGTGTAATATTAGTCTCGCAAAGAGAACAAAGCAAAAAAACAAAACAAGATTCTTGCCCTTTAGGACTTTAACCTCTAGTTGAAGAAAGAATTCAAATATACCAAAACCCACAAGAAAAAGCATCCCCAAAGGGTTGAATTGTCCTTACATAATAGAGGAACAGAGAGAAAAAATTAGGCTATTTCCTAAAATTTTGAACCAAATTAGTGGTTTTCAAACTATGCTTCATGGTCTCCAAGCTCACAAACAGATGATTACAAAGAGATGACTGAGCAGTTAAATATTTAATTAAAATGTGAATGTTAAAAATTATATATTTGTATCAATTTATAATTGTGATAAAAATGACATGCAAATGAAATGGTATTATGTAGTTTTTTCTCAAGTTTTTATTTAAATTCCAGTTAACGTACAATGTAATGTCAGTTTCAGGTGTAGAATTTAGTGATTCATCACTTACAACACCCAGTGCTCATCACAAGCGCCCTCCTTAGCCCCCATCACCCATTTAACTAGAAAATAGACTCTTTTTTTTTTTTTAAAGATTTTATTTATTTATTTGAGAGAGAGAATGAGAGAGAGAGAGAGCACATCAGAGGGGATAGGGTCAGAGGGAGAAGCAGACTCCCTGACGAGCAGGGAGCCCGATGCAGGACTCGATCCTGGGACTCCAGGATCATGACCTGAGCTGAAGGCAGTCGCTTAACCTACTGAGCCACCCAGGCGCCCCTAGAAAATAGACTCTTAAGTATAGAGAACAAATTGAGGGTTGCCAGAGGGGAAGTGGGTGGGGAGGGGAGGAGCTGGGTTAAATGTATTTATGTAATTTAAAAAAATATATTGGAGACTGATGTGTGGCTAATAGTTAAATATGTGCAATAAGTTTAATAGTTTTCATGTAGGCCTCAAATTAAGGCACTGAGATTGGAAGGCAAGCTGTTTAAAAACAAATAAGCAACTGTTGATACATGCAACTGCTTATGTGTCTCATGATTTTCTCAACACCATATAGTACTCAATCCCTCATACAAAAATACACTAAGCTTCGGCTGATATAATAATCCAGTTTGGAGTTTCCATTTCTTTGCATATTCACCTTTATATTCTTAGTAACTGACTTTTATAATATTAATATGATAAACAATTTTAATTTATAAAATGAGTTTAATAAAATATTACTCTTACTAGTTCATATATAAAGGCTCCAATCATATCTATTTTGAAAAGAAACTGCTGTTGTTTATTTATTTACTTTTGTTTAAATTCAATTTTCTTAACATATAGTGTATTATTAGTTTCAGCGGTAGAATTTAATGATTCATCAGTTGCATATAATACCCAGTGTTAGAGGATTCTGTTGTTTAAAAGAAATATGAAAAATCTCTAGATCAAAATATTTATATGATCTCACTAATTCGAGGTCATACAATTCTCATGATTCTGGTTCCAGACTGCTCAATTTCTGAATTCAGTGACTTGCTGTCTTAAGCCATTGTATACAGCAGATAAATTGGGCCCAAACTAGATTTCATATACTGGCTACTATCCCTTCAAGCTTAAGAAAGATGATATTTTTACATTGAGGAATTGATTATTTATCATAAAAGCATCATGCATCAAAAGAAGTCACCTTGTCTTAAGTTTACTCAGTACAGGAAATTTACCAGATATTCTTAGAATGCCAGATTATCAGAATGTAATATATTAGTTTAAAATTTAACAGTATTAACCAAAAAATAAGTCAATGGAAACTTCTTTATTTAAGAAGCACTGCTTTTATTAATTACATAATACATGGACATTTATTCATTTATTTTACATTTACCCAAAATGTGTTATATCAAAAGATTCCAGAAGACTTTTTCCTAACATTAACCAGTCATTATTTAATGTTAAAAAAAGAGTGAACCAAAATGATTTTCCACCACTACAAAGAATGAAACTAGCAAACCTGATTTGAAAGATCCGTTTTCCAAAACCTGAACTATTGTCTACTATGGAGATGTTTCAAACTTTCTTAACACTGAAGCATAAGTCAATAATAAATTGACTTGAGGTCTTTCATGGTCTCTACTACATAGTAGTGAAACCAGAATTTTTTTTCAAACCAGAATTTTTGAGTGTATTTATTTTTTAAAGGCTATGACTTGAAAGGTACCATAGTATACAGGTTACAAATGTACCTATGTTTCTGTTTGGGCTCCACAGTCCTAGATATGAGACCTTGGGCAAATTACTTAAAATCCTAAGCCTCAGCTTTCACTTCTGTAAAATGGAAGAAATAATAAAAATACTGATTCTCATAGATTTGTAGTAAGAAATAAATGAATGTATAAAATAATGAATGAAAGTTGCTTAACATGTTGCCTAGCACATAAAACACTCTTAATAAATATTAACTGTAATTATTAAAATTGCTAAGCACCTAAAAGCCAGTTGTTTGCTTCTCATTTTTCCTATGACCTGATGTTACTCATAACTTATTGACTATCTGTTCTTCCCTTCTGGATGATGTTCTATTTAGATTTCTTTTTGTTTCTAGAATGTTCTCTGGCTAATATCTCACCACCTGTACTCCAGTTCTCAGGATTGCAGGGCTTCATTTTGGTAGTTCTGTGTTTGCTTTTCTCTCACTGCCTGTGTTATTTTCTCATTCCTACTCAGTGATTTAAAAAGTAAAACTCAAAGAAGAACTAAACATTATGAGGAATTTATTAAGATTAATGGTTATCAAAATTGGGCAAAAAAGGATGTTATTAAAAATAAATCACACGAAGGGAGAGCAGCTGATGACAGCAGCTGTGAAATGGCTGTACATGGTGGGAATCAGTGAACCCCAAAGAAACAAAAGAAAAAAATGGAAGTCCATGAAACTTACATGATTTACAAAATAAGCCTAAGCTTAATGAACAGATACTTTAGAGTACGGGAGCCAGGGAAATGATTTCTGGATGAATATTTGCACAAGATAGTAACACTGAAAGGTCTGGTGTTCTCTGATCAAACGGAAAGTAAGAACAGAATGAGAAGTAAGACAAATGAAAATTTTTACTGCATTTGACTTCATTACTGCATCACCTGCATTGAGGAGACATCTTCGTGGATGCTGATACAGACAGGATGCCTAAAAAATGCTTGGGGATGATGGCAACAGCAATGAGAATGATATATTTTTAAGAGCCAAAGTTAGAAATTCATGAACAAGATAAATTAAAATTAGAACCCATTCGGGAGACATTGTGACTGGGTATTCTATGACACGAAAGCTTTTCTTAAATAGGACTCTAAGGATTTAGTGATTTGAAAAATATTTCACCTAGGCAATAACAACAACAACAACAAACAAATAGTTGGTTTACTGCAAAGATGCATACAGAATTATGGCTTTTTGCTTTGTACCTAGATATGGACCTGCCTCTCAACTTCCATAAACACTAAATTCAGTTAAAAACTAAAAACAAAAATACTGCCAAGGAAATTGAGATGGTACTATAACATCATGCCTGAGAGAAAAAACTATCAAGGCAATGAGCAAAACCAGCTGAAATGGGACTAGCAAACTTAACCCAGGTCAAGGAAGCTGTCTATAGCGTTAAAACAAAAACACTACTAAGCAGAACCAAAGTTGCTATTCATGGGAATAACAAGTGAATTATTTTTTCTCAGAATCTATGCATCTATGCAGACAACTCCTAGGAGATTACTCCAAATGTGGAGATTCTTTTCAGAACTGCCCTTGTTCCCAAATGAAATTTACAGGCATTTGATGAAACATGTGAAACCTTATCAAAAACAAATTACCAAAAACAAAAGGCTAGCCTAATTAAGAAAAGAAAACTTAAGTCACTCACAAATGTTGGATAACACTGACTTAGACAGACATAGTTGGAAGCATTTCCCTTAAAGCCCTGATAGCGTCCCTTCTTGAGAAGAAATCACTCTTCTCTCCTAAAAACCCGTATTTAATTATATACCAGTACTCAATGTATATTCACTTGAAATCTCCACTTAGGGAAAAAAAAAAACAAACTACCAAAACTCATTCATCCCCATTCTAATAGGAGCTATGTAAACTCCTAAAATCATCTTAAAAAATCACTCTCTCTTCTAATTAAGTATTCTTGTTTTTTACAGTAGTTGGACATTTTGGACATTTTAAAAATAACAATATGCAAGGGTATGATGTCATAGTGAATATAACCACCAGATCAATAGGATAATTTAATGTATGACTTTAAAATTGAGCTTTCCTTTAATCCTACTATTCTATAAATAACTTCTCTATTCTGCCATGATTAAAATATCTTTTCACCAAATTTAATATAAATGCACCAGATATAGTAAATATATTTCTGGCTTAAAAATGACAACAATGCAAATTGTATGATAAGGACTATATCACTGTCCCACTTTGATTCTGATAAAAACTCTTTTTAGGTGATATCATTTCATGTTAGGCTTTTTTGTGCTGCTTAATATTATAATTAATAATTCATATTTTTGTCTTTCCCCTCTCACTCTGACAACTTTTATTTTTAATCGGTGGGCATGTGCCAAATTGGTTTGTTATTTATTTATAATGTAAAATGACAAGGAAATTGAATATGTGGAGTAAGAGAGAGATTTTCTTTCATATGACAAAAAAAATTCTTAGTAATGGGGATATATCTTGCTTATCCTTATAGACTCAAGAATTTTAGAGAGGTTAGATCAGATGGCACCAGTACCTCATATGACAACATGTAATAAACATATTAAATGGAACTGTTCATTTATGTTTTTAAAATTCATTTTAGTTTTATGAAGACAGCTGGGCACATGCATAAAAAGAGGACAAAAAATAACAAAATATGTAAAAGACTCCTTATTCTGATAGGTCCTATAGTGCCAAATTAAGTAAAAATTCTGACCAAACAGATCTATTTGTATTCTTTCCTAAATGCTAAAACATGCAAATTTAGTAGGAACAAACACAGAGAATTTCAGATATGGAATTTCCCTTAAAACAAATAAAAATTTCTGTCTTGTAGGCCTTTGCAGAGCATTAAAGGACTCCTTTTGTTTTCCCCCTAACCGGAAGCCACATAATTTGAAGTCTAGAGCACTGCATGGCTACTGCAGGAAACTCAAGAGAGTGGTCTCGGGACATCAGCAACCAAATCACCAGAGCTGGTTAGAATGAAGAATCACAGGCCCGCCCAAGAGCTACGGTGGAATCAGAATCTGTAGGGATATGACTCTAGATCTGCATTTGCAGCCAGCCTCTGAGGTAGCATTAAGTTTGAGAATATCTTGTGCCAAAACCCCTGCTTCTCACCAGAGGTTCCCCTTGTCAGGTAAGGCTTTTTGACTCATACTTCAAATTGAACAGTGGAGAATTCATGAAACATAACACATCTGATCAAATAATATGCTTCCTCAAAGATTCCAGCATCTCCCATTTCTCCTATTAATTTAAGGACTGTGGTCCACATCACTGCCCTGCCTAAGGCAGCCCCTTCTCTCTGGCTCTACCTTTGTTGTCAACCTGTGCAAAACATTCAGGCTTTGACATCACCCAACTAGCCTCCATCATTTGCAACAAGGAACCTTTTCCCAAGGATTTGGTCCCAATTTCCATTTAAAACTTGACCATTAACAGACTGTATTTGTATATAATGTTGAACACTTCAAAATAATTTGATGGCCTTAATAATTTTCATCATTATTAAAGTGTAGGAGGTTGTAGGTGGACACGAGCCAGACATGGGAACTGATGCACAGGAAGTTAAATCCTTTAACTGAGGTAAACTCATTAAGTGGTAGCATTTAACTAGAGTGTAGACATTCTAACATTATACCACCCTGCCTTTCAACCTGCTCCTTGAGCAAACCTCCTGTCTTTATGGAAAAAATGCCCATTTTATGGGCTCTGTAGCTCGGAGACTTCACCTATACTTTTGTGTACCGGTGTTTATCTTTCAAAAAGGCATTATAAAAAAAAACTAATATTACCATGTTACTGTAGGATTTTGCAATCTGGGGTGGTTCAGTTTAAAACAGCAATAATAGCAATGCTGGTGCCAGTGTTGTGAGGTACTATTTCTGACCTGGTAAGAGCTTGATTTTAAAAATACTTATCATTTGGAATTCCATAATTCACTTTAAGGTTTGGTGCTAGTGTGGATTTAAGAAAGAAAATATAACTGCTGCCATGTTGAATGTACATCAAAAAATTACTAATGGCCTTGACTACTAGTTGGTTAGCTGTATTTCACTATTTGAATGTAACCATGGAAAGTCGTGTTCTAGAATCTCATGCATAATAAGTGCTATATAATGAAAGGAAATAGAAACTCTCAGCATAGGTATAATGTTAACGAACTGGTGAATTTTCAGTAGAGCTTTATCAGACCAGATTATTTGAAAAATGTTTCCCGTCTGTAGGAAGAACATCACACACACACACAAGCATATATCAGAATGTTCATATTTAAGTTTTCAGGGAAGAAGACCAATAAATCTGTTTGTCAAGCACTTTTACTTAAGTGGCATTATAGGATCTTTCACAAAAGGGAGTAGATTTAGATTTTAGTATATTTTGATCCCTGGAGGTTAGAGCAGGGGGTAAGCTAAGGAAAAGAAGAGTAGGTAGAGAATGTGTGTGTTTGGGTTGGGGGGGCTTGGAGTGTGTGCATGTGTGTGAATTTAAGCACCCAGAATTTAATGAAGAAAAATGTCATTATTCTGTGTTTATATATCTTTGTGTGAAACAAGTACTTTTCTCCATAACTGGAGTTTACATAGGCTCTATCGTAACACCCTTTGAGAATCCCTTTAAACATCAAAATGGATTTTTCCAAATAAAAAATCCCATGATTTAGCTTTATTAACAACTGAACGAATGTTTCCACTGATTTGTCCAGAAGAGGGAACTGAGTATGGTTTAGAGAGCAATCTTTTTCATGATGATCGGTAGCAATGTTTCCCTTCTATCAGAAAGCAAGCTATAGAAATACAAAGCATTAGATATACACCTATAAAAATAATACTGTAGAATCCAACTGGTATCTGAGAGGTGAGGACAGGCTGAGATGGACTCCTTGGCTTCCTTCTGTCCAAAAATTTTGTTTCCTTATTTCCTATGGTTACCACCATGGAACATGTTAAAATCTCAGTAGGGACTCTGTTTCAACTTTTCCTTTCAAAACACAGTGAAAAAGCTTAATGGAAAAAAATGTCCTTCCTATCTCCATGCCAGGCACAGCGTAAGATCCACAAACTTAAAAGCCAGGCAAATAGTCTTTTATGTGCCCCAAAGCTCGGCAAGTGACCTAGTGCTACAAAAATTCCCAAATAGGCATGTGACCTGACTAATGTGTGCTGTGAGTTGAGTCAAGGAAAATGGAACCATCTGTTTATTGGACAGTCAAATAATTCCTCTCTGTCCATCCAAAAACATAATTTGTATATTTTAAGGGAGAAACAAGGGGAGTTTTTTTCAAAAGAGATCTAATTTTTTGAATTGGTGATATAAAATGATCTGAAATGTATAACCGAGTCAACACAGGTAAAGACAAGCAAACAGGCTTAGAAAAACCATGGCTGCCTTTAGAAATTGTCACTACTCATCTGTGTATTAAGGCTTCTTTTGGACTTAGAGGAAGAAATCAGGGGAAATGAAGGGAATTGCAACTGCAATCTTTAAGAAGTGGGGTGTGAGTACCCTTCTTCTTCTGTGACAAAAGCTACCAATGATTGAACTCCTCAAGTGGGTGATGGCAGAAAACAGAGCAATCAACTGGAAGGCCATCTTTTTGTACATGTTCACAAAGTTTTGCCATTTGTTTCTTAAACCTATTTGTCAACCATACATCATACCTCTATCACCCCATATGGGAATTTCAGTGGATTTGTCTTATTTTTCAAGTTTTTAGTATTGATAGGAAGGAGGAAGACAGATTAGTAATAGTTGGTAAAATATAGTAATAATGGTTGAGTCTGTCAAAGACTGTGCCTTACAAAACATGTATATTTAGGGAACAAAAGGGTACGATGGAAAGGAGCAGGATACTATGGATAAGGTGACAGACAAGCATCTAAATAGAGAATCCTAAAATACCTGTCCTTCATTTCATAAGTTAAAATGCCCCTTCACTGTACGGATAAGGAAATCAAAGTACATTATAACATTTGTGTTATATATGTAGATGTATATATAACATTGTGTTATATATGTAGACATATAACTAGAGTCCTTACCACAAGCCAGGAACTATGTCAAACGTTTCACCGTAGCATCTCATTTAATGCTCACAAATATCTTACAGAGCAAGTGTCATTATTTGCATTTTACAGACAAGAAAACTAAAGCTGGCAGAGATTAAATAACTTGTTCAAGTTTGCAGAGTAACTAAATAGAAGCACCAAGATATGGATTCAGATCCCTCTGATTCCAAAATCCAGGCTCTTAAGCACTAGGCCAGTAGTTTTTAGCCCAGATTACATATTAGAATCCTCTGGGAAGCTTTTTAAAACTTCTGATGCTCAGACTCTACCCCCAGAACAATTTATCAGAATTTCTTGCACATGGGGCCCAGACATGGGTGCTTGTTTTAGAGCTCCCCTAGATGACTGTAATGTGCAGGCCGGATTACAAACCACTGCGCTGTGCGGTCCTGCTCCCCGTGAAGATAAGTAGACCCAGGCCAGAATGAGGTAGCACTGGAAACAGTGTCCTCAATCCCCTTGCCGTGGCTCTTTCCCTGCCTCACCATGTATTCCTCGCCAGATTCATTCATCATGACTATCTGAAGAAGTAATATACAGGCAGAAATTTTTACAAAGCATTGTCACAGCAGAATATGGTCATAAGTCCACCAAAGAGAACCTGTTCCTATCTATCTATGGGCTATGATGAATGAACACAAAGAAGACTCAAGTTTATTACACTTATCCCCAAAAGGGAAGTATAATGCTGGTCTTAAAAGCCCTTCATACCAAAGCAAGTCACTAAAATTTGGAATGGCCTCCTCCTCTCTTTTCACAAATCCAGAAAGAATAGCTACTAGATCCAAGGGGAAAAGATCCAATTACCATCCCTTTACAAAGATATTTCACTCAGGATCTCAAGGCAACTGAAAGTCATTCAAAACATAAAAGTAGTAGAAGTAAAGAAAAATGTGTGTAGTAGAAAGATAGTAAGATTTCAAAAAAAAAAAAGATTTCAAGTCAGGGATCCTAGGTTTTTGACTGTACTCTGTCACTTTACTGCCATGACTTGAGACCACTCGGCCTCGATTTCCTTTTCTGTACATAAGCTACATCTCTCTTAGTGCAGTGATTTTAAAAGTGTGGCTCCCACCAGCATCATCTGGGAACTTGTTAGAAATGCAAATCATCAGTCCCTACCCTAGACTCAGAATCAGAAACTCTAGGAGGGGGGCCCAGCAGTCTGCGTTTTAACAAGCCTCCAAGTGATTCTGATGCATCCACTTCCATAGGGCTGTTGTCTAAGGATAAGAGGAGGTTGTGCATAAAATTGATAGTTTTTATTACTCTCTGCTTAAGTCAGAAATCTCCAATTCTTTCACAGAAATACTTAGAGAAATAATGTTATAGCCTACATCAGTTAGATTAATAACCTCACTTCTGAATTTCACTTTGAATGTGTAGACGAGGAACAAGTCAACCAGAGGTTATGCAATTAGCTTGGAGTCAAAGAGAAAGCAAGGAGTAGAACTAAGAAGGAAACCCCAGAGTGAACTTGATTTTAATTCAATCAAACTGTTAAGGTACCAACCACGCACTTTCATCTATAATCACAATGAAGCTTTTATAAACAAATCTTGATCTTCTTAGCTTAAAAATATTTTTAACAGTACCTTTTCGAATTTTAAAACAGATTGACTTGTATGATTCTGGGCTAGAGGCACGTCAAGAAGCAATAAGAAGTCATCAGCTTTCTACAGTTGAGAAGGTGCAATTGCCCAGACCCCTCCATGTGTGAAGTGCAGACCGTACTCCCCTTGCTCACCTCCTATTTCTGAACATTACAGTGGTGGAAACCATGATAAATAAAAGTGCACAGCTAGTGGTTGGGTTCAACTCTGTAATGTTTCTATAATTTCTATAATTATTTCTATAATATTATTTGGGTACTACAAAACATAAACTGGATTTTAGGAGATGCTTGGGGATGGTTTTCTCCCCCATGCTTCTGTCAGCAGCACTCTATCTTTTTACTGTAATTTATCTGATATAGCTACTAAGATGCTAGATACTTTCACATGCAAGGGTACATAAAAACAAAGAGAGAGCGAATGGGTTGTTAATGAAATTCTCTGATTGTTAAAAGCACTTTGCAAGGATCAGCTGGTAAATAATAATAAGAGGAAATAACATAAAGTGCCTAGATGCCACAGCAATAGTCACTATATAAATGCAGAAGAGATCAGACATGACTAGAATTTGCATTTTATGCAGCTTTTGCATGTGTATATGGTTGCTAATTTTTCCATAATACTAGTAAAATATTGTTCAAAATCTCTTCTCACTATCTCATCACTTTAAAGACATCATATAGAAACACCCATCTGTCCTAATGAAATGGTGAATGTGTTAAAGAGGTTAGAGAAAGAGCCTCTTTTCTCGCATGGAAAGAAGAAGAGAGGAGGGAATAGTAACACTGGCAGGACAGTTTTGGAGACATGCACAAAGGTAATCTTTGAGAAACATGAGGGATAAGTAACTCTGTTACTGTATGGCAGAGTATCCACGGTGGTCACACAGCAAAAATACAGAATTGTGCTGTCTCTTTGCTGGGCTGTTGTTATAGAGGTGGTTCTTTTTAAATGGAATTGGGGAGAGGGGAGTGACAAGTATGGGTTTTTGTTTGTTGTTATTATTGCTGTTTAGTTCTTAGCTCTATCACTAACAGCAATTCCTTACCAGATTTTTTCAACAGTTTCCCAACCTCAATGCTTATCATGAATTTGCCTTCGATTTTCACGTTATTTTCACCCTTAGTACTTATTCATAACTCAAGGCCCATTCATTAGGTATATTAAATCCTAGCCCACGGTTATTCTACTTTTGAAGACATGCAGAAGATGCTGAGTTGGGGAGGTTCTCTTAGTCATAGAGGCAGAGTCTGATTAGGATTCTGAGAAAGCAGAGACCTTGATAAAAACACCACTAGCCAAACAACACCGAGCAGTGAAAACTTAATCATCCAAAAAATACAATTCTCTCCCTTCCTTTGTCCTCTCCCTTTGTCAAATAAAAGATTGTTTCTAAAATCTTTTCTGTCTCTGGTCTTAAAAAGCAGGATTGGACCTGCACATACAGCTATATTTCAAAATATCTCAAATTTCCAACTTGGAAGAAGACACATAAACTTTCTCAGAGAAACTTAGAGAAAGCAACTCTGCATATTCACAAAACTTTCTCTTATTTATAGAATAGAATAGGAAAATGGAGAGGTAATTACCAACATAAGAAAGGAGTAATAATATTATTAATAATGATATTAATAGAATACTTGGGAACCTGCAGCATGTTTTATCACAAAGAGTCACCTGCCTTAAGGGAGATTCCAGGACAAGGAGGTCATTAAGGTTATATTTCTATCTTCAGGATTCAGCCAAAGTCAGACTCTCTGGAAAGCTGTAAATGCTCTCAGAACAGACTTTACTAATGAGATTGGAACGAATGCTGGGACTGTGGCATAAAAGCATCTTCCTGTCCCTTGTTCTAAAAGTTAACTATTAAACCATATGTTGTTCATCCTGATTTATTTTACTCAACTCTAGAAGCAAGGACACTCTGATCAGACTGCCCTGGGCAACTGAATACCTTAGTGAAGCCTTTTTGAAGACAGTGTTCTTCCCACCAACCTTACCCAAAGGGCTTCTCTTATTAGACTATCAATTCTGTGTTACTGGTGAAGGATGAAAGTATCTTTTTTTGAAGAACAAGTTCTTTCTCTCCCTGAGTTTTTCTGCTCTTTGGTACATTCAACATTTTAAGTACTTTATCTCCTCCCCACCCCACCCCCATTCCTTTTTTTCTACTCAGTTTATTCTTTTAATTATTTACAGACTTGCTTGTCTGGACACTTCGTTTTAGTAGGAGTTGGCCGATTTTTTTTCAACACCTTTTAGTGGAATGCAATAATAGACTCATAGAGAGGGAATCGGTCTTAACGGTGTTTTTAGGGTTTTTTTTGTTTTTTTTTTGTTTTTTTTTTTTTCTGTGACAGAGATCTTCTCCCTTTATTGATTCCCCCCCGTGGACTGTCCACTCTACAGCCTGAAATGGCTACAATGGTGTCTGAAAACTTGGTTGTTAGTCACTGTTCAAACCATTTTTCAAAACAGCTCTTGTAAGTCCCATTTTACTCTGTTTTAAGGACTTTGTTAGGGCTGGTTTCGTTTTCTTTGAGGAGTCATGCTGGCAGAGAAACACGGTCTAGAACTTTTCTTTTAAATGTGGTATGATTGGGATTATAACCATATTGAATCTCAAAATGTATTATATTGAGACTGTGCAGCTAAAAGGAAAAAGAGGTCATAAGTCTTCAAGATTTTTCACAAACATGAAAACCAAGGGATACAAATGCGAGAGTTCACCAAGCACAACATGATACCCCACTGTTGAAAAGACATTTTCTTATGCTCAAAATTCATTATTTGGGGAGGACATCTATATGTGGGATTTTCCTCCATATTTTTAATAATGGATACCTGTGAATATGCCTTATGTCTATGTAATATCCATGCAATATCACATTTGTGAAAATGATATAAACAGCATGACAGGAAGCCCATTTTGAAAACAACTGAAAATAGCTCTTTCTTATGCTCATCTTCTAAAACTCTTAATTTTCACTTAACCAGGACTCAATGCTTTCCAGAGAAGAATAAAAGTTGAAGAATTTAGGGACTAAGAGAAAGGGTGAAAATAGGCAATGGTATTCAGATTTATAGAAAATGGCAATATTTGTTTAAAAAACCAGGATTTGGGGCCAAGTTTTACAGTGAGTATTGATAAACACATAATAAAACTTTCTAAATATTCAAAAAGTGAAAGAATGAAACATCTAACTCATTTTAAATTTAGAGTGATAATTAATAGTGAAGACACAAATCAAAATTGACAAGGGCTCAAATTTGAGAGAAGGACATTGAAATATTCATTGCCACTGGAGGAAAGGTGAACATGAGAGATACAGCCCAGGGAAAACCTCATGATGTGTAATCCAAAACTCAACATCGTATAATAAAGTTTGTCTATTTTTCTTTTCAGGGAAGTATTTGAAGAAAGATGGTTCCATGTTTTTTTGTTGTAGTTTCTTTCTTTTCTTTTCTTTTCTTTTTCTTTTCTTTTCTTTCTTTCAGCTAAAATACCACTCTAAATTCTAGGGAAATTTTAGGAGCTCCTCTTAGAAGATCTGACCCAGATGAAGTAAGTGGTTGTGGTAAAGTGATAAACTCAGCCAATCTTTACTAAGCCCCAAGTCCCTGCTTAAAGCAAGGTTTTGGGGCTTAGAGTGCAAACTGGTATTCAGTGGTCCGACTGCACAAGCGCAAATTAGAAAATTAGGTCTACCGGGCACCTGGGTGCCTCAGTCGGTTAAGCCTCTGACTCTTGGCTTTGGCTCAGGTCCTGATCTCAGGGTCCTGTGAGATGGAGCCCAGGAGCAGGCTCATGCTCAGCAGGGAGTCTGCCTGTCCCTCTCCCTCCCCCTCTTCCCCTCCTCCTACTTTCTCTCTCTTACTCTCTCTCTCTCTAAAATAAATGAATAAATAAAATCTTAAAAAAAGAAAGGAACAGAAAATCAGGCCTGAGTACTACCCTGGAAAATAAAGATTCTCAATCTGAAGGGTAGTCCTACCACTGCTTTACTGTATGTGGAAACCATGGCTAAATTATATATCTCTATTTTCAATGAACCTAAGGAAAAGTCAATGTGTGATTTTTTTGTATATATTTTTCAAGCTGTAAACTGTAAAAGGCATCTAAAAGTAAAGTGATATTAATGCCTCATGAGAGAAACATATAGAATGGTGATGAATGGATTAAAAATATTTTAAATGTTTGCTTTATAAAAATACTAAATACTACTAGTACTACTACTAATCCTTCCAGAAAGTTGGTGGGAAAAGGGCCTACAGAATACAATTGTTGGGAAGAAGCAGCAGATTTTTATTTTGGAGAAAAAGATGGGAAAAAGACATGGAAGTCCTTTCATGGGAAGTCAAACCCCTTGGTCTATGAGAAGTAATAACAACGTGTCTCCTAAAACCAAAAGAGGCAGTAAAGAAAGCTTCCCGGACTCATGTGCTTCACCCTTCTGGAGATCCAGCGAATCCATAGTCCTGGGTTCATATTTCTATTAAATGATAACACAGTAAAATCTCATCATCACTTTCTTTGCTTTGATAAAATTGGCCAAGCTCCCAATCAAATTATACTACAAATTTCTTTCCCACTACCAATTAGGTAAACATAAAACCAGGCACAAGCATCCGGTAATGGAGAAAGGATGGGTTTTAGAGCCTTAGAACTTTGAGTTTGTATCCTATTTCCACCCTTTAACAAGTCATTTAACCTCTCTATGTCAAAGTCTTCTTATCTATTAAGATAATGGTACCTATCTCACAGGATTATTTTAAGAATTAAATGTAAAATGTTTGGTTTGAGAGGTCACTCAATAAAAGGCAACCAAATCATTGCCTGAAGTAAAATCCAGATAAAACATATTTAGCGAGGACTATTGCTCTGGGAGGTAGATCTGCTGTCCATGCTACAAAATCCATTAAGCTGAAATAATTTGGTCATTTTAACCATACTCTTTAGAGATTTTTTTAATGACATTTCCCAAAAGTCAAGCTAACTTATGGTTATATGGCATTGCTGCCTTTAAAAGAGGGCTTTATTCAGTTCATAAAATAGTGCATCTGGTTTTGTTCCCCCAAATCTGGGATCATAGAGACCTTCAACCATAAAAGATAAGAGTGACACTTAGAAAACCAGGTTTCTTAAAAGCATGGTAGGAAATGAGTGCAGATGATCAGGATGACAGGAAGTGCCCCCAAGTCAAAGTAACAGGGAGAAGAAATCTGCCCTGCAGATGAAGAAGAATGGAATGACACTTGAAACACTTGTGAGAAATGGAGGAGTAAAGAGCAATATCAAGTCCTAGAAGACTGTTAAGAAGTGATCGAAACTCCGACTCTGAGGTGAGAGATAAGGATTCAAGAACACATACCTGTGGGAAGAAAAGCAGTGAGAGCAAAATTCCTAGGAACTGAGAAGCATTTAGGAATAAAATCCTTAAGTGGATGTTCCAAGGTGGTGCTAGCTTCAGAAAATACAAATATTGATGGGTTAAATCAGGACTGAGGAAAATATAAAGCCAAATATGGGCAGCTCAGGGGGAAAAAAATAGGCAGCTTGGGACTCAACTGTCATCACAATTCATTTGTGTTTCACATCCCACTGTTTGTGACATTAACAGAATTTCGAATTTAGCAATGAACTATTTTTGTATTGTGAATCTCTGCAGCCATTTTCCATATGTAGCTACCACTGCAACGAGCAATAATAGCCTTTTGATCTTTAAAATACTTGCAATTAATACTATTCAAATTAGGGGTCACCTAAGAGTTTCTCATGTTAATTCACTTTTTCTTCTACTTCAATTGGAGTGTTATCCCTGATCTTTATTTGCATCAAGTCCAAATTATTTGACTATTTTAGTAACAAATCCTTTGGTTGCTTTCGCTTTTATTGTCTTTTTTTTTTCAAAAGATAAAAGTTAGTTTCAGATATTTGAATTCTATTTTCACTTAACTAGAATAGCTAAAGCAAATCTTTGCATGAAGGCATTTAAACAGGTAAAGTTTACTCACAGAGTTCCTACTGTGTGTCAAACATTAAGCAAGACAATTTTAAGTATTAGTATTTTTATATTAATGAAGATGAATTACATACATATAATTCATATTACACACACACACACACACACACACACACACATATGGTGAGTTTATATTCATTGCACCCAGAGCTCTTATGTCATCTTGTTTTTATTGCTGTCATTAATGTATATCATCTACTGAGTATCTATTATGTTCCAAGAACTCTTGCAGGTGCTGTACACACATACTGTGTAATGAGGCCATTATTGCTCCATTTTCCATTTGAGGTCTTAGACACAAGAAATAGCATATCCATGAGTATATGATTTGAACGGGGAGGTGATAACCACAAACATGGCTGTGCAACTACAGAATCTACGTTCTTTTCACCATGTAGTTCTGCCTACAGGCAAGCCTACAGTTTTAGAAAGTCACCATAATGTGTTGTCAGGATTTCACACAACTGCTTTGTTCTCATAAATGTTATTCCACTGTGTCATCATTCTCTTAAAATCATTTACACTCCCACAGAATATCTATACTGATGTTCACATGCCTTTTCTTTTTAAATGTAATTCAATTTAAAACATTCCTTAAGCACCTACTATGTGGCACATGCTAGGCTAGATATCTTTGTTTGCTATCATGTTAAAATACAGATCTACAATGTAGAATCTTTTCCTTCCTGAAGATGACTCTTCAGCTAAAATTGTATTTCTCATCCTTTTCAGTCACTGATGGTCTAAAGAAATGTAGAACCATGTGAAAAACATGAGCTTTAGACTTAAAAGTTCCTTTTAATAAAACAAACCTAGTTAGTCACAAATTGTTGAAACAAAATCTGTAACATGAAGGTCATTTAAGGCAGATTTAAACATCATTTCTACCTAGAAACAGAAAATTAGTCTGCATAATGTCATTTATCTACTGAGCTAAATTATATTATAATTTTCAGCTATAAACCCTGATTTTTAATGTGTGTCACAAAGATGATATCTTGACCTACCCCCACTAGGAAATGTGTTTTGAGTTGTTTTGTCAGTAGTGATAATGGAATTGCACTGGACAAAATATATTTTTGGCAAGTTTCCTTGGTAATGAAAATAACTGCAATAGTAATAATAATAATAATAGTAATTAGCATCATAATAATGATACCATTTGTTGAATACTTTACTATGTGCCAAGTACTGTGATTAACACTTTACATGAATTATTTTATTCATTTCTCAAAATATCTCATGAGGTATATACTATTAATAATCTAACAGAGAGGACACTGAGACACAGAGAGGTCAAATAACCTGCCCAAGATCACACAGATGGAGAAGAAGCAGAGCCAAACTTTGAATCCAGTGAGTTTGTCTCTCACACCTATATTAGGTGTGCAAAATAGCAGGCGCTATGATGTGTGTGCCCAAGAATACTGCATTTGTGCTCTTCTGTCTACATCAACCAGAACAGGGACCCAGCTGGTTTGTAAGCTCAAATCTGAAGACAGCTAACACGAGTTAAAATTTGAGTTGCTGCTATTCATACTGCCTGCTAATTAAAATGCTCCCTTCTGAGAAGACAGTGGCTGGTTGGCATAACCCTAGAACATAATACATGTTCAAAAAAGTATCTGATGAATGTTAACAATGGTTTCTCTAAGTGCTGAGTTAATAGGTGATTTCCCTTCCCACCCTCTTTTAAAGAAAATATGCTGTCCAATTGTCTAAAATATTTTCACCAAGGGCATATGGTACCTAGGTGAGCAAGTGAAGAATTAGAACTTCACTTAAAAAAATTCTTTGTGTTTTGTTTTACTATTAGGTTGTTAGTCTCAGTTAAATAATGATTCCCTCTGGGAAATCTTTCTAGTTGCTCTACTCTCTGATCTATTCTAGGATGGTACTCTTTACTCTGTCCTCCACAGAACTTTATGAAAGCCTTATACTACTGTTAACTGTTTGTCACCTCTACCTTTAGTCCCATGAAGACTGACTCCATAATTTATTTACCTCTTAGACCCCTGGGCATCTAGAGTGACTTGCATTTAGTTCATTAAAAACAAACAACTCAGAACACACACACACACACACACACACACACACACACATGCAGCCACACACAAACAAGCAAAAAAAATGAAAAAGAATGATCTTGTGGTTGACTGCACACTTTTTGGTCCTTGCATGTGTCTTGTTTCTCCCTTTACATTGTGTGCAGGTCTCCATTAAAAAGTGCTTCCCATAACAATATTCAGGAATATCCTGAACTGACTGGTTTGTTCCCAGAGAAGTTTATGAATCCATTAAGGTAGGCACACATGCGCACGTGTGTGCGCGCGCGCGCGCACGCACACACACACACACACACACATACTCACATTCATACAAACACATTATGAAATATCATGAATATAATTGGAAGTCATGGTGAATGCAGTAGGCAATGTCTCAAAAATGGAGCATATTTTTTTTTAGTTTCTAATTTGATCTTTTTTTTATTATGTTATGTTAATCACCATACATTACATCATTAGTTTTTGATGTAGTGTTCCATGATTCATTGTTTGCGTATAATACCCAGTGCTCCAAAAATGGAGCATATTTTAATCTTTATATTACTTAACATTTTATGTTTAGTAATTTTATTCTCTATCCCTAATATACTATATACCCAATATAAACTTCATGACGGTATAAACTTTATTTTATTCACCACTGTATCTCGAGTTCCTAGAAGAGAACACGGCACTAAATATTCAAGAAGTACATGTTTTTAAAAAAAGGAAGAAAAAGATATAGAAGTTTTCACAATATTTCTCATATTGTTCTGGAAATAATAAAAGGGGTGGGTGTTTTCAGTACTTTTCCAGAAAAATATGAATCAGCAGTGAAATTGCAAGCTCTCATCCTGTTCCTCAGACCAACTATCAAATTCCTTCATGTACAATATGTCCCTGCTAGCCTACCCAGTTCCTGGCACTACTGAGTACTAGCTGAGAGCAGCTTGAGAGTCTCTATATTTTGCCCTACCTGCCAACTATGGAGGCTGCTGTCATACAGACTCCAGTATTTCCTACAAGTCAGCTGAGCCCCTAGAGGGGCAATGGAAAGAGATACAGAAGTTTTCCTATTATCAGGTATCCTCAAAGAGGATAGTGGTAACAAATCACTGGGTGATGATAGTAGAAATGGAATTAGAAGGCCCCAGTGATGCCTCCCATCCCAGACTTGGGGGATACAGACTCCTGTTGAGAGGGAAGATGAAGGACCCTACAAGGTTTACTTACCTTTTGCAGCTTCCAAATTGTAGCAGGATCCTACTATGTGAAATTGCTATTAGCAAATGTATACTTATACTGATATAATACAATGAAAATCTTGAGTTTTACTCAAGAGGAGATTATGTGGCAATTCCCTAGTATGGAGAAGATACTATTCTAATAAATTATCCTATATTTTGAGTTTTTTCAGACAACCGACTGTCTCGTTCCTATTCATCTTTGTATCTCTAGTACCCAGACTCAACATATGACTTAGCATATAGTAGTTTTCAATAAATGAGAGATAAAAAAATTAAAGAATGTTTTATACAATGCTGAGATATGATTTAAAGGGTCAAACAAAAGCAGAGCTTTTCTAAGCTTGATCTTTCCAGTTTTATTAGCAAGGCACTCATCACGTATTACTGAACACTAGTGTCTTCGTGTTAATATAATAAACTCTCATAAACTGTGGTACGGAAATCCTACCATTTTATGTTCATATAACAGAAATTTTAAAGTCAAAATTCTTGAAACAGTGATTTTCAAACTTGAGTGTGCATTATTAAGCTGGGTAGCTTTCTAAATTCTAGATCCCCAGACTCCCTCCTCAGAGCTTCTAATTCAGAAATTCTGGAATGAAGCCCAGGAATCTTCATTTTGACAAGCAGCCTAGGAAATCCTGATGCAGGTGGTCCTTGGACAACTTACTATGGAATGGGTTACAAAGATAATGTGAAAAAAAAATCCTTATGCTTCACCTTTTCAATATGGAGAAAAAACTAGCCTATTCAATGTGACTCAACCATCAAATTTACCTGTGAAAAGACCAGGCAGTTTCTAAGACTTTTGAAAATGAACGAAGGGAGGATGCAAGGGCAAGAAACATTACATTTTAAGCTAGAAAGGGTTCTTTTTAAAACTTGACAAAGACTGGCAGGGCGCTTAAAGTAAAAGTAGAAGAATGGCAGAAGTGCAGCAATGTTTCGTGATCAACTCAGGGAAGCAATGTTGATTCAAGAGGTTTACTTGGTAAGATGCGTTTTAATGGTTTTTATAAATGCGGATGCCTTCTAAATCTTTGGCTTACTCTTAAAATATACACATATATATTTATATGAAATGATTTTAAAAATGTCCTCCTTAATGCCTAATTTGCCATAAGATCTTGGTCTTGCTAACATCTTTGCACTAATTGTAGCTCCTTGCCCAACCCCCTGAAACTTATCCCCTGGGATTGAAAGGAGATTAGTCTACTCCTCCACACATGTCCCAGGGAAGGTACAGCTTCTGCTTCTGCCCTGACCTTTAGGTCTCTGCAGCCTCTAATTATTTTCAATGGGAGTTGTCTTACCACTGAGCTTTCTAAAAACTCAGAGTTTGTCATTTTTTAAGAGCTTTAGTAATGAATGATGGAAATTATTTTATTATTCTTATGAATGTTGTAAATTGCATGACTTGTCATGGTTTTCTCTTTGTCTTGGCTGCAAGGAAGTTTAAAGGCAAATGTATAACACTTCACTGAATGTAATTTGTATGCTGACTTTACTTCTGGATCCACTTTTATGTCCTTGCCCTCATTTATGGTTTTGTTTTATTTTGTTTATTTTTCTTACCTACTTCTAATTCATGTATTTCACTGTGCTATCTGTTTTGTTTCCTTTGTCAGCCATTTTAATTCCCTCATTGGAACAAGGTGGCAGAAAGAAATGAAGAAAACAAAACAAAAAAGTGTATGTGTGTGTGTGTCTTTTAGTTATATATATCAAACTCACCCAAAATATAAAACAAAAACTAACCTCCTGAAATAATGGAGACATTTTGTAGTCTTTGGACTAATAGATTCACTTGATTACACTTAGGGAGGATTGCAACTTAGGGAGGCATAAAATTAAAATACCTTTAAGAGAAAATCCATATGAAATTCAACATAGGTATTCTCAGCACCAGGTCATTAAATCTGACATCCTTCAAGTACCGAAAGCCAACTATAGCTATGTTAAAACATGTGTATTCAGTCTTTAGCCTGACTGTATAAGAAACAGTCCTAGACTTAATCAGTCTAACAAAGTGCACAATTCTGAAAACATTTTTCTTTTAAGAAATTATACATGTATACATGCAATAATATGTGTTTCCTTATATGTATTTTACACACCCAGACACACACACATTTTACCTAGACTCCTCAAACCAAACACCTCAGTCCTTTGCCTCATTATTATTCTCTTTTAATTAAATAATTTTCATTAAAGCAACAAAGAAGGATAAGTCATCTCAACTCTGAAAGCTCATCCTCAAGTTGGAGTAGCCTATTTTTTGCATTTCCTCTAATAATGATCCAGCTAGTCTCAGACTGATTTTAGTAAAATTTAGGCAAAGTTAAGAGAACTCTAACTGGGCACTAGACATCTTAACGATGCTACTCATCTTGATTTGTCTTTATGTGATGGCTCTGGGCTGAAACACTATTATGTTTGGGATTTAAATGTAATTTTTGTTTTTGTATTAATTTCTAGATCTCATATCCTTCCAGACGCTAAAAGAATATAGTACTACCCTGGAATAATGTCAAATTATGCTCATTTTGGGGGGAATGGGCTCCCCCCAGCATGGGCAACCAACAGTTGATTCATACTTCCATTACATCACAATTGGATTATAGAATTGCTCTTTAGTCTGACCTCTGCATGTCTCTTGCAACTCACTTGTAGATAGTCCAGAAGCTAGCAGCTGGACTTCATTTTTGTTCCAGCGGTCACCATTTTATGTTTCTCCAATTCCCTGAGAGTTTCACTATTGACAAGTCTACCCCAAATTCCAAAAGGCACTTAAATTTAGTGGGTTAAATCAGAGAGAAAATATTACCATTACCTTTCCATAGGTTCATGTCACTCAACTATATTTTGCCATGCATTCCTCATATATCAAAAGGGTGTAATGATACTATTCTCCAATAGAAGACTAAAGAAAACACTTAGCAAAAGTAAGTGATTGCAAAACACTTTTTAAAATCAAAATGCTGTATTTTTGTTTTTGTTTTTTTAATCTTGCATAGAACTCTGGCTCAATTTTTGAGCCTTTCCAAGTCCTCATAATTCTGTGGTATTCATAATAAAACCGGCAGATGGTTTGGTCCCTGAACATATGCTTTAAATGCCCCCTTTGCTATTTCAAAATAATGGACCAAACTGTGCCCTCAAATAGTCACAAGAAACTTTAAGGAGGAAAACCGAGAATAGAATATTATCCAGTGGGAATTAAACCTTAAAAAATATATTTTCTAAACTTTCTTATAAGCTTTATTCTACATACTAAGACAAACTATGCTTTTTAATAAAATAGGGTATAGTAAAGAAAAATCCTGACCAGCACAATATTGCACAGTTCAAGGAATAGATTAGAAGGCAAAATATAAGTTTTATATATTTATATTTTAAATTTATGATTCTCTAAAACTTTATGAGAGTCATCTGATCTAATTTCTGGGTGATTGGCAGATTTTCCATTTTTATTATTATTCTATTATTACTATCATGTAGATGTTTTATTGTTAAAGCACTTTGAAATTATTAATCAGCTAATTTAGTTTAAATTATGTTTATGCCTTTGTTTTAAATCCATGTTATTCACAGTTATTATAACTCTAAAAGGCTATTTCGCCAGCCAATTATTCTCATTTCAAAAACAGTTTGTTGTCAATGAAAGCAAATTTTCTAGGTTTTCAGAATATGAAATTCATCTTCAATGGATAGGCATGTTTTGATAATGCTGTTCACATAACCTAGCTATACTTAGGAGGGTATCTCTGTTTCTTAATGTCTATATTTTATACATAGAATGAGCCTTTATTTCCACACTTAACATTTTGATGTGTTTAAGTTTGGTTTTGAAATAGCCTCTAAACTACTCTCACTTACTTCACAATGTCCGCAACACTCAGTAATCTGATCAACATTTCAGATAAAAAGACCATACGATTGATAAAAAGGACACTTTTGTTATTATAGAAGCCTGAAGTTTAAGTAACTACTTCAGAACTGTAATGTCCCTTTCGAAATTCTGAACAAGGACTAGCTTGGTGCAAATGGAAAACCGAGTTTACTTGGAAAAATAAATGCAATAGTTGTACCCAAATGTGTTTGGGACACTGTTAAAACAGGTCATATTTAAATGTTGAGAATAACTAAAGAACCCTAACTTAGGAGGTAATTTTATACATATATCCACAGATATCCGAGCAAAATTTATAACTCTTATTGGGGCAAAACATTAACATATCCTTCTGCTAATAAAGACATGAAGTAACTCTGAGAAAACCCTCTCTCGTTTCTCTAACTTTCACAGTAAATGCAGCACTGAAGCTAAATTCTCAGTCAACTTAGAAATATGCCGAGCAGTATTTCAATAAACAACAAATTGATTCTCAAAAACCCACCAGATTAAAAACTCCCCCGATCTTTCCCTTGCATCCCCTTGTTCTTTCACTTTCCATGCACACACAATCACACTTACCTGCACAAGTCTGAAACATCAGTCTATGTATTTTTTTTGAAATGTACTCTGTACCGATGCATTTTTCTGTGTTTCTTTCTAACCCTCGGGAATGTTAAGAATTTAGGAAGAGAGCCACAGCTTAAGAGAGCAATTATTTGCCAGTAAATACTCAATTTGCTTGTCCTGTGATTTTTCTTCTAACTTGCATATTCAATAATCCGTCCCTGACTGCGTCACGAGCACAAAAAGTCTTTTCTCCAAAGGAGAACACTTTCACCAATCAACCTTCAGCCATGCCAGGGCACAGCTCTTCAGGGTGATTTGTTAGCTTTAATTAATAATTCCTCATGCTGGCCATTTTAACAAATAATGCAGTGAGACTGGGACGCTGGATGGCTATGATTCAGGCCGATAAAACTACAGTGGAAGGGGGTGGGGAGGGGTGTGTGGGGGAAAATCAGACGCCGTTTATAAACACCTCTAATCATACTCTTTCAGTTTACAATATAGAGGACATCTCAGCTGAATTACCACGTTATGTCCACCAATTTGTATTCAGATGGGAGCCATATGTTCCTCCACTTTATCTGCTAAGGCCTCCTCGGTGCCAACGCAGTTCGGGCAGACAACATTTACAAAAGAGGTCTCTAGCCTCCAGATTGCAAAAGTTTACTGCAGGGTGAAGTTGAGAAATCAGACATATAAGGCACTTCTCAGTGATCCTGCGTAACAGTCTAGAAACACAGAGGTAAGAATTATGAGTGTCAGATTCACTCTTATTCCCTCTTATCCTGCTGGGCATTTCATTTTGTCTTTTTAAAAGAAATCTCATACCTCATCCTCAAAACAGTTAATAATAATGGCTGATTTGTCCATGCATTCCACAAACATTTACTGAATCCCAACTATATGCCAACCACTGTATTAAATGCTGAGAATTTTTTATGGAAGTAAGACTTTTCCAGTGAAATGACACAATCCATGTATTTTTTTTCTAAACATACAGATAATTTGCTTGAACAACACCACCAAACAGCATGCAAATAAAAATAAAGATTCGTAACACTGTCTGTGTGGTTCAACCAAGTAATCAGTACTTGACAGCACACTTGCGTCCATGTGCAAAAGAAATGCTCAGAGTAAAAACAAAGAGTATGAACAGGTTTTTTTCAAAGATTAGAAAATTCCCCTCAATGTGACTCGAGAACTCAGAAACATATCAATCTGTTCATAAGCAAGTTAAAACATTCATAAGCAGTTGAGAAACACACATAGGAAATTTTATTCATGACCCTGATCTAACGTGTGTGTGTGTGTGTGTGTGTGTGTGTGTGTGTGTGTATGATTGCAAGTTCATTAATTTATTGGATACATATTTATTGAATACCGACTTTATTCTAGGAACCACTAAGTAATACTGGGTATCCAGAGGTTAAAAACAAACACACAGCCCTTGTCTTCAAGAAGCTCACAATTTAGTCACTAGACTCTAAAGGAGAAAAAAACATAGCTAAGCAGAAAACACAAGAATACTATATAGCAAGAGCAATGACACAAATATGCATAAAAGTAGGAGGCAGAGCTACTTGGACTACTTCTAAAGGTAGAGTGGGAATATCATTGGTAGGAAGAATATTCTAGGGAGAGGCAACATTCAAACCCTTTCTAAAACTCTTACTGGAATTAGACGACCAGTTAGAAACTGGTATTTAGAGCATGACAATTTCAGATCCATAACGGCAAACATTTCAGGATTTCAAAATAAATTTCCTAAGAAAAAAAAATGCTCCCCCAAACTATAATATCTGCACGTCATCAGAAAAGTATGCAGCATCTCCAGGACTGGAACAAACAGTGACAATATATGTCTTTCTTACTTTCAGTGTGTTACTTTCAGTGAGTTTCAGTTGGGCCAGACAAGTGGGAAGCATTTGTGACACACATTGCCTTTTTGTTCCTTACAGGCCATTTATCTTCTTTTACTGTACATACTTGTACAGCTTCTGTTTTCATTGTACCATAAGATAAATCATATCTACATGACCATTAAAGGAAGGGGAAAATCTATATCCATTTAGTGGTCACACATATAACTCTAGTCACAAAAAGCATGAAAATCTTGAGGAAAATAAATGATACCCTCAACCCCCCAAAAAGGCTCTTTCAGAATCAATAAATGCGCCTGCAAATTGTGCATAATTCTTAATGACATTGAACATCTTATTTTGTATTAAATTCAACAGTGTGAGGCCAAATACTGCATTCACCATAGATAAGTAACACATGGCCATTTTAAAGAACTGATACAATGTATTAATCCATTCAATACATATTTATTGAGCACTTGCTATGTATTAAGTACCTACCAGTAATTGTTTGGTTTTTATTTCTGTAATGTTCACATATGGTAATCGTTATTACTCATTGAGTGCTTACTATTTGTTAGGAACTGATCTAAGAATTTTATATATATTATCTCATTTAATCTTCACAGTGATATTATGAAGTAGGTACTAGTATCATCTCCATTTAACAGATTATGAAACTCATCGGTAGTGAATATGGATATGCACTATGTGGATTCATTCTAAATTACCAGACCAGTGCCAATAATGCCCATCAAAAATCAGTTCCATTACCTTATAGTTATATAGTCACATGTAGGCTTAGGTTATTATTTTTAATCTAGCAAAATTAAGGTGGTTTTGAGGTTAATTTGAGAATTAAGTTAAACTGTACCTACTGTGAGGCATGTCTCACAAAATAAGACTTAGATAATAGTGTTTATGATATCAACAGGCTCATGGGCTGCACTGAGAGATTAATTGACAACAAGCTTGAATCAGGCATGTTTTGTGTGATAAAAACTAGCACCATAAAACCACATGCTTTGGCATCCCCCTTCTCCTTATTAAAACGCCATAGACTCATAGAAGGTAATTCAGAATCTTCTCCATTTTTAGAAGCAGATTGAGTGAGTGGCTTAAAAAGAGGGGAGAGGACTTCGAGTCCTAGCTTGGCCACTTACTAGCAGTACATCCTTCCAAATTATTTAGGTACTCTGAGGCTCAATTTTCTCATCTCTAAAATGTTTTGTTGGGGAAAATTAAAGGAGATAATTTACATAAGGTACATAGCATAGAAACTAGCCCTGAATAGGTGTACAATATATGGCATTTCAAGTATCCAGAGTTAAAGCTTATCAGATACAACTAAGATTTACTATTTCTGGACCAAATAACACATACATTAACTAAGCCTGCCTTAGACAATAAATGTAAATAAGTCTTACTAATGCACATCGGAGTTGGTAATCTGGCAGAATTTCCTTTGAGAATGTTTATAATAGAGCTGAATGGTTTTATTTAAGAAAACAGCTGACAGAAAAATAGATGACATGGGAGTTTACCAGTTAACAATAGAAAAAAATTCTTACTTTTCCAAGTGATTAATACAATATTACATTTTATTTCATGGAGATGGAAAACCCTATTTGGCATTCACCAGGGAAGCCAGCACTCAGCACAACCATTCACTCTCCTCAGATAACTATCAGCATTCTCCAACTCCAAGGACTCTGATGCCCTCTCCACATACTTTCTTCTCTCTTGGACCTTAATTAAGTCCAGCCATCTCCAGTTCCTGCCCTATTGGAGCAAATATTATTGGAACATGTATTTATTGATGGTGATAAAGCTGTTTCTAGGTGACACAGAGTATTTCATGGAGGGGCTTCACGAAGGCTCTCACTTACTTGAATGTGTATATAAATTTTCTCCTTTGGGGATTTCTTTGGGATAAGGGAATGCTTAGAGCCTGCATTATTGGTCCTTAGACTATGGCCTCTGGCTGAGATCAGGTTTGTATGGGAAAACTAGCAGATGAGTTAATGAGGATAGAGACTGCCTGTGCCATACTAACCTGGGCAGCCAGAGCTTTTTAGAATCTGCTCATTTCTCAACTGGAAATCCTAATTGGTAGAAAGTTAAAGTATGGAAAACTGCTTCATGTGCTCTTCCTCTAGATTGGTAGCAATGACTTAGTAAAATTTTGGTCTGGTTGGGTCCCTGCTTCCTTACTAACTGCTTGAGTCTTTAGTCTCGTATAAGAAATTTAATCTTTTGGTCAAAAATGATGACAACTGGAAGTTATTACAGAAACATCTCAAAGTAGATGCTATTTTTTATAACCTTTCCCCAAATAAATCCCATATATTTTATAATTTACAAACTTATGCATTTTTGAACACATATATAAATACCTAATACCTAAATGTTTTACTAAGTGATAACTAAATAATGAAGGAGGAGAAAGATGATTTACTTTTAGTTTCAAATTTAGATTTCTGTCTAAGCAAGAATTTTAGAATTCTAACATTCTGAAATTGTTAAATGTTGATCAATATATTTGGCTGTACTAGGTTGAGGTTAAAAACCTTGAGTTTTTTCAAAAGTTCCTAATCCCTTGAGGCACTGCTTTCTCAGTGAAAATCCCCAACCTTTACAAATGTGAAAATTGGGATTTCCTGAAGGAGAAAAATGTTTCTGGTCAGCGAACTAGTCATGGCTAGTACACAGAGTGAAGGAGTCCAAGATCTTATCAGCTTTCCTGTGACCTTGCTATGTGATTTGCTACAAGTCATTTAATATCCTCCTATGTCTCAATTTTGTCTTCTTTTTTTAAAAAAGGCTTATTTATTTATTTGAGAGAGAGAGTGTGTGAGGGGGAGAATCCTCCAGCAGACTCCCCACCACATGCAAAGCCCAGTGTGGGGCTCGATCTCACAACCCTGAGATCATGACCTGAGCTGAAATCAAGAGTTGGACACTTAACCAACTGAGCCACCCAGGCACCCCTCAATTTTCTGTCTTCTTATCTATGTTACCCAAATAACATTATGAAGATAACGTGGATCCAATATTTTGATCATCTCACAGAGCATAAGCTAAAACCCTAAATTCCAGAATATCTGAATGATACTACCAGTATCAAATTGGCAGACACTAACACCCTGTACAATCTTAAATAACATATTTAGCTCCTCACTGTCTCTACTTTTTCAGCTATAAAATGGGTGTAGTCATGTTTACATTTTCCATTAGTGTACTGCAATGGAGAAACTACTGTATAATCTATTAAAACTTTCAACAAAAATTTCATACAATGTAAAAATTTTGACCAATATCATCAAGCCACCAAAACTGATTTTCAAATATAGCAGAGAAATTGATTTTAAAATACTGAGGCATAAAATAAAGTAAATGTTTCCAAGCACGTTCAGATACTTAAGAAACAAGACTATTAAAAGAATGGGAGAAATCCTTTTATTTGTGTGGCTGCATTTTATGGTAGATCTTAGAATCCAGGAATGAGAAAACAGAATCAAGGAAAGTGATTTTTAGCAGACTGCTCAATGATATAGAAAATAAAATGTATTCACTAATGGGTTGGCAGAAATGTTATACATGTGCTTGTAGAACCCAAACTGTTTAAGCAGCTTTTCATACTTGGCAGAGCTGTGTTTCTCAAGTGTCCCCTCACAACCCCCCTCCCACCTCTCATTTTTTTGTCCTATAGTGCCAGGTGGGCACAGTAATGACCAAAGGGAGGGGCAAACTAAACAGAGGCACTCACTGTAGCAGGAGCCACTCCAAGGATCAAAGTGCCGATTTGGCTATGCCTGCCAAAACTGGAGTCTGCCACAATGGGTGGCTCATCAGCATGGTGCCCTGAGAAACACATGGGCCATTCCTGGTAGTTCTGCACCTGGGGGTGCAAGCCCCTCATCCTGCTTAGGAAGACTACCTGTTAAAAACTAAATGTGCTCATTTCTTTACCCACTCACAGCATTTGACATCAACATAATTCTGTGCTAGAATTATATTTATTGAATGTTTTCATTATGAGAGATACTATACAAATCACACAAAAGCATAATTCCTTTCTACTCAGATTTCATACCTTACAGGATTCTAAGTAGAACTCTGATTTTCCTACATTAATGGGTAAAATCTCGGGCAACTAGTAGTCAAGATAATTCAATTTCCAGTACTTTTATCAGAAATATTTCTTTTTTTATCAGATATATTTCTTTAGTTTTCATATCTGTTGTGAGAAAATAATACATTAATACCTCAATTATCCAACATGCTCAATATTCACTTACAGGCCTGTCTCAATTTAACATGGTCGACAACCCACAAAAGAGAAAATAGAGCCCTTGAAAACTTAAAAGGATGTTATAAAGTATACACTATTGCCCAAATTCATCTTTACTCATCAGTGAGACTTTACCTTGGAACCAATATATTCTTCCTTAATACATAGTAACAGTTATTGGGACTCTCCATTCATGTTAAATGGGAAGAAAGCCCAATGATAACTGCAAGCAATAACCACCCTGTATCTCTGAATGAAGAGATATAATTGAATCTCTCACAAATCAATATGGTAGAGCTTTACATTAAAATATAATGTTCATAATTCTTATGGGTTGAGTTGTCCCCTCAAAATTTGTATGTTGAAGTTCTAACCCCCAGTACTTCAGAATGTGCCCTTATTTGGAAATAGGGTCATTGCAGCTGTAATGAGTTAAGAGGAGGTTATATCGGAGAAGGGTGGTCTCCTGATTCAATATAAATGATATGCTTGTAAAAGGGGGGGATTTGGATCTAGACATGCAAAAAGGGAGAACACTATATGAAGATGAAGGAAGAGATCAGGGAGATGCTTCTATAGGCCAAAGAACACCAAAGATTGCCAGCAAACCATCAGAAATTAGGTGTGAGGTATGGGACAGATTCTCTCTCCCAGCCCTCAGTAAAACCAACCCTGCTGACACCTTCATCTCGGTCATCCAGCCACCAGAACTCAGGCACAATACCTTTCTGTTGTTTGAGGCACCCAGTGTGTGGTACTTTATTTTAGCAGCCCTAGGAAACTAATACAATAATGATGATTGGGGGATCATTACATGATGATCAAATCATGTTAGAACACTTTGTTTAAGAAGGTTAAAAAAATATAAGATTGCAGAAAAAGTGTCATTAATATGCTTTAAATAAATAAATCCTTTAATGTTTGGCAACTAGATCACTAATATACATGGAATGTACAGTTTTTAATGTTTGCTAATTCAACAAAATGTTGCTACCTTCACTAAAAAGACAAAGCGATACATACTCTATAGAAGACACCAAAGAAAGAGTCCCTAACCTGTAATGAGCATTTCAACTAGTAAGGTAGATAAATATTAACTGATTTTTATTTATTTGTTTAAAATACATAGCCTAATGAGGGTGGAATGGATATCAAGAGAAGCTATTGGTATGGAAGAGGCTGCCTACATAGAAGGGAACTATTAACAAATGGAATTTGAGTTTAGATAAAAAATTAAGAGACATTCATGCAGATGAGAAGACAGACAATCCTAAGTATGAGGAAGACTGGGGAAAAATAAGAAAACTGAGGCAAAGGAAGGGTAAGGAGGAAGAGTGGAAACAATAGTAGAGGGAATATGAAAGAAGGTTAGCTGATATTGAGAGTAAACAATCTGAAATGGGCACAGAAAATTATAAAAATCCCTGGAGGTGGTAACAAAGACAAGAGGTGGTAGCCCTCCTGTATTCTAAGAAGGAAGAGTCAAAAACATCTAGCCCAAGAATTAAGCTTTCTTTAAAACTAGTGCTCTGAATGCTTTTGTGTGAAAAAGAAAGACTGTACCTAATTTTTCTTCAAAAGGATTCAATTGTGGAATGGAAACTTTTTTTTTCTCTTTAAGTATAAACTAAGCAGTTATGGCAGGTAGGTCAAGGAAGAAATACTTCACAGAACAGGAAAGTATAACTTTATACAATGTGTTCCCTGGAGAGGTTACAAAAAATAAAAATAAAAAATGGACAAGGACAAAATAGTCCCATAAAGTTTGTTTGTTGTGTTAAATGGCTTTAGAATCTTACCTCTCCTAATTGTTCCTAACATTTTATTCAGCCAATTATCAACTTAATCTGGGGAAATAAAAATCAACTTGACTTTTTGACAGCCAAGTCAATCCAACTGCAAAATTCAAATCCTACAAGAACAGGGTGCAGGGAAAACTCTGCACAGCAAATTTTCAACTGCCAACAGAAATCCATAATAACAATCATCTTTTTCTTTCTTTCCCAAACTCATTCTCTCTAAAAAAACATTAATGATGGTACAGAGATGTTCTTGGATGAGATAAAAAAGTGACGAGAGCTATTCACTCTTTATGGTAATAGGAAGTTGTTACTCAGGATGGTCAAAACTGTAATCTTTTTCTATTCTTCATAGAAGTTGGAGCTGGCCCTGTCCACATCTCAAAAATAACCCAATTATATCATTAAATAGAAGAATTACAGTTTAATTTAATCTATTTTTTATTTTAAACAATTCACAAATCAATTTAACTATTTGTTTTATTTTTTCATTGGGGAAATTTTAGCTTAGATAATGATGTTCAAATAGGGAGCGAAAATGTTGAAAAGGAAGGTGAGGGATATTTTTTATGTGGGTATTACCTTTTCTTTCTACTGATTTCTGCTATAGAAATGCCTTCTGCAGAGCATTACTACTTCTGGTGGGTAGGAAAGAATGCTCTCCAAACTGAGATGGTAGTAAAATGAATAAATTCACATCAATGGGAAAAGAAATGAGAAGGGGATGAGCAAAGAGAGAATGTTACAGCATTAAAAAAAGTGGTTTTGGCCTTTACTCAAAATAATGCTTACTTAAGCTTTCTCCTCTGAAGAAGAGTAATTGAAAAGAGAAAGGGGAAGGAAAGAAGGAAGGAAGGAAGGAAGGAAGGAAGGAAGGAAGGAAGGAAGGAAGGAAGAGACGGAGGAGGGAGGGAAGGAGGGAAAGAGGGAGAGAAGGAAGGGAAAATGATCAAGTGATTGAGCATAAAGCAAGAAAGTAAGAAGATGCGAAAGTGGGAAAGAAGGAAAGAAAGAGAGAGAAAGTCACTAATAGAGGTACTCATTCATCCCTTTCTTAGTTGCTGGCCCTCTAATCTTCCTTCCTTCCTTCCTTCCTCACGGATCCAAATGTTTGGAACACAACTGGGATAGTTGAAAAGGCAATGGGGGAAGAAAATTTCTCCTTTCAATTAATGTTCACTTAGGTATAAAATTTGTAATACAGTAGGTCAAGTGTTTTTAAGTTCATGTGCTCCTTTGAGAATAAAAAGTTATGAACCTTTCCAAGGGAAAAAGAAAGGGTACGTTTATTTATAAATGCATATAAAGTATACATACACATATTCATATACATATATATAAAGTATATTTGCATATATTTTCAAAGGGTTCATATAAACTCTGAACTGATCCCTACAATCCAACCATCCATTAGTTCAATGTAAAGAACCACTGGCTCTAGAATTAGGACCAAGCCAAAATACATAGGTGAGGATAGGGACATGGAGAAATGGGAAATAAAACCAACCAACACACACATAAAAAAGGTGCCAACTTTTTGTCCCCAAATCAACTCTTAAGCTTCTATCTTCATTATTTTTGGAACTTAGAACACAGAAAATTATGACTTCACTAATGAACTATTTAACAAAAATAAAGAAAAGCATAAAGCAAGATATATAATATTATAGTGATTTTGCATGTTTTTAATCATTAATTTTACATTCCTCCCTATTAATTGCTTTTGGTAATGCACTGACATGTAATACTGTCCTGATTTTGAACATTAGCTCTCATATATACAATAGCATTGAAAACCAGGGCTACTTAATATTGTGAATAGGAACTCACCAGACATACAAGAAATGACATGAAGATTTAGCAATGAAAATTAAAAAAAAGAATAATAAACTAATTTCAACATATTAATTAGACTGTATATATTTGAAGACAAAGACCATGCAAAACTGTAATGAGAGTTGTTGATACTTGTTTAAAACATAATAATTTTCATACTATTTCATAATCTTTAAATGCCTTAGGGTATCTTCAGCTCATCTGATTTGGGTATCAACACTGGAAAGTAAGTAGGAGTGATATTTTGATTTTATAAATGATAAAACAGAGGCTATAAATGATTAAATAACATGTTTAGTATCACATATGTAACATGTGGAAAAGCTAAGACTAGAACCCCAGTATTTTGATTTTTCTACTATCCTATACTTCACTCAAATATGTCCATTACACATAACTCACTTAGGCACCCATGTTGTCTTACTCTGAAAATAAGGAAAATGCTATATACCCTCAAATGAGTTCATATCGATGCCATTTATTTCCCACACCAGGATTTGTTGGATGCAATAGAGTGAAACAGAAAGTATATTAGCTATTTTAGAGGTGCACATAGATATATTTAAATGTATACTGAATATGTTATGTAAACTCTACAGTGGATACATGTCTATGTGTTTGTCCAGGCTTGTGTGTCTGGGAACCAATGTGTATTTAGTTATCCTATTAGAAAACAATACTGTCAAATTAAACTTGCACTTTATTATTAATCTTGCATTCAGTAGTGGCACATGTTGACAAATAATTTACAAATCTGTCTTAAGAGCCCAGATATCAGAACCCACCTGGAGAAAAATTGTGAATTTTTCTTTTTCTTTCTTTCTTTCTTGACGGAGTGTGTGTGTGTGTGTGCATGTGTGAACAGGAAGAGGGGTGGCAGAGGAAGAGGGAGGAGAGAATCTTAAGCAGGCTCCACACTCAGCATGGAGGCAACATGGGACTCGATCTCACGACCCTGAGATCATGACCTGAGCTGAAATCAAGAGTTGGACACTTAACCAACTGAGCTACTCAGGCACCCCCAAAAATATTAAGTGTAGATGAACCTTGTCCCCAGTTATTCTCCCTTACCTTCCTTTGACCTTGTTTCCTTTTGATCTTCTTAGTCCTTTCTTCAAACTTATCAAAAGATTTATTTCTGGTCTCTTTTTCCTGGGGTGCTAGAACCTTCCTCTTTAATTACAGCTGTAAAATGAGGTCCTTATTTAACTGGGATTCCTACCACTATGTCCTTAGCCCACCTTGCCAATCCCTGAATTGAAGTGCTGCCATCTATCTGACTAATTTCACTCTGCCTTGTGTCATGCCTGCACTTACCAGAGCACACTTTTTTAGATATCAGTGAGAGACTTGAGATTTTCCTATTTCCTGGCAAGTTATAACTGCATTTATCTCAGCCCTCCACGTAAAACATCTCTACTAATATTTCAGTAATCCCATTTCCCACTCAATCTTGGCTTACTTCCCTTTCCCAGTTGGGTTACCACTATGGTTCTAGCATGCTTTGTGGAAAATAAAAGGGCGCTCATGAATAAAATCTGTACCACAAGCTCTAGTTTAGCTCAGTTCCTAATGGTCAACTTGGTTTCTTGTGTTCTATTTATCAGATGGAAAAAAAAAACACTATTGCCAAATTCCATGAGATATATAAGGATCAATATTTAAGCTGTTAGGAGAAAATGTACTAACAGATTTTGTAAGTGTTCATACTGAGACTTTTCCTCTACTTCTAGAGCAAAAAAAGAATACTCAGAGTACTCTAGAAATATATCTAGAAATATATAATAGAGGTGACCCATTCTTCTAAAATTCATCTGTAGTAGGCAAAATAATTGCACCCCAAAACTATCCACTCTCTAATACCCAGAACTTCTAGTACATGGCAAAACATTACACTACATGGAAATGGGGACATTGCAGATATAATTAAGATTGTGGACCTTAAAATAGGGAGAATATCCTAGGTTACCCAGATAGGTCCAATCTAATTACCTTAAAAGCAGAGAACATTTTCTGGCTGGAATTTGGGGAAAAAAAGGGGGGGAGGGGAAAGCCGGAGAAATTCCAAGTGTGATTCAAGGCACTCTTGCTGGCATTGAGATGTAGGGACCTGTGTGCAAGAAGCAAAGGATGTCCTCCTGCTGACAGCCATAAAGAGATGGGGATCATAGTCCTACTACCACAAGGAACTGAATGAGCTTGGAAGCAGATTCTTCCCAGAGCATCTACTTAAGAAGCCAGCCATCTGACACCTTAATTTTCATCTCATGGAATCTGGAGCAGAGGAATCTGTTGAGCCAACCCAAACTTCTGGTCTTCAGAACTGTGAAATAATAAATTTGTGCCATTATTAGCTGCTAAATTTGAGGTCATTTGTTATAGCAGCAATAGAAAAGAAATATACCATTCCAATTCAATAACCAATAGATACAATAGTTTAAAATTATATGGTAAAGAGTTGGAACAGGAACCACTATTACAAACACCATAGGTTCTTGGTATACTACGAACACATTTTTTTCTCAATTTTCTTTTTTATAGTCACATCCTTAGAGAAAGTGAAATAACAAAGGACTGAAGAACAAAGATCATGAAGTGTGTATATCTACTTAGTGCCAAATGTCCTCACCAAGACGCTTCACAAATATGCCTTTTCCTCACAGGCAAGAACATTATCCCAATAATGCTACATTACTCATACCAACTAAATCCATAGTTTTAAAAAGTGAAAATAAATCTTAGAATAGTCAAGGGTTTATAAAGACAAGATGATAATGGTCATTTAAGAAACAATGAAAAGAAGGTAAAGAAAATCCAAGCAAATGTCCAAAATGAATGTCCAAAATTCACAGACTATATGTATACTAGGGTGTGCTACATGAGTTGTCTTATAACCATACATTTAAAGGAAATCAGGTTCAAAATTACAATTCTGTATTTTTATATGGCATCACCAGAGCTATTTTTCAAAGTACCTTCCAAAATTATTTTTCTTTCTTAATCACATTTTTTTTCTAAAGCCAGATTGTGGCCTCAACAGAACAGAACAATATTAGAAGAAAGGCAATAATTGCTGGGGGGCGGGGAGGAGCGAGATGTCAGAGAAGTAGCAGACCTAAATTCCATCTAGTCCCAGGAATTCAGCTAGATAGGGATCAAACCATTCTGAACATGTATGAACTCAACAGGAGATCGAAGAAAAGAATAGCAACAACTCTCTGAACAGAAAAGCGACCACTTTCTGGAAGGTAGGACAAGCAGAGAGATGAATCCGAGGTGATATTCGGGAGGATAGATGGTGGGGGAGGGGGCCTCCATCAGCCGCTACCAGCAAGTGATAGAGCAGTGGAGCACAAACTCAGAAATTTTAGAAGTCTGCTCTGCTGAGGGACGTTGCACCAGTGGCTAAGCAAGGGGTAGAACCCTCACTGGGACAGTGTGGTCTCAGGACCCTCAGGGTCGCAGAAAGACCAGGGGTGCCCGAGTGTAGCAGACCTCCCAGGTATCAGAGCGGGGAAGCTGGCTGCAGAGATGGAGCTGAGGAGTGGGCTCTCAGCTCAGGGTTGCCATAAACTGTGATCCGCAGCACATTGGGCCACTGCTCTTCCAGCAGGGACCCAGCAAGCAGCAGATCTGGGGAGACTCCCCTTCCTCCCCCAGGAGGAGCAGTGCAGGAGCACGCTGCAGGGATCTGCTGGGTTTGGAGACACCAAATGGGGTCATGTGCCAGAGATAGAAATGCTCGGTCACAGGCCAGATGAGCACAGAGTGAGGTCGGAGACCGGGGAGCCAGGAGTGATTGACTGCTTTTCTCTGGGGGCACACTGAGGAGTGGGGCCCCGAGTTCTCGGTGCCTTTGGGGCAGGGATTGGGAGGCCGCCATTTTCACTCTTGTCCTCCAAAGATGTACAGAAAGCGTGCAGGGAACAAAAGCTCCCGAGAGTAAAACTGAGCAGCTTACTTAGCCAGGACCAGCAAGGGCAGGGCAATTCCACCTCCGGCAAAGACATTTGAGAACCACTGCAACAGGCCCTTCCCCCAGAAGATCATCAAGAACAGCCAGCCAAGACCAAGTTTACCGATCAACGAGAACGGCAGAACTCCAGTGCTAGGGGAATACTGCACATAGAATTCATGTTTTTTTCCCCATGATTCTTTAGTCTTTCAAAGTTAATTAATTTTTTAACTTTCTTTTTTTTTTTTTGAATAGGTCAACCAGGAAATTAAAGAAGAATTAAAAAAATTTCATGGAAACCAATGAAAATGAAAACACAACTGTTCAAAATCTTTGGGATGCAGCAAAGGCGGTCCTAAGAGGAGAGTACATAGCAATACAAGTCTTTCTCAAGAAACAAGAAAGGTCTCAAATACACAACCTAACCCTACACCTAAAGGAGCTGGAGAAAGAACAGCAAATAAAGCCTAAACCCAGCAGGAGAAGAGAAATAATAAAGATCAGAGCAGAAATCAATGAAATAGAAACCAAAAGAACAGTAGAAGAGATCAACAAAACTAGGAGCTGGTTCTTTGAAAGAATTAACAAGATTGATAACCCCCTGGCCAGACTTACCAGAAAGAAAAGAGAAACGGCCCAAATAAATAAAATCATGAATGAAAGAGGAGAGATCACAACCAACACCAAAGAAATACAAACAATTACAAGAATATATTATGAGCAACTATATGCCAGCAAATTAGGTAATCTGGAAGAAATGGATGCATTCCTAGAGATGTATGAACTACCAAAACCGAACCAGGACGAAACAGAAAACCTGAACAGACCTATAACCACTAAGGAAATTGAAACAGTCATCAAAAATCTCCCAACAAACAAAAGCCCAGGGCCAGATGGCTTCCCAGGGGAATTCTACCAAACATTTAAAGAAGAATTAATACCTATTCCTCTGAAACTGTTCCAAAAAATAGAAATGGAAGGAAAACTTCCAAATGCATTTTATGAGGCCACCATTACCTTGATCCCAAAACCAGACAAAGACCCCATCAAAAAGGAGAATTGCAGACCAATATCCCTGATGAACATGCATGCAAAAACTCTCACCAAAATACTAGCCAATAGGATCCAACAGTACATTAAAAGTACATTAATTCACCATGACCAACTGGGATTTATTCCTGGGCTGCAAGGCTGATTCAACATCTGCAAGTCAATCAGTGTGATACAATAAATTAATAAAAGAAAGAACAAGAACCATATGATCCTCTCAATAGATGCAGAAAAAGCACTTGACAAAGTACAGCATCCTTTCATGATTAAAACTCTTCAGAGTATCGAGATAGAGGGTACATACCTCAATATCATAAAAGCCATCTATGAAAAACCGACAGCGAATATCATTCTCAATGGCGAAAAACTGAGAGCTTTTCCCCTAAGGTCCGGAACACGGCAGGGATGTCCACTATTACTGCTATTCAACATAGTACTAGAAGTCCTAGCCACAGCAATCAGACAACAAAAAGAAATCAAAGGCATCCAAATCGGCAAAGAAGAAGTCAAACTCTCACTCTTTGCAGATGATATGATACTTTATGTGGAAAACCCAGAAGACTCCACCCCAAAACTGCTAGAACTCATACAGGAATTCAGTAAAGTGGCAGGATATAAAATCAACGCACAGAAATCAGTGGCATTCCTATACACCAACAACAAGACAGAAGAAAGAGAAATTAAGGAGTCGATCCCATTTACAATTGCACCCAAAACCATAAGATACCTAGGAATAAATCTAACCAAAGAGGCAAAGAATCTGTACTCAGAAAACTATAAAATACTCATGAAAGAAATTGAGGAAGACACAAAGAAATGGAAAACGTTCCATGCTCATGGACTGAAAGAAAAAATATTCTGAAGATGTCAATGCTACCTAGAGCACTCTACACATTTAATGCAATCCCTATCAAAATACCATCAACTTTTTTCAAAGAAATGGAACAAATTATCCTAAAATTCGTATGGAACCATAAAGGACCCCAAATAGCCAGAGGAATGCTGAAAAAGCAAAGCAAAGCTGGTGGCATCACAATTCCGGACTTCGAGCCCTATTACAAAGCTGTCATCATCAAGACAGTATGGTACTGGCACAAAAACAGACACATTGATCAATGGAACAGAATAGAGACCCCAGAGATGGACCCTCAGCTCTATGGTCAACTAATCTTTGACAAAGCAGGAAAGAATGTCCAATGGAAAAAGACGGTCTCTTCAACAAATGGTGTTGAGAAAACTGGACAGCCACATGCAGAAGAATGAAACTGGGCCACTTCCTTACACCACACACAAAAATAGACTCCAAATGGTTGAAAGACCTAAATGTGAGACAGGAGTCCATCAAAATCCTAGAGGAGAACACAGGCAGCAACTTCTTCTGCCTCAGCCGCAGCAACTTCTTCCTAGAAACATCGCCAAAGGCAAGGGAAGCAAGGGCAAAAATGAACTATTGGGACTTCATCAAGATAAAAAGCTTTTGCACAGCAAAAGAAACAATCAACAAAACCAAAAGACAACCGACAGAATAGGAGAAGATATTTGCAAATGACATATCAGATAAAGGGCTAGTATCCAAAATCTATAAAGAACTTATCAAACTCAACACCCAAAGAACAAATGATCCAATCAAGAAATGGGCAGAAGACATGAACAGACTTTTTTCCAAAGAAGACATCCAAATGGCCAACAGACACATGAAAAAGTGCTCAACATCACTCAGCATCAGGGAAATCCAAATCAAAACCTCAACGAGATACCACCTCACACCAGTCCGAATGGCTAAAATTAACAAGTCAGGAAACGAAAATGTTGGTGGGAATGCAGAAAAAAGGGAACCCTCCTACACTGTTGGTGGGAATGCAAGCTGGTGCAGCCACTCTGGAAAACAGTATGGAGGTTTCTCAAACAGTTGAAAACAGAGCTACCATATGACCCAGCAATTTCACTACTGGGTATTTACCCCAAAGATACAAATGTAGGGATCCGAAGGGGTATGTGCACCCCAATGTTTATAGCAGCAATGTCCACAATAGCCAAGCTATGGAAAGAGCCAAGATGTCCATCGAGAGATGAATGGATAAAGAAATTGTGGTATATATATATACACAATGGAATATTATGCAGCCATCAAAAGGAATGAAATCTTGCCATTTGCAACAACGTGGATGGAAGTGGAGGGTGGTATGCTGAGTGAAATAACTCAATCAGAGAAAGACATGTATCATATGACCTCACTGATATGAGGAATTCTTAATCTCAGGAAACAAACTGAGGGTTGCCGGAGTGGGGAAGTTGGGAGGGATGGGGTGGCTGGGTGATAGACACTGGGGAGGGTATGCGCTATGGTGACTGCTGTGAATTGTGTAAGACTGTTGAATCACAGACCTGTACCTCTGAAACAAATAATACATATGTTAAAAAAAAAAGAAGACGAAGAAGAAGATAGCAGGAAGGGAAAAATGAGGGGGGGGGGAATCGGAGGGGGAGATGAACCATGAGAGACTATGGACTCTGAGAAACAAACTGAGGTTGCTAGATTGGTGGGGGTGGGGGGTGGGTTAGCCTGGTGACAGGTATTAAAGAGGGCACGTACTGCATGGAGCACTGGTTGTTATACACAAACAATCATGGAACAGTACATCAAAAACTAATTGATGTAATGTATGGTGATTAACATAACATAATAAAAAATAAATATATAAAGTTGTTTGTAAAACAAACAAACAAAAAAGAAAGGCAGTAATTTCCAATGACTTTTTTTTAGCATGGTAGGTTTAGAAAATGACTTTGGAAGATTTACTCAAGGTCATAACCTAAAACTCTTTTAGGTATAACAACAGGCTGAAAATGGATACTTTTATAATCAACTAGAAATGATTCTCATGGTAAAGGGTAAATTCTCAGCAGGTTGTACGTATCCTACTTTATAATTATAACACAGTATGAAATAATACAAAAGAAAATAGGACAAAAACAAATATAGTGATTAAAAATTCTTATAGAAACAGGATAAATGCAGTTGTTTTTTTCTGTAGAGACAGAAAATACACTAAAAATTACTAACAACACACTGTGCAGCTTTCCCTTTGTATTCCATGGGCCACAACAGGAAGCACAGTTATACTGATGTGGTTAAGAGCAATGCAGGATGGAGAAGGCCAGTGGAGGGAAAAAACACACCTCCCTCCACTTGTGAACACTATGTTCTGCTTCCTGCACACCTGCGAAAACTTATTAAAAACTTTGGTCATTTTATAAGGAAATATCATAATTTTGAGGGACCTTTGAGGCTCACATACAGCAAATTAATCCCCATTTTATGTCTGTCCCAATTTAATATTTCTAAAGGTGATGGATAATAAATCCTGCCAACTCTCTTTTTTTTAGGGCTATTCAGATACTAAATAAACCAGGAACTTTTTAAAATCCAATCTCACAAAAATCTGCTTTGCTTAACCTTCTCTCCTCCTTTAAAAAATAAGAAAGGCAGGATGTTCTTTTTTTGTTAATTAATTCACTTTAGACAATTCCTTAAATTTTCATTTTAATAAATTTTTGTGTGGGTGCATTAATTACTTTCAAAGATGCTTTACAACTGTTACCTATTAAAAGCCTTTGTTAGTGAATGAAAAAAAAATAGAAAAAATTTCCAGCATGCTCCCTCCCTTCTCCATTCTGAGCAGGTCCTTGCTATCAACTGCTGGAGTATGCTCGCTTTGCACCTAGAGCTATAATTATTTTGCTTTAATTTTACAAAACCTTTTGTTCCATTCCCACGAGCCCACCTGATCCTTATATTACACTCGCTCTATTAAAACACTCATGCAGAACAAAGCATGGCTGTACTGATTCATAAGTAACTTTTTTTCCTCAGTAAAATGCCACTGGCTAGGGTTTGGGACATAGTCCTGGGCTTCACCCTCCTCTGCCAGTTTTCATGTATTAGAGCAAAAAAAAATGTTGTTTCAGAGTGTTGTATTCTTCGCCAACATCCTTCTTTGCCCGCTGGTTTTGGTCTGCATTTTAAAAACTATTTTGTTATACTTCATTTTACTCTGCAGCAATAGAAGTGATACAATGTTGAGGATTTCTTTTATTCATATGGTTAAATTCTTTTTAAAATCACTTGCTTTTCCTTCTTTAATTTTCCTTCTCTCTCCTTACTCCACCCCTTTCCTTGAGATCTTGCAACACATGTTGGGTTTTGGCAGAAAAAAAATTGCAGTGACTCATCAAGAGAATTGCTTGTTTGCTCTGAGGAGCACCCTGAGGACCCTCTGGGCTGCACACGGAGCCCTTTGATCCTAGGAAATTTATTTCTTCCAGATGTTTTCCCCACAGCCACCTTTCTGCAATGTCCCTCTTCATTAATGTAGCATAAGAATAAACACTCAAGACCCACTGCTACAGTATACAGTTTTCCTGAATGGAGTGTGACAGGGTATTGACATTTGATTGAGCTGTTGGGATGTCCTTGCCTTAGGCACAATGATGGAGGAAGGTTAACACTGAGGAAGGCAGACTGGGTCTCCTTAGGCAAGTGTCCTTAGAATTAAGATGGAAATTATGTGAACCGTGTCAAAGAAAATATACAAATCTGCAGACCACTGCTCACGGGCCTAGTCTTACCTAATCCTATAAAGTATTAATACTTGGATCTGTCATATTACTTGTCCAGTTGTTCTATCTGAAGTAGTAAGTATAAAGAGTGGCCAGGAAAGTAAAGTCTTTGGACATCTCTTGTATTTTCTTGGCCTGGCTAAGGATGCTAGTAGACATGAGAAGGGAGAAAGGCAGGAAATGGAAGGTAGGTGCACAGGTAAAAATGATGTGCTGGACTGAATAATGCCCCTTCCCCACAATGGTGTCCATATCCTCATCCCTGAAACCTGTGAGCATTACCTTATATGGAAAAAAAAAAAAGGACTTTATAGATATAATTAAGTTAAGGATTTTGAGCTGGAGAAATTATCTAGATGGGCCCTAAATGTTATCACATGTAACCTTACAAGATGGAGATTTCACACAGACATGGGAGGACAACTCAGTGTGAGCATGGAGGCAGAGACTGAAGTGATGCAGCCACAAGCCAAGAAATGTTGTCAGTCATCAGAAGCTGCAAAAAGAAAGAACGTGCATTTTCCCCCAGAGCCTCCAGAAGAAATACATCTTGATTTGAGCCCAACAATACTAATTTTGGACTTCTGGCCTCCAGAATTTGAGAGAATAAATTTCTGATGTTTTAAGTCACCAACATTGTCATAATTTGTTCAAATAGCCATGGGGAAACGAAAACAGAGGGTAACTTCAAGACCCCACTGTTGGGCACATTCCTGAAATCACCAAAGTCTTGGGTTCAAGGAGGAGTGGAAAATAGGGTCCCAAGACTTTAAGTCAAAATTCTTTATAGGGATGCTAGAGTTCTTAAGACAACTCTTGATCTACAGCAAGTCATAAGTGAAAGTAAATAGGGCAAAAAGAGTACATGGGGGCATTTAACAGATTGTATGGATTGTGAATGTAAATGCTCCAATTTTCTAATACATATTTGCATATTTTATGAAGAAGGACAAGTCTATCATATTTTCCCTTTAAAATAAATGTTTATATATAATGTATTACCAGTCATTTTTCTCCCTAAATTGCCAGTACAGTGAATTTCAGTGACCCTTGCTTTGGCATGCATATACTATATTTGGCACATATATACTATACTATCAAAATGAACATCCTCTGTCAGCACTTGAGGTAACTTTCCTTTAGCTATTCAAAAGACAATAGATTTTTAAAGATTAACCCAGATCATTTGGTGCCTAAACCCAAGAATTTTTAAATATATGTATTAAAATAATAACTTAAATCTCGAAAAGTTCAATAGCAAAATGATTGTTGTGTGACCAAATCACCCAGTTTATCACTTTTTCTAGATCATCAGAAAAAATCTGTAGAAGCTGCATCATTAAAAAAGACAAGGAAGACGCCTCAGTTCTGGTGATTCTTTCAGCTATTGGGTTTTTCAACAACCAAATCATTAATCTTCATAATCAACATGACGTCTGTAGACCACTGATACAGATGAAGAAATAAAGTTCTGGAGGGCCTGAAGAGATTCTAGATCAATCAGCAAATGAGCAGAACTGAGAAAATTAAATAGAAATGCTGACTCTGTTCTCTAATACCTTTAAAAAGCAAATAGAGATTGAGTTCCCCTTTTGAGGATAACACTCCAAACACTGAATATGTAAAAGATTGTCATTATTTATTGCTACTTTCATATAGTTACCACAGAGCATTCATTGGACAATGGGCTTAAAAAGAGAAAGAAATCTAATTTTTAACAAAATAAGCAAATGATAATCTGATGATTAATACAACTATTGCACTGAAGAAATATATCCCAAGGCATTCAAACTACCAGGAGGCTAAAGAAACCAGTAGTATCCCCATGCACATACATTTGGGGAGGCAACAATAATGAGATTCTCAGTGCATTGCTGTTTTCCATTTGCTACCACTACTAGCTGTGTCCTGACCTGAGGCAGTTCAAGGTCTCAGGACTTCAGAGTTTCGTAATCTGGAGTGAAGTGCAATCAATACAAATTCCACTTTCATACTCCCATGTCTCATTGTTTTATTTGCTTTAACATTACGTACACCTTATCTTTGGAAGAAGAGAATGCATATCTTTGTTTTGAGTATAGTGCAGGTTTTCACAGTACCATATAACCACAATTGCTCTTCACTCACTTATTAAACCTCTGACAACACAGAAGGCAATTGTTAACATTCTCATTTATCAGCACCCCGCCTGTTTCTATACGATCCTAAAGAGCAGGCAATATATATATATTTTTTAAAATTTTAACTATTTCCCCTTAGCTCTACAATATCTAGTAAGTTCTTAAGGAGTAACTACTTGGCATATAACTCAAGGCACAGGTGTATGGATGGCCAAGATCAGTTGGGATTGGCCAATTTGGTTTTGCAAACTTTGTGATAAAACACTGAGGGCTGAAGAGATCAAACATGTAAGGATTTTTAAAAATCCTAATACAAAAGTACCTTAACTCCCTTAGCATTTATTATAATCCTGAAAGCTAATAATCTGTACTGCTCCATAACAAATATACTGTGCCATAACAAATACAGGAGGATGGGTTTAGTGTGATAGTTTGCTACAGTGGGGAAATGGTTGAGATGAATCGGGCTTTAAAAATCAAGAATCAAGGACATTTAGGAAGATATAAGATGCACTTGGGTAACTTTTAAAAGGACAAGGACTCATCTCTAGTATTTTAGTCATCATGTTCCTGGGACCTGAATTACTCAAAGTCCCAGATTATCAGTTACTTAGTATAAATTTTCCAATAAACACCCCTTGATTCTGTACTTAGATCTTCAAATTGGGTAGATTTATACAGCCCCTTGTACATAGGCAAATTACATACATACACAAAATAGTAAAGCTAATATGTTTTTCTTTGAAGCTGTTTAGTGAATTTAAAAAAATCCATAATGAAGAAAATCAGACTTTAAATTCTGGATAAAAATGTTCTACATCAATGACTGTCATGATGTGTCTTGGTTATAGATTAATGTATTTTTTTCCTTAATAAAATGGGATCTTCATCAAATATACAGATAGATCAGTCTTCCCATAGGGAACTTTAAGATCATCTAATCCAATGCCTCATTTTACAGATGAAGAAACAATATGTGAGTGTTTTAATAAATCCTATTTGAAGATTTGCATTGAGACAAAATGGCTGTTACATGAATAGAAAAGCAGAAAAAGACTTAACAGTAGAAGGTTAATGAAGGAGAGAGGAAAAAGAAAAGAGAAGGGGTTTTTCATGGAGTAGAGTACTAAGCAGAGAGTCATTCTTTAATATGCATCCAGGTCTTTGCTGGAGACTGGCTTATATATTACAAAGATGGTAGCATCCATTTTTTTAAAAGAATTGCTTAGATTATTAACATATAAACAGTGTAGACAGGTTTATCTCTTGGAATCACATGACTCCTCAAAAATAAGCAAGCATGATCCATATTTCTAACATCGTAACTCTTGATTCATTTATACTGTATATCACCACTCACTTCCCCAGCACATGCAAACTGAAGGGAAACACAAAGACGATGTTCAAAATCTATTTTAAAATAAAGATTATCCCATAAAAACAGAGAAAGGTGAATACTTTTTAGTGTTGTATAAGGATAAATTTTAATTTGGATACTTGCTACTGAGGAGTATGTAAACTTGTTAAAAGTGTAAACTCTGGAATCGGACTTCCTGGGACTGAATTTTGGCTTTGTCACCTACTTGATCTTGAGCAAGGAGCAAGTTTATTCCTCTGTGCCTCAGTTTTCTCACCAATAAAATTAGGATAACAGTAGCAACTATTTAAAAGAACTGTAGTGACTCTGGAATCACAGGTCTTTACATATAAATGAACAAGGACTGGCACATACTAATTACTCAATAAATAGCTGTTACTACTAATGTATACAAGGCTGTTAAACATTTTCAGGGGGTAAGAGTATTTTCATTAATAAGACTTGTTAAGTATTCTGTGTTTCAATGTGTTGCCTTACTTAATTTATGCCAATATTCCATCTCAGTATGAATAATGAAATAGTATGAGGAAAAGCCTCAGTTTACTTTGCTTAGATGTGTTTGAGACAGGGATTATCATCCTTTTGAAAGGAATAAGCTAAAAGGCTGCATTTGGTTCTGGCTTAAAGTAACTGAGAGGTGATTCTCAAAAGGAAAAGGACAAAATGAGGGAGCAGGGGAGGCTTAGCAGAATGCATATATCTTCTGATGTTGTGGGAGCATGAGAGAACACTCTCAGAAAAAAGTGAAGGTGCTGACTCTCTGACAAGTGAATGCCCCATTTATATGACCACAGTATCTTATGCATGTCTCAAAGCAATTAACCTTCTACTATGTAATTATCTGTTTACATTTTTTTCTTCGATTATACAGTGATCTGCTTGAGGACAAAAATTGTTCCATTTATTTTTGTTCAATAGTTGCTTAGTAAAATAGTCACTGAATGAATGACTTAACTAGTTAATTAACTAGTTAATACTATAACAGGAGAGCTAAAGCTCTCAGAGATATTCCGACTCAATGGAGGGAAGTGTTGAGGTAGAAGTGACCGGCTGTTATGGATCCCTGACCTCTGTACTAGAGACAAATGCTCTCAGTAAGCATAAAATACATTTGAAGTTTAAACTTCTATAAGTTTTGTAAATTTTTTTAACGATAACTTTCTTTTTTAAAAATTTCACAAGTATTTGAGAATCTACTATGTAGCACTTAACAAGTCATAGGAACTAAGCGCAACGTGTGGTACAAATATAATCAGACTGTCAAACCATGGCAAATGTCTGAAAGTAAGTTCAATAAAAGAGTCCTAGATAACGTGCTGTGGTAGATCAGAGAATAAGTAACTACTTATAGCTAGAAGAATCAAGATACTTTTAGTACGGGGGCTATATTTGAGCTCAATCTTGATAATAATTAATCTAAACGTGTGAAAATAGAGCATTATACTATTGCTCTGGAAACTGAATGATGCACAAATACATGTGAAAATATCTGTGAATGAATGACATAAACATCAAAGGCATTTCCAACTCAAAGTATTAATATATATGAAAAGCTGGCTATTAGCTGATGTATATGTCTCTGTAATGGCAATCAGCCAGTAAATAAAATAATAATAATGCCCCTTAGAAAATTCATCCATTAATGAATACATCCATTCATTCTTTCAACCTAATACAAGGACCTACTGCATATCAGATTTTGAACTATGCTGACTACACTGGATATCATGGTGGTTAAGACAGAATAGGCTCTCTGCCCAAGAAGTAGATAAAGACAATTAAATTAATAATTACAATATGATATATTCTATGTTAAGCAAAGAACTGGATGTTATGGGAAAACATACTTGTAAGCTATTTATACTTGAACTCATTCTAGAAATATGGCAGAACTATATTTGGGCAAATATAAAGTGCTAGTGGTTTTTATTGACATTGGATTTCATCTGATTTGGTGTTGCTAATCTACAGAGTAGACTGCCATATGTGGGTCTTACACACTGTTTGCTATTCAAAATCTTGTCTTTTGAAACTAATTATGGATACATCAAGGACAAATACGTTTGTTTTCTTAATCTCTTCAAGACTAAGCATGGCAGCATTTTTCCTACCTCGGTGTTTCTTTTTTCCCTTAAGGTACATCTTTTATTATAAATGACAGCAACCTCAAGAAGATGATGGTGACAATGTATGAAACAGAAAAAAATATGCTCTCTTTTGTGAGATTATATCTACAGGCCTCAGAAAAGTAACATCTAGTTTAGACTGTTAAATTGAACAAACACAAAACAGAAGTCAGAGGAAGTAGTTATAGGCAACACCAATTCTTATTATATAAATCTTATCAAAGGTTTGAGTTGGTCTCTTTGTTTGTGATTCTTCTTCAAATTCAAGTTATAACCTATACCTTATAATAAATATTTCCCCCAAAGTTGTCATCCATACAGTGGGTCTGCCTTAGAAACCAAAACGCAGGAGGAGGAACAAGATGACGGAGGAGTAGCAGACCTAAATTTCATTTGGTCCCAGGAATTCAGCTAGATAGGGATCAAACCATTCTGAACACCTACGAACCCAAAAGGAGATCGAAGAAAAGAATAGCAGCAACTATCTGAACAGAAAAGCAACCACTTTCTGGAAAGTAGGACATGGGAGAAGTGAATCTGAGGTGATATTCGGGAGGAGAGATGGTGGGGGAGGGGGCCTCCGTTGGCCGCTTCTGGCAAGTGATAGAGCAGCAGAGCAAAAATCGTAACTTTTAGAAGTCGGCTCTGCTGAAGGATGTTGCTCCAGTGGCTAAGTGGGGCGGGGGGGGGGGTGGAACCCTCACTGAGACAGTGTGGTCTCAGGACCCTCGGGGTCACAGAAAGACCGGGGATGCCCGAGTGTGGCAGAGCTCCCAGGTATCGAAGCAGGGAAGCTGGCTGCAAAGACAGAGCCGGGAGTGGGCTCTCAGCTCAGAGTTGCCATAAACCGTGATCTGTGGCACAGTCGGGCCACTGCTCTTCCAGCAGGGACCCAACAAGCAGCAGATTCGGGGAGACTCCCCTTCCTCCCCCAGGAGAAGCAGCACAGGAGCACACTGCAGGGATCTGCTGGGTTTGGAGACTCCAAACGGGATCGTGTGCCAGAGATAGAAATGCTTGGTCACAGGCCGGGTGAGCACGGAGTGTGGCCGGAGACCGGGGAGCCAGGAGTGATTGACTGCTTTTCTCTGGGGGCACACTGAGGAGTGGGGCCCCAAGTTCTCAGCTCCTCCGGGGCAGAGATTGGGAGGCCACCATTTTCACTCTCATCCTCCAAAGCTGTACGGAAAGCTTGCAGGGAACAAAAGCTACCAAGAGCAAACCCGAGCAGATTAGTTAGCCCGACCAGCAAGGGCGGGGCAATTCTGCTTCTGGCAAAGACATGTGACAACCACTGCAACAGGCCCCTCCCACAGAAGATCAGCAAGAACAGCCAGCCAAGACCAAGTTTACCAATCAATGAGAACAGCAGAACTCCAGCCATGGTTTTTTTCCCCAATATTCTTTAGTCTTTGAAAGTTAATTTTTAAATTTTATTTTTTTCTATTTTTTTTAATTTTTCTTTTTCCCTTTTGTAACCAACATCTTATCAATTCCTTTTTTTAAAATCTTTTTTAATTTTCAATTTTAGAGTCATATTCTATCCCTTCATTGTAGTTAACCTTATTTTTTGTATATATATAAGTTTTTCTCTCTTTAAAATTTTGGGATTCAGTTTCTTCTAACAGACCAAAATATGCCCTAAATGTCTAGTGTATGGCTTTGTTCTAGTCTCCTGTCTGATCACATTCTCTCCCTTTTTTTTTTTTTTTAATTTTTCTTCTTTCTTTTTACAACCAACTTCTTATCTTACCAATTCCTTTTATAAAATCTTTTGTAATTTTCATCTTTACGGTCATATATCATCTCTTCATTGTATCTACCCTTATTTTTGTGCATATATAAATTTTTATTTCTTTAAAATTTTGGGAGGCAGTTTCATCTAACAGGCCAAAATACGCTCAGAATCTAGTGTGTGGCTCTGATCTATACACCGGCCTGATCATATTTTTTTTTTCTTTCCCTTTTTATTTCCCCTGGTTTTGGGTCTCTTCTGATTTGCTTAGTGTATATTTTTCTGGGGTTGTTGTTACCCTTTTAGCATTTTGTTCTCTCATTCATCTATCTTCCTCTGGACAAAATGACAAGATGGAAAAAATCACCTCAAAATAAAGAACAAGAGGCAGTACCAACTGCCAGGGACCTAATCAATACGGACATTAGTAAGATGTCGGAACTAGAGTTCAGAATGACGTTTATAAAGATACTAGCTGGGCTTGAAAAAAGCATGGAAGATACTAGAGAATCCTTTCTGGAGAAATAAAAGAACTAAAATCTAACCAAGTTGATATCAAAAAGGTTATTAATGAGATGCAATCAAAAATGGAGGCTCTAACTGGTAGGATAAATGAGGCAGAAGACAGAATTAGTGATATAGAAGACCAAATGATGGAGAATAAAGAAGCTGAGAAAAAGAGAGATAGAAAACTAATGGATCATGAGGGCAGAATTCGAGAGAAAAGTGATATCATAAGAAGAAACAATATTAGAATAATTGGGATCCCAGAAGAAGAAGAAAGAGAGAGAAGGACAGAAGGTATATTAGAGCAAATTATAGTGGAGAACTTGCTTAATTTGGGAAGGAAACAGGCATCAAAATCCAGGAGGCACAGAGAACCCTCTCAAAATCAATAAAAATAGGTCAACACCCTGACATCTAATAGTAAAACTTACAAGTCTCAGAGACAAAGAGAAAATCCTGAAAGTGGCTCGGGACAAGAGGTCTGTAGCCTACAATGGTAGAAACATTAAATTGGCAGCAGACCTATCCACAGAGACCTGGCAGGCCAGAAAGGACTGGCATGATATATTCAGAGCACTAAATGAGAAAAATATGCAGCCAAGAATACTATATCCCGCTAGGCTGTCACTGAAAATAGATAGAGAGGTTAAAAGCTTCCAGGACAAACAAAAACTAAAACAATTTGTGAACACCAAACCAGCCCTACAAGAAATATTGAAAGGGGTCCTCTAAGCAAAGAGAGAGTCTAAAAGTAACATAGACCAGAAAGGAATAGAGACAACATACAGTAACAGTCATCTTATAGGCAATACGATCGCACTAAATTCATATCTTTCAATAGTTACCCTGAATGTAAATGGGCTAAATGCCCCAATCAAAAGACAAAGTATATCAGATTGGATAAAAAAAAATAAGACCCATTGATATGCTGCCTGCAGGAGACTAATTTTAGACCCAAAGACACCCCCAGATTGAAAGTGAAGGGGTGGAAAACCATTTACCATGCTAACGGACATCAAAAGAAAGCTGGGGTGGCAATAGTTATATCAGACAAATTAGACTTTAAACCAAATACTATAATAAGAGATGAGGAAGGACACTATATCCTACTTAAAGGGTCTATCCACAATAAGTTCTAACAATTGTAAATATCTATGCCCCAACAAGGGAGCAGCCAATTATATAAACCAATTAATAACAAAATCAAAGAAACACATTGACAATAATACAATAATAGTGGGGACTTTAATACCCCCCTCACTGAAATGAACAGATATCTAAGCAAAAGATCAACAAGGAAATAAAGGTTTTAAATGACACACTGACCAGATGGACTTCATAGATATATTCAGAACATTCCATCCCAAAGCAACAGAATACACATTCTTCTCTAGTGCCCATGGAACATTCTCCAGAATAGATCACATCCTAGGACACAAATCAGGTCTCAACTGGTACTAAAAGATTGGGATCATTCCCTGCATCTTTTCGGACCACAGTGCTTTGAAACTAGAACTCAGTCACAAGTAGAAAGTCGGAAAGAACTCAAACACATGAAGGCTAAGGAGCATCCTACTAGAGAATGAATGGGTCAACCAGGAATTTAAAGAAGAATTAAAAAAATTCATGGAGACCAATGAAAATGAAAACACAACTGTCCAAAATCTTTGGGATGCAGCAAAGGCGGTCCTAAGAGGAGAGTACATAGCAATACAAGCCTTTCTCAAGAAACAAGAAAGGTCTCAAATACACAACCTAACCCTACACCTAAAGGAGCTGGAGAAAGAACAGCAAATAAAGCCTAAACCCAGCAGGAGAAGAGAAATAATAAAGATCAGAGCAGAAATCAATGAAATAGAAACCAAAAGAACAGTAGAAGAGATCAACAAAACTAGGAGCTGGTTCTTTGAAAGAATTAACAAGATTGATAACCCCCTGGCCAGACTTACCAGAAAGAAAAGAGAAACGGCCCAAATAAATAAAATCATGAATGAAAGAGGAGAGATCACAACCAACACCAAAGAAATACAAACAATTACAAGAACATATTATGAGCAACTATATGCCAGCAAATTAGGTAATCTGGAAGAAATGGATGCATTCCTAGAGATGTATGAACTACCAAAACTGAACCAGGATGAAATAGAAAACCTGAACAGACCTATAACCACTAAGGAAATTAAAACAGTCATCAAAAATCTCCCAACAAACAAAAGCCCAGGGCCAGATGGCTTCCCAGGGTAATTCTACCAAACATTTAAAGAAGAATTAATACCTATTCCTCTGAAACTGTTCCAAAAAATAGAAATGGAAGGAAAACTTCCAAATGCATTTTATGAGGCCACCATTACCTTGACCCCAAAACCAGACAAAGACCCCATCAAAAAGGAGAATTGCAGACCAATATCCCTGATGAACATGCATGCAAAAACTCTCACCAAAATACTAGCCAATAGGATCCAACAGTACATTAAAAGTACATTAATTCACCATGACCAACTGGGATTTATTCCTGGGCTGCAAGGCTGATTCAACATCTGCAAGTCAATCAGTGTGATACAATAAATTAATAAAAGAAAGAACAAGAACCATATGATCCTCTCAATAGATGCAGAAAAAGCACTTGACAAAGTACAGCATCCTTTCATGATTAAAACTCTTCAGAGTATCGAGATAGAGGGTACATACCTCAATATCATAAAAGCCATCTATGAAAAACCGACAGCGAATATCATTCTCAATGGCGAAAAACTGAGAGCTTTTCCCCTAAGGTCCGGAACACGGCAGGGATGTCCACTATTACTGCTATTCAACATAGTATTAGAAGTCCTAGCCACAGCAATCAGACAACAAAAAGAAATCAAAGGCATCCAAATCAGCAAAGAAGAAGTCAAACTCTCACTCTTTGCAGATGATATGATACTTTATGTGGAAAACCCAAAAGACTCCACCCCAAAACTGCTAGAACTCATACAGGAATTCAGTAAAGTGGCAGGATATAAAATCAACGCACAGAAATCAGTGGCATTCCTATACACCAACAACAAGACAGAAGAAAGAGAAATTAAGGAGTCGATCCCATTTACAATTGCACCCAAAACCATAAGATACCTAGGAATAAATCTAACCAAAGAGGCAAGGAATCTGTACTCAGAAAACTATAAAATACTCATGAAAGAAATTGAGGAAGACACAAAGAAATGGAAAACGTTCCATGCTCATGGACTGAAAGAAAAAATATTCTGAAGATGTCAATGCTACCTAGAGCACTCTACACATTTAATGCAATCCCTATCAAAATACTATCAACTCTTTTCAAAGAAATGGAACAAATTACCCTAAAATTCGTATGGAACCAGAAAAGACCCCGAATAGCCAGAGGAATGCTGAAAAAGCAAAGCAAAGCTGGTGGCATCACAATTCTGGACTTCAAGCTCTATTACAAAGCTGCCATCATCAAGACAGTATGGTACTGGCACAAAAACAGACACATCGATCAATGGAACAGAATAGAGAGCCCAGAGATGGACCCTCAACTGTATGGTCAACTAATCTTCAACAAAGTAGGAAAGAATGTCCAATGGAAAAAAGACAGTCTCTTCAACAAATGGTGTTGAGAAAACTGGACAGCCACATGCAGAAGAATGAAACTGGGCCATTTCCTTACACCACACACAAAAATAGACTCCAAATGGTTGAAAGACCTAAATGTGAGACAGGAGTCCATCAAAATCCTAAAGGAGAACACAGGCAGCAACCTCTTCGACCTCAGCCGCAGCAACTTCTTCCTAGAAACATCACCAAAGGCAAGGGAAGCAAGGGCAAAAATGAACTATTGGGATTTCATCAAGGTAAAAAGTTTTTGCACAGAAAATGAAACAGTCAACAAAACTGAAAGACAACTGACAGAATGGGAGAAGACACTTGCAAATGACATATCAGATAAAGGGCTAATATCCAAAATCTATAAAGAACTTATCAAACTCAACACCCAAAGAACAAATAATCCAATAAACAAATGGACAGAAGGCATGAACAGACATTTCTGCAAAGAAGATAGACAAATGGCCAACAGACACATTAAAAAGTGTTCAACATCACTCGGCATCAGGGTAATCCAAATCAAAACCTCAATGAGATACCACCTCACACCAGTCAGAATGGCTAAAATTAACAAGTCAGGAAATGACAGATGTTGGCGGGAATGCGGAGAAAGGGGAACCCTCCTACACTGTTCTGGTGCAGCCACTCTGGAAAACAGTACGGAGGTTCCTCAAAAAGTTGAAAATAGAGCTGCCATATGCCCCAGCAATTGCACTACTGGGTATTTACCCCAAACATACAAATGTAGTGATCTGAAGGGGTAATGTGCACCCCAACGTTTATAGCAGCAATGTCTATAACAGCCAAACTATGGAAAGAGCCAAGATGTCCATCAACAGATGAATGGATAAAGAAGACACACACACACACACACACACACACACACACACACACACACACAATGGAATATCATACAGCCATCAAAAAAACCGAACTCTTGCAATTTGCAATGACGTGGATGGAACTAGAGGTTATTATGCTAAGCGAAATTCGTCAATCAGAGAAAGACAAGTATCATATGATCTCACTGATATGAGGAATTTGAGAAAGAAGACAGAGGATCATAGGGGAAGTGAGGAAAAAATGAAACAAGATAAAACCAGAGAGGGAGACAAACCATCAGAGACTCTTAATCTCAGGAAACACACTGAGGGTTGCTGGAGTGGTAGGGGGTGGGAGGGATGGGGTGGCTGGGTGATGGACATTGGGGAGGGTAGATGCTATGGTGAGCACTGTGAATTGTGTAAGACTGTTGAATCACAGACCTGTACCTCTGAAACAAATAACACATTATATGTTAAAATATATATATATAGTAGGAAGGGGAAAATGAAGTGGGGGGGGGGAATCGGAGAGGAAGATGAACCATGAGAGACTATGGACTCTGAGAAACAATCTGAGAGTTTTAGAGGGGATAGTGGGTGGGGGGATGGGTTAGCCTGGTGATGGGTATTAAAGAGGGCATGTACTGCATGGAGCACTGGTGTTACAAACAAACAATGAATCATGGAACACTACATCAAAAACTAATGATGTAATGTATGCTGACTAACATAACATAATAAAATAAAATAAAATAAAAAAAGAAACCAGAACTCAAGATTTACTAAAGCAGACAACATGTGGTCTTTCTTCATTTCAACTTTAGGAAGGAAGAAAACTGCCCCCCCTTTTTTTTGCATGAAAAAGTATACTTAACTAGAGCTGCCACGGGCTGGGGGACTAACATGGTAAAATACTAAATGATCTAGTACGTAGGGCATTTATCTCACTGGATTTCATCTAGTTCAGCATCATGGCTTTGTAGTCTAAGCAGCAGATGAAAAGCATCAATAAGCTGGGCAAATAATGTTTTATGTGAACAGCACAGAAAAGAATGAATAGAAATACAACACTTCACCATTGCACTGGATACAATTAAATATGATTATTTAAAAAAAGAGAATAACAACAGCAGCCGACCCTCTGCTCCATCATTGAAAGAAACGTTACCAGTTCAAGTAGTCTTAAATATGGTGAAAATGTCCACAGGACATGCAGGATGAGAGAGCAAAAAAGTCTCACTCTCATCTATTGGGCTCAGGGCCAGTGTGCTGTGTGGCTGTCATTTAACTGTTCTGTATTTAAGTTTTCCCATCAATCCTATATATTATGTATGCATGTTCATATTTTAGAAGTTCATAATTTTTTGGATTAACTTGTGGAGCTATTGTAAAGGATGAACAAATCATGCAGTAAGAATGAGAAATGCCAATTCTTCCCCAGATGGGAGATGGAATATCCTCACTCCTCTAATAAGAAAATGAAAGATAGGATCAAATGTGGATTAGTCCCTTCTTTTAAGGATTGCCTACTAATTAAATACATTGACACTGATTGTCACAATAACAATTATTGAGCAATAACCATGTGCAAGGCACTATTGCAATCATTTCACATATATTATCTCATTTCATGATCACAACAACACTATATTACAGATAAGGAAACTGAGGCAAAGAAAAGTTAAGTAACTTGCTGAAGATCAACAGGCTAGTAAAAAGTGGAGTTAGGAAACAAACCAGACATTCCAGAGTCCATACAACATTAGGATATTTGGACTCAAAGAGATGAATGGGGTCTCACCAATACCTTGGGAACATTATTGAGCTTTTCTGGGCTTTAGGTACTTCATCTAGAATAGGGGTGGGTGCATGTTTTCTATAAGGAGCCAGATCATAAATATTTTAAGCTTTGTGGGTCAAGGGGCAAAATCAGGAATGTTCTATTATATTGGTACTTATATAACAAGAAAACAAAGCACGTTATATTTTTAAAAATTATTTCATTTAGAAATATTTCAGTTAAAAATTTAATTTTAAGTAGTTATGTAACATAAATCAATTGTTATTTTATTAATAAAATTTAAAATATAATAATTAAATACATAAATATTTTTTGCCATGAGGTCTACTAGTGATAATAGAATTCTTTTTTTTAAAGGATAACATTTTGCTTAATTGGAGTTCAAAAACAGCATCCCTACATGAAATCAGTTGCAAATGTTCATTTGTAAAAACCATTCTTACCTCACAGGCCATACACAAACAAGCAGCAAGCTGGATTTGGCTTATTTCTAGACCAACCCCTGGTCTAGAAAACAAAGTCACTGTACAGATTATTTCTCAGAACTCTTCCAACTTCAAGATTTTATAGTACTATCTTACTTTAAAAGCATAATAATTTTGATTTTCAGTGCCTTCAGTACATTTCGATAAAAAGTGAAATCTATAAATCCTATCTATACTCTATATGTTCTAATAATTAAGTGGATAGATGAATGCAACTGTAGCATCAAATATTTGTATCTGCCTTGAAGATTATTGTTGTCTTAATTTACTCAGGACAATTTAGATTTCACTGCATTTCCACATTTCTTTTGAAAAGGCATTTGAGTGGTATGTTAGAGGCAGGGAGAAAATCAGCTTAGCCTTACAGAGAAACAAGAAAAGAGTAAATACAACATACAGATAGTTTCCCTACTGAAGGGAATCTCCATATGATTTAATTCTGTGTTTCTATACTAATATTTGGTATCTTAAACTAATAATCTAAATTCATACTTCACATGAATTCGTGCTGGATTTGCCAACTGTGGTTGTTATGTTGTTTTATTATTATTATGTTGTTGTTCGTGTTGTTATCACTACTATTATTGAAACTCCTATGGTTAGTCACGTGAATTTCCCAAGAAGCTTCTAGGTTCCTTGTCAGTTTTCATAGGAGGTAGTAAAAACAGATGGCTTCCAACATACACAGAATCTTTTCAACACAAACTAAAAGAAGTAGAGATTTCTTGGCCTTACTAAGAGCAAAAATATCAAGAACTTACTTTCACACATTCATTTAGTCTCAACTGCATATTTAAAAAAAATTAAAAGGTCAATCTATGATACTTGAGGTCAAATGTCACATGATTTGTCAATCATTGAAGGCGTAAATGAGCACTTCTGTAATAATCAACATAACAGAAAATTAACAATTCTGGAAGACTTATTAGAAACTTATAGATGGAGTAAGTTTTTGGTGTCTGGTTCCTGATTGACTAAAAGATCTATAAAATGGTGCTATCATGCAAATTTTTTGATGGTCCCAACTAAGGTTGGTCCCAGTAAAACTGTTAAGTGTTCAAAAAACTTCACTTACTTTAAATTCACTTTTATATTTTCCCCAAATACAACATTTTATTTTCCCAGGTAAAATGAATCAACAAATCAATTAATGCTATTTTGTATATATTTTCTAATGGCTCTTGCAAGGCAACATTTTTCATTTTGACAGGGGCTTTTTTAACTTAAAAAAGCTTTTATTTGAAACTGTCCCTCCCCCCATAAACATACAAAAGATAAAGTTTTAAAAAAATACAAACAATCCCACTACTTAAAAATAAATTTTAACAAGAAGCAAAAGAATCTCCTTCTGTACCTTCTATCTTTCTCAGTCACCACTTAAGATAACCAGTTTGGAATATACTCTTCCCGTATCTTTCAGACAGTTGTATTTCACTCTGTATCGAAGTTAAGATAAGAAAATTACCTATACTAACCTACAACTTCCTATTTACACTTAAAATATGTTATGCAAATCTCTTCAGAGCAAAATATATGGATCCATTTTATGCTTTATAATAGTTTGATATAGCTTAATATAACAATATTTTCAACCATTTATCTCTTGATGGAAATCGAATATGCTTTGAAATGTTTGCTATTATGAATAAAGCTACAAGGAAAACTGTGATGTATGTGCAAGTATTTCTTACGGAAAGATTACTACAAGTGGATGACTGGGTCTTAAGATACATTCATTTGAGAAACTTTTTTTGACAGTGGTCATTATTTTATTAACAAAATTGCTTGGTATTTTAAATGTTTAAAGAATCCACTGTCAAAAAAACTCTCCTGATTTCCCTCCTACCTTACCTATCACCTGGGCTCCAGAGCCCATTTGACAGGTGATAGGTTAAGGTCAGACTTGAGGTAAATATCTGGTATCAACGGCATATAGAGAATGTTTAAATCTACTGGATTGGATGGGCTCATCTGGGGTGTATAATGGAGAAGAGGAGGATCTAACACAAGAGATTGACAAATCAGTAAGGTAGGAGGGAAATCAGGAGAGTGTGAAGTCACAGAAGCCAAGGGTAGATATCATCACACACGCACACACACACACACACGCACCTGCACACAAAAGGAATAGATCACATTTTGAAATGCTTCTGAAAGGTTGAATAACATGAGAACAGGCCTCTATATCAGGGTACAGACAATGTCCTGCCGCAAGGAATAAGAAACAAATTAGTTAATTATGCTACATTATGATAGAAAGTATTTGTTAAGAACAGTAAAAATGTTGCCTTTCTTGTCATCTGTGGTAGCTAGATGTAAATCCTGGAAAGACACAATGTTAGTTCTTTATTTTTAAGCTGGAGAGAACTTTATGGGCAAGGAAATAAATTTGGAGAGGGGAAATACCTTGCCTCAACAACTAAGCTACAAAGTGGCAGAAGTGGAGGGGAGATGCAGGTCTTCTAATTCCCAGAACAGAGCTCTTCTCAAAAAGAAAATGTGTGCTCATTAACATAAATATGTTTTCATTTTTCCAAAATGTTATTTTAAAGTAGAGACTAAGGCCCATTCAACACCTGATGTGCTGATCTTGAAGAATTTTATTTCAGGGCGCCTGGGTGGCTCAGATGGTTAAGCGTCTGCCTTCAGCTCATGTCATGATCTCAGGGTACTGGGATTGAGTCCCGCATTGGGCTCCCTGCTCCTTGGGAGCCTGCTTCTCCCTCTGCCTCTCTCTCTCTCTCTCTCTGTCTCTCATGAATAAATAAATAAAAAAAGAATTTTAAAAAATAAAAAAATTAAATTAAAAAAATAATTTTATTTCAGGAACCACATTCTTAAATATAATTTGTCTCAACATTAGAAGTACAAACAGAACTATAATTTGCTTTTTTTTTCAGATTGCCCTTTCCTGTTGTATCATATATTATTCACCTAACTGGCCAAGATATAGCAAACATTCAAAAAACATGTACTGAATGAGTAAAGTAATTTTCAATTGCCTCATAGTTAGCATTTATATAGGTACATACACTATTTTAGACTATGTTAGAATTTAGATATAAAGAGGCATATTTTTAGATCTTCAAGAAAGAAACTTCTGAAAAATTAAATGAATGCACAATCATAGGGAAAAATAGCAATTCTAGGAAGAGTAGGAGAAAAGTAACAGTATCAGAAATCTAAAAATAATAGACCATACTTTCCTTTCCTGCGGGAAGAAAGTACATAGGAATAGAGTATCTCTAAAAATAGGAGTCAGGAAAGATTATGACCCCAGAATCACATTGTCATTTATAGCTTTAAAATATGTAGTCAAAATGAAAAAAGTGTTTCCATTCCACATCTATTACAATGACTAAGATAATAAAAATACTGACAATACCAAGTGTTATCATGGTTGTGGAGCAACTGGAACTCTTATCTATTTCTGATGGGAATACAAAATGATATAGCCACTTAGAAAAACAGTTTGGCAGTTTCTTATAAAATTAAATACACATATATCACCTGACCTAACAAACTGACTCCTGGGTATTTACCCTAGAAAGTGAAAATTTATGTCTGCACAAAATCCTGTAGACAAATGTTTATAGCAATTCTATGATAATTGCCCTCAAATGAGACAAAGTAAAAAACAAACAACTGAAAGTTTTTCAGTGGGTGAATGGATAAGCAGTCTGGTACAACCATACAAGGGAATGCTACTCAGCAATAAAAAGAAACAAACCATTAATACATGCAACAACATGGATGACTCTTAAATGCAATATGCTGAGTGAAAGAAGCCAGTCTCAAAAGGTTACATGCTATATAACTCCATTTATGTGAATGACAATTCTCAGAAAGACAAAACTATAGTGATAAAGGCGAGATCAGTGATTGCAGGAGTTGGTGGTTGGTGGGGGGGGGGGGGATAAAGAGCATAAAGAAGTTCTTTGAGGTAATGGAACAGCTCTGTATCCTGACAGTGATGGCAGCTGTGACACAAAGCTATACATGTATTAAAATTCATAGAATTGTAAACCAAGAAATGTGTAAAAGTTAACAAAAATAGTCAACATTTTCAGGAGAAAAAAAGAAGAAACTGGCGTACATACTGAATTATTGGAAAATAAGGAATATTTTAAAACTATAGACTTAAACAAAGTGATGGCTTCTCCTAAAAAGAAAATAATTTGGTAAGAGATAGTATTGTTGGTGAAAAGAAACCTGCAGCTCTGCCTCTCCCATCAGTTAACAAAAATGAGAATTCTAGTACAGCTCCAAGCATTTAATAATAATCCTATTTATTTAGAATTTAGTCTCTGTAGTTTATTACAGTCATTACTGCTTATGAATCAAGGATAATACCAGCACTTGAATATCATACATATGACAGGCCTCAATAGCAAAGTAAAGACTATTACTTAAACTAATAAATTATTATATTTCATAGAGCCCTAATGAATCTGTAAATAGACTACTGATTTCTTTTTTTAAAGATTTTATTTATTTATTTGAGAGAGAGAGAGAGCATGAGAGGTGGGGAGGATCAGAGGGAGAAGCAGACTCCCAGCTGAGCAGGGATCCCGATGTGGGGCTCGATCCTGGGACTCCAGGATCATGACTTGAACTGAAGGCAGACACTTAATTGCCTGAGCCACCCAGGAGCCCCTAGGAAACTCATTTCAGTTGTGCCTCTGAACTCAACTCAGTAACTACAATCCATTTTTACTGAAATATCATAAAAGTTATTAAATGTACATTCCATTTATTTATTTATTTATTTTTATTCCTTCTGTTTTATTTAGTGGTAATATGTATATAACAAAACTGACCATTTTAACCACTTGTAGGTATACAGTTTAGTGGCATTAAGTACATTCACATTGTTGTGCAACCATCACCACCATCCATCCCCAGACTGTTTTAATCTCTCAAAATGAAACTCTGTACCCATTAAATAATAACTCCCCACTCTTCCCTCCTTCTAGCCCCTGGTAACCTCTATTTTACTTTCTTTCTGTGTGAATCTGACTATTCCAGGTACCTCATATAAATGGAATCATCCAGCATTTGCCTCTTTGTATCTGGCTTATTTCACTTAGCATCATGTCTTCAAGGTTTATCCATAGTTGTAGCATGTGTCAGAATGTCATTTCTTTTTAAGGCTGAATACTATTCTGTTGTATTTATATGCCACATTTTGTTTATCCATTCACCTGCCAATGGTCACTTGAGTTGTTTCCACCTTCTGACTATCAAAAAGGTACATCCCTTTGACATTGTTGTCAGCCATCGTTTCTCTGCCCCACCAAATCAGACTCAAGGCATATTCTGATATCCTTGAGCAATGCAAGACATTTCATTTACAATAGTCAGGTTTAAAGAGAACTTTTAAAATTTGGTCAGCTATACTTAGTTTCTAACTAATAATTATGGTAATAGCAATTCTATGTTTATCAAATATTTGTTCAAGTTTGGTCATTAGCTTAATGTGTGTGTGACATGCATGTCTGTGAGATGCCTACAGCTGTATTATGCATAATGTTAAAGCTTTATTATTGTCTGGTTAGGAAGGTAGTCATTATCTAGAAAAACAGTTTTCTAGAGTGAAGCAGCAGGTTAAACCAAACCTAAACTGAAAATTTTGAGATGAAATTAGAGTTTCATCCCTTTAAGGTATAACTTGCTGCTAAACTCCACCTTTGACAAATGAAAACAAAATATCTGGGGTGGGGCCAATGCATTGTTTTTGTTTTGTTTTATGTTTCATTTTTTGATGTTTGTGTGTGTGTGTGTGTGTGTGTATGTGTGTCTGTTTTTTACTTTATAAGTGATTTTAATATGCAGCCAGGATTAGGAACCTCTGAGCTAAAGAAAGAGATCCCAAGTTAGGGAGAGCTAAGAGTAATCAAGTGAAAGCACCTGTAAAAAGGAGTTGGGGTCTGCAGCAACAAAATGAAGGGAGGAGAAATTCAGAATTGTAAATGGCAGAAGAATCACTCAAACAGGGAGAAATTAAGTAGCCTTTTAGTTAAAAACAGAAGAGCAGGAGAGGTGTCAATTATAAGAATAATTAACATTTAGGTTCTAACTAGGCTAACATCTAACATCTAGGCTCTAAAGAGCTCCAGGACCTAATCTAGAACTTAAGCCATGAAAATGGCCTGAGAAAGTCATAAGGTGAGAACAAGTTAAATGGGTAAATATTTAGAGGAACAGATTATAGAGTTTTGGAAATATCAACTTTCTTGATTGTATACATTTGTATTGTATACAATTGTGTACAGTTTTTGTTCCATTTAAATGTTTGTACTAACTAAACTTTATAGGTGTTACATGAAGTAATTTATCATCTAAATAAATATTTATTTTATACACAAAAGCGTAGTTGGAATTTATCCATTGATCTACCTTGCTTCTTTGGGCTACTCACAGGTGAAGTGGTAAGAGTCCTCTTTGTGCTACACTAATCCATTACCAGTAATTAGATAATGAGTCATCTCCCTCACAACCTTCTTCCCTCAATCATTCCACCAGAGCTGAAGGGTTACTTGAGCATTAAAAATGACCAGAACATTTCACGACAATAGCAGTCTATAAAAAATTTTCAGCAACAATATCATGTCACTCAAACTTGAGGTGAAATCTCTTCATTATAAGATGTACCACTATTAAAATTAACATTGATCAAAGCAAAGAAACAAAATGACAAGGAAGGATATCCCAACAGCACCTTTCCTTTTCTTTTCTCTCTCTCTCTCTCTCTCTCTCTCTCTCTGTGTGTGTGTGTGTGTGTGTGTGTGTGAGACATTTTTGGAAAATGAAAAGAATGGAAAAGAAATGAATAATGACCTCTCAGAAATGAACACTAACATGTTTTGTGTCTTGCTTTTTTTCCCCACTTAAACATTATATAAGCATTTCTTGTCTCATTAAACTCTCTTCATAAACACTGTTTTTCTAATCACACCTCTATTACCTGACATCTTTCTAGCTAGAGTTACTGTTCTCACCAGACTATTGGGGCACAGGTAGGAGTCACATAACAGACAAGAATCCACATTCTTTGTATAAATCCCTTGAACTGGGGCCCTACACCTTTGGGCAAGCTTTCCAGGACCAGCTGCTTATTGACTTCTTCAGCTCCCTGGCATTAGAAGCAACAAATATAATTGCAAACATAGTCGAGAGATCTCACCACACCTGTAAATGGTTTACTCTGAGTCAGCACTCTCTAAATGGAAGGAGAAGACAGCTGGCTGGTTGGAAGTGCCAAGCAGAGCCAGCCCACCCAGGGTTGGACCCATGAAGGACCATGGAAGATTTGTGCAGATGTAAAGAAATGGCTGGAGTGTCAAAATACATTTTGTTTTATTTTTTTCATGCTTCCTAATCTCCGAACCAAGCACCTTCTTCCACTCTCCACCTGCTCTCATTTTTATTTGGGAGGAGGGATTCTCTCTGTCTCTCTCTCTCTGTCTCTCTCTGTGTGTCTCTCTCTCTTTCCCCACCCTTCATTCCTCTCTCTCTTTCTCTCCATTCCTCCCTCTCTCTCCCTCCCTTTTTTGTAAAGCCTCTATCATAACTAGCTATAACATGAAGTAAAGTACGCCTGTGTATCATTAGTTGTGGTTATCATATTACAACTTTTCTGTGTTTTAAATTTAGCTCATGGTGCCTTTGTTCTCTATCTGTAAAAGGTCAGTCATTGTCAGCATTACTCTGTGATGGGATGTAGAATGTACTGACTCTGGGAAATATAGTATCTCAGAATATACAGTCCTCTCTTGCCTGGTTCCAGTTCAGATATACTGCCCAACTCACAGGCTCAAATCTATTTATGTACATTCTAAAGGGGGCCTTCGGTGCTTATCTTTAACCTAAGGCTTCTGGGTCTGCCCCTTTGATTACTTATAACTCCTGTGAAGTTTCTGTTGGGAATAGAGTCCTGAAACCTTATCTTGCAGAGGTGTTTTTCTTTTCTTTTCTCTCTCTATCCTTCCTCCCTTCCTCCTTCCTTCCTTCCTTCCTTCCTTCCTTCCTTCCTTCCTTCCTTCCTTCCTTCCTTCCTTCCTTCCTTCCTCCCTTCCTCCCTCCCTCCCTCTCTTTCCTTTTCTTTCTTTCTTGCTTGCTTTCTTTCCTTCCCTTTCCTCTTCTCTTCTCTTCTCTTCTCTCTTCTCTTCTCTTCTATTTCTTGTCCTCCTCAGTGAGTGAAAGAAGCCTGAAAGTCTAGTGAGATTATCATCAGAAAGGGAAGAAAAAGACAGACCCAGCAAGGAGTTGGGAAGTGAGCAGAAAAGTTAGTTGACCTGGGCCAAGGAGGGTTAGTGAGAGCTCTTGAAGAGGAGAGAAAGGCAGCAGGAACTTCAGGGCAGCTATTGTGAGAGATGTATTGTAGATAACAGAGATGGCAAAAAACAAAACAACAACAACAAAAAACCAACGAAACCCAAAAAGTTTTTTGGTGAATTTATAGGTTATATATTCAGATAAATGATAAACTTTTGCTTGCTCAACTATCAGTTCTTTGTATATGATTCCATGTATGAACCTTGTATCATGAAAGAGCTTAGCTTTACACATATACATCATACTTATTAACAAGAATTAGTACCATCATAGAGCTCAGGAAATACTTGTTGAGTAAATGAATTACTCTATTTAGATTATGTGCTTTACTCTGTATTATGGAGGTTGAGGCAACACAATGAAATTAAAAGTTCTGTATGATTATTTTTCTCAGGATGATTTTCCAAGAAACAAAAGGTAGCAATCGGGCTCCCTGCTCCTTGGGAGCCTGCTTCTCCCTCTGCTTCTCTCTCTCTCTCTCTCTCACCCTCTCTCTCTCCTCCTCTGTCTCTCATGAATAAATAAATAAAATCTTTTAAAAAATTTAAAAAAGCAATTTAAAAAATAATTTTATATATTCATTTTCAAACTTACTTTCATAATAGATATTCACTACAACTAATGAAACAATAAAAATGTTTAAAGAAAAAATTAATAATCTTCCATCAGTCCCTTTTTATTCTCAACCCTGTGAGATGACCATTGTGAAGAATATGGTCATAGAACATGTGCAACAAATTTATTCATAAATAGTCATTACCCTGAAAATTTGTTCTTTTCACTTAATAAATTATGGTCATCCTCCCAGATCAATAGCGATAGATATAATTCATTCTTTTTCAAATGGCTGTATAATCTTCAATAACATCTGTCCATATCATATGGTATATATGTAGTCAAATTAATAAATTCAATATCCTTTTCAAAAAAATGTTTATTAAAATTTTACTAAATTTTTACACAAGATACTGAACAAACACTGAATATCTATCTGGTACCAGTTTTAGTAACTGAAAAAATTAGTAAATCACTCATGGTTCTTTACCTCAAGCAATTCACTCTCTAATATGAGAGATAAAACAGTTAATTTTTTTTTAATTTAAGAAAAACTGCTCAGAGAATTTATAGTAAAGAATGCTTTTAAAATAAATCTTTAAAAGGAATAACATTAAAAAATAATAATAAAGAAAAATTTTTAAAAATAAAAAGAGTAACATATTACTGGCAATTCATTCTTAGTCATTGCTTCCAATGTATGAACAGTGCTTAGCAGCAACAGAGTACCTCCCTATATGGCAACTCAAAAAACAAACTAATTTCTAAGCAGGAAGGCCTCAGATAAAGTACCTTACTCTGGAGACCTCAAAGTGATTTATAATTCTGCTAATACTTTTACCGTAATAGTACTACATGATATTTATGAACTACCCTTATTCCATAGAGCTCTAAATACTTCATATATATCATTTGGCTTCTTTGTATAATGTCTGCACGGATCGAGAAAAGTGTCCCCTACAGATAAGGAAAATGATCTTAAGACAAAACTATCTGACAATGCCTGAATTAAGTCTCCAGACAGTCAGCCCCATACTCTTTGGTTTCCATTACACTTGCTGCCTCCCTCGTGGTAACTGCAATGATAATGTGGATAGTATGATGTAATCAATCAGAAAGTCTCATGAAGCATGAGTTAGTACTTATTTAAAAAACAAGGTTTTTTTCATGCAAACTATTTATCTGCTAAAAGGGCTTATGAATAAAGCTTCACTGACAAGTTTTCCAGGTAAGTCTAAGTTAACTTACAGAGCCGCCAGTCTAGTTGGCCCCTCCCACTTTCCAGTGCCGCAGGAAGCTAAGACAGATACAGTGTGAAATGTGTAACCCAGGTTCTTGGCTGTTCCTGCCAGCCCTAGTCCAGAGAAGAAAAGAGAATTCTGATAGTAACAACAGTGGCAATGATAACAATGTTAGACATATACTGATTATTTAATAACGTCCTATAATATTCAAATAAGTTAAGCAAAGAATAGTTCAATAAAACTGTAGCAAAGGTTAAGCAAATTTCATATGGTCAAGTTTAGTGCAATTGCAAACAAGTAAATGACTGTCAAGAATCTTAATTTTCTAGTCCTTATAACTACCAACATGAGCAAACTTATTTTCCTATATCTTTGAGGACATTTTAACATAGGAGGTTTATAATTCTGAGAATCTGATACTAATCATTAGACTGAGTTCATTCTGTATTCAATTTCTCATGACCTCCTGAAAGAATGTCAGTTTAGCATGGCCTCTTCCCTTCTCCACTTGACTCAAAGAATGGTGCTTTCACATTGCCATTTGGGATACATGAAGGGGTGCATTTAGGGCCAATGTGCTGCAACCTGACGTGTAAAACTATTGTTCTTGAGAAACGTGTGCCTAATTCCCTGGAAATTTACTGTTTCAGAGTCACAAGTCTCCTGATTGTTTCTCACCAGTCTTGAAGAGATTAGATAAGCATCCTCCCTCTTACAAAAGCTTTTCTTCATTCAAAATTCCTTCGAGAACAAAACATTGAACCAGAATTGAATTTTTAACAAAATATTATAAGATTGTTGAGAACATTTTTTTTTTCCTGACGAGACCCAGCAGTTCAAATGATATATTAATGTACTTTCTGCTTTAGGGCTACTAGCAACATATTGCAAAGTGCAAGGATGAGCCAAAGAACAAAGTCCCTTCTGCAAAGTAGGAAAGATGGTTTTCACGGAGTTATTTTAAAAGACTTGAATGGACCCTTTCACATAGAACGACTTGGAAGTCAAACTCAAGAAACAGAGGGATAAAGTAACAGTTGTAGAACCCTAACAGGTAAGCATCACTTCTAATCACCATAAACTTTTGTATATTGTGCCATTCCATAGTGACAACAGGTTTTAGAATAATTGTTCAAGTATATTATCTGATAATAGAAAATGACCTTCTCAGAAATGAAGGTGTATACATGCAGTGCTGCTAAAGATGACACATAGCAGGAAATTCAGGATCATGTCTGAGTGGGAGCTGCCATTAAAAAACTGTTTCCAATATCTTCCTCCTCCCCTTTTCCCCCCTCCCTCCTTCCCTCCCACCCTTCCTCCCTCCCTCTCCCTGTCTCTGTCTCTCTCTCTCTCTTGCTTTCACCAAGTTCACTTCTAATGTAGTCCTCATTGGTCATTAGAAAACAATCTAACAATTCATAAGTGTGTTTGGATTTTCAGTTTTGCACTTTTTCTAGAAGCAGTTAACAATAAGCTCTTTCATTGACCTATATCTCTAATCAGGCTTCCAAGGCTTCAAATAAGTTAGTTTTGAGAAGGAAAATACAAAACTTCTTCCTTTGTATTCGCCTCATAAATATAATAATCTTACTTCTTTTATTTTTCAAAGGTGTACTCAAGTATGATATAGGTAGTACTGTTATCTGTGATATGATTGGGGTCTTGGGCACAGACACAGAGTGAGTCAAGATAATGTAGAGATGGAAGAGTAATGTCACAGATTCAACCTCTTTTCCCAGCTCATTTCTCAAAGAAGGAAACATATATGGGTCATTGTATTTATTTCCAGACAAGGTAATAAAACTTAATTATAAAAGCACACTTTCAACACACTCTCTTCCTTCTTGAGAAGTCTATGAGAGCATGCCTTACGATTCTATTTTGCCAGATAAGGAGATGAGGTGTGAGGACCATAGAAGACTAACCAGCATCCAGGAGAAGAGCAGACTTAGAGGTTGATGTAACAATGGAAAGAACACCTGGGATCAGACAGATCTGTGTTAGAATTCTGGCTCAGGCTTTTACTAAGATGTGTGGGGCAATTTCATCTCACTGACCCTTGGTTTTCTACATTTTAAACTAAGGATTGTAACATTAATCTTGAGGTACTATTGATGGAATTAAATGTGAAGAACTTTATGCAGAAAGGGTACCTGCTAAATCTAACTTTCTTTTCTTCCTAACTTTTTTTTTCAATGTTTGGAGTATTAGAGAACTAATGACCTGTGTGACCACATGAGCTAAGGCGATAACAAAATGCAATAGATAAAAACAACAAGCAGGAGATAGTACAGAGTTTGAATCAGTTAGGCCTGGCATCAGTACAAATTTACTTACTGGCTTTGCAATCTTGGACGTTACTTAATCTTTCTGGAGCTCAGTATTCTCATTATAAAATGGAAATGATTCCTACTTTGCAGAGTGGTTGCTGAGTGTGGTAGCAAGGATTAAAGACAACTTTCACAAAGCATCTGGTACATTAAGTAAACAGATTGTGAGTAATACATATTGTTCAGATTTTTATTAATTAAAGCTTGTCTGTAGACTCATCTCCTGTACTTAATATTCTTTTCTCCACCCAAGACCTTGAAAGAGTTATGGTAGGGGTGTCGATAACTGATTAGCTGGTTTAGTTGTGTTAATAAACCTCCTAAGAATTAGGGTTACAGTCCCATCCCTGCCATTAACTATTTAACTGTATGTCTTAGAAAGGAATTCTAGGCCTGAATTTTGTTCATCTCTACAATGAGGAGGCTGGAATAAATAATTCCTAAGTTTCCCTGTTGCTATAATATTTTATGATTCTTTTTATGATTCTGTCTTTTTACTAAGTTAAAGCAGATAAATCCTCATATCTTTAGAACTTAACCTACTTCTCTATGGTTTAATTTTCACATTTCCTCTACTATATTTCTTTTCCTTTTTTCTTCTCTTTCCTTTTTTTTTTAATCTGGCAAAAGGGCATAATTTCTACCATTTTGCAAACAAACCAATACCTCCATTCTGATTTAGTGGTATTCCATGATATTAATGCATCATACTTTAAAATAATCTGGATTGTTTTTAATCCCGAAATTCAGTAATAATGAAGATAATGATATTCATTTCAAGGCTTTCTATGCCTCCAGGCCCCTGGTCATTGCACATGATAAAATACATCAAAATTAAAAATAAGATTAAGGGTAACATGTTAAAAATACATCCTAGGAATAAAACACATTTTTGGTCCTCATTCCTACATTGTGCAATTAGCACTTAAAAATAAACAAAAATAAGAGATTCATTAACCAACAACAGAATCGTAATAATTATTAACTAGAAAGGAAATAAAATTAACTTGACCTTATCTTAAAGGTTGTCAGGAATCTACTTTGGGTATGCAGATGGAAATACGTTGTGAACTACTGATCTCAGTTTCAGAAATCCAAACCCCCCTCAAACTTAGAAGTAAACCTTTGGCAAGGATTCAAAATAAATATATAGTTGCTATGAGCTTGTACATACTATTTACCTTTGAATTATTTTCATCTTGTTCTAGTCAAATAAAATATAGATAATATTCTCTTCTTTGTTTACTTCCCTCTAGCCACTCTGGAATCCTTTTATTTCCTTGAAAACACAAAGTTTGTCTTTGCTTCAGGGCATTGTCTATCCTGTTTCTGTCTGGAGCTTTCTCTTCCTTGTATGTTTCTATCCTCACCCCAAATTCTTCACCTGCCTGATTCTTCCTGTGCTTCAACTATCAACTTAAATTACACTTTGTATAAGAATTCTTTCCTGACTACTCAATGGATAGTATAACAGATTTTCCCATGCATTACTGTCTTGCATATCTATTAGCTCTTTTCATGGACTACAATTTGTAATTTTGTAATTATTTGTTTACTTATTTAATGTCTGATTCCCTTAGGACACTATAAGTTCCATGAGAGCCTAAGGGATCGTTTCTATATTCCCCAGATTAAGCATGGTTGGGCAATGATTTAATGATTCTACTGTGATAGATTTTGTAGAGTTTAGAAATGTTAATTAAATATGGACTCTATCCCTAAAGAATTCATTTTCTAGTAAAGAGATAAAGCCTGAACATAAGTATCATTAAAAAATATAGAAAGCAATTCAAGTCTCAAAAAAAAAGTGTAAATAAATGCTACATTAGTTTCTTAGGCTATTGTGGCAAATTACCAAAACTTGTTGACTGAACAGAAATATATTCTCTCCCAATTCTGAATGCTAGAAGTGCAAAATCAAATTGTCAGCAGAGCCACTACAGGTGCTAAGTGAGCTCGGTAAACAGGGGAGAGTGAATTATTTCTGGCTAGGTCAAAGAGGGAAGGTTTCATGGAATTAATAGCATTTAAAATAGACCCAGAAGGATGGGTTAGATTTGCATATGGAAAAACAGAATAATGGACATCCAAGATGGCAGGAACAATATTAATAAAGGGGGGTGGTGGTGGTGAGGAAATTTGTTCTGTGTGTGGTATGTTAAAACATAAGAATAAGTCAGGGGGTGCCTGGGTGGCTCAGTCAGTAAGCGTCTGCCTTCGGCTCAGGTCATGATCCCAGGGTCCTGGGACTGAGTCACGCAGCCAGCTCCCTGCTCAGTGGCGAGCCTGCTTCTCCCCTCTGCCTCTGCTCCTTCTCCCTGTTCATGCCCCTCCATCTCTCTCTCTCAAATGGTAAATAAAATCTTAAAAAAAAAAAGAATGTCAGAAATGAGGTTAGAATTAGATTTTAGATGGTCATAAATATTGGTTAGAAATGGTTTGGTGATTAATCTAGAATTGGTGGGGGGTGGGAGGGATGGGCTGGCTGAGTGATAGACATTGGGGAGGGTATGTGCTATGGTGAGCACTGTGAATTGTGTAAGACTGTTGAATTACAGACCTGTACCTCTGAAACAAATAATATATTATATGTTAAAAAAAAAAGAAGATAGTGGGAAGGGAAAAATGAAGGGGGGAAATCGGAGGGGGAGACAAACCATGAGAGACGATGGACTCTGAAAAACAAAACTGAGGGTTCTGGGGGGGAGAGGGGGATTGGGTTAGCCTGGTGATAGGTATTAAACAGGGCACGTACTGAAAGGAGCATTGGGTGTTATATGCAAACAATGAATCATGGAACACTACATCAAAAAATGATGTAATGTACGGTGATTAACATAACATAATAAAATAAATAAAATAAAATAAAATAAAATAAAAAGTTTTGTCTGAACAAGGGTGACATAATCTTAGGACTCCTGCTTCAGGAAACCTAATGAGGCGGCAGTGTTTAGGATGAACTGGTCTCCCTTCCCCCTGTCTCTCTCAATTAGGAGATTATTGCAGGCAAGAGAAAATGAAAACCTAAGACAGAGGTACCAAGGAAGGAGAATTAACAAGACCCGGCCACTTATTGGACACCTGGGGGGTGGAGGAAAGCAAGAATGACATATTTTGAGTCAAGATGACCTGGACAATTGAGACGCAGAAAATTAATATAGTCAAAAGGAGGATGATTAATTTTCACTAGGAGGATAAATTCAATTTTGATGTACTGACTTGGAGAAAACTAGTGTGATATCTATTTGAAGATTTAAATAAGGACATTGGAAATATAGGACTGGAATTTGGGAGAGATATCAGGACGAGAGATGTAGATGTGTAAGTTATCAGTAGTGTAATAACTGAAGTCATACAACCCTGAAAAGCAGTGTCAGATCATGGGAAGAGGATGAATATGGAGTTTGACAGACCTATTCACATTCTATCTTTTACATTCACCTGTTGTATGACCTGGAACAAATTGCTTAATCCCTCCACTTTCTCGTATATAAAGAGGTGGAAAATAATATTATCCCTTAGTTAGGATTATGTGAGTTGAGTATTTAAAAGACTGATCTTCTTTATATCTGCTTTCATATTTTGGTGGCATGATTCCCAGTAAGAAATATATTTATTTTGCAATCCATTGTCTTAAAAATATGTAACACACTCTTTTTATAAATTTCTCCCTTTGATACTATTTCATTAAAAGCATATTGGCTATGATTCTCTAAACTGATTCCATGACCTATGAATGGTTTGCAACCCACACTTTGGAAAACACTGGCTCCAACCAGCATCCTATTCTCAGATCACACCATCACTCTTCACTGTTCCCTCAGCTTTCATTTTCATTACTCCCTCTACTTGGGCTACTGGTCAATATCAAATAATTTCTTTTTTAATTATTTTATTTTATTTTATTTATTTGAGAGAGAGAGAGTGCGAGCACAAGCAGGGGGAGTGGGAGAAGGAGAAGCAGGCTCCACGCTGAGCAGGGAGCCCGATGTGGGGCTTGATCCCAGGACACTGGGATCATGACCTGAGCCAAAGGCAGACGCTTAACCAACTGAGCCACACAGGTGCCCCAGATAATTTCTTGATGCTCCAAAGGAAATGATACCTATTTACTTTACTGTACCCATACAACATTCTGTCTTTAAGAAAGATGTATTTATTGCCCAAACAGATTATGAAGTCCTTGATGACAGGAAGTATACGTTATTTACCCTGGTAAAATGATTTGTTCATAAGAGGCACAGAATAAATTTTAATTTATTATTAAAGAGAGAAGAGGTCTGAGGAGAGAACCTTATTGTGCACCTACATCCAAGGCCCTGCTCTGGCATCCTTATGCTTCAATTCTTCCTTCTCTATATGCCAAAGCTTCCATGGGATTTTTTTTTTTAAAGATTTTATTTATTTATTTGAGATAGAGAGTGAGCACACGAGAGGGGGGAGGGTCAGAGGGAGAAGCAGACTCCCCGCTGAGCAGGGAGCCCGACGTGGGACTCGATCCAGGGACTCCAGGATCATGACCTGAGCCGAAGGCAGTCGCTCAACCAACTGAGCCACCCAGGCACCCTCCATGGGATTTTTTAAGACAGAACACCATCTCCTCATTTGGGGCACAAAGACATAAGCACTCATATTTCGTACATAGAAACTTGAGCTTCTTCACATGGGGATAGGAAGGTTGGGAAGGTATAAAATAAATCTGAAGAAGAAACTAAGATATATCCAGGACTTAACTCTGGGTAAAATAAGAGAAAAGTTCCTACACTGGTCTCTTCAGATTGCTAAATGACAGAATCCAATAAAGGCAACCTGAAATAAATTACTAGAGCAAGTAATTCATTTTAAATTATTAACGTTTATTTCATTTTTTTCAGACTCTGAAAAACTTTTCTCTGACAGAAATGATCCCTGGCAACAGTGACATTCTGACACCATGCGTGATGCACACTCTTGGGAAGTCTGAATTCCATGTCACAATGGCTCTGTTCAGAATACTAGTTTTATCATTCCTGTAAGCACAATTAAACTACTGAAGTTTCTAATGGTCTTCTCTCCACTTTGTAAACTGTCATAAAGAATATTAAGTCAACCAAGTAAATTTGCGTCTACGTGACTCACTGTACAACCAGAGGCATGATATCAAAATGTACAGAAAAAAATGAAAAAAAACCTCACATTTTTTGGTAACTATGAATATTTCCAGAAAACCCCTTATATATTAATTTTGGGGTAGTCTATGGAGGGAACTACAGTTCAAAGGGTCTCATAAAATGAATCTAGGGCAATTTGTTCCTCAGAAAACACCGCTCAGACCCTGAGTGTAGAGGAAAGATCAAAGCCCCAGGCCTAGATGACTAAAGGATGATCTGCACTGGTAATCATTATGGTTTGGGTAACTTGCATACACTACCCTGGGCCTCAATATACTTATTTCAAAATGAGATTATTAGGACTTCTGCTTCTTACAGCCTTTGTACCTATAATGTTTGATGAAGCTTTACCCTTAAATCCCTTTCACCTCAATTTTGTAATCTTAAAAAATATGAAATGTGTTGATAAAGTTCTTTGATGTCCTTAAATGTTATTCAACATGATAATGGTACAATTCACTAAGCCTAAATTTTATCATTTTAGTTTTGCCTCAGAGGCCACGTTTTATGAAAGCCTTAATTTGCATCATCAGCAGCTGATTGAATAAAAATGAAGGGACCCCTTTTGGAAATAAATTAAAATTGGTGTGGGAGGGCAGAGAACTTTATGCAAAAAAAAAACCAACAAAAACAACAAAAACAAAAAACAAAAAACCCCCAAACCACCAGAAAGCTAAATATTGAAGGGGTCAGCAGGGGTCAAATGGTTCTGAGTTCTAAAGAATGTTGTGGTCTTATTCATGCTGAGAAACTGAGAAACTGGTCCTGGCTTTTTATGCACTGAAAGTTGAGGCTTCTCATGGTGACTTCCTAGGCCTGTTGCCCCGATATCTATCGTACATGTGCCTCTATATGCCTCTTTCCCTGAAGCACAATTCATCGCACGGCAATTCACCGCACCAACAGGTGAAGAGCCCATCCTGGAGTCAGGTAGATTCATCTTTGGAGACAACTTCAATGTATGGGATCTAAGACACATAAGTTAAGTGGAAAACTGCTGGAGATGATTTCACAGAAAAAAGGATATGGTATGAATTGGCCCTCCTCATCTTGGTGATGAGAAGGAAGTGTAAAGTAAATGAGAAAGACCAAGAGACGGATGCCTAATGTGATGTGATGAACAGCTGGTTTGCCTTTGACAAATTCCTTTAAAATTGTCTTCCTGACTGTCAAGAACTTTACTCAACGCCTCTCCACAATAAATATTCTCTGACAGAATAAATCCTAGAGTTCTGACTATGAACACATTTTATAATTGTATTAATAACAGTAAATATTTCGTCATTACTATTATTATGCCAAGCACTGGAGATTAAAAAACGAGTAAGAAACAGATCCTGCTTCTGGAGACCTTTCTGTCTATGGGTTTGAACTGTTGCAGTTATGACAAAAATAACAACAAGCATCATTCATTCCCTCACTCCAGTCAAGCACTGTGCTCAGTGGGCACCATGCATAAGCTCCCTTTCCATTCATCAGCTACCCTGACAGTGAGGTGATCTTGCTCTGTCCATGCATCATCTCTCTCCTCCCACCAAAAAAGGGACCTAGCAGAAATTCACACCATACATAGAGATACTTAAACAACTTCTGGACTATCAGCAGTCAATACACAAGCACTATAGCCAATAATGAAAGAGTACAGTGAACCAAAGTGAAAATGGAAGAAAGTGAAACACCTTTACTGCACTCTGTGGGACAGACACGGTGGCACTCTGAAAGCCACGGTGCACTAGACCCCGCATCCAGCCTTCCAACAATGACTCAAGGAGATGGATGTTATTTCAGTGTTTTAAGACTCTCTAAGGAAAGACCTTGCAACACATTAAACTGCAAAACTTAGGAAGACATCATAACCTTCTGGATTTCATTATCAAAACATACATTTTGATCTAAAATTTTAAAAAAAAAGATTGACTTTTCTCATAGTATTTCACAACCTTTGAGCACAGCATTAAAATGCTTTTCTTTTTTCCCCCACCAACTATAAGCTTCTGTTTTCTTACCCTGGGCGTCTGATTCTTTTATATGCTCGGGTTCTATTCACTGCCTGTTATTCAGACATTGAAATCCCAAGTGTTAATTGTTCTTCCAAGTACATTGACAAAACAGCAGCTAAATAAGGGTAGACCAGACTGTGGTAGACTCTGACATGCATTTATGGAACAATGGGGCTCTGAGAGACAGCCTTGTAGCTCACGGGAAGACATAAGATGTGCTATTTTGACTGCTTCATAGCAGAATGGGGAACACACGCACACAAGGGAATTATGCATTTTACTTAGTTTTGCCCAAAGTCCTCAAGGCAACAGAATCTTGTGATGTCATCATGAACTTCTTTCTCTCCATTTCCATTGACACAAAGGCTAAAAATTTCTAATGACATCACAAAGGAAAAAGGAATCTACTTTGATTCCATAAGAAATCCATTACCTTCAATGGGACTTGAACAAAAATGTGAGAATCCCTCCTGTCACGGTGTATGTCACTGTGTGGATGCACAGTGGGTGACACCCTCCCTAATGCAATTCAAACCAGGAAAAAAAAAAGGATTCACAATTTAGGTTGAATAAAAAAGACATACTGAATATTGAGCCCAACAAATTTTTTTTTATAGAAGGAAATCATTTAAACATATATTTCTTCAGGGATATTCAAATTTTTACTCATGCCTGGTTACTATGTTACCAATGTTTTTGTCTTTTCTTGGGTTGGTCACAGAATCACAGAGGAGGAAGGTACAGGAAGCTTTCACTTACAGGAATGCAGTGCAGTTCAATCTTTTGTTTTTAAGGTGCAGTGATTTCAGTCTCTAAATGTAACTTCAGGCAGTCTGAAAAGAAACAGGTTAAAATCTCTTTCAGTTATAATTGGTATTTCAGATTTAATTAAAAATTAAACTTTCATAATGTTTCACCATCCAAAGCAATGCATTATCAGTCAAGCGTGGCTTTTTTTTTTTTTTTTTCTGTTAAGGAAAAAAAAAAAACCCTCTTCCCAGAGTAGTTTTTTAATGAAAAGAAAAGGATCTAAAGAGGAAAAAAAAAAAAAGCAATTCTGAAAAACAAAATATGCCTCCCTGTTTAGGACTTATAATGATATGACTAGAAGCTCAGTGCCTCTGAATTTCAGCTAAATTCTATCTGATTTTTAAAAAACTACTCAACAACAATTTCACAGCCTAAAGATTACATAAAATGTTAATTTTAGAGAATAAAGAAGAAAATCTATTATCTGAATATACATGTTGAAGGAAAATTATGATTTCAAATAGAATTGGAAAAAAAATGTTAGATCTACTGCTTTCAAGTGGCTGCATTGGTGGCGAGGCAGATGGCGAAGTAGAGGTAAATGAACATATTTAGCAATACAGAATGCCCACTGCAATGTATGGTGGGCTTAGCATGCCGGATACCACATCATATATACATATATCTTATTAGATGCAGCCACTGCTGTGTGAAGCAGCACAAGAAGACCATCAGGATTTGAACTGGACCTCCTGGTTTTAAAAAACCGAACCACATTTTTTAACATGTATTTTTAATCTTCAAATTAAGAGTGCAGGCATTAAAATCTCCAACTATGTCATAAATATTTGGGCTTAAAATGTCACACTATATTTTCAATCCCTTCTTTCTTCATACAACACCATCTCTAAATAAGATAACAGTTTAAAAAAAAACAGACTAGATTAAGTCATCCCTATTTTTAGCTTTAGATAACTGACACTACAGGATTTAGAAAAATATAGCCTTTTTTCGTGTAAAATGAAGATAATACAATTATCTTTCTTTTACTTCACAGCATGCCAGTACATTTTTTATATATTTGTAGCACTAAATGTGGTGTGTTTATGTCCTACTTCACATCAGTGCAAGGTAATATTTTAATATCTCTACATATGGGAGCATGATCATAAATCACCCCTGAAATTGCATCTATTATTAGAAAATGCATCTCATCTGACTTATGAATTCTATTTTTTTTCCCTTCAAGTATATGGAAGAATATTTTAGGTATTGTGTCTATTTGATATATATAGATTTTAAATGCAAACTAGTACAGATTCATGAAATCCATCCATGAATGGATCAGAAAAAAAATCACTGACATTGACTGACTAAACTTTTCCCCTGCTTCTCACATGCCTGAGTTAGACTAAAAATGCACCAGTGTAAAGACAGAAATTATGGAGGCGGTCAGGGACAATTGAATGAGAGGAGGGGAGTGCACATATTTCCTTATAAGGTAGCAAAACATTCATAAAAGAAACTGACAAAAATAACTCAGGCTCAGAAATTATATGGAATAACAATAATCCCCAATAATCAATTCAGAAATATAAAAACTGCCCACCTCTACATAAATCTGAATCACCGATTGGTATTGTTCTACTCACCGCTCAAATATGGTTAGTGAAAAAGTGATTCACTATCTAGTTCATATGGGAAAATATGATGAAAACTAGGCTGCATATTAATATATAAACTATTTAACTGACAACTAGCAGTTCAATTTAATCAGTCAGATTTCCTTTTCCTCAATTCACCAGATGTTGAGTTAACTGAACTATCAGTTCAAAATAATAAAGTAATTTCTATGAATAGGCAGTCTGCTATGTTACATTCTTCTTGTCTCCTCATGTATTCCTCATCCTCTTTGACCTTTCTCTTCACTTCTGTTTCTGCATGTTTCTTCCTTACTTTCACTTTCTTCCTTATTTTTTCCCTCTCTTTTTTTTTTTCCCCTTGGTGAGGGTAATGAAGCTCAAAAATAACATCTTGTATCCTGTTGAGGGAAACTTGGTCACAACTATCCTTCCAGATGACAAACTCATTCTTAAATGTCTGTTTCCCAATCCAAAGAAAACAGAGCAACTGAGAAAATAGAGACGCAACATCACTTAACCACTACCAACACCACCACTTTTAATTCCCATGCTACATTCATCACAAGGAGGACTAAAGTTTATTTATATTATCCCTTAACCTCAAATAGGACCACAAATAAGACTAATAACAGGACCATTTTGTGGCACTCAGGCAAACGGCTGGGCAAAACAGATGGATCTTACTTTGCGCCAGGACTCAAAAAATACAGTCGCCAACTCACTGTTGGCGACTACATATCTTGGCCCAAAGATGGACCTGGAAGTGGGACCAGTTGTCTTTGATATGAATACTGTTCCTATTCATATCTGCCTCATGAGATAATCATTAACTCTGTCACTATGTGGGGGTAAGTATTGGATAGAAACTGTAAAAATGGTCATCAAGGAAGTGAAATATTCTGAAAGCATGTCGGATTAGTTTAGGGAGCACAAAGTCAGAGCTAGAACATTTTTGGCAATACTGCCTACTTTTCAACTTCCTGTTTTTTACAAGTTCAGTACTGTACACTGTACCCACCTTTAAAATAGTAGATTTCCAGACTATGTGTGATCAATAAGAATAACTTGTTCTTGACATTTCAGGTCCCAAAATCTGTTAAAATTTTTTAAAGTCACCCAGATCGATCTCGGTCATTATTGAAATTGATCACCAGTGTCAGACTTTTTTAAATAGGACAAAACTGTGTAAAGCTTTATAGATTACAGTCAACACCCAGTGATGCACTGGGAAACAGCTCAGTCAGTAATCAATGCAAATTACAAAGCCCGGAAGAATGCTTCTCTTGGCAGAGACCCTTTAGCAAAAGAGTTGTACATTCTGCACTAGTTAGAGATTCTGAATGGCTTTCCAGAGAAGTGGCAAATGCATTATATTACAGTAACCTATCCTGTAACTCACAAGTCCAAAAAACAAAGCCTTAGACAATAAAGAAAACTGAAGGGGGGTGAGGAACTATAGATCGTAACACTGACTAGTAACACAGGGCTGCTTCTGACCACACTCTACTTTTTAAAAAGTCCTCACATGCATAGGAGTTTTAGATATCACCAGGTCAAAAAACTTCAAGCAAAGAACAACAAAGCACTCTAGTTTAGGAGGTCTATGCTAATTCAGGCGTTTCTCTTAATGTTCTCCCAACTATTCACCATCGATTTTATCTTGCTCAGATTGTTTTTGAGAGTTCACTCACCTCTCTTATAATTTATTCATTCTGACATTGCTCAGATGATTTTTAAGAGACAAGCCCTGCTGTGGTCAGCGTAGAGGGAAATTATAATATTTTAATTATTTCTCTTAGTCTTTTTTTCTTTTCACTTAAAAAAATTTTTATTATGGAAAATCTCAAACACATCCAAGAGTAGAGAGCATAGTACAATGAGCTACCAGGTACTCATCACCCACGGGCCATCTTTTTTTTTTATCTATAGTCACCCACTTTTTCTTCCACTGGCTCATTTTAAAGACAATTCCAGATATATCATTCTATCCACAAATATGTTAGTATGTAGTACTAAAAAATAATGGCCTCTGAAAATCATAATATCCTCATTCCACATCAAAAATAATAGCAATTCTTTAATGTTATTAAATATCTTAGGTCAAATGATTGACTTCTGAATGTTTTTTGTTCTTTGTTCATTTTTATAGCTGGTTAGTATGAATTAGGATCTAAACAAGATCCACACATTACATTTAAATCATAATTCTCTTTTAACTGATAAGTCTCCCATTCTTTTGTTTTTTAAATTATTTTTATTTTGAAACAATTTCACTTTTATTGAAAAGTTGTAAAGAGAGTACAGAGAATTCCTGTATCTTCTTCACTACTTAACATTAAAATCTTATGTAACGATGGTAAATTTGTCAAAGGAAGAAGTGAACATTGATACAATACTATTAACTACATACTTTATTGAGATTTTACCAGTTTTTCCACTAATATCTTTATTCTATTCCAAAGGTCTGATCTAGGATACCACATTGCATTTAGTTGCCATTTCTCCTAACTCTTCTCTGATTTGTGACAATTTCTCAGTCTTCTCTTGTTTTTTATGACCCTGATAGTTTTGAAGGGTAGTGGTCAGATATTTTTTGTACTAATCTAAATAATAATTTGGATTCGTCTGATGTTTCTCATGATTAGCTTGTGAATGAATGAAGAGCTCTTTTTGTAACATCATATCAGGGGGTACATGATATCCATATGACTTATCACTGGGGATGTTAATCTTGGTCATTTGGTTAACAGAGTGTCTGCCAGGTTTTCCTCTTCTTAGTTTCAATTAGCATAATTTCACTTTTAACAGTCTACTGGGGTGTAATTACATAACATAAAATTCACCTTTTTAAGTGTACAACTTACAGATTTTAAATAAATTTAGAGTGATCATCACCAGGGTCCAGTTTTAAAACATTTTTATCACCCCAGAAAGATCTTTCATGTCCTTAGGTAGTCAACCCACTCTTACTCAGAGCCCCAAAAAATAACTAATCAGCTTTCTGTCTCTAAACATTTACCTTTTCTGGACATTTCATATAAGTGCAATCGTACAATATGCGGTGTCATGCATGTGGCTTATCATAATGCTTTTCATATTCATCTATGTTGTGGTATGTAGCAGTAGCCTGTTCCCTTTTATTGACAAACGGTGTTCCATTGTGTGGATTTTGTTTATCCACTCATCAGTTAATGAACATGTAGATTGTTTTTAGTTTTTGACTATTATGAATAATTCTGCTCTGAACACTGACATATATATACGTCTGCGTGTGGACACATGTTTTTATTTCCCTTGAGTAGATATCAAGAAGTGAAATTTCTGGGTCATAAAGGTAAGTTTACTTTAACTTTTTTTAAATATATTTTTTAAAGATTTACTTATTTATTTTTAGACAGAGAGAGAGAAAGAGACAGGAACAGAGACAGAGAGAATCCCAAGCGGACTCCATACTTAGCACAGAACCCAACGCAGGGCTCAATCTCGCAACCTGAGCTGAAACCAAGAGTCAGAGGCTTAACCAACTGTGCCACCTAGGTGCCCCAGTTTATTTTAACTTTTAAGAACTGCTAAGCCATTTTCTAAAGTGGCTGTACCATTTTATTTATTTTTATTTTTAAGATTTTATTTATTTATTTAACAGAGAGCTAGAAAGAGAACACAAGTAGGCAGAGCAGCAGGCAGAGGGAGAGGGAGAAGCAGGCTCTCCGTCGAGCAAGGAGCCTGGTGTGGGGCTTGATCCCAGGACTCTGGGATCATGACCCGAGCCGAAGGCAGCAGCTTAACTGACTGAGCCACCCAGGCACCCCTGGCTGTACCATTTTAAATTTCAACCAGCAATGTATGAGGGTTCCAATTTATCAGCATCTTCACTAATACTGGTTATTGCATGCCTATTTTTATTGTATTCACTCTAGTTAGCATAAAGCAGTATTTCTCTATGGTTTTAATATACTTTTTTCTAAGGATTGATGATATTGAGCATCTTTTCATATTCTTATTAGTGATTCTTAGATCTTCTTTGGTGAAATATTTATTCAAACATTTTGCCCAACTTTTAATTGGGTTGTTTGTCTTTTTATTATTGAAGAATTCTTTATATATTATGAGGACAAAGATCCTTTATCAGATATATATTTGCAAATAGTAAATCTTGCAGGGGCACCTGGGTGGCATAGTCAGTTAAGTGACTGACTCTTGATTTTGGCTCAGGTATTGATCTCAAAGTCATTAGATCAAGCCCCACACTGGGCTCCCTGCTCAGTGGGGAATCTGCTTTTCTCCCTCTTCCTCTCCCTCTGCCCCTTCCCCTGCTCACACTCATGCTCTCTCTCTGTCTAAAAATAAATAAAGTCTAAAAAAAAATAATAAATCTTGCAAATTTTCTCCCACTCTTTTCATTTCTTTAGTGGTATCTTTTGAAATATTAAAGTTTTTAATTTTATTGAAATCCAAATTATGTTTTTTTATTTTTTTTATCATGCTTTGGTGCCATATCTAAGAACCCTGTTTAACTCAAGGTCATGAAGATTTTCCCCTGTTTTCTAATAGAAGTCTTATAGTTTTAGCACTTATATTTAGGTCCATGATCCATTTTGAATTAATCTTTGTGTATGGTGGAAGGTAAGGCTATAAAGTTATTTTTTTCATATAGTTCTAGCACCATGGATATTCATTTATATTTCATACAGTCTTAGCACCAATTGTCCTACTACTATTTATTGAAAACAACAAAAAAACTATTCCTTCCCCTATCAAATTGCTGTGGCACCTTTATCAAAATCAATTGACCAAACGCATAAAGGTTAATTTTCTGAATTTACAACTTCATTCCATTGATGTATATGCCAGTACTATACTCTTCCTTCTATAGGTTTTATAGTAAGTTTTAAAATCAGGAACATAGGTCATCTATGTTTTCCTTTCCAGAATTATTTTCACTGTTCTGGAGGATCCTTTGCATTTTCATATGAATTTTAGGATCAGCCTGTCAATTTCTACAAATATGCCTTTATTCTTTTTGATGCTATTGTGAATAGAATTGTTTTTTTAATTTCATTGTTCACTGCTAGTATATGGAAACACAATTAATTTTTGTATAATCACAAAATAATATATAATTTATTTTGTATTATAATAATATATAATTTTGTATAATTACAAAATAAGATATAATTTATAAACTTGCTGAACTCGTTTGTGTGTATGAATGCATTCCTTCAGCTTTTCTACATAACTTATTTTCTGCAAATAAAGTGTTAACTTTTCACTTTCTAATCTGGATGCCTTTTATTTCTTTCTTTTCTGTTCTGTTTTTTTTTTTTTTCTTCTCTCCTTTTCTTGTTTTCTTTCCTCTCTTTTTCTATTTATTTATTTATTTTTATCTTTCTGGACAGACACCCCAGTACAATGTTAAATAGAAGAGGTGAGATCTGACAACTTTGCCTTGTTCCCAATCTTAGGGTTAAACCAGTTAGTCTTTCATCATTAAGTATGATGTTAGTTGTAGATTTTGCAGAGATGCCCTTTATCAGGTTACAGAAGTCCTCTTCTAGTCTAGTTTGTTGAAAGTTTTTGTCATGGATGGTGGATTTTCTCAAATGCTTTTTGTGTATCCATTGCAATAGTCACAGGGTTCTCTCCTTTATTCTACTAATATGGTATATTACATTAATTAATTAATTAGATAGTTAATTACTGAATGTTTACCAAACTTGCATTCTTAGGATAAATCCTACTTGGTCAGGGTGTATAGTGCATTTAAAGATTGCTGTATTTGATTTGTGAATATTTTGTTGAGGACTTTGGTGTCTATATTCATGAGGGATAATGGTTTCTTATGATATGTTTGTCTGGCTTAGTTTCAGCATAATATTACTGTCATAGAATGAATTAAGAAGTGTTCCTTCTCCCTCTATTTTCTGAAAAAGTTTGTGAAATATTGGTATTGTTTCTCTTTAAATAATGGATAGGATGCAGTGATGATATCTGCATCTGGACTTTTGTGGGATGACTTAATTAAAAATTCCATCTCTTTGCTATTATAGATCTATTCAGATTTTCTATTTCTTCTTGAATCAGTTTCAGTAATTTGTGCATTTGTAGCAATTAGATAATTTTATCTAAGTTGTCTTAGGAATATATTTGTTCATAGTATTACCTTTTAATCTCTTTAATTTCTATGGGATTGGTAGTGATGTCCCGCTTTTATTCCTGATTTCAGTAATCTGTTATCTTCTTTACTTTTTCCTTGTTATTCTAGCTACACATCTGTCAATTTTGTTGGTCTTTGCAAAGAATGAACTTTTGTTTTCATTAATTTTTCTCTACCATTTTATTGTTTTCTATTTCATTGATTTCTGGCCTAACCTTTTTTATTTTCTTCCTTTTTCTTGAACCGAATTTTGTTGTATATTTATTCCGTACCTATATTTATCTACATAATAATATTATAAGTGCAATCTATTTCTTTGGGTGGATTTTAGTTACTGTTGTTACTTCCTTTAAATCTAAATGATTTCCTTTAGTATTTCTTGTAAGGCAGGTCTGCTAGCAACAAGTAGCCTCAGTCTTTGTTTATCTTGGAATATCTTTCTTTTATCTTCATTTTTGAACAGTTTTGCTGAATATAAAATTCTTGATGGTCACTTTAATAATCTTTTTCCTTAAGCACTTTGAATATGTTGTCCCTCTGCCTTTTGACTTTAACTGTTTCTGATGAGAAGTCAAATGTTAATCAGAATGTTGTTTCCTGTATTGAATGAGTCTTTTTTCTCTTGGTGCTTTCAAGAATTTATCTTTTTCTTTGACTTTCAAAGTTTGACTAGAATGTGTCTATGTGTGGATCCTTTTGCATTTATCATACTTGGAATTTGTTGAGCTTCTCAGGTGTGTAGATTAATGTTATTCATCACATTTGGCAAGTTTGGGGTCATTATTACTTCAAATATATTTTTTTCTGCCCTTTCTTTTTCTTCTCTCCTCTTCTCCTGTTACACACATGTTAGTATGCTTGATGGTATCTCAGATCTCTGAAGCTCTGTTTATTTTCTTCATTTTTTTTTCTGTTTTTCAAATTAGATAATTTCTACTGAGTTATCTTCAAGTTCACTGATTCTTTGCTCTGCCATCTCAAATCTGCTTTTGAGTCCCTCTAGAACGTTTTTCATTTTAGTTATTGTGCTTTTAAACTCCAGAATTTTTATTTGTTTCTTTTAAAAATAATTTCTATCTTTATACTGATACTCTTTATTTTAAAAGTATATTAATATTTTATTTAATTATTTAACAAGGTTTCCTTTAGTTATTTAAATATATTTATAATAGCTGCCTTCAAGTCTTTGCTAAATTCAGTATCTGCTCTTTCCCCTCCAACCTAGAGGCAGTTTCCACTGACTGCTTTTGTAACAGGGTATTTGTCACACTCCTGTTTCTTTACATGTCTTATGATTTTTTTTTTCTTGCAAGTTAACACTTTATACAATGTTTAATAGCAACTCTGGCTTCTGATTTTTCCTTCCAGGAGATTGTTGCTGTTATTGCTACTTACTTGTTTGTTTAGTGATTTACCAATCTAATTCTGTGGAGTCTGTCTCCCTCATGCTGTGCAGCTGCTGATGTCTCTGGTCAGTTTTTATAATTCCTATTTTTATTTTTTAGCTAAACCTTGCCCCTATGTCAGCACAGTTTGCAGTTCACATGTAATGATTGGTCTAGAGTTCTCCTCAAACACCTTGAGGGCAATAAGAGAACATCCTTTGCTGATATATGTGTATGGGTTGGAAATGCATTCAAAGTTCAGGCACTTTACATGTCTTCCTTGGCTCTTACTTTTTACTGGGATCACTCTTCTCTCCTCTTTGCACAAGGCCTTAGGGTCATCCTTGGGTACGTGGATATCTTGGACCCTCTCTGGTCTTTCCTGTAATACGTGTAGACTTCCAAACCACCAGGGATATGTACTTATCAATGCCTACTATAGCAGTCTCCTTTTCCAATTCTCCTTGTTAAAGTTCTGGCAATTTTCCAGTCTATTGCCTGCCCCAACCTGAACTGCAACTTCAGGCTAGCTGTAATGTTTATCCTCCCTGTTTACCACTGAGATTGCTACTGTTTATGACACCTAGGGGCATGTGGTTTTTCATGTTTTACTCCATCAAGTCAGCCCATTTCAGCAGGAGGTTGTGAGTTTTCGTGGCTTGGCCTGCCCTGGTAGATCTATTATGCCAATGGAGTTTGGGGAAGGGTAAGCAGTGGAGGTAGTCCCAGCTAAAATACCAGATCTCACTTATGCCTGTCATTTAACCAGAATCTTTAATTAAAATGTCCTCTCTTACTCTCAGAAGAATCCAGTTTGGGTGGTATAATTTATGATCTCCTTTTATATAGTGACCATAAAAAACTTGATATTCCTTCAGCAAATAACCACTGCCTAATTCTATTCCTTATAATGCAAGATTTGGAGGCCCAGCTGCAGGGGTGTGTGTATGGGTGGGTGTGGGAGGTCCAACTGCCAATGAATGAAAGTTTCCATGATGGTTATATGTGTATGTGAAATCCTCAACTGCCTGTTCCACTACATCTCTAAGAAGTCTGCAAGTTCTGAGATTAGGAATTTCTGCCAATCATGAGGATTGGGAGGTAGATGGAGGATGAGTATGAGGGTGCAATACTTCCCCCACAGGACATAAAGAATTCTACATGACTTTACAGTGCTGAGAGAAACCACACAATGAGAAGAGCTAGCATTTCATGGTTCATAATTAGTAGCTAGAAAATATGGAGCTGGACTGATCTAGAATAAACCGATTCCAAGCAATTGTAGAGAACATATCAACTAGACTTAATCTCATACCAAATAGTAGCTAAGTAATCTCTCTAAATAGGTCCAAATACTTAAGTGAATCAACTTAGTATTTTCCAACTTATTCCCTCACAGTTTTGTGGCATGCCCAGGCTATATCTCCTTAGGAACATACTAAAGGGATATGCTTCCCTGGGCACTTAAATAACTCTTGTAAATCAGAAAGTTCCCATATTGAAACAGGGAGTAATATGCACTTTAAAAATGATTTTTGCTTTACATAATGATCAATAAAATTCCCTTGAGAACAGATTCTCCTAGAGCATTTAAATTATGAGTAGATTTACAAAATCACACATGACATAAAATGAGATAAACATGTAGTATCTGCTTCTAGGATTTTCAAAACTTTTTTTTTCTTCATAGAGACTGAAAGGAATGGGAAAATCAGCAAACGTTGTGCAGTAGAAATTCAGAATGTATGGTGCATTAACTTTGAATATCTTACTGATGTTTTTGGGTCAACATTAATCCTTCACATTTACAAAGTGTCAAAGAAATCAAAGTACTCACCAAACTTCATCTCATGAAAATGTCATAATAATTCACCTTTAACCCAAGAACCTGTAACAGTAAATATTACTACTTCTATTTGGAAAATAAGGAAGCTAACCCATAAAATAAAGCATGGAACATCACATAAATTGCTTAAGGACACAAGAAAGTCTGGTGATGGAGTATATGATAAAATTCCCTCACCTTGTAATATGAGAATTAGGCAATATCCAAGCTAAAGAAAAGAAGAAATTGGAGCCTCCATCTCCCATTTGTCTGTATATTAGAGGAGAATGAAAACAAATGTTTACAGAGATTTTTTTGGTCCTATGAAATGACACTTCTCCAGCTAATTTCTCAGGTAAACATTTTTTTGGCTGTGTGTTTTTGCCAGGCTTTGCATTTCTATAAGAGAACTTCAACCCAACCCCTAACTTGATTACTGTTTCTGCTATTAATTAACAAAAATAGCTGTTTTCCAGTAATACAATCTAGAATTCACTGTTATCTAATAAAAATTAGAGGCATAACTTAGAAAAGCAATATCTATAAAAAGTTGCAGTTCTTCTATTGGAGGTTAGATCTAGGTATATTCTAAAATCTTCCTTTGAATTATGTCAGAATGGAGTGTCATCTAACTGGTCTGTATCTTATAAGACTGAAAATACCAAATTGCACATCACTGAGATGTTATCAATCTATATTGAGAGCTATAACAGAAGTATACCTACAAAATACTCTTTGTTCCTCATAAAAGTGAATATTGATCATGGTATCCATGATATAATATGGTGACCCCTTTATATACTGAAGATTATCAGAGGATGATATTTCTTTCTAGTCTGAGTATGAGCAATGTATTTCTTCAAAACATATGATTAAGAATCCAACTTGTAAATGTATATAAGACTCTTTATAGGATTTTTTTTAATACATAGGTCTAATTCTTATGTTTTTCCCTTGTTTCAGTTTTCAATTACTTCATTTATATCATATACTTCATTTATATTTTATTTACTTTCAAATATATATATATTTTTAACATATATATGTGTATCCTTTTAAACCATCTTTCTTTTCAGAACAAGGAGATCTATGTCTCTTTTTATCTACCCTTTTGTATATCAAGCCATCTGAAGTTATAGTAAGATACCCCAAAATTTTAGATGCAATTCCAAATGCAACCTAGATCATCCAGGAACCAGACTTGATAAACTCATCTATGCTTTTGTGGTGACTTTATTTCATTTCCTTCTACCCTCAGTGTTATTCAAATCAGATGTCTGAAGCAAAGTAATGGATTTGTATCATCAGGGTCCCAGACTAACTTAAAGCTTAGATAAGCATCTTTTTGCTAAATCACCTGAAGGTGATTCTTGGCTTTCTGTGCAAGAGAAGAACAATTTGGAACCTATGGAGCAACAGCAACTATTTTCAAACCATTAATAAAGCATATAACATAGGGCAGCTATGACTGAGTGTGTAGGTTGTGCCCTATAAAAGGGCACCCAATCTAGGGGTGTGCTCCACTCTAGAAGCCATGCTCCCTGGCCCAAGCTACATCAGTTTGGAGCAAATTATTTTTATAATTTGTGCTGAAATAGGTCATCTAAGTTGTACTAACCCTCTATGTAAGTAACAGAGGCCCAGTATAACATATTTCTATAGTATTTCTAACAAAATATAATTAATTCCATTAATATTTAGCTGGCTCTCTAACTGCTACATGTTACATAAATATTCAGGTAAGCTTCCTCATAATGCCCTCACCACATGAACTTGAGTTTCCATGATTTGGGCTAAACAAGATGTTAATCATATATACAGCTCTTCTCAGGGAGACCAACTTTGAAACAGAGCAGGAGAAAAAGAATGCTTCTAACACTGTCTTTCTCCAAAGCTGACAACAACATATATCAGTTCATATTTTCAACATAGTGAAGCTTTTCTTCCTAAGCAGAGTTAAAAAGCAGAACATAATGTTACTCATATTATTACTATTTCCTTAATTAAGTTGTCTCCAGTTTGGAATTTTCAAAAAATGAGAAAGTGATAACAGAACTTCAATAAGTTCTGAGACAATGGATTATTTGCGTAATGGAACACTTTGCCTTTAAATTTAGTTCGTGGCTTCCACTCTCCCTTGGATACTTTATATAGTTCACTCAACAAATTATTTGCAAATGGGGATAACATAACACATTTTTACATTAATTTTTTCTGACTACAAAATTAACACATGCCCTTGGGAAAAAAAAGGAAAATATAAGAAAAAAATTACAAACACCAGAAAGTCTGATCACAGAGACAATCAATTACTACTGTCATGTCGGCATTTCATTCAAACGTGAAAAATTTTAATCCCAGTTTGGCTTCTTTTTCTCCTGCACACCACTCAGTTGCCTCCTATTCCCACTATTTGGTATGTACTCAAGCAATAATAGTTATTTTCTACAAACTCATTTAACAATTAACCAAGTATTATTGTATTTCATAGGTCTGCTATTATTATTCATGCTTATTATTATTCATTCTTACTGCTCATTATTACATGAGTTAGATTTTATCCAGTCATGCCCTATGAAGATTATCTGTTATATATAACAAAGTATAACATTACACAAGTGTTAGACCATTTTCACTCCATAATGTGGATGTTAGAAATAGCTTCCTTAACCCATGGAAAACAAAAATAAAATGGTAAATTTGATGTCAAAAAGTCAAATATTGTATACGGAGGCCAAAGAGAAATTACTTTAGATAACAAAGTTGTTTATTTTTATTTTTACTATATTTACCACAATACTATAGTATTAGTATGGAAAACTGAGAGTTAGCTATGCTTATAAAGGTAAAGCTCTATAAAAGGCTGAAAGCACGTATCTCAAGAGTCTAATCCAATTCTATCTAAGGAGCTATCCTCTTTCTATGATCTGTCATGTAGAATTACATCATCTCCCATGGCTCAGATTATCTCCAATTCATAAAATGCTCTAACAAAAACTGTTATGAAGTGGGTTCTATTATATATTCACATAACTTCCTTCTCACTTTGGTTTAGCACGGAAATACACAATACATCAATATGTGTTTCATTAAGACAGTTGTTTCGATATAGTAACAAGCTGGGCAAATAGAGGAAGTGTGCTGGGTGTAATTTATTTACATTTTAATAAGACCTCAGATGAATGATACCACACAGGAAGCTCACAGTGAGGTTAGGGAGAATGGTGGCCAAAAAATGCCTTGAAGTTTGGAAGCTCTAAGTATCATTTAGTCAATAGTATTACTTCTGAATTAAGATAGGATAACAGTTCCACAGGGATAGGTATTGTGGTCTGTGACAAACATTTTGCAATGCAGGCATTAAAAATTGAGGGGGATATAAATTTTCCAAAATATGATAAAATTTTAAGGTTATAACTTGAACACAGATCAAATCACAAAATTTAAAATTGATGTTCCCATGATATAAAAATCTCATCAAAGCCCAAGGTAGAAGACTCTACTGCCTTAATATACCAAAGATTACTGCTAAAATTCCCATTTAGTAGAGATGCTAACTTCATGTTAGGATTTGGATTTCTCCTACTTTACATGTTAATTCTTTTGTGAATGGTTCTAAAAATCAGGGCAAGTTTTTTAATGAAATAAGAGATTCAGAAAGCAATGATTTTCAGTCTACAATTATAGTAGCCTGCACTACTCCTATTTCTAAATGCTGAGCAGGGTCACCTTTGTGTGAGACAAATTATCACTGGTAATATTTCAGAAATTAATGTGCATGACATTTGTCTATCTGGGGTTGTTCCAAAGAGAATTTTAAAAGTCTTGCAAAAGTAAATACAATTTTTAAGCGGCAAGTGAAGAAATAATTGTAAAGGTACAATAGTATAGGAAAAGCATGAAGAAGCCAGGGTGAGGTCAATATACAAAAGGTATGTTGGGAATTCTAATACATTTGGTTAAATATAAAACAAGAATATGACTGTATTTATATTAGCTACTGTAAAAATAAATATTTCATTAGGATGTGCTTTTGCATTTTTTTTCTTGTTTGTATCTTATCTACCAACTAGAAAGTAAGTTCCCTGACAGTATGTGATTTACATTTTTCTGTACTACAATTTATAACAAGTAGCATGATGCTAACTGGAAAACTGATTCTTGATCAATACTTGCTGTTTTGATTTGAGTGAAATATAAAGAATGAGGTCAAAAGGGTATAGTTTTGAATATCAGATGTTCATGCATATTGTATAAAAGAACAAAATAAAGAATTCTGAAAAATAAAATAAATTATAACACAAATGGAAAATCTAGATAGATTATGCTAAACTACATTGAAGCAATAAAATTAATACAAAAAAATAAACTTCAATTGAAAATAAATCAATGTAAATGCATACTTAAATCCCACAGATAATGCAGAAGACTCCCAGAGAAATTAAAACACAATGTTGGCATCATGAAAGTGATGGGTCCCAACATTTCATATTATTTCTATCATATAAGAAGTGATAAAGTATGATTGGAAATTCCAATTTCCTGATTATATAGAATGTAAACAATCTATATTATAGAGATCTATGAAATTTCTGAGGCATTATCAAGCTTTATAGATGTTTTTGATTAGAATCTAAACACTATTACTTCAGATATAAAAATCTGTAAGTTTGATTGTAAATAGTAATTTTACTTTTAGCAATTTTTAAAATCCACGTTTTGACATGGTATACAATTAGGTTATAAAAGCCTTCAAAGTGTTCTTCATAAAATACTAAGTGTGATGTTTTTCTAGTAATGCAAGGGCAATTTAATAATGAGAAATCAATTATTATGAATCCCTTGCTGAATTATCATGCTCTGAATAATCCTACATTTTTAAAGAAAGGGAATATGTATCTGAATTCCAATGTCCAGCAAACAATTTCTGGCACACAGTAAGTACTGAGTAAATGTGTGTTAGAACTGATCTGAATTGAAAAAGACATCACTATAAAAGTCTATGTTCATCAGTTAGAGTTTAAAAATATTTATCCAAAAAGGCATGTAACGTACTTCAACAATCATTCTTAATAAAGAAAGGGTTAGAAATAGTATTCTAATCCAATATGACAAAGAATATCTGTCTTAAATCAACAACAACATCCACCTTAAAACTGTGAAGAAAAAAAAAAAACTAGTGACATTACCGCATAATCAAGAACAAGGATACTTCCTATCTTCGTGGTTACTTAGCTGTTTTGGAAATTCTAGTAAATGAAGTAGGACATTAAACAGAAATAAGAAGGAAAAAAGGAAGATAAAGTCATCATTGTTTGCAGATAATTTAATGACCTTAAAAACTTGAGAGAACCTCTAAAAAATTACTAAAATTATTAAGAAAGTTGAATAAGGTAGCTAGAAAATAAATATCATACACTGCTATAGGATGTATAGCAATGCTGTTAAGAGAATAAATCCTAAGAATTCTCATCACAAGAAAAAAATTTTTTTGCGTTTTCTTTCTTTTCTTTTATTGTATCTATGAAATGATGGATGTCAGCTGAACCTCTTGTAATCATTTGAAAATTTATGTAAATCAAATCATAACAAAACTATTGTAAAGAAGATACGGCTTTTCTACCAAATAATTAGAAAATGGAATATTCACAATTAATTACAATAACAAGAACACAGCATGCCTATACTTAAATAAGTATAAGAGAAAAATATAATAAAGAATTTGGGGCCTATATGAATAGAAAGACATAATTTATTTATGTATAAAACATTATATAAATAGAAACATGATGTTTCTGAATGTAAAGACTAAATATCACAAAGATACTCATACTAATTTCTAGATTTAATAAAATTCTAATAAAAATTCCAATGGAACATTTTTATGAACTGAATGAGGTAAATTAATCTTGAAGAGTAAATAGGTGACAATAGCCAGAGTATTTTTTTAAAAAGAAAAAAAAGGAAGGATTTGACTTAGCAGATGTGTAAACTTACTGTGAAGCTCTAATGGAAACTGTATGGAACCAGTGAAAGAACAGATAATTCAAAAATAGATCCTAATGTTGATAAAAATTAGTAAGCAATAAAGATGGCACCAATGGGGAAATGGTGTTGGGACAACTGAAGATTAACTATTGGGAGCAAAATCAAGATGCTTATCACATACCTTAGGCTAAACTAAATTCTGGAAGGAATAGAGTTAAAAATACAAAATAAAGCCATGATGATACTAGAAAAAATGGTGAATTTTTATCTGAATTCAAGCTGATAAAAAAGAAGATAAAAGCACAAGCCATAGTCATAGGGAAAAAAATACAATAGAATTGACTGTACAAATACTTAACATTGTCAGGGCACCGGGGTGGCACAGTCGGTTGAGCATTCAGCTCTTGGATTTGGCTCAGGTGATCTCAGGCTCGTGATCTCAGGGTTGTGGGCCCAGTGTCAGGCTCCCCACTCAGCACTGAATCTGCTTGGGACTCTGTCTCCCTCTCCCTCTGCCTCTCCCCACTGTGTGCTAGCATGCATGCTCTCTCTCTCTCTCAAATGAATAGATAAATCTTTAAAAAAATAATTAATACTTTCTCACATTAACAACAACAAAAACAATTTAATGGCATATGAAAACTGGGAGAATTGCATCACATTTGACAAAAGTAGTGATTTAACATTTAAAAAATCTTACAAATCATCAAGACAACATGAGTAAAGAACATGAGCAAACAATTTATAGAAAGAAGAAAACAATGGCAAATAAGCATTTGAAAGACATTCCAAATCTGTATTAATAAAACTGATGTAAATTAAAATAAGCCAGGTTTTTGTTGCCTGCTAAATTAGCAAATATTTGTAAAATAATACTATTCAAAGCAGGTAAGAGTGTACTTAGAAAAGCACTCCCACATACAGTTTGGGAGGAGTTGACAAGAGGACCGTGAGAAGTTTACATCCTCTAACCCAGAAATCAACCTAAAAAACATGCTGAAAACATAGTCCAAGATAAAAGTGTATGTATAAGAATGGTCCTCAGCAGTAGGAATACTGGTGGAAAATAACCTATATATCAAATATGGGGAAGTTTAAAATTTTTTGGTACATAAATAAGGTATAATATTATGCAACCATTAAAAATGAGTATTTTATGACTGAGAACTAGTAATATAATTAACGCTAATTGAAGATAGTCAAAAAATAGATATATAAACATATCCACTTAGAAATGTAAAAAAATTGGAAGGAAGCAGAGCACAATCTTAGAATTGTTCATACCTGATTTAAATTTAAGTACTATATACTTTTTCTATTTCCATAATTATATGCAATAGGCATACTTTACCTTTTAATCTTAAAGAAAAAAACAACCTTTATTTTAAACCTAAAATGAATTTATATGTGTTCAGAGTCAGAACCCACTCAGGGGAAAAAAATCAAACACCAATAAAAACCACTTTTCCTATACATATGGAATTACTTTGCTCATTCATCTGTGGATCTCCATAATTCTGTGTATAAGGAACCTCTATTGAGATATTTGATTTTCTTATTTTTATTTCCAAAGAACATAATACTTTCCCTGAATTAAAAACCAAAGAAAATAAAGTCACTCTTAAGTACCATATTTGACCTCAGTGTTCTTCCAGTGCTTTGATGGCTCTTTCTCTAACCACTTCTAGATGAAGTTTACCTATTTTGTTAGTAACTATTTTGGTACCAAGTTCAGTAATATTCAGTCTGAGAATGTTTATTTAGCCCATTTAGCCAACACCCAGGAGTCACCCTCAACCAACTGTGACCAACACAGTGAATAGTGCATTTGATTTTCATGTCTCCTTTGCTGGAACACCAACTATGCTGAATATTCTGAGAGTAACAATGGATAGGACTTGGATTTTTCATCAGTGCTTAAAAAATAGCTGCCAAAGTCAAGACATGCAATAACCTTCTAAGTAAGTTTGCTGGCTCCATATTGTGTTTGAAGGCACACCCCCTCCAAACGTCTGCACTCACCATCTGCTACTCAACTGCAGAATAATGCACTCAAGTCTGGTGTTGTTTGGCATAGGCAAGGATAGTCAATGTCCAACTCCATTCAGACATGTGCACCATATCAGGAACCTTATGACACAGTCCTCAACATCAATGCAGCACTTTCAAGCCCCACTGCACATCAATCAAGTATGTATGACAGTCAAGCTGATAGACAAAATCTAAGCCAACCCTAAACACCTACTGTGCATGGATCTCTCCAGTTTGCCTGCAGCTCACCTTCTATTAAGATGATAGCTTTGGCCTAGTCTTCCATGCCAAAACAAGTCCATGGAGTCACTCTGGCAAGAAGAAGGGTCTATATCAATGTCAACAAACAAGTTCCTTGCTGCCGACCCTACCATCTGTGCTCCTGCTTCCCACCTACCTTACTTTATGTGGACCTTGATGAATGGGATTCTAATAGTCCAAGATTCTAGTTTAGCCAGCCTTTGCAGATGGGGTCAACATGACTGCCCTCTGGCAAACACGCAGAGTGACATAGATGAAGGTTACCCGGAGAGTGACTTTTTGCACATTTGATATTAGAAATAAAGCAAATAAAGATGTTCCTACCAGTTTTTGAGTTTTGGGTTTGTGAAAAGAATATGTTCAGTGTTTAAAATGAAGATAATTTCCCTTTAAATTTTTTGGAAATATTAAAAATGCTAAATGATAAATTCCACTTCAACACTATGGATAAGAGAAATAAGATAAATAAAAATAAAACTGAGGTTGTTTTAAAGTATTTGCAAAGTAGGTTTGAGAAAATGACTTGAAAAAATCTCAGAAATATGTAGAAGTAAGACTTTATAATGTAATATTAATAGAGAAATAGACCATTTCAATAGGCATTAGATGCAACAACATTAGAGTATAGTGTACATGCTAAATGGAGAATAATAGCTTTCAGACCTATTCTCCAGAAGTTGTATAGCACTTACAGTCTTCGTGGTTGAACAGCAGAATTTGACATAATTTTAAATATGAGTAGTTTCTAGAGAAATCAAAATTTTTTATCTTAAAAAAGACATTATATGAAATGAAATAAATCAATATTGCCTTAAAATTGTAAATAAATTATTTTTGTGAACATGTTGACAAATCTTTTCAATTAGGTCCTTAAAAATGCACTTTAGACTGAGCCTAGTGACATATAAAACCAACAGAAAATCTCAGGAAATACCGTTGTTTCCATCCCAATTCAATTTAATATAATAATACAATGATTTGACTTTATCTTTCATTTAAGGAAAACTAAATGTATTTTTAGAATGGTCTCTGGATTCACCAAAAACAAAACTCTACCCTAAATTCAAAATACAGCATCACCTAGGCAATTTAAACAAGTAATGATTATAAGGTGAATCTTTACCACACAAATAAGATAATGAATGTGAAAATATGTTACACATCATAAAGCATCATACACAGAATTATTGAGAGCATCTATCTCAGTGCTTTGTACATAGTAAGCACTTACTAAATGTTTGTAGAATTGATTAGAACTTAATTGAAAAGAGAGGTATAATGAGACTTCTATAAGTAGAATTCAGGTCCTTTCAAGATCATGGGAAAAAGTTCAATCAAATTATATTACTAGGTACATCATTTGTCTTTGATGTTATGAATCAAGATGAGCTTCTATTGTATCTAAAGAAAATTTCTGTAGATTCTCTTTGGAGAAAGCACAGTGGAATAAAAAGCATAATTATTTTTAATTTCTAAATATATCCAAATTTTCTAGCATTCTTTGGTGAAATAAGATAATGCTATAGAAATTCTACATAAAACCTGAATTTACAATGTCCTGGCCTAATCATCTGGATAATCTCTTTGAATTTTCCTAAAATATGCTCCCATCCCATTTTCTATGGGAATTCTCCCACTGATTAACACAGAGAATGAGAATTTGGCCTGTGCTCTATAGACACCATTGAAATGTGGCCACCTGAGGCATGTAGGGAGGGCATCCAGCTGGCACGCCACATGTTGCCCTGGAGTAGAGTACAATGAGAGGGATATTTTGGCTAAGACTACCTGGACAATCTCTACAAAGACCCTGATTATGAAAAGGACTTCAGTATCATCATTGTCTCTTGAGTGTAATATGAGCCAAGGAAACTTCTCTTTCTAAGTTTATGTATTTTACCCAAAAAAGCACTTATAAGAAAAATCAAAGAAAGCTGGGCCACTGATACCAGAATTTGAGCATTATCCATATCACTGGGGGAAACTTTTTTGAGAAACCGAGACACTTTAAAATTGTTGCTAAAGCACATTACAGACTTGACCATAAACTGCAATGTAGTAAACTCTGTAAGGCAAAGGATACAAAAACACCCAATGAAAATTTGTCTATAGTGCAGTTGTTAGATTACCTATTACAAAAATCAGTTAAGTTCATATACTACTCATTTAAGAAATATTTGTTGATTTTATTTTTACTTTATGCAACTTGTAGGAAAGAAAAGCCATGCATTTGAACTGCAATGCCATTGAAATAATTTTGTTAATTTTGAATTTTTTTTTCAAAACACCATACGTGATTAGAACACATAATAGTGCACTATTATTTTTTTTTGGCCAATTTTTATTTTAAAACCAAAGTTGTTTTTGTATTACATAAGCACAAAATCAGAATTTCAAAACCAGCAAACATATTTAGGGGTGATTTTTAAATTAAACCCACTTGATTCTTTGTTAGAGCAACTTTGAGAGCCAGGAACATTTTTGTAAAATTCCAGTGGAGTAATAGAGTAGCTAGGAAATGCTCCTCATAGTGAGAAGAACCATATGCATTATTTTTCAAGTTTTGTTTAGAGTTTTCATCCTCCTACTGAACGGTTCTAGGTTTTTTTTACAATACAGTTATTTACAATACAATATGAGTATAAATCTTAAGGGATTTATGATGTCACCAAATGCTGAGAAACAATTACAGCTGGGATTTACATTTGTGGTTATGTATTATCTTGCCTATAGATTCCAAAAACCAATGAAGAGAAACTTTGATACAAAACATATCCTGGAACTGAAAGACAGATTCCATCTATCATTATAACCAGTTGATAGTATTTCTAAGACAGAGTTTGACAGTAAGTGAAACAAACAAACATAATGGTTTAAATATGCCACTTCAGCCACTAGAGCTGTCAGTCAAGAGGTTTTTTTTGTATCATTAATTCAATGCCACACAAATAGGAATTCTTACTTTTCAATAAATTTTGGTGACAAGTTGTCTACACAAAGGGAACCAACACCTATAGGGAAACTTTTAATTTGTCATCATGTATGTCTATTTGAACTTACTTAAAATATTATAATTGTGGGCTTAATTTACACCAATTTTTTTCCCTACAAGCTCAGGAAAATCACAATGATCACAGTGTTCCTAAGACTAACGAGTCCCAATTAATGAACAGAGAAAATAGAAGCTCAGAGAGATAAAGAGTATTGGGAAGGATCATACTGCAAGTCCAGCAATATATTCAGTGCAGTCCCTTGGAATTTTAATAAAACCATAAAATTACCATTTGACATTTTTTCATTAACTTATCATTTTACTTAATTCAAAATACTGTGCAGAAAAGTTTTATTGCTGACTTAGGCAACTGAAAATTTTTATCAATTCAATTAGTTTTTGCAGTTTGTGACCAATGAGGTTTGGCTTACATCTTGCCTTTTTCTTCAGGAATTTAGAAACTTCACAAATGTTAATACCCTGATGGCTACGTAAGTCTTATGAGGCTAGGAAACAATGAGATTGAACTTGGCCTCTCTTCCATCTTTATTGACAGATAGCCCCAGTGCCAAAAGCTAGCACTGCTGGTTATCCATCATCATATCTAAATATTGATTTTCCTAAAACTTGTATTTTGAGACTTTCTTCATTTTAGAATTACAGGTAAAGTCACTTCCCTTTGATATAAACTGCATGCAATAAAGAAGGAGGCAGTCCTACACAGTAAATATGTAGGGAATGGTTTTCCACCTCTGCATGCTGCAGAAAATCCCACTGAGTTAAGTAGGGTTCTACCAAGGCCACTTAAACATATGAGCCTATTATGCTCCACATTTCTTTATTGTTCTCAAAAAGCTAATGAAATGTTCCAGTGTAATGTTTCTGCTGGAGCACTTTTCAAGGCATTTTAGAAGTGATATTTCTCTCATAACTCCAGAAGGGGGTTCCACTTCCTAGAAGTATTTAGTAGACCATGCAGAGACCATGTAGTCTCATTACCCAGACTGTTTAGTTGCATGGCTGGAGAAGAATTTTTTGAAGATAATCACCTACAAGTTTCAGTATGGGCTTTAACATCATTGTAAAGTGACGGGAATTAGAAAACTGGCAAGCATATGTGGCCTACTGTCCTACTTGAATAGATAGGCTTAAAATACTGTGTATGGTCTATTCACATGTAACATTGATTTATATTGTCAATCCATTGGTTCAGAGTATCAGTGTAAAATTAGACAATCAACTGAAAAGATTCAATAAAATAAGAAACTGTGATCTTCTATTACTAAAACAGTCAGTATATGGAATAAAACCCATTCAGTTATCTTTGATGTTAGGGTGTCAGTTTCTTCATCTGTATGATGAAGGAATCAGACCTGTTGATCTCTATGATCTCTTCCCACCCTAATATATGTTGATTTTATGATTCTAAATACCAACACTGAGTGTTGAGGAGTAGCAAAGTAGGCAAAGAGCAAGAAACAGAACTTTATTAAATTATTAACTTTATAGCAAATTTAAAGTTATGTAATTGTGCCTTGAGTTGCCATACACAGCCACCTCACCTACTAAACATCATCAATAATATGAATGAAAGGTAAAATACTAAGGTCATGTGTGGTAAGATTAAGGTTAAAGCCAAGACTAAAAATATAATAATTAATTGAGAAATGAAAAAAGTATAAACTTCTACCAAGATAATATGTGATATGCCTTGATAAATGGCAATTTCTTGTACAATCATTCTCAATTATAAACAATAACTTGCAGACATCTTGGAATTTTTTGTTTTTATTTTCAAGAAATCAGACTATAATCCTAAAAAGTATTTAACAGAGTTCATAGCTCTGACTTCTACTGGATAATCCTGAGTGTAGTATTCTTATTTTTATTCCTTTTTTTAAATAGATATTAACATTTAATACAGACACTGCACTTAATTAACGTCAACTATGTTGCACGTGCTTTATTTGCATTCACTCATACAATCCTTCCATCAACACTAGGGAGTAAGTACTATTAGAACACAGAATCATGGAGGTGGTTATCAGTAATGCTAGACTATCAAACTGACTTATGGGTCCCCCCATTTTTCTTCAGTGTGCAAAGTTAACACAGCATGGCACCATGTTTCAAGAATAATATCACTCATATCACATGATTATGTTTTTGTATTCTTCCTGATAGTAACCGAAAGAGTAACTTATTCTTCCATACATGAAAGCAGAGATAGAAAAGGGATGAAATTAGAAGGTACATACACTTTTTCTCACTATAAGTGTGAAGACATATTCATAAATTAGTAGAGGCATAAAAACCAATAACCAATGAGAATGAAATGGTTTGAAATTACATTGTAAGCTCTTTAATAAGTGGATTCTTACAGCATAATGAACACTAGAGTGGGCACAAGGGACCTATATTTTAGTCCTGAAGCTGCCACTATCAGATTGTAATTTTTGGGCAAGTTACTTAACATTTAAGTGCATCCATTTGTTTTTGTTTTTTTTCTAATATAGGGAGATTCTGATCTCAAAGTTTCCTTCCAACAATAGCATTCTATAGCATGCTATCTACAAAGTCAAGTAGTGATTTGCTTTGTTTCATTTATTACATAACAGTTATTAATGTAAATGAGTGGTATTATATTCACAGCTTTAACTAATTTACAGCAAAGATTGGGCCTGCTTTGTAATCATCTCTCTAACTGCACCTCTGATATAATAAGGTGCTATCTTGAACACTGTGGGATATGTCATTTTCATTCCTGCTCAAGATTTAAGCAAAAATATATCTTGGCAGTAATCAAATAATATAAAAACTCAGAAGTGCATGAATACTTGGACTTAATCTTCCTGACCTCTCCTACAATTTTTGACCTCTACTTATTATCTCAGCCTGCTCCCCTTGACCTCTAATATTGCCAAGTACTAAAGAAGTTCCTGGATATAGTGTACCTGAACCAAGAGTGGCAAGCATAAGACAGGTGGAGGTAGGGGCAGGAGTATTATCATTCAGTACCATTTTTCATGCTTCCCACTATTCATTTAGTTATATTTGTTCCAGAAACTATTTTAACATATGACTGTAGGAAAGGTCATGTGCAGCAGGCTGGTATTGGAAGTAAAATAAAAAAAAATTATGGGAACATGGAATATCAGGTTCCAGCGTTTAAGCATTTCTACCACTAGAACTACTTGACAAGCATACCACTTTCGTTATAATCTGGAAATTGTTTGAAGTTGTTTGAAGATAAAATCAGATAGTAGAAATCCAGTTTCTATATTGCGGGCGATCAAAGGTCATTTGAAAGGAGAGCTGAGGTCAAGAGCAAACCCCTTAGGTCTACTCCAGAAATTTCACTAGAGGGTGCTCTTGGGCTTTTATGAGTTGTCAGTTCTCCAATAAGAAAACCAAGTATTGCTTAGAAAATGTTCTGCCTTAGCATAAGTTGGACTCCATCATGGAACCCATATCCAATACTTCAATATAGATGTAAGGATATCGCAAGCAAATCCCAATCCTGGTTCTTATTTTCCTTTGAAATTGACTCGTTTCTTCTGGTATTAAACTTGTAGACCTCACAAACGTAAGACCCACAAGAGATCTCAGAGGTCTTCAAAAGTCTGCATTCTAATTATGTAACTACAGAAACGTCCCGAGATAGCAAAATGAGCTTAAATGGGGTTAACCGATGAAGCTGTTTTTGCAAATGTATTTTTGCAAACACAATTTTTATCTTGTAACTGGTTCATAATTTATATATCTATTGAAAGAATTTTCATTATTCTATAGGACATGTAGATGTAATCTCACTGTCAAATAGAATCAATCTGAGCCAATTATTTATGTATTTATTATTTGTATTAATCACATCAAATATTGAGCATTGAGTAAGTACTCAATAAATGTCTGTATCTTTGCATAGAAAAATTTCTGTAGCATATTCCTGATCAGATGTCATATAACTAAATCTTAATCTCTACTCCATATGTTAGATAATTTTTCTATAACTATAGTTTTCACCTTTCTTGAATTTATATTAAATGACTTATTCTAATTATTTCCGATGATAGCTTCTTTCTATATGCTTCCTGTTTTTGCTACATTCTTAAGAGAAAATGGAACATGGAAATTGTTTTCTGTGATTAACTTTTAATGTTTATTTTTTATTTATTAGGAAGACTGAGCAGGTTTTTTGCCTACATATTAAAAAGTATGCAATGGCATATAACCATACATGACAATGTTCTTCTTAAGAATCAAAATGAAAGTCTAAATAAAATTCTTCTTCACCTTCAGAATGTAAAGAGTTCTGAACCACTGATGGTCACTGGCCATTATGCCTGGCATCATGGTGACCTCTCATCACACAGGCTTGCAATCTTGATGGTTTTAGCATCTTTAGAGTTGACAGGATCATTCTGAAGATGACTATGGAATACTAAGGCTTTGTCTGTATTTTCAATCTGGTTAAATTTGAAGTTTCATTATTCTTTAATTGAATTAAGCTTTACAGTTTCTCTCAAAAATTGGCTTGAAGCTTCTGACAAATAAGAAATTCAGGGCTGAATAGTAGCCCTTTATAATGCATGAATCTGTATAGAAATGTGTTTTAAATTCTCATTTGATAAAAGATAATTCAGTGCCATTTATAAATTCTGGCTCCTTTCAACATCCTGCATGGATGGCAACCAGCATGAAAAGTTTGGAAAATTCTAAGTGGATTCTGAGCTTTTAAGGGGCCCTCTTCGAGAAGCACCAGAAAGTTTAAGCATGCATATCTGATGCATGTTATTCCTCCATTCAACTTGCAGAGGACAGAGTCCCCAGCATATATTCAAAGTATGCTTCATCCAAGTTGGTTATAAATAAGTTTAAAGCACTCTATAAAGAATTGGCAAAATTCCATGAATACTGTGAAAATAAAGGGAATCAATGAAAAGATATAATTATTTTAGCCCTAGATGTAATTAATTTGTGAGTGAAGTCATTTTCTCTCAAATACATTCAAGTTTCTCCAAACACAGGTCAATGTTTGCTGGATGATGGGAGAAAAGACTTATTTGGTTTGAGTTTGCCCACATTCATATTCATTTCTATATCATAGCAAAATAAAATGTCTTATAAATCTTCACATCTGCAAAAGAGGGTTCAAGCTGAGGCAGATGACAAGTATTGCTGATTGGCAATAAGAAAACCTCTTAACTATTCATAAGCATTCTTTCTATGATTTCCTATTCTAGTCTTTCTATTGGAAAGAAACAAAATAGTTCCACCTCATTGTATGAATCAGATGCACTAAAATGTTTAGTTAGATGTTACACAGCAGATCTAAGTCTAACCTGATTATTTTACGATTAGGATACTAAGATACAGGATAAATAAATGGCGTCCTATCCCATGCCATGCAGTTAGTACATGGCAGGTCTCATTCAGAGATCCTAACCCGGTGATCTTTCTATTGCACATTCTTCCAATGCTGTTTAGTTTTTCCCAAAGGATTTATGTATCATATCATAATTTCATGTTGACTCCCACTGAAATTTCAGAGGAAGAAAAAGAGATATGGGGAAAATGACTTTTAAGTACCCAACTCTTCAATTTAGGCAACATCCCTATGTGCAACAGTCTAGTGGTCAGCTGACCTATATGAACTTTTATGCTCATTAAAAATGTATGCATCATAAAGTACAATTAACATTCTCCCTGACTACAGCACCCTCGGTATGTTTTAGCAGTTACCCAGCCTATGCGATTCTGAATCCTGGAGGCACCCTTATTTCCCTGAAAGTCAGCCCAGCATGAAAATCTTGCTACCTTGTGGGAAGAAGAGTGCAGGTGTACTCTTTGCTTTAAGAAGACTCAATAAGCCAAATTCCGAACTTACCAAACAGATAAATTAGGGGGTGATTATTCACATTATAAAAGCATTCACCACAGGATGCTTTTAAATCATAAGCTGCTCTACTGCATTCAAAATAAGTTGTATTACAAAGCTTCCAAGCACTTTTCACATTCCGGAGTCCATGGTCCCACACCCAAACGCAGTGAAAGATTGGTGGGCATAAAGTCCTACCACTTATTACCTGCTAGGCCAAGCTTCCTTTTCCATATGAAAGAGTAATTAGCACTGTAGTTCATCTTTGAAAAATTTAATGAATCTCTCACTCTGAGCACTTACTATGTGCCTGGCACAGTGCTAAGCATTTTACGTAATGATCTGATTTACTCCTCCGCACCACAAGTCTAGGAGATTACTACAATTTCCCAATTATAGATGAGGAAATTTGGATTCAGAAAAGTTAGATTCAGAGTACTTAGTTAAGTAATTTGGCTAAGTTCATGCACCTATTAAAATGTTGCTGCCAGAATTCAATGCCAGATCCGTCTAGAGGTCTGGCCCTGATCTTCCCTCCAACATTGTTTCAGATGAAATTGAATGTTGCCCCTTACCTCTCACTTAACTGAGCATAGCTCTACTCTGATGTACTATCCCAGTGCAGCAATCCTGTCTATAGCAAGAGGAACCAGACATGCAGTCTGTATGTACAGACAGGGAACTTACCACCAAGGCTGCTTATTCTGATTACTGCACTGCTTTGCTGAGCCAGAATCTATCTCCTTATAATTCTCACCCATTGGTCCTAGTGTTGCTCTGTTGTCATTGAAAATTATTGTAAGAATCCCATTTCCCCATAGCTAACACATTCCTCCTGTGGTTTCTTCTTTTGTAGGTAAAATTCTCCAGTTCTTGGAACCTTTTATTTTATATAATGGATATGTTTGCTGTTCACATATATCCTATTCTTTCTTGAAACTGGTTCTTCTGGAGCACTGAGAACTTATCCATGTCATTTCTAAGCAGGCATAACTAATAAATGCCTTGGAGGCTGCATAGCACAGTGGTTAAGGGCAGAAGCTCTGGAAACCAGACTGCCTGGATTCTAATCCAAGCTTTACCACTTAATGGGTCTGTTTCCTTGGTGAATTTACTCAGTGTCCTGTGCTTCAGTTTCCTCCTTCAGTTATGAAATGAAAATAGCAATGGTACCCACTTTATAAGGCTCTTATGAAGATTTAAGTGAGAGACTCTAAGTAAACCAATTGGGGTCCTTCTTAGCAGGTTTTAAGTTCTATAAATGTCTACCATTATTATTCATACTGTAAGAGTGGGTGAACACTTAACTGCTTAGAAAAAAATATATGGCCAATATCATTTTAAGATACTGACTTTATTGTCCAGATATAAAAAAAAAAAGCCAAGTTCTACTAGAATATATACTCGACTAGACACCGGAGACTGGCTTCTAGTTCTAGCTCTTCCATATACTCCAAGTTAAAGATCTTAGACTAGTCACTTTACCCTCATCTATTACACAGGGGAAAGGACCATCCTTCTACCTTCTAAAAGGATATGATTTTTTTTCTAGGATTCTAGGATTCTATAGTTCTATTCTCCCAGGCTCTGCTTAAATTTCATTACTAATTATGTCTGAGGACTACCATTAAAATACTAACTTTTTATCTGAAGATTTATATTAATCTGTTGAGATTTCAAGCAGCTTAGCTGAATTATTTCCATGAAAGAGAATAAGCCTCTTAGGTTCTATAGACGGGTCTCCTGGAAAATGAAAGAGGTTATAATTGCATAGAAAGGGATTTAATGTTATTTTTGAGGTGACAACCCAAAACCCTATTCTGCCAGTTCAGCAGAATCCTGCCCTCTCCCTACCCCACCTGGCCCAGTCCATTCTCAGTTATTTTGCTGAATCTCAGAGCAGCCCCGTGGATAAACACAATCCCAGGTTTGGATGGAATGCCAAATTGATACACAGTCATTAGTGTTCTTTTCCACAAAAGTTAATCCAGGTTGGACACCTCCCTCCCTAAAATCACTTTATTCTGTAATATATATAATGTTCAGCTAATTTTGTTATGGCTGAATGTACCAGTGCTACTCACATACCTATTGTTTATCTCTAATGAAAGCATGGTGACAGTTGTCAGTATCAAATCAATTGTCTTTCAAAGAGTGTGACAATCTAGTCTAACAAAATAAATTCCATTAAGATGGCAAGTGGCAACAACCCCAAATTCACAAATGACAAAATCTTTAACATTTTGTAACTAAGCACAATGCATTTCTATCAATAAAAACGACATCACTGTATTCTTAAAAGTTATGAAACAGCATCTTTTCTATTTCTAAAATTCTCTATGTTCAAGGTTAACAATTAAGTTTAATTAAGTGTTGTTAATTGCATGGACAGTGATGATGTTTCAAATCTTAAATACTGTATCTGTGCATTAAATTACCCTCCTCCACTTAGGTATGACCATTCTTGTTCCTACATAAAACAGATGAATATTTTAGGCCAGTGTTCTGTTTTATTTGGTTTTCTGTTTGTTTTTTTGCTTGCATGTGTGTATGTGTGTGTTCTGTTTTGATAACTGATTTATAGCATCTGTTTGAGCAGGTAAAAAGGTGACAACTTATTTCAGGATTGCTACAATTTCATAACACTTAATATGCCTTTAAATAATTCTGCTTAAATAATGTTTAAGTCTTATTCTATCTGTATCCCTTTCATTGTGAAGAAAAGCTTGAAGCTTAAGTAAAGATTTCAGTAAAACGGATCTGAACTTTATATTCTGGAAAGTAGAAATCTTAGAAAAATCAAAGAAACGAAATTAGAGATTTTGGAATTTCTGGTTTTATTTCTTTCTATACATAAGAAAATAGTCTGACATATATTCATTCACCAAAAAATCATTACAATATTACTGTTTGTCTAATACTAATTTTGCTATACCAGCTTTGTTTTGGTTAATGTTTGCATGATAACTGGTGGTGTTTTAGCAAAACGCTCAGCAGAAACGGAGTCATTTTTACATATATTGCATTACATATGTACAAAGCCATCCCTTAAAATGCAACATGGCTGCCTTTAGAAATAAAATTTATATAATATTCATCAAAAAATTAAATCAACATTTTCATAGCACTTTAAGCTTCCCTAAGAACTTTATTATTTCACTGAATGTTTAGAGACCCTTATAGGTAGGTACTGTTAACCCCATTTTACAGATAAAAAAATAAGGCACAGAAGGTTAAATTGAGCTGCATAAGGCCAAAAACTGGCAAAGAGAATGAAACCAGACTTTGAACTTAGATCATTGGAATCTCAGTGCTCTTCCTATTATTCCCAAAGCAGCCTTGTTAATGTATACTTTAGACTGCACTGACATACTAAGGATAAAGGAAACCCATTATCTCTGTATAACTACTGCCCCTTGAAAATACAGAAAGGTATTAAAAACACTATCCCATCAGAGTTTGGTAACACCTATTAAGCATTTTAAATCTCAGCTACATTGAAAAGTATTTTAAATCTTGAAGAGTTAAGGAATAATAGCACCAAATTTGCCTCCCTTCACATTTGTAACCCTCGGAAATCTAAAATAAATTTTTAACTCCTGACTTATAACCCCTCAAGGAGGAAACTTATAACAAAACCAAAGACAAGCCCTTCGTTAAGGGTGCCTATGATGCCATGGATACACAGATCTGCCCCATTTTACAGTACACAAAGAAGACTGGAATTCAGCTGTTATCAGAGATAATAATAAACTTCTGCTGGTGAGCCAGTCTCTTAGCCTCAGATTTACATTCCCGCTGTCAGCAAGAGTTTTTCAGTTAAACACTTTTTAAAAGTAAAAATTCAATAAAAATGTTTATATTACCAAAAGAATGTATTTTCATTGCTTTGGTGTGAACATATCTGATTCTTTTCGACTTTGCTCTCATCTTTCTCTCTTTCGTCCATCTCTTAGCTCCGTTGCTCCAACCCTTGCCCCTCTCCATACTTGTCTCTCTGAAGCTTCAGGGAAGAGGGCTGCACACCGCCTGGATGCCTGGACCCTCAGGCTTCTGAGATTAAACCCAGACCCACCCATGGCATGGGTCCCGTTCTTTGTCTGAAGCCAGTATCTGATGGAGTCAGATGGGGAGTTATTATCAAATTGAACAGCAAGCCCAGATTTTTTACTGTTTGTGTAAAAACGTATATTTGTATACAAAAATGTCCATCTAATAAACTCTCTCAAAGAAAATAGTCTTATATTTTCACCTTTTTTTCTCATTCTACTCTTAAAGCCACAGTAAAATTATTGTAGTCACTCCAAAATATTCTTTCCATTTCCAGTTAAGATCTGGTTTCGACAAAACTAAGCAGTAATTTCTAGTTTGTAGTTAAGGATGCTAGTTACCATTTACCTATAGATGTTTATTTGGACTAATGGGGGAGGGGAGGTTATCCTTGGAGTGATAACTAAAGCTTGCCACTTCCTTGGCATTATGTTGTAGGTGTCAGGAGGGTTTTTGTAAAGCTAATTTTCTCCTAATACCATTTATTCCCCCAGGGAGTGAGCAAGATGGAAGAGCTCCTTTTCCTCAAAATAAGGCTTATAACATTGACCAGGGCATTTAAATGTATCTTTACAATTCCCAACTTGGTCTCCCAGGAACAGCTTTTATAGATTTAGATTTTTTTGTCATAAAGTATTCTATTTATTTCTCAGCAGCTGGTGTCAAAAAAGTTGTTGTTGTTTTTTTTAATATTCCTTTTAAATAAATAAAATCTGTTTTCATATTGTGTAAAATTAGTTTTGCCTGCTGTGAGTTTGTGGTATTATGAAGTGATCATTTCTTCCCATGAATTATTTAAAGTGAGGATATCAAAATCTGATGGAACAATACAATGTACTATACAATACAATTTAATTTTATAATATACCAGTTCATACTAGTATCTCACAATACACAGCAGTTATAATACATTGGCTCAGAATTAGCAGATCAAGACTATGCCCCTCAGTTTCATATTTTAGTATCTGAGAGTCAATTCTAAATTTCCTAGTGTGCTATCGAATCACTCTATATTTGGCAGCACATAGATACCTAAAGATATTTTTTCTAACTACTCATGCAGGGCACTGATATTCAAATAGCCTAGATGATATTTAGCTTTTTTTTTTAAATTCTATAAGACACTGAGTTTGCTCAGTTTCTCATTACTGTTGGCATTGTTAGGCATTTTCTCTGGAGTTTTCTGATCACTTTGTCTTATGAGACAAATGTGTGTATGTAACTGTGGTTATTCTCATTATAGAATTTGTAGAGGAAGGGAAAAATTATCCACTCAAATTCCCCACTGCATTTATGGGAGTTTTAGCAAAACTGTGACAAACTTTTAAGCTGAGTGGGGCGGCATGAAGAAATCACTAATGAATAGGGAAAGGCATGATTAGAAGCTATAACAAAGTCTGGATCAAGGAGACAGCACTGACTTGCATTTGATATTTATGTTATGTGATATTTATGTAATGTGGTATTTATGTTATGATAAATTACAACCAACATACTACACTGATCTTTTTCCTCAGTGAATTTTGTAGCACTCTATAAGAGAAATTACGTCTGATTAACTCACTATATTGAAAGGATGGAGTCAATGTATGTTATGTAAGCATTCAAATAGCCTATGTCAAAATTCGACCACAAAGACTACCAAAGAAAAACAAAACTTAGGAGGAGAAAAGATACTATGGGATGTTAGAGGTGGCTTTCTGGAGTAAGAAACTGGCTTAAAGCACAGAATAGAGATTAATGAGCACTTCTCTTGTTAGTTCCACATAACACATACGAAACCAAACTCCTGATTTCATAGCACCCATGTGCTACCTCCACCTCCAATCAAACTGCACTTCCTCAGTGAAAGGTGCCACCATCCATCCAGTTGATCAGGCCAGACATTAGAGGCCTTGGAATTCCTTTTGCCTGACCCAACATACCTAATCCACCAATAAACACCATTAACTCAACCCCAAAACTACATTCCAAACCCAACCATTTCTCACCATCTCTGCTATTATTACCTAAATCATGATTATCTTTTATTTGATTTCCTAATAAATTTCTCTGCTTCCATTCTTGCCTCTTAAAACCATTTTCTAAACAGAAGCCAGAGTGAGCTTAAAATGCGAAACAGATCATATAATTCCCTTATACAAAACCCACAATGTATATATGTTTCAGTAAGAATGAAATTCAAATTCAAAATCAGGATCAGTAAGTCCTTTTATTATCTTTCCTGCACACCTCTCTGATGTCATCTCCTACCACTCTTCCCTTCATTGTGCTTCTGCCTCAGTGGCCCATTCCGTCCCTCACACAATTCAAGCCTATTTCTACTATCCCTACTCTAATTATCTCTTCTGCTTGGACTGTCCGGCCCCTATATCTTCACGAGACTGATACCTTCTCATTACCTTCAGCTAAAACGTTATCTTCAGAGAGGTCTTTCTTTCCCTGATCATGATATCCAAAGCAACCCCAACTCACTGTACACTGATTTATTTCCCTCTTAGAATAACTACTCTCATCTTCACTCAAATATTGTGTGTATTTTTCTGTGTGTATGTAGTCTCTACTATAGTCTAAGGTCCATGAGAGTAAGGTTCTTAGCCATATTGCTATATTAGTTATCTATTATGGTGCAAAAACTTACCCTCAAACTTTGTAGCTTAAAAAACAAACATTTATTATCTCATAGTTTCTGTGGGTCAGGAATCTGGGTACAGCCTGGGTAAGTCTGGGTCAAAGCCTCGGGGTCAAAGTTCCTCATGAGGTTGTGATCAAACTCAGGAAGGTCTATGGTTTCATCTGAACTAGAATGGAGGATCCAATTCCAAATTCATTCACTTGGTCATTGGCAGGCCTCAATCCCTTGCCAATTGGGTTTATCCGCAGAGCTGCCTCATGACAAGGCATTTGGCTTTTCCCAGAGAAAATAACCCGAGAGAGTGAAAGAAGTACCCAAGATGAAAACCACAGTCTTTTTTTTAACTTAATCTTGGAAGTGACAGCCTATCACTTTTGTCCTTTTTAGAAGCCAGTCACTAGATCTAGTCAATACTAAAGGCTAGGGAATTACACAAGGAGGCGGGACATAGGATATGGAGGTCATTGGGTATCATCTCAGAAGCTACTTATCACAACTGCTTACCACTATACTCTCAGTGTACAGAACACTTCCTGAAATTTAGTGGAACAGATGAATAATAAATGAATTTCCCAAGGATTAGTACTTGAAGCTATCCTAATTCAACACTGTGTCAAAGATTGAAAAGAGAAAGTAGTGGATAAAATCTTACTCGAAGTAGTGACATTCAAACCACTGAAACCAAAGAGATAAGCAGTAGGAAGATTAGGTTGTGTGAATAGTAAAAAGTAGCAGCAACAGAGCCTCAGTTTCTTCATCTGTAAAATACAGGAAGTAGTTCTACCATGTTGTTGGAGCTTTAATGAGGTAGCTCATATGGAATGTTTAATATAGGGCCTCACAAATCAAAGATATTGGATAAATGTTGGTTATATTCTTTTTGTTGTTGTTGTTGTTGTTTGTTGGCTATTATTCTTAATGAGAATAAATGTGAGCCAAACATTCTGGGAGAAAATAACACAAGTTATATTTTTAAGATTATTGCATTTAAGATATCAGATACAACTCAAAAAAGAATCTATGAATAGCTTTGAACTATTTACTAATGATACTGGTTTAATATGACCTTGTGGCCAAAAAGCCTAATAAAGTGTGCTGAAAACAAGCTAGAAAGGTTTTTCCATTTTTATGTAAAATTAAGACATCTTTGAACGTGTATAAACACGCATTTCCAGTCTGTAATAAATCACTGAACACTGATTTATTACATAATGGGGTTATGAAGAGGGTAAGCCCAGAACTACTGATAAAATCCTAGAATATTAACACTAGAGGATAAACTTCAAGTTCAGGTAAGCACAAATAGGGTCAGAAGATGAAATACTATTCCATATTTTAAAGAATGCCTACCTTGAAAGGTAGCAAAGATTAAAAGATTAAGTAAGTAGTTGGAGAAATTCTTAGAAGATATACCAAAATAGATGATGATGGTATACAGATTTGAGGGTGGCATCAGGGAGGGAAACTAGATGTCTTTCACCCTATTTATTGAGGTCTCTATTTGCAACCAAGTAGGCAAGATGGGTCACAGCTTTAGTGAAGCCCCTCCAAAAGCATAAACAGCATCCTATAAGATGTTACCATTCTTGTCCTATTAGTGAGAAAGTGACATTCAGTTTTCTACTGCTGGTCCTGATGGAAAATCAGCATCAACTAGCCATTTGCAAATACATGTGTCTGTAAGTGAAGTTTAGCTTTCTGCGTTTTGACTAGTAAATATTCCAAGGGTATATCTACTGTTCTGAGACCAAAACAATTCCTACAATAGCCAGTATATTAGGTTGAATGATGGCTACTCAAAAGATATGTCTACATCTTAATCCCCCAAATTTGTGAATGTGATCTTATTTGAAAAAAGAGTCTTTGCAGATCTAACTAGGTTAAGGATCTCTAGATGAGATCACTCTGGATTATCCAGGTGGGCCCTAAATACAATGACAAGTCCTTATAAAAGACAGAGGAAGAGAAGACAAAGACACAGAGGAGAAGGCCATGTGAAGCTGGAGGCAGAGACTATAGTTATGCAATCACAAACCAAGGAACAGCTGGAGTCACCAGAAGCTGGAAGAGCAAGGAAGGATTCTCCCCTAGAGTCTTCAGAAGGTTTGCAGCCCTGGTGATTTGTTGATTTCAGATTTCTGATTTCCAGCTTCCAGAACTGTGAGAGTATTTCTGTTGTTCTAGGCCATCAGGTTTGTGGCAATTTGTTACAGCAACCCTGGGAAACTAATATAACCAGACAAGTCATTGTTTCACAGAGAGGTAATGAAATAGAGTAGAAAAAAAAAATCTAAGCAAGACAGATTCGGATTTAAGCCTGGGCTTCCTCTATATGAGTTGTGTGATATTAAAAGCAAGTTACTTTATATCTTTGATCTTCAGGATCCTCCTTAGTAAAACGGTGGTAAGTTCTCATTGTTGGATCACTGTGGGATATGGAGATAAGTAAAGTGCCTCACTTGCTGGAAGCATTCTGACAGCAGAATATTATTCTGTTCAATATTCAATACTCAATTAACCTGTTAATAATAAATTCAAAATTGTGTCAGATATCTATTAAAGTTAAAAACTGTTGTTTTCCTTGAGAATCAACATTTTAGCAAGGTATTAATTACAGCATAAGGGATTGATTAATGTGGAAACTTGTTGTGCAATACCAAATGTCCTGACAAACCTTTATTGCAAACTGACTATGCCATTTTAAGCAACCTCCTCGGTTGTCAGTGGAACCATATTCTGTCAGGTTCCTCACTGTCTCATCTTTAATAACCTCCCTAGCTTCTTATAGACAAATAATGGAAAGCAATGCCAGAGTATTACTGAAAAATGTTTCCATCTAGCTGGGGCTTAAGACAGCCAGATATAGAGGCAAAGACTGTAATAATAGAATTTTCCTAAATGTTAGTCTAAGAAAATTGACAACAGCATAATAATCTCTTGAACAAAGTTGTCAAATTCATACCAATCATGGACACCTTCAGTTATCCCTAACATTAAGGCAAATAAAAAAAAATAAAAGGAGCTCTAACAATAATTTTCCTAGAGAAAAAAAATAGGAATCATGCAGTTCAGATATTTCATATTCTGGAATAACCCTTAATACCAGAAAATTGAGACTCTAGTGAGATCCACTCAAAATACATATAATAAAGTGAAACAAATTTTCAAGAAATGCTGTTTGTTTGTTTGCTTTTTACTTTTCTAGGGTCAAACTGGGCAAATATTACAAAAAATTAAAGTGAAAAATGTAATGGATTAGCCATAACATTATTTGTGCCTATTAAATTTACTTATTTATGTATCCATGTACTCATTCATTCACTCAACAAATATTTATTAAATGCCTAATCGATATGAGGCATTGTGTTAGGCACCATAAATATAACCTTGAAGGAGATTACTATTCCCTATCTTAAAGGTGATCTAGGCAAAACAATCAGTAAAAATAAAGCATACATTATAGGAGTACAATGTAAGGCAATTCTAATTAGTTGGGGAATTAGGGAAAGCATCCAGAGAAAATGAGATTTAAGTTGAGATTTGCTAAGTTATTTAAGTGTATCTGAGCAGAAGGGGGAAGAAGGGAGGAATGGAGGGTATTCCAAACAAGGGGGAGAACATAGGCAAAGGCCAGAAATGAGAGTGCACTGAAGACACCAGAAGTTCAATTTGATTGGAACATTGAATGCTAGAGAAAAAGTGATCTGAGTCAGGCTAGAACCAGAGACAGGAACCAGCCTATTAAGATTATATTAAGGAAATCAGGAGAATATTGCAATAATTTCAGTGAAAAAGATGATATTGTAGATCAGCATGGTAGCTTTGGCATGTAGAGGAGGGAACAGATTTAAAGAATACTTAGGAGGAAGCATTAGCAGGGCTCAGAGAGAAGTCCGAGCTGAAGAGAAAAATGTGGTGGTCATCTGTATGAAGATGCTAATCAAAGCTGTGGAAGTGAATGAGATTGACCAGGAGGACTGTCCAGAGAGACAAGAGAGCCTAAGAAAGAGTCCTGAGAACATCAATTTTTGATACTGCAGTGGTTAAGTAAGATTGCCTTTATGAGACTTTGTCACCCTTCATAACAAAACTTTACCTTCCCATAGCAATTCAATACTTGCTTTTACATCCATTCTAACTTTTGGCTCTCAAATAAGATTATGGAAGAAGCAGGGTGGGCAGTATAACTCTTTAAATATCATAATCTAGGTTTCAAGAGGTTGGACCTGAGGTCATTGTTTGCCAATGTTAAGACTGGAAGTTGGGCCTCTTTTTTTTCAGCTTTATTTTCTTTCCATGACATTACGCTACTCCCAAGCATCAGTGGCTTACGGCTTCTTCCTTAGTGTCAGCATGGGCAATAGCATACATGTCGATTCTGAAGGTGTTAAGCTTTATGCACGTATTATACCAAGAACCTCTCTATTTGGAACTGCTCTTGAGACAGAGGGCTGATCTGAAGCAAACTATGAAGTTGGAGAACTGTTTCTTAACACTTTGAGCTTCCTACCTTCTCCATCTCTATCTTCTCTTCTCTAAGGCCATTTGTTCATTCACTCAACAATTAGCTAGTAAGCCAGATACTTTGTGGATACAGGAATTAATAAAGTAGTACCCAGTTTCTCCCTGAAGTTTTGAGTTTTGAAAGTTCTTCATATTTTCTGGATACAAATCCTTCATCAGATATAGTCTTTGCAAATATGATCTTACAGTCTGTGGCTTGCCTTTTCATTCTCTCAATAATGTTTTCAAAGAGCAGAAGTTTTTAATTTTGATTAAGTCCAATTCATTCTTTTATGGATCATGAGTAAATGGGTCATGCACTTTTCAATTTCTAACATACTTCATCTTTTTCACTGGTGGATCCCAAGTATCTAGAATGGTACCTGAATACACAGTAGGTATTCAATAAACATCTGATGAAAAAATAAAAATTTCAAGGAGTGAAATGCAATTGTGGAAACTTAGTTTGTAGACCCCATAGAAAATAAAGTAGTCTTAAGTGCAAAGTCATGTTCAATTTTTGTTATCTGATCTAGTATAAAATTTTATTGACATAAGGACCCAAATGTATTAAGTTCTCTCAGTTAAAGAACCTGGTGCTTTTCTGGAGATAATTCCTTCTCTCCCAAAATATTAATTTGAAATTCTGTAGAACTCCAATGTAAAGCAGTAAGTCCCCTACCCATTTCCATTCCCCACCTCCTCAATAACTCAAATACTATGTTAATCCCTGTAAATAAATCAAAGCTGCTGAATTCTCGAAAACTCTAATTGTGCCAATTATAAATAAGCCTCAGGATGGATTTCAACCAGCAGCGTCCCCAAAACCATTATCTGCAACTATAATCCATTATTTTTTCTTTCATAATTAATTTTTCTAAGTAGGTCAGTACTATTCATTTTATTTAAGTGCTGTTCCAGCAATCCCATTTTCCCAACAACCAAAGTCAACTGTAACTATATACATATTTTTATTAAATACACCAAAACATTCTTATATTATGCAAAACACTGTAGTAGGCATTAAAGTTTTTTCTAATAAGTAATAAGGTAATGTACTATATTGGTCTTCAATTACACGTCCTGACCATATGAAATCTGGTGGAATCTTGAATAAGAACCTGGAGAACTTCCGGATATGTGATGCTTAAATAGATACTCTCCCTGCGCCCCCCCACCCCCACCCAAGGGCTTCTTTTCATAGATTTAGCATCTAAATCACTAATAACAACATGTGCAACTATATATACCTATACAGTATGTGTGTGTGTTTGAAATCAAAACTGAACTCACTGGAACACAGGAGAGAAAATACTCAGGCAATCAACAGAATTCACCACATTGATGAGTGTGACTCCTAAGAGAGCTCCTCACACCCTCACTCAAAGTCTATATATTCTCCATTTTAGACACAATTCTAAAATCTTTGGGTATCTGCTTTTCTATCAACAACAGATCAAATTCAAGAGTGTAGATGAGCTTGTGGTTGCTACTATCTGCAAGCAGCTTGATGTAGGGAGAAATGAGCACTCTAACAGAGCCCATCCATGTAGTGTCCTGGAGAGAGCGCTGAGGCCTGCTGGTCAGGAGAAGGCCTAGTGGACATGGGGAAAATTTCTTGCATGAAGGATAATTAATCAGGGAGTCCCTTTGGATGAAACCTTTGAGAACTCAGTGGCAAGGGGTATAGATCCAATAGGAGATTAATAACAAATACAAATTAATTATCTTGTTATATAGTGCTGGTTGCTTTTTTTCTCTTTTTTAAAAGATTTTATTTATTTATTTGATATATAGAGAGAGTGCGCACAAGCAGGTCGAGTAGTGGGCAGAGTGAGAGGGAGAAGCAGGCTCCCCGCTGAGCAGGGAGCCCGACGTGGGGCTCCATCCCACGACCCTGAGATCATGACCTGAACCAAAGGCAGACACTTAAGCAACTGAGCCACCCAGGCGCCCCAGTGCTGGTTGCTATTTAAATGAGCGTCTCCCTATCGATTTTACCACCAAGTATTTGTGAACCATTCTGAATGAATTTATTACTATCTGAATTTTTTAAACCACTTTTGACACTATAAGTTAGCTAAATCTTTCTTAAGAGATAATGAGAAGACAGGGTTTTGCATTTCTCATAAAAGGAAAAGAACACCACAATGTACCCATTACACACCATTGAGGCATGAACTCAGGAGAAATTAGGTTGAATATGGGATTACTAACTTAACTTTCTGCAACACCCTCTAAGCTATCACCAGAGTTAATTCAAATATGTATTCTTGACTAAAAATTATGTCAGTCCAAGACTCTAAATGATTACCCCACAGCTGAAAGCATATTTAGTGATTTAGTGAGTTAGAAGTTTCATTTCACTCAAGCAAATGGTTTTGGTATCCCAGCTAAAGGACAGCTTGCTCATGTGGGAGCCATCATTATAAAGGGATGTGACTGGGTTTTTTAAATGTATTATAACATAGACCTCTAATAAAAGCTATTTTTCATAGTGGTCATCCTGGGAGAAACTTCCTCCAGGGATGCTGTCATTATTTGAAAGATGGGGCACTGTCTTTAGAATTAGTTCATGAGAAAAACCAGTCCTTTTTGCTTCATAGTTACATTTTCTTTACCACTACATGGCCCTGGCCTTCCGACTTTGAATGTGCCTCATTTACACTGATCAATGAAAATCCTCCTCCCAGGGATTGGTATCATGGACTATTTCTCCCAGGCTTTCCTGGGGATCAGGGGTTGGAGAAGGTTTCTGGGAATTAAGAAAGTCTTTTTTTGAGCATTGCATTTGCATGGCATACCAAACTCCTTTGGTCAAAAAAGCAATAGAAAACTAAGACTATCCAGAGGTTGTCATCCCTGGGACTAAAGAATGCGAAAAATTCTCCATGACCAAATAGAGGACTTTTAGGTACCATTTCTCTTCTGGGTGCATGTGTGTTTCTGGCCTGTCTCTTTATTGAACTGCTCTACCAGGGTCTATACAGTCCTTTGGTATCTGGAGTCTGAGAGAAAACTTCGACCTCACCCAGGCAGTTGTACAGTACCAGAGTAAATAAAGCACAATGAATTAAGCTTAAGCACCTACTGTGGGGTTCTGTGTACCCTGTGGGTCTTCAGTACCTATCTGCTGATTGACTGAATGTCTGGATTCACTATGAATGTGAATAAAACACGCGTGTGCGTGCACACACACACACACACACACACACACACACACACACACACATCTTGCTTTTAAAATAAAACAATGAACACCAATGCTAACTTCCCGTAAGTAAAGTAGCAAATTGGCAGAACCACTCTCACCCTTCCTAATCCCTACTCCCTCCAAACCAATTCAAAGGAAGAGAAAGAATATGAAGAGAAAATGAACCTAAGAAAAACAATTAGCCAATGCACTCTACAAAGCCTGTACCATTATCTAGAATGACAGCATAGCCATTGTTCCAGCTGCCAGAGCCCTGCGTGCTCGCTCGCTCACCCGAGGGCCTGGGAGGAGAATAAACTAAGCAGATGAGATGGAGACTGATGCCTCCATGCCGCCACCACCTCACACACCACGCACACTGTTCGGAGTGTCTGGACACACGCAGGCAGGTAAACCTAGAGAATGGGCACTCCATGTTGGCGGGAGGGGAAGAGGCTGCCAGCAAACAGGGCCTGTTTATTATTTAACAGTTGGTACCGCTAGAGGCCTGGCACTGCTATAGAGCTCTCTCTGTTTCAGTGCAAGTCAGCCTGATTATGAGAGCGTGTGAGCCAAATTGTGTTTGCCATAGTCTGTGAGAGCCTCAGTGCCCCCAACAGACATGGAAATTCTTACAATAGCTCTTGTCCAAACAGAGGAAAGCATGCCTGAGATGGAGGTAAAGGGCTCCACGTACCAAAAGCTTGTCTGATCATCTGCTCAGTGTCTCAGCATATACCTGCTTTTCGCCGGCTCAAGACCAGTCATTCCTCTTCAGTGATACAGTTGCTACTCCTCTGCTTTTGGTTACTTTGTTTGGGACCTAAATCAACCAAATAATGTGTGAATCACCCATCTACTAATGTTGCTCATGCTGTCCTGCATGCTGTGGCTTTCCAGCAAAAGAATCTGCTACCCAGGACAGCTACCTCCTACTTGGCCAGGACTGCCTCACAGCAAGTCTCTTCTCTGCCAATGTGGCCACAGGTGGATGCCTTCCTACAAATCCAATCAGCAGGATAATGTGCTACTATCACAAGAGTGGACCTTAATGACAAAGAGCCCTGCTTAGATGGTCACCCCATTAACTTTGATTTGATTATTCTGCCCCAACAGAACACTTGGCTTTGCAACCACAGATGGCACTAGCCCAACGTAAAACCTGTAGAGAAAGTAGTCATGGTGGGTTTATACATTTTCAAAATACTAAATTTGATGTAAAAAAATAAACATGAGATAGTATTGAGATAGTCTCTATCTGGCTCCCCAGAAAAGCACTAACTGTGTTTTTTAAAAAAATAAACTAAGGTCAGAGCAGATGAGACAATTGTGATAACTAGGCAACATAGATAATCTAATCATTTCCTTTGAAATTCAGCATAAATCAACATTTCTTTTCATGTGAGAACCTTGGCTTTTATCTTCTATATACAACCAAGGCAGCCTTTGATACTTATGTGACTCTTTTCTATACAACTATTTATAAATTTGAGATAAAACTGGCTCCATATAAGCTAGTTCAATATTTTGAAACTTAATTGTTCCTTTCTCTATGACCAGGAGTAAATCAGCAAATGCTTTCTACCAAAGCAGATAAAGACATAGCAAACTATCTGTCTTACTTGAAACTGTATACATTAATTTTTTTGTTTTTGTTTTCTAATTGACAGTTCATATTTATATGCTTATATAATAAGCTCTCAAATTTAAATGCTGCTCCAAAAAAATACATGCTGAATATAGTTAAATAAAAACATAATTTTATATTTTCACTTTATTGTGTTTTCCCAAGAAAGTAGTTATCCTTGGGTCATAGATTATATACACATACACAATAAATAAAACTTTACAAAAACAGAGAAAGTATGAAAAAATAATTCTCTTTTTAAAATGAAGTTAATCCCTAGTTTACTTCAACTGCTTCCTCTACTGATCAGAGATGCTTAAGAAACAACCCCAAATTAAGGAAGGTAATTCTGGAATTAAAAGGTTTCTTCCAAAACATCCTGCATATGACAATGCTCATAACTACTAGATAATAGCAGAGCCATGGATCCCATCACAGGTTCACACAGGGAATGGTGCTATATTGGCCATGACCAAAACGTGAAAAGAGATGGTTCACAACTGGTAGGCAGACACTAATAATAGTTCACACTTGTCGAGAGTGTCCTCTGTGCTAGGGCACTCTTCTAAGAACTTCACACGTATGTACTTATTTAACAGCCCCCCTCAACAAACCTATGAAGTGGGTACCATTATTTTCTCCATTTTACAGATGAGGAACCTAAGGCACAAAGAAGTTAAGTAACTTGCCTGAGGTCTTGCAGTAAGTAAATAAAGGGGCTGAAATGTAAACTACAGTGGTCTAGCTCCAGAGTTGAACTGCAATCACCATGTTTGTTCTGCTTTTCACAATGATAATCATTCCATCTGAGGTTTGTGTTCACTTTAAAGCTGTGCAGTCCCCAAGGCTTATAAAGCAATTTAAAACTGTCTAGTGCGTGGCTCTAGAATCCTCTCCTTGGCCCTGCCATGGGCAGAGCATGTCTGGCATACCAGCCTGATTTGTATGCCCTAATCTTGAGTTGAGGAAATATATGCACAGGAGTCAAAAGAGATGTCTTTATATCTGACTGTACATAAATGAAGTTATTTTTTCTTTTCTTTTTGGTGCAATAGTTTGTTTTGGCGGAAGGAGGAAGCACCTATGGGTGTGGGAGGGTTTGTGTAAAAGGAGAATGGGATCCTTTCAACAACCATAGCTCTCACCTAGGTCTCAAAAAAAAAAAAAAAAAATCTCCAGGAATGAAGAGGAGATCTGGGAAGATTGTGAAGCCCCCAAATTTTATGGACAGATACAGCTTTCTGGGAAAAGAATATGAACCAGGAATCTAGTCCAAATCCCTTAGTTGAGAGATTAAAAACAAAACCAAACAAACAAACAACCCCCCCCCCCCCCACACACACACATAGAGCAATGAATGCAAACATTGCAAGGAGTAGCAGAACCAAACCTAGAAACCAAGGTTTCTCTCATTATCCTCTCAGTCCTAACTCTGTCAGCGGGCGGGCCTTTGAGGCAGAAGAAACCTGAGTGAAGGATACAGAGACTATGAGTGCCTCTACTCAGCTCCTCACAACTCAGTTAAGCAAATAATGAGAAAAAAATGTCCCCTCATGAGAAAGAAGAGAAATGCCAGAGGAGTCTGTTCTTGACTACTCAGTGCTAATAGAAAAAAGTTGAGGACACATTTAAGAGATAAGAAGGAAAAATATTCTCTTAACAAAGTTAACAAATTGATTTGCTTAGCAAATACACACACACACACACACACGCACATTTTATTTAGTGCTAGCCCTGAAACTTTCTAAATTTCTATTTCTCTTAGATCAATTTATATTTACCTAGAAATCATCCATTGTACCTAAAATTTTCAAATTTATCTGTAAAGTATTCATTATAATTATTTTAATTTCCTCATTTCTATGGTTACTTCCCCTTCTGTATTGCTAATTTTGTGCATTTGTGGGCTTTCTCCTTTAGTAATTAAACCATGTGATATTGCTTTGTTATTCTCTTTGAAAAATCCAAATCTTTGATTAGTGTCTCTCTTCAGTTTCCTAATTCATTAATTTCTGATATTATTTTATCAATTCTTTATTTCTGCTTTGCAGATTTGTTTTTTCCTTTTAACCAACTTCCTGAGAATGCTAATATATTAATAATTACTTTTTTCACATCATTAATATGATGTGAAAGTACTTAAAGCTACGGATTTTCCTCTGAACACTGCTCTATCTCCATATGTGCTTATTTTCTGTAAATTCTGTAACCTCTCTTTAATTCAAAAATGGATTTTACAAGTTTAAATTTTACAAAGATATTATTTTAAATTTTTCTTTCCAATATCAATCTCTAACTCATTACATTGTGATAGAATATGGCCTGAATTTTTTCAAATGTCCTCTAGGCACCATATATTTTTTTTTCTTTTTTGATCTATTGGTATGTTAATTGTAGTGACAGACTTCCTAATAATAAACTGTACATTTTTAACTAAACTGTATCTTTTTAAAAGATGACTTTAGCCTTATGCTTATTGCTATAAAATATATGCTTGATCTTAATTCTGTCATCCTGTTTTACAGTATTTTAAAAAATTGCTTCATTTCTTTCCTAATGATTTGCTTTGTTATTGTGAGTTCTCTTCCTAATGGTTTGGCAATTGTTTCGTAGATTAATTCTTCTATTGCAGGGTTTCTCAGACCTAGAGGATTTACTGAAAATACAGATTCCAGGCCTCATTCCTCTCCACCCTAAGATGCAGTAGGTCTGAGTTGAGATACCTTTGTAATACTCATTCCAACAGTCGGATACCAACTCGAGTACACTGTTCTAATGGTTAACTTTATGCATTTAAGAAGGGAAGTAAAGTCCTATTTTTGATTTGATGACTTTAGAATGCAACTTCGGATTCTCTAGAAAATTATGAAAATACTCCACTACACTTCCTTTGGCCCTCCACTCTCTCCTTCCTCTTCACCACCAGCCCTGGGTTGAATTTTTACTTTTAATTCTTCATGTGGCCATCCTCATAGCTTTAGATAACACATCAACATCTCTAGGTTCTATAGTTTGCCAGCTCTAGACAGTATTGACCCCTCATTCCCTGCCATGAAACACAGGCATTCAGTGCACACTTTCTTCCTCCTACCCCCTCTTTACCTTTCAAAGGTCTCAGGTTCTGCCATGTTATTATTTCTATATCATTAAGATTTATACTATTTACACTCCATACCCTGATCCACATCTTGAATTTTCACTTAAAGTAATATTTATTGGATGGATATCCAATAGTTAATTAATCTAGTCACCTACTGACATTCACATTGTTTCCAATATTTCCAACAAGAAACAATGCTCTAGTGAATAATCTTGTGTATGTATTCTTTTACTCATGTAGAATAAGTTCTTAAAAGCAGAACTGATAGGTCAAAGAGTATATGTACTTGTTATTTTAGTAGATATTATAACATTTACCTCAATTTGAAGTTATTTTTGGCGTTTTGACAGATGAAAATGCATCTTGATGTAGTTCTAATTTGCACTTCTTATCATGCATATTTTATTCTTTCTCTCATTATATATGAATTAAATATCTATTAATATGTTTAAGAGCCATTTGGATATCCTGTGTGTTTTCCTCTTGAATTGTTGGTCTTTTTCTTATCTATTTGCAGGAACTCTGATTTATTAGGGAGATAATGTTTTTATCTGAGATAAGAGTTGCCAATCATAATTATCACTTTCTCCCATCATTTTAAAACTATTTTTAAATTCTTTATTTTTTTAACTTTTTCCCCACAATTCTGGGGTATTGTTAGTTCTTTCCTTCTACTTTCTGCATCTAATGAGGCTTTTTGTCCTAAAACAGTTTTATTTTTATTTTTCTCTTCCATTTCTTTCCTGTTCTCTCACAGCTCATTTTATTTCTCTTTTTGTTGTCTTATCTCTTTGACCCTACATATCTAATCTTTGACTTCTTTTTTTGGTGGGGGGGGGAGAGGGAGAGTGGGGTGGGAAAGGGGCAGAGGAAGAGAGAGAATCTCGGGGCTCGATCTCACAACCCTGAGATCATGACCTGAGCTGAAATCAAGAGTCAGACGCTTAACTGAGACACCCAGACTTCTTATTTTAAAAATGCTACAATTTCTTCTATTTCTTTGCCACTATGGAAAATATATATTATTTTCTGGTATAAATCTTCTCCTAGTATATATATCTTGATCTGCTTTTCCTAATGTTACTTTTGTCTTATAATTAGGTAAGCATGGGTCCAATGCTGGTTTCTTTTTGGTTATTTCTCAATTTTCAGTCAATTTGATCAGCTATTTGCTGAATAAGAGAGGCTGGGGGAGTGAATTGCAGCAGTAGGAAGTTTCATTTTGGTGATGTCTTTCTTAGAACATAGCTTTCTCACGAACTCCACTGTGTGCATTGCTCAAGGGATATGCCTCTGCTCACGGATTTTCCCACTTGGGTTAACAGTAGCCCAAAAGGATTTTCATGAAGTCCTGCATATTACACATTTTATGGGTCATGATTTAGTGTTTCCTTTTCTTCTCCTGAATGTGATCAACAGGGCAAAGTTGAAGTGGTTTCTTCTCCCCACCTTCCCACCCTCATATGCCAATTCTGGTACATGTGGCAAGCTGTCATTTTTCATTCACTGCCACCTTCTCTATTAACCTCTGCTGTAGAATAAGGCTCGTGGATGCTTCCACAGACCACCTGTGGCCTCAAACTTTCCTGTTCCATGTAAGTAATTGTAGCGTGTGTCCCCTGAGGTCATTCCATTTATTTTTGGAGGTTCTGCCTTCTGCGTGTGTTTAATTTACTCTCACCATCCCCTCCTTGACCTAGTCTAAATTTCATAGTATTCCATGGTTTGTGATATGGGATTGTGCCTGCTTCTAAAGGAAGAGGCTTTGGGGCGCCTGGGTGGCTCAGCTGGTTAAGCGGCTGCCTTCGGCTCAGGTCATGATCCCAGGGTCCTGAGATCGAGTCCCGCATCGGGCTCCCTGCTCAGGGGGGAGCCTGCTTCTCCCCCTCCCTCTGCCTACTTGTTCTCTCTCTCTATCTCAAATAAATAAATAAAATCTTTAAAAAAAATTAAAAAATGAAGAGGCTTTTTATGTGTGTTGTTTTTCTTTGTTTGATTGTTTGCATTTTGCACAAGAGATATAAAATGGGATTGCATTTTTTTATGTATATGTCCTTTTAATTGACAAAAGTAGGACTTCACAGACTTCACTTATTATCTCCTCTCTAACCCTTTCCTCAATTAAGTACTTGGCCATCCCTGACCCCCAAACTGGGCTAATCCACTGTAAGGTGTCAACTACAGTATTCAAATTAGTTGACCATTGCATGTCTCCCTTCATAGGCATATTTGCATTTAAACCCTATGCTAAACTTTGGGCTTCCAGATGAGGCTATGAAATGAAGCTATGGTTGTAGAATGAGAAGTAATATGGTAGATATAGGAAGGAAGTAGAGGACCCCAATTTGTAGCTGTACCATTATCTCATGTGGGCAAGTTGTAAAGTTGTTTGAGTTGCTTTAATCTCTTGACTTTGCTACTGCACTTTTCCTTTTCTTTCTATAATAGAAGAACAACAGGAGAAAGTAAGTTGACTGAACAGCTTCCTTTTAAACATAGGTGTAAATCTTTATAATTATTTCCTATTTTTTAAAACAAAGAAATGATAGAGTGAAAGTATACTGGAATAAGTACACTGGACTTCTAAGCACTGTGGAAAATAAAATTTTGGCAAATTACTTAAGCTACCCAAGTCTCAGTTTTCCCATCTGTAAAATGGGTATTGCAGTCCTTCTTTTCCTACCATATAGGTTTTCTGTGAGTGGCAAATGAAATAGCATATATCAAAATGCTTTATAAACTAATAAACAACCAGAAATGTACAAGGGACTTAATAATAAAAGATGATCCAGATAAAAATAAGGACTTACAATACTGTCAAAGATAATACAGATACACAGGGCAGTTTACCCGACACAACATATGATTTTGTGATCTTTTTGTGCACTTTTTCTGATTGTTCAGCTAAACTCTAAACTACCATTTCACTTCTCACTGCTTTCTGTTAGTCTGCCTCCAGAAACAACACTTTTTCTCTTGCTGCTTCCTTTTCCCCAGTACATTTATATAGTTCTTGTTTGTTTATTTCTTTGTATTTTTCATTGACTTAAATCTGCCCTGAAAGATAATACTGAGTAATAACAAGAGAATGAAGCTTTGGAGTCAGACAGACATGGTTTGAATCCTGGTGTTCCGTCCTCGTGCTCATCAGTTAACATCCCTGAATCTGTTTCCTCATCCATAAAAATGAACGTTTTTTGTATTGTTATGAGAAAAATTAGATCAGATCTACATAAGTTCTGCTACATAGTTTGGGCTCCATAAACAGATTTTAAAATCAGGAATTCCCTGAAGGGCTATCTAATACATAAAGTTTTTGGAATTTACCAAATCTCATTTACTTTCTTAAAAGCCTATTTTGCTTATTTCTATGTTCTTGAGATTTCATGACACTTGACAACTGATCTATTGCAATGCTTTGATCGATAGCTTTTCTATTCCATGAACCATTTCACTTTTTTCTAAATGGCTCCATAGAATCTACTTTTCCTTATGATCTACTTTCTGTTGATGTCCTTGACTAATTTTATAGTTCTCAAAGTTTCTGTTTCAATTAACATCTTTTTGTCTTCATTAACTTTTCTTTCTCTTATAAAATAACACATCCTAATTTTAACCTTCAGGACATAGACCATATTGTCTCTGTTCACAATGCAGTGGATATCCTGTAAAAACTATACCACTATTAGGTAATGCTTATACATGTGAATGTTCTTGATTCCACAGAATTTATCCACTCTGAGCTCATTCCTTTTCATTCCTCGAAGATCACAGAATATTATTATATAGCAACTATATAATCCTTTGTCATTCTGCAAGCATTTCATAAACATTTAATGGAGGTCTTCAACACACTAGTATAGATTGATCTTGTTATTACTATTGGCAAGAAGAGGAGACAAAGATGGAACGATGAAAACGTGTCAGATATCACATCCCAGGCCACCAGGAGAAACAGGAGTCGCACTCAGTCTCCTATTCTATGATCTGCTGATACCCTGTCGAGCTAGGGTTCCCTTAGCATTGGAGGAAGAAACAGATTCACTTCCAAGTATTATTATTTGGCAAAGATCTGTTCGGTATTAAAGAGGTGGTTCTCTTTATTTTCAAAATAAGTAAAAAAAAAAAAAAAACAAATCCCAGTGATTCTCGGGACTCGGGGTTTGGAAGGGGAGCAGGAAAACCACAGGCCCAGGGCCAGAGAGCAGGAAGAAGGTAAGGGAGATAGGATTGGTTGTGGGTGAATCCTCATCCATCATTACATGGGAGAAATATTTAAAAAGAAAGGCCACTATCTTATCTCTTCTGAGGCTTCCTCCAGAACCTGTAGGAGAGGAAGACACACCGCTGAGTCTTCATTTGGGGAGCAGCAGGACAAGGCGGTTTCTCCTTAGCCAAATGAACCCCTTCCTGACAGCTGTGGGGAAACGTGTCTGTGCCACTGACTCCCTCTGAAAATTACTCCTAGAATTATTAATGTTTAGTCAATTTAAAAAACCCAGCTTCAAAAGGAAACCAATGTGGAGAGTAATAACATACCAAACTTAATGTGACCTCCTAGAATTTTTGTAGGGTAGCATAGGGTAGAGAGTGGAAAACACCCTGAGTTGGGATTTAGGAGTCCTGATTTTAGTTTCAGCAGTTTCACTATCTGGCTGCGTGACCTCAGAGAAGTAGATTAACCTCTCTGGACCTCTGATCCTTCATATTTAAAATGAGGGAGGTGGTTATTAAGTGATGTCTAAGAGCCCTTCTAGAGGTAAAAATTCCCCAATTTATAATAGTAATAATTAACATTTGATGGTGCTTTACCACCTACAAATGGTTTCCACATTAGCTAATCTGATCCTCATGCCAGTTCTGAGGTAGTATTATCATGATTATGCCCATTTTTAGAAGAGAGACTCAGAAACCACAAAATGGCAGAGTTGGCATTGAACAGATGTTCCCAAGAGGAAAATACCCCTTCAGTAAAAGAAGCAGCTGATGCTAACAAGGATAAGTAACAGCAGATAATTTAGGTTGTGAGCTCTTATTTAGGGGTGCAACAGAATTTCTGGATGCCGCGTTGGGGTAATGATAATCCACCATGTGGAATGTTATCTGATGATGTATTTATCAAAAAAAACTAATAAAAAGAAAATTAAAAAAAGATACAATAATTGTTACTGCACTACACCCTAATGAATTATTGTGTTCAAGGTTCCTCCAAAAAAAAAGTAATATTATACTCGGCTTATGTTTTAATTGATTTATTAATATTTTATCACAGGAATGTAATTTAAGCTCCTCATGATTTAGATCTCATAAACCTTTAGCATTTTGCAAATTCAAATTCCAATTTAAAGCCAGGGCGAGCAATTAACTTTTCTATCATCTTGTCAGGGGAGAAGGTTCGTGTTTAATTTGAGACAAAGTGACAGAAATATATATACACTGTATGTATTACTCCAATTTAATTTATGAGTCAGCACCATCCACCTTCAAAATGTAGATTTAATAGAAGGGGAGGAAGAAAAGGCCGTGCTGTCATGATAGGGTTGTGATATCTGCCCTGAATTTCATATGTGTGTGTGTGTGTGTGTGTGTGTGTGTGTGTGTATACATACACAGAGTCCCTGGTTTGTTGAGATATCAGGCTAGACTGATTGCAGGCCTATTTCCAATTCTTTTGTTTTAAATTAATTTAGTAATTATTTGCTCACATAGCACACAATCTCATGGATATCACGGGGAGCTCCTACCCGTTTCCATGCCTACTACTACCCCCTCCTCCCTTCTCAGTTTCACGGAGAGCTGCCCCTCCAGGTTTATCTGAAGCTCGATAAGTGAGACATACTGTGGAAAATACTGCTTTCGGGTCATTTCTTCATTCCCTTTCTCATTTTCCAAAGTGATCTTTTAAATGCTCTCTACCTAAAACAAATAAGCAGACCAAAAAAAAAAAAGCCTCCCTACAACTTTATATTTTAATTTACAGTATATGCATGACAAGTTAAAACAGTGGTACTTTCTGGTGATCCTTTACAAAATATTTAAGGACAGGAACAGAAGAAATGAGCTCAAACCACAGAAGGTAGGCAGGTGAACTGAAGGGAAGTACTTCCCTTTGGTGGTTATTAAACACTGGAACAGGGCTGCTGAGAAAGGTTAAGGAATTCTTCCTAGCTCTGTTATCCTATAATTCACCAAAGGCGCACAATGCTCTATGCTGATGAGATGAGTTACATGACATCTCCTCCTTGGTTCAATCAAAGGGAAGCAATTTACATCTCAAACCAGTTCTCTCATCAGTGGGACATAAAGACTGCAGAACAGAGACACAGCAAATGTGCTTATTTATACAGCATCAACTCAGTTGCCACTGTTCTTTATATTTTCCTTTGCTCCCTCCTCCTCTGTATGGTGGCCATTTTGAATAGGATGCTTTAAATTCTAAAGTGAGAGAAACACAGGACTAGGAACAATTCAGGACCAAAATTAACTAAAGATTTCTTGTGATTCTGACAATCACTGGCCTTTGTGATGCTAGGCCAATCATTTTGTTCCATTTAAAAATAAAATCGGATTCCCTTTGCAGACCACAAGAAGGGAATTAGAAGATGGTTAATGGAAAACTCTGGAAGGTAGCCTGACAAATGTTTATTCACTTTCCAGGCATACAATTCTGTGCTACATAAGTGAATGCAGTGCATTTGTCAGAGAAAGGCTATGTTGAATGAGTGTGAGGTCTTCATTCATAAAACAAGCTTATTTTACTAATAGTCTCTATTAATCTCAGCTTAATTATGTCAGACGTTTTGCACTTGCATACAACAGTGAAAATCGCCAAAAATGCATTTAGTGCACCTGCTTAAATGCAGTCATATCCCTAAAAACTATTGCAAGGAAGGAGGGAAAGCTCCCAGAGACATGGCTTTTAGGCAGAATATGGGATTATGGCAGAGGGGTTTAAATACATGAGGTAAAAATGGTAATCATATTCATCAAGTACACAAAGAAGTAAAAACAAGAAGCTCTAGATAATTCTTTTTAGTGGACTCACTAAAATAACAATAACAGCTTGATGAAGAGAACATGATTGTCGAAAGCTTGTCCATTTTACATTTTCTCTTTACATAGTGCAATAAAAAGGGAGCACCTGCAGTTTCAACTTGTGTGTTTTTTTCTTCTTCTTCTGATGTTAAAAGAAATCATGGGACATCATATTTGTTTTAGGAGCTACTAGTCTAACGTCTGTCTTGTACTGAGTCCCTACCATAAAGTTACGTTTGAGCCCTCTGGGAATACCTGTGCTATGCAGACAGCCTGCGGCCTCAAAGTACAGTCTTTGCCTCACACCCCTTTCCCTCATTCAAACACATCAGCCCTTCATCACTTTGGAAATTCGGCTAAAACAGACTTCTCTGTCATGAACCTTTTTAGACAAATTACAACAGAAAGTGTTGTAATTTCCATTACCAGGTTGCATCTACTTTACTATAGATACCAGCCACTACGGCATCACTGTTGCGGTGTCCTAATACTTATCTAAAAAAACAATACCGTTAACTACACATTGTGGATATTTGAAAGTGCCTAAGAAAGCCATAAACTTAATTACACTGGAGGGCTGGTGTGAGCTCACATGAAATCTGAGCTATCGTTATTAAAAATAGAAATTGCATTTACTTAATGCTTCTTACAGTATACTAGTCAACTTTAAACTTTCAAGGTTTTATAATGACAAAACAATATTTAAAAAAAAAGCACAGAATATGTCTGAAGAATTCAATAGAAACATTTTACATGCCAAGAGAAGCATTCTTCCTCTTTCCCCCTTTTTACGTTCCGCTCTTTTCTTCCCTCTGTCCCTCCCTTCCCCTTCGTTCCTTCTTTCCTTCCCCCTTTTAGCCCCCTACCCTCTCTTCTCTAATTTGGGAGAGGTGGTATTAAACTTTGAGTAAGGAAATAATATTTTTGTTTCAGAATCTATGTGCTTTTACTATACAAAGCACTGATTTAGAGGGGAATTTTGGGTGAATTCTTATGGCATTCTTTTTTTTCCCTTGGAGTCTACAGCTATCCTTCAGGTATCAAGCTATTTCCAAACACTCCTATACTGGCCTCTAATACTCCACACCGCAGTCTGTGATACACCCTAGCAAAGTAGTCTTTTATGAAAGACTGCAATAGCCAGTGAAGAACTACTTTTTTTCAATTACTTTTGTAAAGACACAGGGTAAACTACAGTGGAGTTCGAGAAAGCAAAGGTTCAAACTGCACTTCACAACTACAGGGCCACCAATGACGTCAGCCCCTTGCTGTTCTACATATCTAGATTCAAGTCTGAGGCTTTAAACAATCTTTAACAGACAAAACAGGACAAGGGACTAACCTGCCTTTCATGCTCCAATACCATAGAAGGTACTAGAGAAAATCTGTTTCCACGGATGTCTATCACTGAGAATACCTAATATACAATTATGAAATTGTATGACAAAGTGAGGATGTGACTATGTTTCACAACATGATTTGCCATAGGCCTCCATTGAGGAGACAGCAAATCCAAGTGTGTCAAAATTCCATTTTCTTCTATTTTCATAAAACTTTTTAAGAAATGTTGCCATATTATAAGGAATGTCAGTATTTTCAGAACACTCAGAGGTTTCCTGAGGCAGAACAACATTACAGATTACAACATTACAACAGACGTTCCTCATATTCATGCATCAGTTAATGGGCAGGAGGTGCTTATAGGTGCCTGTGAAGGTAGATGTCTTCTAAGTTGAGAAAGGCTAAAAAATAAAGAAGCACCTACAGTGCTGTGCATTCATTTATTTCACCCTGTGGTCACCCTGCATCTCCCACACCGGTGACGCAGGGTTAATCCCACCGGTGTAAGAGATGTATTAACTGTCTCGTGGCATTCTTTTCCAAAGCACTTTCAGAGGAATAAACTTCAGGTCTTATCAGAGGAGTTACTCCTGTGCCACTTGACTGAAGGCATTCAGTCCTTCCACGGTTTTTCTAAAATCAAAAGTAGCATGATGACACCTTAAAATCGAAGACTGAAACTCACACTGCAAGGATGCCTTTTAATGTCCTCCAGCCCTATAAGTTGTATAAGGAAAATTAAGTGTGCATCATATGGGGGGGTCAGTTTCTACCTGGTTCTTTAGGATTTTAAAGATTGTCAAAGTTCGTAAAGCTTTTCTTCTTTTCCTGGGACACACCAAACTAAGTCCCACCTCAGGCCCTGAGAACTTCATCTTACTTATGCCTGGAATGTTTTTTCTCCAGAGTTTGGCATGTTCACCCTCTTTCTTTATTCTGGTCTCTATTAAAATATTACCTTTTCAGGAGACCTATACCAAACATAATATCTAAAAGAGCTTGCTACCCCCACCCTACCCTACCATGCTTTGTTTTCTTCATAGTATTTGTCTTTCCTGAAATTACCTATTTATCTGCTTATTATCTGTCTTACCCTACTAAAATATAAGCTTAGTGAGCCAGACTTTGTCTTATTCCCTGTGGTATCACTAGTGCTAAGAACTGTGCCTGATATATATGGTAGGTAGTCACTATATATTTGTCAAATAAATAAAATTTACAGCTAAAATCTTAGATTTAAATTTTACAATTTAAACTCATTTCATCTCCTGATGAGAGAGTATCACATACAATGACCCTTCACAGTCTAGATAATGTATGAGGTCAACATGCAAGAATCACTATTCTGGGAAGAGTGTGCTCAGACCTGGTTTAAAATCACAGTCTGTTGCTGTGTGACATTTACAGTCTGCCATTTTAGCTAGACCACTGAATGAATGGAGTTAACCAAAGAGCTGACAAGACACACACACACACACACACACACAAACACACACACACACACACACCAAAAAACCCCAAACCAAACCAAAGCCCTCCCTACTGTTGGAATTGGAGTGGATTGCTACTTACTCTAAGCCAACAACAACTAAAGAAGAGAGGCGAAAATCAGAAGACCTTTGGAAACCATTTCACCAGAGCTGCCACCTGTCATTTATGTTAAAAGAAGCAATCATCCATCTGTCCAGACTGGAGAATACCATTTACTTACTCCAAACTAGTGATTCCTTAGAAATTTTTTATATCACATAATAATGAAATGACATGATCTTTATTTGTTCTCCTTTAGATACACATTGAACATTTTCTTTAAGGTGGCATTCAACTTTTAAAATACAAACACCAATTAACTAAGGTATTTTTTGGTAGAGGAAAAAATGTCTATCATAATTTTAGTGGCAATAATAGTTCTGTACATTTCTCTTAGCAAATTTAGCCTCAGATTTCTAAGCACTATGCAAACATTAATTTACTAAGTTCTGCTGTGTTCTCCATGTGAATTAGAATATTATCACATCTTCATTATTTTCCGGTGAGAATCACATGGAAGGACCCATAACTTGCCAAGACCAAACAGCAAAAAAAATAAAATAAAATAAATAAATAAAGAGCAAGATCCTTCCCTTTTGAAAGTGGGTGTCCAGAGAAGATTAATGAAATAAAGTAAGAATATACCTAAACTAGCATAAGCTGAGCATAACTTAATACAGAGGCTTAGCACTCTGAATAAACACCCGTGAAAAGAGTAGAGTCAATCTTTAAAAATAGCAGTGAGCAATTATTGAGCATTCACTATGTGTTGGGCACTGTTCTAAGAGCTAGTGGAAACAGGGACTTTGTTTCTTGTTCACCACTGTTTCCCAAGAGCTAGAATAGTGCCCGGGCCAGAATGCATACTGAATCCATACTGGTAATAAATGTATGAATGAGAGATGCATTCTTGCTTCCAAATGACTAAACTGTCTAAATTTTTTAACACAACCTGTTTGTTTGTTGGGAACAGCCTATATAAACGCTTGCTCTTAAATGTGGAGGAACAAGGAAGAGGTTTGACTTGACCCAGTGTGTAACTAACTCTAGGGTGACAATGAGCCTTTTTACAATAGAGTTCATTTATTAAACAAACATATGTTGAACACACACTATATGCCAGGTATTGTAAGTGGCTCTAGAAATAAAGACAAGGTGCTTGCTGTTGAAGAGTTTAAATTACTGTTTATGTGTCTGAGAGGAGGATGTCTTTGTATATAATGTAATTATGAGGCAAGAACTTTCTATAAACCAGTGATTCTTGTTTGTTTTTATCATTTTACCACCCTAACTTGCTAATGCTTTGATAATTCACCCTGTGAGGAAACTATAGCAAAATGTAAGTGTACTGATTAATTAAAACATATATCCAGAAAGAGGAGTGGTTATCTGACAATTACCTAGACAAACCAATCACTGTATGAAAAGTTGATTTTGGCATCAGGGTGAGTTCTGGAAGGTACGAGTTGTCTATTTTAGCTATCTATGTTGTCAATTCTCAACTTTACCTACACAAGTTTTTAGTTTCATTTGGGCTGCCCCAAATTGGAATCCAGATGCAGCTATTAATGGATAAGTTCAAGAATAATACCATTTCAATGAAAAGAAACAAAGAAGTACACACAATAATAGAAAATAAATACGGTCTTACCAACTCCCTATCATGCATGGGCTAATTAGAAAAGTTCCTGCTACAAAGGCTGGCAGTCTCACCTGTGTTCACCCTCTGGGACTATAACATGTGTTCCTTCTGTCCACTACACAAATTTTCTCAAAGCCTAACTGACCACAGTATAGCTTGTGGAGGAGTGTGCATACTTGAATATATTTCACTCTGATAATCCACTTGAGATGTCTGGTCTCTCTAAAACAATCTCAGTTCTTTTGGCTTTGCTTTTATATGAAATCAAGCTTTTGCAAAGATTTCTGTTTGTAAACTGACCCTTCAGGTATGCTATGGAAACTGAGTTCTGTAAGAAACCTAAGTTTGATGTTTAACCATTGCTAGCAGCCTACTTAAGGTTAATTCTTCCTCTAAAAATAAAGCCAAACAATATATTTTAGCTGGGAATTCAGCAATGCTGGGAAAACATTCTAAACCTTTGCTGGCAAAGGAAGAAAAGAAAAAAATATATTGATATATTTGATTATCAGTATATTGAAAATCAAGAACTAAATACAGGTAACAGATCTGCTTCAACCTGCTGCTCCATGCATTTATAAAACCAAAATATGATATCTAAAAATCACTCTTCTATTTAGAATTAATCAACATTCCCTTTCTGTTTATACACATTTATGTCAATGATACAACGGCCCCACGCATTCCACTACCAATCTTCCTGTACATGTCCATTGACATTGTCTCTATCAAATTCAACCCAATAAAATTAAATGGAATTAAATAAAGCTGTCTGCTTGAACCTCAGTTTTTCTCATCTCTTACTATTGTATTTCTTATCATTTCTTATTTATTTAGCTGAGGCAAAAAGGTTTCCAGACACAATTACATTTTCCTTCCTGGTCTCCTATTTCTGAAGTATTTTTTTTTTCTTTCAGTGACGCAGTTTATTTCAATTGCCAAAAATAAATAAATAAATAATCCTTATAATTCTGTGAAAATAAAAAGGGTATGATAAAGTAACCACTGCCTCATAGCAGAGAAGACATTTCCATCGGATGTTTACCATAAAATTTTCATCATCACTTAGTTTTCATATAACGATATCCACAACTATTGCCTACTTTCAGAAGATTCCAAATTGTAGAAGGCACGTGGGTGGTAGGTAACTCAGGGAGAAACTTGTTAAGGAAGGGCTAAGGAAGGGTTCCAGCTTTGGCTTCAGGAGTTAAATTTAAAAACAAATTAAAGAGAATACAAAAGTGTTGAGGGTGATATGCAGTTGGCTTCCAGCTTCTCCCCCCTCAGAGAGGGTGCCCCACATTTCTCGCTTTTGTTTCCGCATTCCCGTCAACCTGCACATGCGTTTTATGTTTCCCTTTCAAGGCTGCCTTTAATATTAATTTTAACCTGATTTCATGTGTAAATAAACATTTTGGAGTGAGGGAGAAAATAAGACACACAATCATTTTCTCTGGAGTTCTCTTTCCATAAGCAACATCCAGATGACAACCAACCTCTCATTAATCTCTTGGAAAAAAAAGTAAGTTTCTTATGTCCTTCATACTGGATTGCTCTTTATTATAAATTGTGCTGAAGGACCCCACACACACAGCAAACTGAAGCATGTGGCATTTAATCCGTCACACAGAAGGATCAAGGATTGAGTCAATACTTCTAGGGCTTCTACTCCCCAACTATGCATTTCCATGGTGCCCATTTCCATGGTGTTTAGACCTTCAAACAAACACATTTGTCTAAAAACAAATACATATGTAGGAAAACAGTTCTCCAGGGCTCTTGCCTTTCAGCTGCTTTTGGTTGACAGACGAGAAGTCAGATATAACATTCTGAAATTCTGAGTCTTCTTGTCTTATATACTGGAGAGAGAAATATTTGGTTCCAGGTAGTGGGCCTTTCATGGCTTCTATTAAATAGGCAAGAGAGTCCCAAAAAGAGGTCCTGGGATTTTCATCCCACAATGGATTCCTCTTTAGCCTCCTTTCACCTCCTATCCATTGGTTTCAACTTCATTTTGAGGATATATATATACAATTATTCTAAATGAAAAACATTATTTTTATTTTCTCTCTCTTTCAAAGAAAGTTTTCTAAGACATTTGTTTCAAAACAATTCTATCTGTAATATGTTAATGTGCTTTCAATACTTTCCTAGATTTCATAAATTTTACCCATCTTAGAAAGAGCTGGGATAATTCGAGGGCAACTGAAGAAATCTCTCCTCTACAGTCTTCCTGTACCTAAAATTCTATCACTTAAAATTTATAGATGAAGACAATATCCCTAGAAATCTTTTGATTCTTTGATACTCTGGGAAGTGTACTATTTTATGCCTATCTTAGAGGTGAGTAAACTAAGACATAGAGAAGTTATATAACTTGCCTAAAGTCTTTTGGTAAGTGAAAGAACCAGGATTTGAACTCATGTAGTCTAATGCTAGCTAGAGCCTTAACTATCTACATTACACTGCTTCCCTGTAAAGTAGAGATGAGCATAGAGAAATGATTAAATGCCTCATTTTGGGGTCAGAGAGCATACGTTCAAATCCCAATGTCACCACTTACCAGCTGCATGACTTTGGGCAACAGTCTTAACCTCTCTGAACCTTTATTTCTTTGTGCATATAAAAAGTAGCTAGACTTTGCCGAGTACTAAGCTATGTTCAGTCTTCAAAGCTAAGTGTTTTATATGTATTATTTCATTAATTCTCCACAGTAACTCAACAAGGTATATAATACTATTATCCCCAACTTAGAGATGAAGAAACTGAGGTTAAGTAACTTGCATTTTGTCATACACCAAGTGGTGGAGACAGAATTTAACTGATGGGCAATCTCAATACAGAAACCATACATTTAATCATTAAATTTGGTGATAACCAATAGTATTTACCTCATGGAGTTTGGGGCTGTATTTTGGTAAGGATTAAATTAGGTAAACCATGTGTGTGATGTTTACTTTTTTTTTTTTAAGATTTTATTTATTCATTAGAGAGAGAGAATGAGAGATAGAGAGCACAAGAGGGAAGAGGGTCAGAGGGAGAAGCAGACTCCCCGCCGAGCAGGGAGCCCGATGTGGGACTCGATCCCGGGACTCCAGGATCATGACCTGAGCCGAAGGCAGTCGCTTAACCAACTGAGCCACCCAGGCGCCCGTGATGTTTACTTTTATGTGTCAGTCTCACTGGGCCCCAGAATACCCACATATTTAGGCTAACATAATTCTATGTGTATCTATGAGAGTGTTTCTGGAGGGGATTAACATTTGAATTGGTAGACTGAATAAAGCAGATTGCCCTCCCTAATGTGGGTGGGCCACATCCAATCAGTTGAAGGATGAACAGAACAAAAAGGCAGATCCTCCTTGGAGTAATAGGGAAATCCCCCTGACTGACTGTCTTTGAGCTGGGACATTAGTGTTTTCCTTCCTTCACATTCCAACTGAAAAACACTGGTCCTTTCTGAGTATTGAATCTACTGGCCTTTGGACTAAAACCACACCATTGGTTTTCTGGGTCTCTAGCTTGCCAACTGCAGAGGTTGGAACTTATCAGTCTTCATAATCATGTGAACTAATGCCCTAAAATAACTATATATGTATAAAGTTGCCTCTATATATATGTATCTCCTATTGGTTCTGTTTCTCTGCAGAAGCCTGACCAATATGGCATGTAAAGTGCCCAGTGTCTGACATACAGAAATAGTCAATAAATGTTTCTTAAATTGCTTTCCCAAGGAGGGCCCACATAAAAGGAATTATAAGATGACAAAGCCTCCTTCAATAACAAGAGCAAAGATAGGTCTAGAGGAGAAGGATAAATAGTCTGTGGGTCCTGGACTCTTAAGAATGGAGTGGGGGAGATTTTAAAACACAGTCTGCAGCAGGTCAGATGATTAGCTTATTTGTGTAAAATAAGAGACGGTAGAGAAACTTTAATCTGGACATTAAGAATAAAAGCGATTTGCATCTTTCCCTAAGTAACCTGGAAGGGAATTTTGGTTCTTCACCGTGATGGCAAGCTCAGTGGGAATACAGATGTGAACTTCTCCTTAGAGAGGTAAAAGGTTACAGGGAAAGTGAAAGAATTGACAGAAAAGGTCAGGTTTGTTTAATGCCTGACTTACAGTGCACTAATCCAACCAATCCAACTCCTACATATGAACTTTGTTCCCAGCTATAAACTATGGGGAATAAAAAGACTTCTTTATAGAGCAGGTTAGGCCCCCAAGTTTTTCAGCTAAAAGCATCCTAGAAATGGCAAATTCAAGTTTCCTAATGCATGTGATTTACACTTACATCCTTGAAATACTGATTTAATTACTCCTATCCACTGTGGCCATTACTCACAAACATCCCTCCCTGAACATCTCCTTCTAAATATCATTCTTTAGTTAGGGTTAGCCAGTAATGTGACTTCAAGGAGTTCACATCCAAAGAAAATAAGTGGGTTTTTCTCTTAAAAGAACATGTGTTTCTCCCACCATCTGAGCTAAAAACCCAAGGAAGCTGCAACAGCTGGGAAAAGAAGGAAAAGCAAATTTAATTTTTAAAGAAAATAGAAAATAAAAGCAATTTGTCCAATTCCAATGTGTGGCATCTATGCTGATTTTCTCAAGGAAAAGTGCTTATTGTCACCCAAATCCCCAGAGTAACCACAGCTGACATATTTCTCAGCATTAGAGCACTTGGCAACTGGCAATAAGGCCTGTTCCTTCCCCAGGCAGATGAAAAGCCAAGCACTCCCCAAACAAAACCAATACAGCTTTTCTTGACTCTTCAGCTGCCTTCATGTCTTCTGAACATAGCATTTTGTTCTGTGCAATGGGAAGCTCATGGAGCAGATCTATTTCACCCAAAGCACCAAAACCAATACAATGAATATTTCTATTCTTCTGGCTACTTTGACTGAAGAACCTATCCTTACTGCACACTCAAATGTTGCCACTGGTGATGTACACATAATTGTAGCAAGATCTGAAGAGTACTGTCAATAAACAGAAAAATAAGTCCTGCTAAAGAATGCCTAAATATGCAAAGGAATGCAAATATAAGCCCTCTACCATACACAGGATCTTTGTTTATACCAGTTGCACATGGTCAATAGAAGAGGACATGCAAAACACTTTTTAATAAACAAACTGCATTTTGTATTAGCTTATGCCAATAGAATTCTTCCAAGTATTTTTTTCATAATAAAATGTGTATAGATTGGTTTCGTTATTGTTCATTCTCATCAGAGGAAAAAGAAAGCCATGTGACTTAAAGTGTTTCCTCTTATGTGAAAGCAGGAAGCCAATTTCAAAGGCTACCATTTTAGTAACAAATGCCTTCATTTATATTTTTGTTAACAACCAAGCCTATTCCCTTATCTAAGTTCTGTGAAAATCTTTCTACTTTTCTCACATTAAACTACATGTGTTAAATTCCATCAGGGTTATTACCAATATTTATTCCTGATGGCCGCAGCTTTTCTAATCCTTGTGTAGCCATATGTTTAATGTTACATAATCCACTGGGAATCCCTTTTTAAAAGCAATAAAATAAATGTGGATTTTTTAAATTGTGCTCCTTTTTCATGCCAAAAGTAAAAACAAAAGAAAGTTTCCAAAATGGACATTAGATAATGTATAGAATTCACCTCATAAAAATGTTATTTACGTCAGGAAGTCTTCACACAGTCCTGGAAATCGCAGCCCTGGGGTGGCACCAAGTTCCCAGACACATCAACTGAAGCATGTCCGAATATGTCAGTAGTCAATCGTACAGAAAATGACTTCATGACACAACACTTGCCCTGGTTGAACCATATCTAATTCCTAGATAACAATGATGACTAATAGTGCTTTATTGGATAATGTTTACTTGCTACATTTCTTATAGAAATCTTGATTAATTGCCTCTCTAATCTTCCAAGGATTATTCCAAAACATAGTAGTGTCTGAGATGTAGAGTGTTTTCCTCTAAACCTAAGCACAGATTTGCTGTGGTTAATATGAAATTTTTTTGTAGACCTGACCCCTAACAAGTAAAAAACATGAATTAAGATCAACATGTAGGTGAAATGTACTAGAAATTAGGTCGTCTCAAGGGAACTACCATCTGATATGAATCACATACTGGATGGCCCTCATCTTTACTCCTATATTTTTCTGGGATTAAACTTTACATGAAGAACAACTGATAAACACAGCATAAATCACAGACGTCTATAGATTCCTGAACACTGGGATAATTCTGAGCCTCACTTCTTCACTGTGTTGTGCTGGTAATGGAGGTGGGAATGTGAGAACAAAATTGTGGCCCAGGTTTTACCCAATTTTGATGCAAAAAAATAGCTGCCAAGGCTAGAAACATACTAAAAAACATAACAAAACAATCCATTTTGTTTAGTTTCTCAAAAAAGCACCAAAAAGAGGTAGAGAAGAATCCTTCCTCTCTGTCTTGGGCACACTGAATACGGTCACCAACTGTGCCTCAGAACCTCTCTCCACTCACTGTTACCTCCCCACCCAGACCTCTTTCCTTCCTGTCTATCCTGCACAAGCAGTCCCCATGCCTGTTCACTGTTCTTCCCATCTCTGTTCTTTTCCTCTTACTCTAGTAAAGTCCTGCCACTTTAGGATAAGTTATCTGCCCCCTCTTCCAGCCAAGGTCATTTTCCCAGTTGTTTTCCATTCCCCTTGTTCTATGTTACCAAAGACCTGACACTTCAGCAGCATAAACAGAATTCTCAGAAGGAAGGGAGGGAGGGGAACTGAGAGGAGTCCTCCTCTGTGGTAGAAGAAAGTCACGGTGTATGAGCCCTTACATGAAAACATGCAGGCCTCGAAGCTTTGCAAACCACGTGCCAGTGCCCTCTTATTATCTCCTCTGCATATCTCTTCTCCTGTCTCACATTTTGGTTAGTTATCAGTCATAGGAGTTAACTTTCAACATACAGGGTACAGAAGTTAGGATACTCCCTGGTTTCTTTTTTTCTTCCAGTCTATGGGTCTATTTCCATTCCCCCAGTGCAAAAATCTATTAAACACATCTTTCAGTATCTCTGCCTTCTTACAGTCTTCTGATAGCCATAAGTCTACTTTTATTTTTAGAGGACTTTTCACCTTCCTCTGGTCAGAACAGTATTATTCTTATTCATCTTCCTTTTCTTCCCAAATATCTACCTCTGGCTTAACCTAACTGTGCTACTAGTACAAAATTCACCTTTCTTGTTCAACAAGACCAATCTCTGAGATCCAAAGCATTCAAAATAAGAGCTCTCTTTAATTATAATTTATTGTAATTAGTGACTTATAGAAGTGACTTAAAACTCATACACATTTAAATGAGAGGTAGAAAGTGATGTGAAAGGATATATGATTCAGAAAGATGAAGTGAATTATTTAAGGTCATAAAGTATGTATGGAATCGAGCTTGGACTTGGATTCAGACCTTCTTTCTGACCTGATCCCTCATTGTTTTTTTCCTGCATTCATTGGTGGCTAAGTCTTACCATTTCTTTTTTCACACACAAAAAGCTAATGTCTATATTCTTGCAACACAGTGTTCTCTTAACCACAAATACACATATGCTGAAAGCTAAGATTATTCACACAAAACACTGAACAACTCATAGGTCTTTCAGAATATTCTCCCAACTTAACTTTCTGGTCTTCCTTTCTGTCACCTGATCCCCTGTCTTCTTGCCACCAATCAACTGTTGTACACGTTAAGCCCTTAATGTCTGCATAAAACTTATTTATTCTTCCCTCTTTCTACCAGGAAAAAGAAACTAAGAACTTTTTATAAAGTAGGCAAACTCAGACATCATTCGCTCTTGGAAGCTTTCCCACTATCTGCTCCATGAAGCTTTCAACATCTCCACTTCCATAACACTTCCTCCACTAGTAGATCGTATGTGTTACTGCTTTAAAATTCTTGCCGTTAGATTGTGGGATTCTTCTTGATAGAGCACATGATAAATATTGGGAATACAAGAATTAAAGACACTACCCTTGCCCTCAAGAAGTTTCCAGTATAGTCAAGAAGTCAAAATCATAAACATCTACAGTCCAGCTCTGATGTAGACAGCATATTTCTATATAACTGACTGGTTATAGTTGCATATATCTGTTGTTGCTGTTGTAATCAAGGCTATATTACATATGGTAAATACAGGTACCCCAAAATTGACTCACAAAAAGCAGGGAAGTAGTCAACATACATAAGAAGGACAGCAAGGAGAAATCAACTATAAAGATGTAATGGGAGAAAAGAAAAAATACCGAGTTAATTGAAGTACAGGCTTAATGCAAGAAAAAGCAGCTTGGGGAAAGGAAGTTGAATTAGTTCAAGATATTTTTGGTAGCAAGAGCCAGAAAGGCTACAGTTGCCAGAAATGAAAAAGGGACTGACTATGGAGCAAAGCTATGCTCCAGTGTGCCACTGGGCATTGAGTTCAGTGATTTATACAGTTTATTTCAACGAATACTCATAACCAGCCTGCGAGGTAGGAACTATGAGGAAACAGAGGCTCAAAGCAGTTATGACTTGCTCAGCTAGTAACTGAAAGAGCCAGGATTCAAACTTAGGAAGAGTGGTTTCCAAAGTCCACGCTCCATCTATTCAGTTTTGGCCTAAATCCAAGGAGGCTGAGTCCACAAAAATTAGCCAAAAATTACCTTATTTTCTCAAAGTTAAAAGTCTAAGAGAGACTGCATATGATCCCAAGGCTCTTCACATGGTAATAAAGAATAAATTCATTTTATAGTATAATCAGCTAATCAACTCTAATATCACCTATTTGATTATGAAGATACCTTGGAAACCATCTTGTGCAACCTCTTATTTTGCAAATATTGAAGATACTAATGCCAACTAATTGAATCATATAGATTACTAAGGAGAAAAGTTTTGAGAAGGAATAAAGTACAAACTCTTTGTTCCTAAAGCTGAAGATCATGAGAAAAATACCATCTTATCCTGTGTGGGTGAGCTCCATAATGCTAGGCACTTATTTCTTTTTGAATAATTGTATCTCCATTATCTAGGACAGTAAACGGTACTGTTACTAGCACGTGGTACACATTTTACAAAAGGAGGTACCCAAATAATATTAGTTTCATGAGGGGATGAGTGGGTCTGTGTGGGAGAGTGTGTGTGATATGGGTGCAAGTGTGTAATTAATCAGGAGTTTGGACATATTAGTTGGATATTACTAAATTAATTTTTGTCTGCCATTTGGTTCACATCATTTTCTCCTTGAAATTTTCCAGCAACATCTTAAATGCCTTATATAGCAAGATCTTTGCTTTCAAATGACTTCATCAGAAATCAAGAGTTTAGTATACCATCAATGAATGGAATTTGCATGGTGTCCTTTGGGTAGAATCATCACAAAAAGTTTTTTTTAACTTATCAAGAAATAACTCAAAAGATTTTTATAAAGTGGTAATATGAACATTTCATCTTTATCTTAGTTTTGGGGGGTGGGGAACACAAAAGCAATGTTTCATTTCTAAAACCATGTTCCCATGAAGCTGAGCAGAAGGACTGCTTGTAACAGAATTTTCCAGCCAAATTCTCAAAGGGCCCCCAACAGGCTTTCTCAATTTGTGGGCGCTGTCCTCTAACAATCTATTCCTTTCCAGACTCTCCTTGGAAACCAAAGATTTATGTCATTCTCTTCATATTTTAAATGAAATTGGTCCTGGTTAAAACAAAAATGAAAACTGAAGGCCTGTCTTTACTCCAAATACCAGTGCTGTCTGGACAAATGACTCATTAATGTGCCCTGTTTTGAAGACACCATCAATGACTGCCTCTGCAGGAGTCTTAGCATTATTTGGACATTTCTAGAAATCAAGCTCACTACAGGCATTTGTAAAGATGAGCTGTACTTAGGCAGAGGCCTGAAAAGGAAAAGTAAGTAAACCCCAGGTTGGAAAGGGGGAAGCAGACCCTCCTTTTTATAAAGTACTTATAAATCTCCTGCTCAAATTCCGGAATCAAGGAAAAGTCACATGGACTGAATGTATTTCTTATAAAAAATGAATATTCACTTAGTAATCCTGAAATGCTTTCTGCTCTTTGAATACATTCAAACAAGTAGGTATCGCAGCATTTCACTGATAGCTTATCAAACCACAGAATAGAACAGGAGGAGTGAATCAAAAGGGCTTTCCTAGGGGAGCTCCATGGTCATTGTTCTATAAAAACATATGAACATATTGCTATAAACTCATCTTCACAGGAAGTCACCCAGCTTAATAAGCACAGACCTGCAAGTTAATATTAAAATTCACTTTGATTTCAGCAGTAACAAAGCTGATCCAACTAGGAGCTATTACATAAAACTCTCATTGTCATATTCGTCATCACCACTCTCAGTGGAGACCGCTGCCAGCATCACGAAGCCCTCAGTTCACCTCAGGAAACCTGCTACACAGACGGCCATCCCAATAACAGTGCAGGGCTGAGATGGCCCTGTTTATTTTATCAGAGTGGCACTCCTTTAATTTTTCAATTCTCTTTATTGATGTCCTCTTTCATGTATAGGTCTATTAGATTCTACTTCCTCTACTGTCCTCCCAGGAATTGGTGCTTGCCAACTACAATAAGTTGTTTTGACAACTTGTCTAGCTATACAATACTCTGTTTCTTTCCCTCTGCAGTCTTTTTGGCTTCAAATGAGTGCCTTCAAAATATAGCAGAGACTATCCAACCAAACTATGCAACAGGGGGAAAAACAGCTTTCTATCCGTAAGCACCATCCTGCCAAAACCACAATCTTCCGTGTGCTCATAGTTCTCTTTCCTTTCCTCCTTATTTTTATGGATAAATCCCCCTTGCTATCTTGTCTACTCCTATCTTAATAAGGAATGACTGCCGTGACTACCCCCATCAACCAACGTCATTCACCGCCAGCACCTCTGCTCTCCTCGTGTGATTCAAGAAGAACTGATTAGCACTTTGCATAATTAACCTGATTAGCACTGTGCATAATCAAACTGATTAGCACTTTGCATAATTAAAAAGAAATAATAATAATAACAATAATAAGCACTAAGTAATATCAAAAGCTGTTAGTCCCACAGCCCTTTGGTTACCTCCAAGATGAGTTTGGTGTGGCTTATTTTGTACTTTCACATTGAATTCTTTAACTCAAAAGTCAAGAAAGTAAATTAAAATGCTTTCAATCCATAGACCCATCATGATTTTCATATCCATATCAGTTATCAAAATAATCGTTCTTGCCCATGTGTGCCTTCCTCAGTTTCAGTCCTGCATTATTTTCCCCATATCAATAAAAATCTTTGAAATCAAATAAGAATCAAGATGTATACTTCTTATATGGCTCTAGAATTATCCTCTGCATTGTTTCCGGGTGATAATGGGGTATATGAAAAGAACTGGACAGCCTTTCAGGAAAACCTGGCTCTGACATTTACTGTGCAACCTTGGCTAAGTCACTTAACTTCTCACAACTTCAGTTCCCTGACCTGTGAAATGGAAATAAATCAGGTCAGTTTTGAAGCCTCAAGGGTTGTTGTGATGACAGAATAAAACAGTAATTTAGGAAGGTACTTTGTAAACCATAAGGTACTACATATATGAGATACCCCATTCTAGGTCTCCAAACCTCTTATCCCCTAAATTTTATTTCCTACAGTGGACAACCTTAGACATTATAAATTTTATATTTTTGATGCCTTGAAATGAAAAAGTTATAAAATTCTTTTGTATACTTTACCTTATTTCCTATTCAATAGCTGATTGTGATTAAAATTTTGACTTGGAGTTATAATTTAACTTTAGTCATTGTTGTATCCATCATAGCCCTCATTTGTGTTTCCACAGAGGTTAAAATCAAGCTGTTGCTGGAAATTCATAAGAGAATGGAAGAAAATCTAGTACGTTTCTATTAACTGGGGACTGCAATGAGGAGAATTCTGCAACTCTGCTTTTTTCCACCCACCATAGCCAACCATCTGCTCCTGATGACCTTCAAAGCTTTCTTCAGTGCCACTTTTCTCCAGGAACCTACCTCAGATGCTCTTCAGTCTAAATTTCTCTCTTTTTTCTGGTGCTCCCAGATAATTTTTTCTGTAACTTTACTGTGTACGGTTTGCTGTGTTTTAAGTTGGTGTGTGTCTTACTCCTCTGGAAGACGAGGAGCTCCCAGAAAGAAACCACCATCCCTGTTCATCTTTGTCCCCCTAATAGCTGCCACAATGAGCGATGTACTTGGTGAGCACTTACACACTTGTTATGGTGGACTTGAGGAAACTGGACAGTAAAGTATGTTTTTCACTGTGCACTTACCATGTAACTGCTATATGCAAATCAGCAATTGCTTCACTGTTTGCTGGGGACTGCAAAGGTATTTGACATATCCACAACCACTTTACTGACTATTAAAATGTTTAATGTATGTCACATTACTTTTTCTTTATTTATTTACTCAATTATTCACTTAATCATTCAAAAATAAATGTGAGTGCTTAGTAAGTCCTAAGCATTGTGTTAAACATTCAATACAGCACTGATCAAGCTCAAAAGGAACTGTTGGTTCCTCTAAAGAAGTTTATAGTCCACATATCTCTTAAGGAGCCTACAGTAGCCTCTGTAAGGCCGGGGTGGAGCAGCATGGAAGGGGAACCTTAAAGAAGCCAAGATCATCAGTTGCAAGCTACCCACCATGGAGCCATAAGCCTCTCCATCGAAAGGAAAGGAACCCACATAAGCAGTCAGTGTTCCTGAGCCAATCATCCATTTTACAATTCATTTAATTCAAGAAAGAAAATGCTGCTGTGGAGATTATTCAAGTCCAAATGTTCCTGGTGAAGGTGCTTCCAGTAATTCTGGGAAAGAAGCCAATCTCCTAGTTTTATATGTAAATATTTAAAAAACACACACATATATATAAGCACAAAGGAAAGGTCAGGAAGACGTAAGTCTTTTAAAAATCTATTTTAATAATTTTTTTCTATAACTGTCCACAAAAGTTTGGGCTTTTTTGTAGCCTTACATTTTCTTTTACACAATACACCTGCTTTTTTTTCTAAACTAAATATTTCTTCCATCTAATGACTCTCTTTATTAGACAGCATCTAATTTGCATACATTTACATACAATTTAACTGCTAGCTTGTGAGAACAAAGAAATGGCTCTGTATTGTACTGAAGGACAATACTCAGTAAAGGAAGGTATAAAAACCAACCAGCTCAGTGACTGTGTAAGCTCTTTGTTTCAGATATACCAGACTTTTTTTTTTTAACATAGCAGTTAAAAGGGGCAAAAATTATTTCATCAAACAATGAAAGATACAGCACTACTTTGTTTAACTGTCCATTTCCTCCCCAGCGTAGTTACTACAATTCAGGGGTCCAAGTTCCCTGAATCTACTACAATTTCCTTTATTAGATTTGATGGATTCAATCCCTTCACATATTTTTGTTTTGAGTCTTATTCCTAAAACAACCTGGGATTCTGCTGTGATAAAGCTCTGTTCTGATGCTAATTTGTATTGCCACCCACCTTGTTCCACTAACAGACAGGGTAGATATGACATCCTGCTCTCCAGTGAAAAATGTATACCCTTACCCTTAGTAAGCATAGATTTTACTGAGACTTCTGGTCTTTATGCTATGAACCAACTCTTCAAAAGAAATGGTTTCCAGCATCCACTGGGGAGTAGATGTGAAAGGAGGACCTGGACATATATGCTGAAGGAGAAATAAAGAGTTGAATCTACTGTCTCTCCACTTTGCAACACCACCCCTCTGTAAATCTCCAAACGCAGAAGACTACTGGGAAATTTAAAAAAGAGAAGAAGAGAAAAAAAAGAAAAAGAACTGGAAACCAGGGGTTCTTGATCCTCATTTGAGAGTGAACTCCTATACTCTGTGACACAGGGTAAGTCACTATGACTCTTCAATGTACCTCTCATCTTTGACGCATGGAGAAGGAGATTATAGAAAGCAATCTTGAAGAGTTTGTTCAGTGTTTTGTAAATATTAACTATTGAAAACACATAAAATAAGTAATATAGCTGTGGTCACAACCAACGAAAATAAACACTAGAGGGATTCTAATTTCTGAAATGCCATGTGTAAAATACCACAAAAAATGAAATATGGTATATAAAAATGCTTCAAAATTATAACAAATGATACACATTTAAGGCAAGGTACTAGGACAAACTAAAAAACATAAAGCCACATATGAATTGCCTCCACAGGCTCAATGGAAATATAATCTATAAGTGGGTGCTGGAAGTGGTCATGGAAGATGCATTTTCTTAGAAACATATTTAATATCATTAGTTTGGCCTATTTTCTGCATCTGATAATGCAGATTTATAATTTTAATGACCAAAAGAGGTGTGAACTTGTCAGTGATAAGTGAAGAAATTCTACCACTCTGTGGGGCTGCAGAATGCCCACATGGTTTGGAACCTTCAGCAGCCAAACAGATTGCACAATCTCCACCAGCGATCTTGAAGCATGTCTGATTTTCCACCTGGTGAGAAGAAGCCTGAGTTAGAGACTTGTATTAATGCTGGAGTGCTGGCATAGACCAAGTCTGCCAACTTCCTAACCCATAAGCAATTCTGAATAATGATCCAAAATAGCACTTAAGAGAAATGATTAGACACTGTCCTTTTAGCACAGGTGAACAGGTGATGTTGGGTACTGACTATATTCTAATCCCTATAATGAGAAGAAAGGAAAGTGTTGATGATCCTCTGAAAACCATGGCTTAGCTGTAAAAACATCCTTAAATTCCAGCGAAACTGACCCTGACCCCCATACCCCTTCCTCGATGACAGACTGAAGCAATCACCTCGTGAGGGATGGTCAGTAAGTTTTACATGAAAGTTCTGTTTCTAAGGCTCGTTAGATCTCTCTTGTGGATATAAATTTGAGGTTGTACTTATTTTTCATGTCATAGAATATTATCTGTTGGTACCCGGCACCAGACCTATTTTCTACACTTTAACAGATCCAATTCTGCCTTGTTTGTAAAGCATCTCTTAATACTTACTCAGCCAACATCACCTGTGCTGGAGGTGGTTAAGATCCACCTCCCCAAAGCATGTTACCACGGTGACAAAGTAGTGACCTAATTTGCACACACCTGCTGGGTTAATTGGGCCAAAATGAAAGATGATATATATGCTCAAAATCCAAAACTGATTTTTTTCCTCAAAATTAAATATTTGATTTTTTTAAATTAGCAGTTTCTAAAGCTAAGTAACATACTCCAGGTGTGCATTTGCCAGTTAATATACCCTGAATGTTTCATGACACTTGAGGAGCAAAATATATTGAATGATGAATACAAATCTTTTATGTATTTTCTGTGTGCAGTGATTAGTATGAGTAAGTGGTCTCAATCACTGAATATATGGGGGTGTGCCTGAAGGGCAGGCCACTGCCTCAAAGCAAATAAGGACATTTCAACTGTGCCAGGTTAACAGTCTGAGCTGTTCCTGAAAATGCATGTTCATTTTGGACCTGCTCTCTGTAGCCTGTGGCAGCTGCAACGTCTCCTAGACAAAAACGTCACTCAACTCTGCTTGACCTCTTCCTACCTCTTTGTACTCATCCTTCTCAGACCACTGATAGCTTTCCTTTAGGCCATATAAAGTTACAGATCAAGAACTGATGGAGATACAAGCAGGCACTTGCAGAGACTGCTGGCGAAGCCACAGCAACATGTAAGTGTATTATAGGTAAAGGCATCAAAAACTTGAAAGTTGCATATATCTGTGACTCAACTATTCTGCTTATAGTAATTTATCCTAAGGACATAATCAGGGATGTTCATAAAAATGTGTACACAATGACACTCATCATATGTTATTTCTAATAGAGAAAAACTGGAAGCAACTTGTATGTCCAAGAATAAGAGACTGGCTAACTTATTATAACACATCCATTGTGTGGAATACTATATAATCAATAAAAAATCGTGCCACAGAAAATATTATTATTAACACAAACAAGTGTTCACAATATTTTGCTAGTTGAAAAATCAGAATCCACAATCATGCAGAGTATAATCCTATGTTTTTGCATGTACACATACATACACACATCAGGATGTTAATAATGATCTTTTTCTAAGTGGGAATAGTAATATCAAGGGTGATTTTATTGTCTTTTCTCTGATTTTTTTGTGTTTTCCAAATAGTTTTGGAAATTATAAAAGTAATTATATTATAATTATTAATATTAGTTATTAATAATAATATAATAAAAGTAATCATTGAAAAATGAATACTCTGTTAAAAATGAAGGGTGGGAAAAAGTTAAATGACATTTCCCAATTCCTCTCCCTCACTTAGATTTCACATTTCTCCTGTCCTCACCTCTCCTTGTCAGTTCAGTCATGAATATAATAAATGGTAAATGGGATAATTTTCTTTTATTGCTAAATATTCCACTTTCCTAGCTGAATGGATCCTTTACTTATTTACAAACTTAACAAAAATATCAGCCATGAGAGCCGGTGTAGTCTCCAAGCTGCTTCCTGAACTTAGAAAACCAAACAAAGTAACTGCCCTTCTGTAATGAGGATGACTTAAAGTGAACTTTTCAAGGTACAAATATGTCTATTTATCACCTGGCTATTTCATCCTGCTTAAATTACAACATTCACCATTTTGATTTTATTTGTACAGTTATAAGGTCTTACTGATAAGTAAGTGCTTCTCTTAAGTAAGTAAAATTAACATTACCATACGAACTGGAATTGCTGTTAAAAGTATCTCTCTAGGGGTTTGATTTATTCTATGATGCTTTCACTGATTTAATCATTGCTTAGATTATCAAAATACAATAATTTATTCTCATAAGTAAAAAAGTTTCTTGGGATTGTCCTATGTCATAAACAATAGACATCAGTGATTGATAAATAAAAGAAAAATATGCCAATTTTGACATTTCAGTTCTTATTCTAACACTTGTTTTTTTTTTTTGGACTTAGTGCTTTGTGCTTCCTAAAAAGTTAATGGAACAAAAAAGTGATTCTTTTATTTCAAATGATGAAATAAAAAGTTTATTTTCATGCCCCAAAATAATGTTAACAAATATTTTTTAAATATATGGTATATAAAAATAATTTTTTGTTGAATTAAAGATGGAGATTTTAAAAGAAACTAAATCACCAATATACTAGAAAAATACATAGATAACTTTTTGATGAGTTTTCTATACCTCAAAGGAAATGACTGATAAACACAGTCACATAAAAAGTGTAAAGTCAAAAAGCAAATTAAAAACTAAAAAATATTTCAAACATCTCTTACAGAAAGTGTTCTTTTCTGTTACTGTACAAAGAGGTTATACAAATCAATAGAAGATTAAAAAGAACCTCTATAGAAAAAGTGAAAAAATATTTAATAGCCAATTCACAGAAAAAGAAATATAAATGGCTAGGAAAATTTTTAAATGTTTTTTAATCTAACTCATAATTTAAAAATGCAAATCAAAATAATGATAGAATATCATTTTCACTTTTCAGATTAGAAAAAAATGTTAAAACTCAGTTTTGGTCAGGCTGTGGGAAAGCAGGAATTCTCAGACACTGTTGTTAGAAGTATATATTAGAATAATGTTTATGAGGGAAAATTTTTAATAGCTATAAACATTTTAATTATACAAATATTCTAGGAAATTATGTATACTAAAATGAATACAAAATATATTTAGAAGGTTGTTTATTGCAACATTTTTTGAATAGAAAAGAAATTGGAAATAACCAAATGTCCATAAATTAGGCAGTGGTTAAATACATTTTGTTTTATCTATAAAATGGAAATATTATGCAGCTATTAAAAGATGATATAGCATAATACACTATAGTAAAAACACCATAAAATCTCTGAGATTGGTATTCAGAAAACAAAACAAAACACAAAGAAAACTTGAAGGGTATGATTCGCTCTTCATTTTTATTTATTTGTTTTTCCCTCTTGGTTTTTAAAATGGAGGTATATTGGTAAATTTCTGTACACAAATATACTTGGAACTGTTTATCTCTGGTAATAGCACTATAAGTTGGTGAAGAAATACTTTTCATTTTATATCCTTGAGTACCACTTTATTTTCAAAATTTTTTTACCATGTGCATGCATTTTTAAGATAAAAACAGCAAAAACAATTGTTCAGTGTAGTGATAAATGGTGAAAAGTACTCTATAAGAAAGTAGAGTACTGCATCACTGGATCCCTCTCTGTACTTGGCTCCACCTATTCATTGTTTCCCTTTCTTCCTCTGTAAAATAATTGAATTACAGTAGAAAGATAGTATGTAAATTATCTTATAATTCTACAGGTTATACTTTATGTCTTAAGAATCGAGTACAGAATAGTGGAAAAATATGTTTGAGATTTCAGTCTCTACTTTGAGCATCTATAGCTACTACAATTAACAAATGTATTGGTACTTTGTAGACAGACTGTCGTCATGTCTTTATGATGACAGAGAACAATGTATAATGCTGAAAATTTTGACAAGCTGAACAGACTAAATATACTCACTATACAAGTAGTGCTTCTGGGTCTCAACAGGTCTCAAGGTGTTGAAACACGCCAAACAAGACTGATCAGAAATGTATTTCTTATATACTTTACTGCCAACTACTAACCTTGCCCCAGGTGTCTAGTTGAATTTATCCTTGATCTATGCTCTCAAATACACAATTTGAGTAGAACAAAATGTCAAAATAGTTTATAATTTCAGGTATATATTGCCATATGTGCTCTTTAAAAGTTTGTGATATTCTATAACATTATAGTGCATTCTCACAAGTTATAGGAAGTGTTCTGTATCTTTTTAATTTGTGGTATTTGAAGCTTCGGTATGATAATGATCTTCTTCCATTGTGATTTAATATTCTTGTCATTTGGATCATTGTTTTTAAAAGCAAAGTCTCTCAAAAATAAAAATAAATAAATAAAAACAAAACATCTCAGTCATGGTTTGGATGACAATAATATGCTCACTTAAGTTACACAGTGGAAATTTTGCACTGTGTTTTCTCTGAGAAAGTAGTTCTTTCCTCCATTCCTGGTTTCCGTGACTGTGATAAGAACAGAACCATGATTCAATGGTAAAACTGATAACAATGTTGTGTTATTAATCACATCACAGTTTGGTTTATAAATTGGAATGAAGGTAAAGCCTATCAAAAATTATATTGCGAGATGTTTTTTTAGTTTCTCTAGTGAAAAAAATTAAGCCCTCTCATCTAAAAACTTAATGATTTCTGAAACTGTTATTTGCCTCCATTTTTCAAATGCCCACAGTAAATGGTCTACTTCCTTGTGCATTTTTTCATATAGTATCAGCCTGGGTCATGGTAATGCTGTCATCTGTTACAGCAGCAAGCAATGGGAAAATAACAGTGCCATGAGGGCAATGTTGATGACACACATTTAACTCAGGAAAATTCAATCAAATCTCATCAATTTCAATAATTTACCACCACACATCCTTGTCTAGTTAGAGATAAACAATTTAATTTTGAATGAAGCATTTGGAGAAATTTCTACTTCAGAATGAAAGTAAAGATGAACAGATTTCCTATGCTCACATATGGAAAGGTAACTACATATTCCTAAAAAGTTCTGTGCTTAATCTTGGCCTCCTATGAAACTAATAGTTAAAAAAATTTTAAATCTAAAGATATTCAGTTCAACCTTCCATTTTCATTTACAGCCTGGATACACGATAGAAGAGGAAAGGGGTGATATTTCTCCTGGAAAAAATTATTTGCCAAAGGAGAAATGATAGTTCAAGAATTCCTGTAGCTCCTCTACCAATCCCTGGCACCTGAGCAGGCAATGGAATCGACAAGGACAGCTGAGAGTAGCAATAAATCTAATCCCTCTGTGGCCAAACTAACTTTGGCTTTCACAAACAACAAGTTTGTTTAATTTTAGGGAGATATAGTTGACCACATTTAGTCCATTTCTGAATGCTTATTATTGCTGTGTTTACTACCAGGATAAAGAAGAGCATCAACTGGTTGTCCCTGAAGCAGACCTCCTAATTATACATTGTTAATAGCTAACAGTCAGGGCATGCATCCCCTTGCCCCTCTGCTCTAATACATATACACCTTGGGACCACAATCCTGAGCAACCTGTAAGAATATAGAGATCAAATTTAGATTAATTTAGTTCTGATATTATTCCCTCAGAAAGCCCACCCATGACCACTTCCCACCCCCCAGCCATTCCCTATCCTATTTTGTTGTTGTTGTACTTCTTGAATAGCACACACCACTTTCTAAGCATTCTTATTTATGTTATTGTGAATTTGTTTATTGTCTTCTTCCATACACACACACACACTACCACCCCACCGCCATTTTAACTTCATGGGGTACAGGATCGGGGTCTTTTTGTTCAGAGCTCTATCTCTGGTGCCTAGAACTAGGTCTTACTTTCTCTGTGGTGGTAGAGTGATCCATACCAGAGAGAAATCTTCAATTTAGCAGAAGGAGACTTTCTTCTCTTTGGTTCTTAGAGAAACAGGAACAACACAAACTAGATGGGTTAATTCAATTAATGTATTTTGGGTGCTAATCACAGTTTTGTAAATCACAATCACATTTTCACATTTATCTATATTACTATTTCAGAGATTATTTGATTTTCATTTTCATTTCTATTTAATCCTTTTCCTGGTAAGGAAGTCTAATACTTATTTCTAAATTTTTCTATCCTATGAGCATACTATTATGTGCACCATAATTATGCGCACCATACATTATGTGCACCAGAACAGAAGTGTACTATAAGAGCTGCAACTTAAAAGAACTGTCCAATAGATAAGCCTAGTTATAATTCATATAATTATGAATTTGTATTTCATATAATTCATATAATCACTCTACTTATAGATATATTTTTAAGATTCAAGTTGTTGGTTTATTGAGTATTCTTAAAGAAAACACACCTGTAATATCCCATAATCATGAGGTGGAAAGGACCAACAAATCCTTCCAATTCTATTCCAATTCTTTTAGGAATGGCTCTATTTTGCTCCGTCAACCCTTACCTTATTAGTAGTCTACTCTTTATGGGAAACAAAAAACACTTTCAACAACTTGAGAATCAACTTAGAAGAAGTACAAAACATGGAGGTGTTTCAGTTGGGCAGAGCGGAGCTTAAATTCTATCTCGGTCACTAGCTGGCTACATAAAGTTTGAAATTGACCTTTCTGAGCTGATCCCTGCCTTTTCAATCTGGTCCTGGATACTCGTGACTTCCAGTTATCGCTTAATGGATGTGTATTTCTATAGATAGCCAGATTCATAATTCTCTAATAAAGACCTTGCCTATGATAAATATAGAGAGATAAGTTTAGCTATGTCATGGTTTCAATAGCTAAAATCTAGTACAATGTCTTTGTCACTCTACAACACTAAATTTCAGGTGCATACTTGGCTTACAGAATCTGGAGACCATTATGAAAAAAATTTCTGTAACTAATTATTTAGTTTATAAGTAAAGTTATTTTTAAGTTCTATGTACTTCATGAGATATTTGGTACTTCAGTACATGTGGCTTCACAAAAAAGCTGAATGATACCAAAGTCAGTTTTGAATTTTACAGACTGTAACCCTGTTTAATACCTATTCTGTGCCTCAAGTTCAGCATTTATAATAAAGAGAAGTTTCAGTAGCTTAAAAGAGTATGTAAGAGAATGACTCATGATTCAATTAAATCCATAAAAAATACTAAGGTGCTAAGGCAACAAGTATTCTATAAATGCTGAACAGATAAACTGTGTCAACTACAGAGGGGAAAAAGATTAATATGTGAATTTGTAAATAAACCTTCCATAGATATTTACTATAGAAAAATAAAGTTACTCTCTCTAGTAGGTTGAACAGTGTCCCTCACAATTTCATGTCTACCTGAGTCCTCAGAATATGATATTACTAAGAAATGAGGGCTTTGCAGATGTAACTTGTTAAGTCCCTTGAGATGAAATCATCTCGGATTTAAGGTGAGCCCTAAATCCAATGACTGATGTCCTTATAAGAAGAGGAGAAAACAGAGAGGCATAGACAGAGGAAATGGCCATGTAAAGATGGAAGCAGAGTTTGAGGTTATATTGCCAAAAGCTAAGGGACCCCTGGGGCCACCAGAAACTCTAAGAGGCAAGAAAGAATCTTACCTAGAGTCTTCAAAGGGATCGTGGCCATTCTGGACCTTGCTTTTTGGACTTTTGGTCTCTAGAACTATGAGAGAATAAATTTGTTTTAAGCCACCCAGTTTGTTGCAATTTGTCACAGCCGTCCTAAAAAACTAATACACTCTCTCTGTACTCCAACAAAGTGGAAGCTGATACAGCAGTTTCATATGTGTAAATGGTGATGTCAAAGTCTCCAACTGATAGGAACATACAAGTATAAGGAAAGAACAAAGAGAAAAATTACTTGGAGTTTGCAGTGATGGTTGCTAGTAGTAGTAAGTCAACTTTAAAAGGAATATACTATCCTCTATTTGGAGTTGTTCCCTCTTAAATCCTATAGATAGATGTTATCCTAAAGTAATGTAACTTCTTCTAATCCCATACTTTCAAGAAAGTCAGACTGGTCTAAACAGGTATTGGTCATTTTTTTAAGAAAATGATGAGATTTTAAATACATAAATAAATACTAAAAAAGAAAATTATGACATTTATTTTTTTAGAATCCAAGTGAAATACTGACATGAATAAATAATAAATATTTTATGATGGTACATGATCAGTAGCAAAGGTATTCTTTTTTTATTGTTATGTTAATCACCATACATCATTAGTTTTTGATGTAGTGTTCCATGATTCATTGTTTGTGCATAACACCCAGTGCTCCATGCAGAACGTGCCCTCTTTAATACCCATCACCAGGCTAACCCATCCCCCCAACCCCCTCCCCTCTAGAAACCTCAGTTTGTTTTTCGGAGTCCGTCGTCTCTCATGGTTCGTCTCCCCCTCCGACTTACTCCCCTTCATTCTTCCCCTCCTGGTATCTTCTTTTTTTTTTTTCTTAACATATATTGCATTATTTGTTTCAGAAGTACCGATCTGTGATTCAACAGTCTTGCACGATTCACAGCGCTCACCATAGCACATACCCTCCCCAATGTCTGTCACCCAGCCACCCCACCCCTCCCACCCCCCACCACTCCAGCAACCCTCAGTTTGTTTCCCGAGGTTAAAAATTCCTCATATCAACGAGGTCATATGATACATGTCTTTCTCTGATTGACTTATTTCACTCAGCATAACACCCTCCAGTTCCATCCATGTCATTGCAAGATCTCATTCCTTTTTATGTCAGTAGCAAAGGTATTCTTAAAATCACTTAAGTGAACATAATTTAAGAGTGCAGGGCTTGAACTCATGACCCTAAAATCAAGACCTGAGCTGAGATCAAGAGTCAACTGCTTAACCTACTGAGCCACCCAGGTGCCCCAAGTAAACATAATTTAAATAAGCCAACAAATTAAAAATTATTTATGTTGTTGAAGAACTGGATTCATAAAGTAAATAAACTCATTTTTGATTAATGGAAATTTAGGTATGACATTTTGATTAATGGAAATTTAGGTATGACAAATACACAGGGGAAAAAAATAAATTTTCTTTTGGCCTAGGGTATATCTTATCTTGACATTGGCAAAGATACTAGTAAGTATGCATTGCTTTGCTTGAGGCATTAGACCAGCATGATTAAAAATTGTTTGTCTCCTAATATCCCAAATTAACCATTTTTTAAAGTAATACTGAACTCAGCTATCTAATTTGCTATATAAATTTAAGACATTATGAAAGCAACATTTTTAGGTAATTTTCAGTTCACCTATTTTTTCTGTATACAGCATTATGTTTCTATACTTACTTAAATCTCAAAATTCAAAATACCCTAATTGACTTATATATATTTTTTTATTTTATTATGTTGTGTTAATCACCATTCATTACATCATTAGTTTTTGATGTAGTGTTCCATGATTCATTGTTTGCATATAACACCCAGTGCTCCATTCAATATGTGCCCTCTTTAATACCCATCACCAGGCTAACCCATCCCCCAACCCCCTCCCCTCTGGAACCCTCAGTTTGTTTCTCAGAGTCCATAGTCTCTCATGGTTCATCTCCCCCTCCAACCCCCCCCTTCATTTTTCCCTTCCTACTATCTTCTTTTTTTTAACATATAATGTATTATTTGTTTCAGAGGTATGGGTCTGTGATTCAACAGTCTTACACAATTCACAGTGCTCACCATAGCACATACCCTCCCCAATGTCTATCACCCAGCCACCCCATCTCTCCCACCCAACACTTATATTTTTTATTTTTAAAAAGTTATGACCTATAGTACAATATTATTTTGATCTTCTTAACAAAAATTGAGAATAGCAAATAGTGTGAAAAGTTCAAATACTTTAAAGAAAATATATTTTGAGAGATAAAAGATCTATTCACCTATTTTACTCCAAATACACAGAAATGCATATATTTAAAAAATTAGAAATTATTTTCAAAAATTCCCTTAAAGACCCTCAAAATCATAAGGATGGTACATGTAGATATCCATCATTAAACGTTATATGTTCAAAGGAGGAAATAGTGAAGGAATATCCTTCTAGGAAAGCGCAAGCATCATTTATTGTTTTTCTCTTTTTTAACCTATTAGTAAATGAAATTGTTTCTGTAGTTAATACATTTTAGTTAGCCAACCTTCTAATCAATCTTAGAGTCACCAAATATTCGAAAGGTGGAAATAAATGGTTCTAACAACTCAGAGATGAGTCTATTTATACTGGAATTGTTTTTAGGAGACATTGGTCTCCTAACAGTTTATAAGCTCAGCAAGATATAGATAATTAAGGTATATATATATAATCAGGTAGAAAGTGAATACAGTTATGTCAATAGGTAGAACAATTTCCATTGAATGAATGAATAAATAAATAAATCAAACACAAAAAGCCAATGTTTAAAATGGGTCAATATAAAAAATTTAAAAAATTTAAAAATAAAACAGATCAACATAAAAGTTACTTTAAATATATAAATTATTAATAGCAAATAATTATATTTCAAAAGAAAGAGAACTGGTATTTAGGAGCAAATGATTCAACAATAAATGTTAGTAAGGAGTAGGTTATGGAGTGTTTATTGAATTCTTTTTTAGGTATGCTCAATTCATAGTGCACAATAAAACTATGAGATAGAGCAAATGATAAAAATGGTAGGGAAAGAAGGATCTATACAGTAACCATGCTAAACACTTTAGGACATGGTTTTAGGGTATAATTATAATAATGAGGATAAAGGAAAAGAATGAAGAGCAGGAGGAAGGGCAGAAGAGGAAGGAGAGGGGCTAACTGTATTTTTAAAGTACTTCAGTATACTGTCATCTCTAATATACAGATGAGCAAACTGAGCCTAAAAGTACATGAGGGCCTGCCCAATATCTCATAGCCAACAAGGTGTAGTGCAGAAACTTAAATCCAGATCTTCTATTTCTTTTTTTAAAATATTGTATTTATTTATTTATTTAGAGTACGCGCTTGTGAGTCGGGGAGGAACCGAGGGGGTGGGAGAGAGATGGGAAAAGAATCTCAAGCAGACTCTGCACTGAGTTTGGAGCCCAACCTGGGCTTGATCCCATGACCCCAAGATCAAGACCTGAGCTGAAACCTTGAGTAGAACTCTCAACCGACTGAGCTACCCAGATGCCCCCCAGATCTCCCCCCAAGATCTTCTATTTCTAAACCTTATATTCCTTCCACTATAATGTATTGTCTCTTTGTTCCCTGAAATGAGAAATATGTAGCAAAATTCTTAAATCCTTTGGTTAAAATAAAAATCTCACCCAAAAATAAAAAATTTAAAAAATTTAAAAATTAAAATCTCCCAAATTAGTGTTGGGAGTACCACAGTATTTATAAAAATAAAAATCAGGTTTTAAAAAGTTGTTGTTATATAAATTATATAACAACATATATATATGTTATATAAAGAGAACAAAGTCCTCTTTGAATCACCCTTAATTTTAAATATAGAATATTGGCAGTGAGAAGGTGCTCCCCAAACCATCAGGTGAATTATATACTATGAAGGGAAAAAATAGGAACCTATAGAAATGTAGGAAAGCGTTGTTCAGATAGGGGGAGTCAATGAAGTTCTCCCCAAGAAGGTATTTTATAATAAACAATAATATAATACTTCATGGAATTAGTATAGCAGAGAAGAAAAATGTTCAACTAATAATTACATAACCACTTATATATTTATAAATGAGGACTAGTCATTATCCTTGATAATCCACACAATTCCATACTTAATTCATTTGTTTATATGACTCAGCCTGAAAATGATTCCTTTCACCTTTCAAATGTCTTCTGTCCTATGTTTCATGTTATTTCAAGGCCTAGTTCAAGTCCCATGTCTTACTTGCGGCTCACTGAGCACTCTATCTCCATGGAATATCTTTAGTACTTAATGACTTATTCAGCAATAGCAAATGGGTTTCATTTTACATCCAACTTCCATCAGTTGGTAATGGTTGTCTAAAGTGTTGTCTTCAGGAGGAGTCTGATCAAGTTCTGGTTTAGTGGCAGAGAGAACCCTGATGGATCGGTGATGTGCTCCATGGGCACTGAAGGGGAGCAGGACATCAGGTCCAATGCATTCATTTGACAGGAGTGCTGATATTTTCACTTTTACAGCATTCATTTGACACCAAATCCAGGTCTACAGCATGCATTTAATACTGAGAGTGGCTTATTTTATTTAATTTTTTTATTTTATTTGTATTTATTTATATCACACCTCTTCAAGAATACCATAAGAGTCCTACAGTCAAGGACTATATATAACTCTTTATGTTCATAGTGTCTAGGCCTGTCTTGCAAAGTAGGCATCTACTGATGATAATGAAATGACTTTTTTTGGAATTCACTCTTATTACTCTTATTCATAAACTCAATTTGTCTCTTGGTTTCTCTCAAAAGATTATCAATGTTGAAACCATGTCAGAAAGAACTCTGTAACATAAACTATAAACTTTAAGAAATATACTTTGTCATCTCCAGGTTCAAATGAAACATTAGGAAATAGGTAATATTTGAAGGTTAAATATATGTCTATCAAATAATTTAGTGGGATGAAGAGAAGATAAAGTAAATACACATTTTTCAGTGGATTTAAACTGTTTTTAAAAATTCCAAATCTGTGTCTTTTAAAATATATTTTATATATTTAGTGTGTCCTAGAATTTTTATCCTTTTTTAGTAGACTGCATCTTTCTGCACATAATAAGTGTTGAAGAAATCCATATCGATTAGTTTAGAGTTACATTAGAGAAATAGTTCCATTTTACATTCCCCCCCTGCTAAGCAAATGTATTTATCATATTCCATAACAGCTCACAGTTTGTTATACATTAACTGCTCATTCTCTGTGCCAATAAGACTGTGCTGGAACAGCAAATGAATTTGGTGCGTTCATTTAAATGATTCTGCAAACCACAGGCTACCCAGTTGTCTAATGATAAGAGAGCCCCAAAGCCACCTGATCTCCATTATACTCCCTTATGTTTTTGGACTAGCATGGTCAGTACTGTCAGGATCCCAATACCGAGAAGAGTGAGAAGGAAAACTAGACCTCAGACATAATGATGAAAGGGGGCTTTATTAATTCAGGCACCAATGATGATGTGGCTAGATTGGAAGGAGAATGGAATATAGGGTCTGAAGTGCTTTATCTGCTCCAAGACCAATGCTGGTTTTGGCACTTCTCTCACTCTAGTGAGTTGCAAAAAAACAAGCAGGTGCTAGCAATCTGAGAGACCACATGCCAGCTACAGCTGCTTCAAACTGATTCAATTACATCTGCCTGAATAGTCCCAGGACATCAAACCAGTTGAAGGGATCCATAGGTTGCAAGGAGACCTAGTCTGTCCTGAGACAACCACCTGCAAATCTCCAGGTTTGGATATGAATGATCATTCTATCCCCAGGCATAGGAAAAAAGACCGGGGTGGGGTGGGGATGGGGAATGCAATTTTAATTCACTTTAAAATTAAAAATTGGTTGGAGCCAGCACAAAAGGCCTCTTGTAATTTTCATGTTTAAAATCTGATAGTAGCTGAGGTCTTAAGGATACCTTGAAACAGCCTGATTTTGTGAGAACATTTCCCAAATCATTGGGTACAGCACATTTACAGAACATGCTCTTGGGATCCGGACTTCGCTCCAAACCTTGTTTGTACAAAAAGGGGCCAAGCAGCTGGGAAATTCTGGAGTGGAGTGTGTCCTCATTAGTTCCCATCTGCCACCAGAACTCAGCTCATGGCAAGTTTGGCTAAGTCCTGGTGTACTCAGGTCCAAATGTGGGTCAGTTTTAATTACACTATACAGAATTCAGTGTGCAGTTTTTAAATCCTTATTATACAGCACAGAGGAATGGGCAGCTCTCCAGCTAATCAATTTTTTAAAAGTACATATATAAAATTTTTAAACCAGGGTAGACAGACAGTGGGTGGAAAAAAAATCTTATAAATGAGTACAAGGGTTACTTAAGAGAATTATTAGTGAAATTGGGTCATGAGCAAGTTCTGTTTTAAAACTTCAAAGTCAGAAACAAACTGTTCCATTGGTAAGATAGGAAACTTACATAAGGTACACAATGCCCCCTTGCTCTTTAGTCTGAATCAGTAACAAGGCTGCAGCCAGTTTACAGTAAACACCTACAGGGGCACTAGCTTTCACGGAAGCAGAGATATTTCCTATTCTGTCATTCTTCACAGCTTGTCCCTTTCAGTGTTTATCACTCATGGCAGGGACTGTAGAAAAGAAAAAAAAATCATAAACTACCTGTTAAGAGTGAAAAACAAAGGAGCACCTGGGTGGCTCAGTCGGTTAAGCAGCTGCCTTCGGCTCAGGTCATGATCCCAGGGTCCTGGGATTGAGCCCCACATCAGGCTCCCCGCTCAGCGGAGAGCTTGCTTCTCCCTCTCCCTCTGCCTGCTGCTCTGCCTACTTGTGCTCTCTCTCTGTGTGTCAAATAAATAAATAAAATCTTTAAAAAATTTTTTAAAAAGAGTGAAAAACAAAGATGAGGGAGAAGAGAGAGAAAGGAGAGCAGAGTGCACATGTGCTGAGTAGCAGACCCTGGGCATGACTTGGCTCTCAGCGCCATCCACACCAACTGGGGCCAGAATCAACCCATGCAGTCTATGTTCAGAATCCATCCTGTCCAAAAGCTTCATCAGGTGCAGGAGAGCTAAAACACTAAGCCTTCAAAGACAACTATCAGCAAAAAATCCAGGAGTGAAGATGTAGGCAGTCAATGCTGGGCATTTAACAATAGCACAATGCACCATTTTTGATGGATAAAATGTCCTTGGGCACAAGCCCTAATGATGACCCCCCTGCCCAAAAAAAGAATCTTGAGTGAATGCTTGAAGTATTTTGGGGGCTTTTGACCAAGTTGTTATAAAGCTCATCCATCAAAAATGCAGTATGGAATTCTATGGGTTCAAATATTAGCAATTCAACATGTACTAGCTGTGTAATCTTGGACATATTTTTTCTCTCGGAGTTTAAGTTTTCTCACCTGTAAAATGGGGAATAACATCCACCTAATAGAACGTTGTAAGGATTATCAATAATACAGGTAAAACATCTGGAATACAAATCACTCAATAAATGTTAACTATTAACCCAACTGTTATGAGTTAAATTGAGCTCTCCCCTCAAAAAAAAAAAAAAAATGTTGAAGTCCTAACCAAAGTAAAATGGGTCCCACAAAATGAGACCTTATTTGGAGATAGGGTTTTTACAGACGTAATCAAGTTAAAATAAGATAATTAGAGAGGGCCCTAATCCAATATGACTAGTGTCCTTATAAAAAAGGGAAATTTGGACACACAGATAAGCATGAAGAGATGAGAATGTGAAAAGACACAAGAGAGAAGACAGCCATCTCTAAGTGTATAAGAGAGAAGCCTGGAACAGATCCTTCCCTCCCAGCCCTCAGAAGGAACTGGCACTGCCAAAACAGATATTGAACTTCTGGACTGTGAGAACCAAATTTCTCTTGTTTAAGCTGCCTAGTTTGTGATGCAGCCTAGCAAACTAATACCCAACTAATTAAAAATTTCATTAATCATCAATGTTTACCTTGACTCATCATGGTCAAAGCTGTACACCTGACATCAGGCAAGACAACTTTATGAACTCTGCTAATAGTCTATTCCATATATTATCTAGTGCTTTTTCCTTCTTTTCTGATCGTTGTTCAGACAGATACTGCTACAACATAAACAGGATGGCAGGAAAAAACTGGTTTACTATAATTAAGATCATCTAGTTTTTATTAAAGATAAGGGAAAATCAGACATACAAATTCATAATCCACTTTCCTACTGTTGAGGGAGTTTGCATAGGAGAGTATCAGGACATTCTACCACACCAATTCCTTTCTCAAGAAGGGGATCAAGATAAAAAGAAAGACTTATACAGCCATTTACTCATTGCCAACTATGCACCCCAAATCTGAGGCTGCTTAGATTGTGACAACCTTCCCAACAGAACCACCTAGTTCACTAGGATGCATGGAAGAGTATATGGTTTAATTGGGGAGGATGTGTTCTTCATTGTTTGCAAGACATTGGTTTTAAAGATATCTGACTTTCAAAAGAGGGGTGATAGTTGTCTGTGAGTTGTATCAAAGCCCTTCCATTGCAAGGTACATTTCCATAATCACAGACATTGAAGTGGATGTAATTATCCTCATCTTAAGTTTTTCTTTAAATAGCCCCAGCCTTCTACAGACATACAGCGTGTGGACTTAGAAATGGTGAGTCTAGGGGTGCCTGGGTAACTCAGTTGGTTAAGAGACCTACTCTTTGTTTCAGCTCAAGTCATGATCTCATGGGTCGTGAGATCAAGCCCCATGTTGGGCTCTGCAGTCAGGGGTAGTCTGCCTGGGATTCTCACCCTCTGCCCCTCCCCCAACTCGTGCCTGCTCTCTTTCTCTCTCTCTCTCTCAAATAAATAAATAAAATCTTTAAAAGAAAAAAAGGGGGGAGAGAAGAAAATTAGTATGTAGGAACCCAGGGGCGCCTGGGTGGCTCAGTCGTTAGGCGTCTGCCTTCGGCTCAGGTCACGATCCCAGGGTTTGGGGATCAAGCCCCGCACTGGGCTCCCTGCTCCGCAGGAAGCCTGCTTCTCCCTCTCCCACTCCCCCTGCTTGTGTTCCCTCTCTCACTGTGTCTCTCTGTCAGAAAATAAAATCTTTAAAAAAAAATATGTAGGGAATACTAATGAATATTGTACACCAAATAAAGCATTTTGTATACCTAATCTACTTTAATCCTCACATCTATCATTTAAAAAATAGGTGCTCTTATCACCACATTTTAGACAAAAATGAGGTTTAGTAAGGTTAGGCAACCTTGGTCAGGTCACATAGCTACTGCAGTGCAGAAAGGTTAGGCAACCTTGGTCAGGTCACATAGCTACTGCAGTGCAGAACTGGGATTTCAATGCAGGCCATTTGGATTCCAAAGCTCCTAAATTCAAACTCAGGCAAGAGGTTTACAATCCAGATATCCTAAAAGGTATTTGCAATTCACAGACTCCTTTAAAGCATCTGAAGTCACATAGATAGTAGATGTCTTCCTAAATCTCAGTCTATTCTCTTTAAGAAATCAGTTATTTACAAAAACAAACTTCAATCAACTTAGATAAAATTAATCCCATTATAAGAATATCTGAAGGTCGGGCACCTGGGTGGCTGTTGGTTAAGCGACTGCCTTCGCTCAGGTCATGATCCTGGAGTCCCGGGATCGAGTCCCACATCAGGCTCCCTGCTCAGCAGGGAGTCAGCTTCTCCCTCTGACCCTCTTCCCTCTCGTGCTCTCTATCTCTCATTCTCTCTCTCTCAAATAAATAAATAAAATCTTTAAAAAAAAAGAATATCTGAAGGTCTTTTAGATTCAGTACAGTAACAGCTTTTTCATGATTAGTATTCCAACAACTTGACATAGTCCATTTAATTCTTGTAGATAAGCAATCAACTCTCAGATCTCTAGTAGGAAGGTATTCTACATGAGGTATCACAGTAGACCAAGAATCAAGAGCTCCAGGTTCAAATTCTGCATCTCTCACCTATTAGACTATATAACACTGACAAGTGCATGAACTTTTCTGAGCTTATTGCCTCACCATGGATACAACAGTGATGTTAGATAGATGACCATTAAGGTCCCTTCAAGTTCTAACACTATATGACATTTAGAATCTCTTCTAAAGTATAAGAAGCAGAAGTACCATTGGATAAAACCTCTAAGACAATCTATGTGACAATGCCCAGGCCAGGATCTCTGCTCTCAGGCAATGAGATGGTCTTTCTTCGGCCTCTAAGTTATAGCAGTGATGGTAGTGATAGAAATAATAGTAGTATAGCTAAGATTTATTGAGCACTTGCAATGTGCAAACCACCGAACTAAGAATTTTACATGTACTATCTGATATTTAACTCGACACAACAATAGATGAGGTAGACACTATAATTTTTCCAATTTTCCAAAGAAGTAACAAAGGAACAGAAAGATTAGGTAAGTTGATTGGGTCTATACTTATAATAAGTGGTGAAACCAAAAAGAGTTCTATTGACATATCTTTGTTTCCTGTACTACTCTGTGTGTTCTCTGAGGACAGGAACTTTGCTTTATTCATTTAGCTTAACACTGTGTCTGGCAAATAGTAGGCCTCCATTTACTGTGTAGAATAAAAAGAAAGAAAATGAGGAAGGGAGGGTGGAGGGGAAGAAAGGGGAAGAAGAAAGTATATTTAGACATGCTATGTTCTTAATAAATGTTAATTTTCTTCCTTTATTTCTTTAACCCTGAAGTCACAGAAAAATCTACAATTATGCCCAGGCATCCTGGGGCTTAGCAATTTCTCCTTCCTGGGGATTCTATACTATACTTTTTGGTACAAGTCAGTGAAGCAGCTACTGTTATCTGGTTTAGTATTCTAGCTAACTGATGTTCTTGCCTCATCTCTTAATTTCTAATGTTGAGACTAACAGAGGAATGTAGTTTATTCTACTACACTAAGTTCTAGGGAAAAAAGAATGCCCTTGATACTAGCCTCTCACCCACTGGTATAAAATAAGGTGAAAGAAAAACTGTTCCCAGAAGAAAGGTACTTCCAGGCCTAAAGGTACCCATGATTAACATTAACTAGTGGTATCAAATTTGAGAACCCTAAACAAAATGTTTTGATGCACTAGACACTGGCCCATTCTGCAGCCTCTGCCATTGTCATGTGATTGCCTCATGTAGCACAAAATGGATCTCTGGGGGGCCTATCCAAAGCAGGTCTTAACTACCCTATTTTGACTTTACCTCTACTTGGCTTCATCTCTACTTATTTACAGTTAGAATTTAGTGAATAAAAGAAACCATAATTATAAACATGTATACAGTAAACACAGGGCCCATTACTTATGTTTAGCAAAAACAGTTACAGATCTTATCTGACACGAAGAAAGTTAATATACATTTCATTTTTGTGTTTTCAGTGAGGTAGAAATTGGGAAATACAGGGGCGGGTGGGTGATAGATGGAGAGGGAGAGATGGAAAGAAAGTGATTGCTCAGGAAACCAATGGCATTGATCATATTAACACAGAAGATTTGTTTATTCATATGCTGCAAAGTATTTCTAAAATGAGAAAGAACTTAGTCATTGAATATCTCAGCATTGTGTGAAAAATAGGCATAAAGACTTTTCTCATAGTCAGCAAAAATAAATATAAAGCATATTGCAAATAGTGTTATGTAAATTCTTGATTATAATGAGGATCAATTCTTACATATTCATTTCTCATTTTAAGGACAGAATTTATCAGTAGTCTCATCTCTGTCTAATCAGCAGTATGAGAACTAAAGGAAGTCCAAAGACCCATCCAGAATATATAACAAGTAACAAATTTCTAAGACTTTCTATTCCTCTATTTCTAATACAACTCCAGACATGTTTTATTCATATATGCATTCATTCAACATTTACTGACCACCTACTCTGTATAAAGCATTGTATTAAAAGGCTGTGGATAGTGCTCTACTTATCTCAGTACCTGTGTTTCCTACTCCCAAAGAGGTTAAGTTCATTTTACGGTGATTAAAAAACAAAACAAAAAACAGCTTAAATGGAACAATAAAAAGAAAAGAAAAGAATAAAAAGAAAAATACTAATGGCAGCTTCTTAACCTTTTATTAATATAGCATTGTTAAGGAAAATAATGCAAGTTATTTGAATAAGTTTTCAGTATCAGGAATTTGGGACTACCAAATACATTATTCACTTAAATGCTTTTTATATTAAGTTGCCACTTTCTATATTGCATTTAAAGAACTTGACCTAATTAGTATAAGCTATAGTCTCTAATAGCTTGTCTACACTAAAAATGTAAATATTTATCAGAAAATAGGTAGAGCTATTAACATCTAAAACATCAACACTTAGGAAAAAATACCAGGTGACAAGGATTTGGCAAAAGGTTAATATTCCAGCCTTAAAATCTACATCCGGATTTTAGACCCTTTTCTAGGACTACCATTAAGTAAGTTTTACTTTTTTTTCCTCTCTCACTTCCACCCAACTGCGACAGACACATGCACAAATCAAGAAATCATCTTACAATATATGCTTAAATGTTCTGAATATGCCCCATGTGTCCACTAATAGCCAAATGCTTTCAAATCTGTTCAGCTAAATGGATCAATAACTACACATCCAGTCTCAAATAGTAGGGTTGCCAACATGGTGAAACGGAGCCAAACACAAAATGTCTCTACCAGGACAAAAATTATTATCCACCCAGTAATCTAGAGAGATCTACTTTCCCCAGGTATCATTTAGAGAAGTTAACATGCACATTATCTAGGGCAGTCAACAGCTATTAAAAAAATAATAATAGTTGAGGCTCAGGACGAAGGATTTAGAGAAAATAGTGAGTTTTATAACAAACCAGGTAATAGTTCAAGGTCTACATCAAATAAGAATCTTCCAAACTCAGAGTACACAAAATACGTAACAGCTAGAGCAAACTGCTAACAAGCTTCTCTGTGCGCTCACTCATATGACACAGCTGTAAGAAACAATTGAGCAGGTGCAACCAAGCTTTTGAGAATTCCTGCCTGTTGCCCAGGAACCACAACACTGCACAGTTGAGATTTTAAGCAGGTGCAAACATTTTTTTTCCATTCCTCTGGTGCTTGAGACTGCAGCAGACCAGTATATCTGCAACCACTCCTTACCTAAAACAACCACCACAGAAAATAAACTCCAAAGTGACAAAAAAAAAGTTTGAAAATAAAACAATAATGTCAAAAACAGTGGTTTTGCAATAGTCTCTGACCCCGTATCAGCAGTCGCTTTAATAATACAGTTCCATAAAACACTCTAATCTCTTCACCAGATGAATGCTTTGTAATTAAAATTATTCTGCCTCATCAAATCTTAGAAATGTTTATTTGATTCTTACAACAGAGTGAAATGCAAGGTATGTATAAAATGCACTCTCCTTTGAAGCTGTCAATATTTATAAGTACTCAAAAATTAACATTTTCACATTATGAAATCTATAAGCAATTTTAATATACAAAACTAGTAACTTGTCAGTTAATACATAGATTTACATAACTATAGGTAATTCATATACATACCTGTGCAGCTATGGGGCACAGACAGACATGCAATTTATCAGGCACTCTGAAATGCAAAACAAATATATAAGTAAAAATTAATTTTCTAAGTGGAGCCAGTATTTATGCTGAGGCAGTTTCTGCAGAGAAGTAGAAAAGACTGCAGTCCTTAAAGAGGTGAATAATTTTATATCTGTATTTTCCCCAGCGGATATTTCAGACCACCCCAAATTCATATGTGTGAATCAACACACACAAAGCGTCCCTTAGCAGTGTTATCAAAAACAAGTACCAGCAAGGGACTAAGACTCACCATGCCCCCTAAAATGAAAATGGTTTCACTGGAGGATGAAGCAAACACTTAAAAATGATTTTTTTTTTTGTTGGTATTCTTCCAAAACTATTGCCTTCCTAAAACAAATATGACTGCTACTCTAAAACGAAACCACTCAGATTCATCTGTACTCAGTTTGGATAGAACACTGGTGAGGAAGAAAGGTGCTTTTGTAGAGCAGTCCACAAACGTGCATAAATAAATAAATAAAAGTAAACTTTGAACGTTCATTAACTTTAGGTTACAACAGCAAACAGAAATGAGATTGTTTCGCTACAAGAGGGAATGCTAAAGTCACACCAGATATAATGCCTCAACCTGGCACACTTCGAGAAAACTGCCAGTGAAGTTGGTATCAATACAGAAGACAACATAAATCCAGCTCAAAGTACACAGACTTTACAATTAGACCTGAAATATATTTGTGTGTAGGTGGAAACTGCATTGCAACATGTGGTCTCTGGACTACTTGGACCCTTAAAAATATTCCATAATTCTTTCTGAAAGCAAACTGAAGTGTTTAATTTATATACTTCTAAGCATACTTAATGAAGGTAACATATTAAAGTCAGTAGGTCTACACACTTGCTTAAAAGTGTGTAGAGGAAATAATCAATTTTTTCATGGTGATTCAATGAAACACTATCTTCATACACTTCTGATGGGACTGAATTGCTAAAAAATTTCTGGGAAACTATTGGGTAATATGTATCAAGAACTTAAAGTTCAAAATTTTTACTCAGTAACTTTAGTTCTAGGAATCTATCTTATATGACTGAAAACCATAAATCTACAAAAGAAAAATGTTTATGATAGCAAAAAACTAAAAGCAAACTAAATGTCCAACAGTGGAAAAAGTAATAAAGCATAGCACATCCATGTAAAGGAATGTTTTGCAACAATCCAAAAGGTAACTTGTGGTACTATAATTTTATATAAACATATAGGGTACTGATTGCATGGACATAATGAAATTGTGTAGAGGAGGAAAAAAGAGAAAGAACATACAAAAATATTAAGAATGATTATATCTTAGATAATTAGATACAGATAGTTTTAATTTTTGATTTTTACTTTTGCATATAGTCTCTACAATAAAGATTACTTTTATAATAGGAAAAGATATTAGCTGGCAGGGTAGGAATAAAAGAAAAAAGTTATAGAGTGCCATATGGAAATCATAAATCTAACCTTCCTAAGTGAAATAAATTAATTCAGTCACACATAAAATCCACTAAGCATACCTACAGTGAGAAACTCATCTTCCCTGCTTCCTCAGAGGGGTACAGCCAGGGTCTCTTTCATCCCACTGCTTCAGAATCTACACCAGTAATTCATGACACATTTTTAATCATCTTAAACTTCTTTAATTATGCAGAGTGAAATGATGGCAAGAACAATTTAGACTGCAAATCTGTTCAACCTATTACAGACTAATTTATTCACTAAGTCAACAATATTTAGTGAGCATCTAGTACATGCAAAGTGTATTTGGTATTACTATACGCTAAAAGATAAAACAACATATCTTACCCTCATAGAGCTAAATATTTAAAAGTGCTAGAAAATGTACTGAATGGAGCACTGGGTATTATAAGCAAACAGTGAATCATGGAACACTACATCAAAAACTAATAATGTAATGCATGGTGATTAACATAACATAATAAAATTAAATTAAATTTTAAAAGTGCTAAAAAATATGCTCATATACCTTCCTATTAATTTTGCTGGAAACCCAAAACTGTCCTTAAGAAATAAAGTCTTAAAAACAAAAAAACCAAAACAAGAAATATGTACATACAGTTCACATAGAGATGTAAACACAATACAGTTTAAGGTATTTGTGACAGATATGGTACATTTTAAAACAAGAAAACATACGTCAGGCTTATTCTTTCATACTACTGCACAAAATCTGATATTTAGGTACCATTCAAGAGTCATGAGTACATGAATCACTTATAAAATGCCTAATAAATTCCTTTAAGTATTTAATTTTGTTTCTTATATGATCTACTATTTGTTAATAGAGAATTATATAAAGGAGACCAGGTATGGAGACATATTAATCCAACCTCAGATGCCAGATGTCTAAGCCTGTCTTCGATTATCTAAGGCCACACGAAACATATGTACAATTATTAACAAGCTATAATTTATTGACAACCACTTGCTAACCTTGCCAAAAACACTGTTGTGACACTACCAGGGAAAGGAAAGGAGATAGGAGTGGACAGACGGAAGCTGAGGGGATCTCCAACAGCCAAAGGTGGTGATGGGGGTGGGTGAGACCATTTTTGTTGTGTAGATAAAGTGATGCAGCACAGAGCTTCTCTTAATAGCAGTTCAGCTTTCTTTTGGCCCGTAACCATAAACGTAACCAGCATTTGCCCCTCCAAAGCAACACACAATGGTTTTAAGTTTTGGTCAATGGGGTCAGCTTGTGCAAAGTGGTGACAAGAACGAAGAGAAACTTCTCATGTGATCAATGATCTGTTGATCTGGAGCTCACAGAGTTCCGCACAGCAGCAGTTATATGAGGTAGCACAGTGGTTAAGTGATTAGCTTTTGCCATCAGACAAACCTGGAATCAAATTCCAGTTCTCTTCAATCATGTGGTCTCAAGCAAGTGACATTTTCCCTGTCTGTAAAATGAAGATCATGTTACCTACTCTATAAGATTATTTGTGCCTACTACATGTTATAGGCATGTAAAGGAACTAGCACAGTGCCTGCTATAAAGTAAGCATTGCTGAAGGGAAGCTATTAGTACTGCTCTAGTTGTTGAGAAAAGGAGAGGATATCTGTCTCTTTAAGCTAAAGTGCTAACCTAAGCAGGAGTAAGGAGACAGAAAGATGGCTTACTCAAGATACCACTCTATATTCCACAGCTTATCCAAGAGCCAGTCAGGTGCTGGATATTCACCGAGTAGCTCTGAATCAGGAAACACTGTAACAATAGTAACAGCCACAATAAGCAACCCTAACCAGCCTTTTAAAGCACCATTCCTATTATTGAAGAGGAAGACAGTAGGATCTCAGTATTATGTGCAGCAATACTGTCCATTTTTCTGAGTGAAAAATGAAGGCTTATTTTCCATACTTTACTGAAACAATTAGGGAATAGAAAATAAGGATGAAATAAACGTAATGATTCAATGGAAATGAGGCCAAGGTGTTGTGGGCTCCTTAACAGTCAATCACAAGTGGCAGAATCACCTTTTTATGTTTTCTAAAGAGACCCTGCAAATGACCTGAGCTCACAAATAATACATGGTTTGCAAACAGAAGTAAAAAATATTATATTGGGGGTGGGAGGGATGGGGTGGCTGGGTGATAGACATTGGGGAGGGTATGTGCTACGGTGAGCGCTGTGAATTGTGCAAGACTGTTGAATCACAGATCTGTACTTCTGAAACAAATAACGCAACATATTTTAAGAAAAAAGAAAAAGAAGAAGATAGCAGGAGAGGAAGAAAGAAGGGGAGTAAGTCAGAGGGGGAGACGAACCAGGAGAGATGATGGACTCTGAAAAACAAACTGAAGGTTCTAGAGGGGAGGAGGGTAGGGGGATGGGTTAGCCTGGTGATGGGTATTAAAGAGGGCACATTCTGCATGGAGCACTGGGTGTTATGAACAAACAATGAATCATGGAACACTACACCAAAACAAATGATGTAATATATGGTGATTAACATAACAATAAAAAATTTAAAAAAATATTATAGTCAGTTTTTCTCCCCTGGTTTGGAATATGTAAATGAAGGAATAATGTTGTTCTGACAGTCCTTATTTCTGTTTTGATTTGGAGAACAGCACTGATCAGAATTGTTAAATGAAGTCTTCAGAATCCCATGCAGATGATATAATCCCTAAAATGGTTTGGGTCACATGAGGGTGAAGTTGCTATCAGCACCATTCCAGATGGAGATATACTATAGAGGATTTGTGTTAAGTTCTTTTTACTTCCAGGTTGGCACAGTTGTATTCCCCAGTGGGAACTGAATAAGTCCAATTCTGTGCTGTGAAGTGCAGGAAAGTTTATCTTCCCTCCATACTGGTTAGGCCTGGCTAGAGATGGAAGACGGGGGTACTCAGTGGTGCCTCATGGGCCATTAATAAATCAAATAGCTAATTCATTTAAGGCACTGAAAAGGGCCTCAGCAGAGTCTGTAGGGGCCAGTGGCTCCATAAAAGAGCTCTAGACCTAAATTTAGACCACAAACTACTTCCCCAGTGACCAAGTGAGCATTCTTAGGAACATTTTAAGTGCTTTACATTTTAAGTGTCACCTATTTTGAGAAAAGACACTTTGTAAACCAAAATATTTTTATTTTATTTCATATGTGTTTACTTCTGGACCCACTACTGAGCCGAGGAGAGTGCTCTATCATTATTATATTGTTATTATAAAATGTTGAATTTAATCATCAATAAAACCAATTTCATTTTTTTTAAACTGAGGTGCTCTAATTTCTGTGGTTTTATCTGAACAGAAAGCCTAATAAGGGTAAGAGGAATTATAATTTTAAAAGTAGACTTGAAAAACTACTTAATTATGCTTATTTTTGTAAATTACTAAGCTACATTTAGCCCTTCACACTTAAACAAATCTCTCTTCCTATCAGAAAGAGGAAGTATGAGAAGCAACAGTTATCTAAGTATCAACCCTGTGAACTGGAAATAGATAAAGGGCAATAAGGAAGGAAAAGGAAATCATACGATAAATACCCGTTAGGTCAAGAGCACAGTTGGTCTGTCTACACCTTAGGTCAGACTGGCTATAATAAAGCCACTACATGTATGAAAAACTAAGCTTATAAAAAATGCTATTTAATAAAGTTTAATATCAAATTTTATGTATAAATATGATGAATTTGAACTCTCACATAGAAATCTGATCTATAATATACTGTAAATAACTCTATTCTGTAATCCACACTTCACAGTACATTAAAGAGAAAATAGTTTTATTAAATAGATGATATTTTAAAACTTTAATTCTTGTATCAAAATTTAAGAGCTAGTCAAGAAAGTGAACCAAACTAGAATTTAGATAAACATTAAGAATTATATATCCTCATATATAATATAAGTGAAGTTATGATTATGGAAAGGATTTATTCTCAGGCAATGTGAAAATTCTACGGACCTGCATGTACACATCCCTGGAGTATCAGTTTAGATATTTTCCTCCTCCAGCATCTGATGTCCTGTCCTTAATCTTGTCACAATAAGCATAACACTGCAGTGTAATTGTCTTTTACAGAAGACTATAGGCATGTGAACAGGGGTTCTGTCTTATTCACTATTACATCTCTAGTCCTTAGCACAATACCTAAAAAATAGTAGGTATGGCTTAATTACTGGTTAAAGAAATGTTGAATGAATTGTGTTACCATCTATTCCTGAAGATTAAAGAAATTCACACTGTATTAAAAAAACTAAGGAATTACATCCCTAAACAAATTAAAGGACTGACCTTCTGAACCTCTTTTACTTTCCATCCCACTTTTCCTCTTAATCAGTACAAAACCAAATGATAAGAGTCCTAGTCTCAAACGTTCACAACAGCTTAGAAAGTCTGGTTGGCTTGGCCCCAGGGTGGGCAGGGGTGAGTGCTCCAAATCCCTCTTGTTAACAGACAGCTGGTATGGTATGGTAGAAGCGGAGTCAGAGTTCCCTGAAAGGGTTCTGCAGTCCCTGAACAATTGTGTGGTTCTTTTACTCTCTCTGAGGGGCCACCTCCAACTGATGACAGATCCTACCATTATTTTCTTTTGTAGCATCTATGACAGTTTGAATTATTCATATGGTTATTGGTTTATGTGTTTATTTTCTTTTGCCCCACTAGGTTGTACACTCCATAGAGGCCACATTATTTTGTTTGGCATTCTGTATCTGGGGTCTAGTTTAGTGCCTGACACACAAAAACCACTCAATAACTATTAGTCAGATGCATAAATATGAGGTTTGGAGCAGCAGCTTTCAATCGAAAGAGATTGTAAAATTAGGTGGGTAACAGCTACCCCTATCGTTTTTTTCTCCATTCCAATTCTGTCTACCACATGGAAACCTCAGTGCTGTAAGAACGCTTTTATTATAAATACCATTCAATCACTGGCAAATCAGGAAAACTTCAAAAGCAATTCTAGGTAGGCTGAAGGTGGAATATCTGGGAGAAGCAATGGAATAATAATGAGAACAGCAACCACTTCCAATCAGAAGTTTGGGGTTTGAATCCAGCTTACCAAGTGTGTATCCTAGGGGAACTTACATAATTGCCCTAGTACTCAGTTTCATCTTATTTAAAATGGGGGGATTTTATCTAACACACAGAGTTTTTAATGGCGACTGAATGAGGTTATATATGTGAAAGCAGCTGGTAGTATATTTTATGGCATTTAGGAAAAGGGGCTCATTACAAATTAGTTCTTTTGCATTGGCCAGCCAGTCTTCAGTAAGATAGATAATTTGACTAAAAGCCCAGGAACAGACATTTTAGATAAAGAAAAATGGAAGAAACAAGAGCTCAAAGGAAGAAAAAAAAGTAGGTGCTGGGGACTATAACTAAAAAACATAAGATGGAGTAGTAGGAATGTAACAACAGTTAGAAATTGAAAGAGATTTTAACATGATAGAAAAATTGCCAAGAAATCTATTAGCTTTTCCCTTAGGTGACACAGCCATCCCCACATATAAATAAAATAATTGCTACTATTATAGTTAGGAGAAAAATCAACTGAAATGTACATTAAACACATATTAGAGGTTTAACATTCTTCCCATGATTTCACATGCTAGAAACTCAACCTGTGTAAATATAGCCATGAACTTTATTATTTACTATGATAAAGTAACAGCATATCCTCCTGTATGTACTACCTGCAGAGTTTATAAAAGGCAAATGTGTACTTGCTCTTTAGGTACAATTACAAGGCAGCAGAATGTAGAGTTGGGCCCTTTCTTTGCATTCTTTGCTTATCAGACAGTGGTTACCAATACTGAAGAAGAAACTTGGTATCATGAAAACTTTATTGGAAATTCTTTTTTCACACTTCAGTGCTTTCATTTTTCTTACTGCTTTAGTCAGACTTATGTCAGCTCCCTCAGTAAAATTATTTTCTAAATCATCTTTCTGGTCTCTCTCTCTCTCTCTCTCTCTCTCTGTGTGTGTGTGTGTGTGTGTGTGTTATTCTTTGGTCTGTTCTTACATAAAGAAAGAGGATAAGATGGTGATGGGTATTAAAGAGGGCACATTCTGCATGGAGCACTGGGTGTTATACGCAAACAATGAATCATGGAACACTACATCAAAAACTAATGATGTAATGTATGGTGATTAACATAATGTAATAATAAAAAAGAAAGAAAGAGGATAAGAGGTCTTGATGCATTGCATACCAAAAGTAACCACCGTGCCTCCATACTTCCACCTCAAGAAATGCCCATCTGGTATCAAAAAGTTCATCGAAAGAGTCCATTTGAATTTATAGTCTTTGCCCACCTGTGGTGATAAAATGTTTTTTTAAGTCTATGTTCTCTTCAAGACTGTCATCTTCATGAGGGCTGAAATTGTGCCTATTTTTCTTCCTTTTATAGCATCACCAGTATAGAGGGATAGGCACCCAATATGCAGTCATTTATTTCATTCATTTATTAAACAAAAATTTATTGAGTATTTACTATGTACCAGTGATTTTTCTAGGTAGTGAAGATATAGGAATGAACAAAATAGATGAAAACGTCTGAGCTCATGGAGATTATATTTTTGGGTGGCAAGTGACAATAAGCAATATAGAACAGAATATATAGAAATAGAATATATAGAATATATATATAGAGAGAGAGAATATATAGAATAGAATATATAGAAAAAAATATATAGAATGATAGACAATGGTCCATGCTAAGGAAGTACAATAAAGCTAGAAAGGGAGAAATAAGTGTTGGAATGGGGGAATTGGGGATGAAATTTTAGATAGGGTAACCACTGATGTTATCATTGAAAGATCACATTCAGGTAAAGACCTGAAACAAATGAGTGAATGAATTAGGAAGATATTCTTGGAGAAAAGGTATTCAACCCAAAGGAAGAGAAGTAGAAAGTCCCTCTGGAAAGAGTATGCTCTTCTGTTTCCTATAAAATATCAGGCTAGGGTCACAGAGAAATATTCCTTTCACACAGAGGTGCTATATTTAAAAGAGAAAACACACAAACAAATATACAAACAATTTTTTTAAATGTTTGATCTCATGAGAAAGAAGTTAAAATTCCAAAATGATAGAAAGAAAAAGGAATATAAAGGACAGGGCATCTGGCACATTATGATGATGCTACCACAACACCCAGGCATGTTATCCAACTCAGTAATAATCAGGGGACCTCAGGGACACAAAGATCTACAGTAACTGCGAGCACAGAGAGTGGCAACCAAGTAATACACCTGGAGGACCTAGAAGAAGCAAATCTGCGCTGCTATGACACCTTCAACAACCCAGGCCATGTGGGATTGAAAATAGAAAAATCAGCCTACAATGAAGAAGTATTCACATATCAAAAATGTCAAACATATGAAGAAAGGTTTTTCCATAAGTCAGTGTTTTATATCAAACATGAACATTAAGTTAGAAAATGAACAGAATACAGTCTTAAGATCTGACGTGACAGAACATTAATCTCAGACTTTAGTGGGACAAACACTAAAAATGATAAGAAATTTTAAAAGAAAAAGGAAAAAAATGAGAAAAAAACATAAAAAAGGCAGATTTGATTAAAAAAGGAAGACATCCATAGAATTGAGTTTTTACTAAAATTAATACCTGAAATGAGGCTATATCACATTAAATGCAGCTAAAGGAAGCATTACTGAACTGAAATATAATTCCAAGAAATTTACTCAGAATAAAAAGATGAAAAACATAAGAGATTAAGGGATATAAAAGAAAATAAAAAGATCTAACGTGTCTAAAAAGTATTTGAGAATGAAGGCAGTTTGAATTTTAAAAAGTCCTATTACATGCTGTTTATGAGAGAGAATCTTTGAAACTACAAGAATAGTAAAAACTAAGGTAGGCATATTAACGTTTAATAAACTAGATTCTAAGTAAAAGCATTATTAAAGAATAAAGATGGTCATTAAATAATGAAAGTGAAACAGTTCATCAACAAGATACAATAAACTGTCTAAGCATCTAACAGCATAGATGTAAAATACATAAAACACAAACAGCAAATTCTCAGTCAGATTTCTATTTCTCAATAATAGAAAACTTGGTCATATTTCTATCTTTAATTGCAAGAGTAAGCAGGTCAGAAAGAGTAATGCTAATTTAATAAGGCAGATCTAATTAACAAATATAAAGCCCCGCACTTAAGAATTAAAAGATATACATGTCTTCCAATCCCCATGAAAAATGTATAATAATTGACCCTATATCAAGCCACAAAGTAAGTCTCAACATATACTAAAGAATTAAAATCATTATATTATCTCCTCTAAGCACAGTTAAATTCAGATTTTAATAACAAAAACATGCTCTGCCCCCTAAATACCTCCAATAATTGGAATTTTTCCTTAAATTAAAGCTTCATATAAATCACAGGTCAAAGAATAATGAACATTTAAAAATTATAGAAAATTTGTAAAACTTAATGAAAATGAACACAACATATAACAAACTCAAGAGATGCAAAGGAAATCAAAGGAAATGTACAGCTTTAGATTTTTATGTTAAAAAGAAAAGCAAAGGAAAATGTATAGCTTTAGATTTTTATGTTAAAAAGAAAAAACTAAAATTATCAAGTTAGAAAAGGTACAATAAAGTAAAACCAAAAATGTAAAAGCAGGAAAATAACAAAATAATATCAGAAATAACTGAAATAAAAAACAGACCTAACAACAGTTAACAAAATAAAATTTGATTCTTTGAAAAGACTAAAAAACAAATTGTTGGGAAGTTTTATTAAAAAGAGAAGGTATGAATAAACAGCATTAAAAAGGGAAAAAAGAACAAATCTGCTTAGAGATTTAAACTAATTACTGAATACTCTGTACAACTTTATGCTATTACTTAAGCTAAATATTCAAGCTATTTTAGAACTTATATGAAAAGACAATTTTATTGAAAAATATAACTGGCAGGAGCCTTGGTGGCTCGGTTGGTTAAGTGTCTGACTCTTGATTTTAGCCCACCTCATGATCTCAGGGTTGTGAGATCGAGCCCCACCTTGGTCTCAGCACTGGGCGTGAAACTGCTGAAAATTCTCCCTCTCCCTCTGCCCCTCTCCCCCCTAAAAAAAAAAAAAAGGAAGGAAGGAAGAAAGAAAAGAAAAGAAAAGAAAAATATAACTGGCTTGAGAGGAGCTAGAAAATTTACATAGACTACTATAAATAAAAACATTCCCTAAGTAGTTGGAAACCTACATAAACACACACACATATACACACACACACCAGGCCCAAATACATTTGAAGACATTTAATAAACCTTCAAACCCAGTTATGATCTATGTTATAAAAACTACCAGAGAAAACAGGAAAGCATCTCAACTTATTGTATAAGACTATTAAAAATTGATATCAAAACTAGAGAAAGGTGTCATGAGAAAGGAAAATTATTTGCAATAATGAAGATTAAGAGGTACAACCAAGCAGAGAACACTCAGGGAAAAAAGATAACAATAGCTATCATTTATATACCTCCTACGAGGTGCTTTGCCAAGAGTTTTGTATATATAATTTATCTCTACATATGCCAGGTAAGGCAGTTTCATTTTCATCTTTATCACCTTTTTATAAAAGAAGAAAGTGATGGTCAAGTGATGCTCTTCTCTTTGAGACAATAAACTGGCTCAAGGTCACAGAGCTAATAAGTGGCAGAGTTTGGTATTAGCAGACTAAAGCCTATTACTTAAATACTACCTTCCACTGTTTCCTCATCTTTTTAAAAGTACATTCAAATAGAACATTATGTCTTTATAACACTAAATCTGATTTTTAATGCAATATAATTTTGGCTTTCAGCAGTATTATTATGATATTCCTAGGCATTGTTTTCTTCAAATTTATTGTTTGGAGCTCACTAAACTTCTTGAATCTATGTATGTCCTTTACAGGGAAGTTTTGACCTTTATTCTTAAAATATTAAAATATTTTTTCTGCCTCATTCTTATTCTTCAGTTACCTATATGCTTGATCTTTTTTTTTTTAAGATTTTCTTTATTTATTTGAGAGAGAGAGAATGAGAGAGAGAGAGAGAGAGCACAAGAGCGGGGAGGGTCAGAGGGAGAAGCAGATTCCCTGCTAAGCAGGGAACCCGATGTGGGACTTGATCCCAGGACTCCAGGATCATGACCTGAGCCGAAGGCAGTCGCTTAACCAACTGAGCCACCCAGGTGCCCATACTTGATCTTTTTAAATGTCCTTCAGTCTTCTGAGAGTCTACTTATTTTTTCCATACTTTCTTTCACTCCTTTTTAGATAGGATGCTTTTTATTGATCTATCTTCAAGTTCACCTCCATTATGCTATTAAGTCTATTAATACTTTATTTCAGATAATGTATTTTTCTATTATAAACTTTCCATTTGGTTATATGTTCATATATATATATATATATAAATAAATTTCTCTGAGATTTCCTAACTTTTTATTAATTTCAACAATATTTTCTTTTACCTCATTGAGCATAGTTATAATAGCTATTTTAATTTTCTTGCCTGATAATTCCAACATCTGGGTCTTTTCAGGATTGTCATCTGTAGATTTTCCTTTCTTTTGAGAAACAGAATTTGTTGGGTTTTTTTTCTTTTTCATTTTGTTTTGTTTGTATTTGAACTAATTTGTGGTTTTATCTGGGACACTGTCAATGTTAATTGTGGATACTCTGAATTCTGTTATACAGAGCCAGAGAGTCCTGGTATTTTTTGTTTTAGCAGGACATTAACTTGGTTAATCTCAAATTGCAAACTCTGTCCTGTTCTGTTCTCAGTTGATTGCTTTCAGTATGTCCTATACATATGTTGTTCAGGAGTCAGCCAGAGTTAAGCACAGTTCATATACAGAATTTGAGGTCCCTCATGTCTATCTCTTTCATTTCCTGAGTTGCCCTTCACTCTATAGCCTCTGTACTCTTTGCCAGGTTTCCTCCAGAAAGCAGTGGGCTTTCTTTTGGAGTTTAGTTGCCCTGTTGCCACTACAACTGCAGATACCCTCGGGAAAAGCCACAAAAATATAAAACTCACCCCACTCCATGCCAGTGGCTTAATCCAAGTTTCAGCTCTCTTCTAAAATCTCCCTACTATTGTCCACTCTCCAAAACCTTCAGATCATTGTATTTTGTTTTATTTTGCTTTTGTTCCGAGTTTATGGTTGTTATTTGCAAGTGGGTTGTTGGTTAGAAGTTTATTTCTCCATACAAGAAGTAAAACTCTTTTATTATTAATTGGGGGAACAGAAGGCTCTAAAAAAGTATCAGGAAGTATAGATTAAAAATTATACTAAATACACTAGAAATATGTCACTTGCTTCTGGGAGAGGTGTGAACACATGAAGAAAAGGGGCAATAAAGTGGGTAATAAATTTAAAGAAATATGTGCCACCAAATGAGTAAGAATAAAAGTGAAATTCTGATACATCAGATCCTCAAATTTTTGGAAGTGGAAAAAAATGTCAGTCAAATGTTTCAAGACCAACATTTTTCATCAGATCTCAGAACCGAAGTAGGAAAAACAGATAAAAGAACCTTTGTTCAAAGTGGTTTTTTTTTTGCCAACATTTACAGTAACCCACAACACATCTCAAAGCTTGAAAAACTATCTCAAGAACTGACAATGATTAAGTTCCCAACTAAATTATATTTTCTAAATTAAAAACAAGCACATACTTAAATTTAACTTTTTTTAAATGAAACTAAAGCACATTCACTTTATAGATGAAAACAGAGCCCATACATCTCTATCATTATAAGATCCATTTTCAGACTTGATACATTATAGGACATGATAACATCAGATAGTAAGAAAAAAATCTCATTGAAAACTCAGGCAAGAATCTAATTTCTGCTTGAGATCTATCATTTGGGGGCACCTGGTTGACTCAGTCGGTGAAGTGTCTGCCTTCAGCTCAGGTCATGATCCCAGGGTCCTGGGATCGAGCCCCACATCAGGCTCCCTGCTCAGCGGGGAGCCTGCTTCTCCCTCTCCCTCTGCCTGCCACTCCCCCTGCTTGTGCTCTCTCTCTCTATCAAAAAATAAATAAAATCTTAAAAAAAAGAGAGAGATCTATCATTTGAAGTAATTTCATTATATTCTTTCCTCCTTTGGTATGCCTCCGCATCTAATTCTATCAGGGTACAATGGAAAAACAACAGCCTTCCTTCAGCCATGAGTAGATATAGTTCTACCATTAAGCAGCTCTGGGACCTTGGACAAGTCCCTTCACAAGGTTTCAGTTTGCTCATGTGAAATGTGAGGCTAGAATAATAGATGGTTTCCACTCTCCACCTGTGGCATTCTATGACTATACATAGCCTTATTTCTGGGTTCTTCAATGTTTTAGGCATTATTGTATGATTTCTGCATAACAGGTCTGGCAAATTCCTCAGATCCCAGGCCTATGGAAGAGATTTCAGAAGAGACAGATTATCCTCTTTAGAAAAGTGAAGACAAAAAAAAAAAAAAAAAATGCAGGCTCCCACATACAATTTCAAGTAAATCATCAACTGACATCTGAAGTTGTCATACCTACAAAGGCAGGAACCATATTTATGTCAGTACTTCAGGTGAGTGGGATAATTTTGTGAATGGTGTGTTAAAATAATTTTAAATGTGAAGGCAAAGCAATTGGAAATTTGTTATGAATTCCAAAAAAAGATATTATAATATTATTTAAGATTCTGAGAACTTTAGATATATCTCCTTATAAAAACTCTGCTTAGAAACAAAAACTGGGGTGATGCTCTTTACAAACTGCCTAGATTACATTCATCCAAATAACGTTAATAAATATGCATTAAACACCTGGTTGGTACAAGGTGCTATACTGTCCACTGTGAGACACATACATATAAGAAAGAATTTTACATCCGCCTTTAGGGAGTTTACAATTTACCAGAAGCAATACATACTAGAAGGCATACAGACATAAATTATAATAGTGCATAGCAGGAAGAGGTAAATACTATGAATGAGAAGAGAGCCCTGTGCTTCAGGCTTTGCTCCCAGCAGGGATCTAAGCAAGTGGGGATCACACTGCAGGAGGTGGCTAACCACACAGCCTGAAGACACTCAGGATTAGCTAGCGAAGCAGGAGATAGTGAATTGGCTAGAGGAGCCTGGAGAAACACAGGCAGAGCTGTGCACCTAGAGGACCAGTAATGAGTTGAAGATCTAACAGGTGTCCAAGGGACCCAAGGTTGATTCTGTGCAGCTGGGAGTTGAGAAAGGAGAGAAGTGGAGTGAGTTTTCTATTATGGGAAAAAGATTCTTCCAAGATGAGGAAATAAGAGCAAAACCATAGAAGAAGGAATTTTGAGTTTGTCTAGTTTTCCACCTCATGAACACGTCAATATAAGCAGAAATTATATGAACAAGTAACAATTTTTATCAGTTTACGAATTCCGGCAGGCTAAGTTAAACCTGAAGATGGGGACGAAATTACCTTCAAGTTCCTGTTTACAACTTCCTATTCCCTAAAAGGCTATTTATATAGCTCATATGTGCAATTCAGTTGCATCCTTTCTAAATCATTCTATTTAAGAGTGAAATGGTTGGAATCAAATATCACTGGTCTTCATTTTGTTCTGAAAGGGCAGTAAGAACAAATTAATCTATAATCACACTAATGATAAGAATAAGAATATTAACTCCTTCCTTTGAAATGAAAAGGCAAATACTTTAGCCAAGAGCTTCAAGTTTAATTTACAATTCACAAAAATCTACAAACATAAATTATGTGGTGAAAATTTCCCTATTCTTACTTGAATATAACTGTAATATTTTGAACATCAGTTTTAACAAAATGAATAAGAGTGCTACAGAGTTCAGATGAAGCTTATTTCTTGCCAAAATCCACATGAATGTCAAATACCTTCCAAGCAGATTGTGTGGCTGCTTAGTACAAATGAATCCTCTTCTCCATTCAAACTAAAAAAATATTTCCTCAGATTAGACAACTGTCACTAAGTTAGTCTCCCTAGTCACTGCCTCATAGTGAACAAGAACTAAGGGAGATATAGTGAACCCTTGAGGCCACTAGGGTACTATATTATGGGTCACCCATGTTGTGCTTCTTCAGAAACAGGCTATAATAGCAGAAAGAGAAGGTTGTTATACTTTGCCCATGAATCTTGCTTTATAGGATGGAGGAAGGAAGGATGGAAGAAAGGAAACCAATATTTAGTTACACTCTACTTTGGCCTAGGCACTTAGCAAACGTTTTACTATTTAATCTTGTCACAATCAAATGAGGTATTAACAGTGTGTGATGCAAGAAAGGAGTGGAGTTCAAAAATGCGAAGTTATTTTTATGACATCATGTGCCACCTAACTGATGACACCATGACTTGATCCCAGTTTGACTCTGAAGCATCTGCTCTTTCCCATATATCCTTTTTTGTTCATGTCCCATTTTTAAAACGTGGCATACTTCTTTAGGATTGCAGCTTTGGTAGGCAGGAGATTCCTCTCAAGCTGTTTTTGGGCTAACTTGTTTGTCGGGTTATGTACTGACTGTGTTAATGGTCATCTCCTCTCTAGAGCTAGTGTCATGGATCACCTGTAACAAAACAAGACGAAGGAGTATTTGCCTAATGTACTACCCAGAGAATTGATTTCAAAAGTGGTGAGCCTCACAACTAAGATGGTGGCAGCAGCCTGTCAGAGGCTGATCAATAAAATCTTATTCTTGTTCCACTGGTGTTTGCTCTTCGGAGTCCCCAGGTGCACTCTACCATTGTTGGACCTACGACCATAGTCTCCTTTCCTTCCAGGCTTCTCTCCAAGCTAAACATACCATGTCTAGTTCTTTGGTATCACAGATATTGTCAAACCCTAGACCTCACAAATTTTCTACTCTTTGAACCCCTTTTATATTGTCTTTCTAATCTAGTGCCAACCCCATGGCCCATCACTTTATTCTTCTGTTAATACTCTCAATTCACTTTCCGGTTTTGCTCTCTCATTTACCAAGTCTCTTGATTGAAATCCTAAGATTAGGATTTTAGTATAAGTAGTTTATTTGGGGCATAACCCCAGGAAACACTAGTAAGGAATAAAGGAAGTGAGGTAGAGAAGGGAAATAAAATAGACTGTCAGTGAAGATGACCACCCACAGTTCCTCAGATCCCTGTTCTTGCATATTGCTCCTCCCATCAAGAGGCAGAGCTTGTTGCCCTCCATCTTGGATCTGGGTTGGACTTTCACCTTTTGACACTAGATTGCTGCAGAGGTCCCACCGTTCCAGTTCTGAACAAAGGTTGAAAGAATCCTGGCAGCCTCCTCTTTCTCTTTCTTGAGACGCAGACACCGTGTAAAGAAGCTCTGAGTAGATTGATGAATGATAAGAAACCATGTGGACAGAAAGAGGCCCAGGCAGAACCCAGCTATTCCACCCACTGCACTGAGGCCTCAGACCTGTAAGTAAAGCCAGGGTGGACCTTCCTGATTGAAACAAGTTTGCAGTCAAGTGCAGCTACATGAGTGACCTCTGGTATTACTAGGCAGAGCAGAAGAATACCCCAGCTAAGTCCAGCCACCCCACAGAACTGTGAGAAATAACAAATCCTTATTGTTTTAAGCAACTGAGTTTGGGGGTAGTTTGTTATACAGCCATAAATGAAACATACAGGAAGTCACTAAGGGGTGCATTTATTAAGCAGCTTACTGCTATGGTGAACTAGAGCTCAATCCTAAAGGACTATGCTGGCAAACAGTGCGGAACATGCCTCACAGTTAACCCATGTAAAGGCAGAGGGTGCTAGGGTATTTATCCACTAAATTGCCATTAGTTATTTGCTCAAAGCTTCTTCTAGTGACATGAACTCTTTGGCACTTCAAATCTGCCCAAAACCTGAGCCAAATTTACTACACATCCAGGAAAAAGCCCTCAGGCAGAAAGTCACAAATATCAGCCATAAGAAGTCCTCAGTGACAAGAGATGAATGGTGCGGAAAAACAGAAAGAGCACTGACCCTGAAGATCCAATCCTAGAGCACCTGCCTTCTCCACTCCTAGAGTTCAGGAGCAGCAGAGGGCCTTACAAACACACAGAATGTAACTGCTACACATCCTCAGCCTCCACAGCTGGGCACAAAGTGCCTTAACAATCCTCCTTGGTTAGGGGCACCTGGGTGGCTCAGTCAGTTAAGTGTCTGCCTTCGGCTCAGGTCATGATCCCAGGGTCCTGGGATCGAGCCCCGCTTCGGGCTCCCTGCTCAGCGGGGAGTCTGCTTCTCCCTCTCACTCTACCTGCCGCTCTGCCTACTTGTACTCTCTGTCTGTCAAATAAATAAATAAAATCTTAAAAAAAAAAAACAAAAAACAATCCTCCTTGGTTTCCCCAAGCAACTCTCTCCACTTCTGCATCTGACATCTATTTCAAATCTTCCCTCTTTCCTGAAATCTTCCACTCCACCCCTGCCCATTCAGTACCCATCCTAGTGAGAAAATAAAGACCATTAGATCTACTTTTTGGTACCTTATTTACAAACCAACTGCATTCATATCCATCTATTTCCCTTTTCCTACTAAAGTCACAGGAAAGGATCAACCTCAATTCTGTATTCATCCCCCCCCCCCTGCCCCACCTCACCATCACTGAAACCCCCTGCCTTAGGGCTTCTGCCTCTCTTATGTAATTGCCCAATCTCTCTCTCTCTCTCTTAACACACAAATCTGGTCAAGCCACTTAATTACTGAAATCCTACATACTGTTTTTATTGCCTGAAATATACTCTTTTCTTCCTCACCCATCCCCCAGACGCTTCCCTGGCAAACTCCTCTTCAGCCTTTAGGTCTCAATTTAGCTATTTCCTCCTCAGGAAAGCCTTCTCTAACCTTGCTGTCTACCACTCTCCCAATATAACGCTTCTCCCATCACAGTAGTTTGCTCTATGTTGAAATTGCATATCCCCTTTCCTGATATTCCTCCTTTTCCTCCCACTGAATGTAAGATCTTCCAAATCAGATATTTGTCTTATAAATTTTTGAACCACAGGCTCTCTACCTGGAATACATTTGGTGCATAATAAATATTTATTGGATAAGTAAATGAATGGGGGCCCTTTTATTCTCCTCTTCTCACCATTCCAGAGTAACTTTAGTGAAGGCTGCATGCACGATATAAGCATACTGTGGCCCTTCTTCTTTCCATTCTCTTTTTTTCTTTTTAGTCTTCTATAAAAAGGTATCCTACTGACACCTTCTTTTTAATTTGCACAGTTTAGTAAATAAAAAAAATAACAGAGCAAAATGCACTTGCTTATTTGCTCAGAAGCTCAGGAATCCCTTGCTAACTTGGAACTTTTGTCCTGTTATAATGCTATGAAGAAACAGACTTCAACACTGGTTTCTAAAATGGAATCTGTATTTCTCAACATCAAAACTTCACAATTTCTTGAGTTTTAAAGGATTTTATAGATAAGAACATATACTTGTATATTCACAGTGAGCTTGTTTAAGAAAATGTTTCTAAAAAATATAAAACAACGTCCTTTTTTTGTAGTCAGATTGACAGGCCTGTCAATATCAATTTTTACAGGTATGGTTTTTATTTTCATCAAAAAATGAACCATCAACTTTAAGAGAAATGAAAAAAAATTGTGGGCTTATGGTCATTTGGGGACCCTCCTACCTAGTCCTAGAGTCATTTCTTAAGCCATAAGCCAGATTTCTTGAGAAGGGATTTGGAACAAAGAATATATTCTCTTGGCTGCGTCCCCACCACATTCTCAGCAACTGGAAATGTGAAATATTTTAAGTCTTTTTTTTTTATTTTAAAGGTTTTTATTTATTTATTTATTCATGAGAGTCAGAGAGAGAGAGAGAGAGAGAGAGAGGCAGAGGCAGAGGGAGAAGCAGGCTCCCCGCCTAGCAAGGAGCCCGGTGTGGGACTCGATCCCAGGACCCTGGGATCATGACCTGAGCCGAAGGCAGACGCTTAACCATGTGAGCCACCCAGGCGCCCTTTAAGTCTTTAATATTAAATAAAGCTCACTGCTTTAGAATACCTGAAATCTGTTCAGAGTGATTCTCACTTTCTCCCTTCCCCATCATGCCACCTTTTGGGATAGGTGAGGGAGGTGAGGTGGCTTTTACAGGCTGGTCTTCAGGGAGATAAGAACATTGAAATTCCACTCCAATTATTTTTATTTCCGGCCACCTTGAATCCAAAGTATTTGTGACATTATGAAGTCTTTGTTCTTCACTAAAAACACCCTGCCAATTCAGGTTTTTAAAATTTACATTAAAGCAAAAGTGCAAAAATAAGGTGATATCAGATTAGCAAACCATCTGAAAAGCAGTCATTTATAAAATTTGGTAAAATGTAGGAAGAAGCATGTTTCCTTCTCTGTTTCCTTCGTCTGTGGATACCTGGGACATAATTCAGTTTTCTATCCCCTGTTCCCTGATCAGCTCACTCTTTGTTCAGCTCTATCTTCAGTCTGGCATATAATTACTTCTTTAGCTCCTCTGCTATTTGGTTTTAAGCACCTCTTACCCCCTAAGGCCTCATGGTTCTAAGGGCTTGTTGAATTTAAACAAGCACGTTTAAATCTTTATCTTTAAATGAGTAAAATAAAAGTCTTCACACCTAACACAGAGTACTATTCTATCCACCTACACTCTAAATGTACATGTTATAATTTTCTACCAGATCATAATGAGCATCTATCCGTCCTCAAAATCAGAGAAAGGAGAATTCATTCTAGAGGTAAATTTACAATAAATGGCTTTCTTCTTGATTAGCTATGTGTGGTTGGGGACACAGAGATTGGCACGTGCATAATTTAACCTAATAAGTATTGGATGATCAGGGACACCTTAGAAACAAATGTGGGGGAAAGACAGTGGAAGAAAAACAAAAGAAAAAAACAAGATTACTAACAGAAAAAAATATAATACAACAAAGTGAAGAAATGTTAAGCCTTACCTCTCACCCAGCAAACTCTGCACACTTACACACATCCTCATACTCATGCATGTGGATGCACAGGTACATGCACATGTACACACACACACACACACACACACACACATTTTAATTACAAAAATGTTAAAAACTATATGCCTTTCCTAGAAACATACAGGAGATCTGGATTCTACTACTGCTGCTGTTGGAAAATCATAAATAGCATCTATGGTTTCAGTTTAGTCCCGAGTAAATGAGTGATCATATATGTTCCATGTCCTTAATTTACCTCAACTACTAGTAAATGAGTATTGAATGAGACTTTCTTTTAAATACACTGCCAAAAAAGTGTTTAAAAAGAAGTATTATAAATATAAATTACATGAAAAGTTTTTTAGTGAGATAAATGAATAAATTTTAATAGATCTCAAATGGAAAATAAAGGATATTTAATCTCCTGAAGGAAATAGAAATTTTAAAAGTGAAATACCATACTTTCTCTATCAAATCAATGAGAGTTAAATTTAAAAAAAAGGAAAGAAAAGAAAAATCCAGTGTTGAAAAACTGCACTGAGGATGCAAATTGGTACAAAGTTTTTTGAAAGAAAATTAGGCACTATGTATCAAAAGCCTGAATAATAATTATATATTGTGTCAGTTTGGGTTCTCTGGCGCCAACACCAATTGGGTATGTAAGATGTTTATTGAGGCAATAAACTGTGAGTGATAAGAGGGAGGAACTTAGGCAAGAAAAATACTCAGACCATGATACAAGTCTGACCCCTATGAAAGGAAAGAGGGAAGAAGAGTTTCAAATGCAGAGCAGTTCTGAGAAAGTCTCGGCCAGGTTGGTGGGGAGTCCTTGAGGTAAAATTACCCCTTAGAAGAATCTCATTTTGTGCAGGAGTGCTTCCTACAAGCTCGATCATTGCCTAGGAGCAGCCCAAGAGAAGCATGTGGATGCCTGAATGCTGTGGTGAATCTAAAGGTATGGCAGCTGGAAGTTGTCAATTATCTATGCTCTCCAGAATAGCTTATCTTGAAAGGTGATCTAGGGATGCCTGGGTGGCTCAGTTGGTTAAATGTCCGACTCTTGATTTCGGCTCAGGTCATGATCTCCAGGTCCTAAGATGGAGCCCCATGATGGGCTCTGTGCACAGCATGGAGTTGGCTTGTGCCTCTCCCTCTGTTCTTACTCCTCCTTCTCTCTCTCAAATAAATAAATAAAATCGTTAAAAAAATAAAAAAATAAAATAAAAAATAAAAATAAAAAGGGCACCGCCATGGTCACTACATGTGGCTTTATTCCAAATCTAGGAATTTATCTCAAGGAAATAATCTAGGGGGAAAAAAGCTTTATACACATAAAGGTCATCACATTCTTTTTAAAAATAGTTGCAGCTGGAAACAATGTAAATATCCAAATATAATGATGAAGTCACTCAATAGAATATGCTGTAACTATTAAAATGAAAAAGGTACTTATATTTTAAGTAAAATTAAAAAATAAGACACAACATAGTGTAATCATTAAAATTAAAACCTTTGAAAAGACTGGGAGAAAGTGAGCCAATCAGTAATATAAATATTTTTCTTTATTAGAGCCTTTTAAATTTTTCCAAATTTTCTTTTATAAAGGAACCTTTATTTGGAGGAATAAGGTATGAAAAATGAAAGGAAAAAAACATAATATTTAAAATGATTTAGAATGGAAAGTAAATAAGAAAAACATGAATATATGAAAGAAAAATCAAAGAAAACACATAAAAATTTGAAGAATACTGTCTTTAAGAATTCTAGAAAATGGCTTCGTGGATCCAACATACTATCAAACAAAATCAAGATGGAAATTGAAAGGGCAGGTCTTTATTTTAATCATGGTATTGGGTATTTGAGTGAAACTTTATGTTCCATATACCCTTCTATGACTATTCGGTATAGGAGTTCTATCATTACTATAAGGAATATCTTCTGCATATGTACATGTGTGTGTTCATTACTGCATTCATTTTTCAACATACAATTGAACAATTTTCTGAGGGTCATCATATGCCAGGCACTATACAAGTAAATCAAAGGTTATAGAGTAATGTGACAAAATGTTTGCTTTAGCCCTATAAATGCATATTTTATTTTACTGTGCTTCACTTTATTGTGCCTCACAGATAGTGTGGTTTTTACAAATTGAAAATTTGTGGCAACACCACACTGAGCAAGTCTATCAGTGCCATTTTTCTGACAGCATTTTCTCACTTCATGTCCCCGTGTCATATTTTGGTAATTCTTGCAAGATTTCAAAATTTTCCGTTATTATTATATTTGTTGATCTGTGATCAGTGATCTTTAATGATACTTTTGTAATTGTTCTGGGTTGCCACAAACTGCACCCATATAAGACAGCAACATTGATAAATGTTGAGTTCTGACTGCTCCACTGACCAACCATTCCCCATCTCTCTCCCTTTTATTGAGCCTCCCTATTCCCCAAGACACAACAATATTGAAATTAGGCCAAACAGTAACATCACAATGGCCTCCAAATGTTCAAATGAAGGGAAGAGTTGCATGTCTCTCACTTTAAATCAAAAGCTAGAAATGATTAAGCTTAGTGAGGAAGTCATGTCAAAAGCCAAGATAGGCCAAAAGCTAGGCCTCTTGTATCAAACAGTTAGCTAAATTGTGAATGTAAAGGAAAAGTTCTTGAGGGAAATTAAAAATACTACTCCACTGAACACATGAATGATAGAAGTAAAACAGCCTTATTGCAGATATGGAGAAAGTTTCAGTGGTCCGGATAGAAGATCAAACCAGCCACAATACTCCCTTAAACCAAAGCCTAATCCAGACCAGGGCCCTAACTCTCTTCAATTCTAGGAAGACTGAGAGAGGTGAGGAAGCTACAGAAGAGAAGTCTGAAGCTATGAGGTTGGTTCATGAGGTTTAAGGAAAGAAGCCATCTTTCCCTCTTTAATATAAAAGTACAAGGTGAAGCAGCAAGTGCTGATGTAGACACTGCAGGAACTTATCCATAAGATCTAGCTAAGATAATTCACGAAGGTGGCTACATTAAATAACGGATTTTCAATGTAGATAAAACAGCCTTCTATTGGAAGAAGATGGCATCTAGGAGTTTCATACCTAGAAAGGACAAATAAATAAATAAAATCTTTAAAAAAAAGAAATAAATTTTGTAAGGCTATAGCTACCATAGTGATTCTTCTGATGGATCTGGGAAAAGTAAATTGAAAACCTTCTGGAAAGGATTCATCATTCTAGATACCATTATGAACATTTGTGATTTATGAGAAGAGGTCAAAATATCAACATTAACAGGAGTTAGGAAGAAGTTAATTCCAACCCTCATGGAAGACTTTGAGGGGTCAACACTTTAGTGGAGGAAGTAACAGCAGATGTGGTAGAAATAGCAAGAGAACTAGAATTAGAAGTGGAGCCTGAAGATGTGACTGAATTGCTATGATCTCATGATAAAACTTGAATGGATGAGGAGTTGCTTTTTATGGATCACTAAAGAAAGTGGTTTCTTGAGATGGGATCTACTCCTGATAAAGATACCAAGAAGATTGTTGAAACAACAATGAAGGATTTAGAATATTACATAAACTTAGTTGAAAAACAGCAGCAGGGTTTGAGAGGATTGGCTCCAGTTTTGCAAAAAGTTCTACTCTGGGTAAAATGCTATTACACAGCACTGCATGCTACAGAGATACTGTTCATGAAAGGGAGATGCAGAAGCTTCATTGTCGTATTTTCAGAAATTGCCACAGCCACCCAAACCTTCAGTAGCTACCACTCTGATCAGTCAGCAGCTATCATCACTGAGTAAGACCTTCCACCAGCAAAAACATTACAAAGATTATTTGAAAGCTCAGATGAGGGCTAACATTTTTTAGCAATAAAAAAACATGAATTAAGGTATGTATATTGTTTTATCAGATATAATGTATTATACACTAAATAGACTACAATATAGTGTAAACATAACTTTTATATGCACTGGTTTGGCTTCTTTATTGCAACGTTTGCTTTAAGCGGTGGCCTAGAACCAAACCCGCAATGTCTGAGGCATGCCTGTATTCTAAAATTGTTTATAGGAAATACATACTTCAAACTTATATATGCACATCCTCAGAATATATGTCCATTTGAATACAATGCATTTCATTGCTTTTCAGTTTTTCTATAATACTCACATGAGTGACAGAACCTGATTACAATTTGATTAATTCATATAAATGAAGAAAGGAAGACATTATCCATTCATTTCTGACTCTCTTTTGACTGTGAAGAGTATCCTGAACTCTGCTATAGTGAGCCAAACCCTCTCAGGGTAGACAGAACTCTATTTATTCGTAAGCACTGGTTTCATAGATTGCTGTCATGCTCCCTAATTAAACAAGTGAGTTTTCTAGGTATATTTGCATGACATCTCTGATGTAATGCATACCTATCTTATTCAGCATGCTTTTTTTTTCATTTAAAATCCATCAACTAATAATCTGTGATCTTCAAGTAATTAATTTAATGATTACACGAGTTAATATAAGTCACATCTCTTTAAAGAAGTTAATATTTTCTATGTTTATGTTACAAAATTGGCCTTGCGTGAATATCATCTATCCCCTGCATTTCATAATGGTTCAAGGATAAACTATTTCCCCTTTGTAATTCGGTAAGTTTGCTCCAAAGGAGCTTATTGCTTCTCCACTCAACAATGAGTAAAATGCATTCAGAGACCTTAGGGGACCTAGTCTTAATAACATAGAGTTCTGTCCCAGTTTGTTAAATTCACTGAATTTATAACTCATTGTTACTGTCAAAGAAGTAATCCGAACATGTTACTGGATTGATCTCCTAAAATCCACAGAGCAAATTTGGAGCCATTTTTTAAAACAAGTAGAAAAACAGAAACAAAAATACACTGGACACTAATAAGTTACAGATAGGAAGGCAGATTTTATACTTATCAAAAGGAAAACTATGGAAAATTTGTCTCAAAACTGTTTTACGCTTAAGAGCAGTGCTATAGACCTCCATAATCATTGGCCCCAATAATGATGATGAGGTTAACAATAAGAACCTCATAATAGTCTTACTTTGGGAAAAGATTTTCACATACTGGTCCTCGTAATGACTCTGAGAACATAAGGTAAATGCTTTACAACATCTCATTTTATGAAGAAGGTCCAGAGGAGATAAGAGCCTTGCCTGACAGCAACATGTACCTGGAGCTAAGTCACTGGCCACCTGACTCCTATTTCCGAGTTTGTTTTTTAATACTTTCAAATGAAAAGAATCCAGGATTTGCAATGCCTTTCCAAATTATGTACAAACCATTTAGAACCATAAATGTCTACAGCCACAGCAGTTTATGATACAGACAAAAGATAGAAAGACAGAAATAAAGATATGTCTCTGATTGGCAGGGCCAAATGAAAGATAAGTCACAAGATACCTAAGGATTCTATAGCCCCTGAAATAATTACTTGGTAATTTTACTTACTTTTTATTCTTTGTTTCAGAAAGTATTTAACTTTTGAAGCTTTCATTACTATAAAATACAATGGGTTATTAATAACAATAAATAAATCTTCATGGTATCTAAATAGTATGCTTCTCCAGGTCCTTAATGTTCAACTCTCATTATAACAGTTTCATTTTATCCAAATTTCCAGTACTGGATCTACTAGGACAAATCCTGATGTATCTGCTGCTGCTGATTTTACTAACTGAATATTACATTCATCACGTTATCCAGGGAGACAAGAAAATTTCAGGAAAAGAAATGAGTAAATCAAAATAGTTTCAAAAATTCTTTATAGCCCATTTACAAAGCTATTTTCTATGCCTAGTTATTCATTGCTATCACCATAAGATACACAGGAATGGGAGTTTTTAAATAACATTGACTTCCCTTTATAAACCCCTTAACCCATTGTAAAAGAAAACTGGGACCAGTTTATTAAAAAGGAAAACATTAATCATGATTTACATCACAAAGTAGGGAAGAATATTATAGCTCACTAAAACTATCATTATTATTTGGATTCTCAGAATGCATGTAATTACCTAAACTAGAAGTTATCCTTTGTACTAGGTATAACCAACTTTCTTTCAGAAAACAGCAATGGCATTTTTGGCGATTTTTAAATTTCAAAATAGGATTAACTAGGGAGATTAATATAACTATTCAAATGGAGACTAATCAATTTGTACAAGTCAAATGAACTTCACTAACAAACTTTTTGTACTTTTAAATACTGAAGAAATAATATTTAGGTCCAAACAGATGTAAGGAATTCATGTAAAGAGAGGTATAAATGCATTTGAAAGTAGCAGTATATCTTCATAAATTACTTTGGAAAGTAATGAAATAGTTCACTCCTTTGCACTCCCAAATAACCTGTTAACCAAAATGGCATCATGGGAAGGCCTCCAGTTCTACCATCATAGAGTGACTTATATCAAAAAACACCCATCCTGCTGAGAAAAACTATACAAGCTAAATAAAAATTATTTGAAAAACTGTTTGATGAAGGGACCAGGAACCAACCAAAGTGGTTTTAACTTAAAACTCAAGATATTGTGAAGGGAAAAATAATAACTTAAGCCTTGTCTATGATGTCTGCCACTTTTGCAGTTAAGGCATTTAGTGATACTAAGTAGCCCTAGGCTGAGGCATGGAACACAAAGCTCTGGATCAGAGCATTAAGTATTCTAGTGGAGTGGAAACAAAAATTATACTTGGGATGTCAAGATAGCCATGACTTGGGGAGTCAAGATCCTGGACAGCAGATAAATGCAATAGGGTGAAAACTATATTGTTTCACACTTTTAAACTCTTGCGGCATTTGCAGATTCCCTTTCATGTGGTGAAAAGCACCCTCCCCTGCAAAAAATAAACAAAACAGAAAACAAAACAAAACAAAACAAAAAAACAAAGGAGCACAAAGCATCAACCTGAACCCTAGAAAATTAAACAGAATGTTTAGTGTCAAGTTCTTACAGTCTTACGGTGTCAAGAAGGCAAAAACTAGAGTTTAGGGACCAGTTGAAAATCATTCCAGAATTTTATTTGAACCTCTAAATCATTATTTATAGGAATAAGGGCCAAAGAGAGAGAAGCTAGCTATCACAAAGATAGAAACCCAACTTCAAATTATCAATTTCTGATCAAATCAAGGCAAATTAACTTTAATTATCTGCAAGAAGAAAATTAAATCAAACTTGGAAAAACACAGTATCACACAAAACCTTCTCAATTTTCATATACAAAGATCATCATCAGGCAAGCCAGAAGCTATGACTGAATAACCAAAAACCAAGAAAAAAAAAAAACATAAACTTGAAAAATGTAACAGGTAAGAGAATCATCAGGCAGAAACTTTTAAATATTGTGATTATGTGGTTTTAAAAGTAGAAGAAAAGATTGAGAATTACCAGAGAAATGGGATCTATAAAAAACAAATGATATTCTAGAATTAAAAATAAAATAACTGAAATCAAGAACTCAATAGAAACAGAAGTAGAGATTCATGAACTTGAAAATAAATCAATAGAAAAACCAGACTGTGGCACCTGGGTGGCTCAGTTGGTTAGGTGTCTGACTCTTGATTTCAGCTCAGGTCATGATCTCAGGGAATGGGATTGAGCCCCACAATGGGCTCCACGCTCAGTGTGGAGTCTCCTTGGTGACTCTCTCTCTCCTTCTGCCCCTTCCCCTGCTTGCTTTCTCTCTCATGCTCTAAAATAAATAAATCTTTTAAAAAGAGAAAATAGACTAAAACAGAGAGAAATAATGAAAAATACAGAAAAAATACACATGGAACATGGTTAGAAAACAAATGTCTAACATACAAATGTTTATAATTCCAAAAGGAAAGAGTAGAGAGAATGTGCAGAAGCAAAATTCAAAGTGATGATGGCTGAGAATTTTCCCAAATTCACAAAGGATATCAAGCCACAAATTTAAGAATCTCTAAGTTACCCCAAGCAGGATAAATACAAAGAAATGGACACAAGAGGACAGAAGTTTTTTGTTGTTTTTTTTTAAACTGTTTAAAATAAAATATAAAGAAGAAATCTCAAAAGTGCCAGAGGAATAAAAATGCATTACTTTCCAAGAAGTAATAAGTCTGACAGCTGATTTCTCATGAAAAACAATGGAAATCAGAGAACAAAGCAATAACTTTAGAGTACTTTAAGAAAGTAATTACCACCACCCCAATTCTATAACCAGTATCCTTCAAAATGAAGGCAAAATAAAAAATATTTTCCTTCAAAATGAAGGCAAAATAAAAAATATTTTCAGAAAAATAAAACTGGGAAAAAAATTTCACCAACAGATTCTTACTATAAAGAATATTAAAGGATATCTTTCAGGTAGAAGGAAAATTGGCTAACAGTGACGTGAAAATTTAGGAAGAAATGAGGTACACCAGAAAAGGCTAACATCTGAGTAAACACGAAACGATATATATACAGGCAGAAAAAAAATAAAAATAATTTCTTATAGGATTTAGAGCACCAGAAGGATTATAATTCAGGACAACAATAGTATAAATGGTGAGAGAGGGACAAATGCAATTTCCTTGCTGGAGAAAGATAAAAAAGTGTAATTTATAGTAGGCTTTATTTGGATAATCATTTAAAAATGAAAAATATATAATTAGCAAGGTAAAATGTAGAGAATGAAATAAAAAGATTGACTAGTAACAGAATTTAAGAGAGAAGAATTGGGAAACATAAAACAGGTAGAAAAATATAGTAAGATGATAGAATTAAATCCACAAATATTATTAATTGCATTTAATGTAAATAGACTAAATATTATACTTGGAAGACAAAGACTGTCAGAATGAAAGTTAAAAACAACAATATGCTGTTCATAAGAAACACACCTCAAATATAAATACACAGGAAAAACTGAAAGTAAAAGGATAAAAAAGAATTTACCAAACATTTTCTTTTAGAAAGCTAGTATAACTATACATTATAACACCAGTCTGAGTAAAATTTATATCTAATCAAGATTAATATAGTAGATGAATTTAGTAATGATAAGAAGTTCTAGTTAATCTACAAAAATGGTTAACAATTCTAAATTAGTACATAACTAATAACATAGCCTTCAAAGGCAAAAACTGACAGAACTAAAGGAGAAATAAACAAATCCACAATTACAATAGTAAATTTTAAATTTTAAATCTCAGTAAATGATAGAATACAGGGGTAAAAAATCAATAGAGAAACAAAAGTTTTGAGCACCAAGATTTAACAAATTTAATCTAATTGATATGTATAGAACCCTATCCCCAACAACTACAAAATACACATTATTTTCAGGTGTATATAGAACATTTACTAAAATTTTCCTTCAATTGGGTCAGAAAACAAGTCTGAATAAATTTCAAAGTATTTAAATCATTTAGCATATGTTCTCTGACCATAAACTCAAAATTAATAAAAAAGTTAATCATAAAATACCCCAAATATTTTGAAATTAAGCAATATATAAACAAGAAATCTAAAAATTCCTTTTTAGAAAGACAAATAAAAGTAATAATCCTCTAGAAATACGGATTTTAAAGCAAAGAGGAATAGGTACAAATAACCTTGATAGGAATGAAAAATGAGGCATTCCTATAGATGCCACAGACATTACCAAGATAAGATATGATGAACAATTTCACATTAATAAATTTTAAAACCCAGATGAAAAGGCAGACATTACAAAGATAATAAGAGGATATGGTAAACAACTTATCAATAAATTTGAAAATTAGATGCAATGGATAATTCTTTTGAAAAACACATGTTACCAAAACAGACACAAGAAGAAATGGAAAAGCTGCATATTTAATTCAAAATCTTTCCACAATGCAAGAAACTGAATATTTAATTTAAGATCTTTCCACAGGGAAAACTTCTAGCCCAAATAGCTTTACAGGTAAATTCTTTCTGAAAAAATAGCACCAATCATACACAAACTTTCCCACGGATAGAAAGAGAGGAATACTTTCTAAGCTGTTTTGTGAGAATACTATAACTCTGCAACCAAAACCTGACAAGAACATAATATTTATATATTTATCTTTTTTAAAAGACTTTATTTATTTATTTGAGAGAGAGAGAGAGAGAAAGTGAGAGAGAGAGCACAAACAGGGGGAGTGGTAGGGGGAAAGGGAGAAGCACACTCCGGGCTGAACAGGGAGCCTGACTTGGGGCTGGATCCCAGCACCCTGGGATCACGACCTCAGCAGAAGGCAGATGCTTAACCAACTGAGCCATCCAGTTGCCCCTATTTATATATTTGTATGTGTATTTTAAAACATATTATAGGCCAATCTCTTTTTTTGAATGCAGACAGAAATATCTTAAGGAAAATATAAGCAAACTCAATCCAGTTCCCCATAAAAAAAGGATAACACATCAACATCAAGTTGGGTTTATTCCAGAAATGCAAGACTGGGTTAACATTTAAAAATAAATTATTTTAATTTAAATGTTAACATGTTAAAGGGAAAAAAAAGGATTTCAATATATCCAGAAAAGAATGTGATACAATTCAAAACCCCTTGATGATTTAAACACATACACATACATACTCACTCGCTCACATAAAGCCAACTTAGAAAACTGAGAAATTAAAAACAACTTCTTTAATTTGATAACAGGCATTTGCAATTAAAAAACAAACAAAAAAACTTAGTGCAAATATTATGCTTTTATTTGATATTGTACTACAGGTTCTAGCTAATGGAACAAGAAAGAGAAATTAAAGGTATATGGAGGACACAGACTTCAGTTATAAGATTAATAACTTCTGGGGATATAATATAACTATACTACATTGTATACTTGAGAGTTGCTGAGAGTAAATTTTAAATGTTTTACCTCAAAAAAGAAATGGTAATTATGTGAGGTGTCAGAGGTGTTAACTAATCCTGCTGTGGTAATCATTTTCCAACATCTAAGGGTATAAACCATCACATTGTACACCTTAAACTGATATAATGCTAAATGTCAATTATAGCTCAATAAATCTGGAAAAATAAGATAAAGTTATATAGATAGGAATGGTAGAAATAAAACTGTAATTATTCACAGAAAACATGATTGTTTCAGTAAAACTCCAAGAGAACCCACAAAATCTAATAGAATTAATAAGTGATTTTAGCAAGATCCCCAGCTACAAGGTGAATCAGTATGTATAAATGAATGGTTTTCTTACATACTAGCAAACACACATTTAGAAAATGAAACTTAAAATACAATTTACAAGAGCATAAAATAAAATCAAATACTAGAAATCAATCCAATAAAAAGTAAGCAATCTTCTGCATAGGAAACTATAAAACATTACTAAGAGAAATTAAAGAAGACTAAAATAAGTGGGGAATATAATGCATTTAGAGATTGGATATCAATTTTCCCAAAATACAATCTCAAACAAAATCCCAGAAAATTTTATTTTGTGGATATTGACAAGCAGATTCTAAAATTTTTATGGAAACACAAAGGACCAAGAATAACCAAAACAATCTAAAAGAAGAATATATGTAAAGGATTTATACCACCAGGTACAAGATTTCTTCTAAATCTACACTAATGAGTAATGTATTATTGGTACAGGGATAGACAAACAGACTGATGAAACAGAATAGAGCATCCAGAAATAGGTCCACTATTTATGTAAGCACTTGATTTATGATAAATTTACTGCTGAAGTATCTGGGGAAAGAACTTTCAATAGTGCTTGATCAATTAGACATCTACATTTAAAAATAAATAAATAAAATTAAATGAATCTTGTATACCCAACCCCCAAGCCTCACATGTAATACAAAAAATACATTTGTATTTCAGACCTAAACGTTAATGGCAAACAATAAAACTTGCAGAAGACAACAACAGAGAATGTCTTCATGATCTTGTGGTAGGCAGAGGTTTTTCTTTTTAAAACAGGATATAAAAAAATGACCATAAAAGAAGAGATTGACAATTTAAATTTTATTAAAATGAAAACTTTTGTTTATCAAGAGACAACTATAACACAATGAAAAGACAAACCTCAGAGTAAGAGAAGATATCTGTAATATGTGTATTTGACAAAGACACACATCCAGACCATATAAAGGAACACCAACAATTCCGTAACAGAAACAGTAACAAGCCCAACTATAAAATGGGCAATGAACATCAAAATGCATATTACAAAAGAGGATATCTAACTAGAAAATAAACACATGAAAAGATGCTTAATTTCATTAGTCATCAGAGAAATGCAAACTAATGCCATAATCATCTACCATGTCACACATACCAGAAAAGCTAAAATGAAAAAGACAGATAAAACTAAGTGTTGTCAAGAATTAGAGCAAATGGAACTGTCATGTAGTAATACTGAGAGCAGAAATTGGTATAATAACTTTGGAAACTATTTGGCAATATCTACTAAAGCTGAACATGGGTATATCAGCAATGTGACTATTTAGTATACATCGAATAGAAATACTTACACATGTACAACAAGATATACAAGCATGTGCATGTGACAACCACTATCCATAATGGCTCTAAGCTGGAAACAACCAAAATTTCCATCTACAGTAGAATAGCCTTAAAAAATAAATTTTACTATATTCATACACAAGAATATCATAAAACAATGAAAATTTTTTACAAAAAATTTATAGCTACACACAGATGCAACATAACACAAATGAATCTCACAAACATAAGCAAAAGAAAATACAACACATGATTCTATTTCTATACTGCTCAAAAACAATCAAAACTAATTTTTTGTATTAAAAATCATGATAGCAGTTACCCTTGGTGAGTAGGGAGGAAAGAGGAGATCTCTGTGGTCTGGTGATGCTTAGCTTTTTGGTCTGGGTGCTGCTTGCATGGGTATTCACTTTCTGAAAACTCACCTAGATGCATACTTTTATAATTTCTGCACTTTAAAATAAATAGTTATAGTCCCATGAGGATTTGGTAAACTCCCACTGCTTTTATTTTCCTCTCTCTGTCCTCTCACCACTTGGCCTTGAACATGGGCTCAGTTACAGAAATGTGCATGACAGTGCAGTAAATAAAGCCATTGCTTGCTAGCTGGAGGGCCAAAAAGGGCAGCTGCAGGGAACTACAAAATACCAGTGATATCATAAAGAGAAAAGGGCTCAGGAAAATAATCCCATAAAATTGTTATGAAATTCTGGGCTCATCCACAAGCTGTACATATATGGATCTGATTTTAATCACCATACAAAAGAAATTAAGAACAAAATTAACACATAGGTCTGTGCCTAGGTCCAAGACTGACCTATGGTACATACACAGGACAAATCTTTAAATAAAACTGGCATTGGAACCACAGAATACAACTTGTAACTTCTGACCTGAACCTAACTAGATCAATTGCCTGCTAAAACAAAAATATCAACGTTCTCCATAGAATTTAAGCAAGACTCAAAATCTCATTACATAATATTTAAAATTCCCAGATTCTAGTAAAAAAAAAATTACTGGGCATATGAAGAACCAGGAAAATCCAAATTCACATGAGAAAAGACAAGTAACAGTCACAAATATTGAAATGATACAAATGTTGAAATTGTCTGACAAAGACCTTAAATTAGCTATTACAAAAATGCTCTAACAAGGAACAGTCTTGAAACAGAAAAATAAACAACAAAAAGATCACAGATACTTTCAATGACAAAATGAAGATGACAGAGAAAAAAGTCACCGAACTTTAGGATAGATCAAAGAAATGATCTAATATGAAGAACAAAGAGAAAAAAATTAACAAGACTCGGGAATCTATGGGGTAATATCAAGTCCAGCATTTCTGTCATTAGAGTATCAGAAGGAAGGGAGAAAAAGAGTACAGTGCTGAAAAAAATATTTGAGGGACACCTGGGTGGCTCAGTCAGTGAAGCGTCTGCCTTCAGCTCAGGTCATGATCCCAGGGTCCTGGGACTGAGTCCCGCATTGGGCTCCTTATTCAGCAGGGAGCCTGCTTCTCCCTCTGCCTGCTGCTCCCCCTGCTTGTGCTCTCTCTTTGACAAATAAATAAAATCTTTAAAAATATATATTTGAAAAATATTTGGAAAAGTTCTCTCTCTGACAAATAAAATCTTTAAAAAATATATTTGAAAAATATTTGGAAACTTCCAAGTTTTGTGAAATAGATAAATCTACAGATTCTAGAAGTGTAGTAAGCTCAAATAGGATAAAAACAAAAATAATCCATGCCCAATACAGCATTTCAATTTATTTGAACGTTAAAGTGTGGAAACCAAAGATAAGAAAAAAATATCTTGGAAGCATCCAGAGGAAATCACACATCACCTATAGGGGACTGACAATTCAAATGACTGTGGATTTCTCATCAGAAACCATAGAAGCCAGGGGTGCCTAGGTGGCTGCTGGTTAAGTGTCTGACTCTTGATTTCGGCTCAGATCATGATCTCAGGGTCATGAGATCGAGCCCCATGAGCCCCACAAGCCCCACGTTGGGCTCCACACTCAGCAGGGAGTCTGCTTGAGATTGTCTCCCTCCTCCACACCCCTGCATTCTCTCTCTAAAATAAATAAACAAATCTTTTAAAAAAAAAAAAAAAAGAAGGAAAGAAACTATAGAAGCCAGAAGGAAACAACACACCTTTTTTCAAGTGCTGAGAGGAAGAAAATGTCAACATAGAGTCTTTAGATTCAATAAAAATATCTTTTCAGAATGAAGTGAAATAGACTTTCTCAGATGAAAACAAAACTAAAAAATTTGTTGCTAGGAGACCTGTTCTAAAAGAATTACTAAAGGAAGTTCTCCAGGCAGAAGGAAAATGATACTAGAAAGAAACTTTATACATCAAGAATAGAGAGAAAGCAACAGAAATGATAAACATATAAGTAAAAATAATAAACTATTATTCTCTGCTTGAGTTCTTTAAAATACGTTTAACAGTTAAAAGTGAAAATATAACATTACCTGATGGGGTTTCAATGTATGTAGATATAATACAGGGCAATAATAATGAAAAATTGGGAGAGTAAACAAACTTACATGGTGGCAAGATTTCTACATTCTATTTGACGTGATAAAATACTGATTCTAAAAAGACTATGAAAACTTAAGTATGTATACTGGAAACCTTAGAACCCCTAAAAACTATACAAAGATATATAATCAAAAGCATAATCAATAAATTAAAATGGAATAATAAAAAATATTCAAGTAACCCAAAACAAGGCAGGAAATGGGAAATAGAGGAATGGAAAAGAGAGGGGAAAAAAAACAGGAAACAAAGTATAAGACAAATTCAAACATGTCAATAGTTATACTAAATGTAAATGTAACTATTAATACATACACACACACACACACACTCCTACAATTTCCTAGAGCCATATATGTTAAGGAGGAAATAACCATGCTACTGCGGTATGGATTAACAAGAGGGTCTTATCTTAGAATGATCTGAGAAAGTTGCTTTGGAGAGGTATCTTTTAAGCTGAGACTATGGAGTCAAGATGGATCCACACAAACAAAGAGTAAGTTTAAGAAGTGCCAGTCCCAGCATGCTTCAATAAGAACACTGAGAGAAAGTGAAAACTGAATAGTCACAAGTCTCTTCCAGAGTAAAAGAAGATTTGTGACACCTCAAGTACACTCAACAGCAAATACTATGAGAAGCCAATCACTACCTGAGAAAAATATCAGAGGAATAGATACTGGGTCCTGGCTGGAGCAGCATCTTGTGAAGCTAGGTAGATTCGACCTGACCTGTCTAATACTGGGAAACAAGAGAAACAAAGGTGCCTTCAATTGCAGCTGCCATTGCTGTAGACAAATTTCCTTTACTATAGAAAGGCTAATAGTCATTCCAAAGGAAACCACTTTTACCATGGCTGACAAGTGGGAGTCTTGGACTGTGCTTCATCCCACACAACTATCCCACCAGAGCTGGTGGGTCCAGTAGTACTGCTACTATGGTTACCTGGATGTTGGAGATCAAGCATTCAGCCCCTCACCAGCCCAGGGTAACTAGTACAGTAGCATGAGCCATCCCATGACTGTGAATGAATTCTGACAACTTTAGCTTAGAGATTTCTGGGCAAGTCCCTAAATGGAAATAGCCAGCAACAAGACAGCTATACCTCCTGCTATCTACCTGGACACTCTTAACTAAAAGTCAGACATATCTATCCATGTACCAAGTGGTTGAGGACCAAAATAAACAGGATACAGTTTGCTGAGCTCTGTTCATAGAGCTCAACCAGATCCTACAGATATAAATCTCCAATTCATTACTTAAGCCATTCTACAATTGTCACTGGATGAACGTAACAAAATCAAGAACGAAGCTAAATCCCAGCCTTTTCAGTGAAGCAGGTGGACAAATGCTCATGAGAATAGCACATGAATGAGAAAGATGACAGCAGAAAATTGCCCATGCTCAACTCACCTCTGTGTGACTAAATGTTGTTCTGCCTGTTTCCTGATGACTTAAGAAAACAGGGTACGTATCCTGGATAGCCAAATAATGGTCCTTCACTAGGAAAACATATTAAAATCACTACAGAAACTGCTTTTTTCCCCAATTAACCTTTCCCTCCCTTAGCTGAGAACAGTGGACTAGATTTAATTGGTGTAATCACTTCAGGTGAAGGACATGAAGAAAATTAAGGTGCAATGCCAGGCTTGCCATCAGTAACTATGCCCTTAAAAATACACTGAGAAGCCAATATTCTGACAATATTCTAAGAGAAGCCAAGAATTTGGTTAACTTTATACAACCATGATAAATTGGGCACTGCACCAAAACACACAGGCTACTTGACTTCACATCTGTTTCAATCAACAACATGCAAGGGAGAGGCCCAATATGCCAAGTCACCATCCCACAACTTAGAGATGACTCATTTGACAGGAAGAGCAGAGTGTTTCACTCTCATCTCATTGAATCCTGTTCATTTTAACATAATACCACATAGTTCCTAATATGGACCACAGAGGCAACTTTGAGTATTTGGATCCAAATGCTGTGAGTGAACTGGGATAGTGTTCTCGGGGTCTCTTTCCTTGTTGTCATGGCAACGGAGGGGAAAGGTGGCAATTAGGCTTTATACCTGGATGACTGGCATATGGGGCCAGCTTCTCCTAAAATGAAATTGGACCATAGTCATACATGGAAATTTTAAGCTTTGCTTAGGGTTAAAGGAAACCAAGTCATATTAGAGGCAATTCTTCAGTTATTTTGTCTTTATCTTGTTCTTACCAGGAAATGTAAAGATTTCTACAACACTGTTTTTCAAATTGTAGGGTATACTATAAGTGGTCTTGAAATTAAGATAGTGGGTTGTAGACTTTTAAAGAAAAGGAAAAAATAGCATAAGGTAGAATGAGATAAAATAGGATAGACTGTAACATATTTGTAGGCATCACACATAGGAAGGGTAAATACTGTCTTGTGAAATTTTAGTTTCAATTATATATGTCTCTGTGTGTACTAGGTTATGATTTAATTTTATTTCTTTCAGTGGGTTATTATGAAAATGTTTGAGAACTACTGCTCTAAAGGATACTTACCTGATTGCCCAAACAGCACTTCTCTACAAGAATGCTATTGGCTTTGAGAGTGGTCAAGTTTCCCTTCTAAGTAATCAGTTGATATATCATAGGACTTAAAGTTATCTCTTTACCTATCCCCTAAAATACAATTGTGCTGGGGCGCCTGGGTGGCTCAGTCGGTTAAGCAGCTACCTTCGGCTCAGGTCATGATCCTGGGGTCCTGGGATTGAGTCCCACATCCAGCTCCCTCCCCCTCTGCCTGCCACTCTGCCTACTTGTGCTCTCTCTCTATCTCTCTGTCAAATAAATAAATAAAATCTTTAAAAAAAATACAATTGTGCTTCCGGGTCCCTGTAACAACCACACATTTCCAAATGCTACCTAGGAGATGATGTCACCCTCTGTAAAGAAATATGAATCCACAGACAAAAGGTTACTAGTTCAATTCATACTTTGATGAGAAGCACGTGTTTCCACCTATCCTTTTGTTATCTAGAGCTTGACCTCTAATTAAGATCACTTTGTAGGCCTTTAGATGGGATATGCACACTGCTCTAACTACTTCTGCAAATTGTCTTCTGTTCCAAGCACCCATCAATCTGATACGAAATTCATTAGCAAAATAAAATGAAAAGAACAAAACATACATTGCTATTAATGGACTTCCATGCATGTCACTCCCCACACAGTGTACTAAAAACGGACTCATCTCTATTTGAGTGCCTCCACACAAATATCTGTGCTTTTCAATACATAGCATTTCAGGAGAGAGATTTTCCCTAAAGCTAACCAAGATTCGTTATTTTAAAAGCTCCTTTCAAAGCGAAACTTTAGGAATTTTTACCATCAATCTATGTTGACTGAATATTTACTCTTTGGTAGATCTTCTATAGAAAAGATCTATGGAGAAACCATGGTTTCTAGTCTGAAGAATTTATATTGTAATATTTTTTTAGAGTTCAAATATTTTTTACTTCCTGTGACTGACTTTGTGTGGCAGTGATAAACAGCTCATAATGCTTCATCTGCCATCCTTACCCACAGAATCAAGGAAGAGAATAATATATAAAAATTTTTAAATGAAGATAAAATCAGCTGATGGCTTTCTACTACAGCATAATATTTACATTTGTACTTGGGTGGGGTAACTTATTTAGAGCAGAATAAAGTCTTTATCCTATAGATTTTAAGTTTGAAATAATAAACATTTTGAAAATATCAAAAGAAATAATCTGAATTTATAAACTAGACAGAAATGGTAAACTTGCACTTAATTTTTTCACAAACTCTCCCATTTCTGACAAGCTTGGGACCAAACTATGTGTAACTATACTTTAAAGAGGCCATAAGCTAAAAGTCATAAATGCTCTCAATTATTCAGCTCTTTTCCTTCCAGAACCTAAGACAAACTGATCTCTCACTTCGTCTAAAGAACACTAATAGACAATTAGAGATAGAGAGCAAACCTTAAAGGAGTATTTCTAAAACAGAAAATCACACAAGTTGCTCAACCATTTACTTTTTTATACAATAAAATGTCAAGGACCAAAAACTCAGCATAAAGGAAGAAAAAAATGGAAATGGAGAATATCACACTGTATGCTTAAGTGATAAGAACAAAGAAATATGAGAGAAAAGACTATTTTTCAAATGGAAAAATTGCTCAGATGAGTAAAAGAAGGACACATAGTGGAAGGTCTGAGGGGATAATAGGTGGATTGCAAGTATGTAGTAAAAATTACCCTAAGGGAGAAAAAAACATCTGTTAGATATTGGGTAAGGTAAATAAACAAGAAAAACGAGGCCAAATTTGCAAGGGACACCCATACCAATACCAAGTGAGTTTTCTTTTGTTGTTGTTTCAGTTTTTTTGGTTTTGTTTTGTTTTTGTTTGTATGCCAAAGTAATAAATTAGCTACCAATAAGTAGGAAAATTCGAAGATTAGTTTTACTAAATTAATAACAAAAATAAATATGTATGTATACACACACATATTATAGTAGGAAAACATTAAGGAGATTCCCATGCCTCAAATACATTTTGAACACACAAATTAGGAGATTCTAGTTTCAAATAATAAGAAATACAAACGTCATTCTAAAATTAATTAATAAGCTAGATGTAGATAAATCATTAGCATCAAATGGGCACTGACCAAGGATAATACTGTGCCCTGAATATCTAACTTAACCTGTCCTTAAAGTGGCCATTTTCACAGAGTACTGAAAGTACATTGGCAATGGGAACCAATCACAAAAAGTTTAAAAGCAACACTGGTAACCAAAGAGAGACAAGGAAAATATGTACAAAAGGGTAAGATCCCCCAAAAGCTTAAGCTCTAGGTGGTTAATTGAACATCTTATATCTGGGCTTCCTGTATGGTTAAATAAGCATCTGTAAGGGCAGTAACCAGAATACACAATCTATTCAGATTGTTAAAAAGCTTTTGATAAAATGTCATGGCAAAAACTGTCTGAAATTTTTTTTAAGTAAACATGGAATTAGGAATATGTATTTCCATAAGCATGGAATTATCTTAAATAAAGGATGCAATGTGTGAAGTGTAGATGTGGAAAAGGCTGTCAAACATTTGATAAACTTTGACTATGGAATTCAAAGTGTCATCTGAACATCCTTTAGAGTTCACTATCCTTTTCAAGTTGTAAAATATCAAACCACAGCATCATGAAATCTTAAAGAGCTAGGATGGCTGCCCATATACTACTGATTAAGAAACTAAGATTCAAGAGGATTCAAGATTCAAGGAGGATTAATCATTGCCTAAGATTAAAACATAAACATCAGGAAGATTTTATAGATGTACAATTACAACCAAAGTTACCATATGAGTTCCCCTATGGCATGTGTTGAGTATTATACATCACTTATAATAAAGAATAAAATATGTATTCAAATATAACCTTTGAAACATGGTCCTCCAAAAAGAACTTTAAAAATCTCAATGTGTTGTGGCTACAAAGATACCCAAAATGCTGGGCATCAATGGAAGTGCTCTGAATCTAACCTCGAGGATTACCAGCTTTTAATAGCTGTATATAGGAGAATATGCCTACAAAGGAGTTACCAGGGAATAATAAAGGGCATAGGAAAAAAATCAGGAGGGCATGATACCATGGAAAATAAGGGCAGAAAAAGCATTTCAAAAAGAAGGAAGTGATCAGCAAGATCAAATGTCCAAAGAGATCTCAATAAGAGTTTGGTGAAGTGATAGAGGTCTCTGAAACAGAGAAGGTAAACTGGTGAATGTATTGGTGAGGAAACAGAAATGGAGAAGATAAACATCTCTGGAGAATTTGAGTGTAGTTGAGAAGAGAGAGAGGGTAATAGCCAACAGCATTTTCTATCTTTTTTTTAAAGATATTATTTATTTATTTGACAGAGAGAGAGACAACGAGAGAGGGAACACAAGCAGGGGGAGTGGGAGAGGGAGAAGCAGGCTTCCTGCTGAGCGGAGAGCCTGATGTGGGGCCCGATCCCTGGACCCTGGGATCATAACCTGAGCCGAAGGCAGACGCTTAATGACTGAGCCACCCAGGTGCCTCCAGCATTTTCTTTTTATAAATGACACTAAAACTCACCAAAGCCAGGAAGCTGGCTCACTCATGATTCCTCCACCATCCTCCATACCTATTTGATTATTATGTGGTATAGATTATATCTCCACTTTCTTGAATATATCATCTTACATTCATCTTCCAATGACTCACCAACAGTTATAAGGTAAAATTCAATCTCCTTAGTGTAGGATTTATGGCCTTTTATAATCTGACCGACATTACCCATGTAGCCTTACTTCTAACTTCCACCCTAAGATGCAGTTGAATGAGTCAGGTTTTCTCATTCCTCTGGGCTTTCTTGCACACTGTTAATATTTTCCTAGAATGCTCCCCAGTATAACCACCTCCTCCACCACCACCTCCCGCCCACCTCCTTCATGTATCACACTCCTATTCAGCTTTCAAATCTCCATTCCAGTATTATCTTTATGAATTCTCCCTTGATCTCCTACTATGTTCCCATAGTAACCTTTTTAGTCCCTTCTTAAGGTATTAATACTCACTGAATTCTTTTGTATTTGAGACCCCAGCAGCCCATAGGTGTCTTGAGAGCAAACACCCTATATTTTCATCTGTATGTTTCACACATAGTTAGCATTAATAAATGTTTTTAAATGAATAAAAGGATGGATTTGTTACTAAGGACATAGTACAAACCCAAAGTATAACTAGCTTTAGATTAGGTCATAGGTGGGCTATACATAATTGGTTACTAGGAGAAACTAGTGATTTGTGAGTCACAGGTGAAGTTATTTCCTTGAAAATTTTATGTATTTGAAAATTAAGATGAATCACATTCTGGCATTAAAAAAGTTCACTGAATTACCTTTCAATTTGGTGACTCTCCTCACTGACCTCAGCTTGTCCACATTAAAAACAAGAATCACCTAAAAATGCACTACATTCCTACAATATCTTCAGCACTAACGAGGATATAAAGATATAAAGTTATAAGTAATACATTCCCTGACCCCACAGTTCATAATCTGGTGGGGGATTTAAGACATGTGGAAATATACTGCTTTGAGCCACCTTCCAGTGCTATTTAGGCAGTAAGTGCCTTATAAAAAGCAAAAAAGAGAAAAGTATATACAGTGATCCTGTCTTAAATAAATGGCTTGGTGAAAGTCCCTAAAATGAGAAGACATTTCAACCTAGAATTCAAAGCCAAAGGACCTCCTGACTCCAGAAAAGGATGATCTCTCCTATTTTAAATAGGTTTTAAGTATCTTCCTATTTTGAGATAGCAGAATAGCAACAAGTTAAATAACTTTGCCTATCTTTCTAGCATCCAATTTAAAATGTATAATAGAAAACATTAGAAATTGAAAACAAATAAGCAAGTAAATAACAACCTTTTTAAAGGATTCAGTTTAAGTGTTTTAAGGTACAAAACAGTTTGGTCCTGTCTTATTGCTATGCAGGATCGGTGGTTGATTAGGAGTAGTTTAATGATTTTGTGTGTGTGTGTGTGTGTGTGTGTGTGAGTGTGTGTGTGGCTCATTCAGAAAACTTGGCTTGCTTTTACACGTGTTTAAATCCCAAAATTAGCAGCCCTTTTTTCTTCCTTAGAGCATATGTTTTTAGGGGTTTTGTTGTTTTTTTCACTGAACCCCCAAACTTAGTGTCTGTTAACATAAGACAGGAAGATGTGATGGAGGCTAGGGGGAAATTCTGCAATAATAAAATCTCTATTCTATTCTCTATATTTAAACTTCAAAAGGATAAAAGCAGCTAAATTATCAATTGTCAAACTGTTTTCTAGTATCCGTGGCTCTTAGACAAGTATCTACACCAATAATTGTCAATTTGGGGGAGGTTCATTTGAAGAGACCCCAGAGGTGCTGATTTTGATCTCTACTTCCTCCACTTTCAGAATCACTGTTCTTATTCAGGCAGCTGATGTACTGCAAGTGTAGTGACTCACCTGTTCTCTTTTTAACAGTGTTATTTTTATTCTTTGGACTTAAAATTTTATCCCAAGCTGTAGAAAGAAAAAACAAAACAAATACATGACTACTGATCAATCTAAAAGTCCAGGTCCAATGATTTTAAGAGGAGATCCTTTATTACCCATAATCATGCTTTTTTCACCATAATTCCCAGTCAGATCTGTCATAAGCCTGGGGACAAGACCTCAGAAGAACTTACTTAGAGCTACCCTCTTTTAGTATGGAAAATAAAAGGCATCTGGTTTGCAGTAGGGCTATAGACCTCGCAAAACTTTTGCATTTTGGCTTAATCAAAGATTTTCCAGAAATCTAAAATGATTATGCATCTTAAAAAAATAAGAGAACCATACAGCTAACTAGCTCTGTAAACCAAAGGAAAAACAATGATCTAAAGAGATGCTTTATGGGATCATTGTTTCACATGATAAAACAAGAAGACTTGGGGGGACGAATCACAGAAGTCCTGGATCATTCGAACTGTTCTAACTGATGAATCTTCTTCAAGGAAAAAAGTGGGCTCCATTTCTGTTTTTAACAATCCAGAGTGTCTGTAATAGTGCAACTAATGACAACCTTCCCGTTATTCTCACTTAAGAGGAAACCCTATAATAAGGGCTTCCCAAAATGTCAAATAATACTTGTCTCATAACAGGGCTTCTTTGTTCATTCACCATGTCTCTTTTGATATGCACAGATAATAAAAGTTCATGTAAAACTAAAGGTAATATAGAGCAGAAGCCAACACTAATTCTGTATAAATATGTCTGATTAATAAGAGTGCCATTGTTATGGTTATTTCGTAATGTCACGATCATTACAAGAACAGAGGATAGAAGTACTCTTACTCTCATTGTTTTTGTTCATCCTCTGTCATCCAACCAGTTTGTGAATTTTTGTTCAATGGGGGGAAATGAAGGATAGATTTTTGTCCCTTAATTATTTCTGTTTCATTAGTTCACCTCATGAGCTGTGAAACTAGCTTGAAATTCATGGGAAAAAATTAAGGGTTTTATTCTAAAATTAAACCTCACATCCTCTTAAAAAAATGAATACATGCTACAGGCTTAATTTCTAGGCTCCCTTTTTCATATGCACAACTTCTATATTGCTCTGGTGCTCATGAGCACCTGAAAGATAAAATAGCATGACAGCACCAGGACCTGGCTAGGAGCCCAACATGTTAAAACCTAAACTCTGGTTTAATACTACAACCATAAGCAAAGTTGTAGGTCAGATTCAGTTGCAAAAATTAGAGCCCCACCCTGGCAAAGACATAAGAAAGTCCATAAATGAGTACAGTATATGGTTTCTTATCAGAAAGGAAACAGAAAACAGGTAATAGAAAGCAGAATACATTCATGGCAGGCAAGACAGGCTGATAGATTTTGAAGATGATTCTAAGGCTGGTAGATAAGTTTGTATTGTCATTACTTTGCTTTTCTCTTCAAATTCTTATCTCCCAGATCCTGGCCTCCCCCCTTGGGGCAGAAGTATAATATAAAAACCTAACAGTCGATCTTAAATTTAGCTGACATTTTTATATCCTTCACAACATACTCTTTAGATTGCCCCCAAGAAGGAGATTATTAAATAGTAGCAGGAGACCAGTTACCGGACCATTTTGACCGAACAAAAAACAGCACTATGCCTTCTCGCTGACAAATTTAACAACATTTATATAATCATTATAATCAATTTCATAAATAAAGGGCGATTAATGACTAGGGGGAAAAAAGGAAAGAAATTCTATTTCTCCCAGGTCCCTTCATCAGCTCCTCAAACCCCACATTAGATTCAGCAGTGGAGGAAGCTATGCCTGAAAAAAGAGAGGACTCAGCTGAACAGGAGTCTCCTGCGAAGGAGATTCTGTCAGTCAGAAGGCAAGGACACATTTCTGTGATTATTTCAGCCTATTTTTTTGTAGTAATTAGCCAGAGTTCCATTTTGCTGGGGTTGGCATCGCTCACAGCTCCCTTATTTTTTTTTTTAATTTAGGCTTTTCTTTCCTCTTTATAAAGGAAATTTACATATTTTCAGTCTCTCAATCCCTTCTATGTTTTATTTATGAATATAGCCCTTCTTGATGGTAACTTTAATGTGAAAGAGGTAGTAATTAATGTCCCAATCTGCTAGGTTAATCCCTTTCCACACTCTCTACAGAGAAGTTTAAGGTAAGTAACAGTTTACAGTCAATATTAGGTTTAATTATGCTTAATGAGAGTTAGTGTCTCTGTTTACTAACTGCATTTAGGTGTGTGGATCCTAGATGAGTTTTCCCTTGGCCTCATTCTGACTTGTTAATAGTGCCACTGTGTACTGTATACTCAGTGCTTAAACCTATAAAGCTGCTCCTGGAGAACAAAGCAAGTAAGGCACCTGTTTCAGTTGAGACACCGTTAAATGAGTGCAGCCTGAACACAGCAGCATCTTTCTTTGGGAAGGGAGCTATTATTTTATAAAGCTTTCCAAACAGATCCATTTGAGAGGCTAATTATTGCCTAAATTTCAGATCCTGGGTAAGTCTATACATATACAAAGCTGTTTCAAACTAAGTACAATCATCAATAGTGGTAGGTATAAAATTCTAGAGTATTAAACACTCCTAAGACTTTCTGTATTAATCCTTCCATTTCCATGTTATTTCACTTGTGAAGATCTAAAACTCCTTTGACAAGTCACCGGTTTGGTCCTCCTTCTTTTTTTCCTTAATAAACGTCTTTTGTCTTAAAGTTGTACTTAACTTTATTACAGCTTATAGGACACAACTTTTGTTTCCTTACTGAGCTACAGATATAAGTACCAAAACAAGTACTCAGATCAGACCTAAAGGAAATCATGTAGTGACACAAAGGAAATTTAGGACACATTTTTTAAAGAATCCCTTTTTGCTATGTTTGTGTTGTGGATAAATTCTGAGTACAACTGATATATTTTCTCTAAGTCTATTGATAGACTAAACAATTCAAGAAGCATTTATTGAGTACCTGGTCTGAGCCAAACACAAAGATGGAAAAGGCATATTCCCTTCCCTCAAGAAGCTTATCATCTGGGAAAGGAGACAGGCATAAGTAAAAACTGTGCTACAATGAGATAAGGGTTATACTCATGTGAGCAAATATGACGGAAACATTAAGAGGTGCTGCTTCTGTATTAGAGAATAGATACAGCATTTTTCTGGGCCACATGAAGGCCACAGCAGGCTGAATGAACTGTAAGAGCAAAGACATAAAACATGGCAGTACATAGTGTGTTAAGAAGACAGCAAACGGTGCAGTGTGGGTACAAAGAATTGCGTGCTTAGGGAAAGAAGGTGAGGCAGTATAGGAAAACTGGGAGAGAAGTTTGGAAATTAGGGGCTCAGGAAGTAGACTGGGACCTAATTGAAAATAATTTTCAATGTCATCCTGTACTAACTTAAGTAATATGAAGAATAAGAAAAGGTGACTAGATCTCTTTATCAAACAAGGACAAGGTCAGTTTTATAAAACCTGAAAATTAAACTGAATTTTTCTTGGCGTACTGATCTCTGAAAACTATTTTCAAATTTCATAATGTCTATGATGTATTTACAAGCTGTTACATTTAGTTCAAAGAATTAATTTTTTTGCCATGAGAAAATAAAATTCCTAAAATGTGTCTATCTAAAAGATTGTTTGATTATGTATTAATGGAAGCTAGTGGGGAGAAAAACTGGTAGATTCATATCCCAGGACATTCTGGGAAATCTGAAAATAAATGTACTTAGTAAAATAAAAATTTGCTTATAATTAATTTCAGAAATTTTCTGTCTTGAAAATTCTACATTTAGTTAGTATATACCGCCTTTACTTCTGCTTTTAGAAAAAAAATAGAGGTAAACATTTCCTTAAAAATCACAAACAATGGATCTAAATGGAAAAGAATACAATCTAAGCTATATACTTAATCAGAAAAAGATCCATACATCTGGATGTCTTTCTGCATTTAGCTAAACCAACCGTTCTGCTATGTCCTTTTCATCTCAGTACGTTGAGCTACGCACCTCTGTGAAAACCACCTGACCAGTTTATATTCTCCCTCATCTTGCTACTTTGAACCATCTAAAGGACTTTCAAATTACTGTCAGACACTGGGCGCTCATAGTTAGGTACCTACCTCTGTACCCTTGGTCAAGGAAAAGAAAAGAGAAAAGCCTAGATTCAAGTAATAGTAAAGTCTCTGTCACCCTGATAAACATAGTTAAAAAGTCACCTCCTCCTGACACCAGAGTTATATAAAATAAGTATGATCTTAGTGTTAACTCACAGGTTATTACAGAAAAATCTTTATAGGTATGTATAACAGATTTAATGTGGTGGTAAAAATATGCATCAATACATAAATGCATAAATACACTTGATTATAGCATGCTTATGCAAGTTATCTATTTATTATATTTGTATGTTCAAATATAATAGCTATTATATGCAAAATATTTACATATAATATTTAATAAATAAAATAAATAAATAAATATATACATGTAAACACACATACATACATTTACATTTCAGCATTTATTCCTGAAAGTTAAAGGAAAAAAAATACTTAAACTGTTTTCATAACACAAATTCTAACTGAAATAAAATGTCCTTTAAAAACTGTAATTAATGGCTGCTGTGTCAAACAGTGAACCAAAGGGTCAAACCTTATAATTCACAGTTTGAGAGGTCATAGCTCAAATTATAACTTTAAAAAACTGATTATCTGTGAGTAATTTCACAAATCCATCTAATATACTCTGAATGCATATAAAATCTTTTTGAAAATAAAAAGGATGTATGTCCAAGTGGACAGCTGATGGAGGAAATGGCCTTTTTACTGAACAAGGCTGAAGTCCAGCATAATGACTTGGAATGCCTTTGAATGAGCATGCAAGGCTGGAAGGCCAAACAGTACACACATCCAAAGGGAGCATAATGAACAATCTCATCAGAAGACAAAAATATTCCACACACATGTCCAAAAAGAGGAAGGAAAAATATACATTTCTATCACCTACTCCTTTACCACCATTACTACAACCCAATTCACAGGTAAACTCTGGACTATTAATAAACAATCTTTATAAAAGTTCATATTTTATCATTTAAAAAATTCCCATGATCTTTCAATCTGAGATTTGAAGACACATATTGAGGTCACCTGCATCATATATAGTAAGCCAGGTTTACAAAGCTGGTTTCTTTATGACTCACCTTGAAAGCAAGTATTGCTTTATCTATCTTCATCCCAAGGCCACCCACCCCATAAAACATAATCTGAAATAATTTGGCCAACCTGCATTTTTTTAATCTAGAAGTGATCTACTGTTATTAATACGGCAGATCATTGAAGATAATTTCTCCATTATAAATTCCCTAACTCATGCCAGAATTTAGAAGTCCAGCAAAATAATCCATTTAATTACATATCTATGTTTGTAATGTTTATTTATGTGTTTATTATATTTTCCTATTAGACAGCAAGCCCCGCAAGAATAAGGACTATGTCTCTATTGTTCAGCAGTTATATCTAGCACCTGGGAAATTCCTGGCACAGCAGACATTTACTAAATATCTTCTGGAGTTTGGAAAGAAGGCATGGAGAGAAAAAGATGGGAGGCCTATGGTTAGCTAATATTCTCTCCATTATTTATGTAGCTGTGAGGAGAAAAATCTTTAAAAATGTACATTCTATTTAGTCAGTTTATCTACGCAGCAATTCACTGATCCATCTATCTATCCCAGAAACCACAAATATTTAAAATGGCTTCCAAAAGTACATAGTTGCAAGATAAAATAAAATAAATGGAAATGGCAATTACAGTAGGAAACAAGATATTTATATATGTATACGTGTAAAGACAAATCATAGGAAAGGGAGGGAATATATTTTCTCAATTTCTTCACTTTAAGTTAATCTTATTATAACCACTATTGTAATGCTCTTATTATAAGAAAACACATAGAGAATATTTACTAGTCCCTCATCTGGCCATACACTATAACAACATCTACATAACCAGGTTCTTTATATCATAAGCCATAGTAGAGTCTATTGGAGGAGACAAATATTCAATTAAAATAAAATGTATTAAGTAAGTTATAACAATAAACACATAGACTTTCGTGAGAGAACAAAGCAGCATTCTTCTCTGAACAAGGAAAAATGCTCACATCATAATTGCATTGCTTTGATGCCACCATGTCCTGTTCCAAGAGACTTTTCTGATACACATAAACACTCCTGTCTCTTGATATACAGGGAACTATATGCTTTCAAATGTTACTAGTACAAATGAGGTCTGAACATGTAAATCACTATTATCATAAGAAAACACATTTGAAAAATGTCCTTTTTCTTATAAGTGAAAGCCTAACTTTGATTCCACTTAGCCTGGTAATATGCTTCTGTCATTCCGTTGGACCAGCCCACACATACTGGGTTCTTGATAGGTCCTGGGCTCGGCCATCTGGCTCTTTATTTACTTAATTCTTTTTTAATACTGACAAGTGTATTAGTAACACTTCCTTGATCACTGGTAAATACAGAGCCACCACAAAACCAAGATTTTCCCTAATTCTGAAAGTCACTAATTAGCTGTGGGTAGAGGTGGGGGAGTATTACAAAGATACGTTGAACAGTACTACAATAAGTAATCTAATTCCCAAGAAGAAAGCATGTTAATCTGTTTCCCACTTCATTAGAGTAATAAAAAACATCTTGTCATCACTAAAGGATACAAAGAGAGACCTGGATATTAGAGGGGATGGTAGATAGGGAGGAAGAATGAAAGCGGCATTTAGGCAGGAAACACAAATCCCTTACATATCTTGGACAATGTTCACAGTTTTTCTTGATATCTTTTGATTGATCTACTTAGCAGTGTGTTTCATGAGTGTAGTTTATTCATTAATAAACACAAGCTTGCAAAGGAAATGAAGGTAAATGAATCCTACTGAGAAACGGATCATTCTACTGGTACCTTACAGTGGGCAACTCCGGAAGCTGCCTTAATCTTTTCAAACCAGTAAGGTCTCAATTACTTGAGCTTGCAGAATAAAACAGTGTGAGCTTAAAGGAGAGAACACAGTTTCCAAAAAGACCAAAAAGTCATTTAGAGAGAAGGTATGGTCAAATTATAAGTACTAAAACCAGAAATTTATGTATTTTAAGTCCATTAGAAAACATACTTATTTTTAGGGTTTTTTTCTTTTCCTGTTGGATGAGAGATAGTCTAACAAGTTTAATTTTCCATAAGGTTTAGATTCTTCAAAGAGCATCTGCTGGTCATTGTGTGTGTTCGCACCAGCATAAAGTTTAAAAAATCAACTCCAACTTCCTGAAACTAAAGACTAACTGTATAAGGTTTGGTCAGTTGTCCTCATTTCTAGGATCAAACAATGTCCCATCAAGCAAAAGTCTTTTAGGATTATTTTGGGTTTCAGTCTACCTCCTTTGTTCATAAACATTTTGGGGCAAATGACATTCTCTTATAGTACTGACCCAAATAACTAGAATCTCAATGAGAAACTTATAAAGCTGTGAATTGTGAGGTAGGTGTCAGTATTTTCTCGACCAAATCCTGTAACTAATGAATAAAAGTTAATTGGTTCATATATGAAAGTAAATTGGTGAAAGGCAGATGAATATAATTAACGAGGGGGGGAAGTACATTGTTTAATATGTAATTGAAGAATTGAGAAGGAAGTGTGGCATGTCTTATTTACCAGTATTTGAAGAAAGAAGAATAGATGCTTTGGTATACAAATAAATGCAGGTATAGAAACATAATAGAAGCTTTGTCCTACAGTGGAACTTCAACTTCTCTGGGCAGTGATCAGCTAAGAAGGAACAGAGACAGTTACAATGCAATGAGTAACGAGCTGACAAATCTATTATTCATGGCAGGTATGTGAGCAGTCAGGGCAGCCGTGTCAGTGGCCCCTACTCATCAAGCAGCTTTACCAGTACAGACTAGATGTCTGGAACCAGACAATACACAAAAACAATAAAACCTATAGCCAGCTAAAGGAAGGTTCAGCACAACCCATCTCCAATTTTAAATAGTACCAGAAATCTCCACTGGAGAATGTTTCCCTTGGGATTAACATAATTGTATTTACAAGCCAATGACCAACATTTACCTCTATTTATCTTACTATGTGTAGCAACATGCCTGAAACCCTATCTAGGAATTCCCAGCATATTACCAAAAAAAGAGTGATTTTAACATTAGTTGGCAGAAATTTCTGTTGATAGGTAGGGCCATCATGTCATTACATGAACAGATGGTCCAAGTGTGTCCATTTCACTGACAGTGCATTATGTGGGTCTTTTTATCCCTGAACAACCAAACCAAACAAAAGCAGAACACAGAAGAGACCACTGTGCCTTCCCTCATTTGGTTGGCAGCTTCATCTGTGAAATATGAAAATAAAAAAACCAACACAGACTATAATTCTTGTACAGTACTATTTCTGCATAACATTTAATCAAATAAGTATTCATACCCCAAAGTTATCCTGATGTTTGTGAAGATGGAAAAATACATGAAATCTTTAAAATTTTTTTAACTCCATGATTTTCAGTAAAAAGGGGAAAATAGTCGTATTTCTTATCTTTAGGGTTTTTTTTATCTAACCAACAATTTATAGGAAAAAAACAAGTTACAACTCTTTACTGGTATTCAGGTCTTTTAATGAAACCTCAGGAAAAAAAAACATTGAAAAAAGGGAAATCCCCATATTAAAATCTATTTCCCTTTGAAATGGAGGTGCTCTCTTTGTATTTAATACTTTTACTGAATAATTTTTAAATACTCCAGGTGAAATATTCATAACAGTCTAACAGATATCCAGTTGCAAACTACTACATTTTATACCATGAGACTTCTTGAAATACACACGCGAACACAAACGCACACGCACATGCGCGCACGTGTCCGCGTTGCTGTTTGGATGCTTAATATGATAGCTTTATCTCTATACCCAACCTAAAATATAGTTTACCTTGATTTTGTGAAATAAAAATAAATAATATTGTCAGGAAAAGGAGAGATTAAAAATTACGAATATATTTCTATCTATAACAGTTAGTAGTAAAAACAACAGCTGAGAACTATATTGCTAAAATGCATCTACACATGTGGCAATGGAAACTTCCGTGCAAGAATAATGCTGTTACCCACCTTCAAAAAGAGCTGATGAAGTATGAGGTTTAAGAGTACATCTTTAGTACTTCTGTACCTTAAAATATTGCCGAGTATTATTTTTTCATCAAGTTGTCATTTTCTCTGACATTTGGTTTTATTAATCAAGGCATTTATCATTAATTTGTAGAAAATACTGTAATTAAGCCAAATAAAATAAAATCCTTAAAAGGTTAAAATTAGAAAGCAGGTGAATTAGAACTTTGACATTACCCTGTTGACATACTGGAGCATTTTGAAAGCATGGGAATCAAGTTTTTGCAGTGAGTTTGGTGCCTCAATCTCGGGGCTGGCTGGTTTTTAAAAAATGTTATAAAGATTTGATTTAAAGCTCTCTGACAGTTTTGACATTCAGGTGAAAGTACTGCTGCTGCATTTGGAACAATTTGCATATCCCACTGCTAAACGGAATGTTTGAGGTGTGCACTGGTGTAAAGAAATTAAAAACAAGCTATCACACATGCTTAAGTGTATGTATTCACAAAACTGATGGTTGGATCGCAGCACCCCATCCCCCTCCAATGTAATCTGTGATTTACTCTTCTATAATAAATTACCCTACCATGTTATTCTCGCTGGAAGATCTAACCATGCATGTAAGAAACAAAGTAATTACAGTCCCCTCTTGTCTCAGAAACCTTCTTCAATCCCTATGAGCTCTTTATATACAATGCAGCAACACAAATCTATTGTACACTTCTTGCCTGAAATTCTGGACTTCTGACTACAAGTAGCCACTAAATCTCATCTGCACGATTTCCTGCACAGTTTTATTGTCTATAACAAATGCATTTTTATCTAGTATAGTTAGTTGTAAAGCTCTTCCTGAGGAGGAATGGGTGTTAACTTTTTGGTTTTAAGCCAGTATGTCTATTTAAGAAAAGGGCAAGGTATAAAATCAGAAGAGTTCCAAACTGATTTCAAAAACAGAAAAGGGCCATAATACATTCCCATATAGAAGGAAGAAGAGGTATAGCAACACCCAATTAGGCTGAGACATTCTGACATGACACAAGGGTTCTTCTTTTTTGACTTATAATTTCAGATTATTTTTTAGGTAGACATAGAAAAAGATATTTAATGTGTTAAAGGGCAATAAAGATCTGAGGCAGTAAACCAAGGCCTTAAATATTATGAAACTTTTCAGGAAGACAAAACCCATTCAAGAAAATATCACTGGACATTACCTTCAGTCTTCAGAGTCTCAAGGGGCAATCCTTAATACTTTTTGTGTGACTGTAAAAAGAAAATACTTAAAATTAGAAATCTTCTAAGGAAGCAATTTACATTTCCACAGTAAGTCTATAACTAGTCATGAGAAGTAGGTAGCTGAGTTTGTGTGTGCCAACTAATATCTATAGTTTTCAAAAGAAAAAAAAGGCTAACACATTCATTTCTGTATGTGCAGTACAAGTACAAAGTAAAGTATGGCACAAATACATGATTTAAATCAATGTGTGTACAGGGTTTAGATGCAGACCAGGGTATTTATTACAGTATTATTAGAAGCTTTCTTAATTTACACAATTAAAGTTTTTCCATTTATGTTTGTATAATTGAAAAAAGGTAATCCCAAATAGTTTAGCCCATGTATTTGTCTATTCTTTATTATCAGAGATTTTGCAAAGATCTACTGGGTATAATATACTGGTTAAGTACTGATGAGTTAGAAAAAATACAAACATAAAACACAGGCCCTATCCTCAAAATAATGAGTGAGGTTAAAGAGATTTGCATAAAGGAAGATAATCCAGAGAATGAAAAGTAAATGGAAGGAAAGAAACAGGGAGCAGAGGGTAACATGTTCGATATAGCTTGAACTGGTATACAGTACCTAACGCACTGACATTAGAACATGGCTTTATGTTTCCTGTCTCAGCAAGCAAGGCTATTATTGTAGGGTCCTACACAGATTTGGAGGGAGGGATGTCAAAAAATGAATGAGTCACTTTTAAATTCTTTTTCATCCACATGTGTTTGATAGTATATACTCAAACCTAGGACTGGGAGCAGTAAAGCAGGCAGGATGTTGAGGTGCCTTTAAAACCAATTTGGTGAGTCTGAATATAAAAAAAAATTAACTAGAAACAATTCTCCTATTAAAAATTGAATTTGATATTTTATGTCCTTGGAAAGTTATCCCTCTAAATTTGCCATGAAATTTCAATGATGACCTTGATGTCATATCTACTAATAATCTCCACAGAGATTCAGCCATTCAAAATCTCAAAAGCAGTTTTACTAATGGAAACGCATACATAAACATAAGCCAATCCTATTAGCCGGTGCATCTACAGTAAAAAAACAAAAAACAAACAAAAAAACACAACAACAAAAACATTAAAATGAAAAAGATCTAAGGACTTTAACTGATTGGATCTTTAATATGCATAAATAATATTTTATGAAGGGAAAACAAAAAATCAAACATTAAACTATACCAGTAAACCAAAACAAACCTGAGTTTAGGCTGTACTGATAAATGGGACTGAGGAAAGGAAGGTGCTAGTCCTGTTATAGTCAGTATACATGAGTAATATCACATTTACTCTGCAACACCAAACTTTAGAAAATTAGAATCTTTTGGGAGGAATGTGATTAGAACCATTAATCATGGATAAACAGAGAATAACTAGAAATAGAAAAAAATGTTCAGATTGTAGGGATGAGGTCGAGAAATTTAATTTGGAGAAAATTAATTTGACCATTACATGATACATTATAAAAGTAATTTTTATCTATTGTCTCCCCCACTAGAATGGAAGTGCCATATGGACAGACACTGTCTTTTTTCACTGTATTCCCAATTTCATGAAGAGTGTCTGCCATATACTAAGATCAATGAATATTTATTGAGTGAAATAATGAACAGCCTGATCAACCTATAAGACAAGCACTAAGTCTGTGGGTGCCTGGGTGGCTCAGATGGTTAAGCGTCTGCCTTCGGCTCAGGTCATGATCCCAGGGTCCTGGGATCGAGTCCCGCATCGGGCTCCCTGCTAGGCGGGGAGCCTGCTTCTCCCTCTGCCTCTGCCTCTCTCTCTCTCTCTCTCTCCCTCTCTCTCTCTCTGACTCTCATGAATAAATAAATAAAAAAACATTAAAAAAAAACAAGCACTAAGTCTGCATCCATTTACAGATAAAGAAATTTAAGACTTAAAGAAGTTAAATTTTATATATTAAACTTTTCTCTTTCACAACTGCAAACTTCTACAACCCATTGTTTAGTCTTCCATTCAATATTCATTCTAGCAGTGGAAAACAAACAATAGGCAAGTAAGCTGTTAAAATTATAATGCCATGTAATTAGTACTATGAGTGCAAACAGTAAGGTAACAGCATTGACATGGGCAGATATTTTAAATTGGTTTGGACAAGAAAGCTTCTCAAAGGAGGTGACAATAAGAAAAAGTGTACATGAAGTGAGAGAGAGAGAGAGCATCAAAAAAGTATCTAGGGGACTAGATGGGCTATTATAAGAGGTAAACGAGTTAATATATATTACCTTGCTTTGTACAACACACACAGCAAACAATACTCTCAATATCTATTATTTTATTATATTGCTATTATTTTATAAATAATGAATTTCCCCCACTAAATTATAAATTTGTCAAAGACATACATTTTTCTTTCCCTATGGCTCCTTAAATAGTGCCTAGCAAATATTCAATAAAAATTTACAGAACTGAAAATAGGAAGACACAATTATCAGTTCATTAATTAGAAAAAGTAAACAGACTATATGAATATGAAAAATGTCATCATATTTCATATGCCTGAGTCAATCTAACTCCTTTAAATCAATGTCACTTAATTTTTTCTGGGTTTTAAGGAAGATAAAAAAGAAAAGCATATAAAATGCCTAGAGTCAATAAGTCATAGATTAAAAAAAGTAAAAAAGAATCAGAAAAAAATAGTTATCAATATTAGGCCACTATCTTGACCATTTACATACACTGTCTGCCTCCATCAGATTAATACATTTTTCTAGCACAAGGATTCTACCACACAGGTTTCTAATTCATTTATGTATTCCTAATACATGCACAGGAACTGGTATATAGTAAACATTCAGTAAGTCTTTGTTGAACTAAATTGAACTAAAATTATCTTTAGTAGTTCTGATGCTTTATAGTTAGTTCAAATTTTTAAAAAATACATAAAACCAAAAAGGAGGTTATAACAAAAAAAATATCAAGTGTTGGTTTTTGACCCCGCAGCAAAGGATTAGAGAACAAGGTTAGTTTTCACCAAAGATTGAAATATAGATGACAGTGTGATATTGGCAGTGGAAGAGACAGATCAGTAGAACAGACCACAGGGAAGCATTACAGGTAGCATTTTCACAGCATTGAGACTAATTACATAGGAAAAGAATTTTTTTTGTTCCCTACCTCTTACCAGGCACCAAAATATAAAGCAGATTGATACATCTGAATGTAATAAGTAATCAAAGAGCTATAAGAAAACCTATGTATATAATTTTCTGAATTCCAAGGTGAGAATGCCACATAGACAGTAGAATATAACATAAGCATAAAGATTTATCAATTTCACTACTTAAAATTAAAAATTTTTCAAAGTCAAAAAATATCTTGAATAAATATGAGGCCAACAATAAAACAAATAAATATTTTTAAAGTATATGACATCGTAGAGTTAATAATCTATAAATAAATAAATAAAACAAAGATCTCATCTTTTTCACATGAACAGGGAATTCACAATAGAAGAAACACAAGCTAAGATATATATATAAAATAATATTAATCTGTAATAGTTATCTGTAATGAATATTCTATAGAATTAATCTATACTGAAAGGAATGCAAATTAAAGTAGCCTAAATATTCCAAACAGTGAACTAGTTAAATAAATGATATGTGATATGTTAAGCTTTCATTAAATATGGCAAGTGAAAATTTACAAAGCATCATTAAGCTTAAAAAGCAGGTTGCAAAATGTTAATAATAATTTTTATGATATGATATATACATATATAGACTATGCACAATGGGTTCTGTGAATAAATGTAGATCTGTATGTATGTGTCTATCTATGTATCAGAAAAAAACGTGTATGCATTAGAAAAAGCATGTAAGGACCTACATACTAAATTATTCCTAGCACTAATCTCAGATATTAAGATTATGGCAGATATTTTTCTTCTTGTGATTTCTTTCCAAATTTTCTACAATAAACACAAATTACTTTTTATAAACATTAAAGTCACTAAAACAAGACCTAGTCTATGTTGCAGGAAAAAGATTAGATGACATATTACTAGATTTCCTGAATGTTAAGAAAGCCAGTTGAAAAGGTCTATCTGTCCCTATTTTTGAAGGCCACCTCTATTGAAAAGAATAAATAAAAGAGGAACGAAAGAAAGAAGATGGAGCAAAAAAAGAAAAGAAAGAAAAATAAGATTTGTCAAAAACAGGAACCACCTATAATGGTATCTCTTAGATTCCTAGAAGCCAAATTTTAATCAATCACATCTTTAATTAAGATTTCAAAGAAATGCACAGCCTGGAATGTAGAAAACTTAAGAAGTTTAAAGCTATATTTATATAGTAAGCCTGCTATTTAGTATAAGAGAAAACAAATAGAACATGCATCAGTTTCAGTGATAGGACTATTATTGTTACAATTTCAAATAAATAAAAATTAAAAGCAAGCAAATGATACCTTACAACAAAATAAATAGAAACTGCTAAAGGCTATCCTCTACTGATAATTATAGAAAACAATTCTTCATTAAATAAAAATTTTAAACATGAAGTTTGACTGTATATCATCAAAATGGCAAATGAAAACCAATTTATAATCCTTAAAGAACATCAGGAAGAACCTACACATACGTGGTCAAGAGGACAAGATGCAGTCCCTCGAAGACTGGAAAAGCCTAATTCAGTTCTAGTCCATAATGGTGCTTCTTAAAATGAAGATATGCATTCTGGGTTTGGATATTACCAGAGTTTTTAAAGCGCTGGAGAATCTGATAAATTCTATGGTAGACTTCTCCAAGAATCCATTAAAGTGACCTGACCAAACCCCATAATGAAGCCATCTAAGATCAAATCAAGTTCCATTGAACCAGGCTCTGGGGCAACAACAAAAGACTATTCACTTGACTCAGTCATACTTGCTGTTAGGTATTTCAGTTTCCCCTCCAAACAGAGGGGAAAAGTTCAGAAAGATTATGTACTAAATACTTCTTTTAATCCCAAAATCCAGTCAATTTCTTTTTTTGTCACTTGTCTCTTTAAAAGTAACCCAATCCCTTTCCTCTATTATATGCAGCTTTACTCTGTTCATTTTTATTTCCCAGTAGCAGAATGCCTTAAATAAATTCTTAAAAAACCAACACACCAACAAATAAATAAATTAAAACTCAATGACTATAAAAAGTACACAGTCTAACCTGTTAATTATTAACAGGCAAACAGAATGCATTTCTCAATTATCTACTTAAACTCCTTCAACTAAAAACTTTAAAGTTTTTGAGCTTGGAATGTGTACGCTTTCTAAGAATCCATAAATCAATTATTTTAAAATATTCTTTTAGGCCATTTTAATAAAAGTAATTAAAAAAACATCAAAGTAAATGTGAATTTGAACACTGGCATAACGCATAAGAAATACAACATACTTTTAAATTTCAGAGGTCAGTAAAATTCCCTTCTTTCCAATTGTCCCTTATCCTCTTTGAGATACTTTATTCCACAACACATTTGGACAGAATGAGTAGAAATACTCTCTACTAAATTATATTAATGAGATGGATATAATAATGGTTTTGGAACATTTATATAATGTTCTTATTCCTAAGCATATCATAAGAAATATACAATTACAAAACTATGGAAAATGTTAATAATCCCAAAAGTAGAAGGACAGAAAGAAAAGAATTAACAGTAAATAAAATTCATCATTTTCTCTGGATGAAATACTAGCTCAGCTAATATATTGAATAATGACTGCTGCTTGACACAAGTAAATATCGATTACCTGGAATGCTGGTTAATTAAATTCTGGTTAGCTAAGGGTTCACCAGAGGCAATAAAGTTTTTGCCTTGATTCTTTTAACTAAAAACCTAAGATATACTAGCAGATTTTCCTGCCTTGGTAAATAGGGTTTTATAATTATATCTTCATTAAAGATGAAAAATTTATAACCATAGAGGATGGTTTTTAATCTTTTGGGGGGTCATAAATGACCTTCCTCTAGGAACTCAACTGCCTCGAAGTTGATGCTTTGCTAAGAACAAAAGGCAACCTTAGCTTAACATTATTCTGCCCCCTCCCTGCCCCAGGATCCTGTAAGTCTACTTCAACATACAAAACATAAACAAGTTTCCTTTGGAAATTTCCTTTCTCTCTACCCCACCCCACCCCACTCCAAGATACATGTTGGCAATCTTCCTCCAAGCACATGGCCCACCGATACACATCTGAAGGGTCTCATGACTAAGGTTTTACTAGACAGTAATAAATGACCTTTTCCGAACAAGAGCTAGCCCCCTCAAGGTCCTGGAAACCTTGCTTCCAAAATTCCTTAGAGACTTAGGCCATCCCTAACCCCCTCCCAACCTGGAAGTGTATTAATCACCACTGGTCACAACCCCAGCGCAGCTCCTTCTGTCCCGGGTCCTGTCCCTGTGCTTTAAAAGAAATCACCTTTTTGCACTAAAGATGTCTCAAGAATTCTTTCTTGAAAGTACAACCCGAACCCCAGCATTTTCACACCACAGGGACCAACCACAAGATCCTTTGCCTTCCAATTTTACAAAATTGTAAATGCACAAACATTGAGGATTATACTGACAACACAGTCATCCCAGGCATAACAAGGATGTTTAAAGTTGCTTTTTGAAGACATCTCTAATAATGAAGTATTTTCTTATGATTTGTTTCCTTTCTTCTAAAAGGGCAGTGTAAAAACAACTATGCTTAATTTAGTCTTGGTTAAAGGTTAAGCATGTTTCCTTTTAGGATAATTGCACTACCAGAGAGAGTTTGAGCTTTAAAACAAAATAGCGCTGTTTTCAAATCATTCCACATTCCAGAAGCCGCAACAATTTTCTTACACTTTTGTAACTCTTAGAGGAGTCAGGGTCAGAGAGAAAGCTCTTCAATGTTCACCTTTACTTCTAAAGATTATCAGATAATCGCAAATATATATATAAAAATTCCCTGTATTCAGGTTTTATTCTAAGTATTCTAAATACTTTTATGTGTATTTGCTCATTTAAACCTCACAAAAACTAGGAGGTGGGTAGCTAGATATCAGATGTCATTATTCTCATCTTATTGATATGTAAACTGAGGCATGGAGAGATGACCGTGATTCCCCAAGGATCGCCCCTCTACGGAATGGTAGAATCAGGATTCACACCTAGTCAATCAGGCCAGAGGCTACACTTCTACAAACAATATTACATTTTCAGTTTCCGTCATAAGCTGATGGTTTCTTTCATGTGGTTCCACATGTAACACAAGTCCACCTCTTCACTACTATGCAAGACACATTCATACTGTTTTTCCCAGACATACACATTTGGGGAGTTGTTTGTAAGTTGCTGACAAAACTGGTACCACCTCTGTGTAGCTGGCACTTATATACCATTGTTAATTTCCCAGAATCAAATGCCCAGATGAAAAAATAAGGCACCACTATCTCAGTAAATGCAGAACCCTACAATAAAAGCTGACCCTCCATTTCCTTTTTAAAATAGTTCTGGTGAGATACAAGATCGAACGATTATATAGTCTATGGGCCAACCAAGACAACAGGATAAATGGCCCATATTGTCACAATAACAGTTCACAAAGGTGAGGGCCCCCAAGTTGCTTCTGTGGCTAAAGGTGCAACATGAAAATTTTCTTGGTGTATCCTTCTCACAGAGGGATTGCGTGCTCCCAGAGATAGCAACAAATTTGTATCTCATTTGCTTTCAGTGCATCAACCTTAGTATTTTCAGTGTACCATATGAGCAAAGGCTGGAAAGAAAGATAGAGAGAGGGATGGAGAGGGAGGGAGGGAAGAAAGAAAAGAAAAAAGGAAAGGAAAGGAAAGGAAAGGAAAGAAAAGAAAAGAAAAGAAAAGAAAAGAAAAGAAAAGAAAAGAAAAGAAAAGAAAAAAGAAAAAAGAGAAGAGAAGAGAAGAAAAGAAAAAAGAAAAGAAAAGAAAGAAACAAAAACAAGCCAGGGGAGGGGAGGGAGGGAGGGGGGGAGGGAGGGAGGGAGGGAGGAAAGAAAGAAGGAAGGAAGGAGGGAAGGAAGGAAGGAAGGAAGGAAGGAAGGAAGGAAGGAAGGAAGGAAGGAAGGAAGGAGAAAAAAGAGCTTTTTTATAGTTTGTACAGAAAAGTTTTCAGTTATAAATTTGTTCCATCTAATTTTTACTGAATTACTTGCTACATATAAATGCAATCAAGCAGATACCAGTAAGATACAAATATAAAAGGGCAAAATAAGGCCGAATGTTCAGAGTCCTGAAAATGGTTAAAGATCAGATAAACAGGAAAGAAAGCTGGGCAAGGGCAAACAGGAATATAGATGCAAAAATGCGTAACAAGAAAGAACCTTGGTAACTGAGGCAGCTTTTCTTCATTAGATCCAGGGACTTTTAATGAAGTAATTGATTCCAATGCAGCCAAGCCAGGCTGGGAATGAAAACCTGGTTAAAATAAAAAAGTATATCTGGAATAAAATACCATCCTCAGCTCCTTTTGTCTCTAATTCATCCTACATACCATAATAAAACAAATATTTGGAAATCATCTAGCTATTACCTTATTCCCTATACTGATTCCCAATCACTTACACTATCAAATCCAATGTGTTTGGTTTACAAAGTCCTCCATAATCTGGTTCCATTGTGTAGCCTCTCTTCCAATTAATGCAGAAATTGTACCCTCCAATCCAATCAGATTAAACCAATATACATTGATTCAGCAAACATTTATTCAGGCCTATAATATGTTAAGGAGCATTCATGTAATTGAAATCTACATGGTCTTGGAGCCAAAGAACCAATGCTAATCTCCAATTTCTCCAAAACTCTATCTCAATGCTTTCCCTTCTCACTCTTCTCCTATTCCTATCCAAATACCTATGCATGCTCTTCCTTTGGATTCAACAAAAATTGATTCAGATATAATCAGTTCAATTGCTCTCATTTTAGCTCAGACACTTACATTTCAGTTTTGAAAATATGATCATTTAGATACCTAAAAATATATACAGAGGGCTAACCTTATGTGCTGTTCCCACTAACCCTCTCACACAAACACAAAACATGGTGGATCTTAAATTAACACAACACACACACACACACACACAAACTCTTACTAGGATCCACATTTGTCTTCTTCTATTCCTTTATCAGGCCACACTTGTTGGGGGCTTTCAAACTGGTTCTTCTAAGGCGCTTCTCCCAGATCATTTCATGATGGCTTCCCCTTCTCATCATTTAATCTCAGCTCAAATGGTACCTCATTACTCTTTATCCTGATACCCACACTTTCTGCCCCAAGTCACTCTTTATTCTACTACCAGCTTTCTTTTTGTCACAGGATATCACTCTCTGCAATCATTTTTTTTATTTATTAACTCATTCACTGTCTATCTTCCTACGTTAGGGATCCTATCAGTATAGCTACATATAATTCAGTGCCAAATTGCTTGCCCCTAGGCATTATGCCTGGCATATAGTAAGCACTCAAATATCTGAAAAATAAATACATACAAAAATAGTCATTAATATTCAATCCATAAATATTTATCAAGCATTTACAGTGAACAAGATGATTATTTTTAAAGTTAAATCCCAGGCTGAGAAATGTTCTGCCCCTAACATAATTACATTTGGGAGAAAGATCCAAGATAAATTTGGTGACACTTAGAGAGTTCTTTTTTTTTTTTTTTTTTAAGATTTTGAGAGAGAGAGAGCACAAATGGGGGGAGGAGCAGAAGGAGAGGGAGAAGCAGACTCCCCATCTAGCATGGAGCCCGATGCAGGGCTAGATCCCAGGACCCTGAGATCATGACCTGAGCTGAAGGCAGATGGCAGACGCTTAACTGACTGAGCCACCCAGGTGTCCCCACTTAGAGAGTTCTAAACAAAATAAATTACCAGAGAATTACACCTAACCTGTCTTGATACTTAGACTAACATCATTGTTTTTCTCAACCACAGTTCCCTTCATATTCCCCCATTAAACCTATTGATACATCATCATCAACTTTTATGTCAAGAATGGTTGAATGAAACTGAATGAAGGAGTGACAGTGTCACATATCTCATTTTGGATATTTATTGCTGAAATGGATGAGTCAGTACCCATGAAACACGGAAGAGTCAGGATACAACTAAGAGTAGTAACGGACAGATTCACTACCTCCTTCATAAAGTGTACAAACATGCTCAGATTTGACAATTCTAAATGCTTCTAAAGGTTAAAAAAATCATTCATTTAAACTAGGGATCAGAAAACTTTCTGTAAAAGGTCAAATGAGAAATATTTTAGGCTTTGTAGGTCATACAGTTTCTGTCTCAATTTCTCAACTGTGCTATCATCTCATGAAAGCAGCCATAGGCAATAAACACACAAACAAATCAGCATGCCTATATTTCAATAAAACTTTACTTACAAAAACTGTAGGATCATCAGGGAAATGCAAAGCAAAACCAAATCACCTCACACCTGTTAGAATGGCTATTTTCAAAAAGACAAGAAATAAGAAGGGTTGGTGAGGATGTGGAGAAAAAGAAACCTTTGTTCGCTGTTGGTGGGAATGTAAATTGGTGCAGCCACTATAGAAAACAATATAGAGGTTCCTCAAAAAATTAAAAATAGAATTACCATATGATCCAGCATTTCCACTTCTGAGTATATACCAAAGGAAATGAAATCCCTATCTCAATAAGATCTTTGCACCCCCCCCAATGTTTACTGTAGCATTATTTACAATAGCTAAGACATGGAAATAATGTAACTGTTGATAGATGGATGAATGCATTAAAAAAAAGTGACATGTATACACAACAGACTATTATTCAGCCATCAAAAAGAAGGAAATCCTGCTCTTTGCAACAACATGGATAGATCTTGAGGACATTATAAGGTAAGTGAAATGAGTCAGACAGAGAAAGACAAATACTGTCTGAGCTTACATCTAATGGAATCTACAGAATCTTAACAAATAAGCAAACAAATAAAAGAACTGAACCCATAGATACAAAGAACAGATTAGTAGTTGCCAGGGTGCAAGGGAGGGGTGGAGAAGGGGGTTGGGTTGTATGTGAAATGGGTGAAGGTGGTCTAAAGGTACTAACTTCTAGTCATAAAATAAATAAGCCCTAGGGATGTAATGTACATCATGGTGACTATATTTAAAAATCTTATACTGTATATTTGAAAGTGGCTAAGAGAGTAGATCTTAAAAGTTCTTACCACACACACAATATTGTAACTATGTGTGGTGATGGATGTTAACTAGATTTACTGGTGGTGATCAAATCATGTTGTATACCTGAAACTAACATATTGTTATATATTAATTATATCTCAATTAAAAAAAAACAGTAGGACAGATTTGTTGACTTCTGGTCTAAACTCATCAGTAAAGCCTAAAGAATGGAGAGATTTAGCAACAAAATTTAATTATAAGGGGTATTATGAGGACTTGTATTAGAAGCTCTTTTTGTGAGATATACAAGTTGCTTTTACATGAATTATAATACTTTTTGGGGGGATTGATGGGAATTACAGGGGACCCAAGCCCCTCCGGTCACCCTTGTCACTGCCACCTATTCCCACAATGAATTTAGGCATTTTCTTGGCATGACATTTTGGCCTTATGTAGAATCATCATCTTTCCATAAATATCCAATCCATCATATTATTTGTATCCTAACATTAAAATTATTTTTGAAAAGCCACAATAAATACTTGGTTGAAGTTTAAAAAATACATTCCCTTTATCCATGCTAATTTTGCAATTCTATTTTAAACAACTATTAATTTTGTCAGGCATGATTTGTTTGTAATAAACTCATTTTGTTCGTTGCTCATGATTCCTTTGTCTTCAAGATGTTTACTGATTCCTCTTCCAGTGTTTTATTGAAAATGTTGTCAGGCCATTTCAAGTTAGATTTTCATTACATCTATTATAAGAACTGTTTCTTCCTCAAGTTTTTTTAGGTCTTCTAAATTTCTCAAGTAAAACACACCTTCATATATCCAAAGTACTAAATACCCTTTTACTTGATGATGATTGATAACTATTTTCAAAAGGCATTCTAAAACTCATTTTATGCTTCTCAAAATTATATTCCAACACCAAAATAGCTACACAATTAAACTAAAATTTGGTGTGTAAAGATTCTAAATGATAGTATGTTGATCCACATTGTCATGAGATAACATTTATTAATCAGTAGCACTATCATTTTCTATTTTCTACTTTACAGTTGTTATAATAAATTCTACTGCCAATCAGCTTTCATTAAGTTATCAGCCCTTCTATTTGTGATAACCAATACTCTACCTTTCTGCCATCCATTTCCACTTTATCTTTTCTGGCTACATAAATCTCTAGAGCCTATGGTGTCAAAATATTTTTTTAGTTTCAACCAGACATCTGTAAAAATGTGAAAGCTATAACATTTAAACGTAAAGTTTGCTCTTAAGTTACATCACATGTCACATAACCACAAATTTTCAAATAAAATGAGAAAATATTAAGATTTTAGATAATATAAAAACTGCTTCAGTTGGATTCGCTATTCAATAAATGAAAACACTTGAGAATTCTAGTAAAAGTAAACCTTGAGATAGTTGAAATATCCATTCTAAATAATGGGAACATTTAGGTAATTGTCTGTACAAAACAAGGATCAGACTTTTTGAGGTCATAAAAAGCTTGATCTTCCCAGGTAAGATAAATGCAGAAAGCTTACCACTAAATTACACAATAGGGATAAGATTGTTGAATCTATCTGCAAAATAACATTTTCAAAAGCTTCATAAAGTAACTGATTCATTAAAGATATAACTGAAGATTCTTTCTCTTTTCTGATATGAAAGATCACAAAATATTGCAATATTTGCAAAAGAGGATGAAGTGCTCATGTCTCACTTGTGAGACATGAATACCTCCTTTATTACCTATGTTCTTGCTATATATTGAGAATGTTGAAGAAAAGCAGTTCCAAAAGAACACAGGTTTGCTGATCCTGGGTTCCTGTTAATATTACATGATAGAACAGAAGCTTTCACATACAATCAGGATGATAGCTACTTGCTCTGTACTCAGAGGGACTAATTCTCCCCTACTGACATGAACACAGCACAAATCACAAAGTACCAAAATTGAGTCTAAGTGCAAACCTCTCAACTTCACTCATGTATCAGCAAAAAGAACCAGTTTAGCTACATAGGAAAAGATGTCAGGTCCAAGGAGTTGAAAGGGAGGGCAGACTGGCATTGGGATAATTTATCTGCCTCTACTACAGTTCATCTGCCTCGGTGAAAAGAATTAATCCAACCTTGCCAAAGATTTGTCTTGTTTAACTACAAGCTATCTTACTGTATTCTAACCCACTTCCCATCTCCTCCCTAGCTCTCCTCTTCTCCTCAACTATTGTTTTCTTTGGAACAGTCTCTCTTCCCACTTAAACCCTTTAACTTCTCTCTTTTTCTCCCTCTTCCTCCCTCCCACCACACACACACACACACACACAAACACACACACGCACGCACACACAGAAATACACACTGCATGATGTGAACTGTTAAAGGATATTTTCTTTGGAAAAAATCACATATGATTATGGATATGACAGCACAGAAGGATGTCATCCAGTGAAGAAATAGGGCAACATGATCCAAATCAAGTGCTAGATACATTAGTGTACCTACTATGCATCTTCTATAAGGGGATTACCATGCTATAAACAAACTTGACAAAGATTCACATAAAGATCCTAACGGACCTATCAGAAGTCAGGCTACTATGAAATGCTATTAATTGCAGTAAATATTCTACTAATGTGATTGTATGTCTCTTTCACTTCAAATACACAGATATTTAGGATAATTTAGGATGATTAAAAATTGAGCCAAGTTAGAATAAAAGACAGAAAGGAACATCTCTGAGTGTCAGAAAAAAAGAATTCAAAGCCAGAGCTAAGGGGGGAGGAAAGGGGAAAGCCTTGTTGGACCCTAGGGCATCAAATTCACATATATCCAGATATTTAGGATGATATATGGAATATTAACACCAATGTGTGGACAACAGACAGGACCTAAAGCCAAAGAGAGGCATGGAGGAACAACTGAGACATGCTTAATAATGGATGCCCAATCCATCAGATTAGGAGTAGAAAAAAATCTACAGACTAGCATGGAGAAGCAATAAAAAACACTTGAATTCCTCGTAGGGCTCTAGGTGGTAAAAAGTCACATGAAAGAAATGTGAAACCCAGATATGTTCCATGGGCACCTTAGGAATCAGCATTTACACTCTATTTTTAGAACATAAAATCAAAGCTTAAAAATTAACACAAAAAGTATCTGGATTTCTTTAGACTCTTATGGACACAGATCTAGGGTGACAGGTTAGAAGGGAATGCTAAAACACTGCAAGGAGCTACAGAACTCTCGTGTGACAACCTCCTTCAACTAAAAAGAAGATCACCATAATATCAGAAACAGCTCTTCTTGTTAATTCAGTCAACAACTATATATTAAATGCCTGTTGAAGGCAAGTATGATTTTAGACCCAGAAGATACAGTAGTGAATAGAACATCATTCCTGTCTTTATCAAGTTTATGTTCTAGTAAGGGAGACAATGAATATAAAATATAAAATATAAGGTCCTGTACTGATAAATGCCAAAAATAAAAAGCAGGATAAAGGAAAAGAGAGCAAAGTTGTGAAGAAGCAGTTATTTTAGATAGAATGCTGACAAAAATGCATTCTAACATGACATTCCTGCAGAACTTTGCAGAAAGAAAAAGAGTGAATCATGATGCAGAAGATACTTCCGGAGATGAGGCAAAAAAAAAATTAGTAGTAGATGTGTAGAAACATTTCCCCTCGAGGACTGCATATTCTTGCCAAACTAACATGTAATATTTATAAAATTCAACGATTACTGATCCATAAAAGAAGTTTCAACAAACACCAAAGAATTCATATCATACAAAGCATGTTATCTGACTACAGTCCAGTAATATCAGGAATTAAGGCCAAAAAGCCAGTTTAAAAATCCCTATATATTTGGAAACTAAAAAACACATTTATAAATATTCTATGAGTCAAAAAATCATAATAAAAAATTAAATATTTAAAACTAAACAACAATAAAGACACTACATATCAAAACCTGTGGGATGCAGCTAAAGTGGTACTTAGAAAATCTATGACTTTAAATGCATATATTACATGTTAAAAAGTTGTAAAATTAATTAGTTAAGGATCTAACTTAGCAAGTTAAAAAATAGCAGAATAAAACCAAATAAAGAAGGAAATAAATGATAAAGATTACACAGAACTTATATACAATAGAGAGTGAAAATGGGTTCTTTAAAAAGCCAAAACTGGTTCTTTAAAAAAACAGTAAAATATTGGTTTAAACCATGTGAAACTGTCAAAATTCAACCTAATAATACAATCTATACTGATGAAAATATTATTAATCATTAAATATTATGCAAGAAAAAGTCACTAATTAAACTTAAGGAATGAAGAGAATGTATCTCTAAAGATAAAGGAAACATTAAAATATTATGAGAGAATATACTAAACAAGGAAAGGGCAATCTACTTACAAAGTGAAATCAAATGGGCAATTTCCCAGAAAAGTGCAACATAACAAAATCAATACAATAAGAAATATAAAGCCTGAGTAACTTTATGATCAATAATTGATAGCAAAATTGATACAAAAAAAGAGAACGCAAGAAAGGAAATGTATATGCTAATCTCACTTAAGAACTTAGATGAAAAAATTCTAAAGGAAATAGCAAACTAAATGTGCAAAATGCATGTGCATTTGTGTACATATACACATAAAGACATAACAATTATAGAATATTTATCCCAGGAATGTAAGAATTGCCAACATCAGAAAATATGAATACAAAAACACTAATTCAAAAAGATATATGCACTTCTGTATTCACTGCAGCATTATTTACAATAGCCAATATATGGAAAGAACCTAAGTGTTCATCAATGGAGGAATGGATAAAGATGTGGTGTATATACACAATGGAATACTACTCGGCCATAAAAAAGAAGGAAATCTTGCCATTTGTGACAACACAGATAGACCTGGAGGGTATTATACTAAGTAAAATAAGTCAGATGGAGAAAGACAAATACCATATGATTTCAACTTACACGCAGAATCTACAAAACAAAACAAACAAAACAAAACAGAAGTTTATAATACAGAGAACAGATTGGTGGCTATCAGAGGGGAAGGGGTTGTGCAAAATGCGTCAAGGGGCTCAATTTTATGGTGATGGGTAGTAACTAGACTTATCATGGTGATTACTTTGGAGTGTATATAGATATCAAATTATAATATTGTACACCTGAAACTTATATAATCTTATATACCAATTTTGCCTCAAAAAAAAGGAAATACATTTAGTGATACACACCATATTCAGAGATTAAATGAGAAAAACCATCATTCTCTCAATATAAACAAAAAAACTCCAAACATTATAAACATGGATAAAGACATGAAATAGACTAAGAGAAGATATTTGCAACATATATAACCAGTGAAGCATTTCTATTCAGAATATATAACAAGCTGCAACAAATCAATAAAGAAATAAGCATTATAACTTTAAGGTTAAAAACTGCTGAGAGAATAAAATTGGAAAAATCAGAGAAAATAACACCTGATTGGCCCATAAGAATATGATGAGAAGCTCAACTCTATAAGAAAGATAAAATTAAAGTAGCAAATAGATACACTACTCCTATCTTCTTATCAAAAGTTTAAAAGTCTATCAATATCTATTATTGGAAAAAGTATGGAGAAGGGGAACTCAGAAAAATTTGGAGACTAATTTTCCATTACCTTGTAAAGTTAAAAATGTATATTCTCCAAACCCAGCAATTCAAATACAGAAATTCTCTCACATTTACACACGGAGATATTTACAAAGATATTCACTGTGAAATTGACTGTAATAGAAAAAAAAGAAGAAAGAAAAAAGGAAAGAAGGAAGGAGGAAAATGAAGAAAAGAGTGAAGTGAAGTGAGAGGAATGAATGGGATGGGAAGGGAAACACTTAAATGCGCACCAGCAGGAAATAAATAGATAAATTGTGGCTCAGTCACACAATGGAATAACACACAGCACTATATACAGAGGCTAAAATGCCTTGGGCCCATACATACCAAAACAGATAATCATGAACATAATGTTAAGTGAAACCAAAATATGTTGCAGAATGACCCAGTATTTCTTAGTTCACAAGAGCCCTCAGTGTCTCATTATTATTTTTTAACAGAGCCCTTAGTGTCCTAGTAATGTTTTCTCAGCAAACTTAGCCTAAAAATATACCTAACAGAACCATTTATTTTGTAGTTTAGTTCTAAACAGCTCAATAAGTATTTATGTTCCAGACACTTAGTGGTCATACAAAAAAATAATAAACACAAATTGCAAGGAAAATATTTTAATTCAATACTTACATAACCATCCTTAAATTAGTTATTATTGGGATGTGTGTGCCTGTTGAGCACTTCACAACTTCTCAAACCTTGAAATCAGATTGGACACTGCCACCTTTTTTCCCTGTTGTGTACTGATTTTCACACAATCTTCATACTGCTTTCTATGACAGCACTTACCAAAAAACCAGCTTCTCAAAGACATAACGCTATCAAGAAGAATGTGCTGAAATTAAAATGTTGAAATTGTGAACTACCTCAAGCACTATAGTGGCTGATGTGGTGTCTGAAAGATGTTGAATACTGCAATGTTTCTCTTGAAATTTTAAAATATCTCACAGCACACCTGTAAGTTCACTGTGGCACTCTGGGAGCACCTTGGTATCTATACTGGAAACCATGACATTGGAAACCATGAGGTATAATGTATGTAAATGTTTTTTGGTATCCAAAACTACCCTAAATTTTCATGGGGTCACACAGGCAAAATTACAATATATAAATAGTAAAAAAATATGGACTGAAACTATATATATAAACCTCAGGAGACGAGTTGCCTCTGGGTACAAAAATGGGGAAATGTAAACAGGAGGGGATTTCAACTATTTCTGTAATGATTAATTTCTGTAAAAGTTTTCTTAAGCAAATATGGTAAATGCTAACATTTTTTAAATGAGTGTTGGTATTTGGTATTTATATTAATTCTGTGCTTTATTATATTTTTGAAATGGTTCATAAAAGAAAATAAGAAATGACAAGCATTGTTAAGTTTTCAAAGACTTTATATAAGCAGCTACTTTTTGCATACCATTCTAAATCCCAGGACATCTGGTTACTGTTAGACCTGCTTTTCCAGTTTCCATTTAGAATCATTAAACTATCCACTGGTAGTAGTCTAACATTTAAAGAAAAAAAAATCAGTGCAAAGACCTCTATTTTCTAAGCTTCACCCTAAGTCACAAATGTTGTTTTTATTTAATAACTTTGGGAAAACTCTCAGCAGAAATGGGATATAAGCATTTTTATCCCCTTCCTTCAAAATATAATTATTTGCTCATTTTCCTTTACTGCAGATAATGTCACACGTTATAGAAATATAACACTTACTCATTTAGTACTATCACAAACCCCACAGATGTCTGACCTATTGCAAGATATACACCTATTCCCAACCTTAGTTTTAATCTGTTTATTTTTCAGGATACCAGCAAATTCAGAAGTGCAACTGTAGTGAATCAACTGAGGCTTTATGGTTATGTTGGGTGTACATCAAGTTTTTGTTAGTTGCAATTCCCCACATTCATCTTCCCTTTGCCTACTCCCAGCCCCAATATTTTTTTTAAATTATTATTACTCCTTAGAAGCGGGAAACTACAGATATTGTGGGAGTGTTGGGAATGTTGACAGATTTCAGAATTTCTGTGTATCAATCAAGGCCTTATGATCAATAACATCAGCTATAAAAGACAGCAATTAACCCATGTTCACTAGCCAGACCACACAGACTGTGTCTTACTCTAGACAGTCCACTTTGATAAGGACATGGTCATATCAAAAAGCCTATAAAGAAAAACGTGGAGGGATGCTGGGTAGCTCAGTCCATTAAGTGTCTGCCTTCAGCTCAGGTCAAGATCCCAGAGTCCTGGGATCGAGCCCCACATCGGGCTCTCTGCTGAGCAGGGAACTTCTCCCTCTGCCTGCTGCTCCCCCTGCTTGTGCATGTTCTCTCTCTCTGACAAATAAATAAAATCTTAAAAAAAAAAAAAAGGAAAGAAAAACATGGAAAATGGTGAGAAGTCCTGAAATAGTGCGGGCAGTTGAAACAATTAGGGAGAGTTGGCTTGAAAAAGAGAAGACAGAGAGAGAAATCTCCAGCATCAACATATTCTTGATAGAGTATTATGTAGAGGAGCAGTTAGTTATAAAATCACTGTAATATTATACCCTGGATCTCCAGGAATGACTGCTGGGACAACACTGCGGAATCTTCGGGGTGGTGAACATGTTCTAGAATTAGATTGTGGTGATGTTTACACAACTTTCTGAACACACTAAAAGCCACCAAATTAAACACTTTAAATGGGTGAAATTTTATGATATGTGAATTGTATGTTAATGTTTCAAAACGGTATCTATTAAACTTAGTAATATAGATAGTATAATCAAAAGAATAAGTGAGAAGTCAAGAAACAAAAACAATAAAAACAATGGTTTCAAAATGGGAGAAAGAAATAGGGTAACAGCTCTTCTTTCAATACTAGCAGTATTGAAGAGACTACTTACGTCTACATTTAAGTGAACTAGCTTAAACTTTCATCTTATGTGTTCCCAACCTTTGATGATTACTAGGAAGAAATGATGTGTAGAGCTTCCCTCTCTAATCCCGATATCATTTCCCACAGATCAAAAAACCACAGGAACTTATATTCCAAAATATTACCAGTGTTGTAGAATTCTGAAAAAAAGTACTCTTCAGTGTTTTCGAGGTTTGTTAAAATGAGTACTTTTATTTTTCTTTAAATAAAGTATTACAAGATAAATTACTTTTAAGAAAAAGAACTGCTCTTTTATTTCCAATAGAATACATTAATATAATGTGGTTGGAAATACACCATGCCATATTTGATATACATTCCAGACTCTAACATTCAAATATGAAAATGAAAATATGAGACTGTAACCAATAGCAGTATTATGAATGTACTATGGGAGGCTGTTTCTTTTCTAGTCACATATAAAATAGAACAATCAGGAACCATGTGAAAGCAAAGAGTAACTGAGTGTATTTATACTACTTGTATACTTTTAATGCCTGACTCTTGCTTTCTCTTAAAAATTCCTAAAGATTTCGGGCGCCTGGGTGGCTCAGTCATTAAGTGTCTGCCTTTGGCTCAGGTCATGATCCCAAGGTCCTGGGATCGAGCCCCACATCAGGCTCCCTGAGCTGCCAGAAACCTGCTTCTCCCTCTCCCACTCCCCTCTGCTTGTGTTCCCTCTCTCGCTGTGTCTCTCTCTGTCAAAGAAATAAATAAAATCTTTAAAAAAAAAGCATACAAGATTTAATTGCTTTTTTATATACCACAGATTAACTATTGAAATTTCAAAGTAAAATCACAAAAATATTTACATTAGCCCCAAAATATTAAATAAATTCCTAGGTATAAATCTAACAAAATATGTATAAGACCCATATGAGCAAAACTACAAAATTTGGATGAAAGGAATCAGAGAACAAAATAAACAAAGAGATATTCCATGTTCATGGATAGGAAGACTCAAGATGTCAGTTCTTTCAACTTGATCTTTTGATTCAATGCAATCTCAATTAAAATTCCAGCAAGTTATTCTGTAAATATCAACAAACTAATTCTATGGAGGGGCAAAAGACCCAACTTAAACACTGAAGAACAAAGTCAGGACTGACACTACCTGACATCAAACTGACTATAAAGCTACAGTAATCAAGACAACATGGTACTGGTGAAAAAATAGACAAATAGATCAATGGAACAAAATAGACAGAAATAGACCTACATAAATATATTCAATTGATCTTTGACAAAAAAGCAAAGGTAATATACTATGGCAAAAATAGTCTTTTCAACAAATAATGCTGGAAAAACTGATATCCACATGCATAAATAAATAAATAAATCCAGACACTAACATTATGCCTGTCAAAAAACTCTCAAAATGGATCACTGACCTATATGTAAAATACAAAACTATAAAACTTCTAGAAGATAATGTAGGAGAAAATCTAGGTGATGTTGAGCTTGGGAATTAATGTTTAGATATAACACCAAAAACATGATCCATGAAAGAAATAATTGATAACTTGGACATCCATTAAAATTTCAAACTTCCGTCCTGTGAAAGACGGGTCATAGACTAAAAGAAAATACTTGCAAATCACATTTCTGAGAAAGGACTGGTATCCAAAATATACAAAGAACTCTTTAAAATTCAACAATAAGAAAAATAACTCAGTTTAAAAATTGGCAAAAGATCTGAACAAACACCTAACCAAAGAAAATAGACAGATGGCAAATAAGCACGTGAAAAGAGGCCCAATGTCCTATGTCATCAGAGAACTACAAATGAAAACAACAATGAGGTAACACTACACACCTATTAGAATGACTAAAATCCAAAACAACTAACAACACCAAATGCTACTGAGGATGTGAAGCAAGGAGGACTCTCATTCATTGCTGGTGGGAATGCAAAATAGTATAGCCACTTTGGAATACAGTTTGGCAATTTGTTCCAAAGTTAAACATAGTGTTACCATATGATCCAGCAATAATGCTTTTTGGTGTGTGCCCAAATTAGTTGAAACTTATGTCCACATAAAACCTGCACATAAATGTTTATACAGATTTATTTATAACTGCCAAACATTGGAACCCACCAAGGTATCTTCCTTTTAACAGCTGAATGGGTAAACAAACTATAGTGCATCCATACAATGGCCTATTATTTTGCACTAAAAAGAAATGAGCTATCAAGCCACAAAAAGATATGGAGAAATCTTAAATACATACTGCTAAATGAAAGAAGCCAGTCTGAAAAGGCTATATACTGTATGACTGCAAGTATATGACACTCTGAAAGCTAAAACTCTAGAGACTATAAAGGTTAACAAGGGTTTGGAGGCATGGAAAGGAGGCGTATAGGGGAGATGGATAAATAGGTGGAGCACAGAGAATTTTTAAGTCAGTGAAACCATTCTGTATGATACTATAATGGTGGACACATGACATTATGTATTTGTCAAAACACATAGAACAATACAGAGTGAACACTAATGTAAATTATGTACTTTAGTTAGGAATAATCTATCAATATTGGTTTATCAATTGTAACAAATATACTATGCCAATGCATTAGGCCATTTAATAATAGAGAAACTGCGGTGGGGGGTGGAAGACAAGTGAGTATCTAGGAACTCTGTACATTCTACTGGGTTTTTTGGTAAACCTAAAATTGCTCTAAAAATAAAGTCTATTAATTAAAAAGAAAAGTTAAACCACCTATTTCTAAAATTAAGAACAGGGAAAGATTTATAGTTCAATCTTAACATATATATTTCAATTTTAACATATATATTTCAATTCCTTATGACAGACAATCAACATGGAAAGGAGAATATGAGAAAGGAATGGAAAAGATAGGGAAGGTAAGACAAAGATAAAAAGGAAGGAGACACAGAGTAAGAGAGAGACACAGACAAGACCACTAAGAAAAACAGGGCACAGCATAGAAGGATGAAATAAAAGACAGAGTGTGAGATTCAAATGAATTAAATCGAGGCAAATCCTATAGTGCTGGTCAAGTTGAAAATGGTACAGTATTTACTATGACTAGAAAGTAAAAATTTCATTTTTTGAAACATATAAATCATGCTCTACGATTGAAAGAGTTACTTCTTCCTAGAATGTCTTTTCTTCCATTCCCACCTGCCAAGGTTTCCATCTGTGTCCTTCTAGGTTCAATTTAACTGTCATGCCCCAGTTAAAACGAATCCCTCCCTCTCCCATATTTAAGTAGTACTTTGTCACTCCAAGAGAATACTTACGTCTTGGACGTCCATTAAAATTTCAAACTTCCATTCTGTGAAAGACAGGTCATAGACTAAAAGGTATTTTGAAGGGTATTCCCCTCCCTCACTATTTTTTATTTGCATTTTTGCTTCAGTGCCTACTATAGTGTTTTGCATAATATACATGCTCAATAAATATTTACTGCACTGAACTGAAGACACATATCAGGTATCCAAAAATCAAAGACTTAAATATCTTCTGTTGGAGGGGAGGTAATACCTTTATTCCGTAATTCTACCGTTCTCAAAGCACTGTAAGTTATATCTCTTTTGAAATTGCCTTTGGAGACTGCACAAAATCACACAAGATAAATGGCTTTATAAATTCTATAGTTTTTTTAATGCCCTTGTTGATCATGCAAAACAGTAGTCCTAGAATTCTAAGAGTACTGGGAATGGAGTGGACATGACAAAGGGCACTCAATTGGAGTAGGTTGTACAGTTGGAGGTGAGGAAATGATAAGGGATTTACAAAACTGTACCAGTCAGAATAGGCCAGGTTTTGCTATGGCAATAAACTTGGCTCTATTCAGTAAACATGGTTCTAAATTATTCTTGACTATTTCTAAAAATCAAATCAAATTAAAAAGTAGTTGTCAATGAAAATATTCAAAATGATATGTTGTTGGCTCTACAGGCAATTCCAACACATTAGAATGTTTAGAGCAATGGCCATACCATTTAAATGAAGAAAAATCTCCGAAGGTGACTACTTTGCAAAGAATAATACTAATTTGGATGTATAAAGTTCCATTACATAATAGACTGTTGCATTTGTTTAAAAAAAATAGGAATTTTAGACTATGGAGTTGATTCTTTTCATATGTTAAATAAGTATAAATCAAATTTTATAAAGAAATTATACTTTTAAAATATTTTGTGAACCATAACTCCATAAACACCACTCCATAAACCACCATTCCTTAATTTATCTCTTTTTGCAAATCTTAACTTTTCATAAATTAGGTTTATAAAACTGGAGGAATTATTATGTGGAAAGATTCTAATCTTTTGGATAAATGTCTCTTACCTTTTATTCAAAATATTGTGAATACTGTGTCTTAAAGGAAAAAGTTTCAAAATGCAGTGAATTCCTAAATTCGTTATACTGATGTGTAGATTGAATATTTATTTTGATCTGAAAGTCTAGCCATGTTTAAAATGTCTCTTCTCAGTTTTCTTTTTTTTTTTTTTAATGAGGACAAGGACAACATTCTTTGGAAATATGTGAAATATTTAACATAATATTCAGTTTTAAAAAGACACAAACATTTTAATTGTAAGAATATACATTTTTTAAGTGATGGTGACTTTTCTGAGTATGGAGGAGAGTAAACTGAATTGTAAAAGTAGAACAGTGATGACAGAACAGAATGATGGCATTATCCTTTTTACAGGCCTCCTCAGTTTGTATAGCAGAACACATGCAAATATGTTCATTTTTAATAGAGTTCATGTTTGCATTCATTACACAAAAAGTTTTCAACCAATTTTCACAATATAAGACATCATTGAAAAGAGCAGCTTCATTACACAGAAACTTCATTTAGTAATATTTTCAGTGTTACATAATTGTAGGTTTTAATAAACTGTATGTGTGTAAACATATATGCTATACATATAAAATATTGGAAAATATATATACTGTCCCCATCTTTATAGTAAGCTGTTAGAAAATAATAGTGCTCTTTCAGTAAATAAGGTTGCTTTTGTCTTTGTTTCTAAACTTCATAGGTTTAAACCTCTTTTCAAAGAGAAATCAGAACTATTATATCTAAAGTTCAAACATGAAGTTCTTTATACTCATACAAGCTATTATCCAGGAAAAGAACATTTAAAGATTTCCCCTAAAAATACCATACATTACAAATAGCATTCCAAATACATGAAGGAAGAATCAAATAACACTCAAAATGTAATGCTGACTTTTGTCATAAGATAAAAATCGCCCCATTAAAGTACTAATTCTAGAAATAACTAAGAGATGAAAAACCTGCAGTCCATGACTGCACCCTGTCCTTTACTGAATTTAACAGCCTGCAAAAATTTAAATTAACTAAGAGTTCTACAACCAATAGGGCATCCAACCATACAAAGTTATACTGTAGCAATAATGTTCTGCCTCATTCTGGTATTAAAAGAAGTTTCCCTTTAATAGAAGGAAAGTCTTCTTAATAAAACTATTTGATGTAAAATAAATCCACCTAAAACAAATATTTCAACAAATGTTTTAAAAGACTTACTATACGAGCATAAATGGAAACGATTATGGCATATGCTTTCATATAAAAAAAGTATATATTATAAGTGTAATATATGTTCATTTAAAGAAAGAGGTGAATCAATGTGAAGAAGCAGAATAGATTTATGTATAAGGCAGGAGAGAGGATATAATGAGTACAGTACAATGAAGTCTCTACATTTCATCTTTTCTTTATCACCCTTTAAAAAGACAATTAAATGTTTTAAAAAGAAAAAGGAGAGAAAAATATTTCTTCGTTGAGCTGCTTTTAAGATTCCTTTACTCAAAGTTGAAGACTGTGGCTGCCATCAACTAGTCGGGTCATTAATTTATCTAAATCTGTCTAGACCTCACTACAGTGTTTCTCATTATGTGTCTCCGAATTCATTATCATTTGCAAAGATCTGAAACCTTTGTCACCGAAACCACTTTCATGGGATTTAACAAAACATTTTGAAGGGTTTTTAAAATACGGAGGCTAAATTGACTAAATTCTATTTATATATTTATAAATATTTTTTATAAATATTGTTGATATTATTTTTGGTACTCCATAAATGCAGCATAACCTTGCTCACACACATATCAATTTTAAAATGTAATTTGTCCTTCCTGTATATGCCATAAAACATGACAGGCCATACATATATTACATAAGACTCTGGGTGCTTCAGGTGGCTGAAGACATTTGGCTTCCAGCCTTTTATTTCAAAATACATTTGCGAAAGTGCAACTAATCCTAGTGTGGAGGTGTGTTCCCCCAGAATGCCTTACCTGTCAACTTACAGGAAAAACCAAATACCTCATTTCCAATCATGTCTGCTTCCTGCACACACAATTTTAAAATCCTTTTTCAGCTGGACTGCCTGTATCAACATCCCCTGAATTTTTGTTGTTCCTATTTTTTTTGAGACATTTTATTTCTTCTCTAATTATTTCTAGCTCCTCCCCACATTCTTCTTTTATTTGCTCAGTTTTTCCTTCTACTGCTTCAGTACTACCTCTTCAGAGCTCTCTGTCTGACCAGAATTTTCTTTGCAGTTTTATATAACCACATGGACTCTTCCTGTCACTTTTGGAAGCCTGGACTTTAGTAGGAAGAGACTTTGTTCTATAAATGTTCCTCAGACATCTTCCACCTGCATTCAGTATATAACCAGACTTTATTTCACATTCCTCCAAATTCCCTTTCCACCTTCAGTCCGTTAATTTTGTAATATAACTTTTATATGAAACAAATGTTCCTAGGCACACTGAAGATCAAAAGAATGAATAAGGTACGCAGATATCCTCTAATTATTCATGGGTCTGATATTAACATTGAGACCATTTCAATTTCTGTTAAGTCTGTAACTTGTTTTTATTGTATGTACAGCATGAATATTTGCTGCTTAAAAACTAAAAAGCTGATTGAGCATGCACTAAGTGCCTCAGGGCACCCATAGTAGATACCTCTGTTCACTAAATCCCAGACAATTCTCAGCCTTCACTTTGTTTAAAATACAGTAATTTCTTTTGGTGAATCATGATTCTCTTTTTATTTCTAATACAACCTCTGAATATGATCATTAACGATTCATCAACAAACTATCTAAGTTCAAAATTAATCCATCTCAAATTGTTTTCTCTGTCAAGAAGAAGGATGGATTTAAACTGCTATCTAAAAGACAGATAGGTAACTAAAGCATTGGGAAAAAAATAGATTTTTCTTTCCTTGTGGCAGTACTTACAAAGTATTTAGTAATAAGTGAGTAAACAGCGAAGGTCCAAACTATAATTTGACCTCTGCTCAAAGGACAAAAATCACACAATCTGGAGGGGAGAAAAGTTAACACCATACTAAAATTGTCAAGCAACTTTTAAACTAGATCAACTGCCTTCATAATATTCTCAGAACAAAATGTTCTCTAAGAGCAGATCTGATACGAAGAGCCAAAAAAATGGAAAACATTCACTACCAATTTATTGCAGTCACCCATAAAGTATTACAAGAACATTATGTATTGGGGTTCAAGCCAGCAAGCTATTAAAGCAGACTGCCCTGGTGTCTTTTCATTTTATTTTAATGCTACCAAAGCATTAATAAGTTCTCAGGGAATTGTAGTTATGTTGAAACAGTCTTATCATGTAATCAATTTTTCAAATATTCCAAGACTTTAAAGATGAGCTTTGTTTCTTTTGTTTCGTGTTGGTCAATGTCATTCCACCTTCACAAATGCCATCATGATTTTTTGTTTGTCTGCTCCAAGTCATGCTTTCATTTTGGAAATATATCAATCTAAATGGTGCTAATTGCCATAACTAATGAGTGCCAAGACATCTAGGACCCTTGGCCCCATTGCCACTTTATGTGCTTCTCCTCATGTAGAGATCAAAGAACAAAGGATGGAAAGAATCATCTTCAAAAAATAAGAAGATACCACAAACACACCTTTTTTGGTTTGTTTGTTTGCTTGGGTTAAACTTTGATTGAGGGCATAAATAATCTTGCTGAAATTACTTTCCTTTATAGTCCCTGGTTAATTTTAACTTGTTAAAAATTTTCTAACTTAATTTTTTTTTTCTTATTTAAAGGATTGTAATGATACTCTAGCAGGACATAATTAACCCAATGATCTAATCCTTTAACTCACTCTTCACTGTTTTCCCTTGGTGGCATAAATTCCAGGCAACTAAGGCATCTTTTAGCAATACTGGAAAACATTACTGCTTATAAACTTCCTACAAAATAAGACATCTCTGTAACTTTCATGGATACAAATCAGCAATGATTCAATTTGTAATTGAAAGTGTAAGAGAAAAAAAAAGCTTTTGGCATAAAAAAAACTTTAAGCACTTTTATTTTTGGAAAAAATCATCGAAATATGAATCCCAATGAGCTAGATATTTCTTGCCAGTAGAAAACTAAGCACAACTTAGTAGCATTACCTAGAAGTAAATATTAATATATTTTTATTATTTAATGTTTATGTGCATATGTGTGTGTGGAAATATACATATCTATCTCAATTAGGCTGTAAGATGCACAAGCCATGCTTCCTTTTATCACATTGTATCTACAAATTCCAGCACAATGCTTATAACATAGAATTTACTCAACATATATTTGTTGAAGCAGTTATAAGCAGGTAATAATACAAATGCAATAGTGCACAATTTAAAATTTTAAAATCCTTAATATAAAAGAAATCCCAGGGAAACAGTGATAACGTATTTCCTCAATAGGTAGTTCAATTTACAGCTCTCTGTGACAGCTTACTGTTGTCTTTTTCTTGGCCTACTGCAATGAAGATCGCCATCTTAAGCTATTAATTTATACCATAAACTATTCTTGAAAATATTTATTGGCAATTCAGTCCAAAAAGCTTTATCAACCCTATTATACAGTAATGAAACAGTCTGTTTCTTTATCTGTGCACAAACCATACCTTATTTTTACCTCATACTGCTTATCTTAATTAGCAGATCTAGAATATCCCTGTTTAATGTTTCTTGTATAATTCTCTTATGTAATTAGTCACATTCCAATCAAACCTACATTAAAATAATAAGCAATGATTTCTACCTGCAATAGCATATAGGGCATCTGAGACCTATCACACAGCAGGTAAATAAACATAGCTCTAGCTAAACTTCTCCCTACTCCTTGCATGTTATGCCCTTCATAAAAGAACTACAAGATGTGATGTCATTAAAACAGCCAATAAGGTTTTCATGACGTTCTTTCCACAGGCTCTTATAAGTGACTGCAACTTTATAAATTTATAAGGGAGATCATACAATGAAGAGCTAGTTGGTTTTTTTTTTTTGTCTTGTTTTGTTTTGTTTTGTTTCACCAGACTCCTTGACATGCTTACACCAATGTTTTAATGAGAGATGTTTTAAACCTCAAATGAAAAACAAAAAATTAAACAGAAACAACAAAACAAAAAAGACTGAGAAACATTCTTTGATAAACAGACACTTTGAACTTAGAGCCACCTCTCAAAGTTAAACACTAGACTATAAGCTCCATGACAGCATTATCTTGGTTCATTGCAGTAATTGTATTACCTAAGAAACTCCATGATGCACAGTAAAACCTTAATAAATATTTATTAAAATGAATTAATTTGTAGACATACTTCAATGACAAAAATACAACAGACCAGGTCTAAAGTAGGCAAGTAGTTTGATACTGCAAATGCTCTCTGTTCCTCTACTTTTTGTGTATTCTCATTAGACAAATTCATAAAATAGGCTATAGATGAAGTGGAGTAGTAATCCAACTTAAAGCCAACAAAGAGATTTTCTCTAGAAACCTCTTTTAAGGATCAAGAAAAAACTTTAAAAACTATATCTGGGAAACAAACAGAGGGTTCTAGAGGGGAGGAGGGTAGGGGGTATGGGTTAGCCTGTTGATGGGTATTAAAGAGGGCACGTACTGAATGGAGCACTGGGTGTTATACGCAAACAATGAATCAGGGAACACTACATCAAAAACTAATGATGTAATGTATGGTGATTAACATAATAAAAAAAGTAAAAAAAAAACTATATCTGAAATGCTAACATGTTTACAAATGAATTTCTATGACGTCCTGGATTTGCTTCAAAATAATTGGGGGGGGTAGATGTGGTTTGTTGGCCTCTTACTGATAATTATTGAAGCTATGTGACATACACATAGTGATTTATTATATCATTCTTTTGTGTAAATTTGAGATTTTTCATAATAAATCTTTTTTTAAAAACTGAGAATACACACATTATGTATTTTATTATCTTCAAAATAAAATCAATTGAATTTGAAGGCTTCCACCATTTTCTCAGCTCCCCAAAGAAAACAGTTGTCAGCAATAATTAATAAAAGGAAGGGACACAACTTCCTTCCTTAATTGTAAAAAAGTGGTAGCCAAGAAAAGAGAGACAATTAATACACCTCCTAATTTGCAACATTCTCTTATATCAGAAATAGTTTGAAAAATTGAGTGGACAAAATCCTAACCAAAACTTTACTAATACTCCCCAGTTTGGAGAAACATTTAATGAGAAGTGTGAAAACCTTATTATGGGAGTACAGCTATTTGCGAGAGAGAGAGAGAAAGACTAGAAAGCCCTTCAAACTTCCTTAGCTGGGAAAGGTAAATGGTCAATGCTCACCATTTTGTTTTTTCTTTACTAGGAAGAAAGTAGGAAAGGGAAGACAAAACTATGATAATTTCCCAAAGCTAATTACCTTTACTAATAAATAGGCACTTAGCAGAATGTAAAACAAAAGAGAAAAATAAGTAACACAGAGTAGTCTGAGAAAAAGGAGGCTGGAAGGAAGAGCCACATGAACAGGCACAAACAGAGCCCCTACTTGCCATTTTTAGACTGTTGTGGACTGAATGTCTGTGTCTTCCAAATTCATAAGCTGAAATACTAACCCTCAATATGATGGTATTAGAAGGTGGGGCCTTTGGAAGGTAATTAGGTCATGAGGGTGCAGCCCTCATGAATGGGATCAGTGCCCTTACAAGATGAGGCCAGAGAGCTACCTTGCTCTTCCCCCATGTGAGGGACAATGAAAAGTCAGCGGCTTGAAACCCATAAGAAGGTTCTCATCAGAACCTGATCCTGCTGGCACTATAAGCTCAGACTTTTCAGCCTCCAGGGCTGTGAGAAGTAAATTTCTGTTAATAAGCCAACCTGTGTACAGCATTTTCTTATAGCGGCCCAAGCTAAGACAGAGTATAATTATCATAGCAAAGCCCAATGATTTGTACCTGATTTGTCCTCACCGCCTGAAAAAGGATGAAACAGTGTGGTGGGGAGAACAGATGAATAGGAAAATATAAACACCTGGGCTGACTGGCTCTGTCAAAGTAAAATTTTGGTCCTCAACCAAAAGCTCAGAAGGTATGTTAACATGTTTGGATTCAGATAGGGTGGGAAAGCATCAAGGAATGTTTACCCACACAATTTTTAAACATATAAATTAAGGACTATTACAGTGATTTGTATATTTCATATTAAATGACACAAATATTTAAAAATAGTCCAGAGAAAAAATATGTAGCCTGAAAAAATGTATCTGAAGAATATGTTCCAGAAGAAAAAGTAATCCAAGAAACATAAGAGTATTCAAGGAAAAACATAAATAACCCCGGAGAAAAGCAGTCAAAGAATATGTTCAATCTTATAGATATACCACTTTCCTTTATCAGACTGCCAAATTTCTTAAAACTGGATAATATTCAGGGTTAGTGACCATATAGGAAACAGATATCATACATGGTGGGTAAGTGAGCAAACAGTGTAAATTTTTTGGAGATTAATTTAAAAGAACTCTCAAATTTTGTAATGTAGGGTAAATTCCATTAGGAGAAATTTACATTTTATATTGTGTGTGTGTGTGTGTGTGTGTGTGTGTGTGGTGTATGAATGTATATACTTTGTTTAGACTCTGCCTCCTATACTCTTATGCCTTAATTTATCCCCTACCAAAAAAAAAAATGTCATTACATAGACTGGGGGTAAGGAGGAATTAGTTATTTCTAAGATTAAAGAGACACAAAAATTACAGAAGTAAATCTAGACTTTAATCCATCTTCTTTCATTACCTTGTCTTTATCTTCCCTCAAGGACTGTTTCTCCATATGTAAAATTAATGTGTGGGATTTTTAGAATGTTCAAGAACCCTTCCATCTCTCAAACATTCAATGTTACAAGAATTGTCCTTTGTATTTAACCTACTCATTATCAGGAGCATTTCCATGGTTATTTTTCCAATATTGGTGGGATATTGATGGCAAGTTTCCTCTAACAGAGACATACATTCTCCCCTGAATCTGTCTTTGACCCCAGGATACAGATCTACAAGGCAACTGTAGGGAAATAACAGAAAGGGCAAACTCATGTTCTTCCAGACCACCTTGGCGGATGATGGTGCCATTCGAAGAGATGGAAAGGACAGGAGAAAGATAACATTTTAGAGTGAAGATAAATATCTGCAGTTATATGTATAAATACATGTAGAGTTTTAAGTGCCTATGGAGTGAACATTCAGCTGAAAATATCTAGTGGCCAGGTGTAAGTGTGAGTCTGGAGAGGGATGATGGAGCTGACATATGTGCTGGAGCTACAGATCTGAAAGTTATCAAAATAAAGATGATAGTTGAAACAAAGATGTTAATATAATCACTCAAGAAAAGGTATGATGTGAGAGCAAGAGAGGGAAGAAGGAGGAGGAGAGAGATGGGAGATGAAGGAGGAGGAAGAGAAAGAAGGAAAAGGAGAGAAAAAAGAAAGAAGGAGGGTGAGGAGGAGGAGGAGGAGGAAATGTAGGGGCAGAAAGAAAACACCTGCAAAGGAATCTTAAGAGAGGCCAGAGAGATGAGAAAACCAAACAGTATCATGAAACCAATGGAAGGACACAGTTGCAAATGAAAGGAACTGTCAAAAGAATTAAAAACATCTGAGAAATAAAGTAAGGCCAAGACTAAATATATTCTATTGGATTGACAATTTCATGATTTATAATCTTGGTGATAATACTTTAAATTACATTTCAAGGACAGAAGTCAGTTTTCAGTGGGCTGTAGAGAAGATGAGAGGTGAAGAAATAAAAATTCTTTCCTGAGGTTTTGAATAGAAATGAAAGAGAAGAAAGTGGTAACAGAGCAAATCTTCAAAAAAAAGGCTTTCCTTCTTATTTTGTTGTTTGGGTTTTTTTTAAATATTTGATGGGAGAGATACTTGCACAAGTTTATATGCTAAGAAGGAGCTAATAAAGAAGAAAAGGTTCAGTAGAGAGTTGATAAAAAGGGATAAGTAATAGAACAATAGCAATGTTGTAAAGTATTTTCTTTTTTCTTAAAGATTTTATTTATTTATTTGAGAGAGAGAATGAGAGAGAGAGAGAGCACATGAGAGAGGGGAGGGTCAGAGGGAGAAACAGACTCCCTGCTGAGCAGGGAGCCCGATGTGGGACTCAATCCTGGGACTCCAGGATCATGACCTGAGCCGAAGGCGGTTGCTTAACCAACCCAGGCCCAAGTATTTTCTATCGCTATTTGTGAGTTAGCAGAGTCCTGGCAAATGAAAGTGTCATGGCATTCAGAACACACATAGCACACTTTATTTAAAATATTCTCTAATTTTCTTTTCTTTCCTTTTCTTTCTTTTCCTTTTCTCTCTTTTTTTTTTTTTTGATTCAGAAAACGGTATTCCTCCATTATTCAAATTTAGTAGGCATTATTTGGTAAACTAAATGATGAAGCACATATAGGAAAAAATACCTAAAGAAGAGGCTGAAGTCATAAATGGTATTTCACTTGATTTTATCAATAAAACGGACCTATTTTTCAGAGGAACCAAGAAGAACATAAATTTATTTCAGAAATTTACTTAAAACATTAAATTGATTCTGATATAAATGCAATGACTGGCTGAAAGAACAGAATTGGCAGAATGAGAGATGGAAACAAATATAAATGGAAATATTTTGCAGGAAATTTCCAAATACTCCTACTCTCATCATTAAGTTTACTAACAATCTAAAAGACTGAATCAAAAAGAAATTTTCTAATTTTTTGCTACATTAATTCAGGGGGAAAGTCACCTTAACTGAATTTCTAAATAAAAAGAAACAACAAAATTAGGTTAAACTGAAAAGATTTCAAACTAATCTAAGGGCATAAATAGTGAAAATTCAAGACAGGAGAAACTTGGAATGATTTAACACCTACAACTCTAAACATAAATGTCAGACTACCAAAATACATTAATATTTAGATGGGTTTCCCTGCAAGGTGTTTAGTTCCTTGGACCTAGTGATGTCCAAGCACAGTCCCCATGACCACTTGGTGGAGGATTTGTAGAGGAGGCTCAGGCCCCAGGCGGGTAATGGGAATAGATGGGATTGAAGGGGCCATTCACCTCCATGACACTATGATTTTAGGATTCTTTGAGATATTTTTCTAAAACATAAAGCTACAATATATTTTGGGTTGGCCAAGCAGGAGGATGACATATTCTTAGCAAGGAAAAATATTCAAAGGAAATAAAAGAAGTGCCACAATTTCACATATTCTAAACTTTACTAAAGGACAACGAAAATACACAAAATGGTAAAGACTATGATATATACTGCTGAGTGGATAAATTTTATGACTACAAATCTAATTAATATGAAAACATATTTATTATTTATTTATTTAGTTGGTCATTTATTCATCCAGCAAATATTTACTGAGTACCTACAGTGTTGAACACTGTATAAGAGTAACAAATAAAACAGAATGTTTCTGTCCTCAAAAAGATTTCGGTGTACTGTGGAGAAGAGGGAAGAATAGATGGTAAACCAACAAAACAGTGAATTACGAATTAAGAAGGTCCTCTAACAATAACTAACAAAGATCCAGGCAAGGTAGAGAGGGTTTCTGTTTTAAGTGGTGGTATTTTAGTTGAGACTTCAAGAATGAGAAGAATGTGATGATGCAGAAGGCCAGATCAGGGAACAGTATGTATGAATGCTCCAAAGAAGAAAAGCACTTGCCATTGTCTAGGAACAAAAAGGACATCAATGTGGCTACAATGTTCTGAGCTAAAAGGACAGTGGATTTGAGATGAGGTTAAAGAGAAAAGGAGAGAGACCATAAAGAATGTTACTCTACGTGAAATGGGAAGCCACTGGAATTCAGGGACATTATCTAAGAATAAACGTGCTTTTCATGCAGAATGGTTGAAGGCAGCAAGACAGTTAGCAAAGAAACAAGTTAGGAAGACTAATCCAATGATCCCAGATGGAGATCACGATAACTCCCACTAAGACAGCAGCAGTGGAGATGGAGAAGTGGACAGAGGTTTGTCAGGTCCTGAGTCACCTTAGTTGTCACCTACTCTCTCTGAGCCTCAATTTCATCGTCTATCAACAGGAGTTAATTATCTTAATGCAAAGAGATGTTCAGAGCATTGTGTTACACAAGGTGTGATAAGTACATGGAATGAGGTAGGTTTCAATAAATCTTAGTTCTTTACAAACACCTATTTAAAAACAATGATCATCCCAAGTTTAAAATAGTGATAGCAACTAAATATCCAGTTGGATATGAACTTTTTGGCATTAAAACATGGACCATTTTTTAAAATTTTTGTTTTATTTTATTGTGTTATGTTAGTCACCATACATCATTAATTTTTGATGCAGTGATCAAACACTGATTCATTGTTTTCGTACAGCCACTTTTTCCGAAAAAGTGTGGACGCTCCTCAAAAAATTAAAAATAGAGCTACCCTATGACCCAGCAATTGCACTACTGGGTATTTACCCCAAAGACACAGATGTAGTGAAAAGAAGGGCCATATGTACCCCAAAGTTCATAGCAGCAATGTCCACAGTAGCCAAACTGTGGAAAGAGCCGAGATGCCCTTCAACAGACAAATGGATAAAGATGTGGTCCATATATACAATGGACTACTACTCAGCCATCAGAAAGGATGAATACCCAACTTTTACATCAACATGGAAGAGACTGGAGGAGATGATGCTAAGTGAAATAAGTCAAGCAGAGAAAGTCAATTATCACATGGCTTCACTTATTTGTGGAACCTAAGGAATAGCATGGAGGACATTAGGAGAAGGAAGGGAAAAATGAAGGGGGGGGAATCGGAGGGGGAGACGAACCATGAGAGACTATGGACTCCGAGAAACAAACTGAGGGTTTTAGAGGGGAGAGGGTGGGGGGATGGGTTAGCCCAGTGACGGGTATTAAGGAGGGCACGTACTGCATGGAGCACTGGGTGTTATACGAAAATATGTATCATTTCTGAGATAGCAATGGAAAATGTTTAGATTTTTTATTAATATTTGGGGTCATCCAAAAGGGTTTTTTTTTAAGATTTTATTTATTTATTTGACAGAGAGAGACACAGCGAGAGAAGGAACACAAGCAGGGGGAGTGGGTGAGGGAGAACCAGGCCTCCCGCGGAGCAGGGAGCCCAATGTGGGGCTCGATGTGAGGCTCAATCCCAGGACCCTGGGATCATGACCTGAGCCGAAGGCAGATGCTTAATGACTGAGCCACCCAGGCACCCCATTGGGTCATCCAAAAGTTAAACAGACATTAACTCAATGCCCAAGTGGTTACAACAAAAAATAAACCAAAAAGGTGGAAATTTTTATTTAAATTAGTTTCAACAACATTGTAGTAAACCCCTTAAAAACATATTAAAAATGTAGAATTAAAAACAAAATCTTCAGAATAAAATCCTTCCCTAGAAATGTGCCTACTGGTTCAAATGCAATGACTGCCCACTTTCCTCTGCTTCTGTTTCTCCTACACACACACACACACACACACACACACACACACACACACACAGAGAGAGAGAACTTTTAGCAACCTTGTTTAACATTTGGAAAGGAATAGCTGACACAATAGAGGGGGGATAAGTAAATATACTGCATGGGCTGTATATAATTGAACATTCTTCAAATTCTTTAAACAGAAATTTCAGTACCATGGAGATCCTTGAAATAAAGACAGATAAATGTGACCAATTATAACCAAATATCTCTTGCCAAAATTTTAGAGAAATCTTCCATGAAAATGACAAGTAAATTAAAATCTCACTTTGGAATTACATTATAAATTGTGTCCCTCAGTTCAAGAAATACTATACCCTTTAAAATAGAGCAAAAGAAAAATCGGCTGTGTTCTGTGTGAGAACACACAGAATCCTCATCTCTGAACAAAGAAAGAAATGGAACCCAAGGAAGGGGACTGTGGCAAATAAAAGACCCTCTTCTTTTTTTGTCTTTCCTTTATTAATGTATAAAACTGAAAAAAGAAAAGAAGCATAAACCCCAGGGCTTATTATACTATACAGAAACTTGTTTTCTGAGAGTTTGTGTCAGATCTTGCCACTTAAGCCCCCAATAGCTACCTTCTAATGAAATATATATATACACTGCTTCCTAGACAGAAAGAGAGGAAGAAAGAAAGGAAAAAAGGAAGGGAGGGAGGAGATAGCAATGTAAAAAGGAGGAAAAAACAGCTTTCACCTCATGTTTGAAAATACTTCCCATAGACAAACTCAAACTTGGGTAAACTTTTACAATATGGAGTTTCGAACAACTTCTCTTTATACTTCTTTCATTCCTTTTTTCTTCTCTCTCATTTCATCTCTTTGTACTATCTCCAAATTTTACACTTTTTTTCCTCCCTCCCTTTTCTTTCTCTCCATCCTAATTTTACATGACACTGCTGATGGACACAGAGAGGGGGGGAAATAACAATAAAAAAGTAAGTATTATTTTCAACAGAACATTACAAAACAGTATTTCCAAGCATTGTTAGTTCACCATGCAGGTTCAGTTAGGATTTTAAAGATGATTCGAAGTTATCTCTCCCTTCTGAATCAAATATTAAATGACTAGTAATTTGGAAATAAACATATTTTATTAAATTATTTTTCAGAGAAACCAAGCCATTTATATTTGTTACTACATTCTATTTCCTAACTATGATGCACTGATTTAGAGTACACAGAAAGTTTCTGTAGTTCTCCACTTCTTGCAGGACTAAATCAAAGGACTACTGTTGCCAGAAGGCAATATTGGTCAAGGCAAAAAAATGTGCCTGATGGTGTTTGTGTTCAGACCCTCCCTTTTTCTTTCTTGTAATAAACCTGATCTCCTAGATCCCCTTTTTCCTTTTATTCATTTGATAAATATTTGCTGAACCCTAACTATTTGCCAGGAACCATGGTAGGTGCTATTGGTTAGGCCTTCTCTGACAGCGAAGTTTACACCTATGTGGAGAGGCAGGAATGGAACTGCAATATAATAATTTGATAAGGCCCTTAATGAAAGTAAGAACAGATTGCTATCCTCATTATGCAACTGGGTAGTCAGAGTCTTCTATTTTATTCCTTGGATTTTCCCTGTACTTGCAACCCACCTCTCAGTTCTCCTTGTTAAAACTTAACTGTTGGTTAAGTCCATTTTCCCACAAGGTACACCTCTTGGACAGGTGTCTTGGAAAAACAATCTCACAAATTAACTCACACTGGATATTAAACGAGTAAAACATGTACATCACATCTCTCTTGCATTTTAATAAGTCACTCCATTTGAAAAGAACTGGTTGCTAAATAGTGGGGATTACAAGAACCGTACAGAAAGTTGTTAGGAGAAAAAATTTAGGAAGAACTTCCTCATACACTTCAATCACAACAGTAAGGGGTTAAGTCTTCTACATAAAATTTCCCTTTATATAGCATTGACATTATTATTTTTTAAACAACACAGCATGCTACATACTTGTTCACTTAAGAAATACAATTGAATCTGATTACTACTGTTAGTAGTAGTAGTAGTTACTATTAGAAACTACTGTTACTAAAATAGGGATTATAATTAACAAAGTTGCCCTTATTCTTTGATGTTATTATGAAGGTTTACATCAGATACATAAAAATAACCTAGGATTGTTTTCTAATTACAAATACATGATTCTGCAATAATAGAAAGAAAACAAAATTATATATATTTAAATATATCAAGAAAAACAATTCATGGAATCACAAAATCAAAATTGTACCTATCGAGAAAAACAGGGATTATTTGATATAACATCTATAGGAAAAAATAATTTAATATTTATGAACCTGGGTTTCCTCCCCTGTAAAATGAAGGGCTTAAATCAGAATAAACTCTGTCTGTTTCCAAGCTTGATATATGTGTAATACTTGCATAAATATATCACAATTCTTCTATGACATGAAATTTTATAGATTGTGCAATATCATAATTGAAGAGTCTGCAAAAATAATAGGAACCTCTTTTATATTTGTGTCCCCAAACTAACAAAATGTCTAACCCAAAGTAAGTGGCTTAATAAAATTTAGCTGGATAGATTGAAGATTACATGAATAGAAAAACACATTAATGTAAATGAATGTTGCAAAGTCAGGAGTATATCTAAATATCTAGAGACATTTAAGAGAGATATGGAAGATGCAGGAATTAATATTTTTCCAGATTTCAAGGCTCTATGGAAAGTTTAATAAATAACTAATGTTTAACGGTTGGGAGGCAAGGCAAGAAATTTAGAAATGGAGAAAACTGAAGTAAGTTAAATAAGGTCCATTTTGACTAGGATTATTTATGACAATTTCCCCTCATCCACTTTCTGCATGTTCACTGTACTGTACTTACTGATAATCTATCCCAAATTATTCCTGATAGTTTGAAATCATTTCATCTATAATGTGTAAATGCCTCTTACCCCAACTGCACAAATCCCAGATCTCATCTCACCAAAGTTTTCTGAAAATTAATTGTTTTTCATCTACATCTTTAAAACTAAATTTTCCCACCTGTAGAACAACAATACCTATATTACAGAGCTATTACGATAATCAGATGCACTCAATGGATATCATAATTTCATTTATTTATCTTCCAACCCACGATCACTATCCTTCTACTTGAGGGCACCCCCTCCACTTGTATACTTGATTTTTGTAATTTCCTAAAGTCTCTATGATTTGATCTATCAATCATCACTTCTTTCTCCTTATCTTCAATGTCTTCTCCACTGGCTCTTTACTTTCAGAACATATAAATCACCTTCACTCTAATACAAATCTCCCTTGACCCAGTGCTTCTCTTTAGCAACAGCTCTGCCTCTTCTCACCTCTGTTCACTGATTAAACAAAATAAATTCAAAGGGCGTACTTTTTAAAAAAAGATTTATTTATTTATTTATTTTAGAGAGAGAAAGTGCACACAGGGAGGGGCAGAGGGAGAGGGAGAGAGAAATTTTAGCAAAATCCTCTCTGAGCTCAGCGCACAATGCGGGGCTCCATCTCAGGACCCTGAGATCACAATCTGAGTCAAAACCAGGAGTCCGACACTTACCCAACTGCACTACCTGGTGGCCCCTCAAAGGACTTATTTTTTGATATAAAAAACATATGTGGGTTTTTAAAAAGGAAAATATAGAGACTAAAAAGCAACAATAAGAATAACAAAAAAACAAAACAAAACAACAACAACAAACATCTGTTGTCAAATGTAGGCACTTCTTTCCAGGTTAATATATCGTTACATAGAACTTTACTGGACCTGTCATCTAAAGTTTTGGATCCCAATATTTCCACCTAACAAACATATGTCAATTCTCCTAAAACAATTCATAATCCAATGCAACCCCTATCAGAAGTCCAGTGATATTGAAGGCTGTACAAGAGGGGACAGAGGGAGTTTAATTAAATCATTCTAAAGTTCTTATAGAAGATCAACCAGATAAGAATAGTTAGTAATCTTTTAAAATGAAACATAATAAAAGGAAACTCTCATGAATAGGTTTCAGCTGTATTGTAAAAGCCACAACAATTAAAATAGCATAGTCCCAAAAAGAATACAGAAACTGATAGAACTTAAAAGAAAAAATAGAAAGGCTGGAAATCGAATAGAAGGCATGAAACAAATCCATTTGTAAATTAAGTATTTAGCATATGATAAATAATGCATATCAAACCAATGAGGAAAACAGAGATTTTTCAATTGATGGTGCTGGGACAACTGGTTAAATATTTAGAACAGAGTAAATTTAGAGCCTATCTTGCACTGTATATCAAAATAAAATTCCAGATGGCTTAAAGAGTTATATGTAAACAATGAAACCATAAAAGAACTAGAAGCAAATATAGGAAAATTTTTAATCTAAGTTGGAGAAGGTCTTTCTAAGCATAAAAGCAAAGGCAGAAGCCATAAAGAAAAAATGTAATAGATTTTTTTAAATAGTAGATTTGAACACATAAAACAAAGAAAAGGTCTACACAGCAAAAACAAACGAAATTAAAAGGCAAACAATAAATTCAGGAAAATCATTTGAAACATATGACAGAATACCATGTACCAATTTTTAAATGTTTTATGAAAAATAATTAAGGATATGAGAAACATGACCAGCATATACTATTAAATGAAGAAAGCATTACAAAACAGTATATGCATTATGACCCCAACTTTGTAAAATATTTGTATGTTTGGGTATAATGGCTTCCCCCACACACTATGTTGTTATAATCTCCATAGTTTTACTCTTGCAGTTCCCTCTGACCAAAGAAGTCTTCTCTCTCTCATTTATTCATCTCATATTCATTTTTCAAGGATCATTTCAGACATCTCTTCAGACAACAAGAACTTCTGCCTGAATTATCACAATACAATAGGTGCCCTTTCTTTGCTCATAGTGCAATGTTGCACACCATTAAATTAGTGTCCTATAATACTGATATTGTCTGTTTATATATGTCACTCTATATGACTGAAGTTCCTCAAGAGAAAAAAAAAAAACTATATTCTACTCTCCCTGCATGACTTATGCTTGTGAACATGTAGTTCACATTAAAAAAATTGATTTGAATTATTGTTAAAATCTCTTCTAATATTCCAAAACAGAGCTAATGTCAACAGGAAGCTAAACAGTATAAGAAGGATCAAACAGCATAAGAAGTCTGAAAGAAAAAAAATAGACATAGCTATTTAATGAGAATTCATTCTATACATCTTTCCAAGACATACCAGAAGCTTCCTTCAGGGTACAACTAAATGATTTACACTAGAGAATCCCAGGTATAGATTGATCTTTTCAAAAATCTAAAGACATATATTACTTACAGACTGTGTCCCACAATTTATCACATAAGTTTATTGTTACTTAATTATTTCTCACTTATGAATCTCTTCTTTATCATCATATGTTGAGCTCTGTTATAGGAAGAGGCCATGCCTTATTCTAGTTAAGTATCCTATAATATATTTAGCTAAATAGCTTAGTACTTTAATATCATTGAATATATATTTATTTTATTTATAGCTTTGAATGATTTTATATATATATACATATATATATAAAATATACACACACATGCACTTTCTAATTCTCTAAGATAGGAAGAGTCAACTCCAATTTCTTCCTCTACCTAGTAACATTTAGAATAGTGGATATATACTGAGTATTACAGAAATACTTTCACTTACTGAGTGATATTACCTAATCAGAAGAACAGCTTCAGCTATGCTTACTCCTAGCTGTGCCAGGTCACAAAGCTTTCCTAGTTCTCATGAATTAGAGGAGGTAACGTCACCTCATTTTTCTAGTAAGAATATATGAGAATATTTAAATTAGCTCATCTCTCTACAATAAAAAGAATAATTTTCACTAATAAGTATTCAATAGTAGGTCTTCCTGAGCTAAATCATGAGAAGACGTACTAGTGAGGATTTTTTTTTATTAGTCAAAACACTTTTTTACATATAGCTTAGTATATACAATACCCAAAAATGCACAATCTTATTTACAGCTAATGTCAGTTTACTACCACATTGTCTGATATAGTCCAAAGTTTTCCAATAAGCTATTTGGTCTTCTATAGACTTAAAATCATTAGATTTAAATTATTTAGCGCCAAGGAAGAAAGTTATCTTTTTCTCCTTCTTATGTCTTTGTTTCACAAAACTATTATCAGAGAGGCCATGCAAACAACTAAAAACAAAAAATTATATGGTGTAGTTAATTGAAAAAATGCTTTTGCTGCACACAGAAATTGACACTAAGTGCTGTATTAGCAGGAAATCAGTGATTTTCAATTGACATTGCACAGGAAATCGTTTAGTGTCAATTGATATTAAATGGGCAAAATTGTACTGAATTAGTACAAAATGATTTGGTGGAAAGAAATGTGCTTCCATCAGGTGACTTGGTATTAAGTGGGCTCAAATGTAATACGTTCTAGAGGTCACTAGTCAACAAAAATTAGGGCATGCTATCCAACCCTGAGTACATCAGACTGGTTGCTTTTAACATCCTTATCAAAAGATAAGATAGTGTCATATTATCAGGACAAAATTGTCTTCCTATGAGCTTCAAGGGAAGTGGGAAAATTTAAATTGTTTAAATGAGTTAAACAGCGGTAAGAATCATGACTTCTTGGCCTATTTAGTGGTTCTATTTCTTTAAAAATAACAATATATATGATACATTATAGAATTTTTAGCCTCAAATAAAAGGCAAAATAATAGCATCCATTTTATGTAATATGGTGCAGACTGAATTCTCTCTCTATAAAATGGCCTTGACAGTAAACACATAATAAATTATTGGTTGAATGAGTGATATCATTGGTTATTATGAACAAATCGCTTAAAGGTCCTTAGAGGAACCAACGTTTTTAAATCTGAGTAATGGGGAAAGGAAAAGTGTGTTGATGCAGTAGATATAGAAGGGAGGGGAGAAAGGCAGGAGAAGATATGTTATACAGTCACTACAAAGAGAGCAAAGCACATAAAATATTTTAGATATTTGCTGGGAATAAAAATGGGAATGTTTGAGGTATAAAAAGCTATCATATCACTTGTGTTAGTAATACAAAAAACAATTATGGGGTAATGGCATACACAGAACTCTCTGCTCAACCACAAAAAGTATACATTCTTCTTAAGTGCACATGAGACATTTTCCAGTATAGATCATACATTAGGCCACAAGTTAAGTCTCAATAGATTTTAGAAGACAGATACCATACAGAATATCTTGTCCTCATTCCATGAGGAAAATACAGTCTTTTCAATCAATGGTGCTAGGAAAACTGGATATCCATACACAAAAGAATGAAGTTGGACCCTTATCTAACACCATATACAAAAATTAACTCAAAATGGATCCATGACTTATGGATGCAAGACCTAAAACTATAAAACTCTTAGAAGAAAACATAAGGTAAAATTTCACATTTGGCAGTGATTTCTTGTATAAGACACCAAAAGCAACAAAAGAAAAAGTAGACAAATTGAACTTCATGAAAAAATTTAAAGTTTATGCATCAAAAGTTACAATCAACAGAGTAAAAGAAAGTATTCATAGAATGAGAGAAAATATTTGCAAATTATGTATCTGATAAGGGATTAATATCTAAAATACATAAAGAACACTTAAAACTCACAATAAAAAAAACAACCTGGTTGAAAAATAGGCAAAGGGCTTGAATAGACATTTCTCAAAAGAATATATACAAATGGCTAATAAACACATGAAAAAGATGTTTAACATCATTAATCATTAAGGAAATGCAAATCAAAATGATGAGATACCACCTCACACCCATTAGGACGGCTACAAGAAAGGAACAAAAAGAGAAAAAGGGAGGAAGGAAGGAAGAAAAAGACAGAGAGAAAGAATGAGAAACAAACAAACAAACAAAGATAGATAACAGTGTTGACAAGGCTGTGGAGAAATTAGAACCCCTGTACACTACTGATGGGAAGATAAAATGTTACAACTACTATGGAAAACAGCATAGCAGTTCCTCAAAAAATTAAAAATAGAATTACCATATGATCTGGCAATTCCACTTCTGAGTATATACTAAAAAGAATGTAAAGCCAGATCTCAAAGAGATATTTGTATACTCATGTTCATAGCATCATTATTCACAATAACAAAAAACAAAGAAGTAACCCAAGTGTCTATGGATGGATAAATGGATAAGCAAAATTTGGTATATGCATATAATGTGATATTATTCAGTCTTAAAAAGGAAGGAAATTCTCACATATGCTACAACATGGATGAACCTTGAGGATATTATGCTAAGTGAAATAAGCCAATCACAAAAAGATAAATACTGTATGATTCCCCTTATATAAGGTACTTTAGAGTAGTCAAAATCATACAGACAGAATGTAAAATGGTGGTTTCCAGAAGCTAGAGGGAGAGGGGAATGGGAAGCTATTGCTTAATGGATATAGAGTTACAGTTTTTCAAGATGAAAAGAGTTCTAGAGATGAATGGTGGGTTGGTTGCACAACAATATGTCTGTCACTTAAAAATGGTTAAAATGGCAAATATGTTATAAGTATTTTACCAAAGTTTTTAAAATGGGGAAAAAAATGGTAGCAAAGCTTTGTAACTTTTTACTTGCTATTTCCAAAGGAAAAGAAAATTGTGGGGAACTAAGCATCGCACTGAAGAAATAGTAATGATTTTCTTTTTCTAATTTGGCCTAGAGAATGACAAAAAAAATCCTCTGAAAGAACCCAGAGACCTCACAGAATTTATCATGAAGCACAAAAATAAACAAATAAACAAACAAACAAGAATATTCTGTAGAATTAACAGCACGCAATCCAAAACAAAACTCAGCTTCAGCCCCAAAGGAAGTGTACAAGAAAACCAGTGCATTCAGGATAATCTTAAAGGGATGAGAGTTACTGATTTAGATGGATGACACACAGAGAAATCTGATTGGATAGTAATATAGTTATGATAATTGCTATTCATTGAGCTCTTACTAATGGCAAACACAATGTTCAGCGTTCTTTATAAAATATTAGAATTTTTTCTCTTAACAGCCTGATGAAATCTGATAATTTTAGAAACAAAGATCATGAGGTCAAGAAAACTGACTAAAGTGGTTGTTAAAACTGTATCTGAATCCAAAGTCAAGGATTTTAACTAGGTAAAGAGGACTTTTAGGTAGTAGTTTAAAATAAAAATCTTCTTGCAAGAACACCTGAAGCTAAAGTGTTCTAAAGAACAACTGGAGCTGACCTGCATACTAGCCTTAAGTACTTATATGAATATACTGGACGACTTAATCTGGGGTGAGTAGGGAAGTTTAAGCAGTGATTAATAGATAAGCACAAAAAACACATAGCTGTACCTCAATGTGGCTATTCCTTTAGGTCTTGCTTTGCGTGTTATTTTTTTATTTAAAAATACCCACTAGAAAACATTTCTTCTTTGCCATCTTTTTAAAGATTTTATTTATTTGAGAGAGAGAAAGAGAGAGTGAGAGCGCAGGTGCATGCATGCATGTAAGCAGGAGGAGAGGCAGAAGGTGAGGCGCATAGGCAGAGGGAGAGGGACAAGCAGACTCCATGCTGAATGTGGAGCTGGTCTTAAGGCTCCATCTCATGAGCCTGAGATCATGACCTGAGCCAAAATCAATAAAATGAAGAATCAGAGTTTTAACTAACTCAGCAACCCAGGCACCCCTATTCTTTGTCATTTTAATACAGAGAATTCTATTTTAATTTCTAAACAGCACAAATGAGCCGAAAATTACAATTAAATAATTAATTTAGTTATTCTAACTATAGAAAATTTAGCTATATTCAAGCAGTGAAATTTCTCACATGTGCCACTACCACTTACATAGTCACACATTATCAGGTTATAGTCAAATGTATTTTTTTTAAAAGCAGCTTTTGAGGGTTAAACTTCCAATTTAAAGCCTATGTATGACAATAAATGTCATAGGTTCAAAGACCTACAAGGAAAATTTCTGTAAGCTTTAAGGTTGGTTAACCAGCACATACTAATCCAAGATGCATTTGTTAAGAGCAAGGTGGGTACTACACACCCTGCATTCTGAAGGTGCTCACAAACCGAGTTAACAATCTTCAATAACAAAACTTGCTCCTTGTGTGCATAACCCCATAAATTTCTATAAGAGCAAGTACAACACAAGAAGAAAACTGACTTGGCTCTACAGATTTTACAATAGAAAGTTAAAAAATCACAAATAAATAGATGGAAACACAAGCAGCCAAATGAGTAAATATACTTCACACACTTAGTAAATTATCAAGTATTTAAGAAAGTAATGAAAAAAATAACATACATAATTGTTTAATGGACTAAACTCATCCCAGTGAAGTTTCCTTAATATATTTTTTGCTATGTAAATAATATTTTTCCTTGAATTTTTATTATAAAATCAAAGGTGTGTCTTCCTGAAACAGGTTTATTTCTCTATATAAAGAATTCATCCAACCTTAGAGAAATCACAAATTTCATAAAAATAGATTTTGATAAACTAACACTGTTGTTATATTAAAAGGAAATGTGAAAAAATGTAATTTAAATTAGACAGTAGTTCTAAAATCTACAATACTATCAACATTTGCTTAACATGTCTGCAATATAAATGCAGCAAAATCAAAGGTTTAGCATATTTTCAACAGCTTTTAGCCATTTTATTATATTTATATTTAGTTCACACAATTTTCACCCTTCTAATTTTTTTTCTTTTTTTTGCATTCTCCCTCTTTACTGAAGATCATTGGTTTCTTCTCTGACATCATTGTTAGATAATATCTCAGTGACCTGTTACTGTTTCCTTGGATAGGAAGAGATAGTATCTCCAGTAAGGTCAATATGATTCAACCATGTGATATGGACATTAAAAAAAATCAGATTAAATCTTAAACTGTGCTGGCAGAATAACATTATCTAGAATGAGGGAGATAGCAGTCCCACTCTTGTCAGCAATGGTCAGATGACATGATCAATATCGTGATACAGAATTACCCAGAGTCACTATAATATTCTAAGAAAGGAGACAAGGAAGAGTGCAAGACTAGAATCATGGAATGGTTGAAAGAACCAAGGGTATTGAATGTTACTTCTTACAGGATTGGGGGAATAATTAGAGTAGAACATTTTCAAATGTTTGAAAAATTCATATTAGATTTATTCTGCATGGTATCAAGGGATATACTAAAATAATGGGGTAGATATAGATTTCAATTCAAAGTAAGTAAGAACTTAACATCATAATTGCTCACAGAGACATTGGTGAGTATAAGTGACTGGAGGTGTTTATTCAGAAAGTGGGGAGTTGGACTACATTACCCGTAAGAGCAATTTTTCCATATGATTCAATGATTCTTCTCAAAGCTAAGAACCAAAATATTTAATCTTGCTGAGCTATAGATGTTTTTCTGATGCTGTCTGGATCTGCAGTTATCAATCTACTACTGTTTGATTTTTATTAGCAAAATATTAAAAAATTGTTCTTTCCCCAAGTTAATAAGTAGTTTATACAGCGGTGAATGCTTTTCAAAAGTTGTGATTTTCTCCTACTTCAAGAAATACAGCCTGACAAAGTGCTAAATGACTCACTGACTGAATCACTCAGTCAGTCATTCAACAAATATGTATTCAGAGCCTGATATGTGCCAAAGACTCCAAGGTGGCAGACAAAAAGAGAGAACAAAATAGGGCCTCTGTTTATAATCTATTAGGTTAAGTAGACACACAAAAATCAGTTTATAAAGTACTGATCTTATTCTAGAAGCACGTGCTCCGGAAGCATACTGAAATGGTGTTTAACTTTCCCAGAATATCAGGGAAGACTTTGCAGAGGAGGTAGTATTTGAGCTGGGTTTTACAAGTTTATTAGGATTTCACTGGATAGTAAAGGAAGAGAATGGTACTTTAGGCAGAGGAAGCATTGTGTGCTCTGAGGCATGGAAGTACACAGCATGTTTAAGAGAAATGGCAAAAAATGTGGTAAGGCTAAAATGTAAGATATGGAGTAAGGAGAAAATATAAATAAAATTGACAAAACAGTTTATGGTTAAATACCTTTGGATAATATAAGGATTTGGATTTACCTTGAATGCAAAGGGAAGATATTTCCAGGTAGAAGGGTGACATGACCAGATTTGCATTTTAGAAAATTTATGAGCATCTGTGTGAGAAATTCATTTCCTTCAAATATTAGTTTTTGTTTTGAAACATATTTCAGGGGGAGTTGAGTCCTCCAACTACTGGCACCAGCAAGGGTAAGTTAATAAGTGCCAAATGGCAGCACGGAGCATCCAATTCTTTATAATATCAGTTATTATTTCTGAGCCTGTATTTTGACTTAAATAAGTCCTTTATTTAAAAATTCCATAAATGAGTGAACACTATTTAGACTGATTGGTATGAAGCAGATTACCGTAAAAAGAATAAGCATTTTTGAAGAGTTAAAGACCATGCTGGTGCACAAAAGGAAAAAGGCAGTTAACTCAAGAAAGATAAAAATATCTGGATCAAATTAGAAATACAATCGTGTGCTCAGTGGGCCTCTAAACTTCTCTTGCATAAGTTGCCATTTATTTTGAAGTTATAATAATACATATATGTGTATACCACCTAAAATTTATAAAGCAATTTCATATTACCATCTCTCCTCTCTGCCTTGATCCCCACCATGATCATATGAATAAATACTACTATTCCCATTTTATCAGGAATAAAACTGAGGCTCATAAAAATCAAGTTACTTGCCAAGTTTATATGTTACAATTAATAAATGAGAGTGTCAAAACCAAACTTCTAGTTTGTGATTATAAGTCCAGTCCTCAAGTCATTTTATCATGCTTCACAACTGAAAAGCAGTTGAAAACTATGACATGGGTATTCAAGGAGATGACAGAACCAAATGATTGTATGCAATTCTGTGGAAAAGAGAAAGAGAATGCAAATACTAGAAATTAGATTGCATACTTTTCTGAGAATCATTTTGGAAGAATTTTCATGCCAAAGAAAATGATGATCAATATTTAGGCCCATCAGGGAATTTACTAGAGAATCTCTTTACTTTTTTTTGGGGGGGGGGGTAAGGGGTTGGAGTTGAAAATGTGTTGATGAGATAATTAGCAAACACATAAATGATTTGTAGCTTAGGACCAAAAAAACTTCAAATGACTATAAACTCCTTTTGGAGAAATCAGTTCTCTTTATCCCATGTCATCATACCTTTAAATTTATGTGCAAAAATTTGAATAGTTAACAGTGAACTTGTATATTTAGTAGTGTAGAAGGTCTCCTTCCCTCTATTTCCTATGGGGAAAAACCTATAATAACTCATCCTGGACTGTGAAAATAGAGGGCTCTTTCTTTTCTCAGAGAGTTTATTCCAGCAATAAGAGGTAATTTTTTTGAACATTTGAAAAATGTCCATGAGATCTACACCAGGAAGCTACACCTTTTCCATGCTTTATCACCATACTCCATTTTTGCAACTAAACAAACAAAAAAAAAGTTATGCAAAGAAGAATAGAGAACAATATATTTGATCATAAGTGACCAAGTTAAATCTAACCTTTTGGTTTTAACACAAAAGGAGAAAATAATTAACTGAACACATGTCATTTGAAAAATTTTTATTACCTTCTATCTCCAGAAATTCTGGTTTTCTCAGTTTTTGGCTGCATCTTTCTAGAAATGTACATCCTTTTCCTTACTTCACTCTGAAAATAGTGTTTCTATCCATAAAGTCTCACGTTAACAACATTTCACATCTTGACTTACAAATTTTCTATATCACAATGAATTGGCACATCTTCTATGTGGTAGATTTTAAAACAAGTATTTTAATCTCTGAATGAATTGATAACTTCTTTAAATGAAGTCTAAAAAGGTAGTTGGAACCAGAAAAGAAGAGATCACCAACCACATCGGAATAGTTTTGAGATAATTTTACCGCACATTTTGTCTCTTATTCCTCCTCCATCATTTCTACTGTCCTAAATTCATAAGCCTTACTTTCAGGACTTACTCTCCAAGAGATTTCATCTAATGTAAGACTGAACTTTGACCTGTTGTTGCCAGCCAGGCTGGTTTACCCTCTTTTATTCCCCAGTGAGAAAAAAAAAAATCACTTAATCCATAAAGCTGGTTTTGATTTACAGAGGTAAACAGTCATTTTATTTATAAGTATCACACATACTTTCTCTAAGATTCAGAGCTTAAATGAGAAGTTAAAGCCTAATGTGTTTCAGTCCTATTACCAGGTTAATCTAAAAGGCAAAAATAAACATTAAAATTTTTTTTAATAATTAAAAAGAAACAGCTAAACCAAATGACATTTGTTTGTGGACACTAAGGAGTATTTATTAAAATTGTGAGAAAAATGAAATTACTTTGGTCATTATCTATGTCAGTGATTTCAAATTGCGGCTAACCATAAGAATCACTTGGAACCTTTTAAAACATACTAATACCAGCGCCCCACCCTATACTGATTGAATCTCAATCGGCAGAGCCAAGTTTAAAGCATACCTGGAATAGCATTTTGTTGTTGCTGTTGACTATTTAGCAGTTATTAAGAACACAGCCTGCTTTTAACCTATAAGACTGTCAGTTTCTTCAACCCCAAAATAGGCATAATGATTATATTATGTGGATATGATGAGAGTTAAATGAAATAATGTTTGTAAGGAGCCTAAAACATTGACACAATATGCACTCAAATATTTGTTGGTGCTATTGCTGTTAGAGCTCTTGCTGCTCTGCATGGATATAGGGCCTATCAGTGCAACAGAAGGGACACGGTGTTCCTGTGAATAAGAAGGAAGAATATTCTTCCAGCATCAATCTCAGCAAGCAGTGTGCTATACCAGGAGACGGGGAAAAGCAGCAAATCATATTTGGGCTTCCTCTGATACCTCACTGAAGTATCTTCATGCCACACACAGGATCACCAAAAGCTCTGTGGAACTCAGGGTTCAATTTTCTGGAAGAACTGATCAATCCCATTCATTCAGTCATCTTGAACATTCTCCCTCTATTTCTCTATATCAAATTTCAACTAACCACAAAACATGTAGCATATGATCCTAATAATATATATGAATATATAAAATAAGAATATCTGTTTATATATGCATATATATTTTTCTTTTGCCTATATAATTTTTTATAGCAGCTTAATTTTCTACAAGAAGCACACACCATTATTATTATAAGTAAAACAATTACTGTCATTTGAATTAAATAAATAATATTTATATCCACAAAATAATACAAAGAAATTATACTTTTCAAAAACTAAATTTGTAAACAAATTAACACGAGGGTTTGTATTCTAAAAAAGTTCTGCTTTCTTATCTCAACTAAAAATCATGTTGACTTTTTTTTGAAGATTCTATTTATTCATTTGGGGGAAAGAGAAAGAGTGAGAGAGAGAGCACAAGCAGGGGGAACAGCAGAGGGAGAGGGAGGAGCAGACTCCCCGCTGAGCAGGGAGCCCCATGTGGAGCTCGATCGCAGGACCCTGGGATCATGACCTGAGCCGAAGGCAGATGCTTAACCGACTGAGCCACCCAGGTGCCCCTCATGTTAACTTTAAATTAATAGGTTAAGGCTATTTAAGAATCGATACATACAACCTAATGATGCTACTTGCAATTATAGGAATAGTCTTTATAGACATTATAAGTATTATGAAGAATTATTGCTCCCCTTCATCCATACTTGCCAAGGTAGTTTATGAATTGGCTTTCAAGAGAAACCATTTTGATTCATGTATAACAAAACTTCACCTTGCTATGGGCAAGATTCCCTACTCTATACTCTAACAATGATACTTCCAGTCAACATCACAGCTCAGAAAATCATTACTAAAAACAAACACAAATCTCTATTGTAGAGTATGGGGTTTTAGTGATAAGCAAAACTAAAAGTCATCAAGCACTTCTCCCTCAGATATTCTTGGCACAAATGCCAATAGATGATTTAGACCTTCCAACTTGAAATTTAATTATCTGCTAGCACATACATTAGACAATATCTATTTTCCCCAATGCATTAATATGTTGATGTAATCCAAAATCAAATAATGTGGTTTGATAAAGGAATCTTTTTTTTAAAGATTTTATTTATTTATTCATGAGAGACGGAGAGAGAGAGAAAGAGGCAGAGGGAGAAGCAGGCTCCCAAGGCGCAGGGAGCCTGATGCGGAACTCGATCCCAGGACCCTGGGATCATGACCTGAGCCGAAGGCAGACGCTTAACCATCTGAGCCACCCAGGCGCCTTGATAAAGGAATCTTATCAACAGTTTCTTCTCCTTTGCCTTGAAGCATGTTTGCCACTAACTTTAAGGTTGATTTACCAGGTTTTAAAGAAATCCTGTGCATTACTTGTATCTGTTTTTGCTTTGAGGAGTACAACTCTGAATTAAGCCTCTGTAGTTTTGATCTTTTCACCCTTAGCAACAAAAGTCATCAAGTTTTGTACCAGAAAGCATTAAAAAGGACAAAAAAGTTTCAATAACTTCCTTTGATTATCTGACAAAGTTTGAGAGAGACAACACTAGGAACTAGGAGGAGAGGACTGCTGATACCCATCATTAGGCTTTTCTACTTGTACTTTTAAAGCACTTATATGAAATCATCACACTCGCATGTTCACTTTTACCAGCATATACCAAATATACACTCCATATTGTTCCAGAATATTCACTATATTTATAATATTATGAATTATTTTAAAATTTCACCTGTACTTTTATACATCAATGAACCTATTTTTTTTAAAGATTTTATTTATTTATTTGAGAGAGCGAGAATGAGAGAGAGAGAGAGAGAGCACATGAGAGGGGGGAGGGTCAGAGGGAGAAGCAGACTCCCTGCTGAGCATCAGGGAGCCCAATGCGGGACTCGATCCCGGGGACTCCAGGATCATGACCTGAGCCGAAGGCAGTCGCTTAACCAACTGAGCCACCCAGGCGCCCCTCAATGAACCTATTTTTAACTACTACTACATTTCTGTGAACTGGGAATATAACAGAAAAGTAACAATCTGAAAGTTTTATAAAGACATCTTAGCCAAGATATGTCATATACTGTATCCCATTATTAGGTGAGATAAACTCTTTGCAATATGAATATGTGAACAATATATAATATGTATATGTATGCAAAAGCTTGTGAAAATATAATTTCTTATGTTGTGAAGTGATTGTGAAATGAACATGAACAAATTTATTTCATTGCCTTTTTTTTTTCTCTAAAACTACCGAAATTCATGGGCCCCTTGATAAATTGCCAGGTCCACAGGCAACAAATGAGGGAAACTCTTATGAAAGGACAAAAACTGTAAGTCTGAGTTAGGACAGGTGATGCAGAGAAGACATATCTTTACTGCACATTAAAAAACTAAGTAAGCAATTGAGACACTTTCAATAGCAACCCATTCACATCATAAACAATCCTCCTTGCCTTCATCTGTGACTGAGAAACATGCTTCATCCAAATACTTTGTTAGGAAACACTGAAAGAAAGCACCAGACATAATCACATTCAATGGATCTCTTGAGTAATAAAACTCAGATGCACAGTCTAGTCTAGTCTATATAAAGTGGGCTTCCTTGGTACAGAATGGCTTGTATGGCATCTGAAAAGGATCTTCTCTTGAGCAATAGCTCAAACAAGCAGAATAGAATACCACATCGTAGATATGATTTCAGAAATTTTTTCTTTCCAAATGCTAGTTTTATTTTTACAGCAAACTCATGCATGGATGTACCACTTGAAAATACAAATCCTAATGTAAATTCCCACCTTCTAACAGCCACACACTTCAGTCACAGTACCATGACTTCTTTAAACATACTGCAAAATGGGAGGCCAAGAGGCTATGGTAGTAGAACCAACAGCAAAGAAGATTATAGATAGGAAGTGTAGGTTCTTTCAAAACTCATAGGTACTTTCCTTCTCCCTTGGTATTACTTTTCATCAATTCTTTTCTTCATTTTTTTTCTACTGTAGTATTGATATAATGTTTGAATTGTTAATAAACTTGTTTCTACTCACTAACAGGACACTGTAAAAGTTTCTGCTTTTGGGAACACAAGACTTTTCTGTCCCACATATGGATGTTCTATAGATAGGTAGTGGAAAAATATAACATGGAGAAGCTCCCTCCTACTCTTCTCCTGCTGAGTTTGCTTATATGTATTGCAACCAAAATTGCCTTAGAAAGAAATGTACTCAAGAGTACAGACTATAACTTATGTCCCTACTTATTAAATTCTGAGGGTTTGGGGCGCCTGGGAGGCTTAGTCACTGGGTGTCTGCCTTCGGCTTGGGTCATGGTCCCGGGGTCCTGGGATCTAGCCCTGCATTGGGCTCCCTACTTGGCAGGGAGCCTGCTTCTGCCTCTCCCACTCCCCTGCTTGTGTTCCTTCTCTCACTGTGTCTCTGTCAAATAAATGGATAGAATCTTTAAAAAAAAAAATTCTGAGGGTTTTCTGATATAAAGTTGGAAGTACTCTATTTTACAGGGAACACTCAGAAAAACAGAGAGTATGAAAAAAAAAAGGAAAAGAATATGGACCTATGTCAGAATGTTGTCACAATTTACTCAACACAAACAGATCATGATTTAATTGGAGGTAAATAGCTTGCTCTCATATGTAGGTTTACCTTACATATGATGGAATTGGATGTTTACAACTCTTGTTGCCTGTGCAGTTATCTGGAATTGTGGCAATTCCCTGATCCCAGAGATAACAGTGTTAGGAGTTAGTTGGACAGTTAGGTAGTCAGGGCCAGAGTCCCCAACAAGAAGATATAAAGTAGGGACAGCTACATCAAAACAGCACTAGCAGCCTGTTTTACAGCTTAGACAAGACGACAATAGCATCCTGTCTAGCACCCTCTGCAGAAGTCACTTCAGCAAAACATCCCGAGACAAAAAATATTAACCATAAAACATTGGTCACTATCACAAGTTAAGGCAGTTAGTCTCCAAATGTCAGCCCAAAAGACTATCAGCACCTGAACAATAACCCGATTGGTGGACGGGTGCGTGATCAAAGCCCTGATTGGCACGCCTTAGCAGCCAATCCACAAGGGGCCCACACTCAAGATGCTAGGATAGTTCCACAAAAGAGCTCTTAAGAACCCCTAGATTTAAACGCCAAAACGGCAACCCTCTCAAGTCCCATCACTTTCTGGGGAGCTTTGTACTATCACTCAATAAACTTTACCTTGCTGCCCACTACTCTTCATCTGGTCTACCTCTTCATTCTTCGAAGCGGCATGCGGAAAAACCTCACATACTGAGGGGATAGAAATCCTATAACATTGCGATCATGATATTGGAATAAACAAAACAAATCATTATTAATAGCTGATGAAATTTTCGATATCAAATACTAATTCTCTTTTTACTTGAAGTATATCTACACACGCAAGATAAATCTATTATTTTTATTTGGACCCAATTAGTCTTTTTTTTTTTAAGATTTTATTTATTTATTCATGAGACAGAGAGAGAGAGAGGCAGAGGGAGAAGCAGGCTCCTCACTGAGCAGGGAGCCCGATGCGGGACTCAATCCCAGGACGCTGGGATCATGACCTGAGCCGAAGGCAGATGCTTAACCATCTGAGCCACCCAGACACCCTCGACCCAATTAGTCTTTATTCCTGAATTAATTTGGCTAAAAGAAAAAGTCCCCAACACAAGCATGTCCATTCTGAGACCATCTCAAGTTCTGTTATCTTTTTATTTTATTTTTCAAAATTATGCAACCAGATTTATTAAATGGACACAAGTCAATGAGAGTTGATACAGGGAACAGTTTCTTGCCCACCTCCCCTCCCCATTGCCTTCAATAATATGAAGCTCTTATTCTTTATTTTTCCATCTCCTGTTTTTCCTGGGTCTTTTCTAGGATCAGTGATGGAGGTAGGTAGGCAAATAGAAGGAAAGGGGAAAATCCTTTTGCTTATCTGGGTGCTGCTTATTCAGCTCTGAGTCCTTAATGATGTCCATGTATGACATGCTTACTTTTATCTTTCTCATTGTAAGCTGCTCTTCTGGATTCTTTAGAGGACTTTCATTGAGGACCTCTCTGCTTAATTATTCTTTGATACCCTCTGAGCTCCTGCTCCTGGAGGTTGACCCCACAAAACCTGGTACTGAATCAGCCCTTAGAATTTTTTTTTACTTAAGTATAATTAACATACAGTGTTATATTAGTTTCAGGTGTACAATATAATGATTCAATAATTCTATACATTACTCATCATGATAAGTATACTCCTAATCCCCTTATCTATTTCACCCTACTTAATATGGTTTAAATCCTTTGCCAAAGTCAGGGACTTGGGTTCATATGATTTATATATTGATAAATAATAATGATAATTGTAATAATATCCCAACAGAAGTGTCTGCTATTTCAGGTAAAATAAATAATCTTGGCTGAATTAAACCAAATGTTGAGATGATTATTACTGTGTACATTTCAAAGCAGCCATAAGCTTCACAAAATGAATCAAACTCAACAACTGTTACTATCACAGAGTTTAAGTATTAAGGACTACTGTGAAAGGTCATTCATCAGTCTTTGCTCACACACACAGGAAGTAAAACCAATAATCTGTCCTTTGTTTATAAAGATGTGACTATTTTTAAATTTTTATTTACATTTTAATTGAGCATTTCTTAAACGCTTGTCTTAAAATAGTAATTTTGGATGAGCTACAAAAGAGTATATATTAAAGATTTCTATCTAAAAAGGGATTTATAGTAATCCATGCATGTTCTAGCTTACTTCTATAACTTCATCTTTCACATGTTCACACACTCTCACCTGCAAACTTCACTCCAGCCACATTGAAGTCTGTACACCAATGGACCTGTCACACACTGTTTTTTTGTTTTTTTGTTTTTAATTTCCAAGCTTTTGAACAAGCTATTTCTTCTTCCTACAATACCCTTAACACTTCCCCCTCTGGCTAATATCTACTCACCTTTTCAGTGCCATTTTGCCCATCATGCCCTAGAGGAAGCCTTTCCTGGCTTGGGTTAGGTGCCCATCCTATATGCCTCAATACCTCTCTGTAGTAATTTGCTTCAATAGCAATTATTGTACAGTTTTGAAAATATCTGATGACCTACCTGTCTCTCCCTCTATACTATATGTTATCTGAGGACAGGGAGAATTTGGTGATTACTTTTATACCTCTAGCAACTGGACAATTAGGAAGTATTGACTAAATATGGTAAATATCAGGATACAAGGCAAACTGTTTACTCAATGTTATTTCTCAGAAGACAGGTTCCGTATTATCAAACACATTCCCAATTACTTTATTTTATTTATTTTTTTTAAAGATTTTATTTATTTATTTGAGAGAGAGGAGAATGAGAGACAGAGAGCACGAGAGGGAAGAGGGTCAGAGGGAGAAGCAGACTCCCCGCCGAGCAGGGAGCCCGATGTGGGACTCGATCCCGGGACTCCAGGACCATGACCTGAGCCAAAGGCAGCCGCCTAACCAACTGAGCCACCCAGGCGCCCGCCAATTACTTTATTTTAAACAACAAAGTACTATTTGGGAAAGATGTATTAACTAGAAATGACCTCAATCAGTATTAGTTTTGGATGGTCTTACAGGTCATTCTGATAGAATAGTTAAAAATGGAGACAAAAAAATTAATGCATGTTTAGTGTTTCTTCCGGGCAATTTAATTCACAATTATATTAGATGTCAATGTAAATAAGACTTTGAAACATCACTTAGAAAAGCAAAGAATTATATTGTTATGTCATAGAGGTCATGATATACACTTGAGGGACAGTGTTAAAAAGAATTCCCTGGGGTTATGCAAATGGCATTTGTGTGCTTATGATGACATTTTAAACGATAGCATTAAACCTGGATTTAAAATATGCTATAACTAAATTAAACTTAAGTAAAACCAAAGACAGACTTAAGAAAACTTTGAAAAAGATGCTAATTTTAAAAATGTATGTGAAGAATCTGAACAAAACTTCTGTAAAATTAGAATTGAAAAAATAATAGTATATCATTTTATGTAACATTATTTTTAATTATACATGTATATGTTACTAAATTACCAAGATAGTAAGTAAACATTTATCTATTGCATCCAAAATTCCCCCCAAAGTTTTTTTTTTCCATGATAAAAGAACCCACTGACTTACAATCAGATATCTTATTTGGGGGTATCTATGGAATTTGACAAATAAATGATTAAATGAGTGAATGAACTAAGCTCTCTTCCATACTCTCTTAGAAATCAAAATTTGCATTACATTATCAAACAATTTATAATACATTTTACAAATTAAGATAACTTGGGAATATGTGTATTTACATGATTGATCCTCTACATCTCACAATCATTTCTTGAATTTTATTTCACCTTCTATAATCCCTGCCATAAATATTCAAGCACATACCGTATCACAAATATAGGCTAATTGGCATATAAATTTAGGGAACTTTTCAACAAAATTTTTACGTATGGATGCTAGTTCTGATTAAAGGCTATGATCAATATGTCAACTAATATGGACATATGGCTAGAATATTACTATATGCAGTTTTATCTACAGGAAAGAGTAACACTAGAAAGGTGGTAATAAAATGAAAGCTACTACAAAATTCAATTAAAACAGAAAGCTGAAGTCAATCCAAAACCATAGGAAGACAAATATTTTGTTAACATGTTTATACATGGTTTATCTGCTTATTTATTGGATGAAAGAGGTGTTCATGTTCTTTATAGATTTTGGATATTAACCCTTTATCAGATTTGTCATTTGCAAGTATCTTCTCCCATTCCATAGGCTGCCTTTTAGTTTTACTGATTGCTCCCCTTGCCTCTGGAGGCATGTGTAGTAAGAAGGTGCTCTGGCCAATGTCAAACAGGTTGCTGCTTGTGTCCTCCTCTAGGATTTTGATGGTTTCCTATCTCACATTTAGATTTTTCATCCATTTTGAATTTATTTGTGTGTATGATGTCAGAAAGTGGTCCAGTTTCATTCTTTTGCTAGAGCTGTCCAGTTTTCCAACACTATTTGTTGAAGAGACTGTCTTTTTTCCATTGGATATTCTTCCCTGCTTTGTCAAAGATTAGCTGACCATATAGTTGTGGGTCCATTTCTGGGTTTTCTATTCTGTTTCATTGATCTATGTGTCTGTTTTTGTGCCAGTACCATACTGTCTTAATCACTAAAGCTTTGTCATATAGCTTGAAGTCTGGAATTGTGATGCCTCCAGCTTTGCTTTTCTTTTTCAAGATTGCTTTGGCTATTTGGGGTCTTTTGTGGTTCTATACAAATTTGAGGATTGTTTGTTCTAGCTCTGTGAAAAATGCTGTTGTTATTTTGATAGGGATTGCATTAAATGTGTAGATTGCTTTGGTTAATAGAGACATTTTAACAATATTTGTTCTTCCAACCCATGAGCAGGGAATGTTTTTCCATTTCTTTGTGTCATAAGTATTTTATAGTTTTCAGAGTACTTTACCAGTTTGGTTGGGTTTATTCCTAGCTTTCTTACGGGTTTTGGTGCAATTGTAAATGGGATTAATTTCTTGATTTATCTTTCTGCTCCTTCATTATTGGTGTGTAGAAATGCCACAGATTTCTGTATGTTGATTTTGTATCTTGCTACTTGACTGAATTCATGTATCAGTTCTAGCAATTTTTTGGTGGAGTCTTTAGGTTTTCTACAGAATATCACGTCATCAGCAAACAGTGTAAGTTTGACTTCTTCCTTGTCAATTTGGATGACGTTTATTTCTTTTTGTTGTCTGCTTGGTGGGGCTAGGACTTCCAGTGCTATGTTAAGTAACAGTGGTGAGAGTGGACATCCCTGTCTTGTCCCTGAACATAGAGGAAAAGCTCTCGGTTTTTCCCCATTGAAGATTATATTAGCTGTGGGTCTTTTGTATATGGGCCATATGTGGGCCTTTATGATGTTAAGGTATGTTCTCTTTATCCCTACTTTGTTGAGGGTTTTTATCAAGAATGGATTCTGTACTTTGTCAAATGCTTTTTCTGTATCTATTGGGATGATCATATGGTTCTTATCCTTTTTTATTAATGTGGTTATCACATTGATTGATTTGCAAATATTGAACCACCCTTGCAACCCAGTAACAGATCTCACCTGATCATGGTGAATGATTCTTTTAATGTACTGTTGGATCTGACTTGTTAGTATCTGTTGAGAATTTTTGCATCCATGCTCATCAGGGATACTGGCCTGTAATTATCTTTTTTTAATAGGGTCTTTGTCTAGTTTTTGAATCAAGGTAATGCTGACATAGAATGAGTTTGGTAGTTTTCCTTCCCTTTCTATTTTCTGGAACAGTTTGAGAAGAACAGGTGTTAACTCTTCTTTAAATGTTTGGTAGAATTTCCCTGTGAAGCCATATGGCCCTGGACTTTTGTTCACTGGGAGATTTTTGATTACTGATTCAATTTCTTTGCTGGTTATTTGTTCAAGTATTCTATTTCTTCCTGTTTCAGTTTGGTAGTTTATATGTTTCTAGGAATTTATCCATTCTTTCCAGATTGGCCAATTTGTTGGCATATAATTTTTTCACAATATTCTCCTATAATTGTTTGTATTTCTGTGGTGTTCGTTGTGATCTCTCCTATCTCATTCACGGTTTTATTTGTTTGGGTCCTTTCTCTATTTGATAAGTCTGGCTAAGGGTTTATCAATTTTATTAATTTTTCAAAGAACCAGCTCCTTGTTTCACTGATCTGTTCTACTGGGTTTGTTTGTTTGCCTCTATATCATTTATTTATGCTCTAATCTTTATTATTTCCCTTCTTCTGTTGGCTTTAGGCCTCATTTGTTGTTCTTTTTCTAGCTCCTTTTGGTATAAGGTTAGGTTGTGTATTTGATATTTTTCTTGCTTTTGAGGTAGGCCTATATTGCTATATATTTCCCTCTTATGACTGCTTTTGCTGCATCCTAAAAGTTTTGGGCCATCATGTTTTCATTTTCATTTGTTTCCATGTTTTTTTTTTTTTATTTCTTCTTTAATTTCCTGGCTGACCCATTCATTCCTTAGTTAAGGATGTAAATTTTTTCTTGTGCTTGACTTCAAGTTTCAGAGCATTGTGGTCAGAAAATACTCATGGTATGATCTCAATCTTTTTGTACCTGTTGAGGCCTGATTTTTGACCTGTGTATGATCTATTCTAGAGAATGTCCCATGTGCCCTCGAAAAGAATGTGTATCCTGCTGCTTTAGGATGAAATGTTCTGAATATATCTATTAAGTCCATCCAGTTCAGTGTGTCATTCAAAGCCATTGTTTCCTTGTTGATTTTCCGCTTAGATGATCTGTCCATTGATATAAGTGGGGTATTAAAGTCCCTTACTATTATTGTATTATTATCAATGATTTCCCTTCTGTTTGTTATTGTTTTACATATTTGGGTGCTCCCAAGTTGGGAGAACAAATGTTTACAACTGTTAAATTTTCTTGTTCGATAGACCCCCTTATTATGATATAGTGCCCTTCTTCATCTCTTATTACAGTCTTTGGTTTAAAATCTAGTTTGTCTGATATAAGTATTGCTACTCCAGCTTTCTTTTGATGTCCATTACCCTTGCTTTCAATCTGCAGCTGTCTTTAGGTCTAAAATGAGTCTCTTGGAGGCAAGCATATAGATAGATATTATTTTTTTTTTTATCCATTTTGACATATGTCTTTTGACTGGAGCATTTCGTCCATTTACATTCAGAGTGATTATTGATAGATATGAATTTAGTGCCATTTTATTACTTGTTTTGTTGTTGTTTCTGGAGATTTTCTCTGTTCCTTTCTAGTCTTTGTCACTTTTGTTCTTTCTTTACCCCTCAGAGTCCCCTTTAATATTTCTTGCAGGGCTGATTTAGTGGTCACAAACTCCTTTAGTTTTTTGGGGTTTTTTGTTTTTTGTTTTGGTTTTGGTTTTGGTTTTTTGTCTGGGAAATCTTTCTCTCTCCTTCTATTCTGAATGATAGCCTTGCTGGATAGAGTATTCTTGGCTGCATATTTTTCCCATTCAGTACATTGAATATATCATGCCATTCTCTTCTTGCCTGCCAAGTTTCTGTGGATAGATCTGCTGCTACCCTTATTTGTCTTCCCTTGTAAGTTAGGGACTTCTTTTGTCTTGCTGCTTTTAGAATTTTTTCTTTATCTCTATATTTTGCAAATTTAACTGCGATATGTCTTGGTGTTGGCCTGCTTTTGTTGATTTTGATGGGAGTTCTCTGTGCCTCCTGGATTTGGATGTCTGTTTCCTTCCCCAGATTAGGGAAGTTTTCAGCTATAATTTGCTTAAATAAACCTTCTGCCCCTTTTTCTCTCTTCTTCTTCTTCTGTGAGTCCTATTATTTGAATATTATTATGCTTCCTGGAGTCACTGAGTTCCCTAAGTCTACATTCTAATATTTTTCCTTCCCTCTTCTTTTCAGCTTCATTATTTTCCATAATTTTATCTTCTATATCACTTATTCATTGTCATTAAATCCAGTTGGTTCTGAATCTCGGTTATTGCAATTTTCATTTCGGCTTGACTAGTATTTAGGTCCCTTATCTCTGCAGTAAGGGTCTCCCTGATGTCCTCCATGATTTTCTCAAGCCCAGCTATCCTTATGATTGTTGCTTTAAATTCTGGATCAGGCATATTACTTATATCTGTTTCAATTAGGTCCCTGGCCATAACCTTTTCTTATTCTTTCTTTTCCTCTGTCTTGGTATTTTGTCTAAGTTTCTGTCTTCTTCTGTGTGTTAGGAAAGCCTATTAAGCTTCCTGTTCCTGAGAGTAATGGCTTTATGTACTGTTCAGGGCCTGGTGCTTTAGGAAGTGTCTCTGGTGTATGCTCTGTGCATTCTGCTGCTGTGTTCTGGCTGCTCTTTTCCTCAGGTAAGTCCTCTGCAGTTTCTCCTTTCCTGCAGTGGCAGTGTTTGGACCTTGGCCAGAATGTGGTGAGTTTTAACTAGGTGTGCTCTGGTCTGCTGTTAAAAGAGACCTGTTGCCATTTCCAGGAGAGCTGAAGCCTTGCAGAACTCTAGGGTCAGTAGACATGGTGCCTGCAGAGGAGGGGGGATGTTTGTGTTGGTCTTTTGGGGAGGGGCCTAGTGCACTGGTTCTAAGGCACACTTGCCCCAGAAAAGAAGCACCAGCAGAGTGCAGGGGGGCCAGGCTTGGTGTAAGCAGTTTAGGCTGCCACTGTTGGTGCTGTGCTGCTTACTGAAGTTAGTTTATGCTAAGGGGTGGGGGAAGGAAATGGGGCCTGCTGGCTCTTTTGTCCCCAGAGAGGCAATGCCACCTCTCCCAGGTGCACTCCAAGAAAGAGGAAACTTCTCTCCCAGTGCATCCCAGGGGATCCTCAGATCATGCTACCTGCCCCAGCCTATCTGCCCTCCTCCACAGGAACACTGCAGTGCCCTCAGGGCTCCACACCAGCCATGCCATGGACCTCCAAAACCAGTCTTTGAGCCCTGATGGTTGTAAAAACTCTCAAAAATCAGCCCCTGTCATTTTCCCAGTCAATGGCTTTGGGAAAGTGTTTTCCTTGTGCAATCCCCTGTGTGCTTCTCTCTCTCTGTCTCTCGTACACACCTCTCTGCAACGAGGGCTCCCTCTCTGCAACACTTGCAATCCGTTTCTCCCCCAAACCAAGCCTCCACACCTTCTAACTTCTATGATGTGGCCTCTTCTCTCCCTCTAGTTGTGCAGTTTGTTCTGTCAGTCCTCAAATTGATTTCTTGGGTATTCAGAATGATTTGATATTTATCTAGCTGTGTTTGAGGGACAAGGCAAGCTTATTACTACTCTACCATCTCAGCCCTTCCCACCTTTCTATTTCTAAATTAATTGTGTTCTGTATAAACTATATTTGTATGATTTCAATCATTTAAAATTTATTGAGACTTGCTTTAAGGCCTAGAATATGATCATCTTGGTGAATGTTCCATGGGTACTTCAAAAGAATGTGTATTTTGCTACTGCAGGATATAAAATTCTATAAATGGTGATTTAAATCAAATTGGTTGATAATGTTATTTAAGTCTTCTACATCTTTACTGGTTTTTTTCTATATTTATTCTATCAATTACTGAGAAGTGTGTTTAAATCTCCAAGTATAATTATCCATTTTTTCTCTCATTTTTATTAGTTTTTTGCTTCCCTTATTTTGAAGCTGTTATTAGATGCATGCATTTTTAAGATATGTATATCCTCTTTATCTATGGCAATATTCTTTGTCCTGAAGTGTACTTTGTTCTGTTTTTAATATAGTTACTCTAGCTTTCTTATGATTAATGTTTGCTTGGTTTCCCCATCCTTTCATTTTTAATCTATCTCTGTTTTTCTATTTATATAGTAATCTTATAAACAGCATATAGTTGGCTATTTTTTATCTAGTCTATCTGTCTTTTTTTTTAAGATTTTATTTTATTTATTTGAGAGAGAGAGAATGACAGAGAGCACAAGAGGGAAGAGGGTCAGAGGGAGAGGAAGACCCCCTGCTGAGCGGGGAGCCCGATGTGGGACTCGATCCGGGAACTCCAGGATCATGACCTGAGCCGGAGGCAGTCGCTTAACCAACTGAGCCACCCAGGCGCCCCTATCTCTGTCTTTTAATTGAACTGTTTAAAGCATTTAATGATATTTAATTGACATGGGTGAATTGATTAATTCACTTCAGAATTTTGCTAGAGATAAAGTTAACTCTGTAGGTTACAGAATTCATCTTTATTTTAAGATTTTACACATTTGCTTATATCTGGTATTTTATACCTTCCAACTCTCCAAATGTGATCATATCTAGAGCTCATGAATTTCAGTGGAAAAAGCATAGCCTTTGGAGAAAAACTCCTTAGGTTTGGATTCCAGGTGCTTTGATGGATAGCTATGAGTTGAAAAATTTATTTAATTTCAGTTAACAACATCTATAAATGGAGATAATAGTGTCTTCCTGGGTACAGTGAGTAGTAAATGAGAAGTAATAAAAAGATATGACCTAATGTCTACTATTCAAAGTAGTAGTGGCTACTTCCCAGGATCACTATAAGGATCTAGTGAAAATATGTTGACAACACTTTGAAAAACACATTATATAAATGTGCAGGGTGCTTTTTTTCCCCCAAAATTATGGTTAGTACTATCATTCTGGAATAGAATTTGCCAAACCCTATGGACTTTGATTTTAAATTTGCCAAAATAGCCTCTTAGTAACCAATTCAATCATTAATTTCCATTTCCTTCTTCCATTTTGAAGATTTTTCCTCAGCAGAAAAAAATATAAACAAAGTAAATTTCATCAATTCTTCCTTCTCTGTATCACCTCTTAAAATTATGCCATATTCTTCCAAGCAATGGCCTTATCTATTTAGTATGAGGTGACTTTTCCTATCCCTTATAAAATGTTATGATTCTAAAAGAATAAATTAAGAGTATTGTGGACAAACAGAAAAAAGCTGAAAAAAATGAAACAGATTTTCACAAATAGCAGAAAATGCTTAATTAGGATAACCTAAATGATCAATAATTATAATGAACACTAAAAGATATTTATGATGGAAATATTTCAGTTTACTTATATCTGAGTACCTACTGAACTGGTTTTAGGCTATAAACAGTCCCTTCTACCAACCACTACACAAAAACTAAATAATACGTACTCTATGCCACAAAAAGGGATCTATCTATATCTCTATCTATCTATTCCCATGTCTATTAATTGACCAGAAAGTACTTTCTGACCCTGAACTTAGACTGATCATAATACAGAAGCTGTCACTAAGTGTTCAGTTCACATACATATACTCCAAACTGGTCCAACAACTTCTATTATGCCAGTTACCAGCATTGCCAGCCCCTTTGCCCTTCACTGTCTGGAGAATGTCCATCAGAAACAGGGAAGCAGAGCAAGCTGCCACAATGCACCATTGATGTTTGAGCAAGGCTGCCCATGCAGCTGTAACAACAGGGCAACTCTTCAAAGTGTCAGCATTGAAACTTAGAATTCTTCCTCCCATACAACCATCAATGAAAACCTTTATAACCTATAATCAATTGTAAAATAAATCTTTGAGAGAAATCATGTTCTTTCTTCATTTCTTCTCTCTTCCTTCTCCTCTCAACACCAAATGTCCTTGGTTCAAAAAAAAAAATTCAAGGAGAAATTCCCTTTTTCTACCTCAGTCTCCGTTTCTAGCCTCTCTTATGTTCTAAAAATTCTTTCAAGAAGGTTTAAGGATGTCTACTAAACCCTTTTGTTTACAAGACATGTTCTGGGGGGTTTTGTTTGTTTATTGTTGGGTTTTGTTGTTGGAGTTTTTTATTTAAAAACTTCAAAAGGCACTTGATATTTTGAGCACACTCATTGGATTTTTGGCAAAGCATGTTTTGATTATTGAAAGATAATCTAAATTCTGAGCTGCATGCACTGAATCACATAACCTCCATATTTTTGTAAACCACAGCAAAAGTGATTTTATATTAGCTATAGATGAATAGGTAATGAGTCAGCGAACAGTTAAAAGCATTCCATGAGAATGCATGAACTAACCATGTGAAGTTTTGGATAGGAAAAAATCTTAAGCATTTAGACTACTTGGAATGAGGGGATGTTATTCTTTGTTTAACATATAAAGTATATTTAATTTGCCTTATACAGCTATATCTACCCAATCAAATGGAAGTCTACCCATGGTGTTTCTACTTTTCCTTAGCCTTCAGTAACACTGACTGTCTTTTATTTGGAACATATACTTAAGGTCTGAGAATTGTAGCAATAACCTTAAGATTTCCCACCATAACTTTCACCATGCAAAGAGTATGTGTACCTTGTAGGGATAAGGGGAAACCCCTCCAAATAATAGCTATTCTCAAGAAACAGAATGGCCAAGTATCAGCAACACCAGGTATAAATTATTTAGTTCCTCCAGATAACTAAAATATGTATACTTCATCAAGAGTTACTCTTCTATATGAAAAAATCAAAACTCAAAATGCTTCTATTCCTAATCTTCTAAATTTTAAAATTATAATTTCTCATTGTTTCCAAAGTATACATCTATATAGTTTACTAAATAGCACCACAAGATTTAAAAAGAAAAATGGCAGCCCATATCCCAACCTTTGAGATTCCCCATCAAAATTATTTCTACTGTTTATCTCTTTATCTCTAAATAATATAATTATATTCTTAATTTTTATTTGTAAATTGTAGATAATCTATTACTTTCCTATCATAAAAGATAAAGACTTAGCTCTCTTATAACACCCACTTTCTTTCCTTTCATCCTCCCAATATTCAGCCAGTTAGTATATTTTTAATATATGTCCTTCCTTGAGTAACAATGTATCCTTCCTACAGTTAGTATTGCCACTTTGACCACATTCCAAGCCTCTACAACAGAAATGTTAAGCCCATCTGAATATAGTTCACACCCTTAAAATGAAGCATCCTGTCAATTCTAATTCTTCCTTCTGAACATATCCATTTCTGGAGTTTCTCATATTCCTGCCCAACTAAGGACTGGTTACTCTTAAGACTAATGCACAGCTGTTGTCCAGGAAATTCCCTTGACCTTTCTAAACTCATTATCATCACCTATTTCCTCAATCCTCTGTCTTCCTCTTTCCTTCCCAGTTTCTCCTCATTTGGATGTAGCACACCCTACAAAAGATTCCTGAGAAAGCAACAATGGAAGGTAAAGTTTGAGATCAGTTGTCTAAAAATGTCTTTTTCCTGCCCTCACCCTGATTAATAGTTTGACTAGCTATAGAATTACAAGTTAAAAGTGATTTTCCCTCAGAATTTTAAAGCCACATCTGCCAGCTTTGAATGTAGCAATTAAAACATCAGATACTAGTCTCATTCTTAAGCCAAAGTGTAAGGTCTATATTTTTTAACTACAAGGTTCTATTATATATATATTGCTGGTAGTCTAAAATTTCCAGTTATGGACGTTGATATAGATTTGCTTTACATTTTTATGGGCACCCAGCAGACTCTCTCAAACTAGAAACTGTCCTTCAATTCTGAAAATTTTTAGAATATAATTTTATGACAATTCCTTCCCTATAATTTTCTTTGCTCTCCCCTGTTTTCTGGAACTATTAATCAGATTGGGGCTTGTTATATTATTTGTCTGATTTTGTTTTTTCTCTCCATTTTCCATTTATCTCATTTTTTGTTCTACTCTCAGGAAAATTCGATCCTTCTATTAAAGTTATTTCATCAGTATTATAAGAATGCTTATTCTCTGATTATTCCTTTTTTTATCATCCTGTCATGTTTCATGGAAGTACTATATTCCCTATCTCTCTGAGCACAGTAATTATAATTTATTTTTACTTCAGCTATTGTCTTCCAATTCTTGAGCTAGTTCTGGACCATGAACTGGCTTGTTTTCTCCTTGGCATAACACTCTCCAGGCACCTGTATTTAGCTTTCTCAGTTCTACTAATTCCTCCATCCCCTTTATATCTTCCAAAAATTGTGTCTCTTTAAGTTGCTTCCTCTTCCTTATGCTGGTGAATTCATTTCTTTTAGTCTTTTATTTTTTAGTCTATTATTTATAATTTTAGTTCCTTACTAGAAGGGAACAAGAAAAAACATGTGTTCAAGCACCCGCTTTCACTGGAAGTTGTTTGTTAAAGTTTCCAGAGATGGTAATCCTATAGGTGTAGTCATGTTATTCATAGGATCATAAAATCATAGGATTTTCACTGTTAAAAAGCTTTTCAGAGATCATCTGATTCAACCCTCTATTAGAGGTGAGAAAATGGAAACTCAAAAAAGTTAAGTAGTTTGTACAAGGTAATACTTGAACTTGCCTTCATTTCCATATTGCCTCCTCACATAAAGAACTCTTTAAAGTAGCTGTTCCCTGAGGACTCCCAGACACATCATAAGGTTAAAACATTTGAACGGGCGAGTCTAGCTTTTGGGTATCAGAATGGGGGAAAGCTGTCATTAAGGAAAATCTGGCAAACAATGATTCTAAAAATAAATATCAGATTCTAAACTTTCTATTTTCCATTAGAATTCCCTAATCAATACTCTCCCATGAAGTTCACTCTCCTTAGCCTGCTTCACCATGGTAGACTTACCATAATTTTTACTCTTTCAGGTCACAGGATCACACCATGATTTCTCAAAACAAAGTAAATTTATGTTTGAAACTCCACTAAATTAATCCTTCCTTATCTCCTGATAAGGAAGATATCTCCTTATCACCTTCTCCCTGACCTCAGAATGGCCAGCAACCTGTTTCTCCTAAAAAATCCTTTCCTCCATGAATAGCACTACCCAGGTCCTCAAGCAAAAATCTTGAGAGTCACCCTAAATTTCTCTTTTTCCTTAACAGCACCCACCTCCAATCTAGGCAGTCCCCAAATTCCACCTTCTAAAAATCAATTCCACTTTTTAAAAATCTCTGGAATCCATCCTTCTTGATGTTCCTCACAACTTCATAGCTACTTTCATAGCTGTTTCAGTTGAGGCCCTCACTGTACTTCATCCTGATTACTGTTAATTATCTCGTCTCCAGACTCTAGTCCCTTCTCTTTACCTGAAAATTTTTTTTTTCTCAACAGAACTAAGATTTCATTTCCTCACTTAAAACCCTTTAGTGAATCCTACCTCATTTCTAGCTCCTTAGCATGGCATATATAAGATGAAGATACTTTATGGTAGGCACCTGCATATCTCTCCACCTTCATCTCCTGTGGCTCTTAACCTTGCATTTTATAGAACTAGAAACCAGGTAGAAACCAAAAGGCTTCTGTTGGGTTTTCTATTCACACTGGATTTGCACTACTAAATGTCAATTGTCCTTTCCCATCTCCTCTCCCAAATAAAGAAGGAATCAGATGAAAGGAAAGAGGGTGATATGATTAAACATCAGTATTAAATCTATAAAAAGTATTTGATAAAGTTCTGTTTACCATAATATTTTATATTTATAATATTTTGTTAACTTTTAGGAATTATAATCTGTATAAAGGTATTAGCATTACGTTAAATTCAGTATACAGAACACTAAAGATGCAAATTAAAAATCTGATCATAACAACAGTATTTAGACCTTTTGGATATAAAATAGTTAAGGGACCAACATATTATTATGGTAAAGGCCAAATTTAAGAATGTTTTATATAAAAACCACTAGACTATAAATGTCAGTAGGCAGGGACCATGTCTTAATCATCTTTGCTATCCCTACTGTGCTACATACAATCCTCAACATAATAGGTACCCAGTGAAAGAATGAATGAATGAATGCCTATAAATGAATGATTAAATAAAATTATAGATATCAGGCCAACAAACTCAGGTAGCAATAGCTTATCTGCTATTTGATAAGCCAAATAATTAAATGGAATTTAATAGCTGATCAACTTAGTCAAATGTTATGAATATGTATTTTTAAATGTATATATATCCAGCAGATCTTTACAAAAGACATCAATCTGATCTTTATTTGAACATCTGTCCAATCATTCAATAGATAACAAAGCAAAAAATTTCAACATAACAAAAAAATATAAATTTGAAAAACAAGTAAAAGAAGGATGTTCCCATTGCTAATATTCTTACTTTAGATTGTCCTCCCTACATCTCTACAATACAGAAAAATGAGAACTTAGCTAGAATTTTGTTCAAGTTACTGACTTTCATATTTCATGCCATTTGCAAGGATATCCAAACTTCCTTCTAAACAAAATAGAAATAGCACCACTGTATATGTGCATAAGCCTAATTTTACATTTCTTCTACCATATCAACTTCATGTTCCATGATATTCTGACCACTATTATTCACTAATATCAACTTGCTTACCTACCTCAATTTTAGTGTCACAGGAAATCACTGCTAATGAGGTATTAACCCATCACCTGGGGTTTAGCAAAGCATCCCAAGTCAGTTACAGAAATACCTTAATCCACAACCTAAAATTTAAACTCTCAAGGGGCTGGTCACCAGGGATATGAGTCAAGAACAGAGCACTCTGAACATACCCAAACTGAGATTGACTCTTTTCTCTGCCTGGAAAGGTGCTTGGCAAGGGGTTCTGACTATCATGCTGACTGACAGGAATTTCATGTGAAGAAAGAAATTCTCTTGAATTCTATCTCCTTAAAAATATCTTGTATAGCCAGAGGGTATAATGGGTAGGTCCTCACTGCACAGAAGCCTGAATACCTAGCCTATTGTACTTTGGTATAAACATTGCCATTTTCTGGGATACTGCCTACTTTTTATAAGTTCTACTACTCTCTTCATGTAAAATAACTATATGGAAATAACATAGCTAGGAAAAAAGTGGGCGAAATTTAAATCAACAAACTAAGGAATAAAAGTGTAGGTTAGAAAGAGGGATACAACCTAAGGAACATCAGGAATAGCATGGAGGACATTAGGAGAAGGAAGGGAAAATGAAGGGTGGAAATTGGAGGGGGAGATGAACCATGAGAGACTATGGACTCTGAGAAACAAACAGGGTTTTAGAGGGGAGGGGTGGGGGATGGGTTAGCCTGGTGATGGGTATTAAGGAGGGCACGTACTGCATGGAGCACTGGGTGTTATACGAAAACAATGGATAGTGGATCACCACATCAAAAACTAATGATGTATAGTATGGTAACTAACATAACATAATAAACTTAAAAAAAGAAAAAAAAAGAAAAGAAAGAGGGATACAAGTTAACAAATGATTACATAAGGAAGAGCAAAAAATATATATCTGAATATACACTTCAGGGCAAAAGGCTGAGGACAGCTGAAACTGAAAGGACATATAATAATTGAAATGAAGGCACAGGAAAGAAAGAGTAGAGAAGAAATTTGAATAATATTCATGGGTAGGAAAATGTATGTTGTATGAGCTGAGGTAATCCCAATGTTATGATGGGCTATGAAGTAGAAAAACAATATTCATTTTAATCAAAAGCATTATGACAGGTAAGGATGGACTACCATGTGAAAACCAAATAGACCTAATTCTATGATAGCCATTGAAAGTGACCAATGGTGATATTTGTACTATTTTAAAACACAAAAGGGTACTTAATAACTTTAGATCATACCACTCAAAATTTTTTCAACTTTGGAAAATGTCTTAAATTCCACTTTGCTTTTTTGCTTTATTTTTAAAGATTATGGAAGTGCTACATAAATCACTAATAACAATATTAATAATAAATGGCTGATAATGTATTCACTCTAATGGCACTGGAATCACTATAATATCCAAACCAAGGGGGAAACAATCAGCAGTGTTGGTGTTGTCTCTGACCCTGAAGCACGAGCTTCTTTCAAAAAAGGAGCACATTCTTAGGTAGAAAAATAGGATGTAAAATGATACGAAAATGTGTGTGCCAGCATTCAGAAAGAACACAGGTAAAAGCTTAATTCTCCTCTAAATAGCAATTTCTAAATGTGGATTCAATAATGAAAACCTATAACCTATCAGTTAGCAGAAACATTTAAGAATTGTGGGCATAGAGTAGGGTGCAACTGTTGCAGTTAGCATTTGACCACCACACAACTACTCAAGTTCAACTAACAGGTTTTTTGTCACTCTTTTTTTTTTCCTTTTCCTTTGTTTGCTATTTACAATTATGAGAGGACTGCAATCATGAAGCTTAGTGTTCATTTCAGTGAGAAATGCCTGGGCTAGATCTAGGTTCTGCACGGGTAGGTACTGTGTACGCATTCCACGCCACTCCACCAATACACGTTAAACTCTCCTTTTAATGGTCTTCAGCTGAGACTACACCTAGCCCTTTCACTTACATAGTTTCTGGTCTCTCCTGAGAACAGCTACAGTCAAATTTCCTCTTCCCATAAATCCTAAAAAAAATGGTGCAATGGAAGTAGGAAATGAGTAGTTTTGCTGCTAACTCAAACAGAATTATTATGTCTTGCTACTAAAATATTCCAATCACTGGCAGGAGTGATCCAGAAATTATGTGTTCAATACAAGTATACCTGAGCCCTACAGCAGATAATCTCAGATGATGATGATGATGAAGACAGACAACTTTTTTAGTACTTGTGACCAGCACTGTTCTAGGTGCTATGCATGTATTATTCATTTAATCCTCACACACTCCAAAAAATCCTTGTTAGGTAAAATTATTTTTATCTTCATTTTACACAAGACACTGAGACACAGAAAGAAGCTGGTTAAAGCAATTTTAACGTATTTAGTTTATTTAAAGGTAAAACATAAAGCTTTATACCTGTAAAGTTCAAACCTTTTGATGAAGGACCAAGGGCTGTCACTGACTCCTGGTCTGCTAAGTCACATTATTCTTCTTGCTTAAACTGTACCACATCGTATCACCTATTTAAAATCAGTGAGAGTTTAAAGGTTTTGGATTCCTTAAAGTCACTGAGAGATTAAAGGGACTGGCAAAGCAAATTCAGTGCAAGATCCTTCCAGATTTTTTACATTCGTCCCCTACCCCCAACCTGGGCAATCTTACACAGTTACTTACACACCTATTTAGATTGTAGTGTTTTAGTGATTCAACTTTAAAATGTCTTTCCAAAGCATTCAACTTAGGTTTCTTAAAATCAACAATGCTTTATACTTTTTTTACTCCTATTTCATCAGTCTGCATAATTAAATTACAATTGCACATTCAACAGGCATAAACAAAATTGAAAACAAACACAAATGACTCTAGGTAAGCATACCAGCAAGTAAACAGATAAACAAAATACACCATTTTTCAGAGAGTATCCTATTCGTTTGAAGCAGGGATTGGCTAAGATGGCTTCTATTATATTCGTACCTTCCCTAAATGCAAACAATACTATTTAATAGGTATATGGGTATATTAGATTTCTGGCAGAATGGATTTGCAATTGAAAAATACAATTAAATCTGATAGAGGAGTTCACAATAACACCAAAATTCTATACTAGAAAGGTAACGCATTCCTTCTTATCTTTCTTAATTAGAAATCCTAGAAGACTCCTTCACTGATAAAACTAGGGTGACAAATTGTATCCCAAATTCAATTAACTACAAGGAAGCCCCTTCCCAAAGCATGAACATACACACTCACACACACAAAAACTTGTAATCAATGAAGAAATTTGACTTTTAAGAAAGAAACCTCCCTACTAGAGGAAAAATTCTGAATTTAAAGTTCAGGTTCAGCCAGTTACCACTTATTTGATATGGGTTTAGTCACTTCACCTCCCTGAGCTACAGTATCTTTAACGGAAAATGGAGATCCATCCACCCCACAGAACTATGGTCAGAATTATATAAATAAAATATATGACAACACTCTGCAGACTATCAATCATCATATACATATAAATAATTACTACTGGAAATCCTAGTTTGTATTTTGGACACAGAACTTCAGAGTCAGGGGAGGTCATTTCACAAATGACGAGGCTGAGAGCCAAAAACCTAAATTACTTTCCTACTTACAGTGGCATGGATGACAGAGCAGAAATAGAGAATTCTTGATTAACCAGGAAAAGAATATCAGAGGCATGGGAGTGGGATCCATTGGAGATTCAAGGAAACCAAAGTGCCCAGAATGAACTAATGCTGCAGTGTAGACTATGAACAGAGATAAATATTTAAAGGCTTAGCAGTTTCATACAATAAGTCCTGGCAGTGACTTTGGTGAAGATATTAGGAGAGAGATTAACAACAACAACAACAAAAAGTTGCACTCTACCAATCACACTATTATTTCATCTTATATAACAAAATATTGATGGCTTGTCAAACTAAAGAAAATAGGGAATTTAAGATAATTCCCTTATTTATGTTATTCCTTTCTACTGGTCAGAATAATTAACCAAAGGTTAGGAAGTTAAGACAACAATAGGATGGATGTCAGTGAAGTTCAAATACTTTAATTGGACTTCTTCGGGTACAGTTTGTTTCCCTTTCTCTCTGGCCATTAATCCAGCAGAGGAAAGTGATCTAACACAGCACCGTGGCACGAAGGGATGGACCCTGGAGCCTGTCTCTCTATGATGACTGTTCTTGTGCATCCAGACTGCCTATTGAAACTAACAATGCCTGCTGCTGCCGCCGAAGAGGATCATCCAAACTCTGAAAATGAAACACATCACACAAAGGGATGAAAGAATTCTTATTCCACAGGGCTTAGCTTGCAGCTGGTCATGCATGCCAGAGGGATGTGCCATGAGGATGAGAAAGAAGCTTCCAAAGAGAATGGCTAGGGCAGCCAGTTGAACATTTTGAAATACTTAGGGAACTATTCTTTTGAAACTTAGGCAAATAACTAGATTTTTTTTATAGCTGAACTTGAGAGTCAGGGTTTTTTAATCTCCGCAATTCACTTAGGTGTGAATATTCTTGCAAGCAAAAGAAACAGAGAATTTCTAATTGCTTATACATTTGGGGAGTTCCCCACTCATAGTAAGAGACCATTCTACATACTGTTTTCCCCCCTCTGGGCTATAGCTTCATGTTACTTTGGAGTTTAACACTGTTCGCAGGAATAGGTGTTGGGTTTTTCTGCAAGTGACGCAAGTATATTGAATAGTATGTTTGTTATACAAAATAGAACAGTGGTTAAGACTTTGAGGTCAGATCAGTGGTGACACTGATGCAGCACTCATTACATGGCATCAAAGTCCCGTGGGCTCTAACAGAGTAAAAAGGTATTACAAATAGAGTTAAAAGTTATAAGAACACTTCCCTATGGCCACCATTGCTCCTGGACTCTCAACTGGCTGCAGCAAGGCATAATGCTGTTTTTCAGGTACCCTGGCCATCACTGTCTAATGGAGTACCAAGAGCAGTATCTATGCTTTGGAAATTTCGACAAGCCACTGTGAGGCATCAGCCTTCTTTTATTCTCTGATAAACTTACACTGTCAAAAACACAAACATTTGCCCTCCCTTCCCGGCCCTTTTCCACTCCAGTTCCAAAAAGCTCATCTTCCTCTGTTTACTGGATAAAAGTGAGAAATGCCTTTCATCATACATAACAGTACACATATCAGACTTCGTGATCCATTTTCACCTGCTATACCACTGAATCTAAATAATTACACTGTACCTAGATGTGTTGCCTTATGAAAGTTACTTAATCTAATTTAGCCTTTGATTCTTCATTGATAAAATGTAAATAATATCTGCCTTATGAAATTTTTGTGAAGAATAAGATAATATTTACCTCATAGTTCATTTACCAGCACAAAGGGTGATACAATAAATAATAGTCATTGTCTGTACCATTCTCTATAACAGGAGTAAGAAATAGTTCACATCAGAAACTAAAATGAGAAATGGAATATAATATTAAAAATATTCCCCTACCTTGTCAGGACGCTATTGTTGATTTGAACATTGTATCATTTTTCTTAGGTTAAATCATCCTTCTTAAGAAGCATTATTTCCTTAAAGGATTATGCCAAAGTGAATAGAACTCATTGGAAGAAATGTTTCCTTCCACATATTCAACCCATTAGTTCTAACTAATGTCCTTCAGACCACTGTAAACATGTTCTTGTTATAAGTGTCTTAACTTTTCAAAAAGCTACTATTATATTGTATACATAAATGTTGGCACTGGAGGGTTTCCATAATTGTTTTAATGTTTCTTGTTCCACCACCACCACCACCCCCCCGCCACTTCTACCACTGCTTCCACACTCTCACTAGCTCTTCTAACTTCTCTCAAAGGGAGAGATAAGAAGTGGTACTACAAAATCAAAGTTAAAACATATTTGAGAAAAATTAATTCTCACTCTAAGTCATTCTACACATACTATCCCACTCAACTGCACAAAATGAACTTTTAGCCCTAAGTTCATTACCAACAACATATTCTGAAGACAAGAAGAAACAATCTTTCAGAAAAAGAAAACTAACAGGGAAAGATATTTCATTCCACAGAAAAGGGATTATGGGCGCCTGGGTGGCTCAGTCGGTGAAGCATCTGCCTTCAGCTCAGGTCATGATCCCAGGACCCTGGGATCGAGTTCTGCATTGGGTTCCCTGCTCTGCAGGGAGTCTGCTTCTCCCTCTGCCCCTCCTCCCGCACATTCTCTCACTCTCTCTCTCAAATAAAATCTTAAAAAAAAACAAAGAAAAGGGAGTATAATGAAGAAAAATGTATATAAAGAAAGATAATGATATTTGTAGTATAATAGAAAATTATCCCTACATAAGAAAATAAAACTTATAATCCATTTTCCCTTAAGAATTATAAAATATCCTAAATTCAGGCTCTATTCTAGTAAAAAACTAAAACAGAATTTAGATAAACCCTTCCCATTAATTACTTCTTTACATTGTGAAATTTTGTTCGCAAATTTTTACAATAAAATCCTTTAATTAGGCGCCAAAGAAGACAAAATCACCTAATATTTCATTCTAAAGGAACTGATTTATGAAAATAAGTCATTTTTCTCACCACTCCTTTTAGCAGCACCCATCCAAACAACCCCCAAATCCTGCCAATGCTCTTTCTTTTCCATTGTTACTGCTTAAAATCCTAAGTAATCTAATTACTTTCAACCTCTAACCTTTTTCATCCATCTTTATGCTTCTAGAGTTATGTTCTTTAAAAAACAAACAAACAAAAACGTAAAGGCTCAAGGAATTTCCCTCACCTTAAAAATCCTGAGTGGTTTATTACTGAATAAAATCCAAACTCTAGTGTAGTACTCAAAGTCTTTCACAGTATGGCACAAAACTACAAACTGGAGTAATTAAATTCAAAGTAAAAAAAATATCCATTAACTGCCTGCTATGTGCCAGACTCCAAAGAGTAGTGGGTTGGTAGTGGAGATAAAGATGAACCAGACGTAGTACCTATGCTCAAAGAAGCCAGTGTGATGAGGATGCAGATAAGCAAGCTAAAAACTGTAATGCAGTGCACTGAGTACAGAACAAGGTAACCAACTGCAGGGTGCTAACACAATTAGATGAAAGGTCCCAAACTCAAGGAGGAGAAAAGTGGAAGTAATATGTGGTCTTCCGCTTCTGAAAATGATGAAGTAACAGAAACAGGACTTAGTCTCCTGCCACAAACTACTAAAAACTAGACAAAATAATGGTTTACAGACATTGGATAATGGGCATCACATGCCAAGGTCAGCCCTATAACTGCTGTTGCTTACTGCCTAGACAGAGTTACCAGACTACATCTCAGAACAAGAGAACATGAACAGAGCCTGCTTTGTCCAGGGCCACACTGTTAACACGTGGCGCTGGGCTCCAGAAATGAGTCTTTCTGATTGCAAAGTCCCAGAGGTTCTACTTTTTATTTCTCTACCACTTTTAAATCTTTGCTTAGACCATTTGTTCAACCTAGAAATCAACTTACCCCTACCCTTCCATTCTTCCTTGCCCTACAGAAATCATGCTTCAAGGTTTCAAACATTACTTCATCTAATAAAGCTCCTCTAATTCCATTCCCCCAGCCATAGTGAAAATTACTATTATCAGCTTCTACAATACTGCATTACTTCGTTTTTATTGTTTTACAGCATTTTTTTATTCTGTTCTATGTAATAATAATGTTAACCAACGTTATTGAGCGCTTATGTTATTGCTCTACATTCTGTGCCTGTATCCAATCATTGAATCCTCAGGACAATCCTAAACAGTAGGTACTATTTTCAGCCTCATTTTGTAGGTAAAGAAACTGAAACACAGATAGGCTAACTAACTTGCCTAAAGTTACACAAATAGTGTCAGAACAGGGATTCAAACCAAATAATCTGGCTCCAAAATCCTTGCACATAACCTCGTTGTTTCCTGTCTGAACTGCCTACTAGACTCCTTGAATAGGGACAGTTCATGTAACTAATCTTGCAATTTGTATATCTCACACTACCCAGAACAATGTTTTATACTGAATACATATTCTATGTTATTTTCCATATGAATGAACGAACAAAGGAGCTCTATGGGGCTGTGGAGGAGTAATTATACTGAGTGCTAAGCCAGAACTTAGAAAACTCTAACCTATGGACAAAATGTACCTATAATTCTTTGAGAAAAATCATTCTTCATCCTTGCAGCTCCTCAGAAATTTCATCCACAAGCAATGATAGCTTTTGCATCTTCCAGCTATGGAGTTCTTACTTCCACCTTAGCTAATTTCAACATTGAAAAATTGTATAAAATATGTTATTTTATGTTTAGTTTTAATGACCATTATGAGACATGTTTCCTACATTTATTCTAAGCATAGAACAACACTTCTACTAAGATTATATCTAGTTGGAAAATATGTATGTGGGGGTGAGAGTGAAGAGCCAGCCAAGGTAATAATAAAATAAAAATAACAAAAACTACTACCATATTCAAACACTTACCATGAGCCAGGCACCTGCCTGATCATCATTATTAACAGCATTATAATGCCGGTGCATTATCTCATTTAACACTCAGAACAACCATGAGGTAGGAATAAAATGAGCCCTGAAATTCTGGCATTTCGTTTTTTAGCAATAGATTGTGTCAGATGAATTAAGAGTGTATTTGCTAAGTTAGTATCCATTTTATTAAATTACAGTAGATGCTGAGAGGTCATGAGACAATTACAATGAACTACATTTTTATCAATTATTATTTCATCAACTTCATAACAAGTGTTATAATGGGCTGGCAAACACTATTATTCTGCTTACATCAATAATATATGTTCCATATTTACTCCACAAAAGTTCATTCAGAAGTTAGTGCATTGTTTACTAAGTAATGTTGCCAGGTTCTTGAGGTAGAACATAATGGTTACATGACTTTAAATTGATGCTCACATCCACTTAGGTAGCTAATAAGTGCTAGAATGCATGTACTCCATGAATTGGTTTGAATAATCACTCTAGATGATCAAGAAGTTTCCTCCACTTATTCTCCAAGGCTAAAGAGTCTTGCATGCAATAATCATAATTAAAGCAGAAGTAATGGAAATATACGTGCACAGCTATAAAATACCCTAACCTCAGAATTAATCTTTGGTTCCTAAGTGTCTTAAATCACCCAGGTTTATCAGAAAGTTTAAGGTTTTTTTTTTCATTTCCTTAATTCACCCCATTCTTATAGTAAAAACTGATGATAAACTTTTAATAATCCAACATATTAACCATTCTTGAATAATAATAATATGTTATATTACACTATAACATACCACATTACATTATGTTATTAATGGATAGCAGTAATAGAGTACCTACTATATGTTTGGCAAAACAGGTGCTTTACTATATGATCTCGTTTAGTTTCCAACAGTCTGGGGGTTTGGGGTTTTCTTACCTGTGCTCTATAGAGAGTAAAAAGGTTCCGAATAACTTGTCCATAGTCTCATAGACATTGTTCTAGAAGCAGGGCTCAAACCCACCTCAGGCTAATAAATAATAAGAGATTTTTGCAAAGTGGGAGTTTGCAAAAGTAACATGCAAAAATCAATAGCCTTCCTATACAGAAACAAAAAGTCACTTAGAAAATATTATGGAAGAGAAAACTCAATTTAGGATGGCAAGTTTGTAAAAAAAAAAAAAAGTAATAACCAGTTAAATAAATGCATAGAACACCAAGGAACAAACTTAGCAACAAATGTTTAAGACCTCTATAAGGAGAAAAAGTACAACACTTTTGAGACACAAAAGCTACTGAACAAATGGAAAGAAAAAGCAGGTTCTTGAGTAAGAGGACTCAACCTCATAAAGATATTAATTGTCCCTATGTTAATTCATGAATTTATCATAATTCCAATAAAAATACCATCAAGATTCCTCCCCTCCCCCGGGGCCTGCTACCTGATTATAAAATTCATCTGGAATAACAAGAAAGCAAGAAAGTCAGGAAAGCCCTGAAAAAGAAGTGTGCTGATGGGGGTGAGGAAGGAGGCTAACACTTCAGATATTAACATATAATCTAAAACCTCTATAATTAAAATAATGTAATCATGGCATATGAATAGACAGACTCATGGCACAGAACAGAAAATCTAAAAATATGTATGACTGCATAGGAAAATTTCCAATAGGAAACCATGCAAGTACCAGAAGCAAGTTTCAATGAATTCCTTTACAAACTGCAAGTGGGCAAAATTTGTAGTAAAATTATGTCTCAATGACATAAGTCCCAACAAAGTCAAGTAAATATTATTAATGGCAAATGCCTCTCTTGGTCAGATGATCATCATTCTTGTGGACTGTATGAAAAGCAAAATCCACCACACCTCTGAGAATCACAGAAATTGCAGAATTGTTCAGTACAATAAATGCTAATACCTTCTCTTTCTTCATCATCATTTTTAAACCCCAGCAGAAAGATTGTATTAATACAACCAAAACCTGGGAGAAAGAACCTAAACCACATCTGTTGGATTTAGTTGGAAATAAAGTGCGCTACCTGATATCCCAATTCATATCCAAGACTTTCTGGATTTCAGCACTATACTTACTTTTAAAAGGGATTACAATCTGAATATCTTAACCCACTATTTACATGAACAAATGTATAAGTAATTTCTATGTGCTACAGGGTAAGGGCCCTTAATAGATATTTAGATTTATCCTATAATTAAAAATAATAATAATGCAAATGTATGCCAAAGCTCTGTAAACAATATCTTCAAAAAATTTGTTGTGGAGAAGGACCCCTGGTGTCCAGCTGGATTCAAGCCAGTCTATAGTGCGGCTGTTGATGCATAGCATTTGAGTCCATGATGAGACGGCAGCATCTTTGCTTACTTTGGGATATTTTCTTCACTATCAAAGATGTCAATTCCCTAAAATTCATAAAGATGACACTCAGGAAGAAATATCTTGGTTGTTTTACATTTTTCCCAACAAACATTTCAAGAAGTATAACAGATTCTTTGGACACCAAATACGCCATGACTGACTGGTAGGAATGTATCTCAGACACAATAGTTACGGTGTCTGATTGGTATCTCTGGAACATATAGATAACACCTACATTTATAAAAATGAGTTCTATCTCCACAACTAGTTTCTGAAAAAGCTTTTTAAAAAACAACATAAAAAATGGTACATTGGCAAAAGACATGATCACAGCCTCGCTGTACACTAACATTGCCTTGCAAATGAAAACCTGCAGTATTCCTTATGATCAGGGTTTCACCCATTTATTTGGTTAATCATTCAAATGGCTAAACAGACCTCTAATTTGAAAATAAAAACCAATTGATGCAATCACAAACAAGTTCTAAAATTGCGGTTTATAAAAATTGAAATCTTGTTCTAAGCCAAAACACACACACAGTTACCTTTTCCTAATCAGAGCATTCATTTCTCCTCATTATGATCTCACAAGCACATTAAAATCTTATTAACATTAATTACTTCTGAGCGCCTATGCATGAGCAGTGACAGTCGTGAGCATGCGTGTGTCTGGATCATATCTACGTTTATATACCTTGCTGCACTTTGCTTATAAAACATGTGAAAATATTTCTGCTAACACCAATTAGCTAATTTCACACACACACAGATAGTAAACTGCTGTCTCACTGCAGAGACTACCAGAGACCCATAAACATATGGACAAACGGACAAGAAAGAAAACAGAAACACCTCTTGAATGTGAGAAATAAAACACCTTATACTTGAACCTTAATTCTTGAGGTACAAACAAGTTGAAAGAACAAAAATAACAACAACAACAAAAATCATTAAAAATTTACAAACAAAGCATCTTATTTTCTACCCAGATGGAGTCAATGATAAAAATGATAGACACAAAGAAAAACTGGCAAGCAAAAAGCAGCTGACACAGGAGAGATAGAAAGACAAAGATAAACAAAGAGAAGGAAGGGAAAGTGTCCTCCTTTACATGTGTACACATGCACACACACACACACACTGACACATCTGCTGCATAATTATCCTTAATTTGAACAAAAACAATATAAACTTTATGCTGACCATAAGGTAAGAATAATAGCACACCACATCTCAAAATCAAACAAGTCTATCTACACAGCAAATAAAACTCCTGCTCAACCCAAATGATTTATGAATTCTACTTATAGCAAGAACGTTATATATAAGAGCCATGCATCCTTACAACAGAAATTCAGTGTAAGTGCAGAAAAGTAGGCAATTATAGCCCCAAAACTACATGTAATCCTTATCTCTTTTCTTCACACTCTCAACATGCAACTATTTTACCATTCACACATACATTCCACCAAATTGTTCTTCTTTCCCCCATCATCCGTACTTTAGTAGGAATTTTCATAAGAATTAACCATTGATCATTACAGCCACATTTTCTTGTGGATTCATGTGTCTATCTTCTCTTCACAGCCTACAGTTTATATAAATCAAAAGACCTATGAAATACCATTGTATCTATGTCCACACATTCTATCTTGAGTCTTTCTGCCATCTTTAATTTCTTTGTTACTACTGAGCACTATACCAACACTGTATCATTTTCCCAAAGAAAATATTTCAAAATCCCTATGGAAAACAGCAGGCATTGGACAAAAAAAAAAAAAAAAAAATTCACGTTTAGTTCCATAATGACTTTTTCAGAACATGGACCACTACATCAAAAATAAGTAAATAAATAAATAAACAAACAAACAACATTTAACTTCATTGGGTCACAATACCTATGTTTGTAGGAAAAGAAAAATAATATAACTTAATCCTAAGAGTATTTTAACAATTGATTATACTCATTAAATGATTTTTAGAATGTTTCACTAAGGGGCGCCTGGGTGGCTCAGTTGTTAAGCATCTGCCTTTGGCTCAGGTCATGATCCCAGAGTCCTGGGATCGAGCCCCATGTTGGGCTCCCTGCTCAGCGGGAAGCCTGCTTCTCCCTCTCCCACTCCCTCTCCCCCGCTTGTGTTCCCTCTCTGGCTGTCTCTCTGTCAAATAAATAAATAAAATCTTAGAAAAAAAAAAGAATGTTTCACTAAGAATGAAATAGAGAGAGAATAGGAGATGTTCAACCATCCAGCATAATTAATGCTCAAATCAATTTAAGCAGGTATAACTCATTCTAAAATTCCAATGTTCTACCTATTGTCTAGCAGCCTCATTGGTCTATTATGGGCGCCAATGACATATAGCAATATAAGTGTGCACTCTAAAGGTATGCTATGTAACAAAGGTCTAAGTGCATAACAGAGAAGAAATGGTAGAGAGTAGATTTTTGAATCTTTATGAAACAGTATTTAAAATATATGACATTGGTATCAATATAAAGTTTAAATGGTGGCCAAGAATACTAAATTTTATTTTAATTTAATGTTTTATTTAATTTATTTTAATTTAATGTTATTCAACATGTTCATAACTCAGAACAAAATTTAGTGGACATTCTCTGGGAAACTTAAAACATGCTAATATAAACATCATTAGCAAATGCAGTGTTACTTTTTTTTTAGATCAACTAGAGGATAATAAAATAAGGCTGAATACAGTAAAATGGTATTTAAAGATGAACAAGTTATTTCAAGTAATTACCAACTTGCCATAACAACTTAAAATAAAATAAAATTATCATCCCTATGAAGTTTACATAGACTTTATATATGTCAATAGCCATTGTTACATACTATTTATGACTTGTAAATATTCTGACTTACCAGATTTATCAAACAGAATCAAGTGTGCCCTTTACAAGAAAGTCTAGAGAACCGAGAAAACAAAAAATTGATACCTAACAATCTAGTGGTTGCCTATCAGAACACAAGAAAACTCTATGCTTTAAAAATATATTCATTTTTAATTAGTAAACACTTAAATATTTGTTTATAGGTCATTGATAACAGAATCTGGGAATCAAAGTCTTAGCAATCACTGCCAAATGAAGATCAATTTGATTTTATTTTTATATCTCTAAATTTACACATCACTAGAAAAATATAAGATATATCCAAAAAATCAATTTACATTGACATTTTCAAGAAAATATTGTATTAAGATAGACCCCTAATGATCAGAAAAGTATGGAAAAAGAGGAGACAGCAAAGAAATAATTTTGAGTAGACACCAAAAAAACCCACATGCTATAGTATCAGTCCGCATATTGCAGATAGCTTTACAATGATCAATTGACATATGACTATGGCAGAACTAGCAAAAAGTGCAAAAATAGGTTGAGACTTAGAACCCATCTTCCCTTTCATAAATACCACATCACAAACTGCAAAGATTAGGCAGCCAAATTTCAACATCAAAGGTATACTTGGCATTTGAACCAGATCTAAGAATTATGGCCTTTGTGTTCCAGTAAAAGCTAATAAGCTAAGATTTACTTAACTCTTTCCTGTTGGTTTTGTTTTGTTTTGTTTTCTTGAGCTTCTCAAGGATTACTGAATTGAAGACTACATATGAAAAAGATAGTTCATCATTTCCAAAAAAGATATTCATCCAGATTGCCCTCCAATCCGTGAAATCTGAGATGCCTAAGGAGTCTTCTTTGTGAAAGCCTTACAAATATATCCAAAGATGGTGAGTCCCATATGGCTCTGATAAATGAAACCCGTTATTGTGAATTTCAAGCTCTTCTTTAAAACAAAACACTACTGGGTGAATTTGGTGCTCATGAAATAAAGCACTAATTGCGTGGCCTAACAACACTCTGAATCCTCTCCCTAGCAGACATTTTAAGTTGTGCCAAATTGGTTTTGGGATGTGAACAAATATCCTGGAGCCAGACTCTCACATGCACGCACTACTCCCTGGAAGTAAGTTGGACACTCTTGGAAATTGCATTAACTCTTTCAGGCCACCAGGGACCCTAACTATCACTAAAAGAAAGGCCTGTTTTAAGAGGAAAACAAGTCATTCAGTCTAAAGTTAAACCCAAGTAAATGGTGAAATAGCAAAAACTGATTTGGGGCCATTTTGACACTAATGTATCCATAGATATTAGATAGCCCCTACACCCCAATGGATGCTTATTCAAATGTATCCAGAAAATCTTATTCCTCTTTTCCTATGTGTGCATAATTTCCAAGACATTAATAAGAGTTGTGTGCATTCAGGAGAGGAGAATTCATTTTAAGCTTAATATGCCACATTTGCCTCAGGCACAGTGATAAGAAACTTTTGTTTCTTTGGTAACCACTTTCACCTTATTAGAACAGAAAACTTCTTGACTTTGTGTCTCACCACATGAAATATAATTTCCACACTATAATTTTTTCTATGGTCTTTCCATCCTGGTTCAGAAGGATGACTACAAATCTGGAACTGCATATTTAAATGGCAATTAATCTTTTCCCATCTCCCTCTCACTCGAATTTAGGATTAATAAAAATAATTTCTTTAAAAAATTAAAAGCACCTACATGTAAAAATAATATTTATAACTTCCAGCTGCTTGCTTGCTTGCTTGCTTGCTTGCTTTCTTTCTTTCTTTCTTCTTTTTTTTTCCTACTCTTAATTTGTTCAGAAGCAAAGTAATTTCTTAGGAACAAGTTATTATATTTTTGAGGAATTTTAATTAAGCATTTTATTTGCAATATGCTGAAAACAGCATTTCCCCTTTTAGCTCACTGATAAATATCCTGGGTTATGTGTCCTAAAGATTATCCAAACTCCACTAACTATAATTTTACACTTCTAGGTCACTGTCATTCTGTGGCTGCCACTCTCCCCTTTCATCCAAAGGCTTAGTACATCGATAAAAGAAAAATTACTTTTGGAGGGGTAGAAAATAACTAAATGCCTATGAAGAAGGTTTTCCTTTTTTAACCAATTCTAGTTTAAGCCTTCTGTGATATATTTCCTAAAGAACCATATTTAATTTCCTGCCAACTGGTGTGAATTTAAGAATATTACCAAAAGCCTATGTCCCATTTCTAACAAAGCTTTATATTCTAACAATTAGCCTGTGTGTGCTGCTGCCAAAGACTCATATTACTAAGATATAAACAACAACCACCTTATCAGATCCTAAAAGGAAATAAGCTGCTATTTACAAGTAGATAAGACACATTTGGTGAATCAAATGTGTAGCTGCTTCTGATCTTGATTACTTCAAACTGCAATTCTTAGAATAGAACCCAAGTCTGCAGATGTGTCAACATAAGGACATATACCTGACTTACACTGGGGTATTGGTACTCTGAATAACTCTTAATATTTCCAAATAAAAATTTACAGGATTTGTTAGTGCACTGGGGCCTGTTTGTAGCATGTCTGATATCATGACATTACTTCTGTGCTCTGTTGCATACTTGTTTAGTTAGTTGCTGATAACCAAATACAACTCATATTCTAGTTGAGTTTGTTTGGAATCTAGAACCATATTAATGGCATTAAAAGGTAGTTGATAATACTCAACAGCCACCTCAACATCAAAAAAGTTTCATCTATTTTTAAAGCAAATATTTATTATATCAGTGAGAAATTGACTCAGTATATACCCACCATGTCAGCAAAGTGATACTAGGGCCAAGGAGCAATTTTCCCATGGGGCCCAAACAGAGGGAATATTTGGGGAAGTTATAAACCCTTTATGGAAGACTAAGGTTGTGATTCATATTTCTACCGAGGTCCCTTTTTTCACCCTAAATTCATATAATGACATCAATTTAGGAGAAAAGGTATTAAAATGTAGCATATGTCATTTCAAAATCCAATGATAAACTGTAATTAGGACTTATAAAAACAATGGCCTTTCTTTAGTAGTTTTTTATTAAGTTTTTTTTTATTTTAATTCCAGTATAGTTCACATACAGTGTTATATTAGTTTCAGGTGTACACTATAGTGATTCAACAATTTTATACATTACTCAGTGCTCATCATAAGTGTACTTGTATGCTTATATTTCCTTCTCTTTCTCTTTGTATTTACTATATGTAAATGTATACCTCATGGTAACTCACAAAAGTTAAGGAGAAAAGAATATAAGTATACAACTAAAATCAAGCCACAAAGGAAGAGCAAGAGAAGAATAAAGAAATAGAGAAGAACTACAAAAATAGCTAGAAATAATTAACAAAATGGCAATAAGCATATATCTATCAATAATTACTTTAAATGTAAATGGACTAAATTCTCCAATCAAAAGACATAGAGTAGCTGATGAATTAAAAAAACAAGACCCATCTATAGGCTGTCTACAAGAAGCTCACTTTAGATGTAAGGACACACACAGATGAAAAGTGAAGGGATGGAAAAAAGATATTCCATGTAAATAGAAACTAAAAGAAAGCTGGAGTAGCTATACTGATACCAGACAAAATAGACTTTAAAACAAAGACTGTAGTAAGAGACAAAAAGAGATATTACATAATGATAAAAGGGTGAATCTACCAAGAAAATATAACATTTGTAAATATTTTTGTACCCAACACAGGAACACTTAAAAACATAAAGCAAATATTAACAGATCTGAAGGGAGAAATAGACAACAATACAATAACAGTAGGGGACTTTAATACCCCACTTACATCAATGGATAGATCATCCAGATAGAAAATTAATAAGGAAATATCCATCATAAAATGACATGTTAGACCTGATGTAGTTAATGGGTATTTATTGAACATCCCATCCAAAAAAAGCAACAGAATATACATTCTTCTCAAGTACACATGAAACATTTTCCAAGATAGATAATATGTTAGGACACAAAACAAGTCTTAATAAAATTAAGAGGATTGAAATCCTATCAAGCTTCTTTTCTGACCACAATGGTATGAAACTAGAAAGTAATTACACAAAGAAAACTAGAATATTCACAAATATCTGCAGGTTAAACAACATGCTACCGAACACCCAATAGGTCAAAGAAGAAATCAAAAGAGAAATCCAAAAATACCATGAGACAGCTGAAAGTGGAAATGTAACATATCAAGATTTATGGGACGCAGTAAGAGCAGTTCTAAAAGGGAAGTCATAGCAATAAATGCATACCTTAAGAAACAAAAGGAGTCTCAAACAACTTAACTTTATACCTCAAGTAATTAGAAAAAAGAACAAACAAAATTAGAAGAAAAGAAGCAACCAAGATCAGAGGAGAAATAAATGAAATAGACCCTAAAAAGACAACAAAAAAAGATCAATGAAACTCTAAGATGGCTCTTTGAAAAGATAAAAAAATTGACAAACTTTTAGCTAGGCTCACTAAGAGAGGATTCAAATATATAAAATCAGAAATGAAAGAGATGTTGCCACTGATACCACAGAAATACAAAAGATCATAAGAGACTACTTTGAACAATTATATGCTAACAAATTGCACAACCTATAAGAAGTGGATAAATTCCTAAAAACATACAACCTACCGACACTGAATCATGATGAAATAAAAAATCTGAACAGATTCATTACTAGCAAAGAGGCAAAGTCAGTAATAAAAACCTCCCCAGAAACAAAGTCTAAGACCAGAAAGCTTCACTGGTGAATTCTACAAAACACTCAAAGATGAATTAATACCAATTCTCCTCAAACTCTTCCAGTAATAGAAGAGGAGAGAACTCTTCCAAACTCATTTTATAAGGCCAGCATTACCCTAATACCAAAACCAGACAAGAATGGCACAAGAAAAGAAAATTATAGGCCAATATCCCTGATGAACATAGATGCAAAATTCCTCAACAAAATATTAGCAAACGAAATTCAACAATACATTAAGAGGATCGTACACCATGGTCAAGGGAGATATATTCAAGGGATGCAAGGATATTTCAACATCTGCAAATCAGTCAATGTGATATACAACTGTAACAAAAGATAAAAATCATATGATTATCTCGATACAGAAAAGGCATTTGACAAAATTCAACATTCATTTATGATAAAAACTCTCAGCAAAGTGGGTATACAAGGAACATACCTCAATATAATATATGATATGATAAGCACACAGCTAAACATCATAAAGCTTCTCCACTGAGATCACAAACAAGACAGGGATGCCTACTCTCACCACTTTTATTCAATATAGTATTGGAAGTCCTAGCCAGAGCATTGAGGCAATAAAAAGAAATAAAAGGTATCCAAATTGGAAAGGAAGAAGTAAAACGGTCACTATTTGCAAATGACATAATAGAAAAGCCCTAAAGACTGCATCAAAAAACTGTCAGAATTGGGGCATCTGGGTGGTACAGTCAGTTAAGTGGCCAACTCTTGGTTTCAGATCAGGTCTTGATCTCAGGGTTGTGAGACTGAGCCCCGCGTCAGGCTCTGCACTCAGTGTGGTCTTTAAGATTCTCTCCCTGTCCCTCAGCCCTTCCACCCTGCACATACACACTCTCTCTCTCTCAAATAAATAATCTAAAAACTGTCAGAATTTAAACAAATTCAGTAAAGTTGCAGAATACAAATCAACACACAAAAATCTGTTGTGTTTCTATACACGAATAATGAACTACCAGAATGAGAAATTAGGATAACAATCTCATTTAAAATCATACAAAAAAAAAATCTAGGAATAAATTTAACCAAGGAGGTGAAAGACCTGTAAATTGAAAACTCTAACACATAAATGAAAGAAACTTATGAAGACACAAATAAACTGAAAGATATTCCATGCTTATGGATTGAAAGAATTAGTATTGTTAAAATGCCCATACTATCCAAAGGAATAAACAGATTCTGTGTAACCCCTATCAAAATTCCAATGGGATATTCCACAGAAATAGGACAAATATCCTAAAATTTGAATGGAATCATAAAAGACCCTGAATAGTCAAAGCAATTTTGAGAAAGAGGAAAAAAGCTGGAGGCATCTTGCTTTCAAACTATATTACAAAGCTATAGTAATTAAAACAGTATTGTATTGGCATAAAAATCGACACATAGATCAACAGAACAGGGAGCCCAGAAATAAACATATATATATATGATCAATTAATTTATGACAAAGGAGCCAAGAATATATAATAGGAAAAGGAGAGTCTCTTCAGTAAATGGTGCTGGGAAAATTGGTCATATACAAAGAATGAAACTGGACCACTATCATACACCATACATAAAAATTAACTCAAATTGGAATAAGGACTTGAACGTAAGACCTGAAACCATAAAACTCCTAGAAGAAAACATAAGCAGTAAACTGCCTAACATTGGCCTTGGTGATGATTTTTCAATGTGACACCAAAAGCAGAAATAAGTAATTAGGACTACATCAAATTAAAGAACTTCTTCTGCACAGCAAAGGAAACCATCAACAAAATGAAAAGGAAACTTACTGAATGGGAGAAAAATACTTGCAAACCATATATCTGATAAGGGGTTAATACCCAAAATATATTAAGAACTCAATAGCAAAAAAACCCAAATAATCCAATTAAAAATGGGCAGAAGATCTGAATATAAACATTTTTCCAAAGACACACAGATGGCAAGCAGGTACACGAAAAGATGCTCTACATCATTAATCATCAGGAAAGTACAAATCAAAACCACAATGAGATATCACTTCACATTTGTTAGAATGGCTATTATCAAAAAGACTAGAAATAATTGTTGGCAAGATGTGCAGAAAAGGGAACCCTGGTGTACTGTTGGTGGGAATGTAAATTGGTATATCCATTATGAAAAACAGTATGAAGGTTCCTCAAATAAATGAATATAGAACTACAATAATATGATACAGTAATTCTACTTCTGGGTATTCATTCAAAGAAAATGAGAACACTAATTTGAAAAGATATATGCACCACCATGTTCACTGCAACATTATTCTTTTTTTTTTTTTCACTGCAACATTATTTACAGTGGCCAAGACATGGAAACAACCTAAGGGTCCATTGATGAAAAAGAGGATGTGGTATATATACATAATGGAATATTATTTGGCCATAAAAAATGAAATTGTGCCATTTGAGACATGAATGGACCTCTAGGGCATTATGCTAAGTGAAATAAGTCAGACAGAGAAAGATAAATACCATATGATCTCTCTTATACATGGAATCTAAAAAAAATTTTTTAATTAAAAAAACTAAACTAAGCTTATAGATAGAACAGATTGGTGGTTGCCAGAGGTGGGGGATGGGGGGAGAAATGGTTAAACTGTTTTTCCTTTTTTTGTTGTTGTTTAAATAAATTGAATAATAATTTTTAAAAATCTAAGGAAATTTGAAAAAACTATGGATATTAGTTAATAATAATTAAAATTATTAATTTTAACAAATGGACTGTATTAATGTAAATGTTACTAAAGGTAAATCCATGGTGGGAGGATGAATAATATGAAGACTGTACTATCTGCTCAATTTTTTTTTTGTAAATCTAAAAACAAACAAAAAAACAATGGCCTATCTTTTATGAGATGCCCATGACATTTTTACATGTTTAGAAATGTGCCATGAGCTCAGAACTAATTCATTCAAACCATTTTTTTTCTGTTCCATGTTCATTACATACACCAATAAAATAGAGGCAGAAAGCTTGACATGATACACACCGCCCTTATAGGTCAGCTAGTTCTAAATGGTCTTAATAGTCAAAATAAACTTGTTCAACCAGCTTCTAAACCTGAAATTATAAGCAGAATTTTTTAGATGTAAAAAAATAGTAGCAGCAAAAAAGAAAAAAGACGAGGAAAGTAATAGGGAATAGGGATATTAGAAGGACATCTTGATCTACAGAGAAAGTGGACTGACTAATTGTCTTATTGAAGCAATGAGTAACATAGTTCCCAGGACCGACTCCAACACTGGAAACTACTGTGTAACTTTAGCCAATTTATTTAACCTCTATTGGCATCCATTTCCTAATCTGTAAAACAGGAGTAAGTTTCAGACACCAACTGCCTTCTGTAGCCCTACACTGGCTAGGATCTTTTAAAATTTATTCCCTGAGCCAAAACCTCACCCACATGCCATCCGTTATTTTCCCTCCTTTTTCCTGTCTCCTTTGCCTCTGCAGAGAAATAAAATTAGCAGTCAAAATTAAACAAGCCCACTGGGCAAGACAGGTTTTGCTTTAAGGAAAGCGAGTAAGTTGTGTGAAATTGCTTATTTGGCCCCAAAAGGTTCATTGTTGGGATATTACCTCCCACAACTAGCTCCACTGGAATTTTTCTCAGGAAAATGGAGAACTGTTTTAAGATAGACATGCCCTTTAAGCTGGTCTCAAATCAAAATAAATTTAGGATATTCAAAAACACCCTACAGGATTTTCCCTGTGGAGTCTAAATAAATCACTGACCAAATTTTCCAATTTATGCTCTGCTGCTAAATGGGACTTTCTAAAAAATCATGTTTTAATTTCTACATATGAAAAAGGAGTATAGGTAAACTTCTTCACTATATATTTTTAACCCTTCTTTCTTCATGATAGCATTCATTCACTTGACAGAGTTTAAAAGAATGCCATTTGGGAAAAGACCACCCTTAGAGAAGGAAGTTAAAATAGAACCCAAATTTCCAATAAACTCAAAAGTCAACTAAAGACAACACTGTATCTCCTGGTTAGTGGGTCTTTTAAAAAAATGCATCTTTTAAAATATAATTATAGAGGCATTAAGAATAGCTCCCAAATATATGCATATTAAACTTTATAAAATCATAATTAGTTTTACACCTAAAAAATGAATTTCAGAGCTCCTTTAAATTATTAATACCTCTACTGTACTTAAAATATTATTAAATCTATAAAAACGTATACATAACATTTGTAACAATTCATTTACTTAGTAAATGAGAAATTGTATTAGTTTGTACACTACTGTGTACCTAGGCTGTCATTTTATACTATGAGGTGCTTTTTTTTTTTAACAAGAACATCAAAAATGCTCAGGAATCAGTTTTTAGATTTTAGGAAGCACTGTGCATTGACGCTATTTATATTTGCTTTGGATCTTAAATATAAATAAATTATTTTAAGACCAACAACAAAGGCTATGCTATGAAATTATTGTGTTTAACGGCATGTCATAATAGATAAGATTAAAATTTTCATTCAAATAATCTGTTCATCAGAGTTACAACTCTCAAATAAAAATATAAACAAAAGATTATTCACTTCAGTGGATTGTCCCTAAAGTATTAGGTATTATTAACACCAAACTTTACAAGACTTAAAAAAAAATACTGGATTAATTAAGTGTGGCAAATGGTTTGTTCCCTAGAAAGGAAATGAATTTAAGTCCCACAAAGTTTAATTAGTATTCAGTGGCTTGTACTTACCAAACAAAAGAAGAGCCTGACTCTGAAGGTTAACTGTACAGTCAAAAATTACATATACTGGTGGTTAAGAGCACCAACTGCTGTCAAATTTAGATTGAAATAGAGTTCAATCCTGGTTCTGCCACTTACTAGACTGCAATCTTCAGTAAGTCACTTAACCATCCCAATTCAGGTTTTCCTCATCTGTAAACTGGGTTAAGAAACTCCTCATAGCAAAGGTATGGGGATTAAAGGAGATCCCATAGACAATGTTCTTTAACAGTTCAATAATTATGATTATGATTACTACTTAGACCCCTTCTGACCATTCAGAAAACTTGAATTCTACCTCTGGCTAAAGGTTATTTCTCAATGGCAGAATAAAAAAAATATATCAATTTATTTTACATGGTGAAAGTAATAATTATTACACCATATCAGTAATACACTTTGTGGTCCTCAAGTCTAGACATTATCGTTTAACAGAATAGGAACTTGGTAAAGATTTATTCATTAGGGGGAAATAATATGATATAATAGAGTGCAGGCTCTGAATCTGGCTTTGATGTTTAACAGCTGTGTGAAACTGGCTATCTATGAGCTTCATTGTTTTTTTTGTGGGTTTTTTTTTTTTTTGTCTGTAACAGAGGCAGAAAACCAGGGTATACAACAGAGTTGTAAAGACTAAATGAAGCAATTTATGTGAAAGGTGCTCAGTAACTTCTCTTTTCCTTAATTCTAGGGTTATAGGGGCAAGAGTGGTAATTGTTTTTCAAGGCCGAACTTTTCTTACACAGCTGTATCAACTTTGTCCTTCTATGTAAAATGAGATTATATTTCATTATAATGTGAATTATGAGAATGAACTCAGGTGCAACAGTAAATATAGTTGAACAATATACCATAAAAACAAGAGCAGGGATTCCCAAACCTTGCAATTTTATTAGAATCTGTGAAGTAGTTTTTGCAAAATATTGATGCCCAAATCTAGATCTAAAGATTATGATTTAGGATATCTGGGAGTAGAAGCTAGAAATCTGTTCATTTAAAAAGCCCCCAGCTAATTATGATGTACAAGAGCCAAGGAAAGTAGTGTTTTCTAACCTGTGTGAACCAGGTAGAACCCAGGATACCTGAGTTCCACCCCAGACCTATTAGAAATGGAGCTCAGAAATCTGAATTGTAACAAATACACTAGGTATTTTTAGAGTACACTAAAGTTAAAAAACCACTAGACTGGAGTCCAATACCACAATATCAAAAAGATATACAAAATTTTTCATCCTATTTGGTTATTTTAAATTTTTCCCTTCTATTTTAATAAATTTATCACCATCAAAAATGAACTTACGAATGACAGGCAAAAAAAATTTATCCAAAGAAAACATGAATTTTACATTCATAAACATTATCATTATTATTATTACAGGTTTTTAAACCAAAACATAGGTAATAGGGTAAACATAACATCTATCTCCAGAGCCTACAATCACCAAGAAACACTCCAAGAGATGCCATTAGTTTCAGTGTTTTTTATAAAATTCGTCTGGGTGTTTTGCTTTGACTTAGGTTTCTATCATCCAATCCTCCTTTAATTAGAACAGTAATAATGATAAATATTATTAATATTGGTACAGGGCTTTACTATTTATGAAGAAACTCTATATACATGAACTCCTTTAATCCTCACAATTACCTTGTGAGGTAGATAGGAAGGGTAACATTTATTACTACCTTTCTGCAAATAAGCAAAAAGCTGAAGCAACTTGCCCAAAGTCAGACTGGTGTTTGCTGGTGTTTATGGTAATACATGGACTGAAATCCCAGATGTAAATTCCACGCAATAATTCTGAAATTTAAAATTTAGCACTCATTTGTAAGTGTTGCTTAAAAAAATTCAGAATAGCATGAAAGAGTCCTTAATTGCAAATAGTCTATAGTCCCATACCAAAGCCTGGGTTCATCTTACTATTTAAAGATACTGTAATTTCTTTATTTTATGGTTAAAGGATAGAAGGAAAGTGTAGCTCAATTAACCAAAATCAAATAAACAAAAAAGCTAAACAAAAAATTGGAATGCCCATCAGTTAATAATACAATTTGCCCTGCTCACTTGCAGTTCAACCCTCTATAAGAAAAACTTCTGTGCCTTAGTTTCCTCTTCTAAAACCGGAATATCAAATAGCACTTTCAAAGGCTAGCCATTTAATTTTCAGCTATCATGGTACTTTAAAAACTGTTAAACCACATATACAACTACAGTAATACTAACATGTGTCCAACCCCTACAAAAACCCTGAGTCCAAAGTACCTTAAGATCAACTAGTCCAGCCTACTCGTTTTATGCATGGGAAACAGACCTAGAATGGTTAAGTATCTTACCCAAGATAACATAGAAAATTTGTTATAAAGCTAAAACTAGAAATTAAGTATCTTTACCCCAGAGTCAACTACAATATACACTTGCAAATAGGAAATGTAATTTCTTCATAATCAAAAACAGAAACAGTCATTTTAATGTGAGAGAAAGTAAATTTATAAAAGGAAATTTGGAAAGGAGGTAGTATCAGAAGTATTTTTCCAAAGAGAAAAGACGCTAAAATTATTTAAAAACAAAAAAATAAAAATAAAACAAATAAGAAGTTATAAACCAACCAGACAATCATTCATTCAGATCTCAAACGTCTGAGTGCCTCTGGGCTGAATGCCATGGAAAGTTCTGGAGGCAGAAGGATGAATAAGACACAGACTCTATCCTTGACAAGCTCATGGTTTAGTTGGAAGATACGCTTACAAACAATACAAAACAATATAAAAATGTATTATAAACAATACAACGTGAAAGTGATATTACCAGAGTATATAAAAGTTGCTCTGAGAATGAGCAGGAAGGAACACCTCACTGTCTGGAATCATTGGCCAAAGGCTTTCTAAGTGGTAAGATTAGGCACGTATCTGACAATCCCTGCCTTCTTCATCCCCAATTCTAAACTGAACACATCCCTGTTTGTGCCTAAAATTTTTTAAGTATTTTTAATACACAGTGGGATGAAGGAAGGGGCAAAGTGCACACATCCTAATTTCTCCTTTGGCATTAAGAATTGCCAAACACACTAAAACATAGATTTTTGTGCAGCTACTGCAAAAGCAGAGCTTGAAACAATTTGCCAAATTTTTGCAAATGTCCTGTTCTTTCCTTTTCACTGGCTCATGTGTCAGGGACACAAGGTGGCACTGTCGTGCTGACATTCATTTCAGGGCCCTTTCTAAATGGACAATTTGGAAAGAAGCAAAAGGCCCTACTGTGACAACTAAAACCAGAGTGGTATTACTGGCCTTCTCCCAGGTCTACCAGCATTAATGGTGGCTGAGGAAGGAGTAAATCGTTTTTGCATTTCATGAATATCACATGATGCCTGTATAGAAGAGAACATATTCTCTGATGGTTTCTGCAAAGTGTCATGTTGTGTGTTCATGGAAATGCCCAAAGGAATATAGTGCCCCTCTGCCAGTGGAAAGTCAGAAGTGAACTGTTTACCATGGGCAAAGCCGTGGACATGGACCGCCTCTCCATCTAGTGGCCAGTGGGGAGGAGTGGAACCATAGTGCTTCACTCAGTTAAAAGCAGCCCCTTTATCAAACCAACCATGGGCAATTATGTCACTTTGTCTGACAAATGGCAATTTGGGGTATATTGCATTCACTGAATCATTAAATAGACCCAATAATGCACTGTGACATCCACTTAAGCTAAGGACAACAACCAAAAAAATAAAGTACGTGTGCTCTCTCAGATCAACTAAAATCCCTTTATTCTTCCATCATTACCAACCTAAACTTCTCTTCAGCTGTTTATGAATTATAAGTAGAAAATGCAAGCAGAATTACCTACATATATAGCTATTTAAAATAAAATCATACATTCTCTAAGATAAAAGAAAATCTAAAAAAGAGCCTTTCTCTTCATTTTATAAAAAAGGAATCTGAGGAACAGAGAGATTATGATTTATTCAAAGTCATTATAGTCAGGACTAGAAACCAGGCCTCCAGATTTAACCACTTTAAATCCTTTTTGGCATTAATTAATGCCTCCTGTTCTCCAAGACAGTGCTTTTTTTTTTTTTAACCACACCATAGCGTTTCTCTCAACATAGTAGAAAAATAGTTTCTAAAACTTTTATTCACATATTTTCATGCTAAGTTGATAGGATTGAAGCTATTGTATACAAGTCCTAACACACCTTCATGGATATATTCTGATCCTGTTATAAGAACATGCTTTTTTCTTTTTTTTTTTAAACTAACAAACTATTCACATCCATTCAACATTTATTTATTTTTTTATTTTTTATTTTTTTGAAATTCTAACCAACCCAGAATCTGGGTATTTTGTTTCGTTTTTTTTATTTTTATTTATTTATTTGACAGAGAGGGACACAGTGAGAGAGGGAACACAGGAAGGGGGAGTGGGAGAGGGAGAAGCAGGCTTCCCGCCAAGCAGGGAGCCCAATGCAGGGCTCCATCCCAGGACCCTGGGATCATGACCTGAGCCGAAGGCAGACGCTTAACGACTGAGCCACCCAGGCGCCCCTCATTCAACATTTAGAAAGCAAAGTAGCAAGTGGGCAGGGAATAGAGTAGAATGTGCTGGTCAAACCCACTACACAGAAATGGTTTCAGAAAGCCATTCTGTAAAAAGAAACCTAAATCCATTCAGCCTGACAGGAAGTTTAGAGTTGTTTTTTGTTTTATATAAAAAGTATTTGACTTCATTTTATTTTAAGAGAGGAAACACACAAACTTACACAGTCGATCACTTCATCCATTTTAATTAAACTCATGATGCTGGTTTGCAGCATGCCTTGGGAATGCTTTGTTGGGAAGGCTTCTTATCAAAACAAATGAAATCTGCCCACCAACTATGAAAATCTTCTCACAACTCCAAACCTAAGGCTTCAAAGGCAAAAGGTATGAAGAAATCCTGGCAGTGAATATAGTAGAAATGTGAGATGTTATGACTTTGTCTTCTATGATCTTTTGGTGGCACCACTGGAATCCAACTTGGAGTGGAGGAGGAATTTAGCAGACCTATTGTCAAGAGGTGTAAGAAGGTACTGAGTGTTTTGTTGGATAGGTCAGATGGCTTCTACTGGGGGTTGGGAAGAAAGTCTTTTTCTTTTATTATAAATTTAGTAGCTTCAAAAGCACCTACCCCTCCACCCACAGCTTTACTTTTATTCTTGTCTCCATTTGCTTCTCAATCTTGTCTATTCTTCTCCTCTCTCCAGATGAGGTGAGGCGATAAAACCATTGTTGATTTGAGGAACTAAAGAACTATTCCAGCTCTTTTGGGTCAAAAGCTGTTTTGACCCAACCTAAAGTGCAGGTGATAGGTGCATTTGAGTAAGAAGATGGAAACATTAGTAAATATGTGCAGACCCCAAGTACTGGGCCAAAGGTCACTGTAGTGTGTTCAGTATTTAAAAACAAAACAAAACAAAACAAAAAAAACCCCACAGTATAAGTCCACCCTTGCAACTATATTTGCCTAGTTCCTATTTAAACATAAAAGATAGGATAATATTTTCACTGTTTAAATGCTTTGGTGTCTAAATAAGGTGTTTTTGTTTTCAATAGTAGCCATACAGTTTTCATATACATACATACATCTACCAGAAAAATTACATAGCCTAGAACATGCATAGTTTCCTGCTAGTAAGTTTTTTCTAAGTTTTAATTTGGTACCTGAGCAAACTGACAACATTAATTTTCTCCCAGTTGCATTTCATTTACTGGAAAGAAGCTCATACTATAAAAGGAATTTGCCAACAACAAATCACAATTTGATTACAACAGTAATTCAGAGAACACTTCTGAAAGGAGAGGTAAAAATAGCAAATATCCAGGCTCACTTAGTAAAAAACTAAAGGCTTCTAACCATTAGATAAAATTAAAATTTAAATAATTTAAATTCAAACCTGGTTTTTAAAAAGTTTAGATTTAAGAATTTTTGATGAACAAAACAATACCATTATGTATAAAATTCATAATTATTACATTTTAGTTTCAATTTATTGGAAATCTATTTAATTTCTAAAAACTCCAAATTCCATTAAGTAGTTCTATATGTATTGAATGCACATCTTTTTTTTTTTTAAGATTTTATTTATTTATTTGACAGAGAGAGACACAGCAAGAGAGGGAACACAAGCAGGGGGAGTGGGAGAGGGAGAAGCAGGCTTCCCAAGGAGCAGGGAGCCTGATGCAGGGCTCCATCCCAGGACCCTGGGGCCATGACCTGAGCCGAAGGCAAACACTTAACCACTGAGCCACCCAGGCACCCCTGAATGCAAATCTTTACATTAGCTTTTTAATATTGAAAGTTTTCAAATAAATTCTTGACATTTTAAATGTATAACATATGATATGTACATTAAATTCATCATACCTTGAGACACAGAGGTATTCAATGCTAAATTACTTCTGATATCAAGGAGGTAAACATGCTATAATGACCACCCTTTCCATCAGTTTCAAAGATAAGACTGAATATTCAGAAATTAATAATAATATCCTCAGTTTCCATCTAGTAACTGGGTGGGTCAATGAATTCAGCCCTTGCTCCTTGTCCCTTGTCTTATTTGGAAGTTAGTGGTTAACTTTCCCTGAGTTCAAGCAGGTATAAAAATGTTGCATTGGTTAACTGAACTACAAAACACCCCCGGCTGGAGTTTCACTTGAGTATCAAAAGACTCCATAAAGGCAAGCACCATGTCGTCAAACTGATTACTTTCAAGTGAACTGTAGAATCACCAAAGGCTTGATCCTAGAGTAGAGGAGAGGTTATGAAGCCAAACTTGAGCATAATTTGCACACCACTTAATTATTATTACAGTTGAACAGCTAGAGTTGCAGAAAAGCCCTTTTTTCTTATGGGCCCTTGAATGTTGTTCCCAACATCTGTTATAGTGGTTACTACATACATGACAGTAATGATAGATGATATTATTTCTTCCCACAGCCTCAAAAGTTTGCCTATGTTGAAATCAGAAGTAAAAGAGCTCAAAGAATATAATTTTGATGCATTAAATGTAATTGGCATCAATGTTATTTGATGATTAAATGTATAATAACTATGTTACAGGAAAATATACAAATTCAGGCATTCTCTAGAATTTCTAGATATAGATACTGCCCTTGGGTTTTTGGTAAAGAATTAAAAGGATTTTACTAGCTATTTCACATTGACTATACTCCCTGAGGATTCTGCAAAATGTTAGAAATTACTTAAGCATTGGAAATGCACAAAACATAAGTTGGAGAGAAAACTGTAAGTTTCAAGTTTGCCAAATACCTAGGAATCCTATATGGGATTTGAAAGTTTGGAGCAAAGAATCAAATGGCCAGTGATGACTCCTGAATCATTGTAAATAATACCTAATGATTGTATGAGGTAACTAAAATGGCTTACACAATATGAAAAAAAAATCATTTAAAAGAGTTGATTCCTAATTTAATGATAACTCTTGTATGTACGCACTTGCTCAACTGCTAGTGCTTATTGTCCTTGATGAAGATGAACTATTCCTATTGTAAGTGATATTTGACTTCTGTAATTTGCTTGCAATAGTTACACAGCCATACAAACAAAAATATTTAGATTTTCTTTTCAGCTCTATGCAACTTCTCATGCTAATAAGATTCTCACTGATTAAGGAACCTGGGATGGACATAGCATTTTATTTCTTTTCTATAAGTTGAGTATATTTTCTCCCGAAAAATGTAGTTTGTTAAAATACATTTCTAAAGTGGCCTCCAAGGCAAGTCAGCTTTAATATCCATTATCAACTTTTAGACCTAAAGAGGCCACCTCTGAAACTGAAGAAGAGTGGAACTAGCAGCATTCAAAGAACGTCAACATCAGTCCTTCCTTTGCCAGAAAGGATCACTAGTTAGCTACTTCCACACACCTTGCCAGGCCCTGGGACAACACATTTGCTCAGGGTCTGAACTTGGTTTCCTACGTGGCAGCATGGCCAGCCTCTACTCAGGCTTGGGCAAGGCCATGAACACATCCACTGATAATTTCTATATTTATAGAAAGCCAGGACATGTGTAGATAATCACACAATTGGATATTTATAAAGTGCCAGATTTTATGAATACGGGAATTTGTTAATTAGCACAAGGACTAATCATTAAAATTCAAAAATAGATAAATGAACAGGAATGCCATTTATTTGTTCACATTCCAGGGGAAAGTATGCAGCTGTGATCCTTTTGATGAATGTAGGCTTCTGGAGAAAAATGTGAAGAAGAAAAGTATCTGCAAGTTTTGAAATCTTAATGAGTAAAATCCAGGAAATTACCATATAGTGTTTATATTAAAAATAACCATAGTAATTCTTCCCTTACCTTAAAAAAAAAGTTTAAACTAGCATATGCTTAGCATTTGAATTATACTGTCTTGCTATTCCACTGTTTTGGTCCTTTTCAAGGAGCCAAAGCTGATTTTTACCGGATAGAAGTTAAAAAGCACACACACGTCATTCAGTACCAAATTGTTTTAGCTACAGGGCATGGCAAAGCATGAAATAACTGCTTTAGAGCACTTCCTCATGTGGGTGTGTTAGATAACTGTCCGCTCCAATATTAAAATGAAACCCACTGTGACCTGGCCAAGACTTCGGGGCTCTCAATAGAATTCATGTGCTGATAGGAAAGGCCCACCATAACTACTGAAGCTAGTTAATGACGTTTTCTGGCACCCTATAGCCTTCCTGTGACACAAGCCTTTCAGCTTTCCAAAGTCCTATATAGCAGAGTACGCTGGTTTACTTATGCACATTTTACAATACCCTGCAGCATTTAGATTGTGACAGTCCCTCCCAAAAGAGGCCAAGATTACTTTTCATACCAAAAATATTTTAAATCTACTGAAGGCTAAGAATTATAATGCAAAAGAAAACATATACACATTCTAAAAATCAAGCCAACCATAAATATGACTAAATTTTTACTTTCTTTTATTCTTCCTAGAAGGTTAAAAGAAATTTTCATCTTCTCCTAAAAGCCTCTCCATTTTCTGTTTCTCATTAACATAAATATGCTTAACATGAAATTTTTTTAATGTCATATCTGCAAAGAATCTGTGATTTCTTTACCCATACGTGTAAGAATATATACATATATTCACATATATGCACATTGATATCCCCACATGTACCTGTATACAGAAAAAGAGAATTGTTGATCAAGAGATACATGAAAGATTTCTTTTGAAAACAAGGGTAGAATTTTAGATAGTACTCACAATGTTAAGAAAATGACAGGTGCACATACTTTTAACATGTTAGTTTTAAAACAAATTTTTGGGTCAAGAGTTTAAAATGGAGAAAATCACATTTGAAACACTACATACTGTGTACCTACATTAACACATGCTTTCAATAGATTCCCCCCAAAGTTTCCCTTTAAATCTTTGGGGGAAAAAAATCTCTGACAGGACCTGAGTGTACTTACTATTTGTTCTGTTCTTGGTCAAAGCTGTCCTTTCCAGCTTAAAAGACACTTTAGGCAATAGAAGCAAATTAAAAGTCTCCAAATAAATTTTTAAAAAGAAAGGGGAAAAAAGACTTTTAGCAGCAAAAGTTCACCACCCTCTTGGAATAATGGATTTTTAATAAACATTTTACTAGGTTTGAACCTTGAGAATATGTTTGGGAATCTGCCCTAGCATCCCAGGTGGCTTAAGAATATTGCTTTATAGACTTCTTTGTGTTGTCAGAGAGGCCTAATGGAATTAAAAAAAAAAAAGTCTGCCACTTCTATTAAATAAATAATTTATTACGAAAAAGGTGATTGTTATTATCAAAGATCTCTATAGATCAGCATCCATTTTTTATCATTTCTCCTGTATATGCTCAAAACATCTGCGTATCTCACTATCTGACTTAATCTTTATCAAATGAATGGCAGTTTTACTTTCGGACAAATCTGAATAAAACTCCATTAAGAGTCCATTTCAAATGGACCTATTTAACTACTCCTTTGAATTTCGAAGAACAGTGTTATGGGAAAACTATTCAACAATGTCAGCTAGTTGTGAAATGCAACTTTTCCCACCATAAGAAAGAAAAAAAATAAAGGAAAAACAAAGCACCTCAGAACTATGTTTGAAATAACAAATGCATTATTTATAGTCCCCAAAATGTTAAATGAATACTTGCAGTTGTTGCATAAGATGGCCTGATACACTTCATAGCTTCCACTTCATAAAAAGATGACCAGCCCCCACTCCTCCCTCCCCAAGCATAAATAAACAGTAACATACTAAAAAGAAACTGTCCTAGGATAAAAACTGTTTGTTAAGAAAGTTTGCATTCTTACTAATCCCAGTGATGTCCCTATAAATGCAAAAGTCCATCTGCAAAATAAAAGTTACAAAACAAAGTACCTTGTTCCTTTCAAAATACACCCCCCAGATGTAATATAGAAGAATGTATGATGATAAAAATAATTACTAGATTCTTACCCACCCTCAGTGACTAACCCTCACCTTATAGCCAATGCCATCAAATAAATATGCTGGCAAAAAGTATTCAACCTGCTTCAAGGATTTAAACTGTAAATATGGACTTTAAACTTCAATGTAAAACAAAGAACAAGAGTCTCACTTTAGTAATACCCGCACTGGCACTGCAGCTAAAACTCATTGGCACATAACTAACAACACCCAGTTAGCAATAAATAAGGACAACATGATATATAGACAGACAGATGGAATTGAATAAACAGACAAGAAAAGCAAAGAGACTAACAAACATACGGAGGGGTCTGTTATAAAAGAGTGAAAGATAACTGATTTATTTGGTACTTTAGTGAGAAAAATAGGATTGTTTGCAATTATTTTTAAAGTAATTAAACTGAATCACAAGGGCACACCCTTAAATAAGTATGAAGGAAATTAGTACAGGGTAGGCCTCCTATAAATGTTCCAAATTTTAAGCTAGCAACAGCTCTGTCAAACTTAAATCTGGAAATTAAAATTCAAGGAAGGAAGAATAAAAGCATTGGGGGCTAAAGGAGATGATAGGTAGAGAGAGGATTGAGGAAGCAGGATTTTTTTATGAAAGTTGTCTGCCCTACCTTCTTCCCCAGCGCTGAGTTTCTCTTCTCATAATCGGTGTCTCCCTGGAAGTACAGTGTGAGTGGTAATGACTGCCTGCCTCCCTAATGAGTCCATTTTCCTGCTCTTGATGTTGTGTATATACACACACTGCAACCTACCTTACAAACCACAGAGACGGGAAGAGAGAGAGAGAGCAAGAGAGAGGGAGGGAGGGGGGGCAAAGAGGGAGAGAGAGACAGAGACAGAGCAAGCGAGTGAGAGAGAGAGAGAGAGAGAGAAGAGGAGAGAGAAAGAAAAACAGAAAGAAACAGAGAGAGAAAGGCACAGACAAAGCCCTCCTACCAGACAGCAGACAGCCCTCCTTCCCCTATCCAGCAAAATGCAACTCGTCTAATGCAGCAACAGGTTCAGTATTGCCAGACTAACAGAGTGAAAAAGGTATATTCTCTATATCATTACTGCTTGCAAATAAACAGTTTAAGAGCAGCTGGCTCCACCTTCTTTATTTATGCTCCATTATGAGGAATGTATTGTTTCAGTTCTGGCACACAGTACATGTAATTATCATAAATACATTTTTGCATATTAGCAGGAAATAGTGAAATGCATAGCTTATTTGTGCAATCTCTTAATTTTTTTTTTTAATGTGAGAGAGTGTCAACAAATCTGCTCTGACAAAAGCCTAGTAATGATTTTAAAGTCAGAGGCAGTCTTAAAGGAGGCTCTGAAAGAAAAGATTCCATACAATAGGAAAACTGATCTCAGACAAAACTGATAACTGCAAAGAAGAAATCATTCTTCAGTAAATAAATCAAGACCATATGCAAAATTGCAGACAAAAACAGAATTAAGTTTAATTAACTAACTAATAGACTAGTACTCTAGAAAAGATAGATTGGTTTCTTATTTGAAGCATCTATCTGTACAAATATCACAATGCAATGTACTCTGTATGAACAGGTGCAATGCATATAGTAGATAATGTTACAACAACAAAAATAAATCCCATAAGGAGCGTCTATCATAAGCAGGACAAGATTTCAGAGAATATGGGTCTGAAACCATAGCAAAAATCCCTTGTTCTTTTATTAGGAGGGGAAAATAAAATTAATCAATGCTTCTAAATAAACCTTCCTTAAAAGGAAAAAAAAACTGTTTTTCTTTGTCTGATACCTCTAACCATTTTTTTTTATTTGCCAGAACCAAAATAATGCTGGTATTATACTCCCCACCACATCACATGATCCCCACCCCTTTTCCACACTCCCAGGTGCCTTTCTCTCCCATAAGTGATATATTTGCAGCTATGGGTTTACAAACATCAGAAAACAGAACAAGTTTCAAGCTCTTCTTGTCCCCCAATTTTTTAAAATTAGACTCTGCTTGGCTAGACAACCACCTTCCTTAAAATATTTCTGTACAGTTTGGCTGTGTGTCATTTAGATGGGACTTAGGAACATCGCAATAGAGGTTAAATATTCTAAAGAAAATTTACATTAAAAAACTGTGAATGCATCTGACCCATTCAAACCCTGAATCTGGACACAATAATTAATTGTATATTAAGTATATTAATTGTAAAATCATCCTTTTTATATGGTTTTACCATACTTCAAATATTAGAATGTGTTCCTTTGCATAAACAAAACTACTGTATTATGTAAGCATCAATTCTTTCCCTTAAAAGCCAGTTTTTAGCTAATAAAATATAACTTAATTACTTCAAAATATAACTACCAGATCAACTATACCTTCACCTGAGTCACAAAAATCTTTTAGAAAATCAGTTAAATCTTGGGTCGTGCTCAGAATAGAGATCAGTATTGTTTTAGCTATTTTAAGAGTAGACAACCTATAGCACAGAAATTAGAAGATGATGTCTAGCCACACATTGCACAATTTTCCTGGGAAAATTCTAGTAGGAAACCAAGAGTCCAGCCCTCTACTCTCATTATAAACCACTAATTCCAATTCTCAGGTGCTGCAATAGTGCTCTGCCCCTCTCAAGGGTGGTTGCTTAATAAAGAGGGGACAGATACACAGGAAAGGGGATGTAATAAAGTAAAAGGGATATGCTTTTGGTCACACGTCTTAAGAAAAACCTTTCTAAAATACACTTAGTGTGCCTGAGGTACCAGCATGCATCTTGCCCCTTACTGCTCAGCCTGGCAGTTTTGTTTTTCTACTATTGCCCTATTGTTTCTCTAAAGCTTTATTCAAATGTTTGAAGAAAAATGCCACTTTAAAAAGCACACAAGCCTCACAGTTTGACAGACTGATTCAAATTAGATATTACTATGTCCTCATTTTTAAAATAAGGTTCTAGGTATTTTTGTTTTGTTTCGTTTTGTTTTAACCCAAGAGAATAAGAAGACATTATTTGAGTTCTACCAGCAGGAGTCAAAAGGAATGTAAAGGACCGTGAAAGCTATTCACCTTTTCTAAAGAACAACTAGCTAGTTGAATTTAAAAAAGAAAAACAAATATTTTGGCTTAATGAAAAATGCACAACACCTCAACGCTTTCTCTATATCTGCACACTTTACTAGATTCCAAGCACAGTAAGTGGTACATTCTCAGTACTTTCTAGAGTTCAAGATACACTCTTCTTGCTGGGACAGGAGGCCCATGTATTGAATTAACCATAGCACCATGTGAAACAATAATCCTAATTGACTCAGGAAGTTATAGTTATTAAATTAAGTGGTTTTGTATGTTGATATGCTGTGGGGCAATTTCATCCGGTAGAAGGATCCTAGTGGGAGTTAAAAACTGGTTTTGGTCTCAGAATTGCCACAAGTAGTTTGTATACCCTGTGCAAGCCATGTAACCATCCTCAGTTTCCATTTCTTCATATAAAAAATAATAAAATTAAATTTAAAAGGAAAGAACTGAAGTGGATAACATAATAATTATTATGATGATAGCTAATGCTTAGGTGCTTACTATTTGCCAGGCCCTCTTCAAAGTACTTTTCATTTATTAACTCATTACATCCTAGTGACCCTATGAGGTAGAGATTAGTTTTAGTGACACTTTCAGGTAAAGAAACAGAGAGGTTAAGTGATTTGCCTGAGGTCACACAGCATAGCAGTAATAGGATTTGAACCCAGCCTGTCTGATTTAGAGCTCATGTGCTTAATCCTTGCACCCTATTCTCTCCCAGTATCTAATGACAGCTAGGGCCCCATTTATCCATAAGATTCTGTGCTTATGAGTCAAACCCAATACATCCTGATGATTTCTCATACCTCACTCACTAATACAGTATAGTGCAAATTTGCTCCTCTAATTTACAGAGTTCTCAATACATTTGGTTTAAGAGTCCAGCAACTCCACTCAATCACCTTTGTTTCCAGATTTCCATAAATATGTGCTTCCGCTTGCTTGAACTGAAAAACAAGCTATAATCAATAGTGCTAGCAATGTATAAAGCCTACTTGCATAATATATAGTTCCCACAGATTATTTGTTTAAATGCCCTGTGTTTAAAAAAATAAATAAATTTTTGGGCGCCTGGGTGGCTCAGTTGGTTAAGCGACTGACTTCGACTCAGGTCATGATCCCGAAGTCCTGGGATCAAGTCCCACATCGGGCTCCTGGCTCAGTGGGGAGCCTGCTTCTCCCTCTGACCCTCTCCCCTCTCATGCTGTTTCTCTCTCTTTTAAATAAATAAATAAAATCGTTAAAAAAATAAAAAATAAAATAATTTTTTTATAAAAATAAAACCTACATAGTCCTTAAAGGTTCCTTAGTTCAAGTATCGAATATCTAGTATAATGTAAATAATTGTTTAAAGAACTAAATAAATAAAAAATAAAATACAATAAAAAATACCCTGTTTCCCAATAGCCTGAGAAAAGCATCGAAAAAGCAAAGATTCAATTATAAATGATTTGTAAGAGATGCTGAATAATACCATCATTTGATTTTACACACTTGGTTTTAACTTTGAATTATTTAGAGATATATTCTGAACACTCTGATACTAATGACTCATTCTGCAAGAAAGAATTTGCCCTTCCTCTGATCTTTGTGCATTACCTAAACATAGACTATGTGCCCATTATGTGCCATTCATGAAACTTGGGGATGAAAAGTGAAGATAAAACGTTATGATTTAGTTTCTGTTTTTGAAGACTCCACAGGCTGGTGGGAGACACGCATGTAAACAACGTTAGTGTAAGCAAACAATCTTGCCACTCCATAATGTGATATACCATGTAATGCAGTGCCTTAAACTTTGTGCTTCTCCCTCAGAAAGCTAAAAATGAAATCCAACAAAATAAATATAAATATCTAAGTTCAATATGTGACTTGTGGAAGATGTGTGTGTGTGCATGAGCACATGGAACAGGGAAATGTCCTGAGGTTAGACTGGAGACAAATGTGGAGCAGGGGGAGGTACTGAGGTTAGATTGGAGACAAATAGTTTATTCTCTAGTAGTGTGGTTTACAGACCCAATGAGTGCACTTTATCCACTGCCCCCAATGTGCCTACTAAAGTGTCTTCTACAAATACACAGTACATGAAATTCTTAAATGATTGTGGAAATCAGTGATAGCTATTAACCTGGAGCATAAAAGTTCATTAATCTTAGAGTTATAGAGTACTTTGGCAAATGAATACTTCCAAAAGTACATGAAAGGTGAAACTTTTTTTTTTTTTTTTTGGAAAGAAAAAAAGTCAACCAATTTCAAAAGCATTTACCACTATCCCAAATATACTTTTGCCAAGTCCTTTTTCAGGCATCATTAATGTTTTTATATCATGTGAGGCTAAGCAGGAAAAAATGTTGAAATAGTTTAAGATTGTTCATAAGAACACTTCCAAAAGAGGGGGAGTAGTTAAAAAAAAAAAAGAGTCATGCTGCAATGAAGGACAAAACAGGAGTTTTAGCCCTAGTACATGGGTGAAAAGCAGAGATTGGGGTTAATGGGCCAAAATGACTAAGTGCTATACTAAGTACTGACTTTGTCATTGAGGCCACCATCATAAAGTCAATTCTATGCAGCATAATTAGATGGATCAGGAACAGATCCCTGAGTCCCCTTTACCAAACATCTCTCTATAATCTTGTATCCCTGTTGACAATAGATTATTCTCAAACATGTTTTAAAAAAAGATAATTTTAATTTCGCTCATCCGTTTTAAAATCGTATTCCATTAGTCCCAAGAAAAACTAGAAGATATTGTAGATAAATCATAATTTGCCAATAGTAGGCCAGTAGTATGATCCTTACACAGGAAGAAATGCATTTCAATTCTAGTCAACAAATATTTAAGTTTTAAACAACAACAACAACAACAACATTACATGAAAACTACATCACTGGGAGTACCTTTATCATGCCCTTTGCAGTACTATCCAAAGTCATCTGTCCTTCAATATGCCTCCCATTGCCACTGGATTGAGAGACCCATCAGAACAGGGACTCTGCATATTAAGCTATGATAGCCTACTATCTGGAAGAATACCTGAAACATAGTTAAAGCTCAGTAGAGTTTTCTTAAATGAATAAATAAGGAATGAAAGGAATGAACGAACAAATGAAAAAACAAAGCAATAATACATGAAATTTATAAACCTTGGTTAATTAAAAACTTCAATAAATTTGAGTCCTAAGGATGATATAAACCTCTAAATACCATTTAAAATTTTTTAAATTACATATAAAGCATATTCTTACTTTAAGATCTTGTGAAAAACAAAAATGGTTATAAAAGATTTTTCAACTTTTCTCTATGTATGAAAAATTTCATAATAAAATGTTGGGGAAAAAAGGTATTGCCCTATAACTAGCAGAATTTTAATTTGCATTATCTCTGAGAAGAAAATTCAGCTTGCCTTCACATTTCATGTACCCATTATTTCTTTCACTTCTATTGAAAAATATGTTCAAGTATAAGTCAGAAGTTGGCCCTAAAATTCGTCATAGGAGAGGAACTGTCCCCTTTGAAGAAAAATACCTTGGTAAGCTGGTTAGGTACAGAAAGCGGGACCTGAATAATTCTTCTTGTGGGGTCAAAGTGTGCTGCATAAGAAATTAGTAACAATTTGAAGGTAGGGGAGCACAGAGATGAGAGAGGAGGAGGAAGAGAGGAGAATGACAAGAAAGAAAGGTGGGTAGTGAGAAATTCCCAATGTCGAGGTGGCCAAAAGTTTTGTTTTTTTTTTTTAGAGAGTGATGCCTAATATTAACTTCTAAGACATTTATATTTTTGCGATGCAAATCTTCTCTTCAAATCTCCTGGAAAGCTTGATATATTGTACAGCTTTGTTTAGTAGTGTAATGAGGAGTACAAGATGGAAAATGAAGGTATGCTATAAATTCACCCATACACTGTAGCACTTGTAAACACAGAAGCTTCTTAATGAGAGAGACAGGAGTTCCACGGAGTGACCAGTGGCATTGCGAATAGTGGCCAATAAATGGTGAATGATATCTTTAACACAGAATGATTCAGATATGGATATGAGTCAATCACTTTTTTCCACAAACATACAGAAGAAATATGGTCATATGGGGAAGAAGCATATAGATTAATGTCTGAATTACAGTTTTGTTGTAATTTCATTGTTGTTAGTACCTCCATAAACTGATCTTAAATGATATGAATATCTTCAGAAACACAAGAGAAGAGAGTACTTTCATGACACGATAAATTTTGAAGGATTAAAAAACATAAAAATGTCATTCATAATATTTCCCTGGCTCTAGAAAAATGTTTTAGACATGTATACTACATGAACTCTTCCTGCTCCCTGCTCAGTCCTCTTTCCTAAACAATCTAGGACAGTGCTGGCAACTGTCTTTAAAGTTTCAACACTGGGGCGCCTGGGTGGCTCAGCTGGTTAAGCGACTGCCTTCGGCTCAGGTCATGATCCTGGAGTCCCGGGATCGAGTCCCGCATCGGGCTCCCTGCTCAGCGAGGAGCCTGCTTCTCCCTCTGACCCTCTTCCCTCTCGTGCTCTCTATCTCTCATTCTCTCTCTCTCTCAGATGAATAAATAAAATCTTTAAAAAAATAAATAAATAAATAAATAAAGTTTCAACACTTACATAATAATTTATTCATATGTACAGGTTATATTCAATACCCAAGGAAAAAGAAACAGAAACTATGGAGTGTATTCTATAGGAAAAATAAAAGTCACAGAAGATACATAAAAGAGGCATCTTTAATTGCTACGGCTTGTTATTTGTCCAGCAAATTGGTGAGATCCCCATTGTTCTGCTTGGTGATTCTACATGCAAAACTCGGTCTACATATTCTTCCTATCTACAAAAGCTGCTACTACTATTTGTAAAGATTCATTCTTAAAAGTCACCACTACTACATGTGTCAAGAACTGTGCTTAGTGCTACATGTACTATGTCATTTAATCCTCCCAATAGCCTTGTAAGAAAGGTAATATTAATGTTTTCATTTATAAATGAGGACAATGAGCCCCAAAGTCTCGTATCTAATAGTGTGTTACAAGTAAGGCCTAAAATCAATCCGAATGGAATTAGTGAGGGATTGAGGGAGGGGCTTGACAAAATTACTCTAAAAATTTTCTAGAATAATAAACTGGTGAGATTAGGAAGAAATTTTGAAAAAAGACTAATGATGGGAAACAGGTTTGAGAGCATATGGATTCCCCAGATAATTTCAATACATATTTCACATATATTTGAGAAAAAGCATATTAACTGTCTCCAAGTAAAATTTAAAGGATAATGAAGAAAAGCAGCATATAAACAACTTTCAAAAGTGACGAAAGAAACATACCATGAACCAGTTTGATTAAAGGGTTGGAAACATTAATAACAATCTGTCCAGTAATATTGAAGCCAGTTATTAATAATAGAGTCAGCATGATAACAGCCTGCTAACTCCTCTGAGGCAACAGGCCATGGGGATGATTCAAAATGGGTAGAAACAGTATATCTTATTTTTATTTATGAACGCTCATTTAGCCCCAGTAACTTGTAGGTTTACAACCATAACCTTTTAAACATGTAAGGACATAGCAAGTTTTTGGAAAAGAATCCACATAAAATCTCAATCTTTTTAATTTCTATTAAGAACAAATACACATATCTCAATCATAGTATATATATATATAGATCAATCAGAATGTATAATGTTTTACAGGATTCTTATAGAAATTTTAAAATTATATGAGATTAAATTTTACTTTAACAATTACATTAGGTATTTCAAAATTATAAAATTATCAAAAAATTCTATTTCATGTTGAAAACCCATAAATTTAGACTTATCACTAAATTAAATAAGATGTCTTACTCTGTTTCAAACTGATGACATTATGGTACTTAAAATGTAATAATGGGACCTTTTGCAACACAAATAATACTCCCAACATCTGTTAAACCTATGTAGAATATGAACATAAGTATCTCACCAGTTGAGGAAACAGTTTTATTAGTAATCAATAAGAAGAACACTACCCATAATTAAATCTGTATTAATTATGAAAAGGGCTATGAAAGAAATGAATCATCATTATGCAGTTCATTTTAGAAATTTAATGGTCTGGGACTCAAGTACACACTTCTTATGATGTCATATCTAGAAGTCTGCAACTGAAATAAACTGAAAACTACCCTAAGCTACTATTTTAATAAAAAATTCATGTGGTTTTTGTCTAAAATAATTAAGCTTCACCTAAACTCTATCCACCAATAAATGCATTAATTCACTGTGCCATTAAATAATTTGTGTTTTAGCAGTTTAATCAGATATTAAAATATATTTTACAATAAATAGGTATTATGAAACATTATTAGATATTATAAATGAAGCAAATTCTGAAGTCTTTCAGGTGCTACATTTTCACTGTTACTATTGTTTCAAAACTTAAATTAATAAATATATAGAAGTAATAAATCAGAGCAAATTTTACAAAGTTGTGGGTGATATACAAAATATTTATAGCTGATAAGGCATGGGCATAGACCAGTAAGAAATGTCACTGTAACTAATCAAGACAGATAGTGGCTGTAAATAAATGATACAGTGCCAGTGTTTACTTCCTGAGTAACAAGCCTAGCTTTAGATAACAAACCAGAATCCATCTTCTAAAACAAGCTAATAAAATTTGAAGATGTAGTTTTACTACACTCTAGAGCAATGGATTCTCCAATTTTTAAAAATTCTACATCCCATCATTAAAAATATTTTGAAGTCTACAAAGATCACTTATCTATCTGTTGGTTCTCAACTCCACTCCCACCCCTCCCATACTCTTCTGTGGTGGAACCTGAAAACCACATTTCCCACATTGCTTTGCCAGAAGGAGAAGCACTGGCGAAAGATCAGAGAGACCTTTTTTTTTTTTTCCACCGCTCCTTCTGCTTTTGGCACTAGCAATCTCAGCAATGGTGTTTCAGCAGCCACTGCAGCACAGAGCTCTTGGGATCTGGCACTTAGGACTGCTGAGGGCAGCAATGGTACTGCAGTTGCAGAACAGGAGCTAACAGCCCTGGCAAGGCCAACAGCATCCGTGGAACTGTGGGCTGCTGGGCTCTTGCCATTAGGGGAGGAGGGCGGGTGCCCGGCTTCCTCCAAAGCAGTGGCAATGGTGATTCCAACAGCTACAGCAGCGGTGCTCCAGCTGCCGCAGCAGCACAGTGCCTATCAGCTCTGGGTGACAAAACTTGCCCTTGCTTTCTGTAGATACTCGTTGCTAAGTATCACTGCCACCTTCTTTCCCTTCCACCAGATTTTCCAACACATTTGTAACCAATTCTTTGGGTTAAGGTCCCTCTGTTTTGAGTCACTTCTGTTTTTCTGACGGGGCACTGGTTAGTATAAGTCCACACCTCAATATTATTTATCAGTCATAGACTTAGACTACCATGTTAAATACATTACAGAACATATTGAATAGCTACTTTAAAGAATGAGAAAAGAAGAAATAAATGGTATTTTAAAATAAGTTTTAATTTCATTGTATTTATTAGCAGTTTTAAAACATTTTTGCCCTCATTAAAAAATAAAATTTTAGAGTAATTTGGTTAAAGATTTACCATTCTTTATATTTTCATCGGTTTTACATGTGAAATAGTCATTTGAAAATCTGTTACTACATTCAGGTTATTGTGATACCTACTGTAATGGCCATCATGGTGGGAGAAAAGCCTCACAAAATAGTAGTTCCAGATGGAAGAACAGCATCATTGGCGGCGCTTATTAGATCACAATACTCAATTTGCAATCCCAACCACCAATTACATAAAAGATTTTCTTGAACTTTGTCTAGTAAATTTTCATCTTTCCTGATGTCAATCCGTTGTTCTTATAAACTAAAAGATATATGCAGTATTTTTTTTAATTTTTAACAAAATAATTTTAAAGTCTATTTAAAGGTTTCATTTGGAAGATTTTGAAACAAGTTATAAAATTCTATTCCAAGTTTTAAAAAGTATTCAGATACTATTTTTATACAGTCTTTCAACTATGCAGAAACTAGAGTTTTACAATTACATTGGTTTTGGCAACAAAATCACATTATAATGAAAATAACTATAAACATTCAATATGAAAATGTTCTCCCCATACCCTGGGTCTTTCAAAAAGTAGTTACCTTCTCACTCATTGTTAGTATCACTACTTAAAAAAAAAAAGTGATCAAGTATGTTTCTTTTTTTCCAAAAATTTATGTTAGAGAGCATAGTATTGTCGGCCACCTGACAGAAAAGGTCAGCAAAATTAGAACTACTGTGATTCTGTAAAAGAAAAATGCATAACTGCCATAGATTTCATCTTGCTTCTCAATACTCTGCCACTGAATAACCAGTGAAACTCCATTCATGGTCATTCTCTTATTATAAAGTACTGTAAAACTTCTACTAAAATTTTAAGAATCTTCCATATTTGATTCTGTGTTTTCTACTAGATTATAAAGCATTTGTTAAAAAGAATTTAACCACATCAATGACATCCCACAGCACTTTGTATACTTTTGACTTCAACTGATTTGCTAAAATAGCTTGCTCATAAATGATGAGCAAATGAATTTCATGTGTAGAAGTACCTCTCTAATCCTACCCAGAAATCTTTTCCCTTCTACCCAAGCCAACCACTCCAACACTCCAAAACTATGTTAACATACTTTTTTCAGAATGCATTATTTTACTTAAAGAGTATTTTGATGCCTAACAGGTATTTCCCCCAGTAACCCTTCTAGCGATTCATAAAAATTAAGTTCTTTGTATTAGTGAAATACAGCCTAACAAATACCATTGGTTGAAATATTAGAAATATCGATACTTTCATTTAAGTAAGTTTTATTTCAGTAAGTCTTGTTCAAAGACTTACTTTTTAAAATCTTCAGCATTGTTTTCTATGCATCTTCTAACAGCACTTGCTGACAAATAAATGTGATGTAGTTCATTGCCCCTTATTTTTTATGCATTCTTCAGCCACTTTGGCTCAAGGCACATCACACACCAAGGGTGAGGTTCATCCTTAAGGAAAGTGAATATAAATCCACATTTCAAATAGACTTCTTTATCATTATTTTTGGCTGACTTATTGTCAAATATGATTAAATCATCATTGCCTTTACTTTGTAATATAGGGGACAACATGTTCATAATATGTATTACAGATATTCTTGTTTAAATATGCTTGACTATTATTCTGTCTTTATTCAATTTTTTCAGTCAGTTGTCTGTTTTGTAAGAGTTAGTTAAAACTGGATAATTTAATCTGTGACTCCTCATAACAATGCACAAATAAAATTCAGTACCCTCAAATCTTAGAGCAAATCAACTCCCACTCTCCCTTCAGGATGCTTTGTATAACATACAATGCATGTGAATGATACTTTGACATTGCCAGCAACAACTTACATACTAAACATTACTAACCTTTAACTAAACATTAGTAAACTTTAACCTTTGTTTTGTTAAATAAAAAATACCCATAAAAGTTTTGATATCTTCTCAAACCCTAATATGTCCTCTTGCATATTTCCTAGGGCACATGCCCACTATTTTTGAGACCACTGTTCTACAGTATGGGCATTGGACTCAGATCTGAACAATACTTACTGGCTATGTATCCTTCAGCAAGTTACTTATCCATGTCTTTGTATAGTTAATCTATAAAATGAGAATAAGAATAGCTATCTCATAGAATTGTTTTGATGATTATATCAGATTGATAAGAATAGAGTATTTGTTAAGCACCTACAAAGTGGAAGGCATTATTCAAAGCCCACTGAATGCATTAATTCTTGAGCACAGTGTCTATACAAAATGAACACTTGATAAAAAATTAGTTCTATTTCCCAGGAAAGAGAAACATTAATTGTATAAAATCAAGAATATTTATTAGGGCAAAGAGAGTTAGTTGTTTACATGCTTATCTCTTCTATAAAATTTCAAATTTCCTGGAGGCAAAGTTATGTTGTAGCCATCCTTATATCTTAATAGAGTGCAAAATAGAATGCTTTCAATATATTAAGTGCTCAATAATTAAATGTTGAATAAATGTACCTAGCGTGCCACCATAACTTGCTGTTTATTGTTTGTAAAAATTCGGGCAACTCCATTACTGACAGGAATGATCAATTAACTGTACATGCATTGCAAAACGTGCTACTGTTTTTATACATCCTCCATTATACCTTTGCAGTAAGGATAACACTCTCCAGAGCTTTTGAAAATACAATAACCCTTGATTATTTGTACAAACAGATGTAAAGTAAGATATTGATAATCTGAAAGTAATTTCTACTTGGATTTTGAAATGTGTTTCTATATTTATATTAGACTATGAATATGCCTAATGTTCTATACAAGAGAATGCACTTGCAACAAAATAAGCTACACTATGAAAAGCTGACGTAAAAGTTGAATGTAGTTTGGTTTCTGTGATCTTACCCCTTTATTTAACTCTTGTGTGTAACCTACACCACTTTGATTACTCAAACTACATGGAACTTTCCATTTCTCAAACCCTCCCCAGAGGATAAGAAATGTTTAAATGTTGATTTTCATGGAGATATTTTCTGTAAAAAGCAGGCAATTCTCATCAGTGAATTTGAAATCATGACTGCCTAGGTACTATAAAAAATCAATTAAAAGACATGAAATACCCCATTTGCTTAACTAAAGAATTTTCTTTTTTTGTATTTTATTCATTTGTGAAATGCATTATAAACCATTAATGTTCTTCATAACTTTTTTTTTCCAGATAAGTGACCTGAGGTAGAGAAAAACCAGCCGATGATATACTTAATCACATGTAAAATCTCATGAAGTTTTCTACCCAACTCACAGTGCTGTTATAAAGAAAAAATAAGCAAATCATTTTAAAATATTTAGAGAAAGTAAAGGAGGGAATAATAAATGTAAGGCATCACTGTATCCTAATGAGAACCTGAAAGATTAGCTTTTCATCTTTCTCTTCATCATTCACGAATGGTACACTCCATCTCTTAAGTGTACAGAAGGAAGGGTGTTTGGGTAGAAAGAACATGGGCTTTAAAGTCAAACAAGTCTGGGTTTGAATCAAGCTTTCACGTTCACTAGTTCTGACCTGAAATAATTTACTCATTTTCCTTGAATTTCAGTTTCCTCATTAGGAAAAACTGAGCAAAAATATTCAATAAAAACAGATATAAAGTGTTTGACTTCTCAACAACTTATATTTATTTGTTTATCACATAACAGCTTAAAACATTTCTTCACATCAAGTATTGAATTTAATTTTCACTGCTACCCTATGAAATAATTTGACATTATCCTAATTTTGTGCAGTAATAAATTGAGCTTCAAAGAGAGTAAATAATTCATATAAGATTTTGCATGTAGTAAGTTACAAACTGAACTTTCACCTATCATTCCATCAAGCCTGGTTACCCAATTACTAAAAAAAAAAAAAAAAAAAGTCCTAGCCAGAACTAACAAAACAAAAAGAATATTTTATACTAAGAAAGTTAAATCTAATGATAATACATATTATTAAAATATTTACCTAGGCCTAAAGTGCAGTAAGGACGCGATCACATTATTATCACTAGTGGTACAGTTCTAGTGGTATAGCCAAATATTTTTGCAACACTTTTTTTTGGTAACACTTTCCTAGAAAATAGCTTTTTATGAAAAAAACAGTGAATTAACAAATATACACCCAAATTAACAAATATATGGGTGTATATTTATATACATATATATAAATATACAAATATACAAACTTATAATAGCTAGTCTGGTTGTTCATGGTGGAGAATGACTTTCAAATAAAATTTAGAGTGTAATTTTATATTTTTCAGTAATACACTAAATTTCCTCAGTAATCAACACATTTCTTCCTAAATGATATTGTAAGATGAGTAAGTTCTGGGGATAGAAAATGTACAGAATAGTGATTAGAGTTAATAATACTGTATTGTACGTTTGTAATTCGCTAAGAAAGTACATCTTAAGTGTTCTCACCACAAAGGAAAAAAGGAAAAGGTAACTATGTGAGGTGATAGGTATGTTAATTACCTTGGTTGTCGTTATCATTTCATTATAAATATATATATATTAAATCATCATATTGTACCTCTTTAAAAGAAATCATTTTGTACAATCTAAGTATACACGTTTTGTCAATCATAATTTATTAAAGCTGGAGAAAAAATTAAAATAGTAAAAAGTACACATAATCTTTTTTAAAAAGCTATTGTCTCTGAGTACTAAAATCATACTTTTTTCTATACACTTTTCTATATTTTCAGTACTTTCTATGTAGTACATATATTATTTTTATAGTTATAAAATAACTTAATAATTACCTACTTATAAAAAAGAACCCCACAAAATAATATTGGAAAAATAGCTATGTCTAAATTGGGTGGGCCATTAAAACAAGATCACCATTTCACCCAACAAACTCTGAAAGAACGGCTGATTAATCACTTGGATGACTTCAGATTCTCAAAACTACACTTAAAGACTTAATTCTTTAAACCCTTACATTCCCTTGTATCTGTTTCTTGCTTATTAGGAGGAAATAGAGCATAAAAATTAAAGGTATGTGGATTTTGGATTCTGACTGCTTAAGTTAAAATCTTGGCCCTACTACTTTAGACAAATCCCTTAATTTCATTAAGCCTTTTGTCCTCTTCTTTAAATTGGGGGAAATAAAAGTAACTATAGCACAAGTTTTTTGTAATGATTAAATGAAATATTATAAATATTGGTAATAAGCAAACTTTATCAAACATTTTACCGTATAATGAACACTATGTTAAACATTTTACATATATTATCTCATTTAATAATCACAAAACCCTACAAGTAAGTACTATTATTATCCCTTTTATAGATGAAAAAAGTGAGGTCTAAGGTCCCTTGACTAATACACTAAACCAGGATTTAAATCCAGCAGACTAATTCTAAATATAAACCCTTGGAAGCTAAATTCAATAAGCTCAATGCCAGGCACACAGTAAGCATTTAATAAATCTTGGCTTGTGTTTATTTCTACTTTACCCAAGTGTCAATTTCTTATTTAACAGTTCTAAATTGAATGAAGTAGCTCTCAAATATTGCAAGTTCAGGATTCCTTGCTCTTACCGTACTCAACACCATTATTCGAAGAAAGAATTTTTAAGGCAGTGAAAATACTCTGCATGATATTATGATGAGGAATATAAGACACTGTACATTTGTCCAAACCCATAGAACAAGACCAAGAGTGAACCCTAAAGTAAAAAAAATGGACTTTGGGTAATTATGATGTGTCAATGTAAGTTCATGCTTGGTAAAAATAAATAAATAAATAAACAAACAAATAAAGTACTATTTGGTGAGTGATGATAATGAGGGAGGCCATGCATATGTGGGAAAAGGGTATATGGGGAATCTCTGTACCTTCTCAATTTTATTGTAAAACAAAAACTGTTTTAAATATATAAAGTCTTTAAATGTAATGTGGTACCCTGGATGGGATCCTAGACCAGAAAAAGACATTAAGTAAAAAATAAGGAAATCCAAATAAACCATGGACTTTACTTAATAATAATGTAAACACTGTTTCATTGTGGCAAATATACCATACTAATACAAAATATTAATAAAAACTGGATATGGGATATATGATAACTCTGTCCTATGTTCTCATTTTTTTTCTATAAATCTAAAACTGTTCTAAAAAATAATATCTATTTGCAAAAATTCAATTAAAAAAGTCAACAGAAGTTGTTTGGGGAATGTAAACATATAAAATGAAGACTTGATGGGATGTGACCACCAGGATGCATTTAAGTCAGAAGGGCAAATGACTTAAGAGTGTCAGGGCCTTAATCTAGGAAAGGCATTTTTAGAAAAGTAGTTTTGAATGGTTAAGAGTCCCCAAACGGCAAATTAAAGAGAATTTCAGATTAGAAGCTTTTAAAAAGTAAAATAATTACCCAGAGTCATCAATGGAAAGCTGGGACTAAAAACTCTGGACTCCCAATCCAGTGCTCTTTCTACTATAACGAATCGGCACACTAGAACATGTTTGACTCAAGGCAGTAATTAAGTAAACTGAAGGGGAAAAAAGCGACAAAATGGAAAACCTTTGAATCAGACTCAAATATTCTTGTTAGTATGGCAAGGGACAGCCACAAATAACTTTAACAAGAAGAGAAACAAAATAGACTAGACATTTGACAAAGGATGAAACGTGAGAATTAATGGGAAGTGATGGCAGGCTCCCTGGCTGGTAGTTTCAGATCTGAGTTTTGCCTTTCAGGTAATAATTCAAAGTGCTTAAAGCCTGGACTGACCATACTAAATAAAATAAATTATAACCTGTTGAGATAAGGTCAATTTCATAGTCCGTACCCTGAAGTTCCCGAATTCATATCTAGTTCTAACTGGGCAACAAACCCATCGTTGGTTGGGCTAATTTTATTTTTCTGACCGCATTTAAAAAAATTATTATGAAAATTTTCAATCATACAAAAATAGCATACAATGAAGGAATTCTCTTGTACCCATTATCCAATTTCAATAATTCACAACATTTTACCTTCTACATTTTGCCTAGTCGCCACCACCACCTATTTCCCCCCCGAAGTAATTAAACTGATTTAAGATAAAGAACAGAACCATCTTTGGGAAAAGGAAAAAGAAAAGATGGAAGGAATATTTTCAGTCTGTTACCCACTGAGACTTAAACCAGAAAGGTTCCAGATTGTGAGGCAAATAAATACAACCCAGGGATAATAAAGTAAAAGTCTGTTAGTAGGGTAGTCTAAATATGTTAGTTGACAATCCATGGAACTATTTTCTATGTGGAATGAGGATATTTTAAAGAACTATTTTCCAATTTTTCTTCAGCTTGACACAAGGAAGTGGGGCAAGAATGACTGTAAACCTTCACTGAGATTATAGTTTCTTAAAGATGAGTTTAGCTTTGAGGAACACAAAATTTGATTTCATCATGTTTACATTCACACAATCACAAACCTTCCATATTCCAATAAGCACCTATAAAAAGAATAGTTGGCTCTATTGACAAAATTTCAATATCACCAAGACTCAGTTAATTTTGAAAGTTCAGTTTATTTTTATAGTAAAACATTTTATTTCCCATGAAGTCTCTATGTGCTTGAGAGTTTTCCCATTTTTAGATTTTAAATTTTTAAATTAGAATATAAAATGACTTTGTCAAGTTCAGTGGTCTTTTGTGATTTTTTTTAAGATTTTATTTATTTATTTAACAGAGAGAGACACAGCAAGAGAGAGACACAAGCAGGGGGAGTGGGAGAGGGAGAAGCAGGCACCCTCCAGAGCAGGAAGGCCGATGCGGGTCTCGATCCCAGAACCCTGGGATCAGGACCTGAGCCGAAGACAGACGCTTAACGACTGAGCCACCCAGGCGCCCCAGTCTTTTTGTAATCTTAATGAAAGTATATATTTCTGTGCCCTGGAGGACTCTTCCACGCATTTAGAATTTCACTTCAGTTTCTTGTCTAAATATTGAAGGCAGAGACTATTAGCAGCTAGCTGTGCAGCAAATACATCTAAAATATCTTCATTGAAAAGAAAAGATGAACAACATTATGTTGAACTGTTTCAATTTTCATCATGAAACAAAAGGCAAAAATTAGCAGGTAGAGATGGGAAATGACGAGAAAAGGGAAGTTAAAATGAAATAACTAGCAAGGTCCAACTGAAGTTTTAAAGCATGTATCTAAATATCAAGATAGGTGGGTGTTTTGGCAGGAGGCGTGGGGTGGGCTGGACAATGAGAGTGTCTGCTGTCTGAGCCAATAAAGCTGCACTGGTTTTGAAAAATAAGTAAATACATATGTAATTATCAATATACAAATTCTCCTTCTCAAATGTGAACCCTCCCATTTGACTTTTGATTGCAAATGCAATGAACAGAAACTAATTATTTTCTCCATCTTCATTAGCAAAATGTTAACATGTAGTTGTTTCTTGCTCCCCATTCTCTAATCTTAAACTATAAAAATGTCCTCAATCAAAAAATTCCTTCCTATGTTTCATATAAATTAAGTTTTATCTATACAGTCCTACATCTCTGAGGATATCCTTAGTTCTCCGTAGATTTTAATTCATTCAAAAGTTTCACAACCTCATAATGGTTTATATGCCCTGTTTCTCCAAAAAGTCTATGCTCAGGCTTTTCCAAAGAGCATTTGTTTATAAAGACCATCCACATATTGATCCTATTCTTCATTCTTTCTGACCACAGATCCTACAATTGCTATGCATTCTAATATATTTCTGCCCCTCATAGGTTATATCCCATTTTAAGCATGTCAAGTGTCCATCCCCTGATGACAATCACCTTTCCACTCACATAGCTTTCCTAGAACACTTTCCAACTACTGCTTACCCCTCTAAATTCTGCTTCCCTACACACTAATTTCTAATACCAAATACCCACTCCTGAGGCGAAAATATATCGGTTAAAGGTAAAGTCCTAGTAATTCATCTCAAAATTCCAATCATCAATGAAAAACATGTATGATTTTCCATAAAGTTCTAACTCTTGCTCCTTCTAAATGATCTGTCATAGGCTAGTTCTGTGTGCTGTGCTATCCTACATTTCTCCCTGTTGAATCCACTGTGACTCAGTGAAGGTTCTTCCCTCTTCTTTCTTAAATCTATATCCCCAAAGACATCTGGCCAGCACACAGTAAAAATATTAAAACTCTCATATATCAGCTCTTTGTCACCATCTCTTAATATTTTTGTGAGCACCCATTTTCATTCCATCCCACAGACACTTCTCCTTAACATTTGCCTTTCACATAATTTAACAAATACCTAGAACAGCAGATTAATAGTTGAATATGTTTTCATATATGAGTTATTAGTAAAACATTATTATTTACCTATCTGATTGTATATTTTTATTTTAAAAATCAAAATATAGACAGAGAATAGGAAACAAAACAAATACACTTCTAGAAACACAAAGGATTAAGAAAGGAGACAGATTAAATTGTCAAAGAAGTGGGTCTTTACTAGAGAATAATTACATTAAGGAGAATACTTGTCAATCCTCTGACAAATACACCACTGTACAAGCTCTGGACATCTGAGAAGGGAAAAAGGCAAATGAGTAAGAGAACGGAAAGCTAAATTATTACTATTTCATTATTTTTTTATAGTTCATGCTTTTTTGTATCTTTTAATGTGGCTTACTCTGGAGTTGATTTTTGTACATTATGTAGAGGTTAAAGTGTAAGTTGTTTTCTAAAGGGATAAAAATTAAGATTTTTCTATTCATTAGAATACCCTAAAAGAAATGAAAAGACAAGCTATGAATCAGGAAAAGAAATTAGTATCTAGAATATATAAAGAACTCATGCAAATCAATAAAAGACCCACAAAATATTAAATGAAGAAAATGGGCAAAAGACATGAACAACTATTTTACAGAGGAGAGAACACATATACATGTTCACAGCTTCATAGTCAACTAGAAAATGCAAATCATGACCACAGTGAGATATTTTTTATCCACTCAGGTAGCAAGAATTAATAAATCTGACAAAATACAATGTGTAAAACACAGATATCTTATATATCACTGGTGAGAGTATAAATGGGTAATACATTTTGGAAAAATAATTTAACAGTCTCTTGCAAAGTTGAGCAATTATATACCCTATGATCCAGCAATTCCAATCTCAGTATATACTCAAGAGAATGTCTTGCAAACATCACCAAGAAACATACACAAGAATGTTTATACCAGCACTCTTCATATTAACAAAAAAATGAAAACCAACCCAAATGCCCACTAACTGGAGAAAGGATAAATCTTTTGGCATTGTCATAAATATCATATAAAAGTGAAAATTAGCCATATGAATTATAATTACTTACAAAAACATGCATGTGTAATCTCAATAACAATGTTGAAAGATAAATACAACATATTAATATATTTAGTCACAACTTTATAAGTGGTATAGCTATATATATTATTTTTTGAAAAAACAATGGAAAATAAACACAAAATTCAGAACGGTGGTTACTTCTGGTTGGGAAGTATTGATGTGAGTAGAGGAAGAGTATACAGATGGATGTAAATTGTTAATGTTCTAATTCTTTGGTTGGATCTTGGGTTCACAGGTATTTATTTTAATTAAAAATAATGAATGAATGAATGTAATAAAAGAGGATAATAAATGGAACAATGACTTTGAATCATAATTAGCCAATTCTGTGTACCTAAAGTCCACTTGAAAAATGACAACACTTTAACAATACTTTTCAAACTTTAATGTACATTCTTGAGATTTTATTAAAAATGAAGACGATGGGGCACCTGGGTGGCTCAGATGGTTAAGCGTCTGCCTTCGGCTCAGGTCATGATCCCGGGGTCCTGGGATCGAGTCCTGCATCAGGCTCCCTGCTCCTTGGGAGCCTGCTTCTCCCTCTGCTTCTCTCTCTCTCTCTCTCTCTCTCCCCCTCTGTCTCTCATGAATAAATAAATAAAATCTTAAAAAATATATATTTAAAAAAAATGAAGACGATAATTAATAGAACTGCATGGAATTTGAGAGTCTACATTCTAAGCTCCTACATGTGGACGCTGCTAGTTTTTTTTTTTAAGATTTTATTTATTTATTTGAGAGAGAGAGAATGAGAGATAGAGAGCACGAGAGGGATGCTGCTAGTTTTACAGACCATAATCTATACTATCCACTGATTTCCAAGTATGAAGTACAATGAAAGTTAAAAAGATTGATATACTCAAGGCAACAATAAATGTTAAGCCTGTCATGTAATGGTTTAAACAAATAAGCATTATTTGGTCAAATTAAAAATCACTTAAAAACAAAACAAAAGAGAAACAGAAAAAAAATACAAATAACCTTGGTTTTAAGATTGAGCATCAATGACTCAATAAAGTCAGAGACTTGAAAGGATAAACTAAATAAACTGACCTGACCACTGAATGGAATGACAGGTACCATGTTTTGGAAAGTTGATTATGCTATTAAGAAATAATGATTTGGGGGGCACCTGGGTGGCTCAGACCGTTAAGCATCTGCCTTCAGCTCAGGTCATGATCCCAGGGTGCTGGGATCGGGCTCCCTGCTCAGGGGGGAGTCTGCTTCTCCCTCTCCCACTCCCCCTGCTTGTGTTCCCCCTCTCGCTGTCTCTCTCTGTCAAATAAATAAATAAAATCTTAAAACAAAAAACAAAAAAAAAAAAGAAATAATGATTTGGTTACACCCCATCCCATAGTGAAGCAGAAGATATTGATAAAAGATACTGGAATTCAGAGTTTACTTTGAAGTGAAAGAAACTTCCTTCCTGTTATAAGAAACTGAAAGTATATTAAGAATTAAGGAAAGATCACTTTGGTTTCTTTAGGATGAGAATAAAAGTTTACTTAAAGATTCCCTCGCTGTTCTCCATCAAACTACAACCTGTATTTGAGGGAGTAATCACTGGTGATTAGAAATTTTCTTGAAAGGAAGCAGAAAAACAAAAGATGACTTCAATGGCATATATGTCCAAGAATGCATGCAGCATATTCTAAAAAGTACTTCTACTGCTCTAGCAACACTAGTATTGCTAAACAAGAGTAGAGAGATATATTTAAAAATACCATAATTTCTGTTAATTTCATATTTAATAAAGATAATACACAGAAAATACAAATATGCCTGATTAGAATGAGTTCATTAAGTGAAATACATGGTATCAAAAAGAATCAATTCAGGTAGTTTTTACTTCTAGTGCTGCAGAAGGTCTATTCAAAGAAATGCAAAGACCGTTATCTCTTTTAAGATCTACCTTTTCAGCTTTCTTATAACACTGTCTCCATTACTAGAAGAATAGTAGTGAAACTGAAGGAAATTAGACCAGTGAAATCAGAAGACTATTTACAGAAAAAAGAAAAGCCAAATTATTGGGGCAAGAAAATTTTAAAATAAGGATGTATTCTTGGAAAGAGTCAGGTATAAAAATATATTTTGACTTAGAAAAACACGTTCACATATTCCATTTTCTCCAAACTAGAACTTAGGTGTCTTTAACAGTATTCTACAGTATAGATTCTAGAAAATTAAGATTATACTTATGTTTCTATAAAAAAGAATGTGAATGTGTTTTTTGTAGTGTTTTTTCTAACTAACAAATTATAATGTAGGTATTTCCTGATAGTTGCATACCCTCAAAAATTAGCCAATGGCAAATTTGGTGTCTGGCAACTAAAAGATAATAAAGATTTTACTATTTAAAGTATTCATGCTATAGTCACTAGTAATTGCAGCTATAAATTACAAGAAGGGAATTTGTAATAAAATATAACAACAGATTACACAGCTGTGCTTAGCTGTTCAAGGCCAATTATTAAGTCAAAACACAATGCAACATTATCATTATGTACAGATGGGATGAAGGCCCAGACATCCCACAAAACATTAATATCTCTATATTAGAAGAAGAGGTCATCAGGAGATATACCTGAATAAACAGTTTCCCACAATCATCAGGAAAATATAGAAATTCTGGAGACTCATCTTGGACTTTAAGAAATGAAATGTATTCACACCTTCTATGGATCCCACTGGTTTGTCTGTCTGAGGCTTTGATAGCTTTATCAGTAATATGTTCTATTATTGAAATGTCAAGAGGCTTAACATCAAACATGCAACTTGAAATATATATAATATAATATGTATCTCTTAAATATAAAATATGACTGCCTTCAGATTTTCATTATCATCACTTTTTGCACAATGCATTGTTTTTCAAAGCACTTAAATATTTATTACTTCACTTGACCTAAAGGCTGTGTGAAGTGAGGAAAATACACTCTTTTAAATACTAAGATTCTTGACACAGAAGTTATTTGCCTAAAAATCATATATGCCAACTTTTAGTTTTTATTTTTAAATACCTTTAAATGCTTTTATTTCCACATTTGTTACCCTGTTAAAATCATTACCGTACCTAAAATATTATGTCAAGTCAGCAGGTATTTAATAAGCAACTTCTATGTGCAAGACTTCCAATCATGCATAATTGTTGTTATAATTAATTTTTAACACTGACAGGGGTAATATTAAAAATACTTTAACAACTAACAACAGAAGGTACCAACCAAAGAAAATGAACACTTGAACAAACTGAAATATATCACCTAAGTTTTACCAAAGGATATCGGCTGCATGTCAGCCCTGATACGGACAGGATTCATACTTTGATTTGATCTCAAACTACCAATCATTTGTAGACAAGTTTATTTGGCCTGAAATGCTCGATTATCTAAAGACTTCTTAGAATATGTAGAAAATTCTGGAAGTATGTAGTACAAAATTAAAGAAATTGTAAATGTAAAGAAAAAAATCACTTTGAGGGTGCCAATATTTAGAAATATGAAGTCATTACCACCAAAAGTTGTCATAGTATTTATAAACATTTTAATTTAATTTCTTCATACATATATATTCAAATTTAATTAATTTTATTAAAAAGCATAAGTGGAATTTTGAACATGCTTTTAGTGCAATTTTTCTTTTCCTGTCATTGCTTCATTGCTTGACTACCTGCTATTCTCCCTCTACATTTCCTATCATCCAAAGTAATCCATTTTAACAATTTGGTATGCACCCTTCCATATTGTTTTCCCTTTGCAAATAACTTTGCTATAAAGCAGATATATACATATACATATCTTACATATAAAACACATATTCAGGGATTTTTGTCATTGTACAAAAATTTAATATTATAAACACTTTTCTATACCTTGTTCTTCTCACTCATCAAATGACTCCTGGAAATTCCTCCAGATCACCTGAGATAATTGTAATTCACATCTTTTGACGACTGCATTATAATTCATGGTGTAAATTTACATTATTTATTAGCATTACCTTGTTAATGGAATTACTTTTTCTTCCACTCTTACCACTACAAACAAGCTGTAACAACTTCAAAATAAAAAAATACATATGTTCTTAAATATTGATACTTATATTTCTATGGGATATATTCCCAAGGATGAGGTTGTTAAATCAAAGAATATTATGAAGTGAAATTTTTAATAGGTGTTACCAGATTGCATTTCAAAATAGTTAACACACACCACATTTCCACCAGTAACAAATAAGTCGCCTTCCCTAAATGTTGAACCTATCAGACTATGACAAATTTTAAATGCTAAGACATACTACCTCACTGTTACTTAAATTTGTATTTCCCTAATTCCTAGTGAAATTGAGCATCTTCTCATATGTTAACCAACAGAATTTGCTTTTCTATGAATTGTCCTTTCTTTTTGTACTGGATTGTTTCATAACTTTTTTTCCTAACAATATCAAAGAGATATTCAATGTTAACATATATTCAAAAACTCTTCCAAATCTTTCATGTTAACATTTATTCAAATACTTTTCCAAATCTATATTTTCCTAACGATTTCTATTATTTTTATATAAAAGGCTTTTATTTTTATGTAATTAAGTTGTTAATTCTTAAACTTTCTCAGTTTTCACTCTTGTTAAAAAGGCTTTAGGGGTACCTGGGTGGCTCAGTTGGTTAAACATCTGGCTCTTGATTTCAGCTCAGGTTTTTAAGATTTTATTCATTCATTCATTCATTCATTCATTTATTTATTTATTTATGTATTTATTTAAGAGAGAGAAAGCCAGAGACAGAGCATGAGCTGAGGGGGAGGGGCAGAGAGAGAGGGAGAAGCAGACTACCCACTGAGCAGGGAGCCCCACGCAGGCTCCATCCCAGAACCCTGGGATCAAGACCTGAGCAGAAGGCAGATGCAAACTGAATGAGCCACTCAGGCACCCCTCCATTCACGTCTTGATCTGAGGGTCATGAGTTCAAGCCCCATGCTGGGCGTGGAGCCTACTTAAAAAAAAAAAAAAAAGATTTTATAAAGATTTTATAAATAGTTTCCTAGATTTTTTAGCAAGTTTTTTGTTTTGTTTTCATGTAAGCCTTTCATCTTTTGTTTCTACGGGAAATGAGTTTTTTTTTCCTATTTGGAAAAAAAAAGTTCCCTAGATGCCTATTACTTCCAGAGAAAACCTATTGATTTTCATTCAATTATCTTCCATCCAACTGCCTTTCAATTAATCTTAGTAATAGAGTTCTAGAATTTTTTAAGGTGCAGATTAGCCAAAAAGACTGTAAGCTCTTCTCTACAACTGTTAGTGTCACCCCTATTATTTGCCTACTATATCAGCTAAGCCCTCCTCGTTAGTGTTAAATAACTGTGATAAATGGTTCCTTATCTAGTTTCTGATGTTAATTGAAATATTTTTAGGATTTACCCATTTTGGATTATATTTCCTGTTGGGTGTGAATGAAAATACTTTATTATATTCAAGCAATTCTACTGAAGATGAATATATTTCTCAGTGATGTAATGAACTATGCTGATATATTTCCTATTGTTGACTCATGCTTGAATTCCTGCTTAAACACACACACGGAAAACTCTATGTCCTGCTATATTATTCTTCTGATCTATTGCTGATATTATTTGCTAGTATTTTATACAGAAATTTTGCATTTATTTCATAAGTGAGACTGGACTATAATTTATTTCTGTACAATCCTTATCAGTTAAGTTTTAAGTAAAATTAGGAGAGGTTTCAATATTTTTCAATGACCTAGAATAATTTAAATTACACATCAAAATTATTCCTTTAAGTGACATTTGGTCATCTTTCTAATCTTTTCTATGCTAATAGGTATCTATTTTCTATTTCTTCTTGGGTCAATTTTATAATTTGCATTTTAAAAAAGATGTTCCAGTTCTTATAGGCTTCAAATTTATTGCCAGTTGCATTTAGGTTTCTTTTAAAATTCTTTTCATATTCCAGTTTTATCTACTTTCTCATTCCCAATTAGTGTCTAGTTTTGCTCATTCTCTTTTCCATAAACTTTATTATCATTGAGATAAAATTTACATAACACAAACTTCACCATTTTAACTATGTTAAAGTATACAATTTGGTTGTTCAGTACATTCACAAGGTTGTATAAACATCACCAACTATCTGATTCCAGAATATTTCATCACCACAAAACTTAATCCTATACCCATTAAACAGCCATTCCCTATCCTGCCTTCCCCAGGCCCTGGCAACTACTAATCTACTTTCTGTTGCTATGGATTTGCCTATTTTGGACATTTCATATAAGTGGAATCATGCAATATGTGGCCTTTTATAACTGGATTCTTCCACTTAGCATAATGTTTTTAAAGTTCCTCCTGTTGTAACATGAATCAATAATTCATTCCTTTTTATGGCTGAATAATACTCTATTGTATGGACACACCACATTTTTGTTTATCCATACATACATCAGTTGATGGACATTTGAGTTGCTTCTACTTTTTGGTTACTATGAATAAAGCTGTTAAGAACATTTGCTTTAGGTGAACACAAGTTTTATGTGAACATATGCTTTCAATTATCTCCTGCTTTAAAGAATTGCTGGGCTCGTTTTCTTTTTTGTTTTTTCATCTTCATGTATTGTATTTGTCTTTCCAAAGAACCAGCTTTTAGACTGATTTTGTTATATTTTGTTTTGCATTTCATTAATTTCATCTTTTAAAAATTAATTCCTACTTCCTCTTTTCCCCCCCTCTTCTTCTATCTTATTATTATAATTTCTTAAAGTTAGCAGATTGCCCCCTTTATTTTCTATCTTTCTTAATAATGAAGGCAGATAAGGCTATCAGCTTTCCTCTGACTACCCCTCTAGCTATTTTCCATAGATTTTTACATAAAATAGTCTCCTTTTCATTGTTTTTCAAGTGATTTCCTCTTTAACCAAGGGTTATGTAGGAGTTTTTAATTTCTAAGTAGTTAATAATTTTTGTTACCTTTTAAATTAAATTCTATTTACACTAGCTTATAATCAGAAAATGTATTCGTAAAATCTTTCTAAAATTCACAAAGTTTTCTTTGTACCTAAACGGAGATGTTCAAAAGAAATATTTAAAGAACATCGAATTTTACATATGTATTAAGTTATTTTTATGAATTATATTCCATTTCTCTTAGTCATTATTTGTATGTATTTAACAGAACTGTCTGGACCTTTCCGGTAGTTGTTGCTTTATGTACTTATTTACTATAAATAAACCTGCTGTATATAGATTTATGTGGGTTATTTTCTTCATAAACTGTGCCTTTTATCAGTACAGTATCTCTTTAGTATCAATGCTGTCACTTTTTTTCCTATTTTCCTTTTGTTTGAATTGGCCTGATGTCTTTTACATCCACCATTTTACAAAGCTTTCTCTTTAACTTTGTCATAGGTGTTATTCCTGTAATATAATGAGTGGTTTATGTTTTTAAACTCATTCTGACATCTGTCTTTAATAGGAGTATTTTGTCCATCTACATTAAACATAACTGATGCATTTTTTTATCTCTTCTAATTACTTGTATTTTCTTATTTTACATTATTGCTTCCTTGTTACCTTTTTCATACTTTTTTATTTGATCAAGTGGCTCTGGCTTCTATTTTCTCCTTGCTAATACTGAGGTTCTATAGGGTGCACTATTGTAGTCCCTTCTTTACCTCCCTTTTCTGCTCTAATGAACACATTTTTCCCCCACCATGAGATTTTATCCCCTTTTCCTTTCCTCCTAAATAGATGAGATCTTTAGGATACATTCACTTTCCTCCCACTTCTCATCCTTCTGTCTCTTATCTCCACTATTAATTTTCCTCCTCTTTTACTTTCCTCCTGCCCATCCCCTCCATCAACTAAGTTTTGTTTTGTTAAGATTGTATTTATTTGAAATGAGAGAGAGAGCATGAGCGGGGGGGAGGGGGGAGGGGGGAGAAGCAGGCTCCCCCATTAAGCAGGGAGCCTGACACAGGGCTCCATCCCAAGACCCTGAGATCATAATCTGAGCCTAAGCAGACGCTTAACCGACTGAGCCACCCAGGCACCCCCAACTAAGTTTTCATGAGACAGTTTAGTACTTGAAGAAGTTTCTTTACAGAAATTTGATCTTTTTATTTCAAAAGTCTGAAGTTATATTTTATTACATATTTACAAGTCATCTATATCACTTTTTTAAAATAGTTTTTATTTTTAATATTACTTAATCTCTATGCCCAACATGGGGCTTGGACTCATGACCCTGAGATCAGGAGTCACATGCTACTAACTGACCCAGTCAGGTGCCCCTATCTTTATCTCTTAAATGAAATTATATGCGTGCGTGCACACACACACACACACACACACACACAATAACATTAAAATGCTTATTATTCACCACTATATTTCTTTCTTCTTCATCTTGTTCATCTTGAAGTCTTTGTTCTGGTTCATTTGTTGTTTTCTTATAATCTATTCTGAGGCATTTTTTCAGATGGGGTATAGTAATTATATGTTCTGAGTTCTTGATTATCCCTAAATGTATTTCTTTCACCTTCACTAGCAAATGGTAACTTTCGGGATGTTGATTCTTGGATTGTAGTCATTTTTCCTTTGTAGTCTGTAGATGTCATTTCACTATCTTCTAACTTGCTATGTTGCAGATAAGAAGTTCTATGACACTTTTCTATTTTTCCCCTTTATAGAAACTTGTTCTTTCTATTGAGAGCTTATAAGATAGTTCAATTTGTTGTTAGAGTTCAGAACTTTTATCAAGGATATCCCTATGTGTGTCTTTTCTTTCAATCAAGATCATAAATCAGTAAACCCAGGCACCTGGGTGGCTCAGTTGTTAAGCGTCTGCCTTCGACTCAGGTCATGATCCCAGGGTCCTGGGATCGAGTCCCACATCGGGCTCCCTGCTCAGCGGGAAGCCTGCTTCTCCCTCTCCCACTCCCCCTGCTTGTGTTCCTGCTCTTGCTGTCTCTGTCAAATAAATAAATAAAATCTTTAAAAAATAATAATAAATAAATAAATCAGTAAACCCTTTCAATCCAGACTCTGATCTTTATCTCAGAGAAATTTTCTTCTATCATTTACTTCTCCTCCATCTATTCTTAACTCTCCCTCTATAATTCCTATTATTCACATTTTGACTTCCGATCTGACCTCAAAGACTCATCCTTTTTATTCAAGATTTTCATCACATTTTACTTCTGTTCTATGCTTTGATATATTTCTTGCACTTGGTCTTTCAGTTCACTAATTCATATTTCAACAGTGATCACGTTGTCCTTCAATTTTTCCACTGAGTTGTTCAATTGAGATGTTTTTTTAATTAGTATTTGAAATTCTTTTTGTTCTGAATTTGAATTCCCATAAATGCTTTTTTTTTCCAAATTCAGGTTGCACTTACTTTTGCCAATAGCACTAGTTGCCTGGAGTATGCACTCTCATTTTCCTACCTGATCTTCCTGGCTCCTTCACTACTAGGTCCCCTTAAGTGGATTGTTATTTTTCACTGATAGCTCACTGAAGCTCAGTTCTGGTTGTTGTAGCATCCTCAACGGCAGACACACTCAGTGAAATGCAAAGGTAGAATCTGTCAGTTCCCTGCCAAGGCATGAGGAGGAAGATCTTTGTTGTCATAGCTATTTCTTTTCAGTCTCATGGACAGAGAAAACTCAGCCAGCACATTTAGGAACTTTGGCTTATTAGTCATTTGGGGAGACTTAGATACTTAAATGAGAAATACTGATATTTTCCCCTAGTGGTTCACACATCTCTGAAGCCCAAGCTCTTCTTCTCGATGTCTACTGTTTTTTGATCTTTATCTCTGAACTCCAGTACTGTTCTCTAGTTGTTTGCCCAAGTAAAGTAGAAGTTTCAAAGCAGTGTCTCTGCTTGAGGTGTCATGGCAATTGTATTCAGAAAGGCAGTCACGTTTGGAAGTGAAGGGGAAAATAGCCATATGCGTAGGTTACTTTGTTTTCAGAATCCTTAATTTTAAAAATATTATAGGAAGGGAGGTATGTGGATCTGGGGTGTGTTTGGGACTTCATTACAATGATTATCAAGAATCAATACTTTTCCTCAGAAAGCATATTCCCAAATATATAAAAATGACAATGTGTTCTCTTTATGCTTTTAGATACAGATCCCAAAATATACTACAGCTATTAATCACTTGAAGTAAGCTTTAATGCAATCCCAGCTTTAATTATTTCAGGACATAATTATCTTTTGTTTTAGAAACAACTTCAAATCAATGTGTTGTAGTTTCCATTAGCAGGAAGACAAATTATGACTTTGCCCAATCATGTTAAGTTTCCCAAAATCCAACTAGCAAGTCTTATAAATATGAAAAAGCATGTCAGTGTTACATAGGAATTAAACGTGCAAGCTGCATGGTGGTTTACATCACATTACCATTACCATTGTTCACAGCCCAATAATCTTTTTGCTTTCTAGAAGAGCTAATGATATCACCTAACATTAAAGTGTTTCTCTGGACTAGACTTCTAACAACTTAGATAATAAGGTAAAATAAGCTAAGACTCTATTTTTTAATTGCATGAACTTTTATGAACATTTTTTTAAGAATTAAGAAGCTCATATAAAATGTTCAAAATCTCAATTGCCAGCAAAAAATACTGTGGGCTATTTGTCCTACTATCCAGATAGGAATCATATAGGATATGAAATTTGGGTTTCATCCTTGAATCACTAGGTAATGTAATTCTGTGTATTCTATTCAACACAATATCCTGAATTGATTGTAGTAGATTTGCCTTACCATTGATGGGTGATATCTGATATATTTCTTTTCTGAAACACAGTAAATATAATTTTATATTGAAACTTCTGCCATGACAGAATTTCATTAAGTAAAAGAATGAAAGATCATGAGCATGTATAAAATGTTTGGGTCTTAGAAAAGTACAGAGAAAGCCTATAATAGGTAATAACAATTGTAACAATGTTAAATTTGAACTGGTCAACAGAAAAAAAGGGAATAGATAACCTGGTAAGCAAGGATCCAAGTAATCTTCCTAGGACAGCTACAAAAGAGTCTGATCAACATTGAATCGCTCCAGTGTACCAGGTACTATATTCAGCACTAGGGCTTTAAAGATGAATAAAACATGGTACTTGCCCTTAAAGAAGCGCAGTTCAGTGTAGTATAATTCTAAATGCTACCTTTCCTGAGTGATGAGTATCAAAGAATTTCAGTCATGAGTTAAACTGCATATAAAACATGAAACTGAAATTTACTGTATACTGGATGTACCCATTTTTGCATAATAAAACTCATCATTATGCAAATAAGAGAAACAGAGGTATTATGCATAACATGAAATTATAGAAAAGCAACAACCATTTATTTTTGGCTTTTATACACTTTGGAAATTCGTTTTATGACAAATGTTGAGAATGTAATGTAGAATATCTGAATCAGAAGAGCCTGGAATCCTGTTCATTTTTTCCCATACTATTTGTCAGCTCAAATCACCCATTTCAATACAGTATTGCCTTGTTCTCAAACCTTTACTAGAACAAGAAAGATTATTGAGAGCATGAGTTTTCAAAGGTATTTCTCTAAGGGTTTTATGTATGTATATATGTATGTATGTATATACATATGCATATATATATATGCAAACAACATAACTGTTAAAAAGATATGCAAACAACATAATTGTTAAAAAGATTAGGTACCAAAAGATGCCAGAAGAACAAGAGTACCCATGACAATGAACCTGAAGGGGAAAAGTGTCATGCATAAACTGAGTATTATCTTTCTACCTTCACAGTATATTTTTCTTAGTGATGTATACATTTAAAAAATACAACATGATTATTATACTATATTTCCTAGTGCACTGAAGAGTCTGAAGAAAAGAGCAGATATTGTCATAAGGAACAATAAAGACATATAAGTAGTGGTAGAGCACTTTCATTATTCTTTGTTTTCATTCCAATGACCCAACTCATATAATATAGCTCAACAATGAATACTTATCTCTTAAAAACTTTTGAAGTCTCTAGTACCTTGTAGACAAAGGGCTTGGCATACATAGCTGTTTGTAATTGGTTTGATGTCTTTAAAATTATTTGAAGTAACAAAAATTCACTTTAAAAGTTGCTATAATTCCTTTTTCACTGGCTCATGTTGACTATACTAAATATAATCCAAACTCATGTATGCTAACTTTACCGGGGCTAATCATTTGAGCCTATTACTCTGACAGAAATGCACTTATCCTATCAAATAAAACTGAACCTTTCTTTCAGTACAGTGACAAATTAAGGAAAAGTTACAGTAACGTAAGAGAAGTCTAGACTCTATTCCACCTAAGTCTTGTGGAGCCTGTTTAAAACTCCAATACTGCGGAAAGGAGGAGATCAAAAGCCAAGTTACATAATGAAATGAAATAAAATTACAGTATAAGTTATTTCATCATTCACATTCTTAGAAAAGCTAACAGGTGCCTTCTTATATTTGAAAACTGGACAGCAGGCAGCAAATAATGTCCCTGGAAACAGTGATTTCAGAATTGAGTGGCACACACTAGCTACTCAGTAAATGACAGCTATTCTCAGGTTTACCATACAGGTTTCTGTGTTTAACTGCATTTCTTTGTAACAGACCTAAACTTACTGCCTAATTCTTGTTACTGGCGACCATGTTTTTCTGTGTGTGCCAAAACCAGGGCAATCTTTGTATCCCAAACTCTGAATGGCCCCTATTTAAGCCAGCTGTTGGTTTCTGAAACAAACATAAGGGGACAAACAATATACATAAGGGCCTTCCAAAGTCAGTAGAATCTGTCCACTTTTGAAGATATTGTTTCTGTTCTGCCTCATCCTTCTTTTCTGTATGTTTTTGGTTACTCAATATCTGCTTAGATTTAGTTCTCCTTTTTGACCTCTACCTTCCAGAATTCCCAGTATCTAATGCTTCCTTTGACCTGCTCCTACTCAAGATTTCCTCAGCCTCCTTTAACATGTTACCCAGCTCCACCACTGTCCACAGAACCAAATCAGGCAGCATCTACCCAGTCCAGTCCATCCATTGTAAAACCTTTAGACAAATTCCCTCTCAGCATTTATAATTCTAGACTGGAGAATTATATTTAAAAACAGACTCTACCATAGCAACCATTCCTCCCACTTATAGCTCTTTAACCTTGTGCCCTTCTCTGAAGCCTTCTCCAAATCCACTATGCCTTTCTTGAAATAAAATTACCAGTACTAATCTGGGCAAACATTGAGTGAAAACGGTCCCAGAATAGAGTCATGGTGAGGTGGTGTTTAAGAATTTAGGTTATCTAGAGTTGACTTGAGTTTGAATCTGCAGCTGTTATATATTAACTGTGTGACTTTGAACAAGTTACTTAACTTTTCTGAGCTCAGCTTACTTATCTTTAAAAATGCCATAATAAAAGTACGTACCTCGTAGGATTATGGAATTAATGGGAGAATATGCAGCTATAACCAATTACTGGTACAGAGTAAGCGCTCAATAAATGTTGGCTGCTGTTGTTATTATTGTTTTAGTACAAGAACAGATATATTTTATTTCATTTTCACTATGTTTCCCACCAATAATTTTGCTAATCTTTTGGCACAGTGCCTTTAGAGTAGCGTTTACATTAATTCCTCAATATATGTGCTGGGTTTCAGTTAAGTAATAGTCTAAAATCAGCTTACCTTCTAAATATCCCTTAGAATATTTTCTCCCCTATTTAAATTCATTGAAGCACTCATATCACCTTTTGTGCCCTATGGTGAATCTTAATTTTCTTGCCATTTCTCCCTATTGGCTGGATAGTTGGTAGGCCAGAATAGTTTGGCATTACCTACTATATTGGACAGTTTACATGTATTCTGCCTCTGAGGAGATTTATAAAATGTTTGTAATTAGTACCAGAATATCTACAGCTATGGGTGGGTATAGGTAAGAGGAAGGATCCAGGAATTGTATAGCTTTCTCCAGCTGCTGTTTTCATTTGTGAATAGGTAAAGTATGTGATGTTTGTGAGCCTCTCGCTACCATTCATACGAGCAAAAGAAATGTGAGTCAGTTAAAAACAAACTGAGAGTGAAATTTTAAATGAAAACTTTGAGGTTATCATTAAATAAGTACCTACAAGTAGGTACATATGAATTGCATATGGCTGTTTGTTTCTATATATGATATCACAGTATTTGCAAGGTCTTTTCTAACACAGATTCTTTCCACTTTTCTTCATCAAATAAGAGTCAACTTTGTCTCCCTTGCATCCTTTCTATGTAAATCTATACCTGGATAGGTAGAATGTAGGATCAAAAATCAAATGCAGTAGTTAAAAATGATAATGGCTCCTGATTACTCAGAGTATATTTTTTGCTTGGAGAAGCACAAAAACCAAGTTTACCTTTTTTCTTTGAAGAATAGATCTATTTCTCTATTTTATAGAATTAGAAAATGACTGAGTTAATCCATTCTCTTATTACCCACTTTCTCCAGTTATGCAACTCACGTGGAATAAAATGCAAGGAATCCTGTTTATAAATTCTGTTAGCAACATATCTTCATGAGTGAAAATGAGTTCGTGAAAAATTTATGAAAAATAGTAAGTTTATTACAGTTATGAACTACAAAAGATTATAAGTACTTAATTTTTATGTATCTATACTTGTACAGATATGCTATATTTGAAAGCAAGTATCACTAAAATGAAACTTGTATCAAGGACTAAAAGCAAAAAGCAAAGTCAAATATTTTACATATGATCTTTTCCAGTGCCTTACATATCACTTCCAGTCATGTTACCTAAAGCTAAAATAAGGATCCAAGTGTCAAAAGAAACATACTCAAATTATCAGAGCTGAAAGAGACCCTGAAGATGAAGAAGGCAGAGATTCAGATTATATGACATGCCCAGCCTGGAACTTCTACTTACATGATTTTGTATTCCTAGGAAGATAAGTTTTAAATAACATAAAATTGTAAAAACTGATGGGAAGTAATGAAAACTACAAATAAAATTTATGCTTTTCCTTAAATCAGAAACATGGAAACGGATATTTTTTAATGTCTAAATAAAGCCAGAGATTTATTAGTTGTGTGTGCATGTATGGTAGTCGTAGGTTTTGTTTTGTATTGTTTGGTTTTGTAAATTGTTAGAGGTTCTTCCAATTTCCCAGTGCAATGGTAATCTGTGTTCCAAAAATGGGGATACATATAAAATTAATTTCTGATAATTAATTATAAAGTACTTAACTATGAATACATAAGCCTCTAGAAACTTACTAATGACAGACAGTAAGAAAATGGTACCAAGAATTTCAAAACTAAAAATCTAAATCTTTTTAATATTGTCTGAATTAGAAATAATTTAAAAAGTCAAAAGTAATTGAAAAAGAGATTAAATCAGTAAACCAATTGTGTATATTTTTCCTGAAGTGCATATTCATGAGCTGACAGTAGAAACAGGCTGGCTGCTTTGTTTGACTATAGTTCCATTTACCTCATACTGTCAAGAATGGATTTTGACACTCACAGTATTAATATTGCTATTTTTATTGATATAATTAGCACTGCTATAAATAATTCCTCGGTCTGCTATATTTAAGTATATCATTACAATCAGCAACATTAGGGCTTCTTTTTCCTATATGATGCTTCGGAAATAGACTGCTGGCCCAAAGAACCACCGTAACCTCATGATGTGGAGGGTATGGAAAAAAACACTGCCCTGTCAATAAAGACTACTGTTTTGTGTATGACTTCACTAAACAAACTAGTTTATATTTGTTTGAAACTAAGTTTCTCACCAATCTGCTGTTTCAATTTCACATCACACCATATTGTACCTAAAACAGGCAATCTGGATTCCTATTGCTACATCCCCCCCACCCCCACCCCCAAACAGCTCAGGAATGGGTTTGAAACACAAGGCTTGAATATATAAAAGAGTTAAGACACCCAAAATTCAGAATGGGTGGGTGAAAATAAGTGTGCTTGAAGTCATTTGTACAACTGCTAGTGGGTGGCCCACTTGTGAGTTTTTGATCATCACATGAAAGCAAAATCAAAACATATTTTATCATGCCTCTGGATCACATCAGCTGCGATGATAACCTTACCTAGACCTTTAATAGTTTGTTCATAAAACAAAGTGGGGTGACTGACCCAGTACATATTCAACACAGAGGACGAAGGCTAAAACAAAATGACAATACAATTCAAAACAAGTTTGTAGAAATTTTAGACTAGTATATTAAACCTTTCTTTGTCTCTATCACTTGACAGATGGTTAGCCTTCACACAGCCTAGTATCTCTGGCAAAGAAAAGACTGTGTCTAGCCAATAACACCCCAAATTTTTATTTAAAATGCAGTGTACACATACTTACACTTACCTTAAAAATATGAATATTAATAGTCATTTTATTTTATTGCTTATTTTATTACTATAAAAATCTGACAGATAACAAGATTTGTCTTTTACCCTATGAATACCCCTTTTCCAAAGTTTCAACTGTCTTATGTGGAAACAGGGTTCTAAGAGCTCTTCACTTTAGTTTTCATTCATTTCAGGGGCTGCTTGCTAATCATACTTCAAAAAAAAAAAAAACTTCCAATAACTTTTAATCCAAAATTATTACAAAATTTACAAAGATTTAATTAGCTTATGTTTCTATGTTGCTTAGAGCAAAGTTCTGGTAAGGAACAGTGAGCTAAACAAAATCACCTGGGAACATGTTAAGGACCACAAGGCAGGACTGAAATTATTTATCCAATACTGAAATATGTCTTTATTCAAAAATGCTCATATAAAAATGTATACTCACATACACATATACACACATTAATCACCCATTAGAATTAGGAAAAGCTCTTCGTTTTTAACATTCTAGCAACCATTCTTCCACTTTGCTGTTTAAAAAAAGATTTCATCTAAGACAATATATTCCATTTGTTATAGTCTCTGCTTTTCTTCCTAAATCTTCCTATTTATAGCTTTCAGACGCTGGCAGGTCTGTATACAAATAGCCAGAAGCAACCTCGACTGTTCTCTAAAGTGCATTAATACAGTACCCTTTCTGGAAGAGGTGATTATGCTACAAATTAGCATAAATAGAGATCTAATGTAAGTATAGAAATTCAAACCCTTCGCAGCAGGGGATGGGAGGACTGGCGGTGGGAGAATTGTGTGTTAAAAAAAAAAAAAGTTATCCTACTTCAGAACTGAACACCAATTTGGCTAACAAATTAAGACTCACTGTGACACAGAAAAATAACGAAAATCAGAACTTGTTATTTGAGAACTATGAACTAGGTTTTGGAAAGGTGAGACACCCACTACTTAAAGCAACAAACTCAGCGTTGAATCATATACTCCGTTAACCAAGTACCAAGTTTCCTTCTGTTAGAAACCTAGGATTTTTACACCTACAGACTGAATGATTAAAGTAATGCTAAAATCTTCTGTAATGTTCCTCTTGCATTACAAATGGTCTATTAAATCAGAGAAGTGCCAATCAAATGCTTTTGTAGTTTGAAAGAAAGGTTTAAATAACAAAAGCATTTTTTGCAGGCCTCTCTCTTTTTCTCTTTAATGTCACCTATAAATTAATTACAACAAATTTCCATCTTCTCTTGAAAAAAACCACAACTGAAAAAGATTTAGGCACTTAATTTTTCAGACATACTCCTAAAACAAATTCTTACTAAAAAATTAAGATATTCTAGCTTACGTTTTACCACAATTTGCTAACAAGACAAAAAGCTCCATCGGAATTTTACAGTAAATTCCAAGACACAGATTTTTTTTTAATATAAAGTAACATTTTATTTATTTCAAAGGCATGCTTAAAATTATGAAAAAAAAATAAAACCTATCAGTTAAAAAGACCTACTGAAATGTATGGAGAATGTTTCATGACAATAACAAGGGGTATAAATAAAGTTAGCTCTTCCTTTCTTATCATTGGCAATTAGTAAACACCTCCCCGCTCCTCCTCAAACTTCTGTAAATTCTTTCAAATTGTACTCTCTAAAATGAAAAAAACTGCTAGGTTTTAAAATTTTATACAAAAATCTTTTCTCCTAGCAATCTGAAGTATGCAAACTATACGTGACATTAGAACATAAACTCCACAAAGGCAGGTTATTTTATCCCTTGTTCACTGTTACATCCCAAGTGTCTAGAACAATTTCATGAATTTAAACATCCATTTCAGAAAAGCATGATTATTTCAGATAACAAAGCAGAGCCCATCAAGCTCCACTTCTGTATTCCAAATGTTTTAAGGAAGTCTCTCTTTGTCACTCATTCTAAAATATTTGAAATAATTTATAATTCACTCATAAATTTTAGATCTTTTACAGTAACTAAGTTGTATCTTTTATTGCTCTTCTAAATTGACCTAATTATTCAGTCAAGCCTTTTTTTCTGGGAAGTCCAATTGGTTAGAAATTCCTCTTCAGATCTTCACTACTGAGATAAAAATAATTCATTTAAAATGGCTTTTTCCTTAGATTTTTATTCCTATACCAAGTAGTCAAATTCATATTAATTTGACAAGATTAGTTGGATATCCGTGGGTCACTAAAACTTTCTGAACTAACTACATAGTAAACTGGCATCACATCTAGTAGTTCTAAACATACCCCCCAGAACTATAACTTCCACACAGAAGTTTTTCTTTTCTCTAAACTCATATAGTCTTTTAGTAGCTAGTGAGTATACACATGAACTATCTCTGTATTTTCTTGCTGTAGTAGTAATCTTAAAATACTGGCATCTTAATTGAACTAGAGAGATAAGCATAAAGACTTCTTCCCAAAAATGGATAAAATTTGACAACTTTTTAATCTTAAACTGTTTTCTTTAGTCTGTTAAAATCGGGACCTCACCATGAAAGGGCGTATTGCTTTGGAGACTGGTACACAGTTAACTTGTCACCTGATCTTCATATGCAAAAGGCATGTATTCCACTGGTCTGTGAGATCTGAAATCACAAAACCAAAAATACCCAACTGCTGGACTCACTGAGCAGCTAATATATTTCTAGAAAATTCACTTTTCTTCTTCCTCTCACCTGTTTACTTGAGCACCATATATTCTTAAGCCTAAATCCCTTCAAAATTGAGCTCAATGGAAATCACAACCACAATCTTAGGAATTAAACCTTGAGCACTGAACAATGAGTAACATCCGCAATTCTTCAAGGGCAATTCCAAAAGCTTTTTTGAGAAAGACCATTCCCAAGAGGGCACAGTGGTATCACCATGCACTATTTGTGCATCAACTTTGATACATTCTGATTAAGAAGAAGAGTAAAGACTTGAAAAATCAATGTAAATTGTTTTTTTTTTCTTTTCCTAGAAATATAGAAATACCTACATGTAAAGCTGAAATGCACAAAGTACCCAAATCTGGACTGGTCAAACTTATATGAGGGGCAGTGGAGGGTATAGTTTAACTATTCTCATGTGACAGCAAATAGTATCTGGGATTAGGAGCAAGAAGTAAGAAGGTAAACCTTTTATGAACTGAATTTGCTAACGTTACTGCTTATCATTTAAATGTAGTGTTTACAGCTATGGAATTTATTAACAAAATGGTCGTTACAATTTGTTTTAAAACTTTCGATAGCAACAAGTTCCGATAGTAACTTTAGGATAGAACTGGCTTGAAAACATGGGGGGATAAGTGGCCTCTGCTAATTTTATTAGCTGAAACTTAACACAGGACCACGCAGTGAAAAACTCTCGCCTTTAGGTTCATGTTGGTATTTTTAATGGCTAGAAGTAGTGAAGACAAGTTTCACACGTCTTAAAAGTTAACGTGCTCAATTTAGCTTAGGCCAATGCTGATTCTGAAGGTGTTATTTAACCCACAGGCTTCCAAAATTACTTCCTGTTTCATTGAGATTTTTATTCAAGAACTGTCATCCTGCTAGTGACCTCATTCAACTGGGTTCAGTGTTGAGATCAGCGGATTACCGCACTAGGTAGTGTAGCTGTACGCCATATTGTGTTTTTCGCTAATGTTTATAGTTTATGCGTGTGCCTAGCATATGTTTGTGCAAGTGTGTTTATCAATAGAACTTTTAGAAAATCCCTGCCTCCTGCCTCTTCAGCATCCTCAAAAAGGGTAACAGCTGCGGGGGGAGTGGTGCGGGGAGGGGGCGGGGAAGAGGGAGTGCGGGGGGCCGTGGAGTGGTTGGTGGAAGAGGACCAGAAAGCCACACAAACAGTAGTAATACATTAAACAATGTAGGAGAGTGCGTTTCTTTTAAACTTTCAAAAAGCTTCCAACCATTCTATCTTAGCTATCGAAAAGCTTAAACATTTTTTAATGTTTCCAAAGGGGCCCAAAGGAGGAAAGAAGGAAAGCTGTGTCTTCCCTTCCCAAGCCCCCTCCTCTAGAGTCGCAGCAGCGAAGCGGGCGGGGGCCGGTCGCTTCGGTGTCTGGAGGGGCGTCCAGCGGCTCTGGGGCCAGGACACCTCCCGCCCCCCCCCCCGTTCTCTGAAGACGCTCCAGAGACCGCGAGAGCCACGGCAAGCGGGGGAGGGCGAGGAGGGAGGGGGCGGAAGGCAAGCCGGCGCCTCTAGCAGCTCCTGAGCCCCGGCTAGTCCCCCTCAGCTCCTCTTCTTGGAAGCGGCAACTCCAGGCGCAGGGAGTAGAGAAAAGAAGGCAGAAGATACGTTTCCAGCTGCGGGACGGCCCGCCCCCTCCAGGGACCCGGGACCCTCCCGAGCTCCCTCCCTCCCCGGGGTCGTGCGAGGCCGCAGCCGCCGCCCGGCGCGAGGAGGGGCGCCCGGGGGGAAGGGGCGCGGGCGGGGCGGGGCGCGGGGGCGCGCGCGCTCGGCCAGCCAGCGGCCCGCGGGCTCGCCACTCTAACTCGCTCCCTCAACCCCACCCCAGTCCCCTCCTTTCCCGTCCCGTGGCCCCCAACTCCAGTGCCTCGCATACGCCTCATCCTTCTCGCACGCACACACCCCTCCCTCCCTCCCCACAACAAATTAGAGTTTTTGGGGTTACCTCCTCGCGCTCTTTAATCTTCTTTCCTCAACTCCTAAACTTCCCCCCGCCCCTACTTCTTCGGCAGAAGGCCCACATTGGGTGCCTCGCACCGCGAACCCTCTATCGCTTTCCGTTATTGGGTTGTTCTTATGCCACTCTTGACTTCAGTGAGCCAATAAGAGTGGGACGCCCCTCGTGAGGTTGCCGCCCATAAACAAAATGCACTCTTCCTCCTCCTCTCTCCTGTCCCCGCCCCAATCTGCTTCTTTCCTCATCTCTACCACCTTCGATTGGGCTAGAAAAGGCCCAATCCGCTATCTCAAGCCCCCATTGGGGAACGGAAACTTCGCTCAGAGAATTGTTAAGAGGCGATTGGTCGACAGTCTTCCCACTCCCCCACCTCTGCCGCACCTTCGCCCACTCTGGAGAGGTCAATCGTATCTCGTTGTTCAGTGATCCGAAAGATAGAAGGCTATTGGTTGAGAGAGCCCGTCAGACCGGATTGGAGTGAGCCATGATTGGTCAGCACCGACACGATCAAGTTTGGTTGTCTACTCCTCCGCTCCTCCTCCTCTTTTCTTCCCCACCCCCGCCCCCTCCCGACTGCTTTTACTTTCTACGCATTTCTATTTCCTCCTTTATTTATTTATTTGTGATAAACTTAAATGACCCGGCGACGGAGGCGGGACTCGCGGCGAGGCCGAGGATGACGAGGGACGGCCTAGGGCCAATTACCGAGGGGGCTGCGGGCTGAGGGGCAGCTTCGGTGGCCAGTGAGAGGCAGGTGTCTGGAGCGCGCTAGGCCTGTGGAGCCGGGATGCCCCAGCGGAGGCGGCGGTTACCCGCTGTCTGGCGCGGCGAGCTGGCGGGGGGAGCCGCGGAGGGGAGGAGGGGGTGTCGCTGTCGCAGACAGCTGAGGCAGCAGGATGGAAGCTGCATCTAGGACGGTGGGAGGAAAGCGGGAGCGAGGGTCTGGCGAGGCGGTGGCGCGCAAGGCCACACTGGATCAGGCTTGATTCCTGCGGGGTAGGCTGCAGGTTGCCAAGTCCGGAGGTCAGAGGCCGCCGAAGCAACACCAGGGCTCAAAAGGGAAAATTGGTCCGTTCAGGAGGTTTAGAAAAACACTGTGTGAAACAGTTCGTAGTAAGGCGCCCTTAATAAAAATGAGGATATTATCCTAACGGGAAAAACAGATTATGTTTCTTATTACTAAACGCCTGAAGTACCAACGACACAACCGGAGCCCACAAAATTCAATATCCTGAGGGCCAGAAGGAACAAATAAAGCAACACGGAAAATTAAATGCGGTTCAGATGCTTCAATAAAACCTTCATCCTCATCCATTTGTCACTCAACATAGCACTCCCCAGAGCCAAATTCTTACCAAGTGTTAGTCCAATACTTAGGCATTGGGGAAAAAATGAGGCTCAAGGCCAGCAAGATGCTCAGGAAGGATTCCTAAAAAGGTTGGTAAGATGGGGCGGGGGTGGGGGGGTGGGTGGGATTACCTTTCACTATACAAAGGGAAAAAATTTTTTTTCTGTGAAAATAAGTTGCACCTTTTAGGGAACTCATAATAATTTAGTCCAAATTAAGGGACTTTATGAAAAATACCATGGATACAAAGAATTTACTGTATTTGAAGTTTGAACATGCATTTGATGTTAAGATCCCTGAATTTTATCTTAGACTTAGTTGGGACATAGAGCATGCATTAAAGAAAAAGTTATTCATGACACTTGTTAGAGATGGTTAAGCCGACTTTATTCAGGACCATTGAAATAAGTATAGATAGATAGGACCACTGTGATAGAATTTTGCAGTGGGAGCAGGAGATTGGGCTGAACTCCAGCTACATCATGGGCAAGTGGGAATTTTAGCCAAGGAGCAAGGTGAAGGTCAGTGGGTAGAAAATTACTACAAGGTAACATTAGGGGTAAGTGGAAATTTTAGCTAAACCAACCTAAAAGAATTCTTGCTGAAGACAGGCCAGAGTGATCACACATCACCTGCAGAATGGTGGAGGATGATGAACCTGATCATATATGAAGAGTGATCAGATTGGGGGCTGGGGGTAGGTCCTTGCTAAACTGACTGAGAAGGGTTCTCGATAAAACAGGATTTTACAAGGAAGCACACAGATGCCCGCCTTTGATTGGGGTCTTTGGCAGGACCTAAGCAAAATAAATTGGCTCTGGTAAAAAAAAATGTACAAAGCCTTGACGTCATAAATACAATTAGATCTATTTTTTGAGGAAAATATGAGCGTCTCAGAATCTATAAAATTACTGAATCAGGTGTCAAGTCTGAAGTCCACTAAAGTGTACAAAGTGCTATTGAATCTGGAAGCTAAAATATTTTAGAATTTATATATAAATCTTAGTGAAAGTGCTGTAGTGACTGTAATAAGTGTTCCATAGAGAATAATTAGCTTTACATGAGAAAATTCAGTAAAATGTAACAAAGGTATTTAAATAGTTAATCCCTTACTTTTCCAAGGGACAATGGCTACTTAAAACTCATCCTTTTCAACAAGTTTTTAAAGGTATTATTCAACGTACTGGCATGAGACTTGTTAGGATTGTAATGATAAATTAGGAAAGCAGTGTAAAATATTCTAATATTCTATTTTATAAGTATTTGGAAAATATTCTAATTTATATCCAGTTTTCCTGATGTGAGAATCTGGGATTAGAATGCTCTGTCTATAATGAATACCTCAGTTTTATATTTATACTGCACACCCACAGACCTCAACCACCAACCCCACCTCACCCCATATACACACACAGATGTAGTACAAACATCCCAAAAGATGCAGCAAGAATCCCATAATTGTATCAGAGGGCAACAAAGATTTTTTTTTGATTTAGCAATTAGCAGAATTGAGAAAAGGGATACAGTAAGAATTATGTGGTAACAAAGAATGCAAGGGTGATGAAAGCATGATTGATAGAAAATGAAAAAAAAAGTGATGATGGCTTAGGGAAGAATTTTATAAGGAATTTCTTTCAGGACCCTAACCTGTTGCCTTCACAGATCTTAAATAGTATATATTCCCTAAAGTTTCAAAGTGCATTAAATGAGGCCAAACTAGCAGTAAGTGAATTCTTCCTAGTTTACAAATGAGGGCACTTAGACTTTGAATGCTTTATCCCCATCACAAGTGGCAGAACTTGTTTTAAAACTCGAGTCTCTTCTCCTTTTTTCACTATGCCATTTACTCATCCATTCATCCAAGAAATATTAAGTGCATTTCCACATAACATATATATTCATGAGCATTTAAAATCCCCAGGAACTTAGAAACTCAAGATACACAAGATTTGGCATTTTTCTCCAAAGAGTTTACTGTGTATTAGGAGAGAAGTAAAGGAATAAATTACTATGCTATGTACATATGTGATATATACAACATGGGAATACAGAAGAAAGGATGTCTAACTATTAAGAATTTGGGAATATTTGCAGTACACTGAACTCATCACTATACTGAATACAATAATTAATGAAATTAGATGATGCTGTCAAAGGACTTAGATTCTAATAAGGGCACTAATTAGACATAAACAGTAAAAAAACTATATTACTAGCCAAAACAAGAGTGTCTTAATGATGGAATAAATAAAGGATTATGGGAGGTCGGAAAAAAAAATACTGTTTACGTCTTGAGGAATGGGGAGTAGGAAATCAGGAAAATAATGGAAGAAGTGACTTTTGAGATGGTTTTTGCAGGATGTGTTAGAGAACTTAGCACCTCTCCTCACATAAAACTATATATGAAATACACTTGATATTATTTTTTACTCAAAGATAAGTACCACTTTTCTATATATGTGCTCACCATTAACCTGAGCAGATAATAGCCGATAAAAATATTAAAAGAAAAATGAGTCTTTCATAGTGAAATAAAGTTGAGTTAAACATCAGAGTGTGTTGGGACAACATGCCGATTATGAAGGTTAGACACTTCCATCCAAAGCAGCTAAAGGGAGATTTCTATAAATCCAGTTAACCCAGGGTGCCTGGGTGGCTCAGATGGTTAAGCGTCTGCCTTCGGCTCAGGTCATGATCCCAGGGTTCTGGGATCGAGTCCCGCGTCGGGCTCCCTGCTCCTTGGGAGCCTGCTTCTCCCTCTACCTCTCTCTCTCTGTCTCTGTCTTTCATGAATAAATAAATAAAATCTTTGAAAAATAAAAAAAAAATAAATCCAGTTAACCCAAGTGTGATAGAAGTTATTCAGGCCCTGGATGCTTATTTAAAATTTGCCTTGACAAACCCCCCAATATGATAGAAGCATGAAGCCCTTTATAATTATTTCACTGGATTTGGAGGGGCTTGTGTTTTCCTAAGTTCCTGTACCCAGACACTCATTTCCTTGCATGTTTTCTGTTTTGCCCCAAGCCATTGATTTAAATGGGAAAATCACAGCAGAGCCATGAGTTTCCACCAAAATCTCATTTACATAATGAAAATGTAATGGACTTGGCTAAAGATTGTGATATTAGGGAAAGGAAAGTAGAGGGAGTGGAAAAGAAGAAATCTAACTAGTGTGGGGTTGGCCCAGGATAGGCAAACCAAACAAGGGAACAGAAGAGAACCCAGAAACAGACTCATGCTTATGCATAAATGGCCTTTTGATAATGTTACATATCATCAACACATATTACTGGGAGAAGAGACTATTAAATAAATGGTATTAGGAAAATAGGGAATAAAGGAAATTGAATCTCAAGTTTACAGCAGATATAAAAATCAGGGGTGCCTGGGTGGCTCAGTCAAGCATCTGCCTTCAGCTCAGGTCATGATCTCGGGGTCCTGGGATTGAGCCCCTTGTCAGTCAGCCTCCCTGCTCATAGAGGAGTGTGCTTCTTCCTCTCCCTCTGTCTCTCCCTCCTCACTCATGTGCACTCGCACTCGAGCTCTCATTCTCTCTCGAGTAAAATCTTTTAAAAAAATACATAAAAATCAATTTAAGGTCCTAATAGGGACTAGATTATGTATTTGATCTACAACAGGGAGGTGGGCACTATAATTGATGGTTCTGTCCAAATTACATGACTGTATTCCTTGAGGAACAGTCCCGCAAAGGAGCACAGGATAAACAAAAACACTAAATGTTCAGCATAGCGAAAAGCTCAGGGATTTCCCTAAGTCCCTAGACCCAGTTGAGCCTGGGACCAACTATATCCTTATCATTCTTAATTATCACAAGTCAATGATTTGCTTTTAATTGGTTAAGGTGGTTTGAATTGGGTTTGTGTCACTTGCAATTTGACATTTATAGATCTTTGTTGATGTCCATTGGTAATTTTACACTTTTATTTATATAGATCACACAAAATTTCATTACCACGAAAACAGTTTATAGTTGTTTTCCACAAGTGTAAACAAGGATAATTTTTCCATTACCATTTTTACTATTTGCATGTAGAAAAACTATTTGTGTTTACATACTGACTTTATATGCAGACATCTTAGCAAACACTTAACAGTTATCATTATTTCTCTTGATTTTATGTCAAAACTCATATCATCTTCTAAGTGATAATTTTTCTCTCTTTTCAGTGTTATCTATAGTTTCTTTTTCTTATTTTATTTTGTTGACCAGACTTTCAGAGCAAAATGTTGAATAGTGGTTATGGTATGGTGCATCTTTGTCTTATTTCTCAATTTTTGATGTTGTGCCTTTCTATTTCTTGCAGAAAGTTCTGCTAAAGAGTTGCTGTATATTTATAGTTTCCAAAGTATTGTATCTTAAAAATCATGAATGAGTATTGAATTTTATCAAATATCTTTTCTAAATGTACAAAATAATCATAGTTATTTTCCCTTTATTCTGTTAATGCGTTGAATTACGGTGATAGGTTTACTCATGCCGAACCATTCTTCCATTTCCAAATAAATTTTTTAATTTTATTACTGTTTAAAAAAAGAATGTATTTAATTTACTAATATTTTTATTTTAGAATTTGCAAAATTCAGAGATTGATATTCATAAGTAGGGTGAAACTTGTTCAGCGTTTATCTAATTTTGAGATTTTTATTGGGCTAGCCTTGTAGACTTAGTTGGGAAAATTATGTCTTTTACCATACTTATGCTTTTTATAATTTCTTTTTTTTTTAAGATTTTATTTATTTATTTGAGAGAGAGAGAATGAGAGATAGAGAGCACGAGAGGGAAGAGGGTCAGAGGGAGAAGCAGACTCCCCGCTGAGCAGGGAGCCCGATGCGGGACTCGATCCCGGGACTCCAGGATCATGACCTGAGCCGAAGGCAGTCACTTAACCAACTGAGCCACCCAGGCGCCCGTACTTATGCTTTTTATTCCTTTTTTTTTAAAGGATACATCTTTATCTATTTTCTCAAATCTATAGTCTTTGGTCACTATACCTATCTACCTCCTCCTGAATCATTTTGATAATTTAAATTTTCTTAGAAAAGTATTCCTTTCCCAAATTAAGATTTTTTCAAATTTTCAAATTTACTTTTTAATTTACATAGTGTTATTTTATTTTTTAATCACTCATCGTCTTTAAGTGGCCAGAACCGGTGTCCTTGACAGCACCATGTCTATTTCTTTTTGAGAGCAAATGATTTTATTTGTTTATGTATTTGTTTATATAATTTTGTTTGTAATTTAATTTCTTTAACTACAGACATCTGAATCATCTTCCTACACTGGGGAATTTTAGAATTTTGTAACTTATCTATTACTATGTAACAAACTATTCTAAAACTTAGTGGCTTAAAACACTGTTTTATTTGCCCCTGATTATATGAGTTAGTAATTTGTGCTGGGTTCAGCTGAGTGGCCTTCTACTGGACTTCCCAGCTATTGTTTGGGGCTTCACTCCAGATCACACAAATGTCAAAAGCTCTACTTGTTTCCCCTTTACATTATTAGTGTCACACTGACTACGGCAGGCCTTATTCTCAGTATATGCACAGACACAACAGATACTTCCCAGGAAAATGTAGTTGGCAAATTCAGCTTACCCAAGAGAAGCTCTTTTCTCTCTGGTATTTTAGTTCTGCAATTCTTCTTTGTATCCACAAGTTTCTGATGTTTTTAAAAATACAGTTCTGTAATTTATGTGATTTTTTTTTTTTCTAGTTCAAGTGGGAGTTACGGCCTGTTACTATCTCTGCATCCTGCCTGGAGGTAGGAATTTAACATTTTAGTTTTAATTTCAGATATTTTTCAGTTGTAGAATTTCCATTTGATTCCTTTTGATGGAGTCATGTCTAGGCTAAGCTTTTCCTGTTACTCTAAACATATTAAACTTATTTAGTAAAACATACTTATTTAAGTAACATTCCCACACCTGTGGGCCTGTTTCTGTTGTTTTTCTCTTGGTTTGAGTCATTCATTCCTGTTTTTTTTAGTATGTCATATACTTTTTTACTGAATGCTGTTATTGTGATGAACAATTATGGAGATTAAGTTTTCTTCAGGTAGGCAGAAGAGTGCAGGCAGATCACTTCGATCCTGATGCAGGCTTGTGTTAGTGTTTATTCAAGAATGTCTCTTTGAGGGGCGCCTGGTGGCTCAGTCGTTAAGCGTCTGCATTCGGCTCAGGTCACGATCCCAGGGTCCTGGGATGAAGCCTCTCAAATCGGCAGGAAGCCTGCTTCTCCCTCTCCCACTCGCCCTGCTTGTGTTCCCTCTCTCTCTGTGTCTCTCTCTGTCAAATAAATAAATAAAATCTTAAAAAAAAAAAAAAAAGAATGTCCCTTTGAGGCAGATTTATTCCCATAGGCAGAGCCTTTCTGGGGGCTCAAATGAAAGCCTGGGTATTTACAGGTTATCCTCCATTTTAGCAATCTTTGAACTCCATCCTCTGCTCCCAAGCAAGAAATTTCTGCTCAGCTCTAGCCTCATAGCTGCTGTTTTCTAGTGGATTTCTTCAAGTTACTCTCTGTATGTATATATATATAGCATAAAAGTTCACAGACTTCTCAAGGTAAATTGAATGCATAGTTTTGGCTTTATGTGGGTCATTCCTTCCTCTCTGAAATTCTGCCCCTCAAGTTTCAACCACTTTGGCAGAGTCAGACCATGTCCTCTCCTGTAGCTCTCTACTCAGGCTCTGTCCTCTGTCCTATAAATACATAAGATTATGTATTTATAGTTTATTCAGCTTTTATAGGTGTTTCTGGCACAGAATTAGTCTAATAAAAGTTACTCCATCATAACCGGAACCCCTATGAATAATATATATCACTTTACCATGTTGAGCTTATAAAATCAGGTTACCTGTCCTTTAATATTCAAATTAAATATTCATAATCATAATCTAATAGAGTAAGGATGTCCTTCATTCCAATTCAGGATGTCCCAAAGATAAGTCTAAGATTCTCAGAGATGCTTGTTAAGTCAAGGCAGTCATTCCTACTGATTTTATCATGACCAAAATATCTGATTTACTCACTAGGGAAGATTTCTATTGATTCTGTTTCTTCTATCCAGCATTTTTGTAAAAACTGATGGGTCTCTCTCTAAGGTAGATAATGCTTTAGTACTTAACACATATGTCACTACAGCTGGTCCCTCTTCGGTTTCTTAGGGGTCAGTCCTGGTGTACAAACCGCTTTCCCTGTGTTAGTATCATCTATGGACTCAGAAGTCTGGACTTCAAATCTTAGAGTGATTTTTGTTCTAGAGATCTTTCAAAAAAAAATGAATGAGAGTTTACTCTTGGCATTTATGCAGTGGATGGGTGGTGGCATCAGAAATATTTCTTGCCTCATCCACTTGCTGGGCCAGAACAAGCCCTTTCCTCCAAACGTTGTGTCCTAATCATCAAGTAAGGAATGAAATTATTTTCTTCACTGTCCTAAGGTCTGCTGTAATTTCTGTCCCTAGATAAATCACATTTTTGGCTAGGGAAAAATTTACAACAATGCTAAAGAACAATCATTTAAATGTGCTTTACCCAGTAAAATTCTTCCTCTCTGAGGTTCCACTGTTCAGTGAATGCCTCAGTGTTCACATGTGGACCATTTTAGAGTTAAGGAATGTCCATAGATCTGGTATACATTGGGAAGATACTGTTGCTTTTGTAACAAATTATTACAAACTTAGTGGCTTCAAAAACATAAATTTATTATCTTACAGTTCTGGACATCAGAAGTCCAAAATTAGTCTCAGTGGGCTAAAATCAGGGTTGTCACAGGCCTTGTTCCTTCTGGAGGTTCTAGGGGAAAACCCATTTCCTTGCCTTTTCTAATTTCTGGAGGTCACCTGCATTTCTTGGCTCATGGTCCCATCTTCCATCTTCAAAGCCAGCAGCATAGCATTTTCCAATCTCTCTCTACTTTTGTCTAAGATCTTGTTTTTATTCTGACCCTCTTGTTTTTCCTCCTGTGAAGATCCTTGTGACTATATTGAGCTATCTGGATAATCCAGGGTAATCTTCCCATCTCAAGATTCTTAATCACATCTGCATAGTCTCCTTTATTTTGTCACACATTCAGAGGTTATAAGGATTAGATTATGGAACTCCCTGGCAGAAGGATAAATATTCATCCTATCACGGAAAACCTCTTACCACTCTCAACCTTATATTCTCAAAAAAGCCCAAGGAATATAGGGCTCTCATTTTAAAAATCCAGTTTAATAGTCTAAACATAACTTCCTAAATCTTAGCAACAGCCCTTGAGTAAATCTTTTTTATATAGCAATTCCAAAACCCAAAAACTGAGCCACTCAATTTCTATAGCTCAAGGATTTCTGGACTAGTTCCTAAGGTGTAGACATTAGGGTAGATGAGGTAGAGATGGCAAGTTGGATTTCTCCATTGCTAAATGTTTCGTAGAGAACAGTCCTAAAATATGTTCTTTTAAGTTCATCAAAACCATGCAAAAGTCTGGAAATAGCTCAGTTTATCAAAGATTAATTACATCCCTCTCACAGCCCAGTGGAAAATGCATTGGTGTCTAATCCAGAATCACAGCCAGGAAGCTAGAGTCAGAAGAAAGTTCATGAGCTTCACCAAGATCCTTCTTTGTCCCCCTTTGCAAATTCAGAAGTGTACACCCTAAGAGAAAGCTATTTAATTTTTTGTCTATCTGTAATTTGCAGAAAGGAACAAAAAGACCTTTGGTGACTTGTTTATTTCTTGAAAAAAATATGACTTTATGACAGAGGTCAGTATCTTTGTGAACCCTGCAGAAAGGGGATCATGCCTCTAGATAAAGAAATACTAAAGTCATCATCACCTGATAGGGAAAAGCAGAAAGGAAATTAGAGATTTTTTTTCAAACTGTGCATCTTTAAACTATTTGTGCAGAAAGTTAATCTGCTCTGTATTAAATCTCCAGAGAAGATTGGTTTAAAACTTCTTTTTAGTAACTCCATTGTTTCTTGAACATCTTAATTAGAATTTTCATGTTTCCAGGTTTATGAAATGCACCCAAATAAATGATATTCTAAATGCCAAGGACATTTTGAGTTTCTTTCTTTCTTTTTTTAATTTTTTTCTTCATTTTGAGTGTCAAAACAGGATGCCTTCCTGAGATTCAGGTTTAAACAGCTATCCTCATAAAAATCTTTGGCAAGTACAGAAGCCACAGGGAGAAAAGACAATAAACTTTTCAGTTTGAAGATTGGCTATTTGAAAATATGATGCCTATTTTCAGCACCTTTTACAGATATACAATAAACTTGTTTGTTTAAGGATATGTAAGCACATAATATTTAACTTGATTTTCTTGGCCTATTTAGAGATCATAAACCCCCCAAAAGGTAAGATTTTTTCCTACTTTTTAAATAAGTCATCATGAAAAATGTTTTCCTTGCCCTCTAATTTTACTATTTCCTTCAAGCCTTTGTAGGCTATACACTTTGCAAATAATGTTCAACATTGTGAGACTGTTGGACTGTCATTCTGAATGAAAAATTTTCAGTGGATCCATCCAACTCTGTCATTATGGGTGGCGCTGAGAAGCTCACTCTGGGAGGGAGAAAGCTGGTTTCAGAGCCTAAAGATTTAAAATTGTTGAAAGATTTCATTGAAAGACTGGTACTGTTGAAAGACTGTAAGAACTAAACACTTGCCATAAGGGGTTTTATTCTCAGAAACTTGGGATTATTTGTTTGGGGGACAAGCAAATGAGTGGTTGCTTATAAATAAAAGGTCCAGGAGCATAGAATCACAACCCTTGCTAGCTCTTCTACTTCCTGTCAATCCTCAGACATCCCATCAGTAGTGTAAGAAAGTAGTACATGTGCCTGAGATAAATTTGTGTTTCTTCATAGAGGGCCAGAGACCAAGGGAAAGAAAAGGAAAGGCATTTAGGCCTATTCCCTGATTCTCATTAAGAACTCTCTGATTTACTTTAATCTGTACATACTGGGTCAGTGCTTGCATACTTTGTTGTCCATACTACCTACCCTTCAAATCAGAGATGATATAAAATTTGAATTCGTTAGGAATGCAAAACACAAATCTTGAAAATTATCACATTATTACAATATTATTTGAATTCACATATGATGATTTAAATATGATTTGTTTATGGCTTAAAATATCTGTAAAGGCATTCTCCCTCATGGCCAATCAAAGTTTAAACTCTAAACATTCAGTTATTTATGTATCGAACATGTTTATTGAGAACTTCCTAATTTTGCTAAATATTGTGTGCATATATACAAATTACTAATGTTCATGAGTCTCTACCCTCATGTAGTCTATGATAGTCCATAGTAGTCTACCTATCACACAGTCTGCTGAAAGAAACATGTTAATTCTACTGCAATCTAATAAGGACCATGGTGGAGATATGCCTTAAACTGAACATTTATTTAATGTTTACTGTATGCTTAAGGACTATATATATATACACAGTTAATTTTTCCATAGCTTTATGAGTTAAGTACAATTATTATCTCCATTAAAACAGATGAAGAATTAAGGCTCAGCAAGCTTAAAAGTACAGTGAATTCTCAGGGAATGTCAAACAGTTTACTGTGACTGACATCTAGGTTACTGTTGAGATATCCTTTATTATGGGATTAAATTGATTCATGAGATATTTTTTGATAGTCTGGTTGAAATATCATCTAATATAGCTTCTCTCTCTTCCAGCCTGTGTTTTAATCATTGAGCTTATGGCCTTCTTGTCTGACTCCTCTGATTTTCTGTCCATTTGTGAGGGGACCTAAGGGTGATGGGAGTAGAAAAACTCTTGGAAAGAAGAGTCCAAAACTCCTATGACAATAACAGATGCATGCGAGAAAAGAAAAGTCCAGAATAGGATCTCCCCGTGAAGATAGCACCCAAGGAGGAGATTGCGAAAAGATAACTGTGGAGAGAGGAATGAAGCCATAGCAATGTCAAATCTCTTGTTTCATATTGGAAGTTTTATCCCTTAGCACTGGAGTCCAGCAGAGCTGTCGGCCTTGATTCATGCAGTCTTTCTTTATTCATCATGGTGGTGAAGAGAGAGGAGGCCTTGAGCCTCCTTTGGAGGCTGGAGTACAAAATAGGTAATAATCACCCAATGGGAGCATATAGAATGAGCACCTAATGAGGTATTGAGAGGGTGATGAAATTTATCTAAGCCATTTTTGAACTTTTTCTGTACTATCCCTTAAAATAGCAAATTGGTGATTTTGCCTGAATAACAACCTAAATTAAGGTTTTCTGACCAATAGTTATATTATATTCAACTTCGTTCTGAAAGATCATAATATTTGTTTCATCTCTGTTTTGTTTTCAAATCCAGTTCTTATGATGGCCCTTTCAATGGACTAATAATCCAGTCTGGGAGCCAATAAATTGTAGAAATCAGAAACACTGCTGAATTAGTCAGGAGTCCACATTTGCAAGTAGAAGAAACCCAGCTCAAATCAATTTAAATAAGAAAGGATACTATATTAACTTACATATGAAGAAGGAACCTCCTTGCTGTTATCAGCAGTCTCTCCTGCTCTCTTTCCTGGTTCTTCTTTTCTTCACTTTGGCTTTATTCTCAGGTGGGCTATCTCCATGCAACAGCAGAGATAGTAATGAAAACTTCAGGCATACATGATCTTAAGCATAAACTGGATTAGATAATAAATGTACTGGATCACAGAACAGATAGAAGTCCAGATGTAGTGTGCAGTTTCGGATGTGGTTCAATCAAACTCTCTAGGATTTTCTTAGTCCTTCTTAGGGTTCTAGGCCTCACAGATGCATAGCACATCATTCAGACTAAGAGAACAAATCTTTCCCCTCAATTATTGGATGGAAATCCTGCATTTCATTCTGTGAGAACTAGCTTACATCATCACCCATCCTGGAACCAATATCTCAGGCTAGACGGATAGGAATTCTTCTGATTGGCTCATACTAATCAGGAGCCATGTCTGGAGTTGGGGGTGGTAAAGGTCTCATCCAAGCCAAATGCCTGCTATGTAACAGGATACTGGAAAAGGTAATATACACAACCACAGGACAGAATGCATATTTCTTTATTGTTCCAGCAAAAGTTTTGAATTGAGTTTCCCATTGGAGAGTTCCATTGTCTCAGGCTTATCTAGGCCCCACTAGACTGAAAGAAGAGAGTGAGTGGGTCTTCACAGGCAGAGACCAGTTTTGGCAGTAGGCCAAACAATAGCTGTGTACTATAAAATACTTCCAAATCACATCTACAATTGCTCTATTTTAACTTCTAGATGGAAGTTGGTCCTGTCTCCTGCCATAGACACACAGACTAGAAAAATAACATTTTAAACTTCTTGAGTACTAGCAGCTGAATTTTTATTTAGAGTATGAAAAGATTAGGTAATATTTTCCAGTGGGAGGGGGAAATTGAGATTTATAGCAATAGCATTTCTTACACAGAAAGAAACAATGTCTGTTTTTCTGGAAACAAAAGCTAGAAGAGAATAAATCATGTTTTAGGAAAAATTGGTAGGAATGACAGTTTCTCCCAATCTTTTCATAAAATGCAAGAATTAGCATGGCTTTCAAAAGGCAGAAATGCAGTGGTGGCTGATAGAGGGACTTAATTCTAATGAAAGGACATACTGGAGAGGATAGTCTCTGCTTTCATGCAATTTTTCTTCTTTTTATTAATTAGAAAAAATAGTACAAGTAATTTGATCCTACATACATTTAAAAAATACATGGTTGCTTTTCTTGCTTCTTTATTGAGTGTTTTAAAAGTTAAACTTAAAGCTTTAAAATTTTGTGAAAGTTCCAGATTCAGGTATAGACTTCCAGGGAAGGATGAAAGTTATGAGATGTAATTTAAGAATATTGCTAAATAAAATCCTTCCAAGGTAACCTGCCTTTGATTTATCTTTTCTATTAAAGATTAATAGTTTGAAATGCCAAAACATCACAGACTTGAGGAAAACTAAAGGCTTGTAGAGTTACTCTGTAAACTTATATATAATGAGCCTCTAGTGTGCTGTCAGAACGTAGTGTGGAGATGGAAGGCTTAGAGATAATACCCCACCCCCCTGCTTCTAGTCCCCAAGGTGGGTGTAGCTAAAGGTGGGGAGTTCAAACAGCTGAGGATACACTTAACTGGTAATTTTTTTGGCTCATTCTCATTTCTCACGCTTCCTCTCCATGGTATTTTTTTCACCTCCAGGTATGATTTTTATTTGTGTAAGAACCAAGGGATGAAAAGTTTTGCCAGCAGAACATGTGGTGCTCTGAATACATAGTAGTGGTTTAAGGAAGTTGTTGGCTGATTCTCTTGTCTCTAGTGTAAGTAAATTAAATGCAGGAGAAAATAATAGGTTTGATAAACTGTTCTGTTCTTTCTGCTGCCTGGGAAGAAGTCTTGTAGGACATCCTACATCTGAAAGAAAGAATTCAGCTGTCATTATTGAAAATAGCATATAACAGATACATTTAGAATAATTTTTAAATTGGTTTTAGAAACAATGTTGGGATTGGATGTCACTCCAATTTAATATATGTTCTTCCTGGGAGTCTCACTGTGTCTGAAGACTGGGCTAGCTCCTCTGGGAAGATACATAATATCTCTGCCTTCAAAGAGCTGATAGTCTCAGTGAATAAAAAGACAGGCATGCAATTTGCAGTAAAAAACACAGGAGAGCATATAATAAATGGCTAGTGTTTTAGTTAGTTATTTTCATTTCCAGTCTTAGAGACTCACTGGGGGTTTTCATTAGAATTCCTGTAACAAGAGAGATGGGATCTCGTGGAACTCCAGGATGAAGATTCATGCCATGGTGTCATAGGAAGATAAGGGCTGGAGACCTGTCCTGGATTCAAGGCAACTGATGGGACCCCAGCACCAATGGTCTACCATTCATTAATGGGATATGACTACTTTCTGGGTCTATTTTTCTCTTTGTCTTTCTCTCTGTCCCCTCTTTTCCAGAGTTCGAGGTCAAATTCCTGAGAGAGAATCTGTTTGACTTAGCTAATTAATTCAAACTTTATTTACCTTGAGTTCTTCTCACCCAGCCATTGGCCAAAGGGTACATGTGTCAGCTGTTCGTTGGAGTTGAGGGAAGGAGTAATCTGTGAAGACCCCTCCTCCCTCGGGCTTCCTCTTCCACAAGGCATTGTGAGTGTGTGGAAGGGGGCACCATAAACCATGTGAAAACAGCATTCAAACATATTGCTAATAAATGCGGTACGAGACCAAAGAAGGGCGGGATGTACTTAATGTGGAATTCTTAGCCTAGTGGGACTTCATGGCAAATAGGGATGTGAATTTTGTCCTGAATGGTGAGCAAGAAACTAGATTGCAGAGAGTAGGGAGAAGGGATTCTGATATAAAAGTGTCGGGCTGCCTGAGTAATAGCTACAAAACAGCCTTTATCTTTACCCATGGTAACTGGGATGCATTTTTAATATAACTTTAAAAATTTTGACTGTGAACCCAAAAACACTTATAGCATTTAGTTAGTCTGATTAAGGACTAATTTTCTAGTTGTGGAGGGGAAGCCAGGAGCAGTTTTTTTCCCTACTAATTGAGTGGATCTTTATGTAGCGATGTGATCTCCTAGTGGAGATAAGCACACGCTGACTACATTGCCATCCTCACATGAACTAAAAGGGAGGAAGTGGGGGAATTCCCAGCAAAGAGAAAGAATTAGGAAGGACAGTTCCCTACCACTCCAAGAAAAGTACAGAGAAATTTCCTTGGCTTCCCTATCCATTGATACAAACTATATTTGCCAACAGATGTGTACTTGCCTACTACAGTTAGGCCAGGCATGTAGATGGGAAATATTCTATTTATATCCCTGATACAAAATTTTCAGGACAAAACGCACCCCCCACCCCAAAGCCTACCCCCGAACAAATCGAGGAGATGGATCCCATTTTAGAAATGAAGCATCTTTCTCTTTGCAAATTTATTGTTGCAGGGGTTGAGGGAGTCAATACTTAGAAAAGGAGTACTGTGCAGATGCAAAAAAAAAATTGTTCATTTCAATTTTCCCTTTCACACCAAAGAAATGATCAAGCCTCCCTTCTCGGATGGGGCTTAGTTTTGACCTTCCTTCCTTCAAAATCTGACCTGCTGATATGCCTAGCTAAAATTCTCTAGGATTGAATACTGAACAAAGTTTGTGAAGGAACCTTGACTGTAATTCTGGTTGCACCTCCACATTGGTCAGAATTGTGGGATCCCCCAGGCACCATCAAGAATACTGTTACACTTGTCCTTTCAAGAGATCTTTCAGTGACCTCTGGTATATAATGGAAATTGGACAGGCTTCTGTACCATTCCTGGGCATTTCTTCAACAGAGGCATGACTTTCTAATATGAGGAAAAGGACCTGTTATCTATATAGATTTCCATTTTCTTCATTGGTCTTTGTAAGTTGCCTCAGAGAAACATCATCTTCATTTATAAGGGAAAGTAACTAAAACCAAACATTAAAGTTTCATGGAAACATTTTGTTCATCAGTTTTGGTCTACTTCCTCATACCTGCTATGATGCTACATAAGAGTAATTATAAAAATTGCCAACACTTATTTAGAACTTATTATGTGCCAGTCACCTTCTAAGTCAGTGCTGGACAAACTACTACAGATGGGCCCAGTTCAAATCCAGCCTGCTATCTGTTTTTGTAAATAAAGTTTTATTGGAATACAGCCACTCCCATTTGTTTTCACATTTGTCTATGGCCGCTTTTGCCCTACAGCAACCGAGCTGAGAAGTTGCAACAGAGACCCTATGGTCCATCAATTCTTAAAAGATTGACCATCAGGCCCTTTTCAGAAAAAGTGACTGATTCCTGTTTTAAGCCCATAATATTTATCTATTTGAATTCTCACAACAATCTCATGCGGTAGATACTATTTTTTCCGTTGCTATTTTACAAATGGCAAAAATGAGACACAGAAAGTTTTAAAACTTCTCTAACATCACAAATCTAGTGACTGTTAGAGAACTAGACTTATTCCTCTCAGAATTTTGAAACATTTGTCAGATCTAATGTGCATTAAGATCCTAATAATAATAGTTACAATTAATGAAGAACATATATGAAGGCTGTATAGCTGCTGTTGGATTAGATGCTAATTCATAACTCAGTGAAGCAAAGGTAGTGTAATCCTGGGGTTCACAACAAGGTAATTTGTGGGTAAGGAAAAGCTTGTGGCTGTGTGATAAATTGTATTAATGGCTCTAGTTCTTTACCTTTCCCCGTATTTGTGCTGTTGGCCATAAGACTTCACATCCTTCCTGCTAAAAAGGTACAATATATTTTCTCATTCTTTGATAGTCACTGGTAAGCATAGGTCAAGAGGACTTGCATTTTCTTTTTTTTAATCCTTATGTGCTTCTGTCATTGTCATGGCAAAAACAGACCTGAGCCATTCTGCTGGACGCAGGAAAAGAATGAGAGACCTACAGAGCACAGGTGCCCTAACTGGCTCACTCCCCTCAGCTCATTGTAGATCAGCCAACCTCTCGTCAACCCACATGAGCTAAATAAATGTTGCTGAGATTTAGAGGTTCTTTGTCACACAGCAAGAGCTAACTGACACAGGCAAATTTCTTCAAAGTCTGTAGACATGGAAGCTTTAACCAGAATGGGGTTGTGGGAATGGCAGGCACTCAAGGTGCCACAGACTTCCCTTCTTTCTTCAAAATAAGTCTGAGGTTGTGGAAGCTTCAACTAGAATGGGGTTGTGGGAATGGCTCAAAGTGCCACAGACTTCCTTCCAGAAAGGGTCCCCTTAAAGCCCAAGGCAAAGAGATTGCAAACAACTCAAAAGAGTGATCAAACAAACAAACAAACAAAAATCCAATAAGGAAGAATGTATCTCCTTGTGTGAGTACATACAATATACAAAAATCTCAATCCCTGGTACTCTAGACTTTAAGTAGGGCTAATAAGGCCAATGTAATGTTTACAAAACTAGGCAGTATAACCACAGGGGAAGGTGCCAGGCATCTATTGGAAGGGCAAATTTACTGGTAGCCAAGACTTTCTCATACCTTTCCATAATGTTAAACAACGCTCATGGAGAGGTGTAGAAAATGCAAGACAACATAGATAATTGATGGGATTAGGAATTGCAAAATGGAATTTCAGATGTGACTTGGGCCAGAATCCAGGATCCAAGAAGACGACTTCCTCTGGGGAAGATCTTGGCTTTATAAGGGTGACAGGGAATGTCAGTATAACGGTTAACAGTATCCTGGAGAAGGTTGAGACCACACAAAGACTCTTTATACCCATTGCTTCTCATGGCACAGGGTAAGAATGACCACCATTGGTATGTTAGGGACATTTGTAAGCATGATAGCCACTACTGCAATTTTCCACTCATACACTATTTAATACTTTTAGCTTGCTTTCATTTAAATAACCCTTTTTGGTACTCTATGGTTAATGTGTCTTCAAGGAAAAGAGAAGAGTACATGTAAAGCTTTCTGACTTGCAGAATGAGATTTTTTTCAGGCACAAAGTATGGCTCAAACCTGCAGAAGTATGTGATGCTTAGAGCTATAAAGAACAATGTACATTTTCTCTGTCTTCTATGTGTTTACCCTTAGTTGAAGAGACAAAATTCTTATATAAAAACAATTATTAACTATGGGAAAATGTTAACTGGCTGAGGAAATTCCTAGCAAAGTCTTAGTCTATAAAATCTTTTAGGGTAATATTTAGCATAATAGAGGTAAGGTTGTTACAATAGAACTTTTTTTTCCTTTAAACTGGTAAATATGTTAGAAACCATAAACTATATTATAGTCGAGGACAAACTGTACTATTAATTCTTTCAAAGCTTTTTAATTTATGAGTAGGCTATGGCAATCTGGTCAAATAAAAAACTCATATAAATGTGAGTCAGACAATCAAACATTATTATTCTTAATATATTATGCTTTTATGACCATACACATAATTTTATTATTTGAAAATGTTAAACTTACAATGGTGCAGAAAGGATTTCATCCCTAAGGCATTGATTCTGGGTGCGCCTTGGTGGCTCAGTCGGTAAAGCATCTGCTGTCAGCTCAGGTCATGATCTCAGAGTCCTGGGATCAATCTCTGAGCTCCACAGCAGTGGCTGGTGGGCTCCCTACTGAGCAAGGAGCCTGCTTCTCCCTCTCCTTCTGCTGTTCCCCCTGCTTGTGCTCTCTCTCACACACACTCTCTCAAATAAATAAATAAAACCCTTAAAAAATGTTTTTAAAAGATGTTGATTCTGAAAAGTTTAGGCTTTAAGAAACAATTCTGGCATTTACAAAATAGAAAAGTTTTCTCGGCTCTTTTTATATTGTTAATATATGTAGTATAGTACACTACTACAGAAGTGTCTCTTCTTCAGACATAAATAACAACAAATACTAGTATAATAACCACCTTGAAGTGAATTTTTAATTGGTTTGATGACTATAGTAGCGACTCCCAAAATATGCTAGCTCTGTTTACTTTCAATTTTATTCAGCATATGGACATAGAAAGCATTAGCATTTTCCAATTCCAAGCATGAATGTGTTTAATGTTAAAATAACTCAGAACAGTTTTATGTTTTTCATCATAAAGTTCAAGCAAGAAATATAAATACAGAAACTTGGTTCTGCTGCTGTTATTCTCTATAAATTTGGTCAGGTCAGGCCGTCAAGGATGTGATCATAGTGACCTGTGGATCAACTGTTTGGGCTTCCCTTAACCATCAACTCAGTTGAACACACAATACAATATTGTTTCCACCAGTAAGCCAGTTATTTGGAAACATTCATACTGTGGAGACATGTTTTTTACGTTGATTTTATCCATTATCAGTTCTGAAGATCCCTTTCATGGGGGCTTAAGCCACAGCGATTGGGGCCATACCTGGTGGTAGAGTATCAGAAAATAACAGGAGTTTGGGCTTGAATCTCAGTCCACACAGCCAGGCTGCAAGAAATATAACTTTCATCTCTTATTTCTCAACTGAACTTAATTTCAACTTTCAGACTCCATTCTGCTGAGTGGTGGAAACTTAATCACTTTGGGGTTATACCCCTGTTCTTCCAGTAGTCCATGGGAAGGGAGTAGAGAAAGAATTTGACATAGTTTGTCATCTATCAGTCTTGGCATCTTGAGGGACAGCTTCTTTTTCATCTGGTCTTCGGTTGTCTATCAGCACAGAACACTTCTGAGTTTTCATTTTTCCTGACAACACAATTCTTTCAAGCTTTGTCCATAAGCTTGTCAAAAACAAATTTCAAAGCCGAGCCAAGCAGAAGCATGTAAGTTCACCTATTCTTTATTCAATCTTCAGGGAGAAATTTTCTTGGGCAAGGACTGCTATAGCCGTGGGATCACATCTGTGACTTCTTGTAGAACCTCAATCATCCTTTCCCTGTGCTGATTTGCTTCTTCCCAGCAACCATAGCTCAACTGAACCTCTGCAGCATGCAGGGGGAAGGGACAGCCACAGCGCTGGAGAGCTCTGTCCCTTGACCATTCTTTGGAGTGCCACATTCTGGTGTAGTTTTGCCCGTGAGTGGGGCTTTTGCTCTGCATATTTGCAGAGAGGCGTACAAGTGTTTCTGCCAGGTAAGGCAACACCTGAGAGAATGCAGCCTTAGGCAGTGTTTGGGCCTGAAGCCAGGTATCTTGCAATTGTATTTGGTGTATGTGATGGTAGTGGGAATGGGAAGAATGAGATAGGGTGAAGAAGAATATGAGATAGGGTTGGTGCCGGAGATAGAAGGGATAAACAGACACTTTTATAATATGATAGGGAAAACTGAGCCCATTCCAGCCGCTTTTTGTTTTATATATAAGTTAAGAAAACTGCCTGGAATGCCCAGTGCTGGATAGGGTATAGTGAAGTGGGCTCTCTTATATGATAAGGGTGAAATTATAGCCAAAAAACTCCAAAATCCATCAAGAGCCTTAAAAATATCCAGATATTTTTTTAAAAATCCAGAAATTCTACTTCTGTTAATTGTTTTCAAAAGAAATCTAAAATGGTGATAATTCATGCAAGATTGTTTCTAAAGGGAAAGACTGAGGAGAACACAAGAATTATGGAGGTGGTGGGACTGGTTCTAAAATATGTTTATATTCATATATAAGGAAATAGTATACATCCATTAAAATGTTTACAAATAGTTTTTAATAGCAAGGGGAAATTATTCTGATCACTAAGCTTAAAAAAGCATATTACAAAATTAATATATCTTGTAATATATTTTTATACAATTAAGATAATAGTATATGTAATATTAAGGTCATATTATAATATATAGTATATTATATATTATATTTATTAAGTATTATAATTACTATAATTATATAATTATTATATATTTTATATAATTATTTAATTATATTTTATACAATATATCATATATTATATCATATATTATAGTATATACTATATATTAGTATATAATTATACCATATATACTATATATAATTAGTATATATTATATACAATTAACTATATATTATAATATATTAATTATATAATACATATTAATTATATACTATATATTATAATATGACCTTAATATAATCTATATCATATATCCTATTATAATATTAATATTATAATATATTCATATTATATATTACAAATTACACATTCATATATATTGTTTATAATATGACCTTAATATTATAATATAATAATATGACCTTAATTGTAAAAATATGCATTAAAAATGCAGAAACTATATCAAGATGAAAGCAGTGTTGCCTCTGAGCAGTGGGTGCTTCTTTTTACACTAATGTCAGCACATTTCCAGCTTGTGACTCTATGCAAGATGTATTTTCTATAGCATCACCCTCAATTACAAAATACTTCAGCACTATAATAAATGGTGATGACTGAATCAGAAATCACAATACAGTCTTACTTCCCACCCACCCCACCTTTTTCCCTGACAAATGATCTCTTTAAGAAATCTTATAGTGTTCATGCTAAGAAAAAGTCTATTTTCACTGTTTTAAAACGTTGTAAAAATATGGCAGCAGAAATTATGAAATAGTGCCAGAGTAGGGGTTCTTGAGTAAAGCATGTTTCTGACACTAGCAGCATCAGCATCACCAGGAAACTTGCTAGAAATACAGTCCTGAAGCCCCTCCAGAGACCTGTGTCATCAGTAACTGGAAATGCAAAACTAGAAATCTGTGCTTTAGCACCCCCCCCCCCAGGTGATTCTGATGCATGCTCAAGTGTGAGAGCCACTGGCCTGAAGCAGGACTGGATAAACTATAGCCCAAAGACCAAATCTGCCCACCTATTATAGATGGAATGTTATCGGAACACAGCTTTGCTCATTGTTTATGGCTGCCTGTGGTGGGCTACAACAGCAGACTGGAGTAGTTTCAATACCCTAAGCCCCACAAAGACTAAAATATTTACTATCTTATCCTTCACAGAAAGTTTGCCAACCCCTGGTGGAGAAAAAAGAAGCCTCTTAAATTTTAGCTCATAGAACCGGGTATTGCATAAGGCTGATGAGTCACAGACTTAAACCCCTGAAACAAATAATACATTATATGATAATTAATTGAATTTAAATAAAAAAATAAATTTAAAAAAATTAGCTCATACGTGTTTTTTCTCCATTGCAAGTACAGAGTCTGTCTTAAGCATTTACCCCATGAAAAATGTTCTATGATGAAGTGTCCGTGAACTTAAAACTTTAATTGAATATGCTGATGTGCATTCTATTAATGTAGAGACTTTTTTTGGAATGTGGAATCACAATTCTTACCTACTATCACTTACTTCTATTCTAGAAATTAATATTAAGTGAAAGAAAAAATAATTCTTAAAAATGAAAAATCACGAAGACATACATTGCTGTCAGTAAGTAAAGAGACAAAATAAATCTAAAGGGTTCCACCTACTGGTGGAAATAAAAATTGACTACAAATTAAAATAAAAATTACCCGGTAAGTCAAAAAAGTGATTGTCACAGAAGTTTAGACTGAAAGGACAATCACCAAGTTTCTTTATTTTATAAAAGGAATTGATATTAATATGAAAATAAAATTCACATCCATTTGTGATAGATTATACAAAGCATACAGATAATAAACAGTTTTTTAGACTATAAGCTTTGTGAAGGTGGGGGTTGTGTTGATTTTGTTCATTAGAATATTCCCATCCCTAAGTAAGGAGCTTGGCAAATATGTATAAATAATTTTCTCCTATGATTTAGAGTTCCATGAAACACTGAACCATTACAGAAAGTTTTGTATTTTTAAAGAACCGTGAAGTCATGAAACCCACAAAAGAAATTACATTTAGTAACAATTTTACTCCTTAAATGAAAATTTTTCATGGAAGAATTTAACATAAGTATGTCATAATACATTTTATTTCTTAGAAAAATAAGTGTGCCAGTCGGGATAGGTTCTGTTATGCCTAAATCTTGGTGGCTTACAACAACAAAGGTTGTTTTCTTGTTCAAATCCATCATGGTTTGCTTACAGCTCTGCTCCACATATGTCTTCATTTGCAACCCAGGCTGTTGAAATAGCATTTATCTGGAACATAAATGGTCATCTTGATACAGAGAAGAGAGACTTGGACCACACACAGACTTTTTACTTTTTAAAAACATCTTTATTGAGGTATAATTTCTATACCATAAATTTGCCCATTCTAAGTGTACAATTTAATGATTTTTAGTAAATTTACAGAGCTGTACAACTGATCACTGCAACCCAGTGTTAGAACATTTCATTTTTTTCACTCCCAAGAAATCTCTGGTCCCCATTTGCAGCGAATCCACATTCCTACCACCAGCCCTCGGCAACTATTAATCTTTCTGTCGAAAAATTTGCCATTTAAGGGCATTTTGTATTAAGGGGGCGTACAGTATGTATCTTCCATGTCTGACTTCTTTCACCTATCCTGTATTTGAGGTTCATCTGTGCTGTAGACTGTATTGGTAGTTTGCTTCCTTTTATTACTAAGTAATTTTCTGTTGTATGAATGTATCACATTTGTATCTATTCATCAGTTGGTGGACATTTGTGTTGTTTCAGGTTTTTGGCTGTTGCCTGTGAAGCTGCTGCATACGTCAATGCCCAAGATTTGCGTGGGTATATGTTTTTATCTCTCTTGGGTAGATACCTAGGAGTAGATTTGCTGGGTTGTAAGAGAAATTCATGTGTAACTTTTTAAGAAACTTCCAAACTTTTACAAAGTGACTAGCCATTTTACATTCCCAACAGCAATACACCAGGGTTCCACTTCTCCATATCTTTGCCAACGGTTGTTATTGTTTGTCTTTTTTCATTCTAGCCATTCCAGTGGATATGGAATGGTATTTTGCTGCAGTTTTAATTTATATTTTCTAGTTCAAACGACTACTGTGATTAAGCATCGTTTCATGTGCTTATTAACCATATCTTTGGTGAAGTATCCATTCAAATCCTTCACCAATTTTTTAAGTTGTCTTCTTCATACTGAATTTTAAGAGTTATGTGTATATTCTGCATAAAATCTTTATCAGATATATGATGGGCAGATTTTCCCAGTCTATAGCTTGTTTTTTCATTGCCTTACTGTCGTTTGAAGCATAAAAAAAGTTAAGTTTTTACAAAATCCAATTTATCAACTTTCTTTTCTTTTATAAAGTATGCTTTTGGTGTCACATCTAAGAACTCTGTGCCTAACCCAAGGGCATGAAGATTTTCTATTATCTTCCTCTAGAAGTTTTACAGTTTTAGTTCTTATAATTAGGTCTAAAATCCATTTTGAGTTAATTTGTGTGTTTAGTATGAGGAAAGCTCTATCATTCTTCATTCACCCCGTTAAGTTCTAACAAGTCTGCCAGTCTATTGCTTGCCCTAACCTTAATCACAACTTAAGGCTCCCTGTGGTCTTGTCCCTCCCAATCGTCACCAAGATCACTATTGTTTTTGACAGTGCCCTGGACATGGAGATTTTCCACTCTGTTCCAAATCAAGTCAGTCCGCTTGGGCTGTGAAGATGATAGTGTTCATGGCTTGCCTGCCCTTTGGGTGGTGTTGGAGCATCTCCTGGCTAACATGCCATAAACTCCACTGTACTTACCCAAGGTTTGATAGTTTTTCTTGAATAGATGTTTCTTAATTGTATGCCTTTGGTTGATTTTCGTTGTTGAGAATATTTTTTCCCAAATGTCTAGATTTTTTTGTTGCTTTCTGGGGAGAGGATTGCCAAGCCACTCACTCCATCATTCTAGAAGTCCCAGCCTCTCTCAGACAGTTTTCATAACATAGGGTTTTAAATGCTTGGAAACATTATAAAATGTGATATTTCTGTCTGGGTTACATGAGCCAAAGCAAGTAACATGTCACTTCTTTGTTCAACAAGATAGGGCTGTATAATCCTCCTATAGCAGAACATCACAGAGAGAATATGGTGGGCAGCTTATATGAAATGGTTCCTAATGGTCTTACTCTCTGGGACTCACACCCTGTGTCATCCCTTCCCTTGGAGTGTGAACTGGATTTAGTGACTGGCTCCTCATAAATAGAATTCAGCAAAAGTAATGGGATAGGCCTTCCATAATTAAGTTATACAAAATTGTCACTTCTATCTTGCTAGTACTCTTTCTCTTGCTGGCACTTTCTCATTCTTTCTCTTGCCTTCTTGGGTTGTTCACATTGATGAAGCAAGATGCCATGTTAGAGAAGTCCATGTGACTAGGAAATGAGAGTGACCTCTGGCCAGCAGCCAGCACAGAACTGAAAGCCTCCTACTAAGTCCAGTAGCTAACAAGGAACTGGATTCTGCCAACAACCACTGAGTGAACTTGGAAGCAGATTTGCCTTCGATTGAATCTTGAGATGACTTCAGCTCTGGCTGACAACTTGATTGCAGCCCAGTGTGACACCCTGTAGCAGAAGACCCAGCTAAACCATTACATTCCTGATCCACAGAAACTATGAGATAGTAAATGCTTATTGTTTTAAGCCACTAAATTGTGGGGGTAATCTCTTATGTAGCAATAGATAATTCATACAGAGGAAATGAGAAATTTGGTGAAGACTCAAATAATCTACCACAATAAGGACATTAGGCACATAGCTGGATAAGTTGCTTTTGTTCACATACAGGATCAGTGCTTCTAAATGAATCAAATTTTATTCAAAGTGGCTTTCCTTGGGACTTATAACCTGGCATTTGCCATGAATTTTTATTCTTATTTTATAAAATAATTAAATATTGGAATCACAATTTCAGTATTTCCAGAAATTATAGAAATACTGCTAAGCCACAGCAAAGTAAGCCTATTTTTGTAAAATAAGATTAAAAAATTAGATTTCCTTGAGCATTGTTTATGGGAGTACTTTAATTTCTCATTGATATTTTATAAATGATAAATGTTTTGATAACTGTTTACTTTAAAATAGTATATAAATGCTAAAGTGGATAACCTTCAATTATATAAAAAATATTCAGGTAAAAATATCAGAGGAGATTCTTCCAAAGAGTAGGTGGTATGGAAAAGGAGACTAAAAAAGGTAACTAGACAGCAGAGGAAACTGACTAACACTACCTCAAGCCAGGTGACCCAGGTTAACATCAATAGTGATAAATCATATTGACAGTATGTGCCCTTGATATGATGTGACGAGAATGCCACTTAAGCTCTGTGGCCAAAACATCTGTGGCCAAAACACATTACCCTAATGTAACCAATGATTAGAGAGAAACATCGGACAAATACCAGCTGAGGGACATTCTACAAAACACCTGACCGTATCCTCAAAACTGTCAAGGTCATCAAACCCAAGGAAAGTTTGAGAAACAATCACAACCAAGAAGAGCCGAAGGAGACATGACTACTGATTATAATGTGGTATGGTGAAACAGAAAAAAGACATAGCTAAAAGCAAAGGAAACCTAAATAAAGCATGGTCTTTAGTTAATGATGACATACTAGTATCAGTTCATTAATTGTGACAAATGAACCATACTAATATAAGATGTTAATAATAGAGGGGATGGAGTGTGAGGCAAAGAAGAACTCTATTATCTTCATGATAAATTATTTAAATGTAAAACCCCACTGAAGTAAAATAGTTTATTATAAAATAATAGAAGAAAGATCTCATTCTTAATAACAACAAGCCTATAAAATTTCTCATTTAAAAAAATATGCAGGATCTATATGAACAATTTTTCTAAATAAACAAGGAGGTAAAAGAAGACTTGAATAATGCAGAGCATGTTATGCTCCTGGGTCAGAGGGCTAAATATCAAGTTGTCTTTTCATGTATTTATAGTGTCAAAGTCATTCCAAATATACCGATAATATTTCTTCTTGAATTGGACAAAATGTCTTATGTGTTAAAATAAATGGGCAAAGATACTCAAGCTACATTTTAAAAATAAAATAAATTTGATGATTATCCAACCAGATTTTACAACAAATTATAAAGCTATACATATTAAAATAGTGTAGCACTGGTAAAATAATATGCTTTCCTTTTTTCTTTTAATACATACTATTGATCACTTTGGCAGGCACTAAGAATAGTGTTGAGGAGGTCAAACATTATAGCTGCCCTTGCAGAGTTTACAGTCTGTTGGAAAAGTAGCTGTGGTTTACAACAACGACAACATAATTGTACTGAGTGAGTTAGAGAAGACTTAACTGGAGGAAATGGCATTTCAGTGAAGACCTCAAGGATTTTAGGTAGGTAGGTATAGGAGGGAAAAGAGTTAAAAAGACCACAGTGGGCAAACAGTCCGTGTGAAGGTCGTCCGTGGAAAGATGTTAAGCCAACTAGAAATAGAAACCAGTGGGGATTGTGATGGGATAGGTAGCTAGAGTTAGGCAAGTAACATACTGCATACCACCTTGTGAAGGATTTTAGTTTTTACCCTGAGAACAATGGGAAGTCATTGGGGATTTTTAAACTGGGGAAAGACCCAGTCAGATTAACATATGTAAAAAGATTTCTGTGATTTCCCTGAGAAAAATAAATTAGGATGGAGCCAGAAAGGTATGCGGGGAGTTAGGAAACTATTGTAATTGATGAGATTATAAAGATTGAACTATAAAGGCAAGAATAGAAAGATGATGGAGATTTGAGTGTGATTAAGAGAAATGGACAAATAAGGTTATTTAGGAAAATTTAGCCTGCATTGTAGTAAGAGAAAATCTTTCAAAGGATTTTAGCAATAAACAAACCCAAATAATTAGACTACATTAAAATTTATTTTTAATTTTGCACATAAAAAATTTTAGGCATATGGTAAACAATTCAGAGAAAGTAATATTTGTAATAAAATCAGAACAAGATGAATACTCTAATGAAAAATAGACAACATTAACAGGCATTTTGTAAAATGAGATTTATAAACAGTTGAGAAATATATAAAATATTAAAACTCAGCAGTGATAATTGCTATCACAATCAATAACCAAAGAAATGTAGATTTAAAAATAATTTAGTCCTAATTTTAATTTCTGGAATAGGGAAATTAAAAACAGTAAGAATTCCCAATGTTGGTGAGGATGTGGAGAAAACAGTCATCTCACAATTGAAATGTGAGTTCTGTTGAAATTTTAAATCAGAACTCTTTTTATAGAAGACATTTTGACCATCCATCTGTATAAAGAGATTTTAAAAACATTCGTATCTTTTCGGGCACCTGGGTGGCTCAGTCGGTTAAGTGTCTGCCTTCGGCTCAGGTCATGATCCCAGGGTCCTGGGGATCAAGCCCCACATTGGACCCCTTGCTCAGCGGGGAGTCTTCTCCCTTTCCTCCCTGCTCCTGCTCTCTCTCTCTCTCTCTCACTATCTCTGTCTCTCTCTCTCTCCAATAAATAAATAAAATCTAAAAACAAAAAACAGGGCACCTGGGTGGCTCAGTTGGTTAAGCAACTGCCTTCGGCTCAGGTCATGATCCTGGAGTCCTGGGATCGAGTCCCGCATCGGGCTCCCTGCTCGGTGGGGAGTCTGCTTCTCCCTCTGACCCTCTTCCCTCTCGTGCTCTCTATCTCTCATTCTCTCTCTCTCGAATAAATAAATAAAATCTTAAAAAAAAATAAAAATGAAAATAAAAACAAACAAAAAAAATTCGTATCTTTTTAACTCAAAATAATTCTGGGAATTTAACCTAAGGAATTAATCTGTGATGTGAAGAAGTATTTATGTAATAAAATATTTTCACTAAAATATTACTTGTAATAGCAAAACCAAATTTCACAATATAAATGCCCAACAATAGGAAAATGTTTAATGGCAAGTGAGAAATTACTTGCAGTCACTGAAAATGATATATTTGAAAAATTTAATGACACAGGAAAATATTTAGAACCTAATTTTAAAAGAATAAAGAAAGTTATTACACAGCATTATACAAGAATGTACCAAATATATAATGACTAATTTATATCATAAAGAATGCAAGAAGTTGGACAAGTGGAGATGAGATGTAAACACTCCAGTGTTCAAGTGAAGACCTTAAACAAAAACACAGAAGTTGAAAAGTGTAGAATGTGCTTTGAGTGTAGAAAGCAGTTCAGTTTGCTGGAGTATGAAGATGACTAATTGAAATAATTGTAAAATGATATTAATATTAAGTTGATGACTATCGGTGGTTGAACTGGGTTAGTGTTGGTGAAAATCAAGAGGGACTGTTGTGTGTTACAGATATCAAGGAGGTAAGATCAATAGGATTTATCGATCAGATCTACAGACACTGGGAGCTGGAGGGATTTTTAGAAGGTGATTAGAAGGGTGATGTCTTAGCCTGTTTGGGCTGCTCTAACAAAATACCACAGACTGGGTGACTAATAAACAACAGACATTTATTTCTCACAGTTCTGCAGGCTGGAAGCCCACTATTAAGGTGTCAGCAGATTTGGTATCTGGTGGGAGCCCTGTTCTCAGTTCATAGGGTTTGTCTTCTCACCATGTTCTCACCTGGAAAGGAAACAACAGAGCTCTCTGGGGTCTCTTTTGTAAGGGCACTCATCCCATTCTTGAGGGTTTTGCTGTCCTGACCCTAATCATGTCTGAAAGGCCCCATCTCCAAAGAGCATCACACTGGGGATCGGGTTTCAATATGGATTTGGGGGAGATACAACCATTCAGTTGATGGTATTGCCATCCATGGATATGGAGGAGATTTGGCTTGTTGTCAGGGGAAGTTGATGAATACTTTTAGACATTTTGAATTAGGTGTGCTAATGGAGAACACCAAATGGAGATCTCCATCATGCAGTTGGAAATGTAGGATTTGGCTGTGAGACAAGTGGGACCAGGAATAAGAGTACTCTCCCTCTCCTCCCAGCCCAGCCACAAAGCCTGGGAGGGGTTGGAGTTAGCAAAGGAGTCAGCATGGAAGATCAAAAGTGATACCAGGACCTATGAATTTGACTACGTTTAAGGGGAGGAGGGAAAAGAGAAGCAGAGGGAAAGGAGATCAGGAACCCGAGGCCAGAGAAGTGCGGAGACAACTGTGTCTGAGCCTGAGCCTCTGTCTACAGCATTTAGAATTGGGGCCTGGCTAGATCAAGGAATTGAGGGAGAAAAATGGAAAAATAAATGGGATTTTATGTATTTGAAGACTTAATCTGATGGTGAGTATGATATGGGATGAAAAGAGTGGACAACAGGCATTCTAAAAATTGCTATTAAAGAAATGCACCAGTAAATAAGCTTTTATATTTTCCTACAATTGCTAGTTTCTCTCCTTTACCATCCGAGTTATTTTCTCAATATTAGTCAGTAGTGTATGGCATAAATCTTTTTTGGGAGGCAAATGTGATATAAGGTAAGGAACAGCCCTATTTAGCTAATATATTTCATCTGTGAAATGGAGATAATAATACTTGTCATCAGCTGATCTCAGAGAATTGCTACGTGAGTTAATTGAAAAGAACTATGCGGCATTGCACGAATGTAAAAGCTGTAGTAACGTACAACAGAATTAATACTTAGGGATTTTTGGGGGTTCTGATCTTGTGCTGGTAAAATTGTCATTACTTTAAATAAGCCATAAATATCTATTTTTTGCTCTATGTTCAGTAAACAAATGTTCTCATATTTCTTACACTTATAAATTTACTGTGATTTTGCCTTCTGTGAGATGTTTGCATTTATCTTATTTTTGCCCACTTCTGCTCTGGCAAATATGTGCCAAAGAAAATGTTGTATCAGCAAACAAACATTTTTGTTGGGTGTGTCCTCACTGTCCAAATGTTTGTTTTTAGCCAGAGCTATTTGTTTCTAAAGCGTTCATGAAACATGCTTTTGTTTTTGAACCATCCCAACAGCTCGGATATTCCTGACTACATTTCCTTAGGTCACCTTCTACTCAGCACTTCTTTCTTATGAATTCTCCTGTTGGCCAGAATTTCTTCTGAGGCTTCAGTAGTTGCCTAGTAGGAATGCTTGTAACAACATTTGTGGATAGCCCAAACATTTTCAATAACATTTGCTTGGAAAAATTTTACTGGCAGTCAGGACACATTATTTAAACATATTTCAAAATATTTATGCCTCCCTGCAATACTTTGGCGGTGTCTGTAGAGCAAGGCTGAATTGATGGTTTTTTAGTGAAGTCTTTTTGTTTGTTTGTTTTGGTCATTCATAATGGTTGATTGATGAGTGTTTGATAGAATTTCCATGCCATTGATTTGATTAACTCGATAGTAAGGTGGCTATAAGAACCAGCAGTGTTTGAAATCTCTTCCTCCTCGGAGAAGGGAACTTCATAAACAAATTAGATTAACTTTACTGTAATCTCTTCAGATGCTTGATTCCCAGTTGTTATTTTAGCTCTTTCCTTCATCTCCTTCCCAGCAGTAATTCAGAAAACGGTAGATTTGTCAGGATGATTTTGGCATTAGGCTTTAGTAAAAGGAGCAGCTTCAGTGAGACCTACGGTTCTCTATATAGGATTTACACCATTTTTTAAGGTTTTCAGGTTTCATGAGTATGTCTAAATGAGGAAAGAAAATGAATACATTATGCGTGTATTTATTTGGAACAGCTAAAACAAGAATTTAGTGTTTGTGTTATTAGTAGGGTACCTCTTTGTGTTTTTTCAAAATAAAGAGGGAAATCTGAGTCTGATTATATCTTGATTTGAGATCATCTGATCTGCAGAAGAAAAAGCAGGACATACTAACTTTGGCTACCAGGGATGATAAGGCCGCATACATTTAAAAGGCCTTAGTAAGCATATCTTTTAAAACTATAGTATAGGGTTTTAATTCAGGAAAGGCACCTCTTTGATTTGCCTATCTTCATGTTGCTAAGTCTACTTCCTGCATATCTTTTCTTGCATCTCTCTGTTCTATATTTTTGTGTACAAATTTTTCCCCCACGTGTTTGTGCTGTATGTTTTTAGGTGACTTTTTCTCTCTATACCGCTGTGTATATGCATCTTACTATCACTTTCTGTGCCTACGCATGTGTGTCTGCTCTGCCCTGTATTTTCTTTGGGTGTCTCCATTTACTTTTGATCTCTGTCTATGCTTTTATCAGTGCAACTCTCCACACAGCGGAGATGTGTCTGTGTGTCTGTGTAAATATATATACGGTTATGTTCTTGATTTCTATGCCCATTTCAATGCATCCCTCTGCTTATATGACTTTGTTCTTCTCTCTCTCTCTCTTTCTCTATGTTTCATTTTATGTGGCTTTTTCAACTTTTATTTGATTTCAGTTTGTTATAAATAACTTCCGTCTTTTATGATTTCTATGGTATTATATTTACTAATTAGAATTTAAAATTTCCTGTTTCATGCCACTAGAAAAACAGGCAATTCATAAAAGAAATAAGTGGGCTAATAAATTTATAAAATGGACATATTCTCATTAGTAAGTAGGTACACACAAATTTAAATAATGAGATTATACTTACTATCAGATTGACAAAGATATCCACTGTGGGAGAATAGCCAGTTATAAATTATAATGGCATTGGATCAACATTTTAGGAGGACAATATGTATTAAAGTTTTCTTTTTAAAGATTTTATTTGTTTATTTGACAGAGAGAGAGACAGAGACAGAGGGAATACAAGCAGGGGGAGTGGGAGAGGGGGGAAGTAGGCTTCCTGCAGAGCAGGGAGCCCAATGCAGGGCTCGAGCCCATGACCTGAGCCGAAGGCAGATGCTCAACAACTGAGCCATCCAGGCGCCCCTTAAAATTTTATATATATATGTGAATTTTGATTCAGCAATTCCACTTTAGGAATTTGTCCCCTCAAAAACTGGACAATTGTACAATGGTTTATTTCAGAATTGCCTTTAACACTATAAAATTGAAAGTAAATGACCATTAGCAGGGGCTTGGTGAAGTGAATTATGACACATCAAATACAATAGAATGTTAGATTTCTATTGCTACAGAAAAATTCTATGGTATATTGATAATTGGAAATTAATCAGTTTCAAGAAAGTGTGTAAAAATGTGTACAATGTATATGCCATTTATTTATTCAAACTATGCATATATATATTTTTTTACATAGAGAGTGTGTACTTTCTATGTGCTAAGCATTGTGAAAGTACTATAGAAATATTCATATTATTTTATATGAGGTGTAAAATAATGAGAAAACTTCCACCTCCTTTATTGTGGATTTAACAAGCCTGTGTTATAAAAAATAATAAAGTTGAATCAATTTTTAGAAAAGAGTTTTCTTAAATTTTTAAAAAGATGAATACTTTTCTACTTTAAAATATTAAATTAAGTTGATCTCTTCTTTTCTGGTTTTTCTTTTCTTTTTTTCTCCCTCCCCAACACTGTGGATCAGTGATCCTCTCTAAAAAGTGATCCCCAATCCTGGCCAAGGCAATATTCTTTAGTGTTCTGGAAGTGCTATGCCTTGATACATATTGTCTTAATGAGTTCTCAAGAAGAAATATTCATTTAAAACCTTTGGAAAAATTGGAAAAAAAAATAAGCCATGTACTTGTCAAAATGTCATTCCATTGTGAAACATGGAGAGTCTGAGCAAATGTAATGTGAAACAATAAAGGTGAACTCTTCTCAGCCATTGGAAATTGACACTAATGTCAATGGAAAACCAAACTTGAAAAATCGAATGTTTAATAGAGTAATTTTCCATCTTTAGTGTGATAAGACTCACCTATTTTAAATGCAGATTCTTGGACCCCACCCTCAGAAATTCTGATTTGGTAGGTCTGTTCTGTAGTTTAGTAAGTTTCCCAGGTGATTCTAATATAAGAGATTTAAGGGCCACGTTTCAACAAACAGTGCTAAGGAGTAAGTTTCAATAGCTAATCTACTTTAAATAGTTGACATATTTTCTTTAAATCATATCTACTAGATATATTTCTAAGAGAATTTTTTGGACGTGATTATTTAAGGGATCATGGAAGTTGTTTAAGGACTGTGAGTTCATAGGCAGGTTACATTCCATTTCAAGATCCATTGGCTTTCTGGACCACAATTCTGAGCCAAAATTTTAATGAGCTGCCAAAGTTTACTTCCATCAAATAACAATTGTCATGTCTTTTCCTCAAACAGCATTAATGTTTATAGGTTTCCTCTCATTCCTATTATTTTTATAATAGGTAGATAGTGTGAGTTTTCAAGAATAATGTCATAAGAGTATGACAAAAAAGTATAAATAATAGAACATTATAAATGCAGAATTCTGATCAATGAAAGCAGCTATGTAGTGTAAATAAAGGACTACTTCAGAGCACATAGACACAGCCAAAATATCAAATCTATGAGTCTTAAAAGACTGCATGATATACAATAAATAGATTGATCACCAAAGTAGAAGTTTGCCTGAAAAGTATTTCTGAACTTCCTGGAAAGGAGGGTCATGAGATGTATAGCAAGAAGTTTATCATGTTTCTGCAAGATATAACCTACCTACCTGCATATAATCAAGGTGTACACTAAACACACGATTTAACTAGTTATGATCATTTAATACAAAACCATTTGTAATTCTATTTTTTTTTTTTTAAGTAGGCTCCACACTCAGCATAGAGCTCAGTGTGGGGCTTGAGCTCATGACCGTGAGATCAAGACCTGAGCTGAGATCAAGAGTCGGACACAACTGACTGAGCCACCCAGGCACCCCTGTAATTCTATATATATATATTTTTTTTTTTTTTTTTTTTTTTGAGAGAGAGAGAGCACAGGCGGGGTGGGGAGGGCCAGAGGGAGAGGGAGAGAGAGAGAATCTTAAGCAAGCTCCATGCTCAGGACTGAGCCCAATGCAGGGCTCAGTCTCGGGACCCTGAGATCATGACCTGAGCTGAAATCAAGAGTGAGACATTCAACTGACCGAGCCACCCAGGTGCCCCCCTCCCCATAATTCTATTTTAAATAAGATTTATATGGGTAGAAATCCAAAGAACCTTCCTCAGTGTAGCTGATATATGAAACACCTGACCAGTTCGGATAATCATTTAGTTCTATGTTTCTCAAACTTTAATATGCCTATGAATCACTTGGGAATCTTGTTAAAATGAAAATTCTGATTGATAGTCTAGAGTGTGTGACCTGAGATTCACATTCCAAATAAGCTGTTGGTCCAAGGACCACCTTTTTAATAGCAAAGATTTATTTCAACCTTTTGTTCAATAGATGAAAGAATTGAATGTGGGAAGACATGGCTCTGCAAAGCATTACTAGGACCTTGGTGGACTGAAAGTTATTGAACTGAATGGTACTAATGGTATCAAACTCTTACCACTAAGATGAAGCCTTGCGCTGCCCTTCTTGAGTTGAGATTTCAACTTTTTCTTTCATTCTGTGAGAGAACCAAAAGATTCCTTTCAATACATTTCCTCTTTTTGTTTGCACTTTCCAGAAACAGTTTCTGATGCCTGCAATCAAAAGAATATAACGATTACAGGCTCTGTATTGGGACTTGTATTGCAAAGAAATATACCATATTTACATCACAGGGAGAAATAAATTCTTCCCTGGAAACATTGTGACAAATATATTTCCTTAAAAGTTTATACAAGACCACTGGTGACTCTCAAATATCTCTTCCCAGCATGACTCTCCCCTCATCTTCCAGGCTCTATCCAACTTCCTAACTGATATCTTCATCTGAATGTCTAATAGGCATCTCAAAGTTAACATATTCAAAATCCAAAATTGAGCTTCCCAAACTTGATGTTTCTATAGCAAATGGCACATCTTTTCATGCAGTTGCTAAGGTAAAAACCTAGGAATCATCCCCAATTTCTTTTATTCTCCTCTCATGTTCAATCCATTAACAAGTTCTGTCAGTTCTGCCTTTAAAAATCCAGCCAGAAATCAACCACTTTTCATCTCAACCACTTTTCATCTCATTCTAGTCTAAATCAATACCATCTTTCCCTGGTCAACTGCAATGGTTTCCTAATCCTTCTTTTTGCTTCCACCCGAGGTTTCCACACAACAGCCAGAGTGATTCTTTTAAAATGCAAACTAGATCATGTTACTTTCATGTTCAGAACAGCTCAGTAGCTTCCCATCCCACAGAGAATAAAATCCAAACTCCCTACCATGATCTACATGGCCTTTTGTGATCTGACCCTTTACTAAATCTCTCTTATGTCATCTTGTTTCACCTTCCTCCATGTACACACTGCTTCAGCTATACTGCTCTCCCTAATAACTCTTCAATTAGAATGTAAGTCCCAAGGACAGGATTCTGTTTACTCACTGTTGTATCCCTAGTACTTAGAATAATGTTTAGCATAGACTAGATTTCAATTACTAGCTCTTGAATGAATGAATGAACGAATGAAGAAATATATAATCAATAAAATCAATTAGACACAGTAAACAAGATAGACCCAATTACTAGAACTCTGGTAGGAAGTGAGGGGTTGGACACAGAAGTGAGACAGGATCTCAGTTATTACTACTAATTTATTACTATTACTTATACTACTAACCACTTATACCACTAATTAACTATATATAAAATTACCCCCAACTTCGAAGTTTCAGGGCCCTTCCCAAAGAACTTAGAGCCAGACTAGCAGTGAGGTAGGTTGCCGGTCACCTGAACCTCTCGATTTTTCCCAGCCAGAGGAATACACATCTTGGTGGCCTTCAAGTGGCCTTAGCAGCGTGTAGAAGGGAGATGTCAAGGCAAGCAGCCAGACAGATGATTATGTTGTTGTGGACTAAATGTTGGTGTTCTCCAAAATTTGTATTTTGAAATCCTATCCCTCAATATGATAGTATGAGAATGTGAGGCTTTTGGAAAGTAATTAGGTCTTGAGCATGGAGGCCTCATGCATGAGACTGGTGCTCTTATAAGAAGCAGTATAAGAGCTTGCTTTCTGTCTCTGCTCTCCAGTATGGGAGAATACGAAGAGAAGACAACTATCTGTAAACAATTAAGTGGCTCTCACCAGAACTGAAAATGCTTGCACCTTGATCTTGGACTTTCCAGCCTTCAGACTGTGGGAAATAAACATTTTTGTTTAAGCTACCCAGACTATGGTAATTTGTTATAGCAGCCTGAGCTAAGATACTTGTACTTGTAAGGTACTATAGAGAGTTACTATGGATAGCTTATGTACCTTCAGTAAGGAAATAGAGTGGATAGCTTGCAATATACCAATTAACCAAATGAATTGCTTATCATTCATTTTTAAGCCTGTTCTCAGGAGGGGAATAGAGACACAAAACATTCATAAAAACTTTATATAAAGAAGTTGTAGCTGAGAAATCTTATAATTAAAAGATGTGGGTGTGTTCACAAGGACAAAGGAATAAAGAGAGAACAGGGATTTTCTGTTTAATCACTCAACATACCTCTGCCATGGAAAGATAGCATTCTAGTTTCTGTGAAGTGGTATATGTGAGTTCTATAGGCATGTATGTATCTTCAAGTCCTTTTGCCTTCATTTACTCTGGGATATAAATTGCTTAGTTCTTGCTTTCTCAGTCTTGTCCAGTTGCAAAACTCTAATGCCCTTTCTCCAATAGGCTCAATTCTGCAACTACCTGAACCAGTGGAAACCAGACTTTAATTGCTCAAATTAACAAGTGAATAGGGTCTGGAAATAATCTGTGGCCTGTAGTCTGAGTTTTAGTATCCTGGGCAAAGCTCATTGCCACCTGCTTTTGCAGTGAGTGGCAATTTGCCCAGTAATGTTCAACATATGTAACTAGTCCATATGCCAGGGTTTCTCCTTCCTTTTTGGTGTGCAGTCCAGCTTCCTGCTGGGATGGTAGCCTTGGTTTAACCTCTACGCCATTTACCTAATCCACATGAAACCTGTGTGGATTAGGATTACCTGGTGCTCTGATCCTCTTTCTTTTTTCTGTTAATCTGCTTTTCCTGGGGGCTGGTCCTTACTTTCAGGACTTCTTTCAACCTGGACTAACCTAACTACAACCTAAATATTTGCCCAATGATCCAGAGACTCTGTATAGTTCCTTGTCTTCTTAGGAGTTCCCTAAGCATATCGACATAGCCAGGACTAGGTATGAATTTATACTCCTCTTTGAGACCAGCCCTACTGCCACATTAATTCCCTTTGCCCAATTCTCTGGCTAATTCTTTCATTGCCTCTTTTCTGCTATTTAGAGAATTGCATGCCTGAGTACAGAGTCTACATGGGTTGGGACACATTCCTGAAGGTCTGAGAAAGAATGAGATAATGAAGACGCTTGAATGCTGCTGTGTTGTGGGACTGAACCTGTTACACAATTCTGTGTTCTGGGGAAGGAGGTAGAACACCGATGGAAATGAAAGCTTTATATGGCTCTCTGAGGACTTCTAAAAGTCCAAGCTTTTACCTATTGGTTTACTACAAGTGAGACAGTCATAACAGAGATAAGATTACTACTCTCAAACATGTAGAATAATAATGCTGATTTATGGAAGGGCTAAGAATCTCCTAGTTGAGATGAAACCATTCTTTTTGCTCTCACAGTGGGACTTGAGACTTTTCTCACTTAGAGATTACAGGATTGGAATACTGTTTGTTCTAGCGAATGCAGCATCACTAATTTATTACCAACATTAACAAAAATGAAATGATAGAGAAGGCAGGGATAGACATTTGTCCTAGAAGGAAAGACTGCTAATTGAGTTGCTGTGTAGACAATTCCAGGATGCATATGAAACCTGTGTGGATTAGGATATCAGCAAAGGGTAAATTTAATAACTCAAATGGGAATAATTAGTTGATAAGACAGTACAGTATTCCTCAGTGGATTGCTTGGTCAAAGGGCATGTACTTTTCCAATTTTGACTGAACTGTTAAAATGTTCTCCATAGAGGAAAATGATCTTTTAATGCTGGATTTTAAGAAATTACTGTTATCAGGGCTTATCTATCACTGTTAATCAAATTAAGAACAATTTGGAAGGCTATGTCTACTCTCTGGAATATTGACAAGTACGAGATAGATATCAGATATCAGTATAGAGGAGAAGCTTTTCCAAAATAGTACCTAAGGATTTGAGCAGGTAACAATTACCACTACTTTCATATAAGCCAGAAAAAGTGGAAACATGTAATCTGGTTACTAACAAGATAAATATGTATCTCTAGGATTTCATGGTTACATAGATTATACATTTCATGGGATTTAGGCCAAAATGTATCCCATACTGTGATTAAGGTTTTCTTCCTTCTTATCAGAAAGTGGAATCAGCACAAAAAGAACAATACTCCATCAAGCTACATGACCCTAGTTGTTCACAAAATGTTTTAAGAAATTTGTTTATTCATTCATTCATTCATTCATTCATTCAACATGTATGGATAGGGTACTTAATACTAGGAACTATATAAGTCACTCTATACAAAGGGAAACAAAACAGTCATGGTTCCTGACAGCTCACTGATTATAATCTGGTGGGGCATTTAACACACAATAAAATACTAATAATTATAATAGCAAATAGTGCTAAGAGGTCAAGACAACAGAGTCTATTAGAAAAGCAAGATGGTCTTATAACTGATTTTTGTGAGGCTGGGTGGCGGGGGAAGGGCAAGGAAAGCCTGTTTGAGGAGGGACATTTAAGCTAAGAGCTGAAAGACGTAGAAGTTAACCAGACAAAAAGTGGAGACAGGAGGGATTCAGGCAGAAGATCAGCATGAAGGAAAGCTCTGAGGCAGGGGAAAGGGCTTAGCATGTTCTAAGAAGTGAAGGGTCAGTGTGCTTAGGACAGAGAGTGAGGGTGATAATGGTTCCAAATATGGTTGGAGAAGCAGGCAGGGACCTGATCCTTGCAGAGCTTTGTGGCTGTGATAAGAAGTTTATGTTTTAAACACAATAGGAAGCTAATAAAAGGCAGACTGATTTGTGGATGGGAAATCATACAGACATTATCCCTCTACCATATGTGGTATTCACCCACACCCCCAAAAGGCAGATTATTTTAGAATGTTATAAATTTGTTGAATTATGAACTAAAGACCTAAGTAGAGCAATGCTTTATAGTGTGTGTCCTGCTTTTTCCTGGTTTCCTTCTGGGAACCCATTATTTTTGGCATCAGACCTACATAGTAGGTATTTCCAAATATATATCTATATATTTGGCAATGTGTTAGTCTGGTTCCTCTAAGACACAGAAGACAAGGAGGGATTCATTAAATGTATTTAATTAGGGAAATGGCTGGTGTGGGAAAATGGTGTGGGAGCTATCATAAGAGATGCAAGTCTGACTCTAAGTGAAGGACAAAAGGAAGTTTGATGAAAGCATCCTAGACTGCAGAACAGCCTAAGCAAGGCCCACTGGGGAGTTCTAGAGCTAAAGTTGGCTTGCAGATGCAGGAATTGACCAGTTAGTATCCCTACCAGTTCAGTCTGACTGGAAGTAGCCCTTGGGAAGCATGGCCTCAGGACAACCACAGAGTTGGAGCTTGGAACATTACAGCTGGACCCTTGGTGGGTTACACGCCCTACAGTTGGAGGTAGAAGCCTCTGAGGCACATCTGGAGGCCACCACAGACAGAATTGTTTTAAAAAATGACCGTTATTTTTTTTTTCTTTTGGGGATTTTACAATTTGAGAAGATGCTCCAAGAACGTAAAGAGGATCTATAATTTTTATTATTATTTTTTATTATTATGTTATGTTAATCACTATACATTACATCATTAGTTTTTGATGTAGTGTTCCATGATTCATTGTTTGCATATAACAACCCAGTGCTCCATGCAGAATGTGCCCTCTTTAATACCCATCACCAGGCTAACCCATCCCCCCACGCCCCTCCCCTCTAGAACCGTCAGTTTGTTTCTCAGAGTCCATAGTCTCTCATGGTTCGTCTCCCCCTCTGATTTCCCCCCCTTCATTCTTCCCCTCCTGCTATCTTCTTCTTTTTTTTTTTTTAACATATAACTTTTAAATAGTAATGTGTGAAGTGGGCTAGATCTCTGAGAGAGTAATGTAGTCATAAATGATGCAAAGTGGTCCTTCCTGGCTAAATTCATTTTTTTAATAAGGAAGAGGAGAAGAAAAATATTGTAAAGTAAAAGGGTTCCAAACAACTGTAAAACAAATATCAATAATTGGACACACACATTTTTGAGGAAGAAATAGTGATGTTATTAAATGAAGTAACTGAACTTCAAGGTTTTTTTTTTTTTTAGTCATTAAGTAATGGAACAATTGGTATTATATAATACAAAATATATAATACAAAAATACTGTGCTGAGCATATATAGAAAGTGAAAATGTTAAGAAAATCTATTACATCTATAAAAAATTGATAAGAATAAAATATTTCCTCAACATTAAAAAAAAGAAAATCGATGTATGGACTAAAATAAAGTATAAAGACTATTATTATAAACAAACAAAAATTACATTTTGGTTTACAAAAACAAAGTAATGCAAGAAAAAAAACAGAACAGGAAATGAAGGAAGGAATGAAGGAAGGAGAGAAAAAGAAACCAGAAACTTTGACCTGAAGATAATTAGGAATACTGGAGGAAGAAAAACAATTCTAGAACACGGAAACTATATTACAGAATCACCAAATGCCATTTTTATTGAAATAAAAGCTATCTCAAGATTTGAGTTCCAATCAGAAGATATTCTCAACAAAAGACTTCCTACACATTCAATTTTTTAAAAAGATTTTATTTATTTATTTGTCTCAGAGAGAGAGCACAAGCAGGGGGAGCGGCAGGCAGAGGGAGAAGCAGCTTGCTCCACGGAGCAGGGAGCCCAATGCGGGGCTCGATCCCAGGACCCCGGGATTATGACCTGAGCCGAAGGCAGATGCTTAACTGACTGAGCCACCCAGGCGTCCTTACACAATCAATTCTTATATCTTTAATATTTAAAAGATGTACTTCAATCTGCTAAGTAGAGAAAACTATATAGATACAAAGATTACAATGATTTTGAATCTCATTCTCGGGGTAAAGGGGGGGAATACATGAAGCTTCATTTTTCTTAGGTAATTTTAACTAACCTAACTTTTTGTTCTGAAGATAGAAAAAATATTTTACTCCAGAGATATATGAAATAATTTTTTAGCAAAATCCCAGAGCCAAAAAGATCAGTTTAAGGAAAAATAGAAACTTGAGAACAAATCAAAGTTGTTTTTAAGGTGATTAGAATATTAACATTAATTTTTCAATTAGATGCTATATCATGAGGACTTTAAGAAAGAAATTTTCAAAAAGAGTTACCAACTCCAAAATATAAGAAGGGAGAGAAAATGTGAAATTATAAACTCTGTCTTTTAAGAAAGTAACTAAAAGGGCGCCTGGGTGGCTCATTAACCGTCTGCCTTCGGCTCAGGTCATGACCCCAGGGTCCTGGGATTAAGCCTTGCATTGGGCTCCCTGCTCGTCGGGAAGCCTGCTTCTCCCTCTCCCACTCCCCCTGCTTGTATTCCTGCTCTTGCTGTCTCTCTGTCAAATAAATAAATAAAATCTTAAAAAAAAAAGTAACTAAAAAGTTACTAAGTTCATAATAAGTTTGAATCTATAAATTATGTAGTTATTATTATAGCAACTCTATTAACCCTTGAAAAAAGTTGAGAAATTAATCATTTTAAAATATAGTAAATGGTTACATAGTTCTTATTATGTGCCAAGTCTTGTTCTAAATTCTTTACAGATGTTAACTGTCTTAATCTGCCAACAGCCCCATGAGGTAATTTTTAATATTATCCCAGGTACACAGGTAAGGAAATGGTTAAGCACTTTTACATCAGGCCACATAATTAATAAGTGGCAGGGCCAGCATCTGAACCAGGCAGTCTGTTTTGTTCTTTTACTCTGCTGGACTGCCATCCCAAATTGGTGATAATGTTTCTGTAGGGTTAAGCTAAATAAGTCTCAGTATGTAACATTGTTTTTTTAATTAAAAAAAGAAACACACACTTGGGGCGCCTGGGTGGCTCAGTTGGTTAAGCGTCTGACTTTGGTTTCAACTCAGAGCATGATCTTTGTGTGGTGAGATGTGAGCGCCAGGTCAGGCTCCGTGCTCAGCAGGGAGTCGGCTTGAGAGTTTCCCTCTGCCTCTGCCCCTCCCCCACGCTCACAGGTGTGCTCACGTGCTCCCTTTCTCAAATAAAATAAAAAATCTTTTAAAGAAACCCATTTTATTAAAAAAAAAGACCCCCTTTTTAAAGTGCTTACTATAAGTGCTTTATCATGCATTATCTCATTTAATCTTCAGAACCACCACCAGTAAAAAGCTACCATTATTATCCTATTTTGCAGATGAGGAAAGGCCCAGAAAAATGAGTAACTTGTCTGAGATCACAAAGAAGTGACACTGAAATTTGTACTCAAGCAGTCTGGTTGTGGGACTAGCTTTTTAAACAATGGGCTATAATGCTTCTTTGATTGTAAAATTAACATGCTCGTTGTATAAAAGCAATGTTAACTGAAGAATATAATAATTGTTCCTAGCTTCTTGGAGGATATGTGACTTTCTGAAAATTTAATATGAAACAGATAAACCTATATCTATCGAGAGTGGATGCCCATTGTTTTTTTCAAATAACATTCGGCTCAGTTGAGAGCTCTGGTAAGTTAAGCCTCTGGTAAAAATCTTTTAGTCACTTAGTCTAGGTTGGCAATCGAATAATCCACATACTAGCTGGTGAATTTGTGTTAGATATGTTGAATTTGAAGGCATTGTAAGATATCTATATTGAATCATTCTAGATTGTTCTGGGGGAAAACATACTCAGAATTTAAAATCAAGACTACTGTTCATAAGGCTGGCATTACTCAAGGAGGGAGGGAGTGTCCCCTGGCAAAGGCTGGGAACTATCATGCCCTGGTTCCTCAAAACGTCCAGATTGCATTCTTTATACAAAACTATCCTCAGACTTCTCTGAGAATTGGTTTGTATTAGGCACGTGGGAAGCTCTCCTGAAACATTCAGGTGGGAAATATGGAACCAAGTGGCTACTCAATAGCAAAGGAGAGAAGGACTTTGTTATGGGTAAGCAAACTTCAAATGTCTTTTTGTAAAGGGTACTGTGACAGCATACATTCAAAAGTATGTTAGGTTATAAGGGCACATATAAATAAGCAGTTTCCTAGGAGACTATAGATACTGAAGATCATTTTCAGTTGTGATTGACATTTTTAGAACATGTGACATAAAGTCCCAATTATCATAGAGGGGCTGATTTCCTCATCAGTAGGTGTTCTGGAGATTTGGTTCTGGAATGCAAGCAGGGCCAGAGATGAAGACGCAGACCAGAAAAGGATTATCATGGAAGTGATGATTAAAAGCACATCAATTGATAAACTGATCCAGGAAAGAGTGATCAGTGGATCAGTTTGGACTGCCATTAGGACAATCTGGAGAACTTTTAGAAACTGCTGAGGCAAGTCCCACTCCCAGAGATTCTACATTAGTTGGTTTTAGGGGCTGGGCATCAGATTTTTGTAATGCTCTCCAGGTGATCATTATATGCACTCAGCTGAAAACCTTAGGAGAGGTAGAAATGAACTAACAGTAAGTTGCAGTGATGTAGAATGTATTAGGCAAAATTTGCCTGCATGATGACCTTCACCCCAGGGGGTTACTCTTGTGAACTTTTTACCTTAGGTAGCAAAAACGGATTTTGAAGAGGTAATTTTGGCTCTTAATCATCTGGTCTTAATATAGGGAGCTTATCCCAATATCCAGGTGGACCTAATCTAAACATAGGCGCCCTTAGAGAATATGCTCTTTCTGGTAGAAGGGGGAAGTTAGATGCTCCAAGCCAAGGAAGAATTAGAAATGCCCATTTGGGTATGAAGATAAAGAGGCTTGTGTGTCAAGAAAACGGGGAACTGAGTCCCTCCAGCCACAAGGAACTGAATTCTGTCAACAAGCAAAATGAGTTTGGAAGTGGAATCTTCTCCTGAGCCTTCAGGTGAGCTGAGCCTGACCCCTTGATCTCTGCCTTGTGAGACTCGGAGCAGAGAATCCTGGTGAGCTATTCTGTGCCCAGACTTCTGACTCACTCACTGTGAGATAATGAGTGTTGTTTTAAGCGGCTAAGTTTGTGGCAATTTGTTGTGACAGCAATGAAAAACTAGTACCCAAAGGAGAACTTGTAGAGTCTAGTATCACAAAAGCCAATGTAAAAAGAAAAAATGCTGGACTTGTCCATTTAGAAGTTGTTGACTTTTGAGAAATTAGTTCCTTTCCCTTAATAAATAAGATGTGCTTATGACCAGGGCTAGTTCTAGTAACTACCATGGCTTATATATCCTGGATTTGAAATACAATACCTAGTAGAGAGTCTGATATATGAATTTCTTCTTATACATAGCGTTTTATTTTTTCTAATGCGTTTAAAGCACTCAGCTGGGTACCGGGTCTTTTCACAAGATGGTCTTAACTGTGGCAATATCAGTTCTTACTATGGCATTTTGCTGTGCAGCTAGGGTCTGGAAGTAGGAGTGGGAACTGAATGTGGTGATAGAGGGCAGGGAAAGGAGGTAAGGATAGAAGCAAATCTTTGGGAGTGAGGATGGGACACAAAGGAAGACTGTCAACCTAAATTTGTCAGGCAATAAAGAAGCAAATGCATTTATTTGGATCAAAGAATTGCAATTCAGGGTGCACAGATTTGGGCAGCAACCCAAATAGTGATCCCCTAGGGAGCAAAAGTCAGGGGGTTTTATGGACAAAATGGGAATGCTTGTACATGTTGTTTACAAAGAATTTTGATTGGTGTTGGTGACAGAAAACTAACCCTGTCTAAACTTAATTGGTTGATAAGGCTCTCACTAAGCAAAAGCCTGTTACTGTAGCAAGTTGCGGGTGTTTGTGCAGACTCCTTGTAGTATTTTCAGTTTGGTCCAGTTCAAAAGTTCACGTTCCACCTGGTGAGGACGTACATAAGGTACACCTCTTTATTGGCTTCTGAGCTCCATTTTAAAACCCCTGACATAAGTGGCTATTTAATTTCAGGTTTTACAAGACAATGCCAGTGGGAGCAGAGTCTTGTGACAGAGGACTGGGCAAAAGCCCGCATGCGGTAGGAGGCAGGAACTCCTCCCACCTTCTGCCCAATTGAGGCAGATAGGTGTGTTCTGGAGTGTGATACTGGGATTTATAATAAGAACTATATATTTGGGGGCGCCTGGGTGGCTCAGTTGGTTAAGCGACTGCCTTCGGCTCAGGTCATGATCCTGGAGTCCCTGGATCGAGTCCCGCTTCGGGCTCCCTGTTCAGCCGGGAGTCTGCTTCTCTCTCTGACCCTCCCCCCTCTCATGTGCTCTCTCTCTCTCATTCTCTCTCTCTCAAATAAATAAATAAATAAATAAAATCTTAAAAAAAAAAGAACTATATATTTGGTCTTCATCCTGTTTCTGGCACAGAGAGCCTAAAAGCCTTTGAATTTCCTAAGTGAGCTTACAAAGGTGTCTTGTTATGTTAATCAGGCCACTTTTGGATCCCACCTAAGGATGGGGGCTGATTGCCAGAACTAACCACGGGAATGGAGGGTTGAAACTTTCAGTCCCACCCCTGATCTCCGGGCTGGAGGTTGAATCAATCGCCGGTGGCCAATGATTGAATCAATTTTGCCTCTGTTAGGAAGCCTCCATATAAACCCAAAAGGACAGGATTCGGAAGGCTTCCAGTTTGGTGTACATGGGGTGCTGGGAGAGCAGCGCACCTGGAGAGGGCATGGAAGTGCCCCTCACCCCCTCTTCTGCCTCTTTTCCATCTGGATGTTCATCTGTATCCTTGATTATTCTTTTACAAGAAACCGCCAAATGTAAGTAAACTGTTCTAAGTTCTGTGAGCTGCTCTAGCAAGCTAATTGAACCTGAGGAGGGGCTCATGGGAACCTGTGATCAGTAGCCTGTTGGTCAGAAGCCCAGGTAACAACCTAGGCTTGTGACTGACCTCCGCCGGCAGCAGCAGTCCTGTCGAACTGAACCCTCTGGAATCTGACGCAGTCTCTGGGAAGATAGTGTCAGAACGGAGTTGAATGGTAGGACACCCAGCTGGTGCTGGAGAATAGCTTAGTGCTGTGGGGACATTTCCCCCACCCCTGCCACAAATACACCTTGCCTGTTGGAATTGGGTCCAGGAACCTAAAAGATGGAGTCTCCGAGGAGTGGTGGGGAAGCCAGCAGTGTTTTAAAGTGACTCGGAGAGGGTTTGACCCCTGGGAGTGTAGCTGGGATGCCAGTGGGGCAACTACAGTTCCTGGCCTCTGTGTTTTATGTAAGCTGTTGATTTTTCTTTCCCTACCTTGTCAGTCAGGTCTCTGTGCTGCAAGCACCATGTTTATATGGTGCCAGAACATCTGGACAACTAGAAACAATGAAAGCTCTTCAAGTAGTGAACTTCTGGAGGGCTGGAATTGCAGCTGACCCTTGAACAACATGGGGGTTAGGAGTGCAGACCCCGGTGCAGTCAGAACTCCGTGTATAACTTGACTCCCCAAAATCCATGTTGTTCAAGGGTCAACTGTATATCTAGTTACCTTTGTTTGCTAATGGAGGCATTTAACTTCTAGCTGGAATTAATGGTGATTTGGTATGTCTCATACTACTGATGTTTCTTTCCCCTTTAAAATGTGCATATTTGGGGAGCCTGGCTGGCTCAGTCAGCGCATATGACTCTTGATCTCAGGGTCGTGAGTTTGAGCCCTATGTTGGGAGTGAAGATTACATAAAAAGTTTTAAAAAATAAAGTCTTTAAAAAAATGCATGTTTACTTTGCTACTAAAAATGTGGCCCATAGACCATTATCTGGGTATGGGCATCACCCAGAAGCTTCTTAGAAATGTGGAATCTCAAGCTCCTGACTTGGTGAATCAGGATCTGCATTTTAACAAGATCCTCATGTGGTTCATATTTACAATATAGTTTGAGAAGCACTGGTATAGGAGATATTTCACCTAATAATTCTTTTGCATTCGGGACACACACACCCCTTGCCAGTGTTTCCCATGGGTAGTCTGATGGGATATACAGCTTTAGGACTTGATAAGCTTTTCCCGCCATCTAGAAAAAGCTTGCCTTTACATGACAAAGTCTATTACTCTGAAGAAATCATTTATTAAAGGAATTAATGCACCTGAATCTAGGTAATTTTCAAATGGTGGATTCTCTAAAGTAAGCTTAAAGCAACTGCCCTTCAGCTGGGAGGTGGCATTGCTCATCATGGCCCTGACCTTTCTTGTGGACAGTTCTGGCATATGCGTTGGCCTCTCAGCCTTCCCCAGTGAAAATATCTCTTTCTTTTTTTTTTTTCTTTTTTTTGGTTATCTCTTCTTTTCTACAGGGATACTTACCTTGTGTTGCTTCTGTTACTCTTATTGTCTTTGAAAGCTTACTCTAATTTCCTATTTTCTTATATTCTTTGCGATTCTATTCATCCAACACACTGTCCTTAATATAGTCTAATCTTTTACTCAACTGTCTCAAGAATATTGAGATAAATCTGAAAGGCTAAATATCAACAATTCTATAGTCCTTTGTTCTTTAGTCAGTTATTCCAGAGTCTTGAACAGTGCACAGCAATTTTATGTCTCCTGACCCCTTTATATCTTTTCATAAACTTGCATTATTTTTAAATATTTATGTTTGGGCATCAGTGTATTTTCTGGAGCTGTGCTCCTCTACCTTGAGCAGTATTCCTCTTTGATTTGAGGACTTGATTATTCTCTAAAAGCAGACTTCTACTTGAGGTCTAAGCTCCTGTTTTTCAAGCTGGACTTTCTTATGCTTAAAATACTCCAGATTTTTCTTGAATAGCATCATCTCCAGTTTATTTTTTTATAGCAATTAGTTTGTATTGTTTTGCTTAGCTTCTGCAAATTTAATAACATCCTTCCTTCTAAAATATCCTTTCTTTGCCGTACCTTTCAACACAGGCTAAAGCATTTTTGTTTGCTCTTCCGTAATTTTCCTCCAGTGTGTCAGAGGACATGTCCTGTTAGAGCTAACCAGTCAGTCACAAAGGGCTTCAAGTCTCCTCAGAATCCTTTCCTTTAAAACTTTATGGTCCAACAACACAATGTGGTTAGGTAAGGTAAAAGGAAGGCAGGGGAGAAAACAGGAAATTATACTATCACAGGAAATTGGTGTAATAAAGTGAAAAGCCAAGAAAGCAACTGGCCAGCAAGTCATAAAATTCTGATCATGCAGCAGGGATAAATTGAACCTCTGCTCACTGGCTGGCAGAGTTTTGTATTGTTCTTTTAGTCTTTATTCACATCTAAGTGTTTGCCTTAGTGACTTAAAGTCTATCTGGTCATTTTCCAGGTGAAGTAACTAAGAGCTATTTAGTGTTGTACCTAAGGTTCCACCATAATGGCTTTGTGTCGTCTGATTGAGAGCAGGACATTTTTCCTAACTTAGAATATTTCTTAAAGAGTCAACAAGTTGTCCTTGTCTTGTCCTCTGTGAATTTTAATGTAGCAAATCCTTCCCACAAAGCCATGAAGTCTACTTCCAATTTTACAGATGAAAAATTTGAGGCTGTAGGAGGCAAACTTGAGGTTCTTTATTGTGAAAGTATTCTCCTTCACCCCTGAAGATGGACTCACATGCATGAAATGACTTTCCCAAGTCAGCAATAGTATCTTAGGAAGGAAGATGAACAAGCCTTCCCCAAGGATAGGTGCCCTGTAGTTGCTATAACAACTGGGAGCTGAAGCAAAGACTTTACTGCTAGAGATTTGTATATATGGATTTTTAGATGTCTGACTAGTAGCTGAAAGAGTCTGATTAGTTTTGTTAATTAAAGCAGACATATCCCAGATGGGGATGGGGCATGGACCCTAGGAAATATGCAAGTCCATCTCCTGTAATTTGAGAAAGATACTGCTTAAAAATATTTTTTAGTGAGGTATAATATACAGATAAGTGCACATATCTTAAATGTATAGCTTAATGAATTTTTACAAACTAAACACATTTGCCTAGCCAGCATCAAGATCAAGAAATAAAACTATAGTAGTATCCTAGAAGTCACCCCTATTTTTCCTTCTAGTCAGTACTAACCGCCCTCCAACAAGATAATCACAATCCTGACTCCTAATGCTATATGTTAGTTTTGCCTGTTTTTGAGTTTTATATCAATGGACTCCTACAGAAATGTACTCTTGTGTGTCTAGTTTATTTCACTCGGTGTTATGCCTGTGTGTAATACGACTAAGTTTTTCATCTCCATTTTTTTGTGTATATTTGAATAAAGAATAGTTCAGTAGATCTGTGTAATCTATAGATAAGCATAACCTTTATTGGAAAGGTGGGCTCAGAGTTAAGAGTTGCTGGATTAAAGTATGCTACTTACGTGAGTATCCTGTAAGGCCCAAATGGACTCCTTCTCTTTGCTCAGAGAGCCATTCATAACTAGACTATGATCTTGACCTCAGACATTTGCTTTCAATAAACCTATTTTTTGAGCACCCACTATGCACAAGTCTTTGTAGGTACTCTGATACTTAGGCCAAAACAAACAAACAAACAAAAAACATGGCCCAAGCTCACAAGGAGCCTATTACCAGGGGGAGAAACATGAGTAGTAAACTCAAATGACTATTCCAGGCAGAATTGAGTCTATAAAAAGAGGTTAACTGAGGTAGGAGGCTGGATGAAGGATGACCAATCTTCCAGGAAGCTAGAGAGGGACCATTTAGAGTCTTATTGGATGAACTTTGAGCCCCCTTCTGCTTTCCAGTTGCTAAGACTTAATCAGATTTCTCGTGACAGAAATAGGATCTTTATTCCCACAGTCTATCCATTGCATTAGGTTTCAGGTTTAAGGCTTATGGTATATATGACTCTTAACAGTCAAAAGGGGGCAGCATTCACCCTTTTTCTGAAAATCAGAGAACCCTTTGGCCACATCCCTTTCTTTCTAGGAAAGGAATACTTTGATCAGATAGCATTTTAGAACCTACATATATCTTAAGCCCCGTGTTTTTAATTGTTCGTTTGCAGAGATAGCAACTGATTTGCACCTTCATGTCATTGAGACCAATATAATACACGTCTATAAATAAAGCCGGGCTGTCTCGGTGCCCAGAGTTCCCCTATTTCTGCCTTTGTCCCATGATTGGGCGTGGCAGTCTTGCTCAGACTCAGATTGCTAAAGGGCGGTGGCTGGAATGAACAAAAGGAATCAGACCTCCACTTCTACCATGAGAAAAAATCGCCAGGGGAAGCCTGGGGAGAACGAATGCTGTGTGCCTCCATTATTGTTGGAATTACCAGATGCTTTTTTTTTTCCCCTCTTCTGAATTTTTACTCTTTAAAAATCTTTTTATGAGCATAAAGATTGTATTAAAGGTAAATAAGCTATGTGCACTATGGGGATCTATGACTGCACTCGATCTTCAGGGCATTCTTTTTATTAGCCAAGTAACCTTTTGAGTTTAAGTAATGCACAGTTGCCTGCAGTTGTTGTCTTGCTGATGCAGTAGCAGAGGGTGTAGTGGTGGAAAATGAGCGGTTTAATGCTAAAGCTGTCAGGCTGAGTATCTCTATGACCTCTAACCACTAGACCACCAGATGACTGATTCTGTTTGGTTAGTCAAAACACTGATTTTAATGACTGACTTATATTGCCTCTGTGTTCTACTTGATTGGTTTTGAGAAAATTGATGTTGATGGCCAAAATTCAAAATTAACTATCCCTTTCTAGATTTCATCATACTGTATGCGGCTCTAAACAGCACCCCGACTCTTCTTTTTGAAAGACTAGACCTTAACGGAAGGTCCCTGAATGATAAAAGACACTTGCCCACCCCATAATTAGCTTTTGTAAATATCAAGTCAAGGGTCAGAGCAAAGGTCATCTGATTTCTCTTTTGTGAAGAAAACAAGGGTTTTAGTCACTATGACAGATTTCAGAATAGTAGCTCAGGATGAGGTCGGCGCTTCCTTTCTGAGTGGAGACTAGGAATGCATTTGGAAGAGTCACAGAAACATGTTAATATAAAGAACCGCTGATAATTTTTGTAGCAGTTACAAATACCTGTGACCTTTCATTTTAGATTTAGTGAAGTGCTTTGCCCTGTCAGATAAATGATGCTGGGAGAGCAGCTCTTGGGAAGATCACTGATGACGTCATATCACTGTGCTTTGCCACTTGTAGAAGATGCCATACGTAACACGGAGTCAAACCACACCGTGTGGTGTATCCAAGAATTTCACAAGGCAAAATAAAACCTCAAACTTTGACTCTGTTAATTTAGGCAAATGAGTGCTAACATTGAACAATCGGGACGCCTGGGTGATGCAGTTGATTAAGCGTCTGCCTTCGGCTCAGGTCATGATCCCAGGGTCCCGGGATAGAGTCCTGCATTGGGCTCCTTGCTCAGCAGGGAGCCTGCTTCTCCCTCTGCTTGCCGTTCCCCCTGCTTGCGTGCTCACGCCCACAGGTTCTCTCTCTCTCTCTGACAAAAAAAAAAAAAAATCTTTAAAAATAAAAAACACTGGACAATTAAAAAGAAAAAGCCCATGTGAGAAAGAAGACAAAAATGTTTGCATTTCTGTTGAAATTAAAAGTGGAGATTGTTACCATTTAAGCCAAACATAAATTTAAACCTGTGTGTATCAAGGGAAGAATTAGGACGTCCTAACAGACCAGCCGAGAAAGTTGGGTGACCACCTTTCTTACGCTGCCAGGAACTGAGGGGGTCTCTAGGATTTGAGGCTTTCAACTTTAAAATCAGAACCACCTCAGGCAAACTGGGAAGTTGGTCACCTTAGCTGGAGGACATCTTTGAGGCCACCTAGTTCCATTACCTTATGGAATCTTTTTTAAAATCTAAATATCTCTGCAGAGTCCTTTTTCTCCCTAATTCTTGTCAATGTCTTGTCTTTTCCTGGATTTTCAGGTCACACAGTAAATTTAGACCATAGGATCATGCAATAGAAATGGCCCTTCTCATCAAGTGGGCCCGGGATGGGGCTGAGCTTGTGATTGAGTAGCTCCAGGAGTATTCTTAGATCTGAAGGTCACTTGGCTGGCTGTGGGAATGCCTGGCTATTCTGCAGGGGAGTGGAAAATGCCCTTATCAACAGCTTGAACACTATTCTACTCTTCTGAGTGACACAGCACGGTACGAAAGACCGAAGAGAAGCCTTCACAGTCTACAGAGCAGGGGAAACCAGGTCCTGAGTCTTGGGCTACCTCAGGATTCAGTCTTTCCAAAGTAGGGGACAGTTTGCTGACACCTGTTCATCAGGGTCCTAAGGAAAGCACAAGATGTCATTAGAACATTCGGCCAGATTTTGGGGCTTCATTCACTCCTAGGAGGATTTGCCTTTCCAAATGAGGACCATAGAAGGTAATCCTTACTTAAATGAATGAAGAGGTGGAGTGGGAGGCATAATATAGCCATGTGTGTCGATGAGTTAGGTGGTAGAGTGGGATAAAGCCTGCTTTCAGCATTTTCTTCAAGTCCTACAGAGATGAGTGCCTTTATCAGAAAGAAAAGGAGAATTAACAATAGTTCATTTCCATTCATCAAGCAGAGTAATTATAGTACTGAGAGAACAAACATTGTAAAAACATGGTACAAAAAGGGTAAAACATGCTCAAAACAGAACAGATGGGGGCCTGGATAGTCAAAGCCACTCAGAACCCTGGTACAACCCTGGTTCTCTTCCACTGAAATAGAGACCTTGCTCTTCCATCCCTATTTCACCTGCCAAATACAGTACCCCATCTCATTTCACTGGACTCATCTGTACTCATTCTTAGTTCTCAGAGTGAATATTACCCCTTAAGAAAGTCTTCCCTCACCCTCTAATGCTACTGTAGGTCCCCCTGTTAAATGCCGTTTTAGCATTCTGTACCTTTTTTTCTTTTTTTTTTGACCATGATTTGATATAAAATGAAACAGCATGAATTAAACTAAATTTATACTTACAATAATGTGTATATCCCTGCTAGACTTAAATTCTGTATTATAGGCAGAGACCATATATTGGCCATTGATTGAGGCTCCTGGCATGTAGTAAGTGCTCAGTTATGCTGAGTTAATAAATCAACCATTTGGAATGAGTTCAGGTTTTCAGATTTTGTGTAGGCTTTTGTGTATGGGTTTGTAACATGTGGGAAAATCAAAATGTATTCTACACAAAAGCATTTCCAATGTGTACATATAGTATTGCTGTTGAGAACTGGCTCTATAGAGCAACAACTGGATCTAAATATTGGCTCTTCTACCTCTAGAAAGTTTTCTGGAAAGGCTTCATTTCTCTTATTTGCAAAATAGGGATAATTGTGTCTTCTTCACAAGTTTCCTCTGAGGATTAAATGAGATAATACAGAACAGACATTAAAGTGCCTGGAACGTGTTTTCCATAATAGGTTATTAATTTGAGTAAAAATATAGAAATAGGCAAATGCTCCAAATTTTTCAACATGGTGGAAAATGTAAATGGCTACGTGGCTAGAAACAAGGATTTAGTTCTCATTTATCCATTGAGTCATCATATGACCTTGGGCAAATTATAAATACCTCTGGGCCTAAGATTCTGCAAAATGAGAGGCTTAAACTGTTCTCTTAGGATTCATGGTGAGAATCTGAGTGCTCTGAATGTCCTAAATTTTATAAAATTGAATGTTTATTATTCTAAGCAAAGTTATATCTTTTAGTAGATTTTTAAATTGTATCACTTGTCCAGTTCCTAGAAAGCTGACTCTGGGATGGAGGTTAGTGTGCAGGAAGTATACCAAGAAGTGCTTCCAGCATTTACACCTGATGGGGAAGGGAAGGAAATAGGGTTGGGCAGATGGAGAAGCAGTCAAAACAAAGGCCTTGGCCAAACCTTCTTTAAACATTTTGCTAGATTCTGTAGGATGAACATGACCAATATGACAAGCATCACGACTTTAGCACTTTTTGAATTAGAAGAGTGTATGGTAGATACTTTTGGTGCTGTCTTCCCAGCATCCATCCCCCAATGAACTGTTCCTTGTCTCATTCCAGCCATGGAATTTATAGAGTAGATGCCATATTCTTATAGACTCAGCTCCAGGGTTGAGTGCCTAACTTAAACTATGGTCAGTTTGAGTCCATTTTACTTGAGAAAGAGTCACTCTTTGGCAATGCAGGCCAAAATGTGAAACTCAGGGTCTGGGATTGCTCATGACCTCTCAGTGAGGAAATCATGATGGACTTTAAAACTACTCATGCATATTACATAATGACAAAGAATTTAATCTCTAAGAAGTCCTAACAATCCTAAATATATATGTACCTAACACATCTCCGTTTACATGAAGCAAAAGTTGCTAGAACTGGAAGCAAATATAGAAAAATCTACAATTATAGCTGAAGAATTCAACAGTCTCAGTAACTGAGAGAAGACAAAATCAGTAAGGATATAGAAGACAAACACTATAAACCAACTTGACCTAGTTGACATTTATAGAACTGTCTACCCAACAACAGAAGAACATGCATACTGTTCAAATGCATATGAAACCTTCATCAAGGTAGACTGTGTTCTGGGCTATTAAACCTAAAGAAATTTAAAAGATTGAAATTACAGAGTACATTCTCTAACCATAATGGGACTAAGTTAGAAATCCACAACAGGAAGATATCTGGAAAATCCACACACATTTTAGAAAACAAACGCCACTTCTAGATAATCCATGGGTTAAAGATAAAGTCAGAAAGGAAATTAGAAGGTATTTGAATTAAACGAAAATAATACGACATATGAAAATTTGTGGGGTGCATCTAGAGCAATGTTATATGTGTAATTTATAGAATTAAATGCTTATATTACAAAAGAAAGTTCTTAAATCCATGATCTAAGAATCTAGAAAAAGATAAACCTCAAAGCAAACAGAATGAAGGGGAAAATAAAAAGTAGAAATCAAAGAAATTAAAAATGAGAAAATAGAGAATCAATGAAACAAAAAGCTGGTACTTTGAGAAGATCAATAGAATTGATAAACCCAAACTGAGCTAAGGGGAGGGGAAAAGAGAAAAAAAAAATGACTAATATCAGCAATGAAAGAGGAAACGTCACTATTTTATAGACATTAAAAGGGTAAGGGATTATTACAGATAGCTCTATGTCCATTCAGTCAATAACTGAATGACATAGTCTTTGTCTTGCAAGTCTAGCAGAACTCCTGCAAGAATAGATAACCCGAATAATCCTGTATCTACTAAAATGTAATAGTTTAACTTTTAGGAAAGAAAGACTACCAAATCTATACACACTTTGCCAGAAAATAGAAGAGGGGACGTTTGTCAGCTCATTTTACCGTAATACCAAAACCAGACAAAATATTACAAATAAACTAAAATTATTCCTCATGAACAGATGCTAAAATCATCAAAATATTAGAAAATCTAATCCATTATACAAAAAAGGATAATACATTATGACTAATGGGGTTTATCCTGTAAATGCAAGGCTGGTTCAACATTTGAAAATTAATTCATATAATTCATCATATCAGCAGACTAATGAAAAAACGGTGTATTTATAATTTATAAACTACAAAATTCAATATCCATTCGTGGTTTATAAAACAACAAAAACTATCAGCAAACCAGGAATAGAAAGAGACTTAACCCCCCGCATGAGGGGCATGTACAAAACAACGAACAGCTAACACTGTACTTAATAATGAATTAGTGAATGCTTTTCCTCCGAGATTGGCAAAGAAAGCAATGATGTGCACTCATACCACTCCTATTCAACATCACGCAGGAGCTCCTAGTTAATAAGGCAGGATCAAGAAACTATTGATACATGCAACATCATGGATAAATCTCCTAGACCATTATGCTCAGTGAAAGAAGTCAGACTCAAGACTACATGGTTTCATATGACATTCTGGAAAAGGCAAAACTGGGGAGAGAAAGCAGATCGGTGGTTGCCTGGGGCCGAGGTTGTAAGGAGAGTTTGAGTACAAGGACATGGGCGTAGTTTTGGAGGGTGATCAAACTGTTCTATATTTTGCTTATAATGGTGGTTTAGGGCTGAATGTGTTTGTCACCACTCCTAGAACTGTATAACAGAAACAGGTATATTTTGCTGTATGTAAATTTTAACTCCATTCACCTCACAGAGAAAAGGAAATCCCACCCCCAGAGAAAAACTGTGAGGCAGGTTTGTCTTTGGAACAAGATTCTGGTGGCGTTTTTGTCTGTAGTTGCAATTTTTTTCCCCAGAAGTCCGGATATATCTCTGGTATTTTTGAAGTTTGATTATTCTGTGAATTACATGAATGACCCAGGATATTTCCAATTTAATCTCCGTATTTTTTACTGAAGCAAGTTCAAATTGGGTTTCTATTCACCTGCAACAACCAGTTCTGAGTAACACATGGAAATACACCTGTGCAAGTCATTGTTATAGGAGGATGTGTGAGGAGTACTATAATAGAGGAGTGCTATAATATAATAAAAAAAGTCTATGGGAGCGGAGAAGGGAAAATGATTACGTTGGGGGATATCAAGGACAGATAGTAGTTGGCCTTGAAGGCTTTTTGCAGTTAAGAGTTAGGGGAAGCCGATCTCATTTTGAGCATATAATTTGATTAAACAGACCGATGGATGAGAATATGTGGTGTCTTCAGGTATATGAGGTGCAGTAGGGCTGAAATGTAGAGGCTCTGGAACCAGGCAGATGGTGGAAGATAAACTCTCACTAGACAAATCTTCCCGCATGCAAGTATTTGAACTTTATTCTACAGAGTAGGTGAGGGGCATGCTCAGGTAAGCATTTTTGAAATTCAGATGCAGTTTGAAGAATTAGGAGATGGGATTAGGGCTAGGTCAGTGGGGAGGCATTTGCTCTAGATTAGAAGCCTAAAGAGGACGTGCCCTGAATAGGTAGAAAGGGTGCAGTGCTGTTGGTGTGATTATAGCAGTTACCACTCTTTTTACCACTTCCAGTGAGCCAGGCATTGTGCTGAAATGCTTTAAATACGTTCTTATTTCATCCTGACAATTGTATAAGGCAGTTGTTATTACGCCAATGTAGTAACCAGTGATTTTTCACTTAAGCCGTATGGGTGAAGCTGACTCGTTGCCTTTTCCACTTTCCAGAGGTGGGAACATTAGGAATGGGCATGTGTTTTAGGCCATCTAACAAACATACTTTTTTTTTAAATTTTATTTTTTGACAGAGAGAGACACAGCGAGAGAGGGAACACAAGCAGGGGGAGTGGGAGAGGGAGAAGCAGGCTTCCCACCGAGCAGGGAGCCCGATGCGGGGCTCGATCCCAGGACCCTGGGATCATGACCTGAGCCGAAGGCAGACGCTTAACGACTGAGCCACCCAGGTGCCCCCAAACATACTTTTTTTTACCCCCTCACCGCAGCAAATGGTGAGGGACAGGTATATAACTCACCATATTTATTTAGATAATTGCTACCAAAGTCATGGGACTCAGTAAAAGATTAATTTCATCTGCTTTTGATAAAGAATGGAAGAGTTACCTGGAATCATTTGTTAATTCTTTATCCCTGTGTTTCCAGTGGTTTTTCTTTAAATGTTGTCCTAAGAAATACATTGTGAAAGAGTGTTCTATTTTACACATTACCTGGGAAAACATTTCATAGAAATCCCCCTTAGAACATATTAAAGCCTCTAGAAATCCAGTAATCTATTTAACTTTGTTTAATTCCGCTTTCTCAAAGTTATGCAATTAAGGTGCCCTTTTCACACATGTATTGATTACTATCTACCACAGTTTGGGAAATACAACTGTTGGAATTTATCTTTCAGATTGTAGTGAAACCATTCAAGATTTTAATAGCTGGATAAAGGCCTGGATCACCTTATCTCCCATATCTCTCGAGGCAGCATTTCTCTGCCTTTTTTCCTCTCACACTTACAAAAGTGCACATCATGATCTGAAAACAAATTGTAAAATATAAGAGCCAGGGGCATGTTTTTTGGTCAATTTGGACTTATGCAATCCCATATAACACCATTCCACTGCCTTCAGGAGACTCCAGAATTCATCACTTGACAACTGTGGAGAACAGTGTTGAATCTGGCTTATAATCATGCCCTAGACTCCCAAACATGACACCTAACCAGATTTCTTAAGAAAATGAAGGGTTATTGAATGATTTGAGGTAGAGGTAAAGTTTACATTCTCTGCAGCACAGTTACTCGAGAGTCTCATTTTAAAATCTGGAATGTGAAAACAGGCTTAAGGAGTAATTGAGAAAATGCCCGGCATGCCTGGCATAGTGCTGGGTGTGGCAAATATGGCAGTAAAAAGATCCAATATTGTTTTCATGGCGCATTCTTGTTGTAGCTTCACGTGGTATCTCTGAGAAACCTCCCATCAACTTGAAGGGAATTTGAGGTAAATTATAATAATTGATGAAGGGATACATAAAATGTAATGAAAGTGAGAAAAAGATCAACATCATTCCTAAAAGAGAAGCATTTTACAAGATCTAAAAGGTTCATAGGAAAGGTCATCTGTGGGGCACCTGTGACTAAGATGAGATCTGAAATAACCATTATAATTACAAACATCTCTTAGGCGTTTCAAATGCAAAGGAACTCTTCTCTCCTCAGGAAACTTCACAGTGTTTTGCTGATGACAAACTGGTGTAATAAAAATAGAGACACACTGAAATGGAATTTTTACAATTGTGATTCTTAAACACTTAGCTCTGCTGGGGAAAAAATACAATACACTTTTACATACCCAAGCTATCTTATTTTAGCAGTGTTTTGCAAACAATTGGGAAGTCTTAACAATCAATCCATGTTAAAATTAGCTCAAAACATGTGCTCTCTGAATGAATTACATTGAACATGCTCAGGGAATCCAAGATAATTTCAGTTTTTCATTTAGGAAAACCCACAACTGGTGTTTCTCTTTATCTTGTTTGGTAGCTTTTTTTGCTTACCAGAAGGGCTGGGAATTCTAGAAACTTCTAGAAGTTACACATGTCTTAGAGATGATGATTTTGAAGCTGAAACAATATGGGGGACAGAAAAGACAAAGGGCAATGTTGGAAGGGCGGTGTAATCTCTGCTCTGAAAGAGCTTACAATTTATTGGGTGGAAACCATCATGTATACAACTGAATACAATTAGGGGCATTGTGGAGTGAGAATGGAAATCATCCACAGAGCTTATTTCTACAGTAACCTGAGTTTACTCTTTGCTTTTGTCATCAATATTATATTATTACCCCTGTGTAAGGGAAGAAAGTTTTTTTCCCCTGTACCCTCCTAGGTTCTCCTGCTGAGGCCCTGTAAATTAGACCAATGAAAGACATTAAGTTTGTTTTGTATTTGCATTTCACTTACAAATGGGAGCACTCTGATGAGTAACTCAAAGTGGGTGGTTAGAACTTGGGCTTAGGTAGTGTCTTAACAAAAGAACAATCAATTTTTAGAGGAGTGACAACATAAAGATCTCTGAGGTTCTAGGGGAAGCAAACCATAGGAAGGTAAATACATGGGGAAATTAATGAAAGATAAGGGCTAGTTACTAAAGTTATATAGATTCCTCTTGTGCCCTCTCTGCGCTATGAGTCTAGAGTTGCCTTCAGTGACGGTAATACAAATTATTTATTACTTTTAGACAAATAGGGGCAGGAAAGAGGGCTTTTCTTTGTATCTGCTTCTCTATTGCCCACAGTTCAAAATAAACTCCTGCCAAAGTGCCATGTTTTTTTGGTAGCACATTCTACTCTTCACCAAGATGCTCTTGTCCTGGAAGACAAAAGTTACTACTTTATTGTTCATTCCAGGAACTTCCTGAAAGACCCATCAGCTCTTTAGTAGAAAATATCAAAATGCCATTTACACCTCAAGACCTCGGAACTCCTCACTTTAAAGTACCTGTTTTGCTTTGTCTACCAGCCCTAAACCACCATATGACAATTCCTATCCAGTTCTAACCCTCTTCACTGAAGGATCTGTTTTAAACCAGACTAAAATCTCAATAAATCTAGCTTCTCTCTTTCCCATCTTAATGCTACTAAGACTGTCAAGGCAGTTTTCTCCCTCACCAAAGTGAGATTTGTTTTATTAACAGGTTATTGTGGTAATATTTTGGATATTTGGGGGGGGGGTGAGCATTTGAAAATCTTGGAGGCTCCAGGAGATCCAATTGAAATGGGGCTGCCTTAACACTCAGTTTTGATCTGAATACAGCTTTTCCGCATGGCTCTTCAAGCCTTTTCTGACTTCACCCTGAGGGGAGGCTCACAATGGATTGAACTTTGGTTTCTTTTCAGTGAGCACCCCAAATATTTGAGTTTATTTTTAATTTTAGGAGTAATCCCTTTCAGGAATCTTTTTGATTATCTGATCATATTTGAAAAAACTGTTATCTGTGGTGGAAATCTGCCGCATTACCAGTAGCGCTATTTGTCTCTGTATTTACGTTTTGCTCTTTTCCTTCTCCTAAGATAGAGATCATTATTATTGGCTCCTGTACTACAGAGGCCCAGACTCCTAGTGCTGGTGTCCACAGGGGAATATGAGGATAGAGTGAAAGCCTGCTGGAGCAGAGTTGATGAAAACACATATGGGATGATGAGCCTCATCATTCACTCCTTTGCCCTGCCCCCTCCCTGGGGAGATTGCTTCCTTCCCATGCTGTCCTACAAATAGAAAGGTGAAAACGTGAGATTCTTCTCTAGAGGTATGATAGCAAACAGTGAATAAAAGCTTTCTGGATGTGGTCGTGTGGAGTGGTTATGTCTTAGCCTGCTCAGGCTGCTATAACAAATACCATAGGTTGGATAACTAGACAAATTCTTTACAGTTCTGGTGCTTGGGAAGTCTGAGATTAGGGTGCCAGCATGGTTGTGTTCTGGTAAGAACTCTTTCGGGCTTGTAGATGGTGCCTTCTTGCTGTATACTAAACATGGTGGGGGGGTGGGAGGGAACCAAGCTCTCTGGCCTTTTATAAGGACACAAATCTCATCCTGAGGACACCACCCTCATGACTTCATCTAAACCTGTTTATCTCCATAAGGTCCTCGCTCTAAAAGCCATCACATTGGGAGTTAGGGTTTCAACCTATGAGTTGGGGGGTGGCAGATCTAGTTCAGCCCATAGCAAGCTATAACCAATAATTGTGCTTGTCTGGTTTCTCCTTCACGAATCCATCCCTGCACCCTCCTTCATATCCCTGATGACTGCCAGCACCATAGGCTCACTGATGCAGTGATTAGGTCTTACTAGGTACTAGGTAGGTCTAGCTAGCTACATAGCCTGGAGCTTTGGTGGCCACAAGCACTATGATCCCTGGGATAGGTTTTAAGAGAAGGGCTGGATCACTTAGCTAAAAGATAAAGCAAGAAGGAAAGAACTAGTTTCAGATGCTTGGAAACACACAGATGGTCTTCTGCTCTGAGAACGGGTTAGGAATGTTGAAGACTACAATGCAGGATTTGTAATAGTTTCAGGGAGTTGGAACCATTCAGAAATAAGTCCTTTTAGGTAACAGGTTTATCTGCTTAAAATTTTATGTAAAACTTAAGGTCTTTATTAAGGAAATATTTCTAAAATGGATTGTACACTTTGCCGCCTTCTTAATTAAAGAAGGCTGAACATTATTTAACCTTTTCTTGATGACTGCAGGTCCTCCTTGTGCACATCAATGATTATTCTGCAGAGCAGTGATGCCCTCAAGGGCCATCAGGGTATAGCAGGCACTCATTTCTACATTACTCTTTCTAGATTGCTCTGATATTTGAGTGTGTATCCACTCTTAATTGTCTTTCATATTGTGGGCACAACACACACCTTTTCTTACCACTATTAGTGTATAGTAGATGATCAAGTAGGTCCTCTTGCTGATAAAAATGTGTTGCTTATAGTATATACTATGGTCTTATAAACCATAAAGATAAACTTGTTAGAATTGTACACTAACCGAGAGAGACTAGGTTCTAATTGGAATGCTCTGGCTCACAGGATTTAGTGACAATGACTTTGACCTATCCTTCCCCTCCCCCCGCCCCCGTCCCCCTATATACCAGTCCCACTCCAGGTATGGTTTAAAAAAAAAGAAAAAAAAGCTGATGTTCTGTTTTTGATAGGTGAGATTCTCTGGAACTAGGGTAAGCACTGTGCCTATCAGTTTTTTAGTGACATGGCCATCCTGTGAGATGAACAATTGCCCTGCTCCTCTGTGCTGGGTCTCCTGCACCAACTTAGGTAAGAGCCCAGCATTCCTTTGCTTGGACTTTTAGCCTAAGTTTCCATTTTAGTCTCTGATTAAAAAAAAAAAAAAAAAATGAAGGGGCACCTGGGTGGCTCAGTTCGTTAAGCGTCTGCCTTTGGCTCAGGTCATGATCCCAGGGTCCTGGGATCAATCCCACATTTGGCTCCCTGTTCAGTGGGAGGCCTGCTTCTCCCTCTGCTCCTTCTCCCTACTCGTGGTCGGTCTATTTCTCTCTTTCTCTAGCAAAAATAAGTCTTAAAGAAGGTAAAGATGATAGCAAATGTATTAATTCGGCACCATTATTAGTACTTCAATGACCTCTCCTGTCTTTATTTGAGTCCCTTCATTTTCCAGAGTATGTTGTATGCCTTCCTTGATTTTTTTACCACCACCTTCTGGGGCAGAACTGCCCACAACCTGGTGCTCACTCAGGGCCATTTATTTTCCAAAAGACAGGCTGTACAGATTCTCTCTTACGCTCAATGTCTCTGAGATCCTTCCTGAATGTCAATGAGGAACCATTGCAAGCAGTTGTAGCAATTGTCTCCCTCGGAGGTAACGGATACACTCATTAAAAAATTGCTGAGGACAAGGGCACAAACCTTGAAAGCCTCTATCAAAAATAAATACATAAAATTATTGTGCATACTTCTTTAGAAGCCTCTGGGGAATTCTCAGCAAATGAATGACTATCTCACAGCAGCCTACCTGCATTCTTCAGTAATATTTTAAATAATCTTCAGCATAAAGGTCGTAAAAGCAAGGAACATTTATTTGCAAGAAGGAAAGCCACTTTTCCTCTTTTGCTTTTTCAGTTCAACCTCTCAGCCTGTGCTTCTGCAATGCAGCACATTTGTTGAGCTTATGATTGCCTTCTCTTGTGTGAAGGACACCCCCCCTTTTTAAATCAGTATGTGCGAACAAAAGAGGAGCCCTGTATCTTGTATTAAGTAAGGCAGCTTGCCATGTTAAAATTCTTACTCATCCGAAGTAGTTTCTATACAGTCAACACATTGCTTGAGCTCCTAATGCTGGTCCAGGCATTGTTCTAGGTGGTGGGGCTTCAGCAGCAAATCAGAGATGAAGGCTGGAGGCTGGAAAAGCCTACCAGGTTCTTCTGACCTGCACTGTATGGGTTAGTTTATAGACCCCTTCCGACCTGTGGGAATAAGAACAGCTAAGAATACCAAGCATCAAAATTGATCACTGCTTTTTTTGCCTTCAGTTTCACATGGGTGTAGGAGAGCCTTGGGGGAACAGAAGAGCTTAAGATTTTACTTTCTTCAGTGGGTGTCAGGACTTGTTTCTTGCTCCTTCTTGGATTTGCACTAATGAAGCTTTAAATGTGGGCTTTTAAGATGGTGCTGGTTGTGGTGGACTGGTCATCTGAATCAGCAGACCAGAGTGAAGCCCTGGATTTGGAAGACTGCCTGATTTGGGGCAAAGACTGCAGGCTTTGGGGTCAGACAGATTTTATCTGCATCCAGGCTCTCTGACTTCCTAGCTGTGTGACCAAATTACTTAAACACTGAACTTTTGTATCCTCTTCTACAAAAGGAGTATTATAGTACTTAGCAGAATTAGGAGTATTAAATGAGATTTATATAAATAGGTCTCGTCCTAACTAATATTTCTTGTTACTAACTAGCTGGGTCGTGTGGGTGTGTACTTTGAAATTATTTTAAAATCCCTGGGGATTAAGATGGTGGCTAGATATCCCGTCCAGCATTGTCAGTCTGGACTATGTCAGGAGAGTCTACAATGGATACAGATGAGTCACCTGTTACAAAAGCCGAGTGGTGTAGGGTGCCATCTCAGAATTGATTCATACCATGGAAATCCATGTAAATTTGTACTACTTCAGTTGAGTAAAAATGAACTAAAGATTATAGGAAGTGTGGTATGTACTGTTTAGTAAATTTGATGGTTTTAGTGATGATAAAATTCTGTGCTAGTGTAACTCTGTTGGGTCTCTTCCTTCTACCTAAAATGCATGATGCTGTTCTGGGGAAAAGTGGTCAAAATAAATCTAGTCCTCTCAACTGGGATGTGAGAATACATATTATAGTTTTTCATTGTTAAATTGAAGTCACAGGATTTAGAATATGAAAAAGACAAATGTAAGTAACAGCATGGATTGGATTACTTAATTTTTAAGTGGTTATAAACAATGAATGGCTATGTTGTACTTAAGTTTAAGCCAACAGAGTGCTCATTCAGTAATTTAAGGCATCAATACCCTAACAGTGTTTATTAGGAATAAAAATGTTTTTCTCCTCCTCTTTAAAATACGTGAAAACTTAAACTATTACTTTTGAGGGATGGAAACGCTTATTAAATTCTGTAGTTATGTGCATAACTATTTTGAGACAAACACAGGGTTCAGGAAGACAGGGAGCAAATCAGGATGTCCTTCAAGGGGCACTCCTGATTCAAGGATTCAGAGTGACATGAAGGGAGAGTGGCAGATGGAGGGGAGTGATTTGCCTCTCCCTTTCCCTGGCTGGTTATGCCTGATTGAAAAGAACTGGGTATGTTCACAGCAATGAATAAGAAGTGGAAGAGATGTATCAGTTCAGGTTGGAGCAGTGGTTCTCAACTTTTACTGTATCAGGTGGTTGAGAAAGGGGAGGGTGTTGGCTCATTTCAGTTCGTGAGAGTAGATTATTAAATTTTTAGGAATCTTGTGATCAGTTATACAACTGAATTTTTAGTAACAGCTAACATAAAAATGTAGGAAAGCAAAGGCAATAAATACTCAAAACTCATCACTTCTTAATTGTTTTACTGCATTTTACTTTATGCTGTTATTTACGTTTACTGTATTGGGTATGTTGGAAGTGCTGAGTAGAGTGTGTTCCTGTGCATTTTTCCCAACTCTGAATTCAATGATATTACATTGGTAACTTTGAATTGGCCATGGTAGTATTTACACTATGAAAATTGGCTAAGACTTCAAACTAGGGCTTTTTTTTTTTTTTTTCCTGTAAAGCTGGTTTGCAAACATATACTAGTACACCACTGGATACAAGTGAGAATGAAGTTTTAGATAGGGTTGGATTGAATTTAGAAAAATACCTTAGGAAAAATTTCAAATATACACAAAAATGGAATGATGGAATACCCATATATCTATTTTCCAACTTTAATGATTATCAGTATATTGTCTGAAGTATTATAAATCAACTCCCAGGTATCTCATAGTTTTTATCTAAAAACACTTCTATATGTATCTCTAAGGCATAGGAACTTAAAAATATAATCACAATTTTATTATACTAAGTATTAATAATTTCATGATATTCTTTAATACCAGTCCATATTCAAATTCTTTGGCTATTTCAAAGATGTGTTTTTAGAGTTGGTTTGTTTGACTCAGGAACTAAACAACTGAACTGGTCTTTTTAATAACTGGAAGAGAGCAGAAAGCTTTAAAATCCAAGATGTCATCAAAGAGCAGGAAAGGAAGATTTGACAGAACATAGTTCAAAGTAAGGATTAGAGAAAAATAAAACTGTTTCATGTTTATGCCCTGCTGAGATCAGACTCTTCAATAAACTGGTTATACAAAAACACACAATATATTCAGTGCCCTTAAAAGGCTCCTGTTTTAGGGCAGTAGTGGATATTTAACTTTTTTTAGGTCATAGACACATTTGAGAGCTGATGAAAGTTATCAGTATATGTGGACCCACATTTGCACACAGAATTATGCATGCTATTTGGGGCACTTGGGTGGCTCAGTCAGTTAAGTGGCTGCCTTTGGCTCAAGTCATGATCCCAGGGTCCTGGAATCGAGTCCCACCGGGCTCCTTGCTCAGCCGGGAGTCTGCTTCTCTCTCTGCCTGCCGCTCCCCCTGCTTGTGCCCTCTCTCGCTCTCTCTGACAACTAAATAAATAAAATATTTAAAGAAAAAATTATGCATGCTATTTGAAGGCACATGGAACCCCCCGCCCCCCAAAAAACTCATCCTGGAGCCAATGGAACCAGAGTTAAGACCTAGGATTTGGGGGGTAGGAGGAAGGCATGTTAATGAATAATTACAATCAGCAAAAATGTTAGAACCTAACATATCCCAAGTGCTTTTCAAAACAGAGCAAAAAGAGTGGCCAATTCCAAATTGACATTGGAAGTGGAGTTTGACCTTTTGAGTAAAAGTTTCTCAATCTGAGATGGTAATTAAGGCTGGTGTGCTGAAGTTGGGGGTGACTAGATGATGCTAAACAGCTTAGCGAGGGGGTCAAGAACTGTACGAAGAATTAGAGCTGTATGAAGGAATTAGAGGTTCAGTTGGTTTGTCATTGCAGGATTTTAAACTGGGGAGCAACATGACCAGATTTGCATATGGGAAAGTTCAATGCAGCAACAATGTAAGCTGGGGATTCTAGGTAGAGGCTGAGCACAATGATGCCTAGTAGCAACTATTATAATAGTTGAAATTAAAGATGACAGGGTCTGGACTATGGCATAATCAATGGGGTCAGAAAAGAAGGAAGGATTTTAGGAGGTATTTTGGAGATAGAATGAAATAGCGTGAGTGTGTGTGTAGAAATCTAGGAGAACAAAGATTCCTAGCTTTCAGGCTCTGGTAGAGAAGGGAATGCTATTCAGTGAAATAAAGAATATGGGATGCATAGGGGCACCTGGGTGGCTCAGTCGTTAAGTGTCTGCCTTCGGCTCAGGTCATGATCCTGGAGTCCTGGGATCGAGCCCCGCATCGGGCTCCCTGCTCAGCGGGAAGCCTGCTTCTCCCTCTTCCACTCCCCCTGCTTGTGTTACCTCTCTCGCTGTGTCTCTGTCAAACAAATAAAATCTTAAAAAAAAAAAAAGTATGGGATGCATAGCTGTGGTCTGAGAGGGAGAGTGGCTGAAAAAGGCCATTGGTTTGAAGCATGTTGGATTTGAGTCATCTATGGAACAAACAGGAAGGAATTCCCATAAGAAATTAGAAAGCGAAGATACCCTCTGGGAGCTGGGCCAATGCTTTAGGTGCAGAATGAGTATGAGCAGGCTTAATCTAGTTTGGTGGTCGTTTCTGGTTTGAAGTTGTTTATGGTCCGAGATAGATCACGATTAGTTACCAGACCCAGTGAAACTTTAGGGCTTCCCCGTGACCAAAATTTTATCCTCCAAAACTTTGCTCAAGAAGTACTTTGTATTAAAAAAAAAAAAATTGTTAACCTCACTATATTTGTCTTCTTCTTCAATCCAGTTTCATCTCCAAATGGCAGATCTTTTCAAATATAAATCTGGTCATATCCCCTGCCTGCTTAAAACCTTTAAATGGTTCTCCATTGCCCAGACAAATTTTAAACCCCTTCTTACCCTCTCCTACTTGATGATGATGATGATGATGATTTTTTTTCATGTGGATAGTAATTCTTCCAGGGAAACTTTTCTAATCCTTTAGGGCCAGGTCTCAGTGATGTAGAAAGTATTGTAGATAAGAGTTGATTACATTTCCCTCTACTAAGCAATGTGTTTTCAGTGACTACTGTCACTGATTTGAAAGAAGCTGGTGCTATGGAGCAGAATTGAAGTCCTACTGTGTGCTTGGCAGCTTGAAAGGGGTTGAAATTACAGTGGTGAGGCAACAGAAGTATAAGCTCCAGATGACATTGTCTCAATTATGTATTGTGCCTTCGAGAAATTAAAATGCTAAACTTCATGTTTAGGCACAGGATAATCATGTTCCTGGCCATTTTTCCTGGGTTGATCATAGAATTTTTTGTGGCTTTAGGATTGGATGCTTTTTGTTGTCAAGTTTCTGTCCTCTGCTGACTCCCAGCAAGATTATTCTTTTTTTTTTTTTAAAGATTTTATTTATTTGACAGAGAGAGCACAAGCAGAGGGAGAGAGAGGGAGAAGCAGGCTCCCTGCTGAGCAAGGAGCCCGATGTGGGACTCGATCCCAGGACCCTGGGATCATGCCCCGGGCCGAAGGCAGCCACTTAACCTACTGAGCCACCCAGGCGTCCCTCAGCAAGATTATTCTTTAACCTGTCCTCAATTTGATTTTCTTATCCAAGAATAAGAAATGGGACTCTAAATTAAGAGTCTAAGATAAAGGTGAGAAAGAAGACATAGAGGCTGGGTGAGAGAGAAACACACAACGTGTAATTTTTACTTGGAAAGGCAGCAAGTGAAATGAGCAAAAGAATAGGCTCTTTGAGTCATGTTAAACTCTGTGCTGTGCTATGTAAACACATCATGAGAAAAGTGTTAATCTAATGCTAAGCACACTATGAAAATCTGTCAGTCCAAAACTATGTTCCATTTTCAAGGGACTAGAGCTTTTGCATTTCTTGGAAGCATTGATCAGTGTAAGTGCAGGTCAATCAAGGCTTTTGTGTTTGCATTTAAATGTTAATCAATCACATTTTATTAAAAATTTAAGGCAAGAGTGAGAATGGAAAAGTATGTGGGTCTGTGCTTATGACAAAGAAGTCAAGTTGAGATCCACTTTGAAATGACTTGAGAATTTCATAATGTGTAGAATATTAGGGACCCATCTGGGCAACAGACACTGGTGGTAGTAATGATGGGCAGGGGTTGGGGTTGAGACTAATGAACATTTATTGACAATCTCTACTTTGTAAGACGAGAAACAAAGTGCCTTGCATGATGTCTGGACAAATGAACTATTATTATAGTAATAATCATTTTAAGTGTTTTGAATATACCATTTAAAAAGCTATCTTTTATTGTGGTAACATATTTTATATATAATGTGGGTATGTTTGTTTATATATATAAACATGCATATGCATATGTATAAACATATATAAAATATATAAAAACATATATATAAAACATATATAAAACATTTATCATTTTAGCCATTTTCAGTGTAAGGTTCATTAAGCACATTCACATTGTTCTGCGACCACCACCACCATCCATCTCTGGAATTTTTACCTTTCCAAACTAAAACTCCATATTCATTATATATTCATTATATAATAACTCTCAATTGCCCCCTCTCCTGAACCCCTGGCAGCTACCATTTTTTTTCTATTTCTGAATTTGACTACTCTAGGTATCTTATATAAGTGGAATTTTATAGTTTTTGTCTTTTTTGTGACTACTTATTTCACTTATAATTTCTTCAGGGTTCATCCATGTTGTAGCATGTGTCAGAATTTCGTTTTTAAGGTTAAATAATATTCCAATGTATGTACCATGTTTTGTTTATTCTGTCATTCATTAATAGACCCTTCAGTTTCCATCTTTTGGTTATGGTGAATAATGCTATGGACATGCATATACAAACATGTGTTCAATCCCTGCTTCCAGTTCTTTGGGATATATACCCAGAAGTAGAAATACTGGATTGCATGGTAATTCTGTGTTTAATTATATGAGAAACCACCATACTGTTCTCCACAGTGGCTGCATCATTTTATATTCCAACCAGTAAGGAGCAAGAGTTTCAAAACCCTATTTTTAAAACTGAAAATTAATAGGAAAAACACTGAAAAATGTTGAAAAGAAAAGCTGGGGAACAAAAAGCCAAGTGGAAGAAGAAAAGCTGGGGAACAAAAAGTCAAGTGGAAGAAGGTTAACTTGTTCTCTCATTTTCTCTAAACCAGAAGAGCTTCCCAACTGAGGAACTTCAAATATGTCCTGATGTGGATCCCCTGAGCCCTTGGGAGGGGAGGGGTAGGCTGTGGATGATGAGGTCCTGGGACGACAGGCAGGGCCTGGGGCTAACAGTCTGGAGCAGCCTCCCCTGTTTACTACAGGGTGCCTTATGAACCCAGTCATTTTCTCTGTAGGCTAGTATTTGAAAAAGGTTAGGAAACACTGCTCTAAACTACAAGTTTTAAATCTAAAGCCAGGATTCAAATCAGGAAGAGATGTAGAAGCATAAAACAAAATATTCAACAACCATATTTATTGAGCACCTTTGTGTTCCAGAGTCTAGGTCATACTGTGGGCGATACCTGGAGGATACTATGGGGTAAATAAGATAGAATCATTATACTTTCAAAGCGCTCAGTCCCTTGAAGGTGAGGGTTAAGTAAAGAAGCAATGACAACATGACTTCAAAAGTAATCTGCTGAGGGGTAAGGGAACTACAAGGTTCTGTATATATCCCCCAAACAACAGCCCCCACCTATTCAGCTCTTGAGATATGAAAAGAGAGTTCTCTGAAGTCTTCTCGTTTTCCCTGCCATGGGAGACCAAATGTAATACCTGCTTATCATTTTGTGGGATGTGGATGCTCAAGGTAGCTTGGGCATGTCAGGAGGCAAGTGAGCTGTCTTGTTAAAAATCTTGGAAATAGTGTTTGATAGATAAGGTGTCAGGACTTAAGAAAATCATTTGTATTACAACAGAGAATTATGAAAACTCAAGCCCTCCCTGAGGACTTCTCATATCTAGGCTCTGGACTCTGTTGGGCTCTGGTTATTCCTGCTGTCAGCACCCTGGATTTACTTCTTATGAGAGCACTGATAACCTAGTACTATAATTGTCTGGCTACTTACCTAACTCTCCCATTTGTCTCTATGTGTCATGGAGGCAGGGATCCTACCCAGAAATATCTGTTGGATGAATAAGTAAGTGAGCAGAGAGCTACAAAATAATTGGGACCATTGATATGAAGTAGTCAAGATACCCACAATCACTTAGATTTGTTTTGGAAAGTAGACTTTTCCATTGTTGGAAATTCTGACAGCTATAGAATGGTGGTATGGTGCTACCACAGTTCTTCCACTGTAGCTCAGTACTTTCCAAAATGTCCTCTTGGGTCTCTGTTCTAAAGTCTTCTCCTTCCATTCCCCAAGTAAATCAACATATGATTAAATGTCTCTAAAGGTTGCAATTGTTTGAGTTCATTGTGTTGTATTTTTTGCCAAATGGGTATAATATAGCATATAAGACACAAAAATACTGCCACAGTGTATCTAGAATAATTTTAAGAGACTATTCATAGAATTAGTCCAGTCATTTCTATTTTCCATCCAATTTGATATTATACGTATCTTTGATTTAAGGTAGAAGGATGATTTTTTAAATTTTTTAACCATAAGATTCTTTCTAAATAGTCAATGAAGGGTATCCCAGAAGAATTGAGAAAATAATGGGATGAGGACTATGGTAAAAAGTGCTCTGGTGATTAGCATTTTGTTCTCAAGTGTTGTAAAAGTATACACATCCTGAGGGGAAGAGAGGTAACACGTTTTTAACTCAGAGCAGCAGTATTCCAATCTGGCTGAGATTCTGGGAAGTGCTGGAAATCCCCAAAGCAAAGTGCCAGATGTCATTTTTGGAGCCTGACTATGTGGGCTTGGTTGCTAAGAAGATGATGCCTTCTCCCCTTTGCCACACTCATCTGACGCCCGAGCGACAGGGAGTTGATGTAAGCAGAGCAGGGATCTAACAATGTCAACTGTGCTGACATCATTCTAGCTGTGTGGGGCTGATGGGAATTTAGAATATCAAACATCACATCAAGGGCAGTGACCAGGTGTGAGTCATCTCCCTGGAGAAGCAGGAGAGAGGAAGAGAGGGCAGGATTATCTCACGCTGACACACACAGCCTTTCAGTCTGAGCTGTTTGACTGGCTCATTTAAAAGCAGCAAAACACTGTGTTCTCTCTCCTTTTTTTCTTTTTTTTTTTTTTCCTACCGGAAATACTTTGTATTCCAGTTCTGTGTGTGTCCGTATAGATTTGAAAGTTTCAACATCCTAACATATTAAAATGCACATTCTTTAGGATCATTAATTTCTGGATTCTATAAATCCAACTATGAAAACAACTCAGAGAATTTTGTTTTTCTCTATTTTCCCTTCCGGTATCACCTAGTGAACTATTCAGATATCGCTGAGTTGAAAAGGAGCAGAACAAGAGTATGCCATAGGGCTGAGACATTGTTTTGGGATTGCTAAAGGAGTACAGCCTTTCAGTATTCTAGCAGAGTATACTGCTTGGGGTAGGGGGAGGGGATGCACAGTGAATAGTTCTTGGATGAACAATATAAAAGTCCTGTAAGTTTGTGAGTGTGAATGTCAATATATAGGCTCTCACCTACTTTATGGAGTTGATTATCAGTTTTTAAGGGATCATACACAGTGAATCTGGGTACAGTAGTCATTTTAGTGTTAATGAAGGTACTGGTTTCACAAAGCCTTTGTCCATTTGGAACATTTCATTAGAATGATCGTGCTAGGGCACTTAAGTCAGAAAGGAGTATATATCAAAGCAGCCAAAGGCCGTCTGCCTCCCAAGAATTAGTGTTTAATAGAAATGCAAGAGGTTTAATGAATTGACTTATGGTTGTATGGTCTCCAAAATGATACCAATGTGTCTTGTCACCCTGTGGAGTACTAATTTATCTGTGTCTAATGTCAGCCATGATGCAAGGAACTGAAGAACAGTAATTGTTATCTTGTACTCAGTGTTTAAAAAAAAAAAAAAACCAGCATTTATTATTCCATTCACTGGGAATGTTTAGTAAAATGGCATATGCATGACAGATTGTGAAACATATTGGAATTGATGCATATCAGTTGTGATCAGTATGGATTGGACAGCACAAACAGAATGATGTGTTTCAGATCAATCTATAGGGTAGTACTGGTATAATACAGATGGCATTGGAGAGAGTAGGAGGGGAGAATGTGAAAAAGGGAGGGGTGGCTTCTTTAGAATGATATGTAGAATGACATAAAGAACTCCAGGTTGTTGTTATGAGATAATAAGTAAGTTGATAAGAGAGATGAAAGGATGTTAGCATGTTCCTAGAAGGCATCTTAAATGTCTGAAGCAGATGTTGAGGAATGTAGAACAAATTTACATTTCATTTCCTCTCCTTTGAAAGTTACTTGGTAAGGGATTTTCTGTCTCCAATCACAATTTCTAATATAGCGAGATTGAGATTCAGACAATGGTTGATAGTAATGTTTGATGATGGTCTGTGTATCCTAAATAAGTGGTTCTTAAACTGGCTCATAGGATCCTCTAAAAAAAAAAAAAAAAAAAAATCCCAGGGGGAATATCTCCACATGCCTGAAGAGTTGCCATCACGATATTTCCTGGATCATAACTGCTATAAAAGTCCCCTCATGTTTTATCCTTCCACTTCCAGAGGGCCTGCCTAAAAGTTATGGGTCACTTCTAGGATGACATGGTGTGTTATGAGACCCTCTAGGAAGAAGGTGGAAAGGGTAAAAAAAAGATGTGATACAATTATCGAGGCAGATTATTACTTCAGGTGAGAGCATGTGGTTAACACTATTTTATAAACAATGAGGGCTACAGCAAACCATCTCCTTCTGTACCCCACAGAGAGAAAATAGCAGCCCTTATCACCAATGGACAGAAAAATACTACAGCCTGTCTTCCTTCAGGGGGTCAACCTTCATACTCAGCCTGAGATGTAAAGGAACAATTTAGAAGCTATATGGGGGCAGTTTTCATCACTGTGGCTCAGCAAATCCCTCTTCTAAGGTTTAGTTTGGGGGATGTGTGATTGGTGGTCATGCCTACATTTCTTTTAAAGAGAGGAATAGTTGTTTCTCTCTTCAAACAATCACATCTAGTAAAGAAAACTCCTTTACAGTTCTACCACAATAGGATACTGAATTGGACCAGTTGTAAAGAAAGAATATGGGATGCTTGAAAACTTCTTGAGCTTAACATGCAGAATAGAGATCCACAACAGTTATAAGCAATGTAGTCTGTTTCTTTGTTGACCAGAGGCTTATAAAACTATTCTTAGCCTTCATCTAGGTCCTTTATGCTACAATTGTATAATCAAGGATTATTGTTAGTCAGGCTTACTTATTTGTCTTGGAAAACTCTCCTACTTACAAGATTTGGAGAGTGAATATGAACATAAATGGGAGGGAAATTTGCTATGTGCAGATTAAAATTTCTGTCACAAACAGAGCTCAAAATACAGTAGTTTAAATAAGAGTTTCTTTTCTCTTTCTCCTGTCATCCAGAGCAGTAAAACAGTGCTGCCAAACTCAGCCTCAGGCTTTCATCTCTGGGTTTAAGAGTGAAGTTCCATTTCTTTCTATCTCCTAGGTAGCCAGTGGGAAGTAGGAAGGTGTCGGGAGACTGCTTGTCCAATTGTTTAGAAACAAGACCTGGAAGGGACACAACACTTCTCAAATCCCAGTGGTCTGAGTCTGAGTTGGTAACATTGAACACATTCATCTTCATCTACAATGAAGACTACGAAAGGTTTTTAGGTAGACAGGTACTGAGGTAAAAATCTTGCTATGGAAGAAAGGGAGAGTAGATATTAGGGACAACTCACAAGGCCTTATTGCCAAGCTCCTAGGAAGTCTGGGTTTGGAAGGTGCTGAGAGATAGCAAAGGACTCTACTGTAGTGCCCTTCGAGGCACCCTTATAGCCTAGAAGAATCACTCTAATCTAAACCAGAGTAGTGGGTTTATGCCTGTTGCCGTATCAGGGAACACCTATATAGGGAGGTGATAATATGTGAGACCAGGAGGAATTGTTTTACCTGGTGACTCTTGAATGATTGCAAAGCATCTCCCAAAACTCCTTCAGAAGGCGTAGAAGGTACATACATGTTCTCAAGAGGCTAACAAAGCTGAAGCTTTAGCCATAGAATAACCGGGATAGCCAGGAGACTTGGAAGCTGAGTAATGAGGAGAAGAGAGACTTCGGGAATGTTAATGTGAGTGGCTGATGGACATAAATGTGTAATATGGAAGATAAAAGGCTTGGGGACATTGATCTACATCCTGTGGAATTGGAAGGCCTCCAAAAGCAAGAAAACTAGAAGCCAGTAATAACCAAACCACTAGGAACAGGAGGAAGAACTACCAAATTGGGCCAAAGACTTTTTTTTTTTTTAAAGATTTTATTTATCTGACAGTGAGAGACACAGCGAGAGAGGGAACACAAGCAGGGGGAGTGGGAGAGGGAGAAGCAGGCCCCCCGTGGAGCGGGGAGCCCAGCGCGGGGCTCGATCCCAGGACCCCGGGATCATGACCTGAGCCGAAGGCAGACGCTTAACGACTGAGCCACCCAGGCGCCCCAAGACTATTTGTTCTTGGAGGCCAGAGATTCTTTGGATATTCTATGGACATAAATCACCATAAAGTGAGAAAAGGACCTGTCAATCTCCTTAGGGGAAAATTGTGGTTGGCTTTTATAGAAACTACTTGGTGAAGGGGATGATGACTTCCTATTAGCAGCCTGTTGATTGGAGATCTAGAAATACTAGACTTTCAGTAATGGAGATTTGTGGAATATAATCTATATTGTAAGATAATTGGTCGAGAAAGTAATACCAGAAAGGGGTTGGCAGTTATATAATTCTCTAGAAAAGTCTAAGTGGAGGCATATTATTAGCTAATATGACTCATTCCTTGGGGGTCACACAGTTGCTCAGGAAATTGTCCTAGCATGGTTTTTGGTCTCCTGGCCTTAGACAAAACTGCGCTCCAGGCAGTCTACACTCTGCAAAAGTTTCAGAAGTGGTTCCCTATCCAACTAGAAACTACTTAATATTGGCCCACTAGCTTCATTGCTAGGGCAATAGAAGACTCAACCTACAACTCCTAGAGGATTTGTAAGTATTTATTTAATGTTGACAGTATGGTTTGTATTTTTTGTACAAGAGTCATATCAAAATGGTATGCAAGTTAACTGTGCTTTTATGCAGTTTAAATAGCATAATGATGGTATTTGGCTAAGAGACTTAGAGTATCCGTATCCATATCTTTGCTGGACATTCTCACCTAGGAAGACTCCAAGAAATATTTTCAGAGGAAGCAAATCAAAAAAATCATATGCTATTGGCTGGAGCTTTGGATCCAGACTCCAGTGCAGAATTCTGGTGCATTTAGCTGGACTCTGGAGAAGTCCTTTCCTAAGCAACGTATATTGAATGGCCTAAAACAAAAGAAGCTAAGAGGCTCACTTGCATTATTTTCACCTTCCAGCTAAAACCCAGGCTTAGATATTACAGCTCAGGCCTCACACACCCTTGAGTAGCAAAAGGCAATGCAAAGTTGAGAGATCTAAGTAAGGTGGATAAGAGTATGGATATTTGGAGCATATCTTAAATCTCCAAATTGCTGGGCCAATGAATGTCCAAAAAGGAACCTGGAGGCCATTCCTAATTGATTTTGGGATTTAGTTCAGCCCATCTCCTCCTATTTGAGGATATGGAGGAAGGAGGGCAATAGAGAGGATATAGACGGGGAGGGACTATCCATATGTTTCCATCAACCAGGAAGCTCTTTGAAGAGGCCAAGTGTTACCTCGTTCTCTCCAGACATTGCATGTGTGCATGTGTTTGTGGTTTTGTTTTTGTTCCTTTTTTTTTTTTTTTTTTGCATAATGCAAACTTAAAGAATAGGCTGTATTTGTTGGATATTCCCTACTGAGAATTCTATTAAATGTTTCTGCTTTTGGCTTTAGCAGGGCTATTTATAGCATAGCTTAAGTGGATGAATACTGAGAAGGGGTACATGGAAAATACTTGGGACCCCGGCAACAGACAGCATCTGCTTCAGGTCCTCACAGCAATCTCAGTGGCATAATGTGAAATAGAACCCGGAGCTTTCGCCATTAGGGTCATCGCCCTGACCAAATCAGGCTTTTCCCCTTCCTTTGAAGAAATGCTGCCTGTGGTGAGTTCTGCACATATGTTTTAAATAGCTCATTATTTTCTCACAGGGTCCCTTGCTAATGTTAAGTTATTTAGATATTATTCCCCTGATATATATTTCAATCTTTTTGTACTTTACAGTATTAATTTTGTTTTAAATCCCGTATCTCCTAAAGTGCACCTTTTCTTGCCTGGGGACGTGGTTTTCATTTTGGCACTTGCATTTTGATTGAGGGATCAAACAGTAAAGGCTCATCTTTGTATGAAGGACAGTTTATTATTTATGCGAGTCAGACAAATGTATAGCTTTTTGCAGTATGTGGGAAATGGAGGGAGTGAATATCCAAACCATCTGATTGATATTTATATTAAAGGTTGTAGTTAGTTAAATAAGTCCCTTTGGATTGATATGATAAGAGCCTTATGTTTTCCTTGAAATATTATTTCAGTAAATGTTTGGTATTTATACTTTATTGATTGTACTGCTATATTTTTTCAACTACTCTACACCAAAGGATCACAACAGGAATATTGTTATAAAATGTTAGTGCTTGAGTCTGTTTTGAAAAATATTTAACAAAACTATATTTTAAAAATTATGTTCTTCCTAAAACTAATATTGACGTTTAAGGTCCTAGGTTATTGCATTGATCTTTCTCCAGCGACTCTGGAAAAATCCCTTCAGGCAATATTATTTAACATAATTGGTTTCTTGGCATACTGAGAGATAAGGAACAATATAGTCTAGTGTTCCAATTTGGAATTGGAATAAACATACAGACCAAGGCCAAGCTATGATTTTTTGTCTACAGCAGGGACTGGTACATTTTTCTAGGTTGAAGCATTCTTCTTTTTTTTCTTTTGAATCCCAATCCATTGTTGGTTATTAGAAGGATATTTTCTAAAAGAAAACTCTCCAAACACATTGTAAAGATAGAGGCTGGTAATGTTTTAAATGTCACCGGGTTGTTTTTAACTTTTCATTTGGTTAGAAGTATTTTAGAAGCTGAAAAGAATCCGTTTGAGTAATATTCTGAAGTAGTAACACTGTTTCACTATATGAATTGGCTACAGTGTCTCAACCATCTGGATATTAAAGTTAACCCTTCTAATTCCCTATGGACATTTATACCTTTCTAGAATTCCTGAGTTCTCAAACTATACTGAAATAATAATTGCCTTTACAACATTAAAACTACTTTGTAACCTACTTTTTTTTTTGAAATTAAATGGCCCATTGGAGATATCTTTTAAAATGATTATGTGATGGGGTTGGTTTTCACACTGTCCAGTCCTGTCCAAATACATGTGCTGAGGACTTCACCATGCAAGCTGCTACCAATTGGCTTTTGGGTATCTAAGCGTACACCATCTATTTCAGGGGCTTACAGGTGTCTGGAAAGTTCAGATGGAATTCAGTGAAGTCTCAGGTTATGGTAGGATATGAGCACAATTCAAGAGGTCAGGCAGGATCTCACTTACAGCAGGAAGTAGAATATCCAAGTTGGACCTCAGCATTTGTATTGTTCTCAGCTGAATGGCCACAGGTAGTCTGCAATTGTAGGTTTGGCTTCCATGTGAATCCCCTTTAAGGGGGATTCCAGGTCTTTCCCCTTTGCTCCACATTAACTAAGCTATTGAATTAGAAGATCTAGTGCTGGCAAGGATACAGCATAGATTGCTTTGGCACCTGGCAATGTGAAGTACTATACTGTAGCTATGAAAAATAATTTAGATATATCTATTAAAACTTAAAAACACATATTCATGACCCAGTAACCTCTCTTGCCCCCATAGAACTTCATCTCGCAGAAATAAAAACAGAGTGTAAGCCATATGTACAGGAATGTTTAACTGTGGTGCTATTTGTAGTGACAAAAATATCTAGAGAAGAGTTGAATGGCCATCAGCAAAAGAATGGCAGAATAAACTAATGTATAGTTTTGGACCATTATGCTGCTTTTACCAGGAATGAGTTCAGTCTTATCCAATTGACCGGATGGAATGTCTATAATATACTATAAGGAACAATGCTCACTGAAAGGTTATAATTCTTGAGATCCCATTTTTATAAAACAATGACAGCCACCACAAAACACTGTGTATGTATACTTCTGCTTGAAAATCTTTGGGTGTGGGGCAAAGTATGGCAAGAGACAAACTAACTGGTTGGCTTAGAGTGGAAATGGAGGAAGGGTGAGGGAAGAGACTTTTTTTTTGTATATCTTTGTCTTCTTTTTACACTTTGTCTTTTTTTTTTAATCTTTTTTTTTTTTCATCACCACCACCACTACTACTACTACTTTCTTCCTTTCTTTCAGGAGGGGGAGTGGCAGAGGGAGAGGGAGAGGGAGAGAATATTAAGCAGGCTTCCCTGCCAAGTGCAGAGCCCAACGTGGGGCTCGATCTCACAACCCTGAGATCATGACCTGAGCTGAAATCAAGAGTCAGACCCTTACCAACTGAGCCACCCAGGTGCCCCCTTTTTTCACTACTTCTAATAAACATGTATTTATCTTCTATATAGTATTTTAAAATAATACATCTTCAAAATACTTATTGCATTTATTGGATAAGTTTGTATTGAGAATATTGCAAAGGGATCTATTATTGACTTTCTACTCCATGATCCATTCTGTAGAAGATTTTGTTGGATGCTTGCAATGTTAAAAAAAAAAAAATATATATATATATATATACATATGTATATATATGTATATATATATAAACCCAAGAGGTAATTTTTTTATCTTTATTGATAATGAAAAGTTGTTATAATCAATCTATAACTCTCAGAGTATAAATTCCTTAAGGACTGGGTCTTACAGATTTCCCGGTCTTTCTTGGGATTTTGAATAGCATTTGTTGAAAATAGGCTGAATGAAAATATCTCCCAAATTGTACTTTCTTTTTATTTACCATGTTCCTTCTAGATTTCAACAAAAGAATAATATGGATTGAACTGTATTTAGAAAATCAACAACTGCAGTCTGGATTCAGACATCACTGTTTGATGCACCCAACTTGAATCGAAGGATGCTTCAAATCCCACTAGGTTGGAGACAAATATACTCAAGGCTTTGAGAGGAGTCTCTTAAGGGAGTTCAGATTGAGACAGCCTCTCAGCTTTACTTCACGATTTTAACTATTAAAAGAGGTAAAGTAAAACCATCTTGTAACCAACTAAAGATTGCTGGGGCCAATCTAGGAGTTGATTCTAGCTACCATAAAATAAATAAAATTTATTTATTTTAAATAAAAATTTTAATACTTCTAAATGATTTCTGTAAAATGTTGCATATATTGTCAAGCCTTAAAAGAAGTATGATGTTTCATACAGCATAGCGATTCAGTGTGGGGTATAAATCCAGGCTGTCTAGAGGCAAAACCAGCCTTGCCACCTCCCAGATCTGAAATCTTGAGCAAGTCAATGTGTGCCTCAGTGGCCTCTTCTGTAAAATGGGGATAATTGACAGTACCTATATCCTGGGGTTGTTGGGGAAAAAAATCTTAGAACAGTTTCTGGCATATGGGAATGCTGAACAAATGAGAGTTCCCAGTATTTATTATATGCTTGATAATTAGTATTAAAATTGCCTAGAGATGTGGCTCACAGATCAGAAACATTTACAGAGATCTGGATATTAGAAACAGTCTTTCATTCATGGTCTCTTGCAAAGAGAAACCTTGTATGCACAACTCAGATATTCAAATATTTCAGATATTTCTCAAACCCAGTGGAAGTTTTTTGGACTTTCTTATTCTTGTGCTTATCACTACCATGATGGGCTAATGTATTAGTTATGTATTGCTTTGTAACAAATTATGAAGTTTAGGATCTTAAGACCATAGACCTATTATCTCACAGTTTCTGTGGGTCAGGAATTCTGGAGCAGCTTAGCTGGGTGATTCTGTCTCAGAAGAGTATAGTCAAGATGTTGGCTGGCATTACAGTCATCTGAAGACTTGACTAGGGTTGGAGGATCCACTCTCAAGATGGCTCATTTGTGTACTAGACAAGTTGGTCCTGGCTATGGGCAGGAAGGTTAGGATCTCTACCATATGGCCAATGTGTAGGACTACCTTTCTGTCCTTATGACATGGTTGCTCCCCTCTCCAAGAGCAAGTGATGAAAGAGAACACAAAGTGGAAGCCACAGTATCTTTTTTTTTAAAGACTTAATTATTTTAGAGCAGTTTTAGTTTGATAGCAAAATTAAGGGAAAAATACAGATTTTTCCATATAATCCCTGCCTTCATACAGGCATAGCCTGCCCCATTATCAACATACCCCACCAAAGTGGTACGTTTGTTACGATTGATGGGGCACCTGGGTGGCTCAGTCAGTTGAGTGACTGCCTTCAGCTCAGGTCATGATCCTGGAGGCCCAGGATCGAGTCCATCGTCGGGCTCCCTGCTCAATGGAGAGTTTGCTTCTCCCTTTGACCCTCCTCCCTCTCATGTGCATGTGCACTCTCTCTCTCAAGTAAATAAAATCTTTAAAAAAAACACTGATGAACCTACCTTGACACATCATAATCACCTAAAGTCCATAGTTTATATTATGGTCACTTGGTGTTTACAATATCTTTTATGACTTTACTTCCGAAGTTGCATTCTATCATTTCTGCAACATCTTATTGGTTATTCATTGTGGCAGAGGATTACAGGAGGACATGAATACCCGGAGGCAAGAATCCTTAGGGGCCATCTCGGATCTTGACTACCCTAGCATTTTACTCATTCCATATATTTCATTTATTCAGGTAGTGTATAGTATCTCTTATAGCCAGTGCACTAGACTATGTGCTGTATTGGTGCATAGAGATGTGTAAGTTTTCAGTTCTGCTCTTAAAAGTTTAATACTTGGTGGAGAGGATGAAATCCCCCACCTGCATTGTTGTAGTACAGGACAATATGGAATAAATATCGAAGTGGTGATATCCGTAAGCTCCCTAGGTGTTCAGAGGAAGAAGAGTAATTTTTGGTTGGCATTTCAGAAGAAATGGAATGTCATCTCAGTCCTTAAGGATGAAATAGAATCACTGTGGGTGGAGACAAGGGAAAGTATCTTATGCAGAGTAAACCATGTAAACAAGATCATAGAGTTGAGAAAGCAAACTGAGTTTTAGAGGCCAGCAACCAGAATAAAAGTTTATGTGGGGAGGGAGGTAAAGGAAGAGAGAAGGGGCCAGTTTATGGAAGTCCTTAGAAACTATGTTAAAACTTCTAAAAAAAAAAAATTACTTGGTAAACAGTGGGAGAAGATGAAGTTTCTGTTTTGTTTTTGTTTTTTTTTAAGCTGGCAGGTAATGTGTTAAAAATGTGTCTTTTAGGTTACCCTCCAGGAGGAGTTGAGAAGGGAAAGATCAGAAACAAACTAGAAGGACTTACAGTAGTCCTAAGGAGAACAGGTAGTACAACAAAGGTGGTAGTAAGATTAGAAAGTAACAGGAGTAATTTTGGAAGGGGAATTTGCAGAACTGAGCACCTGGTTAAATGATCCTTCATTTGAGGAAGCTGTCCCAATAACTTTAGCTGTGGTGCTTTAGAGGAGGAATTGAGTTAAAGAGGAAGATAATGAGTTTGTAATAGGACAGTGGGTTACAAAGGGCTAGAGGACCCCTTTTATGTTCGCCATGAGGCTGAGTTTCCCTGGGTAGTTGCTCTCAGAGATAGATTAAATCCTCGAAGTTTGAAGAGTTGGGGGATCCTAGCATTGAGGTGAGGAGAGAATAGTGTGGGACAGAACAAGGCTAAAACCTCAAGAAACTGAATTGAATTAGTTGGCTCAAGATTCTGTTGAGCTCAATCTGGTGAGCAAAAGATGAGAAGGTGAGAATATTATGAGCTGAGAATAATATAGTTGAGGTTGTAGGTTTGGGATCATATGGACATGGTTTCATAGCCAGCTCTCCATTTTTAACTGACCTTTGGTTAAGATAGTTAATTTTTAGGAACCTCAGTTTTCTAATTTTTAATAGGATTCATAATAGGGACTTGTGAAGTTTCTTTGAAGTGTTTGGAATGGTGGGCTTGAAGATGGTAAATATTCTGTAATAAATTTAGGTTTATAGGGATGGTGAACTTCATGCTACTGCAGTAGAAAAATTGATAATTGTCTCAGGATCTTTTAGAGCAAGTGAGCAGAATTGTCCATCTCTTGGAATTCAGTAAGTCTCTTACTGCCCATAGTTGGGGGAGAGGAGTACCCACATGTGCTTATATTATGATGTGCTTCTATGAAGAGGTATCAGGTAAAAGGGGTTGACAAAACCATTGGCAAATGTGCCTATTAATACACACACCCCAATATTCATTCTCCTTACTTATGAACTTACATTCTTGTTCAGTGGTTTTAAGTTTAGTCTTCCCTTTACTCCAAATTAACAAATGAGATTTGGTCCTCACTTGTGGGTTCCTTCCTGATGGGAAGGTATATTAAGATAAATTACATGCTTATACAACTATATATAAAAATCATAGATAGGATTTCTTAATAATTATCTTTTCTTTCAATTAACTGAGGGTAATGGGAGAAAAATTGATATCTTTGGGATAATTCATCAAATATAGGAATGTTTGTAAGTATTCTAAATATTAAGTGACAATAAATCCATTTCAAGCCGGGTTATAAAAAGGAAATTCTTTTTTTTAAAAGCTTATTTTTAGTAATATCTATACCCAATGTAGGGCTCAGACTCATGACCCTGAGATCAAGAATCACATACTCTTCCAACTGAGCCAGTCAGGCACACCCCAAGAAATTCAAGTATTTGGGAATTCCAAGGGGGGTGGCTTTTGGAAGACGTAGTTCTGAGGGTTCAAACAGTGGCTTTAAGATTCTTTCCTTGGTGCTTGTCTCTGGATTAAGTCTTTTCTCAGGCAGGCTCTCTCTTTTTTTTTTAAGATTTTATTTATTTTAAAGAGAAACAGCGAGAGGGAACACAAGCAGGGGGAGTGGGAGAGGGAGAAGCAGGCTTCCCACTGAGCAGAGAACCTGATGCGGGGCTCGATCCCAGGATCCTGGGATCATGACCCAAGCCAAAGGCAGACACCTAACGAATGAGCCACCCAGGCGTCCCTCAGGCAGCCTCTTTTTTTTTTTTTTTTTTAAGATTTTATTTATTTATTTGACATAGAGACAGTGAGCACAAGCAGGGGGAGTGGCAGGCAGAGGCAGAGGGAGAAGCAGGTTCCCCACAGAGAAGGGGGAGCCCCATGTGGGACTCGATCCCAGGACTCCGGGATCATGACCTGAGCCGAAGGCAGTCGCTTAACCAACTGAAGGCAGCCTCTTTTTTTTTTTTTTTTTTAAGATTTTATTTATTTATTTGAGAGAGAGAGAATGAGAGATAGAGAGCACAAGAGGGAAGAGGGTTAGAGGGAGAAGCAGACTCCCTGCCAAGCAGGGAGCCCGATGTGGGACTCGATTCCGGGACTCCAGGATCATGACCTGAGCCCAAAGGCAGTCGCTTAACCAACTGAGCCACCCAGGTGCCTGAAGGCAGCCTCTTTTAATGGCAATATGGTTACCAGCGGCTTCAGGCCCTTAGTCTGTGCTCTCAGAAAGTTCCACAGGGAGAGGGTGTCTCCTGGTGGCTCTGGAAAATAGTCTAAGGATTAGCTCAGGCTCCTCTGATACCAGCATGGGCCCTCTCCTGAACCAATCACTGTAGCTAGGGGAATGTCATGCTCTGATCACCTTAGCTCACATCACATTGCTTCCCCTGTTACTGGTGATGGAATCCATTGTAACAAATGTCATGGATTGAGAGTAGATGGGGGCTTTTCCCAAGGAAAATTGTTATTCCATTACCAGGAGTAGGGCAAATGGATACTCTGAAGGCAAAACTTCCCACAAAAATTTCTCATAATTCATGAGTTGTCAGTCAAGATTCAGGTATAAAAGAGCACCAAGGACAGTAGGTGAGAGAGCCTTAATCACTCTCCTCTCTGTAGGTTTTTTGTTTTTTAGCCTGCTAACCCTGTGATGGCACATTGTAGGCAGTCCATCAATACTTGTTGAAACGGATTGAACCGTTTCAGACTCATGTATCGTCTCAGGCTTGAATGTTTTTTTTCCTCACAAGTCATTCTATTTAGTTTTTACAGATTTATTTTTACACGTACATGATACAGAGCAGGAAACCGGGGTTTCTAAAAACAAAAGGTATCTTCACTTTTTTTTTCCCCCCAGATAGACCCCATACTCCCCCTTCCTGCCCTTCAGGCCTCTCAAAACTTTTTTAGAGAAGGAAAAGTGGATGTTTCTGAATGACCAATCGTTTTTAAGGGGAAGCTTTGGTGGAAAGTTGGAAAAACTATACCAGATGTAGAAAATTAATAGATGGAAAAACTTAAGCTGCTCTGGATGACAGAGAAGAAGCCATCTCTTTCCAAGTGTTCTGGAGGGGCAGCTCAAAGCACTTTAATCTTTGATGAATGTGATTGAACTCTTTCCGCTACTCAAGGAAAGACAGAAGTGCTCACAAGGGCTCATCCTGTGCTGGCTCCCTGCCACCAGCAACCCTGCTTTCTGCATAATTATCAAGCCTTTAACTTTTCTGTTCCTAGGATTTTAAAATTCCTCTTTCAGACAAGAAAATCTAGTAGATGAGATACATGTAGCAAATGAAAGCCAGGTATTACAGTAAGAGCATTGGAATGGGAACTAGGAACCTAGAGGGGGTGCTGCATTAGTGAGCTGTGTTTTCCAGGGTCTGTTCTCTTTCATCTACCGTGGCCTCCACTCCAAGTCCCTTTTAGTAACACTGTCTAGGTACCACGGAAAACATGCCTGAACAAAGATGGTGCGGCATTACAAATCCAGGCATGTTAGGGTGAAACCAATGAGTGAAACCTGTCCTCTGAGTCAAAAGTCTGAGACTTTTACTAGTTAGCTACAAGAGATGTTCATTTGATGGTGAAATACTTATGAGTACACAGGAAGGGTGAAAACACAGCTCAACCACACACCAAAGACTGCTAAACACCTTGATGCTTATATCTGGGAGTACTCTCTACTGCCTGTGCCACAGGTGGAGTTGGATTGAGAAAAACACAAATCAACAAACCAACAAAATGAGAGGTCCAGACCAGAGAAGACCTGAAGAAAAATACCCACCAATCACCAGGATCTGTGCCTACCATAAATCCAAGGTATTCTTCTGTCCCCCATAGAATCCTGCTTTCTGTATTGTCCTTATTTTGACACAATGATTTCCTAGCAGTCCATCTATAAGCATTCAGAGAGAACATCCAGAAATAATTGAACATCAGAATAGAAAGTATTTGTGTGTGTGTGTGTGTGTATAGACGAACGGCACATTCCATCTTGGAAGGTGTACTCAAAGCAATGTAGAAAGGCATCTGAGCAGTAGTATGTCCATGTCCCATGGATTTTCTGGATTCAGAGAATCAGAAAACGAGATATGAATGTGACACATTCTACCATCTTAGTGGAGGGGAGCTGCCTAGGTGTGTGCACAGAAATGAGGAAGGAGAGTTTTTAGCCCTGATTTAAGCTGTGCATCTGAGAGAAGTTGTCCATGTTTGCATTTCTTTATTTTCCAAATTTCCCAAAGTCAAGCAAACATAACCAACTCCCATTGGTTTTGCACTTTGCAATTTATCAAGCATATTTTATATCCCTCTCTCATGATTCCTGAAATAATCCTATGAGTTGGGCATGTTAGATGTTATTCTACAAATGGAGATGCCAAGGCCCAAGGAGATTTAATGTCTTGCTTAACTTGTAAAAATGAAATGGAAATCAAATGTTCTTACTCAAGCCCAATTATCTTTCTATGAAGTTTCAGACAAGCAAACCAACAACAAAGACAAAGGGTTAAATCAAGATGCACCAGAAATATCTGGAGCCCAAAACAGAGTGAAAGGTGGCAAATGTCTGTCTTGTAATTAGAGTCTGTATGTCCAGGTAAAACAGTCCTGTGCAAAGAAGGAACTTGGGGGCAGAAGCAAGGTGAAATGAAAAAGTTGGAAAAGGTAGTGTTGTGGAGTAGCTTTTGTGGCTGTCATCGGTAATACCACTCTGTTTTTAACTTTCCAAACTGCATGTATGGCAGAATACTTATTCTTGAATTCATGACACTTCTTAAAAAAAAAAAAAATGTTTATTTGAGAGAGAGCACGTGTGTGCTTGGGGGAGGGTAGAGGGAGAGAAACAGACTCCCAGCTGAGGATGTTGCCTAACCCGGGGACCAGGGCTGCATCTCAGAACCCTGACCTGAGCCATAATCCAGAGTTGGATGCTTAACCGACTGTGCCACCCAGGCACCCCAATTTATGACACTTTTTAAAAACAACTGTTTGTCTCTTTTCTCCTGTGGCTTAAAAAATAATTACATTAAGTTTTCTTTGCTGCCAAGTCACCTCTGCAACCATAATCTGAAACTACCAAACTTCCCTGTTGGTTTTGTGGAAACACCTGTAATTATCTCCTAACAATATCTGCCTAATTCGTGTACCCATTGGGCAAGGACTGGGAATAATTATCCATTCTGTAACCTACCTTGAACAGACTTGTAAAATACCAAGCCTTGCTTTGCCCCCTTTATCCTTCCTGACATTATACCTTGGCCCCTGGTCATTCTAGGACACTCTGTACCTCACTGGGAAAGTTGGGCTACAACTGAACAGGTGAGCATGGAGCTTTATTTATGAAGGACTATGGGTTTACTCTCTGCTTCAACTCTTTAGTGTTTGATTTCTTTATTCCTCACAATTCTGCAAACCTATGTCTGCATGTATGCTCCCCTGAAACCAGAAGCAGATGAAACTCATTAGGTGACAGCGCAGTACTGTTACTGATCTTTACCCCAAACCTCAGGAAACAAAGCCAGGCATGATATCCTCAGCTTTCAGCTTTTATCTTTTTTTTTTTTTTTTTCCCCTAGGCCTGGAAAGTTGCAGATAGGATGCTTCTAAATTCAGAGTTTGGGAGAAAGACTTTTTCAAAGGGTTTTTATTGGGCAGGAAATGCCACATCTTAAAGCATAGCTGTGTGTTCCTATGGTTGGTACAGACATCTGAAGTCCTTGAAAACCAGCAGGAAAGATAACCAAAATTTGGCCTATAAATGCATAGAATAGAAGAAAGAGTTGGCAATTATTTAGATTGTGTATTCACTATAAAGAACCAATTAAAACATAATTCAGGATCTTTTGGATTTAGTTTGTTGGCTAGCCATGAGCATAAATGAATCCCCAATATCATTTTTATTCCTTTAAATGTGTAACTGAAGTTATAACTTCTGAAACATTGAATGAAAAAATGAGGATCTAAGGTTTGGTCAGTACAGAGAAACCCTTTGCAATTGGCACCCCTGTGGTTCCAGTTTCTTTTCCTGGCACAGCACTAAAATGGCACATACAACTTTCATCAGCACTAGCGTGTTGCTCATTTAGCATTTAGGAAACACAGTAGATAGCAATTATCAGCCAAATAGCTGGGAAGTGAAAATGACCCAGTAATCAGAGTAAATATACATTATGCTGTCATATTCTAATGTGTAAATATTGGAGAGAAATTGCAGAACATGGACATGCAGAATCTTTCTTTTGAAGCCTTGTCTGAATGCAAGTCCTGTCTTAGCTCTCTGGCATGTTTTCTGGATGACTGCTACTAAACATGCCAATTTCGTGAATAGTAGGTCATCCTCATTATTTGCTTGCTTACAGGTATGGTGACCAGAAAAGGCATTGCCCTGATTTTTGAAAAATCTAAACTTGGCTCCCAATGACCGGGAGGCATATGGAGAGATGATAGCAGCTTGGTGGGAGTTTAGACATCATAAACCTTGCACGGCCAGTTGCTTTAGTTGCTTATTCCAGTCCAACTGCATGTTAATATTACAGAATCCTCCTTCCTTTGTTAAGCTTGGAAAATATTAAAAGCTGCCACTGTTATTTTGCTTATCATCCTCTTCTAAGCAAGGCAGATGGGGATAGTATCAATGTTGCAAAATGTTACTAAACTGAGCACCTGGATTGCGTGCTGTGATACAGAGGGGCACAAGAAGAATAGGCAGAGTCTTCATTTCAGAAGCTTGTGGGAATACCGTACTGGGAAAATTAGGCTAGCTGATAGCTCAAGTTCATTAGCAATGTTCTAAACAGCAGGTATACATAATTTCCCCACTTCTTCTATTAAAGGCTAAGAGACTTAGAGTAGGTCCAATCCTACCTCTACAGCAGAAGAGAAAGTGGGGTGTTGGTTGTAGTGGATGTTAGTTGGTTTGGAGGCACACAATATCCTTTTTCCCACTGCTTAAAACTTCTTGATATTTTGGCGGGTAAAAGGGGGTGAATTATCTCCCTACATTGGGTGCAATCTTGGTGGGTTGGCAAATTCAGGTGCCATCTGTTTCTTTCTTTTCTTTTTTTTAAGATTTATTAATTTATTTGACAGAGACCACGAGAGAGGGAACACAAGCAAGGGGAATGGGAGAGGGGGAAGCAGGCTCCCTGCTGAGCAGGGAGCCCGATGTGGGGCTCAATGCCAGGACCCTGGGATCATGACCTGAGCCGAAAAGGCATACGCTTGAAGACTGAACCGCCCAGGCGCCCCTGCCCATCCTGTTTCTATAGAATCGTGGGCTTCCTGGACGTTCCTCCTCCTAGATGCTCTTTCCAGGATAGCCAGGCAGTGAGCATGTGCCCTAACCTTAGCTAATCACTCTCTCTTGGCCAAAACAAAACAATAAAACCCCAAAACTCACTCATCTGAAGCATCTACAGGAATAATGCTGAGACCTTTGGGAGCTACCTGGTTCTTAATTGTTCTAAGTTGGGCTCTTTGGCCTTCTGTTTGATTATGTGCATTGCCTGGTTACTTTCCAATAGTACCGTTCTTGCTCAAATTCACCAGAGCTATTTCTGTTGCTAGCAACCAAAGAACTCTAAGTTTTTTTTAAAACTAAAATGCTGAGGATGACTAGTTAGCAGAGGGTAAGAGGGACCATCCAGTCTGGGGTGGATCTCTGGTAGTAACAGTCAGTTTGGATATTGTATTATAACATTGGGAATGTCTAAATCCTAGGGACAATCTTAATACTTCAAAATGGAATTTTTTGCCCATGTTTCTGATCTTTACTTCATCTAGTCACAGCTTGATTAATCAAGATGGAGTTGAGCCGTCTGTGTCCTTGGCCTTAATAAGATCCATATACATAAGGCAAAATAACCAGAGAGCTCTTGATTCAGTATATATACCCCTCCAACATAACCTATTTTCAGTAGGTGAGGTTGCAAAGGAAACTGCAAAGCCCTGTCCCCAGACGGAATTGTTTTCCTTCTCCATATATCAACAGCAGTCAGCAAGTACCTCAATTTTTTGTCTCTACAGGACCCTAAAATCAAAACATTTATTAACAAGGGCATGCAAGTTATTTGTCTTAGCTGCTATAAGGAAAACAAACATAAGGTAGAGTTTTTGCCCACAGAGAACCAATAACCTTTTTGAAGAGTTTGTCAGATAAACAGATTTGAAGGTTTTGTAAGGAAGAATCTTCAAGCTGGAGAGACCAGGAAGGACTTTGTGGAGGAAAGCAGAATTCTGTCATTGAGAATTACTGCTGACTTCCAGCAACCAGCTGATGTCACAGGACTTCCCAGGCCAGGGTGGACCTGGACAGTGTCACGGCCTTGTCAGGCCAGCAGTACAGCTGATTTTACTCAGCGTGGCCTCTACCAAAAAGGACTTGAGATGGTGATACCTAAATGATTTTGGCCTTAGGGGGGTGGGACTGTGTATGTGTGTGTCAAAGATAAATCTTGTTTGCTGTCTTCCCTGAGCTTCCTTGAAAGAAGAAATGGAAGGCAGAAGTCTATCTCAGAGCAATTTCTTTCCTAATGTGAATTTCTGTGAGGAGCAAATTTGTGAAAAATCTACAGCAATGCACAAATAACAAAACAAAATGTCTGAACTGGAGCTCAGAGAAGGAGCTCCCTGCTCTCTACCGACTTGCTCTTTCTTTGTGGCCAAACATGTCTGAATTCTTTTAGAAGATTCAGTCTCTGAACTTGGTAGGTCTCTTTGCATGTGCCTACGTCGGGCTGGATTGATTATATTCACTTGCTCTTGTTTTGTAGAACAAGAAAGCAGCAGAACCAGTATATCCCAGTACCCATTCGGAGACAGCATGCGACGGAATCTGGATTCATTAGAACATTTAACATTTTTACTCGCCTTCATTATAATAAAATATAGGGGGCAGAAACTCTTCTCCACTTTTTTCAAATGGGGAAAAAACTGAGGCACTTTCCAAATATAAGTCAGTGGCAGAGTCGGAATGAAAACTCCCATTTTCTGACTTCAAAACAGCTTGGTTCACTAGGGCACATTGCTTCCCTTTGAGCATAAAATAAAAATAGCCCAACTTAATCAAGCTATGTTTGCCAAGTTCTAGTCTATAGGGAACTTTTATTTTTATAGCCAATAGTAACACACTATGCTAGGCAATTTTAATGGCAGTATCGGGACAACCTATACTATAGCTTCACAAATGGAGTACAAAAGCCCATGGGTCTTTTTACCTATTAAAAGTTGTGTTAGAGAAAGTGGTCCACAAAGATTGATGCAGGACTACTTCACCCAGCTGGGGAAAAAGAACCACTTGAGTTCCAAAGCTGAAATATCATTTGCAAGGCTTTCCCTCCCGAAGTTTTCCCTACTTTTCTCAGTCTTCATGATTGTAACTCCTACAAGGCAAGGCCTACATCTTGTCTCTGCCCCTCAGAGATAAATGTTTGTTGAATGAAGAGATGAATGAATACAGTTAATGAACAATTTTTGAAGCAAAAAAAAATTATATATGTATGAATAGGAAGCAATGAGTATGTAGACAAGCTGCATGCAACTACAATATGATAGTATTTATTGAGTGCCAGTGGTCTTGAGTATCACTCAGAGGTCAGTTCATTATAAAATACCACCTTTACTTTTTCTGCTCTAGGTGCATTATGCATTAGTCCATTTAATGATTGGAACAGTTCTGTGAACTAGGTATTTTTATTAGCTCTGTCTCAAAGACGAGGGAAAAAGGTGGTCAGTATGATCAAGTCACATGACTCATCATGGTCTCACAGCTAGTAAAGAAAGGAACAAGGGGTTTGAATCCAAAGCTGGTGCTTATACTGTTTGCCTACACTTTGGGAGCCCTGGTAAATGCCAATCAGAGTAGGAGTCTCCCAGACGAAGCCCTTTACGCTGACTACTATGTAGCTGAACAATTACTTTGACAGCTTACACCCCATCACAAAAACTGCAGCTTTCTTTCCTAGAGGGCCTTTGGCTTGATTTCATTTAGAACATGAGAAAACATTTATTAGAAAAATTAAATAGTCCGTAAACGAATTATAGAATTCCAGAGGAAACTGTAAATGTACATATTCTAGTATCACTTACATTTTCTGGAGAAGGGGGTTCAATTTGTATTTTCTTGGGTATCCAGGGTCAGGGGAGTCATGCGAGAGCCTCATTCAGAGGTGGGTCCATTACAAAATGCAACACTTTTTTTCTTTCTGAATGACTGTTTACCCTGGGCTACAGGGTAGCCCTCAGCTTTCAGCCTCCTGTCACCCTGACCTTGGAGTCCCAACTTCTCAGCAGCAGGATGGCGAGTCTTTCCTCAAGGACTTCCTATCACATTGGCTTACTGAGACAGTTCAGTTTTGCCTGCCTCTCTCCTCCAACTTCTATTCTAAACAAATCTTAGATATGAAGAGTCAATAACCTAGGATTCTCAGTAAAACAAAGAGTTCCCTCCATTTCCCTTCTCCCATCCTTGGTACGGTGGTGGTCTCTGCATTAAAGTTTCCTTGTTCTGGAGCCTGCCTTCATTCTCCAGGGTATGAGTGCTCCGAGAGAAGAAAGGGCATATCAGAACACGAAATCTCTGTTTTCACTAAACAAGATACTTAGAAAAGAAAAAAAAAAAGATCAACTTGGAATTTGATGTAATTTGGCTTTTGGTTTTGGAAAATGTTTTTGCACATTTTTTTTGGTCCATACACATGAAAACCTGTTCTGAAAGCTACTGGTCAAACTTATCTGGCCTTAGCAGCTCTGAACCAGGTTGCAAATTCCAAGAAAATTCATTGTGTGACATGACATGACATGGCATGATGAGGGCACTGGGATCAGGAAGTAAACAGGTGTTCTGGAACATCTAGGGAAGTGAGGAGACAGGAGTGCAAAGATGATCCAATAGTTCTCAGACTGGAGCTGTGGTTTGTTGATTCTCCATGTAACCACTGTGGAGGCCACACACTGGATGAAAATCTGGACGCTGCCCATTCTTACCATCTCACTATCTTGTGTATAAAGAAGAGGAAAAGGGTGTGCCCACAGCTCCACTAGGACCATTTCTTATGATGGAGTATCACACGCTCCATTATTGGTGCAATTTCAGAAATATGTGTGATCCTTTCTGCTGTGTCTAACTTGACAAGTGTGATCCACAGAGCTCTAAAGAATTTTGCTCTGCTAAATATTCAAGAGGGTGTCTGAGAGAGTGAAGGAAGGGAAATTAACAGAGACAAAAAGAACTGGGCAAGAGAAATAAAAACAGTTATGAGAATATAAAAAAAATAGGAAATTTTTACATACCAAAGATTCTACGGAATCCTAGTGGAAAAAGTGAATCTACCATATTAACATATCAACCATTTCCATTAAACTATAATATTTCAAAAAAGAGGATGATCAGCTTATGACAGCATGATTCCCTTATAATTCCTTTTATTTAAAACATTTTTTTGGATAAGTTATTTGGAGAAAGTATCCCGTTTCCTAGTGAGAAGAAAACTCCACCCCTTTTTACATGGTGTGATGATTCTAGTCCAAACGCAGGGAGTTTCTGGAAATGGCAAGTGAGACACACTTGTTGCCATGGTGATTGTTAATAGTTCTGACTCAGATATAGTGTTGCTATAGCAACTGCATGGAAGCCCTTGGGAGGTGGTGCAGGCTTTTTTTTTTTTTTTAATCAGCAAAAAGAGGCTAGGAAGAACCATTTTAGTAGCTTTTTGTGGCACTGCAGTGACGAAGCTTTCAAGGCTATTACATCCAGATGAAAGATCGTGCTGTTCCTGCACTGATGAAGCAGATATGTTACACTGCAGGATAAATATAGTCCCATATAGCATAGTAGCAAGCACATTATCTGCCTGCTAATGAATTCTAATTTTTTGACTAATGGTTTCTAATAACACAGGCAATATCTTGAAAAATCCTTAATGTCACTAGCAATAAAAAAAAAGCCAAAGGTCAAAGACTGAACAGGTCCAAATCACTGAGAATTAGACTGTTTCAGCCTAGATGCATCCCTGTAAGGGTGAGAGACATGGCTAATAAAGCATTGGAAAATCTGTTTTGGACGGTTTGGTTCGATCCTCTAGGTTGTATGCTTATATAGCATCTTACATAGATCCAGTGATTGGCATGTAGAAGGTCCTCAAATAGTGAGGTGAGTGAATGAGTCAACTTGTCAGGCAGTGGATAGTCGTGTTTGCTTTTCCCTAAGACCACTCATATCATTTTGCATCATTGCAAGGCGTTTGCTACGTTCTGTGGTACTTGGAATTGAGTGCGTTAAGCAGGTCTGTGTTCTTGTAAAACTGATAAGGGGGTGCAGTTCTCTGTGTCAGGACTTCTTTCTGATTTCCAGGTGTTAATTTTCCAGGATCAGACCTTCCTCGGGTCCTCAGCTTTGGTAGAGATAGGAGGGCAGCCAGAATGGAATTGAAAGCAAGTCCTCTGTGTAGCCTCTTCTCCAGTTGGTAGATCAAAGCAATGTTCTAAGAGTGTCCTCACTGCTGAACCAGGATTTGAAAGGGTTAAGAGAGCACCCTGGGCACTACCCTGAGACCACCTTCTACCAATTTAATCCACTATCAACTGCCCCCTTCTGTTGTTTTCTCCCATAGGCTCTTGGGCCAAGGTGAGTTTTCCCTTCTCCAATATAAAGTCCTTTGAGGGCTAGAATAGTGCCTTGTTCTTCTGTGAATATTTCACAGCACCTACATGATGGTTTCATATGGTAGGATCCCAGGAAAACCAACTTAGATAAAAATAAAAGAAAAATGTCTCCTAGCGTGACTTGCCTTTTGACTGGATTCCTTCTTCTTGCCTCTGAAGGTAGTAACTAGTTAATATGAGAAAAACAGTATTAACTGGTAGGTTTGGTATTAATGGGAGCATTGCCTTTTGGGTGGAAAGTCAAGGTGGCTTCTGATTAATAAATGGTGAAGTTCCCTACTATCACACACCATGGAAGTAGCTGCTTGATTTGCTCATTTAAGAGGCAAACCCGATTCTGTATACATAGTAAATATTTGTGGAATGAGTGATTATCTTTTTCTAGAAGCCATAAGCTTTATACACGGATTGATGATTCCAGAGAGTAGTAGTAGTAGAGTAGAGTAGTGAAGATGGTTTTATTCTCTTCTTCGAGGCCCCTGCACAGCTGGAAACTGTAACAGAATGTTGGCTATATGCTAATGAACAATCTACCCCTCATTAGGCCAGCATTGAAGACAGTTATTCCCTTAAGCTGGTTGCAAAAGAATTTTATTTACCAGGATGGCTCTTTGTAATGTTGTCTTCTTGTCCCTTGTTATTAGACTATGCTTTAAGTGTTTGAAAATGCCTGGAACATCTCATTTCCCATCTTGATAGTTCAAAGCTTCTTCTACCCCCTTTCTAATCCGTTTTTAAATTTTTCAGGGATTTGGTAGCAGGCTGCTTTTTTTTTTTAGTTGAAAAATTTTCAACATGAATGGAAAGTTGATTTGAAATTTGTTTAATGAGCTGTCTTTAAAAAAAAAAATGAAAATAAAAGGGGCTTCTCCTGTAAAACAGCAACTTGATAGTGGCTCCTAATAAAGTTGTCTTTTCCTTACAGATGTCCCTATGAAGGTGAGAAAAAGGTGAAAATTTGCAGTAACACAGACAGTCCACTTATTGCTGGAATCTGAGGGAATTTCCATAGGTACACTGTCTTTCTATATTAAAAGACTCATTTGGTGGCTTACCTCTGTTATGCTCAACTGAAAGTACTTAGGAAGACCTTTCTGCCTCCTTCCTCACCCTCATGGTCTGCTTCTTCTTTCACAAACCTAGTTTTGTTTCAAATAAAAACTTGGGCAGCTACCCCTCTGCCACTTATCTGCTGCTTTTGGGGGGTAGCCATAACGCTGTCTTCTCTTTTTCCTTTTCCTTGAACCCAGTCAGGGGCTTGCTCTCTTTTTTATGTTTTCTTGAATTGTGGTAAAAACACATAACATTTACCATGTTAACATTTTTTTCAGTGTACGGTTCAGTAGTGTTAAGTATATTCACATTGTTTTGAAGACCCCTCTTTTTTAGATCCAGTTAAAATCCATAATACCAGAAAAAAAAGGGGGGAAGTAACATGGAAGTTGGGGAGGCAAGGCATTGCATCATGGGAAGCATAGTCTCCACAGGTATAATATTACTAGTTGAGGAAAAGAGACAAGGAGAGTGCTGGCTAGTATACAGGTTTCCCCCCACTATCTAAAACTAGAGTGTTCCTCTCGGCATCAGGGAATACAAATCAAAACCCCAATGAAATACCACCTCACACCAGTCAGAATGGCTAAAATTAACAAGTCAGGAAACAATAGATGTTGGTAAGGATATGGAGAAAGGGGAACCCTCTTGCACTGTTGGTGGGAATGCAAGCTGGTGCAGCCACTCTGGAAAATAGTATGGAGGTTCCTCAAAAAGTTAAAAAGAGAACTACCTATGACCCAGCAATTGCACTAGTAGGTATTTACCCCAAAGATACAACCATAGTGATCTGAAGGGGCACCTGTCCCCCAATGTTTATAGCAGCAATGTCCACAATAGCCAAACTGTGGGAAGAGCCCAGATGTCTATCGACAGGTGAGTGGATAAAGAAGTTGTGGTATGTATAGCTACAATGGAATATTACTCAGCCATCAAAAAATGAAAGCTTGCCATTTGCAACAATGTGGATGGAACTAGAGGGTATTATGCTAAGCAAAATAAATCAGTCAGAGAAAGACCATTATCATTTGATCTCACTCATATGTGGAATTTAAACAAAACAGAGAAGCATAGAGGAAGGGAGGGAAAAATAAAACAAGACAAAATCAGAGAGGGAGACAAACCAAAAGAAACTCTTAACTATAGGGAACAAACTGAGGCTTGCTGGAGGAGAGGGGGGTGGGGGGATGGGGTAACTGGGTGACAGGCATTGAGGGCATGTGATGTAATGAGCATTGGGTATTATATGCAACTGATGAATTACTGAACTCTACCTCTGAAACTAATAATACACTATATCTTAATTGAATATAAATAAAATTAAACAATACTGTTTCTATGAAATCTTTTGTAAACAGAAATGGTGTAAAGCAAAGCAACTACAATTAGTTTATATGAAAAAATTTTTGAGCATTCTCAGACCCCAAAAATAACCTCTCTTAGGCTTTTCTGGTACCTCAGGATACATCTTGCTATGGGATGCACAAAATAAAGCAGAGATGCTCAGAGACACAGTTCAAAGCTATGGCAGCCTGATGCTGCAAAGAAGCTTGGCGGTACCAGTTCTCGCTGCTCTGGGTGCACTGTGCCTTTATACTGGCTTACTGCAAAACAAGTGCTGAATGCCATTTTTACCTTCTACCTGTTTTCAAAAAACAACCCCTTTCGAGTTTTTTTGTTGTTGTTGTTGTTAATGAAAACAGATAGTTTTGTAGGTCTTTTGTAAAAGTGAATGGTATGATGCAAACTATCAAATAGCAGGGGAGTACCTGTTTAGAATGTCAGAAAGGCAGGAAGTGGGCTATTTCAGCCCAGTAGAAGTTTATAGAAACACAGGTTGTAGACATCAACCTGGATCAGTTGTATATCTGAAAAGAGGATTCATCCAGTGCTTAACTGTGCAGGGAGATAGTAGGAGACAATGTGGTGAGTACGGAGAAACACTACAGAAAAAGGGGAATGCAATTATGAATATGTAGAAGAAAAAGCATACTTTGGAAAGGATTTTCCAAGGTCTAGAGGAAAACTTGAGGAGATTGGCTTCTCCTAGAAAGTACGACAACACAAAGGCAAGGAAAGAGAAGCAGCAATCTGAAAGCATCATAGGATAGACTGCAAAGACAGATGGATGGCATAACATTTAATATGTGTAACACTGTGCTTAGCCCTATGGACTGCTATAAATCATCGGAACCTAAGAAGTGTTTGAATATTAACATGAAAGAATGCCTAGAAATCAAGACAATATGCAATAATCAATTAAGGGCCTAAGTAAATGATCTAGATCTGTGCACTGGGATGTCAGGGAGAGGCAAGATCAATGTTGGCTGGAATTATCATCTGAAAAGATTTGGCTCAGTCGGAGGGAAGTGAGAATAGAATTCCAGAAAGGGGCAGTGGTATGATCTGAAGCTTTTATTTGTTTTGGGCAAATGCCATCTTCCTCAGACTGTCCTCAGATAGTCTTAACTTCACAATCTTTTTCTTTCATTTGTTTAACACTTCAAAATCTGACACTACTTTCTGGTCAATATTCTCTTACCTGGACTTGTTCTGAATTTTTACATAAGGTTTGGTTCACCTATCTCCAGCTCATAGACTTCTCTCAGGCAAGATTGCAATAATATGCTAATTTTTCTAACTAATCCTAACTTTCAGTCAGATCAGGCATTTTCTAGGCAATGTCACAACAATTTTGTGTGGTAGGGTTGATGATAAAATCCCACTTTACAGGTGAGAATATTTATTAAAAAAAAGCTAAAGGATTTTTCCTAGACTTTTCATGGATAGAGCAAAAAAAAAAAAAAAAGGTTAGGACTTAAATCCAGGGTTTTGATTTCCAGCCTCATGCTCTTTGTGACAAGAGTAGTGAGTAGTAAGAGTAAGGGAAGAGAAAGGTGGTAGAAATGGGCAAGTGAAGATGGTTTTATTTACTTGTCTCAGATAGAAGTGGGGCTGTGGATGCTTAAAGACACTGGGAGGGAACCTGACTTTCCTCCCCAATAGCAGACATATACCCCAATTATTTATTCAGCAATGGGGTAAAGGCTGTTAGGATCAGAGGACTCTTCTTGAGAAATAAAGGTTGGGGTACCTAAGGTATGGGCCTAATGAAAAGGGAGAGTCTGTCTGAACAGGTGCTGGGACCATTGACCATATTCTGGAGAAGCAGGAGTATGGGCTATAAAATTCACTTGATTTAGCAAGTGAATGCAACTAAGTAGGAGGGAGAAAGAAGTAAAGAACAAGAAGTGAAGATCAAAGAAAAGAGAAAAGCAAAGAGGGATAATGATCCAGAGAGGAGCATAATGTCTGTAGGGCACATTCCAGAATAGAAAATCTTGCATAACCGGAACTGTGATGCAAGTTTGGTAACAACCATTTGACAACTGACAGTCAAGAAAATCATATATTCATTTTCAAGGCAGGACAGTGTGTCTATTATCACTGCTTTCCATAATACTACTGACCATGGTCTACATAAGGGAATATCAGTCATGCCTTGTTGACAGTACAGAACTATTACAGGAAAGCAAGATTCTGGGATGACTGGAGGGATGGGTCGTGGTAGGAAGTTTTCACATGATAATATAGTAGCTCAGTATTGTCAAACTAGCCTTGTAATCTGATGTGACATTTGCCAAATTATTTTATACAATTGTATGTGATTATTCTTGTACTTTCTTGATGCATATACTTTTTTTAAAAAAGTATTTATTAGAGAACACAAGCAGGGGGAGCAGCAGAGGGAGAGGGAGAAGCAGACTCCCCACTGAGCAGGGAGTCTGATGTGGGGCTCGATCCCAGGACTCTGGGATCATGACCTGAGCTGAAGGCAGCTGCTTAACCAACTGAGCCACCCAGGTACCCCTTGATGCATATACTTTTGATGGTTGAATACATTTTTCACTGCTCAGTCTTTCTCTCCTGTTTTTAATGTTTTCTAGCTTTAGGAATCATTATATTCTTTGTCCTCGTGTACTCTTATGCACATTGGATTTTTTGTTTAATCTACAGTTTTGATAATGCCAGTAGTCCCGTCTCCCCGTTTGAAAGGTGTGTGAGGACTCCTATGTAGGGATATAATGGCCAGAAGTCCTATAAGTGAGAAAAGAGTGTGTAACTCTTTATTCATTCCTGGTGTAAACTTGTAGAGCTGAGCTCAGTCACATTTTCAAAGAGAATAGTTAAAAGTTAACATGCATTTTAATTTTGTTCTGTTTTACCCAGAAAATTACCATTTCAGCTGTAACTATTCCCATTCTCGACAGTATTTTAGACCTGGAGAGAATCCGACTGCTGGACAAGCCTGACTTACCAGGCTTATCGTTTACTCCACCTTCCCTGACCTGTTTGCTGCTAGGAATGTAATTCTGAACCCTAGAAGCACTTGCCAACCCTCTCATTATTTTAATGTGTTTTGGATACACATAATGTCTGATTTTCCTCCTTTTTCATTGAATTAACACTAATTGGCAGTCTCTGTCCAGCTGTTGGTTCCCTGTCTGCCCAGCTCCTAATTCTCTCCCAATTTCTAGATCCATAGCAGAGAGAGCCATCTTTTCTGACAAATGGACATGGGCGCATCTTCTTGAGGACCGCTGCAATTGCCTTGGAAGTGTATTTGTTTGGTAGGGCTGCCGTAATAAAGCACCACACACTGGGTGGTTTCAGCAGCAGAAATTGTCTCCCAGTTCTGGGAGCTAAGAGTCAGCAATCGATATGTCATCAGGGTTGGTCCTTCTAAGAGTTGTGAGGAAGAGATCTATTTCATGTCTCTCCTAGTTTCTGGTGGTTTGCTGGCAATCTTTGATGTTCTTTGGCGGATAGAAATACTACTCTGATTTCTGCCTTTATCTTCACTTGGTATTCTACTTGTGTGCATGTCTATTTCCAATTTCCCCCTTTTATAAAGATACCAGCCGTACTGGATTAGAGCCCACCCTAACAACCTCACTTTAACATCCTTACCTCTGTTCAGACCCTACCTCCAAATAAAGTCACATTGTGAGGTACTGGGGATTATGATGTCAACATATTAGGGTTTTTTTTTTTTAGAGGGGGAGCATAGCTCAATCCATAACAGTAGTATAGACTTTCTATATCAGAAAACAGAACAAAATATTTTTTAAAGATTTACTTTGGAATCCATTTTTTTTTTTTTTTTTTTTTTTACTGGTTTGGCTTCTTTATGTAGTCTCTACCTTTCTCTCTTTCTCTCCTTTAATACTTTCTTCTCTAGGACCCTCCCTTAGAAATCCACTTTCTTTCCATTCTAATTGTCTCTTTAAGTTTGTTTTCTCTTACATTGTTTTTTCCTTGCTCATTACCACTTTCCTTTCTTTGTGGATGCATGCTTCTGCTCCTTTTATCCAAAAGAAAGGATAACCTCTCTCTGAACCAGTGACTATCAACCATGAAGGTGAAATAACCTACTGAGTCCCAGGGTTGTGAAATATGTTCAGATAATTTATTCCTTACACTTGGTAAAATACCCAATTCTACCAAATGATACGCCTTTTCAGAATATGTATTTCAGAATAAACCCTTAATAGTCAGCCATTCATTTGCATTCTGATATGCCCTATGGTGTAGGAAGAAAGGGAAGTTACAGCCAGTGTATGGGGAATTTGTATGTAATGGATAGACCACCATATCTGTGCTCACGGAGTGTCACACATGTGGCTCATCCATCATGTGTGTTGAGGCAGGAAAAAAAAAAAACAAAAACCAGGATGAGGGTCACTCCTTTAGACCCAAAGAGTTCTTGTGGACCAGGGGCCTCCCTTGGGGAGGTAAAGAATAATTTGTTTTCAGTCTAGACATGTCCTTTTAAAGTTTAAATCAAATTTTGTATACATATTCTCAGCTAAGACAAATTTAATTTTTACCTTTACACTTCGACATTCAGGAAATTGTTGTGTATTCAGATGTTTAAATTTCCTCATCAAATTTAAAGTATCAATGGTCAGTATCTCACATGAGCAGTGTCAACACTGGGCAGGGAGTGGTAAAATTTGAGTTACCGTCATAGTGCAGACACTAACAATTTACTGTCACTTCAGCAAGCCACTTAGATTCAGTAGGCTACAGCTTCTTTGTGAATTATGTTTCTATCAACTGCCAATTGCTTGTAAGTTTTAAAAGATAATTTTTAAAAAAAGTAACCTATGAATCTCATACTAATATAAAACAAGCACATGTCAGAGACTTTTATTTAACTCAGTTAATGTGGGAGCCAGTAAGATGTGACATTTAGTTCCCCAAATGAATTCAAAGACACATATACTGTATAGGTGATAAATAAGTTTACAAACAGATGCAAAGCTGGTCTGTATCCACAAGGCAATATTTCACACCCCTCCCAAATAATTTGCCTTCCTATGGACAAGAATCATTTGCTTTACTGTAAGTATTTTAAAACTGATAGAGTTGTAAAATACCTCAAAGACAATAGAAGGTACAGGCTTCTCCAAGTAAAATAACCTGAAAGGACTTAACAGGACTCCCAATAATCTATTTTTGTCCATTTAGAAAATCCTCTACAATTCTTCTGAGATAAATATTGGAGTCCTTTGTTTCAGGTATACTATGGAATCAAGTCTCCATAACACACGTCAAAAGCAGAATCACTTTGGTTGAAATGAGTACAGGGACTTCTAGTTAAACTTGCTTTTTATTCTTAGATCATTCACTGAGATCCCAACTCAGAGTTTTCAGATCTGTGTAAATCACAGTTTGAAAACCATCAGATGATTTCCGTAATTGCTGAAATCATATCCATTGCTTCATACTCAGTCCCTCAACTTTTTTTTAGTAGTCTCCATGCCTCTACCTGCCACCTACTAAACACAGAAATAGACACACACACACACACACACACACACACACACACACACACACACACTCTGCTATATCAGGCAATAAAGGTATCCCTTTCAGGGTCCTTATATATCCTTACAAATCCAAAATTCCAAAACTGTCCATGACTGTATAGAGTTTTTCATCTCTGAATTACATAGAATAACTGCAAGTTACTTGAAAGAATTCTTCCCACTTGACTAAATAACCTGTACCCTAATAGCCTTAGAGTATTCTTGAAAATGATTTATAAATGTATCTGTTGGGTTTTACTGTGATGCCATCTTTATCACTAATGTATTCACTTAATTTCTTAATTTTGAAAACAAGGCCATATTTTGTTAAATGCCTCTGGGCACATGTATCAAAATATCTCTATAAATCCCACAATCATGCTTTCCTGTTCTTTATTTCTCTTTTAAGTCCTATGGATCTGTTGTCATGAGAAAACAGTGAAGGACTTCTTCACAAATGGGACGTGGTTTTCTCACTACCCATCATGGGCTAAATGCTTTCTCCCTTTACCTTGTCTCTAGATTTTGCCATAGTCTACCTCAGTCTTAGTCTTGGGCATGACATGTGTGAAATTCTTGCCTTAGTGGCAGTGGGGAACCCAGGCTCACTGTTAGTAATTCCCATCAGATGACCCAAAGTCCTATTGAACCAGATCCTCATAAGTGAGACTCAGATGGTCAATTTTCTGATTCTTGCCACTTGTTCTTGCAACTGTATCCTCCCTTGACCTATACCAACTGTCTGTTCAGCTGATCTCCTTAGGCTTGACCCTTTACCTGTCTGAATCCAAGATACCTTCCCATTTCCTTTTTCCTCCCTTACCTAAGAATACCTCTGTACCTTTCATTCTTGTGTCATTTTAGTTAGTCTTTCCTGGACCTCTCTGCCCTTTAGCTGCCCAAATCGTGAACTGACCTTCTTTCCACTGTATCATCCCAGAGTTCAAGATACTAAAGTAAGCTTCAATATTACCTAGCAAAATAAAAAAGTAGCTTTTCTTGTCCTAAAACTATCACTAAAAAAAGGGAGGGGGAGCCTGGGAGGCTCAGTCGGTTAAGCATCCCACTCTTGATTTTTGGCTCAGGTTATGATCTCAGGGTCGTGAGATCAAGCCCCGTATCAGACTCTGCACTCAGTGGGGAGTCTGCTTGAGATTCTCTCTCCCTCTCCCCCTCCCCTCCATGTGTGCGCGCTCTCTCAAATAAATAAACAAACAAATAAAAAATCACCCACTCTGCCTGTTCCAACACCTAACATCTATCACAGCAATATAGAGACCACTATATTATTTTTTTTAAAGATTTTATTTATTTATTTGACAGAGACAGCGAGAGAGGGAACACAAGCAGGGGGAGTGGGAGGGAGAAGCAGGCTTCCCGCTGAGCAGGGAGTCTGAGACCACTATTTTCTTTTCTTTTTTTTTTTATTATTATGTTATGTTAATCACCATTATTTTCTTAAAGCAGCATTAAATGAAGTCACTCTTTTTGTTCTAGTGTCACTGTCTGGAAAATTCTTTGCTTTTCCCTACTTTCTAAACCTTCTCTATTGACTAGGACAGAAGCATAGACCAAAGAGAAAAGGATAACTAATTTTGTTTAGTAGGGACTACATACTAGGTGTTAAGCTAAATGTCTAAAAATCTTATTTATTCTGCATATCCCTCTGAAGCAGATACTATTATCTTGCCTTTAATAGGTGAGAAAAGGTCGAGTAAGTTACAAAGGTCACCCAGCTAATAACTTTTATAACCAGGGCTGAAATTCAAACTCACTAGATTCTACATCCTCCCAGGATAACAGACTAACATTATAATTTATTACTAAGTCGGTGGCAACCTTGACTGATTTACATTTCAAAACATTTACATTCATTTGTGGTAGAAATGTTCAGAGCAGATCATTAACCTGAAGGAAATCTCAGAAAAAGAGAAGCATCAGGAAGTAGAGGTGAAGGCACAGGTCAATAAGGAGAAGCAGGCTCTAGTCCCAGCTCACAGGCAAGAAGCTTTCAGGGTTTCTGTTCTCTCACGTGTAAAATTAGACTTTCGTACTAAGTTGTCTCTAAAGTTTCTTCCAAAAGTGTAACTGCTTTTTGAGGGGCCTAAGAAAAAATCACACACAATATAATCAGTTTTTGCAATTGAAAGAGAGCTTTTGTGGCATGTGCATGGGGTAGGCTTGTGTGGTGAGGTTCATTATCCTAGTCAGTCCAACTCGCCTGCTGACCTTGTCCTCTCTTGCCGTGTATCAGGGCAACCGCTGGGTGAATCCATCGAGAACCGGGCAAATTGGGACAGCAGTGTTACTTCTTAGGACTGCTGTCACCAAAATAGCAGGTCACATCACCAACTGGAAAGGGTTGAATGCATTCTGCCCTAAAGCCAGCCTCTCAGCATGGAGGAGACATTCCAACCCACAGACACTGGGTTGGGCTTATGTGGAAAAAGGGGGGAAGGTTAAGAGACGTATCCATAGCAGATGATGTATTGCAAGTGAGAACCTAAAATTACAAGATGGAAATCGCTAAAAGATGCTGTACAGATCCCTTTGAACACAGCTCACAGGAGGGAGGCCTGTGTATTGTTGAACACAACAAGAGCGGCAGACAGATCACTTACATGTGGTAATCAAGAATGAGGGTGTCAGAACATCTGTTATTTTGTCTGCCTGGCTCCCCTTCCTTTGGAAACTGCTCCTCTACCACACCAAGCAATTCTGATGTGCCCATCTTTCCTGCCACAGGGGTGAGCAAATGACTCAAGGTGACCAGAGTATCTAGTTCCTCAGCACCCAGATATTCATTGACTAGAGATGGGTGTGAGACCAAAGTAGGGCCAATCAGTGTCCTGCTGGGGGAATTGCTATTGTTACAGGAAAAGAGAGAGGATCTCATTCTGAGTTTATGAAGTATAAAGATGATGGAAAGATCGGAGTGACTGGTGGGCCACTTGGAAAAGTAAGTCAACATGGAGGAAGGCAGGGCGAGAGACATATGGCTAAGGACCTTGCTTAAGTACTCAGCCCCAAATACCTCTGAAACTAGAAAACATCAGACTTCTTAACTTCTTAATATGAGCCAATAAATACCTCTCCCCCTGTTGAAACATCCTTATTTGGGTGTGATTTACATGCATTAAAAATTCACCCTGTTTAGATGGATAGTTCCATGAATTTTGATTGATGTGCAAAGACTATATAGTCACCACCACAGTCAAGATACAGAATATTTCTGTCACACCAGGAAGTTCTATCATGCTTCTGTGTAGTGTGTCTCCTTCCACCCTTCTCCCTTGAAACCACTGATTTATTATCCTGTCTCTACAGTTTTGCCTCTTCCAAAATGATAAGTAAATGGAATCCGTAAGTATGTATAACCTTTGAGTATCGCTTCTTTCACTTGAATGCATTTGAGATCCATCCTCATTGTTGCAAGTATTAATAGTTTGTTCCTTTTTATTGCTAAGTAGTATTTCATTGTATGGATATATCACAGTTTGTACATTTATCAGCTCATGGGCATGTGGACTGTTTCCAGCTTTTGGTGATTATGCAGAAAGCCACAATAAATAATTGCATACAGGTTTTTGTATGGACCTATGTTTTCATTTCTCTTGGGTAAACAAGTGTAGGATTGCTGAGCTATATGGTAAATATATATTTAATGTGACAAGAAACTTCCAAACTGTATTCCAAAGTGGCTGTACCATTTTGCATTACCACCAGGAATGAGAATTCCCATTGCTCTGCTTTCTCACCAGCATTTGATGTATATATATATATTTTAATTTGACCAATTCTAATATGTATGCAGTAGTATCTTATTGTGATTTCAACGAAAAATGATGTTAAGCATCTTTCCATATTCTCATTTGCCATTTACATATCTTTATCTTTAGTGGAACGTCTGATCAAATCTTTTGCCCATTTTTTATTGTTTATTTGCTTCTTACTATTTTGTGAGGATTACATTCTGGATACAAGTCCTTTATCAAATTTATGTTTTGCAAATATTTACTTCCAGTGTGTGACATGACTTTTAATTTTTTTAGAGGTGTTTTTCAAAGAACAGAAGCTTTAAATTTTGAACAAGTTCAATTTATCAACTTTTTTATTTTATGGCTTATATTTTTTGTGTCCTCTCTAATACTTTGCTAAACCCAAGGTCACGGAAAATTTTCCTGTTTTTTTTTTTTCCTTTCCTAAACACTTTAGTTTTAGAGTTTATATTTAGAACTATGATCAATTTGGGGTTAATTGCATCTAGCGCTCCCCCTCCCCTCTTTTAAAGATGACTTGAGTTTCTATTTCTGGCAATAAAAAAAATCTTGACTAATGTAGATGGTGTTGCTCACAGTTGTTAAATGAGAAACATTTTAAGAAAGGACTTACCTGGTGGAGATATATTTCAGGGCAACATGTCCGTTCTTTCCAAATCAGTTTCAATGAAAATCCCATTGAGATTTATTTATTTGAACTTGACAAAATAAATTTTTGATGTGGAAGAATAAATGGGTGAGAATAGCAATGAAAATTTTAAAAATGAAATAGACTTTGGGTATAAGGTATTAAAACATACAGTAAACCACAATAATCAAATCAATGTGGTGCTGGTGTAGGAATCAATGGGCAAAGCAGTAGAACAGAATAGAGGTCGTAGATACAGGCCTAGCATGTATGTTTTATGTCAGAATTAAAAATAATTCTCCAATTAGTGGTGCTGGTAAAATTAGTTTAAAAAATATATCCTTAACGATCATCAAAGTTCCAGGTGAATTAGAACAAAATATGAAAAATTAAAACATTTAGAGAAAGATAGTCTGAAATTGCAATCCTGAGCTGGCACCTCCTTGGTCTTTTCTCAAATCAGATTTGCTCTTTTTATGTGATTTAACTGGATTGCAGGATTGCCCATATAGTCTGCATCCCGTTACACTGTACTGCACCCAGGTCATGCAAGAATATAGGTTATAGTGGTCTTCTTTGTTGTAAGCAGAAGTACTCTGTTTTGATGCACAAATGTATTTATTTTTGTCTACTCATCAGAAGCATTTGTATTCAGGCAAGATTTGCGAAAATATTTCCCCACCAAATTAAATGTGGCTTCTAATATATTTCCAGAGGGAGCATTTTTATATATATTCTTCAGATTGGGGGGTCTGGGAAACAAACTAGAGGGTCTAGATTGACTGTAGTGTTTCTTGTGAGGTGAAGCCACATTTTTCTTCTCTTCATAGATGCTCCAGCCTGGGGGATTAATGTTTACCTTGATTTAATGTCTCATCAGAAGCATGACATCCACAGCAGACTGGCCGCAGCAGGATTAAATGAAGCATGGCCGTTTCTTCAAGAGAGACTTAAACCTTAAGCCTTCAGCCCTAGAGGGGCGGGGCAGGAGATGAAGATAGAACAAAAATCTATTGAACTCCCAATGGTAGAGGGAGAATGAAAAATTTAACCCCCTTCACCACAGGCACAATTTAGGGGCTGAAATGAGGTTTATAGTTAAAAAATCTAGGCATTAAACCCAAGTTAGGAGGGTTTGGACTTTATAGGGACGCTGCTCTGGAGTCGAGGAAGGAAGGAGCTCAGCTGCCCCTGGATACTCCTAACCCACACCACATCAAAAAAGCGACCTTGAGACAAGGAGACAAACTCTGTCTTTAAGGGAGAAAGAAAGGGAGATTATTTTCAGTGTTTGTAAATTGAATCCAAAGACTCGTCAGGACAAATTTTGCCAAAGCAGCATATTCTTCCTCCCAGAAGGAGGTAAATGAATATAGGAGATGCTAAACTAGGGCAGGGTAAGGTCCATCCTACCCAGAATTCTGCCACTGGCTGGGGACCAGGGGATGGCTATGGGAACTGGGCATTTTGGGTTTCTCTTTCCACTGCCACCCCCCAAATTTCTTGGGTTCCTTCACCAAATCATTAAAGATCTGATGCTCATGAAATTTTCTTATAACTCTTATATTTTTAGCCACTATTTCAATGGGATAATGAGTTCTTTTCGCTTACTCAATAAAGCGGTACTTCTTATTTGTCCTAGAATCAACCACTTCACATTCAGAGTTTTGGGGCTCTTGTATTCATTCCTCCCAACTGTTGTAGGACTTCATACGCTTCTGTACAGCCTTTCCTGTTATGGCCACTCTTCCTTCTTCCTCCCGTGGAGTTGATTAGTTTAATTATCCTCTCCCCACTTTTCTTTCCTTTCTGGTGCATTCCTTTTCCCTGTGTCTTTCCCTTTCCCTCTCTTACTTAGTTGTAGCAAAGAGACTTATACATGGTGGGCCTTTGGGCCATGCCCACTCTTCAGGCACATTATACTCCTGTTCCAGTCAGCGCTCAGCCCTCCCTGTAAGGGCGGTGAGCCAGCAGAAAGAACATTGAGTTAAAGAGTCAGACAGACCAGGCTTAAAATCTTTCCGTATCATTGAATACCTATAAGACCTTGAGTAACTCAGTTTCAGGTTGTTGTTGTTGTTGTTTTTTTTCTTTTTTCAAATGAGAATAATACATCTTAAGGAGTCATTGTGAAGATTAAATGATTTGAAAAACCTTGGTAGGTAGTTCAGTATTCTGATAAAGCTAATCTGTTTTTTAAACAAATCAATGCAAGTCTCAAGACAGGGTCTGACTTGTTGTTTCACTCCTGTGCTATGAGTAACAAAGCTGAAAAGTCTAGTGGGGCCATGTAAGTAGTGAGAACTGCCTTCTTTGCCTAATTGGCAAGAACATGGCAGCCAGTGGCCAGTAAGTAGAGACTTACCTCATCATTTCCCCATCATACCTTGTAATAGTAGTCTCAAGGGAATATGATGGGGATCCTCATCAGAGTGAACCTAGAAGCTGGCCAGGTAGGGGCTAATGTCTGCCATCACAGTCTACATCTCAAAGAAACTCTCCCTGATACAACCATTCTCACAAACTTACTTAGAAGCCTTGGGCAAACCCAGTGGGAAGCTCTTGAGCAAGAGATGCCCATCAGCATTTCATCTTTTGGACTGAAATTGCTGGGGCTTTGTATTCCCATCTCATTCAGCCACTGAACATGGACAGCCCTAGAAAAGGCATGACCTTGGGAGAGGCATTTCTCAACAGCTGAGATAAACTCTGAAGGAGCTGACATTTGGAGGCTGTCTGCTAACTGCATGCCCCTGGACAGCAAGTCCTTGAAGGGAGATCTGGATAGCATATAGTCTTGTCTACTGCAGTAAGTTACTGTTTTAAAATATATTCTAAGACTTCCTATGTTTTTATTCCTACTTCCTTAACATAAAGTTGCAACATGCGTTACTTATTGCTACATAACAAAACACTCCAAAATTTTAGTGGCTTAAAATAACAGTGATTTCGTACTTCTCAAAATTCTGTGTTAGCTGGGATCACCTGGGTGATTTTTCTGCTGGTCTTCCCTGAGGTCACTCATGCAGCTGCAGTCATATTTTTTTTTTCGTCACAGGCAGAAGGTCTAAGATGGTCTTATTCACATGCCTAGGGCCTTGATGCTGGCAAGCCAGGTCTTTTCTTCCATGCAATCTCATTTGGTAGCTTAGTCTGTTTCTTTACATGGAAGTAGAGTGTTCCAAAGGCAAATATGGAAGCTGCAGCCCAGATGCCAGAATTGATTAAATTCTATTGGTCAGAGTAAGTCATAAGATTACCCAGTATGAGGAGTTGGAAAATGGACTCTACTTGATGTTACGAACTGTAACATATTGTGATTCCATTTTTCAGCCTACCATAGACTATTCACTGGCCTCCAAATACAAAATATGCTCACTCTCTCCCCTCAAAGTTGTTCCCATCACAGCATCATTATTAAGCTTGAAGTTCATAGTCTCAATGTAACTTGGAACAAAACTTGGTCATTTTCAGAGCCATAGATTTGGTTGTGCTAAAGATATCTGCTATCTAAGAATTGCCGTTTCTAAAAGAAAAACTCTTGATATCCTCAGTGACACAGATTACTGCCTAATCTCTGCATTAATTATGGAAAGGTTTTTAGATCTGTAGATTGTAGGCATAACTTACATTCTACATTACTAAATACCAGGGCTTCTCATTTGAGAAAATCAGGCCTGTTAATGTCAAATCAAATTCTGAACTTGATCAGTCTGTGTGGTAAATAGGTCTTTCAGATGGTTCATTCCATTAGTATATCTTATTTGAGCCAAAAAGTGGAAAAGGATTGTTTCTCAAATATACCTTGAAAACTGTTGCTCTTCAAAAGGAAGTTGGGGATGAGGGTTCTTTCTTATCTCTCAAAGTGTAACTTAACTACATCTATCGTAGAAAAGTATGCTTGTGAGAGAGGTATCTCAAAATTTCTCTTGGCTCCATCTAGCCTTTAAAAATCTAATGACAACCATGAGAAATGATCATATACTCAGGATTTGGAGTTAATGGATCCCTTGTTATCTTTCATGATAATGTTATAGTTCTTAAAACTTAAGATGCCTATGAATCAGCTCAGGTGAATGTCAACAAAGATTGGTGTAGCCTGGAGGGGACCAGGCATGCCCTTTAATGTAAAAACAAAACAAAACAAAACAAAACAAACAAACAAACAAAAAACACCAAATGAGTCTGATGTGTGATGCAGGTTAATTTTGGCTGCATTTGAGAAATTTAGGAGTTCATGAACCCTCCAATTAAAATCTTTGATCTTTCCGGATACACACACACATGTGCACGCATGTGTGCACACACATACATATAAGAGATTAAAAATAAAAGGTGAATTATTTTTTCTCCTTTGGTCCCAGTTACTTCACAAGAATTTCCGTGATTCAACTATTACATCTGAGTCAACCTAATGATTACATTGGACTTCAACTATATAAATTTGTCTTATTGTACATATATGATATGGTCTTCTTGGTTACTTAGTTGCAGTTTTAAAATCTTGATTCCTTGAGGCTGCTATTGAAGACTAAGCACCAACTACATTCTCCAAATGTTCTAATTGTGGTTAATTTACATGTATTCATTTTTACATAGTTGGAATCAGTGTGGTGATCTGCTGCTTACAACATTTCCCATATGTATGCAGGGCTGTGGTTATTTCCATGTGTCAACATCACCCACAAACTTGTTATTTTATAAAGCCATGATATTCCACCGGGCAAATGTGCCAGAATTTATTTCTCATTGGTAGGCTTTGCGGGATGTCTGCGTGTGTGTGCAGATTCTATTTAACGTCAGGTGTATGCAGTGGTACCTCTTTTTAGAAATGATTATTGTGACCAGGGATTATCAAGTGAAAGCAGCATAGAAACATCCTAAAAGATACTTGGGCCTTAAACTGATAAGTAATTAGGACCCCAAATGGGTAATAAATTGAACTTGATATGTTGTCAAGGAAGTAAACACAATTTTAGGCATTAAGACGTTTGATGTTTTTAGATTCTAGACAGGAGTGTAGCAACTAGAAATAGGTAGAGAAGCTCCTCCTATGAAAAATATCAACTGTATGCAAATTCATGAACTTGAGTTCATAAGCAGGGCAAGGGGCAGTAGGATGATACAGAAAGATAACTAAGTTGAAATGATAATAGGTGTTGTTTCACAGACTTCCTCAACAGGCAAAATAAGCTTGTTATAATGCCAGCTTCTAAAGATAGATATTGGTGTTTCAGGAGACTTCAGCTCCCTCGAAATCTGTTGGAAGTCTAATTTGGTCAAAAGGAGGGCATCTAATAAATTTTTGACTATGAGGTGATTTATTACTGAGAAAGTAAAAGATTTAATATAGGCAAATACCATCCTAGACTTGAAGGAAACTAGAAGGAAAAACTGATAATTAATATAATAGTAAATGCCTAATACCAAAGAAAAGGAACACTGGGCTTAGTTATTCATGTGCCCTAGACTTTAAAAGCCAATTGTTAAAATGCTTCCTTGACTCTGAAAGGGAAAATAGATGAAGGGTGGAAAGCTCTCTACATGTAATTTGGACTGTACAGAAGTTTTGGAAAGTTCAAAGAGAAAGGCGAAAGGAAAGGCATCTGAGGAAAACAATGTAGTTGCATAGGTATTCCATTCTACATCCAGTGTATAAAAAACTTTTATAAAAGACCTAAAATAAAAGATAAATATAAAAGGATGATAGGAGTATAAGAAAAACACTGAGAAGCCTAAAGCACAGGTCAAGTGAATGGGGTTAAGCTTTAGAGTGAGAGAAAGAGATGACCAAATGATTATTCTAACTATGTAGAATAAGAAGTTGGTATAGGTCCATGGCATCAGTGAGAGGTGTAAGAAACCTGAGATTTGCATATGCCATTTCACTTTTTAAAGGGAGACCTGTTAATGCCAGAAAGTATTAACTAAACAACTGAATTTTAATTTTTATCAGCATTTGGGATTAAATTTTAAGTAGAAGGCTTGTGCACTTTTAGAGGAGAATGTGATGATCACTAGGAGCCAATACGCATTCACCAAGTATGAGTGAAACATGTTGATTTCCTGTCATTTTAAAGTAGGAAAGTATCATTGGTTTAGTACCTGTTGATTTAAATGTAGAATTTGGTTATTTTTTTCTTTCATGTTATTTAGGATAAGATGCTTAAAACACTTCATGGATTATTAGATGAATTAATAACTTGTCTAATAGCTGTTGTTTAATATTTAATGAGCTGCATCTTCATTTGACTAGAACATGGATCTGTCCTTGGCAGTTCAAAATTTCTATCAGTGACTTGAATGAAGGAATATATTCACACATGAGATTTAGATTTTAAAAAAATCTTACTAAAACAATTTTACGTGGGATGTTGCTTGCTCAGATTTGACTCTTGGACACCACAAGCAAATCCGAGTCAGGTGGAGCCACAGTGGATTATAAGGATGACAAGAACGATTCATTGACTCTTCCTAACTAATCCTCAGTCTGAAAAGAACTGAGAGTTCACTCCACGGTGGTAGGCTGAATAATGGCCCTCAAAGATAGTCTAAGTCTTAGTCTTTGGAGCCTGTGAATACATTAGCTTCTGTAGTAAAAAGCCCTTTGCACATGTGACTAAGGATTTTGAAACTGGGAGGTTATCCTACTTGTCTAAGTGAGCCCAGTGTGATCATAAATGTTGTAAGAGGAAATAAATAGGAGGGTCAGAATCACCCAGGAAGACGTGAAGATAGAAGCAGGGGTTGGAGTATGCGGGCAGCTTCTAAAAGCTGAAAAAGGCAAGGAAATAGTCTCCCTTAGAGTTTCCAGAAAGAACACGGCCCCAGACTTAATGACTGTCAGAACTGTTAGTTAGTAAGTTTATAGTGTTTTAAGCCACCAAGTTTGTGGTAATGTGTTACAACAATGAAAACTAACACACCCTTCGTGAGAAAACTAAGGGATGTATGATGAGATCTGATCTAAATTTCTAGTTTTTCCTCAGGGAGGAACAGATGATAACCATTCACTAGAGGGACTAAAAGAATCATGCTGCTCTAGTTCAGACCCACGTCTATATATCCTACATTGCTCTTGTTCCATTTTGTTCTACTGTGGCATAACGGCTAATTCCATGCCTTTGTTACTCGGCACCGTGCCAAGTTTTAGTTGGCAGAAACTAGTCTCTCTTTTTTTCTCCTCATAGACTACAATTCCAGCTTTTATTAATAATTTTATCTAAGGGGTATTTCAAATATTTTGCGAAAAATTTCAAGACCTGCCTTTGCACACTGTTAAGAAGTTTGCTAATCATTTATATTCTTTTCCCCCAGCTTTACTGAGATATAATTGATAACATTTTTTAAGTTACAATGTGATGATTTGATACACATGTATATTGTGAAATATTTACTACAACCAGGTTGGTTAACATATACTTTGCCTTATGTAATTTGTTGTTATTGTTATGGTAAGAACATCAAAGCCCTACTCATAGAAACTTTCAAGTATACGATATATTAACTATAGAAACCATGCTATACATTAGACCCCTGGAACTCACATTCCCAACAATAAAGTGCTAGGGTTGCCTTTTCTCCACACCTTCACCAGCATTTGCTATCTCTTGTCTTTTTGATAACAGCCATTCTAGCAGGTATGAGGTAATATCTCATTATGGTTTTGATTTGCATTTCTCTGACAATTAGTGATGCTGAGCACATTTTCCTGTACTTGTTGGTCATTTATATTCTTCTTTGGAAACATATTCATGTCTTCTGCCCACTTTTTAATCAGATTGTTTATTTTTTTGCTTTTGAGTTGTATGAGTTCCTTATGTAATTTGAATATTAACCTTTTATCAGATATATGGCTTGGAAATATTTTCTCCAATTCTTAGGTGCCTAAGTGTCAGGTAGACACTTTAATTTTGTTGATTGTTTCTTTTGCTATGCAGAAGCTTTTAGTTTGATGTTGTTCCACTTGTTTATTTTTGTTTTTGTTGCCTGTGCTTTAAAAATCATTGCCAAGGTAGCAAGGAGCTTTGGCCCTGTGTTTTCTTCTAGGAGTCTTAGTTTCAAGACTTAGATTTAAGTCCTTAATCCATTTTGAGTTAATCTTTTTTTTTGAGTGGTGTAAGATAGGGTGCAGTTTCATTCTTTTGCATGTGTTTATCCCGTTTTCTCAACGGCATTTGGTGAAGAGACTGTCCTTCCTCCATTTAGTATTCTAGGCTCCCTTGTCAAATGTTAGTTGACAATATATGCATGTGTTTGTTTCTGAGATCTTGATTCTGTTCCTCTGATCTATGTGTCTTTTTTTTTTAATTGAAATATGGTTGACATACAATATTCTATTAGTTTCAGTTGTGTATCACAGTGATTTGATTTTTTTTAATTTTATTTATTTATTTGACAGAGAGAGAGCACAAGTAGGCAGAGTGGCAGGCAGAGGAAGAGGGAGAAGCAGGTTTCTCACTGAGCAGAGAGCCCGATGTGGGGCTCGATCCCAGGACCCTGGGATCATGACCTGAGCCAAAGGCAAACGCTTAACGACTGAGCCACGCAGGCGCCCCAGTGATTCAATATTTTTACACATTATAAAATGATCCCCATAGGTCTAGTTACCATCTGTCATCACACAGTTATTACAATATTATTAACTATGTTCCCTATGCTGTATATTACATCCCCACAACTTCATTTTAGAACTAAAAGTTTGTACCTCTTAATCCCCTTCACCTATTTCATTCTATCCTTCCCAACTCCTTCCCCCTCTGATAACCAACAGTTTATTTCCTATATCTGAGTCTGTTTTATTTGTTTTGTTTTTTGGATTTCACATATAAGTGAAATCATATGGTTTGAAAGCCTGGTTTCAAACTATGTGTCTGTTTTTATGCCAGTGCCATATTGTTTTGATGATTATAACTTATAATATAGTTTGAAATCAGGAAGTATGATGTTTTTAGCTTTTAAGATTACTTTGGTTGTTCAGGATCTTTTGTGGTTCCATACAGATTTTAGGATTTTTTTTTTCTATTTCTATGAAAAATGCATTGGAATTTTGATAGCGATTGCATTGAATCCATAGATAGCTTTGGGTAGTATGGATGTTTTAACAGTATTAACTCTTCCAATTCATGAACATGGGTATCTTTCCATTTATCTGTGTTGTCTGCAATTTGTTTCATCAGTGTCTTATATTTTTTTGGTGTATGGATTTTTTCCATTTCTTGGTTAAGTATATTCCTAGTTATTATTTTTGATGCTATTATAAATGGGATTATTTTCTCTATTTCTTTTACAGGCAATTCAATGATAGTATGTACAAATGCAGCCAATTTTTGTTTGTTAATTCTTTTTATCCTGAAACTACTGCATTCATTGATTAGTTCTAACAAGTTTTTTGAAATCTTTATAATTTTCTCTATGTAAGATCATGTCATTAGTGGAAACAATTTTACTTCTTTACAATTTGGATGCCTTTCCTTTTTCTTGCCTAATTGCTTTGTCTAAGATTTTCAGTACTATGTTGAATATTAGTGGTGAGAGTTGGCACTCTTTTCTCATTCCTGATCTTATAGGGATAGTTTTCAACCTTTCATCATTGAGTATGATGTTAGCGTGGGTTTGCCATATATGGACTTTCTTATGTTGAGGTATAATTCTTCCATACCAAGTTTGTTGAGAGTTTTTATCAAATGGATGTTGAATTTTGTCAAATGCTTTTTCTGCATCTATTGACGTGATTATATGATTTTTGTCTTTCCTTCTATTAGTATATCACACTAATTGGTTTTCATATGTTGAACTAACTGTGGCTGCATAGTCTCCCCATGAAAGTGGGAATTGCAGTGGATGCCAGTGATGAGGGTTGGGTAAAGGCATGCAGTTGGACAGCTGGACGGTGGTTTTGGCTAGTTGCAGGTGAGGCCAGTGGTGCAGGCCGATGATTGGAGACAGGGCTGAATCCAGACCCAAAAGAGGCTGTGGGGGCCTTGGCTATCAGCATATTTCTGTGGCTGCAGGATTTTGCTATGGTTGTGCACATGACAATGGGGGTCAGCTGCCTGAGTGTAAGCTGTCATCTTATACTCAGGCAGCTGCAGAGGCCTGGAATAGCTGCTTGTATGGGTCCTAGGCTCCAGTGGTGGGACGGGAAGAATGAAGGAGTGACTCAGGTGTCTAACATCAGTAAATATGAATGTCTCAGGCAAAAACCCAGTGAAATTTGCAGAGGGGTCCATAGCAGCTGTTCTGGCTGTGGGTTTCTTCAGTAGTGAAAGCCAATGGGATTGTCTGCAGAGCTGATCATTGGGAAATGCAGTCACTTCTGGCACTTCAGGTAGCTCCTACTTTTCTTCTTTGTTCCTAGCTATTCATCTCAGCTTTGCTTGTCCCTGGGGTGAAAATGAAGTGGGTTCTTTGTGCAGTATCCGAAAAGGCTGGGGAGCCTGATAACTCACCTCACTCTCCCTTTCCCCATGAAGGGAACTGCTTCTAATTGGGAAGTTCTCTTTCCAAAGCTCTCCCAATGCCATTTTTGTTCCCGGATATCTGTCTAGTTGATCTTTGTAGGGCGACAGAAGCTGGAAGCTCCTATTCTGCCATCTTGGTGATATCACTGTAGAAACATGGCCTTGCAGTGATAGCTCTTCATCAGATGATTCTCACTAAAGGTTTTGTCTCCTCCAAATGTTGGCACTGTCAGTGGAGTATTATAGCTCTCTGTCCAGTCCAAATGTCCTGCATTGGTGATCTTTTCTGCTGTGACAAATGCTCTCTGCTCTGGTGCCATAGTTTTTGGTGTACTATGTCAGTAACAAGGGAGTTTTAAATCCCAGAATGTACTGAATTGAGAAAGAAACCTAATCATCGTGGTTCAGAGGATCTGGATGGAACAAATTATATCAGTAAAATGTGGGGGTGTCAGATCAATCGATAATAAAGGAGAAGTACTGGAAAGAGCAGCAAGAACCAGTTTTTATGATAAATCACACAACCCAAGACAATTCTTAACACTTCAGATGAAGGGATGACAGTCATCTCCACAGAGAGGAATGGGGAAGAGGATCTTTCTTATCTTAAAACCATACCCCTCATTGAATACTTTATGGGGTTAGTGATTTATTTCAAGACTCAGTACCAAGCTTAACTAGCTTAATCTGGCCCTTCAAGTTTGAATCAAAGGATGACACTTTTACAGAAGCCAGAGTCATAACAAAGGCATGTTTTATATTCAGTCAGCAAACCAATGGGTAATTACTGCCCATGTTCCCATAAAAAAAAATGAGATAATTCTGTCTTTTTGAAGAAGGGAATAAAGCTGTCAGATTTCTACCAACACCACACTCTTGATAATCCTTAGTCCAGCATACACAGGCCATGAAAGGGCATTAGAACCACATTAGAATCCGGACATAATGCAAGATAAATTTTGGTCACTCTACAGTTTTTACAGTATCTAGCTTTTACAACATGTAAGACGTGTAGAATCCTAAGATGAGTAAAAAGTATACAAAAATATGGTTGGGGCAATTATACAAAAATAATATTTTGCCCAAATAAATATACAGTTCAACTAATGGTAGAACCAAGGATACAAGGTTAATCAGCAGCTTTTCAAGTCATACAGTGTGAATCGGCTAAACTGGAAATGAAAAATACCTGATGAGTGAATGGCATTAGAATTGCTCTAGTCACTACCGCTGTCAAAACGTACAGCTGAATCTATATACTCTCCTTTAGCATTCTTAGCTCTGCTCCAGTTCCGTTTCTATTGGTCAAGGGAATTATAAGAAACTATAGGTCAGTCATTTAGAAGTGTGTATCAAGACAAACATCAAAGACAGTTCTGTAGTGAAAAACCTGCCTGGTCTTACCAAGCAAAGATAGTGTCAAAAAGGCCTTTCTGACTTAACCAAGAATATTCTGACTCCCTATTCAGTCCTTCAGTTAGAATATGAAGTGAGGCATTTACTTAGCATGTCAACCCCCAAGGTTTTAAATCCCGATGATAATAATTTTAAACTGAGACTGCTAAGTACTTTATTATTGGGGAGGATAGAAAGGAGAACCCCTCCCAAAATTTGTAGAGGATTTTATCTGAATGCCCTGTAATTGCATAGTCCCATGCCACAAGGTTCTCACCTGCAGCTGCTCAAATGACCATAGGAACTACTTATCCTGACAGTTATCTGCCACAGTGCCTGTCTGACCTCTCCCTCACCAATCCTGTTAGTCCTTCAAGACCTGGCCTTAGATATTATCACCTCTGAGAAGATAAGATGTCCTGGCATGGGCTGGATGCTCCTTCTTAGGAGCTCCTCTTTCTTTTTCTCTTGTAGTAGTGTTGCTGGATTATTATTTCACCTACTAGATTAAGCCATTTAAGGGAAGGGACCATTACTTTTATGAATACATCCATAGCAAATTCCAACACATTGGAGATGCCCAATAATCTGAGTGAATGAAAAATGAGTGCATGTGTGACTCTCCATAAACCAGAATAGAACAGCCTCCTAAAAGGGCAATTTCTTAGCAAAAGTCTCTAAAGGGTAGGATTTTAGAGTTTAATGGTCTCTATTAGAATGTAAGGGCTGTGGAGGTAATGACTGGTTGACTTTATTTACTCTTGTGTCTCTAGCATCAAGAACAGTGTCTGATATACAGTGGGCATTCAGTAAGTGTTAAATTAGTGAATAAGTACAAATCAATGAATAAAGGATCATATCAAATAAATCCCTGTTTCAAAGACATCTATAGGAAGGGTCTCAAAGGTAACCACGATTATAACTTGAATGGTATTTTATAGTTCATAAAATATACTTATTTCATTTAATTCTCTTAGCAGCATTGCTGTATAGATGCAGATGAGGAAACCTGAGCTGGGAAAATGGCAGGCAGAACTGAAACCCTAGTGCTATGACCACAGACTAGGATCTTTGCACTACCTGAACTTTCTCAGTCCATGACATTGAACTTAATGGTTAGTTGGAGAAAAAAGGAGCTCCTTTGCAGGGGTAGCATAACTTTATTTCAAAAACAGACATTTGAAAGATCTGACTGTAAAGTGACTAGAAATAAAACTAAATCTCTATGTTTTTCCAAATAACATAAAAGAAGGGTGATATAAGATACCATGTTTAGGGTGTAATTCTTCTTTCTAAAAATAAAAAAAAATCAACAAGAAATATTCTTTATGAGACCTTCTGTTGGTAAAGAAGATGGATTTGATTTTTAACTCACTGAGTGAAACTGTCAATATGCATGCCTTCCATGACAAGCAACTGACAAGTCTTGGAATAATCCGGAAAGAATAAGTTATCTGTAGTAATTAATATAAGCACTGATTATTTATAATTGTGTTATAGGTAATAATAGGGATGATAGGTTGAGAAAAATATTAAAAAGGATTATACTCAACTGTATCTAGGGAAGATAATATCAATTCAACTTCTAGATATACAAAGAGATGACTGGAGTTGGGTTTGGAATCCAGTCGTAGGTCTCTTCATCCAATCAGTGAAATGTTTAAAGTTATTGCTTGAAATGTTTGCATGAATGTGGTAGGCTGAAGAAAGAAAGGTGATAAAATCCAGGTGCTAAACAATGTAAAAAACAGTGTCTAGCATCCAACAAAAATTTGGAAGATCTGACACAAAACAAAAAACTGACCCACTACCAGGAGAAAAATTAACTGATAGAATAGATACAGAAAGAATTAGCAGACAAAAACTGTAATGTAGTTAGAAACATGCACATTGATTAAATAAAAACAAAAAATCATAGACTGGGACAATGTAAAAAAAAAAAAAAAAAAATCCAGGCAGTTTTCCCTTCTGCTTAAGCTGTAGAAAGCCACAAGGAAACTTCACCTCCACCCGGTACGAGGCTAATAGCAATAGCAATAGCCCCTAAAGAGGTCCAAGCCTCAGTAAAATGCCAGCTGTCCCCAGATTGATATATAGATTCAATGGGATCTCAAAAATTTCAGCAGACTTTTTAGAAGAAATAGCAATAGCCCCTAAAGATGTCCAAGCCTCAGTAAAATGCCAGCTGTCCCCAGATTGATATATAGATTCAATGGGATCTCAAAAATTTCAGCAGACTTTTTAGAAGAAATCAACAGTCTAATTATAACTTTTACATGGAAATTCAAAGGTTCTAGAACAGTCAAAACAGGGTTTAAAATTACTAGCAATATGACAGGGCTTCCATTTCTTGATTTCAATATTTACCATTGGGCTGTAGTAATCAACATGGTGTGGTGTTGTGTGGGGATGAATAGATAGATCAGAAGACTAGAAATAGACCCACATACGGATGTTCAATAGACTTACCTCAAAGATACGTAGGCAATTCAATGAGGGAAAAGTATATTCTTTTAAACAAAAGGTACTGGAAAAACCAGATGTTTATTTAGAAATAGAGTTGACTCTCACCTCACACAATCCACAAAAATGACCTAAACATAACCAAATCTATACCACCACTGAAATGTAAGAGAAAACCTTCACAACTTGACTATACAAAGACTTCTTAGGGCACAACATCATGAACTAAAAAACCCTGATAATCAGACACCACCAAAATTAGAGTTTCATTCTCTTTATAATAAAATGGGAAGACAAGCCAAAGACTGGGAGAAAATATCCACAATACATATACTGAATGTGCATAACATATATTTAAAATGAGTTGCAGATAGTTTTCACAAAAGAGAATATGTGGATGGCTAATAAACGCGTGAAGTATTATTTGCCATCATGAAATGCAAGTTGGGGTACCTGGGTGGCTCAGTTGGTTAAGCGTTAGACCCTTGGTTTCGGCTCAGGTCATGATCTCAGGGTCGTGAGATCGAGCCCTGAGTCTGTCTCCATGCTGGGCATGGAACCTGCTTGTTAAGATTCTCTCTCCTCCACCCCCCCAACCCCCTGCTCACGCATGTGTGCATGCTTGCTCTCTCTTAAAAATAAAATTAAAAACTACCACATAGACCCTAGAATGGCTAAAATTTTAAGGGTGACAGTACCAAGTGTTGTGGATAATATAGAAACATTGGTGAAAAGATAAAATGCCACAACCACTTTGCATAAACCGTTTGCTTGTTTCTTATAAAGTTATAGATAATACTTATGTTGCAGCCCATCAGTTCTATTCCCAGATAGTTACCCAAGAGAACTGTAAACATAGTTGACACAAAGATTCATGCAAATATTTATAGTGACTTTATTTGTAATAGCTCAAAATTAGAAACAACCCAAACATCTATCAACATGTCAGTGGACAAACTGTGATCTATATATATGATGTTTATATGACACACAAATACGGGAAAACTATACAGTAATGGACACAGAAACTGACATATGCAGTAACATGGGTGTATCTCAAAAACATGCTGTGTGAAAGAAGCCAAACACAAAAAAAGTAAATATTATTTCAGTTGTGGGATAATGAAGAACAGGTAAATCTAATTTATAGTGAGAGAAAACAGATCAGTGGTTGCCTGGTGCCACGAGTGTGGCGATTAATGCTAAGGGACACTAGGGAGTTTTTCGGATGAAAGAAATGTTCTATTTGTTGATTGTGATGTGGTTATACAGATGTATACATTTAGTGACATTCATTAAACTGTACACTAAAATAGGTGCTTTTTGTTATATGGGAATTATATTTTAATGAAATTGATATCAGAAAAAGAGTAGGTCTAGAGAAGGGATGCTAAATTAATAAAAAGGATTTGGAAAAATGATAAATCTTGTAACTTGGGAAGATCAAGTCTGAAGGGAAATGAGATAAAAGGTTTTAAAATTTGAAGATCAGAGAAGTAGGCCGAACATGATTTTTGAAAAATTCAATATTTAAACGGAAGTATCTGTTAAAGGCCAAAAGTTTATGTCCTCCCAAAATTCATATGTGGAAGCCCCGACCTCCAACGTGGCTGTATTTTGAGGTAGGGCCTCTAAGGAAGTACTTACAGTTAAGTAGGACATAAAGGTGGGACCCTGATCCTGATAGGCTTAGTATCCTTCTTTAGAAGAGACACAATAGAGCTCACATGCACCATGGAAGACCACGTGAGGACAAACTGAGACGGTGGTTGTCCATAAGCCAGGAAAGGGGGCTTGCACCAGAAATTAAATTTACCAGCTCCTTCATTATGAATGTCTAGTCTCCAGAATGTGAGAAAATACATTTCTGTTTAAGCCATCAAGTCTAGGTATTTTGTTAGGGCAACCTGAGATGACTAAGACATATTTTTAAAACTCAAAATGGTAAGTTTAAAAATATAAAGGTTTGTAGCACTTTACAGAATAGGTGGCGATCTTACAACACTCAGTAGTCTGAGAAGAGAGAGTTCAGCCTTAAAAAAAGCAGGCTCAATAGTAGATTACGGAAAACAAACTTGTAATTTGTTGGTAGGCAGGACATGAGTGTATTTTAAGGTTTACTGTTATTTTTGTAATGATAGGTCAAGAATGGTAATCCTCTTCATCCACAAAGAGTTTGGTTTTAAGGTACTTTTCCTTTTTTGTCTTGGAGAAGGAAAGGCTTCCCATGTATATCCCTTGGCTTATCTTTTATTTCTTAATTACCCTTTCAATATTCTGTATATGTTAATATCACCTGTCAGTGGGTCCATGGCTTCCTTCCATCATAACACATATCAAATTGCATAAGGAAACATAAAAACATATCATCATCTTATTGTCTTACCACTGTTTTCACAGCACCTAGAACAGAGCCTGACAAGTCATAGGGACTATGTACCTTGTACCTGAATGTAATCTCCAGGTGGTATTCTCCACCGCTGGTGTACTTAAGCACATTTGCCATCCCTTTCATTTCACACAGCTCTGCAGCTTAACAATGGGGAAGTGGCAAGAGCTCCAGAAAGGAGGCAGTAAACTTGGGTTCTGGTTCTGTGGATGACTTTTTGACCTTGTAAAATTTATTCAACCTCCCTTGCTTTAGCTTTTTCACCTATAGAATGGGGATAAAACCCAACTTCATTACTACATTACTAATATCAGAGGTTATATTATGAGAATGAAATGAGACAAGGTGTGTGAAAGTGACTTCTAAACTTGGAAGTTCAATAGACGTGTCAATTATCAGTATGTTTACCTTGCTGTTATCAGACCCCATAGGTCAAACCTGCCTCTGCTCCTAATATCCAGTATTTACAATGTTCCCTGTTATGGCTCAGTTATACCCACTACCTATGATGACTTTTGGAGAGGAGGGGGACTTGAGATCTTCTTATATCTATTCTTTTAAATAGTTCGTGTATCAATGAATTACTAGATTCCTGTTCTCAAGACACCCCGAGAAAAATTAGTGTTATGACTATTCTTAATCTTGATTGTACCTAGAAAACTAATCAATAGTTTATTTTCAGTCTACCTAGCCACACTTAAAGACTTGTATTTATATCTTAGAAGATTTTAATGTAAGTCAATTGTGTTAATGAATATATTAAAATTAATATAAGTAAAATGTATTAATATGAATTCTCTCTCATCATTGACCTGAATTTGGAAAACAAAATTATATAAAAATATAAAAATGTAGTGATGCAAATACGATGAGTACATTTTCTGTGCTATCATACTAAAAATTCAGGCTTTGTAGTGTGCCTCCTTTCCCTGAAAGATACAACCAGCATAATGCAGCACTAAAAAGGTATATATTTGTTTACCAGGAAATACCGATTTATATGAAGATAAAGTTATGGGGAAATCACATAGGATCAGGATTTGTTGGAACAGCATCTGCAGACACCAAATGTAACCAACCTTTTGAAAATATGGCACTTGCCAATTTTTTTGTATGGTAGCTTTCAACTTTCAATGCACATTATTTCTGCTCAGTAGCATGTGCATATTCTCCATGAAGTTTACAATATTTTCATAAAATGAAGTAGTCTCTGACAAATTTCTTTCCAGTCTCTCCATTGAAATCCACGCTGTCTGTCCTTATTGTGCAGGTAAGGCACCATGGCATCACCTGGTCATTTGTAGTATACTATCAAAAAATGCCAAACATGATGGAATTTCATTTAATCATTGACACATCAGGATTTTTTAAAATGTTGAACTTTAAAGAAATCTTTTTGAATAACCCCATCGTTTCTGTGACCACAGAGGAAAAATTTTCTAACATCCTTGGAAAATACTTAGATGCTCAGAAATATGTAAAATATACAGCATGGGCACAAATTAAAAAGTAATCAAGTCTGCTGATTGGTGGGAATAAAGAGAAAATGGCCCTGGAACTGGGTATGAAAGAATGAAAATGAATTTCCAGGAAGATAAAAATGAGAATGCCTACTTCTGGGAGAAAATAGATGAGTATGTTGAAATGATGAGAGAGAAAGCTAGGTAAGCAAAACTTTTCTTATAAGGACACCAGCCCCATTGGATTAGGGCCCCACCTTTAAAATTTCATTTAACTTTTTAATTTTATTTTTTTAAAAGATTTTATTTATTTAATTGACAGAGAGAGACAGTGAGAGAGGGAACACAAGCAGGGGGAGCGGGAGAGGGAGAAGCAGGCTTCCCGCTGAGCAGGAAGCCTGAGGCGGGGCTCGATCCCAGGACCCTGGGATCATGACCTGAGCTGAAGGCAGTCGCTTAACCAACTGAGCCACCTAGGCACCCCTTCATTTAACTTTAATTACTTCTGTAAAGTCCCCCTCTCCAAACACAGTCAGATTGAGAGTTAGGGCTTCAACATATGAATTCAGGGGTGGGGAGGGTGGGGTGGAGCACAGTTCAGTCTGTTATACTATTTTAAAATTGGGTTATAAGTCTTTGGATTGTTGAGTTGTAGTTCTTTATGTGTTCTGAATACAAGTCTCTTTTCAGCTATATGGGCCTATAAATATTTTCTCCCCGTTCATGGGTTACTTTTTCACTTTCTTGATGGTAGCCTTTGAAACAACAAGATTTTCAATTTCAATGAAGTCCAGTTCATCTATTTTTGTCTTCTGTCATTTGTACTGTAGATGCCATATCTAAAAAATTATTGCCTCATCCAAGGTCATAAAGATTTACTCCTGTGTTTTTCTCTAAGAGTTTTATAGTTTTAGATTTTATACTAGTTTTTTTTTTTCTATTTTGAGTTAATTTTTGTATATGGAATGAGGGAGGATTCCAGCACCATTCTTTTTCATGTAGATATTCAGTTCTCCCAGTACCATTTGTTGAAAGATCTTCTTTCCCTATTGAATTATCTTGGCACCCTTGTTGAAGATCAGTTGACCATAATGTAAGGATTTATTTTTGGAATCTGAGTTCTATTCCATTGATTTATGTATCTCACCTTATACCAATATCACTTTGTCTTGATTATTATAGCTTTATAGAAAGTTTTGAAATTAGAACATTTAAGTCCTCCAGTTTTGTTCCTTACATTTCCATATGAACTTTATGACCGTCTTGTCAATTTCTGCATGAAAGCTGAATTTTTATCAGTATTTTGAATTTTTAGATCAGCTTGTAATGTATTGCTATCATAACAATATTACATCTTCTAACCCATAAACTTGGGATATGTATACATTTATTTAGTTTTTCTTTAATTTCTTTCAATAATGTTTTATAGCTTTCAGTGTTCAAGACTTTGCACTTCTTATGTTAAATTTATTCCCAGGTATTTTTATTCTTTTTGGTACCATTGTAAAAAATGGCTTTCTTTGATATTGCTCATAGCTAGTATGTAAAAATACAATTGAGGGCACCTGAGTGGCTCAGTCATTCAGCGTCTGCCTTCGGCTCAGGTCACGATCCCAGGGTCCTGGGATTGAGCCCCACATCGGGCTCCCTGCTCAGCGGGAAGCCTGCTTCTCCCTCTCCCACTCCCCCTGCTTGTTTCCCTCTCTTGCTGTGTCTCTCTCTGTCAAATAAATAAATAAAATCTTTAAAAAAAATAAATAATAAATACAATTGATTTTTAGATATTGATATTTTACTAGTTAAAAGATCATTTTAACATTGCTGAAAATAATTTATTTTAATGGTTTTTTTGGTGGATTTTTTTATATGTTAGATCATGTCACCTGCAAATAGAGATCGTTTTACTTCTTTTCCAATCTGGATATCTCTTTTTTCCTTTTCTTGCCCAGTTTTTCTGGCTAGAACTTCCAGTACAGTTTTGACTAGAAATAGCAAAAATGTATAACTTTCTCCTTCCTCATATTAAGCTGAAAACATTCAGTCTTTCACCATTAAGTACAATATTAATGATGGGTTTTTAACAGAGGATTTTTTTTATCAGATTGAGGAAGTTCCCTTATATTCCTAGTTTGATTTTTAATCATGAAAGTTTGTTGGATTTGTCAAATGATTTTTTTGTGTGTCTACTGAGGTAATCATATGGTTTTTGTCCATTGTTAATGTGTCATGTATTGATTTATTTTCATATGTTGTGGTAACCTTGCATTTCTGTGGTAATATACCTTGTTCGTGGTGTATAATCCTATTTAGATGTTAATGGATTCAGTTTGCTAGTGTTTTGTTAAGGATTTCTGTATCTATATTTATATGGGATCTTGATTTTTTATTTTTCTTCTCGTGATACCTTTGGTTTTAGTGTCACGGTAATACTGGCCTCATACTTCTATGAAGTTGAAGTATGTTGAAGAATTTTAAGAGAATGGTGCTGAAGCTTAACTTGGTCACGAATAGAATAATTTTTCAGAGAGATTACTACAAAACGTAGTGTGAATGGATTAGAAGATGTGAGAGGATGGGAGGGGTGAGACTTGGAGCCTGGGAGACCAGTGAGGAGATAATGGAATGATGCAAATTGGAAGCAATTCTGAATAGAGGTTGTGGTCATGAGGATTGAAAGAAAGTGCTAAATACAAAACATATTGAGGAGGTATATGAGAAATCGCATTTCTATATTCTCTACCCTGTTTTTTCTTGGTGTTCAAAGGATAGGTATTCAGGCCTTTGAGGTTCTTTTATTTCTGCTGACACTGCTGCTCTCTCTTTATGACACAAGCACTGGCAAAACTATTCTCTGCCTTTATAACAGCTGAGATCAGGTGAATTATAGAAAAAGAACTTTGCCGAAGGATCCAGGGGAAAAATAAAAGAGAAACAAAATAAAGTATGCAAACATAAACAAATGTGCCTCAAAACAACAGCAGACAAACACTGTATAGCTTTCTGACCTTTCGTGGCTACCTCTTAGCAGGTAAGCAAGCCCAGTTCTAAGGTGTACTGTGCATGAGGACCAAGCCTGAAGAATGCTCTTTTCCATCCTGCCCATGACCCTTCTACAGGAGCCCATGATCAAACAGAACAAATTATCTGTAAAAACCAATGGGTGTTATAGGTGCTTGAGTCATCCTTGGTAAAATAATCACACTTTCCTTAAGAGTCCATCATCAGAGAAAGATGTCTAGGGGGAGAGATTCACTTTTTTGCCTTCCTCAAAAGATAAGGTCACTGAGGAAGTATTTTCTTGTCCAGACATTCATCATCTTGGTAGAGATATCTGCTCCCCCTTGTGTCTCCCAAAGGGCCTTTACTCATCCATTCATTAAACTAACTTTTCCTGACAGCTCACTATGCATCTGTTGGTAGCTTGCCAGGTCCCAGGTTTACGGCAATAAAAGGCCCATCCTTTGTCCCCACGAGGCAGGAGTTGAGGGGAACAGGGCAAACACCTAAAGAGCCATGTGGAACAGTGTAATGAGAATGCTTTTGAAAGTAGAGCACAAAGAGGCAACATCTCAGTTGAACATGTTATAAGGAGAGGGTGTCTGGGAAGGCTCATTGGAAGTACTCGTAATTTGTGCCTGAACAATGAGTAATGGTTAGACAGGGGAAGAAAATGGGGGGATATTGGTGTCAAGGAAAAACATTAAATTAAGAAATCAAAAACTACCTGGATTTTTGCCTGTATTTGCTTTCAGGATACATTAAAATTCTTCCACAAGTTTCCAAAATAGTAAACCAACAAGTCATCTGATAGAATACTGGAATGAGGCTCACAGATTGCTTGTAGAATGAACCCTTGCACAGTTGATTTATCTCTGTACACCTTAATTATTTTAACCTTTAAAAGGAAGTTGCTGAGGGGCTCCTGAGTGGCTCAGTCAAGTTAAGTGTCTGTGTTTGGCTGGGGTCATGATCTTGGGGTCCTGGGATCGAGCTCTGCATCCAGCTCCCTGCTCAACGGGGAGCCCACTTCTCCCTCTCCCTCTGCCTCCCCCCTGCTTGTGCTGTCTTGCACTGTGTGTATGTGTGTGTGTGTCAAATAAATAAATAAAATTTTAAAAAAAGGAAGGAACTGGACTGCATGAACTTTACTGTGTTTACATTATATGCTCTTATTGAGAGGAATTTATTTTCCCCCCTCTGGTAAGGTAGTCAGGATATCCAGAAGGGACTGAGCCCCTGGGGTGGTTGGAGAGTTTTTTGGTGCAGGGGAATGGAGTGGACTGGAATAATAGGTGGATTGGAAGGCAGTGTTGTGACTTCAACATCGCCTCATTTGGGAGTGCAGCAGAGGAGGGAAAGCAAGTGGAAATGGTTGTAATGCAGTGGGGTTGTAGGAGATTCAGAAATGAATTTGAAAATCTCAATTATAAAGATGCTTATTACTCACTGGATGCCCTTCTATTGGCTACACACATAGGTTTTTTTGGCACTATTCTGGAATTTCAAAACTATGGTTCTTACTTAGCAGCAGTGGGGTATATGTATCTATCTACTCAAAGGATTTATGACCCAGACATTTTTCTTTTATTCATTCATTTCTTCATGTGTTTTTTCATTTGTGCATTCATAAGGAATTCTTAGTCTTGTCTCTCCTAATAGTTTTACAGAAAGAAAATGCAGAAAGTGCTAACTGCCAAGATGTCATTCTTGAGGTGATCCCTTTATGAAAGTGTGCCAAATACCAGAAACATAGACTAGTGTCCTTTGGGCTGAATGCTTCACACGTTTGGTCCATTAAGTGTATAAAGATTAAGATCCATAACTTAAATCCAAGATTTCACATAGAAACTTGAATTCTTACCTTATAAAAGCAGATTTGACAGTATTGGATCAGTGATCTTAATGGCAACAATTAGTGGGACTTGAGTACGACATGCCCACTTTATGTGGGGGTATGTGCTTGTAACTCAAATTTTTTGTGTTTCAGTTTTCCTACCTTTAAGTTGGCAAATAATAACTTGCAGATAATAACCCCCTTCATAGAAAGGTCTTGAGGGTTAAATAAGTTAATACATGTAAAGCCCTTCAGCCTGTGCCTGGTACTAAGTAAGTACCATATCCATGTTTGCTATGAAGATGACTGTGATTCCTTCCCAATTAAACATAACTTCACTGCTTGCTCTTGTCTTACATCCATCCTGAGTTACTCATTTATGTTTCCTGCCTGGCTCCTATAAACATTTGTGTTTTCATCCCTGCTGTAGGCTCTTAACATTTGTGGACTTGACATTTGTGATTTTACCTACTCTAAAGCCACCCAAATATCCATGACTCATTCAGATTGTGATTTTGTTGAAGCAAAAACTAGAATCCCTCCTCTTGAAAGCCTGGTCAGCAGAAGCAAACCACTCAGCCAGTGAGTGGGCCCAGCTCAGCCTCCACTTCTCATGCGGGGCTGTTGTTCTGTTCTATGCGGTGACTGTCTCCGGGTCCGCCTAGAATCCGGGTCCGCCTAGAAGGGCACATCTATTGTAGTATTCATTTGGCCATCAACCCATGCCCTCTATGCACCTCAGGACCTGCGGTCTTTTTCACTATGAAACAATGTTATCCTTGCTTCCATAGTAAACAATCTAACAAAATATTATTCTTTGGCTCAAAGGATGGGAACTCTTAAAAAAGGAAATTCTGAATACAATTGTGAATAATTTCTATGAGGAGGAAAAGAGGGATCTAGTTAGAAACTAAAATGGCTTTATAGATTGTGTGCAAACTCAGCTTGTTTAATGGAACGACACTCAGCATGGCAAGAAGAGCGTCAAAAATGAATACAAAAAAAGAGGATCAGGCACCTGGAAAAATAGTTGAGGAAAGCAAAAGTCCAGTGGGAGCTCACTTGGTGGGGGGCGGGGAAGGGAAGAAAACAAAAACTAAGAATAAGGCTTGGACTGAAAAAAGAAAAGTACAGGCCGGGTCTGCCACTGCAGAAAGATAAATGTGATGATGAGATAATAGGGAGAAGGCAGAACTTTCTGGCTCTTATCTTGTGATCATCTTTTCTGGTAAACAGAGTTGTCTAGCAATGGAATAGGTAGCCTGACCAAGTTGTAATTTTTAGACAGTGAAAAGTGTTCAAGGAATAGTCACCTAGTGCCACCTGGCCCTTGCTCCTAGCTCTCTCTCTGCTCAGGTGGATTAGAGGAATGACTTCAATACCTTAGGGCCCTGGATCGCTTTCATTTCCACCCCTAGGATAGACCCCATTCTCTTGTTTCCTATCTTGTTTCTGCTTCTTTCCCCAGCTCCTTTGGATTGATGTTTTGATTGGTTCTTAGACTTGATTTCACCCTGGGATGTGATATTGCAAAAGTTTTTTAGGCATATTTTTACCCACCTGGAGTCCAGCCCAGTCTCCTACCCCTTCCCTTCAGCTTGGAACTGCTAGCCTGGGAGAATAATTCAGCAGTATGTTATCATTTAATCTAGTGACCAAATGAAGGAATTCACTTTTTTATTTATTTGTATGGGCTATTTTTCTTTTCTGTTTGATGATATTCTACTGTAAGTAGGATATGGGCTAAATTACCTTGGCAGATAGGTTCATGTCATTGGAAGATTGTATGATTTTACAGTTTTTGGAAAGAAAAAAAAAAAACAGACACACATTTTCCTAAAGTTCCAGGGAGAGAAGAAGATGACTATAGAAATTGCAAAGAGAAGGGGAAAAAAGTTATTTTTCTGTTGTTCCTGTCTCCTCCTACTGGACTTAAGTTTCTTTCTGTTAGTAAGAAGCTATGTTGCTGTCTCCACTCTCCTGTGGCAGGTCTGCAAAGGCCAAAAAGGACTCTTGCATCTGATCACAACATTATGCTGTAGCTGCATTTAGGAGTCCTGATGGTGCTGCTATTCCATTCCTCTTTGGCATTATGGGCTGAACTAGAGTGCAAAGTGGAAATTGGCTCTTAGCTAAATATAGCTGCAGATACTGCTTGCCCAGTTCTTGGCTATCCTAATAGCGATTGTTGCTTGATCACAAGAGTATAATTAATGTGCCTCTCTTCTCAGGTGACAGTTACCTTTAAAGAATTGGCCAACCATTTCCCTTCTGCAAGTTCCAATGCTCCCATCAGAAAGTCATGAAAGTCATTAAAATTATTGGAATGGTCATAATGGGTTACTTGTTATATGTGTGCTTTCAAGATCAGAGAAATATTGCTGAAATCTCATAATGGAGAGAAGGGATGGCAGAATAGATGGAGGGGGAGAGCAAGCAGAGAAAAGTTCTTGTCCTGAAAAAAGTGGAAAATATTTCTAGGGCATGGTGTTCCATAGAACATGCTGAATGGACAGTGTTGTGAAGCCCAGAGTCCAGCTGTGGAGTTGTGCCCCACTGCACTGACATTGTGGATAATCTCTCTCTGTCTCTGTTTTTGAACCTCTGCTGCCATGTACTTCTTGGACTCTGCTTGCTTCTCTTTCGCTTCCTTATTCTGTATCCTGTAACTTAACATCTGTACATCTGTGCTTCAGTTCATCTCTCTTCCATTCATTTCCGTACTGGGCCTTCTGCCTCTGTCTTCTCTTTGTGTATGGCCACCCCCACCTGTCCTCAGGCGTTGACTCATGGTGTTGACATCCCTTTCCCACACACCTCTGCCCACACACTTCCTGCATTTCATGGCTTCCACTGTGCCTTTGTTGGTGTCCTCCTTGGCCGGCACTGACTCAGTGGGACTTCCTCTGCAATTCTGTGTTGGTGTGTGTTTGGATCAGTGTCATCCTAGTCTGACATGCAAAAACAAAACAAAACAAAACAAAACAAAAAAAGATACCACTCAGAGTTGTCCCTGTAGAGGGACATGGAAAGCATGGAAAATGATCTGGGGAAAGAGAGGCAATGCCATCTGACTCTAAACTCAGTAACAGGACTCTTTTTTTTTTTTTAAGATTTTTCATCTATTTATTTGTCAGAGAGAGAGAGATCACAAGTAGGCAGACAGGTAGGCAGAGGGAGAAGGAGAAGCAGGCCTCCCGCCGAGCAGGGAGCCCGATGCGGGGCTCGATCCCAGGACCCTGGGATCATGACCTGAGCCGAAGGCAGACGTTTAACTGACTGAGCCACCCAGGCGCCCCAGTAACAGGACTCTTTACCCTCACTGTTCCACTGTTCCTTTTTTTTTTTAAGATTTTGTTTATTTATTTGTTTATTTGTTTATTTATTTAGAGAGCATGAGACAGGGGAGGGGTAGCGGAGGGGAGGGGCAGAAGGAGAGGGAAAGAGAATCTCAAGCTGACCTCACGCTGAGCCTGGAGCCCAATGTGGGGTTTGACCTCATGACCCTGAGATCACGTCCTGAGCCGAAATCAAGAGTCAGTCCCTTAACCAATTTAGCCACCCAGGTGCCCCTACCCTCACTGTTCTTAACAAGCCCTTGACACATGCAGTCTTTTTAATAAACTTTCGGTTTTCCCCCACATTAAATGTTTCAGTTCAGAAATTTTTAATTCTTTTTTGTTTGGTATTATTTGTAAAAATATCCAAATTCTTGATATTTAATTTTAATTGTTTATTCATTTGCTTTTTAATAAAGACTTTAAAAAGCTGTTTTACGTTCATGGCAAAACTGGGAAGGGCCAGAGAGTTCCCATATACTCCCTGTCCCCACAACTGCATAGCTTCCTCTATTATCAATATCCCCTACCAAATATCTAAATTTTAAACTTCTATTTGTATGATTTTTTCCAATTTATTCTGCCATTTATCTTCTAACCTAAAACCTTCCCTGGCAGTTGGGGGGTTGGGGTTCTCCTTGTCTATTCTACTACAGCAATTTGTTCATATTTCTGTTGTGTCACTTCTCATGTTGTATTATATGTTTACATGCACCACTTTTTCTTGAAGACAAATTTTTATTTTCTTTTGGTAAGCTTTGAAAAGATTGTATAGTAAGTAAAGAACTGACCTCTCTAAATGTATGGCACAGTATAGTCATGCCTGTTGTCAGAATGCCCCTAAATTGACAGAAATAGAAAATGCTGAGGTCATGCAATGCAGAGTCAGATAAAGAATTGCATAATCTGAGGCAGATGTTCAGAAATAGAGGGATCCGCCTAATAAGCAAGACTTTCAGTACTCAGAACCCTTACAATGAATCTATATAATGCTGCCTGTTAAGGAGCATAATTTTCCCTATCTGGAAGCTTAGGTTGTTTCTGGGCACTTCCATGGCCGTTCCCATAGGGAGTAAATAAAATCTTGGGAGACTCTTTTTCAAATACTCTGATCTGGTTTATTCCTTTCCTCATGCTGACTGCCAACACCACCACTCTAGACACGCCATCCCCAAGAAACAGGAGGGGTCCCCAGGGAAGTTTGTTCACTCTGATGTAACCCTTTGTCTCCGTGTTACTCATATAATTTTGGTGTTTGAGAAAGTTTGGGCATAGAACTAGCCAGTGTTATGAGTTTTTTTTTTTTTTCTTCATTTCCTCAAATCCAGTCCTTATCTTTTTAGACCTGGATCTAAGATAGAATTTAATGAATAGATGTGTCACAAAATCATAATTTGATTTTTTTTTTTTAAATTCCCATTATATTCACAGGTCCTGTCCACACCAAGAGGATTATATAGGAGGTGTACACCAGTGGGTGGAAATCCTTCCTCATTAATCTTTTAAAATTTTTTCTCTGAGACTAAAGTTGATGATGATATTATGTATTGCCCATCAACCAGTAAAGACCAATCTGTATTCAAAGTTATACTGATGTACAAAAAATTATTTCTTCTCTTAAGGAATTAGTTATAACCATTTTAGGAAAAGAGAACAGTCAATGGGGGGAAGGGATTAAGGTAATCTATGTGAGCTGTATAATGTACACAAGTACTGTAAAACATAATGTATGAGAAGAGTCAGTGCAGGCTGGACTAGTATAGAAAATTTCCTGGGAAAAATAGGTGTAAATGATGAACAAAGGCAAACAATGACCTGTGTAGTGGTCTTATTCCTCCATTGGTTTTCTGATTGTAGGTTGTCAGGACAGATAGTATGAAGCAGAAAGAATGACAGACAGCAGAACATAATTCATATGCTTGAGGGAACTAAAACTACATAGTCAAGATGAAGAGCACAGGTATGGAGGAAGGGATTGGCTGGCACATGGGCTGCTGTCCAAGGTTCTGAACCACAGTTTGTTTCTTTTTTCCTAACCCTGGCTGATTGATTGGCCCAACCTCTCAGGGATGCTGAACCAAGTATGGACAGAGGTGTTGGTGGAAGAGAAGGGGAAGGGGAAAGAAGAGAGGGAGCATAAAGTAAGAGATTCTTTCAGTGGTATAGCCACTGAGAGCTATGGCAATTTTCAAATAATTGCATGTATAGGAAAAGAAAGCACAAGTAATCTCAGACAAAACAATGGATAATTGTATTGGTTTTCTATTGCTGTATAACAAATTCTCATAAAGTTAGTGGCTTACAAGCAACATAAATTTATTATCTCACAGTTTTTGTGGGTCAGGATTCTGGGCCTTGGTTAGCTAGGTCTTTTCTCGAAGATCAAGATGTTGACTAGGTTATATTCTTTCCTGGAGCTTGGCGTCTTCATGCTCATGTAGTTTTTGGCCCAGTTAAATCTTGTGGTCATCCTCATGTGGTTTTTGGCAGAATTAAGTCTTGTGGTCCTTGTGGTTGTAAGACTGAGGCCCTCACATTCCTGCTGGCTCTTAGCCAAAGGCTATGCTCAGATTCTAGAGACCACTCACACTTCATTGTCAGCTGGCCTCTCCATACGCCCTTCAGATCTCTATATCTTTGGAAAGGACCCAGTGTCCTTTAGAAGCTTACTTGATTGGGTCAGGCACACCCAGATAATCTCCCTTTTTATTAAAGTAAACTGATTACTACCCTAATCATAGGAATGATATCATATTCACAGGTTTTACTTTCACTCAAGGGGAGGGAATTATACAGGGAGTACATACCAGGGTGTGGGAATCGTGAGTGGTTATTTTAGAATTCTGCCAACAACAATAAGCAAAGGAAAAATAAACTTGCCTAACAATTTTTATATTAGAATTATTTTTATTGCAAGTAGCTATGTTAACTTTAAGACTTAAGCTGAAAAGGAATGCATTAGACACACACTAGACTATTCCACAAATTTCAAGGGAGAGTCGAATAAGCAGCTATTGAGAGGAGTAAGTTCTAGGGAGGCTCTAGAGAACTTAGTTAATGGACAACTTCTTCAAAGCATCAATATTTAGTCCAAAGTAATTCTGCCCCGTTAGTTCAAAAGTATAAATTCTTAGGAGGGAATTTAGGTATAGATGTCCACTAGATTAATCAAATACAACTGGAGATAGGGTCTCGTAGTATAGACATAGTTTATAGAACCTACTCTTGTATGTTGGGTATAGTTATCAATTAGTAATCAACGTGAACCATGAAGCTATCCCAAAGGGAGTGTTTGCCACAAGTGAGGGAAAATGACATATATTGACAGTTACGTGTAGATAGCACGAAAAATGTCAGCCAGGTAGAAATGGTGTGATTAAAGTGTTATTATTGGTTTAACTTCTATTAAAATACTGAAAAATTCTCAGTATTACAAATTTTTCTACTTTGATTAAACTGTTGCATTTTTAAATGATGCAATTTAAATAGCATTTAGCTACAGTCTATATAGTTTTACTTATCTTCAACAGTTAAAGCATGTTTCTAATAATTAGAATACCCACGATTCCCACCTTGGAAATTTGGAGGTGGGTGAGAAATACTCCTTGTTCCCCAGGGCACTCTCACACCATATCACACTTGTGAGATAGAATGGAAGGGTTAGACTGGTGGACGTAATTTCAGAGAAGTTTTGACATTGTGTGCTAATTACACTTATCTTTGGAAACACCCTCTCTGCCACCATATTTCAGCTTTTGACTTATCTCTGGAAACACCCTCTCTGCCACCATATTTCAGCCTTTGACATAAGTGGGTTTGATGTTGCAGTTTCTGATGTTCATAAGCAATACTGGAAATTGACATATATTGTGCTTTTTCTGAGCTATGAACTAGAGACGTGTATTGGGAGGTTGAGGTGGAGTAGAGAGATGCTTTGCTAGTGGGTGAGCATAGTTGACTACACAGATCCTGAAAGTCTTATTTAAATATTTGATTTGTGTCTATTGCTTTTGTATATTTTTTTAAGATGGAAATTATTTGCAATAGTGGCATTCATCTTGGTTTCATTAAAGTTCTAGGGTGTGTATATTAATGATTTTATGTGCAGTTTAATATTTCCCTAACACTTAACAGATTATAAAGCATTTTCTATATAGGATCTCTCTTGATTCTCACCATAACCCTTTGAGGCAGCCAGGTAAACCCAATTCAGAGGGAAGAACTCAGAAGGGGTTGTTCAAATAAAATATATCAGGTTCTGGAGGAGAATCCCTGGTTTTTTTACTTCTACCCCAATGCGTTTTTCCTCCTACCCCAATACGTTTTTCCTCAGTAAAAAGGTGCCTTTGTTTCTGTCTGAAGTTGTGACTGCCAGGAAAAATAAAAACCCAGCATTTGCATACCTGTAAGCTCTCGATAAATATTCACTGTGATGTTTAGGCCATTTTTCTCAGTTGGGAGTCCACAGATCTTAGTTAAATATAGAATCATCCTAGTAATGTTCTTCCTCTATGGGCTTTATTTCCAGAAGCTCTTTGAAGCACAAACAAAATAGACTCATCCATTATAATTATTTTTTAATTTCTTTCCAGTATGGGCATCAGGGAGAAAAGACACTGAGCAGTAGAAAAGAAGTGATACAGAGCTACTGACAGGTTGGGCCTTGGGGAATCCCTGGGAGTCCAGCAATGCAAGACACCAGTCTTAATTAACAGAGAAGTGAATCATACACAGCCATACACATAGTTTAGTTATGCCTTCTATTCCTTTGTTATAGTAAAAAATACTGGACATGAGTGTATGTGTGGGGGGAGTGATATTGGTGGCAAGTTGGGCTGGAAGGGGAAATGATAGATGATGGTTCCTATATTGCTTTTTTTTTTTTTTTACCTCAATAGTCTTCTGAGCTCGTAGTTAGTCTTTTGACCTACAGCTGTGTTGTTTTGCAAGTTGGTTGATGTACCAGGTATCTTTTTTGTAAGTGAAAAACAATGAAATACCAATGCAGCATCTCCATTTTGTACTATGTAAAGATACAGTGATGACTATTTAAATATAATGTTGCCCTAGGGCTCTGAGTGGTTCTGAAGATCTGCTGTGTTCAAGGTGTGCATAAATCCTGAAGGTAATATTGCACAATCTGAGAAGAGATTTTTGCCCAGGCAATAAACATACACTTTAGTGTCCTTTGCATTGTCAGATCCTTTGTATTAAGTCCTTTCCCTCATCTCCTCTCTGCATCACATATGATGTAGATTTTGAAGAGGAGGACTCTCCTTTTGAGGTGATTTTTGTGATTTAGGGAAACTGTATCTTTGATACTTTTGTCACCTCTCTTTTTCATTCCTTCAGTTTTTGAGTCTTCCTTTTTCTACCAAAACAGCCGTTTCCCCAAGATCTATTGAAGAGTAAGATTATCTGGTAAACTAAATCACAATAAAGTGTTAGTAATTTCTGATAAATTTGCATTTAAAGGGGGGAAATTCCAACACCCAACTTTTCTTGATCACTAGGTTATCCTTTCACAAATGACAAAATGGTCTCAGAAGAGGTCAGGAACTTATACAGTTGGTAAAGGACGCAGGTGAGATTTGTTTTCCTCCAAAATCTGATCTAATTTCATTGCCTGGAAATGCTTGCCACAAAGGAAAGCATTTTTATAGTGGGAATTATGGAATTCTAATACATAGGATTGTGAAATCTTGAGAAGAACTCTCGGGCCTCATTGTATCTACTTATTCTGCCCAAGGAAAACCCTACTGCCCAGAAGATACTTTGTTTTTTAAAAAAGCAAATCTTGGGGCACCTGGGTGGCTCAGTCATCAAGCATCTGCCTTCGGCTCAGGTCATGATCCCCAAGGTCCTGGGATCGAGCCCCTCATCAGGCTCCCTGTTCAGCAGGAAGCCTGCTTCTCTCTCTCCCCCTCCCTCTGCTTGTGTTCCCTCTCTGGCAGTGTCTCTTTCTGTCAAATAAGTAAATAAAATCTTAAAAAAAATAGAAGCAAATCTTGCTCTCTCTCTTCATTAGGGAGGGCTCCTTGAGGGAAAAAGTGACACTGAGCAGGAGGCAGAGTAGCATCTGTTCTGTGCTCTCCTAAGGTCCTCCTATTTCTCCCTGCACACATGTCCTCTGGTCTGAAGTTTACTGCAGCCTGGACAGCATGCCTGGCCATGCTCAGCACGGAGGGGTAGAAAATAACCTACCACTTATCTTTCTGAGGGAAACAGGATTGCGCTTTACCTGCCCACGAGTATGGTTAGGGCTCACTAGGGAGGAATGGTGGGGATGAAGCTATGTGCACAGTGCTTAACAGTGTGGAGTCTCCTATCAGCCAGACCCAGGTTTGAGGCCTGACTTTGCCATTTATTAGCCGTGGGACTTCAGGCAAATTAATTACTGTCTCCACTTATGAGATAATATCAGAGCCTACCTCATGGGCTTGTTGGGTGGATTAAATGAGATAATGAATATAGTGTGCCTGACGCAGAGGAAGTGTTTAATAAATGTTAGCAAATTTAAAGATGCTAATTTAAACAACTTCTGTGTGAGCTCCATGTAATTGTTCCTTTCAGCCATAGCACTAATGGTGTGGCCTGCTTCTAAATGGCATGCCCTGATTGGAGAGAGAGAAACAAAAAAGGGATGTGTGTGCATGGGAGAGGGGTCTATCTGGCTAGATAGCACAAAGATGCTGATATAACCCCTGGCCTCAGAAGAGCCTGGATATCCTTCTCTTGAACAAAAACCTCTTTAAGAAATTCTGCTCAGCTGTGCTCTGGGAAGGTGAATGTGCTATTTCTTGCAGCACTGGCTGTGTGCTTCATGTTGCGGGGTTAGCTCAGCCCCCACTTTGCCTGTCTCTGCAGGGCTGTCATTGTGTGATTCATAACTCAATATTAACCACAGATGAGGGAGGAGTGGATAGGGGAATTTTCTTTCATGTGACATAAAGTAACTGGGATCACGGCTTTTCTATAGAAGCATTAATTACCCTTGTCAGTCTAACCAAGAACAAATTTTACTTCAACCAAGGATCATGGTATTTCATTGGCATCCAGTGAATGTGCGATGAAGGTTTTGCCATTTATCCATGAGTATAATAAATGTAGAGTCTCTTGTGATTTATGTTTTTCCCCTTTCTGTTTAAACTAGTATGGTATCTATTAATAATAAGTACACAATTCTGGAATGTGAGACAGGAGGAAGGTTATTACTGACAAGACTAGATTACCAGTGTGTAAGTTTTTTTGAGACTTCTCAGTTCATTGCTTCTCTTACTCTTTTTTCTTCTCTTTACTTTTCCCTTTATTGATTGTGGAAACTAATTGACTATCAGAATTGGAAAGAGCCTGAGAGATTATCTAACTTATTATAAGGAAAAATTGTGAAAGTCTAAAATTTGGTGGGTGCCCTCATTAGTTCTTGTCTTTGATAAGGATATTTTACAACTCTGCCAAGATAAAGGTTAACTTAGAAAAGAATGATAGTAAAGCAAATAATTCCTGCCTATAGAAATGCACCTGATAGAGTGCAATTGATTACCACCCTATGGCTATAGATTAGTTGTACTCGTTTTGCGTTTATAAATTCAGCATTCCTTATCTGACTATGGTTGTGTGGCACTTTGAGTTCTCTTTTGAACTAGTTGTATTATCTTACTGGTTCCCTCTTTAAGATCTGGGACATGGGTTCATTTTATATTTGTATGAGTAACATGATTTTACCTTCTAAAAAAATGATGCTTTAACACTATAGATGACAACACAAACAAAACATGAATTATACAAATATTTTGTCATAGTTGGCCTCAAATCCACATCTCCTGACTCTGACTCTAGGAACTAGAATTTACTCCATGGATTCTTCCCCAGCCTACTTGCCTACATTCTATACTTCCTCAAATTTTCTTGGTCCTTCAATATCCTACCGTGTCTCTATAGTACAATTAATCGATAGTTTCAGTATCTACTTGGTACGTAGCATATTTTCCCCCAATCACATGTGTAATGATTACTTGGCAAAAGATGACTATGCTGTTTGCTCTCAGGAGTTCTTGAGGTCCTGTCTGCCACTTTCTCCACACTCCTTCCCCAGACTACTCAAAATACATCTCCTCTGACTCTTCACTGACATTTTGGTGAGTACCAATGAGCATCATTTACTTGGCCAGAAGATACCGGCCCTAAATAAAACACAAATACTCTTGAAAGGAGTAAATATAGTACTTCAAACAGATTAGTTCACTGAATTCTTTCCAGTTTGAACTCTAGATGAAGGAAGGTTGCTAAAGGAGAAAACTGGCTTAAAGGATGTGGGCATTTGATGTTTGGGGAGAGGCTTGTTTTTCATACTCATGATCTCTTGATGTCTGTTCTATAGTTTTGGTATTGGAGAGAACTCTCTTCTACTCTCATGTCTCTTGATCCCTTAATCATTGTGCCTCTACTTTATGTCTATTTCTCCTTTCACACAGGCTAAACTTAACGGTGAGAGTTTTCCTAAGACTGAACGTGATGGCTGTTGGAATCTCTCAGATTTATATCTGGAAATTTCAATTTAATTTTTTTTTAGTTCTATAAGTTCTCAAGGGTTATAATTTTTAGACCTTTCTCTCTTTTATCCCATTCAGCATTAACACTTTCTTATACTCATCTGTTTAATTTTGGTGCCCAATCCTCTCCTAGAAGCTTTTGTGATTGTCCTAACAATAATATATTATCATTTCCCTAGATTAAAGATTTCTATTAGTCATTGAAACAGGTATCTATCAGGTTATTTAAATTCAGTTATTTTCATCTCTAGTCATACATAGGCAAATATTGATGAAGCTTCACATATTATGGTATTATACAATACACTTTGGAGGTACTTAATTTTTGTACACTCTGGCTTTCTGAATATACTTATACTCTAGTGGATTAATTTCTGTTTGCCAAGGGCATTCTTAAATTTCTTAATTGACTTCCTTCATTCTCTTCCTTTCTTCCTTCCCTTTTCTTTACCTTCTTTTTTCTTCCCTCTCTCCCTCCTTCCTTCCTTCATTGAGTAAGTGTTTACCAAGTTCCTAATGTGCAGCATTTTGCTAGGCACCATGGAATATGCTGTAATATCTAAAGTAAACATTTTTATGTCAAAGATTTAGAGATTACAGATACTTAGTATGTACACACTTTTTGCCTAGAGATGGTTTTTGTTTGTTTGTTTTGGTAGAGAAATGTGGAGAGCATTGTTTTAAATGCCTGCCATATAGAAAATTTAGACAGAAAGGCCATCTTACATTGGATCATGACAAAATGTAACCTTTGAACATGGTTCAATGACCACTAGTTTTGGTATGTTTTTTAAAAATACTAATGGCTATGATAGTGATAATTATATACATTTGGATAAAGAACCTCTGATGTTGATAAGATGTTCTCCAGAGCAGGACTCAAATTGGCCAAATGTCAGCTATATAGAACTCTTCCTTTGTCATTGTGGAAAAATTCACCAGCACTACAAGTTAACCTTTGGAAAGTCTTTCTTGTATTTCATGTTTCTGTGTGAAATTCCCCTTTATTAAACTTTCATGTGGTAAGATAAGAATGGGTCCTGCTAGATGTGGAGAAACTGGAACCCTCATACATTGCTGGTGGGAATGTAAAATAGTATATTTGGAAAACCATTTCAGCAGTTCCTGAAAATGTTAAACATAGATTTACCATATGACTGAACAATTTCACTCCTAGGTCTATACCCAAGAGAAACGAAAACATATGTTCACACAAAACTTGTACACAAATGTTCATAGCGGCATTATTTATAGTAGCAAAAAAGTGGATGTAATCCAAATATCCATCAGTTGATGAATGGACAAATAAAATGGAGTATGTCCATACAGTGGACTATTGTTTGAAAATAAAAAGGAATGAATATTGATACATGCTACAACATGAATGAACCTTGAAAATATGCTCAGTGAAAGAAGCCAGTTGCAAATGACTGCATATTGTATGATTCCCTTTATATGAAATGTCCAGAATAGGCAAACACATAGAAAGAGGAAATAGATTAATGGTTGCCTGTGGCTCTGGGTGGGAGGAAATGAAGTAATTGCTAATGGATAAGTTTATTTTTGAGGTGATGAAAATGTTCTGGAATTAGCTTGTGATGATGGTTGCACAAGTCTGTGAATATACTAAAAAAACCCACAAAATTGTGTACTTTAAATGATGGATTTTCTGGCATGTGAATTATATCTCAACAATGCTGTTAAAAAAAAAAAAAAAAAGCTTTCCAGGGTGCCTGGGTGGCTCAGTTGGTTAAGCATCTGACTCTTGGTTTTGGCTCAGGTCATGATCTCAGGGTCATGGGATTGAGCCCTGCATCTGGCTCTGCCTTCAGTGCAGAGTCTACATTTCCCTCTCCCTCTGCTCCTCCCCTGCTCATACTCTCTCTCTCTTTCAAATTAATAAATAAAACCTTTAAAAAAATAATTTTTTAAAAAAGCTTTCAAACTTCCAGGGAAGATGGTGGAGTAGGAGAATGCTAAGCTCACCTCTTCCCAATGATACAACTAGATAACACCCACATCAGTGTAAATAACCCAGAAAGTGACATGAAGACTAGCAGAACAGACTCTCTACCACTAAATGTAGAGAAGAGGCCACATTAAAGAGGGTAGGAAGAACAGAGACATGGTGTGGAGCTAAATGGACCCATGGGACTGTCCACTGGAGGGAGAGATGCTGTGAGTGTGAAGAGAAGAAAGAAACATACCCCAGGCACTTCAGGAATAGGGAAGATGGAGCCCCTCCCCCCCAAATTTGGCTTTGAAAATCAGAGGGGCCAAATATTGTGGGTTCTTACAGCCAGTCGGGTTTAACACCTGGAAATTTAAAAATCAGTGGGCTTCACTCTGGGAGAGCTTGGAGGGTGGAATCCCTGCCCTTCATGAGACATTACAACAAATAGCCCCACTGAGATAGAGCATAGAAGCAGCAGTTTGAAACAACACCTGGGGTATACAGGAGGGAGATTTATTTATTAATCTTAAAGCATGGGCTGGAGGGACAGGGATCACTGGGAGACTTCTCCAGGAACAGAAGAACTGGCAGGTACCATTTCCCTCCCCCATCCCCCAGCCTACATACATGGACACCTGCAGGAACCAGCACAGTGACAACACTCTCCACCTAACTTTCTAACACCATGCACCCCACCCTCTTGTTCTCCTGCAGATCCACCCCCTCCAATATGCATTTGACTAGAGCCATCCAAAGCAGTGCCAGAAGCCTGGCAGTGTGCAAGCAGCGCCAATAGGGGCCAGCAGGATTCCAGGTGAGAGGGGAAAACAACCACACACCAATCCAGTTGAGCACCAGCAGTATGCTGGTTCTGAAACAAAACAAAACAAAACTTCTCAGGGCACAATACAGGGAAAGCACCTTGCACTTTGGTGCTACTGTATCAATGGCAAACTCCTGGTCTGACTCAGCTCAAACCCAAGGTGGCCCCAGACATGCCCACTAACAATACAGGGACTAAATCCTTTCCACAACAGGCAAAAGAGCCACTGAAGATGACTACATTGAAGACAAAAGTGGCTTAGCCACAATAGTAGGGCACACATAACATACATAGGAGAACACCCCTGAAGTGCCAGGGTTTGGTGAATGGGACATTGTATTGCAGGGCACTACAGGACCTCTTCTTCATAAGACCATTACTTTCAAGAGCAGGAAACATAGCTAACTTTCCTAACACATAGAAATGACACAGAGAATTAGATAAAATGAGGAGACTATATCCCAAAGACTCAGAGAGTTAGATAAATGAAGAGACTATATCCCAAATGAAAGAACAGGACAAAATCACAGCAAAAGAGCTAAACAAAACAGATAGTAATATACCTGATAGAGAATTTAAAGTAGCGGTCATAAAGATACTCACTGGACTTGAGAAAAAAGTGGAGGACCTCAGTGGGACCCTTAACAAAGAGACAGAAAACATAAAAAAGAACCAATAAGAATGATGAACTCAATTACTGAAATTAAAAATACACTAGATGGAATAAATAGTAGACTAGAGGAGGAAGAACAACAGGTCAGTGATCTGGAGGACAGAGTAATGGAAAACAAGCTGAACAGGAGAAAAAAACAATAAAACATGAAAAGAGACTTAGGGAACTTAGTGACACCTTCAAGTATAGTAATATTCACATAGGAATCCCGGAGGGATAAGAGTGAAAAGGGGGCAAAAAACTTATTTGAAGAAATAATAGCTGAAAACCTTCTGAATCTGGGGGAGGAAACCAAAATCTAGATCCAGGAGGCACAGAGAGCCCCCAACAAATTTAACACAAGGAGGTCCACACCAAGACCCATAGAAATTAAAATGGCAAAAAGTAGTAGTGATGTGATAGTTTCAAAAGCAGCAAGAGGAAAGAAAACAGTTACCTACAAGGGAAGCTCCATAAGGCTATCAGCTGATTTTTCAGTAGAAACTTTGCAGGCCAAAGAGAATGGCATGATATATTCAAAGTGCAGAAAGGAAACAAACAAACAACAACAACAAAAAAACCCTGCAGCTAAGAACACTCTATCCAGAAAAGCTATCATTCAGAATAGAAAAAAAGAGAGTTTCTCAGAAAAACAAAAGTTAAAGGAATTCATGACAGCTAAACCAGCCCTATAAGAAACGTTAAGGGGGACTCTTTGGGTGGGAAGGATAGACTGTAAAGAGGAGTAAGAAAAGTAGGAAGCACAAAAGCAGTAAGATTAAGTATATCTATAAAAACCAGTGAAGGGATTCACAAAGGATGTAAAGTATGACACCATATACCTAAAACATGGAGGGAAGAGGAGTAAGGAATAGCTTCAAACTGAAGTAACCATCAACTTAATATAAATTGCTAAATGCTTAAGATGTTATATGTAGATGTAATGGTAACCACAAATCAAAAATGAGTAATAGATATATGAAAAATAAAGAGAAAGGAATCCAAGTATATCACTAAAGAAAACTAGCAAACTGTGAGAGAAGAGAGCAAGAACAGAGAAGAACTATAAAAGCAACCATAAAATAAGTAACAACATGGCAGTAAGTACATACCTATCTATCAATAATTACTTTGAATATAAATGGACTAAATGCTCCAATCAAAAGTCATAGGGTGACAGAATGAATAAGAAAGGAAGACCCATCTATTTGCTGACTACTAGAGACTCATTTCAGACCTAAAGACACATGCAGATTAAAAGTGAAGGGATAGAAGAGCATTTATCATGCAACTGGAAGTGAAAGGAAAGCCAGGTAGCAATACTTATATTAGTCAAGATAGAATTTAAAACAAAGACCTGTAACAAGAGACAAAGAAGTATACTATATAGTCATAAAGGGAACAAACCAACAAGAAGATATAATAATTATAAATATGCACCCCACACGGGAGCACCCAAATACATAAAGCAGCCAATAACAAACATAAAGGAAGTAATCAATAGTAATACAGTAACAGTGAGGGGTTTTAACACCCCACTTACATCAATGGATAGATCATCCAAATAGAAAATCAACAAGGAAAGAGTAGCTTGGAATGACACTTTGGACCAGAGGGATCTAACAGATATATTAAGAACTTTCCATCCTAAAACAGCAGAGCACACATTCTTTCAAATGCACATGGAACACTGTCCATAATAGATCACATATTACGCCACAAAACAAATCTCAACAAATTTAAGAAGATTGAAGTCATACCACATCTTTTCTGACCACAATGCTATGAAACTAGAAATTAACCACACAAAAAAAATCTAGGAAAAGCACAAATACATGGAGATTAAATAACATGCTACTAAACAATGAATGGGTCACCCAAGAAATCAAAGAGGAAATAACAAAATACATGGAGACAAATGAAAATGAAAACACAATGGTCTAAAATCTTGAGGATGCAGCAAAAGCTGTTCTAAGAGGGAAGTTTATAGCAATACAGGCCTACCTCAAGAAGCAAGAAAAATCGCAAACACCTAACATTACACCTAAAAAAGCTAGAAAAAGAAAAACAAAACCCCAAACTGGTAGGGGGGAAGGAAATAATGAAGATTAGACGAGCAAAAATAAACGGAAAATAAAAACAAACAATAAAACAGATCAGTGAAACCAGGAGCTGGTTCTTTGAAACAATCAATTAGCTAGACTCATAAAAAAAAAATTAGAAATGAAAGAGGAGAAATAACAACCAACATCACAGAGATACAAAAGATTATAAGAGAATATTATGAAAAATTGTATGCCAACAAATTGGACAACCTAGAAAAATGGATAAATTCTTAGAAACATAAACCTCCCAAAACTGAATCAGAAAGAGAAAATTTGAACAGACCAATCACCAGCAATGAAATTGAATCAGTATGCCAAAACTCCCAACAAACAAAAGTTCAGGACCACATGGGTTCACAGGTGAATTCTACAAACATTTAAAGAAGAGTTAATACCAATTCTTGTCAAACTATTCTAAAAAGTAGAAGAGGAAGGAAAGCATCCAAATTCATTCTATGAGGTCAACATTACCCTGATACCAAAACTAGGTAAGGATCACTACAAAAAAAAAAAAAAAAAAGAGAACTACAGGTCAGTATCTCTGATAAACATAGATGCAAAAATCCTCAACAAAATATTAGCAAACTAAATCCAACAATACATTACAAAAATCATTTACTGCAATCAAGTGGGATTTATTCCTGGGATGCAAGGGTGGTTCAGTATTCACAAATCAATGAATGTGATAGATAACATCAGTAACAGAAAGGATAAAACCCTGTGATCATTTCAATGGATGCAGGAAAAGCATTTGACAAAGTATGATATCCATTTGTGATAAAAACCCTCAACAGAGTAGGTTTAGAGGGAATATACCTCAACATAATAAAGGCCATATATGAAAAATCCACAGCTAACGTCCTACTCAAGGAAGAAAAACTTAAGCGCTTTTCCCCTAAGATCAGGAATAAGTCAATCTCTCCACTTTTATTCAGCATAGTACTGGACATCACAACCCCAGCAATCAGACAAGAAAAAGAAAAGGCATCCAAATTGGTAAGGAAGAAGTAAAACTTTCACTGTTTGCAGATAACACAATACTCTATATAGAAAACTCTAATGAGACCATCAAAAAACTATTAGAACTGATAAATGAATTCAGTAAGGTCACAGGATACAAAATCAACATACAGAAATCTGTTACATTTCTATATGCTAATAAGCAGCAGAAAGAGAAATTAAGAAAACAATCCCATTCATAACTGCACCAAAGATAATAAAATACCTAAGAATAAACTTAACCAAGGAGAAGGAAGACCTGTACTCTGGGAGCTATAAAACACTGATGAAAAACTGAAAATGACACAAACAAACGGAAAGAGTCCATGCTCATGGGTTGAAAGAACAAATATTGTTAAAATGCCCATTCTACTCAAAGCAATTTACAAATTTAATGCAGTTCTTATCAAAATACCAAGAGCATTTTTCACAGAGCTAGAACAGACAATCCTAAGATTTGTATGGAACCACAAAAGACCCCGAATAGCCAAAGCGGTCTTGAAAAAGAGGAACAAAAGTGGAGGTATCACAATCCCAGATTTCAAGATATACTACAAAGCATAGCAATCAAAACAGAATGGCACTAGCACAAAAATAGACACATAGACCATTAGACCAGAACAGAGAGCCCACAAATAAACCCACGATCGTATTGTCAATTAATCTTTGACGAAGGAGGCAAGCATATGCAATGGAAAAAAATGGTCTCTTCAGATGGTATTGGGAAAACCGGACAGGAACAAAGAAATGAAACTGGACCGCTTTCTTACACCACACACAAAAATAAACTCAAAGTGGATGAAGGACCTCAGTGTGAGATCTGAAACCACAAAACTCCTAGAAGAGAGCACTGGCAGTAATTTCTCTGACCTCGGCTGTAGCAGCATGTTTCTAGATCTGTCTCCTCAGGCAAGGGAAGCAAAGGCAAAGATAACTACTGGGACTACATCAAAATAAAAAGCTCCCACCCGGCAAAGGAACCAGTCACCGAACCAAAGACCACCTGCTGAACAGGAGCACGTATTTGCAAGTGACATATCCGATAAAGGCTTAGTGTTCAAGATACGTAAAGAACTTTTCAACTCAACATCAAGCAAACCTCAATCCAATTAAAAATGGGCAGAAGACATGAACATTTTTCCAAAGAAGACATTCAGATGGCCAACAGACACATGAAAAACTGCTCAACATCGCTCCTCTTCACAGAAATGCAAATCAAAGCCACAATGAGCTATCGTCGCACAACCATCAGAACGGCTAAAATAAAAAAACACAAGAAACAAGTGTTGGCAAGGATGTGGAGAAAAAGGAACCTTCGTGCACTATTGGTAGGAATGTAAACTGGTATGGCCACTGTGGAAAACAGTATAGAATTTCCTGGAAAAATTAAAAATAGACTTGTCATATAATCCAGTAATTCTACTACTAGGTGTTTACTCAGAAAACATAAACACTCATTTGAAAACATTAAAACAAAACCCTTACATTTATTGCAGCATTATTTACACTTTACAGTGGAACCAACCCAGGTGCTCATCAGTAGATGAATGGATAGATGTGTGTATGTGTTTGTGTGTGTGTGTGCGTGCGTGCGTGCGCGCGCGCGCACACACAAACACACACACACACAATGGAGTATCACTCGGTCATAAAAAAGAATGACATCTTGCCACTTGTAACAACATGGATGTATCTAGAGAGTATAATGCTAAGTGAAATAAATCAGCCAGAGAAAGACAAATACTATATATATAGTACTATATATATATATGTGAGAGAATGATCCGGAAATGTAGCATGTATATTATTATTTTATTACTAGGGTTGTCATTTCCTTTATCTAGGAAGAGCACAGCTTTATTGCCAGATGTAACATTTCAGACTTGTGTTTCGGGTAGGGAATACATTTAAAAAGCCATAGAGATACTTGGCCTTCAGCCCTGGTGTGTCTGAAAAAATTCTTTGTCTAGGCAAATTATTTCTTTAGTGAAGTCAATTTTTTTCTTTCTGTATTTGTAAAGTATACATCTTTTACACTACAATACTTTGCTATGAAAGGACTTTTTAGGAACAATTTAAAAAAAAAACATTGAGGGTTACTGAGATGAAGTACAAAATTAATTGAAAATTATGTGAATTAAAAAACAACGGAATTTAGTTATTTTTTGAGGGAATTATCAGTTTAAAATCAAAGAACAAAGTTCTAATTAAATAATAATAACTCAATCAATAGTAATCAATAATAAAACTTTCCCTCAGAGATGGAGAGAATTTAGGGAACTTGGTGAAGGAGAAAGGTGTAAAAAAAAGGCAAGAAGGAGAGTTTCAAAGGGATAGAGAGGAAGGAGGAGAACAACACTAATGCTTCCAAAGATTCTGATGTTAAAAACCTAGGACATTTAATAAAATTACTAATTAGTTTAAAGCTTAAGCACAGCCTTTGCAGCATTTATGGTTTTGAAACTGCACTTTTTTCAAACATGAGAAAAGAGCTCGCTTCAAGAATGTAGTAGCTGTTAAAACTCCTCTTTAGACAGAATGATAGATACAAGTGGAGTTATTGTGTTTTCTACATCAGAAGCCTGAATAATTTTCAATTTTAAAATCTGAAGTTATAGTATTTTCATATCATGATATCTCTGAAATTTTAAAAAGTCATTAAAACATTAGAGACTTTCTCTTTTTTTCTGAAAAGCTGCTATCAAATCAAGGGTGCTATTCAATGGCATTAGAGGATTAAGGAAATTGATAAGTGTAGTGTTAAATTCTGACTACAGAATGGAAGTTTTCCATAATAGAGGTAAACTTCTATCTATTCCTAGTCCATGTCTCTGTTGTTAGACAAAGAAAGATGCTTGGAAATATGGACCATCACAAGTCAAGCAGGTAAAATTGTGTATTATTTGTGGCAACACACTGGGATGTATTTAGTGCATCCAGAATGTGATGGATTCTTCACATTCTGAACCATATAGAACTGTGTGAGCTAATATGGTATGTGGCTATTTAAGTTTAAATTACAATTAATACAATTAAACCTTTAGTTCCTCAGTCACACCACCCACATATGACTAGTGGCTACTATACTGGACAATGTAGACATAGAACTTTTATATTACCTCAGAAGACTTTGTTGGGCAGTACTTACAAACAGAGCAACCAAAAAGATATTTTTGCTGATGGACTGATTTGATATTTGGGTTGATTAGTTGAGATTACTAATAAGGCAGTGTTTTGACACCAACCAATGGCATTAATTTCACATAGAAATGTCTTTAAGCTTAGCTAGAAGCATCACAAATGTATTAATAGACTCAGGCTGGATGAGAAAGTACAATAGAATCATTATTAATTTATTCAGCAAATACTTCAGCACCTACTATGTTTTGGGCACTATACTGTACCCAATACAATATTGTACTAGGTCCGCATGGTACAAAACACTGTCCTTGACCTGAAGAAACCTTACCAGAACAGATGGAATTAAGTAAGGCTATTATGGAGCTAATAATAGAGGTAGGTTCTGTAGGAATACTGTTAAAGGAGTGGTTTCTTATGGAATAGGGTAGAAGGGAATAATTGGGGGTCCTACTTTAAATTGTTCCATGTTTGTGACAAGAAGGTGGGTTCCTTGGTGATGAGGAGGAGTGGCATGGAATACTCCTTTGTCTCCCACAGAATCTAGCATAATCCTAAATTCATAATAGACGGTCAGTATATCAACTGAGTAATTTCATAAGTACCAATCATTTATTTAAGCTTTAGTGGATTTTTCTTAAAGTAGTTATCTCTTTTAAAAAGAGATTTAAAAAAATCTAGCAAAAGAGGAATATGTCAGGGTGACTCCTAGAAGCTCAGGGTGGTTGTGTGAACAGAAATTAGGCAAACATAATATTCTTACATTTTAATGTATGTTAAATTTACCCTTATTTTAATATCAACCACAGGACCTTATAGATACCATCTAAAAATGTACATTTTCTTTCTGCTAATTTTCCGATGAACTATAGATGACAGACAGGGAATATAAGTCTGAGCACGACCTGCCAGGTTGGAAGCAGTCCTGACTTCTTAATACTGGGAACCTAATAAGGAAAAAAAAAAAAAAGTCCGGATCCAAGAAGATGCAGTGTAGATTAAGGCAGTTGTAGTGAACAGTAGGGTGGGCATGAACTCTCCTGAACACATTTACGTGTTGAACGATTCCAAACTACCATTTCATTTTCACAGTTGCCACCAGATGGATTGTCCAGTTCCTCCTACTCTGTATCAAACAACATATCTAATAAATATTCAACACTTAGCACATGCAAGCTACACTTGTTGAGCCTCTTTAACAGCCACTAATGAGGACATTAGCTTTCAATTAACTATATAAAGCTTTGGGTTTGGACTAGAACATTCATTCAGCACAGGCATCAATTTGTAGATCATTATAGGACATTAGTTGGTTGCTAGACAACCACATGTCCCAGCAGATTTTAGGCTGAGCTCCAATGGTAAGCAAGAATCAGATATTTCAGCTCTTAAATCAGGTCTTATCATCTCCTAACAACTCTGCAAATCTCCTAGGCAGATATTTGAGGGAGGCAGCTACTAAGTTCAAATGATGAGGTAAAATATGAAAGAGTAGAATATCTATCTTGAAGGCAGAATTAGAAATGTTAGTGTAGCTTGAGGCTGGTGACAATCTCAGCCAAACTGCCAAGAGAACTGCTGTAAGAGGCCGATAAATCTACTTACAATCAGGGATGATTTTACAGCTTCATGTTAGAATCTTCTTTGCATTTACTAGAGTTTCTTGATTACTTTAATATTTTTAAATAAAAATCTTATATGAGAAAGTGACATAAATATTTTCTGTAGTTGTTTTGTTTCATTATATATGAGTGTTTTCTGTAAATATGCCTGTGATATTACAATGGAACAAATACAAAAAACAGGATATAATATAAATATTTACTAAGCAAACTGTTCCACCTCAATAATCTATTTAGTTAAGCACTTCTACAAGTAAACCTTAATAAACAGATCTCTCAGATCGGATTCAATGGCCACAACAGAGAATTGACAAGTTGGAAAGGAGCAAATAACTCATTTTGTATTACATACACATCTGAGTTGGGTTTGCAGATTTTGTGAGGTTTATCTGTGCAGTTCCAGTCATGGTCATTCCATGAAGCAGGCTGTGAGCCCTATCTATTCCTTCCCTGTTGTTATGAGTTGAATCACATCTCCCCCGCCAAAGTTCATATATTGAAGTTTTAACCCCCAGTACCACAAAATGTGACCTCACTGGGACACAAGGTTTTTGCAGATGTAATCAGTTAAGATGAGGTCATATGGGAGAAGGGTATATCCCTAATACAGTATGACTGGTGTCCTTATTATATGGGGACATTTGGACACAGACATAACAGGGAGAAGACCATGTGAATATGAAGGCAGAGATCATGGTAATGTTTCTGTAAGCTAAGGAACACCAAAGGCTGCTAGCAAATACCAGAAGAGATTTGAAAGTATAGAACTGATTCTGTTTCATAGCCCTCAGAAGGATGCAAACTCTTGGTCTTGGTTTAGTCTCCAGAACTGTGAGACAACAAATTTCTGTTGTTTAAGCCATCCCTTTTGTGGTACTTTCTTGTGGCAGCCCTAGCAAACTAATGCACCTGTGGTTGTACAGTAAGCAGCTGCCCATTCACTCTTGGCGGAGCCAATTCTCCCGAATGTCCTGCACAGAGGTAATGCCTCAAGCTGCTGGCCATACAATATTTTCAAAATAAAGAGGAGATATAATCAATAGGCTTAAATGCTGCTATGAATTCATTTGTGTCATCTATCAATAATACAGCCTTTGTGGCTGATCCATATCAAATTCATTCCAGCAAGTGATTTTCAATGATAGCAAAAGAAGCCACCCCTTCTATTCATTTTCAGAAGCATGTGTCAGCACTCCCTAAAACCTGTACTGATCTCATTCCAATTGCCGCCTCTTCTTTGAGGAAGCAGAAAAGGACCTGATAAAAGCCCAATTAAAGAGGCTTGCCATTGACTGGGGCACTTTTCCAGATAGAACTAAAAGCACCTGGTACATCTTCAGTCCATTAGGGTAAGCCACACCTGCCAGAGGCTCATCAGTAATTAAAAGTTACAAGACTCTGAATGTCCCCAGTGGGTCCTGTATAGGTGAGAGACACATACATGCTGACCGGAGAATTGCAGTGCATTATGATGCTCTTCACATTTGATTCCAGGCCCTGGTTGAGCTCCATGGTTGTTTATTGCCATTATTCTTTCTATCCACGACTGGTCCCCGTTCATCATATAAAGTAAATGCTTAGTAACATTTATTAATAGAATCAGTGGATGGTAAATAGAACCTAGGCCCTAGAGGTAAGTTCTGGCTTCACTCCTAAGCTTTACCTTTATCCCTTTTCAAGACCCCTTCATTGGGCATTAGCACTGTGACATTGATTCCATTGTCTTACAACATAAAGTTCTAGATATTCTGGTCAACATACTATTTCTCCTTGCCACAGGCTTGACTTAATGCTGTACCTCTTATCTCTTACTTGGCATCAAGTCATACCTCATTCCTCAAAATGTGCCAAAATCCACCTAGCTCAGTGGTCCATTTGACAGATATTAGGGACCAGTGTGTTCACTCAATTGTAAAAATAAGTTTTATACATTGCTCAAAATTTGGTGCACACATAAGCTGTAGCACGGATTGAGGACCACTAATTTGTTGGGATTCAGATTCATTTATTTCCCCTAAAGGAGCATTAGAACCCTTTCAAATCACGTTATCAATTAAGCACTCTAATTATTACCATATGTGTATCCAGATATTAGCATAGACACACACACTCAGCATCATTCTCTACACTAAAGCAGCAGCTATGGAGACTGGAGTTCAGGATTCACTGAAAGGGCAGCCCTCAAAGGGCAGCAGTGAATTAGCAGACGCATAACTCCGGCAACTTTTTCTGGTTATTCTGAGACGGCTATGATTAGTCAAAATGAATCTAGCTATTTCCTCTCCTGATCTAGAGAGCTAGAATCCTTATAATTTCCTCCTTTGACATGGTGAGTGATAGTGCCCTTCAACTGAAGAACAAAGAGTGACATAGATTTATGAGAAACTAGAGGTCAGGTTGTGTTAGCCTTTGAACACAACAAAGAGGACCCATCATCAGCGTAGGTATTTACTCTTGTTTATCCAGTGGTCAGGATGGGTTTTTACTCATCTAATTTATATATTCTCATTTGGTATCTTTTTAAATCACACTTTGGATCTGTAAGGCTTTAGCCTGAACCTGGAGGAGAGAGGGTAGGGTACGCTGTGACCTGGACTAAAGCTAATACAAGGTGATGGCCCACCTCATAGGCTTGGCCTTGGTTTTATCAGCATAATACTCTCACCTGAGAGAAGCTTTCATGAAAAGTAGAAAAACCATGGGTCTCAGAGTCAGACACACCTGGAGTGGAATCCCATTTTTGCTACTCCCAAGGTATGCCTCATTGAAAAACCTATTCAAACTCGGAGTAACTCATTTTTGTTTTCATTTAAACTGAGGCAAGTAATAGTACCTCCCTCCCACATTTGTGTGGGTGTGTGTATAGATCAGGAGACAGCATATGTTAGATAAGGTAATATATTGGAAAGTATCTGCCATGGTGCCTGGCACCAAATGGGGGTTCAAGTGCTAATCCATTTTTTTCTTTCTTTAAAACGAAACCAGGATGCTGGAAATGTTCTCTCTGACTCATACAGTCATGCTTGCAAAACACTGCCCCTTTAAATCAGAAACACTTGAACAAATAAAAATCCAATTTGAACAAATCTGTATGTTCTTTTTAAATCAATAAAAATAAACTTCACCTTTATGGGACCCTTAACTGCTCACCAACAATGACCCCATTGTTTTTAGCCACTGCATAATTGTTACAGTGTGATGTGGAATAGAGGTGGGTATTTTGCCAAAATACAAATGTTGTAAATGCTTTGAGTACCTGAATAATGCATATCCAGTTACTACCTAACTGCTAGAATCATGTCATTTTTAAGAGCAGGATTTGGAAAATAATCAGAAGATACAGACATTGATAGTGAATAAACCTCTTCCCAATTTGATGTATATTATGTATGTCCCCTTTTATCTGGATGTTATGCATTTTCTTTTTTAACAAAATAGAGATCACTTCATGGGTCGTAAGATATTGACACAGTTGTTTGTTGGGGGGAGGGGCTTGTTTATGTCTCTTTTGTCTATATTTAGGTAGAAGTGCTTTTTTGTGCTTTTTTGTAATTTGTCCTCTTAGCATAGTGCTGGCCACATAGGAAGTAAATTCCATTGATTAGAATTGAATGAGTCAGAACACAGAATTATGACCAAGAATAAAAGAGCAGAATGAGTCAGAGAGCAGTGAGAGGAGGCAGGGTTTGAATGGAGAAGTAGGAAGAAGAGAAAGGAGAAACTACCATGTGGAGAGAACTGCTCTGGAGGAGGCAACCACTTGGTGATGCAGGCCTACTAAAATCCAACAATCCCTGTCTGAAGAATTAGCGGGGGAAAAAAAAATCCTATTTTACCCTGTCGTATGAAAGTAAAGAGGGACCTAATTGTATTTGGATCCCCATATTAGCCTCTTCATCTCCTTCTGGCCATTGTTCAACTTATCAATGATGTCTCCTCTGACAGCTTACCGTCACCACCGACACCCCCTAGTCCATCCTTGCGTTCCCTATACCTTTCATTATTTTCATTTTTTTCTCCATAGAACTTATCCTCATCCAACATAGTCCATGCTAGATATTCCTCCTTTATAATGTTGGCTCTGTAATCACAGGATTTTTTTTCACTATTATTTGCCTAGCACATAAAACATCGTATGGCACCTAGCAGATGCTTAACATGTGTTGAGTAGTGAAAGGATAAACTAACGAATGGGCGAACGAACTGCAAGTCCACTGTGTCCCTGGTACTACGCTAAGTAGGTACTGCCAATAGACAATTAGGCGGGCTCCCTGACCTCAAAGCATTTATAAAGGCAGACAAGTAAAATGATAGTCTCCAAAATTTATGATTAGTGTCCTGGGCATTATGGTACAGGGAAGGGAGGATTTCTGTGGGAACATGGAGGTGAGACCTCTAACCATGGAGGATTTGGGAGGCTCAGGGAAGTCTTCTTCCAATGAGTGAAGTCTGAACTGGGGCCTGGAGAATGGGTAGAAGTTAGGTACTAAAGAAAGAAAAGCCTCTAATTCAGCAATTGATGTCTTGGGTATGAACAGCCAATTAACCTGAAGTATAAGTCCCACTGTTTTATGCAAACCCCTGACTCTTCAGGCTTTAATGAACGAGAAGAGACTGGCCATCAGAGCTGGGTAGAATGATAGTTTCTGAAGCTGAAAATTAAAAATGAAGCCCTAGATTAGACACTCAAAAAATTAAGTCATATGCCCAAAGGCGATGGGAAGAAATCAAAGAAGGTAATAGGAACTCCATTTCCTTTCTTAAAGAATACATTAGGAATGTTTATACTTAAATGAAGAGATTATCTAGTTTAGAAAAAGGAAACCTTACAATTTTTGATGTCTAAGACTATATAGATACTAGCTGTGTAAAAAAAAAATCATCTACTTTGAGTCTGTGGTATGCTGGAGTTGGCTCTTCTGACTCTCAAGAGCTAATTTTTTAATTTTCAGAAATCCTGTGAGCCAGGTTTTAAACATCAATTATTAAGTTATATAAATTTTCAATTAAATAAATTATTTTAAAACAAAAATAAGTACTCCAAGCTTATCGGTTTCTGTTTTACTGTGTTTCATTCTTAGTGCTGCTCTTGAGGATATTTATATCTATTATATCTCTGTGGAAACACTTTGGAAAGGAGTGCTGCTGTGCATCTCTTCCCCAGACCCTGAATTCAGTGATGGCATGTGGTTAGCAGAAGTCAGCCATTTTGGGAGTATTGACAGCATGGAAACTGGCAAATGCTAGAAAGCAGGTGTCCCCTAGCCCTGAGAGCTAGCCATGAAACATTTTCTTGCACACCACTGCTTTGAACCCAGAGACCTAATAGTTAGAGGGTCTGAGGACTGAGTTTGTCAGACTCAACTCAGTGTAGGTCTGTGTCATAACTGGTTACTCAATACTTCTTACATGCTTTTCTTATATTCTGGTAATTTCCTATATTAGATTCTTAAATGCTTCTCCCAGTCTCCCTTGCCACTGGCTATAGGTAATGACCTAAGAAGGGGGTGCTGCTTAGAATTTCTGTTGCCGGCAGTTTTGGTGGTGTGGTGGAGAGGCATGGAGTCAGAGGCATGGTGGAGCTGTTGCTAGGGTGCCTGTCTGGGTCCCCTAGGCTGTGAGAAATGTGCTGTCTCCCTATGCTCTGAGATGGGCAGATCACACCTTCAGGAAACTGACGGAGTGATCTGGCTCTAATTCAGGGCTAATCAACCTCAGAGCTGAGCCTTAGCCTGATTCTTCTGGTTGTGAGCTTCTGGAGAGCCTGTGATCTTCCTCTTTCTTTTCTTTTCTTTTTTTTTTTTTTTTTAAAGATTTTATTCATTTATTTTGACAGAGACACAGCGAGAGAGGGAACACAAGCAGGGGGAGTGGGAGAGGGAGAAGCAGGCTTCCCGCCGAGCAGGGACCCCGATGTGGGGCTTGATCCCAGGACCCTGGGACCATGACCTGAGCCGAAGGCAGACGCTTAACGACTGAGCCACCCAGGCACCCCTGTGATCTTCCTCTTTCATCAATTTTCTGCTTGAAGTAACTAGCTGGGCTCTAAGATTTAAAACAAAGAATCTAGATTAATGCAGCAGCTTATTTCTATTTTAGCACACCATAAATGGAACTACAACTGTTTAAATTTTGACATTATAGAACAAAAATACAATTATATTGCACAGATTAAAATCTTTCCTACCAATTTATATTTTTATAAAAACGTTGGAAAATATAGGAGTATTTATTACCCATTAGTCATCACAGCTAACACTTAATATTTGTATCTTTCTCTTTTTGTATGCAGTATGTGTTTTAATAAGAGCAAGCTCACACTGTTTATATTGCATTGCACCGTACTACAGTGGCAGCATTCGTTATATATATTTAATAAGCATTACCTGCATTTGTCTTTCTAATACAATACAAAATTGTATTCATTTCTGAATTTAGATATAGTTTATATGAGGGCTTTCTTTTGAATCTGTTTCTTCTGAAGCTTTAAGTTTTTGATTTTTGGAGAGACAGTCTGAACATGCTTGCCCAGAACAAGCATGGCCTTTGGAGTTCATTTATTTAATAAATGATTGACTATCTGCCAGGTGCAAGGCACTGTTGTTAATTGGTGGAGTAAGTACATAGAAAAAATCCTTGCCCTCAAGGGGTCTATATCTTAATGGTGGGGATGGGCGGTGTAGCTAAGGAGCAAGTTACAGAATATGGAGAAAAATAAAGTTGGGTAAGGAAGATGGGAAGCACCAGCAGAGGAGAAGAAAACAGGTAGAACAGATTTGATCAAGTTATATTTGAGATGTGTGATGGTTAATTTTATTTGTCAACTTGGGGAGGGTATTTTTAGATGAGATTGACATTTATACCAATGAACTTTGGGTAAAGCAGATTGCCCTCCATAATGTGAGTGGGCTTCATCCAGTCCATTGAAGGCCTGAAGGGCGTTGAAGGCCTGAAGAGCAGAAGGACGAAGAGGGAATTCTCCAGCAGACTGCCTTTAGACTTCATCTTCATCTGCACCATTGGCTTTCTTGGGTCTCTGCCTATTGGCCCACACTGCAGATTTGGACTCCCAGTCCCCATAATCATGTGAGCCAATTTCTTATAACAAGTGATTGGTTCTGTTTCTTTGGAGAAGTCTAATACAAAATGTTAAACAGTTATTTATGTAAGTCTAAAGTTAGGGAAAGACCCAATCTCTGGACATAAGAAATTGAGAATCATCAGCATATAATCTAAATTTAAAATCACTGGATTAAATAAAACCACTAAGGAAGTGAGGTAGATAGAGAAGTGAGGAAGCTAAAAGAAATAAGCTCTGGGATCCTCCAACATTAAGAGATCAGAGACAAAAGAAGAAACAGCAAAGGCTGAAGGAGGGTATAGGCAAGAGGAGAAAAACCATGTGAATGTGACACCTTGAAGCCAAGTGAAGAAGTGTTTCAATAAAGAGGTTATGATTACTGTATCTAATTCCATTAAGAAATTAGGTTCAATGAGGATTGAGAATTAGATGTAACAATATGGAGGTCTTGGATGACCATGATTAGGTCAACGTCGATGGAGAGGTTGGGACCATGGAAAACCTGATTTGAGTGAGTTTAGAGGAGAATGCTTAGACAGTTAAATATATGTGAATCTTTTATTGTTTTTATTATTTTTTAAATAAATGACTAATAACAGTTTTAGGTTTACAAAAACTTGCACAGAAAGTATAGAGAGTTCCTGTGCACTTCTGACTTCCCACACAATTTCTCCTATTATTAACATCTTGAATTGATATGGTACATTTATTAAAATTGATTAAAATATATATACATTATTATTAACTGAAGTCCATAGCTTACATTAGGGTCCACTCTTTGTATGTATGTTCCATGGATTTTGACAAATTATAATGTCATATATCCACCATTACAGTTAAATTTTTGAGTCACGGATCAACCATTTACTAGCTATGTGACCTTGAGCAAATTACTTCAAATTGAATTTCTGCCAACCTGTTATGGTTAAATAAGATGTACGAAAATGCCTGGCATATTTACCTGCATCAATTAAATATTCTCTTTTACTCTCTTTGGAATGGAAAGCAGGAGCTATAGCCAAATACTTAGTTTTATTAAAATGCAACATTGAAACCTTGTGATAACTGAAATGGTTCCAGCTTCATCTGAATTTTTCAGGACATAAATCCCCCCAAAAAACTGTTTTGCTACCACAATTGTTGGTATTTGGTCCAGGTGATTCCGTTGGTTCAGAGTTATAAAGAGGCCAAGTCATCAGCTAATCTCTATGTAGGTCAGCCAGTTCTCCAATAAGAAAAATGGTTACATTGCCACAGATACCACATCTCATCAACCCTAGCCATCCATCTTTCAGACTGAAAGAAGCCTCAGCCTAAGCATGCAGATATCCCAGTGCAATCTCATCACTTTTAGAAAAACAAAAAATGTTATCAAGCTCTCAAGTGGTAAAGCATATCTTTAGGTAAAAGCCATTTCCACTTTTTGGTAGAAGTTTAAACATTGCATGAGAAGTTAATTAGATAACCTTAAGGACCGTTTGGACTTGCCACTTTCACAAAATTTTAAAATAATTCACCATTAAAATAAGTGTGAGATTCTGGAGTCAGAGAACTGTATTTTTAAGGGGGAAAAATCAACTGTTGAAAGGAATTTTATTTGAAAACTTGAAGGAGTTTTGATGGACCTCATAAAGCAGAAGAAAGCTGAATATTTCTCTAGGCTCTACTAGAAGGAAATTTTGGTTTGGTTCTGGAAGGTTTAATGATCTTTTATTTCATGGAATCAAAATCTATTTTTATAAGATAACATTTGGGGAAAATAGCTTGTGGAATGATACAGCTAATGACTAGGCTGAGGTGAACTGGATTGGTTCAGTAAGGTTATAGAATATGGAAATGTTTTTTCCTTGCTTTTCTGAAAGATGTGTTAATTGTAACCTATCCTCTTAAATTTTGAGTGGAAGTTCAATAGTACTTATTAGGTCTCAGATCGACAGTAAATCCTGGCATGGAGTTGAAGTTAACTAAGAGGAGTGAGCATGCTAGTACAGATGGCCATAAGAGCTCAGAACAGGGCACAATCCACCTACCAGGAATAAATTAAGTCAGCAGCAGTTTTGGTAGCAGCCCAGGATTGGACAAGGGAGGATTAGACAGGCTTCACAGCAATACAGAGTTTCAGATAAAGACTAGACAAGATTTAGGTTCAAACCAGATCAGGGCAATGGAGTCAGGAAATGTGAGGCCAAAGAGAACTCAAAGGTGAGACAAGATCTTCTGGCTGAGCCAGGTTGTTTCATTTTGATTGGTTGTCCAGGTTTCCAGGGTAGAGCCATCTGCCAGGTAACTCTTCGTGGCCCTTACATAATTAAATTTCCATTTACTCAATAATTCATGTAACATCTTCATGAGTTTTGGTATATTCAAGTACCATTACATGATTAACTACTTAATGTATTTTCTTAAATAGATTGACTTTTTAAGAACTTTATATGTTTTAAAGGGAAACTTTTTATCACTAGTTTAAATGGAAAACATTAGCTACTTAATGTATTTTCTTAAATAGATTGACTTTTTCAGGACTTTATATAAATATGTTTTAAAGGGGAACTTTTTATCACTAGTTTAAATGGAAAACATTTTACTAGAAAAAAGGTGACTATACACATAAATATAATGGAAACAGCAGTGTTAATTAAATTGTAACTATTCTTACCTGCACTTTTGCCAGACTCTGATACTGATATCCACTTCCTCTTTATGAAATGGGAGGTTACCTTAGTGTTGGATCGCTGATGAACTAGTACCAAATCAAGTCTCCCTCCAATTAGAGGAACTGAAGGAAAACAGAAAAAGACAGGATAACTTTTTTCAACATGTGATTCAATGTTATTTTTTGCCCCATTGAGGTGTAATGTGAAACCTTATTTACCACCCCAAATAAGCTCATTTATTATATCATCTGGTATCTATTAAATGTTAATTCTTTTCCAATCAAAATCATTCTAAATGTCACATTTGGGGAAATACTATTCTGGAATTAAATTTCCAAAATCCAAGAGCAATTTTCCAAACCTTTGTGTGTATAGACTTCTGCTCTCTAAAAGCATTATTGCTGGTCCATGCTGAAATAAAAAATAAAGACAATATGTGAGTTTTTCTTCATGTTAAGTTCATTCAACTTATGGGTGTTATGAGATTACATCTTATTTTTTAATGGTAAGATGTTTCCTCATTAAGTCATAATGGGGGATGAATTTTTTCCAATTTTATATTTAAAACACATAAAAGCACATCCTTCCCTATGTTGAGAATTTTTGAATGATTGGTCAACACATAATTTTGGAATCCCCATATCTACACTTTTAACCTTGAAAGACAGCAGATTCTCACTTTATGCCCCTTTTGCTCTACCATCCTGGAAGGTGATTTCTATCTTCTGGTTCAAAGTGCCTCTATCACTCAGCCATCATGTTAAAGTGTCAGGTCAGAGAAAGAAGAAAAGATAAAAGTATAAAAACTGGTACCTCTGCCTGTTGATTCATGTCATTTTAAGCAGCTGTTCTGGTAGTCTACACCCACTTTGCTTGGATCTCATGGTCAGAAAGTAATCACATGGCTACAACTATGTATATAGTATGCTAGGAAATGTCTCTTGATTTGGTCTCCATACAAATAGAATTAGATTTCTTTTCCTAAGTGTAAAGAGGAAAATGGATATTAAGTGGCAACTGGTGTTTTTGCCACACCATCTTTCAATTCTAGCTCCAGTCCCATGGTTCTTTTCCTAAACACACAATCTCTTGTAGCTTCTGTCTCACCTAAAATAACACCTTATTGATCTTGATCACATTCTACCTTGCATGTTTTCTTGTCTTTTCTATCCAAGTGTACTCTTTGAGTGCAGGAGTTATTTTTATACCTCTTTCGAACTACATATAGTGTCTAGCACAGCTATATCTTGCATATAGTTGATGCTTAATAAGTTTTTGTCAATTATTTAATTAATGCGTCAATAATTAGTAAAGAGGTATAATGTAGAGCTAGGAGGATATCAAGGTAAACTTCAACTCTCCCTGTACCACTGCACCAGTCTTTTTTCCAAAGTTGACCCAGTTTGTACTTCTCAAATCATCTGGTAGTCCATCTTTTCTATTTATGCCATTGGTAGCTTTTGCCAGTACTACTTTTCCTCATGTGAACTTCCTTTCAAACTTCATTTTGTGTGCTTCATGACCAAGAGAAAACTTCTCAGGAGTGTAGATGGTTCTCTGTGAATCAGGAATTGGTAGCTATCCAGCTTCCCTGGGCAGAAATCCACACTACAAACTGTGACTGTCCAAATTGGCAAGAATTCTCTGGATTCAGCAGAAAGGACACTACCTGGACAGACAACAGAATTTGCAATCCAAATTGCCTCTTCTGGCTTGAGCAACTCCCTAAAACTTCATTGACAGTCTGGATTAGCTCTGTGTATCCTTCTAACACTAGACACTTAATATCCTGGGCTCTCCAATCTAAGAAGAATTAGCCTGGATCCTTCTCCTAGGCCTATATTTTAAAAAGACTTAATTCCAAGATTAAGAAGAGGGCCTTTGTTTCTCAGTTACCTACAAGTATAGCATTACAGCCTAAGAAGAGAAGAACAGGGTTGAGATTATTTTTAATAGCTGTATCATTGATTTCTGACCCCAGCGTATTTTCTTTAGAAGTTTCAGCTATCTATTAGAAGTTCTGGAAAGGGTATTTACTCAGTTGCCTGTACGTTTTATTCCATGACTTTATTTCTGGGCCTTCACAGATCTTGACAAACTCCTTTGTTCTGCTATTCCTTCCAAGTAACAAAGGCTAACCAAGTTTAAGCATTTAGAGGTAAAGATTCCCTCAAAGACAAGAATTTACCAATACTAATTTGTATAGACACACACACACACACACACACACACACACACACACACATGCCTGCGTGCACACACACACACTGCTTCACTATTTAGTCTGACGTTAATCTTTAATATATATAAATCCATGATGATAAGACAGGAAAGTGGGTGGGGCAGCTTGGAAACATAGCCATTGTGATGGGAGCAGAGAAATCACCCGAGAGATTTTGTAAACTGTGCTGTCCTAACTGTCTGAACTAAGATTAGGGCATTTGAAATGTAAGGAGATAATTTTCACTAATTTGGACCATAGAAGGAGGGCATGCAAAGTAAATTTCAAATAAACCTCTTCTTAACATCTTTAGGCTTTGGTTTCTTCAGCTTTAAAATGAGAGAATTGGACCAGGATATCCCAGAGGCTTGTTTCAGTTCCATGTTTTATGGTTCTGCAGAATCAGCTGATTAGAATGAAGATGGCAGATCTACTTCATGCCAAGTTTGATGAAATTTCTGACACCTTTAGTAAGGTTTTCCTATCTGAACCAACACAATCACATTGAACACTGATTACATTATGCTTTCTACCCCTCCCCATTTCCTCATAAATATGGGTTGTTGCAAACAGTTTTCCTAAGGTTTAGACTGTGGTTTGGTTGAATTCTTACTGACTCATTTGGATGCTGTATCATTATCTAATTTTGTTCATTGCTCACTTAATCAGGTGCTCCCATGGAAAGGCAGTCTCCAGAATGCAAAAAGCAAATTGTTAGGGCAAGAAATGGAAAACAGGTGCACTGTGCTCAGCACTGCTAACTTAATATAGCAAAAGACTATAATCAGGTTTCTGGGGGGCACCCAGCCCTACCTATCATAACCTGGGTAAAGTTATTGCTTCTCCCTCATAACTTAATCACTTGCCTTCGTTCTCAATATATATGAAACAATAACAACATCAATACCATCTCTCCTTCGGGCTATTATAACGCCCATAGCTTGCCTTTTCTGTTTGCTTCAGACTTCTGTGAAAATAGGGCACAAATTACTTTCTTAATGCCTCTCCTTCTTTCACAAGAAAGGTGTGACTTTCTTTTTAATTAAAACAGATAAGCAGTCTTGGGGTGCCTGGGTGGCTCAGTCGTTAAGTGTCTGCCTTCAGCTCAGGTCATGATCCCAGGGTCCTGGGATCGAGCCCCGCATCAGGCTCCCTGCTCCGCAGGAAGCCTGCTTCTCCCTCTCCCACTCCCCCTGCTTGTGTTCCCTCTCTCGCTGTGTCTCTCTCTGTCAAATAAATAAAATCTTTAAAAACAAAACAAAACAAAAACAGATAAGCAGTTTTAAATGGCTTCACTTCATCTATTTTTGCTTATTTTCCCCACTGATCTCAAACTATCCCTGAAAGAAGTATATTTCCTTTTAAACAGTGAATAGATATTCACAATGTCATCTCATAGACACTTAACTATCTGAAAATTCAGTGAACAAATATTTATCAAGCACTTAACTATGTGCTAAGCACCAGGGATGCTAAAATAAGGCGTGTTCTCATAAAGAGTTCAATGTCTAGGGGGACTGGTAGACACATAAGCTGACAAATACACATGGCATGTGCTATGTCAGAGGTAAGCACAGATGTAGGGAGTAAGTAGGAGAGAAGCACCTAAGTCTGGTAGGGCAGTAGGACGGGGTTAAAAAAAGTTTCTCAGGGGAGGAAATGCCAGCAGTGTATTTTGAAGTATTCATGTGAGTGGAGGAATTGCAAATGGCTGAATATCACTGGAAAATGAAGTGGGAGTGGGGTGAGGGGGAATGGCAGGAACTGCCAATGACAAGGTAGACTGGGCCGTGACATGGAGACCCCAGTAAGCTATACTGTGGAGCTTGGATTTTATTCTAAGGACCCTAGACGCTGGAAAATTAAAGACTTTATAACAAGAGAATCCCATGATCAAATTCACATTTTAGTAGTATCACACTGCATGCAAGGTAAAGTCCAGAACCAAGAGCAGAGCTAGGCACATGGTAGGCTCCCAGGAAGTTTTGTTGAATGAATGAATTGTGTTCAGATGAGAATGGATAAGATACAGGCAAGTCGAGGCAGAGAGTCCTGGTGAGAGACTGTTGTAAAAATTATTTTTTTAAAAGATTTTTTAATTTATTCATTTGACAGAGAGAGCGAGAGAGAGAGTGAAAGAGAGAGAGAGAAAGCAGGGGTGGTGGGAGAGGGAGAAGCAGGCTCCCCCCTGAGCAGGGAGCCTGATGCAGGGCTAGATCCCAGGATCCTGGGATCATGACCTGAGCGGCAGGCAGACGCTTAACCACCTGATCCACCCAGGTGCCGCTGTAATAATGATTTAAAATAATAATGCTAAGGGTGGGGAGAAAAGAATGTATTTGAAAACAATTAAGGTAGTATAATTGGAAAGAACTTGGTGATCTTTTATATAGGGGGGCAAAAGGGAAATAAGAAATGTAAGACAGCTACCAAGTTCATGACTTAAAAAGAACTGGGTAGAGGACCCTGTGACATTCACTTAGGTAGAAAACACAGAAGGAGGAACAAGTGATGGAGGAGAGGGTGGACATGAATCATCCAAGTTTGGACAAACTGAATTTGAGATCTAGAAAGACAAGTTGAAATATTCCATTGGATGTTTAAATCAGGAACTCAGGAGATAAATGTAAGTGGAAGGATATAGATTTGAGAGTTATCTGTGAATAAGTAATAATTAAAGATCAGTCATAGAGCCTAAGTAGAATAACATGAGGGCCTGAGATAAAGTTAGGCTGAAGATGGAAACCTATGAATGCCATCCACTTTGATGCGCTTTGCTACTTCCCTGGTAGTTATGAATTACTTGTGTTCTCCAGTCCACTGAGTTTTCTAAAACATACTGGTGAAAATTTGGGTTTCTGCATTTTCTTTAAGACATAAAATCTCAACTCCTTTAGGACTTCATACTGGTACTCATTCCACTAATCTGGAATCATTTTTGTCTCTGTCATCTTGAATTTCTCCAAGGGCCCCATATCACACTTCACTTGTGACACCAAAATTTGAATAGTTCTTCCAAATATTGGAATATTGACATTGAAAAGTAGACATTATTAAAAGTAAAAAGAAGATTCAAATCCAATTCAATATACTATGCTTCAGGTTTTTGTTTTTGTTTTTAAAGTTTTTATTTATTTGAGAGAGAGAACAAGCTGGGGGGGGGAGGCAGAGGGAGAGGGAAAGGCAGACTCCCCACTGAGTAGAGAGCCCAACATGGGGCTCCATCCCAGGACCCTGAGATCCTGACCTGAGCTGAAGGCAGACCCTTAATGGACTGAGCCATCCAGGCGCCCCTATACTTCAGTTTTCTTTAGCCTAGTATTTTTGTTTACATCATTCCATTGCTGAATCATATTTAGCCTGTTTTGAAGATAGCATTTTAATCTACTCCATCAGGCTTGGGAAGTAAAACCTTGTTTTCCCATGGCACCTAAGCCAACCTATCTGATACCAGTTTTTTGCTAAGAATTTGAAAAGTAAAGAAATTAGAAGATCAAGATAATAAAATTCAAAGAATAAAATTATTTGACTTTTTTAAGATAAAAGCTCATAATTGGGAAAGTTTTAAAAAAATGAGTGTGAAGGCGACAGGGACATTTGAAGATATTGAGAAGTTGTAAAAGTGGAAGTAGCTTCCTTCAATCCACTAGCTGAAGAATGTTGAGAGAGCGATTGTAATCACCTGTAGTCCACTCTCTGCTACCCCCCAGTTCTTCCTCAAGGACCCTGTTCAAAGCTTCAGTTCCCTTTCTCTTCCCTCCTTTTCCTTTCCCATTCTCCTTTCCCTTTCTTTCTCCCTTCCATCTTTCACCTCTCCACATTCATCCTTCTTCTTCCTTCTCTTCTTTCTCTTCTTCCTCATAACTGAGGTCTGCAGCAAGGAATTCAGAAAACTTGCCAGTCTTCACACAAGTATAAGGTATAAATAAAGGTAAGAGTAAATGTGGAATAGAGTAACTGGGAAGCATGCCAAATTCATTCCACCATTCAATACGGTTTAAGTCACTTCAGGAATAATTTATAAAGCACCTCCTACATGCAAGGCATCATAGTTAGCACTGAACACACAAAGATGGAATTCAACATGTCATTGTATTAAAGGATATTCCAGTGTATTCAGAAATTCATTGACTACTTTCCTTTCGCTGAAGAGAATTGTCATCTTTTTCATTTTTCATCTACTGTTTACTGAAGAATTTATGTAGAAGCATTTGAAGACTAAATAACTAAGATCTGGCAAGGATGATTGTTGGTTGTTTTGTTGCCTGGGACAATAAGTGTTTATCAGAGGAGTTCTTTATGTGTATTTTTAAAGTTCTTTATGTGTATATTTTAAGACTCTAGCATTATACCATTATTTAATTTCATCCACTTGGAATCAAAAACAAAAAGATAAAACTAAGTCCAAGACTTTCCTTCTTGTCTTTATTGTAAGAAAAATATAGCAAAGTCCCTAAACTGAAAGCTCCAGGCTGGTTTTGTTGTGCATGGATACCTTTTCACTGCACCAGAGGAGTGAGGTGATGATGCTGGTGGTTTTTTTCCCTCAGCCCTCCATTCTTTCCTTCCCTCTTTCCATTTCTTTCTTAAGCATCTTTGACTCTCTACTACAGGCTAGGCACTACAATATATTCTGCTCTTTCTAAGGCCATTTTAAGGGCCACTAGTGGCTTTCAAAGGTATAAAGCATGTGAATTATGTAACTTACACAGTGTCTTTCAGCTCCCACATACAGTTTTTAAATTTAATAATTCTTTAATCAAATTTAAACATGGACTCTATTTAAGGAGTCAAAGATTATAAGACATAAAAAATTATATTGTTTTTCCTCCCCATTTCCTGCTCTGCAGAGGCAAATTCTGTCAGAACTTTTAACTGTTTCTTTTGAGATACACCTCTATATTTTTAATATGCCTAAATTGCTGCTACTTTTTTTTTTTTTTCAGTTTTAGGCATTATCTATCGATGGAACACGTTGGAAGATAAGTCTGCAGCCCCGTATTATCACTGTTCTCCACCCTCCTTTGTAGTTCTGGGATGGGCCATGGTATGATCCTTACCAGTAGAGACTGAGGAAAAGTCTACTGGGAAGTGCTGCCTCACGTTCTCCCAGCCCACCTTCTCACCCTGGCCATCTCTGTAACGAGCAGATGTGCATCCAAGTGTAGCTCATAGCACTTTTTCTCCCTGAGTTTCTTGCTTTCTGCCTTGGACCATCTCTGTACATCCCTGTGGGACACTTTGGGACTAGGCTCAGCCATATTCATGTATTCATACAACTGGAAGTGCAACAGAGTTCAGCCTTTGTCTAATGGGGGACAGGAGCTGGTAGACAAATGTTCCCTTCTTTATCTTGGACTGAAAACCCTGAAGGGCAGTCTACATGGTTCTTCAGAGGACTTCAGGGGGACCGAGCCACAACTGCTTATGGTGGTAGGAAGCTTAATAATGCTCCTTTGCATTGACTTGACTTCTTACTTGTTCCACTTATCCCAGTCCCTCTCCCCAAAATAACTAGCTCCATGCAGGCTCTTATTCTAGACTCTGGTTTTTTTCTGGGGGCAGGGATGGACTCAGACTCTACAGAGGCTTTGAGGAAGGATATTTCTCCCTGGTTAAAGAAAGAGATGGACAAGGAGAAAGGTCTGCCTTTTCTTTTCAGACATTGTGTTGAGGATATGATGCTTGCAGCTATGAAAAGAGAGGCCAGAGAATCACAAAAGAGGGAATTCATGAAGAATCCTGCAAAGGAGGAGGCTCGATATTGTTAAGCTGCCTAATTAACCAATTCTAGAACTGCCTTCTTTTGGATTTCTTGTTATGTGAAATAATAGTGCTTTTAAAATAATGCTATCTAGGAATTTCTTAATTGCGACTGAAACTGTAATGACCCACATTGTGATCTGTCTTGGCTTCATGCCCTGTGGGGACTGAAAACAACATCGTCATGTTCTAATTTTTGCACATGCTGTTCCTTCTCCCTGGAATGGCTTCCTGTTTCTTTTCTTCCTGTTCTCTCTCTCCTCAGCTAATTCTCATTCTTCCAAGTTTCAACTCAAGCTCCACATTTAGTTTGGATTAAATGATCCTCCTCCATTAGTTTGCCTAATGTTCTCTGCATACATCCCATCAGAATACCTAAAACACTCATAATCTGCTACTTGTCTTTCTGTGTCCTCTATAGATTGTAGTATTCCTCAAGACAGGAACTCCATTTTCAAGGCTTAGCACACTGCCTAATATAACTAAACATTATATATTTACTGAATGATTGGGTGTGGTTGGTGGGGGGAATGGTGGCAGAGTGGTGAGATGGACAAACCACATTTTGGACATTTATGCTCGCACTCCTGTTTCACAGAGAAACAAAACAGGTTACCTATAGATAGTAAATAACTCCTATTGTATCAAATTGCTAAGGAATTCTGTAAAGCAAGTAGACAAGATTGGATGATCTTTGATTCCTTCCAAAACAATACAAAATTTATATTATTTTTAAGTTTTTATTTTATTTTATTTTTCTTATACCACATACCAGCAAGGCAAGTTCTGGGGTCAAGTTCTTTACCACATACTGGCAAGGCAAGTTCTGGAATCAAGGTGTCTTGACTTTTATTGAGTCTTTTTTTCAAATTTTTCTTTTTTCACCTAGTTCAGTTGATACATAAAAACTTATCATTATTGAAGTTGGCCCAAGACAACAGTGAGCAGAATCATAGGCAAATAACAGAGTGTTACAAATAAAATAGTGTGCTATTAAGCTCTTATTTTTCAGATTCAGACTTACTCTTCTATACTCTGCTCTTTGATGCTGTGGCTGGGACCATGCTCACCCTATTGTTGCTTTGCCAGCTGGCTCCCCTGAGGCTCTGCCAATAGAGAACTCTAGAGGGAGACTGGAAGGCAGGAGTAGGGAAAGGAAAGGGTCATGCTTCTTCCTGTTGGCTTCCTGTTCATCTCGCTGTCACATGGGCATGGTTCTTTGTCCCAGCCACAGTGACTAGGTCTAGGAGCAGTTTGTTCCCTACTCCCATACTCAACCTTCTCCCTCACAAATGCCTATACCAGCTGAGTCCTAACTCCACACGGATCCCTTGGAGCACCCGAGTCATTAGCCACCAGCTGGGCAGTGTCTCTCCCTCAGAATGCTGGTTTCAGCTCTGTGGGGCCACCCGCCAAACTTCTTCGTTCTGAGAACCTGTTACCCTTTGTTACCCCAGCCCTATGGGTGGTAGCTGCATTCTGCTGTCATTGCTTCCATGGTATCTCAGTGTTCTCTTTTGCCTTGTTCTATCCCTCCAAAACCTGTTTAAGTAAATCCCTATATTAAATTCTACTAAAATAACTGGCATGGTTTCTATTTTATTAACCAGACCCATGGTATGAGACAAGTGAATTTACTACAAAACATATATACATATTTGTTTGTCTAGATTTAATTCTATAATAGAAAGTAAATGTCTTAATTAACATCTGTAGACATTTTTTTCTTTATGTTCAATCATTATGAGCTCCTGGAAAGCAGAGATGATCTTATTAATTTGTGTATTTCCTGACCTAGTGCAGTGCCTGAGCCATAATAGATAGGTTGTTGAATGACTGAATTAATGAAAGAGAATCTGGTTAAATGCTGCCAATACAAAAGAAGGACTAACACCTGAAGCCATGACTACCTCAGCAGGAATTTTGCCTTAACTGTTGAAAGGAGAGGATCATCTCTGAGGGAAAGGAACTGTGGCATTGTCTGACATAACTCTTTGAATTTTATATCAATTTGGAAAACAGGTTTATTTATGACCTAAAGAAGCTACACGTGGAGACAAATGTCTGGCCACAGGGAACTGGAATGTGCCAAGATCATAAAAGTCATAACCATTCACTGTGTCCCTGTTGTGTGCCTACAGGGTACTAACCATTTTGCATATATTATCTGCATGTAATCCCCCACTAAAAATTATTGGTTAGTCATATACTACTCATTTTATTTATTTTTTTAAAGTTTTTTTCTTCATTTATGTAATCTCTATGCCCAATGTGGGGCTCAAATTCACAACCCTGAGACCAAGTGTCACATGCTCTTCCAATTGCGCCCCTTATACTACTCATTTTATAAATTAAGAAACAGACTCCTGTGGTCTAGGTAAAATCCCCAGGATTACATAGCTACTTAATAGGTAACCTATGATATAAAACAGGTTTTTTTTTTTTTTTTTTTACTCCAAAGACCATCTTCTTTTACCTTGTCTTCCCAGTACCTAAGATTTGGGCTTGATAAATGGAGATAGAGACAGGCCGTTTAGTGTCTTCATATCAAAGGCAATGTGCTCTAATAAGCTCTTGAACTTATTGTTGGCTAGTATGAGTGATAACAGTTTGACAACAACTTGAAGTTTGAAGTTTTTTTCTGTAGAAATAAAAGCCTGTGGAAGGAACTAGTACTTTTCTTATACTCTCCTAACGACTATTAGACATAACTTAATCTACTCCTGACCTAGTGATAGGCTTTGGATAGATTGTTCACTTGAATCCGAGTCTAATTCCCTATTGAAATTTGAGATTTAGCTTTGATTATTTTGGTGTCAAAGGTCATTGGGGCTGTTTCTTTTAGGGGCAGTAGTTGTACCTTCTCTGTTTTTCTAAGATTATGAACTCTTTGGAGCATTAGAGAGTTACCTCTATTGGCCATTAGTCTTTTTGTTCAATCCCTGATCTTGGTTGTTTGTTTTTCCAGTTTTCTCTCTCTTCTGTCCAAAGGCCAGTTCACTTTGTGAGATGAGTCAGGCACAACCACTGATTTTGTCTGCACTAATCCCCAATCTGACCAACACTAGGGGGGTTTCCCAATATGTATTTCTGCTGAAATCATGTCTTATCCTTCCTCATCCTTTAGCAGAGCAGAACAACAGTGTCTCTCTCTCTCTCTCTTTTTAAGATTTTATATATTTATTTGACACAGAGAGAGCCAGAGAGCAAGCACAAGCAGGGGGAATGGCAGGCAGGGGAGAAGCAGGCTCCTGCTGAGCAGGGAGCCCGATGTGGGGCTCGATCCCAGGACTCTGGGATCATGACCTGAGCCAAAGGCAGACGTTTAACCCACCGAGCCACCCAGGCACCCCGTTGTTTTTTTTTTTTTAACCAGGATATGTATAATTGATTCCCCAAAAATAGAAGGGCCATTAACCTACCAGATTGTTGTTACCAGCAGCTGGTTTCACATTTATATCGCTTCAGATCAAGGACCGTTTATGTCTTATACAGAATATTTTAAATAAGAAAATTAAGCAGTTTTTGAAGTAAGATTTCCACAGACAGAAGAGAAGTAATGCAGGTGGGGAAATATATGTTGAGCATGGACCAAGAGCTGGTTTCAGTGAGTTGACATTAGAGGGATTCTAGGAAGCCAAAGGAAACTGCAGCCCCTCCCCCAGGAATTCCTTGGAGGTGGTATTGGAAAGAGAAATGGGTGGGGGCTCAAGGCAAGCCTTGAGCCAAGCTATTTACCTCCCAATTTTTCTTAGGACTAGCCCTGTCAATAATCTGTCTTTCATAGTACAGTGCTAAGCATATAAAGGTTTACTGGTTTTAAAAATGCAGAGAAAAAGCTACATGGCATTCACGCATGTAGTCTTTCCTACAGCTGGGGTAGGAAAAGGGGTACTACTGATTTGTAGAAAAATTTCAAAGTGCAAAAAAAGATGAAAGACAAGAATTGCTGCAAAGATTAAAATAACCCAACTTGAAGAAGATCCCATGATCCAGTCGCCAGTTATTTTGATTTGGTGCATATTCACTTCTTAATTGGTATAGCTATTTTTCAAATCAGTTCACTCTTGTGAAGATGTGGGGGCATAACACCAATTTTATAGTTTAGCTCAAAGCTAACTGAATTTGACTTAGAGACATATTTATGAATGTCTACCCAAGAAACTGAAGAATACATTTAAGAAATTGTGTTGAAGGGGGCGCCTGGGTAGCTCAGTCGGTTAAACGTCTGCCTTTGGCCCAGGTCATGATCCCAGGGGCCTGGGATCGAGCACCGTGTTGGGCTCCCTGCTCAGTGGGGAGCCTGCTTCTCCCTCTCCCTCTGCCTGCTGTTCCCCTTGCTTGTGCACGTTCTCTGTCAAATAAATAAAATCTTAAAAAAAAAAAGTATTGAAGGGATATAGGGTTGAGGCAGGAAAGTAACATTTACTGAGCATATACTATGTATCAGACATTGTACTAGTTGAAAATAAAAGCTATAGGTTTGAGGTAATAGTAGATTCACATGCAGTTATAAGACAAAATGCAGAGAGAACCTATGTATATTTTACCTAGTTTCTTCCCCTCAGTGCTAACATCTTATAAAGCTACAGTATAATAGGGAGCACTTGTTTCCTCTAGAAATCCAATTCTATCATTTGAAATAGTAAAATCTGGAGGGAGAACTTGAAATAATACTGACCTCAACCTGGTAAAATAAATCAAAGGAAAAATTGAATTAGTTTTAGATTTACATTTTCACTACTCACCCAAAAGCAAAAGTTATCCTTAGAAAAGAATGTAAAAAATTAACATTGGTAATAAACATGAGTGATTAGCCAGAGAGATCCTAAAGAAGGAAGAGAATTTAAAAAGAGTTAAAAAATTATCTCACCAGCTAGACCCCAAGACCTGACCTTTACTGCCCACGTGCTTGTACTGCACCTGCTTATACTCACTGATCTTTGTCCCACATTTTTCCTCCATTTCTTCTTTCCAGCTTACCTTTTTAACTCAGGCAAATGGAAAGCGAAACTGCCCCTTGAGTAATAGCAACTGCCCAACAAGACCTCCATGCAGCCCAGACCACCCAGACCAGTTTGAGCTTAACCCCCAGCTCAGGCCTGCACAGATGGACCATGGAGTGACCTCTAGAATGACTGACATTTACCTTTACCTCATTATAATACTAAAATCTCCACCCAAGGAGGAGCATAAGCCTCATTTACATAACATGCAATGTGTGTATAGCTACGTTTCATTAAGGAACATGACCCACCCTATGCCCACCTCTATATCCAATGACAAGGCCTCCCTATCTAAAGATTCATCTAACCCTAAATAAAAAGAATCCTGACACCCTTGGGGAGTCAGGGCTTGGAAAGCCATTTCAGATCTCCTTATTTGCTGCAAATAAAGTTTCGTTTGGGTGACAACTCCACCTGGTATAGTTTCTGACTCCTCAAGGAGCCAACTCACATTGGTCCTGTTATAGTTAGAGGGTTTAGTTCCTAGTAGTTATTAAGAGATGATAAATCAATAATAATAAAAAACAGTTTTGGTATCAGTGAAGAATAACAAAATAGGTCAGTAGATTAGAATATAAGGTACAGAAATAAAGCCAAATAGTTTTATGTGGTTTTAGTTTATTATAAAAGAGGAACCTAGAATTATTGTAGAAGAGAGGAATATTCAGAAATGATGAGGATAATTTGGTGAGAAAAAGCTGAAATCCTACCTCACTACTTACATCAAAATAAATTGCAGATGAAACCCCAATTTTAAAGGGAAAAAAGCTGAAGATATTAGGTAAGGACCAATTCTGAAAATATTATTAGAGCTGAGAAGAACTTTGTAATCATGACACAAAACCCAGAAGCTATATTGGAAAAAACAGATGAGTTTGACTACATGCAAATTAAAACTATTGAATGGGGGGGGAAATGCCATTAAAAATTTAAAAGTCAAACAACAAACAGGGACAAATACTTGCAACGTTTATGGAAACGAGTTCATTTCTGTTACAAAACATTCCAACAAATCAGTAAGAAAAAGATCAACAACTTGGTAGAAAAAGGGCAAAGAACACAAAGAGGAAGTTCATAGATAAATCCAAATGGTGCGTTGAAAATATAAAATAATTCTGACCCACTATTCATAATTAGGAAGTTGCAAATTAAAATGTTAGTGAAGTACCATTTTTCTTCTATCAGATTGGCACAGATTAAAAGTTAGATACTGAACAGTAATAGAGGGTGGAGAAAAACAGGCACTCAGTCCTGCCTGAAGACACATGTTTAAAGATGCTAATTGCTGCATTGTTTTTAATAACAAAGCAAAGCAAAAACAGATGTAACATAAATGTGCCTTATTAGAGAAGTCTCAGTTGGGTAGAAGTGGCTAGTCCTTTTTACCATAGTCTGGCTCAGTCACTGAGGGAACCACTATTGGCTCAAGAGCTGAGGCCCACCTTAAAGCTAGAGGTTATTAGCTTATCAAGTCTTGCAACTGGGCAAGGAGTTCTTTCTTGAAAGGGGATCTGAGGGATCCTGAAGAGTAAGCGAATGAGATTCCATTTGCATATAAAGGCCATTCATATATATGCATTTATATAGTAGTCCGCCCTTACCTGTGGGGGATAATTCCAAGACCCCCCCAGTAGATCATTGAAACCTGCAGATAGTACCGAATCCTTTATATAATGCTTTTTTTCTACACATACACACCTATGATAAAGTTTAATTTATGAATTAGGCACAGTAAGAGATTAATAACAATGAACTAATAAAAGAATAATTATAACAATACACTGTAATAAAAGTTATGTGAATCTCTCCCTCTTTCTCCAGATATCTTACCATACTCACCCTTCTTGTGATGTGAGATGATAAAATGCCTACATGATGAGATGAAGTGAGGTGAACGATGTCAGCCTTGTGATGCAGTGTTAGGCTACTACCGACATTTTGATGATTCCTCAGGAGGAGGATCGTTGCTTCTAGACCAGGATGGACCTAGGATAACTGAAAGCTCAGAAAGTAAAACCATGGTTGGTGGGGGGGACGGACTACTGTATGTACATAGATAGAAAATATTTATAAAACTACAGAAGAAAATGGTTAACAGTATTGGATTAAGTGGTAGTTTGAAGAGAATATTGCTTTTTTAATATCCTACTATGCTATACAAATGTTTTAGCAAATACACATATTGCTTTTATAACTATTATCAAAAGCTCTTGATGAATTTAGAAATAGCATCAACTTTTTCTGAGCCCCTCCTCAGGGGCCATGTTCAACATGCTCACAAATCCTTAGCCTTTCATTTGCTCACAGGCCTTCCTAGATACTCCTGCCTAAGGTACTTTCTCTTTCTTATCTCAATCATTTTCTGTATCTGGTTTTATTTTTCCTTAGCAGTACTCCGAACACCAGCTCAGTGTCCTACAATTCAACTTAATTCTGACACTATCTACCTGGAGATGGCATCAGATCCCACATGTTAAGGGTTCAATGCCACACAAGACTGTCCCGCACCCCCACTTTCCATGCCAGTTGCAAGAGCCCATGTTGTTACCTGTGCTCCCAGCCAACTGGTTACAGGTTGGAGGTTCCCATGACCACATCCTCAAGTTCCAGTAATTTACTAGAGTGACTTACACAACTCAGAAAAACATTTTACTTGCTGGATCACTGGTTTATTATAAAAAGATATAACTCAGGAATGGCCAGACGTTAGAGATGCATAGGGCAAGGCAGGGGAAAAGGGCCCAGAGCTTCCATTCTGTCTCAGAGCGGACCACTTTCCCTAACTCTCCATGTGTTCACCAAAGCTCTCCAAACCCTGTCCTTTTGGGGTTTTATGGAGACTTGATGAAATTGGCAGGATTGATTAAATCATTGGCCATTGGTGATTGATTCAACCTCCAACCCCTCTCCCTACTCCCTAGAGGTCAGGGAGTAGAACTAAAAGTTCCAATTTTCCAACCATATGGTTGGCTCCACTGGCAAACAGTCCCCATCCTTAGGTACTTTTGTAAAGCCACCTCATTAACATAATGAAAGATACCTTTAGCACTCAACACTTAGGAAATTCCAAGGACTTTGGGGCACCATGAGCCAGCAACCTTGGAAGAAGACTATATATCTATATCTATATCTATATCTATATATATGAAACATATTTTGGTCATCTAGATGACCAAATATATATTTTTCTTACATGTCACAATATCACGATTTTATTCACAATTCTCATCTGAAATTCTTATTTGTTTACATGTTTATTCCCTGTTCCAACTCTAAGAGGGCAGGACTTAGTACCTATCTTGTTTACTGCTGTAGCCTCAATTTTCTAGTGAAGTGCCTGGTATATAGTAGGGCTCAATAAATATTTGTTGAATGATTGAATGAATTACAAGCAATGTTAAAAAGAACGAAGTCTACACATTGTGTCATTTCACCTGGAATATAAATTGGGTTTCTCCAACTTAAAACTTTCTATTCTTCCTTCAATACAGCATACAGTTAGTACCTGCTATATGGAAGAGCACTGAGCTGTGAAGAATAACAATATGTCTGTCTTGTCCTCATGAAACTTAAAATTTGTGGACAGAAACACAGGTCATTTCTGGTCAGCTAAGCACCCATTGGGGAATTCCTGAACCAGGAGAAACCACGCAGGGGTAAGGCCAAGAGAAGTGGTTCTTGTCTCATTAGTGGGTCGGGTGCAGAGGAGTTTCTGCTCCCACCTCACTGGAAGACAAGGGTTCTGGAAACCACCATCGTATCAAATCTCCTGGGATTGCCCCCATGTGGAGACGATTCTGATATGCTATCCCTCTTCTGCCAGTGTTTCTCACACATATGGTTTCTATGGTTCCCCTGAATCTCTGATGCCTGGGAGGGACCCCTGCCATCTATGCCAGCTGGCTTGTGGGCCCTGTTTTCTCACCTCTTTTCTGCCAACTCTTTCAGATTGCTGTGCCTGGTTCCCATTTTATCCAGCCTTTTCTCAGAGAGCATTTCCTGAACACAGTCATCTCAGAATGGGAAAAGAAATGTAATCAGGATACAACAGCTTTCCAATACTCGTTGGATTGTCTGCCTGGAAATTTCCACTATTAGAGACTCATTTTTTTAGAGTTAATACGTTAGCCTATTTTGGAATTCAAATGCCTTTGGGAATAAAGAGGGGCACATTAAAATATTAAAACAATAAAGAGGAAGAAAACAAAACTATTAAAACCTTAGTGTGAAAATGTGAAACAGGAATTTGGCATTTGGATTATGAGCTATCAGAAGTGAAAGGGAAAATGATTATTTTAAAAATTTTTATCCATCCTTCTTGTTTTTACAAAATGAGGACCCTGAGCCCAAGGAAAGCATGGTGGCTTGGCTAAGGCCACAACCAAGTTTCCTGGGCCTTTGCCTCCTTGGAATGGGAAGGATAGATCCTATGGAGTGTTAAGTGGAGATCCTTACACAGGCAGTCAGCAGGTTGAGACACTGGGCGCCTGGGTTAGTATCCTAAAGAATCGTGTTTCTGAAGGCCCTCTTCGGTTGTGTAGCAGTCCTGGGCTTTGTTCTGGTGATAGCAACATAGATTTCGCTCTTGCTTCGCTATGTGCATCAGGGCAAGCAACAACATCTTTAATTTGCAGTTTATTCACCTGCAAGAGACAGATGGTGATATTATCTGCTTCATGGAGTTGTTATAAAGATTAAATGAGCTAAAGTAGATAAAACACATAGCAAAGTTCTTGGCTCATAGTAGGTGCTTGATAAACACTGGCTATTAAGACCGAGTTATTAAAGAACTGGTTTACTACTGGACAGTGTTGTAAAGGGCTCTCCCAGTAACAGGAAGCTGCTCTAGCCAGTCATCTTCTCATCCCCACTGTCTCTCTGCCTCCCAGTTTTCACAACCTCAAAATGGAATAGATGATTCATCTCCCCTACCTTCCCCCAAAGAATATCTCATATCTTTTATACAACAGCTAATTTTAGATGGGACTGTGTGTCCTTAGGCATCTTCAAATCATACTGTTTGGGGAGAATATGAAGGGGTTAGGGAAGGTGGGAGAAGTAGCGGAAGTGATAGGGTTTGGTGATACGTACCCTTATCACCCACCTGTTCCCCCCTGTTTCCATTGGCTGAAAGGTAGCAGAGATTGGAATCTGAACGTTTGGAGAGTCACTATGTTCCCTGGAAACTCTACCCTGAGATTTGTTGGCTAGGGAAAGGAACAGTGTGTTTCCAGTATGCTCCATCTAGCTGCCTAATTTGTCTCAAAGATCTGAGAGGGATACAGAGTTTGTCTACCTGGCTGACTCCAGCAGAGGACAGGAGCTCAGAGCTTACTCCAAAAGAAACTCAACTTCTCAAAAAAAAGAAAAAAAATCCATTCTCTGAGGAAAAGCTGCCGTCAACACTCACGTGAAAAGACTTGTCATGATAAAGTCACGTCTGTGGCTTTCCCTGTCATTTACTCCACTCATAACAGCCTATGTTTTTCTGAAGGTCCATGCAGTTATCTGGGAGTTTTAAAATTCAGATTCCTGAGCTTTACCCTATGGAGAGTTTGATTCAGTAGGGCCTTGGAATAAGAATTTTTAATGAGCACCCTTACCTGATACTTCAGGGGGTAATTTGAACCACACTTAGAATTCTTTTAAGTGTAATACATGCACGTAAATCCCTGTTTCAGTTAGAAAGTTAACACAGATCCACTCTCTTTCATATTCATAACTCCTTTTTGCAGGAACCACTAATTTTACCTAGAGCTGAGATATGAGTTCATTACCTGAGAAGTTGAATAGAACAGAATCAGAGGATTTAGAAAGCAGCTTTAATTTCAAAATATACTGAATGAAAAAAAAGCAAGGAGAAAATAGTATGCTACCATTTTTTTCTTTAAATTTTTTATTGTTATGTTAATCACCATACATTACATCATTAGTTTTTGATGTAGTGTTCCATGATTCATTGTTTGTGCATAACACCCAGTGCTCCACGCAGAACGTGCCCTCTTTAATACCCATCACCAGGCTAACCCATCCCCCCAACCCCCTCCCCAGTATGCTACCATTTCTGTAAGAAAGAAAAGGAAATAAGAATACACACACATATATACAAATATCTTCCAAAGGAACACAAGATAGTTAACAGAGAGACTAGGGAGATTGGTTGGCTGTTGGGGATGGGTGGAAATAAAATGGAAGCAATAATAAAAAGAAATGATACTTTTCTAAATTTACTTTTCAACCTGGTTTTGACTGTTAAACCACATTAATTCACCAAGTATGTAGTAAAATCCTAATGTTTAATACAAATAGAAACATATGAATTGAACTATATATCAAATTGATATGAACACAAAGAAGTAAAGCCAGAATTAATTCAGGTAAATTTTGAACACTGTACTCTGACTCTATCCCATCATCAGTGGGTTTTTCTTTCCACAGATAAACTGTTGTTGGTAGTTTGAAACTATTTTGTGTGGATTATAGAATTGAGCAAATGAGCAACTGTATTCATGTTTTGGGGAGATGGAGTTCTTATGGTAGGGGAGTGGAGAAAAAAATATGGAAAGGGGGAAGGAGAACTTGGATTAAAATTGGAGGTATGAATATGAACTCATGACTTTATCAAAATACATATTCTCTTGCCAGGCTCAAAGAAAGGGCTTAGACGTAATTATACCTCAGTAGCAATGAATGAATGTATCATCCTGATTTTGGTTTCTAACTACCATTTCTCATGCAAAGAAATCAAGACTCCCTGGAAAACTGCTTTATTCTGAGACAGTGGAGTGCAAGGTGAGCCTGTAACATTGAGTTGCACCAAAAAGTGAAGAAGTGCTCAAGCACTGATAGATAGTAAGATGTCAAAAAATATGAAAGCCAGATTGATCACATTTGAGACAACTAGAATATGAAAATAAATAATGGCAGGAATGGATTATACTAGATTTACCTGTAAAATTTCATGAGGCCATAATGGCACCAAAAACAATGGGACTGGATGGAGAGAAGAAAGGAAGCTTTATTTCTACAGAAGAATAGCAACCATAAATGTAGGAAGAATATAAAATAATGATTTTCTATTACCATTGTAATAATTGATTCAAACAAAACTCATCAAAGCGTGCTAAAACTATTATGCAAAATATTGGTCTTCATAATCACCCAGTTCCTGAACTATTTATTAATTATAGAGGGAACATGGTACATTTACATTGGAGAAATCTGGCAGCATCATTTTAAACAAATGATCAAACTTACAATCACCTGTGTCTCTTGGAAGGCTATTCCTGCCAATAATATTTAACCTTACTCTGATCACAAGGAAGCGATCAGAAAAAAAAATCTAAATTGAGAAACAGTCTTCAAAAAACAACTGGTCTGGACTCTTCAAAATGTCAGTGTCTTAAAAGTTAAAAAGTTAAAAGAAAAAGGGGGGGCAGGCATGGTTCTAGAATACAAATTACTAAGGAGACACAGTGACTAACTGATGCATAATTTTGTTTGTATTCTGGATTTTTCAAAATTATAAAAGATACAATTTGGGAATTTTGAACATAGATTGTATATTATATAATTTTTGAAATAAAAATTTCAAAAATTTTTTTGAAAATGATAAATTCCATTATGAATATGTTGAATGACCCTGTTCTCAGGAGATGCATACTATAGCATTTGGGGTAAAGCATTTTTGATGTCTCCCACTTAATAATTCAACAAAAAGAGTAAAGGAAAATGAAAGAGAAGGCAAACAGCAAAATATTAACAATTGGTGAATCTTGTAATAGTATCAGGTGCTCATTACTAGTGCAACTTTTCTGTAGGTTTGAAATTTTTCAAAATAAAAAGGTGGAAGGGAAGGAGGGGACCAAAAAAAAAAAAAAAAAAGAGGCAGTATTGGTTGCATCCAGAATCAGTTGCCAGAATGGAGTGATACGCACCTTCACTTATCACTTACTGGGCAGGATACACCTGCTGATAGCCACATTTAATTTCCCTCTTCAGCCTGGCTTTCTCCCTTCCTCTTCCCCTCACCAGGATGTGCTTAAGTACAATAGTGAGGAGAGGAGGAGAAGTATGGAGAATATTCTCTGGTATTACCATTTCAGTAGGATATTCCTGCTTCAGGCACCCCTCCAGAGGGCTAATGGCCTTCACAGCCTTATTACCATCCTGGGATAAGTTCAAAAAAAAATTTTTTTTATGATAGTAATTTGTTACACCAGTTTACCACTTGCCTGCTGCTTTCTTGTTAATCCAATAATCTATATGAGAAAAGCAATTTGACGTACCTCCATTCCATCTGCCACCCATCATCCAATCTATATCTTAACTATCAGTGATTTATTAGTGGCATCTGCATTGAGCACATTTCCACCCCATTGGTGCCCTCCTTCTCAGCCTCCTTGGATACATTCTCTGGGTGTATTAGGAGAGAAACTCAGCATGGAGTTTAAAAGCCATAAAGCCTCATTTCCAGGAGTTGCTTCTTTCAAACATTAGCATTTATGCATATCCACACACTAAGCAAATTAATTTCGGAGCCAGTCTTAAAAAATGTGAGAAACCAGGATGTTTCCTATCATGCTTTTTACTTAGTCTCCAACCTTGATTTTCTTAGCGGTTCAAGTTAGTCATTGAAAACTGCAAACAGACTGGTGGCATTGCTCCGTGCCTCAGATGAATGTTGCATTCCTCATCCACAACCTCCGGGATGTCCATTCACTTGAATTAAGGGCATTTGTGAGCTCTGGACCCTGAACTCTTTCCTGCAGAGACCAAAGGGGCAGGTAGCTATTGGCTGGTTGTACTGAAGCCACTCTGAAGAAGGGACTTTGTTCTTGAAGATGTGAGCTGGGTCTCTGAGCTTCAGGGCATTATTTGTGGTTGTTAAGATTTCTTTTTCTCAAGTCACTCTGGCCTACCCAGAAAAACAAAGGCTCTAGGATGACTGTCCCAAAAGAGGGAAATAATGGAGTTGGGCAAGTAGAGAATGATGGCGCATAGCAATGTCTGCAACCCCTTGGGCAGAACATACCCCAACACAGACTCTGTGCTGTTCTTTGCCTGTAGAAGCTTGACACGCATGGCCCAACCTATGGTAAGAGAAGAAACACGGGCATAGAATGGAAATCTCAGGAATCCATTGCTACCACTATCTACTTACAGTTTCCACAAAATGGGAGTCCATATGGCATAGTGGTTGGTTCACTGGCTATTAGGTGAATTCTGATTCTGCAACTTCCTGTCCCTCTGCTTAGGGACCCATTTAAGTCTCCATTACTTCTGTAACATGGGACTCCTATCACTGCCTCATAACGTGGTGATTGAGAGTAATATGATCAATCAGTAAGTTGTTTTTATTCTCCCTTTCTCATCAAATGTGATCTGATTTTTAATTCTATAATGACTCTCCCTTTTTTTGTTAACTTTTTTTTCCCATTAGGTTCCCCAGGAGTCCTAGTTACATTTGGTGTGCTTTCCTTGGTTCTTTTTACTTTTACCTTGGTTTGTGTTGCCTAGTGTTCTTACTATCACCATTCTAGATAGTAACTTTGAACTCTGTTGGGAGAATGACCTATAGCTCGTGGTGGGAGTCAACTACCAACAAATAGAAGGGCATTTTCCTGAGCTGATTTGTTTTAAGCAAAGGAGAATGAAAAAAGACAACCCGAGTCTACAATCTTCATTTAACATGGGGCGCCTGGGTGGCTCAGTCTCTTAAACATCTGACTCTTGATCCTAGCTCAGGTCTTGATCTCAAGGTTGTGAGGTCAAGGCCTGCATTGGGCTTGGCATGGAGCCCACTTAAAAAAACAAATGAAAATAAAGTTTAACATTCTGTCCAGAGTCAAGGATAGCATCTTAAGTTGTCACACTTTTAGGCTCACCTAGAAGTGTGCCTTATGAGGCAACAGTTCTGAAGGGCTGGTATGTTCCATGTCACAAGTGACTGAAACTCATGATTTTGCATAGTAGTTGTTGGTTATATATATTTTATCCTCACGATTAAATGCCAATTGCTGAAGGATTAGAATGGCCTACTTAATTTTCTCCACATAGAACTCAGCATGGTGCACTGTACTTAGTAGGTGTTCAGTAAATGCTTGAGTGACCATGGTTTCAACATCATGAGCAGAATGACAGTATATTTTACTGTGATTTCTTTTCCTTTGAGTTGTTTTCTCTCAAAACTCTGTTACTAAACTTTTTCTTCTGTTGAAGAGTTGTATTTCTTTCTAAAGAGAACATCCCCCTCCATCTTTTCTTAATTAACAGCCTTTTCCAGTACAGTTTTTTTCTTTCTCTGTGACAGTTTCCCACTATTGTCTGTTTGCAGCTGTTAGGCAGTTGAGAAACTGAGTAGACATGCTAATGAGTGCCTGGTGTGTGGGAAGAGCACCCCTAAATTCTCCTGGACTGGCCAGGCATCCTGTTCCTACTTACTCTTGCTAAAATAAGCTTCTAGTTGGCAGCCAGGGGATGGGTTATTTGCAGTTTCTGTGGAGGAAGTTCTTGCTGGGACTAGCTAGCTCTGTTTCTATTTAAGCACAAATAAACATGTCACTGCTCCCAAACTCCTTAGGTGTATACCACACTTCAAATTGCCTGATCCAACCAAGCTCACAAATTCATCCAAATGACTGAAAATCAGCTGTAGTTTATGCTTTAATTAATTTAGAAAATTATCTTATGGTTTTTTAAATTTATTTTGCCCACATCCAGTCTCTTCCTACATTGATCTTAGATGTATTCTCGAGAAAATTAAGAGACATTGTGTCACAGAATGAATTTTGGTCCTTATAACTGTCTTTAGAACTTTTGTGGCTGGAACTGAACATCTCCATCAGGGAATTTTGAGCACTTCATTGTTTATTCTTCCCAGGAGCTTTGAGAAAATGATATTGATAACTTGTTTTCCAAGAGAGGTTACACAGGTGCCTGAATTTCCTAGCATCTGGGATGATGATCTGTAGTACTAATCTGAGATTCTCATTCTGAGTCATGTATTGCCGCCAGTAGGCTGGAATCAAGCTAGTTAATCTCCCTTCAGAATGTTTTACAGCTGTTAGGATTCCATGACCTTTATGCAAAGACACAGAGAATCTCACTGATCAGAAAGCAAGCTGGGAATGGGGGGCTGGGCAGGATGGAGGCCTGGAGAGATAGCAGGCTTTGAACAAGGCACAGGGTGGTTGCCAACCACCTTGTTAATGCAGGCATGGTCTCAACAATAAATATATTTTTAGCTTTCCAAACTATCCGAAGATGATTCTTTTCCCATGGAGCTTCTCAGGTGGCTTTTTTTTGGGGGGGAGGAGAGAATAAAAGCCTAAAGTGACCATTCCTAGAAAGTGGCCCTCATTAAAGATGTAAGACATCAGGTTAAGTTTTTTCTATCTGGGGAGCTCTTTGGAGCGTAACCACTTTGTCCATTAAAAACCAGGAGACCACATAGAAGAAAAGCTGGAACTGTGAGGTTTGACAGATTCTACCCTGCTGTCCACTCTGAGCATAGACGAGAACTATGGAAAAACAGAAAGGCCTCATCTGTCTCACTGTCTTTCCCTGAAGATGTAGAAATAAGGGATAGAAAATATTAGGTTATATATTCTTGTGAAGGGGGCTGATCCTATTCATTTTTGTATCCTACTTCTTTGCCAGATCGTCGTTCTCATTTCTACTCCTCGAGGACGGACACACACAAATAAATCTAATGACATTTGATATTTTCCCAGAGTAATCCTATCTGTCTGTCTATAGTGTAATAATAATGGCATTCCATTTGAATAGCACCAATTTCATTTACATGTGCCAAGAGCCATGGACTTCTTCAGAGCCTCAAAATACAGCATGGCAATTCATTTACTGAATTCTATCCCATGGCTCAGTTGTACCACTATTTTACTCTACGTCAGTTTTCAGGTTAAACTGCTGGTGGGTGTTTATCACTTTACTCAACATTTGTCTCAGCTTGGGGAGTTCTTTATTGAAAGAGGCAACATAAAAAGTAGCTCTCACAGCTGGAGAAGTTGAAAAATATGTGATGAGTTAATCAGACTAATTGGCCCGGTCTGGTAATCAGTAGGTAACCCAATAATTTTGACACAGAAAACAAACAAGAGATTGAGTGGAGTAGGTTGATTTTTCCAACTGAGAAGAAAACATCCCTTTAAGATGGGGAGACTATTCTGGCTAGGGATACTAGGACATTTTAATTTCTTTGTATTACACATTGATTTTACTTATAGACAGTGAAACTAGGTGCAGATGGTTGGCTAAATAAGAATTGCAGTATGTCTATGATTCAGGCTAAGGTGGAGAAAATGTAAAGAGAAAACTTGAGGATATGTATCAAACCAGCCTAGAGTGGATGTTTGTGTTTAATACAATGAGTGTGAACACACTGGCACTATTCTCACCAACCGTAAAATGAAGGCAGAAATCCCAACAAACTCCCTGTCCTCCCACTCTGAGACTACTGAATCAGACACTTTGGGGGTGGGGTCCAGAAGTCCGCTTCAGCAAGTCACAGGTGATCTTGACGCACACTAATGTTTGAGAACCACTAGTCCATAGCCTTACTACTCAGTGTAGTCTGCTGACCAGCAGTCTGGGAATCATTAAAAACTTGTGAGAAATGGAGAATCTGGAGCCTGTCCTCACAGTCTGCATTTTTAACCAAATCCCCAGGTGACTAGGGTGCCCAGTAAAGTTTGTGAAGCTCTGGACATTATCCCTACTTCCTCAAGTCTGACTGAGACCTCATCTAGCTTCTACTCCTTCCACTCCCATGAAATTGCTCCCGTTCGTGCTATTGATGACTTCTAATCAGGGCACTCAATGGCTTTCTTTCTATCAGTCTTCACATTTTGTCTCTCTGCTGCATTTCACAGAACTGCCCATTCCATCCTTTGGATTATGGCACAGAATATTCTCCTGAAAACTTTGACTGTTGCCTCTATGGCTCCTCCATAGACTCTTTTCCCTTTTTGAGCCCTTTAAGTGTTGGCAACCTCCTCCCATCCTGCCCAACAACCAGGGTTCTGTCCTCAGCTCACAGTTCTCATTCTGTACACTCTTTCTTGGTCATCTGAGCTCATATATTGCTGACATCCAAAACTAATTCTGGACCATTCTTCAGTGTCTAATTGCTGTTAGACATTTCTACTTGTATGTCTTGCAGCCACTGTAAATTCAACATTCAAAAATGAACTCATCATGGAGTTCAACTTCCTCTTCCTTTTATAGTATCTCGTTCAGTTGGTGTCACCACCATCTAGTGACTACTAAACCTAGAAGCTTGAAATTTATCCATGATTCTTTCTTTTCTTTACTCCCTAATAGAGTGCTAGTTGCCATCCGCTATCTACTCTTCTCTTTTGTTTTTTAGGATTTTATTTATTTATTTGAGAAAGAGAGAGAGAGGGAGCATGAGCGGGGGGAGGAGCAGAGGGAGAGGGAGAAGCATACTCTCCATTGAGCAGGGAACCCAGCTTGGGGCTTGATCCCAGGACCCTGGGATCATGATCTGAGCCGAAGGCAGATGCTTAACTGACTGAGCCACCCGGTACCCGTACTCTTCTCTTCTTTAATGAAGAACCAAAGTGTTTATTCTGGTACTTGGAATAAAGATTTTGTCTCCCAGCCTACCTTGCAGCTACATCTAGCAACATATCTGAGCTTTGGCCACTGAAATGTAGGTAGAAGTCTTCTAGAAAGTCTTCTGTAAAGAGAGGAAGCAGGCACTAATTTTGCCCTTCCTCCATTATTCTGCCTGTAACATGGAAGTGATGATTCAGGCCCCAGCAGCCATGTTTGATGATGAGGAATAAGGTCCACATCAAGGATGGCGTAGTGGAGTAAAAGAAGGAGCTGGGCTCCTAATGAGAGTGAGCCAGTCCCAGACTAAATTCTATCATATGTGAGAGAAGTACACTTCCCTCTTTACAAGTACTTATTTTTGTAGGTCTCTGTTCTCACAGCTGAACTTTGTTTTCAGTGATAATAACCCATATCCAGTTATCACCAACACTTGCCAATTTTACCTCAAAATATCTTTTTTTTAGATTTTTATTTATTTGAGAGAGAGAGAGAGAAAGAGCACAGAGGGAGAGTGAGAGGGAGAAGCAGACTCCCTGCTAAGCAGAGAGCCCGAGGTGGGGCTCGATCCCAGGACACTGAGATCATGACCTGAGCTGAAGGCAGATGCTTAACTGACTGAGCCACCCAGGGGCCCCTCTCAAAATATGTTCTAAATCTGTTTCTCTATACCTTGTAACCCAGCACTTATTTAGGCCTGAATCATTTCTCATCCAAACTACTAAAATACTTCTTGTGTTTAGACCTTCAGTTCTTTACCCTTCAAATTCATTCTTCATTGATGTGAATAATCTAACATAAAAATCTCATTTTGCCATTCCTTTGCTTATAACTCTATTGATAATCCCCCTTTTCCAGTAGAATAGCTTTCCAGCTTATTTTCTATTCCCTGTGCTCATCATAATGCCCAGACATATGAATGTCTTACAGTTCTCAGAATAGCTTTTGATTTTTCATAGATCCATGCTGTTGCTTTCATTCTGGAATGCCCTGTCTCACTTCTAATTGGAAGGCACATTTTTAGTTTTCTTTCAAGATACAGCTCAGAGTTCTCATCTCCTAGTCTATGGATGACATTTCAGTTGTGCATCCCATGAGACAAAAATTAAGAGCATGCAACTGAAATCTAGGTATGTTAATTTACATATTCAAAATTATATACTTGTACACACATACACATACACACACACACACAGACATCAAAACCTACATCAAAATAGAAATAAAAATAATTAGAAGTTTTTAAGTTTTATTTTCACCGCCATGGACTGGCTTGTTTCTCCTGGGGTAAGAGCACTGAATTTGGGAGACCAGTTTCTCTCTACTCGGCAATTTTTTCTCTGATGACTCCCACCAAAGCAGAATCGATCACGTCCTCTTTCGTGCCTCTATAGTCCTATGTTATTTATTGATGTGTTTCTCCTATTTCATGAGATCCTTATTTAAGCAGGGACTGAATATTAGACATTTTTATATGACTACCACCTATCGTTTGGCCAGTATTTTATTTTTTAATTCATTCAATCAAATGCCAGTCAACATTTATTGACTATCAGCTGTAGACTAAGCATTGCTCTAGGTGCTGGCGACTCAGCAGTGAGTTAATCAAAGTTCCTGACCCCACTTAGCCTATAATTTAGTGGGCGGTGGGGGTGGGAGAGGAATATAGATAATGAAAAAACAAAAAAATATAAATAAGATGCTAGGAGTGATAAGTTTAATAAAGAAAAAGTAATAGTGACATCATTTGGAAAGAGACATGAGCTGAAGTCCTGAACAATTGTCCTGTTTTTGTGAACCTAACCACCTGAGACATCAAACAGCTATGTGGTTCTCTTCACATGGTTCCTTTAGCCCCCTTTATATACCAACAGGAAGTGTGGATCCTTATCAGTATGATAAAGTGCTTAGAGAGGAAAGTTTGTAAAGCACCAGGTTCTCCTTCCCTATTGCTTTGCCTCTTCTATTAGAAAACTGGGGCAGGATGCCTGGGCGGCTCAATCAGTTAAGCATCTGCCTTCGGCTCAGGTCATGATCCCAGGGTCCTGGGATCAAGTTACACATCGGGCTCCTTGCTCAGTGGGGAGTCTGCTTCTCCTTCTGCCTGCTGCTCCCCCTGCTTGTGTGTTTTCTCTTCTCTCAATCTCTCTCTCTCACAAATAAATAAATAAAATCTTTTAGAAAACTGGGGCTATTTAGTTCCACAATTGCCTACATTAATCACTACTTACTTGGACTTACCCAGCTCTACTGCTAAGAAGTCCCTCTAGCTTACTTCCTGACCCTGCTCCTCTAATGTTTGTTCTGGATCTAGCCCTATGTGTGAATTCTCCTCCCTAATACCTGCATCCCTATTTAGTTCACCTGCCACAATTAAAAGGCCCTCTTATGTTCTATCCATCCCTCGACCAGTTCCTTTCCCTGTGTCCTTTGATTGTGGATAAATGTCCTTTGTCTTCAAACCTGCCTTCAGAGATTTGTCCCATCTTTTGTCATTTTCTTCAGGGACATCATTTCTCTCCTAATGCAGCCAGGTGCATCCCATGACCAGAGAAGAGGTCAGTATGTCCTTGCTTCCCCATGGTTTCTTTTAGTCCACTCTCCCATGGTGACATCTTCATTAAGGTTCTTCCATTTGATTATGCTACCTTCCTTCTTTCTTTCCTTGTTAAAAAAATCTCATATTCTGGAAAACTTCGACCTCCAAATTCAATATGTGAATCACAGTTATCATTTATCTGCTTATTCATATTTTTTCAACTAGCACATTTCTTGTGATTTAGTCCTCTGTAAGATTTAGCCATTGCGGTTGAGACTTTATACTAAATACCCTTGTGCCTTACTTTAATTTTTTCAACTCTTGCTACCCCACTAAAAATGACCCCACACTCGTGACCTTGAACTCGAAATCCCCTGCTCTGATTACAACTTTGTGTCCTTCTTTTCCTTCTCTTTCATTCCTATGACCTGCAGGCTCTCAACTCCTCTTCCTCCAAGCCCTGCTCTAGCTTCTAGCTCCTTCTCCAGCCTATCACACGTGGTAGGTCGTTTCAGTTATGCAACTGCTACCATTATAGAATCTCTTGCCTCTAGCCTCACAAGGGCTAGAATTTCAGGCCTGTTGTGGTTATAGATGTGTGTCTTGGGCAACTTGTTTTACCTCCTTGCACCTTAGATTTTCATCTTGAATGGAAAATAATAACAACACCTTTTTCACAGTGTTGATGTGAGAACTAAATAATAAAACATAAATGTATCCTACATGGTGTTGGGCCAAAGTAGGCATGGGATAAATGTTAGTTGATTGCTTTCCCCTGGTGCTGTATTAAGAATTCTTACCCAGCTTTCACTTTTCACAGAAGCTCTCTCGTTCCTTTTCCTTTGTGGACACATGTGCTTATACTTACCCTACTCCAAACAAGCTTTCCTCCATCACTGAGTAGTAAATCCTGTAGTTCTATGCCTCCTTGATCTCAAAGTCACATCTGAAACAATTGACTATGCCTTTTTTCTTGAAACTGTCATTTCCCTTGGTTTCTATATTTAAGTTGCTATCCTACCTTTAACAGCTCCTTATTTCTTCCCTTCTCTGTTTTTTTTTTTTTCCCTGCTATACCTAACAAAAAAATATCCCCCTAAGATTAGACACTTGCTGTTTACCCTTTGCTTTCTACAGTTTTTTTTCCCCAATATACTGCTTCCCTCCCATGGCCACAACTCTCACCTCTGAAATGATTTTTTCTACCAAATCTCCCCCAAGATCCAATCCCAGATTTTTACCTGCTCACCTTCACCTGCATGACCTAGAAATACCTCAATATTTATAAAACTGAAACTCTTTATTTCCTCTTAATATCCCCCCCCCAAAGGGGCCATTGTTTTCTGTTATCTTTTTTTGAGTAAACTCAATGCCCAACGTGGGGCTGGAGCTGACAAACCTGAGATCAGGAGTCCTGTGTTCTACCGAGCCAGCCAGGTGCCCCTTCTCAGTTATCGTTTATACTTTTTCTGTCTTGCCGCACATCTGATCAGTTGCCAAGATCCATTAACTGTACAGTCACAAGTTTGTGTTTCTCTTCAAAGAGTATTTTTCCTAGGGATGCCTGGGTGGCTCAGTTGATTAAGCGTTTGCCTTTGGCTCAGGTCATGATCCCAGGGTCCTGAGATTGAGTCCCACTTCAGGCTCCCCGCTCAGCGGGGAGTCTGCTTCTGCCTCTCCCCTCGCCCAACCCCCGCCTGTGCTCTCTCTCAAATAAATAAATAAAATCTTAAAAAAAATTATTTTTCCTAGTGCCCTCACTCTACTTCAGACTTTCATCACCTCGCATCTGCACCTTAGAAGTAATTCCTCACCAGTCTCCCATCTTATGTCTACTTCTTCCCAATCCATACCAGATCCACTTAGAGACATTTCCCAGTTCAAACTCTTTGGTGGTGCCCATTGCCTTTTAGCATCCTAGGCTCTTCATAATGTTGTCCTAGCCCATTATCACGATTTAATCTACTTATCACGAATTTACTCCTAATGACCTTCATTTCCACCAGACTGGAGTATTTGTCCTTCTTGGAACATGCCCTGCCTCTTTCCACCTTCATTAATATATTTATGGTGCTCCTTTGCTCTGAAATGCCTCCTGGTTCTCCTTTCACAGTTTGAAATCCTATCCTGCTCTCAAGGCTCATCTCAAATCTTTCCTCCTCCCTGAAATCATTTATGTTCTTCATCTGTACTTCTCTCAACTTTAAAAAAAAATTATTTGAGAGAGAAAAATAATTCTTCCTATTATAGCTATTTGTGTACTTGTCTATTATACTACATTGTATGTTGTCTGAGAGCAAAGATATAGTGTTTTATTCATCTTTTTCTCCCATTTTGTGCTTAACACATCCTGCTAATAGTATTTACACCAGAAATATTTGTTGAATTGACATAAAATGGCAGTATAAGCTGATTTCTTATGTGCAAATCAAAACTCTGATTTAGAAAAAAAATGACAGAACAAATTATTGGGCTTTTTTAAAATATATAAACAATATGGACACTCACAAAAATAGTCTATAAACACAAAAAGGGAAGTAGCTGCCCAAGAGTAGACAGTCAGGTATATCCACTAGAGCAAGAGAGACTATTTAGGACTTGGTTTCTAAAAGATTGTCACAGAAGAAAAAAAAAATCACTCAATTTGGTAAACACCTCCATTTTTGTAGAGGGTTCAGTTTAGCTTTTGAGAGACAACAATTTTTTGTTTGGCCTCTTAGTCATTTTTAGGGTAGATGACAGTCGTAAAAATAGTAACCTTGAAAGTCTGTGCTAGTGCAACACACAAAGGTTAAGCAATTAAATGTTATTACTGTTTGGCCCTCAATGAATTTGGTGGTATGTGTTACCTGTTTGGCCCGCAATTCATTTATTTTTCCAATGTCACCTCCTCAGAGAGGCCCTCCTTGACCCCTCTACCAAATTAGCATGTCTCTGTCATGTGACTCTTGGCTCCTTTACCGTCCTTTGTTTTTTCTTCATAGCATTTACATCAACCATCTACGTCCTTTGTGGAATGTAATCACCTTGGGGGCAGGGACTTTGTTATCTGTTCCCTGCAGTATCTCTATTCTAGAAGGACCTGCTACATGGTGAGAGCTCAGGTCACAAATGGTTTTCAATGAGTTGAAATGCCAAAAATAATCAACTCATCCATGACATGTTTGTTACAACTCCCACTTGTTTGATAGGATGTTGTTTCATTTGGTACCCCTTAGGTTTTGCTCACATGGGCAAGACAATTGCAAAAGCTCCTTAATCCTTTCCAGAAATCCTCTTATGTAAATTGACCAAACTACTCTTTCATTTCTCTTTCCATGATTTACCCTGCTTATTCTATGAGGGAAGCTGGCTTCAATTTTCCCAGTAAGTGAAAATGGGTTTCTGATTCAGGCTTTCACTCTTTATCCTTTCTTTTTAATTCACGGTCATTCTTGTTCCTAGCTGGTCTCTGTTGACCTACTCAGAATCATTACTGGGAACCAGAAGATGGTATGTAATTGAATTGGTATCGCTGCTGTCACCATCAATTTGTTTAGGAAAAAAGGCTGAGGAAACACAAAGGCAGAAACTATAATTGAATTTGGTTACTCCAAAGGTAAAACACAGTTGCAATTTTCAGAGAGCATGGCAGGTCAGATGGTGAATGGGTAGGGGCTGAGTGAGATGGATTATCCCTAGGGGATATGAAAACCAAAAAGTTGGACTTGGGCCAAAAGGGATGATCAGAAGTCATGAAACCCACAGCTTTCTCAAGGTCACTTCTTTTCTAGGCATCAGGTACAATGAACACTGGATTGTGAGGTGAATGGGGGCTCAGGAGAAGTGGGTTCTAGTTCCAGCTTCTCCAGGAAAGGTAAAACAATCAGCACGTTATTTAATTGCCCTGGGCCACCATCATCTCGCTTATAAAATTGAGACAACAATATAATTTCTGCCTCTCAAGGCTGCTAAGAGGATGAAATGACATGGTATCTTTGATTGCTTTTGAATAGTGCTTCATGCTGTTTGGAAGCTAAGTCTTATTATTATTACATGATCAATGCCTTATTTCTACAATGACTAATCATTTCAGTTAGCTTTTTATCCATTACAGAAAGCATACCACAGAGAATTGGCTTGCTCAAATTATATTTATTTAACTTCCAACCTCCCATTAATATGTATTATCATGGCTGGGAATTTAACAGCCTGTAAGCCAGGACATATGAAAGTGATATCTGCATAGCATCCTTACATCTCTTCACTTCCCTTGTCACAGTGAGGAGTGATGTTTACTTTGATAATATTTTATCAATGTCATCCACTTACCCTGTTGCCTGAACGATTATTTTTGTGATTTTGTTATAAATACTACCTTTGAGGGGATCATGTGACTAGACTCATTATGGATTGTCAGTTTTCTATCCCTTTTTCTTCTACCCAGAATTTTCCCCCACCACTGTTTTTACTTCTTCACACCTTACTGCATTTAGTCATAGTCGAGAACTCATTTAATGTTTTATTCTAATTCTGACCTCAGTTAGTTAACAGAAAGAGTGTGAACTGCCCAAGTTTTGTTCCCCTATTTCATATGTCTCCAAAAGTGTTGGAAAGGTACTAATAGGCTAAAGTTTATTTCCTTTTGTGGCACCTCTTGCTCTCCGAAATATTGGCAGATAGACATAAACATTTTGAAATCCTAATGAAGGCCTGCAACTTGATCGTCTGTTAAGGACAGGGTCACCATATGACCCAGTATGCCTAGAGGGTTCTGGTTTATACCGGGTGTCTAGGAATAATTATTAATAGTAGTCCCCTGTCACTCACAGACATGTCTCATTTGAGATAATATGACTGCCCTTTGGGGGATGATATTTTCAAATTACCTTCCAGTTGCTAGAACCATGGGTTATTACAGCAAGAAGGGTCTTTAGAGTTATCTGCCATTCTTTAACCACACGGACACTAAGAAGAAACTTCAATAGCTTGAGTCAATTCGATAAGTTAGTTTTGCTGCAAACTAGCTGTGTAACTTTTGACAAACCAGATTATCTCTCTGACTTTGAGTTTTAGTTCTAAAGTAATAGATAGCATTGGCCTAGAACCTATGTAGTCTGTCCATCTCTGTGTATGCGTGTCTCTCTGTCTCTCTCTAGTCTTTATTGATATTTTCTGATTAATACATAGTATTTTAAAATTGAAACATTATGAACCATATAACAATTAGAAAGGAAAAGTGCCCCCACAACTTTATTCTCCAGATATAACCAATATTAAATATATTTGACATATATTTTTAAGCTTTTTTTTTTCTTGTGCCAAAGATCTAAGGAAAGTTGTCTTACAGAAGAGTTTTAGAACTATTTCTAAAGGCAACAGGAGTTATATCAAGTGTCCTGAGGCTGATGACTCTTTAAGTTGATTTTTCTAGAAATCAATTCTATCTAGGTCTCATGAAATAGAAAGGAGGTAAGGGCAGCTTTTTATCTCCTCTTTATGCCTCTCTGGCTTTGCATCAGGACCTGTCATTTGATTGTGCAAAAGCCCACAGTGATGAAGTGTAGTGTGCTCTATTTTGGCTGATTCAACACGGTGTGAATTATCTGCTGGTTATATTGTAACTCCTGGACTAGAACACTAATGGTCCTCTTTGGCTCCTCTGGCTGTATTTAGTTGCAGTGATTTGCCTGAATTGATCAGTGGTGACAGGGGCAGATGTCCTGAGAGTCCTCATTTCCCAAGATGAACTGTCATGGTGGACAGATTCTCCACTGTGCATAGAGCATAGTTTGGGTACAAAAAGCCCATGTCTAAAATTAAATTCTGGGCTTTGTGTTATAAAGAAATGAATGCCCAAGAACTAATGAGCAAATCTGGACCCTACGCTTACCTATGTAGCTTTTGCCATTAATTAACATGACAGTAGGGAGAGAGATACAATGGAAAAATGGATATAACAGTATTGTCATACTTGCTGCAGTAACTGCAAGAAGCTAAGAGGGCCGCAAAAGCACTTTGAAAAATGTAAAGGGTTACTCAAATGTTAGGCATAATTAAGTTTACTATACTTGCTTTGTGGTCTTTAGGTGGATATTCTGGATACTTCTGGTATCCTATTCTGCCTAAGCAAAGTGAGGTTATTATAGTTTATGCCATTTCGTCTCCATTGGGTGGATACATTTAAGGTATACCTTCCAGCTCTAGGATATCCCAGGGGGAGGAATTTTAATACTGGTCCCTCCAGTTTTAGGATCAGAGATACATTTGGTCCGGTGTAGAAAATGTTTCAGCTCTTGGGTTTAATAATCAGGTAATCAAGTTATGCCACTTAATTCTTTATCAAATGGCAATTTGATAAATATCCCTAAATTATTTCTCAGATTAAATTAATGCGAAAGAAGGCTTCTCTCTGCTCGACTACTTCCTTCTCATCTTGCAGTTTCTTAATTCCTCATTTTCTACTACTGAGGGCTCCCCCGTCCCGGGGTGCCTGACCTCTACTCTTTTGTAAGCCCACCTGTATTCTGAGCTTTACTGTCAGCGACCTGCTGCTAATTCTTTGCTGGCACTATCTTTCGAGCTCCTCAAAGGTATGTTATTAATGCTAGCAATAAAAAATACTTTCATGCAAAGCATATTTTTGGAACCTGGTAACATTACAAAAACAAAATCAAAAAACAACAGGCCGATAATATTTCTATGATTGTCCAGTTCCACCTGGCTTGGCTTTGATAATCCCCAGTGATAACAATAGTAGAGGCTGGAGGTGTTTGAGAAAATGGCAACACATAGGATTACCCCAGCTTGTCTCAGCCAGCTCCTTCTGCTAATCAAACCAGTGAGGCAATCTTCTCCATTTTCCAGGAGGCACTTCTCTCTCCAGAGTGACAGAATACATTTGGTGCTTCTTACCCTGCCCTAGGTCCGTGACTCCCTACCCTCTGAACGGTCACAGCTAAGGAGCCCAGTGACCCTGTGGCATTCAGCCTCAACACCGTAGTCTATTCCATCTTTTTTTGTTTTTGTTTTTCTTCTCTTTGCTGAATTGAATTGCAAATCTAGGCATGCCTCAGTGAAAGCACTTATATTTCTGATCTGCATCCTGACTCCCCTCCTCTTCTGGGACAGCAAAAACCCTGAGGAAATGTAGTCAGCCTCAGTTAAGCCGAACCTCTGATCAGATTAGCTCCCTGTTTAATAAGACCGAGGTAGGCATCCCAGCTGCTCTTCATCCCATTTCACACAAGCAGAAGGATCAATGGCAGAAGACCCTTATTCTATGAATGTAGCTTTGGGCCCTGTTTCTCTAGTTTTATCATGAGGTTCAGACCACAAGGCATATTGCAGGTTTCAATGGGGAGATTTAAAACCTAAGAAAGAATTAGAAATCTTTATCTAGGGAAGGTGACAAAAACATGGACTACTAAAATGTGGATCCTGTTTACAACCCTAACAAAACATGATTCTTTTGATAGCATAAGGTCACAATCTTTCCACCTCTTCAGTCCTCTGGCTTCCTTTCCTAAAACGTAAAACATATTGGGATAACGCAAGATAATTCTCAAAGTCCCTCTCTGTTCCACCTCTCCTAAAATCCTTGGGCCCTAAACAGCTTTTATGGGCGAGATATTTTGAGGAAAGAATGAGGAGACCATAACATTGTTCATTCATTGAACTACCCCTGCATTTGGCAGACATTTCATTCAGTGCTAATCACAGGCTGGCACTCGGGTGAGTAAGCATGGCACTTGACTGTGAAGAACTCAGTTTAGTGGGGGAGGTAGGGCTATGAAGAATAATCATAATCCAGTGTGGTCAGTACGTCGTCAAGACCATACAGGGTACTATGGGTGTACAGAGGAGAGACTATCCCATCTATTACAGAAAGAAAAGTTGCCATGCCCTATTTACAAGCTCAGAAGAACCATAGGTGTCTCCACTTTTCTTAGCAACATCTTGGAGCTCTCATTGTTCATTCTCCAGGCTTGCTCTGTGTCTTAACCCAGAGTCTACATTATGATCATTTTGCCTTATATAAGGATAATAATTCACAGAAATTATTTCCGACACCTTCAAGTTTGTGTTTACCTACAGCAGGCCCTCTGAGCTCTGAGAACAGAGCCTGTTGAATCTGTCCTGGGTTACCTCCCAACCCAAATATGTCATCAACCATGGAGGTTGGCCCAGCCAAACTGATGTATCTGGTTACCTATCTTAAGAAAGAACAGGAAACCAGCAATATTTCAAAATGTTGTTGTATCTGTTTTTGAAAACGTACCAAAAACTATGGCAGGAGAGTTTGCTCCTGAATGCTTTGTTCTTCAGTTCTGTAAGTTAATGTCGAGGGCTACATTCTTCCTCAGGTGTAGTGCTGGGCCTTTTCTCTTTCGAGGGCAGTGTTCTTGCGCAATAGAAAAAAATACCAAATCATTAGTCAGGAGGCCTGGGGTTTACTTTTGGCTCTGTCGTTAACTAGCAAGGTGACCTTAGTCAAAGTATGAAAACTCAATCTTTTCTATTAAATGAAGTGGTTGGGTGAAATGATCCCCAAGTTTTCTTTCAGCTTTGAAAGAATAGTCTCTGTTTCACTGTGAGTCTCTGATAGTCTCTGATCCTGAGGCTGTTCAGTGAATGTGTGAGGTTGACATGATAGGCTCAAAGCATAAGAAATTATCATGGTTTCTCTGGGAAGCAGGCTCTGAGATGGAGATTATCAAGCAGGTGGTTTATTAGGGAGTACTCTTGGAATGAATCCCTAGAGAAGGGAAGGAAAGGAAGCAGGACTGAGCAGAGGGACAAACAGAGCTTTGATGCAGCCTCAATGGAAAACACAGATGGGATGACCCTTTGGAGCCATCTTGAGTTGGAGAAGAGAGCTGGGCCTTTGATACCCTCGTGTTGAGGAGTTGTTGGATGCAGCCTGGGGGGAAGCAACTCTCCTTAGCCCAAGTAATCCCCCAAAGTGGGCTGATAATTGAGGGCCTTCTGCCAGCAGCACTCCTGGTAGCTGGAAGAATAAGTCCTTCATTTCTGAAGGGGATGGTACCTCACAGCATCCACCCCAGGATATCTGTGTGCTCCCACTCTTGTGAACATCTGTGGAATATATGCAAAGCACCTAACCCAGTAATCATGCTCAACAGATGTTCATTTGTCCATTCATCCAACCATCCTTTTATTATTTTTTTTCCAGATGTTACAGGAGAGAATCAGCTGGTGATTTCTCTTACTAGCAAGAAAGGGATTCCTATTTAAGAAGGGAGATTAGATCTATTAATTTTCTTCCAATCTGAATCTACCTCTGTTCTATGATTCTATACTAATTAACAATAATAAATAATAATTAAATACTGCTCCATGATTTACAGTGTTTTGAAATATGTTGTTTCATGTGATCCTCACAACTAACTTGTGTGGCAAACTAGGCTGGTATTAATAGTCTCATTGTAGAGATGAAGAAACTGAGGATAGATCTAGTAACCTGCCCAAAACCAGGATGAGATGAAAGGAGACTTTGAATCCAGGTCTGCTGATTTCTGGTCCAGGGCTGCTTCCATGATGCTAGAGTCAGCAGGGGCTCACAGGCTCTGAAGCAGCTGATAAGACCTGGCTTGGGGCAGCCTATCTTGCTGGTGAGTCTTCTCAGCTAAAGCTGACCTACTGGGCAGCACTGGCTTCCAGAGTCAGTGAGTCTAGAGTCTATGGGCCCCTTCCTAGTGCTTCCATTCCCCACATGCCAGCCCCCCATAGTTCACTGAGCTTGTGCAGAATCCTGTGTATATATACTGTCAGCAGAGCCACTCTAAACTTGGTAATTTTATACACAGAGCAGCAGAGATTGTTCCCTATGACTTAGTGTGGGATTATGGTGAGGAAAAATCCTGGAAGTATGTGTATGTGATGTGTCACCATCCCATAGACCGGTGCTTCTCAAACCTTAACTTGCATTTGGATCACCTGGGGATCTTGTTCAAGTTCAGACTCTTTGAGTCGGTCTGGGTTTGGGCCTGAGATTCTTCATCTTAAGCAAGTGCCCAGGTGCTGCTGGACCATAGTTTCCCTCTCTCCCAGGGACAGAAACCCACAGTCTTTCATAGAAAGCTCAAGATTGGTCTTTGCTTTAAAGGCTAATTGGAGCCACTGATTTGAAAGGAACAGATCATAATTTTACTGTAGTTACAGTTTGTCACCTCTTTCACCTCTTTCTAACCTCCACTCTTTCTAAGAAAGGAAGGAAGGAAGGAGGGTGGCAGAGAAGGGAGGAGGGGAAAAAAAGAAAATCAAATTGGTAATGTAATATGTGGTCAGAATCAATCAAGCTGTAAATGGATGTGATGCTGGTAGCAGGTGCCACAACACTGGATGGGAGACTCTTCTTATTTAGTAGAGTCAACATTATCCATTTTGTGAAAGAGAAATGGAAACCATATGGATGAAATCTTCAGACACCAGAGGGAAAGATGCAGTGGACAGCCACTCGGGAGTAAAGGGAGCCCTTGGGGTTAGAAGCCCAGAGGAAAACCCTGTGATTTGCTTAAACCAGCTCCATTTAATGGGCTGTGGCTGGGTGTTTATGCAACAGAATGGCCCTCACTGCAGTCCCTGGGGTGTTGATTTACTCTTTGATGGTGTCTGTTCTGTAGAATCTGCCTTCATTTCCTGGCTTCTCAGGCTGCTGGAGGGGGTGAGTGGAAGCAAATGCTTTTGAAGTGATTTCCTTGCTAAAACATTCAAATCGCTTTTTCCTAAGGGGATGAAATATTTTCTGAATTTTCACTGTATAGTTTCTCCAAGCAATAGAAGGAGGGGGCAGGGAATGCAGGCTGGAAACAGCCTTAGTCAGGAATGTTCTCAGGGGTAATACCAGGCAGGGAGGGGGGAAGGGAGTTTTTTCCTACAAGGCAAACTCTCTAAAAGCGAGGAGAAATATGAAAATCAGGGCCTGCTCACCAGGGAAAAACTGTCAGTACGGTGGTGGAATATACATGTGAACGGAATATTTAAAACAGGCTTGGTCAGGTCCCCAAGAGCTATTCTGTGCAGAGCAGCGCCTCTCCAGTCCCCTCATGTCTTCCTGACTCTCTCAATCCCGGTCTCAGGGTGGTGGTATTGGGTGGGGTTGGACTGGTGCCCACAGCCATTGTCTGTCTGTGTTGGGGGGGCGGGGTGCAGGCTGCTCGCGCATGTGCGCATGCATGGTGGGGGAAGGGCGATGGCTGAGGCTTTCCAGGAGCTTGTGTCTCTGGAGATTTGGGGGAGAGCTGAGTTCAGGCCCTGGCGCCAGCCTTCCAGAGGGAAATCAGAAGCATGGTGCATAATTAGGCATCTCCCCCCTCAGGCAAATAGGGAAGGAGTTTGCTCTCCCTGAGCATCAGCCTGCAGAAATGAAAACCAGGAGCAAACAGCAGGATTCCCTGCCACCTGGCTCAGGATTCCTGAGGCCCGTGGTGTGAGAAGAAGGTGGTACCCGGAGCGGCTGTCACAGGTGCCACATAGCTGTCGATATGAGCATCCTGGTCTCTTTTCCATGGCACTTTTTCACCCACTTGTTTGAATGATTTATCACAAAGAAATCACATTCTATCCTTGAACGTTGAAAACTGTGGCGTAGTGAGAGGCAGGGAGATAGAACAGGGATGTATAACTTAAAGGAAATCTCCATGGAACTGGAAATAACTGAAAACTTAAAAAAGCTTATTTTGCCAGAGCACTTGCAGTGTTTTAATCGATTTGCATGTGTTATTCTGTTGAGTGCCACCACAGGCCTGAGGCAGGCACGGTGATAATCATTTCACAGATGAGGAGACTACAACTGGGAGAGGCTGTGACCTGTCCAAAGTCACACAGTTAGTAAGTGGCAGATTTGGAACTCAGCAAGAGATGGTCTGCATCGTGACAGCTCTCCAAAAAGGAGTTGTTCCATACCTTCTCCACATGGCGACCCTACCTGCCTTAGGGATCTAGTGTATTATTGCCTGCAGAAAATAGACTGACTCCACCCGCTTTGTAATTCTGGGCCCTGGGCCATTTCCTTGTTTGTTATCATCGCATTAGCCTTCTTAAAAAGACCAGAATTTCTCTTATATGGAGTGGTTGCCTTGCCTGTCCTTCTACCCACTAGGATTTCGGGGAAACCATGGGGTGCCTGCCATGTACCAGTGTTATAAAGGTGAAACCAGACTCTGGCTTTCACCTCTTCTGGTATAAAGCAAGTGAGAGGCAGTAGGGTAAATATCAGCATGGGCTTTGGAGTCAGACTTCCTTGAATATTCCAGCCTGATTACCCTTTCTACGCCTCAGTTTTCTCATCCGTAAAATAATAGGAATAATAATAATACCTCTCTCAGAGGGTCTCTATGAGGCTTAGAGAATGCATATGAAGTAGTCAGTAGAGTGTAGAGTCTCAGAATGTTAGTGACTGCTATTTTTAGGTTCACAGACTTTGCAGTGGGACCCTTAAAAAAAAGGTTGACTTTGAGAGACTTGCAAGAATTCAAAGTGATTGAAATGCTGTATTTTCAGCTCTGTGATTCTAAGGGTCTAGGAAATACCACAGAGCCAAGCCTTTGTTTCATGCATCTTTGTATTTCTCACAGTTACCAAACCCAAGGCCTCCCACAGAAAAGATGCTCAGTGGATTCCAGTTCACTGGGGTGGGGATGGGGAAAGGGAGTGTGTGTGTGTTGGGAGGTGGTTGGATGGAAAGTTACGGCAAGTAGGGGGATGTGGGTCTGTGCCCTTTGACAACCACAACCCAGTGTCTTTGGCCTCCTCCTTTTTAGCTTTGCCTTGGGGACATACATAATATTCTTCTTTCTCATCCTTTTTCCAGTATAATGTCAGCAGAGATACTCTCACGATTATTGCCTTAGGTATAATAAACTCTGCTTTACCAGGGGTGTGAGAATCTTTGTTCGTAATAAAACTGAAGAGCAGTTACCTAAATAGAACTTCCAACTTTTCTCAGCTTTGGACATCACTTGAAGACTAATCATTTCTGAATTCACTGCCCTGCTATTCCTGGCTCACATCTTTCCCTTCTTAAGAATTCACCAAGTCTACCTTCCCTACACGTCTCACCCTATTTCTCCTCATAGACCAAGCTGCGCTTTCCTGGGTTGCCTGGCCATTGCCGTGGTCACAGAGGGCTGTACCTTTAGCGCAACAGGATTGATCCTCAGCTTTAATGGAATTCTGTCTTTCACCTGACTTCTCAGTCCTTTATGATCTGTCCTGTGAGATCCTCATTTCTAAACTGGAGAAAGCAGAGAAACCCTGTGTTCAAGACCTACAGGGATTTGAGGTCAAGAGAACTCTTTAGATCTGTTTACCTTGGGATTGATGACCAGTAAAGTGTTTAGTTTAGGTCAAGATTGTCTTGACAGGAAGAGCTGCCTATTCTAAGATGGAGAAGGGAAACTACAATGAGGTGTGATATAAAAGTCATCGAGAACCCTATTTACCCTCAAGTTATTTTACAATTATGGCATTGAAAGTGCTTTGTGATTATTGTTTTTTCCTCAAGTCCTGCTTAGAGATGCTCAATCAGATCAAACCAACTAGACCCAGAATCATTTTCTAGCTTTGTCCATTACTGGATCTGGGACCTCAGGCAAATTGCTTCAGTTTCTTCATTCTGTAAAATGGCAAATATACTCCCTGTGTGACTGTGGCACAGAACAGAAATAATGGATGTAAAGTGGTTCTTGGTGCCTGATGTGTATTAGATGCACAATAAATGAGAGCTATTTATTATTTTAGTATTTATAGGCTGTTCTTCTATAAGTCACTCACTAAAATATGAATATGCCTCCTGGAAGGAGTAATACACTCCATTTGTCAGTTTAACTAGCTTTCACCTTGGAAAACAAATAGGTTCTAAGGTAAGAGAGAAGAGAAGGGTGTTGGGGGAAGTGGCCTAGGGAAATGGGCAGCTGTGGCAGGAAGGTAGAATCCAGATGGACAGCTGTGGTTGAGATTCTTGGGTAGCCATGAGATAGCAGAAGAGCCCTGGGAGCTTGGGAAGGGGTGGTGACCAAACTGGGTGTCACCCACATATTACACTGGAAACAGTCACCTATCACTAAGAGTGGACTCATTGTACCCATGGTGATGGTGGTGGGGAGTGAGGTGGATCAGGCCACAGAACTCCTGGCTATAGGAAAGGTCCTTCATCACAGCTGTGGCTCATGAAAGCTTCCAAAAAAACCTCACTATTCTCTGCTGTCTCCAGCTGCAGCAGAAGGGAGCTTGGTCAGAAACAAATTGGACGTTTCTTAAAACACTGTATGAAGACCAAATGAAAACCACACAGCACATATATTCTTTTAGCTGGTCATTTGACCAATTGCTTGTTCATGGGAGACTGACTTTTGGAAAATTGAGCTAAAGGCAGAATCTAAAGGACTCTTTCTCATTTCATCTGTAACAACTCTGTTTTTTTGTGTTTTATTTATAGTTAAATTTTGTGAAATAATAGAAAATATATGTATTGGTCTTGGTCTCCAGTTTCTGGCACAAAGCTAAACGCTTTAATTTCCTAAGTGATAAGAGTAGTAGGAACATTTGTTCTAATATTTGGTCTTTGACCCCAGTTCCCAATACAGAGCTCCTAAATCCCTTGGAATTTAGGAATGTCTTTTGCTCTAATGAGGTGACTCTTGGTGGGCTTCTAGATAGCTTCAGGATGGGGGTTGGTCTCCAGAATGATCAAGCCATGATTAGAAGGTTGGGACTTTCAGATCTACCCCTCATCCACTGGGAAGAAGAGGGGCCTGGAGATTGAGATAATGATCCATTCTGCCTACACAATGAAGCCTCCGTAAAAATTCCCTAAGTTACCAAGTTTGGAGAGCTTCTGGGTTGGTGAACAAGTCTACATGCAAGGAGGGTGGCACACCTCAATGCCACAGGGACAGAAGCTCCTGAGCTCAGGACTTTTCTAGACCTCACCCTATAGATCTCTTCATCCGGCTGTTTATTCATATTTTTTATTATGGCCTTGATAATAAACCAGTGAATATAAATAAGTGTCTCTCTGAGTTCTATAAGCCATTCTAGCAAATTATCAAACCCAGGGAGGGGTTATGGGAGTCCCTATTTAAAGCCAATTGGTCAAAAGTAAGGTGACAACCTGTGACTTGCAATTGGTGTCTGAAGTTGGGGCAATCTTGTGAGTTTGAGCCCTTTACCTGTGGGATGCACACTAACTCCAGGTAGATAGTGTCAAAATTGAATTGAATTGTAGAACCCCTAGCTGGTATCAGAGAATTGTTTGATATACGGAAAGTCCACACCTCTGGTGGCAGTATTGTGTGGTAACTGTGTGAGAGTGAAGGAGAAACACAGGATGTTATTCATAGATTCCCTTTTCCCTGTACCTGGGACACTATATTAAGGAAGGTTTTGTGTGGTGCTTCAACTTTGGTTTTGTTTTGTTTTGTTTTGTTTTGTTTTAAGTAATCTCTACACCCAACATGGGGCTTGAACTCACAACCCCAAGATCAAGAGTCCCATGCTCTACCAACTGAGCCAGCCAGGCACCCCTGTGTGGTGCTTCAAAATTGAAGACAATGATTTCTTTTTACCATAATGAGGTACAAAAAAGACATTTCACTAGAAGAGTCGACCACCACTGATGTGTGTTTAGTTCTTATGAGCTTTACTCCGAGTCCAGCCTGCTGGAAGCCCTGCATCCCCCACCCCCTTCCAAAACCCTGAATTTTCCATCTAGTAGCCCATCAGAAATTCTCTGGAACTGGCCTAGAATAAAGAAGTGGATGATTTGCTGGTTATATGGAGCATTCATATTGGTGAGGTGGGGGTGGCAACACCTTGCTGCCTTCCTAAGTCAAAGCAAAAATATCTGGAGGATTGAGAGTTTGCTGGGCCTAGTGAGCAACTTACTGGTGAACTATCTGTGCTCTCACTCTAGTTTCTTCCTGAGTTGGATCCACAAACAGATTTATTTGCTTCCTATGCATTTTTTAACTGAGTGATAAATTTAAAGAGCATTTTAAAGAACACCTGCCATGTTTTATCAAGGAGCTTTGATGCCTCTTAAGAACAAACTCAATCCCAGAAAAACCTCACAAGCAAAGGAACAGCTAAGGGAATGCAGCAGCCATCTGGAATGCCTGACCAAAGCAGGAGATATGCCCAGTTGTAGTACAGTAAGTGTGAAGTCTTTTTTTTTTTTTAACTTGGCCTAGAATGTTGATTTAATTACATTTAAAATAAGAGAAAGAAAAATAGTTTAAGATGCAATATTCTCCACTTGTAATTGAGGGAAACAGGCCATTTTAAGGAAGCATCTGACCAAGGCCATTCAGAGAGTTAATCTGGTTGACCGGAGGGATACAAACAGAGTTACCTAGAATATAACTTGGAGCATTAAGATTCTACAGATAATTATATTATCATTTATAGCAGTTCTGGACATTGTTATACTTAATCCTGATCACAAACATGCCAAGTGGGCACTGAACTTCCTATTATTTAGATGAAAAGAAAGATAAAATATATCAAGTATTGACCTAAGTTTATAAAACCAACGAATGGAAGAACTTGGATTTGAACATAAAGCTTTTTCTTCTCTCACAGTATCACACTGCCTTCTTACTTGCTTATTCTTTATTTCACACAAAGTAATTGTTGTTTTGTTATTAACCATGTATTCTAATTATTCTTTCAACATTCATTTAACCAACATTTGTCAGAAACCTCCTATTTTCCAGGGATTATAGGGGATGCAACAATTCATAAGGCAAAGCCCCTCATCTCAGAGTTTACAGTCTGATAGGGAAATAATTGCAACACAAGGCAGAAAGTAAAATATGCCAAAAGAGAAGTATGGGTTTCTGCTTCTCTATTCCTCCTTCCCACAGATAATCAATAATTAATCCCACTTTGTATTTTGCTCATACCTGCCTTCCAAGCAGACCAAATGCTTTGCATATATTATCTTGTCAACACTCCCAGTAGTAGAACAGCCTCATAGTTCAATTCCAAACACCTATCACTTTGTGAAACTGTGTGCAGCCAGTCTCACTCTTTCTCATGTCAGAGCAGAGCAATGACACAGCATCTCAAATAGCATCAGTGATCTCAAGTACGCAGCACCAGCACCAAGGGTCACACACCTCAGTTTTACTTAGATCTGCATGGGCATACAGTCCAATTTTCCTTTTGTAAATTATGGACTGATAACACTGTTGGTAGGGCAGTAGGGGGGAGAAAATGAAAAGAATGAAGAAATTGTATTCCATTTGGCCAGCAGCAGAAAGCAAACCCCAAAGGGAAGTTAAGGGGCACTAGTAGCATCTGAATGCTGAGTTATAATGAAGGCAACCATGTATGGTGCTGTGTGCTTTACTTTCATTATTTCACTTAACCACCACATCTCCCAGTTCAAAAGGGTTGCACTTACTCGTGGGCAAGCACTCGTATTATCTCCATTTTCTTACAGGTGGGAACTGGGATTCAGGTCGGTTCAGTAACTTGACTTAGGCCAGGTAGTTAGTCTAAAATGAGCAGGAGTTCAGTCACAAATCTGTTTCTTTAAAGCTCAGGTTCTAACAGCTATGTTCCACCCCTTCTCAGCATTGGGAGAATCAAGGAAAGTTGCATACACAGAGGTTGGATGCCTGGGAAGGCTGGGGCAAGGCCAGGAAGACAGGAATTGGGAAACACTCAGGTTTAAGGTGAAATCATGAATAGTTTAACAGTAAGAACTCAGCTGAAATGATGGAAACCCTACTCACGCTATCTTAAACCACAGAGGAAACTTTTGGCTCAGGGAATCAAGCTATGGCACTAGTGGGGGAAGGGTCCTGTGGCCTTCATCTAGAGAAGTAAAGGCCTCAGCTTTCTGTCTCTGTCTCCCCATACTTCAGCTCTGCTTCTCTCTTTTCACTCATTAACACCAGCTTTCCCCATGAGGCTGCAACCATGTCTCGAACCTGCCTCAGGATTTTATCTTTATAGCTCCATGACTTGTGAGGAAAAAGAGCTGTTCCAGTTAACCTGAGTTAGGAAAATCCCAGGAAATGTATGACTGGTTTTGCCTGCACTAGTATTGGAATCTTACCCCAACCAACCAGAGGGTGGGAGTGGGAGGAGAACTGCTTCCTCTTCTAGAAAAAGAGGAAAAAGAGATGTTTGACTGACAATAACATATGCCTCCTACAAACAGAAACCAGATTAGCTATCCGAATAGCAGGCGTAAGAAACTAACCATGGATGGAAAACACACCTTAAAGTCAGGGTTTTTTTTTCTGCCTGATAAAGCTTCCTGCTGCCAAAGATGATCCATGCCAACCCAGGATCTACAACATCAGAGACTCAGAGAATCCTTCCATCTCCTCTCTCTCCCCATTGCATACTATGATCCATTCACATTGTTCTTCCTTTGGCCACTTTTTTGTATGTACCAAACTCCGTTCCTTCTTAGATTATACTAGCTGTTCCTCCGTTTGCAATGGTTTCCCCCAGTTGTTCAGATCTCAGCTCAAATGCTACCTCCTGATAGAGGACATCTCAAACTACCTTTTTATTATAAGGCAATCCCTGGCGAGTTTTATCTTGTCATAGTACATAACACCACTGACATTCTCATTCCCCTCTTTTCTCCTCTCCTCTGTTTTCTTTACTGTTTAGCTTCCCTAAAATATGACTTGTCTGGGAGCAGAGATCTTTTCTGTCATCTTGCCCATCGTAATGCCAGCACTGACAATATTGTCTGGCATACTGTGTGGGTCCTTAATACATATATGTTGAATAATTGATGAATCCTAGACTTAGAAGAGACTACAGCATTTAACTTGATGCCTTGTACATAAGAGGGGCTTCAAACATGTCTCTGAATAAATGAAAAATAGGAGAATCCAGGAAACCTATGTTTTTTTTCAAACTGTGGTGGGAATTTGCTGAATTTGAATAGTATAACCAAGACTTCAGGTCTTCACACCAAGGGTGAATGGCAAAGATCCACCTTCCCCTTCCACATTCTTATTAGGTGTCTGAGCTGCATGAATGATACTTTGGAAATGACTGGTTTCTTACGTGGCTATTCATTTATTGAGCAATGTCATATGGTAGACATCAAGCCACCTGGTTTACATATTTTAGCTCCAATTCTGAGAGTTAAAGTAGTAGGTAACTTGCCCAGGGCCCAAAGGTTTATATAAGGCAGAAATGGAAGTGTTCCAAATGTGCTCTAGCACATCTAGAAGATCTCAGAGTTGTGTATTTGGTCAGCTCTAGTAGTTGATACCTGCCCACAAACCCATTTCATTTTTATCTATGCCTGGCATGTGGGTGAACAGATGAAACTCGATTCATGGTTGTCCCAGAGGTCTTTGTCTCTTAGGACAGTGGTTGAAAAGTAAGGTCCTCAGAAGCACATCATTATGTCCTGAGGACATGTTAGAAATACAAACTCTGAGGCTTCATTCTTGATCTGTTGAATGAGAAACTATGGGAATGAAAAACAGGGGTAGAGTGATGAACTGTCCTGGTTTGTCCAGGACTGAAGGGGTTCCCAGGATATGGGATTTTTAGTTTTAAAACTTGGCCAGTCCTGGGCAAACTGAGATGAGTTGGTTCCTCTCTTAGTTTTTTTTTTTTTTTTTTATTGCTACCATAACAAATTACCACAAACTTATAGCTTAAAACAACACATTTATTATTTTTGCGGTTCTATAGGTCAGAATTCCAGTGTGGGTCTCACTGGGCTGAAATCAAAGTGTAGCAGGGCTGTGTTTCTTTCTGGAGGTGTGATGAGAATCCATTTCACTGCTTTTTCCAGTTTCTAGGGGCCCCCTTCCTCTGTCTTCAAAGCCAGCAATGTTGCGTTTCCGGGACCATTCTTTGTCAGCCGCATGGCTCTCTGGCTGTAGCCAGAAAAAGTTCTCTGATTTTAAGGACCAGTGTGATTAGATAAGGCCCACCTCAAGATCCTTCCATTTGCCAAGTCCCTTTCATGTCAGCTAATATATTCACAGGTTCCAGGGAATAAGATTCAGACATCTTTGGGAAGCCATTACTCTGCCTACCACAATTACCATAACTAGAAGTCAAATTTTCAGTAGTAAATACAGAATTTTCAGTAAGAAAACCAATAAAGTCCTAGGCAGAGCCAGGACAAGTTGGTCCCTTCACTGGGGTGACAGAGGGCAGAGAAGAGCTGTCTCACTGTGGCGGTGGCCACATCGTGAAGTGGAGAAAGAGGCTCTGAGGTAGGCAGAAGTCAGAAGGAGGCAGATCTGTTTTTTTTGAGTTGCCTGTTGTGCGATTTTTGTGTAACCTGATTCCGACTTTCTCTTTTTCAAGCTTGTGACATGATCTCCCCATCTGTAGACATTTTTGTCTGTGTCCAGTATAACCATACTAATTTATTATTAGTCACTAACCATGGGTAATTCACCGTTGCTTATAAAATGCTACATTAACTACTGCTACCATTTAGTTATCAAGTTCTGATGGTAGCGAAAACAAATCATGACTTTAATTGTCTGAATCTGGCTCTGTGTGTGTGATCAGCATGTGATCAGGACCTTGCTGAGTCCTACAGAGAACCAGTGAAAGACATTCACAGGATGCGGGCTGTAGTAGTAGCTCTTGCAGGGAAGCAATGTTCCATGAGTATTTTATTGTGTATGGCATATAGGAAGGATTTATTTGTCCCGTGTAAATATCTGACTGTCTCTACTTCTGCCATCTCTTTAGATGAAATGCCACCAAACAAAACACCTTCTAAAATAGCTAGAAATAGATGCACAGACAGAGCATTGGTAATGACGCTGAAGTTTTGTGACTTTAAGATAAACATGGGTATATGAAACCAACGAATGTCTCTCTTCTTCATGGTGACTGGAAGGCTGGGAACGGAAGTGGAGTGAGGGCTTTGCCCCCCGTGAGGTCATAGGTGCAGCTCAACTTTACATTATGATGTAGATGCTTCTCTTTAAAGGGGAGAGCACAGTCCCAGGAATGAAGAGAGACATGCCAGTACTCAAATCCCAAGTCCATCCCTTATTAACTGTGTGACCTAAGGGACATTTCTTATCTTTGTGAGCTTTATTTTTCTCAGCTTTAAAAAAAGGATAATGAGACCTTATATTTGTTGTGAAGATTAAATAATAACAGTATGTTTTAAGTGTCTGGTACAGAGTTGGCACAAGTAAATGGCAATTATTAACATTATTGGTTCACTTTTTAGAGATACCTCCAGTAATCATTGAGGGTTTATAAAGGTGTTTTAGTCAGTAGTAGCCATTTTCACTCCTTGAAAGGCCATTCATTCAACATGCTTTCTATTCTGTGTCAGGCTGAAATGGATGGTATAAAAATTAATAAATGAAGAATTTGTATCTTCCAGCAACCATGGTCTTCCTGGAGAGATGACACTTGCTTGGACTGGAGGAATCGGTTAGTGACATTTGGAGGAGAAGAGAGCACACTACACTTCAAGAACAGCATGAGCTGAACCAAAACACAGAGGTAAGATGCACCCCTGGTCTGTGTTGGGAATGACATGGAGTTTGGTATTGCTGCGATGTAAGTATATTAGGAAGGAAGTGGTCAGAGTTGTGGCTGAAGATACCAGCTGAAGCATGAAAGAGCTCCATGGTGGCAGGGAACTTGGCCATTGTCTGTGCATGGTGGGGATCCATTGGTGGTTTTACGTGGGGAATGATATGACCTAATTAAGATTTTAAAATATCACTCCAGCCAGTCTATGGAGAAGAGATTGAAGGAGAGGAAGGGTGAAAGAGAAGTTGGGGAGCTCAGTGAAGAGGCTCTAACAGTTATGGTATCTGCATTGAACAGAAACCAACTAAGGTACCTCATGAAACTTCAACTAAAGAACTAAAAGAGTGAGTGTGAACAGAGTTAAGGGAACCACCAAGACTGGGAAAGCATGCCAGAGCTACCAACAGTGGGAACCATTACCAACCCCTGGCATGAAGGGTCAAGGGAAGGGAATAGGGACAGATGGAGCCATGGAGAAAAAGCATTATGATAGGAGTTGTAGGAGTTGGGTTTCCGAGAAGTTGACCCCAGAGGAGGATTCATGTGCAAGTGATTTATGCAGGAAGTGCTTCTAGGAGGAACTAGTAAGGAAGCAGGGGAAGAAGCCATGCATAGGTACTATTTCATCAGAATCTGGTGGGAGGAAGGTGCTATACCATGAGTTAGGAGTCAGAAGGCCTGGTACCAGGTCTTCTGCCGCTTAAGTCACTCCAAGTCCCTGGCTTTTAGTTTGATCAACTGTGAAATGGGGAAAGTGCAACCTTACATAGCCATTGTGGGGATGAAATAGGAAGTATTGAGGGTTTTGTAAGGGGGTATGCCAGTGTAGGGTGCTATGACATAGAAAAGTCATAGATGTTTTAGCCTGAGTGATCTAGGGAATGTGAGTTCAGACCTGGGGCCACACATGGAGGCTGGTCTTAGGTCTTCTGGGCCTCATGTTTATGCTCTAGGCCTAATGTAAACAGTCTTTAAATTAGTTCCTGGACACTAATGGCTATCTTTTTATGACGAATAGAAAAGATCCTGCCAAATGAGTTTTTATTTTTTTATAATGATGGTTAATTTTGGATATTTTTATCTTTTAACGTGGATATAGCACCTCAATGATGGTATATAGGTACAAATTACTGTGACTATTATATTTTTAAAAGGCAAATTATCTGATATTGAGTCATTATCACCGTAGGGGCTCTGTTGACCAACAATACTGTTATCTTGCTATTGGAAATCTGATGGTATACCTCAAATGCATAGAACTGCTGCCCTCTAAAATGATTTTGAAATCTTATTATTGCCATAATCACTATTTTACATTTCCCTAAACTTTTCTATAAACATCTGGGTTATAGAATAGTTTCTCACTAACTGATAACATCCAAGATACTGTGAGACAGTTTGGCAAAACTTTTTGCTGAGGAAGGCCCTCTCATTATCTGGATGTTGAGGAGACAGGCAGCATAGCAAGGAAGGTGTCCTGTTGGGGCATCTGATTCCATTGTGATCCGCACAGGAGTTACTTCCTCCAATGACAGCAGGAAATACTGGTAACCTTGGCAACACTGGTGGCCCTTCCCAACCTTTTTAAATTGAAATCGCTGTTGCTAGGATACATCCTAAAGCAAAAAGAGGGGAAAAGAGGGGAGCAAGAGAATGAGAGAAATGCGAATGGGAGGGGGAGAGAGGATGAAAGGGAAGGAGAGAAAATAAGAAGGAGAATGAAAAAGGAGGGTAAAAGGAAAATAGCGAAGTGGTATTTGAAGGGTTGGCTTCTGGATGTGAAAGAGGCTGTTGAATTATTGCCAAAATTAGAGAAGATGGAGTGGGGGTAAAAGTAGAATGTTAGTTCCTGACTTACTGACAATCAATAATTCATACTTCATTTTGACTTTTACTTTTCTCAAGCAAGCTACTTATCCTTGATGTGGGTGTTTTCACACTGTCAGAAGGGAAATGTTTATCAGCTCTCTTGCCTTTACCCAGACCTCCATCAGCATTCTTCCTTCTGATGCCTCACTTGTCCACTAGCCTGAAAATGAAATATCTGCAGAGAATATCATTCTGTCAAAATGCAGTGAATGCTCCTCTCTCAGGAGGGCACAAGCAAAGTTTCTCTCGTGTCCAGAGGAAGCCATAATCCCACCATCCATGCATCTGCCCTCTCGCCTCTCGATCTCCTTTCTCCGGGTACAGCTTGGAGAGTGGGGGAAAACAAAGAGTTGCAGCAGCTGACAACCTCTGCGTTCAGGGGAAAGGTGGCACTTGCTCTGGGTGATTGTAGCTTTTTGTAACAGGGGAGTCACATCATGCCAGACTTAAAAATGAGGAGAACTGGTCACTGAACGGTCCCTTCCTCTCTACTGTGGTGTGGAAAAGAGTCACCCTGGGAACATTCCCCCACTTCCAGAAAATGAGTAGGTTACCCAAGATAGAACCATAAAGTCAGTGGCTTGGAAATCTTGGGCATCTTGTTACAGGTGAAGGGATTTTGTACACTTTGTTCACCATGGCATCTTTAGCACCTAGACGAGCGCCAGGAACATGGCAGGTGCTCAATAAGTGCCAATGAATGAATGAAAAGAAATCACTTGCCACAGTCCTCTCACTGTTGCCAATCTTAGTTTAGGGGATGCCCATCCCCTTTGACTGGGGTCAAAGCTGAGGAGAGAGAGTGAGATATTTTTTTCCCTAGAATTCCTAGCAATGAACTTTCACAGTCTTCCCCCTGGACATGAATGAGAAAGGAGGTAGTAGTGCCTGGTTCTGCCATAGTCATTTGTAAACATGGTAGCCTAAGACAAGAGCTAATCCTAAGGAAGCAGAGCCGAGAAGGGAGGACTCTGACTTTCTGCCCAGAGGACTGTTTCTAGTGTCTCCCAAAGCAGCATATTCTTCAGATGTCCCAGAGATCAGTGTTCTCCACACTGCACTGGGAGCCACAGGGGAACAGAGATGCAGAGGTGCCTTTTTCCCAGTGCAGTGGCCCACTTTGCCACCTGGGGACTGAATCAGCATTGCTTATGTTTTTCTGCTTTACCAAATTTCTAAAATCAAAAAACAAAACAAAGCAAAACAAAAACCAAACTCGTAACTCCCTTCCATGGGAGTAGTTCCCTTGGTCCCGAGCGTTTCAGATTTGGCTGAGAAACCTTCTTCCCTCTTTCACCTCATTACTCCCGCTCCATAGCTGCTCCCAAAATCTTTGGATTTTCTCACAGACTTCCTTTTTACAGGTAACTTCCACTAATGCAAATCAATAAAACAGACACCAAGAAGCTTCCCACCCAGTAATTTATGATAGTCCTTTAGACTACTTGAGTTTCAGATAGGGCTCAACCGGGACCACTACCATAAATAAAATAAAAGACATTCTAAAGGGCTCATCCATTGCCAATATTCTATGGTTTTGAATCTAATATATGATTTGTATCATCATTCTAGAATTTAAAACTCAGTACTTTCTTTGTCCCTATTATCTGCTAGGCATTGACCTGAACACTGGTTACGGCCATCATGGAACTTACAATCTAGTGGGCATGGGGGATAGATAGGCCATTAAAAAATGAACAAGATTTCAGGTCATGATATCTGTTACACAGAAGACAAAACAGGGTGATATGACAGTGCATCTAGGGTGTGAGGGGTCGATCTTACCTAGGGTAGCCAGAAGGCCTCTTGGAGGAAGTGACAAGTGAACCAAGATCCAAATGATGAGAAATATTTGATCACATGAAGAGACAGGGGGAGGTTGTTCTAGACAGAGGAAGCCACAGTTGAAAACCCTGCAGGGGAAATGAGCTTGGAGGGTTGTGTTTTTCTTTTCTTTTCTTTTCTTTTTAAGATTTATTTATTTATTTGAGAGAGAGAGAGAGCATGCACAAGCGAGAGGGGCAGGGAGAGGGAGAGAGAATCTCAAGCAGACTCCATGCTGAGTGCAGAGTCCGACACGGGGCTTGATCTCATGGCCCTGAGATCATGACGGAAACCAAAAGTTGGACACTTAACCGACTATGCCACCCAGGTGCACTGAGCTTGGAGTTTTAAAGAGAATTAACAGAAAGATTAATATGGCTGAAGCAAGGGGAGAGAGAGGTTCTAGAAAGGACAAAGTCCCATAGGGTCTTGAAGACCTTGAGGAGGAGCTTGGAAGCCAGTGCAAAGCAAGGGAGCAGTATATGATTTTAAAACAATCATCCTGTTGCTTTGTAGAGAGCTGATTATATGGATGCAAGGATACAAGCGAAGTGACAGGCAGGAGCTAACGCAGCAGTATAGTTGAAAGGTGCTGGCAGCTTGGATTAAGGTGAGGCAGTGCAGTTAGGGAGACTGGATCCAGGCAGTGACAAAAGGAGGTAGAATCGAGGACAGCAACTAGGTCTGGGGCTGTGTGAGTGAGTGAATGGGGCTATTGTACTGAGGGAAGACAAGGCGTATAATATTTGGGGGGACTGAGAGTTTCATTTGGATCTAATACGTTTATGTAGGAAGTTGAATACATTAGGTTGTAATGCAGAGAAGGGGTCAGAACTAGAGGTGTAGACTGTGGATTAATTGGGCCGTAGATGGTATTTTAATTATGCAGCTGGATGAGATCACCTGGGAGAATGGAGATAGAGAAGTGCAGAGGGCCAAAGAACTCGCACATTTAGAGGAGACCAAGTAAGCAGAGGAGGAAGTGCCAGCAAATAGGAATCTAATAAAGAAAAGCCATAAAGTTGGAGGAGAACAAGAGAGGTTGGTATCAAAGAGTCAGAGAAGGGAGCTGTAACTGTATTGACTGTTGCCCAGAGGTCAGGTTAGATATGTAGGAGATGTAACCTCTGGATTTGAAAACATCAGTGCCCTTAGCAGGAAAGGTTTCAAAGCAGTGGTGGGTTGAAAATTAGACTGCACTGAGTTGAGAACTAAGAGGTAGCAATAAGGAGAGAGAGCAAGCAAGGGAAAAAAAGTTTGGTTGTACAAAGAAGAAAAGAAATGGTGTAGCATTTGGAAGGAGATTTGGATTCAAGACAAAGTTTCTTTCACTTACAAAGATCAGAGATATGAGAGCATTTTTGAACATGAAATGGAATGATCGCCCATGAGCCTTCCAATGCCTGGCCCAAATTCCAAGGGCCCGGATGTGCAAAGGTAGACGGATCCTCTCTGAGAACCTCTCAGAGGCCCGAAGATCCCAGTCTCGGTAGCGTGCCCCAGGAGGCGTGTCTGTTTTCATTGGTTATTGCCTCACTGTTACGACTCTGAGTTATTAAAAGGTCAATGCTGGATCCAGCTTTCCTCGTCAAACTGCTAATGCAATATTAGTTTTAACGATCAAATCGAAGAAGAGAAAGCTTTCCTGGGTGGTTAATAACCAAGAAGACAGAAATTAAATTTGGCCTACTATTATTATTTAAAAATAAAATCAAATAGAAGAAGAAAAATGATGAGAAAAACAATCCCTACTGAAACAACCCTGTCCATTTTATGTTTCCATTCTGCACTATTTTGGGATAAAATTAGTTTACCCTTTTTGTTAAGGGATCTGGCAATTCCAGGTGCTTTTGGGAAATGAGGAGAGCAGTCTGAGCTGGGATTTGACACTGTCCCTGTAACAGAGTATACACTAAGTTTTAGTATTTTTTGAAGGTTAAAATAAAGCTTCTGACTTGCAAAGTTACCTCCTAGGAGAGAAATGGGAATTAACTTGGAGGCAGACTATCCTTTGTTCTGGAAAGAGCTATCCTTTATAGATTCCTAGTTTAGAAGAAACCCTTCAAAGAAAAGGATAAGTGTCTATACCAATAGTACCATTCTTATCCAGTTTTTTTTATTTGGATTGGCCATGTAAACATGTATTTATTTGTTCTAAGTGTCCCTGAGTGTTGGGTTAAGGTTGAGATGGGCACTGACCAGGCAGAATGGTGTTTTCCATAGTATGATCATTGGACCCCTCACATCAGCATCACTAGGGAGTTGGCTAAAAATGCATAGTCCTGGTTGCCACTGCAGACCTATTGGATTAAAATCTTTGTAGGTGGGTCCACAAATATGAATATTCAACAAACTCTCCAGATGATTCATATCAGTTGTGCACTCCTAAACGTTCAACTCTTGGTTTTGGGGGTAGGGTGGTGGGAGAAGCCCTGATTTATATTATTTACCAGTATCTCTTCCTCTACACCAAAAAGAGAGGTTAGAATAATTAATAATAATAATAATAATAATAATAATAAAACTCTGATGGAAATGGGAGTTTGGTGACTACTTTCTTTTCGTTTTTTGTCAAGGACTATTTTCACTACTCTGAGGTTCAGGCTCGCAGCTGACATTTATATTTAGCAAGCTCTGCTTTCACCTTGCCTCCTCTTTTCTCAGAAAACAGATAAATCTTTCTGTTTGATAGTTGCTGCCAGTCATGTCTCTCCTCCTCCCCTTCTCCCTCCAGCCAATCCTTCTCTTTTCAGTGCTTCTACCCCTTCCCCCACAGCACTATTTGGATGCCCACCCCTTATCATCTATGTTATATTTGTAGCTTTGTCTTGTACACGACAAAGCTGGGATTTTCCAGGGCTGCTTCTGCACCCTCCCTCCCTGAAACATTTATGTAAAAAACAAAAAAACAAAAAAACAAAAAAACGGGGGGAGGCGGTTCTCAGAAGGCAGGAAACTAAAAAACTGACTGGACCCAGGAGAGGGAGGCTGCTGCCTTAGACCGGAAGCTCATCAGCTCATCTCTTTGCTCCAGAGAGAAGTCACTGGAAATTCTTCACACCCACCAGGGTGACACATACATTGCCTCCTTCAACCTGAGACTGACCTCAGAGCCGAGGTGCAATCTTATCACCCACCTCATCACCCTGTCACCTGATAATGCATCCCTGTCACATTCTTCTCAATAAACCTTATAATATCTGCTCTTCTTAACACCTGGGGCCTAACCCCCAGGCAGTCATCTCAGAAAGATGACCCTGAAGTTCCTTTCATCTGTTACAGGATTAACATGATACATCAGTGTCCTTTTCTCTTCCCAGTGGGTTATGAGTTTGGTTGTTACAGAGCCCAGTGGCACAAGGAGTTTAAGGATCTGAATTGTTTATCCTGACTCATCCCGCGGTCAACTTCAACTGAAGAGCTAAACAGCTCAGCCTTCAGTTTTTCCAGCTATGAAAGACAAATAGTACATAATAAAGCTCCCTCCTACCATGCACACACACTTATTTCATAGGTATTTTTAAAGGATAAATAGCAATAGAAGTTTTATCAGTTCGGGATCAGTTCTTTGGTTGGCTTGCAAACAAAGCTGGAAATGGTTCGGTATGCCATGTAAAGGTTTCATGTTTTCAGAGAGCTCTATTGAAGTGCTTTGTATGAATTATCCCTCTCATTCTTCCTAACAACCCTGTGAGGGTTTTCTAGATGAGCAAACCAAGGTTCAGAGGACTTGAGGTAATAGGGAGAGAGCTGGCATGGAAACTCAGGTCACTCTTTTCCCTAATGACTCTCAACTCAGTGTCTCAGACATAAGTAACTCCATAGCAAGGTCTTTCTCTTGAACTCCAGACTGTATGTCCAAGTGCCCTTCGGACATCGCTATTCTTTGGAGGCTGCCACTGCAAGACAAAGGCTCTTCCTGATCTGGCAACTGCCTTCCCATCTGGCCTTCTTGTATACCTCTCTCCCTCTCTATGTTGAGCCCTACTGAACTACTTAACAGTTTGGCAAAAACACATGCTGTGATAAATCCTGTGGTCTCCCACATGTATCTTTCCTTTGGAATCAAGGCATACATTTTCATAACTACTAGAAGTGCTGGCTATTGCCCACTGATAGCTGAGAATTTCTAAAGAAATTGCCTTCTACCAAAAGGAGTTGCCATGAAAAAAGTTACACCTCTCTCCAGAAGCAGCCTGCATTTCATGACTGGTCAGTGCAGGGGGTATAAAGCCCAATACTCAAAATGGACAACTCTGAAGGCCATTCCAAGTCAGAGCTTCTCCCATAGGATTGGCTGAGTCTTTATTAGAACTGCCTTGCTGTTCAAACTTTTCCCTCTGCCTAACCCTGCTCCTCTTCCCCCTTCACAAGTTTTTTTTTTTCTTCCTAAGAGCCCTCTGCATAAATCTGTATTCACATTTCTGCCGCACAGTCTGTTTCCTTGGAAGTCTGACCTAAAACAGCTCTTACCAGATTTGTCCCTACCAGATTTAAAATGGGATTTTTGAACTATATTATCCTTTGGCTAGCTGGAAATGAGAACCCCATTATTGGTGGCAGGTGGAATTTTGATAACTCCTGGAATGCTGGAACAGTGCAAAAGTTATATCATCAGTGGTAAACTGGGATGGAAACTGAAAGAGAATGTATTGGCAGGTGTACTGTCTCAGGAGATTGAGAGGTTCTAGGAGAGTAGTCAATATAGAGACTATGGAATCCCATGGCTTTGGCTGAATGCTATCAGACATTAGAGAAAGGCAATGAAGGACTGAGAGCGGTTAATCTCAAAGTTAGGGCAAAGCAAGAGAGCCAGAAGGCCTGAGGGTAGAAAAGCTGAGGATCAGAGCTAGAATATGATTTTAAGTACAGCAGAGTTCCAGAGAAGATTAATTTGTCAACCTGGTAAATCTGCCTTACCAAGTTCATGGCCTTAATTGCAAAGGAGTGAGACTCTGAGATTTAAGATGGTGCATTATCTAGGTTTATGCCCTTGGAAATCTTGAATCCTCAGTTTCCCCTGCACCCAGAGAAGTACCCTATTCCTTCCTGAACAGGGAAGTTATCACTTCTTTTTGCTTGCAAGATAGCAAAATAACCTATACGCCCACACCTCCCCTCATTATCTCCACCTTCCCTCTTGGCCACCAGACCAATAACTGGGTTCAAGACACAATGTAACTGGCTGGGGAAGAGTTTGGTCTTTCTACTAGCAAAAGAAAGGAACTGTACACACAAAGAGCTGCAAGACCTGGTCAACATGTATCAATAGGACCAGGAGAGAAAGTATGGACTTGATCCTGAGGTTCTGGGTCAAGGTGGCGAGTGTGGGAGAATGAGGGTAAAACCTAAGTTTGGATAAGGGAGAATTTATATGGAACATTCTCCATTGGTGCAGGACTTAATACCCTGTCAAGGACCCAGGAGACATGCATGCAGCTAGAATGGCTCCTAGAAGCTTGGAAATAGCTTTGGTACACACTAACTAAATATACCAGACCTTCTCTGGTACATGATGAAAGAAGAGATCAAAAGGTTTAGAGAAGTGGATGTGCTGGAGTGGGTGTACTATGCAAAGCAGAAAATCCATCTGCTAACCAGCTTAAGGGTCCACTGAACACTCCATTTACCGGAGTGATAAAGGGTGCACTGATGAGAGGAGCACCAGCATAAATGAGGTACTCAGTGGTGACTGTTCTCTGTAGGCGAGGGCTGACGGTGGAAGATGCTGGCACAGGATTGGGAACCCTGAGAACAATAAAGAGGATGGCAAGATAATAGAGGCCAGGTGGTGGCACTTCACTATCAAAAGCAAGGTAGTCACAATGATCATCATAAATGGCCAGTCTGAGTAATAGCCAGGGAGGCCTGACCCACACAGGACCAAGGAGATGGTTAATAAAACACAGTGTACCACAGGCAGTTAACAAAGGATGCTATATGTATGCAATCAAAGGAGTCAGATTTAGATAATCAGGAGGTTGAGAACTTACTGTAATAAAAAGTCAAAATCTCTTGTTCAGTTTCTGGACACTGAGCCAGTTCTCTCAGGCCCAGATCCCACTGCTTAAAGGAGAAGTCAGGTCTCCAGGAGGGAGAGACCTTCAACCCTTTATTAAGCATATGTGATAATGATTCCCTTAGTACTTCCTCCAGGTACCTATGACTATTAGAATAATCATGCCCTGAGAAAAATGAGAATATTCAGTTATTTTGAGTAGGTTTGTAGACAGGGTCTAAGTTAATAGTGATATCCAGGGACCTAAAGGATCATTGTGGCATCAGTTAGAGTAGCAGCATATAGGAGCCAATTAACAAGTGGAAGCCTGGTCTAGTTCTATCTCACAGTGAGTTCACTAGGTCCATTGACTCACTACATAATTATTTCTCTGATTCCCAGATATAAAACTGGGACATACTTGGTAGTTGGAAGAATTGCTATATTGGTTCTTTGTCTTTGGACTGGCACATCCCTCTTTCAACCTGCCAAGATTACTTTCCTATCTGTGAGCAAACTAATTAATTCATGGGTGGCATCATGTCCCCTATTTGAATCATTGGTATGACTTCTACAAAAAAGCAGGTGGGTCTTCGAAGACGAGAGTGGACTTCTGCAAACTCCATCAAGTAGTAGCCCCCATTGCAACTGCTATGGCTGTATGTGGTATCTTTGCTCGAGCAGATTAACACAGCTTCAGATCCATAATATATAGCAATTAATCTGGCAATGGGATCTTTTCCATACCTTTTAGGAAGAAGGATCAGAAGCAGTTTGTGTTCGTGGGGACTGGACAGCCATATATAATGGTCTTGCCCCAGGCTATGCTAACTCTCTTGTCCTCTGGTATAATACAATCCAAAGGAACCTAGACCCTTTATTCTTCAGAAAATTATCAGTCCACTGTATCTGTGACATGCCACTTGGACTGCATGAAGAAGAAATAGCAAATACATTGGAGGCCTTGGTAAGACACATGCACTCCAAAGGATTGGAGATAAATCTAACGAAAATTCAGGGCTCTGACATGTATGTTTTTAGGAGTATAGTCATTGGGGACATGCCAGGATATTCCTTCCAAAGACAAGGAGAGATTAATGCATCTTGTATCTTCCATCCCTAAGAAAGAAGCACGACACTTTTAAGGTTTCTTTGGGTTCTGGGGATGGCATGTTTCATACTGGGAAATATTGTTTCAACCCATTCACCAAGTGGTGAGACACAGAAGGACTACTAGCTTTGATTAAGGCCCAGAGCAGGAAAGAATTCTGCAGCAAGTCTGGCACAGATGGTCCTGCAGAAATAATGGTAGTTATCTGTGATGGAAAAGATACTGTTAGAGGTTTGTTGTCAGCCCCAGTTGATAAATTGCAAAATGGACTCCTAAGATTCTAGAACAAAGCCATGCCATCTGCAGTAAATAGCTAGAGACCAAATATCATTTACAAAATAACTCTTGCCATACACCTGGGAGCCAGTGGGGCTGACCCACCGACATAGGAGGAAAAGGACAAACCTGGTTCATTGGTGAATTGGCTTTGTATGTGGGTCCAAGCTGAAAATATAGCTCCATTTCAGGGATGCCCTGAAAGTCAGCAATATGGGGCAATCCTCCCACTGAGTACAGCTTCAGATGGACACAGCTGCTTCTCTACTTCTTTGGGGGGCAGGGAAAGAAAGAAAGAAATGGCTGGAAATAAGATAAATAGGAACTTATAGGAAGTGACCTGTTTGGTTACAGGATTGGAAGGAGAAAAATAAATCTGGGAAAAGGAGGTCTTGAAAAGAGGCATGTGCATCTGTCTATGGCAGTACAGACGAAGTTTGAATGTCTTTGCATTTCATGATAATCCCTAGTAAGAGCATTTACCAAGGAAGAGATACTAAGTAGCCAGGTAGACAAAATGACTCGGCCAGCTGATGTCATCCAGCTTCTGTTATTGGCCACTCCTGTGCTGGCATAATGGATGCATGAATGGACTTGGATTGTCACAAGGAATTGGCTCAATGGTATCAGTCCTCACTGACTAAGGCTGTTGAAGCTACTGCCATCGCTAATTGCTAATTGCTAATTCTCCAGCCTGCGAGCAACAGAGGCCAATGCTGAGTCTCTATGATAATCATCCCTAAGGACACCAACCAGCTACTTGGTGATTAGTTGATTACATTGGAATCTTTCTGTCCTGGAAATTAGTGATTCATTTCAACTGGGAAGGTGACATATTTTGGGATAGGTTCCCTTTCCTTCCTACAGGGCTTCTTCTAGCACCACCATAAGAAGGTTTACAAGAAAAACAAACAAACAAAAAAGATTTACAGGAATATTTGATCTACCCATACTATATACTGTAGAGCACAGCCTCAGACCAAACAATGGTGTTGCAGCAGTGGGCGCATGACCACGTATCCGCTGGGCCTATTACATTCTGCACTAATTGGAAGTTGTAGGTCTGAGAGATGACGGAATTGACTTTTGAAAGGGCAGCTGAGGTATTGGCTTGCAGATGATAGTCTATGAGGATGGGGCACCATGTTTCAGGGTGCAGTAACAAAGACCCTTATATGGCTCTTTGTTTTATATGACTCCTCTTATCAGTCCCGGTGACTCAGTTGAGGAATGTATTATTCTCAAGCATGTGTTTATGGCTCTGTGGGTCTATACTAAGTACTGGATCCTAAAGGAAGGATCTCTTATTCCCCCTTTAAGAGTCCTGTTAAACTTTAAGCTATGACTACTACATGGTAACCTAAATCTCCTCATGCTGAGTCTAGCAAGCAAGGACAGGAAGCACAATATTGGTAGGGATCATTGACTGATCATTAGGAGGAGGTAAGGCTACTACTACACAGTAGGGTCCAGAAAGAATAAATCTTGACTTTAATCAAGAAATGGACAAGTACAGAGGTGCCTGGGTGGCTCAATTGGTTAAGCATCTGCCTTCAGCTCACGTCATGATCCCAGGGTCCTGGGATCTAGCCCCACTCAGGCTCCCTGCTCAGCGGGGAGTTTGCTTCTCCCTCTCCCTCTGCCCCTCCCCCCACTTGTGCTTGCTCTCTCTCTCTCTCAAATAAATAAATAAATATTTCTTTAAAAAAAGAAAGAAATGGACAAGTGCAGCAGCTGTAGTATGGCATGGTTACCAGGAGCCCAGGAACTCAGTGATGACTCTCTAAATCATCCTACTAGGTAAGCCACCTAGACCATGAGAAGTACCAGACTAGGGTGAAAAGAATCTAGAATGAATCATAGAGGAAGGAGACGATGAGTGTCAATTTCAATTTTAAGACCAACCTTGTTGGGAAAGGCTGACTTTCACCTTACTCACTTTCCTCTTGTAAATTTCTCCAACAAGAGAGACTACCCAGACATTTGAAGGAGCTCTTTTCAGATGGAATGACTTACTATATGAATCAGGTGACTCTAAGTGGTGCAAACGTGGCCCATATTGGATGCTATGATGTAACATCTAGATCCCTTCTTCAGAAGGAATGTATTCATCCCACAGTTGTTGCGGATAGGCTATAGCTGATACGCTCTTCTGGAAATTGTCCTTGGTTGAAGGGAGATGCCTTGTCCAAGGCCACACACCCCTCCCAGGGGCAGTCTAATTGAATCACTTGATGATGCAGAGGTGCAGGGTTTCAGCCTTCTTGTCATGATGCAAATAAGTCTTAAGGGCTATCCCAGCTCCAAACCTCCCATAAGTCTGAGCTCCCATAGATCTCTGTCAGTTTTTCTTTTTACCCAATCCTCTACTCTCATTCTTTTATTGGTGGTATTCTAGAAAGTACTCCCTTATAAATAACCCTCATGCAAATATATACCTCAGAATCTGTTTTCTAAGCAACTGGACCTGAGGTAAGTGCTCTTACTGCTTTCAGGCTTTTCAACATGCTAATACCTCAGCTTGAAGTGTCCTTGCCTATCTTCAGCTTTACCTAAGCCAGTGATTTGCAACTCTTCTTTCCCATTAAAATTATTTAATTGCTTTAAAAAATAACAATTCTGAGGACCTATCCCCAGAGTAATGAAATCAGAATCTCTGGGTATGGAGCCCTAACATCTATATTTTCCAAAGGCTCCCTTGATGTTTCTAATGCATAATGATGGTTTAAAACTACCGATCTTACCAATGCTTGCTTATCTTTTGGATATCCACTAGCTATCCCTTCTTCTGAAAAGTTCTCCATGATCTGATTCCTTAAGGTCCCGACACTTACTACCCCCCGGGCTTGCCTCTGATTGGGGACTTACCACACTCTATAATTACCCGCTTACTGATCATTTTTGTCCACCTGACTATGAACTCCTTGAGAGAGAGATTATATCTTAATCATTGCAGTAACCCCAATGAATAGCCCTGTGTCTGGCACATACTTCTTTCTCTCTACATATATGTTAAGTAAGTCAGATGTAGATTTGGGAGTCACTGGCTTTCAGATAGTAACAAAAGCTCGGAATGAGGATGGGATTACTATGAAAGGGTGTACAAATGTCAATCTTTTTTACATATGAGAAATCCTTTTTAACATTAAAGTTTTAATTACAACAGAAAATCCAACATACATTTGAAACAATTAAAATACATATGTAGGGAAACAGTACATTTATTTTTCAGATAGACACATTTGGTTTCAAGGGCTTCTTTTGATTATACAGAAGTCTGCTCAAGAATTTCTCTAGAAGGAGAGTAGGAACGAGGACAGAACCTTTAGAACATTGATGCGTAAGAGTAAATGGAAAAAGAAGTGGTTGCCAAGGACAGAGCGAAGGATGGGCCAGAGGTAAGTAAAGACCATTAAAAATTTTGCAGAAGCAAGGGAGGAGGGAATGTTAAGCTGTTAATGTCCAGAAAGGTTGGATAACAATCAGTTTTGTCTATGAATTTCACCTTTTAACTTTCTTTCTTCCCTTACCCCAACCACAGCCTTTTTGAGAAGAATGGGTTGCCAACACCCTATGTTATAACCTTTACCCTTAAATATACAACTCTGCATATTGGGACAATCATTTAGAAGACATAAGGGTGGGAAGTTAACAGTAGAAGCAAAGCTGAAAGAAACTACATAGTGGGCCATAAGGTAGAACCTGGCAATAAAAACATAGGCCATGAGTAATTCAAAGACAAATCCATAGACCAGATGAATAAGCAAGTAATTTTACTTCTCTAAGTTTTAATTTTCTCTGGGAAAAAATTAGCAATTTGGATTTGATTGATTTTTTTACATTTGACCAGAATTTATTTATTCATTCATGTGCCCATAATGCACTGTGCTAGACACACTCGTTCATTTCATCAGCAAATCCTGTTAGTTCTGCCTTCAAAATATATTGAGAATCCTACTACTGCTTTGTGTACTGTGGCGATCTTGCCCCAAGTCACTATCTTCTCTTTTCTGGATTATTGTAATCACATCTTTAACTGGTTTTCCTTTCCTGCCTCTCACCTAATCCCCACTACAATTTAACCTCCATATAGCACCTAATGTAATTCTTCAAAAATCATGACAGATCATATTATTCCTCTGATTAAATCCTCCAAACAGTTCCTTCATCAGTCAAAGTGAAAGCCCAAGTCTCTTTTAGTTGCATTCCTACCTGATCAGGGCCCACTACCACACTCTTGTCACCCAACGGTTTACCCTCCTTTACTCTATTCTAGTATCATAAGCCTCCTAACTTTTGCTCCAACACCCAGAAATTATTCCCACTGCAGGGCCTTTGCACATACTGTTCTCACTGGCCAGAAGGAGAAATCTGCTTTGTTGGCTTCCTCCCTTCCTACGGGAGTCAGCTTAATTGTCACCATTTCATAGTGGTGTTTCTCGGTTACCGCTTAATAAATATCATCGATCCTCTTGCAATGTCATAATGCTCCATCTCCTTTCCCTGGGTTATTCTGTGCATCTATCACTTGGTCAGCTTCCTTTACTGCAGTGCCTAGAACAGTGCCTGAGATGTGGCTGGCATTCAAAAAAAAAGTTTTTGTTGAACAAATGAAGTGAAAAAAGATGTCTACTTGGGAGAGTCGGAAAAAACTCAGAATTCTGTCTGAGCACTTTACAGTGCTTTTGTGTTGAGAAAAATCCTCGCTATATCAAATCTGGCAGGGAATTCTCTCTGCTTTTTTTCTTTTTTGAATGGTTTTGTGATGTCATTTCTCCCATGACCATTCATCGAATAGGTGTTTCTATGGTTACAGTGTTATTTCTAGTCAGAATCCTGCTGAGGAGAAACCTGAATTTGGTATTCCAGTAAGTCAAGATTCCCATGACACACTATTAAGATAAAGATGGATTTTCACAAATCAGCTCCCTGTGTCATTCACCAAATTATTGGAAAGGTGGAGTAGAAGATATATTTAGGGGTTAACTCTGGAGTCCTGAAAAACAGCATTGTAGGAAATAGACAAAATGAGATACCAGTACGTCTGCTCATTAGTGAGGGTCACAATGAAATCAATCCAGTTTTACCTTGCTTCCCACTACTGGAGCCCTGGTGTACCTGTTGTCATTATGCCCTCATCTTTATACCCTGTCAAGCTGTGGATTCCGTAGGCTGCTTATCCTTTCTGTTCTATTCTGGGGATAGGAATAAAAATACAGATGGGTATACCTCTAGAGCCTAATTTGTGGGTTTACCCTAGAAAACAAATGAAGTATGGCTAATGTTGACATTCAGTGAGTAAATGGGGAGCTGGCTGTGTTAGAACATCACAGAGGCACTAACCACACAATTTAGACACATGCCTTAGCTCCCCAAGCTCAGTTTCTGCATAGCCAGCATAGAGAACCATGGAGAAGATAAAAAATTGTATTTTTAGCTTTGTCTCATTTTTTTCTTTTTGGTGCCCCTTCTATCCTGGCTGCTCTTCTTCCCACCCATCTCCAATCTAGCTCCTATTACTCATAAACTGCCTAGGGATGATACAGTTTTGTTGTTAATGAATTACAAAAATGTGAAAACATTTCTGTAGCTATACAAATATCTTCATGAAATCTTTAAGGAACATTGCAAAATGCAAATTAAGTTGCATATGTATGACCCAAATAAAACGACTTTCGTGTCCAACCCCAGCGTTATAAGGAGCTCGAAGCCAGTATCAATGTAATCACTGAAAAGCAGTTTATGTTTTTGTTGAAATGTCTCCAAAATGTGGCAAGAGAATTTGTATCTTAAATCCTAGTACAATGTATTCTCACCCTGTGCCTTGCTGGGGCTCTGTTCGCTAGTTTCCTCTCCACAGGCTATCTAGCTCTGCTTGCTCAAGCCTGTTCCCTCAGCATGTTTAAAAATAAACAAAACAACAACAACAAAACTTTGTTCAGGACTTATCATGTCTCCCAGAGTTCATACAATCTTTGAAAGAACTAAGCTTTCATTCATTTATTCATTCAATAGGCATTTACTGAGCACATACTATGTACTGTGTACTGTGTACTATGTACACAGTACATGTACTATGTACACACTATGTACACACTATGTACCAAGAACTGACCTCCATGTTTAAGAAAATCGATATATAATGTGTGCACTCTGGAGCAGGGTCAGGAGATATAATCAGCATATTTTCAAGCAAGAGGTGACAAATTCTGTGAATCAAATAAATGAATAAAATCATAAGAGTCTCTGATTCTTCTGGATAACTCAATTCCTTATTCCCTTGGCGAATAGCCTCATTGATTCTCTATCATTAAAGTTTTCTCTCCACTAATCCTTCCAAATTGAAAAGAATTCAAGGCACCACTCTAACTCAGGTTTTAAGATCCACCTTTTTGCAGATGTGTTTTATGACTAAATTGCTCTGTCTGTCTGACATAGGTCATTAGCTTCTTGACTAAGATCTATGCCTTTTTCTAAGTCTATCCCTGCACTAAGTAGCTGCTATTTCACAAATAATAAATAAAAAATGGTGATGACTCTGAGTGTTTGTGATCTACTCACTGGCTTCTAAAACACATCTTTCATTTCTTCTGCTGGGAAATATGGTAAATGCTTCTCAGAGTAATTGAAAAAGTTAGTTTAGCTGTTCATACCAACATTTTAAAAGGGCGGAGTGAGAGTAGATAGAATCAATGATTAGGTGAACTGATTTCCTGGGACCATAGAGTTTGAGTATAAAGAAATATGACACCTTATCTGGGCCCAAGAAGGGTACAGCTGTTTGGATTCTTATTTAATCAATTATAGAAGAAAGAGAAATTTTGCTTAATAAAATGAACTGAGTCATACATAGCTGGCTGTGGGGCACATCCCTTTCAGAAATGTGACTTGGGAGCTACATTTGCAATTACTTTCAGCCAAAATGACCTCAGACTCCTGAGTCCTCCATAGGATTTCATCTAATGTAATTTCCTGACTTTGAAATGAGAATTCTTAAAACGCTACGGGTTTCATAGCAAAAAGGCACATGTGGCTTAGAAGTTCCAATGGGGAGAACTGCACCAGAGTCACACAAGCCTGAGGATACACCTGCCCTGCTGCTCAATTTCCTTTGACTTCATGTTGGCCTCGAAGTTACCGTTTTAGGGTTTTCACTCTTGCTTAGACTCCCTTCACACAAGGCTTGCCATGTATGTCTGTAGTAGCCATGGCTATTAGAATGCTAATATGTACTCAGAAAGCCAAAAGTTTGGATTAACAGATACAAATTTTTAGTTATTATGAAAAATTGAGACAAATACATAGTTGCTGTTTGGCATCAGATAATCAAGTACTTAACTTTCTCTCATCAGTCTTAGTCAGTGAACCTCATCACAGTTGAACAGTGCACATCAGGACTCATCCTTTATCTGTTTTTAGTTCTGTTGTTGAATATTTGACTGTACTTATCTAAACTCTGTAGACTTAAACAGGTTTATATCCATACATTAGTTTTGATACTTTGATCAAATAGATAAACAGATAAATAGACTTTTAAAATAATCTTATATTTTCTAATTTAAATCATCAAGTAACATTAGGTTTAATATAATACAATGTTGATTATGAAGGTTATAAAGCTATAACACTATTATGCATACTTTTAATTTATGTAATTTGTATAAATTTGGATGTAAGATTGTCAGTAATGATGACACGGATATGCATATAGATATGACAAGAAGGCATTTAGACTGCTGCCAATTCCAAGTTTGTAACATAACTTTTGAAACTGACCAGGAGAGCACACTGCAGACCTACATATTCCTGAGGGTTCATTTTCCACTCTGATAACACCAGCTGTATGGAACCCTTAAGAGTCACAGGTTATGCTAGAAAGAGCAAATGTCTGAAAGAGCAGTTCTCTGTGAAGTGAGGTGTGCTCCAAGCTTGTGATTGTTGATGCTTTCATAGAGTGTTGTGTCACTCTGCTAGATTACCATGGGCTAGTATATTTTGGGTCGCAAAGGTTGTTCTGGGGATGCTTAAATGTTCTCTACGTGTGGTTTATGGGCGATGGAAGATTCTCATTGGAATAGCACATCTGTCCCTAGCTGAAAAGAAAAACATGACAACCTCTCAGGTTGGAACAGCCACCAGGTTAACAGTGAGAAGAATTCAGTTTATAGCTGCCATTTCAAGAGAAGCAGTTCATCAGCTAGATGAGAAGGCTGAGGGCTTTATGATCACAGTGACATTAGAAAAATCAGTCCCAAACGACAGACTGTTTTCTCTGTTTTCAGTTATACATCTGTACAGTCTGTATTAGTGACAGGTGGTTGAATTTATTTTGTTTAAACTTGACCTAGTCTGTTAAAATCTGAGTGAAAGTGGTCTCTAACAATGGTTAATTCTTTACAGGGGAAGTTGGGTCAAGCACTCAAAAAGATGCATCACTGAAACCATCTCTACTGTTTAGATCTTCTAATAATTGCCAAATTTAAAAAAAGGGCAAAGTGATTTTACCTGCTAAATTTACTCTCTTTGTTCTCTGGTCTTGCAATAAGCCAGAAAAAAAAAAGCCAAACAACAACAACAACAACAACAACAACAACAACAAAACACACACACACACCAAGAATGTAATATGGACCACAATTTCATAATGTATTAAATGTATGCAGTTTATTACTTCCAAGGACCTGTACTTTTGTTACAGTGTTCTTAGTATTACATGCAGGTGACCCTATTAAATAGTGCTGCACCTGCCAGCATTCTTTACAACCCAGCCATCGCCATGGCCTCCAGACCTTCTCCCGATTCCCAGGACACCTGAGACATCATTAATTCCTCTTACAAACTCCCAGAAAGTTCATGGGTTTATTCACTCAAGAGATACTTATCAAGACACTGAGCATACAGCATACTGAACAAAGCCTATCATCCCCTGCCCTCCTGGTGCATTCATTCTACTGGGAATTTGTGTGAAATCAGACTCCACGAACTTCCCAGGATAGACTGGAACCTGCAGACCTAAACAGGATTCCTCACAGACTTCAATAATCTCCAAAACAGCTGCTCCAAGTTTCAACACAGATCCTAATTTCTTGGAGTTTGGGGGACTCTGGAATGGACCAGAGATGTGGAACCTTCTCTTACAATGGGACTAGCAGAAATAAAGTCATGATAATAAAGCCTTCCGCTCTCTTTCACTGTTCTCGGGTTGTTTTAGTGAAGTGGACCCTGAGGAAAATGTGCAGTTGTCCATACAAACCCAAATAAAAAGCATCAAAAAAGCAAAAAGATCAAAACAAATGTCGTTACATATATTTCTCATTGCAGTGCTAGGGTGTAGTAAAAGAGTATTGCATAGACTTTGTTTTTGATGTCTAAGATCTTAGGAACTATTAGTATGGCTGACAGCACAGGCTGATTTGACTCCAGGTTGTGAGACTTGGAAAACTGTAAAGAGATTTGGATGTGAAATGAAGTGACTTACACAATTCCTATGTGCAGTATTTGTCCCTGCGCAGATCAGTCGACCTCAAGTTGACCACTGGCTGTAGGCTTCTGGTACATGTGTCCATAATCACTTCAAGTAAGGCTTTTCTGTGTAGACTTTCCTCTGCAACTGTCTCCAAATTGAATTCATAGAACATATTCATTACTTATACTGATCTGACTTTCTTTTCTTTATTTTTACATTTAATTTTAATTCTCCGCAAAGCAGACTATCAAAGGATTTGAAATTTTAAAGGGGTTTTGAATTGTTTTTTATAAATTCCTGGCAAAGTTATATAAAATGTGAAAGCAAAATCTGTGGTTTTTTAATTCTGAATTTCCTAAATTTATTAAGACACTGACCATTATTAAAATACGAGCTATAGGTACATGAAAAGAGATTTAGCAATAGCTTGAGACAAAATCATGAGCAGTTTTGCTACGTGGGTAACAATAACAAGACAGTGCCAGTGGAAGAAAAGGTGAAAATAGTTAACAATCTGTACAAACTTCTAAAAAGATTCAGGAGTGGAAGCAACCACTCCCCACATAACCCCTGAAGTGTATGGGGAGTCTGTGGAGGCCACATAAATACGTGCTACCTGGCAAGAACATTTTGGCACACCAGAAATGTAGGGACACAGGGAAGAATTTTGTAAAGGTTATTTGAGAGTGCCTAGGTTTTAAATTTATGGCTCGAGATCCACAAGTTGAAATTTGCATGATAGAAAGAGATTTAAATCCTGGATGAACTAACTGTCCTTTACCACTTTTAATTCGACACCTGCCTGCTTTTAAGGTCCAGAGCGACACGACTGTTGATGCTGACAGGTGGTTGAAGACTTCCGGTAGATGGAGGCTTTGCAAAGAACCTTTCTTTATTGATCTGGCCACATAGCATAGAGCCACCTTAAGTCTCTTTTTTGCTCAGTTTTTCCTCTAGTAACGCTTCCTCACAGGAGGTGTAGGGTACACTTGTTATTGTTTGGGTGCAAGGAATCTATCTCTAATGACCTTCAGTGGAGCCAGGAAGCTGTGTGCCTCTGGCCAACCCAATTATATTACAGGCTAGACAGAGTACGTTATGTTGGCTCTGGTGAATGGGCCAGGAAGCAAAACGATAAATCTTTATGATAAATGTTGATTGTTGGACAGGAGGAGAAAAGACCCCAACCCCACCCCAATTTTCTTTTTCATTAGCCTCCTGATACTATGTCCTGAATAACATCGAAAGTAAGCAGCCTATAAATATTGCACAAGTTTCCAATACTAAAAGCTGATAAAGTTTATTGTACTTATAAAATAGAAGGAAATGCTTTCAGTTTCCTATTTACAGGTCTCTAGGGAGATTCCAGGTATAATTTATGGCTTCAATTTAAAAATGTAGTGTCCCTTCACACATTGTCTTTCTTCGTTTGCTTTCTTTTCTCTTTGTCGTTTTATGTCACGCACAACATGTAAGTGACCATGCACTCAAACACTCAAACCTTCCCTTACATACTTTTATTTTTGTTACATCTTTTTAATTACCCCTTTAAAGATAGTTCTCTCATAAGTTTCTCTTTGTTTTCTATATCTTTTTCCAGTCTCTTCTTAGTTGACATATAGACTCTTCTTTCCACACATCTAAGCTTCCTCCTATTCCATGTTTGTATTCTGAAACCACCACCTATGTAGCCATGTCCTCATAAATTTAGAGATTTAACATATGGCTGTTAGTCTGCAACGAAAAATATAAAATACTGTCCATTTCCAGTAATGCTTACCCAGATTTCGTCATTGCTTTATATGGAGGAAAATCTAATGAGTATTTTGATGAATGGACTCTGAATTTAAAATGCTCAAAAAAAGGGGTGGGGGAGGGTGCTTTAAGAAACCTCTGGTGTCATAGATGCTCTGTTTACTGATGATCCAGTGCTGTTCATAGGTCTGGAAACCTGGGCTTTCTCTGGACATAAAAATGACAATGACTGTGGAGATCATCTGATGTAATATGTCCTTGCATTCACACCACTCCTGGTTTCATTATTTGTGAGGTGCTGCATTTTAAAAACAAGTTTGGACTTGAATTATCACCCTGTGTTCTTGGAATCACTTTGCCTTTAACCTTAATGAATTGCACTTTACTCCACACAATATCCCACAAGGCAGCGGTAGTGGCAGCATCTTAGTTTCCAGATGAGAGGGGAGAGAATGGCGTTGTGTTCCTTTATTTATCATACAAACCAGCTGACAAAGAGGCCATCCAAGAGTGCTGGCTAAAGACATTAGAAGTTCAGAGCTTTGCCAAGTGAGGCTTATAAAATGTAGGAGTGTCTTCACCCATGCCTTTTACTAGAATGTTATTTATATCCACATATAGAAGGGTATGGTGCAAAATAATGAATAGTATTTTAGAGCATTTGTGAAGTGCCTCATTAATATTATTTAAAAATAATAATACCTGACATTTATTGGGGCTTACTATGTGCCCTGAAGTTGAGATAGATCATATACATATTTTCTCATTTAAATTTAATAAGGACTGAAGGAAAGACTATTGTCCTCAACTTAACAGAAGACAAAAATGGGGTTCAAATAGGTGAAATAACTCACTTACGGTCACATAGGCTGTAGATGGTGGAAACGGGTTGAAAATTCAGCTCTTTTTGACTTCATTCAGCTCCTTTGACTTTTTGAAACCGAATGTAATTTTAAAACCTCTGTTTTGAGTCACTATATAGTATTCTCTGAGGTAACTGTTTTTTTTTTTTTAAGATTTTGTTTATTGAGAGAGAGAGAGAGCACATGAGCAGGGGAGAGGGCAGAAGGAGAGGGAGAAGCAGGCTCCCCACTGAGCAGGGGGCCCAATGTGGGGCTTGATCTCAGGACCCCAGGATGATGACCTGAGCCGAAGGTAGACACTTAACCAACTGAGCACCCTGCTAACTGCTTTTTTTAGATATTAAGTAAAAATTTGGAAATCGTTTGCTTTTTTAGGTTTTTTTTTTTGGTATTTTTATTTTGGTATTTGTTTTGTTAAGAACAATCTGGATAACACTATGCTTGATCTTTCATTAAAAAGACATTATACTCTTGCAGCAGAAGAGAGGTGACATAAACAAGAGAAATATTAAACATTACAGAATGACTTTATCCTAGCCTGCAAAATTTAATTTTTATTTCTAAAACTTAGCAGTTTTTTTATTCTATAACTTTGGAGTTGGAAGAATTCTGTCTAACCTACTCCAAAATACTTCATTTATCTTGTCTAATCCAGAGTGTAACTCTCTGCTCCATAATGTTCTCCGAGATGTGAAAAAATGTCAGCAAAAAATAAGACTCTTTTATTGCAACTGTTGGTCTTAAACAGCATTGATGAGCAGTATATATACTGTAATTCTTGATAAATTACTAAACTTCTAAATTAGGTACTCAAAGATTTGTGCAGTTTGGGTCTAAATCCATTTCTGTTTCTTTTACCACTCAGAACTATTCTTCACCCAAACTGGTCTCCAGACCAGTTTTTTTTGTGTGTGTTTTCTTCCATTTGGAATGTTTTCTCTCCTGTTAATTCCCGTCTTTCCTTCTTTTTTGTACTGTTTGACTCTTTATAAATAGAACTATTTTATTCTAGTTTATTCTATAGTTATTTGTCTCTAATTCTCTCCCAGTCATTATAAGCATCTGAGGTCAAAACTAGGTTTGCTCCTTTTCCCCCAAGAAGAGTTTTAATCAGTTCTTTTAAATGTCCATTATATGTCAGCCCTCTAGCCAGATTTTTTAAATAGACTATTTTTAAGAATAGCTTTATATTTATAGAAAAATTAAGAATGTAGGACATAGAGTTCCTATATACCTCACTCAATTTCCCCTATTAATATCTAACATTGGTGTGATACATTTGCCACAATTAATGAACCAATATTGATACACTAGTATTAACTAAGTCCATAGTTTACCCAGATTTCCTTAGTTTTTAACCAAATGTCTTTTTCTGTTCTGAGATCCCATAACAATACCATATCACGGTTTTCATGTCTCTGTTACTCTTGGCTGTGAGAGTTTTTAGATTTTCCTTTTTTTGATGACCTTGGTAGTTTTGAAGGGTACTGATCAAATGTTTTATAGGATGTTCTTCTACTGGAATTTGATGTTTTCCTGATGGTTAGACTGGGGGTTTTGTGGGAGGAAAACCTCCAAGAACCATTGTCATTACATCGTAGCAAAAGTACACAGTATTAGTGTGATTTAACACTGTTGCTATTTCTTTGTTCATTTTAGCTAAGGTATGTTTTTTCAGGTTTTTCCACTGTAAAGTTATGTACCCTCTGTTGCTTTCCCAACTTGTACTATTTGAAAGGATGTCACTGTGTGTGACCCATTCTTAGGGGTGAGGATTTATGGAAGGCAGAGTATCTCCATAAATCATTTGGAATTCTTCTGCGAGAGATTTCTCTTCTTCCTATTTATTAATCTATTCAATAATTTATGTCAGTGTGGACTTCTGGATATTTATTTTATGTTGTGTGTTATAGTCCAGTAGCAGTTTGTTTCTCAAATTGTTTCAGCCTTGGCCATTAGGAGTTCTTTCAGCTGGTTCCTGCTTCTTTTCAGTATATCCCCACCAATGTGTAGGGGGTTTTATTATTGTTGCTTGCTTTTTGAGCACTTCCCTACTTGCTGACACTGTAAGATGCTCTAGGCATATCTTGTATATTCCCTGCTTCTGTACCCAAATCAGCCATTTCTTTAAGAAGCCCTGGTTTTTCTTATTGGAAAATGGTCTTTGTTAGAATCTAAGATCTGGGTGCTAAGCATGCCCATGTGGTTGCTTCTAGATCAGGTTAGCTGACATAGCAAAGAAATGTATGTATGTATCATAACCTACATATATACACTTATCTATAAGTATATCTGTATATAACCATTTGTATTTATATTAAGCTAAATATGCGTTCATATTGATATCTCCAGCTTTAATCTGTTTCCACATGGCACATTCTAGCCTCATTTTCTTGTTTATCTGTAAATTTCCACTCCAGTCCACCAACTACCATCTGCTTACTTAATTGTTCAGTTCCAGTATACATAGACAGTGGTTTCAGAATTTTTACCACCATGAGTGCAAATCTGTCAACTAAGATAACAGCGCTTATGTGCAGTTCCTCTTGCCTCTAGTCCTACAGGCTCTACTCCTTTTCAAAGTTGTTTAGTGCTCCCCCACCTCCTTTTTCTCAAATAATAAATCTTAAAAAAAAAAAGAAATAGAGCCCCACATGTACAGTCAACTGATATTTGACAAAGACAGAAAGGCAATTTAATGGAAACGAGATAGTCAACAAATGGTGCTGAAAAATTAGATGTTCATTTGAAAAAAAAAATTTAATCTAGATGCAGACTTTCACTTTCATAAAAAATTTAACTGAAAATGAATCGTACACTTAAATGTAAAATTCAGAATGATAAAACTTCTAGAAGGAAATATGAGAGAAAATCTAGGTGCTTTTTCATAAGCTTTTTTCATACATTTGTAATCAGTACAGTTAGGTCCACTTGTCACCATCTGCCTTCCTTTATGAGATCCTCTGAACTTCTAAATAGGTTTTTTAAATTTGCATATATTAATGTTCACATTTGTGCTGTAAAGTTCTGTAAGTTTTGGGGAGAAAAAAACAAACAATGCCTGGTATCATATAGCATAGTTTTACTGCCATAAAAATCCCCTAATCTTCATGGATTCTGTCCTTTTTCCCTTCCCCAAATTCTTGGTAACCACTGATGTTTTTACTGTCTCTGTGGTTTTGCCTTTTTCATTTTTTTAAAAGATTTTTATTTGTTTATTTGAGAGAGAGAATGAGATAGAGAGCATGAGAGGGGGGAGGGTCAGAGGGAGAAGCAGACTCCCCGCCAAGCAGGGAGCCCGATGTGGGTCTCGATCCCGGGACTCCAGGATCATGACCTGAGCCGAAGGCAGTCGCTTAACCAACTGAGCCACCCAGGCTTGCCTTTTTCAAAATGTCATATAATTAAAATCATGTGTAGCCTTTTCAGACTGGCTGTCCTTACTTCACCATTTAAGATTCCCTTGTGTCTTTCCATGGCTTGTTAGCTCATTTCTTTTTATTGCTGAATAATTCTATATTATAAATATACCACAGTTTGTTTATCCATGCACCTATTGAAGGACATCTTGGTTACTTCTGGTTTGGAGTTATTATGAATGAAGCTTCTATAAACATTTGTGTGCTGAGTTTTTGTGTGAACATAATTTTTCAAATCAGGGTGAACATCTTGGAGTGCGGTTGCTGGATCATATGGTAAGACTACATTTATCTTCTTAAGAAACTGCCAAACTGCCTTCCAAAGTAGCTGTACCATTTTGTGTTCCCACCATTCCCACCAGCAAAAAATGAGAGTTCCTGTTGCTCCAAATCCTCATCAGCATTTGGTGTTGTCAGTGTTTGGATTTTAGCTAATCTAATTGGTCTGTAGTAGTGTCTCATTGTTGTTTAATTTGCAATTCCCTGATGACATATGATGTTGAGTATCTTTTTATATGCTGATTTACCATCTCTGTTTATCTTATTTGGTGAGGTGTCTGTTCATATCTTTCCATTTTTAAATTGGGGTTGTTTTCTTATTGCTGAATTTTAAGAATTCTTCTTATATTTTGGATATAAGATCTTTACTAGATATGTGTTTTATGAAAATGTTTTTCCACTCTGTGGCTTGTCTCTTCATTCTCTTAACCATGTCTTTCACTGAGCAGAAGTGTTTAATTTCAGTCAAGTCCAACTTAATATTTTTTTCTTTCATGGATTGTCCTTTTGTTGTATCTAAAAACTTACTGCTAAGCCCAAGGTCACCTAGATTTTCTCTTATATTTTCTTCTAGAAGTTTTATCATTCTGAATTTTACATTTAAGTGTATGATTCATTTTCAGTTAAATTTTTTATGAAAGTGCAAAGTCTGCATCTAGATTAATTTTTTTTTTTTTTTTTGCAAATGAACATCTAATTTTTCAGCACCATTTGTTGACTATCTCGTTTCCATTAAATTGCCTTTCTGTCTTTGTCAAATATCAGTTGAATGTATATGTGGGGCTCTATTTCTTTTTTTTTTAAGATTTATTATTTGAGAGAGAGAGAGAGAAAGAGAAAGGGAGACAGAGATAGAATTTGGGAAGGGGCAGAGGGAGAGAATGTCCAAGCAGACTCCTGCTGAGTGGGGAGCCTGATGTGGGGCTCTATCTCATGAGCCATGAGATCAGGAGCTGAGTCCAAATCCAAGAGTCAGATGCTTACCCTACTGAGCCACCTAGGCATGTGGGGCTCTATTTCTGGGCTCTCTGTTTTGAGCCATTATCAGTGTGCCTATTCTTTCAATAATGCACTGTTCTGATCACTATAGATTTCAATAAGTCTCAAAGCCAGACAGTGTCAGTCTTCCAATTTTGTCCTTCAGTATTATGCTGGCTATTGTATTTGGGTCTTTTGCCTTTTCATACAAACTTTAGAATCACTTTATAGAGACTTACAAAATAGCTTGTTGGGATTTGGATTGGAATTATATTGAATATATAGAGGAGTTGGGAAGAATTGACAGCTTAAAAAAATCAAGAATATCTGTCTGTTTAGACCCTTCATCAGAATTCTGTAGTTTCCCACATAGAGATCCTGTACATATATCATTAGATTTATACCTAAGAATTGCAGTCTTTGTTGCTATTTTAAATGGTATCATCTTCTTAATTTCAAATTATAATTTTTCATTGCTGGTATATAGGAAAACAATTGATTTTTTTATTTGAGACTTGTGTTCTGAGATCTTGCCATAATCACTTATTAGTTCCAAGTGGTTTTCTGTTTTTTCTTTTTTCTTTCAACTCTTTGGGATTGTTCACACAGTCAGTCATGTTATCTGGGAAGAACAACATTTTGATTTATTTTTTCCCCCAGTCTGTCTACATTTTCCCCCTTTTGTTGTATGTTTGGATTGCCTAGAACTCCCAGTATGATGCTGAATAAGAATGGTAAGAGGGTGTATGCTTCCTTTTTCCCAAATAGAGGGAAAGACCCCAGTTTCTCACTACTAAATATGTTACCTATAGGTTTTTGGTAGACACTCTTTATCAAGTTGAAGAACTTCCTATCTATCCCTAATTTACTGAGAGTTTTTATGATGAATAGGTGTCGGATTTTGTCAAATACTTTTTCTTTATCAATTGATGTGATCATATATTTTCTCTTCCTTACTATGTTGATAGGGGTGGATTATGTTAACTGATTTTCAAATGCTGACCCAGTGTTGCATACCTAGAATAAACTCTTCTTGGTTGTGGTTTTAAGTTCATTTTATACATTGTTAGATTTGATTTGCTAATGTTTTAAGATGTTAAAATTTATATTGGTCAATAGTTTTACATTCTTATGTCTTTATCTGGTTTGGGTAGTCAGGTAATGCTGGTCTCATAGAATGAAATAGAAAGTAGTCTCTCCCCTTCAATTTCTGGAAGAGATTGTAGAGAACTGGTATCATTTATTTCTTCAACATTTGGTAGAATTCACCAATAAAGTCATCTGAGGCTGGTGCTTTTATTCACTATTGATTTAATACCTTTAATAGATATAGGCTGACTTGGATTATCTGTCTGATCTCTTTTGAATGTTCATAGTTTGTATCTTTGAAGAAACTGGTCTGTTTTATCTAAGATAACAAATGTGTGGTTATAGAGATGTTCATAGTAGTTTTTTATTATCCTTTTAATGTGAGTGCATCAGTAGTAATGAAAATATCTTTCTATTTATTTATTTATTTATTTATTTATTTATTATGTAGTGTTCATGATTCATTGTTTGCGTATAACACCCAGTGTTCCATGCAATACGTGCCCTCCTTAATACCCATCACCAGGCTAACCCATCCCCCAACCCCCCTCCGCTCTAAAACCCTCAGTTTGTTTCTCAGAGTCCATAGTCTCTCATGGTTCATCTCCCCCTCCAATTCCCCCCACTTCATTAGCGCTCACCATAGCTCATACCCTCCCCAATATCTATCACCCAGCCACCCCATCCCTCCCACCCCCCACCACTGCAGCAACCCTCAGTTTGTTTCCTGAGATTAAGAATTCCTCATATCAGTGAGGTCATATGATACTTGTCTTTCTCTGATTGAGTTATTTCACTTAGCATAATACCCTCTAGTTCCATCCATGTCTTTGCAAATGGCAAGATTTCGGGTTTTTTGATGGCTGAGTAATATTCCATTGTATATATGGACCACATCTTCTTTATCCATTCATCTGTTGATGGACATCTTGGCTCTTTCCATAGTTTGGCTATTGTGGACATTGCTGCTATAAACATTGGGGTGCACGTACCCCTTCAGATCACTACATTTGTATCTTTTTGGTAAATACCCAGTAGTGCGATTGCTGGGTTATAGGGTAGCTCTATTATCAACTTTTTGAGGAACCTCCATACTGTTTTCCAGAGTGGCTGTACCAACTTGCATTCCCACCAACAGTGTAGGAGGGTTCCCCTTTCTCCGCATCCCCGCCAACATCTATCGTTTCCTGACTTGTTAACTTTAGCCATTCTCACTGGTGTAAGAGGTTTTGATTTGGATTTCCCTGATGCCAAGGGATGTTGAGCACTTTTTCATGTTTCTGTTGGCCATTTGTCTGTCTTCTTTGGAAAAATGTCTGTTTATTTCTTCTGCCCATTTCTTGATTGGATCATTTGTTCTTTGGGTGTTGAGTTTGATAAGTTCTTCATAGATTTTGGATACTAGCCCTTTATCTGATATGTCATTTGCAGATATCTTCTCGCATTCTTTCAGCTGTCTTTTGGTTTTGTTGACTGTTTCCTTTGCTGTGCAAAAGCTTTTTATCTTGATAAAGTCCCAATAGTTCATTTTTGCCCTTGCTTCTGGCGATGTTTCTAGGAAGAAGTTGCTGTGGCTGAGGTCGAAGAGGTTGCTGCCTGTGTTCTCCTCAAGGATTTTGATGGATTCCTGTCTCACATTTAGATCTTTCATCCATGTTGAGTCTATTTTTCTGTATGGTGTAAGGAAATGGTGCAGTTTCATTCTTCTGCATGTAGCTGTCCAATTTTCCCAACACCATTTGTTGAAGAGACTGTCTTTTTTCCACTGGACATTCTTTCCTGTTTTGTCAAAGATTAGTTGACCATAGAGTTGAGGGTCCATCTCTGGGCTCTCTATTCTGTTCCATTGATCTATGTGTCTGTTTTTGTGCCAGTACCATACTGTCTTGATGATGACAGCTTTGTAATAGAGCTGGAAGTCCAGAATTGTGATGCCACCAGCTTTGCTTTTCTTTTTCAACATTCCTCTGGCTATTCGGGGTCTTTTCTGGTTCCATACAAATTTTAGGATTATTTGTTCCATTTCTTTGAAAAAACTGGATGGTATTTCGATAGGGATTGCATTAAATGTGTAGATTGCTCTAGTACCATTGACATTTTCACAATAGTTCTTCTTCCAATCCATGAGCATGGAACATTTTTCCATTTCTTTGTGTCTTCCTCAATTTCTTTCATGAGTATTCTATAGTTTTCTGAGTACAGATTCTTTGCCTCTTTGGTTAGATTTATTCCTAGGTATCTTATGGTTTGGGGTGCAATTGTAAATGGGATCGACTCCTTAATTTCTCTTTCTTCTATCTTATTGTTGGTATATAGGAATGCCACTGATTTCTGTGCATTGATTTCAGATCCTGCCACTTTACTGAATTCCTATATGAGTTCTAGCAGTTGGAGTCTTTTGGGTGTTCCACATAAAGTATCATATCATCTGCAAAGAGTGAGAGTTTGACTTCTTTGCCGATTTGGATGCCTTTTATTTCTTCCAGATTCTCTAATTTGCTGGCATATAGTTGCTCATAATATGTTCTTATAATTGTTTGTATTTCTTTGGTGTTGGTTATGATCTCTCCTCTTTCATTCATGATTTTATTTATTTGGGTCGTTTCTCTTTTCTTTTTGATAAGTCTGGCCAGGGGTTTATCAATCTTACTAATTCTTTCAAAGAACCAGCTCCTAGTTTCGTTGATCTGTTCTACTGTTCTTTTGGTTTCTATTTCATTGATTTCTGCTCCGATCTTTATTATTTCTCTTCTCCTGCTGGGTTTAGGCTTTATTTGCTGTTCTTTCTCCAGTTCCTTTAGGTGTAGAGTTAGGTTGTGTATTTGGGATCTTTCCTGTTTCTTGAGAAAGGTTTGTATTGCTATGTACTTTCCTCTTAGGACCGCCTTTGCTGCATCCCAAAGATTTTGAACAGTTGTGTTTTCATTTTCATTGGTTTCCATGAATTTTTTTAATTCTTCTTTAATTTCCTGGTTGACCCATTCATTCTTTAGTAGGATGCTCTTTAGCCTCCCTGTATTTGAGTTCCTTATGACTTTCCTCTTGTGACTGAGTTCTAGTTTCAAAGCACTGTCGTCCAAAAAGATGCAGGGAATGATCCCTATCTTTTGGTACCAGTTGAGACCTGATTTGTGACCTAGGATGTGATCTATTCTGCAGAATGTTCCATGGGCACTAGAGAAGAATGTGTATTCTGTTGCTTTGGGATGGAATTTCTGAATATATCTGTGAAGTCCATTTGGTCCAGTGTGTCATTTAAGGCCTTTATTTCCTTGTTGATCTTTTGCTTAGATGTTCTGTCCATTTCAGTGAGGGGGGTGTTAAAGTCCCCTACTATTATTGTATTGTTGTCGATGTGTTTCTTTGATTTTGTTATTAATTGGCTTATATAATTGGCTGCTCCCATGTTAGGGGCATAGATATTTACAACTGTTAGATCTTCTTGTTGGATAGACCCTTTAAGTAGGATATAGTGTCCTTCCTCATCTCTTATTACAGCCTTTTGTTTAAAATCTAATTTGTCTGATATAAGGATTGCCAACCCAGCTTTCTTTTGATGTCCATTAGCATGGTAAATCATTTTCCACCCCCTCACTTTCAATCTGGAGGTGCCTTTGGGTCTAAAATGAGTCTCTTGCAGACAGCATATAGATGGGTCTTGTTTTTTTTTTTTTTTTTTTTTTTTTATCCAGTCTGATACTCTGTGTCTTTTGATTGGGGCATTTAGCCCATTTATATTCAGGGTAACTATTGAAAGATAGGAGTTTAGTGCCATTGTATTGCCTGTAAGGTGACTGTTATTGTATATTGTCCATGTTATCGTATATTGTCTCTATTCCTTTCTGGTTTATGTTACTTTTAGGCTCTCTCTTTGCTTAGAGGACCCCTTTCAATATTTCTTGTAGGGCTGGTTTCGTGTTTGCAAATTCTTTTAGGTTTTGTTTGTCCTAGAAGCTTTTTATCTCTCCTTCTATTTTCAGTGACAGCCTAGTTGGATATAGTATTCTTGGCTGCATATTTTTCTCGTTTAAGGCTCTGAGCATATCATGACAGTCCTTTCTGGCCTGCCAGGTCTCTGTGGATAGGTCTGCTGCCAATCTAATGTTTCTAGCATTGTAGTTTACCGACCTCTTGTCCCGAGCTCCTTTCAGGATTTTCTCTTTGTCTCTGAGACTTGTAAGTTTTAGTATTAGTTGTTGGGGTGTTGACCTATTTTTATTGATTTTGAGGGGGATTCTCTGTGCCTCCTGGATTTTGATGCCTGTTTCCTTCCCCAAATCAGGTAAGTTCTCTGCTATAATTTGTTCCAATACCTTCTGCCCCCTCTCTTTCTTCTTCTTCTGGGATCCCAATTTTTCTAATATTGTTTCATCTTATGGTATCACTTGTCTCTTGAATTCTGCCCTCGTGATCCAGTAGTTGTTTATCTCTCTTTTTCTCAGCTTCTTTATTCTCCATCATTTGGTCTTCTATATCACTCATTCTCTCTTCTGCCACATTTATCCTGGCAGCTAGAGCCTCCATTTTTGATTGCACCTCATTAATAGCCTTTTTGATTTTGACTTGGTTAGATTTTCGTTCTTTTATTTCTCCAGAAAGGGTTTCTCTAGTATCTTCCATGCTTTTTTCAAGTCCAGCTAGTATCTGTATAATCATCATTCTGAACTCTAGCTCTGACATCGTACTAATGTCCATACTGATTAGGTCCCTGGCAGTTGGTACAGGCTCTTCTTTTTTTTTTTTTTGAGGTGATTTTTTCCATCTTGTCATTTTGTCCAGAGAACAGATGAATGAGAGAACAAAATGCTAACAGGGTAACAATGACCCCAGAAAAATATACACTAAATCAGAAGAGACCCAAAACAGGGAGGAAAAGAAAGGGAAAGAAAGAAAAAAAAAAGAATATGATTAAATACGATCAGCCTGGTGAACAGATCAGTGTCACACACTAGATGTTGGGTGCATTTTGGTCTGTTAGAAGAAACTGCCTCCCAAAATTTTAAAAAAAGAAAATCTTACATATGTACAAAAATAAGGGTAAATATGATGAAGGGAGGGAATATGATTGTAAAGATGAAAATTATAAAAGATTTTATAAAAGGAATTGATAAGAAGTTAGTTGAAAAAAGAAAGAAGAGAAATTAAAAAAAGGAGAGAATGTGATCAGGCAGGAGACTAGAACAAAGCCATACACTAGAGATTTAGGGTATATTTTGGTCTGTTTTAAGAAACTGTATCCCAAAATTTTAAAGAGAGAACAACTTGTATATATACAAAAAATAAGGTTAACTACAATGAAGGGATAGAATATGACTCTAAAAATGAAAAATAAAAAAATATTTAAAAAAAGGGATCAACAAGATGTTCGTTGAAAAAAGGAAAAAGAAAATTAAAAAAAATTAATTTTGAAAGACTAAAGAATCATGGGGAAAAAAGCCATGAATTCTACGAGCTGTATTCCTGTAGTGCTGGAGTTCTGCCGTTCTCATTGATTGGTAAACTTGGTCTTGGCAGGCTGTTCTTGCTGATCTTCTGGCGGAGGGGCCTGTTGCCATGGTTCCCAAATGTCTTTGCGGGAGTCGGAATTGCCCCGCCCTTGCCAGTCCAGGCTAAGTAATCTGCTCGTGTTTGCTCTCGGGAGCTTTTGTTCCCTGCAAGCTTTCTGTACAGCTTTGGAGGACGAAAGTGAAAATGGCGGCCTCCCAATCTCCACCCTGGAGGAGCCGAGAACTCGGGGCCCCGCTCCTCAGTGAGCCCCCAGAGAAAAGCAGTCAATCACTCCCGTCTCCCTGGTCTCCAGCCGCACTCTGTGCTCACCTGGCCTGTGACTGAGCATTTCTATCTCTGGCACATGACCCCGTTTGGAGTCTCCAAACCCAGCAGATCCCTGCGGTGCGCTCCTGCGCCACTCCTCCCAGGGGAGGAAGGGAGTCTCTCCGGATCTGCCGCTTGTTGGGTCCCTGCTGGAAGAACAGTGGCCCGACTGTGCCATGGATCATGGTTTATGGCAACCCCGAGCTGAGAGCCTGCGCCTCGGCTCCGTCTCTGCAGCCGGCTTCCCTGCTCTGATACCTGGGAGCTCTGCCGCCCTCAGGCACCCCTGGTCTTTCCTTGACCCCGAGGGTCCTGAGACCACACTGTTGCAGTGAGGGTTCCACCCCCCACTTAGCCACTGGAGTGACGTCCCTCAGCGGAGCAGACTTCTAAAAGTTCTGATTTTGTGCTCCGTGGCACTATCACTTGCCCGAAGTGGCCGACGGAGGCCCCCTCCCCCGCCGTTTATCTTCCCAAATATCACCTCAGATTCACTTCTCTGCTTGTCCTACCTTCCAGAAAGTGGTCGATTTTCTGCTCAGAGAGTTGCTGCTATTCTTTTCTTCGATCTCCTGCTGAGTTTGTAGGTGTTCAGAATGGTTTGATCCCTATCTAGTTGAATTCCTGGGACCAGATGAAATTTAGGTCTCCTACTCCTCTGCCATCTTGCTCTCCCTCTCTTTTATTTCTGATACAATTAATTTGTGTCTTCTTCTTTTTTTGTTTTTCCTGGTTAGCATGACTAGTGGTTTATCAGTTTAATGGTATTTTCAAAGAACCAGCTTCTATCTTTTTGATTTCATCTTTTGTTTTCCTATTTACAATTTGAGATATCTGCTCTAATTTTTATTATTTCTCTTCTCCTTGTCTTTGGCTTGCATTTCTTTCTTCAGTTCCTAAGGTAGAAACCTAGATTACTAATTTGTGATCTGTTTCTTTTCAAACATATGGATTTTAATGCTATAAATTTTCCTCTATGTACTGCTTTCACTGCATCCCACAAATTTTGCTAAGTTGTATTTTTATTTCAAAATATTTTAAAATTCCTCTTTAGATATCTTCTTCTATGTGCTATTTACCAGTGTGTTGTTTAATCTCCAAATATTGAGGATTTTCCAGATATCTTTCTATTATTGATTTCTATTTCAATAGAAATCTATTGATTTCTAGTCAGTTAAGATCTGAGAACATGCTTTACATGATTTCCACTTTAAAATTTGTTAAAATGTATTTTATGGACCCACATATGTTCTGTCTTGGTGAATTTTCTGCATGAGCTTAAGAGAAATATGTATTTTGATGTTGTTGGATCAAAAATTCCACAAGTGTCAGTTAGTACTATTTGAGTCAACTCTATCCTTACTGACTTCTTAATATACTGATTTCTGAAAAAGAGGTGTTGAGCCTCAAGCTACAATATTCTATCAATTTTCTACTCACATATTTCGACAACCTGTTAGGTGTATGCTCGTTAATGATTACAATGTCTTCTGGGAGCATTAACCCCCTTCCTTATGTTATGTAATGCCTCTCTTTATCACTGATAATTTTCCTTTTCCTGAAGTCTGGTTTATTTAAAATTAAGACAGCTACTCCTACTTTCTTATATCTTTCTCCATCTCTTTACTTTTAACCTATTTATATCTTTTTATTTAAAGCAGATTTTTGGTAGAGAACATACATAGTTGGGGCTTGTTTTTTATTCACTCTGGTAATCCCTATTTTGATGTACTTAGATCAACTTCTTCTTAAAAAGAGTCTGAGCTTTACAGCTTTTATTTTTAAAATTTAAAAAAATTTTTAAAATTTAAATTCAATCAGCCAACATATGGTAGTACATCATTAGTTTCAGATGTAGAGTTCAGTAATTCATCAGTTGCATATAAAACTCAGTGCTCATTACATCAAGTGCCCTCCTTAATGCCCATCACCCAATTACCCCATCCCCCACCCACCTCCCCTCCAGCAGCCCACACTTTGTTTCCTACAGTTAAGAGTCTCTCCTGTTTTTTCTCCTTCTCTGATCACTTACCATTGTTTTCCCTCCCTTCCCATATAATCCTATTCCAAATATAAGTAAGCAGCTCTTTCAACTATAATCCATTTTTACTATACTGAAGCCCTGTATATGTGGTGATATGGAGTGGGAGATGGGAATTTTCTTACAATCTTATGAGTAAATTTCAGTCTTTTAATAAACCTGTGTCAATGGGCTATGACCTTCACAAATATTTTTCACTTTTATCCCTCTATCCCTTCTCACCTCCTCCACCCCACCTCTACATTAGACAGGAAGGGCAGAGAGAGTCAGGGGAATGTCCCTCTCTCAGATAAATTATAGCTTCTGATAAAGTCTTTTTTTTTTTCGCTGGAGAGCAGATCTTTGATACAGAGAATGCTTTGGGCATATTTCCAAATGGTTACTTTTCTCTTCCCCTTGGCAAAAAAATGAAGTGACTTTTTTCTTGTCTCTTCACCAGGAAAACCTCTTGGAGCTCCTGGAGGTACAAACCCATTAAAGTATGCCCCTCACCTCTAAGACTGTAGCTTCCAAACCTTCTCACTCTTATGATAGTCCACATTTAGCCTCCAGTAATTCATCAAAATTGCCCTTTAAGCATTTCTATCAGTTGCTAACTCTAGAGGGTCCTATTCCAGGTGAGATGATGTTGGCTGTCATTCTTCTTATTTACTTCTCTCCCCAGATTTCAGGTGATCATTTGCCCTGTGACTTTGATGGACCTGCCCAAGAAAAGTCACTGATTTTAATTTTTCAGCTTTTTTTCATGCTGTAAGATTGGAAGTGACAACTTCCAAGCTCTTATATGCATGAACTCTATTCCATTTTGTAACACTTTAAGACTCCACCACACTGTCTTATGTTAGCAAGTGTTGGTTAAATGATCAAATTAACATAAAAAATGAACCAAGTTTAGGTACAACTGAAAAAAATTTCCCAGGTTCTCAAGAATTGCCTATTAGAAATAAAATTAGAAAACATGGGAAAAAAGAATGTAGAATAACCATTATTCTCTATTATTTTCAAAACGTATTTTGTGCGATTTGGATATAAAACAATTACACAGGGTAAAAACTGGATAATTTTTTAGAAACACAGTTTTTTTAAATTGCCAAACCAAATATTCAATTATATACTTATTTCCAAAACTTCAAGTAAGGCATGGGCATAGAAATTAAAATGGGGATATATCCCCTCAACCACAGCTTGGCCCTCCTAATCACCATATTAAGAATGGTTGTTGTTGTTGTTTTTTAATATGTTTTCAAGATCTTTCCATGTGATTACATACAAGCCTCCCTCAACCCCTCTTTAATCTGGCGAATCATTATGGTGTACCTTATCAATGCAAATACTGTTCTAGATGCTAGAGGTATTAGCAGTGAGCAAGACAAAATTCTTACCTTTATAAATCTTACAGAGTACTGAGAGATACAGATAATAAACACAGATAAATGAATATATAATATAATGTCAGAAACTGATAAGTTTAATGAAGAAATTGAAGCAAGAGTGGTCAAGAAAGGCTTTATTCTTCTTTACATTTCATTCTTTTTTATGCCCTTTTACTCAGATAATATACCTTAGTAGATCCCCGTGGTTTAGTTCTTAGCAACCCTTGCTTAATAGAATTGAAATATAATTCCAAGATTTCTATTAAAATACCTATATCTAGCTAATCTCAAATTTATTTTTTCTTGTTACTCATTGATTGTTTAAATCATTTCACAACTCTTCATCAAAAGCCACCATTTGCCAGACACTGTTCTATATGTTGAGAAACTAAAGATGGAGATATACACCTGGGGATGGTAGGTAGATGTAAGAATTAGGGTAAATCTTGATATCTGAAGCACTAAACACATCTCTGTTTCAATATGTTCTTATACTGGCTTAAGTTATTCTTTTATTATAGCCCACTGCTAATATAAGTCTACATGGCTTTCAACACCCTCTCTCAGTTTGCCTATTCCTTTCTTCTACAACGTGGGAGAAGAAAGAAAGAGAAGTTACAGTGTCTATACAGAGAGTATACAACTTGTCTCAGGGCCAGATTGTCTCTAATCAGAAGATGTTAAATATTCATTCTCCCAGCGAACAAAACTACAACTGCCGCAATGCTACCCCTTTGTAGTTGGAAGCGAGTGTAATTGATTTTATATGGAGAGTACTTCCTTTTTCTCTTGTCTCATTTGCAAATTGCTTCATTAGGACTGTTCTTGAGAAAGTGGCTTTTGAAAGACTCTATATCTCACACACAGACCAGTGTAAACAAGTTAGCTGAAAAGAGACTTAGATTTGTTTCATGATAATCGCATGTAGCATTAAATGGGGGAGAAGAAGGGGAGAGAAATCCAAACTCCCAAACAAATGAAATATTGAAAATGTTAAACAATTCAAAATGAAATAATAAAACACTGGGAAAACGGTATAGAATAAGCAATATGACTTTTCTATTGCTTGCAAAACCAGGGGCTGGAAAGAGGGGGAAGTAGATAGTTATTGCTCATGGGGCATAAAATTTCAGTTATATAAGATGATTAAGTTCTAGTGATCTGCTGCATGACATAGTACCTATACTTAACAATATGGTTTTGTGTGCTTTAAAATATGGTAAGAGAATAGTCGTCATATTAAATGTTCTTAACACACACAAATGCAATACAAAAAAACAGAAAATGTTTGGAAGTGGTGGATATGTTTAATACCTTCATTTTGTGGTGATGGTATCATGGGCATATGCATACATCCAAACTCATCAAGAATATGTACAATTCTTTATATATTAATTATATCTCAAAGTTTAAAAAACTTCAATTTTGTGTGTTTTGGATTAGAAAAAAATACATAAATTAAAAACTGAACAATTCTTAAAAACATAAAAGACTTGGCATAGTGTCAATTGTTGAAAATTGGCAAATAATTGAGTGCCTGGGTGGCTCAGATGGTTAAGCCTCTGCCTTCAGCTCAGGTCATGATCCCAGGGTCCTGGGATCGAGTCCTGCATTGGGCTTCCTGCTCCTTGGGGAGCCTGCTCCTCCCTCTGCCTCTGCCTCTGCCTCTGCCTCTCTCTCTCTCTGTCTCTCTGTCTCTCATGAATAAATAAATAAAATCTTAAAAAAAAAAGAAAAAAGAAAATGGCCAAATAACTGGTCAAATGTTTTGAAGATATGGCCTATGTTTAAAGTGTACCAACTAATATTCTCAAGGATCCTGCAAGATGGGTGTTTTATCATTGTACTATCTTACAGATATTGAAGCAGTGGTTCAGAGAGAAGAGGGGTTTTAACCAAGGTACCAGCCAATAAGTAGCAATAGTGGTGCCCATCCTTTGTCTTTTGTGTCCGCAATCTATTGTCTTTCTATTAGATTAATTTGTTTCAATAACTTACCTGAGGTCATATGTTTTGAGGAAGCTCTAAAGACAAAACAGACTAAATACAGTGGCATCTGACAAGTAAATAGTTAATTAGATGTATGCACAGTTAATCTGAACAATTCAGAAATAAAATTCTGTCTTCATTCCCCCTCCATGGTTTGTTTTTCCTGAGTCACTGCTCATAGCATTCCTCTTGCTTGGATTGGTTCATCTCTCCCTGCCATCTATCCTTTTCAAGTCTCTCCTTTGCCCTGAGGCTTTCCCTAAGTATTCCCGTAATAATATAAAATTGAAATAGGTCCAAACGTGTGAATTAGTGAATGATATTTTAAATTAAAAAAGTATTTAACATCCATTCATTGATAAAACTTCTCAGAAAAATATGAATAGAGAGGAATTTCCTGAACTTGATAAATAGCATTCAGAAAAAACCCACAGCTACCATTATACCTAACAGTTAAAAGAATGAATACCTTCCCCCTAAGATCAGAAACAGGGTAAGGGTGTTCATTCTCTCTTCTTTTAATTCGACATAGTGCTAAAAGTTCTATCTAGTGCAATATAACAACAACAAAAAAAGAAATGGAATACAGATCAAAAAGGAAGAGGTAGAACTACCCCTATTTGCAGATGGCATCATTATCAATATAGAAAATCGTAAGAAATCTTCAAAAAACAAAACTCTAGATCAAAGGGAGTTCTATGGGGTCAGAGAATACAGAGAAATATGCTAATCAATTTTATTTCTGTATATGAGCAATGAACACATGGCCATTAAAATAAAAAATACAGTACCATTTATAATTGTCCAAAAACTGATATGCTTAGGAGCAAAGTTTTCATGAACAGGATTTGTATGATGAAAAAACTACATAACACTGACAAAAGAAATTAAAGATGCCTAAATAAATGGAGGCATATACACATGCTTGAATTGGAAGATTTGATAAAGATGTCAGTTCTTCCCAAATTGAAATACAGATTTAATGTAATTTTTATCAAAATCCCAGTTATACTTTTTGTAGATACAGACAATATTATTCAAAAATTTACATGGAAAAGCAAAATAAGTAAAATAGGTAAAAGAAGAAGAAAGTGGGAGAAATCATCCTCCCCAATTTGAAGACTTATTATATAGCTACAGTAATCAAGACAGTGTGGTGTTGACAGAGGAATAGATACGTGGATCAATGGATAGAATAGAAAATCTAAAAATATGCTCACAGAAACAACTCACCTACTTTTTGCCTAAAGTACAAAAGCAGTTCAAAGTAACAAAGATTGCTTTTCAATAAAAGTTCTAGAAGCACTGGACATTGATAGCCAAAACCAAAAAAAAAAAAAAAACAAAACAAAACACACACCAAAACTAAAGAACCTTAATGTACATCTCACAGTTTATGAAAATTTAACTCAAAATGCATCACAGACTTAAATGTTAAATGCAAGATTATAAATCTTTAAGAAAAAAACATACAAGAAATTCTTCAAGATCTAGGGTTAGGTGGAATTTTTAGGCTTGACACCAAACATGAACCATAGGGGAAAAATTGTACTTCATCAAAATTAAAAACTTTTGCTTTACAGAAGACTGTTAAGTAGATGAAAAAACATACTACAGGATGGGGGAAAATTTGCAAATCACATATTTGGCATGTGAGTATCTAGAGTATATAAGGCATTCTCAAAATCTGACAATCCAAAAGTAAACAGTTCAATTAGAGCATGGGCAAAAGAAATTTCACCAAAGATTTTCCAGATGGCAAATAAGCACATAAAAAGTGTTCAACATCATTAGACACTATGAAGATGAAAAATTAAAACCACCATGAGGTATCACTACATATCTATCAGAATGGCTGAGGTGAAATAAGATGGCAAGACCAAATGCTAACAAGGTTGTGGGAAACCTGGATCATTCATAAATTGCTGGTGGGGATAGAAAATGGTACAGCCACTCACTTTGGCAGTTTCTTTAAAAACTAAACATGCAGCTACCATCTGATACAGCAATTGCATACCTGGATGATAATCCCAGAGAAGTGAAGATGTGTTCAGATAAAAACCTGTGCATAAATGTTTAGCTTATTTATGTAACTTTATTTATAATAGCCCAAACTGGAAACAACCCAGGTGGTCGGAGGTTAAAAAAAAAAAAAAAACTGTGGTAAAGCTACACCATGAAATACTACTCAGCAATAAAGAGGAATGGAAATATTCTGTATCTTGACTATCAATGTCAATATCCTGGTTGTGACATTGTACTATAGTTTTGCAAGATGTTAGCATTAGGGGAAACCAGGCAAAAATCACACGGGATCTCTGCATTATGTCTTAGAATTGCCTTTAACTCTCCAAATATCTCAAAAAATTTCCTTAAAATATTATGGAACTTTTATACAATGGATACTATACGAGGTAGCCAGCTCTCTCTAAACCCCTAAAATGTTAAGTAGACATAATTATGTTTTCTGATGTTATATGTTCTATTATTACATTCCCAACTATAATATAAGCTTCTTGAGGGGACACATGAAGTTTTAGCACAGCACTGAGTACTTGGCAGGCATTCAGTATGTTTTATGGAATCATCTGGATATTTGCTCCAACAACCCCACTTGGTTTACCAGCATAGACAACCCACAACAGAGGACTTATTGACACTCAGCTCCTTTGCACCTCTGCAGCATTTCACATTATTGGCCTCTTCCTCCTCAGAATTCTGTTTCTTGACTTCTGTGCCCAACCTTCTTTTGATTCCCCTAGTTATTTCATCTACTTTATGATTCATTCTATGATACTTATCTTTCCAAACTCTACATGTAAATGTTACTTACATTGTTTTATTTGGCTCCTTTCTTTCCTTTTTCCCTTCAATTTCCATAGATAATCTCAACCATGTTTCTGCCTTTTTTTCCTTTTTAAGACATCTTTACAGATAGTATTCTAATTTTTAGTTTCAATTCCATACCTTAGTTCCTAAACTAATTCCTAACTGTTTGCTGAACATTGCCATCTGAACTTCCCTGTAACACTTTGAACTCAACATTCCTCAAACAGAACACATCATCTTATTACTCACATCTCTGTCGTCTTTACTGCTCCCTGTTTCTTATAAAGACACCACCAGTGTCAATGACATAAACTCCATATGTTTATTACAGGCAGTGGCCAAGAAAAGTTTTAAATTTTGCCCCAGAGAACTGGCCATCTCTTTTCTGTGCAAGAAAGGACCTCCCCGCAGGCTACTTCATCTGTGGGCTCCCTGCAGAGATTATGAACATGGGCTTTGGGAGGTACATAACTCTGACTCAAGACAAAGGCTGTATTTCTCCGCACTTGTATTAGATACACACCTCACATCATATTGGCTCACCCACTTACTGGTGGCCCTCGCTCCTGCAACCAGCTGCACAAAGGTATAAACTGACAGTGCCTCAAGTCAGCTTCATCACATATTTCTTACCTCCTGATTTGGGGCTCCTATGGCTCATGGGGCTGCCTGCAGAACCTGCTTCGCCATTCTTTTTTTTTTTTTTAAGATTTTATTTGTTTATTTTAGAGAGCGCATGTGAGTGGCTGGGGGTGGGGAGGTGGGGGTCGGGGGGAGAATCTCTAGCAAACTCCATGCTGAGTGTGGAGCCAGAGGTGGGGCTTGATCCCAGGACCCTGAGATCATGACCTGATCCAGAACCAAGAGTCAAATGCTCAACCGACTGAGCCACCCAGGCGCCCCCTGCTTAACCATTCTGACACAAGTATGTGCAACCTTTGACCAACAGTAGAGATTTGAGAGCATTTCTGAGACCTGTTCTCCATGGATCCTCAGAGATTCCCTAAGAGGACTGGATCAAGCCCCAGTTACCACAGCAATTAACCTGCTCAACAGCACATCCTTGAATTGCCATTTCACCCTTTCTGGTTTTGCACTTGCCAGATCACAGTTATGTTCTTCAAGTTCTCTTCCAAAATTAAACTACATGAATCCTAGTCCTTGTCTCAGGCTTTGACTTTAGGGAAGCCAAGGCTAAGAATCACTGGAATGCCAAGGTAAGCTAAAACTTGTATTTTATATTATAGGTAATGAAAAGTCACTGAAATTTTACCAGTTATAGTTTAAGATGATCAGTATATTTCTAGGGTGTAGGATAAATTGAGTGGTGGAAATTAGGAGGTTTTTGTACTCGTTCAGGACTGGATGCCAAGAACCTAAACATTTGGATAACAAGGTAGGGATGATAATAGGACCCTGTGCAGGACTTGGGTAGGGAGATTATCTGATATTGGTAAGGAATTGAAGGTTGAAAAGGGAAGTGACAAAGATACTTTTGTAGCTTTAGGTCTGTAGGTTATAGGTTGAAGTGTGTTGCCCCCAGAATTTACATGTTGAAGTCCAAATTTTAATACCTCAGAATGTGACCTTACTTGGAAACAGAGTTATTGCAGATGTAACTAGTTAAGATGTAGTCATACTGGAGTAGGGTGGTCCCTTAAAACAATATGATATCCTTATAGAAAGGGGAGTTGTGGACATAGATGGCATACAGAGAACCAGGTGAAGGAATGCCAGAGATCATTAGCAACCCACCATACCTAGGAGAGAGGCATTGAATAGATTTCTCATTCATAGCCCTAAGAAGGAATTAACCCTGCTAACATACTGATTTTGGACTCCGAGCCTCCAGAACTGAGAGAATACGTTTCTGTTTGTTGAAGCCATCCAGCTGGTGGTACTTTGTTATGGCAGCCCTAGGGAACTACTACACTAGGTAACTAGGTGCCATTAACGTAGGTAAGGAAGTCAAGAGGGGGAACCCCACTGAGGTGAGAACGAAAGTGGAGATGGGACAGTTCTTCAATTTGGGGCATACTTGAGTCATTATAAAGGAAACATAGAGACATGAGTGCCAATTGGAATTTGTGTGTGATAGGGCAAGAACATGGTCCCCATTAATTTAGTTGGAAAGGAAAGCATTATGTGAAAAGGGCAGAACTCATCCTTTGCATGTAACTAATGAATCTGCACTTGAAAAAGCATGTTCGCTCCCTTAAGCCTCAGAAGGATAGAGAGGAACCAATTAGGTAAATTGGGTAAAATTCAGATAAGGAATTTATGAGAATGAAGGATTGGCTTTGAGCAAAGATGAAAGGAAAGAAATGTACTTAGCTAGACAAAGTGATGATTAAGTGGGATTTGATGATAAGGGACACGTATATTAAGGGTGAAGCTTCAAAGTAGAAATAAAGTGACGCAAAGAGAAAGATGCATACATTGTACCAGTTTTATTTTATTTATTGCATAAATAAATAGTTTAAATATTTTAAACTAAATGCAGGAGATATTTTTGTACTATGGAGGTGGGAAAGCCCTTTATTAATATGACAAGAAAGTGAGAAACCATAAGAGTAAAATTTAAAAAATGGATAACAGATAAATTTGAGAGTCTGGAATAAAAAACATTTGCATAAAACCACTAAAGGACAAGTGAAAATAGGAAAAATATTATATTACATATAACTGGTAAAGGATTAATATCCAAAATTTATAAAATGCTCCTATTAGGAAAAAGTGATTAGTCTAATTTTTAAAATAGGAAACTTAAGTGACATGAAAATATATCGTGGTAGGCATATAAATGATCGACAGACAGTTGGAAAGACACTCAAAGTCACTAGATTATCAAAACACGGGAATTAAAAGTATAAAGTATATTTCTCATCATATTGGAAAAGTTTTTGGAGACCTAGAATACTTAATGTTGGTGAGGATACAGAGAAATTGGTACTTTTGTCCACTAGTGAAGGGATTAAAATGGGTCTAGCCTCTTTCGAGCCCATTTTGAAATCATTTTAAGATTAAAAGGTGTATTTTTTTTTTTATTCAGCCAGTCAGCTTGAAGGAATGTATCCTGCAGTAATACTCTCACAAATTCTTTAAGAAATATGTACCATGATATTTACTGCACAGTTGTTTGGGTAATGAAAAATTAGAAGCAACCTAAATGCCACCATTAATATGGAAATAGTTAAATTAATGGTGACAGTCATAACATGGAGGACAACGTGGCCATTATAAAAAGAAATGAAGTAGATTTCTGTACAATTGTTATGACCTAGGAAGATGTTTATGTCATATTTTTTAAATACAGAAAAGTGAATGACGAGATGGCATTAGTCATTAGCCATATGAACCTCTTTTTTGGTAAGCAAATACATACATATTCATTAAAAAGTTTTAATCAAGCATAGATGAGATTATGAATGACGTTTACTTTCATTTTGTGCATATCTGTATCTTTTGAAATGTTTCCAGTGTGAATGTATTTCTTTTATGATCAGACTGTTTAACAAATGGGTAAAATAAGTCCTAGTTAAGAAAGACAAAAACAAAAAAAAGGGCAGATGCTCCAGGAGTATATTGTTGAAGGGTAGGAAAGAAACACCTACTGAGAAAATGCTTATGAGTATGGATGGGATGTATCTGGAAGGTGTGATGCTCTACCTAGTTAGCAGTACTTTTTAAAAGATCTGTAAATTCATAATGGAATTTTAGCTTGATAAATTAAGTCAAATATATCTTTGGATTTTATGTATTTAATGTTCAGAGTTTCCACTGACATTTTGTGATACAAAGTAATTTTTCATTTTTCCAAGGCACAAACCTGAGTTAGAGGCATTTGAAAAGCTAGTTTTTGAGATGCAAGTCATATAGTTGTGAGCAAGGTTTGCAAAAGGGCAAGCATCTTCATTTCAACAAAGCTTTGATTCTTTTCTTATTACATATACCATCGCTTTTGTGAAGTAATAAAATCTCACTGTGTGAAAAAATGGTGAATAAAGGAGAAGAAAGGTATTTTCAGATGAGGATATTCCCTCAAGAATATCATACTGTATTAGTAATTAGGCCTTTGGATCTAGGGAAAGGTCACATCATCTGTGGTTTAGCTATTACTTGTGTTTGTCCAGCCCCTGCCCTCCCTCCTACTTCTGGTGAAAGGCCCTTTCCTCCCTGGCCACGGATAGGAGCCACATGGTCAGGATTTGGACAGTCAGAACACCTTGTTTTTCTGATTACTGTTATTACTTAAGGCTTGAAATGATCAGAAACTGTCTTAGGTTGAGTTCCCCAGAAGTATACCCTGAGATGAGGAGTGCCGTTGAAGTGATTGATTAGGAAATATCCCAGGAAAGATCTAGAGGAAAGTTGGAGAGGACAAAAGTAGAACTGGGAAGGAGAGAACACCAAGAAAGTAGTGTCCAGCAGGGTCCTATGAAGGCTACTGTGTCAGGGGTCTTTAAGACCACTCCCAGGTTTGATGGTTCGCCAGGAGGATTCACAGGACTCAGCATATAGTCATGCTCATAGCTGTGATTTATTACAGTGAGAGGATACAAAGCAAAATGAGCTAAGAGAAAAGGGGTGTTTAGGGTGAGGTTCAGAGGAAACCACACAAAAACTTTCTACAGTGCTCTTTCAATGGGGTCCCACATGATACTCAGTTTCTCTAGTCAGTGAACTGTGACAACACATATGAAATGTTGTCAACCAGGGAAGTTCATTAGAGGCTCAGTGCTCAAAGCTTTTATTGGGAGCTGGTCACATAGGCACCCTCTGCCAGGCACTTACCGAAGTTCCAAGCTCCCAGAAGGAAAGCAGGTGTTCAGCATGAACCATATTGTGTGTACAGACAGTTTAGGTACAGTAAATGGTGGAAACTCTTTTGAAATCCATGTTCCCAGATGCTAGCCCAGGGCTAACCTTGCAAGTGGAACTTTTTAAGGCCAGCAGTTTTAGACCCATTGCGTTAACGCTTTTCTCCATAGGTACCTTTGGCTCAACCCCATAGGAAAGCTCTGGAAACTGTGCAGGCTATGCCTCACTTTTGGTTCAGGGAGCTAGAGTATATTTCCACACCTGTCAGTCATTGTTTAAAGGCTACCTGCCAGGGACATATTTTCCAAGACACTTCTAGCAATCTGTGTGGGCAGGCCCAGCTGTTCCAGCTGCCTGAGGGCAATTCCTTCAACAAAGAGATGCAGGTGTTGGCTGTTGAGAGTGATAGACACTAGGAGACATGTGCATAAAAAATGGACCTGACCCTGAGAGGGATGTGGGTGAAGTTCGGACAGCATCAGCTACAGTGATCCTCCCTGGGGTTTTATATACTGAACCAGAGGTAGAGAAACCATCCTTCCAAGATAGGCAAGCTGGCATGTAAGCCTAAAGCTGCCTGCAGCCATATTCTCCACCTTCTCGAGAAGACCCTTCTGCAGTAGTCAAGAATGAAATTTGCATTCAGAGAAAAGCAAAGAAGACAGAGATAGAAAATCAGGGGTACCCAGTTCAAAGGTATTTGATAGTAAATTTTATTCTCTATTAAAGGTAGGGACTTAGATGAATGGATTTGGACAATGTGAGGTGTTTCCTAAACCAGATTTCAACAAACTACAGCCAAATCTACTGCTCGTGCCCCCATCCCCACCCATGCACCCCTCCCAGTCTCTTTTGATGAATGGTTTTTACATTTTTAAATGGTTGAAGGAAAAAATTAAAAGAATGTTTTTGTGACACATAAAAATCATATGAAATTCAAATTTCAGTGTTTATGAAGTTCTTAATTTCATGAATAAAATATGTATAGAAATTTGTTTTCTCTCTTGTTATATAAGTATGTATATAAAAGCTTTGATTTTGTCTCTTGGTCAACAAAGCCTGAAATATTTATTATCTGGACTTTTTCAAAAATGTTTGCTAATCTCCCTCTTAGAATGGTGAAAATGGAAAATTGACTAACTTCTTAGGAAAAAGACCATGTGTTATTATGATTTTTTTAATCATGTATAATAGTACTTAGAAAAATTCTTTGCAAATTGAAACATGAAAGAAATTGAACTGATAAAACTAGGTGGGATTTAATACCCTATCGTCATAGTGGCAGAGGGAAGCGTGGCTTAAAGATACTGACCATGCGTCACTCAGTGGATGGCTACAGTGACTGTTTGAAAACAATACTGCTCTCTCCTTGCTCTTCACAATGTAGTAAGGTAGGGCACCTGGGTAGCTCAGTCGGTTAAGCTGCTGCCTTCTGCTCAGGTCATGATCCTGGGGTCCTGGGATCGAGCCCCCACGTCCGTCCGCCTCCCTGCTCAGCGGGGAGTCTGCTTCTTCCTCTCCCTCTGCCTGCCACTCTGCCTACTTGTGCTCTCTCTCTGTCAAATAAATAAATAAAATCTTTAAAAAAAAGATTAATAAAAACGTAGCAAGGTAGAGGGGAATTGATGAACCTCTTCCTTGTGATTAAGTTTTGAGGAGTCAACTGTGGACTTGCATGAAATAGTCAATCTAAGATTCTGAGAACTCAAAAATCAGACATTCAAGTGTGTTAATTAGCTCATATTTTAAAAGCAGATAGATTTTTAAGAATACTGAACTTCTCTTTCATATCTCAGTATGTGTAGTTTCTACCACGATAATCAAATTACTTTTTTGTTTAGCTGTTGCAGGGAGTGAGAGGTATAAGCGAAGGAAGAATAGGAGGGAGAAAAAGAAAGTGTAATCTTGGATCTTGAAAAATTTTGGAAGAGGGTGACCCTGTGCATGGCACTCCTTTGTAAGATTTTACCTTTTCAGCCTGAGAACTCTTCCAAGAAATGTGGAGGGCACCAAGGAAATTTGTTTTATTTCACAATTTTATCTAAGGACCAGATCTTATATGACTGCAAAAATGCATGCTGCCTGCATATAGTTAGGAAATCAATGCGGATCAATTGGTATGCTAATTTTGATGTTGAAGATACTTTGGACCAGTTGTCGTATGGAATCATTGAAGTTTTGTCATATACTAGGTATTTCCAAATACTTTTTCTGTGGTTGCATCATGTCCTTTCTTAAGGGATTACTTGAGACTACTCCTTTATAAATCATTACTGCTGGACTATTTTCAAGGAGAATCTCTTATCAATATGTAATGAAAAAGGGAGCCCAAACGGGTGAATGAAGATACCAAACCATATACCTAATGAGTCTTGTCTTCTCAGTTAGCCACTGGGAGGAGTTCTTTGTGATTCACAATGAGGAAGAGATCTAGACCAGTTTTCTCAAAGGCTGTCCTTGGCTTAGCAGAAACTTGCTAACTGGAACCTTAATTTGTGAAATGTATTAAGTCTTATATTCAAGTTCCAAATTCGAGGATTCTAAAATTCATCAACACATACTGTGAACAACCAACCATTTTCGGGCGCCTGGGTGGCTCAGTTGGTTGAGCGACTGCCTTCGGCTCAGGTCATGATCCTGGAGTCCCCGGATCGAGTCCCGCATCGGGCTCCCTGCTTGGCGGGGAGTCTGCTTCTCCCTCTGACCCTCTTCCCTCTCGTGCTCTCTCTCTCTCATTCTCTCTCTCAAATAAATAAATAAAATCTTTAAAAAAAACAAACAAACCATTTTCACTTGCTCTGCCTTAAATACAATGGTAAGCAAAATAGAGGGAGGGCCTGCCCTCATGATACCATTGTCTGCCTGCCATCCCGTGTCTGTGTGACCCTCCAGTCTCCAGCAACTCATTAGTACCTTTTCAGCCTTCAATACATGCTTATTGTTATGTTTTTTTTCCCATCTAGGATGGATCTGTTAAACAAATTATGAAATTAGGTTCAGGGTGAAGACAGTTACATTTTATAATAATAATAGCTAACTTCATTGAGCACTTACTAAGTGGTCAGTCCTGTGCTAAGTGGTTTATATGCATTATTTCACGTATCCCTCCCAACAACCCTATATGGTAGGTAGTATATTTTTCCATTTTATAAATGAGGACACAGGAGCCTAGAGAGGTTAAATAAATTGCCCAAAATCACAACACAAGTGAGTTATGTTACAGTCCTACTCTAACTCTCAAAGCTCTGTTTGTAACCACTGGTCTGTAATGCCTCTCTGTAAACCACTGATTATTGTCATATGATACTTAGTTATCACACAACTGTATGTCTTAGGAGAAGTTAGAATCAGCTAAGAGATACACTGACTGGGCAAAGTAGTTCCAATTCCAGAAGAAAAGAGCAAAACCTCTAGAGAGGGAGAACTGGTGTGGGAGTTGGTAGACTACCATACCCACAAAGAAGAGACTTTCTTGACCAGTAATAACTAGAGTAATGGAAGCCAAAATTAGGTTAATGTGAAAAACCTTGAAAGCCATGCTTAGGAGTTTGAATTTAATGCAGTAGACACTGAAATGTCATAGATGTTCTTGAACTCATGCAGTAATTTGTAGTAAGCTTTAGAGTTGGCCAAAACTGTTTTGTAGACTGGTTTTTGAGAAATGGTATTTGGTGGAGATATAAAGTGCCCCCGAGTAGGAACAGAGAAGGGAAAATGAGTAGGCAAACTTTGAGTGCATTGAAATTAAGGTATATTGAAGCTGTCATTGGCTGTTTATCCTACTAAATATGCTACATAGTTTGAATTAAGATATTGTTTGTTGAATGAGCAGCTTTGGGGTTGGTGATTGGGTTTATAAATAGGGATGTTCAGGGGCGCCTGGGTGGCTCAGTCGATTAAGCTGCTGCCTTCGGCTCAGGTCATGATCCCAGGGTCCTGGGATCCAGCCCCACATTGGGCTCCCTGCTTGGCGGGGAGCCTGCTTCCCCCTCTCCCACTCCCCCTGCTTGTGTTCCTGCTCTCACTATCTCTCTCTCTGTCAAATAAATAAATAAAATCTTTAAATAAATAAATAAATAGGGATGTTCATTAAAGATGACAAGATGGAATAAGTGTAGATGAAGAAGAGCAGAAGGCTGAAATAATAGCTGTGGTCAAAGCTCACAGTTTGGCCATGAGCAAAGGGAGAAGAGTCAGCAAAGTCAAAGAAGAATATCATTCGTTAAGTTTGGAGAACAAAGGAGTACAATGTCATGGAAACCAAGAGAAGACCTAGAATGAAGGAGCAGGTGGACAGCATCAAAAGTCATGAGATCAGGAGGACTAAGACTGAGGCGAGATTGGACTTGACAAATAGGAGATTATTGATGACACCTGAGCGAGAGTTCAGTCCGGTGGAAGTGGTAGGAACAGACTTTGGGAGATACTTAAGCAGGACTGTGAAGCCAATTTATATAGGTCCCGGCTGAAGAGCTTTGCAACCGAAAAGAGAGAAATTGAAGAGTTCTAGCAGAACATACCCCCTATTTCAAAATAAAAGTAGAAAAGTGAAATTCATCTAAGAGAACTTCACTTTCCAGCAACAGTTGCTGGAGCCTCCACCATCTTTTGTGGGAGAGAAACCAGTGGTAGAAATGTGTCTTTTTACTACTGAAAACTGAACTGCCTGATTCTCGCTTTCTAAGTTGCTTTCCATAAGCATTTACTTTACATTTCCCTTTACTTGTCGTCTTTCTGTGCTGACGGTAGGAAGGAAAAAAACCCATGCTAATCGACTTGAGATAAAAGTGGAATTTCCAAGACTGTCGATCTACATGATTTCTCTGGTGGCTTTTCATTGACAACAGAGTGTCTAATGTTCAGGGACAAGAGGAATCAGGCCACAGGATGCCTGCCAGCTCTCCGGGGGACAGAAACCCACTTTTGCATGCATATGAATGAGCCCAGAAATAGGCTGTGAGATCAGAAGGAGTGTAATGTGAGAGGGCTCTGCACTATGCACCGGGGCCTGGACTGTCCTGATGGAAGGGGACTCTGGATGCTGTGTGGCTGGACAAGATAATGACATTAGAAAAGAATCAGAAGCATGATCTACTTTTCCTGAGTGCTGTGCCAAGGTGGCAGGTTGTTGAATTTTGTAAAATATAACACTGAACAGCTCCTTTCCTCTCACCTTCCAAAAATGCTTATGCTTGCAAAGGGAAAATTTGGCATCAGTTTCCATTCATTTCAGAGGATTAAAGAAAAAAAAAGGCTAATGTGGATATGTATTGATCTTTTGAAAGGTCAACGGCAGATTCATAGGTCAAGGTGCTACTCCTTATAGCCCGGATGCTATGTGATGGGGGGACCTCAGAAAGAAACGAGAAAAAAACAGAGGAATTGTCCCACACACAAAATCAACTACATTTTCTTCTGTTTTTAAAGAACAATATAACATTGCATGCATGCGTGTGTGTGTGTGTGTACATTATCATCATTTACTTTAAAATTAGAAACAGTTCAGATAATCTAGTAATCGCAAGAAACAATTAAAAATATATTTCAGCTTCACGGTGTAAACTTAAAGTTAGGAAAAGAGAAAGATATGCAGAGGCGGGGAGAAAGACAGATAAAGGAGAGAAGGAGATAATTATATAAGTAGAGGGAAGAGGATTTTAAAAGGAAAGTAGAAATAGGGAATATTAAGGAAAATGAGAGGGAGAAAGAGACAGAATGAGGGGTGTGTATTCAGCAAGCATTTTCTATGTTCCCACAATAGCATAAAGAGCTAAGAGCAAGGAAGATAAGCAGAACAATGGTGGCGGGGGGGCGGGGGGGAGTCCTGACCAATTGTCAATGCATTCTGAGATGAATGTGCTAGTTAGAGATCTGTTGCCCTTTTTACTTACACACTGTTCCTTGCCTGGGTAAGGGCACCAGCAGAAGCTTGGCTTCATGCCATTACGTTTTAAAATTAGGACTAGCTCTCTAGTGGTTTAGATCAGTCCTTTCAGAGTTTGGAATACACATCTTCTTGTTTTATTTTCAAACTTCAAAGCAAATTTATGAAATCCTTTAGGATCTTTGAGATTTCTTCTTAAGTGTGAAGGGATGGCTACATTTCAGAAGCTGGCGTTTTAGTGACATCATTGTACAAGCTGCTGCAGGAAGTTGCTTGACATTCAAGATACTGCACTTTAACACCTCTGGTGGTTTATTTTTGGAACCATCTATTATTTTATTATGTTGAGCCTTCCTCCATCCTTGTACATTCAGGTCCCCCCACTGTCTTTGTGCTTTGGGTGTATCTCAGTGAGAAATTTCTACCTGGGTCCATCCCTCCATCTGTCCCTGCTACCTACTGCAGTCCATAACTCTTCAGCTGCTTCTCTAGAACAGTGTCATAGGATTCCAGAAGAAGCATATTGATCTCTGACCTACCTCACCTAAGTCACCTCATCTGAAACTTGGACAAAATCCATCATTTGTGCATTTCACCCAGTTCTTTTTAAAATGGTTGCATTCAGGCTGACCACAAACTTCTGAAGGATATACATTTAAATGTACTGTCCTCGTTTTAAAGGTTACTCTAACAAGTTCCAGGAGTGTAAGGATTTTGCTTTCTACTAGGCAACTTGAACTACGTGTTAATAAACCTGTACCCCTTTGATGTCTGCACATTCTTGAACTGATGTAACTATATGTCTCTGAAATAATTTCCTTTAAACGCTTAAGAAGCCAGTGCACTGCATGTGTTTATATATACACGTATACTTCTATCACAGAATTCGCTAATGACCGCTGGGAGCTAGCACAGCTGTCTTGTAGACTTGTGGCTAATGAAGTTAGCACGTTGTATTGTAAATGTTCCCAATCAATGAGTACCCTTCCATAGCATCCTAAGGTAAATTTTTTTTAAAGTATAGCTGTTTTCTCAGTGTGCCCTCTTGATCTGCCATTATGTTGTCCTCCCAGGAGTAGTTTTAGACTCTTGGACCTGACAACAACTCTGTGCTCCGTTTTCCTTCCTTTGCAACAACTCTAGTGCTATTAACACTGAATCCCAGTGTGCAGGTTTTATAGAGGATGTTCCCTTCACCTTCAAGGAAGTGATCAAGAACAAAGGGTTCAGGACACAGTCATTTAGGAAGTGTTAGGGGAACTTTGACATTATGATGAGCGTCATAAATGTCAGGATTGACCAACAGCCACATGTTAGGTAGCCAGAAGAAACCTTGTGAAGGCTCGAAGTGACGTCAGGAACAATTTCCACTGAAAGATGAAGAGACCACATCCCCAAAGGAACTAAGTGATAACAATGTACTCTAACTGCTTTGGTTAGTGTTGAGTTAGCACTTCTGTCTCCAGAAATGCATGTCTGTCCTACAAAGATCATGCCCACAGAGTAGAAGTTGGCAAGGCCATGACTTTCCAGGCAAATCCAGCTTGCCACCTATTTTTGTAAGTCAAGTTTATTGGAACACAGAAGCACCATTTATATACTTACTATGGCTGCATTCCTGCCACATCCAGAGGTGAGAAGTTATAGCAGAGACTGACCCACAAAGCCTAAAATCTTTAAAAAGAAAAAAAAGAGGCTGCCATTCCCTGCTCTAAAGGGTACCCAAAATGTTTAGTCAGGGCGCCTGGGTGGCTTAGGGGTCAAGATTATTAATTAAAAGCAATAAAACGTAGTTTCTTTCATGTGTTATAAGCCACAAATTATATTCACTAACATTCTCCTTCCTCCAGATGTTTAGAATCAGTTAAGATTTTATTGTTTTTGTTTGTTTCTTTGTTTTAACAGAAAATGAATCTACTCAGAACCGGGAATCTACTCAGATATTTTACATCTCTACTTTATCTTTTACAGGATTTCACATGTTTTATAACTTGCAATGTATTTATTCTTTCTTGTTTCTCATTCTTTTGTAAAAACCAGTTGAGCAGATACCACAGTTTATAACGACATTTTCCCACTCTGTCTGTTCATTGCAGCTACTATGAGATACAGTGACTCATTGACTATGCCTACACAGATTCTATCACTTTCTCTTGCTGAGATTTTAGAAAAGTTTGCCCAAAGAATCAGGCCTAATATTTGTATCAGTTGAAGATTTGTTTAAAATATATATTTGCAGGTATTCTGAATATAAACCCAGAAGCATAAACTATTGGTACAAGAATGAGATGTTCACAATATTGTATATATTATGGCCCCAAATCTATACCTTTATGAAAATTGCATGCCTAGCATTGTGCTTGACATATTAGAGATGTTTGTCAGATGTTTGTTGAGTGAATACATGGTTTTCTTATAATAGTGATGAGGTGAGGATGTTCAGTGGCTCTCCCTTTGTGCTATTGTTAATACTAGAAAAAACTTTCTAATTTTAAAAGGTTGGAAAGAGAAAAACAAATGTGATATGGCTATACAATGGATAGTATTCTACAATAAAAAGGAATGAAGTATCAGGAAACTCCTAAAACTCAACAACAAAAATAACTCAATGCAAAAATGGGCAAAGGACTTGAATAGACATTTCTCTAAAAAGATACATAAATGGCTAATAAGCATATGAAAAGCTGCTTGACCTCACTGATCATTAAGGAAATGCAAATCAGATACACAGTGAAATACCACCTTATATCCATTAGGGTGGCAATTAGCAAAGAAACCAAAAATAACAAGTATTGGTGAGGATATGGAGAAATTAGAACCGTGTGCACTCTTGGTGTGAATGTAAAATGGTGCATGCAGTTTGGCAGTTCCTCAAAAATTAAATAAAATTAGTATATACTAATACATGCTACAACACGGATAAACCTCAAAAACAGTTATTCCAAGTGAAAGATTCCAGTCTCAAAAAACCACATATTGTATGAAACATCTTAGAATAGGTAAATCTGGTGACAGAAAGTAGATTAGTAGTTGCTTCTAGCTGGAGGGAAGAGAGGCGAGTTGGAGGAATGACTGCTAATAGGTATGTTACAAGTTTCTTTTTAGGGTGATGAAATGTTCTAAAATTGGATTATGGTGATAGTTGCCCAACACTATGAATATACTAAAACCATTGAGTTTTACACTTTAATGGATGAAGTTTATAATTTATAAGTTATATCTTAATACAGCTGCTTTAAAAAGACTGGAAAAAAATTACTTGCACTGTTTCATCATGCCATGCATGTCTTAGTAATACCAAATTTATTCTATGTAGAACTTTATAATGTCCTGCACACAGAATTTAGTAGTCTATGGAGCAATTTTTATAATTTTGTTTTCCCATTTCAGGTAAAGTGGTTATCATTAGCTCCATGGTGAAACTGAGGCTCAGAGGGGGGACAATAGGGTTAGATCAAGATCCCACAGGAAATGACAAAGGTGAGATTTAAATCCAGTTCTCATTCCAAAGTCACTGATTTTTCTACTATATACTTCTTCCTAATGGACAATGGTTTAAGTTCTGTGGGTAATTCTTTACATAAAAGAATTTCTCTGGTCAGACTGGGAATATCTGGGATTAATGTGTTTTAGACAGTGGTGCAAAAGAAATTGTTCTTTTGTTCCTGTTCTCAGAATAACTTGTGTTGTGTGAATGTGCTTACACCCTAGAAGCTTGATGATTTCCTAGATGGACAGTCTAGGGAGAGCTCAACCAGGAAGAATATTAGGGACGGCTACGTTAGTAGCCTCCCAGTTGATAATAAAGAGGAGGTACAGGCAGGGCAGAAGTCATTAGGAAAAAACAGCTGGTAGGAGACTCAGTATGCATTCCAGGGTAAGGATTCCAGGTTCTAAAATGTCCTCTGGGAGCTAACAGGAAAAACTACCTTCCCAGAAAACCTAACCTGGGAACTTGGCTGGAAAAGAGGTAAGATGAAGCAAGAGAGGGACCACATTCCTAGAACATGCATATAAAGGAGGCTCAGGTCACAATAGAAGAAATAAACCTTATTTTATTAAAATTGGGCTTGAGATTCGGAGATGAAACTATTGGAGGACTAATCTCATGTTTAGGTGCAAACATGGGATGTCCTTAGAACTTACAGATAAAAGCTGAGTGGTCTGTACTGTAAATAGGGATGTAGATCCCTACGCAGGTATCATCAATATAGATCATTATGCAAGCAAACATTAAACTATCATATGAGAACACTTAATAATTGTTTTCCTTTGGGCGCCTGGGTGGCTCAGTCGTCAAGCATCTGCCTTCGGCTCAGGTCATGATCCCAGGGTCCTGGGATCGAGCCCCGCATCGGGCTGCCTGCTCGGCGGGAAGCCTGCTTCTCCCTCTCCCACTCCCCCTGCTTGTGTTCCTGCTCTTGCTATCTCTCTTTCTGTCAAATAAATAAATAAAATCTTTAAAAAAAATAATTGTTTTCCTTCAGCTAGTGGTATTTTGCTTCAATAATGTTTTCCGTAGGTTAGGAAAAGATGGGATTAAACCTAAAGATTGTTTGCTATCCTTTATTTGGACTTCTTGAAATTATTGCCTTTAATAAAAAAAAAAGTATTCTCCTTTTTGTGCCCTGGTTCTTTATGATTTCCATGGTCATGGGGACTCAACTTCTTTTTGACTTATTTTTCTCTATCCTGAAGCTTATAAGAAAACTAGGTGCTAGGCAAGTTGTTTCTAATCTCCATAGCTGAAGAAAGGATATTCTTTTTTCTGTCCGCTTCTTTTCCAGTCCTTTGAGGCTTGATAAAAAGAGCAGGAGCCTTCCCAACCAGCTGGATTTCAAAACTTAATAAGAGAGAGCCAATAAGTAAGAGAGATCCTGAATACTGTTTTTTTGTGTGTATGAAAATAGCAGTGGCTCCCTGGAGGCAGAGATGCATCTCATTATTAATTGGAGTAGTGAGAGTATTGCCTGTCCTACTGAACAAGGGGACTGTGATCATCTATTAACATAAATAGATCCAGACCAAAGTCCAGTAAAATAATCCAAAGACAAGAAAACTACAGAAAAAAAAGAAAAAGAAGAAGAAATCAGAAATCAGGGACCTGAATAATACCTACTGTGACAAATTCTAGGAAATAATGTGAACTCACAATTAACTAGCTCTTTACTGGTTTGCAGTATTTTCACACACATGTATCTTTATTATATGTATTGTCAATGAACATGTATAATCTTTAAGAAATTTTCAGTATTAAACTATTCTAAAATTTTTAATGTTATATAAGTTATACCCTCTAATTTATTTTCTTGTCTCTTTTTCTCCTCTTCTCCTTTCCATTCTTTGAAATAAGACTCACCCTCTGGTCAGGCTTTTGACTCCTTTGTACGCATGAGTACTTCTCTGTTGAGGAAGTATCTAATATTGTCCAATAAAGCTCCCTACTCTTGTAGGGAACTTGTGTAGTAGGTAAATTCAGTGTGCTAAATAAACACAAAGACGTATGTTTATTAATCATATTCTTGGTATCAATAGTAAAAGACTCATCTGCAAGCTCCTGTGAAAGTCTAGACCAGTCTAGTCCAGAGTAAGCCACAACCATCTCTTTGAGAAAGTCATAGTCCAGTTGTCAGTTGTTCTTCCTATGGCTCCTTCACCTGAAGTATATTGAACTGGTGGTATTATTTATTCATTGCTATTGGACAATACTCTAACAAACATAGCAGATAAAAACAACATACAGTTACTATCTTGTAGGTTCTTAGGTCAGGAATCCAGATATGACTCAATTGAATCCTCTGCAAGGCAGCGCTCGAGGTGTCAGCTGGGCTGTGATCTCATCCAGGGAAGGATCCGCTTCCTTGCTCTTGTATCGGTGGGCAGAATTCAGTTGCTTGTGGGCTTCTGGACTCAGGACGTCAGTCTGTGTTTGGCTATCAGCTGAAGGCCACCCTCACATTCTAGCTGCATGGACCTCTACAAATCCAGTTCACAAAATGGCAGCGTGTTTCTTCAAAGCTAGAAAGGAGAAAGGAGTCTTTTTGCAAGGCAGACATAACAATCTTACGTAATGTAATTGCGTACACCCCATTACCTTTGCTGTGTTCTGTTGATTAGAAGGAAGTCACCGGTTCCACCTATGCTCAAGGATAGAGGATGAGAAAAGGCATGAATACCATGAGGCAGAGATTGTGGGAGCCACGCTGGAGTCTGTCTACCACATTGGTTTATCCTTCTCCTGGATATGCTCATAATGCTGCATACTTTCTCCTCATATGTTTTCTCCTACAGAATGAAGCTTGAATGCAGTTCACGATATCATCTTATACTCCAAAACTTAAAATTAGAATACTCACCATACAAATCATGATTTAATGGCAATGATGTACCATAGCTTGATTTTAGCTTCAATGTAATATATTCATTATGATTATTACATATTTTCCTGTCTCTCCAATTGGATTATAAGTTTATTTTTCTTTCTTCTATATCCTTCATGTTATCAACAGCTTCCCTTCTTCCAAGTTCTATTTATAAGTATACCACTTTGTTTCTATGTTTTGTTGTAATTTCCCTTCATTTGGAAAACGAGCTTTCAGCTTCCTCTCTCCGTTCCAGCATCTTTCTCAGTTCTCCCTTTCAAAGTTAGATCTACCTAAGAAATTACTTTCTCATCATGAACAGTCCCATCACTTGGCTGTTTTGCCCTGACTTCTCTCTCCAAGGTTGTGTGTGTTGTTCTCCTGGAAAAGAAGGATTGTGATTATTCTGTGTAGCTCCAGAAGACAGAATGAAGATTAATAGTGGGAAGTGAGAAGAAGAAAAATTGTAACTCAGTTTGTGGAGGATCTTTCTAATAACTACAACCATGTGACTGTCTCTGGAAGTGCCCAGGTAGGAGCTGGCCATTTATCAGCTCCTGGAGAAGGAATGCCAAGTTTGCAGGATCATGCTTTAGAAGACTGATTCCTCCTGGATCCCTCTTTACTCCTTTGAGTCATTCCATCATTCAGAGAGGGTGTTTTTCGAGTCTTCCCACCACTACCACCATCTTCTCTAAAGTCCAAGCAAAAATTAAAATAAAATGCAAAACAACAACAACAACAAAACCCTCCTGGCATAACCACCAAATTAACACCTTCAGGATGATTGCATTTCTCCTCTCCAATCCCCACTTTGACTTTGGACTTTGCAGTGTTGGACTTTGTTCCCACCTTTTCAACGTATATATCCTTTTCTCTGATTACTACTGCTCTTAGCACCCGGTGCTATGACGCCCGGTGCTATGATTAGTCTTAGCTGCATCTCCAAATCTCATTTTCATTTTCCACTTTTTTAAAAAACATTTTTTAAAGATTTATTTATTTATTTGAGAGAGAGAGAGAGAGAGAGAAAGCATGGGGGGAGGGACAGAGGAAGAGAGAGAATCCTCAAAGCAGACTCCCCACTGAGGCTGGAGTCTGTCATGGGGTCTGATCCCAGGACCCTGAGATGGCCTGAGCTGAAATCAAGAGCTGGCTACTCAAGTGACTGAACCACCAGGGGTCCCTTCCTTTTCCACTTTTTAAAAATTTTTAGCATAAACTGACAAGAAAAAATAAAGGACCACATTGTCATTAAGAGCCTAAAGAGAAGTCTTACCTTATTCCTTTAATTCTTCAAAAATTTTTTAAAGATTTTTATTTATTTATTTGACAGAGAGAGACACAGCAAGAGAGGGAACACAAGCAGGGGGAAGGGGAGAGGGAGAAGCTCCCGCTGAGCAGGGAGCCCGATGCGGGGCTCGATCCCAGGACCCTGGGATCATGACCTGAGCCGAAGGCAGGCGCTTAATGACTGAGCCACCCAGGTGCCCCTAATTCTTCAAATTTATTTTCCCATCTATTTCATCAAGTTTAATTTCTCACATAGCTCTACAACTCAATTGAAATGACACAGTGTGTCATGCTTTTGTACTGGTTAAAGAACCCTAGTTTGTCAGGTTAAAGGCTTTTCCTTGATTCAAACCATCTGCGTGTATGTGTACACTTTTTTGCTATATTCAGCTTCCGTAGGGGTCACCCATTTTCCATACCTCCAAGAATGCTCCACTATGTTCAGTGTCTTAACACAAACTCTGCCGTTCCAGCCAGACTTTAAGATCAATGTTATTAAATTCCTAATCTGATATCTAATATCACATAACAAGAAGACAGTAGAAATTCCACCCAAATAGTAGAAAGTGTAAGAGTGAAATTGAAGTAGGTTTAAGATTGGTTACCTTTGAGAGAAGCATTATTACCGTGTTGAACTAAAATAAATGTAAAAGTTCCAAAAGTAGAAATTATGTGTTCTTGCAAAGATTTAATGCATGGTGTAAGACAGCATATATGATCTAGGATAATCCCAGTGAGCTAGGAGAAGGTGCTAGCCCACTCAATGTCAGAATGACCTCGGTTGTTAATTAGCCACGTAGGATCTGCCCTGGATGTTAAATGTTAGAATCATAAAGACTTTCGTGGCTAATGTCGCATCTAGATTGTTATTGGTAGTACAGAGTTTGTGGAATCATTCACACTCTTTATCAGCCTAGTATTTCTAGGATTGAGGATATCATGCATGCAAAATGCCAGTGCAGTAATGGGTATACCATAGGTGCTCAAAACAAGTCAGGCCCTTCCTTCTCAGCCCACAACCCACTCACTGGCTTCCTATTTTTGCCTAGGCTCTTCAGCAATGCATAATACACTTGGGCGATAAAGAATATACCTCCTATTGGAAATAATATACCTACCTAATGGAAAAAAAATTCCATTCTTTTAAGGTGGAAAATCTGGAATTGAGCCTCTTTCTTTCAATAGGCTTATTCTGCATTATCTGTTTGAATTCCGGGGGAGGGGGTCTCAAGGGATTTGCAAGACAACAATGCCAGATCAGCCTTTTGTATAGCCTTTGAAAATCATTAAACCTGGAAAAATCTATTTGGCCTATCAAATTTGCATTTGCCTCAATCATATTTTTCAGGGTTACTTTCTTTCCTGGGAGTCAAATTTACTTTCTTCTATTCCCTTAGTGTTTCCAAGGTAAATGGGGTGGGGGGGGGAAAGCCACAAACAGATATAACACTACCCCCCATCATCACCACCACATGCACACCCAGACACACATTTGCACATCTATCTGTAGAGTTACTAAGATTACTTCATACTTGATTTCTTTTATACCCCTGCTAAATCAGCATGTTAATTTACTTTCAAGGCTACTTATATGACTGAAGAGATGAAAGCTTGAGAAAAAGTTGTGATTTATGTGTATGTGTTTGTGTTGGCAGGGGCAGGGAAGCTATAATCAGCCTTCAAGGAAGCTAATGTCATAATACATGTACTAGCCCTCCACAATCTCCAAGAACCCATCACATCTCATCATAGCTGCAAATCTTGGTAAAGCTTAATCTTTACCCCCCAGCAGGGTAAAGACTTGAAAGGGAACTCCTGAGTTGTTGATTAGTCATTTTAAATAAATTGTTTAGCACTCTCACTCTGATCCAATGGGTAGAGGTGTAACATCTTGGAAGGGAAAGGATATGGGAGTCCTTTGGTGGAATTCTTTTAGCAAAATTAATGAATAGTAAAGGCTAGGAATATAACAATGAGCCAAAATAACAAGTGAGAGCAGTTGATGAGGGGAGAGGGAGGTAAAGAGGAAGAGGGTGTCTAACCCCTGGCAGATGCACATGCACATGCACATACTCATCAGCACTTCCCCTTCTGTCTCCCTGAGTGGAGGAAGACTGAGCTTTGGAAGGACAGACAGTAGGCACTTGAAGAGGTGGGAAAAGGAGAGACTGAAACCCCCATCTTCTTCTCTAGTCCTGGTATCTGGGGGTCATTGGGAATCTTGAGTCTGTAAGTCAAACAACTTTCAGAAGCTTCTTTAGGGTCTTTTTTTTTTTTTCAAAACAGAAATTTTTGTGCATCTCTTCTCTTATTTTTGCTAATTCTTCTCCATTTTCCCAAAACCCTTGCATAATTTTCAGCTCTTACTGGGTCCCCAGTGGGACCCACCCAGGTCCCCTGCCATCCTCTGTGAATGCCCAAGGCTCCACATGACCCTTCCCTTTCAGAGTTCATTACAACTAACACCCAGATTCAGAATGCAGTTTGTTTCACTTATGTAGATACTCAACTAAACTCATTCACATAATGGAATTTAATAATTCCTGGATTTCTTTTTAAATCTGAAATACTAATTGATGGTCTGGGTTGAGGATGGATGTTTGGAGGGAACGCTTTTCCCAAGGTTCTGACTTCTCCCCATCTCTACTCTTCTCCCTTTAATGAAACATTTTTAGATTCATTCACCTTGGCTTCATCTGCCTACCATTTTGAGCGCTTGTAAGTATTTCTGCATTTCATGGGACTTAGAGACAATTGTGGAGGTAAGCACATTTTCAAATAAGCAAATCACAAATCCAAAAAAGGAGTTTCCTCTCTTTATATCAATACCTGGTTATTGATTTACTCACACTTTGCAGACCTTGACTTTTAAGGATTGTAAGGACTTTATAATACCTATTTAGAAAATACTCTTTACTTATACTGATAATAGAAATGTGCCAAAGAGCTTAGCAGATTTTTAAATAATGGTTAAATAAAATAACTGAAAACCATTATCTTCTCTCCTCTGCACCTTGTTCTACAAATGTCTGATTTAAAATTTTGTTCTTTAAATGTATTTTAGTTCTCAGAGCTGCAATCTTAACAATAAATGATACTATACAACTCAAACATGCTATGTGTGTTAATATAATAGAGACCACACCTATTATTTATATTGTCAGAGGAGCTGGGTTTTGTGCAATCCTATGAATAATGCTTTTCCTGTCATTAGCCTGCATAAATTTAAGCTTTGTGTGACATGTCATAGATCTGGAAAACTCTAGTTCCATGTTAGTCTTTTAAAGAAAAATTCACACTGGCACATCTCTGTAGCACTTGTTTACAGAGATCATTGAAAGACCAAGCAAGGCTCAGGCAACATCTGTTTGGTGCATTCTCCCCTCCTAGTTTAGGAGGCACTCATGTGGCTCATGACTACAAACACATGAGTATAGAAATCTTTATGTATTACTTGTAAATTTGGAAATTATTATAGGAAAGACCTTCCTATATAACAAGATGTTAAAATGAATCTCTTTCAAACTCACAGTTAATACTGAGTGCCCAGAAAGGTCAGAGCTGAAAGAAAGGTGGCAAATTCTGAATTCATAGTCCAAAGTGAAGTGATGAACCATCTTTACAAGATTTGCAAAGGAGGCTTGAAAATAATGGTTTTATGACCTTTACCTGACCACATTCTTTTGGCTTGTAGAGGAGTCATAGTGGCCTAGGGAAGGGAAGTTGAGAATTTGGGAAAAGTTTTCCCTAGAGAAATGTTCAAATCATGTGAATTCACTACCTTCACCTTGCCCAAGGTGAATGCAGGTGGTGGTGGTGGGGCGGGTTCCTCTTACTTTGCCGGTGTGAGGGACTTCAATGGGATCAATCAAAGAGCTTAAGTAACTTCCCTTAGTTTAAGGAACTGTAAGCTTGTGTCTGACTCATGCTTAGGACCACGTCTGGAGCTACTTACTCTCAGACAAAGCAAAGAATGGTAGCTATAACTGGGACAGTCTTCATTCCCAGAGCATGTGGGCTAAAGAGGTGGGAATGTTTCCCATGGACCTGGTGTGGGCTCTTTAGAGGAATTCCTTGGGGTTGTCTTAGATATTGCTTATGGGAGTTGCCTTGAAGAGCTAGGAGACCTCAGCCAACAGACCTAGGTCTAATGGAGGGATAAAGTAATTAGCTTGAGAAGATGCATTTATACTGTAAAGAGAGCTTCAGGTGGGAGACCCCAACAGTTAGGAGGGGGTATGTGAGAAATCCACAAAGCATCTGATGAGTGGAGCCGGCACTGAAATAACACAGCCAGATAATACCAAGGGCAGATTACATGGTTGCCAATAAAGTGACACTTTTCTGTACAACCAATCACACACACACACACACACACACACACACACACACACACAAAACACACACTTCTACCCCAGAGGAGCCAGGAGCCACAGCTAATGATCTTTTTTTTTTTTAAGGAGATAAGAACTTTTTATTAAAAAATCTATTTTTAGAGCAGTTTTAGGTTCACAGAAGTATTGAGCAAATATGCAAAGATTTCCCAGTTATTCCCTGACACTCCACATGGAAAACTTTCCCCATTAGCAACACTCCACTAGAGTGGTGCATTTGTTACAATTGATAAACCTACATTCATATATTATTATCACTAAAGCCCATAGTTTACATTGTTTCACTCTTGGTATTGTTCATTCTGTGGGTTTGGACAATTTTATAATGATATGTATCCATCGTTATAGTATCATACAAAGTAATTTCACTGCAGTAAAAATGCTCTGTACTCTACCCATTCATCTTCCCTTCCCCCAGCAACCACCATTCTTTTTACTGTCTCTGTAGTTTTGCCTTTTCCAGAATGTCATATAGTTGGACTCATACACTATGTAACCTTTTAGGATCAGCTTCTTTCACTTAGTAATATACATTTATGTCTCCCTTGTGTCTTTTCACGGCTTGAGAGCTTATTTATTCTACTGTCTAGATGCACCACAGTTTATTGATGCATTTACCTATGGAAGGGACATGTCAGTTGCTTCCAAGTTTTGGCAATTATGCATAGAGCTCTCATGAACATCCATGTGCAGGATTTGTGTGGACATAATTCTCAACTACTTTGGGTAAATATCAAGGAGCATGATTTCTGGATCATATGGAAAGAGTATATTTCGTTTTGTAAGAAACCACCAAACTGTCTTCAAAAGTGGCTATATCACTTGCATTTCTACCAGCACTGAATGAGGGTTCCTGGTGCTCCACATCCTCGGCAACCTTTGGTGTTGTCAGTATTCCAGATTTTGGCCATTCTGATAGGCATGTAGTAGTATCTCATTGTTTTAATTTGTATTTCCCATCTGTATATCCTCTGTGCTGAGGTGTCTGTTAAGGTCTTTGCCCATTTTTTAATCAAATTGTTTTCTTACTGTTGGGTTTTAAAAATCCTTTGTATATTTTAGATAACAGAGCTGTATCAGGTATGTCTTTTGCAAATGTTTTCTCCCCATCGGTGGTTTGTCTTCTCAGTCTCTTGACAGTGTACTTTGCAGAGCAGAAATTTTAATTTTAGTTTATCGATTATTTCTTTCATGGATCTTGCCTTTGATGTCATATCTAAAAAGTCATTGCCAAATCTAAGGTTATTTAGATTTACTCCTATGTTACCTTCTAGTAGTTTTGTAGTATTGCATTTTACATCTAGGTCTATGATCCATTTTGAGTTAATTTTTATGAAGGATGTAAGGTTTGTGTTTAGTATTTTTGTTTTTATTATTATTATTATTATTATTATTTATTTCTTGCCTGTGGATTTCCCGTTGTTACAGCACCCTTTGTGGAAACAACTCTCTTTCTCCATTATATTGCCTTTGCTCCTTTGTCAAACATCAGTTGACTCTATTTATGTGGGTCTGTTTCTGGGCTCTCTATTCTTTTTAATCATCTATCTGTTTATTCTTCTACCAGTATCATGCTGTTTTGATTGCTATAGCCTTTTAAGAAGTCTTGAAGTCAAATAGCATCAGTCCTCTAACTTTGTCTCTCCTTCAGTATCGTGTTGGCTCTTCTGGGTCATTTGCTTCATTTTGTTGATCTCCACAAGATAACTTGCTGGGCTTTTTATTGGGATTGCATTAAATCTATAGCTCAAGTTGGAAAAACCTGACATCTTGACAATATTGAGTGTTCCTATCCATGAACATGAACTCTCTCTCCATTTATTTATTTTTGTATTTTGTTCATCAGGGTTTTGTCATTTTCTTCATATAGGCCTTAAAAATATTTTGTTAGATTTGTACCTAAATATTACATTTTTGGAGGATGCTAATGTAAATGGTATTATTTTTTTGTAATTTAAAACTCCATTTATTCATTGCTGGTATTAGGAAAGCAGTTGACTTTTTTATATTAACCCTGTATCCTACAACCTTGCTAGAATTGCTTATTAGTTCCAGGAGTTTTTTTTTACTGATTCTTTCAGATTTTCCACACAGACAATCATGTCACCTGTGAACAAAGATGGTTTTACTTCTTCCTTCCCAATCTGTATAACTTTTATTTCCTTTTATGTGCTCATTGCGTTGTACTAGGATATCTACTACAATGTTGAAAAGTAGTGTTGAGAGGACACATCCTTGCCTTGTTCCTAATCTTAGTGGGAGAGCTTCAAGTTTCTCACCATTAAGTGGTTGACTTTTTGTAGATATTCTTCCTCAAGATGAGGTTTATTTCTATTCCTAGTTTACTGAGAGTTTTTATCATGATGGGTGTTGGAACTAACGACTTTTTAACTCATGAGATGAGACCTAAGGTATGATAAGAAATACATGAGTCTTAAAAAGCATATGTGTCTTAGAAAACCTGTAATTTAGTAGCAGTAAATTATATAAGTTGGTTAGAAAACATGAAAGCAACCATTGTACTTTCAGATCCATCACAACTATGTGGGACTTTTTTGAAAACAGGAAACTTTATATAATGTCTTAACCTTTAAATAGTTAATAATGGGAATATAATAAATTCTTCTGCTTATCAATTCTCCTGCCAAAACTTCAGAATTTGCAATGCATTACAAATTGTAAGTTATATATATTTATAATATATACTGTATTTATATTTATACTATATAAACTAATTATAAATTTATAAACTAATTATAAATTTCTTATATTATTAATTACATTATAAACTATAATTTATAATAATTGTAAATAATGTTTATAATATATAAATATAACTTATAAGTTACAAATATGATGTAACTTACATTAGAAGGTTTTAATAAAATTTCTATTTGTTGAGAAATCCTTATCTGCATGTGGGAGTGCAGCGAAATCATTTACATCTGTCTTATTCTTGGCAAAAACCAGAGGAGAAGATGATGTAAAAGCCCTTTGAAAAAGGTGAGACAGACCATGTCATGTGACTGTTCTTGCTTCAGCTTCTTTATTGTGCCTACCTTTCAGATACACAAGAGGACTATCTTCTCCCTAGCAGTAAATGACTTTTGTTCCATGAAAGGCAAGTGATTTCCACTGCCTCTGAGAGAGTAATTTTTGATTCGACCATTACTGATTTGGGCTATCCAATTCAATTATGTTTGATTGGGCCAGGCTCACTGACGGGCCAGTTGCAGAATTATATCATCAATATATGCCATACATTAGAGCAAATGGTTTTTTAAAATTGTTACAATAGTATGATTATTAAGAGTGGATGATCATTGAAATCATTTTAGGATAATCCTATTGTTTTGATGGATAATTTTAGTGTTTATACTTTTGAATAAAAAATCTTTTATTCATCTGCTTTTAGGTTTCTGGATGGACTTAATTGAGAAATATCCTGATGAGGAAGCAATCTTTAAAAAAAAAAAAAACAAAAACTACAGTTCTCTGTTATTTCTTAGGCTTGTGAGTCAGATTTTTTTCTACCATCAAATATCAAAATAAAATATGGAAATAAAATCTATTGTTGAGGTGAAGATTTTGTAGTTATTAACCTAATTTTTTGTTGTTCATAAAAAGCCTTATTCTCCTTAGTGAAATGTACAAGTTATTCTTGCAAATTTGATATCATGAGATAATTTCACATCAAAAACAAATTTATCAACTTTATTTGAAATTATTTTTTTAAAGATTATTTATTTGAGAAAGAGGGAGAGCAGGGGGAGGGGCAGAGGGAGAGGGAGAAAGAGAATCTCAAGCAGACTCCCTATGAGCATGGCACCGGATTCAGGGCTCAATCCCATTAACCCTGAGATCATGACATGAGCTGAAACCAAGAGCTGGACATTCAACCAACTGAGCCACCCAGGTGCCCCTTATTTGAAGTTATTTTTATATATTTTATTTTGCAAAGGTCCACTGCTCTGAAAAACTGCTTGAAAAGTATTGGTCTACCTTAAAAGTTTAGGAAATACCTTGTTTGTCACGTGCATTATGACACTCTGGGCTTGGGATTAAATAAATTATCCATATTTTAGTAAAAATAGCTAATTCTGGTGTTGCATTAGTAACCTATTAATTTGAACACATGGACTTAGATTTATAATAACAATGTCTACAAAAATGTGTGCTGAACATTTTGATAAAGTAAACACTATCGTAGAAAAAGTATTTTCCATGCCTTTGCTAATTGTCTGTGGACATGCAAATAGAAAGCGTTCATTACAAATGATTCTCACCTGTTCATTGAAGCAGTTTTAGGAGTTTGATATTTAGACATAATAGCAAATGAACACAAATTAAAAAATAACCAGAGTAATCAAATCAGAATTTCTGAGTTGTTAGATAATGTATAGTTCAGCTAATCCAATCACTCATATGGTGACTGAGCTCCTGTATTACTGCTAGGTGCAGGGCTCTTTATGCAATGCAAATAAATATAAGAAGTGGTCTTTGCTTTCCATGAGCTTAGATGTGGGAAGTGAAGTATAAACATAATGAGATTTAACTAAAAAGATTTAAATCAGTTGAAGAGATCATCAATAAAGATGGCTGAAGACAGAATATTACCAACTGCCAAAATAATTCATTAAGTAATCTATTCTTTTCAGAGGAAGCCACGCAGTCTATCCTGTAGATTGTTATATGGAGGAGAGTTCCATATACATTCTTTAAAACTTGCAGAACATCCATTTTATAACTCAGCTCAAATTTCTCTTAATTTAGATGTTTTGGGAACATCTCATATAGTGCATTCTTTGAGATACAATACATATTTCAGTATGTTAAATCAGAATCTAGGCATTGTTAAGGATGATGTTAGACTCTCCGATGCAAGATCTTTTTTGGTTCATGTGACAAGAAGAGCTAGGAAAATGAGACTAATACAGGATAAGAAGTGGGTAAAAGAGATTTCAGTTGAAATTTATTACTTTTTGTGGATTACAGGTTGAATCTAAGTTTTTAAAGTACCACATTGTAGCAAGTAATTGCCAATGTGGCTACAAAATGGTAATGGTGTTGGCCAGGGGTGGGAGATGGTGGGGCCATGGGGATATTGGTTCCCTTGGTCAAAGATTTTGAGCTCAGAATCTCCCCATCTCTTTGCTTTCTTTTTATGTTTAATTATGATGAAACAGCCTCTCCTCTCTCCTTTCCTTTTCCCATTCCCCCCACAAAAAGAAAGTTCTCTGATTCTTGGGGTATGTTCCTGTCACCACTACTTTCTGTACTGTATTAATTCCTCCTCCAAAGATTTTGACACTGGGACCCAAGCTCTTTCCCCCTTTTGTACCTCTTCGGATATCACTATCTTGTGTTGTCTCCAGAAGTGTGACATATTCTATTGTACAGGGCATGACATGATTATTTCACTTTAGTGCAAAGGACTGTGAGGGTTGAAACTGCAATTTAATCAAATAAGTTACAGTTATGCATTATTCAATCACTAAGTCTGTCTTCTGAGTTTTGCAAGCTAAGTCTCTCGTTACAATCATGTCCTCTCCGTTTGGTTCAATAAATAACTCCATCGTGAATGCACTACTACCCTTCCAACATTTGAGCTCTCTGTATTAAGAAATTTAAGAGGTTATCCTTCAAAATTTACATACTGTTATGTAATCTTAGGTGTGTAAATAATATTAGAAGTTGTTTAGTCTATCTCTTTAAATATAAAATGGGACAAGAAAATTCAGACCTAAAAAGGTAGTCATCACAAAGCAAGTGGCAGTACTGAGATTTGCCAGAAGTCACTGACCTCCAGATATAATGCTCTTACTACTCCTCTTGTTAGCAATACACTAACATGTCCCTTTCCCTGTAGTATTAAATTGTACAAACTCCAATATTGACTACAGGAAAACCTCACTATTCTAGTCGATAGTAAGATTTTCAGGCGTCTGGTAATGATTCAGTGTGGTATATCATTTTTTTTAAATCAGGTAATAGAAAATTAAGCCAGATGTGAATAACCATTCTGTAGTCATAACAGGTGTTCTTGATCTCATAGTAGGTTATCCTGAGGTTAGACTTCAATTCTGAATTATTAATGGCTGAGAGCAGGGATAAGAAGGTCACTCTAAAATTTCCATACACTTGCCTCCTCAGGTTCTGGGATGGAGTAGGAACTTGGTGAACAAATATACATTTGTTTGGTGGAGTAGTCATCAACAGCACATGTTATGGTTGTCTAAGAAAAATACCGTCCTTTTCTTTCTTTTCCGTAGCTTCCATTTCCTACCAGTTCTTGCACCTGTCTGCCGTTTCCTGAATGCCAGTGTGACTAATGAGTGCCAGAGGCAGCAGATGGGAAGGTAAGATTTCCCTGTCTGCACTCTTACATTAGCCAGTAGGACTCCTCGTTCCTTCCCATAACATTCCACTCAACTGATCACTAAACAGTCAGATACAATGTGAGAGGCATTTGGTACTTGTTCAATACAAGAATCTGCATCAGCGTTTACCCAAAACTCAGCTGAAAGCATGGTTTGACTTTACTTGCTAATCTCACTTAATTCTCAGTTATGAAAGTCCTTTGGAGCTCCACCTGTGATGCAATGCATCCGGAGCTCACTTCCTGTGCTTTGCTCCAGACCAGGCTATTGGGATTTTATTAGAGTTAATGCGGTTTTACAGTAGATCTATCCTAACTCTGACCTCAAAATCAGCTTCATGATGCTATAGGCCATATTAAATTGCTACCAGGTTCATAAAGGAATCTGTCCTTCCAGTTGTGTAAAGAGGCTCTGAATTGTGGTAGGCAGGCACTCCTGAAACAGCTCCCAATTCAGGAACTCATTTTCAAGTCAGAGGATCAGTAAGATCTTTCTCAAAGGTTCTTCTTTTCCTTCCAACAGTAGCTTTCCTTTTGGTCAATTTGCTGCTCACTAGAACCCCCATTAGGGGGTCAGAGAAAAAGAAGTAAAAATCAATTCTGCCTGTTTTGGCAGTTGTGGTTAACAAAATAAGCCATTGTACAATGCAGAAAATGTGGGAGCTACTGGTTATATGACTATGGATTATCTGCACATCAGTTATTGGGATTCACCTTATAATTATGGGAAACTGGGAAATGCCCATGTACAAATTTTCACTTTTATAGCCATTTATGTTTACTATCATCTTGACTGTTAATTTTTTTTATCATAAAAGCAGTGGTAATAAAAAACCTAAGTATCATCTATAGATATGAAATAAAAATAAACTCTCTCTCCCCCTCTCCCACAATCTTACCCCCAAGAAGTAATCCATTTGGGGCATTTTTATTTTTAGATCTCCTATTGGTGGGCTCTGTTACTCTAAATAATATATTCTGTCACTACTGTTTTTTTTAACAACTCTACACAGTTATCTCTGATTGTCAGCTATAAAAGATAAAGTTTAGCCCATTCATACTCTCTTCTTTTTATGCTCATTTTCATTTTTTTAGCTCTTCCATCACTTACCTTTATAACTTCAAACATTAGATTAAAAAATTTATATACACACACGTATAGAGCTGTCTATCTTTATCTGTAGATACTATTTCCTGACTCTTTACCATGTAAAGTAAAAAATCAGTGCCCATTACATGTCTGTTCTTTGTTTATGGAGTTGATTCAAAGAATTGAAATTCAATAAATTCTGTAAATATTATTCATTTAAAATGAAGCAAGTGTGAATGTACCTGTGGAGAGGGTAGTATTTTCTTTGAGTCAAAAACTAGAACCTCTTAAGAATATACCTCTAGCAAAAAAACTCTCACTATTCTCCATCAGTTATTCAAAAATCATGACCCTTTTTGGTTTGCTTCATGTATATACTATAATTTCATAAATTTTTTCCTCAAATTTCTAACTTTTTAAATATTTAATTGTTGTTAAAAGAATCATATAATTTTACTCTATCCCTAAATTTCCTAATTATATTATTTGTTATAGGAAATTCATTTTCTGTAACAGGATTTTTTTCAGGATTATAGAACACATGATTTTATATACCACAAAAGAAAAAAAAATTTTCAGGATTTTTTTCAGGATTCCTTAATTACTTGTTCTTATTTGGCTCAGTTACTTTCAGCCTTATTCTCAGTAGCCATGCTGGGATTTTTATGTCTTACATCCTTGGTTTAACCCCATGGCTGTAGAAGCCCATGTATCGCTTTTTGAATTCTCTTTCGGTTTGCTGTAGTACTTCCAAAAGAAGAATCTTTCAGAAATAGTGGATAAAAGATAATGAGTAATTGTATGCCTAAAATATTGTGACTTTGCCCTCATGCTTTTCTGATACTCTGAGTATAGTATTCTATGTTTATATGACATGTGTATGTGTGTGTGTGTGTGTGTGTGTGTGTGTGTGTGTGTGTGAGAGAGAGAGAGACAGAGACAGAGACAGAGAAAGAGAGAGAGAGGAGAAAGAAAAGGCATTTGCTGCATTGCCTTTGGTAGCTAATGATACTGATTAGAGGTCTGGTGGCAATCTGTTCATTACTCTTTTGTTAATAACACACACACCCTTTTTCTCTTGAAAGCATTTAGAAATTTTTTCCTCTATTTTTGAAGTTTAAATTTTCTTTCACCCTGCTTGTCATTCTAGCAGCCCTGAATCTGAAGACTTGGATCCTGCTTCAGTTCTAAACAATTTATTCTATTATTTTAAAATTTATTCCTCCCTTCCATTTTCTCTGTTCCTTCTTTGGAGAACATGCATTAGATATGAGTTAGATATCCTACAATGATTTCCTAACTTTCACCTTTTTAAAAAATTTTTTATTGTTATGTTAATCACCATACAGTACATCATTAGTTTTTGATGTAGTGTTCCATAATTCATTGTTTGTGACTTTCAACTTTTCTATTAAATTTTCTATCTTTGTATATGTTGCTTTACATTCCAGGAAATTTCAAGTGTTTATTATAGCCCTTTTATTGATCTTCTAAAAAAAATTGTTGATCACATGCTAAATTTCCAAATTCTTTCTTATACTCAGATTTTTATAATTTTGATACAGTAGTCTATTTTTATTTTATGGAATATCTTCTTAAATCTCTCTGAGAATAGTAAATAAAATATTTTCAAGTTCTGAATTATTCCTGTTCATTTTGAGGTCAGTGGTTTGGTTTATTGTTGATTCTTTTTGTGTGTGTATGTGTGTGTGCTACTAGTTTTCCTCAAATTTTGAATATAATCAATTCTAAGAAGGTTATTCTTTTTTTTTGCAGATTTTTATCTCTCTGAAATCAGGATGCATCTTAGAATTAATACTACATCACAGTTTAGCTGGCAGTACTTTTTTTCTTTTGTGGTGTATAAAATCATGTGTTCTATAGTTATTACTATCTTAGTTGAAATGAAACAAATGATTTGGTCATCTGTAGTTGAATATTAATATACATAAGAGGTCAGCTGGCATGGGTTTCTTACATAACTATTTAGAATTGTTTCTTCTAAGGGTCTTTCTAGGTAGTTGTGTGAGTTTTTTGGTTGGCAGACTTCATTTTAGGTTGCACAAGTGGAACTAGCAGACAGCTATGTCTTGCCCTAGTACCAAATTGAAAAGATCTGTACTTTGGGCTGTGGCACTCACACATAAGAGCTTTGCTTTTCCCATGAAATCATTCAGTTGTTTCATGTAGTGTTCAACCTAAGGATAAATGCTTCTACTATACTCAGGGGCAGGGGTTAGAAGTTAGGCATTAATTTTCATCATTATTCTCTAGAGAGATTATCATCTTGATTTTTGCCTTTCTCCCCATTCTTAATCTGTATACTATCTAATTGTCCTTAGAGGTTCTGAATTCTACTAGATCCCACCCTGGGTAGTAGCATTTTCTTGGTTGTGTTTTGACTCTGGTTTCCTCCACTTTGATTTGTCCATCAATATAATCATATTAACTTGTGCTGCTTCTTTATTTAGGTCTAAGATTGGTGGTTCTCAGCATTGCCTGCATGTTGCAATCCCCTGGGGAGCTTTATAATACATTGATCCCTTGATTCCACTCCCAGAGATTCTGAGTTTTGAGTGTAGACTCACTAAATCTAAGGTGCAGTCAAGATTGACAGCTATTGGCCTAAAGCAACTCTGAAATCTAAAACAGCAAGGAGAGGCAGCATGAAGTATTACCAGTTCAACTTCTATAGCCAAATTGCCTGGGTTTAAATTTGAGCTCTACCATTTAGTATCTGTGTGCTCTTAGGCAAGTAAATTTCTTTGTGACTCAGATTTTCACATTTATAAACTGGGGGTTATAACCATAACAGTGGTTCATTGGGTTGTCATATGGATTCAATAAATTAATATTAAACAACACTTAGATCACAGTGTTATATGAATATAAAATAATAAGTACACCAGCTACTGAACATTATTTCTCCTCTCTCTTACGTTCTTAGCTCTCACTCTCCAACACTTTGAACCCTGCCTTTTCTCTGAGTCCATCATTCCATTCATAGTTTCCTCTACTTCCATAAGTATACTAGATTGCATAGTCCAACAGTTGGGCTTTTTTTTTTTCATCACCCTTGATTTTGTAACCCTGTTGTCATTCTGATGCTGCAGATCACCCACTAAGTCATCCTTCATGCCTCCTTGACCATTCCTCACTTGGACTGTCGAATGCTGTTGAGAAAAATAATGTCATTACTAATTCATGGTCTAGTCTCAAAGAGAATTTACATGTTTGTTTTTGTTCTTGGCCATTCTCATTCTCTTGGTCTCTCTCTTTTTCCCTGCCTGTTTTTCAAACTTTCGTCTTCTTCACCTGGATTCTTCCCCTTAATTTATAGATGTTACAGTCTCTCGTGAAAAAAAATCCTTTTCTCTAAAAATTACACCCTCTATGTTTTTCACAGCCAAGCTACTCAAAAGCATATTGTATACTTACCTCCCTTCCTGTCTCAGTTCCTCTCACTTTTGCCCTACTGAAATTAAACGTCTGTCCCTCACACTTCAACAAGGCTTCCTGATGACCTAACTGCCCACTCAAATGAACACTTTTCAATCTTCAACCTGTTAGGCTTCTCTATGGCAGTAGACATAATGTGCACTTCTCTCTTAAAAGGAGCTCTCCTTTGGCTTCTGAAATATTGTTCTCTTCTTGCTCTCCTTTTTTGATAATCTCTGTCAGTCTTCTCTGTAGGTTTCTTTTGTCTACTCATTTAGTGTTGATGCGTCGTAATTTGTGACCTTAGCTTTGTAATCTGGTGTCTCCCCCACTGCCATATTCTGGGGCTGCTGTATATAAGCTGCAGCTCAGAGATGTTCATCTCCAGCCTAGCGCTCACCCCGAGCTCTACTTCCTTAGATAAAACTGTCTAATAGAACTTTGCCGTCTTGGTAGCTAGGGAACCTCAATATTGAGCTTTCTTTTCCCCAATCTTGTTTTCTTTCAAGTTTGATGAATTTCAGTAATTAGTGAATGACTTGCAAGACAGATCTAGGAATCACTCTTGACATCACTCTCACTCTTACTTTACACTCTAGGTGAGTGTTTAGGTGCAGTTACTTCGACCTGTGCAACTTCTCTCATGGGCCACCCCGTTACCTATCTCCAGCCAAGCTTACTATAATCGTCTTCTAACTTGCTTTCTTACATTCAAGCTTGCTTCTTCCAATACATCCTTTATAAAAGAATTCTTCCCAAAAGCCTTGTGGAAGGAAATGAGTGTTTACCTGCTTTAAAATGAAGGTTAAACTTCTTTTGTCTTATTCTTTATGACCATTTTAAAGAATGATTTGCCTCATTCTGTGGGAGAGGTGAGATGATTTCATCTTCCAGGGAATGGAGATCAAGCAATTATGGTTTTTTTTGAAGATACAGTCCATCCTGCACTGAGGAAGAGAGAAGGCAGCTTTCCTCATGCTAATAGTTTGAACTACTGAACTCTAGTTTTAATGGGCCATCCAGGTTGCTATTGTGATAGAAAAGAAAATAATATAATTTTCAGGAGAATACAGATTTTTGTGTGTTTGTCTTTTTCTTTTTCCTAGTGAGTAGTATAGAGGTTCTCAAGGTGTAGTCCATGGACTGGTAGCATAATTACCATCTGGAAACTTCTCAGAAGTACAAGTCGGGTCCTACCCCAGATATGAATTAGAAATTCTGGCCACGGGATATTGGCAATGTGTTTTACAAAGCCTTCAGGCAATTCTGGTGCAAACTAAAGTTTGCGAACCACTGACTTCAAATAATGTCTGCCATATAGTGGGTGTTGAGTAATCGTTTATTGAGACAAAAGGGTAAATATTGGTATCAAGAGATAAAAGGGCCTTGAGGTTACTGGTTGCCCTATGAAGTGCACCATGGAAGGGCCCAAGAAACTTGAGTTAGAATTCTTTGCAGTTAGTTGCTGTCTTCCTGCGAGAGGGACTTTCAGGTTGCCTACATCTGGGACCTGAGCTCTTCAGTTGTCTGGTCTTTAAAAGAGTAGATCCATCTCTTCATTTGCACCAAGAACTTTTTTTAAAAAAAGATTGATTGATTGATTGATTGATTGAGAGAGAGAGAGAGAGAGAGCATGAATACAAGCTGAGAGGAGGGGCAGAGGGAGAGGGAGAAGAAGACACCTGGCTGAGCAGGGAGCCCGATGCGGGGCTCAATCCCAGGACCCTGGGATCATGACCTGAGCTGAAGGCACACGCTTAACTGACTGAGCCACCCAGGTGCCCTGCATCAAGAACTTTTTGCAAATTTCGAGGACAGCTGTAACTCGAAGAGCAGCCCACAGGACACCAGTCTGGGAGGTTGCCAGGAGCTTTAGCATGGGGGCGGCTGTGAGTAGTCTGAGCTGGATCAGGAGGGGCAGGATAATGTCGTCACAGGTGGCGCCATTTGTGATGGTGTTAAGATGTGAGTCTGGCCGCAGCTTAGGTTACATCACAGACATAATGGCACACACAGAGTAGACCCAAGCATTTTTCCCCACATCACTTTTATTTAATTCTAGATGGCCCTCTATCACCAACAGAGTGATTTAGGAAGTCAGAAAGAAACCCTTCCGAAGTGTTTGGCATGGCAGAGTGACCTGTAATCCGTGATTAAGATAGAAGGCATCAGAAGAGCTGAATGAGAACCACGGAAGATGAAAGTTTTTTCATGGCTAATACACCAGCAGGGTAGCGATTCTGATGTTATTTTTTAAGATGCTCCAGTCTGTTGACCCTCATTGTTTTCCCCAAGAGGGCCATGAAACGTGATCCACAAATCTATCCTTCTTGATCTAGATTTCTTTAAAAAAAAAAAAGAATCACCTCATTTCTAAAGGGAGAGCTCTGGATCCATTGGATGACATAACAAATACACAAATAGAGTTGGGGGGATGGGTCCTATTTTCAATTAGAAGGAACATGTACCCACCACTCTTAAGGAAATTTTTCTCTTGTATCTAAAGGAAATTATTATTGACACAGGTTTGGGGGTGGGGAGCGCTTTTCTAGTGCTAGTCTAGTGCTAGTAAGGAAGCATGTGAACCCTAAACAGGGAACACCACTATGATTCTTCAAAAACACCCAATTCATGACCCCAGGAAATGCTGCAGGCAAGTGGGATGTCTCAGAGGCTCCCATCTTGACCCTGTGTTGAGCTCACTGGCATCCCCAAACTGATTAACACTTTAATCTTTGTTCTGAATGCCTAAGCCTTCTTGAGCAAGTCTTTGGACAAGAAGAGAACTGGAGAGCTGGGCCAGTCACCCTCTTGAAGTTCTCTGAGGTTAGCAAGAGGGGTTCTCTGATGCTAGAGGCCTGGTTCAGAGAACACCTGCGAAGGAGCTTTAAACATGGGTGGTGTTAATTAGATACACTTGAGATCAGTGTGGACTGGCGTTTCTCAGTGAACTTTCCATTTTAACTAAGCCTGATAAAAACAGAATCCTCTCCCCAACTCTGATAAACATTGGTCAGGGTGGGGGGACTGGGGCCAGAAGTAGGTGACTGTTAGACCAGAATTTTTTTGAAATAAGAGTTTCAGTGGTCAGTGGTTGGGGTCAGTGAGTTGTGGCCAGACCTGGAAAGTAAGCAGGGAGTCTCACTGTGAACTGGAACCAAATATAACCTGTTCAAAATGCTAGGCCCACACTCTTGGAAGAACACAAACTTAAGGAGCTTCCATGTCTTTCTGTTCACATTCTGAGCTTTGACGCCTACAGAAAATCCAAGGCATATGCTGTGATACCTTACCTCCTTTTAAGAGTCGAACCTCTCAGAACCTTCAAATTAAGCTCCATGAGCTTTGATTTCAGGGACTTCCCAAGACCCGGGGAGTGGTAAGAAATGGAGAGTGCAGTTATAAGCCAAAAGCAATGTTTTCTCTCACCATGACTGAAATGTGGAATGTGTTCAGGGTGAGAACACAAATAGATCTGAATGACCCCGACCATTTGAAAAAGGCCCAGAAATACCTCATGTATGAAGCTAAGGACCTGAGAGCAAATAAATAAAAGTGTTGCCAAATAGTGGCATAACCTCTCAAACCCTGTAATCCTTTTGTGTTCCCCACCATCGTGGTGAGTAGGAGAGTAGTTCTGAGGCACTGATCTTGTGACTCTCTACTCACAAAGTCTTCAGACCAGAAGGCCCAAATCCATGCATGCGATAGAAGCCCTTCTAAATCTAAACCCTAACAATTTCTGTAGCCTTAGCTCCCATCATATTCGTGGTTCCCCCAGACAGTGCTGGCCCATGGTCAGTGCTCCGTATAAGGGTACCTAAGGTAAAGTCTTCCATGTGGATAATACCTCATCTTTCAAGAACCATCCAGGGCTATAGAGCCTTTTCTCACTCTCTCCTCCCCCAGATATAAGATTTATTATTATATACTTCTATAATAGCAACCATGAGACTTTGAACCCCTTATGCAACAAATACATCATTCTACTCTGTATCCCCAGAACCTAGCATAGTTCCAGGTATTCAGAGAGTACATAAAAAATACTGAATGCATGAGTGAATGCATGAATAAACAAGAAGCTGAAGGACAAGGATGTATAGTGCCTTAACCAAGAACATATTGTAGAACCAAGGCCAGGACTGAAAATTAAATATAAAAATGTTAGCCTCTGCTCTGCTCAAAACCCCAGTACAAATCTATGTTACATGAATCCTTTTTTGCTTTGTTTTGCATTGAATATCTATAGCTATATATAAAGTGAACGCCTGGTGAGTGGGCGGATGGTGGTGTTCACTCTTATTTAGCGTAATGTGAATATGTCAGAATTACAGAAAATAGAAAGAAAGAGGTTTATGCAAAGCTGTCAGTTCTCATGTCTGTTTTTTTTTTTAAATCTGAGATGGTGCCGAGATGGTTCAAACTTAATATTCACATCCATTTTATCACATTAAATATGATCATTAGCAAACAGTATTTGGATGGTAGCTATTTCCTAACTGACAATAGCCATCCGGTGGTACCCACTTTCCCATATGCCTTGGACTGATACAATTCAGATAGTCTGGAAAACAGTGGGAGGAAGGAAGCAATTAGAAATGAAGAGGAAGCTGAGGGCAGAGGATAGGCACCAATTTTATCTCACATAAGAATATCCCTATACCTATTCTTTTGAAACTTATGGGTGGGGACAGAAGTACTATTTTTAAGTCTGTTTCATATCCTCAATTGGCATGCAGTCAAGCCCATAGGATGAGTGGCAGGAAACTTTGAGGGTGGGCACTAGTGTTTAAAAAAAGCTCAGGCCATAGTCTAAGAAAACAGGAAGAAATTAACTCTAAAATACTGTGGATGTGGAAGAAGCTGGAAAAGTAGACAGTGGTAATGCTAAAAAATCAGTGTAGCATGCAGTATTTTATAACAGCTCCCCACCCACCCTTCACAACACTGCACTGCCACCAGCAATATCTTTATCATGTGGGCTGGAGGGCTGACAGAGAGGTGAATGGGTGGGAAGGAGGCCTGCCCCTTGCAATTTCTACGCACTGCAGAAGATTCTCGGGCAGTAGCATCACCCAGAAAGACAGAAGGAAAGAAACAATTTGTCAATAATTTGTGAATACTGAGGATCCAAAGTGAGAACGCTTTGTTGCAGTCTTAATTTTAGGACTAGCCCATTACAAACACTGACTGGTTGTTCACTAAATTCCTGTCCTTTCTAAGCATTCCGCTGCATTACATTACCCAACACCCCACCACCACCACTACCATTGGGTAGGTGGGGTCGTGTACTGAGTTCTGGCCAAAGGAATACGGGCAGAAGTGGTTGATGCCATTTTCCCGGGCCCACGTTGTAATCCATCGCTGGGTCTTTCCTCGCTCACAACCTGTGTGGAGAGGAATCTGAGCCTCTAGAGGAGGATGGTGCCCCCAAACGGGTAAGGTCTGGGTCCTTATATGATCTACTTCTAAGGCGGCCTACCAAACACAACACTCATTCCTCATGAGCCATTTGGATGTTGGATGTCATTCTATAAATCCCCTGAGGCATGGAAGTTTATCCCTTGCAGTAGAGATGTAGCTGCTGCTTCCAAACCTTTTACAAAAATGACTCATAGTGTCTCACAAACCATGTCCTCCCATGTACTGTCACCCTGAGGAGCATCTTCACATCTCCCTCCCTTATGGGGTTTGCAAGCAAACTGTCATTCAGAACGTCAAAAACTCACATGTGGCTTGAATAGTAATGATATTTAAATAGCCAAGGAATCAACAGAGCAAGTTTTTGGAGAGAAGGTATAAAGAAGTGAAGGGACATGATGAGCAATGCTTTTAGGCATTGTGGCATTCTTTTTGCCATTGATGCAGACATGTAATTTCAACTAAAGTGCCAGGTTCAAGTGCATGCAGCCTTCCCCATAGTTCCCGAAAGCTCTGGGATTTAACTAGAATAATGGGGCAATTTAAACAGCTTTCAACTCTCAATTTAAAGCTGGATGTTGAAGTGAGGTTATTAAACAAATAAATAGACAAATAATGAATCTCTGCATATCTGCACTGTAGTCATGGGGGTTTAGAAGTTGGAGAGGGACTAGGGGACACATAAAACAGGGATGCTGGTGAGCAAAGGATTTTCTCAATGTCCTGTTGCATATTTGAATCTTACTCTAGCTACACAGCCCCCTTACTTACCTGAGTGATAAATGGGGAAGTAGGACTCCAGGCAAGGGCGAGAGTAATCTCTAAAGTCTGATGGTTCCCCCACATGCATTCTGCTCATTACTTGCTCTCCGTCTGAAATTTTCTGTTGTCTCTACCCAAAGATAAAGAGGAAGTTCTTTCTTCAACAAAGATGATCCTGTGGCTAATTCCCTTACTGCATTTCCTTTCTTTTCTACTTCCCCTGTGCACTCAGGCCATGTAGTAAATACAAAGATAAAAGTTCATTTAAGAACTACTCATGATTACAGAGTGAAGGAAATCTGTGGACCTGCCCCAGTCACTGAGGGAACCAAAGCGCTGGGCTTCAGACACACAGCCAGCCAAGCGTTCCCCGCTGGTGGCTGGGGCAGAAGAAAGGGATTCTGCCTACTCATCCTTGCCTGGGGCAGACAATCAACTGCTAGGGACAGAAAAACAAACTGTTGGTGACTCTTCCCCGCCCCATTTTCAGGAAGATTTCTCTGAGTGTCCTGAATGACCCAACCCACAGGGCACCATGGTCACAGTTAGCACACGCTAAGCCATGCCTTTGACCTATACCTCTTCCCTCCCTGGATATCTTTTTTTGAACCTGTTTTTGGTTTAGAAACCTCCCTTCCTCCATACACACACCTCTTAAATATTGCTTTCTAGCAGGTTTCCTGCCAGCTACTTTCCTTTCCATCTCACAGACACCCCAAACAATGGTGCTAACACAACACGGAGGAAAGATCCCTAGGGACAGTTTGAAGAAAAATTTCCCAAGAAAACTACTCATCGTTAATTATATTATTGTTCACAGATATATTCACTTCCCTATAAGAATCCCACCTATTGCTGTTAAGCTCAGCTGTGTGATTAAACTTGAGGTAAAGGAATGAGCGCATACATGATTTATGCTACCACCTTCCAGAAGCTTTAGGAAGCACTATGAGATTCTGCCAGATTTTTTTTTCTCTGCTTCTGCCTCCTGCCATGAAAATGGTACATACCACACAGAGATTTCTTCTTTAGCTTGGATTGGGGAATAAAAAGACATAGGGAGCAGAGCCAGATGGATTTAAAGAGAGACACAGAATCTGTAGCCAACCTGCAGCCACCAACATATAATGTTGCCTGTTGTAAGCCACTGAGATTTTGGGGTTGTTTGTGGATACAGGAAAGCTAATTAATATACCACCTGTTAAGGAACATTAGGTATGGATTTTGTGAATGAGAGATGACATTTATTGGGATAAACCCCTATAAGGTTTTTGGGTTGTTTGTTATAGCTGTAAGTAACGACCCTAAATGTGCCAAACCCCTTCCCCTTTCAATAACCTCAGCCACTCATTAGCCCCTGAAATGGTGGAGCTATGATAAGGGAGAGGGGAAAGATACCAGATCCTCAAACCGGGTAGGATTAAGAGGAACCAGCTTGAGACTTCAAAAAGTCGGACACTGGTAAACATCCACCACTTGCATCTATGGTAAGTCAAAGCATTACAAGTAGAGTGGGGGTAGCTTTAATGTGTATCTTTGTAATAGCTACAGAGAAAACTTGGCTTTTCTTTTTTATCTTTAGCCTATTTTACTCCCAGATTTGCTAGGTACTGTTTCTTAGCAACATGATTTTGGAAGAAACATGGTCCTTTCAAGCTGGCACTGCAACCTGAAGATGGTCTTTCCAATGACCTATTCCCTAAGAAGCTTCTTAGAGTCCCTATTTCTCACTCAAATCTTTTGAGTTATTCTCTCTCCATGATTCAAGTGTATGTCAACCTTTCTACATGCTTTTCTCTAGCCTCTGTTCTTAATTAGACCTAGGATTTCTTATCCAAGCAGTGCCAGCTTTACTTTTTGGCGTCTACTTTTGTCAATTTACTCCTCCTTTCTATCTCCCTCCTCCTTATATATCCATCTTCACACTCACCTATACCGTTATACTGTTAGGAGACACTCCTCCACAAATCCTTTATGTTTCTGCACATTCTGTGAGCAGAAGCACTGACAACTTTTTGTTCTAGACTATCTTTTCAAGGATGTATATAGCAAACGGCCTTGGAAAATCAAGATAGTGTCTTGCTCCAGAGAAGAGTGTAGGTTTATAAAGATAATGTCTTCCTCCAGGGTAAATGTTGGATGGGTTTGCTTGTAGCCCACTATAAAAGATTGGAGTTGCCTAAGCTCAGGGTTCCTCAGCTGTGAAAAACAAAACAAAACAAACAAACAAAAAACACCAACTGTCACTTCACAGCATTCTTCTATGCCTACCTGTGTCACCGTTGGGAGTCTTAAGAGGGCAAGGGAACTGGCACAAACATGAATCTCATTCCGACTGATGTGCTGTGAGAATAAAATCTTTTATCTCTCACCCAGAAGTCTCATGTCTTCTGCCAACATCCGTAAAACTATGGCAGGTAATTTTTTAGCTTTCAAGTTGGGCAAAATCGTGGGCCCTTCACAGTTCTTGATATATACCACCTTCTATATAATTAAAATTTAAATTATGATATGTAATTTATCATAAATTAATATCTGTAAGTATACATGTTTTTATGTATTACGTAAGTTCCCATTTCCTTTAAAAATGGTGTTGAAACAATATACCCATCTGGTGTCTGGGTGGCTCAGTCAGTTAAGCATCCACCCTTGGCTCAGGTACTGCTCAGCGGGGAGCCTGCTTCTCCCTCCCGCTCTGTCCTGGACCCCCTCCTTGTGCTCTCACTCTCCTGCTCTCTTTCTCTCTCAAATAAATAAAATCCTTTAAAAAAAACACACACACACAATACACCCACAACACACACAAACACATTATCATTGTATCCCCAAAAATTTAATGTAATTCCTCACTTTTGTAAAAGGTCAGTTAAGGGACTGAATGAATTGAAAACTGGGGAAAGAATTATGTATTTTTGTTACAGAATTATCAACCCATTTATACTCTAGTTACTACTGAGCCTCTCGACGAATGGAAGAAAGCCAATATTGACTTCGGGCCTCCAAAACAGCAACCCAGTTTTAGTTGATGTCCCCCAGAAGTAGATGCATTGGTTTTATTAAGAATGTATGGAGGCGGGTGGGGGGATGGGTTAGCCCGGTGATGGGTATTAAGGTGGGCACGTACTGAATGAAGCACTGGGTGTTACACGCAAACAATGAATCATGGAACACTACATCAAAAACTAATGATGTAATGTATGGTGGTTAACATAACATAATAAAATAAAATAAAATAAAATAAAATAAAATAAAATAACCATTTCAACATAGAAAAAAAAAGAATGTATGGAGGCATCTCATCTCTACTTATCAGGGACAGGGTTGGGAATGTGTCCTCAGTGAATGCTTTTGACTGCCTAACCCTGACAATTATAGCGCTATAAACATTGGTTCTTGAGTACCTCATTCAAAAAAATATTTTGAACACCAATTCTTTGCAAGGAAGTACTAAGCTTTTGGGATTTAAACATGTAAACAGGCAAATTATAGTTCAGAAAGTAGTAAATGGTAGAATACAATTTAAAACTCCGCAGAAGCAGAGAAAGGTACCCAGTCCAAAGGCGGGGGGGCAACCAAGCCTAAGGACTGAGGCAAGGGGTAGGTAAAATACCAATATTTATATCCTTACCTGATTTGGGGGCCTCATCTACTTTTATTTTACTTCTGGCTTTTAGACCTGGATTTTACTGGATTGATGCAACCATCCATTCCTTTTTTCTCTGTCCTGATACCCTACTTTAGCTTTTCCTACCAGCCTTTTGCTCCTATAAAAAGTCCTTGATTTGGTTTTCATCCCTCATAAAATTTTGTTTCAGGCTTCTTATTTTAATGTTCTCCTCTGGTTTTCCCTGAGGCTGACCACACAGTCATCCTTGTTTGGTTCTAGTTCAGTCTGTGGCAGGGCCTCTATGTCTCTAAAAGCCCCCTGCATGTGTGTAGTGTGCAGACATGTTTAAGAACCCGTGCCCTAGGACCTTCTACAACTCCAGCAATTCTGAATTGAAATGGATCATGCATACCATCAGCTCATCTTTGTAGCTGGTTTTTGCCCAGTTAGTTTCTCGCTACCTTACCTTGACTCCCTTTCCTCCCACTCTGCATTTTGACTTTATGGAGAATAGAGGAGGCCTGGCTAGGACTGTATGTTGTTTTGATTAAGAGTTAATGGTGTAGTTCCAGAGAAAGAAGTAGAACCCCGGTGTTTTTTGTCTCTATCAGTAGGGCTTGCACATGTCTCACAAGGTGTAGAAAATCATAAGCAGGATTTAATGCTAACCTCTGTCCATCCTAGACCCAGTGGAGAAGAAAAGGGAGGCGGGGGGAGAGAAAAGGAGAAAAGATTACAGCTTTCCACCTCCCCTAGTAAAGTAGCACAAATAGAATGTGGAGAAGAGACTGGGAGTTGCCATGGCAGCCTGAAGCTCCCCACAGAAACCATGACCTTCCTTGTCCAACTGCGGGAGGAAGGATCCCTTTCTTAGTAAGTCCCGGCAGATACTATGGTGGCTTCGTGGACTAGGGGTGTACGCCTGCTCCAGACAGATAGCCATAGTGATGGGCTCTATTTATGCAGCAAGCAGCACATTCCTACTGAATGTGACAAGACATCCAGTGGCTAGGACGCCCAAATAGAAGAAACCCACCAATTTCTTAAAAATATGTAACTATTAATCAACCACACTCTTATATTTCAAACAATCATTTTTCCATGTAAAGCCAAGCAGCTGAATTCTAATCATGTTGCAGCAGTCAGATTTATATTTAAGTCTTTTAGCCTGCCAGCTAATTTAGGAGATAATCTAAAAACCAGAGAAAGTATTATTACACCATGGTGTTTATTTGAGTATCTGGACACTAATAAAAGCACTGCCTTGAGGATTCCTTCCAATTAAAGTTGCTGGTGGAGCACTGAGTGGGCTGAGTGTGTCCAGGCATCCCTATTTTCATGCCACTGTAATCTGAGGCCTGGGGGCTGCTGTTTGATCAGTTGATCAACTATTCCACTGTCTATTTGATTCATTAATTTATTAAACATTTATTGAATGCCTAAGATGTGCTAAGGAGCATGCTAACTGGTAAGGATATGGAGATAGGTAATGAGAGAAAAGACACCATCTCAGGAAGTTTTCAATATAAACAAGCAGTTACAGTTTCAAAACATTGTGATAAGTGTTATAATCACCAGATAAGAAGTGTATATATATATATATGTATGTATAAAGAAGCATAAGTATGTATAAAGGAGCAAATACCCCATTTCTGCTGGGGGTGAGAAGAGACTAGAGTCAGGGAAGAAGTTAATGGTGGCTCAGCTCAGTTTCAAAGGATTTAGTATGAATTTCTCAATTGTGAAATGTTGGGGTGAGTGTGTAAGCAGCAGGGATTACACAAGCTAAAGAAGCATGAAGGTATGTGGCGCAAATGATGTGTATGGTGAAGAATCCGTGCGTGGGTAGGGGGCGCTGGTGAGAAAGAAAAAGGCCAAATTAAGAGGACCTATGTCATTGTGCTAAAGAATTAAGATATTATTCTGCATATGATGGGGGAGGGGAGTTAAAACAAGATACTGCTTTGATCAAGTCGTGTGTGTGTGTGTGTGTGTGTGTGTGTGTGTGTGTTTCAGAAAGCCTTCAAACACTGGGAGTGGGCAGTCATGGTACATGGGCTCTGGTACTCTGCTATGATTGCCGACAGGGACGCTAGCTAAGAAATAACGGATGATACGATTGTGACATGTACCAGTGGTCGGACTTGGAGATGTGAGAAGATATTTCCGAGAAGTGACGTGACAAGAGGACAGTGTGAATGTGGAGATGAGGAAATGATGAGGTTTATGTTCTGGCTTGGGTACTTGGGTGAAGAATTTGTTCACCGAAACAGGGAACATGGGGGTTGGAGATGATGAGTTCCTTGTGAATGGGGTGAGTTTGCAGTGCCCGTGGAACATCTAGAGAAAGATATCTGATGGATAGCTCCATATACGAAGAGTGATTTATGCTGATGATGTAAATTTGGAACTTGTGGCTAGAAACTAAGTCGTTCATCAGATCTTCCAGGCAGTATATTAAGGGATTAAATACAAAATTCTAGACTGGTGTTTCTCAAGTTTTAGTGTTGTGTAGTCACGTGGGGATCTTCGGTTTTGATTCAGTAAGAGTGGGGTGAGCCCGATATTCATCATTTTGAACAAGCTGCGAGGTGATATTGATTCTGCAGGTTTGCAGACCACATTTTGAATAGCAAGACTCTGGAAAACATTCTAGGGTTTAAGGACAGTCAGATGATGAGAAGTCCACAAAAAGGACTGAGTAGAGGAAGTCAGAGAGTCAGGAAGAGAAAGGAGGAAAAAGGAGGCGTGCTGTCTCAAAACCCAAGGGTAGACAGAGTTTCACAAAGAAGAAAATGTTCAACAAAGTCAAAGGCTGCTGACAAGTAGAATTAAGACTGGTAAATATCAAATGAAAGCGGCAATTTGAAGGTAATTTTGAACTTAGATGGGGCAGTTTTTGTATCACGAAGAGAACAGAAGCCTTTTGTAGTGGAGGGCTAAGTAAATAGTAGGGGAGGAAACAGAGATAGTGAGTTGGGCTAATTTTTGTAAAAAAACAAAACAAAACAAAAACTTGGCTGTTATAGGACACAGACAAATTGGGTGATAATTTAAGAGGACAAAAGGTTGAAAAAATATCATCATTTTTATGATAGAAAAGACATGCGGTTTGTAGTAAGCACAATATTGTTCTCTCCCCCCCAAAAAAGACATTCACATCCTAATCCCCCAGACCTGTGAATATATTACCTTATATAGTAAAAGGGACTTTGCAGGTGTAATTAAATTAAGGATCTTGAGACAAGAGATTATCCTGACTTATCCAAGTGGCCCTCATGTAATCACAAGGGTTAAAAGAAGGAGGCAGAAGGGTCAGGGCCAGAGGAGTTACGACCACTCAGGTGGGAGTGATGCTGTTCCTGGTTTTGATGAGGAAACAGGGCTTTGAGCCAAGGAATGAGGGCAGCTTCTAAGAGCTGGACAAAGCAGGAACTGATTCTCCCTTTAGAGCCTCCAGAAGGAACGAAGCACTACCAACATCTTGGTTTTAGTCCCATGAGACTTCTGAAGTCCAGAACTGTTAAGCTAATGAATTTATGTTGTTTTAAGCCAACAAATTTGTCGTGATTCATTACAGCACATAGAAAACTACAGCTGATCCTTGAATGACTTGAGGGTTAGGGCACTGCCCCCTGCACAGTCAAAACTCTGCATATAACTTTTGACTCCCCCATATATAAGTATAACTTAACTACTTATAGCCTACTATTGAACAGAAGCCTTACCAATAGCGTAAATGGTCAATTGACACATATTTAGCATATGCATTATATACTGTATTCTTACAATAAGGAAGAGAAAATAAATTACAGTGCTGTACTGTAAAAACCCATGTGTAAGTGTACCCACACAGTTCAAACCCATGTTTAAGGGTCAGCTGTAGTACAGTGATCCTTAATATGATAAGGAAAAGAACCAAAGGAGAATCGGGATGTGTTATATCAAACAAGAAGAAAGGAAATAGAAATCCAGCAAGATACAACTACTCTGAAGGTCCAGTTTTCTCTAAGACTTTATATGAGATGTGAAGCTATGGACAGAATAACTATCCACCACCATCTCTTGTGCATCATTCCAACCACTTCTCTAAGAATACACATCATTGGGGGCACCTGGGTGGCATAGTCAGTTAAGCGTCTGCCTTGATCCTGGGGTCCTGGGATCAAGTCCAGCATAGGGCTCCCTGCTCAGCAGGGGTGGGGGGTTTGGGGGGGTGGGGGTGTGTGTCTGCATCTCCCTCTCCCTCTGCCCCTCCTCCCTGTTTGTGTTCTCTCTTTCTCTCTCATAAAGAAATAAAACCTTAAAAAAAAATAAGAATACATATCATCAGATCCACTCTTGGACTGTCACAGATTACCCTGTTGCAGCTGTCCCCAACTCTGTTACTTCCAGATCTTCTCAGACCCAATCCAGTTTTCTTGGATGTCCGCTCCAGTCTCTTTGTGAACACCTGTCATGATGGTTATTTCCTTTCCCTGAAGAAGTGGGAGAGATTCCCTTGCTACCTCATTTTACACATTCTCTGTCTGAATGCAGTTTATTCCTCATCAGGTTCACATTCATACTTTCAAGGTCCCCTCATAGCACACCCAGACCCTGCCACGCCTCTGCCCGGAATCGGGTACTGGGGCTGCAGGAGACCACGACGCCCTCCTTGTTTCCATGGAGACCCTACGTGACGTGAAGTCTGGTCTACTCCCGGGCTGCGGGAAACCCGAGCATTTGTATTTAAATGAGGGAAAGTGGGGGAAGGGATAGTAAACGAGGAGGGGAGGAAGCCGGAGTAGCGAGGACGGTGGAGGTGAGCCTGTGAGTGTTCAAGGACTCAAACGGGAATAGAAAAATCCCGGGACGCAGTCACCTGGCGCTCTCAGAAATCAAAAAGAAGGCACCAGGAGGAAAGAAGGGTGCTTATTTCAAGCATAAGAATATCTTCTAAAGACTCATTTCTGATTTCAGAAATTTGTAAGGGACAGAATTACGCAGACAACTGCGAACCCGTTTTCCTTGTAGGGGGACTCCCAGCTGATAACTCTGCTCAGTTTCATTTCCAGGAAGCAAGAGAGACTTCACTGGTCCCAGAGTCTCAAGTCTTGTAGGTTGGCTGCTGGTGTAGGAGGGGCCGCACCTCTTTCACTCTCCACCTTTCCCCCCATAATGTCACTAAATGAAAGCTTTGGGCTCTGGATTACCTGCTATTTATTGGCTGAATCCCGAGCAAAAGGTTGGGGGAGGAAGGGGAGGAGGAGGTGGTAGTTGGGCAGAATCTATGCTAAGATTGAATTGCACGAGGGTTCAGATGATGTCAGCTTTAATAAAGGTCTGACCTAGTGAATGTTAAATGTGGCTGAGTGATGAATCCTCAGAGGGGATCGATGGCAGAAACCTCTATGAAAGGACTATGCGGCTTCTTTAAAATCTCTGGCTGCAACTCCCAGAGCGCTGGTGGAATCTCAGCTTTCTGCTATAATCACTTGAACATTACTTACTGCCCTAGATAACTGTGGGTCACATGGAGTGTGCTCCAAAAAAGGAAGTCTTTGAAAAAAGAAAAAGCCATTATAAGCCATCAGAGTGCCTGCTGCTCTTACAAAGAGAAACCAGTTCAATTTAATAAACACTTTCTGAGATCTACTATGAGCCAAGTGTGTGCAAAAGGAGTGAAATTCTCTTTGCCTTCAAGGTGCATATGCTCTGACTGGGGAGGCAGATACATTCACAAATGACCAATGGTGACAAGCAGCAGGTAATCAATACCATGGGAAATCCAAGAAAGGTGAAATTAATTATAATACAGGAAAGAAAAGAATAGTTTGTATGAGATCCCTCTGAGGTCTAGCCTTTTATAATAGAAACAGAACAATAGAAAAAGAAGTTTTACAAATGGCCTGATATAGAATGCCAATTCAGTAAAACGGTCTGTCAAGTGGCATGGTGAACTGGCTTTCCATTTTTTTCCCCTCTCTGATGAGTTATTTCTATTGCTGCAATTTATAAGGGACTTTGTATTGGTCTTAGCTTTGCTTGGCCTCTATTCCATTTTTACCACTCACTAAACCACAATATTTTGGTATTAGAAGTTCAAGGTTTAATGGTTTCATTTTAAAATAGACCCAGAGGCTAGAATTGTGAGAAAGAATGCTTGAAAAAGTGTATGGGTTCAGGCTGAGTAAGAACTATATGAGCTTGAAGGGCATTGAGAAACTTGTCTAGTTGAGATGGGACTGAAATGCAGCAGGTGTTGGTGCCAGTCGGGGCTCCTTTTCAGACTCCTGGAATGTAACAATGAAGAGATGAGTGACAGCATCACAAATGCTGGAGAAATTTTTGAAATACCTATCACTTATGGCCTGAGTGGAGTGCTTATTGTACAGTCATGAGCCTTGTAGTTTTCATTCCAAAATTAGGAAAAATTCAGGAGTAAATTAAAGGACAAGGAAGCCAAAGGCTAATTGGTGGCTTTAAGTCTTTGCATGGAAGATATCAGGAGGTAAAGGGATTAAAAAGGGGCAGTTATTTCTTAGAAGCAAGAGAGAAATCAAACCATATGTGCTCAAACTAGTCATAGTTTCTGTGTCATTGAGATGTTGGTTACTAAGGGCTTGTTTTCTAGGTCTTGCTCTCAGTTGGTGAAGGAACATATCTATAATAAAAACATCTCGCTGGAGTTTTGGCAATATAGTAGAATATTAGTAATTTTTAGATGAAAAAATATAAAAGCACAGAATGCCAAGAATCTACTTAATTTCATTCTTATTAATTTTTCATTCTCAGGGACATGGTTTGCCTCAGAATCTCTGGACTCCTAGTTTACTTTAAGGCCATTCTGCCAAGCTTCTGGATAATTGAATAAAACCTTCTGGCTTCTCAACTTCAAATAAACACCCCCACACACATGGGCACCTCATTTATCCAAACACAGTCAAACGTACTGGTAGTGGTAGTCAATATGGTCTGACAGTTCCTAGAAAAGAGCTTGGTAATTTAGGAAGTGCCCAGTTGACACCACTAATTAGCTGGAAGCAGAGACAGTGGAGACAAAATAAAATCATAAAGAAGAAAATGAGACATAAAAACTAGAAAGATGAAGAAGATGGAAAAGAAGAAAAACAAGAGATGAAGGGAAAAGACTAAATAGAACAGGATGTCTTAAGCACTTAATGAGCAAATTAGGCTCTTCCACTTTATTCTCATCTTGATGTAAAGATAGAAATTTCAGAGCTGCAAAAGATCTGGTGATTTCCAGTCTGGTTTTCTATTTCACAGGTGGGAAAACAGGAGTCAGGAGGAGATGAGTGACTTGTCTAATATCGGAGTTGATTAGAGATGAAGCCGACATTAGCACCCAGGTGTCTTGACTCTGGGTCTGCTGTTAGTACTGCTACATCCTTTCTGACACTTGTAAAGGCTGACTGAATCCAAAATTTCTTTGAAATTTAAATACTTTCCCATTTTTCCTTGAACTTCTAACAACATTTTTGCGTTTAGATTTTTGCATTACAGCTTACAAAGTGCTTTATGTTATTTAACCTTTGTACCCATTCTGTGAGCAGAAAGTAGCAGCTATAAAATGACCCACATGGGGGACTGGTTAGCCCAGGGATGGGTATTAAGGAGGGCACGTACTGCATGGAGCACTGGGTGTTATACGAAAACAATGGATTGTGGATCACCACATCAAAAACTAATGATGTATTGTATGGTGACTAACATAACATAATAAAATTAAAATTAAAAAAATGACCCACATGGGACTTATCTAATTTTGATTTATGATATATTTTTTCCCTCAAATACTTTCCCAGTCCTTATTTGTGGAGTACTGAAGTCAATTAAAAATAAATAGACCATATTATTCCTACTCTTCTCCACCATATCACCAACTAGGAACTCACTGTGCTTTATGAAAATGAAACGTATAGAAATAGGAGGATGGACAGCCTGACAATAAAGACAAACAAGAAGGAAATAATGATGTGGACAGAAAAAAAAAAATTACAGAACTTGGTGCTATGGATGATAGCACTTAAATCTTGTGATGTTCTCAACATGTATGATGGGGAAGGAAGCACTACCTTTAGTTGCCTCTGTAATAGTGAGCCTTGTTATTTCAAGAAAGTTCTCTTTGAAGCCGATGAATTCAGTTCCCAGAAAGAGACCTAGGACTAATGCTGGGGAATAGGAGCACCCCCTCCCCAACATGAACTGCACTCTCCGAGGCCCAGCCACCCAAGGCAGGATGGTTTCAATCACTCCTGCCATCCAGCCATTGCTGACACTACTTGGCAGCCAGCCTGCCTCTAATGGAATGTGTCCTGCAGCTGGGAATTAGGTCATCAGTAATTCACTTAATAGCATTTTATGAGCTGGGCTCTGACACAAGAGAGTGATCTGGTCTTACCAGCGGGAGCTTTCCTTGATGTGAGAGGAAGGAGGGAGGAAAATATACCATCCTGAATAATCAGACACTATATTCATTTCCAGAAAGTAATGGGTGAGGGTAAAAAAACTGGGTGATTCTTCAGACTTTCTATTTAATCCGGCCAGCTACATGATCTTGGGCAATCTACCTCTCATTTCCAGACTTCAGTTCTTCTAAGATCTCATCTAGCTCTAACATTGTATACTTTTGACTCTAGGGGACTCTTCGTGGAAGGTAGAAAATGCAGAATTTGTCAGGTCACCCCTTTTCCCCCACCTCCCTGATGGTGCTCTCTGGAAAGGGAGATGGATGACCCTGCTCTCTGCCACTAGTGTGCTGGAAAAAGAAAAACCCTGATTTGTACAGTTTGCTAATTTCTGTAGTGTATTCCCAACATGGCTGAGTCTAGGCTATCAATGATTTAACTGGCTAGCAAAATTTCTGAAAAATCCCACAATTGGCTCTCATGAGCTGATATGAGCCACTCCAGCACATCACTGGTGCTCCCCCCAGCTAGAAAGACTGCCTTAGTGAATAGTCTCATGCATAGACACAGCTGGATTGTCCAGACACCAAACATGGAGCATATATATCCTTTCTTTGGTTTTGGACAAAAAAATATTTACAGCTTCTCCTCTTTGATTCTTTCCTAGCTGCTATTCTTAATTTATCTGAAGTGCTCTCAGAAATAGGTAGAGAACTCTCATTAGAAAAATATCCATACTCATAAAGCTTGTCACATGAGTTCTCATTTCTTCTACTACGTGTTCAGGGAGCCAAATGACTTTTATTTTTTCTTGCCTCCCTAGCACCCTATATCATTCTTGTTGAAAAATCCAATATATATCTCATGAATTGTTTGGAAGGTTCACTGCTATACAGGGTTTAGAAGTTGAAAAAAATCACTAGAGTCTTTCCTTCTTTTCACTTGATGCTAGAAAATGTTCCTTGAACTTTAGTGTACAGTATCCCCTGGTTCTAAGAAAATTGGGGTGATTGAGGCTGAAATTAGCACCTGGAATTGTAATAGATAGAATGACAAGTCACTTTCTTTTATCCCTTCGATTGAATAGTATATATAGATTGTATTTAATTAACAGCTATCTTCCGAGTATTTACGACATGTAACACTGCAAAGTATCATAAAGTAAAAGAGAACGTATAAGCTGTGATACCAGCCTTCAATTTATAATCTGGTTGGGGAGATAAGATTAATATGCACAAATTAATGAAAATCAATTAAAAACATTTTATAATCAAGTGTTTAATGATGTGGCACAAATTCTAAATGCAGCAGGAATATAGAGAAAAGTAAAATTTTAGCAAACATTAGCAAGAAAGCAAACATTAGCCAAGAAAACTTAATGACTGGCAATGGGGCTTAAGCTGCCCATGGGGGTGAGGATAGTGTTTAATATCAGTTAAAGGTACAGGACTATCCAGGTTGGGGGAATTGCATTTAAAAGGCTGATGGCAAAAAATGGGGAGTCGGTAGAAATAGGAGTTTGTGAGCGCTGTGAATTGTGTAAGACTGTTGAATCACAGACCTGTACCTCTGAAACAAATAATACTTTATATGTTAAAAAAAAAAAAAAGAAGAAGAAGAAGAAGAAGATAGCAGGAAGGGAAACATGAAGGGGGGGGAATCGGAGGGGGAGACAAACCATGAGAGGCTATGGACTCTGAGAAAGAAACGGAGGGCTCTAGAGTGGAGGGGGTGGGGGGATGGGTTAGCCTGGTGATGGGTATTAAAGAGGGCACGTACTGCATGGAGCACTGGGTGTTCTATGCAAACAATGAATCATGGAACACTACATCAAAAACTAATGATGTAATGTATGGTGATTAACATAACGTAATAAAAAAAACTTACCTAATTGTAACATTTAAATAAGTATAATTTATCATATGCCAATTATCCCTCAATAAAGAAAAAAAAAAAGAAATAGGAGTTGGTAGAAAGTGGAGAAAAAAGTGAAAGCCCTGGCCTAAACCTGGGTCATAGAATGTGTGTCAGAGGGAAAAGGGTGATTACATACAAATAAACAATGACCAGATCACATATGATAATACATCTCTGATCTTCAGCCTCTGCAGCAACCAGTGCAAGAAGCCAAACTGCAGTCAGTCTCTGCGGCAGTCGTTCCAGAAAATTTAGGACTTAGTCAGTGACTGCCAACATCCCTAATTTTTGTCCCTCCACTGCCTGCTTCCAATTCAGGAGGACCAACAAGAGAAAGCCAAATATGCTTCCCAGACCCATCACACAGGATGCCCTGCATCTAGTGAGTCCACCTCCACCTTCCTTATATTAACAACCTCCAATCAGAACAGACCTGAAATCCTCCCCTTTTCTACTGTAAAGCTTTCCATTCCTCTGCCTGCCTTTGAGTCTCTGCCAAATGTGAGTGATGGTGGCTGAATTCTTTGCTATGTAGCATGGTCTGAAGAAATAGCCTAATTGTTCTCCATTGTGTGGTCTTCATTTATTCCCACAGTGGGAGAACAGCACACCTATAACAGTTCTATCTCCTATTATTACATGGGTATATATAATCATAGGTAGAGATGATATAGATCTATCTATCTTTCTCTTTCCCTGACCCCCCTCCCCCCTTCCCTCCTGATATCTACACCTTGGTAGGTTTTTTTTACAAATTTTCTTAGAAGGCCAATAAAAAAATACAGATATATTGAGGTGTGCAGGGTAGACTGAAGAAATTCGTTTATTTCCTTTGGGTCTAAAGGGCTGAATGCCTTAATCCTATCCTGGCTTTTGAATCTGATTAACCTTTTTCTCAACAAAAGGCCTTTTTGTTATTAGTCTTTTAATAATATGTACCATGCTACAAAAGGTTTAGTGTAATAATAATTAATGTTTTCTAGCATATTTTAATTTAACACATCTAAAATGGTTGATCAGAGTTTCTGATCAACATAAGATAATAAGCATTGCTGTCATGCTAGATGATATATTTCTGGTCAAGTCAAAGAACCTAAGTGCTTTAAATAGTCACTGCAACATGATCTCTGATAAATATATTGATTCTATTAGAGCTTTCTAAAATTCTGAAAATAGTTCATTAGCCCCCCATCTCCATTCATACTTTAAGGATTTATTATGATCTTGGGAATCCAAAGTTGGGAACAACCCTTCAGTGATATTATAATAATTTTGTCATTATAGCTTTGCTAATTCCCAGAAGCCCATCTCTTGACACCATGTTCCAAAACCCAAGGCAAATTACTTTCTGGGTTTTACAGGTAGAATTTGATCATTTTGGATACTTAAAGGAATTTGACACCTCTACCTAATTTACAGTAAGGGACTGGAAGTTGAGATAGAGCTAGCATGAATTTTTCTGATATAATATCCTCTTTTCTCCACCATATAAACAAGAAGCTAGAGGCAGTGAGGTGGGCAGCAAGATTTAGGTTTGGCCCTGCTAACATTCCCCATGTTTTTGCTCTCCATTTAAACTCTTGGGTCTGAATCGCAGGTTTGTAGACTTAGACACCAGTTTTCCAGCTCATCCTTGAGCAATTATGCTTTGGTAAATTTCATCACACCCACTCTTAGATGTTCATTGCACTCTCCCAGCACTCCAGTGACACCAGCCAGAAGTCTGTAAGTCACTCCTGGGAAGGGGAGAGATTACTTCAGAAAATGTTTTCAATGATGACTCTCTTCCATAGCATGTGTGATCTTGTTAATTGTAATCATAGAGGCTGGGCCTTCCTCACCCAGGGATCTTGTCTTCCTCCTGAACTTTGCTCAATCATCTCTTGTCGTAAGTCTGGGGGATGCATTTTGGGCCATGTATTAGGTTAAGATGAGCCAGGCTGTTGTAACAAACAGACCCAGATTGCATAGTGGCTCCATACAACAAAATCTATTTCTTGTTCATTCAAACAGTCCAAGGTCAGTATTTCTGGTCAGCACCCGGCTTTCTCCGTGTGGTAATTCAAGAACCAGCACTTCTTCCATATCATGGCTCTGCCATCCTCCAGGGCTTTGCCATTCCCCACTGGCTGAATACAAATGGGAAAGAGTATGGAGAAAGCACATCTGCTTCCCATAATACCTTGGCCCTGAATTGACATATTTCCCTTCCATCCATATTCTGTTGCGATTATTCTAGTGAGAACCAATGCAAGAGAGCGAAGATATTTAGTTTGTTTATGGGCCAAGGACAAGAAGAAAATGAAAATTTGGTGAGCTGTGAGCCATGTCTGCCTTAGGTATTTGTAGCCTCTGCCTATTTTTTTTTTTTTTTTTTTTGCTACCCTCTAAAGATATTGGAATATGAGCAGAATTGCAAAGGAGCCATTATATATGTGATCTTCCTTTCCCTGGCCTTGCTCACTTATTCAGCAGATAATTGTCATTGTCTTTTATCAGGGAGGAGAATTGCAGCTGATCAATCATCTCCAATTTTCTCTAGTCTGCTAGGTTACAAAGAGGATGGATATCTCTAGAGTAAAATGTGCTTAGCCATTCTCTCCTCAGTGGACTCCCGGTGGCTGCATCCTGCTGCTATGACAGTGCTCTTGGCAGAAGCTCCTTTTGGCTCAACCCTGCATGCCCTGAGATTTCTCAGCAGTGGAACAGTTCAGGGTTATGTTTTCAGCGCTTCCTCTTGAGGGCCAGTTCATGGCCTCTGGGCTTCTGGATTCTCCCCAAACCAGCTACAGCTTGGGGCCCGAGGTTAGGGAATAGAGGTAGAAACATTCAGGCAGAGCCTCTGTCCCTGGTTCTTCTCTGAATCCTAGAATCGCATGCTTATCTCCCCCTCTCCCCCTTCAACACTCTGACTGTAGTCTTGCCTCAGCTAGCTGTCTGGGCAGAAAGGGATTTGATAACCGGAATCTCTCTATATTCTAAATGAGTGCCAAGAGCTGAATATGCCTTTGCTAGTAGAGAGACATTTACTATTTAAAAACAGACACTCCTTAATGATGGGCTACAGGATGTGAAAGATGAATAGCATGCCATACTTGAGCAAATGTTTCTTTTCCTTATTGCTCAGAGCAGTAGCTTAGGATCCCTTCCATGTTTGCTATATATGAAAGACCTTGCATGGAATCCTTCATTCAATGATTCATTTGTTTCTCCATTCAATATATATTTTTGAGCACCTATTATATTTCAGGTATAGGGATATAATAGTAAACAAGACAGAAACATGATATGGTTAGTAGGGGGCCCTGAGTCCCCATAACATAAAGGGTTTCAGGGATGTGTGGATCCAGGGACCTCGGAGCAGCTCCATCTCTAAGCTGTGCAGGTGGTTTCCTATCGCACCCCCTTTGCATCCCTCTATGCTTTGTTGCATAGACTTTAGAGTAACCCAGACATTTTCCCAAGGAAACCAATTTTTATCTTAAACAGATCAACATATTTAAAGCACTAGCAAGCTCCCAAAATAGTAGAGAAGACAATTAAATGGTAGCTCTTATTACTGGTAGCATTATGCTCTTTAGGAAACCATGGGGGAAAAATTAGTCTAGCTTACAATTTTAAATTGCTTTTATTCCTAAAAAGCATGCTCAGGTCTCAGTAACTCTCTCGTGTGTCTGATGATCTCTGCAAATCACTTCTTGCATTCCCTGTCTCAGGTAGTGAGTAGCCACCCCATTGCTTCTGGACAGTAGCAAGAGTTGAGCAAACTTGAGTTGGTCAAATGTTACAAGGTAGCTCAGTCATGGCTGGAGTGTTTACTGAATAGTGCAGGAAAGATTGGTGAGGATGTGTGGTGGGAGCACTGACAACATGACTTAGGGATTCTGAAAGCCTCTAGCAAGCATGGCCAGGCACTGTTCCTCAGCATTCCCATGAGGAAAAGGACACAGGTTCAGAGGCTGGGAGGTGGTAAGGGTGGAGAATGAAACCAGTTACTTGGCTACTATTTCAACATCATCAACTTCCCCTCCTATGTTATACCTGCCACTAGACCCAAGCAGAGGGAGGCCTCCAGATGAATGATTCATGAGGATTACAACCTCAAAGTGAAGATGCTGTGCAATTATCACCAGGGATCAGAATCACTGATCAATCTGAGTATTCAGTGAGGCTTCTTCTGTGTCTAGAACTGTAGGAGGTGCTGTGGAAGGAGGCAAAGGAAATTTATGATGCCAAGTCTACCCTTAACCTCCATGTGGAGGCCAGACAAACACAAAAAACATTTGCAGAACACCTCACTTCTGCTCTAAGCCATGTGGCGCTCGCTAGAATGGCACTTTTAAGCCCCAGCCTGGTCTTTGCAGCCACCTGCAGGGAGGCACTCTGGGACAGTAGAGGAAATGGGTCTGTGGTCCAGCACGCTGAGATCCCAAGTCCCCCTGCTGTTTAATGTACTGAAGGACCTGTTTACGAAGTCTCAGAGCTTCAGAGGCTTCATGTGTAAAATGAAGGAAATGCTTTCTCCGAGGGTTTGAGTGACCCTTCAGTGAGTTAAAATACATCCACTACCTGGAAAATAGTAGATGTTCAAACAAATACAGGTGTCCACCCCATGTCTGCGTGGCTGTCCCATAAGAATCTCAGGCGAAGTGTTTAAACCAGACATGGCATCTTCTGCACCCCAACCCACATGGTTATTCTTGCTTGTCTATTTGATTTCCAGTTTCTTTCCAGTTTCTGTTTCTGACAACATGCTTTTTCTGGTCATCAGGCTTGAACCTGTCCCATCATCTTTGACTCAAACTCACTCACCTCCACATCCGATCTGTTTCAAAACTCTTCGTACTGTTTTACTTTACTTCCAGTGCCTCCTAAAGGAGAGGTCGGCGAGGGGATGGGTGAAATAGATAAAGGGGATTAAAAGGTACAAACTTCAAATCCAGAGGCTCGTAACGTAGGGTCATGAGTGGGCTTTAGGAAGTCCGCGAACCTATGGGGGGAAAGGTCCTCATTTGCATAAATTCTGAAATTTATCTTGACTCAAATAGGTTGTATTTGTCATCCCTTTGCTTCTCTTTCTTCTCCTACAATGTAGGCACAGAGTTGTTTGTTTGTTTATCATTTTCTGCCCAAATACAACAGCCTCCTAACTCATCATCTAATTTGTTTCATTCTCTGTACCCCTATCACAGTGATCTTAGAACCTAGTTCCAATCATGCCATTTCCCCAATCCACAATGTTCAACACTTCCAAATTTCTTTCAAATAAACTGAAGATTCTTAACTGAGCTCTCTAGACTAACTTTGGAACTTTTATATTCTGTCACTCCCTCCACATACTCTATGCTCCAGCAAAATCAGTTGCTCACTATTCTTGAAATATACTATCAAAAAATTAGTTGAGTCTTTTATAATATAAAACACTAGGGGAAAATTACAAAACAAATCACCAGTGGACATAAAATGCAGATTTCCTCACAAAGTTTCACTCCAAGATGTTCCTCCCACTTGCACACACCTTTGTACTGTAGACTCCTCTAAACATAATTCATAACAACCTGAGTTAGTGGATGCTTGAGATAGGTTAGCCCTAGACCAACCATTGTTAAAAAAGAAAGAAAAAGAGTAAACTTTTGTTGATATTTCAACATGAAAACCCCAGAGAATCCCTTTCTATAAAATCGAAGCTTATTAACCGAACCTCCCCTCCTTGCAGCAATTCACTGCATTCTTTGGCAGACCTGTTGGCCTGTGTTTGGGTGTACACCACCCCCTTCTCTGAGAATGCCCTCACCTACTTGAACACACAGGTGGACTACTCACCAGCAGCCATATTTGCACAATGCTGCCCCCTCCTTCCTGATCCTGACCAACTGGATAATGAGTGATACCCAATACAACCTGGGTCAATCAAATTTCCTTCCCAGACATTTGAAGTGGAACAGAGAGATCGTGAGTTAGTCATGACATGCAGATGGAACTCCCAGATGTAAAGAGCAGATGTAAATGGCAGGAACTGTTACGGGAATGCAAAAGTCAATGATCTGCAAAAAGCAAGCATAAAAGAGAATGAAAATATCCTATTGCTTTGTCAGTTCCTGGCTTCAGATCTTCCAGGGGTCTTGCTCCCTTCCTTTCCTGGAATCTCTGAGAGACACTTCTCTACCTCCCCTTCCCACTTTATTATGGTTAAACTAACTTGAGTTGGTGTCTCCTACTGGCAACCAAGACTCCTAACTCATACAAAACCTGATTCCAGGCTGATATTCTGTGGGTTTTTCCCCCTTGATCATTCAGTGCACATCAGTTGAACATCTACTATATGCCAGATACTCTGTTGGCCTTCCTGCAGGGGCTTTTAAAGAAACACAAAGAGATAATTATAATTTAATAAAAGAAATCCTCCATCAGTCATATGTGTGGAATAGATAGACATGGCAAATAAATGAAGATTGAGGGGAGGGAACATAGATATTTTGAAAATAAATGATGCCATAACTAAGCCTTGAGCCAAGGTTTTCTCAAGCGAAGGAGGGAAGGGTGCCAACATGGGCAAAGGTGTGGAGGCAAGCAGAGTTTGATCTGTTCTGGGAACCGTAAGTCACTTCTTACATTTGGAGTCTAGTGTATATACACTCAGTTTTTCCAGGCAGAGAAGGGTGGCAAGACGTAAGGCCTGGGCCAGATGTAGAGCGTACTGTCTGCCGTATATGGAGTCTGTCTTTAGGTGGTGGAAGAATCATTGAAATTTTTAGGCACCAGATTTAAGGCCTTATTTACAATAGCTCAGGCACCCCAATTTTGGATGGTATGTCTAAGTATCTTATCAAGTGGAATCAGTGTAAAATAGCTCTTGTTATTAACTACCTTAGGATTCAGGGGTAGTTACGGCTGTGCCTCTATCTGGAGTGATTGCTTTTGACACATGGGTAGAATTCCTGTCCCCTGTCCTTTACCAATTGCTTAGTTTGTGATTCTCTCTTCCATGTGTTCTCTTTCTCTCTCTATTTCTCATCATACACACCCAGATCTTTTCATTCATGTTCATAATTCTGTATTTTAATATCTTTCATGATTTATCTCTTAACATTTTTCTAATTTATTTTTACAGTAATTATTATAATTAAATTTTAATAGTAACCACATAGCAATTAATCTCATTACAATTAAAAATGATATAAAGCCGGGAGGGATATAAAACACTTTGGATGTCAAGTTGGGACCCAAAAGGATCTCCACAAACTAGAGTGCTTGTTGAATGCTAAGAAAATCCACGTAATAGAGTAAGGTCCACACTGGGTCCTAAAAAGCCAAGTACCCAATAATAATATGGAAGACAGCCCAAGCAGAGAGCTTTTAGTTATCTGCAAGCTCTGTGTGAATCTGCAGCATGCTATGGTGTTTCTTCAAAGCAAAAATGTCTCAGGGTCTATTAGTGGACACATACCTGTCTGAAAAGCAGGAGCCAGTCCACTTGATAAGATACTGTCCCACCATTCTTGAATCCTGGGCCCATGACATGAAGAATGTTGAACTCATCACACTTTAAGAAAGATATATGAAAGTCTGTACATGTTCAGAGAATTATGAATGAGAACATGAGGAGACTCAAAAAAATGAGGATTTATGATATTTAGTTTGGAGAAAAGAGGATTCAGCTATTTTAAAATATGCAGAGAACCGTCATACAGAAGAAGAACAGGGGTCAGCTTTGTTCTTTATAGCCCCAAATGGAAGATGTAGGACCAACAGGATTGGGTGAGAAATATGTAGACAGACTTTGGTTTAGAATAAGGAAGTTTTGGGGCACCTGGGTGGCTCAGTTGTTGGGCATCTGCCTTCGGCTCGGGTCATGATCCCGGGGTCCTGGGATGGAGCCCCACATTGAGCCCCACGTCAGGCTCCCTGCTCCGCGGGAAGCCTGCTTCTCCCTCTCCCACTTCCCCCTGCTCGTGTTCCCTCTCTCGTTGTGTCTCTGTCAAATAAATAAATAAAATCTTTAAAGAAAAAAAAAAAGAAGAAGGAAGTTTTTCCTTAGGGATAAATCTGTCTGATGACAGAATGAGCTGCCTCAGGTAGGGTAGTGATTTCTCTGCCCCTAGAAGTATTCAAGCTCAGGACGCAGGACTACCTATGAGCTTGCTACAGAAGAGATTTGAGTTTTGTCACTATTTTTGGCTTAGGTTCCTCAGGTTTCTTTAGAGATAGATACTATTTACACTGACAAGAATAACCACTTACACCATGCTCACTCTGTAAAACTTTTCCTATCCTTTGAGGCAGATAAAATCCTTCAAATAAGCTTTCTCTCTGTGTAATTTAGAATTGCCCTTTGTGTAATATAAAGTCATATAGAAAAAAAATAAATTCATACCATACTTACTGCCCTTCTCTTTTAATATTTTTCACGTTGTTTTGTGTAGTGGTTATGGATATGTTTTATCACCTCTCATAGACTATACATTCCCTAAGGGCAGAGAACTATCTTATTCACTTGGGTATCTCCTAAAGTGCTTTACACAAACCATATACTTAATAAATGCTTGCTGAATGAATGAAAGAATGAACGTTGTTGATTAAAGACAAATAAAGACAAACGTCCAGAGGACTTTTATTAATATTAATTCTTCTTTAAATTTTTATGAAATAATTTCAAACATGAAGTACAATTCAAAGGGCATCCATATTCCCTTCACCCAGATTTCTTGCTGTTAACATTTCACTGTATTTGCTCCATCGCTCTACCTCCCTCCCTCCTGCTCTCTCCATCTCTCTGTATGTATGTCAAAAATGTGCATACATTTACATCATATACATATATTTTCATATATACATGTGTGTGTTTATACACACATACTCACATAGGCATTTACAGATATATACACGTAATATATTCTACTTCCATTATCATTAGTCTTGTTTACCATTTGAGAGCAAGCTGAAAACAGTATTCCCCATCACCCCAAAACTCTCCAATTTACCAAGTCAGGGACATTCACCTACACAACTGTTGTACAAGCCTTTAAGTCAGGAAATCAGTAATGATATCACACTTCTGTCCAAAACACTGATCCTCTTCAATTTTGCACACTGTCCCAGGGATGACTCTTTTTTTCTTCTGGTCCAGGATGGCATCCAGGCACTCCTTGCATTTAGTTGTCATGTCTCTTTAGTCTCTTCCAATCTGTATACAATTCCTCATTCTTTCTCAGTCTTTCATGTTCTCAACAGACAGTGGAGGGTCTGCAGTTGAGCTGCTTAATATGGCAGCCACTAGCCACATTTGGTTATTTAAATTAAAATCACTTTATATTAAATAAAATTAATAATACCATTTTCAGTCACACCAGCAACTCCAAGCATTCAATAGCCACATGTGGTTCATGGTTACCAAATGGGACAACACAACCATAGGACATTTACATCATTGCAGGAAGTTTGATGGGATCCCGGTGGTCTTCAGAATGACCCTCAACCTGGGCTTCTCTGATGTTTCCTCATGACCAGCTGCCAGTCACTCTGTCTTTGCCAGAATACCACAGAAATGGTGTTGTGCTCTTCTTAGTGCATCACATAAGGGAATATTCTCTTTAATACCTCTGTTTAATTTGACTTTTTATTCCATCCTATCATCAGCGACACTTACTGAGTTCTGCTCTGTATATGGCAATATGACATTACAACAAAGCATATACTCCAATCTTTGATATCAAGGACATTGTCAGCCAGGAAGCTGGCTATAGTTTAGTCGCTAAGAGTCTGAGCTTCCGCCACAAAGTGAACTCTATTTGAATTGTAGCACTGCCATTTTAGAGCATAATCTCCCGGTTCAAGCAACATGCCTGTGTTGATTGCATACTCAAGTGCATGCCATTGCAGGAAGTAAGTTTATTGAAGCGGAGATGAGACCTTCTTGGTATCCTTTATGGCATCTGAGTTAGATAGGTGTCCCGATAGCAGGAGATTGATGGAATAGAAGAACCCATAAATGCTGTGATGATTCAAAGACTTTATAAAGTTTAATCACAAAGTTTAGGAATGCTGTCTTGTGTCAAACACTCCTGATAATTTTAAATGAAAGTTGTGTATTAATGGGAGGGATTATATTGAACTCCTCCCTCCTGATTGCAGACCTACTTATAGCTGACTAAGCCCACCCAGAAGTCACTCATATCTCAGCATGCAGTGAGCCTGGTAAAAAGAACTAGAGGATTAAATATTTATGCCCTTCCAAAGTCCAGGAAAAAGGGAAGAGAAAGATATTATATAGTTATATAAATTGGATTTCTTCATAAGACATAAATCATATTATTAATCTATCATTAGTACCTACATGCTATGGGCTAAATCTCCATTTTCAGGTTGCTATTAAAAACAGCCATCTTTCTCACTGATATGAGGAATTCTTAATCTCAGGAAACAAACTGAGGGTTGCTGGAGTGGTGAGGGGGTGGGAGGGATGGGGTGGCTGGGTGATAGACATTGGGGAGGGTATGTGCTATGGTGAGCACTGTGAATTGTGTAAGACTGACGAATCACAGACTTGTACCTCTGAAACAAATAATACATTATATGTGAAAAAAAAAAGACGACGAAGAAGATAGTAGGAAGGGAAAAATGAAGGGGGGGATATCGGAGGGGGAGATGAACCATGAGAGACTATGGACTCTGAGAAACAAACTGAGGGTTCTAGAGGGGAGGGAGGTGGGGCTATGGGTTAGCCTGGTGATGGGTATTAAGGAGGGCACGTACTGCATGGAGCACTGGGTGTTATACGCAAACAATGAATCATGGAACACTACATCAAAAACTAATGATGTAATGTATGGTGATTAACATAACATAATAAAATAAAATAAAATAAAAAACAGCCATCTTTTTGCAACTGGAATTAGGTAGAGTCCAAATAGGGGTGTGCTTGATAAGCTTGAACTCCTCAGTCAGAATAGCTCTATGAACTTGTCCAAGTTATTCACCTCTCTGCACCTTGATTTCTCTATGTGTGAAATTGAGATAGCAATAGTTTCTTTATCATAGGGCAGTTTCAAGGATTAAGTGAGAAAATGAATGTAAAGGCATTTCTTAGCATGGATCCAGGGGCATGGTAATGGTTTAATACATGCTTACTGCTGTATTTTATGTTTTATTTCTTTTTTGTCATCATCCCATCTCCCTCACACTTACATAAAACTATGGAACTTAAAACTGAAGATGTTATCACAAGTCAGCTAGTGACCCGCTCATTTTTCAGAAGAATAAACTGAAATTTGGTTTATTGTTACATGTGTTAGTTGAATCTGCTGCTCAGGGGCAAAGCCAAGGATAGAACTACTTTCCACTATATCATACTTACTGCGAACAAGAACTGTATTCTTCAGTCTGCATATTTATTAAGTACTATTAAATGACTTGCACTGGGCTAAACCTTGGGGATTAAAACCAAAAAATGATGATTTAACTTCTTCTTAGGAAGTATACACAGGGGGCCGCGGTGGGAGGCAGTCAGGAAATCCATTATGATACAGTAAGATACAGTGACATACAGTGGTTAACACAGAGGTATACAAAGGGGGCTGTGAGACACTTTGACTCCCTTAGAAATCCTGGGTTTTGACAAATCTTTTCATAGATCTCAGGAATTCTTTTAAAAACTACCTGCGATTATGTTTTTCAAGCAAAACTCCCCCTTGACACACGGGTAGCCAGTCCCCAGCGGGGACTCAACTCATTTCTTCTAATATCATTTCCCCCCTTAGCAGAGCTGTTGGGGTGAGTTTATCAATATGTAACTGTGACCTCTTCACTTTCAGCCTCAGTATCATTTTCTTTATTTGAGAGAGGAAATAGATAAAATAATGACCTTGGAGCATAGATTTGTTTGGGTGAAATCCATTTGTGCTACTGATGTGTTGTATGACTTGGTAGGAATTGTTTGTTCACACTGCTGTTATCTGCTTAGCTCCATCAAAATCTTCTGCTTCCCAGGGCTCTTGTGGGGAACATTTGGCCCAAGCGATGTGTGATGCTTTGTAATTATGAAACATTTTGCACTAAAAATATGATTTTCCTCTGTCTATTCTGTTTGATACAATTATGACATTTGCAAATATGCAAGTATATCAGGGAAAAAGTAATAAAATAATATTTAAAGATGCTTTAGCATTTCCTTTGTGTTTGAATGAATATTTTTGATCTTTTGGTAGGTAAATTAAAAGTTTTCTTTATAGAGGATTTGAAATGTATATTCAACATGATTGCAGCTTAACGTTTAAGCCAAGAAAAGATGGAAGTCCTTAGGATTATGAACAATACCAATTTTATGGATATATCATCCTGAATCCTATAGTGAATTGCTGAATTCACTTTATTCATTTATTTGTGCATCCACTCAAAAGTGGTGCTTTGAATTCTTATATGTCAGTTGCCAGGCCATGCACAAAAGATACAGGGTTGAATAAACACCTTGTCTAGCAGTTAGTTAATGAGTGGATGAATATATGAATCTATGAATAGCTATCTGTCCCTGGCCCACAGTAGTCCTTACACTATAGTAAGTGAGCTAGAAATATACATAGTGAATCATAACACAGTGTGATAAATGCTATAACAGAATGATGTCCAAAGTGTCAGGAAAGGAGACTTATTGGTTCTGTCTGTTAGCTGTGTCAAGCAATGCTTCATACTGGCAATATTTAACTCAGATATTAAAGAACTAGCCAACTCAGTCCCAAAACCAATTATGAAAATACGAATTTATTTTAATATTTTTAATTTTTTAATTGATTTAAAGCATTATGGCTGCATGGTTCAAAATTCAAGAGCCATAAAGGGTATATAAGAAAATCCCTAACTCACACTTGTCATCTAGCTATCCATCCATCTGTCCGTTCCCCTTGCTGAAAAATCTAATGTTATCAGTGTCCAAGCATACTTTATATAGAGATCAGCAAATATAAATGTATATATAGTGAGTGTACAGGTCCAAATACATGCACACACATATACACTCACAATCGTCCCTTTTGTATACACAAATACAGTGTACTACATACCTCTTTTGTACTTTGTTGCACTTAACAATATCTTTTGGAAATCACTTTCCATCCCATGTATGCTGTTCTCAATATTTTGCTGTAATAAAAAAATCTTGCAACAAATATTGCTGTACACATTACTTTTCTAGCAATAATACCAAGAAATAGGATTGCAAGGTCAAGGGATAATTACATGGAATTTTAATAGATTTTGCCAAGTTGTATCATCTTGCACTCCAACCACCAATGTATGAGAGTGTCTGTTTCCCCACATTACTATCAAGCTATTTATTCATCATTAGCAGTTTATTGCAAAAAAAACCCTTTGGTTTTTGCTGATTTATTAGGTCCCCCACTCCATTTAAACACCTTACTTTTCAAACATTTAATTCCTACCTATGACCTGGATCTGTTTTTGGCTGATGCCAAAATCACTCGAACTTTTGTGATAAATTTCTGTATCTGGGAGAAAATGCATCCCAAATGTATTTGCGATTTTCATATACTTGCTTTTTAGAACTTTAGAAACAACGAACCAGATTACGTTTTAAAGAGTGCTTTTGTATAAATTTTAGAAATTTATCATATTTATAAAATCTAATGTTCTTATCAAGATACATGGCATACCTCTCCTCTACTCAAACCTTTCTTTTATTCTGTCCAATAAAGTTCTTTTGCTTTATCTTTCACATCCTGCACATTTCTTTATTTTTGTTAAATCTGTATTTAGTGTTTTTATTACTATAATTATGTGAATATGACTCTTTGTTGGGGCCTCTATCTTCCTACTCTAATCAGATTTGTTGCTTTGCTACTAAACTACCATCCTGGGCTTTCCCTTCACAGTTAGTTTGGAGATTGCCTTTGGCTCTACACTGTTGCATCTCCTATCTCCTAGGGTTCATGTCTTTCTCATTCTTGGTTTTTGCTCCCATTTTGGTGGAGTACAGCCTCTAGCAGCCTCATGAAGAAAGCTTTTGTTCTTCTCTCACACTTGATGCTTAGTTTGTCTAGGTAAAGAAATCTAGGCTAAACATGTTTCACTCACATTTGAAGTACTTTGAAAATAGGTCTCCATTATCTTCCAGATTCTTGTGAATGGCTGTTAAGAAGTCTGAAGCTATTCTTTCCCCTTATGACCTGTTTTTCTCTCTGCAAATTTTGAAAAACTTGTTTTTACTACTAATTTTGGAATTTCCATGATAAGAGTATCTTTCTTTCAATTACTGTGCTGGGGATTCAGTGGGCTTGAGATTCATGTGTTTTGGTTCTAGAAAACATTCTTATATTATTTCTTTGAGAAATTGTTCCTCATCACTCCCCACCCCCCCTTTTTCCCCCTGGGACTCCTACTGATTAGATTTTGGATCTCCTGGTGTGATAAAATGAATGTGGATTCATTCACCAAATGCTAACCTAGATGTATTACATTATTAAATTTGAAAGAATGTCTTTCAAGAAAAGAAAGAATAAAGAAAGAAAGGAAAAGAAAGAAAGAAAGAAGAGAGAAAGAGAGAAAGAAAGAAAAGAAAGAAAGAAAGAAAGAAAGAAAGAAAGAAAGAAAGAAAGAAAGAAAGAAAGAAAGAAAGAAGAAAGAAAAGAAAGAAAGAGAAAGAAAGAAAGAAAAGAAAGAAAGGAAGAACATCTTTCATGAGAGGCTCACAGAAACAATGTGTTCAATAGTAACAGCACAGAGTTTGTTAAAACTTTAAAAGGTGGTTAAAATTGGAATTGTTGATGTATATTTTAAGCATCTTAAATGCATGTGTATCATATGCATAGTAGTTAAAATTGTCTATGAAGGCAGACCAACCTGGTTTAGAATTTGGCTGTACCACTTACTACCCACTTAAATTTTCTAAACCTGTTTGCACATCCACAAAATGAGGATGATAATGACACTTGTGATATTTAATGAGAAAATGCATTTAAAAAACTTCTCACAATGCCTGGCATATAACAGGTACTTAGTAAACATTTTATATTGTTACTAATGGGATGGGTTATTAAGGGAAAGTTGACAATGTTCAGAATACTTTGCTTACTAGAATTTGATTTCATAGAGAGCCACCATATTTTTCTATAAACATCTTGATGTTACTTTGTAACACATGAACATTGCATGAAATGGGCCATTTGTCTCACTTTAGAATAGCATGTCTTACATTCTTAAATCCCAGAAAGGCTTTTCTGTTGCCATGCTGACGAACAGCTCAAGAACATCTTTATCAAACTGTGTGATTTAGTTCCCTAGTTAGCTACTCGGCAACCTGTGAAGGAAGATAGACAACCAAAGGCAGCAGGAAAGTTGGACCCAAACAGAAAGAAGAGGTGGTGAGATCAAAGGAGGAAAAACAGGTAGAAAGGGACCAAGACCAAAAGCAGGGAATGAGAAGGAGGGACCTGAAAGAACCACTGGGTTGAGATGCTGCTTTAGTGAAATAGTTCTGTCAGTGTGATGAGTGATCTTCCCTGGAATATTCCCAGAAGCAGTCTCATGGGTCAGTCTTATTAGAAACAGAAATAAGAAGGTTGTTGGAGATGGAGGCACAAATCCATCAGAAGAGTTTTTACTGCCACGGTCATTCCACGTGCTGCTAAACTAAGAGGGAGATACCTAAGCTGCTGCTGGCTGCTCTCTCCATGAGGTGTGGAGCAAGGGTTTTTCTGGCAAAGCATTTGGTTGACAGAAACAAATGTTAGTTTTTATGCCTATGGTTCATTTATTGCTTTGATTCTGTTGTCTAGCTATCTGATTGCCCCGGTTTGTCGTGTTCTCTCTGAAACCAAGATTATGAGTTAGGAGATACACAAACCACGGAATTACTTCTGGCTCCTGATTTAGAGTGGTGTGATGTTGACATTAGTTCACTTGATCATCTCCGAGGCTCCTGTTATGGATTGAATGTGTGTGTCCCTCCAAAATTCATATATTGAAATCCTGACCCCTAAGGTGATGGTATTAGGAGGAGGTGGGACCTTGGGGAGGTAATTAGATCATGAGGGTGAAGCCCTTATAAGAAGGCATACCAGAGAGATCTTTCCTTTCTCTTCTCCATGTCAGAATACCTAGAAAAGATGACCATCCAAACCAAGAAGAGGGACTTCACCAAGAGCCTGGCTCTGCTGGCACACTGATCTCATGCATCCAGCATCCAAGAACTGTGAGAAATAAATGTTTGTTAGTTAAGCCACCCAGTCTAGGGTATTCTGTGATAGCAACCAGAATTGACCAAGACTGCCCCTAAAGTACTTAGTTTCTGCAAGGGTTGAATGGCAGAAGTGGTGATCTCGGCTTGGATAGAACCGTTTCCTAGTCATGGTTCTCCCAGTTGTCCTGGGGCAAATCTCCTAACTTCTCAAAGAGTTCAATTCCCTTATCTGTAAAATTATTTTATTCATCCAGCAAGGTGCTTCTTAAGCCCTTGAAGTCAAGAACCCTTTAGGAATCTGGTAAAAGCCACAGATCATCTCTTCAGGATCATGCCTATTGCAGTATTACGGATTAGCAGGAAGTGACCACACACATGCAGAACTTTGCAAAGCTAGATTAGATTTCTAACTTATTTATACAAAAATACAGAATATTTGGGAAATGAGGAGCCACACAGACCAGGAGCAGCTGCAGTTGATCTGGTATAGTTTTTCTTGGGCCTAGGTGCCTGATAAGGGCTGAAGACACTATTGGTGCAAATTAGGGTCTTCTCTGATCCAAGAAGGGGGTGCTGGTTGTGCTGCTTCCCTTTATGTTTGGGGCTTGTTTCACCATTGATGAACTTACCGCCTGTGAAGTTCCAGTCAGTAAATGTTTACAAAGAGCTGGTTCCTTATTCTTGAGTCCCATGGCATCAGCTCAGCCACATCCTCATCTAGGGAGAAATCCATGTCAGTGTCCTGATTTCCATCTCCAGTTTTCCAGCATTCCAGAAAGCACACACACACCACACACACACGTACACATGCACACACACACATACATACAATTTGGCATATAATTGCAGAGGGTTCATAGATTGCCCCACCATCATTCCAAATTTATCCCACGGACCCAGGTGAAGAGTCTCTGACTTACAGAACCTTCATGATGTTTCTGACCCCTGAAATGTTACTGTTCTAAGCAAAAGATTTTACTCATCACCAATATTCCTTCAGACTACTGTGGGAGGACTTGGGGGTGGAATGAGCGACTTTCATCTTGTAGCTTTTAGACCACAATGTAACATTTTCTTTTTGATCTATTTCTTTTCCTATTTTAGTGCTAAAGTTGACAGTTTGCAGCTATCAGGAAAAGTTCAGAACTTTATCTTTCACTCTTGTTCACATTAGAGATTATTATGTCCCAGAATAATATTTCTCAAATCCAAAGTGGAAGACTTGGGGAAGTCATTCTGTGCTGACTTCAGCTGAGTGTGAAATTAATGTCTGTATTATGCTTTATATGTCATCATGATCTAACCTACTGCTCCATCTTGAGAGAAAAGTGAGATATCCTACCCTTCACATTTCATCTGAAATTTCATCTCTGCAAGTCTCTTATTTAAACAGAAACTGGTTTCATGTTCATGGTCACCATCATTATCAGTTCACTTAATACCATTCAACTAAACATCCAGTGGAGCCCTTACTGATCTGCTTAGCCATTCCTTCATTCCAAAAATAATCTGTGGGAATGGATAACATTTACTGAGCATTTACTCTGTGCTGGGCACTATGCTAAGCACTTTGCAAATACCATCTCCTTTAATCCCCTTTTGATTGCTTCTTTTCAGGGATTTGGAAGTTATATTCAGTTTTTCCACAGTTTTGGAACAGCAGGTGATAACTGTTGGTTATAACTGTTCCCTGAAGGCTTAGGGTCACTCCTGCTGCTGTTGGAGCTACTCCTGTGGTTAGTAAGAAAGAGGAACTAAGGACAAGCTCAGTGACAGCCGAGTGGGACGGAGCAGCACGGGGCTTCTGAGTGCCCCCAAGAGGTGACCTCTCTAACCTCCAGCTGTGGATCCAGGGAAACCTTAGAAGTGGAGAAAGAGCAGGGAAATAAAACTTGTGAGTGCCTACCAAGTATCATGCTCAGTAATATCTGCTCTCTGACATTTTACTATCACTGTGCTATGTGAGATGGGTGTTCTTACCTCCTTGTGGTGAGGCCTGAGACTCAGACTACGTGGCTAATGCATGTGGATCTGGGCTTCTTTCCACTGCCTCACAATGAAAAAGAGAGGAAAGGGGAGAGAAAGGCACAATCAAGAGGGGATCATGCTTTTACAAAAGCAACATGGGCCCCAGAAGTTGAGATTGACATGCAGGACCTGATCTGCTGCTCAGAATTCCTCACTTAGCTGCCAGGTGACAGGAGGGTGGGTAAACTCCCCGATAGGAAACACTCGATGTTGAGCAGCAAACAGAGAGAAATAAATAATACATAGAGTCATCTGACTAACTGAAATGCTTCTGTTTCAATGAACTGCTGTAGCCTGTGAGCCACATTCTCCCACGATATATGCTCTACACCATTTTGAGCAGCTGATTATATATTTTTTTCCAAAATGCATTTGAGTCTTTTCTCACTTACCTTAAGAGTTCAATCACATATATCCAAGGGATGATAAAAGCTAAGTAAGCTACTTTCTGAGAATTCTTTTGCCCTTTGCAAAGGAAATCTTGCCAGGGAGAGAGACTCTTGCTATCATAATTTAGGGTCTTTGAATCAGAGCTATGAGAAATCATTTTAATTAAGGAAAATCCCTATGTCTTCCCCAACAGCTGGTTTGCTTGCAAGTAAGAAAGCCTAAAAATGAATCAGAGAAAAAGGGTTTGCACAATTTCTAAAATAACTTGATATATTTAGAAGTGTGACTCTGTGTGTGTGTGTTCTTGTGCAAATGTAGAAAACCAGAAAATTTGTGTGAGAGAGTCTTAACTATGTTGTAATTTTCAGAGTCTCCAAATATCACATGAAAGAGACTGCAAAGCTCTATAGATCTACGTCTAATGTCCTATTATTCCTGGCGGTGGCTCCGTATTGCCATCACAGTGTGTGAAAGTATGGACTTAATATTTTTAAATTCAAGAGCTACAGCTGCTGTATGTGCAGGAATGGCAAGGAGATTATCTCAGGTGTATGCTAGTTGCAGCTAAACATCAGTGAGAGATAGCACATAGGAGATTATTTTAGGTGTATGCTAGCTGCAGCCAAACATCAGTGAGAGATAGCACATTAGGGAAGTGCTATTTGAAGACAGGTGTATGCCCCGCTATAATTTGTGATGTTATTTGGTGGTTTGTCCACACAACAACAGGTGGTGCCTAATGTTAAAAGCCCAAAATCAGTTACTATGGAAACCAGATGCAAATTTAGATCAGTGAGTCCACTCTGCTGCATACAGAAAAAATGTGTTATAATAGAAATGAAAAAAACTGAAATATGATTCACATCCATGTCTTCTGAGTCTTAAAATATCTGCCAAATACTGTCAAATGTTGAGTAAGTTACAACTTCTCAGCCTTAGCTTCCTACAAAATCTCTAAAAATGATGGAACTAGAGAACATTTCTAAGATTCGGGTATTTCTGCATTTTTCTAAATTCACTTTTCTAACTATATGGCTACAATAATATCAGATCTATTGTTTAGAATGCATAAAATTCCATGAATGTACAGATAATGAAAAATAATATTTGAAATACTAAGTGCTTATTATAGACACTTTAAAAAATATAGAAAAGTGAAAGAAAAAATTCAAGTCACTCATAGTACCAAGACTCAGAGAAAACAGCTACTAACATCTTGGTGTTTTTCCTTCCAGTCTTCTTTTTATATAATTATTTAATGTACTTGAGATCATATTGTATGTACATGTACTATAAGTACATGCTATATATTCTGTTATTTTTTTCATTACACATAACATCATAAACCAATACATTAAAACTACTTAATGGGCATCATTTTAATGACGTATAATATATGACCATATAACTTCCCTTAAGGTACTTAAGTTTTCTTGTTTTGTTTTTGTTTTTTTTTGACAAATCAGGTGTTTGATTTTTTTAAGTATAAATAACACTGCAAGGGTTGTATGTGTGCATACACTTCAATCACATTTCAGATATATCCTATAAGCAGAATAACTAGGTAAAGAGTAGAAATTTTACATTAATGTACACTACTTTTAAGATTTTATATACATATGTCTATACATAGAGATTGGATATATATATATATATTTAGAGAGAGAGAGACTTTTTCAGTTACAGTGACAGAAAACTAATTAAAACTGACTTTAAGGGAGGATTCAAACAATGTGAGTAATAATAATAATAACTAACATTTATTGAGTACTGCCCATATGTCAGGCACTGTTTAAGTACCTTACATTACAAATTCATTTTAATTCTTACAGCATTCAATAAGGGAAGTCCTATTATGATTCCTGCCTTACAGCTCCCTCTGTCTCCTGTCTCTGCCTTCCTCTGTGTGGCTTCATTCCCAAGCAGGTGTTCTCTCTCTGTCTCTCTAGCTGCTTCAAGTTCACATTTTCCCAGATAGAGTCCCGAGGATGAAGCTTGTCTCCTTTCTGGCTGCTTAGGCAAAAGTTCTGGAATTAACTCTGTTTGGACCTGCCTCCTGGCATGGCCTTGGCCCCATTCTCATCCTTGATCCAATCACTAGGAGAATGTAGGGCCCTGACTGGCCAGATTTAGGCTAAAGTCCCACCCAGCCCTGAAGCTGAGAATGGAGTTTACTCCACCAGAGTGTATGGTCTCAGAATGGGGATGGAATAATTCCCCACCCCCCAACACCCCCCCCCCCAGACAAACTGGGCATTGTTATCAGAAGCAGAGTGAATGGAAAACAGATGGTTAATTCCACCACAGCAGCAAATTGACTACAGTGAGGACTCAGAAATTTTGGTTGCATTTAGAGAAGGGAACAGTAGCAATACACTGAGAAAAAAACCGATCTTCCTGGTTCCAGTTTCTGAGGAGTAGTGATTATTTATTTATTTACTTACTTACTTATTATGGTTCACATTTATAGTATAGAGGACTAGTTTTAGTCTAAAAGAACTGTTCAGATGCCAGACACACCTAGGATAAATGTGTTCACTCTACATGTAAAAGTCAAATATAAATATATAGATAATAGAGATCTCTATAACTACCTACCTATCTATCTATGAAATTTTTAAAACTCTAGTAAATCTACTCCTTTCAGCTTAAGGCACACATCACTATTTTGCTAAACCTGTGTGGTATGTTCAAGAGACCGTCTAAACAAAGGGCATTTTTCCCAAGTATAAGACAAAATATAAGGTTTTTTTGTTGCTTTGCCACAGATCGGGGTGTATAATATAGACTGTAACTATTCTAAAATTAGAATAATCAGCCACAATTTTAGTGACTGCGATACCACATCACATTTACCAAATATGTCTGATTACTAATCTTAGCATTCTTTGCTATGTAATAGAGGTAATGTAGACTAGGAGAGAAAAAAATGTCTGAGCTGTACATGGATTGCCATGGAAACAGCAGCTGACCAATCAACGGTGAGTACTTAGAACATATGCCTCCTCTATTTGACGGTCTTGATGAACTGATGTTCTCATATTGAATACTTTTGGCTCTTGTGCCACTTGTAGTGATAGTTTTTTGACATCTAAATATGTGACACACATCTGTTATGAAAAAATCAGATGTATAAATTCTGAGTTTTAAAAATTTCAACCTCTGTGTACAAACACCCACACAGGCAGTTATTTCTCCCTCCAAAATGTTCCCTAAATTTCTCATACATTCTCCTCTCCCAATCATTTCACTCAACATTTCTTCACACCATCTAATTATCTTCCCTCCCCTTTACTATCCTAAACCACCACAGTCTAGTTGGCATAGAGCAGTTTCTACAATATCAGGAAATATCTAAACATTAGACAATTTAAAACTCTTTTCAATTTTAGGTTTAATAAGGTGACCAAATGAAAAATATATTCAGAAGAATGACAAAAGGGTCAACCACCAAAACCATGAAAAGGCCAATTTTGTATTTCCCTAATGAATTCAGGAAATAAAAGTAGATGTGTTTCTCGGGAAAGCTTGTGAAAAATGAATGAAAAATAAAAAGAGCTTTTGGGGGCATAGTCTAATTTATAAAAATGAGTAAATTACATTTTTCAACAATCTGCCAGTTATGAAACTAGTCCCATTGATTAGAAAAAGTGTTTGTAGATTTCCTCAGGTGGTGAACCCTTGCTCTGCAGAAAAGTTCAGGCTCTCTGGGACTTAATGAATTTCTCATGGTGTGACATGTTCTTTATAATGGCTTCAGTGAGCAGGAAGGGGTATATGCTATGATGATAAAGACAAAATCAGGCCCTCTGGTCTTTGCTATTGTTGTTGCATTAGAGATTTAAGGGACAGACTTCCACTGAGCAGATTGAACAATAAATAATTGTTGCTGACATTTAAACCTATCTCCAGATCACACGGTAAATCTGTGGGGATGATTGAGCACAAGTCTTAGAACCACTTAATGTCCAGCTGATTCACTGGTAAAACAATGGCTGATTTGATAATATAGGAATGCTCTTATTGTTTGGGCTCACTAAAGAATAAAGCTTTCTGAAAAACAATTATTTTCTGTACATAAACCAAGGCTTTAAACATTTCTAATACTTTTTCGGCTTTGTTCAGGAATTGTTCTAGGAGCTTGAGATATGTCAGCGAATAAACGGAGATTTCCTGACCTCATGGAGTATACCTTCTTTCAGAGGAAGAAAACAATAATAAACAAATTAAGCAAATTAATTGTGTAATATGTTAGAAAGTGAATGTTCCTGTTAAGGTGGCCAGTAGCCTCATAATTACTAAAACTTTACCTTTCCTGATTTCCTCAGAACATTTGGCATTGTTGAACCCATTCTCCTTATTCTTTCATCTTGCATCCCGTAGATGGACGTACGTTTTTTGAGCCTACTTAACACTAGGCGTTGTACTGGCTGCTGGGGATCTAACAGCACGTGGCCTATCTTCCCTGTCCCCTTCTCTTCTAGCAGTTCTCTCTCTTTTTTTAAGCCACTGATCACTTTAGCAGGCCATTTCTGTCTGCTCCATAAATATTAGGGCTCTACTTCTACAGGGGCTTATCCACACTCCTCTTCTTCATCCACATGCCTTTTTGGTGATCTCACTGACTCTGAGCCTTCAACTATTATTAATATGTGAATGGCCCTATCTCTACATCTCATCACTACAGAATGCAAAAGAAGAAGACATAAGAAGGACATAGTCTCTACCCTCATGGAGATTATAACCCAGTGGAGAAGAGAGACAAAAAGCAAGTAAGGAAGCAAATGAGTAAAAATAACTCACAGTTGTGACAATTTTCATGAATGAAACAAACAAGGAGATGAGAATAAGCATATAGGAGACCTACTACTAGGTCAGGATGGCCACTCTCCGAGGACGTGACAACTGACAAAAAACAGTGATGAAAAGAACTAAGCCTTGCGGGAATCTTCAGAGGAAGACCATGCCAGGTGAAGAGAATAGCTAAGGTCCTGAGGTGGGGAAATCTTGCTAACCTTTGTGACTGGATGAAAATGAATACAGGAGAGAGCATTGTGAGATTGAAAGAAACACAGTGACTAGATGATGCAGGACCTTAAAGTCCTGAATAATATAATTAATATAATCTGACTTATTTTTGCCATTACTTTTGCTACTAAGTAGGTGTAGAAGCAAGAAGAAAGCTCTCACCAAAGACACCACCAACCTAAACTCTGTCCCACCTGACAGTTATTAACTGAAACTCCTTCAATAGGAAACATTTTCTCCATAAATGGCATTAAAATCATTGCAAAAAATGAAAATACTCAAGGAAGGAGGAAAAATAACCTCCCAAATTCCTGGGAGCATATTAGGTTACCCCTAAATTTTTCCTGTATTATTTTCACATAAAATGCAATGCGAATATTTTATTCTAAAAATTATGTAGAATAAAGTGAGATTCAAAAAGAAATTGAGCACATTAGGTGTGTCTTGTACCTAAGAAATGAACATATTTGTGCTTTTAGTGACTGCTATGTATATCGCCTGGTATAGAATTGATTGATTGCTATACAGTTGACTGAAAGTGAATTTTCTTATTGGATCCCATTTTGCACTGGTTTCTGTTTTTAAATAAAAAATTGTTCTAATGGTTTATCAGACCAAGTATTGGAATAGTAACACAGGCTTGGTCACTTGGAATCTAATTATCCTAAAGCCATTAGCATTACTAAAGGAGAGATTAGAAATGGGTGATTACTTGGTTACATTGTGGGTAATTAAAACATCTGGATAACCATGGATATTCCCCCATTTAATTAGGAATGTTTAGCATTGTGTTAGATTAATAACCTCAGAATCTTCTTGAAAAAAACATTTGGGGTTGAGATTTTCCTAATACTATATGCTACTCACAAACAAAACAAAACAAAACAAAAACAAAAAACCCACCAGAATTGTTTGTCACTTATTCATTCATTCATTCATTCATTCAATAAATAAATACTTGTAGGGATCGAGAATGTTAGCCCTAGGCTTGCAATAGTGAACAAACAGCAAAAAACTCAAGCTGTCATGGAACTTACATTTTAGTGGGGAGATTATAAACATAACAACTAAAAATATATAGTATCAGACAATGATAAGTACTATGAAAAAAAAAAGCAGGCAAGGGAAATGGAAGGTTGGAGGTTGCAATCTGAAAGATGTCAGGGAAAACTTAAGAATGTAGCATGGGAGACAAAAGCCAAAGGAGGTAAAGAAGTAAACCATGTTGATATCCAGAGAGAAGACTAGTCTAGGCAGAGGAACAGTACAAATGCCCTAATGTGGGATGTAGCCAGAATGTTCAAGGATTAGTCAAGTGAAACAATGGGGAAAACGGAAAGAAGGCCAGAAAGGAACCAAAGAGGTACCAAAAGGTCTTAACTATTATAAAGACAGTTTCCTTTATTTGAAGTGAGATAAGAAGCAATTGGTGGATTAGGGACAGAATGACATGATTTGACATAATGTAAATGATTCCTTGGCTGTTGTGTTGAGAATAGATCGTACGTGCTAAAGAGCTGAAGCAGGAAGCTCAGAGTTAAGAGAGACTATTGCAGTAATACAAATGAAATCAATGGGGTATAAATCAGAGTGGGAAGTGGTGATAAATGGTCAGATTCTGAATATATTTCAAAGGTAGAGCCAAGAGGATTTGCTGTGGATAAGTTGTGGAGTGAAAAGGAATCATGATGACTCCAAGGATTTGAGTCTGAGTGGGTGGAAGGATAGTGTTGTCATTTAGAGGGAGGATTCTGTGGTCACTTAGGTTTGGGGAAAATGACCAGGATTTGAGATTTGGACATGTTTAGTTTGAAACGCCTTGTAGACATACAAATGGACATATTGAGTAGGCAATTAGATATATGAGTCTGGGATTCAGAGAGGTCCAGGCTGGAGAGAGAGCTCCGGAAATATCAGTACATATGTGGTATTTAAAGCCAGGAGACTAGGGGCACCTGGGTGGCTCCGTCAGTTAAGCATCTGCCTTCAGCTCAGGTCATGATCCCAGGGTTCTGGGATCGAGTCCTGCATTGGACTCCCCGCTCAGCGGGGAGTCTGCTTCTCCCTTTCTCTCTGCCCTTCCCTCTGCTCGTGCTCTCTCTCCTACTCTCTTTCAAATAAATAAATCTTAAAATAAATAAATAAATAAAGCCAGGAGACTAGATGAAATTACCAACTGGAGAATCAGTATAGATAGAAAAGTGAAGAGGTCCAAACCTGATCCTGGAGCACTCAAAGTTTGTTTGGTGATGTGTGATGTAACCAGCAAAGGAAGTAGAGAATATGTGGCCAGTAAGATTAGAAGAAAGCCAGGAAAATGTGATGTTCTGATAACCAGATTAAAAAAGAATGTTTCAAGGAGGAGATCAAATAACATAGAAATCACTAACAGCCTTGATAAGAGTGACTTCTGTGCAAAGGTGGAGCAGAATCTGCCTGGGATGAGTTTTAAGGGAAGATAGCCAGAAAGGGAAGTGGGGCCTAGAGACATGTTTTTGTTTTATTGTGTTTTTTTTTTTTTGAAGATTTTATTTATTTATTTGTTTGTTTGACAGAGAGAGAGAGAGCGAGAGAGAGAGAGCATGAGCAGGGGGAGGGGCAGAGGGAAAGGGAGAAGCAGGCTCTCGGCTGAGCAGGGAGCCCGATGCAGGGCTCCATCCCAGGACCCTAGGATCATGACCTGAGCAAAAGGCAGACGCTTAACTGACTGAGCCACCCAAGTCCCTGTTTTATTGTTTTTAAGATGAGAGGGACAACATCATTTCTATAAGCTGGTAGGAAGAACCTAATAGCAAAGGAAAATTTGATCCTCCAGTAGAGAAAGAAGTAATACAGGTTATCGTAGTTAATGTACAAATGGCAGGTTAACTAACCTTAGGAACGTGGACCACAGTAACAAAAAGAACAGCAGAGTGTATGGGCACAGGATTCAGTCATCGGTTAAACTTGGTACTGGAAGCTTGTGGAAGTTCTCTTCTGATTACTTCTGTTGTTTTCAGTGAGCAGGGAAGCAAAGTCATGAGATGAGACTGAGGATGGGGGAGAAGGTGGTCAAGGTTTTAGGAAAAGGTATGAAATAACCATCTTGGAGAGTGAAAGAGTGAACAGAGCAGGGGCAGCTTAACTGACCTGTTTGAGAACAGTGATGAAGCATTGTGTGTGTTTTTCTCCAATCAGATTCAGCTGCAAGAGTGCGGGTACAGACGAGATGGAGCATTGGAATTGAGGAGCATACAATTGTGTTAAGTTGCTGTTATGACAAAGAAAGAAGGGGGCAAATGAGTTGAGGATACATGCAAGTGTATGTACTCTAACGATGGAGTGTGGACTCTCAGCGGTGTAAGGAGCCCAGTATGGGCTCCAGAGGGATTAAAGGCAGTGAGAAGGTGACAGGATCTTGTGATGGCCAAGTGTCGTAGCCAGGGCTCTGGAGGCAATAAGCTGCAAAGGTAAGTGATGGTGATGGGGTCTGAAAGTGAAATGAGAGGGTGTCAATCAAGGAACCAGACAAGGGGACTGGGATTGTCCATGTGGACATTTAAATTGTGATGAATTATGACAGGAATGGTGTGGAGGACAATGACAGTAATCCAAGTATTAAAATCTCCAAAGAACTTGTTTTGGAGGTTAAAGTGGGCGGAAGAGAATGAAAACTGCCATTCTCTTTTGTTTTTCTTGTAAGTCTACATCTGTCTTGAAACTTTTGAGGCACACTAAAATAGGCTTTATTTCCTCTCCTTATCCAGATCCCTCTCCTTTTCCTACTCTGCTTCTCCAGGGACGAGATATTCCTCTTTCTGACTCTTAGTTTCTCCACCTCTTGCTTAAACAAACAAACAAAAACTTTCCCTTTTGGCACCACCTTCCCTAACATTCTAACGCTCTCCTTTGCCTCTCCTTCTCTATCACTCTTCTACCCAAATCTCAAGACTCATTAATGGGAGAGTAAAGTTGGGGAAGATCAAGACCAGAAAGAAGGCTAGGGCCGGAGTAAGGAAAATGGGGCTGACCTACCTAACTTGTATCATCTCCTAAAATCTATTCTACTCAACTACCCACTAAGCTCTTTCAGACATGGTCATGGTGTATTTACATCTTGCACACAGTGTAAAGTTACATGCATGAGGCTCAAAGCATTACCTGAATAGATACAAAATGCTCTATGGTGTGCACAAATGGGTGGAGTAAATTTGATTACGCATTCTGAAAATGAACTCAGGGCTTCTACAATGGATGCCTCTCTACAGAATAACTGCAATAATGATGATTACTATGGCGTCTACTGCAGTAACAACAAATGAAAAATCAGTTCCTTTCACGACTGAATTGAGCCCTTAGACTTTTGACTATAGCACAACACTGCTTAATAATCAGTAAAACCTATTATTATCTACCTTACCTATGGTTTGCATAGCACAGAGCTTCAGAGCTTGCCAGTTAGCATTTTAAAATATTTGGGGTATAGACAGTGACCCTAATTGCAAAGATTATTTTCTGAGAAGACATAAGAGGTGATCAAATGACAACTAATAAATCTGCTTCTGTAAATGCTGGGTATGGTGGGTTACAGACCTTTGTACTTGAAACAAAATGGGAAAAATGAGATATTTTTTAAATGTAATCTACTCTATTTCATGATTATAGCTAAACATTACATTCGACTTCTCCTCAGTCCCAAGACTTTAACTCAATTCAGTTATTTTGACATTTTTGGTATTAACATGAAGACAAATTCAAGACTGAATAATGAGCTGATCTCTCACACAGCACTGAAAGTTTTGGTTATTTTTTAAATCCTTTCTCAGTAGCCAGATATCTTCATTCCCATTGGCAAACTTCCTGAACAATTCCTCCTGACATTAATGTAATTGCCTCTTTGTCATATACAAAAAGCTTTATGGCAACACCATTAGTTTGATCTTTAAATGGCAGACTCTCTCATCAGGCTCAATACTGAACCAGAATTAGATTTGATCAATACTTATGGAGCAGATCTGAATGACTGAATATTGATAGTGTTGTTTTAGTAACCTTATAGTACTCGTCTTGGTGCATACAGATTTGGTGCCCCAGGACTTCTTTCCCAAGAGGCTGGAAAGTAAGTTTCTTTAAACACATTTTATGAAAGACATGTGCTGATGTACATTGATAATATTCAGTTCAAATGTGGAAGCCCTGCATCTTTTATGGGCTTATCCTTGCTGTTGAAGGTGTGATCTATAGACTACCAGATCACCTGGTCTCCAGTTAAAGATGTCATACTTAATGAGTCAGGCCTGAAAGAGAACCTGGATTTGAACAAGTTCTCCAGGTGATTCATATAAACATTAGCATTTGAGAAGCTTTGATCTATGTGATTTCCTGTGTAGATGTGAAAGAATGAAAGAGGAACACAGGGAAATCATGCAACAAACATTCATAACATTCCTTCATTTACTCAACATGTATTTTTTGAATACTTTGTTTGGGCCATTCTCTGTGCTGGGAGCTAGGGTCACAGCTATGAATAATTTAGACCTTACCACTATATGCATGGGGTCTCCAGTTGCCTAGATACTTTGCAATGGGCCCAGCACGGTACCAGGTAATATAGGACTTTGAAAGGAGTATAATTCATTTTGCTGAATTTATAAGCAATCAGTACATGTGCAAGTGCTCTAGGAGCTACAAGGACTTATAAAGGTGTAGGCCCTACCCTCAATGAGTTTACATAGAGTGGCAAGACACATTCTTAACTCTTATAACCCAATTAAGCCAACAAGATTTACATATGTAAAACAATTTGGGGCTTATCTATATCCTTGCTGCTGAAGGTGTAATCTATAGACTACCTGGGCATCACCTGGCCTCCAGTTAGAGATGCCAGACTTATGAACCACAAGTAAAATAAATTGCATAATGTGAATTACAAGTGGTATTGTGATTCACAGAGAGGAAGTGCAGTGTTTGAAGAACTGTTTGGATTAGGTTTAGGATGAGACCTGTGATGGCTGTTGAAAATACAAGGGATTCTTTTTCATTGTGGACTTCAGAAAGGAAGCATTTTCAAATGGATAGTTCAGAAAATAAAAGGGAAAAATAAGGCTAGATTTGGAAATTTGGGGGCCATCGAGTTTCTTTATAAGAACATATCCCATTAAATCTATTAGAGAGTAAACTGAGATACCTGCACCTCAATTATGGTTTAAAAGATCAATATAAAGGGATATAAAAGGGCCAGTATCCCACTCTTTTGTAGGAGCCCTGAACATGTCTGACCCACGTCTTCAGATGTAGGAGGGGCCGGTACAGTGGGATGATGAAGGTTTAGAAGTCAGAAGACCTGAGGTTTTTGCTTCCCGGTACCTCACCCAAGTTATAATGTGGTAAGGGACATCACAGTCCTCACTTCTTTATTGGTAAGAGAACAAATTATTTTGTTTCTGCCTCTGTCTCAGCAAGCATGTGATGATCCCAGGCAGTGTCTCTTACCCTCCGTGACATCCCATAGGAATTTCACACATCCAGCATGTCTGCCTCTTACGGAAGTTGGAAACTGAGACAATGTGTCTCTCTGGTGTAGTTGCTTATAAAGTCTTGCAAAATACCTACAACAACCAGGGGTCCTAACTTTCTAGAATAATTCTGTTTTCAAATATTCCATAACAAAGTCTTTCTAAGTGCGTTTTTTGCTCAGTGTAATGAGGGGTGGGGGTGGGAACTGAGTTTTGAAACTATATGGATGAGTTCAGATCATCAGACAATTCACCTATCCTGAGACTTAACTTCCGGGTCAGTAACATGAAGATAATACTCTACAGGACTTGCCAAGATTATGTGATGTATGTAAAGCCTGGCACAGTATGACAAGAGAAGCAAGCCCAAATAAAATGTAGATTATTAGCCATATATAGCTGGGTGGATTATATAGCTATATGTAACTACATATAATACATGGTTCATATGTATTTTTCCCCTTAATCACTTTAGGTTACAATTTTCCATGCAGTTGTGCTCATCGCCCATATACTTCCACTGAAGTGGAGGTGTGATAAGTCTATTTACTTTTCAACACCCTTTCCTTCACCCCTTTTCATTCTGTACAATCAGATCTCTCATGGAAATCAAGTCTGTCATGGAAAGGTCACACATGCCATGAATGAAAGTAAAGAAGCCTATGTAGCAATACCTTTTCCCCTCCCCCTACCCATTATCAACTGTGCCCCAAAGAAAGAAACTAAAGTCTAAGCATAATTAAATAAGGTTGATCCTTTTTCTATATCTCTTTTTTATGGGATGTGAGAATTAAATTATATTTATGGCCGGTGCTCTATGAATTAAACAGGTGGATGACTAAAAAATAATACCATCTTCATTTGCTAATTCATAGAGCAAATTTGGTTTCCTACTGGGTGTCAGTCACTATAATATGCACAAGCTCACATTACAGTGGGAGAGACTAACAATTATAATATAATGTGATAATACCTATAAGAGAAATATGTAATTAAGCAAATCCTAGCTGCTATAACCAAAAAGAAGTGCATAATGGTTCAGATATGAGAAATAGCTGTCATTCATATAAAATCTGAAATGGGTGACTGAATAATGGGTGAATTCTCCAAGACATGGTTTAGGGGCCCAGGGTCCTTCCTTCTCCTAGGTGACACCATGTCTTAGGCCCATGGGGGAAGTAGATGGTGGGAAGGGGCACACACATTACTTCTGCTCACATTCCATTGGCCATAACTCAAGACTTTGGAGCTCTTTCCAGAAGTGTGGGTGGAGGTGGGGTGGGGTGGGAAGTGTTTTAAGGTTCATTTCATTCAAAATAGATATATTACGTACTTAGGTCCTGCTAGTCACAATATTAGACATTAATCAGAATCAGCTGCTGCCTTCAGGGAATCTCTAGTCTAGGATCTTGGACCAGCAACCTCAGCATCACCTGGAAGGTCACTGGAGACCCAGACCTAGGGAATGAGAATCTGGATGATTCACATGTACCTGAAAGGTTGAGAAGCACTGGTCTAGGCCATTCCACAGGTACTCCTCTCAGAGAACGTTGTTCGTTGCTGAGGCCCAGCAACTTGAAAAAGCTTTACATTACACAAGGAGGAAAGTGTGATTGTGGGCCTGGGTAAGGGCTGCTGGAGAGAAAGGAACTGATTGGAAGCCCAGAGTCGGTTGCAGAGGAGAGGCTTTCTGGACAGGGCCTCAGTATCTAGGAACTTCTGCCTGACAGACTCATGAGTGTCCTCACAAAGATTTATGTTAGACATGTCCACACTCTCTCACACATATTGCTTGTATATCCCCAAACATAATATTGTATAGAGCTAAATCTTTGCTCCCTGGAATTTATAAGCACTAATGAAACTGATTAGTTAAACACATTGTTTTCGGTATATACTGCCTGTTTTCGGTATGTCCTGCCCTGCAAATTTTATACTTGACTCTAAAATCCGAAACCACAAATGCTGAACCAAAGCTCCTATTTTCTAGGATATGCCTGTGCAGAGAATTTCTGTATCTGCTGTGACACAAACACAGTTATGAAAGCATTTAAAATATGACAAATTTGGACTGAAATCTATGTCAGCCCCCTAGGTTAGGACTTAGGACTTCATTCGCCTTTGTGTGTTCTTGTTGTAACCACATCACCATTAGTCATTTTTCCCCAGCCTCTCTCTCTCTTTTGCTCTTTTCTCCCCTTGCCTCTTCCTCCCTTCGGGAACACGCTCTCGCTGTTCTGACAACTGGAATATATGTGGCACGGTAAACAGAAAAATGATTGAAAGACAAATCTAAGCTGACGGTATAACCTGGTGTGAAAGGAGACGGTTTAGAATTTATAATTAGAAGCCTATTTTAGCTTCCTTCATAGGACTGTTGAAATTCCTTTCAGGGGTGTCTTGACTGCCTTGAAAATGAATGTCATTGAGGACATTTTTTTTGCCCCCTCTTGTTTCCTTGGCAACAGGTTGATGATGCAGCAGCTGAAATCCACTGTCTCCCTGGAGATACTGGTGTGGGCAGGCCGCAAACCACTGGTAATGCCTGCCATGTGTCCTGAACTTGACCAAATCTTTTTATCCTAGTCCTACTATATGCCTTATACAAAGAGATCTACCTAATAGAAGAATGGCTTTACTGTATAATTTTTGGTATGACTATCAGTGAAAGGAGTATTCATCTGCTTTTTAAAATCACTTACCTTTCACATAAAACTTAATAATGAGTCTTGAAATGTAGAAGTCTCAGGTAATTGTATACATCAATTCAGTGTCAGAGTAATATATTAAAAAAAAAAAAAAACTTGTTCTGTGTTAATATAAAGTCTGAGAGAAGGGGGCAAGGGATCAACGGTCAGGACCCTTTCCTCTAGATTTATGTCAAGCGTATGGTCCTTGTTGGGTAGCCACAACCAACAACCACTCTCCACCCCTTGAATGTTCTGAAACAAATCATGCCTATGATCTGTAGAGAAAGCATTGAAGAACTATAAATGGATAACGTCTGTCCGTGTTCTCCTCTGGAAGATAAGGGAAAGGGAGCAACTAGAGAAGAAAGTTCAGCTGGGATGGGAGCACCACTCAGGGAAAACATATAAGATGGCTCAAGGGACAGACAGACACAGCTGTAGACAAGGCATCTGGTCCGTAGATGGACTTACTGCCAAATTTAGGATGGCCCAGACACTCAGGGATGGATGAATGAAGAAGGCTTTATGGAAACATAAACAGAGGGAAACCCAGGTAATAAAACCATAAGGTTGGTGCAACAGGTGAGCAGAGAAGATGGAATTAGACAAGGGAAAATTACGGCTGAATTCAATCAAAGAGTAGCATTTAGAATGGATTGATTTCTTCTTGAAGTAATTGAATCCAACCAACTGCTGAATTTATGCTGAGAATAGATCCAGAGAAAAAGAGAACAAAAAAGAGACTATGTTTTACCTGAAGAGGATGCAGAGGAAAAGAGAAAACATGGGGAGGTGAGGGCTGGATGGTGGCTGAGAGACAGGTGGGTGTGGTTATGTAAAGGAGAAGCAGGAAAAGGAAAAATAAAGTCCATGGACTCCAATACCCGTCACGAGCTGCCGAAGGAAGGAGACTGCCTGCTATGGGCAGCTCAACTGAAGACAAATACACTGAGCATACAACATATTCAGTAAACATGTAAACTAAGTGGGTAATAGATATTATAAAGCTAGGAAGGATTCTAAGAATTTACAAATTTTTCATTGCCCACATGTGACTTGTAAATATTCCGGTGATGAGTTCCTTCTGAAGTCTGGAAAGATTTGCAGGTAACTTGCTTTTTTGTCCTCTCAGTTCCAGTAGTCGATTCAGGGACTAAGGAAATATCTTGGGAGATGAAATTTTTATACAGTAATTTTTTTAACATTTTATTTATTTGTCAGAGAGTGAGAGAGCAGGAGAGAGTGAGCATGAGCAGGGGGAGGAGCAGAGGGAGAGGGAGAGGGAGAAGCAGACTCCCCGCTGAGCAGGGAGCCTGATGCAGGGCTGGATCCCAGGACCCCGGGATCATGACCTGAGCCAAAGGCAGACGCTTAAGCAACTGAGCCACCCAGGCGCCCCCAGTATTTTTTTTTTTTTAAAGAACATGTTCACTGATCTAACCTTTTGCTCCCTCCAGTGACATGAGCAGCAGAGCCCCAATGAATCAACACCATAGTTTTCTTTCATGTTCAGACAGAACGAATAGTGTAAGAATATGAAGAATAAAAAGAGCAATCAGAATTCTTACTGATGCACTAGCAGTTCATTGCACTGGATTTGGAGTCAGGTAGCCTGCGTTGGAATCACTAATCTAGTTTTTAACTGCTGGGTGATGTTGAAGGAGGTAATTAATTTATCCGGGCATCCGCATTTTAATCTGTAAAATGGTGAAAATAATAATAATATCTACATAATAAAGCTATTCTTGGATTAAATCATGAAATGCAAGTAAAGCTTTTAACTCAATTCTTGGCACATAAAAAAAAACCTTAGCTACGATATTTTGTGATGATCAACATACTTGACTAATCAAACTAATTGTGAAACCTAAATTCATTATGAAGTTAACATCTGAATTGGGCAGCTATGATGAACAAAATGGAGTAAATGTCTTATTTCCAATTCTTTATCTGATAGTACCTCTGATTCTACCTTATATGTATAACTGGGTTTGCTAATGCTTCCAAAATCAGTCAATGTATTAATATTAAAATGTTAGGCAATGATCGACAAATTAATTTTCTTCCATCTTCCTTTGGTTATTTCCCTTTTAAAATCATATTTGAATTTAGTTAATTCAGTGAATTTAACTTATGATAGATTTAGAGAAGCTCTATCTTTTTAATCAAATGATGATTCATTATAGATTTACTGACAATTTTCAAATCATCATTTTAAAATGCTGCCTCTGATATTCTTTTTCTATTTTCTTCTCTCTCTCTCTCTGTAACGTATATACATGGGGGGGGTGGCGTGAAAAGGGAAGAGAATTAAATTCATCCTGGCCAAGTATCTTCTACTGCAGAGCAGAGGTCAGATACTTGCTGGGGTAGGGGTAAATGTTCTAGTTCATGCAGGCACCACCAGCAGCAGGAGGACATGAGGATAAAGCAGGATGTTTGAACCAGGAGAGCAAGGCAGAGGCCGTGGGATAGTGAACAGACCAAAAAAGCAGTGATGATTCTGCAAGAGGATAGAAATGGACACAACCAACAGTTGGATGATAAGGAAGACTGGACTCTCCCTACCAGAAAGGAAAGCCAGAGCACAAAGATAGCTCGTGAGTCAAGGGGACCAAAACCCAGAAATCTAGGCGGACAAGCATCCCACAAGAAGAGTGGGCTCAGAAGTGGGTCAGGAAGCCAAGTAGACAAGAAGCGACAATCAAGAATAGGTCCAGGAACCAGGGAACAATTTGTCTCTTAGTTCTGCAGAGGGCACCGTCCCACCCAGCAATTTCTTAGAATTTTTGGTTGGGACAGAAATCTACAGTATGGACAGTCCAGAACTGGAAAGTTCTAGCAGAGAGGTCAGTCATCTGAATGGAAGAAGGAAAAAAGAGGTAACAGCTCAAGACAGATGCTGACCCAAAACTTGTTTGATGAGCTAAATTCAGATAAATCACCAAAATCAAATGGCATCCACCCAGTAACTTTTAAGAAATCTAAGGCTACGGCTTTGGAATGCATATCTAAAATGGACAGCCTGTCGTTGGAAATCGTTGCTGTGAGGGGAATTTTTATTCTTTTTATTTATTTATTTTTTTCTCCAGGATTCTTTCTACCTCAGGGCCAAATACCTTAAAGGTCTACTCGATTTTTTCAAACTTGTATTTTTTCAATCCAAAGGACAGTCCCCGGGGGAAGAGATGTGTGTTATCCAGAATTGCAGGGAGCCGATGTGGGCCATGTTCAGGTGGCTCTGAGGAGAGTAACCTGACTTAAGCCTGCAGTGGGGCATGGGGCCACAGCGAACAGGAACCGAGGGAAACCAGGGTAATAAGGGGAAATTACAGGAGTGAATCAAGGACTATAGGAGGCACATGTTATAAAGCCTGCTAAACAAATGACTAGTGGACCTTCCCCCAAGGTTTACTATTAGTACACAGACTCTGTTTTCCTCCATTGACTTTGCACTTCAAATAGCTAGGTGCGCATGTCCTGTGTGGGAGGGACTCCGTGAAGAAAGCTGAAGGAAAGTAAAGGGTAGGGCGTGGTCCCAAAGGCAAACCCCTGAGCCCTCGATTAATGTGAAATAATGCAACAAAAAAGCTGGAAAGTGTTTGGTTTGCAGGTACCTAGAATAATTACATGTGAAATTTTTTTTGTTATGTTTTTATATATGTCAATTCCTTATGTAATTCTTTTAGTGCACTGCAGTCCTCAGGGGCACTAACTTTGACTTTAAACCCATTCAGCAAAATCTGTGTGTTTTGGCATTTTTCCATTATGTTCAAGCTGAAAAAATCAAGCTCTATATTTTTTTTCTAAACCTTGATAGAACCAGAAAGAACGGAAGTCATTTTCTGACTTTTAAGAGGGAAGGACTTGCTCCTTTAGGGCAAACTGGTCCCTTGACCTACAAAAAGCACCTAAACAACTACAGTTACAAAAATGCAAAGCAAGAATCTATGCATTATTCTTCAACATAATACCGAAGCTGTGAAGGAAGCAGATCTTCTCAGTGAGAAACCAAGGGTTCGATTTGGTGATGTGAATTATGATTCGAGTTTGAGCCAGAGAAATACTGCTTCAGATGAGGCTGCTTTGGGGACAAGCTGGGATGGGGGTAAGGAGGATATTTATTTTCTCTACAAGAATGTAGACTGCCCCATGCCTATACATCCTTGCTTATATTTCTGGTGAACGTGAGTATATCTAAATGTGTGTGAGTGTGTGTTGAGCTCAGTCCTAAAACCTAAGAACTGCAGGTTGGAATTTGACTTTCACAGTAAAAACCATTTCAAGGAGATGACTAATGATAGCAAACCAGTGGAAATTCCATGCAGACTATGCTCTTGATGGCTTATATTTTGAATAATTTAAAACTGACAGTTACCAGTAATTCCGTTACTAAGTTTATACTGAAGAGAAATACACAAGACCTTGTACATGAAGTTTCATAGCAACATCATTCATAATAGCCCCAAAGTGGAAACTTTCCAAATATCTATCAGTTGATGGATAAATAAACAAAATTGGTATATCCCTACAGTAGAATATAATTAGGCAACAAAAAAGAATAAAGTTCTCATACATGATACAGTGTGGATGAACCTTGGAAATATTATGCTAAATGAAATAAACCAGTTACATAGGACTGCATATTGTGTGTTTTCATTTATATGAAATGTCCAGAACAGACAAATCTATATAGAGACAGAATAGAGACGGTGGTCGCAGGTTGTGTTGGGGGAGGGGAGCAGGAATGGAAATGACTGACCACTACTGGATATGAGATTTTTTGAGTGGGGAAAGGATGATACAAATGTTCTAGCATTAGATTGTGGTGATGATTGCACAAATCAGAGAACATACTAAAAACTACTGAACCACACACACTGTAAAGTGAACCATAGGGTATATGAATTAAATTTCAAGTTTAAAAATAAAAAATAAACACTGAATGACTCAGAGTTTGGGCAAAGGTCTACCTGTATGATGTACTGGGTAGCAGCAACGTGGGCTCTCATGTCAGACTATCTGGATTCAAACACAGTTCTGCCACATACCAGCTGTGTGATCTTGGGCAAATTACATACCTGCTTTGTACTTCAATTTCCTCATCTATAAAATGGGGGAAATAATTGTACATCTCTCATGAGATTGCTTTGAGGATTAGGTAAATTAATAATATAAGTCCTTAGAACAGTACTTGACACTTAATCAGCATGTATAAACATTTGTTATTATTATCATTAACATCTTTACTGAAGTGTTGCCTTGGTAAGACCTGGGAACAAGGTCATACTCATTTATAGAAAGTGGTTATTCCCATTGGCAGTCATCCCAATAAGTCACTAATCTTAGGATAGGTAATGAGACTTTGGAAAGTAGGACTTCACACCTCACAAAAGTCCAGCTTCTTTTCTCTGAGCCTAGGGCTGTTGGCATCAGATTCTAGGGATTGTAGACTTAGCAGATTCCTGGTGATGGAATTAGGTCAGTCCCCACTTCAGAGAAAGCCTTGGAAAGAGACAGGAAGCCTTATAGCTGGTCAGGCAATGATGTAAGGAAACTGTGAATGTGTACCTGACCTGTGAGCTCTGAGAGCAGGACTTTCAGAAGCAGTTGAAGGTAGCTCTATTGTTTGTGATTCCCTTCTGCCACCCAGAATTCCAGGAAAGTCCTACTAAAAGGCACAGCCTGAATTCAGCTGGACTGTGGGGAGGGAAGAGAAGGGTGCCCTTCATATTCCCAATAGCAGAGGACATTCCCAAACCCATGCTATCCCAAGGCCAGTAGAAGAGTTGCAGAATGCACTGGAGAGCTCAGAAGTCCCAGACTCACAGGGGATCAACAGAGGTGCAGTCAGTGGTTGTTAGATGGGGTAGATATTGGTAAGTCCAGAGCACGAACGATGGGGGAAGAGGCAAAAGCCCAGGATGACAGAGAAGCCCTGGCACTGCCTGGAAGGGCAGATGAGACAGGTGAGGGACCGATGTCCACGGCACTGGCAGGTGTGGCTTAGAACACCTATCATTGGTGTAATCTCACACATACTTTCAGGCTTATGAAGCCTAATATTTATTACATGTGACATAGACAAACTTTCAAAACCCAAGAGTCGAATTAAGGCAAAGTCTTCCACGTCATTTTCCATAAGAAGAAAACTTCTTGGATCTCTCAGTGTTCCATCTTCCCTCAATTTTCTGTATTTGCCTTCATTACTGTTTTGTTTACACTATTTCAGGACTGTTTACTTGCCATTCTCAAACATGGGGTTACGGGCTTCTTGAGGACAACTATGGAATTTTAAATGCTCTTCTCTCTTTCTTTTTCTCCTTTGCTTGTTAATTTCTGGGTCACCTTTGCTTAGCTGAGCTCCTGACTTAACACTAAACACTCAGTGAATGAATGAATCTCGGGGTGAGTATAATTTATGTATGAGAATCTTAGATTACAACCAGCCTTGGGTAGTAAGATGAGATCCAATTACATTTCTTCTGTTCCTTTCCTTTCCATGAAATTCACTGAGCTGTCCAATTTGATGCTCCCATGCAGGTCAGCCCCTCCCTTTTCTGACCCGGTCTCCCATTTTCTGCTCCTCTGTGCCCTCTGAAGCTCCTGTGAAGCCAGCAAGAACATTTTGCTGTGCATGGATCTTTTTAAGATTTTTTAAAATTTATTTATGTATTTGGAAGAGAGGGAGAGATGGCATGCGCGTGGTGGGGAGGGGCAGAGGGAGAGAGAGAGAAACCCAAGCAGACTCCACACTGAGCATGGAGTCCTATGAGGGGCTTGATCTCATGACCCTGAGATCAGACCTGAGCTGAAACCAAGAGTCAGATGCTTAGCTGACTGAGCCACCCAGGGGCCCTGCAGATCTTTCTTTAAAAAACTTCCTCCATGTATATGCTTAACTAATACTGGACTGTTCACCTTTCAGATCGCTCTATCTTGGTCCCATTGGCTGGCTTCATTCTTTTCTACTGTCAAAAGGTTGATGGTTCTAGAATCAGATCATTTGATTTCTTCTCTTTTCATTCTGTATCTGCTCTTCTTGGGTGAAATGGGGCCAGAGAGTAGGGTGAATGCTCAGCAGAGTCAGAAGGCCAGAGTGACTACATAGGGGAGTAGATTGGAGGTGGGTGATAATGCTATACTGTGGAGTCTGAATCCTGTAGGGGTTTGTGTTTGTTTCTTTGAAGGGAGGTTTTAAGCAAAGGGGCCACACAGTAAAAGCTCTAATTCTGAAAAATAATTTGTGGTGTGTTTTAAATGGTCTAGTGCTAACAGAGTTTAAATTAGGGAGATCAGCTGATTCAAGCTGACCATGGGAAATGGCAGTGAGTATAGGGTGAGGGAGATGGATTTAGGGCATTTCCAAAGAATGTATAAGATTTAGTGACTATCAGTTATGGGAGAGAAGAGAAAAGAAGTCAAAAATGACTGTGGTTTCTGGCTTGGCTAACGCACAAATGGTGATGATGTATAACCAGTAGGAGATAGAAAAGGACAAGAATAATTAGCCGCAGTCTGACTTGGTGGTATTATCGAAGGAAGGAATTTCCCTAGGTCTCTCATGGTCAGTGTCTCCTGGGGATGGGTGGCAGCTCATCAATTTAATTGGCACAGATGTAGTAGGTAAGGCCTCAGGTGACAAATGACAAAAATACATCAACTGACAACATCTTCACCAAGGCTTCATAGCTCTTTCCCCTTTAATCAGGATTATCGCAAAAGCCCAGCATAAGAGAACTAACATGAAAGTAAAAACATTTTGGCCCAAGTCCAAGTTATGCCACTTACCAGCTGTGTAATATGGAGTATTCCACTTCTTTGAGCCTTGTTTTTTTTAATCTGTAAAATGAAAAAATAATACTTGCCTCACACGATGGTGATAACAACTAAATAAAAATGTAGAGAAATTAGGTGGTAAAGCAGCAGATGCAATAGCTGGCTTGAACAAATGCAGAGCCAGTCTGAGGAGCCATTTGGGCTCAGGGTTTGTAAAGGCAAGATCCAGGGTTAGAGGGACAGGTCCAACACTCCTAATAACCACATGTCTCTAACTTTGATGCAGCTTGGGAAGACACACACTCAATAATCTAAGAGGCTTCACGAGCGCCATGTTACATTCTCATACTTCATGTACCCATGGTGTGTCTGAGGTGGAAGAGGTCTCAAACATCACATACTTTGTTTTGCAGATGATGAGTCTGAGGCCAGAAAGGTTATAAAATGTGCCTGAGGTCACAGAGACCAGTAAGAACGTGGGTGAGAACCCATGTTTCTCAACTCCTAGCTCAGGACTTACCCACTGTATTATGGGACCTTTCCATTGCTGTTGAAAAAAATACCTCTCATTCTGACAAAAGAATCACCTTTGAGAGCCTATTTTTTTTGTCTTTCTTTTTTTTATATAAGATCATTGGCGTGAGAATGATTTATGGCCTAAAATTAATCTTTGCTGGCCCATCTGCTTTACCAAACTGTACTTCCCTTGGTCTTCCCTTGAAAATTAACATTTTTTTCTCTCTTACCCACCCCCCAAAAATAAATAAAAAAGTAAACCAGTGGACAGAAAACTTCTTTTTTTTCAAGATTTTATTTATTTGAGAGAGAGAGAATGAGAGAGAGCACGAGAGGGAAGAGGGTCAGAGGGAGAAGCAGACTCCCTGCTGAGCAGGGAGCCCGATGCAGGGCTCAATCTTGGGACTCCAGGATCATGACCTGAGCCGAAGGCAGTCGCTTAACCAACTGAGCCACCCAGGCGCCCTGGACAGAAAACCTCTATACATACTTTAGCACTTCTAAGTCCTGAGGGAAAAAACTCACAGCAGTAGACTGACATCAGCAAGGCGGTGTTGTTAGCCAGCACTTTCCACCATCCTGCAGTTATGGGAGAACATGCATTGTGCAGTTTCAAATCCAAAGTCACAGGAAATTTACTTTATCCACTTCTCATGCCACTCCTCCAACCTGTCATAGCAAATGTAGAAATTGCATTTAAAAAAGAAAGAAAGAAAAAAATTGCATTTTGATTATCTGATCTTTGGGGCACCTGGCTGGCTTAGTCAGTAGAGCATGCAACTCTTGACCTCGGGGTTGTAAGTTCGACCCCCACATTGGGTATAGGGATTACTTAAAGATAAAATAAAAATAATTATGTGATCTTTATCATCTCCATTCATATAATTACCACTTCCCAACCCCTTATTAAGGAGACTCTTGACAGACACCACCCTGACACTGGGCTGGGGAAGGAAAGAATGTGGAATGGGAAAGGATTTGTCCTGTGTCCCATGGCACCTGGATGGCTATTAGGTGATTCAGAGAGGAGAACCTTGGGTACCATTCCTGACACTGATTCATTCATGCATGTGCTACTTTGAGAGCTGAAGCCCACTCTACAGGTGTGTTAGGTGGTGAGTCAGGACACTGTCAGCTCTGATTGATCCCATTCACAGTCTAGGAACAGGAACTGTGCTTAATATCCCCTACCGCCATGCCCTGCATAGTCGGTAGTGCACAACACAGTGTTGTGTGTTTAATTTATTGAGCTATAACTCAGATAGCTTATGCACAATACAGTTGTGTTGAATGAATCAATTTATTCAAAAGTCAGTGGTATTCTTTCAGGCAAGAACATTTATTAGGCCCCTCAAAATCCATTTGCTTACTGGTATAAGGAGTTTTATTTCTTTTTCTTGAAGTTCTAATACCAATGAAAACTCAGATGTTCCCAAGACCAGTAATAATAACAATAAAATTTAACAATAACAATAAAATGTAACCTTTAATGAATGCTTATTGTGGGCCCATGCTGTGCTAAGCATTTTGTGTGCCTTTTCTCATTTACTCATTACAACATCCCGTTGAGGGAGGCACTATTATCAACTGTTTTATAGCTGAGGAAGCTGAGGCTCACAGGTCATACAATTTGTCCCAGGTCAAAGAGCTAATAAGGGGGAAAGCAGAATGTGAATGAAGGTTTGTAGACCCCAAAACCTCACTTGCTATGGCATCAAGAACTTCCTAGTTTTCTCAAAATGGTCGTTTACACCTTAGGAAAAAACCAGGGAAAAAAGTAGGTAAGCATTTAAGAAAAAATACTGCCGAGTTGAGGATACTGGTGTTCAGGTTAGACCACAGCAGGCACAATTAAAAAGAAAACACTTGCAGAACTGAAAGAAAGAAGAAAAACTGAAGGCCAAATACTGGTGTTCTTCATGCTTGACTGTGAACCAGTCTTGCCCATTCAGGTTATGTTGACCAGGATACTTACAGATTTCCTCTCACTGCCTTTCCCCTGAGTTTTAGGATGCCTTCCATGACTTTGACATGGCCTTCTCCAAGCATTTCTCTGACTGAGAGCCAGCAAGTAAAATCCTTGCAGTTTCCATTAGAAATAGTGTTGATACAAGCATCATATAATATTGGAAGTCGAAGGTGATAGTTAGAGTTGACAACTGATGGCAAGGTACTTTGAAGATTTTTGAAATGTGCATCTACTTTATGTATCTATATATGTAAGTACCTAATATATTTATTATTTATATATAATTATATGTAATACCTATTTAATATGTATATATTTATCTTACCTGTAATTTCCTATACCCCAATTTGGCCCCTCGACACCAGAGTCCTTTGGATACACCAGAGAATCCACAGGCTTCACTCTGGAGGTAAATGGACTTAGACGGCCACGTATGGAAGGGAACAGTTGTTGCTCCAAGCAGACACGTGGAATTGTGCCCCAAGTATTTTTCCAAAAGGAAATAAGAACAAGAAAAGAAAAGATATGGGGATAGGAGCCTGAGGAGAAAAAGTGTAGGCAGGAACACCAGTTCAATGGACTCAAGCTGAACAGAGGAGTGGGTGGGACAGGGGAGGAGATTCACCCCACACTTGTCTGACATTCTGCACATGTTACTCTCAACAACAGCGGTTCCCAGCAGCATCATTATCTGGAGATCTTCTAAAATGTTCAGATTCCTGGGCCCCACCCATGGCTTGCGGACCCTGAGAAAAGTCAAGTCATTTCCTATTTGTGCATCACTGGGTAATCTGAGCACCTGGGAGCTTGGGGAAGCTATTGTGTTTGCAGACTCTGTCTTGTTATGTCGTGGAGGCCGTGAGTTGACTTGCACCTGCTACCGACTTGCTGTATGACATGTGGCAGACTATGTGATAGTTTTCACCATCTCCATCTTTAAAATCGAGACATAGAATGCTCCTTCCTATGACAAAGGAAAGGGAGGTCAAAGCATAAAAAGCAGTTTGAGCATCTTGATAGGGATAAAGAATTCAGATACGACATGAGCGCCACAATTTATTTAGGTAAACCAAACATATCAGCATGTTTTGCCTCCTTTCACTGGCTTCCAGAACTGTGTATCTGGCAGGGGGGTGGTGACCTAGACTTGGGTCATCTCTGTCCTAGAATAGTGTTCTTAAAGTATCCACAGGAGCCCTGCAGTGGTTCTCCAGGGAGGGGAGAAATGCTTATTAAAAATGCAGATTCTCGAGCCCTACTCTACAACAGTGGACTTATCATCTCTGAGTTAAGGCACCTGGGTCTCTGTGTTTTAACAAACTCCCCAGGAGATTCTTATGCACAATGAAGTTTAAAGACTATTGCTCTGGACTGTAAGCCTTCTGAGACAGGAATGGAAATCTATTCCTCATTGTAGCCTTTGCATTGTATGTAGGATAATAGATGGCTAAATAACATCTGTGTAGTAAAAGAAGGCGGGAAGAAAGAAATTATTTCATCCTTGATCCTTCTAGTAGCATGTTTTCCTAATCAGAGGCCTTGGTAGGCCGTGTATATGATGGCTAAGGCAAGCTTTCAGCTGTACCTCCTGATGAGGAGGGCGCTTTATATTAAGGAAATGCCCCTTTCAAAATGATCCAGAATGACTTTTAAGAAAAACCTCTGGGGAGCTAATTAAAGAGCCAGAGGCAGACAGGCTGCTGAATTAGGTCTTTGGTAAGCCACTGAACTCAAGGACAAAAATCACAGAGCAGGAATAGCCATCAGAAGCCTGAGGCTAGGGAAATGCACACTTACAGGGAAAGGCCAGACAGCAGATCTGGTTAGTAACCTGGTAGCTAGAAGGGACAAGGCAGCCATACATCCAGATTCTAGAAAGTGTTCTGTCTCTATCCAGAGCAAGACAGAACACTGGGACTAGAGACACTTCTTTTTTTTTTTTTTTAAAGATTTATTTATTTATTTATTTATTTGAGAGAGTGACAATGAGAGACGGAGAGAGAGCACATGAGAGGGGGGAGGGTCAGAGGGAGAAGCAGACTCCCCGCCAAGCAGGGAGCCCGATGCGGGACTCGATCCCAGGACTCCAGGATCATGACCCAAGCCGAAGGCAGTCGCTTAACCAACTGAGCCCCCCAGGCGCCCCGCCCCAACTGAGTCTACCATTAGTGACCCTTGATGGGTGAGGGGAAGTGTGGTTTGGTTGGAGGGTGTTCAGGGAGCAGAAGAGCCACTTGGGGAGTAAAGTGCAAAACACAACATTGTTGCCTCCCTCATTTTTTTTTTTAAAGATTTTATTTATTTATTTGACAGAGAGAGAGAGACACAGCGAGAGAGGGAGCACAAGCAGGGGGAGTGGGAGAGGGAGAAGCAGGCCTCCCGCAGAGCAGGGAGCCCGATGCGGGACTTGATCCCAGGACCCTGGGATCATGACCTGAGCCGAAGGCAGACGCTTAACGACTGAGCCACCCAGGCGCCCCTGGCTCCCTTGTTTTAAAAGGACTTCCACCTTATCAGTTTGGTCCCTTTGAACAAACACCTGAGGCTTCTGCAGGGCCAGTGGAAACAGACCGCCCTGAAGAGTTAATTGTTACAAATTGCTTCTTATGATGATCGTATAATTACATTTTGCGCTCTAGGGTTATTGTTTAAGCCACATTGTAGTGTAACCCCTAGTGAACTCTGTTCTGCTGTTATCCCACATGTCCCCACATGTTTTGACATTTCCCAAATAAAGAATTCCTTTCTTCCAGCTTTTAGTTAGGTAGAACCTTTAAAGGTGTATTTATTTATTAGAGAGAGAGAGAAAGAGAGCAAGAGTGCATGAGAGCACTCTGAGATCGCGACCTGAGCCAAAACCAAGAGTCAGACCCTTAACCACCTGTGACACCCAGGCGCCCCTAGATGGAACCTTTAGACAAACCATGTAGTAGGAAGAACTTAGGAGACTCTCCCAAGAATCAGTGGGGCAGATGCTAAAACTTCACAGTACAAGAGCTGTGCAAATGGCAGAGGCCCTGGTGACAGTCTGCTAACACATATTGCTTCATCCACAGCTTCACACAAAATTGTAGGAGCTGAGCCAGCATGAGTGATGTAATTACTCTGAAATAGGCAGTGGAGTCCCAGCTTCCTTCCTCAGCACGCTAATGGATCATCCTTGACCTCAGCTCTCTAAAACCCTTGAATAGCGTGAAAGAAACCCTAGAAAGGGGTAGGACTTCCCTAGACTTCCTTTAAGATGCAAACAATCTGGCCCAGGCCTGCAGAAACCACATAGATCACAGCCAAGGACTGCTAAATAAAGCAGCAAATCCCTCTAATTAGAAAGGCCAATTAAAGAACTCAAAGGGAAATGGTGAATCCCTTGTCGTGGAAGAAAGGTGTTTTTTCTTCTTTCTTGAAAATTTTAATCATCTGTGTGGTATTGTCCCAGGATAAGTACCCTCAGGACCACTTGTGACCAGCATTGTGGCAGAGAGTGAGTCATCCAGGACTAACAACCTGAGTGAGCCGAGGCAGTCCAAATCTGCTAAGTGCGTGCTCTTTTCTCCTTTTCTCTGCTTATCTTCACTCAAACATTTTTTTTAAAGATTTTATTTATTTGACCGAGAGAGACACAGCGAGAGAGGGAACACAAGCAGGGTGAGTGGGAGAGGGAGAAGCAGGCTTCCCGCCGAGCAGGGAGCCCGATGCGGGGCTTGATCCCAGGACCCTGGGATCATGACCTGAGCCGAAGGCAGATGCTTAATGACTGAGCCACGCAGGCACCTCTCCACTCAAACATTTTTGCTCAGTTTTCTGAACCTAGCTCCCAGGACCCGTGGTTTTCCTATGAATGGAAGGATAGTGGATGAGAGAAGAGAGGCTGGGTTAGGCAAACGATTAGTGGCTGGCAGTGGGTCACATGAAGAGCTAGGTAACTAAACTGCACTAGGTGAGTGCCCGTGCCCACCTGTGGTGCAGCATCCTCACTCATACCCCTGACTTAGAGCTTAAGAAGAGCCTTCCTATTAAATCCAATTAGGTTCTTAGGGAGGGAAAACATACCAAATTGTCTTATGAGGGATGTACAAAGGAACTGTGCCCACTTGAGATTCTAGAATGACGCTGACCTGTCTTTGATCTACTTTTGTATTAGCTAACATTTATTGAGCTGTTTACTCAGTACCAAGGATTGGTCTGTGCACTCTCCCTGAATTCTCTCATTTCGTCCTCACAATGACTTCTTGAAGCCGGTGCTACTATTATCTTCCTTTGACAGATGAGAAAACTGAAGCCTAGACAGGTTCAGTCATTTGCCTAAGGTCACAAATCCAGTAAGTAGCAGAGACAGGACTTGTACCCCTGGCAGTCAGATCCCCAGCAGGTTCTCCTAATTAGTTAATACACTCTGCTACCTTTGGTAAGATTGCCTTTGTAAAGTGCTTGTTAACTACAAAGTCATATCCACACATAAAATATTCTTGTTATTATTATTAAAATCCATTTAATATGGTTCTCTGATTCATTAAGATGATATAATAGACCTATTAAAATGTAGATATATGAGAAAATGTAGAACAAACCAACCTCTTTCTAGTGATGATCTATCTTCTTTAAGTTCATTGAGGACTAGAAGCTCTGGCTGTGATTTCTTTTCATTTTTCATGTATCTGTAAAAAATAAAATAGACTCATTTGACCTAGCCCCTATAATTTTATTGAAGCCTAGTGAAAATAAAAGAAAGTATAGTTAAGGATAACAAGAGAGAGAAGAAATATAAACAAAGTAGTTTATAACATTATATAATGCTTTCCCTAAGTCATTTGAATGATTCTGCATGAAGCCATAATGATATGCTCTTCTTTGAGACAAACTGCTTATTTTCTTGATTTTAAGATGCAAATTTTTTTCACATCTTGATGTTTTTGAAATTAGTAGATGTCTCATAATCAATGTGAACATTTAATGTAGGATTCTTTACCCTCCTTGCACCCTCCAAGAAGCCATCATTAAAACGAGTACTTGACATTCTTGTTAAGATGTGGAACACTGGGTCAGCCATATAGGTTGCCCACTGTCTCTATGGACACAGTTAGCTTTGCCCATGCTGGCACTTCAGACATAACAGAGAAAACACTGAATATCTTGTGAAGCCCGTGTTTTAAACATCGAATTGTATGCCTACATTTCCAATTCTAAGTATCATTTCTCCATGAGAAGGGACTACAGTTGATTCCAGGACTGGGGCAGAGAAATTCCAAGATGAGCTCAGAACATACTGTTGTGATGCAAAGTAAAGAAAGAATTGAAAATTTATGAGGACAGAGCCAACTTGAAAGGGCTCCGTCTGATCAAATCTGTCACAGTTTGTGCTTTGAAATGGATAATTACGGTACTTTATTATAGTCCACTGAATAAAATAAGAACCCATGGGCCCATGTTGATAATAAATAAATAAATATAGAAATAAATAAAATAGGGGAGAAAGGGAAGCTCTTCTTACAGTAGAATGTTACAGCATAAATGTAGAAAGAATGATAAATTAAAAAACCACCATTTTGCCGTTACCCCTAGTCATTAGGTAGAGAATTATCAAGGGATGCTAAAATTTTTGGTGAAAAGTTGAGTAAGAAACAGCCTATTTCTGTGGTCTCCAAAGATCTCTCCACAGATTTCTTAATACAAAGGGGAAAATGATAATCTTTGTAATGGAGAAACCTGACACAGAGCACCTCAACCAAGTGATCAAAATTAATGTCACCAACAATGGGACAGTCTGACATCATGGGCCTCCTGATTGGATGCACATGGAAGGATACAGCATTTCTCACATACTATACACGCTAGAAGATGCATAACCTGCATGGAAATGTGAGGAAGTACCACACAAACTCCCAACAGTTGGGCTGTACTCTTTTAAAAATGTCAATATCATAAAAGACAATGAAAGTCTAAGAAATTGTTCCCAGATTAAAAGAAACTAAAGAAACATGACAACCAAATGAAATGTGTTATCTTGGATTGGATTCTGAATTGGGCATGGCGGTGGGGAGGATTGCCATGTGGACATTATTGGGACCACTGGTAACATTTTTATTTTTTTTCATCATGATAAGTGTACTTTTTAATCCCCATGGCCTATTTTACCCATCCCCCCTGCCAGACCCATCTCACTTCTTGTAACCATCAGCTTGTTCTCTGTAGTTAAGGATCTCTTTCTTGGTTTGTCTCTCTCTCTCTTTTTTCCCTTTGTTCATTTGTCTTGTCTCCTAAATTCCATATATGAATAAAATCATATGGTATATTTCTTTCTCTGACTGGCTTATTTCGTGTAGCATTTTACTCTCTAGCTTCATCCACATTGTTGTAAATGGCAAGCTTTCATTCTTTTTATCACTGAATAATATTCCATTGTGTGTATGTATATATATATATATACACCACATCTTCTTGATCCATTCATCTATCAGTGGACACTTGGGCTACTTCCATAGTTCAGCTGTTGTAAATAATGCTGCAGTAAACATGGGGGTGCATGTATCCCTTTGAATTAGTGTTTTTATATTTTTTGAGTAAATACCCAGTAGTGCTATTAGTGGATCATTGGGTGGTTCTATTTTTATTTTGTTGAGGAACCTCCATACTGTTTTCCAGAGTGGACGCATTAGTTTGCATTACCACCAAAAGTGCAAGGTGGCTCCCTTTTCTCCACATCCTCATCAACACTTGTTATTGCTTGGACAATTGGTAACATTTGATAATGAACCTTCTGTTAGGTAATAATACAGCATGAATATTAAATACCCTCAATTAAATAAGTTTACTATGTTTATGTAAGAGCATGCCCTTGTTCTTAAGAAAAATTGAAGTATTTAGGGGTAAGGAGGCATGATTTCTACAACATACTTTCAAATGGTTCAGGATAAAAACATTTTGAAGATTTGTGTCAATGGGTCTTTCATAGACAACAGTGAAGGATTACATTGGTATCTTATATCATGTATTTATATTTCTTTAACTTATATGTGCTGATATTCCTCCAAGTAGCCTATCCTTTTTTTTTTTTTTTACTATCTTCTGGTTAGTTTTTTGTATTTTGTCATTTGTCTTTTTGTTCTGTTTATTATCTTCTGGTTAGTTCACTGTTCAATTCTGATCTCATAATAAAATTTAATTTTAAAGGAAAAGGAATGTTCGCTGTAGCATGCACTATGGTCTAGGCCTCAATTATTCATGATCATGGTTCATGGAGCCATATAAAAATACCACTGTTAACTAAGAGAACATTACCTGATTTGTATGAAAGCTGCAAAATTGTTCACTTTGGAATCCAAATGTACAAAGCAGGGAACATGCCATGATGTCTAGTACATGTCTTACTCTCAGAGTCACACTCATTTTTAACTGAGATCTTGAAAGACCAATGCTGGTATATGCAGGAAGACTTTCTTTTTGGTTCTTGTTGATAACTGATGATTATGATGGGCATCCCTGGGAGCTTTGAAGCAACTGACTTTTTTTTTTAAATATCAATATGTAAGGTTACAGAAATGTGTCTGCCTCCTACACTCTTGGTAAAAACCCTTCAAAGCTGCGTTTTTTTTTTTTATTTGAATGTCTAGACTCATAAAATCAAAATACTTGATAATATAATGAGGCTGACCTTGATACAGGCATTAATTAGGCCTAAATTAGGAGCTCCTGGGTGGCTCGGTCGGTTGAGCATCCGACTCTTGATTTCAGCTCAGGTCATGATCTCAGAGTCACGAGACTGAGCCCGACGTGGGGCTCTGGGCCCAGCGTGGAGTCTGCTGGAGATTCTCTCTCTCCCTTTGCCCCTCCCCTCTCTCACTCTTGCTCTCTCAAATAAATAAAATCTTAAAAAAAAATAGGCCTTAATTAGAGAACCCACAAGTACAAAATCATTAGTCCACAAGTAGTTATTGAATACGATGTGGGAAGCATTATGCTGGCTGCTCTAGGGGAGACACAATTAAAATGGTTCCCCTATGCTCCTGGAGCTTGACTTTACTTGGAAGATAGCATATTCACAATTTAGCTACAATGCAGGCATATATACCCTAAGGGTCATGGGAGTGGTAGAGAGTGGGGACCACTGAGCAGTGGGTCATCTCCCCTTACTTCGTTTATCTCTGGAACCAGCCCCATTGTTAAAGGAGAGCAAAAGACCACAGATTATCAGTCCCAAAAGGAGCCCTCTAATACCACAAATGCAAAAACCAAACTCAGAGAGGTTGTTATTTGATGAGAAGCACATGCTATAATTCAAGTCTCCTGCTTTTTCTGATGTGAATGGAAGATTTTTCTTAGCCTGGGTTCTTAAAGCAGCTGAGGGATGGTGGAAAGGGGACAAGACGCTAGAATGGATTCTCATTAATTACAATTTAGGACACTTAATCATTTACAAACTCAGTTTTATCATTGTAAAAATGAGCATAATAGTACATGCTTTGCATTTTATACCTGGTGGGTTGGTTAGGAGAATCATGTGAAACTATGTGAAAATACTATGAAAGTAATTAAGTGTTATAAAAATGTAGAGGATTATTAACAGCATGTGACATTTATTAAGTACTTAGTATGTGCCAGGCATTGTGCTGGCACTTTATATTCATTACCTCAGTTAACCCTTCCACAACCCTCTGAAGTAGATACTATTATTAACATTTCACTGAGAAAGAAACTGAGGTTTAGAGTGATTAATTGCATAAGAGTAAGTGTCCCAGAGAGATCTCAGGCTCAGGCAACCTGATTCAAGAGCCTCCACATAATCACTTCTTACCAGCTCTCAGTTATTACAGGAGAAGCCAAAAAGGATGCAAGACCATCGCCTACAGCTGGACAGGAACAAATCCTGCTCACTCTCCTAATGAAGCCCAGGTTTGAGGTTGGGGGGTCAGCATGGGGATAAAATCATGCACCTTGCTGGGACAGCCAGGAGCGCATGGGGCAGGTAAGTCTTAGGGAAAAGAGCATTTCTCAAGAGACTCACTAAATCCCTTTGCCTCATGTATGCACCAGCATGCACATTCCAGCCCTCGGTATTTAACCAAACTAATTTCAAACTAATATTCAAGGCTTTGCAAGGAAGTCTCTGATTAATCTATTAGCTGCACTTGGTAACGACCTGAGGAATTATGGCTTCAACTGCTCTATTCCTGCTCATCAGCCTCAAGGGGCTGCCCCATGTTCTCTCCACAGCCACGGGGTTTAATGGAAGCCCCCAAGTCAGTAAACAAGACCACCCAGGGACACAGTTTGAGGCCGAAGCAAGAAGCAGCTAGGTAGATAGCTGATGATTCTAGAGATTTGGGTTTCTGTTTATAAAAGTGAATCCAAATGCCGCATTAGCTTTCCACCACTGCTTGGCAAAAACCTGAAGCTGAGAGTAAAAGGTGAGATGGATTTTGCAAATAGACCGCCAGAGAAAATGTGCGTGGGCCTGTATTGTGCAAGAAGCAGGAAGGAGAGAAGAGACTGAAGGTGAGTTGTGAGGGAGGGGCTTTATGTTTGTTGTTAGAGTGGTAGCGTTCCCAGCTCTGAGGGGGTTTGGCCAGCAGCGAGGAAGCTGCTTCACTCCATCCTCACCTGTAACATCTCCTGTTCCAGGCCCTAACAGGAACTAGCAATCACGCAGAATTGTGTACTGGCAGGAGCAACAGCAACGAGAGATGAAAGTCACTGTGCACTGAGGTAAATGCTTCAAGGCCATCCAGTTTGGAAGAGAAATCTCTATGCAGATGGTGGCCAGGCCAGCATGAACAGCAAAGCACATCACTTGTGCTACCCTGCCTATACCCCTCCTTCCCAACCCCTTCCAGATGAATAAGGCAACAGCCGTGATGGAAGTGACCTGGGGTCTTCTGACCTGCCTCCTACAAGCCCGGAATCCTCCCAAACGCAGCCAGAAGCTCACTGCCCTTGGATTTGTTATGTGTCAGGCACTGCCAGTCAGCCAATGTATATCATCTTGTGTGATCCTCACAATACTCCTAAGAAATAGGTGTCATTATCCGTCCCCCCTTCAATTTTTTTTAAAGATTTATTTATTTGAGAGAGTGTGTGGCGGGGGGAGGGGCAGAGGGAGAGGGAGAGAAATCATCAAGCGGACTCCCGGCTGAGCACAGAGCCCAACGCAGGGTTCCAATCCCCGGATCCTGAGATCATGACCTGAGCCGAAATCAAGGGTCAGACATTTAACTGACTGAGCACACCCAGGCTCTCCCCCCGACCCCCTTTCATTTTTACAGCTAAGGAAATTAAGGCTCAGAGAGATTCAATAACTCAGATGTGCAGACATGAAGTCAGAGTTAGAACCCATTTTGTCCAAGTCCAGAGCTTAAGCACTTACCCCTACAATTTACTGCTGTACTACCACACCTCGGGGATGTCCCAAGCAAGAATACTGAAGGAAGAGTTTGGCTTTGGTAATTTCAGGCTATGTGCACGCATGTGTCCCCCATCTCCCTACACCCCATATATACTTTTTCTCTGTTTGGCAGTTTTCTTATTCTCAGTTCTCCCGTCAACTGCCTGAGGAATTAATTCACATGTATGTGTTAGGAACTTACTAATTTAACTCTCCCTTGATTGTTTGCATTTTAAGAGGAAATAAAGAGTAAGACATTAATAACGTATTAGTCCTTCAAGAAGGAGTAGATCCAGGGGCTCCTGGCTGGCTCAGTCAGTACAGCATGAGACTCTTGATCTCAGGGTTGTGAGTTCAAGCTCCACGTTGGGTGTAGAGATTACTTAAAAAATTAAAAAAAAAAAAAGGAGGTGGATCCAGGTGTTTTCTTGGAGAGGGGAAAATGATTTTAGGGATTATGCATCCTATCCTTGGCACAGAATGAACAAACACAAAAACTCACACTCAGACTAGCATTGGAAGCATAGGTACTGGAGGAGGGGGGAGAGACCAGCCAGATCCTGTTTGAGATTGCCCAAATAAGCACATCTGGGGTCTCCAAAACGAGACTCCTCCTAAGCCATATAAGGAACAAGGATCTCCCCGCATCACTGCGGCCCAGGCCAGGCAGGGCTGCGCCAGGAGAGTGAGCAAGGTGAAGTATGTGGTCTTCCCTGGCAATGCTACTTCATGCTGCCCACCACCTGGAGTAGACAGCCTCATTCTCTCCCTTGGCACGTATTACCTATTCCTTGTCAGCTGTGATGCACAACCTCAGGCTGTCTGTGGCATCCAAAGCAGCAGAACCTGTACTACAAGCTTCGCAGTGAACAAGAAACATCCTTCCCACTTTCCTATTCAATGCAGAGATGCAGGCTCCAAAGGAAGAGGAGGATGGTGAGGTGGATCCTTGCTAGCATCATTGTTTTTCCGAGTCTAAGTCTGTCCCGAATATAGCCCTTTTGAGAGTGACAGCCCTGGGCAGAGAAGGCCATGCACAGTGCAACTTTCTCAGGTATAATGTTCGGTTGGTCTCTCCCACCTCTTCCAATGCATATGCCTTTGATGTTGGTCCGAGTGTTTGCCTGTTCTCTTCTCTTTAGCAGACCTAGTTATGGTCTTTGTTTCCTTTTTCCCAACCCCTCTCCCCCCAAACAAAATATAGCAAATTCTATAAGGACTAGAACTTTTGATAATTTTGTCAACTGTTGTATTCCCAGTGCCTAGACCTGTGCCTATACATAGTAGTTGCTCAATAAATATTTATTTAATGAGGGGAAAGAATGAATATGTAGGCTTATGAGAAAATATATAGTTTGGTTTTAATATCTATAGACCCCCCCCCATTGGCATTTAGCCAAATATTCCTAGGGAAGAACTCGAGATTCCCATTGCTGGGCCGCTTGTTAGGACACAGCTGTAGCTGTGTTGCTTACTCCCATCAGCGCACAGGACAGGGGATGATGTATCTAGCAGGTCAATTTTCCCTTCCTGGGAATTTTAAACCCTCTTGAAGTATAGCTATCCCACCTTCCGAGTTTCTGATGAGAGCCGTAACATTAAAATTCAGTTTTAAAAGACAATCAACAGAATGGGGGAAAAATTATCTCCAAAGCATATATCTGATAAGGGGTTGGTTAATATCCAAAATACAGAAAACATCCATGCAAATCAAAAGCAAAAAAACAAAATAAAATACACACACACACACGAAAAAACAAATCAAATAACCTGATTAGAAAATGGGCAAAGGACCTGAATAGATATTTCTCCGATAAACATATACAAGAAATCAACGGGTACATGAAAAGATGCTCAAAATCATTAGCCATTAGGGAAATGCAAATTAAAACCACAATAAGATACCACCTCACACCTGTTAGAACGGCCATCATCAAAGACAAGAGATGAAAAATTCTGGCATGAATGTGGCGAAAATGGAATCCTTGTTCATTGTTAGTGAAATTGTAAATTGGGGCCATTATGGAAAACAGTATGGGGGATCCTCAAAAAATTAAAGATAGAACTACCACATGATCCAGCAATTCTACTTCTCAGACTATATCCAAAGGAAATGAAAACACTAACTTGAAGAGATATCTGCATCCCCATGCTCACAGCAGCATTATTTCCAATAGCCAAGACATGAGAACAACCTGAGTGTCCACTGATGGATGAATAGATAAAGAAGAAATTGTGGTTATATATATATATATATATATATTCCGGATTATTATTCAGCCATGATAAACAAGGAAATCCTCCCCAGTGTTTATAGCAGCAATGTCCACAATTGCCAAAATAGGGAAAGAGCCCAGATGTCCATGGGCAGATGAATAGACAAAGATGTGGTGTGTATATGTATATACAATGGAATATTACTCAGCCATCAAAAGAATGAAATCTTGCCATTTGCAATGATGTGTTTGAACTAGAGGGTATTATGCTAAGTGAAAGAAGTCAGTCAGAGAAAGATACCATATGATTTCACTCATTTGTAGAATTTAAGAGACAAAACAGATGAACATAGGGGAAGGGAAGGAAAAATAAAATAAGAGGAAAACAGAGAGGGAGGCAAATCATAAGAGACTCTTAACTATAGGGAAGAAATTGAGGGTTGCTGGAGGGGAGGTGAGTGACTGGATGGGGTAACTGGTGATGGGCATTATAGAGGGCACTTGAAGTAATGAGCACAGGGTGTTGTATACAACTGATAAGTCACTGAGTTCTACCTCTGAAACTAATAATACAATATACACGAATTGAATTTAAATAATAATAAAAGGAAATCCTACCATTTGTGACGACATGGATGGATCGTGAAGGCATGTGCTAAATAAAGTCAGAGAAAGACAAGTACTGTATGATCTTATATGTGGAATCTTTAAAAAAAATTAAAAACTCAGAAAAAGAGTTCTGGTTTTTAGTAACTAGAAGCCAGGGTCAGGGGTGGGGGCAGGGAGAGAACTGGGGAAAGTTGGTCAAAAAGTACAGACTTCCAGTCATAAAATAAATAAGTACTAGGGATATAAGGTACAACATGACCGTAGCTAACACTGTTGTGTGATATGTAGGAAATTTGTTAATACAGAAAATCCTAAGAGTTCTCATCACAAGGAGAACACTGTTATCCTTTTTTTTCTTCTTTTTATTGCATCCATATGAGAAGATGGGTGTTAGTTGAACCTACCGTGGTAATCATTTTATAATATATGTAAATCAGACCATCATGCTGTGTGCCTTAAGCTTATTCTGTGATGTATGTCAACTTTAATAAAACTGGGAAAAAATTCAGTTTGTTCATTCATTTATTCAGCCAACATTTAGTGAGTACTGGTGCATCAACCACTCTTCTAGGGACTGGAGCTCAAACAGTGACCAAAACATGGACTTGGAGCGTATATTCCAATGGAGCCATTTATGAAGAAGAAAGGGCTCTGCAGTAAGACATCTTCTACTCATCCCCACCCCCAGGAGATATTTAGTGAGGTGTGCACTAATCAAAGAGGCTGCATTTTGCCTAACAACGAACATTCCAGAGATGGCTGGATGACTGAGGTGGAGAGGACACCAGCCACCAGACTTTCATTCTTTGGTTCAAAACATTGGAAAAAATATCCACAAAAAGGAAACTGGAGTTGATTAAAAAGGAAAGAGAAAAGTGTTTCTGAGGGGTGCTGGCATTGAAAGTTCTGTAAATAAGCACGGAGATGAAAAGTACAGCTGAGGGAATATAGTTAGTAATATTATAATAATGTCTAGTGATAGACGGTAACTACACTTACCATGGTGAGTGCTGAGTAATGTACGAGATTGTTGAATCAATATGTTGTCCACATGAAACTAACATAATATTGTGTGTTAATTATACTTCAATTAAAAAAAACAAAAACAAAAACAAAACAGGCATGGCCACCGGGCAGATGCAGGGACATTCCTGCATGTGAAACCTAACACCCCTAACACTGTGATATGGACTGAGTTTCTCAGGCAAGTGAGCAGAGAATGGATGTGGGCTCAAATCCTAGCTCTACCTTACTTAGCTGCTGGTCTGGACAAGTTCCATAACTTCAGTGAACCTCCGTATCCTCATTTGCAACATGGGGAGGTGGTACTATTCCTTATTCCATAAGATTTTGTGAGCCTCAAGGCCCAGTGCCTAGCTCATGGTGTTAGCTGAACAAATGACACGGATGGTTGAATTATTGAAGAATGAGAGGGAGCAAAGACGGGAAGGAGATGAAAAGGTCTCCGAGGACAAACCTCAGTTTTGAATTTTGCCGGAATCAGATCTTGCCCCTCCTCTCAGAAGATGAACATGAATATTATTTAACTCAGGTTGGGTCTCATGCCCTATTTTTGTCTTTCCCTGTATAGCAGTGATTCTTGAACTTTAGCATACATGAACATGGACCCTTGTCAAAAAGGACCCAGATTTCTGAATTCAAACCTAAGAACTCTGATGTTGTAGGTCTGAGGCAGGGTTCAGGGATCTATATTTTAAAATGGCACTTCAAGTAATTTTCATGAGTGTTATAGGTGGATCCGACTTTGAAACCTGCAAGAGAACTGCAAACAGAGGGTATCTAAATGAATCCATGACACAGAAGCAGAAATATATCAAAAATTAGAAGGTGTAAGCAGAGATTAATGTACAGAGTGCACTAGTCATTATATTTGGGAGAGGCCTGACTCAGGATCACATTTGGAATGAGTAGTTTGATGGACTGAGGCCCTGCTATTTTTTAACCTCTCAATAAGACAGCTCTCAGTTTGGCTTTCTTTATGTGACTCAAAAGCCCAAAGACACTCCCAAACATATAAATATTTGGTAGTCAGATAGTAGCCTGGATATCCCCTTTTTATCTCACCGATTCAGACTCATGCAGATGACCTTAATCGTCTAAGTCTTTACAACAATTCTAGGCTTAAGTAAGTTATTTCTGTAATCAAGTAACTGTTCACAAATAACCAATTTCACAAAATTAGCAAGACAGGAAATAAGCAAAAGCAGACTGCCATAAGCAGCACATGTTCCCATGTGGATAATTGCTGAAGACTAGCTCTTTTCAGAATGTCAATGTAACCAAAGGAATCTATGTAAGTAAAAGGAACAGGAACAATGACAGCAATGAAAACAAAATTTTTAAGTAGAAAGAAAATCTCATAGTCCCAAATAGAGTTAGCCACAGTAGGCCTCTTTAATAGTGATGGGGATATCCATGAAATAAAAGCCTACTGGCAGTGTAATGCCATTTAATCCCAGAGTAAGATGTGGTCTAGGAAAATGAAAATTTGTGTCTTTTGAATGCCAGCATGGCTAATTGAGTAGGGAAAAATCAAATCCTTCAGAATTGTCTTGTCTACATCCGTATCTTGCAGACCTTGTCTTCACCACATCACAGCATACATATATTCTCTGCTGTACTCCATGGACTCTTCTCTAAAGCAAGAAGAAACTTGAAATGACATTATCATACTGGTATGGTAGACTACTACCTTGGTGGCCCCAGAGGACCCATACCTTTTAGTACTTTCAGCCCCTGGGTGGTCCCCTCCCACATAGAGTGTGAACTGGCTGATGGTTTGGCCATTGAGATAGTAGCAAGCGTGACTCAGAGGCTTGATAAATATTTGCACACTGGGGATTATCTTCTGGAATGTTCGCTTTTAGAAGCCAGCTGCCATATTATAAAGAAATTTGGTCTTGACTACTGAATGATGAGAAGACAGAGTGAAGCCCTGGAAGATATCTTGGACATTCCATCCCCAAGGTGAGCTCCCAGCTGAATGCAACCACTTTAGTGACCTCATTTCCACCATATGGAGCAGAAGAATGCTAGGCTGAGCCAGTGAACCCACAGAATTGTGAGAAATAAAAAATAATTGACATTTTAAGCCATTGGATTTGGGGGTGACTGTTATGTAGCAACAAATAATTAGCATAGAAATTGGTACCTAAAAGGGGGCTATTATAACAAAAACCTTAAGTATATGGCAATGGATTTCTTTATGCCTAGGCATTTGTTTTTACTGAGGTACAGTGAGGTCAACAGATCAGGAGATGATTGCCATTGGAAAGGCGGTTTCTTCTCTTACGGTTCTCAAGAGGAAGAGGCATGCCACACTATGAGGGGCCACATGGGGAAGCATCAGGGTCTGTTAGGAAAGAGAAGTAAAGGAATAGCATGGGTAAGAGCCTTTATCGCGGTTTTCGTGGGGAAGAATGGGCAAGGCAGATCATCAGGGTAAGCAGGTTTAGGATTGGTTAGTTTGAATAATTTCAGCAGGCTCTGGGGAGTAGAGATTGAGTTGTGTGATACCTGGCCCTGGGGTGATTAGGGCAGGGGCTAAAGTGTGAGGGCTTGGCAAAGGGAGTGGTTGGTGGTATGGGCTCAGGATTACTTTTTCATATGCGAAGGGTAGTCGTCTTTATCTCTAGGAATTAGCTAGCCAGGGGAGGGACAGTCCCTCCTGGGTCAGCAAGGCCCCAAGATCCTTCAAAGCATCATGAAATACAAAAAATAAAAAAAAAATGATTAACACAGAATTTGGGACTGCATGGAAGATGGAAAAATGAAGAGACTGCAAGTGGATCCTGGAAGAACTAAACTTCTATTAAAGGCTGGAGAAAAAGGGACCTGTGTTATATATTGGTAGAGGAATGAAGGAAATTTTTACATGTGGTCGTTACAGGATTTCTTTTCCTTTGGTGTCTGCAGTTCTTGGTCACGCCACTTCAAAGAATGAAGAGGTAGAGGGTGCCTGGGTGGCTCAGTCAGTTAAGTGTCTGCCTTCCATGATCCCAGGGTTCTGGGATGGAGCCCCGGTCTCATTGGGCTCCCTGCTCAGCGGGGAGGCTCCTTCTCCCACTCCAAGTGCTTGGCACTCATGTTCTCTCTCTTTTTCTCTGTCAGGTATATAAATAAAAATCTTAAAAATAAATAAATAAATGAAGAGATAGACCAAAGAGTGGTCGGCAGCAAAGCAAAGTTTATTGAGTGATATTGAGCCATAGTACAAAGCTCCCCGAGAGGGTTGCTGATTTGGCCTTTAGATGTAGGGGTTTTTATGGGCTTGTAGACAGGCTGTTTTAATCTGATTAATCGTCCATGCACCTGTCACCCAATCAGGTTTATGTCATTTACCTCTCACGTGGGAAATAGTGGTGTGTTCCTTCCAGAACAGTGTAAAAATCCTTGTAAGGTTGGTTTCCCCTTAAGGCAGGGCCCTTGTCCCTGCCTGCCTGCCTTCCAACTATCCTTCATTAGTGGTAACTTTGAAGATAGAAAAATTAGATATCTAATAAAGTTGAGAATTTAGCTAAGAATTTGGCTAAATTTAGGCAGAATACTGAATGTGCCAGTTGGTGCTTTAAGCCACTTACAGTAAGATATTGCAAGAGAAATAGAAGCCAAAGAAAGTACTATTCAGTTTTTCAAGCAGAACATAAAGAAAATATTTCCAACTCAGGACTTTTTGAGGTAGACAAGATAGCTCTTCTCATTTTCAGTCTTTCAAGTGGGTAAAACATCTTCAAGAATTTTCCTCTGGGAAAAAGATCAACTCCAAGATGCTATCATCCTGGAGGCCTGAGGGCAAATAGACAATCAAAGTTATAGCTGTTTGATCCCTTCTTTAGGCCCCTGAAAGATTTAAGGCAATGCTTCATAGATCCTCTCACCTGAACAAAATCACTTCTGAGAATCTTAAGGGCATTTTACCACAAAACATGTATTCTGAGCTCAAATCAGGGAGACCTCTGGCACGTTATTTGCAGGTGTGGGCTTTTGCCTAATGGAATGCATTTTAAAACTGGATATCTACAAGTCCACAGCATTTTTTTAAAGAGCTGTGTCAAGCTTGGACTCAGAGGAATAGGTCAAAATGAAAAGATGTCTCTGAGCCACCAACTTACTATTGGCCAGAAGCCATCTGAAAGTACCACTTAGCGGTAGGCATAGCCATTATTTATAGAAAGGAAGACCATCTCCGAAAGTGGAACCAAGAATCCAGAAGATCAAAAAGTGGAGGAGAGCAATGGATTAAGGAACCAGTTCTAGGGTTCGCAACAAACATTGTTCCCCCAAGTGACATGTGTCCCAGTGGATTACAAAATTGCTATGGAACAATAACTATACACCTTCTGCCTCCTCCCCCTGCTGCCATTTTTGGAAAGGTTATTATTGAGGTTAACCTTTCCTATTTTCACCATTGAATGTTGGATGTATGGGGACATCCTAGGAACCACATCTTCGTGTGAAACTGATTTATATAACAAAGTGCTGAACCCCAAGCCTGAACCTGATGCTGAAGTGGGATGGTATTGTATGTCTGGGAAGGAACTGAATGTACTCTGAATGTAGGAGAGACATGTATCATTGAGGGCTAGAAGGCAAACTGTGGTGTTTTCTCCCATTGGTGTCCCCAGTGATCCACGCTTCTGGGTATTCATACCCCTGTGTAGCCCTGTCCCACTTCAGCTCTGGGATTGGCCCTGTGACTTGTGTTGGCCAATGAGAATTTCACAAAGTGTTGCAAGCAGAGGCTTGATAAGCACTTGCAATCTGGAGCTTGACCTCTTGGTCCACTGCTGTAAAGGAGCTCAGACTAGACTACTGAATAACGAGAAGCTATATGGAAAGGGGTCCTGGAGGATGAGGAGCCATTTGGGATGTTCCATCTCCAGTTGAACTATCTGTTAAATACAGCCAAATAAGTGACCTCAGTTATACCACATGGAATAGAAAAACTGCCCTGCTCAGTCAATCAACTCACAGAATCATGAGAAATGATTAATCATTGTTGTTTTAAGTCAAGGGATGGCAAACTACAGCCTGAGGATTAAATTTAGCCCACCACCTGTTTATAAATAAAGTTTTATTGAGAAACAGTTATACCCATTTGTTTACATATCATCTGTGGGGGCCTTTGCACCACAATGGCAGAGACCACATAGCTCATAAAGCTGAAATGTTTACTATACAGTCTTTACAGAAAAGTTTGCTGACCCCTGTGTTAAGCCACTAACTTCAGCAGTGGTTTGTTATGTAATAGAATATTAATGAAATAGGGGTTTCATTTAATGCAAGTAGAGTCTGAATTTTTACTAAAAGTAAGTATATGTTACAAAAGAGGAGAAAAGAGGAAGAAAAGTAAGGAGAGAAGAGAGGACAAAACATCTAGAAAGGGAGATGAAATATAGGAAAGAGATTTGATTTAAAAAAAGAATGGGAAGAAAAGAGGAAAGGGAGAAAGAAAAAAGAGGAGTAAGTTTCCTGTGGAGTGGATATTAAAGTCAAGAGTAATATTTGAAACTTGGAATTTTTTGGTTATAAGCTATGAAGTCATGTTTTTGTTTTGTAGGTTGTCATTTATAACTAGTGAAAGCATCATTGCTAGTGGTTAACACAATATTCATTATCCCTTAATCTGTACCTCAGAATTATGATTTTTATTAAGTGTACAATATGTTCAGCTAAACTGCTAAGGAATGACTCCTGACCAACTTCAGCAAGAAATGGTCATGTGTCTTAATTCCTTCAGGGTGCTGTAACAAAATACCATAAACTGGGTAGCTTATAAACAACAAGAACTTGCTTCTCACAGTTCTGGAGGCTGGGAAGTCCCAAGATCAAGGGACTTGATTCAGTGTCTGATGAGAGCCCTTTTTCTGGCTCATAGAAGACGCCCTATAGCTGTAATGTCCCATGGCAAAAAGGCGAGAAGTTTCTCAGCTTCTTTTATAAAGACGCTAATTCTGTTTATGAGGGCTCTGCCCTCATGACCCAGTTACCTCCCAAAGGCTCCCCCTTCTGATACCATCACATTGGCATTAGGTTTTCAATACACACTAGTCTCCCCCCCATCCCAAGGAAGTATGTTCCAAGACCCCCAGTGGATAGTACCGGACCCCTTTTACGCAGCTCTTCCCTGACTTAAAATGGTTGAACTTAACGATTTTTCAACTTTGCAAAGCAAAAGCAATATACATTCAGTAGAAACTGTACTTCAAATTTTTAGTGTTGATCTTTTCCCAGACTAGCAATATGTGGTAGGATGCTATCTTGTGACATTGGGCAGTGGCAGCGAGCCACAGCTCCCAGTCAGCCAGGCAGTCATGAGGGTGGACAATGAGTATATGCTTACTGTTTGTACCCATACAGCCATTCTGGTTTTCACTTCCAATAGAGTATTCAATAAATTACATAAGGAATTCAACTCTTTATTAGAAAACAGGCTTTGTGTGAGATGATTTGCCTAACTGTAAGCTAATGGGAGTGTTCTGAGCACATTTAAGGTAGGCTAGACTAAGATATGACATTGAGTAGCTTAGGTGTATTAAATGAATTATCCCCTTATGATATTTCCCACTTACAAAGGGTTTATTAGGATGTTACCCCATCATAAGTCAAGGAAGATCTATACTATGTTTTTTCCTATATATAGATACCTATGATAAAGCTTAATTTATAAATTAGGCACAGTAAGAGATTAACAAATAATAATAATAAAATGGAACACTTAAAACAATATATTGTAATAAAAGTTATATGAGTGTGGTCTCTCTCCCCCCCCAATATCTTATTGTACTATATTTACTTTTCTTCTTGTGATGATGTGAGACGATAAGATGCCTACATGCTCAGATGAAGTGAGGCGAATGATGTCGGCCTTGTGACGTAGCTTTAGACCACTATTGACCTTCTGATAGTACATCAGAAGTAGGATCATCTGCTTCCCGACCATGGTTGACCATAGGTAACTGAAAACACAGGAAGGGAAACCATGAATAACAAGGGACTACTGTATGAATTCTGAGGTGGCAAATTCAGACAATACTATCATGTGACTCAGTTCTGGCCAATGAGATATAAGAAGAAATCACTGGTAGGGACTTTATGGAAAGCCTTTTAGAAGGACAGACTACTGGCTTTTTGCTTCCTTTTGCCCTTTGCTTTTGTCATTTCACTCATTCTACCTGGAACATAGATGTGATTTGTGTAATTATAATTATCTTCTTGTAACCACAAAGATGAAGCCCTGAGCCATGGTTGGTAAAGCAAGAATATAGAATGAGCCTTGGTCCCGAAGAGCCTCTCTGAACGGCCAAATCAGCCCTGGACTACATATCCCTTATATCTTTTGTTATGTGAGAACAATAAGTCGCTTCTCTGTTTATGCCATTATTTTCCAGTTTTCTTTCACTTACAGCACCAATAAATCATAACTAAATACAGATGAAGATGTAGGTGAAGAATCCAGCTACAACGTGAGAGCAGCTCTGTTCTTCTCTGGAAGTATAATTTAGTGTCGATCAAGCAGCCCCAACTTTTAACATTTTGTAAATGATGAAGAATAAATGTATTCTTCTGCTATTTTGGCTTCTTCAGAGTGATATATAGAAATTAAACTTAATTACTGACAAAATTATATTAGACTATGTAAACCAGTGCATCATAAAGTTCCCTTAAATTGCACGTTTCTTTTAACCCGCTAATAAGGTAGATTTTTTTTTTTTAAGTTTTAGTATGGAAACATCTACAGAACCATTAAAACAAAACCCCTGTGCCTGCTTTTTTGTTTTTAACTTACCAATTGACTGATTGAGTTCTGCAAAGAACTTCAAACTAATCTTCCCCTCTGGACTATTTTTCCTGACACCAGCCAATTCTCCAATTTTCTGACACCAAGTTGGTGTCCAACAATTCAAATCAATTATGACATTAACTATCAGTTAGCTAGCCCAGGCTCCACAGGTTACTGGCTTAGTCCCATAAGACTGCCCCCACACCACACACCAGTCCCTGACCACTGGCACCTCTGACTGACCAGTTATAAATTGGAAGTTCCCATGACTCCCTCTTCGAGTTCAGTTATTTATTAGAATGGCTCACAGAACTCAGAAAAACACTTCAAACGTGTTTACCAATTTATTACAAAGGACAAAACTCAGAACCGCCAAATGGAAGAGGTGCATAACAAGGTATGGGGAGCAGGGGCACAAAGTTTCCCTGCCCTTTCTGGGTACGCCACCCTCCCTGCAAGTGGATGTGTTCAGCAACCCAGAAGCTCTCTGAACCTTATTGTTTAAGACTTTTTATAATCCAATCTCCAGCCTCACCTCCTATCCCAAAATTTGGGAGGTGGGGCTGGAAGTTCCCATCTCTAATCAGTTTGGTCTTTCTGGTGACCAGTCCCCATCCTGAGGCTGTCTGAGGCCCCATCCTAAGCCACCTCATTAGCATAAACTCAGAGGTGATTAAAATGAGCTTCTTAGGAATAACAACTACCAAACAAAACAAAAAAACAAAAAAAACGCTTTATCACTCAGGAAATGCCAAGGGTTTTAGGAGCTCTGACAGAAACTGGGGACAAAGACCAACTATATTTCTTATTATACTACATCCCCCATTCTTTTTCTTCGTCTACTTACCATAACAATGACAAATACACAAATTCTATATTTTCCTAAGCAGTTAATGAAATGAGTATGAACTTCGGGTGCCTGGGTGGTTCGGTCCGTTAATAGGCTGCCTTCGGCTCAGGTCCTGATCTCAGGGTCCTGGGATGGAGTCCCGCATCGGGCTCCTTGCTCAGCGGGAAGTCTGCTTCTCCCTCTGACTGTTCTCTCTCTCAAATAAATAAATAAAAATCTTAAAAAAAAAGAAATGAGTATGAACTTCATAAAATCTTTAACTCATACCTGTTAGAGCAGGCAATGATAGCCAATTTTTTAATTCCTCAGGTAATTCTTGAGTACTAGTTGATATAAGTGCATCTGCTCTGACATTTCCACCACAAGCTCTCCATAAAGTCCAGGTTTTTTCAAGACAGATGGAAATCATTTTGTATGGAAGAAAGTGTAAAGGCCCTTAACCTGGGTCAATCTACTCAGAGAGATGGATTCCCTGAAAGATGGATCATGTATTTATAAAGAGTAAAAGTTTCTTCCTCTTCAGCTTGTCAAACTTTTCAGAGTCTTTGACATCTCTGAACAGCCCAGTTCAGCACGGTGAAAAAAATGGTATTTCTGTCTGAGATGGATATCCACGGCTCTTTAGATTATGGAGATGACTGTGTTCATATAGACTAAGGATAAGAGGAAATCCATACATGGAACAAAGGTTTGAGTTGGCTATTCTAACTGAAGTTCTATTATATAGAAGGGACAACCTTGGAAGTCTGGAACTTTGACTATAAAAGGCCTCCAGGTGATGTAGGAAACAAAGACAAAAGAAAAATTAAATTCCCTTACTACTTACAGCCCATTGCAAGTCCTTGAAAAAGGCAGAATGACATTCCTCTAGGAACTCAGCTGCCTCAATGTTAATACTTCACAAAGGGCAAAAGGCAATCTTAGCCGGACCCCCAGAATCCTGTGAATCTACTTTATATATAAAAGTTCCTTTGGAAACTTCCTTTAACTACCCCCCAAGATACATGTTGGCAATCATCCCCCCAAGTATATGACCCACTGATACATATCTGAAGGGTCTCATGACTGAGTTTTTACTAAAGAGTAATAAATGACATTTTCCTAACAATAACTGGCCCCCTCAAGGTCCTGGAAACCTTGTTTCTAAAATACCTTGGAGGCTTGTGCTATCCCTATTCCCCTCCCAACCTGAAAGTATATAATGGGCCACTCATGACTTCAGTGCTGCCCTTTCTGCCCATGGGTCCTGTCCCCTTAAATAAAAACACCTTTCTGCACCAAAAATGTCTCAAGAATTCTTTCTTGGCTGTCGGCTCCAAACCCCAACATCTTTCCTACATCACAGGGACCATGGTATTTGTTAAAACTACTTCAGGGAAGCTGCCCAGACCATGGTTAGTTTCTGTCTGAAGCACTTTCTTAACCCCCACTTCCAGAGCCCACCCATACGCCTGAGTGCCTTGCCTGGAAATTTGTTTTTCTGACTTCAACTACCCCAAATAGCAGCTGCCTCCCCTGACCCTTATCACACCCTCACCTGCCCACCATTCATCCTTATAATCAGTTCCCTGCTCCAATTGGTTAGACCTGACCTCACCTGACCTCAACTACCATCTGTTCCTATAGCAGAGCCTGAGGCACATACACTCTGTGTCTGTAATCCAGTTATTGCAGTGAGTCTCCCATCGCTACCGTTTAACTATGGTAATCTGCCTCCCCCCAAAAAATGCATCCACACATATGCACACATGTGCATGCATGCACACAACATACACACCTAAAAACACAAAGAGCTCAGTACTCAAGCTAATTATCAGATGGTTACAAAGCTAATTCCTGGAAAATAGAGATGATTCTGATCCTTTTCACCTTTTGTTTGCTAAAGCTATATTGTTACTATAAAACTTTGTCTTTAGTCAAAAATTTTTTCAGGAAATAAAGGTTTCACAAAATTACCTTCTGTGCCTACATGTACCAAAGCATTTAGGCAATTCCAATAATTTCATTAAAATAAAGAAATCAGTAAAGAAAAGAAGTTAGTCTGCTCCCCCCCCCCCAAATGCATAGCAAAAAACAACTATTCGATTACCAAATATTTAGCTTCTGTTTGATGAAGTACTGTGTGGACCAGCCTAGAAAACAGAAGGAGTACAAAGCAATGGTAAAAACTTAGTAGAATCTGACCACTATAGAAAGATAGGAAAATGAAACTGGGCATACAGTTAAGTATAATTCCACAGGGAAAAAAATACATCAATCCACTTGCAAGATACAAACCTAATATATTTAGAATAAATGGTCTCAGTATTTGGGCATGGATTGTAGCTAATCCAAAAACTACATAGGCAGATATATGTGTATGCAAATATATATCCAGGCAAAAGCTTAAAAAACATATGTATCTATTATATTTGGCTTATATGTGAAATATAATTTATACCACTGTTCTGTTTGAATTAATGCTTTCAAAGAGAAATAAGGCAAATTGGAAAGTTCATACATACATGTGGCACCAAAAAATGGAATACACACAAAAAGAAATTTTCTAATAAGGCATAATAAAAAAGTAGGGATATAAAATGAATGATGACTTTAAAAAATGAAGTACCAATTGCTTTAAAAATCTGTCACAAACAGGATAATTGAAGAAAGTAAAGTAGACAGAAACTAATGGCAAAGAGCAAGCTGGAGATAAATACTTGGGAGAGTTGAGTATTCCTAAGTAATCAGAATGAAGGAAATGCATCTGGACCACAAAAGGCATAAAAACTAGGAGCCAGCATATGCTTGGCAATCTTGTCTGTGTAGCTTTACTAAGCTGACCAAAATACTGCCGATTTGTTTTGTTTTGTTTTCTGCCATCATAATGGATAGTTATTGAGCAATTGATTGTATCATTGTGCAGTTGGTTGGCTTTGGTCATTAAGATGGATGAAATGATTGGACCAAGTGTTTCATGGTCTGGTGATCTTGGTCACCTTAATGACCCAGTTGTATTGACTGCAGAATCCTGACCGCCATGCATTCTCTCCATCTCCAACTGATATATTTTTATAATGCATATACTGTCCTTATAGCTATTTCCATGCTGTCTCTATTTTTTAAAAGTCTCAGAGAACTAAGGTGCTGCTAAAGAAGATCTAAAATTAACACAAACCAACGACGTAACTATATTAAGACATACAAATCTGTAAACACACTGTAGATAATGAATTCATGAACACCACCTACTACTGAGATGCTTTTTTAAAAAGCTGCAAGATAACTTTTCCTATGGAAATACTAAATTGAGGTTTGTAGATCCTGACATGCCTTCTGCTATCCCCCACCCCCAAATAATTTTAGGTCAAACATTAAGTGTAAATTGGATTCTAGCAACTTCCGGGTGTTGTGCTCTGATCTCCCAATTCAGAGAGAATCAGTTCACTAGTGCTGCAAACCTACAGGCTTGGTCCTGCCTCCCATCCTGAGCCAGTGCTGACCGAGGCTAGTGAGACTTTGAATTAAATCCTGACCCTAGACCTGAAGTCTGAAAATTCAGCTGTGGTTGTTGGGTTTTCTTCATGCCTTACAAGCATCTTGTACTGCCCTTCAGATCCACGTGCTGAAGCTCTGGGTGAGTGTGTCCTGGGTGCCTGAGTGGCCTGTGTCGTGAGATTGGCCCTGGCCATGTTCTCTTCCTTCTGCCTAACTTCCTCCTCCTTGGTTTGCAACCAGTCATCCAGGGACTGTCATCCCCCCTCCCTGTGACCAGAGCCGCACTCCAAACTGCAGTACATCTGGCTAGTGCCTGGACCCCACCTGGCACCTGTCAGCTCTCCACTCCAGGAACTGGAGCCTCGCCCAAACTCAGCCTTCTGGCGGGGATTCTGCAACATATGGGCACAACTCCCAGAATCATGACTGCCACCTGCCTAGCTCCCAAGGGCTCACCCACTGCTGTGCCCTGTCTTACCAGATTGGACCTTGTGCCCAAGATCACTTAAACCATTCCTCAGCTCCATGATTTTCAGCTGGGCGTTGTCCTTGTCCTTTCTGGGACTAATACTATAACCCATTTCCTTGGCTCCTGTTCCATTGGCCCAGTGTTTCTGTTATCTCAAATGTTTCTCATGCAAAACCCACTCGCACCTCAATCGAGTGGAGAAAACATCGAACTGGAGACCAGAATACCAAGGTTTCTAGCATTGTCTCAAACACTAACTACTCATTTTGACTTTTTCAGTCTCAGTTATCTGATCTATAAAATGAAAAATGTTGGAAGCTCCTTTTAGTTCTGGTCTTCTTTAACTCTACGAAGAGGCTTAAGATTTGGTTTAGAGATGTGAAGAAATTATAAAATGAGTATGTATACAGTTGGTGAGAGATGCTTTCATTAGGATGATTCAAAGGTTAATATTATACAATCTGATTTGTTGGTTTTTTTAAACATTTTTATTTGTTTGTTTTTATTTTTTCTTTGAGAGAGAGTGAGAGTGAGAGAGATCACAGAGAGAGAGGGAGAGGGAGAGGCAGACTCCCCACTGAGCAGGGAGCCCGATGCAAGGCTTGACCCCTGGACCCAGAGATCACGACCTGAGCCCAAGGCAGATGCTTAACGACCTGAGCCATCCAGGCGCCCCTGATTTGGTTTTATTTAGTATTATATTCATGATCTAGATAAGGAAGTAAGCAGAACTCTAGTAAAATTAGCAAATTATATTAAATTTTGAGTTATTTATCAGCACTGGTAAAGACAAAATAATATAAATGAACCTAAAGAGGGTAGAAAGATGAGTAGAAAAAATGAGATTTTTGCCTACTAAAATGCCAATGTCCAGGGCGCAGCGCGTCGGTGATTCAGTTGGTTAAGCCTCAGACTCTTGGTATCAGCTGAGGTCCTGATCTCCAGGTCCTGGGATCTAGCCCCATGTCGGGCTTCACGCTCAGTGGGGAGTCTGCTTGGGATTCTCTTTCTTTCTCCCTCTGCTCCTCAACCTAACCTCTTCTCTCTCTCTCAAATAAATAAATAAAACCTTAAAAAAATGCCAATGATCAGGAGAGAGGTGAGGGAAGAAAAATTGTTCAAAACTGATGCTGTGCAGGTGGGAAAGGCAGCAGAAACATCGTCAAATTATCCAGAGACAAGTTCAGTACAATTTTTGAATTAAGAAAACAATGGAGTAATGTAAGGTAAAAGCCAATACATATTGGGAAACAGAACAGCAATCAGACAGTCACATCTGATCTCATCCCCCAAGGCAGACAAGAGTTAGTTTTCAACCCTATTCTCCTTACTTTTCTTCCATTGTGGAGGCAAAAAAAAAGGTAAAACAGTTACTTTTCCAATCTCCCTGATGCCCAGGTATGGTCATTCACCTTAGATCCATCCAATACAATGTAGGGCAAAATCTGCCTGAAGGATTCTGCAAAGGTGTTACTTTGTTATTAAAGGGGCAGATATTGGTGCTGTTTCCTCCCTTTTCCTGTCTGGAAAGTATCCGTAATACCAGGAGCTGTAGCAGCCATTTTACTATCAGAGGCAGCATACATGGGATTGAAAACAAACAAACGAACAAAATAGTTCAAGATATAAGAACAACGAAAATACAAAGAAAATCAAAGAACCTGGGTCCCTAATGATTCCATCGATGAGATGAATGAATGCGATCACCTACCATCATATTTCTTGTTATAAAATACAGAAATGACATTTTAAAGTCATCTTTAATTGGGTTTAGTTAATTTCTTCGAGCTCTAAAATAGCTCTTTTGTCCCTGGCTTTGTATCAGTGCGCGCGCGCACACACACACACACACACACACATATACACTCCAAAAGCTTTTACCCAACAGTGCTGACTTTTATGTAAATGGCAGAGTTGTATCTATAGTACCATTTCTGGAGCAGGAGAGTTGAACTTGGAAAAATTTTAGGTCTGTTGAGAAAAGAAAGTTATCCCACAAGTTAAGGAGTTTAATATTGGTACATTTATCTAGAGTTGAATATTGAAATTTTGGTTTGAGAACATAAATGAAAAAGTACCGATCCCAAACAGCCAGCACCTATTCACCAAGAATAAATCATGCTAGTTTCCACATATCTTTCTTTGATCGAGTATAAAATATTAAGTAAGGAAAAGTTATCCATTCAGTGAAAATATACTGAGTTACCTAAGATATGCTGGGCTTGTGCTAAGAACTGGAGATGCAAAGATAAATAGAATTCAATTTCTTCCTTTAAGAAATTTGTTAGTTTCTTAACTTGCATGTAACAGTGAAGATAGCCAGGTAAGTAGATACTATCAATAACGGATGGTAAGTGCTTGACAGGAACCAGTACGAGAAAGAATAGTAACATAAGAAACGATGGCATGGGGATGTCATCATGATTCACGGAAGAGAGATTATTTTAGCTGTTATTTGGAAGAATGAGAATCTCATCACTAAACATGGGGGAAATTTTTCTGTGAATCAAAGTCAGTATGTGTAAAGGCACAGAGATAATTAAGGCATAAACCTCTTTGGAAAATGCAGTGAATTTGGTGTTCGGGGGATGTCGCTGGAGAGGTGGATAGGCAGACTGCCTGGTGGTGAGGCATTTGGACTTTCTCCTGCAGTTAACTGGGAGTTAAAGTGGGGTATTACATAAAGGAGGTCCACGATCTGGTATGGTTGTTTTAGAACAATGACTCTGGCTGTGGATAGAGGATAGATTAAAGAAGTGAGAGATTACAGGCAGGGCAGTAATTAGAAATCTATCACAAACAAATCAGACAAGAAATGAGAACCTGAAGAATTGATACCTCGAGGGTTTCCTGACCTACTGACTGACTTGTGAGGAGGAAGAGAGCACACTGTTGGCCTGGGCAAGTGAGTGAGCGGCAGTCCTATAAACCAGAATAGAGATTCCAGGAGGAGGTGCATATTTTGGTGAGAGGACGCGGGAGGAAGATAAGATGTTCATTTTGGGAGAGTGAATCATGCATATGGAGATCCGTATTTGAAGCAGAATTCCAACAAGGTCTGGGCTGAAAATACAGAATTGGGAGTCACACAGAAAGAGGTGGTGGTGGTGGAGGAAGCTGTGGGCAGTGCTGAGAAGGCCCAGGCAAGTGGTGATTGAGGAAGAGAGATCTGACAAGAAGAAAGAGGAGGCATCCAGAGCTGGAGGAGGAAAATTAAGAGAATGAGTGTCAGTGAAACAAAGATAAAAGGAAATTAAAGGAAAAAAAAAAACCCACAAGGAGTGGTTAGTCTTGAAGCTGCAGAGAAGCCTTGTAAGGTAAGGAATGAAAAGGTGTGAGTGTGTGTGTGTGTGTGTGTGTATGTGTGTGTGTGTGTGTGTGTGTGAGAGAGAGAGAGAGAGAGAGAGGGAAAGAGAGAGAGAGAGAGTGATGGCAACTATGGGGACCTAATTAGAGCCAATGGATTGGTGAACATAAAGGCAAATCACCAATCAATGAGAATGGAAGAGGTGAAGAGGTAAAGATGGTGGGCAGAATATGTTGCAGGGCTAGAGTTGAAGGAGAACATTTCATTTATGAGGAAATGGAAGAAGCTAGCGTCTTGTAAAAGATGAGGCTTAGAGATTCAGTTGAGAGGAAGAGGGGGATGAGAAAACAGAGCCAAGATCTTGAGGAATTTTGAGAAGATACTATTCCATATATGCAGGGGACACTCCACCTACCTCCACTTTGCCAGGTTCAGATTAAGTCTGAAGGTGTCAAAGCAGCAAATGAGTGAAGTCTCACCTGAATACATCCACTTTCCAAGTGGAACAAGGTCACGGGATCGGTCATGCTGAGGATAGAAGGGTGAGATGGAATAGTAAGCCCAAGAAAAGTGGAAAAAATGGAATTCTGCAATATTCCAAATGGGAAACAGAAGCAGAGAGAAACAAAGATTTTTCCGGCACTGTTTGTATGCTATGTTCCCATGCTAGGGGGGTGGAGGTAGAAGAAGAGGCAGACTGAAGAGACAAAAGAGAGGAGGCATAACTGATGAATCCTGGAGAAAGTGCTCAGCTTTGCATAGGGGGACGGTAATCTTTTCCTCTGACATGAGAAGGAAGAAAGTGAGGCTTCTGGACTTGAGTCATGTACTTTGTAAATAATCTCTTGAGAATCTTACGAACAAGGTGGAGAAATTTGGACTGGATGCAAAGGCTATTAAGTAGACAAATATCTCATTGACTCAATGCTGATTAATGGTTTGATGCCTGTGTGGAAGGAGAATTCTATTTGCATGGCCAAGGATTCTGTCCTTGACCCTGTCCTGTCAAGCAATTTTTTTTTTAATTCAGTGCCTTGGATGAGACACATAAGGCTTGCTCATCAAATATGTGGATGATATGAAGCCAGAAGGGATAAAGATGATAGAAATATGGGATGACAGAATTAGGATCTAAACAGTTATTGACAGGGTGAAATAATTGGTTGAATCTAACAAGACAAAAATAAATAAAAATACATATGCAATATTTTACCCAGATGAAAAAATAAAACAAACATCAACAATGGCACTAGACGGTTTCAGGAAGGTGTAGGAGGTACTTAGTTTAGCAGGGTCACGCATAAACAAATGTTTCAAAATGTCAGTTGGAGTAAACAAGTGGTATGAGATATGGCCATATGAGCTTTTGCACACTAATTGTTGAATTTTCAGGAATTTTGCAAGCCAGTTGTTAAACACAGCCATTATTAAAAATTAAGCTATGCAAACTTAAAAGTAAGTAAATTATATTAAAAACAAAAGTAATAAATACTCAAAATGTATCACTTCCTTTTTTGGTTTTGTTTTGTTTTCACTACTGTCTATACTCTGCAGATTATTTATTTCTATTGTTATCTATTTGGTGGAAATACTATATAATGCTGTTTTGCTGTGCATCTATTCCCAGCTCTGAATTCAGTGATGCCACATTTGTAGCTTGAAATAGGACATGGTGAGAGTATTTACACCATGGAAATGGGCAAAAGCTACACATCATGTCTCCCTCACCCCTAGCCCCTTGAGAGCCAGTGGCGAAACATGTACCAGCACACCCGTGAATAGGTTCACAACTTAATGGTATGGTGGTGGGACGCACACACAGAGATCTGACAATTCTGTCATATATTGATTGATATTGAACATCTAAAATTATGGCACTGATTTATTGCTTTCTCGCTTCAAGTGTAATTATTAGGTAGGGATGCTACATTTTAAGGATTACTGGTAAATTATAGCATAGTAAAAGGAGTTAGGAGAGTAACCAGAATGAAAGGACCCAAAATCTTGTTAAATGAAAAATAGCTCAAGAGATGCTTAGTATGCGAGAGACAGGGACTATGGATGAGCCATATTTAAACACTTGCTGAAAGAGTCTGTGAAAGGGATATTATCCTAAGTGGCCCCAAGGTTTACAAACAGGACTAACAGGTAGGAGACAAATATCAATTTCTATAGGAAAGAATAAGGACAATGAATAGGGACAACAAATACGCCAAGTGTTGTCAAAAGTTAAAAAAAAATTTGGAAGCCACATGCTTTCCTTCAAGCACAGGATGTTTTAACACTTGGTAACATCAGATGAGGACCCGGGCCAGATGACCTTACAGGGATCATCCAAACTTCTGGAATCTTTGAAGTTCAGGAGCATTCAATACAAAACACTGAATGCACGCAGGGTCCAGTTTCTGTGAAACTGATTACCTCAAGACTTGTGCAGAGGGGCCCCATGTCCTCATTTTCCTTCAGACCATGAAACACATCCATTCAATGAAGGCCCCCAGAAGACAACAATATGCTAAAATGAGACTCCCCTAATATCTCAGATATTTAGGAATGAGGATGACAAAACCTTAATGAGAGACTCCCTCATCTTAAAAAAAGTAAATAAAACTTTAGTCATTAGTTAGTGGCTAGGACATAGACAAGATGACATTTTTGAGCTCCAGTTTCAGTAACTCAGACCTTTCAGTGCTGTACAGTCTAAATAAATGGATTAAAATATACGTAAACGAATATGAATATAATATCACTTTCTAGTAGTAAACGTCTTTATGTGGGTCAAAGAGACTAGGGTGTGGACTGAAGTACAGTGCAATTGTAGACGGCCTGGGAGAATTATTAAATGCTAATTTTGCCTGGAAAATTGAGGGAGGTGTATTTCAAACAACAGAGAGTCTTAAAACTTGAATGGTGGAATTTTTTTGTTAAATTTTAGAGAAGTTTGGGGCTTTGAGATGAAGGAAAGAATAGAGACTTGGAAATAGAAAGCCAAATAGTCAGCAGAGGAATTTTGGAGGATCTAACAGGTACTAGAAGGGATTTAAAGGAATACCAGATGAAAATTGTTGGAAATAAATATCCCAGAGCATTAAGGACAGAGAATGGGGACGTCTGTTCAAGAAAATTCTGTGGACAGAGTACAGTAGCCACTCTAAGTATGTTTTGGATGGCTTCACTATGAAGAATTTTAATGTAAAGGAGAGTAGAGTTGGATTTCAGACAGAAAAAGGGTCAAAGTTGTTTAAGCAAAAAAAAGTTCAGTTCTAGACTTGACAGAATCATGGTGGACTGGAGAAAGGGAACAAGAAGAAAAACAAACCAAGGGATTATATTGTAGGATGAGCTGCCCTGTTTGAATGAAGGTTGAAGTTAATAATATTTAAGTGAAATCTATCAGTGCTTCAAGTCCGGATGAGCAAATTAAATAACATGAAGCCATACATCTGAAATTTCTCTTACTGTCCAACTATACGTTGTGTAGTATACAATACCTCCCAACAGCTGTAGTCTATCAAAAACAGTAAAAGAGGTATCACAAGACATGGGAGAGGATAAAAGGTGATGAGTTTAGGGATATAGCCTTTGGAGGACACCTATCTGATTCCCACAGAGTGGCAGTTAACATTTAATGGAACACAAATGGAGAGACTCATGTTCAGACCCCACCAAGAAGGCTGCATTTTGTCATTTCCCCAAGCCACGTACGCTCCAGAAGGAAGTTTAGAATGGGACAAATTCAGGATATGAGTGGAGCTGGTGAGAAACAGCCATTCTGTGTAGAACAAAAATCACAATTACAGATTAAAACAACTGGAGATCCTGAGAGTTAATGGTTGAAATTTAGTTCAAACAGCCTTCCTCCCTCTTTTTTTCCCCTTCTCACCTCCTTTTTCCCCCTTCTTCTCTCCCTTTCTCCCACCTGCCTATTCTTTAACAACTGTTTATTGAAGACTTACTGGCTCTGTGTCAATACTAGAAACCAGAAGCAAATTTACAAAGAAGCTAATTCAGCTTAAGCTTTAGGACTCCCCACTCACATGGGCCATGAGCCACAGGTTTGTTCATTTATATAAAATTTGAAATAGTAAGATATTTTAATAACAATCCATTCGACTTCTGTCTCTTTCCACTCAAACTTCCTCTCGGCAACATTTCCCCTCATGTCAGGTTGTGTTGAGTGGCTGTGGGCAGTTCTGGGAACTGGGTAAGATGTGGTTGCATTGTTGTTACATTTAAATTGGGTTTAATGGAATGTATTTATGTTTCTTCTTGGGGCTTTTATGTACAGTTAAGTTATTGCTAGCCATTTATGGCTCCAAGGAATATAGTGAGCCAACTCACTGGGCATGGTAACCTGAAGTGCAGAACCAGAGGTTGAATTCAAATATAAACATCACTTGGCTTATGTTACGTAGCGCCTGAGTCATGTGGTAAAGATGAGAAACAAGATTTGAAATGTATGAACCAACAGCTAGTCTGTGGGAAATTTTTCCAATCATCAGCTGTATAAAATTTAATGTGAGAGAATCAGTTTTCACCAAAGCCTAACCAAAACCAAAGTTCTTTTCTGTTAGGAATAAATTTGATAATGCCACATAATTAATAATTAATAATTTATAAATATACCATGCATATTTTTTTCTCTTTCCAGAGCAATTATTTGGAATTTCTCAGAATTCCTGTGTTTTTGTATTACCACTTGTGCCCTTTACCAAAAACACATCAGTATGTGAAGTCTCATGGTTTAAAGCCCTCCAACTATAACAATAAAAATAAATCCAATCAACTGCATTAGAGGAAAGGTTAGATTATCTTTCCATTCTTCTTTAGAATATTACATTATAAAGTCATTGTTATACAAAGAGATGATGAGAGAACATGTAGCCAAAAATGTAGAAATTATAGAGATGCGTCAGGCAGTTATTTTAAAATGTCACATTTATTATTCTGAATTTTGTGATATTTATGGTAAAAATCAATATATATATATATATATATATATATATATATATATATATATATATATAACCTGTTGTGGTTTCTTATTCCAAATAAATATCCACTTTCATACTTGACTTGTATTCTTTTTCTTAAGGAAGTCTCCCCTAAATCGTAAAAGCTTTAGGTCCCATAAAACCCACCTATACCCCTGCTGAAGACACCAGAAACAAATTAGAAAAAAACAAAAAAAGAAAAACTAAGACATCCAGTCAGAGAAAGACAAATACCATATGATTTCACTCATATGTGGAGTTTAAGAAACAAAACAGATGAACATAGGGGAAGGGAAGGAAGAATAAAATAAGATAAAAACAGAGAGGGAGGCAAACCATGAGACTCTTGACTATAGGAAACAAACTGAGGGTTGCTGGAGGGGAGGGGGGGGGATGGGGTCACTGGGTGATGGACATTAAGGAGGCATTTGATGTAATGAGCACTGGGTGTTATACGCAACTGATGAATCCCTAAATTCTACCTCTGAGACAAAAAAAAAAAAAAAGTAAGTCACGGTGCTTGCCATTCAGGAATGTGCTTTACAGGGAGGAGACAGGCTGGCAAATAAGCTGTCACAAAACTTCAGGGGGAATAGAGAAGTATGGGAAACATTCTGTGGTTCTTTTCATGACCAAATCAAATGAAACTCTCATTTCAGCCCCTGATCCTGTGTTGGTGGTGGAGGTTTGTGTAACCTGATGGAATGTTTCACATCAGCTGCTATTAATAACTCCATAAGCCACTGAGTTAGATCTGTTCACTCAGGTAATCACAAACTTCCTCAGGAGCTGCATGGCTACTGAGTCTTGGGTATGGGCCACGTGTCTTTCATCTCCTCCCATGTCACCAGTACGTGGTTCCCTCACTGAGATTCCTGTGTTCTGGGATATTGGCTACTCACAGATTCGGATGGCCTCCAGTGCACTGGAAAGTGAAACTCTGAGGGGATTTGTGGCAAGTTTGGAAAGATGGCTAGAGACTTAGAGCGTCCTTGTCTGTCTGCAGGAAGCAGGATGAATTCTGGCAGTGAGGCCATACTGAAATGGTATCACCCTAATTAATGTGGTGACATCATTTCATAGAGGCTCGCCTCTCCCTGGATCCCAATGTAGCCACGTCTGCCTGGAAACCTTTGGCAGGCTCACACAACTTCTGAGTCTTCTTTCTTACAATCTGATCCTGCGACACACTTGAAACTTTCAATGCTTTCTGAAAAATGAATGCTTTCAGAACTGACTCATCGCCTCCCTTACAGTACCAGCCCTTTTCTTGGACCTCCTCACATCTGGGTTTGGTATTTTCATGCTCCAGGCTGCCCAGGCCCAGGCTCCAAACCACTTTCAGTTGTTCTCCCATTTTTCTCTTCCCCAGGAGATTCTTCTGTGAGGTGAATGCGACAAAATAGGGAGAGTGCGATCTATGTGATACCTGGAACATACTAGGCACTGAGCAAGTGACAGTTCACTTTTTCTCCACCTTTCCTCCCTGAACTAAGCATTAGGACAATTCCACAATTCTCTCACCAGGTCCCCGTGTACCCTTCTCTCTATTCCATACTATACAACATTACCACAGGTATTGTCTAAACTATTCCTATAACAAATCTTATGTGTAATCTGCTGCAGGAGGTTGACTTGTGTTCCTCAGAAAACTATCTAACTCCTAACCCCCACTTCTATGAATGTGACCTTACTTGGATAAAGGATCTTTGCAGATATAATTAATTTAAGGATCCTGAAATGAGATCATCCTGGATTTAGAGTGGACCCTAGATTCAATGACAGGTGTCTTTATAAAAAGAAGGAAAGACAGAGGGAGGGAAAGCCCGTGTGGAGATGGAGGTAGAGACTGGAGTGATGCCTCTTCAGACCAAGGAATGCCCAGGACTGCCCAAGGCACAAGAGGCTAGGTGAAAGGTATAGAATGGATTCTCCCCCAGAGGATCCAGAGGAACTACTCCTGTCAACACTAAATTTGGACTCCCAGAAATGTGAAAAATACATTTTTTTAAAGACTTATTTACTTGAGAGAGAGACAGGTAGAAAGAGCACAAGTGGGGGGTAGGGACAGAAGGAGATGGAGCAGCAGGCTCCCCGCTGAGCAGGGAGCCCAACATGGGGCTCAATCCCAGGACCCTGAGATCATGACCTGAGCTGAAGGCAGCCACTTCACCGACTGAGCCACCCAGGTGCCCCTGGAAGAATAAATTTATGTTATGTTAAGCCCCCGAGTTTGTGGAAATTTGTATGGCAGCCCTAGGACACTAATACACCCCCTTTGCCTGACCCTTGAGGTTCTTCCCATCTGGGTGTGGCCTGCCCTTCTAAGGTTCTCTCTTACGACCCTCCTGTACAACTGCCCCTCTTCTCCATATTGACAATCTCTTGATCATGCAGTGATCGGTGGTACATTTTACCTTTTCCAACGTGACCCCTTTCCCTTCTCTAAAACTCATCATGTCTTCTGTACTTGTCCAAATCCTAATCATGAAATGGAAGGTCTACCATAGTCCATGGCGATTTCTCTTATGTTCTAAATTCTTATAACACACATTTGACATTGAATCGTGTTTTGTCCAAACAGCATTTGTTTCACTTTTCACATATGTGTGTATCTCCTTGAGGGCAGGATGTTTTTGTAACACAGAAAGTTTTGAATAAGTAAGTGACGTCCAAAAGTGCTGATGGAGAATGCATGTGTAACGGACAGAATTGGGTCCTTCGAAAGATATTATGTTGAAGCCCCAACCAGTACCTCAGAATGGGACTGTATTTGGAGATAGGGTTTTTGAAGAGGTAATTAAGGTTAAATGAGGTCATATGAGTGGGCTCTAACCCAATATGACTGATGTCCTTTAAGAAGAAGATATTTGGACACACAGAGACACCGGGAATTCAAGTGCATAGGACAACCATGTGAAGAGGCAGCAAGAGGGTGGCCATCTACAAAGCCATGGACAGAAGCCTGGAATAGATACTTCCTGTAGAGCCCTCAGAGGAAACCAATCCTCTGGACTTCCAGTCTCCACAACAGTGAGAAAATAAATATCTATTGTTTAAGCCACGCAGTTTGTGGTATTTTGTTACGGCAGCCGTAGCACAAGAATACAACAGGTAAAAAGCTAAGACTGAAAGTCAAAAAAATAAGCTCCGGAAAGGGGGAGTAAAAAGATGAACGTGTTTCTACCTGCGCTGCTGACACTCTTCTCTCAAGGGCCAGTCCTTTTCCTAAAATGACACACTCTCTGACGGAGCCCTTCATAAAGCCCGGAGTCTTCCAGGTTGATTATGAAAACAATATCACTTTAGTATGAAGTTTAAAGAGATCTGAGAGTGGAACCGGCACCTGGCCTCCACCACTCTTCACCCTCTTCTAGAATGATGTTGCTGCCTAACCTACAGCTAGGAATGTACCTGACAGTCTCATGAGTTAACCTGCCAATTAAAATTATGTAAGGTTCAACCATGGGGCTTAAGCCTAGGCATTTTCTGGGATTGGTTGTAAGAGGATAAGGATTAGTGGCTCCACTGAATAGTTGGCTGGTGGGGATAAGGGTAATACTGGTATTTTAGTTTATTTTTTTATTTTGTTTTATTTTATTTTATTTTTTTATTTTATTTATTTTATTTTATTTTATTTTATTTTATTTTATTTTATTTTATTTATTTTATTTTATTTTTTATTTTATTTTATTTTATTTTATATTTTATTTTATTTTATATTTTATTTTATTTATTTTATTTTATTTTATATTTTATTTTATTTTATTTTATTTTTTTATTTTATTTTATTTTATTTTATTTTATTTTATTTTATTTTATTTTATTTTATATTTATTTATTTTAATTTGCCAAGATCAGATCAGTGTGCTTTTCCTCTTCTCATTCTTTTACCATCCTATAATCTCCATTGCTCAGGGGGAAAAAATGTATTGGAATTGAGTCCATAATATTTAAACTGAATTTGGAATTCTGAGCTCCCTTCTGGAAAGTAATTTTAGGGGTTCATTGACTGAATGTAGTATGTCCAGAAGGAGGCATTCAGAATGGCGAGGACGCTAAATACTGAGGCACCTGAGGGTCGTTGAAGTAGGTGATGTTTGGTCAGAAGTATACAGAGGGCTTGCTGTTGGATGAGGGTATCAGCTTGCTCTCCATGGCTCTTGAGGTAAGGGCTGGATCTGTTAGGTGGACCTTGCAAAATGCTGGTGTCATTTCAACACGAAAACTTCCACTGTATTGTCCAATCCCCTAAGGACCAGAGGTAAAGAGGTACAGTAGTCCACTGAATGCCATGTAGCTTAGTGGCTAAGAGGGTTTTGGAGTCCTAGCTTTACCTCTTATTAGCTGTGTGACCTAGGCTAGGTACTTAATTCACTTAGCTTTCGTATCCTGTATCCCTATCAGAATGGGATTAACGATCACACCTCCCTCATTTGGGTATTAGATGAATTAGTGCACGTCAGCCGCTGGGGAAACTGGTGCCAAGAGGGTGGTTTAATGTATTTAGTCAAAGAGTTCATCCCTGCCCATGCCTGGTTTTGAGCTCTAGGCTCTGTCTGACTTCATTATGTCATGTTGTTTCCAAGGTCCCTTCCAAAAAATAAAAGGGAAAAAGATATAATTGGGAGGGGCAGAGGGGAGTGCATTGGAAAGGAAAGGAGATGGCCCCTTTCTATGGCCAACTAGGTCACCATAGTGGACAAAATGATCTTATCAGTGAAGTTATGGGTCTGTTTAAACACCAAAAGAAGCAATTTCTTCTCCTTTGCCCCCAGTCCTCATCTCCTCATTTTCCTTTCTTCTCCACTCTTCAACCCCAGGCAAGCCCGTAGGGCCATCATACCCACAACGGAACGTCTCTGATGGAGCCTGTTCTTACCCATTCTTTGTCCTCTTCTACCACTTAACATCCATAGAAGGTTGTTTTTGAAAGCTCACTCTGACTCACTAGAACATTAAAAAAAATATTAAACTCAGAGTCTAACTCTGTTTCTTATCATAAAACATGAAAATTAAGAAGCCAACAGGGGAGTAAAAGAGCAAGTAAGGAAGGATTTGAAGCAGGTCATGCTCAGAAAAACCTCTGGGGATAATATATAACCATCACCTCTTCGGTGTTTCTTTGAGATAGTCCATTCTGAGATGGATGTACCTTGAATTTTGTTAAAATGTATTAAGCACCTATTAAGCTCAGTGATCCTGATAATATGTTTGATAATAAGCTGTCTGGTTGACACCCATTAACTAGGCTTGTGTCTAGGAGAGACTAGAAAGAACATGAGGTGTTTCATTGGGGATGCTTGTCACTAATGAACAACAAGAAATAGTTTGTTAAGTTCTTTGAGATATTCATTTAAAAATGCCACCAAAATTTCAGAAAAGTACAATCTCTGAGGTAAAGCTACTATGTAGTAAGAATGGCTCCATCCTAATGCTTTACATACATTATACTATTTAGTTCTCACAACTTGTTGGCATTGTAATCCATATTTGACAGATTAGAAAATTAGGTCAGAGAGGGTCAGTAACATTCTCAAGTTCGCACAGTACCATGCATCTAAAAATTGCGTTAGATACACTTTTTCTTAAAGTCACATTTTCCTCTACTCAAATTATGAAAGAGCGTAGAAGGAATCGAAGACATAGGACATCATGATACATGTTTTCTTCTTATAACAATTAAGTTGACTTTTATTCTTCTTTTTAAAGATTTTATTTATTAATTTGAGAGCGAGAGAAAGCGAGAGAGCACAAGCAGAGGGGGAGCAGCAGAGGGAGAGGGAGAAGCAGACTCCCCAGTGAACAGGGAGCCTGGTGACGTGGGGCTCGATCCCAGGACCCTGGGATCACAACCTGAGCCAAATCCAGACGCTAAACTGACCGAGCCACCCAGGCGCCCCGACTTTTACTCTTCTTGACCAAAGTGTAAAATGTCATTTTGGGCACCATTAGTATTACAGACTTATTTTTCAAATGCGCTCTGCTTTTTAAGTAAAATTAGAAGAAACCTCAATTTTCAAACAGGTGTGAGTGCATTAAGAACCACTGTGTGATTTTAGATATGAATGCTAATTCCTAAACATTAGTTATCATTTCTTAACTTAAGTGCTTTGAATGTTTAAAATGCTACATATTCATGTGGATTTCTCAAGGATATTGGAGCATATATGAGGTATGTTCTTTGTGCATATTTAAGCTTATATAGATGTATTTTAGATTATATGAATACTGAGAACAGTATTCATAGTGTATATTTACATATTGTTTCATTTCTTTGAGAGAATTTAACCCTCACAATTATTAAACGTACATAAAATCTAAATAGCAAATATAACATATTGGTACAGGTCTGACTAAGCTGTTCTTTGCTCTTATGATATTGGGAAAGAGAAGAGTTAGTAAAGAAATGCAAGCGTTCCTCAAGCCCCTCTTCCCTAAAACACATTCCATCCAATCTCCTGAACCGGCTGGAATACCCGTCTCTACCCTCACCCCACCATCTCAATGCAGTGGGAAAGTCGGTGGGTAATTGGGTCCAGATTGGAGATGTTTAAATATTCATGAGGCTGGCAGGGGACTGGGAGGGGGTGACTGTCTGGAATAGGGGTGGGGGCTGGGGAAATGATTAGTCATTGAAAGCTAGTGAACAATTCTGAGAAAGAGAAAGGGAAGAAAAAGACAGACGGAGGGAAAGGGGGAGAAAAGAGGGGAAGAGAGAGAAGAGGAGAGAGGAGAGAGCCAGAGAGAGGGAGAGGGAGAGGGAGCGAGCGAGCATGTGCGATGAGCAGTAGCTGTGGACCTTACAGTTGCTGCTAACTGCCCTGGTGTGTGTGAGGGAGAGAGAGAGAGGGAGGGAGGGAGAGGGAGAGCGCGCTAGCGCGAGAGAGCGAGTGAGCAAGCGAGCAGAAAAGAGGTGGAGAGGGGGGGAATAAGAAAGAGAGAGGAGGAAGGAGAGAAGGCAGGAAGAAGGCAAGGGACGATACAACCATGCTGTGCTGTATGAGAAGAACCAAACAGGTAGAGCTAAAGATTTTTACTTCTTGCTGTTGTGAAATTACCAGACTACAATATCTCCCTGTAAAGGCAGAAAAAAAAAATATTTTAACTGCTTCTGCTCTGGCCATGGTGCTCGCGTTTCCTTAGCATATGGTAACTGATGGTTGCATCCCAGCTTTTATTCCATTCTGTCTTTCATGCTCTGGTTTGGGAACGCTGCTACTAATTAGGATGAGGTTAGAAAAAAATATGCCTGTTTGGCTAGAAATAAGATTTGGGGGGTTCTTAGTGAATGCTCAGCGTTTTAGGTCTCTGGTTTTGCGGGTGTGGGTACAGAAAGGGGTGTGGGGAAAAGATGTGGACTCTACCTACAAGATGGGGAGGCAATCCTTTAAATTATTTGCAAAAAGCGGGGTCGAAGGAATCATATTCAGTAATGAGTGTTGCTTGTTCTGTCGTACAATTTTCTCACATGTGCTGCGGAAGAAGCCTTATTTCGTACATGCATGAGCTTCAAATGGGCGCAGGTATTAATGGTAAAACATGTGAAGGATTTATTTATTTATCTTTCAATGAATGAATGAAACTGTGATTTGGAAGATGCTTTTTTAAAAAGAGATTCTAAAGACAACTGGGGCTGGAGGAGAAATTGGCGCTGTGGGGGAAAATCGCCTTCCCAAGATCGGTAGCCGATTGTGCACCAGCTGGTCGGAGGAGAAGGTGGACCACGCCCCTAGGAGCTTTGGGCTCCGATGGGATGGGAAAGACGAGCCGAGTATTACCTGTTGGAAATCAGGTCTTTTCCCTTCTCCCTACCCTTGCATCTTTCCGGGGATTGTCAGTGACCGGAGACGGGCTAACATTTTGGATACTAAGTATGGTGACTCATTTTCATCAGAAGAGGGACACATACAAGCTTAGCGAGAATCCGCGTCCCTCCGTCCCTCCCCCACTACCCAGGTTTTGCTTCTATTTCAAATTGCTCACTTATTTCTTGAAAGACATTTTAGAAACTTGATTGGGCTGAGGGTGGGGAGGAATGACGAGTTCAGTATTCTGCAGCAACAGACAGTGCCCTGGCATTCTCCAAATGAAGCTTTCAAACATTTATTGGAACATGTTTGAATGATTTTGGCGAAGGTTAAAGAGAAAAATGGGTGTGAGATGTGGGTGAGTGTGTGTGCGTGCGTGTGTGTGTGCATACTCGTGGGAGCGGGGGGGGGGGCAGGTCTTGGTCAAAAAAGCCCTTTGCAGATTGATTGCCTTAGGGGTGGGGTGCAAGAGATAGGATTTGGGCATTATTCCTGTGCAGGTATTGGATATTGGGCAATTTGTAATACACTCGCTGAATCCGAAGTGGGTGGAGGGGAGCAGAGAAGAAACAGCCTGCCAGCTTTGCACATTTAGCCATCGCCCTGGAAGGGGGTGGGGGTGGGGGGGATGAGGATGAAGAAGGAGAGGGAGGGGAAGGGAAACAGAAGCAGAATATAGATCAGTGGGTGCAGAGGGGTGGAGAGGCATGGGAAAAAATAAATAAGTTAAAATAAATAAATAAATAAATAAAATGTTCAAAGTAGCAGACACCCCGGGGTTTTGTGTGTGGCTTGTGTAGGGGTGTTTGCAAAAGAGCATGAGGGTCTTACACGTACTACTTCCCTAAACTGCTATATGGTTCCAGAGATTGATGCTTCCTCCATTGGCTCATTTTCCAAACCAGGACATTTCCTTTCCTTGTCTTCCTTCATTCTAATACATAAATGCAACGGATACAGGTGGCTGGGTTAAGCACACTGTCAAGGAAGCGTTCTGAGGTTACCCCACTGGTGAGCTGAGGAAATAAAATTTAGGAAGGCGGAGCCCTAAGGAAGCCAATGCTATTCATTAAAAAAGGTTTCACTTTGGATAGAAAAATATGCCGGTTTACAACTTTTTGCCACCCCAAGTAGACACATACAAGTATACACACACCCCCTCTGACAAAAGAAACCAAGCATAATTTTAGAAAGGGAATTGAAGCTAAAAGAATTCCCTTCCCAAAAAGGGGGACTGCTGCCTTCGCTTGGGTTCTATCTCACTAACAGCCCCAAGCATTCACTGTGATGTGCAAAGTGATAAAGCTGAAATTGTGTGCTTGGGGAGTTGTAGAAATTCGCATGTAAATGTATAAAGCCTCCGCATACTTCATGTACAACAGTCAGGCATGTACTCTGCACAGATTCCACATGCCCGCATGTGTTTTAGCATAAATCATATCCAAGAGAGAACATGAAAGGTATAGAAATGGTCATATTTGCCCATGCATTTTATACATGCGTACCTCTGTGTGAAATGGCCACGTGCCCTATTGAGTACTGTTGTGTATCATTCACGTAAGTCAGTATTTAGGATACCATTAAATCAGACAGAAGGAAATGGTGTATTCAGGGCGTGGGCTCCACACTATACTGACTGGCATTTAGAGAGCGTGAGTATTTAAGTCTCACACAGGTTTCCTGCTTGTGGGTGAAATGATCCTCTATCATTCAGGGCAGAACCCGATTGTGTTTATCCCTCTGCCATCTATTCATCATCCTAGTCCTTAACAGGGAATAAAACAAGGGCAAAAACCTGCAAAGGTCTAAACTCTGCCACACCCATGAAATCCAGAGAAACGTGGGAGGGGGCTGGAGGGACTGCACTTCCCTCCTCTTCCACTTGAGCTGCATAAAGAAGCAATCTTGGATTTCTGAGTTGTAATACATGGCCAGTGGGTGAGAAGAAAGCGTAAATGATCTTTATTAGCCATTAATTATCACCATGGATTATTATAGCAGGAAGAAGAGCATGGGAGTGGGGTGGCGATGAGAACATGGTAAAGGAGTGGGCAAAGGAGGAATAAAAGAATCCCTGAGATTTTATTGGTTTCTGATTTTCAAATATCTTGGGGCTAACTTTAAATAGCTTAATTACCATGCGTATTGCAGATGATGAAAAACTTGCAAGATGTGATCTGTGTCCACAAAGCTGGAAAACTGAGGTGTTTCCTTTGTTTAAAAATAAGGATTTTAAATTGTAATCGAACTGTAAAGAATACCAGTGCAAGCCAGTAGCCCCTCCGTCCCCCACCTCTCAACCCCACCAGTATCTGCTTTTTTCCTCGTAAAACAAATAATTCTGAGGGAGTGTGATCTGTGATTTGGAATTCCAGCCTCACTGCGCCTTTCCCTTGCGGTGTTGGAAAGGTGTGGAAGGATGCCGCCTTGCTGCTTAGTGCAGACCATTCCTCCTAGTGATAAATTGGATTCCTACTAAATCTCCCTGAGCCACACCCAGTGTCACCCAGGGACTATGTGAATTAATTCAATGGAGGCATTCTACTTAATATAATTGAAACTGTGTTTTTTTTTTAATGGTGATTTCTATCACAAATTTCCAAATTTAAACAGAAGAGGAAATCATTTAAGGGCTTTTTTTTTTTTTCCTGCCAAATTATCTGGACTTGCAGAGAACCTTAGAAAATTCACAGCAAATCCAGAAATGAGTTCATATCTGGTGACTGTAATTCCTTCTAAGCCATGCCAGGGTGCATACACAATGAGCTCAGCTCCCTCATGCTGTCAGTCTACAACTCAAGTCCCCCCACCCCCCTAGGCTGAGGCAATGGGGATAAGAAAATGTAGGGTTAATTTTCTCTCTTGCTGAGTTGGCAAAACTACAGAAACCTCCTTTCATGTTTTATGCGAAAGGGCAAAGCTCCTGCTCACTGACAGGGAGAGTAGCTTGGGTCTCCTTTGCCTCCGTCATGGCGAAATTATCAGTGCAGTGCGTGGGGCTGATTAATCCACATACTTCAGTTTTACCTGACCCCATAAAGAAGGGGGGGATGTCTTTCAGTCAACAGGAGCGCATATATATTAACCAAATGTTCCCCTTGTTCTCACTGATAGAGTAAGACAAGTCTAAAATATTCCTCTATTTCAAAGGATGCACATACGCAGGTCATCTCAAGAGAAGATACAGCATTTAATTATTCACTTCCCTATTAGCTATCAGAGAGGCATTCAGGCAACCAAGCATGTCTCTTATCAATCAAGAAAGTGATTGTGGGCAATTCTCCCTTCTGAGTTTCTGAAGTGTGGTCGGATTGCCTCTGCACCATTGTACTGAAGTCCGCTTAACATTCTCTGAGGTGTTGGGAAGAGCACTGTGCTGAGAGTCCTCAGTTTATGCCACTTACTCATTCTGTGATCTTGAATGAATCACATAATACTGGCTTCAGTTTCCTATAAGATGAAGACTAAAAAAATAAAACCAACCAAACAAAAACCCCACCTTGCTGACCCTAAAGGGCTTTTGTAGAGATTAAACAAAATTCATGTGAAGACAAAATCAATACAAATGTAAGAAAATTTTCTCTCCAAGTTGTGCAATGGGAGTCTTGGCTTGGGATTGCCTGTTTGTCAGTATTGTGGTGTGTCTACTATCAGTGAGCAATTCCTTCTGGTCAGGGGTGATTCCTTCTCTTTAGCACTCCTCATTCACTATTCCATTTACTTTAATAAAGCTTCTGTTCTCATATTCTAAAAAAGACACCACCTCCAGTGACTCTTTGGTTTCCATCTTATTTGATATCTCTTTGGCATTTTGTATTGTTGTCCTTTCCTCTTCCTGAAATTCCTCACTTAGCTCCCATGAGAGCTGCCTTAACTCTCCTCCCTCTCAGAGAAGCTTTTCTTGGTCTTCCTTGTTGACTTTCTCACTCTCTTCTCCTCAAATATCAATTATCTTTTCGTTAATGATCTTGATCCACTTCTCATTCAACACACTAATTCTAGGTGGTCTCATCCATGTTGGAAGTTTTAACTGCCAGGGTGATTTCCCAATCTGTAGACTGGATATCTTTCCTCGGTGCCTGATCCGTGGATATCACTAGGTCTAGGTATTTCAGAGACATCTGCACTCATTATGTACAAAACTAGACTCAGTGTCTTCTGTGTGGTACCACTTAGTCTTCCTCCAAATTCCATCCCTTATGCTATAACACCATCTATCCAGTTTCCAAGCTCTAGGAAGCTGGGAGTAATCTGAAGACAGTCCTTGCTTTCAATCCTCACATCCAGATACTAATTTTTTGATTATAGGTAAAAAGCTTTTGAATCTGTCCTCTGCTTTTCAACTCCATCACAAATAACCTGGTTCTGACTTTTGTTACCTCTCATCTAGACCATGGCAATAAGTTTCTTGCTTGGACTTCCTATCTCCATCTTGCTCTTCAAATCTCCTTGCATAGAATACCACACTTATCTTTACCTAATGCAAATCTGGTCATATTATTTTCCTTGTTAAAATCCACCAGTGGTCCCCTGTTAACTGTAAGCTAAAATACAAAGTTCTCGGCATGGATGACATGATCTAGTCTTGCCTACCTTTCCAGTCCCATCCTCAAATACCTGCTCCTCCAACCTAATGATACCATATCTATATTTCAGGCCCTGGTGCTCTTGCTCATAATGTATACTTTGTCCACATGACACTTCTGTCTCTGCCTGGAAAATTCCCATTTCCTCTGTCAGAGTTAGCTCTTTGAAGCCATTCTTGACCTCCCTAAGTTCCACTTTCTTTGTGACCATTCTGTATTTTGTAGCATCACTATTAAATCGCTTGTTGCACTATATAGATTTTTTTTTTTTTTCATAAACCAGTGTCTTTACTGTGAGCTGCTTGGGTGGAATCTTAATTCTTTCCCTAGTTCCAGGGCTATCACAATGTTTGACACGTACAGTAACTGGCTTTATCTGTGGATAATATGTTCCCTAAATAAATATAAAACCAGGTTTACAAACTTTCCATAAATTGTGGCATGGCTAAATGGATGGAACCACTAGTAGATTTTTGTTTAATCTATTTGCATCAAATTTTGAGATGAAGCTAATCATCATTGATTCTTATTATTGATGTATAAATATGACAATCATCAGTTTTTAATGAAAGCAGACACAAAATGAGCCCATTTCTATTGTGGTTCTCCAAACTATGTAACTGGTGCTCTCTGGAAACATCCTCTCAGTGTCTTCCCACAACAACCCAGCAAACTAGTCCAACCTCTGAGGTTAGCAGAGTGCCAGGTTAGACACATGGCTACCAGTCTTGGATCTTCTACTGCCCTTCCTTTAAGATCCCACAATGCTTACACATGGTGCTTTGCCCACAACTGTTCCAAATAGAACTTGACTCAGTTTCTCGCTACTTAGTTGATTTACCTCATTGACACACAAACTTCCAAAAATATATGTGGTGTTGGCCTGTGCCCTGGGGTCTGTGCTCAAGAATCAATTTTACCTTTACTTGGGTTTCTTCCCTTCCCACTGAAATATCCAATTACTATTCCACAAAGGGAAAGCTCTCACGGAGGTAAAAGGAGGTTGAATGGTATGTAGCCCCTCAAATGTCTGCTACTTGAATGAGAATCAGATCAACTTTATCTTTCTCTTACATTTGAATGGACTGAAGGGATTTGACTTCTGAAGTAGGCCTATTGTGGTTAATATAGGGCAAATTGCAACCACAGCTCTCCATGAAAATGCTCTTTGCCAGACTCTACATAGTTTATTTTCTCTGACTGAATTGGCATGGCCTTGAGAAGAACAGTAAGACAAAATGATTTATAGGTGAAGTTTGTCTTCAACTGCTAAAGCTGGGTAATGTTTTCTAATCTCCACACCTTTATTCCATATCTTGCTCATTGCTCTCAATCTCCTTCAATCTCTTTCTTTTGAGTTTTTCTTTTTTTTTCCCTCCTCAGGTCCAGGGGGAGTTTTCTGATTATGTAATACCGGCCCATGCTAGTGTTTGATGCATGAGGCTCTGAAAAGAGAACTTCAAAAAAAAAAAAAAAAAAGTGTTCCTTCCAACTTTCCAAAGAGGTGTTTTAGACAAAATAGATATTTTAAGCTATGTCTAGCACATAGTAGCTTCTCAATAAAAAATATTCATTGAAGGAATAAAAGTAGGAAGGGAAAAGGGGTGCCTGGGTGGTTCAGTTGGTTGAGCTTCTGACTCTTGTTTTCAGCTCAGGTCATGATCTCAGGATCCTGAGATTGAGCCCTGGGTAGGGCTCATTCATCAGGGAGTTTGCTTCTTTCTTTCTCCCTCTACCCCTGCCCCTGCTCACTTGTGCTCTCTCTCTTTCTCTCTCTCCCTAAAATAAAAATTAAATAAATCTTAAAAAAAACATAGGAAGGGAGAGATGGATAATGGGCCATTAGGGGAGGTGTTTTGGAGCAGACTATTGCTGTGAACTTATTCAGAGCTGGCTTTGTGTAAATGCATACTCAATTCCATTGGTCCTCCTCACAAAGTGGTTGTGGTCAAAGTTACAATTCCCTCTCCTGTCTGCTGAGATCAGAGTGCCACACTTGCAGAGAGTTCGGGTTATAGTATGGGAGTGTGACCCTCCAGATTCCCTATCCTTAATTATTTACAGATCTTATTCTTTTAGATATTCTTTGTTTAATGTCCTGTTTCATGTCTTTGTAGTGAAATAAACCCTTCCCCTGAGTTCTAGACCTGGCTCTGCCAATTGCTTGTCCTGTGACCTTGGGTAAGTAACTTAATCTTTCTGAGCCTCAGTTTATCCATCGATATAGTGGGCACATAAAAAGAACACTCCAAATCCTGCCTTGCCTTTTCTACTAGGTTGGTGTGAGGCTCAAATAAAGTGATAAAAATAAAAGTGTTTTGCAAACAACGTGTTTTCAAGTGTAAGATATTAACTGAGGAATTCCACATACTGAAACCCAAAGTGTTCATTGTTCTATGCAAAGAAGTACCCTTGCTTTCTGTATAAAATCCATTCCCACTTCTCCTTATTCTCTACAGAGTAAATAGTAACCATGCTAATGGATGGGAGCATAGTATATCTTTATCATTTCCTTCAAAAACTTTAGTGACAGAATTTAAATAAGCCAATGTTCAAATTGTCATGCAACCCCAGGGTCAGTTCAAATACATTTAGAAATCTCCACTATTTTTCTTTTTATCTTTTTCTGTTTTAGTCTTTCCTTCATATTTAGATTTCTTCTCTTATCCATTTGTTAAACTGGCTGCTTCTCCCCCATCCCCACCCCCACCCCCACCTCACTTCTAAACCGGGTTCTAGGCACTCAGATTACCAGGCATGCTGTGCTCACATCCATCACATGAGGGCCCAGTCAGGCAGAAGAATAGGCGTGTGGGGCTGGTTGGAAGTGACTGACTATTGCGATGAAACCTGATTGGGGGAAGCACAGTTCAAAGATTATCCCCTGAGCACCATTTTCATACAACTTCAAGGTTCCTCGATGCGTCAGGAGTTAATCTTGATCAGAAGAAGTGATATGCAATCCTGAACATTTTCCAACCCAACTCTTTTTTTTTTTTTTAAGATTTTATTTATTTATTTGACAGAGAGAGACACAGCGAGAGAGGGAACACAAGCAGGGGGAGTGGGAGAGGGAGAAGCAGGCTTCCGGGCGGAGCAGGGAGTCTGATGTGGGGCTTGATCCCAGGACGCTGGGATCATGACCTGAGCCGAAGGCAGACGCTTAACGACTGAGCCACCCAGGCACCCCTCCAACCCAACTCTAATACCCTATATAATCTTCTAAACTCAGGATCTCTACAAAGGACATTTCAGTTCTCCTGTGTCCCTGATTGATAGACATAAATTACCAATTTAATAAAACAAATTTATCAAATTCTCACATAGGCAATGGAATTTTGCAACCTAAAGAATGTGATTTCTTAATATATAGGTAATATTTGAAAATATTTTAAAGTGTAACAATTGGATCAAGTTTGTCCAGGACATTCTGTTTCTCCTAGAAGTAAAAGTCTAATATAGAAAAATTAATATCATGCATATTTTGGAAAATCTTTCATATGTTAGGCTTATATAGAGTTTAATAGAAAAGCATATTAACTAGAAATTTCAAAATAAGCTGGTGTCCAGAGGAAACAATCATTTCTTTGATTATGTTTACAGTTTATTAAGGGTCACTATCACCCCTTAATCCCTCACTCTCACCACCTCTCTCTCTCTGTCTCTCAGTCTCTCTGTCTCTACACACACACACACACACACACACACACACACACACTTCTATTATTTATATGTACTTTGATGGGGTATAATAGAAACCAGCTTTAAGTCTATGAAAGAGATCTATCAAAGGGAAACTAGATATCACACAAAACTAAGAAGTTGAACAGCCAAGCTTATAGAAACCTCAAGAGCAGGAATTCATAGACTTTATTTCTGGAGCCCTGAATTTAAAAGACTCAGTTACTAATAACCTTAGCTTCTCTATCTCACAATTCAAAATTCTAAATGAGAGATAAAGATAAATATGTATATGTGTGTGTGTGTATATATCATCTGTTCACATTCAAAGAGAGAGAGAGGATACAGAGAAAGAATGAGAATGAATGAATCTAATTGGTCCTTCTTGGATCAGCTAGTTACCAATAGACCAATTATCTCTGAATGGAGGAAGGACCAAGTTGCACTCCAAATACAATTTCTAGAGGCCCACACCAGTGAATCTATTAAGAGAGTAAATTGGCTGAGAGAGTCTCCTGTATATATGTATATGTGTATAATAGGGTAGCTAACCAGATCAGGAGGAACTTACCTAATATGTGGTGGACACTAATTTTTCCCATTGGTTGCTTTCAATTTGTCCTGTATTGCATATTCCTATTATTGGTAGGGTTATCATCCCTGACCATTCAAAAAAGGAAGCAGTAACCACACAGATAACTGATCCCATAAAAAAGAAAGGTTAGGGCAAATCTCCACACCTGGAATTGATAAGCACTGGGTTTTCAAGGTCTTCCAGGAGCAGGTACTACCTGTCTAAGAGGAATACTAGCTACCATATATTCTTGCTAATTTCACATAGGGTAGCTTTGCTCTAGTTTTTCTTTTTTAGTTTTTGGGATCCATTTCTGCAAAAGGATTGGGCAATAATGAGTGTAAAACATCTCCCTTGGATTTGTATCAGAGAAATGCTACCCCTTGATATTAGTCATCTCATTTTTGAATGTCCTTGAATTAATTCCAGCAATAATCATCATATGTATCTATTTTTAGCAAATTGGCACTTTCTAAAATATTGAGCTGTTGTCTCCATATGCACCAGTTTGCTCTAAATGTAGAATTTTGGTAATTAGCCTTACATTCATTATTTATAATCCCAGTTCCAATAACTATTCAGAAAATGTTATTTTTAAATGAAAATCTGAAAGACCCTAATATCTTCCCATTAAAGACTATATAAAAGAACTAGATGAGGAGAGTAAAAAATTAATTAATTAAATGATCTCCAAAGGTTAAGCAAAAATTGGCTGCTTCAGAATCTAAATCTAAATGACTTCAGAATCCCTTAGCACAACTAGCCAAGGAACTGGCATAGACCAGGGGCTGTTAGAATGCAAATCCTCTTCCCACTCTTAACTTTGTTTTGGTTCAGAAACCAACTTACCTGCTTGGGGTATAAGATGAGAAGTAAAATCTCCTCCTAGTTACCAAACTAGATCCTTAACAGCTATTCCAAAGATGCCTTCCACAGTTCCATCTAAACTCCAGTAGAGGCAATTGTCTCCATTATTTACCTCCCCACCCCACCAATTAAACCAGAATTTCTTTAAAAAGAAAATTCTCAATTTCTAATAATTAACTTGCAGTTAAATTTCTAGGTACATGTCCTATTGAGGGCAGCTCGATTTCGCTATCCAGATTCTTACATATAGGGCTCTAGGGGAGGAAGGGCAATAGGTATTGGGTATGATTTGGCAGACATTGCATTGGAAGGTCCTTTCTCTTTAAATCACTTTTAAAAAAGTGTTATTTTATTTGAGAGATGTAAATTAATAGTGACACTTTATAAGTGGCCTATCATCAACTTACCCCATTTCATCTTTACCTAGGCATTTGGAGAATTTTTCTTCCAAAGTTTTATTGGATTAATGTTTCTAAAAACTTCTGAGATTTTCAGGAGGGAGAGCATGATATCATCTCATTTAAAAAAACATTCGCTTTTACTTTACTCAGATCTGACATGGGGGTTTGATTTATTCAAATGTATTTTGTTCTGAAGAGTATCTTTTGCAATCTTCCCTTAACCTTGCATCTCAAGGACTTGTTTACTCAGATCACCTGGGAAAGCTACTCTGGAGAAATCAGGTTGGTATTTAGTATTCATTTGAATAAGTTTTTCATGCTAATATAAATTCAGTGTTCCTCATGGCTTTGATTGCCTTTGACTGAAAGACACTGGGGTGATAGCTTTTGATAACTCAGCCAGATTTGTGCTCCATACTGAGAGTTGTATAGAAAACATGAAGACCTTGTTTCTTGCATATTTTTTCTTCCGTATTGAACTTCATACCTTACACCTCTGGGGTGAAACCAGTACAGAGGAGGAAATGAAGATTGCTATAATTGAAAAGGGAGGAGGAGCTGTAAAACAGAATTACTCAGTTTGGAATTGGGCCATAACCCTCTAGTAAAAACTGTCATGGGAACTTTAATGACCACAGATGGCTCCGACTTCACTTCTGAACGTCAGCTGGAAGATGCAATAAGCCCACAATAAGCCCAAGAACATGCGTATTCAGGAAAGAATCCAAGAAGTTTGGGCATTAGTTTACTTATGTATATTCAAGCACACTCAGGACAAAATTCAGGTTTATCCTCACTTAAGCGGGAAGAAACTATTGATTCTTTTCTTTTCCTTTTTTTTTTTTTAAAGATTTTATTTATTTATTTGAGAGAGAGAGAGAGAGAGAACAAGAGAGATCCAGAGCATACGCAGGGGGAGGAGCAGAGGGAGAGAGAGAAGCCGGCTCTCCGCTGAGCAGGGAGCACGATGTGGGGCTCGATCCCAGGACCCTGGGATCATGACTTGAACCTAAGGCAGACGCTTAACCGACTGAGCCATCCAGGCACTCGAAACTATTGATTCTTGACTTAGAAAAGAAATGCCAATTTTGTCATCATAGGTATTGTCCTATTTTACACAAGACTGTATCTTTCAATACTTAAGGGTTTTTCTGCAGGCCTCTCCAATTCTATGTTATCATTCTAGTGACGTTAGAAACTGATTGGCTCATGAACAAACTGAAATTTACTTTATTAAATATATTTTATCAATATTGTTACTTTGACTGAACTTGGGTATACTGTAAAAATCTATCCATAAAGAATCAAACTATAAGAACCACAGGAAAACCAACAGAAAATTTAATTTTCCCATAATCCAAGATTTTCAGATACTAGAAATATTTTTTTTCTTTTTATTCTTTGTTGGTGCCTCAGAAAGTCTCATGTTAAACTAATTATCTTCTCCCTAGGTTAGAACTCTGACTCCTCTACTCTTGATAATATCTTTGAGAGATAACAGCACATTCCCAATTTCCCAGCTCATAACCTGGGAATAACTGGTTATTCTTCCTTCTCTCACAAAAGCCATAATATCAGTTACCAAATTCTACTTGTGGTATCTTTCACATCTGTCCTTTCCTTCTTCTGCCAGCCTTTTTCAACCAGCAATCTAAAAGACAACCAAGCCCTAAGGCCTATGAATGTACATAATGAATTAACCTCTTTCCTGTGTGTCTAGACTGGTACTAGTAACACACCATCCTTGTGAGAATGGAGAAGATCATCACTCAAGTCATTTATTTGTGTTCTGTGGTTCAGATGAGAAGCTCCAGGTGAGAAAGGCTGGGTAGTCACCAAAATCCCTTGCTTTTGGCATTGGCTTTGCACATTGCCTTTTGGTTAATCTTACATTTCACTCCACTTTTTCTCAAAATGTCAATGGTATTTCTTTGTTTACAGGGTTAATTCCAATTTATTTATTTATGATTGTTTTTAAGGGCTCCTCAGAATCTGGAACCAATCTCCTATTCTTGCCTTGCCTTCTACTGGTTCTGTCATTGACTAGGCTTGTGAATTTCTTTCTTTTTCTTCCTTTCTCTCTTTCTTTCTTTCTTTCTTTCTTTCTTTCTTTCTTTCTTTCTTTCTTTCTTTCTTTCTTTCTTTCTTTCTTAAGATTTTATTTATTTATTTGACAGAGAGAGACACAGCGAGAGAGGGAACACAAGCAGGGGGAGTGGGAGAGGGAGAAACAGGCTTCCCGTGGAGCAGGGAGACCAATGCAGGGCTCGATCCCAGGACCCTGGGATCATGACCTGAGCCAAAGGCAGACACTTAATGACTGAGCCACCTAGGTGCCCCTAGGCTTGTGAATTTAAACAAATTTAATCTCTTTGGGTTGTCATCTCCTTTAAATTAGACTAAGTTGTGTCTAAGGCCTTCCAGCTTACAAAATAACATGTTCTGTAGCTAAGCTCCTCCTCCACTTTGGCATCCTGTCCCAGCCAGACTTAATATGAATTTAAGTATTAAATGTACTTTTGTTCATTGTCATTCCCACTACTTGCTAAATCCCCTTTCTGCCTACTTCAATCTTACCCAACCTGAGTCCTGAATCAAGAGTTATCTCATGTTGAGGGCCTTCCTGACTACCACAGTTCTCTGTGACTTCTTCCCCTCTTAGATCTTCAGTAGCATATACTACCTGTCCCATTTCTTCAGCATACATTAAACAGAGCCTTACTTAATTGGCCATATGTATTTATATGTACCCGATTTCTCCCAACTAGTTACAAACTCTTTAAAGGTAAGTTATCAAGTTCAGTATCTGGTTCAAGAAACACATATTGATTGATATCTTGATATCTACTCTTCAGTAGCTCTGCATTAGACTCCAAGGCAGTATATAATACAAACAGAAATCTCAGTAAACTCTGGGAAAGACAAGTGGAGCTATCTTGCATCATCTCGCTAGGACATCAGAAACCATGAAACATGTTTTCTCTCTTGAACATCTTTACTTTCTTGGCTTCCATAATGCCTATTTTAGCTCCTTTTTCTCTCTTGCATCTTTGGTTGCATATTCTTTATCCGCCCCCCTTGGCTCCTCTTTCTCTACTAACTGAAAAGTTGGTGTTACCCAGGCTTTTGTCCTGTTTCTTGAATGTTCTTCCTCACAGAAGCTCCATGAGTAATCTAATTCATGCCCACAACTCCTACATGGACAAGTGGGTCTCAAATTCTCCAGGCTCTCCAGTCATACCTACCCTTGTGGGGTCTACCTTGCTTTATATCTAACTGTCCCCTGGAAATCTTTTTCTGACTGCCAACAGGATTCCCAGGCTCAACATACCTTAAAGATCAGTCATCATTTCTTGTCCCCAAATCTCTTCTCCTTTCTCATCCAGTCATTTAAATGGAAATGGAATCCTGATTCATTCCTCCCATCTCTAATGATCAACATTAGATGCCACTATTTTTTCCAGTTTCTATGAGTAAAAAGCCCCTTTCATTCTTCCTTTCCCTCACTCTCTACCTCAAAAATATGTCTTGGCTCTGTCCACTTTTCTCCATCTCCTCTGTCATTGCTAACCCACTCATCTCTCACGGAGACAAATGCAATAGGTTTGGGCTCCTGGTGGCTTAGTTGGTGGGGATCTGCCTTTGGATTGGGCCATGATCCTGGGGTCCTAGGATTGAGTCCTGCATCTGGGTCCCTGCTCAGCAGGGAGTCTGCTTCTCCCTCTGCCCATAACCCCCACTCAGGCACGCGCGGGCGTGCACTGTCTCTCTCTCGCGCAAAAATAAATAAATAAAATCTTTAAAACAAACAAACAAAAAACTCAAATGCAATAGCTTTCCCTTCTAATCTCTTTCCTTTTAACCTCAATCTCTTACAACTGTTCTCTCCTCAGTAGCCAGAGTTGTCCTTTATAAAGTGTCTATCGCATGTGACTCTCTCACTTAAAAACTTTTGATAGCTTTTGGAGTGCCTGGGTGACTCAGTCGGTTTAATGTCTGACTCTTGATTTCTGCTCAGGTTATGATCTCAGGGTCTTGAGATCAAGCCAGGATCAGGCTCTGTGCTGGGTGGGGAGCCTGCTTAAGATTCTCTCTTTTCGGGGCACCTGGGTAGCTCAGTCGGTTAAGCAGCTGCCTTCTGCTTGGGTCCTGATCCCAGGGTCCTGGGATGGAGCCACACATTGGGCTCTTTGCTCAGTGGGGAGCCTACTTCTCCCTCTGCCTGTTGCTCCCCCTGCTTGTGCTTGCTCTCTCCGCTCTCTCCCCTCCCTTTCTCTCTGTGTCAAATAAATAAATAAAACCTTTAAAAAAAAATTCTCTCTCTTCCTCTCCCTCTGCCCCACCCCCATCACACTCTCTCTCTCCAAAAAAACAAAAACCAAAAAAAAAAAAAACCCATTTTGATAGCTTCCCATTCCACTTAGAATCAAAACCAAACTCATTATCACCAAGGCTTATAAAATATACTCTTGGTCACCAAGTCTACTGGACTACTGTTTTAGTTTTTAGAACTCATCACACAACATTCCTTTTTCAAGGCTTTGCATGTATTACTCCCTCTACCAGGAATGCTCTTTCTCTGGCCTTTACTTGAGAGGTCTTCTGTGACAAATACATCTGAGTGGTGTCCAGGAAGTCACTTTCTAACACATCACCCCACTTCTTTTATTTTCTTTTAGGATTTGCCCTCAATCTGATTTTTAAAAAAATATTTACTTGTTAAATTTCTGGTCCCTGCCTATCTCTTTGAACATCAAAATCTACCCCTTTTCACATCCTACACTGCATTGCAATTATATAATTTCATGGAATAACCCATATTTCATCTTTTCCCTCTTTCTGAACACCGTTCCTTTTACCTGGAATGTCTTCCTTTCTCTTCTTTTTATATAACGCATTTCTAATTTATTTCCATAATGTGGCTGGAGTGGGTTTCTTCTTTGTGGAGACTCTCTCATCCTCCAGGCAGATATGATGATCCTCTCCTTTCTGCCGTCATTGTGTTAGTACATATTTCTGCTACAACTTTCAACAGACTTAATTATAAATATTCATTAACATGAATGTCTGTCTCTTTTACTATACCAGAGCTCCTTTAAGGTAGTAATCATGTTTTGTTTATTGCCTATGTATACCCCTAGTTCAATGCTTTGCACATACTAGGCTCCCATTAAATAAAAGTTGAGTAAATGGAACCTATACAAATGGACAAATATCAGTGTCTAGTGAGTAGTATGCGATGGCAAAATTTGGTTAGATCTAAGGCAAAAGTCTCCTAGTTCCCACCGATCAATCATGGAACCTGCTCACTCTGGCACAGTTTATAATTGGGCACCTAATAGATATCTCACAGAGCTAAGACTACACAGACTTGGATTTCACCCAAGTGGTGCCAGCTGGTTGCTTCAGCAAATAACAGGCACCATTTTGTAGAGAGATACTTCAACATTGACAGAAAGATAGCCACACTTGACACTATGAACTCCTTATGATCTGGGCTAAGGATGAGATAGCCATTTAAAATATATTGCTATAGTCCTTTTAACCCATTAATCTGCCTCCTAAGCCTAGTGCTAAATATCAGCCCTTTCCTAATACCTAAAACTGGTGTCTTCTAGTACTGCTCCCCCAGGAATCTTGGTGAGGTTCATATCCTTCTTCTGTATGTTAATGATCTGACCTATATATCTGTATGTACATGTACACACTCTCCCTCTCCTTTCACTCTTTTAAACTTCTAGTTAGAAAAAATATGCATGTTTGTTTTTCCTGGTCCCTGTATATGTGCTATGGAAGCATCCATCTGTGTGATATTGTATTTATCCCCAAACAGGTAAACAAATAGAAAGATACCAGTCCATTTACCTACAGGGGAATGAAGAAACAAATGGCCAGGTAATCACTGAGTTAGCAACATCTACTTTATATGTCTCTTACGCACAAAAATATGATTCCTTCTGGGGAATGGAGCTGAAAAGGAACAGGCTCTCCCTTGGAATTCTGGAGAGGGAGAAATATTTTTCAACTTAGCCCATCTCCTTTTTAATAATACTTATGAGAATCAAGAAGGGAGAAGAATGATCCATGCGTGGATCCATGGTCACTAGGGAAGGGGGTCCTTTAAACCAAAGGTCACTTTAAAAGGGGGGTGGTCCCTTTAAACCAAAGCTAAACAGCATAGAAATTAAATATATGTTTTTGGTCTGGAAAACTTAAACACTTTTTCAAATTTATTTCTTTAGGAAATGATATTCTAGGTTTCAAGCTGCTAACTTGCAAAACAAACTTTGGAAACACATCTCATTTATAGGTTGGGGTAATGCTCACTCCAAAATCATATTGGGAAGGACCAAAAGAATATAATTCGCCTGCTTAAGGAATGGGTGAACATAAGGAAGGCAAGATGAAGCAGACTTCAGCTGAAAAAAAATGAGTCACTTTTCTCAGTTGTACATTTTTTTGGTGATTATGTGGGAGGTGGAGAAGATGCTTGAGTAGTTTGGGTTGCTGAGAGAGTAGATGAGAGAAGCAAGTATTCAACATTGGAGGGGTTGGTTTGGTGGGATATGGTGGAACTTTGAGAGACCCACCACACATAGGTGGAACGACTTGGAACCATTTCTAGAAGAGGATTTATTTTCCATCCCAGTGATCTAGCCATATATTTTTTGTTTCCACTTCCCGCAGACTTTTCCATAGACTGTTCTCTCAACAGAACCCTTAATAGGGTGGAAAACCATTTTCACATCAAGGCTCTGGGCTTCTCAATTGATGTATACCCAGAGACACTGCAGTGTCAGGCCACTATAAATTTTAATTTGCCAATAATTTTATTATATTCCAGGAGTAGCCAATAAATTTGTGTTGTTCTGATTAAACCAAATTTCAGCCACACTGGAAATAAGGGAGGTTCTCTCTGGATTCCAGTGGAAGTTCTACAGGTCAGACCTATGTTGGTACAAGAAGACTAGAGAATAGAATAACAAGACCTTCAAGGCATTCTGTACATACAAGCTTTTATTACCTCCTAACATTAAGTGGTGCTATTTTCTCCACCTGAAATACTTTCTTTTCCTCCATTCTGCCAAACCATGTTCTGCCTCCAAAAATTCTGTTGAAATATCACCTCTTTATAAAATCATTTCAGACATTTCCTCACTCCCCATCTGGTTCCATACTGCATCACTATAGTAACCTCCCTAGTAAATCCTCCTTCCCCATATTGTTTGTGTATATTGGTATATGTTGCATAAATATACATACACACATATACATAGAGAAAGAGAGAGAATATTTGTATACATTTTATATGTGTATTTGTGTGTTGTCCTTTCCTGTTTCCCTAGACACGGCTTTAGTGTCATTCCTGAGTTCTCTTTTTAGATTTCACAAGGCACTGTACAATATTTGCCCATTCTGGGTCTGCAGTTTACCCTACTATCTTTTCATTTAATCTCCCAGGGAAAAGTTTTCATCCTTTTTCACTATATGTCTGATGGTGATAATTATCATTGACTAGTAGAGCTAAAGGGATTTTACAGTTTATGTAGCTTGTTTGTTTAATTTCTCTTTAGCCACAGAAACTTTTTGTCCCAGATATTTATCAGAATCCCAAATATGAAAAACAGACAAAGGTGCTGTTGTGGCTAAACAGAGTTTGGTGGTTCAGAGATCTGTCTGGCCAGCATCCCCCTCCTTCCGCTGAGGCCCCTCTGAGGAAGCCTAGGAAGCAGAGTTTTGGAAACACTGATCTGTGTCCAGTCCTTCATAGTGCAGATGTTGGGAGTTGTATGATCAAGGTCATTCAGCACAGGAAGGGTTGAACAGAAATTCCTTCCTATATCAGTACTACTTCTTTCAGAGGATGAAAGAGGATCATGCTCTCAATTTCTACATGTACAAATTCCTAAACAGTCTAAATTTGTGATGTTAGCATTTATGTAGTTCATCAATAGACAGGATTCTTCTACAAATGAAGAAGTACCTCCCCCCCCCACTTTTGACTCATTCATCTTATTTTTCAATTAGTCTTCTTTATCAGGACAAGTTTTGTGGGATAATATTTTCCTCAAATATTATATGGATGTCATTCATTCATTCAACAGACATTTATGAATCATATACTAAGCCAGAAACTATGTGAAATACTGGAAATATAGAAGTAAATTTTAAAAAAGAAACAATCTTTACCCTCAAGTATAGTGTGGTAGACCTATGTGTGTCTATTTTAAAGTCTGTGTTCTAGAAAGTGCTCCTAAATAATTGTATTAATTTCAGTTGCATTTTCCTATTTCTCAGGGAAGCTTCCCATTATAGGTATAAATTAGTGTTTATTCTCATTAGATATGAGTACCCAACTTGCTTTGGAGGCCTGGAGGGTGAGTTTTGTGAATAAGATAACACTCGCAAGTATTAAGGCTTAAATGCCAGAACTCTAAAGGGTTTTTAAGGATTACATGTGTTAATTCACGTAAATACTTAGAACTATACCTGGCATATATAAGCCCTTAATATTAGCTATTGCTCGTTATAGTTGATTTTGTTGATGATGATGTTGTATCTATATTAAATGAATCCTATGTCTCAGTATCTTTTGGTAGGAATTCTTCAAGGACTAGTTTCTGGACTTTGAGGTGGGTGTGTGTACGTGTATGCATGTCTGAGGTTTAACGAACATATAATTGGTTAACTGAAAAATGAGTTATTAATGTCACTGATTTAGATTTTGTACACTCCGTACTCTCAGTGCTCTTTAGGGCTAATATATATTGGTTCTTAGAGTCTAGAACTCAGAGATATAACTAGCCTGTCTTACACATGTGGCCAATAAAATAGGAATGGAACTTTGAGCTTGCCTCATACTTAGAAGCTAAAGAGGCCCATCATTTCCAGGCAACTGGAATGTGAGCATCTCAAGATCTAGACTTAGACATTTTGAATCTTCAAGGAAAAATGCAAACATGCAGTGACAATTCTAAATTATCCTCAGTGGTATGGGCATCCAGGATCTGGTGCCTGGGGTACCCAGTCTGATCTGCTAACCCGTCGGTGGTCTTGGCTTGTCTGTGTTTCCTGGGTTCAGCTTGCTTCCTGCCTGTTTTCAAGTCGCCTTCTCTGGCTTTCCCATTAATAATATCAGCTCCAATACTGTCCTAATGAAGTCTAGTTTCTGTTGCTTGCACCCCAGAATTTGACTGATGAAACCCAATACTCAAGAAATCAGGACCGAGCTACTATTTTTCACCTGGATTACTGCAAGAGCCTCGGGACTTTGCACTCGCTGTTCCTTCTGCCTGAAATGCTTTGTTCACACCTATTCTCTTGACTCGCTTCCTGACTTCCTTAGGGCTCTGCTAGAATCTCACCTGTGTAGATCTCATCAAGGACACTTTCTCTCTTCACTCCATATAAAGCAGCACCCACTCTGACACTCCCTATCTGGCCCCTTTTATACTTTTCATTTTTCTCTCTAGCCCTTGTATCCACCCAAGGTATTCATTTATTATTATCGGCTCATCCCAGGGGCATGTAAACTCCCTGACTCTTAGTCGCTGATATTTTCTGACACCTAGTACAGTGCCTGGCACTTATTAGATGCTGAATAAATATTTCTTGAATGAATGAATGAATTTAAATTCTGCTCAGATGCAATAATAACAATAAGCTAAAAATGTGCTGTAGCTAATACGTCCATTCCACCTTCCTCCATGTCTTTCTTGATTCCTGTCCTTTAATCTCAACCAGTAGCATCCTGTATATGTCTTTCTGCCTATCTGTCAGTCTCAGACACGTGACACAGTAGATTTGCTAAGAATAATGAAAGAGAAATTTGGTCCTGCCTACCACTACAAAATGCTTATTTATTTCTTCTTTTACATTTTAATTGTTTAAATATTTGGGGAGGATTTTCCTGCTGTGGTAAATTTATACTCATTAAATTGTCAAACATGACGGTATTAGTTATTTATGTATCACAGGCGCTGTAAGGGGAAACACTTGCTTTTGCCACTGGCACCATCTGGCTTTGACTGATTATTGTATTTTACCTGATAGTCTTTGGACAGTACTATCAGGGTGATGAATGGGTGAGAGTGGGAGGGGTTCAAACACTGGTTGAGAAAGGATAACAAACCTGTAGCAGTAAGTCAGACACCATGAGGCATTCTAAACACTGAATAAGATAGAACATCCATCGCATGTCCTATTTGCATTCCAGGTTAATCTTCAAAGAGCCAACACGGCAAAAACATTCCAAGATAAAAATAGCAAGATCTTCTAGAAAAGATTCAAGTTGCAAAGAAAAAAGAAAAATCCTTTATGGTTGCTGAGTATGCCATGACTCCACATGATTATGGATGTAGCTAGGATTCTGTGTATATCTTTTAACAGCATCGGTGACTTATAAATGAGATTTTTTTTTAAATGAACATTTTAAAGACATCCCAAGACATTCTAAGAAGAAATTTGATTTGTAGGACTTGAAGATTAAAATATATAATGGCAAATGGCACCATGTCAGGCACTGAGGTCTGTGGTTATAAGCTGATCTTGAATCAAAACCTAGTCTCCCACTGACATTCTCAAAGCCCAGTTTTCATCAGAGGCTTTATTCCAGACAGAAGTATGGTGATAACTCTGCTAATGTAGGGTGTCTTCAGCCCACCTAGATCCATCTGACAGTCTTGTCGAAGCAGGAAGACTAAAGAAGCTATTATTTAATCTTTCATCTTTCCCCAGAGAACGGTATCTTTAAGGCACATGTGTGGCTGGTCCCTATATTATTTTGGTTTATCAATAGTTCACTTACTTCTTTCATAGTATCTCAATGCTAGAAGAGATTTTAGAAGTAAAATCATCCATGAACCTTTCATTTATTCATCAGGAAATATTTATTGAGTGCCTACTACAAATTAAAAGATGTAGACTGAAAATATGAATTAGATATTGCTGTCTCCTCTATGGGATTCATTAATTCCTCTTCATGATATCCTTGTTAGGTTGGAGTTCAGCCTAACATTTTGTGTGTTGCTATTCATTTACAATACTCTTCAAATGAGAGAAATTAGGTTAACCTCACTTACAAGGGTAGAGAGGCACAACTAAAAATGTGCTTACCCCCTCATCATTCAAAAAGTCAGATGCAGAGATCAAAGGAGAGTCCTCAAAGCTCTGAACAGTTAATTCAGTGACCTCTTTTACCTTTGTATTCTTGTCTTGGTCCTGTCAAACTTCACTGTACCTGACCATTCTTCATACTCACCCAGAGATGGGAGCTAAATACTGAATTTGGATATTTGTAACCCAATGAGTATTAGTCTCCTGTTGCCACAAAGAATATCCCCAACCCTCTTAATGTATTTCAGAACACTTTCCCTTCTTATTGAATGGAGCCTCATTAACTCAGATTAGTTTTATTTGCATAGAAAAATTAAGTTTTAGAATAAATCTACAGTATTAAAATGAAATTCCTACATTTGTAAAATGTTTAGAGACATCTCAAGAAAAACATTTCATAAGGCTTTTCAGCATTGGCCTTGGCAAGAATTAAGGCATTAAGATTTCCCACAAAATGAAAAATAAAATGGCATGCAAACACATACATATACACACAAACTCAAAGTATGGAATTTTAGGGATTATTGAGAATTCTAGTTTGGGTCTAAGGTAATGGTCAATTGTCACTTATCAGAATGTTGGTTCAATAATAATTTAGAAAAATTAAACATTGAACTAACTTTTAAAATTTAAAATATGCTAAAACCAAAGCATATTAAATTATGCCTCTTGATAAGATTAAACCATGATTTCAGATTCTCCTAATATTTCCTCACTGTCAGGGTCCAGAAACTCAGGGCCAAGGGTAAGTCAGCCTTAGATAAACAGATTGTCTGGCTTAGGCCACCAATCTGTCCAACATTTGTGACCTATAAAGATTTTTCCTGCAAGCAGCTCTGCTTATGCCGACTGTTTATATGCACAGTGGAAACTTCCAACACTGTCATTCCCAGGTTTTCTTTGCTTATACAACTAATTACTGCTGTGCTGGGTCATTCTTTCTAACTTTCTTTATCTTTGTTTTTTTTTTTTTTTGCTATGTATTGGAGCCAAGAAAGTCTCAATTAACCTATGCCTTTTGGTCAAAGATAGAAGTCAAAGAAGAAGACCTCAAGATTATAATCAAGCTTTGTATAGTATGCCTTGGTCAGGTAGCTAGGACTTAGGGATGGTTGCTGTAGGTGGAGATTCAGAAAGGGTATAATGAGAGAGAAGGAAAGAGAGAGAGAGACTGAGTACATGCTTCAAATCATCCTGAAGAAATGGAAAACTGTAGAAATAATTCAAGACAAAGGAGGGAAAGCTCAACAGGTATCTTGGATTAAACATAAGACCTCAGAAGTATTTGTGGTGCCCTAAGTAGACTGCCATTTCTTATATTGAAGATATAATCAGGAAAAACCCTAATCACAGGAGACCTCTCCGTTGAGACTCATTTGCAATTTGATACCATATTATATGTTAGAAATACCCTTCTCAATTGTTTTTTATTAAGTATCTTTTTCTAGGAAAGTAACAACCAACTTGTCTTTCCTGAGCCCTTGCTATGGGCCTAACTCCATGAGGACATATTGTGATGGCCAAGAGAATGTAAACCCCACCATTTAGGAGAGGAAAGAAGACTGATGTTTAAGAAGTATGTACAAACTGAGGAATGACACTCATGAAAATAATGAAATAGCCAGTCTGTAATTAAAGGATACGGGTGTTATGACAGATCATTGTTGGAAGAAGCAGGGGAACATGAAGACTTTAAGGATGGGAAAAATAGAGAGTGGTCAAGATGAGAGAGGAGAAATGGTATTCCAGCTACATGGGATGACACAGACCAAATTGTGGAGCTTTGAGGGGACCATCCTGAGAAAAGTGAAGAGTGTTTGATGATAAGAATTAGGGGGGGAAATAGATGTGTAGATGAGGCCTAGCCCAAAAAAAAAGTCCTGTTCTGGTAAGAAATTTGTGTCATCAGCAACTTTTGGCTAAAGGAGTGACATGATGGAAGATGTATTTCGGGCATAAGTGCATGCAGCATTGCCTGGGGAAACTGGAGGTAGGAAGGTGAGTTCAGAGCTCAGTATTTTTTCATATATGAGTAGGGAAATAAAACCTTGGACTGGGGTGTTCACAGGTGGAACTGAAATATAAAGCTGATGGTGGCCCTTTTGAAGAAAATGGATCAATTTCAGAGGCTAGGGGCATGAAGCAAAGTAGAGACTTTGCATGTGGTCTGTGACTCTTCCTATTCACTGGATCAGGTGACAGGTGGCATAGGTAGTATGACAAAGCAAGTCATAAGAGCAGCCCTTGTTTCAGGCAATTATTCTGGGCCCTTCTATGGATCTACTCGCTCCTCATTTTCAATTTCCTAGTTCTTGGCTCGCTAGCTCTATTTCCCACCCTTATTTTCTGCTTCTGACCCCTTCATCTGTACTCTGTCAGGCATTCCTTCTTGGCCTGAGATTGGGGATTTTCCTCTACTGGCCTCTCAGTCCTGTTGTCTTCTCTGGCCTTGGAGACCATTTCTAACCCTGAACTTTGTCACCCATTTCAAATCCAATGAACCCTATAAGCCACGCCAATGCCCCTAACTCGCCCTGTGATGGGTAGAGAAAAAATATGATTGTAAGATTCCCAGCTTAGATAAGTAGAGTGGAAATACTATTGGCAGAATTGATAAACTTGAAAGTTAAGAGCTGATTCATTAAGGAAGACCATGGTTTTGATTTCCAGCATGGGTTGTATGAGTAAGGTATCCAGAAATAAATGCTTAACTGAAAATTCAGAAGTGGTGGGAGAGGAGACGGGGCAAGTGACTCAAAGGATGATTGAAAGCTTATTCAAGTCCATGGGCTTCAGTTAAAGGAGAGTTAGAAAAAGAAGAGCTGAGGGAAAGGCTTACTGTCCCTTCAGTGGCAGAAAACACTTCATTAAAAGAAAAGAAACAGTGGCACCTGGGTGGCTCAGTTGGTTAAGTGTCTGCCTTTGGCTCAGGTCATGATTCTGGGGTCCTGGGATTGAGCCCTGTCTCGGACTCACTGCTCAGCAGGGAGTCTGCTTCTCCCTCTCCCTCTGCCTCTCCCCCTCGCTCGTGTGCTCTCTCTCTCTCAAATAAATAAATAAAATCTTAAAAAAAAAAAAGAAAGAAACAGATGAGTTAGTAAAAAACTAGCATACAGAATCAAAGGAGTCAGTAAGGAGAAAGCTCCAAAATAGAATGGTCAACATGACTAAATCAGAGTGATCAAAAAGGATGAAAATGTAGAATAGACCACTGCATGTGGGAGGACCATTGATAGCCTCCAAGTGGGCAATTTAGTAGAATGGTGAAGATGAGAGCCAGATTGTAGGGACGTAGGAGGGGATTGAGGTGGAAGAAATACAGGCAATTGGCAGAGACCACACACAAGAAATTTGGCACTGAAGAGAGGGAGAGAGATGAAATTATAATAAAAGGGTGCTATTTTTTGAGCTAGGGAGAGACCTATGTTAAAGCAGAGAGAGGAATAGCGAAGGGAAGACTGAAAAGCCAACGCAGGAAACAAAAGTGACATCAACGACCAGACAGGTTCAAATTCCTAAATTTCAAGAGAGTTCCTTGTGGAGAAATATCCTTCAGAATAAAAAGGAAAAAGAAGAGGATGAGAGATTTTTTGGATTGGGATGGTATATATTCAGGGGATCTGTCAAAATTCTAATGCCCATTCCTTTTTATCTTGGTGAAGAACTTCAGTCAGTTGCTCAGAGTAAAAATGAGAAACAAACACTGTCAGGAGAGTTTACAAAGCAACAAGAGTGAGTTAAGTAGCATGTTCCCCGTGGTTTATGAATTTGCATCACCTAAAGATTTTTAAAATGCAGTTTTCTGGAGGAGAGACTTCATTTACAAGCTCCTCAGAGGACTCTGAAGCTTGTGAGGTCAGGAGCCAGTGCCTTACTGAGAGGTGGAGCAATCTTAAAAATACTGTGAATTTAGGAAGCTAACAAGAAGCTACAATGTGTCTCACCCCGTGGCCATTTTAATCTTCACAATCCTCACAGTTCTTCCTAAACTAGGTGTATTTATATGGGAAAGAGAGTGAAACTCATCCTAGCATATACTGGCAAGAGCTCTTGGTTAGCTCCATAACATCCAGGAAAGCGCTAAGGTGTATCTACAGCCAAGAAGAAAACCTCAATACTAATTAGGTACCTATCTGAAGTTTAGAGGATGATGTAAACCACTTATTTTTTCCACTGAATTTCCTTTTAGTTCCTTTTAGTTCATTAGGAGTTTCCTTTGGGCATCTGGGAGTCCCTATCTCTTTCTGGGCTCCCTTATTGTTCTCTTTTCACTCATCCCCATTTGCTAGCACTTTGTCTGTCCCTCCTTCTCCCCCACCCCAGTTCCATCCCAGATTTGAGGTGGGATATTAGATCTTTATAGTTCTGTGACTGCTCTATTCTAGTTCTTGGATCAGCATTAGAAGCTTCAAACATTTGGTCCCTAGAGTTTTCAAAGCTGCACATGTAGATCAACTGACACTTGCTTGGTAACCTTGCCCCCCTCTCTGTAGCATAACTTTGATATATTATTTTATATTTAAGAAGTCAGTGTTTCTTAATCTTGTCTTGCTCCTCATAAAGAGTAAAGAGGAAAGAAAAAGTGTGTGGAAGAAAGTAAAATTCAGTTCTGCCACATGGGGATACCTTTAATTATTTAGAACTCATATACCAGGAGGCCCACAATAGCAGGAGCATAGGATTCGTGGTGGAGTTCTGGGAGTTGTAGCATTATTAGTTTCCTGCTAGGTGAAGTCTTAGTGTCTCTCTCTCTCTCCTCTCTCATAAACACACACACACACACACACACACACACACACACACACACACACACGAACTGTTATTTTATTTTGTTTGAAAAGTTAGGCTTAGTGTTTGAAGATTATCTCATTAGTTTTTAGTTTGGTTGGTTGGTTGATTGAGTTTTTTGTTTGTTTGGTAGAAAAAAATTTACTACCACCTAGGGTGAGAGAGTGTCAACATTGAATGCCAGAACACTGAATTGGACCCTATCATCAAGAGTAAACATATCCTAAACTCATTTCATATGTAAATTCTATATTTTTGTTTCTTACACTGCATTCCATTTTATTTACCAATGCAGAAATGGGAGGTTTTAGTTTCTCTATTTCCTTCAACTGATATACCAATATACTTAAAAGAGTATAGTAGTTTCCTCCATTTTTATTGGTCCCATGCTTCTCTTAAACACATATAATTCGTCCTCCCCACACTCCTTCCCTGTTCTCAAATTGCTGTCTGAGGTCCTTAGTGACCTCTGCATTTCCATTTCCAAAGACCTTCTCTCAATTCTCATTCAACATTTTCACTGCATTGGACTCTGCTGGACACACCTTCCTGGGATTCTCTCTTCTCTTGGTTCCTATTCTGGTTCTTCTCAATGCTTATCAAGGCTGGTTTTCACTGGATCAAATTTCTCCTCCTGTCTTCTATATACAGATATCCCCCAGAACAAGATCTTAGTCTTTCTGACCTTTTATCACTAATTTCTTCATCAGAAATCTCGTTCACCTTCCTAGCTTCAGCAATCACCTTTTCATAAACGACTCTCAAGTTTATGTTTCCTGTATTAAAATGCTTCTTACTAAGTATCTTTAATTGAATTCCCCTTCCAGACCCTTATGATCGAAACTGAATCCATCATCTTTCTCCAAAACCCATCTTCCCCTTGGGATTCCCCCCTTTCTGTTATTTCTTCCAGTCTCAGTGATGATTTTCTCATCTGAATTTGTAAAGCACATACTAACTGTATCACCCACTTAATTCTGAGTGTATGCTGCTTTGTATTATTTATTTAATTCTTTCATTTTATTTCTTGTTACCATTTTATTGCTTGTTTATTTAAACACTAAATAGTTTGAGGGCAAGAATTGCATTTTCTCTATCTCTATATTCCTGATTCTGATCCAGTGTTCAATAAATTTTTTTATTGTTAAGATGTTTCAACTAAGTTGCTAATATTTTGTATATCTCTTTTATTGTTGTCACTTTTGAAAGGTTGACAGATTTTGCTAGAAAGTAGTAGTTATGAAGATTTAATTGTGTTCAGACTACAATTTTGAGACAAAATGGCAGCTAATAAATTTACTTGTAGGAGAATTTCTGTAACATTATTAACAGCGGATTCTTTTTTTTTTTTTTGAAGATTTTATGTATTTATTTTAGAGACAGCACGTGCACATGTCGGGGGAGTGGGGAGGGGCGAAGGGACAGTGAAAGAGAATCTCAAGCAGACTCTGCTGCTGAGTGTGGAGCCGCATATGAGGCTTGATCTCACGACTCTGAGATCACGATCTGAGCCGAAAAAGAGTCAGTAGCTTAACCGACTGAGCCACCCAGGCACCCCAAACAGTGGATTCTGTACAATTTTATACATGCTTACACTGAATGCGTCCTGTTATTCATAACCTCTGGTAGAGGGAAGCTACAAAACATTTATGAGGCAAGCTGAAGGGTCTAGAGTTAGGTTAGGTTAAATAGATAGTCAAATGAGAGGTAAGGCTGAACTAAGAATTGGACATGGGACTTTTACATCTCAAAAATACTGACATCAGGGGATCTGCATTTTCTTATTTTTTCTTGACCAAATTATAGGATAGTTTTTCCAGTGTCAAAGGAGGCTAAGGAAGATCTGAAAAATGGTTTCTGCTCTTACTTTGTGTTTTGTGCCATTAGTTTACCAAAAGTAACCTCTACCTTAAACTCCTATTTCTCTCAGGAGTAGGTTTATAGATTCTTAGAATTAATGAGCTGGAAAAGACTTGACCATCTAGTTCAAATCCCTTGTTTACAGATATGCAACCTCTGGGTCTTATCTCTGAAGCCTCAGTTTGGTACTAGTCCTAGAGTTTGGGTAATTCCATCCAAATGAAAATATTGCTGTTATATTAAAAATAACATTTTAAATTTTATTTATTTATTTTTAAAGATTTTATTTATTTTTTGACAGAAAGAGAAACACTGAGAGAGGGAACACAAGCAGGGAGAGTAGGAGAGGGAGAAGCAGGCTCCCAAGGAGCAGGGAGCCCGATGCAGGGGCTCGATCCCAGGACCCTGGGATCATGACCTGAGCCGAAGGCAGACGCTTAACGACTGAGCCACCCAGGCGCCCCAACATTCTAAATTTTAAATGCTTTGTTTGTGTTTAATGGATTTTTCCACGAAAAAGTAGATTCACTTTTCAGATACTTAACATTTGAAATTTAAAAATTACTCCTAAAGAATATTTCCCAAAATATATGTAACAATAGTAGAAAGGAAACATTACTCCCTTTCTCCTGTTCACTTTTCCCTCTACCCCATATCCACTGTATATAAGCATTTATACATTGCCTCTGCGATAAGATAATTCTGCCATTCTTAAGGCTGGAAAACTCAGCTCATTTAAGTCTTACTGCTTTTAAGTTTTCTGCTCTGTTGTAGAATAGCCTATATTTCAAGTTTTCCTTTGTTTTCACTTTAATTTTTCAGTTGGCCACTATCTGTATAAAACAGAATTGGCACTGAGAGGAAAGTACCAAGTGATTCAAATATTGACTATTATATTCATTTTTAGTATGACTTTAAGCAAATCACATACTTGTCCACTTAGCCACCTACAGTGGATGAAATAGCAAATTACACAAGTTTATCTGAAAAGTTCTTCCCTGGAGAAAGAGACTTAGGAAATACAAACTCTCTCTTTATTGAAGAGCTCAGCTCTTCCCAGGAAGATCTGAGGAAATGGTGAACAAACCCAATACTACTTCAGCACACCTCTCTCACAGTCTTTTTTTTAAAAGCCCTATTTTATTTGAACACTGTGTTCCTGAGTCAAAAGAGTACTTCAGCAAAATCTGCCTTCCTGGGGGCAAAGCAATCTAACACAGTCACACTCCCAGAAAGACAGATACTGCTGAACACTGGACAAAAGATGTTGTGGGTTTTTTGTTTGTTTTTTTTTCCTCCAGCAAAAATTACTCAAATTGCTTGAGAAAAAGACACAATATGATGTTTATCCCTGTTTACAGATGTTTAACCAGTGCCCCTTCAGAGGGTCATATGCCTATGAACAGCATCGTAGTAATTATATCCATTGCTGCAAAGAACAGATGTGTAAATTGGTGGTTTCTTGGGGGAAAATAATACCAAGTCCACTTTCCAGAAATGTACACAGTGCAGTGCAGCTGTAACATTCTGTATGGAGGTCCCTTTAGTGTCTGTAACTGAATGTGCCTACATTTAAAGAGCATGAAAGTTCAGTTGCGCATCTAACAGGGAAGTCCAGAGTTACCCAGAAAATAATTCAGATTGTTTGGTGTGTTTAAAAATTCCTAGTGATATTGGACACATTTCCATATCCAGAGAAGGTAATAACAAATCTTTGATTCTAAAGTTTTCAATCAAGAAATATGTATTGAGTAGAAAGTGGAATTAGGAAACCTCTGTGCATTTAAGATATAAAAACCAGACTTCAGTGAAACCAGATTGCATCAAAGTGATCATACTTTTGACCTGTGAACACCAGAATATTCCTAAACTCACCACTGCAGGGGCTGGCAAGGATTGGGGGTCCCTAGATCCTCCCCTGACAACTAGAATTCAATAATTCCTTATTTTAAAAGCCTATATTACCTTGGATATAAGAAGAATTAGATGAAATTATTTCTACTATTGAGTTTATTGTATTGAAAATACTAGCTTTCCCTGAGGATGTATATTTATGTGAATATATGGAAATCAGTGTGACCCCTAAAAATTAAAACAAAACACAAAGTAAACAAGGTAAGCTTATTGTTTTGGAATAGCTTATTGAACAACCGTGTTATCACAGATATGGATATCAGTATAAGCTTCACTACCTTCTTTCTGTATAACTTCTCTTCCTCTTAAACTGTGTCAAATTTCGTGTGTAGAATGTTATACAGTGATTCAGCGTGTGCCTAAAAGATGCGATTTCTCCTGGACCCAGGCTATCTGTACCTTCACATGTTCCAAAACTTTGCAGAAGATCAGTATGTATCCTATAACTTAGTAAATGTGCTAAAACATCGTTAATTTGTACTTATATTACAAACTATAATAAGCAACGACATTATGCCTGACTTGGGAATTTTGCTTCCGGGGCAGAAGCACAATCTTTTATCAGGCTATGCTTTTCTGCATTCGTGATTCCATACAAACTACCAAGCAGCACCAAACCATGGTTCTATGATTGAAATGTAACAGAGGAACAATCTAGTCTGCTAATCTGGATCATTCAGGCCCAGAATGGAAGGATTATAAAGAGACCTGCCAATTGCCTTAGGCCAAAGCATGCCTTTTGACACTAATGATCTAATTCAGTTATCTACTTTGTTCTAAATTCAGCCTTCTCATTCTCTGTGGCCTTGGGGACTCAAACAAAAACACAGGAGATGATGAAGGCTAACCCTGCTCTGCCACTCACCTCTAGGCCTCAGTTCCGGTGGCTGTGAAATGACATGGTTTGATGACCTCGTCTAGGCTTCCGTGTTCATATTGTCTGTGCATACTGGAATTTAGAATAGAAATTCTTGGTCATATGTGTGGGTTAGTGCAAATTGTCTCTAAAATCAGGAGGCAATGGGGTAGGAATAGAAAATTCTCACTGTTCCTTAATATAGACATTTCAATAAAATCAAGGAAGCTATTTCCAAACCGGAGTGTGGGTCAGATTGTAGCCCTTATTGTGGTCTAAGCCCATGAGGGTACTTATTAAAATGCATTTCATGCACTCTGCAGCCAGCTCTATACCATACTCCCTCAGTGAGCATCATGGGAGGTGGGGCCATGAATCTGACTTACACAAGCACTCCTGGTGGTAAATATGTATGCTGAGGTTTGGAAACCCCTAGTCCCAATGAAAGAGCACTTTTTCTGCTAACCTGAAGTTTTCTTGGGAGCAAAATCACTTCATCTGCCCTAAACCTCAGTTTTGTAATAATGGAAACAGTATCAGGGCACCTGGGTGGCTCAGTTGGTTGAGTGTCTGACTCTTGGTTTCCACGCAGGTCATGATCTCATGGTTGCAGGACAGAACCTTGTATTGGAATCTGGGCTTCCCCCTCAGCAGGGAGTCTGCTTCAGATTCTTTCTCCCTCTCCCTCCTCCTCTGCCCCTCTCCTCCAGGCTCACGATTGCACGGGTGCGCGCTCTAGCTCTCTTTCTCTCAAATAAAATATTAAAAAAAAAAAAAATGGAAACATCAGTCTTTCCCAATTTCCCAGAAAGTAAAAGTGTTAGTGTCTTAGTGGAACAGCCTTTTAGAAAACAGCTTCTTAGAAAAGCAAGCAATTTCCTAGTTACAAATGGATTGTATTTCAAAAATACAATGTTAAACTTGAAATGTACAATGCTTTCCCCACAGAAATAACATAAAATCATCTTAAGATTTCTAGACCTGTCTATAAAATTCAGGTTAAGCCAAATGTAGCTCAAATTCGGTACATTTGTAATGGAAGCACAGGAGAAAACAATGTTATTGGGTTTTGGAAAGTAATAGAACCAGTTTTTTATATCTAATTTCATTTGAAAAAAAGAACTTTTTTCAAAAACTTCCCTTTTCTGAGAAACAGTAGTAGGAATGAAAACTATAGCAAAATTCGGCGCCTGGGTGGCTCAGTTGGTTAAGCAACTGACTTCAGCTCGGGTCATGATCCTGGAGTCCCGGGATCGAGTCCCACATCGGGATTCCTGCTCAGCGGGGAGTCTGCTTCTCCCTCTGACCCTCTTCCCTCTCGTGCTTTCTATCTCTCATTCTCTCTCTCTCTCTCTGAAATAAATAAAATCTTTAAAAAAAAAAGAAAACTACAGCAAAATTCTTGTTTATTAGGCAACTTTGGGTCATAATGGGATTCTCTCTCTCTCTCTCTTCTTTTTTTAGAGAGGGAGAGATGGGCAGGGCCAAGGGAGAAAGAGAGAGAGAGAATCGCAAGCCAGCTCTAGGCCCAGCAGAGCCTACACGTGAGGCTTAATCTCACAACCCTGAGATCACGACCTCAGCTGAGTCAGAAGCTTAACTGACTGAGCCACCCAGCACCCTCATAAAAGGATTCTCTTGAGGAATGAAAAGAGGGGTGGTTAAAAGGAAATTTCCAATGCTGACTGGATAAAAGTCAGGAGAAATACCATTGGGGGTGGGGTAAGGTCAGAGCAGAGAGAAAATGGAGAAAAAGAGGATTAAAGAGGAAATGAGTGGTTTATGTGAGCATGTGATGACCTGAAGTGGAAGTGTAGGAGAGGTGAGTTGTTTAGGTCTAAGGAGAAAAACTTACTGGGTGCCTGTTTACCAAACCCAGACAGAAGAGAGGAACACTGGGTAAGAGATTTTGTCAATTACCTATATTTACCACCAGATGGCAAAATTGATCCAAGGCCCCTTGGGTACTGGTCAGTTTATAGAGAAGAGGGGAGATTATGTGGTATTATTGTGGCAATTCAATTATTTACTCCACAAATACTTATTGAGCGCTCACTATGTCCTATCAGCTATGCTAGGAACTGGTATTGAAATGGCCAACCAAAGTCCTTGCCCTCGATGAACTTAGTTGGGTGGGGGGTTAAGCAAGCACAAGAGTGGCCCTAGAATATTAGTTAATATTCTTCTGCAGTGAGATACAGGCTTTTTCCTTTGACGACTTGCCTCAATGTCATCCCAGACAAAAACCAAAGATAGGCCAGGAATTCTTTTTCTCCACTCACTTATACGCCCACAGTGCCTCCTGAACTTCTACTCCAACCCGATTTCTTGGGTCTTTCAGAACCAAGTCTTCAGTCTTCCTTTAAACAAAACTTACTCGCCTTTGGCCTTTCTCCTTCAAAATATCCTGGTCAGGGTGACTGATATTAACCTGATTAACCAAAAAGAAGAGGTGTTACAGAATTCCTCAAACCTGGTGTCATTTGCATGTTAGGTGTTTTTTTGTTTGTTCGTTCTCTTTTTCCTTTTCTTTCCTACAATGCCACAGTCTAGTAACATTTAATCTCCTGGGGGGGAATGGACACCTCTTACATTGTTAGTAAAGCTATGGACATTCGACAGAAAAATAATCATATAAACACAATTATATAAACAACCTACATCACATACTACTTCAGATTCAGGAACCTATCCTTAGAACACCCTAGACTTAAAAAAAAAAAAAAATCATGCAATTCAAAGAACTGACAGAAACCATGGGAGTTTGTGGAACAGCATGACGGGGAGCAGCGGAGAGGGTTAAAGCAAACTTTTTCATCTTTCCTCAGGAAAGCTGGTTCTGCCGGGTCTCTCCGCACTCCGTTTCTCGCGGCACAGACAACTGTGCGCCTGGCCTGCCTTTCCCGAGTCTGGCGTCGTTGCTCAGCCTTTGTCCCCCGGCCCCCTCCCCCTGCACTTGGACTCGGGTTTCCGTCTCACTGCTCCGCTTCGCGTCTCCTTCTCCTTCTCCTTCGGGCGTTCCCTCCCGCCTCTCTTTAGGGTGACCTCATCCCTTTGTTTCTCCCCGGCTGCGCCGCCGGCCCCCCGCCCCCCGGCCCCTCCCCGCGCCCCGGCCCCTCCCCGCGCCACCGCCCCGACTCTGGGCGGAGCTGCGGAGGCGGTGGGCGGGGCCTGGCCGCGGGGCGTTGCTCGCACCGCACAGCTCCTCTTATAAAGCCTCGCTTTCGGGTTAGGCTTCCGGTTTTCCGTTTTCCGCAGCACCGCGGGCTGTTGTTTTAACGAACCTCCGCCAGCTCCTGTTTGGGCGCTAACTGCTGCTTTCGGTGGCCCGGAGAACAAAAGCTTTGGGCCTGTTCACGGTGGAGGAGTACCAGGGGCGCCGCGCGGGCTCCCTCCCTCGCTCTTCATTAGTCTGTTGGCCTTCACCCCTTGCTTGCAGGACCAGCAGCCGCCTGCTTGCAGGGACTGGGCCCTCAGTCATGTCAAGGTTACTCTGCGGGGCGGGGCGGGGGGGGTTGGGGGGGAGGAAAAGAGTGAAAGCTGGGTCAACTGGAAATCCGCAGTCTTGTCCCTCCGAATTTTCCTTACCTGGAGGCTGCAAAAAGCACATTAGCATTTCTCGGGTTGTGCGCACCTGTTTCTTCAGCACCTCAAAAGGAGGAAGGTTTCTGTTTGTCGGCAGGAAAAGACCTTTGGAAACAAAGCAGCAATGCCTTGTCATTAGATTATAACAAGTGAGAAAACGAGCTAGGTCAGAGCCAGAGACAATGATCCTTCATTATTAAAAAGAGGGGGAAAAAGTTTCCTAGGCTGCTTCATTTGAGCTTACCATTTCCCGCGATGAAATGCAGGCTCCTTAGACAATTGAGGGAAGGAAGGTGACTGAGGCAAAAGGGAGGAAATGAGATGACTTCTGGAGATGTGGCCGAATTTAGACTTGGTGTGAGATATTCTCTTAACCTGGAAACATATGGTACCGGCATGTATTCGTTCATTCATCTAATAATATTGTTAAAAAATGGTTAAGGAAGTCAATTTAGGTGTTACAAACAGACTTTAACACTTCGTGAAGCCAGTAGTCTCTGGTCTCAAGGGTCCCAGGGAACTGCAAAATGAGGTGAAAGGAAGCTTTTATAGGATAAAGAATGAGGAACAAGGAAATAAATACAGAGCCCAGGGTTGGCTTGACATTTGGGGATGGGCTGACTGGATATACTATGTTTCTGGTTAAGTGGAGCATTTACAGGGACATGAAAAGTAACTTTCAGTTTACTGACATGGTGCCAGGGGCAGGAGCGCCTCCATCTTGGGCCTAAAAATTTACTTCAAAAATATGTGTTGAACATTGAGCACTTACTCTGTGATGGACTTTGGCTGTAAGTGACTTCAGGTCCACTTGAGAGCATAGCTCTGAGGAAGAGGAGGGGAGAGCCAGGGTGTGGCCTTAGCTCCCCTAGGGCCTGGATGCCCCTCCCCTCCCCCCAGTCTGAGACTGTGAAGGGACCTGGAGAGTAGAGGAGCTGGAGAGGAAGACCAGCCACACTTGTAAGTGATGTGGGTAAGAAGCTGATGGGGCTTAGAGCTTTCTCTCTCTTTTTCTGACCTCTTTTTCTTACTTAAGTAGGTTAAAACCAACTATGGCAGAGAATGAATGATTTGCATCTCCTATTTATTTTTAGCAGTCTTGGTTTTTCCCCCCAACTAGGACAGTAAATTTCATTCAGATTTTCCACACAGATGACAGGCCTTAAAAATTGTAAAGTAAGGTGTTCTTTAGAATAGCTTCGGTCTCTCACATCAAGGCTTTGGGGAAGGTGGGGAAGAGGCAGCTTTTGGCTGACTGAGGAATGATGTGCTCCTGCATTCTGAAAGGGTTGAAATTAGGTGCCAAAAGAAAGGTGGTGTCTGCCTTCCTGATGAGGTGGGTCATTACTAGTTCATAGAAGCACCTGAGCAAAGTCATCCTGAACTGTGCAGATTCAAGAGTCTTAGGGCATGGGAGGCTGGTCAGTGGAAGAAACCTGTGCTCCCTCAGTTTGGTGATCCCCTTTGGAGACTGGTACATTTTGAGAATGATCTTAGTCTCATGAATGTTCAATATATATAACTAATTTTAGAAGGTAAGTGACTGTGTGAAGGAGACCCTGTCCATTCCAGGTGGTAGGTTTGGATGACAGTCAACTTCCCTGAGGCTTTCTTTTCTAGGGAAATAGGAAAATGGAACATATATGTTTGCACACAACTAGGACTCTGATACTTAGAATGTTTGAGTCTGAGATCTCCTAGTCAACTCCCTTCATGTAGAGACACAGAAACTGAGGCCCAGGGAAGTGAAGGGACTTCCATGAGGTTGCAGATTTGGGATGTATCATGTTTCTAGCCCTGCTCTCCTGATGGCTAGTCCACAGCTTCTGCTGCTTTACCTGCAGCTTCTTATTTCTCTGTGCTTTATGAGAAGAGAAGCACCTCTGAAATCATATTTTTGTGTAAAGAAATATTCAAAAGGAACTGTGGATTTCCTGGGATGGGTCTGTTTGGTCTGGGTGTTGTAGGCCACATTGTGATGTGCAGAAGGTTTGTGGAAATGCACAAAATGCACAAAGATTAGTAGATCTGGGGCAGGAGGAGAGTGCATTGCCGCCCAGCTCTTGGTGGTACAGATGCTGCTGATCTGAGTGCTGAGCCGCCGAACTGTGAACAGCATTTCCTCCTCGTCTTTTCTTTCTCACTGATAGAACAGCCCTGGGGATTTAAGGAGCCCCCTTTTTTCCCCTGTTACCAGGTCACTGTGTTCCTTCGGCTAATCTGAATGACTTTCACTCCGTTGTCCTCACTCAGACCCAAGACTGAAAACTTGGAAACAGTCCCTGGAGACAGGTAGCTTGAACTGGAGGGTGTGATCTTTTGTCTAGTGACTTAGCACCATCTAACTTGGTTCCACAAAAGCTTTCGCACAGAAGCAACTTACTCAATTCTGATGGTAAAAAAAAAAAAAAAAAAAAGGCTTTTTTCTCTCCCACAAGTGTCCTCCCAGCTGCAGCTCACTTCTCTCCTGGGACTACAGCTGTTCTGAGGCTCCCTCATAGGCGCGGCCCTCCCCCGGGGGCTCAGCCATTCTCCGGGCATTTTTCCCACCACTCACTTCTGCCCTGCATTTCTTCTCAAGCTGTGTGTGATACCTGGATTCAGGTCTCAGTGTCTTTGTGCCCCCTTTGAGTTGAGCAGGTATCAAAGGGATCACAGGACGGAAACCCCTCTAAGGTAGGCAAGCTTCAGTGCCACTCCGTTCTCAGTTCTCTGAAGCTTGCCTGCCCCGGAAGGGCCTCTGCCTTTGCTCTCTAAATTGCTCTGAGAACTCACTTTCAATCTTCCTTATTATTTCCTCACCTGTAAAAATAATAATATTGTTTCCTCACTAAAAATAATAGTCCCTCCCTCCACACAGTTATTATTGATGTTATTTTCCACGGAAAACACTTAGCTCAGTGCCTGGCACAAAGTGATCTATAAATGTTAGACTCTGGAAGGGTCCGGAACCCAATTCCAGTGTGGGGGTAGGGCTTTCCTATACCAACAGTGCCCTGGACACCAGCTAGGCGTCCTACAATTCAACTCGATTCTGACACTGTTTATTTGGAGATAGCATCAGTTCCCCAGGTAAAGGGCTCAGTCCCCAAGTCTTGCCTTCCTCCCCAGACACCGATGGCAAGCTCAGGTTGTTACCTGTACTTCTGAACGGCAGCCTGTAAGTCAGAGGTTCCCAGAACCCCCTCTCTGAGTTCAATTAATTTGCTTGAGTGGCTCGCAGAACTTGGGAACACTCTTTATTCGCTAGATACCCGGTTTATTATAAAAGGGTGTAGCTCAGGAACAGCCAGGGGGAAGAGATGTACAAGGCAAGGTTTGGGGAAAGGGTGCAGGGCTTCCCTGCCCCCTCCCAGGATGCTGCTCTCCCCAAACCTCCATACATTCAGCAACCGGGGTGCTCTTGAGACTCTGATCTTTTGTGTTTTCATGGAGGCTTTATTACTTAGGCCAAATTGATTAAATCATTGGCCATTGGTGATGGATTCAACCTCCAGTTCCCACTTCTCCCCAGAGGTCAGGGGGCGGGAATGGAAAGTTTCAACCCTCCAATCACTTGGTGGTTCTTCGAGCCACCAGCCCCATTGCTAGGTGCTCTCCCAAAGTCGCCTCATTAACATAACAAAAGCTGCCTTTATTGCAACCGGGGTCACATGCGATTCAAAGGGTTTTAGGAACTCTGTGCCAAAAATGGGGACAAAGACATAATATATATTTCTTAATAAAAGTCACAATATCACAGTCTGTAATAATAAGATAATATTCTTGCCCTCAAAGATCTTATAATGGAGTTTGGGGAGGAAGTACACCAATAACTGCCATACAAAAAAAATTAATGAAAATACAACCAAGAATGCTGTGGGAGCTTAATGTAAAGGTATACCCTGCCCCAGAGATTGGTAAATGACAGTGTACGGGCTAAGAATGTTTTTATTTTCCCTACATTTTTAAGTGGTTGACAGGAAATCAAAAGAGTAATGATATTTTGTGACACTTTAAAATTGCATGCAATACAAATTTTAGTGTTCATAAATAAAGTTTTATTGGACCACAGCCATGCTCATTCATTTACACAGCATCTATAGTTTTTTTACACTACAATGATAGAATTGAGGAATTGTGACAGACACCATATAGCTCAGAAACAGCCCCCCCAAAAAGAAATAACTTTCTGGCCCTTTGCAGAAAAAATTTGCTGACCCCTGGACTGTTCATTTAGGGTGATGCAAGAAAACTCTCCTGCCAAGGAGGTAAGGATTGGGATGAGCCATGAAGGGCAGGCGGGGTTTCAGCAGACACAGGACAGAGAAATGTTTGAGGGGGACCACGTCATAAGTGAAGTCAGAGAACTAACTCGGGGAGTGAGGTGCGTGTTCAGTGAGCAGCACGTCAATTACTTGGCTAAAGTAAAGAGTGTGCTCACAAAAGAAGTTGGAAGGGCAGAACTGGGTCCATTCCATAAATTTCTCAAATGCTAAAACAATGCATTTCCTTCTAGTGTGATAAGCAATGGGAATATTTTAAGTGTTTTGGGAGGGGCGGAGGGTGGTTTGGGGTGGCGGAAGTGGACAAATTACAAAACCATAATTCTGTTTTTGCTTAATCTGATAAAATGTGTAGCAGAGGGTGGAAGGCAGACCAATTAAGAGAGTGTCTATAGTTTTAGCTTTCAGGGAATAATAATAAGAAGGGAATAAGGGAATCATGCTCCAAGGTGGAATTTCAGCCTTTTGGCAAAAGGAGAATCTTTGTCTGAGTTCTCCCTGCACACCCCCTCAGCTACTGCCGCCAGCCACCCCCATTATTCCCTTAGCTCTCCACAGTGATTTAAGCCTTCTGTTGTTTATTCCTGGCTTGCTCCTACACCATGGCGCAGCCAGACTGTACACACACAGGCTGCAGAGGTACCAGGCAGTTTTACTTTTTTAAGCTCATGAGCTTTTCTTTTTTTTTCTTTTTTGTAAGATTTTATTTTTAAATAATCTTTACATCCAACGTGGGGCTTGAATTTACAACCCCAAGATCAAGAGTCACACGTTCAACTGACTGAGCAGCCAGGGGTCCCAGACTCACTGGGCTTTTATATGTGACTTTAAACTGTGAGTTCAGCCTGAGTAGAAAGTAGGGAATTATTCTAGCTCGGAGCTATCCAGTTGCCCCAACTTGAGTTGCCCCAACCACAAGGGAAAATGCTTATCAGATTGCCCTGGAATCTTTTTTTTTTTTTAGATTTTATTTATTTGTCAGAGAGAGAGAAAGAGCCCACAAGCAGGGGGAGCGGCAGGCAGAGGGAGAGGGAGAAGCAGGCTCCCCACTGAGCAGGGAGCCTGATGCGGGGCTCAATCCCAGGACCCTTGGACCATGACCTGAGCTGAAGGCAGATGTTTAGCTGACTGAGCCACCCAGGCATCCCAGCCCTGGAATCTTTGTAGTCTTGGGTCTAGTCTTGAGCAGACACAGGCGTATGGGGAATCACTGACTTGTGATGAGTAAATCAGAACTCAGGGAAATGTGGGGGCATCACCCTACCTTCTGGGACTCTGAAGCTCAGGACAGTTTCCCAGGCCTCTCCGTGTTGTGACATATCCATAAAGCCCGTCATTTTTTGAAGTTTCACAGTGCCGGGCCGACTTGGTGCTCTGTGTGGCTCTTTGGGTTGAGCGATACCACTTATGAGAGGGTTATGGCACATCTCATAGTTGTCTATGCCTCAAAAAGAAAGGAAAGTGATTTTCATTCACCTCAAGACCTCAGAATCAGACTTGATATTTCCTTATTTTTACCCAATTCAGTCTAATTATTCTGGCTCAAAGATCAGATTATGATGGATCCCTGTACAGCTCATACAGACTCATTCAGAAGTTGTAGAATTTGCCTACTTAGTTTCAAACACTTTCTCTCTTTGGTGGCACCCAAACAGTGTTTCTCCCTACAGAACCACAAAGTGGGAGGTATGCTGGCTCTTTGTGCCATGATGAACCCTGTCACTAAATTCCTCCAATGAACTATGTGGCATAAATAGTATGACAGTTTTTGAGAATATAATCAGAGCAACTAGTATGACATCCATGGAATGTTCTGGATGGATTTCCCTGTTTGCTTTATTACAGTTGTGAGAAAAAGAGCTAGAGTAGTTGGTTCAAAGAAAAGGCAGTGTCTCATTCAGGAACTCTGGCTGAATTAAATCCTCAGATTTGGGAATAAGTCACAGAACCTGCTCTTTACCACCTGCTCAACCCCTTCCTTCTGCTAAGAATGCATATCGGTGACTTTGGTTCATTCATCTGCCTTTCTCATGTAATTAAATAGCCCTAATTCCTGACCTGGAGTCCTCTCCCTGCCACTTTCCCCTGATCTCTGATATTTTTTCTCTCCTGCTTTCAGAATTAATAGGGAGCCTGGTCTTTGGGCTGTTCTCAACATCTCAAGTGTGAATCTTCCCTGTCAACATCTTCACAAGGAAAATGAGTCATGGCATCAACCTGGGTGATGAGGTCCTGATACCACAGCCCCTGCTTTGAGAATGTATTTGTACTTTTCTTTGGTAAAGAGATTTTTGAAAGGGGAAGATGAAATTGTGGTGACAGCTCTGAAGCCTGGTCCTTTAGACACTCGGCTAGCCCAGCCCTAGTAGGCTAGCCCAGCCCTAGTAGGCTAGCCCAACCCTAGTAGGCACTGGCCATACGAAAGTCCTGCTCTGAATTACCCCATCCTCCTCTCCACATCTCATCTTGCCTGGGAGCCTGCAGGGAAACCGTGGCAGAGAGTAGATCAGCCTTGTCTTCTTGGGATGAGTTTATCTCACATGCAACCTGTACAAGTCTTTTGAGTTCAAATCCTAGCTCTGCCGCTTATCAGTTGTGTGATTTTGAGCAGTTACTTAATGTCCTGTGCCTCAGTTCCTTTATCTGTAAAATAATGGTACCCCCTATGTAGCCTTGTTAGAATTAAGCTAGTCAATATATATAATATATTTAATAAATATATTTTTGTGTGCATATAAAATATGTAATAAAATACTTGGACGAAGAGTACTGGGCACATAGTAGTATATATTTTTTTCAGTTTATTATTAGTATTATTTCCTCCAAGGATCGGATGGTATTTTATAGTCTTTACCTTTAAAAGGTTTTGTTGTTGTTGTTGTTGATGGAGAGGGGCATTTATTATTTTTATGAAATGTGCATAGTCCTGAAAAAAATTCCTTCATGAGCCATCAAGGAAAGAAAATCATAAAATATTTATCAAATAATGCACTCAGTCCCTAGTCTCCAGAAAGTAGTAATTTTCACTTCACTCATAATATCTTCTTCCAAACAATTATTTATGGAGTTCTTAAGTATTGGGCCCTTTACAAATACTACTTTCTTTCATCTAAAGAAAATTTTGCACAGTAGGTATTAGTATCCCAATGTGAAGGTTCGTGAAGACCCTGCATTCTAAAGAAATTAGGTAGTTTACTCTGGGCCATACATTTGAGTAGTGGCCAAGCCAGGATTTGAACTGAAATCATTTGACCCCCAAACCATGCCAGGGAACATGTGATCAGTGAGTGTCAGTGACTGATGATCAAGAGAGAGCTAGATGCCAAAAACAAAGGGAGGGATAAGAAAGGAAGAACGACAAAAACAAACACATCATGAGCAAATTTAGACACAGTTATGATTTACTGTCTAGCAGCTTGGGACTAGAAGCCCCGTTAAATGGAAGTCTATTTGTCCTCAAACTCTATGCCCTTTACCTGACATCCCTGCCTCACCCCAACAAAAACACTCCATTGTTTTTTCCACACATGGAAGAATACCACAACACATCTTCTAGAATCAGAGAGGATACATACTTGCACTTTAAAAAAAAAAGATTTTATTTATTTATTTGTCAGAGTGAGCGAGAGCACAAGCAGGGGGAGCAGCAGAGAGAGAGGGAGAAGCAGACTCCCTGCTCAGCAGGGACCCCGATGTAAGACTAGATCCCAGAACCCTGGGATCATGACCTGATCGCAAGGCAGACACTTAACTGACTGAGCCACCCAGACATCCCCACACTTGCACTTTTTAAAAGATTTCTAAAGTACTACTGTAAATGGGCAATCACTTACCTGGTGACTGATCTAGTACATTAAGGCATGTGCAAACTATTGCTGATCGATAGCAGTGGCCCTGTAAAATCATCCCACCAGCCACCTCATATAAATAAGCCTACGGTAAGAATCTTGCCATATGAGTGCAATTTCAGGCAGAATCACCTAACTCCCCCTTCCAAACGGGTCTCTGCCCCTAACCCCTCCTACATAGAGATTCTGGAGCCACCTCTGTGCCGGGATCTGAAATACAGACCAATTCTGTTAAGTAAAAAGTGCTTCGAGTCGTCTACATGCTGATGTGAGGGTTGCTACTTCTTCAATGATAACTTCTGAGTGTTTAGTGTTGAATTCTTAGATTGAATTCTCTGTTAAATTCCTTAAAATGTAGGAGATTAGAGGCCTAGGGTTAAGACCCATTCTACCATTTGTGGGGCTTTCCATTCTGTTTCAATTTTGCAAAAGGCATAGCACACTTGCTCAGCCTAGAGGGACAGTTTTATGAAGTTGAAAGTACTTCATAACCGGTAATACAAAAATTCAAGCTATTCTCTCTCTCTCTCTTTTTTTTTTTTCCTTAGCAAATGGAGTCCCAGTTCTTGTCCATCTGCCATCAGCTAGGTTTTATAATGACATGCACTCTGATGACAAGTTATGAACCATCACTAGACATTAGCTAAAATGACATTCAAAGAGTTCTACTAACTATCCAATGGGGGTGTGTTGGATAGAGTTAGAAATCCCAAATCATGAAGCCCCTATCTCCTCAGGACCAGATGTTCCTAAGCTAAGCCCCCACAAAATGTCGGGCGGCTGCATCCACAGCTTTTACCGGGTATGAGTATGACCAGACATGAGTAAACAGAGTAGCTTTCAGAACCTACACTGACAATTGTTTCACTGATGTGTAAGGTCTAGGGCTTGATCCCTGGGATAGATATATGAAATAGTAGCTGAATAAGATTTTTTTTCCAGGCAGGTGGTGGTCAAGTGAAGGGCATATATTTTGAAAATGAATAGATCTGCAGTTTAAGTGAATTTTCATCACTGGAGGCTGGACCATGTGGAGGTTTAGGGATGGATATAGTTAGGGAGGATTGGTGTGTGTTTGGTGGCAGAGGAGAGGGATTATGGTTTATGACTGACACTGTGAACAGATCCTCCCCCTTCCCCAGGATAGAAAGAATGGGTATTGTGGCACATTTTAGACAGATTTCTGCTCATTTCTTTGAGGATAGATAGCTCTGGAGCACTATAGAGTTAAGGAAATGGACTCTCCCCTCCTTGGGTAGGGATACCAGTAATCATAGAGATGAATAAGGTCTTAGGGCCAAACCTCATCGGTATGGTAGGGAGGGAAAAATTCTTCCTGTACCTTTCAAGGTCTTTCCAGCTTAACTAAGAATTAAATTAATATGAGACAGGAGAAAATCCCAAAGTTTTATTACATGTGCACGAAGGCCCAATAATGAACCTGAGATCCAAAGAAATGACCAGGGCAGGCAGTTTTCATACATTTTGGACAAAGAGATGATAAATGTGTGAGTAATTGACAGGATAAAGGAAACAGGTGTTTGGGAACTTTAAAAAGGAATCCTAAGCAGAATTTAGGCAGAGGTAATAGGTTAGAAAAAAAAAAAATAATAACAAGGTTTGTTTCTACAGCTTTCTCAATTTTAAAGTCCCTATCTCTGGTGATAAGGATATCATTTTACTTCTTAGTACAGGGAAGGTATTTCTTATATGGGAGATTTGTTTCCTGCTTTTAGGGGGACAGCTTGAGTGTCCTTGAACCGGTTGTTTCCCAAGTAGTTTCAATTCAAAATAATTAATATGCCAGTGTGGTATATTTTGGGGTGGCCTGTCCTGGGCCTCTACAGTACTTATCTTATTAATATGTCTTAACTTAGTTTAATGGTAGTGTAGAAATTACTGTAAGTGCACCTGGGGGACTCAGTCAGTTAAGTGTCTGCCTTGGGCTTGGGTCATGATCCTGGGGTCCTGGCCTCGAGCCCCGCATCGGGCTCCCTCCTCAGCGGGGAGTCTGCTTCTCCCTCTACCCCCTCCCCCTGCTCGTGATCTCTCTCTCTCTCTCTCTTTCACTCTCTCAGAAATAAATCTTAAAAAAAGAAATTACTGTGAGATGATAGTGATGAGGATAATGATCAAGATGAGAAAAAGTAGCAGCTAGCCCTTTTTGAATGTGACAGGGACTGGGCTAAGAACTTTATCTGTCATACTCACTCATGTGATCCTCACAGCAATCCAGTGTGAGACACTTGTTCTCCCCTCCGTCATACAGGTAAGGACACTGAAGCTGACCAACCGAGCTCGAGCTGGGGATCAAGTGACAGAGTCAAGTTCCAACCTGACACACATTGGACTCTACAGCCCATGCTCTTAAAGACCAGGGAATCCTGGCTTGCTACGTTCTTTAAAATGCACTGGATGAGGAGTAAGATTGAGGGAGGGTCCTGTCACTCCGAGGCTGGATAACACAGGACCCCTTCTGTTTTCTCAGTTATCCTGACTATAAAATAGGCACAGCGATGTGTTCCTCACATGGTTATGCTGAGGACTGGATTGAAATACTACTTGAATATGCTGTATATTCACTATACGTGTAAGAGGAGAGAGAGAGACCTGGAGACAGGACACTTGGCCAGTCAGCGGGCTGCCGCTTATGGACACCAGCTGTGCTCTGGTCACTAGCACAGTGTGGCACAGAGTCATTTGACAACAACTACAAATAAACGTCTTTGGGGCATCAACCACGAGCTGGCACTATTTTAGCTACCGAGGGTTTGATGGTTGTAGAAACGGACAAGGTCCTGCTCTCCAAAAATTTATAGTCCAAGGAAAGTGTCAGTTAGTAATGAAATAAAAATATGTCAGGTAATTATAAGCACAAAGAAGGAAAAGCAAGTAGACCAAGAGGAAGGGTGTGTATTAGAGTGGTTGAGGGAGGTCTCTTTTATTCATGCATTCATTGAACCAAATATGTCAAGTACGATTGACTTAGAATATAATTTATGAAAGAGACTTAATTAAGAAATAACAAATCAGTAATCACCGTTCATTATAAGAGGAAGAATATAATAATTTATTTAAAAGCTCATTGTGTCCTGTATTCCTGAGTGTCTAACAAGAGACTTTTGGAGCATCTTGTCTGGAAGGAGGATAGTTTTCTATCAGGTCCCCTGGGACCTGGGGCTTCTCTTCCCACTGCTTGGCTCTGAGCACCTTCTCTGGCAGCTTGGGGCGTGGTTTGCTCTTGCGAACTCACACCTGGGAGCAATTCACCTGTGATGGTGGTACGAGGGGCGGTCTGTTGGTTGGCTGCTTTTCTGTCTTTTCCCAGATGTACTGGCTGCCCGTGGTTCTCCCTCTTTGTCCAGGTGTTAGCAGAAGAAGCCCCCCAGTCTCTCTCACACTCACCTGTGTGAGCCCAACCTTTTCAGCACTTGATGGGGAGTGCCTCCCTTTTGGTTCCTGCTCAGTGGCCTCTGTAGGCATAGAAACCTCTCCAAGAGCAGGATTTAGTGTCTCCCTCACCTTGCCTGCCTTTTTCTCCTTTCAGCGTGCCACTTGTCAAGGCAGTGAACACTCACTCGTAGAGGTAGTGAATACTTATAGAAGTCGTGAACTACAATGGACGACACTTGTCAGAGGGGCTCGTCCTACTTCCAGACCTGATTCTTAGCGAGTATTTGCTTGGACACCATGTTTGCCGTACTCAAAGGTTTTCTGAAAGAGTTTTGTCAAATTCTGTCCACCACATGTCCTGATAGATGGACCAGCATTAAGTATGTGCCTCATCTCAACTTGGGGCTCTCCGCAGCTCCAGTTTGTGGAGGGAGAGCTTTCTTCTTTGAATAACTAAGGGATTAGTAGTTATCCCCAGCTCACAAATCACAGGCCCTGGAGCTCATTATACAGATTAAGTATAAATAGAAGGAAGGGGGAGGAGTCTCCAACAATCCCCAATGCATATTTTCACCTGTTTACAAATGAAGCATCAGAGATATATATTTGAAAAATAATTTGATTGATAAGACTCTAGCCAGTTCATAGATAAGATAAAGACAAATCATTTGTCTTTATCTTAGATTTATTGCCATTTTCAAGTGCCTTTTATTATCAATGCCATTCTATAGGTTTACGATCTCTCTTCTTCTCTGATTTCTACTCATTCATTTCTGTAATTGGTTTTTGTGTTCAACCTCACCATATGAGGTCAGTTATTCAGGTACTGGGGGACACATACCTGTTTTAGTCAGATGCTCTTGTATTCCATCCCTGAGAAATCAAGGATTTTAAGGAAAGTTGACAAAATGGAACCCCCGACTTCCTTGTCTGTCATCATCTTTCTGAAATGATACTGACATGTTCACATTTTGGAATCATTCAATAAGTACTAATCAAACACCTACCAAGTGCCAGACACTATTCTAGAAACTGGAAATCCAGCTGTGAGCAAAATGGGCAAGGTCTTTCATGTGCTGACTTTTGTCTGTTAGAAGCCACCAATTATCATATGCCCTTTACCTCTTTGTCTTTGTGGGACAGAAAGAGTTACAAATACATAATACAAAATAAAAGAGAACCCTTTTGAAAGGAAACTGAGTTCTCCAGTAGCACCTTACACTGTGTTGCATATGCCACCTCATATTCTATAGCAGGTGGACTGTGCATGTCCAATAAATAATATATGAAAGTGAGCTAAAGACCCATGTCTTGATCACTAGCTGTTATCTGAAAAGTTAACATTATTATTCCAGTTTCCAAAATGGGATATTTAGTCCTCTAATTTAGTCAAACAAGGAGCATTTCTTATTTATTATAACTCTGGAGCTGCAACAATATGTGGCACCCTTTACTTGAAGGGAAAAAGAGAGTTCCCTCACCACCACTCTGCCGGGATTCGCAAAATCACTCTTGATGTTTTACATACTCTCAGTCATTATATATTTGCTGTGCTCCCACCTGACCAGAAACTTTAAAAAAAAAAAAAAAAAGGACTTTGCCCTGGACTGAAAATCAGAGTTGTTTTTTTTTTAAAGATTTATTTATTTCAGTTGGGGGGGAGGCAAAGGGAGAGGGGAAGCAGACTCCCCACAGAGTGAGGAGCCTACTATGGAGCTCCCTCACCCTACTGGGAGATCATGACGTGAGCTGAAACCAAGAGTGCGATGTTTAGCCTACTGAGCCACTCAGGTGCCCCTGAAAATCGGAGTTTAAAAATGTGATGACAGTTGTTGGCAAAAAAAACCCCACAATTTCCTTGCTCTCACCTGCATTCTGCTCCTCCCACCCACTGCCTCACACCCTTAGTTAGATCTTCAAACCAGACTGAGTGCTGAGGGAACCTTGTGTATACCAGCTGTGTCGATTCATCTTTTTAAATGACATTTCCTTACAACTGCCAAGAAACCTGAAGACATTTTATCAGGGGGAAGTTGGTCCATCTTCCTTTTTCTCCTCCATAAGGGGCATTTCACTGGATTCCTGATCTTTGACTAGGTTTGAAGAAATACAGAAACTTCAGCATGAACTTTAATACTTGGGCATTTTTTCTAAAGTATATGCCAACTATATTTAAAATAAACTATGCTTAAAAATAGAGTGAAATTTTCTATGTGAATTTTATCTCAATAAATTATTAATAAAACTAAAGTGAGCCATAGTAGATGTCTGCCAAATTTTATATATATCATCAATAGTTTATTCTGGTTCCTTTATGGATTGCATAAGATCCTGATAGGCATGAAAACTATAGTACGATAAAGAAAATGTTGCTTAAGATATCTCTGGCCCTTCAAATTTGCTTCTCAGAAATATTTTTTGCTCAGATAGAAAATACTTTGATTTACTATAAAGATGTTCTTAGGAAGAAGAATTGGTATACACAAATGACTTTTTAAAAGCATTTACAATTCAATCTTATTTAAGAGAAAATTTGAAGTGTTTTAATAGTAGTATTTATGGCTGGCAGAAGTAGATACAGGGCCAAGTTTTTCTGTGCTTGGAAGGTCGAGGCAGTCCTATGATAATTGGAAAACACTGAATGAATTGAGATGTCCCAGTTGAACAGATGATGTTATTTTAGTTATGAAAGTCAGGCATTCATAGATTTTTGCCTAAAGTTCTTTTGCAACTTAATAAATGCAAATGTTTGGACATTTTAGAATGAATCCTAATTTGTGCCCTCCACCTTCCCCAAAGGGAAAGGAAACTATTAACCAGAACAACAGTGTTGGAGATTAAATAACTACATCTTATATTTGGCTTTCGTACCTGTGATTCTTAAACAGTGTTGAAAATTATTGCCCCTTCCCCTAATGGATTGAGAAATTTGACAGGGTTCCAACAAGTTAGTATGATGGTATCCATCTTCAGACCAATATTCATCCAAGATTTTAACATTGGATGAAAGGTAAAGATTTCACATACTTTGAATTCCTTTAAGACTTTGTAAGTTATAGAGCTCCCAAAAAATTGGTCAATAAAAACAAAAAGCTATAGAAGTGAAGATTCCTGAAAAAGTTATTGCAACTTATAATGAGACTGTTCCTACATATAATGCACTGCACTGGAAAGTCCTCCTCAGTTAATTCACAGATAGCAACAGTCCCGTGTAAAAATGAAAGAATTTGGAAGTTCCCTCAGAAAACATCAGAGCTCAGCATAAAGCTTATTTATTGTAGGACTGAGTTGAAAAAGTAAATGTTTTTTTTTTTTAATTTTTTTTTTTTAAGTAATCTCTGCACCCAGTGTGGGGCTCAAACTCATGCTCTTCCAATGGAGCCAGGCAGGCACCCCAGAAGTAAATCTATCTTGATGAGACTTATGAACTGATTCTTTGGCTATTGAATACCAGGATCCTTTTTCCAGACCTCCTCCATCTATAGCTCACTGTGTAGACTATCGGCCTTACTTTACAAAATGAACATAAGATCAGGTGTCTAATGTGAATTCCTGGGAAATTACTGATTGTTAAGGCAGCATGAGGTTATCCCGCCCCCCCCCCAAAAAAAGCATATTTAAAAAAGAATCTTATGTGGATAAATACAGTACCATCTGTTCCCTAGTGTGTCCACGGTGCCTAGCATAGGTACTCAGTATTGTTAAATGAATAAATGAATGGTGGTGTTGACATGATGCTTTCTGGATTATCTGTCACAAGAAAGCCTAAGCTATTCCAGGTTACTAATGCAATAAAATCAGACTTGGGTTTGGGTGGGAGGGGAGAGCACATTAGTTCAAATACAAGCTGGGCCGCTGACTCACCCACGCACACTATAAATTTAGGCAAGTCACTTAACTTCTCAGGGCCATTTTTAGAAACTGAAAGAATTGTGCTGAATTTGTTGAGTGACCTCTGGTTTCTCTGGGCTCAAATGACCTTTGTCTTGGGTTATTCTTCTATTTCCAATTGGAAAAAGTCTCTGGGGCCTGACACGTTAGGGTTACCCTGCAGCCACTCTTGGGAAATGGCGTCTTTCTTGGTCCTCTCTCAAGAACATACGCTCTTGGTCCAATTACCTCTAATACCGTGAAAGGAATTTTATCAGAAAATAACCTGTAAGTTTAAGTCATATTAATAGAATCAATTACAGGTACAAAAGAAAGACATGCACACTCACAGTCTAGCACTGTCTAGCTTCAGACCCAGTTTTTATTTAAAATATTTTTGTCTTTGGATGTTTTTATTCAATCACTTAAGTCTGACCTTATCTTAGGCTGGTTTCTTCCCTCTCCTCCCTTCCTCTCTCCCGTTTCCTCTCTTCTCCTCTTCTCTCTTCCCCTCCCCTTCCATCTCTGTCTCAGTCTCTTTCCCTCTGACTATCTGAAACATTTATGAGTTCTTTTTTTCAACCAATCTCTAAAATCCAGTTTCGCTAAATTTCTAATGATGTTAAGTGGCCCAGCAGTTTCTCCAGGATGAGCTGCAAGCCCATGGCATACTTTCAGCACCTCTTTGGTTCTATCTGCCTATTTGGGTTTGGGTGCCTAGCTCTTACAAGATTGCCTTCACCTCTCCCCTAACTTTAGTGTTCCCTGATTCTCTCCCTTCCTACCTACCCCTTCTTCTCTTGTGTTCCTTATACTCTTGGATTGTTCAGATGAGGCTGGTCCCACAATCTTGGCACCCAAGGCTAGTCTGAGCCCTTCTAAATCGGTATTTTAACGTAGATGCTATGTACAAATCTCAAGCCCTGATCATTTGGAAAGTTAAAGTGGCAGATAATCTGAAAAATTAGGAGAGAGAGAGAGAAGGAGAAAGAGAGAGAGAGAGGGAGAGAGAGAAAGGGAGATGGGTGGATTGGGGGGAAGAATCAAGAGGAGCTCTTGCTGTATCCATGTGAAGTTTCTTTCGTTATAGCAGGCAGAGTCTCAGCTTCCTTCTTTTTATGTTTCCAGCTTTTAAAAAGTTTCATCCCCTTTGCTTTGTGTCCTTACAGAGAAAAAGGGAGTGTAAAATTGTAGCTTTTTTTTCTGCACACCTGCCCACTCTGAAATAATTGGTTTGTCTACTTTCACAAGGAGCTGTATTTATATTAAAGAGCCACTTGGCATCAATGCCCAAGTGCAGATGTCCTATCATATACGACTGTGCCTCATTCAGAAAACTCAAGATAGAGTAAAATAAATTAACAACATCTTGGCTCTGTGCTCCATTCACAAATGTTAATTTAACAAGGTTATGCTTCCATCTCTGAGCGGAGCGTTCCTGGCAGGGACAGCTGCTCCCATGCCCCAGATTGTGCTGTGTGCATCCCAGTAGGAGTTATCAAAAGCAGCAGGATGGAGGGAAGGTGGTGGTGCATCAGAGAACTGAACAGTGTCGCAGCATGGCACTGGGAGGAGGGAGAGGAATGGGCCTTTCCAAAATGCTTTTCATCCACTCCTTCATTCTCTGTATGAATACATGCACATTTAACTGAGGAAAAAGAAAAACTTGTCTTAAATTTTACCGGAAAATTGTCAATCCTGCTTTTACTCTCAAATGTGGCTAATTTTCCAAAATACCTTTGTATACCCACTAGCACGTTGATGAATCTACATAGCAACAGGCCCATATGCCTGTGCAAAGAATGTCAAACAGACCCACATCATGATTCACAGGATCTGGGTCACTGGGGCAATGCTGGTATGAGAGAAAATATACCCTTGTGTTGGCCTGCTGTGGCTTACCTCCTAAACTGGAGTAAAGGCCAAGATCAGGCCAAAGTCAAGACTAGGGCCAAACACAGCACTTGGTACATGATAAGCACTCTTCTATTATTAGTCTTTTGAAGGAAATTTGCTGTATTGTTCACTACTGTATTTCTCCATTGCCTAGAACAGTGCTCACAAAAGTGAACAAAAGTTAAATGTTCCAAAGTTAAAGGAAGAAGTGAATGGAGACTATAAGTAACCACATTAGGGCACCATGGTGAGCGGTGAGCAATGGAGCTATATAGAATTTTGTGTACTTCCTTATACATTTCTTTCCATGACTATACCTTTTCTGCCTATCTTCTGATTTAATTTCCTTATGGAAAAAAAGTTATTTGCAGCATATGTTATTCTATAAATGTTACAATCAAATGGTTAAAAAAAAAATCGTGTTCTAGTCTCTTGTCTTCAGTACCAAGATGACTCCATTAATGATAATATAAAACTAATTTTAGGTTTAAATTGCTTTGGGAATAAGAAATTGTGATTTAGTAAATATATACTACTCTTTCAAATGTGGAAACAGTGTTTTCCATTCTTTTGTTTTTTTAACTCAAAATAATGGCCATTTTCTGCATTCAAATTTTGAAGGTTTCTATGTTGATTACTGATGTTAGACTGCATACAGGTGAAAGTAGGCATCATTTTGTGACCAGCATTCTGAGTTTTCACAACCCAAACAAATCCCTCCAAGCCCTGAAACTCATTTGTGTTTTGCACCAAACCCTGATGGATCTGTGGTCTAAACCTTTATTTATCACACTCTTGGCCTCCATCTATTGGTTTCCTGACCAGATTTGAAATCTTGGGGAAACGAATAGACTCTTCCATAATAATTTCTAAGCCATCACATATTTCACAGAGTTCTCTTTCAGGAACTCTGAAAAACAGTATCTTTCGGAGCTCTTTGATTAAAACCTAGGATGAATGTAATTTGAATAATCAAGGTACATCGGAAAAAAAAGGCTGGTTTAAGTTTAGTAATGGAGAGACATTGAGCTGGGGAGAGAAACATGTATTAGATAATGCCAGGGATTCTGGAAGTCCAAAAGGACATTAGTTTTGCCATAAGATAAATGTGTACGCCACTTAATTCCCCATCCAGGAGAGACAAAAGGCTTGATTTGAATCCAGGGTATTGTTGATTTCTTAACTTCACATCTGGAGCCTGACACAAAAGAAATCATTTAACGAATATTTGTTGAATGCTGTGATCTGAAGGAAAAGAACATAACTTCACCTCTTCTGTGTTTTTTTTAACCCCCCTTTTCTCCACAAAGGTTGAAAAAAATGATGAAGACCAAAAGATCGAACAAGATGGCATCAAACCAGAAGATAAAGCTCATAAGGCTGCGACCAAAATTCAGGCTAGCTTCCGTGGACACATAACAAGGAAAAAGCTCAAAGGAGAGAAGAAGGGTGATGCCCAAGCTGCTGAGGCGGAAGCGAATGAGAAGGATGAAGCCCCTGCTGCCGATGGCGTGGAGAAGAAGGAGGGAGAAGGTCCCACTTCCGCTGACGCGGCCCCTGCCTCGGGCCCCAAGCCTGAGGAAACCGGCAAGGCAGGCGAAACTCCTTCTGAGGAGAAGAAGGGGGAGGGCGCCCCTGATGCTGCCACAGAGCAGGCAGCCCCCCAGGCTCCTGCCCCCTCAGAGGAGAAGGCCGGCTCTGCTGAGACAGAAAGTGCTACTCAAGCTTCCACTGACAACTCGCCGTCCTCCAAGGCCGAAGACGCCCCAGCCAAGGAGGACCCTAAACAAGCCGATGTGCCTGCTGCTGTCACCGCTGCTGCCGCCGCCAGCGCCCCTGCTGCAGAGGATGCTGCTGCCAAGGCAACAGCCCAGCCTCCAACGGATGCTGTGGAGAGCAGCCAAGCCGAGGAGAAGATAGGTGAGCCGCCGCCGCGAGGGTCCCGCGCCGTGGGTGGGTGGGCCACCCGCGCCATCCCGGGAGACGGAAAAAGTCTAGAAGGCTTTTCAAGGAAATCCGGGGAAGCTGCGCTTAATTCCCCAAAGTGGCGGGGCAGAGAGCTGACTCTGGCCACTTATATTCCCCAGTATCTCCAAGCCTGAGAGAGAACTCGGGCAGGTCTGTGTAGCAGTCAGCACTGGAGAGGTCTGGCAATCATCTTGTTAATTGAATTGGCGTAAATAGCAAAACTAGGTAATCCCAGTTTTAAAAAAAGTATTAAGTGTGCTGGTTACACTTAGTTTACTAAGTAATTACAGAGGCTACATATATTTTATAGAAGGGAATTAGCTAATATGATTATTTGGCTCTAGGAAGTGCATGGTTATAAGTACAGCCAACTCCCTCTTGATCCAGATGATCTATTTGGAATTGCTGGCAGCAAAAACATAATCTCAGACCACCTTTGCCTATCCCTCAGTATGTTTCTGGGCATTCTCCCCACCATCAATTGGTGAGTAGTGTGCGTATGTGTGTGTACGCTCAGAGAATATTAATTGTACCATTGAATCAGGGTCAAACTAATTAGGAAAATAAGTCTGTTGATGTTGCCAAAAACAAAAGAAAAACCCCCAATACAGAACATGCTGTGAAGTCAAACATAAATTATCATTTTACTATTGAAGATACTACTTTCTACCATATGCACAAATAATTGAGAGTTGACTATGATTACAAAAAGGAACCAGGTTCTCTTCAGTTTGGAGCTTAACTTGAAAGCTGGAGTGTTTTCACTATTATGGCCCAAATAGCCTGTGCAGAATTGGAATAGAGCATTCCCAGAGCAAGATCGATCTATCAGAATATCACCTCTGGAGACTAGGTCCATCCCTCACCCTAACCATCCATAGTGGTGAAGGAGGCCAACAGTCTCCGAGACTTTTCTCTAGCCTAATATGACCCATGAATACCTTTCAGCCTCAAAGACTTTAAAGTTGCTTCTGTGCCTGTTTAAAAGTTTGGGTTTACTCCTTCCAAACTTCGTGAATTTAACCCATGATGTGTCTAAGGACCCACACTTGGACTAGAGCACATTGTGCCCTTGAGAAAGGACCTACTACATGGGGAAATGTTTGGCGTCTGACCATTATATTGAGAAAGTAATCATTGGACATTTGCCTTGATATTCATGTTAGATACTAAATTAGATATTACAATTGGCAGATGATTATTTTAGGTATTTTCAAGCCTACTTTTTTCATCTTACCCCCAAAATTCTGTAAGAAGCCAGACTATATTAATTGTTTTTGTTATTAACATTCTCTAGCTCCAGACAAATCACACACCTCTTTCTCCCAGTGACTCATTCTAAATCTTTATTCTAACTACATACCTGCCCCAGGGGCTGGACCTTGTGGTTAAGAAGATGGGAATACTTCCCTAGGAAAGGTAAGGCATGTGATAAATAACGGGGAGTTGGTTTTAATTTTCTCAGCAAAACCAACCTTGTTAACTACTTTTTTGTTGTTTTGTTTTGTTTTTTTAAGTTTTAATTTTAATTCCGGTTAGTTAACATAGAGTGTTATATCAGTTTCAGGTATACAATATAGTGATTCAATAGATCCATACATCACCTGGTGCTCATCACAACAAATATGCTCCTTAATCCCCATCACCTTTTTCACCCATCCCTCCACCCACCTCCCCTCTGGTAACCATCAGTTTGTTCTCTATCCTTAAAAGAGTTAACTGCTTCTCTTTAGGCTTAAGGTTATAATCTCAGACATGATGGCTGGAAATCACAACCTCATAAATTTAGAAATTGATCATGATTTTAAAAACAAAATATTTGAATGGCTGAAGTCATATTTTTTAACTGGAATTTCTAAAGTTGTGAGAATAAACAAGGACATTTTGATTTTAGGTATGTGCTCATGATTTGGATTAATAGAAAGAAGGAAAGCTTGAATCAATGAGAAGTCTAAAAATATTTTTTGAGGAAATTCAGTTTTGTTATTTTGCAAAGTATGGCAATTCCAAATGAATTAATAAAGTACTTTATGTAGTACATGCTCAATAAATGTCAAGTAATGAATGAATGAATGAATGAAATTGACTAGATTTAATTTATAATGATTTGTTCACTCATTCTTATTCCTCCTGCAACCTTGCTTACTCCATTCACTTATTTGATTAAACATGTGTTTGGTTTTTGTAGGCAAATAGAGATTGTGCTGTGTCCTAAGTTTTACAGATTCCAACTGAAAAATGTCTCAATTAGTCTAATTTTTAATATGTACATCGAAAGGGGTAATTGAAAGTGTAGGTGAAGTTCCACTTGAAGGTAATCACAAAGGACAATTTATTTTACATTGTTTCTGAGTTTGGGGTAGGTATTGTCTTCTTGGTTAGATTCTGAAATGCTGCCTGTACCTTCTTTCTGGACTCATGTGTCTATTAGCCTTGCCTGCTGTATGTGACAAGCACAAATTATCCAGATGTGGTGAGTCTCAGGAATCACAGAAACTAGAGGTGGCAGGGAGATCTATCACAGCATAGCAGGCCCAAATTCCCAGGAGCCCTGTACCACATTTTCTTCTATCTCCCATTGGATTTCATTCTAATCCAAGTTAAAATAACAGTATTTCCAATTGAGCTCCACTGTCTGGAAATGGATGGCTACCCTGGGTTGCTGTAGGATTCTCTGGCTGCCTGGATGGGTATAGAGAGACAAGTAGAGAAGGTGAAACAGGGTTCAGGGCAAAATAAGTCACTAGAGCGAATTCAGGACAATAATTTCTGTCAGCGGGAGGGTAAAAAAAATTGGACCAAATCTGATCACTGCTTTAATACAAATGGCAATGCTTTATAGATTATAAATGTCACCTTACTTCCTTTACTATTTGTGGCTTTATTACACATAGATGTCATTTACATTAACTTCTGGAGTTGGTTAGTTCTTTTTCTTTCCTTTTGTTTTTTAAAATCCTCCAAGTATATCTCCCTCACTCTCTGCTCTGCCACTCTACCTGCCTGTCTCTTGATATGCCTATGACCAAAAGATTTCAGTGCATTTCTGATGATGATTCCTTTATAGGAGGAGGAGTATTTAGGCATATCTAGGACACCGCTCCCCTTTAGCCATGAGGAGAGAATGTTCAAGCCAACTTCAGTGATAGTGTCCTTGGTGTCTCTTGCTAAACAGTGTCACTCTCCTCATTGGGCTTTCAGTGAAGGAATTCTGCTGTGGCTCTTCTCCATGATATTATATTGACTTTCCCCAATAGAGGACTCCAAAATTTCTGCTGTGGCCATAGTCAGTGATGTAGTACTACCAAAGTAATATATCCAGGTGGCTAGAAATCAGAGGTTGAAGAGGTGGTTGCCACAGGGTACTTGACTGATACTAGTGGCAGGGGCAACTCTGTATTACCATAGGTTTTCTGTATGTTGAACTTGGCTGCATTTGAATTTCATGGTCTCATTACTTCTTTCTAACTGGAGTCACCAATAATGATCTTCAAAACAAGGGAGTTTTTTCCCTTCAAATTTTTATTTGAATTCCAGTTAGTTAACATACAGTGTAATATTAGTTTCAGGAGTAGAATTTAGTGATTCATTACTTACATACAACACCCAGTGCTCATCACAAGTGGCCTCCTTAATACCCATCACCCATTTAGGCCATCCCCCACCCACCTCCCTCCATCAACCCTCAGTTTTTTCTCTGTTGTTAAGAGTTTCTTATGGTTCATTCCCTGCCCCTTTTCCCTTCCCATATGTTCATCTGTTTTATTTCTTAAATTCCACATATGAATGAAATCATATGGTATTTGTCTTTCTCTGACTGACTTATTTCACTTAGCATAGTACCCTCTAATTCCATCCATGTCATTGCAAATGGCAAGATTTCATACCTCTTGATGGCTGAGTAATATTCCATTGTATATACATAACACCTCTTCTTTATGCATTCTTCTGTCAGTGGACATCTGGGCTCCTTCCATAGTTTGGCTATCGTTGATAATGCTGCTATAAACTTCGGGGTGCATGTACTCCTTTGAATCTGTATTTCTGTATCCTTTGGGTAAATACCTAGTAGTGCAATTGCTGGATCGTAGGGTAGTTCTATTTTTAACTTTTTGAGGAGCCTCCATACTGTTTTCCAGAGTGGTGGCACCAGTTTGCATTCCCACTAACAATGTAAGAGGGTTCCCCTTTCTCTGCATCCTCACTAACATCTGTTGTTTCCTGTGTTAATTTTAGCCATTCTAACAGGTGTAAGGTGGTATATCATGGTTTCGATTTGTATTTCCCTGATGATGATGAGTGATGTTGAGCATCTTTTCATGTGCTGAAACAGGGGAGTTTTGTCACTGTCATACCTCTTTTCCTTTTCCCTTTTCTGCTTCCTTCCTCCTTCCCTCTCTGCCTTCCTTCCTCCTTTTTTTTTTTTTTTGTCTTCCATTTATATTAACTTTCTACTGTGCTAGGCATTAAGATCACAAAGATGAGTAAGATATGGCCACTGATCTTATGCAGTCCCGATCCAGTAGAGGGTGTGGGGTGAAATTCAGGGAGTGGTATTGAAAACAATCATAGTAATAATCTCAACTAAATTAAATTCTGCAAGAAGGTATGGACTACTTCTGTATGCCAAGGCGCCATGGGACAAAATATGAATGAGACAGTGCTTCATGCAGTTTGAAGCATGCTAAAAAAAAGTTTTTATATAATGTGTGTCTCTATTGCCAAATTGTTAGCCAAAAGAATGGTTGCAAAATTTATAGTTTCTGGAATCATAATGAAGTGTCCAGCCCATGTTTCTGGATTTGGGGCCATTCTCTATGTTCCTCTAAACAAAGTTTTCCTAAGTCCCAGGGTAACCATCCATAACATTTTTAGCTCTCTAAAGGACAGATCCTCTTCCACCAAACTCTGTGTTGTGAGATTTCCCAAGGATATTTACACTTATTTGGCAGGGTGCCTCATAAGCAGTTTTGATTTGAAATGTGGTTTCAACCACTTCCCAAATTTATACATAACTCATAAAGAGTGAAAATTTGGGTTGTGCAAGTCCATAAATGTTGTCTATAAAACATGGGCACCCTGTCAGATACTCAGTTGCATGCTGCTTAAAACTGATCATTATTAAGTTTTTATGGGGCATTTTTATATTGCTAGAGTAATCATTTTTATTGGCTTTTCTTGACAACAATCCAGTGGCACTTGAAAATATTTTCTTTTCTGCTTTTACATTCTGAGAATAGGGGCAAAGTAAATGCATATTCTGCCCACAGACACAGTCAGCGATGAACCAGGGGTCAAACTGATAGGACTCTAAATTCTCACCTTAATTTTAGCCTTGCAGTTCTTTACATCTCTTTTAAGGTGCTGTTTTATCTCAATTCCTGCATTTTCTCTTTTTCTTAGCAGTTGTGACATTTTCTGATTATTGTCAGACAATACCAACCAGGATTTTCTGGTCTGTTCTGTGTCCTGTGTGCCCAGTAAGATAATGCAGAGAAAAGAACACTAGACTAGAATAAGGAGACTAGGGTTCTACCTCAGTATTTCTGCTAACCAGCTGTGAGATTTTAGGCAAGTCATTGCTTCTCTCTAGGTTCCAGTTTTAAGAGGAGGGGCTAGGAGAGTTGGCTTTTAATGTTTTTTCAAGGTTTAAAATGCATAGTTTTTATAATGGCTAGCACTTAAGGAGCATTTGACAAGTGTCTGACCCTTTGCTGACTGCTATATGGGGATTACCCCATTTAGTCATCAAAAGCACTCTGTGGTATAAGTACTTTGACAGACGAGGAGTCTGAGGTTCAGAGAGATTGCAGCACCTAATCATTGTCAACAGCTAGCAAGTAACTGAACCAGGTGCTGAGCCTTACGTTGAACCCTGACACCACCGCGAGTGCTATTCCAAAAGAAACAAAGACAAGGGGGAGATCTAAGAACCCCAACATTGTGTCTTAATCTAAGAACATCCCTCTTGGCTCTTTTCCAGGAATCATGAGTGATCACTTTTACAGATGAGTAACTAGTAATTATCCTTACTCCTGGCCATAATTCCCTCATAGCTCCATCACCCCAAAAATATTGGGAATATTAAACTAGTTCTGAGTCTTGGGTTCCTAGTTTGAAAATCCTTAAGTACTGTCTTATTAAGTCTAAGAGAGTTAGAAAGATCAGTTGAAATTGGTTGTTCTTAACAGAAGTACTACTGACTCCATCGAATATGCTGGGAGAGCTGAACATTAGAAAGTGAAATTTTCAGATCTCAATCAGATGAAGGTCATTTCATGTGTTCTAGGTGATGCCTACCCTGAATTTGGCTTATCAAAATTAGCATCTTTTAAAATTCTTGTTTATATCTTTTTCCTCCCTTTTGGCAAGTACAATTCTAAAGGACCCCGATACCTTTATATTTGTAACTAAAATAATATAAAGAACTTAATAGAGAGGGCAGGTTGGAGAGCAGTCACTCTCTCTTCAATTTAAAAAATGGAAGCTGACAAAAGATCAGAAGAGATGTTTTAGAACCAAGAAACTCATATTTTGAAGACTTTCATCTATTCTTTCATAGCTCATATTAAATAATTGCTGTTCCCTCATAAAGAAGCTAATAATCAGAAAGGCATGTAAGTAACTCTGCTAATTTTAAAGTGTAGAATTATATTTGGAACTGAAAATGAAAGAGTATTTCTTAAAATACAGAATACTTCCAGATGCTAATGTATATTCATCAAATATATTTTCTCGTTTTCTCTACACACATACACATGCACACAGCATCCCAGAAGGATTAAAAGGAGGAGGAGGAGGAGACACAACCAAGAGCAGCAAGGGTTACACAGTCCATTTGGCTAAACATGGAGAGAGAGCAGAGCACTCAATTTAATGGACTAGAAAGCACTGAGTGGTCATTACTCTTATTTTCTTCTCACAATCATAGCTTCATTAAATAAAGAATGGAAAGCTTTCTATAACCAGACATAAAAGGAGGAGAAGGAAACCAATGGTGCTGCTTCAAGCTACAGAACCTGAGCCCTTGAAGATGTCCCAAGATGATATGGTTTACAGCATGCATAAAGAGGAGGGAGGGTTTTGAGAGGATATGTAAGATTTGCCAACCCTCTTAGTCATATGTGAATTTTGTGTCGTAAGGAAATGACTGAATCAGGTGCTGAACCTCAGACCAATTCCTATAATCAAGAAAATCTGAACCTCTGCCTTCTTCAAAACAGCTTTTGCCAATTATTGGTCTCACAGCAATAAAGCTTGGCTCTCTAAGCAAATAATTTATTTCTGGGCTTATTTAAAAGAATTGCCCATAAATTGTTTTCATGAAGATGTTGAAGAGAATCCATATTTTTAATGGATCCAATATCTTATAGGTACTATTTGGTTCAAGTGTTCTGTGTTTTCAGCATAAATAGACTAAACCTACACCAAAAGTCAAGAGAGTTGGGTCCTCGTTCAGGTCCTGCTATGATTCCAGGCCGGCCAGCCCTTCTACCCTCTGAGCTTAGTTCCAACACCTGCAAAGTATTAGTGTGTTCGACTAGGTCTGTTCTGCCTTCTAGTTCCAAAAGGCAATATGCAATGATAGACTGAAGAGAAACCTTTCAAGTGTGGCCACGTGGCCTCTTATTCAACCACCCTTGCCTTCCTGCAGTCCCTTATTTTCTAAACTATTAGAAAGTGGGTTTAGGGGACAGGGCAGATAATAAACAAGTCTAAATAGAGGGGCAAAGAATCCAGGAAGAGCCAGCTTTAAGAAAGTTTATGGTTACACTGGAGGCCCAGGAGACTGCAAAAAAAAAAAAAAAAAAACTCAATGAAATTTTCTAACCCACCTTATACTTGAGATTGCAAATGAGGAGTTGACAATGATGTTTTCTGATATGGTTAGACTCTTGCTTATATCTCTCCTGACCTTGTCTCTGAGATGGAAAACTATAGCTATATTGTCCATAATGTGCTGTCAGTAGTTTCACTTTCATCTTGGACTTAATTCACTTTTTATTTTTTACCCGTCTTATTAAAGCAACTCCAAGAGTACATGGAGCCTTGGATTCCTGTGTAGAGAAATGGCTGCATCTGACGGACAATTGTGGTTGATAAGCATTTTAAAAATTTTGTCAGTGGAGTGTCACTAAAACATAAGGTTATGTGGATAGGCGCAATCGTGTGTCCCTCCAATTCTTTTATTCATTCTACCGTCGTAGAAATTGGATCTTAGACCATGAGTGAAATTAGCTAACAGGTCTAAGTGGTCGGAATTAGGCCACCAAACAGTCCAAGAAGAGATGGTGCAGGTGAGGCACAGGTTAGTTGTGAGTACTTAGCAAGTCTCACACATATTTTCAATCTTCAAATCACAAATTAGGGGAATGTAGAAGACAAAATATTTCAGTTTGATCATCTTATAGTATTCTGTTTGGAATAGAATACCATTCTTAAGGTATCTTTGAGGGAAAAAAAGTACCCTAAGAAGGCTAGTTGCTTTTTCTTATAAATCATGTTTAGTATTAACGTTCTCTCCTGGAGGCATAAATATAGTCAAGTAAGTCCCGAGCCTAGTGTTTTGTTTTTACTTTTTTCCAGTAGTAGTTAGTAGAAACTTTTGGATTTTGTAATACAAATCAGAAACCATTCCCCGAAAAGAGTCCCTTCTTGCTGGTGCATGGTGAATGTGTGTATTTCTCAGATAGAGTAGATATGAACATTTTTATAGCCTTGAAAGAATCTTCTCTTTGGGGTATGAAAAGGTGAAAAATATAATTTAGATATGTTTAAGCATATCTGTGTACAGGCATGTATCCACGCCTGTAGCACATTCTTCTGGCAACTCACTAGCACATATGTACACACACACACACACACACATCTGACGTGTGGGAAAGGCCTGCTCATGTGAGTTCAGGCTATCAGAGAAAATCTGGAAGAACAATGAACTACATGTTTTTCCACTCTTAAGGCCATCACGAAGCCAGGAGTAGGGGGAGGGGGCGGATGGCTCCGGGAACACCTGTGTGTCTCTCAGAGGCTCGTGTGGAGGGTGCCCCTGCTTCCTCTGCTGGATGTGTCACTGGAATGTGTCTGTGAGTGTACGGTGAGATGGGAGGGGGGCTGGGAGTCAGGACTGAGGCTGTCTGTGAGGAAATTCATAGTGTGTGAAAGTGAGACTTCTGGGTAGGCTAAATAGGGGGAAAGAGTCCAGGCAGACTTCTTGGTGCAGAGGTTACCTCTGCTGAGTCTTGAAGGACAAGATGTATCTACTAAAAAAGGGGTATCTTTTGTTAAACAAACAAACAAAAAACCTCGAGAAACTACCTTTCATTTGAACTAACACAAAAATACAAATAACTTAATTCAGGTCATAATTCAGCAGCATCTATTGAAGATTAATCCATAGGAGGAAAATTAGCTCCATGACATGTTCTGTTTATTGTTGAGTCCCTGGCACCTGTAACAATGGGAAATAGAAGGCAGCCAGTAAGTATTTGATGAATGAATTAAGAATGAGTTGAACAATGGTATTATAATAGAGAAAGTCCTAAACTGACTTAAGAGACTGGATTCTAACCTGAATGCTTGGGGCAGGCAAATTCCTTGCATTCTCTGGAAGTGAGTTTACCCTTTCGTGGAACAAAAATATCAGACAGAGGATCTCAGGATCACCACTGTTTCTATAATAGCTCCACCGCGCCCATTTACGACACATGCCGACCTCTATGCAGATTCTAAGTGCTTAACCAGAAAGCTGTGCTGCCGTCAACCTTTCTGCTATTTTGGAGGCTGAATACAGAGCTTGCTGGAAATTTTGCTGTTACTCAGAGGCATACGTCATCCCCAAGGTAGCTAGATTTCAAGCCATTCGGAGACCAAAGTGAGCATTTTGCATCATGTTCAGAAACATATTGAAAACTAGAGGAAACCAAAGCTGCTCCCTTCTGAAAGCAGGTGATTAATTTCATTCCAGCCCCATGAGTGACCTGTGTGAGGTTCGTGCCAGTGTGTGACAGGTACACCCAGGGAAGGAATGATCTGCCAGGTTCCTTGGCTCCTTTTCCTGCTCTGACATGTTTAAGTAATCTTCACAGGGTGTTAAGAGTCTCCTGAACCTGCTGTGCCCCACTATAGGATGAATTGTTAATATGTTCCCAAGCCCACAGTGTCGGGACAGAGACCAGAAAATAGGCTTTCCCATTCCTGTTGCCTAGTCTCCTTTCCCACAGTGGGGTAAACATAATTTATGTACAGCTTGCAAGCCGTTTAGGCTACAGACCATAAGGAACATTGGAGTGGAAGGTTGAATAAATTTCTTCCCGCATATAAACTCTAACTTGAAGCCACTCTCATGGATTCGATAAAAAGAAAGACAGACTCTGTGAAATGTCTCTAGTCCAGTGGAAAGGGCTGAGCAAACCCAGAGTTTGGCCACTCGTTTGCAGCATTTGCCCACCTGTCAGTTTCCTCTTTCTTGCCAGTTCTTAAAAAAGGAAAAGCAGAGGGTAAAAATGAAGCAAAACCTTGTCAGTCTCTGATTTGCTATTTATGCATGTTTCTCACTCCAGCAGAAAGGTAGACCTGTAAGATGTAACACTGTTTTTGTGCTACATTGAGTGTGGTCTGGATACAAGGTGGGTGCAATTGTCAAATTACTTATTGCTCTTGAACGTGTATAAGCCGAAACCCTTCTCTACTTTCCTAACATCCTGATAAAGCAAGCTTTTGCAAGAGTATCACACAATAAATGAATAGGTTTTCATGTTCCAATTAATCTGGGAACTCTGGCTGCATCGCATCAGAAGTCTCCACCGGAGGATTAGTTTGAAAGATGAGTTAGAAGGAGTATTTATCACATTTTCAGGTATTATAGAATAATGTTTCTTTTCCCCACTCTCTCCCTATCTTCATTGTAGTCATTGTCTGGCCATTTGCCCTGAGTTTCCTGATGATTACACATGGATGTCGTTACAGTGTAACAAACAAACAAGCAAACAAACCCAAAACATAAATCATTCGTGATTGATGGCTTTATCAGATATCTGTAGTGATGTACTAGTAAACTGGCTCTCCAAAACAAGACAAAACCAAACCAAACAAAACAAAACCCCAAATTGAAAAAGCCCGGATTTGTAGTATTTGCCAATTTCTGTAGTATAAATACTCCCATCATAGCTGATTTCAGGCTACCAATGTGTTGTCACTGAACACACAGATGGGAAGTGATGCTAACAACTTACTTTCAGTAGCCAATGTGAGCCAGCTCCATCATATCCCAAATGAATATATTCTAGAAGTTAATAAACTTAACTTTTGGTGACTAAAATACTGGACAGTAGTTATCAGCTCCCAAACAGTGATAAATATCTATAACACTCACAAACTTATATATATATGCATAACATATGCCTTGAGAACTAGTTTTAACATTTGCAGTGATTTCTGTTATGCATTGTGCACTTATCAAAGGTTAAGGAAAAGGGTGAAGTTCAGAATCGTACCTGCTATACAACTAGGAAAATAGTTGCTACAGGAGGAATTGATATATTTATTGTCCTCAAACGTGTGATCTCAGCTGCATCTTTTTAATTAGTTGAAAGGCTTTTTATCTTTTCAGAGGTGAATTCAGGGTTCAGATTGAATCACGACCATGCTGGCTTTTCTAACCTTTAATGTAGAGGAAGGGTTGCCTCTTTCCTTTCCTCATATTAATTTTTAGGGGGTGTGATGCTTTTAATCCTAGGCAGAGCATTGTGACACCGTGAAGCCACAGAAGGTAGGATGAGATTAGTGAGTCATTATTGAGGACAGAAGTTTTAAAAAATTTTTAGCCAGGGTACCACTTGTTCAAATGAGTTTCAAATATATGTACATGAAACCCCCAAACCGAGCTGATCTGGTTGGGAATGGCAGGGGGAAATGAGACCCAGGGCTCCTTTTACTCTGCTTCTATCCTTCCCTTCTAAATGAGAAATACATTAAGAAATCTCTCTCTTACTGGCTTTCTACACATAGCCAGCAAAATGGTCAATGTCAGGTCCAAACCTGTCGATCTCACTCACTGCAGCTGGTCTTCACCACGAGTATGGTTACCTGGAGCCATGTTGATTTAGTAGTAGATTATGTGTATTATTTAGAAGGTCAACATAACATCCTCCTCCCTTATTATAGTCCAGTTGTTTAGACACAGATAGAATTGGTCTGAGTAACCTCTCAGCATGGTGTTGTGTACATTAAACAATGTTCTATTTTATTTTGATTCTAAACAGTATTGAAGTGATGCAAAATTTATTTTATAAATAACAAATCCAAGGAAAATTTATTTTCTAAAACTTTGTTTTAAAATCTGAAATCAGTGAATTTTGAACCATGTTTCTTGGAGCCCTGAAATTCCATGGGGTAGCACCTCAGAAGTGGTTTCTGGAAACTGGGTTGTCTTGCAGAGCCAGATTGGCAAAGATCCGGGTCCTCCACTATCCCATAATCCCTTTTTCCTCCACTAACTGTTTCTGGCTCTTGGTAAAATTTTGACATTCTAACTAATAATAACTGAAAATTGCTGTTCTAAACTTAAGGCCAATTTCAAAAGTCCTTGAATGTTGGCATGATTCAGACTCAACTGAGCATAATTCAGTACTCCTCTTTTCATTCAGGCATCCGCTCTATATGTAGCCTGAATTGTTTATTTTACTAACAGATGATCTTCCCAGATATATTATAGGAATTGTTCAAATTCTAGTTGTTCACATTCAAATAGGAGTTGTTCAAATTGTTGAAATCTATAAGAATTTGCTCATATTGCAAATTGTAAACAAATGGAAGTTAGGGAACTCACCCAGGGTTACTAACCAAGGCTAAATAAAAGTAGTGCATCTGTAGTTTCTGGGTCTTTGAGAAAAAGAAACCAATTAATAATGCAATAATATTTTTTAGTTCTCCAATTTTCAACATAATTATATAAACAAAACATCCTCTGTGGTGCGATACCATTTAAGGAATTCCATCTATGTAGTTTCAAAATATCTACCAAAAGAAAAAAAGAAAGAAAGAAAAAGAAAAAAGATTTCTAGAAAGCTAAGCCCAAAATCTGTCTCCAAAATTCCAAAAAAATCTGCCACTTTCTTTCTTCCACTCCTCAGCCATGGTGGATACCTCTGTCTAAAAGGATGCCTAAAAGGGAAACACCCATGGGCAATGGGGCCAGTTCTTATTTTACTCCAGAGATTAACATCCTAAATGTCACTTGAATGATTAAAATCACAGTGTGAAACAACCCAGTTGGGTAAAAGGAGTAGATCCAATCATGCCATGATAATCTTAGGCTTAGGGTTTGAGGGTCTTTGATTTCTTCTTACAATTTCTAATAGATTATCCTTTTTTTTTTTAAGATTTACTTATTTGTTTTAGAGATGGGGGAGGGGCAGAGGGAGAGGGAGAGAATCTCATTCAGCCCCGAGTGTGGAGCAAACGTGAGGCTCGATCCCACAACCCATAAGATCATGACCTGAGCTGAAACCAAGAGCCCGATGCTTAACCGACTGAGCCACCCAGGTATCCCAGTCTAACAGATTATTCTGAAGACCACTCATACAAAGCTACAAATGTATACCTATCCATATAAATGCCCTATATAAAGCCTTCCAGTACTTACCTTTAGAATGAAATCTAAAGGATTACCATGGCCTATAAGGCCCCGTGTGCTCTGACTTCTGCTTACCTCTCTGATCTAATGTCTTTCTACTCTGTCCTTCACTCTTCTTTAGCCACACTACATTTTTAATGTCTCTAGAACATACTTTTCTTGTTCCTATGTCCGGGACTTTGCACTTGCTTTCTCCTTTGATCTTCCGTAGCTGGTTCTTAGTGCTGAGGTCTGTTGTCACTTTCTCAGAGAAGACTTCCCTGACCATTTGACCAGAACATTACCCTGGTCAACCCTATCATTTCTTACCACATTACCCAATTTGTTTTCTCCATATTACTTTCAGTGCCTAAAAGGACTATATTTATCTATCTAAAATGACTTATTTCAGGTGCCTGGGTGGCTCAGTCAGTGAAGCATCTGCCTTTGGCTCAGGTCATGATCCCAAGGTCCTGGGATCGAGCCCCACATCAGGCTCCTTGCTCAGCAGGGAATCTGCTTCTCCTCTGCCCCTCCCCCCCCACTCATGCTCTCTCTCTCTCTCACAAAAATAAAATCTTTAAAATAAAATAAAATGACTTATTTCTCTATCTCTTGCTAGACTTCCCATTCCTCAAAGGCAGGGACTTGGCATTTTTCAACCCTGTAGCCCCAGTCCTCAGGATGGAGCCTGGCACATAGATAGCCCTTGATGGACATCACTGATGGACTAATAACATGAATTTCTCCTATGGAGAGATTTCTCTTCATAAGCAGCTTGAGAAAAGGACAGAATTATTTCAATTGTCAAATTTGAAGACCCACAACAAAAGTTAAGAGTTTTTAAGGCAAGAATCCAATTTTATTGCTTACAGCCCAACTTGTTTAGACTTTATAAATCAGGAACCTCCTTTCGATGACTTTCTGAGTATCAACCAGGCACCCAGACACTTTGCATCTGGATGTTTGGCTCAGAAGGAAAATTGGTTGAAGTATGAAAAGAAGCTGGGGCCCCTAGAAAAACCAGGTAGGTTGTGGGTGGGGACCCTTCAGTGAACAAAGAGGAGAGAGGAAGTAGAAGGGAAGAAGAATAAGAGAGGCTAGAAAATAGGAGAGGAAAAAAGTAGTAGAAAAGTAGATGAGGACCAGAAATGAAAGTATCAGGGGGACCAGAAAGAATAAGAAAGGAAAGAGAGAAAGAAAAGAAGGTAGAAAAAAGGAAGAGAGGAAAGCATGAAGCATGGGAGGGGCAGGACTGGGAGGGACAGGGAAGAGCAGAGGAAAGGCACGGAGCTAGGCACCAGGAGACCGCGTCCCTGCAGCTTTAGATAGAACATGCTCTCTGGAGTGGGCAGGACATGTTTACCTTCCTCTCTGATAAAAAGATATGGTTTTGAAAGTATCTTCCCTCTCTCGCGCTCTCTCTTCTTGACCTTACAAATAGCAGGCCTGAAGACCTCCCTAGCAAATGGATTTTCTGTCTCTGAGCAGAGCTAAGTGGCAGATGGGGCTGTTCCCCAAGCAGACACACCCTGCCCCAGCCCCCAGCCTGGGCTCACTGTTGTTAGAGCCCTCTACAGCATCAGTCCCCAGCCTCTGCCACCAAGAAACAGTGCCTCTGCTTGCTTCCAGGCAGCAGAAGGGAAAAGGAGTTGAGCTTCATTACCCCACAAGTTTCAATGGGTGGCTCTTTTCATACAAACCCATTATGGATGCCAAGGCATGTTTGAGAAATATTTTTTTATGTAAAACGCCCCATAGGCAGACAGTACTGGGTCCTGGTTTCAGCACCAGGTTCCTTACTGTGTGGCTTTCATGATTCTTTGAACCCCCAATCTCTTCACTCCTAAGATGGAGGTAATAACATAATGCTCAAACAGTTGTTGTGGGGATTCAGTAATGTAACGTATTTAGAGAACCTGGGACAGTACAAGTCCTCAGTGAACACCATTTTGCCTTCCCTGTCTTCTGATAATCCAAAATACATAGTTCTCAATGCTCCCTTCTCCCCACATGGAGATCCCCTGGGCAGATCTTCAAATTGGAGATGGTAGAAGCAAGGATTGTCTGTCATCTGTCCATAGGTAAAATAGTGAAAGAGATTCTTTCATCCAGTAAATAAGGGAAACTTTTTTTTTTGCAATCCAAAGTAAAGTATCTCAAAGAGTATATAAGTGCTACAAAAGAAAAACGTATTGCTTAATGGATACTGCAACAGTAGGCAGAGAGTTGCAACAGCCCTGGATTTATCCAACTTTCTTCCTTAGAGACTTGGAGTGCAAGGAGAAGGTCACAGGTGTTAGAATTGGACCTATCTCTGTTTGGATGAAAGGCCTGGTCTCTAACCAGCTTTATGCCACTAGTTCAACATCAGTTTTATCATCTCTGAAATAATGTAATATCCTCATTGCTGAACTTGGTGGTTGTTAGCATTACATAGATCACATGTAAAGTGCCTACGATGGTATTTTATTGAACACATTGTAAGTGCCTAATGGAAAGTCACCATTGCTCCTGGTTCTTTTCTGCTAAAGCTATCAGGAAACTTTTTTTTCCTGTGGCGTTACACCTCTGATTTTATAAAGGAAATTAATAGTCAAATAGGACATGTTTTATGGCCAGCAAGAGAGACACATAATGATTTGCAGTCTCTTTTGGGAGTCGAGACTATTCTATTTGGCTTACCTTGTAGTTCAGCAAGATTACTGAGTCCTTACATTATCCGTAATGATTGAGCCTGGAAGTCAGCCAAGGCCACAGGTAGTGATGTTAGGATTAATTTAGGTTCCATGTAATTGGTCCCTCGGAAACTGTGATCTAGGGATTCAACAGAAACTGTTGGGGTCCCTTAAGGGAAATTGCTAATACACTTTTTCTAGGTAGATACCAGCTTATAAACTGTAACATCTTGGATTTCAGTCTTACACTCTTAGACCTAAAAGGAAACTTAAATATCGCCTAGATCTGTGGAATGGGTGGGCTTCGAGAGGGTCCTTTAACCCCCCGAAATTATTTGCAACATGTTATATTATGTGTGTATCTGGATGACATTCTTGCGTCCTTGTCTTTCATCAGATACTCAGCTGGGACCATGACACAAAAAGATTAAGATCCATTGTACTCAAACAATCTTCAGGAGATGTATGTTTTAATGAAAGATGAAACATGCTCAGGGATTCAGGTTGCATGGTCTGCCCATGGTCACACAATGCTTATCAGAATAGAGGCAGGAAACCCAGATGTCCCAACAACTGAATTTTCCTATCATTCAATTGATTTTTGTTTTTAATATGTATAATTTCCATACTGCATTAGGCACGATGGGGGGTATAGATGTATAAATGTGAATATCTGCTGTCAAGAAAGTTGCAATCTGGTTGAGAGAAAAAAGCAGGGGTCTTTAAAGAAAAAAGAAACCCAGGACCAGTAAAGAACAATATGTCTGCTTGCAAGTGGCAGCCTGTAATTGCAGAGAAGGAATTCAGAGGTCAGGGTGGTGGGTAGTGTCCAAAGGAAAGAAATGAACATCACTACGGGGTATTGGTAAGAAAACTGGCCCTAGTAGTTTGTGTCCATGTGGGGAAGGTGAATCTGCTGGACTTGCCTATTAAAAAGCCTGAAAGTGTTCAAAGGACTTGACAGTGCAAATGAATAGAGGGTGCATAGAGGGTGTCTTACTATATTATTTTTCTCCAAGAAGGACTCTGCTGTTTCTGCAAGATCTATGCAAATCACAATCTACACTTTACTAATTCACTTCCAAGACTAATAATAGTTTCAGTTTATTCCTTAAGGCAGTTTAAATGAACAGTACTTAGACTGATCATTTCCGAAGGACTGAAAAATAAAAATTAATTTCAGGATGGCATTACAGTAGGACCCAGTCACAATAAGTTGTACCAACCCTACTGATTTCATCTGCTCTGTCACTCTCCTGGAGTCATTTTTTCCTGGAGAGTAATTCCTGACTTAGCATTCCACCCAAGCTCCACGTCTGGGAATGGAATTACGCTGGTGCCCTCTGCTGGGCAGAGATGGGAAGTTCAGCAGGAAACAATGGTGTCTTGGTCTCCGCAGTGTAGGGGCTGAGTGCCAGATTCTGAGCCCACAGCAGCGTCCAGGCTGGATCCATTCAGTGCTCTTTACAACCATCCCAGTCAGGTATGCTCTGGCATCATGCCTGAATTCATTACCCAAAAGCAGTAATCGGATTTTTATTGTAAAGAGGTTGTCAGCTAATTTTTTAAAAGTAGTCCAAGAAAACTGTCCCCTTTTACTCGACAGTTTGAGAGCTGGACTCTCCTTTCACTGAACACAATACCATGACTCATTGTGGGTGGTGGCCATCTTGCTACAGAACAATACCTCTTGAGAGGCCAGTGAGAAACTCTGAGGCCATGTTTTTTTATCCTGTTCAATTATTGTGTGTGTGTGTGTGTGTGTGTGTGTGTGTGTGTGTGTGTTTTAATAGTGGGTAAAGCACATTGAGATTCATCACTGATTTCTTGGCTCAGATAATCAGAATTAATGCCGTGGTGTTAAATTAAATTTAGAGTATCTACTCTGGTGTTCCTGTAGTACCCTGCTCAGCTGATTTTTTGCTAGAGGTGAAAACACATCCAGCTGTAATTAAGAAAGGGGTGGGGGAGTGATGAGAAGGAAAGCAGAAGAGAGAAGAGTTGTGAATTCTCCTGTGTGCACATTGGAGGTGAACTTCTGAAATAAAACGATGGGGGGAGTGGATGAAATGATCATTTCCAACACTCCACTTTTATTTTATTTTATTTTTTAAGATCAATAGCATGGACATGGAGGTCTGCCTCTGGTTTCCATAACAACCTGGCTTATTGAAAGACTGCAGGCTCCACAAATCCCCAATTATCAGCCTTGCAGGGCTTATTAATGGAGCTGAGGATCCCAGTGAGGCAGGCAGCTCATTGCTGGCACGTGCCTGGTGGGCTGGCGGGAGGGTGGAGGAGATGGGAAGGGGAGATGTGTGGCGAGACAGCAGCCATTTGTCCCCCTGTCACTTAGGGGAGTGCAGTCATTCAGGAGGCTGTGTGAGCCCTCCCCCCTCATGCCTTGAGTGGCTGTGGCCGCTATTGCAGGCAGCCCAGAAATCCAAGTGAAGATGTTTTTTTCCAGCCCCACCCTAAAAGCCATCCATCTGGAGTAAATCCATATGAAGATATCACATACCCTGTATGTTTATTGAGCTCCTATAATTAATTGAGGCTCCCTCACAAAGACAATGGTGACTCTACATTTCTAATATTAACTCAAGCCTTAATTAACATGTGAAGCCAATGCATATTTGCATCTAATGCATATTTGATAGCTCTGAATCGCTCAGTCTTTGGTCTGGTGCTCGCTTATTAGGTCCTCACCCTAGAACAACTGCAGCAGCAACAATAAAAGTGCTGTCGGTAACAATATAGAGAACATTTACTTGCCTTGTACCAGGCTCTCTGCTATGACCCTTGATGAGTGGCATCATTGTCCCTTATAGGGAAGTAAGAGAACTTAAACAACTTATCTTAGGCCACATGGCTACCGAGTGTCAGTACACCGGGGTCTCATTTCTGCTCCCTCTATATAATTACTTTTATTCTTCCCATTTTATTTAACTCAGGTGTCCTCAAGATAGAAAAGGAACAACGCATTTACAGTAAATTCTATGTTCTCCAATGTGATTGGGGACTGGAACATTCTGATTAATCAAATGTTTTAATTAACAATTACCATCTGAGTTATAATTGGATTTCCATTTGGGAAAGGTTTAGGACATCATAAAATATACACAACATTAGAAGTATAGTAATCATAGTCATAAAATGCTTCAGGATCATTATACAAATGTCAATTTTTATTGTAATGCAGAAGTGTTAGTTATTGTAATGCAGATGTCTATTTGACAGAATGCCAGATGAACTGTTTTTGTAGCATAGACATATCAATACCATAACACTTTTGAGTGTTCTATATTTTGAAGTACTTTATGTGAACCACCACGAAGCTTAATGTGATTGGAAAAAAATCTTTTGGGATCTTTCAGAGTTAAAGAATATTAGTGCTTTGAAAAGCTCAAACTCATTAAATATTCTGGATCACTGTGTATTTTATTAAACTGTTTTTACTAAACCGGAATGTTACACTATGTGGAAAATGAAATATGACATTCCCTTGAGGTAGTTCGATCCAAATCTATTATAAAGCACTATGAATAGATCGAGGTTAGCAGAATTTTCATCATAGCTGCTCAAACAACAATTTTTATGATTTTAGTTTCCAGAACTGGTAATAGAACTCATTCACAAGGACCCTGTCTTACTGAGGATTGAGAAAATCGATGATAAGGACGGTTTTAGTTAACACTTAGCATATCCTCTGTGCATTTTATGTCCGATACAACAACCCCTTTATGAGGTAGGTACTGTATCCCCATTGTAGAGACAGAGAAATCAAGGTACTGAAAGGTTATATAACTTGTTGGGAGGGGCACATGTGTGGCTCAGTTGGTTGAAAGCGTGAGACTCTTGATTTCAGCTCAGGTCATTATCTCAGGGTCATGAGATCAAGCCCTGCATCGGGCTCCGTGCTGCTGAGCATGGAGACTGCTTGGGATTCTCTCTCCCTCTCCTCTGCCCCTGCCCCATCTCAAAACAAAACAAAACAAACCAACAAACAAAAAAACAAACTTGTTTGGAAGTGGTTGTTTCCAGATTCAAACTCAGGCTGTCTAGCCCTTGAGTCTGTGTTCTTAACACAGTGAGTATAGACAACTCACTGTCTACAATTTTCTTCTTAATCTCTCTTGAATGTACAACAATCACACCTACCCTCCCACCCTGTACTGAAACAACTTTTGCTGAAGTCACAAATGACCTCTACGTTGCTAAAATCCAGTGGTCGATTCTAAGACCTCATCGTCTTTGGCCTACCTACAGCATTTGATAGTTGACAACTTTCTACTCTTTGAAATGCTTTCATTACTCCTCTTCCAGCATATTGCCTCTTTCTGATTTTTCTCACATGTTGTCTATTCGCTTCCAGTTTCCTTTGCCCTTTTTTCTTCATCCCCTGGCTTCTAAATGTTGGGGTACCCCACAGCTTAGTCTTGGACCTCCTCTTCTCCATTCACGTCTAGTCCTTTGGTGATCTCTCTCAGTTCATGGCTGTAATTATTGTTTACAATCTGATAAGTCCCAATGATCCATCTGCAGCCCAGATCTCTGTCCCCACTCCAGACAACTGCTTACTCTACATCTCAATTGGTATATCTAATAAATACCCAAAACTAAATATTTTGAAAACCAAACTCCTGCCTTTTCTCCCTAAACCTGCACCTTCTCGAGTCTTTCCCATCTCAGGAAATAGCAGGCCCATCTCTTCCTGAGGCTCAGGCCATGTATCTTGGAATTACCCCTGAATTTTTTTTTTTTTTTTTATGGCGTGAAATCTGTCAGCAAATCTTGTTGGCTCCACCTTCAAAGTACATCTAGAACCTAAGCCCATCTCAATTTCTCTGACACCCATCTGGCTTCAACAAAAGCCACAGTCTTACAATGGCCTCAAAGCCCTCCACAATTAACATCCGCCTAGGTCCCTGCTTGGATCTCATCTTCTTTACTCTCCCTTTCTTGCTCTATTCTAGCACTACTAATGCCCTTGCTACATCTCCAACAACCAAGTGCGCTCACAGCCAGGGTGTGTGCATTTCCTGTGCCCTCCGCCTGGAAGTCTCCCTCCTCCAGGGGCTCATATCATCCAGTCCCTAATTCTCCTCAGCTTCTCTTCACATGTCACCTCCTCAGAGAGACTTTCCTTGTTTGATATTGTCACCCTACCTTCATCCCAGCGTTCTCTATTCTCTATTCTCCTCTCTGTCGCGTCACCTGACATGCTATACGTTCCACTTATCTACTTATAGTATAATTTAAGCTCCAGAGGAGAGGGGATTGCTTGTTTCATTATTGTTTTGTACACTGCTCTATCCCCAGCAACTAGAACAGGTAGCGAGTGCTCGATAGGCGTGCGTGATTCAACGGGTGAGGAAGAAGATACCTACTTAGTCAAACAGCGTAGCTGAGTCATCCCGATGGTCAATGCTTAGGTGGCAGAGTGACCCCAAATCACTCTGACATTCAGTTGGTTCACTCCTTATTGCCACTAAAGAAACTTTTCCTCTGCCACCTGGACAGATGTTCCCCCATCTTCCTTTGGCCCTGCAAGTTCCTTGGTGGCTCATGTAGTTCTCACATGTGTTGCTGTTCCTCCTATTGACCAGAGATGTTGGCAGCTGGACAGTGACTATATCTGGGCTGTCAGTGGCACCAGGGGTCCCGCGTGGCCGTGTCCTATCTTACTGCTTCACAGTCATTCCCTACATGAAGCAAAGGTCCAAGCGCTGAAATCGGTTTTGTCTCCCCATACAAAGACATGTCTCTAAAAGCAGAGAATCATTTTAGCAATCAGAACCACTGGGAATTCTACCCTGACTGGGAATAGCTGACAAAAGCACACCTTAGCTTAGGAGTGAGCTGCCTTTCTCTCATGTGAAATCATCCAATCAAAGTCATGGAAGCTTTTATGTCTAATGAAGAGTCCCTGGTGGATTGAAATGTTCTATTTATCATAAATTACAGTTAAGTCAGCATTTACCTCTTAGTAACCCTTTTTCAAGTATGTTGAATTTGCCTAATGTTGATTATAGCTCGATATGATAATGATGGGGGCTTTTTTTTTTTTCACTCAGGAGCATTTCAGGAGGAAACCACTGTATGCAGATCTGCAGACTATATGTGTATATGTATATATTCAGGCATCTCTGTTGGTTTTGATTAGTCAGACTGGCAAGGATTAACTCTCACACCATCTATAAGCTTCACGCAATTGGGAAGCAGTTCTGTGACCCAGATACCTCTAATAAAACCCTCAGATCTTCTGTTAGAGTCTATTAGGTGGGCAAGGTTGCCTGAGTAAAGGCAAAACACTGGAGACAAGAAACTCGAGTCTGTATAGCTGTGACGAACTTTGGTGAGAAAGGACTGTTTTTCAGGAGCAAAGAGCCTGGAGGTTCCTAGGGGTATGTTTGTCTGTGGTGAGGTGGAATGGAGACATGTGGGTGGGGCGTGGGGCTGGGGACAAAATTAGGTGATGAGAGGGTGGAGGTAGCGCTGCCTGAAAAATCCCAATCCAGAAGGAATGGGTAGTGGAAGGAACCAGGATTATAGCACACAACTGGAAAGCATTAAAGTCTATGGATTGGAAACCTCTGATGATAAGAATCTGTTTATGAATAAAGAACAAAATATATTAGTATGATTGATGACTTTGTTCAAGATTGGTAACTCTTCATTTCTTACTCATTCCCTCCAGATTCCCACCGCCATCAGCAGCCAAACCTTGCATATAATGAGGGAAAATGCGGGCAGCAGGCAGGGAGGACACTTCGGGTATAAAGGGCTGTGATTAATCTTCATTGCTGAGGGCTTGTAAAAGTGGCAGCCAGTCTTGGGGATTGGAATTTCCTACTCCCAGGACTTCCACAGACAATTGTTGATCGTGTCTGTTTACTGTGGGAAGCTTTAGTTTACTGAGGAAGTACTTTGGCACTGGCAGGAGGTTGATGGGAATATAATCCTTCCAGCTCAGCTTTTCATCTTTAGCAACCTGTGTCCTGACACCTGCCGGGTATGGCAGATTTGTACCTTGTCACCATGTGTGTAAGGTGCACAAGAAAACCAGTAACAAGGTTAATGCCCCCGTTCACAAAGAGAGTTTTGTTTGCTCTCGCTTTCTCTGCTACTACTCTAACACTCTCTGCCATTACTCCCACTTTCCTTCCTCCACCCCCACCACCATGTTCCCACCAGATCTCCTGAGAGTCGTTACTCCTCAGCCCATCAGCCAAAGTTAGTGGGTTTCCATGGTTACCAGGCAGCTGGTGTCTAGACACCCAGAGATGCCTTGCAATTGAGCTGCAAATCTAGCTTCTATCATACACACCCCTCTCTTCCCTCCTCCTCTTTCCTCCCATTTCCTCTTTATTTACAGTAGGCATTAATGCCAACACAGGATGGAAGTTCCTTTTGACAGGCCATTAAAGAAGGAGGGAAGAGAGAGAGGGTAGAAAAGCCAAACTTTCTGTCTTGTCGTATCAGTGAAGTGCGAAAAAACTGAGGTGACAGACCCCGATCTGGCTTCTCTTTCTTCTTCACAAAGGATTTTATTTAATTAAAATATTTTAAATTAGAAAACAGTGCCACTTGTCCATTGGGAGCCATAAGCATCTTTAAGAGCCAGTAAAAGCATTTTAGGATAGGCTTCAGCTGATGGCAGTGGATTGGGGTAGAACCTTTCACCGTCTCTGGACAATCAATGTAATATCTCTTCCCCCAGTGCTCAGGGGAATCATACATGCCTAAGTATTACCAGATGGAAAACTTTGGAGTGGGATACAGGCACATGCAAGGAAGGGCTTTAACAGCGACACATCAGATCTGGAAGAGTCAAGTTTAATCTCCCCTGTTTCTTCTGAGAAAGAGAAAAGCAGCTCCTGATAACTAGGAGCTGGCCTGGCACTCACAGAGAGGCCTTTGTATTCTCCTGTTGACATAACCAATTTTATAGAATGCCAATATCAGACTTCGTGTGATGGCTCAAGACCACCGTAATCATGTCTGAACACAGACAAATTATGGGCATTGTCTAAACCATAAAATAGCCAGATTATTTCCCTAGCTGGCTAAGGGGAGTGCCAATACTCACCTCACTCCTCCTTCCTTCTAGATGATGTTTGTTGAGATGCCCAGTCATAAAATGACCCCTGTTTCATGGTAGCATCCAATTCAGACCAAAGCTCTGCTTCCTTGAATCTAACTCCAAATCCCCTAGCACAAGCCCAGATAAGTCCTTTCTAACACTGTCTTACTGCGATGCCTTATGGTTTCCCACTGTCTATGTTCTCCCTGGCAGCAACATGTCAGTAAATCCAACTTTATTCAACTACAGATGTTGTTGGTGGTCCTTGACTGGAAGGTGCGGATAATCCATAGAATTTCTTTTTATATTATAATTCATAGTCAAATTACTTCAGTCAAAAATCTTTTTCTCATTTTTTCCCACATCTTCTATTCCCCATGCTATCTTTATCCCCAAATTTATTACTACATCTCCCTGAGTTTACCAATTCTCCTTCTAAGATCTCATAAAAATCTAACTCAGAAAACAAAATTAACTCCTAATTTATCTTTCCTATCCCTAGTATTTTCTTGCCTTTGGTCTCAACATGAGACAAGATGACCCAGGCCCTTGGATGAGTTTAAAGGCCCCTCTACTCACATGAAAAAATGCTCAACATCACTCAGCTCAGGGAAGTACAAATCAAAACCATGATGAGTACCACCTCACACCTGTCAGAATGGCTAAAATTAACAGCTCAGGAAACAACAGATGTTGGTGAGAATCCAGAGAAAGGGGAACCCTCTTACACTGTTCGTGGGAATGCAAACTGGTGCAGCCATTCTGGAAAACAGTGTGGAGTTTCCTCAAAAAGTTAAAAATAGAACTATCCTATGACCCAGCAATTGCAGTACTAGGTATTTATCCAAAAGGTACAAAAATAGTGATTCGAAGGGGCATGTGTCGCCCAATGCTTATAGCAGCAATGTGCACAATAGCCAAACTATGGAAAGAGCCCAGATGTCCAGGGACAGATGAATGGATAAAGATGTGGTATATATATAAAATAGGATGTTACTCAGCCATCAAAAAGAAGGAAATCTTGCCATTTGCAATGACATGGATGGAATTAGAGGGTATTATGCTAAGTGAAATAAGTCATTCAGAGAAAGACAAATACCATATGATTTCACTCATGTGTGGAATTTAAGAAACAAAACAGATGAATTTAGGGGAAGGGAAGGAAAAACAAAATAAGATAAAAACAGAGAGGGAGACAAACCATAAGAGACTCTTAACTATAGGAAACAAACTGGGGGTTGCTGGAGGGCAAGTCAGTGGGGGGGGTGGACATTAAGGAGGGCACTTGTTGTAATGCACACTGGGTGTTATAAGCAACTGATGAATCACTAAATTCTACCCCTGAAACTAATAATACACTATATGTTAACTAAATTGAATTTAAATAAAAAATTTTTTAAAAAGCCTCTCCACTACTCTTCGGAAATTTTGTAACCCGAATCAGCAGTGATGGCAAAGAAATGGGTCAGACAGAATGCAAACATCAAACATGTCTAAGCAAAATTATAGTGAGACTATGACCAAAAAATTTTTGATTTAGTACATTCTCATTTAAAACAGGAGGAAAGACACTTCCCCTGTTTCAAACTCTATGATGACAGAGAATTTGTTGAGGCAGGAACCATCTCTTCTCCCTTTCACATAATCATTTGCTGGCTTTAAGTAACTGTTTTAGCTACCACTATCAATGGTAGGGAAGACACTTTCAAGAGGGCCACCTTGGAAACAGAAAGACACATTGAAAGATGACTGCACTGGTTCAGACTTTAATGTCTCCACTGCCCCCTTTCTAGAATAGTTAAAATTAAAGAGCACTATACACAAGCAGTAGTAATATGGCTAGTCTCTATCCCCGTTGAGTTTGGCACATTTTTCCAACAAAAGTGTCAAAACAGTTCTTATTTTTTTCTTTCCATTTCATGGTCTCAAGTAGAGAGATAAGTTGCTGAGAAAGAAGAATCAACAGATATAAATAGGTGCATATAAAGAGAAGATTTTAAGGAATGATAAGGCCAAAGTGGTTATATCTGTAGTAATAGTGATTGTGTGATGTCCAGTATAGATTGAGATATAGGATTGGAACCAGGAGTAGATCCAAGGATATAGAGAAATATTTGGCAGTAGAAACTGGAACTTAATGTATATGAGGCCAGGAGTCATTAAAATTTTGTGATAAAGAAAGTAATATGTTTTCAGTGATGTATAAGGATTAATAATATGATGGTGATGATATAAATTGGGCAGTTATTTGGTTATGAGGTCAGGGTTGAAGTCACTAGAATGTTTTCTGTTGCAGAGTCTACATAAAATGGTAGGATTCTTGAATTGCAGTCATGTTAGGGGATAGGGAATTAAAAACTAGACCCATAATGGCAAGAGAAGACCTAGGAAACAGCAGAAATAAATCTAGAACACAGTCTTCACTAAAGTTAAGAAAAAAAGGAATGTTTTAAGAAACAAAAATGCACCAACAACTAAAGAGATTATTTTATTTAAGCTATTGCAATAGAGACTCCAACTCCCAAGATCATAGTAGCTTGGTAGGTGGTAGCTTTTCCTTAGACTTATGGCGAGGAGCAGTCTAGTCAAGTTACAGGTGGGGTGATTTACAACTGGGGTTGTTGTGCAGTCAGCAGAAGTATATAGGCCATTAGCTGAACAGGATTTATTTATCTCTGTATCTAGCTTGTTTCAAAGGGACAAACAGTTCTAATCTCAGCTACTCACGAGACAAAGAAGGGGCAGTTGGAGGGTCTGTGTCTGGCTTTGTCAGCAGGTATAGGCAAAGATGGAGGAAGAACCATGTTTGGTCTTGTTTTTTTTCATGACCCGAGCCAAAGACAGACGCCCAACGACTGAGCCACCCAGGCGCCCCCATGTTTGGTCTTGTTACAGGTAAACAAGGGAGTCACCCAAAAGTCTTCTGGGAATCATGAGAAAGTGTGTACAGCATATCATGGGGAGAAGGGTGTTTTGCAATAAGCCATTTTCTGGAGCACAAAAGGGCGGGGAGACTTCCTTAACTGTCGCTGTATTCTGGAGCATGGAGCTCAATTAAAGGTCAACAACTGTCAAAAGAAGTAGTTATCAAAAAAAGATCTAGAACAACAGTAAATGACAAAAGACCTTATGACTTGGAATATATATATATATATATTTGGTGAATTTGAGGAGAGTACTGTCAGAAAAATGGTAAAGTTAAAGTCAGCTTATAGAGAAATAAAAGATGATGTGAAGAAATGATAGCATAACTGCAACTTGGCTTTTCATGCAGTTTGATCAAAGAGGAAAATAACAGGTTTGTAAACTTCTCGAACAAGGAGGCGGTTATCTTTGCATTTTTGGACTGTCTTGTACAAAAAAATATATATATTTAGGATATATTTTGTTCCATGTTATTCTAGAATAAAGAGCTCTATGAAGGCTTAAGGGAGGTAGATTTTAGCTGGATATCAGGAATAAGTTACTGTTTAAGTTGGAATGGCCTGTTGAAGCAGAGGCTGCCCATCCGCTAGGAGTGTTCTAGGGGATTCCTGTATTTAAGGTGAGGCATTGCTGGAGGGTCTCCAAAGCCCCTTTCTACTCTATAGTTTCTGTATGTACATAGTCTGATTACTTTCAAATAAATAGGGTTTTGAAAGAAGGAAGAGAGGAGAAGGTAGATTATAGACATAAGGTGTGCCTTAGAAAATGGCTTTCTTAGAGAAAAACACTGGGTGGAGAAAAGAGAGAAAGCCTTCAGCGGGATGAGCTTTCAAATGGGAGTATTATGTGATGGGCAGAACATATATGATCGTATATCTATTCCAGGAAAACCGCAGGCTCACTGTGAATCTTTATTCTTTAACTGCTTATTTTCCCAATGTCCTCAAATAGCCAAAGCTATTACATTCTTTGCCACTAAGTAAAGAACTTTTAGCTCTTTGACTAAAGAGAGAAAAATCAGTACAAATACAAATATTACTTTTTCGATAGAGTTCTGGTTGTGTTCCAGTGAGTGCTATTGATTTTTAAAGCAATTTTTCACTCAAAGGTAGTGCCATAATTTGACAGGCCCCAGGAAGCCAAAACACACAATGAGTGCAAAACAAATTGTCCCAGTAAGAGATGGGGATTGCATTTATTTACCCACATGCAAGCATATAACACAAACACCTTTTATAGGGCTTTCTTGTTACAATAATATTTTTTAAATTAATTTCAAAATTGAGTTAAACCTTCTCAGTTGTTTTTTTTTTTTAACACTCTGCTTCCATCAGGAAGTGAAGGGGGTGGTAGGTGAGGGGATGACGTGCATTTTCATTTCCTCTTCTTCAGGACATAGTAATGGTCTTTTACAGGTTCCTAGATATGACAGCATTTGTAGTAATTTTAGCAATTCTGGACTTTTATTATCTGGTAACTCTTTAGTCACTTAGTTTATGAAACCTACCGTAGTTGATAATAACTTTTCAGCCCAAGTTACTAATTTTAGAGGTCCCCATGTTTTTCCTTTCTGCATAGGATATCTGCTTCACCCCCTCACAATCTGTACACAATATATTAAAGTTTGATATAACAATGATCCTTAGTCCTGGTTCTGAAAACATCCAGAGTATCTAAAAGTACTTCTGGTGACCCTTAAAGCAAAATTATATTGAATTTACCTTTCATTTCACGAAGGAGAAAAGGAATAGAGGGAGGGAGTGGAGAAGGGAGGTGAGAGAGAAAGGGGGAAGGGGGTAAGAACAGAGTTGGGAGGGGGCGGAGAAGTAGATTTATGGAGTGCATTTAGGACCACTGGGGAGAGATGCAAGTTAAAATCAAGCAGTGGAATCCACTCATCCCCAAAGGCTGTGAGAGGTATTATGGTATTATGGCAGGATCTGAATTCTAATTAGCTGTGTGACTTTGGGCAAGTCACAGAGACTCTCCATCCTCAGTTTTTGTCAGAGGGAATGAGGGGCTGAGATCAGATAATCTCCAAGACCTCCTTCAGCTCCCACGATTCTGTAATTTTATGAACAGTTACAAGCCAGCTCTATGACAATATATATAGTTTTTTGTATTTTTGTCCTGAATTATGTGGTTTATCCACTTGCATTGATAAAATTAGCAACTGCCACATCTTTAGTTTTCTTTTGTACTATATAGATACAGCCATAAGGGAAAATTCAGCAACAGAGTTAAATAATGGTCTGGCTAATCTCAAGTACCACCCAAACACATCATAGTGAGTCACAGCAAGGCACAAGCTGAATATGACTCATAAATGTAGTGCTTTTATTTAAAAATCTAAATGTTACCTAAGCAATAGGTATTCACAAGTAGGAAAAAATTTTAGGCAGCTATAGTCATTGTTGAAGTGACTCTGACACGGTTACAATTATGTCTAATTTTGGTTTCTGTATAACTGATAGTTATATCAGTCAATAATCAAATCATTTAATCAAATATCAGATCTTGGGATTTGACAACCTAGGATCTGTTTTTGTTTTTAAAGACAAATGTTGAAAATATAATCTCTGTAATAGGCATATTAACTCAGTCTGTTAAAACATTACAAATGATTAGTTGAACTTTTATTTTTATTTTTTTAAGTTTTATTTATTTAAGTAATCTCTGCACCTAGCATGAGGCTCGAACTCACAATCCTAGATCAAGAGTTGCATGCTCTTCTGACAGAGCTAGCCAAGCGCCCCTGATGAGTTGATTTTTTAAATGAAAACCAGGATAGGGGTGGGTCAGTTGGTTGAGTGACTGCCTTTGGCTCAGGTCGTGATCCCAGAGTCCCGGGATCCAGTCCCGCATTGGGCTCCCTGCTGAGCTGGGAGCCTGCTTCTCCCTCTGACCTTCCCCACTCTCATGTGCTCTCTCTCGCTCTCTCTCATTCTCTTTCTCTCTTAAATAAATAAAATCTTAAAAAAGAAAAAGAAAAAGAAAACCAGTATAGCCCAGAAGATTGTTCATGAAATTTCTTAAGGTCTGACAAACACAAATGACCACACTTGCATAACTGATCTCTAGATGAGATCTATGGTGAGTATAATAGAAATACCTAAGGAAAAACAAACTTGAAAAGGCTGTTACAATGTCTAAGCAGCCTGTTTGAGTGAAAAGGAAAAACTGTGAGAAAGAAAAGCCGAGAAGTAGATTCAGTGAAAAATCACCAGCAAATGATAAGCCTGTTTAATTTTTCCCATCTCTTAAGTAGGGACCTAAATAATTAATATCAAATACCTGAGGGTCTGGTTTTTTTGAAAATTATTAACTTTCTTCAGAATGCAGCAGGAGAAATTATAGATAAGCCTTGGTGGGGGGAATGCTAAATTAACCATATTTTAACAAAATTCCAAAAAGTATGGTATTTCCTTGCCTAGAATTTTTAAAAGAGAACAGTCCTTCCTACTCTATCTTTACTCTGTCCTTCAAAGTGTGCTATAATTCCTTGCTTTAGAAGGTCCAGAAATGAGAGAGTGTTGTGCATGGTAGAAAGAAAAACCCATCAGAGCAGTCTCTATATAGCCCCCAAGGACTTATCCCCCAACATAGGCCCTGTCCCCAGATGACTGTAAGTCTTCTTGGGAATGAAAAGATCTTTCTCATAATGAAGTTGAAGAACCTCACTGTATCTAATAATTTTCCTTAAGGTTAAAGGACAAGAAGTCTTAGGTCTCTTTCAAGTCTTAGATTCAGTGATTATTATCAAATAAGGAAATTTTTCTTAAAATTGGATATGATGTCTTGTGCCTGGAGAATTGCCATAACCTCTGTAAGTTGCCTACTGGATGCAAGATTTACTACACATCTGGGGATGGGGGTGACTTAGTTCTTGTTCATTCAGTGTGGTAAACTTTTGCTATAAAATTTACGGAATCAAATGGAGCCAAAGCCAAAGGTAAGGTTATTTCCTTTTGAAATCAGTTATTCTTTGGGTATGAAACAGAGGAGATTGTTCTGTTCTTAAGCAGAGGCAATAGCAGAGAAGTTCCTGCCTTTTGAAACATTACTGTTTAGCAGCCTTGATTCTTGCATCATATATCATAGAATCATTCCCTTCAAGTTTGGTCAGTTGTCATCTTTGCTGTTATAATCATTTCTGGACTTTGGCCCTTGACTTCAAAACCTTTTCTCAAAGAATGATTTTTTTTCCCACTCTACAAGCAAAAAACTTTGTAAGTCACAGGCTGTTCTTCCCTTTCTTGGGCTATTTGAAAAAAAAAATTGGGCCTGTGCACTAAGATTGGATAAGCATGAATCAGTGGAGAGAGGGAGATGATAACTCATTTCTTAGGCGCATAGATAAGCAAGGTATCTTATAGTGTTACCATAAGGTGGGTAACAATACTAGCACCAATTACAGATTTTCCTTACAGAAAAGGAAAATGAGGCAATAGGAGGTTAAGTAACTCGCTCAAAGTCATGGTGTCAGAGAGAGAATTTAAATGCAAATAGTCTGACTGAAGAACCAGCTTTCTTATTCACTACTCTACGCCATCATCTAAAAATAGTTATGCTTTTAGTACATATCTATTTTTTACATTTGGGTTTTTTTTAATCTGAGTAATTTGTTATAAAATTAGAAGATAGACATAAAATTAAAGTTAACCAAAAAAAAACAAAAAACAAAAAAAGGAGGCACGGAGGATGGGATAATGCTTTCCATGGCTATGAGCCAGGATAATGTTGAGGTTCCTTTTCATAATCCAGTGTTTTGAAATTCAGACAGTCCCCTGCTATTCAAACGTTACAGGTCCACAGTTTTTCTGCTTGAGGCAATACAGGTTTTATTTACATGTCACAAAGCATTCCTGGGATTTTCCCTTTTTCCATATTTTCTTTCCCCTATAAATATTAAATGCCTATCTTGTGATAAGCATGATACTAAGAGTTGGGGTTAATGTAAATGAATTGATTCACTAAAACATGTATATATGCCTGGTACTTTTCTAGGCATTTGGGATTTATTAGTGAATAAAATAAATTAAAAAAAAAAATCTCTGCCTGAGGGTCACGACATAGGAACTGGTCTAAAGGACCCTGGATGACTTTCTTGAGAAGTTAGCCTGGATGCTAAAACCTGAAAGCAGTGTCATGCCAAGAGTGGTGTGGGTTGGTGGGAGTGGTCTTCCCTGAGGAAGGGAAGTGCTTTATTATTTACTTTGTTTATAATTGTCAGAACATGGTTTTAATAAAAGGTAGACCAACTTAAAAACAAAATCTCTGCTTTTGTGAAGTTTAAATTCTAGCCAATGTATCCTTTTCCTTTGAAAAGTTAGTTCACAGTGAAGAAGACTAAAAGGATACCACAAACTGATGTATAAGGCAAGAGATATAATTTCCATATAAATAAAGAGAAGGAACTGACTAATTACACCTAGGATAGTTTTGGAGGTGTGGAAACAACATTTGAGCTGTGTCATGAGGGGAAATTAAGGAGCAAACTCAAAGGATTCAAACCTTGAAGGCTCGCTATGCGCATTGACTAAGGTAATTGACTGGCCTGCCTCCCAACTCCAGTCCTTAATTTTTAGTTAAAGGAGTAACTTTGGTCCCAGTCTCTAAAATCTGAACCTGAGATGGGACTCTTGTGTGAATACTTGATTGGTGGAAATCTGGAAGGGAGATAAAAAGAGGACAGACCAGGGGAAGACGACCGTCAAAGATGTGGGTTCAGGAAAAGTGAAGTCTCAACCCGATCCCACAGAGAGCTCTGAAGTACAAACTGTACCACAGCCAGACTCTTTTGCCCAAAAACAAGGGCACTAGAGTCACGGGGGGCAAACGGGGCATCACCTTTCAGGCACATCAGGTTGTGGTGATTCACAATTCATACCCCCACTCAAGGGGCAAGAGGGTGCCATTGGCAGCCAACACCTGCTGCAGCTGGGAGATGGCAAAGGCATCTGAGAAGGCACCAACAGCATCTGTGACAAGGAGCATAGGACATCTGGAAGGCCTCAGTAGGGATACAGAGATGTATGGAAAACTTGAATGGCAAGCAAAGGCAGAGATAATATTGTGAATTAACTTTTTGCTACCTCTTTTTGCTTTGATAGGCCATTTATAAAACCTGAAATAGGCATTGCTTATTTTTTATTTCATTCACTAAAAAAATCTTGAAATATGAATACAGATGGTCTCCGACTTACGATGATTTGGCTTACGATTTTTGACTTTATAATGGTGTGAAAGTGATACACATTCAGTAGAAACCATACTTTGCAGTTTGATCTTTCCTCAGGCTAGCAGTATGTGGTACGATCCTCTCTTGTGATGCTGGGCGGTGGCAGCGATCTGAAGCTCCCAGTCAGCCAGGCGATCACAAGGGTTAATAACAGATACACTTACCACCATTCTGCACCCACACAGCCATTCTGTTTTTCACTTTCAGTACAGCATTCAATAAATTCCATGAGATATCCAACACTTTATTATAGAGTAGGCTTTGTGTGAGATGATGTTGCCCAACTGTAGGCTAGTGTAAATGTTCTGAGCCTGTTTTAGATAGGCAAGGCTAATTAATGATGTTCAGTAGGTTAGGTGTATTAAATGCATTTTTGACTTATGATACTTTCTTTTTTTAAGATTTATTTATTTTAGAGAGAAAGAAAGAGAGAGCACGTACATGAGTGAGAAGGAGGAGGGGCAGAGAGAGAGGGAGAGGATCCTCAAGCAGACTCCCCACTGAGCATGGAGCCCTGAGCAGGGCTTGATCCCAGGACCCCGAGATCATGACCTGAGCCAAAATCAAGAGCTGGCTGCCTAACCAACTGAGCCACCCAGGTGCCCCTGACTTAATGATACTTTCAAATTACAATGGGGTTTTGGGAACATAACCCCATTTTAAGTCAAAGATCTGTAATTTAAAATTAACAGAATGGAAGAGGCATTATTCTTCAGGATTCCTGATTTAAAGTTGTTTCTTGAAGACAAATATGACTTTTATTCTGATTAAATGGAACCTCTTTCATTTTGAAATCAGAGTTCACAAATGTATCTTCTTGGTACAATTAAAAAATCTTACAACAGACACCCTGCCTCCTTTTATTTTTCCAGTGAGAGTGTTTTAAAATTTTTGAATGCCTTTTGACCCTACCACTGGTTTTACGAGTGGCCAGATTTTTCACATTGATGTTATCTGACTGGCCTCTAAGACACTTGAGTTTGTAAAGGCCAGAGACATGAAACTAAGCCTTTCTCCCAGCTAGGATTCTCCTCACCTGGGATGCTGTGAAGTGAAAAGGGGCAAGGGAGAGTTGAACTTCTGTCAGATGGAATCTTGAAGTATTTAAAAAATACACAATTCCACAGAAAAGAGGGAAACAAATTCAATTTCTAGGCTAAACTGTTTCTGATCATCACTATTAGCAACACTCAATATCACAACATCACTTTTGCATCCCTAACATGGCCCTTCTCCAAATTTCTCAGTGTCATAGGAGCTGTCATTGTTTGTGCTGACCTCGCAGACTAACGGTCTGACAGAGAGCAGTGTCTCACTAGATCTCCAGATTCAACTGCCGCCATTGCACATGGTTTAGCTAAGGGGCAGAATGAAGGGGTGAAGCTACTTGACTATTATGCTAGAGTGAAAATCCCCCCAATTTTTGTTTCATTTTTAACCTTTAAAGTTGACTTGTTCATTGTGAGAATGGTAAGAAATACTGTTAACAGTTTAATTTTATATATTTATTCCATCTTGTCCCAGAAATGACTGAGGGCAACTATGTGAGCCACATAAATTTTAATTTTTTAAAAATCTTTCTGCACATTTCTAATGGGGGAAGAAGATAGAACGCTAATTTTGATGCTTTGGCAGACATTTTATATGGAGAATGTTTAAGAAGTTTTCAAGGCCAGTCAACCTGTATGTTCTTTGACTTTTGCTTTGATTTTTTTCAAAACAAAAATATCTGGGTCATTTTTCTTTCAGGAAAGAAGGAAGGAAGGGGTGATGGGAGAAGGAGAAGAAGGAAGGAAGGAAGCAGGACCAAAAAAACACCAACTTTTGCTCCAGATGTTAGAGATCTTAGATTCTTTCCCAACCTCTGTAACTGAATAGCTGTTAAATTAATAAATCACTTGCATACTTATTTTCTGCTCAGAGTCAGAGACTACAGGAACATTCTAGGGGAGAAGTGCTCTTAATCATTTATCTAGGAATGAAGTTTTTCTTATCCCTTTGGGAATTTTTTTTCCCCTCCTGGGATGAGAATGTTAAACTTGGTGAGTGTTTTTCACCAGAATCTCACAGCTTGGATTAAAGTCTCAACATACTGCATTCTACACTTTAAATTTTATAAAGTCCTCTCAAGTGCTTTCTTTGAACTTTTAAACAACCTGCAATAAGGTGGGGTGGTCAATATTATTCATATTTTGTATAGATTAGGAAACTGAGGCAAAGAAAGGAAAAGTAATTTCTTTGAAATCATATGACTAATTGGTGGCAAGGTCAAGGTTGGAATACAAATCAGCTTGGTCCTAGGCCTAAACTTTTGAGAGAAGTAAACATGTATATGTATGTGTCAGATATCACTGGGACCCCGCCACCATATTGCTTTGAGTTTTCTCCTTGGTTAAATTTTTGTTTGTTATTCTTTGAAATCCTCAAGTGAATAGTGTAAGCAGTAAAATTATCCTCTCTTTCAAAGGCTCAGAAAGCAAGAGGTGGGGGCAGAGGTAAAATTTGCACCTTTCTGCTGACATCAAAATGGTGTATACTGGCTCAGTGCTTTGAAAGGAATTTGAACTGTAAAACATAGTTTAAAAAAGGGTGTTCAAAATGTGGATCTCGGTGACCATCCAAAGCCATGATCCAGGCTCCAAATTGACATCTGGTCCATAGCTCAAGAGGAAGACCATGTGAGTGACAAAGGGCTGTATGTGAGTTAGCTACAGAATGCTTTTTTAATTACTTTCCTTTGAGCCTTCGAGGTGATAATGTTTAATATTCAAGAAAAGTGAAAATAGAAAGGGAAAGCAAACACCACAGCCCCGTGTGATTGGTAGAGTAATTTTGGGCATGGCCCCAGGATGATAGCAGCTTCTATTTAATCAATGTTGACAAGGCTGGGGAGAGCTGGGCAGGTCCCAAGAGATAATGTTTTACTCGGAAATCCACTCAACCTAATTTCAGTAATGTAGGGCTGTGGAGGGGCCTGGAGCGGAGCCAGTAAACAGGGCCATTAGAGCTGAGGGTAGGCGATGGCAGCTGGGAACACCGCCATCCCTCCAGCAGCACTGCAGCCTGCAGCCGGGCCGCCCGACTGAGCACGCGAGCAGTCACTGCTTCATATGCTCCTGCTATTTGCTCACCGACAGAACCCACAGACGTGCTAGTCTCACCCTTTCAAGGAAATGAATGGGATGCGTAAAGTCAAGAGCTGCTTCCAGACTTGATTTCGATAAAGATCAGAAAGCCAGTTTGGCATGCATCTTTCAAGGACCACTGTGACATCATCTACCTGAGTCCCCTTACTCTTTTAAGGCCACCCCCACAGTGTTTCAAGTGCATGCAGAAATGACTTCCATCTTTCTTGCTGTTTTAATGTGGTCTCGATCTTTCCTAGGAATGGTGGTTGTGGGTCCAGAATGTGAAAAGTACCAGGGTTTTCTATACTTTGAAACTTATATGGCTTATTAAAGATACTCAAATTTGCAAATCCAGGAGAAATTATGCCCCTTTGGGCTGAGTTCTTCTTGTCCAGCTGTGACTTTTTCCTTTAGCACTCCTTCTCCAACAAACTATACACATGACAGTAATTACTGTCATATAAATATGCTAGTAATTACTAGCATATAAATTCCAGGAAGGTAGAGATTCTTACTTGGTCTTTTCATTGCTATAGCACCACTGCTGTATTTGCAATGCGTAGAATGGTGTGTGGCACATAGTGAGGCTCAGGACCTTTCACCGAATAAATATAGGAATGAATGAACACATTTTTTCTTCCCTTTTTTAGTGTCTTCAACTTTAGAACATTAAGAATACATGACTTTACTATCTATGATGTTAATTTTCTTCTTAACACAGACATGGTAAAAAACATGGAGACCCCTAATGAACATGGTCATTTCTAAGAGGTCTTTGGGTCTGTCTGAAAGAAATAATGGTTTTGTCAAGGCTAAAATGCCAGTGCCAGAGAAGGTTACAGTTCTTTGCCAGATGTGGACGTCATCTGTTCAAATTGACTACATGCAATTTTTGAGAATTTAAATATTTAATATATTTAATATCAGTAATTATTAAAAAATGCCCAATTTCATTTTTTTTAAACAACTTTTTACCCCTTTAAACCAGACGCTAAAATGCATCATCAGTTTTTGGTTTGGGTTTTTTTTTTGTTGTTTCTTTTGGGGGATACATTCTGCCTTATAATAAAACTGAATTTATGGGGTTGATTTTCCTTGGTGAAGACTGATTTGTGGAGAGAAGCCATTGCTAGGTAGCGAATACTAATGTCTGTTAATGAGAATAAGTTCACTGGTCACCTGAAATATCTGTGATTCCTGTGAATAACCTGTGATTCCTTTAATCTTGCTTTTCCTATAGTATCTTAACCATAATATTAGGTTTCCATGTTTAATATGAGCAAAAATGCTTTTGAGAGCTAACCCAAAAAAAGAGAAAGCATTTTCTACCCCTTAACTTGCTGGATTTCAACAATCACATGAGCAACTCCAGGCTTTCCTTGTTTGCTAGCTCTGGGCCCATTTACTTCCACTTGCTTGTTCTGTATCACCGGGTACTAAAAATCCCATTCAATCTTTAGCTTCCACAGCCTCTTCTTTTTTTTTTTTTTTTAATTTTTATTGTTATGTTAATCACCATATATTACATCATTTGTTTTGGTGTAGTGTTCCATGATTCATTGTTTGTTCATAACACCCAGTGCTCCATGCAGAACGTGCCCTCTTTAATACCCATCACCAGGCTAACCCATCCCCCTACCCTCCTCCCCTCTAGAAACCTCAGTTTGTTTTTCAGAGTCCATTATCTCTCCTGGTTCGTCTCCCCCTCTGACTTATTCCCCTTCATTCTTCCTTTCCTGCTATCTTCTTCTTTTTCTTTTTTCTTAAAATATGTTGCGTTATTTGTTTCAGAAGTACAGATCTGTGATTCAACAGTCTTACACAATTCACAGCGCTCACCGTAGCACATACTCTTCCCAATGTCTATCACCCAGCCACCCCATCCCTCCCACCCCTGACCACTCCAGCAGCCCTCAGTTTCCACAGCCTCTTCTTAAGCAGTAACTGTCTCAGAGGGAGGTTGATCCTCTAGATGGGGAAGGTGATTATTTACCCTGATTGATTCATGATAATTGGAGTGACCAGCTGGCCTCAGCCATTCATCTATCTCTGACACTCACCATGGTGATCAAAGTTTTCGTACAAAATACTAAAGATTACATATTAACTCATCTCTAGCATTTACAATTATCTAATTAGTGCCAGAGAGTGCCAAGACCAGATTTCATATTGTTCAAGACTAATCAAGATTCTTCCCTCCATTCTGAGCTGCTTTTATTAAGGCCAGGTTTTGGACTTTGTAGGCTGCAGGAGTAGGTACCCATGGACCCCCTCCTCTAGTTCCCACTCTAGAGGATGAGCCCACCCATCCTTCCGGGGCAAAGATAAGGGCAGGGGGCAGGCAATCTAAAATAGAAGCTGCCTAGATGTCTCTGTCCTAGTTTGAAATTTACTGCTGCCATTGACAAACAGTCTAGCCTTAGGTAAGTTACTTCATCTCACTATACCTCAGCTTCCCAGCTGTAAAATGGGACGATTAAAGAGCTGCAAGGATTCAATGACATGACACAAGTACACGTAGAACTGCTTTGAGTGAGCATATAGTAAAGTGCTCAACTATGTTAGCTACAGCTAAATACTTTATACAACAGGTCAGGAAAGTCATAATTTGTGGTTCTTTCCAGGCAGTGAGGCTGCTGAATAGAAGAGGTAAAAAACTGTAGCTATACAAGTATATGGTCAACATGATTTATTAACTACAATGACTTGTCTAGAGTTGGTATCGGAAGGAGAAGGAACAAGTTCGCAATATCCAGAAGTTCTCTCTGGCATTCAGGCTCAAATGGATGCATTTATACATAGCTCTTGGATTCTGCTTCCAATAACTTCACCTTTGTCTGAGGTTAAAACCTTGCCCAAACTCATACACAGTCTCCCATCAAAGTGGATCTAGCTAGAGCAGGTATATGCTCCACAGCTGATTACTGTTCCCTTCATTTGCATGTAGGTTTATTTTAGCTTGTTTCTGTTTTTGTGTAGGTCCTAAAAAATATTATTATGAGTTCTTAGCTTGCTTTACTTTTGTGGTTGTAGAAGATTCTTACTTTAGATTGTTTCCTTCCTCCATATTTTTTCTCCCCATAATTTCCTGGAGGCCTATATAAATTCACTGAATCCACTGACTTGACACATTTTATTTCTACCAGCTAGTCATCCCTTCTTTTAATACAAAGATGACACCTTTTTTCATTATTCAGTAATATCAAGTAAATAAAATTTAAAAAAACTCCTCTCATCTCATATAAAATATAATGTATATATAATTGTATGTGTTCATTAAATTGAGCTCCAGCTAACTGACTGACATGTTCCCTTTTGTAGTCAACTAATTGAACTTCATCAGTTTTAATTTTATGGTTTTTATTTTAAAATTTTGGAGCCAATGATTCGTTCTTAATCTCAGAAATTTTGTAGATCACTGAAGGCCTGTGGACCCTAGCTACTCATTTCTAAGGCTGAATTGATAAAACTGATTTGATCTTGCCCTCCTCTGGTCAAGTTTGGCCACCTGATATAATGGGGAAACCAGGATTAGTAGAACTTCTAGGTTTTAGTCCTGGCTAGGTCATGAGAAAACCATATGATTCAGCGAAATACCTGGACTTCTGATTCCTCATCTACAAAGTGAGGATGTCCATTCATTCTTTTATTCAACAAATGTTTACTGAGGGCCCTCTCTGCTCTAGGTTCTGTGCTAGACACGGGAGAGTTCAAAGTCGAGCAAAATGATATTGTCGTTACCCTTGAAGAGTTATGTCTAGTGACTAGATGTTCTTTGAGGCCCCTCTCCCTGCCAACATTCTATGATTATGGATTTCATTGTCTGTTAAAGGCATATTGTTGAAAGGTTTAAGTGAGAGCAAGAATATTTGCTGTTTTTTTCACCTCTTCTTCTCAATATCTAGAAGAATGTCTGACACATTGCAGGTATTCAATAACAACTTACTGAACAAGTAAATGAATAAATAATTATATTTCAAATACTTTGAAGCTTTTAAAGGAAATTAGATATTGAAGCTCTTTTAATATAGGGAGTGGACAGCAGCACTTCCTGTCACAATAAACAGATGTGTACAAGTTTCGCCCTTTCTCCTAGGGCCAGACGAAGGGTGACAAGATAAAGTATGGGAATTTGGGAGGATTTAACCTGCCTCTACTCCAACAGAGGACAGAAAGTATGGCTGCTTCTCAGGATTTCTTGAATCTTTGTTCTTTTGTTTTCCCTTTTGGAGTGTTGTCCCCTTATTCTGCAAACAGTTCTTCTCACCTTCCCTATCCTGCTTCTACCTTTTCTCTCAAGTTCCCTAATCTCCCTCAAAACTACCTCATAGCTCCCAAGTTTTTATTTAAGAAAGAAAAGCTTAAAGTCTTGTCTTGTTCCTACAACTGAACCTTCTCTATGCTTCTGGCCACTTTAAATCAAGGTTCTCTTTCTTTTGCGGTTTGAAGAGGGCACTAGATATATTGTTCTCTGGGTGGTAAGGATAGTAAAGCACCTTGGGCATACTTGTGGTATCCAAAGCTTTGAGCGGGGCTGGGAACAAAGTAAACTCTCTAAAAGAATTCCAAATTGCTATAAATGAACCTCACCGAAATAAATCTGAGAACTTTCTTCTGGCAGAAAATCAGCTGATTCTTTAGTACACCAAAGTTCTATAATCCATGAGAACAATGCTGGTACATAGAGCATTACAGTGATCAGAACTGAGTTAGTCTTTTCATACTTTTCATTTATTCCTGGAAAATATGATTGATATGCCGATAATGGTCAACTTAGAAGGTTATAGCCTTAAAATATCTTTATGAGTAATGGTAGGTAGCCTTACTGTAATAAGTACATTTTGGAAATAACTTATGGTCAATGACAGATTCCCCAAATAAATCAGACTTAAAAACTTTGGCCAAAAATGAGTCATGGTAGGGGTGCCTGGGTGACTCAGTTGGTTAAGCACCCAACTCTTGATTTTGGCTCCGATCATGATCTCAGGATCCTGGGATCAAGCCCCACATTGGGCTCCCCACTCAGTGGGGAGTCTGCTTGTCTCCCTCTCCCCTTGCCCCTCCCCCCACTTGTATTCTCTCTCTCTCAAATAAATAAATAAATCTTTAAAAAAACGAGTCATTGTAACATGAAAATCATCCATCATAGCTGCTACCTTATTTACCAGACCAGCCTCATTTCATTCTAAAAATCAAATCTATTTTCAAGGAGATAAGCATTTTCTGCTAAAGATTTAAAAGAATATTATCAGACGCTTGTTCCAAAGAAAGAATTCCAAAAATGTATTTCCAGTAGTGGTCTTATTTGGATGTGGACGTTGAGCTTTATCTGAATATAAATATATAGCTGAATGATTTGAAAGAGACATACATTTGTATGAATTCTTCTAATGGTCTCCTATAAGGCCCTGATTTCTCTAGTCTCAACATTTCTCAATTCTTAGAAAGGCTGCTTGTGAAGTTGATCCTTGGCTGGCATCTAGCAACTTGGATTTTGAGAGGGTTCTTACCATTCCCTAACTAAAAGTCTTTACTATGCCTAAACTCTTTTGCAAACAATGTGGTTTATGCTGGACATCTGTTTTCCTTCTGGGAGTCTGGATTTGGTACATGCGAGGTAGAGGTTGCCCACATGATCAGCCTCTGGTAAAGAACTCAGTATTTGTAAGCTCAGGTGATCTTCCCTAGTGGATGACATCTCATACATGTCACAGTTCATTGCTGAAGGAATTAAGCACATCCTGTATAACTCCATAGAGAATGGACTCTTGGAAGATTGTGTGTAATTTCCTCCAAACTTTATCCCATGCAACTTTTCCCTTTGCTGATTTTGTTTTATATCCTTTCACTGTGGTAAATCATACCCATGAATAGGACTGTATACTGAGTCTTGTGAGTCCTAACAAATTACTGAGCCTGGGGGTAATCTGAGGGACACCCAACACAAGGAGTTTAGGTTACCAACACAGGTGATTGTAGGGCAAAGGAGTTCTCTTTTAACTAGCTGGCATATTAGTAAACTGACTGTAACATGAAATCAGTTGACTGAGTCTATCAGGAAATCAGGCAGAAGAGTTAGAAAATTTGCCTACTTCCTGAGGAAAAATTAGCCTTTAAAAAGATGCAGTCTTCCTTGCTAAGCAAAGCACATTGCCTTATGGATAAGTATATTCAGTTGGAATATTCCTTGACTGCAAGAAACTAAGAACTACTATGGTTTAGTTTAGAGGTTAGCTATTTGTCTCATAATAGTAAAAAAAAAAAAAAAAAGTGTTAGGAAAAGATGTGTAGGAGTGAGAGGTCACTCAATGATAGTTTTTTTTCTCCATCTTTCTGCCCCACCATCCTTAGTGTATAGTTTTTGTCTTCATGGTCAGGAGATAGCTGCTACACTACCAGGTACTGATCAATGTCTCAGTCATCAGGAATAGCAGAAAGTAAAGGGCAACGTCCTCCTCTGGGATCCTCCCCAGGGAATTCTTTCTTTATCTAATTGGCCATCACTGTGTTATATGGACACCCCTAGCTTCAAGGGGATCTGGAAATTCAAGTATTTTACTTTCCAGCCTAGCACCACAAATAAGGGGTGAGAGAGTTGGAATGGCTGTTCAATGATGCCCAAAAACTATCTGTCACAATTAGCCTGACCTTGATGGAAAAGAGATACAAGATTGTTGTTGTTTCCTTATTTGAAGAGCCTATGTATGGATATCTTAATTGCAAGACTGAGAGATTAAAGACCATGGTAATTTCTGTTTAGTGGCTCCTTCCCCCAATGCATAGCTTTGTTCCTGAGCTCGTGCATACCTGTCACTGAATAGCCTCCTGGAGGTAACATCTTCTGAACTTGGTAATTATATTACTGGGATAGCAAAATCTCTTTTTATCTTAAATCTCTTAAGAAATGGTATGAAAAGGAGAAATGCATTGCATTATCATATGAACAAATGAGACAAAATACTAACCCCCTCTCCCCTCTCCCCACCTTGTTTTCTTCCTCAGAAGCTGTAGATGAAACCAAACCTAAGGAAAGTGCCCGGCAGGATGAGGGTAAAGGAGAAGAACGTGAGGCGGACCAAGAACATGCCTGAACTTTAAGAAATGGCTTTCCACGTCCCCACCCTCCCCTCTCCTGAACCCTGTCTCTCCCCACCCTCTTCTCAACTCCACTCTGAAGTTTCCCTTCCTGTCCTGCTCACGTCCGTGAGTCTGTCCTCTCCTACCCACTAGCCCTCTTTCTCTCTGTGTGGCAAACATTTAAAAAAAAAAAAAAAAAAGCAGGAAAGATCCCAAGTCAAACAGTGTGGCTTAAACATTTTTTGTTTCTTGGTGTTGTTATGGCGAGTTTTTGGTAATGATGATCCAATCATTTTGGGAAATTCTTGCACTGTATCCAAGTTTTTTGATCTGGTGCGTGTGGCCCTGTGGGAGTCCACCTTCCTCTCTATCTCTCTGTTCCAAGTGTGTGTGCAATGTTCCGTTCATCTGAGGAGTCCAAAATATCGAGTGAATTCAAAACCATTTTTCTTTTCCTCCTTTTAATGTGATGGAATGAACAAAAAGGAAAAAAATCAAAAACCCAGTTTGTTTTGAAAATAAATAAATAAACAAATAAATAAATAAAGCAAATGTGCCAATTAGCTTAACTTGCGGCTCTAAGGCTCCTTTTTCAATCTGAATATTAATAAATCATGAGAGTAATCAAACTCCAGTGGCTCTGTGTTTCTGTTCCACCTTCTCATTAGTTGATTTGACATATTGGCGACTCACATTTCATCTTCTTTCTGGCCTCCCAGTCTGGCATCAATGACCCTGAGAAGGAAAAGATGGATGAAGCCTAAGACTCTGGCCAGGACCAATCGCTTTGGTCCTTGATGGGATTGCTGCGGACTATAACTCTGCACTATAACCAAGTACCCCAGCCTGGGTAGCTTAACCAACATAAATTTATTTTCTCACGGTTTTGGAGACTAGAAATCCAAAATCAAGGTGTTGGCAGGGTGGGTTCCTTCTGAGGGTGAGGAGGGAAGGATCTGTTTCAGGACTCTCTCCTTAATGTATACACGGCCATCTTCTTCCTGTGTCTCTTCACATCACTAGTGGGTATCTCTACGTGCACATTTCCCCTTTTTGTAATGACACCAGCCTTACTGGATTAGGGCCCACCCTAATGACTTCATCTTAACTTTATTACCTCTGTCAAGACCCTATCTCCAGAGAAAGTCACATATGCATTTGGGGAGGAGGGGCACAATTCAACCCTTATCAGGCACTAAGGCTTGCTTTTACTCAAATCACCTTATTTTCATGACTCCGGAGAATTATGCAGTGGAAGGTTATTCTAGGTTTTGCTAAGTTTTATAGAGACATACATAAGTCAGAAAACCCCTGGCTTTTGTTTAGATGATTTATTTTAATCCAAGTATTGACATAAGACATTATATCTTTTTCAGCCTTAATAAGTTAATACTTCGATTGGGCTTATCCCCTCACAAGGCAGCTGCCATACTCTCAATTACTATAGTCATTGTTCCTGCAGTGGTAATACTATATAAAGAAAAGGTGTATATTTAGCACATCCGTCCTTTTCAAATTTCCTTCTAGTTCCCATTTTCTGAGCACTCTCTGTCAGAAGGTAAACAGTTCCCATGAGAAACAGCAATGTTCCTAAATCTTGAAGTGTCTGTTGCTGTTCTTTTTCCCTCTAAATTTCCTAAATCAATCCCGGAGCAAATTCCTAACAAGTCCTCTTCTGCCTTGTCCTTGAGTGCCCTCATAGGCATGGCCAGTGGACTCCCTTCAGCTTCCTATACTCGTCTCCACATAGAATTCCCTGGCAAGAAAAAGAAAATTATGTTGAAGCCTTCACAAGAATGAAGAGCACGGAAATACATTTTAGGAGGAACAACCCACACTCTGCTAACTCTACTCAGCTCTGTGTAGAGCTAGTGCCTACTGAATAAACTGAAGAAAGCTGATGTCACAGAAGGGATGAGTCCTCACTGGGTCAAGGGGTCTTTCCTCATCACTGTTACTGAATGAAATTTTTTCTTTTTTTTTTTTTTTTTAAGATTTTATTTATTTATTTGACAGAGAGACACAGCGAGAGCAGGAACACAAGCAGGGGGAGTGGGAGAGGGAGAAGCAGGCCTCCCGCGGAGCAAGGAGCCCGATGTGGGGCTTGATCCCAGGACCCTGGGATGATGACCTGAGCAGAAGGCAGCCGCTTAACCGACTGAGCCACCCAGGCGCCCGACTGAGTGAACTTTTCATTGGGAGAAACAGCCACACAGAAAAAGGTCAGAAAGCATCAGTAACATATAGGAACAATTTAAGAGCTTTTTTTTTTTTACTTCATTCTGAGTTGGTGTGATTTCCACAGAAGACTTTGGAGCAAGGATCTGGGACTCAATCATAATCTGATTAAAGTCTCAACAGGTGTGAGATAAGGTGTTGGAGAAGGTCATCCATGGGTTGGAGTCATATTGGCAGTATTTGTTTAGGCATTCTCTTTTACCCTAAAGTTTTTTTTTTTTTTTTTGGTAAGATAAATGCTTTCATTTCTCTCCCAAATCTATACTTAAAAGTAACATCCTTGTGACTTAGCACGATTCAACTTCTTTTTCAAAGTATAATTCTAAACTTCTTCCACTGAATCCATGGGCACACTGAAAACAATAGCATTTTAAGTCTATACTAATATACACTGTTTGGTGGTCTTATTGGTTGTGTTAAAGTTGGGATTTTGTTTTTTACATGTGAATATCTGTTTTTTTGCTTTATAAACTCTTGGTTCCTTAAATAGAATTTTCAAGGTGGAGGAGGACACATCAGAGAGGCTTGTAATAATCCTAAAAGATATACCAAGGATAACTGCAGTCCTTACACTGATACAAAACAGTGTGACTCAAACTTATACATAACACACACAAAGTCAAGGTGATACTGGCTAGTATAGACCATTGAAGACACAGAAATAAATAGATTCTAATTCTGGTCAGAAAGCAACATAATTTGTGGATTCTAAAACATCTACATCTGGAATACTTAATAAAAATTAAAACTAGGTTGGCCTTTCTCTTTCCTTCATCTTGGAACCTGTGTAGGCCTCCTGGGAACAGGACTCCTAAAATGATAAATATGTCTGGAAGCCTGGTCCAAGGCCATTTTTGCTGGCTATAAGAGGGGTCTCTGGAACCAGAGGGAGCACACAGCTCTTCTTAAAATTGAAGGTGTTTATGTGCAAGATGAAACAGAATTCAATCTAGGCAAGAGATGTGCTTATGTGTATAGAGCAAAGAACAACACGGTGACTCCTGTGGGCAAACCAAACAAAACCAGAGTAATCTGGAGAAAAGTAACATGCGCTCATGGAAACAGTGGCATGGTTCATGCCAAATTCCAAAGCAACCTTCCTGCTAAAGACACTGGCCACAGAATCCGTGTGATATTGTACCTCTCAAGGATTTAAACTTACTGAAAAGTAAATAAATAAAGGTATAGATTTGTTCTCTTGTATTTTTGTTAAAAAAAAAAATTAGGGATGCCTGGGTCCCACAGTCAGTTAAGTGTCTGGCTCTTGATTTCGGCTCAGGTCATGATCTCAGGGTCTTGAGACTGAGCCCTGAGTCAGGCTCCATGCTCAGCTGGGGATCTGCTGGAGACTCTCTCTCTCCCTCTCCCTCTGCCTTTCCTCCTATCATGTGTTCTCTCTCTCTCTCTCTCTCTCTCTCAAATAAATAAATAAATAAATCTTTTTAATATATGTGCTGCCGAAGCAAGCACTAAATAAATCTTTTTAAAAAATTAAAACTAGGTTGAGGACAAGTAAAAAAAGCCTCACCATCAACAGATGAATTTTTCAAATAGTGAAAAAACCATATTCCATTCCAAATGTTCTACTGATAGCAAAACTATGGCCATGTCTACATGAAGTAGTCTTTTCATTGAGCTGTATTATTTGGGTCTAAAATGTTCAGTCGTGTTGTAATAGAATTCCTATCATTCTACTCACACTTTGCCCATCCTTCAATCTTTTTCCACCATCATCCACCCTGTGACTTATTTCAGGAATTTGGAAAGCAGGCTGCTATCTCTTTTCCTCATATAATATTTAATTATGAGCAAATTATGAGATAAACTTGGGCTTGCTGCTCTGACCAAATCTCCACTTTCCTTGCTCAGTTTTAAGTGTTCTGGGTGTCTTTTATAGTGGCCCCTGCCCATATTCAGCTCAGGGAGGGATTCTCAAACTCTCTGTCTCAACTCCCAAGGAAAAAGGCACTTCAGAGCTCTCAAAAATGCATTATTTCCAACATTAGCCAGCCCCAGAAAATCCAGTTCTGCAGTTGGCATGGAAGCATGAGAAATAGGAAAATCAGATTAATGAGTGATTTCCATAGAGCATTATTGAGATCACCACAAATCCCATTAACTTTTTTTTTAACCTTTCCATACATTGTCTGTTGTCATGGAAACAAAGCTTCTGCTAAGCTGCCTATAAAAATAATTTAATGATTGGTGACCCTTCAAGCTAAACATTAGCTAATAAGCATTAGAAATGTGGGCCTTCTTTATTTCAAAAAAATGAAACAAAACAACCCCCCCCCCAAAAAAAAAACCCCTCACCTAACTTTTTTTCCTGGGGGATTAAAACTCATGCCTGCCTATCATGTAGGTAAGGCCTGCATCCACACCCAGCAATTCTTTCAGTCACATACTTACTCTGATATAACTGCAATTTTGTCCTATATTCCTGGGAAGAAATTCATCATCATCAGGAATGAGGGCAAGATTATAGCTAAGAATGATGTGTTACTAAATGCACTTGGAGAATTCTATTAAAGTGGCAAACGTATTTTGAGTGTACATTTTCCAGCAGATTGATTACTCGATTTGTTTTTTTACAGGTATGTGTCATTGTTGGTAATTGCTGCGTATTTAGTGTTGCACCTTAATAAGTACCTTTTTGTTGAGGTGAGATGCTTCTGTACCAAGAAAAACATTTCTGGTTAACATTGCATCACATGTGATCAGACTATGAAAGCACATGGGCTTGTCAAAAGAATCTTAAAGTAATTTTATTGTTTAATTACCCAAATAATACTGTTTCATTTTAGAGAGGTAAAAAAAACATAAATAAGAAAAGGAAGCTAAAAATACTCCACAGTTTGCCACCCACAATTAAGCATTTTAACATTTAAAGATATAACTTTATATAGTCTGCTTCTCTGCCTTCTTCCCTTTCTATACACCTCCCACTTATCTATTTATCTATATCTCTATGTATATGTAGATATGTATTTAAAATGGGTTCATGGTGCACATATTTTGTAAACTGCTCCACAAAAGACAGACATGTTTATAAAGATTGCTAAAATTACAGACCGATGATTTAAAATTCATGGTTCCTATTGCTGCTTCTCAGTGCTTTATGGACGCCTGAGGTAAAGGGGGAAAATGTGAAATGCTATACATATACACTTATTAGAACATTATCCTATATTTTGGACCAAGTGGAAGGCTAGTAAATCTCTACAATCAAAGACATATCTCAATACAAAGCCTCACGTTGGTTGCCCAACCTGTTGGCACACCGTTGTCACCCCTCATAAACCTGCCTGAGGGTGGCCATGGATTCCTTGTCAGGCCAGGGATCTAGGGCTGATTGAAAAGAAGTGATGTCATTGTGCAAAAATACAGGGTTGCGGATATATGAACAGAAGCTTGTCTTTATTTGAAATTTTGATATTTTGTTTATCCCTAATGCATTTATCAGTGCCTTCATTTTGATTTTTCAAATATTGCATTAAAGTATTATTTATCTTAATTTAGGATTTTTTTTGATGTGACCTTAAAGTTCATACTTGGGGCAAGCACCTCACTTGCCCCACCCTAATCCTGGCCTTGAGGCTCCCAAGGGAATGCTAGAATTATTGTTTTCTTTTTTCTTTTTTTTTTTTTTAAAGATTTCATTTATTTATTTGACAGAGAGAGACACAGCGGGAGAGGGAACACAAGCAGGGGGAGTGGGAGAGGGAGAAGCAGGCTTCCCGCTGAGCAGGGAGCCCGATGCGGGGCTCCATCCCAGGACCCTGAGATCATGACCTGAGCCGAAGGCAGACGCTTAACGACTGAGCCACCCAGGCGCCCCATAGAATTATTGTTTTTCAAACAGACACTTTCTGTTGACTGGCAGCCGTGACTACATGGGCTCTTAGGGATACACAGAGACTGTAAGGCTTGAGAGCGGGTGGGCCCATGAGGACTTCAGAAATAATGTTTAATATTCCTAGGAAGTTAATAGAATTACTTTAAGACGTTTCCTTGCCTTCAAGAGAAGGTCGAGATGGTGAAACACGTGGATATAGGCAGTATGGAGTGGTCCAAAGCTGGTCGGGGCTGTGGCAAAATGAATTCGTGCCCTACCTAAATGCTCTGGAAATAAACTAAAAAAGTAAAGAAGAAGAACACTGGCCTGCCAAACCAAACCACCAGTTTGCAATGCCTGGTGGGCTTTACCACTTCTCACAGCCTGCGAAGCACGCAGCTGTGAAACTAGACGTGGTCACTTTAAAACTGGGGTTGGTGGAGAAGCTGATCAACCAGGGCCTCTTAGAACCTGGAGCTAATGGTTACTAAGTGTTGCGAGAACAATGTGTTCCTTTATTCACTCACCATGAGTGCAAATTTGTGTTTAAACTGTAGATAAGAAGATGAATATGTCACTTTATACTTAGGGATAAAAAAGAAGGCATCTCTCTTGTTTGGATTTTTTTAATGCACAGGAAGTAGAATTCTGCTTTTTAAAAATTTCTTTTCCACCATGTTGGAGAAAGAAGATGCAGGGTCGAAACAAAAGGAGAAATTTTGTGTCCATCTGTTCTTGTTTTTCTACCCTCCATAGCCCTTCCCCTCTACCTTGAGTAAGTGGAGGCAGGGAAGAGCCTGGAGACACTGGCGGGGGGGGGGGGGGGGGGGGGGCAGGGTTCAGTGAGCAAGGGGGAATGCAAATGGCAGCCAGAGGGAGGCAGCACCTGCACGCTGACTCACCTCCACCCGGGGAGGGTAGGCAGCCTCTGCCCTTCCCATGGGAGGTCACCAACAGTGCTCTCCAGTGCTGCCCTTGCTGACTTTCAGACCTCTTACCAGCCTGGGCCTGTGAATCCTGCCTTCCTCCCCCACCCCCTGCCAACATAGCCCACCCTGTCTGTGTAGACAACTCCTGCCAACCAGACTGTAAACCACTTAGGTGTGGGATTTTTGTCTTACTCAGTTTCATGCTCTGGTTACCTGAGCGTCTGAAAATAGCAAGTGGATATCAAGTAAATGCTTCAAGATCACAAGAATGAGTGAATGAATAAATGAATGGATGAACTTTGATTCTTGCCTGTCAGTCTCTACCTCCTTGTCCCTTCCTTTGGTTTTGCAAACTTCTCACAGGAGCTCCAAGTTGCAACTAAGGCTCCTGTCTAGGAAGAGAAAGAAGTACTTCCCTGAGAATTCAGCACTCTCTCATATCATACCCAGCGGTGAACTTGGAGCAGCAATGGCCCCGCCAGTCTTACAAGTTGCAATTCAGTCACAAATGGTGGATGGCTGAGAGATTTCAGCAACAGTATCCCCATTGTTCTTCCCTGCCTGCTCCACACCTGATTTTGCATCTTGGCCCTCCTTTACTTCATCATTGCCTTTGCACTTGCTGTCCCCTTCTGCTTGGAATGCTCTTCCCCTAGATACCTTTTTCAGGTCTTTCCTCAAATAGTATCTTCTCACCAAAGCCTTACATGACCAGCTCACTCATTATTTTGCATCACCCTTTCCTGTGAAAGTATTTCAGGTGGGAACAAGTCTTGTCTCCATTTAAAGTACTATTTCCTTGGGGTGCCTGGATGACTCAGTTAGTTAAGTGTGGGACTCTTGATTTCGGCTCAGGTCATGATCTCTGGGTTGCTGGGTGTGGAGCCTGCTTAAGATTCTCTCTCTGCCCTCTACCTCTGTCCCTCCCCACCCCCCACAGCTCATGATCAGGCTTTCTCTCTCTAAAATAAATAAATAAATAATAAATAAATAAATAAATAAATAAATAAATAATAAATATGATATCCTTTACTCATTGTCTTATTCACCTGTTTTCCATCATTACAATGTAAGCTTCATGAAGTTAAGAATTTCCTCTGTTTTGTTTCTGTCTTCAGGTCTTAAGACCCTGCTGGCATTGAGTAGGATCTCAGTAAACAGTAAATGACTAAATCTCTCTCCAAATTACAACAACAAACTTAAGTCTTTTATTTGCTCCCTGAATTTAGCGCATATTTTTTGACTTTCTCACTTTTAAAACTGGTAACATTCATCCATGGACCACTTTCTCACATTACTTAGCAGTGGACATCTGTTCACTGCACCTTCTGGTAATAGACTACCTCTTTCTTATATTGAATCTATGCCACTTAACCTGAATGCAGCTGACTCTGGATCTTTTCCTTCTTCTCAATATATAATAGATATTAGAACCAGGCCTCGCCAGTCAGCCCATCATATCTCCTGTTTTTGGGAATTAGCTTAGGCACCAGCATGTGATTTAACCAAGTCTTCCCCTGGAATTTTCTCTTATAATGGCCGTTTGTTCACCATGTGGAGAGAGCTTGCTCGAGAAATGGCAAGAGACAGAGTCCTGGCAACGTCGTCTAGTCATCTAGTTCTAACAATGCCTGAAGCAACTACTAATCTTGAACTTTTCAGTTATCTGTGTTAATACCCTTTTGTGCTTAAGTGAGTTTGAATTGGATTTCTGCCATGTACAACTTAAGATTTCTGATATATCAACCCTTCTATGCTTGACCCAGCCCCAGTAACCTCCTACATATAAGTAACCCCCTGGGTGATGCTCCCACCACCTGGTCCTGGTTTTTCTTGGCCCCTGGACATTTTCACAACATCTGTGACATAAGCATGGTGATTTGTTATCCAAGTGTATAACACATTCCTTTTTCACCCCACATGTTGATCACGTATTTTCAAGATTTAATGAATAAACTGAAAATGCTGAGAGCTAACGCCATTGTGTCTACAGATGAGGAAAACATGATAATATAGAGCTGAGGTTGGAAGTGAGGTTCAGGGATGCCAATGATACTTTTCCCAGCCCCAAACTCTGACTGAAAGCCATAAAACATGTTATATGCTTAGAAGAACAGGATATCAAGTGTGATCTAGTCTTGAAATCATAGGTATCTCTCTCAAATATCAAACCTTAATTTATATCAGAACAGCATATGGTATGAAAGTAATTATACATCTTAATGAACATGAATCCTTTGCTATTAGCAAACTACATTGAACAAATATTTTAAAATATTTACTCTGGGTATATTACTGTTACACTGAAAGAGAGTGGGTGTTGAACGAAATAAAAATTAGTGTAGTTTTCTTGCCCAGCGTTGAAACACTGCATATATGTGAGTATGTATGCATACATACACACATAATATGTATGTATGTGTATATATATATACACGTATATGATCATTTGATAAAATGCAGAAAGTGAGATAAGAAACTAAAAATTGAAAACAAAAATAAAACAAAAACACAGGAGGCTCCTTTAACAGTTATAATAAAGAATCAGTTGTCACTAGCATCTATCCCAGATCTCTTCCAAAGGAATTAGGACAGAGGAAGAGTTCATTTTGCCCTTAAAATAGGGATGATTAGCTAGCATCCAAGGTCTGCCTAGAACGGGGCTTTATTGTATTTTTGAAAAGACAAAGGTGGGTTTTTTTTCTTTCCCCTTTTGACTTGACTTTCTCCAAATAGTCTTTGTGAGGCCTAAGCTGGACCTCACAATACATCGTGTTGTGTATTATTTTTTTTATTTTTCATTGTTATGTTAATCACCATACATTACATCATTAGTTTTTGATGTAGCGTTCCATGATTCATTGTTTGTGCATAACACCCAGTGCGTGTTGTATATTATTAACCAAGTCTTCATCTGCTACTTTAAAGCTATTACCAGGGCAACTCACATGGAATCACTTCTTCTATTTGTCTATGCTCAGTCTAGAAGTTACTCCACGTTCAAGTCATCATCAGGTGATTCCACAGAAATGTGTTAAGCATGTGTGCTGCCCAAAGGAGATACCACAAGAAATAAGATGTGGTCCGTAAAATTAAAGAGTGCCAAAGTAAAACAAGGGCAGTGCAAGGTTGTAATGACTGCTGTAGAGGAATAGTGCTGTGAGAACCAGGTAGAGGTGCACCCAAACTGTGCAGACAATAAGGAAGGCTTCCTGGAGGAGGGGGAGAAATTAGAGACATTTAGTTTTTAGTGATGTAGAAGTTTATTGGCAAAGAAATAGGAGAAAGAAATCCCACCTAGAGTGACCAACTTTACAGACCTCAATGTACAAGAGAGCTTGAAATGACTGGAAAAGGCAAGAGGTCTCTATGACCATAAATGAGAGTACAAAGAGATACATGGTTTTATACAGGTAAGAGGCTGTAAAAAGTGTTGGAGATACTTATAAAGAGTTTAGAAAACTAACTAAGGAATTTGGACTCTATTGTATAAGCAATGGTATATAGGGACTCAACCACTAGAATCCATCTGGGATAGAATTCAATGGCTTTGTAAACTCAGATGAAAAAATAAAATAAATCTTTATCATGTGAAACATAGTCTCCTTCTGTCTCAGTCTTCTTGGCCTGCTATAACTAAATTCCATAAACTTGTGGTTTAAACAACTGACATTTATTGCTCTTGGATCTGGAGGTTGGGAAGTCCAAGATCAAGGTGACAAGCAGATTATTTGATTCTTAGTGAGGACTCTCTTCCTTTCTTATGGATGACCACCTTCTTGCTCTGTCTTCACATGGCAGTGAGAAAGGGAGCTCTGCTGTCTCTTCCTCTTCTTATGAGAGCACTGATCCCATCATGGGAGCTCCACCTTCATGACCTCATCTAAATCTATTTGCTTCTCAAGGCTCTCCCCCTCCTAATAACATAATGTTGAGGGTTAGGGTCTCAGCATAAGAATTTTGGGAGAAAACATTCCGTCATAACACCTTCAATTATGAATGTAGCTAACAAAACACAGTTGTACCAACAGTACCTATGACTTTGTCACCAAAAGAAATCAGTTATTTTCTTTTCATACTACAGTCGTTGCAAATACCTCAAAAAGATATTTATGCTAATCACCTCTTCAAAATTTTGGTAATGAAATCTACCGCTACATCCTGTTATTACCAAAGAAGCATATGAATAACCATATTACACATTTTTGAAAAAAAATTGGCAACTATTTCACAATAAATTTGTGTTATAATTGTATGCATATTATTATTTTCAGATAATATTCTGAGAAAGAGGATAATGGATGCATATGCTTATACTACAGAAATTTTAGAGACTGGATTTGTGGTTTAAAAAGAAAACTGGCAATACTGCAGGGCACAAAGAAGTTGTGAAGATGAAGACTAGTCAGGAGGCTAAAATTACTGCTTAGATGGGAGATGATGAGGAATAAGCAGAAACACTGGAAGTAAGGGTTGAGAAGAAGGAAGCTGTGGGGAGAAGGGAGGAGGAAAAGATGAGGCCACGGAAATAGCAAGTGCAGGCCCTGAAGTGGGCAAGAGCTGGCTGTGTTCTAGCAAACAAACGCAGAGGAGTGTGGCTGAGAGGTGGTGAGCAAGGGAAATTGGGACAGCTTGAGACTGTCAGGTAGAAGGACCACGTCATTAGGTCACCATCGCCTTGATAAGGAGATTGTACCTGACGTAGCATGAGAAGCCATTTAAGAACTTTAAGCAAGAGAGTCAATGTGATTGAGAGTCAGTTGTGATTTCACGTATCTTATAAGAAGGGGACTGGTTTTCTGAAAAGTGAGCCTAGAGGGCAAAAAAGAATGGAAATGGGAGACCAGTGAGAGATGATGGTGGCTGGGATGGGGGAAACAGTGGTAAAGGTGGGAAGAAGTTAAACATGGTGTGGTGGTTTAATTTAATATGTCAACTTGGCTGGGCCATGGTGTCCAGAGAATTGATCGAATATTATTCTACGGTTTCTGTGAGGTTATTTTTGGATTAGATTAACACATAAATTGGAAGTCTTTGAGTAAAGTAGATACCTCTGAATAATGTGGTTGGGCCTCATCCAATCAGCTGAAGGACTGAACAGATAAAAAGTTTGACCCTTCCCCAAGTAAGAGAGAATTCTCCAGCAGACAGACTGGACTTAAATGGGAAAACTGGCTATTCCTGGTTCTCCAGCGTGGTGGCTTTCAGACTCAAACTACAATATTGGTCCTTCAAAGTCTCCAGGTTGCCAGCCCACTCTGCAAATTTTGGACTCATCAGCCATCACAATCATGCGAGCCAATTCTTTATAATCAATCTCTTTCTCTCATATACACGCCCTATTGGCTCTATTTCTCTGGAGAATGGTGACTAGTACATGTGATATGGTTAAGGGTTGATTCAACAAAGCTTGTTGACTGTCTGGAGAGTGAGGAAAAGGGAGGTATAAAAGATATTTCTCAAACTCTTGTCATGAGCAACTGCATATATTGGTGCCATTTTTTGGGAAAGCAAAGAGGGAGGGAGAAACAGGTTTGAAAGATGAAATGAGTTTAGTTTGCATATGTTAATTTTGAGATGCCTATGATACATTTAATTGGAGATACCAAATAGGAAGGTGGATTTATGAGTCTCTAACATGGAAGAAAGAGCTAAGCTGGAGCTATAAAAGTTAAATATTATAGAGAGTATTTCAATTGACCTGGAGAGGGAAGAGAGAAAATGCTCAGGACCAAGCTCCAGGGCATTCATAGATAGGAACCAATAAAGGAAACCAAGAGGCAACAACCAGAAAAGCAGGAGAAAGACCATGAAAGTGTAAAATTCTTGGGAAAGAAGAGTGTTTCAAGAAGGAAATAGAAGTCAACAGTATTAACTATAAAAGCGATTTCACTGATGTATAATATACATGTAATTAAATGCACATATTTTAACTGTAGTGTTCAATAGGCTTTGAAAAATGTATAAACCTGTGTAATCTGTAATCCTTATCATAAGATATAGAACATTTCCATTATTCCCCAAAAGGTTCCTTTTTTGCATTTTCCCAGTCCATTTCCAACCCTACCCCAACTCTCCAGCACCAATTGGTCCTCCTTCTATCACTATTTATTTGAATTATCTTTTCATATAAACTGAATCACATGGTGTCTGGCTTCTTTCAGGCAGCATCTCTTTGAAATTCATCCATGTAGTTTAGTGTAACAGATGTACCAGTAGTTCAGAATTGTCTGTTGCTGAACATTATTCTACTGTTTATCCACTTACATGTTGTTGGACATTTGTGTTGTTTCCAGTTTGAGACTATTACAAATTAAATTGTTATTAACATTTATGTTACAGGTCTTTGTGTTAACATGAGTTTTCATTTCTCTTAAGTAAATAACTAAGATTGAAATTGCTTGACCACATAGTAAGTGAAATTTTCATTTCTTAAGAAGCTGATGACCTATTTTCTGAAATGGTTATACCATTTTCATTCTAATCAGCAATGCCAGCAGAATTCCATTTGTCCCAAATCCTCCCTCACCAGCACTGTAAGTGTCAGTTTTTATAATTTTAGCCATTGTATTGGATGTGTAGAAGTATCTCACTGTGATTTTTAATTTGCCTTTCATGGATGATTAAAAATCAAAATCCCAGCAAACTTTTTTTTTTTTTTTTAGGAAAGATTGGCAAACTGATTTTAAAATTTATTTGGAAAGGCAAAGGACCTAAAACAGGCAATGTAATTTTGAAAAAGAACTAGCTTGTACTACCTGATTTTAAAATTCACTATAAAGCTACAGTAATTAAGACAGTATGGTGTTGCCATATCTCAAAGTAAAATAACAGAGTTCAGAAATAGACTCACACTTATATATTCAATTGATTTTTTATAAAAAACCAAGGTAATTCAATGGGGAAAGAATAGTTGTTTCAAAAAAGGGCACTAAAGCAATATATCTGTATAGAATAAAATAAACCTCAGCTCTTACATCAAATCATATACAAAATTTAACTTAATTCAAACTGCATCATAGACTTAAGGTAAAAACTAAAACTATAAAATGCCTAAAAATATAGGACAAAATCTTTGTAATCCTAGAATAGGCAAAGATTTCTTTTATAGAACACAAAAAGTATGATTTATAAGAGAAAAAAATTGATAAATGAATGTCATCAAAACATCTGATCTTTGAAAGATAGCATAAAGAAAATAAATAGACAAGCTAGAGATTGAGAGAAAATTTTTTATATATTATATATATTTTTATATATTTCATGTGTATTCTTACTATTGAGTTGTAAGAATTCTTTGATATACTCTGGATACATACAAATATAATCTGAAAAATAATTGTATCCAGAATATATCAAAAATTCTTACAATCAACAGTTAAAATATATGTATGTGTATATATATAATATTATATAATATATAATATAAATTTAATATATATGATTCAATTAAACACTGGCCAAAAGATTTTAATGGACATTTCACACAAATGGCCAATAAAATAGTTCTAAATAACTGCTTCTTTAACAAATAAATAAATAAAAACAGGAACTTTATCACATTAGGTATATACACCCTTGAAGATGAATCTCATTTTAGAAGTACTGACATATGAAATATCCATGTTTTTAGAATCAGGAAACCTATACTATGTTCCTGCCAAGTTGTCTACCTTCAGATTATCACTGTCCTATTACTCAAGGAGCCCTGAACCTCAGTTTCTCCACAAATCTTTTAAGAATATATTAGAGAGATTGGAGGAGCAAGATGGCAGAAGAGTAGGAGAACTAAATTTTGTCTGGTCCCAGGAATTCAGCTAGATAGCTATCAAACCATTCTGATTACCTATGAACTCAACAGGAGATTAAAGAAAAGAATAGCAGCAACTCTCCAAACAGAAAAGCGACCACTCTCTGGAAGGTAGGATGTCTGGACAAGTGAATCTGAGGCAATATTCAGGAAGATAGACAGCAGGGGAGGGGGCCTCTGACAGCCGCTACTGGCAAGTGATAGAGCAGCAGAGCACGAAATCAGAACTTTTAGAAGTCCACTCCGCTGAGGGACGTCACTCTAGTGGCTAAGTGGGGGGTGGAACCCTCGCTGGAACAGTGTGGTCTCAGGACCCTCAGGGTCACAGGAAGACCGGGGGTGCCTGAGTGTGGCAGAGCTCCCAGGTATCAGAGTGGGGAAGCCGGCTGCAAAGACGGAGTTGAGGAGTGGACTCACAGCTCTGGGTTGCCATAAACTGTGATCCCTGGCACAGTTGGGCCACTGCTCTTACAGCAGGGACCCAACAAGCAGCAGATCCAGGGAAACTCCCCTTCCTCCCCTGGGAGGAGCGATGTGGGAGCGCACCACAGGAATCTGCTGGGTTTGGAGACTCCACACGGGGTCATGTGCCAGGGATAGAAACCTTGGTCATGGGCCGGGTGAGCATGGATTGCAGCCAGAGACCAGGGAGACGGGAGTGACTGACTGCTTTTCACTGGGGGTGCACTGAGGAGTGGGACCCCGAGTTCTTGGCTCCTCCGGGTCGGAGATTGGGAGGCCACCATTTTCACTCTCGTCCTCCAAAGCTGTACGGAAAGCTTGCAAGGAACAGAAACTGCCAACCTGAGCAGATTGCTTAGCCCGGCCCCCTACAAGGGTGGGACAGTTCCACCTCCGGCAAAGACATTTGAGAATCACTGCAACAGGACCCCTCACCCCCGCCCCAGAAGATCAGCAAGAACAGCCAGCCTAGAACAAGTTTACTGATCAATGAGAAAGGCAGAGCGCCAGCACTAGGGGAATACAGCACAAAGAATTCATGGTTTTCTCCCCCTGATTCTTTACTCTTTCAAAGTTAATTTTTTTAATTTTCTTTTTTTTCTATTTTTTCTTGAATTTTTCTTTTTCCCTTTTTCAATGAACATCTTATCAATCCCTTTTTTAAAAATCTTTTTTATTTTTCATTTTTAGAGTCATATTCTATCCCTTCACAGTAGTTAACCTTATTTTTGGTATATATATATATAAGTTGTTCTCTCTTTAAAATTTTGGGATACAGGTTCTTCTAACAGACCAAAATATACCCTAAATCTCTAGTGTATGGCTTTGTTCTAGTCTCCTGACTGATCACATTCTCTCCCTTTTTTTTTTTAAATCCTCTTCTTTCTTTTTTCAACCAACTTCTTATCAATTTCTTTTATAAAATCTTTTATAATTTTGATCTTTACAGTCATATTCCATCCCTTCATTGTATTTACCCTTTTTTTTTTGTACATATATGTTTTTCTTTCTTTAAAATTTTGGGAGGCAGTTTCTTCTAACAGACCAAAATATGCCAAAATCTAGTGGATGGCACTGATCTATTCACCAGCCTGATCATATTTGATCATATTCTTTTTTTTTTTAATCTTTTTTTTTCTTTTTTCTTTCTTTTCCTTTCTTTTCCCCCAGTTTCAGGTCTCTTCTGATTTGTTTAGTGTATATTTTTCTGGGGTCATTGTTACCCTGTTAGCATTTTGTTCTCTCATTCATCTATTCTCCTCTGGACAAAATAACAAGACAGAAAAAATCACCTCAAAAAAAAGAACAAGAGGCTGTACTAAATGTCAGGGACCCAATCAATGCGGACATTAGTAAGATGTCGGAACTAGAGTTCAGAATGATGATTATAAAGATACTAGCTGGGATTGAAAAAAAGCATGGAATATACTAGAGAAACCCTTTCTGGAGAAATAAAAGAACTAAAATCTAACCAAGTCGAAATCAAAAAGGCTATTAATGAGGTGCAGTAAAAAAATGGAGGCTCTAACTGCTAGGATAAATGAGGCAGAAGAGAGAATTAGTGATATAGAAGACCAAATGATGGAAAATAAAGAAGCTGAGAAAAAGAGAGATAAATAACTACTGGATCACGAGGGCAGAATTCGAGAGATAAGTGATACCATAAGATGAAACGATATTAGAATAACTGGGATCCCAGAAGAAGAAGAAAGACAGAGGGGGGCAGAAGGTATATTGAAGCAAATTATAGGAGAAAACGTCCCTAATTTGGGGAAGGAAACAGGCATCAAAATCTAGGAGGCACAGAGAACACCCCCTCAAAATCAATAAAAATAGGTCAATACCACGACATCTAATACTAAAATTTATGAGTTTCAAAGACAAAAAGAAAATCCTGAAAGCAGCTCGGGACAAGAGGTCCATAACCTACAATGGTAGAAACATTAGATTGGCAACAGACCTATCCACAGAGACCTGGCAGGCCAGAAAGGACTGGCATGATATATTCAGAGCACTAAATGAGAAAAATATGCAGCCAAGAATACTATACCCAGCTAGGATGTCATTGAAAATAGAAGGAGAGATAAAAAGCTTCCAGGACAAACAAAAACTAAAGGAATTTGCAAACACAAAACCAGCCCTACAAGAAATATTGAAAGGGGTCCTCTAAGCAAAGAGAGAGCCTAAAAGTAACAGAGATCAGAAAGGAATAGAGACAATATACAATAACAGAGACAATATACAATAACACTCACCTTACAGGCAATACAATGGCACTAAATTCATATCATTCAATAGTTACCCTGAATATGAATGGACTAAATGCCCCAGTCAAAAGACACAGGGTATCAGATTGGATAAAAAAACAAGACCCATTGATATGCTGCCTGTAAGAGACTCATTTTAGACCCAAAGACACTTCCATATTGAGAGTGAGGGGGTGGAAAAAGATTTACCATGCTAATGGACATCAAAAGAAAACTGGGGTGGCAATCCTTATATCAGACAAATTAGATTTTAAACCAAAGACTGTAAAAAGAGATGAGGAAGGACACTATATCCTACTTAAAGGGTCTATCCAACCAGAAGATCTAACAGTTGTAAATATCTATGCCCCTAACATGGGAACAGCCAATTATATAAGCCAATTAACAACAAAAGCAAAGAAACACATCGACAACAATAAAATATTAGTGGGGGATTTTAACACCCCCCTCACTGAAATGGACAGATCATCTAAGCAAAAGATCAACAAGGAAATAAAGACTTGAAATGACACCCTGGACCAAATGGATTTCATGGATAATTCAGAACATTCCATCCCAAAGCAACAGAATACACATTCTTCTCAAGTGCCCATGGAACGTGCTCCAGAATAGATCACATCCTGGGTCACAAATCAGGTCTCAACTGGTACCAAAAGATTGGGATCATTCCCTACATCTTTTTGGACCACAATGCTTGGAAACTAGAACTCAATCACAAAAGGAAAGTCAGAAAGAACTCAAATACATGGAGGCTAAAGAGCATCCTACTAAAGAATGAATGGGTCAACCAGGAAATTAAAGAAGAATTAAAAAAATTCATGGACACCAATGAAAATGAAAACACAACTGTTCAAAATCTTTGGGATGCAGCAAAGGCAGTCCTAAGAGGAAAGTACATAGCAATACAAGCCTTTCTCAAGTAACAAGAAAGGTCTCAAATATACAACCTAACCCTACACCTAAAGGAGCTGGAGAACGAACAGCAAATAAAGCCTAAACTCAGCAGGAGAAGAGAAATAATAAAGATCAGAGCAGAAATCAATGAAATAGAAACCAAAAGAACAGTAGAACAGATCAACGAAACTAGGAGCTGGTTCTTTGAAAGAATTAATAAGATTGCTAAACCCCTGGCCAGACTTATCAAAAAGAAAAGAGAAATGACCCAAATAAATAAAATCATGAATGAAAGAGGAGAGATCACAACCAACACCAAAGAAATACAAATAATTATAAGAACATATTATGAGCAATTATATGCCAGCAAATTAGAGAACCTGGAAGAAATGGATGCATTCCTAGAGATGTATAAACTACCAAAACTGAACCAGGAAGAAATAGAAAACCTGAACAGACCTATAACCACTAAGGAAATTGAAGCAGTCATCAACAATCTCCCAACAAACAAGAGCCCAGGGCCAGATGGCTTCCCAGGGGAATTCTACCAAACATTTAAAGAAGAATTAATGCCTATTCTTCTGAAACTGTTCCAAAAAATAGAAATGGAAGGAAAACTTCCAAACTCATTTTATGAGGCCAGCATTACCTTGATCCCCAAATCAGACAAAGACCCCATCAAAAAGGAGAATTACAGACCAATATCCCTCATGAACATGGATGCAAAAATTCTCACCAAAATGCTAGCCAATAGGATCCAACTGTACATTAAAAGGATTATTCTCCACAACCAAGTGGGATTTATTCCTGGGCTGCAAGTTTGGTTCAACATCTGCAAATCAATCAGTGTGATACAATACATTAATAAAAGAAAGAACAAGAACCATATAGTCCTCTCAATAGATGCAGAAAAAGCATTTGACAAAGTACAGAATCTTTCTTGATCAAAACTCTTCAGAGTATAGGGATAGAGGGTACATACTTCAATATCATAAAAGCCATCTATGAAAATCCCACAGCGAATATCATTCTCAATGGGGAAAAACTGAGAGCTTTCCCCCTAAGGTCAGGAACACAGCAGGGATGTCCACTATCATCACTGCTATTCAACATAGTACTAGAAGTCCTAGCCACAGCAATAAGACAACAAAAAGAAATAAAAGGCATCCGAATCAGCAAAGAAGTCAAACTCTCACTCTTTGCAGATGATATGATACTTTATGTGGAAAACCCAAAAGACTCCACCCCAAAACTCTTAGAACTCATACAGGAATTCAGTAAAGTGGCAGGATATAAAATCAATGCACAGAAATCAGTGGCATTCCTATACATCAACAACAAGACAGAAGAAAGAGAAATTAAGGAGCCGATCCCATTTACAATTGCACCCAAAACCAGAAGGTACCTAGGAATAAATCTAACCAAAGAGGCAAAGAATCTGTACTCAGAAAACTATAAAATACTCATGGAAGAAATTGAGGAAGATGCAAAGAAATGGAAAGACGTTCCATGCTCATGGATTGGAAGAACAAATATCGTTAAGATGTCAATGCTACCTAGAGCAATCTACACATTTAATGCAACCCTATCAGAATACCATCCACTTTTTTCAAAGAAATGGAACAAATAATCCTAAAATTTGTATGGAACCAGAAAAGACCCTGAATAGTCAGAGGAATGTTGAAAAAGAAAAGCAAAGCTGGTGGCATCACAATTCCGGACTTCCAGCTCTATTACAAAGCTGTCATCATCAAGACAGTATGGTACTGGCACAAAAACAGACACATAGGTCAATGGAACGGAATAGAGAATCCAGAAGTGGACCTTCAACTCTATGGTCAACTAATCTTCAACAAAGCAGGAAAGAATGTCCAGTGGAAAAAAGACAGTCTCTTCAACAAATGGTGTTGGGAAAATTGGACAGCCACATGCAGAAGAATGAAACTGGACCATTTCTTTACACCACACACAAAAATAGACTCAAAATGGTTGAAAGACCTAAATGTGAGACAGGAGTCCATCAGAATCCTAGAGGAAAACACAGGCAGCAACCTCTTCGACCTCAGCCGCAGCAACTTCTTCCTAGAAACATCGCCAAAGGCAAGGGAAGCAAGGGCAAAAATGAACTATTGAGACTTCAACAAGATAAAAAGCTTTTGCACAGCAAAAGAAACAGTCACAAAACCAAAAGACAACCGACAGAAGGGGAGAAAATATTTGCAAATGACATATCAGATAAAAGGCTAATATCCAAAATCTATAAAGAACTTACAAACTCAACACCCAAAGAACAAATAATCTAATCAAGAAATGGGCAGAAGACATGAACAGACATTTTTCCAAAGAAGATATCGAAATGTCCAACAGACACATGAAAAAGTGCTCATCATCGCTCGGCATCAGGGAAATCCAAATCAAAACCTCAATGAGATACCACCTCACACCAGTCAGAATGGCTGAAATTAACAAGTCAGGAAATGGCAGATGTTGGCGAGGATGTGGAGAAAGGGGAACCCTCCTACACTGGTGGTGGGAATGCAAGCTGGTGCACCCACTCTGGAAAACAGTATGGAGGTTCCTCAAAAAGTTGAAAATAGAGCTACCCTACGACCCAGCAATTGCACTACTGGGTATTTACTCCAAAGATACAAATGTAGTGATCCGAAGGGGCACGTGTACCCCAATGTTTATAGCAGCAATGTCCACAATAGGCAAACTATGGAAAGAGCCAAGATGTCCATCAACAGATGAATGGATAAAGAAGAAGTGGTATATATATACAATGGAATATTATGCAGCCACCAGAAAAACCGAAATCTTGTCATTTACAACAACGTGGATGGAACTAGAGGGTATTATGCTAAGGGAAATAAGTCAATCGGAGAAAGACATGTATCATATGATCTCACTGATATGAAGAATTCTTAATCTCAGGAAACAAACTGAGGGTTGCTGGAGTGGTGGGGGGTGGGACGGATGGGGTGGTTGGGTGATAGACATTGGGGAAGGTATGTGCTATGGTGAGCGCTGTGAATTGTGGAAGACTGATGGATCACAGACCTGTACCTCTGAGACAAATAATACATTATATGTTAAAAAAAAAAAAAGGAAGAAGATAGTAGGAAGGGAAAAATGAAGAGGGGGAAATCGGAGGGAGAGACAAACCATGAGAGACTATGGACTCTGAGAAACAAACTGAGGGTTCTAGAGGGGAGGGGGGTGAGGGGATGGGTTAGCCTGGTGATGGGTATTAAAGAGGGCATGTATTGAATGGAGCACTGGGTGTTATATGCAAACAATGAATCATGGAACACTACATCAAAAACTAATGATGTAATGTATGGTGATTAGCATAACAATAAAATAACATTAACAACAACAACAAAAAGAATATATTAGAGAGTACTTTTTTTTTTTTCCTCATTAGCTATGTAGATTCAGAACTAATACTGTTCCTCCCCTTACTTAAGACTCCTCCAAATCTCATACTGGAGAATCTTTCCAAACATCTCCAAACCAGTTTAGAGGATATCTTTCAGGTTTATTATAACTACTTTATATTCAGTTAAAATGAAATTGCTTAGAAAATTTGAGGAAATATAATGCTACCTGCAGAATGGCACCTCCCTCCCCATCTTTGGCCTCCTACTGGCTAGATATTCCTTAATGCAGGGAAGCCCTTACCCAAGAGATTCTCAAGTCATACAAAGTACTAGCAAGCTATATCATGCATCATTGACAAAATTTTCAGATCATTTCTAACTGATTGGTCTCTATTTCATATTTCATCATAAGTAAAAGAAAGAATAGCTGGGTTTTCTGCTGATGATAAAATTTATAATGCTGACCACTGGGAAAAAAGAAAAGAGCATGTACTGATTGGTATAACCAGGTGGGATATTTAAGAGACTGAGTAGAACATAAATCCAGAGTCCTCAAAATATATATTAATATTCTGTACTTATTCTTTCTCCATTTCTTCTACATTAAGTTGGCTCATTTAGCAAAAGAAAATAGAATTTTTTAAAAAAAGAGAAAAATCTTCCCTTACATTTTTGTAAGGAGCTAAAAGAGGGAAACATGTGCAGGGAAATGCTTAAGCATCCTTTACTGTTTTTCCAGCTTTCACTTACACCTTCAGAAACAATCACATTTCTTTCTTCCTTCTCCCTTTGCCAGCACCAGACAGAGCTAAACTGGCAGTTTAGCTGAAGCTGGGCGAGAAAAACAGCTTTGCCCTGCTCCCATGACATTGGCTTCAGCTCTGCTGACGATGGGGAAACATGTCTATTTCAGCAATGTAAGCAGATAGGAGGTTCATGATTACACCAGGCATGCTCCTGTCCTCTAGACAACCACCCTCTTTGAGATTTGGTTATTTAGTGCACTCTTGAGAAATAACACAAGGAAGAATTTATCCGAAGTTGGTGATAGATTGCCAATGGGATGGAAAGGGTGAAAAGGAGAGAGAAATGGAAGGTGGCTGTAGGGTTATGAATCTGATAATTTAGAAGGATGCTGGTGGCGAGGAAGACAGATGGAAATATGTGATCGTGGGGACATTTGACATTAGATAAACAACTTGGCTGTTTGCCTCTTTAAGCCCCATTTATTACTACTTAGACTGAATTGATTTCTGCATGGCAAATATTGACTCATCTTTCAAAAGCCCCAGCTAAAATGTCACCTCCATGGAGAAAGCTTTCACAGATACTCCCCAGGCATTTAGTTGCCTCTCCAGGGCCCACAGAGTACACATTGCACACACTGTTCCTGCTGTTATATTTCCCATGCTGTAATTTGCTTACACATTTTTTCTCTCTGACCAGTGAGTCGGCATGCTGTGGTAAAAGAGCACTGCTTTTTGGAATAGATGGATCTGGTTCCAATTCCAGCTCTGTCATCATAACATAGGGACCTTGGAGATGACTGGGTTTCATGAAACGTGGGGACACTAGCAATTTTGTAGGGTTGCAGCGAGGATTAAATCAGAAATATACCCCCGAGCTTGGCATAAAATCGGCACTTAATTCATGCTCTTCTTGTCTCTTTCTTTATCTTATCAAGACCATGTGATCCTTGAAGGCAGGAATTGGGTTCTTGGGATCCCTGGTCCCAAGCACAGTGTAGGTGTTCAATCAGTGTTTCTTGAATGAATGAATCGGTCCACTATCTGTGCCCCTTAGCTCCATGAAGTCATCTCTTCCTTTATAGTCATTGTGCAGTCTTCATTTGTCCATCTTCTTCATGACACTGTGGGCTACTCAAAGGCAGTGGACCATTAATACCCGGTACCACCAGAACACTCCTGTTGTTCACTAACTCCCCATGGTGCTCTGCCTTCTGGCTATAGGTTAGGATTGTAGTTCTTGTGGCTGTATGTGGATCATATGATTACTTCTAGCCATTGAGTTGTAAGTAGGAATGACTTCCTGGCAGAAGCAAGTGTGTGCCCATGTGAGACTCTCAAATTCTTTTTTCTGTCTCTGCAACTGGCAGTACTCAAGAAGGTATTTGGCCAATCGCTTGTGTCCCTGAGTAACTATAAGAGCAGAGCTCTCATCTTCCACACATGCCTAAGTGGACAAGTTAAATAACTAAGGACCCTAGTTGGTTTCAGTCACTGAGATTACTACAGCCTAATCTCACCTCTCCTGAGTGATGCAGACAGCAATGCACAGAACGTCTAGCATTATATTAAATAAAAGTCAATTATCAAGAGGAATGTTCAGCAAACCAATCTTATAGTATTTTGCCATTTAAGAAGCATTTTAGAAGTATTCTATCATTAATATTATGCAATCCTATTTGGTGGCTGAAAGGAGATATTATCCCCGTTTTATAGACAGGGCCACGGAAATTGGCAATTGTTACTCACTAGAGTTTCAGCAAGTCATGCCAATACTTTCAGAGCCAGAAGTAGAATCCATGGTTTTTGTCTTCTAGATAGGCGACCTTTGACAAAACCTCACAGGAAATATTAGAAATGTAAAATTCACATTGCTAAAACCTCTACTCTTAAGAAGAGTATGTGGGGAGTGAAAAGACCTGAAGTACTTGCACAACAGTTTTAGCTGTAAATTATAGATACATGTGAATCAGCTACAGAAGATCAAAGACAAGGGAGATTAATTTTCGATAGAAGAGGTGGGGGGGTCTTCATAAAAAGATGAGATATGAGATCAAGTATGTAGCCTTTTATCTGAAAGAACTTTCTCTGATGAAACTAGAAACTTGTGTCTTGTACCAAACAATCAGTTAATTTGTACTCACATTTCAGGACTCAGTTCAGTCACTGCTACGTCTGAGAGGCCTTTCCTAACTCCCCCATCCGCTTTTAGGGGGCCTCCCACATGTGTCTTAACTTCTGTGCTAGCCTGCCACTGCATTATAATCACCCGTTTTGTTGTCTGCCCAGTTAGTTGCTCTTAGACGCTCAATTCAGTTGTCTGTTAGACTCCAAGACACTAAGGGCAGGGATCACTAAAATGTTCTTTGCATTGCCAGCCTCTAGTACCGAGACTATTAAGTAGTCCTGTAATAATGTTTGTGTTGTGGACTAAACGCTGTGCCCCTCTCCCCAACCCCCCCCCCACAAAAATTCTTATGTTGAAAATCTTATGTTATGGAATTAGGAGGTGGGGCCTTTGGGAGTTGCTTAGGTCATGAGGGTAGAACCCTTATGAATGGGATCAGTGCTATTACTAAAGCTGCCCCACAGAGCTCCCTTCTGCCACGTGGGGACAGAGTGAGAAGTCAACAGTCTGCAACCCAGAAGAGCATCTTCTCCAGAACCTGACCATGCTGGTGCCTTGAACTTGGACTTTCAGCCTCCAGACATGTGAGAAATAAATTTCTGTTTTTCCTAAGTCACCCAGTCTATGGTATTCTGGTAGAGTGGACTGAATGAAGACAGTCTGTGAGTAGGAACTGTGGTATTTTTCAATGGCTCAGGGAAAATTCTGTAATCAGGAGGGGGCTTTATTGATGAACTGATCCAAAACATCTCGGTCAGTGTCTGCGCCATCTCTGCCCTCAGGGAGTTTACACAGAGCTGATCACTAGGAAAACAGTTCCCATTTCTTCTACTCCAGCAATGCCAGTGTTCAAAAGACATACCCAGTTGGGCTCTGAGTCGATAATGACAAATATGGATGGTTGGACAATTCAAAAGTGATTTTTACGTTGTGTGGAGGTAGCTAAAGAAAGGGAAAGAAAAGAGGCATATTTTCTGGCCAGACCAGAAAGCAGAAGGTATCGCCTCTTCCACACTTACTGACTTAACTGGTCCTAACAGCTCAGAGGCCATTAATGAAGGCTTTCTAGCTGGTTGCATGCATGTGTGGGTTTAAAAGCCCTGTTCCCCTGGGGCCATTAGACAGAGGACGGGGTCTGTCAGGCAGACAGTCCGCTTGCTCCTGGAAATGCCAGGGCTGGCCGCTGACCTGACCAACAGGCAGAGGCCTCGCATAGCTGGAGTTTGGTAAGAAGTTGGGAGAAGAAGACGGTTTCTACGCACGTAGGAAAAGAATGTGGAGGAGGAAGACATGATACAAAGAAAAATCATTTCCTGGGCAGTCAATCTGTGCTCTGAGATTTATGTGCTTTGCCATACTCGATTCTCATCACACCATTCTAACGTGGGCATTGTTATCACTGTCCCCCGGATCCTGAATTTTTTCATCTTGACATGCAGGTAAAATTCCTTCTGAGGTAATGCAGCCAGTCAATGTGAGAAACCGGATTCCAGCCAGGACTCTTGGACTGGAAAGGTTTGTCCTTAACCATTGTGCTATATGGCCTCTCATGTCGTCGTTTTGTGCTGATAGGCACACAAATGTGGGAAGTCTGAAAAGAACTGGCTGAGAGAGAAGGCTGGAGAGGAAAGGGAGGTTTTGTCATGGTGAGAAGCATTTTATTTCATATCTGCCTGTCTTGCTCTGAAATCGCCTTAGCAGCTCTGAGTATTTCATTACTCAGTCGGTTTCCCCCTTTACAGAAGAGTGTATGAGGTTTAATGGAGTCCCTTGGCTTTTCCCTTTGAAATATTCATGGGCCTTTAGCAGCTTCCTCCGTGCTCACCTTTTCCCCCATTAGGGAAGAGACCTTGAGGAAGCAAGGAAAGGAAGCAGGTGCAGAAGATGTGTGGGTTGGTGGGTGTGGCAGGTGCTTAGTCCCAGCTCCAGGAGGGGAGCAGAAGTGCTCGTCTCCCCAGGAACTATGCCTGCTGTCCCCAGATCTGAAAGAAAGGGAGTGTAGAAACAGCCCCTTCTGGGAAAAGGGATTTGACTGTCATTTCTCTGCCTGTGTCTGCTCTCTCCACTAGATGAGTTTCCAGGGCTCAAAAGAATCTTGAGCAATTGCCTCCATGGAAGGGGCTTGGTGAAGGGTCAGCAAACAAGAATAAAGCATGAATTGACCTCACACCTCTCAAAATAGCACCTTCATGTGTAGGCTCTGGGCCCTGCTCTACCTTCAGACCCACTCCCTCAGCTCCCTCCCTACTATCATCCACGTGCCCCTCTCAACCATAGGAGAGACATAGCAATCACATAGGCGCATAGCAGGGACCCCCAGGGGTTTTAATCCTGGTTTACTGAGGTGGAAGGAGAAAATCAATCAATCAGGCAATCAATTGATCAATTTTTATATAGTGCTTTCACTTAAAAGCTACTGCCTATCTACCAAACACGAATCTCTTTCTAAAATAAAGGCTAGCCCTTTTAGTAGCTGTCCTTTACAGAGTACCTATTATGTGCCAGGTACCCTAACTATCTTGAGATTGTCAAGTAAATACAATCCTCTCTGAGAGAAGGTAATGGAGGAATGGAGACTCAGAAATAAAATAACTTTAAGCCTCTTTTGGAAGAACTGAGATTTGAAACCCACTCTGATTCCAAGGCCCAAGCTCTTTTTATTTTTCTGCCTCTCTTGCTAAAGGCAGTTTGAGAGTTTCACCCCTTAATATCATTATAAAAAAGTAAACCAAAGAAAGTGTTTTGCAGGCAGAATATAGATACTCTAATGTTAAGCTTGGAGAATCCATGAATAGCCCCAATTAAATGAATAAGTTAAAAATAAATTAAGAACATAAATTAAGTAAAAACCATAATAATTGTTCATTGTAAGCTTATATAACTATCATGAAATCAGACTATAAATCATGTGGTATGGGAGAATTTCTGCAGGAAGAAACTAGGAAACTGCATTTATGTGCACAAAGGAAAAACTACATAAAACTTAAAGATTGAGTAGCAGGGAAGATAACAAAACAGCATCTAGCAAAAAAAAAAAAAGCCCTAGACTCTTTATTAATATTGTTTCTTTAGGTTCTAAAAATTGTCCTCCCTTCCCTGAGGAATTCTTCCATTTAATATAATCTATAGTCAGATGATATGATACTATTATAATATTTCTTTCTATCTACTGAATATATATTTATTGAGCAATGATAACTAGTATTTACTGAGTACTTATGTTCTAGGCACTCATTTAAGTATTTTATATATATTGCCAAATTTAATCTTCATAATAACATGAAGTAGACATTACTTTTATTGCCATTTAGAGATGAACAAAGAAAGGCACAGAAAGGTTATGTAACTTGCCTGAAGTCCTCAGCATGTGGCAGACACAGAAACCAAACTTGGGAAGTCCGTTTCCAGATTGCAATCTCTGATCCAGTGTCCTATACTCCTCACCTAAGTATCAGGCACTGAACTAGGCCATGAGATGATGAAAGGAACTCTTTTAAGGATCTCACAGTCTCATAGGAAATAAAGCCTGGGACCAAGCCTCTCACCTATGACCTCTGACCCAAGCCCCCCAAATATCCAGTGCTCTGTTGATATCTCAGCAAAAACAGGCCCAGAGACCAGAAAAAATAAGTTTGTTCCTCCATAAGAGGCTAATGTGGAGTTGCCACCAAATTAATTGTGTAAGAAATGTCAAATAAGTACAAAAGAGCATTAAATTGGGTGCCTGGGTGGCTCAGTTGGTTAAGCGACTGCCTTCGGCTCAGGTCACGATCCTGGAGTCCCTGGATCAAGTCCCACATCGGGCTCCCTGCTCGGCGGGGAGTCTGCTTCTCCCTCTGACCCTCCCCCCTCTCATGTGCTCTCTCTCTCTCATTCTCTCTCTCTCTCAAATAAATAAAATCTTTAAAAAAAAAAAAGAGCACTAAATTATTTTATACCATTCTCCTATAACACACCTTCCAAGGTAGAAAAGTCAAAATTGACAGGAAGTCTAAAAATGAGCTGTGATTTTATCTGAGAAACCATTTGGCTCGCTTGCCCTGATACGCTGAAAAGGCAGTTCTGCTTGGCCATATAAAAATAGAGCTTTTCCCCCTCAGTTCTGTAAGGAGGCGCTAGGCTCCTGCTTTAACTACTGAGATAAGAGAGGCAGAGATGGGAAATGGCACAGCAGGTGAAATGGGGCTGGTGCAGGGCCAGAAACCTAGTTCTTGTCCCTCATTGCTATGTATTTTTTCCCTTTATAAAAGTTAACTTTTCTTACAGAGGTTTTAAAACACAAAATGATATTATATAATCATCCCAGCTGGGATAGAGCCTTGATAGTCTTCTTTGCAACCTCAATTAACTAGATCACCAGGCAATTTTTCCCCAAAGGTCAAATGAGTATAATCCTCCAGTTTCCCATTGCTGAGGCCTGAGACGGAGCTGAAGGTATGTGCCAGCCATGGCTGTATCAACCGCATATGCCCCACTGTGTCAGAATCTGACAAAATAAATCAGGATTAGGGTTCAAAAGAGGGCTGTGAGATCTAAATGAAACAGAATCTGGAATGCAACCACTTCTTTCATAAAATAGTTCCATCTCACAACATCAGCACATTTACACTTGAATCCTATCTCCCTGCCAAACTGGTAATGACTTCATCTTCTGTTTCCTGTTTAAGTTAAAATATTTATCTGCAAACTGTACCTGAAACATGTCCCAACACATCATTAGCAATGGTTTTACCATTCTCTGGGATACCTGTGGTCCCCTGTCATCAGTAAAACAAGGTTAATACTACATACTTCAGGTTATTGTGACAATTTCATGAAATAACATGCAATAGTGATAAAGAAATAGATGACTTGGGTCTGTCTATTGCAAAAATGGCTACAGTTCTTGATCTCTCCCGTGTCTATGTGCTTTATAATACGACTTTAGAGCTGCTCCCCTTAAGAGATAGTCTATTTTTCAATCCGGGCATCTGGACTGGTCTCGCCCTTGCTTTGACAGCAAGCATAGAATTTGGCAGAAGAGATGCTGTGTCTTGCAGGCTTCTGCTTTCTCTATTGCTCTACCTTCTTTGCTGTGAAAAAGCCAGGCCAGCCTTGCAGAGGGATGTAGGGGTAACATGGAGAAGAACCAAGGCTATCCCATACCAATAGACAGCCAATAGACAGCCAGGCCCCAACATGTGAGAGATTCCAGCCAACTTCAGCAAAGCCAATACCCAGATTACTGCAAAGGCATGTGTGAAGACCACTGTGACCAGAAGAAGCCCCCATATCCTTCTGAGCAATAATAAGTTGCTGTTTCAAGTCATTACATTTTGAGGTGATTCATTATGAAGCAAGAGCTTTCTGATGTATCAAGCCTTACCTTGATTCTCTGGATCAGAAAACCCAGGACTGGAGCCCAGGCTTTTGTAACTTTATAATATCCCAACCCCCAAGCCTGTGATGTTGGTTAAAAAATGCACATCTCTAGGGGTGCCTGGGTGGTGCCGTTGGTTAAGGGGCCAACTCTTGTTTTCAGCTCAGGTCATGATCTCAGCGTCCTGAGATTGAGCCCCATGTTGGGCTCCATGCTCAGTGGGGAGTCTGCTTCAGGATTTTCTCTCTCCCTCTCTCTCTGCCCCACTCCTGCCTAAAATAAATAAATAAATCTATTTTTTTAATCTATCCCAGGCAAGAATCAGAAATTAGGGATAGAGAAACCTGGGATTGGCCTATTTAACAAGCTCCTCAAATTATTCTTTTTTTTAGAAGTGGAGGCAGAGGCAGAGGGATAGGTAGAATCTTAAGCAGGCTCCATGTCCTGCATGGAGCCTGATATGGGGCTCAGTCTCACAACCCTGAGATCATGACCTGAGATGAAATCAAGAGTTCCATGCTTAACCGACTGAGCCACCCAGGTGCCCCTACAAACATATGTCTTTATATATATACAAACTGATGAATCAGATTTTGGTAAGTTTGAGTGGCAGTATTCAAAGACCCTGGTTCTAAAGCTTGGCTTCATATTATATCACTTGGGTAGCCTTAAAAACTATTGAGGTTGGGGGCGCCTGGGTGGCTCAGTTGGTTAAGCGACTGCCTTAGGCTCAGGTCATGATCCGGGAGTCCCCAGATCGAGTCCTGCATCGGGCTCCCTGCTCAGCAGGGAGTCTGCTTCTCCCTCTGACCCTCTTCCCTCTCGTGCTTTCTATCTCTCATTCTCTCTCTCTCTCAAATAAATAAATAAAATCTTAAAAAAAAAAAAAACTATTGAGGTTGAGTCCAAGTTCCAGAAACTCGTATTTAATTGGTATCTAGTGTAGCCTGGGCATGTCATATTTTAAAAACATCCCCAGACGATCCTAATGTACAACTAACTTTGAGAATCACAACTCTAAATTTTGCTGTTTAGAGTTAAATGAGGAAAAAAAAATAAATCAAACAAAACAGGTGTATATGATGTGGTCATTAAGACTCCCTGTGATGGTCCAAATTACCTACTCTTCAGGAGGCCTTGTAGCTCAGTTGACATCATTTATCAGCAACCTGCCTTTATCCTAATATAGATTTAGAATGGAAGGAATCATGGGACATAGAAATCTGAACAGATCCTTCTTAAATTGCAAACACATTAAATTTTCCCACAAGGTTGAATGTTTTGGCAGTTGAACATTCTACACATATTTTTTTAAAATATGCACTTATCCTGGAAGTATTTTTCACAGTACAGGTGCTCACCATTAAGCTTACTGTCAGGTACTGACTGGAGCACATATTTGATGACAAATCTTTGATTGAACAAAGAGCAACCTTGCCATAGCCTTGAGTGGTTTTAGCCTGGGTTGTGGCCCAACTCTACAAACATCATCATGAGTAGAAGCTTTAATTAAATTGTCAGTTGTATCACTAATACAGTGTGTTGATGTAATGCACAGGGCTTTACTACCCTCTTTCCTTGTTACTTGAAATCCAGATTGATTTCTCAACACAAGCAAGGATAGGGAAAGAAAGAATAAGGCACAAAAGTTAATGCTTAAAATTTTTGCCTACTCATTGGCTGTTAACTAAGCACTTTTAAAGCTATGATTTTAATTACTCAATCAAGCATAGTCTGAAGCAGCTCTTCTTCTACTGGCCTGGTTCTTTCCTGCTGAGTCCTGATTGTCAAATAGGAATTTAAAGATATCAGTGCTCCTAATTGCCTTATCTGTGATGATTATGATAATATCACTGCCAACAAATACAAAACAATTATTGAGCACTTACTGTGTTCTAGGAACTATGCTAAGGCCCTTACAAGCATTAGCTTATTTAATTTAATTCTTACAATTGTCTTGCAAGGCAGGAGCTATTATTATTATCCACATTTTATGCACGAAGAAACTAAAGCACAGAAAAGTTTAATAATCTCCATGAGGTCCTTCAACAAATAAGTAAATAAATTCACTGGAGTCTGGATTTGATCTTTAGCTGATGAGCTCATTAACTACTAGACTATATTTCTGTCTGTAGCACGCAACGTTCTATAATGGCACTTACCAGAATCAAGGTACGTAGAGTTGGGTAGAGACTTAGAGATATTTCCAAACACTCTGTTTTACTTTATGGATGACAAAACAAGATCTCAGAAAGGTGAAGTGATTTGTTCCAGGTCATTGTGCAAGTTTCTGGCAGCAAAAAAATTAGGATCCATGATTCCTTAGGAAATATACATATAGCTCCACATTTTAAAAAAATTCTTAAATCTTGAATTATTATCCATAAAACCCAAGTTCTGGAAATGTTTTCACGTTCCAACATATATGCAAAATGATTATCTCAATGCCTGGTACACAGGGGATACTCAAAAAGTATTATTATCTCCCTTGGCATTTTTATTGAGATGCTTTCTATCTTTATTAATTATTTAGAAGAATAAAAAATATATTTGATCTCTACCGTATACCCTCTTAAAACATTCTCTCTTTTTGGCTTCTCCTGATTATATTTTACCTCTGAAAAGATCATTTCAGTATTCTTCAAAGTATTCTTTTCCTTTACCCGTTCCTCAGTGCTAATGTTTCCAGATTTTGTCCGCAATTCTCATTCCTTCTGGTTTGTACATCCTCCCTGGGCAGTCTTCTTTTTTTCTATTGTTTCATCCACTTCCTGTGTGCCAGTGAGTTCAAAAACTGTGTCTTGAGGTTAGATAACTCTCCTGAGCTACAATCCTGTAGCTTAAACTGCCTACTGTATACCTAGATGTCGTCCTCTGATGTTTAGGGACAACATGACTCAATGCAGAACATTTGAGGGGATGGTGGTAGCGGCAGATACTTGTTTGGGACAACTAAAGTTCTCACCCAGTTGTCTGAAACAGATCACCTGCCCTCCATGACATGTATCAGCAAAAGCAGACTAATTCAAATCTGCAGAGATGTCCAGTGGGTTAACCTGCCCTGCTTGCAGGTAGAGTCCAGAACTCACCATTTCAAAGATCTATCTCAAAACCTCTATTTTAGGATATGTCTTTTTTTCTTCTTCCATTTTTTTTTGTAGGCACAACTATATATTTATATATGTATGGAAGTGTGTGTGTATATTCACATGCGTACCTATATGTATGCATATACATTTATACGTGTATATAAGCATACATCTATACATACATATGAACATATATGTTTCCCCCTCCCTTTCTTACAGCATGGTTAAAAGGTAATGGGGTGGGGTGCAGGCAGAGGCCATAGCACTCACACATTTATTCGTAGCATGAAAATATTCATCCGACTGCCTACACTCTTTCCAGGAGTGAAATGTTTATCAAAGTGTTCAGAGATTGTGCCACGCTGCCATGAAATCGTCCTAATGTGTCCAGAATCATCCCAATTACCAGGTATTCATTTGCTTCCCACAGATCATTCTACAGGGGCATGTCACTGATGAGGCATTTTGTTTTTGTCCTCTTGTCTTCCACATTCACAGAGCCAACCAGAAGCCAAATCATTTCAGCTGTTATCCAGGGGAAGTGAAAATCGGGCAGAAGGATACACTTCCCTGGTGACAACTAGCATAAATTCCTACCACTTCTGCAGTGCCTCAGTCACAGGGATGGAAATGGCCACCTCCAGGTGGTATTTGGTACATATCTTACAAGGGTATTATTTCTGAGTTAGGTTTTCTGTGGTGATGCATATTCCTAAATTCAATTTCCTATAAGCACAAAATATATTACCTTTGTTTTGTCATACTCTGGATATGGAAAAACATAGGGAGAAGGGAGACAAGTTTTATTTCTACTTCCCACCTCAATTTACCAACCAACCATCCCACCCTAAAATAGAATTGTCTTAATATTAGTATTTTTTCAAATTCCCCCTGAACATGGATCATTGCCTATACAACTGAGTGCTTAATTAGCACTATTATTTTATAAAATTCAGAAAACTGCATGTATAAATTCTATAATTAAGGATCTCCATGAATTAGCATTTGTTATATGTATATAATTAAAATGTATCCTTCATCAGGTTTTCAATTTTTATACATAAAATTTTACATTAATTTTAAAAGCTTAAAATCAGGGTAGCATAGTAGAAAGGGTATGAGTCACACAATGCTTGGATTTTAAACTTCTTTCCCATTCAGGAGCTATGTGACCTTGGCCAAGTTACCTTCCACCTTTTAGCTTGATTTTCCTGTCTGTAAATTGGTAATAACAATGCCTACATCTCAGGTTGTTTCTAGGATTACATTAAACCCCTTCCAGTTAGTTAGTTGGGAGCCCCTCACCTTCCCTGGGACCTGGGAGAAAAGGTGAAGGGAATCTTCATCCTGTTGTGCATGGAGGGAATGGATGTTAGGATGCAGGGACTGACAGCTGAGGGGCAGCGTTTGTGCCCATGCAGCAGGAGCTCTGCTAGTAACAGTAATAACCATGTGCTTCATCCTTGATTCTTCAGGTCTTAGCTAGGCTCAGAATCTCTCCTTTGCTAATCTCTGAAACTCTCACATGAGCTGACCCCTCTGGTCTTGCAATTCTCAACTCCTCCTTCCTCCCAGCAGAGGATTAATTTTTACGAATGGCTCTGGATGGTAGTGCAGAATCACCCCTTTGCTTTTTCTCCATCCCCCACACCAAGAGGGTGTGATGATACAGATAAAACCAATTTGGAGGAAACTCTTCAAAACAGTGGGATTGTTTTGTTGCAAAAGAATTCTGTTGATGTCTTTGAAAGCAAACACGTTCTTAGACTATAGCAAGAAAAGAGGGAAGATAGTCACTTCTCTCAGGTTTTGTTCTTGTCAGGTAGAGTTGGAGGGTGATCTACATGGAAGCAAGATGAAGGAAGTATAAAGAGCCCAGTTTATGGCTTAGCTCATCTCTCCTCCTTGCCCACAGGGCACAAAAACAGATTCTTCAAAGAGTTAGAAGGACCAGAGAATGAAAGTCTGCAAAGGAAAGTCTTCAAAGATGAGTTGGTATAGGGCCGGATGTACAAAGCTGATTGTCCCTGGCTTAAAATATCCTCATGGCACAAGGCTTTTTATTCTGGATAAAGTGGGCTCTAGAGAAGGTGATGGATGACTCACCCGCCCTGACAAACTGGAACTGATGATTTGATATCCTGAAGTAAACCAGAAAAGGTAAAAAGATGGAAAAGGTGAGGCCACGTTAATTCACTGCAGGAGCTTGGGAAAGGACAGAAGGGGCCAAGGTCTCCATGAATTCTCTTTCTCATTGTAGCCACTTGTGTTCTCATTGAGCCCCGAGAGCGAGAAGCAGACAGATCAGAAAAGTGATTTCTCATCCCACTCTATTCAGCATTAATGGCATAAAATCCCATTAGTGCACTCTAGGGGTTCATTTCAAAACAGACAATGGCCTCTGACTCAGCCTGCCATGCATAATCATCTGCCAAAGGTAAATTACACAATCAAAAATTTAGTGAGGGACCATGAAAGGCAGCTATGTGAGGTCATGCCCATTCCTTCCTCTTTTGTGCAGAGGAGAGGAATTATTTTAAGGCCAGCAAGACAGAGTTCTTTTTCCAGCCCTAGCTGAATTCTCATGATCAGGCCAGAAAGGTACCCTATCCTCTCTTGGAAGAGAAAGTAAGAGGAAGGAGTCTTATAAAATGATGAAAATGATTTTACTTGCCTTAGACAGTCCTGTGTTCCTTACCAGCCTTTTTAAAGGAAACTCACTCCCTTTTCTTATGATCAGGTCTGGGAGGATTTGTCCCTGTCATTGACCTGTACTCTCCCCTCAGCTCCAGACCTGCTTTTCCAATAGTTTGTCAGACTTCATCACATGGATTTCCTTCAAATGCATGTCTGGTATCAAAATATCATCTGCATGCTTCTCATTCTTTATTTTCAGACACATTTATTGCTACATTTATACAGTTCCTTTCTGTTCTTAACATGCATCCATATACATTATCTTGGTTCCCACAACGAGGCTGCAACAGATTCTATCAGGATTCTCTCAAATCCTTCTTTCTTTTTCTATTCTCACTGCCATCAGTCAGCTTAAAATCTTATTATGCCAAGCTAAGGTTATTGCCATCTTTACTCTGGTCTTTGTGGCTTCAGTCATTCCCTTCTTTAGTTTCTTCTGTTGCTGGAGTAATTGTATAATAGCAATCCTTTGTTTAATTCTCTTTGCTTAAATGGCTTAAATTATGGGCTTAAATAAATGGATTAAATTATTTGCCATACAAAAATGAAAGTCCTTCAGCCTAGCATTCAAGGCCTTCATTGAAAAAGGCCCAAGTTACTTTTTTTTTTAAACTTTCATTTTGCTCACCATTTCCTACCTGCCTCTATACTTCCTTCTGTAAAAGCTCTGTGCTGGGTCTTCCAGATGAGCCCCGTGGCCACACCCATCCGACCCCAGATGATTGGATAAGGGCAGATAACTGACTGGACTGGACCAATCACATCCTCTGTTCAAGGAATCTGGATTTGGTAGCAACAACTCAGTTGGTTATCTAATATTACCGGGGCTAGGCGGTAATGTTGATGCAAGGGTGTGTAGCTGTCATTTCACCTCAGCTCTTCAGGGCCTGTGGATGCTGAGTCCTGGACGAAAGGAGCGCTCTGCAGAGAGAAGCAGATAAATGGAACCAAAATGCAGAAAAAGTACGAAAATGAGAGGCCCACCCAGAAAGAGAGAGATGAAAAGTTAATGACTTGGGGCTCCTGGGTGGCTCAGTCGGTTGAGCCTTAGACTCTCGATTGTAGCACAGTCCCTGATCTCAGTGTCGTGAGTTCGAGCCCTGCCACCGGTTCCTGCTGGGTGTGGAGTCTGCTTAAGATTCTCTCTCTCCCTTTCCCTCTGCCTCCCCACTCCCTGCTCCCACCCACACAAATTCTCCCTCTCTCACTCTCTCTTAAAAAAAAAAAAAAAAGTAGATGCCTTGGTTCTTTATCCATACCTCTTGTCTTAGTTCTACACAAACAGGAAACTTAGCTGGTCTTCCTGCCCTTGGGTTCCATGAAGCACTCTAGTTCTTTGAAGAAATACCCGTTAACTTAAGCTAGTTTGAGTGAATTTCTGTTTCTTGCAACTAAGAAGCCCCTGACTAATAAATATGCTTTAGGGCCAACAAGATCAGCCTTCTTGCCAGGCCTGAAATACATCTCGCCAGTTCTGGCACCATCTGTCAGAAAGGCCCTGGACTTCATTTCCTCACATTCTTCAGCATTCCCTTCAATGCCATTTCTTTTATCCACAATTGCATAACCAGTCTCCTTTCAAAGATAAAACAACTTTCAGCAATTCCACAATCTGAGAAGTGCCAACAGAATTTCAGGAATTGACTTCTGATTTATTGGATCTTTACGCAAAATGTTCAGGAGAAAAAAATGAGGATAATCCTCCATTTTGTTTCAGAAGAAGAAAAATCCTCTCCGATTCATACTAAGGGACACACCAATTTAACAAATGAAAAGAGTTTGGGGGTATTGAACCAAATCTTCTGTCTTTAGTCCCCAATTGCTGATGCCTTGCCTCTACCCACTGCCTCTCAACCAAAACACGATTTTATTTTATTTTTTTAAAAGATTTTATTTATATATTTGCCAGAGAGAGAGAGAGAGCGAGAGTGCACGCACAAGCAGGGGGAGCAACAGGCAGAGGGAGAAGCAGGTTCCCCGCTGAACAGGGAGCCCCATGTGGGGCTCGATCCCAGGACTCTGGGATCATGACCTGAGCCAAAGGCAGACTCTTAGCCAATGGAGCCAGGCCCAAACTGGCCACTTCTACTACTGACACCTCAAGGTTTCTTTCATTATCATCATTGTTACATGCGCTCCTGATCATCCACTGTATGGTACTTGGGATATTTTCCCCAGGTGATCTAGTTAGCATTGATTCAACCTGAAACTCATTTTCCTCCTATTTTCACAGATCCTGTTTTGTACTGCAGGACAATTTCTTTGTATCTTTTTATTTTGTGTGTTAGAGAAGCCTACTGAATTGTGTGCTTAAAGGTTTTGGCCCTAGCTTTGTCCTGACAGCTTTTCAGTTATAATCTGGACCAGTTTTGAAACTGGTTGTGGTAGTAATTCTCCTTTATTGGGTGATTCCATTGAAGAAATCTCATTTGATAGCAAACATTATTCTAACATACACTATGTTTAGAACTTCCTTTTAAAAATCACTTATAGGCGTGCCTGGGTGGCTCATTCATTAAGCATCTCCCTTTGGTTCAGATCATGACCCCGGGGTCCTGGAATCAAGTCCTGCATGGGGCTCCCTGCTCAGCGGGGAGTCTGCTTCTCCCTTTCCCTCTGTCTGCTACTCCCCCTGCTTGTGCACTCTCTCTCTCTCTGTCAAATAAATAAATAAAATCTTTAAAACAATTTTAAAAAATAAAAATCACTTATATATTTGTTAATTCCAGTTTTATTTTTATCTTTCTCTTCCAGATAGGTCTTTTGAGTCTATAAAAATCCTACTAAGGATTTCCGTTATGATTCTACCTCTTATTCTCCTTTGGGGCTGTTTCTGACCCTCATAGATCCTGACCCTTGCCAATTGGTCTAGAGTTGATATGTCTTTCTTAAATACTTCTCTTTGGCTCCCTGGACTTAGGAACCTATCTTCTTAGTCCTATGGTACCCTTCTCTTTATCCTCTTTCTGCTTCCTCCTAATCATCCTGTTCTTGAACTTCCCAAAACTTCGTTATGCTGAATTCTTTCTGAAAAATAGTCATATAACATGCAGATTAGTAGCGTCTAAGCAGACTTTTTTCCCCCTAGTCTTCTGGAAGCCAAATTTCAAATTTGTGACCTTATTCCCTTTGCCATAGCTGGACAATCAATCCAAGCTTAACCACTTATCTTTGTTCTTTTGGGAATTTGAACTGAGGGATACAAGAATTGGAGCATCATCTTTATTTGGCTATGGGAACAATTCAACAGAGAGCAAATATTTGATAAATTAGGAGAGAAAAGAGGACTTGCTAGGTCAATGTCCTTGAGTAGACAAGAATGAATAGAATCCGGTCCACAAAAAAGGAGAAATTAGCTTTGTATAAGTGTATGGACCTGCCATCCATTGTAACAGGAAGGGAAGTGGTGTATGTAGGAACAGATGCTGGTAGATGGATGTATGTGATAGTGTGATGGGAATGTTTGGATATTTCTCTGTTGATTCAACTTTTTAAGGAAAATGGGAAATTAAGTAATCAGCTGAAGGTAAGAATGGGTAATGTTGAAAGTTAGAGAAGAAAAAATTGGAATAGTTGTACATGCATTGGGAGAGGGAAGTGAATCATACAGTTTGACTGCCTACCAGTAATAGGGATTCACTTGGGATTCAAGATCATAAATTTCAAGTGAGTGAGGTTGTGTATTTTTCTCCAATTAAGTTCAAGGGCACAGGTGCAGTTTGGAGTAGGCAAAGAGTTAGAATCCAGCATGGAATTTAACTAAGCATGTACAAGGAAGCAAAAAAGTAAGATTAAGGGAGTGATTTTAGTGACTGACTACAGAATTTAACTGGGTAAGGAGAAGAGTAAAGATATCAAGGGAGCAAGAAACAATAGCGGGGTGGTAGGATCAAAGTTCAGAGATACCCCTAGAGAGGAAGCATAGTGCAGATTGGGATACTAGAGAGAATGAGGCAGAAATTAAAAAATTATAGAGCATAAGAGGCAAGGAGATAAGATTATAGAGGGTCTGCTGTTATTGGTAATGAAAGATAATGTAGGAGTAAGTGACTGAGGTTGGGGAAGAACAAGATGTTCTTGAAAGGAGTTAAAAAAAACTGAGAGGTGAGGGTATTGGAAGGATCATCTAGTGTGTATAGAAATCATAAAAAGAATAAAGGCAATCAGAGAGAATTACAATGAGTCAAAAGTGCAAATCATTGAGAAATGAGGGGAAATGGATTAGGTGTTGGTAAGGGGGACATAACCTAGTGTCATGCAATTCAAAGTTGGTGGGGTTTCAGGGAGAAGAAAGAAAGAATGGTCTATAAGTGGCATTGGGGAACAGCTACTCAGACTTGGCCCAGTGGTACCAGCTTTGTGGGAGAACTCCAGAATGTAGCAGACAAAGCAGAATCGTCAAGAATGAGGAAGGTTTACATCAGAGGAAAAAGGGAAGGGGACATTCACAGAACAGGTTTATGGTAAGGGGACTTCTGTTAACAATAACCATCAATTCCAGAAGACCTGTGAAGGGATTTTAGAAGTTGGAGGAGTGGTGTAGTGATTAATTTTGTGTCAATTTGGAGGGTGTTTTGGATGAGATTTACATTTATGTTAGTGAACTTTTAGTAGATTGCCCTCCATGATATGGGTGGGCCTCATCCAATCAGCTGATGGCCTGAATAAAACAAAAAGACTGACTTTCTCCAACAAGTGGGAATTATCTGGCAGACTGCCTTCAGTGTTCATTTGCCCTATTGGCACTTTTGGGTCTCTCGTCTGGGGGCCTACACGGCAGATTATGGATTTCCCAGCCTCCATAATTGCATGAGCCACTTCCTTAAAATAAATTTCTTTATGTATGTATATCTCCTAGTAGTTTTGTTTTTCTGAAGAAACCTGACTAATACGCGTGGGGAGTCAGGGGGAAAGGGGACTAAGTAGGGTATGTACAGAGTCTAATATGGATTAGTGTTCAAGAGATGAGGAATGACCTGGATGTCTGGAAATTTCTTGTTCTCACAGACATAAAGAGACATGAAAGTCCTGCTAAGATTAATCCCAGGGGTGACAAGGCTCTCTGTGTGTGGAGTAGGGAAGAAAACATTTCTAGGGTCCACTCTTCCCCCATGATGATGGGATTAGAAGACCTATAGGTGTCATGAGTTTGGTCTCAATTCACATTTCTCTTGACTCTAGATGCTGGGATGGAAGGCTTAGTAAAGTTTTGATTGTAGACCTACTGTTTAGATTCACTTTTGATCCCTTTTGGTAGAAAGATTATTTTTCTCTGAGTGCACATGGCCAATCGTGGACACTGTTGATAGACTGAAGGAGTACTGTGGAAGGTGAGTGGAATATCAAGAGCGTGAGACTCTCCTCCCCCTTTAATGATGTAGGGAAAAGTGCCAGGGAAAACTTGGTCTCAGACCTGGTGCACAGCTTCTGTTCCAAGGTCCCAGAGGAGAATATGGTAGGCAAGATATTTGCCCTCAGAGGGCTTACATTTTAGTGGAGGGAAATTGGAAATAAATAAGCATACCAAATTTTAACATTTTCAGATAATATTAAAAGCAATGAAGTAAATAAAATAGGTTGATTTGCTAGTCAAAGAATAGTCAAGAAAAGACTCTTTGAAGATCCAATATTTGATCTTTCTCTTTGCAGAGAAGTGTAAATGTTAAGTACAAGAAAAATGTAATGAAGTTGAGAATTTTATTCACTGGATATTTCTTGTAAAATATCACCCAGAGAAACTAAATGTATCAAAGGTACTAGTTGCCTTTCTTGTCAGGAAGCAAGGGAGAAGTGTGTCCTCCAGATTCTCTAGGCTGGCTTGGTACAGGTCAGGGTGGAAGGCCCAGGGGGCGACTTCCCAAAGGGAGCTGGGGCAGCAGGGTGCAGGGAACAAAGAAAGAGGGTAAAAAAAGCAGCGTAGAGAGAGGCAGTTGGAGCGGAGTAAGAGGGAGTGATGTAGAGGCTGCTGTGAGTTTGCAGATGTGGAGAAAGAAAAATATAACTAAATGGAATATTTGAGAATGGTGTCTGTGTTAGATGGCATAACGCTAGGATGACTATCTATCTAGGTTTGCTTGAGTTAGTCTTGGTTTAGGTCTGTTGACCCAGCATGATTTTTTTATTTTTTATTTATTTAATTTAACTGAATTTTATTATGTTATGTGAGCACTGGGTGTTATATGAAAACAATGACTCGTGGATCACTACATCAAAAACTAATGATGTATTGTATGGTGACTGACCCAGCATGATTTTTAAGAGAAATTTCTCTCTTTCAAAAGCATCCCAGTTTGGAGAGTAGTTTACACGAAACCCCTTTACTGGGCCCTATATGAAAACCCACAACAAAAATCTACATCATTTTTCAAGATTTGTAGAGTTAGATTTATGTTTCCTTTGAATACCACTCCACATAAGGCTGGACTATTTGGTGCCCTGATTCATATGTGGATTATAAAAGCATTTACTGTGACATTTTAAAATTGGAATTTGTCAATCTTATATGATTTTTATAGAAATAGGTTATGATCTTCCTGCAATGGAGTAAAGGTGAAACAGGTCTAGAAATAAGTAAATGCATTTTTATACCAAACTGAAAGTTGGATATTTAGGGAAAGCTATTACTTTTGCTTTTATCTCAGTCTGGGATATTATGTTAGAAAGAATTGAAGCTCACTCAAACTAGCTTAGGCAAAAGGAGAGAATGTACTGGATTTCCTTATATGACCCCATATCCTAACAAGGGCAGGATGTGCAACCAGGATTTTCCATGGATATGTAGCAAGAACTATAAACTCTTAGGGACCAAAAAAGCTATTTTTTCTCTCTCTTTCTCTCTCTCATTCTCCTTTCTTTCTCTTTCTTTTTCTTTCTAGGGACTCAGTCTCTCACTTCTATTGCACTCCTCTGTTCCCTGCAGACTGGCTCTTCTCATAATTTATAGTCACTGTTCTAAAATGGGGCTCTCAGTCTGAGTAACAATATACTCCCAATCCAGCTCCTAGAGTTAATTGACCCAATCTCTCTGTTTCCATATTGTAAATTATTTCAGGAGCTTGTCTGATGGCCCCATCTTAGCCCTGGCATTGCCTTGCTGTCTATTAATGTAGAACCATTGTTTGGAGGGAGGTAGAAATCATATTGTCAGTAGGGCTGAAACCTCTGGCACTAAATGTGGGCCACATTTCTAGGAAAAAAAAAGAGTGTAGGGTTAGGGAGCAAATCCAACTCCTGGTATACTTATTCACTTTAAGCAGCATGGATTTAGCATTTACTATGTGCATACTGTTGTGCTAGTCAGTGTGTGGGGGTGTCTGTGTGTGTCTTATTTACGTGATGTGTGTATGCTATGTTTGTGTGTTTCTGTGTGTATCAGAAAGTGAAGGTTCTAGGGTCAGTGAAGCCTGTCAAGATGAATAAGATATATTTATCGTTTATTAGAAGGAGGGAAAATGGAAACAGCTAATGCATATCAAATGCCTTCTATGAGTCAGTGGGCTTTGCTAGACACTTCACATACATTATATCACAATCTCACAAAACCCTATGGACATTATATTCATATCCATTTTTATATGTAACTTGTCTAAACTCATGTTCAAGCAAAAATCTGAACTCAGGTAAGCTTGTTTCTAAAAACTAGGAATGGGGGGGCGGAGCAAGATGGTGGAGGAGTAGGAGACCTGGGTTTTGTCTGGTCTCAGGAATTCAGTTGAATAGGGATCAAACCATTCTGAACACCTACGAACTCAGCAGGAGATCGAAGAGAAGAATAGCAACAGAGAAGCGACCACTTACTGGAAGGTAGGACGTGCGGAGAAGTGAATTCAAGGTGACATTCGGGAGGAGAGATGGCGGGGGAAGGGGCCTCTGTTGGCCGCTTCTGGCAAGTGATAGAGCAGTGGAGCACAAAATCAGAACTTTTAGAAGTCGGCTCCGCTGAGGGACGTCACTCCAGTGGCTAAGCGGGAGGTGGAACCCTCGCAGGACAGTGTGGTCTCAGGACCCTCGGGGTCACAGAAAGACCGGGGGTGCCTGAGTGCGGCAGAGCTCCCAGGTATCAGAGCGGGGAAGCCGGCTGCAGAGACAGAGCCGAGGCGCGGGGTCTCAGCTCGGGGTTGCCATAAACTGTGATCCGCGGCCCAGTCAGGCCACTGCTCCTCCAGCAGGGACCCAACAAGCGGCAGAGCTGGGGAGACTCCCCTTCCTTCCCCGGGAGGAGCGGCACGGGAACGCACCGCAGGGATCTGCTGGGTTGGAGACTCCACGCGGGGTCGGGTGTCAGAGATAGAAATGCTCGGTCACAGCCCAGGGGAGCACCGAGTGCGGCCGGAGACCAGGGAGACGGGAGTGACTGCTTTTCTCTGGGGGCGCATGGAGGAGCGGGGCCCCAAGTTCTCAGCTCCTCCGGGGGGAGATTGGGAGGCCACCATTTTCACTCTGGTCCTCCAAAGCTGTACGGAGAGCTTGGAGGGAAGAAAAGCCCCGGAGAGCAAACCCGAGCAGATTGCTTAGCCCGGACTGACAAGGGCGGGGCAATTCCGCCTCCGGCAAAGACATTTGGGAACCATGGCAACAGGACCCTCCCCCAGAAGATGCGCACAAAAAGCCAGCAAGCCAAGATCAAGTTTACCAATCAAGGAGAACGGGAGAACTCCAGCGCTAGGGGAATACTGCACATAGAATTCATGGCTTTTTTACCATGATTCATTAGTTTTTCAAAGTTGATTTTTTTTAACTGCTTTTTTTCTTTTTTTGAATTTTTCTTTTTCCCTTTTTCAACCAACATCTTATCAATCCCTTTTTTAAAAAAAATTATTTTTCATTTTTTAGAGTCATATTTTATCCCTTCATAGTAGTTACCCTTATTTTTGGCATATATATATAAGTTGTTCTCTCTTTAAAATTTTGAGATACTGTTTCTTCTAACAGATCAAAATATACTCTAAATCACTAGTGTATGGCATTGTCCTAGTCTCCTGCCTGATCACATTCTCTCCCTTTTCTTTTTTTCTTTTCTTCTTTGTTTTTTAATCTTCTTTCTTTTTTCAAACAACTTCTTATCTTATCAATTCCTTTTATAAACTCTTTTATAATTTTCATCTTTACACTCATCTTCCATCCCTTCATTGTATCAGCCCTTATTTTGTACATATATAAGTCTTTCTTCCTTTAAAATATTAGGAGGCACTTTCTTCTAACAGACCAAAATACGCCCCAAATCTAGTGTGTGGCATTGATCTATACACTAGTCTGATCATATTTGTTCATATTCTGCTTTTTTTTTTGTTTTGTTCTGTTTTTGTTTATATCTTTTTCTTTTTTTTTCCTCTTTCTTTTTTCTTTCTTTCCCTTTCTTTTCCCCTGGTTTCAGGTCTTTTCTGATTTGTATAGAGTATATTTGCTGGGGATGTTGTTAACATGTTAGCACTTTGTTCTCTCATTCATCTATTCTCCTCTGGACAAAATGACAAGACAAAAAAAATCACCTCAGCAAAAAGAACAAGAGATAGTACCGTCAGCCAGGGACCTACTCAATACGGACATTAGTATGATGTCGGACCTAGAGTTCAGAATCATGACTTTAAAGATATTAGCTGGGCTTGAAAAAAGCATGGAAGTTATTAGAGAAACCCTTTCTGGAGAAATAAAAGAACTAAAATCTAACCAAGTCGAAATCAAAAAGGCTATTAATGAGATGCAATCAAAAACGGGGGCACTAACTGCTAGGATAAATGAGGCAGAAGAGAGAATCAGCGATATAGAAGACCAAATGATGGAAAATAAAGAGGCTGAGAAAAAGAGAGAGAAACAACTACAGGATCACGAGGGCAGAATTCGAGAGATAAGTGATACAATAAGACGAAACAACATTAGAATAATTGGGATCCCAGAAGAAGAAAGAGAGAGGGGGACAGAAGGTATATTGGAGCAAATTATAGCAGTGAAGTTCCCTAATGTGGGGAAGGAAACAGGCATCAAAATCCAGGAGGCACAGAGAACCCCTCTCAAAATCAATAAAAATAGGTCAACACCCCGACATCTAATAGTAAAACTTACGAGTCTCAGAGACAAAGAGAAAATCTTGAAAGCAGATCAGGAGAAGATATATGTAACCTACAATGGTAGAAACATTAGATTGGCAACAGACCTATCCACAGAGACCTGGCAGGCCAGAAAGGACTGGAATGATATCTTCAGAGCACTAAACGAGAAAAATATGCAGCCAAGAATACTATATCCAGCTAGGCTGTCATTGAAAATTGAAGGAGAGATAAAAAGCTTCCAGGACAAACAAAAACTAAAGGAATTTGCAAACACGAAACCAGCCCTACAAGAAATATTGAAAGGGGTCCTCTAAGCAAAGAGAGAGACTAAAAGCAGCACAGATCAGAAAGGAACACAGACAATATACAGTAACAGTCATCTTACAGGCAATACAATGGCACAAATTCATATCTTTCAATAGTTACCCTGAATGTAAGTGGGCTAAATGCCCCAATCAAAAGACACAGGCTATCAGATTGGATTAAAAAACAAGACCCATCAATATGCTGTCTGCAAGAGACTCATTTTAGACCCAAAGACACCCCCACATTGAAAGTGAGGGGGTGGAAAACCATTTACCATGTTAATGGACACCAAAAGAAAGCTGGGGTGGCAATCCTTATATCAGACAAATTAGATTTTAAAACAAAGACTGTAATAAGAGATGAAGAAGGACACTATATCCTACTTAAAGGGTCTATCCAACAAGAAGATCTAACAATTGTAAATATCTATGCCCCTAACATGGGAGCAGCCAATTATATAAGGCAATTAATAACAAAAGCAAAGAAACACATTGACAACAATACAATAATAGTGGGGGACTTTAACACCCCCCTCACTAAAATGGACAGATCATCTAAGCAAAAGATCAACAAGGAAATAAAGACTTTAAATGACACACTGGACCAAATGGACTTCACAGACATATTCAGAACATTCCATCCCAAAGCAACAGAATACACATTCTTCTCTAGTGCCCATGGAACATTCTCCAGAATTGATCACATCCTGGGTCACAAATCGGGTCTCAACCGGTACCAAAAGATTGGGATTATTCCCTGCATATTTTCAGACCACAATGCTTTGAAACTAGAACTCAACCACAAGAGGAAAGTCGGAAAAAACTCAAATACATGGAGGCTAAAGAGCATCCTACTAAAGAATGAATAGGTCAACCAGGAAATTAAAGAAGAATTAAAAAAATTCATGGACACCAATGAAAATGAAAACACAACTGTTCAAAATCTTTGGGATGCAGCAAAGGCAGTCCTAAGAGGAAAGTATATAGCAATACAAGCCTTTCTCAAGAAACAAGAAAGGTCTCAAATACACAACCTAGCCCTACACCTAAAGGTGCTAGAGAAAAAAACAGCAAATAAAGCCTAAACTCAGCAGGAGAAGAGAAATAATAAAGATCAGAGCAGAAATCAATGAAATAGAAACCAAAAGAACAGTAGAACAGATCAACGAAACTAGGAGCTGGTTCATTTAAAGAAAGAATTAATAAGATTGATAAACCCCTGGCCAGACTTATCAAAAAGAAAGGAGAAATGACCCAAATCAACAAAATCATGAACGAAAGAGGAGAGATCACAACCAACACCAAAGAAATACAAACAATTATAAGAACATATTATGAGCAACTCTATGCCAGCAAATTAGATAACCTGGAAGAAATGGGTGCATTCCTAGAGATGTATCAACTACCAAAATTGAACCAGGAAGAAATAGAAAACCCGAACAGACCTATAACCACTAAGGAAATTGAAGCAGTCATCAAAAATCTCCCAACAAACAAAAGCCCAAGGCCAGATGGCTTCCCAGGGGAATTCTACCAAACATTTAAAGAAGAATTAATGCCTATTCTTCTGAAACTGTTCCAAAAAATAGAAATGGAAGGAAAACTTCCAAACTCATTTTATGAGGGCACCATTACCTTGATCCCAAAACCAGACAAAGACCCCATCAAAAAGGAGAATTACAGACCAATATCCTTGATGAACATGGATGCAAAAATTTTCACCAAAATACTAGCCAATAGGATCCAACAGTACATTAAAAGGATTATTCACCATGACCAAGTGGGATTTATCCCTGGGCTGCAAGGTTGGTTCAACATCCACAAATCAATCAACGTGATACAACATATTAACAAAAGAAAGAACAAGAATCATATGATCCTCTCAGTAGATGCAGAAAAAGCATTTGACAAAGTACTGCATCCTCTCTTGATCAAAACTCTTCAGAGTATAGGGATAGAGGGTACATACCTCAATATCATAAAAGCCATCTATGAAAAACCTACAGCGAATATCATTCTCAATGGGGAAAAGCTGAGAGCTTTTCCCCTAAGGTCAGGAATGAGGCAAGGATGTCCACTCTCACCACTGCTATTCAACATAGTATTAGAAGTCCTAGCCACAGCAATCAGACAAAAAAAGAAATCAAAGGCATCCAAATCGGCAAAGAGGAAGTCAAACTCTCACTCTTTGCAGATGATATGATACTGTATGTGGAAACCCCAAAAGACTCCACCCCAAAACTGCTAGAACTCATACAGGAATTCAGTAAAGTAGCAGGATATAAAATCAATGCACAGAAATCAGTGGCATTCCTATACACCAACAACAAGACAGAAGAGAGACAAATCAAGGAGTGGATCCCATTTACAATTGCACCCAAAACCATAAGATACCTAGGAATAAATTTAACCAAAGAGGCAAAGGATCTGTACTCAGAAAACTATAAAATACTCATGAAAGTAATTGAAGAAGACACAAAGAAATGGAAAAACGTTCCACGCTCATGGATTGGAAGAACAAACACTGTGAAGATGTCAATGCTACCTAGAGCAATCTACACATTCAATGCAATCCCCATCAAAATACCATCCACTTTTTTCAAAGAAATGGAACAAATAATCCTAAAATTTGTATGGAACCAGAAAAGACCCTGAATAGCCAGAGGAATATTGAAAAAGAAAAGCAAAGCTGGTGGCATCACAATTCCGGATTTCCAGCTCTATTGCAAAGCTGTCATCATCAAGACAGTATGGTACTGGCACAAAAACAGACACATAGATCAATGGAACAGAATAGAGAGCCCAGAAATGGACCCTCAACTCTATGGTCAACTAATCTTTGATAAAGCAGGAAAGAATGTCCAATGGAAAAAAGACAGTCTCTTCAACAAATGGTGTTGGAAAAATTAGACAGCCACATGCAGAAGAATGAAACTGGACCATTTCCTTACACCACACACAAAAATAGACTCCAGATGGTTGAAATACCTAAATGTGAGACAGGAGTCCATCAAAATCCTAAAGGAGAACACAGGTATCAACCTCTTCGACCTCAGCAGCAGCAACTTCTTCCTAGAAACATCACCAAAGGCAAGGGAAGCAAGGGCAAAAATGAACTATTGAGACTTCATCAAAATAAAAAGCTTTTGCACAGCAAAAGAAACAGTCCACAAAACCAAAAGACAACTGACAGAATGGGAGAAAATATTTGCAAATGACATATCAGATAAAGGGCTAGTATCCAAAATCTATAAAGAACTTATCAAACTCAACACCCAAAGAACAAATAATCCAATCAAGAAATGGGCAGAAGAGATGAACAGACATTTTTCCAAAGAAGACATCCAAATGGCCAATAGACACATGAAAAAGTGCTCAACATCGCTCGGCATCAGGGAAATCCAAATCAAAACCTCAATGAGATACCACCTCACACCAGTCAGAATGGCTAAAATTAACAAGTCAGGAAATGGCATATGTTGGCGGGGATGTGGAGAAAGGGGAACCCTCCTACATTTTTGGTGGGAATGCAAGCTGGTGCAACCACTCTGGAAAACAGTATGGAGGTTCCTCAAACAGTTGAAAATAGAGCCACCCTACGACCCAGCAATTGCACTACTGGTCATTTACCCCAAAGATACAAATGTAGGGATCCAAAGGGGTACGTGCACCCCAATGTTTATAGCAGCAATGTCCACAATAGCCAAACTGTGGAAAGAGCCAAGATGTCCATCAACAGATGAATGGATAAAGAAGAAGTGGTATATATACACAATGGAATATTATGCAGCCATCAAAAGGAATGAGATCTTGCCATTTGAAACGACGTTGGTGGAACTGGAGGGTGTTATGCTAAGTGAAATAAGTCAATCAGAGAAAGACATATATCATATGATCTCAGTGATATGAGGAATTCTTAATCTCAGGAAACAAACTGAGGGTTTCTGGAGTGTTGGGGGATGGGAGGGATGGGGTGGCTGGGTGATAGACATTGGGGAAGGTATGTGCTATGGTGAGCACTGTGAATTGTGCAAGACTGTTGAATCACAGAACTGTACTTCTGAAACAAATAATGCAATATATGTTAAGAAAAAATAAAGAAGATAGCAGGAGGGGAAGAATGAAGGGGAGTAAGTTGGAGGGGGAGACGAACCATGAGAGGCAATGGACTCTGAAAAACAAACTGAGGGTTCTAGAGGGGAGGCGGTTGGGGGGATGGGTTAGCCTGGTGATGGGTATTAAAGAGGGCACATTCTGCGTGGAACCCTGGGTGTTATGCACAAACAATGAATCATGGAACACTACATCAAAAACTAATGATGTAATGTATGATGATTAACATAACAATAAAAAAGATGAAAAAAAAGACAAAAAAATAAAAAAATAAAAACTAGGAATAGTCTGCAATGGAAGGCCAACTATGTGCTAAATGATCTGATAATGAGAGAAAGTATTATGGGAACATGGAGGAAAGCAGATATAATAAAGGGAAAATGAGTTTATTAAGTGCCAGGCACTGTCTTAAGGCACTAATATGTTTTAACTCATTTAATCCTCATAGCCAATCAATAAAGTAAATACTATTATTACTTTTGTTTTAAGGGTGAGAAAATCAAGACATTAAAGTATAACTTGCCCAAAGTCATACAACTAATACATGGTAAACCAGGATTTAGATCCAGGCAGACTGGCTTTAGGGGATGTGCTTTTTTTAAAAAACCTTTTCATTTATAAATAATTTTAGACTTACAGAAAAGATGCAAAAATAGTACAAAGAGTCCCCATATTCACCTCACTTGGCTTACTCTGATGTTAACGTCTTGCATAACCACAGTCCCCTTAGGAGAAACCAGGACATGAGTGTTGGTGCAATATTATTAACTGACCTACAGACATTATTAGAATTTCTCCAGTTTTAACACAATGTCCTTTTTCTGGTCCAGGATTGAGTCTAGGATCACATATTGCATTTAGTTTTTGTGTTTCGTTAGTCTCCCCCAGTTTGTGACAGATCCTCATTCTTTTCTTTCATTAACTTGACACTTTTGAAGAGCATTGGTCAGTCGTTTTGTAAAAGGCCTCTCGATTTTGGCCTGGCTGATGTTTTCTCACAATTAGATGGAAGTTATGCATTTTGGACATGAATATCATGTAAGTGATGGTGTGTCCTTCTCAGAGCCTCATTTCAGGGAGTACATGATGCCAATATATCTTATTACTTGTGAACACTTGCATTTTGAACACTTAGTTAAGGTGGTGTCTGCTAAATTTCTCTATCATAAAATTACTATTTTTTTCCTTCACAATTAATTAATATCCTGGGACATATACTTTGAGACTGTACAAATATCCTGTTTCTTCTCAACAAAGGATCTGCTCTTAACTACCATTCTATATTTTTCCTAAGCAGAATAATCTTACTGGGGAATCAAGGACATGTTCATAGAAAAAAAGGCATTTCATTTGAATCAAAAGCTAGATTTTAATAGGCAGGAATGAAGGGGAAGAATGTTCCCAGCTGAAGGAACAGAATCAGCAAAGCCTCAGAAGATGGGGTATGCATGATGCATTCCATGAGACTGTGTGTGGAGAAAGTGAGAAATGAGTCTTAAAAGATATAGGGGCATAGATCACCCAAGCCCTGAATTCTCTGCTCAAGGGTTTGGACCTTTGCCCACATGGCTCATATTCCTCATTTCCAACAAACTGCCATGGAGGGAGGGATTGTCATACTTCTTAGAGTCTGTATTTCTATCCCTAAAAGGACTCTTAGGTAGACTCTAATGTCCCTCTCCCTCAGGAAGCTTTACAATTCTGTGAATTGGTAACATATAGATTCTTTCCATGCCCTGTACATAGAAGACTCCGTTCACAGTTTAGTGGTTTTAAAAAATCTATCCCATGAGGCCACTTTCTCTTTTCCTCTTGTGAAATCATACTCATAATCTGAATTTCCTCCACTGAAGAAGATGCAGGAACTTACTAGCCAAACTCTCCCTCCCCCCACCCCATTGGCCCAGATCGAAAATAGGGGAAGAGAAGGAAGGGGGTTGGTATATCGGGGAAAATTATGGGCTTAAATTTGGACATAGCTACTTTGAAAGGATAACAGGGTTTGTTCTTTAATCAGATGCAAAATATAGGATTAGTCAGGATCCACCACTTTATTGTACGGTCTGCCATGGGTAGGTGGAACAGCTTCCTTTCCTTGTACCATGAATTGAAGATAGTTGTAGACAGAAAAAGGAAAAAATCAGAGGGGAAAATTGGCAAAGCATAGAAGAATTTTAGCAAATTAATAGGAAATATAAAAAGCATTGGTTCTGCCATGAATTTACAGAGCCTTCAGAAGGGTCACCTTGATCCTTCCCTTAGAAAAACAAAAGGGTACTCACATTAACAGTTAGCAAGGCTTCCTAAATTCACTCAATTGTATCATCAAACATAGCTTTGTAGCAGACCATATTGATAAAGATAATTTTACACTGTCTTCTTTTTATTACTGAAAGCCACTACGCTTTTTAAGGGAGCCCCAGACCAATGTTAAAATTGCAGATCAATGAGACACCAACTATGATGGATTGTCACTGGTTTCTTGATGTTCTCCATAAGCTTATTCTGTAATGACTCTCTGTGTACTGGATGGTGCATTTGATAGCTCCCTGATGTAGAAATATAAAATTTTGAAACCTAGCGCACTCAGGGGACTTGTTACCTTAGAATGCTCATCTCATATTAAGAATTATTTAACAGTTTGTGTGATGTTAACCATTCTAATTTTTTTCAAGTGCATTGTCATAAATAATATCACAGGTTTTGCTTTCTGGGTTATCGGTATTGGGAATATTTTATTTTATATATGCATTACTCCAAAAAAGATTTAAGATGGCTTCATGGATACATGCCATACATCAAGATAACATAAATTAGAAGCAAATGAGAAAGAAAAAAGTGAAGCAGTGGGTCAAGACATAAATTAGAATCAGAAATGAAACTAATGCAAAAATAGATTCCTATTCCAAGCTTTCCAGCATCAATTTATATAAATTGTAAGACTATAAGCTCTTAGCAAGTTTTTTCTCAGCAAGAAACAGGTTTACTTCTTAAACTATAAAGACATTTTTCCTGAGGGTTTTTATGAAAAAGATACACAATCATGAACAAATTCCTCAACAACATTCTTATGTTTGAAGTAAAGCATATCATAGGGCTGCTTCTTGTTTTTTTTTTTTGTTTGTTTGTTTTTTATTTTATTTTATTTTTTTAAATTTTTTATTGTTATGTTAATCACCATATATTACATAATTTGTTTTGGTGTAGTGTTCCATGATTCATTGTTTGTTCATAACACCCAGTGCTCCATGCAGAATGTGCCCTCTTTAATACCCATCACCAGGCTACCCCATCCCCCTACCCTCCTCCCCTCTAGAACCCTCAGTTTGTTTTTCAGAGTCCATCATCTCTCCTGGTTCGTCTCCCCCTCTGACTTACTCCCCTTCATTCTTCCTCTCCTGCTATCTTCTTCTTTTTCTTTTTTTTTCCTCAAAATATGTTGCGTTATTTGTTTCAGAAGTACAGATCTGTGATTCAACAGTCTTACACAATTCACAGCACTCACCGTAGCACATATCTTCCCCAGTGTCTATCACCCAGCCACCCCATCCCTCCCACCCCCGACCACTCCAGCAACCCTCAGTTTGTTCCTGAGATTAAGAATTCCTCATATCAGTGAGGTCATATGATACATGTCTTTCTCTGATTGACTTATTTCACTCAGCATAACACCCTCCAGTTCCATCCACGTCGTTGCAAATGGCAAGATCTCATTCCTTTTGATGGCTGCATAATATTCCATTGTGTATATATACCACTTCTTCTTTATCCATTCATCTGTCGATGGACATCTTGGCTCTTTCCACAGTTTGGCTATTGTGGACATTGCTGCTATAAACATTGGGGTGCACGTACCCCTTCGGGTCCCTACATTTGTATCTTTGTGGTAAATACCCAGTAGTGCAATTGCTGGATCGAATGGTAGCTCTAATTTCAACTGTTTGAGGAACCTCCATACTGTTTTCCAGAGGGGTTGCACCAGCTTGCATTCCCACCAACAGTGTAGGAGGGTTCCATAGGGCTGCTTCTTGAAGAGCCCCTCAAAAAAAGACTGGTGGCATCACACACTAGACATAATTCAGAAAACCCTATCCCATGGGGCTTGGATAGGGTTTGGCAATACAAAATTCATCTAATTAGCAGCTCTCTGCTAGCTTGACTGAATCCAGAGGCAGATTTTTATAGTATCTGGAGAAATGGATGTATTGCGACCTATCAGGCTTCACTCATTCTCTGAGCTAAGCTTATGACAGATACTGTGTAGAAGTCATGCTTTAGTGGGGGATATTGTTCATTGGAGGGAACAGAGAAACACATATATCGGTACAAGGAAAAGATGTACAGAGAGGACTCCCATAATTTAAACACGAGAAATAAAGAATAGCTGGGCTTTGGGGGAAATGTGTCCGGGAACTGCAAAGAGGCAAAAGCAGCTGATTTATCTGTCTCTCTCTGGACTCACTCTGGCATCTCTATACCTCTGTCACTTTGTGTCTGCTATTTTCTTCCCACTAGGGAGGCTTTGCCACCATGACATCCACTTTAGCCCTCAGGACTAACAACTTAGCACCACAGATAATAAACATTATTCACTTGAATTGCCCAAACCCGAATTACCAGGAAAGGAACCTGACCCAGCTTTTCTTTTTGACCTACCATAGGCAGCTACCTGTCCAGCGTTGGAGAAAGAATCAAAAGTGTCCTGGGGGGGGGGGGGGGCGCACCTGGGTGGCTCAGTTAGTTGAATGTCCAACTCTTGGTTTCGGCAGGGGTCACAATCGCAGGGTCATGAAATCGGGCCTGCCTGTGTCAGGCTCCGTAATCAGGAGGGAGAATGCTTGAGAGATTCTCTCTCTCCCTCTCCCTCTCCTTCTGCCCCTCCCCTGCTCATGCTCTCTGTCTCTCTCTTTCTAAAATAAATAAATAAATGAAATCTTTTTTTAAAAAACAGTGTCCTTTGGTCCAAAGAATATGGCTAAAGTTGTGGGGACACTTGATACAAATCTTAGGTGGAATACTTTAGCATAAGAGCTCTAAGTGAGGGGAAGTTCCAAATGTGACCAGATCAGGGATGTCTTCTTGACAGGGCATCTTGGTCCAAACTAATTCAGAATAGCCTCTTGGGGGTAAGAAGAGAGACTTATCTATTGGCACCTTCCATCTTCTGTCTGTCCTTGGTCAAAATTAGCCTCATAGAGTATTAATGACTCCACACTTCCAGTGCATGCTACCCAGGTGCTTAGTGGCTGCTAGAGGCCAGACCCCATACTCTGTAGCTTCAGGTTAAGTCCAAAGCAGTGGGAGAAGCCACAGTCCTAATTGATATAGACTTCATCATAACTCAGTCCTTAGCCCATTTTTCCAAACTTGGAATCCCTTTTCATTGTCTAGTTATATAAAGAGGAAGTGCCTTATATCCAAAGGGAATTTATGTGCCGTCTTTGCTTATCTTGCCTTTTTGCAGGACTTCCCCCCGCCCCACCCCCCATTAACTGGGGTGGGTAATAGGGGTGGGGATGGGGTGAAAGGGCACATATCCACTGTTCCTTTCTCATCCTTCCTCCTAGTCATACCAAAATCCAAGATAATTTACTTGTTTAATTGCATATTTTGTAACATTTGGGATTAACATTTTTATCCGTTAAAATATTTGAAAAATAAATAGGTCTGTTCATTTAATCAGTGGTCTCTAGAGTAAGCCATGATCCAATAGAGTGCAAAAAGAAAATATTAGATTTCTATTTATATGTTTTTATTTCACCCTCTAAAAATATTTATTATTTGTGTATGGTTTTAATTATATGTAACACATTCATACAGAAATGCAGGTACATACTTTATAAATAAATATACACATCTGAGGGCACATGCTCAAATGATTTTTTTCAAGATTGGGTACATGATCTAAAGTTTGGAGCCCACTGGTATTGAAGTCTTAATGAATGGGCATTATAGTTTTTATATCTATATAGATGAGCAGTTCCCATTTTGAGTCTGTGGCCAATTCTGACTAACTTCCTCATGAGGACCTGGTTCCCTAAACACATTACATTATTCAGCATGTTATGCTTTCAAACCACTCACTCGTTATTTTATTATTTATTTAGTATGAAACCTAGGAGACAGATTGGATTATGGTATTTTATTTATGTGTTTAATTTTGAATCAGCAAGTTTGAAACAGCAGGTCTGTGATCACCACAGGGTGAGCATCAGCTTATATCAGCTTATATCAGCTTAGAGTTCTCTGGGATCCTTGTCGAAACAGTAAAGTTTGAACCAGGGAACCAGAAATGCAGGCATCTGTTCCTTGGGACTGCTCCGTTAGAAAAATGTATCACATGCCCTGTAGCATATAGGTCCTCCATGTGTACTGCAATTTCTAATATGTAGTTGGTCAGTGATTGTTGAACTGGATGGGGCTGGAGATCAAGGATGACTCTTCCCGTGGTTAGTGAGGGGCTAGAAGGTAGAGAACGATGGGTCTGGGAAGGGAAGGGCACTGATATTTAAGTGAGCACTCTCTGTATTTGCTACTTATGCCAGACAGATAGGAATAAGCAGTTTTTCTTCATGCCTTATTTTTCTTTGTAACTCCTGAAGCTGCTTTTCTATTTATCCTGTAGGACCTTGCTGAATCCCCCTATGTCTTAATTTCTGCCCAAAGGCCTGGACTATGTGGCTCTATCCAAAGTGGCCTATCATCTCCCCTGGAGTCCATGTTAGAATCACCCACAGCACTTTCCTCCTTCCTGATCATGATCCCATTGAATTTCCATGGCCCCCCAACTGGGAAAGTTGATAAGTATCTAAAAGGAGACTATTGGGGTCTATAGAGCTATAATTTATTTTTTTAGTACTCAAAATACTCTGCTTTCTCTTACACAATACAGAGACCTTTATGCTACGTTCATATAGAGATTCCTGTGTGCATGTAGTGGCTTTGTGCTATGCCTACTTGGCTGAGCTGGAGCCATATTCCAAGAATTCCCTTTGTTTCCTGGCTAGGGCTGGTCACCAGAGGGACATATATGAGATTTGGAAAGCAGAAGAGAAGCACCAGCCATCTTTACGCTTTGAAGTTGGGTATGGAACCAAATGTGGCTGCAACTTACTCAGGTTGTTGCTGATCTGCTGGCTCACCTCGCTGGCCTAGGGCTCCACCAGCTCCTGCCAGCTTCTCTGAAGCTCAATGTGTGGGCAGCTCTGGGGTGAACTGATCAGCTTATCCTGTAAGTCACTCCCATGGAGGCCATAAGAAACAGGCAAGGGTCCCAGTTTGTTCTTGTTCTACCCATTTCACAACCTCTACCCATTTCATCATCCCTTCTTGACTACTGGCCCTGCTGACTCAGGCCCAAGAGCACATGCAGAGGCAGTGGCCTTATGTAGACTGCTTAACCCATTCCCATAATTGCATATATGGGAGAAATAACAATCACTCCTAAAATAACTTCCTGATTCTGTATTATTCACAGTGGCTCTGCTTCTCCGATAAAACCATAACATAAATATGCAATGCAGTATGGCCTAGCTAGGGTTTCTATACAGTATAGAAGAATATTAATTTTTTTCACTACGATTTTGATTTCTATATCCGATCACATCTCTTTTAGTTCCATGGTTAGGCCTAATATTTTCTATGGATCAAAATAATTATAAAAAGGGAGTTTCAGTTACTTTTTAGTATTTCTCAGATTATTACTATGTCTGATTACAAAGGAGCAAAATATTTATTTTATAATTAAGTGCACATACATTAATTTTGTTGTATGTTTTATTTGCTTTCATCATCAGATTCTGTAATACATGCATGCATGCATAGCAGAGATGGTATGCCTTGTATCAATGTTCTCCTAGAGTTTAAAAAAATCATAGAGACAATCTTTGTGGTAGTCCGACACTTGAAGTATTATCCCATTGCCCATTTCACTCAATAAGCTTCCATTCAACAGTATCTATCGAATACCTACATATGTCTGGATCTATGAATTTCTATGAGGGATTCAAAAGAAATATAAGGCATGATTCCTGTTCTTATGAAATTTATAATCTATTACTTTTCTTTTTATGCATGTTCAATTTTTAAATAATTTTAAGCTTCCAGAAAATTTCAGTTTAGTATAGAGATATTTTTTTCCCCTGAGCCATTTGAGAATAAGTTACCAACACAATGCTTCATCATCTCTGAGTGCTTTATTATGTACTGTATTCCCCCCCAAAAAAATCACAGCAATTATCAAAATCAGGAATTCACATTGATAATTTACTCCTATTCTGTTTCCCGACTTCTATCATTTCACCAATTATCCCAATAATGGTTTTTATAGCAAAAAGATTTAGTTCAGGACATGAGTTGCATTTAGTGATCATGTCCCTTCAAGTTTCCTTCAATCTGGAATAGTTCATTACAGAAGTAATGCTGTGCTTTCCTCTCTGCATCCTATCAGGTGCCCATGATTTTGATTTGCGCCATTTCTTACAATGTTCACTTTGATCCCTTGATTAAAATAGTGTCTCCCAGACTTCTCCACTGCATATTCCTCTGTTCCCTCTGTATCTAATGGGTATTCACAGTGTGTGTGTGTGTGTGTGTGTGTGTGTGTGTGTGTGTGTGTGTTAGGGGTGGGATGAGGATTATTCTGAAACTATGTAAATATCGCTTTCTTCATTAACCATTCATTCATTTGTATCAGTATGGACTTAACTGTTTTATTCAACAAGTGGTATTCTACTGCTATTATGATTTAGCTTAATGTTCAAATTATCCCAGATTTGGCCAGTGAAAGCCCTTTTAAGTTGGCTAAGAGACACGTGTCTCTCTCATTCTCTGAGCTTTCTCTTTTTTCTTTTTTTACTTTTTGGCACAATAAAATGTTCCAGGTTTATTTATACTTTCTTTTTTCCAGCCCTGGAATCAGCCATTTGTCCAAGGATGTTGGTTCCTTTTTTTTAGAGGAAATAAAACAAGTTAGGTATTTAGAAAACAAGGTCTGGGAACTAAGTGAGCTCCTTACTTGTGGGTTGTTGCTGCTCTTAGTGGATAGTGCTGGGTTATGTATGTGTGCACACATATGTATGTGCATATATTGATATCTACATATACCCACTATTATCTATCATCTTTATTTGCATCTGTATTGAAAATTAACAGTTCACACCAATACCTCTGATTTTATCCCAACACTATAGAGTTTATTCTATTTTCAATATTTCTACCTCCCTTCTCTGATAATGAGAAACTTAGCTTCCATTTTCTTTAATATGTGTATTTATTTGATCAATTCCCCTCCGTGTTACCACCTTCTCACTGTTGCTACCACAGCATTACACTAAGCTTCAGGGCCCTGATTTGCATGGACCCCTATGAATGCTGTGCTTTGCTGGGGCTTCTAGCATGTCCTTGATGAGGACAATGGTCATAAACAGGACAATTCTGCATGTAAGCATTTTTGGTAAATTGCCTGGAGAAATATCATAAGAAAACTACCTGCATCTCCAAGACTCCAGTATTTGTTAGGATTTTTTTCTCATTTTAAATAAATATTTACTTTTAGCAGTTAGTTCTTTAATAAAAGTTTTATATTCTTTTTCTTAGGCAAAGTCCCCCAAGTTGAATAAAGTTTAAGCATCTCAAATTCTGAACTTGCCTGTCTATACTATATAGTTTATGTGCTCTGTCTGATCTAATGTCATAGTTAACTTTTAAGGTAAGCATTGTGATTGATAAATGAAGACACCGAACCTCTGACAACCTGGGTCATTTGCTCAAAGTTACGCAGTTTGGAATTTGAAGCCACTTTTTCTAATGTCAAGCCCACCACGCTTTCCAATATGTCATACTCCCTCATGGAATATAACCTTGATGTAATCGTGGCTTGGTGTTGAAGAGCTACTTCTTTAGGAAGTGGATAGTTTTTAAAGCTCTTAAAATGTGAGTAGGCAAAATGTCTTTGATTTTTCTCTACTAGGGCTGGCTCGTTTAGGTCCAGAGGCAGAATGTACCTACAAACTATACAGATTAGTGTAGACACTGGAGCAGGAGTTGACAAACTATAGCCTACAAGTCAAATCTGGTCCTCCACATGTCGTGTTTTTTTTTTTTCTGCCTGTTTTTGTACAGTCCGAAAACCAAGTTAAGAATGGTATTTACATTTTTTAATTGTTGAAAAAAATTTAAAGAATAATACTTTGTGACAAGTAGAAATTACAAAAATTTCACCTTCTGGTGTTCATAAATAAAGTTTTATTTGGACACAGATACACTCATTTATTTATGTATCATTTTATACAATAACACAGAGTTGAGTGGGTGCAACAGAGACTATATGGCCAACAAAGCTAAAACAGATTTACTGTTTGGCCCTTTCCAGAAAAAATTTGCTGATCCCTGAACTGGAGTCACACACATACTTGCATTTGAGACTTGGCTCCACCATTTGCTAGTTGTATAATTATGAGTATTTATCTAAGTCTTACTTTCCTCAGATATAGAGTGTAGATAACAATGGTGTCCACTTCTTAGCTTGAGAAATTCTCTATAAATGTGTTACAAATACCAAAAAAAAAAAAAATTGCATTTCTTTATCTAAGGCAAAGTGAATGATGGTCTGGCTCCCACATATCAGGATTGGCAGGTAAACTTACCTCAGTCACGGTAAGGTGTGGGGTGGGGGGGGGTCCCTTCCACCTCCCTTGGGATCATGCAAGAACCCCAAGGACTCAGGAGCATCCCTAAAGAAGTTCTTGTAGGTGATCCCTGTTTGTCCCAAGGCAGGAAGCTTTGCTGGTGTTCCCCCTTTCAGTGCTATCACAAGAGGCCACGGGATCTTCACCATAGCTCCCATTCCTGGGGCTCCAGATATCACAACACCCTTTTCTCTCAAGGTTTGGCCACCCCCCACCTGAGGGCACTGTGTGTAAGCAGAGACCAGGTCTGTTGGTGACACTCTTATTCAGGCTATTCTTGCCAGGCTCCTGAATTCAACTCTTTGCTCAGATCAGCCAGTCCCTTCCTCTTCAACCCATGGAGAATCCTTCTCTGGTAGTTCACTCCTCCATCTCCACAAGCCCCTAGTACCCAGGAATCCCAGGCTCAGGTGCCTCCCAGGGGCATACAGCAGAAAGAGCTGAGAGTAAGACAATAAGGTGAAGTGGGTACTGGGGCAAACTCCTCCCTTCTAAGGGTAGGAACAGCTCCTCAGCTCCTATGGATGGTTGCCTTTTAGGTCCAGTGTCTCCAGATGTTCTGCTTGTTCAAGGGAAGTTATATGTCTGAACAGTTACAAGACAATTCCCATAAAAAAGACATTGTGGGGGAAAACAATCTGGAGGCTGAATACTGTCTAAAGGTAGCCAAATAATCCTACCTTTTCTAAAAATAAAGAAATGAATAAGGTTTCTTGCCCATCTGAATGTAGAGGGACCCCCAGACCTAGCTACTTTCTTGGAAAGGAAAAAATACCTCTCATGCTCTCAACCTGAAACCAAGGAAATAAGATACAGTTAATTTCTTAAGCAACGTTACTTTGGCATATTGCTATTAATTATAATTATTTTATTACTCATCATGTAAAAACAGTACATGCCTAGCACATAGTTAGCACTCAATAAACGTTTATTATTACTATTTTATTAATATTATTACCCCTCTCCACCCTATTTCGGAATATGTTAGAAAGAGTGGAACCCTAGAGGGGTACCAGGACCCCGTGTGTGCGCGCACACGGTGTATAAATGTGTGTTGGGGCCTCAAGGGGACTGACCGATGACAAACACATTCGTAGAGCTCCGATTCCAGCTACGGAGAGGTTGCAGGTTGACAGGTCGCGTTACCGCCACCTGCCGCCCAGTCCGCCAAACTGGCACTGCTCACAGTCGCTCCCGCCGGAGAGGGCGGCTCTCCCGGCTCCCCGTTCTGGGCTGCAAATCAACCTTCTCCTCCCAACGCGCACACACTCTGCGGGCCGGCTGCACAGCTGCCGGTCCCCCAAGTGGCCAAACAACGCTGTCTTTTAGATTCCTCCTGACCTGGTGACAGGCTGACCGGTCCAACTCCCAGGGGAGAGGGAAGACGCTGAGCTCGAGCGGGTGCGGGGTCCGGTGCCGCACCGCGCTGAGCAGACCACGGGGGTGAAGACTGGGGACAGCGAGCAGGAGCGTCGGGAAGACGCACGGCTGCGGGGGACCCGGGGGGCTCGCCCAGCTTTGCCTCTTTTCCTTCCCTAATCAGAGGCGGCATGACTCACTCCTTTGTTTCTGGAAAAGATGTATCTGTACTAGCCCGAGGCGGAATTCACCCTCCCGCACTCATCAGGAATCGCTTGCTTATTCGCTGCGCCCCTCCGCGCCCGCCCGGGACGCGGGCAGAATCCTTACGCGGGCTGTCAGCCGCTGTGATGGGTGACACCCAACCAGCAACCTGGCGAGCCCGCCTTCCCAGCGCTTCGGGGTGCGCTTCGCAGGGGCGGGAGCCCGCCAACACTCACCTCTGCCCCCTCGCGGCGGGTGCGGGCATCGCAGCAGCTCCCACGCCACCGCCCACCCTCAGCCTTCGCGGCGTCACTTCTGGGTGTTTTTCAAACAGCATTTTTACAGCTTCATTCAACTGTTGGGGGTAGATGTGGTTCTCAGGTTAATTACTAATGAATGAGGGGTGTGTGTGTGTGTGTGTGTGTGCGCGCGCCTGTGCGTGTGCGCTGTGTGTGTGTGTGTGAGGGAGAGGGAGAGAGAGAAAGGGGGGAGAACAGCTATAAGAGCATGTTTGTGACAGGATAATGGAGAGGAGAGAAAGGAATAGGAAAAAATGAAGGAAATTAAGAAGCAAGAGAGGCAAAATGACAGTGATGAGGGAATAGAGTGACAGCAAAGGATGCAGAAAGAAGGCAGGGAGCAACAGTTTGATGGAAAATGGGAGGGGACTTATGCATGAAAGAGAAGGGAGGATTTGACATCCGTGAGAGGTAAAGTTTCATTTTGGTGAAGTGAACCTTGTGAACATTTCAGCATACCTCTCTCCTGTTTTACATCCCATTTTGTTTGGCAGCTGCTAGAAATGAGTTTCCATTCTTCTGTCTTGTTTTAATATGCTCGTGTCTCCCACATCACTAGATCATTAGAGGCAGAAACAATTATGCCGCACATTCCGTGTGTCTGAAAGAACCCTGGGTGCGCGCGGGCTTATTCCCTCCCCCTCGCCCGGCGCCATCAGCCGCATCTGCTTTCCTTATCTGATCCGGGTTTTACACGGTGTCTCTCTCCACTGACCTCTATGGGCTGACTTGTCCTTTGGGAAACAGACCAGTAGCTGCTCAGAATCCAAATGTGTGTGACAGACACTCTCACAAAGGCTTCTGCTACCTACCTATCAACAAACAAACAAAGCAAAGCCCAGCGGCAACATAGAGCCTCAAAAGTGGGTTCTTTTGAATCACATTTGTAGCTTCTGACCTAATCGCTTTTATCTCTGGAAGAACAAAAGACGGAGATTTTGCAAGGTCTGTGCTAGCTATAGCTGGGTACAAGCGGTAAAAAGGTTGAAAGGGATTTTCCATATCTCAGTCTCAGTTACTATTTTGTCAACATTACCCAATCTTGTTCCAAATTTGAGGGAGGGGGGTCACATTTAGAAAGCCTGGACAAGATGATAAAAACTGTTTTGGCAGGAGATGAATCAATGCATATGGGCGTGGGCAGTAATGCCCAAACTCACTTATCACAACAAATGGTTTTATGAAAATGTTTTGGCCAATACAGTTTATTTTGCCATATGAGAAGTGGTTGCCTATCTGTGTGATTGAATGGAGGGGATGGGCATCCGATGGGTCACTCAGAGGGAGCTCTCCGGAGAGTGGACATCCTCGGTGTTCGACCCTTATTCTGGCACCTGCCAGGAACATTCAAGGAATGCGGTTTGGAGAGAAATCATTTCTTATTGTGATTAACGGACTGTGATGCAGATAAGTAATAGGAAGAGAAAAAAGGTGTTGGTCCCTCAAAATGCAAAACTTTCTGTAACATGGTTATTATCAAATAGGGAGAGTTACATTATTCTTGTCTCAGCGAGTTGTTGTGAGGTTAAAAAGATAATGGTTGTGTACATGCTTTGCAAAGTCCGAAGATGCTCCCCGGAGCCAGGGCGAAACAATGCTTGGGGGAAAAGCATGGTTGCCACCGTTTTTCTAAAACCAATTAACGCTAGATCTCCAAATCATTAAATAATTGTTTAATGCCCTAACAGTCAAACATTTACATTTTATTTCTTGTTTTCTTTTCACTCTTCCTTGATATCTCTTTCTGCTTGAATCTGTTTAGTATATTTTCTTATGATCCTCATCAGGGTTCAGCCAAAGAACCCATACTTTCATTGGGCTTTACCAAAGCTGTGGCAAGGTTAGTCTCCCATAGTGATCAGTGAGTTTCTCAGTTCCATGCTCGGGTTCTGTACTGCAAAGAGAGCTCATGGCAAAGAATTCAGATGAATCTGTGAATCTATACTACAGAGTGGGGTGGGAACCTCTCTAAATGTCTTTTCTATTGGTAGAAATCAAGTGAAATGCATCCCTCTGTGTGTGTGTATATATACATATATATAATCTAGTATTTTATACACAGTACCCTCCTCCCACACACAGACACACATCTAACTTTTGTTTTTTACCCCTATCTCCACGATTAACTACTTTATGGGACTCAGTGGTTTGCCTTTAGATTTGGAGTGAAAGCAGAAATACATGTCCCGGCGTAGTAACTTCAGCCTAAGGTTGAAAAGTAAAAACGTTTAGCAAAACTTCACATGGACCAATGAATTCGCTCTCTGTATTGGATTTCCAGGACTGCATAAAACAGCACGTACTGGTGGTTCATTTAATAGAAATTTATTTTCTCACAGTTCTGGAGGCTGGAGGTGCAAGATCAAGATGGGGGCAGGGTTGGTTTCTCCGGAGCGCTCTCTCTCTTTGTCTTGCAAATGACCACTAAATGGAATTCTGAGACCCGATTGCCAATGGGTGTGTGTGTGTGTGTGTGTGTAGGGGCCCCCCACACTAACAAGTAATTCTCCCACACCAGCTGGGTGTCCTACAATTCAATTCAGTTCCCACACCAGCTACCTGGAGATAGTTATCAGATCCCACCGGTTAAAGGCACAGGTCCACACGACCGCCCCTCCCCTTCAGATGCCAATCACAAGCCCGGTTGTTGCACCTGCTTCTGAGCAAAAAGCTACAGATTGGAAGCTCTTCGGAGGAACCCCTGTCTTTGGGTTCAATTAATTTGCTAGAGCAGCTCACAGAACTCAGAGAAACATCTTACTTACAAGATCACCAGTTTATTATAAAAGGACATAACTCAGGAACAGCCCGAACGGAAGAGGTGCACAGGGCAAGGTGTGGTGGAAAGGACATAGAGCTTCCACATGCTCTCCGAGAACACAGACCTCCCTATGGTCACCAACCCAAAAGCTCTCTGAACCCAGTCCTTTAGGGTTTTTGTGGAGGCCTCATTACATAGGCATAATTGATTAAATCATTGGCTATCGGTGATCAATTCAACCTCCAGCCCCTCTCCCATGCCCAGAAATGGGGGGATGTGAATGAAAGTTCCAACCCTCTATTCATGGTTGATCCCCTCCTGGCAGCCAGCTCCCATCCTTAGGTGCTTCCCAAAAGTTACCTTATTCAAATAGACCCAGTTGTGGTGTAAAGGGACTTGTTATAAATAACAAGACACCCATTTCACCTTTATGGCCCTGAAGTCATTTTAGGAACTGAGGACAAGAAACCAAATGTCATGACAAAAGATGTGGCTATTTCTCATATCATTCAGTAAATTCCAACGGTTTTTGAGAGCTGTGAAACAAGAACCATGAATTTAGACCAAATATATATAGATAAGAAATATATTTTAGTCATCTGAGTGAGCAAATACATATTTCTAATAAGTCACCGTATCACAGTGGCCTTCTCGCTGTGTCCTCACAGGGCCTTTTCTCTGTGCAAGAGCCTCCCTGGTGTCTCTTCCCCCTTCTTACAATGATGCCAGTCATATTGGATTAGGGCCCTACCTTTATGACTTCATTTAACCTTAATTATCTCTTTATAGGCTCCATCTCCAAATTCGGTCACATTCTAAGGTACTAGGGGCTTAGAGCTTCAAGTGTGAATTTTGAGCGAACACAATTCAGCCCATTACCCTTTCAGCATATTCACATGGGCTACTGAAGCTGACAACTGAGAGTCCTTTTTTGGGTTTCACAGAGAAAGAGGTCTGTGGTAGAAACCACCCTAACATTATTAGACCCACACGGCCCAGAGATGGGGTGCTGGGGTCCCACTATTCAACTCGCTGTGTGACTGGGACAGCGATCAGTTAATTTTCTGAGCCTCAGTCTCCCCCTGAAACATGGCCTGCTAGTTCTCCATCATTATTCATGCATGATGCTTTAAATCTTTAAAGTATTTTTATGGTGCATCTTCGGACTGGTAATTCTTTGTGCTAGAAGATAGTGCCGGGGTTAAGAGCAATGCCTGTGGAAGCATATAGATCTGAATTTGGATTTCAGTCTGTTGATTTCCTTTGGGCCATCATTTAACTTTGGAAAAATTCAGTTTCTTCCTATGTAAAATAGGACTGATAATATTAGCGACCACCCAAATTCATGTGAAGCTTAACAAAAATAATACATAAAAATTTGAGGACATGAAAATAGTTTATCATCATCATCCATAGTTTATTCCTGTAAAGTCTTTCCCTTGCCCTTTTCCACAGGACCTTAACCTCCAAATGGAGCTCAGGCCTACTCCCGATTTGCGTTCCCTGCCGAATCTTTGTGATATTCTTTTGTGCTCATGACCATTTATTCTTCAGGAGGTTCTCTCTCCTCTTCCTCCTCTCCCCAAGCCAGTGGTGTGCACCTCCACACAGCATTCACATATTCTCATTGCCTCCTCTCCAGACAGCAAGCCCTCAACAGTCCCCCATAAACATCACAGCCATTTCTTTCCATGTGCAATGCTGATTTGCTGCCACAGTTTCACCTCACTTAACGCTCTTTCAAAATGTTCTTCTCAACCAGAAGCTTGAGTAAGCAGGTAGAGATAAGGATCAAAAAACAGCATTCACCTTTACTTGCAAGGCATCCCAGGTCCTAGCACAGAACCCGGCAAAGAGTAAGGACCCACAAATAACTGGGTAATGAACAAAGAAATGAATGGTGTGTTGACAAGGGTGTAGCCAAAACACTAAACCTGTTTTCAGTGACAGATCATAAATGGGGGAAATTCCAGGGGGGATAATGATGCAGGACAGCTGTGAGGAAACATTGCTATGGACGCATGTGTGTGTGTGACATTCTGAGAGAACAGCAGAAATACCTTTCAGAGCAGGTGTGTGTGTGTGTGTGAGACATATTCTGAGAGAATATCAGAAATACCTTTCAGAATCAAATAGTTTAAAGGAGAAAGGAGGAATTAGGACACTGCATGTGGTAAAGAGTTCTGAAAAGTTGCCCCCTCCATTCATAAAAGGTGTTCACGACCCCATTTTTAGTGATCCCAATTTCACCTACACACAGCTGTAGGCATAGACCAAATGGCAGGACTCTAAAAGGGTTGTTAAAATACCTCATTTGCATCATGAAATGATTGACTTATAAATCTTTGTTAAACGTCCGTCTTCCTGGGGCGCCTGGCTTGCTCAGTTGGTACGTGTGTGACTCTTGATCTTGGGGTTGTGCGTTCAAGCCCCACATTGGATGTAGAGATTACTTAAAAATAAGATCTGAAAAACCCCTCAAAACAGGGCGCATGGGTGGCTCAGTCAGCCAAGCAGCCGACTCTTGATTTCGGCTCAGTCATGATCTCAGGGTCCTGGGATTGAGCCCTGCGTTGAGCTCCAAGTCGGGCTCCGCGCTTAGCGGGGAGCCTGCTGGAGGATTCTCTCTCTCCCTTTCCCTCTGCATCTCCCCCCACCTCTCTCTCTCTCTTTCTTGCTCTCTCTAAAATAAATAAATCAATCTTTAAAACAAAAACAAAGTCTCTCTCCCCAGATAGACAAAGTCTGGAGGACAAGAGCTTGTCCTTGGGGAGCAGGTGAGTAATTAGGCATGGTGCCTGGCCCACACTAGTCTCTTAATGGAGACTTGTGAGTGAACAAGGGAATGAATGAATGCACAGTAATTGGCATCTGTGTATTCACACCTTCCCAGAGGTTTTTCCCCACCACTCCCACTGGTCAACTTGTTAAATAGTGAGAAGTGACCTTTCATTTGCAGCGCCACACCCCTCTATGTGAACCCTTTCAGGTGGACATGTCAGGCCGTGTAATCACTGTCAGGCCACGGAGGCAGCATTCTCTCTCTTTTCTTTTCATGTCTCCCATGCCGATCTTGGATTAGTTCCGTTGTTATTGGTGTGATAATATTTTAGGGTGTATTTATTTCAAAAACAATAAGGCATTTAGCAAATGTTATATATACAGGAGGTTTTAAGTGAGAGAAAATGCAGCGATTAATGCTAATGAGGCTGCTGTTAGCTTATAATATTCTTGGTGTTATAATCATGCATCACTGAACATGGGCCTCAGTTTTTTCAACAGATGCCGATCTTAATGGCCACATTCTCTTCCCATGGATAAGTTAGCTTTAGTTAAATGTACCATTAAAAATAACCATTTAAAATGTTAATGACAACAGTGACTCTATCCACCAGGAATTTTTGTTTTAACCTCTGCTTTATTACTTCTTTATTTTCGAAGGGACTTTGGAAAGATGAAAACCTTCGTGCCTATTTAGGGTACTTTAAACAGAAGAGAGAGAGAGAGGGAGAAAGAAAAGCTCATTCCAATTAAGATCTGGTGTGACAATTCACTGTGGCCTGGGGCTGCAGGCCTGTGTCCTTAACACTAACCACTGGGAAACTAACTCTCCTGTGTTTTTATCTCTTGTTTCTTCTCAGTATTAATTTACAATGTGAATCAATGCAAAACAGTAATCTGAACAGTGACTACAAACATATTATACATAAATATTGCATAATTATATTATCAAAAAAGTGGAGAGACATAATACCAAGACTATATGGGTGTTATTTTCACAAGAAAAATGCAGGTGTATATTACTACATTTCATAAATATTAATTTAAAAGAATTCATAAAAAAAGAAAAAAATTAGAATGTGAGGCAGAATTAGGTAATTGGGGTCCTTGCTAGTCCAACTACTTAATATCCAAATACCTTGTCATCCTGAAAGTACCATTATTTTATCACAAATTAGGATTAAAGAGGGAAAAACACCAGAATGTTGTTACTTAGGGATAAGGATATGATTCTTCTAGAACAAGAGAAAGTCTGAGCCAGGTTTTTTTCGCTGAAAGATGGAGTTTGTAAAACAAGGACTAATAGATGCAGAGGGAGAGCTATGTATCTTCTCACGTTTTACCACTGGTCATGCATGCCCTGAGACAGATTCTCCAAGTCCTAGAACGTGGCTGCATGTTGAGTGAGTGTAGGGGCAGGGGAATGTGTGTGTCTTGGGAAAGCCCAAGTGTATTTAATGGCCATGACTCAGGCCTTCTCCTGGCTCATTTCTTTCTTGGTCCGGCTACATAACTCTCCAGGCCAGGTGAAATCAGTTCAGGGCAGTGTATTGTAGCTGGTCTGGGCTGGTGAGAGGCGAAGCAGGGAAGGGTTGGCCAGACTTGGGGGCCATGTTTATGGGGAGCTTTTTCAAGTGCACACCCCAAATGTCCAGCAAGTGGGAAATGTCTCCATTCCGGAGGGGTTCTCAATCCTTTCCTTGGTGAATCCTCTTGGTTCTGGGAGGTTTTGTTTTGTTTTGTTTTGTTTTGTTTCAGAATTTGCTGAAATATTAACGTATCTGGGTGAATCGGTGCTACTTGAAAGCTGTTGCATCTCATGACTGCTGGTATAGAGCCTGGGAATTTACGTATGAAGAATAAGGCAAAGGGCGCTTGCCTTCGGCTCAGGTCATGATCCCAGGGTCCTGGGATCGAGCCCCGCATCAGGCTCCCTGCTCCACGGGAAGCCTGTTTCTCCCTCTCTCACTCCCCCTGCTTGTGTTCCTGCTCTCCCTCTCTCTCTCTCTGTCAATTAAATAAATAAATAAAACCTTAAAAAACAAAAGAATAAGGAAAAAACTCAACAGTACAGGTTACGCTAATAATCTAGGAGCCAGGAAAGAATAAAAGGAGAAGTATGTTCAGAGTCCAGGGATTTGGAGTCAAAATGTTAATGCAGTAGAGGTCTGTGGATGGAGCCTGTGGCTGCTGTAGTAAAAACCGTAATACAGGTCCTTTTTCATTGACAACTGCCTGGGAGCTTCTAGACTCTTCAGCTGGAGCTGCTTGGGACCATAACCACACCATTTCTCTTGACCTAACCAGTGTCCTTCCCCATCCCTGAGGTTTTGATCAGGGTCTGTAACCCTCCTAGAGTTAACAGGTAGAGACTACGGGGTTGGGGGGCGCGGGTCAGGGGTTGTCACACAAAATAATCTTTATTTGCAGCAAATAAGGAGATCATGGAGAATAACTTTCAAACAGTGGTTCCCTGAGCAGGGTTGAGCAGGTTCTTTTTATTTAGGGTTTAGGACAGATAGTCACAAAGGGGAGTTTTGTCACAGCCCATAAAGGCAGGCGTAAAGTTGCGCAGGCATATTTAGAAAGCCTGTCTGTACAGGCATCCTATGTTATGTTAATGAAGCTTGTGCCCCTCCTAGGGCGGAGACTTTGACATTATAATGAAGCAGAGACGACTGGGGATAGGAGCTCTGGGGCATGCTCCGAGAGCCCGGTATAAACTGGATAGGGTCTTGGGCTTATTATCTCCGGGTAAGGAATGCAGGGTTTTGCTTGTTCAGAGGCTGGAATTTCAGTTGATCTTGAGTCCAGGCTTCTGTAAAAACAGCTAATGGATTTGTGAGTAGGGTCTGAAAAGATACAATAGCTGATTAGGAGAGAAACAGTTCTCTGAAAAAAATAAGGTTTAAGTTTTCTGCTAGTTTTAACTTCATTAACCCTATGGGGCACGGTTTCGATCCTGCAAAAACAATTCAGGAATGTACGTTGGATCAGTCTTTACTTTTGAAACAGCACTGGGAGTTTTACCATTGATTTATTGTCTCTGGTATGGTTAGGCTATTTCCTGGCCTGATAGAGACTGTTAGTTTTTGCATTCCATTTGTTCCCTTAAATCCTCAACTACTGAGGTTTTTGCATTTGTAATTCTAACACTTACTGTGCTGGAAGTGTGCTTGGGCAAGAAGAGCTGGTAGGGCATAGATCACAAAAATAGCTGGGGGAGGGGCACCTGGGTGGCTCAGTCATTAAACGTCTGCCTTCGGCTCAGGTCTTGATCTCAGGGTCGTGGGATCGAGTCCCACATCGGGCTCCCTCCTCGGCGGGAAGCCTGCTCTCCCTCTTCCGCTCCCTCTGCTTGTGTTCCTTCTCTCTCTGTGTCTGTCAAATAAATAAAATCTTTAAAAAAAAAAAATAGCTGGGGGACTAAAATGACTTGTGTCCTGAAAGTTGTCTTTGTTTTTCCGGGGACCCCTAACTTTTTCTGTTTTGAGGTCCACCTCTGGTGCCTGTGCCCACTGTCTTCTCCATGCAGACAGACCTGAGGTAGAAGTTCTTTGTACCAATAGATCTCGAATTTGATCTGGGAGGCCAGACAGGGGCAGGATGAGCAAGTAGAATGACACAAAGTAGAGATAACATGGCCAGTCCCAATTTCACATGACCTTATGTAGTAAAAATTGTCTTGTTTTAAAAGCACATGACAAGTTAGCCCGCACCTTTTCATTGAGAATGGTTGGGTCTGTAAGAGGTGATTAAGTTAGAAGACCTCCCCTTCTCTGTTCTCAAACACAGTTCCCGGGGTTTTCTAAAGAGCCTCAACAGTTTGAGATTTGCGGGCCAGGAAGTAGCTTTGACTAATCAAAGTCTACGCTAGTGGGCCAGTCTAGGGAGTAGAAGAGAATGAACTTGGCGGGGAGAGTGGAGAAAGGGCCTTTTCCTCTTCACACCACATGGCAGTAAGTCTCCACTCTTGGGCTTACAGGCAGCCAAGTGTTCCATGTTTAACAATTTTGTGTGTGTGTGAGGGAGGGATCTGCCTTTTGTTCCACAGACTTGAATTTAGAAGTCTTCTGCCACTGTGGTGAGGTTACAGTGATTGGTAGAAAATAATTCCACATGAAGTACATTTGTTGGTTGCATTGAACACAACTCAATTCTATTTTGACAAAAGTTTGCTGAATTATTAGCCATTCACCGTGCTAGGTCTGAAAGGATCACAAAGGTGAAAAAGACATGGCCCTTTCATTAAGAGGTTAGATTCACAGACACCCTCTTCCCAGCTCTCAGTTGCTGCTTTGAACATACTTTTAAATACATGGGTATAAAGGGAGTAGAAAGTGGGATATACAACAAGGAATTTCTTCTGGGGCACTCAGAAGGCAAAGCCTCAAGGTGGTGTTAACTTTCTAACCCTGTAGCTTTTGTGGCTAAAAGGAAAAAAAATCTCAAGCCACTTGGGGACAATGCTATTAGAGACTCCCAAGTGTTTTTTTGTTTTGTTTTGTTTTTTATATTAAGATTGGAAATGGGAGGTATATGGCTACCCTTTGCCCCAGGTTCTTGGGAGGTAACCTTTAGGTCCTTGGAATTTTCCAAGTAGTAGGAGTTTCTTTGTTATTCATGTTGGGCCCTTGGGTCACACCTGATAGTTCATGCTAATGAGGTAACTTCTGGTGGGCCCCTAGAGAGTTTATGACAAGATGATTCAGGATGGGGGCTGGCATGCCAGAAAGACCAACCAGGTGGTTAGAGTAGTGGGGCTTTGGGTCTTGTGGTAGTGACATCAGTCTGACCTGGAGAAGGAGTTCAGCTGTTCTGCCAATGATTCAATCAATCATGCCTAAGTGACGAAACTCTAATAAAAACTCTGTGCACCGAAGATTGGGCATTATCACACATCAATGTGCTGGGAGGGTAGCGTGTCCTGACTCCATGGGATGAGGACAAAGGAACTTTCATGTTTGGGATTCTCTCAGACTTTGCCCTATGTGTCTCTCTTTAACTGTTCTGATTTGCATCTTTTTTGCTATAATAAAACTGTATCATAAGGATAACACTTTCCTGCGTTCTGTGACAGTCTAGAAATTATTACCCTGAGAGGATAGTGGGAACCCTGAAACTGTGGGAACCCTGAAACTGTGGCTCAGACACGAGTCACAAAATCAGGGACCTCAAGCCACCCTCATTTCTGACGCGAGGGCTATTTTGTTTGAGAACTATCTCTTTAACTTTGAGTTTGGTAAACTCATTGAAGAAAGGCATTTTCAGAATTTTATATAAAATTCAAATTTGGGAAGATTAGGGCCTTAAACGGTCTCTTTAAACCAGAGGGGACCAGGGGTTTGTTTCTGTCTGAGACCTTCTGCCGATTATTGGATTTGATCACGAGTGCTTACTTCCTCACCCTCTCCCTCAGCCACACTCTGATTCAGGATCAGTTCTCTTGTTTTCTCCTGACCTAAGTTGGCTACTAAGAGTCAAACTTCAGACCCTCCCAGTCACTTCTCGTGTACAACGAACCAACCTCACCTCTTCAGATTGTGAATTGCTTATTTCTCATTTTCTTTTGCTATCTTCTGTCTGTCCTGTGCAATGCTATAGGAATTCTATAGAGATTCTGGACGCATTTTGTGAAGGTAATGGCTCTCAGTAAGAATAGACAACAAACTTTCTTTTTCACAAGTAGAAAAAAAAATAGGTGGCTTTAGAAAGTAATTTTGTTCCTTCTATTGCTATCAAGTAGGATCTTATTAAAACTAATCCTTAAAGATACCCCTACTATGGAGACTTTAATGAAAGAGTACACTCCCTAATGTTTTTTGGGGGATTATGTCCTAAGGTCTCACTCAAATCCAACAATCTGGAACTTCTTAATGCTTTACCTGTGGCTTCCCAATGGTAATTAATGCTCTTTCTTATGATCCCTTAAGGGAGAAAAAAACTTGCAGAGAACCTCTTTGCTTAGTTGAAGACAATTACTGTAAATGCCACATTCCCTTCTGTGATAGGAGAGATACTGATAGAGCCTGCAAGAGATTCTCTGGTATTCTGTCCACCCCTTCTTCACATTATTTTCATCATTGGCTTCGTTTCCTATCTTATTCATGAAAACCAACCTCCGAGAGGCAGTGCAGTCAACCACAAGATCACTGACTCAGGTCAATGAAGACATGTCTCCTTTTCACATTTATTTCATTTTGTTTTAAGATCACAGAAGAGCAGAGCATTCATACGTGTAAAGTAACAGAAGAGAGAAACAGAATTTAAATACATTTTAAAAGAAAAGAAAAAAAGCTTTTAATTTTAATTTTTTTTTTAACACACATTGCGCTTTTTATTTTCCTTCACAGAGCTAGTATTCAGGGAAAAAAATCCATCCAATAAACTTTGAACAACAACAACAACAACAAAAAAAAAAACAAATAAAAAATGGCCATGTGTTTGTATCAAGGAAAAGTTTTGTTTATGTCTACAGGGCTGAAAAAAAGGAATATATATATATATATATTTATATGTATATAACACTGTTAATAAGGAGAATTCTAACCAAGAGCAGGATTTATACACCCTTCAGTAGAGCAGTGATAAGGAAGGGGTGAGGCAAGGTTGGGGGAAAGAAGGCGGAGGTTTTGTCCCGTGCTTCTCTCCCCCTGCATCTTTTTCCCTTTAACCTTCCCTCAAACCCAGTGAACACTTAGGGAGCAGGACTTGGCCATAATCACCAGAATGAACCATTTACATTCTCTGGTGAAGAGCAAAGACTTAGGGAAGTGGGTCCAGAAAAGGCCACAGATATCTTAGAATTACTGCCACATTCCACGAAGCTAGTAGCTCCATGTTTTTTCTTCATTTGCAAGAAGCAGATGTTTACTCTGTGCCTGGCTTTACATAGAGAAGGCTTGTGCAGAGGAAAATGTAACTGTAGGAATAGATCCAGGAGCACCCCTCAAAGAGACACCTCTGAAATAACCACGAAAATGGGGAGTTGTCCTATGGGCAGGTCATTCTCCCACTTAAAGAGAGATTGGTAAGTGCTCTAAGCACATCCCGCATCCTTATCTACGTCAAGTGATACTAATGCTGGGAAGTTATGGATAATCCCTGCTCTACAGTACACAGGAGACTCAGATTGTTTCTGTTCTCTTAGGCAATGAATGAAAAGATAATTTGAGCCTCCAGGATAGTGTGGGGCTACACTTTGATAGGTTAAAACAAGTGGGCCTGTGCTCAATCCCTTCAGAACATGGCACAAGAAAGTAATTCCTCATTAACTGCCTGAGAAGCATCATTTCTGTGTCCCCTCTTCTCAGAGAACTGAACTTCCACATTTGATCTTGGCCTTCACAACAACTCTTACTGTATTCGACTCTGTCACCTCCTGAAATGTGTTTCTTTTTGTCCTATTTTTAACTTGTCTTCTTTAAATGATATCGACCTGTACTTTTTTGAAAATGAGGCTTGTTTTCTCTCTGTTCATTTGCTTGACTTCACAGCCTCTAAGTCAAGTTTAGGGAAACTCATGCCATGAGAAATTCCTTACAAAACAAAATGTATTGTCTTGCCTTTTTCTCACAGAACAGCCTTTTGAACCTGCCTGGGACCACAAGCCTACTGCCATCAGCTCAAGCAGAGTTTTCAAGGACACACATTTACTGAAATGAGGCCCTTGGCCCAGGATGAGGAAAACAAAAACGAAAACAAAAAAAACCCCTGATGTTTCCTTTCATATGCACAGCATGCATAATACTCAATCTGGCTACTTTCCTTTCTATGAAAAATTATTAGAATACAGTGCAATAGTTGGATTTTTTATTATAAGGAAACAACTCCAGCTATTTCAATGCCTTCAGTATCATCTGAATGTGTCCCTTCTCTACATTGCTAAGAAGTTTTGATCAGAAGAGAATTTTAGAACCAGTCCAGGGACCCTGTATTCTAGACGTTTTGGCTTTTGAAATGGAGATGACGGAATGATGGTACCGAGAAACGAAGGTGGTACAGAGGCCAAACTGAAGGTGACAAACAGCTGCTTGGGATGACCAGCTGGCCACATGCTACATGAGTGTAAAATTCTTATTCAGAATCAGAGTTTAGAGCTGACAGAGGTCTTAGAGATGTGATCCAAATTCCTTACTTTCAGTATGAGAAAACCAGGTCTCAGGAAGGTTAAATGACTTGCTTAAGGTCACCTAGCTTGTTTGTGGCCAGACCCTAGCCAGAATCCAGTTCTCTTGACTTTCTGCTTCACCTTAAAGTTGCCATTTATCTTGGGTGGAGGAGTGTACTTTAATTAAGTGTAATGTCAATTTGACCTAAATTTCTTTCTGTAACAATCCATGCAGAAAGTTCATGTGATTCCCAAAGTCATCTCTTTGATGGCTCTTTGTGGCTGTTCAGATTGTAGAAAATACATATATGTCACTCTTTTAAACACATCAGACTCTTCAAAAAGACTCCAAGAGAAGGTGCCTGAGAGAGATAGTCCCAATTAAAGTAATTATGTCCTCATTTGCAATATTCAGGATAGATATGTAGAAATATAGGTCTATCAGATTAAGTAAAAGTAATCATTTCCTAAGGTAACTTGGCAAGATTTTTCTCAAGGATATAGCATATTTCTTATATCCTACAATTTCTTAGAATCAAGATGAAAAGGAAGCTTTCCCAATGTCTTTGTCTGATGGAAAATAAAAACTGAGTAATATTTTGCTCACCAAGCTGTAGGTGACTTTCTTGGATCCATTTAAATAAGCCATCCTAGATGGTGGGTAAGAAGTAACAAGACACTGGGAGTTGATGCAACAGATACATGAAACCTTAAAACTCCTTCCTCCCTGTCTTCTCATTTCCCTTGCTTTGGGGTCAGGTGAGACAACTGTGGCAACAGTTGGAAGAAACTCCACTTAGGTCCCTCAGGAACAAAGAGGTGGCCTCTTGTGACTTGAGCAGGATGTCACCTTTAATAGTTCCTGTGGTTCTGCTTTTGCTGAGGCAACCTTCTTGTTTGGGACATTAGTCATACTCCTTCCCATTCTGATCTGTGAAATGCTTTAGTTTTTATTTGATTTTTTTTTTCTTTAAGATTCATAGAATTAGCTGAACCTGGGCACTGCATGAAAAATGAAGTTTACATAGTTTATATTATGTACATAAACTAGTGATTTACATTGATTTACACATGATTGGTGCCTAATTTATTAATCAGCACACAGTATGTAAATGCACTGAAAGGAAATCAAGATTTTAAAATAAGTTTTCCATAATATCCATAAACATTTGCACTGGTGTAAATGTTAAACCTAAACCTAACGTTAACACCAGCTTCCTTGCCAAGAGGAAAGTGATGTACATTGCTGGGTGAAAACAAATTCTCTCTTGAATTTCAGTTGGCCGCATTTGACAACACAGCTACATGCAAATGAGAATAGTTTACTTCTCTTCCACTAGTATGCACATAAATGTAAACTCCATTTTGCATTTAGTGAGATGTTTACAGATATTATGCCAAACATGATGGAAAATTTACATCAGTGGGGCAAATGTAGTCTTTGGAAGAGAAATATTTTAAGTACGGAAGAAAGAAGAAGGCTTCCTGAACTGAATTTGAGTTTCTTAATTTAGGGTCCAATCTCATCATTTTTGTGGTATGTTTAACATTTGTCTTCAAAGTATTAATAGTTTTTATAGGTCAGATATAGCACTGCACTTATATTTCTATAAAAAACATGATAGTTACCGGTAACCAAGACTAAATTCAGGCTAAAAAGTTAATGAAGATGAAGAGAAAAATAAGGCCATGGCTAATCCCATGGAACTTGGTCCACAAAAAATTCCTCTTAAACAAGTAATTACGAAGTGGAAAAAATGGGGCTCCGTATCTTTCTAAATGAAGCATAGCTCTTTTTTTAACCAAATTCAGTATTTTTTCTTCCTTTTAACCATTATTCTAGATTTGTCTTATAATACATACAATATTGTAAATATAGCATCTGTAAAGATAAGATTAAAAAAAATACATACACATATATATTATTTTTCCACAAATAATTCAAGGCCTGCAAAAAGCAAAAGGAGAGATTCTGGGAGACAAGCCAATAGAAACAGTCAAACCACAACCAACCTGGGGATGGAAACTGTGACTCTGGAGTAGTTAAGAAGCTAACAACTTGGTAGGTAATAACTCAGAAATAATTTCATGCTGAGGAGTTTAGTTTTTGTGTGCAAAGGAGGTAAGTCCATTTTTGGAGGAGAAACAGATTTGTGTTTCTGTCTCCAAGAACATGAAAATCACGAGTACTTTTACAAGGTCTCTATGAATAGCCCCAGTTGACTGAATATGTAGTAAAAAAATGCCCATGGCAAGGGAGAAGTCTGTCTGACTTGGAAGAGAAGGCAAAGGTCAATAGGACCATTCTTCCCCAACAGAAAACACAATTTTTCCCTAAGCCTTAGTTCTTTCAGGGCAGAGGGATATTATGTCTCAAAACAAGTAAGATTGTTCCTCCAACAAGGCAACACCTTCTGATGAACAGTTAATTGCACAGAAGATATAATTCTGCAGTTGTAAAACCTAGGATAGTTCTCATTCTTCAGGAAGTGCCCTTGGTCAAGGTCATTTCTGCTTTTGTTAACTGAAGGTCGGTTCTAAGGATTTTGTTTTATGAGTGGTGGAGTTTCGTTTTGCATACAGAGGACATTAAATATATTAGCCATTCAGATTAATTGATGAATTTCACTCCTCTCAGGGTATTATTTCCAACCAGTTTGTTCTTTTCAGTGCAGGGTTTCAAGTTTTGATTACCAATGGACAAGATTCTTGAAGGGATTTATAGCAATATGATGAACTAAATTCCAAGAAGTCCCATGTTCAGACTCAATTTCTTGGTGTCAGTCCTCCGGCTGCTACCTTTTTCCTGACCTTTCTCCAAATTATGTTCTCCTCCATTCTTCACATTGCTTAGAGACATTCTCAAACCTAGGAGATTTCTGGGGCCAATGTTTGCTCTGAAACAGGAGCCAGGACAAATTTTTTTTTTTTTAATTCCCAGATCCTGCCAGAGATATATGCAAACACCACAATATTCAATATATGTTTAATTATGTTTAATATATGGTCCATTATATTAAAACTCAGGGAACAAATGGTGCTGACAAGGCAGACATTCCTTTCTGCGGAGAATCTCCTATAAAATCAAGACCTTGTCATTATGATAGGGTGGAGACAATACGAATGTAGGAGTATGATTAAAATATGTCACATGCCACAAGGATCTGTTCCTGAAACTGATACTAAACCAAATTAACTCCTCCTACTTTTCTTTTCTTATATATCTTTAAATTAGCATGCATTCCTCTAAAGCTTCCACCTAAGGATGTAACTGGCTCTTCAATATGTGGGGAATATTTATCATCAATGATGATAAACTTTTATTCCTGTACTAAGACCAAAATGTTAGAGAAACCCCGATTGTCAATAAACTGATGCTGGATAGGAATATGGCTCACCTTCCCTATATTTTAGTAGCTACTTTCTGGGATAAGAATTTCTGTACTATGCGAGGATCTGCCACAAATACTCTTATCCATCCCTAAGCCCAATTTGCCCTTCAGTTTCATGTCTAAACTGCAATCACAAAAGAAGGCTGGTAATAAGTTTTCTAAAACAAACAATAGAATCCCCTAGAACAGATTTAAAATGTTGCTTATCAAAGAGATCATTACCTTCAAAGACAAGGCTCATTGCAAAGAGACTGCAATTAATGAAATCTATCAGTAGAAATTTTAGGTCTGTCTTCTCTTCTTCCCTCCCTCCCTCCCTTCCTTCCTTCCTCCCTACCTTCCCTCTTTTCCACTTTTTCCCTCGCTTCTTCTCTTCCTTCCTTTTTCTATTTGCAGTTAGGAAATTTCCTGTTTTATATTCTGTGACACTATTTTTCAGGTTCCAAAACTAAAGGAGGTACCATATTTGGCTCTTCTGAAATACATTCAATTGTGACCTCAATAATAATCCTCTGTCTTTTCATAAACTGAGTTACTTCCAATGCCTCCTATAGTTCAAGTGAAAGCAATGGTTGGTTTCCTGACAAAGACATCTACAGACAGAGAGCCAGCTCTCTCTGCAAGACCTTTCCTAAGAAAATCCTGGTGTTGCGGTGATACCAAGCTTTGTGGTGTGCGTACAACTTCGACCTAAATTATTACAAGTTTCCCAGTTCTTTTGATTAAGGAACTAACTCACATTTCAGATGACTCTTGTTGATGTAAACTTAGACATCATATCCCCCACAGTATCTTTTTCAGGAACCAGAAGCCAAAAGTGAGCAGGGAAGGTGGAATATATTCCAGCGGCCTGGCCTAGGATAATGATGGACTACTGCGAACAATGGTGCTGCAAACATTACCAGTGGAGCAAAAAAGGAGATTGTGCAGGCCACCAAATAGAGTATTAGCTTACAACACCAGGACAAAAATCTGCAAAGGAGCACAAGGAATGGATTCCTTCTTGTTATGGTCAATGCTTTGTATAGAGCTCTGCCAACATCTCTACAAAACGAGTAGGGTCCTGCACATCTGGTCTACTTTTCCTGCTTTGCTCACTCTCACTATATTTTATCTGAAATAGGAAACAATCTCTGCTCAAGGGAATCCATGGGCCAAATGCAGTGTTACTTGAAGATCAGGGAAGGGGCACAACAGGGCTGCTTAGGATCTCCATGTGGCTCATCATCCTTTCATTGAGAGTTAACACTTGGAGACCTTCCTGGTTCTTGGGATTTACTCAACACATGCTACTCACTCCTGCAGCAGAGCAGGTCCAAGCCTGCAAAAAGCCAGGAAATACATGAATTCCTCAGACTCATGAAACAAGAGTGAAGTCAGAAACCTTCTCTCCTAGGTCACCTCATTGACGTCACTGATTCTTTCTACTGTTTGCTCACCCCATCAATAGTAGGCACTTTCATTTACAGTGATATTCTGAGTGACTCTCGACTGGGTTCTGATGATTGGACTAGGAGGAATATGAGGTTCTGCCCTTAGAAGGGGCACAGCTTGGTGTGGGTACACACTGATGTCATGCGACAGCCATGGGGGAGGTTGGGGGACTCTGCTCCATGCCTCCTTCCCCACCATGTCCCACAGCAACTTGTCACAGCCGCATCTCACAATTACAATGCGGGACAGTATCTACAGCACAATGAGTCTATGTACACATGGACCATTCCCTTGGCATGCTTTAGAGAGAGACACACACACGCTCACACACATGTACACCCACGTGAGAGCGAGAGACTTGAGCACGCACGCACAGTGGAGAAAATTAAAATGGCACTTCCTAGAGTTTGCGGCATGACTAGTGCTGGGGGGTGTGGTAAGGGGTGAGGAGAAGCAACAGCTATGGGGATGGGGGGTATAAAGGGAGTCTCTGGGATGGATGTGGGGGAGATAGAACACACTGGAGGGGGAGGAGATGGTCTTAAAAGTTGCAGAGATAGTGGAGGCAGGAAAGCCAGGTAAAGGCTCAACACAGGATTCCAGCGCGGATTCCACTGACAGTCGGAAATGGCTATGAGTCAGCTCAAATGAAGAACAAAATTAAAAGATGATGGAAATATAAACACCAAAGGCAAGACCTTATTTTTTCTTTCCCCACAGATGAAAAAGAATGAAGGAAGGATAAAGTGTGTGTGTGGGGGTTAATATCCATCTGACACTTCTTCACTTGTCTTATTTTTACAACATCCGGGTGTCCTTAGCATGATGTAGTCTTTATATAGTATATATTTGCTTCGATATACACATATCCTTGTAGAACTTTTCCCACCCTGATTTATAGTTAAGTTTTTATTGATGGACTTTAAAATGGTTTTAAGTGTATTTTCTTCTTGGTTTTCTTATTTCCCCCTTCATTTATAAACACACAAAGTTGTAAAATAAACAGTCTCCCCCCATCTCGCTCTCTCTGTCTCTCTCTCTCTGTATCCTGTGTGACGCATTTTTGTGTGTTTTTTAAATTATTTTTAAATTTTTATTCTATTAACATTTGCTGAGAAGGCAGAGCAGAGATGCTGCCAGCAGCCACAGTGGTACGGCCAGACTGATGGATCCATTTATTCCTCTCACCGACCCAGGCCCTGCAATGCAAAAGAGAAAGAAAAGAGAATAGTTACATCCAGCCTCACTCTCTGTTACAGCTGACAGCTGACAGTATCAGAGGTAAGAATGGGCCAGTTACCAGCACTTCAAAGTCAGTGCGCTTATGTACAGCCCAAGAAGCACTCCCAATCTTTCCTAAGTCCTTCTCCTTGAGTTGTAAGTATCTCAAGGGGTATCAGTGGTCGAACACTTCAGAATATAAAATGCTCTTGGAGAAGGCTATCACTGATGTGTCTGCTGGTGCAGCGGGGTCCTCTTCACCCAGCCTCCTCTCCCACGCTCTGCTCTGCATAGCACTGTGATACCAGCCCTCGTTAAGATGCCAAGCATTGGTGAGGGTCCTTCAGCAGCCAGACACGGGCTCCTCCAGCTGATTCATCACAGTGTCTCCATCAATAAAACATGGGACCAGTCTGAAACTCTCATTTCTCAGGGGAAGTCGTAATTATTTATTTGTTAATGGGAAGGGGAATTGCTTCCAAGGAACACTTATGACTGAATGGCCCCTGAGCTGCAAGGTAGAAAATAAGTCAACTCCTTGTAGAGTCTTAAGAGGCAGGAGGGGATCATCTGGTCCCAACTCTTCATGTGACAACTTTAAAGATCAAAAGCAAAGGCAGCAGGAACAACAACAACGAGGACAACCAAACCCAGGGAGGTTAGGAGGCAGGTCCAGACCAGAAGCAGGACTGAGGCTGGAACTTGCCCGGAACTCCCCCGGGAGTGGCAGCCTCTATGTTTCCCACTGCCACCTTAGTTTTCCCAACACGGACACAATCTGGGGCGTGTGGGTGTGGATCTAAGAGGGAGATTGGAATGGAGAAGGAAGTGGAGAAGGCATATGTGTGTTGACAGAAAGGAGAGAATTGGGGCAGAAAGTGCAGGCCCCAAGAGCTTGTCTCCTATGCTTTGCTTGCTCCATTTTCTCCTTCTGTATAGTTCTGTTCATATAGATCCATTACAAGAAGAAAATGTTAGTATTTTTCACAAAAAAGATTTTTAGATTTAAGACTGTATGCTTAGACAATGATGTTCGAAAGAGAAATCAGTGTGACTAATTACGGGTCACTTTGCAGTTTTGAGGGCACATATGCTGATCAATGTGTGTCAACGAATGTGCATGTGAGTGTGTGTGTGCGTGTGTGTGCGCGAGTGTGTGTTTAAACCTATGATGGTTTGCATGTGCAATGGAAGCGTCCTCTGGTAGGCGAATGTTTCCAAAAGTGTCTACGAACATATCAGATCAGAGGTCAAATAACAGGGAAAATGTTGAATTCAAGAATGTCCTCCTAATCTGTGTTTTATATAAATAATGGCAACAACACCCAAATAAAACCGACACTTACACAGCACTTACTAGAAGGTACTGTCACAGATGCTTTACGCATGTAAGCATATAACCATCCTATGAGACGGGTATTATAATGAACCCTATTTTACACTGAGATAGTAAGAGGCAATGCATACATCTACACAGCTAGTATGCAGAGGAGCTGGGGTTTTGGCCCAGGTGGCTGGCTCCAGTCTTTTCCTGTCACCACTATGCAGTGAAGTTCCACAGTGAAGGAGTGAAACGTTCAGCAAATGAATTTTCGGTACGTTTAAAACAATAGCCAGAATGAACAAAACACGACATGGAGGCAACCATTATCTTTGAAAACAATTTTCAATAGAATATGTTTTACTAGAATGTCTTCTTGAGAATATTAAAAATATTACTTACTCTAAAAATATGAATATATGCCAACTTTGAAATGGTAGAAAATGAGCTTTATTATCTGGAAAGCTACGGAGATACAGAGTAAACAATTTAAATATTCAATCAGTCAATTCTTTAAGTTTCTGAATGGCTATAGGATTTTATTAATAAAAGACACTTCCACTACCTTCGGGTTCATGCCTTTCATGAGGAATTTAGGTTCAAGAAGATCATGTATCCTGCATAAAGCACCTGATGGGAATTGTCGACTGAGCACTAGAATACAGGTGTTCAGAGTCTCAGCTCCATGCCTTTCAAAGCCCACCCTCCACACCCTTCACCACCATCCTTTTTGGCCTTTGTGACCTTTAAGTTCTCTCAGTGGCAACTCCCCAGGGCTTCTGGCCAGATGCTAATGCATTTCCCTATCATTTTAATTCCTCTATATGCTTTAAATGGCATTTACTTGGATTAGTGGGTCAGGACAGCTTCCAAAACAGAGAAAGACTACACACAAATTGAGGCCTCACAGGACCAAGCAAACATGATTTTTGTTTTGCCCTAGGGATAGTGTGAAACAGAACGTTTTTAGAAAGAGTCTAATTTTGCCTATGTCCTTAACCTCACTTTTAGTGCTGGGACAGGCTAGATTATCTTTCAGACATCTTGGAGTTGGGTGGTACCTGGGGAAGTCTAAAAAGCCTAGTCTTATCATTTTATTTGAAGGGCAGTAAGTATTTGAGAAAGCAAAAATTCCATCATTGAAAAATACAATATATACATATAGGAACCTAAATAAATATGTTCACATATAACATTCTTGCTAATGTATGTACACACATATATTCGCAGATAGAAAGAGAAGTATATATTATATGCATACTCATATATACAAATATGATATATGTACACACATATTATTGGCCTTTTAATAGATACAATTGAGAATTAACTGTTATTTTCACATGCTAGCCTATGATATGGGTAGGGAATCCCAGTATGACTATGCTAATAATCTTAATTTTATCCTTAGTAGAATTATTATTATATATTTGAAATGCATTTCGTGGATCTGTTAAGGATATCTTCACTTCTATCAATTATTATTTATTAAGTGCTCTCATATAGCTATTTGATGTGCTTATATGACTTGCTCTTTTCATAATTGGTTTTGAGAGTAAATAAATAGCTTGAAAAAAATGCAAGGGTAAATGAATGATAGTTGGCGCATCATCACAAGTGTGTATGCAATTATAGATATATATGACTGCATAGGAGACTACTTCAGTTAATGGCTATTTCAGGGAAGAATAATCAGCAAAATCATTAATTATGTTTTAGTTCATAGTTATGAAATTTCTGCTTATTTGTGGAAATGCAAATGATAAATCTTATTTCCCACACCAGATGGCCAGGCTCAGCAAGTGCTTTTATATACTGACAGATATAATGAAAGCAAGAGTCTGTAAACATAAATTAGCCTTAAGAATAGATGGGCAAATAGAACCACAATTCAAAAATTGCTACATGTTTTTCATACAACAGACAAAAATCATATCTTGGCATTTAGCCACATGCTATATGTGTTTATGTGTGTGTGTGCACACTTATATGTGTGGTATCTAGTAAACATTCAAAAAATGGTAGCATCATCATCATTGCTATTAACTATAGAAGCTTGGATTACAGGAAGACATGAAATACCCCTGAATCAAAGGCACCAGCTTGTGAATTGGGTCAAGGCTTTTTAAAGTTTGACCCGAAGGGGCAAAATTCAGCTGTAGCAAGATTGAGAATCTTGACTCAACATACCAGGTCAAGGTTCTCAACCTCAGCACAGGATGATAAGTGAGACTCTGTATCAAGGTGAATGCTGGATTGCACTTTGCCACAATAATGCTTTTACAAGGGAATCTGTGATTAAGGACAAGGTTGATAAAGCATCCTGAAATTGTGGGATATGAGAATTTTCGGCAAGTCTCTACAAGAATTTGATGCAAGATGCGCAGCACAGACAATTGATTGTCTTTCAGTAAAATCTCAAAAGAAAGTACAACGTGATTTTCCAACACCTGCTTTAGAGAGCATGTACTTGGAGACACTTTGTGATTCATTCCAGTCTAGCCAATGCATTTCTGTTGCTTCTCCTGAGTACTTAGGACTCATTCCTAGATTTAGGACTAGATTTATTCAAAATAATCATTCTTAAAACAAAACAAAACATTAATCACAGCTTCAGGGATCCTCAGGCATTCCTTTCAGCCACTAAGGAATCAAAGTCAATAATAATTTTTATTCCTGTACGTAGTTGAGCCATGCAAGAAAAGAAGAAAGACCAGGTAAGTTTAAGTTTTAATTCTTCTTAGAACTATTAAGGACGGGGCGCCTGGGTAGCTCAGTCGGTTAAGCGACTGCCTTCACCTGAGGTCATGATCCTGGAGTCCGGGGATCAAGTCCCGCAGCAGGCTCCCTGCTCAGGAGGGAGTCTGCTTCTCCCTCTGACCCTCCCCCCTTTCATGTGCTCTCTCTGTCCATCTCTCATTCTTGCTCTCTCAAATAAATAAATAAATAAATCTTAAAAAAAAAAACAAAACTATTAAGGACTGACCGAGTGACTGAAAATAAAACAAAAACTCGAATACAAAACAATTGTTAAGCAAAGGAGAAAAACAATCTTCTAAGATCTCTCTTAGATAATATCTAAATGTGCAGGCAAAGGCCCTTCCCTGTCCTGGAAAGCCACGTTTAAAGGGAAGCCTGGTAAGATTGACTTTGGCGCCACCTGCTCTCTATGTTCAGCCAGTACAGCTTCCTCTGCAGGACGGAATTGGGGATTAAAGCCTATATTCTCCAGGCTGGAGCATAGAAGAGGGGATAAATTGATGTTTAATTTGAGCCATGTCTTAGACTTCAATTTGGGTTCCTCCTACATAATTTTTTATGTATTATCTCCCCTCTGTATAAGGGGAGTCTTGAATAAGCTTAAAGTATTCTTACCATAAAGTCCATCACATCTTCTCCAACAAAACAGCATCCAATATTTGGCATACAAAATTTTGAAATTGTAGGCCAATACTAAGAATTCCTTTGGTTGACACTAGGAATTTATCTTGGTGGTCTTTGAAATAAAACCCTATGCCCTATTTCTCCAACACCTAAGATATCATATGTTCCACTAACACTAGAAACTTAAAATTCACATGTAATTGATAATCATGGCATTGGGGAGAAAAGAAGGGCCGAAAGGGACACGAGTTTACACCTTCTTACCCCAAATGATCTTGGTTCATGTATGTATTTCTGGTGGCTTCGTCTCTGCTGCCTTATGTGAAGACTTGCTAGAGCTGGCCATAAACAAGGTGCTGACCCTTTCCTGGGAGTAAGCAACGAAGTGTACAAAGTCTCTGTGGATGCTGGTCACTGGTAGGGTCTAAGTCCCACAAGAATAGATTTTCAAAATTGAGAATGACCTGGGTTGTCTCATTCTCTTTGAGGCCCAGAGAAGAAAACATCTTCATACGAGACAATTACCAATCCGGGTGAGTGGCCATGAGGACTTAAGGAGGCTGCTGTCTGGCCATGCAGGTTCCTCCGTAGCTTTTGTCTGGGGACAGATACTGTTAAGGATTTATGTTGGACTTGTAAAGAGGGCACCTCAGAATTGGTCATTGTTTGCATCGTAGGTTTCAGTTCATGAAGTTTTCACCTGATTGCATTGCCTTTGTAGGGAGAGGTGGGTGATTACTGTGTCACGTGGCTGATGGAGGCATGTGGTGCTGTCCCTGGGAGACCCCAGCAGCTGGGTGTACCGCAGAAGGGGGAGGTTATAGGAAGACCTGTGAGAACACCGAGGCAGGGAGAATATTAACTGTTCAATGCTTCATTTTAGGAAATGCTACTCTATTTCCTTTAGCAATGTATCTACTTTAATAGCCAACAAGGGACAGTAAGTAGGCTCTCTGTCTCTTATGAGAGCCCAGTCACTGGGCAGGGAACATTGCCAAAAGTGCAGATCTGCAAGGGTTAACCATGGCCACCTAGGATATGGAAAGTGGGAGGGGGGATAACTTGTTCAGTTCTAGAGATTTAAAAAAGAATAGCTGTCAAAAGTGATATAGGGGTCATGGGTTGGATCAGGGCTTTTTGTGACTGAGAAAGTTCACAATCTGGGAAACATAGTGGTAAATATGTTATGGAAATTATTATCACAAATTATTGAGATGAAATAAACTCAAGAGTATAAGACTCCAATATATGGCTAAGAAATCTTAATTTTAACATACAGTAGGTAATCAGAAATAAGAACCATACCTTTTTGCTTGAAGTGCACGGTGGTGCCAATTTCTAAAAAAAGAAACATTTAGCAAAACAAAAAAACAGATAAATTTTTTTTTTATCAATTGAGAATAAGCACAAAGGTAATCTGGTACTCTCCACTGAAAGGGGAATGGGACAAAAGGTGGAAAGAACATTCTAATAGGAACACGTACTGGTAGAGATCGAAAGAAAGGCACATGGAAAGAGATTGTTTGTTGGAACAAATGTTGTTCAGTTGGAGGTGGCAAAAATAATTTCCAACTACAAACACTTGATGCTACATGTTATGTGTATAGACAAGTACAAGAACTCTGAGAATGGCATGTAGAAGTACTCTTGACTGCAATTTAATGGGATGATAGAAGGTGTCTGGCCTCTAACCCCCTCCTGCCATTTTGCCCCTGGTTTACTCCACTCAAGCCAGTTGACCTTGCTTTTCTCCTAACACACTAAATCCTTTCCAGCTTTACAAGTGGTGCACCTGTTGTTTTATGCGCTTGCAATGTTTCTTCCCCAGATCCCTGCATGGCCCACACAGTCATTTCATTCAGATTTCTACTGAAAGGACACCAACTCAGGAAGAACTTCTCCCATCACCTTATCAAAATGGTACGCTAGGTCACTTTCTATTCCTTTACCCTGTTTTATTAATATTCTTAGCATTTATCACTAGTTGGTATCATTTTATAAATTTACTTATTTGCTTGGTTAAAGTTTATCTCCTCCATTAGAATAAATGTTCTGTGAGGGCAGCAATGAAGTCTGTCTTGTCAACCATTGTATTTCTGCGCCTAGATTAGAGTCTGACATGCAGTATGTGTTCAATAAATACTTGTTAAGTGTATAAATCTCAGGGTTGGAAGAGCTCATAGTGGTCAAACACATGAATTCCCTTTTGAGTAACTTTATCAACTAAACAACAATACTGTTAGATTTTTAGAAGTAAATGTGGAAAATTTCCATAGGCTACCACTTTGATCTTTAGGACCAACTGAATGGTAAGTTAGACATAGGAGCCCAAACCATGGCTGTGGGATATGGATTGTCTTCTCTGTGATCAGGACATGACCTTGCACCCCCCAATAACACACTTTCACTAAGGAAGTAAAGTGACTGAACTTTGAAGCTAAAGAGAGCTCTTTGAATGGGACATCTGGTTTACCTCATTGTCTTGCTTGAAACTTGTTCATGCTTTCTTGCGTCTTCCAGGATATGGACCCAAATCCTTAGCATTGCATCCATGGCTCTCCTCCCTCATCTCTCCAGACTCATCATGTCTGCATCCCAGCCCACAAGCCTTCCTTCATTCTCCATGGGATCATGTTTTTTGTTGTTGTTGTTGTGGGGCCGATGGCCCAATGTTATCACTACTAGAAATCCCACTCATCCTTCAGAAGTCAGGGAAGTCTTCCTTAGTCTCCCTAGTAAAATTAAGTCCCTTTAATATAAGCTCTGCTCTCCTTCATGACACTCATCTCAGTTTTAATTTTAAATACCTTTGTCTGATGTTTGATTAATACTTGTCTTCGCTACTGGACTATGAGTTCCAGGGAAGCAGGGCTGTCTCTGCTCCTGTTCCCTCTTGTAGTATGGCCAATGCATGAAGGCACTCTGAATGCACAATGGGCCAGAGCAGATTTAGAATCACTGAAATATGAGAAAAATAAATGTAGGCCAAGCATCCTCTTAACAGAGCCTGAGACTGTTAAAACAACAGAGAGCCTGAGTAGCTAACTTATGATCTGATTTAGCACAAAGGGTTCAGACCTTCAGAATCAGGTATGCAAAATTTCTGAGGTTCGGTGCAGTCTATTTCCTTCACAAATTTTCCATTTGTCAATCCAAAGGAGGTCACAGGGAGAAGCCCTCAAACAGCATGCCGTTTTCTGGTATTCTTATGATGGCTATAAGAAGGGCACAGTTTTTCTAGTGTCTGAAGTTTTGAAAATGTTTGGCTACAATTCAGCATTAGCAAAACTAGTGTAAGCCAGGCTGCTCCTAACGGCAAGCTGTATCTACACATAAGGACAGCCTGCCTAAACCGGTTAGATGAGGGACGGGGGATCCTAGTGTGAATGTTCTTTTGTATGATGATTGCTGGTGGGCCTCTACATGCACTTCTGAAGATGCTCAAAGCCACTGGCACCTGTCCTTCTGTCTTTGAAGAGTTAGTCTGTTCCTTGCACAATCTTCTGTGTGGAAGCCTGTATAGAAGGATGTAGTGAGAATTCTGTTCCTCTTCTAGCAGAAGCCAGAAACCAATGTCACTCTTACTCCAGAAGTGAAGCCAGATTCCATCAAGATAAAAAAAAAAAAATCACTTTTGTTTATAAAACAACTCTACCTATTGACTATGTTGATCATCAGACTACTGATGTTTCAATTGTATATTAAACACACTGCCACTTATTTTCTTTCATAATACCTACTCTGACTACTTTTCTTTGAAATAAATATGTTGCCTTAAAAATTGTTGAAAAGGCACTGTAGAGAACGTACTTAGAATAGTATGATCAGTTACCCGGGGTCACACAGAGTAAAGCTGAGACTGAAATTTAGGTCTCTCTCTTCTCCAACTAGAACCTTTCCACTATCCTACAATGCCCCTCTGGTGTTTTTATGAAAGCAAGGCTATGTAACTATAGCTTATATAACTCTAGGGTTCTCGCTGGGATATTTCAATGATTCAGTATCAACTGGGGACAGTTTGGCTCTGCTCTTGTGCAAAGGGCAACTTCCCTTCTTTCTTTGGTCAAACCTTTCAATTTATCATTCTTTGGAATTTATAAGGGTGCTACAAGGTCACGGAATGATTGTTTTTCACCCAAAGAGGCCTAGATCCCTAACGGGACCATCTTTATGTCAAGAATACTTGGTTTCCCCTGCTCCATCCCTGATCCACAGGCCTCATGGGAATAATTCCAAGGAAGTGTTCAGGAACCTGGGCAGGCAGGAAGACCAATGGTTCTGCTTAAGCTAGAAAGTATCACTCAACCTCTCTTTGCCTAAGTTTCATTATCTGTAAAATAAATTTAATCAATGTGCTCTTTATAAGTTTGTGCTACCGGTTAGATAAACTAATTACCATACTGTACTCAGAATGCTGCTAGATACATAGTTAATGCTCAATGAATGAGAGTTAATGTTATCAGATTTGTGGTAAAATCCCCTTTGGAGAGGACTGTCAGTTTGGTGGAAAAGAGAAAAATATATCTTAACAAGTAAGCTATGGCAGTGTAGATCTAAAGAATAATAATAACAAAAAAATTTTACTGCAGCAATAAGGATGAATGAAACATCAAGAGATGTTAGCACACTGAAGTGACAGGGAGGCAGACTGACCAGGCAGCATTTTGGTCAGGAGAAAACCAGCAATATGCCTGGATTAACCAGTCAGTGACACAGGCCTGGATAAGAGTCTACATGTCTAAATATTTCTCTTAGGGAACAGAAACTCCCCTGCTAATTAATTAAAAAGAGTTCACTAAATGAAGGATTTTAAAACATTGTCCAAATATTATACTCTATGAAGAAAATAGCACAAAAAATCAGAAAAAATATGCATTTGCTTGAAATAACTTTAAAAGCAAACTAGGTTACGAGTTAAATTTTAGGAAGCCCTCCCTATTGCAATAAAGAAACCGGTTTGTGATGATGATGATGATTATTTTTTTAATTCAGGTTATTTAACATACAGTGCAGCACTGGGGTTTCAGGAGCAGAACCAGTGATTCATCACCCACATACAACACCCAGTGCTCATCCCAACAAGTGCGCTCCTTAATGTCCATCACCCCTCTAGCCTGTCCCCCACCCCCTTCTCCGCTAGCAACCCTCAGTTTGTTCTCTACAGTTAAGAGTCTCTTAAGGTTTGCCTCCCTTCTCTGTTTTTATCTTATTTTATTTTTCCTTCCCTTCCCCTATGATCATCAGTTTTGTTTCTTAAATTCCACATATGAGTGAAATCATGATATTTGTCTTTCTCTGACTGACTTACTACGCTTAGCTTAATACCCTCTAGTTCCATCCACGTTGTTGAAAATGGCAAGATTTCATTCTTTTTGATTGAAACAATAATTAATGGTCTCAAGACTTGGAATTCCATTTATCTTTAGGAAAGCAAAACAGAGTGCTTATTTTGTACTATTATTTCCTATTCATCCTCTTCTGTTGGAATAGAACATTCTGTTTTGAGAAGCAAAACTCTGAATGTTTTGAGCCTGGCATTTTGAAAGCTTGGTTGTGTGCTGCCATCTTGTGGTAATACAAAGATATGTTCCTATGTGCTCTCTAAAGAAATTGCCTTTGTCCACCAGGTGGCAATAGTGGGAAAAATAAAAACTTTTTTCAGTCAGAGCCAGCACGAAACGCTACATTTCCAGAAGGAGTCTTTCCTATTCTTACAGAAAAGAAAAAAAAAAATTGTTGTCCTGAAGCAACTGAGAATTATTCTTCCTTTTGTAGTGCTAAGGTGATTCCAAATTCTTGAGTAAAACTGACTTGCCAAGGATATTATTTCTGTAGGGATTTCCTGGACACACTCATTAGAATACAGTTGAAACCTATGATTTTTATACCTCTTAGGTATAAAGGTACAAAAACTATACGCTTTAGCAAATACATTTAACAAGTAAGCATGGCAGTGCAAGTTCAAAGAATAAAAAGATAAATCTACTGTAGCAATACAATGAACAAAACTTTGTGGGTGAGTTTAGTACAGAGAAAGTTCTAGAATTCTCTAGAAGCATTATTGCCAAATGCTTAGACTTTAGTTCCTGCTGATGGGGTACAAGGAGGCAATGGGGGAAAGAACTTAGTACTAGAAAAGGCAAGTGTCATGACACATTTATCAAACTGTCTTTGACTTTTAACTTTCAGATTCTTTATACCCATCCATGTTAGACAAACATGCAGCATCGGAAAGAGCTAATTCAGTCTCTCAGTTGGCATAGAGCATGTCTTCCTTGTTCACTAGTGTAGTCTCAGCTCACTATTTCTCTAGCATGAAGTAGGTGTCCAATAGATTTGCTGAATAAATGCCCATGCATAGATGAGTGGATGAAGGAATGAGCAAATGAAAGAGCAATTGAATCATTTCGTACCTCAAGATCTAGCCTAGCTAGGATTCTAGGTAGAGGAAGATTCTGTTCTTCTTTTGGAATCATCATGCCCTAGTGGAAAGGGAAAATTTTTGCTGGGAAATCAGGCATTTGGAGAGCCAAATGGGATGAGGAAGTCCTTTCATCGGTCCCCAAATTCAGTCAGATAGAAAATTTTCTGGGTGGTTGAGGTTTACTTAAGAATATCCTCTGGACTGGGGTCACCTGGGTGTCTCAGTTGGTTAAGTGTCTGACTCTTGATTTCAGCTCAGGTCATGATCTCAGGGTCGTGAGATTGAGGCCTAAGTTGGGTTCCGCACTGGGCGTAGGACCTGCTTAAGATTCTCTCCCTCTCCCTCTGCCCCTCATCCCCGTCTCTCCCTCTCTAAAAAAAGAAAAAAGAAAAAAAAGAAAAAAGAAAAAAAAGAAAAAAGAAATAAAAAAGAGAATATCCTCTTGACTAATGAAAATTGAAACCTTAGAAGATAGAAACCCTACCTTCTTTTATTGTTCAAAGACCAGAAGACCTTACCTCTCATCTTCCACGAGGTGGTGTGATTCATTCTCTCTGCCTCTCTCTCTGCCCAGAAATTGAAGTGAGTGATATGAAAGTGAGAGAGATGCGTCCCTGGAAACTCTACAGAGTTTACAGTTTGGAAAATCCCTTATTGCCCTAGGGAATGTTCAAGTCTATGTTTCTGAACAATTTTGGCATTTTGTCTTCTTTGAGTTCTATCTGGTAGAGCCAAGATGAGGGTACAACAAATCCATAAAGAGAAGAATTGATTTTCAGTGCTTTGACTCTTGACTCTTAACCACTTACCTCGAACTCCCTGCTTCTAAGCACTCATTCCCCGCCCCAGGTAAGATGTACAGAGCTTTGGGGTCTATATCATTTGTGTATGGTTTTTCTAGTTCCATGTTTACTTGAACATGAATGGCTCACTTTATAATCTGCCACTGACATCTGAACAAGGGAATATTCCCTCTTCCGTTGTGTAGGGCACAATTCTTTGTATAAGGCTAGTCATCTGATGCACTTTAGGTTTTGAAAATGACACGTTAGTTTGAGGACTTTAAAATAATTAATTGCACTTTTTTTTTTTTTTTTTTTTTTGCCTTTTGGGAGATCTAGTAAGACTGTATGTTCAGAAGAGAGGGAAGGTCCACATTCAATGGGGAATTTACCCTCCAGTTGCCTGGAACAAGGAAGAGAAGCATGGGGTTAAAATCCTTAAAAAATTTAATAAAGGAAATGAAGAAGATTCGACGTGCTGCCTCTTCCTCTTTCATTGATTATGAAGACCTGAAGCATAACATTTATAAGATTCTTCGATGGGAATTTATGTTTTATGTGCTCTGACTTTTATTTTCTTTTGGTCACAGTTTTGAAAAAAAAACCCTTATTTTTATAGTGGCTTAAAAGCAGGACATTAATTAATTCAATTTTCAAAGCCACTTTCAAGCTTAGAAAGTTATTAATTTCTTTCTTGCAGGTTTCTCCACTCAGAGACTTTAGGCAACTTTTACTTACAAGTATTATTATTATTTTTTTTTGACGTACAAAAAAGATATGGCTGTGATTTCTGTTTAAATTGTTAGAGTTTTGGGCGCCTAGGTGGCTCAATCGGTTAAACGACTGCCTTCGGCTCACGTCATGATCCTGGAGTCCTGGGATCGAGTCCTGCATCGGGTTCCCTGCTCAGCAGGGAGTCTGCTTCTCCCTCTGACCCTCTTTCCTCTCGTGCTCTCTATCTCTCATTCTCTCTCTCTCAAATAAATAAATAAAATCTTTAAAAAAATAAAAAAAATAGTTAGAGTTTTTTTTTTTTTATTTTCTCCTACTTACTGTATTCATGTTGTACAACCCTAATGCCTAATACCTCTGGAGTAATGTTCTCTGAGAATCACAGTAACCATCCTGGGCGTAGTTCAGGGGGAAAAAGCCAAAAGAGAGAAATAGGTCTAAACCTTAACCTTAAGGCTATTCCTGTTTGTTTTGTGTTGTGTTTTTTTTTCTATTATTGCTGTGTTTTTTGTTTGTTTGTTTTTAAAGTAACCTCTACACCCATCATGGGGCTTAAACTCACGTCCCTGAGATCAAGAGTCACATACTTTGCAGACAGAGCCAGTCAGGTACCCTGATTTCTATTTTCTTAGTTAATTTATAGGTGGACTAATATCCTAACTACTAAGAGAATATTTAAAACTGGCTGGGGGAGACTAAGAGGTCTTAGTATGTCATCAGTATTTGAGAAGGGATGTTGGCTTCCCTTAGCTAACTTTAGGTCATGAAAGGAATCTTACGCTTTACTTTCAAACACTTCTGAGGGTTTTTCCCCTTAAAAGTTGGCCTAAAATGGACTTCATGTGTTTGATGTTATTTAGGAGTGAGTTGGAGTCATGAAAGATTTAGCCAAATATTTGTCACTCTGGGCATATGGTGATAACTTCTAGTTGAAAGAAAGAATAAGCCCAAACAAGATTAATGCTGACATAATTTCTTACTGTATAATGTGAATAAAATATCTGAGACTCACAGGGACGCTTGGGTGGCTCAGTCAGTTAAGTGTCTGCCTTTGGTTCAGGTCCTGATCCCAGGAATGATCTGAGGGTCCTGGGATCAAGCCCCACATCGGGCTCCCTGCTCAGCTTCTCCCTCTGCCCCTCCCCTTGCTTGTGTGTGCTTTCTCTCTCTCAAATAAATAAAGTCTTCTAAGAAAATATTTGAGACTCACTGTTTATTCTCATGAATTTATGGACCAATCCCCTGGAAACCAAGTGTTCTACAGTAAAAAGCATCAGGAAAAAAATGTTTTAAATGCTCATTTCATTAAAAAGAGACAAACTTATAAAAGGGGAACTCTCACTGGAAATCCTGGAAGGGACACAAGGGAAACCTCTGGTAGGAAGAGTCAGGTTTGACTGGGATCTGGAAGAGCTGCAAGTGTGTCTGTCGCTGTGGAGAGAGCCCTAATCCGGGGCAGGAGGGCTACTCCGGGGCCTGCCTGGGCTGTGAGCTTGGGCAAGTCACAGACACATGCCCAGCCTCAGAAAGGGCAGAAAACAGAATGGCTTAGGTATTTTAACTTAACTCTTTTAAGCTCAGACCTTCAGATGAAACATTTGTTTATGTCATATTAATGATGTTATCTCTGAGGAGAGAGATTGTATCTGATCTTTATTTTCTTCTTTATAGTTTCACGTATTTTCAAGTTCTTCCATAATGAGAATGCATAACATTCATTATCAGAATAGAAAAGTATTTATAAAAACAAATCAATGCATTTTTAAAAACCCTAGGGAAAAGAAAATAATATTTGGCTTTGGGTTGACATCGTTACAAGGAGATTGAATTTTTTTTTTTCTCACTCTTTTAGTTGGCTGGTATCATAGAGCAAAACCAAACAGAAGCTAAGATAGTAAGGCTGAGTTTCTATAGGGAACATAGTCTTAACAACATGAAATGACAATGCAATAAAAAATGTATTATAGGGGTTTATGAGGTCCTTCCGACTGTAGGCTTGATATAATTGCACTTTATGAGTGTGTGTGATGTAACTTTAGCCTCTATGGGCTCTGCTCAATGGTGAGATGGGTTGTTACAGAAAGTGGGGATTCGCTGAGCACTCCCACCATAACGAGAGGGCTTCATTAAGTCTCTTACAGCAAGGCAACTTCCTCAAATCCTATGGGCTTCTTATTTAGCCTGAGAAATTTAATTTTTAATAATCAATGAATTAAAATGTTAGAGAATGCCCAAGGGTCTAAGTTTAATAAAGGGGTTTCCCTGGGCCATTCTACCTAAAAATACATATAAGATTAGACAAACTCCAGAAGTAAATTTATTTGAATCAGCTGTCAGTCAGTAAGGTATTAGGGCCAGGCGTGCAGTTTCTGTCTTACGGAAGAAACAAAGTGCTTCTGCCCTTGTATCTAGAACGTGCCCTTTGCACCTGTGGGTACTGTCCTGGCCTTTTGCCCTTGTGGAATTAAAGACAAGTCTTCTCATTTAATAAAGAACTACGTCCCAGCCCCAAATCTACTTAGCTGTTGGTGCAAAGCAGATTATATTTTCCATGTTTAAAAGCATACATTTTATGTATATTTTAAAGCCTTTTGTGCCTTCATTTATTTAACTTGCTAAAAAGGATTAAAAGCACAGGTGTGGGTAAGTCTCTAGAGATTTTCATCGTTTCTGGTTTTCTTCCTCTCTTTTTATTTCCCAGCCCTAAATTGTGAATTGCAGATCTGTTTTAGAATACATTTTAGTTTTAAATTCTAAGGTATTCAAGACTGTCTTTAATCCATGTAATGTGTGTTTTCATTTTGTATGTTTCAAAAAAAAAAAATTCAAGTACCATAAAACAAGGTAACTGGCCTGCAGAATTTGGATGCAGAGATAACAAATGAATTTGTGAGATTTCCTAGGGCTTCTAAGGCCCTTGAAAATTAGAAGATAATGGATTAAAAATGGTGGTATGCTCTGAGTTACCCTATGTCTATGGCACTAACCACCACAGTCCAGAACTTGGTAAAGGCGGTTCTGCTTTGGACCTTTCCCAAGTGACTTTATTACTCAGAATGCCAGGAAGCCTCAGTGATTCATACTCCTGCTGTGTCATTGACTCAAAATATAACATCACCACCAGGTTCTGGAGCAGCTCCTTGAAAATACTGATGGCTCCTTACAACTTGACCATTCCTACAACTAAAATTAAAATTTACCAGCCAACCTCCCTGTTGAGAGGCTGAACGTTTTCTCTAGATGTTCTGCCAGATAATAGGCACTCAGCATTTTTTCCAGACAACTTATCCAGCATAGTGCTACCTATCACATGGTATGCAGTATCACTACATGTCTGCACAATGAAGCCAACAGATGCTTTCTTGTCCTAAGAGGGTAACAGAGGTGGGAATGCAGATTCTCTTACCTTTAACCCCACTGGTTTATTGCATGTCTTTTCTTTTTAAAAAACAAGGCAGATGCAAAATAGGAGAAGTAAGAAACTATTTGGGAAAAGTTATATTTTTTCAAATTTTGAAAATTAATTAGGCTTAATATTGTTCAACTCTCTCTGAATTCTACACTTTGGTATGTGCTGGAATGTTTGCTCCTCTCTTTTCTCCTTTCCGCCTTCTAAACTTCCCTTTCACCTGGAAGCCTTCCCTGATCAGCCCAGGCTAGCAAACGTGTCTGTATCCTGTGCTCCCCAAATACTACACAGGTACCCTAAACTTAGCAAACTTTTTTATGACTGCTTAACACATCATCCACTGCCCCATCTTGTCTGTAAGCTCTATTAGTGCCGAGGCTGTGTCTACCTTGCTCTCCACAGGCATTCCCAAGACGACGTTCAGAGTCTGGCACATAGAAGGTACTAGGATAGTTATTTTTTTGAGTGAATGAATGGTGTGATTAACATATTGTGCATTGTCAGGTAAGCTGGGCCAGAAATTACCTGCACTGCCTATCAAGAAGGAAGTCTCTTTCTTGTGTTCCTAATGGTTAGAAATCTCAAGAAAAAGAAAACGTGGACTCTAAGAGAAACTCTACAAAGCAAAAGCAGGTGGAGAGTACATGTAAATACAGAACAAGAAGTCACACTATTAATTGAACCGATTTAGCACAGGAGGGTTGATTCTCTAAGGGAAAACCAACCGCCAACGAATGAGATTGCTCTTTTTCAGCATTGCAACAATGAGCAGCTTTCAGTGATGAACTTACCTGTGTTCTGGAACTCCAGGGAGGAAAATAGAACAAATCTCCCCGTTTACTTTCTAACTTACAATTCAACACACAAGATACCATTTGATTTTTTCCTTCCATCCCTCCTTCCTTCCTTTTTCTTTTTTCCTCTTTCTTTCTTTCTTCCTTCCTCCCTCCCTCCCTTCCTCTCTTTCTCTTTCTTTACACAGTTGTTTCTGTTCTCCAAACATTCCCTGCTTCCAAGTCATAAAAACTCTACATGTATAATCGAGAAAACATTTTAGAATGGCCAAGCAGCTTTCCAACATAGAACATGGCTGGGAATGCTTGGTGCTTTGTGGGCTAAGGAGGATGGGAGAGTGCAGAGAATGGACAGTCAGCCAAGACACAGCTATTTCGTTTTTTTTCCTAACCCACACGATGCTACAGTTGCCCGCAAACAATGTCTCTTAGGCAGTTTAAAAAGTCATACTGAAACTGCAAGGTTTGCAAGGTGAGTGGTTAATTTAGAACCATTGTTACAAGTATGGGACAGTTAAGGTAGAATGGACTGACAGTTATAATTTATAGTAAAGATACTCTGTTAGTAGTAATGTCTAGGGGTTAAAACATACATATGTGTTACAGAGATGTGGGAAGCGTTTTCTTCTACAGTCAGCATAGTAATAAGCAAAACAGTGTAGTAAACTATGGCGATGCTTGGCTCCCCAGGGTCCAATTAGGAAGCATGATAAATGACTTGTGAAGTCTCTCCCCCCACTGATTTGTGGTGGATATAAGCTGACAATTCTCAGTGGCTTCCTAGTGAGTGGTCTGCCTACTCCCATCATACATCTGGGTACATATGAACACCTTAAAATGGAATTCCAAACTCATTATGTCATGCTGTGTTCTTACTTGGCAGGTGTGTTTCTTCGCAGCAGTATACAAGGGGAGATGTAAGGTGGGACCACTTAAGCTGATTTTTTCCCCCCTGACGGAGGTGCTCGTTTAATTTAATACCTACAAATGACTTGTGATGATGAAAGACCACTGTGAGGATAGAGCGACTGTATAAGGGAAGTTGTTACTAAGGTTAATTTGTATCTTGCCTCTTCAGAAGTAGATGTGTCCTCCAGATAGATGGGATAATGGCTTTGCTTGCATGGCTCCTAACCAGTGTTTGGAAGTGAATGCTATTACTATCAAAACTTTTTCTTTGGTTTTATTTGAAGGATGTCAAAGAAAAAGTATACATGTAATGTGAGGTGAATATAGTATAAAATATAGAGAAAAAGAAAATCAAGAAGTACAGAGAGCAGGAATACAAATTTCAGGTAAAAAAGAAAGAGAGCCAAGGGGCAGACTAAAATTCAAGTTTATACTTTGGGGGGCTCTTCTAGGACATTAGTCAGGAGGTGACACTGTCAATGTTTGAATTCCTGGAAGAGTATGTATTCTTTCTTTTTGACTCTAAGTAGTGCCACTTTGTTCAAGGCCTCTTGCTCCATACAATGTCTCTGAACATAGAACAAAGCCCCCAAAGAAAGGACCTCCTTCCTGGCTACACCCAGCAAGGCTCCTCACAACACCATGCTTCCCTCCTGCTAAATGGCACACGGATACAAACACCAGGGCCAGCTCTGCTGGGGGTGCACTGGAGAGACCTGAGAGACCTGCATCAGCATTTTCTGTCCATTCCAGATCCTGGTCTTCTTACCCTTTGGGGCATCATGCCAACATTTTCTGCTGCAAATCTCACTGAGCTCTTCTTAGGCAGCTTTATTCCTTTTAATTAAAAAGACAAGACTGTCAATTACTTAAACTTAATCCCCAAATGTAATTGTTACTTTGAAAGATTTTTTCCCATAAAGCTCATAGAAGAGAAATATTTCCATCAAATTAAAATTTAGTGGGAGCTAGGATTTTCAAAAAAATATTCATCTTCAAATCCCTGCTGGCTCTCGAAATCTACATAGCACAGCAGAGCCTAAGTACAGGAAGATCACCAGAAAAGTCTGACTGGTGTAGGCAGAAACAGACTAGGAAAATAGGAAAAGGCATTAGAGAAGAGTCTCTGTACGAAAAATTCTCCTACCTTTAAATTGACGCTGTAGGATTTTTAGCCATTTAGCTTGAAGCTAAATGTAAATTCTGAGAGAGGTAACACTTCCAAGCAGCTGTTGGACATTTAAATAACAGTGTGAATACATTTCAGGTTTATTCTTCCTGGCAAATTTGAGCAAGGAGAGGACCAGAATTGTTTAGGGAACACAGCAGAAAGAAGAACACAGAGCTGAGAAGAGTAAGGCACAGAAACGGATTCAACAGGGAGAAGTGAGTCGGAATCACTGTGTTGGCAGGTGCAGTGTGGATTCTAGGTGAAGTATTGGCACAGCTATCTCACTTGGTTCCCAGTCTCTGAAGAAAATCAGGAGGAAGTCAGCCTGTTGCTCCCACTAAAGGAATCAGAGATGGTCATCAGGTACTAATGTCAGCTCTTAATGATCTTCATGTGTACTGGTCTGGGCCCATGATTTTGCTGTAAATTTGTGTTAACACTACTTTCCAAGTACTATCAGTAAAAAAGCAAGGCCCTCTTTTTCCCCACCAGCTAGTGGGAAAAGAGAAATGTATTTGAAAACTAAAACCTTCCCTGGGATGTACTTTACGCTTTTGACCAGAAAAAAGGGCGGGTTCTGTAAAGTGATGACGTTGGATCAGTCTGACAGGTGGTAACGTGCATGATAAGCACTCACTGAAAATATGAGTGTGTGTGTGCGCGCACACGCCACACAATAGAGAACAGTGCAATGTGAAGCTTCTCTAAGTGTAATATGAGGATATTGGTGAAAAATAATAAACAATGTTTTTTATTTGGCCTTGGGATACTTCCGTAGTTAAACCTGTTAGCAGTGGGCATTTCAGACATTCCTAGAATCCGTAATACATCAAACTATAATGAAGCCACACTGAACTTGTAGCTAGCTAATACGCAGGCAATCTGATACAAGTGTGTCTTTAAATATCAGTACTTTTAAAAATTATAAGAAGTATGTGTATCTGAGCATGATTATTTTATATTCAATATGCTTTCTTTCTAGGAACTTGAAGCTCTCTTTTGTATATTGTTTAAAAAACACTCTGAGCTTGTAGGCATGAAAAATATAATTTCTTTCCCATTTCACAGTTGGAAAAACTGAATTAAAGAGAACAATGCTAGTAATTATCCATGATTAACAGAGGTGTGTATGTAAATCAGCCTGGGTAAGTGTGTGAAATTAGATGTGCTGATGCCAGATAGCTCTGCTCATGTTTTTTAAAGATGAATGCTTTCATATAAATCTCTGTGTGAGTCGGGCATACGTCTCTGTGTTGAGTATGTCTGGAAATAGACTTTGTGAGAGTGTATGGATATTAAGGTAAAAGTATTGTGTATTACAAGCATTATAATACACAAAATAAATTAGATGAGTGTTTAAAATTCATTAGACAGATACATATCTAATGAACGCAAATGCATACATAATCATTATTTATAATGCACTATAGATTTATGGATGTGCCTGGATGCCGCGAGGTGTAGATTGGAATTTGGGTGTACTTTGATCATTAAAAAGTGTGGGAGAAGGTGCATGTTAGTTTCTTAAGATTGTGGGGATTAATTGAGTTAATACATACAAAAACCCTCAGAACTCTATTGGTACATGAGACGCCCACTGTCTATGTTAGCTATTGTTATTATTATCGTTATTATTATAGGAGATGGCACTGCTGTTATAATAAGGAGCTGAAAAGAGGTATTTTCTCACTGATACCTGGGATAACATCCTACAGAAAATAAATGAAGCTGTAGGGATTGTCTAGTTATCTTTACAGCATGCATTGATTTTTAGGATTTTTCTCCCAGTTTCCTTCCATCCCAGTGGAGTCTGGTCTGGGAGTGCCAGGTGGGGGCAGGTATATGGCCTCCTCCTACTGGAGATGGAATCTGGCTGTTCTGAAGCCAGGCCCACCCATAACAACACGAGGCTGCCTTTGGAAGGAAACGTGCCAGGTGGACCTCAGATTTCTGCACGCCTGATTTGTTTGTGGGTTGGGTTTTAATTTTTTTTAACTTTAATTTTGGGGGGTTTGTTTTGTTTTCTGAGAAAGCTTTAGACAGCTGTATTAGTCATGCAAACCCAGCCATGTGCAATGTGTTTTATCAATGGAAAAACAGGAACTGAATGGCAAGCAGCTGTGAACAAACCCAGTGCAAAGCCTGAGCCTGGAAGATAATCTCAGCATTTCCCAAACCCACTCGCCACTCGAGGTTAGTGAATAGAAAGGCTGTTCACTTGGGATAAATAATCAGATGGGAGGCAAGCAAGTGAGACACATTCCAGGGTTATTAATTTTTTTTTAAAGTTGCAGTGGTGGAAGAAAGATGGGCTGATTGAATCCAGAGAGCCCCACACTCAAGGGGATTCCTCACCTGAGGGTGATAAAAACAACACAGTGGTAATTTGTCTTTGTCCCGTCTCTCCTGTTACTTCATTTTAAATCTCCGCCATGGTTTTGTCACCTCATTTTGAACCTGCGGTTCTTCTAAATGTGAAGGCATCTCTAGCGGCTTTCCCTCATGAAAGGCTATGCACAAGTGAGATTATGGGGAGGAGACAAGAGCAGTAGCATCACTTCCCAGGATTCAGAGGCCTCAGTAAATGATTTGAGCCGAACAAAGTGAGAAAAGTTCCCTCAGTCACTTAGAGCTGACTCTTTCTTCATTTTACAATTCAGTGGATTTTCTGCAGCGAAGTCGTCAGAGGTAGTTATGCAAATATATGCAATTCAGGACTCATTTCAGAATAAATAAACCTAAATTAAAATTAATGGGGAAAAAACACCTATCAGAAACAGATCAAGGATGGAACCCTATTTTATTTATCTATGTATATCTTTTAAATTAAGAAGCAGGGAAGCACACTGATTTTTTTTTTTTTTTTTGGTCTTGTTTTTGGCCGAATAGGAAAGGACATTCGAAAATTTCTGATTGGCCACAGACAATACAAATTATCCTTTGGTGTAATTCCAGTATTATTATTATCACTGCAGAAAATCAAGCAATATGATGAAGGAAACCCAGGAGAAATACATTTGATTTATTGAGCCTTGTTTTTGTTTAATCACAGCTTGAAGGGGTTTAGGACTGTGTTCCTGCTGCGACTCTGATGTTTATCCTCCGTCAGCTTGACGAGCCATGTAGAGTGGGGCTGGGGGTGGGGAGACCCTCCAATGAAAGATATTAACAATGAAACAGCTGAAATTAAACATGCATTTCTGTTACTGGGAAGGGAAAGTTCTCTTTTTTATGGTGGGTGGATGGAAAAGGACCTTTGCATCAACCAAGTGCTAATAGACACCTTAAGCACTTCAGGGTTGAGACGTAGGATTCTACCTAGATGATGACAATATACAGTATTTAATTAAATGAAGGTGTTTTGTGCTATAAATATGACCAGAGTGAGGTAGGCATACTTTTCACAGATATTTTGGTACTCCAGTGGCACTATGAAAAGAATTAAGGATCCTATATGTTAATTTTTGTTCACGGAAAACTGCATTTCACACGGGTTGCCATCTTGATTGGACAGAAGAGAAAAAAAAGGATTTGATCTCTAAAAATTAAAGTCCTTGTAAGAAACAGGGAACTTAAGAGGGCATTATCTTTCTCTACCAGCCTCACACATCAGCTATCCCAAGTCTCCATGAACAGCTTTTCAATTTCTACCAGCAGAAGCCCAAAGTATTAGTAGTGAGATATACTATATTCTCTAGAACTATTGGATCTAGAGAAGCTATCTACAATCTATCTACAACGTCAAATCAAACTAGGGTCATTCTCCAATCAACAATTCAGTTTGTGGGAAAATATCGAGTTCAACAAAATCCAACATGCTCCATTCCTGGTCCAGATTGTTTTTCAATATCCAACAGCTGTCCTTTGTGAATCGTGACTGACTTCATTTTGTTCCATGTTATATATACATCATAAAGCATGATCAGATAAATATTTGAGTTTGTGGCTGTAGAACTGCTCTTACAAAGGCATAGTGACAACGTTCAAACCTCATCCTGGATGGAGCATAACCTCTTTGGTGAAAATGTTATCCATTGGGACAAAAGTGTATGTATGTGTTTGTCACATCAAGAAATTTGCAAGATGGCAACATGATAAAATGGTGTCAATCTCTGCAGCAACACTAGAAGATAAATGTCTTAAAATAACTGTGGCATGTCAGGAATTCAAAATGGGATATTTTCCATGAACACTAAGTTTCATGTCAAGCCTAAAAAACAGGCACATTTTAGTCTTATTTTTAGTAGCTGGGATAAGAAACATTTCATTAATGTTTTAGGGAACAATTTTATTCAACAGAGTTCTTCTAAAAATAGTTTGGACCCTTCTTAAAGTTTAAGAATAACTTTTTTATTAAGCTGTCTAGTTGATCCTTGAAACCTTGCAATCCTCATTGCAAATATAATTAAAATAAGTTTGCATATATGTGAATACATACATATGTAAAACATAACATTATTGACACTCTGAATATCCTCACCCAATTCTGACCTAATTTTTAGTTTGGAGGAGTGTTAATGATACATGATCTGTCTTCAAACTTATAAAACAGCAGCTTTCTACCTTTAATTCTGAGCACACTTCTTTTATAGTGTATACAATAATCTTGTTTAATTAGATTTATTTTTTCCACACTAGGCCCCGCATGGCCTACTCTCCATTTTTTCTCAGGTCTTTGAGTGTTATTTGCAAATCACTTTTCTGGAATTTAATTTCAATGGTAGATTGGTTTCATTTCAGATTTTTTGTATTGTTTTAATTTTATTTTCCAATTTGTCTTTAAATAGCCTTAAGCTAGAAGGCTGGGGCTGCAACTTGCATCTAAATGTGATGTAGGAGGCGAAATTTAATTTGAGTGTGTGGAAAGATTTATGAAAAGGAATACAGAATGATTACCTTATTTTTTCATTTGTGTTTTCTAAAAGAGTTATGTTTAAAAGGAAAAGCCCTCAAATTGGCCAAGATTTTAAGAAAAATGAATGTCCTTGTAATCTGGTTGAGTTCAAACTCTGACAGCACTAGATAAATTCACTTTTACAATACCAAGGACTTCAGATTCAGATTGTGTAAGCCTCCAAACATGAGGGTGGTTAGAGGATTCGTGTTTTTATGAGCTGCAGAACATAACGGGCTGTGTTCCAAACGTGTGAATCCACGGTTACCTGTCATACATATTAATTGAAGAGAAAATTGCTTTCTGAGCTTGGCATCATCTTGCCAACAACTGACCAACTTGAGTCAGATGACAGATCTGTTACAGGCCTCTCAACTGTTGTGGGGACAACTGATTGACTTTCTTCTGAAGGTTTAAAGAAAAAAAAAGGATTTCTATTGTATGTGAATTTTGTGACTATGTATTCCCCGTTGTATGTTTTGCACATTATAGATGATGGAGAATGACCCAGCAACAGAACTACAGTCATAAAAATCATACTGACCTTGAATGGGAATAGGGATTGTGGGTGAAACACGCTCTAAAGGGGAAAAATAGTAAACATCATGGAGAGTTTATATAGATCTATATCTCTTTCTATATATGTGTATATCCAAATAGATATATATATCTTACTCATGTTTAGCTACTCAGATAATTATAAAACAGATGAATTTCCATGCTTATAGGAATATATCTCCCGTGAAGCATTTGTCTGTTCTTCTTACCAACACTAAAGTATCAGAGAACTATTAGTAAAATTTTAAATCTAAAGCCTTTAAAAAAATTTAGCTAGAGTAGGAAACAACATCTTATTGTGGCAACCCTACAAAGAGGATCCTATCCTACATTGAAAAAACTCACTACCAAAATTACAGATTTTTTTGGAGGGCCGGGTTGAGGGTATTTAAATTAGTAGTGATCACATTCAGTCATGCGACTTCCTCTTGGTTCTGGTCTCTTTAACTCATGACAGATGGACCCATGATAGCTAAAGACTCCTTTCCTCTCCCTGAGCCCTACAGCTCATATCAGCTTTAGCCAAGTATGTGGAAAATTTATTTTGGGAAATACTAATTCAACTTTTCCCTCAGGTTTTTACTTCCATATTACTAATACAAGTGCAAGAGTAAGCCCAGGAAATAAGTAAATTGGCATGCTTTAATTCTTTTTTGTCTTTTAATACCACCCTCTTGGGATAATACAATCTCACCTGAAATTTGATCAACCAATCAAATGTACTTGATGATACATCCTGTTGAGTAAGAAGAAGCATTCTTTTGGACACTTGAGTTTTAGCTTATGTGTCCCTTATGGTCCTAACCCCAAGCTACTGATCATAAATTGAATGTGCGGGCAGGGCTCAGGCTTTAAGGTATCCTCTATTTATCTTATCAAAACCCCAGGTTTAACTCTAAATCCTCCTCTGAGGCTCTTTCAGAGAGGCAGAATGGTCTATTAGGGATAGGATACATTACTTACTGCCTGGAAACCCTATAGTGCAATATAATTAACCCGCACTTTAGATTCCTCCTAGCTGTTTGGTTAAATAAGTACTAACGATAAATTGAAATAAACAAAAATCAAGTTCATATTCAAATTTAATCTGCCTGCCATCTCGTACCATAAATTTAGGAAGAGTAGATTTTGCCTGGAATTTGGGCACTCAGTACATCTGTGATGCCAAGAAAACCCAGTCTCCTTGCAGAGTGAACTTTTCTCTAGCTTGGCTGAAAGTTGTAGCTTAAATGCCAAAGTTTCCTAAGTGCATTAAGAGGGAACAGGTCAATAATAGCGCAGTGAACAATTGTGTCTTAGTTACACAACTGTCAAGTAGAAAAATGGTTTAAACCTCCGCTGGTTATTTGGTATTAAGTTTCCTCCTTTGACAATAAATAGCTAAACTACTTTCAGCATTTATGTAGCAGTTGGAGACTACTAACCCATATGATACTCTATCTACTGTATTTTATTTTTATTATTACTATTATTATTCAGACTGTTTAAATGACTCAGCTTAATATTTTCTCATCACACTGTTCACAGCTGGGTAAATGCACTCTGCCCTCATTTCCAAAAGACCATTTATATTGCTAAAATCTTTTCAGCCGCCCTCCTCTCATCACCTTTTCAACCGTTTCCCACCCTGTTCTCATCAGGGTTAGCCCTATCATGCCCCACCAGTTACTCTCATTTTCCTAATTCCACCTTACTGACTTATTCCTTAGATGCTTCCCCATCCCAGCTTTTATCCTTATTTCTCCACCATTACTCTGTGGCATTTTATAATTTATGCCAGGGTTTGTGGGCTCTTGTAAGAGTGTCAAGTGAAGTGATAGCGCTTAAAATGAAAAAGAAATTCTTCAACGTTTGAAATTCAAAAGTAGGGGGTACAGGAACTTCGCTGCCATGCACTTTGTCTTTTGGCTGCTAACATTTGGGGAAGTCAGCGGAGCTTAGCAGCTGATTGGAAGGTTTTAGGAACAGAGCCCTAAGATTGACCCCAGAAATATATGCTGTGGCTCTAGCAAGATCCTTTGATCATTGGTTCCTAATTTGCTAAATGGGTGAGTGTGTGTGTTATTGGTTGATTCTGCTGGGACACCATGAGATAAATGGGGCATTAACACCTAACAAGAAAAACCTCTGAATTAAAAGCACTCAAATGACAAAGGCTAGAGTTGATGATAAGGTGTATATATGGAGGTAATTTATTAACTCAGATATGATTTTCTTTTATTTTTCAATGGGTATGCCCATGTTCTTTAAACTTTCTGGAAGTCAGCATATTTCACACCTTTTCTTGAAACTAAATCGAGTCCCAATGCCCATCTATTTCTTATTGTAGCCACAGAGAGCCCTTGTAAAAAGTTTGCAGCCAGTCTTTCAAACTACATGTGGATAGTGTTCCAATAGCTGCTGACACTGTTTTATTCTGTGGCAACCAGAAGTAGCTGGTTAAGAGGCTTTGCCAAGTCTTAACTAGTATCGTCAAGTGGTATATATTTAAACCCTGAGCTGCCAAGGTAATAACTTAAAATGGTTTCTAAACAAGTGGGGGAGGCCCTCATTTTAAGGGCTCTCTCCAGTTGCTGGGTTGCTTAGGTAATACATGAAATTTAATCAAGTATAGGTTTACAAGTTAATGATCTTTTAAAATTAAAAAGAAAATTTGAAAACCTCCTACACACTGAGGTGGTATGGCTGAGTGTAGACTTCTTTGCATTTTTATTTTTTTGTACTTAATAGCTTCAAAATGCCTTACCAACCCACACATTTCTCTAAAGTAGAAGGTAATTGATTAGTAGGAGTTTCCTTTAACATGTGGGAATATTCGCCTCCTGAGGTCAAGCACTGATCACTAGGCCGGAATATTAGTTAGGAATCTCCACGTGCCAAAGATAAATCAACCATCTAACTAATCCAGTGGACCCATGTTGGTGGGGGTTAATGGAAATGGAAATGGGGGGGGGTGGCAGACACAGTGTCTCAGGTGGGAAGGGATATAGCAATATTTAGTCATGGACAGACCTCACTAAGTGAAAAAATGAGAAAGAAATTTTATGTCTCTTCACTTCCAAACTACAAACGATACATTTCCTAACATTTCTCCACATATACAAACCTAGGTAACATTGATCTATAGCCTGGATTCTGGAAACAGATTACCCAAATTTAAATCCCAGCAGCTTTATTTGGTTGCTCTAGTTACTTAACCTCTTTATCTAATGGAGAAGTAGGAGTCCCTACTAGGGTTGTCTTGACAATGAAATGAGATCATGTATGTTAAGTGTTCAGTGCATGTGCAGAGTACCTTGTAAGAATTCACTTGATCAGAAGTGACCACCTTAAAATCATCACCCTATTATTCTTCCTCCTATCCATTGTTTTAAAAGTAACTCAACATAAGCATGGAAACAAGATAGGTTTCCGTTGTGGGTGCATTATAGTCATCAGTGTGGGAACACAGAATCTGTGATGTTCCATATGCTGAGGATGGACCTTCTCTTGGCATCAACAGAAATCTTCCTCCATGTGGTGCATATCTCCACAGCTGACAAAGACTAAGGAGCTGAATCTTTGCCTGTACATGCTGTACCATTGGATTAATGCATTCAGAAAAATTGCACAGTGTAATGCTTTCCCCAGGATGGGGAAAAATATATAAACTTGGATATAATATAGCCTGAGGTAGTACAGATTCTTGACAAACAATGCTGGAATGTGTGGAGAAGGACACAAATGAGAAAGGAGTGCTTCCATTGGCCTAGGAAAAATTACTATCAATACATTGTATTCTTGCACTTTTATTCAATTACTTTGACCCCTTTGAAGATCAGTATTTGAATAGAGAGAGGAGAAGTATATGTATGTATGTGGTGGAAGACAAGATGAATCAGTGACCACAAACTGGCACTGTGTAAAAAGTCAGCACATGTCACTGAGGTGGACGCTGAAAATGTGCTGACACCCCAGTGAAGATGGATAATCGTGAACTCTTCAGGGGCTCTGGCTCTCCAGTTCTCCTTGCTTCCTCTTTCTGGCTTGCAGCAGCTCACCAGCTGCCTCATCTGCTCTGGACCAGCTGGGTCAGCACAGCACCCCGCTGCCTGCACAGTGCTCTCTGTCAGGGCTGCTGTAGCCACCCCTCCCAAGCATCTCTCCCCTGCTGACCCTGTTCTGTGGAAAAGTACCGCTACCTGCAGTGTCTTCCTTCTTCCCATTCAACCCATCTACTTTGAGTCCAAGTAATGGGCAATCTGTTCACATAGGCACTTCCTTTTTTCCCCCTTCTCTTCCCTTTCTCTTTCCCCACCTTCTCCCTCCCTCTTTCTCTTTTGCCTGTGTGAAATAGGGTTTCACAGAGCTGTATTCCCAAGGATTCAGCTATCATGGCTGTAACAAGGGACCTCCTAACCCTAAATGGTCACCATGGGGTGGGCGTGGTGGAAGCGGCCTTCCTGTTAGGTAAGAAGCACAGCTTCTCCCTTAAAGTGTGCATACTTGGGTCTTGGGTCTAAGGTCTAAAGAGGGCAGTAGTTCCCCTAATTTTCATCATGCTTCCTCTAATTTTCATCATCCCCTCATAAGGTGGGAAACCAGTTACAAACCCAATGCTGATGCACATGCTGCCAAATGCAGAGCTGGTGCCTCGGAAAGCTGTTCTGCAGAGGGCAGTGTGGGCCCACGGGGGAAATAGCACACCATTAATCATGGCGCTGTGCACTTCTCAAGGGTAAAATTGCAGGTGACCTCAGTGAAGTCACAATATGATGATGATACACTTGTCCAAGTCTGTGATTCTCAGCTTACAAACAGAAATTCTGTGAGATTCTTGGCACTTCTTACTTTTACTGGGTGGGTCCTTTAAATGGACTTTTATGAATAGGGCAATGGTATTTACAGGGCTTGAGATCACCCTTCCTCACCACCAGCACACTCGCGGGATCTCCATTATCTCTGACCTAGCCCACCCTTGCTTTCTCCTCCTCAAGTATTCCACCCTTCCCTCCTCCTTCACCTTCCTCTCTCAGTCTATAGGTGTTATTTTAGTTATTATTTGAAGTATATTAGCACACCTCGTCTGGGTGGGAAAAGTGGAAAAGATACTTTTCATATGATCTCACTGATATGCAGAATTTGAGAAACAAGACAGAGGATCATAGGGGAAGGGAGGGAAAAATGAAACAAGATGAAACCAGAGAGAGAGACAAACCATAAGAGACTCTTAATCTCAGGAAACAAACTGAGGGTTGCTGGAGTGGTTGGGGGTGGGAGGGATGGGGTGGCTGGGTGATGGACACTGGGGAAGGTAGGTGCTATGGTGAGTGTGTGAATTGTGTAAGACTGATGAATCACAGACCTGTACCCCTGAAACAAATAATACATTATATGTTAATAAAAAAATTTAAAAAAGGAAAAGATACTTTAATGCAAATTATAGTTGCTCACTTTTTCTAACCCAATTGTCCCACTTTCTCTATAAAACCTCTTATTGTCCCTATAGAACCTCTTATTAAGTGCATATTGTTCTACTTAAGCAGGTTACCTTAGATATGTCAGAATCTCAAATTTAGAGTTGAGGCTGTTGGCCCCCATTTATGGAATCCCTGATGTCAAGAATGAAACAAGTAACTACATTTCTTAATAAATACCTTCTCAAGTGTCTTGAGATATTGGTGTCTCTAGCTGAAGCAAAGAACACTGATGTTTGGTCTTTGGAGACAAGTAAACAGGGATATGAATTTTAAACTTCATATTAAAATTCATGTGAATTTTAAACTTCAAGCATTTGTATGACTGTATCCCATCAAACTGTTGTAGGTTGAAGTCAATGGGAGTTATGGGGGAGAAACTGAAGCCCAAATTTAGAATAGTTTGTGGTTGTTGTTTTTTTATAAGCAGAGTTGGATCTTGAACAGTTATAAAATGGCTTTAATACTTCATCTCAAGAGAACTCTCACTGAGATTGATTTTTCTCCTAAAAATATATATTTTTTTCTTGTAGTCTCATCTAAATTGGGTAAAGCAAGATGGAGACATCTCTCCTGGTCATAGTGTTTCTAGCTTTTCCAACTGAACATGTGCAGAAAAAAATTCCTAGTAGCTTGTTATTCCAAAATAATAAATAGTAAAGGTTTTGGACTTTCTCTTTTAGTCCAAATGAACTTTCTGGCCCAACATGTGCCTACTCTTTTGTTTGTTTGACTTATTCTGATAAACATTTTCCCATTCCAAACATTTTCCTATTCTAAATTCCATTTTCTTATTCTGAGTTTTATGATCAGTTGAACAGGACTGATCACTAGAAAACTACATAAAAGTAAGAGATGACTGATGAAACGCTAAACTTGTTTTCCTATTCTAAATGTACCATTTTCTCCTAATTTCACCCGTCATACTTCTGTTTCTCAGGGGGCATTTGTGTCTGTGCTCATAGCCTCAGGGCCAGCAAGGCAGGGGGTCAGATAGCTGACCTTAATGGCTGCTACAGAACCAGGCTCTGAAGTGGGCTCTCACTACTAACACCAGGAAGCTAAAACACCTGAGTCCTCCTCAGTCTGCCTTAGGATCTTCTCTGGTCTTTGGAAATGCTCCTCTCTCCTACCATTTTATCACTTCCAAAAATATGTCAGATAAGTAATGTTTCCTGCTGTCATATGGAAACCCTTCTGCAACCATTTTTCCTTTAGATTTTAGATCATGTTTTAATCATTCTCTCCACCATTGCTCTTGTGTTGTTAAAAATACACTTTCTTTTCCCAGCCTCTCCCTTCTCCCAGCATCTTATCCATCCTCATGGAATTTTTCTTCCTCAATCACTCTCACTAGGGCCATTTTTATATTGCCATTCATTTTCCAGGATCTTACATCACCTCTGTTCCTTGAGATTTCTATTCTTTGAATATTCTTACAGTTAAATCAACCAGGAAACAAAACAAAACAAAACAAAACAAAAAAACAAAAAAAAAGAAAAAACAACCTAGCAACAACAAAAAGTCACAACAAGGTAGTTATCATAAGTAAACCAGGAAATCGAGAGAGAAGTTATTTCATTTGTAAATCCTGCCTTATGCATAGGGATGGAGGGCCTGTGTTTCTGTTTCAGTGACTACATTCTTATTTTTGTATAAGTTTACCTTTAATAGGTAAGGTAAATGATAAGGTAAGGGGGTGATTTTCAGGTTTCCCACTGGAGAACTAGTTGACTTAGTTCTCCCACATCAGGCCCTGCTTTGGCATACTTACTGAAAAGGACTAGGCTGGCATTGGTGACCCCCAGATTGTTCGCAGCCACGCAGGTATAGTTGCCATAGTGCTCTTCAGTGACGTTGGTCACTGTCAGGGAGGATTGGCCCTCCGTGCTCTTAATCTCAAGGCCATTAGCACTGTTTATCCTAAGAGTTCAAAAACAGAAGAGTGAAAAAAAAAAAAAACAATGATTAAGACTTGGTGCAGTGATCCCTTTTTCATCATGATATTGGAGGACATGGAAAGAAATGTAGTAGTTAGAGCTTGTGGGTCCTGCTCAATTCCTTGTTTTAATCATGCAACCCCATATCATCAGAATCAATGTCCACTGATAGAGAAGACTCAGGAATGGATGAGTTTCACTGGGCTTTGGGGTAAGAGCTACAGGCCCCAAAGCACTCGGTAAAGAGATTTAGAAAATGAAGAGTTTAATAGCGTAAACCCACATCATGACAGTGGAGCTTGGTTCTGTCCTCAGGACCACATAGTGGAGCAAAGGGGGCCTGGCACATTTGGCACATACCTGGTGTCATCCCGGTACCACTCAAAGTCAGGCGCAGGCACTGCCGAGGCCTCACATTTGAGTGAAGCTTTCCGCCCTGTGGTGGCTTCATTGCTCTTAGATTCTGTGATAGTGGGAGGATCTGTAGGAAAGACAGGCACACCATTGACATGAGGGTCAGAGGGTGCTGCAGAATTTCCATGCAAGAAGGACTCAGAAAGGACCATCTGATCGGAGAGCTGCACGAAAGAAATAGTCTTCAAGCCTCATTTACATGAATTTTGTGATCAGCTGAATGGCACTGATCACTAGAAAATGAAATAAAAATAAGAGATGATTAATGAAACTGTAGACTTGCTTTACTTAAATGGGACAATTAACAGGGTTTTATGGCAATGGAATCTAGGATTTCTTTTTCCCTTCTCCAATAGACCATCAGTTATTTCAACCATAGATTATAATATTTACATAGTTTTTTCTTTTTATAAATTAAATGGTGATACCAAAGGACTTGGGATTTTAAATGTCTAATTTGAACATTTTTCTTTTTCATCATCATCATTATCATCTCTGTTGTTATAGTTTGAGATGGTAGTAAGAAGTCTGGTGAAAGTGATAGAGGATTAAAGTTCTCCCAACATAAGCTCAGCCTGATATTGTTGCGGGAATTCAGAAAAACAAACAAACAAACAAACTAGTGTTAGATATTTACCTTTTTTTCTAAGTGTTTCCTTGTTGCTATGACTCAAGTAAATTGTGCTTTTGTGTGTGAGTGTACAATTGAAGTGTACTCTGCCGCAGAGAAGCCTGCCTGGTGTGTCAGTTTTCTGCGCTCACTGGCAGTTGGACACTTGATATGTTCTGCTTAGAATTGGGCTTGCAAAACTGTAGCGGGTTTGAAATGAGCTCAGAAACACATCTAATGTTCTAATTTGCTATGATTCTTTCAAGCAATCCTACAGAGGGTGGAACAAGCGTTTACAGGCCCACATGACTAAGCTGGGATGGTAGACTCAAGCTCCTGGCTTGACGATGCGTATTTGTACAGGTTATGGACCTTCAAGGGGAAAAGGACTTTTCTGCCCAAAGGTCATTTGCCAGAAAATGGTAGGTTGGCTCTGTGCACAAGTCAAAAATAGACCCAAACAATCTGTTTAGATTTTGTAGAGGAGGAAGTTTATTTAGGGAAATTAGCAAAGTAAACTCTAGTACACAAAATTTATTTAAATCTCTGCTCTTCAGCACTTGGTTCGGCTCACTCATTTTTGCTTTTTGTCTTCATATTCAAAACTATTTTCCAAGTTTCCTGCCTATAGAAGACTCTGACCTTCTTAGTTTAAAAGGATGCACAAAACCATGAGGTTAGTCTGCAGTTTTCTCCCCCATTTCATTTTCACATCAGCATGGACATCTTGAAATCACTGGCAGAGAGAGGAGGAGTTAAAGCACATTTGGATAAGCATCACCAGCCCTTGTGTAGACAGATGTGCCAAAGCGGGTGGTGGAGGTGGGTGTTTTATTTTAGACTTATCTACTCATTTTTGTATAGACACAAAAAAGCAGCCAGGTGAGTGGAAAGAACCCTGGATTGGAAACTAGGAGTCCTGGAATTTAATTTCAGTTTGGTTGTGTGGACCTCCCATCACACAATTTATCTTACTGAGCCTTGGTTTTATTACCTATAAAGTGAGGGAACCACACTTTAATGACCTCTAGTAACCCTTCCAGCTTAAAAAAAAAAATTCTAGTCAAAACTGCCTATCTTTCACAAATGGGCAGATGGTATCATTATGACCCAAGTGTATGTTCATACCCATAACTCATTTAACCCTTAAATTACTAACTTTCAAAATTACAGCTTATTTATCTGTTCTATGAGTTAGGAGTCAGGATTAACAATCAGAAACAGGAAACCTAAGGTCAGATTTTGACTCTTCTCTTAACCAGAACTATGGCCTGCCCAAGTGTCTGCACCAGTTTGAGCTTTTTCTTTCTCTTCTTTTAAAAGAAGGAGTTGGGGCGCTTGGGTGGCTCAGTCATTAAGCGTCTGCCTTCGGCTCAGGTCATGATCCCAGGGTCCTGGGATCAAGCTCCACATCAGGCTCCCTGCTCCGCGGGAAGCCTGCTTCTCCCTCTCCCACTCCCCCTGCTTATGTTCCCTCTCTTGCTGTCTCTCTGTCAATTAAATACATACATAAAATCTTAAAAAAAAAAGGAGTTAACCTAAAATGATCACCAAGGTTCCACATAAAATTCTTTCATTTGGTGATTTGCTATGTGGATCATTAGAGCACATTAGTTCAAAGGATAATGGGATAATTGGTGGTAGTGGTGTTGGTGGGGGAGGTATATGTATAGAGATGGGGCACTGAACAGAGGTTAAGAGTTTGGATTTAAAGTTTGTTAGACATGAGCTCAAATACAGACTCTATACTTTACTGTCCTTCCTCATTACAGAAGATAGTGCTTTGTCTAGAGTCATATTGCCTCATCTTCCTCATTTATAAAAAGCTGGAACCAGAGGCAGGGAGGTCCACTTTGAGAGTACTGAAGGAACCCGCTAGCCTGCACTAGGTTTGTGATAAAGAAAATGGAAGGGAAGGGACAGAATTGAAATTGAGAGATATGAAGACTCAGAATTGACAAGAATAGATGTAAAGGACGAGGGAAAGGAGGAAGAGTGTCAGAGGTAACACTCAAGTTTCTGGGTTGGGCATCTAAGTGACGCCATCCTCTGCAAAAAGATACGTAAGAAGAGAAATAGATGACCATGAACAAATACTAGTTTCCCATCCTCACCTATTCACTGTAGTAGGTTCTGAAGCTGTCAGTGACTCCACAATTTGTAGCATGCTGGCCAGAGAGAGAATCTTGCTTGTGATTCTATTGGCTTCTTTAATTTCTCAGTTTGTAAAATGAGTTTTAACCAGTGTTTGTGAATTTCTGGAGCCACATGGTTATGGGTGACAAACCCTTAATGATGACTACCTTATTGCTGAACCAGCCCTAACCTGATCCAATTCCACACTTTCTATCACCTCCACCTCTCACACTCATGGCTGCGGCACCTCAACATAATAATACCATGGTACATGGCTTCCAGCCCCTCCACCATGGGACCAGGAATGCAGGTCCCAGCTGTACAGTTTTGTGGGAGAGTTCTTCCTTACTCTGGATGTTTCCTTCTATGCGGTGGGAGCTTATTTAGTATACGTCCTTGCTCTGAGACCCACAAGGAAGGAATAATTTTGACTGAAAAGTCTGGAAAGAATAAATGAGGTTTCTTTGGCTCATCTTTTTCCTTGCTTCCTTTTGGGACCAACCTTCTGGCAGGGAATGAGGGTTTGCCTCTGTTTCTTCACACTAAAGTCTTACTCAGGCTCTCTCCTTCCTGCTCTTAGGTGAGTAGGCCTGCCCCATTCCAGGGCTGCCATGTTTGGAGAGATAAGTCCCCCACACTAAGTACTACCTCTATCCATCTTAATCTCTAATAATGGGGGCAGTTGGGCCTCTCATATATCTCCTTTACCTATTTCTCCATTTGTTTAGAACCTGAATAACTATGTAGTAAGTTATTTATTAGCTCCTCAGAGATGCCAGTATGGGAAAGGTGACAGCAAATTAAGGTTGAATACTTTTAGGTGCATTAATTTTGGGATAGGATGACACTGGTCAGTTACAAAGACCAAACACTTGCTTCTCTCCTTGAAAATCTAGGAAGTTTCTCCTCCCAAGGTAAATTCACAGATAATGATAAATGTACAAAGAAGTCATTGTTCCTAATATTTCTCAGATGACACGATGGTGCAAGTCTGTTCACTCATGGCTTATTGGAATGAACATTTCAAAATTCATTTGTAACGAATTCTGTATAGGTGAGGCTAAGAAAAATTATTACAAATCACATTGCAGCATGCTTAGTAGAGTTAAAATAATAGATGTCCATGCTCAAAATATTGTTATAATAAAAATGTGGCTTAATAATAATGCTGCACAGAGTTCATTGTTATTCTTTATGTGACTTTGGAATAGCCTAAATTTTCAAAGGACTCTTCCAGTCTTTATTACTTCAAAACTCTGGGTTCTGAAAATATTAATAAGGACTTTCTTCGTCTTATATCACCAATAACAAGAATTTTTCAAGTAGAATGAATAGGATAACAGTGACAGTGGTCTAGCAAACAAAGTATCATTCACTTAATCATCCTAATTTTTTTGAATAATAATATAAAAAGAACACAATTCTTAATAAAGCTCTCAATTTGTGGGCATTTACCATGTGTCAGCACTCTACTAGGCTTTGGGTATTCTTTTCACCCAAATAATAGCTATCAGAGATAAGACTTATTAACCCTAGCTTATGAATGAGAAGACAGATCTACAGAGGGTTAATAACTTGTCCAAATTCATATAGCCAACATTTGATGGAGTCTAGCTCTGAACCCATGTTTTGAAGCCCATGCTCTGAACTTCTCTGGGCTTCCATCTGAATGAGTTCCTTTAAAGAGAAATGAATTCCTAATAGGGAAAAATACCATTTAGGGGAACATGTTGGTAGCTTAAAAGGTAAATGTTCTATTTCTGCTATTAAAGGGTACCAAAATGGCACAGCATGCAGTGACCTAGGGGGTATAAACCTGCATTAGAAATCAGGAGTTGTGAGTTCAATTTCTGCCTGCGCCACTTAGATTATCATCTCCTATGGGTGACATGTTGACTTCCTGGGGCCCCCCCACCTATAAATGGAGATGATGACCCCTGTGATCTGTCTCACAGGTTTGATGTAAAGATCAAATGAAATCATGTATATAAGAGCACGTTTAACACCGGAGGTGATTACTTTTATTATTATTATTATTATTATTATTATTATTTTACATTTACTATTTGTATTACTATTATTCACGTGGTGGTTTGGAAGGAAAGAGGGCTGTGGAGTTAGAACTGGGTTAGAATCCCAACTCTACCTACCACTCACAAGGTCTTTGATTTTATGGCCAACAATGCTTATATTCTCTGAGCTCTGTTTTTGTCCTCTCTGTAGACGGATGATTTGATTATCTTTCAGGGTTAGTGTGCAATGGTAGACCAACGGAGGAGGGGCAGAGAATAGAGGCAATAAGAAAGGTACTATCTTTAGAGAATTTAAAAGATAATAGAACTAACTTAAAGTAATCTTTTTTTTTAAACACTATGTCCCAGAAATACTAAACTTAACATACTAAATAATGTCAGTGATACAGTAAATATCTCCTTGCTGGGGCAGTTCAGGCCCAATACACCTCCCTCCTTGGTTAGCCACTGTCAATGTGATGACTACAGTGAATCATACAAAACCTCTAGCAGAGTCTTGGTACTCTAGGAATTCAGGAAATTATGGTTCTTGTTCACATTGCAAAGTTATGGTAGAAGATTGCAATATTCTGGATTCATACTGAATATCTCCTCTGAAGGTCCCATAATAGAGTCATAAGCATTAGGACATGTCTTTACTGAAACCATGCCAAATATAAGAATAAACTAAAGGTTGGCATGGAGAATGCGTAGCTGTAGCTATGAATATCCAGAGAAAGTAGCCACTCTGGTTCCATTATGAGCAGTCATTTTCTTGAATTCTCATCATTAGGTGATTTTTGAATCAAAGCACTGAAGAGTTCAGTTAAAATGCATATATATTATCTGGAGACAGTAGATGTCTCCAGTCCCAGTTGTAGAATCTATGGTAAGTAACCTCTACCTCCTCTAATAAATGGCTATCAAATGTAAGCATGAGCCTTAGAAATGCCAGCGTCCATGTCCCCCCCCATCTGTGTTGAGTTAGTTCTGGACATCAACGTGGAGGCAGAGCTGAGTTCAAAGGGAGACAAATGGAGGAGAAAGAAGTTATAGCTTGGTAGTGTGAACCTAGTTGGAGACATCGTTGTGGGAAGGTGGAGGAATATTAGCTGGTTAATGGGATGGAGGGAAGCCTTGAGAGTTGGGGGCAGCTTTGGAGAAGTATTTCTACAGAAATAGGAAAAGAGTTCAGTTTAACGAGAATCCAGATAAACTTAACGGTCTGCATTTTTTGAATGTTGACTATGCACTAGATATTATCTTCAGGATACGGGGCACTAGGATGAGGTAAACCCAAGTAGCTACTTTTAATACACTGTGAGAACTGAAATTGAGGGAATCTGTAAGGAAAGGACAGTTGTCCCTAGGGATGGTATCTGGAAGAAATGAGCAGCTGTACTGTAAGTAAGACACAAGAAACCAGAAGTCCTGTCTATTGTACTAGTAATAAGCTTATTTAGATGAAGAGATTTCTGGTCAATAATTTAGCTTCTGTAAACTCCTCTCACTACTTAGAAAATAGATTTTGCTTGTCAAATGTCTATATGCAATGCTATAAACCAACTGTGGAGAAGGATTATCCAAGAGAAGTAAAAAGGAGAGACCGTAGAATCCAGTTTATGACGTAAACAGGAGAAACTGTTGTGTCTACATCTTTTATTTACTACTCTAGCTTCTCAGTGTCCTGCAACAAATATCTGTTGGCAACTGAGTAAATGAATCAATGAAATGCTTGTAGGAGCAAATTACCAGCATTGGGATTTTTTTTTCCAGTGGTACTCAGGGTCTGTTTCATTACAATAAGCTATTTAGTCATTATTTATCTTAGCCATCCTGATCCCCTGAACTAATTCCAAACCCTGTGTTTTGAAAAGGAAGAGGAATCAGTTTAAATAATGGGACACTTTCACAGTACAAAGGCTTAGATGAAGTGATGCAGGTAATACTGGATATTTCTCTGTAGGACCAAGTTTTGCAAGCCAGACCTGGTTCTGTAATTCAATCCTGGAGACTTCATCTACTTGATACAACTAAACGTAAATAGGACATATCGTATGAACAGTACAACAGGTACAATGGCTAGTTGTTTTAATGTAATATAAACACAGCTTATGCAGTGTTGGTGAAAAGGGTGATTACAAAAGAAATTGATATCAGAATATATTTCCTGATTTGTGACTGAGTTTGAAGAAATGTTAAGAGGGCAGACTTTACCTGTGAGTTTTTACCTACTCATTCAGTCAACATTCACTGAGCAATTTTTATAAGGTCAGGTATGTGCTAGGTGCTGCTGGTTAGGACATACATTCTGTATGTTTAACTAAGCTCATTATAAAACTTCATGTAATTTGTTATTAGATATCTTTTCAGAATCTTGAGGTTCTGTCTATATTCTTCCATGGTTCACTCATCACTAGGAAAAGCTCACATCTTCATAAAAGCCTTTTCTTAAAAATTATCAGTATTTTCTTCTGCTCTAAGTTACACTATGGGGACAGTCAAGAAGGAGCAATGTCAGACTAATTGCGCTAATAATAATAGGGCCCAGGCGGCTGGCTTTGATCTTGGGAACCATCTGCAATGCGGGCCACTTTGATGTTTCACACAATGGAAGCATAAATATTTTCTATGTACTCCATGATTGGACTTTCAGAAATCTAATTAAGATGAAGGTCAATTAAGAGAAAATGAAATCTTAACTCTAAAAGTCAGAGAAGAGGTGGAAGATGATGGCATGGCTGTGTGTACATAAAAGAACCTAACTAACCTAATTATAAACTTATATAAACACCCAGAGAAATTGCCTTTCATGTGAAAAAAAGGTCCTAAAGCATTTTATAACATTAAGATCATTAATGTGTCTTTGAAACACACCCAGCACTGAAAAAGAATAGTAATACTGGCATTTCAAAACTATTACAAAAAAAAAAAAAAAGTCGCAGACAGCTCCAGGACAAAAGCACTTCAGAGCTCATCAAATGTACCCCTCGCTTCTTGGAAATGATTGCCATAAGTGTCTATGGCAGAGTCCTATGTATTGGATTCTTCTATATATTGGGGTGAAGGGGGTTTCACTGTCTAGGAAAGCTGCAAGGCTAAAGCGGGGTAATGGGAAATAGTGCAGCCCGGCGTAGACCAGGTCACCTCAGACAAGTTTCCTCAGCTCTCTGTGCCTCAGTTTCCAGATTTTTAAAGTATAACTAATGATGTTTATCTCATGAGTTTACTGTGAGAATTAAATGTAATTCCATTAGTCCAGTACTGCCCATGGTGGCTACTAAGGATTGAAAAATGCCTTCTCTTCTTCTTCATCCTGAGAACATGGGCTTTAGAATCAAATGGGCCAGAGTCTGAATCCCTTTTCTTACACTTGCTTCTACATTGGAAAAGCAACTTTACTTCCTTGGGCTTCAGAGTCTCAAACCCTAAAATGGAGTCAGTTCTATCTACCATGACAAGGAATTTATATAGAATTTATATAGAATTGCTGGTACATAGGTAACTTCATGGAAGGCTTAAGATAATGAAAAGTAATTTACAATGGTCTAGAGTATATTTTCAAATATGGGTTAACGTGTTTGTGCATCTGTCTCTGTGTGCCTATGTACATGCATGTATGTGTGTTATATATGCATATGTATATATGGGTGTGTAGGGGATGTATTTGTATGTGTGTGTGCTCTAAATGCATAGGAAGGGAGAACTGTCAGGATGTCCCTTTGTCCCTGTCACTAGCCACAATTGTTTGATGTGGGAACTTGAATTTGAATGATGTGAAAGGTCACTCCTAACTGAACAGGGTAAATGAATTCTCTTTATTCCTTTGCTGGGTGACATACATCATATGGATCCACCCCTGCCCCCTGTCTTTTGAACTACATCTAAGGATCTTTTCATCTGCGAAGTTCAAAGTATGACCGTTACCTATGCATCTTAGTGAAATCTTTGTTTCTAATGCCCATACTTTGGGACAAATAGCCAAACTAATTTATCAAGTATCCCTGGTAGCCATCGGGGACACATGATAACCTGACCACAGTGACTTGAATTTGTTCTCAAGGCCAATCAGTTAAATAGCAGAGGAAGGGTTATTGCCTTCTGATAAACAATGCAATAAGAGAAATTCCAGTTGAAGCAGATATGAATTGTTTCTTTTTCCAAAGTGGTGTGAACTTATTCTCCACAAAGACCAAAATAGTGATTGCCAGAAATGCTAGGGCTGTCTGATCATGTTTTCTTAATTCTGTAGTCTGAGTAAAAGACAGACTGTATTGTTAAATGCATTATGGGTTATATTTAGAGTTGGTAGAGTTGATTTATCTAATTCAAAGGCCAAGTCCTGCCCTGAGATGTGTCCAATGTATAAATGTGCATCCCTGACCAGAGGAGCATCTGCTTGAAATGCAATGTTCTTTTGTTAATGGGATCTTTAGAGCTTGCTCGTGGTAGAGGTGGGCCCTGGGCACACAGCGCCTGCTGGCTTTTGCTATACTCACAGTTCACAGTGACCTTCACTTGTCTCACATCCGCTGAGGAGACTTCATTGGCAGCTTTGCACTCATATTTGCCTGACTGCTCCCTGGTGATGCCAAGGATCTCCAGATATTCTTCTTCTCCTTCAAACTCTCTCCCTGAAAAACAGAAATTTGCATGATTGTTTTTTAGGTTTAAAATATGCAGTAGAACACCTATGTTTTCTTTTCAGAAGCAGTAAATACACATGGTTTTTTTTAATAATTTGACAATGCATTTGTCTGAGGTCAGGTCCCACAGAAGCAGACCCCAAGACAAAAAGTCAGGTGAACGTGATTACGGAAGGAGCGTTCTCAGGAAAAACCAGTAGGTGAGTAGGAAAGTGGGACCTGGAAGAGAAAGAAGCCAAGAGAGGGTACAGGTCTCATCCCACAGAAGGTAACTTGGTTTAATCCATGAGGGAGCTCTGGGGAAAGCACATGTCCCACTCAAAGTTGTCCTGACTGAGGGTCAAGAAGCTAGAGTGTTTATGCATCTACACCCATTGGTCACTGGTTGAGGGCTCAGAACACAGTGGGAATTGGGCACAGAGTTGTAAGGGCTCAGACGGACTACTGTCGAAGCCCTGTTACCATCAATTACACCATGTGGCAAAACATGCTTCTGACCGAAGTTGTTATTAGGAAAAGCGGTTTCCTTTTGAGAAACTCATTCTTCTCCCTCAGATTATGTGGAATTCTGTTTACAAAGGTCATGTTTAAAACCCTGTCATGTAGTTATGGTTTCCTTGCTTAGTGTCAAGCTGTAAACTGCTTCATCATTGAGGCTTTCAGACCAGGAACCAGATAAATGAGGATGTGCTGCTGATGCTGTGCTTTGTGACAGACTGTGTCACATGGGGGTGGGTGGTAGGGAGCTCAATATCATTGGCTTAATCAGTTAGAGTTAGGGCTCTGGAGGTCCTTTTTGGAAAGTTCCGCAAAGTTGGATGTGTCCATTTAGTAATGAAATTTCAAGACAGGCAGGCTTGTTTAATTCCCCTCCTGTGGAGTATAATTGATTAAATGACTTTCTTCCGGAAGAAGGTGGGGGTAGTGAGAGAAGGACTAGGAAGTGGGAGGGGAGGAAAAGGAACTGAGGGAAAAGAAGATGAAGAGGGAAGGGGATTGAGCAGGGGAAGAGCTTGGTCAAAAAGGCCTATGGACTTTAACTCTAGCTAAATTGAACCCTCTAAATTGAACAAATTATAAAACCCCGTTGCTGTTGGGTTAGGATAAAGCAGTTGGGGAGGGTGCAAGAGGACACAATCCTGCCCCGCGAAGAAATCTTGCTCTTGGTCAACCCACACTAAGTGGTACCAATTAATAGCTTTGCTCAAATGCCACAAGCTGTTTTCCTTTTCTGGAAATTCCCCAATGGCCAAATCAACATAACAGACAGCTAGCACAGAGACAAATTCACTGTCTAAATATGTCAGCCAAGCCTGTTAACTAGGCTCCCAGTAGAACACAGGGCCTCTTTGATAACATCTTATAACACAACTGTCAGGACTATTCTAAGCTTCAAGTCTTCTGTCAATTGTCACTATCACTAGTGTTGAGGAGGAGACTACACAATCCCAACAACAAAAGGCAGTAGTTATATAGAATTATCTGGTTCTGGAGTCCTGCACATTTTCTAGCTCATGTTTCTACTAAAAATGTTTTAGAATTAGTGTGTTAAGTAAATAGCTGCATATTATCTATAAAAGATTAATTTTTTTCCCTGTGTTTTCACCTTTTTCCTTCTCCACATTCAGGGAAGCAGTCAGACCTGACTTCACATGCTGCAGGAGTAGAATGTGGTAGGAAAGAAAACAGAAATCTTAGGAAGGGTAATAGTCCGCTGTATTGGATGAGCTGGGAAGAATTTGGGCTTGGAGGAAAAAAAACAATCTTTCCTACATACTTGCAACTGTGGACTGAGAGTCATGTCAACTAATTGATGCTAAAATCTTGTAGCTAAATGCAAATACCCTGAAGACAAACGGCAATGTTGACAACTCCAGGCCAAAATAGGTGTAAACTCATTAAAAAATCTGGAGTGAATGGGCGCCTGGGTGGCTCAGATGGTTAAGCGTCTGCCTTCGGCTCAGGTCATGATCCCGGGGTCCTGGGGTTGAGCCCCGCATCAGGCTCCCTGCTCAGCGGGGAACCTGCTTCTCCCTCTGCACCCCCCCCATGTGCCCGCTCTCTCTCTCTCTCTCTCTCTCTCACACACAAAAATAAATAAATAAATTCTTTAAAAAAATCTGGAGAGCAGCGGTGGAATTGACAGTAAGACAGCATTACTGATTTTGAGAATAATGGTGTATTGTAATAAAAGAAGAGTTTGGGGCACCTGCATGGCTCAGGAGGCTCAGTTAAGTGTCTGACTCTTGGTTTCTGCTCAGGTCACCATCTCAGGGTCGTGAGATGGAGCCCAACATCAGGTTCCATGCTGAGCACACCTGTGCCCCTTCCCCAACCTCTCCCCCTGTTTGTGCACTCTCTATCTCTAAAATAAATAAATAAAATCTTTAAATCGGCCTCCCCCTGCTCTGCGGGGAGCCTGCTTCTTCCTCTCCCTCCGCCTGCCACTCCCCCTGCTTGTGCTCTCTCTCATTGTCAAATAAATAAATAAAAAATAAAAAAAAAAAAGAAGAAAAGAAAGAAAGAAGGGTTCCAAATGATTTCTGAATGGTGTAGGATTTCTTCCCTGCCAGCCCCCCCCAACTCCATCAACCTCATTCCTGGGTGGGTACTGAGCTGTCAGTGAAAGAACAAGTGCGGTCTTCTTAGAGATGGCCAACAACACTGTATTCTTTTCGATTCACTGGGGGAGAAAGGGTATGCTGAGTCCTCTGCTGTTGAAAAGCTGGACAGGGCATCTCTGGCTGTGTCCTGAGGAGGGATTTGCTGGGTGGAGTTGTTGGTTCAAAAAAAGGTGTGTCAAGGGCGCCTGGGTGGCTCAGTTGGTTAAGCGTCTGCCTTCAGCTCAGGTCATGATCCCAGGGTCCTGGAATCGAGTCCTGCATCGGGCTCCCTGCTCGGCAGAGAGTCTGCTTCTCCCTCTGCCCCTCCTCCCCCACTCGTGCTCTCTCTCCCTCAGGCTCTCTCTCTCTCAAATAAATAAATAAAATCTTAAAAAAAAAAAAAAGGTGTGGCCATACCAATAGAGCCCCCAGGTGGAAACAGCCACCATGACATACCTTTTATCTGATCAAGTGCAATTTTTTGTTCAAAGCATGGACACCTGCTTTTGTTCACCTTGAGTCAGAATTCTAAAATGCGCTCAGAGTCTCTTGCTCCTCTCCCTTTGCCCCAGTATATCTGTCCGCCTCAGGGCACTTTTCCCCTCCATTCTTTCAGTTCACTCTGACTAGCTGCTCTCAACCCAAGGGTCCTGTCCCCATTTCCCTCTACTCTCTCAACCTCAAGAAGGCTCTCAGGCCAGAGTGTGACACTTAACCTGTTGTGACATTCTCCGGTGGAATAAAGCCCCCTGGCTACAATGTGGGCCTTTCTCTTGTTCCTATCTATTATTTTCTGCCCTGGCATAAATGTTCACTTGAAATGCAAATTTCAATATTTTGGTATTTTAAACATCTCAACCTATTTCCACAAGCCTGCTCACGTCGCTGAGTGTTATATTTATTCTGGGATCTGATGTTTAGTTTAAATCTCCCTTTGCTTAATGTGCTTTTGCGTCTCCTGGCAATTTTCAGCTACCAGGCTAAATAACTTCTCGTCCTCCTCAGTGGATGCACCTTTCAAACTCCTGCACATAATTAGCATATCCCCTCGTAGTCACTGTTTACTCAAATGGTACATATTAGTTCTTTTAAAATTTCTTCATAAGTCAGAAAGAAGGGCCTGGAGCTAACAGCAAGAGGAAAGTGTTCTCTTCTGTGTTCCCTAACGTAGAGGCAAACCAGCCAGGAATCACGCCAATTAAAGTATGCCAGGTGCCACCATCTTAGCAGCTTCAGAATATTGTGCTTTGGTGAAACTTGTGGATTCACATCTGAAATGTTGATTGATTCAGATTTCCAAAGTCAACCAGGCATTTGGAAGCAAGCAGCCACTTGAAATTAAGTACGTTCCCGTGGCACTGGTCTCTCTCCTTCCTCTCTCTTGCCCCCATCCCCTCCTTCCCCTTCCCACATACACACGTGCATACAGACAAATAGCTATTTATATTTAACCATTCACTTGAACTTTTAGGAAACAGCATACAAATTCACTAAAACCCAAATATTTGCTTACTAAACAGAACAGGCCTATTCTTAAAAATTCCCCAGAGATGACAACAAGTGCCCTATTTGAGATTTAAAAAAAAAAAAAGGCTACTATCCTAATAATCATTATGATATCTTTCATTTTTTTTTATTTGAGGTACAGGAAATAGCATTTAGAAAACTTGTTAAAATTTGAGCGTTTTATGACTTTAAAAATGTAGAATTCCAAGGATTCATACATGTTAGGACAGGGAGAAATCATTTTTTCCCCTATTCTGAGAAGAGTCTTAGTATATCTCTGCAGATCATTCTCTCACAGAAGGGAAGGTGGGTTTGAAATGGGATTGACATTCTCTTTACTCTCCTAAATTTGAATATTTACTAGTGGATGTAAACAGATTAGCTTTAACACAAACACACATTAATGAAAAGCAAAGGAATGGAGCTTGTCTTGCAAGGTACGTGCGCTCGTATGCGTGTTGGGCCTGTGGTTGGAAAGAGTGAACAGGGTGTGCAAAAGCAAGCTATGAACTTCTACCTCTCAAAATAAAAGAAAAAAGAATTGCAAATCAATGATGCCATTTGAAGTTTTCTGTGCTAACTTCAAATACTGTAACAAGTTTCTGTTCTTACAGTACGTTTCATGTTTTCTTTTTTTTTCCTAAGGACATACTCACCTGTTCCTGTCTTTGCTTCATTCCCTACTTTTTTTTTTTTTTTTGGCACATCATGTTCCACACAAACATGCAAAAAAAAAAAAAAAAAAAGGAATGGAAGAGAGAAAAAAACCCAAGAAATCTAAAAAGAAATATGCCTGTGATGGGGTTCTGTTTGTATTTCCAGCCATGTCTCTCTCTAGATCTTTGAAGTTTTGTTTCTCAGCTTCACATCCCAGCTGAGAGATCCTTTAGCATTTGACAGTGTTTCTGTCCAAAGGTTGAAACCACTTCTCATCCCCACCTCTCACCACCCATCATGAGAGAGTTGAGGGGGGTGGTAAATGATCCATGACTGAAAGACAGGGGTGGGGGCAGACACAATCGTCATTAGTAGCAATCAGAAGAGAATTAAGGAGACACAGGGAGGAACACTGCATTGAAGACATACAATGGTGATACAATAGGGATGATTTTAAGGAAGAGTTCGAGGGATGGAAATGAAAGAAGAGAGAGTTCTCTAGAGAATGAGGCATTTGACTATTGAGATATTTGAGCTACATGGAAGGGAAGGGCTTGGTTACTCTGCTGTAGAAAAGTTCCCCATTTGAATAGGAAGACACAACAGGGTGTGGATTATGCGAATTGGTCCCATGCCTTCTGCAGCCCCAAACGGTGTAGTTAGTACCCAGAAACCAGAGGCAAGCACAATGACAGGAAAGATTCACAACTGGCTTTGGCTCTATGAATGAGCATGAGCCAAATGAAGAAGAACGGCCTGGCGTTATTTTTCTTGGCATCCAGAGAGATCCAATTCATTACGGTTTGCATTTTTTGCTTTCACATACAAAAAATCAGCTAGTTCACAGTTTGAGCTCAGCATGCAACCGGAAGCTGCCATCTACACACCCTTTTTATTCCTGGGGCATGATATTCTGTTATTGTACTCACACTTAACCATTACCTCCTGTCTAGTGTCAGTTTTTAGAAACTCTTCCACCCTTCTAAATGCTAGGCTTGAAATCAGGATTTCCTACGTTCTGTTTTTTTTTTTTTAAGACTTTATTTATTTGACAGAGAGAGAGACACAGCAAGGGAGGGAACACAAGCAGGGGGAGTGGGAGAGGGAGAAGCAGGGCTTCCCGCTGAGCAGGGACCCTGATGTGGGGCTCGATCCCAGGACACTGGGATCCTGACCTGAGCTGAAGGCAGACGCTTAACCAACTGAGCCACCCAGGCGCCCCTGTGTTCCGTTTTTTACAAGGGGAATTGTATCGATAATAGCGAATCTTCCATTGTAGGGACCGTATCTGGTTTTGCTCATCATTGGACCCCTCCCTTCCGCACCAGGGTGTGCAGCACGATGCTGGATGCTGGGGTGCTCCAGAAATATTGCCGAGTGACTGCTGATGGAGCTACCACTTAATAAACACGTACTAGGCACTGTGCTAGGTGACTCAGATATTATCTCATTTAATGCACAATACTGCGTTTGAGTGCTTACAGATGAGGAAACATGGGAATCCAGGTTTAGAGAAGACCCTAAAGGAACTTGCCCAGGTATATAAGGTTGTTAAGGAGAACTGAGGTTTGAACCAGTCTGTGGGCTTCTGGAGCCCAGGTTCCCAACGAAGCATGTCTGCTTTTATCACTACAGTGCCCTGAGATGCTATCGTTAGCTGGTCTCTTAGCTCTCAGAATCTGCTCTATTTCTGTCTACTGAGTAGAAGATGGGAGTTTGAGAATGGGAAATGGGGAATTTCCAAAACAATGTGGCTCAGTTATAGATAAAAGAAGTAAGAGACAGCCTTCAGTTTTTATAAGGTTTGTCCACTTAACTTCCTTATTGAAAGAACCAAATGAAGCAATATATAAGAAGAAAAAGCTGATAGTTTAGAAGTTTAGCACCACATACTTATTTATAGAAGCTCCACTGAAGACACTGGTGCACACAGATGCCAACAGGCAGCGAAGGAGGGACAGGAACAGTGTAGAATGGACTTCTTATATTAAGAAAGAGTTACTAGGAAGAGTGAGTTTTGAGGAAGTTGGAAAACACAAGTGCAGAAAAGCAGAGCTGGCAAATTGTGAAAGGGTGTGGCAATCTGGTTAACCTATTTGAAACAGAGTTTTCCATGTAGGAGAAATGAGCAGCATGATGTGAGGGGTGGTGTGAAGACTCTGAATTTACTGTGTTTAGTACCTCTGCATCTCAATGAAGGTACAAATGGAGCCTTCCAGCACCCACAAGGTACTGAGTAAAATGGCATTTTTTATAATGTTTTTTCCTTCCTTCCTTCCTTCCTTCCTTCCTTCCTTCCTTCCTTCCTTCCTTCCTTCCTTCCTTCTTTCCTTCCTTCTCTTCTCTCTTCTTCCCTCTCTCTTTTTCCCTCCCTCCCTTTTTTCCTTCCTTCTCTACCTCCCACTCCGTCTTTCATTTCTGGAGAAAACACAGTGTATAAGCATGGAATTCCTTGTTTAAAATCCTTTTTGGGCACCTGGGTGGCTCAGTTGGTTAAGCGTCCAACTTCTGATTTTGGCTCAGGGTCATGAGATCAAGCTCCACATAGGGCTCTGCTCTGAGCGTGGAGTCTGCTTGAGATTCTTTTTCTCCCTCTCCCTCTCCCCCTCCCCCTGCTCCAGCTCTCTAAATAAATAAATAAATAAATCTAAAAAACCACAAATTTTTATTTAAAAAAATAAAGTCCTTTTTATATCAATACCACTTACACTCAGTACCAGCTTCTTGGTGCTAAATCCTACATTCTATTATGCTAAGCTGCCCTGTGAACTGCTGTTGAAAGTGGAGATGGTTCTTCAAGGATGTCAAATAGTGATCATCAATCCTGACTAATTGGCAATGGCTGCCGGGAGGGTGATATTGAGAAGGAATCTGAGGCAGAGTCTGGGCTCAGTGGAAAAGAGTGGCAATGTCTGCGAGGGCAAAGAAGGGAATGTGTGCCACATACTGGGGACTTTCACTTGCCCTGGGTCCTCCTGTAGTCCATTTGAGTTTTCTTCAGTATGAACTGTACTCTAACGCAGCGCGTATGTTGAAAGCTAAGGACCTCCTGGGTTTGAATGCAATTGGCACCACTCGGGAAATTAGGAAGGAGTGCTTAATCTGGAGTGAAGATAATGAGTTCCATTCTTCACATGGTTGGTGTCAGGTTTTCTTGGAACATCCTGGAGAGTGTGTTCCTCAAGCACCCAGAAATACGGAGTTGTTAAGAGACTGGCGCTACATGTGGATTAAATGTGTAATAATAGATATCGGTGGGAATTCAAACCATTGTAGTAGAGACTGCAGAACATTTGTATGACATAGCATGATGTCCTAAAGCAGGAACTCACTGTCTTACTTCATTTTTGTTTTCCTAAAGGTGTGGGGAAGAAGAGGCAGGGAGGTAAAACCAGAAACAAAAACAAAAACAAAAAAACAAAAAACCAAACCAAAAACCTTGGAAAAGTCCTTTGGAATAAAATAAAAATAAAAATTCCAGCAGGTGTCTGTTTTCTGGATGATTTCATAAGAAGGGGGTGACGTAGAGATTAGAACTGGTGGTCAGAGGCAGCAACAACCATGAGCTCTCACCATTGCCATCCGATCTGTCGGGGTGTCACGTGACCTGTCATTAACGTCTGCCATGACAGAGGATGAAATATCCAGAGAGGTGAGGAACAGAGCTTGCTGTTTTCAAGAGTCACATAAATCAATTGGCATTTTGTAAGTGAATGTGTTAAACTCAGCAGGGCAATTGCACTGTGGAAGAATCGCTAGGTGTAGTTTTGTGACTGCCACAGAAGCCTTTGAAAGGTAATTAAAACAAAGCAGGCAATAACCCCATCTGGCCCTCTGCCCTTTCATTCTAGGCCTCCATGTTGCAATGACCTCATTTGGGCTCACCCCCAAATCTTTGCCTCACTTCTCCCGCTAGCCTCACCGCTGAGTGAGCTGTTCGATCCAATTTAGAGAACTGTTCTTGCTTAAAGTCAATAAATAAGTAATGAAGAGAAAAGAGGAGTAAGGAGTGGGGGTAGGTCAGAAAAGGAAATGGTTTAAGTATGAACTAAATTGATGTTCTTAGAATGTTCCCATTTAACATAAGGCGGGCAGCTCCCCGCTCCACGCGAATAATCCTGAGGAGTATGGCAATTTGCTTCTTGCTTTGGGCCCAAAACACAGGAACTAGGAATTACCCCTATCAACACTTGGCTTGGGTTGCAGTCCTGTGTGTACCAGCACCCCTCCATCCTGGCCCCGGATTTTTTTGGCCTTTCTGGGAAGCAGATGGATCGAAGCGGGAGTGTTGGGAGCGCTGGCGTCGAGGCGGAGGGGGGTCCAGGAGCGAGCTGCGCCTGCTCTGGAAAACGGTGGCTGTCGCCGGCCCGGCCCACACGCTCCTGGAAGTCTACGAGGCTAGTGGGCCAAAGCTTAATAGGAAAACAGCAACGATTTGTCTCCACTGCTATTTATGTTTCAAGCGCGTGACAGGCTGTCAGTGCAAGTGAGGGTCGCTAAATTTACTGCCTTTCAGATTACTGCCACAGTCTCTGACTTGACAAGTCACTTCATTTAAAAAGCACCGCATGAGGATGTTTCCTCCACTTCTTTTTAAATAAAAACAAAGGCAGAGAAAAAGGCCATCACAGAGGTTTAGAGGGATGAAATGAAGAAAGCCCACCAGACTGGCCCAGCCCGATGGGCAGGGAATTTCACAAATTCCCCTTAATTAAAGTGGCGAGGGAAGGAAAGGGATGACCCGGAATTTCTTGGTTTGACTGATTTGTGGACTGGATGACATTTTAAGTTGGGGAGAAATAGGTAGTAAAATTTGGTTTTTATATCTGTTGAATTTGAATCCTGAAAGGGTATTCAAGTGGAGATCCCTTCAAAACAACTGGATATAAATGAAGACTAAAACTAGCTTATTTTTTTACTCTTCATTTCTTTATTCATTCATTTTCTGAAATCTTTATAAACCAAGGAAGATAACTATAGACAAAAATAAGGAACTAACCATCTAGGGGGAAAAGGGGATACAGATGGGTGCCTCCACATGCTGAATAAGATTAATAATTCAAAACACAAATTTTTAGTATAAAAGGCCTAAATACTTAAAAACATATATGCAAGTGGGGTGTGGTCTGAATAGCAGAGCATGGCTTCTGAAGTACAATTATAAACAGTAATTATAAGAAATAGGAAGTAGAAGAAAGATATTATTCTTACTCTTACGGAACTTACATTCTCATCAGGGATAAATACAATTAAACAGTTCTGGAGGCCTTGACTTTACTTCACATGAGTGGAAAATGGATTAAAGGTTTTGGAAATTATATGTGAACCAGTTTCTGTTAAAAACTATTAATCATATTTTTGTCAATGGTTTTAAATGCTACTCCTATTTACAGTTTGGTTTATTTCTTGATTCTGTTGTCTTTTGACTCTTTTTGTCTATTCTTGGCCTAGTTGCCTACTATTTTATTCTTTAATTTTTAATCTATGTTGGGGGAGAGTGGGTAATAAAAATGAGTTTTTATACCTGTTAAGTTTATACCTGTTGAATTACCATAGCTTTTTTTTTTTTAAGTAAACTCTGTGTCCAACCTGGGACTCGAACTCACAACCCTGAGATCAAGAATTGCATGCTCTCCCAACTGAACCCTGACTACCCCCACCATAGCTTTTAATACATTTTAATTAAAGATATGGATAGTCATTTCTTAGAATTTTCATGATTGGTTCCATATATCTTTTTCAGATGAACTTTAGAATTATTTTCTAAATCAAACCAAAAATAAATATTCAGCTTTTTGATTGGTTTTGTATCAGATTTATAGGTTTATTTACAGAGATATAGGTTTATAATCTTGATTCTGTCTAAGAATAAGGTATCACATTTAAGTCTTTTTTAATTCATCCATCAATTTTTTTTCTTCTTAAGTCATGAGAATTTTGCATTAAGCTTATTCTATTTTATATTTTCTTATTTCTAGTGAATAAGGTTCTTTTTTGCTATTCTCTAACTGGTATTAGCCATATTAAAAAAAACATAGTTTTATATATCAATACTATAAACAACTCCCTAATGAATGATCTTTCTCTTTTATTGTTGCTAAATGGTGTCGAAACAACAGGCTATCCCTTGTTGAGGGAAAAAAAAAAAAGCTTCCTTATATTATTCACCAAAACAAATTCAGATGTGTCAAATAATTCAAAATTTAAAATTAAACTATATGAATACAAAAAGAATAGACAAGAATTTGATATTATTGAAGGAGGGAAAACCATCTAAGCAAGTCATGAAACATAGAGCCATAAAAAGAAAAAGAGATGAGTCTGACCACATAGAAAGTATTTTTCTGTAGTACAAAAAGTATTTTCTGTAGTTCAAAACCTTCATCAACAAAATAAATACATAAAGGAAAACATAAAAAATGTATTTAAATAAAAAGGACATAAAAGGGCCACATTTCTTCCAAAGTTGAACGTTTGAAGTCAGTAGGCTGGTTTGACTATCTGGGGAATCAGTGTGACAGTATCTCCTGAAGCTGAGCACATGCATATGATCCAGCAATTCCACTACCATGTTCAGCAGTGTTCCAAGCAGCATTGGAAACACCCACATTGTGTAAAAAGTAAATAAATTGTTGCATATTCATAAAATAAAATACCATACAACAAAGAAAATGAATAGATGGCAGCTGTAAGTGGCAATATGGGTAATCTCCCAAACATAATGTTATGTGAAATAAATAAAACAGAATAAATACAGCATAAATCTCCTCATATGAAAATGGCAGACAAGCAAAACTGATCTATGGTTTTCTGAAATGCTGTATAGTTGTAAAATGATAAAATGAAGTGAGGAAAGGATTATCCCAAAATATTTGAATTATTTATTAGTATTTATTAAATGCTTACTGTGTCATGCTTTTTATATAAATGTATTCACTTAATTAAGAAAACTTAATTCATGTAATGCTATTTAAGATATATTGATTACAGAATACTAGTTATAGTTTATCTTGTTTGTGTTAGAAAAGTTGTATTCACATTCATATATATGCTTTTTAACACATTTGCTTGTATACATACAATGTCTACATAATACTGGTGGTGGTCTTCTGGATTATGGAGTCCAGAGGGCCAGAAGTGTGTAGTCAGGGAATTTCCCTTCATTTTATGCCCTCCTATATTGCTTGAATTTTGACATAAAGCATATGTTACTTTTATATTAAAAGTTTTTTAAAAATGGAATTGGTTTTAATAATTCCAGTATAGGGGAAAGATATATTCACCCTTTCGGCTGTCTCCTCAGGGTAGGTTTCTCATAATGAAAAAGAAAATCTCTGAGATTTTTCTATTTCTGGCATAAAAACAGAAGAATTAATATGGAAGTAAGACACCAATACCAAATGACAGGAGGAATACCAGCAAGGAAGTCGATTTGTAGAAAAACAGAACAATTCCCTAATTAGCTGGACAATAAAGAGTTTTAGTGACCGTACGCACCCATTGTCGGTTCTCCCCTACCCTCTGTACTGTCTGACTGTTGCTAGCAAGAAACTGTGACCTGCAGGGCCAGCCCACTCTGCCCTGAAGCACTGAGATGCAAGCCTGGTCTTCCTTAGAAGTTTTTCCCTCACTACTGAGAGGGCTTTGGACAGCAGTGCTGACACTGAAGGCGGCTGGTACCTATATGCACACTCATACCTTTTCCCTACCAATTCTCTACTCTGCGTGCCAGTTTGCTTGAGTCTTCTGTCCTTGTCACTGGTGCTCCGATCTCATTCCAGTCCCCAGCTGGGGCTAATGTGGGGCCAAACCATGAACTTGGCCCATCATAATCTAGTTGTTGATGTCTCCTTTCTTCCAAGACTGGATGCTTCTTATTTTATTTCTGTCACTGACTAATAGCCTGCTAGCCTAGATGCGGTACCATTACCCATAAATCTCTGTGCCCCACTATGGTCATAGACCTTGGACCTGAATATTATAAGAATGATCCCAAGCTGTTTCCTTAATGATATGAATGTAAGTTTTCCAGGAAAGGAAAAGAGGTCTGAGATGTGGGTAGAAAGAACCCATCCTTTGTCCTAGTTTGCTTCTTCGTTTATAATTCTTCAGCAAGCAAAACTCAGCTATCTCTTTCTCACTGGGAACTTTAACGTTTGCTAGTGGTTTAGGTCCTGCAGCAGCTAACAGGCAAAAAATATACAATTATTTCCTTAAAAAATACCATTTATAGGGTCCACATGGAGACCTTTTTGGATGGAGAGAGCACGTTATAACAAATACCTGCCATACAAAAATATCAGGCTCAGTCCTTTTTTCCACATTATACAGCACAGACTTTCTATCTCAACCAAGCACTGAAATGTACTCAAGCATTTGTTCATAACTGACAACTTTCCAGTCTTGTGTTGAAGTCATTTCGTCAACACTCTGTTTAAAAGTTTGTCCCCCTCACTTCTCACACCTACCTTATAAGGATCTCACTGCAACCACCAGAATAACTATTCAGAGATTCAGTTGCTTTAATGGATTTCAACCTAGGATCTGTCAAATGCTTGTTTTAGACCCGTGATAACCACAAAGCGTATTGAAATCCCACTCCCAAAGTGGTAGTATTAAGATGTGGGGCCTTTGGGAAGTGACTAAGTCATGAGGGTGGAATTCTCATGAATGGGAGTAGTGCCCTTTAAGAAAGGACTCCAGAAAGCTCTCTTGCCCCTTCTTCTGTGTGAGGACAGGAAGAAGACACCCATCTATGAACCAAGAAGTGAGCTCTCACTAGATACTGAACCTGCCGGCGCTTTGATCTTGGACTTCTCAGCCTCCAGAACTATGAGAAATAAATGTCTGTTGTGTAAGCCACCCACTCTATGGTACTTCGTTATAGCAGCCCAAACTGACGGAGACAGCATATCTACTCAGCATGCTACCATCCATTTATTTAAGAGCCTCTGGAGTCTATCAAAGGATCACGTATTTAGAAAGCAAACCAGTTGGACCATGATTATTTCTGCACTTCCTAGAAATGGCTTCACCGAAGTGAGACCACAGGCTTTTCTATAAAGACTATAAAAAATTACCCTTTTGAACACATTTTCTATGTATTTCATAAACTTCAGTCAAATATATTGTCTAATACATTACTCTATATTGTTCATAAACTTCAGTCAAATATATTGTCTAATACAATGTCCTCCATGCATCAGATATTTGCAGAAAATATTTCCTCAGATAGATTTTTAAACTCTTGCCACTGTTTTTAAAATAAAAAAGTAGCTATGTGAATCAATGTATTTTTTTTCTTTTGCTTTCACTTTAGAAAAATTATGCTAATACCATGCCCAGCTGTAGTAATCAGCTTATCTCAGGTTCTTGTCAGCATCTACTCTATTGTTTCTCAAAGTGTGATCCATGGACCACCTATATAAGAATCCCACTGGGAACTTATTATATATGTGGATCACTGTGTCATTTCAAAGACTTATGTAGTCAGAACCAGCAGAGGTGAGGCCCAGGAATCCATGTGTTTATAAAGCTCCCTAAGTGATCCCTGGGCACACTTACATTTGGGAACCAGCCACCTGATTTTAGTAGTCTGTCATTCAGGGGCACAACCCTTTTCTTCTCTCAAGGGACTTCAATTAACTTTAGATGACAAGTTTAACCTTGGCCCATGATCAGGGATCAATCCAATTTTTAGGTCAGGGAAGACTGAAGGAGAAAAGTTAAGTATTCATCAGAAGAATCAACATTCTGCATTGAATGTGACACTCAATTCCCTGTCTTGAGCTAACAATTCAAACCTCCATTTGTTGTTACCATTTTGTGTCACACAGAGATGCTTACATACGCTAGTTCATTTATCTATATAGGCATATTCTTTTCTCTTTCTTTACAACTGATGTTGCTTAGGATTAGCAAAGTGAAAGAACTTTCCCAACATCACATAGATAGTAAAGGGCAAAGCCACGATGTCTGTGTGATTCTGGTGTTTTAACCATTATACCATATCTTAAAAGTTTTAGCTCTCTTCCTGGTACTAATCTCCATCTTGCCTACCAGTTCGAGACACTAGCTTCCTGACAAAAGCCAACGCTGACTACCTGCTTGCCTGCCTAGAACTCTAAACAAAGCCTGGGTCCCAATTCCCAATTGTCTGTTGTCCTATCCTCTTTCTGTCCTGCAATTCACCGTGTTTTGCTGGGCATGGCCACTAGATTTTCAAATTGTCAAAGTAACAAAAGAATAGGTCATTTATATGCAAAGTTGGGCAACAAATCGCAAATTGCCTTTCTTACCTCCATTATGCACGAACTTTGTTACAAAATCTTCTTTGATCAGTCGATAAACTAACTGTGAACTTGCAGAATGACAGACAGATGGCTACTGACCTTCTCAAGTATTGGAAGATCCTCTAGGAGTAAATTAATTTATAAACAGATGAGAGATTTAATGTCTTCGGATCATGTTACATAGGATTCCAAGCTATCCCCCTCCACACTCTAATAGTCTGGTTGCAGAGTCACACTGAAATTTTATGTGGCCAGCATGAGGTGCAGGCAGATTAGGTGATGCAAAGTGGGGGCTGCCTGCCTGGAGAGATCTGACAGGTTTCCAGGCAGGATAAATTGCCTCAAAGAAATCAAACTTTAAAGCTTAATTATTTTCCCATTAAGACTCTTTGTGCAATGCAAATATTAATGCAAGTGGTTATACCTTTTATCAGTTAATGTCTTAATTCGCAATTAACACCTAAGGGACTTGTCAGCCTGCAGGCAATCAGGATAGGGACTTGCGGGAATGGGTTCTGGGGAACTCACAAGGACTAGAATGGAAGAAGGGGACACTATTAGGGATGGGGTCACAGTTCGGAGAGCACATTTTACACGATTCTGGCTTCGCACGTCTAAATCGTTCAGGTACCTAAGGAAGAAGCAGTAAATACTGGGGCAGAAAATCATTCTTATTAATATCTAAGTCTTGATACGAAATCAGGTGCAGATATGGATAAAGAGGGCATGTCTATACATGTCGTATATACCCCCAAGTAAGTCAGTCCTGGAATAGGTATAAAACATACTGGAAGTCTTCAGGTCCATTTGAGGTCATGCTAGGTGGTTTTTTAAAATTGCCAATTCATATCTTGATGAGAACAATTAATAGCCAGTTCTTCAGAAGATAGTTGGGTAAATTCTCAGCAGAAGGTCTTGGAATACCTTCAATAAATCCTAGGCTTTCAAATTTCCTCAGTATTTTCTTCCTTGTATACTATTCTAAAATACTGTTGGTTTCCTAAAGGCTAAACCCGACTATATCAATATCTCAATGCAACATTTACTGATGAAATTTTAGGTTCCTGACCTAAAACCAAAAACTTGCAATTTCAAGGTGAAATAAGTGAAGCACCTCAAATCACCCTCTTTGGACAAATGGTTTTTCCTGAACGCAAACTTAGCGACTGACTGGCTGTGGTCAGCCACAAAGGAGATCACAGGGAAGATGCAAAGGCAGAAAAGTGAGAGGGGAAGTTCCTTCAGCAAACAAGAAGGTACAAGGAGGTCATAGAAAGAAATCAAGCAAAGCAGACAGTGGGGAAGCATAAGAGCAGGGAGAAAATAGTACTGGACTGTTGCAGCCTAGAGTAGACTTATAGATACCAACAAAATCAGCCTGTTGGCAGTCAGGGCAGACAGAGGTTGGTTGAGCCTAGGCCTGCTCACAGAAAGACTTCATTTGGATATGACATAAAAATAATCATGCTAAGAAGTGATTACCTGTCATTCTACACATCTGAGAGTAAGTGAATACATGAGCACATGATTGCAAATGTGGCTAGGTTAGGAAAGCTTAAGAGTCGCCAAAGTTTGGAGTGGTCATTCCTGACAACATAGTGATAACCTTCAGTTCTCTTTACAGGACTGGAGGCCCAAATAATTTTTTAAAAACAATATCCCTGGTCCTGATATCATTCCAGGTGGTCCAAGGACTTTAGGTTTAGGCTTGGGTAGGTTACCAAGGCTTTCTCTGCACAACAGAGATAATGAAAGATTTGTTCCTATATTCAAATCTTATCTAATGGAATGTTTACCCAGAGAGCTGTCAAGTGCTGTCATGGATGAGAGTTATCGGCCATTGCCATGAACTGCATGGGCTCCAGTGAGGCTAGTTAAACCTTAGGTAGAGCATGTTTAGGTTGCATCCACATTAATCAAAAGAAGATGCAATTCCAAAATAGTCAGATGCTTGACCTCCTCCTTCCCCTATCCAAGCACTGTCCATTGAGTAATCTGTTCTTCTCTCCATTAAGAAGTCAAAGTTGGAATATCATAAAGCAACTTAAGGATGAAAGATATTTGGAAGAAAATGAGAAGAAAGAGAGAGAGAAAGAGAGAAAGAGAGAGAGAGAGTAAAATACATTCAAGGAAAGCTGGAGAAAGGTAAGTGACTGAATTTGGGTTAGCAGGAATGTGGAATTATTCTCCAAATTAGCAAGAATATAGTCTTTACTAAAGGGTCAAAAATAAGAAACTTGAGGCATATTTAAAATGAAGTTTGATAGAAAGAAAGTTTCAAAGTAATTTCACAAAATTTAATCTTATAGATTTAATCTCCATTTGCTGGAAAAGATAGTTTTTTTGTAACTTTTCCAAATTACAATTCAGGATACAGGTTCTCAAATTTTTCAGGTAGCAGAGCACTCCAAAAATCATAGTACTCTTTGTCTAACAACAAGTCCAAATACAAAAAGCTAAATATTTGATTATGTTATTTTGTGTTTATCCAAATTGGACACCACTAAATTTTAATTCAGAAAAAAAATGTTGTAAACATCAAAAAATTTAAGAATGTTTCTTGGGACAACCTTCAATCAATTAAAATTCTGTTCAGCAGAATTCTATGAATTCTATGTATCAGTAAAAGAATGCCAATATTCTATTTTAGCAGCAGAACCACTAAGTATAGTTTCTGGAACACCGGTGTTCCTTAGCCAATAGTTTGAAAACCATTGAAACAGTTTCCAAAGGACACATCAGTGCAATTATGCTCAAGGAATAAACTAAAATCAAGCAATGATAGGGATGGTAGATCAACTCCTGATGGTCCAAACTTTGATAGCCATTAATGAAAAACCAAATATGGTCAGGAGATTATTTGACATCCTTGGGTTCCTCATAAAGATGAACTCTTTATGAGCTTTAGATGAGCTCATGCTAGAAAGAGAGAGAGAGAGGGAGAGAGAGAGAATGAGAGAGACTGAGAGAGAAATACAAGAAGTGTAGCTCTCCCTTTGTAATCTTTGCGGAGTACCAGCGCCTCAGAAAAGAAAGCATATTAGAGAATTTAATTTGACAATTATTGCACACCCAGCACTGTGCTGGGAAGATACAACAAAGCATAATAAGACAACACTAAAACGGAAAGGGGACATAACTATTTAGGGAACCATTTTATTGATAACATGTCATCAATAATTTGAACTTGCTTGTCCTGTGAATATTCATTAATTTGGATGGTATAAAGCAATAGATTCTAATGTGCAAGTCTGAAGAACCGCATTTTTCATTGGGCTGTTGTGTTTAAATCAGGTAATATAGTAAGTAACAACAAAAATGTATTTCAGAGAGATCATTCTATGATCTAGGATCTAAGCAATTATTTTCAATTAAGTATAGTGTCAACACCCAAGAGTCACCTTTCATTTTAGGTCACCCTAAATATCGATCGAAAGCAGTGGCTCACAAACTAGGAAAAATCATCAGGGGAATGTCTTTTAAAAAGGAAGACTCTTAGGCTCAGCTCCAGAAGTTCTAGTCTAGTAGGTTTATGGGGAGCCCTAGGGATCTTCATTTTAACGCCGTGGGGATGATGCTGATGTACATTTTGAGTACAGAAGCTTCACAAAGGCACCCCGACTCACCAGTTCCTCTGCCCCGGCTTCAGTAAACTAGCCACCACGTAAAGAAAGCTTTCAAAGCTCTGACTGTGGGTATGAGATGAACTATTTTCTAGGGAAGAGATTGCAGCACTTGCTGTGGAGTTGCTCCCAAGAGAAATGCCATAAAAGTTAGAATCAGACTAATAGCCTTATACTTGTTTCTTTCTAAAAAAGCTGAAAAGGCCCCAGGCATTTCTTTTGCCTGCTGGAAAGATGATGATCACAAACTTGTATGGTGCACAGCATTTGGTACCCACAGCAGAGAAAAACCATTATATGAAATCACATGCAAACAAGATGGGAGAGAAATGCACAAGAATCGGTCATGGAGCTTTCAAATTATGAAACTAAAAATCATATTTCCAAGAGTTGAAAAGTTTTCCCCTCTGAGAGTAGTAGTATCCCAAACTGACATTAAAACATTTTCTTATTTTATGCTGCCTGGGAGTTCTTAAAATTGATGGACCACAGAAAAAAATGGCATGATATTCTCATAGTGACTGGCAGCTTGGAATGGCCACAAGTTTAGACCCTGAAATATAGAGATACCTGCGCCCCCCACCAACAAACTTATTTTACATTTTCCTCTTTGCCCTGGGTCAATGCTCAAGACTGAGAGTAAGTCCATTCAGCAGGGTCAGAGAAAAAATGGCTATAGGGAATCGGAAGACAATCATCCTTAGAAAGGTGTAGCTCTGGGAAATCAGCCTTACTATTGAAGATTCCAAAGCCCTAGAAGGTCTCAGGAAAGGCAGAGACTTAAAGGAAAACAATATTAGCTGTTCAGTGCTGGAATAAAAGAGATACCAAACACAACATACCCCTGCTTAAATGATTCCAGTGTACAAAGAGCAACTCCACCCAAAGAAAACCAACATGAAAGTAATGTGTATGTATGTGTGTGTGTGAGAGAGAAAGAGATTGAGAAAGGCGGGAGAGGAAGAAAGAAAGAAAGAGAGAGAGAGAGAGAGAGAGAGAGATGGAGAGAGAAAGTATCTCCAAGTTCCTACTCCCCTACATTTTTTTTTCTATATCTCAGATGAATTTGCCCTATTGCCTGACTTTCCAGGGGTACTGTTGAAGTTTTGTAAGAGTCTAGGAAAATTTAAACATCTATGTGAATGAGCAGAGCAGGGATAGCATCTGCTTTATACAAGCTAGAAAAAGTATGGCACATACCACCAATCATTTTGCCTCAGGACATAATGTGATCACCAGCTGGACTCAGAAACATCCTTATACCATGTAGCAGAGTGCCTTGTGAGAAAGAAGAAAGTTACAAGCTGCTCAGAACAAGTGTACAGCTTGTCTAGTAGTGTTAAGAGGATGCTGCTTGTTCTAAAAGAATTAAAACGTCCATGCCAAGTTGTCATTCATATCTCAGCATCTCCCTTTTATGTCCTTTTTACTTTCTTCTTAGATTTTTATTGATTTACATAATCCGTTATTTCTGAAGTTCTGAAAATGAGTGAAGAAAAGTAAATATAAATACAAAGATAAAAGGACTCACAAGAATGAGTGAGGAAGTGATCACATGCATAATTTTTGGGCAAGCTTATGTGTGTGTGTATATGCGTGTGTGTGTGTGTGTGTACATGCACATAGGGAAGGCAGGAGTCAAGAGGATCTCTATTGTTCAATACATTTTGTTGTCTCTATGCTCCCAAATCAAAGACATCTAAATCATTTATCCTTCAGTGTTTGGATCAGCTTGAAAAGTTCTCTGGGCAGGTGGGATTTCTCCATCTGTCACCTTTAGACATTACCTGATTTCTACTTTAGCTCTTGAAAGTTGGCACAGACAAGAGGGAAGGCATCAGGGATGAAGAAAGGGTACTAGTGAGGGGAGTACAAGAGAAAATCAGAAGTAGAATCTGGGAAAGAGAAGAAGTATGAGTGCCAGGAGAAGGATAGCAATAGGAGGTGGGGAAGAAAATAGACCTGAGATTCTTGAAGATGAAACATGGAGAGAAGAGTTTAAGTGGAGTACAGAACAAAAATAAGGAAGAGAAAGAACCATAAGCATTTATTGAGTGACAACTATGTGCTAAGAATGCCACATGAATTATATTACTTAACCTTCTTGAAAGCTCTGTAATAAAAGCATTATTACCTCTAAAGATGAGGAAACTGAAGTTCAGGGTTATTAAGTATCTGGCCTAAGATTGCACAGATAGTGGGGAAGGAGAAGAGAACTGAATACTGCTTCACCAAATAAATATTTATTAAGAGCTTATTGTAAATCAGGCATGTGCTAAGCAATTCCACACAAACTTGTTAATCCAGGAACTATAACATCACAATATAGTTATAGTGTGGGTGAGGACCAAGGATCTGAATTCGTTTTTCAAGATTATAAAGCTAGTAAGAGGTAGGGGTGCCTGCGTGGCTCAGTCCGTTAAGTGTCTGCCTTCGGCTCAGGTCATGATCTCAGGGTCCTGAGATGGAGCCCCAGGTTGGACTCCCTGCTCAGCGGAGCCTGCTTCTCCCCAGGTTCCTGCCCTCCCTCTGCCCCTCCCCCTGCCCACAGGCTCCAGTGCTCCTGCTCTCTCTTTTTAGCTCTTCAGCTCACATGCACGTGCTGTCTCACTCTCAAATAAATAAAATCTTTCTCTCTCTCTCAAATAAATAAAATCTTTAAGTAAATTAAAAAAAATAAAGCTAGTAAGTGGCAGAATCAGGATTTGCATTCCATGCTTTTTAAACTATAGCAGAAGTTCTATTTCAGAAATATGGAAAGGGACTAGAATGAAAGGAGATATATAGCTCGAGATGGAAGAAATTGAGAAAAAAAAGAGGTATGTATCCTAAAATATGAGATATTTGGTGATTAAAGTCTAATTAGATTAGATTTGAAAACTTTTTGATATAGCCAAAGATTCAGAAAATTTACTCTAGCATTTACATTTGATTTTCCTGATCATTCTACCTTATTTTACTGTTTCATTTTATTTTACAAAATAAGTAAGGTTGAATAGTATAACAGCCTTGAAACTGGATTTAGGGAACCTGAGTTTACAGTTTTGCCATTAACTTTAGGCAAGTCATTAAAAATCTCCAAAATTCACTTTCCTCATCTGTAAAAGAGAGGTCAGTGCCTTTCTTGATGGCCTTATAAGATGGTTAAGAAGTTCAAAATAGGTAATGTGCGCCAATTAGCAAACACTACATATATGTAAATAAATGCTCACAGTTAAACTTCACAGAACTTTTGCCTTAGAATGCTAGAGAACCTCTGGCATTCTTTCCAAATCCTCCTTTGCCCCCTCTGCAGACCACTCCAGGATTTGATCCTCCCCTAGGAGTCAGTCCATGAAAGTGCATACCCAAAGGAACCGACCACTACCCATTTGCTGGATGCCAGAGTTCCCAAGCACTTAGGAGTATTTTACACGCTGAGCTTCTGCCATCTCATAGGTTTATTCTTCCCTCTTGGAGCATTTGCAGAATTTGTATTGCATATTTAAATCTAATCAAGCCTTGAATATTGCCTGTGACTATTGCAAAACATCAATTTGTTTTGTTTGACATAATGTATTTGGAGCTTTTAGATTTCAGTGTACAGATTAATGCAAACAATACTTGCTGTCCATTTTCCTCCAGAAAGACATTCTTCTCCTTTCTAGGCTTTTTCTACTCAACCTTCAAAAACGAGTCCAAGTGACATCTCTTAATGAAGTCTGTCTCAGCATGTTCCCTTCTGCTCCTCCTCCTAATCCCTGCTTGAAACTACCCCTATTGTTAACCTCCAGTTTTTTTTTTTTTTAATTCTCCCTATGCTCCATTAATTTTGTTCATACAATTATGGTGACTTAGGTTGGGTTGCACTGACATCATTTGTATACATTTCTGTCTCCGCAACCAGACTATGAAATTCACAAAGTTAGGTCCCCAGGCCTATTTATCTTTATATTCCCCTCTTCATTTATTGACGTGTTATTTATTTATAATTACATTCAACTAAATATATGATTGATTGTCCACTACATGCCAGACACTGTGCTAGGTGCTGAAGACACAGCAGTAAACAAAATCAACCCATTTTCACTTTTATGAAGCTTGCCATTTCAAACGTGTATGTGTGTGAGGAGGGTAGAGGTTGTGGTGTGTGTGTCTCTTTGTGTGTGTGTTTGTGTGTGTGTGTGTGTGTGTGAGAGAGAGAGAGAGAGAGAGAAATAATTTAGTTAAGTCTAAGTTACAACCCTGTTTGATGCTAAGAAGGCAAAATCACCTAAGAAAAAAACATGTAAATGGAGATCTCAAGGGTAAGTATTTTATTAACAAGGAAGGAGTTCACAGAACATAGTAGGTGCTTAAACAAAACAAAATAAAACACAATAAATGAAGGGTGTCTTCAAATAAAAGAGAAAAATGTTAACAGAAATAGCTATTATTTATAGGGGGTTTTCTATACACATCTATATTATTTCAGGTAATTCTCACAACAACTATATGAGAGAATATTGTTTGTCTTATTTTTTATAACAACTTCAAAAAACAGATTAGAAATTAGACAGTGAGCGAAATATAACACAAACTGTTTTCTTTCAGTCCAAGTCACAAATTATTCTAGAGATCCTCATCCAAATATTTTTCTCAGAAGAGATATCTTTTTTTTCTATCAGAGGAAGCAAACCAAGTAACCTTAATCTATTGTTTGAATTGATTTGTTTCAATTGTATTTTTTATCTTCATTTCTCAAATAAGATTTTTTTAATACCCTCACTCATTTCTGCACTGAAATATTTAATTGAGCGAGAGATTAGAGTAGGGGTTTTATAAGTGGTTACTGCATTTCATTTTAACAAATGTGATGGGTTATCAAATTTGCTGCACTGTAGCCATATCTCTATAAATAGAAACCTATTACTAAAGGGTACAGAATAATTATATTATCCCAAATACCACTATGCACTGTGCCTGTCACATAGTAGATACTCAATAAATGATGACTTCTTAATGATGAATCTGAAATTATTTTTTTGACAAGCCATTGCTATTGTGACTGAATATTCATTTGAGGGGTCACTGCCAGGGTTAAAGACTGTGGTCAAAGGACAAAGTGAAGCTCGCTAGATTATGGAGACTGTCCTTGTTTTTCTGACCTCATTAGCATCACTCCCAGGGTTCTTGAACTCAATACCAAAAACAGACATTATGACTGCATTAAGGAAAATCACAGTTCCTCTCTACAGGAGCATAATCACAGAAGAGCGCAAATAGGCATATATTTTGAAGTAACTTTACAAAATGTGACCATGGATGAGCTTCTACACAATGTTTTCCTTCTGAAGTGTAGGAACAAAATTCCTAATTCTGTAAGTAACATTGTTAATGCTACTTACACCAGGTTGATGGTGTATTTCTATAAAGGTAAAATCCTCTCCTAACTTCCACAAACAGGGAATTGATTTTTTTTTCTCCTCTCATTTTAATTCTTAGATCACTGAGGAATTCCTTTCTGTTCCAAACTATAATGAGGGCTCTGTTCGGGAGATTTGTCTCTGTAGCTAATTTTTTATGCTAATCAGTCATATGGTTATCTCCACTTTAATGCCCCTACTGATCCAGATATTCTGCATCAGTTATCTGCATTAGACCTGTAGAGGATTTCAAACTTACTCAGTAATTCTTCGAGTTCTGCATTCATTTGCTAAAAGAAATGGTTCTGATAAAGAAAACAAATTTGTTTTTTGGAGCAACAAACCATACCCATAGTTTGTATAGCACTCATTAACTTAACCTTGATGAAGTTTTAATTTCCGTCAAGTATTTCACACAGACCGACCAATGATGTATTTGGACTCACCAATCAGGACTGTGAAGGAATGAGAGTGTTTCTGTAGCGTTTATCTGTAAGGGGAACCAAGAAGCCAAGTGCTTTCTGCCACAGAGTATGAAGGTACTATTGATTTCCCCTTACTCTTTACTCTGTTGATTTATTTCTGTTATAATCCTGCCACGGGTTCATTCTTTGGACCAAGACTCCTTCTTAACCACGTGCAGAGTAACTCCGCCCAGATTGCTGTCATCACGATCTCACTTTGAAGATCTCACTCAGGACTTCCCAGTTACCCCGTGCTGCTCATTTCAACCACAAGCTAGCAGTTTTATCCCCTTTCCAGTCCATTTTTTTTCTTCCCCTATTCTTTTTTCTCCCACTGTGATCATAAACATGTGAAGAACAACATGTTGGGATTCCATAACACCATATAAGTCCTTGAGTTATGATTCCAACAAGACATGGCTAATTCTCCATTATCAGGAGAGCGGTTTTAATTAGCTTTTTCTTCTTACGGTTTTCCTCATTCTGTCCATACTCTCTCCCCTCTCTAACTCAACCCTTCCTTTTTGGAAGCCTGCCAGCAATAAAGCAGAAGGAGGCAGTCTGAGAAAGGTTAGGCAAACACAACAATATTACCGGAATAAGTAACATATTGCTCATTAAACATTTAAAATCAACAGTTGCTCGCTTGATCTGCCAATATTTTGAGAAATGCCAGTTTTACTGCTAGGTGCCACTTGGCTTGAACTGCTTAATTCATGATTTGTGAACTGACATCCGGGATAACAAAACCATATTCCAGTTAGGATTTTGCCATCAAGAGAAAAGCTGAAATATCAAAACACAAAGCTCCCTGTTTCCTTCTCCTTCCTGCCTCCCTCTCACCCTCCCTTCCTCCCATCCTCATGCCTCTGCCTTCATTCCAGAAAACAAATGGATGTGTTAAAACACTGAAATGTGTTTGTGGAAGATAAATAGTTTATCTTAAATATACTGTTGTAGTGTCAAACTGAGTCTCAAATACATGTACATATTTTATTCACAGACATAACATTTCAAAATGAGTAGTTTTTTCAAACATTTATACATGAATGCAATGTCTATAAAAAATAAGAAATGAATGACAATGTAGCTCAGGTCTTATCAGTATTATGTGCCGATCCCATCAAGAACACAGGCCCAGAGTGTAGTATTTCATTCCATAAAAGCTATCAATTCCTGACTGGCAGAGGAAAGTCTAGATTTTTAACACATCCTTCTCCTTTCTCTCATTGAAGTTTTGTTTTATTTTCACTTTGCTGCCACAAATGCGTGACTTTGTGGTTGAGGCTCCCAATCATATGGTCATCTCTGTGCGTACTTCAGCAAGGGAATCCTTTGGTCAGTTGAAACATCACTATTACCAGGCACTGTGCTATTTTGAGGAGGGGGCTGCAAACATAAATAAAATGTGGCTCCCACTTTTAGGCAGATCACAGGCGACTGGAGAGATAGCTAAGCAAACAAATGATGATGACATGCAGTAATAAGTGCTGAAAAAGATGTTTTGATCTTTTGCTACAATTCAGGTATTTAAACACAATGGGGTAGGGGGACACTCAGGTGGCTCCATTGGTTAAGCGTCTGCCTTCAGCTCAGGTGATGATCTCAGGGTCCTGGGATTGAGTCCCACATCGGGCTCCTTCTTCAGCAGGGAGCCTGCTTCTCCCTCTCCCTCTGCCTGTTGCTCCCCCGGCTTGTGTGTTCTCTCTCTCTCTCTCTCTCTCTCACTCACTCTCTCTGACAAATAAATAAATACATAAATAAATAGAATCTTTAAACACATGGAGTAGGATGCATGCCATCAGAGCAACGAGCCCCACCTCCCTGAGCCATACCCAGAGGCACAACTGCTCTATAACACTTATGACGCGGGTGGCTGCCAGTGACTAAAATGATGGTTCTCAACATCCACAGAGTCATGGAGAATTAATCATGACTTAGAAGGGAGACTTTCACAGGGAAGTGAGACTCTTCATCGGTGTCCTCTCCAAACAAGTAGTGGGTTTCAGCATGAGACAATCTAGGTGGAAGAGGAGTAAGGGAAAGGTGATGGAGGGTACTTTGCACCAAGCCTATTACCACTGGTTATAAGATATAACTTTGTATTAAAAAAAAAAGGATGAAGCATTTTTGTGCCAGTTATAAAGAGTGACAAAATAAAAGAATGCATCCGCCTTAGATATTAACCAATGAAAAATTTATTTGGTATTTTAAGGAGGTACTATTCTATAATAGAAGTGTAATAATAATAATAACAATGATATCACATGTAAACAACTCCAGAAATAAGTGAGAATTACTTGGGAATGGATCCCCATATGTGGCAGCTGAAAAGGATTTGGTGAATCTAATTAGTTTTGGTGAAATATGGGGTTAAATTGAGTAGTTGATCCTGATGCTTCTGAAGCCCTGTTATTTGCACCATCTGCAAATTGAATACATTACTCCAATCTGTAGTATCTACATCTCAGAATTTTGACAAAAGCTACATGACAGTGAATTTATGATAGGTCCTAAATAACAACTTTCATGCCTTTGGGGATGCAAGTTCAGTCAAGTTTGTATCATTATTACCATTTCTTGGGCTTACAAAGGACAAATTTTATGATCTAAGAAGTACAAGTCCAGCCAAGCAAGTAAATGGGTTCAGATTTATTGTGGAGACACACTATTCTACCCAGGACACAGGTCCATAAGTGTGTGGGTTTAATAAAATTAATGGAAATTGTCAATTTTAAATTACCTAAGCCATTGGATACTTACTCATAAATGAGTAAATGGAACCCAAAGCTAAAGCTCAAAGTTTATACTGCTAAAGAATTTCAAATTCCACCTTCATCACTGAAGCATTTATTAGTTAGTATTGTGTGTAAACTCTGACCAATCTGGGTTTTTTTTTTTTTTGACCAATCTGGGTTTTATGTGTCTCTTCAGAGTTTGTATACACTAGTTTATATTGTTAATAATAAATAAAAAGCTGATGTTAGAAGGTAGGAAGAAGAGATGTAGTCATTTGTTTTCTCACCCATTCAACAAACATGTCATTAGTGCCTGTAATATACTCCACTAAGCATGGGACTATATAGTTGGAAGGCTCTTCAGGGGCTCACACTTGAGTGACAATTTTAAAATTAGACAGCAAGCCTTGAACATTTGAGAATTGGCTGATTGGGTAAGCCAATGTGTAGATGAGAAATAATGGCATCTCATTAAGATTTTCAAAAAGGAAGCCCAGGTAAAACTAAAAGCCATGCCTATGAGCACTGAGTACCACAAATACAGCCTTTTTTCTCCCAATCCTTCACTTAAAAAAAGTTTTCATGGCAACCCTTGATTCACAGATCAAATGCTTATTTGATTTTGAAATGCCAGCATTAAATATAATCTTGGTACCTATGAATCTAAATTCATTTAATTCCACATGAAAAATGTTCTAATTATGTGTAAACATTAAGACCCATTAAAGAAACACATAAATAAAAATAAATTTTAAAACTCTCACAGATTTGAACACACTGAATGATCATAGACATTGAGGGACAAACTCTAGAATGCTTAAGCCAACATAAAATGAATGGATGCTTGGGCATCAGTGATTTCTCTGGTGACCATTTCTGTGTTACTTTCCTCTGGATAGGCTAGCTGATTCCAGGGGAAAAACAACTTAAGCCATACTAATAAAACTCTCTCTTGAAATGTGAAACTTAAATGGAAAGTCTCACATTATGAGTTTCATTAATAGCATCATGCTACAGAAAAAGACCCCAAACATCTCCTGCTTAAGAGTTGTCTTATTTTTGCCTTAGCAAAGACATGCTTGCTGTTCAGCTTTTCCTTCAAGTCTATGATTTATTCCTGCAAATTTCTAATACATTCTCTGCTTTTCCCTATGCTAGGTCAGTTAGTTTCTGTTCCTTATCACCAAAGGATATCATTAACAGAGATAAATACTTGACAACCAACTTTTTCCCCTTGAGATACCCAAAGTCTCTACGAAATAAAGGGCCGCACTGAAAATTCTGTTTACTTACCAACACTTCAAAATCGTTCAGAAAAATCTAAATTCAGGATTATGAGTAAAATTTATGTAATCACTTAGTAGCAAATGGAGAATATTTTTAATGAGTTAGAAAATCAGACTAAAAGACCATGGTTAGATTGAAGCCTAAATATTCAAAATCTGCTGTGTCAAAATAATGTACACAGTCTTTAAGTGCCATTTCCAGGGAGATTATCTTATCCTTACACCTAAAGTTATTAATGTTCTAAATGAACAAGTAACATTTTAATAGTCTCACCATTTGCATTCACAGATGTTGCTACGCAAAGTGGCGATATACCTGTGTTCATGTAAAGAGTTAACACATAACCATGGCTCTTTGTTAGCCTGTGCACTTGAAAACTTCCCCAGGATCAGTAAAATAAGTTATCCCTGTGCCTTCTACCATTTGAGGACCTATGTTAGACCTATTTAGAAAGAGCAATTCATGTTTGGGTGTCACTTTCCTACCCTGTATTTCCAATTATTCTTTTTGCCCAGGATTATAGAGCCATTCCGCTTTGTTTGGGTCCTTGCTTTGATGTGCTCTTTTAGTGTATATTCTGCTCACCTTACTTATGGTCTCATGCATCCAGCTGCTTATGAACCTTGACCGGTTGTGTTTCTGGACTTGGTTGTTGTTTATATTCACTTGCTATTTAAATGTGAGTTCCAAAATGACACTGATTAAGCCAGCTAGGACATGTGTAGTATGCTAAATAAAATTCATGGTCATAACAAAAAATCAGAAAATAGGGGCGCCTGGGTGGCTCAGTTGTTTAAGCAGCAGACTCTTGATTTCGGCTCAGGTCATGATCTCAGGGTCTTGCGATTGGGCCCTGCCTTGGGCTCGCCACTTGGTAGGGAGTCTGCTCAAGGATTCTTCCTATCTTCTGTCCTTCCCCACTCTCCCATGCTATTTCTCTCTATCTTTCTAAAATAAATACATAAATATTAAAAAAAATCAGAAAATACCCAAGTCCTATAAAATGTGACGTTGGTTTAGAGTCAGATTAGGATATACTTACCTCTTCACTCATCTAATAAATATTTGTGGGTAACTGCAGCTGATGCTTTATGTAGCCAGTTTGGATTCCCTTTCCAGAAGGTACACCTATTTCCTGGCTTACATGAAAACTACAGTTAGTAGTTCATACCTGTGGCCTTCTCTGGAGAAATTTTGGTGAATGGGAGCAAAGATGTCTATGAATTCCTAGGTTACAACTTACCTGTTCCCAAGTGAATAATAATGGACTGATTCAGGTTCCAAAAAGCCCACAGCCCTTCTGTCTCATGGTGGAATAATGTTGCAGCGCTATGTATAAATGAGAGCCTTACCATGGACCAAGACAAGGTGAGAATTTTCTGTAGGTACTATTTCTTTAAGCCCTTTCCCCTTCCCTATTCCACTTCTCTCTCACTTACAAGTTTTTCCTGAGGAGCACTTCTCAATAAATTACAAACCCCTATATCCCTGTCTCAGGTTCTTTGTCTAAGGAACCTGCCCTAAGACAATCATCTACTTTATTCCAGGTACTAGGAATAAAAATTTAAGTAAGATATTAGCTCTTCCCCCCAAATTCTTGGGGTTTATTTTTATTTTTTTCTAGATTTCTCCAGACATATTCTGGTCCAATAATTGCTGGCCCAATAAATGATTTTCTTGATTCACAATTCCCTATTTTTTCCCCTAAATCCATACATGCTTGATATACCTTATTTTATTCAAGAGCCATGTTCTTAAAAAGTTATGTAATAAAGTTTCTGTAAATGGAGTCATATTTGAAATAGCATAGAGGAGTATGCTATTAAAAATATTGTTAATCCTTTCATGAATTGAATAATCATGAAGTTACTCTACTTTGAAATTTTAATTTCTGTATATCACATTAATATAAAGTAAGTACTGATTTACTGGGTAGTATTAATACCAAAGGAATTTGCTGGTGGCTTCTCCCCAACCCCCTACCCTCCCTCAGTCGCCATTCTTACTTTTGCACTCCCATTTCTGTTTTTACGGTTGTGATATTCTGGCCCCAGTGCTCTCATCCTGCTGAGTTTACCTTATGCTGATCAAATCCAGCTCTGTTTCCTTTCTTTCTCATGCTGGGCATGTGGGTGGATGGCTATATGCAAGAATTTTTATGTGATATAGGGATAATAAGGTAGATAAGCCTGAATGAGAAAAAGAAATAGAGGTGAACTCCTATTATACCAAATTCCAAAGGATTATTTACTTTTTTTTTTCAGTTTCTAAAGTCTTCTTTCATCAATTGCTTCTGGAAAAAGTAGACCACTGACTACAGTTTGGGAATATCTTGAATAAACAGAAGATTTTTTTACATTATAGTCTATTAGAACATATTTGGGTAAGAGGAAAGAGAAATGATTTAAAAAGATGAGAAATTTGAAGGTCAGGAGGCAAGAAGGTAAGTAGAAAGGTAAATAGAAGAAAAAGTGGTTGGGGTAAGAGATTCCTGGTATGCCTGTACTTTGGTGGAACGAGAGCTGGGAAATACTCAACAAGACTATGGGGGCAGGGGGTTACCCAGTCGCCTGGCTGGCCCAGTCGGTTAAGCATCCCACTCTTGATTTTGGCTCAGGTCATGATCTCAGGGTCATGAGATCAAGTTCCGAATCAGGCTCTGTACTCAGAGTGGACTCTGCTTGAGTTTCTCTCTCCTTCTCCCTATGCACCTCCCTCTCCTACTATGTTCTCCCTCTCTAGCTTTCTAAAATAAAAAAATAAATAAATCTTTAAAAAAAAGACTGTGTGGGTACTCCATGGACTGGAGGGGGTGGGTATATAATTGGGCCTACAGTGTGCATCACATAGAGAGTGTACACAGACAGTGAGTGCATAGAAATTGACCCCAAATGTAGCTGATGGGGTTCCTGAGCAAGCATTGAGTCTTTATTTGGGGTTCTGTAGGAATCTTGGATCTGAATCAAGTGTGGGGTAGTAATTCTGGCTATTTTCTATTTATTCACTATAAAGCCACAGGTTCCATAAAGAAATGGTAGGGTATTTTAACTTAGAAGAGAAAAAAAAAAGTCTACAAAAGAAGAATGAGTTAGGGCTGGCACAAATGATTAAAACTAGAAAAGAAGTATTTTTTTTTAAACCTTATGAAGTTTTATGAGGAGAACATAACTGAGTGAATGGAGTCAAAAATAAACAAGGGACGTGACATTAATGATAAGTCCAAATGGCTGAGAGACTCAACTAATTTCTTAAATCTTGTTTTAATAAGAAAACAATTACTGTGTATAATTAGGATATAATTAAGTTTCTGCAAAAATGGCTCCTAAAAGCAGAGAATGGAGTAATTGGAAAATTTGGACATTAACAAATCAGTGATTCTGAGTATGTGATGCCTACAATTGACTTGATAGTTGGATGTCACAGTGATTGAATTTGATTTTTGCAAAGTTATGAACAAAAGAGAGAGCTCTATGTATATCTAAAAATGTAGCAATAATAGGTGAATGGAAATAATTTTCATATTAGGTAAAGAGAATTATTTTGGAGACTGACTAAAGCTGTTTTAAAAAGGAACAGATGTTCATACAGAACAATCTTAAATATCAAGGTGATAAGTAAATAATATTATCTCGAGAAGAACAAATGGTGGACATCATTTCTGATAGCTTTATGATGGACATAATTATAAACAAGTAATAAAAGTCAATACAGGATAACTCATATAGTCAAGTTTCAGTAAGTTTGAAATAGATAATAAATATTCTAGTTAGATTCAAATTCAACCTGAAATTAATCCTATTAGGTTGTTAACTAGTAAGGATTTATCATGAATGACTAGAGAGCTAGTTCTGGTGATCTCTTTAGTTGGGAGTATTATAAGGTTCATCACTGCATACCAGAATGACTATGAAGAAGTTGCAGGTGGCACTTGACTTAAAGATATTGCAAATGTCAGAGAACAGATAATAATGAAGGAATCCCAACACATTTTCAAATATGAACCGAAAGCATCTAAAATAAGATTGAGCTTGAAAAAATAAATGCTGTAGCAGAGGAGAAAACAATCTAACAGATACACATATTCAACAAGAAGATGAACCTGGAAATCAACAACATTGAAAAAAGAACAAGCATGAATGATTATAAGAAACACAAGTATATTCTGAGTACAGCAAATATAAACAAAAGAACTGTTCCTTTAGATGCTGAGTGTAAAAAAGCACTCTTCAAAGGTCAGAAAGATGCCTGTAGATACAACAGAGACAAATTGAACAAAAAAAAATGTTATTTAACACCTAGTATGTGCAAAATACTAAGCAAGACTCTCACAGAAGAAAGTACATTAAACATGCAAAATTAAATTGATTATCTTTATGACCCAAATATAAAAATTGAGGAAGCTTACAGAAAAGAAGGCAAAAATTAATGAGATAGAGAAGCTGTAAGAATTCAACAAGTACTCAAATTTAACATCTATTATGTGCAATGTAATGTGCTTGGTGTTCTGGAAAAAAAAAAAAGGCAGGATTTGCATTGGTCTATTCCTGCCCTGCAGGGTTTTATCCTTCTTTGGGAGAGAGCTTTATATACAATAGAACCAGACCTGTATTTAAGAATCTTGAGAGTTGTGTGGTGCCTGGGACTCAGTCAGTTAAGCATCTGCCTTTGGCTCAGGTCATGATCCCAGAGTCCTGGGATTGAGCCCTGCATCGGACACCCTGCTCTGTGGGGAGCCTACTTCTTCCTCTGTCTGCTGCTTCCCCTGCTTGTGCTCTCTCTCTGTCAAATAAATCAATGAAAAAAATCTTTAAAAAAAAGAATTTTGAGAGTTGTAAGTGTGATACAGTGAACAGGAAAGTGGAGTGAGCAAAGATTCAAGATCCATTATGATTATGAGATTAAGTGGGTCAGTGAGATGTTTTCAATTCCCTTCTGTATGTTATAATTCTATAATTTTCAGTTCTGAAGAAAAGACTAGAAAACTAGAGGGAAAGTGAGGCTATATCAACCAAGAAAAGAATAAGGGTGAATTGACGGAGATAGGTTTAATATCAGCTATAGACATGAGCCCCTTGTCAAAATTAAGGGTGGACTCATAAAAGACTCATGCTGTGACCAAAACAGGTCAAATTTGGAAAGCAAAACATTTTACTTTTAATTTTTTAAAGATTTTATTTATTTATTCATGAGAGACAGAGAGAGAGAGAGAGAGAGAGAGAGAGAAGCAGGCTCCCAAGGAGCAGGTAGCCTGATGCGGGACTCGATCCCAGGACCCTGGGATCAAGAAGGCAGACGCTTAACCATCTGAACCACCCAGAAGACAAAACATTTTAAGGGAAGGGCAACTATCTGCCACGTAATACAGCTCACTTAGATACTTTTTATCAAACAGGATACTGGAAGCAACTTAGAAAAGCAAGACTGAAGTTAGAACCAAGAATCATGCAAGCTGATGCTGTTAGGATCTGAAGCAGTACCATGGAGAGCTCCCAGTATGCCAGAGGGTGGGAAGACAAGGTTGCCTTGTCATCCCCATGTAGTTCCCTATCAAATATAAAGTAAGCACTTGAATTCTTAAAGCACCTAATAAAGAGTAACTTTGGAGTTTTCATCAGTAACAGAGCTTTTTCTATCCAAACATGGCTTTTAATGGAGGATTGGTTTCTTTAAATCTTTGTCAGAGATTTATTCTTTAAGTCTGCTAGTCTTTGGTGGAGATTTATTCTTTGAGAGAACAGATTCTCTCTAAATCTTCTTCTTTGACTCAGTCCCTCTTGGTAGAGGAACTATTTAAGAAGACTATGGAGTTACTGTTGAACATGAATAGCAGGGCATATATATAAGATCTGTTCATTCCTTCCTCATTTTTATTGCATATTTTATAATTTTACTATGTTCATATATAAAAATAACAAAATGAAAATGATAAAGTAATTTTTTAATTTCTACCCTATAAAACAAAATAAAAGTTAAAGGGGAGTCTTATTTTAACAAATTCTAGGCAAAATGTTGGTGATTCAGATGTTTGCTGTCTATGATATGATATTTTGCAATTTCTTGCAGGCATTAATTTTAAAAGTTAGTAAGGATAAATGAATGAGGAAAAGTTAAGGTGAAATATAACAAAAGTATATTCAAAAGTCAAAAGCATTTGTAATAGAATCATAGAATGTTAATTACGGAAGGAACCTTAGAGATTTAATTTAATTCCTCATTTTACATTTGAGGTAACTGAGATCAGAAAGGTGAAGTTAGTAGTTGACAGTGACTCCAGTTAAAATTTAAATCTTCTGACACCTATCGCTTTGCAGTTTTTTCTTACATTACATGCTATAAACACCACTACTATTCAAAATATGGTCTGTGAACTTTTTTTAGTGGTTCATCAGGTAAGTATGCTTATCCAAACATTAACTATCAATTTCTATATTTATGTCATAAATATATACATATTTATATGTGTATAATACATATTCATAAACAGTTAACATTTTACCAACTAGTACCAGTCTGTAGACCATACTTTGAGTAGTAGTAATATAAAGGACAACATGCACCATTTGAAATGTGAACAGCCAGAGATAGTTACAGAATGGAAAAATGCTATGCCCAAGGAATAAAAGCCAAAAATTCAACTCTAAATTCTGTATTTTTTCCCTCTGACTTGAAATACTAGTGACATTTTGTTTCTGGATATTCCCTAAACAAATTTGTTAATGCTGCTTTCAGTTCCAACTTTTAGTGTCTCGAGGTAATCTATTCCTAATCCCTTCTTGAGTGGTTGTCAGAAACAAAGTGGGTAAATGGGGCTGGCTGAATAGGCTAGAGCTTCATCTCCACAAACTCACCTCACTTGTGACCCAAGATGAAATGGAGCGGTTGTCTCTGAGGATGGGATGTCATTTGCAGGTTAACAATGTGTTGTCCTTTCTTATGTATTTTGGAAATTGGAAACCACCTTTAGATAGTAAGTCAACTTTTCTGCTCAAACTGCTGAATGTTTCATTGCTGCCTATGTAAACAGAGTTCAGCAATAATGTTCCCTCGGATAAATATGCTCAACTTTAATCATTTTTTAAAAACCATTCTCCTGTGACAGAGGCCTAATACAAATGCCAAGCCAGCATCAGCAATAATTAACATACAAGAAATTTTATATGTTCTTGATATTAGAACAACAGATTTTCTTTGAACCATCTTGACCTTAAAACATGGGGCAAAGTAATAGCCTACATAAACAGGAATGGCTTTCACAGGAATTCAAATAATGTTTTATAGAAGTTTCAGCAAATTCAATTAGTTTTTAAATGGTTGTTAATACTTTTCTAATATTAAATAAATACTCTAAGGTGGAGCTGATTATGCTTAGAGGAGTGGCTATATGAGAGCTGCCTTTCTCCTTACCTTTGTGTATATTATTTGTATAATTTTATTTTGTCCATATATTTACACAAGTATCAGAAACTAAGACCAGCTTGCTGATTTTTATCTTAGAATATAAATCAAAGTAATACAAATCAAGGCAAAGATGGATTTTATTTTAATAAATAGCAAAAAACAAAGTTCTGCCTATATTAAGACCACTTTCCTGCTCTTGACAAAATGAATGAGATGTTTTAACAAGTTTCTGCCATTTAATAATTTCATTTAACTCAGATGTTGCTATTTTGGTTTTCCATCAGGTAGAACAATTATATTAAATGAATTTATGTAGGAAGATGAATATTTTAAATACATTTAACCCATTTCTCCAAATTGGAGTTAATTTTGGGCAACAAGGATAGGAGGGGTTGGGTTTTTTTGAGCCACAAGAAGAAGCTCGGATCACTTTGTCATTTAATGAATTATCAATTCAGCAGACATTTGATATCTACACATATCCATGATATTTTAAGTGACAAAAGAGAGTGGGTAGGAGATAGGTAGGAATTTAGAGTAGTGACCTTAGGGAGATCAGTGAATTACATACTGTCTTTGTGAATCATTGGTAAACTGGGATCTGCTTCACCTGGCTACAGTAAACATAATCATGCTCAGAAGCCACACAGTGAAGTATCAGTGGCTATTTCAATTGATAATAAGTATCTTAAGATATGCTTTTGCCATGGAATTTAAAATCCTGACCTATATCATGGCCACTAAGGGAGGCCTCATCTCCTATGTCTCAAGGGTCTTCACTTTATGAGGGGAAAATACCTGAGGCCTCAAGGTCCCATGGATCAGAATTTTTCTGGAGTCCAGCTGAGGCCATCTGATACTAAAGGCTCTGTGATGAGGTAAAAGATACTGACCACTCTTCATTATTGCTGAAAATTTTATCTGAGATGAAAGGCCATGAATCCTGATGGTTTGTTAGCTGACTGTACCAAACTCAGAAAAAATCATTACAGCAGATTGGAAATCAGTATGGTGAGTAGTAGTTAGTTTGATGGATCAAAGAAATTCTATACTCCTATATTCAGATTGAAAGTATAAATATGAAAAACATACAGTCAATCCTATTGAGAATTTAAAGTAAGTATCAAATATTATAAAGAGTCCTTGCTCTGCTTAATCTATGCTGTGCAGAACTCTAAGCACCTTTATTCATGTGGTCTTTACATATTTCAGCTGACTCTCCTGGGCTCTGTCATCTTGCCATGAGAATAACATGTATTGCTCTTGAAGTCTGGGCTCCAGCATGAACACATGTAAAGTCAACCTGAACCCAAAGGGCAGCCTGAAGCCAAGCCCAACTGACTTGCATCCTGAGGCATAATCACACAGCTGAGGCCAGCCTAGATAAGTTGAGACACAGTTAACTTGAAAATCTATGAATAGGAGGGTGAATGCTTATTTTTGAGAGTACTGTTTGAAGGTGATTTGTTACACAGCATTACCGTGACAAGAACTGACTGCTACAAGTATTAAGCCTGAAGAGCAAAGCAATCATTGGCTAAATAGACATTCTTTTAGGAAAGTACAGTGACATTCACTCTGTCATTTGATTGGGTTTAGATCAGGCAATGATGAATAAGAAAGGAAAAATTTATCCTTTCATATTCTCATTTAAAATACATATGTATGTAGGGTCTGTGTATGGCTATTTATACATACATTTCAGTTGATTTAGAAAGCAGCAAAAGAAGTTGCTATTTCATTTTCCCCCCATAAACCATAAAAAAATCACAGCAAAATTTAAAAGAAGGAAAAGCTCTTAAGTGCCAGTTAATAATCTTGTCATTGACTTAGTTGTACTAAAATCTACTTCGAATACATTTGTGTTTATCTTCCTATCACCACCCCAGGCCTTTACTTCAGCTTCTAGTCCCATCTGTTCCCAAACCTAGCTTTTATTTAGAATGTAGTTGTTAATTACCTCTTTAATACCACTCTGCTACTCTACACTGCATCTGACCCTACATCACACTGTCTTCTGGTATAAATCATCCCTTCTGTTGTTCAGAGTTCCAAATCTCCCCATTTTCTCTCTCAAATCAGTATCTTCCTAATACATTTAAATAGAAGAGGGGGAGATACCCAAACTGTCCCTAGTCCAATCCAATCCACGATCCATTGTTTCACTGAAACCTCACTCTCCTTGAGAACCAGACTTCCATGCTTACTGCCTGGTCTCTTGAAGCTCACAACCTTTTTTTTTAGTGTTTTGAAAAATTCAGACAAAGAATGCCTAGATTGAACAGATTTCTATTTCTCTACAGTCCCTTCCCCCTCTACCACCCTTATCTCAGACTGTTTGGAGGTATGATACGTTTAGAAAAGACAGACATCTACTATGTGGCAAAATGGGATTGTTGAGAATATTTAGAATGGAAGCCCCATATACACTAAGTCTATGGCTGGAGGAAGTAAATTTGGAAGAATAAGACGGTTAGCACATACCAGCCTTCTGAGCACTAACAATCTAGTTTTCTTAGAACTGAGTGTAAAATCTGAGCTTGAATATCTACATAATATAATTATTCTTAATGCCAGATGTTGTGTTGGTGAATTTTCAGAATCAGATGCACTACTAGGGGTGTGTGTGGCAGGGAGGTGGGGGGAATTAGTAAGGAATGAAACTTGGAGTTTGGTACTCAAACTGTGCTTATATGTAGATGAATTCTAGGAACTTTGGAGGAAGGCAAGCTATAAAGTCTGGGGGTAGATCCACTCCAAACAAAACTGATATTTCTAATATGAACACATCATTGAATTAAGTCTTAGGAGGCCTAGTTTTCTGCTCTGATTTGACCTCCAATTAGGTGTAACTCATAAATGGAGAAGTTGGCATTCAAGTCTCAATGATTTGGCCTTAGGGGCCCCTGGGTGGCTCAGTGTGTTAAGTTTCCAACTCTTGATCTCAGCTCAGGTCTTGATCTCAGGGTCGTGAGTTCAAGCCCAGTGTGGATCCTTAAAAAAAAAAAAAAAAGGCCTTAAAGAGTGAAACAAGAGTGAACACTGGCAATGGCTTTACAGATTAATATTGTATAATTCTATATGATAATCTTACAAAAATAATTTACTTCCTTATTATATCTGAACTGCTTACAAACAGTATCACCCTAGTAATTTGATTTAGGCATCTCTACTAGGCTATTGCCTATGACATGGAACCCTAAAATTTGAGTAGTATAAAGGAAACCCTGCCTGTGCTTCCATCACTTCTAAAACAATGTGAAAAACATATAAATCATATTAAAAGCATGTTATATTGCATTTAAATATAGTTACAGTGGAAGAGATAATTTAAAGTATTCCCTCAGAACTGGCAAGAACATCCTCTTTTTCATCTCTTCCATTTGTTATTGTTTGCAGACACAGTGCATACCTAACACTTGTTTTATGTAAACAAATAAAAAACTCAATAAACAGTATATCCCTTCTTACTTTGTAGCTGTAAACTTCCATTTTAATGAGATTTGGAATTAACACAGCAATTTTGATTTCCCTTCGAGTTGGTTAGAATAAGATTCTACCTGAATTCCTAAATCTCAAAAGCATCCACAGCTCTATAGACAAGTTCAATACAGGAAATGTTAGTGTGCTGTCTCTGGGACATTTCACATTTCACCCACCCTGAACTTATAAGGTGGGTACTAGAGCAAAAACCAACTAAAATTTTTAATGACTTTCCAGACTAACGTCATATAATTCTACAGGGTTATCCAACAAGAACAATTTACTTCCCTACTATACCTAAACTCTCTATGAAACAATATGGCACTAGTAGTTCAGGTTAGGCTTCTCTTCCAGGACACATTAGGCATGAGGACATTCTTCACTTTTCCAGTCAAGGATAAGATATTTTCGCAGGTGGCGGAGGTTGAAGCTGGATTTTGAGGGAAGTTTGCATTCTTAGGCTTTCTGATTTACTATCTATGCTTTCTTTTCTACTTTTCCAAAGCCTACCTCCTGTTCTTTCCTGTGTAAAGCTTTCATATGTCTAGTTTTTCTCTTTTCCAGAAAACAAAACAACTGAAAGTGAAATCTCAGTAAAAGATGTAATGATTCAGCTTTTATGTACTCATGTGTAAATGACTGATGAGGCTTATTGTATTATATCCTCCCAGAGGTGCTTCCATATGGAAACAGTTTCTCACAACAAAGGGATGGGTATCTAGTGGTGAAACCCTGAGCAGCCAGCCACAGTCCTCCCAATGAAGACCTTCCCAGCTAGCATGTTGGATCACACAGAAATGACAGGAATTGGTTCCATGTGTACAAAAATACTGAGCCCCTCAGTCAGTAGAGGCTTCAGTAATTTTCCCCTCATGATAAGCATCCCAGTCCATTATGCTGTAAAGATGTCATCATCTTTCCATGCATCCTTTAATGTGAAAAGTGTTTGTGGAAAGCTCAGTTAGGAAGAAGGTAGACTTTTTTTGGATGGGGAAGAGGGGTTTCCACTGTGGTGCAAACTATACCACAGGTGTGCCCTCTGTAGACTTTATTCAACCAAATTTAGCTTACTCCTAAAGATACTCCTAGTTGTATGTGTAGGGAAGTCTGGGAACCAGAGGTAGATTTATTAAATTCCACTTATGTAAAGTATAAAAGCAGGAAAATAGCAAATAGTGGCTACTCTTATGGGAGGTAGTGGTTGGAAGAAGGCCAGAGGGGGGCCACAGGTGGCTAACAGTGCTCTATTTCTTGATCTTAATACCTATTTCATGGAAGCATATTTGTGAAAGTTCATTGAACCATACAAATATGAAATGTGCACTTTTCAATATGTATATCCTTCAATAAAATATTTGAAAAATTATAAACAGGATTCAGCTATTATCAAAAAGGAAAAACATTTTCTTTCATGAATATATTTGATGACAGTGTATATAATTATAAAATTATATATAAATGTTATATACTATTTATATATTTATGTAAACTGTGTGAAATGACATTTATTGGCATTCCTCTTTTTAGGGAAGTAGTCTGTCACATTACTACAAATATCGGGTATGGCAGTATAGGAATTTGTAGGTAAAACTCTGCCATATCACTGAATCAAGAAATACTTAAATTTATTGTCAACTTTACACAAAATACTAAAACCAACAACGATGATACATAAAGCTTTTAGTTTGCCACTAGGAATGAAAACATTGGCAACACACTTGTTAAAGACTGTTGTCAACTCAGTGTCACTGTATAAGAAAATTTGGAATGTCTTTGTATCTTTTTTTTAAAAAAAGATTTTATTTATTTATTTGACAGAGAGAGAGAGAGAGATAGTGAGAGAGGGAACACAAGCAGGGCGAGTGGGTGAGGGAGAAGCAGGCTTCCCACTGAGCAGGGAGCCTGATGTGGGGCTTGATCCCAGAACCCTGGGATCATGACCCGAGCTGAAGGCAGACACTTAACAACTAAGCCACCCAGGCACCCCTGGAATGTCCTTGTATCTTATAGTTCAAAGATGAAAGAATCCCAACAGAGATTTTTTTTTCCCCAAAATGACAATATTCCTAAACATTTGCATGATATTGCCAATAACAGTTGTGAGCCTCAAAAAAGAAAACTTTTAAACTGTCAATAATATAATACAAACTAATCATCTGCAGTAGGTGAAAAATTGAACTCTTTCTATTTATTCTATGGAAAATATTACAAAAGTATACTCTTATAAAAAGAATCCAGCAAAATATATACAACCAAAAAAAGTAGGGATAAAGTATTAGATGTATATCAGAAGTTAATTCATAAATATTGATATTCTCTCAATTTTGTTGTTTATGGTATGTACCAGTTTTTACAGTTTATAATTTATTGTGACTTCTATTTTTACTTTAAAAAATTGACTTTTATAAGCAAATTATACCCAAATTATTTTTTTCAAGAGGACTCCCAAATTATAGAAGTTTCAGGCCCCAAAGAAAACATTTGCTGATACTGGGAATCACCATACATATATTCCACAGCTGGAATGTGCCCTAATTGCAGAGCTATCTCCTGTCAGGCAGGCTGTCATCCATTCAAAGGCCTTCCCACCTTCTGATTCTTCCTATGCTATCCATCAGGCCTTCTTTTCTCCTATCTTACTTCCAATTTCTCCTTTTTATTCTTTCTTACTCTTAATTTTGACCGTCTCGTTCTACATTATAATCTGAATTAAAGAAGTATGAGTGGATACTTCTTCACTGCAACAGCCCTTGCCCAAGAATTCAGACATCTCTCTTTTAGTGTAACTGGACAGAGGTCTATGATGCACCTACTTCATCTAGGGCAATCTTGCCCAGATCTCTGATTCATCCCGCAGAGCTCTAACATTTTCCTCACTGTCTACAATTTTCTTGCCTCTGGACATTGTCTGTACTTTACTACCTCCTTCCATACTCCTACTTTGTCCCTATTTTCATGCGGCACTTAAGGACAGAGGTGAGAAGTGGAGAAATGAAGTGTGTGCTAACCGTACGTGAGCTTGTCCAAGACCCTCACTGTTCCCTGGATGAAGGAATATCCCCATATTGAAATTCTGTATGAGTAAGGAAAGAGAATGAGCTCATTCTAAGCTTTATACATTTGCCCTGGAAATTGGGGAGATAGAGAACACAATAAGGCAAAAATAAAAGACTTCTTTGACAGACCATCTTATTTAAAACTACCATATTCTGAGTTAAGACTACTAACTCAGCATTCAAATTTAAGTCAATGTTCATGAAAAATGAAAACCAGTGACACATATTTTTTCCTACAAGAGTTGAGGTAAAAGTCTCAGGCCACTGAAAGAAGGATTAATTTAGCCTGTAATGAAACTGACATGCAGGAAAAATTTAAAATCAATCTCGTGCTTAAAAGCAGAACATTGATGGTGCCTCCATATTTTCTCCCTCTTCCCACAGCTAGCTTGTTGCCAGTGAACACACATTATGCATATTACCCACAAATCTTTCCTCTATTTAAATTTTAAAAAGAAACACCATGTTTTTAATCAATCTATTTGCACTTGGCTGTCAAAATTCACAAAGGCACTTTGATTTCCTTTCATTATTCTCAAGAGAACTAAATGCAGATGAATAAAAAAGAGAATGAAAAAGAGGGCAAATTAAGGGTTAATACACCTTGCTAAATTCAGTAAAAAACTGGAGAACTGTGTTTATTCATGGCCTTTAGAAAAAAAATCTGTGCTATGCTTCCTTCCCAATGACAATTACCAGAATCATCAGGTATAAATACAGGCTTTTGTTCTTTAACTATCAGATTGTACTTCTATGTGCCTTTTTTTCTACTTCACAAACTACAGCTCTTGACATCAGAACAATTCAATCTCTTGACTGTGAATTACAAGGTCCTAAGGGCTGGGTAGACCATCCCTAAGAACATTAGGCAAGCATCATTTTCATGTTGTCAGTCAAATCTCTTCTACAAACAGCTGAGAGACCAAATGCTCATCAAGGGATCAGGCAGATGGTGTCAGGTTACTCCCAGCAAGTTCCAGTACTGGGTGTAAGGTGTCTCTGCAGAGATAGTAGAACCTTCATTGGTTGCACAAACTGGCTGATGATTAGAACTTCCTGAGCGCAGCTTCCAGATTTAGCAAATAAAAATACAGGATGCCCAGCTAAATTTGAATTACAGATAAACAACAGATTATTTTTAATATAAAACCCCTTTCCTGGGAGTGCATCAAGAGGGAATGCATTTCTTTGAGTGGATCCCTGAAATATGAGAGGAGCAGAGAGCAGGTGAATGGAAGTAGTTTGAGGAGGGATGCATGTGTTTAACACATAAAAGGACATATGACAAAATTGTAATTCCCTTTGAGTATATTTTTTCCTAGCAGAATAAAAATATATCTGTAAGACCATATTTATCCAAGACTCTTTGGAAATGATTCATTCTGGTGAGCCAAGTTTTTTGTTTGTTTGTTTGTTTGCTTGTTTCTTAATAGCTGAGGGGTTCGTCTTTAAGCAGGAAAACATTTAACATTTTAACTTTTTTGAATGAAAATCTTTCTTAAATGTGTCACACATATATTCTTGCTATTTTAAACAGAAAACACTGCTATTAATTCAACTTCTCTCCATAAAGAGCCAAGGTTATAAGTATATGACCATCTATTATTGTAATAGATTTTGATGTCTTTGAAATTCATTGAGGGATCTGTTGGACTATATGCGCTTTCACTAAATATCTCTATTCTGCCCTGAGGTTTAAATTTTTACATCTGCTCTTGTTGTTTCTGTGTTCTTATGGTCAGGCTATTAACTGTTATTATTGCTCTTTTCTAATTTTTCCAAAATTCTTTCTCCCTTGAATTTATTTCTCCTTATCTCCTAAGGTTTAAATATAAGAGAACAAAGCATTAAATTCAGTTCTTAGGACTGTGAAATTTAAAAAGAGCCCCATATTAAGGTCCTAATGAGGTCTTCTCCTACTAAGAAAGTGCATTATAGCTTTAAAGAAAAATGACCATAAGCTATCAAAATAGTTGCCACATAGATATTATACTCAAATCGACTGTTAGCTCGTTCCAGTATGCATGGTTATAAAGTGGGTGCTTAATCTCTTCCAGGTAGATAAGTGAGATGTAATATACTCCTTCTGGATACATACAGTGGTGCCTGAGATAAAAATTACATGAAGGTAGAAAAAAATGGGAGCAGTAGCTGCAAGGCTGGTGGTGCTGGGTCCAAAAGTCACTGGACACTGACCATCCTGCCCCGTCAGAAACAGTATAAAGAGATTATCTAATCTGCCACTCACTGGCTTATGCAACTTTGTACTATTTATTTAATCACCTTATGCCTTGGTTTTTTCATTTGTGAAATGATGTCGATAATGAATACCACTTTTGGGAAGTGAGGATTATTTCTGCTGTCCTCTTCATTTTTCTAAACTGGTCATATGGGATGCAGCATCCACTATTTTTCCAAGTAATCCACACCTCACTAGCCTCAATGGAAGAAACTTTCTAATTTGATGGAACAGAACCTCAATTCTTTATGGTCATGATTTATAAATGCAGTTTCCATGCCTTGAAGGTAGGTTTCTAAGTTCTATCTGCACTTCTCTGCTCATGCATGGGTGGTGGGGGTGTGCTTTGCATTCCCTGGAAACACATTCTGAGCAAGGCCTGTCCTTGGGGTTAGATCTCCATGTCTGCTTCTATTCCCACTCCTTGCTTCTGCCACTGGTTGGGTAAATGCAGACCTAGACTTTTAGATGTAGAAGGTGGGGGGGGGGGCGTAAATAAAAAGACTCATTTATGATTCTAAGCCTAAGTTTCCCACTGGGGCCTCTTGGCAGAGAAACCCTAAACTGAATAAGGTTGCACTATGGTATGTGTGGCAGGGACAAGGGGTGGTAGAGGGGTATTCCTCAGATGCTTGTCCAGCTATTATTAAAGCCAATAATTTGTCCCCTCATTTGGCCATTGTTATTGCGTATAATTTTCTTTACAGAAAACTTGGAGGGAGGAGGTAGAGCAGCATGAATCTAATTAAATCCCATCTAGAAATCTTTTTACTCTTAGAGGATTATGGTAATTACATGATAAAAAAAAAGCTTGACACATAGTAGGCTCTGAGATATTTACCTTTCCCTTTTCTCCATGAAGAGAAGAGGGGAGGGACTGAGTAGAGGAAAATGAAATGTAAAAGTGGCAAATCATAGTGTTCTACCTAATAGGGAGGCTGTGAGGAATAACTAATGAATGATTGTAAAGTCTTTTGGAAAGATAAAGTCTATAGAAATGCAAAATAATAATATCAGGGAAGTAAAGATGTCAGATGAATATAAAGGAGACAGCTTTTATTCCCACACAAATATCTTGGTCACCATCAGCAGCAGTGGAGAAGAAAACAGAAAGAAGGGTATGTGACAGTTTAATAGTGTTTTGTTAAAAATAGAACACATTTTAAGAGTGTCTGGACTTTCTTTAAAATGAAAAGATGAGCACTGATTCACTGCCTGCTAGAATAGATTCTGAAGTGCCTCTGGCAAAAATCACCAGCTTTTCCACCTCCAATTTCTTATGTTAATTAAATTGGGAGGACAAATTTGGTTTATGAGAAGAATAATGTCAGGAAGCGATGCTGGTAGGCAAAATGCCACTTCACGTGGGAGCAGTTTGTGAGTGTCCAACTCTGATCAGCTTGACCTTCCACCCTAGATCGAAGCTCACTCCAGATATAAATTTCTGGTCCATCATATTCCTCCTGAGGATGTCCTAGGGGTTTAGATAAGTTTAAGGAAGACCACCAGCTTAAGGACTTACATTCAAGAACCTGGAACAAGGGGGAGCTCTTGACTCCTTCTGTGAGTGTTCAAGGTTGTTCAGAGGCAGCATTGCCCCAAATTTTGGATGATGATAAATGCTTTGCAAAAAAAAAAAGTTTCTAAATAAGAAAGTTTCCCAAAATCAGTTTGAGAAACATCGGATTAAAAAAATTAATAGGTTATTTTTAATTGTAGGAGTTCCTGAAACATTTTATGTCAACATGTGCTGTAAATTTCCAAAACATAAAAGGCACTGTGTTCCCCAAATTTATTTGACTATGTAACTGTTTTCCAGAGTATTTGCAGGGCAAGCTTTTTTTTTTTTTTTTTTAAAGATTCTATTTAGAGAGAAAAAGAACAGGAACACAAGCAGGGGGGAGTGGGAGAGGGAGAAGCAGGCTTCCCCCCAAGCAGGGAGCCCGATGTGGGGCTCGATCCCAGGACTCTGGGATCATGACCTGAGCCGAAGGCAGACGCTTAATGACCGAGCCACCCAGGCGCCCCGTAGGACAAGCTTTGAGACATAATTTGGGATATACTGTTCTGGGGCCACCCACAGAGTTTTGTTTTTGACTTGGGCTTCTTAAGGATTTTTTGAGGGAGCTGAACTCTCAGATAAGCCAAGAAAATGGAGTTGAAAATTCTGTCAAAGTTTGAATAAGTTATTTATTTATTTAAAGATTTTATTTATTTATTTGACAGAGAGAGAGACAGCGAGAGAGGGAACACAAGCAGTGGGGAGTGGGAGAGGGAGAAACAGGCTTCACGCTGAGCAGAGAGCTGGATGTGGGGCTCGATCCCAGGACCCTGGGATCATGACCTGAGCCGAAGGAAGATGTTTAATGAGTAATCTACCCAGGCACCCCTGAAGAAGCTATTTAGATTGCATCTCAGACCACTTTAGTACCAATATATGATTCTCCAAACATGTCCTAGAGTTAGCAGGTTGATGAATACATTCAGGCATCCAAAAGAGACTTCTTTGAGCTTACCAAGATACATTTAGATTGAGACCCACCTACTGACCAGACAATGATCCATCCTTCCCTGCTATGTCTGAATCAGGGGGACCTCATTTAGTAGAAAACTCTAAGGGCTTTTCCTCATTTGAAGATTGTGGGAAATCTGTAGTGGTGATCACCCTACTAAATAGCCACAAAAGAAGCTCGAGCAAGGCAAGAGAGGAACTAGTGTGTGTGAAGTTCTCTTTGGTCACTCTCAGTGTGGGCTGCAGATGCCAAGGGGTAAAGGTTACGTGAAGCCTCACATCAATGCAGATAGCCATGGGCATCTCAGATGGCACCACAGTATAGTATAGACAAATTAGTTCAGTATCTAGAACCCAAAGGAAAGAATTGTGCTGAAATCATAGAAAAAGATAGAAGAAGCCTCATTTTAATATGTTACACACACACACACACACAACTAAGGCAGCCAATCTGAAGCAGAAGCAGATGTATTCAGGGTACAAAGAATAACATTTTTAGCTAGCTCGGCTTCCTTTCAAATGGTTTTTCTCAATAGTGAGAACTTTCTGAGAAATGCATTTATATAGGTACAAAGCATGTGTCTCTGTGACAGCAGGAGTCCTTATTTGCATCAGATTTACTTCAACACCTGTTTGTTTCAGAGGGCACTGCCTTCCTAGGAAGCACTCCAGAAAATGAATTACATAAAGGAAGGATGCCTCACTTTGGAAAGAACAGGCAGAGCATTTACAGTTCCTATAAATCACTGAGTCTACTTTCTTTGGTGAATAAGAGAGAGGTAATTTTTAAAGATTATTATTAGGAGAGCTGTGATTACCCTTGCATGCATAACTGTCTGATGTCTATTTTTAAACCATGTCCTTGGAACACAATGAGTATTCAATAAAAGGTGTAGACTGAGCGATTTCAATAACTCTTTCCTGCACATCCACTAAATCTTATCTGTCAAATTACCATGAAATCTAAATGTTATACTGTTTTACTCTGTTGATTAGAATGATTTGGTGTCTATCTCTATACATAGTCCAAACATCAACTTTGTACAGTCAGCAACAATCTAGATTCTTAAAACATCCTGAAAAGGGGACATGGCATCTGGCTCCACTTGAAGTTACGCTTACTGTCGACAACAGAATTCTCTAAAAATGGCATCAGAGTCTATATTTATTCACATCTAATTTACTTCAGAGGGAGAGACCCAGCTGCCATACTGAAATATGGTCTTCCTGATGACCACTAGGAATGTCCTATTTTCTTAAGATGCGAAAGGTAGAAAGAAGATAAAGGACCTCTATAGATTACAGTTCTTTGTTTCCTCACAATGGTGCTCTAAGCATGATAAATAATTTGGATGTAGAATTATACTTACCTATTCCTAGGATATCTGTTTCATTACTAGTCTTCCCTAAATTCAACGGATTAGAGAATTTCAGTGTGGGTTGTAACTTTAAGAGATGCCTCTTTCTAAGCCTACATTCTACAGATGAGAAAACTGAGGCAGGACAAAAATAAGAGCTTCACCTAAACTGAAATTGCTACTTGATACAACAGCCAGATTTTCCCACAAACTCAGACTGTAAAGCTCAAAGATCAGGGGTTTGAGGATAATCTACATTTGCTGCTTTTCTGTATCATGATAGGATGGAAGGGTAAATGAGCAGGTACAAAACCGAAAGAAGAGGTTTGCTGCCCCCATTGATTTGATTCCTTTTCTTTGTGTTTGGCATAAAGGGAAAAGCTGGAAGTGAAATAACAATGGTGAATTGGAGAAAAATGCTATTCTCTTGTTGGGTGCCTTCCTGGGCCCATGACACTACTACAGTGGATTTTGCATCAAGATGAAAACAGTTGATTTTGGCTTATGGCTATAGATTCCTGAGTCAAAAATGTCTTCTGTAGTATAAACTATTTTCTTATTTATTTGGAATTCTTCTTTGATGGGATGTTTACCTTCTCCCTTCTCAATTTTGAAAAGGCAAAAATTTTTTTTTTTTCTTAACCCATACATATTTTCTCCACCCCTCTGTGTTCAACTTCACTTTAGTTGTGACTAGCAGGCTTATCTATATAAGCTTAGTAAAAGAAGCTAAAGCAGCAGGAGTGCATTTATCTGATGCATTCACTGCTTTTAGCTACTCTGGACAAACCTTTGGCGGCTCTGCCACTAGAAACATTCCAGGTCTGGGTTTGAACTGTCAGTAATGGCAGCCAACAGCAACTTATATAATTGCTGCCTTTAGCCAATTTAGCTGCAAAATACTAGATAGGAAGGCATATGTATAATAATACATTTTTATGGGTTTCAAAGTGTATCCTTGGCTGCCTTCTCTTCTCGTTCTACTTACTTTACTTGGGCTACAATTACCCCCATGATATGGATGTTTCCCAAAATAGCGTTTCAAGGCCAGGTCTTTCTGCTGAGCTATGCGTACCTATTTCCAAAACCTGAGTTTGAGTTCCACACACTGTTTGCAAAAAACCTGCGACACTTGGATCCCCTCACTCACCAGTCCATGGTGCAGAGAGGTTTTCTTGTGTGGACCCCACAGCATACTCTCTCAACCCCTCTCTTTTTTTCACTTTTCTCTCCCCACAGAAAGGATTCCCTCCCCTCTGTGGTTTTTCTCTCCCCCAGTTTACTTCCATGCATCTTGCACCTGTCACACTGCCTCCCTCCAACTGTGGTGGAGATCCTTCTCCCAGTACTCAGATCGATGTCCTGGGTGCTTCAAGTGATCTGACCTCAATACAGCTATGTTCAAGGGACAAGGAAAGCCTAGGGTCCCCTTACTTCTCCACCATCTTAACTCCTCCCATGGATACCTATTTCCAACTATCTCCTACACATATTTACTGGATGTCATGCCAGCATTTCAAAAGCAACACATCAAAACCCAACTTTTCATCCCATTCCTACAAAACCAGCTTATCCCCCTGTATTTCCTATTTCTATGTACAGCATCTATATTCACTCAATAACATAAGTCAAAATATTGTTAGATCATCTTAGATTTTCAATTTCTATATCAACATTCCATTAATTACAAAAATCAAATAAAATTTATCAAATACATCCTCTCCCTCCTCCATTATCATGGCCTTAGTTCAACACATTGTATTATATCAAAGAGGCAACTAAAATTAATTTCTGGGCATATACAGAATATCCTACTTAACAAGTAGAGAATACAAATTCTCCTAAAAGCATAAAATTATTACAAAAATTGAACACATTCAAGAATGAAAAAGCAAATCTCAGTAAATGGGACTGGTATCTACAGATCAATCACAATCTCTGGTCAAAATGCAATTAAATTAGAAATTAGTAATAAAATTTAACTATTTAGAATTTCTAAATAAATCTCCATTTAGAAATTCTAAATAAATCAAGAACAACACTATAAATCACAATAAAATAAGAATGAACAATAATAAATAATACCACAAAGCATTTCCAGTAGTTTCATTTAAAGCAATTCTTAAAAGGCAACCTGTAACATTGTTTATGTTATAAAGAAATAAACTATGAAAATGGACTCCTAGCATGTATTTTTAGAAGTTACAAAAACAAAACAAAACAAAACATAATAATCTTGGAAAGTAGGAAGGAAATAAGAGCCCAAACTATTGGAAAAGGAAAAAATAGGAAACAAATAATAGAAAATATCAACAGAACTAAAATTTGTTCTTTAAAAAGATTAAAAATTAGCTGTCAAGAGTGATCAAAAAAGAAAAAAAAAGAGAAACAAATATTAGGAATAAAAAAGTGGCTATTTCTATAGATGCTAGTCAAAAATTGGATGTCATTAAAATAAAAAATGAGGCACTATTATACTTATTTTAGGAATTATCTATTGGAAAATTAGAAAACATGTCAAACACTTAAAAATTTTAGATATTAAAACAACATAAATTTGCAAAACTGATTCAAGAAGAAATAGAAAATATAGTTTGTAACCATTTTAGAAATTTATTTGGTAGATTTCAGTCTTTCCATAAAGAAAACACCGGACTCAGATAAAATTGTAGGAGAGTTCCACTCAACATTTAAGAATAAAATAAAAACAATTCAAATTTACCATATTATTCCTGCATTCATATTTTTATTATGTATATTTATATTATTTCCTGCACAGGAAATACTTCACAATTCATTTTATTAGGCTAGCAAAACTCTGAAACACTTCCTAATCTGTGTCCTAGTCTCCTCTCTCACTTCATTATCAGTGTGATCTTTCTAAAACACAAATCTGATCATTCCAGTTCACTGGGGACACTGTTTCAGTGGTCCCTCATTACCACTAGGATAAACCTTTCCTCGACAATCTCATCTGTGCCCTGCCTACCTTGCCATCCTCATCATTCACCACTCCCAAGTGTTACTATTGCAGTTTTCCAAAGATGCCATGCTACTTCACTTCTCTGCTTCTTCACTCACATATGCTTTGACTTCATATTCTTGTCTTTCAAAACTAGATTTAGCTGGTCCCTCCTTTGGATTCCCAGAGCACGTTTGCAAATCTTCACAGCACCTATCCCACCATACTGAATTCTACTTACTACCACAGTGTGTCTTTCTCACATTAATGTGAATTCCTTGAGGAAATTTATTTGTAGGTCTTCAGGGCCCAGAATATGCCTGGCACATGGTGGATACATATCATGGCATATTCAGGCATATCATGGAAGAAGTGTGTTTTTTTTGTTTTGTTTTGTTTTGTTTTTAGAGCTTTTCTGGTAACTTAATCATCAAGTAGAATCTTACTTTTGTGAGAAAATACATTCCAGGGTACAAAGAACAACCAAAAATGCACTTTTGGAATACAATCCATTTCTAGGTTGGGATATATCTTTATTACCTTTAAAAAGTTTCTCAAAATAGGGAGACAATAAAAGCATCATCTTTCTCTCCTAGGTACTTCAAAAGACAGGAAACTCACAGTTGCTCTAATATAAGATAGTGATGATATTGGGAAGCATCCTTTAGTGCACGGACACATGGCATCCTGAAAAAAATCAATGTTTTACTTTCCTCCCTGCTGGGTTTCATTTCACAATACAGAGCTATCATTACAAGCCTCAAAATATACCTGTTCGGTTTTTCATCTGTGAACAACATTACACTGATTTCAATTAAATTCCAAAATAGATACCCCAGAGTCCTCCCTAGAATTTTTAATATTTGGTCTTTAATATAAATTGATCCTTTTCTATTGAGTCAGTAACACAAAACTAGGAAAAAGCTTTGAGAGTTATTAAAGTCACAGGCTGTGCAGCTGTATAGAGCATACCTGGGAACATGTGCTATAGAAAATACAGCCTTCCACAGAGAAGTCACATATTTACAATACATCAGAGTCTCAGCACTGAGAACCCAGCAAAAGATGCCATTGCATTCACTTGAACTGGCACTTGCAGTTTCCAAGGAAATAGGTCTCATTCTGGTGGTCCCTCATCTCAGGAGCATCTTCCATTTTAGGGTGTCAGGAAGTCAAAAGCTTGAAGGATATTTTGTGAGGGAGCTTTGGGAGTGGGAAAATACTAGGCATTCTTGATTTACGGAATGCTGGGGAGGTGGAATAAGGTCAGGGACACAGCCATAATGCCCAGGTCATGAGGCTATGGCAGAACTAGAAATAGCAAACACGACTTTTGGCATTCAGTCTGTTCATCTGACCACTGGACCCTGGAAACAGGTGCTGGAACCTTATGGCAAGCAGTTAGAGCTCCCATCCAGATTACAGGCTTTTGCCAATGCCAAAAGGAAGAAAGAACTGATGAGGTTACCAGCCCAGGGAATTTTGCTCTGTGGCTCTCTCCTTCAGTATTATGCCAGAAATGCATTCAATGATGGAGCTCTGCCATTTATAACACGTGTCACTTTGTCTTTGGGAGAACAGAGGCAACTAAGTGAAGTTACTTTTATTTATTCTATTTCATCTATCTGAGACCAGCATTTATTAAGTATGGTACTGAGATTACGCTTGATTTCACCTCAGTTTTCTTTTGTTGTTTTGTATGTAAGTCTTGAGGAAAATAATATTGCTCTTGAGAGCAAATGACTTAAATGCATCAGATGTTGTCTGGGTGTAGGTATTGCTATGAGACCAACTTTAGTATTAGTTGTTATCATAGTCATTGCAACATGTAGCTATCTAAAGAGTAAACTTCAAAGAGCAGGCAGTTCACCGCTCTGTAATCCAAAGAGGGGGAGCAGCATGGAAGAGCAGAAAGAGCATTAACTTTGGAATCCCATTTCTCTCCCCTACTACCTGTATATCCAGGAGCAAGTTACTGCAACCATCAAAGCCTTAATTTATTCATCTGTAAAGTAAAGCTAATAGCTTTGTTTGCTGAAGGCTTTAAATAAATTACTATGTATAAAGAGTTTGGCACAGTTTTTGGCACACAGCAGGTGCTCATTGCATGTTAAGTTCTATTCCTTATTTTAGACATACTTTTCCAAGAGAGCTGAGATATAAGATGTGGTCCAATAATCAGGTATTACATATTAAACTGCATTAGAGGAAGCTAATTATGGCTTTGTTAGTTTGACTTCAAAGGGTGAGCAAAATAACTTTTGAGGCTTATTTAAATTCTTAGCTAGGTTCTACATAAAAAAAAAGAAAAACCAAGTAAAGAGGTAAACAATAATCCTAATAATTTCATATTAACACAGTATCAGAATAATTTGAATATTAAAAACAAACTTCTTTTCCTACAGAAACTGCACCAGGGGTTGGTTTCCTATTTCAGCCCTATACCATTAAACTACTCCAACACCCAATGTTATTTGTTACAGTCACCCTCAGGTCTTATTGCTCCCAGCTGAATAGAGTTCCTTTTTAGTTTCTGACATCTGCTCCAGTTTCCATTCCTAATCTTCCTTATCCATCTTCTGACTTTCCGGTCTTCCTCAAGCTCACCACAGTCTACTTCCCCAGTCAGATCTGCTTGACCACATGAAAGAAAATTCACTTAGAAACAATAAAATAGCAAAAGGTAGTTCCTCAGTACTTGGAAAGTGGTTTGTGAGTACAGTATAAACTCAATAGTGAAGTTTTTTGATGAAATGATTTAGCTTGTAATCAAAGCAAAGTCACAGATTTGTATCTGAAGCATTTTGTCAAAGAAAAAGAAAGGTGTATGTCCCAGCTACTGCTGAATAAGATGTGACACCATTTGGGGACTACTCAAAGCCTTCTTATCCTGAAGATCACCATTGACACCTGCTGAGCAGTTTTGAATTGAACAACGTAGCCTCATCTCACGTCACTGCTGACTTCAACTATCTATCGTGGATCTTTAATGTTAAAAGTGTTAGCAACCTGCACTTAATTCATGAGATTTGAAGCCAGCGTATGTAACCATAAGAGGAAGATAAGAAAATATCCCTTATATTTTCTTAGGGAGAAGATCACCTAACTAGCACTATAAACCTATCCCCAACATCTGATTGAATGATTTTAGTTCACTCCATACCTTAAAAGATCATGTTTCACCAAGCTTATTCAAGTGTAAACTTATCATCACTTATGTTACTATTACTTTGCTAATATGAAATTACTAATATTTCTCTGTCTGTAAGGCTCAGAATAAAACAGTGTAGATGACCAGATTGGCAAAAACCCAAATGCATGAGCCTATCTTGGTATTTAACAAAGTGAAATTTGGGGTAGACTCCTGTTTAGATCCTCCATAAGCCTGATTTTGAAGTTGCTCATAGCATGACCTTTTTTATATGATTTTTCCGATATGCAGCCTCTGGTATTTATATAGAACTTATTTCTAATATGACCATGGCACAAAAAATAAATGTAAAAATAAAAGGACCAGAGTAGTGATTTTACTCTGATTACTGTTAATACTGTATCTCCTTTAAGAGTGCAAGAAGTATTATTTTTGAGTCATCTTAGACATGGAATTTGCAGGAAATAAATCTACATCAGAGCCTTTTCTGAAGTCCCCTCCACTTACGGCTTGCCTGTCTTCATGTCCAACCTACCTAGGTGATCAACCTTGCCCCAGGCACTGACTTCCTTCCTTCCATCTTAAGTCAAGTGACATAAGGTGCTCATTCATTCTTCAGGATTGCAAACCAAGTCATCCTTGCTGTTTGTTTCGTCTCCCATGACTTTGTAATTAAATTTAAGTAGTATTACTTTTGCCTTTTTCTCAAAGTCTCACCTTAGACCCTAATTCTGGTAAAGGATTCCTGTGTTGTTCCTATATGTACTTTTTCTGTCCTAATGGCCTATCTAGGTTCAATATCTGTCTAGGACTAGGGAGTGATCTTTTTCTAGACATTCTTCTTCTCTCATCCTTCCTTAGTCTTCATCTCTTTCCTATCATCCTAATGACACAGATTTCTGATGCAAATGCCTTCTGGAATTCCAAGTTTTGGTTCTAGATTTCTGACTCTCTGCCTACCTCCCAGATCCCACATTTCTGCTAGTTCCCCATCTTGGCTTCTCTTAGTCTGCACAATCATGCAAATAATACTTTCTTGCTTGATTCTGTCATGACTTATGAGTATAAAGAAGCAGTTGAAAGCTCTCATTAAATGAATGATTCAAGTATCTAATGCCCAGGTGTTTATCCTTGCTCCCTTGGTATAGTTATTCACCTAGCTTACATTGCTACTCGTCTTTTCTTTAGGAGCAATAGAAGATTCCCACCACTCCCACATCCCCCATAAATATACCTTGGATACTCCTATTCCTAGGTGTTGGCTCAGTCTGTAGGTTTCTATTTCCTAACTTTTTTTTTTAATCAAGAAGTGCATCACTTATTAGAATGAGCAGTATCAGTTCAATAGGAAGCAGGCCTCTTTTTATTTGATTTTTAGGAGATGGTGCCACAAAGGTAAAATTTAAAATGTTCTAAATCAATAAAGTGATCATCTACATTCCATCAGTTTTGGGGGAAAAGTAATGAGACTAGTAAAGATAAATAGACTTTAATGAGATGTTTGCTTTATTAGAGAGTAGGTAATTTTGCTTTAGCCTAGCTCATTCTACATAAATTTACAGTACCTGTGTTTCCCTCTTCTAAAAAGCCAACGCAAATATACTTATCCTACTCTTTGCCCTAATATGTTTAGGTTAGTTATTTTTTGCTTGTTAAAACATATCTAAATCCTTGATACATTGTTCATATCATTGTTTACCTTAATAATAATAACACTTTCTCAAGTTACAGACACATTTTCTCTCATTTGATCCTTATAATAACCCTGGGAAGGAAGGAATAACACATTTTTAGTATTCCCAGCTTACAGAGGAGGGGACAGAAGCCCAGAGAAATTAAGTAAGATGTCCAAAGTCCCATGGTTAATAAAAAGAAGAATCCAGGTATTTCTCTAAATCCTCCCTTCTTTCCACCCAACACTCCTCAAGGCTTTTCACCCAGGTACACTGGGAAACAGAGTTATGCAAATGCTTGTTCCTAGGGGTCTGCAATACAGTCTCAAAATTCTATTTCAAATGTAAAATGTCTTTGATGTTTCATGTTTTATTAAAAAATCAAGGAAAATTTGTATTCTACCCTTATATTTAAGTGTATTTTAATGTAAGCAATGTCTCCTCTAACTTTCCTGATTTTTAAAATTATTCTTATTTTTTATTTTGAGTTCATTATAAATTCACAAGTAGCTGTAAGAAATAATACAGAAATCCTTGTGAACCTTCCACCCAGTTTCCTCCAGTGGTAAATCTATAGCATAATAGCACAATCAGGATGTCAACATTGATATAGTTAAAATATGGAACATTTTCATCACCACAATTATCCCTCATGTTGCTCTTTTATAGCCACAATACTGCCTTCCCATCGCCACCCCTTCTTTAGCTCTGGGGACCACTAGTATGTTCATTTCTATAATTTTGTCCTTTAAAGAGTGTTATATAAACAGAATTACAGAGTACATAATTTCTGATATTGGTTTTTTTCACTCAGCATAAGTCATTGGAGAATCGTCCAGTTTACTGGGTGTATCAGTAGTTTATTCCTCTCTGCTGAGTAGTAGTCATGGAATGGATATACCACAGTTTACTCACCCATTGAATAGTTGTTTCTGGTTTTTGGCTACTATGAATGAAGCTGCTATAATCACTAGTGAACAGGTTTTTGTATGAACATAACTTTTCACTTCTCTGGGATAAATGCCCAGGAGTACAATCACTAGGGCATATGGTAGCTATATGTTTAATTTTTTTTTTAAGAAAATGCTGAACTTTTTCCTACAGTGGCTATATGATTTTACATTCCCACCAGCAATGCATGAGTAAATAGTTTCTTTACATTCTTGCCATCATTTGGTGTTGCAATATTTTTTATTTTAGCTGTTTTGATACATGTGTAGTGATACCTTATTGTGGCTTTAAATTGCATTTCCCTAATGACTAATGATATAGAACATCTTTTCATGTTTATTTGCTATCTATAAATCCTATTCACTAAAATATCTGTTCATGTCTTTTGTTTATTTTTTAACTGAGTTTTTTTGTTTATTTTTTTACTGTTGAGTATCGAGAGTCCTTTATATATTCTAGATATCAGTCCTTTGTTAAATAAGTGGTTTTTCTCACTCTCTAATATGTCTTTTAATCTTTTTCACAGGATCCTTCCCAAAGTAGAATTTGCTAATTTTGATGAGGTCAAACATTAATTTTTTTCTTTTTATGGATCATGCTTTTGGTGTCAAGTCTAAGAACATTTTGCCTAGACCTAGATCATGAAGATTTTTTTTCTAAAAGTTTTATGGTTTTAAATTTTACATTTAGGTCTGTGAACCATTTTGAATTAATTTTTGTATAATATATTAGACTTAGGTTGATGCTCAGTTCTTTTTTACCTGTGGATGTCCAACAGTTACAATAACACTTGTCCCATTTGTCTGACACCAACATAGCTGTGAAGGTGAGGGCGGTCTCATTACTACTGGGTGGATATGGAACTTCAGGTTCTCTACATGGACTTCATTTGCACCCAGGGAGTGGGTGGGGGCACATTACTGGCCAGTGGGGATGAAAATCTCAGCTCCCTGCCTGGCCTTCTCCAGGCTCTCTACTTGGCATTTGCTGGCATGAGTGGATTGGAGCCAGTATTTCCTGTGGTATTTAGCTGGAGTAGAGCAGTTATTGTTTAATTGTCTTGATATTTTGCCTCTTTCTTGGTCTTTTGGTTAGAGAGAGCAGGCTTTTGTTGGGGCTTCTTTTGTCTATGTCTATTGGCATTTCCAGGTTACCAGCTTCTGCAACTCCAAATCTGGGATATATAAAACAAGCAAAAAAGCAAAAACAAACATACAAACAAAAACCAAAAAACAAAAATAACCCCCAAAACCAAAACCGAAACCAAAACCCAGGGAAATTATGACCATGTTTCTTCCTCATATCCTGAGATCCCCACTTAGAACATCTCTTCTCTCCAACTTTCAGAGTCTTTTATGTTTGTTTTATATGTAATATGCTGGGTTTTATAATTGCACTTTTCTGGAAAAATAGGGATAAGTATGTCTACTCTGTCTTTCCAGAAGCGGAGGTTTCCCAATTTGATTTTTAAGTAAAACTTGATGGTCTAGAAAATGTCATGTTTATTCTGGCAGGCAAGCTGTGTTTTAATATGCTCTTCAAAGTCCATAGCACAAGGCTATAAGGAGGACAGATGCTTCAATAAATTACAGGATTTTCATGTTGGTGACTTAAAAAAGAGAAGAAAAAACTCATCTTCATCAGTTGTGTAATCTGCCCAATAAGTGGCCTCTAAGGGAAGGGAGAAAATTTAATTGATACCATTTTTTTTTCTCTTCCTTCATATTCCTCTAGACGTGTACCAACTAATTTTCCAGAGATTCCTCTCCATTCCATTCAGTTGTTCTATTGGTATCTCCAGCTCACCTGGATGCATGACAAAGCCACATCCTTACTGACCTGCAGTCTTCTGTCAGTCTACAAATATTTATTGAATGCCCCCAAGTGCAGAGGCTTGTGCTGGGTGCTTAGCAGGCTAGCAGCAGTCAGTGTCCTTTGACCTTCAGCTTCCCCAGGGCAAGGACTGTCAGATAGCTGACGGGTGCACAGGTGTTTCAGGTTAAAAAAAAATTGTCCTGAAAATGCCTTTCTTCAACAAAGCTTTTTGAGTATTATCTTGAGAAAAGGAAGAAAAAAAAACCCAGTAAATTCCCTTTCCATCGATGAAGAATCTCTCTGACATGGAAATGGAAGATAAAACAGAGTCATGCATTTATGTGGGCTCTGCCATAAAACATCAGTTTTTCCATAAGGAAAGGAGATTTTTTTCGTAAGGACAGGACCTGTGTCTTTTTCACATATGTCTTCTAGCATGGTACCTGGCACAGGGTAAAGGCTAAAATCCTTCTATGTCACACTGAGCCACAATCATGTGAAAGCCCCAAGTGGACCTTGAGAAGAGAATGTTCAGAGAACTGAACTCCACAAATCCAAAGCATAAACATCTCAGAAAAGAAAGAACGAACTTGGAAGAAAGAAAGAAAGAAAGAAAGAAAGAAAGAAAGAAAGAAAGAAAGAAAGGATGGAAGGGAAGAAGAAAGGGAAAAAGGTACAGAAACAGAAGACCATGAAATCGGTAAGTTTTATAAGATCACTGTGTGACAAAGGCAGCTCTGCAAATATAAGAGTTAGGGTGATTAAAAAGAAGAAAGGGGGAGGAAGCAGCCCCTGAAACATGGAAGATTCAGAGAATTGGTAGACCTGTTAATGAAAAAATTGTTCATGACACTTGTGGGACAGTAAGGCCAATTTTTTTCAAGACCATCAAGACAGGTATAGAGATCACCACAATGGGATTTTACAGTAGGGGGAAGAGATTGGGCCCAACTCTGAATACAACAAAGAAAAGTGGGAATTTACAGCCAAGGAAAGAGTGGAGTGGGGGTCAGTGGATGGAAAATTACTAAAAGGAACATCAGGGGTAAAGGGGGAGGGATTCTGGCTACCAACCTAACAGGATACTTGCTGAAGGCAGGCCAGGGTGATTGGACATCATCTGAGAGATGGTGGAGGATGTCCATCTATTGAGGGTGACTAGATCTCAAGGATGAAGGATTCTGGCTAAACTGACTTATCAGAATTCTTGCCAAAACTGAACAATGCAGAGACAAACATGGAAGCCCCAAAGTCAAGACCTTGTCAAAAAGAGAGCTCAGAAGAGTTTGACCAAAGTTTGGTCAAGGAAAGACCTTGACCAAATTTGTCACTCTCCCCTTGACCAAACCTCTGAGCCATCTTTTTGACTAGATCTCAGTCTTGGCCCCTGTTGTTGGAACTGCAGAGCTTGGTTTTCCCCCAAATTTTGCTAAGTCAGTTTAGAGAGAATCCCCCTACTTTGATCACCCTCAACATCTTATCAAATTCTCTATCTTCTACTATCCCACCCTTAATATCTAATCATCTTGGCCTGCCATTAGCAAGAATCTTGTTAGGTTGGTTCCGTAAGAAATCCCTCTTCATCTTTGATGTCTCTGCTTAGTAATTTTGATCTGCCAACATCTTCTCTCACAATGCAATCTCCTGACCCAGTCTGGTTCTTGGCTATAAATCCCCATTTGTTCTTATTTTAGGAATTAAGCTCAATCTCTCTCCCTTACTAGGATGGTCTCAACCTGCATCACAACAGTTCTGAATAAAGTTTTCCTTACCATTTTAACAAGTGTCAGAATAATTTTTTCTTTAACAGAATCTAAATCTAGAGGAGGACTTGATGGGCAGCTTCTTTTCTCCACCTCTTTCTTACTATATTTCCTTCTATTACCTCTAAGAGCTAGAAAAACTAGACAGATAAGCATCTCTCTTATAAGCAGATGGAACTGCTCACTGCTACTTCTAGATGTGTCCTTTTTAGCTGTATACCACATAAAACCAGACCTATTGTGTCAGGAAGAATGGGGCACTAAGTACTCTCAGGCACACAGATTTTAGAAGCTTCTTCATTCTTCTTAACCTCTTAGGATTCTTCTGCACTGCTGGGAAGTTGGGACTTAGAAGTACATTTTTATACTTGAAAAGACTGTATCCTGGATCGGACTCCAAAGGGGGTGAGAGAACAATCACCTTAAAAGTGGGTGGGGTGCAGAAGATGGGGGCTGTTTACTTCTTTTATTTATCAGGAAGCCAGAAGGCAATGAGAAGCTGGAGACTTGCTGTGATACAGAGACTGTCTGAAAAAGGATGCCCTCTTACCCTTTCCATGCTATTATGCAAGTTAAGCCGAAATTGGGACACTCAGGACTTGTTGCAGCCCTCCATTCTCTGGTTTTCTTCAACTGTGACCAAACACCTGAGTGAAAGTCTGACATTACTAACTTGGCTGAGACAACTCCCATGCTATTAAATATGCCTAACTCAGCTCCCTTACACTGGGCAATATCTTGTTGACGACTGAAGTGATAAATTAAGAAGTGGAGAAAGAAGATGGGGTTTCTCTAGTGTCTGCTTGCCCAGTTGTAAGAGGTGACTTGCTGACCACAGAATTTTGTTTTTGGAAAAGACCTTCGAGATCAACTAGGTCAACTCCTATTTTATGGATGAATAAAAAGAATTTTAGAGAAGTGAAATGATATGGCTTAGATCACCCAGGTAATTAATCGCTGGGGTGGATCTTGAATCTATATTTTCTCATTTTTAGCTTCTCCCCCCATGACTGTATATAAAAATTCCTGAGATTACGTTGCTGCAGCCTTTAAATGTTAGGTTGGGGAAGTGATCTTGGGATGATAATACCCTGTACTACATACAACCCCAGAATATTATGCTAACTTTAGCCCAGAAAGGAGGGCTATAGGAGTGCTGACAATACTGACTCCATCTTTGGCCCTCCATCTTATTAATTTCCCTCAGGGCTGTGTGTTCCAGGCCCCTTAGAGGTTAATGTATGACCTGACCAGAATGTGAGGAGGCTATTCTGGTCTTCCCTAAATTTGTTTAGATAACTAATACAGGCAACATAATTTCCCCACCATCTCCTGACATACAGATAGCGGCATGAGGTCTGTTAAGTGCTGGCTATCAGTTAAGTGTATGCAAACCCTCTGACTTCACCACGATGCCCTTTGCACATCTCCTCACTCTCTACAATCTGTATACTGAGGTCCAGACTTAGCAGAGAATAGCTACACAGCATCCAGATCCTTGCCTACCCAATCTTCCCTGTCAGTAAGTTAACCTGAATAAAGCTCTGTGTAAACTGTGTGAGGCTGCCTGCTTCATTTTTTGGTCTCAAAGTGCCTTCTCAGTTTGGAGGATACTTTATAGTCTCCCCTCCATCACCTAACAATTGGCAAGCCAGCCAGAATGAGACTGAAAATGAAACAAGCATGGGTACAGGGGGAATGCCAGAAGAAAGCCTGTTGTCCCTGGGGGAAAAGCCATCATTTGTGAGGGAAATTCCAGGCTGGCCAGCCACCTCCATGGGGGGAGACTTGCCAGGTTTTCTGAGCATTTCAGACCAGCAGGTGAGTATGGGAGACACCCTGAAAATGTCCAAGTTAGATATCCTATCCAAAATGACAGGAGGAAATGGAAGAAGATCAGGAAGAAGCTATTGCTGCAGTAGCTTAGCCATTGCTCTGTGCATTACGAGACACCATGAAAGGGAATTACAAGTAAGGAAAGAATTAGAATAGACTAGAGAAGCATTGACTTCAGAAAAAGATGTAAGCTGAATGTTCCCTCTCATGAGGACATCTTGTCCAAAAGAATCCAACAGTGGGAAGGATGCTTAGAGATTACGGCACATAGGATGCCAAAGATTCGTGGGCACAGATGACCGCACAGTAAAGTCAGAACTACTATATCTCAAGAGAACTGAGACCCTAAAGTATGGGATCCCTGGGATAATAACTCTGCTGATGAGGAGGATATTATCATAGAGGAGGAATAATGATTTACAGGCATGACCTTTGATTTAAATAAAAGACCCAGGCCACTCATGAGCCTGAGAATGACTGAGAAGAAATTCCCACCAGTCAGAAAACAACTGTGAGGGAATATTCTGCCACTGAATTGGTAGAGCTAATAAGCCACTTTAAGCAAAAGGGCTGAGAAAGTGTGGCAGCTTGGGTTTTATGGAGGTGGGATATTGGGGGAGATGGTATTATGTTAAATGGGTCAGAGATGTCAAAAATGGCTTTAGTCACACTGCTTAACCTGCCTTTTGACAAAGATTATATGCTGCAGGCATGGGTGAGAATGGTGGGCACTTAGCTAAACTGATTGATTGGATAAATGGTGGCATTAAGATGACCCGGCCTAATGAAGGAAATGTTACCTCCCTTCCATTATGCTGAACCTTTATGGAAAAATTACAAAAATTATATGTGAACTGGGACTAAAGCGTGCCATTTACACCTAGCATTTTAGAGGCCCAGATGAAGAATTATTTACTGCTAGTATGAAAGACCGTACCTTACAGTCAGCACTCTGGGCATGGTATGTGACTTTGGTATCTGTCTTTGTGTCTCTGGTTAATTGACCCATTGCTACAATAGCTGCTGTGGTGGATGACGTAAGTAACACTGAAAGAATCTGGTCATAAAGGAAATAAACAGGTTGAAAAACAAAGACAAAGGATCCTGGCAACAATAAGATTGCAGAAAGGGTGACCATCAAGATCTTTCATAAACAATTATGGCAAAATTTAGTATTATCTGGCACTCCAAGAGAAAATCTAGACAACTCAATTTGGTCTTGCTGAGCCTGTAGAAGGTATTACCTAAAGAAAAGTAGTTTACTCCCTTGAAGGAAGGCTCAAAAAAGCCAGGTGTATTAACGTGTTCCTCTGCTAACAGGAATTTCAGGGGTGGATACTTGCTACCTCCAAAGATTATGGGTCAGGCCAACGTTGTTCACTAGCTCATGTGCGATAGGGGGTGACCAGAGGCCCCAGGCTGAAATAATCATTTATTGGTTTTGCACTAACAGACAGACTGTACTCTAATAGGCACTAGAACTGAATGCACACTTATACATAGTAACCTCTCAAAATTTGGGGGGAGCAATAAAGGCTCTTGATGGTTATGGGTAGCAAATGATCAAGGTCAGAAAAACTAGGCTCTGTCTACAGATTGACAGGTTCCCTCCCTGCTGTTTTCTAGTACATATTTCCTCCATCCCTGAGCATATTTTGGGCACAGATGTTTTATAGGATATGGACCTAACTACAAAGACAGGTGAATTCAGATTGTGCATCCAAGTAGTAAAACCTGTTGTTGCGGGTCATGCAAAATGGGAACATACACAGCCACTGGTTCCCCAGAGAGTAATAAACATAAAACAGTATAAGCTACCTGGGGTGGGGGGCATAATGAGATTACCACCACTACTAAAGAATTAGAAAACATAGAGGTAATCAGGCCTGCTCAAAGCCCATTCAATAGCCTGGTTCATCCTGTAAAGAAATCTAATGGGGCCTGGTGAACGATAATAAATTATAAGGAACTCAGTAAAGTTATTCTGCCCATTCATATCACGGTGCCTAATATAGCCTTATTGTTTGAGAAAATCATGGCATCTATTAAGACCTATCATTGTGTACTGGACCTGTCTGATGCCTTTTTCAGCATTCCACGAGAGCTTGAATTACAAGACCAATTTGCCTTTACGTGGAATGGGAAACAATGGACCTTCCAGGCATTGCCCCAAGGGTATCTCCATAGTCCCACAGGATGGTAGCCAGAGATTTGGAAAAATGGATACTGCCAGAGAAAAATTATGTTTTATCCTTATATACATGACATTATGTTAACTTGGGATGATTTATCCTCTCTGTCTCAAGCAGCTGCATCATTACAAGAGTACTTAAAGTCATGAGGATAGGAGGTAAATAGCCACAAGATCCAAGAACCTGGTCAATCAGTAAAGTGCTTGGGCATCATATGGTCAGTAAGACAAAAGTGATCTCAGAGGTGGTCACTGATAAAATATAAGCCTTCCCAATCACTAAAATGGTAAAGGAATTACAGGCTTTTGTTGGTTTATTGGGTAACTAGAGACCTTTCATTCCCCATCTAGCACAGATATTAAGATTTTTATATACCTGGTTAAGAAGGGGAGTCGACAGGATTGGAATGTTAACCAACAAGAGGCATTTTCAAAGGCAAAAATGGCAGTAAAACAAGTACAAGCCCTGGGGGCATTAGTGCCAGATGTGAATTGTGAATTAGATATAAGTTTATATCCAGAAGGATTTGGCTGGGACTTATGGCAACGACATAACTGGAAAGAAGTCCTGTTAGGATTCTGGTCCCAGTGATGGAAGTGAACAGAAACCAGGTACGGTCCCATTGAGAAACAACTATTAGCTGTATATCTTGCATTGGAACAGATGGAAGGATTAACTGCTGACTTGCCTGTGATGATATGAGCCTGTCTGTTGGTAGGAAGATGGATTAAAGACATGTTCAGCAAACCTTACAGTGCCTGTGCCCAGGGAAGTAACTTACAGAAATGGCATTCTTACCATGCTGTAGCAAAGGAGTACTTGTAATACCAGCTTGCTGTCTCATAAACTGCACTTGTTGCTGGGGCTGGTCACTTTTGTCTACCCAGCTCAACTTCCAGAAGTCACTGACATTATGCCTCCTCTCCCCCAAGTAAAGAAAGGGATATGCCTAGACACATGGTACACTTATGGCAGTTGCCAGGGAGACCCACCTACTTGGCCTTTCTCTGCCATCCAGCTGGATTCTGATGTATTTTGGTTCGAAGACGGAACTTAACAAAGTAGTCATTGGACAGAGTTGAGAGTGGTACGAATGGTGTTGATGTATGAACCCATGCCCATCAATTTTCCCACTGAAAGCTGAGGAGTGTGGAAAGGGTGAACAACATGGATACTATGTTAAATAGACCCCTGTGGGGAGTGGAACTATGGAAAGATATTTGGGGAGTATGCACTAAACCTAATGTAGCCATCCTTGTATGGTATGTGTCTGCTCACTCCCCATCCACATTGCCAGGTAATCATGGAGGCAGATGCTCTAGTCCTGGTGGGAGCCCTTCTGCTGAAGGAAGAGCTGACCTGTCTGATGTGGCAGAATGGGTCCACAGTAAATTGTGACACTGAGGTCCCAAAACTACTTGGGAAATAGTAAAAAGATTACATTTACTTTTAAAATAGTCTGATCTATGAGTTGCTGACAAGGACTGACTCCAATGCTACCTCAGGTGATGGCTGTTGCACCATACACTGGGGCATACCGGGTGGACTACATGCCTTGCTTCTCAAGGCCAATTCTATAGGCCCTTAGCCAGTATCAAAAGGGCACAAAAATGCACTGACCTGTGCAGACATTTCCACAGGACTTAGTACAAGCCTTTGCCTATAAGACAGTCAATCAGGCCGCAACTATAAAAGGATTAACAAAACTGGAGGGCACGTACGAACACCAACTCAGATAGATAGTGATCAAGGGACACATTTTCCCTGCCATAAAGGCCAAGAATGGGCAGAGGTCTAGGATATAGTATGGACTTTGTACCTGCCATACAGTCCCACTGCTGAAGGCCTAATTGAAAGGATGAATGGACTAATAAAAAACATGTTAAAGACATTATCACCAGCCAGCTTCCTTGAAGGATGCCCTCCACAACTAACAGAAGAGATTCAGCTCTTAAATGCGAGCCCACAGTGAGACAGACAGACATCAGCACATGAACGCCTACCAAACAGCACGTCTGGTTCAAGCGCTGCAGGTGCAGATACTGTCGGGAGGTTTGAGCCCTATAAGGGACTCATTTTTGTTTTGCCACAAGTCCTCCCACCTGGTAAGACTCTAGTTCATTGGAAGCTGGCTTGGAGTGCCCCACCCCCCCCATAGTGGCATGGCATCCTAACCCCTTGGGGCCAAGGGCTCACATTTGGTATTATCATTAACTTCTCATTCTATATTAGGGCCCAACACACACACACACACACACATGAAGAACTGCTCCTGGACCTCTGATGTTTGGTACTAAAGTGGCATTTTTATTATGGGTGGCAACCTAAACACCTATGTACAATATAGACACACCCTCTGATGTTACTAAGAGACAAAATATATGGTATCATTCCTCCAGGAAAAATACCTAAGCCAGGGGGGTATTTGCTCACGGGGACCAAACAGCTACTGTGTTGTTGCTAAATGGAGATTTGCCATATTTATTGCCTGTAAAACAGTTGTCTTATTGCCTCTAGACTCACACTGCTGCTGTCCCTCCCTGTTGTTACGGGAAACACCTACCATGGTCTACCACCTATGCTGAAGCTCACATTTGCTCTGACTGTGGGATTTGTGGAATGCTATCACTGTCCAGCTCAGAAAGGACACCATCGACAGTGATACCTTTCAGTATCATGGAGTTAGAATGGTGGTTAAGTCTAGTAAACCCCTCCCCTGCCATGATATGCTGGGCACCCTGCAGAGAAAAAGTCAGACATCCCCTACTTTTGACTTACTTTCCACTAAGGCATACATTTATAATATAACTTGGCAGGGAACTAATGACTCCAATATTATTACTAACTATCACATTTGGGATGGCCTGGAATGGCTATGAACAGAGCATGGCATATTAAGACTAACAGCGCCTCTGTGAATTGAGAGGATTAATTATACCTCTGCCATCCCTTGACATATGGGATGGTTGCCCTACTCTCCCTATCAAAAGATACATAAAATATTAGATATAGACTGGGCAGGATGAGAAAATAAATCTATAAAGGTGGGGGCTTTCTTTACCCCCCAAAACAGAATTTGGATATGTGGAAGTAACTTAGGGTTATATCTACCTTATGGATGGACAGGGCAATGCACCCTAGGTTTCTCGCACTTACCTGAGCACAAATATGACACCCTTTCTGGGATGCCCATGACTTACCAGCCCTAAGGTCTGACGCAGCTGAAGTCTAGTCTGGTGGGAATGGCCAGCATCTGTTTTCCTATCTCAATATGCCAGTCTTAGTGCAAAATTAGAAATTCAGGCCTTGGCTAAATTTATAATCTCTGTGTTAAATAATTCTTAACCAAAGCATTTCTCCACTCAATCAAGAAAATGTTCAAATGAGAAAGGTGGTTTTATAAAATGGCATGGCTCTAGATATTTTACCTGCTGCTCCAATAGGGACCTGTGCCCTCCCAGGACATGACCATTGTTCATATACACCTTCCTATGACACTAATGTCCCACATGCAGAAGGTGTATCTCTTGTTGATGCCTTCACTAGATGGCTCATGTCTTTACTGGGTTGCTTGGAATCTATAGTTCTAAGTATTTTCTTTTATCTTCTAGGTATATTAATCTCATGTTGCTGCTTATATTGATGCTGTGGCATAGGAATTCAACTTACCTGCCAGGATCTGGCTCTAGAGTTATTGTGGAAGAATGACATGTAAAGAATGTACAGGCCATGAAAATATTGGGGAAGGAGTGTAGGTGGGGTGATAATTCTGACTCCATCTTTGGCCCTCCATCTTATTCATGTCAGTGCAATGACCTCCCTTGGGGGCTATGTGTTCCAGGCCCCTTAGAAGTTAATATATGACCTGACCAGAATGTGAGGAGGCTCTTCTTGTCTAGATAACTAGTACAGGTAACATAGTATCCCCTCCATCTCCTGACACACAGATGGAACCATGAGGTCTGTTAAGTGTTAGCTATCAATTAAGTGTATGCAGACCCTCTGACCTCACCACGATGCCCTTTGCACATCTCCTCACTCTATACAATCTGTACACTGAGGTCCAGACTTAGCAGAGAGTAGCTACACAGCATCCAGATCCTTGCCTACCTACTCCTCTCTGTCAGTAAGTTACCCTGAATAAAACTCTGTAAACTGTGTGGAGCTTCATTTTTTGGTCTCAAAGTGCCTTCTCAGTTTGGAGGATACTTTATAGTCTCCCCTCCACCTTCTAACAAGGACAGTCAACACACAAGTCATCTATAGGTCACCAGAAATGCCTTGGGTAGACCACCCTGTTTCCAGTCATTCTCATGTGGCAGAGCATGAATGAGATTGTTTTATTTGTTCATTTGTTCACTTTATGGATGAATGAAGCACATCTGAAATATAGAATATTAAAGTTTAAGGTCCAACACCAATTATCCAAGAGAGAAGTAGATGCAAGCAGACACAGGAGGCCACAGAGGATACTTGGCCTTCCTTAAGGGGATGCCTCCCACTTGCCTCTTCTCTTCAGAGTCCACTGCTTAACCAGCTCAGGCGTGAACTATGAGGGATTCAGAATGGGAAAAAATGGGAAGCTCTGAGGGGCTCAGCAGTCAAGATACAAAGTAAACATCTGTTTACACTATGGGATATCAAAGGCAAAATATCTGAAATATACAATAAGCAAGCAGGAAATTTAGCTTTCTAAAACATATCTGTCAAATATTAACTCTTCCTCTTAAGTGTAAATTCCCATTACTTAACAGATCTTAATTGTTCTGTATAGCTCAGATCAAGAACATAAAAGCCATTCACTCATGTATAATATTGGAGTATAAGATGTATTAAACAAAGGAAAATTTCTATTGTGTTTAGTGGCAATCTTTATCTTCTCTTACACTAATTTTTTTACATACTTCCTCCCCATTATATACTGAGATATAGTTGATGTATAACATTTCATAAGTTTAAGGTACATATTGTGATAATCTGATACATATATTGTGAAATGATTACCACAATAAGGTGAGTTAACACATACTTCACCTTGTGTAATTACCATTTTGCTGCTGCTGTTATGGTGAGAACATTTAAGATCTAGTCTCAGCAACTTAACACGAATTTCTCTCATTCATTGATTCTTTTCAAATCCAGCTTTCCAGGCATTTTAGTTGATAGTAGGAGCTTGAAAGTATTTCTAGGATGAGGATACAGATGAATGTAATTCATTTTATTTTTCACGACAACAGTCTGATGAAATAGATACTATTCTCCTATTGTAGATGTGAAAACTAAAGCTCTGAGATTTTAAGTCACTCGTCCAAGGTCAGAAACTACACCCAGGTCTGTCTGTCTGTCATCAAAGAATTATACACATTACATAAATGCCTTTATGTTTCTGGAGATGGGGCGAGGATAGAAAATAGTGGGATAAAAAAGAAGTGGTAACATTCCCCTTATAAAGGATAGCTTCACTTTCCTATTAATGAGATCCCAATGTGTACATTATTAAAAAGTCCAAGTAAGAGACCCACAGTTCTGCAAAATACTGAGTAGAGGAACAAGGGCCTCTGCTAATGATTTCTTGAAACTTGCCTTAGGCTTGCAGCAGGGGAGAAGAAAATGATTGCATCCCAAGGCACACAGTCACTTACGTGGATGGTTTCAGATATTTCCTAGGTTGGGAAACTTAAGGGAAAAATAAAATATTAAGGTGAGTGTTGAAATAGGATATTAAAAAGCCCTGGGCAATCCCTGGACACTTGCTTCCATACTTCTAACTTGCAACCAACCCGTTAGTCCCACCACTTTAACTGACTGTTTATTACTTGCCTTTGCTCATATATTGTTGCTGCCTTCTGAAATAAAATGTTCCAATCCAAGGATCATAGAACCTCTATAGAACCAGGACTAGTCTCTTGGTGATTTTTTCTTACCACTTTTCCATAGGTAGCTCTCAAAGTATTGCTATTACCACCCTCTCTTCTTTGCTGATATTTCCAAAATGCATTTCCTTTTATCTTTTTCTCTTCCTCAAGAACTGTATAACCCATTTCTCTGTTTTGTACCATCTTTAAAGGTCATTATATATTTTTCATATTCTCTTATCCATTTATCCCATTTCTCCTCATTCTATCAAATACTCTTTTAAGTTAATGAACACCTTTATCAAGTTTATCATAACTTCTAGATATCTGAAAGCTTGCTTTGGGTAAGAATAGTATCACCAGTAGGAAAAAGGGTTAATTTGGTGTCTGTTGGACATTCAAAATGGAATAGAATGTTCTTCACTTTTCCCATTTTTACTGTTTGCCTAAAAAATTATAAAATAATTTGCTTTATTAAGTATAGTATGTTAACCTTGCAAATACGCTACTGACTAAAAATCTGCTGACTCAGCAACTTCTCTGAATATAAAAATGAATCTCCATCAGAGAGATTTTAATTATATATTATTATTTCTTAAGTGCACCTCCTGTTCTAAGTTGATGCAGTTTTCAAAATGCAAGTACTTTTCAGTAACAGCTGTGAGAGAAGCAAAGTAGAACCCAGGGCCAATGCTGTGGCTACGGGCAGTGGTCAGGTTCAACTTTTTTTTTATTTCTTTTTTTTAATTTAAATTCAATTAATTAACATATAGTGTATTATTAGCTTCAGAGGTAGAGTTTAGTGATTCATCAACTGCATATAATCCCTACTGCTCATGACATCACATGTCCTCCTTAATGCCTATCACCCAGTTACCCCATCCCCCCCCCACCACCCCTCCAGCAACCCTCTGTTTCCTATAGTTAAGTCTCTTATGGTTTGTCTTTCTCTCAGATTTCATCTTATTTTATTTTTCCATCCCTTCTCCTATGATCCTGTTTTGTTTCTTAAATTCCACGTATGAGTGAAATCATATGATAATTGTTTTTCTCTGATTGACTTGTTTCGTTTAGCTCAACTATATATTTCTATCTAGTGATCTCTCTCTGGCTCTCTGATCATTCAGGTCAGTAGTCATTGACTCTAGCAAAGGACAAAAGAAATGGTTTCATTCTTTGAGTGCCATTAAGATCCCAGGTCTATTGGTAGATTCTTACATAGGAAGATTACTAGCATAAGTCTAAGCATAAGATCATATTATTCCAAACAACACAAAGGTTAAGGATTATTCTTCCTGACTATGGCAAAAATCACCAAGTGAAATCAAATGCTCAAATATTTCTCCCAAAACTGAGAAATGAATGATGTTATCTGGCATGACATTGTATTCCTTCAGTAAAACAAATTCAGATTTACTCATTCAAGTAACACTTTTGAGATCATGATAACCTCTTAGGATAGCTTGCTAAATTTTGAGGTGAGGGTGGAGGGAGCTTTTTATTTTTTCTGTGGCCAAGACTCATACCTACGTTAGTCTCCTACTGGCACAGCTATGATGAAAGGTACAGAATAGCCCACAGTCAGCTCAATTATTCTGACCCTGACTGTGTCTTTGGCTTAGTGATGATGAACTGCTGCTCTCAGTGGCTTCTTTGCTCAGAGTAAATCCCCAGATGGCTTTATTTTTAGATTAGGGACAAGATCCAGAAAGACAGTATTTTGTTTCTACTTCCACCATGCATATAGCTCAAAGGGATGAGGGATACCCCCAACTGCCTCGAAAGTAGTTTGGAATGAGTTAAATTTGACCAGATTAGGTAATAAATACCAATTATTTAGTGTTTTTTATATGCCAACTTTGTGTTAAACTCCTTACATGCACTGTCTCATTTAATCCATAATCTGAACACGATCTGCACTGTCTTTGGGATAGGTGAAGACAGATGAGTTATCTGCTGTTAGAGGAGTTGATGCTTGTCTACTTCCTATAGGACATTCCACACAATACTTGAAAAATTCTGCTTTTCTTCCCCCTGACTGTCCTGCTGGATGCTGAGTTGTCAATAGGACATTCTAAATTTAGCTTTGTGAATCTAGAAATTAAATGCCAACATGATCCATTCAGAGTCCTGTTTCTATACATCTCAGTTTGTTTAGCCCTGAGGGAAAAATTTGCAGGTGACCTTTCTTTCTTGTGCTTACTAGACTTAAAAATACATATAGTTAAAGTAGCTTGACCAGACCAGCTAAGAAAGGCTATAACTGCCTCAAAACAGGCCAGAGTTCTGCTGGCTAACACTTTGTTTTCCACTACAAATCTACAGGGCCATTTTGGGTTGGGCCTGGATGTGAAATGTGTATGAGAATGTGAATGTGAATTCTAAAGGTGTGTGTGTGTAGTGTATCTCCATGAATGAGTGTGAATGGGCTGTTTGAGATGTGAAGAGTTAGCATCTCCATTGTTTACTTCTTCCTTTCCCACATCTGAAAATGCTATAAAACATGTTTTGCTATTTTTTTTTTTCCTAATTGCTCGGTTTCTACAGAAACCCCAGGTTGCAAGAGATAGGCTCTGATATAGATTAAATTTGGTGGATTCTCCGGAGTGGCCAGATCTGGGATTAAAAAACTGAGTGTACTATAATCATGTATCCCTGAAAAAGAAAAATGTCTGTCATATATATTATGTATAATGTACTGTACTTCAATCTATATTGGAATATATATATATATATATATATATATATATATGAGAGAGAGAGAGAGAGAGGAGAGAGTATGTGTTTTGGTTAAGTTTGCTTCAACCTAAAGATACAATTATTCTTGAAAAATGCCACTTCCTTAGCAAGGCATATGAGATGTTTTATAGCATACTTATTTAAACTCACTCAAAGGAAAAAGAAGAAAATAGCAGGGTGGTCTAGAGCATCTGGAGACTAACTGGATTTAGATCTCAACTTTATCACTTGCTAGCTGTGAGACCTTTTATAAAGTTGGCCTAAACCTCAGAACTCCCATCTGCAAAATTAGATACTGATAGTTACTTGTAGGGTCATTGTAAGTCTTTTATTTTTTAATTTCATGGTAAAAAACACATAAAATGAGATCTATTCTCTTAACATTTTTTTAAGTGTAAAGTATTAACTGTAAGCACACTGTTGTAAAGCAGATCTCTAGAACATTTTCATTCTGCATGACTGAAACTCTATGTTCCCCATTTCTCCCTTTCCCTAGCCCCTGGCAGTGATCTTTCTGCTTTCTGTTTGTATGGATTTGATTACTTTAGATACCTCCTTTAAGTGGAGTCATACAGTATTTGTCTTTCTGTGATCGGCTTATTTCACTTAGCATAATGTCTTCAAGGTACTATCATGTTGCAGCATATGACAGGATTTTCTTTTTTTAATGGCTGAATAATATTCTATTGCATGTATCACATTTAAAAAAATTATTGAACCATCAGTGGACATTTAGGTTGTTTCCTTCTCTTGTCTGTTATGAATATTGCTGCAGTGAATATAGGAGTACAATTATCTCTTAGAGATCTTGATTTCAATTCTTTTGGATAAATACCCAAAAGTAGGATTACTGCATCATATGGCAGTTCAATTTTTACTTTTTTGAGGAACTTCCAAATTGTTTTCCATAGTGACTTCAACATTTTATATTCCCACCAATAGTGCAGAAAAGTTACCTTCCAATTTATCCACACCCTAACACTCTCTATTTTCTGTTTTGTCTTGTTTTGTGCATGGAAGCCATCCTAATGGGTGTGAAGTAATACCTCATTGCGGTTTGATTTACATTTCCCTGATGATTAATGATTTTGAACATCTTTTCATATACCTGTAGGCTTTTTGTATGTCTTCTTTGGAGCTATGCCCATTTTTAATTGGGTTATTTATTATTTATTATTATTATTATTATTTATTTAGTGCAGTCTTCTTAAATTTGTTAAGACTTGTTTTGTAATCTAACACATAAACTATTTTGGATAATGTTCTTTATGCACATGAGAAGAATGTGTATTCTGTTGCGTTGGGTGAAATGTTCTGTATATGTCTGTTAGATCATTTGGTCTATAATGTTGTTCAAATCTTCTATTTCCCTACTGATCTTTTGTCTGGATATTTTATCTATTATTGAATATAGGTTATTGAGGTTCTCTACTATTACTGTGTTGCTATTTCTCTGTTCAGTTCTGTCAATGTTTGCTTCATATAGGGTGTTCTGATGTTGAATGTTGGTACTTATAATAATTTATCTTCCTGGAGAATTGACCCTTTCATAATTATATAATGTTCTTCTTTGTCTCTTTGATAGTTTTTTACTTAAAGTCTATTTGTCTGATGTAAGTATGGTACTTTTGCTCTCTAGTTATCATTTGCATGAAATATCGTTCCCATACTTTCACTTTTAGCCTATGTGTGCTTAAATCTAAAGTGAGTCTCTCTTAGACAGTATATAGTTTAATCTTGATTTTTTTTATCCATTGAACTACTCTACATCTTTTAATTGGAGAACTTAATTTATTTACATTTAAAGTAATTATTGATAGGGAAGAACTTATTATTGATATTTTGTTAATTGTTTTCTGTCTTGTAGCTTTTTTTGTCCCTCTTTTACTCTCTTGTTGTCTTCCTTTGTGTTTCATTTATTATTTATTTTTATAATGATATACTTTGATTACTATCTCACTTTCTTTGTATATCTTCCCTGGGTATTTTCTTTGTGGTTACGATGGAAGTTTACATAAAAATATCTTACAGTTATAACAATCTATTTTAGTTGATAACAATTTAACTTCAATTGCACATAAATCCTTTACATTTTTGCTTCTCCCCCTCCACATGCATGTTATATAATTGATGTCACAAATAGCATCTTTTAATATCGTGTATCCATTACTTTTGCCTTTTAACTCCTATACTAGAAGTAAAAGTGATTTTGGCGCTACTGTTACAGTATTAAAATATTCTGCATTTATGTGTATATTTACCTTTCCAGCAAACTTTTTCCTTCTATATACATTTGTGTTGTCATTCGGTGTTCTTTCATTTCAGCTGGAATGACTCCTATTAGCATTTCTTACAATTCTAGTGGTGATGAACACCTTCAGTTTTTGTTTTTCTGGGAAAGTCTTTACTTCTCTTTTGTCTTTGAAGGGTAGTTTTGCCAGACATAATATTCTTGGTTGGCAGTTTTTTGCTTTCAGTACTTTGAATATATCATCTTATTCCCTCTTGGTGTGCAAAGTTTATGTTAAGAAATCCACTTATATTCTTATGGGGGAGAGGGCCTTCCTTGTCCATGACCAATTGCTTTTATATTGCTGCTTTCAAAATTTTGTTTGACTTTTGGTGATTTGATTGTAATGTGCCTTGATATAGAATTTTTGAGACCTCCTATGTAGAGTCTGTTAGATTTCTTAAATCCGAATGTCTACTTTCTTCCTTGAATTTGGAAAGTTTTCAGCCACTATTTCTTTAAATAAACTTTCTGATCCTTTTTATCTTCTCCTTCTGGGTTTCTCCTAATGCATATATTGGTTGGCTTGATAGTGTCCCATAAGTCCTTTAGGCTTACTTCATTCTTTTTCTTTCATGCCCCCCAACCCTTTTCCCCTTTAAGTGGATAATTTCCAAATGATCTTTGAGTTCATTGATTCTTCCTTCTGTTTGATCAAATTTGTTGTTGGAACTCCGCTAGTGAATTATTCACTTCAATCATTCTTCAGCTCTGAAATTTATGTTTATTTCTTTTTTATGTTTCTATCTCTTTGATGGTATTCTCATATTGTTCATGCATTGTTTTCTTGAGGCTGTAGAGCATCTCTATGATGGTAATTTTGAATTCTTTACAAGGTAATTAATATATCCCATTTCTTTAGGACCATTTTCTAGAAATTTATTTTGTTCTTTTCTTTGGGGCATGTTTTCCTGCTTCCTTGTGTGCCTATAACTTTGTGCTGGGGTCTGCACATTTGGAAAAAAAAATAACACCTCTTCTAGTCTTTATGAACTGGCTTCATACAAGGGAAGGCCCTCACCAATCAGCCCAGCTAAAGATTCTGAGGCTTCTGAAAACTTTTTTTGGACGATGATATTTTTCTGAGTTTGTGCCTTTAATTTCTCAATTAGAGAGGCATGCTAATTCCTTTTTCAGGACATCCTAATCTCTTGCTCCCTCTGGTGCCTACCTGTGGCACTGTAAATTCCCTGTTTGAACTGCAGCAAGTTGTCTTATTTTTCCTTGTTTTCAGCAGCCACCAGGCATCCAAAGTCAGCTGTTTCCCTATCAGCACCCAGAGTCAAGAGAGATAGATATCAATTCCATGAGGAGTCTGAAAAGCTAAACTGCTGGACACCCACCCCCACTCCTCTCCTTCTCTCCCACAGGAGAAGCCTCAAGTTATGTGCTTTCTCCTGATAATGATGAATTGTGCCAGCCACAGCAAGCCATCCCCCTGAATATTATTTGTTTGTAGCAGCCCACAGGCTTCCAAACTATGTTTGTTCCATCAGCAGTCCAGGTGAAGCAAGACAAAACCCAGTCCCTCAGGCAGCCCTCCAAAAAGCTGGAACAATGGACACATACTCCCCTCTTCTTATTCCCCTGAGGGAAAACTTGTAAAGTTGTGCATTTCTCCCAGTTCTGAGCTGTGTCAGCTTGGGGAAAGAACTGATGCAGAAAATGTGAAATTGTTCTTCCACCTGTTTCAACACAACTGTTCTTGGCTTTATGCTCACCTGGACTACTGAAACTTCTTAGCTGGATTCTAGAATTCTCATAAAGGTATTTTGGTCCATATATCATTGTTAAATTGGGTGTTTCTATGGGGCAACAAGGCCTGGAAGTTCTTATTCCACCATCTTGCTGATATCATTCTTCTGGCAGTCTTAACTGAGATAATCTATAAAGTGCTGGGGCACATTTCCTAGTGTATAGTATATGCTCAATATATCCCATTAGCTATTACTATTATCAACAATGTTTGCCTTTACTGAAAATTTATATTATTTTCTGAACATGCATGCTTCCATGTCTTATACTGTCTCTTCTGTCTTGAATGGCCTCTCCTTCCTTTTCCACTCAGCGAACTCCTACCTAGCTTTCTAGAAGAAGCCTGAGTGTCAAGTTCATTGTGAGTCACCAGAGAAAAATTCCCCCCCTATAATACTCATAGCATTTTTTTTTATTTTTACATTAGAACCTATATTGTATTGTATTATAATAGGTTTAGCATTATCTGTCTCTAAACTTCTTCAGGTGAGGGGTACTACCTAAATTGATGTGTCCCTATTCCTGACACCTGTCTTCTGTTTTCTGTTTAGTACCTAGCAAGTTGACTGGCTTGAGGTGGTTATTAAATGTGTACCAATTGAATTGTATAGCAGGAACCTAATTCAGTTTCACATTAGCATAAGATAAGTTTTGCTTTTTCCTAATTTGAATTTTTTGGCCTTGACTAAAATTCTCAGCAAAAATGAAATGTCAATGGGCTTGTTCTGTATAGTTCTAGAACAGTGAATGCATACACACAGCAGAGACAATGCTGAAATTGAAAGAAACCGCACAGACTGCCCAAACATTGCCCTCTCATTTATTAAGTGGTAAAACAACTTATCTAAAGTCACCCAGCCTTTTAGAAACAGTGAAGACATTGCCCCATTGTGGGTTTGGGTAAAAGGCAATTTTGAATGATGATTATGAATGATGATTTCATTGAGCATAATGTTCATTGAACATTACCCAGGCTGATGAAGGGGCACAAATTTTTGTTGTTGTTGTTGTCCTGAAGAATTCTTTATTAAGTCTCTTATGGAGGTACTATAAGGGAAAATAATACTCCTTTTAAAAACCACATTAGAAATTATGCATAAATAGATGTTGGGTGAAATTCATGTTAACTAGAAACTCATTTTACTTCAGTCTTTGCAACTAAAATCCTTCTAAAACATAAAGCCTTACTTCTTCTGTTAGTACTATACTATGCTTAGACTCATGCTAGGGAATCCTAGCACCCCTTGATGTGGGTGCTACACAGCAGGCCTTATTTTGCCCTTTCTCCTATTGTTATCCTTCTCATGAGACAAGGAATCTATGGGACCAATGACACATGCCCAGCCACAGCCAGCATCTACCCCACAATCTTCATGGGGTAGGTATATGCTCTAGGTATATGGAACTCCCAAATCCCTTGCCTAAATGGCAATTGGTCTGCTACAAGGCTCTGCCTGGGATTCCTTCCCGTCCATTCTTTGGAGGGTAAGCCATATCCTAGGTGTGTGAATCCCTAGGCCCAGAGGATAGATAAAGGACAACTATTTACAGAGACTGTGTATGGATCTTTAAATACACGGGCCAGAGTGCCACACACCTGTTCGCCAAATTGCTTGTGCTATGAGACAAAACCAAGTGTGGAAAGAGAAGAGGGATGGGCTACAACCCAGGATACAGGATTCAACTCTTAACACCAGCACATTCTGGCATAGAACTCTGAGGTACGCAAGAATTTTCATTCAAACTTGGTTTCCATGCCATTTTAAAAATAATTTTGTAAATTACAGGATATAATTTTTTAAAGCTTGACTTGTAGCTTTATTTTTTTTATTATGTTCAGTTAGCCAGCAGATTGTACATCATTCTGATGTAGTGTTCAAAGATTCATTAGTTGTGTATAACACTGAGTGCTCATCACATGTGCCCTCCTTAATACCCATCACCTGGTTACCCCATCCCTCCCGCCCCTCCCTTCTGTAACCCTCAGTCCAGAGTCTGTCATGGTTTGTCTTCCTCTCTTATTTCTTCCCATTCAGTTTTCCCTCCCTTCCCCTGTAGCTTTAAAATATGTATCTATTAGGTTATGGGCTTCCATTTGTACTTTTGTTCTGGGACCCACAAACATTAGGAGAAGGCCTGCTTACTTGGTAATTATTACGTATCATGAAAAAAACTAGATTTGTTTTGATAGTTGTAATCTGTACAATTTGGACCAGAAACATTAGAAACATTTTTGGAATGTAGCTAGCTAATATGAACTGACCCTAAGACATACTTAGAAATTTCTTCTTTATTAAACTCTCAGTTATTGGCTCATTTATTTAAAATTTCCCTTTTTATTCTAAAAATGGAATACCACTGATTGAGTGTTCCAGTTAATTGGATCAATCAACATTTTCTGAAAAATATTATTTATGAATGGATAGAAGATGTTGCTTTGCATAAAAACAGGAAAAAGAGGCTTAACCAAAGGAAGGTTTGTTTGTTTGTTTGTTTGTTTTAAAGGGAGGGGTTTTATAAGGCAAATAAGATGCATTTAGCCATGTTACTTGAGGAAAACTTTGTGTCCAAAGGCCAAATTGTGAAAGAGAACTGAACGACATAAATGTTAAAGACATAAGATACAAAAGAAAATAACAGAGAAGTATCACAGTACATCCAAGGGAGTGTGTTGAACTGTCGTGTGAGATGTACGAGGAAATGTGGAAAACAGGTGCCTGGAGATGAGCAGATGCTGCCTCCATGATCATGGGCAATTGTGTGTTAATTCTGGGCATTGCACTAAAACAGAAATGTGGGCACTTGGAGCATGTGTACATGAGAGTGACGGGGATGGTAAAAGGTCTGACATCACTCATACAGAGGGATCAAGGGAACATCATGTCTTCAAATAAGGACTGCTACATTCGAATTCAGCTGAAATTCTTTGTAGTCCCAGAGGACAGAGCAAAGGAGAGGAAGTTACAGGGAAATGGGTTTTGAACAAATATATCCATAAACAAGCTTCTAGTATTGTGAGATCACCTACACAGTTCCCTGAGGACAGAGCAAATATTTGCTGAGTTCATGGCTGTCTCACTAGTGTAGTGGTTCTCAAACTTGGCTGACCATCTGGTGGAGCCTTTTGAGAAAAAAAAAATTGACATACTTAGCTACCATCATCAGAGATTTGGATTTAGGAGGTCTTACAGGGGCATGGTCTTCTGGAGTCCTGAACTATTTTATAGGGAGGCTGATGTGCATCAGGAGTTGAGAACCATTGGCCTTCTGTGAAATACAAGGCCTGACACGTGCTAAAAGCTTATTAATTTCTTGACTCTGGATCTTCACATTTGCTGTCCTCTGCCTAGACCATTATTCTCCAGACTTCTAAAAGTTTTGCTCGCTCATTTCACTCCAGTTTAAAATAGGTCCATCTAACAACACTTTCTTTTGCTTTGCCTTCTTTCTTTTCTTTGTACTTACCCCTTATCTGAAATTCTGCTTATCTGTTTATTGGTCTCTTTGCCACTACAATATAGGTTCCATGAGGACAGTGACTTTGTCTTATTCTCTGCTGCATATCCATTGTTTAGAATAAAGCCTGGGAAATCATAAATGCTCAACAAATATTTGTTAAATTAATGTGCAGATAAATGTATGAATGAGTGCTTATTGATTTATTGATTATTTAATTGGCAAATTGAATGTCCTCCGCCCATTATGGGGAAGATGTTCAAGCAGAGGCTAGCTGACCCCATTATTTGAGGATGCTTTAGGGGAAATCATCCTATGGAGGGCTGATCTCAAAAGTTCTTTCCCAGCCACAGAGAATAGATAGGGGATGGTGAAGAAGATGAGGGGAGTGTTGGCATAAAAGACAGCATAATTAAGAAGGAACTAGAGAGCACTGGAATGAAACAGCTTGCTGAGAAGTTGGCTATGGTAGCTGACTTGTTGAAATATTCACCACATTCTGAAATAACAGATGTGCATGGAGGGATCTGTGTGAGCATTTGTAATCTTCTGCTTTCTATGACTTTCTCCTCCTACCTGCCTCCCACACACAGCAGCTTGCTGCCTGGCCATCCACTCCCAGAAAGTCCTTCTTTCCCAAAGAGAGAACCAGCCCCACCCCCATCAAACCATGGTCATATTTTATTTCATTCCTGAAGAAAAGGATCTTCCTTCTTTTAACTCTCTGTTCTCCCCTCTTTTGTCCCCTGCTACTTCTGCCCTTGCTCACTCTACTTAAGCTCTGCTGACCTTCCTGCTCTTCTTTAAACACACCAGACATACCCCCAGGCATGCCCCAATGCCCAGCCTTTGCACTGGCCATACTCTCTGCCTGGAAAGGTCTTCCTCCAGAAGGCCACTTAATTCCTTGATTCCTTCACTCCCTTGCTTCAAGTCTTTGCTCAAATCTCACCTTCTTAGTGAGTCTCACTTTGACAACCCTATTTAAATCAGCAACCTTGTCTTTTTCACATACTTCTGAGACCAATATCCTGCTCCATGATTTTCACTGTTCCATGTATTTATTACATGATAATGTGCTTTTAAATTTTATTTATTACGTTTAATTATCTGTCTTCCCACAACACATCTTTGTACCAGAGTGTTCATGAAGGCAGTGAAAAACTTGTTTTGTTTGAGATTGTATTCCCCATGAGCTGAAAAGTACCTTGCACATAGTATCTGTTCAATAATATTTATAAAATGACAAAATAAATGAGTGATATATTAAAATTTTTAAAAATCCAGTAAAGAGTTCACTAAACAATTCTTATTCCAATGAAAGAACGTGGGAACCACTGGTCCTTTGACTTCAGATTCCACCTTGCATTCACATCTGTTTCTCCTCTTCAATGATTACTTTACTCGAAAAGCATTTATTTAACATCACTGTGTATAGAACACCTCACCAGGTTCTTGAAGGAGGCAAAAGCAAGAGGGGGCAGTCCCAAATACTTCACAATGCAGATATGAAGAGAACACATTGATAAAAATGTCCTCTGCCCAAAGACTGTGGATTATTATGAAAACTGCTTACACCACATTTCCTTTGCTAGCATGTAAATGCAAAAATTAGTTGCCATAATTACTTAATGGAAATCAGGGATTTTGGGGGAAGATAAGGAGCTGCCTTTAAAATATTAAGTGCTTATTGTGAATCGTTGGATTTGTTTTATATTTGTTGAATTTATCCAAGTGAGATGACCCCTGGCAGGAAAGGCAGAGTGCAACAGAGTGATTGTTGGGGGCAGGGAGAGGTTGGAGGAGGGATTGGTGAGGAGGAGGCAAACAGGAGAAGAACGAGGGAAAAAAGATCATGGGTCCAGAATATTCAGGATACTTGATCCCAACATATGGAAATTACACTCTGTAATCATACATCTCAGGTCACAGCCCAGTGAAAGGAAATGGCAAGAAAATGAGAATCCTGGGAGAACGTTAAGCTATTTTCATTTGAGATGTGAAGGACAGAAAGAAGAATACAGAGGCAAGGATTTACATGGAAGAAGACTAATGTCACAAATAATGGGATGTTCGTGTGTGTTCTGTTCCCTATATGACTTATGATTTATTGTGTGTACACTATAAGAAGTTGAACATGGCTTGTTAGGTACCCCTTAGCTATAATAATATTCATGGGAATCTTGGCTGATTATTGTAGATCACGAATGTAATTAAAGAGGTGTCCTAGCCCCTAACTGGAAAGCAATACCTTACAGGGAGAAATTAAGGTGATTGACTGATTAACTCAGGAATAAAGAGTAGAATGTATGGCACAGTAGTGAAGAAAAACAAAAACACCTTAACCCAAAGAGTCAGGAGGAGGGGGCATAGACATTTTAAGAGCCAAGAAGGGTCTTAAGGATTGGTGAGAGCTATAAACCTGGGCAAAGCTAAAGAGGCCATGTGGGACTCTACTTGTGACATTATCTCAAACCTCAGTCCTCAATCCTCAAATTGGTGATATTTGAACAAACTATATATTCTATATAGTAGTGGAGTGGCTGAGAATATGAAGAAATCCTCTCCTTTAGTTTATTGGTGGTGACTCTGAAGAGGAAATATTCCAGATCTACTGACCAGGTAGGTGAAAATGCACACAGAATGGCAAGCATGGTGGAGTTTTAAAAATACCTTCGCAGGGAGTCAAGAATTTGGTGTGCTGCAGAAGCCCAGCCATTAACCAGTTGTGTAATATTAGATTAGTAAATTTTACATGCTAAATAGGTGGATTACAAATTCCTTTCCTACTCAAAAGTGCTATGAAATTCTGAATTTGTTGTATAAAGGAAAATAATGTCATGAAGGCAAAAAAGAGTCCCTCCTAAGATATACAGGGCTATGTCTATGACTTGGTAGTAAAAGTAGCAAGCTTCAAGATAACTTGAAAGGGCTAAGTGGTTCCCTCCCATTCCTGCATCTTTTAGATTCTTGAAATTCTACCCTTGGTTTCAGTGTTTAGTGATTAAGTGTCATTTTATTGCAGTGGTCATCTTAAAAACACCGGCATTCCTGAAAGAAATAGTGCCTGACACATAAAAGGTACACACAATGAACGTTTATACCCTAGAGCTATAAATTTACCGGATCCTTTTTTGAGTGACGTGTAAAATAGGTCTTGTGAAGTATGGGGACCTATGGGTACAGAATTCAGAATGGAGAAAAGGGTCAGTTAGATAGTTAACTTCATAACCAGTGGCTCGGAGTAGGACTCCAACACCAGCTCCATCCATTTTTACAGTTGAGCTTGATGCATGTTAAATTAAGAAAAGGCCTCATTCAGTTAAAGTTACAGATTTATTTTTTGAGAGTGAGAATGCTGCCTTTGTACATTGTGGCACTACAGCTAAAAGAAAAGAATAAGCACCTATTATGCATCTATTATGGGTCTGGCAGTGTTGGGTGTTTTGTTTTCACTTTTATTATTTGAACACCTCCTCTAGGAGGGATACGGAGAGATTGAAGATTGAAGGGTAACAATATGGTTTTTATGTGGCTAATATACTAAAAGTAGAGTTTTCTTAGGTAGGACTGTCTCCTAGTCAGTACATCCTGAGGGAGATCCAGTTGGGAAACTCAGTCTATAGTAAGTAAAAGGAGAGAGACATGAAAGAAGAAAACCCACTCCAACTGAATGGGGCTTGCATTTTTTATCTTTACTTCTTAACTTTGTGTCACTTTACATCCCATGATCCAATGAACTTTTGTGAATCTTTCAGTTTGCAAGGCTTTAAAGTGTAGCAAAATATTTCATTGGCAGCTTAGATGCTAACCTTTGTCTTTTCCACTTCGAAAGGTAAGAGGAAATTAACAGTGATACCTGTTTTCAGAAGTTTCTGGCTCTAAACACCCTGATACCATGGAGGCTTTTCCTGGCTTGTTTTAGGGAGGTCATCTCCTCCTCTATGTCTGGATACACGAGATGAGGATATGAGCCTGAAAATCTTAATGGCATGTTTCGTTGTTGCATTTTATTATTATTATTTGCTATTGCATTTTTATAAGATAACAAGATAAAGAATTTTATACATTAGTTAAAAATAATCTTAAACTGAAGGTAGCCCTAGGTTCTTTAATGAACATTTCTGTTCTTACAAAAGCTATGATAAGGTCAATGTTGACTACAGATGATGAGCAACCCAGCTGGGTGTTTATTCTAAATATATCACTGCCAATATCACCCTCGGCAGCACCCTGCTTCCTCCTTCCATCCGGGATTTCCCACCAGATGGGGAAAGAGCTCATTACTAACCAGGAAGGGAGAACTGATGCTAACACACACAGCAGCAATTCAGTCAACCCCTTCATTACTTTTCCTTCTGCCCAAACTCCCAGTGGCCTCTGGTGAAAACCTTGGCCATGGCACACTGCAAATCCCAGGGCTCCTGACTAACACCTCACTTATCATGGAGGTCATGTCTAAGCCGAGCAAACTTTCTTTGCCTGCCCCCAGCTGAGTGACCTGCTTTCTCAGCAGCGCAATTTCTCTAATGAGATTGTTTCACAAAGAGAAGAATGAAATCAAATGTCAGGGGTTTGGATCAAAGCGATTCTTATGCTCTGAGGCATAGGGTCAGACCGCAGGTACAAATGAGCTCTTGGACCAGAGAAGGTCCTGTTGAGAGCACCCTCCCTGCACCATGTCTCTCCTTTCTCCTTGTCATGACCCACCTTTAAAATTGTGGAAAAGATCTCCCATGAAAATATTTGCACTGATTTCAAGAAAGAATTGTGGAATATCTACTGTATAGCTATTCTTTTGAGCACCTAGCTCATCCCCCACAAATTCTTGTATTAGTCATCATTACCTTATTTAATAATAATCCCATGAGGTAGAAACTATTATCACTCCAAGTTTATTAAAGGAGAAACTGAGTCGCAGAAATGTTGAGTAAGTTGCCCCAAAAGAGAGTGCTAGTAAATAGCAGAGTGGATATTTTTTAAATTTTTTATTGTTATGTTAATCACCATACATTACATCATTAGTTCTTGATGTAGTGTTCCATGATTCCTTGTTTGTGCATAAAACCCAGTGCTCCACGCAGAACGTGCCCTCCTTAATACCCATCACCAGGCTAACCCATCTCCCCACCCGCCTCCCCTTTAGAACCTTCAGTTTGTTTTTCAGAGTCCATCGTCTCTCATGGTTCGTCTCCCCCTCCGACTTACTCCCCTTCATTTTTCCCCTCCTGCTATCTTCTTCTTTTTCTTTTTTCCTAACATATCTTGCATTATTTGTTTCAGAAGTACAGATCTGTGATTCAACAGTGTTGCACAATTCACAGCACTCGCCATAGCACATACCCTACCCAATGTCTATCACCCAGCCACCCCATCCCTCCCACCCCCCACCACTCAGCAACACTCAGTTTGTTTCCTGAGATTAAGAATTCCTCATATCAGTGAGGTCATATGACCTCATGTCTTTCTCTGATTGACTTATTTCACTCAGCTTAACACCCGCCAGTTCCATCCACGTCGTTGCAAATGGCAAGATCTCATTCCTTTTGATGGCTGCATAATATTCCATTGTGTGTATATACCACTTCTTCATTATCCATTCATCTGTCGATGGACATCTTCGCTCTTTCCACAGTTTGGCTATTGTGGACATTGCTGCTATAAACATTGGGGTGCACGTACCCCTTCGGATCCCTACATTTGTATCTTTGTGGTAAATACCCAGTAGTGCAATTGCTGGATCGTATGGTAGCTCTATTTTCAACTGTTTGAGGAACCTCCATACTGTTTTCCAGAGTGGTTGCACCAGCTTGCATTCCCACCAACAGTGTAGGAGGGTTCCCCTTTCTCCACATCCCCGCCAGCATCTGTCGTTTCCTGACCTGTTAATTTTAGCCATTCTGACTGGTGTGAGGTGGTATCTCATGGAGGTTTTGATTTGGATTTCCCTGATGACGAGCGATGTTGAGCACTTTTTCATGTGTCTGTTGGCCATTTGGATGTCTTCTTTGGAAAAATGTCTGTTCATGTCTTCTGTCCATTTCTTGATTGGATTATTTGTTCTTTGGGTATTGAGTTTGATAAGTTCTTTATAGATTTTGGATACTAGCCCCTTATCTGATATGTCATTTGCAAATATTTTCTCCCATTCTGTCGGTTGTCTTTTGGTTTTGTGGACTGTTTCTTTTACTGTGCAAAAGCTTTTTATCTTGACGAAATCCCAATAGTTCATTTTTGCACTTGCTTCCCTTGCCTTTGGCGATGTTTCTAGGAAGAAGTTGCTGCGGCTGAGGTCGAAGAGGATGCTGCCTGTGTTCTCCTTCAGGATTTTGATGGACTCCTGTCTCACGTTTAGGTCTTTCAACCATTTGGAGTCTATTTTTGTGTGTGGTGTAAGGAAATGGTCCAGTTTCATTCTTCTGCATGTGGCTGTCCAATTTTCCCAACACCATTTGTTGAAGAGACTGTCTTTTTTCCATTGGACATTCTTTCCTGCTTTGTCAAAGATAAGTTGACCATAGAGTTGAGGGTCCATTTCTAGGCTCTCGATTCTGTTCCATTGATCTATGTGTCTGTTTTTGTGCCAGTACCATACTGTCTTGATGATGACAGCTTTGTAATAGAGCTGGAAGTCCGGAATTGTGATGCCGCCAGCTTTGCTTTTCTTTTTCAATATTCCTCTGGCTATTCGGGGTCTCTTCTGGTTCCATACAAATTTTAGGATTATTTGTTCCATTTCTTTGAAAAAAGTGGATGGTATTTTGATGGGGATTGCATTGAATGTGTAGATTGCTCTAGGTAGCATTGACATCTTCACAGTGTTTGTTCTTCCAATCCATGAGCGTGGAACGTTTTTCCATTTCTTTGTGTCTTCTTCAATTACTTTCATGAGTATTTTATAGTTTTCTGAGTACAGATCCTTTGCCTCTTTGGTTAAATTTTTCCTAGGTATCTTATGGTTTTGGGTGCAATTGTAAATGGGATCCACTCCTTGATTTGTCTCTCTTCTGTCTTGTTGTTGGCGTATAGGAATGCCACTGATTTCTGTGCATTGATTTTATAGCCTGCTACTTTACTGAATTCCTGTATGAGTTCTAGCAGTTTTGGGGTGGAGTCTTTTGGGTTTTCCACATACGGTATCATATCATCTGCAAAGAGTGAGAGTTTGACTTCCTCTTTGCCGATTTGGATGCCTTTGATTTCTTTTTTTGTCTGATTGCTGTGGCTAGGACTTCAAATACTATGTTGAATAGCAGTGGTGAGAGTGGACATCCCTGCCGTGTTCCTGACCTTAGGGGAAAAGCTCTCAGCTTTTCCCCATTGAGAATGATATTCGCTGTAGGTTTTTCATAGATGGTTTTTATGATATTGAGGTATGTACCCTCTATCCCTATACTCTGAAGAGTTTTGATCAAGAAAGGATGCTGTACTTTGTCAAATGCTTTTTCTGCATCTATTGAGAGGATCATATGATTCTTGTTCTTTCTTTTGTTAATGTATTGTATCACGTTGATTGATTTGCGGATGTTGAACCAGCCTTGCAGCCCAGGGATCAATCCCACTTGGTCATGGTGAATAATCCTTTTAATGTACTGTTGGATCCTATTGGCTAGCATTTTGGTGAGAATTTTTGCATCCATGTTCATCAAGGATATTGGTCTGTAGTTCTCCTTTTTGATGGGGTCTTTGTCTGGTTTTGGGATCAAGGTAATGGTGGCCTCATAAAATGAATTTGGAAGTTTTCCTTCTATTTCTATTTTTTGGGACAGTTTCAGGAGAATAGGTATTAATTCTTCTTTAAATGTCTGATAGAACTCCCCTGGGAAGCCATCTGGCCCTGGGCTTTTGTTTCTTGGGAGATTTTTGATGACTGCTTCAATTTCCTTAGTGGTTATAGGTCTGTTCAGGTTTTCTATTTCTTCCTGGTTCAATTTTGGTAGTTGATACATCTCTAGGAATGCACCCATTTCTTCCAGGTTATCTAATTTGCTGGCATAGAGTTGATCATAATATGTTCTTAAAATTGTTTGTATTTCTTTGGTGTTGGTTGTGATCGCTCCTCTTTCATTCATGATTTTGTTGCTTTGGGTCATTTCTCTTTTCTTTTTGATCAGTCTGGCCAGGGGTTTATCAATCTTGTTAATTCTTTCAAAGAACCAGCTCCTAGTTTTGTTGATCTGTTCTACTGTTCTTTTGGTTTCTATTTCATTGATTTCTGCTCTGATCTTTATTATATATTTCTCTTCTCCTGCTGGGTTTAGGCTTTCTTTGCTGTTCTTTCCCCAGCTCCTTTAGGTGTAGGGTTAGGTTATGTATTTGAGACCTTTCTTGTTTCTTGAGAAAGGCTTGTATTGCTATATACTTTCCTCTCAGGACTGCCTTTGCTGTTTCCCAAAGATTTTGAACAGTTGTGTTTTCATTTTCATTTGTTTCCATGAATTTTTTTAATTCTTCTTTAATTTCCTGGTTGACCCATTCATTCCTTAGTAGGATGCTCTTTAGCCTCCATGCATTTGAGTTCTTTCCCACTTTCCTCTTGTGATTGAGTTCTAGTTTCAAAGCATTGTGGTCTGAAAATATGCAGGGAATAATCCCAATCTTTTGGTACTGGTTGAGACCTGATTTGTGACCTAGGATGTGATCAATTCTGGAGAATGTTCAATGGGCACTAGAGAAGAATGTGTATTCCATTGCTTTGGGATGGAATGTTCTGAATATGTCTGTGAAGTCCATTTGGTCCAGTGTGTCATTTAAAGTCTTTATTTCCTTGTTGATCTTTTGCTTAGATGATCTGTCCATTTCAGTCAGGGGGGTGTTAAAGTCCCCCACTATTATTGTATTGTTGTCAATGTGTTTCTTTGCTTTTGTTATTAATTGGCTTCTATAATTGGCTGCTCCCATGTTAGGGGCATAGATATTTACAATTGTTAGATCTTCTTATTGGATAGAACCTTTAAGTAGGATATAGTGTCCTTCCTCATCTCTTATTACAGTCTTTGGTTTAAAATCTAATTTGTCTGATATAAGGATTGCCACCCCAGCTTTCTTTCGGTGTCCATTAGCATGGTAAATTGTTTTCCACCCCCTCACTTTCAATCTGGGCGTGTCTTTGGGTCTAAAATGAGTCTCTTGCAGACAGCATATTGATGGGTCTTGTTTTTTAATCCAATCTGATAGCCTGTGTCTTTTGATTGGGGCATTTAGCCCATTTACATTCAGGGTAACTATTGAAAGGTATGAATTTAGTGCCATTGTATTGCCTGTAAGGTGACTGTTACTGTATATTGTCTGTGTTCCTTTCTGATCTGTGCTGCTTTTAGTCTCTCTCTTTGCTTAGAAGACCCCTTTCAATATTTCTTGGAGGGCTGGTTTCGTGTTTGCAAATTCCTTTAGTTTTTGTTTGTCCTGGAAGCTTTTTATCTCTCCTTCAATTTTCAATGACAGCCTAGCTGGATATAGTATTCTTGGCTGCATATTTTTCTCGTTTAGTGCTCTGAAGATATCATTCCAGTCCTTTCTGGCCTGCCAGGTCTCTGTGGATAGGTCTGTTGCCAATCTAATGTTTCTCCCATTGTAGGTTACATATCTCTTCTCCCGAGCTGCTTTCAGGATTTTCTCTTTGTCTCTGAGACTCCTAAGTTTTACTATTAGATGTCGGGGTGTTGACCTATTTTTATTGATTTTGAGAGGGGTTCTCTGTGCCTCCTGGATTTTGATGCCTGTTTCCTTCCCCACATTAGGGAAGTTTTCTGCTATTATTTGCTCCAATATACCTTCTGCCCTTCTCTCTCTTTCTTCTTCTTCTGGGATACCAATTATTCTAATGTTGTTTCATCTTATTGTATCACTTATCTCTCGAATTCTGCCCTCGTGATCCTGTAGTTGTTTCTCTCTCTTTTTCTCAGCCTCTTTATTTTTCATCATTTGGTCTTCTATATCGCTGATTCTCTCTTCTGCCTCATTTATCCTAGCAGTTAGTGCCCCCATATTTGATTGCACCTCATTAATAGCCTTTTTGATTCAACTTGGTTAGATTTTAGTTCTTTTATTTCTCCAGAAAGGGTTTCTCTAATAACTTCCACGCTTTTTTCAAGCCCAGCTAGTATCTTTAAAGTCATGATTCTGAACTCTAGGTCCGACATCGTACTAATGTCTGTATTGAGTAGGTCCCTGGCTGATGGTACTATCTCTTGTTCTTTTTGCTGAGGTGATTTTTTTTGTCTTGTCATTTTGTCCAGAGGAGAATAGATGAATGAGAGAACAAAATGCCAACAGGTTAAGAACGTCCCCAGCAAATATACTGTATACAAATCAGAAAAGACCTGAAACCAGGGGAAAAGAAAGGGAAAGAAAGAAAAAAGAAGGAGAAAAGAAAGAAAGAAAGAAAAAAAAAACAAAAAGAAAAAGATTAAAAACAAAAACAGAACAATACAAAAAAAAACAAATATGATCAGGCTAGTGCATAGATCAGTGCCACACACTAGATTTTGGGCGTATTTTGGTCTGTTAGAAAAAAGTGCCTCCTAAAATTTTAAAGGAAGAAAGACTTATATATGTACAAAATAAGGGTTGATACAATGAAGGGATGGAAGATGACTGTAAAGATGAAAATTATAAAAGATTTTATAAAAGGAATTGACACGATAAGAAGTTTGAAAAAAGACAGATTTAAAAAAAAAAGGGAGAGAATATGATCAGGCAGGAGACTAGAACAAAGCCATACATTAGTGATTTAGGGTATATTTTTATCTGTTAGAAGAAACTGTATCTCAAAATTTTAAAGAGAGAACAACCTATATATATATGCCAAAAATAAGGGTAACTACTATGAAGGGATAAAATATGACTCTAAAAATGAAAAATAAAAAATGTTTTTTTTTAAAAAAAAGAGATTGATAAGATGTTGGTTGAAAAAGGGAAAAAGAAAAAAAAAACAGTTAACAAAAATTAACTTTGATGAACTAATGAATCATGGTAAAAAAAAGCCATGAATTCTATGTGTAGTATTCCCCTAGCGCTGGAGTTCTCCCGTTCTCCTTGATCGGTAAACTTGGTCTTGGCTTGCTGGCTGTTCGTGCTGATCTTCTGGGGGAGGGGCCTGTTGCTGTGGTTTCCAAATGTCTTTGCCGGAGGCTGAATTGCCCCGCCCTTGTCGTTCCGGGCTAAGCAAGCTGCTCGAGTTTGATCTCAGGAGCTTTTGTTCCCTGCAAGCTCTCGGTACAGCCTTGGAGGACCAGGGCAAAAATGGTGGCCTCCCAATCTCCACCCGGAGGAGCTGAGAACTCGGGGCCCCGCTCCTCAGTGCGCCCCCAGAGAAAAGCAGTCACTCCCGTGTCCCCGGTCTCCGGCCGCTCTCCGTGCTCACCCGCCTGTGACCGAGCATTGCTATCTCTGGCACCCGACCCCGTGTGGAGTCTCCAAACCCAGCAGATCCCTGCGGTGTGTTCCCGCACCGCTCCTCCCCGGGAAGGAAGGGGAATCTCCCCGGATCTGCCGCTTGTTGGGTCCCTGCTGCAGGAGCAGTGGCCCGACTGGGCCGCAGATCACAGTTTATGGCAACCCTGAGCTGAGAGTCCGCGCCTCGGCTCCGTCTCTGCAGCTGGCTTCCCCGCTCCGATACCTGGGAGCTCTGGCGCACTCAGGCTCCCCCGGTCTTTCTGTGACCCCAAGGGTCCTGAGACCACACTGTCCCACGAGGGTTCCACCCCACGCCTAGCCACTGGTGCGACGTCCCTCCGCGGAGCCGACTTCTAAAAGTTCTGATTTTGTGCTCCGTAGCTCTATCACTTGCCAGAAGCGGCCAACGGAGGCCCCCTCCCCCGCCGTCTATCCTCTCGAATATTGCCTCAGATTCACTTCTCCACACGTCCTACCTTCCAGAAAGTGGTCGCTTTTCTGTTCAGAGAGTTGTTGCTACTCTCCTCTTCGATCTCCTGTTGAGTTCGTAGGTGTTCAGAATGGTTTGATCCCTATTCAGCTGAATTCCTGAGACCAGACGAAATCCAGGTCTCCTACTCCTCCGCCATCTTGCTCCGCCCCCCGCAGAGTGGATATTTTATGCCCATGTTATCTGTGTCCAAAATTTATTAGTTCAAACTCTAAGACACAGCAAGTAATATATACATAGCACTGAATTGGATGCAAAGATGGAACAGAGATGAACTTAAATTATAGAAAGACAAGGGGTGCCTGGGTGGATCAGGTTAAGTGTCTGCCTTCAGCTCATTATCCCAGGGTACTGGGATTGAGCCCCACATCAGGCTCCCTACTCCATGGATACTTTCTTTTTTTTTTTTTTGGCGGGGGAAAGAGGGCTCAGGTCATTCCAGGTAGTGGTGAAAATGTGCACAAAAACTCAGATGTGCAATAGGAGAGCAGGATAGATTCCAGAATCACTGAAGAGTCAGTTATGGATAGAGAGGAAAAACAGTTTACTGCTAAAGCTAAAGCCTAAAAAAATAATTACCTAAATTTTGTTTTGCACATATAATACAACTTATACATTAGAAAAGTCATAGAGTAGTCAATTTGAAGGAAAAATGACAACACATGGAATGGTTCTATAGATCATCTCTAGGTATGCTATTTTATCCATTTTCAGTCTTTTCTAACATGGTAATCATTTAAAATTCATATCTATCTCAGGACTAGGGAATTACTCATTACTAGGGAAATATTAATCCAATTGAAAATGTCTTCTGATTACTGATCTTGTGCAAGTCACTGTATAAATAAGAGAGTAATGGCCAAGGAATGAATATTAAATTGAAGAGATACAATTCAATTCAAATGGAGCCATAAAGCCCTGACACAAATACCTCTCCATGTTGAATAGCAGGCATGTGATAGAGATAGGTGAAGTGTTAGATGCCATTAGAGGAAGGGGGTGGAACAAGCTAGTCCTTGAGCATTCTTTCAACTGATAATGATTCAGGGGAAGAAAGAGAAAATGAAGGGGAGTGAACACATTGAGAGCTAGCAGCCAAGGAGGGCTGGGGCACAGAACTCACAAAAGGGAGTATTCTAAGTGTGCATGGGTATGGGCATGCTCTGTCATGGACATGCATGCCAAACTGAGTTTGGACTCTACTAGGATAGCAATGAGAAACCACTGAAGGGAGTTCATAGTGTAGTGACAGCAGCAGAGCATCAGAGCATTAGAAAATTTGACTCTGCAGTGGTAATTTTGAATGGTTTGGAGTTGGAGAGACTGCAGGTGGGAAATATCTGTGGGAACTCTATATTTCTTGCTCACGTAAGTGCTCATGAAAAGGATTGGATGGGTTGAAGGATGTTACAGAGAGAAGATCAACAGGCTTTGTGAATGACTAAATTTTGTTCTCTAACAAAAGAGAAAAAAGAAGACAGTGCTAGATAAATAAGGAAAGAACTACTAACATTAAGATAAATTAGTTGTTGTTAAAAAGAGCTATCGACCATGTTGAAATTGAAGTATCTAAGACATCCAAATAAAATGATCAGTAGGCATGGAAATTCAGGCGCAGAGTTCATTACAGCCTGCTTTTAAGCTCTGGTCTACATAGGCAGAAGAGCAGCCCTGAAAATATGTATACAGAGAGAACACCAGTGGCAGAAAGATGAGCAGTATTTCTATATTCAGGTGATAAGGAGATGAGCAGCCATCTAAAGTGTTAGTAGAAACTTGGTAAAGTGTTACAGGACAAGGAGAGGAGAGTCAATTGTGTCAAAAGCTGCACTACTATAAATGAGGATGTGCCATTTGGTGGTGTTAACTTTCTGGGGAGAAAACAGTAGAGTGTTTGGGACAGAAGTCAGCAAGTAGAATTAATATATGCCAAGGTTGCAGAGGCAATAACTATAATCCATTTTTCTCACAATGTTGGCACTGAGAGGAAAGGAGAAAGAGTAGTGGCTTGAGGAGCTAGGGAAGATTTTTACAATGGAAAACAAAATTCTATTTTAGATATGGCCTTTGAACTCAAGAGCTTAAATTTATTTACCCTAAAATAGTTCCTTCAAATGGTTTCCTTGAATGCATAGTTTATATTGTGTCTTAAAAGTATTACTGAATTGAATAAAAGTCCTACATAAAATACAAATATACTATATTTTATTTGAACATGTGGACCATGAGAAATTGGATAATGTGTTATGTAAGATAGCAGTAGTTGATGAACTAACAGTTTAAGCAGACAAAGCCTCTGTTTCACATTAAGTCAGACAATTTATTTTCTTTTCTGCACAGATTACTTATATCTGGCTCTGCTTCTATACGTAGAAAACTTGTGTACGTAATGGTCCTAGGGGTGTCACTGACCAGCTCTGCAGGCTAGGAAGAATTAATTGGCTTGTCTAGGCCTCCACACCGTTTTCTAAAAATAAATATTCCAGACATGATGATCTCTTAGATTCCAGCTAGAAAGTATTATATGTATTCCCTACCTTACTCTGGCTATATTTTTGGGAGGGTTTTGAAAACATTACATGCATGTGATGAGTAGAATTAGAAAATTGGTCAAGGTTTAAGAAAAAAAAAATCAAGAAGTGAGCACTGAATTATTTTATTTGGAAAAAGCGCAAGACATGAATGAGACCAAGTACACAAAATTCACCAATAAGGGGGGAAAAAAGAGAATGATAGTTTCTGGAATGTCAAATATAATCTTGAAAAAGAAAATAAAAGGAAAGTTTAGCTTGATAAATAAAATATGGAAGCACAATTTTTATGTGGTCATAGTGTACTCCTAGACACAGGTTTTCTTTTGGTTTAATGAATAATAAACCCTGTGCTAGGGGTTTGTGCTAGGGGCACTCATTGTGCCAGACACTTGACAATCTCTTTGGCAGCATCCTGTTTGCAAAATGAGAAAGGAGAGGAGAGAAGGAGGAAGGGAACTGAGGAAGTAAAGCTCACTTAATGCAGGCAATTTTGTACCATGCTCAGTTTCAGATGAAAGTCTTGATTCCAAGATGATCAATCAACTGGAAACATAAGAGGCCCTGAGAGATGTGACTTCTCCGCTTTCTGAGAAAGTGATGTGGGATAAAGAGCCCCTTGAGAAAGTCAAGTGGAAAGGATTGCATACTACGGCAAACCACAATCTTGCCTTCATGGTCTTCAGGGAGGCAGACAGAATGTGAGCTCTACTTCACATGATGCTGGTCCCAGCAGAATGGAAGTCCATTAGGCATAGGTGGTGCTACGGTCTGAATGTTTGCATAACTCCCCCAGTCGAATTCATATTTTAAAATCCTAACCCCTGAAGGTGGTAGTATTGGAGGTGGGATCTTTGGAATGTGGTAAGGCCATAGATCTGCCCTAGTTAATGTGATTAGTACCCTTATATAGAGGTCCTACAGAATTCCCTTGCCCCTCTGCCATGTGAAGTTGTGGTGAAGACAGCCAAGGAGGGAATGAATTCTCATCAGACACTGAATCTACCAGAACCTTGATCTTAGATTTCTCAGCCTCTAGAACTGTGAGAAATAAATGTTTGTTTTGCTTTGTTTTATTTTATTTTGTTTGCTTTTTAAGTTTTTATTTTAATTCCAGTTAGTTAAAATACAGTGCTATAATAGTTTCATGTATATAATATAGTAATTCAATAATTCCATACATTACCCAGGGCTCATCACAAGTACCCTCCTTAATATACAATAATAAATGTCTGTTGTTCATAAGTGACCTGGACTATGGCATTTTGTTATAGCAGCCTGAATGGACTAAGACAGGTGGCTCTGCTGTTTTCTACCAAGTTATCTCATCATCCCCTTCTCTACTGCTTTGGGACATGATTTCAAAAGGTCTACCTTATTCGGAGCTGGTTGGGTAGTTGCCACTTTATTTCTTTCTAATTTTGAGATACAGCTCTGCACCTGCTGTATTTTATGAGAAGACTCCTGTCTCAGAGTGGCAGGATGGGGGATGTCTTTGGGGGTGTAGGAGAAGAAAAGACAAGGATTTTTCACATCAGACAATTTCAAGAAATAGCAAAATGTTTTAGTATCTGTAAAAGCTAGCAAGGTGTCATGACACCTCTTGGCTGTAAATAGCACTCTTTCAGAACCCAAAGCATAATTCGAGGTGTCCTGCCAGTCTCCTCTCCTTTCTTCCCACCACACATGCTGTAATACCTGTCCCAGGCAATCCCATCAGTTGTGACTTTGTGATCTGACCAAACTTTCACTGTTTTGGTATTAAATTGGATTTGAACTTGGGTCTCAATTCAATTCAGTTCAATTAACATTTATTGAACACCCACCAGGCAAGGTCTTCAACCTTCTCTGTAAGTCACATCCAAACCTCTCTAAACAAGCAAATTGAACTGGAAGTCTGAAAGAGCCACACTTTCTTGTAACACTTCCAGTATCTTTCAGGGTTTTGCTACTTAAAATATCTCAAGTTTGCGTTAGAGAGCAATGTTACTTGGTAGCTGGGATAGCTAAGAGACTAGATTTCATGTGGATCTTTACTTGAGTCTGGAGAGGGGGTCCTGCCAAAGACTGTGTTGGTCTGATTTAAATTGCAAGCAAAGATCAGCATGGCATAGATTTGAGTTGCTGCTACTAGCAATTAGGAAATCAGAACAAAATGAGCCCTTAAAGTCTGAGCACTTCATGTTTTTATTAATTTGATGTTCCTTTTTTCCCCCTTTACTATTTGTTAATCCATCTTGAAAACACAGAAAGAGTGAGTTGTAGAAAGAGAATCCTGGATTGGTCATACAATGGTCATGGGACGCTGGATAAATTATTTGATCCTACCTGGGTTCCTTATTTCAGTACATCTCTATCACTGGCACACAATACCTGGCACATTACATGATCAATTCTCCCTCTTATAATTATACATTGGTCATTAAATGATGTCCTACTAAGAGAAAATCATTAAATGTACAACTGTTTTGTTCTTTCTATTCAAGTGTGTTTTAAATGTTTAGTTTACTTGAGACAGTGGCAATATTATGACCACAATAATATTATTGCCAAAATAATATTTTCCTGATTGAGGCCAAGTGATTAGGAAAATGACAAGTGATATGTTTGACAGACTCTTTTTGACTTTAGTCTTGACAGAGAATTGGAAGTGATGATAGAAGTTCAGAAGGTCATTTTTACTCTGGCCTTTCAGGGAATTGACAAAGACCTATCACTAATATCTGCAGTTAAGGAGGAAAAGTGAGACTTCTAGGTGATAATGGAAAGGAGCAATCTAAAAACCTAGGTTTTGGGGTCTTTAAGTCAGGGAGAAAAGTTATATCCAAAGTTAATTTATTCAACCCATTCATTTAAAATTATTAGGTTCAAGTCCTATAATATTATGGTACAGTTCTAGATGCAGGATATACATTTAACAGAGTATATAGTAGAGTTCCCATGCTGAAGTTAGCTAAATTCCCAGGAATTCTGACCCCAGGAAAAAAAGTTTGGGAAAATGTGTATATTAAACCTGAGAAACTTGTCTTAGATAAGCTGCAATCAATAGTTGCTGTCATTTAGCTAAGTATATAAACTATACTCAAGTATTTTAATTAATTTTAATTTTCCTCCACATTGTATCTCTTTCATATACTCATGAATTATACTAAGTATGCCATTAAAATAATATTCATCTTTAAGAATTTTTAGATCACAAAGCATAATTTAACCTGAAAACATGTATCCTATATCTATTGATCTAGTTACTTTTAGTGTTTTTTTGTATACAATTTTTCTTCGAGGAGAACCTACCATTTTATCTGCCAAATCATTGGTAGCAGCACCTGATGTCAGTTTCTGGAATTTTAGGCAACAATGTACAGGGAATATAGCTCAATGCAATAGTGCTTTATGTGAATTGTAATTTTAAAAAAAATGACATACAGTGGCATAAAAATGTAATGTCTTGTGTTATATACAAATTTTTAAATGCAATGGTTAATCTCTTAATCAGCCTTCACTTTACCACATCTGCCTTACTTAACATTATGTTCCTCTGTTAAAATGGATATCCACAGCATGCTGAATGGCATTGGCTAATTATGTATGGCTATATACTTCTTCCACAGTTAAGTTCCTTACTATGATATGGTTGTTTATTATCAAATCTGTTTCTCACAGTTGTACTATTAGTTGTAATTAAGTAATTTAATTTAATATTGCATACATTACTCCAATATATATGTGAAAGAAAAGGTTTTTATTTGAACTATATTCAATACATTGGAAATAGTCATTAAAGAAAAGTTGCTTAAACAGTACTATTGTACTGGATGTGTGTAAGACAACTGTAAAAGAATGAAAGCAACTGCAAAAATACCGCACTCAGGTTATTTTTACAAAGGTCATTGCACTTAAAAGAATCTAAGACAGGAAACTGAAGATAATTATTATGGGCATAACTTATGAAAGAAAAATGATACTGAACTCTAATGAGCAGACTCACAAAAATTACTATAATCCTAAGTCAAGTGATGATGATATGAATGTACACTCACTTGTGTACACTGAAATATTGAAATGCTTATGGGATAGATATTTTTTATGATTTCCATGTTTGAACTGACTTTTCCAATACCTAACCATTTAGATTTCCTATTATATCAGTTTCCTTCTGTAATGACTATCTCCCAAAATATTTAACAGAAAGTCAATAACTTTTATCAGAGATGGTACATTGAATAAACTGCAAACTATATTTATGCTCTTACAAAATGGGGGCACCACTTTAGCTAAGCAAAACATCAATCCGCACTGTCTTTGGTAGAATTAATCCTGAATAATGTGAGTTTTGAATTATAGAAGGTTTTAAGAAATATTTACATAAAATGTGTATTCAAAATAAATAAAATAAAATAAAATAAATAAAATAAAACACAAAAACTTAATTGTCTAGGTACATCTTATTAAATGGTGACATGTCAATATGAAGGATTAATAGTGATTTTCAGTATGTGAATGACTGCAGTTATATAAGGCTACCAAAACAAACATCTGCACCAACCTCCAAACTGAAATATATTTTTTGTTTCTGTGAACAAAACACTGAATTCATTTATTTTAGTACTTTGTCTAAATATATTTGAACTCATTGAGCCTGGGTAGCAGGTATTCAGTAAATATTAATTTAAGAACACAGAACTTGATAGTTTTTGTTCTATCTGCTTCATTGACTTTCAGATTCTGAATCTATGACTTTTGGTATATATAGAAACAAAGATAACAAAGGGAATGCTCTTTGACCTTAAAAGCAAGTACTGGGGGTCACAAAATGACTTAATGCCAGTCACAAAATTAGTTTTGTATGTGAATAGAGATGTTCTATTAATAAAAATCTGGGTTCTCACAAATAATAAAATAAATTTACCATTAAGGTCTTAAGATTCTCCATCTTAAGAAGATATGTCTTCTTAATAAAAAAAAAGTGAGGGGAAATATATAACCTAAAATAGAATAGGGGTGCCTGAGTGGCTTAGTCATTGGGCGTCTGCCTTTGGCGCAGGTCATGATCCCAGGGTCCTGGGATCAAGCCTTGCGTCGAGCTCCCTGCTCTGCAGGAAGCCTGCTTCTCCCTCTCCCACTCCCTCTGCTTGTGTTCCCTCTCTCACTGTGTCTCTCTCTGTCAAATAAATAAATAAAATCTTAAAATAAAATAAAATAGAACAAAACAAGTAGACCTTGACCTCATCTCAGAATTTTTCACTATATCAGATTGCTTCCTAAAGGATAATAATGTTTTACTTCTTTTTAAAACTTACTGTTACTTTTTCATTACATTTTCCCTATAATAACTTGATATTATTTAATAAGTTCTATTAAAATGGATATACTGCAAAGAAGAACCAGTACTCTGACTGGTTAATAAAGGAAGAAATAGCAGAGTCATGCAATACAAAGACAGAAAAGGAAGGCTAGGCTAAGGAAAGAGAATAAGGAAATAGGTTTGCAAACAAATTTAGTGTCTCTTTGAATTCCATCATAAATGTTGTCCAGCATCAAGTGTGTGTTATTACTTTCTTCTTTATATGAAAACCTGACTCCCTTATAAAAGTGCAAGTATTTCCCATCACCGTGAGTAATAATTCTATTGGCATATGAAGGAGCAAAATAGTCTGCTTGTAAAAACTCAGACAAAGCTAAACCATGATGATTGAGTCCATTTCTCCTCTACAAGCTGATAATTATATCACACTATTACAAAACAGTTGGGCACTGGAGAATATGTACTTTAAAAGAGTGCAACATGAGGAAGTGTTCCAATCTCTTGTATACAAAATTTGAATTGTAATGTTTTTAGTTTCACTCACATCATTTGTTTTTGCTTCATCTAATAACCATAAACACGATGATTCCCTCATCTCAAGTTTTAGTATATACTAAAAACTCTTGATGTGCTTGTTAAAATGCATATTTCCAGATCCCCCCACCAAAGATTCTGATTCAGTAGATCTGTGGTGAAGCCTAGGAATGAGTATTTTAAAGGCACTCCAGTAAACTTTCACGCAAGTGATTTGTAGCCACATTTTGGACACACTGGATAAAGACCTATCTTGAACTTTTGGGTTTATGTTAAAGGTGAAAATAGAACCAAACTAGCATCCATGGCTTTAACAGTCTTGTATATAGTTGTCAACATTAGTGCTTTCACAGATTGATTTCATAGTGAAAGGAGATGAGCATAATCTCAAATAAGCATAATACAAAACAATAAAAAAGTACTCAATGAATTGCATGGATGAACAACATAAGAAGAGCTCAGAGGAAGAAAATATCATTTTCAGATGTAAGTTTCAAGAGATGAATTCATTTGAAATGAAATTTGAAAGGTGAGCATTTATATAAGGGAGAAAAGCATTTCACTAATGGAACAAGTCAAGAAAAAATACTCGGAAGAAGATTCCACCTGTGGTGAAGCAAGTGAGCCAGTGAGGCAGGAACACCAAATGCATGTCAGAGTGTACTGGGAAGACAATTCAGGGTTGTCCACTGGGCTAAGAATGAGGTTAACTCTCATTCTTCCTTGATTTGGCTCTGACTTCTCTTCAGAATACTTCATCCAGATGGGTTCTTTTTGGACTTCCTGGGCCAGCTTACCCACCTGTCTATAAAGTTTAGAAGCTCCCTTTTTCCCTGGAAGTCAAAATGAACTGCATTTCCCACAGTCAGGGTGTCCACCCTCAATGAAAGAATATGTTGAATGTTGGTTTCTTCCTTTTCTGCTGCTATTGTTAGACTGATTATTATCCCCTAAAATCATCAGACAAGCTGTCGGCTGTTAACTCCCTGGGATTCTACCTCCCTAAGCTTCCACTGAGGAGATTTTCCTTAAGTAATAGCGGCATATCTTGATAAAGCTGTTCTCACTTAACTAGGCATTTTCTAGAGAGATGCTACTTTACCTTATCAGGTCTAATCTGAAACAGGAACTAAACTACACATACCAAGATTAGAGTTTCTTCATCTGCCCTCACTGCAGCCCTCAGAAGGCCTTTAACAGGATCTTTAGAGGATCCAACTTGGCCAAGAATATCTGAACCAGTCCTCAAATAAGCCTTTGGGGAAATCCCCAACTGCTTGTAACAGCTTCTCCTTCTCTCTAAGGGAGAATGCATCTCCTTGTAACAGGCTTATTTAAGAGTAAGTTCCCTGAAGCTATCCTTCTGGTGGCTTAAAACCTAGGATTCCTTAAGAAGAAAATGATACATAACAAAATCCACAGATTTCCAGTCCAGTATTAAAAACAATCATTAATGTAGTTTTCCCACAGTACTTAATGAGGATGATGGCTGGTGGTAATGATAAATTTCTGCCTATATACTCTTGCCAAGGACCTTCTGGGGAAGGAAGCTGCTGCTGGATGAGGCATTTAGAATTTGTGCTAAACCCTTTTCAGTAGGAATGTCCTTGCTAGTGCTGCTGAGGAGGTGAAGAACTGAAGGTGAAATATTAGCTCTCATTGAAAGCAAGAACTTATCCACCCTAGACTATTAAAGACAATCTCTTTGGATATGTGCATTGTTTTCAATAACATGACAATTTTCCTAAGAAATTCAGCCCTATGTTTCACACTGAACCCTTGGGTGATTGTCAATTCAAAACTTTAAAGAGGACTTCATCATCTAAGTTTCAGCAACCTGTGACTCTACCTCCATATAGTTTAATTGTTCCTGATGGAAACAAATAAAAATGTTAGGTTCCAAAGGCTCTGAAACCACAGTGTGCCTTGTTCTGCCAATACTGAAGTAATCTTAGCTACCACTTAAGGAGTGCTTGACACTGTAGCAAATACTTTACAAATTTTCTCAGTTAATAATTGCAATAGCTCTGTATGTTACTATCAATATCCACATCTTGCAATTAAGGAAATTGAGACCCCGAGTTAAGATATTGTTCAACGTCACATATTTTCCAAGTGCCAGAATTTGAATCCAAGACTATCTGACTTCATAGCCAGAGTTTTTAATCTCCATATTATAGGGCCTCTCTCCAGTCTACCGGGACCATCCACATTTCCTCTCACTATACATTTGCTCAGATGATTTCTGCCACCTGAATAGTTTCCCCATCTGCACTCCCTTCCTTCCCTATATCTGTCAAAAGTCTATGTATTTCTTCAGTGCTGATCCAAATATAATCTTCTCTATGAAGCCTATCCTGATTTTCTTTTTCTCTTTGCTACCGTCCTCTGACCAGACATGGGCTCCATTTTTTGAGTATTCTCAGCGGCTTCTTTATAACTGTTATGGCTCTTATTTTGTCTTATCTACTTGGCTACTTAACCATAAAGTCTCAAATTATGGCTCACGTACATTCTTAAAAGTCTTAATCAAACATTTTCCATATGGCAGATACTCAGTAAAACATTTATGAAATGTTATTTGCTAGAAGTATTTCTAGGATTAATCTGAATCAGGTCTCAGACTAAGGACCGACATGTCCTATTAGGTATTCACATATGGGGGTCTGGGATCATGGGTCTCTGTCTCCCAGGTACAAGACTAAGGGTTGTGATATGTTTGTAGGCTGTGCTGGGATTCAGAAATTATAAAAGTGTGAGGGATGAGAAGCAGAAGGAAGTACTTACCAAAGGTCACATGAATTTGAAACTTCAGAGCCATTGAACTGTGATTCATATTACCTTCATACTAGTGCAACATTCTTTTTATTACATCATAGTGACACAAAAAGAACCACAAGTGACATTTCAAATACCTTGCTATCATTTTTTCTGGTCTTAGAGTCCAGCAACTTTTCCCTTAAAATTTAACTGGAAATGTTAGAAGAAATCAGACCTAAGCTTTAAGAAATTAAGTTATTTAACAGCTTTTTAAAAACAATTTAAAAACAGTTTTAATTTAATAGAGTCTTTACTGTCTTAGAAACTCTTTGCTCAAGCAGACACCTCTCAATTATTCACAGATGGATCATCTGTGAATAATTTTGAGTTATTATTGACATTATCACCTACTCAAATCAGTTAAATCCTTTATTAAGGCTCCTTTAGTATATTCTTCTTCTAAAGTTTTTAAATACAAAACAGAGTTTGAAGGAAAGACTGTTTTAAAGTCAAACTCTTAAGTAGAACATTCTCTGAAAACTCTACTTACATATTTAATACAGTTTGATTGAAAAAATCATCACAGTCAATATAAAAATTAATGTCATGAGACTTCCCATTTTTAAATATGACAAAGTAATTGGTATTATATTAACTCTTTTGTTGAGAAAAATTATAAAAGTTGGATTTAAAAAACCCCACCAAACTCTTCAGATTCATCAGAAAGCAATTAAGACAGCTGGATTTGGGAGACCAAGATCCCAAAAAGGAAGGGTAACCACTGAAGTAAGTCTCATATTTGCAGCTATTTTGTTTTGTTTTCCTTTGGAACATTTGTTGATTCAAAGTATGGGGCACAGAGGCCAAAAGAAAGCAGTCCTTGAACTAGGGAGACATACATATATAGCACTACCAATGGGGACAAGAGGGGCCACGATCCTGGGATCTACAAGAAATTTCCCCTCAAGGTGTATGTTATATTCCAAGATGTATATGCGTGGGTGGGGGGGGGCAAGCTGCGAAGAAAACAGTTGCTAAGAGGCTAGAAAATCTAAGCAGAAATGTTATTTTCATAATACTGAGCAATAAAAACTGAAGTTAAATTTGCTTAGGGGCCTGGTAAAATAGCATAGGCTTTCAACAGAGACCTTTGAAAGACTATGCCCCAAGTTTAATACAGCTAAAATAGACCAGCTTTGACTGGGTCAAGTTGATCTGCACATGCTCTAACTGTCTGAGAATGAGGAAACAAATCTTTTTGGAAAAAGATAGCATCATCTGGGTCTCTAACTAATATTGTTTAATACAATTTCTGGTATTCACTAAAACATTATCCATGCTGCCCAGAAATAGGATTCAATAACCAGAGACTAGGAGAAAATGCATACATACACACACAAAACAGACCTATAGGTGATACAGTTATTGATGTTATCAGATGCAGATTTTAACATCTCATAATTAATATGTCTAAGAAAATAGAGGATAACTTGGACAACTTTAAAAATAAATGAAATCTCTAAAAACAAAACAAAACAATTAGAAATCTCAGAATTTGAAATAATACTCAAAAGATAGATTTAGCAGTAAGTAGAGTCATAGATGACAGTTTGACCCACCCAGATTTAAGCTCAGAGAATTTTTTTTCAATAAAAGGAAATACAGAAATGGTATATCAGATATATGGAACATAATAGAAAGTTTGCAACAAGTGTAATTAGAATTTTAGAAGCAGAGAAGAGAGGTAAAATTGGGCAGAAGCAATATTTAAAGAGATACTTAACCAGAAATTTCCCAAACTAACAAATGATATTGAACTACAAATCCAAGAAGCTCTATAAACATTAAGAAGGGTGTATTTAAAAAAACCACCCCTAAGTTTATCATGTTATAACTACTGAAAATCAAAGGGAAATTGAAAGTTTTAAAATGGCTTGTAGGGAAAGACACATTATTTTCAAAGGAGCAATAATAAGACTGACAGATGAATTTTAAACAGAAAATGTGGAAGCAAAAGACAATGGAATGGCACCTTTAAAACACCACAGAAAAATATCTATTAATCTGGAAATCTATTGAAAAATGAAGGCAAAGTACCATACCTTTTTCAAATTAAACAGAAAATTTATTAGCAGGAGAACTACATGAAACTTTAAAAGAATAACAAACAGGAGTTCTTCAGGCACAAAGCAAATGATTCCCTATAGAAGCACAGTAATGTAGAAGTGAGTACCCTAGAGGACAAATGTGTGGTCAATCTAATTGGATATCTACAGTTTAAAACAATAAGAACATCTTGTAGTGTTTAAGACATATATTGCACTAAAATATACTATAGAATAAAGGTGAGAGGTAAGTAAATGGATTTGAAAGTTTGCTTCATCTTGGAAGTGGTGAAAGTACTGATTTAGACTCTAATAAGTAAAGGATGCAAGTTGCAGGCTTCATTCAAAGAATAATATTTAAAAGTGTATAATGAACAAACTAGCAAATATGGAATAATTTTTAAAATATGTGACTAATCCAAATGAAGGTAAGGATGAAAAAAAGATACAAAAATAGACGGGACCAAGAGAAAAGTAACAATATCATGGTATACAAATGTCAATAATTATATTAAGTATAAATACATGGAATATTGCAATTAAAAATATAAATTGTCATACTGAATATCAAACTATATACAGCTTCTAAGAGATATGCTTAAATATAAAAACACAAAAAGGCTGAAAGTTAAAAAAAAAGTCCTGGGGTGCCTGGGTGGCTCAGCCATTAAGCGTCCGCCTTTGGCTCAGGTCATGATCCCAGGGTCCTGGGATTGAGCCCTGCAACAGGATCCCTGCTCAACGGGAAGCCTGCTTCTGCCTCTCCCACTCCCCCTGCTTGTGTTCCTTCTCTCGCTGTGTCTCTCTCTGTTAAATAAATAAATAAAATCATAAAAAAAAAAAATCCTGCCATGCAAACTCTAACTAGAAGTATAAAGTTCATCTAGCTATAACAGAATTAAAGAAGAAAAAATAAAGCAGGGATTACTACTAGAAATAAGGAAGAACATTTCATAATAATAAAGTAATAGAATATATATAATCCTGTATTTTTGATATAACTAATTGCAAAGTCTCAAAATATATAAAGCAAAAATCATCAGACCAAAAGGAGAAATAGAAAAATCCACAAGTACAATATTTCAACATGTTTTTTGGTAGCTGATAAATGAACAGACAAAAAAAAATAAGTATATGGAAAATTTGAAAAACATAATGATGTAACTGATCTATATAAAACACTCCACACAACCACAGCATAAAACATGTTTGTTTGTTTGTTTTCCAAGGGCACCTGGACATTTACCAAAATTTACTACATCCTGTGCCATAAAGTAAAACTCAATAACTTTCAAAGGATTGAAATCTTTCAGAGAGTATGTTTTCTGACCACAGTGAAATTAAGCTAAGAATCAATAATGGAAAAACAACTAGAAAAGCCCAGATATGTCAAATTAACACTTTTATAAATAAGGTACAGGTCAAGAAAAGAAATTACAGTGGAAATTAGAAATACTTCAAACAGTATAACAATGAAACAAGACATATCAAAACTTAAGGGATGTAGTTAAATTAGTATTTGAAGTTAATTTCTATTTTTAAATATAGTAGAAAACAAAAAAGGCTGAAAATAATGGTATAAAAATTTATTTCAAGAAACTATAAAATCAATGACAAATTAAACCCCAATAAAATAAAGAAAATAAGTAATAAAAAATAGAAATTAATAAAACAGAAGGCAAATATATTATTAAAAATTAAGGCTAAATATTAGTTTTTTGAAGAGACTAATAAAATTGATAAACCCTATGTGAGATTATTAGCAAAAAGAAAACCACCCAAACTTCTGAATATAATAGGGGTGAAAGGTGTACCATACTACAGAACTTGTAGACATTAAAAACATAAAAATTAGATGTAAACAAGTTAGTAGCAATACATTTGAAAACTTGGATGGAAATAACATATCTCTTAAAAAACAATTTACCACAAGTGGTACAAGATGTATTGAAAAATCTAGGTAGCTTAATAACTATAGAAGGAATTAAATTCCCATTAAAATCTTCCCACAGAGTAAACTGCAGGTGCTTCACTGATGAATTGGTATAAACACTGAAAATAATGCAATAAGGCAAGAAAAATAATGAAAGTTATCAGAACTATAAAGCAAAAGTAAGGTTGTCATTAATTGCAAATGACATGATGGTACAGATGGCATATACACATAATAGTAAGAGATGCCAAACAAGACAGAGTACATATTATGGGACCATATTTATATTAAAAAACAAAACAAAACAAAAACAAAACAGAAAAGGAAAACCTATCTGCAGTAAAAGAAGTAGTCATGATTGTGGTTACTTTTGGGAAAGTGGTTATTTTTGGGAAAGAAGTAGTCCTGATATGGTTACTTTAGGGAAAGGCACAAGGGAGTCATCTACATTTCTGGTTATGTTTCATTTCTTAAAATGAGATATGATAATACTAGTGTGTTCACTTTGTGGAAAGTCATCAAAATGTATGAAACTTTTAATCTCTTCTGTATGCACATTATAATTTAATTTAAAAGTTTATAAAATAATTTTAAAAATAATTGCCTGATAACCCATGCCTTTAATTTGCTTAGATTCTTAGATTCAAATCAGTAAGTTGGCAATTAAGTGCGATACAAGTTTGTGAATGAACTGGTGTGGAAGAGTAGAATAAACTGAGAAAGTAATAAACTTGGAATGAGCCAGCCTTACAGGTGACATATTACCAGCTATGTTTCTGTGCATTCTTGTCATGTAACAGCTTACTTAGGCATCTTACTGGCTGACAGGAAGGCCACTTTCAGCAATCTATTCCAGGACTGCACATTTAGGAGAGTGTTAAGGATAGAAAGCTCAGATGGAAAGCACATCTATGTATAGGTGGAGTCTTGACTGAGCTATGCAGAAAAATGATATCCATTTTATTGCAGCACTTAAATATGAAATAGAGAAAATCTTGGGGACAGATAGTCATGTCCAAGAGAATTTCAGTCTCTTCTGCAACAGTAAAAATGCTGTAGTTGAAAAGTTGTGAATTTCCAAATACACTTTTCCTTATAAGTAGTAAGTCATATTACAAAGATAAGATTTTGGTTTTGTTTTATTTCAAGTTTTTATTTAAATTCTAGTTAACATATAATGTATTATTGGTTTCAGGAGTAGAATTTAATGATTCATCTCTTATATACAACATCCAGTGCTCATCACAAGTGCCCTCCTTAATACCTATCACCCATTTAGCCCATCCCCCACCCACCTCCCTCCAGCAACCCTCAGTTTGTTCTCTGTGGTTAAGAGTCTCTTATGGTTTGCCTCTTTCTCTCGCTTTTTTTCCTTTCTTCCTTCCCCTATGTTCATCTATTTTGTTTCTTTTTTCTTCTTTTAAGATTTTATTTATTTATTTGACAGAGAGAGACACAGCGATAGAGGGAATACAAGCAGGAGGAGTGGGAGAGGGAGAAGCAGGCTTCCCGCCGAGCGGGGAGCCCAATGCGGGCTCGATCCCAGGACCTGGAATCATGACCTGGGCCGAAGGCAGACGCCCAACGACTGAGCCACCCAGGCATCTGTTTTGTTTCTTAAATTCCATATGAGTGAAATCATATGGTATAAAGACAAGATATTACTGAATGTAGATTTCATTCATTTGGTTTCCAGTTCATTTCTGCTTCCTTTTTTCCTTGCTTATTCAAAATGTCCTGGTGTTCTCTCAGGTTCAATAAACTTGTTTAGGGCTTGATTCTTGTGGACCAGATGTAGGAAAAAGATAAGGTGACAAGATATATAGAACCAAAGAACAACAGGTAAAATAAATTTGAAATATAAAGAAAATTATTGTAATAGTAGAAGCCACTACTGAATGCTTATCATATACTCTCTGTGTGCTTTATTATTTAATTTATTCTTTACAAAACACTATGCAAAAGGCATTGTTAGCCCCAAGTTACAGATGAGGAAAGTGAGGTTTAGAGGTTATCCAAAGTTGTAGAAATAGTTGGCAATTGGTAGAGCTGGGATTTGATCTTCTTTTGGTCTGATTCAGAGCCACTTTTCAGCCATTACGTCTCACCCATCTTCCAGTAGAAATGGTCCTAGGGGCGTGTTCTTTGTGATTGCATCTCAAATCCCGTTAACCAATTCTTGACTTTTTTCTTTGTACACACGTGTTTTGTTTTATTTTATTTTTAGATAAAGTAGTGCAATCAAATTTTGATTATTGGGTTGATTTTCCATGGCAAATTTTCATCCTGAGACATTTTCTTAACATCCCAGCCACATATGTATATATGTAGTGGGATCAGACCAATGTTAATTAGCAAAACTGATCAGTGATAGAAATTTAATGGAGTGAAAAAATAAGGTAAGTCTATTTTTATATATTAGGTAGTCTATTTTTATATATTATACATGAATCTATGATAAGCCAAATATAAATTTCTTTTGGATCAGCAATTTTTGAGTTTTCTGAAAGACAATATCCAGTCATGCTGTCCTGTTCCCCAATTTTTTCCTTATCAGGATAACAAAGCTCATCAATCTAGATACCATAAACATGACCTAAAGAAAAATTAGAAATTAAAAGAGTAAGGTTTTAAGGAATACTAATAAAATAGAAAGGCCTGGAATTATGCAAATTTCCTTACCATGGCCATCAAATCCCTGCAAAATCGAGCATCTACCTACCTTTCCAATGTCTTATGACAAGGTGTCTTTCTCCTTCTGTGCTTTACCCACACTGTCCAGCTTTCTATTCCTTTAGTCCTTGCCTGTATTAGGGCCTTTAGTCCTCTTGATTCCTCTGTATGGAATGCCCTTTGCCCATTTCTTCCCATGGTTGGTTCCTTCTTACCCTTTAGGTCTCAGGTGAAATGGCTCCTTCTGTGATAGGCCATTCCTGAGTCCTTCGCTAAAGCAATTGCCCTTGCACCCTTGATCTCACCTAGTTATTTTACTTCTTTTATATCACCTAGTTATTTTACTTCTTTTGTATCACATATAATAATCTAAGACTATATCGTTCATTTGCTTTTTAATTGTTTATTTTCTGCCTTATCCTCTAATGCTTCTTCCTTATTTCCAGCTGTCAGGTATGTTCATAAGATACTTGATGAATATTTTTTGAGGTTTATTTGTTTGTTTGTTTGCTTGTTTACTTACTTTATTTTCTGAGCCTGCTTATTTGTAGCATCTGCAACTTTCCCACATCCATCTCTGGCATCTGGGCTGCAAGATGGGAGCCCACTTTTTCCTTCAGACAGTTCACATTGGGCCTTTGGTGAAAAACAGCATCCTGCCTCCACTCCACCTTTGGGCATTCATGTACTTAGCTCTGTAAGCTTCCGCTGATGGGATGAAATTGACCTGCCTGTTCCTCCAGATAGCCAGGTACAGGGATACCACCATGAGGAGCAAGAAAAGCCAAGTTCTGAGTGTGCAAAAGTAACCAAGTTACAATTTTAGTAAGGGGCCAGAGAAGTTGACCTGAACATGACAAATTCAGAGAGAAAGAGGACTGGAAAAATGCAAAGTTCTAACATATTTCTCTTGGATGCATCAGCTGCGACACTGACATAGAAAACTGAATTGCACTGTGGCTGAGCTCTCTCCATGTCAGGGCCAAATACAGACTAGAATAAAAAAGTTTTTAACCAAACAAATTATTTTAGATGGCTGGCAAAGAAAAAAGCATTCTCTTTCCAGAGCCTAGCATTTAGTAGCTCTACCTTTAGGATAGGCTCTGATCAAAGAATGACACTGGGCCAGTCTCTTAAAGTAGCTGCATAATTATTTTCTCTTAATTGTACCATATCCTGTTACCAGATTGGTTTCTGCTGGTTCCTGATCCTGTGGGTTCATTTAGTCCATGATAATTTATGCTAGGCCTTATGTACTTTGGCATCACTCTTCTACCTGTTTGCTTCCGAATGTTTCTGATATTTTATCTTATAACTTGGTACATCTTGACCACATGCTCAACCCTTGCATCCTGAATAGGATTTCTGTGTTTTCTTGTTACTTCTCTAAAATTACAATTGTTCTACCCGTGCTCCGGGTTTAGTCCTGATAACTTCTTTACTAAAATATCTCAGCAGAACATGCTCCCAGCCCATGAAAATAACAGTGTTATCAGACTTTACTCATTCTTTTAATCCATTCATTTGCAAATATTTATCAAGCATCTACTGTATGCTAGATACTTTCCTAAGTGCTAAGGATACAATAGTAAATAAAATCAGCTTGGTACTTGCTGTCAAGGAACTTACAGTTATGGGAGACAGGCATTTATTTTTTATTTTTATTATGTTATGTTAGTCACCATACAGTACAACATTAGTTTTTGAGGTAGTGTTCCATGATTCATTGTTTGCGTATAACACCCAGTACGTCATGCAATACGTGTGTTCCTTAATACCCATCACCGGGCTAACCTATCCCCCCGCCCCCCTCCCCTCTAAAACCCTCAGTTTGTTTCTTGGAGTCCATAGTTTCTCATGGTTTGGGGAGACAGGCATTTAAACAAGTCATTGTAATAACTACCAATGGGAAAAGGAGGGGTGCTAACCCAGCAGGTAGCTTTGTGTGTATGTGCGTGTTACTGGATAAAAATTTTCTGGATGAAATGCAATCCAAGTTGGGTTCTGAGAAATAGTCAGAATTAGCCAGGCACTCTGAACGTACACCCAAAAAGACCTCTCTCTGCTTGCTGCTCTCATAGCATCCACATTCTGCCTATGTGGCTGGCTACAGAGATCATGTGTTTCTGGAGTTGCCGCTAACAAAAATTCCCAACAGGAATGCTACTGATCCTGGGAAGGTCAGTAGTTTCCTTCACTCAACTATTTGGGCAGGTAAAAGGAGTGATGTTCTGTACATAAATAACCCTAAAGCTCTCATTAGGCCAGTATCAGATCTTTTTTCTAAGAGTTTTATTAAAAAATTCAAGCTGCTGTCAAAGAGAAAAACTTAAACTGAGCCACATAAGAGGGTTAGCAGGGGTGTAACCCAGTTCAAATGTAGGCTACCATGATACACTTTCTTGCCCAGAACTTCTCTTGGAGACACACTACCCTCTATGATAACTTTGAGGAAGAACTTGTGACCTCTTCCATGATTATTATCTCCATATAATTATATTGGAAAAAAGTATATTGGAAAATCTGACAGGAGGGGACAACTTGGCAAAGCACTAAGGTGGGTATCTGATCAGGGGATAGGTACCTGAACCTGCACATAAGAGTTCTGCAGGACAGACCTAATCTAGTAGGCCCCCCAACCCAGTATGAGTCAGTTTGCATCATTCTGGAAAAACAGCCTAAAAGGGAGAAGTTCAAATATTATAGTTCTACTAGTCACTTCCAAATGATCTTAATACACAGAGGAGAGATACTCTAGCTTGCCAGATTGACACAATTGAGTATTTACCCCATTAAATACACTATTTCTGAACCACAGACTTTAATTGACTCCTTACATTCAGCTGGTTGTCCACCTCTATTCCTAGATAGGACCTATTTTTTGGTAGAAGATATCCATGTTCTAAAAATATCCTTCATGAAAGTGGAGACAGGTATACTTACCATGTAGAAAATAATTCATTAAAGATTTGGATTTAGGTCCATGTCAGCTTGCTTCCATGATGGAATAAATTCAAAAGGCAAGAAGGGAAAGAAAAATTTGGGGACTTATAGTTAAAACCTTTACAGGTTTTTTAACTACTTCCCTATAAAAGATATCAGTCTAGATTCAACACTAGCACATTCAGACAATTCAGAGGTCTTGGATTTAACATATTTATCCCTTTAGCCCTAATCTCCTCTTATAGACTTCTTGAAGGTCAGTCCATCACCCTTCAAATGCCAGAAGCCTTCTAGAGCTTGAAAGCCTACTTTTATTCAGCTTTTTGAGAAGCCCAGCCCAAATGTACTCTCACAACCATTTATGGTCAAACTTAATACTTCAAACATTTACATTTGCCTGATTTTGTTTTGAGAGTACCCTGGTGCTATTTCTGTTCCTCACTGTGAATATGTTAGAGAAGTTTAGCTTAAATTAGCTGAATAATTTATATGGGGTAAAGATACCCATGAGCAGTCTGACATTTTTATTTGAAGAAGTCTAGTACCCACAGAAGTCAAAATTCACAGAAGACAACCAGAAAGCTCCACTGATGATAGATGCAGGAGTCTATTCCATACCACATCTATTCCCAAGGGCCACAACCACTACACATATGCCTTATGTTGGAAAAAAGTGCCTATTTGTTTGGGAAACTAACTCAAACACTTTTGGCCATAGACCAATCTAATATTCAGTGTTCCTTTGTCAATTCTATCCTGATGCCAAACTGTGTCCTGAGCATCTGGAGTCCTCATCACTAATATATTTCCTTTTTATTTTTAATCTCTTCTTTGGGAAGACCTAAAACCCAATACATCTGTGGCAGCTGGATAGTACCACCTAACCCTCAAACAGGCACTGGGGACAAGGACTAATTCACCAGGTTTCTTGATATTACATGACAAGTATGTCATTGCTATGACTTCTGTGCCAGGACAAAGAGCTGGAAAATTTGCATTTTCCATGTCAGCATCAAATGCCTGCGTGGTGTAATTTCAATGAGCTTAATGATTCATTTGCTTTTATTTCAAAGACCATTTTGTGTCTTTTTCTGGAAGGCATGGTGGTCCTCTTATGCAGAATAGCTTTCAAAAACAATATTCTAAACCATATGATTTCCAATTGTAACTGAATTATCATCTTGTTATGGAAGGTCCTTGTCTACAACCTCTATGTCTCCTCCATCTTTTGTCCAACATTTTCAGGTGTGTAATGCTCATGTTTCCCAAGAGTGGACTGAGACAGGAAGGAAGCTCCTCTGGTTCCTGAAGGGGAAAAATTCTGATTGCCAGGATAGTAGTAATAACCATTTCTGAGTCTATTATATTTTTTGAGATGAAAATAATTACTTTTTGGTTTATTTATTCATATATATATGTGTACACACATATTTTGGCTCATTTTTATGAAGGATTTGAGGTGTTGCATAAATACATTGTTATTCAATGTCTTAATAGAACTTTAATTTTTGAGAGGGAAAATGAGTATCTGTAAGTATTGAGATGTTGATTTTACCATAGCTTATAAATATGTTTTATTTTCTAACTAGATTAGAAATGACCAAAGGATAGGAAATCATTTCTTTAAGGATCTTTGATAAGCTCTGAACTTTTTTTGAAAGATTTATTTTTGAGAGAGAAAGAGAGAGAGAGAGAGCAGGGAGAGGAGCAAAAGGGAGAGGGAGAAAAGCAGATTCCCCACTGAGTGGGCGGGGCTCAACCCCAGAACCATAAGATCATGACCTAAGCTGAAATCAAGAGTCAGCTGCTTAACTGACTGAGCCACCCAGGCACCCCAGAACAGTATTTTTTAAATGGTAAGCATTTAAAAATTTGAAGAGGTTTGTGAAATTCTATGCCAACATTGTTAGTATTCCTCTTCAATTTGCTCAGACATTGTAAACCGTGTGTGATATATGAGGAGAAAATGGAGGGCAATGCGAGGTTGATATAACTTCCCTGAAGGCCAGCCAGCAAGCTGGGGGAAGGACGGAATTAGAACTCACACCCCTCCATTTTCCAGGCTGTTGCTTAGCCCACTGAACCCCACTGTCTCTGACTCAGTGCATTAATATAGACTGTGAAACACAGATTGCCTGAACATATGGCGGAGAGGATGAGAAGATAATATTCCATGGCAGGATTTGTTCCTGCAGACGGGTGGCTGCAAAGGCTGTGTTCTTTTTTTTTTTTTTTTTTTTTTCAGAAGATTCAGTAAGTGAAGCGTTAAGCACTTTTCTTATTTTTGTCTCCAAATGATACAACTTTTCCCCTTGAATGAGATCAATTTCTGGGTGTTCCTATTGTCAGAGGAAGCTAGTGGAAGTGAGGTCAGGAAGTGTACAGATCTCCCCACAGGCTGTGACGGGAATAATGATAAGTCCCATGCAGAGCACTCAGCATTATACCTGGAGTGGTACCTATAATTGCCGTTCCCTCTCCTTCCTCAGCAAACCACATCCTGTATTTAGGACACAGGTTCTAGAAATTCTCCTGGTCTAGATGCTCCTATTCTCCTTAGCAATAATCTATAATTTCTTTATCAATATAAATGAGTAGATGCCACTAATAATCTAATTCAAAGGCTTCATACAAAACACTGGACAAGTAATTATAGATTTTAGCCCCAGATTCTTTCTTGAGCAGGAGACAGAATATAGGGGTTATAATGGGGTAATAATTGTGTCTACCTCACAGGTTTGTAATGAGGCCAAATGAGGGAGGAGAAGGAAATGAGAGCAGAGGACTCAGGGTCCAAGCCTTCCAAGGCAGAGTCCAAAAATTCAAGGACTTTAGGCATAATTTAGGGCTGTGGTTTTCAAATTGGAGGATAGTCCAATGAGAGGAATTGGGGAGACTGCACAGACAGCGTTCTGTCCTCCTCTTTTCAATTTATATGCTATATGTCTGTGTTGTATAATATAGTTTAACGTAAGAGTTTCATTGGAAAAATAGAGGGTTTTGTAACTAAAAGATAGTTTTAGAAGCCTGATTTAGGAAATGGTTAACTCTATACAATAAATTATAGTAGTATAGAGTATGGACATTGGCTTTAGTTGAGTATAGCTCTGCATCTAAATAATCCTTTGAACTTGGACCCCTGTGCTTTAGATTCGTTATCTGTAATAATGGGGTAATAATTGGGTCTACCTCACAGATTTGTAACGAGGCCAAATGAGATAATATGTGGAAGTACTTAGCACTGAGACTGGCACACTAGTAAACACTCATTAAGAGACAGCGGCTGTTATAACCGTATCATTGATACTATCATTACTTTTGCGGTTATTATTAAGACCTATTCAAACAAATTGGATTCATTAACTTATTCTAGCTGGAATTTAGGGAGAATGCAGTGGGACTTTAATGATCTAACTGTGAGTGATAGGTCCCCCACTCATGAAAAGAGAGCATGAATGTTCTGGTGGCAACAGAATGAGAAAGAGAGTCCAAGGGGAGATGGTATTTCAGGGTCTGGGCCATGCTGACTGGCTAAACATGCTCCATGACAAGCTGAAGATTTGTGTCTCTTACTTAGGTCTCTTGTTATGGGCTGAATGCTGTTGTGTCCCTGTCATCACCACCAAATTCCTCTGTTGAAGCTCTAGTCCCTAATACCTCAAAATGTGACTTTGTTTGGAAATAAGGTCTTTACAGAGCTAATTAAGTTAAAATGAGGTCATTAGGGTGGGCCCTAATCTGACTGGTGTCCTTATAAGAAGAGAAAATTTGGACACTGAGTATACAGAGGGAAGACAATGTGAAGAGACAGAGAAAAGGTGACTCTAAAACCAGGAGAGAGGCCTTCAACAGCTTTCAGAAGGAACCATCATTCCTGACACCTTGATCTCATATATCTAACCTCCAGAACCACGAGAGAATTAACTTCTGTTGTTTAAGCCACTATGGCAGCCCTAGAAAATCTTGGAGATTTCATAGTTTAGTTTAATTTGGAAAGGTAGCTTTCCTTTACCAATCCAAATGTAGAGAAATAAGCAGGGGGCTAGTACTCTCTGGAATTCCAGTTCTACTCTTCCTTTTCCCTAAGTAAAACGTAAAAACATATTTTTCCTGGTACACATTGGGATCTTTAAGACACCCCCCCATCAGCATTTAATTTTTTCAGCCAACATATTTCAGCCAGCTTTTTATCTGGTGTTCTCTGCCACTTCTATCCTTTCAGAGTCTTTAAAATGGTATCTCCAGCACGTGGCTGCCACCTCAGCTGCACCCCGGGCCCTGGCATATTCACCACTGAGAGTTAGGGCTTAAAGAGTTTATCAGTCGAGGTTTTCACCAGACAATATAATGCCTGCCAAGATAATGCCTCTGGAATATCCTGAAATCAACTGTTAACAAAAGACAAACAAATAAAAAAATCATTAAATTTTTTCCCATCAAAAAAAATTTTTTTTAAATCCAGCTTTACCCAAAATGAAACAGCTATCAAAAAAAAAAAAAAAAAAAAAGCTGCCCCATTAGCTGTCAATTCACAGCAACTTCAATCAGCTGGGCCTGTGGTAATATCTCCCCAGTAGCTTCCCACATGCCAAACTTGACTGCTCTGTGTGAGCCACATTAAACTTGTCTGCCATCAATCCCCAGTCTCCTTTGCAGCAGCAGCTTAACAAGGTGAGGGAGCAGGCATCACCAAGAGCCAAAGGCTGTTTTAGGAGGACAGGAAGGAGCTGAGGAAGGAGCCGCCATGGAGAAAAGCTGGATATAGGCCATTAAGCAACAGAGTTATTCTCCTAAGGTCTTCTCATATTGTCATTTCTATGCAGGTATGTGGTTTTCAAATCTCCTAATGTCAGAACAGGCAGTGGAAGATGAGTTAGGAAGCACCAAATCACAGCAAGCTGGCCACCCTCACATAATTTTATCTTATGGAGAAACTGGGGGACCCTATGCCAGTTTTTCTTCATGCATCCCTTAGAGACTTGAGATCTGTCTCCTCCCAAGATGGACTACAGATTCAGGTCCGGGGCTTCCTTTAGAATTCATAGCAAGAAACCCTTTAAGAAAAGTACACATTTTCTTTTTGCTCTCTGAGACCAGTCTGGTTTGAAGCACATTCACGGTGTATGTCACCACTAGGGGAGCTGATCTAGCTTGCTCCCCCCAGCTGCCATTAAAGGGGGCCTCACCTCTGGCAGTGGGACCAAAATGAGAAGCAACTCGGTAATTACATACAGAAACAGCCCCCTAACCAATTCCTTGTGCTAGCAAGGAGAAAACCATGTGGGGCAGCTCAGCCTTCTCCTTCACTCCCTTCCTGGGGCCAGTTTCACAGATTGCTTACAGACTGCAGCAGTCTGAATCTGGAGGGCCTTCTTGGAATAGAAGCTGAACTTCTATTTGAAATGCCTCCTTCCTGCTGTTCTTAAATAACACTGACAACAATAATAGGCATTTATACCAATAGAGTCCTTCAGAACCTTTATTAAATCTTTCCAAATATACTCTCTTGCTTCTCTCCAGCAAAGAAAATATGCTTTGTGACATGTGCCCAGAAGATGGCTGCATAGCTTTTGGCTACTGGAACTACCCACTGTCTAAAATAACTCCCTTATTTGTGTCCAGGCTCTGACAAATGCCTAGCAAACGCACTGGCCTGCAAATTTCTTTGACCCAGTAATATGGTGTATTATGTTTTTTTTTTTAAACCACAGAAACTCAGCAAAGTGACCTTAATGATCCACTTGCTCAACCACACAGCTGACATTTGAATTAGAATTGCAACCAAGTGGCCATCCAGTCTTGGCTTGAAATCCTGGGATGAAGAATATAGAAGTCACAACCTTCTGCACAGTAGTTCTCACTGAATACCATTTCCCCCTTAGTATGCTTATATTCTCTTTTACTAATTCCATTTAGCCTATCCCTTTCCCCAAATACCATGAGTATAATGGTAGTTTGTACTGAACATGACCAGTGTTTGAAGAGTGACATTTTCTTCATGTCTTTTATTATACAATTTGGGATAATTCTCTAACGATGCAACTTGGCTTAATAAAAATAGCTCTGACCTTGGAATACGAAGATACAGGTGTGAGTCCCAGCTTGCTTAATTACTACCATATAAATTGGGAGGCCTATCAATCTCACTGTTTATAAAATGGGAGTAAAGCTGTATGACCTCAAGAGGGTTGCTAAGAGGGTTCAATGGGATAATATATATGAAAAGAACTTGTAAATGGTAAATTGTTACATACACATAAATTGTTTATCCTTTTTTTTAATTTTTAAGTTACTTCTTGGAAAATTATGCTAAAGTGGGTAAAAAAGGGAAAAGGGCAAGCACATAGTGATTTAATTAGATCCGCAGGACGTTGCTTTCACATGGGTAGATGGAGCCCCCAGCCCTTCGGATTTCAGCACATGGATATGTAGTAACTTAATATGCAAATGAAGGGCCTCAGAGAGCACCTAGTCTCCACATGTGCCAATTAATCAAAAGAAACAGTATCATCCTCTAATTCCACTAATTAGAGAATCATTCCTAAGCCACTAGGTTTCTGAGCTACCGAGGTTTAATAAATCTGCAATAAATTATGAGTAATACATTAGCCAGTGACTAAATTCCTATTGAGCGATATGATAAGAGGAGGACTCAGGTTACCTATGTATTTAAAACTTTCCTTTCTTAATTTTTTTATTGTTTTCCATCCTAAAAAGATTCTGAACACCTTGGTTGTGGACCATAGATTCCCATGGTTCAGTGTAAGAAGGGGTCCAGAAATAACACATAAGTACAACCATTAAATAATGTGATTGGAATTTTAACAATGTATAATTCATCCAAATGGTTGCTTGCTTTAAAACAGTCACTTTGTGGATATTTGCAATTGTTTAATAATACCAAAATTGCTAAAAATTAGGGAATCCTCTGAGAATTGCTCTCACCTACTCATTTATTCATTTGAAACTTCCCAGGGGTGGCAAAATATCATCTGAGGGTGATTTGAATTTGGAGGCAATTAAAAGATGTTCGGATCTACTCTGGTTATGAAGGTAGGTGATCAAGCAGAATAATCCTATTTGTCATCACTTGAAGGACCCTTCTCATCACCTATATGCTTGTATGAGAAGACTGATAGTGCTAGAACAAAACTCTGGGTATTAGATTTGAGTTCCAGTATAAGATTGGATTGGCTTGAGGATACACTGGATACATCTAGTTTGAATCTGTTTAAGAGGCATTTGGCTTTTAACTTCAATCATAGTATAGGTGCAAGAGAATGAGGCCTTTGCTCATGCTGTTCATTTACCTAGAATGCTTTCTTTTTCCAATTCAAACCCTACCCATTCTTTAATGTTCAACTTATACATCATCTCAATTACAAAGATTTTCCTGATAAGTCTCCAACTGATAGTTTTTACTGTGCTCTTTGAGCTTTCATTGTACCTGACTTGCACCTTTCTTATGGAACATACTGCTTTCTGTGTTTTATTGTGTTTGGTTTTATATACTTCTTATCACTTCTTATAGGTAGTAAATTTTGGGGGGTAGGATTTGTGTCTCTTCTTTGAATCTCACATAACTAAATTAAGCTTTGTACATTATATTTCCTCAATTAATAGTAGTTTACTAAGTGAGTTATGAAGCAGTCTCTCTCTCTATATATATACAATATAAGCAGTATATACACACACATATGTAGTAACTGTACATACAGAAAGACATCCAAATAAGTACCTAATTTACATACATAAAATATCACTTTTAATGGTGAAATGTTAAAAAGTATTTACTTTAATAAAGAATATGTGATGTATATATGTGATATATATATATATACACACACAATGGAATATTAGCTATAAAAATAAATGAAATATTGCCATTTGCAATGACATGGATGAACTAGAGAGTATAATGCTAACTGAAATAAGTCAGAGAAAGACAAATACGACATGATGTCACTTATATGTAGAATTTAAGAACAAAACAAGTGAGCAAAAGGAAAAGAGAGAGAGAGAGAGAGACAAACCAAGAAACAGACTCTTAATTATAGTGAACAGATGATTACCAGAGGAGAGGTGGGTTGGGGGATGGTTGCAATGGTGATTAAGGAGTGCACTGTCATGATGGGCACCAGGGGATATACGGAATTGCTGAATCACTACATTGTACACCTGAAACTAATATAACACTGTATGTTAACTACACTGAAATTAAAAGAAAAACAAGATTAAAAAGTATTTCCTTTAGAATTAGAACAATACAAAAATGACTTCTATCACCACTTCTGTTCACCATTATGATGGCGATCTCAGCCAGTATCACAGGACAAGAAGTATAAAGACTAGGGGTGCCTGGGTGGCTTAGATGGTTAAGCATCTGCCTTTGGCTCAGGTCATGATCTCCAGGTCCTGGAATCGAGCCCCACGTCGGGCTCCCCGGCTCAGCGGGGAGTCTGCTTCTCCCTCTCCCTCTGCCTCTCACCCTGCTCATGATCTCTCTCTGTATCTCTCTGTCTCAAATGAACAAATAAAATCTTTAAAAAAAGAAGCATAAAGACTAGAAGGAAAGAAACAAAGTTATCTGTTATGCACAGATGACAAAATTGTCTATATACCAATGCACCCAGATAATGAGAACGGTTTTGACTTCACTCCTCATTAGGATCACAACTAACAACTATTCAAGAACAAGACACCACTGAGAATCTTAGAGCATGGGAGTGAGGCCAAAGCAACCCCCTGTACAACAGAGACCAAGACGGATGGCCTTAGAAGGGTAAGAAAAGTGGATATATATTGACCACATTACCCTTCTTCCAGTCCAGTGCACCACTACATGGAAAGGTCTCCCCTGAGTCCCTAGTTCCTCCAATAGAAAAAGAGGACCCAGAATTGGGGTTGCTTTGCTGGAGCCCCATTTTGATCTCATACCACAAAGACTGCAGGGGAATCTGCAGGGATCAACTACTGGGAATCTGACTATAATAGAGAAGGAGCCACATGGACCTTGGCAGACTGAGTTCATACATGCAGTGTCCAAGTAATAATTCCAACTAGCAGCTTTTCTTATCCAAAGAACTAAGTTGGGGGTGCACTCTGACCAGGGAACTTGGTGGGGTGCAGATCTGCCTGATTCAGATCCTCAAATGAAAAGTTTTGCCAGCCCTAGAGCCCAGTCTGTCCGTGCCTAGGAAAGGAAGAGTCAAAGCCCCACTCACTGTGGAGAGTGTCTTCTGATCACATCTGACCAGAAGAGCTGGTAACAACCCCAGGAAGCTGAGTGGCCCAGTGGCACCGGAGACCAGAGAAGGGTGGGCAGCGCTGATTGCCCTCAGAGCAAAGTCAGTATCAGGCATGGAGGGTTCCCCTGCTACCCACAGGCAGGGGGTTAAATTCACAGCTAAGGCTGAGGGTAGTGCTGAGGAACTCCCAACTGAAGAGCCTGTTTGAGAAATTGAGGGTAGTGTAGAGTGGCCCCTCTAGACCACCTTCCCAGGCAAAGGATCTGAGACATAGCCCCCACCTATTGTGAAGAGTCTTCTGGCTCCATCTGACCAGAAGGGTGCATGTGTGTGTGTATGCATATATATATATATATATATACCTGGAAGCTGTGCAGCTGGAGGCTGTGCAGTTCAGTGGTGCTTGAGCTGAGAGAAAGGCAGGCAGAGGTGATAGTTTGCAAAGCAAAGCTAGTGGCCCTGTTTGGCTAGGAAACTTGGGGAGTGGGTTGGTTTGAATTAAGATAAGAAGCAAAGAGCTTTGCTGGCTTTAGAGCTGCATTTTCCACTGTAGCCAGGCAGTGAATCTAATCTGCAGCCCCATTCATCGCTGAATACAGTGTTTAGTCTGTCCAAATAGAGAACCTAACAAGAGCACAAAGGAAGCTTTATAGCCCATTCAACATCCCTACGTACAATGGCACTTGAACAGAGAGTACAGCCATGGCTTCCTTTGCCGGCAGAACAAACCTGGTGGCCTCACCTGACCAGGGAATTCAGTCAATACTCTATCCTGACTTGGGTCCTCAAAGAAGCTGCATAGGCCCTAGGCCCCATCCTGTTGCCCTGCCCTTCCCTGCTAGGGCAGGGAAGCTAATTCATAGCCCAAACTATTACTAAATACAGTACCCAGTTCCAATCATCTAGTCAGCCTCACCCAAGAATCCAGACAACCATGGAGCCCATCCTACAACCTCACTTGGGTAAGGAACTAAGCCAGCAGTCCTGTCCAACTGTTCTCAGGCACAACCCTTCATCCCCATCCTCAGAGGTCAAACAGTTACCTCACTTCAAAATAGAGCAAAATAGCAGGCCCCACCTGCCCAAAGACATTACCAGGAAACACATCCAGAAACCCAAGCTGAGCTGACTGGTGAAGAACTGTCTCTGACTAAGCAAACCTATAAAGTCTGGAAGAGGAGCCCAATTACTCAAATGTGCAGATTCCAAAGTAAGGAATCAAGGATCACAAAAAATCAGGTAAATATGATACCACCAAAAAAACTAATAAAGCTTCATTAAGTGACCCTAAAGACCTGAAGATCTATGAAATGTTAGACAAGTAATTCAGAATAACCCTATTAAAGAAGTTTAGTGGACAAGAAAACCCAGACAGACAACTAAACAAAATTACTAAAACAATGCATGAACAAAATGAGAGGTTTGACAAGAAAATGGCAACCATGCCCCCCCAAAAAATCCTAAAATTTAAAATACAATAACTGGACTAAAGAATGCAACATAGAGTTTCAAAAGTAGATTCAACTGTGTGGAAGAAAGAATCAGTAACCTAGAGGATAGGATATTAGAAATTACATAGGAGCAAAAAGAAAACAGAATGAAAAAGAGTAAAGAAAGTTTATAGGAATTATGAGAATGTAAAAAAAAAAATTGTACTATGGGAAATCCAGAAGAAGAGGTAGAGAATGGGACAGAAAGTATCTTTAAAACAATAATGACTGAGAACTTCCCAAACCTGGGAAGAGAAACAGACATCCATATCCAGGAGGCCCAGAGAACCCAAAGTAGATTGAACCCCAACTAGGCTACATCAAGACACATTATAATTAAATTATCAAAAGTCAAAGATGAAGACAGAATTTTGAGAGCAGAAAGAGAAAAGAGAGGTTACATACAAGGGAAATCAGTGGATTTCTCAACAGAAACATTTCAGGCCAGGAGAGAATGGGATGTCATATTCAAAATATTCAAAGAAATAACTATCAATTGAGAATTCTATACCTGATGAAGCTGTCCTTCAGAAATGAAGGAGGGATAAAGACTCTCCCATAAAAACAAAAGCTGAGTGAGTTCATGACCATTAGAAGTTCCTTATGAAAAATGTTAAAGGGAGTTCTTTGACTGGAAGTAAAAGAAGGCTAATTAACATTATAAAAACATAAAAAGTTAGCATAAATCTCACCAGTAATGGCAAATATATAAGTCATAGTTAGATTCCACAATACAGTAACTGTGGTACATAATTCATTTACAACTCTAATTTAAAGTTAAAAAAGAATGAATGTAGCAAAACTAACCATAACTACAATAATCTGTTATTACACAACATAAGAAACATGTAAATTGTAGCAGCAATACCTAAAATGTGAGGTTGGGGTGGGGGGAGGAGTAAAAATGTAAAGTTTACAAATTCTATTGAGGTTAAGTTGTTATCAATTTAAAATAGGGTGTTATTAGTTTAAGATACCTTATGTAAGCCTCATTGTAACCACAAGAGAGAATCCTGTAGTAATTATACAGAAGAACACAATGAAGAGTCAAAGTATCAGTACACATCAAAACATAACAAAAGACAGCAGACCAGAAGACATCAAAACATAACAAAAGACAGCAGATAAGAAACAAGGAAAAATAGATCTACAAAACAACTAGAAAACAATTGAAATGGCAATATTAAGTCCTTAATATTTTATATAATATAACCTATTAATGATTACTTTAAACATGAGTGGATTAAATTGTCTAATTAAAAGAATATTGAATGGGCTAAAAAAACACACACAAAATCCAACAATATGCTACCTACAAGAGATTCAGTTTAGCCTTAAAAACACACATAGACTGAGAGTGAAGGGACGGAAAAAGACATTTCAACCAAATAGTAACAAAAAAAAATTAGGAATAACTATATTTCTATCAGACAAAACAGTTTTTAAACTAAAAGTGGTAAAAAGAGACAAAGAAGGCTATTATATAACGTTAAAAGTATTACTACATCAAGAAGTTATAAGAATTATAAGCATTTATGCACCCAACATTGAAGCACCTAAATATATAAAACAAAAAATAAGAGAGCTAAAAGGAGAAATAAGTAGTAATACAAGAATAGTTGGGGACTTTTATATCCCACTCTCAACAATAAATAGATCATCCACACAGAGAATCAGTAAGGAAACAGCAGATTTGAATACTATATAGATCAAATGAACCTAACAAATACATAAAGAACATTCTATCTAACAATAGCAGAATACACATTTTTCTAAAACACACATGAAATATTTGCTAGGATAGGCCATTAATTAGACCACAAAACAAGTCTTAGAAAATTCAAGAAGATTGAAATAATTCCAAATATCTTCTTTGACCACAATGGTGTGAAACCAGGAATCAACAAGAGGAAAGTTGGAAATTCATGAACACATGGAAATTAAACAATACTCTCCCAACAACTATTGGAATAAAAATTAATTAAAGGGGAAATGAAAAAGTTTCTTGAGACAAATGAAAATGGAAACATAACATACCAGAACTTATGGGGTGCAGCAAAATCAATTCTAAGAGGGAAGTTCATAGCAATAAATGCCTACATTTATAATCAAGAAAGATCCCAAATAAACAATCTAACTTTACTCTTTAAGGAATTAGAAAACAAACAAACTGAACACAAAGTTAGCAGAAGAAGGGAAATAATAAATATTATTGCAGAAATAAATGAAATAGAGAACAAATAGAGAAGATTAACCAAACTAAGAATTGGTTCTTTGAAAAGAAGCAGATTGACAAATCCTTAGCTAGACTAACCAAGAAAGAAGAAAAAGGAAAAATCAACAAAATTTTAAGGGAAAAAAGAAACATTACAATGGATACATGGAAATTCACACAAATTCATAAGAGGTTACTATGAACAACTATATGCCAACAAACTAGATACCCTAGAAGAAAAGAAAAAAATCTCTTAGAAATATACAACTTACCAAGACATAATCAGAAGAAATAGAAAATCTGAAAAGCAATTTCAGGTGAGGAGACTGAATCAGTAATCAAAAATCTCCCAACAAAGAAAAACCCAGGACCAGATGGTTTCACTAATGAATTTTACCAAACATTTAAAGAATTAACACCAATCCTTCTCAAACCCTTTCAAAAAATCAAAGAGGATGGAATACTCCCAAACTCGTTTTATGAAGCCAGCATAATTCTAACATAAAACCCAGAAAGGGACACTACTAGAGAAAGAAAACTACAAGCCAATATTCCTGATGAATATAGATGCAAAAATTTTTAATAAATGCTAGCAAACTGAATTCAGCAGCACATTAGAAGGATCATTTACACATGATCAAATGGGATTTATTCCTGGAATACAAGGATGGTCCAACATACGAAAATCAACATGATACATCACATTAATAAAATGAAAGAAAATAATTATATGGTCATTTCAATAGATGCAGAAAAAGCATTTAATAAAACTCGACATCCATTCACAATAAAAACAAATTAGGCATAGAAGGAACATCTCAACATAATAAAGGCCATATACTTTAAGCCCACAGCTAATATCATACTCAATGGTGAAAGACTGAAAGCTTTTTCTCTAAGATCAGGAGCAAGACAAGGGTGCCCACTCTCCCCACTCCTATTCAACACAGAAATGGAAGTTCTTGCTAGAGTAATCAGGTAAGAAAAATAAATAAAAAAGTATCAGAATTGGAAAGGAAGAAGTAAAATTGTCTCTATTTGCAGATGACATGATTTATAAATAGAAAATCCTAGACTCAACCAAAAACCTGTCAGATTTAGTCAAGGAATTCAGTATATTTGCAGGATACAAAATTAACATACAAAAACCAGAAGCATTACTATGCAGTAACAAAAAATTTTCTAAAATAGAAATAAACTATCCCGTTTATAATAGCATCAAAACAATAAAATATTTAGGAATACATTTAACTAAGAAGGTGAAACATATCTGCTCTTAAAATTATAAGACACTGATGAAGGAAATCAAAGAAGATACAAAAAATGGAAATGTGTACTCTGTTCATGGACTGGAAGAGTTAATATTGCTAAAATGTTAATACTATTAAAAACCTTCCATATGGGGCGTCTGCGTGGCTCAGTCAGTTAAGGGTCTGCCTTCGGCTCAGATCATGATCCCAGGGTTCTGGGATCAAGCCCTGCATCAGGCTCCCTGCTCCATGGGAAGCCTGCTTCTCCCTCTTCCTCTGCCTGCTGCTCTGCCTACTTGTGCTCTCTCTCTCTGTCAAATAAAAAACAAACAAACAAACAAAAAACCTTCCATAGATTCAATGCAATCCCTTTCAAGATTCCAATGCATTTTTTAAAGAAGTAGAGAAAACACTCCTCTAAAATTGTATGTAACCATAAAAGACCCCAAATAGTCAAAGAAATTCTGAGAAAGAAGAACAAAGCAGAAGGTTTCACACTCCTGATTTCAAGGTATACTATAAAGCTACAGTCATCAAAACTGTATGGTACTGGCATAAAAACACACAAATAGAACAATAGAACATAATCAAGAGCCCAGAAGTAAACTCAAGCATATATAGTCAATTAATATTTGACAAGGGAGCTAAGGATGCTCAATGGAGAAAAGACAGTCTTTTCAATAAATGGTGGTGGGATAAATGAAAATTCATAAGTAAAAGAATGAAACTGGACCTATATCTTACATCACTCACAAAAATTAACAGAAATAGATTAAATATTTAAATGTAAGACTTGAAACCAGGAAACTCCTAGGAGAAAACAGAGGAGTACAACTCCTTGACATGGGTCTTTTTAAGGATCTTTTGGTTATGACACCTGTAGCACAAGCAACAAAATAAAAAATAAACAGGTGGGGCTACATCAAACAAAAAAATGCTTTTGCACAGCAAAAGAAACCGACAAGGTGAAAAACGCAACCTATAACCTGCAAAATGGGAAGATAATATTTGCAAATCATATATTTGATAAGGAGTTAATATCCAAACTATAAAGAAACTTGAAGAGCAAAAAACCAACAAAACAAACAAAAAACCCCACCAAACAACAATAAAAAACACACACAAAAAACCAAATGACCCAATTTAAAAAAATAGGCAAAGTACCTAAATAGACATTTCTCCAAAGCAGATATTCAAAAGGCCAACAGGAAAAGATGCTCAACATCACTAGTCATTAGGGAAATGCAAATTAAAACAATGAGATATCACATTATGGTTGTTACAATGGCCATTATTAAAAGCCAAGAGACAAAAAATGCTGGTTTGGAGGTGAATAAAAGGGACCCTTATACACCGTAGGTGGGATTGTAAATTCATACAGTCATTATCGAATACAGCATGGAAGGTCATTAAAAATTTTTAAATAGAACTACCATATGATCCAGAAATTCCACTTCTGGGAATATATCTAAAGGAATGAAAATATTAACTTGAAAAAATATCTGTACCCTCATGTTCATAGCAGCATTATTTATAATAGCCAAGTGTCCGTCAGTGGATGAATGTAAAAAGAATTTGTGGTATATATACACAATATACACACACATACACACACACATACACACATAATGGAATATTATTCAGCCATAAGAAATGAGGAAATCCTAGCATTTGCGACAACATGGATGGACCTTGAATGCATTATGTTAAGTGATATATGAAATCAGACAGAGAAAGACAAATTCTATATGATCTCACTTATATGTGGAATCTCTAACAATAACAAAAACAACCCCCCCCAAAAAACATAAAAAACTCATAGAAAAAGAGATAACTTGTGGTTTCCAGATGCAAAGGGAGGTGGAAGGGGAAGTGGAGGAAGGTGATCGAAAAATACAAACTTCTTGTTATTAAAAAAAATTAAGTACTAGGGATATAATGTCGAGCACAATGACTAGCTAACATTGCTTTATGACATATAAGAAAGTTTTTAAGACAGTAAATTCTAAGAATTTTTATCACAAGAACATTTTTTCCTTTTTTCTTTTTTTCTCTTTTCTTTGTATTGTACCTATATGAGAAGATCGATATTAGCTGAACCTACTCTGATAAACATTTCACAAAATATGTAAATCAAATCATCTTCTGTACACCTGAAACATATACAGTGATGTATATCAATTATTTCACAATTAAAATGGAAAAAATGTCAATATAGAAACCCAATAAAATTTATACAATTTTGGAATTAAGAGAATTTAGAAAATTGGATGGTTATAGAATGATGAAACAAAAGTCAACCGCATTTCAGATCCCATTCAAAAATCAGCTTGAAAAAGGCTCTTTTTTTTTTAAGATTTTATTCATTTACTTTATTTGAGAGAGAGAGAGAGATAATGAGCGGGCAAGTATGTGAGTGGGGGAGGGGCAAAGGAAGAGGGAGAGAGAATCCCAAGCAGACTGCACTGAGCACTGAGTCCACGTGCGGCTTGATCTCACAACCCTGACTGAGATCATGACCTTAGCCAAAACCAAGAGTTGGAACCAGGCAGGCACCCTTAAAAATGATATTTCTGAAAAGATAAATAAACAAATGAAAAGTATGCCATATTCATGATATGGCATACTTTTGATATCATGATATTATAATATTCAATATTATAAAAATGTCAGTACTCAAATTGACAAATGAGATTTAATGTAAGACTATCAAGTGTGAATTTTTTGTTGTTGTTGTTCAACTTGACAATCTGGTTCTAAAATTTATGTGCAAGGACAAAGAGCCTAGAGCAATTAAGAAATACCTAAACAGGGGCACCTGGCTGGCTCAGTTGGTAGAGGACGCAACTCTTGACCTCCTGGGGTCCTGAGTTTGAGCCCCACATCAGGTGTAGAGTTTACTTAATAAAAGAAATACATAAAAAATAAATTCCTAAACATAAAAGATGTAGAGAGGGTCCTTATTTATTCAATAGCAAGTCTATTTATAAATATTAGACAAATATAGATATAGATATTTAAATATACAGAGAAAGTATAACTAGACATAGGAATAGAGAACTAGTTATCAGAAACAAATCTCTGTAAGAGACCTTGCATATGATCAAGCTGGCATTTCCAATTAGTGAGAAAAAATTAAACTCTTATAATCATTTTAAGACAATGTTATTTATTCAGAGGGAAATAAATGAAATTATAGTTCTACCCAGCAACACATAAAAAATACCAATTCTAATCCATTGAAATGCATATATGCAAAGATAAAAACTTCAAAACTTTTAAAAATGTAGGAATGTCTGATGACCATGAAGTAAGGAGAGATTTCTCAAATAAGATACAAAAAGTTTAAATGATAATGGAAAAGACTGATAAATTCAACTATATTAAGCTTTTTTAAAAAAGAACTTTTTATCAAACATTTTGAAGAAATAAAAAGTTAAGACACTAGCAAGATATTTTTTCTTGCAATTGCAATTTATATAACTGATAAAGGGTTATTATTCAGAATAAATTCAAAACTCATAAAATCAGTAAGAATAAGGTAAACTACACAAATATGGGACAGATATGAACAGGCAGTTCATAGACAAGGAAATACAAATGACTAATAAACATATGAAAAATGAAACTTTAGTATTAATCAGGTACAATTTTTTAAATGGTATAATATTTAATGTAATCTTGAAATTTTAAAGTCCGATATTTTTTTTAAGTTTTTTATTTATTTATTGAGAGAGAGAGAGAATGGTAGAGAGAGAGCATGAGAGGGAGGAAGGTCAGAGGGAGAAGCAGACTCCCTGCTGAGCAGGGAGCCCGATGCGGGACTTGATCCCGGGACTCCAGGCTCATGACCTGAGCCGAAGGCAGTTGCTCAACCAACGAGCCACCCAGGCACCCCCGATAATTTTTTTTTAAGATTTTATTTATTTATTTGACAGAGAGAGACACAGCGAGAGAGGGAACACAAGTGGGGGAGAGGGAGAAGCAGACTTCCCTCTGAGCAGGGAGCTGGACGCGGGGCTCGATCCCAGGAGCCTGAGATCATGACCTGAGCCGAAGTTAGATGCTTAACAACTGAGTCACCAAGGCGCCCCAAAGTCTGATAATTTTAAATGTGGCAAGTATGCGGGGAAACAAAAACTGTCTTAATCTTCTGATGAATGTACAACTTAATACGGGTAGAAACTGCTAGTTATCTCCCAATATTTGTCTTTCTTTTCTTTCTCATTACTAATTTTATTTTAACGGGATCCATGGCCAGGTAGAATAAAGTCTTGATTTCCTGCTTTCCCTTGCAGCCAGACATGGCCATGTAAGTTCCGGCCAAGGGGAGACAAGAAAAAAGTGCTGTGTGCATCTTTGGGGAAAGGGCTATACACTTCTTGTTTTTTTCTCTTTCTTGCCAGTCAAAATTGTATATATTGGCTGAAGCTTCAGAAGCCATTTTGGACCTTGGGTGAACTTGTGAATGAAAACTATACATAAGAAGTGACCTGTACAACAGAAGGATCCTGTGTCTTCAATACTGTGAAGTATCTTACCATCTCTGGACTGGCTGCCTCCAAACTTCTTGAACCTGAGACAAACATGCATGACTTTATTATGATTTTTAATTTTTTATTATTCACAGCATCCTAACCTAATCCTAACCAATACAACCTCATTAGGAAAAAATTTGGCATTATCCCAAAGTTTTAGATGTGCATATCCTACATTTTTCTAAGTATATGCTTTGAAGTACCACATTCTTATGTGCACCAGGAAGCATGTACAAAAATATTCATAATGACATGGTTCTAAAACTAAATATTGGCGATAACCCTAAAGCTCATAGATAGGAGAATGGCTAGGAATAAACTCAATCTCTAAAGAATCTACCAGCATGATGTAATTTATAAAAATTCAACAATGAGGAAACTTAATATATTATTTAGGGATACATCCATCTATACAATTTATAAGTTAATGCAATGGAATGATAAATTCAAATTTAGGATAGTCATTATCTCTGATGTGGGAAGGAGAGAGGCTGCAATCAGAGCTACAGGGGGAGCTTTAAAATATTCATAACCTTCTATACCTTTTTATGCTTGGTGTTAAGTGCAAGGATATTAATTTTATTATTTTTATTTTAAACTTAGATATGTGTAGATACTCTTTTGAATGTGTAAAAAGATTTATGATAAGAGTCAGAAAAACAGGGCACTTGGGTGGCTCAGTTTGTTAAGCGACTGCCTTCAGCTCAGGTCATGATCCTGGAGTGCCAGGTTCCAGTCTGCATCGGGTTCCCTGCTCAGCAGGGAGTCTGCTTCTCCCTCTGACCCTTTCCTCTCTCGTGCTCTCTCTCTCTCTCATCCTCTCGCTCTCAAATAAATAAATAAAATCTTTTTGCTTCTCCCTCTGACCCTTCCCTCTCTCGTGCTCTCTCTCTCTCTCATCCTCTCGCTCTCAAATAAATAAATAAAATCTTAAAAAAAAAGAGCGGGGGAAAACAATAGTGAGGACTTTTGAGGCATGTGTGAAGTAAATCTATCTCTGGAAACATGAAGAGATTTAAGTCTGACCACAACACTAAAGCACACCTACTATGGCAGAGCACTTCTTTCCCTGCTTTTAAATATGCAAATGATTATCAAGGACCTGCAATTCAAATGGACAAAGGTAACTGCCCCTATTGACAAACAGACTCTGCAAACTCAGTCTATAATCACCACATCACAACTGTCTCCACCATAGCTATCATCTTCACCACCATCTCAATGTTGTTACTTTGTATTGTCTCTTAGGTTCCTGAGAGTTTACTAAATGCTTTATTATCTCAACAATCCTCAACAATCCCATGAGCTAGATATTACTAATTCTTTATAAGATCTGCTTGAAGTTCAGCTCAGGGTAGTGAATGAATAAACTGGCCTTGTCATAGCTAGTAAATGGGAGTGCATGGGTTCAAATGTAAACCCACCTGTTTCCAAAATGTGTACTCTTAACCATCATACTGCTTCTTCATACCCCTCATTTCAAATATGTCTACTTTTACTGTCACTGCTTCAGGCATAATAATTGGTACCATGGTTTCTCTGAAGCAATATTCATAGAGATGCTTTAAAGAAGTAACAGAAAGAATGTAGTGAAGATATGACTGATTACTGGCAATACTTCTGGGAGTTTGGAAGATGAGACACTGAGAGAAAAGATGCAGGACATGCTTAAAAATTGAGGGCAAAAGGATAGAAAAGGAGTAAGACAAATTAAAATCAGGGAAATAGGCAGGGAAAAGGATCAGGAGAATGAACAGAAAATAATAAGACCATCCTAAAGAATTTATTTTTTCTTTTCCCCAGAAGCCTCTTTCCTCACCTTGGAATAGGTGTTTCATCTTCTGAAATGAGTTGGATAAATAAGAAGAAAAGGTTGAAAAGTAATTTCATGTCCACAGAGCAAACCCTAGGATAGATTGTTTTTCTCTCAAAAGCCTTTCATCCAGAAAGCTTTAAGGTCTCATGGTTTTGGCAATAATTATGGCAGTGGCAATAATAATGCTGCCTAGCTGGTGTTTTCCCCTTGGCAGTGTGTGTATACCAATCAGTTTATCACAATAATATCTTCAAGTTCACACACTAATTTGCATGAATCCATTTGTTAGTCTACAGAAGTAAGGGCTCTTTCATGCCCTTGGACCTCAGTGTATTTGGGGCTGTCTATCTTGGACATCTGCGCTAATGAGGTAATCTTAGGTCAAAACAAAAAAAGTTCTTGCTTTGACTTATTTTGTATATTTGAATATTTTAGCTGTGCATTTGAATGTATACATCATGAATCTATGTAGAAATTTCTATGGGGTGTGAAAACTCAGATTGTTAGGGAGGGAATACAACACTTCGTACTCGCAAAAATTCTTTTAAAATAGGATATTTACCTACTTATTAAAAAGAGATAATTTTGGTACTGCTGGTTAGCAGACGGGGTATGAGAGAACCCTTTCTCCTCTAAATTCTGTGATATATGTGTTGTCATGAGCTCTATTGTATATATGTATTAAGTGGTTTTTGTAGCAATGACTGTACATGATAATTCCTTTAATCTATCTTTTTTATTTTAATGATGTTATGGGAGTTGCAAATAGAAGACAGAAAGGAGGCAGATAGAGTAATGGAAATAGTTCATTCAACCTCTCCAAGGCATGTAGGGCTAGGAAATCAAAGGGTGTGCAGAAAATTCTGAGGCATGAGGATTAATTCCATGATGGATAGGCAGTGAATATTACTGGAAGGGAAGCTGTGGAGCAGTGGGCCTGGAGTCAGAAAAGGGCTGCAAAACAGGTTTCTTAACTCTTCATTTTAAAAGTTCAAAATTCGGAGCATCGTGGTGGCTCAGTCAGTTAAGTGGCTGACTCTTGATTTCGGCACTTTTAATGATCTCAGGGTGCTGAGATCAGGCCAGGCTCAGCCTTCCTGCTGGGCATGGAGCCTGCTTAGGATTCTCTCTCTCCCTCTCCCTTTGTCCCTCCCCCCAGCCCCCCAAACCCCTGCTTGTGCACCTGTGCTCTCTCTCAACAGAAAAAGAAAAGTTCAAAATTATGTCTGTACAATGTCAATGAGAGGTATATTATGATGAATTATGCCTGTACATGTTTTTGTTTGTTTTTTTTCAAAAATTTAATAATAAACAGAGAGGTCAAAACCCAAGATGATTTTCTAAACTAGGGCAATGATCTAGACTATAATGGCAGGAAAACTATTAGAATTTCATGATAAAGCTCTTTAAAAGGGCTTTATCTTATCTTCACAAGCCCTATTGGGGAATACTTCTCATTTGCTTTCACATTACTGAAAGGACTCTTGTTTTTACGTAAAAACTAGTTCTCTTATTTCTGATGCACTAGTTGACCTAATACCATAAAGCTTTAAAACCATTCTTGCATCAAGTCTTCTTTTCCTAATTATTATTATTTCACTGCTTCTGAGCATGAATAATATGCTAGATATTATCTTCTTTGTTCTTCTTAAAAGTTAATAAAAATTATGAAGTTTCTCTACTCCTTTGGTGACTACAACACTTAATTAACATAGCCATTAATTCTTGTCAGTCATTATTACCCTGGGGATTTCCTTTGCATACTATATATGAAATCAGTCTATTAGAATACCTATTAGATGGTAGGCTGTGTAAGGGAAAATTTCATGATTTTCACATAGATAAAGGCCCTCAATAAATGTTTATTGGAGAAAAGAATGTATGGACAAATCATCTGCATAGATTTAGTGGAAATGTATCTTTTGAAAAAATGGATTCCATGCCCACATTTTCCCCTATGATTTCTTTCTAAAGTGCTTTGAACTATCATTTGAGAAGGTAAGTTTTCTAGATATTTTGTGGTTATATAACCACATACATTCTACAAATTCTATACATCCATTGGATTAAAGATGAAGAAAATAATTTTGAAGAGTATAAATTTCATTAGGTGTAGGACAGTAATAGGAAAGATCTAATGGGAGAATATCCATGAATTCTGCCTATGATTATATACTACTTAGCTTCTCATTTTATGAACAAGTTCTACCTGTTCATAAAGAAGTGTTTGACGAGTTACTAGAAACAATGTTGACAACATCCAGCATTTCCAAAGAAATGTAGGGCAAAAGGAAAGCCAAAAGTTGTTAAAACTAAATCAAACTACTAAGGTAAACTGTAAAACTAAATCACCTGATTCTAAAGGGAGAACCTTGGAAAAATAAAGGTAAAAATGCCAAATTAATAGAACTGTACACTAGGGATGCCTGGGTGGTTCAGTTGGTTAAGCGTTTGCCTTCAGCTCAGGTCGTGATCCTGGAGTCCTGGGATGGAGTCCTGCATTGAGCTCCTTGCTCCGTGGGGCGCCTGCTTCTCCCTTTGCCCCTGCCTGCCACTCCCCCTGCTTGTGCTCTCTCTCTCTGACAAATAAATAAATAAAATCTTTAAAAAGAAATAGAACTGTACACTAAAAAGGATGAATTGTACTGTATGTAAATCATACTTCTATAAACCAGACTAAGAAAAAATCATTTTTATAAGTATTTAATATGTCATTATTAAAATTTTTTTCCCATGACTGTGGCTTCAGTGAAGCCATGGGACTAATAACTGTACCAGAAGGGGTGATGCTAAAATTAACTATATTTGGATTAAGGTTAAGAGAACTGATTTTGATATCAGACAATATGGAAAACTGAGAATTTTATGTTACTTTGGGCTAATTTAAAAAAACTATATAAATACTAGCTTATTCAATGGTAAAATTTAGAAAAGAGTAAATATATGACAGGGTTATTGTGAGAATTTATGATGATAATGTCTATAATACACTTAACATACAGCCCCAAACATTTGAATCATACATTACCTTCTACTGGGGCAATTGGAAAGCCTTCACAGATGAGAATGAGTAGAAAGGACATTACTGGCAAGGAAAATAGAATGAACAAACTGGGACATACAGGAAAAGGGCATGTGGTTTGAGTGCAGTCCTGAATCTCAGAAAGGGAGAAAAGGAAGCTACATCTAGAAATGTGGGTTATTACCAGATGGTACATGGTGTTAAATGTTATTTTAAGGAGTTGGATTTTATTTAATGAGTAACAAAAACACTTAAACATTTTGGATTAGTAGCATGACATGATCTAAGTGGTACTTTAGGAAGATTAATTTGGCAGCAATCGATAAGGACAGAGTAGAGGTGAGAATGGCTAGATATGGAAAGTTCGTATAGGAGATTAAGACCACATGTAAACGACAATGAGGTCTTGAATTTGAATGGTGGTGGTGGTGACAGTAATAATGCAAAAGGTATGAATATGGAGCATGTTTTCTAGGTAAAACTGATAGGATTTGGCCGTGGAAATGGAGGATAGCAAGGGGCAACATAGAGAAACAAACCAAAGTTGTCCTTGAGGTTTTGAACTTGGGCATCTTGGAGTGTTCCTGAGCCATTACAGAGATTTTATTGGATTTTACGAGTTCTATTTAGGATACTTTGTGTTTGAGATATAAACATGGATATCCTGATGGGCTTTTTGTCCAGTTTATTGTAAATACAGGTCTGAAACTAATGAAAACAATTGGGATATAGTCTTGCATTTTTCTGATTTATAGAGATGACTAAAGTAGAGGTTAGAGCTTTGGAGGATTCTTGCATTTATAAGACAAAATGAGAAAGCCAAAGAGACACAGAATATAATGTATCTGAGAAATCAACTTCAGTAAATCTATAAAGTCAGGAGCCTGATTAATGAAAGTTCAAGAGAGTAAAAGAAAAGGAAGGTGGTAGTATAGAGACAGTGAAGAGAGATGACTTATTCAAGAATAGCTGTTCTCTTGGCTTCTGTATTTCTGTGCCCACCAGTTATCCTCCTACTTTTCTGACCATGGAGATTTCTAAAACCACCCAATGGTTGACTTTTTCTTGATCATCATCCTAAGTAATCTCTTAGCAGTATCCTATGCTATTAACTTCTTAAAAGTCCTTCACTAATACCCTTTATGTAAATAAAGCACAAATCTATATTTCAAATCCTTACCTCTTTCCCAAGTCCTAGCCTATCATTTATAACCATCTATATAGTCATCCTCACATGTCTTCACAAACTCAAACTCAGCATGTACCAATAGCACTTTCTTGCCAAAGGAACTTCTCTTTTGGCTTCATCATTTCACAATTCTCTCAATGTTAATTTTATGTTTTGAACATTATTCTTGGTGTCTCTGTAAGGGTGTTTCTGGATGAGATTAACATTTAAATTGGTAGACTTCATAAAGCAGTTCATCCTTGCTAATGAAGATGGACCTCAACTGAAGACCTCAATAGAACAAAAAGATGGAGAAGAGGGAACTTGTTCTGCCTGAGCTGGAACATCGTTTTCTCTTTTCCTCCAGCTGAGATTTACAACATCAACTCACTTGGTATATCAGGCCTTCAGACTCAGACTAGAACTACATTGCTTGTTTTCCTGGATCTCCAGTCTTGCTGACTGTAGATTTTGGGACTTAGCCTCCATAACTGTATAAGTCATTTCTTTATATAAATGCGATTCTTTGGTTCTCTTTTGCTGGAGAATCCTAACTAATATACCATCACCACTGTTTGAAATCTTTCAAGGAACTTTGATTTTCCCCTCTCTCATATTAATCATTAGTAAGTTCTACAGCTCTGTCACCATGACAAATACTCTATTCTATTTCTTTTCACACCACTCTAGGGAGCAATAATGCAGTCTTCTCCAAACTATACCCCAGTTTCTCCTCATTTCAATCAGTTCTACTTATGGCTGCCATATTAGTCTACTTAATTTTTTTTTTGGATCAAAAACTTCAGTGGCTTCTCACTGTCTTTGATTAAATGCAAATTTATTAGTCTTTCAATAAATATTCTTCATAAAATAGCTCCAGTTTGTCACAGGGAATAAAAACTCCTTTATTTTGGTTCAAAACAATTAAGTACACAAGGACAAGATAAGGGGAAATGGTAAGGGAAGGGGAGTTGAAGGAAGAAACTGGTTTAGCAACTATAAAACTAAATCACCTAATTTTATTGAAGACATAATATATACAAGAAAAAAGACTCAATCTGATCAAAAGTGGCTGAGCAAAATCAGCAAATAAGAAAGGTCATTACAGTAGAGGAGACTTCTCTTTGAAGGAAAAGATTTCAGAAGATACTAGAAAAAGATGATTTTTAGGAGATGGATAATATGGTATTATTTTATCCTATTTGATCGGATTCATAGTGAAAATTTCAGTACTAGGTAGACCCTATAGGATGAAAATTAGAAAAATTAGAGAACATGCTTAGGAGAGTGAGCATAATACTCAGTAAAGGATATGGATTTCATGCTATTAAAGTCCATGTTATATTTCATTGTTATATGAAATATTATTTCATATCATTTGAGACTTTAATGAAGGAACTGTTAATGTTTTGCTTGAAAATGAAAATATTTAGCAGGACCCGAGGTGTCTTTAAATATATAAGGGATGATTAAGAAGATACATAATTTAACTTGTATAGCATGGCCCAGACAAGCACATTAGGACCTATAGGTGAAAAGAAGATAGATTTATGCTCACTGATGAAAGGAGATTTTCATAGTTAGTGCTGTCAAAAGGTGGATTAGGTTGCTTCAGAAAAGAGTGGGTTTTCTGTCATTGTAATTTTTAGATTTATTCTGGATAAGTAGCCACTCAGAAGGAATATTATAGCATTAATTCAAACATCAAGAGTGTTGAGCCACATGATATCTAGAGTGTCTTCCAAACCATAGTATCCAGGATTCTATCTTTCTAAAGCAGATTTGGCTCAATCCCGCTAATGTTACTGTAGGTTCTGCCAGACATGATTACTCAGAATCTCTTATTTTTACACTTTACCAACTGAATTTTTCCCCCGGTTTTGTCCCTTTCCTGAAATGCTTTTTGACTGACATACTCTACCAGCTGGAACTGTACCTACTAATAAACATCCAATCTTGATTATTCCTCCTTACTGAATGTCTCTCAACTTAAATATCTTCTCCTTGTTTTCTAAACTAGGTATGATGTTTTGAGAGAGAGAGAGAGAGTGCACATGCACACACATACACACCCACACCCACACACACTCTCACACACATACCCTCTCTCTCTCTCTCTCACACACACACACACACACACACACACACACTTGTGCAGGGGGTAGGGGCAGAGAGAGAGAATCTTCAGCAGACTCCCCTCTGAGCACAGAGCCTGCCACACCGTGGGGCTCAATCTCACGACCCTGAGATCATGACCTGAAATAAAATCAAGAGTCCCAAGCTCAACTGACTGAGCCACAGAGGTGCCCCTAGGTATGTTTTTAAATAACAGAGCACTAGTGAACATAACAGAACACTGGAAATCTTTGTCTTATAACCTTTCTTCCTCCCTCCCTCTTGCCCTTTCTTTCTTTTCTTTCTCTTTTTTCCCTTCCTCCATTTTTCTTCCTTTCCTTCCTCCCTCCCTCCCTCCCTCTGTCCCTCTCCCCGCCCCCCTCTCCCTAACCCCACTCCCTTTCAAGTTTAAATATGAATAGTTGACTGGGGCAAGTTTCAGTGGTTTTGGTTATGAAGGAAGAAAAAGAGGACCAAACTAAAATAGAAAGAAGATATTGTTTCAGAGCCTTGAAGAGTTGAATGAATTAAATTCACCCTAGGTTATTTAAGAAATCGATATTTCTGTTATGTTATGGCAGACTCAATAGCTATTATTTTTGAATGGTCATGGAAGGTAAAATCTCCAAGGCCATAGCTCTAGGAACTGGAAGGAATTTGAAGGGGTATAACCCTTTCTTAAGGCAAGGAATATAGTCATCTCCTTCATATGGCTGAAGCAAAAGCAATGTCCCCTATAAAAGAGAAAACTAGAGGACAACTGTGGCAATAAATGGATCTATTTAACATCAGGGGGGCATCTAGCTGGCTCAGTTAGAACATATGACTCTTGATCTCAGGGTCATGAGTTGGAGCCCCATATTGGGTCTAGAGATTACTTAAATAAATAAATAAATGTTGAACATTGGTTCCCAGTAAGAATATATGATGGATCAAAATACTGCTTTAATATTCACAAGGTGCTTTTATGTACAATGTGTCATCTGATTATTACAATAATGATGTAGACAGACATTGTAATCCTCATTTGCAGGTAAGAAAACTCAAAAGTCAGTGAGGCTAAGTTACTACAATCTTTAATATTCTAATCTAGTAGTCTTCCTACCATATTAAAAATTATTCACCAGTAATTTACTATGAATTTTTGAAAAGCAAGGCAGCAAACACATTTTTTTCCTTTTATGATAGTGACAAATTACAAGGGGGAAATAAGCATAGAAACACAGTATTATTAATTGTATTACTACTAAGTAAACAAACTCCATTCATTGATGATCTCATCCAAGGGAACAAGCAAACAAATGTCATCCCATTTCACAGATGGGAAAATGAAAATAAGTTTGCAATGAAAAAGAAGAGAGGTCAGAAAGGATAAAGAAAAAAAAAAGATAAAAGAAAAAGGAAAGGAAAGGAAAAAAGAAAGAACTAGGGCCTAGCAGTGACCTTACTGATGGAGGCTTAGGTTTTAAGAGGAAGGAATTGTTGAGAGACTGAGTGCTGCTGTGAAACAAGGAGCATTAAGGTGATGGCAAGACCATTTGATTGTGCAATTAGGAAGAAGCTGGTGGTGGCCAAATTTAACTGAAAATGAAGGAGGTGACTACAAAGATGAGATCTATTGTTTTCAGAAATTTGACTGAAATGAAGAAGAAATTTATTTATTGGTAAAGAGGGATGGCATTGTAAAATAGAAAAAAATCAATAAAACAGTCTTACACATTTAAGGCAGAGAGCTAAGAATGAACAGAAAGAAGTTAAGGCAAAATAAGATCAATATATGATATGTTGATGAAGTAGAATATTTGGAAGATAGGAAAAAGAGTACACAGATGGAGAGAGAGGAAAGAAAAGACTAGGGTAGTTGGTCTTACTGGAGCTTCTCCATCGATCCTAGAATAATATTTAGCTTGTACTAATATTTGTTTTAGGAGGGATAGTTTGAAGAAGAGAAAAGGGAAGATGAAAATGCTGATGCCCAAGGTTCTAGTTTATCTGGCAGAAGAAAGTGAGAAGCTAAAAATACTGTGAAACTTAAAAACTTAAAAAGAATGGAAAACTCTTGTTATGGCTATTATGGAATGTATATGAGTTATTCAGGGAGAGTTAGATACAAGTATTTCCTAGCAGCAGCAAGGATTCAGTTGATGTTAGAAAGCATGGCTTTGATGGCTCTATGATTTTCTTTACAAGTACATTGGGGCCTGGGAATATAAACAAGAATTAGACAGTGGCTATTATCCTCATTAGAGGTTTAGTACATAGTTTTTTGACATAACCTTGGAATGAGCTTCAAAGGGAGATTAACAAATGCCATTTTCTAAAATCTCCAAGGATAGAACGAACAATGAAGTTTCTTTGAGTACTGCCATTCCATGAGTAATTTTGATCACCATTTATTAGATTACTCTCCTCTAAGTAGACAAAGAAAGGACAGAGATTATTCCTTTTGATCATGGTATATTTTCCATTAGTTCAAATATTAATCTCTGCATACAATAGGTGTTTAATAAATGTTTGCTAAATAATTCTAAGTGCAAATAAGCTTTGGAGGGATTGAAGGACCTTTGATGAGGCTTATGATCTTTCTGCTTAAGGCTGTCCTTTCATCATTAGCATATTTGTTTCACTATTTTTCTTACATATTCTATTAAGTTAAATTCACATATTCTTTGGCTGTAAAACCAACTTGTATTTCAACTTCAGTAAGATATAGTACCTGCAATTCACGCATCTTAAGTTAAGCTTGTCATATAAAATATATTACTCCATGTTAGATTCCAAGATTTAGACTTTATCCTAGAATTGGGAGAGATTTTGATATGTAGAAAAACATTCTTTTAAGTTTTCAGATTGTTCATCCTTTGCCAATTCACTTCCCTTTTAAGAAATAATCATTTCATTTAAACTGTACATTTGTTATTATTTGGAGCTTCATAATGATACTAAAAAAAAGGAGACTGTAACTATTTTTCTCCTATTGAATTTAGCTGCTGAAATCGTCTCTTTATAATTTGGAAAACTGCCACAGTTCTCAGACCTTCTGAAAAGATCATGTTTGCAATTCTTCAACTTTTTTCTATATTAAAGAAAAATAAGTCCTATAGATATCCCTCAGTTTGGAGTTTGTCTTTCACTTAGTGTAAAAACAATTGTGTTAATTTTTACTTTGAGACTATAGAGAGTAGGAAATATTTCCATATTAATTTTCATATATATTCCCTTCAATCCTGGTTTTATAAAAGCATAATGGAAAATACTGGAATACAGCAAGTTAACTAACCCATTTTGGAACTCTTAGATACCTTGAATAATTATTGAGACCTTTGGTTATTATCTGTACCAAGTCTTTTGAGGCTCATCCATCTCTTCCATTTAAAGGAGACCTTGGTCCTTGTGCCTTCAGAAAGGACAAGCCCAAAGGCCCCAACTGAGTTCCCTTTTTATTCCCTAATCTGAGTCATCTCACTCACCTCCTAAGGCCACGTATCTCTTGCTGTTCTCTGTTGCATGAAATGGCCTTTATGCTTCAGAAAATTTAAAGGTCATTTTCCTTTCTTTGAAACCTCACTATATTTTGTTACTTACAGTGTCAGTTTCAGTAAAAGAAAACAGAGAGGTGAATTGTTATTTCACTGGTGATAACCAGAGCTTTGGGGAGTACCTCTGAGAGTTGTTTTCAACTCTGGGTCAAAATGCCATTGTCCCAGACTGAGTTCTCTTCCCATTTTAACTCCATAAACTATAATCTAACAATGGCATGGTATTCCTGAGGAGAAATGAAAGTTGTTTCATACGAAATTTTTTCATCACAGAAAATATTTAGAAAGAAGAAAAGAAGTGAGCTTACTGATCAAACAGAATGGAAATTAAGATAGTCTAAAAGATTCTGCCTTCTAAAGCTGAGTTCTTGGAAAGATATTGGGAAATTAACACCCACCACAGCTTGATAGAAATATATTTTTTTTCTTTAGGCAAGTCATTAGACATTTATCTAAAGTTGAGGGTTTTTTTGCAACAAATAGAAAGCAACAGGTATTATGTTATAAATTTATTTTTGTTTTGGGGGGGTTTATTCTTTTCTACTATTGATATTGACATCTTATAAAAAATGGCATCTCTTCCAAAGCTGCAAAATACATTTTCCAAGCCTGTTAACCCTGTAGCTTTGTATAATTACATTCTGATCAATTATTTTATAAGCATTACATACCTGAATGCCGCCTTTCATCCATTTTCTCACATCAGCTGGTTACTAATCATGTGAAGTGAATACTGATTGGATGATACATGCTTCCCATGAATTCTGATTGGCTAGTTGCTTAGAAGCATGAGGGTCACTTGCTGAATTGTTTTGTGCTTTAGTCAATGTTGTCCCTTGTTCTCTTCCAGACCCGATTTTTGAGAGCATTATTTAACAACAACAAAAACCCCTCAAATCCACCAGATTTGAGCAGAACTCCAACTATGGAAATTACCTTATTCTTTTTAAGGCACCTTCCTTCAAATAGTCACACAAGAAAACCTTTGCACAGATAGCTAAGGAAACCTACCTAAGTGTCATGAGGTGTCTAATGGTGAAGATGTCACCAACAATGGAAAAGTGTGAACTGGACATCTAAAGTGTACCCATCTCAACCACTTATGGGCTCTTGGTAAAGTTTTTTTTTCTCTAGTAAAGAAAGGTAATTTGGAAACATCAATGCCTTCACACTGCAGTCATCTTTGAAGGAAGGAGGAGCTATAGAATAAAACTGAATCATCACTCTACCCATTCTGCAGATAGAGAAGGAAGAGGGCTGAAACATTCTCAGGCTTTCATCAATTGTTATTGGTGAACGAGAGGCAGTAACATCTTGTGCAACTGGTAGATGGGCAAGGATGAACTGTATAAAGAAAAAAACATTTATAGACAGAATATCAGGGATGGGAGGCAAATGCAGGAAATGCAGACAGTATGACTCGTGTCCAGAGGTACACTCGCAAAGTTCTCTAACTTCTTATATTAGGAATTGAGCTTCAAAATCATCTGAATGCATATTGTTAGTTCACCCTGATTTTGAACTCTGTCTCATAAGGCAGATGTTCCTTACTTAAATATTTATTTATTTTAATGAAAGGGGGAAAATCCTCCAAATTACACATGATTCTTGAGGTAAGAAGTTAATGAAACAACTGAGAAGTGAGACCCCAGAGGTTCCCATTTTCTATCTTCTTTGACTGGTTTCTTATTTTTTTCAACCTCTTCCTATGTCCGTTCCCCACCCCCTCAACCGTTATTGTTCATTCTGTTTCATTGCTTTTCTTTCTCCCTCTGAGCCTCCTCCCTACCATTCCTCCAGCCTCTCCAATTACTAGCAGGGCTGATTGTATTTCTCCTTTTTCTCTTTTTATCTCCCCCCCTGTCTCAGCCAAGGCTTTTCAAGACTCAAGATTTATTTTATTTATTTATTTATTTATTTTATTTTCAATGGCTTCCTCTTTTTCTGTTTATCTGCTTGTCACCATCTTTGCTTGCCTTAGCCTCCTCCCATGGGCGAATCATTATCTCTTTTCTCTGTCTTAACCAATCATTGCTCATGGAGGCATTTTTTTTTTTTAATTTAGTCTAAGACAGAGTATGAATAGTATACAGGAAGGTCATTTGAGATTCTATTTAAAAATGAAGCTATGGAAAACCAAACTTTTTATATCATTTTCTTGCTGTTCCTGCTAAAACCAAACTAAAAATCTGGCTTTCTAAGACACAAAAAGAAAACAGAGATGCCTCACCTCAGTCATTATAGGACAGTCCCAACATTTAAGGTAACATTTAGCAGTATAAGTAAATTAATTAATAGGTAAATTACAAAATATATTATGATTTTAGGTTTTGTGCTTTTCATTGTTAAGATTTTTGATAATCATGCATTCAGCCAACACATATTTACAGAGAGGGCTGCCTATACGGTGGGTTGTCCAGAATAAGTACTTAACATTTTGTCAGAGAAAGAGACATATAGACGGAACAGCATCCTTCATGAGAGGATATTATCTTCTAAGGACAATAAATTATTAGGTTAGTTAGATATGGCTCCCACATTTGTGCCCTGCAGGGATAAAAAGAAGAGGCAAGACATGTGTCTCCAGATAGTCAAGGACAGAGCCATAGAGTGTTCTCTATGTCAGCACTAAAGTAATGATTTTAACAGTCAGAATGGCTAAAATTAACAACTCAGGAAACAACAGATGTTGGCAAGGACGAGGATAAAGGGGAGCCCTCTTACACTGTTGGTGGGAATGCAAACAGTGCAGCCACTCTGGAAAACAGTATGGAGGTTCCTCAAAAAGTTAAAAAATAAAGCTGCCCTAAGACCCAGCAATTGCACTACTTTGTATTTATCCAAAGGACACAAATGCAGTGATTTGAAGGGGCACATGCACCCAAATGTTTATAGCAGCAATGTCCACAATAGCCAAAATATGGGAAGAGCCCAGATGTCCACAGACAGATGAATGGATAAAGAAGTTGTGGTATATACAATGGAATATTACTCAGCCGTCAGAAAGGATGAATGCCCAACTTTTACATCAACATGGATAGGACTGGAGGAGATTATGCTAAGTGAAATAAGTCAAGCAGAGAAAGTCAATTATCATCTGGTTTCACTTATTTGTGGAACGTAAGGAATAGCATGGAGGACATTAGGAGAAGGAAGGGAAAAATGAAGGGTGGCAGAATCAGAGGGGGAGATGAACCATGACAGACTATGGACAAACTGAGGGTTTTCGAGGGGAGGGGGGTAAGGGATGGGTTAGCCCAGTGATGTGTATTAAGGAGGGCACACACTGCATGGAGCACTGGGTGTTATACAAAAACAATGAATCATGGATCACTACATCAAAAACTAACGACCTATTGTATGGTGACTAACGTAACATAATAAAAGAAATTAAAAAAAAAGAATACGCGATATATAAATACAATCAAATATTACTCAGCCATCAAAAAGAATGAAATCTTGCCAATTGCAACAATGTGGATGGAACTAGAGAGTATTATGCTAAGTGAAATAGGTCAGTCAGAGAAAGACAAATACCATATGATTTCACTCATATGTGGAATTTAAGAAACAAAACAGATGAACATAGGGGAAGGGAAGGAAAAATAAAATAAGATGAAAACAGAGAGGGAGAGAAACCATAAGAGACTCCTAACTATAGGAAACAAAGTGAGAGTTACTGGAGAGGAGGTACATGGGGGCATGGAGTAACTGGGTGATGGACATTAAGGAGGCATTTGATGTAATGAGCACTTGGTGTTATATGCAACTGAGGAATCACTAAATTCTACTTCTGAAACTAATTGCACACTATATGTTAATTAAATTGAATTTAAATATATATATTTAAAAGTACATGTATTTTGAACTCCAAAAAAAGTAATAATATTAACATAAAAGTAAAGAGAACCTATTGATGGTGTTTAAACAAAAATGTCACAGGCCTAATTTATTTTGTAAAATAATCATTTTTATATCAGTGTAGAAAATAAATTGGAGGAATGTCGGACAGGAAGTAGGGAAACCAGTTAGGAGGCTCTTGTGGCATTCTTCACAAAACATGATAAGAATTTGAAAAATCCAAGAAATAAGAACAAGAGATATTTAAGTCACAAACTTAGTAACAAATTGGGTGTGGGGAACACTTCCTATTTAGGAAGAATCTTGGACTACACTCAAGCTTCTGGCTTGAGTAAATGGTGGTGCCACTCACAAAGAAAGGAAAATTCAAGAGTAAAAATTGGTATGAATGGAAAACATGATGAATTTAATTTTGTACATACTGAATTCAAGTTCATTTTGGGAATTTCAAATGGAAATTTTTATCAAAGAGTTAGCTATATGGGCCTAACACTCAGGGTAGGGATCTGGACTGGAGTTAAATTTTTAGAAGGTATAGAATATAAATAGAGATGTAAATAAATTTTATCATTCAGGGAGAACAGTTACAATTAAAAGAATGAGCCATGTTCATCCATTTTACAATTGTTAAACATTCATTGAATGTCTACTGTAGGTATGATGAGATTAGGTAGCTTAGCTTTATGGTAAGGATAGACAGAAGAAGGAATGATCCTTGCCAATTAATTCACATATTTGCCTATTTGCATTTAATAAACATTTACTATATGATCATTACTCAGAATCCAGTAAATTAGGAAGTACAATTGATAAAGCCTCTATGGTAATGAAAAGTAATTTCTAGTGTAGCTCCTTTGAGGAATAAATATTGTAGTTCAGGAGATAATGAAATAAAACATGTTAAGAGTGCTCTAGTAAAGGTATGTATACACTGTAACAGTAGCATAAATGAAGCGTGACTTGAGGGAGAAGGCAGGTAATCTCAGGTAAAGTACTTGGCATGTACAAAACACAGAGGAATAAAACTCCTTATGATATTCCATAGATAGTGGGCAGTTTTGTGGGATTAAAGTATAGAATATCCATGCAGATTAGTTGGAGACTAAGGTGGAAATATAGACTAAGATTGGAATATGAAGAGCCTTGTAAGCAAAAATAAGGTTGCTGAACTTTGTCCTGAAGGCTCAGGAGCCAAAGAGTTTTCATTAACAGACTGATATGTTCAAACATATTTCACAGAAGAAATTCTGGTCACTTGAGGGAGACTAGATTGATTATAACGGAACCTGGAAACAAGAAACATTTAAAATAATTTTAGTGGGATTTTTTTGTTTGTGGTTTGGTGGTGTTTTATTTTGTTCTGTTAGCTATTATTTAAATATCCTGGCTTAAAAAAAAATCAGTACTCATTACCAAGAGTAAAGTGCTGCTGTAACAAAAAATGCAAAAGCTAATTTTGGCTTAGTGGTTAATTTGTGAACAAACTGAAAGTTTGGTGGCAAGTTAAGGACTAGATGTGTGATCTCTGAAATGAGATGTGATCAAAATAGTAAGACCTGTGTTAACTTGTGAGGTAGGCTACATGCTTATGGAATGGGCAGATTGAAAAGATGTTCAAAATCTTTGTGTTTGCTACAGTTGGTTGCCTGTGGTAAACAGGCTCTAACATGGTCTTCAGTGATCCCCATCTCCTGGTATTCATAGTTTGTACCCATGACATACTAATGATGGTATGTGTGACCAACAGCATATAGCAGAAGTGACTGCATGTCACTTCTAAGATTAGGTTATAAAAGACTATGGCTTCAGTCTTGGGTGCTCTCTTGCTCACTCACTCTCTTTGAGAGACCCTGAGAAAGTAGCACCCTGTTAAGCTGCTCCTGGATTCCAAATCCACAGAAACAATGAGATGATAAATGTTTGCTATTTTCAGCTAATAAAACAAAAAAAAAATGATTTGGGGTCAAATTTTTTATTCAGCAATATATAACTAATACAGTTGTCTTTGGAAGAGATGAGCAAAAGAGAGAATCGGCAAGTTTGCAAGCAAAAACAAAAGAAAAGCAGAAACAAAAGCTCTAGAAATTTGGAGCTTTGAAGGGTTAGAAAGTCCAACTGATTCTTGATCCCAAATAGCAGGAGATGGGGTTTTAAAAGAGTAACCAAGTGCCAATAAAACCTTTCAGTTGATTAAAGAGACTCAGGGGAAAAATCTAGCTGAGGGTGGGGCCTCACGGTAGCTACCATCAAGTTATTAGGGGAAGGGTGTAGAGGTCAGAAAGGAAAAGAAGCAAAACATGTTTGAGCACTCTGTCTCAAAAGAACATTGATCATAGTTGTTAGCACATGTTGCTGACTAGAGGCGAATAGATCAAAAGCTTGCTAGGATGTTAAAGGTCCTATATCACCAAATAAATTATGAGCCCAGAATTTCTAGAAAAAAGTTATTCTTGAATTTGTATGTAATTGAGAAATTAGATGAAGAATTCAAGTTAGATGTTTTTAAATGCTTTGGGGTACCATGAGAGGATGCTGAGCTGCAAAAGTTGCACAGTCTCCAAGGTGTGAGCATATTTCCAAGTGCCCACTTCAGATGACATCAAGAAAATAGTGGGTGAGTGATGGCCTCCTTTCCCCCTGCAGAGGGTGGATTTAGGAGCCACTGAGAAAAAAGCGGGCAAAACACAACATCAGAGACTCAATAACCACCAGGTTCGGGCAGGGGGGCTTTTTACAGTATAACAGTGCAATTTTGGAATCGGTTTGGACCTGTGACCAATATATATCTCCCATTCATTCCTTTCTCCAGTGAAAGTGTTTATTGAGATTATACTTCCTCTGTTCCATCATTGTGTATTAGGTGTATATGTGATGGGAGAGCTGAGGTGACAGACAAGTTATCTTTTTATTTCCTCATTTGTTGGATGGGGAGGAATAATATCTGGACCTCATGGGTAAGACTGTGGAATTTGAAGCGCATGTAGTAGTGTCTGGGTTGCCTTCCCTAGGGAGGGGGTGGCAGTACTATGTGGGATAAGAGAAGCAGGTAACCATCTGGAGGCTGGAAGGGCTGACTGAAGCACAGAAAATGCCTTGTGTTTGCCATATCTCATTTCATTTCTTCTTCAGCCTTTCCTGCAGAGTGAGTTCTGGCCAATGAATTGTGAGTACAAGTGAAGTGTGGTTCTCCTGGGCTGAGGTAGAAAGTGGCCTTCTCTGTCCTCTCCCTCTTCCCACTTCATGGTGACCTTGAAGACCATTTTTTAGGATGGCAGAGCTATAAAGCGGAGAATGATACACATAAGACTATAATGTGAGGGAGGAAAATATTTTCATTGTGTTAAGCCACTGAGATTCCAGGGGCTAGAGTGGTAGGAAGGGTTAATTCTCCTGATTCACTTAGATTCCCTTCCACTATCTTCTCCAACTTATGTAAGAATAGTAAAAAAAAAAAAAAAAAAAATCTACTAAACAAATAATATTATTAGGATTAATATCCTCAAAGTTTGGGAAACATTTATCAGAATAGTTTTACAATGTTTCATTTATAGAGAGCTTTCTTAAATGATTTGTGAATTCATGTTTATGCTATGATAATGATTATGTATCAGGACTTATTTTATGTATATACTGAGTTGTGCACCATACCTACAAACAATACTTCTGATATGGGACCTTTAATACAGGTATATTTTGCAACCTGGAGAAAATGCTTAAATACACATCTTCTTTTTATTTAAGCCTTTGCATGGAATGGCTTCCCTGTCACTGTATACATGAAAATATTCAAACTCTTGAAATTCTTCCAGTGTGCCAGAACTTCTACTTTCCTTCTAAGCTTTTCTATACATAAAGGCAATTAGAAATTATATGTCTGTGTTTTTTCTAAAGGCAAATATGCATTTCCTCTGAAATCATTTTCTATCTAAATGATGACTATAAGAATAGAATAGAAATTCTTATAATGTTTACATTGTCCTTTCTCCTCTACAAATATGAGAAGATCCATCTCATTCCAAAGCTTTCTAACAACATGGAAACCAGATAAATGTAAACCACTATAAATGGGTGGCTTCTTTATTCCTTAATTTAGTGATAACAAAATAACAAAATTTTTCACTTCAAATGTCCCAAATATTACATGGATACCTTATTTTCATTATGAGCTACTATATTTCACTTAAAATGACTAGTTAATTATCTTTAGATAGCATTTAATTTGGGTCCATTTGCACCTAAAAGAGCAGTAGCAAGGCATGAGTGCTTTCCCAAACTTGCTTCTGGGACAAGTTAAAATTGGCTATCAAAGCAGAGAATAGAGTGGCCACAGGGTAAGATATCCTTGATAATGATTAACTGTGAAGAGTAGAATCTGAAATCTCACTTGAAAATTAGAGAAATACAAATTTAAACATGTATTGACTTCTTTATATACTTTTCTGATTTCCTTCCTTTTTACTAGGAAAACACATTTTTGATTATCAACATAGCTGATAGTTTGTAAGCTCTGAGTTGATAAAGGCTCTTGCAGTTGAGTTGCAAAAAAAGTCATCCAGATGCCCTTGCTTATTTTCATCAATATCATCTATTTTGTTCTGTTTCCTGTGTTGTTATGATTGTCTAAAAATGTATTTGAAAACAATTAAAACTCTTTCACGCTTCAGGATGTTTTCATTCCCTTTCTCTTGCTGTGTTCTCCTCTTCAATAAAACTAGAGCATTTCTTTAAATGAGAGGAGCACAGTGATATCAACTACTGACAATTCATTTCTTAAAGGGCATTCAATTTTCACACTAAATGAGTTGTTCTGAGGATGAGACTACAGTTCAAGGTATGTGGTAAATAGAACTGAAGAAAGTGAAAGAAATTCGTAGGTAGAGAAGAAAAAAGAAAAGGGGGGAGAGAATAGTTTATTTTCTGTATTGATCTACATAAACCGAGAATCAATCTTGGTTACCTTCCTGGTGATTTCCTGTTTCAAGAAAACATCAACCACCACAATTATAGTTTGCATCATACCTCGGATAGTTTGGTATTTAGAAGGGACGTCTTCCCAAGAAGCCACTAGTAATTTGACAAATATCACTATTCAATAAATAGTATATTTAGTTTGTACTGATGACAAATCTTATCGCAAATGCAGCTTGGTACTGGATACTATATTAGTATTATATCTGGCGGCTAAACCAAAAGTTCATGTAAATCTTCTTGTTTGAGTTCTTTTTCCATGTTCTCTCTGTCCATCTGTCAATAATTAAAAAGTATTCTATCAAGACACTGGATTCATATGATTAGTCTTCTCCATAGTTCTAAAGAAAAAAAAACTGTGTGTGCTAGAATTTCTGGGTAAAACCTGGTATATCCTCATTGTCAGTGACCCAGGCATATGTTATAAGTGTTTGTAGTATGTCTGTTTCCAGGACGGAATCATTTTTTTTTTTTTTGTGAGGTATTTTGTCACCAATTTTTTTTCTTCGATTCTTAGATATAGAATAGACTACACAGAACCAGCTTATTTTGTAGTCCCAGTTTTTAGCCATTACTACTGGTAATGATAAGTGGATCAAATCTAGGCTGAGGACTTGACTTAGAGCAAGTTAGAGTGACTCAGAATAAGTGCAGGATCCTGTCAGAGGCATCTGATATTCAGCAAAATTATCAGAAAGAGCATCCCATGTATAATTCAGGGCTATAATGTAAATGGAGACCAGTCATTGTATAGAATGGACATCTAGGATCAGTATTAAGATCTGGAAAGGTTTCTGAACTGAGTGTGTTACGATGACTCACAAAGAGGTTTCCCCAAAGATCAAGAGAATCCAGTTCCTAACTAAGCAGCTTCCATGCAGGGGACAGAGATTTTAAAAAAACATTCCTTCATTGATTCCTCCTTGAAATGTAATCCAGGCAGTGAGATAAAAATCTCCTTGCACTTGAGTCTTATTTGTCATAATTATGCATCTTTAGGGTTTCATAATGACCAATTTAATCATTTTGCTGTTTAGAGGGCTATAACAGCCAATCATGATAATAGGTTTGGTATTTGGTAGGAACCATTTAACGCCCAAGAGCCCTTATTCTGAGCCTCTTGATGCTACTTCAACTTGACAGGCAGCTTCTGATTAGCACACGTTGCAAAACCTTTGGTAAAATACTCATTTCTTTTAAATAAACTCTGTGACCTAGTAGTAGGCACGTTGGCTTGAAAACAAGGTCACCATGTGAGAGAAGTTTTCTCCAAAATGCTTATTCTCTTCCTAGTCATCCATTATAACAGCTTGAAAACACCAATAGGCTTCCAGTTCCTCAGTAATTCCAAACGTAGGTTACATCTAATTGGCTGGTGATAATGCACTAGAACTTCCAAAACAAGTCTACCATTGCATTAAGTGATACTGGGAAAGTCACAGGCTAGTCCAACTAAAACTTAACCATTTGCCTATCATCAACAGCATTCTCCAATAACTTGTCACACTACCATGATGAGAAAAAACAAAAAGATCTTAGGGCATTTGTTCTTAATCTTTGGCGGACATCAGCATCACCAGGAGGTTATGCTTTAAATATAGATTCTTGGGGCTTATCCACAGAGGCTCTTACTTACATGTCTTAGGTGGTTCCAGGAAACTCCATTTAATAAGAATCCTAGTGATTTTGATATGAGTAGCCCTGAATCACATTTTGAGAAATATTGTATAAGGCCAATTACTGGTAGATTGGCTACTATAGGTAAAAGACATCTCCACATTTTATCTAAAAGCACTGATAAAATGGTTTTCCTTTCTTTTTCTCCTTCTTCTTCTTCCTCTTCTTCTTCTTCTTCTTCTTCTTCTTCTTCTTCTTCTTCTTCTTCTTCTTCTTCTTCTTCTTCTTTTTTGCCTATGCTTCCATTTCATCTAAACTAAACAATTGCTTTTCTAAAGTATTTTGTAAATGAATGTTTGAGTGCATTTATTTCTTTGGGAAAAAAAAGAAGGTAAAAAACTCATAGTTTTGTGTTTCATAGCATGATTTTAAAAATGAAGAGAGGGGCGCCTGGGTGGCTTAGTCGTTAAATGTCTGCCTTCGGCTCAGGTCATGATTTCAGGGTCCTGGGATCAAGCCCCGCATCGGGCTCCCAGCTCAGCGGGAAGCCTGCTTCTCCCTCTCCCACTCCTCCTGCTTGTGTTGCCTCTCTCACTGTGTCTCTCTCTGTCAAATAAATAAATAAAATTTAAAAAAATAAATTAAAAAAGTAAAAATGAAGAGAAATTAGACTTTGGAAAGCTTTGCCAAGGTCATAACTCACAGTATAGTGGTTTGATCATGTGATGTGGATTCAAGTACCATCTATAGCACTCACGAGATTTTAGTTATTTAATCCTCTAATGCTCAGTATCCTCCTCTGTAAAATAGGGATAGTGATATATATCTTACAATTAAACACAATTATTTACATGTATATATGTATGTATATATAGAATACTTGACCCAGAGTGATCTTATATCTTTGTCATAATCATCAAGGGACTACAGAGAAATATTAACATCCTCAAATATCTTTGTCTATCTGGGCAAAGTAAAATGGCTTCTAGCCACTCTCTCTAGCCTAGTCTTCCGTATAGGTAGAGTAGAATTAGAATTGACCTGAGAAAGAAAGAATGCCATTTAAAGACAGATAGGCTGAAGCACTGGAAGGAATGCCCTGGGACTACACTTCAGGTGGCTAAATGTGCTGAGGTTGGCCTATGCCCAGCAATACCTTTGCAAGCTCAGATGGCAGGAATAAGGCAATGCCATGCTCAGGGGTAAAGCAGATCATCTGGAACTGTCTCCTTTTCCCCACTCATGTTTGCTCGTGCATATGCTATGATTTTTTTCCCCATAATTAGCCCATTGTCTTGTTCTGAAAGGGGACAGGTGGATAGCATGGCTTTAGGAACTAAGTTATTTTCTTTGCCATCAGTATAGTTTTAGAAGAAAATGTGCAACAGACATAATTTTGTTATGACATACCCTACAAAGTATGTATGTTAGCTGAAGAATAACATTTCAAGCTATTTTTCCCAGATTAGATGTCCTCAGCCCCTATCTCTAACTTTGCACTAGCATCAGCCTATGTGACACACACAGATGGGGACCCAATCAAAATGGCTGCCTACGGCCCTCATTTGCAATGACAGCCGTAGTTAATGAGGGCCAGAGGGTAGGTGAGGGCGATGTAGTGATGATTCACAGAAATGCCACTCTCCCCAGGGTCAAAAATCTTTTTCCTGCTGTAGCTGCTGGTCTTCTCACTTTATAGTTTAAAAAATACACATTTGGGCTCCTCCAGGTGAGATGGTGAGAGCCACCCTCCTTCCTCTCTATCAGGAGTGCAGTCAGCATGCAAATCAGATGATCCCACTGACTCTGATCATTTGAAACCTCAGAGATGTCTTCTCATATAATGCAAATAAATATAAAAGTAAGATTTATTTTGTAAATTGTTTTCTTTATGAAAACTTTTCAAAAATGCATTTATTTTTTTGAATTGATAGCCTTCCTGTGTGGAGATCTATGATGCCATGTTGACATAGTTCATAAAAATGACTAGAGTAACAATGAAATACATCGAAGTAAAAGTAAATTTCGACAAATCAAAGCTATCTTGAGATGGATAATTAGGAAGTTGCCATGACATGACTATGCACAAATTTATCTGCTGCCCAGATTAGTGCTATGTGTCAGGATAACACTGACCTCCCTCAGGGCTCTCTGTGTCCTCAGTCAGAGGACTTTGAGAAGTTGGTAGAGCCCTCTTCTCTCCTTCTTCCTCTCTACCTGTCTGATATTGGTGCACTTGTTTTCAGGTTTCTAAAGCTTGATAGAGCATGCAAATATCTGGCCTCAAAGCTATCTATGCTTCAGCGTTTTACCCTATAAGCAGGGAATAATTTTAAATTTCCCTTAGACACCATATAGGGTTATTTTTATTATTTATAAGTCAATATTTGTAAAGCACAAAGGTTCTTGAGACAGGGTGATAAATAAATGCTTAGAAAAAGAAACAAACAACAACCCCTTAAAGTTTTCCAGCAGCAGTTTGAATATGACATAAACCTGAGCTCAGCTCCTTTGTAAAATCCAACACTTATCTTTTAAAAGCCTTGAAGATGTTAGGAAAAACTCATCTTTTGGTTTTCATTCCAACCGCTGTGTTACCTATGGCCATGGTTTCCTCTGATCTGCGGTGCATCTAGGAGATGTAAGAAATTTAGTATTCCATAAAGGAATGAATTCCTCTAAATTTCTGACTGTATTACACAGGTTAAGATAGTCTTATTAACATTTAATGATTGTGTAAACTAAATTCACCTATTTCTCTTTTGAAATTTGTTAATAACTTGTCTCTTGAAAGTTTTCTAAGTCATGACACTTCATGCTAATTTGATTTTTTATTTTCATAATTGTTTCCCCTATGTTCTTAAAGGGACAGATTTTATTTTTCACTGTAGATCTGAACATACATTCTTCACATTTTGCCCTGAAAATTGTGACACTTCTGCAATGGTAGTATTTTTAAATTTTTAATGTAAAAAATGAAGTACCTCTGTAAAATGTAAAATGATCATGTTTTCCCCATCCCTTTCCCTTTCTTATTGGTATGCAATATTTTTACTCTTGACAAATGAAAGACTCAAGATGCAAATGCTGATTTATCTCAGCATTGGCATGATATACTGGAAAAGAACAGGGCTGATGGGTCCTTATGAGTGCATACTCTTAGGAAAAAAAAAAAAGCAAAGATTGCTTTCCAGGTTTGAGTTCTGTTTTGAGAGTTTAAAAATTAGGAGTACATGTCCTGGAGTTCCATATGGTGGAAGTTGGGACAAAAAAGCTTTCTATTTTTCCCCCACCCCTGTGATTTGAACCTGGCCTTTGGAAATGACCAGTGGCAACTCAGCATTGCAGCAGTGGCAACAGCAAACTGGAGACAGACAGTCTAGAACATCAGATCTCTTGCTCTTAATGGTGGCATATTCAGAAGAACAAACAATCAGTTTCAGAGCAGGAGGGAGGAACCAGGTGGAATATCATGAGTTTACCACCTGGGGATTCATGAGAAGTGACTCTAAAGAGGATAAAGGACACTCTCACTGCAGGCAAGAAGGGAGTGCTAGTCATTATGATAAAAAAACTAACTGCCACCACCTAAAATGCAACTTTATTTCGTAACCCAACTTAGGAGTGAGTCATATTAGTTACAAAATTATTGAATTATAAAAATGTCAGGATCCTGTGACCCTTTCATAAGGCTTACTTTCTCTTAATATTTTTTAGTCCTTGTCTGTAACTGATGTGTTGTGCTATTGAATGATAATCACAGTGGCCAGGTTCAATTGCTGAAAGGCAGCTTAAGTTCAGCCTAGAATAAGTGAGCCCTACATACCAGTAGTGAAATGCTTTGGGAATTTCTATGAAGAAGAGAAACAACATCAACTTAGTCATGAAGATTGAATTCTCCTTTTGAAAGTCTTGCTTTATACTAGAATCTAAAATGAAATTTGGCCAGAGATGACCCCACACTTCCTTTAGCTTCAATATGTGGTCCCGAAGGGAATCGCAGTCGACTTTAGCTATTAAGTCTTTGCATTCTACACTGATTGGAATATGGTTAACAGGAGGCATTTTCATGGAGAGGCTGAGGTGATCATCTATTGGAAAAAATCTTTCCCCTCACCCCTCCTTGAAACAGAAGTACCGAGTGTGATACAGGTGTAAGTGAGAATGTGGATGCCTGGGCATGGAATAATGCCCATATTTCCAGAGACGGGTACAAATAAAAGTTTATGCAAAGCATTCCTAGAAATGTCCTTTGTATACCTACCATTGTTGGTCTTGCTGGTTTAAGTTTAACTTTCCCCACATAGAATCCATTAAAGGACTTTTCCATAAATTATTTAAAAAAATAAGGGAAGAAGCCTATTCTGCCCTCTCAGAGCTATCCCTTTTTCTGTGTGATGCTACCATTATTCCTGTCAATATCCAGGTAATTAATGGTACACATGATTGATAGCTTGCCTCTTCCAGAGCTTTGTTATCCACTTCACCCAAAAGTGCCTGTTCATGGTGGAGGTCAGTGCTGATCCCAGATAAAGGGGACCTTGGTCTTTTTGTTTAATTTAGTGCCCTTCCTCCACACAGCATTCAGGACCTAGTTGACTGCTTGGCACATGACACAGGCTACTCAGGGAATATTTGTTAATGATGATGGTGATTATCACCATCCATATCACAAACCATTAGGGCCTTCTCTGATTAAAAGACACCAAAATTCTTAATCACTGTTTTTATGTTTTTGTTGTTAGTGAATTAAAGGAATTATATATATTATAGAGGGTGTTCAGAAGATAGATGGTTTTAGAAACAGATTCAGACTTTTTTTTTCCCAATCACCTATTTAATGACCAATGTTGTACTAGGTTGACGGAGGTGAGGAGAAAATAATAAAATAGGGAGATATATTAGTTCACTTGACTTTACATGTTACTCTTAGGGCAGAAGAGTCATTCAATGCAAAACTGAGAAAAGCAATAAACGTTACAGTCAATCACAAATGATTTACCCCAAGATCAAATTTTCCCACAAAATTAATGAGTATTTATTAGGATCTGGTGGGGAAACCTATATATTTTTAAAATTTCCAGGAAGCATTGATGATTTGTCTCTGGGGACATATAAGTGGCATCACAGAAAACTTAGCTTGAGACACACAATATATTAACAATCAAGACTCTAGATTGAATAAATACCTAGGTTATGATTACCAAACACCTGGTTAGAGGAATACTGTGAGAAATATTAGAATGTAAGCAAAATATGTGTTAGAACCTATTTTTGTAAGCAACATGGAATGTGTGGACTGAATTATGGTAAAGAGGATTCATAACTGATTGAAAAAATTTCCCAAAGAATTAAAGGATTGATGTCACTTTGAAGGATCTAGGAAAGAACATGATAGTCAACTTTACTGATTAGAACTAGTTAAACAGACTAAAATAGCTAAACTACAGAATAACAGTAATAATAATGATCACACATTGAATTTTACTACATGTTAGAAGTAGTTAGATGGTAGAATAGTATCTGAAGGGTAAGCTCCACTTCTGAACCGACATATGCAGCTAATCCCCCTTCACCTTTTATTTCAAGGAAAGTCTTCAGGGAGTTGATGTTTTGTTTAGACTGTTGTAATGAATTCAAGATCACTGCCTTGTTACAATACTTCAACAATAAAGCAAACCTACTAAGATTGCATGTAACAGGGATAAATGTAGTCTTTTCCTTCCGTTAAAAAAGATGATGTACATTCAAGATGGGAAATAGATGGGTCATTAGCCTTGTGTGTGAGATCACAAGGTTTTTGGTTGACTGTGATCTCACAGTCACTGGTAGGGCTGTGGGCAAAAACATTCCCACCAATTTTTGGAAGTCCTCATGATATTCATTATCTCAAGGATAATTTCACATTTTTTTGTTTACCTTTTATTAATTTCTCACTTTATTACTATTTTCTCAGGAAGTGTTATTTCCTTCCCTTCCCTTCCTTCATTGTCCTTTCAATCTCCAAGAATAATAAACCAGGTTTAGTCAATCTCAAGGTCAGGATAGATGGGGTTCTGGGTCAGTCATGCTCTGGAGTTTCCTTTCCATCTTCCACCCACAGAGATAAAACCAAAGACAGGATTCCTGGACTTTTTCCAGCAGGACAGAAGAGAAGTAGGTCTGCTGGTAAGATTCATGTGCAGGCTGGCAAGTGAGCACCTCACTTTGAGTCATAAAAGTTAGTTATTTGTTATTATCTAGCCCAGTGGAACTCACACTCCAGTGTGTTTAGAAATCACAAGGAAAGTTTGTTAAAATGTGGATTCCTGGACCCCACACCTAAGACATTGTGTTTCAGTAAGTCTGCAATAGGGCTTAGAATTCTACATTTTTAAAAATAAACACCCAAGTAGATTTAGTTGTACGTTTACTCATTTGTTAGTATTAATTCTACATATATTTTTGAGCAGGACATGCACCCTGGGCACCCTTATAAGGTACAGCAGTGTCACCAAGGATATGGCAGTGAATCAGATGAACAAAGTGCATATCGTCATGGGACTTATATTCTACTATGGGGCTACAGATAAAAAAAACGCATAAATAAGTAAATAATAAATTTTCAAATAGTGACAGCACTACAAGGATATAAAATAGCACAGTGGCAAAAAAGTAGCAGGGAGTGTGTGCTATTTTAGCTAAGGGTATCCGGGATGGCTTTCCTTAGGATGCTTTATTCAAACTGAGGCTTTAAAATGATTGTGTGTGTGTGTGTGTGTGTGTGTGTGTGTTTGTGTGTATGCATATGTGTGTATAGATATACATATGTGCATGTGTATGTATATATACATATAGTCTGAGGCATAAGATATACAGCAAGTGCAAAGGCCCTGAGATAAGAAGAAGCTTGGTAATCTTGAGTAATAGAAAGCAGGGCAGTGTGGTCAGAGCAGGGTTTCTCCACAGTAGAACTAGTGATCTTTTAGCTAAATAATTTTTTGTTGTGTGGGGCTTTCCTGTACATTGTAGGATTCCACTAGCTTCCCTGGCCTCTACCCACTAGGTGCTAGTTACACCCATCCAGTTGTGACAATCAAAAATATCTCCAGCCATGCCAAATGTCCGCTGGGGGGCAAAATTGACCCTAGTTGAGAACCACTAGGATAGAGCTAGTGGAAGAAGGAGAATGGTAGGAGATGGGGATATTAGAGAGTGGCTAAATCACGTAGGGCCATAATAATCCTTGGATTTTATTCCTAGAAATTCTGAAAATCACTGGAGAGTTTTAAGTGGGGCTGAGAGAGTGATATAATCTGTTCATGTTTTTAAAAGAATGCTCTGATGACTGGGTAGGGAACAGAGGGGGTGGAAAATGTAAGTTGGGACAACTGCAGTAGTCCAGTAGAAACATAATGTTATTGAACGTATTTAGTGAGACAAGGATGGAGTCAGAATATATATTGGAAGGCACTTTGGCAGGACTTCTGGTGGTCATTAGACCACACTTGGAGAAACAATATTCTTCACCCTTGCTACTCAAAATGGGATCCATGGACCAGCAGCATGATCATCACCAGGGAGTTTAGATGCAACACCCTGGGCCCTGCCCCAGACATGCTGAATCAGAATCTGCAATTTAATAAAATCCCCCAGGGATTGCTATGTATGTAAAAGTCTGAGATATTCTTTTTTTTTTTTTTTAAAGATTTTATTTATTTATTTGAGACAGAGAGAATGAGAGAGAGAGAGAGAGAGCACATGAGAGGGGGTTGGGTCAGAGGGAGAAGCAGACTCCCCGCTGAGCAGGGAGCCTGATGTGGGGCTCGATCCCAGGACTCCAGGATCATGACCTGAGCCGAAGGCAGTCGCTTAACCAACTGAGCCACCCAGGGGCCCCAAGTCTGAGATATTCTGAGAGAAAGAGTGGTCTGTTTAAGGTCACAGGGAGTCAGGGGCAGTCAGAAGTGGAACTCAGCTTTCCATTCCCTGCTTCCAGATCCTTCTTTTTTTAAAGTTAATCTTTTTTTAAAATTTTCTTTATTTTTTCTTTTTCTTTTTCTATCTTTTTTATTTAAAGATTTTTATTTATTTATTGAGAGAGAGAGAGAGAGAGAATGATAGAGAACATGAGAAGGAAGAGGGCCAGAGGAAGAAGCTCCCCGCTGAGGAGGGAGCCCGATGCGGGACTCGATCCTGGGACTCCAGGATCATGACCTGAGCTGAAGGTAGTTGCTTAACCAACTGAGCCACCCAGGCGTCCCAAATCCTCCCCAGCAGCCGGCTCCATGGGATAATGTGTATCTCCTGTTAGAGTCCTTTCTCAACCAGAAATAGCAAGTTTGTCCCTTAATTCTCATAGGACAAGGAAAAGTCACCCTTCAAAAAATAAAAGATTGAAATTCCTCCAGGGAGGAAGAATGAAAGATCCATGGTATCAATTTAAAGCAAAAAAGCGTTTAAAAACCAATTACCAAGCTGTGTTGTTGTTGCTCACAGGGCTGGCATCTTTCCCCTGCTCAGAGTGTTAACATTGCAAATACAAAACAAATCCCTTGCAAAGTGATGCCAGGATTGGGGTGTGGGCAATGATGAGGAGGCTTTGAGATCAGCCCCTGTGTAGAGAGCTGTTTGGCTGCACATTCAGTGATAGGAATCTTCCAGATCACAGGCAGCAGGATTTGCAACTTGAACCATGTTTCTTTTCCCTCCATATAAAGAGAGATTTTGGGAAACCAAATATCAGTCTGTGCTCCCCTTGTCTTTATCATCCTCTTCTCTGGCTAGCCGACTTGCTGCTTTCTCACCCTCCAGGGAGATGGACCATTTGTCAAATTCTCTTCTCAAAACCTACATCGCAAAATAGCTACTGTCCTATTTGGCAGCTCCTGCAGAGCTAATATGCTGTGCTTATCCCAATATGTGGGCCCCATCATATCATAAATTAGAGAGCCTGCTTTGGAGGATGAGCTTGAGGGGAGAGAAGCATAAGAAAAGTGATTCAAATCCTCAAGGCTGCCTTTCATTTGGCAAGATACCGATCTCTGTCTCTGAGGCTTGGAAGTGTGAGGGCACCTCACCTCCTTCATGGCCTGGGAGTAATTTGGTGAGCCACTTCTGCCGAGGGGGTTTTCTGATTTCCTGGAGTCAGCGGAGTTTACAAAGGGCAGGTAAACCAACCGCTGTATGAGGACAGTGGTTGGTGGGCAGGGAGACGGCTATAGGCTCACATGGGAGATAGGATAAAGCCGCGTGCTTTTTTAGGGCTGGATGTGAAACCGTTCCTCTCTGCAGGGGACTGGCCCCTGAAGCACACAGCTTCTGTTATTGCACAGCTGTCATCTGCCATTAGCAGGTTCATGACAGGGACATGTGGAGTTCCCCAGTGTTTCTCCACAGCAATCGAAGCTGGGCACTGATGCAGGTGTATGTGTGTGTACGTGTGTGTCGGGGGGGGGGGCGTAGGTAGTGGAGAGAGAGAGAGAGAGAGAGAGAGAGAGAGAGAGTGTGTGTGCTGGGAAGAGACAACAAAGAAAAAAGAAGAGAGGTTAAAAAACAGATTCTGAACACTCAGATATTGATACATTATAGAAGGAAGAAAGTAGGATTTGAGTCAGATCTTCCATTTTGTTAATTAGGGACTTTGAGGAAGTCATTTTATGCCTTTGGTCTTCCTTTTCCTTCTCCACCAGCTAAGAATAGAAGCAATCTATGATTTCTAGAATCCTTAGTATGTGCCGGGCCCCAGGCTAGAGCATGTTGTAGGTACTACCTCACTGAATCTTCACAATAACCCAGCAAGATAGGAACTATTCTTACCTTATATTTTGGAGACAAGGAAACTGAGGTATGAGAAGCTGAGGTAAATCTCCTCTACAACCCCAGAAGAGGGTGATGGAGTCTAGTTGGACCCAGGCTGTCCAACTCCAGGGGCCTCATTCATTAGCATTGTGCCTCCTCAAAGGAGGATTCTCACCTTGTGCTGTGTCTGGGTCGTCAACTAGAGCATGGGCGGGGAAGCACGTTGTACCCTGAGTGCTGCACCAATGGTAGCTATTCTTACTTAAGGAATTTGGCATTAACTTATTTATTATTGAGTACTTGCTGAGAACTTGGTTCTATTCTATAAAGTGTCATTAGGTATAATATATGGAGAAGGGGAATGAAAAAAGAAGATACTGGCTCTTCCCTCAAATAACTCACATTTTATCAAGTGTTAGGAAGAAAAATACTGTGTCTGTATAGCAGGTTCATAACACCAGGAATCAAGGACATCCCACATGCTCATCAAAGAAGACTAAAACAAAACTGCTTGGGGCACCTGGGTGGCTCAGATGGTTAAGCGTCTGCCTTTGGCTCAGGTCATGATCCCAGTGTCCTGGAATCGAGCCCCGCATAGGGCTCCTGGCTCAGCGGGGAGCCTGCTTCTCCCTCTCCCTGCTCCTGCTTTCTCTCTCTCTCTCTGTATCTCTGTATCTCAAATGAATAAATAAAATCTTAAAAAAAATTAAAAAACAAAAACAACTGCTTACCTAACCCCTGTTCTAGCAGATGGTGAGTTCTAGTTTCAGTATTTTAAAAGTTGTACTTAATCTTAACCACAAGACCTCCTTTTATCTCTCATCCTATCACTCTCTAGGAAATTTCAAGGGAAATACTGAAAATGAGTACATTTTAATTCTGAAGCAGGCAATATTCCCAAAGTTGTAGTTTAACATAGTTGAGGCACTGGATCGTAATAAATGATAGTTTATCTGATGTTCATCACCTGGAAATGTTACCACTAGCAGGTGCTTCAATGGTACAATGATAATTGATGATCACAAAGATTACCCTGAGGCAGTGCTTTGTGGATCACTTAAAAAAAAAAGAACAAAGAAGTTTCCTTTAGTATATTTTTATATTATATTTTATCAAAATACAGTTCTTTGAATATTAGCCACCAGTAATAAAATATGTGATGATACATTGATCAGAGCATTTCAATTACCCATAATGCCAAAACACGTAATTGTACAGACATGTTCAGTATCTTATTTTCCCCCAAACAGTTCAAACTAATTTTACATATATGTCTGTCTATGAACAATGGCAAGGGGTCGCTCCTTGTATTAGTTTCCCATTACTGATATAACTAACTGCTACAAATTTAGTGGCTTAAAACAATAAGCCACTTACAGTTCTGAAGGTGGAAAATACAAAATGGGTCTCATGGGGCTTAAAATTGAACTGTCAGCAGAGCTGCATTCCTTCTGGAGGCATTAGGTGAGAATCTGTTTCCTTGCCTTTTTCCAGCTTCTAGAAGCTGCCTGCCTTCTCTGGCTCGTGGCCCCTCTGTCTTCAAGCGGGCAGTGTGGCATCTCCAAATCTCTCTTGGATTGTAACCCCTTCTTTTGTGATCATATCTCCTTCCTCACTCTGATCCTTTGCTTTCCACTGATAAGGACCTTTGTGATTATATTGGGCTCACCCAGGTAATCCAGAATACTCTCCCCATCTCCAAAATCTTAATTTAATCACATCTGCAAAATTCCTTTTGCCACATAGGGTAACATATTCACAGGTTCTGGAGATCAGAATGTAAACAGCTCATGGGAATATTATTCTGCCTATCATACTTCCTAAACAAAAACTCATGCATCATAATGTTTGCCTCCTCTGAATTTTCTTGTTGGCTTCCAATTTCTGGAAGCAACGGTCCCTTTTCATATATGAGGAGTAGGGTGATCCTGAAATGAAAACTCCTGAAGTTCATGAGATTGAAGAAAGTAATTTCATACAGAGCCTCTACTAATATTGAAACAAGGGGTCCAGGCCAGCAAGAGAAGGGTTGAGCTGACAATTGCTGCACCATGTGTGCTTACGCACCAATGATGGGAGTTACTTAAACTTCTGTTTCCTAAAGCTTTGACTTAGGGTATTAGAACAACTTGAAGTTAGAGCATAAAAGGAAGAAAGAAAATGATGGAGAATATTTTCCTGGTGCCAGACAGTGGAGAACACAAAAGAAGATTAGGAAGGAGAAATGAGGAGGCAGAAAGCCAAGCCAAAAGAAACTTTAGATGCCATCTGACAGGCCTTTTGAATGTGTAGGTTTGGCTGCCTGCCCAGCTACACCATGCACCTTATTTCCCTCTGCACTTTGCTACAGAAACAGGAAAGCATCCCTTGGAAAAAACATCCCAGTGGACCCAGAGGATAAGGGAAAGTATGACTGAGCTTAGGAAAGAGACACTAGCCAAGGGCTACTGGAAGTTACCTCTGTGTGGACAAGATGTTCAGATAGGAAGAAAGTTCACACAGGTTGAACCAGATGGCCCTTCTATTTGTCAGCTGTAGACAAATGTTCTCTCAGCTAACCTTTTCTCTAAACTCACTGAATGCTTGCCTCTGAATTATGTTGGATATTTCTTTTTAACCTCAAATTTGGGTGTTTCGTAAGCCCTGCTATTTGCAAAACCATTAGGGTTTAAATAGGACACCTGACAGATCTATTATAAGCAATGTTTGAAGGAACAAGATCCATCATTTCACTGTGTTCAAGCCCAGTTAAAGCATGCAAAAATTCCTCTACAGCTAAAGCACTGGGGTGAAGGAAAGATGAAAATGTGTCATTGTTAGCTGGCCATTTTGTTGGGGGGGTGATCCTTTTTACAGCAGGGTCACTTACAGATTGGTGCCTTTGCACATAGACCACACTTTTTCCCATTAGAAATTTCAGTGGAACAACAGTAACAGTAGCTATTTTTATTAAGAGCTTAATAGGTCAGGTACTGTGGGAAGTGCTTCTTGAACACTGTCTCTTTAATTCCCACAACAATAATGGGAAGGTTTTATTCCCCACCCCCACTTTGTAGGTCATTATGTGGCTGAAGGAAGACAATTTGCCATGGTCACACAGTTAGCAAATCATATCTAAAACTCCAAACCAGGTTGGCCTACTTCCTAATTTTATCCTCTTAGCAATGTGTACTTCTTTTATGTTTTTCTATAAAGATCTTGGTCTTTATCGGCAAACTCAGAGAACTGTGAAGTATATAAAATCTCTTCTCTTTAGCTCACTTGATAATAAAGGCAAGATCTAATTACATTTGATTTGAATATGGCAATACCTGGAGCTTCCCACACTTTGCCTTTCAAAAGTCACTTGGGTTTGTTCCACTCGAATCTCATTATTCTCTAAGTTATTATTATTTTTTTTTTACAGAGCAGATTGTAGTAAGTTGAATGGTGGACCCCAAGAAAATTTGTCCAAACCCTAACCCCCAGAACCAATGAGTGTGAACTTATCTGGAAAAAGAATCTTTGCGGAGGTATTTAATTTAAGGATCTTGAAATGAGATCATCCTGGATTTAGGGTGAGACTTAAATCCAGTGACTGGTGACCTTATAAAAGAATGGAAAGGGAGAGCTGAGACACCTGGACAAAAAGACATGCAGGGAAAGACCATGTGAGGACACAGACAGAGATTGGAGCTATGTTGCCATAAGCCAAGGAATGCCAGGAGCCACGAGAAGCTGGAAGAGGCAAGGAAGGATCCTCCCCTAGAGCCTTCAGAGGGATTGTTGCCCTGTTGACAACTGATTACACTTCTGGCCTCCAGAACAATGATAGAAATACTCTTCTGTTCTTTTAAGCCACTATGCTGGTGATAATTTGCTGTGGCAGCCATAGAAAACTAATACATAGATGTATTTTGATGGTGCAGATACCAGAATAGTTTGATGAACATTGCTAGGGAAAACTGCGTGATTTGTGACTACAACTGGGTCTTGTAAATGCAGGTTTACACCTTAGTTTCTTACTGATACAAACTGAGAAACCCCAAAGTATTGGAATATTTATTTTTAAAAACCTAAAAGGTACCATGATACCAAATTCACACAAATAATATAAGCAAATGTGTATATATACATATATAAATGTAAGAATAAATGTATAAGTAATCTTTATATCACTTGTTACATGTTTGATTGGTTTCCTACGAAATACCAACAGGGGCACAAATTCTTACAAACGGTCCGGCAGTGGTCTCAGGCCCAGTTCTTAATTTGTAAATGATTGCCTCTGGGCTTGGGTTGGGAATGGGTTCCGAAGATTCATGGAATTATTCACAGATGATTGGCCAGTAGATCCGATAAAAATTGGCAATTACAAATGCAGAATGTTAACATGACTGGCAGGTAGGCATTCCATCACTGACAACGGTAGTTCAAATTTGTAAGGTTATTACTAGCGGTGGCAGAAGTAGCAGTAATAATAGTAACAGTAAAGGTACATGTGGTGAGAAAAGACCTGAATAATCATTTTTGTTTATACAAATCTCATGGAACTCACTCATAGAAACTCCAAAGAAAGATAAGGAACAAGCTCCTTATCTTGGTGTTTTGGTAGATGCTGAGAATCTGTTCAAACTCAGAAAGGTACCACCTTAAGCAGCTGAGATCACAAATGGATTTCTGGATCTGCTAAAACAACTCTTAGCCTATTTCTATAAGAGGATTCTATTAGGATCAGGTCAGAAATGAGGTGTAGTGGTTACAGGCTGGCCATGGTAAAGCAGCCCTTCATACCTCCTGTAGTCACCCAATCACCCTCCCTTAGACAGCCTGGTAAAATAAGATTATGGGTTACTGCTGCTGCCAGACATTTTCTTGGCGGAACCACACCATGGACAAGAAACAGACCTGAATGAGGAATCCCCATCATTCTTAAAGGCTTAGCACATTAGCCTCAGCACAGCCCCTGAGCCACTCTGACACCCAGCAGCTGACTCAGCCTCCTGCGGGGACCTTAGAGTGCTTAAATGTTCTGGGGGAATCACCTCTTCCAGCAACAGAACTGCCATTGGTAGAGAGTTACAGCTGCTCACACTATTAAAACAAATTTTCCTGTCAGCCTGGCCTGGGGGTGTTATAGGGATAACTGAATGGGGCATGCTTTGCGTCTCCTACTGGTTCTCTGGCATTATGGAGAAGACACCTTGACAGGACATTTGGATTCAGGGAGGGGAGCAAGCAATAGAGTAGTAAAGTCATTCCCATTTGGTCTCTTGATGATGCCTGCATATCCTAAGTTTAAGAGAGGATTTAATGCTGGGATTTGTCCAGTCTTAAAGAAATGTGACAACAGAGCCATGGCAAGTCTCAGGCGCTCAGGAGCTCAGAGAAAGACAGGTGAGCCAGGAGTCCAGGTGGTCAGCCTTGTGAGATCAGATACTACATGCTATGGACTGACTAGTGTTTCCCCCAAATTCTTATTTGAAGCCCTAACCGCCAATGTGATGGTATTTGGAAATGGGGCCTTTGGGAAGTAATTAGGTTTCGATGAGGTCATGACGATGGGGCCCTCTTGGTGGGACTAGGACCCTTATAATAAGAGACACCAAAGAGTCTGCTTGCTCTCCCTCGCTGTGGGAAGAGATCTGGTGAGGACACAGGGAGATGCTGGCCATCAACTGTCCAGGAAGAGAGCCCCCACCAGAACCTGACCCTGTTGTCCCTGAATCATGGACTTCTAGCATCCAGAATTGTGAGAAACTAAATCTCTGTTGTTTAAGCACTTTTGTTATGGCAGCCCAAGCTGACTAATACACTATCGTGACAGTTAAAAAAAATAAGTGGGCTTATTTAACTATTTTAAGTAAGTGAGCTTATAAGAGTCATTACAGGTATGGAAAGCACAGTCATCAAATTAATTACTTTGCTGGAAAACAAACGACGTCCACCTCTTCTCTCTTCAAGGAACCAGGTGAATTCACCTATCTTCTCCCAGATGGCTACTAAAGTATGCTGTCTAAATTTCAGAGTTACCCAAAAAATTGCCCATCTCTGTATCCATACCAAGTGACACTAAGCTATGGGCAGCCAGGTCCTCAGTACCATATGTTATATTTGGAATACTTTTGTTTTAAGGTGAAATTCTGGAATTTATAATTTGTTGCAATTTGAAGCAATTTCAAATTGGGCTAGTTCACTCACTCTATCCATCTATCATCTATCTATCTATCTATCTATCTATCATCTATCTATTATCTATCTATCTATCTATCTATCTATCTATCTATCTATCTATCATCATCTATCAGGTGGGAGGAATTTTTAAAAATGCAAAGTATCTCCCGGATTGCTTTATGAAGACTAACTTTCAGTAACTATTTTCCTGTCTGCCTTTCAAATCCCTCATTCCCTGATCTGGACCTGTCTTTCTACAGTCAAAATAGCATAAAGCCTCAGTGACCAGGCCCCAAAAATATTTAAAAAAAAAAGGACTGATGTCATTCAAAGACTGACATTTCCGTTTTTATTACTAGAATACCTTGAAGAATTAGATCTGATTTGCATTGATATTTGCCAACTGAATTATTAAAGTTGTTTTTTTTCCCCTTTTCTCTTCTCTTCATCAGATTTTAACACTTTAGTCAACTGCAGACTAAGTCACAATTTAACACTCATATGATTTCACAGAGTGTTCCGGGATTACTTGAGAAAAATACCTGATTTGATCCATAAAATGAAGGGAGGAGGATGAAGACATAGGAAGGAAATGGCCAGGTGGTTTTTGTAAAGGAGTCTGCTTCTCTCTAATGCTTCTTAAATGACATGGGGTCATTTTACTGGCATGTCTTCTGTAGGCAGAGCCACCACATTTGTGTTACCTATTGAGGTTTCTTTGCTTTCTTAGAATTAACTGCAGTCTCAGTGTACTGCGAGACTTGAAAATGAATATTAGAGAAGGATGAGGACTTCAGAACTGTGTGCACATTTTAAGTGATGTGTTAGCCTCAAACATCATTAGACTGTAGATGGAAAAAGACCAAGTAGGGATTTCTGTGCAGTTGTTACTTCTAAACCTCTTCATCTAAAGTGATAAAAATTCTAACCACAGAGATGTGATAGTGCTTTTATATATCAAATAGTTTTAAACATACACACCACACATGCCACACCCACACACCCCAGGTCATCAAAACATTTTCTATTGATTTATTATTACACAGAAAGAATCTCAAGTGTTCCTATACTCATGCTTGGTAAAAATAGCACACAATCCTGACTATCTCAAAAGAAGTATTTTTTTAGCGTAGGGTTCTCTAAATTTATTGTGCATCAGAATCACCTGGAGGGCTTGTTACGCTACAAATCACGGGGCTTAGAGTTTCTAATTCATGTAGATCTGGTGTTGGGGTCTGATAATTTGCAGTTCTAACAAGTTCCTAGGTGATGCTGATGCTGCTGGTTTAGGGAACACACTCCAAGAACCACTACTTTACACCATCCAGAGACTCTGGTTTTATTACTTATTTTGGTCAAATGGAGAGCTTTATAGTCTTGCAGTTAGTCCTTTCTACTATCCAAATAGTAACAAAAATGACTACTGTAATTAAAGTCCATCTTTTGCCTTGCAGAATCTAAGATAATAGTAATAATAGCACTTGAATAATGCTTTATCATTAACAAATCATTTTCATATACATTTTATCATTGGAGACAACACAGGAATCCTGGCAGTGAGCAGGCATTATATTCATATTTTATGGATGAAAAGCAGAGAGCTTAAAGGACTTACCCCAAAACCCACCAAAAAGGTAAATGGTAGAGAACAGAGAATTGAACCTGGGTTTTCTCGCTCTAAACTCTCTATTCTTTCTACCAACTTACTCTCTCTCTTAATTGCTTACATTTGTGGAGAGTCTTACACTTTTCAAACTATTTACATATTCATTATCTCATTTGATCCCTCAGAGCAAGAGCATGAGGCAGGTAGGGCACATAATATTGTCTACATTTTGCAGATAAAGCCATTATAAAAGATGATGAGAAAAGTTGGGTTGCTGTCATTCAGGCAGTATTTCTTCATATGCTAGGCTAAATTTTCCCGCAATATTTAGCAGCATCTGATAGAATAGGTAAAGCATTAGATGCTCTCCTTTCCAAGTGATAAACATTCAATGGTTCAATATTGTAACCCTACCCTCGCCCCTACACCATTTCTTTTTTCTGGTTTCTTGGTAGAAATACATTTGGAGGGAAGGGAGAAAGGAGTGAAGTTTAGGGTTACTAGTTAGTAGGAAAGTGGGCAAAGTTCTTTCATTTCTACACTTTAAGTTCCTAGGAAAGCAGCTTTCTCTGCACACAAAGAAAGACTCTTCATCCCTACCTAGTCCAGAACTTCTCAAAATTGAATGTGCATACAAACCACCAGGGGAACTTGGTAAAATGTAGACTCTGATTCAGTGGGTCTGGAATGGGGTTCAATATTCTGCATTTCTATAAAGCTCCAAGGTGATGCCAATTCTGTTGCTTATGGTCCAACCTTGATAGGCAAGGATCAATCTTATTTCTCAAAACTACAATGATTTTTATTATTCTCTGAATCGTTTCTGGGTTTCTCGGGGTAGAACAGAGAAATTAAAATATAAAACACTGTAACAATATTTGTGTACATTGTGGGACTTACCTAGGTTTCTCTGTGCTAAGCTATTTATATATCCCACTATCTTCCAACCTATTCTGATCTCAAGAACCAAGATGATGCTTAAAATGTGGTCCATGTACTTGCAGCACCCGTATTACACCTGGGTGTTTGTTAGAAAGGCAGAATTTCAGGCCCCATCCCAAGCCCAGTGAATCAGAATTTGCATTTTAACAAGATCCTCCAGATGACTTTCCAGCACAATAAAGTTGGAGAAACACTCCTTTAGATCTTGCCCTCCTGGGCTTACACAGTCATCATTCTGCTGGTCACCAGACTCACCGGGAGGCTTTATTCCCACAGAATCCCAGAATTTCACCAAAAGAGATGTTTTATGTGTGGGCTGAGCCAGGGAATCTGTAATTTTAAAAACTTTTGTCTCCAAGTAATTCTGATGATCAACCAGGTTTGAAAATCCAGTTGATTTCTAATAGTGGAGATGAAAATTTTGCCACAGGTGTCTACTCCTGTAAGGGATGGTTTATAACAGTGAATCATAGGAGGTATTTTAAAATTTACAGCTCTGCAGTGGAGGATCCTTTTTCAGGTTGACTCAACCTGTTCTCTACTATTCTCTACTATCAAAACTAGGATAGGTCTGAACTCCTGTCATCAAACTCCCAACCCCCACTATAGCACTGGTTCACTATATATATAGTTTACTATACACACACACACACACACACACACACACACACACACACACACACACTAGTTCACTATATATAGCACTAGTTCACTATATATAATTCTTTCCCAGATACAAAATATGTATAATTCTTTCCCAGATACAGAAATCTGCAGTAGACATTTCACAGTGTCCCATGGAAAGAAAACTGTCCCATATATTTGAGATGCATATGATATAGTAAAGCAAAACTATAGTTTATGAACATTCTGTTCTTAAAATCTAAACTGTAGGCCGGGGCGGAGCAAGACGGCGGAGGAGTAGGAGACCTAGATTTCGTCTGGTCTCAGGAATTCAGCTGAATAGGGATCAAACCATTCTGAACACCTACGAACTCAACAGGAGATCAAAGAGGAGAGTAGCAACAACTCTCTGAACAGAGAAGCGACCACTTACTGGAAGGTAGGACGTGCGGAGAAGTGAATCCGAGGTGATATTCGGGAGGATAGACGGCGGGGGAGGGGCCTCCGCCGGCCGCTTCTGGCAAGTGATAGAGCCGCAGAGCACAAAATCGGAACTGTTAGAAGTCGGCTCCGCTGAGGGACGTCGCTCCAGTGGCTAAGCAGGGGGTGGAATCCTTGCGGGACAGTGTGGTCTCAGGACCCTTGGGGTCACAGAAAGACCGGGGGAGCCTGAGTGTGCCAGAGCTCCCAGGTATCGGAGCGGGGAAGCCGGCTGCAGACACGGAGCCGAGGCGCGGACTCTCAGCTTGGGGTTGCCATAAACTGTGATCTCCGGCCCAGTCGGGCCACTGCTCCTGCAGCAGGGACCCAACAAGCGGCAGATCCGGGGAGATTCCCCTTCCTTCCCGGGGAGGAGCGGCGCGGGAACGCACCGCAGGGATCTGCTGGGTTTGGAGACTCCACACGGGGTCGGGTGCCAGAGATAGCAACGCTCGGTCACAGGCGGGTGAGCACGGAGAGCGGCCGGAGACCGGGGACACGGGAGTGACTGCTTTTCTCTGGGGGCGCACTGAGGAGCGGGGCCCCGAGTTCTCAGCTCCTCCGGGTGGAGATTGGGAGGCCACCATTTTTGCCCTGGTCCTCCAAGGCTGTACGGAGAGCTTGCAGGGAACAAAAGCTCCTGAGATCAAACCCGAGCAGCTTGCTTAGCCCGGACCGACAAGGGCGGGGCAATTCAGCCTCCGGCAAAGACATTTGGAAACCACAGCAACAGGCCCCTCCCCCAGAAGATCAGCACGAACAGCCAGCAAGCCAAGACCAAGTTTACCGATCAAGGAGAACGGGAGAACTCCAGCGCTAGGGGAATACTACACATAGAATTCATGGCTTTTTTTTTACCATGATTCATTAGTTCATCAAAGTTAATTTTTGTTAACTGTTTTTTTTTCTTTTTCCCTTTTTCAACCAACATCTTATCAATCTCTTTAAAAAAAAAAAAACATTTTTTATTTTTCATTTTTAGAGTCATATTTTATCCCTTCATAGTAGTTACCCTTATTTTTGGCATATATATATAGGTTGTTCTCTCTTTAAAATTTTGAGATACAGTTTCTTCTAACAGATAAAAATATACCCTAAATCACTAGTGTATGGCTCTGTTCTAGTCTCCTGCCTGATCACATTCTCTCCCTTTTTTCTTTTTTTTTTTTAAATCTTCTTTCTTTTTTCAAACAACTTCTTATCCTATCAAGTCCTTTTATAAAATCTTTTATAATTTTCATCTTTACAGTCCTCTTCTATCCCTTCATTGTATCAACCCTTATTTTGTACATATATGTCTTTCTTCCTTTAAAATTTTAGGAGGCACCTTTTTCTAACAGACCAAAATACGCCCAAAATCTAGTGTGTGGCACTGATCTATGCACTAGCCTGATCATATTTGATCACATTCTGCTTTTATTGTATTGTTCTGTTTTTGTTTTTATCTTTTTTTCTTTCTTTTTTTTTTTTCTCTTTCTTTTTTCTTTCTTTCCCTTTCTTTTCCCCTGGTTTCAGGTCTTTTCTGATTTGTATACAGTATATTTGCTGGGGACGTTGTAAACCTGTTAGCATTTTGTTCTCTCATTCATGTATTCTCCTCTGGACAAAATGACAAGATGAAAAAAATCACCTCAGCAAAAAGAACAAGAGATAGTACCGTCAGCCAGGGATCTACTCAATACGGACATTAGTACGATGTCGGACCTAGAGTTCAGAATCATGACTTTAAAGATACTAGCTCGGCTTGAAAAAAGCGTGGAAGTTATTAGAGAAACCCTTTCTGGAGAAATAAAAGAACTAAAATCTAACCAAGTCGAAATCAAAAAGGCTATTAATGAGGTGCAATAAAAAACGGGGGCACTAACTGCTAGGATAAATGAGGCAGAAGAGAGAATCAGTGATATAGAAGACCAAATGATGGAAAATAAAGAGGCTGAGAAAAAGAGGGAGAAACAACTACAGGATCACGAGGGCAGAATTCGAGAGATAAGTGATACGATAAGACGAAACAACATTAGAATAATTGGGATCCCAGAAGAAGAAGAAAGAGAGAGAAGGGCAGAAGGTATATTGGAGCAAATAATAGCAGAGAACTTCCCTAATGTGAGGAAGGAAACAGGCATCAAAATCCAGGAGGCACAGAGAACCCCTCTCAAAATCAATAAAAATAGGTCAACACCCCGACATCTAATAGTAAAACTTACGAGTCTCAGAGACAAAGAGAAAATCCTGAAAGCACCTTGGGAGAAGAGATATGTAACCTACAATGGTAAAAATATTAGATTGGCAACAGACCTATCCACAGAGACCTGGCAGGCCAGAAAGGACTGGCAAGATATCTTCAGAGCACTAAACGAGAAAAATATGCAGCCAAGAATACTATATCCAGCTAGGCTGTCATTGAAAATAGAAGGAGAGATAAAAAGCTTCCAGAACAAACAAAAACTAAAGGAATTTGCAAACACGAAACCAGCCCTCCAAGAAATATTGAAAGGGGTCCTCTAAGCAAAGAGAGAACCTAAAAGCAGCAAAGATCAGAAGGAACACAGACAACATACAGTAACAGTCACCTTACAGGCAATACAATGGCACTAAATTCATACCTTTCAATAGTTACCCTGAATGTAAATGGGCTAAATGCCCCAATCAAAAGACACAGGCTATCAGAGTGGATTGAAAAACAAGACCCATCAATATGCTGTCTGCAAGAGACTCATTTTAGACCCAAAGACACCCCCAGATTGAAAGTGAGGGGGTGGAAAACCATTTACCATGCTAATGGACACCAAAAGAAAGCTGGGGTGGCAATCCTTATATCAGACAAACTAGATTTTAAAACAAAGACTGTAATAAGAGATGAGGAAGGACACTATATCCTACTTAAAGGGTCTGTCCAACAAGAAGATCTAACAGTTTTAAATATCTATGCCCCCAACATGGGAGCAGCCAATTATAGAAGCCAATTAATAACAAAAGCAAAGAAACACATTGACAACAATACAATAATACTGGGGGACTTTAACACCCCCCTGACTGAAATGGACAGATCATCTAAGCAAAAGATCAACAAGGAAATAAAGACTTTAAATGACACACTGGACCAAATGGACTTCACAGACATATTCAGAACATTCCATCCCAAAGCAACGGAATACACATTCTTCTCTAGTGCCCATGGAACATTCTCCAGAATTGATCACATCCTAGGTCACAAATCAGGTCTCAACCGGTACCAAAAGATTGGGATCATTCCCTGCATATTTTCAGGCCACAATGCTTTGAAACTAGAACTCAATCACAAGAGGAAAGTTGGAAAGAACTCAAATAAATGGAGGCTAAAGAGCATCCTACTAAAGAATGAATGGGTCAACCAGGAAATTAAAGAAGAATTAAAAAAATTCATGGAAATCAATGAAAATGAAAACACAACTGTCCAAAATCTTTGGGATACAACAAAGGCAGTCCTAAGAGGAAAGTACATAGCAATACAAGCCTTTCCCAAGAAACAAGAAAGGTCTCAAATACACAACCTAACCCTACACCTAAAGGAGCTGGGGAAAGAACAGCAAAGAAAGCCTAAACCCAGCAGGAGAAGAGAAATAATAAAGATCAGAGCAGAAATCAGTGAAATAGAAACCAAAAGAACAGTAGAACAGATCAACGAAACTAGGAGCTGGTTCTTTGAAAGAATTAACAAGATTGATAAACCCCTGGCCAGACTGATCAAAAAGAAAAGAGAAATGACCCAAATCAACAAAATCATGAATGAAAGAGGAGAGATCACAACCAACACCAAAGAAATACAAACAATTATAAGAACATATTATGATCAACTCTATGCCAGCAAATTAGATAACCTGGAAGAAATGGGTGCATCCCTAGAGATGTATCAACTACCAAACCTGAACCAGGAAGAAATAGAAAACCTGAACAGACCTATAACCACTAAGGAAATTGAAGCAGTCATCAAAAATCTCCCAAGAAACAAAAGCCCAGGGCCAGATGGCTTCCCAGGGGAATTCTATCAGACATTTAAAGAAGAATTAATACCTATTCTCCTGAAACTGTTCCAAAAAATAGAAATGGGAGGAAAACTTCCAAATTCATTTTATGAGGCCACCATTACCTTGATCCCAAAACCAGACAAAGACCCCATCAAAAAGGAGAATTACAGACCAATATCCCTCAAGAACATGGATGCAAAAATTCTCACCAAAATGCTAGCCAATAGAATCCAAGAGTACATTTAAAGGATTATTCACCATGACCAAGTGGGATTGATCCCTGGGCTGCAAGGCTGGTTCAACATCCGCAAATCAATCAACGTGATACAATACATTAATAAAAGAAAGAACAAGAATCATATGATCCTCTCAATAGATGCAGAAAAAGCATTTGACAAAGTACAGCATCCTTTCTTGATCAAAACTCTTCAGAGTATACGGATAGAGGGTACATACCTCAATATCATAAAAGCCATCTACGAAAAACCTACAGTGAATATCATTCTCAATGCGGAAAAGCTGAGAGCTTTTCCCCTAAGGTCAGGAATACGGCAGGGATGTCCACTCTCACCACTGCTATTCAACATAGTATTAGAAGTCCTAGCCACAGCAATCAGACAACAAAAAGAAATCAAAGGCATCCAAATTGGCAAAGAGGAAGTCAAACTCTCACTCTTTGCAGATGATATGATACTTTATGTGGAAAACCCAAAAGACTGCACCCCAAAACTGCTAGAACTCATACAGGAATTCAGTAAAGTAGCAGGCTATAAAATCAATGCACAGAAATCAGTGGCATTCCTATACACCAACAACAAGACAGAAGAGAGACAAATCAAGGAGTCGATCCCATTCACAATTGCACCCAAAACCATAAGATACCTAGGAATAAATTTAACCAAAGAGGCAAAGGATCTGTACTCAGAAAACTATAAAATACTCATGAAAGAAATTGAAGAAGACACAAAGAAATGGAAAAACGTTCCATGCTCATGGACTGGGAGAACCAACATTGTGAAGATGTCAATGCTACCTAGAGCAATCTACACATTCAATGCAATCCCCATCAAAATACCATCCACTTTTTTCAAAGAAATGGAACAAATCATCCTAAAATTTGTATGGAACCAGAAGAGACCCCGAATCGCCAGAGGAATATTGAAAAAGAAAAGCAAAGCTGGCGGCATCACAATTCCAGACTTCCAGCTCTATTACAAAGCTGTCATCATCAAGACAGTATGGTACTGGCACAAAAACAGACACATAGATCAATGGAACAGAATCGAGAGCCCAGAAATGGACCCTCAACTCTACGGTCAACTTATCTTTGACAAAGCAGGAAAGAATGTCCAGTGGAAAAAAGACAGTCTCTTCAACAAATGGTGTTGGGAAAATTGGACAGCCACATGCAGAAGAATGAAACTGGACCATTTCCTTACACCACACACAAAAATAGACTCCAAATGTTTGAAAGACCTAAACGTGAGACAGGAGTCCATCAAAATCCTAAAGGAGAACACAGGCAGCAACCTCTTCGACCTCAGCCGCAGCAACTTCTTCCTAGAAACATCACCAAAGGCACGGGAAGCCAGGGCAAAACTGAACTATTGGGATTTCATCAAGATAAAAAGCTTTTGCACAGTAAAAGAAACAGTCCACAAAACCAAAAGACAACTGACAGAATGGGAGAAAATATTTGCAAGTGACATACCAGATAAAGGGCTAGTATCCAAAATCTATAAAGAACTTATCAAACTCAACACCCAAAGAACAAATAATCCAATCAAGAAATGGGCAGAAAACATGAACAGACATTTTTCCAAAGAAGACATCCAAATGGCCAACAGGCACATGAAAAAGTGCTCAACATCGCTCGGCATCAGGGAAATCCAAATCAAAACCTCCATGAGATACCACCTCACACCAGTCAGAATGGCTAAAATTAACAAGTCAGGGAATGACAGATGTTGGCGGGGATGTGGAGAAAGGGGAACCCTCCTACACTGTTGGTGGGAATGCAAGCTGGTGCAACCCCTCTGGAAAACAGTATGGAGGTTCCTCAAACAGTTGAAATTAGAGCTACCATTCAATCCAGCAATTGCACTACTGGGTATTTACCCCAAAGATCCAAATGTAGGGACCCGAAGGGGTACATGCACGCCAATGTTTATAGCAGCAATGTCCACAATAGCCAAACTGTGGAAAGAGCCAAGATGTCCATCGACAGATGAATGGATAAAGAAGAAGTGGTATATATACACAATGGAATATTATGCAGCCATCAAAAGGAATGAGATCTTGCCATTTGCAATGACATGGATGGAACTGCAGGGTGTTATGCTGAGTGAAATAAGTCAATCAGAGAAAGACATATATCATATGACCTCACTGATATGAGGAATTCTTAATCTCAGGAACAAACTGAGGGTTGCTGGAGTGGTCGGGGGTGGGAGGGATGGGGTGGCTGGGTGATAGACATTGGGGAGGGTATGTGCTACGGTGAGCGCTGTGAATTGTGTAAGACTGTTGAATCACAGATCTGTACTTCTGAAACAAATAACGCAACATATTTTAAGAAAAAAGAAAAAGAAGAAGATAGCAGGAGAGGAAGAATAAAGGGGAGTAAGTCAGAGGGGGAGACGAACGAGGAGAGATGATGGACTCTGAAAAACAAACTGAGGTTTCTAGAGGGGAGGAGGGTAGGGGGATGGGTTAGCCTGGTGATGAGTATTAAAGAGGGCACATTCTGCATGGATCACTGGGTGTTATGAACAAAGAATGAATCATGGAACACTACACCAAAACAAATGATGTAATATATGGTGATTAACATAACAATAAAAAATTTAAAAAAAAAGAATCACAAAAAAAAATCTAAACTGTAAGTAGTTTCTAACACAGAGTCTGACTTTTATCTGGAAAGTGTAATTCATTAATTCATTCACTAAGTATTTATTGAATGCTTACTGTGCCAGGCACTATAATGAGAACTAAGGATATGTAGGGTCTGATTTCATGAGGAAAATAGGCAGTAAAAAAGTAAACAAATGTTTAAGACAATTACTCTGTGTGATAACTGCTCAGAAGGAAATGAACAATTGCTGAAAATAATTGGGTGATATAGAAACTATTCAAGGATCTGATACAAAAATTTGAAGATTTCAGAGCATCCTATGGAGCCTAGTGAATAAGAGTCAGAAGCAGATCAGAACATCAAGACAACACAAGGAAAAAAAGGATCTGAATAGGACCTAGACAGAGAACTTTCTTGAGATTTCCAAAACCTTCTCAGTAAGAAATTAATAAAACTATTAGATAGCTTTAGTTCTATAATTCTATTGTATTCTTTGAAGTTTGTTTTCCATTCATTCATGCTTTAATCACTTATTAATGTGCATTTAGTTTACACTTCTGCTGTGCGTTATTTCTCAATAACAGTATGTTTGTATTTTTTTATTTTATTTATTTTTATTATGTTATGTTAATCACCATACATTACATCATTAGTTTTTGATGTAGTGTTCCATAATTCATTGTTTGCATATAACACCCAGTGCTCCATTCAGTATGTGCCCTCTTTAATACCCATCACCAGGCTAACTCATCCCCCCAACCCCCTCCCCTCTAGAACCCTCAGTTTGTTCCTCAGAGTCCACAGTCTCTCATGGTTCATCTCTCCATCTGATTTCCCCCCCTTCATTTTTCCCTTCCTGCTATCTTCTTCTTCTTCTTTTTTTTAAAGATATAATGTATTGTTTCAGAGGTACAGGTCTGTGATTCAACAGTCTTACACAATTCACAGTACTCACCATAGCACATACCCTCCCCAATGTCTATCACCCAGGCACCCCATCCCTCCCACCCCCCACCACTCCAGCAACCCTTTTAAAAGCCCTTACCTAAATAACTCAATTAATTGATTGACTGATTGGTTGAGTACAATGTGCTGAGAATACCCATATGAGTAGGACATAGTTTCTGCATTTTTACAGGTCTTATAATCTAGAGATTACACATAATTAAAATGTAATTTTGTTAGTTCTCTTATATGGCTTCTAGGAGGAAGTGTCATTTTGAAGATCTTGCAAGAAGTTATGCTGGCAAAATGATGATATAGATGAGGTGAAAATCATGTTTTAAGACAAAAAACAGGATGTGTGAAGGCTCAAAAGCAAGGGGACAAGGCATATTCTTGAAATATAAGTAGTATAATTTACTCAGTGCATAAAGCTGAGTGGTTAGGGGTTTATGCATAGGAGAAGAAGTTGAATGAAGGGCTTTGAGGCCATGTGAAGTAGTTTGAACTTCATCCCAAAGGCATTGGAAAATTGGGAAATTAGTCAGGGTTTGACCAATTTTATATTAAGAAATAGTGTTTTTGTAGGAGAGGGAAATATCTAGTAGCAAGGGGTTCAACTGGAGAACTACTGAAATACAGGTGAGAAAAATGTTGGTGTACCTACATCGTGACGATGGGGAAAAAGGAATAGACTGATAGCCAGTAAGGATGTAGAATCAGGACAATGTGTCCAATGAATTATTGCTGGGGAAAAGGAAGCAAAACAGGCTAGGAACACTATCAAGTTTCTGGCTTAGACAACTTGTATCTCCTCCCTTTACAATCTCCTGGAACTTGTCCTCTAACCCTTGCTTCTGACCACCTTGGGTAAATGCCTTGATTCATGGGAGGGATGGCCCATCTTAGCAAGGACCTAAATCAGTCCTACTCTGGCATCTCCTGAAGGATCTTAGGATAGACCCTAGCTGACATCCACAGTCAAGATTCCAAAGTTATTTGTGGGTGGTTCACAGAGTTATACAACCTAGCCTGACTTTTTCTTGTATAAGTAAGCCTTATCAAATACAATGTGAGTCCTATTGTCTCCTCTTCTATAGCAGTTCGTTTGGCTCCCAGGTAAACCAACCTGCACTTGTCTTGATGAATTTCATTGTACTAATATTTGCCCATTGCAACAATTGTATGATTACTTTGATCTTTTTAATATGCTTCTCCAAAAAAGCTCTATAATTTACCGTTTTCTTTTTGTTTTGTTTTTATTGTGCAGCCCTTCTGTTACTATTCAATGGCTTGTTCCTGAACACTGCCGATCATTTTTTTTTTTTTTGGTGTTATAGTCTAATTATCACCTAGAACACCAATTTTGTAAAAAAAATAATAAGCATTTGAATTTATAACCTATAGGTTTTATATAGCTACAGTAAATAAGGTATTTGCTGTTAAACAGCCAGATTCTGAGACTGCCCCGTAGGAGAATGAACACATTGATAAGGCATGCTAGAAAATCTTGCCCTAATAATATGTTGTTGTCATGCCCTTTCAAAAAAAGGAACACCTCAAGTGGGTATGTTGATGCAATATAATGTAACATAATTTGAGACATAAAATACTAAGATTAGTTTTGATGAGAGAGAGCATTTAAAAAGTCTCCCTGGTTGTTGTGTGGGATGGATAAAGATGACATTGGGTTGTTTTCAATCAAATTATCAGTCTCCCCCCCAAATTATCACTATATAAAGCTGATATATGGATAACTAATAATAAAAATAAATTAAAATAGTATCAATACTATCTAATACTGTATTAAGAACTTTACCTTAATTCTCATGATAACTTTTGACAAATTCTATTTTTATACCTGTTAAATTGTAAAACATAGACTATTTGGAATAATGGCAACACATATTCGAAATGGTGAGATTCTAAGAGATGTGGACTGTGTATTTCTGTTCTCCTAGGTCATGGGCAAAGTTTGTAATTAAGCTATATTGTCCCTTCCTGACCTAAGCTTCCAAAATGTCCTGGAGCTCTCAAATCCAAACTAGTACCCCAGGGACACATCTTGGGTGGTTCATTTTTCTTCAGGAAGAGTACCCTGGGCATCTGATGACAAATCTGGGTAGGATAAGAGTGGGGTGCTGAGGTGGCAGGAGAGCATTTGTCCAACACTATCATTTGGTTTATATGGTCAACCATTTGGAACATGTGGTCCAACACATCTGGTTGTGGAGCTCTTCCCATGGCTTGAAGGTTACAGTGTCAGTTATGGTGAGTCTCTTTAGGATTTTAAGGTTTGGAGGCCAGTGATCATGTTGTTAAATTTTATCATGTTCATTATCTAAATTATCCAATTGTTTTAAAAAGGAGGCTACTGAAAAAAGAATTTGTATTTACTTGATTAAGCTATTATGGAATCACCTGTATAGGCAAAGACTATGTTTCTGACCTAAATTTAAGATATTCACACACATAAATAACTGCCTATATGTCTGCTACATTGAGAACATGTATATATCCCAGTATGTATTGTGGTGTATACACTAGTATATATTGCTTTGTATATTTAAAATCAATACACAAGTAAGGTACTGAAAAGAAGATATAGCAAGATTTCTTTTTATTTTTTCCACTCTTTGAAAGGGAAAACAGGAATACTTTAAAAAATAAAAGAATTAATATGTGCCTAAAGAAAAAAATGTTAGTATTAAAAAAAAACACTAACATCATGGTTTCACATAAAGATGCTTGCCTGTATTCCTAAAAATGCTCTCTTCTCTGCCTAGGATACTTTTCACTCTCTTTTTTTTTCTTGGCCAGGTCATATTCATCCTTAAGGTCTCAGCATAAGCTCCCCTCAGGGGAGCTTTGCTGGCCTTGCAGATTTTGCTATATGGCCCTGTTTTATGGTCTTATTGAATGTTATAATTTTTCTTTATGTTGTATAAATCTAATTAAGTGATTATTCATGCGATTATTAGTTCAATGCTCTGCTTTCTTGTTGAACTATAAACTCCATTTGTGCAGAGACCATGTCTATCTTTCTTTTCATTTTGTCCTTTAACAAAGTGAGCATTTATAAATATATATATATTTTTGCCAAAAGTCTCCCCCCAAATTATCACTATATAAAGCTGATATGGATAACTAATAATAAAAATAAATAAAAATAGTATCAATACTATCTAATACTGTATTAAGAACCTTACCTTAATTCTCATGATAACTTTCGATAACTGTGAGATGGAGAACAAGATTAATCTGAATATTATTCTGTATTGGTGGATGACATATTTTAAAACCCATATGCAAGTAAGATATTGAAAAGAAAACAGAGCAAGATTTTTTATTTATTTTTCTGCTTTTTGTAAAAGGAAATGGAATTTTTTTCAAATGCAAGAAACAAATGAAAACAATCAACATAACAGGATGAATCATTATTCTTGCTTAAATCATTACTATATGGTCAAGAGCCTTTACCTGTAAAGTCACCAGTTTGATTCTTCCACATCCATATATGACCAAGGTTAACTCAAAGAACCTTCTGGAAGGTCCACACAAGAAAACCCTAGAGAAATAATTTCCTCAAACTTGAACTGCAGATCATATGTTCTCTGTGTGGAATATGAAGTCATACTAATTCTAACATGTTAACAATAGCTGATGTTAGTTACTTGCAACACATACCTCTGGAAATCAACTTAAAGAAATTACATTTAAAATTATATATTTTTCCCAAACCCATGAGGGAAGAGTCTAGGCTACATATATTAATAATTGGTTAATTTATAAAATTAGAAGTAAGACAGTTAAGGCTAGAGCATTAATGGAATTCAAGAGTATCATCAGGCAAGGATTCAAATTTGGAAAAGAACTGAAAGGAAGTCTCTGACCAAATGATTAAAACCCAACATCCAATGAGAAATGGGATTCCAGACACCCTGCAGTCCTCTTAGCTCCTTCCAGAACAATGTTTTTACCCTATCAAAACACAAAATATTTCTCAAGTGATATTTTTATATTTTATATTGATGTCAAATCTAGCTTTTTCCTTGGACAAGAGAATTTTATAGCACCTGCTAAGTTGTTCTCAACCTAAAGGGCTAAGTCCTCAGTGTGCCTGAGTTTTTCAGGTATAGAAAGGATTCAAAAAACCTTTGTAGAAACAAGATGCATAGAAACTCCTTCTGTAACCCTGGGCAATCCTGATAATATGTGAGGCACACTTGAGAAAGGGACTTCCTCTGGCATGTGAAAAGAAAGATGGAGAAACAAAGTTAAATGAAGATGGGAGCAGCATTGCTCACCTAAGGGAGATCAAACACTCCATAGAAAATACATGTTATGGTGCAATTGCCCTCTGGGAGTTACAGGATTATGAAAGTCTAACTTAATTAAGGGAGAAAATAGGTCACATTTAACAACCACATATGTGACATATCATTTTGACTATACAGAATAACTGGAGAGAAGAGAAAAATTAAGAAATCAGAAATATAAGAAAAGCAACCATGGAATTCATCAACCTCTCTTCCTCCTAAGTCAGGTGTATGTTTAGATTATGTATATACGAAAAGATTTACCATTCTTAAAACTTTCCTCTTTAAAAATTCTTGCAGTATATTTGAAAAAATAAATTTCAAATGTCAAAATAAAGAGAAACAAAATGGCACAGCCACATTTTTTTAAAAACTAAATTAAGAGATAATAAATATTCTTCTCATAAAAATACACCTTGCACCCTCTTTCCTTTCTCCCCCCTTGTGTCATCAAATGACAGGTAATCGGGTACGTGTGAACCCTGCATAGAATCTTCCCCCTTTCATGGCTCCATGCCCCTGTGGGGTCGAGCTAATTACAGGTACATTTCCTCTGCAAGGCAGTCACACTCTATACTGTTGAAGGTACAATTAATAATTGAAAAAGCTAGCTGGGTATTTTTGCTCACATGGCCATGGGTGGCAGGCAGTTTTGCTGTCACACAGGGAGCAGAGCCTCCTCCTTGAGTGCCTCCAAGAAAGGTTTCATGTTATAGACTGAAAAGGATCACTGCCTTTTTCCAAATTTGGAAAAGAAGGGAAAAAACCCACGTAAGACCAAAAAAAAAAACACAAAACCCCCACGATAAACCTAGTTTCCCTTATAGAAGAGGAAAGGCAAATTTTCTCTCCTGTTACCAGGAATGTGATTATGATCAGGTGGTTATTTAGGTCAGATGTGAAATAGATGAAAGAGTGGGACTGGGAATTAATACCCTTTGGAAGGGAAATTGGAGTTTGCCCTTGAGTTTGTGAATGCAGCATGGAGCTAGTTTTGCACGTGACAGAACAGAATTTGACCCACAGAGAGGGCCTAGCTAGAGGATTATAGAAGAATAAAGTTCTTTCCCTTGAGATGTATTTAGGAACTTAATGGAAGATATCCCCAGAGCCTCATGGGGTCATAGATGAGTGCAGAAAATCCTTATCTGTGCCCCAAGCCATAGTCTTGAGCAATGGTCTGTAAACTTTTCTAAAGGGCCAGATAGAAAATATTTTAGGTCTTGTGAGCCAAGCCATCTTTGTTGCAACTACTAAACTCTCCTGTTTTAGAAAAAAAGCAGCCATAGACAACACAAAAATGAGTAAGTGTGGGTGTGTTTCAATAAAACTTTATTTATGGACACTCAAATATGAACGTCAAATTTTTTGCATGTCAAAAAATAAAATTCTTCTTTTGACTTTTCCAACCACTTAATCATTTAAGAACCACTTTTAGCTTGCGGGCAGTACAAAGTGGGACAGGCCGGATTTGGCCCACAGACTGCAGTTTGCTGACCCCCTGGGCTTCCTATTAGAAATCCCTGTGAGTATACTGACTTTTCAAGTTGATTTTGAAGTGTCCAGCATTCTCTGAGTATGTAAATGCTACCTTTACTCTGGAAGATATGGTCTCTTGTTGACTTTAAAACACCATGGATACCAGGTTATTCAGGATTCAAATCAGATATTCATTATCATTAAAAAGTTAGCTACAGAGATCTAAACTCCTAGGTCCAGCCCGGAAAAATCTTGAAACTCTGATTCTATTTTATTATTTTTCTGAACCCAAAGGATAATAAAGAATATATATCTTTGGGCTCAGGTCATGAATAGCATTTCTCCCTGAAAATAAAATAATAATAATAATAATAAATTTAAAAAACTGAACTACTTAATAGTTAGTAGTATACCAAAAGGAACGGTCTTTTTATTAATTTAATTCATTCCTTGTTTATAAGTTGACCATAATCTATCTTCCTTCCTTCTTCCCTTCTTTCTACCACTTGTTCCACAAAAAGAAATAAGAGATTATAAACAATATATTTATATAGATGTTTAAATTAATTAGAAAAGGTGAGACAACATAAAAAATAATAGTAAGAAAACAAGAGGAATGCAAGAGCATAGTCTCTATATGAATTTGATGCCATAAAATGGTACAGAGTTTAAATGTTTAAAATCCATTTTATTAACGTGTATTTTATATATGATTTCCTACATTCTTTTACAAATGGGCAATAAATTTGTCTCTAAGGTTAGTAATAGTCAATTCCATGGACTCATAATCATTTATAAAAATTCACTGAATTCATTCATAAAAAACCAAACCATTGCTTAGAAAAAGGGCAGCAGAAATACTGAAAACAAAGAGGAATTTTCTCAAAAGGTATTTTCAAAAGGAAACTGTAATAAAATTAGCAATCTCTCAAAACATCATAGTTAATGCAATGATTTTAAAGGATATTTTTATAACATCTTTAAATATGGGCCAGTAGCTTTTATACCAAATAGTCATTCAGTAAAAACAATTCTACATTGGAAAGGAGCAGGTGTGGGATTGGGGGATAATATAATTCCATCCAGGCAGAATGTGCTTTGGATGTTTAATTTAACCCATGGGAAAGGTGTGTGATATCCAGAGGTTCACACTTCAGACAATCTTCCATATGCAATTTTTTTCCATGTGAAGTATAAAACAGCTCTGAGAGGAAATGAGTTTGAGATTGATCTTCCAAATAAGTGCCTCAATTATTGCTCTTATATATTGTCAATAAATGACAAGTTGCATGCATTAAAAATTAGGATGGGTTCTGAGTGACACTCTCTTAAGAAAACAGAAGCCTTTAATAAGAATAGCTGCCAAAATAAGAGACCATTCTATAGGCTGATCCAAATTCACCTGAAAAATTAATTTGAGAGCTAACATGACATGAAGGCCCCTATTCTCAACCATAAAATACAGATTTTAAAGATGCTTTAAGCAAACGCTACCTTGGCTTTTTAGAAATACCCCAGGATAACTTCCATATATGTCTCACTTTGCATAACAATTTTGTATGGTGTTCATTCCAGAATGACTATATTGTTAATCAAATCTCTAAATCCTTCTATAAAGCAATTTTAAAATAATATCAGATATAAATCAATTAAAAATTGAGGGCTATCTACCAAAATAAATTACATTTTATAAGAATAATTGATCCACAACCCTTCTTTCTGAGAAATCAAATAGCAGGCCCTATTCTACAAAGACTATGCCATTTGTAAAAGCATGGTGTTGCTTATAAGAAAATGAAATCTGTAGAGCAGGAGAGCATGTAGGCAGTCAAGCCAAGTAATTTGATACAATATTTAAGTGAAGTTCAAAAAGTATCAGGGCCTGAGAATTCAGTTATGGTGGTGCTGAGAAGGGGGAAGGGAGGATGCAGAAGACATTTCTGGTAAAGGATTTTCTGACTTTTACTGAATTTGCATCAATAGCTAGGGACCTGTCATGAGCTCATGCAGCTTAGTCCATGCCTGATAACCCTCCACAGAGCCAGATACCAAGGACATCAGAAGTCACTAACAATTTTGTATTATTCCTGAAAGGTTTCATCACAAGGTGCTACATATTAGGAAATTATAGTTAAAAAGCAAAGCAAAACAAACAAAAAAATACAAAGAACTGGTAAATTTAATTCATACCAAAACATTGCTCCAGGACACTCAAGCACAAAACTGGCATACATTTTAGACAGAATACCAGGTCATTTAATGCATTTAATTCTTCTGTATTTGTTGCCTTGAGGTGATGTTCTATTTGAAAATGAAATAAGAAATGGTTGTAGACTTTATAGAGATGAACACATTAGCAAAGACCAGGGAGGACAAAGGTAATTCCTAAATTGCATTGTATTAGTGTTTTAATAACCAGATACAAGTTTGCCTTTCTGATCCAATGGAATCTCCAGAACCATGAAGATATCTTAAACGATGTGTGGTATTTTGAAGACTAGATGGTTGCTTACCAGTTGGTGTAAGGTGTCTCCAGGTGATCACAGGTTCAGGACGGCCATTGGCCATGCAGACCAGGGTTACATTGCTGCCCTCATTCACAGTGACATCCGAAGAGATGTTGGAGATCTTTGGTGGAACTGTAAAGACAAAAGCAAATGGAATATGTAACCATGCCCATAAAACCAGCTTTGCAGCATTGGTCCATGTCACTGGAAACAGCAAATCTTAGCTAAATGCTTTTATGACTTAAACCATTTGAAGTTTTGTGTTAAGAAGCCAGACTGCTTTAGGACCTCCTTACAGACTTGGCCAATAAAAAGCATGGTCTTACTATAAAGAGAATCTCTTCTCTATGACCAAGTAGTGTAGGAAGTTCACAGAGGAGTATAATGAAAATGTCTTAGCTCTTTTCTCATTAGAATAGACCTTATCTGGATATTAGAGAGCATGCAGAGTTATATATATTAATAAATTTTTCTTATCACTACGTGGTATCTATATTTATTTTCTTATGTATATAAAAGGAATATAGTCCAATCTTTCCTCCAAATATCAGGAAAAGAAAAACACTGTTATTTAGTATGAGTTGCATAGTTGTGTTCTTAAGATGTGGTAATACCTGTTTACTTATAATCTAGCCACATAAGGCAACCATCTGTGAATCCTAATAGAAAGTGTCTAAATATCACCTTGCTATGTGACAGACTAGATGATACACTTTAGAGCTTAAAAACTGAATTAATAAGACCTATATCATGGACATCACAAAAATAATACTATTACTCCTAGTACTTTAACCACCACTAAAAAAATTTTTTTAAAGATTTTATTTATTTATTCATGAAAGACAGAGAGAGAGAGAGAGGCAGAGGGAGAAGCAGGCTCCCAAGGAGCAGGGAGCCCGACGTGCGACTCGATCCCAGGACCCTGGGATCATGACCTGAGGCGAAGGCAGACACTTAACCATCTGAGCCACCCAGGCGCCCACCACTAATATTTTTTTAAAGATTTTATATTTATTTGAGAGAGAGGGAGTGAGTGTGTGAGCAGGGGAGGGGTAGTGGGGAGGGGAAGAGGGACTTCTCCCTCTTAAGAGAGAATCTCAAGCGGACTTCCTGTTGAGGAGGAACCCCCCTGTGGGGCTCACTCTCTTGACCCTGAGATCGTGACTTGAGATGAAACCAAACATTGGTCGCTTAACCTACTGGAGCCACCCAGGTGCTCCTCACTGCCACTATTGTTAACAATTTAATAATAGCTAACTTTAGGCACTTACTATATGTAAAATCCTATGTAGAATACTTTATAAGTATTATATCAGTAACTACTTATAATAAAGAAATAATATCCTATGAGGATTTTATTTACAGGTGGGAAACTGAGGTATAGATGGAGCAAGGTGAGAAGCAGAAAACAGATTCGAATACAAGAAGACTTCAGGGCCCACACTCTTAAGTAATACTTAAATGAAGCTTCATCTTCACAATCCAGGCTACCAGATGGCTGAAAATGAAGGAAATTACTTTTTGGTGGTGTGAGAAATGAGTCCCTGAGGGCTAGCTGTTCTGCCGTCTGACTTCCTTCATTAGTGTTCAGGGCGGCAACATTAGATCTCATATTGGTAGGCTTAAGTGGAAAGTGAATTACTCACAAATTTCATCACAGAGGTTATACACTGATTATGAATAGCAGCGTTTATGGTTTGACTGTGATTTTCCTTTTTTTTTAAATCTTAGTTGCTTATGGTGTTCCTGAGCAAGTATGTGTCAGGGGGACAGAGGAGAACAAGACAGCATAAAAGAGTTCAATAATAAGACTGTTATTTTTTCCCACTCTTCCTGCCCTGTAGTGACGAATAAAACAGAAATATTTTCTGCCTGTAGAGACAGCTGTCTGACAACCATATGATTCCTGCAAATCTCTGTTAGGAGACACAAATGATACTTGGGCAACTAACCAGGTCAGAGTGGAGGAAGGAGGAAGTGGGAGGAGGATTCTTGACCTTAGCATCTCTCTTACAATGACATCTTAAAGGCTTGTGGGTAGAAACCAGTAATTCTAAATTAAACCAAATGGCAGATATGGAATATAGTTGATTCCTGTTATTTAGCAGTATCTATCTATAGGGTTTCTATTTCCTTTTTAAAAAATTTTTTATTGTTATGTTAATCACCATAAATTACATCATTAGTTTTTGATGCAGTGTTCCATGATTCATTGTTTGTGCATAACACCCAGTGCTCTGTGCAGAATGTGCCCTCCACAATACCCATCACCAGGCTACCCCATCCTCCAACCACCCTCCCCTCTAGAACCCTGAGTTTGTTTTTCAGAGTCCATCGTCTCTCATGGTTCATCTTCCCCTCCAATTTCCCCCTCTTCATTCTTCCCCTCCTGTTATCTTCTTCTTTTTTTTCTTAACATATATTACATTATTTGTTTCAGAGGTACAGATCTGTGATTCAACAGTCTTGCACAATTCACAGCGGCTCACCATAGCACATAACCTCCCCAATGTCTATCACCCAGCCACCCCATCCCTCCCACCCCCCAACACTCCAGCAACCCTCAGTTTGTTTCCTGAGATTAAGAATTCCTCATATCAGTGAGGTCATATGATATATGTCTTTCTCTGATTGACTTATTTCGCTCAGCATAACACCCTCCAGTTCCATCCACGTCGTTGCAAATGGCAAGATCTCATTCCTTTTGATGGCTGCATAATATTCCATTGTATAAATATACCACTTCTTCTTTATCCATTCATCTGTCGATGGACATCTTGGCTCTTTCCACAGTTTGGCTATTGTGGACATTGCTGCTATAAACATCAGAGTGAACATACCCCTTCGGATCCCTACCTTTGTATCTTTGGGGTAAATACCCAGTAGTGCAATTACTGGATCGTAGGGCAGCTCTGTTTTCAACTTTTTGAGGAAACTCCATACTGTTTTCCAGAGTGGCTGCACCAGCTTGCATTCCCACCAACAGTGTAGGAGGGTTCCCCTTTCTCTGCATCCTCGCCAACATCTGTTGTTTCCTGACTTGTTAATTTTGGCCATTCTGACTGGTGTGAGGTGGTATCTCATGGAGGTTTTGATTTGGATTTCCCTGATGCCGAGCGATATTGAACACTTTTTCATGTGTCTCTTGGCCATTTGGATGTCTTCTTTGGAAAAATGTCTGTTCATGTCTTCTGCCCATTTGTTGATTGGATCATTTGTTCTTTGGGTGTTGAGTTTGATAAGTTCTTTATAGATTTTGGATACTAGCCCCTTATCTGATATGTCATTTGCAAATATCTTCTCCCATTCTGTCACTTCTCTTTCGGTTTTGTGACTGTTTCTTTTGCTGTGCAAAAGCTTTTTATCTTGATGAAATCCCAATAGTTCATTTTTGCCCTTGCTTCCCTTGCCTTTGGCGATGTGTCTAGGAAGAAGTTGCTGCGGCTGAGGTCGAAGAGGTTGCTGCCTGTGTTCTCCTTTAGGATTTTGATGGACCCCTGTCTCACATTTAGGTCTCTCAACCATTTTCAGTCTATTTTTATGTGTGGTGTAAGGAAATGGTCCAGTTTCATTCTTCTGCATGTGGCTGTCCAGGTTTCCCAACACCATTTGTTGAAGAGACTGTCTTTTTTCCACTGGACATTCTTTCCTGCTTTGTCGAAGATTAGTTGACCATAGAATTGAGGGTCCATTTCTGGGCTCTCTATTCTGTTCCATTGATCTATGTGTCTGTTTTTGCGCCAGTACCATACTGTCTTGATGATGACAGCTTTGTCATAGAGCTGGAAGTCCGGAATTGTGATGCCGCCAGCTTTGCTTTTCTTTTTCGACATTCCTCTGGCTATTTGGGGTATTTTCTGGTTCCATACAAATGTTAGGATTATTTATTCCATTTCTTTGAAAAAAGTGGATGGTATTTTGATGGGGATTGCATTGAATGTGTAGATTGCTCTAGGTAGCATTGACATCTTCACAATATTTGTTTTTCCAATCCATGAGCATGGAACTTTTTTCCATTTCTTTGTGTCTTCCTCAATTTCTTTCATGAGTATTTTATAGTTTTCTGAGTACAGGTCCTTTGCCTCTTTGGTTAGATTTATTCCCAGGTATCTTATTGTTTTGGGTGCAATTGTAAATGGGATCAACTCCTTAATTTCTCTTTCTTCTGTCTTGTTGTTGGTGTATAGGAATGCCACTGATTTCTGTGCATTGATTTTATGCACACTTCCTGCCACTTCACTGAATTCCTGTATGAGTCCTAGCAGTTTTGGAGTGGAGTCTTTTGGGTTTTCCACAAGTATCATATCATCTGCAAACAGTGAGAGTTTGACTTCTTCTTTGCCGATTTAGAGACTTTTTATTTCTTTTTGTTGTCTGATTGCTGTGGCTAGGACTTCTAATACTATATTGAATAGCAATGGTGAGAGTGAACATCCCTGCCGTGTTCCTGACCTTAGGGGGAAAGCTCTCAGTTTTTCCCCATTGAGAATGATATTCGCTGTAGGTTTTTCATAGATGGCTTTTATGATATTGAGGTATGTACCCTCTATCCCTATACTCTGAAGAGTTTTGATCAAGAAAGGATGCTGTACTTTGTCAAATGCTTTTTCTGCATCTATTGAGAGGATCATATGATTCTTGATCTTTCTTTTGTTAATGTATTGTATCACGTCGATTGATTTGCGGATGTTGAACCAGCCTTGCAGCCCAGGGATCAATCCCACTTGGTCATGGTGAATAATCCTTTAAATGTACTCTTGGATTCTATTGGCTAGCATTTTGGTGAGAATTTTTGTATCCATGTTCTTGAGGGATATTGGTCTGTAATTCTCCTTTTTGATGGGGTCTTTGTCTGGTTTTGGGATCAAGGTAATGCTGGCCTCATAAAATGAGTTTGGAAGTTTACCTTCCATTTCTACTTTTTGGAACAGTTTCAGAAGAATAGGTATTAATTCTTCTTTAAATGTTTGGTAGAATTCCCCTGGGAAGCCATCTGGCCCTGGGCTCTTGTTTGTTGGGAGATTGTTGATGACTGCTTCAATTTCCTTAGTGGTTATAGGTCTGTTCAGGTTTTCTATTTCTTCCTGGTTCAGGTTTGGTAGTTGATACATCTCCAGGAATGCATCCATTTCTTCCAGGTTATCTAATTTGCTGGCATAGAGTTGCTTATAATATGTTCTTATAATTGTTTGTATTTCTTTGGTGTTGGTTGTGATCTCTCCTCTTTCATTCATGATTTTGTTGCTTTGGGTCATTTCTCTTTTCTTTTTGATAAGTCTGGCCAAGGGTTTATCAATCTTGTTAATTCTTTCAAAGAACCAGCTCCTAGTTTCGTTGATCTGTTCTACTGTTCTTTTGGTTTCTATTTCATTGATTTCTACTCTGATCTGTATTATTTCTCTTCTCCTGCTGGGTTTAGGCTTTATTTGCTGTTTTTTCTCTAGCTCCTTTAGGTGTAGGGTTAGGTTGTGTATTTGAGACCTTTCTTGTTTCTTGGGAAAGGCTTGTATTGCTATGTACTTTCCTCTTAGGACTGCCTTTGCAGCATCCCAAAGATTTTGAAGAGTTGTGTTTTCATTTTCATTGGTTTCCATGAAGTTTTTTTTAATTCTTTAATTTCCTGGTTGACCCATTCATTCTTTAGTAGGATGCTCTTTAGCCTCCATGTATTTGAGTTCTTTCTGACTTTCCTCTTGTGATTGAGTTCTAGTTTCAAAGCATTGTGGCCTGAAAACATGCAGGGAATGATCCCAATCTTTTGGTACCGGTTGAGACCTGATTTGTGACCTAGGATGTGATCTATTCTGGAGAATGTTCCATGGGCACTAGAGAAGAATGTGGATTCTGTTGCTTTGGGATGGAATGTTCTGAATATGTCTGTGAAGTCCATTTGGTCCAGGGTGTCATTTAAAGTCTTTATTTCCTTGTTGATCTTTTGCTTAGATGATCTGTCCATTTCAGTCAGGGGGGTGTTAAAGTCCCCCAATATTATTGTATTGTTGTCGATGTGTTTCTTTGCTTTTGTTATTAATTGGCTTCTATAATTGGCTGCTCCCATGTTGGGGGCATAGATATTTACAATTGTTAGATCTTCTTGTTGGACAGACCCTTTAAGTAGGATATAGTGTCCTTCCTCATCTCTTATTACAGTCTTTGGTTTAAAATCTAATTTGTTTGATATAAGGATTGCCACCCCAGCTTTCTTTCGGTGTCCGTTAGCATGGTAAATCGTTTTCCACCCCCTCACTTTCAATCTGGGGGTGTCTTTGGGTCTAAAATGAGTCTCTTGCAGACAGCATATTGATGGATCTTGTTTTTTAATCCACTCTGATAGCCTGTGTCTTTTGATTGGGGCATTTAGCCCATTTACATTCAGGGTAACTATTGAAAGATATGAATTTAGTGCCATTGTATTGCCTGTAAGGTGACTGTTACTGTATATTGTCTGTGTTCCTTTCTGGTCTATGTTGTTTTTAGGCTCTCTCTTTGCTTAGAAGACCCCTTTCAATATTTCTTGTTGGGCTGGTTTTGTGTTTGCAAATTCCTTTAGTTTTTGTTTGTCCTGGAAGCTTTTTATCTCTTCTTCTATTTTCAATGATAGCCTAGCTGGATATAGTATTCTTGGCTGCATATTCTTCTTGTTTAGTGCTCTGAATATATCATGCCAGTCCTTTCTGGCCTGCCAGATTGCCTGTTGCCAATCTAATGTTTCTCCTATTGTAGGTTACAGATCTCTTGTGCCGAGCTGCTTTCAAGATTTTCTCCTTGTCTCTGAGACTCATAAGTTTTACTATTAGATGTTGGGGTGTTGACCTATTTTTATTGATTTTGAGAGGGGTTCTCTGTGCCTCCTGGATTTTGATGCCTGTTTCCTTCCCCAAATTAGGGAAGTTCTCTGCTATAATTTGCTCCAGTATACCTTCTGCCCCTCTCTCTCTTTCTTCCTTTTCTGGGATCCCAATCATTCTAATGTTGTTTTGTCTTATGTTATCGCTTATCTCTCGAATTCTGCCCTCCTGATCCAGTAGTTGTTTATCTTTCTCTCAGCTTCTTTATTTTCCATCATTTGGTTTTCTATATCACTGATTCTCTCTTCTGCCTCATTTATCCTAGCAGTTAGTGCCCCCATTTTTTATTCATTTTACCTCATTAATAGCCTTTTTGATTTTGACTTGGTTAGATTTTAGTTCATTTCTCCAGAAAGGGTTTCTCTAATAACTTCCATGCTTTTTTCAAGCCCAGCTAGTATCTTTAAAATCATGATTCTGAACTCTAGGTCCAACATCGTACTAATGTCCGTATTGAGTAGGTCCCTGGCAGTCAGTACTACCTCTTGTTCTTTTTGTTGAGGTGATTTTTTCTATCTTGTCCAGAAGAGAATAGATGAATGAGAGAACAAAATGCTAACAGGATAACTACGTCCCCAGAAAATATACTCTAAACAAATCAGAAAAGACCTGAAACCGGGGGAAAAGAAAGGGAAAGAATGAAAAAAAAAAAAAAAAAGAAAAGGATAAAAACAAACAAAAACAGAACAACAACAACAAAAAAACCAGAATATGATCAAATGTGATCAGGCTGGTGCATAGATCAGTGGCACACACTAGATTTTGGGTGTATTTTGGTCTGTTAGAAGAAAGTGCCTCCCAAAATTTTAAAGAAAGAAAAACTTATATATGTACAAAAATAAGGGTTGATACAATGAAGGGATGAACTATTAGTATAAAGATGAAAATTATAAAAAAATATATAAAAGGAATTAATAAGAAGTTGTTTGAAAAAAGAAAGAAGAGGATTTAAAATAAAAGAAAAAAAAAGGGAGAGAATGTGATCAGGTAGGAGACTAGAACAAAGCCATACACTAGAGATTTAGGGTATATTTTGATCTGTTAGAAGAAACTGTATCTCAAAATTTTAAAGAGAAAAAAACTTGTATATATATACCAAAAATAAGGGTAACTACTCTGAAAGGATAGACTATGACTCTAAAAATGAAAAATAAAAATGTTTTTTTAAAAAGGGATTGATAAGATGTTGGTTGAAAAAGGGAAAAAGAAAAATTAAAAAAAGAGTTTAAAAAAATTAACTTTGAAAGACTAAAGGATCATGGGAAAAAAGGCATGGATTCTATGTGTAGTATTCCCCTAGCTCTGGAGTTCTGCCGTTCTCATTGATCGGTAAACTTGGTCTTCGTTGGCTGTTCTTGCTGATCTTCTGGGGGAGGGGCCTGTTGCCGTGGTTCCCAAATGTCTTTGTGGGAGGTGGAATTGCCCCATCCTTGTCCGTCTGGGTTAAGTAATCTGTTCGGGTTTGCTCTTGGGAGCTTTTGTTTCCTGCAAGCTTTCGGTACAGTTTCGGAGGACGAGAGTGAAAATGGCAGCCTCCCAATCTCTGCCCCGGAGGAGCCGACAACTCGGGGCCCCACTCCTCAGTGTGCCCCTAGAGAAAAGCAGTCAATCACTCTTGTCTCCCCAGTCTCTGGCCGCACTCCGTGCTCACCTGGCCCATGACTGAGCATTTCTATCTCTGGCACCTGACTCCGTGTGGAGTCTCCAAACCCAGCAGATCCCTGCGGTGCGCTCCCGCGCAGCTCCTCCCGGGGGAGGGAGGGGAGTTTCCCCGGATCTGCCGCTTGTTGGGTCCCTGCTGGAGTAGCAGTGGCCCGACTGTGCCATGGATCACAGTTTATGGCAACCCCGAGCTGAGAGCCCACGCCTCGGCTCCGTCTCTGAAGCCACCTTCCCCGCTCTGATACCTGGGATCTCTGCCGCACTCAGGCACCCCTGTCTTTCTGTGACCCTGAGGGTCCTGAGACCCCACTGTCCTGGCGAGGGTTCCACCCCCCGCTTAGCCACTTGAAGCGATGTGCCTCAGCAGAGCCGACTTCTAAAAGTTCCGATTTTGTGCTCCGTGGCTCTATCACTTGCCAGAAGCAGCCGACGGAGGCCTCTTCCCCACCCCACCCCCCCGTCTATCCTCCTGAATATCGCCTTGGATTCACTTCTCCACACGTCCTACCTTCCAGAAAGTGGTCGCTTTTCTGTTCAGAGAGTTGTTGCTATTCTTTTCTTCGATCTCCTGTTGAGTTCATAGTGTTCAGAATGGTTTGATCCCTATCCAGCTGAATTCCTGAGACCAGACGAAATCCAGGTCTCCTACTCCTTCACCATCTTGCTCCGCCCCCCCCCATTTCCCTTTTATCTACTGGGGTTATGGGTCTTTTTTTCATTTTCTCACATTGACTTGCAATATACACTTCCAGGCTTTTACAGTGAGGACCTAAAAAGTTATACCCATTTTTTTAAGGAAGAAGATGAGGCACAGAGAGAAATAATGCCTTGTCAAGGGCAATCCCATCACGAAATATGGCTGGGCTTAGAATTCGGGGCTCCTGAATGTCCAATTGTTCTGTTGTTTAAGATTCATCATTTTTAATTCCTAGATAAATAAGCCAGTGTTCTGAACATCTCCAAAACACTACAATAAACTAAAAATCTATAGTGGTGTTCAAGAATAAGATTTAGACATCTTAGGCATCTTCCTCAATAATCTAAAATCTGCAACAGGAAGCTATGTAATAATTATAAGAGCTCATATTACTCAGTTTGTAATTAATTCTGAATTGCAAGACAGGCCACAGAATAGAAAGAAGAAATATAGATGTGTTTGGATTTTAAAAAATGTGTAGAGGGGGAGACTTCATTTTCCTAAAATAAAAATATGCAAATTTGCTAAACAGAAAGGATCTCTAGTGGTCAAGTTCCCAGTGAATTATTACCTATGATAAAATTTACTCATAATTACCTCTCTTTTTATAAAAGGGATATATAGCTAAGGACTTTGCTTTTATATGGTATGCAAGTTGAACCACTTGTTCAATGTTACATAGACAGGTGATAATAAAGTTAAGAATAAAACCTAGAATAACTGAGTACAGAGCTATATTTTAACCATCAAACCATATTGTTTCTTTTAATTAAGGACAATATACCCAGGTCCTGGATCTCAGATACTGGAGATTCAGAGAGTGTTTGTGTTCAATAACTGGAAATTTACTCAGGTAGACATTGTATCTCAGCCTCCTCTGGGTCAATACCATTGGGTTTCATTCACTGCCTATCTTCTACATCCTTGTACTTTGTACCAGTTTCTTCCACAGTATTTATATCTGATGCAGTCATTTGTTTTAGAAATAAATCCTTCCCTAAATTCCATGTTATCCTCTTACTTTCAAACTCTCTGTCTCCAAATTTCTTGAAGGAATTGTTCTACATCACATCTTCTCCCATTCACACTTTAACCTTTGGTGCAATCTGGATCTCTCCCTAACCTTCCAAGAAACTGATCTCAGGAAGCTCACCAATTTGAACCATATTGTTTCTAGGTCCTGTGAACAATTTTGTTATTATCCCATTTTTCTCTGAAGTTTTTGGCTCTGTTGACTGCATCTTCCTTCTTCCAGGCCTTTCTATTCTTGGTTTCTAAGATGCTAAACTCAACTATTTTTTGTCTTACCCCTCTGGCTAGCCTTCCCATTTTAACTTTTGGACTTATTTTGACCTGTTCCTTAAATATCTGTATTTCTGAAAGGTTGATCACTGTCCTCTTCCTTCATATCATTCACTGTGAATGATCTCATCTACTCTCTAGCTTTAGAAGCTAAGGCCATATTATTGATAACTCCCAAATCAGTATCTGCAGCCCAAATTTTTCTCATGACTTTTACACCTATTTTCCGATTGACTCTTCTACATTTTTGTCAGGTACCTCGCAGATATCAAGATCCAACATACTCAGAACAGAAATCATCATCTTCCTTCCTACAGAACACTTGTAGTCTTATTCACTATCTCAGGGAATGGTGTCATGCAAACCGTTGCCCAAGCAAAAAAAAAAAAAAAAAGAAAGTTATCTCCCTTGACTGCTCTCTCTCCTTTACTGCCCCCATGTAAAAAGGGTCCCAAATTCTGTGGTTTATGCCTTTTAAATCTCTCTCAGATTCATTCATTATTCCCAATCCCTACTCCCACCATCCATAAGCATTTCTTTTTCTTTTTTTTTTTTGCCTGAATTCTGCAAGAGCATTACAATGAACTTCTTTGCCTCTAGCCTTCCTTTCCTCAGGCTCACTGTCATTCATTCATCACAGAGCAAAAAGTTCTATGCCCCCCCATTGCAAACGTGAGCATAATATTCCCTGATTAATCTCATTTCCCTCAAGATAAAATTCGAACTTCCCAATATGAATTCATACACCATTCATGATTGGCCCCTGGTTATCTCTCTAGTCATAAGTCCTACTTCCTTTTCATTGTATCATCTAGTCAGATCAAACATCTTTTGGTTCCTGGAAGATACTATGCTTGTTTACTCCCAGGTACTTAACACTCGAGTTTTTCTACATGGAATATTCTTCTTCCAACCCTTCATGTAGTCAGCTCCTTTCTCCCTTCAGGTTTCAGCTTGTCAGCCTATTTTCTCACTTTTTCCAGGAAGAATATCTTGTCATTTACCATCCTCATCCCTAATCCCACCCTGACCCCACTCCTGACTTCATATTGGGTGAAGCATCCCTCTTGTATTCTCACACTGAGCCCTCTCTTTCCTCACCATAGCCCTGAGTCATCATTGCTAGATTACTTACCTGTGCCAGTCACTATATGGAAAGAGGCAGATGAAAGGGCCTTTGTTTTCTTGACCAATGACCCTTACAGACCATAGCACTTGGAACATGGCAGGTTCTCACAGAATATCTGAAAAAAGAAATTAATGAAAATGCACCCCCACCCCCACTACCCTGCCCCAAATCTCCTGAACTCAAGGAAGTCATCCCATTGAGTTTTTGTAAGAAAGGAGCAAACTTCTATTTTGAACCTGTAAAATACAGCTTTTATCAATATTTCTTTAGCTACCCCACTAACCATCTTGTCCACTATCAACGTTTTTAGCTCGTAAAAATAATAAAGAAAAAATTAACCATGGGGCCCAGAAATGTTTGTGTAGGTTAGGAACTTAAGAAGCAAGATAAACTTGGTGTCCAACTTCCTGAATTATAGACATTTTCAGAGTTTAACTTTGTTTTTTTTTCTTTTCTACAAGAGTCATTCATACATACTTGTATGTATGTATATAAATATATATAACTTTTTTTAGTTTAATGGTTTAATAGTTCCTTCCTAACTTCCCCCAGCACTTCATGCAGTCTACATTTACACTGTCACCGATAATATAACATGAAAGTGGCAATGCGAGGTTTTTGACCTTGTAAAATCTTTATAAAGATTCTGGGAAGTAAAAAGTATTTTCATTATTGCCATTTTACAGATGTGTAGGGACATAATGGGTAGATTTCACACAGCTAAGTAATTATAAAGCTAGTATCAAAACTTAAGGCTTATAGATCTCCCAAACTTAACTCTTCCTCTGGATAATACTCACTTTTACAATAGTGGTTCCAAATAGGATTTTTGCTCTATTTTAATTCTCAATAAGGATGACTATAGGAAATACTTCTAACAAGATAATCTTATTTTCATCAGTAAACATATGTTGTTTATTTATCAAAACCACTGTAATACTGATTTATTCTCATGGGTCATCACATATTCTGGGTATTTTGTTTTCTTCTGAAATATTGCCTAATAATTTTTATTCACAGGATATTAGTGTGCCTTATTATATTTTCCTAAATATAATGTCATGAACCATTTATTTGATGATTAAACCTATTCAATTTCAGTGATCTCTCCAATTTGTCTGGATTATTTTGTTTTTCTTATTGATTAATGAGAGCTTCTTATACCTCAGGGAATTGACTTTTTGTTGTCATATTATTTGCAATTTCCCCAATTCATTCCCAACTTCTTAATTTTATGACCATTTTTGTTTGGCAGAAGTTTTAAATTTCTTTGTTGAGTTTTTTATCATTTCTTCCATTGCTTTTGTGCATAGAAGCTACTTTCCTAACATAAAAGTAGTTAAATACTTATGACTATTTCTTCTTTTTCATTCTTTTTTTTATTGCCCTCTTTAATCATCTGGAATTTATTTATGGCCTGAGCTGTAACTAGGTTTTTTTTCCCTCATGATATTTTAGTCAATTTCCCCACTATGACTGATTAAGTTATATAAAAGGTATACATTGTTTTGGTTTTCAGAATTACCCTACATAGAGCTACCAACCTGGCCAGAGCAGTATTTCTGGGAAATATATAAATATAAACCTTACTTGCCAAACCAAGTAATTGTATCTAAAGACTTAAAAATATGTCATTGCTGTGGCTAGGACTTCTAATACTATGTTGAATATACAGTGGTGATAGTGGGCATCCCTGCCGTGTTCCTGACTTTAGGGGGAAAGGTATCAGTTTTTCCCCATTGACATTGATATTCGCTGTGGGTTTTTCATAGATGGCTTTTATATTGAGGTATGTACCCTCTATCCCTATACTCTGAAGAGTTTTGATCAAGAAAGGATGCTGTACTTTGTCAAATGCTTTTTCTGCATCTATTGAGAGGATCATATGATTCTTGTTCTTTCTTTTATTAATGTATTGTATCACGTCAATTGATTTGCGGATGTTGAACCAACCTTGCAGCCCAGGGATCAATCCCACTTGGTCATGGTGAATAATCCTTTAAATGTACTCTTGGATCCTATTGGCTAGCATTTTGGTGAGAATTTTTGTATCCATGTTCTTGAGGGATATTGGTCTGTAATTCTCCTTTATGATGGGGTCTTTGTCTGGTTTTGGGATCAAGGTAATGCTGGCCTCATAAAATGAGTTTGGAAGTTTACCTTCCATTTCTACTTTTTGGAACAGTTTCAGGAGAATAGGTATTAATTCTTCTTTAAATGTTTGGTAGAATTCCCCTGGGAAGCCGTCTGGCCCTGGGCTCTTGTTTGTTGGGAGATTGTTGATGACTGCTTCAATTTCCTTAGTGGTTATAGGTCTGTTCAGGTTTTCTATTTCTTCCTGGTTCAGGTTTGGTAGTTGATACATCTCCAGGAATGCATCCATTTCTTCCAGGTTATCTAATTTGCTGGCATAGAGTTGCTCATAATATGTTCTTATAATTGTTTGTATTTCTTTGGTGTTGGTTGTGATCTCTCCTCTTTCATTCATGATTTTATTTATTTGGGTCATTTCTCTTTTCTTTTTGATAAGTCTGCCCAGGGGTTTATCAATCTTATTAATTCTTTCAAAGAACCAGTTCCTAGTTTCATTGATCTGTTCTACTGTTCTTTTGGTTTCTATTTCATTGATTTCTACTCTGATCTGTATTATTTCTCTTCTCCTGCTGGGTTTAGGCTTTATTTGCTGTTCTTTCACCAGCTCCTTTAGGTATAGGGTTGTGTATTTGAGACCTTTCTTGTTTCTTGAGAAAGGCTTGTATTGCTATGTACTTTCTTCTTAGCACTGCCTTTGCTGTATCCCAAAGATTTTGAAGAGTTGTGTTTTCATTTTCATTGGTTTCCATGAATTTTTTTTAATTCTTCTTTAATTTCCTGGTTGAGCCATTCATTCTTAGGTAGGATGCTCTTTAGCATTCATGTATTTGAGTTCTTTCTGACTTTCCTCTTGTGATTGAGTTCTAGTTTCAAAGCATTGTGGCCTGAAAACATGCAGGGAATGATCCCCATCTTTTGGTACCGGTTGAGACCTGATTTGTGTCCTAGGATGTGATCTATTCTGGAGAATGTTCCATGGGCACTAGAGAAGAATGTGGATTCTGTTGCTTTGGGATGGAATGTTCTGAATATGTCTGTGAAGTCCATTTGGTCCAGGGTGTCATTTAAAGTCTTTATTTCCTTGTTGATCTTTTGCTTAGATGATCTGTCCATTTCAGTCAGGGGGGTGTTAAATTCCCCTACTATTATTGTATTGTTGTCTATGTGTTTCTTTGCTTTTGTTATTAATTGGCTGCTCCCATGTTAGGGGCATAGATATTTACAATTGTTAGATCTTCTTGTTGGATACACACTTTAAGTAGGATATAGTGTCCTTCCTCATCTCTTGTTATAGTCTTTGGTTTAAAATCTAATTTGTCTGATATAAGGATTGCCACCCCAGCTTTCTTTTGGTGTCCATTAGCATGGTAAATGGTATCACCACTGCTATTCAACATAGTATTAAAGGTCCTAGTCACAGCAATCAGACAACAAAAAGAAATAAAAGGCATCCAAAGCAGCAAAGAAGAAGTCAAACTCTCACTCTTTGCAGATGATATGATACTTTACGTGGAAAACCCAAAAACCCCACCCCCAAACTGCCCTAACTAATACAGGAATTCAGTGAAGTGGCAGGATATAAAATCAATGCACAGAAATCAGTGGCATTCCTATACACCAACAACAAGACAGAAGAAAGAGAAATTAAGGAGTCGATCCCATTTACAATTGCACCCAAAACCATAAGATACCTGGGAATAAATCTAACCAAAGAAGCAAAGGATCTGTACTCAGAAAACTATAAAATACTCATGAAAGAAATTGAGGAAGATGCAAAGAAATGGAAAAACGTTCCATGCTCATAGACTGGAAGAAAAAATATTGTGAAGATGTCAATGCTACTTAGAGCAATCTACACATTTAATGCAATCCTTATCAAAATACCATCAACTTTTTTCAAAGAAATGGAACAAATAATCCTAAAATTTGTATGGAACCAGAAAATACCCTGCATAGCCAGAAGAATGTTGAAAAAGAAAAGCAAAATTGGTGGCATCACAATTCTGGACTTCCAGCTCTATGACAAAGCTGTCATCATCAAGACAGTATGGTACTGGTACAAAAACAGACACATAGATCAATGGAACAGAATAGAGAGCCCAGTAATGGACTCTCAACTCTATGGTCAACTAATCTTCGACAAAGCAGGAAAGAATGTCCAGTGGAAAAAAGACAGTCTCTTCAACAAATGGTGTTGGGAAACCTGGACAGCCACATGCAGAAGAATGAAACTGGACCATTTCCATACACCACACATAAAAATAGACTGAAAATGGTTGAGAGACCTAAATGTGAGACAGGGGTCCATCAAAATCCTAAAGGAGAACACAGGCAGCAACCTCTTCGACCTCAGCCGCAGCAACTTCTTCCTAGACACATCGCCAAAGGCAAGGGAAGCAAGGGCAAAAATGAACTATTGGGATTTCATCAAGATAAAAAGCTTTTGCACAGCAAAAGAAACAGTCACAAAACCGAAAGAGAAGTGACAGAATGGGAGAAGATATTTGCAAATGACATATCAGATAAGGGGCTAGTATCCAAAATCTATAAAGAACTTATCAAACTCAACACCCAAAGAACAAATGATCCAATCAACAAATGGGCAGAAGACATGAACAGACATTTTTCCAAAGAAGACATCCAAATGGCCAAGAGACACATGAAAAAGTGTTCAATATCGCTCGGCATCAGGGAAATCCAAATCAAAACCTCCATGAGATACCACCTCACACCAGTCAGAATGGCCAAAATTAACAAGTCAGGAAACGACAGATGTTGGCGAGGATGCAGAGAAAGGGGAACCCTCCTACACTGTTGGTGGGAATGCAAGCTGGTGCAGCCACTCTGGAAAACAGTATGGAGTTTCCTCAAAAAGTTGAAAACAGAGCTGCCCTACGATCCAGTAATTGCACTACTGGGTATTTACCCCAAAGATACAAATGTAGGGATCCGAAGAGGTATGTTCACTCCGATGTTTATAGCAGCAATGTCCACAATAGCCAAACTATGGAAAGAGCCAAGGTGTCCATCAACAGATGAATGGTAAAGAAGAAGTGGTATATATATACAATGGAATATTATGCAGCCATCAAAAGGAATGAAATCTTGCCATTTGCAACGATGTGGATGGAAATGGAGGGTGTTATGCTGAGCGAAATAAGTCAATCAGAGAAAGACATGTATCATATGATCTCAGTGATATGAGGAATTCTTAATCTCAGGAAACAAACTGAGGGTTGCTGGAGTGGTGGGGGGTGGAAGGGATGCCTGTGTGATAGACATTGGGGAGGGTATGTGCTATGGTGAGCACTGTGAATTGTGTAAGACTGTTGAATCACAGACCTGTACCCCTGAAACAAGTAATACATTATAATTTAAGAAAAAAAAAAAAGAAGAAGATAGCAGGAAGGGAAAAATGAAGGGAAATTGGAGGGGGAGATGAACCATGAGAGTCTATGGACGCAGAAACAAACTGAGGGTTCTAGAGGGGAGGGGGTGGGGGTATGTGTTAGCCTGGTGATGGGTATTAAAGAGGGCACGTACTGAATGGAGCACTGGGTGTTGTATGTAAACAATGAATCATGGAACACTACATCAAAAACTAATGATGTAATGTATGGTGATTAACATAACATAATAAAAATAAATAAATAAAAGAAAATGTCATTAATCTTTTGGACACCATACTATTATTATGTGTTGCTAGTCCCCACATCAATTGTTTATTAGATGAACACTTCCTAAAATGTTGAGTGTAAAACATAACGTAGATACCCCTCTTTCAGGACACCAGTGAAATTCATTATTCAAAGGAATTCTCAAGGTTTCCACTGTAAAAAAAAAATACAAAATGAACATGCCACACCTAATAGTTGTAGTTTTTAAATCTGAATTACTAAGTAGGTGATATTCTTTCATTGAAATCTACCTAAATTCTGTGTTAAAGAATGTACATTTTGTCCATATAGTGAAAATTCAATGACAGTTTCTAAAATAATGTTAACATCTAGGTACATGTGTATACATGGCTTCCTTCAGCCGTGCAATGAAGCAGCAGTAAGTAGGATTATGACACAATCTGCCTCTGCCACTCATGCTTTTATTGCCCCTCCTCATCCTTCTTGTAATTCCTTTACCCACTGTCTCCACCAGACTTGCAGGGGCTGCCCTGGCCTGTGGGAACCTAGACCTGCCTGCACATGTTTGTATAGTTCTCTAGGTTCCTATGCCTTCCTTCTCTTTTGCATAAAGCTAACGTCTCTTTTGTTTGACCAAAAGTGGAAATGCAGGCAAAGTCAGGGACATAAATGGAATGGACGTATATTATTTTAACTGCCCAAATCTATGCCATCTTCTGTCTGGAAAGACAACCCTGGTTTTCCTTTGGGGAAAACACCTCTCACCAACTGCCACTGGTTTGTTGAGACCATCAATCAAGTGACTTATTCTCCTTTGGCCAAGGAGTAGGTGTGAGACCTAAGCTGGGCTACGTGGACTTTCCCTCCCTGGAACCTGGTTTTTATAAAGAATGACTCAAGAGAGGTCGAAACTGATTTAACCAGTGGTAGACTGTGTTAATGGCCCCAATTCTCCACTCTTTCCCGTATCCACACCTTTTGCCATGCCCATGCCCTCCTTCAGTGGGTGGCGCATGCTTTTCTATCCCTGGACCATGTACCTGTTTTGACCAAGAATATAAACATAGGGACTATAAGCAGAGTCTTGAGAAATGTTGGTACAATTGGACTCACTTAGTCTTGTGCCTCTGTCATTTGTATGTGAAGAACATGCCCAGCTGAACCTGTTGTTCCCAGGAGAAGGAGGATGGGAGATGGCAAATAGGATTGCCAAACAAAGTACAGGGCATCCTGTCAAATATGAATTTTAGATAAACAACAAATACTTCTTTTAGTATAGCATGTTCCAAATATTACATGGGACATACCTATACTAAAAAATTATTTGTTATGGAAACTACAAATTTAACTGGGCATCCTATATTTTTATTTGGTGTATCTGACAATTCAAAGAACAGAGTCACCTGTAGTGAAGCCCAGCCTGGACCTGCTGACTTGCACACTTGTGAGAAATAAAAAATAACTATTGTTTTATGCCCCTGAATTTTGGAGTGGTTTGTTCAGCAGCAATAGTTAGCTAACACATATCATGAAAGGGCAGCCACCTGAAAGGACTATTATTTTTCACTATTGTCTGCAACTTGCCTCCCTAGGGATGCATGGCTTCTGTGCTTTCCAAGATAATATTTTCTGCTTTTCCTTTGATTCTGTGAGCTATTCCATTTTCTTCCAAGGAATCGCCTCTTTTTACGTCAAATTAGCTGGTCAATTTCTGCTGCTTAAACCAAAGAATCCTAATTGTTACAAATTGGGAAGTAGTCATAATGATGAAAACATCTGAAGAGGAACCTTTTCCTACAGGTAAATTGTCATCTATGCTTAGGTACTCCTTTGGTTTTCCACAAAACCAACCTAGCCACATGTCTAGCATTGGTTCTTATCTGTCAGTACACATTGCTTTAAAAATAATCCTAGCTCTGCAAGACCATCTATTTCTAGCTGTGAATGTTTAAGTACCTTTATCTGTAGTCTCTAACTGACCAGCCGGCAGAAGGACAATAAATCAGTTCTGGAGTAAGGGAAAAAAGTGGTCAGTTGGCTCACTTCTCTAACCTCAAATAATTAGCAGTTATAACTTGTGTTCAATTCAAAATGTTATTTGTAATAATGCAAATTATTAAGAAATTGGTCTCATCAGTTATCATTTATTTGAAGTTTGGGAAGGTGCAGCTATTACTGTGTGTGCGGTGGTGAGGGGCTCTTAAAACCACAACACTATCACTTCCTGATTTTTCACCTCTCTTTTATGTGGCTAGAGAAGCCTAAACCCTAGCTTTTGCACATGTAACAGACTGGAAAATTATGGCGTGACTATATAAGAGTTGGGTTCAGAAATCTACAGGATGTTTTTTGGGCAGTCCTTGGGCTTAATAAGCATGATCCAAGAATTCAACACTAAGAATAAAAATATACAATATGACACATTACTGCTATCTTATGAAACATCAGACATCCATCTATTCTGGCATTTTGCTTCTGAAAATGCCAACGAAGCATGTTTTGCTGCATGGTGTGGTAGTTTCCAGGAGGGATGATAGGACTGGGGAATATAGCACAGTATACTAGTTTGAGAGCTGGGGATTTTGATCCTGCCCTGACACGGGCTCACAAGGCAACCACATATTCTCTGATATTTGCTTTTGAATCTTCCTCATCAGCCACATTGTAGGTGTTTAACAAATTTTGAATGAATAGACAAATTAATGACAAATGTTTAAATCTCCCTGAGACTTAGTTTCTTCATCTGGTAATTGAAAGTAATGTGTAAAGTTAATAATAATATTACAGGATTGCTATTAGAGCCAAATAAAATAATTCATGTAACCTTGTTTTGTAAACTGGAAGGAGTTCTCTAGGTGGAGCTATTATTTATTACATGCTAAAACTAGCTAATAAAGCACTGTTGGCTTAACACTTCCTAAGATAACATATAAAATAGTTGATGCATTTCTATGGCTAATGGCATTCTTGTTATATTTTTGCAGACACCATTATTGCCAGAAGGTTTAGGTGATTACTATAATTCATAATTAATCATTAATATTGGCATTAACAAAAAAATCACCCCAGAGATATGTATCCAGTTCTACTGATGGACAGAGTTATGCCTATGTTCAGCCCTTTAGTCAATGTCTAGACATTTTATACCAATATTAAAAAGTGACACAAAGATGTGGGAATGTACAATCATAAATGAAATCAGTTTTAGAAGTTTAACTCTTGGACTCCCAAGGAAAAGTTCTCCAAATAGAATGTGATCACCATTACATAATTTGTAATATAAGTCTCAGTAAAAGGGAGGTCTTTTATTTGTTGTTCTCATAGACAACAGAGGTTGCCAGGGGTTTTGTGACTGTAATTTCAGTCTCTGCAGCCTTAACTCTGGCAGAATAAAACAACCAGCAATGATCATTTCTTTGCTAGTGTAAGTTCTCACTCTTACAAGAATCCATTTTTAAAGCCAGAAACATCTGCCTCTGAAGTAGGTATGTGAAAAGGAGCACGCTTCAGGAACATGATTCCTTTTAAACACAAATTTCACGGGTGAGTAGGGAAAATAGGGAAACTATAGATTCTTTGAGTGTCAGATGAATCTGAAAGTAGAAGAAACTCATTATACATATCAGTTCCTCATATTTCTTTGCCAGGAGTGATTACAAATGCTGCACTTACACATGCATTAGATGATGGACAAAGTAACTTAAGGAAACTAGAGATAATGGGCTAACAATTTAGAGGAAAAGATAAAACGTATATATAAAACAAAGCCAATACCATAGGACTGGTAATGTGGTATAGTCAGGGAAACAGGAACGAGGAAGCTCATGACAATGACATATTGAATCAACATGCAGTCAAGAAAAAGCCATTCTTTTGTAATCAGAAAGGAGCAATTTCTGAATTATACATGTAACTACGAGTTAGTGCCTAAAGCCTCACTTAGCATAGTCCTCTGAGCTGCAGCTGGTATTTTACTGTGTTGGCCAAAGGTGCAAGCTGGGTAAGACGTCCTCTTGGCCTCTGAACCCTACATTATTATCACATTCTCAAGTGGCCCTATGAGTTCCTGGCACTGTCTCAGATAGTCAGACTTACACCAGAATAGTCCCTACAGACTCATCCAGACAGTAGCCAACATCACAAAGGAGGGTTAATTTGGGTCAGACTGTTTTCAATAACTCAAACACAGTAGCCATGGTACAAGGAAATGCTATGTGCTCCGTTATACACCACCCCATGGCGGATGTGTACTTGGGGTGATACACGTGTGGCATGGATATCTGCATCTGACTGAGGCCCCCAGTGTACCTACAAAGAAAGTACATTAAATTGGAATTTTTCTATATTTATTAAATGTTCAGAATTACCCTGGAATCTAAGTGTGTGGGCTGGGTTAGAAAGGGGACAAATTATTCAGGCACCAACATTTGTAGTCATGACCAGCTAAGGGCATCCATTATTGCTGCTTCAGCAATATGTATACTCTGTGGGATGTCAAATGGCTGTTCTCATGTATGGGTCATTGCCTGGCTAAATAAGAGCAAATGGAACTATTCTGACTCTGTTCAATGAGGTTGCAGTTACTCAACAAGTCAGCAGCTTCTCTAAAATCTCACATTCCCAGACCCTTATTCCAGCTGTTTGGATATTTGTTTTTGCTAATCTGGGAAAACATCCAGAAGCTCATTTAATCAATAGATGGGAGGAATATATCTGCTATCTTCCCTTTACCTAGACAAAATAGCTGTATCATTTCTGGGACTTACAGAATAGTCTGGATACCGCCTAAAGCAGCAGATGGTTTTGCTATCTGGCAGAAGTGGGGGGTATCGAGCGGAGGGAAGCTCAAAAATATCAGGCTACCTAGGATAGGTAGCAAATAGCAACTGGGTAAATTCCAAGGGCTCAGAAATGGTACCTATAGACTTTAACAGAGAAAGGAGAAGTGCATCTTTTCTCTCTTTGCACTCAAAACGGAATTTTTCTATGTTTAAAGGAGTTGTTCAGTACACTTCTTAGAATATATTAAAACTCAGGCTGTATTCCTGGCATCTGCTAAAAACCTACTCCTTATTCCATGAAAAGCCTGCAAAGATTTAGCCCTAAACCATGACATATCTTAAAAGCTACAAAATATATTATGGGTAGCCGAAACAATTTTTTTCCTGTGTTCCATTAGTTTTCTTAAAAAAAAAAAAGTGAGAAAAAGTTACCTATATCCCATGGATGAAATCTTTAGTTATTAAGAGAATATTATAGACAAGTTCTTATATTGAGAGGACAGAATTTTAAAGTTTTTATTTTTAATTGTTTTTATTAATTTCTACCCCCCAACATGGGCCTTAAACTCAAAACTCTGAGATCAAGAGTTGCATGCTCATCCAACTGAGGGAGCCAGGTGCCCCAAAAGAGGACAGAATTTTAAATCAAAGAGAAATAAATGATAAGTTAACAGAACAGAAGTATAAAGGGTTCAGAGACTAATCTTTCATCTATTATGTTTAGAAATAATACAAATTTACTGAGAGCCTATAACATGTATAGGCACTGTGCTAGCCATAGCCAGAAGTGAGGTGGAGCTAAAACACTGAAAATTATGATCTAGATCAGCCACTTTTTATTGTTTCAACAAAAGTTCCAATAAAAGGTTACCACAAAAATAATAAGAATACTTACTCTAACATTTTTAAAAATGTTTTTCTGTTCATCTTGTTTCTTCATTCCATTTTGGGAATCAGATATATGTAGAAATCACTACAGTGCTTGTAAGAATTCCTTACACTTAAAGATTTCATGCCCACATCACTAGCCTAAATTCTATTTTTTTAGTTGCTTAAGGCATATAGTGTTCTTTGTGTGTAGGGAAGAAGGTAGATTCTAATGGAAACCAACTAGGGTGAACTAAAGCATTCCTTGAATACAATGAAAATAATAAAAGTCTTTTCCTGCCACTGCTCAAGGGCCCAGAAGATAGAGTATCTAGACAAAGAATAGGATTGACAGGAGGTTTTTAGAATTTCTTTTTTTGCATTGCCCTTGTTCAAAGCTTACTATGAGCCATCATGAGCTGAATGTGGAGTATTCACATTATTTCCTTCTAACCAGAGTCACCACAGTGAATTAATTAATACATTCATGCCAATTATAATTTTTAAAAAATTATATGTAATGGTAGAAGATACAGTAATCGTTGCAAATGTCAAATATAACTAGGAGAAACAGCATACTTTCTGCCATTCTACGTAGGCTTAAAAATTCCAGAGAGGTAAGTAGGTATGCAGCATTTGTGGGAGGAAGGAAATATAAAAAACAAAGCCTGGAGTTGATGAATATGAGTTAGATCTCCATTTTACCTTTCCTTGCCCTCAGAGGGACAAAGGAACATTGAACAATGAAAAAGGACATAAGCAAGCAAAAAGGAGAAATGATAAAATAATAAAGATAATTAATAATAACATTATCTGAGGTAGTATGATATTATACAATTTATGAAATGCTAATAAGTGCCTTGCCTTATTTGATCTACACCCTATCCCAATGTGATGGCTTGGGCAAGTTTTATTACTGTCATCTCCCACCTACATATTGGTTGAATAACTGAAGCTCAGTGAGGTTCATTCCCATGGCCAAGGTCATGAAGCTAGAAAGTGAAAGTACAAAGTTCATAACCAGCTCATCTGATTGTGTTGAGAAGATCTAGGAAGACCTTGGTATTTCAAGACTAGATAGCTACTGTTAAGATGTGAGATGGTACAGTGTTGATTGAATTAGAGAGCCGTGAAGTAACCAGGACACAACTAGAGATAGGGAATCTGGGTAGGTGGGTACTTGTGCTTCATACAGTGATGGAAATGCCACTGATTGTGTAGAGGCCCTGGAAGTTCGGTTTACTTAAATCTCTTTTCTCTGCATTATTCAGTTCAATTTTTTAGTTTAATTAATATGACATGGTTGAGAATTTGGCTTTCTGGATTTGAGGTATTTTAAAAAATAATGCTGATTACATTCTTATCTGTAATTTGGAAAGCTTGAACAATTTTACAGTGGAAACTAGAGACATCCTCACAGGTCTTATTTACCGCCTATATCGCATTTCCTTTCCCTCGATTTGGCCAGTGCAAACTGGGGGTTTGTCTTCACTCTCCCTCTGCTTCTTAAAATTCAAGAGGGGGCAGGTGGTGGTGGTGAGAAGTAATGTTGTGTCCCTGCTTCCACAAATGAATCCCGAAGGGGGCTAGTCTCATTAATTGGGAGCTAAACGTGAAGTTAGACATGGAGGAACCTTGGGTCTCCACTGTTTGTTCAGAGCCCTAGGCATGTTACCGAGAAAAATGTCAAAGATTTCTCTTTTCTTGCTTCTGCACCCTGCCATGATGTTTTATTCAAACTTCTATGTCCTAAGGAAATAAACACTGGCTATCAAAATCCTCCACCTGGCTCCCAGTCTCACACATAAACATGCACAACACTTGTGTTTAGGGGAGCGGATCAATTCTCGCCAAGAGCGGTCTCCAAGTAACATGCTGCCAGGCCGGAGCGCTCAGGCCAGGGATTTCTGAGGCGCCAGTGGGGCCCTCCGTGACTGTGTCCGTCTCCCTCTCACAGTGCTTGTGCTCAGATAACACAATGTGTCTGCCGACCCTGCCAACAAGGGGTGGTTTAAACTGTGAGTTCAACTCTGGGTTCATATCAATAAAAAATGCTGGGAAAAGAGGGTAGGGCAGGGGGAGAAAATAATGCACACATGACTGAGTACAGGCGCGCACCAGCCGCATGTCAGCGAGGGCAGCGGGAGGAAGGGCTCCTGTTTGGCTCACCATCAGCTCTGAATTTCATAGCGCCCGGGTGGCCAGCAGGGCTAGCAGCTTATCCATAGGGCCTAGGCCAGAAAACACTGGAAATTTAGTCGAGTTTCTATAGACTCTATGGAAAGTGTGAGCATGGGAGGGGAAAGTAAGCAACACCCATAGCCTGTTCTTCACCTGTTTCCTTCACAAGCACAAGAGGCAGGTTGTGGAGCAGGAATTAGGATGGGGCGGTCACAGTGGTCATGCGATTGGATGCACACTGGTCTGGTCAGTCCTGCTATCCACTACCATTCAACTGTCTGAAGGCAGCTGAGGCGATGGGGGTTTTTGTTCTCAACAAACCAGAGGGCACACGAGGCAGACACTCCTGCCATAGCCGTGAATGGGATTCTTGGGTTTTTATTAGTTCTAAACAGCTACAGATGGACTGAGAACCAGCCTCTCGGCCACCAGAAGTATTCTTGATTCTCAGTCCACAATGCTCCTTTTTTTCAATCCCTAGAGAAAGGGCAAGTACACTCTCTGTTACTCCAACTGTCCTCCCTCTGGCCTTGGGCAAGTCACTTTGCCTCATTTGGCAAATGATTTGGGCCTGGGAGACTGGCCATTGAGGATCTCTGATTCTCGTGAGTCAGACTCACTCATACCTGTCACACAGACCTGAAAACACAGTGTCTAGCGTGATGCGGCTTCTCACTAACGGTGAAAGGAGTGAATGAATAACTTAACTGAATCTTCAATATCATGTGTAAAATTACATGGAAACAATACTCAGAGCCACGTGTGATTACTCTGCTCTCTTAGCATTTTAATATTGCTTTCTTCCATTAATTATACAGCCATCACATTTCTCTTGATGGTGAAAGAGCCCAAGCAGCTCAAGTCCAAACTGCAAATTTTTAGCTTCTTTCCTCTAATGATTAGAGGCTGTGTGAGAGAAGGCAATGTCGGCTGCTTTCCATGTCCTGTAAGTTGAATGTATGCCCAGAGTAGCTAAGGTTTACGTTTAAAAGAAAATCTTCAATATATTTAACATATGCATATATACATATGTTGTTAGAAATATAAAAAAATATATAAGGAATATATAAAAGAATGTAAAACATCTCCCTCTGTTAACTTTTCACGAAGCTCCAGAACACATCGGGCTTTGCCTTATGCCTGCCCCTCTGCTAGTTTTGAGAGTCAGATCAGGTTTCAGCTATAAGCCAGCTGGTGCCATTCATTTAAAGGAAAACAGCTATGTAAGTGAGCAAGATTCTAATCACTAAATCTAATTACAAAGTAGAGTAAATTATTACAAATGTTTTTAGAAGTGTCTTAAAACACCGTAAAAAAGAAAAATCATCAACCAAACAGAAATCCGCTACGCTGGTAGTTGATAGCATCATTAGGGAGTAGGACATTCATGTGTATAACTGTTATATCTCTATTTCTGACACCTGAATCTAGCATGCACACATTAAAAACTTTACAACCTTTCTCATTCAATCAGATGCCAAACTGTTCAACTCAAAGTACACCTCAGTTTATAGATCCTAATGAGAGTAATAGGAACATTTCACTTATACTAGCATGAAGGGAACTTCAAACTGCTTCATTAAAATGGTGACAGTTAGTCAAAGGAAGGAAAAGACGGTGGGGAAATGAAGAGATACTGTACATGGAAAGTATGTGTGTATTTCCCAGTGCAGATTTATCCTTTTCTATTTAATAACCTTTATTAAAATATTTGAAATGCCGCACATTCTCCGTATCACAATGCAAAACTAAAAGACAAACACATTAACATTTAATCCGTGGCTTCCAAACTAGCTGTCTGCCCAGACATGGCTTACATTAGTTGTGTTCACACACTGTCAGGGCAGCATGGAGCTCATCCTTCAGTGTATCCGGCCCCTGGAGGGATGGATGTGTGTGCTCATGTGCTTGTAGTGTTCAGAGCTCTTCAGAATGGTATTCCCCAATCATTGTCTAGTAATTCCTTGGAGGTTGTGGAGGAGGCTATTAATGCTCACCAAGTATCTGTGCTTCTCTACGTTTTCCAACCTGCTATGGTTAGTTTGGGACCATAAAACTGGGCGTGGGCCAATAAAATGTTGAGGAAAGTGAGGCAGCTGCATCTAGACCTGGCCCCTAAAAATTGTCAGCAGGTCACTCCAGCCCTTTCCCAACTTGTGATGGCAACTGTGGGGCCATGCGTCCAGACGGCATAGCTGCTATGTAGCAGGGGGCTGCCTGACCTGAACTGGGCTTCATTAGTAAGAAATAAGCCACAAGAGTTCAGCAATATCTACTGTGGTGGCTAGCATGGATTTCTCTGATCAGAACATCATTAAGAAGAGCAAACTATACAACCTTATTTAGAGGTAAACTGGCCTAAAGTTGGAGATGATATGATGCTCTCTTCCTTTTTTTCTATTTTTTTAAATTTTTTAAATTAATTAATTATTTTTTTATTATGTTATGTTCATCACCATACATTACATCATTAGCTTTTGATGTAGTGTTCCACAATTTATTGTTTGTGTATAACACCCAGTGCTCCATGCAGAACGTGCCCTCCTTAATACCCATCACTAGGCTAACCTATCCCCCCACCCCCTCCCCTCTAGAACCCTCAGTTTGTTTCTCAGAGTCCATAGTCTCTCATGGTTTGTCTCCTCCTCTGATTTCCGCCCCTTCAGATGCTCTCTTTCCTATTTTGTGAATCATGACTATTGAATGAATATCCTCTTCTCCTCCATTCAGTGAAGACTTAGATTAGCCATGGCTAATGACTACATTAATCTTCACGTCTTCCAGCCTACTCATCCATTTCTTTTTTATTTTCTGACCAACTGTAGCCTCCTGCCATATACTGGCCCTCTTCTATAAGACCCTGTAGGAACCTCTCCTCTGTTCTGTGGTAACGAAGCCATAGTGCAGTCAGAAAGGGAGGTCTGCCTAATTCTGGACCTTGCTTTTGTCTTTGCCACCTATCAGAGCTTTCCTACCTGCACACCTACTTCTGCTTATATGCCTTTGGTCTTAAGAACCAGGACATACCTGCTTCCAGACCCCTGACCTATAAGTCATATATCCTAGAAATTTGGCGTTCTCAAGTGTGAATTTTATAATCTTATATAAGATTCACAGTGTGAAAAGCAAATGCTCTGTAAAATCTAAGCAAATACAGTATAAAGGAATATTATTTGAATTACCAAAATGGCATTTCCCATCAAGGGAGTCACAACTTCTATTCACAACTATAGAGATAATGAAACAGTACAAGATATTTCTAGAAATTGCCTGAGGAAATATTTTACTAAAAATGCTTATTTTGTACTCCAGGTACTATAACCAAATTTCCCTCCATTTGCATACGTTTGCTAGTAAATAGCACAGCTGCCTGGAAATACATGAGTCTTGGGTTATATTTTTGGCTTTCCCTCTGTCTTGGTATCTTTTATACCTGCAGGGTTTTTTTTTTTTTTTTTTCCACCTCCCCCCCAACCCCAGCTAGAGGAGGAGGACAATGCCCCAGGATAGATTTATGCAAACGGTGTTACATAATCAATGCAAGGACTCAGAGACCTCTGTAATTATTCCCTTACTTAAATACAAAATCATACTTTATCAGAACAAATAAGGTTTCTAACCAGGGTGGAGTCTGTCCTTAGCTTTCCCCATAGAGAAAGGGTTCTATATTTGGCATTCTGCAGGCCTCATTATTACACAATCATTCCTTCATAAGAAAAACATCAAGGAATTTCAGTGAATATATTTCTAGTACACGAGTTATTTTTAAGGCCAACCAGGGAGAATTTCAGGATAATAGTGAGAAGAACATACTGAAAATGTGTGACTCTGAATAGAAAATAAGATCTGACCCACATAAGTAAACAGAGTTATCTAAAAGCAGCCCCATTCACTAAATACAAGGCTTCAAGGGGACCTAGATTTTGAGTCCCATACTTCCTCTCACTCCCAGTAGGGCTCCTTCAGGCCACAAAAATCTCTCTATACCTCAGTGTATTCATTTCTAAAAATAACAGATGCCAATTTTCTAGATTCCAGGATAAATGAAAGGACTAACTAATTTGTTAGGGAAGTATACTGGGTATATATACTTAGGATATATTCTTTTAAGTGACTTTCTTTTTTTCATAAAGCAAAAAAGGAAGATAAAATTGACGCAGGACTGTAGAGTAACATGACTGATTTTCATGTGGGGCTCTATATTACATACAATGACCTCATGATTATGCTTGGTCTAGCACATGTTAGGGACTTAGGGATTCATCTTTAGAGTTTGTATATAGGTCAACAATATCCTACATAAAAAGATTCTACCCAACCTCAGTGGTTTAAGCTTATTTTATTGAGAAGACAGCTTTGGAAGTCAATCTGGAGGGCTGTTCCTTGAGCTGGGCAACACATCCCTATAGCTAATGCTTCCCTGTACCCCTGAATATAAAGGTCAAGGGTCTAAAGTCAGAAGTGTAGTGTGATAAATGCTCTGATGAAAGGAATAACTCAGAAATGTCTGAAGACATACAAGGGTAGGAGCCCTCTCTTTCAATATATATCCACAGGGTAAAATTTAGTGGCTGGACACTGGGTTCTGAACCCAGGGCAAGGCTCCAATCCCAGTTCCTTAATGTACTAGCTGTTAAATCTTGGGGAAAACTTCGACTCAGTTTTCTCTGCAGAATGAGAGACAACCTATCTTATAAGATTGTCAAGTATTAAGCAAGATAATTAGTGTGTGCAAAATATTGAACTGGATGCCTGGAATATGTAGTACGTGCTTATAATAAATGTTGTTGATTGTGGAACATTTTAGTGGCACCTAACTGGGATATTGGGGACCATGGTTTAAGATGCTTTTTGGAACACAAGAGAGAATGAATGAATGAATGAATGAATGAATCAACTGAAGAATGAATAAATGAATCAGTGGAAGACAGAAGACTACTCTCTGGAAATATACTTTTGGGAGGTAACAACGACCAGTAACTTCTATCTACTTTAATCTGTGATTTCTCTGAATAGAGTAGACTAAAGCATCTATATAATATTTATTTCTTCAACAGTGTGATAACACTAAATGTTTTCTTTCTATTTCGAATGTCTTGGCTCTCAGATGAGTTGAAGCCCAGCTCCCCTTCTGAAATGTATACTACAGTTGCTCAGCACTGCCACTTTTAATTGAAGGTAATTCATTTGGTTGGTCTAAAGTAAAGATACGGAAATGCAAGTCAGAAAGGCAAGGGAGGGCAGGGCACCAGAACAGAACTCTTACCCACATGCCTGTCATTTTCTCTATACCCTCAGACTAATGACTGAGATCTTCCCTTATGCTGGATTAGAGTTATAGTTGATTGGAAAAACTATAAATGAATAACTTCTCTTTTATGCAATTAAAATACCCAACCTTAAGGCAACACTAGAATATTTCACATATTCAGGTTTTCATGAAAGAGGGGGAAAAAAAAAAACAAAACCTTAATTTGATGCAGTTCCAAGGTCTGTCTTTCTTTCCTGCCAGGGTTTGAAATGGCCTATATTTAAATGTATAGAGGTGCCTTCAGAGAAGCTGTCATAGAGAATTAGAAGTCTGTAACTGGAAGCATCTTTTGGAGCTGAGCAATGTAAGCTATTGTGGAAGCTCGACAATACATGTTGAAATAATTAAATCCTTTTGGAAATGATTGAACTGGATGTTTTCAAATAAGCAAATCTACATTTGTCATTCTGAATGCTTTTTATGGAGAGATGGTGTTTCTCCCTCCCGTTCAGGTAATTAAAAATAGTCACCTGATGATCACTCATTATCAAACATTTCCGCACATGGAAAAAATAATGTTTTGAGGCTGAGACCTTGCTTGTGAAATTTCATCCTTCAAAGGAGGTCTTTCTCCAGAAGTCATTATTCACTACTGGAGAGTGGGATTGAAAACATTACTTCACACCTAACTAATGTATTCACAGTACAGAGCATCTCTCCCTTGGTGGCTAGGTTCCAGTGCTTGCATTTTATGTGGATGCCATGCACCGTCCTGAAAAGCTGGACAGTTTCCATAGCATTAGGGTTTGAAGGAAGAGCTGTTGCTCCTTAGAACTTTACTTCTTTTATGAATATTACTGTCTCAATTTATTTTAACACGATGAGTGGGAGAGAAGGTGGGAATAAAATGCATACACAGAAGCCTCTATCTAACAGTCCTGCTGATTTGAGCATCACAAAAAGAGGCACAAGAAAACCTTTGAGAGTTTGGAGCCTGCTGCATGAGACAGATAAAAGTAGAAACAGCAAATTTGCTGCAGTATGAATTGCAGGTGCATTTGTTCATTGGAGGCAAGTTGGCAATTTAGTTTTCAATGACCAGCTTGTCTCTGTAAGGTTCACCTTTCAAAGTCCTCCCTTTTGCCCTCAATGTACATCACCAAAGCTCTGCCTCATCTTGAGTCCCTATGCTCCAGGTAACAGCAAATCTTTACCCTGTTTCTTTTTGGGAAAAAAAAAAAATGTCCTGGTCCCTTTCTCTGCTTACTGGGAATAGAATTAAAAAGGAGGCAATGGAAAACGCTGAAGCTAGCACAGTGGAACAACATGCCCAAAGAGAAAGCAAATGTGTGTTCAGTATGGATGGCTTTGTCTTACCTTTGGAAACTCAAACCAAGGAGAGGGGAGCTCGGGCAGAGCACGGTGATTCTGACCCCACTCTAGCATTTCTACAGATAGCAGGGAATTCAAAGCCTTTTTCCCCACTGCCAGGATGGGACTTAAGAGATGCAGATCAGAGGAAAAGAATTCAGAAGAGAGAGGCTGATGAGAGCAATCTGTCTTCCAACTCCCTGCTTCAGATAAGCAAGGAGAAATGACTGCTTTCTGGGTATAGCTCATCTGGACAAAAAACCATCCATTCATTTCCCCCTCACAGACAAGCACACCTAACCTTAAAATGTACATGACATACATACCAACACTTGTTTATTTTTGTATCCACTATTCTTATTATATTGATTGGTTCTTCACCTGTGTTTCTATCATTATTAACTATCTGAGCAATTCCTCAAAAGTCCATGAGGGTGCTCAAATCAGCTAATAATCATAATCATAATCATACTCTTTTGAACACCTTTGGTGCAGATGGAAAAGATCATAGTAGGATCTTCTATGAGACTTCATTTTAGGGACTCTCAAGTGTCTGAAGTGAAATAGGTCACATGGTGTTTTGTTTTTTATTTTTACCATTTCGATGAATTTTTTAAGTTTCTAGCACTGTCCTATTCAGTGCATAGCAAAAAAGATAAAAGTCCTATTTTTAATTATTTGAGGAACTTCTGCACTGTTTTCTGTAGGGACTCTATCATTTACAATCTCACCAACAGTGCACATGACACTCTGGTCCCCACAGGACTAGCACTAATTTCTTGTCTTTTTGATGGTCACATGTTTGTTTTTTCTTTTAAGATTTTATGTATGTATGTATGTATGTATGTATGTATATATGTATGTATTTTAGAGAGAGCACATGCATGAGCAGGGGGAGGGGCAGACACAGAAGGAGAGAATCTCAAGCAGACTCTGTGCAGGGCACAGAGCCCGAGGTGGGGCTTGATCTCACGACCTGGAGATCACCACCTGAGCAGAAATCCAGTCAGATGCTCAATTGACAGAGCCACCCAAGTGCCCTGAGAGTCACATGGCTTTTAAGGCCTTCTCTAGTCAACAAAGCAGTAAACTGATCCTAAAAAAAAAAAAAAAAAAAAAAAAAAATCAAAAGCAGAGCATATAACAGTAAGCGATTTTTTAATTGTACAGTTTTCTGGTAATAAATATTAATGTATCAAACATGTTTGTCTTAAGTTTAGCTAAAAATCAATGGAACACCTCTGTCTCAAAATTGTCTCTCCCTTTTGTGAAATCAAAGGTTCTGAGTTTAGGCAAGTGATTATAATTCCTATTCAAAATTCAGTTGGCTTGCAAGTGAGTGACTACAATTTGAGTGTCCCCTGGAATGGGTCCTCTTCTGCCTGTCTGTACAGTGGAAGAAGAAGGGGTAAAACTTAGATATTTTCACTTTTCAAATCATTCATCAGGCTATCGAGGTGTGTACCACAAAGAAGGAACAGTAGAGATGGCAGTAGAAGTTAATGCTTGATACCAACAAAAAACCTCTCCTATTCTCAATAGATACAGCTCCTGAGATATCATTTTGTTTTAATTTAGCAAGAAGGAAACAAAGTCATGCATATGCTGTGAATACCACAAAAGTAAACCCTGACTTCCAAATAGAATACATCATTCTGTATACAACCTGTTTTTTTTTTTAAGATTTTATTTATTTATTTGAGAGAGAGAGAGAGAAACAGCATGAGAGGGGAGAAGGTCAGAGGGAGAAGCAGGCTCCCCGCTGAGCCGGGAGCCTGATGTGGGACTCGATCCCAGGACTCTGGGATCATGACCTGAGCCGAAGGCAGTCGCTTAACCAACTGAGCCACCCAGGCGCCCTACAACCTGTTTTTTAAAAAGATTTTATTTATTCATTTGAGATAGAGTTAGAGAAAGAAAGAGTGAGAGAGAGACAGCATGAGTGGGGTTGGGTGGAGGGCAGCAGAGGGAGAGGGAGAAGCAGGCTCTCCACTGAGCAGGAAGCCAGGACCCTGGGATCATGACCTGAGCTGAAGGCAGACGCTTAATTGACTGAGCCACCCAGGCGCCCCTGTATACAACCTGTTTTGAAAACTTCTTGAATATGGGAACATTTTCTCTATGTTTATTGTACTTGAATATACTTGGAGCATTAATTTATATTTGAAGTAAACTACATGATTTGCTTTTCCTTGTCGTAGACCTCTAACACGCTGCTATAGTAGAGCAACATATGTACATATGTACACAATTTACTTAGACATGATTGAAGTTAATTGTATATTAAGTTTCTGAACAATGTTTGACGATGAACAGGGTTTTCACTACCTGAAAAGTTTGTCTACCACTCTGAAGCATGTGTGACTCAAGTTTAGGATTACCTATTTTTTTGATCCCTCTCTCCTTCACCCATTTTGCTCAAACCCCCCCTCCCCTTCCCTCTGGCGATGATCAGTTTGTTCTTTGTATTTATAGTTCTGAGTCTGCTTTTTGTTTGTTTATTCATTTTTAAAGAGTCCATTTATGAGTAGAATCATATGGTATTTGTCTTTTCCTGTCTAATCTATTTTCCTTAGCATAATACCCTCTAGATCCATCCACGCTGTCTCAAATGGCACAATCTCATCCTTTTCATGACTGTGTAATATTACTCTGTGTGTGTGGGTGTGTGTGTGTGATATTTCCTTATCCATTTGTCCATCGATAGACACTTAGGTTGCTTTCATGGCTCAGCTATTTTAATTAATGCTGCAATAAGCATAGGGGTGCATATATCTTTTTGAGTTCATGTTTTTCCTGGGTAAATACCCACTAGTGGAATTATTGGATCATATGGTATTTCTGTTTTTTAAGTTTTTGAGGAACTTCCAAACTGTTTTCCACAGTTGCTGTACCAATTTACATTCACACCAACAGTGCACAAGGGTCCTTTTCCTTCACATCCTCACCAACACTTGTTTCTTATCTTCTTGATTTCAGCCATTCTAACAGGTTTAAGATGATATCCCATTGTGGTTTTGGTTTGCATTTCCCTGATGATTAGTGATGCTGAACCTCTTTTCATGTGTCTGTTGGCCATCTGTATGTCTTCTTTGGGAAAATGTCTATTCAAGTCCTCTGCCCAGTTTTTTAATCAGATTGTTTATTTTTTTTGGTGTTGAGTTGTACAGATTCTGTAGTTATTTTTGATATTAACCTCTTATTGGATATATCATTTGCAAATATCTTCTCCCCAGTCAGTAGGTTGTCATTCTGCTTTCCTGATGATTTCCTTTGCTGTGCAAAAACTTTTAATTTTGATGTAGTCCCAATAGTTTGTTTTTGCTTGTGTTTCTCTTGCCTTAGGAGACATATCTAGAAAAATGTTGCTATGGGTGATCTCAGAGAAATTACTGCCTGTGTTTCCTTCTAGGATTTTTATGGTTTCAGGCCTCACTAGGATTACCTGATCTCATGTTCTCACTATGAGAAAATGTTAAGGGATATGGTAACAATATGTAATATTTATCAATTATTTGCTAAGTATTTTGCATATGTTAATTCAATGAATCGTCTTTACCCTTCTAGGAGAAAAGTACCATTAATAGTTCCATTTTATAGATGAGGAAAGTGTGTTACATGGTTAGACTGGGTTAGACTCCTAGGTTTGCTAATTTCTATTTATTTTAAGACTCTGTACTCTTAACCCTTATCCTATATTCTCTATAGGCATCTGTCAGTCTATTAATAAACTCTGAGTCAATTAACCTGACAATATGTTCTCTCTCTTTCTCACCCACTCTGTGTATCTCTCAAAGATGCATGCTTGGTACCAAAGGATGATCTTATAGAACAAGAAAAATAATCCTTCAGTTAGAGTTGTAGAAATAGCTATGTTCTCCTGCTAGAAACAATGGGTCAGTAATGAGCCAATGTCTTTTTTCTCAGTCTGTCCCTGATCTGTTTGGAAATTTTATACCTTTCTACACATCTTTCCAGTGTAGGGCTTCTTGACCTTGGCACTACTCACATTATGGGCTGGATAAACCTTTTGTGGGAATTGTCCTCTCTCTCTATATATATAGAGAGAGAGAAATTGTCATAAATATATATATATATATATATATATATATATATAGAGAGAGAGAGAGAGAGAGAGAGAATGCTAGGCAACAGCTCTGGTCACTCTCCAGCAGATACTAGTAGTTCTTCCTTCCCCCATCCTTTGGCCAGTTGTGACAACCAAAAATATCTTCAGATATTACCAAATATCCCTAGGGGCAAAACCACTCCTGGTTGGGAATCGCTGCTCTAGAGGGTTGTGTTGGATAGACTAAGGATGGACAATGACTTACCAGGTTACTGGTAAATATAGATGGCATGACCCATTTTCCTCAAAGACAATGGCAGTTTCCACAATCGAAAGTTTGGGCCTGAAATAAATTACTCTTCTGTCTCCAGTCTGAGAGAGTAAAATTGACTATGGAATCAGGTTCTAAAGCAGCTCCAAAAAGCATATTAATTTCATTCCTTGGAATGTTGCTTCAGTTAATTAAAAAGTGATAAAGGATGGTTTAACCTATTACCATTACTTTTTAAACATTTATATCTAGATACTGTATCCCTTTTTGAAAACTAATTAATAAATTAATTAATTAAAAACCTTCTAATTTAGGTGTTTGCAGAAGGATCTATGACAGCACCCTATTTACTTTTTTTCCATTTAGAACATGAGCCATGATGGTTCTGGCAGGCTAATATACATAATTATTAGAATCAGTTTAATGCCAATAGACATGAAAAGCTTGCTTCTGATTCTCTCCTCTGCTTGAGGGAGGAGTGATGCCACTATCTACCTAACTCAGAGCAGATGTCACCTCAGCACAGGGCAACAAAATGGCATTTCCTGGGCACTGAAGCAGCATCACAGTGTGAAATACTATCCAACAAAACTTAACAGGAATACCACTATGTTAGCTTGCTGCTATGTGAAGCAGGCCTGCCAATAAGACCTGGCCTGTGTGCAAATGACACTGTATGATTGGACAGAAAATGGAAATAATCCATCCTGCATGTCTTTCCACTTACCCTTCCATAGGTTCCTCTACTCTACTTGCCTGATCTTTCTTTATTAACTTAAGGCAAAGGTAACATTATTCTCCTTATAATTCAGTATTACAAAGTAAGAATTCTTTAGATACATGGACAGACAGAATGTTCTCAGGGGAAATGCTCAGGGCTGATTACCTGGCAGTGTGTTGTGTACTGAGAGAAATGCTGCTCTGCTTTGTGGATGGAAAGCAATGGGAATAATAATATGTAAATTGATGTATCAAGATTTCTGAAAGCTCAGCGTTATTTCCCCTTGCCCAAAGATTTCACCTCGCCTTATTAACTATTCTAACAACCCTGCCTTTTTTTTGTTGTTTGTGTAATTCTTGTTTCCTCCCATTTAGCACATAGAAAAAAGCATTAGTAACACTCTTGGTTTTAAATGAACCCTATTAATATTCGCTTCTGCAAGGGACTCTGGGATAATTTTGATAAATGTGGCCATGAAGCTGATCTGACAGAGCTGAGTGTGGTATTTGTGTGTTCGTGGGGAACTGCTTCATGCACAAAACGGGGACAGACTGAGATGGGGAGTCTGGCAGGTCTCTCTTTCTGAGCCACAGCTAGTAACGTAAAGTAGAAATGTAATTGTACTTAAACAACAACAACAACAAACAAACCCTAATCCAAAATAAAACAAAACAAGCAATTTTTATAAAGATAAAACAAACCCCACTACTTTCTGACCAAGAGGTTATTCACTTTTCCGAACTCTCAGTTCTCATAGCCCTGGTTGGTCAGATCCAGAAAGATGCACGGGCAGGGAATGCGAAGAAAACCTGGGTATATAGGAAAGGAGGTGAGCCTGCAGGGCTCAGCATGCATTTCTCTCTGTTTCCCTCTAACAGTGGAAATTGTCCCTGAAAGACTAAATGCCTTGTGGTGATTACATTCCCAGATAGGGGGAGGGGTGTGTGTGTGTGTGTGTGTGTGTGTGTGTGTGTGTGTGTGTGTAAGACAGGCTGTCAAATTCTGAAAAAGCTTTAGAGTAAATGTCAGAGATTCCTGGATATAGGATCATTCTATATACATAGATTGCCTGAAGAGGGCTTTACAAAGTTTGCTAGTTTTGAAATGGAATACATAAATAAGTGATGTAATATAGAAAGATTACGAGTAGCATAAAGGCAGTTATTAATTATGCTAAAGAATTTTCTAGCCTAAGCAAGATAAAACTCCAAATATGAGCCCATAGAATAAAAGAGAGAAAATTGAACTTCTTTGTATAACTGCCTCCAAACAGTGCCCTCCATTCTCTTTAGGACTTCCTTATTATTATGAGATTTGATTCTATTTTGGGAACCAGTGTCTATTTACACAACACAAAAGTACACAGACAATCACAGTGCGTATCTCTGAGGAGGACACTGGCAGGAAACAAGTAGAGACTGAAGGTAGCAGTGGAAGTGATTTGGTGACCATAGTTTGGGAAGAGATGGCACACCTGGGAGAATATGATAATAGAATAAAACAAAAGAAGAAAGTGTAAAACCATGGACAGTTCAGAATGCTTGTTCTTGGGGAGGAGGTTTTTAAAAACAGTACAAAAGATGGGGATTCTTCACAAATGGAATATTCCTTAAGTGTTTCTGAGAAGCGGAATGGAAAGATTGATGCTTACATAGCTATCACTTATCAAGCATGTATATAATAGTAAGTCTTGTTCTAAGAATGTCATATTTAATTATCAGATTGTTCTTGCAATGCAGATTATTATTATACCCACTTTACACATAATTAAACTGAGGTTCAGAGATTAACCATGCTGCAAAGTAAACAGCATCACTGTCAGAAGGCAAAAACCAAGTCTCAAGTTTAGGGCTTCCCAAAGTCTCACAGCCTACAGAGTCAGAGTCTAGGCCTGCCTAACTTCAGAGTAGAAGCTCTTTTTCTCCACTTACTCATGCTCTTTATGGATTTGGCCCTTGCATTAGGAGATGGGAAAGAAAAATCCCTTTTGATGGACTAAAATAGGTGTGTTTGCTACTCAAGCCATTCTCCATCCATATAATTGTCAGTCTTTCTCTAAAGAGTCATATAAGGCAATTCCATTAACATAACCTATCTTAGAATTTAAAACACACACCAAAGCTGTATTTTTGAAGCTCACATGGCTCTTATTCTGGGCTGCATTGCCTTTGGGGTGAATACAGCCCTCCTGTTCTTAACTTAGTTGCTGGGAGCCTGCACCTGGTAGAGGCATCTCCATCTGGTGGTCCAATCAGAACCCATTAAGCACTGAGGTAGACTGCCTGGAAGTGGAAAATATGGAGTGGGGAAGCTCAGCTTGGGCTACATGACTTCACCTTTGGAAAAAAGAAACAGGAAAAAAAAATACAGCAGCCCACACGGCCTACAGAGCAATTGTGCCTGCGCAGCAACTCTGGTCTAATTGATTTGGACACTACAGCTAATTTTCCCTCAGACATCTGTTAGCGCACATTAGTGGATGTCGTTAGGTAGGGAGCTGCAGATTAGATGGGGAGCAGAGCTCAAAGGCCCCGGCTTGGGAGCCTGGAGCAGACGGAGGAATGACAACAGATAGAGTTCTGCCAGCACCCCAACAATGTCAGATACTTCTGCTGCAGCAACCCTGAAAAGAAATGGTAATGGCTGGGAAGCCGTGAAAGTTGTGTATAATATTCGGATCCTTTCAGGCATTTGCCCAAATAATCAGTGTTATCTGAACTTCCAAGGGCAAAACAAAGGTGCTCCAGATGTGAACAGAGGCCAAAACACACATGAAATAAAGACAAGCCCTGTAGATGCTCCTTCTCTCTCTCCCCAAGTCTCATTCCTTCTTGTATTTCAGACATTAGCATGCAGTGACGATTCCAGGGCTCACTCATACACCAGTCAGGCAGGTGACAGAAGGCTGGCTAGGTCAGACTTGTCCAAATCATCTCCCACTGCAAAAGGCTGAGAAGTAAGTCCCAATTTATTGATTTTTTCTTATGCAGCCATTCTAAATACTTAACTCATGCCAAAATACAGTTCCTATCCTTTGGGACATGTTTTGCAGTTGAGCAAGTCAAAAAAAAAAAATCATCTTGATGCCCTCAAGGAAATCCTCTACGAGCTGGTCTATACTGATGACTACTCTCCCAATGAATACATTTAAAAGATTATGATCCTCTTTCAGAAGCAGTACAATGTTATGCCTTTCAAATAAACTGGTGAAAGAAAAGACTGCGTCTCAGTCCAAAAGAGAAAACTCTTACATACAGGTAAATATTTCTATTGGTGATATAGACACAATCTTTCCTCACTGTGCCTGACATCCTTTATAAAATATGCCTCTCATCATTTCACTCCCCTCCCAAAATCCTTACTTACCCAACCCCACAAAGTAAAGTCAAATATCCTCTGCAAGGTGTTCAAAGCCATCATATTCTGGTGTCAAGTGATTATTCCAGCTTCATCTCCTCAAATTCCTCTTACTCCATTTAAAACAGGCTACTTGCTACTTCCTGAACATCCTAGCCAATCCATGTCTTTCTTTTGAATCCTCTCTCCCTTTGACTACCTGAACAACTCTGACTTATTCATCAAATCCTTGCTCACCTGTCCTCCTCAGTAAAAAGTTTCTCATATTCCAGAGAGTCATTCCCTCTCTGTGTGCCGGTTAGACTTTGTTCATATTTCCACAGATTTTGTGAAATATATATATATATATATATATTTGTTTGTTTGTTTGCATTTCTAGTCTTCCTTCTTAACTTACCTCCTCAGCATCCAAACATATTTAGACCTTGATGGCAAGGCTGTGTTATTATTTTTAGTCATCTTTGAATTTCCAATATCTGGCACAGTGCTTGGCATATGGTAGGCCCTTAATAAATGTTTGTCAAATGGGATGAATTTATGAATAAACTTCACCACTGAATATATTATCTTGGTAGCAGGTGATGGAGTGATTCATTGTTAAAGAACAGTATCAATGATAGGACTTCTGAATGACCAGGTATCTTTCCCTTGGTAGAGTTGACAAATATCTCCATCTAGGAAAACTTGGTCATGCCTGTACAGTCTTTACATAAAATGGCAAAGAAAGAATCACCAGACACGATGTCCTGGAATGTCACCAGTCTACCAAAGAAGGAATATTTTGTGCAGTACAGTTCTGAAGACTAAGTTATGGTGAATTATATCCAAGACCCTGAAAAACAACGAAGTAAAGTGGGGTGACAAAAGATAATGCATAAGGTACCCACAAAAGCATACCTCAGATTAGCATGATTTATCTATGGACCATGAATTAGGTCCACCAGAAGAAATATAAAATAAACAGTCACATAACTTCACTGTGAGTAGGTAAATGAATAGATATGTAACAACAGTCTTTCCCCTGAGCTTCTTTTTCTTCTATACTACCTTAATGACCAGAGAGGGGAGAATCAAAGTATTTATTTAGCACTTATATATTACACACTATATTGAGTCCTTTTATGTTATTTTAGACAAGGTATTATCATCCTCATTTAAAAGGTTAGGAACTGCAGTTTAATGAAATTATACAACTCATCCCCATCACAGATCTGAAGCTGTAGTACCAAAATCAGACAAGAGTTCTGGTTTCAAGGCCATGACTCCTTTCACTTCTTTCTCCTTTCCTACATAATAACTTTCTGCTTCCTTTCTCCATTTGGTAGGAGACAAAATAAACTAGGACACAGAGAAGACACAGGAATTGAAAATAAAGAGGACTAGGGCACTACTGAAATAGAAGAGGGGAAAGGCAGTGCAGGAATGAGTATGCTGGGATTCACTGCTGTAACTCATATGACAGCTGATGCTATAGAAGGTCAGCTGAGCACAGAACCTCTCCTTGGTTCACTCTCAGATGATGATTAATAGGCGGATAGATACAGTGCTTGTGTGATAGAGGCTTGCCGTGCCCCACTAGAGCTTGAAGCCAGGGGTGTCCATCTGTCCTAGCTTTAATGGGATTGATCAGGCTTTGCTATCTCTGTTTTCTGCCAAACAGAATCAGAAGGCATCAGTGTTAGTAATTTGGGAGCAGTTTTTGGCTACCTAAGTGGCTGTTAGTAGAATTTATGGACAGTAAAGCTCGATTCGGGGCCAGCCTGCAGCAAGACCAGGGAGTAGGCAGTTCATCTTCTCTATGTTCCTCAGTGTTCCACTCTTCCCAGTGACCATAAGCCAGGAAAGAAAGTATTTGAAACATTCCAGTAATTTATAGCAAGGTGTTGGTGGCATCTGCCACCTCTCTCTCCTCCACCTGCTCCCGGAAAAAGGTATTTGCCTTTTAAACTCTGTCTTAAGTTCTATGACTGTATAGTAGTTACATTACAAGTTATAACAGGATCGTTTCTGATCTAATCACCTTCACTGACTACTCATAAGCTGCCTTTCCCCCCATTTTTTTGGACTGGATTTGAGGGGCCTCTGGGTGCTTCATGCATTTCCTAACTTTTATTTTCACGAATCAATTAACCATTTTTTTCTGGAGAAAGGTAATTCTGAATGCATAAAAATACACTTTTAACATCACTGATCAGCCTTCAGAAATTAGATAAAAAACACCAGTGTTTTCACTTTAATATTTCTATTTCATGTATATCTTAATTAACATTAATTGCTGAACCAAAACAGACAGCAATGTAGAGTTGGGTTCTATACATGTTTTTGTTTGTTTTTGTTTTTTGAGGAAAAGTCAAAGGTCTTTGCTTATTTATCTTACTTAACAGAGAATCTGTCTCTTTTAAAGAAAAAGTAAAGGGTTGCACACAAGCCAGGGATTATTCTTTTGCTGGATAACTTCCATTTGTACACCACATCCCTTCCCAGATTCCCCTCGCTCTGCACCCTGGAAAGCTGACCATATGAATTATGTCAATGGCATCTTTGCCTCTGGCTTCCAGTTGAGGAACTGGCTTCTGGTGGTGAGGAACATTGCTGAGAGATTTGGAGGACAGAGCAGAGTGTGGTCTAGGCATTTATTGCCCTGGCCTCTGCACCAGGGTCTCCATGGGCTGGTGGCCGTCTCCCACTACACGACCCTGATCTTGTCAGACGCTCTCTGCACACAGCTCTCTCCTTTACTGGCTTCTAGTCACTGTTCCCTCCCATTACCCTCTTCAGACCTAGAGGGGATAACAGCTTCCTGAAGTTACCAGCCCCAAGGTGGGATTTCCTTACCCCCTGCCTCTTGCCCAAATATTTAAAAAAATATTCTCTATTAAACTTCTTTGAAATTATCCAGTTTGAGCGTGCCATCTGTTTCCTGCAGGGACCTTGACTGATAAAGCCCTGTAACCCAGATTTACCTTTATTCTGAAGCCTGAATGTGGTTCTTAGGGAAAAAAAAAGATGCATCCACTAAGTCACAGGGTCAAAAATGGGTGATGGGTATTAAAGAGGGCACGTATTGCATGGAGCATTGGGTGTTATGAGCAAACAATGAATCATAGAACACTAGATCAAAAACTAATGATGTAATGTATGGTGATTAACATAACATAATAAAAAAAGTTCTAAAAAAAATGGGTGGTTTAGCCTAGACAAGCACTAGGAAACTGGATGAATTTCCCATGCCAGACACTGGCCGTTATAATGTGGCTCACATTCACCCATTGAAACATGCCAGCCAAGGTTTTAACAGCGAAATAAAAGGTTTGGAGTCAGCTATGCTCTCCCCAGGCCAAAGGCATATTTCCCAGTTACTTCTAAATGACTTCTCTTTTTAAAAGATCCAAAATATGAGTTGCTATGGAACGCTGTCTTTTTTCTAACAACCATAAAATTCATTTGTATCAGCAGTGTGATCAATGAAAGATAAATTATGCCTTAGGAGGACACAGTGTAGGGCACATTAGATTCTGGAAGTCCAACATGGCTCCTTGCAGCAATTCCAGAAATTCCAGGAAAGTGTTTAATAATAATAATAATAATAATAAAAGAAGCACAAAATATTTGAAATGGTGATATAATGAAATCTTCTTCCAGGACTGCCTCCAGCAGAAAGCTGGTGGTAGGAGCAGCAAGGGACATATTTGGGAACCTCATTTTCCTCTCCAGAGGTATGGAATCTGCAATCGGAAAGAAAATGAAAGAGCTTTGGCACCTGGCACAGCTAAGGGCTGTGAATCATCAAGGCCAGCCCAGGAGCAGCAAACTGAATGACAGTGACCTCCCTTGTCAGGTTTTAGCCTCCTATACATTTGGCACGAAAAACAAGGGTTTAAAATAGCTTTCCTGCAGGTTCCATGTGACTCGTCACTGGACCCATACAGCACAAAAGGGCTGATTAGTGAGGCAAAAAAAGAGGATCTTCTCCTGAGATGACTTCCAAAAGCTGCTTCTTACAGCACAAATCTCCCTTTGAAAAGGCGGAACTTGCTGGGAAAGGCAGCAGCATTCTCCCCTTCAAATGACTGAAATTTGCTTGGGAATCCTTTTTTTTTTTTTTTTTAATGAAGATCACCTTCTAGCTTCAACAGTCTTTACTTAAGAAAAGAATTTTCTTTGCACAATTTCTTACTAAAGCCACTAACCTGGTCTTTTTTCCCACTGGCCTTTAGCAAAGAATCCAGCCTCTTCTTCATAGAAAGTTGTGAACAATGGCTTCTTGACTAGCTCTGGCTGCCAGCAGAGTCACAGGGTATCACTTCTAGTTTGGGTGCTTGCACAGAACTCGATGAAGACCCCATTCATATTAGGGCTGCAAGTCGAGAGGCACTGGCAGGTGCTGATCACTAGAATGGTGCAGGGGGCTGGGGAAGGGGGCAATTCAATTTCCTCCCCTGATGGAGTAAAATTGCTCCCTGGGGGAACACAAGTGGAACAGCTGTCATCCTACCACCAACTGCTTCAGAACTTCCTTGCACCCATTAATCTTTAAATGTTGAGCAAAGCAGAGAAAAACAAGAAGTGTTAAGATGTGAAGTAAGATAAAGATAAGAGAGGAAGTTTGAATTTAAAAGAAGAAAAAATAGTGGTAGGGAAAGGAGCCATGGGGTGAAGAATTGCCATGCCAGGATGGTCAGTTATCCAAGTACTTCAGGACTGTGGATAGCAGGTCAACCATGGATGCTTCACAAGGGTACCATGACTGATAGTTTATGATTGTGGACAAAATCCTCTGTGTATAGAGCTTGTAACAAAGAGAAAGGAGAGGAAGAAGAAGGATGATGAAAGAAGAAGAAGACAAAGAGAAGAACAAGAGGGAGAGGGAGATGGGGGAGGGGGAGGGATAGAGAGAACTTAAAGGAACATGGAAGAAAGATTATATGTGGCTTTTATTTCCCTCTTAATCCATTGAACATCTTGGGTTGTAACTTTCAAAAATAAGTACTTATTTTAAATTAAGAAAACAATCATATAGAAATTATTCTTTCTGTATAAATTTATTATAAGAATTGCTTCCCTCCAAGATGTTGTTCAGAAAACTCCTGGCTGGCATTATGCTTCTAGGTCCCTGATAGGTGGACACTGTGTCAGTGAGGCCAAGAAGTTCAATGTTAAAGGATGAGGGGCAACAAGGCAAGACATTCTGCAAAAGAGTTCTAGTGTTTGAACTCCCATTAAGAAGAAATTATTCACCTGCTACTACTTCCCAGGCATCTGGGCTCCATTACCCAGGACACTCCCCACCCTCATGCATTCTGGTAGCAAACAAGTCAGTGTGGTGTCGTTCAAGGTGCTCATGTGCTCATGTGCTCCCAAACCTATTTCACATCTCATTGCTTAGCTGGATGGGGTGTAATTGTACATGCTCTTTGGCCTCTCTAACCTGAGAGAGAGAATCAACCAGTTCTGAAGCAAAACTCAGTTTCATTAAAGGAAGCAGAATGGAATGCAGAGTGAAAAGACTGGAAATGAGATCAAGGTAAAGTATCTCTAATTTACAAGTCAGCCTGGCTCTGAGTTAGTGGAAGGGAAGGGAGAATCCTGGAGCCCGGTGGCACTGTCCATCGTCTGTTGCTCATTGTTACCAAAAGTAAAAATTCTTAATTTATAACTTTAAGTATTGATCTCCATTTTTATTTAAGAACTATATATCCCAGTCCTAGACATATAGCCCCAACTGCAAATATCAGGTGTTCAATTCAGTTAGATCAGGTTATTGAGCTCCTAGCTCAATAGGCATTTTGCAGAAAACAACAGGAAATTTACTAATAATTCTCTCCTACCCTCAATGTTCTTACCATCCAGAGGAGGAGATAGGCACATGGACAAGCATAGCACAAAGATATGGGTGACACTGTGGAATAAAAACAACAAAAGAGTTTTGAGGAAGGAGAGATCATTTATGAATGCTGGAAGAGTCCCTTTGAGGGGATAGCATTTAAGATGAACAGGAATATTTCAGATTATTGAAGGGATAAAGAGGAAATTCCAGGCTGAGGAACATTATGTGTAAAGATTCAAAGGTCATAAAATTCTTGAGTTTTCCAGGAATTGACAAGTAATTTGATATGACTGAAACATGGGAAATGTAAGTCAATGTAAAAAGATACATGGTGTGAATAGAAGGTTGTAAAAAATTTATGGGAATGATGAAGGTCAGGCTATACTGTGGTACTTTATTAGTAGGTATTAGTACACAATGTGGAGCCATTCAAGTGATTTTGCATGGAACAGTAAGACACTGGTGTGTTTTTGAAAGACAACTCAAATAATATAAGGCTTTAGATTGGAGACAACTGCTAAATCTACTTTTCTTTTGATCCTATACACTTAATGTTTCATTTTACATTGTGTTGGTTTCCTATTGCTGCTACAACAAATTACCGCAGACTTGGTGGTAGTAGCACAAACATACTATCTTACAGTTTTAGAGGTCAGAAGTCCAAAATGGTTCTCACTGGGCTAAAATGAAGGTGTTGGCAAGGTTGTGGTCCTTCTGGAAGCTCTAGAGGAGAATCCATTCCTTGCCTTTTCCAGTTTCTAAAGGCTTTCTGCATTCCTGGGCTCCTGGTTCCCCTCCATCTTCAATGCCAGAAGCATGGCATCATCAAATCTCTCTTCTCTGTCACTCTGCTTTCATTATCACATCTCCTTCTTGGGCTCATTTAGGGACCCTTGTGACTATACTGGGCTGACTTGGATAATCCAGGATAGTCTTATCTCAAAGTCCTTACCTTAATCATATCCGAAAAGTACTTTTTGCCATGGAAGATAACATATCACAGGACCCCAGTATCACAACATGAACATCATCAGAGTGCAGGCCTCATTCTGTCTACCACAGACATTCTTAGGTCAGAGTATAAATTTTAAAAGGAGAGGGTGGAGTGTGACGCTCCAAGTAGACTCCTGAAGACCTGCCCTGGATTTCCACCAGTGAAACTGCCCTATTTGGAGATTTCTCATAGGCAAATCAAAATAGTCCAGGAGGAAAGGGCTTCAGTTAGGATTTTTCTGTCCCACCTACATATTCAAACTGTTTGCGTGAACACTGCTGATCAACACTGAATAAAGATTTAATGAGTACAAAAGATTATATCCACTTAATGTCAAGGGAAAAGAAGACAAATATTTTTTGCAAAAAAATGGATTAAACACTTGGAAAACTGAGATCATTCTTTTGCTTTTGCCTGAAAAATTAGCAACAAAGAGCCAGCCTGACATTCATAGTCACATTTACCACCATGTGGTAATGTCCTAACGCAAGATTGCAGAATAACAGTGTCTTGTGTTTAGGGTATTCCTTTCTAGGGCTTAAGATTTTGGAAGGTTTACTTATTTTTTCTTATTTTCTATTATATTTTTCATGTTCTAGGTACATGAAAATATATTCTGAAGTAAAAGTATAGACGATAGAAGAATGTAGTACAAAGATTCTTAGCCTTGAATTCAGAGAAACACCGTGATTGTCCCTAATTTGTTATATGATTAGGACCAGATTAGTAACACTATAATGTCTTAATTTTCCAATGTGTTACTCAAGTGTTAAAAAAATATTGGCTTTAGGTATGCTATGGAGATGTGGGATGAAAAGAGATAGTGTATGAGAAAGTCCTTTGAATAAAGTTCAAAAATAATGGAGGTTACTATCCATTCATTAACCATGTGCTATTTGTCATGTGTGGTTCTGTACTAGGGATACAGTGAAAATAACACATGGCCTGAAGCCCAGAGTGGGTGAGAATTACTCAAATCATTGCCATAAGAGGTACAGACATTGTGTATTCACTTACCTTATTTGGTAGTTGAATGATGATTTGAGGAGTCTACTTAGAATGATGTAGGCAACCATTCTCTGGAAGTCAGGGTTCAGGGGTGAGGTCTCCTTCCCCAACCCTTGAAAGATACTGACTTCCCTCATATGTAAATGAACACAACTGCAATTGGCAATGCCTTCATCTCACAGGTAACTAATGGAGAGGGGCAGGGCTCTTTGGAGTTCACTGGAGACCATGTTTCTTAGTCCTGGCTCACTCTGGGACCTATTCTAGGATCAGTCATATATGTCTTTCTTCAAAAGTATGTAGAAGTAATGAGTAACTGGAGAAAAGTGACAGTGAATTCCATATGCTTCTTTTTAAAATCACTTATATAGCAAATCCCCTTAGTCTACATGTCAAGAGAGGATTTTTCAAGCTAAGGTTGCAAATTCCATATAGATTCTGAAATTCTGCCTCTTCTTACATCATCACTATTTTCAAAGAGTTTGCAGTTGGACTAAAAGATGGAAAAATGCCCTTGTTTTATGTGTGTGTCTGTGTGAGTATTTTCACAGCTCTTTGATTTCACAGGACTATGAGGCAGCAGCTACATTAAGCTTGGAGACTTGCCTTTTATAAAATAGTATTTCTTTTTTTTTTACATACTTTTTTTTTATTATTATGTTATGTTAATCACCATACATTACATCATTAGTTTTTGGTGTAGTGTTCCATGATTCATTGTTTGCATATAACACCCAGTGCTCCATGCAGTACGTGCCCTCTTTAATACCCATCACCGGGCTAACCCATCCTCCCACCCCCCTCCCCTCTAGAACCCTCAGTTTGTTTTTCAGAGTCCATAGTCTCTCATGGTTCGTCTCCCCCTTCTATTTCCCCCCTTCATTCTTCCCCTACTGCTTGCACAATTCACAGTGCTCACCATAGCACATACCCTCCCCAAAGTCTATCACCCAGCCACCCCATCCCTCCCACCCCCCACCACTCCAGCAACTCTCAGTTTGTTTCCTGAGATTAAGATTTCCTCATATCAGTGAGGTCATATGATACATGTCTTTCTCTGATTGATATTTGCAAATGACATATCAGATAAAGGGCTAGTATCCAAAATCTATAAAGAACTTCTTAAACTCAACACCCAAAGAACAAATGATCCAATCAACAAATGGGCAGAAGATATGAACAGACATTTTTCCAAAGAAGACATCTAAATGGTCAACAGACACATGAAAAAGTGCTCAACATCACTCGGCATCAGGGAAATCCAAATCAAAACCTCAATGAGATATCACCTCACACCAGTCAGAATGGCTAAAATTAACCAGTCAGGACACAACAGACATTGGTGGGGATGTGGAGAAAGGGGAACCCTCCTACACTGTTGGTGGGAATGCAAGCTGGTGCAACCACTCTGGAAAACAGTATGGAAGTTCTTCAAAAAGTTGAAAATGGAGCTACCATATGATCCAGCAATTGCACTACTGGGTATTTGCCCCAAAGATACAAATGTAGGGATCCAAAGGGGTACATGCACCCCGATGTTTATAGCAGCAATGTCCACAATAGCCAAACTGTGGAAAAAGCCAAGATGTCCATCGACAGATGAATGGATAAAGAAGATGTGGTATATATATATACAATGGAACTGGAGGGTATAAAATAATATTTCTTATTCCATGATTACACTAGTTATCAATTCTTACTCTAATGCTGATTTTATTTATTTATTTTCATCTATGGGATGTACCTCTGGGAGTACAAACTAGGGAATAGAATTATCATGTAGTAATATTATAATGTTTTGCATATTAACACAGATTGTCTAGGTGACTGAATGATAGTCATTAGGCTGTCTTTTTCTGATTGGGTATGGATCAGATTGATCATTCACATTTCTTTCCATTCTATTCCATGACCAAATATACATGTTGAACTAGTTTGAGCAATAGTGAAATCTGGTATAGACCTAATAACTAATTCATGTTGGAATATAACCCATAACTAAAAATGATTCCGATAGATAAACTGACCCAGATATATCATAAGTGTACTTATTATTAATAGAAAGCAAAGAGCACAACATATTATACAATGATATTAGTCAGAAATAAGAATTCTTGGAAAAATAGTTCTAATTAACTCTCTGAGCATAACTATTATTTTTTAATAGCAAATTCATCTTCAAGTTCAGAGATGCAGCTCAAAAAATATGATTTCAGTGCCCTCGCCTCCACTTTCCATATTTTCTTTGTTGTCAACATCTCCTTCATCTGCTGGAGACCCCAAGTACTTACAACAGACTTTTCTTTTCTGTTATTAGAAAAAAGATAAACAAGAAACAGTTCCTCACCAAGGCATTGGGGATCTAGATACACCATTCCTTGAGAAGTTTTTACTCACTAATTTGTGGATTCACTAAATAAATCTTTAACGAGAACTTACTATGTGCTGAGTAGTATGCCATGCATTCATAAAGTGAATGACAGAGACTTAGCCTGATGTACAATATAAAGGAATGCATAATAAAAATGAGCTATGAAGAATTCTGGGTGCAGCCTCTATAAAGTTAGCACACATCATTCACACTAAAGCTTAACCCTGCTGAGATCTCTTCTGAACAGATTTCCCACTGAAATTCAAGATCCACTAACATACTATTTTGTTTGTGGATGCTGCAGGCTCACTGGTTCCTAAAACCCTCACTTTGAATTTGGCTTTGGTTATTGGTGCCTTTACCAATAAAGCAAAGATCAGACAGATAAGAAACACAAATCTGTCACCCAGGTAACTAGATTACAGGGGAGAGAACTTCAGTATGTAAAAGTCTCTTTTGACATTTTTCACTTTACATGTACAGGAGATTTATCTTCCTTTAGAGTTGTTTCTTACTTTTTATCCACCTGGTGGGGCTATCATACAACTAGTACAGGGCTGATCATCTGACTCAAGCTCCACTGATAGAGTGATGGTCATCTGACTCATGCTAGCCAACCAGAATACTGTTCCCCTTAGAAGGAGTGGTTGGTTAATGAATGAGCATGTGACTGAAGCAGGGACAATCAGAGTCTTTCTTTTCATGGGCTATAATGGCTGGAGAAAGAAAAGGGAGGGGGAGAGGAAAGATGAGAGGGAGAAGAGGTTGATTTAGAGAGAGGTTGATCTTTTCTCTTTCAGGGTCACCTTTCCCATTGTATGTAGAAATCCTGACTGAGAATAAGGTTAACATAGAAGAAGAAATCATAGCCAAGAGGTACGGAGAAAAATGGAATCCTTATGACACATTTGAACTTCTGGATCCAACCATGCCTGAAATTAAACCCCCCTTGTATTTTCCAGTTACATGAACAATACCTTCTCCTTTCTACTTAACCTATTTTGCTGTTGATTTATTCACCCTAAAAAATTAAAACTATGGCTCTGGTTTGAACATGCGCACGCGCGTGCACGCACACACACACACACACACACACACACACACACCCATGCACATATACACATACATATGTGAGCTGAATTAAATAAAAGAGAATTGATTTGGCAAAATGGATCTGTTTTGGTGAAAAGGGAATATTGTGTCAATGTAATGTGCCTATGCCTTCCATGTCATGTGTTAACAGAGGTATTTGAAAATGAATGGCAGGGGCAACTGCGTGGCTCAGTCATTAAATGTCTGCCTTCGGCTCAGGTCATGATCCCAGGGTCCTGGGATCGAGCCCCACATCAGGTTCCCTGCTCGGCGGGAAGCCTGCTTCTCCCTCTCCCTTTGCCCCTGCTTGTGTTACCTCTCTTGCTGTCTCTCTCTCTCTGTCAAATAAATAAATAAATACAATCTTTAAAAAAAGAAAAAGAACATGAATGGCATTTATTCTAGTGAAACTGTAATAAAATGGCATGGTACAGTGGGGAGAATATTCTACTGGGGTTTAGAAGGGACAAGTCTGCTGAATTATCTATCATGAATATATTTTACTTTTAGAATCAGAAAACCAATGAGGCAGCTCCATTTCTGAAGTGAATCAAGGAAGGTCTGGGTTCTAGTTTCAGTTCTGCCACAAGCTAGTGCTTTGATTATAGTTTCCTCCTTTGTAAAAGGAGGGAGCTGGTGCAGTGGTTTTCACACTAGACTCTCTAGATCCCTAGGAGTTTTATGGAGTAAATTGAGGTGTGGAATGTGAGATGGGCAAAAAAGTGGGGCTCCCATACTCTTCCACCCTGCTCTGTAAACCGGAAGAACTCTAAACATACCACTTTCATCTACTAAGCTTGAATGTCAGCTTTTAACTAACGCATTTCTGACCTTTAAAATTTGGGAGAAAAAAGTATAAAACCATTGGGCTTGATGAGCCCTAAGTCCCTTATGCTTTTAACACTCTTTGAAGCTAATCTCCAAATTAAATTTTCTACCAGAAATACAGTATTGCTACTTGAAAAAAATAACCATCTTCTGTAATTGCTTTTATTTAATCCAAGCCGGTGGTCACATTTGGATACTCAGAATCTTTACCTTTGTGACGTATGGTTACAACAGTAAAAAAAGAAAACTTAGTTTGAGAGTTCAAATGAGTGTTTTAGATACTCAGATTCAGAACCCTTAAGGAATAGGGAAAGCATGAACCCAGTTTATAGCACTATGACATAAAAGATAAACTAAGAAGCCTGAAAAAGATGACAAAGATCAATGATTTATATGTTTCTAAGACACATACAAGTCTTCAGCCTCTTAGCCCCTAGGAAAGAAACCAAATACAGATGAATGGTGTTCATAAACTAGTAAAAATGTTTTTGTTTGTTTTATTTCTGTCATTACCAACAAACAATGGTTCTAGGTCTCCTCTGTCCTGGACACCATGGCAGACCACTGTACATGTTCCCTATCCAGTTAAGAACAGACATGAGCTTAAACACAGATACAGCGGCAAATGTTAGGTTCCAGCGATTAAATTTGCTATGTTGGAACAACAGTGCAGCTCATTTAACACTGGTTTGCTGAAATTTTAAGTGATTTAGGTTTCACCCTAAAATCTTATTTTACTTTTTTTTTTGCTGGATTAAAGAGGTAAATTATTTTTATTAGAGGATGTTTAGCCTCCTGCAGAGATAAGGCATCTGAAGAAGTACTAGCCTTTTGCCTTACCCAACTCTCTTCAGCCACTCACATTTTTAAAGGGACTAAAAGTAACGCAATTTGGAAAATATTGTGTTTCTTCAATTCTGCTTATTTTGGTTCCCTCTTGGTATTTTGCTTATCAAAGTGAAAGAGTTGTGGGGGGAGATATCTAGCTCCCGAGAATTCTGACAATTAGCACCTTTGTTCTACTTTCCTGAGCTATTTTCCTTCTTCCTCCAGCATATCTTATCAAACATTATAGTTCACCTAGGGAAAGGCACAGTAGAGTTCCAGAGGAGTCAATGGGCTGAGCTGATGTCTTCTAACATAGGAATTTTCATCCAAATCTTAGCTGTGATAACCTAAAGGTCTTGTACACACAAGTAACCAAACAGACGTAAATGAGGTCTCTTAATTAGGTGTCTGTATTTCCATTGGTTGACTTGGCTTCAGTTCCGTTTTAGAGGATGAAAAGTCACCTGAAATCTCTCTGATGAAATCCCTTGCCCTGGCATATGGGGGTTTGTGTGAATCATGGGGAAGGGTAATAAGGAGTCCTCACTGACCCAACAGAGCATGGTGCCCTCCTGCTGGAAGAATGGCTGGCTTGCCACACCACTTGGAGTTCTCCCTGAGTCCTCCATTCCTGGCTGAGCACAGCCATTCTGTGATTTACGTGACAAAGCAATGCCTCCAGGCAGAAAATGCTTCCAGTAAGTACTGAGATGGGGTACTGGGAAAATGCAAAAGCTTTCTTTTGTTTTTTCTCTGCTTTTTTCCTTCCCTCTGCTTTCACCACCTCCTCTCTTTCTGCTGTCCACTTCTCTCTTGCCTAACTCTTTCCAGCAATACACTTCTGTACTAGCAGAGCTATGAAGGTAGCAAAATAAAAGTCGATTGTGAATTCTTCTCTTTTCTTTCCTTTCAAATCAAAGTACAAAGGTGGAAAAACACACAACTACATCAAATATGCTTTAAAGAAATAATGCAAATGAGTTTTCATAGCTAAGAAAACCTAAGTGTTAATGAATTGGTTGTTTCAAAATCTGAGAGATGGAAACTCTAAAAAGTAGTTTAAAAAAAACCAACACATTCAGGGGCACCTGGGTGGCTCAGTCAGGTAAGCCCCAGACTCTTTCTTTTGGCTCAGGTCATGAATGATCTTGGGGTCCTGAGACTGGCTGGCCAGTGTAGACTACACTGGGTTGGGTGCAGAGCCTGCTCGGGAATCTCTCTCTAACTCTACCTGTGCTCCTACCCTGCCCTCAACTGCACTCTTTCCTTTTTAAAAAAATCATTCATTTCACAAAATTTTAATGCCTTTAATATCCAAGGCACAGGGCTATGAGACATACAAAAATAAAAATAAAATACCACAATGAAAAATTTTAAAAATAATAAATTTCTACCATTTAGAAGTTTACTTTCTAGTATAAAGAGACATATAGAGGACATGAGACTACTCAATCACAAGTTGTAAGGAAAATGAAAGAGAATAGAGCCAGGGACCAGGAGAGGGCATGGGCACTTAACATACTTCATTGCAGTAATGATGCTTATTATATTCTCATAAGAACTTTTAATAGTAATATTTCTATTTGGCAAATCTGTAAACAGAAGCTGTCCTATATTAAGTATGTAGCTGGTAATTAGCAGTCAGGATTTGAATCTTGGTTTCTTGGTTCCAAAGCTCATGCTCTTTCTAGCATGTCACAGAGAAAAGAGAACCATGCATAAATCACTTAATGGAATATGTTAAAAAATGAAAGCTATGTAATTGACTATGATAAACTCTTTAGGTCCCTTTTCCTCAGGGGGTTGAGGGAGCAGCCTGCCATGGCCAGGTCTTAATTTTCCTCCATGCATAGCTAAGGTGCTTATGTGACACAGCCCAGTCTGTGTAAGAGGCAGAGTCAGGTGGTGGTGATTACTAAGTACAGTTAACCCTTGAACAACATGGAGGGGTAAGGGCACTGACCCCGTCCCTCCAACACACACCCAGTTGAAAATCTGCCTATAACTTCTGACTCCCCAAAAACTTAACTACTAATAGCTTACTGTTGGCCAGAAGCCTTACTCATAACAAATAGTCAATTAACACTTATTTTGTATGTTATTTTGTAGGTTATATGTATTATATTCTGTATCTTTACAATAAAATAAGTTAGAGAAAAGGAAATGCTATTAAGAAAATCATAAGAGAAAATACACTTATAGTATTGTATTTATCAAAAAAAAATCTGCATATAAGTGGGCCTACATAGTTCAAACCTGTGTTGTTCAAGGGTCAACTGTACTTACTGATAGCTAACTCTTATCAAGCACATATACTATACGAAGCATATATATGTATGTGTGTCTATATCTATCTATTATTTATTTCTCTAATTTGATCTCAATTCTAGATTTCTTGGATCAGAGATTTGTGTATTTGACTCATTTTGAAAATTTCTGACTATTATCACTTTAAATATTTCTTGTCTTATTTTCTCTTTTCCTTCTGGGATTTTACCATTTCATGGTCTCACATAGAACTAGGGTGCTTTGTTCCATGTTTCTCAACCTTTTATTTTGCATATGTTCATTTTGGATAATTCCTATGATCTGTCTTAATATTCACTGATTCTTTTCTCTCTTGTGTCTGGTCTGCTGATAAGGCCATCAAATTAATTCTTTATCCTGATGTGTTTTCCATTTCTAATATTTCTCTTGGTTATTTTTTATAGGTTCCATCTCTGTGTTGAAGTTCTTCATCTCTTCATGCATGTTGCTGATCTTTCTCATTAAATCCTTTAACATATTTATCATATCATTGATACCTTTTTTAATATTTCTAATATTCGGGTTATGTCTGAATTTGTTTCTATTGACTATATTATCTCTTTATGATGGATTCTATTTTCTTGCTTATATAGCCCCATAATATTCTATCACATGCCCAAAACTGCATAATAGAATAGAGACTGAGATAAATAATGTATTTCCACTTAGACAAGGGCCCATCTCTACTATTTCTGGACTTCAGAGCTATTAGCAGAGATAACTTTTTACCTAAGAAACTTATCTTTTTAACAGGGTAACTTTTATTTTCAAAGTAGGGTCAAAGTAGAGTTGATCTGAATTTCGGCTGTGTTGTTTCAGTTACTATAGTACATCACTAAGAATAAATTCTTCCAGTGATAGACTGACATGTCTTGGTTTTAATTCAAGATCTGAAGTGCAAGAGGGATTTTTCTCAGTTCTTCTGCCCTGCCCATACTTGGGTAGGAATTGTATTCTTTCTTCTTGGAGTAGGGGCATGGAGTTTGGCATTCCTCTCCTTTCCTTAATTGCAGATGGCCAATAATTTACAATCTGTGAAGTGTAGGAAGTTTTGTTTGTTTGTTTTTTTGTTTGTTTGGCTTCTTCCTTAGACACAGACTGGTCCTGTGAAAGTGCCTAAATCTATTGCTGTTGTTCCTTCCGCAGGGGCAGACTAGAGATGTCTGGTATGTGGTATGAAGCCTGAAATCCCTCCTCCCAAACAACTCAAAGATCTTAGATAGCTTTAACTAACAGTTCCTCATCCTTTTATCTCTGACATTGTATTGTATTATAGTTCCCTCTTATTTTTAATTCTCAAATTAGCTATCATTTTTATTTTTATATATTTACTTATTTTTGTGAATCTCAAGATGTTTTTCTGTTTCTTAAAAAAATGTGGTAAAATATATAACATTTTACCACCTTAACTATTTTTAGGTGTACAATTTAGTGACCTTAAGTACATTCACAGTGTTGTGCAACCATCACTGCTATCCATTTCCAGAACTTTTCCCTCATCCCACACTGAAACCCTGTACCCATTAAAAAATAACTTCCCATTTTTCCCTGCCCCCAACCCCTAGTAATCCCTATTCTACATTGTCTCTAGGACTTTGATGACCTAGTCTATGTATACCTGGAATCATACAATACCAGTTCTTTTGTGACTGGCTTAGTTCATTTAGCATGACCATAGAATCTTCAAGGCTCATCCTTATTTGTAGCATCAGCCTTTCCTTCCCTTTTAAGGCTGGATAATATTCCATTGTATGAATATACTGCATTTTGTTTATCCATTCATCTGCTAATGGGCACTTGAGTTTTCACCTTTGGTTATTGTGAATAATGCTGCTACAAACATGGGTTTATTAACATATGAGTCTCTGCTCTTAATTCTTTGGGTATTGAATCTAAAGGTTTGATGACACAAATGCAGCATATGATTTTCTCATGAAGCTTTTATTTCCCTTTTTAGACTCTTTCATATCTTCTTCCCTGCCATAACCCTCACAGCAGTTCATTTTCTCTTTGGGGTCATCTTTTGCCAAGAATTACAGCTTTATATCCATTCACAATGCAAAGCTAGGTCAACTACAGCAAGGTGACACTGATCCTCCCTTTCACCCCTCTTCAGATGTGCAGTAAGTGTGGAAAAAGAAAAATTATACTGCAGGGGCAGAAAAAGTTTCCTTCTACCCTTCTAGGTTTTGGACTGGTCTAATAATCAAATTGACAGGAAACAGATTAACAGGAGAAAATCAAACAAAATTATGTACATAGTGGAGCCCAATAAAGATATGAAGACCCAGAAGGCAGACAGGTAACTGAAGCTTATGTAACACCCTGAGCTAAGGAAAAGGGTTGAGCTCTAGGGAGGAAAAGGGGAGGAAAGCCATTCACAGGAATACAGAGGAGAGGTTTGGAAAATAAAAGTTACCCTGTTATACAGATAAGTTTCTTAGGTAAAAAGTTATCTCTGCTAATAGCTCTCTTCCGGGTACAGGTCCCCTCACCAATGTAAATTTAGGCAGTTTGAGGGGGAGGTAAAGAGCTTTTCTTAAATCTGCTGGGTTTTGATTGCCTTTAGCTCAAAATAATTCTTTTGCAAAGAAACATATTTTGTGGTGGCAAAATCTGCTCCCCTTCAGTTCCACTTTTGAAACTTCAAATAAGAAGTTTCACAATCCAGCAGCTCAACTGATAGATTGCTCTGTATCTCGGTGGGCCAGTCTCAGTCTTGGAATAGGTCAGTGCAATTAAACAGTTGTGTCTCACTTCAGGAGGTCGGTGATGAAGGTGGGCCCCCACAGTGAGGCAGATATTATATAAGAAAGCATGCAAGTATTTAATAAAAGCACATCTATGGAAACAATAGAAATACAACAGTTAATGACTGGAGCAGAATATAATCCCAGTTTCTGAGTTCTGAGAGTAGCCAGTCAAGAAGATTTCTAGATGTCAGGCACAAAGCATTTTTAGATAGAGTGACAATCTCACAGATTATCCTTGTTTGTAGTTTGAATGTCTCTGGTGATCTGACTGCAAATTAGCCATTATTTTTAATTCAATGCCTATATATAATTACCAAAATGTTTGTTAATATCTTTGTTCATTATTTCTTCCTGTGTTTTACTTCTTCTTTCTACATATACCTTTTCATTTATGAAAAACATTTTTACCCCCAAGGAGATGTATCATTGAGGTCTGTGAGTGTTATAGCCTTGCAGTCTATATTGGTTTGAAACTATTTTTATTTTGCCCTCAATCTTGAATATTGTTTTTACCTGGGTTGATTTTTAGTAGCTTACAGTTATTTCCCCTCAACTCTTTAAAAACAATTATTCCATTATTTCCTGGAATGTACTGTTACTGAAGGATGGTTTTCAATCAGCCTGTTACTCCTTTATAGGCAATCTGTTCTTATTATGAATGTTCTGAGAGTTTTCTCCTTAGTTGTCCATGTGTTTCAGTTATATCATAACATGTATCAATTTGTAAATATTTTTATTCTTTGTATTGCTTGAATATGATTCTTTAATCTATGATTTATGTTTTAAGTTCTTGAAAACTTTTTCAAACCCAATTCAATTAATATCTCTCCTCAATTCTTTCTATTCTCTCCAAAACTGCTATTAGACATATTTTGCAATTTATTCAGTTTTTCAGATCTCATAACATTTTTTCAGATGTTCCATATGTTTATCAACAGGGATTCATCCTCGGTGATTCATTTTGATCTAGATTCCAATTTCTTAACACTCCTGCTATGTATAACCTAGAACTTAACTCTCTCATGGAAGGTTTTGTTTTTGTTTTTTTAATATACCTGTTCTTTTTTCATGATAACCTACTCATGCTTAATGGAGATAACCTATTTAAAAATTTAAGCATAGTAATTTTAAAGTCCTTTTTAGATCATCCTACAATCAGCAAGTATAATACTCCTATATACTGGACTTTGACAATATATTTAATGGCATCAAATTTTCTCTGAGCTTTATACATTTTAAACCTGCAAAGTCATCTTGAATGGAAATTATTACCTGAAAGAAGAAGTGCTAGGTCAAAGATATCCCCTATGGGGTAGTTTCATGATTTTTTTTAAGGTTTTATTTATTTATTTGAGAGAGAGAGTAAGAGCACAAGTCAGGGGGAAAGGCAGAGGGAGAAAGAGAAGGAGAAGCAGGTTCTCCACTGAGCAGGGAGCCCAATGCCGGGGTCAATTACAGGACCCCAGGATGATGACCTAAGCAAAAGGCAAACAGTTAAACAACAGAGCCACCCAGGCACCCCGTCTCATGATTGTTTTTGCTGGAGATATATGATAATCATTAGTTTTGAATGTTTATGTACACTTGGAATAAACAATAACAAAATGTGGTAATCCTGAGCCCGATATCTATTCACTTTTAAATTATTTCTGTGTTTGAAAATTAGAAAGACCTATGCAGGTATGGGTAGATTTCTAGTCTCAACTCCAGATGTTATTCAGAACTATTTCTATTTTAGGTCCTTGAACAGGGAGGTGGAATTACTCCACAGCTAGTTTTCTTAGTGACAGATCTTTCCTAGCTCCTAGTTTTAAGTGTGAAGACCAGTCTATCAATTCCATTCTTCATAGGGTGTCTTGGCACTTGACGAGTAGTGCTACTACCGTGGACTTCTACTTTTAACTTCTGTTCACCTAAGTGTGTTTTCCCTTAATTTTTGGCATCTGGAGATCACCCTGTTAGTTATGACTCTTAAATATATATTTTCCTGATGAATGGTTTGGATTACCTTGAAAAACTCCATCTTAGACATATGTGTTCAGCTTGTGCCATTTGTGGATAACTACCAAGGAATAAGAACATTCAGCCCAAAGGGGGAGTCAGGCTGTATAACATCAATAATGGTTTATAGCTTTATTAACAGCCACTATTTTCCCTTCTCTTATCTAACTGAATTGAAATGGTAGAATATCATCAATAATATTATCTTTTTTTAAATATAGAGACCATAAAATGGAATTTATTTCATTATGGTACATGGATATAATTTGTGTGTATGTCTGATTGTGAGTTGACACAGACATATCTAGTATGTTTACATTATGCTCACAGAACGACTTTCTTCTTTTAGCTACTTTTATTTTTTTAATAAAATATAAGTATAGCAGAGTTATCTATAAGCTTTTCAGGAATTTTATTTTAGAAAAATATATCTTTACTTCAATAATTATTGTTCAAAATGTTTCTAGAAATTATTTTGAGAAGTGATTCCTAAGATCTTGGTACCCTGGTACTAAGGCAACAAATATTTATTCACCAAGACAAAATTCTAACATTAATAATTAAAGAGTATGATTGAGCTGGGTAATACTGTGCTCAGTAAAGAAATTAAAAAAATAAGTATTTGTAAAGTAGCAAAATTTCTTCTTTTTTTTATTTAAATTCTTAAAACGTAATCTCTGTACCCAATGTGGGGCTTGAACTCACAACCCTGGGATCAAGAATCCTATGCTCTACCAACTGACTGAGCCAACCAGGTGCCCCAACAAAAATTCTTATTGTTCATAAATTTATCAGTAAACAAGAAATTTTCCAAAAAGGTGAACAGATTACAACTTTCAAAGAAGATACCACTCAAATAGAGTGGACTATTTTGAAGGATAAAAATAATTTGAGTTTATAAACAACTCATATTATTTATAAATTAATCTCATTATTTTTATAATACTCATTGTGTCTGTACGTTTGTTTATGTTTGCAGTGTGTGTGTGTGTGTGTGTGTGTGTGTGTGTACAAATAACCACCTAGAAATTAGAGTAAATTTGTCCAATTTAATCTAAACACTAAATCTGGATATCTGTTTATAGCATCCTAATCTTTGGATTTGACAAACCTCAGTTTTCTTAATATGAAAAAGTAGTACAGACTAGCCCAGGTGTAGCTAACTTGTTTGTAAAGTAAATAAAATAAAAAAAACTAATATTAATTGAGCATCTACTACATATCAGGTAATGTGAAAAAAACTTTAGATTACATTTTTTCTCAATATGCACACACACATACACGCAAGTATAAGTGTTACTGTTACATTCACTTTTTACAGAGAATGGAACACAATCACAAAAGAGAACATAATTTGCACCAAATCACATAGCTAGCAAATGAATCAGACTGGAATATCAACCATACATTCGGACCTTAGTAAATCTTTATGGCTACATATGGCATTTTGGCAGATCCTTAGTCTGATAGTCTAAATGTTAGTTTTAAGATAATATAAAATAAAAATTTAAAAAAATTTAAAAAATAAAATATTTTTTAAAAAGTTACCGTGTATGAGCTGGTTTTCAGATAGACTTTTACCTGATGCATAAGAATAAGATTCAGCATCAGTACTTTGATAGATATTTCTTAAAAGAAAACACATCCAGAAAAAAACAACAACAATGTCTCCTGTAGATGGGTGGATAGCATTCAGTTTGCAGCTTGTGACTGAGCCAGCAAAGGATTCTGTGAACAGCTGTTCACTTGGACTATACAACCAGTATGCTGAAAGTGGGTCCAAACTGTGCCCATGCCAATCCAAATAAGAAGAGAAATAATGATGATTAAAAAACAATTAGATTCATACACATGAAACTAATATTACACTGTATGTTAACTAACTGGAATTTAAATAAAAACTTTAAAAAATATGATATTTATTATTTCACGACATAGTAATACCTCAAAAGCAGTTATATCTCTAGTTTTTTTAGAACTATATATTCAGTTTTGTTTTCTATATTTGGTTGACAGTTGTGATAGTTGTTGTCTGCTGTAGCTGTGCAGGGCAATTAAAATGCTGTTCCAGTGACTGGTATTGTACCAGTAGGTGGTAACTTTGAATAAACGCAGATAGGGCATGTGGATCACACTCACTTTCAGCAACACCGTTGACATGAACTAGTTTTCTTAACATAATCAAGTCATTTATCCATACCATTCCTCAAATAGGTATGGTACCTAACACTACATATTTCACAGGTATGCATAGAACAAACCCAGCAAGTACTTTGTATAAGCAACATCTCCAGATGGCCATTTCCCTGCTAATTCAAATTAAATATTCCCAAGAGAACTGTTTGCTCTTTTTCTCTTTATATTCCTCCTCTGTGTCCAAGGAAGCAGCATGTTAGGAAAACAAGCAAACAAATAAGCAAATGACTTCTGGAATCAGACAGACCTGAGTCTGAATCATAGTACTACCACATATTAATTGTGTGAAACTGGGTGAGTTATTTAATTTTCTCTGCCCCCATTATCTCATCTTTAACCAGGCTTTTAATACTCACTCCAGAGGGTTTGTGTGAAGTTTGTAGGTGTATGAATGTCTGACACATACGGTAGGTTCTTCAAAATGAGAACTAGTGCTTTACCATAACACTCCACACTGCTCGAGTGGAAACATGCTTAGAAGAAAGCTTAAGTTAACTTTTAAACTCTGTATTGTTTTCTGACACAATTTGAATATTTTTGCCAGATATTACAATCTTTACCTGTTTAAAAACATTGCCCCATTCTCTTCATCCATTAGAATTGTAATCTGGATATCTTCTTTCTGATACTACTATTTTCTGGAAACTGACTTCAAAAATATCCTACGTCAGATTGATTATCTTTCCATCACTGGATATCCCACCCATCATTTTTACCCAAATAATGCTATTTGACCTTAAAAGACTTTCAATCTCACAGGGAGCAAAGACTAATATTCATATCAATTACCTTCAAAATTTTTTGTATGACATCCTCCACCCTAATATATTTCTTTCTAATCACCTAACCACTCTCTTTGTTCTTAAAATCACTTCATTTCCACAGTCATTTTTTGTTTGATCCAACTCTTATTTTCTTCAAACTTTTGTATTCTTTTCCTCCAGAACCTCCCCCATTTTTTTCCACATTTCATAACTGATCTTCCAAATAACAGGGGAAATCCCACGTATTCCAGGAACTCTGTGGTATTACTATTTAGAAAGAGAAGACTTAGCTGAGTTCATATCTGCCTTACAGAGAAATTCTTACCTTCTTATATCAACTTAGGGAAAAGCATCAGTAACTCCCTTCAGTGTATAAGTCCCACAATTCCCTCTTTAGGCTTCAACTTGACTAAATATATTCCTTTGATGACATCCTTTCTATCTGTGTATGATGTCTTAATGTCTGAGCTTATACCCTCCTAGAGAACATATAATGTGTTTGCCTCAAATGGTAGCCCATGCAGAGATGCTTCAAAAATATTACTGAAAGTTGATGAAGAGGGAGATGAAAAAAAAATGTGGTATTACTGGCTAACCTGCAAAACCTTAAAATTCTAATTTTACCCAAACCAATTCTACCATCCCATGTCCAGAGGCACTAAAGCAGCAAGGCTGCACAGCTTACGCACACTGCTGTGAAATGCAGACCTCATACAGCAGCCAGGGTATATAAATATGCAAATCATAGATATATACAGACACAGCCTTCCAATAGAGAACACCAGCTGTCACAGCAGCAAAATCACTCTGAGGACTTGGCAATGGTGAGTTGGCAAATACCCCCTGGTTGTTGCTGCCCCATCAATCAAGGGCCATTTGGCCAGGCTGCATTCTTGAACAGGTTTTTCTCCCCCTTTTAACGCAGTGTAACTCAAATAACTTTCCTTTTAAGGTGATGAAATAAGCTGTTATGAATTTGATCTGAGTCAGAGATACAGGGAGTTTATTGTTCTCTGGACATATCCTTTCCTGTATCTTGCTATTTAAAAAAATCTAAACTGTCCCTTCCATCCCCTGTCAAACAAAACAAACAGAAACATCAAGCTAATGTTTTGTTTCTCTTTATTAAAGAACTTTTAGGAAAGATTCTGCTGGGATATGGGTAATGAACCATGTGCAGAGATGGGTAGTTTATTCATCTTTTTTTCAGAGACTCTTGAAGACTACTCTGTCCCAAAAAACTCTATACTCTCAAGTTATCAAACATGATTATAAAATGGAAGTAAAATGGAGAGAAGGATGAAAAAATAAGAGTGATACTGACAAATTTGTGGTATTCCCAAAGTCTATGGAAACTTGTTTAATGGGAGGGGCATGAATAAGAAATTTACTTCTCAACAAAAAATGAAGAATGGTTTACAACCATAGAGGCATTCTGAGAGAAGTTAATATGTCATCAATTTTAAATAGCAGGATTATCCAGCAGAGAGCAGATCAATAAAAGTTACATAGGTTTTTAGATGCTTCAGGATGTTAAAGAGTAATCTCATTTCCCCCTTCCATGAACCATTTCATTCAGAAGAATAATTAAAATGTGCCACAAATCGTTATTTGTTCAGCAACCAATCAGCATTCAGGAAAGAGATATCTACTCCTCTTTTCTGTTTTGGAGACTTCTGAAATGCTCTCATTTTTTGTTAACTCATAGGCCTGGTACGGCTCTTGTGACTGGATATGTAGTAGAAAATAATAATTTATCTTTCAGATTTAATATTTTTCTCATTGTAGCAGATATTAAAAGAGAAAACTGCTACTTTTCTTGAGAAAACTTAAAATATTTAGTAATTATTAGTTGGGTGATGTTTGCTAAACCATTGTAAAGAAGTTGATGAGATTTATTGCTGTTTGAAAGATAGAGGGAATAGGGTACAGATAATTAGAAAGATTTGCTCCTTCCATACAAAGTTAGGGTGATGATGAATCACAATGAGTATAGACTAAGATTTCATCAACTGTGAACATTCCTTATATGATTTCACCCTCCACTAAGAACCTGGATGTTATTGTTAGAAAGTAAGACTACTGATCCTTTATCCAGTATTTTCTGAACTTACTATTTTCTGAAGTCCTGTGTGGTTTCAAAGAGAAACAAGACATAGTCTGTGCATGCTAGGTGCTTTTCCTAGTAGAAGAGATAATATGTGTATTCAAATAGCCATGTGACAAAGTAGAAAGTGATATGTGTTCAGAGAGAGATAAAATGCTTCTAGTATTACAGAAGAGAGAACTTGCTTGCGGATGGTACAATTAAATAAGTCACGATAGAGAAACAACTCTACAGAATGTGTAGAGTGATTTTTTTTAAAACTTCAATGCGAACATGTTAATCCCCTGCTTAAAATTTTCAATTGATTTCCATCACACTTAAAATACCCAAACACATCCTCCAAAAACCAAAGCAAAATAAAACCCTAACATACCTTGCAAGGATCTGTGTATCTTTGCAGCCTCCTCTTGTCTCCCATCCCTCCTTGCTCATCATGTTCCAGCCTACTGGCCACATGCCTTATTCCACCTGGAATCCTCTTTCTCATACTACATGCCTGGCTAACTCTACTTTCACAATTTTGGGGAAGAGTTTAATTATCTAGGTTACAGAGTACGCACATAAGAAGAGGGTAGTTTTGAACAATATGTTGAGGAAAAATCACTCAGAACTAGACTATTCTGTGCACAGTTATGAGAAGTTGAAAGTTTTGAGATGAGGAATGTTAATATCAGAGCTATATTTCACAAATATCTGGAGGTGATATTCAGGCCAATTTAGAATACAGAAAGATAAGAGGAAGAGATACCACTTTTCTTGAAAAACGTATGAGAAAGAGGTACTAAATTAGAGAATGTAGAAAACGTGATTCACAAAAACATGTGACTGATTGAATGGAAGAAATAGATTGGGATAGATGGGAATGAAAAGTTAGAAATAGTCTTTTTTTCAGGGAGATCAATTGTGCCATTATTGACAAAAAGGAGGGGCACCTGGGTGGCTCAGTCAGTTAGGTGTCTGCCTTCGGCTCAGGTTATGATCCCAGGGTGCTGGGATCGAGTCCCGCGTCAGGCTCCCTGCTCCTCAGGGTGCCTGCTTCTCCCTCTGCCCCTCCTCCCACTCATTCTCTCAACCTCTTTCTCTCTCTCTCTCTCAAATAAATAAATAAAATATTTAAAAAAAAGGAAATCAGAAGGAAGAGGGGGAGATGCTTTGGAGGGAGTGGTTAATTTTGACTTGAGCACAATAAACATGGAGTGGCTGGTAGATTGAAAAAAATGCTCATGAAATATTTCTGGACTAGGATTCTCTACTCCACCCCCCGCCAATGGAAAGGGTGGCAACAAAGCCTTGGAATAAAACTGTACAGATGTTACATTAAAGATGAGGTCATCAATGGACAGAATTTGAAAAGGAAAGAGAAGCACAGATGGTTCTGATGAAACATAGAGAAATAAGATCATACAACTAAAACATTTCAAGTTGACATAGTTTGAGAGACAGAACACTAAGGGCATTATTTCAGGACATAAGAAGAAAAGGGATTGCAAAAAAAAAGAGAGAGAGAATTATTAGCAGTGTATCTAATAGACTTTTTTTTAAAGAGCATAAATAGAAAAAATTCTAAACAGATTGGCACTTTAAAAAGAGGAACAGTGGAAGGTTGTAAACTTAGAATAAGGAAGATTAGGAAAAAATGTTTTAGGCAATTGAGTTGAAAATCCGTCAGTGATGAACAGAGATTTCTAGAAAGCATGAGGACTCAGCTGAGATTAGCATGACTTCATAGGGTACTCAATAAAATGTTATGATATCCCATTTCCTAGCAACCTTTAGATAAGACAGAGAAAAAGAATATGGAGTTAGCCCATGGCTAGGGACAGAAGAGGTCAAAACAAGATAAAATCAAATAGACTTGAATTTAGGGTGCCAAGAAGGAGACCACTTAAATGTGAGACTGTGGGCTCCAGCTTGGATAGATAGGCAAATGAATTCAATATTAAAGCAGCATCCAAAAAAATCTAGAGAGGTTTTTATTTTTTGTTGTTGTTGTTTTGTTTTGAAATCAAGATAGGACTTAGAAATTTATACAAAAACTTGTTTATTCTACAGTTGTACTCAATCTGAGAGGACTAACACGGTCTTTTCACATGAAATCTCTGTTTTTGTTCCTCCTCTCCAAGACATTGTAATGTGTGTGTGTGTGTGTGTGTGTGTGCGCGCGCGCGCGCATGCGTGCGTGTGTGTGTGTGTTTAGCATTATCTTTATAATATCTCTTTAGAAAGAATGTATCTTTGCAAGACATATGAAATTAAGGCCTTATCATTTTTAGAATAGATGATTTTATGAGTTTGCTTCTACTCTGGAAAAAAGAAAAAAAAAAACAGAGAAGCACTCAGGAAAGGGAATGATGGAAGGATGGAGAAAAATACAAAACAAACAAACAAAAAAATGGAGGTAGAAGGCACCAAAGAGAAATTGTGCTCTCTGAAAATTTTTATAAAAGTCTGTCCTTTCAGTAAGCATAATTATTATTTTAACAATTTTAAAGCTATTCTCCAAAGATGATACACAAGCACACACGCACACACACAATTGGAAACAAAATAACATAAAAATTTACCTATATAGAAAACACTCAAAAAACTACTGTAAAAACAATTTTGCCATATTTCATTCTTTCTTTTTTTCCAGTGGATGTATGAGTGCCTATGGTGTGTGCATTTATTATAGTTTACAAAATTCAGGTTACGGATTATACTTTTTTGTAACCTACCATTTCACTTAACCATATATAGCAAACATTTATCATGTAATAATATGTTTTATAAAGCATGATAGTCAATGGCTGGCTGCTTAGTTGTGTGACTCAAGAGTTTTTAGTTGGAAGAAAGAGAAAACATCTCTGGCTGTCTTGTACAGAGGAGGAACTCACTGCAACTCACAGTATCACTGGGAAGCCTGCAAAAACCAAAATAGTGCCAAAAAATCATGAGAAGAACATGACTGCTGGTAAATCTGAACATGAGGTGCTATAGCTTTCACCATTGCCAACATGGCTCTCAATCCAGGCCTTAGTGAAACCTCAATGATAGAGGTATTGCCATATATAAACTCACTTTCACAAGTGCCACCAATTACCCAAATAGACTCTTTTGGTCTCAAGTTTCTTGTATCAATAATATCTATTAATAATTCCAAGTCTTTGGCAGGTACAAGTTTCAAGGCCTGGATCTCTTGTCCGAGCCATAGTTTTGAGGGTGTTTGCATTTGATTTCTGCTTTTACACTGGGGGGTTATATCTGTACCCCAATACTGAAAGGATAAAGGTTCTACACATAGGGGAGAGGTTTGAGTGCTGGCAGCTACTCTCATGTCCATGCTAGTCGTATTTCTGCTTAGGAAATGACCTTAATTTAAACTCCTCATTCCTTATTCTGAATATTTAGGGGGTTTTCATACTTTTCTTTAAAAATAATTTGGTGATGACCACTTTGTACAAAAATCTGTTTGCATTTCAAAGGATTTTCATGGAAGTGGAATTACTGGGTCAATGATACAAATATGTTTTAAAACTTTGATAGACATTCCCACAATACCCTAGCAAAGTTTCCACTAATTTACACTCTCACAAGGGGGATAGAAAAGTGTCAATTTTCATACTGACTTGCCAATTCAGGCTAGCCACATTTTGTTAACCCTTTCCCAGTATTACTGGTCCAAAAAAATAATAATTTATTGCTGTTTTACTTTGCATTTCCTTGATTATTAGTGAGGTTTTCACAGTTTTTCATATGTCTGCTATATCCACGAGTCCTTTTGTAAACTGGCGATTTTATGCCCTTAAGATGAATTTTAGTCCTATTTTCTGTATTGATATTTTTTTCTTCCTTTATTGACCTGTTGACATGTAATCATATACCAGTGACATTAAAGCATTGTTTTTTACATATTTTATTTTAAAATCACTTTATCACTTCCCTTAATTTTACACATTTATATATACCTAGTCAAATTTATTCATTTTTTTTGTTTGTGTTCTTTGCACTTGCTTTTATATTAAGAAAGTCCTCCTCACTCTTTTATGGTACATATTTATTGGTGGTTCCCCCAAGCTTTTCCTTGATTTTCTACTTTTAAGTCTTTAAAAAATGTGGTATTAATTTTCATGAGTGGTTTTTCAGTAAAAATACAATTCTATTTTTTCTTTAGTTATTCAAAACCATCTGTTGAATAATCATACCTTCTCCATGATTTTAAATAAATCTAGATCATGTGCATTCTAATTACATGTGGTAGCGTTTTATACATTTCATCTATATCCACGATTTGGTCATTCTTAAACCAAAAATACAGCATTTTGATAATTTTATTTTTACAAAATATGTTAGCATCTAACAGTACAAGAGTTTTCCTACCCCAATAAAACAATTGGTATTTGTCTTTCTCAGTCTGACTTATTTCACTTAGTATAATACCATCTAGGTCCATTCATGTTGTCACAGATGGCAAGATCTCATCCTTTTTTATGGCTGTATAATATTATATATATATATATCTCACATATTTCTTATCCATTTGCCTATTGATGGATGCTTAGGCTGCTTCCATATTTTAGCTATTGTAAATAATGCTGTAATAAACATAAGGCTGCATATGTCTTTTCAAATTAGTGTTTTCATTTTCTTTGGGTAAATACCCAGTAATAGAATTTGGGTCATACAGTATTTCTATTTTAAATTTTTGGAGGAAACTTCATACTGTTTTCCACAGTGGCTGTACCAATTTACAATGTACTGTACTAACAGTACATGAGGGATCCTTTTTCTCCAGATCATCATCAACACTTGTTATTTCTTGTCTTTTTGAAAACAGTCACTCTGACAGATGTAAAGTCATATCTCATTGTGGTTTTAATTTGCATTTCCCTGATAATGGGTGACGAACATCTTTTCATGTCTGTTGGCCATCTTCTTTAGAAAAATGTCTATTCAGTTTCCCTGTCCATTTTAAATCAGATTATTTGTTTTTTGGGTGTTGTGTTGTATATGCTGTTCATATATTTTGGATATCATTTGAAAATATCTTCTCTCATTCAACAATAGGTTACCTTTTTTGATTTGTTGATGGTTTCCTCTGCTGTGTAAAAGCTTTTTGTTTTAATGTAGTCCCAATAGTTTATTTTTGCTTTTGTTTCCCTTGCCTTAGGAGACATCTAGAAAAATGTTGCTATGGTTGATGTCAAAGAAATTACTGCCTATGTTAAGAGTCTAAAACCAACATCTGGATGCTAGCTATGCTCACTGCTACTGAGTTATAAGTGCTCTGAGGCCCTCTCAGTAGGCAAGGCTAGAAAATATACACATATGTATACATTTATCTAATCTAATCTATCATCTATCTATCTATCATCTATCTGTCATCTATCTTCTGTTAAGACTCATGAATAAACATGAGTAACTCCAATTTTGATCCAATACCATTCAGTTCATTTTAGCTCTCCCCTTTCCATATTTATACTTTTCTTCCCCAGCAATGAAAAATCGGTTATCATTAACCTCAATATATTTACTTTCTCAATTTTCTTGAATGTAGCTAAGGTCCTAATCCTCTGTGACTGCCTCCTCACTCAGATGTCCTTTTTTTGTGAGCCCTGGTCCCTGTAGTGTTTGTGTTCCATTTGGGTAGGCCCTGGCACAGACTGGGCTGCTTTTCCACTACACTTGAGCTTGCCTGTTAGCTTTTTGATTGAGAACAAGGAAAGGGGCCTTATTATGTTTTGTATACTTTGTCACTGAAGCAGACCTAAGACTTGACAAATTTTAAAGACAACCCAAAACATCTCCTTGTCCAAAAATAAATGTTACCTATTTAGAGCAAACTGAAAACAATGAAAGCACTTGGTATATTGGCATATATATTTATATATATTTTTGATATACATTTAATATACATTTAATATCTTTCTTGACTGTTAAATATATGACTTCAAAAAGTTGCCTTTAATATTTTTAAGAGTACACAGGTTTCTTTTGGGAGGGTTGTTCATTTGTTCTTGCTAATGTGTAGAAAACATAAATGCTATAGATGATGACAATTTAGGGTAGATTACAGTATTATTTAAAAATACTAGAAAGGGTAGCTATCCTTATCTTGATAGGTAAAATATCTGTGTAAAAACTAGCCCATCTGTCAGTTGTCACATATGATATTATATAAGTCTAAGGAAAACAATTATAGACTGGATACAGTTAAATCATCTAGCATATGCAGTTCCAAAATGGAATAAATCCCCACTCCCAAATTCTTCCTGATCACCATCAAAATTCTGACCATAATGTGTTAAAATTGTTGTAATGGTATAATGATTCAAGATTTGAATATAGCCGATCATTTATTGGTCTCTGTCTTCAGGTAGCTTTCTTCTTTTCATGGAGTCGGGATTTTTACACTGAGCCAACCCTGAGTTCTAAAATAACTTTGTCTCTCAGTCCCTTATTTTTTGTCAACTTCAAAAAGGACAAATGCAAGTTAGAATAGAAAGTATATGGACATAAATAGTTGATTTATTTTGATAGCTAAAAGGTGGACTGCAGATACATATAGAAAGCTTGGAGACAGTAATTAATTTTGGGGGGATGAGCTTGATTTAGATAAAATTTTAAGTCTTTCCCACAAGTGGAATATTAACTTAAAACTGCAAACATAACAGAATCTCTGAAAACTGAGAAGTTATCCTTTTGTAAAAGACATTTACATTTATAAGGAAATTGTCCATTTGTGAGGGTGTCTCCCTTACTGTACCAGGAAGAGGGGGTTGATTCTAAATATCTAGAAACTCTTGTCAGTGGAGAAAGCAATGACTTAGCTTTGTACAACAATCTTAACTCTTGTTTACTGTGCTTTTCCTGGTAAGCTCCCACAACTGACTCCCCACCTCCAACACCTTTTGTCTTTAGCTGAAGATGGTATTTAAGGTGATGGCTTTGGCCGTTTTGGGGAGTTACTCAGTATTCCTGGGTCTCTCCCATGTATACAGAAGGTATACATGTTATTAAAGTTTTGTTTGTTTTTCTCCTAATTTGTCTCATGTCAATATGATTCTTAGAAGAATCTCAAGAAGAACTTTGAAGGATACATAAAAATTTTTCCTCTCCAGCAAAATAATCTCAAATAGTTTAGTCCTAAAGGTCACTTCTTCTTATTACACTAGCTCTCTGATTGCTGATGTGGATAGTGATGTCCTTAAAGTCAGAACATGGCTTTTTAATAGCCAATCAAGAGACTATTGTCTGAAAAATTAAGCTGAAGAGTAGGAAAATTAGTAGATTTCAGCATATGAACTCCAAATGAAAATTCCAGTTAATCATTAGGATTTTCAATAATCAACAGAATTAAGCCTAGATCAAACCCAACTAAAGAAGATTTAAAATTCTTTATTTTATTGTATTAAATATGTGAAGAACTCCAGGCTAAGTATAATTAGAAGCACTAACAAATATTTTATATATGAAATTTTGTAGGCAATGTTAAGTTACTGAGAAGATAATCAGTGCAACATGATGCTGATTAAAGAAGGGAAAGAAGAAAGATGGAAGAGAAAGGGGAATAAAGGAAGTATAATAGTCCCCTTCTTTATCTGCAGGAGATACATTTCAAGACAGTGGTGGATGCCTAGAACCATGGATAGTGCCAAACCTTATATGAGTTGTGTTTTTTCCTATATATACACACATACCTATGATAAAGTTTAATAAATAAATTAGGTATAGTAAGAGATTAAAAACAATGACTAATAATAAAAAAGAACAACTATAACAATATATTGTAATAAAAGCTATGTGAATGTGGTCTCTCTCTCTCAAAGTATCCTATTGTATTGTACTCACCCTTTTTCTTGTGATAATATGAGATGATAAAATGCCTATGTGATGAGATGAAGTGGGGTGAATGACATAGGCATTGTGATGTTAGGCTATTATTGACCTTCTGACTATATGTCAGAAGGAGAATCATCTATTTCCAAACCACAGTTGACTGTGGGTAAAACTGTGGAAAATAAAATGGGATAAAAGGGAAATACAGTAATGAAAGAAGGAAAGAAAAGACAGATTAAGAGAGATAAAATAGACACCTGCTTGGAGTTCTGGGTAATACATTCAGGTCAGAATTAGGAATGATTAATAGGACTTAAAATGCTTCTAAGTATTTAAATCCTAGAAACAATAAGTTCTTGACAGTATTCGTGAAAAAAATTACCTTTGTATTTCCTAACATTTGAGTTTTCAAATTTTTAAATTAGAAGGGAATCTATAGAATAACAATTGTAAGTCAATATGGATATTCTAAAATTAATGAGGTACAGGGGCGCCTGGGTGGCTCAATTGTTAAGTGTCTGCCTTCAGCTCAGGTCATGATCCCAGGGTCCTGGGATCGAGCTCCGCATTGAGCTCCCTGCTCAGCAGGAAGTCTGCTTCTCCCTCTCCCACTCTCCCTGCTTGTGTTCCTGCTCTCCCTATCTCTCTCTCTGTCAAATAAATAAATAAAATCTTTAAAAAAATAAATAAATAATAAAAATAAATTAAATTAATGAGGTACAGGAAATCTGGCTTTTTAGGCATGTAGATTTGAAAAAATAAAAGGCCAAATATGATCTTACAAGAAGTCCCTCTTTCATATTTTTTCCATAATTATATTGGTTTAATTAAGGTAATTAAGCAATAAATTTCCTTACTTGTACTAGATTCTCAGAATCTATGACTTGCGTCACAGTGGTGAGAAAAATGTCTGGGGTTCTCTTTAATATTATAGTGAAATTTAAATATTAATTTAGAAATACATTTCAAAAACCAAAAATGTTTTCTTAAAGTTCTCCAATGTTATTATAAGCAGATTAGGTCATTTCTACAACAATGGTAACCAAATTAGAATAGAATAAAAAGAGAACAAAAGACTCAACATGGAAATTACCATTCTAGTATGAGTACTGGGCACAAGAATAATGTAATAAAATTTTGAAAATATGATAAATGTTGCAAGGAATGGTGAATAAGATATTTATTTATTTATAAAGATTTTATATATTTATTTATTTATTTGAGAAAGAGTGCAAGTGGGGGGGTACAGACAGAAGGAGAGGGAGAGAATCTAAAGCAGACTTCACACTCAGTGCGGAGCCTGATGCAGGGCTCGATCTCATGACCTTGAGATCATGACCTGAGCTGAAACCAAGAATCCGGTGGTTAATTGACTGAGCCACCCAGGTGCTCCTGCATAAGATATTTTTAAATAAGATTCACTTTTAAAAAATCCTGTCATGTTAGGGTGTCCTTCGTATTCATATACACATGGAGATTCTTAATGTTATAGTTTTTAAAAAATCTCATTTTTGAGGCCACTATTCCCAGCACTCAAAAACATCTGTTTTCAATAAGGACATAGGTTTATTTTATTTTTTATTTTTCTATTATAAGGCTCTAGTACCTGCTCCACAGGGCTTTAGATACAATTTGATGCTATGTCATACAGGAAAATGAACAGGCAGGCAGGAGCAAATTCCTCTCACTAATGGTTTAGATCCCTACAACAGTAGTTCTTGGTTTTTCACATGCATCTGAATTGCCTTGCAGAACACAATGTATTTGCAAATTTTGGCTATATTTCCAGGGACTTTGGTTCAATTGTTCTGGGAGTGGTTCTCAGGAATCTACATTTTGACAAGTACAATAAACAAAAATGTTGACTTTGTGAGATCATTATTGATTTGTATACTGGCTGATGCAAAACTTTCACTTGTGTACCTCACGAGGAAGGTGTGTAGAGATGTCATTTAGCTAAAGGTTGAGTTTAGTGAACCATGTAGCATATTTATTTCAACACAGGATATTTTACGCGTAACGACCCTCATGAACTGACAAAAACAGAGAAAATATTGGAGATGTTAAACAGTCACTAATGTGGTGGGAATACATATAAAAGGAAAGGAGGCTTCCAGGGAAAGTGAAACATGAAAGACATGAGGGGGTACAAATACTTAAAAATTTATACAGGTGAGATTTTTGAAGCCTAGAACAGTTTTGTGTCGCAACCATTTTTTTTTTTCAGCTTTGATACATGAAAATGGACAGTTTGGGAAGAGAGGAGATTTTCTTTCCACAGGACTAGGCTAGGTAAGCAATCTCAGAGGGCCTAAAATGTTACTGTGGAAATTTAAGGTATTTTCAATCTACCTGTTCCCTGTCTCATGTCCAGTGAGATTAGTTTTAGGAGCATTTGGGGGTGTGACACTATCTGAAATTAATGAAATTATACAGGAATATTTCTTCTGATGTTCCTAAGGTATACAGTTCTTTTAGAGCAGTGGTTCTCAAAGTGTGGTCTTTGCATCGGTGGCATCACTATCACCTTCGAATGTGTTAGAAATGCATATTCTCAGCCCCAGTCTCCAGATCTATTTCATCAGAAATTCTGGGAAGTTTCCACCAATCTAAAACTTAACAAACCCTCTAAGTGTTGCTGTGAAGCATGCTGCAGTTTCTCCTTAATACGCCTTCATGAGTTAGGCTCAAGGAGGAGAAGATCCTTTCTTCATCTCTCTTACAAGTATAGGCTTTGTTGTTCATTTTTTCTTCCACAGCAATGAGATTAAAAAAAAAAATACAATAGTATCTTGAATCACACAGATGTGGGTTTGAAACCCTGTCCTAAGCCAACAGGCAGCCTTGGGCAGGCTCCTTATTGTCTCTGAACTTTAAGCTTTTGCCTATTTATAATAAAGCTATTAATACCTACTTAATAATAATATTATTAGAATCAAATGGGAAAATGAACTGTAGGGGTTCATAAAGAGTTGCCCCAAGATTTGTACCTTTGGCATGCAGATTATTTAGAGCTAAAAATAATCAAGGCCCAAAGACTCAGGAAGAAATGTTGACCTTAACCCCTAACTGCTTAAAAGAATTTAGATAGAGGACCTGCTCCAACAAGAGAGTCATCACCATAAATAATTACATTATAATATGAACCAGAGCTGGTAGATAAGGAGGACCCTTGCAAGCACTGTTTAATCAAAGTCCTCCCTATGTCCCCTTGTTTCTGGATGGCTCAGCAACATTTGCTTCACAAACATTTACTCTTCTTCATTTTCCTGTGAATTGCTTTCCTTTTCCTTTGCAGTCCCAGACCAGCAGCCTTTTCTCTTTAGTTCAGGATGATATATATACTTCGTTTTGCCTGTCTTTGGTATCTCATGTCTATGTGGATCCCCATATATATGAAATTAAATGTGATTTTTCTCCTATTAATCTATTTCTTGTCAATTCAATTCTTAAACCAGTTAGAAGAAGCTTGAAGGCTTACCAACAGAATAAACAGTACTTGGCACTTAGTAGGTTCTTCTCCATCACTTAATATTCATTTATTGAATTTAACTTAATATGAAGTTATTAAATTTAACTTCATGTTAGTTAAATTTAAGTTAATTTCCCTTGTGCCAACATGGCATGAAAATATATGCAAGCATGATCTAACTTATTTCTAGCTCTAACCCTCTCAGGATTAGTACATTTAGTTCGTAACTAAAATGCATATAGATAAATAAGAAAAAAAAAGGGGAGAGGGCTTGGGGCATTTGGTGCTAAGAGCTGACTTAAATATAAATATGGTAGTTTTTAAAGTCATAACAACAAATTTCCCTTCCAGTAGAAAATGCTACAGATTTGAATCTTGGTCTGCTTGGCTCCAAACTACTCACTCCTTCAACTCTTCATGTGACCTTGAGCATGTAACCTAAATTTAATGAACTTCTGTTTCCTCATCTAGAAACAGGTTGCTTCTCCCTCTGCCCTTCACCCCGCTGGTGCTGCCTCTCTCACTCTCATCCTCTCTCAAATAAATAAATAAAACCTTAAAAAAAAGAGAATTCTCATTCTTGTTAAAAAAATTGTGTAGTAATCTCATAATATAATATGGAGCTGGTCATTAGATAAAGGGCTTTAAGAAAACTAGTTACCTCCCCTCCTTCTGCCATTGCATGGGGTAGAACTTCTCCTTTTGTTTTGAGGGAGGGGTGTGTGTGTGTGTGTGTGTGTGTGTGTGTGTGTGAAAGAGAGAGAGAGAATGTATGTCGTACTTGTGTTTTTGAGGGAGCTGGTAAATTAACCCAATTGCATGTTTACACATCTCTGGTTATGTTTACACATTTATAAGGGACTGCCTGAGATCCAAGCCCTGAAGTATCATGTTATGGAGCTCTAGCACTCTGTACTCAACTACAAGGAAAACATTCTATGCCTGGACTGTGACTGGAACTTTGCAAGTCAGTAGACATGCCTTTAACAAGCAATAAAATGAAGCTGTCAGCCATTAAAAATGGACCAAGATAGAGGTCACATGACTAAACCACCTCTGGACCAGGCAGTCTCTGATGTATTTTACTCCAGTTTCTATCTATTAATCAGAGAAGTTGGGAGAGCAATAATTTAAATGCTGCAATAATCAATTCCATAACACATTAATAGAAGCTACAGTCAAACTTTCCCATACACTGGCTGCATTGGAATCCTGACAGAAGCCCTAAGGCCATGGCTAATTTGCATTTAATTTACATAAAATTGTAAATCAAGAATACATGAAAACAGCCCTAATACTTGTTAGTGCTTAGATCTTTCCTGATAAATGGATTGAAACTGCTTGTGGTTTGACTTTGCTTGCAATAAAATTGTGCAGCTGATCAGCTTTGTTCTCATTCTGCAATTATGGGGAAAGAGACCCAATGAGAGCTATAGTTTGGGGCATGCGTATGCCACTTAGGGTTTTCATCCTATAAAACCATGACTCAGATGTGACCTTGGGAACCCCAATCTAGAAGCAGATTGTCCCCAATGACTTTGCAGATCCTGGTCACTCGATTTGCTCACAAATAACATACCATTAAATGGAGATACAATTTAAAAAGAAAGCTGGCAATGTATCATGGAACACTGCATCAAAAACCAATGATGTAATGTATGGTGATTAACATAACATAATACAATAAAATTTAAAAAAAAAGAAAAGAAAGCTGGTCAGCTGAGAGGATGTCAAGGCCTCTGGAAATTTTATTTTTTCCAAATAACACTTACTATCATAAAAACAGATAATTAGTAACATTCTTTATGCTGAAGATAAAAATCAAGCCTTCAGCAAAGGATCCAGTACCTAACAGCGGATAAAGTGCACCTCACGTGGTTCTAAGCATTCTGTGTGTTCTTGTTACCCTGTTCCAACCTATTCAATAGATATGGGCTTTGCTATGTGCTTTTATATTCAGGGCTAAGAGACAATATTCCTATCAAGGGTACTGGCTCACAGTGGCACTTGTTATATTCTCCTTAGTCCTCTTATTTTAAGTCTGTCCTTTGTGAGAGAAAATAGACACTTAAATGCAATAATGCATTTGAAAGTTTTCTTTTCCTTCAGAAAGCATTTTGCAAATATTTTGTACATCATGTTTATTTTCTGCTTCTCACCCCTCCCTTACCACACATCTATCCCACCTTTTCTTACCTTGCACGATCAAGTAAACTTGGGAGGTCTTGGGCTCATGCTGTGTCTGAACCGAGCAAGTATAGGAACCCTCATCATAGACATCCACCTTCTGGATTCGGAGGCTGTATTCCAGAGAATGGCGTTTCTCCAGCTCAACCCGAGGGTCCAGAGACCACTTGTCATGCCCAGCAAAAATGATGCCAGAACGGTTCAACCAGGCCACCTTCGAGTTCTTGTCTTCTACAACGCACCTGGCAGAGCAGAACAACAACGTTAGAACCTCAGTCCTACCTGCATCCACATTCATTCTCCACATTGCCCTCAACAAGACCAATCAAGAACAATGATTATATGCAGGATGAATAATTGCCATGCCATTTTTTAGAGTCCTAAGTATTTTCACTATTTCTCCTAAGACTAATTACCATCCAATAGATGGATGTCATTATGTTAGACTCAATTTGGCAATAAACAATCAGTATGAAAAATGCAGGCAAATAAAATTAAATAGGTATTGACTTCCCACTGGATTATCTTCTTCTTGTCTAGGAAAAGGTCATTCACACAGAACTCCATCTGTTTGAGTACCTGAGAATTTGACAAGTGATAATGTGGCACATTTAATGAGTTTTGAATTGTATTAATTCTTTCACAAGTATTTCCTAAAGTCCTATGTGATGGTAGATACAAATCATGCCCCACTGCTGTAGGAATTAGACCAGATTTCAGAGTTTGCTTCAGGTTCTTAGAAGGTTGGAATGCCTTCTCCCAGGAGTGACAAGTGTGTGAATAGATCCAAAGGTAAGTAGACAGGTGTTATGTCAAGGAAATCAGAGCCAGGATCATCTGGTTCCGGCTGCTGAGGGGAACATGTTGTCTGCTGGCAAGATGGCTTACAACCAGCATTTCTGGTGCATCAGAATGAATTCAATATTTTATGGGAGAGGAAGTAGCCAATTTCATAGTTCGTATTCCAAGAAAGATGAAGGAAAAAGGTTTATTTAAATGACTACTTATTTTAAAAACCTAAAAGGATCTCTTTCTGAAACTTGCAAGAAAGAGGCAAAGAATACGAATTAATGGGGAAGGGGTGGCTACTTTGTGGTGAATGCAGTTTTCTCCTTCAATTCCACTGAGAATCTGTAAATGGAAAAATCAAGCAAAAAACAAACAAACTTCTCTCTGTATCCCTTTGGTAAGATTTATGTCTGCCCCACAGGGAGATTGTCCCAGACCCTGTTCACAACTGTAGAGCCATCTGCTCAGCACTCTGGGGCATGAGGGATGGCGAGAAGAAGCCAGGAGCATGACAGCAAAACAATTAAAATACCATGTTCTAGATTCTCCAAACTAAGTCAAATCCACGTTTTCTCTCCAGTCAAAAAAGTCAGTCATAGGGATTCTGCACCCACTCATAGACAGGAAATTGATGCATTATCTACATGCTGTCTACAGTAGGTATACAGAGGCCAACTCAGTCTTAAAAGGAGAAAAGCTGAATCCTTTTAAAATACCTCACCTATGGTTCAAAAGACCTCCTAATCCCATTATTTTTAAGTGAACTGAATATTTTATTTAACATGAGAATTTTATTTAATTACTTGAGTTCCATGATCCACAGGTCTCTCTTCTCTACCTATTTATTTTCAAGAACATAAGCAGATGAAGTCATCATTTAGTGTCTCTATTAGTCTGTATGCGTTTCTCTGCCATGGAGATATCGTTGGGATTAATTATATGTTTGATAATTTAGAACTTCTCCATGAGAGAGTACAAAGCTAACTTCATGGATGCTTGCTGCTTCTTTCCAGACTTGGTTTGACTTTTCCTGTTTTATTATTTTGTGGCATTGTTTCTCTGTCCTTCATGATATTTGTGGCCCTTCTCAACTGAGAATCATTTAGGAGTTAATAGGCTGCTTGCTGCTTTCTAGAACACAAACGAAGTCACTGATGTAGATTTACTGTGTTTTTCTTTTCTACAGAGAAGGATGGAAATTTGCCTCCGCAAATGCATTTTAAATCTTCTATCATGTATCTCCTTGCACTTCTCTCCTCTGTGCAGTTCAACACAGCAGCAAACAGATATGCTGCATCATAGAGATGTATTCTGAATAATGTCTAGCCAAAAATATGCCCCTAATATGTTCATTTAAAAAAAAATGCTATATAGTCTATTTTACATAAATATGGCTTACAAATCAATTAAAGACAGATATTTTGTTCTCTTCATTTAGGTACCTCCAAAAATTAATCTTATGGAAAATAGGTATTTAGTAAATACGTGCTGTGAAACTGACAGTGTCACCCCTACAGAGGAGAGGACATATGGTTACCTATTTTCCACTTCCCCATCCCAAACCTTACAACATCAACTAATGAACTGGACAAATTTCCTTATCAGCACGAGGCAGAGTTTCTAAGTCAGGTGTTTAGGGTCCTTTGGACATTTTAGCAATTTTTGTACATGGAAAAGTTAAACTTATCACACAGATCATTATTCCAAATTATTCTCAGAGACTGTTCAGGTTTATCTTACCTAAAGACATAATTGACTATTTCAGCAAAATTGCCAGACCCACAAAAATGTATCTACTGAAACAATACATTATGTGGAAATTTTGCTATGACAATCTACATAACATCTTATTCTTACATTGTGTTTTGTCTTATATTTATTTTTAAAATTTATATTTTACTTATAAATAAATGAAAGGCATATTAGAATATATACACATACATATACACTCACACTTTTTACTAACTTAGTATAGTTAGCCAAGAAGCTAAGCAGAGCACAATGCGGTATTTTTCTTTTTTTAATTTTTATTTTAAGTAACCTCCGCACCCAACTGTGGAGCTTGAGCTCACAACCCTGAGATCAAGAGTCACATGCTCTACTGACTGAGCCAGCCAGGCACCCCAACAATGTAGTATTTTTAAAAGGAAAACCACTCCTCCAGATATTTAAGGGTTCTTTTTTCTGTAGTCAGTAGTTCCAAAGTAAATATATTGACTCTATAAACTAGAAAATATTCTTTCCACAACATGACTAAAACTTTCATACTGAAAAATGGCAAAAATAATACAAGTTCAGAACTAATTTAATTTTTTAAAATTTTGATATCTTGATTTAAGGTGGCAACTATTTCAGACCATAAGAAGAGCACATAAGTAAAAGATGGTAAGAGTCAAAATAATCTCACTTTGTAGAGCTTATGGTTGTTCAATGAAAATAACCAGTCACACAGGGTAGTCACAGAACACCTAGTTATTCAAAAATGAGGAAATGCTCATTTAATGCAGACCCAGGTTCCCAGAATGCACTGACTGACCGGCAAGCATCATGAGCTCTCATCTAGGAGGGAATTTGGCTTAATTGTGCAGTAGGCATTCCTGTAGAGTAAATGAGTATTCTCATGCCATGCTATCATACTGTAATAATGAATTACCCCCTCCCTACTCAGAATGCTGCTTCAATACCAGACAACCTAGTTCAGAACTGGATACCTAATGACTTCATTTTCAATATCAGCTGTGGCTAAAGCTGGAAAAGTATGAAGAGATGTATTTTATTAATAAAATATTTTATTTTTTCTATTTAAATTCAATTTAGTTAACATATAGTATTATTAGTTTCAGGGGTAGAATTCAGTGATTCATTAGTTGCATATAACACCCTGTGGTCCTTACATCAAGTGTCCTCCTTAATGCCCATCACCCAGTTACCCCATCACCCTATTCACCTCCCCTCCAGCAACCCTCAGTTTGTTTCCTAGAGTTAAGTCTCTTATGGTTTGTCTCCCTCTCTGTTTTTATCTTATTTTATTTTTCCTTCCCTTACCCTATGTTCATCTGTTTTGTTCCTTAAATTCCACATATGAGTGCAATTATATGGTATTTTTCTTTCCCTAACTTATTTCACTTAACATCATACCCTCTAGTTCTATCCATGTCGTTACAAATGGCAAGATTTCATTCTTTTTGATGGCTGAGTGATATTCCAGTGTGTGTGTGTGGGGGGGTGCTATATATATGTGTGTGCTATATAACACATCTTTTTAAATCCATTCATCTGTCGATGGACATCTGGGCTCTTTCCATATTTTAGCTAATTGTGGACATTGCTGTTATGAACATTGGGATGCATGTGCCCCTTCAAATCACTATGTCTGTATCCTTTGGATAAATACCTAGTAGTTCAACTGCTGGGTTGCAGGGTAGCTCTATTTTTAACTTTTTGAGGATAATCCATACTGTTTTCCACAGTGGCTGCCCCAGTTTGCATTCCCACCAACAGTGTAAGAGGGTTAGCCCTTTCTCTGCATCCTCACCAACATTTGTTTCCTGAGTTGTTAATTTTAGCCATTCTGACCAGTATGAGATGGTGAGATGTATTTTAAAAAAAAATCTGTAAGCGTTATGTGTTGTTTAGATTTAATAGAATGTTTTCTCCAGGAGCTCACGACATTGCAAATCATTCCTGGATTTAGAAAGGATGGGTGTTGGTGCCAAGAAGAGAGGACGAGAATGTCCTATTTCAGGTGGGATTTTCTGGCAGGCAGCTGAGAACATGGGGTTACTGTTCTCTAGGAAGTCATCTATTATTAGTATACCATTCCTTTTCATGGATCTTTCTTATGACCTCATCATACTCTATATCGCATTCGCATTATCTGTATTTACCTTTCCTTATAAGCTTATTAATGACAGTGGCCCTCCTAGAATTTACCTGTGGAGCCCTCACAGGGCCTAGCAGCACAGACCCACCATGTACACAGTAGGCACTCACTGAGATGTAGAATAAATAAACTGAATTTAATTTAATACATTACTATTAGGTCAAACATCAAATATTTGTTAATTATCTAAGAGGTGAAGAATAAAAGGGTAATTATTTTAACATTTCTTAAGAAATAATTAAAAGTATCTAATACAATGGGAAATTTTAAAAAAGGATTTTTGAGTGTGGTAGTAACATGAAAGTAAAGGAGACAAAAGTATGTACTCAGTGCTTTCATTATAAAGAAACATCATCTCTGGGAATTACATAATCTGTGTCACATGTGAAAAAGTGAAAGAAACATAAAACACTAGAAAAATGTTTAGTGGGTTGCCCACTCTAACCACGAACCCACAAATATCAGGTGGGTTACTTACCTTAACTATGGGCTATGATTTTTTTTTTTTAAATCAGCTTTAAAAAACTTACAGGAAAGGCAAACAAACAAATTTTTATCTTCCTTGTTCGGTATATCTGCAGCCATAAAGCTGTCACAAAAAATCAATGCACCCATAAAAATCTCAAGCATTGGATTTCTGCAAACACTTTACACCAAGCATATTATGCACATTTATACAAAGAGGTACATCGACAATTCTACTCATACTGCTTAAGTCTGCTTCTAAAATGATGAGTATAATTGGAGGCAGAAAAGACATGCTAAATTCAGTCTATAGCAATAGATTGCTTAATAGCATATTTACTGACAGTATATCCATGATATAAGTGATACAGATCTACCAGATATTAAGCCTGTTCAATTGCTACAGACATATCTCTTCGTATTTAACAAACATTACTTGCTGCTAAAAATGTTTTGATTTAGCATTAGAATTTATCTAAACTTTCCTTTCTTTCTCAGGAATATAATCTGGTATTTACTCATTTATCACAAGTAAGTACATTTTACTCAATCTGTCACCCATTATCTATCCTCATACTTTTCAACTATAAGGACCAGGGCAGTGGAACTGGATAGGTAAGAGATTTGTTTTTAAAATTAAGAAAGAACATGAGATTAGTGGTTCTCAAGTGGGGGCAATTTGTGCATGCAGATGGTATTTGGCACTATCTGGAGGCATTTTTTTCATTGTCACAACCTGAAGTGGGGAGGTTGTTGCTGGCATCTAGTGAGTAGAGGCCAAGGATGCTGCTAAACGTCCTACAACATAAAGGACAACCTCCACAATAAAGACATCCCACATGTCGACATGGCTGAGCTGAAAATCCCTGAGTCAGAACTTAGTCTTGGTTTAAATATCTGGAAGCATGGGGCAAACATCTATAGTGCAATGGTGTCTTTTTTCATAAGCATATGCTTCTTAATTTACAGATACTTAATTGCCACTAGCAAAGTCCCTGAATTATAAGTCATGTTCACGACAGAATCACTACAATGAAGTCTAGTCATGCTCTGGTTATGAGTTGGTAGTAAATGAAACACTGCCCCTTTGCTGTTTCATTTTAGTATCATAATTATACATCAACATAGTCTTGTACAGACAGTCCCCAGCTTACAATGATTTGACTTATAATTTCTCATCCTTACAACAGTGTGAAAGCAATACACTTTTAGTAGAAACCATACTCTGCATTTTGAATATTGATCTTTTCCCAATGTACTAATATATGGTTAAGATACTCCCTCGTGATGCTGGGCAGTGGCAGCGAGTCACAGCTCCCCGTGAGCCAGGCCATCACAAGGGTGAACAACTGATACACTTACAACCATTCTGTTTTTCACTTTCAGTATTCAATAAATTACATGAAACATTCAATATTTTGTTATAAAGTAAGTTTTGTGTTTGATGATTTTGCCCAAGTGTAACCTAATGTAAGTGTTCTAAGCACATTTAAGGTACGCTAGGCTAAGTTATAATGTTCGGTAGGTTAGGCATTTTTGATTTACAGTGTTTTCAACTTATGATGGGTTTATTGGGATGTAACCCCGTCATGAGTCAAGGAAGATCTGTACACTACTGATGGTGAATAGGAAAGCTATAACTTGGTTACTTCCTAATTTAATGCTGGAGAAATCATTTAAATTTAGTCTTTTTCTTTTTTTCTCTATATATAAATGGACCCATTAAATCCAGAACAGATAAGGAAGAATCAACTCAATTAGAGCAATTTGACTTTTAAGGAAATTATTAAACTTTAATAAAAAATTTTAAAAATTAAAATAAAATAAAATAAATGGAAAGCTATTTTTAAATTAACTCTTATTATTTTTCACATTTGTGACTCTCCCTCTTTTGTAAGATGTGTAATGATTCAAGATGTGAATGGAAAAGAAAGTCTTTAAGAATATGTTTGCCCTTGATTTTAATGTTGTTTGCATTGTACTTTAACCCTACAAACAAAATCCTTAGTGAATCATCAAAACTATCATAGAATATAGAAGGAAAGATTCTCTGAGAGGTAAGACTGTACATTCCCAGCATTAGTGCGTGAAATCAGGAAAAGTAGATGATGGAATAAAGTAGGCTCTCTTGAGTCAGAGGTCCTTAGTCTGATTTTATCATATTATTTTAAGTATAATGAATTCCAACAGCACTGTGCAAAGACATTAAAAACAATACATGCCAAATTAGTTAAAAAACCAAATTTAAATATTTTTGAATTATTAAACACTTTGGGTCATCTCTGTTTCATTACCATGCTATAAGATTAAAATCAGAAATAAAAGAATTGTGGGCACTGGTGACCCTTAGGTGCTCCTGCTAGCCTTGTCTGCAGCAAGAAGCTTCAGCTCTCTAGCTGTCTTGCTCCCATTTCTACCACCTTCCAGACTTGACTTATGGCTTTGAACCATGCCTGCTCTCTTGGCCTCATTCTGTTGTTCTTATGCATGAATGCTCTCTTAATCTTGATCCTTTTGAAACTTTTGAACTAATCTTAGTTTGATGATAATTTATTTTTCTATATTCCTACTGAATTTTACTCCAATAAACACCAATACAGTTATCTACATGGTATAATGATCTCCCCTCACCCCAGCTGCTTTGCACACATTCATGCACAAATGCCTGCATGCACACATGCATATAAACACACAGAGAAGTAGTGACAGATGTTCCAGAGAAGATGAGAATGGAGAGGTAGCAAACCACAGGAACCAGATTCATGTGATTCTATTACTGGGCATAACGATTTAGGAATCTGTACTCTTCTGATGGAATGTTAGGATAAAAAACAGACTGTTTAGTTCCTACAGGATAACTGATTTTAGTTCTGGCCTTCAGAACGCAGGTAAGTCACTTAGCCTCTCTGTATCTTAGTTTTTCATAAGTAAAATGAAGCTAATGATACTTTATCCAACTTCCTAGAACTACTCCATGAATAAAATGAGGTGATGTACACAGAAACATTTTATAAGATGTAAAACAATATCTGTGCTCATATTCATACTCTCTCATGGTAGATAAGAAGAAAATAGTTATATGTAGGGGTGGCTATGAAAGAAAAACACTGATTTCCCTAGGCCATTCAAAAAGTTTATCTCTTCACAGAGTGTGATGACACTAAATATGTATTATTTCCCAGACTCTCTGATCAATCATGTATTTCTTTAAATATTATATTTGCAGTAGTTATTTGCATGTGCTATGCTGACAAAGCACCCTTTCTGTGATTGGGTTACTCTCTACTAGGATTATTCATCACGTATAAGAGCAAAAAAGAATCCACAATGACAACTGGTAAAGCCAGGGGAGTTTGTGTCATTTCTGAAGCAATGAAAAGGCCTCCCTAGACATGCTTTTTATCTCTTTGTATCAGTAGGAAGTACTTGTCCAGCCACACATGCATCCTTTTTTTAAATTTTTATTTATTTTTTTCATGCATCCTTATATAAGCATGATACGACACATGTATTGCTGTATTTTCAGGCTCACTTTCTTTAAGAAGAAGAATTAACGAATATCCATGCAGGTGGCACAGGTGAGGAAAGCAAGTAGAGAAGGAGCAGAAATTATCCACCAAATTAGGTACTGAGTACCTCGCAACAACCTCTCAGTTCTAGGACAATCTGTGCTCCCTCCGCTTTTCACATCAGTTGTGTTGTCTCTACATTCACATAGAAGAAATAAATGGAAAAGAGGAAGAAATAAATTCTAAAAAGAGATCAGAATGGAGGCTGAGGCCAGGAGAGAACAGAGTTCTATCTCAGTCACTGCTAAGATCAATCCCATGAATGTTTATAAGCAGTCGGAAATAGCTCTTCTAGGTTCTTTCCAATAGTCTCGATCAGTCTAGAAAACAAATCGTTATGTTCTTAGTTACACCATAATTTAAGATCCTCCATTTATTTGTAAGACGTGAAGTGGAAAAGTCATGGGTTCCATAGTTTAGTAGCTTCTGGCAAGTTAGCAGAGAAACACAGCATGGGGCGTGTTTCCGTGTTCAGGTTGAAGAGCAGGGAGCCAGTTTCCTGCTCTGCGTTCTAGCACCATCACATACTTGTTCTGTGCTCTCAGGATATTTGCTTAACTTCTCTGTGCCTAGGTTTCCTCATCTGTAAAATGAAGAATGATAGTTTCTACTTCAATGGATAGCTGTAATGTTTAAATGGGTTAATTTTAAACAGACAGAGCAGTGCCTGGCCCTAAAAGGGTTCATTATTACCAAAGAGTTTCAGTGTTTTTCTTCGGCAAAACATGGATAATGACTTTTTTCTCATATGATTGTGATTATTAAATGGGCTAAAGTATTTAGAATACCCAGTAAGCTTTGGAAGAGCCTAATAAAATCTTGTCCCCATCGCTTTTCATAATTTGAGTCTTAGGCATTTCATTCTGCATAAATCCCATTGTTGGGCTAAATCTAGCAATGTCCAGAAAGTGTTTAATCCAATTCCTTCCTTATTAACAGCCATTTCTGGGAAATCTCCTTCTGCAGGCCTGGGTTCTTTTGCATCTGATACCCCTCTGGCCCCTCTAATCAGTAGTTGGCCCCCTAAAGCCGACAGGTGTTAAATTGAAAGCAAGATGATACAGTATGATTATGGTGCAACAGTGTAAACTGAGGTTCTAATGCCATCTCTGAACATTTTTAAGGGCTTTTTTGGCATACCTGTGCAGAGGCAGCTTAGGTCTTAAATGCCTTATCACTTTCAATCGGATTCAGTTAGAGCCCACACATGGCTCTCTCTCCAAGGCAGCCTGAACAGAGGACAGTTGGTCAATGCTGTACAGTGTGATCTGCTGAAATCTGCTTGGTGGAATTGGGGTCCCTCCTGGACTGGATGAGTCACAGTCTTTGCTTTATGGACCCTCAGGTTTCAAGAACAAGGCTTATCTTTTCTCCTTCTCAGTATGTGAGTGGCCATTATCCTCTCACCAAAACAGCAAGTATCTATAACTCTTTTCTCTCCTTTAAATTACGGATTCTCCTCTTTCCTTACCACTTGGTTGAGTGAGGGTGAGAAGCAATTTTAAATCTTGATTTGTTTTGATTCTTGCTATGAGTCTCTGTTCTCTGTGAAAAATCTCTCTCATTTAGAAGGGGGAAAAAAAGCTGCCTTTAGTTGTACTTTTGAAAGAATAAAATGAGTCTTAGAATCCTGGCTCAGATTTCTAGTTAAAATTTTTACTCGCTATGCAATTAAAAACAATTCCACAGCTATTTAAAGAAAATTTTGTTACCTTCTGAGTCATTACAAAGTAAATATCAAAAGTATGCTACGTTCTAGAAGTAAAAAAATGTCTTTTATACTGCTCTATACTGTGCAGAGTTTATTCTTTATCTCATTCCAGCAGTAGGGAGAAATAAAAGAGCTCACAATAAATTATAATGCATTTAGGATGAGCATTCTGTTGTAGGAGACTTGGCCATAAAGTCAGGAGACTATTTTCCATAAGTCTCACTTGAAAACCCAGCCCCCTACTTTATAGTCTTATCATATACAGCATTATGTAAATGTTATCATTGGAGCAGAACCACGTTATAATATGACTCCTTATTACATGCATTTATATATAATTTGTATCAAATTATGCCCTCTAAGACATGGCAATTAATACATACAGCATGTATGATATAACAGAGTTAACATACAGTAAGCATATAAGTAAATAAATAAGTAATGAGACTGTCTATCAGAGCTACCGTTACGAAGGGTTCTGCTGTCTAGTTGGCCTTCCCTATTAGAGGTAGCAGAAATAAAGGCAGATAAATATAAAGAGCAAAAGAAGTCTATTTTTTAAATGTACTTTGTGGACACAGATGTGAAATAGGGGACTCTGGTAGCTGCAAATTGAAAGAGCACATATTATCAAACAGATCCATCTTAGCTGAAGGAAATGTAGTGGTCCCCTCCCCCCGCTGACAAGAAGCCAATAGATCACTGCATGCTTATAAATCACAAGGACTGTTCTCACATGGAGAATTGTAATCATAGGGATTTTTCAGACTTCTACGTTCACTTTTCCATCACCCACATCCTACCCCACCTCACTTCCTTTGTTTCCTATCTCCAGAAGTATTTTTTTTTCTCATCACTTTCTTCTAAAGGACAATGATGTGAGGAGGTCTTCATCCTTGTGTGATAGCCAGTTCTTGGGGTTTTTCTTCTTTCTCTCTCCATCATTTTTTTTTCCTTACCAAACCCTTCCTTGAAGGCCTGCCTGTCTTGACCACATCAACAATCAGGGCATGAATGGGACTCAGGATTCAGTAATCAAAAAGAGCTTCAGAAATTACCAAGAGAATGGGCATGAAAGCAAGACCTGATGAGTTTGAGATGAAAACCCATCTGTGAGCTACTCTACTGAACTTGGTTTACTCAAACTGGAGAATGATACCTGCCACTGTAATCCCCAACTTACACAGAACCCTGACCTTGGGAGGGCGATGGAGGTTAGAGGAAGTAAGTGGTGTCTGGACCTGGCAGAAAGAGGAAGTTAAAGGCCAGTCACCCTTTGTACTACCACATCTGCCACATAATTAATTCTAAAATTTCATAGCCAGCCTCAGTTAAAGAGAGAGCTGCAGATACTTCAAGGTGAAGTTCACATTCTGAGTTCTAGGAAGAGTCACATGATTCAAAAGCGCCATCTCTTTACCATGAGAGCATTTGTATTTCACTTTCCCACCCTCTCCGTCCCTAGGGCATTCTACCTTGGAGATTGCATTACTGAAGAGGCATCTTCTCTCACAGCAACTCTCAAAATCTGGCTATTAAATGAAAAGACAGGCAGAGTGAGAGAAAGAACTAAATCTAAGTGGAGATTAATAAGACATTGTTTTGAAATCATTCCTCTATTTCTTCTGGATTACTTATATCACCATTTGTGGTGATGATCTTTTGACATGGTACCAGGAACTCTGTCGAATTCTCTATATGTGCTCAGGAACCTGATCTGAGTAGCATCAAGAATTATGTTGACTAATTAACAGTCCTCATAATGTTGATACTGTGTTATTAATCATAATGTTGATAGTAGTAGTCAATATTATGTTGACTAATTAATGTCCACTCTCCCCCAAGGACGAGTCACCTTCACCTGGCTCTATCAAAGAACACTTTTAGAAGGATGTTGGTAATCCACTAACAGCCAAATCCAATGGATTCATTTTAAGTATTTGTCCTACTTCATCTTTATATAGCTTTCAACACAATTCGCCACTCATTCTTCATTTTCTTGTCTCTCTTCCTAACTCCCACTATTTCTCAATTTCTATAATCGGCTCCTCTTTCTCCACTCACCTCCTGGCTTCATGGAATAGTCCTCATACATTTCATCAGACTTTTTGGCTTTAATTATATTTCATCATATTGAAATCTAAAACAGCATACTCAGCTGTTCCACATAGATGTCTGAAGGCACCACAAATTCAGCATGTTTTGAATCTAAACTCATTATCTTCCATCTTATTCTTATACTCTTTCTAAATTCCCAGTTTCAGTTAATAGAACCATAATCCATCTATTAATCCAAACTAGTAGACCCAGAGCTGTCTTTGTTTCCTTCTCCTTCAAGTCATTTATATAATCAAATATATTTTTACATATTTTCCCCTAAGATTGACCTCTAATCTCCATCCATACTGTCACTACCATTGTTCAGAACCTTCTCGTCTATTGTCAACATCACTTCCAACTCATGTTATCACCTTCTAACTGGTGTTGTGGCCTCTGACGTTGCATCCCTCACCTAGAGTGCTACCCATTCATCCTTCATATAGAACATACACGAAGCTGATCATGTAAACCTCTTATTTAAATGTGCTTGGTCTTTTTACTTTTAACAGTTCAAAGAGATTAGCATAATAAATGTCAGTTCAACCTACCTTTCCAGCCTGATCTCCTGACTTACACTCCCTCTCTGCTATGAACCTTATTCTTTCATTTGGCAAGTTCCTATTTACTACACAACCCATCTCAGGTGTGCCTTCCCTTGTGATGCATTCTTTAATTCCATAGTTGCTCCCCTGCTCGTGGTAACATTCTAATTCTTTCTCTACCTCTCATCACTATTTTAAGAGTAAAGCATGACTATGTCTTCTCAATCTTTGCATCTCTATTGTCTCACAAAATGCCTGACACAAAATCCCGTAATAATTATTCAGTGGATGAATGAATATACCAAGAATCTTTCTCCTCTCATTTCACATTCTTAGAGATTTCTGCTTCCTAATACAAACTTGAAGGTGGAAAAATCTTACTATATCCAATGGTTTTGAAAGAAAAGTATGGCAGGACAAAGCCCTTTGTCTTTTCTAATCTAGACATTTTATTTCTCTTCACTTGATGCTACCATTTTCTCTGTCTCTCTTCGCCTGGAAGAGATGACACTATCTATTTAACTACTTATTTATTTATTTATAAAAATATTTTATTTCTTTATTTATTTTAGAGAGAGAGAGAGAGAAAGTATGAGTGGGTGTGGAGGGGCAGAGGGAGAGAGAAAATCTCAAGCAGACTCTGCACTGAGTGTGAAGCCTGATGCAGGGCTTGATCTCACGACCCTGAGATCATGACCTGATCTGAAATCAAGAGTTGGATGCTCAAGTGACTGAGCCATCCTGGTGCCCTTATACTATCTTTTTAATGATATACCTACGATACACTATAATATATACATAAAAACAATTTTTTTTAAAAAAAGAAATACAATGTATGGTGGAAACTTAACTCAAAGAAATTTCTAAAAATATGCTGTATGGTGAAAACATGTTTTCAAATTCACCAGTGTCCCTCTTCTTGTCTGGTGGACTTGAGTACCATCCTTGATATTATCCTACTGGTGTCTCTTGCCTTAGAGGTTCATATTTAAGGATAGAAATTAACATTTTTTATTAGTATTCAGATGTCACACTGAGGACTAACCACCTCAAGCTATGTAACCTAATCTCTATGAGTTTATAGTGGGTCTCTGACTAAGTCATACCCAATAATTTCACTGTTCATCTCTAGTGAAATAGGTTAATTTGATTTCACAAAATTTTTAAAATTTTTCTTTCCTCACTAGATTTCATTGTAAAATTAGCACTTACTTTCCCCTTCAAGATAATAATATGACCAAGAAGACAACCAGGAAAGGTGATAAAGAGGTAGATAAAGTGAGATTTTCTTCCCTGATACTTTCTTGTCTGGGAAGCTACTGAATTTAGACATTCTAGAGTCTTCCAGTCAATATGGGACACTATTATTATTCAGATAAAACTATGTCCATTCTTTAATATTAGTAAATTTGGTACATTTCTTTACTCTGATTATTACAAGATAAAATCTTTTCATTTTGGATGTCAGCCTCCAAATCAGTCATTAGCATAATGCAAAACTTACCCAAAATACAGAATGAGAGAAGAATAAACATTAACAAAATATTTTTAATGATTTATATCTTGCTCTCTTTTTGTCCTTTAAGATTTCCTAGAGTTCCTATTCTGTTACCCTGAATCACAGTATTCTCCCACAGAACTCTATTAAAGGAACTACTACACTTAAAATATATCCTCATATTCAAACCTCAGGAATGGTGGTGTGGATGGCCTTATTCAGAAGTAGAATATTTAGCTTCTTTACTAATTATTAAATATTAATCACTATATTTATTCAGTCTTGAGACTAGAATGTGGTGATCTATAGCTATGGTATAAATCATATTTTTTTTTCATATTTTATGTGTCACTTCCTCTCATTCCATCTCTTTTCTGCCATACTCTTTACAACTGAGACCATGAATCAAAGAAAATGGCTTATTTATATGTTTTTACCTTTTGCTCTTACATAATATGAGTCCCTTAATCTTTATGAACATTCTTTTGTCTAGATAAGACTTACTACTATGTCACATGATGCTTCACATTAAAATTATACTTCTGCTAAACTATAAAATTAAGGAAGTCAGAGTCCCTAATTTCTCTAAGCATATCAGTGCAGAAATGATTTGAGTGCATGAAAATCTGTGGGTATTCAATAAAAAATTCTCTAACAATGAAGGAAATTTCAAATATACAATTTCCTATGGATTACTCTACCTCTGTATAATATCTAATCACAGAATACTATGATTGAGGGTAACAAAATAGGAACTTTAGAAAATCTGTACTTAGAGGCCAGAATCAGAGGACAAAAGAGCAAAGAATATACTGTTCATTAAGTAGATGCTTCCTCTAACTGAATCTAAACCGATTTTCTTTCCCAATCACTGAGTTCTACACAGGCCCTCTGTGGTCACCATAGAACTCTGAGCACTGGCCAGTGAGTCCAATCTCATCATTTCAAAACCCTTTGGCAGTTTTCACTTACAGATTTCTCCTAATCATCAGCTCTTAGCAGCAACAAAATAGCAAGAGGGGAATAAAGTTAAGATCAAAAGATACATATTCAATGCAAAACAGCTCAGCCTGTTAGCCCCAAGCAACAAATAAACGGAGAACGGAGAACGTTCTCCACAGTGTAGTAAAGTATGTTTCTGGGAGGCTAATGCTAGATGCAAATCTGCCAGAGGCAATGTTAAAAAAAAAAAAATCAACAAGCCAACAATAAAAGCAAACCAGACCTGCATTTTCTGTTCTTCCATATAGTTCACCCAGTCTTTGTCCATCATGTAGGATATCAAGTATTATTTTACAAGTAAGATTAGAAGAGATTAACAATCTTACATGAGCTATTAATCTTTTCTATTATATTATTTTTGCCTAAATTCTTCATTTTTAAATAGCATAGAAGATCAGATACTGCAGACGACGAAGATATTGTAGAAAATAATACGCTTGTTACAATGTGATCCTTTGCAGACCACCCACTAGTGAACGAGGGCAAATTTCTCTAAAATCAGAAAACACAATTAACTCTTTCATCTTACTCTTAAATACTAAACCTGTTCACCCTACCTCTCCAGTTGGTGATGCTGGGTGTGAGATCATGCCAAAATCTTCCCAAAAGACCTCATAGCTATACCATTCCTTCTCAGCGTCAGATGAAAAGCTAGTAAGAATATGCTAAGGCCAGAAACATACTTGACTCAGCACACTTTCATCTGCCAACCTCCTGAAACGGACTACAGCTATAGTAGGAGTTTAGAGCTATTCCTTGGATGTCCCAGGTGCTTTCATAGCCTACTCCAGTATTACAAACAGTGCAGGATACAGGCTTGAGCATCAACATGCACAAAACCAGAAGAGCCATCTACTCTCTAAAAGCCTTTTGAAAGTTTGGGGTGTGGGATAGTTAGCATGTTGAAGGCATTTACAGGGCTCTTGGCTAGTGAAGAGATATTTTTCAGTTTGCCTAGAATTTTTTTTTTTCCACAGCTGGTGATACACAGTACAGAATAAGGAAATAGGCACTGCCAGCCAATCCTTCAAGACTCTGTTCCAGCCAGAGTAGAAGCACAATGTGAGAAGACTAACTGCTACAAAGACCTCCCAGCTTCTTATGCAATCTACGGACTGTCAGGCACATCTCTCAGTATAAAGAGTTTGGGAGCCAACTGTAGGACTGTGTGCAGCCAACCAGGCTCTGCCATTGAGAAATGGTTGCATAGGTAGTTGTGTCTTCCTTTGACCAATAAGAAGTTTATTCCCTCTGACTGGTGCCTAGAAGAAAGCAATTCTTGACATGTGTGGGTTCATGAATTTGCACTGGGACAGGAGTTAATTCTTCATGTTCATCAATGGCATTAGAGTGTCCAAAGACCTTATTTAGAATCACTTAATAAATGTTGATTTCAAAATGTCCCTACTTTGAAGCTTGGACCTATAACACCCTATGTAAAAACAGGTCTTCACAAAGTAATATAGTTCTTTGTCTTTTTCTCGCTTCTCTCCCTTTAACACAATTTTTTTTTTTTTTTTGCCATAGGTTGTGAAAAATTTGTTAAGTGTGTTATTCGCATAGATTTGTAAGGCTATTATTTTTTTCTGTTTCATTAATTCTGCTAATTTATCAATTAATTTGGGTAATTCACTCCCTTTTTACTACTCTCCTGATATGAGTCTTTCAATGTTGGCTGTATGTTTTATTTTTTTATTTTTTTATTTTTTTCAAAATCAAACACCTTTTTTTTATGTTGGCTGTATGTTTTAAAATGTGCTTTCAGTGAGGCTGAGGTGGTCTCTATAATGGATGTTGGTGCAAAATCAAGGGGACTCTGGCAACAAGTTGGCAGCATGTGAAAGCCGCAGTGCTTCTGCTAACTAGCCCTGAATTTTCAAAGGCAAGAATAAGGAGATGAAAAGAAGGGTTTGGATAGCATCAGACAGCTTCTCCTCCAGTATGTGAAAGATAATTACTCAGTGGGATTTACCCGGACAGAAGCCATGTGCTCTTGATGAGGCCTGGTTTCTTGCAAGGATAAGACTTTCTAGCTGGATTACAAAACAGAAAGTTGCATTCTAACCTGGAATGCCAAATAGCTCTAACAGAGAAACTGGAGCTCTACAAATGTTTTTAACAAGAGAGTTCAAGATCAGGACAGCGATACCCCTTAGAAATGTAGATGCTGGGATCACAATTGATGAAAACCAATCACTCCTCCTTTAGTGATTGAGAGTATGTAGATATGTGCACCTTAACAAAAGGGCTCAAATGTGTGATAGAGGGCAGAATGGGAGAGAAGAACAGAATTCAGCTTGTCTACACAGTCTAAAACAGCCAGTCCATTCTCTCCTTAGAATTCAAAAGAGAGGTGTAGGGATGGACAGAAGCTTCCAAATGACTATGACAAGAAAACAAATAAAAACTCTAGGAATTAGAATGGCTCACAATCTGTTAAATAGTTAAATATTACAACCTCTAGTCAACCGTTTAGTATTTTAATAGATGGACCTTTTGATCCATAGCTTATAATATCTTGCAGTTTTTTGAAACATAGGAACCAGTCCAGGAAGTCTGCAGTTGGAAGGAATGGATCTGGCAGAATCTACAATGCAGGTTTAGGAACTCCTGGTAATTGTTAGTATTTTGAGAAGGAAGGCAGGAAAGAGTTTGCTTTGAAAGGAGATCTATCAGGGGAGTAAATTATGCTGTCTCTCCAGGGAATCTTCTTTCAACTTCCTGAGCAAACTCACCCTACAATATCTACATCAATATCTATATCTTTATTTCACTTTTACCCCACACTAGGCTATTTCAATAACAGGGATTTGCAATCTATTGGATTTACCAATAGTTGATTTAACTAAAATAGTCTTTTTACAATTTAATCATTACCTAAAAACTGCCATGACTTTAGCCTTTGAAATTTTAAATCTGAGTTTCACATATATATTCTTGAAAATTATGTGGCTCTGAGAGGAGATTCTGAAATATTTTCCTAAGTACTAGTGAGTTTAAACCTTTGGAATTCCAGTGTTCAGATACTTTATATTTTGTTTTATTTTATTTTGTTTTAGTATATTCAGGTAGATGGAGAAAACAGAGAAGTATCAACAAAATAATAATAAATAAAGGAAGCATAAGAGAGTGTGAGGCAGAGAGAGAGAGAGAGATTCATATATAAACTCAGTGTGAGACAGTGTGAGAAACAGAATGAGAAAGTGAAGAGAGAGAAAGGGAGAGAGAGAGAGAGATGTTGCAGACAAACTATTGGAGAATCAGATAAAAAAGCTGATATGAAAAGCCAAAAGAAATTCTAGAATAGATGTTCAGAATGACTTTTCTTTAAGTAGAAGGTACAGAAAAGAGAGATAACAATATTTGCATTTGGAAATGTTAGGTCACGCTCTCCCTCTTTTCATCTCAAGTCCCACACCCTTTCTCCCACTCCCCTGTAAAAGAGCAAACCTGAAAGATCAGTAAATAATGTAGGGTAGAGAAGTCTAGAAATTTAGAAATGTTTTCACAGTATGTTTTATGATTATGAAAAGGACCTGTTCTGCATCAAAAATTCAGAAAAGATGGAAAAATACAGATAAAACAAAAACCATCAGAAGATTAAAAATGCATATCTCTGATGATTTATATTTAAAGTTATAGTCACACTTATGTTTAATTGGAATCATACTGAGCTTATAATTTATAAATTATACTCTTATAAATGTACATAACTTTGAACACTGCTTTTAAAAATGATTCTGTTAGACAAGTAGTGTGTGTTAATCACTGAATAATATACTTTCCTCTTACCTACTTACCAGTAGCTCTAGAAGGTGTTCCCATAGACTAGAAATTCTGAGACAACCAACATTAACACCTATGTAGTATGTCAGGTATGAGAGTAGACTTTAATGTAACTCACTGTGCTCAGTAAAATAAACCTTAGCTGGAGAAGTTGTTTCTCTAAGCTGCAAAGGCTCTCCCTCACTAACACTCTCAGGATTTGTGATTTCTGCACTGTCTCTAACACTGGGCTGTGTCCCCAGGTACATTTGTTGCTGTGTGGTGTGGGAATCTGAAATTAGAGTAGTGTAATTGGAGCAAGCAGAACCGAGGAAGTTCAAATCTCGGCTCCACAACACATCAGCTACAATAATTTAGGCAAATTATTTCACTTCTCTAAGTCTCTGTTTCTTCACTGGATTGTTCTTGGACTTAATAAATCACTACATGTAAAGACCTTAGAGTAGCACCTAGCATATGGAAAATTATCAATAATTTTTACATAGAACTGTTGATACTGTCATTGTTGTCTTATCATTACCTTTGCTATTATTTACAGCCACAAACATGGAATGAGGAAAGATGAGATGGGAGACATTTTTTAAAAATGAATCAAGTGGGTCAATAATTGTTAAGATACAAGAGGCAATAAGGAGGGTCCCAAAAATGTCCACTCTGAGGAAAACACTGATTGAGATAATTTAGTGAGCAGAACTTCTGAATGGGAAGAAAGGAAATAGTAGAAGACCACGTGGAAAACAATGAACTTTATCTAAACCCTGTGTTCCCATTCCGGGAAAGCAGGAATGGTTAGAAAATCTCCTTGCTCTGTGTTCCAGGAAATGGCTAACTGAAAAGGACCCCAGTGCCCTCACATAATATGAGGTAAGGCTCGTCTTCATTCTTCCTCATGACTTCCATAAAAGTCTGATAACTCCCCACCATCAAACCCCAAGCTTCCTTCCTTCTTACCTCAACAGCCTGAATAACATATCTGTAAATGGTCTGGTGCCTTTTGTTTTTTGCATGTGTCACAATGTTCTCTGTGCTGGGTTGCCCTTTGGAAACATGCTGGGAGCAGTGCCCAGAACAATCCTGGACAGTGCATGGGATGGTAGATGAGGGTAGAAAGGGGAATTGTTATTCCTATTTGAGTGTGAACCTGTTCATTATATTATCCCTTATTTCACAAAATATATGCATTCCAGAAATACATTTTTTTTCTGGTGCCTTAGAGTCTGCTATTAGAAAACTGGAGATCCCTCAGTATAATGAAATCCTGAAATGTAATAAAGTCAGACACTTAAGCAAGGATAGTACCACTTTTTACACTCACATATTTAAGAGAAACAGTAATTTTGCTTTTACAAAACATTAACAGTAATACTCTCAGCATTTATAATCTTGTGATACCCACCGAATAAGTCACATAATGAAAATACTGAAAGTGAAACCCTCAGGTAGATTTTAGACTCTGATGATCTGCATATGCTTTGGAACATCCCTCCATGTGGGTCATAAAGTTAGGAATTTGGCCCTCTTTGTCTATTCAGTTTAGTTATTATGTCAGCAGGGTGCAGGGTCCCTACATTTTATTACGTTTTCCTTTTATTTTATGCCATTGTATTAGTCGAATATCACCACTTTTAGTATCCAGGATATCTTGCAAATGTAGATGGTTTTCAATAGTATTTTATGAAGTGGAAGGAATTGTTTTGCTTATTAATCATCTCTTTATAACTGCAGGTTTTAAAGGGTTTTGGAAACACTTTAAATGGAATCTTTAGTCTAGCTCAGATTTTATGGCCTGATAAAGTGGAAACAATGTGGCATGCATTTGGGGGACTTATTTTTCTTAAAATAAGCCAATATATTTATGTTACTTTTAATAAGGACTGAATGGGGGGGGCAAAGCAGGGAGGGGAGTTAGTAATAAATGGTAAAGGCCAATATTTGTTGAGCATCTATTCTGTGCCAGGCATAACTCAAATGTATTTATATTTTTTATATATTTTGAGTACTCTATCCCCATTTTACAGAAAGAAACTGAGTCACAGGTCAATTACATTGCTCCAGGAATCTTAGTTAATAAACGGTGGAGCTGGGAATAGAATCTGGTCCACTCTCAACTGTTTGCTTCCTACATTTCTTGCAGAGCTATAATCCTATTATTTCTCTTTGCTTCTGTCCTGGGTTCAATCTCTTATCTTTCTCTAGTTTATATCTTTCTCTTTTTCCATTTATTTAGTCATTTTGGTAGAACACATCCTTTAAGAACTTCGTGATTAAGACGTGTGACATGTAAATTATGTGATGAATTTGATGTCTATCAACCAAGTGTGAGGGTAAAAAAACAAAAACAAAAACAACTTTGTTGAGTAGAGAATGCTAGATTGGAAATTATTTTCCTTCTAAATTTTGATGATATTCTCCATTGAATTCTAAACCCCAGTTTTGCTATTGAAAAGTCCAAAATCACTTAACATCTGATCCTTTGAATGTGACTTGCTTTTCCATTTTTTTTTCCCCACTTGGATGTTCACTGGTTCTTGTGTTTGTCCCAGTGTTCTGAAATTTCAAGGTGAAGTGCCTTAAGGTGGGTCTACTCACCATGTGCTTTCAATCATTTCAATCTGAAAATTCATATTTTTCAGTTTAGGAAGTTTTTATTGAATGATTTCATTAGTGATTTCCTCCTTTCCTTTACCTCAACTTTCTGTTTCTGTAATTACTATTATTTGGATGGTAGGTCTTCTAGATTTGTCCTGTAATGCAATCTTTTTTTCTTTTTCTTGTTTGCCACCTTTTTTTTTTTTGTCTTTTGCCTCCACTTCCTAAGAGATTTTCTCAGCTTTGAATGTCAACATATCTACTGAGTTTTCCATTCTACCCTTATGTTACAAATTTCTAAGACCTCTTTTCAATCTCCAATATTTTCTCTTGTCAAGAATATTAATGATATTTAAAAGTTTTTTCTGTTCAAACCCTGTCTCTTTTCTTCAAGTTGCTATTACTGTTTATTTTGGTTTCTTTCTTTCATATTCTTTCAGCCATTCTGTAGGTATCTGGTAATCTTCATATGCTATTCATATTTAAAATGGGGAATAAAATGTGAGTTATTGGAAGACTTTCTCTAGGAGCCATGTCAGAAGTTTGACCACCATGAGGCTGCCATGCTAGAAGGTCCAAGAATATTAAGTACTCCGGGCCAAGAATTCTAGCTGAGCCCACCCATCTAGGCATGCTGTCAAGGTGACAGACAATTGAGTGAAGCCCATCTGAACCCTCCAGACCAGCCCAATTGTGGGCTGAATACCATGGAGCAACTTCTGTCAACACCACATCAGCTAGTCAAGCCTTGTCTAAATTCCTGAATCTAGACAATTAGTGCAACAAGGGATAATCAAAACACTAGATTTATATGTACTAACATGGAAAAGTGATGTCCGAAATACTGATAAATTAAAATAAATGCATCTTGTTATAATGATCAAAGAAATGGTGACTCAAAACTCTAATGTATGGGTGGGACTCCTTGACTAGGAACTTGACTCCAAGAGCAATATTCCTCTAAGAAACACCACAGCATCCCCCCCCCGTTATTTATTTTTAAATAAACTTTTAGAACAGTTTTGGATTTATAGAAAAATTACAGACAGTACAAAGTTCCCATAAACCCTAAACAATTTCCCCCTATTATTAACAACTTACCTTCGTATGGTACATTTGTCACAATTTATGGGCTAACATTAATACATTATTATTGTTAACTAAAATTCATAGATTATTCATATTTCCTTAGTTTTTGCCTAATGTCCTTTTTCTCTTCCACGATCACTTCCAGGATTCCACATTAGTTGTAAAGTCTCCTTAGACTCCTCTTGGCTGTGACATTTTCTCAGATTTTCCCTGTTTTTGATGAGTTTGATAGTCTTGAGGAATAGTGGTTTGGTATTTTATAGGATCCTCTAATAAAATTTGTCTGATGTTTTTCTTATAATTAGACTGGAGTTATGGGTCTTTGGGAGGAAACCACAGGGGTAAATGCCATTTACATTATCTCTTATTACGAAGGGTATGTTCTATCAATATGATTTGTCACTGTTGACACTGACCTCGATCATCTGCCTGAAACAGTGTTTGTCAGGTTTCTCCCCCTGTACATTACTTATTTTCTTCTCCCTTTTACTACTGTTCTCTTTGAAAGGAAATCACTATGAACAGCCTACATTCAAAGAGTGGGGAGTTATGCTCCATTTCCTGGAAGGAACAATAACTACATAGATTATTTGGAATTCTGCATGGGAGATTTGTCTCTTTCCACATTTGCCTAATCACTTGTTTATATCACTATGGACCTACAGGTATTTATTTTATGATGCCTTCCCCCCTTTCCCTACATTTATTCTTTTCAATTAATTATATTCCCCAGGAAAGAGTCGTACAATATTCTGCATAGAAGGTAAAATCTGGCTGCCAATAATTGGGAATCTCAGTGGAAAATTAGTACTGGGGTGAGGGACCTCATATTTACTATACAAATATCATGTACCCTACTCTTAACTGTATCTGGTCTCCCCAGTACAGAGACACTGTTTTACTTTCTCCAGGAGAATGAACCTAAATTATGTTGCTTGGTTTAGCTAAGAAGAATCAGCCAGGAGCATGGAGAGAAGAGATTTAGGGATTTAATTCACTTTTAAGCATCAAACAACTTCTCTGATTTTAGTTGCTCCCCCATCCTAATCTTGACCTTTCCCCAACTTCCAATGGTATATGGTACTGCCAATTCCTGAACAGTTCAGAGGAAGAACCAGTTTGGTTTTCAGCTCTCCTTGTTACTGGCTTAGACTTCAGAATTTTCCTGTCTACTAACTCACTTTCACTCATTCCTGTGCTTTACAGCTCCCAAAATTGCTTTTGCTGTGCTATCTTGTCTGTTCTCCCCACCTCCCCTTGTATGTATGTCTTTAGGGAAGAAGAATGCCTTTATAGTAGGTATCATATAGTTTGGGGAGAGCAAAAGTGGGTGTGTGTTCAATCCACCATCTTTTCACATATTTGTTTAGGATTACAGAGTTAGCTCTGTGAGACCAGAGGCTCTGTCTTACTTATTTTTGTGTCCCCCATCACCCACACACATGCCTGATAAAGAGTAGGAGTTAATTTGAGTTTCTATAAATGAAAATAGGAAGCAGAGCCAGGACTCAAATACAAATCTAAATCCAAGTTAATTTTTATTTTTTACATTACACTAAACTTCCACCCCACATCAATTATAAAGTTTGTACTTTCAACATTTAAAATGGAATTTTTCATCCATAAGATCATGCAAATCAGTGCATTTCAAATTTTTATGTGCATACAAATGCCCTGAGCATCTCTTAAAATGTAGATTCTGATTCAGTAAGTCTGGGCAGGGCTGAGTCTCTGCTGGTCCAAGGACCACAAACATGTATAGCAAGGATGTTTAGTAATGGCACTATATATTCTGGCATTGTAAAATGCCATTACACATCTTATTTCTATTGTAGAAGTACTATTTGCATAAAAATTTTGTCAAAGTCAGGACTTGGTAGCAAACAGTGAGTTGTCCTGGGTAAAGAAAGAACTAGGAGGTCAGGTCAACCTACCAGTTGAATAAAGACATAGGATATAATGTGAGAGTACAGTCAGCTTTTAAGAAAACAAAACAAAGTGTGTGTGTGTGTGTGTGTGTGTGTGTGTGTACGTATATATTAATGTATTCATTTCAGTGGGAACTAGAATCCATCCATAAGATAAATGGCTGGGAGTAGAAATGATTACATGACTGTGTGTGTGTGTGTGTGTGTGTGTGTGTGTGTGTGTATCATACCTTATAAATTATATCAAACTGATTTAAAGTGGCTTAACCATGCATGAAAGTAGTATTTACTAAAAGAAGCAAGGGAATCAAAGCAAAGGGAAAATGACAATAAGAAAGATAAAACAAATGTTGAGGTTAGAACACAATATGTGCTGTGACTTCTCCACATTAATGATAGGGGTATCATAAATATAGCTCTTGGTAGTTCGTGCAAAAGTGGATAAATACACAATCATTTACATAGGTCACTTTGGCTAAAAAGACAATTTTTCTACTTTGCCTTTATAAAGAGGAGGCCATGTAATGTTCCATACAACACTGTCAAGGACAGCCTTATAATATCTGTCTTAGAAGGCAACCCAGATGATAATAAGTTTTTCAGGCATGGCTCTGGGTGTTAGGGATGGAGAGACAAAATGACACATTTTTTAAAGGAGCTCACAGTCCTAGGGATAGATTAAGAAATTTCAACTAAGATGTGTTTAATAGAAGTACAAGGTATGCTGGTAGCCCAAATGAGGAAGAAATTAACTCAAGAAGAGAAATAGTGGGGGGTGTAGACTGGTTTATGGAGTAAGAAATAAAAACATGCCTGAACAAATGTATATTACATGTTGGCAAAATCTCTAAGAATACACAATCTCAATCTAAGTAGGTTCTGCACTGTGGTCAGTAGATACGAAAACAAGCACAACAGAAAAGAAAAGAAAGAGGGAGAAGAACATTTTTGCAGTTAGAGAATTCTGGCAGCAAGTGTATAGAAACCAGTCTCTGGGAGACAGATGTTCAGGAGTGAGACTAGAGACAATATAGGAGCCCAGTAACTCTTTACTTGCAGCAGAAGTCAGGGACACAAGCTTCTGAAAAGCCAATGTAAGGACAGTCACCAAAGTGAGGTTTGCGGGAAGCTGAGGCGAGCTTCTGGAGCCATCCAGCAGGCTAGATGAATGGCCCTTAATCAGTTTTGGTTCCCAGATACTTTTTGAAAATTTGACTAAGGTATTTAACTTCTACTTAGAAAAGCTTCAGATATACACACACATAAAAAGTTTTGGTTTGGGCTCAGGGGTTTTAAGACTATCACAGAAATTTTTAAGCTCTCCCTGGACCCTGAGTTTATAAAACAGAAATAAAAACAAAAAGCAAGCTAAATTTGATGAATGCATCAGGCTAGCATCATAACTTGAGGTTGGGAGCCATTTAGATATTCTTGCTAACTCCCTTTACTTTAATTATATGCTCATCAAGTGACCTTCTGATTACAGAATATCAACAATTTCAGGTGGATGACAGATTCCATGAAGCCCATTACGGGAACTTCAGGTTAAGAACACTCAAGCTAGGGGCAATGTGATGATCTAGAGTCCCGAAGGTCACAACATCTTCAAAATTTTCATCCCAATCACGTTTCATTTGTGTGCACTTTCCTCATTACTTGAACTCACTGGCCTTTCTGCAGAACTTTTCACCCAATAATAGTTGCTTACTGTAAGACCTACAGCTAAAAACTGAAATATTGCATTCTTGTTTAGCATTGAGACCTCAGTGAGTAAAAGGTAAGTACTTTGTCAATGTACAAATATTGAGCCCAGCAACAAGTTTGCCACTTTTCTGACCTTCCCAGGAAAAACAACCACAAACTTCCACAGGTCATGAAAATTTATTTATTCTTGAGTCAGTTCCTGGGGGATATCATGCACTATTTTTTAATCCGCACAATTTTGACTTTACCTAAACTTTCTTACAGATTTTTTAAAATGAATTACAAACTCCTCTCACAATTAGGATAGTAACTGACAATGTTTGGTTGATACAGTATACTTCATTCTCTGCCAAGTTCTCTAGAACCTATAAATGGCAGCTCACATTTAGTGAGAGTCTCAGGTGGTGCCAAACATTCCTCTGTATACAACATGAGTACCATCTCAATGAAACTTTCTACCAGCAACACTATGAGGTAGGTGCTATTATTATAACCACTTTGGAGATGAAAAAACTGATAGGTTAAGCAATTTGCCTAAGCTGTATAACCTTAAATGGCAGAGGCAGGTCAAAATTCAGGCAGGTTGCTTTCAAAGCCTGCACTTTTCATTATTTCGATATACCCCCTTCTCAACTGTGCAAATACAAAAATTAAAATATCAAAACATTGCAAATAAGACAAAAGTGGAAATAACAGAGAAAACTGATTAAACATTATTACTTGAATTTGGTTGAATTTTTGCTGTCATTCAGATATAGATTGTAGAAATAAATTTAGTGGGTTGGAAAAAATATTCACAATATATTCTTGAATGAATAAAGCAAATATACTCTATAGTAAAACCTATTTATACATACACCCATAATACCTACACAGACACTCACACATACAAAGGATATATATCAAAATGTTAATTATGATGATTACCAAGTAGTACAAAGTTAATTATGATGATTACCAAATAGTGGCTAAATAGGTAGTTTTCATTTATTTTCTCAAGAACGCTCTTCTGATCTTTGCACAGCTGGCTCCTTTTCATTTTTTAGAGCTTAGTCCAAATGTCACCTTATCAGAGAGGCTTTCCCCGATGCCCTAGTAGTCTGAAGGAGACACTTAGGTACTCTCTCTTTATATCTCTATATGATAAGAATTATATCATCACACTTCAATATTACATTTTATTAGTAATTTTTATGTTTTTATTGTCTATCATTTCCGCCGTAAGTAATCTCCAAGCATGAATACCACATCCCTCTTGTTCACTTCTATATATTCCCATGATTTAGAAAGTTGTGTGAGTGCTCTGTAAATAGTTACTGAATAATGAGTGAACAAATAACAAATGAATAAATGATATATCTACCATTTAACATACTCTTAAAACATGTCATTTTACCACAGCAAATCTCAACCTCAAATTTAACCAAAGGAAGCTCACTGATTTTTTCCTTCCACTTATCTCCACATGTAACTGGTTCATGCTGACCTATCGTAACCATGGGAGACATGGAGGAGATGTTCCCTGCCCTTAGAAAGTTACATCCAGTGGGTTTGAAAGACTTTTAAACAAATAACTCTATCATAATAAGGGATACACAAGAGTAAATTTCAACCACAGGTACTCAGAAGAAAGACTAACTTGAGTTACTTTCCAAACAGGAGAAGCCAAAATAGCTCACTTGTTTTTTAAATTTATCAAAAAATTACAAAAGCAATTCCCATGGAGAAATCAATAGTAGGAAAACAGTAGTAAATTATTAGTGTTTGATCAGGTCTCCTCTGCCCATTTATAGATAGATACAACCAGACGTAGAGTTTGGGTAAAGAGTGATCGTGTCCTAATAGGAGCTTTGAGAAAGTGGCCCGTGACACCTCCTGCAGACATGGGCCACAGCTGAAGCATTTTTCTCAGAGATATGGTTTACCCTCTGCATATATTCTAAATTTAACTTGTAACTCTGGCAAAGCCTCTGGAAAGAAATAGCAAGGAAAGTCTAGGTTTTTCAACTTCAGTGACATTCCAACAATAGGCAAAGCCGTAACACATGGAAAATATTATGATGTAGAAGAAAATTGAAAGAGTAATAACAATTATTAATTTACCATGGAACTTGAAGAACAAAAACCATTCTGCTTTAGCTGCTACACTCTCTTATTTACCTCTCATTAAAACCATTGTGAATCAAAAGTGTTTTATTGGATTATGTTTTTATTTTAAATGAATAAGTGTACCCAGGATAGTAGGTCTGATTAATGGAAAAAAGAAAAAAAAAATCTCCATTTGCTCTGAAACTTTGTTAGTATAGCAGATATTCGTCAGGTTTACACAACCCATCCTTGGAGTATGTCCTAAATGCCTTGCCTTTGATGCTGTACAATAGTCCCATAAATTTTGAGATGACTTAAGTCAGATAATACAACGTATGATTTAGAGAAAAGGTCTGTTCATTAAGGAACTACAGGAATACAACCCTGGAACAAGGGGCCACATGCCTTCTTTCCCAGCAAGATATGATTTAGAGAACAAGACCTATACACCCAGAAGCTATAAGAATATAACTATGGGTTTGGTTACCAGAGGAGTAGTGGGTGGGAGGATGGGTGAAATAGGTGATGGGGATTAAAGATTACACTTATCATTATCATCACTGAGTAATGTATAGAAATGTTGCATCACTATATTGTATACCAGAAACTAATATAACGCTGTATTTTAACAATAATGGAATTAAAATAAAAAAAACTTAATAAAAAATAATCTAAATATGAGGCAAAGATTCCTTACCACCTAACATGGTTGGACCACCAGGCATAAAATCAACAAATATGAAATTTTTTCATATGTCTGGTGGAAGACTAACTTCTCATCCAGAAAGAACAATGATAGCACTCAACATCATCCACTGATGTTCAAAAAATGAGAAGTAACTGAGAAACTTGAATGGAGAAAGACCCGAAAAGTTTCTCTATCACTGAAACTTTTACAGTTTGAATAAAGACCTACCACTCCTATACCCTCAGATAATCAAAGACATCATTTCTTCTCACTCATGATCATTATCTGTGGGCTCTGAAGCCTTTTGAGTTGCTCCAGAGTTATACCAGAGTATTACATTCCCAAAGTATTCCAGTCTTCAGGAAACCATTCAGGTGCAGTCTTTGTCTCAAGCCTTAAAAAGCTTATTCAGATTAAATTATTTGGAAAAAAAACCTAAATATATATCCTTAACATTTAAGTATTTTAAGTTAATTAAAATGTAAATAACTGACAACATTTTAGAGTCTATTTACCACTAACCATATTTATAAAAGCATATTACAGTTGTGTACAAGTTTCTGGCCAAGAGAGATCTGAAAACACAAAATGAAAGTGTAAAAATGTGGGGAAAATAAAAAAGATAGTAAATATTCTCCATTCAACTTTAAAACTACAGAATGTGTGGAGTTAGGAGCTAAGTAAAGAAATTAAGTTGTTTATAGCAGTTAGAGACTGCTTGTAGACATGGAGATAGTCATGCACGTACTCAAAGAAGAAAATACAATCGGGGTCACAAATATTTGGAAGTTTTACAAAAATATTCTTTTTACACATGTGAACAATTACTGTTTTCATTTGAAAACTTCACTCTGAATTTTGCACAGCAAAAAACTGACTGGCTTTTGCTAATTTGGGGAGCACAAATAGGATAGCACTGTCTGGAAGGATGCTGATATTTTGGGTTTCAAAAGGGGAGAGTTAGGAAAAGAAATTCCTCCCTGTAGCATTTCAGCGTCATTTATTTCCCAGGGACCTCTGGCTTAGCCTGATGTCCTCCCATTGAGTATGATGTCCTAGCTCCTGTTGTCTCTTTCCCACTTGAAAGCAGAGAACGGCTTCTGTTATAGGGAGCAAGACAGTGACAAACTCATTTCCATATCTAAAGCCAGCTCTGAAATATCATCATATAATGAAGCTTTTATGAGAACAAAATGAGACTTCATTTGTTTCATATGTATTTTTCCCCAACAATAATCAAGAGATGCTATCTTTTTGGGATATTCTGTTTGCTTTTCCTTTCTCTACTTTTCTTCGTTTCATAGTTGTTAATTGCTTACTGCAGTTTCTTTTTTCTTCCTCCTACTTTTCTCTTTTTTTCAGCAGGTCCCTTTATCTTTTCTTGGTGTCTATGTTCCTTTCTTGTGATTCTTCTTTCTTGGTTGAATTTTCAACCAGGGGCATTCTTCCCTTCATGTATCCTCCTTCACTGCGTTGACTCTCTTCTCTGCTTTTCCAACATCCTCCCTAACCCTTTTCTTTAACTCCCCTCAACTAGACTGTCCTATAATTGATTGCATTTTTTTAAAGATTTTATTTATTTATTTGAGAGAGAGAGAGAGAGCACATGAAAGGGGGAGGGTCAGAAGGAGAAGCAGACTCCCCGCTGAGCAGGGAGCCTGATGCAGGACTCGATCCCAGGACTCCAGGATCATGACCTGAGCCGAAGGCAGTCGCTTAACCAACTGAGCCACCCAGGTGCCCCAGATTGATTGCATTTATTTGCTGCTCTATTTCAGTTGTTAAAACAATGCAATGGAGGAGCATTTTGTACATCAGTTCTTAGGAGTTGTGTTGTTCTGAACTCACTTTCAATCCACTACTCATAATGAGCTTTATAAACTAGGGCAGTCTTAAAACAAACAAACAAACAACAAAAAACTTGGAAGAGTGTACTTGGTGGTATTTTTTCTGGCAACAATGAAAACTGGAAATGATTTATAACTAGTAACCAAAAGAGAAAAGACAGTAAGGGTTAGGGAATTAGGATCTTTGGTTGTACCAGGAGCTCATTGCTTTTTCAAGGTAAATGATACTCTTTTACACACTAAGAGATCTATAACTGTGGGGAAAATGTGGATAATAGAATCTGAACTCTGACTCTCTAACTCCATTTTATATCCATTTGCAGGCAGGTTTCTTCTGTAGATATCATGGATGAAGAGAAAAGGCTTTTTGTTGGTGGTGGTGTTTTTTGTTGTTTTTGATTTTGGCTTTTTTTTTTTTTGAATTGGGGTTAGAAGATTGAAAAACTGAAATAAACATGGCTGTGAACTTTGAACATATTGATCTGAAGCTTCTATATGAAATGAAAAATCATAATAAAAACAAGGAAACTGAAACATACAGCTAACACATCTGGATTTTCTGTTTGGCAATGCGAAAGCTCAACTTGAATCTCAGCCAGTCAGTATGAGTCATGACCCATCTAGCTGCCTCAGTGTAACTGGTGAAATCTGAAGATTTATGGAGGCAGAATGTTAGAAGACAAGTTCCTCTCAAGAGCATTATCAATGGGACATGCCCAAAGGACATCAATCCCTCTGCCAAATTTTTGTTGGAAGTAAGGCAGAGTTGAATCAAGGTCTAATGAATAACAGAAAATAGTATCATGGATTATGTCCTTCATTTATACTTGTTAAGCATCCAAGTCAAGAGTCAGAGCACTATGTTGGGTGCTTGCAGATATGAATAGATTTTACGGAGTTCAGAATTTAGCCAGAGAGATGATAAAAATCTGTCAATAAATCCTACTACTTGCACATGAGATTTGTCTGGATCCTAACTCTTCCTTGCTCTGGGGAAATTCCAGGCATTCTATGAAATAGAAATCTAGGTAAAATGAGAATTCCAGTTTAGGTCCTAACTAGTCATTTCTGTAAACTTCTCAGATGTCTGGATTCATGTATTTTGATTCATTTATAAGGAATAATTAAAATGATACAGCAGGCATCTCCAAGATTTGCTAGGAACTGCCTACTAATAAAATGAAAAATTCATACTCTTGTTTTATTTAATTTATCACATGAAAGTTCAATTAATTTAGATACCAAACAAGTTTGGTTTATATGCTAAATTTTATAGTCACTGATACGATTGTTTGAACAATTTTCTGTGGCTGTTGATAATCACATCCAACTGACACATATGTGTATTGGTCAGAAGATACAGATAAATCCCTCCCATTCCTTTGCATCTATGAGCCCCACCTTAGTCAAATTCAACTAATGTTCTTTTTTCCAGCAGGTGGATAAAAAGCAAAAAAGAAGAGAAACACATTTTCAAATTAATACTATCAGAATACATTTGCAAGTCTTGAATCATTTTCAGGAGATGTGCAAATTAACAAGTACAAAAGTACCATATTTAAAAATAAAACTTGAGGGAAAAAAGTTCCTTTAATACACCTGCTCACAAAGGGAATTAGCGTCTCTAGACAGTCTAAATGCTGAGTAAGCAAATATTTTCTTTTCAGTGTTTGTGGATGGTTCTTGTAGCAACACCGGCTCATGAGGCAAATAGTGAAACCCTTTGACTTTACAATGGAGACAAACTAAAAAATGAAGTATTTCTTTATTGCTGTTTTTTATTTATTAGGAGAATTAATTTTAAGCAACATGTATTTCCTCTAAAACTACTATTGTTAAGGGTCAACTTCATACATCATACTGCTTAGCATCTCTAATAGAAGTTTTCAAAGGTTTACTGTCAGGTGTTCAGCCGGTTCCTCAAGTCTTAGTTTTATTTTCATTATCACAACTAGGCCAGGTGCTCTCACCACAAAGCACAGGGTGATCCAGGCCCATCGGGTGCTTTTATTGGCTCATTTTAGTTTTCAATTAGAATCTCTCGTGTGATCGTCTGCATCTATCAAAGGTTAACAATCACTCAGTCATTTAATAAACATTTATGGAATGTTTTCTCAGGGAATGCCCTACGTGTGGTGGATATCAGGAGTTAAGATATAATGGTTGTCCTGACAAGATCATAGCATAGTGGAAGAAGAGTCATATTGATTGGATAATTATGGCCAATCAGAGCCCTTTTTATAGAGATCTGTTCATTTATTTCTCCCATGAAAAGAATGAAGATCTCAGACAACTTGGCCAATTTCATGCAGCTGGATAGAAAAGTAGTGGAATTCATCATACACCTGAGTTTCTGGCTCCAAAGCCATACTTCTTTCCCACTAAATGATGTTTCTGGAAACTGGTGGAGCAGTTTCCCCCCACTATTCTTTAGTGAATGCACACGTTCCCGTCATGTCCATGGGTGAGAGGTTAACTGGATTTGTTCATGTTATTCCCCCTCAGAGCACATTCTCAGAGCCATAGCTCCTGTAATTGTACTGTGATCTGCATCATGTGATATAATAGACAAAGTTTAGGAAACAGCTGTGCTGCCCCCTATTTGGATTGTACACTGGGACACATTTCAATATCTCAAAGTATAATATCATTTAAGTGATCATTATCACTATACGTGAGGTCTGTCCCATCACTCTAATTGAATAAGACATTACTCACACTGTATGGTAAGATGACTTAGAGAAAAGATCCAGACAACATACTTCATTAACTAAGATTAATAAGTAGAATAAGAACACAATGCAGAAAAGAGGGAAATTTTTAATTCTCACTTCCATGTGACCTCCACAAAGAAAAAGAACATTAAAACAAGTCATTAATATTTTTGCTCAATGCCAATCATATGTCACCTGAGTTAACTAAAAACCTTTCAGCAATGTGACAACATTCCTGGGTATTTGTCAAAAACAAATGTTCAGGCTACTGAAAAATATAAAATTACAAGGAGAATGGATTCAATAAGTTCATAGACATCCACAGTACAGCAAGAGTGTATAAGACTACGTGATTATATTACATCCATGATATCCCTTGAAAAGCTTAACAAAATATGGCTTCACAAGACCTTGATAGGTGGCAATAAGAAATACTGATAAAAATTTACTTGGCAACATAGAAGGGTCAAATAACAGATTAGTTACACAATGTAATTAAAAATACTGAACTTTCTTTTTGCATCCACAACAGCTTATGGCAAAGCTCTGAGTAAATCATGAACATAGAGTGGAAATGCATTGCACTTCACAGAACATCCTCAGGCCAAAAAAGACAAACAGGAGAGGCTCTGATTAAATATTTGCTCAGAAAATACCCTCTGATAATATAGTACCAATTTCCTACCTTGGGTAAATAGCATCCCCCTTTCCCAAGGTAAGTAGTTCTCTGATATATTGGATTTTATTTACAAAAAGGAACTCTGGCCACAAAGCAAACAGCAGTTATGTGAAGGGTATGGCCCAGCTTGTCTCCAAACATAGTCAGTACGACCTTTGGCAAGGGCCCAGTAGAAAATCACTTTCCCTAAAGGAAGCCCAAACCCCTTTCCCTATAATCCTGCTAGCACGATATGGTGTTAATGAAGCAAGCCCTGCTTCCAGTGGCCACAACACAAATTGCCGCACTTGGCTTGGTCACTAGAAGGACAAAAGCCAGGTGGAGATGTGCTCACGTGAGTATATGCAGGGTTTCCACGGAAATTCTACTTTTTCTGCCTGACCGGCCCTAGGGATGCATACAGCCCTGCAGGGATATGGTATCTCTTTCTTGGGGGCAGCCCAGTAGAAAGTAAAGCCTTGAGAAATGCACTGGAGTCTAGATTCTAGGTGTTTATCTGGAGGATAATTAGAGGAATTGGGCTATCAATCTCACTTTCAATATTCACTCTATTCTTTTTTTTTTAAGATTTTATTTATTTATTTGACAGAGAGACAGAGAGAGAGCATAAGTAGACAGAGCGGCAGGCAGAAGCAGGCTCTCTGCTGAGCAGGGAGCCTGATGTGGGGCTCGATCCCAGAACCCTGGGATCATGACCAGAGCTGAAAGCAGACCCTTTAACCGATTGAGCCACCTAGGCACCCCGATATTCACTGTATTCTGGACACCAACCCCAAAACAGCAGCCCAATATTCTTTTATTGCTGAGTCCAAATATAAAGATGAACAAGCTTTCCCAAGCATATCAGGGAACACTGTTAGTAGTTTTAAAGACAATATTTTAAGGAGACAAATGCTGTGGGTAACTGTACTAAAAACCATGCTTTCTAACCCATCTCATGGCTGTTCTATCTAGCCAACTTTCTTTTTTCCTTCATTTCATTTATCTGCCACTGCCTCCTACCCACCTTGTTACCTGTTTCTCTTAATTATAAAACTGTTGTCTATGTTCCATGGAATCCCTTGGAAGGTTATTTGGCCGATCAAGAATCCTACAAGCTGGTAGGGTGATTTAGTATACGAAACCCACAGTAATCAGCATATGGATAGAATATTTGGGCTGATGAAATCTCAACTGTGTAGGTACAAATGTAGGTAGCAAAAATTCTAACCTGAGCTGGCTTGTCCTTTCAAACATAGTTCAGTCATCCAATGCCTGATTGAAAAAAATAATAAGTATCTAATATGAAAACATGGATGATAAATATTGCCATTTTAAAGATAAGGCTTCAGAGTTGTGAAGAGATACTTGTATTTTTTTGATACATTGTTGAGTATGTTGAAAATATAATTTGAAGAGGGGCATCTTTTTGATGATAATGATGAGACTCAAAAATATTTTATTCTTATTCTTATTCTTACTTTTTTATTTTCACTGTCCCTCTTTTTAAACATTTTATCATTATAAGTTTTTAAATAAAATATATGTAGTATAGTCACAGATTCTTCCACATAAATTAAAAAATCACTTACCTGCCAAGAAATTCTAAACCTACTTCTAAGTACAGATCATGTCTGTGTAGATTCTCCCCCTCCTTTCTTCTTCTCCATCATCCATCCTTCACTTTCTCTTCAAATCCTTCTACTTCTTTTAGTCAATCTTGCTCTAATGAACAAGTATTGTTCTTTAGTCACTCAGGCTGCATTCACTTTATTTAAGGATCCATTTAAGGATACACATGTTTATCTCTCCACCTTTGTAGGTTGGCTGAGACCCACTTGCCGACAGTAAGGATGGTTCCAAGGGCTAGGTCAAGCTCTAGATCTGTTATTGGTTCAGACAGGAATGTGACCCAGTCAGAACCAGTAAAATAGAATGAGGTGGTTTAGGATTTTAATTGACTGCTGCTTCCTCCAAGGGATTCAGTATGTAGAGGACACAAGGTCTGGTGCTCTACAGCTATTTTATGACCATGAGAAGAAAACATATTCAGGAATACAGTTAACAGGGAAGTAAAGCAAGGCTTAGAAAAAGTAGTCAACTGATAAGTGCAGCTAGCCCTTCCACTGTGTTTCTCACTTTTGTGAACCAATAAACTCCCTCATTGTTGAAGCCAGTTTAAGTCAAGTATTGTGTCTTGAAACCAAAAATTCCTTAATCATAAACCCACCCTATAAACAATGCCAAACAGGTAGACAGAGACTGAGTCTTATACAAGTAACTCCCACATTTTCAAGTCCAAGAATCCCTTTGAGCAACTGTTGCTCATACATTGAGAACTACTGCTCTAATCCTTTGCAGCTCAATAGCAAGTTACCAGTAGAGCTAGCTAATAAAGAAAATAGTTCAAATGCCTCAGTATTAGTGTCCCTTGGGGCCTTCACAGGCAAGCATCTTTAACCTGCTAACACATATCATTCCCCACAGGACACCCAGTAGCTGTGGTAAGCCCTAGCCAGCACCACTTGGCAATAAGGATCAGGATGAAGAGAATGCGAAAGTTCACACTGTCTTCTCCTCCCTGCTGCACACCTGATGGATTATTTGTAATAAGACACAGTTGTTCATCTTTCCTTTGTGAAATAGGGACTATAAGAACTTGAACAAAAAAGGAGAATACAATCTTCCAGTACATAACATGTTTCTCATGAACTTCTCAGGACTGAAAAAGTCCCCAAATTTTTAAGAGAAAAAACCCTCAGGTAATAGTTTGTATCGTTTGGTATTTCTACAACTGTCCTCTTTTCTTCCTCTCTCCTTTCTTCCCTTAGTTCTCTCCCTTACAGCTCTTATAGTAGTCTAGCACTTTTATTTCTCTTCAACCGGAATAACAACAACAAAAATTTCAATCGAGTAACAGTTAATGACTTGGTATGATTCAGTGAATCATTTCATAGTTTATTTTGGCCTTAGGATATGTGCCTCTCCAAATATCTTTCTTGAGTTATCCTGTAATGTTAACTTTAACTGTGGCTTAAAATGTGTTCATCTTCCCTTCCTATATTTGCACTGCTTACTCTTTCCTAGTCCAAATGCTTTGTTGGAGAGGGTCCAGTGCTGACCAATCACCTTTTCCCATCCCCCACCACTTTCTTCACATCACCCTCTGTTAGTTATTTCATAAGGGTACGAATCCATCTTCCCCATGCAGATTATAAGATCCATGAGCAGAGAGTTTACTGTCTTGTTCTCCTCTGTATGCCCACTGTCTAGCTCTAAGAGAAAATAAATATTTGTTAAGTAAATGTATAAAATCTATGAAATTAAATAATTCTCTGGGCATGCACATTGATATTTCTTTCTAAAATTTTGCCAGGCTCTCAATAATCATATAAAAAGGTTATTTATGGAACGCTTATGGTGTATGAGGCACTAAAGGCATTTAGAAAGCACTCAATGTACATTACCAACATGTATTTTTCATTTGGTCTTCACAACAACTTTGACAGGGTGGCATTATTATGTTCATAACCCATTTACGACTTAGGGAACTAAGACCCAGAGAAAATATGTTTATTAGAATTCACAGTTCATGTATGGCAGAGCTAGGATTCAAATCTAACTCTGTCTGACATTAAGATCGATGCTCTTCAACTCACAAACATCACCACCAATCATACACTTTGATACCTGTCCTAGATACCCAAACAGAAGTGAGAACCTGTCCCAACGAATACCGTTACTAGAAAGCAATTCCCAAGTGCTTACTATACACAGGGTATTATTTTTGTTAATTCTCACACCAACCCTAAGATGCAGGTCCCTTGTTTCCATGAGAAAAATTCGGCTCAAATAGATCAGAGAGAATTTGAACCCGATCTTGTCTGACTCCTGAGACTGAACTGTTAACTATTCTGGGGTAACATTTCCCTGATCCAGTGAAAGGCAGTATGACTTGCCAAGTCACAGATGACAGGAAGCACCAGTCCAGGCCTGTGCTACAAGCTGCATGCAGCCCTACTGCATGGCCAGTGCATTCATCTTGGTCAAATGACAGATGCACTGTGTCTCTAACTGTGGAAACCAGGAATCACTCTGCTGGCTGACCACCAACTCTCTGTCAAGTAGAGGAAAAACAACCACAGGCCTGAACTTTCATTATTACAATAGTGGTACCTCCTTCATTTATTTTATAAGCAATAAACTGTGCTCGTCCATTGTTTCAATTAGGATGTTTCAAATGAGATTGAAGATAATGCATCCCATAATTTCTCACCCTTCCCCGTTCCACAGGCTTAGGCAGAACTGATTCCAGGATGGAATTTGCCCTCTTCTGATTGATGAGGCTAATAAAGCGCCTTTATTGTGATATAAATAGCCTTAAAAATGTCCTAGAGAGTCAATATCGATGTTTGATGGCCTCACACAGGCAAGGTCCTTGTCTTAAGTAGCACTAAAGCTTGATGAGTTATGTTTTTGAAAGAGTTTGTCATTGAATTTGGATATTGATTTGTGAGGCTACAAGGTGGCAAGACCCACATTAGTGACACAGATGGAGCAAACTATTTAAAAACCACCCATTTCTTTCACACACCTAATATATCAATAGTTTTAACACCCTATTGGATCATGCAGCTTTGGCAAGGGATTTGAGCATGCATAGAATAAACGCACAGGTGTTCATTCATCCAGACCAATGACTATTGCCCTATCCACACTAGTTGTGAAAGAGCACAGGGCACACTTCCTAGAAGGTAAGAGTGTGTTTCCAAACCCCTCCTACTAGTCACACACATGCAGGCAATGCACTCACACATACACAGAGGTCAGTCCAGAGATAATAACAAAACACAATGTTACAACTATAGTAAATCCAAAGCCCCTCCCTCCCCACCCTGCCCCCCATTAAACTGTGATTGTTGAATTAGAGGGTAAAGGTTATTTAGTAATTTCTTTATGTAATGGGAATATCATCAGCCAAAGGTTATGGCCCTTTATAAACACAGTTGTTCTAGATCTTTGTTTTTTTTTTTTTTTTTTTTAAGTCTCTGCCTTACAGTTTTAAAAGTTGCTTTAAAAATCTTACTTTGCCTTTCTCTTTTCCTGCCAATTTTCCCATTCTTGGCACCACCATTTCTTCTGGTCCACTATTACTGTTTTATCAATCTTTATCCATCCGTGCATGTGTCCTGCCTCCTGTCCATATGTTGTGTCTCTTCATGTGCAGAAACTGAATCAGAAGAGGACATACAAGTAGGGGTGTGATGACGTTGGGCAGGGGGCTTATAATGTCAAAGCCACTCACTCAGTCAGTATATCACCAAACTATTTAGCCTATTATATCGATTTCCCATGGTTCCTGTAATAAGTTATCACGAATTTAGTGACTTAAAACAACAGAAATTTATTTTCTCACAGTTCTGCAGGCCAGATGTCCAAAGGCCCCAGAAGAACCCTTTCCAGCTTCTTCCAACTTCTGGTGATTGCTGGCAATGGTTGGTATTCTTTGCTTTACAGAGCATGAGGTTTTACTCTAATCTCTGCTTCCTTCTTTGCTTGGCCTTCCCTTTGTCTCTCACTGTCTTTTCTTCTACAGACGCGTTCCTCATTAGATTTAACACCACAGACGCGTTCCTCGTTAGATTCAGCACCCTCCCTAATCTAAAATAATCTCATTTGGAGATCCTTATCTTAAATATATCTACAAAGTTCCTTATTCCAAACAAGGTTACATTTTGAGGATTTTAGACATTATCTTTGAATAGGTCACCACTGAACTCACTACAGTCATTTATAGATATTTAATTTAATTAATTAAAATATACTGAGGGTATATCTTTCTCTTTTTTTAACAAGTAATATACATTTTATTTGGCAATAATATATATTCTAAGACTAACCACAAGTACAAAAATTTGGCTAATGACACGGGAATCAAAAAACTATGGGCACTAATTACTTTTCTCATCCTTCCAATGAGGTAAACATACATCCTTTAAGAAATGGTCAGGCCTTGGGGCGCCTGGGTGGCACGGTCAGTTAAAGGCGTCCAACTCTCGGTTTTGGCTCAGGTTGTGATCTCAGGGTTGTGACCTAAGGATCATGAGACTGATCCCCCCCTTGGACTCTCCGCTTAGCTTAAGACTCTCTCCCTCTGTTCCTCGCCTACCCTGCTCTCTCTAAAATAAATAAATAAATCTTAAAAAAAAAATGGTCAGGCTTCTATACTAAATATATGTATGGCAAGTTTTTTTTTAAGATTTTATTTATTAATTTGAAGGAGAGAGCGAGAGTGAGAGCAAGAGAGAGTGAGAGAGCACAAGCAGGGTGAGGGAGCAGGGAGCCAGATGTGGGGCTGGATCCTGGGGCTCCGGGATCATGACCTGAGCTGAAGGGCGATGCTTAACCGACTGAGCCACCCAGGTGCCCTATATATGGCAAGTTTTAAATTGATTTTTTTTATAGCTGCCCCAGTGAATCAATTTATTTTGGAATTACTGATTAATCTTCAGAAGAATGTGATACAGGACAGAAAAATCTTGAATACTTATAAAATATTCTGTATTCTACAGAGGAGACTATTGTATTTTTGTTTTTTTTCTTTTTTTATTATGTTATGTTAATCACCATACATTACCTCACTAGTTTTTGTAGTGTTTTATGTAAAAAGGATCACTCTCATATTAAACTAGATAATGATGCCCTTATAAAGGGTAAAGAATATCCAAAAGAATGGGAGAGACATGTTTGTGTCTATAGGCAATAGATAGAAACAGATCCTCTCTGTCCTTTTCAATGAAAAATCCCACAGGAATCAACATAGAACTGAGAAATACATTCATAGGGCAACAGCTTAGGAAAACAAAGACTGACCATCCTAATAAAGGAATAGACATATAGAGAAGCAGTGTTTTCACATATGAAAAACCAGGGGGCTCTTGTTAGAATGCAGATTCCAGTCAGTGGTAGGTCCTGAGGGTCTGTATTTCTAACAAGTTCTGATAATGACCAAGGACTGCACTTTGAGTACCAAGGTTATAGAGGATCAAGTTATTCTAACAGAGTTGGCAAATTATTATGCCACATAGGCTAAAGATTATAAGGCTTTAAATCATTCAGCAGACATTCACTGGGCTCTTATTCTGTAGCAGTCATTTCTGGTAAATACAAAGATAAATGAAATATAATCCATGTCCTCAAGAGTATCTCTCTCAGCCAATTGTGGATTTCTTTTTTTCAGGTATAACATTTGGAAATTACTTTCATTTTTAAACAAAACTAGGGAAATAATGGAAATAAAATATTTTATAAATTGGCAAAAAAAGTTAACCTACATTTACTAATTTCATAAAAATTGATGTAATTGGTCTCTATTCTAAAAGATATCCCTCACCAGCAGTGAGACTGCTAAAGATTATTTTCAGGGAGATAGTGTAACAACTCTTGCTCAGATTTTGGGAGTCATCAGAACTGTGCCATGGGTTCCAGGCTGGAAGCAGAGGCAGCAATGAGCAGGAATGACTCACAAAGAGATAATAAAACATTCATAGAACAAAGTATTTAATTTATGGAAAAATCAACAGGTTCTTGTTTTTTTATTTAATTTAATTCTATGCCTTGCTAAAGAGATATGCTAGAGAGTAATGGCCCTGGTTGCTGAAGACTAAACTTACACAATTGTCTCTTTTTTCATGTTGGTTTGGGTTAAAATTGGGGATTTCATGGGCAGGTACCAGCCAAGGCAATTTGTTGAGTCACTTTGAATGAGAATCCACCAAAGATTATTCTGATCATAATAGTTGTTTAGATATTTGCACTGTCAACTGAAGATATATATTGATCATTATGTGTGTGTGTGTGTGTGTGTGTGTGTGTGTGTGTGTGTGTGTGTGTGTGTGTAATATACATTTTCAGGAGGGTCTTTAAGGTCCTGGGAAACTTGCCCTGTGAGGAATCTGCTCATACTCCTGCTGTGGAAGGTAGTAGTAACTTCCCGATCTTCTTCAGGGCTGAAGACTCAAAGGAAGTTGCAGTATCTTGAATTTTACCCAGTAAATTCTCACAAAAAGTGCAACTATTATGCTGCCACCATCACAAACATGGCCTGATATCAGGGCCCGATTTTCAAAGGGTAACTGTTCACATTTAAAAATAAAATAAAATAAACTTATTTTGATCAGAAGCATTCAAGACCACAAAAATATTTAGTTCTGATATTAAACAGAATTCTTCTCCAGTTTGTGGACCGAGAGTTCTGAGGCCAATCTGAAGTCCTCCAACATGATATCAAAGAACATGGCAAATGGCTATTTTAACTACCATAAGCAAATCTCATGACATAAGGTAAAGATAGATTCTGTCTTCAAAAAGTTTAACTATCTCTTCACCCTCGAAGCCGACATGATGAATGAAATATTTGGCTTTGCTATTTTCATTGATCAAATAAGCTAGCTAATTGACAAGTGAATGCTGCAGGATTTTAGGTACAGCTGTATTGCTTAAGTCATTCACTGTCAACCTATGCACATTTATATTCCTCCTTAAAGGTCAGTCCAGACCAGTTTATTACAGCACACAGGAGACATATTTTTAGACCTATAATGCTTCTCATCGTTCCTATATTTGGAAGAATGGGGAAGATGTAGCAAGAGACAACAATGTTTTCTGTTCTCTCACCAGCCGTGCATTGCATGACTCATTTCAGTATAGAGAGAAGAGCATTGTGCCTGCAGAGTTTTCTTTGGGGTACAGTATCTTGCCTGTGGTTCTTATGGAATACGTGTTCTACTCTTCCAAATAAGCAAAGAGGCACAATAAAAGAGAGATAGTTTTATCAGCCTAAAATGTTACCACGACTTCTTCAAGTTTCTACAAGTTACAAATACATGTGATTACAGACATAGGAGGGGAGACCCAAAGGATTCCTGAACACTAGGTTGGACTTTTCAGAATGAGGAATGATCTTCGGTCTTTGAATTAAAGTCTTATAGCATGATGGAAAGGGTCTGTGTAGTTCTCACTCTGAACTACACTTGGTAAATTAAGACGTTTTGTTTAGTTTTTTAGAGGTTGATTCTTTTCTCCTGTAGACATGGACACTGAAAAAAGTTGAGGAAAAGCCAAGTGCAATCACTTGAATATACCACTAGGTGACAGTGTTTCTAAAATTAATCTGATTCGAGAGCACCGGGACCTGTTTTTGTAGATGGGACCACATTTTAACAGACAGGTGAATGAAAAATCACATGACTGTTTTTAAATAGTAAGTCAAACCACTAACTGAATTTCTTGTCCTAATTACAATTATTTAAATGTGATGAGATCACACACCTAAGTGACAGTGATGGAAGGTAACTCTAGTGCTGGATAGGCCAGAATGACTGGATCATCTTAGAAAACTGGTAAGCAGTTTGAAAAGCTAATTTTCAGCAATTCCTCTGAAAATCAGATCAGCTGAATTAAACTAAAGAAGGTACAGAATGTAATTCATATTTTTTACATGATGGCAACAAGACACAAAAACATTGAGACTTTAAGGCAACAGATAGCAACAGGTTTATAGCAGAATGACATTCATGTAATTTTGCCCAAAAGATAGATCTTAAGTGCTTATATTTACTAATGTAGATAAAATACGTACTTGGGATTCATTTGCTGAAGTGGTCATAATTTCAAGAAAGTGAAACTATAGAGGGGGAAATGTTTCAACTAATCCAAAGAAAATGGGAAATTCAGGTTACTGGAAAACATAGGAAGAAGAGGGAGAAGGGAAAAATGATCAGTGGTTTTCTCTGTAGGCTTGGAGTTTGATAACTAAAAAGGGACCTTGGCCTGAATGGAATAGTCACAGAAATAAAATCCATATATAGTTATATATGGATATATATTATAGTTAGGAGGATGCCATTGCCCAACTGGTTAGAGTTGATGGCTTAAGTTCCATTCATTTCTACTAAAATGTCTCAAATACACTCACTGCCAAGGTGACTGAAATTCTATTTATAGTTTATTGGGAACCATTATATTTTATATTAAAATTTATTTACAGTAAGTGGCAGAACTATGACATACGTGTAGACCCCCTCATTATAAATAGAATTCTCCCTGTTACATACCATTCAACCACTGCCTACTGTTTCTACATATAGGAAGGTAGAAGATAGATGAATAGAAGGGGTTTAGGAGAAGGGTGAGAAGAATCGGAGGGAGGGATATTTCAGAATGTTGTACATTAGTAAAGAAGGGTGAAAAAATAATTCTAGCTGGAAAAAGAAGTAGCACATTCTCAGCCTTCTATTTCACTTTCTCCTCTTCCTTCCTCTGTTCCCATTATGCCCCCTATTCTCATTACTACTTCTATACCTTCCTATTCTAATAACTTCCCCAAATCCCCAGTTAAATTACAGAACAAGGCAGGGAAAGGAATGACTCCTTAACATTGCTTATCAACTCTAGTCATTCTCTTTAGAACATATATTAGTTTTCCTCACCAAAGCGAATAATGGGGAAAAAAAGATAAAAAAATAATTTTTCATTTCCTCTTATATAAGTTCTATCATTTATTTTTTCTAAAAATATGCATTTTATCTAAGTTTTCTAGTGTGTTGGCTTAAAAATGTTTATTTATTGCTCTTATGATATAAACATTTCTACTATATCTTAATGATGTAGCCTTTTATACATATCAATGATTTTTCTGCCTTCTCTTTTTTTACTTGATCAAGTGTTGCATAGGCTTTCTTATTTTATTAGCCTTTTCAAAATAATGAGCTTTTGAATTTATTCAGCTTCTCTATTATCCCATTTGAATATTTCTTCTTCCCCATCTTATAAATAGGCATACCTTATTTTATCCCGCTTTGCTTTATTGCACCTTGCAGATTGCATTTTGTGCAAACTGAACGTTTGTGGTGACCCTGCAATGAGCAAGTCTATTGGTGTGTTTGCTCACTTCTCCTAACAGCATTTGCTCACTTTGTGTCTCTGGCTCACATCTTGGTAATTCTCATAGTATTTCAAACTTTTCACTATCATTATATTTGTTATTGTGACCTATGGTCAGTGATCTCTGATCTTTGATGTTACTGTTCTAATTGTTTAGGTGTGCCACCACCACGCCATATAAGATGGTAAACATAATCCATGACTGTGCGTATTCTGACATGCTCCAGCAACTGGCTGTTCCCCATCTGTCTCCCCTTCCTGTGGTACCCTATTTCCTGAGACAGAACAATATTGAAATTTGGCCAATTAATAACCCTACAATGGCCTCTAACTGTTCAAGTGAAAGGAAGAGTGACACATCTCTACTTTAAGTCAAAAGCTAGAAATGATTAAGTTTAGTGAGAAAGACTCTTCAAAAGCTGAGATAGGTCAAAAGCTAGGCCTCTTGCACCAAACAGTTAGCCAGGTTGTGAATGCCAAAGAATAAGTGCTTGAAGGAAATTAAAAGTGCTACTCCAGTAAACACACAGATGATAAAAAAGTGAAACAGCATTATTGCTGATGTGGAGAAAGTTTCAGTGGTCTGGATAAAGGATCAAATCAACCATACATTCTCTTAAGTCAAAGCCTAATCTAGAACAAAGTCCTAACTCTCTTCAATTCTGTGAAGGCTGAGAAGTAAGGAAGCTGCTGAAGAAAAGTTGAAAGCTAGCAGAGGTTGGTTCATGAGGTTTAAGGGAAGAAGCCGTCTCTGTAACATGAAAGTGCAAGAGGAAGCAGCAGGTGCTGATGGAGAAGCTGCAGCAAGTTCTCCAGAAGATCTAGCTCAGATCATTAATAAACATGGCTACATGGAGAGCCAAATATCTCCAGAAGATCTAGCTCAGATCATTAATAAACATGGCTACAAGAGATTTCCAATGTAGATGAAAAAGCCTTCTATTGGAAGAAGATGCCATCTAGGACTTTCATAGAGGAGAAGTCAATGCCTGGCTTCAAAGCTTCCGAGGACAGGCTGACTCTCTTATTACAGACTAAGGCAGCTGGTAACTTAAAGTTGAAGCCAATCTTCATGTACCATTCCAAAAATCATAGGGTCTTTAAGAACTATGCTGAATCTACTTTGCCTGTGCTCTATTAATGGAACAACAAAGCCTGGATGACAGCACATCTGTTTACAACATGGTTTACTGAATATTTTAAGCCCACCCACTATTGAGACCTAGCGCTCAGAAAAAAGAAAAGATTTCTTCTAAAACATTACTGCTCATTGATAATGCAACTGGTCATCCAGGAGTTCTGATGGAGATATACAACGAGATCAATGTTGTTTTCATCCCTGCTAACACAACACCCATTCTGCAGCCCGTAGAGTGAGGAGTAATTTCAACTTTTAAGTCTCATTATTTAAGAAATACATTTTGTGAGGCTATAACTGCCATGGATGGTGATATTTCTGATAGATCTAGGTAAAGGAAATTGAAAATCTTCTGGAAAGGATTCACCATTCTAGATGCCATTAAGAACTTTCATGATTCATGGGAAGAGGTCAAATGATCAACATTAACAGGAGTTTGAAAGAAGTTGATACCAACCGTCATTGATGACTTTGAAGCTTCAAGATTTGACTGCAGTTAACTGCAGATGTGGTGGAGATAGAAAGAGAACTAGAATTACAGCCCAAAGATGTGACTGAGGGGATGTAATCTCATGATAAAATGTTAATGGAAGAGCGGTTGCATCCTAATGGGTCAGCAAAGAAAGTGGTTTCTTGAGATGGAATCTACTCCTAGTGAAGATGTTGTGAAGACTGTTGAAATGACAACAAAGGATTTAGGATTTGACATAAACTTAGTTGATAAAGCAGTGGCAGGGCTTGAAAGGATTGACTCCGATTCTGAAAGAGTTTCCACTGTATACAAAATGCTACCAAACAGAATCTCATGCTACAGAGAAATCTTTCATGAAAGGAAGAATCAATTGATGGGGCAAACTTCATTGTTGTCTTATTTTAAGAAATTGCCACAGCCATCCCAATCTTCAACAGCCACCACCTTGATCAGTCAGCAGCCACCAACATAGAGGCAAGACCCTGCACCAACAAAAAGAAAACTCACTGAAAGCTCAAATGATGGTTCGCATTTTTAGGGATAAAATATTTGTAATTAAAGTACATGTGTATTTTTAGACATAATGCTATTATTGCATACTTAATAAATTACAGTATAGTATAAACATAACTTTTATATACAATGGGAAACAAACAAACAAACAAAATCCTCTGACTTGCTTTATTGTGATGTTTGCTTTATTGTGGTGGCCTGAAACCAAACCTGCAATACCTCTGAGGTATACCTGTACTCTCTTTTTCTGAAACTCCTATTAGGCCTATTTTGGAATTCTCAGCCTGTTTGAGTCAGGGTTCTTCAGAGAACCAGAGCCAAATATCTATATGTATCTCTGTATATTAGCCTTTCAATTATTTGGATGATAGCATTCAGATCTTCCTCTGGTCTTCCCTAGGTAAATAGCTCCAGTTCTTAAAAAATAAAATCTCATATGCCAAATGTCTTTTAAAAAAAGTGCCATAGAGGCAATTGTGAATGAATCTTTTTCACTGAAATAGCAAACAGCAAAATAGTTTCTGCTTTTTATTCTGCATTCCAGTACCATTCATTACATATCTCTGTTCTAAAATATATAACATTATAATGTGATTCTTGGTTTATAGTTCTTCATCTACCACTAGGCTGGTGGTCTTAAGAGCAGGAATTGTACTTGGAATATAATTGATCCCTACTATAAGCCGGTGGCTTTGAATTTACAAATTTAAGACAATTTAATATTATCAGACCACGAAGCATCTCTTTTTCAGTGGGCTTGGCACTGAACTATGTACGTGGGTAAAATAGGTGAGACACGACTTAATAGCTGCTATTACTTGTAGAAACAAAAGAAGCCTTAGAGATCTTAGCCGACAAAGAGCCCAATATAAGTCAATAGTATGTTGTTTCCTTTTAGAAAAAATGCCTCCTTGAGTGCAGAGAAAATGTCTTATTTTTCTTTCCATCATCAGTACTAGCACATCAATTGGAATAGTAACTATGTGTTGTATGAATGAATATCAACACTAACAAAAGAGGAGATGTTGACATGATAGTGTATATTTCAAAAGGGAAATACAATCTGACAAGGGTAATGAAAGAAATTCTTAGATATCTAAAGAGTTGTCAGATAGAAGATGGATTAAGACTTTTCTGTGTGATTCAAGTGAACAGAATTATATCTATTTGATAAAAGTTACAGGCAAATCAATTTGGGCCTAAAAGAAGACATTTATGACAATTTTAACTATATAAAAATAGAATGCCCTATTTTTGTGGTATGAGGAGGCTGAAACACAACTTATAGGTATTGTTGAAGGAATTAATATGAATCATAAAAAAAAATTGGGCAAAATGAAAACTGTGGAATTAGTATCTCATGGTTAGAGGTAAAGGTGGGTCATTATTCCCCTTAATTCTAATGTAACCTAAGGTTCTCTTTATTTTTGGTATAGCTTTGTCAGACTATTGATTTGAATTGAAACTGCAGTCAACTTGACAGCAATGTTTGTTTGTTTGTTTTTCCACAAATCTAAATGTTCAACTTGGCATATATTCTTGCAGTCTTATTTTCTGAGATTGTATTATTATTCCAAATTCCTGAAAACTTTTAAAATTCCAGGTCTGCTCTTCAGCGTGTTATGTGTTCAACCACATTCCTATTACACGCCCAATCTCTGTGCTTTATCTCCTCATAGAATCCATTAAAAGAAATGTTGATTCTTACCTTAAGAAATTCCCTCTGGGTGAGCTCAGTTTTTAAAAATTCTACTCATTTCTCTCCATTCTGTCACCAATGGTATCAGGGCATATATCCTCTCATGCTTTGCTAATATTCATCTATGCTACATATTCTCATCTTTTAATAAACAGTTTTGTAAAATGGTCAGAAAAGCACATGAGGTCAGTCTGACATCACCTGATTTTCAGTGACCCCGTCCCAGCTCAGAGTAACCACGATTTTCTTTTCTCACAATTAAGTTAGTAATTTGTCTGTAATATTTTTCAAAGAATTGGTAATTAACAGGTCCTACATTGGATGGTTGAAGACATCTACTCCTCACTCTTTAAAAAAAAATGGGACCCAATTTTTCTCATCTCTGGTCTTCTGGTCCATCATTTTTGATTTTTCAAAAGTCCCAAATCAGTTTTATTGATTTTATCAGCAGGCACTGGGGCATATTTCATCTGATCAAGGACAATGAAAGTCTTAAGTTAGTTAGATGCTCTCTGTATTTCTGCATGTTTTGAGTTTCATCTTTTTCAGTTTAAAAATCTTTCATTACCTAAATGACAATTTCAAAACTGGAAAAGAGTGGCTCTATTCTTTCCTTTTTATCTGAACCTAGCTCTTCTTTATTCTTTCCCTTAATTTGAATGAAACTAATATATAATTTTTTGTCCTTACACATTTTTCCTGCAGTTCACCTAATTCTAATTTTAAGATTTCCAAACACTCTTCTTGGAGATTTGTGGCATTGTTTAAGCATTTTTTCCTTCATCATGTCTTAATCCTTGATTTTGTTTTTCTACAAAAATGTATGCTGCTTCTGTTCATAAGGAACGGTGTGCAGTTTGCATGTGTACCCTCAGAGCTAAACAAGAACATCACCAACAAATAAGGGACTGTGTTGGATTTGTTGACTATTTACTCACACAAATTGACCAGTTAGCCAATATCCTTTTATACGGAACAGAAAGTTACTTTGCAGACACGGATTAATGTTTAGAAAATGTCACATAGGCAGTTCCTGCTCACCTTCTCTGGATTATGATTATTAGGAAGACCTCAAGTTAGTCCAGTGAGGAGCAATGCAAGAAATTTACCTTGTTCTCCTATATTTTGAAGCAAAAACCTTATATGTTGCTACAACATAAAGGACTTTGGTCATTTTACCTTAGTAGTTATACCCAATTCCAAATAAAAGAAGTTGTTTGGAGCACAAACCAGTGTTCGAGGTAGATATGGAGCTGCTAATAAGTCAAGGCAGTTTTTAGCCATGTGGGAAATTCGTGGATATGTAAGTCCTAGGGAGTTAACGACACCAGAAGATAATGACAAGCCATCCAGCATCTTTCATCCATTTAATCTCAGGGACTGAATTTACTTGCCTTTAAAAAAATGCATCTGTCAGAGTAATTTAACATGCGACTGGTAAACAGAAAGAGGTCTATTCCAGATTCAGAAAAAATGAGTAACTGATATTGAACAATAGTCCCCAGTATGTTTCAAAAGAATGACAGCAGTTTGCAGTAGTATATGCATATAGCAAACTACTGATTTTGGACAACAGCACCTACTTTCTGCTCTCCGCAATCACAGACATCAATAGAGAAAATGGCACAGGCTATGAAAAGACTAATTATAATAGGGGCCCACTGCTATGCTAAGGCACAGTCACAGAGCAACTGATTGCATAAGATCATCTATTCAGCCCCTAATGATCTGTTGTTAGTGCTCTGTTCAACCTTCTGCTAGGCACCAATTATGTTTACAGTTAGCAGTTTGGGTACATATTTACTTCTCTGGAGAGTGGGTTTAGGTGCAGAATTGTGGTGAATGGATCACAATATGGCCCTCCCGCCCTACAAGTGCAGCCTCCAGGAGAACCTGCAGTATAGCTCGAATTGTGCTGAAAGAAAGAGAAAGGAAAGAGGAAGAGAAAAACAGTATGGCAAAGGGCACTGGAGGGCAGGGTGGGGTAGGAGAGGAGGTTGTGCACTGCTTTTGCTGCCCCTAACAGGAAATTACAACAATCCAAAAGGCTTGGTCTGTGACTAAAGAAGCATTTGTTCCCGATCATTAAACCTGGCTTGCTCACCAGAAGGATTTTACAGTCCCTTTGACCATGTTGAAAATTTGAGGATGGAGATAATCCCTTTCACTCCTGTTTTTTGTTGGTCTGCAAAACTGTTTGAGAGATTGAAACTTGGGCATTTGTCAGTAAGGTCTAATGCACATTTTGCTCTCTTTCAATGGGTATTCAGCAGACTTCAGATCTATAAAAATTCGACTTAGTTGTTGCCTGTTTTCTCATCTATGGGGGCTGGGCAGCTCAGCGTTATCTGAGAGGTACCAGCTATTGCTATTACAGACAGCATTCAGTGGTCCATTTATCTGAATATGTACGGTTACTCTGCAAGATCTCAGGGAAGGAGACTGTTGTGATGGTGATGCACTTCTTTTTTGATGGAGCTCTTGAATAAATATCATTTTTTTTAAAAGGGGGGCTCTGAGTGACTGGAAGCATTTCTCATACACATACTGACTTCAGCAGCTGAGAGATACATGAAAACGCCTTGTATATCGACATCTCTACCAAAATATATACATGTGGTTGAAACAGCAAATATCTTCCTACTATAGCACTGAATATTACTCACGGTATATACAAAAAAGCAATAATGACCTTCATTAATCTGACTGCAATTAACATTTCCAATTATTAGATGACTTAATACAATGTTGAACCGAATGTATAAAGCTGATTCGAAAGTAGATGGACTTTATTAAAATCATTTAGCGTGCTTTCATTAGTAAATTATACTCTCCTGACCTCACGAGTGTGTTAGAATTTCACACACTTGCTTTTCATGGCAGAGGCCTGAGCTTAGTCATCACTTTCAATTAAACTAACACAAGAAATAAGGCCTGGAGGTTATTTAAGTCAACAAAATTTTGTTTTTAATTCCCAATGTACAAATAGATCTCTAATTCATCAAATAGCTAATTATTCTCCCTTATTGTGGACTCTAGCTATTGTTTGATAATTGAGTCTAATGTCTGCACCTGTCAACTTAAATATCCTTAGATATTTAGCTTAAAGAACCTTTTGAAAGCCTCAAGAATAAGGAGGCATTTTTTAGGAGGACTATTATGACTTGTTTTAAAATTGCAAATGGATGCTTTAGTTGAAATAATTCAAATACCAACTACATGGTAGCAGAAAGAAAAGTGAAAAATGGCATTTCTATTACCAGTAAAGACTGGCCAGGGGTGCCCGGGTGGCTCACTCCATTAAGCATTCAACTCTTGGTTTTGGCTCAGGTCATGATCTCAGGGTTGTGAGATCGAGCCCGGTGTCAGGCTCTACACTGAACATAGAATCTGTTTAAAATTCTCTCTCTCCCTCTCTCTCTCTCTCTACCCCTCCCCCTGCACTCTCTCTTTCTCTCTTAAAAAAAAAAAAAAACTGGTCAAAGAAAAGCTAGACATGGAGATGGAAAGGGCAGAAGACTGCATGGGGCTGAGGGCCAAGGAAAGGTGTTTGATGCTGAGTGATGCAAGCTTACAGAAGCCATAATGGTTAAGGATGTGATAAAAAGAGGCACATAGCTAACTACCTCAAGGGCTAGAAAAATGTCATAAGAGAGGGAACAAGCAGTTTTTAATTCGACCTGAAAATGTGAGAAGCAAGTTTTAAAACACAAAGAAAAATCTGAAGATATATTGGTATAATACAAGCTACTAATTTGGAGAAGAGAAACCTGCTGAACAGGTAAAAATCTAAATTGCTAAATGTACTAAAGAAAAGCAATTTCACTACTTTAGCATATGTGAACTATCTTTGGCTCATAAAGTATTTCCAGGTAGTGTCCTACTGGATCCCCTGTAAGGATGGGGAGAGTCATTCCATAGAATCTCGGTTGAGGCAGGGCACATAGACATAAGCTCTATTCCATCCTTAACTAGTATAGAGCTTCTTCTTGACACAGTCCACTTTAAACCCTATTACCTCAAAAATCCTTCCATATGTGAGCAAAGGTAGGCCCTGAGGATACTGAGCTGAAATTCAAAGTCATTAGGCATCAAGAACCTTGTAATTTAATGAGGGAGACAGAAAAGTAATAGTAGAATTTATGAATGTTGCATTAGATCCTGAGAGAAACATGCATATGTATAGGGTGTGATTGGGTTACAAAGGAGGGCATTTATTCATCTCAGCCTGAACTGAGTTGGAGGGGACATAGTAAGAATGGGTTTCCTAAGGATAGTCACATGTCAGTTGAGTTTTTAAGGATGTGTGGGAGTTAAGCAAGTATAAGTAGCAGGAATGGGCATTCCAAGGGAAGGCAATGATATCTTCAGAGGTCTGGAGACCAGAGGGACATTGGTTTGATTGGAGACCACATAAAATTCACTGTAACTCTAAATACAGAAGCTGGTGTCTACTCCATCTTTAAATACACTTTTTTTTTTTAAATACAAAAATATCTATTATGCCTCTTCTGTGTATCAGTTCAGTTTCCTCCCTCAAGATGTTTAGTTAAGGTGGAGGGGAGGGACAGGAAAATCAGGCTTGGCTATTGAACCATGCAGATTGGACACAGTGCCTGCCATGTGCCAGGGCTGCCCATGGAGACCAAACTCCAGGAACTTGATGAACTCTGCTGGGAAGGAGCAGGTCACTCAACTTCACCAGTTCTTGAAAACACAGACCAAAGACCTCCCCACACCACAAACTCTGCTGGCCACTTACTTCTAGATACATGGAGAGGGCTGAATAGGTGCATGTTTCTTTTTAAATGAGGCACCCAGAATTGACACAAGACTGTAGCCATAAGACCACCAATTCGTTGGGGAACAAAGGATTAAGAATTTCTTATAGCTCTGTTTGGTGTTTTCTTCTTTTTAGATTATCTGACTATTCTGGACCTGACCTCAGACCTACCTAACTATCCCTTACCTCTAGTCTAAACAAAATTCTTGGACCATTCTTCCTCACCAGGCTTGTTTAGTTCTGGCCCCAGATCAAGTCTGATATGACCTCTAGGTAGAAAAGTTGTTTTAATTTTATTATGTTTTAAAAATGTTAAATGCCAAGACATTCTTTGGGCATATTCTCATTCCCATTCTTGCAATACACACTATGATTAATAGCAAACATCTCTTGAGGGCTTTACTATGTGGCAGATACCCTTCTAACAGCTTCCCATGCATAAACTAATTTATTCCTAATAACCACACTATAATTTACCTGCAACTGTTACCCACATTCTGTGATTCAATCAGTAAGTTTAAAACTTAGGAATGTGTAGAAGGTCATTAGGAATGTGTAGAAGGTCATTAGGAATGTGTAGAAGGTCATTAGAACATGTAGAAGGTCATAGCTAGTAAATGGAGGAGCTGGTGTGTACACCCAGGCAATCTGCTTTCAGAGTTTGCCTTTTTTGCCATGACCCTGCACTGCTCGACCACTTTGCTGTATTGTGCCTCAGTTGTACTAAACTGAGCTTGTCTTACTTAGAAAAGCTATTGATTGCAACTCCACTTAGGTACTTTATTGTAAAAACTAATTGATCAACAAATATTGAATGAGCAACATCTATGTGCTAGGCTCACTGTTTTGGGCATCTAGATACACAGGCAGAGAAATCATGTGGTTGATATTCTTATATACATTGAATTCTATTGGTGTAATGGAAATTACAGAAGATCATGTGAAGTGGAAGCCGTACAAGATCCAGAGATCAAGTCCAATTTACTTATTTAGCAAAACAAAAAAACAAAAAAAAACAAAATAAAATTCATTCTAAGTACACACACATGCAACTAACCTAAAGTTATAAACATATCATTAGAAAAGTGTGGACTAGAATCCAGTACCTGTAGTCCATCCTACTGGTTTTGCAAATTATAGACTAAAAAGCACATAAACATTTCCTATATTAAAGAAGAGCCTCTGAGCATGGTCTCAATTATACAAATAAATGCTTGAAAAATAATTAGAGGTAAATTTGCCAAAATATTATCAGTGTTTACTTTTCCATGACATTGTGGATAATGTTTTTTAAACTGCCTTTTTTACTTAAAAAAGGACTTACATTGAAAATATACAAATAGAAAAAAGTGTTTAAACTGAAAAAAGAATCTTTTCAGAAAAAAATTTTTTTGAATCTTTCAAACCACTACATGCACTGTTACAAAATTCCTTGGAGTTTGATTTCATGCTCTTTTCAAGTTCCTCTAAAGCTGAAGCCCCTCTGTTTTCTTCTGGCCACTCCAGACCATTTGAGAACACAAAGGGATTTCTCAGACTGTACCTACATGACTTAGCTAATGACCCAACTCAACTATAGGAAAATGAGAGCAATTCCATATTTAGGAGCTAAGCTCTGCAGGGTTTCCCCTGAATAATGGCTGTAAATTATGCCACATGCTATTGGAGGGTCTGCTTTCTCCTAAGAAGAGACGACTTATCAAACTGTGCTATCTCTTTACTAAATTGACTAGGCAGAAGAACTCAACAAAAATGAAAACAGCTTTGGTGCTGGAAAGGTCACACATATTTCCAATGATTCCAGTAATTAAGGGAAAAAAAAAAAGATCAACCTGGAACACTCAAATTGTCCTATTTTACTAAATGGACTACAGACCATTATCCCAACTTTAATGCAGCAGTGTGTATAAAATTATTTTTTATTTTTGTATAGACTTATGGTAGTATATAAAACCAAAAGTGGATTTAATTCAGAACAATAAGAGTTTTATAAGATGATAATAATAATATTGTTACAATTTCATAGAAAACTATGAGTGAGCTGTCATATTATTTAGAGGAGACTTGGCATTGGGTCAATTAGATCATCTATCTCTCAGCCTTTGCTTAAGGCTGAGAACAAGTTCCAGGGGCAATGGGGCCCTTGGCCTAGAAACCTCTTCATTCAATCTCATAAGATTTCTTTAGGAATAGTTTTAACAATTTGCCTTTAACTAAAATATCGTCTAAACTGTGATGTTTACAGTGCCTAACAACTACTCATTCATTCCATTGGCTAACAAGATCTGGTAGATTTACTCTGTAAATAAGAGAAAGGAAACCCAAGATAAATCTTATACAAAATTGTTGTCCAATCCTTGTTTTTAGAACATCAAAACCAACCAACCAACTAGAACTCTAGCAAAGTAAACATTCTAAATCTGTGTTTACTTATTCAAAAGATTGGACAAATCTACCAAAATAGGTAATATCATGGAATAACCTGCAATGATAACCTATAACATAAGCAGCCTAGTGGTTTTCCTGGGCCTACCTACCTCATAGTGTGTTTGTGAGGATTAACAAAGCTAATGCAAGTAAAGCACTTACTTCCTGTTTGGTTACATATTTTCACACAATGAAGCAATATGCCAAAGGAAAATGTGATTCAGAATGATGACCATGATGAGCACGGTCAAGATAATTATCAATCACAAATATATATTGGCCTACCTTGAGGAACTACAAGACCAAAGATTCAATTATATTTGTTATGCCACTTGGTACATTATGTACCTTGACTAATTTAGAAAGGCACTTTTAATAACAACGCTTGGAACACAAAGAGTATTCTCATAAAATTTAATTTGTCTTAAGTGACCCGTTCATTGACAAATCAGTTGCTCAAGGTTTAATATGCTCTGATAAAACTCATTCTTCACAATTACTGAAAACGATTATCTCAAAATTCAAATGGAATCTTCTTACTCAGTGATAAAACAGTTCACAGCTTCCCATTGGTCTTAGGTTGGTGACTTAAGACATCACTGGGTTTGACAAAGCCAAGCTTGGTCTGGGAGCTAAGGTCTTCTTGAGGTTTACCTAACTGTCTGTTCTCTCTCCCATCCATACTGGGCCCCTTTCAGCTCTTCAGGCCTATGTTGCTCCCTCCTTCCTCAAGGCCCTGACACATATTCTTCCCGATCCCTACTCATTTTGTTTGGTCTACATAATGACATCCTCAAAGATGAGACCCAAAGTAGAATGTATGTGCCCTGTGGGGAATGCAAGACAGTCAGTCCTCTGGGGCCTGGGAAGGGGTAGGGGGTGGGGAGGGGGATGCTTTTATTTCTATTTATTTTTATGTAAACTTAAAGGTAAGTTCTGCTTTTAAATATTGAAATATCCACAGGCAGGAACATATATAGGTAATTTATATATAATAAATGCATATCTGGAGCATATGATATAAAACAATTGTTTGCAGGCCACTGCCTCAACCGTTACCTCTTCATGTAACCTCATCACAAATATCCCAATAGCTCAACTGTTTACCTCATTATGAATGCCTTCCTTTATCAGTCAGACTAAGACAAAAACTCCCTGTAGACTCATAGCACGATACAGTTTTGTGAAGCATAGGGGTAGTTATAATTTTACACTTACCTCTGAGACTATTTAATTAATGTCTGTTTTCATTCACTAGACTCTCTAATGAGGGCAGGCACCGAGGTCCATTTTTGATCACCTTTTTTTCTTTCATAATGCCTAGCATGTTGTCTGACTTATAGTAAGGCCTTGATAAATATTTAATGAACACAGAGAGGTATGTGTGAGTGTGTGTGTATGGAGCATATAAATGTACACATATTTGAAATATGTAGTATATGGGGGCACCTGGGTGGCTCAGTTGGTTAAGCGTCTGCCTTTGGCTCAGGTCATGATCCCAGGGTCCTGGGATCGAGCCCCTCATTGGGCTCTCCGCTCGGCGGTAAGCCTGCTTCTCCCTCTCCCACTCCCCCTGCCTGTGTTCTCTCTCTCAGTGTCTCTCTCTGTCAAATAAATAAATAAAATCTTAAAAAAATTAAAAATAAAAATGAAATATGTAGTGTACGTTTGAAACATTAACATATACCCATATATTTGAAATGTATATGTCTGTGTGTATACATAAATAAATTAGTCAAAATAAAAGCTCTTCAAAGGGTGAGCTTTTTTCTCCTTCTCTCTTTGTAACCAATAAACCCTTTCTCCATTTCTCTAGTTCCTTTTTCCATTGATTTCAGTGGATTATTTTTGTGTCATATGTTTATTTGCTATAGATTTGTCTGGACAAAGCTCAAATATCGGCTGGGTCCATGATGCCCACAGTAATTGTAAAACTGTTTGTGGTAAAACAGATTAAGAGGCCCTACTCAGCAAGCACGGAGCCAAGTTCTTCCCTGGACGCTTCAGGAACATGTGGCAGGGGCTCTATAATGTGATGGATAACATATGAAGTGCAGAGGGCTGCCCATATGCTGCTGCAATTTTCCTGTACAGGATGTGCTCTTCGGACTTAATAATGGTGATTTAGGACACTGGTGAAAATTCCAGTTCTCTTTGGGTCTCATTCAGAGTTCCCAGGCAGGGGGTAGCAAACCTATAATCCCACACTGCAGGAAAGAAGATGAAAGAAGGGGAAAAGAGACCTCTAGGACTGACTTGTGTGATCAGATAGGTTTGTACTGTCACAGAAGGCAACAGATATCCCTGCTCAAAACCTTAAAGTTGAGTAAAAGAATGCATGAGGTCACATAACACCCTTCTAATTTGGGGTGTGGTGGGAGGAAGGAATGCTGGTTATCCTTATCCTTATTTTATCTCACTTGATATATAAGTATATAAAACTGGTGGTGAGATTCATCCCCAAGATCCTGATTCTACCTTTCTGCGTAACTGCTAGAGACAGTAATGATCGAAGAACTGGCAGAAGGAGAAAGGCATCATTGAAGATTTGAAAAACTTTATGATTTATGAGATTTTTCAGTGAGAATTTTTGGTTTCTTTAGGTGCTCCTATGTTCTATACTTTATTCTCTGCTGCTCTTTGCCTATGCAGTCACTGGCAAAGAGAAGATATAAAGGTTCTTGGTCATCAATTCAACAAAAACAATTTAGTAATTACTCTCCCAAAAGGAATTATATTATGACCCAAAATATATGGGGAAAACATAACTCAGTGAAAAGAGAGAGAGAGAGAGAGAGAGAAGGAGAGAGAAGAAAATGAGGAAAGGAGAACTATTTTAAATAAAATAAACTTGGCAACATTTTGGTGACTGGTAGCTGAATGTGTAATGGCTGTGAGGACATACACCATGAAGCGTTCTCAAACTTCACTGCAGAAACAGAATATTTGAGAAGTTTGTCAACATGCAGATTTAAAAACTGCACCCCAAAGATTTTGATTTAGTAGGCCTTGAATGGTGCCAGAAATTTGTTTTTAATAAGCAGAAAGAACAACTGTACAGACTGCATTTGGAGAAATTACAGTGCTCTCCAATAGAACTTTCCTCAGTAAGGGAAAGGCTCTATATATGTGCTTTTCAGTGAGATAGTCCCTAGCCGCATGTGGTTGTTGAGTACTTAAAAAGCAACTAGTGTAGGTAAGGAACTGAATTTTCAATTTTACTTAATTTTGATTATTTTAAATTTAAATAGCCACATGTGATACTGGAGAGTTGAGCTTTACTTTGTTTGGGGACAGGAGCATCACTTTTCCTTTGCATTGTACCCACTACAGTGAGGAAGCAAGGGATAATAGATCTCAGTAGGAGTAACATGAAATAACATTTTCTGCAGGATGCTTCCATTCAATCCATCAGTGCATACAGAAGTGTGTATTATCAGAATAAGCATTTTTATTCCTATTCTAGTCTGTAAATAGCAAGTTATGCCATATATAGGGTAAGCTAAATGAATGATCTATGGTTATCTCCATTTATTTGTTCTTAAAATGAATGAGCACCATACAGTGGGTATGTTGTTGGACCGTGTGGCAATCCCATCAGTAAGCTTCATGACTATTCTGCCTGTGGCTAATCAAGTCAGGCAACTAAGCCTTGATGAGGTGTTAGAAAGGGCTACACTATGGGCTTGAGAAGCTCCCCAAATCCATAGACCTCTCCTTCCTAAGCAAACACCAGCAATGCTGAATGCCAAGGAAGTCACAAGGGAACAAATGGAGATTCCAAGCTATCTCATGGATCAAAAAGCATCAGGGGCTAGTATTCATGCAACAAAAAGAGACAATGTAGCAGAATCTCCTTCAAATATTGGTTGAATTCCTATGCCAGACTTAGCAGAGATGTGAAGCTTTATCTTTATTGGACCTGTTCTGAAAACAGCATTTAGATAGAAAAGCTAAAAAATATGCGTGTGTATGCACGTGCACACACACACACAAACACACACATTGGCTAAATAGATGGAGTTTGGCAGGCGAGGGTGGGGAATAGTGGATTTGCAGGCTGGAATGAGTGTGCATAATCATGTCAAAATAACTCACCCCCAAGCAGAGAATAAAATAAAAGGGAAGTGGGGCAGAAAAAAAAAAAATTAATGGATCCACCTCCTTTGCCCCTAGAGACAAAGGTTCTTTCTGCACCATTCACATTAGCATTTTGGCATATGAAAATGAAGTCTGATGTTAGTCTATAACAAATTACTGCTCTCCTAACTGAAATCTTAGACAACTTCATGTGGCTGGCAATAAGTGGTCTTAGAGAATTGTTTTCAGAAATTTGGTGATTGACAGTACACTTATTTTGTGTATGAGTTGGTGTTGGCAATATTTCATGACCTGTGCAATGTGGTGAAGTGGCCTGGTTCCTGGGAGAACCTGTCCTAGAAAATTGGTACTGGCCAGAAAACAGTGGGAGGGATGGATTCTGTAGCCAATGTCTCTAAATCTTTCCCCAATGAAGTCAGGATATAGTGAGGGCTCGGTTGGTTCATAAATTCTTTCTTTAAGACTCTCTTTGTAATCAGAGTTGGGAAATGATTCCTTAGTGTAATGTTTAAAAAGCTATCCTCTATATGACACACCTCAGTTTCCTTTTGTGAGTAATGCTTTGTGGGCTTAACAACTCTGACTGTCACAATTTTATAGATGCAAAAGTGGATGCTCATATAATGTCATATGATAGGCCAATGGTTCATTTGGGACTCAAATTCTGGTTTTCTGATGTTTAATCTCAGGCACATTTTATGATACTGTACTACTCCCTATCTTAATACTATGTTTCTATAGAATTTAGCAAAAGAAGTTTACAGATTTCATTTAAAAGAAATAAAAAGATTGGCATTACCTGGCTGTGTATGTTACTTTTACACTGGCAATTCTTCTTTTTGTCTACACAGGTGTGTAAGTATGTATGTGTATATATATACTTTGCTTTCTAAAGCTTTAATTTTGCAAGATGTCGTAGCCTTGATAAATCTCTGTGATCTACTGTTGTGGCAGCAATTCTAGGCTTTGTTCTCTCTCTGGTGATGCTCCCTGCACAGATTTCATTATGGCTGCCATGGCTTGGCCAACAGCCTCCTTGTTCCCTCTGCCTGGACTTCTTGCTCACTGACCCCACTGGGATCAACAGGTAATTGAGAGTTCCTGGGTCTGTGGAAAAAGAGAAGGAGCTTGGAGAAGAGGGAAAACAACATAAGAAGAAAAGAAAAAATGAAGAAGGCCACACACATGTAGTTTACAGTTTTCAAATGCTTTCCATTTGGAAATAAGAATCACACATGCATCCCGGGGAGTCTGAATTCTCTAGACAGATTCATAGTGGAGGCTAAAGCTTGCCAGAAGAGGTTGTTAAGTATTACTGACTTTTGTTTTGCATTTTAACCCTGTTCCCACTAAATTCTCAGCTTGAGTTTGGTCCTTTGAGTCATGAATATGCTGAATATTTGTACAAATGTTGGATAATAGTGTTTTTTAACTCAACCACTCATCTTGCTTCTTGAATTCCTGTTCTGTTTACTTACACAAAAGGCAGTTAAGAACAAGCATCTGGTTTCCATTGTCAGATTTAACACCCAACAATGCCCTATTAGGACGGATAGAGAAACAGACAATGTAGTTAAATCCTTTGAAATTCTAGCCCATTCTCCTTCCCTTTCATTCCTGATTCCATCTCCTAAGAATTGTGCCAAATAGTAAAGAAAATGAGGACAAGGAAGAGGTTTTGAGGTGAAGATCTCCATGCAGAGAGGATGTTTTATTGCAATTAATCTTGTCGCATATGAAATCAACATGGGGTTGTTAATTCAACTAACAGATACCGAGTACCTTTATGTTTCAGATCTCTTCTCATCACTTCAGATATAAGCATGCACATGAAGCCTTCCCTGCCCTGGAGCCTCCAGCTTAGTGAAGACAGGAACAGGGAGCAATATAATTGCCATGTATTATAGTATTAGGGGAACATGCAGAACCATCCCTGACTAGTACTGAGGTCTCAGTGAAGGCTTCCTATAGGAAAAGAATTAATTCTATTACTTAACAGTAGGTGGTCTGCCCATTTCTTGATGGGTGGGAGGGATGGGGTGGCTGGGTGATAGACATCGGGGAGGGTATGTGCTATGGTGAGTGTTGTGAATTGTGCAAGACTGTTGAATCACAGATCTGTACTTCTGAAACAAATAACGCAACATATTTTAAGAAAAAAGAAAAAGAAGATAGCAGGAGAGGAAGAATGAAGGGGAGTAAGTCAGAGGGGGAGATGAACCATGAGAGACGATGGACTCTGAAAAACAAACTGAGGGTTCTAGAGGGGAGGGGGGTGGGGGGATGGGTTAGCCTGGTGATGGGTATTAAAGAGGGCACATTCTGCATGGAGCACTGGGTGTTATGCACAAACAATGAATCGTGGAACACTACATCAAGAACTAATGATGTAATGTACGGTGATTAACATAACAATAAAAAATTTAAAGAAAAAAAAGTGGGTGGTCTTTATCAACTAGAGCCTGACTCTTCACTTATAACTTTAAAAAATACCCATGCAGCTCTAATATACCAGGGATGGGAGATGGAAATATTCACTGAATCTGACTTTCCCATACTGATCACTCATGCTTTGTTCAGGCATAAAGTTGGTATTTCCGAGCAGGGAATGGCCCCAGGTTGAAATTTTGTACATTCAGCACATAAATCAAGTCTACCTACCTTTTGCCCTTTGGCTGGGGACAGGGGCTGGTCTCAGAAGCCAGAGCTTTATCTGCAGTCACCGCTAACATCTCCTTGGCCAGAACCTGGCTCCACACTGCCATTTTGCCCCATCATTGCAGCTCTTCCCTCTTGTGTTAAATCAATAGTTTATGACATGTACAAGGGAAAGCTGTAAATTTAATTTTGTCCCCTGCAGTGCGATTCCTATCTTGTTTGCTGGCAACATAATGAATGTGTTTGCCCTCCAGACCCCCCACCCAGTGAAGCAATTGGAGGATAAAGAACGAGAAAATAGCAAAGCACAATTGGGTAGATGGATTAAAACTGGATTCTTCAGAAGCCCAAATAAAGATAGGCGTATGCCTTTTGTCTTTGTGTGTGTGTGTGTGTGTGTGTGTGTGTGTACACCCTCCCCCACCCCAGAAATCTACTAGACAAGAAATGATAATTAAGGAAAATTTGGGCTCTATCTGTGCCTTGGAAATTTAAGAGTGGTCCAGATAGGTCATTTTTAGTTATGAGGGAAATGTGAGCAGAACAGGTTAGCTCTACTTGACCCCACAGGCCTCACCTGCTGTGACCCCGTTCCCGCTGTCCAGCTTCGATGCAGCAAAAATGCCAAGCTCCTTATCATTAGGGGCCCTGCACTGCTGATCCCTTTAATGTCTTCCCCCACTCTATGCATGATTAGCTTCCTACCACTGGTTCTCAGTTGCCTTCCCACCCCACCCAGGCTCTCCTGAGCCCTTTAGTCCTGTTGCATAATCTCTAGAGCCTTTACCATCTGAAGTCAGGTTGTAGATAGATAGATAGATACACAGATAATAGATAATCTTTACCTATCTCTATCTATCTATCTATCTCTCTCTCTCTCTCTCTCTCTCTCTCTCTATCTATCTATCTATCTTTGTATTTCCTTTTGTTAAAAATTTGTTTCTCCCACTATGAGGTAAGTTCAGCGGGGGGCAGAGAATTTGTCTATTTTATTCCCTGTGCAGTCCCAGTGACTAGATAATACCCATCACATGCCATCACTCAATGACATGTGGAATCAATGAATGAATACTATATTGAGGTAATAGTTACTCAGGAGGAAAAAAAAAAGTATTTCCAGCAGTTTTTGCTATTGTAACAATCCCCCAATGGATCCTATCAGAACTGCCCTTACAAAGCACTCACTACCTGCCAAGTCCTGTTCTAAGTTCTTTATACACTAACATATTTAATCCTCACAAAAACTTGAGGGGGCAAGCCCTATTATTATCCCTATTTAGATGAGGAAACTGAAGCAGAGGGAACACAGAGCACTCCTGCGAATTTCCCATGTTCACAGAGTTACCAAGAGGCAGAAGGAGTGTTTAGACTTATGCCAGAATGGCTTCAGAGTCTATGCTCCTCAGGACTGTATTAGATCAACTTTCAACTTACATCATTATCATAAGAAACTGCACAAATAAGACAACAATAACATCAAAAGGCCCAGAGTGTGTGTGTGTGTGTGTGTGTGTGTGTGTGTGTGTGTGTGTGTGTGTGTGTGTGTGTGTTGTGATTGCACTGGACCACAGGCTACTAGAACACAGTCATTGCTGTCAGGAAAAAAATCTAATGTAGATTCTCAGGAGTCCATCTGCAGAGTCCTGTGACCTGAAGTCACATGGTCAAACATATTCAGCTTAGATCTTAAGCAATCTATGCAGTTGTACTATTGTATATAAAAGAAGATATATTTCTTCACAGCATCATTTGGCCTGAGAGATTGTTACACAAATCCGCTGTTTAAAAAGGTGGAGAGAAAGATGTGTGTGTGTGTGCGTGCGTGTGTGTGTGTATAACTATAAAGTAAATTGAAATGGCCTCAGGATCTTATGAAGCATGTTTGTACCTGGTCCATATGTCTCTCTATCCACCCACCCCTCCACTCATCAAATGTCTGCTCTAAGCCCATGGCTGTGTCAGTGATGTAAGCATGGACCAAGGCAGATACTGCTCCAGATCCCATGGAGATACATTCTGGCATGTATTTTTCTCAACACTCCCTGGCCCTCATCCCATATGTGGAGTTTTTATGCAGCGCCAATTTGTAAAGAGGACAGAGAAAAATCTGTGTGTGAGTGTGAAGACCAAAGGCAGAGCAGGAACAGAGGCAGTGCCATCAGGAAGAGAAGCACCGGGTAATGGCCAAAGGAGCAGTGAGGGGAGAGTGGGGGTATGAAGCCAGGAGTGAAGTAGGGGAAGCTGGGGAAGAGGTAGACTCAAAGAAGGAATGACAACTTCATCCCAATGGACTCAGCAGTTTGATCCCATGTACCCAGGACAAGTGGCACTGTTCATCTGAAAGTGTTGTTTAAAGTGTTTTAAGATATATCAGGGGAAATAAAGAAGTTGTTCAAAGTAATTTCTTTTTCTAAGGAACACAAAGACTGCACCAGCCCATCACCCCTGTGCTTCTACTGGGGAAGATGCCCTGAGAGCTTTTCTTTCTTTTTTGACCAATGGGTCTATTAGAGCACAGGAGATGATACCCCCAGAGGGCAGCTCTCTCTGTGCCATGGGGAGTGGCAGGAACTGTGGCTGCATTTCCCAAGAATCAAAGGACATTAATTTACATGTGAAATGAAAGAAAAAAAATCCATCATTTCATTGTCAGTTTTGTTCCAATCAATCCACCCCTCACCATGACTGCCAAGTAAACCTTTGATAGAAATTCGTCCCAGAACCAGGATGTAAAATCTTAATGAGATGATTTTGATGTTTACCACTTCTAAGAAGGTTCCCCAAAAGTCATGTGGAGGGAGGCATTTTTTTCCTGCGTACACCTGATCTCTGAGCATTAACTTACTGAATCCTGACAAGACTGATTGGGATACCCCTGGCTATGCAATACCTTCTCACCCCTGTGGTGTGAGTTGACAGGGCAGAGGGCAGTCTTAATGACTTGAACATCTCCCCCACTGATGCCTAAAATTCCAGCATTAGTGATTAATAAGTTAGGGGAAATCAAGGAGCCATTATGGATTAGCTAAGATATTTGTATGTTCAGTTTCTTAATTTAATTACCAAAAAGCACAGTACGATTCATTATACACTTCTAAACACTAAATCTAATTCTGCTGTCTTACTGGTATCTTTTTCTGGAATGGAAATCTCTTAAAGGGAACAGATATAGAAGACTTTAAAATTGATTTGTTGATCAAATAGTTTTACTCCCTACACTTACCAGTCAGGAAAAGGCATGGGAGAAAAACGGAAAAGGCAAGAAACACCCAAACTTGAATTGCTTTTTCCCCTAAACTGCCTGTAGTGAATCGAGGAGTGGAACAATTGTTCTTAAAAGACCCTTTTCTATATTCCAGTTTACATTCCAACCAGAAAACAGAATGAGAAAGACAGGCTCATGCGAGGGCTGAGCACAGGGCCTGAGGCATTTGCCATATATTAACCTCCCAGAGCCTGCTTCCCTCCCAAAGCACACCCTTCTCTTTCTCTGCTTCCCACCACAAGAGGTGTAGCAGTGAATAACACAGTTCTTTGTGTGTTTCCAGGAAGTCTGGAGCCCAGCAATGCTCACCACTCCCTGCAGAGAAAGCCATCACTGCTTAGGAGGAAGGCCCTCCAGAAATGAAAGTTATTTTTATAGCCTTGTTCTTCATTTTAAAAAGCAAACCCCCAAATGATAACTCTGTTTCTTTAAACTCATCCCATTATTTGTAGGATCAGAATCACTGATGATTTCAGCTGAAAGTTTTTAAAAATCTAATTTGTTTTTCTCCCTATGCATGATGTTGATTACTGTCAATGGGTCTTGTGAAACTAGACTCATCTAATGCTTGCCGCCTGATCAGTACATTTTTAAAATAAATGGGTGTGAGTTTGAGTAAAGCTTGTGCCTTTTGTTACATACAGGCTGTAAACACCAATGGTGGGCACTGACGACTTACTTAGCCAAAGCCCTCAGCTATTGATAATCGATGGGCTTATACCCTCATGTATGAGAAATCATGATCATACAGCCAGCTCTCCTGTTACACTTTAAACCATTTCTTAATGTTTCTTGTGTTTGCATGTGTGCTTTCACCATAATATTTACATTTTTCAGGCACCAAAATTTTTCATCTTCCTCTGCAATAAGGCAATGTAATAAATATATATATATATGACTAGCCATATGAGTAAGCATAACTAAATAAAATTTGATTTGGAAATAATTTTCAACCTGCATTAAAAGCAAAGAAAAAGTACAAAAAATGTCAACATTTTTGCTATTAATTGCCTTAACATTTCTAACTGAAATCAGTCAGAAGAGACCCGTATTTTTGATTCAATCTAATTGCTTAGTGGCATAAGATAGATAGTGTAATGCACTTGCTATATGTCCGCTGTTTGACTTAAGGCTTGATAGAGATAGAGATAAAACTATCTGTCTCTATTTGTGGATTTCCTATTACAAAAGGTAAAACTTGCTTTGTGTTACAGACGTTGGATAAATGGATTATTATAATGGAATAATTTTGTGATTGGGAAAGACAGTTATGCAGGGTGTTTAAGAACATGGGCTCCAGAGTCCAGTATACTGGCCTCTGACTCTTAACGTGCTGTATGATTGTGGCAAATTAACCTCTCTAACCTTCAGTCTGGATAGGGGTATAATAAAACCTATTTTAAGTTGTGAGAGTTACATAAAATAATATATGTAACATACTTGCTATGTGATGAGGAGTGGGATTAGCATTCAATATATTAATAAGTGTTTGGATGCTTTTGACTGTAAAACAAGAGAAAATCCTGATATAGGATTTAGATAAAAAGGATGCTTATTATCTCACATAACAAGACATAAAGAGGTGGGACAGGCTCCAGAGGGGCGTGTCAGATTGTTGGCTTTGCTTCTCTGTGGTTCCCAGCAATTTCCTCCTTTCTGTGTGAGTTCAATACTCAAGTGTAAGAATACTCTCTAAAAAAATTCCCAGCAGTTTTTTTTCTCACATCTCATTGGCCAGAATTGGGTTATGTGCAGAATAAAATAGTGGTTCAGAAAATTAAAATGGGAATAAGGTGGCTTAAGTTTGAATTCAGTTGTTGCAATTCATAGCTGTTTATCTCTCTGCAATTGCTCCATTTCTCTATGCCTTAGATTCCTTATTTATAAAATGAGGATGTCAATATTACCTTCCTTATTGGATTGTTGTGATGATTACATCGGTTAATACAAAGCAAACAATCAGAACAGTACCTGGCACATAACAAATGTTTAAGAAGTATTTGCTATTTTAAATTCTAAACCAATCACTGAGAAGAGGAACTGGTTAAATTAATCACAGTTTATGAGCTAGAGGAAAGGTCATTTTTCACTGAATCATGTGGGTGAATGGAAATTTTAACAAAACTGAATTACCTCAGGTAGGCAACCAAGTCTGATCACCACACTGAAAGTACTAATACTTTTTCTATTCCTATTTTACTTAATAACATCACCACATTACCTTTCTCCCAAAATGAAGATCTACTGACTGAACTACAGGGAACACTACCTGATGATTTTATTTTTTAGCTATTATTTTGAACATGAAACATACTTTTGTCAGCAAGTATTTTTTTAAAACATGTGTAAAACTACTTGTCAACCATGATATCACTGAAATAGGACTATATTCTAGTCTTGAGTTGTCTGAAGTCTGCTGTAGCATCTGAGCCCAAGGATCCAGAACATTTGAGCCCTCTTGTTCTCTAAGGAACAAAGATCCCTGGGCTCCAGTGAAGTGAGGTCAACAACAAAATGGAACTACGAGAGGAAGGAGTATAAAAACTAGGTGGAGAAGGAGACAAAGTCCTAGGGGGGAGGGGAAGAGATTATTTATCTGTATCTCCTTAGAACTGGACACAGTGCTCAGTGCACTGTGGTTCCTCAAAAAATGTCTGATGAATAAAGGAGTGAATGAACAAGCATGGATCATTTAAGAGGTGAGTGTGTACTCAACAAAAACATTTACATACAATAAAATAAATTAATTTGGTGTATGGTTCTATTAATTTTGAAAAATGCATTCAGTTATGTAACCATCAACACAACAAAGATGCAGAATAGGTAGATTACACCCTCCCTCCAAATTTATTCTATAAGTATTAATTGATCTATATCCTGTCAGGTACTGGGCAAATATTTAGTTATGGGTTGGTGAATAAATACAGGACCTCTGAGGATATAGTGATTGTAGCTGCCTGTTTGTGTGTTCACTACCCTCCATAATTTGGTGGCAAAAAGAGTTAAAATCTCACCAGGGAGAATAGGTGAGAAGTAAAAGTGGGTATTTAGCAATTCCATTGTCTTAAGGTTTTTTCTTTCAAATTTTGTCAAAAGCCTTTAAGTTCTTCTACCTTAATTATCAGCATCTCTCACTTCCATTGAGATAAAAATATCCATAGGTACCAGATACAAGTATCTGGAATTTGTTCTGGGGCTTACCAAACAACTGGTATTTTTTGTTTAAACTTGTACTAGAGATGAGAAAATGTAGTGAAGATAAAGACAACTGCAAACTTAGGTTTAAGAGCATTTGAAAACTCCCAAGGAAGTTGCTAGCAATATTGTAAAGAGGATATGGGATAGAAATGTAAGCACGTAGTTGCTCTCAAATATTCTCTCAAGAAGGCTTGCTTCCAGAATCATCAGTGTTATCGATGTGGTGTGTCACGATTGAAACTTTGCTCTCTAACCTAAAAGTGAGGATCAGTTTGCTTACATTGGCATTGCTGAGTGAAGTGTCTCTCCCCCCGCCCCCCATACAGGAAACAGAATAAAGTCTCCACACTTACAGTGACTACTGGAAAATAGGAAGAGGAATGATGAAAGGAGAGAAGAGAGTTCTATCTTCTCAAGTAAGACCTAAAGAGTCAAGTAAATTGTCGATAATGCCATCTACTAAATTCTCAAAAATCTTAATATCTACTTATTTCAACATGCATGAATTCTGTTAGTTAAAAGAGCCAGGTTAGCTGTCCCAAACACTGTTTAAGTAGAGGAAGCCCCTATTTGTAGTAAATCCTACTGCATTTCTCTCACTCCTCCCAAACCTTATTGAAATAATAGAGCATGATATGTACTGTGAACTTTTCAGTCTGTCAGTTAAGTGGCTACACCCTGATCAACTTGTGGATAACAAAGATCTACTAGAAAAACGTTCATAGTAACTCTACCACTCACAATCCAATACCACTAATAATTCAGGACTTAAAAGATACGTAAATCTGTCATTACTTTCTTTATAGCAGGAATAGAACTATTTAAACTTAAAGATGAAATCCGTCTATCTCTTTTTATGATGTATATAATATGTTCTTGATCTCCCATCAAATATTTTTAAAACCCAAAACTTGCATTATTGGATTAAAAAAGAATTTTAAAGGCAGGTATTTTAATTGAAGGTAAAGATAGAGTTTATTTAACAGTTGATATCATGTCTGGCATAATAGGTGAAAGGGAGAAAGAAACATTTTCTCTTTCTTAACCATTGGGAAAGCAATCTCCTGTTTCTCTACCCTTCTCCTTCTTCCATCTTTCCTTGTTCAAAAGATGCATTTCACACCGTTACATTGTTATCGGACAATCTATTTTCTACCCCTTTTGAAAAAGTATTTAGCACTTTGATTAAACAGTTTTTGGTCCTCACATTCCCATACTTTTCAACTCTGACAGTTTAATTTCCAGACTCAGAACTTTTCCAAATCAGAAAATGCTAGATTTGTGCATTGTCACAGGTAAAAATCAAAGCAGTCTCATTTATTTCCAAAGGCTGTTTAGCTGCCTTCGGACATACTTAATATTATGACTCAAAAGATTATTTCTTACAACTTATGGCTACAGTATGAGCAACCATTGCAATTAGCTTATAAACTTCCCAAGACAACAATAACAACCAATATGGTTATGACTATTGGTAATGACACCTTGCATTTATATGGTGTCTTTAATTTGAGCTGATCCCTACACATTCTAACAAGCCATATCTTTGTGTATCACTTCACCCATCTTCAGCCACCTTAGGGTAAAAAATAATAGCTGTTTAACATAATACTGGCCCACAAAACACCACATTAAGACTATTATTCTCTCTACAAATCTTCAAGGGGATTTTATAATAATAGCAATCATAATAGCTATGTCTTTTATTATGCTCATTCTTTTGCCCTACTCATAGACACAGAGGCAGTATTCACTAAGAAAACATAACTTCACTAAAAGAATTAGCTTATAAAATTATTGGTCATCAAATCCCGTCATATCTCATATTTATCCTGTCTCCTTCACTTCCACAACCATATTTGTTCCCTCTCCTTCACTTCCACAACCATGATAATGAGCCATGGGGAGATTTTTGTGTCCAACTTTCAGATGGCTTTCTTATCTTTCTGCTCCTCCTCTACATATAGCTAAGTGTATCTCAAATGCAATATTTACTTAACCCATATCATGTCGAATGGCTTCCTGTTGTCAATCACATTGTATACAACCTCTACTAATTTCCCTTCAAAATCACCTTTGTCTTTCCCATCTCCGCTCTCTTTTCCATTCTTGTCTTGGAACTTGACTATGTGGGTTATCCTTTGTTTCAACCCATTTCCCATCACCTGGCCTTATTCTTTTGGTATCTCACCTTTTTGTGTTGGTTATTGTCATTCCTCTACTATCCACCTTCATAAATGGCCTCTCCATCAATATGACAAGTCTAGACTCCAAGAGTTCTTCCTTAATAAATAATTCACCACTGGAACCATTCTTTAGCCTATGTAGTGATCCTTTCTCATGGCATATCCAACTTGTCTCAAGACATCTGAGATTATCATTCTCTAGTATTTTTAGGTCTTTCTAATTAGACTATGCTCTGCAAAGCCTAGGACATGTCCTCTTATTTCTTTGACTTTACCAAAGCATCTAGAACAATACAGGAATCCAGGAAGTACTAAATAAACATGGATTAAATGAGTATATAAGAGGTATATGCCTAAGGAATATGAAGAGGAAGCAGACCTGTGGCAGCACGTGTGCACACACAAATAGAATCACATATACACACATCTTAGAATGATTCCCTTTTTTTCTGGAAAAAGCAAAAACAAACAACAACAACAACAAAAGACTGGGTCAAAGTGGATGTCATAAAGGTGCAAGCAGACATCTTTGCAGGATGGCTCATACTGAAGGCATTACTGTGCTAAGAAGCAGAGCCAAGTTTCCTGACTTTCAGGACAATGCAAAGAACATTGTGCTAATGGTTATAGTAAATCCAATGAAAACTCAAATTGAAGGATGTGAAAGCCTAACACCCAAAGGCAAACTTATTTTTCTGTTTATAGAATTGCACCCTTGTGCAATAACACAGAATCATAAAAATTAAGAGGTGGAAGAAGCTTTGGAGGTCACTCAGTTTTAACCCTTTGTTACAGGAATTCATGATATAATATTCTTGCTAAAAATAATTCTCCACCTTGACAGAGCTCGGCAGGGGCACAAAAAAACCTGCAATATTTCAATCATTTTCCTCACTGGGAGAGTCAGAAATGCAGACATATAATAACTGGTATTTTCAGACATATCATTGAGTACCCTATACGTGCAAATAATTGCACTAGAAACAGTAGGGAATGGAGCAATTCACAGATGGATGAGAAATAATTTTGGCCCTCAAAAGAGGCAAGAAGGCATAAGTCTGCAGAAAAAGAGACACAAAAGAAAAATGAAAAGAAAATGCTAAGTGCAGGGCTAATGGGGAAGTAACAACCCCATGTTAAAACTGGAGCATAGTACATCATAGACAGAGTGTTAAATATCTAACAACAATTAACAGCATTTCATGATCTTGAAATGTAACCACTGACACAATCTTACTTGTCAAATTAATAAATGGATGCACCAACAAACCAAACAAGTAAACAACTAACCAATCAACCAAGCAAGCAAAGGTTCTTTCTTAGTATCAGAAATAACGGAAATATCAAAAAATAATATTCACTAAATAAAAAGGTACATGTGGTTAGGGAACTGTCTTAGTCCAATCAGGTTCAGGCTGCTGTAACAAAATACCAGAAACTGGTGGCATAGAAACAACAGAAATTTATTTCTCATGGTTCTGGAAGCTGAAAGTCCAAGATCAGGGTGTCAGAATAGTCAGGTGAGGGACGCCTGGGTGGCTCAGCTGGTTAAGCGTCTGCCTTCGGCTCAGGTCATGATCCCAGGGTCCTGGGATCGAGTCCCGCATTGGGCTGTCTGCTCCGCGGGGAGCCTGCTTCTCCCTCTGCCTCTGCCTCTGTCTCTCATAAATAAATAAATAAATAAATAAATAAATAAATAAAAAAGAATAGTCAGGTGAGGGCCCTCTTCCTGGTTGCAGACTTCCTGTATTCCCACAGTGTGGAAAAGAAAAGGGATCTGTCTTGAGGCCTCTTTTATAAGGGCACTGGTCCCATTCATGAGGGTTCTGTCCCAGTGAGCTAATCACCTCTCAAAGGCCCCATCTACTAATATCATCACCTTTGTGAATTCAAATTTAACATACAAATTTTGGGAAAATGCAAATATTTAGGCCATAGCAGGGTCCTGTCTCATTTTTGTTTGTTTGTTTGAACTAGTTATAACTAGCAGTATATCTAATGTCTGGCACATAGAGGTACTCGGAAAATACTCATAGAATCTTGAACCATTTTATGAGGGGGAAGTGGGTGTGAAAGAAAGCAATAACATTCTGCCTCTGTAAGTGACTTTCAGGTGGGATGGGTGTTAAGAAAAATTAGAAATGGTGTTAAAAAGCTTCTAATATTCGAAGGACTGTTTATGGTTAGTATCCGGTTTCCATCCCTTTGTTCTGATCCTCTGATATAGTTGATTTCATTTTTTTTAAAGCTTTGGAAATGTTGTTGTGGATGCTGTTTTCCAAAGTAAAATCTTATTTGGAACCCAAGTTATACAAGATAGATGAAAGCAAAGTTGGCAAAATTTGCAGCTCTTCCGAGGTAACATCTTGAGAAGTCTTTTAAGAATGCTAACAGTCATGGGGATATAGTTTAAAACCACTACTCTGAAAGACTCAAGAAGTACATTGCAGTTCCAAAGTGCAGTGTTTGTGTATTTGGATTGCAGCTTTGTATGCAACACTGCCTGCAAGAAAGGAACAGTAATTCCTGAAGCTGACATTTGTGAATTGTAGTATGACTCAGAGACTTAGAATAAGGAATTTTTGGATCCCACATTTTATAAGTGACAAGAGAAACTAGACCAGAATCAAAGGGGGAAACATTTCACTCTGATCAAAGTAAATAAGAATCCATGTACTATAGAGTATATGAATACATAAGAAATCTCCCACAAGGCAGGCATGATATAGCCCTCTTGAGATTCAGTAATTATAAAATGGGTCAGGAAGTTTTTATAATGCAGTGAAAGGGTTTTTGTGTGCATTTTACAATGGGAAATGTCACCACGTGAGCAAGATCACAGGAGAGTGTAAATAGAAAAAAAATTGTAATAAATAAAAACAGTTCCTTAAGAATGGCCCAGGGAGGGTGCCTGGGTGGCTCAGTTGGTTGAGCGGCTGCCTTCGGCTCAGGTCATGATCCCAGAGTCCTGGGATCGAGTCCCGTATCGGGCTCCCTGCTCGGCCGGGAGTCTGCGTCTCCCTCTCACCCTACTCCTCTTGTGCTCTCTCTCTCTCTCTCTGTCTCAAATAAATAAAATAAAATCTTAAAAAAAAAAGAATGGTCCAGGGATGAGAACTGTAATAAATCTTATTGAAGGTTTTTGTAAAAATTCATCTCACAGGGAAGAAAAGGGGAATAATTTTATCAGATTCTTCTAATGGCCTAGATGAGATCACTCTCAAAAATTGCTGAAAACAGTCACCCATCTACCGAGCACCTACTATGTGAAAATCACATCCTAGTTATTATAGAGATGCAGAAATCAATAAAACATTGTCTCTGACTTGTGGGAGTTCACAATCTAGATAGAGAGGATAATGCTTCCATAACAAGCTGCTAGGATATGTGGCAGATCATGTTAAATTCTATCAGAGTTTACTCTATACTGAAAGTAAAATCAATGGAGAGTCTTAAAAGTAGGAGAGAAGTTTAGATTTTAAATGAGAAAACACTGAAAGCGGGGTTCGTACATAATCATATCTGTCTTTAAGGCAGTCATACTGACTGTCCTGTGCATATGTGTATGTGTGTGGGGGCATGCGTACTTGCACATGCTTGCACATGCACAAACATGCATCCAAAAAGGAAGAGACTTAAAACAGATAGATCAGATAAGGGGCATTTATAATTTCAGCCTTATTACATAAACCAGGGAGATGGCAGAGAGAGTGGGAAGGGCAGGATGGATGAGGGGGTGCTTGTTATAAATACTAAGAAGAAGTAGGATGAATTAAGATATGTGGGTAACAGATATTTTGCTCCCCCATAAAAAGGCTACCAATGAAAAAAGGAACACATTCTTGGCACTTGGGAATCCAAAATAAACCAAGTCCATTTCTCACCTGACTATTTTAGCCTCCAAAATACATAATGATAAAACAGTTAAAATTTAAAATTAAACAGATAAAGGAGATACTGAGGGGGCATTTTTTGACAAAACTATTAGTTCTTTCTTGGTAAAAACTTCCTACCCAAAGCTCGTTTAAGTGCTTTCTGGTCCCCTGGTCTTTTCTTCCTACTGCCCCCCTCTCCTGAAGCAGTCTGAATCCTTGGGAGTCTATCAAATCAAGTTTTAATCACTTTCTAGTTCATGAAAAGGTGTTGTACTCTGGTGCCTATGCAAGGGTCCAGTTACCCAATTTTTAATACTTAAAAAAAAAAAAAAAGCCTCTTGACAGCAATGGCCTCCTCCCATTTCCTGAAGAATGATCCCTATGATTGCATCATAGCTTACATTTCTCCAAGAGTACAGTCAAACAGATTGAAAATAAGGACTTCCAGACCAAGGCTACCTCCTGTCTGCTCCTGCTGCTCTAGGCTATGACCACAAAAACCTTTGCAGACATTTCCTGGAAGCAGTTAAATCTACGGTCACTTCCTCCTATCTAGTTCCTCGGCTCCACAAAAAAAGATACACTAGTAACATCACTGGGTGCATAACTTCTGTACTCAAGCACCTCCCATGAGAAACCCTGTCTATGCTTGATACCCGAGCATTGGAAGATGAATTTCGAAAAGATGGAGGAGGGGACAAATGATTAATGAGCACATTTGACAGTCCCCAACAAAATTAATGTCAGAAAAATGTAATAAAATTATACCTAACCAATTGCTGCTAGAAAGAAATACTTTTTTGACTTCTCAGTCTCTTTATTTAATTTTTTTAATAGCATTCTTGTACTTGTTCTAGGACGATTTAGCATATTTTTAATAGTATTATAACAAACAGCTTAGGCACAGGTCTGGAGATGTTTACCCATTTTCAGTCAATAATTTTTTTCATATGACAAATGTTTTAAAGATTATAACCACATACTTAGTCCCCAGGACATCAGAGGGGTTAGGTACAATGAACAAATGTCAGGTACCATGCTTTGTGTTGGGGACATACCGCTGGATTAGATAGACATTGTCCCTGCCCTCAAGGAACTTAGAGCTCACTTGAGGCAGCTGACAGATATAAAGCAGGTTAACTGCTCAGATGAACACATGATTACAATTGTGATAAGGAAAAGATATGCAAAATACATGATGCTATGAGAGTGCATTACCAGAACCTGAAGATATGAAGGTTGGAAGATTTAGGTTTCTTGTTCCAGGTGTTTTGTATTATATATATATTTTTAAACCCAAAGCATTAGAGATGGTGCTAAATTAGTTAACTATCTGTCATGGCTGAGAAGAGCTGTTCCATCGAGAAGACTTCTGGGAAGATGAAGAACATGGACAGTTCACTTGAGACTGTTTTTCGTTATTATAGAAGGAAAATGATCACAAAATCCCCTTAAGATGTAATAAATTACTCATCTTCATGGTTGAGGAAGTTAAGAAGGGGTAAATATTAGATATGACTGTATTTGATGATCAATAGTTTTATGAGCTAATTCTTTTGATACTTAAAAAAGTTATGTTTTTGTTACCAAATCACACCTCTGGTCTGTAAGTAAGGCAAAGTAACAGCATAATAAAATGCATAGCTATCATTTTTGTCATTATTACAAATCCCTTTAACCATGTGAGGAGAGAATAATATCTTGATGTGGTGTTTTGTGGACCAGTGCTATGAAGTAGCTATTACTCTTTACCCTGAACATGGCTGCATCTGAAGGTGGGTTAAGTAATCCATGAATATGGTTTGTAGAATACTGAGAGATCTGCTCAAGAAAAAGACAGTAGGAGCACCTGGGTGGCTCAGTCAGTTAAACATCTGACTCTTGATTTTTGAGCTAGGTCATGATCTCAGGGTCATGAGATTGAGTCTGCACTGGGCTCTGTGCTCTGCACAGAGTCTGCTTAGGGTTCTCTCTGTCTCTTTCCCTCTGCCCCTTCCCATCTTGAACTCTCTCTCTAAATAAAATCTTAAAAAGAAAAAAAAAGGGACATCTGGGTGGCTCTCAGTTGGTTGAGCAACCTACTCTTGCTTTTGGTTCAAATCATGATCTTGGGGTCATGACACTGAGCCCCATGTGGGCTCTGCGCTCAGGGGAAGTCTGCTTGGGATTCTCTTCTTCTGACCCTCTCCCCACTCATGTGCACACTCTCTCTCTCTCTCTCTCTCTCTCAATAAATAAATAAATAAATAAATAAATAAATAAATAAAGACAGCAAATGGGTTTTGCTGAAAATGAGCCAAGAATAGTTCAAGATGATTTTCAAAGTGTTTTGTACATCAAGTAATTCTTTAAGTCCTTAGTCTTTCATTTATGCAGAAGTTTCCTAGTTAGCCTGCTGTATCCAGTTATAATTTATCTTTAAAAATTAAAACAGTGCACAATAATTCAAGTAGTCTTATCTGGTTCATTATTTAACTCTCTTATTCTTCTCTTCACTAGAATTGCACTAACACAGTAACAAAGGACAGATTTCCAACCACAGTGAAAGATGTTATTTAAAACATAGTTCACCAGTTGTTGGGCTCAAATGTAAAAGTTAATGCGAGGGACATGGATAATGAGTTTTCAACTGGTGTAATGTTGTAAAAATATCTGATTTCATATCTACAGAGAAAGTTTATGTCTATAACAACTTAGGACATCCCAAATGCGCCTCAGTTCCCTAAGCATGCCCATCACTCACAATATCAAAACCTTTGCAAATATTGCATAATGACATCAGTATAACTGATGCAAAGTAAAAATATTACCATAATCCTAAATGCTTGGCATTTGCATGCCCCCTTACTTTCCTAAAGCATTTTCAATTGTTATCATTCATCACAATATCCTGAAGTAGAGAGCCATGTTTTTCAAACACCAGACTCCCAACCTCATAGCCACTGTGACCCAAGATGTGATTGTCTGTCCATGCATCTATTTTCCTTAGGAGGAGGTCTAAAAATTTAGATTTACAAATCCTACCACAGATTTTCCAAATGAAAATCTCCTGTGTAACTCAGGAATCTGTATTTGTGTAAAGTTTTCCCAGGCAACTGCATTTCAATCTATGTAATGATTGCTTTTAGGAGCCATTGTTACAGAACACTTGTGGAAGGAAATTCAGAGATGATGAGATACAAACTTTATTAAAGATGAGTAGAACATGTTATATTTCAGCTTCAGTGAGAATCGCCTCCTGCTCTGTACAGGTAGGCCCTCAATGTTTCATGTTTGAAAGTTCTTTTAATTTAAAGGAGCTGGAAATCATTTTCCCATGGAAATAACCTGGCAGATACTGGTCAACTCCAAGAACATTCATGAAACCTCTGAGGCCAATGATGCAGCCAAATAACCGGTGCCGTGAGATACTACGTCAGCCATTCCTACAGTTCTTTTCATAAAAAAAATATTTTCTACAGGAAAATAGATACCGCATTCTAGCAATTCATTACCTCATTTTCTGTTCATTAAAATATTCCATTTTATACTGAATATATATTGGACTTCATGTATAGTTAGGCACTGTGCAGGACACCAAAGATAAGACATTGAAAAAAATGAAAATGGTCTTTGCCCTCATGAACCCTGTAGTCTAATGGAAGAGTATGCCAGTTACAATAAGCAGTTAGAAGAAAGTACTGTAAGTGCTATGACAGGATGCTATGGAAATGCCTCTAGATGGCACCTGATTGTCTCAGTGTAGGTGTCTGCATGTGTGTGAAGAGAGAGTAAGGGAAGGTAAGGGAAGACAACAAGACTGTCTAGAGCAAATCTTGCCTAATATCATTTATTTATTTATTTATTTATTTGAGAGAGAGAGAAAGAGGGAGCATGAGAATGGGGTGAAGGGCAGAGGGAGAAGCAGACTCCCCTCTGAGCAGGGAACCCAATGCGGGGCTTGATCCTGGGACTCTGGGATCATACCTGAGCTGAACGCAGACTCTTAACCTACTGAGCCACCCAGGTGCCCATCCTAATATCATTTCTAAATAGAATGAGGATAAAAGGCACTGAAGAGTCACCTGGGTTTTTATTGTTGTTTGTCTGTTTTTTGATAGAGATGCTTGAGCCCCACACTAGACCTACAGAATCTAAGTTTTGGGAGGGGGAGTTGAGCATGGTAATGTATATTTTTATATATTCTAATTTTTTAAAAAGATTTACTTATTTTAGAGGGGGGGAGAACAAATGGGGGGTGGAACAGAGGGAGAGACTCTTTCAAGCAGACTCCCTGCTGAGTGCAGAGCCCAATGCAGAGCATCAACCTAATAACCCATGAGATCACAACCTTAGCTGAAATCAAGAATTGGAAGCTTAACTCACTGAGCCACCCAGGCACCCCAATATATTCTAAGTTTAAAATATATATCTTAAGTTTTTAACTATATGCCAGGCATTGTGCTATACATTGGTAAGACAAAGATGAAGAGACTTAGACCTTATCATCACAATAACTTTTGACTATTTAATGAGAGAGATCTGTAACAGATAAGGAACATGGGGTGGGGTGGGTTAATAGTCACTATTGTCTGATTGTTGGTCTCTGAATGTTTATATCTGCATAAAACATTATACTTCTTTTCAGTATCTTTGAGTTTCCAAATTTGACTGCATGATAGAACTCAAGACTAAGGTAGATGTGGGCTGTTAGTTTTGATATATTTTGATGTTAGGGACTATCTATATGTGACCTCTAGGGACAGAATGAATAAAGCACGGGGGTAAAGCTAATATAGCATCCCACACCTCTATCATGGCCATACACAGTTTTGGCTGCACCAGGGAAAGTCAATTCAATTCACCATGATTGTTTGTTTATTGTACTGAAAGCACAGCATGGGCTGCTGGAGATATGTCCAGGTACAACAGAGCTTAGAGAGATTTTTAATTTGGGGAAATGGAGAAGAATATTGAATGGGAAATAAACACATGCACAGAAGTCAGGGCAGTGTAATGGGTTAGTAAGAGCATATTGGTTGGGTGATTTTTGACTAAGTTACTTTACACTGTAGAGTATAAGTTTCCTATCTCTAAAGGAAATAGTGCTTACCTAATGGTATAGAATTCCCGGTACACTGTTAACATTCAATTAATAAATGACAGTTGTTGATTTTAGTATTAAAACTTAGTAATATTTAGTATTGATATTTAGATGTTAGGAATGGATAACATCTTTGATCTGAAGACCTGGAAAGGATTATAACTGGCAAAGCCTGAATAGAAAGATATCCCTAATAATAAGAATAGTAAGAAAAAAAATAGATATGATTACTTAGGACGCATTTAGAAAAGAACAAGTAGGGCATGTGGGGTAGGGAGGAAAATGGCCGTATGAGCAAAAGGAAAGTGTAGTAGGACACTGAGTCTCAGTAAAATAGGACCTTAAATACCATGTTAATAGACATGGGAGACTTCCTATAAACAATAAGGCTTTGAGCAGGAGGAAAAACATCAGATATGCTGTAGGATTCCAACTCTGGTAGAAGCATGAAGGCCGAACTTGAGAGAATCTGGGGGACCCATTAGAAAATTGGCTCTTGTGAAAGATTAGATGACTCTGGAAATCATCATTATCTTCATCATCACCACCACCACCACCACCACCATCAACATCATCATCACTACTACAACCACACCACCACAATTATAACTAAATTTATCAAGCATTGCATGTATTAACTAATTTAAACTTGAACATAATCCTATGAGATGGTTTATCACTATGTTTCAGTTTACATTTGTGACAACTGAGGTAAAGCGTTCAGTCACTTGCCCAAGATGACAGATGCAGTAAGTGGGAAGATCAGGCTATGAAACACAAGGATATGTAGGCAGTTAACTCCAGAGCTTGCACTCTTGATCACTACATTACATTGAATCTGAGAGGAAAATGGAGAAGAGATATAAAGGGTAGTTTCAAGATGATAGAATCAATATAACTAGGTAACTAAATGGGACATGAAAACTAAAAAAAAGGGGGAAGTCAAAAATATCTCAGACATTCTGAACTGAGGTAATTGGGATTTGGGGCAATAGAGTCTATTGCCAATAAGTAGGAAGGATTGAGGAATGTGTTGTAGGTACATGCAGAGGCATCCATGTAGATGTAAATGTGCAGCACTTGGAAGTATTTTGAAATATGGATCTATGTGTAAAAAAACAGAGGGGAAGTTAAAGACAGAGGCAGGAACATGATGGGAGAGAGAGAAATTGATTAGAAATACGGACTATGAACATACCAATCCAAAAGTAATCATACCGAGCTGAGTCAATAGACTTTTGGTTCCCAAAATCCTTTTTTCTGTTAGTCCTGTATATTACCTGGAATGCCACCTGTTAACTATGTAACCTTATAACAGATCCATCTATCATCTCCCTCTCTTCCTCTTCTTCCTCTTTTTTCCCTCCCTCTTCTATGATCTATCAAATATATATTGCAACATCACATTTATTAAGTTATGGAAAAATTATATCATTTTTCATGTTTTAGTTGTCTTTCCAGTCACTAAACAGGTAGAGAGATGAACAAAATTATTGTGTAATGGGATATAGCATAATTTAAAGGCTGGAGACTAGAGAAGGGGCTGCCATAGGACGAGAAAATACATAAAGTATTGTTATTTGTTATTGGAGTCCCACATCAGCTTAACCAAAAAGTATACTTGAAGCTTCATAGTTTTGGTCATCTGACCTCTTGATACTTCCCCCATAATCCTTTGGGAATTCAAGCCCCGAAACAACAAACCAAAAGTGAAATTCCAACCCAGTAGAGAATATTCTTTAGTTGACAGAGGTGCCAAGGAATCAAATGTGAAAGGCATAATTTTCAATCTTAAAGTTTGAACATTCACATTTTCCCTCTTCCTGCCACTAAAAACCAATTTTGGAACTAGCATCCTTGAAATCATACACATTCTTTACTACATTGTTCATATATTTAGTATTTACCACTTGAAGATTTAAAAGTTCTACGAATTTAAAATATATCATGTACAATGTAGCTTCTTTTTACTTGTCCTAAAATTACCTTTTTCATATTTTCAGGGGTGCCCCATAATGCTGGTATATCATGCTCCATTAAAAGTGGTATTCTCACTAAACACTTCCGTCATGGTTCCACCTCAGCTCAGCTTTCCTCTATTCTAACTAATGAGTCCCATTCTTTCCATGTGGTTGGTCTCCATACAGCTGTGTTCCTATTCCTTTGGCCCTTTAACTCACTCTCCACTTTCTGTATAGCTCTATTTTGTCACATGCAGTTCAGCTGAACAAAAGCAAGGTTATGTTTTGTCTAGTTTTTTTTTTTTTAAGATTTTATTTATTTATTTATTTATTTGCGGCGGCGGGGAGAGCAGAGGGAGAGGGACAAGCAGACTCAATGCTGAGTGTGGAGCCTGATGCAGGGCTTGATCCTACAGACCCTGGGATCATGACCTGAGTTGAAACCAAGAGTTGGATACTGACTGACTGAACCACCCAGGTCCCCCTGTTGTGTTTAGTTATATGAATTCCCATCTGATGATACCCAAATTTGGATAACTTTACTGATATTAAATCCCGATGGTATCAGTATAAAAATGACATATAATAGCTTCCAGATCCTTCATTAGACTTTTGTTGGCCCCATAGACTTGCCTGTATTGGGTCTGATACACAGATACCCCTTCTCTGATCAGTTACCGTCTCTTTTAGGAGATTATTTCAGTTTACTCCCATTGAGTTGGCATTTTACAACCCCCAAAATGCTGGCACCATTTGGAAAACATTGCTAATTATTCCCTTTTTGGCTTTCTCACAAAAAGTATAATGTGTATACATTTGTATTGGGCCAATATTTTGTGTGTTATCTTTATGTTTGATTTCCTGTTTTTAAGTTAAGATCCTGGTCCATATTAAAAGAGCAAAATATTTCCCAATATGGATTTTGGGGTTTTTATTTTGGGTGGGGGAGGAGAGGGAGCAAGAGAGAATCTTAAGTGGGTTTCATGCTCAATATGGAGCCCAACTCCGGATTCTATCTCACGACCCCAAGATCATGACCTGAGGCAAAATCAAAAGTCAGATGGGTAACTGACTGAGCTACCCAGGTGCCCCTTCCCCATATGGCTTTTTACAAAATCATTTTTAAATATGGAAAACTTAGAGTCTTAATAGTTTTATTATGTTACTTCTACTTAAAGGAGCTGTGCTATCTTTCTCTCAACAAAGGATGATTTATAAGCATTGATTGAGTCTTTTCATCATGCATGCCACTGGTAAAACCAGTATGGAAGTAAGATAGTCAATTATTTTTGTCATTATTTTACCTAATTGCTCTGAATGGAATATTGGCTAACAGGAACTTATTGACCTATTTTATAAATAAAGGAAGTCAATATTTAAATAAGCTTCTCCGATTTTCCCTTTTTCTCCTAAGCCCACTAGGCATACACTGACCATCAAATTGGTGCTGCAAATTCCCCAAAGAATTCTGTCCCTCAAAGTGTGGACCTAGTTGAGCTTCATGCAAGTTCCTAAGGAAGACTTGGCTACCTGATCGAAAGCCACTTATAGTATTATATTTTGAGTATCTCTCACAGGATCCTCTTATGTGGATTTCTTGTGAGCTTGGTGCTTGCTCTAGTTGGTTGATTTTCCAGTTCTTAATTGTTTTTCTCTCTCCCAAAGATGTCTTTTTTTGTTTCTTTCAGTGAAAGATTCTTTGACTTTGCTGGTTATTCAGACAGTTTTGTTTTCTTTCACCAGCCCGCGGTCTGTTTGATCCTCAAAAGTCATTTAACCTGAATTTCCAGGTTCCTTGTGGTTTACTTAACTTTGCAGGTCTTAATTTTTTTTTCAATTCCCACATTTTGGCAGTTTCTCTCTCCTGTAGTTTAACAACTGGGTGATAAATTTCTTCATTGTTTCCTCTCCTTCTAGAATTGTGTGGTTTGGTTTGGTTTGGTTTGTACACATTTATACATATCTGCAGCATCAGTTCTTATTCAAATCTCAGGATCACCTCGACATTTCCTTTTCATTTGGGTTCTAAACACCTGTTGTAGGCATCATTTATCTATTGGGAAATCTTACCATTTCCTATTTTTCCCCCCCCATCTGTGTATCCGCACTCCATTTCTGGCCAACTCTCATTCCTTAGTATTGCTACTTGTCATTTTTTTTTTTTTTTTTTTTTTTAGATTCTCTGTGTCCCTCCAGATTTTAAGATCATGCTCATTATTTTGGAGAGATAATCTAGAGAGTATCCCTGTGGCCACATTTTATTATTTAAGTGAGTGTTTCCACAGATGGGAATTCTATCATATAGTGTTTCCTTCTGCTATAAGTTTTTTACTGTTTACATCCTCCTTCATATATAATGTTTCAGACATCTCTATGTACCCCTCATATAGATTGTGAAGGCTATAAGCTGCTCTACTGGTTACCTTTCCTCCTCAAAACCACTCAATTTTAAAAACAGCTATCTCAACCAATGTTTAACAGATGTTGAATATAGCACAGTGTTTTCAAACATTCTAATTATCTTTTGTCATTGTTTAGCAGTAAATGTTCAGGCTTTTTTTATTCACTGTACTGGTTTAAATGTTTTCTAAGAGACAATCATTTCCCTACCCTTTCCTATACTAAACCCACTGCTGTGTCTTACTGCTGAAAATGGGAGATTTGGGGTGAAATGTGCAAAGGGGGAAAAGAAAGCAGAAAAATCTCTCTAGTTTCTCCTTAAAGTCACATTTTTTTTTCCCAGAAAAAAATCAAAGGTTGCATGAAATGTCTACCCCTTTAAAAAATGTAAGCTGATTTTTTTTTTAAATGCCAGGCACTTTTATCCTCATAGCTTAAAGGCAAAGAATGAATGAAATGTAGAAAATGAAGGACATGTGACAATATCAAAGAAGCAAAGCAAAGCTGGAGAGTGTGTGCCTGGCTCTGTCAGGCCAGGGTGGGCCTTTTTAGGGAGACCATTAAGGCAATCTGGCTGCCAGATGAAGTCTTTATGAAAGGGCAGAAAAGATGTATAAAGTCTTTTTGATGTTTTTAAAGGACCTCTCCTTTATACCTCCCCTCCCATTTTTCCTTCATCATCTTATCTCCACCAATACCATCCAGCTTGCAAAGCAAACCACAACCATCTGTGAAAGTGTTTTATGTTTTAAAGCATTTGGATCTTGGCTTGATCTCTATCATGAGGATACTGGGGCATTTTTTCATTTCTGCTAGGAGAACATGGTGAGTTGCTGGGTAGGATGGGTAGAAGCCTCCAGGACATTTTGAGAAGCAGTGGTTAATCAGAGACTACTTCTGGGGGGTTGGGGGGCACCCTGGTGGTCAGGGTTATAGGTAATAATGACCATGTTCTCTGGGACAAAGAAAACCACAACAGAGGGTGCATCATGCCCTTATCCTGACCTCTCTGGTTTTCATAGTTCTTCTCAGTGATTTCAACTCTCTTATCTTCTAGATCCACATCAACTCATTTTAGATTTTTTTTCCATGTATACTTAGTATGTAAGTAGTATGGCATCAGTTTAACTGGACATGCTAGTAAAGTACAGTGCAAAAGTGGACTGTCTTAAGGGGAAACTGAAGACTTCTTGGATTCAATCCCTGTCCATGTCCATCTGGGCAGCTTTAAGCAAATTACAGATGGGAAACCTGGACCAGAAAAATGAAGTAAAATGAAGAGGTTAGATTTCAGAACTTTTAAAGTGATTTTCAGTTCTAACTTTCTCTAAGAACTGGGGGGGGAGCCACCTTTTCTTCCTTCTTTGCCTGCTCCCTAGGCGCCCCCCTGACTCCTCTTTCTCAATTGCTGTGATCTTTCTATTGCCTCAGAACGTCAGCTGTATATTCTTCGAAGTATCAAGTACTCAGCATAACATGAAAGCTTTGTATTCTTCCTGTTCCTTTCTCTCTTGAGAGGAGATTCTTCTCCAATGGTTATTATACAGTAAGTTATTGAGTTCTAAAACTTCCCTCTGACTCATTCAACATCCTTCTTTTCCCAGGACACAGCTTCCCCTCAATACTCGCTTGCCCACACCAAAGGTACATCACACCTGAATTTTTTTTACATAGTTATAGAAGGCATATTTTACCTTTGTACACATCTTCCTATGCAAATCATCCTAATACATAAAAACAATAGGCTCATTATAAGTTTGTTGGATCTCCTTGCTGATGCCCAATGCCATACCTACATGTCCTTAAATGCTCTCCCTATCCTGAACACTTGGTAAGGGGAATTCTTTGCCTCATTTAGTGATCCAGCTAGGTACAAGGAAAAGCAGATGTGGAAAATCCATTGCCTCAGTAGATCCTCCTGTCATGCCTTTTTCTGGCAGACTCCCCAGGAATAGTTAACTTTGAGACAATGGATGTTCAGTTGATTAGAAGTCCAATACAACATCTTATACCACATTTAGCAATATCTGGCATCTGCACATGTCTTGGGGCTCCCATGGAAGCCATTAATTTGTTTAGCCTCAGAGTTTCTTCTTCTTGCCCTGAGACCCTGGGGATTTTAGAGGCTTCTCACTGGCAGCTGCCAAAACTCACTCCATCCCCGGATGTCCTTGCCTCCCTCCAGCCTGTTTGTGGTGCAAAAATATGGTCTCTTTGTTGGCTCTCAAGTTCTTGCTAGCCCGGATAGATGCACACAGACCCCTTTTATACTAACCTATGGATTTGTTGCTAACCATCCCTGAAACATAGGAAATAAGAAAAACAGAAAATGTGGCGTGTTCATCCTCAGTCTCCCTGTATTTATTGAGCTTCTACTAGATTCCAGATATGAGGACTTTAAGAGTAAATGAGAAATAATGCTTTCCTCCAAGAAGCTCCTAGTCTAACAGAAAAAAAAATCACTATATACTCAATAGATTCTATGATAAGAAGATGAGTGGGGGCTGTGGAAGGCATAGTAGAATGGATAGTTCCCATTATACTGAAAGTTGAAAGTATTCCAAAATTGTACAAAGCCTTTGCTGTCTTCATCTCATGGCTATTGATTAATCATATATTTTATTTCTTGATTCAAGAATTATTTCTGAGTACCTACTATATGCCAGCTTTATTTTGGTACTGGAGATACAATAATGAAAAAAACCAACTGAAAAAATGGAAAATAAACATGTAAACATAGAGTTTCAGGTCATGATGAGTGCTATGAAGAAAAGGTGGAAAAAAATTAATGTGCAGTCACTGAAGGCCTCTCTGAGGAGGTGACATAACAGTAGAGGCCTAAATGAAGTTAGGTAGAGAAAGCTAGATGATGATCTAAGGGAAGAATTTCATGGTATAAGGAGTAACTACAGTAAAAGTTCTGGGATAAGAATGATGTTGACAGTTTGAGGAGCATGAAGAAACCCTGATCAGATACAGCAGAGCCCCTCAGTTGGCCATAATGGGAGTCTTTACATCATAGAAATTAGCAAACACTACAAATCAGGGTTTCAAGAAATATGTTCTCTGGGCATTTCCAGAGATCCAGAGAAAAAGTGTACTTCTCAAACCTACAAAACCATCTTTGTTCCAAAGAAGATCTCCAACAGAGATGGACAGTCCCAGGGCTTCAACCCTGTAACCACAGTCCCTGGAAACTTCTAAAGCTGTTTAGGTCCAGGGTGAAAGGGACCAACAGAGAAGGTCTACTTAGGCTTTAAATGGTCTGGACCATCTTGTAAGGAGCCATGATCCCCACCTCCCCAGCTTTTTATCAATGCAGAACCCCAGTTCACCTGCTCTACTTTTTGTCCTGTAGTGTTACGTCAGATACACCACATGTAAACACTAAATACAAGAGAGACCATGGCAGGAGAAGAGAACATAAAGAAGTGGAACAGAGTAGGAAATAATTACTTCACAGTTTAAAAATACCGAGAAGGGTATGCAGAGAGAATGCAAATGAGCATCAAGCAACATAAGACTCAAAGACCAAACAACAGGATGATCCTCAGATGCAGTAGTAGAAGCATACATGTGCATACACCCATGTGCACACACACAGGATGCATTAAAAAATCCCTACTTTATAAATCCTCATAAATCTGCTAGATGATCTCCCTACCCCCACCCCAAACTCCTGGACTGTGCAATTGTCACACAAGAGACTGAAACAATTATATGTGTACTTAATTAAACATCTATACTTCCAGTGAGTGACAGATATGCCTTCTCCCCCCCCTTTTTATTAGAAGCAGCCCAGAGATAAAACCTTCAAGTTATGAGTAATTATACCCTGCTGAGAAAAGTGATGGAGTGCCACACTCAGAAGGACTTATCAAGCCCTGAAAATGTGGAGTCAACACTTAAGACTTTTTTTTTATTATTATTTTCCCCAACACTAACAGTTTCCCAGCGTGTTCCCAGAGGGAGATAAACAAACAGTGTGTACCTGCATTTTAATGGAAATAAACAGACCAGCTCATTCACTGTTTTACTACACTGGCTTCATATTTCCAAACCAGAGGGATACAGTAAAAAGTACATGTGTCATGGGCAATGGAAAACTACAAGGAAGTAATATTTGCTGTCACTCTGGGTGGAGTTTTGGCATAAATGGGATCATAACATTCTGTAAACAGAACTTAGCAGCTTAGAATACAGTTTCAGATGGTGTCAAGAAATGGGGAGGCACTCCCTTAGATGCCCTCTGAGGCTCATACATTAAGTTAGATGACCTCCCGTCTTTGGCACCTTCAGTGGAGAAAAACAAGAACCAAGAACCGAGTACCACTGGACTTCCAGGAGGCAGTGTTCATCTCAGCATTAATATGGGCTACATAGAAACATTGTTTAACATAGGAACAGGGAAGGCTGAGTTTGTGGGTCAGTCTCAAATTTATTTTTCTAAGACAGATGGGTTTTTGGGGTCAATGGATACTTGTAACACAAGTTCTCAAATGTTAAACTGGATAAGAATCAAAACACAAATTCCTACCCCCCACCATACACAGAGACTGTTTTAATGGTTTGGGATGGGAGTCAGGAATTTGCATGTTAAGAAGCAAGCATTCGAGGAGATTCTGTTGAAGTGGTCCAAGGGGTGTGTGTACATGGAGAAACACAGTCTATAGACAGATTTTGGGAAATCTGTGAATGTCTGATACTGAATGAAATCGTCATTTGTGAGTTCTTACAACTATGCGTTTTTCTCAGGATTCCCAAATGGGTATGCAATTCAAAGAAGGATAAGAACCTTGGGGAGAAAAGATGATTTTGAACAGCTGGGGATTCCACTCAACTTCTGGATCCCAATCAGCCTCATTGAGTTCCAAAGTCCACCTGGAAGCTTGTCTGGAGAAATGGAACTCATTTCCTCTGCTGGTCTGATTTCTTGTTTAGCTACTCTGGTCGAAATCTGGTTTTCTGTGCTGTCTTATTGATCCCAAATTCCCTCAATTAACCAATGACATATTTCAGGGCTTTTAAAGGACCTCTAAAGCCATATTTTCTAAACTATAAAAGTTTTTAGAAAGAATGGTAAGTATTAAAAACATCCAAATAACATCTCTAGTTCCTGTTCAACCATATCCTGATTATTTCATTCAGGAATCAGATTTAACTCCTGCATCACTTAGATATACATTATTAACTCAATGTGTGAAATCCAGTAGGTTACTTAATACCCACAGGTCTCAACTTTCTCATCTATAAAACACAGTTAAAAATATATATCTAAATTTCTGATGAGGCAAAATGAGATAACAGACATAAACTAACTTTTAAAAATTGTTTAAAATATCCTCTTACAACAAAGTATTATTTTTGCAACACAAGTTAGTGTGGCTTGTGTGGCCTGATGATTGTTAAATCCAAGAGAACAGACGACTATTGTACGAGGTATTAATATAATAATTCATGAGCCAAACAAAGGCTTTAATAGAGACTTTCTGATTGTTCCTGTCAGTGAGAAGTGGCTTGAGAACCACCATATGCTGTGGTGGTGACACAGGAGTAAACACGATCAGGAAGGAAATGGAATAAGAGCAGGAAATATCAGACATCCCTTCTAAACCTTAGCACTCCATCTACCTCTTTTTAATCACTTGCCTGTCTGCCCAGCCATCCTTATCACCTTTTTGCATTCCATGGTTTCCGAAATTTCTCCAATTTTTTTTCCTTCTCTCTGTATCTTTTCCTTTCCCAATCCAACTCTTTTCTCCTTTATTTCCCAATGAGCTAGGGGAATGGAATTAGAGAGAACAAGTGGGAGAATATGAAGGCAGAGCAAAATATTATCAGTAAGTGACAACTGGAAAAATGGAAAATTAAAGAATTAGGTGGATGAGATCAACAAATATAGGCAAATGGATGGAGTTTCTGACCCCTCCACTTCCCCATCATTACTGCTGCAACTCTGGTAATGGTTAGTGGTTTTCTCCCCTGGTTTTCAGTGGCTTTTCTCATGAACCAATTAAGATATTGGAATAGATGATCACTAAAGCAGCTTTCCAGCTCTGAAAGGCTGGCTGACAAACAGGGAGCTGTCCAAGCCAGAGATTAAATTTTCAGTCTAATTTCTTTTACCTGGTAAATGTAATTGGATTACACTGGTACCAGAGGTGCTTTCACTGCCATTTAATTAGATAACTTTTGTAATGATATGCTAACCACTGCACTGACAGAACAACCCCGTGGTAGATGATTAGTTTCTTATGCAATTAGAAATAAGGATGAGGGTGATGTTAATATCCTTTACTTTTAGAACGCTTTAGTATTTATAAAGCACTTTCACACACATGAACTCACTACATCCTCACTAAAATCATGAGCTATACGTAGTTACTATCTTTTACAAATGAGAGTGCTGATCTGGAAATCATTTGTTTTGTTCAAGGTTGACCAGGAACTATGTAAGTCTGTCTCCCATCTTCCATAAAAGAAGGTAAATTGACTTGATTGTCTCAATTTCTCCTCTGTTGTTTGGATAACTGGAGGATTTTAACTCAGTCTTCTCCTCAAAGTTTCTATCCTTGGTGTTATTTGTCACAATAACATGAGCTACAGCCCCAGAAATCATTAATTCATGGTAGAGAAAGATTTCATTAAGGCATTTGTTTTTGGAAAAGCAAGGTATCATTTGTCTTGTAATGTGAGGATTGCTCAGATTTAAATGAAAATCCCCTCATCTAAAAGAATTGAACCTTGTAAAAAAATTTATATATTTACAAAAACAAAATAAAATAATGCTACTGCAAGCCAGACACTGTGCTAGACAAAGTCTAATCCCATTTTGCCACAACATACTTCATTTTGGGGTTGGAACCACCTCAAATTCATGTTAAGAATAGAAGCTGGAGAAGACTTGAAAGGTTGGCCACCAGAATGTAGGAAAATACACCTAAATCTTCCCACCCTTCGGCCCACACCATCCAACTAAACATTAAAGCAAAATGAAGAATACAAAACCATGAAAGCAAAACATTAAAACCCTGGTTAAACAATAAAATATGAACTGTAATACTCTTTAGGAACTGAATCAAATGCCACACTATCCCCAGCTCCAGTCTTCTCTTTGCTGACCCCAGTTCAGTCCTCCAGCCGCTGTTTTAGTACGTGCAGTGTTTCTTTTTATAGCTAAGTCATGCTGAGTTTCAGACAGAGAGCTGACAACTTTTGTAGCTGTATTCAAGCTGCAATTGGAACTGGCCCCATTCCTAAAGCAAGTCCCCTTCCCCAGGGAAGAAAGAAGTCAACATAAAAAAACACATCACACTGGGAAGAGGTGGAGGAAGCAAGAGAGATCAGGCCTGAGAAGTGATGATAGCTATTAGGAAATGGATACAAGATCTTTCTGCATAAATCAGAATATATCAAGCGGAAGGTGGCCAAATGCACACGGCCACCATGTGAGACCCTAGAGAGAAATGCAGACAGCAATCTAGGAACAATGTCAGCAGTGGAAGACACCCGCAGAGAAAAGCGGTTTTCTTTTTTAACTTCTGTGGATCTCCAGCACTACACTCCCAAGGAAGCAAACTGCAGTGATGAGATGGAGCGTTCTTAAATGACCCCTCCCTCCCACCCCTCCAACCTTGCCTATGCTCAGGTAAATCATGATTGAAGGTTCAGGCTGGGTACAATACAAGAAGGGACTTATAAAGAATATCGGAGACAAAGTTCTTGGCATTAAAGTAGATCCGGGAGAATCATTAAGGTCAATTTGGGGATATATTCCCCTCTCTGCTGGTCCTGGGCTCTATTACTTTGTCTTATTAATTAAACAAGGAGGCCATATAAGCTATATAGGCCATAATGCTCTGACATTAGAGTTTGGTTTGCTGGCAAACCAAAATCTAAGCATGTACCTACTTCAAGGTTACAAAACTGAAAACTAAGGACAACCAATCACAAACAGCCAACTAGGTTTTAAGCTATAGCCAATTGATAATTTCTTTGCTTTGCTTCCCCTTTTTCTCTAAGTTTTTCCCAGCTGCGTTAGACTGAAGGCTTCTAACCACTCCTGGTTTGTTACTGCCTGATTCCAATTGATTTTTGCTCAAATAAATTCTTAAATTTTTAATATGCCTCAGTTTATCTTTTAACAACCCTAGCAGCCATTCCTTAACCCCCCACCTTCTCCTGAATCACTGTGGAGCTAACTGGTACACATTGCATTTCACAGGCTCCCCTGTCAACTGAGTTCATTTAGTAAGAAGAACTGGCAGAAAATTAGAGGACACGGGCATGAGGTATGGTATTTCTCCAGGGTATTTCTCTCCCCTTGTCCCTGGTCACCATCTTTGGCTATGGCTATAATCCGGAGATTAGTCCCTTGGCTCTGGTAACCCTAATCCTTCCCACTTTCTCTGTAGTTGATGCTAATCTTGGTTTTGCCTGGATGCCCTCTGATTGGCTTCTCACAATTCCATTTCCTGTGTAAAAAATTTTTTTTGACTTTATTTTATTTAAATACCCTGTACTTTATATTTTCCTGGTTGTACTTTCACTGACTCAAAAATCATTTTTTCAGACTTTCTAGTATTAAAATCTGTTTTAATATTTCTGATTAAATCATTGTGTCATATTCAAGATAAGATAGCCAATATATACAATCTAACTTTATCTCCAGTTTCGCTAAATTTTCTCCTAAATTGGCATGACAATGAATCAACATCAGTATGTAATCTACCACAATCACTATCATCTGGAGCATGAGCAAGGCACAAAATAAATTAGCAGAAAGAAAGATGAAATAATACATAGGACTTTTTGGCATAGATGGAAGTCCAAAAATAAATGAATGGATTAAAAAAAAAAAAAAACTGTTCCAGGAGAAAGGTCTTTTAGGAGAAAAAATGGGGACAATTTTTCAAAGAAAGTTCTCTCTATAAAGCAATGTTTCTCAAAGTATTGTTCATAGACCAACTGTATCAAAATCATTCAGGATGCTTATTAACAATAAATTGTTCCTAGATCTATTAATTAGAATCTTTGGTGGATGGAGTCCAGAAATCTATTTAAAAAACAAATTGAGTAAAACAAACAAAAAAACCAAAAAACACATTTAGTGATTTTTTTTATATGCATTAAATTTTGAGGGCCATTGTTGCCCTAAGAGGGAAAATAGAATACTATTGGTGATCAGAAATGATTGAGGCAGTAATAATTTGATAGTTGGAACAACGCACATATTTCAGAAAGGTAAGAACTTCTTTTTTCCATAACAAACACAGAGATAATGGTCAGTCCCTTCACCCCATCTTCTTACTGGTCGTCTCAGGACTGCTGGCAATCTTCAGCTGAATTTTGACATGCAGGGATCATTAGCTGAATTCTGTTAGGATTTTGACTAAGATGATACTTAAGTAGTCAAGAGGACAAAGTCTGATCTACAGTTATGGTGATGTTAGGCTCCATCTTATTACAACAACTAGAACAGTTTCTAGCTGTAGTAAGTCCTAGCTCTAGTAAGTAAACGTTTGGTTATGATACTGTCTTATCATCTCCTTATTCACAGAACCTAATACAGTGTCTGATTATCAGTAAGTATTTGTTGAAATGAATTGAATTAACAACAATTTCACTAAACCCTTTCATTTCATGCCAATTTACCAGTGGGCAGATGAAAACACTTGAGTCCTATCTTAAGTAGATCATAATTAATATAGTATTGATTTTACTTCTCCCCAATATACTACCTAAGCCAACATGTTCATTTTTAAGGATTTGTATTTCAGCCATTGTTGCCAAGATAAAATTTCAATTTCTGTGAAAATTGTATTGCAAGAGGAGAAGAATTTAGGGGAAAAATATAGCAGGAATTTTTCCCTCTTAGAAATCTGCTTTATCATGCCCAGTCAAAATACCAAGCCAGGGCCTACCTTGGGTAAAACCGGGGAAGGGGTGAAGTGGATCTTTCTTTTACAGTCTCACCCGTTCTCCCCTTCCTTCTTTCCTGCAGTCTTCTCTGGATCACCTTCTTTCCAAGCACTCATTCATTCAAAAAATCACCTCCTTCTTGTACTCCCACATTGTGGCCACATCCCTGCTAATGCTGATTAACTCCCGAAAGCCTCCCATTGCCTCCCAAGGCCTGGGATTTTTATGGCCATTGTCTCTCAATCTGTTACTCTCTTCACCTGGGGGCCAAGTGTTCTGCATCTCCTAAAAGGTCCACGAAATTAAGGGGGTATTAGAGGCAATTCAAAATCTCTCTTCCAAATAACAACAGTTTTTAAGCAGCAGTCTCTGATCAACTAGATCCTCTGGCCAGCCCTCAAACAAAAGTAACTACCCCTCTGACACACACACACACACACACACACACACACACGCGCGCGCGCGCGCGTTTTGTCTGGGTTCCATCTCCCACCTCCTGACTCTACCTTTGTTTCTGTTTGCCCTTTTTATCCTGCAAAGACCAGAATGGGTTTGGGAGAGATGCAGAAGGACTGCACGAATGCAGACTCTAGGTATGGAATTTATATCTGTGTCCTTGTCACTCCTCCTTCCAAACGGCTCACCTTCAATATTCACATAGAGCCAGCTGCTTCAAGATGCAGACAACATCATTTTTTTAAACTACAGTGCAGGCAATCATGGTTTACAAAGTAGTATGAAGTATACAAACTCACCTTACTCAGCTAGATTGGAAAAGTTACAACTCTACAGACTCAGCGTATTAAGTTAAAGATTGCTTAAAGCTCTGTGCCAACCTTCAAAGCCTTCCCTATTTAACTTTCTAGGCAGGACAGCAGATTTTGTAACTCAGTCATTTGGATTGTTCTCTTTTCCTCTCAAAACAGTCTTAATTTCTCTCTTCCAATATTAAATCACCTGTTTTCCGTTATTTTTAATAAGAAGAACCTCTGTTTCTTCAGAAGAACACTGGGAAACTGAGTCCGGGGAACCACACTTTGTAGATGTTTTCCAGGCATCTACTGAACACTAGTATAAGACCCAGTCCTTGTTCCCAAATAGATATAGTCTAGTGGGCAGACACATGTATAGCTAACTTTAGTATAACATGATGTATGCTATTGTTTTTATATATGTATAAATATATATATATATATATGTAATAGATATACCTACCTACCTACGTATCTGTCTATCTGCCTAAAAGGAACTAATTCTTCCCAGAGAATTACAGGAAGGTGGCATTTAAACTGAGATGTGAAGAATAAATAAAATTTCATCAGAGAAAGAGGAGAGGCACAATAAAGAACACTTTGAGAAATAGCACACAGATATAGACAAAAATGACTTACTCAGGTAAGCAGGAACAGTTTGGAATGGGAGAAGTACAAGGCAGGAATAAAGGAATAAGGAAAGATGGTGTTGAAAAGGTAAAGGTAGGGAATAAAATCTTAAGAAAAATGCATGGACTTTCTTTTGTAAGGATTTCCGTGAGACTAAATTCAAGGAGAACAGGAAGCTGTCACTATTCATAATGAGATATGATGAAGATCATGGCTACAGAATGAGAAAGGACAAAGTCAATCTGATGCTCTTTAGGGAGGAAGAATCTGCAGAAGTTGGTGACCAATGTGTCCTTAGGTTAAAGGAAAAAGATGAGAACTTTAACATATCATGGTTCTTAGCACAGGAAAGTCTATTGCATGACTACTAGAATAAATGAATGAAGGAATGAGTGAATTAATTAATTAATAGAATGAAGAACAGGGACACAGAAATTTACCAAAAAGATTCGTTGAAAGCAAGTCAAAAATGCAAGAAGGCTAGCTGTGAAATGCTGCAGAGCAGTCAAGTAGAGTGAGGTCAGAAGAAGGATTTGATTAGATTAAAGAAATGATATTTAATTGGATTTCCTAAAAAGAAGATTATCTCAGGGAACAGAAGTCAGAATTCAGTTTTTGATGATTTTATGAAAGAGAGGAGGTGGTTCCACCAACCATTGACTATATCAGAAAAAGAGAGTTTAAGAGAAAGGGAGAAAATAGATGTTGATATTGGGTGACAGGGATTATATTTTTGGAACGGGAAGCTTGGCAAATGATTTGCATATGATGTAAACTGAAAGGGTGTGTATTAGAAACCAGGAGTGAGGAATATAGTAATAAAATACTAAAGAACAAAGAGAAAGACACTTTATAATTTTATTGTTGTTTACAATCTCACTTTTCATATCTCTGTCTCTCTGCTTCTCTGTGTGTGTGTGTCTCTCTCTCTCTCTCTCTCACTCACACACACACACACACACACACACACACACAGCTAAATGCATAGCAGCCATTTTCTATCTGTTGATCGATTAATGGGAGTTTGAACAGTTAAATGCCAGGCAGGAGGGAGGGCACCATTTTCTACTGATATTCTGACATTTCGGGAAGCTTCAACCACACTATTGGAGGAAGAGGAATATTCACAATCATATATTGGAAGTTTAGTAAATATTTTAAAAACTATTTCTGGCAAACTGTAAGAGGGTTTTTTTGTTTTTTTGTTGTTTTTTTTTTTTTGGCCACATGCTCAAGTTGAAGACAGTGTCATTTGGGTACTGTTCCCCTAAGGATAGAAATGTGGAATGTGCCATTCCCAATTAAGAGTCTGATATATCATATCTGGTTTCCTAATGACAGTAGATTTTTCAAAGGAATGTTAAATGTGACATTTTCATCTAATGTACAATTTGAAGACAAAGTCCAGCTTTCTGGGCTTGCTTTTCTCCAGATGCAAGACAATCGGCTCATGGCCCCACACAGAGGAGACCCAACCCCAGTGGCTTCAAATGTTATTTATCATGAAATTGCCCAGTCTTCTTTAAAATCCTGCCAGAACACTTTATTTGATTTGGTGTCTGTCTGCAATGGTGAATTCAACAGGTTAAAGCTGCATCTTGTGAAAAGTGTTCATTTGTTTTAAATTTACCACCCACTAATTCTGTGGAGTGACCCTTTGTTCTCCTACGAAGCACCAAGGAAAAGCAAGAAAATAGGCAGCCCAGCTCAGGTAAGCCTGGTACTGCAGTGTTTTCCCTTTTCTTGCTCCTCTTCTATTTGTAGGTAAATAAGCATCCAAGCTCCTGTCTGCAAAATTCAGTCCTAGCTCCCACCACCTTGTCAAACTCTTCAAGGGAAACATTATTGCCTTAATTGCTTAAACCCAATTTGCATAATATGGAGTTCTGACAGCCACAAAAACAGGGATGCAAAAAGGAGATTAACAAGTGAGGTGCATGCTCAGCCAAGCCTGTGCAGTTTGGAAACGAGAGCAGAGACGAATTCATCGGATGGGTGGGTTCACTGTTTCATCTGTTCTCTGTCCCTCCCCCCGCACCTCCTTCTCTCCAACCCACCTTCAGGTTTGTTTGTTTCTCATTTGCATGCATTGGCTCCTAGCATGTGCCTAGACTGTTAATGGCCATTCCCAGCAGAGCCTCCTTCAGTCCTGGGTAAAGCGCAGGCGGCACCAGCCAGTACAGATTTTAAAACAGCCTTGACTCTTTACACCAAGATCATCCAAACATTCAAAATGTTAACACTTCTCGGGAAGGCAGGGACTGTGCTTTCCTCATCTTTGTGCTGTAGTGTCTTTTCATAAAACCAAATTGATTTCTCTTTGGAAGAGTCATTGATGGTCAACTCCTCTCTGTGATTTCCATCGGGACCGTCCTCTGCATGGCTGCCAGGGTGCCCCCAGCCCCCAGGAAAGAAATCTGTCTGTGCCATTCTGTCCTTGAGAGTACTTCATAGCTTCCTGTTGCCTACAGGTTAACAGACCCCTTCTAATCTATATCCAGTCACCCCATATTACTTTTGTAAAAGGAAAACGTTTCATTTACTGAGGTATTTGCCCAGGAGATACAGAAAAGAAATGCAACTTCTCTAACCAGCAAAAGTTGTTCAAGCACCATGAGTTTTGAGGGACTCCTTTCCCTCCCTCCCCAGACCTCCATCCCCAGATCTTTCCTGACCAATGAAAAGTGGGACTTGCTTTAACCAACTGTACTGAGACCAATTGACTCATTCTATCCTATCCAGGGTGCTAGCTTTTCATCCTTAAATGGCACAAACACCAAGAATTCTCACCTTCCATTACTTAGAAACCCCTAGCATTTCCCCTTCAGTGAACTACTCATTGAATTTCTTCACTGGTGTTGCCTGGAGAGATGATAAACTCATCTCCCCCTGAGGTCTCTGATTTATTCTCCAACATTTGCAATTCTGTGTTTGCCCTAGGGTCCCTCTCTCTATCGCATTTCACTCCAGCCAAGACTACCCTGGTGCCACCCATGCACATCCCTTCCTCGTTCTTACCAACATCCAACATCGAATACTAGTTCCAGTAAGCCCTGCTCCAGAAAGCGTTTCCTCCTCCTAAATAAACTCCCCTCGGGTGCTGTAACTTCTGCCTTTTTTCCTGGAACTCCCCATCTCTTTGCAAGTTACGCATCCAGGTTCCAATCACTGTATGTGCGTACCGACTAAAGTTACCTGAGAAGGAGAAATATATGAATGTGTTCTTTGTTGCTAACGTATACAAAACACAATTGATTTTTGTATATTGATTTTGTATCCAACCACTTTCCTAAACTATTTTATAGTTCTAATAGTATATAAATCCTCTTGTTTCATGTAGACAATCATATTTTCTACAAATAATAAGAGCTTTATTTCTTGCTTTCCGATATTTGTGCCTTTTATTCCCTTTCTTGTCTTGCTACACTGGCTATGAGACTTTCAGTGTGATGTTGTGATATTAGACATCTTGGTCTCATTACTAATTTTCAAGGCGATATTTAATTTCATCAGTATTTCCTTATATTTTTCTAGATTTCCTTTATGAGGTAAAAAAAAGTTTCCCTTTAATCCTAATTTACTAAATGTGTTTATTATGAATGTTTATAAGATTTAATCAAATGCTTTTTTTACATAAATACCCTCCCTAAATTCCAATCTGTTTCTAGAAGTATGTGTATTTTTTCCCTGATGCATATAGTTTTCCAAATTTTTCATACATGCATGATAATGTAAGCCCAAACAGTTCAAACTGAAATATCTCTTGCAGGTACTTTGGTTTCAGTGTATATATGTTCATATGTGTTTGGTGGGGAGGGTACTTTGATTTTGGAGAACTAAGAAGAGTTAAGTGGGAGCCCAAAGTAATGCAAACAGTGATCAATGAGCTGGGATTTAGTCCTTAGTTGAGAGTTTAAAATTGAACAAACAGATTTTGGATTTTTTTGAGTGTTCACTTAAGAGGAAACTGTTTGGAAATAAAGAACATATATCTATCTGGCTTTAGTGTCCCAGGTTTTATTTGTGTTGATGATGTTCTTAATGATGATGATGATGATGATGATGATTTGGAAACATAAATACATATTATAGGCCAGTAGTAGGGAAAACTTCTAATACTGAATGACTAAATAAAAAGTCAGAGACATCTGACCAAAGGCAGTAACCAAGATTGTATTTAGCGACGGTGACTTTACACTTTGTCAACCCAGAAAGATGGGGAAGCCAAAGGTTTTTAGGGTATTTAGAATAAATACCGAGAATCGAAAAAGAAGATAAAGCAGAGTGACCCATCATTCACACCTTAAATACGGTGGTGGGCAGCACGGTGCTGACTTTATCTGTATATGACTGAATTCTTATTAGATACTCAGATTTGGGTCTTGGATTTAAAAGAAATAGTCAATCTAATAAAACAATGACAAATAATTTCAGATCATAATGTATGTTAAAGGAAGAGGCTCAAATACCTCTTGTTTAATGAGGACTCTGCCATCTACCAGCCTCTATTTTCAGATGCATACAAAAAATGAGGGATGCTCAGGAGAGAGATCATAGCAGGAGACTTTGGTATTATGGGTTAAAGCTTGTGTCAGTATTCTGATTGTGCTTCCCCATATGTAATAGAAGAGAGAAGTCAGGTTACAATTGGATTCTGATTGTGATAAAGGCCATGAAAAGAATGCTAAAGGCTTTTACCCAATCCAGTGACACAGGATTTTATTGCTTGACACAGTTTGTTGAGCAGCCACGAGGTAATTCGCAGTCTGGTACTTCTGAAAAATAATGAACCATGTGTACTGTGATATCAAATAAATGAAAGTTGGAATTGAGAGAATGCTTATGATCAGCCAATTGAAACAATGCACAAAGTTTAGTTCTAGGTACAAAATGACCCAGTAGTGATGAAAAAGTTATCCTCTGAGCAAATTTTAAAGATGCTAAAGGTGAAGCTTTTTCCATTTATGGCAATACCATAATATTTCCTGATAAGCATCAGAATCAAAGGAAAAGCCAATTTTAAACAGCATAGAGATGGAAGTAATTGAGAAACTAATCCATAGACTGGCATTCTTCTGAGCATATTTACTATTCAATCTCACTTTTAGCACTTATCCTATTAAGGCTGAGATTTAATGTAGAGAATTCTGTTTAGAGACAAAATAAAACTTCAAAGAAACTACATAAGTAAAATTAACTTCAAAGACACCCTTCTGAGTTGACTAGATATAACAAATGCTTATTTAAGCATTTAATGACCATCTAACTAATGTTTAAAACTTACAAAAATCAGGGAAACAGATTTTAGAGTTTTCAGTTTATGCAAGTGCTAGTTCCTTGTAGCATTCTTTCCTTTTCAACACGTGGGTGAAGGTAACTCTGTGTACATATACTGGGGAGCAGCAGGTTGCAGGGAACCTGACTTATTTGTCTTTTTAAGCACCAAGCTGTGTTGCACTAGTGTAACTTGTGTGAAAATATAAAGACCTTAGATCTTATTAGTAAGTGAAAAGGTCCAGTAATATGAGAATTTTCACAGTATCATATTGTAATTTGTGTATTTTAAAACCATATTCAAAGATTGTGAAACTTCACTATTACCAATTCTCCTTTCATAAGAACTGTGGGACACTTATTTTAAAGCACAAAACCTTGGGATGCCTCAGTCAGTTGAGCCTGTGCCTTTGGCTCAGGTCATGATCCAGGGAACCTAAGATTGAGCCCCAATCGGGTTCCCTGCTTAGCCATATATATATATATATATATATGCAGTGAGACAGTGATCAGGATAATCCATAACAGATGGGATAATTAAGTCGATTAAAGAAAGGGGGTTCACCAAGAAAGTGATAAATAGCAACAAAGATTTTCTTCAGTAGGTGAATGGATAAATAAGCAAAGAAACTAGGGTATATCCAGACAATGGAATATTATTCAGCGTTAGAAAGAAATGAGCTGGGGCGTCTGGGTGGCTCAGTCGTTAAGCATCTGCCTTCGGCTCAGGTCATGATCCCAGGGTCTTGGGATGGAGCCCCACATCGGGCTCCCTGCTCTGTGTGGGAAGCCTGCTTCTCCCTCTCCCACTCCCCCTGCTTATGTTCCCTCTCTTGCTGTCTCTCTCTGTTTGTCAAATAAATAAATAAAATCTTTAAAAAAAAAGAAAGAAATGAGCTATCAAGCTATGAAAAGACATGGAGGAAACTTAAATGAATATTATTAAGTGAAAGAAGCCAATAACAAAAGGCTACTATTGTGAGTCCAACTATATGACATTCTGGAAAAGGCAAAACTATGGAGATGGTAAAAAGATCAGTCATTGCCAGGACTGGAAGGTGAGAATGGGCAGGCAGCGCACAGAGCATGATACTACAATGATGGATATGAGTCATTATACGTTTATCTAAATGCATAGAAAGTACACCACCAAGAGTGAACCCTAAGATAAACTACAGACTTTGGGTGAAGATGATATGTCAGTGTAGATTCATCAACTGTGACAAATGCATCACTCTGGTGAGGGATGCTGATAATGGCTGTGTACCTGTGGGGGCAGTGGTTATATGGGAAATCTCTGTACCTTCCTCTCAATTTTGGTGTGACTAAAAATCCTCTAAAAAATAGTCTCAAAAAGCTCAAAATGTTCATTTAAATTGAGTGACTTCTATATGTAAGTTATGCCTCAACAAGGCTGTTTAAAACAAACAAAAACAAATGGAAAAAAAAAAAGAAAATGGTGACAAACAAGGCTCAGATGACTGAAGAATTCCAGTCATTCAGCACTGCTGACAGCTAATGAGGTCATGTGGTGTATTTCCCTTCTCTGTACATGTTTATTTACTACAAAATTTGGAATAAGTAGCCATGCAACAGCTTCTTGTATAGGAAAGTCACTACCTCACAGAGGTGCTTCTCTCTTTTTATTAAGATCAACCATGAGAAAATTCTTCTTTAGATAGATCTGAAAGCCACCTCTCCCTAGTCTCTAAGGAGACTAAGTTCAAGTTTTATCTTTAAAAGCGACAAAAAAATAAGTTTAATCCTCTTATTATATAGCATCCCTTTAAATCTTAGTTTGTCAGGTCTCCCTTTATAAAGCCTCTTTATTTTCAGATAAACTTCCTCAGGGGTTTTTAACTTGCCCCTTACCTCCCAGGACTTCCACGCCCACTGCTGTCTAGATCACTTTGTAATGCTCTTCTTCAGTTTGTTGATATTCTTCAAATGTGCCCAGAATTGAATGTACTACTGTAGGTACGTCCTGATGAGGACAGAGAAGAAAAGTGATATCCACTGTTCTTGTTCTGGGCACTGTATGTCTTAGAACAGAGAATAAGAACAAATTATTTTTCTTTTTAGATTTTTCGTTTCTTTTATCTGGTAACCCTCCTTTATCTAAAACCAATTACCCTTACATCTTGTCAGAGATGGCATGAGCATGGGAGATTCTAGAAGAGAAACAGAAAAAAAAAGATTTTGGCAATAATCTAATGCATGAAGTGAAGAGGAAGGGAGAAATACAAGAAATGGTTTGGGAAAAAAATAGTAGGTGTACTCATGCATTGGATGTTAATAGTAAAAAAAATAAATGAATTAAATAAATTTGAAAAAAATAGAAAACTTCACTGAAATAATATGAGTTTAAAATAGGGGATTTGGGAAGGAGTGTTGGGGAGGAGGTATTAGGAAAAGATAGAGATTTTTTCAGTGCTGTTGAAATGTTCACAGCTAGTTTCTGCTTTACTTGATGGGGAAAGGAGAGAAATAAACTACTTTGGAAGGAGATCATGTTCAGATGCAAAGTGGGACAGAGAGAGAAACGTTTGTTTCTCTGTACTGTTCAGAACCGTGATGGGAGAGGAACAGATGGTATGGTGGTTCAGATAAGCACTTAAAGTGAGGCTGTTCTTATCCGAAGCTTATTCCAAACACCCAAGTTTCTTGAATCTGTGATATGACATTGGAAATATCACAATCAGGAAGCTTTCAAATGAGATTTCTGGCACTTCCTGAGGCAGTTGTATTCTCCAAAGACTGTTTTAATTAAGACTCAGGAGATTAATTCTCACTGCTGGTGGCTGTTATGGTATAAGCCCACACCTTCACCAAACAGATAAATTCATGTAGATAATTGAGCCAAAACATTTTAATATTGAGTCTCAAGGATTTATGGCTGTTTTCATCACCAAACCTGCACAGTTCAAGGAATTGTGCCTGAAAAAGCAAGAGCTAACCCTCCACCAAATGAAGAAACTAAAGAAAGCATTTATGTTACAGAAGACTGACTGGCAGCATATAATAAAATATATCTGGCTTCAAATTCCAGCTCTTCGAACAATGGGTGTCTTTGGGAGAGTTATTTAATCTTCTGAGCTCTCATTTTAGATTTTGTTCGTAAATGCATGCATTCTTCAACTCGTTACTTGACGGTAATTAAGTGCCTACTGTGTTCCTCACAGCTATGAAGACAAGTCTCAGCTCCAGAAAGTTTACACCCTAGCGGGAAGAAGCACATTGGATTACAGTGTTCTCCTTACTTGTTTTAAAGGGCTTCCATGTGCCAAGGACTGTGCTACACATTTTATACAGTATTTGCTTATTTCTTTTGCACAGAAGCTCTATGAAGGTATTAGTATCTTCGATTATAAATGACAAAACTGAGGATTAGAAAGTTTAAGGAATATACCCAGGTTAATACTTGAAATCAGGTATTTCTAAGCCTGGTGCTTCTGTTCCCAGCTACGTATATCTGTACCATGCTACGTATATCTGCCTAAGTGCCTGGTGGGGAATGAGAAGGGACTGGAGGAACCCCTGAGGAGCTCCCACACCAGGCCATAACCTAGGGAGTAATAATATTTTGTTCATAGGATTTGGCAGAGGCTTTTATTTCCATAGTGGTTCAGGTGAAAGAAGAGCACACTTCAAAATTCTTTTTTTTTTTTAAGATTTTATTTCTTTATTTGACAGAGAGAGAGTGTGTACACAACAGCACAGCACAAGCAGGGGGAGCTGCAGAGGGAGTGGGAGAAGCAGGCTCCACGCTGAGCAGGGAGGACCCTGGGATCATGACCTGAACCGAAGGCAGATGCTTAACCGACTGAGCCACCCAGGTGCCCCAGGAGAGCATATTTTAAAACTGGGTGAATAGCATGTCTAGTCTTGAACTCTTTGAGCACGGGAAGGTGCTACTGAGCAATCTAACAACATGAGAAAGAATAGGGAATGGGGATCATGTGGTCCTGGTACTCAGGAGTGGGAGGCAACTGTGGGAAATTGGGAAGGAAACAAGCAACATGAGTGGAAATCCTTCCTTTCATGTAGTCACCTTCCAAGAGTAGTAGGGCCCATTAGATGTTAGAAAAGGTAGACTTACAGACTGTATTTAGGAGAAAGAAGATGCAGATTAATGATGTAATCGACCCCTTCCTTTCGGCTGGAACCGCCATCTTCCAGTAATTTGCCAAAATGACCAACACAAAGGGAAAGAGGAGAGGTACCCGCTATATGTTCTCTAGACCTTTTAGAAAACATGGAGTTGTTCCTTTGGCCACATACATGCGAATCTATAAGAAAGGTGATATTGTGGACATCAAGGGAATGGGCACTGTTCAAAAAGGAATGCCCCACAAATGTTACCATGGCAAAACTGGAAGAATCTACAATGTTACTCAGCATGCTGTTGGCATTGTTGTAAACAAACAAGTTAAGGGCAAGATTCTTGCCAAGAGAATTAATGTACGCATTGAGCATATTAAACACTCAAAGAGCCAAGACAGCTTCCTGAAGCGTGTGAAGGAAAATGATCAGAAAAAGAAGGAAGCCAAAGAGAAAGGTACTTGGGTTCAACTGAAGCGCCAGCCTGCCCCACCCAGAGAAGCACACTTTGTGAGAACTAATGGAAAGGAGCCTGAACTGCTGGAACCCATTCCCTATGAATTCATGGCATGATAAATGTAAAGAAAATAAAAGACCTCAAGACTAAAAAAAAAAAAAAATGTATGTAATCGATCCCAGAAGAAAACAACAGGGATCAAATGTCAACATAGTACCTATGAAATGTAGTAGATCATAATAGGCTGTATTTGATGAACTCTGCTTTAGAAGGTACAGAAACAGTTTCTCCTGGTTATTAGTCACCAGAATATACTCACCATTTTACTGTTTAACTTGCTGCAACGCACCTCCCTTGCCCCACCACGATGTCCCTACCAGCCAACAGTTTGCCAAACAATGTTACAGCACTGAGGTCTTCTCTGTGCCCAGCAGTACTTGCATGGAGTTCATGGATAGCTTCCCAAATGGCTGTGGATCCCCCACCCCTCCCGCCCCACTTCTGCTGGGGCACATTTTCAATACCGTGTAATCAGCCCTCCTCTTTTTAACTTTATTCTGCATGGACTCAAATTTTTTATTGGTAACAGTTTATACTTCTGCCCTTGAGCCCTAGTAGCAAAAGAACTACATACATTTTAATAAAGTGTCTCACCCTTTTACTCTGTCATTTGCATATATGTATGCATGTGTGTACATGTATGTGTACAGGTATATGCATAATATGTATATATAATGTGTATTATGTGTATGACATATATATACACACACATACACACAAAAGATAGCTCTAAAAGGAATGAAGAACCAGGGAAAGAGGGACAATGAGAAGAGATGGGGCTGATATTGGAACAGAGGCTAAATGTGGGAAAATGTATAATAAAGCATAATTTATCAGCGACTGGAAAAGAGAGTACTAGAACTTTGGGACATTTTGTGCTGCCAAGCATTAAAGAGGGTGGACAGTTCAAAACACCAATTTCTTATTCACAGCAGGTATCAGGATTGGCTGTGTCATGTAGCAACCATTATGGATTCTCAGGCATCATATCTTTAGGAGTTTCAGGATTTGTATTTATCAAACTGGAACTGAAGAATGAGATAAGGGATTTGGGGGCCACTTATCTACTGCTGTAATCAAGCACGGTGGATTGGAAAACAATTCTGACATGGGCAAAATAAGCAACCATTCTGTAGTCAAAAGTGTATTAAATAGGATTCAGGAAGCATGGTCCCAGTCCTGACCCTGAGATGAAGAAAAAGTGAAACAAGCGGGGAAAAAAAAAAGAAAAAAATCTGAACATTTATTTAAAATACTGAAAACTGCTTCTTTACACAAACTGCTTCATTTTACCTTAGAACTGGCCCATATAAAAAAAGTAATTATCCTATTTTATAAACAAGAAAATCGAGGCTCAGCAAGTTAACTTGGCCAAGTTAACAAATCTGATAAACTCACAGAGGCAGATTTTGGACCAGGAACCTCAGGATTCTGATAAGAGTAGACATTTCCTTAGACAAGAGCTGGAGGCAAAGGCAGTGATAAATAGCGGATGCATTAGAAGCCTTGAGGGCAGAACATTCTGACTTTGTGGCTCTTAACATCCTCGCCTTAAGGCTTCCAACACCCCTGGGCTGACAGACCTAGAGTCACAGGTGCCGGGCAAGCACTCTCCTCAGCAGTCTCTGCCCCAGGGTAACCTAGAGCTTCATTACAATATATTTACATCGTGATTTTGACAACTCCCACCCTCCCACTGAGATGGCCCAGACTGGTCCTGCCAGAACCTTGTAGGACCAAAAGCTCCCCCTCCTAACCCGTAGGAGGAGTCTCTAGAAGACTGGAAACAACCTCAGTTGGCAGGAAACCACCCTATGACTCATAACCTCTGCAAACCTAAAAAGCAAGACACCCCTAAGCCCGGTGCAGTTGCCACCGCTGGGCCTGCCCACTCTCGCACCTTGAGGGTGTACTGTCCTTAATAAACTGCTTTGTGCTTGCTACCTTCCTTCTGGCTGTCTTTATTGGAGCGCGGATCCTCAAGTAAATCTTTCATGGGGAATCCAAGAACGGAGAACTCCCATTCACATAAAGCAGACTCTGCCACAGGAAACAATTTCAAATTACAGCCCTTTCCACTCTCCCACCTCATCTCTGACAAGCTGGGGAGGTGACTCAGCCGTTCCACCTGTTTGCGCCTCCACCAGTTTGCATGTGAAATGAGACAGCTCAGGTAGACCCATGCTTTCCAAATTTGTTGTGTGAAGGCAGAACCATCACCATCACAAAATAGTACAGATTTTTGCTTTATGTAACAGACAGTGACGGAGTTGTGCTGATTAAGACACCAGTAAAGGCCCTGGTGCCTCATCCCTCCATCCCCACTGTGACCCTGAAGAGATGCTAAGGGTCACTTGTAACTTTGCAGAAAACAGTTTGAAAACCTCTGTGTAACACTGTGTAAACAAGTATGTGTTTGTGTAGGTGTGTGTATGGGGGGGTAGTAAACACATTGAGCGATGCCTTTTTTTATTGCTCTTCCCCAAATGACATTTTGTGCACAGTTTCACAGCGTGGGAATTCATTCAAATGACAATTATTAAGCATCTATTATGAGGGGTATCTGAGGAGCCTGTCTCACCTCATTGGGCTCACCTCCATCACTTGGAATTGGAGACTGCTCCTCTTTCTGGAAGAGAGATCCATAAAGATGGGGTTGTATAAACTCACTGAACAGGGCTCTGGTCCTAGCTCTAACACTAAGTTGTGGGATTTTGGAATCCTTGTCACTCTCTTGTCATTTATAAAATAAAGGTGATTCCTAAAACCCTTTCCAGCTGTGGCATTCTATGATGTTATGCCTATTTTATGAGTTCAAAAAAAAAACAAATAGATACTTTTCTATTTCCATAGTGCTGCATCGTATGGGCTGACAGTTGCCTGCCATGGATGAAATTACTTTTTAATAACTACTTGCTCGGTGTTTGCTTTAAATTTTTAAAGTATCTCCTTTTAAGAATAAACACATTTCTCTATCTAGCTATTTATTTATTTATTTATTTATTTATTTTTATTTTTTAAAGATTTTATTTATTTTTCAGAGACAGAGAGAGGGTGAGAGCACAAGCAGGGTGAGTGACAGGCAGAGGGAGAAGCAGGCTCCCTGGCTGAGCAGGGAGCCTGATGTGGGACTCGATCTCAGGATCCTGGGATCATGACCTGAGACGAAGGCAGACGCTTGACTGACTGAGCCACCCAGGCGTCCCTGTATCTAGCTATTTAAATGTGAGGTAGGGAAAGGCTTAAGCTCATAATTTTCCATTCTAATTTTATTAGTTGGACTTCAGGTCTGGGTGTGAAGCCTCTGCAGTAAGAGCTATATTTGATTGAGAGTTTTGTGCTATGACTAGTGTGTCTTGTGGCATGAATCAAGGAGAAGAAAGGCCAATGTACATCATTTTATAGAAACCAGGGGTGGACTCTGTGGAGGAATTTAACATCTTCATTACCTCTCTTGCTCTTTTTTCTCACCTTTCATCTTCTCACCCATTTTTGAATAGACTTCTGTAGATAAAAAGCCTCTTTTCAAAATACATAAACTGCATAAAGGGTAGAATAGTTTTCTTTAGTGTAATAGACCCAAGGCAATGCCCACAAACTGAAGGAACTATTAGCCTAGATTTGTTTTTATTTATTTATTTATTTATTTATTTATTTTGAAAGAGAGAGGGAGAGTGTGCATGCACATGGGGGGTAAGAGGCAGAGGGACCGGGAGAGAGAGACTCTTAAGCAGGCTCTATGCCCGGCATGGAGACCAATCTTGGGACCCTCAGATCATGACCAGAGCCGAAATCGAGAGTCGGCTGCTTAACTGACTGAGCCACCCAGGTGCCCCTAGATTTGTCTTTAAATGTATAATAGACAACAAATACTGGACAGATTGAGAATAAAAGGTATACTTTCAATTTGGTGACACTGTAAAATAGCTAGCCCTTTGGACAAGTAATAGAAATTCCAAAATCAGAATGACACCCCTAGTAATATTAGCCAAGAAAGGACAAAATAATTGTATTCATCCCTTCACCAAATATTTATTAAGCACTTCCATATCAAGAACTGTTTAAATCAGTCAAAAATTAATTGAAATTTATCTATAATAATCAAAAATTAGAATCAATCTAAATGTCAAAAAATAAAAGACTGATCTAGTGTGGCACATCAATTTATTCAAATAGTATGAAGGCACTTTACATCAAAGCATATGAAAATCTGAAAACTACTGACAATGTTTAGGCAATCATGTTAAATAAAAAAGCAAACCATAGGGGTGCCTGGCAGGCTCAGTCAGTAGAGCATCTGACTCTTGATCTCGGGTTTGTGAGTTTGAGCCCCACAGTGAGTATAGAGATTACTTAAAAAAAAAAAAAAAAGCAAACTTGCCCACTAGCATCTCAACCATGTAATATAGATGTTCACAAGGACATTGATTTGAAGGAAATATTTTAGAAAGTAAAACAGTTTTTATTAAAGTGGTGATGTTGTGCATGATCCTTTTGAAGATGGTGTTTAATATTGACATTATAGTACCTTTGTTTAACAATAAAAAGGGGCCTCATTCCCTAATTACACTTTGTGTGAATGTGACGGCATTTAACTACATAAGAGACTTCTTAGGTTTCACGGTGATTCCAGTCCCACAATGTGGCTGCCTGAGGTCTGACCCTATGTGTGTACCAACTGCACAGAAGATTGTATAACCCCTTGGAAACTGCTGATGCTTTCAGCTCTAATTCTTTCTCCAGGGGGATATTTAAAAGTGGCTCCTTTGCTGATTTCATAAATTTTCATTTTCAAACTTTTCCCCCCAGTCTCTTTCTAATGAACTTTCTTAAAAAAAAATTAAAAATCCTTCCTGACGTTTCATGCTGTAATACCACCCGTGGGTATGATTCCCCATGTGAGGATGTCAAATTTAATTAGATTGTTCTCTCTGTTAGTTAATGACTCACCTAGGCTTACAAGTCCAAGATCATAACCTCCCTACTAGGCTGCCGAGTTAGCTATTTCAAGAAACAACTATTCATGTTATCCCATCATGATTATTTTAAACCATACCCAGAAAATAATAAAAATAGTAATGCTCACTTAATTAGACCCTTCACCTGAGGATATCCAAGCATTTTACAAGATTTCTTTATCAGTCATTTGCATAACACATCCAAGAAACAGGGGAGCAATATTAAAAGTCATACTTCTAAGTGCTTCTTTAAGAAAATAGTATACACTCATCCTTGGTTCCTTCCTTTTCTTCTTATAACTTTTCAACTTATTTGAAGATTCTGAAGGAATCTGACAAAAGAATACAGAACCCAAAACTAGATAACACAATAAGCATTTGATTTGGGTGGGGGGGAAGGCAAACAGATAAAGAGGATGTATTTTTTTGGATCAAAAAATGTTCCTTTTCTTCGGGAAATCTTCACAGCCTATACACTTTCGTGTTCCTCATTGATCATCCTGATCTATAAAGTACCTACAAACATGTAATCAATGAAGCAACATGTGACAGAAATTCTGAGACCTAAGCAAAAGCCTTGCCAACCTTACAGAAGTCAAAAGGCACAAAGGAAAAGGCAACCTTTTATCCCTGTGTGAAAGCCACCCTCCTTCAGCCTATCTGGCTTGAAGGGACACTTGCGAGGTCATGTTGCTCGGTGATAGTGCTGCTGGCTCTAGAATGATTGATTCCTAGTAACTTGCTGTCTATTTTGTTTACCACCATACACCCAGCACCTACGATAGTGTGTCTTGCCTATAGTAAGTGCTTAGTATTAACCTGTATTTGTTAAATGAATGAATCTACAGTACTTTTGATTTATGGATCACAAACAGGTTTTTCTCAGCTTGTAATTTAAATACTTTGCCCAATGAATAGACTTTGATAGTAATTTGAACAAATTGGCTACGAAGAGTATTTTAGAAAATATTTGGGGTAAACTCAAATATGTACATGTAGTGAATATACTAATGGCCCCCAAAAAGATATGCCCAAGTCCTAATTCCCAGTACTTGTGAATGTGACCTTATAAGAAAATAGGTTCTTTGCAGATATAATTAAGAACCTCAAGATGAGATCATCCTTTAGGTGGCCAGTGACTATTGTTCTTAAAAGAGAAGACACAGAGAAAAAAATAAACCACACAGTTAAGAAGGCCATCTGCAGACAGAGACAGAGATTGGAGCTATGCCTCCCCAAGCCAATGGACTCCTCAAACTAACAGAAGCTGGAAGACGCAAAGGAAAATTCTCCTTTAGAGCCTTCAGAGGAAGTGTATCCCTACTACACCTTGATTGTGGACTTCTGGTCCTCAGAAGTTTGAGAGAGTCTTAAGCCACCTAATTTATGGTAACTTGTTGTGGGAGCTCTAGAAAACTAATATAGTCTTTACAATAGACGGTATTAAGAAAGAAAGGAAATATTGCTATTTGTGTTAGGTGTAATAATGGTACTGAGGCTATGTAGGAACAGATTTTGAAGTTAAAAACTTCATTATTTAGGGATGAAATATATATTATCTTTAATTGACCTTAAAATACATCATTCAAATATAGATGATGTGACAAAATGATAATAGTTGTAGAATCCAGGAATTGAATATTTGAGTATTTACTATATTATTCTATTATTTCCTGTGTCTTTGAAAATAATAAATAAAATGCTGAAAGTAAACACTTCCTCAAGCTGTCTTATATCATGATGTTTAGTTCTTTAAAATAACAATCAGTTCTCCAAAACAGACACTCAATTTTATAAATCATCTTCCAATGTGTAAAAGAAAAGCTCTAATCTCCATAATTTTTCCTTCTATGCCGTGTGACTGGCTTATTTAATCTTTTCACCACTCTGCTCTATGCATCTAGCTGTCCAGCTTTCAAAATCAAATTGAACGCTCTTCATGGTACCTCTTCAAATTTTTCTTTTTCTCAGGTTAAAATCATTGATTTAACCAGTGAACAATCAATAGGTTTCTCCTAAATTCTATCTCTAATTCTTCTCCAAAACTTCACAAACTGCTGTACAGAACAGCCACTACAAATCTCCACACCCTCCCCCTTCCCCTAAACATTAGGTGCTAAGCTGGTGATTGTTCTCATGCTTCATGGTCAAGTCCCCTCCTCTGGCGATAGCCTGTCTCCTCAGCTTCTGAACAGAGCTGATTGTCTAACTCAGAGGGGTGAGACCAACGTTTGACAAATTGCCATTTACTTCACTTCTACTAGAAGGTGATCCCGGCAAATGAAATTTTCTTTCTGGTATTCCTTGGTTCTCTCTCATCCTGTTGCTGACCTTTGCTAGAGGGACAGAGCAGTCCATTTGCTCTATGTTATCACCAGAAACTGTTCTCATAATCATCTTTCAGTGACACCATCTTCTGGCCAACAGAACGTATCTTTTGATCACTCAAGGCCCCAGTACCATCATGGGTACTCCCTTGTCTAGAGAGAGTGACATCTAGCATCAGCTGTTCTTCATCCTTTTATGGCCCATATCCTTGCAGAATTATATATTAGATGGCTTATTCCCTTTAAGGGTTATTCTCTCTGTTTTGTGTGTGTAATGTAGACATATCACAGATGGGCTACATAAAGTGCATGGCTGGTATTATTATAATAGGAAGACTACTTCTTCCTGCCTGTCCTGCGGTAGACGCTGAGGACTCAGGCTCCACAAATTCCCCCTTCCCACCCTATCTTATCATACTACACCACCACTGACTTGTCTTTGGCAGACATTCCTTCCTTCCCCTTCCATTCTGTAACAAATTTAAGTCACAGATTATTTTTTTCCAGAAACATGCAACCAATGTTGTACCCTCATAACTTCTATCACAATTATAAAGGAATTAAAAGCGTACTCCTTGAAAAGGAAACTTGGGTTTGCCATTCTGCTTCAAGTTCATCTAAAACCAATCCCCCTTCATAGAGAGGTATCTAAATCATCACCAAATCACTTGTTTAGGATTCATGAAGTTACTTCACATTATGAATGTCTTCCAGTATAACCTACACACCTGCTTGTAAATTATGCTTATGTAGCATTTCTTGCCCTGCTCTTCACATAGGTCGAGTCTTCTCATCTTCCTGGTCTCAATTTAACTACTCCTTGGAGTGGTCTTACCTGACCACACAATCTAAGGCACATCTCCCAGGCATATTTTTATCATACCGCTAATCAGATTATGCACTTATACAGTATTTGTGGGTTGAAATTTACTTTGCTTACTTGGCTCAAAGCTCCATGTCTATTTTCTTCATTACCATAAACCTAGATACACCACAGCACCAGATGTACCACATACATATGGTTAATGAGTATGTGTTAAATGAATGAGTATAGTACATTCAAAGCCCAGCTTTATTCTGCTTAACTGATGTCTCATATATATATTTTAGGCCCAAGCTATTTTTCTTTCATAACAGGATTTCCCCCTTCTTCTCCTTCTGTATTGTTGTTGTGGTGGTTTTAATCCTCTTTATTGCATGTGGGCCATAGTTTTTCCTACTCAACAAAACTCTTCTTGAAGAGGTTGCAAAGTACTAGAGAAGACATCCCTTCAGAAAAGCAGCTGTGATGGTATTTGATGATGAAATCAGTGTTGCCAAGGCTAATGATACGTTAATCATTAGAATCATTAGAATAGTTACAACTCAGGCACTGGAATCAGATGGATCTGGGTTGAGTGAAGTTTTCTCCCTACAAATCTGTCCCTTTGGGCAAAGTCCTGAGCTCTCCAAGCCTTACATTCTTTATATATAAAATGAGGGTAATGATAGGGTGATTGAATGGGCCCCAAAATTTATTAGTCCAGTACAGGATAAGTATGAAGAGTGAGTATTCAATGAAATGATAGCTATTATTATCACTGTGATTCTCGTATGTATTGCCATGTTGCTGTGGTAGCAGCAGCGATCGTTTTTTTCCTGTGAAGTGTGAAAAGAATGTGGCAAAATAAGGGAGGTCAATTCTAAGCGCTGTCAAACAGAGAACACATCAAGTGAAGCCAATGTCGGTACCATAAGAAAACTAGTCTGGCCTCTCAAAAGGAGATTAACATTAATTCCCTCTCCACTCATGAAGGAAGCTGGGGGCATTAGGGCAAGCAGCTATTCTGTGGCCCATCCAGTATCTCCTACATGCTCTTTCAAATGATAAATTGAGGAACCACTTGGGAAGTATCAGCTCCATCATGTTGCTTCAGGATTAGTGAAACCATCTGGATTAAGAAAGTAATAAAAATGTTTGACAAATTCAAATCCAAATAGACGTCGTTTCATAAAAAATTTAAATAAATTTAGCAATTAATTTTCTCTAAATTTTTTGTTATGCTTTGTAAGCTTTCTCATGGAAATTTCACAAACAAAGGATATTAAACCTTCTTTTGAAAGTATTTTCTTGGGGGGAATTACAGTCTTTTTCTGCAAGATTAAGATATCCAGAGAAAAATCAACAGAAACATTTGCCTTTCTCTCACATCCTCAAGTAAGAACACAAGATTCATTTACTTATTTAAGGAAAACAGCAGAGATCTAAAAGTTATAATATATTCTCAGAGTAGTTACAAATAAAATCTAAATTCAGATCAATGTTAATACCACAGAGGTAAAATTAGCTGGAAATTTCTGCTTATTCTAACTTTTGTTAGGCTAGAGATAAATTGCTATGTGGATATCACTAAGTTACACTCCTGATTACCAACAACTACCAGCAAATGCCAATATACAAAGCATGCATCCCAAAATTTCATTTATAATTCAGTCGTTTAGAACTGGCAACACACTTTTCCCATAGAAACACTTTCATAATTTGTGGTTAAGTTCATATGCAAGGCTACAAATGCTACTTTTATATAAATCATTTTGAAGTATTTTACATCTACAGAAACTAATTAATATATAATTTTTCAATAATAAGATAAAAATAAAAGTCTAAATTGAAATAAAAATTACTATTTTATGTTTATTTAAAATTGTATGTATTAGCGAAATGATGGTAAAACTTAAAAGGGAAGAGAGCTGGGCTATCTTTGGTAGAGTTTCTGAAGAAAGCATAAATAAGGGCATCTTCAAGGACTTCAGAGTTTACTAGGCAAGAGTCTCTCTCTAAATAATTTCATATCTTACAGATGGTACAGGTAGGTTTTCAGAACCATATTTAAATATTATCAAGTATTGACTAAAAAATGTAATAGAGAGAGAAATAGAGAGGGTAACCGATTTACAAGGAAATGGGGGTGTGGTATGGGGAGGAGATTTTAAATAAGAATGTAGGAATGTCTGGAATCAAAGGAGATTGCCTGGGAGGAAATTTTGGAGCTGCATGCAGAGAATGATAGAGATGCAGAATTGTGTATAATCCTTTGGCAGCAAATTAAGGAAGTTTGGGGGTAGAAATAGGGGTCTACTTGTTCTATGAGCTGTCTACAAAGTGGCAGGGATGTTGCTTCATGACATTTTGGTTGACAAATAGAGAACGCACACATATTGTATGAAGAAAAACACTTAGAAGTTTCTGCTCTGAAGGTATGGTGATTAACATAACATAATAATAAAAAAAGAAAGAAAGAAAGAAAGAAAGAAGTTTCTGCTCTGGTATACTTACTGAGCCTTTCAAGCTTGCGGGTAGAACATTTTTGCTTATCTTTACCAGGTTAATATGCAAAACTTCTGATCTTACAAACATTCAGTATTAGCCAGTCCTCTCTAGCCATGAATTAGGTATTGGGTTTTAGCTTTTTAGCACATGATGAGACTGCTTCTTAATTAATAGGACAAAAACCAAATGGGTGGGGAAAAGGACACTTGATATTATATTCACACATACTGTAGTGCTATGCTATTGCAGTTCTTTTCATATATTTCAAAATTTATTTGATTTCCGAGTTTCCTATCAAATGGTAGACCTAGTGGGAAGTCCAGAGAGACTCTATGAATAACCTTTTCCCTCTAATGCAATAGTGCTGTCCCTAGTCTGTAGGCTGTGTCACCTTCAATTAAACAGTGGCTCACTCAGTGTGAAGACAGCCTTAGTATACCATAGAAAGGTTTCTCCTTTGTGACTAAGCCTTTTCCAGCTGTTGAGATGTTCACCAATTGCTGCCTCAGCTCCTTGGAACCCACTCAGCTTGCGTGCACCGATACATTCACCGTACTAGTAATTAATGCCGTTAGCTTTGTAATTAAAAAAAAAAAAAACTTTCTGCCTTTATACTCAGGGTGATAATGCTTCAAGTAAAAATTAATTAAAATGAGATGAATTGCCTTCAGTTAAACGAAACGGAAAGAGAAAGGGAGGGGTAAAGGGAGGAGGAAACTGACAAAGAGTTTGTAGCCTTATTAATGAAGCAAACTGAGGAGGCTGGGCTTGAAATTTTCTCCTGATTCTTTTTCCTTTGCATTACAGTCTGGGTTAATGGAGCCAAAAACTATCAGCTGGGGAGGGAATAGGAGGAAGTTCCACTTTTCCTCTACTTGACTGTGGGTCACTCTGAAGACCACAAATATGAACGCCCATGTTTGTTCAAGTCCCTCTTCTATTTCCCCATATTGGTCTGTTTGAGGTAATGGGCTGTGAAATTGGTTTTTATATTATTATTATTAATTAGATTTGATGCTTGCTTTTTCTTTTTTTTTTTTTAACACTTGATGCAGTGAAAATCTCAGGTCTGGTTCTTTTTACACAAAGTCCTGACAAACACAATCACTGATTATAGCAGAGCATGAGTGAGAAAAGAGACTCCTTCCCATCCTGAAGCATAGCCCTGGTGAGAGACAAGTTCTGCATCTTCCTCTCTCTTGATACAGGGCATGCGGAAAGAGTGAAAAACATTACCTGTGTCTTCCAAGAACGGATACACTCACTAGAAAACCAAAAACTAAGTTGCATCAACTACTTACGAGAGCACAATGAAAGGCTAAAGGCTCTGACACTCTGAGTGAAATGCAAGTCTATCTAAAGAGAACGGGCACATTGGTCTGAAGAAGTCAGTAGTGACTTCATGGAGAGAATGAACCAAAGGGGTAAAAAAAGCAGAAAAAAGGACACAGTTAAGGAGGAAAGGACTTTCACCACAGCTGAGAACATATAATTTCTATATATCTCAGTCATCAGTCAAGAGGTGAAAAAACATGTCAGCAGGTAAATGATCCTGGTATTTCCCAAGCACTCTGGGAGGCTTTTGTATTCTAACAATATGTAAAAGACTCCTTTGGTTCTGTTTGGTGTTCTGTAGATTGTCACACTTTGAATATTCTACCCTTTCAAGCCTTCAGTCTCTGATATGCCTTCCTTACATTTTCAGCCAGAAACACATTTGTAGATGGAAATCATTATATGGTTCATCTTTCAAGGTTAGGGCCCTAGTCTTGGTGCATGAACTAAGCACATTTACAGAAATATACATTGAACCAACAGCTCTCCGCATGAGTTTTGAAATTAGTACAAGAAAAGCTGCTGGAGGGCGCCTGGGTGGCTCAGTCGGTTGAGCGTCTGCCTTCGGCTCAGGTCATGATCCCAGGGTCCTGGGATGGAGCCCCACATCAGGCTCCCTGCTCCGCGGGAAGCCTGTTCTCCCTCTCCCAGTCCCACTGCTTGTGTTCCCTCTCTCGCTGTCTCTCTCTCTCTGTCAAATAAATAAATAAATAAAAATCTTAAAAAAAAAAAAAGCTGCTGGAGAGCCTTCAGATCATCTCTCATAAGTACTACATATAGTCCCCCAATTCCACAGTCATCCCAAGTTTGGGCCCATTTCACTAGCATTGCCAGGTAACAGCTTTCCAAGAAATTGGTAGTAAGCATGACCATATGACTTACTCCTTCAACGTCTGTTACAGATTGTAAAATTAGATTCCTTAGACTTAAGAACGAAGTTGACATTCTCTTAGTGAAGCCATCTGTATTTGTGCAAAGGGAATTTGTAAAAGTCCCTTCAACCAAAGATGTTTAGAGAAAAAATGTTCACTTGGTCCATTCAATATCTAGATGTAAAGCCTGCTGACAATCTGTTGAGTCCTATAGAAGCTGCCCAGATGCTTTATAAAGGTCTTGGCTTGGTGGAGCCTCTAATTTCCAAGTGAAAAAAATTGATCATAGGTCCAGCTAGTTTAGATAGAGAAAGAGAGGGTCTGAAGAGCTTTTTTCCTCCTCTTTTTTCCCTTTTCTTCTCTTTTCCCTTCTTTTTCTTTTCTTAAGCAGCAGGGTAGAGGTGCTACCCTGAGGCAAGGAAGATCCTGAGTCTCAGATGAACACAGGTCTTAAACACTAAGGAAATAGAGTTGTTAGGTTAAATGAAACTAGTGGGCCTTTGATGGATGTCAGGTGGCTTCAGAGCACCTGCTGAACTACTCAAACCAGGGAGAGGCCTGTACCAACTGAAAGGATCCTTTTGCTACATGAGCAAAAAATTAAAAAGCAAAGGACATTTGTTTATCCCACCTGCCTTTCTGATGTATGGGCCACTGTCAACTTGTGTGGCATTGACAAAAGGTAAAGTACACAGTTGATTCTTTTCCTAGCCTTCTTTAAACATTCCTTAGAACCTTGTAGAAGGGAAAACCGCCATTTAGAACATCTGAGAGCTTGCAAGAAAAAAATGTGCAGTCACATTTTAATTAAGAAGTTATGGACTAGATTATACGTATGACAAGAAAAGATGGACCTTGGTGTAACAAAGCAGTGTGGGGAAAAATGGACCAGAACAGAAATTATACTACACTACTAGTTTAAGGTGAATTGCTGATATCCTGTGACCTCTACGAATTCCGTGTTGCAATTCACTTTGTAATGGTCACGTGGTTTACTTGATTCTCCCCTCCTTGTTCCAGAAGGCATAGCAACATGCTCTGTGAGCAGCAGAAAATTCTCCTGCTGACTGTTTGTAGATTCTCCACTTGAAGTGCTGGACTTACAATCTGGTTCGAGCAAAGAAGTGCTGACTGGCAGCTGGCACCTGCACAAGCTACTGGCTGGGATACTTTAGGGCTTGGCTCTTAGAAACAGATGCAGGGAAATGAGAGATCTGGGAGCTGGATGCCCTCGACACAAACCATCTCTACGCACACTCTTCCTGCGATAGTTCAGTCTTCTTCTGTTGGGTATGTTGAATAGGGGCTTTTCTTAGGTTTTTACAGGTCTGATCACAGATCCCATGGATTGGAGAATATAGGCTCATTCATTTTTCACTTGAATTTCTCTTGGGGCATGAATGTTAGGAGAAAGAAGAAAGAACGAAAGGACATACACAGAGAATAATACATGAAATGACCAAATGCTGCCTGATAAGATAAAAAGATGGAACTTGTCAAAAAAACAAACATGGTGAAGGACATTGTGGCCAGCTTTAAGACTTCATTCATTCATTCATTCATTCATTTAAATAAGAAATCCCATTCCATCCAAAGTAAACGGTTTCTTGTTTAAAACCCAACCACACAATTACCATCAGAGCTGACTGCATTAGTCCTGATGGAGCAGGTTATTAGAAAAGAGAGAAATTTTATTTTGTTAACCGAAAGATAACAAAAACAAAGCCTCTTCTGAAAAATGAAATTTATCTTTTCTTCCACATCCCAATTTTTAATTCTCTGCTCTTGAATTGAGGACACAAGTACTTGGATTTCTTGATATTGAAAATGGAAACAGCTATTTTTTGCAGAACTTTTTTCTATCACTTTCAACTCTGAAATGTAACACACATCCCAAAATTACGTTTCATGGAACATGTGGGTTCTTTGCGAAATGTTTGCGATATTTTAGATAATAATATGTTCTTTGGAAATTCATAGTCCATGCAAACATACTGAAGGCTCTGAGTTGTCCTGTAGAAAAAAGACTTTTAATTGGTATCCAGCAAACTTTTTCACCAAGAACATAAATATATGTTTTAATGGAACACAATTTATGTTTCTGCAGAACAAATATTCTAAGAGACATGTCTTGGGACATGCCATGCCATTATAGTGAAAGGACACAGACCGAGCACTGAAGTAGGCCAACATTCAAGTTTTTGCTTTCTTGCCAAAGCGTGTTCTTATTAACTTTAAAAATCATACATGCACATGCATGAATGCACAGAGAGGAAAAGATAGGAGAAAGGGAGGAGGAGGAAGGGAGTGAGGGAGAGAGAGAGAGAAGAGACTCCGAGACAGAAACAGAAAGGAGAGAGACAGATTAATTTTGCCCTAAGCTTTAAATAACTTAGTCTCCAAATCTTTGTTGTTTTATACAACAATAATGTGTATCAATAAAGAAAAAGGAAATGACATTTGAAGATCTACTATGTATCTCACTTTTAAAAGGTACATTACATATGGTATTCCATGAAGTTGCTAGAATATTTATTACAAAATCATCTTTTTCTCTGAAGAGATCAGAATAAATCCTAGATGTGGCCTTACTATGTAGACAGTAGTCCATATTTCCTGTGATGTCGATATTCTGATTTTACATTTAAATTAAATAAAGGACTGAAGAATAAATCCTGTATGAATTATTTTAATCCAGATACTGCGATGGTATTTAGACTAAAATGTGTCTTCCTTTCCAGCTTTTAGATTTCACCTCCAAACACCACTCTTTTACACATGAGTCAACATATCTGAAAACGCCAATAGGGACATAGCGTTCAGTAAATGTCTGTGGTGCTTTTTATTATTAAAATTACTAGTGTATCTGCACACCACTAGTGTTTCTCCACTGTATACTGATCACCATCAAAAAACTAAGGACAAGCGGAGCCCAGTTCACTGGTAAGTAGAAAAAGAAAGATTTGCTTTTTAGTGAAACATTACTTTTTTTTCCATTTTATTTCCCTTTAAAAATACTTATTTTTTTATATTTGGTCTAGAATTAAATTTTTTGAATGTTATTAATTTGTGATTTTAAGTCTGCTGTGCATTTTCTTTAAAACACACACACGTACAAAGGGACCCAAGTCGTACTAGTCAGAAGGTTGGGAAAAGGATTCATTCCCAGCCCATTAATGTATAGTATAAAGGCTAAGCTTTATTGTTTCGTATATCTATGTTTTGAAATTCACATCAAATCTAAAAGAAAAGAATACTATATACTAAAAGAAAAAAAATGATTCTCCATGCCCCTTACTCCCAATGCTGACCTTCATTTTGACGCTCAGTTCAGTATTGGGGCCCACCTTGATTTCATTTGTGAAATGCTAAACCACATAACATTAAGTAATGGCTTTTTTTATAGTCCCCAGTTATTAAATGGGTAAGATAAAAAACATCCCCCAAGATCATAAGATGATAGCAAATGCATGATTATAATTGAACAAGCTACTGAATGCTATTTAAATGCTTAGTTAACATCTTTTGGGCTCATACATTTCCTTTAATGTTATAGTATTTGGAAAAATTCCATTTTTTAAAGTTTTTTATATTTATATATTTGAATGAGAAATAATATATGAATTCAAGAAATATTCAGAAAAATTTTCCTTTGAGCTACATTTTGAGTATGTTACTTCACCTACGTGAGCCTTAGATTCTTTATTTGTAAAACAAAAGAGCTATACTAGATGATTTGCAAGGTCATTTCCTTTTTCAAAAATGCTATGCCTCGGGGCGCCTGGGTGGCTCAGATGATTAAGCGTCTGCTTTCCGCTCGGGTCATGATCCCAGGGTCCTGGGATCGAGTCCCACATCGGGCTCCCTGCTCAGCAGGAAGTCTGCTTCTCCCTCTGCCTCTGCCTCTCTCTCTGACTCTCATGAATAAATAAATAAAATATTAAAAAAAAAAACCAAAAATGCTATGCCTCTATAAATAATAAATATTTTTTCAGACATAACATTTGCCATTTCAAAATCTGGAATGTAAAAACTGAAGACACTGAAACTCGTTTCTGATGGTAACGTCAAAAACAGGCCTACATGAATAAAATTTAGTAAGAATACAAGGCCTAGTCCTATCTTAGTATGTTATTAAATCCACTCTTCAAGCACCTGCCTTTGGCTCAGGTCATGATCCCAGAGTCCCACGATCAGGTCCTGAATCTTTCTCCCTGTTCAGTGGGGAGTCTGCTTCTCCCTTTGCCCCTCACCCTGCTCATGCTCTCTCTCTCTCTCACTCGCTCGCTCTCTCTCAAAAAAATAAATAAAATCTTTAAAAAAAATCCACTGTCCACTCTTCCTAACAAAGATTCAAGCAAAGGTGAGCCTAACAGCAGTATTGGTAGCAACATGTAGATCCTATAAGTAGCATGTTCCTTTTATCTTAATATGTGTAACTCTTTCTTCAGTGTATTGAAAAGTAGTACATGAAACATTCAAATCTGTAGTGGGTTGGTAAATTTTACTCTTTGTTTTCTCCCCTCTTTTGCTTCGCTTCTATGGTGGCAATGCTAATAATTGTTGATAATTGTTGAGAAAAGCAGATAAAATAAAAGGAGAGCCAGAAGCTTTGCCATTTGTACAAGGTAATGAAGTATGGAATGGAACACTTAGCAAAGTGCCACATACATGAGCTTCATACATGTCTCCTGACCCAATTAATATACAGGTATTGTAACTGGAAGATATCTACTTCTATTCCCTTCATTTATTTTTGCCATCATTTACTAAATACATTTAGTCCTCACAAGAAACCCTAGAGACATTGTTAGCCCTATTTTATATATGAAGAAGCTGAAGTTCAAAGAGGACAATAAGTGGCCAGAGGTCACATAACTCACTGACCAGGACTCAAACCCAGGTCACTTAACTGTGAAGCCCACGCTTTTATCGCTGCATAATTCCATGACATACTAAACCAAGTTCTCATGTGTGTCTTAGGATTGATGGAGTGACAGGGTATCAGGTGGCTCACATTTAAAGACCAGTCCAAATAAATTCCTCAAGCAAGGTTTCTCAGCCTTGGCACTATTTGACATTTTAAGATGAATAATACTTTCTTGTGAAAGACAGCCGTGTACATTGTAAGATAATTAAAAGCATTTCTAGTTTCTAGTCACTAGATGTCTTAGCATCCAGCACTTCCCCCACCAATATGTAACAACCAAAATTGGTTCTAGACATCCCCAACTATCTCCTGGGGGGCAAAACACCCCCAGGTTCTAGAGGAATTATGCCTTTACTATGACCACCTGAGTAAGTGATCCCCGCAGGGGTCTGATACTTATAACTGGACTTCTGGGGCCTGGATCTTCTAGTTCTCTCCTACCAAGGGATTGGCTCCCTCAAAGGTTCACTAAACAACATAATGTTTTTGGCCTTCCCTAAGCTAATCAAGCTCTTTTGATCATAGCAGCATTATTTTGATCATGCCTGACATTTTTAAAAAATGGTTAAGATTCTAGAACAGAAGCATAAAATAGCTGTAATTTTGAAAACATTTTTCTGAATTTTTTACTATCCTGCATAATTGTAATCTGCTTCAACACAGATGGGCCCTGACTTAAGATGGTTCGACTTATGCATGGGGGGATGGGTTAGCCCAGTGATGGGTATTAAAGAGGGCACGTATTGCATGGAGCACTGGGTGTTGTATGAAAACAATGAATCATGGAACACTACATCAAAAACTGATGATGTATTGTATGGTGATTAACATAACATAATAAAATTAAAAAAAAGATGATTCGACTTATGCTTTCTTGACTTTATGATGGTACAAAAGCAATACATATTCAGTAAAAACCATACTTTGAAGTTTGAATTTTGGTCTTTCCATGGTCTAGTGATATGTGGTAGGCTACTCTCGTGATGCTGGGCAACAGCAGTGAGCTGCAGCTCCCAGTCAGCCAGGTAATCGTGAGGGTGAACAACCAATACATTTACAACCACTCTGGACCCACACCACCGTTCTGTTTTTCACTTTCAGTACAGTGTTCAATAAATTACACCAGACATTCAATACTTTATCATAAAATAGGGTTTGTTTAGATAATTGGGTCAAACAATTGGCTAATGGAAATGTTCTGAGCAATTTTAAGGTAGGCGAGGCTAAGTTATGACATTCAGTAGCTTAGGCATATTACATGCATTTTCAACCTACAGTATTTTCAATTTATGATGGGTTTATCAGGATGTAACCCCAATATAAGATGAGGAAAATCTGTACCTGTCCTGACTGCTGCAGAGGGTTACTTATATGTGGGACCATGACTAAGCAGACAACATTTTCTAAGTCTGTGAGTTCCCCATGGCTCACAGCTCAGGTGCAAGATATCCAGGAAGGGAAGGAATGAAAAAGAGGAATAAGATAACTGAACCTAATGCCTTTCTACAAAACCTATTTAATAGGTGGACCCTTTCCTATGTTGTCATGTCAGTGTCACCATCAGTTCCATGTCATGGCAGTCATCTCTTCTCCTTGTGCCCAGTAAAATCAGCTTATGAGATTCCAGCCCACCTGCTCCTCCTCTAAAATTAGCTAAGAAAATATAAACCTGTTATCAAGGCAATCATATGTATTGGCATTTGCTGACTTCAGCAGAAAATGTGCTTAAAATAAAAATGAAATGATAACATGGTTTTCTTTTGTTTTGTTTTGGAGAGTAGTGATGCTAAGCCAGTCTGCCTGCAGTCTTAAAAACAGATGGAGTTTTGTGCTTTTATTTTTCCCCTCACCACATGCATCATCAACAGGACATCCTATAACCATAACCCAACTGACAAGGTTTTGATGATTCACAAGGTGAGAGTGAATTCAGCTTAGCTCTCCCTATGTGGCTGAGGATAGCTATGCTTTTAGAAACTATGAGTAGTAGACTTGCATTTGTGTCATGTCACCTGTGATAGTCTAAGTCTAGAATAAAGAGAATCTATTCTAGCTCTTCTTCTGTGAGGGTTGCTGACCTCACCACAGGACTATGAAATATATAGTTCTCCATTGGGAGAATAAAGTGGATGACTTGGGGTCCCAATCATGATATACTGCCGAATGAATGTTCAAGTGGAAACACACATGAACACAGAGCCATAAGTCTCTGTCTTGATAAAGTTCACTTGCTAAACTATAGAAAACTGAAGTGACTTCCTGGCTCTCTAAGCTTTGGAATTATAACTTGAGTTCCACAAATCCTAGAATACAGGATCCAGAACATATGTTTAAAGAAAAAGAAAAAAAAAAAAAAAGATTGGTGAAATCAAGATCTATTGAAAGCCAGGAATCCTATTCTTAAAATCCTAATTAAATTTAAGACAAGATACTATATTAAGAAATGTTATTTGATTTGTTGAATAAATTAACACTACCTAAATAAAAAATGATTTAAATTGTTAAATTATTGAAGCAGAGAGGATAAATTAACTTGCAAAACAATAAGAAGCACCTAAGTACAAAAAAAAAATAGAGCTTCCACCTAGTGGTGGAATACAAGTATATAACAATTATGTAAGAGTTCATAGGTTTTAGATTTAGAATAATTTTAAAAAATATAATTCTTAGAATACTTTTAAGAGGTTTCCTGATGCATGGTTTTCTAACCTCTTCTTGAACTCTTCCAGGGATAGAGAGCTCACTATTTAAAAAATCCAATATTCTTCTGTTGGATAGATCTATTTGCTTTAAGTCCTCCTGATACTAATCTGGTTTCTTTCTACCTCACCCCCTCTATATATCTCATACTCACTAGCCTAGTTCTGATGCTCGGATCGATTCAGAATAACTGTACTCTGTACTCCTTCTTATGTCAGTCCTTCATGAATTTGCATGTCTGCATTCTCTTCTCTAGGATAGATTTAACCAATTATTAACCAGATAGGTTACATTTCATGATTCCTTGTATTAACAAGTGTATGATCTCTAAATTCTACCACTTGAAGCCCCTCGATTGAATGTAATCTAGCTGCTATTGCTCTTCTTTTTTTTCACTTTTGTGACATACTATATATATATTTAGTCATTTATAAGCCATTCAGTATTATATAAATATTTCTTCATTTTTATAAAGAAATTTTTTAGAGCAATTTTGGTTTACAACAAAACTGAGAAGAAAGTAGACAGATTTCCTATATGCCCTCCCACTCCCACACATGCATGGCATCCTCCATTATCAACATCACTCACCACAATGGTACTTTTATTTTCTTCTTTCTTTCTCTTTCTTTCTTTCTTTCTTTCTTTCTTTCTTTCTTTCTTTCTTTCTTTCTTTCTTTCTTTCTTCTTTCTTTCTCTCTCTTTCTTCTTTCTTTCTTTCTTTCTTTCTTCCTTCCTTCCTTCCTTTCTTTTTCTTTCTTTCTTTCTTTCTTTCTTTCTTTCTTTCTTTCTTTCTTTCTTTCTTTCTTTCTTTCTTTCTTTCTTCCTTCCTTCCTTCCTTCCTTCCTTCCTTCCTTCCTTCCTTCCTTCTTCTTTCTTCCTTCCTTCCTTCCTTCCTTCCTTCCTTCCTTCCTTCCTTCCTTCCTTCCTCCTTCCTTCCTTCCTTCCTTCCTTCCTTCCTTCCTTCCTTCCTTCCTTTCTTTCTTTCTTTCTTCCTTTCTTTCTTTCTTTCTTTCTTTCTTTCTTCTTCTTTCTAAACCAAGGATGAACCTACACTGACACATCATAATCACTCAAGGTTCATAGTTTACCTTAGGGTTCACTTAGGGTTCACTCTTGGTGTTACACTTTCTATGGGCTGGGACAAATATATAAGGATATATATCTATCATTATATTATCATACAGAGTATTTTTGCAGCCTTAAACATCCTCTGTACTCTACCTATTCATCTGCCCACCCCATTTTTATTGTCCCCATAGTTTTGCCTTTTCTAGAATGTCATGTGGCTGGAATCATACAGTATGTAGCCTTCTCAGATTGTCTTCTTTTCCTTAGCAATATGCATTTATGTTTCCTTCTGTCTTTTCATGGTTTGATAGCTCATTTTCTTTTTTAGCACTGATTAATATTCCATTGTCTGGATGTACCCTGTTTATTTAACCATTAACCTGCTGAAGGATATCTTGGTTGCTTCCAAGTTTTTACAATTATGAAGAAAGGTGTTATAAACATCTGTTTGCAGGTTTTTGTGTGGGCATGAGTTTTTAACTCCTTTGGGTAAACATCAAAGAGTGCAACAGCTGGATTTTATGTTTAGTTTTATAAGAAAGTGCCAAACTGTCTTCCAAAATGGCTGTATTATTTTGCATTGCCACCAGCAATGCATAAAAAGTTTCCTCCACATCCTCGGCAGCATTTGATGTTGTCTGTGTTCTGGACTTTGGCCATTCTAATAGGGGTATAGTGGTATCTCATTGTTTTAATTTGCATTTCTCTGATGACTTATGATGTGGAGCATCTTTTATATGCTATTTGCCATCTGTATATCTTCTTCGGTGAAGTATATGTTATGATCTTTGGCCCATCTTTTAATTAGGTTGTTTGTTTTATTATTGTTGAGTTCTTAGAGTTCTTTGTATATGAGGATAGAAGTCCCTTATCAGAAGTGTCTTTTGCAAATATTTTCTACCAGTCCGTGGCTTATCCTCTAAGTATCTTGGCATTATGTTTAGCAGAGTAGAAGTATTTAATTTTTTTAAGTTTTTAATTTTATTTTTAATTATTTTTTTAAAGATTTATTTATTTGAGGGGGGAGAGGCAAAGGGAGAAGGAGAGAGAGTCTTTTTTTTTTTTTTTTTTTTTTAAGCAGACCCAGTCCTGAGTGTGGAGACTGGTGTGGGGTTGATCTCACAACCCCAAGATCATGACCTGAGCCAAAACCAAGAGTCAGAAGCTCAACCAACTGTGCTACCCAGATGCCCCTAAGTTTTTAATTTTTTAAAAAGATTTTATTTATTTGATAGAATGAGAGAGAGAGTGCAGGGCGAAGAGCAGAGGGAGAGGGATAGGCAGACTCCTCGCTGAATGTGGAGCCCAACACAGGCCTCTATCTCAGGAACCTGAGATCATGACCTGAGCTGAAACCAAGAGTTGGATCCTTAACAGAATGAGCCACCCAGGCACCCCTAAGTTTTTTATTTAATTATCAATTATTTCTTTCATGGATTGTCTTTGGTGTAAAAAGGCATCATCATACCCAAGTCCATCTAGGTTTTTCTTCTATGTTATCCTCTAGGAGTTTTATAGTTTGCATTTTACACTTAGATCCACATCCATTTGGAGTTAATTTTTGTGAACCATGTGAGGTCTATATATAGATTCATTTTTTTTGCATATGGATATCCAGTTGTTCCAGGACCTTTTGTTCAAAGGACTACTTTTGCTCCATTGTATTGTTTTTGCTCCTCACTCGAAGATCAGTTGACTTTATTTATGTGTGTATATTACTATTCTGTTCCATTGATCTATTTGTCTATTCTTTTGCCAATATCACTTTGACTTGATTACTGTAGCTTTATAGTAAGTCTTAAAGTTGAGTTGTGTCAGTCTTCCAAATCTGTTCTTCTCCTTCAGTAGTTTACTGGTTATTCTAGGATCTTTTGCTTCTTCATATAAACTTTAGAATCAGTTTGTTAAAATACATAAAATAACATGATGGGATTATTTCTTCATGGTTTTACAAAATCTTCATAATATAGAAAATATCCCCAAATTGCATAATTAGTGGCTGTTATAAGGAAGTGTGGCTCTGAGAATAAGTCAAGAAGCTTTACAAAAACAAATATCCTTTTATCTTCCCTTTACAAAGAAGATATTCATGATATGAATGCTTGATTGGACATAACAATATTTCTCATAAATGCTATTTATAAGATATGTGGAGGCCAGGTTTCTTGGAGCTTACATAAAACGCATAAAATTCCATAAGTTCTTCCATAAGACTTTTTGAGGAAAACCACATCACTGGACCTGGATCTGTTGCTTTTTGAGTATCAAAGGAAAACTGCCACATAGCTTAGGGTTAAAGAGACTCAGAGGGGCAATCCATAGTAGCCAGATTCAAAAAGGATGTATATTAAGCAAGAATGCAATACTATTAATTTTCACTGATGAATATGTCTGACAAGTGAAGCAAAACATTTATACTAGCTCTAGTTGGTACAATCTCTCCCCTACAGAAAACACTACAGAAGAAAGAAAATTGAAATTAGGAGTTCACTTGATGAGGATGAGATTAGAATAAAGCCAAAATGAAAAATGATCTATATAGCTAGCAGCATCAATTGCAGAAGTTGTATCAAGTATTTTTAACTCATGTCTATGGACTCTTGGGCTTTAAGGCATCTGGGAAACTCAAGATATTGCAAGAAATAGAAGTGTATTTATATGCAAATGTTTGTTTTTCAGGATTGAGAAGGCAACAGTTTCATCAGATTCTCAAGAGGGTCCATAAAACAAACAATGTGAAGCTTTAAATAATATGCCATGCCAAGTGAACAAGAAATCTCGTGTCATCTATACAGAAATTTCTCTTCCTTCAACAACTTGAGACATACACATTTTTCTCTCTCACTCCCTTTGTTCCAGATTTCTTGCAGACCACTGTTTCTGTTAATTTATTCTTTATGCAGACGATTTCTAAATGTATACTTTTCTTTGTATTAAAAATTTCTGCTCATAAAATATATATACAATTATGATGCCAATCACACCATTTGGAGTCTAATCACTTCCCAAGTTCCCTAATCACCTATTTAAGGCCAATTTCTGAGGAGTGGGTGCATCTATAATCAGTGAATATCATCCACTGCATATCCCCACATCCTAGGGTCACCATGAGGAAGCTTTCAAATATTTGCTCTCAACGCTGAGAAAAGGAATGTTTTCAAGGGCATATCTATTGATATTGTGGATATAATCCTTTGCAAAGAACAGCAGATTTGGATTCATCACCTTTCACCTCTACATATGACTTTTGGCAACTCATGATCCTGGAAATTAGACACAACTACACAACCACCATAAAAGTAGGATTTTCTCTTTAGACCCAACTTAACCTCATTGGCTGAATCTTCTAGTCCTCTCAGATATTCAGACTGCACATCACCTCCCCTGTGTTATTTTGCTCAGTAGCTTCTATCTCTGTGGAAAACAGGAACAGAAAACTACAAAAAGAAAGAAAAGTAAAATAAAACAAATTGCCAAGGAAAAATATCCCAAAACTCATCACAGAGAGAAGGAAAAATCGAGGTCTCCACAGATGAGTGCTTTTAATTAGGAAGAGGGCTGAACAGCAAAGAGCTTATGCTAATAAGAAGCCTCTTTTAATCAGCTTATTAAAAAGAAACATTTTTAACAGCCAAAATAGTTTCAAAAATGGTAATTATTAGAAAAGCATTAGCAGGTTGATGGTGGGGGGAGGAAAGGGCTGGTCATGAACCGAAATTGAAAAGCTTCTTGGATACTCCAAGCAGGCCCAGTGATCCAGAAGAAGTGGGACAGCATCAGTGTGGGCATGTTCTGTGTCAGCTTCATCTCTTTGCTTCTGTAAAAGACTGCCTTTTTTTCTTCTCCAAATCCTCTGGTTTCCCACTTTTCCTTGTGTTTTGGACTATTTTTTTTCCCTCTGCTGCCCCATTATTATTTCTAACATGTTTCCCCAAATACTTTTTCTCTTCCTGCTTTGGTTCTACTTATAAATATGCTTTCCTTGTGTACTGATCTTTGCGGCCCAAACATGTTCAACCTATCTAACTTGAATTTTAACATGAAAAAAAATCTATTAAGAGTTGGCTTCTAAGGAATATTTCCAGCATTTTGCTCTGTTCTGCATTGTAGTTAGTTACTGAATTCAAATAGTTATTGAATCTATTCCATTGTGAATTAAAATATCAGAATCTCTTACCTTGAAATAAGTTCCTAATTTTACTGTGTTAGTCAAGGTATAAGCAAAAAAACACAATCTTTCACGAGTCTTTAAAAGGAAAGGAAATTAATATAGGAACTTGATAAACAGATGTTAGAAGAGGATGAGAAGTCGTCCAGCAGACACTGAGGCCAAAAAGTGATTAGCAGCAGCACAAAGCTGCTCCTTCCTTCAACTAGACAGAGGAGATGGGATTGCTTACACCAAGGAGCAAAAACTGGAACTATGCAGGTCTGTCCTAGGCATCTGGAATCACAAGAGAAACTCAGTAGGTTGTCCAAGATACCAACTGGAAAAGAGAGAGAGAAATACTCCAGCTGTTCCCTCTCTCCTGCTCCCAGTTTCCCACCATGCCTTCCACTGCCTGAGCCCAGCAAGAAGGTCAGCTTAAACAGGGGCATCTTGGAACCAAAAAGTCTGCAGAGGTCTCAGCTTAACGGGGGCATCTTGGAACCAAAAAGCCTGCAGACGTCCAACTCCTGCTACAAAGAGAGGAACAGAACAATGTGAGGACTGGATTTAAGAAGCAACTGCCATAGGGCCAGCACACTCTACCTCTTTAGCATAGCAAAGAAATGGATTATTCTATTTTTTCATTTCCCATATGTTAGCAAATCGTCAATGCCTAGGTGAAACAGAATTCAATTATCTATAAGAGACCTAACATCTGAACTATTTTGAAATTTCTAAGTTCTTAAAGTCTTAACTACTCAATGCAATGTTTTAAACTTGAACTAGCCACCCTGAAACAATGAAGGTTCAAGAACTCCTATGCTTCCAGACAAAATTTTCCCTCTGTATCCATACAATTTGGAGAGAATCAGGACTAGGAAAAGATAATGTGTCTGTGCAGTCATGACTTTTACTTATTTCATAAACCATTTGCCACTACCAAGCCAAATGTGTACAGTGATATAGGAAGAAGATATGGAGGAGTAAATGGAAGTGAAATTTATGACAAGTACTTTTTTTTGAAGACCATACTTAATCTATTATAAATGATCTGAAGACTTACAATTACAAAATTTGTATTTCTGTATTATAAATCTGGTGAGTGGCAGAAAGCACAGGATAGGGTAGTCATTTCAGCAGAATGTCCTATGCTGCTTGGCAAATCTTTTATTTGTCCTTGGAAGTTCTCTTATGCACTCCCTATTGTGGGTGCCCTAAACTCTTACCACTCTGCTTTAAAGTCCACATCTCAAACACATTCAAAATAAAGTCCTCTCGGTAAGATCTTCCTCAATTTCCTCTCCTGCTACTTTAACACTTCTAGGTTTGTTGACCTTTACTTAATCCCTATCACAGAGGAAATACTCCATTCCTTCACACTGGAGTCCTATCCTACCTTGGGTCTTAGCAACTATCCTCTCAACTCCTCTGGTTATGTCACTTAGGTTCTTCTCTGGAATTTGCTACTTTATCTCTTTCTCAACCTCAATCATTTAACTTCAAATTTCCTCTAACTTTGTTTATTCCCAAATTCATTTCAATGATCTAATCTCCTATCATGTAGCCAGATATATTTCCAATTCCCTACCAGGAAAATACATGTTCTAATACCTAATATGTCCTTATCTTCTCTTCCAAACATTCTCTGTTCCCTTCGTTTTATTCTATCTAAATTCCAAAACAAGAATCCATCTGTGTGTCTAGAATATTCTTCCTCTTACTAATCTTTGTGTGTTTGGATTTTAACTATCTTCTTTTTTGTCTCAGCAAGACTTACTTAACCACACCAACTTAAAACAGCTGCCCTGGGGCAAGAGAAACAAAAGCAAAATTAAACCATTGGGACTACATCAAAATAAAAGAGCTTTTGCACAATGAAGGAAACCACCAACAAAACAAAAAGACAACCCAGCAAATGGGAAAAGATGTGTAAATGATATATCTGATAAGGGGTTAATATCCAAAATATATAAAGAATTCATACAACTCAACACCAAAAACGTCACAAATAACCCAATTAAAAATGGGCAGAAGACACAAATAGACACTTTTTCCAAAGAAGACATACAAATTGCCAACAGACACATTAAAAGATGCTCAACATCACTAATTATCAGGGAAATGCAAATCAAACCCACAATGAGATATCACCTGACACCTATCAGAATCGATTAAAAAAAACAAAAACAAAAACAAGAGCAGGGAACCTGACGTGGGGCTTGATCCCAGGACCCTAAGACCATGACCTGAGTTGGAAGGCAGACGCTTAATTGACTGAGCCACCCAGGCGCCCACCCCCATATTTTCTTCTAAGCCTTTATTCCTATCTTTTCCATCTATACCTTATATTCAAGGTGTATAAAATCTCTCGCTTTTGTCCAAATATATCAGACCCTTAGTTCTAGTGTATACTGTTCTCTCTGCATAAAGTGTTTTTTTGTTCTTCATCATAACAATTCCTATAAAACCCAATGTAACCTCTTTTGTGACATTTTTCCCATACCTTAACAAAATCAGTTCTGTCCCTTGTGTTTTACTTTAGCACTTACTACATCACACTACATATATATGTAGGCAGTATGCCTCCCACTGGACTGTCAATTCCTGTAAGGCAGGGAATATATCTTAACCATCACTGTATCCCCGTAGCCCAACACCTGCCTGCAACAGAATTTGCTGAATGGATGAATACATATATTTGTTAATTCAAACACATGGGAGACTACAGCCATTTTTGGGGGAGTTTTTTATTTTCTCAAAGGAAATCAAAATTGAGACAGAGAAAGATTGATTCTAAGGGAAGAGAGAAGGAAGAAAGGGGGTTGGGGGGGAGAAAAGTGGAATATACTTCAGAAATGAAATGCATTCTTTCACTCCATGGTTCTTAATGAGAAAAACGAGGAGGAGGAGGAGAGAAAAAAGAAAACGAACACACACACACACACACACACACACACATACACAGAGGTCAAAAGGTAGGAGTTCTGCATTACTGTTTCATTAGTTCATAGAAATATCAAATCAAAGAACATTAGAAGAAATCTTCGCAATCATTGAGTCCAAACTCTTCACATTGCCAATGAGAAAAATTATACATCAATAGGTTTGATTTGCTGAAAATCACTCATTTAATAAGTAGTAGAACTTTGAGTTTTCTAAAACAAAGATTAATGATCCCTTCACACATCAAATTTATCTTTTAGACATTTGCTAGTTCCTAGAATTAAAACACATTCTTGTTCTTTCTACTATCATTTTATTTCTACGTTCCAAACACATTCTACAAGCTTAAATGCAATTTTCTGATATATTGCTGCCTAAGTACATTTAGGGGAATACACAGAATGATAAATATAAAAAAAACAAAAACAAAAACATCGTACACAAAATTTCACTTGATAAAGAAATGTTAGGGGTGCAAACATGTTGTATGCATATAATAGGAGCCTATGATACCTAAACACATGTTATTTTAAATCTCTGAAAAAAATAATCCTCTATACCTTTTCTGCAAAAGTACCTTATCTTTATTGCTACGTTTTGATATGAATGACTATAGCAGGCAAATGCCAGTATTCGCAGCCCTAGTCCTAGTTTGTCTGAGAAAATTATGCCAAGCATGCAGTGCCATCTGCTCCTGTAGCGATGCCATCCTTCCATTTTTCAGCATGGTGATAAACAACCCAACTGCACATTATTCTCTGAGCTCCACAAGCACCTCAGGGTAGGAGAGGGGAGGGGATGAGGTCCCCCTCTGTCACATTAGAAAGGATGCATATAGCAGGGCAGGCGAAGGGAGAGTCAAGAAGTGAACACTTGGAGTAAAGAATGGGAGGACAGTCCTAGAAACACCAAAATAGCAGCAGGACAGATTCTCTCCTACTTTGCAAACGTCCTGGTAGTGGTGATGATAGGACAGAAGTGGAATAGGGATGGGGGGGTGATGTTCATTCAGAACAGCTGAAATCAACAAGCTTTCTTGTCCTCAATTTTTTTAGGGACTGTGGTCATTCTCTCACTAATGAATACATGGTCAGAGAATGGGTATGTAATTAGGAGGCAAGCTGGTAAAATTATATAGAAACGTGTGGTATTAACAATTCATGCAGGGCTTATATACCATTTTTAGTAAGACATAAAAGTGAGGTCATGGAACTCTAATCTCAATAAAGTGATGTGAAAGTTGAGAGAACTCTAAGTCTGGGAGTGACCATTATCTAATATTTAAATTGCTCCTGTAATTTCCCTACCTCTGTATTTAGCTGGCTTCTGGTTGTCCATAATCCATGATAGGAAACTCATTACCTTGTTTTATCCCACAAAGAACTTTCTATATATATTCCAGAATTTGTAGATGTTTAAGGGATGTATGTGTCACACAGTTTCTTAGCTTATAAATAAAACAAATCATTATATGGCATCAGTGTTATCCTCTAAGACCCTAATACACAGGTTGGATAAGTATTTAAGAAAGTTAACATGTCAAGATGTATTTTGCTGATTTGAGAAATAAAAGTCCCACAAATACGACATAGGAAAATAAAATTATGGAGCTATTTGGAGACATTTGTGGGGAAATGGTGGGAGCAAAGTATATAATAACATTTTGGAAAGGAAGGAGTTTTAGGACTAGGGTAAGCTTATGGGTACCCTCAAGGGAGAAGAGTTTCTGTGGGTAGAATATCAAGCTGAATTGTGGCCTAGCATCAAGCATGTAATCCAAAATAAGAGACTTTAGCAACTGAGGTCTATCTCTGGTCTTTGACTTCTTAAAGTACAGGTGAAATAATGTAATTAAACCTAAAATGATTATGAAAACCAACCAACATTTTTGCCAGGCCAAACTGACCTATCTGAGAAAGTTTATGCAATTACTTACAACTTCCCTCAAATAACAATGAATCAGCATATTTGCATCTAGAGAACTATAGAACATGGTGGGTTTGCTCGTGCTATAGCAGAAAAATCACAGGAGAGTAACGAAAAGGGTGGTGACCTTGAGGACATATTCTCAAGGACATATTCTTTAAAAGTGATACTATTTGTCACCTGGGTAGTGACAGTTACCAAATCCAGTGCCAGGTAATGTGCTTGGTTCTGGAGATACAAAGATGAAGCAGACAGATATCCTACTCTAGAAGTTCAAATATTAGAAGGAAAGATTGATGCACACATAACTAATTTACTTAGAAGTAAGGAGGCAGGCCTGCCTCCTGGGGTAAGTTAGAAATGACTCTAGAAAGGAAATGGAATTTTAGCTTCCAGAGCCTTGAAAGATGAGTGGGATTTTGACAGCTAAAAAAGGAGAAAGGGCCATTCCAAGCAGTTGTGATGTTTGGACAAGACCTATGGGGCAGAATAAACCCCTTAGTCCATACCCTCCATTCTGCAAAATACCTTGACTTGGCAAAAAGTCAGGCAAAGGAACAAGGCTCTCTTCTATGTCATGGCAATTTTCAGGTCAGCTCCTTTGGACCCTTTTGGCCTTGAACTCTCTACCCTGCCCTGCTCATGCCTTATTGAGGTTCCTCGAGCAAGACACCAGGCCAAAGATGCCTGTGCATATATGTAGATATGAGTATACCCACAGGTCTATATGACCTTACGTGTGAAAAACTGGCATTTGTTCTTCAGACTGATAAAATCCCCATCGGAAGAGTCTTTAAAATGCACTATTAGAGTTTAATAACACTTTTGAGATTGTGAGAGTCAGGGTATGTATTGATCTAAGGTGTGTCCAAAATAATATCCCCTGATTTCAGGGTTAATAAGTCATCTAGTCGCTTTATCTGATATTCTTTTTGTGTTGGTGCCTGGCAAAGTTGTCTGCCTAAGCCTGGGGAACTAGTGGTTCTCAGATGCTTCTGGAAACTAGAGAAGACCCTTTAATATCTAGTCTTCTGAGAACTGCCTACCTAGGAAAGTCCCAGAAAATACTGCTCCAGAAAGCCCCTTTAGATAATACTTAGCCAGAGTTACAAGCCAGTACTACTTTGTAGCATAAATTTACTATTATTATGGTTAAGTTTCACCAATGACAATATCGTATTACCAATAACCAGGCTACTAAAATGATCATTTATAATTTACAAGTGCACTATCTCATTTAAGCCTCCCATGAACCCTAAAATAAACATTACTCTGTATATATATATATATATATATATATATATATATATATATATACCATTTTATAAATAAGGAACCTGAGATCCAGAGAAATAACTGACTTGCCCTAGATCACTCACTTATTTGACAGCAGTGCCAGAGAAGAACCCAGATCTTCTTCTGAATCCTATGCCTTTTATTGCCCCAGAATGATGATCTGTGCCAAACAGCCTCAGATTCAATAAAATGAATAACAGAATGCTTGACAGTAATACTCATACTGTATTTCCTTCCCAATTTTAGTTTGAAGATGGTATTGTTATTTTCCCTATGAATACTTGGTTAAAGTGAGAGGACATCTTCTTTGCTGCCTGAGACATGACATAAAATCGATAGTATCAGGAGTTTCTGGAACTTTCTACCTAATCTAAAAAAAAATGCACACTACTATTGACTATGCATTTGGTAACACTTCCCTTTTTATTATTTTATTTTTTTTATTTTTTGATTAATTTATTTTTAGAGAGACAGTGTGTGAGTGAGGGTAGAGGGGGAGAGGCAGAGGGAGAGAGAGAATTTTAAGCAGGCTCTACACCCAGCGCAGAGCCCAATATGGAGCTCCATGTCACTACCCTGAGATTATAACCTGAGGCAAAATCAAGAGTCGGATGTTTAACTGACTGAGCCACCCAGGTGCCCCTACATTTCCGTTTTTAAAGGCTGTTTCCTTCACCCTGACTTCCATTCATTTTTCTTTTTTTTTTTTAAAGATCTTATTTATTTATTTGAGAGAGAGAGAGAGCATGAGTCAGGGGGAGGGACAAAGAGAGAGGGAGAAGCAGACTCCCCACTGAGCAGGGAGCCCAATGTGGAACTCAATCCCAGGACCCTGAGTTTCAAAACCAGGGCCAAAGGCAGATGCTTAACCAACTGAGCCACCTACGGCACTCTATCCGTTCATTTTTCAATTCATCCTTATAAAAAAATATATATATCCAAGAAAGAACCCTATCTATACAGAAATTAAACATAAATTATTACCCACAGTGGAGCACATATTTCCTACCTCCTCCTTCAGATGTTCAAAATTGTGATGAAAAAAAGGAAAATAAAAAAGAAAGAAAAGCTATACAAGGAAAGAAAAGGAAAAGGAATCACTGCTGTCCATGTACCCACCTCCTTCTCAGAGGCGGAGCAAAATATGCAAGCAGAGAATGGATGACTGGATCATTCTTTAGGAGGGATTTCCTCGAGGGACAGGAGGTTCGCTGTCCATGTGCCCACCTTCATCTTGTTGCCTTGTGTTCAGACCCCTACTTGCTGGGACACGCTGCCCACTTGCAAAGACATGCTGCCCCAAGCAACAGTTTGTGTTTTTATAAAACACATCCCTGTCATTTACATAGATCAGTTGCAACAGTATTCTGCTGGAGCAAATTATTATTAATTTAAGGTAGAAACATCTGGCTTGAGCCTCTGTTTGACTTATGATTTTTCTAATGAAATCCTCATTAGAATTTCATAAACTCTATAATCTAATATTACTAATTCAGCCACAAAACTTAGTGTTAATATTTTGCAGGCGGCATGGTTTGTATAAAAGGTAGAGATGGGAAAGAAGCAGCAAACACCTTAATACAAAGAAAACATTTCTAACAGAAGCTGGTCATGGGGGCCAAAACCACCCAGCAGGTGCTTTACCCATAAGGTTAATCACACTGAAAGAAGGTGAATTCATTAGCAAAAGAGAGGTCACAAATACATATATAGGCAGGCAAGGCAAGATAGTTCAAATCTGGTGGGTCACTTCTTTCATATCAAGACTACAGAGGGCAGCTCCTTTTAAAGAAACTGAACTAGGTCAAGCAAAGTATTTCAGCAAGAATAGATAGCTGACCCATTCTTCAGGAGGGATTGCTGTAACAGGATAGGAGCTGAGGTTGAATGACATCTAAAAACAATTCCAGTGTTAAGATCCTATGAAAGATTTCAATTTGCAAATACTTTAATTTCATTTTAAGGAAGCCTTACTTATTTAGATAGACCAAAATTCAGGGCTTATCACTTCAATCATGTTGTGCCTTCAAATTTAAATGGATGGTAAAGCGCACTATTTGTTAAGCCTTAAGTCCTCAAAGCTGAAAAACTCATTCTGGTTCTCATACATTTGACCAATAGCGACAAATCACCAGCAGTAGGCAGCCCAAGCGGCCAATGTTTATTAAATGTCTCACTCAAACCCAAACCTCATGAATTGTTTAACATACAAGAGAGACAAAAAGCCAATATTTCTCCTCACGTCAGATCTTGTTAGGAGTGTCTCTGCTCCTCTCACTGATGGCTAGGAACAACATTAACATTCGTTGTTCTTAAACACATGGGGGTTTGGGGAGCCTCCTGTATACACAGCCAATCCTGGGCCAGGTTTCTACAAGTGTACATGCAGTCTATAAACACAAAGAGACAAATGTGAGGGCCACCCAGTACACACTTAGAAGGTTAGAGCAGTTCAGAGCGTTCTGCCTCTGGCAGCAATTTGGAGGTGCTAGAGAGAGAGAGAACCCAGTAGTCTCACACCAAGAAGAAACCCTCATGAAATCAATACAGACAAAATGAGACTTTTCAAGTCATCCATTTAAAAGTTAGCCATAAGGGAAGTGGCTTTAGGTAACCTGTGACCTGCAAGATGAAGATTCTTATTCAGCCTTTGGAGTAATTAGAGAATTTCATCACTGTTGTTTTTCCATGCCGCTTCCCTCAATAATTTGTGGGGGAAACCAGAGGGTGCACTCTAGGGATGGTAGGTGGTTGGTTCATTTGCAAAATCTCTCTAGAGGCACTTGTAATCATGAGTCCCTGTGACTCTAAGTAGATTTTTAATACATGCCTTGGATTTTTCTCTGCAAAGAAAATATTTTTAGCACTATGAATGTGAATAATTCAAGGAAAACTTTACTGCAATAAATGTCTACTTGACTTCACAAATGTCACCATAAAGTTAACCTTTCTTTCTGATTTGTAACAGCCTCCAAGAAGGCCAATTCCACAACACCCATCATTAAGAATTAAGGGATGATTCCAGTGAGTAGGAGATGTAAGTCCTGATCAAAGACAGAGGACTCTTTGGTCTAAAATGTCCTGACCAATGTGGGGGGGGGGGCCCACTAAATTTTGAGTAAGTTTATCCCTTTCTAGAGTTTTTTGGTCAATATGATCTTCAGCTAAACCTATTGTCCCAGAACTATTCCAGATTTGGAGAATTATCAGAGCTATGGAGCACAGCACACGGCCTCACCCTTTCCCTCCTCTTTCTTCCTAAAGAGAGAGCTAGGGATCTTCTTGATATATCACTATTGCAAAGGAATCTAAAAAATGGATACATTTTGCAAGCTGAACAAATACAGAAATAAAACGCCCTTCACCATCTGCACATACTGACCAACTATATAACATAATTTTCAGTAATCAGATGTCATCCATGGAAAGACAGAAAATGGGAGGTGGTATTTTCCATTAGCAAGATCCAATCTCTGAACAAAGAGTTTCTGTGGTGGTTGTAAACATCAGCTAAACTCCCTGGGCAAACATATTTTTCTAGAACATTGCATATATGTAATACATATAGCATGTTTTTATTACTATTATTTGTCTTTTATCTTTCACATATCTTTGCAGATGACAATTCACAGCAGCCCAAAATAAGACTGCAGAGGCAAGGGAAAAAGAGAGCACTAGATAACATTAAGTGTACTAAACCTTAAGATTTCTCTTTGTTGTTCATACAGCTGAAGCTAGTCTATGTGTATTCCTTTTTAGAAGTATGGAAATTTCTCATTTGTTGCTGTACATTGGACATTAGCAGCTCCTGTGCTTCAGTAAACTCCAAGTTTTAAAGTGGAAAAAGAAAATAAATAGATAAAACAGAGTTTGAAATTTAAGAGTGGAGGGCAATGTCAAGAAACGAAAGTGGAGTGGTAGGATTCAAGTGGCTGTAAGGATCAGGGTAATAACTCTTCTTTCTCAAAAGGGCCCAGCAAGATCATTCTCATTCTCCAATCATCATAACATTTTGTAAGTGCATACACATTTTAAATCATCAAGTTCTTCCCAATTTAAATACCGTGGGCTTCTTCCCATTACTGCCTTTCCCTAGAGTTCCATGATGGGCCAAAATCCTCTAAAATCCAGCAGCACTGAATCCTTCATGGGGGACATTTACTATGATAACCCACAGAGTAGTTTCTCAGTTAACATACCCTGTATATACATGGAATATTCTCTAAAGACAGAGACCATGATATATCTCATAGTATCCAAAACCCCTCTGTCATCCCACTCAGAGAAGAAGGTAAAAAATTATCTGTTGATGATAAAAGCTTCTTTATCCATTTTATAACCAGCAGTCTGTCCAAAAATTAGGTCTGGATTTGACAGTTCTTATATTCATTCATGCAACAAATAGATTTATACAGATTTCACTCACTTGCTGCCTACTTGCATTTCAGAAAAGGACAATGGCATAATGTGACCAGACCAAGAATGAGAAGGGAATAGATTATTTAAAACAGAGAGAGATTAAAAGAGGGAGCCCAGCATGCCATGGTGGAGATGACTGTTAGCCTGGTTTACTCTATTTCTGCTTCTCACGAATAATCAAAACCAGTTCCTCTGTGAACACCTCTCTTCTCAACAATATCACAGACAGATCCTGTTGAGACTCAAACTTGAAGCAAGTGCCATTGACTTCACCAGGACTAGAACTAGCTAGCATGTGGCTTTATACAAAACTCTGACTACAATCTGTGTAGTAGTTGAACTCATCCGTTTAAACTCTTTAGAAAAAACTCTAATGATTAGAGCTATTTCCCAAGAAATTTCCCAGAACCCAAAAATCGTCCCATAATGTATTTTTCCACAAACCTCCCTGGTTAAAAACTTACAAATTTGCTAAGAATATTCACTTTTGCATTGGGTATTGGTCAATCTCTCAATCTCTCTTCTGTTTTCCTGGGGAGTGTTTCTGATAAGAAATTTACCCTCATCCTTCAGATTGGAGGGGGGGGCTCGTTACCAATTACTGAAGTTGGACATCAGAAAAGCACCTTTCTCCTGTGCTCTATGTGACATGACATTTTATGTACATTTCCATCTCATTTCAAAGAACAGTTCTAGATTTTATAAGCAAGAGCCTCTTCTGACCTGCCCACCATCACTGATGGTGATAATTCATTTCAATAACATGGTTATGTCCTGACATAACAATTATAAAACTGAAAATGAAAAAAAAATGAATAATTGAGTGCATTAGATTTTAGGAGAAAATCTCAAAGCAGAATTATATTTTAGCACATAAGTGAAGAAAAGGAAGATTGGCCAGAGAGATGCAAAGGAGTATACCAGAGAGAAAGAGTATGATGCTTTAAACATGAATTTACTGACAAGTTTGCTACTGGGTAAAAGTCTTTGGTTAGAGCAGACACAGTGTAGAAGTCCACATGCTAGCACAATTTGATTACATGCCAGAAGTCTCTTTCAACAGCCACTTTGAAACATGTGTATTTATAGATGAAGAGAACCATAAAAATTGCATATCGTCTTTTGACTGCTTGAGCACTTAACTTTAACTAGAGAGGTGAAGTGGAAGCCAACTTAATCTTTCTCCTAGTTTTTTAATACTTTGGTGCTACCATATTACACCTACTGTTATAATTTGCTGCTCTTAGTTAAATCCCTGTAGGCCACTTCTGAGATTCCTCAGACTAGAAGTTGAAGGATCTAAGGAAGGGAAGGATTGAGCTTCCATGACAATTAGATGAGAAGTCCCTTTAGGAATCCAAATCAGCTTGGGTTTGGGGGGGGGGAAATGTATGCCTTCAGGAAAAAGAAGAAGAAATCTGTATTATTAACATGGCCTAGAGGAGAAACCATACTTAGTAAATAAGAGGTGCCATTTGAGAAGGTTGTGTGTTTGTTTTATTTTATTTTTTAAGTGACACACTGAGTCACAATGGAAAGGGTCAGACACCAATGGATTGTTTGTATTTGTGACCACTTGTCCTTCTGTCCCAGTTTTTCCTTTTCTGGCTGGTGCTTCCCTGTTTATCCAATCTAATGCAATAAAATGCATAATTAATTTCTAAATGCTTCTGTTGAGCGGTGCAATTTGTCAAGTCGAGTTGTTAATAGAATTAAGCTTTTTATCAGTGATTAGCAAAAGAAGGTAAAAAAAAATTAATTACGGAATTGTATGCCTCCCTGGTTCAAAGCCAGGTTTTGGATTAAATGTTCGATAAAGATTTCCTGACACGTTATAAAACATTTAGCAAGAGCTACTTTCCCCCAGTGTGTTTAAAATCTGTCTCTGTGCAAAACCAACCAGCAAGGCAGACCTTTGTGCATGCCAGCGTGAGAAGATAGAAAATCACTTTTACAAAATACTGAGGAAAACATTGGTTTTCCTTACACTGCTCAAGAGAAGGGACAAGCTATGACTTCACAGGTGTTCTCCATCATTTAATTTTTGATAGTGTGATTTGCAGCTTGAGTGAAGGTGAAGAATTGGTTGGAGGGAATAACAGAACAGTACACTGATGACATGATTAATATATAATATGCCTTCAGCTGTAATTATATATATACCTTACCTACACAGGTTAGTACGTAAAAGCTGTTCATCAAAATACCTGATCTTACGCAAATCTCTAATAAAATTTATGCACTTCTTCTGTGCCTGGTACTTTCTTTCTTTTCTCTTCTGTGTCCTCATCACCTCATTTTCTTATGAAGTCAAGTAATTTGACCTATTTCATACCCTTTCTCCAGTCCAAGTGAGGAGGAAGGAGAGAAAAAAATGAATCTGATGGATCAGATCCTGACATCCATTAGGTCACTATTTATGAGTGGCACAAATGGCTGTTCTTCAGTATCAGGAAACAAGCCCCATTTTACCTTTTTCCAACTGCCTGTGCTTGTATGCGGCAAGCACTTCTTACCTGCTTTTTCACATCTGGATCTACCATGCTTCGGGTCATCTGTTTCCAAATCCCACTGTTGGGGCCCCTCTGGGCAAGGCACAGGGCATGGTTTCCATAGCAAAGTTGTGCTCTTCAAAGAAGGCACACTCAGCATGGAGGTCCTAAGTTCTAAACTTAGGATGGGAGGCCAGAGGTTGCCCCTCAGCTTCAAAGTCATGTTCCCTAATGTCCCCTACAGCAGAGAACCAAGCATTGGAGTTACAGGGAGCTTGCACAGACAAATAAAATTGGTACACATTTACAATTGGAGGAGATCCAACCTATGCATATATACTCTATCCATCAGAAACCTGGGGGAGAAGTAATGGTAGGCTCTAAACACACAATATGTAAGCATTCTTTTTCTATCATCGGCACTGTCAGTCTGAACTGCTATTAAAAAAAAAAAAAAAGACCACAGACTGGGTAACTTAAACAATGAACATTTATTTCTTATAGTCCTAGGGGCTGGGAAGTTCAAGATCAAGGCACCAGTAGATATGGTGTCTGAAGAGAGCCTACTTCCTGGTTCATAGATGGTCATTTTCTCACTGTGTCCTCAATATGACAGAAGAAGCAAGAGAACTCTCTAAGATCTCTTGTATAAGGACACCAATCCCATTCAGGAGGGCCCCACCTTCATGACCTAATCACTTCATAAAGGTCCCACTTCCTAATACCATCACATTGAGGGTTAAGATCACAACATAAATTTGAAGAGGACACAAACATTCAGTCCAGAACAGATTCTTACTCTTTTCTTCTTTTTCATTAGTCCTCTTTTTTTTTTCTCTCTCTTCTATCTTTTCTGCTTTCCAACATTCTTTGGATAATTTGTTGAGTAGTCATGCAAGGTTCAATTTATGAGTATTAAAAGAGTAGTACAGTATGACTGTTTTATGTAACAAATTTGGATTATATAAAAGGTGTTATTGTACATCCTATATAAAATCATAGGTTTTTTTCTAAATATTTGCTGCTAATTGTAAAATAAACAAAAGCAATAACAGAACATGGAATCAGTTTAGATATCTGGTTAAAAATTGTACTGAATTGGGGCGCCTGGGTGGCTCAGTCATTAAGCGTCTGCCTTCGGCTCAGGTCATGATCCCAGGGTCCTGGGATTGAGCCCCACATCGGGGTCCCTGCGTGGCAGGAAGCCTGCTTCTCCCTCCCCGACTCCCCCTGCTTGTGTTACTGCTCTTGCTATCTCTCTCTCTCTCTGTCAAATAAATAAAATCTTAAAAAAAAAAAAAAAGAATGGTACTGAATCAATGGAACAGAATAGAGAGCCCAGAAATGGACCCTCAACTCTATGGTCAACTAATCTTTGACAAAGCAGGAAAGAATGTCCAATGGAAAAAAGACAGTCTCTTCAACAAATGGTGTTGGGAAAATTGGACAGCCACATGCAGAAGAATGAAACTGGACCATTTCCTTACACCACACACAAAAATAGACTCAAAATGGATGAAAGACCTAAACGTGAGACAGGAGTCCATCAAAATCCTAAAGGAGAACACAGGCAGCAACTTCTTCGACCTCAGGCGCAGCAACTTCTTCCTAGACACATCACCAAAGGCAAGGGAAGCAAGGGCAAAAATGAACTATTGAGACTTCATCAAGATAGAAAGCTTTTGCACAGCAAAAGAAACAGTCAACAAAACCAAAGACAACTGACAGAATGGGAGAAGATATTTGCAAATGACATATCAGATAAAGGACTAGTATCCAAAATCTGTAAAGAACTTATCAAACTCAACACCCAAAGAACAAATGATCCAATCAACAAATAGGCAGAAGACATGAACAGACATTTTTCCAAATAAGTCATCCAAATGGCCAACAGACACATGAAAAAGTGCTCAACATTGCTCGGCATCAGGGAAATCCAAATCAAAACCTCAATGAGATACCACCTCACACCAGTCAGAATGGCTAAAATTAACAAGTCAGGAAATGACAGATGTTGGCAGGGATGCAGAGAAAGGGGAACCCTCCTACACTATTGGTGGGAGTGCAAGGTGGTGCAGCCACTCTGGAAAACGGTATGGAGGTTGCTCAAAAAGTTGAAAATAGAGGGCGCCTGGGTGGCTCAGTTGGTTAAGCGACTGCCTTCGGCTCAGGTCGTGATCCTGGAGTCCCAGGATCGAGTCCCACATTGGGCTTCCTGCTCAGCGGGGAGTCTGTTTCTCCCTCTGACCCTCTTCCCTCTCGTGCTCTCTGTCTCTCATTCTCTCTCTCTCAAATAAATAAATAAAATCTTAAAAAAAAAAAAGTTGAAAATAGAGCTGCCCCATGACCCAGCAATTGCACTACTGGATATTTACCCCAAAGATACAAATGCAGTGATCCAAAGGGGTATGTGCACCCTGATGTTTATAGCAGCAATGTCCACAATAGCCAAACTATGGAAAAATGGAAAGAGCCAAGATGTCCATCAACAGATGAATGGATAAAGAAGATGTGAGATAGATAGATAGATAGATAGATAGATAGATAGATAGATAGATAGATATACACACACATATACATACAATGGAATATTATGCAGCCATCAAAAAGAATGAAATCTTGCCATTTGCAATGATGTGGATGGAACTGGAGGGTATTATGCTGAGTGAAATAAGTCAATCAGAGAAAGACATGTATCATATGACCTCACTGATATGAGGAATTCTTAATCTCAGGAAACAAACTGAGAGTTGCTGGAGTGGCGGTGGGTGGGAGGGATGGGGTGCCTGGGTGATAGACATTGGGGAGGATATGTGCTATGGTGAGCACTGTGAATTGTGTAAGACTGTTGAATCACAGACCTGTACCTCTGAAACAAATAATACAGTATATGTTTAAAAAAAGAAAAGAAAAAGATAGCAGGAAGGGAAAAATGAAGGGGGTAAATCCGAGGGGGAGACGAACCATGAGAGACTATGGACTCTGAGAAACAAACTGAAGGTTCTAGAGGGGAGGGGGTGGGGGAATGGGTTAGCCTGGTGATGGGTATTAAAGAGGGCATGTACTGAATGGAGCACTGGGTGTTATACAGAAACAATGAATCATGGAACACTACATCAAAAACTAATGATGTAATGTATGGTGATTAACATAACATAATAAAATTTAAAAAATTGTACTGAACGATGTAATTTTTCTGATCGTTTGAATTTAAGTTCCATGAACACTAGGGACATTTTTAGTCTTGCTTATTATCACTGTAACCTCATTACCTAGAATTTTTGATACATAGTAGGTATTTCATAAATATTAGTTAAATCAATAAATGGTTAAGTGAATGTTATTTGTTACATTTTTTTCTTGTTCCAACTCTTTTATTGATTTTTTAAAGGTATTTATGTGCTTCCTCAGTAAACACAGAAACATACTTGGACTTTCCTTAATGGCTCAGAATTTTGCAGTGTCTCATTAAGTAATATTAATTAACACCATAAAATTAATAACCTGACAATTATCAGGTAAAATGGGAGGAATTCAAGCTGATCCTCATTGACCCTAATTGTCACCCCACTTTGCTTTTGACTGATTCTTTGATTCCAGCTTGTTTTCTTGTCCTTAATCTCATTCTCATAAAAGAATAAAGAATGTGCAATTCTATGGCCTCCTGAACTAAATTTAATACGGTTGCCTTTCTACAAAATTAATGAGTAATCTAAGGATGAATCTATCTTCTCCCAAATTGTTTTCCAACCCTCATTATAATCTTTCTTATCATCTGTATAGGTCTCTTTTGAATTTTCAGTAGCTTTTAAAATATCTTTTATTAGCTGAGCATTAACAATAACGTAGTTAAGGAGTGCTGAGAGGAGGGGAAAGATGGTGGAGGAGTAGGGGACCCTATTCCAACCGGTCCCCGGAATTGAGCTGGATATCTACCAGACCACTCCAAATACCCACGAAATCAGCCTGAGATGTAAGAAGATATATCTGGATCTCTACAAATAGAATATCACAGGTGGTTGGTTTCAAGGTATGAAGCAGGGAGCCATGATTCCACGGGCAGATATTGGAGGATAAATGGCAGTGGGAGGGAGCCTGGCCATGGGGATCCAACACCGTTGGTGAGCGACAGCCTCCCACACTGGGGACGGGGCACAGACTCGCAGACCTGTAGCAGCAGGGAAAGGACTTTAGGGCAGTACCCCGATAGAAACTGGAGTGGCAGTGCTGCATGTGTGAACTGGGGGTGGCTGGCAGTTTTAGAAGCACAAAGGGCAGAGACGTGCCCCGACCAGGAGGCGAGGACTGGGAGCCCTGCAGAGGGGTGCACAACCTAGGATGCCACAGTTCATAGCAGCACAGACAGAAGCGGAGATAGCGTGGCCTGGAGAGCTCACTGAAGAACAGACTGTGATCTCTCTGCTCTAAGGCAGAGGGTTGGAAACGGTCTCTTCTGCTCTGACACTTGGGGGAGACACGGAAAGCCACCAGAGGGGGGGAAAAAAAAACCCAAACCGGTTTTTACTGAGCCCATCCCCCACCACAGGGGGCAGGGCAACTCTGCCCAAACAGGGTTGCCTGAGTAACACCTCCCCCAGAAGACAGGCTGGGAGAACAAGAGGCCAGCAACCCTGAGGTCCCTAGAAAACAGGTGTATCTTGCTTGGGTTGTGGTTAATAATTTGGACTCTATACATTCCCTCAACCACCCATAAACAGGATGACTAGGAGGAGGAATCCCCCCCCAAATAGGAAAGACTCAGAGATTATGACTTATGCCACAGATTTAGAAATGGATTCAGAAACAACCAAGATGTTGGAGATGAAATTCAGGCTAGCAATTGTGAGGACAATAGCTAGAATGAATAAATCAATTAATGGCAACATAGAGTCTTTAAGGGCAGAAATGAAAGCTGAATTGGCAGAACGTAAAAATGCTATCAGTTAGATCCAATCTAATCTAGATAATCTAATAGCTAGGGTAAGCAAGGCAGAAGAATGAATTAGTGACCTGGAAGACCATTTAATAGATAAAAAGGGAAAAGAGGAGGCCAGGGAAAAACAACTCAAAATCCATGAAAACAATCAGAGAAATAAGTGACACCATGAAACGTCCCAAACTGTGGAAAGAGCTGAGATGCCCTTCAACAGATGAATGGATAAAGAAGATGTGGCCCATATATACAATGGAATATTACTCAGCCATCAGAAAGGATGAATACCCAACTTTTATATCATGGGTGGGACTGGAGGAGATGATGCTAAGTGAATAAGTTAAGCAGAGAAAGTCAATTATATGGTTTCACTTATTTGTGGAACCTAAGGAATAGCATAGAGGACATTAGGAGAAGGAAGGGAAAAATGAAGGGGGGGACATCGGAGGGAGAGATGAACCATGAGAGACTATGGACTCTGAGAAATAAACTGAGGGTTTTAGAGGGGAGAGGGTGGGGGGATGGGTTAGCCCAGTGATGGGTATTAAGGAGGGCACGTACTGCATGGAGCACTGAGTGTTATTCAAAAACAATGAATCGTGGAACACTGCATCAGAAACTAATGATGTATTGTATGGTGACTAACATAACATAATAACATAAAATTTAAGAAAAAAAAAAAGACAGATGAGTGCCTAGAGCCACACAAAATCACGGGCAAGAATGTTCTCGGCATTTCTGCTTGTACCATCCTCCACCTGGAAACAGCTCCTATGTCCACCAACAGGGGGATGGACAAATTGTGGTTTATGTGTACAACAGAACCTTTCACAGCAATAAAGATACTTGAAAGAAACATGCACACAAGAAGAAGGAACATACTCCTGCTACATCCCGTGGCATGAATGTATCTCACACACGTCACGGGGAGTGTAAAAGGCCAAAGCTGGCAGAGTGCACGCTATGGGATTCCATTCACGGTAAATGAAACAACACAACTGCGAGGTCGGGCATCCACACACATGGTGGTTACCTTGCAGTTGGGGAGTGACTGGGGGGAGTGACCGGGAGGGCTGCTCGCATTCTGTTTCTTGATCTGGTGCTATCCACAGGGTGTGTCATTGTATATTGAACACTTGCATTTCTATGTGTTTACATCATAAAAAGGGTTCTTTCACTGCTAAATATATATATAACATTAAAAACAGAATGACTACCAAAAAAAAAAAATCACATAGTTAAATATGGAAGCTTTACCTCATTCTTTCTTTTTTTTTTTTTTCATTAAGAATCTTCTCCATTTTAAAGATTAGTATATTTGAAAACTTTAATCTTTAAAAAGTACTGAACACAGTGTCAGGGACAATTTTTTCAAGGTTTTCCATTTTACTAAAATTTAACAGACTTCTAGAAAAAAGCAACATTTAAAAAAATCTTGTATTATAATTAGGCAATGGAAATCTCTTCTATAGAAATTTATTATATTTAAGTAACACCGAGGTCCGTAGTTTGAATTAAGGAAGCAACAATCACAAACAGGAAAATATCACATGTTAACTCTGCTTCCTGAACGGAACACAACTGCTAACAGTAAAACAGAGTTGTTACTTTCAGATGAGCATATGCTTCTAGAGTGATCCCTTTTTGCATGTATAATAAGGTATAAAGTGAGTACTCAATAGGAACATGAAAGAGAAATACAGAAACACATTTATGCATAAATTTGCAATTTCTTAGCAAATGGTTTATGTGTAACACTCTCGAAAATTATTGGAATGATACTTTCCATCAATAAAAATTTCATTTAAAAAAATCTTATTAATACAGCATTTATTTCTCTTCCCACTGTCAAACCCTGAGTTAACTACTTTCCCCAGGCTGCCTGAGGAAGTATAGGAAAAAGAACATAACAGGACAGATGAGACATGGGAGAAAAACCTACGTATGGGAGGTGGAGATGGCTCCTTTACAGGGCAGAGGATGAGAAAGACCACCATCAGTCTAAAGGGCTCCCTGACCCCTGAGAAGGTAAAGGGCGGAGGAGAAGAGCTGTTGCTTCAGAGAAGGGTCCCTGGCAGAAGCAATGATGAGGCTCCCAAACACAGTCCCAGTTCTGGTCCCAGTGCCAGCCACCTCTGGCAGGTGGCACTCGTGGCAGCCCCAGCCCCAAGGAACTTGGCTGCTGTACTGATGTTCCTTGAAATGTCCCCTGAGATGGAAGCTATAGCTAGGAATAAGTGAGGTCAGGGCATGAGGCTACCAAGCTGCTGAGACTCTCATCTGTCAGTGTCTCTGGTTGTTTTAGCACTACTGTAGACAGTGGTTGGCTCAACAGCTGAGAGGGGGTCCTGACCAAGAAGGAGATGTAGATGAACTTTGGGCAGGTGTATCTTTTTAGGAGAAGAGGTCTGTGGCAAGAGAGCTGCTCCCATCAGAGAGACCGATAAAAATTTCATTTTTAAAAAATCCCATACATATCCTTACTACACTGAATCTACTCTTGAATTTGGCTTTACTCTACACAAGGATTGTCTTTTTTTTTTTTTTTTTTACTAAAACATATTAGGTCATTGGTGCTCTAACACTGTTCAACATATTTGGTAATTAGGACAACAGAAATTAAAAATTCTGCAGAATTGTTCAGCTGTTATGCATTTAGCTGATAAATTTTCACAATATATATTTAGCTATCCAATAACATGTGGACTTTAAAATGTCAATGATCTCTTTTTTTTTCATATTCATTAGCCTTTATTTTTTTTTCTTTTTCTTTAAATTTAAATCTAGTAAGTTAACATGTAGTGTATTATTAGTTTCAGAGGTAGAGGTCAGTGATGCATCAGTCTTATATAACACCTAGTGCTCATTATATCACATGCCCTCCTTAATGCCTATCACCCAGTTACCCCATCCCTTCACCCACCTCCCCTTCAACAAACCCTAAGTTTGTTTCCTGTGATTAAGAGTCTCTTATGGGGGCGCCTGGGTGGCTCAGTTGGTTAAGCGACTGCCTTCGGCTCAGGTCATGATCCTGGAGTTCCGGGATCGAGTCCCACATCGGGCTCCCTGCTCAGCAGGGAGTCTGCCTCTCCCACTGACCCTCCCCCCTCTCATGCTCTCTCTCTCTCTCTCATTCTCTCTCTCAAATAAATAAATAAATAAATAAAATCTTAAAAAAAAAAAAGAGTCTCTTGTGGTTTGTCTCCCTCTCTGATTTTGTCTTATTTATTTTTCCCTCCCTTCCCCTGTGATCCTCTGCTTTGTTTCTTAAATTCCACATATGAGTGCAATCACATGATAATTGTCTTTCTCTGATTGACTTATTTCACTTAGCATAATACCCTCTAGTTCCATCCACATCGTTGCAAATAGCAAGATTTCATTTTTTTGATGAAAATGGCAATGATCTCTTGCTAACAACGCATAGACCTCAAGTCAATTAATTGTATGTACTCAAAAACATTTATCTTAGCTTATTCATGATACATTGGGCCACAGGTAGTAGTTAGAAACACACAAACAAAATGTGGTTTGCATGGTCTAATATTGCTCTATGGGTATAAGACAGTAATCAATTGTTATACTTTGCTCACAAATGGTGAAGAATTTAGACCAGTTCATTTTCATAAATGAAAACTGGAAAAAAATTTGTCCAAGTTTTTTCTTATGTTCACTGTTTCTTATAATTATATGTGTGTTTTCCTATTTTTAAAAAAGATTTATTTATTTGAGAGAGAGCGAGAAAGAGTATGCGCACATGCATGGCGGGGAGGGCAGAGGGACAGGGAGAGAAGCAAACGCCCCGATGAGCAGGGAGCCAGATGCGGGGCTCGATCCCAGGACCCCAATATCATGACGCCAGCCAAAATGAAGAGTCAGATGCTCAACCTACTGAGCCATCCAGGCACCCCTGTGCTTTCCTATTTTAAGGCTTATAGACACTTTGATTACTTTTCTATCACAACTAGAAGCCAAGATGATGTGAAGTGAATAGAACTAGTTTTTATTTAGAAAGCAGCATATAAATATGTGCAGTGGTGATGCTGGTGGTAGGGTTGCTTGTAATCTCCTGTTGGTTGAGTGTGAAGATGACTGAGAATTCTTTTGGTAATAAATACCTTCAGATAACAAAGATTCTCCCACTTCTTCACTCCCTGCCATCAAAACAACCAGCCCGACCCTCTGCATTATCATTGCTATGCACTCTCACTTCTTTGTTCTCATTTTATTTAATCTCAAAATACTCCCCTTTTTCCTAAATTTTTCCTACAATGTTCTACATGCAATTTCCCAGGTATGGGTTGTTGCTTGAAAGGGTACATTTCCAAGTTTAAGTATTTATCTCATAAGGAGGGTCAAATCTCTGGTTTGCATTCAGGAAGATGTTCTCTTTCTCTAAGGAAAGGGATGATAAATTTTCCTTCCTTTTTATCTTTTGATAAAGATCCCTTTTTACATTTGTGTAAGCAATTTAAGTTTTCAAAGGGCTTAAACACATTTTATTTCATTTGATGTTACTGAGGCCCCTGGTGGTAGGTAGGACTCTGACCTCTAGGAGTCTCTGTCCTATCCAGTAATACACAAATTAAAAAAAAAAAAAATTGTATTAAAGCACATGACCTCAATCTATGCATATGTGCTTATTTTTAAATAATATGCATGAACTGCTTTACTAACATAAGCCATACTAATATATTAAAATGTAGTTTATACAAAAATAAAAAATGAGATAGAAATATAGAGTTTCTAATCATTTCTTCAAGACCTCAGTGCACACTCTTGGGACCCTCTTTGAGACCACTGCATGATCTACCAGGTCATTAGCAACTGCACTGGGACACCTAGAGGGAGTGCTGATCACCTGGGGAGGCTCCCAGGTGGGGTTGGAGTGGAACATTTGTATTGCTATAATAGCATAACTTCTAGGTTCCCATCTCCAGTCCCATTTTCTCTGGCCTGAGCCAGATCAATATTTGTGAGGCTTAGAGAAACAGAAGCCAATTAGTGTGCATCGTGCATCTGTGCCTTGGGGAGGGAAAACCTGGGCCCAAGGCCCAAAGTCTAAGGCAGCATTTCCTGCGGGAGATCTGGCCTTCAGTGAAGTGCTTCTCCTTGAGTGTTTGTTGATGGGGGTAGAGGTGTAGGCAAAGATAGAGCATCACCTGGGGGAGGATGCAGGTGATTAACATTCTGAGCATGTGAAACAGTTTGTGCACAATTAACTTTTCTGAAGTATATTCCAGAGCTTTCAAATTATGTTTTGCATAGTGTAATTCTATCCTATTACCCTTAGCCACATACACCTTGGCATCAGAGTATTATAAATTATTTCTTTGCCTCCTTAGTGTTTACAACTTTCTGATATAGCACTTGTAGATAGTGATCATGCATATTCCTTCCTAGTTATCACAGTGAAAGTAGAGTTATTTTATTCTTGTAATCTTTTTTCATTCGTCCTAAAGTTCTTTAATCATTTTTGTTGTTGGTTTCTTCTTTCATTTCCAGTTATCAGTATCTTTCCGATCCTGGGGCGCTCAGACTTAGGAGGGGAATGCCAGATAGAGTCTCCCCTTACCGAATAAACAGGAGCTATAGGCTACAGCTTCCCTGTCCTGTGATAGCATGTGTCTGTTTATGAAGCTAATATTCTCATGAATTTTTATTATCTTAGCATCACACATTGAATTATCAGCATGTCACCTTGCTATTTAGAAAGCTGTCATCTGATTCTTCTTCATGGCATCCTTCCACTTTAGTTCAGTCTTTCTCATAGCTTTGAAGTTCTTTTTTTTTTTTCCCCTCTAGTTTTGCTTTGCTTGAGGTGATCTGTAGTTTCCACAATTTCCTGTTTAGGAAACAACTGCCTCTCTAGGAAATTAGCACAGTCATTTAGCATCCAAGCTTTCTGAAGGCTAGGTTCCTCAGAAAATTCTTCGCCAACTGTGGACAGGTATGCAGAATGTACCGATCTTGGAACTCTCCTTTCTTAAATACTCTCTAATTTTGATCAGTCTCTTTGCCACTAGAATGTGTTGTGTTTCTCCATCTGGGTATGCATATCTACATTCCCATCTTTTTCCTAAATTAAAGTAAGACAGGATTGAGCAAATATCTTAATACTCTATGTGGTGGATGTATACAATAGAAGAATAATTTGAGAATATAATACATACTAAATTACTTCCCTAATGAGCCTAATGGATACTCTTCCTTACCATTTTCGTATTATTTTTCTGACCCAAATTGAGGTAGAAATACACTACTCATATTTTATTTGCCATTTTAGATGTTTTTCGCCTGACTGTTGTGTTAAAAGAGAAGCATCTCGGGCGCCTGGGTGGCACAGTAGGTTAAGCGCCCAACTCTTGGTTTCAGCTCAGGTTGTGATCTCAGGGTAGTGATATCTGGACCCAAGTCGGGCTCCGCTCTCAGAGTGGAGTCTGCTTGGGACTTTCTCTCCCTCTCCCTCTGCCCCTCCCCTTCACATGCTTGCTCTCTCTCTCTCTCCCTCTCCCTCCCTTGGTCTAAAATAAATAAATCAATCTTGAAAACAGAAGAGAGAGAGAGAAGCATTTCTTCTATGGGCTATACAAACAGAATTAATAGTTAGGACCTGTTGTTGAGTCTTTGAGTTGTTAATATTAAACCTGAAATCTAATTTTAACTCTCTGGGAATTAGAAATCGTATACCATAGATCCTAGATCATGCTGTGAAATTTTAGTCTTCTTGGCTTAGATTTTAGGTGATAAGTGATACACATGCTGATAAATTTCCTCCCTGACCCTACATTGACGTCTTGAATCCACCCATAAGTGTATTTTTTTGGTGTTGATGTTTTGAACATTTTTTAAAAGATTTTATTTATTTATTTGAGAGAGAGAGAGAGAATGAGAGATAGAAAGCACGAGAGGGAAGAGGGTCAGAGGGAGAAGCAGACTCCCTGCTGAGCAGGAAGCCCGATGTGGGACTCGATCCCGGGACTCCAGGATCATGACCTGAGCCGAAGGCAGTCGCTTAACCAACTGAGCCACACAGGCGCCCTGTTTTGAACATTTTTGACTCATCAAAATGTTCAATGTCCTCTCTGAGATTCTGAGCTTTTGGGCTATAGGCATGTGACACTCTATTCACTCTGATGTTCTCTATGAGTACCAGATAGATGGCAGATACTTTTTGGTACATGCAAAACAGAATTACTAAAACTTCTTTAGACCTCAGACTACTGTATCTGTAAAGCTACCATTGCACAGAAAAGAATGCAGTGAATTTCTAGTCATAAATCATTTAGCACATCTTGTTAAGGGAGCAGGGAAAATGTTCAGAAGGATACCGTGTTCTTAAGATGGTAGCAAGAAGAAGGAAAAAGACATTTACTGGGGAAGCATGAAATCATCAAAGTCAAAGCAAGCCATATAGCATGCAGTTTTCTGTGCTTGGAACCTTCTTCTAGGTCCCTCATGAAGTAGGTGCAGGGACTAAGAGGTTCAGATAGACACAGAGAAACTGGTTTGCTGGATGCCCAGTGAGTAGAAAGTGCAGTGATTTTGTTTTGTCAGCTCTTAAAGCAATGGTTTGTTTAGGGGGGTATTCTATGGGTTGAGCTCTGTCATTCTACCCATCCTCACTGGGGAAACCTGTCTGCTCTCCAACAGACATAGAGAAGATGACACTCTGGAGGAGAGGAAGAAAAAAAATGGTAAAAGGCCATCTGTTTAATTTATGAATGGCAAAGTTAACAAAGAATGTGATCAGGACAGAGATAGAAAGGTGATCATAATGAACTATGTATACTTTCAATTGCAGGAATTAAATCATCTACTATATAAAAGGATAGATATTTTTATAGTCACATATTTGGTAAGAAACTGTATATTAGGTGTCATGTTTAAATAATATTTTCAGCTTCACTTCTATAATGTGAGGCATACTTTCATAAACATATACCAAGATTATAGTTTTTGTATCATTTCTTATTAGATCAACAGTTTTATGTCTTGAAGTGCAGAGAATTCTAGAAATATGACCTTGTATTTATAAGACTCCATTCTAACAGTTAATGACTAGATCCACTAACATCACTAATTTTAATCTACATAAAAAACGTATTCTCTTTGTTGCATCCATTGACTTGTAAGGGAAATATGGCAGCACGATTTTGAGGTCAAGATTTTTACTCAGAGTGGAAGAAAGTCACTTGTGGGTTCTTCCCTTAGATGGCAATGGGACATACTCAGCCTCTTGGGACAATGAGAAGTAAGTACAGAGGAAAGTACAGATCAGTTCTGAGAAGCTCCTTCTGAAAATGATGGTGTGTTTCTACCAGGCAAGATAGCAATGGAACATGTCTACATATCAGCTTACACCTGGCTGTTACCACATACCTGTCCCACTAAAGGGAAATAACACCTTTTAATATTAAGTCATCTGCTAATCCTGCAGAGCACTTTCTGCCACCTCCTTGGTGTCTCCCTCTGTAGCAGATAGAACCCTAAAAATTTACTCTTCTGGGATGAAGAGATAAGAAAGTTCTCCCTCTGTTCTTCTTTCAGATCACATTCTTAATCTGCACTTCACATTGGACCAAGGTGGAGTTATCTGGAGTTGAGAGCCTGCCAACCTTGGGCAATGAAATGGTCTTGTGATATTTTTCACATACTGGAAAAGAATGGCTTTCAACATACCAAATCATGGCTCTTGTGCAGGCCAGGTGAATGCTGGTACAGCTAAGCTTCTGAGGTCAGACTCTCTGGGAGACTCACAGGAGCTAAGGGAGATTGTTCAGTGTTTCTGCTTTGCAGTGAATACCAAGAGAACAGGAGAGGGAAGGGATGAAGAAGAGCTAGAGAAGATGGTGGCAGGGATGGGTAAACATTATACTCATCAGCCCTACTCTACTGTTAAGCCACTCATTTTCCAAGTCTCTATATTAGGGTTGTCTTTTTCTTTGACAATGTCCCTAGTGATTTGGCAACTGTTTTCTAATGTCCATGTGCTACTCTATATTATTCTCTTTATATTAACTTTTAGTTGAAGGAGGTTGGTTAGAGATTAGTCTCTAATTTGAAACAGATTTATAATGCTGCCCATATTTTACTGAAAATCATCTTTGGCATGAAAAAGTATGTTCTCAAGAGCACCAGAGTTGTCAATTCTTCCCTTCCTGAGGGAGGGTCACCTGGAGAAAAGCTAAAGTTCATGTTGGAATTTTTTTTTTATTGGAAATTTGGCACTTGTTTGATGTGTAGATAATTTCCAAGAGATTACAGGACTGTATTACTATTAAGGTTCAGTGTGGAACTGCATTTGTTACTTTATATCCTAACAGGTTTACACCTGCCCTTTTTTGATGATATGATAACTTTTCAAATCCACATATAGAGGGCTCATAGCTCTGCCATCTGTTTCCTCATCAGAGGAAACCCAGTGGTTTATATTCTGCCATAATATGGCTTTGGTTTATATGTCCTGCTGCTCTGGCCATAGTAATCTAAATAATTGTTCCAAAGTGATGGAGTTATTTTCCATTTTTTTAAAGATTTATTTATTTATTTATTTTAGAAAGAGAGTACGTGCAAGCATGAGTGGGGGGAGGGGCAGAGGGAAAACCAGACTCCCTGGGACTTGATCCCAGGACCTGGAGATCATGACCTGAGCTGAAGTCAGATGCTTAACCAACCGAGCCACACAGACACCCCTAAAGTGATGGAATTTTTAGGAGGAGAAATTTCTCCCCCAATGCCTTGCCTGAGACCAATGCCATGACAACCATCCAGAGAAATGGTGCATCATTTTTCCTACAGCTGGGAAGAAATTATATACAGTGTAATTATCATGGTCATTCTTTGGAGCTCACATACAGACTCCTGAAATGTTTCTGGTGCTGAATAATCAAGGACTCATTAGAGTTCCTTAGTCAACTGATGATTTGGGCAGTTGTCTTCCCCTTGTTCCCTTCTCCCGACCTGGGCTAGCACTGTAACACAAGTTGTGCTCTCATACCAAAATCAAAGACAATATATGTTTTATCCTTGGTTTAAATTTTTAAAAAGCTTTTTCCTTCAAATTACTACCAGCAAGAAGGGAAACAGGGAGGTTTTTATCTCTTCATTTTTTTTTTTAACATAAGGGAAGTATTTTATTTTCTCCCCTTGAGAGTTTGCTAGCTGTTTTGTCTCCAGGGTCACAATTATTTAAAACTTTATACTTAGCTTTAACACCCCTTTCCACTGCTAGCCAACCTCTTCTCTCCCCCCTTTTTCCCCACATGAGGGGAAATTGCAGAGAAATACTACTTAATTATCACACCACGAACTAATTAAAAGCAGGATGCTTGTGTATGGTATGCTAATGAGCTATTAGAGCTCCAGCATGCTTTACTGACAAGACATGGGTTCCTATTCTACCATTCACCTGGCTGCAGATTTCCAGTTGACAGTTAATGATGATGAGATGGGGATTTATTATGCCGCTTACAAGCCAAGAACTTTGGAAAAGGGCAGAAAGGTTAAGCAACAAAATCACTGAGAGAGAGAGAGCAACACCGGAGCTGAAACCAAGAGACAAATCTGAGGATCAGGTTTCATAGGAAACCATGGGATGTGTAGAGCACACAGCAGAGAGTGTTCAGTAAATCAGGAAGTCTCATTATTATTTCTGGTGGGCCCAGTGATGGAAGATGAGCATATTGAAAGTGAACTATTGATTAGCTACTTGTATGTATGGCATCTGTCTACAGATTTGAGCATAGTTGTTCAAAAGTCCCCCAAAACAGCCTAAAAAGATTGGCATTTCATGTAGAGTGAGGTCTTGGGCATGCAGAGAAGTGGATAGAGGAAAAAAGAGGGTATGATGAGAAAGGGAAAAGGGAAAGAATAAGTATATATAACCACTCTTGTCTGATTGTGAGAAAAGTGTTATAAATGGAATAGGGAGGGTTATTAGCAAGGAGCAAGAAGATAGTAACACTAACACTCACAATAATGATAACCAACACCTACTGGGCGTTCCTTTTCTGGGAGGCAGGCACCTGCTGAGCACTTTACGTGCATTATCTTACAGATCTCCCATCCTAGAGAAGACTTTGATAAGGTCAATGTAGGGTTCTGAAGCTGTGTCTCTGACCATTATCTCAAAATAGAGATTCGAAACTTAACTAAGAACTTTTGCAATACACCAGGAAGAATGAATTCCCACAGTGCCTAATGAACTGGAATGCAAGGTGAATGCTGCATTTTTTAGTGTACATACTCCTTTCATCCAGAATATAATAGGTACTCATTTAAGTGGAAATTAACAATGGAATAGCAATGTAAATTAACTTTGAAGAGATCCATCCCTTTCCTCAGTTGACCTTGCCACCACCATGTATTTGGGATCTAGTACTTAAACTCTATTAAGGAACACATTTTGAAGCAACAGAATTAGCATAGCAAATAATTTAATTTTGCTGTCCCCTCAATGTGTTTTTACAACACTTCTTGATGTGCTCCTGCTGGTGTTTCACTTAAGTCTTTCTCCTTTCTCTTTAAGTCTTATTATCAACTGAAAGAAGAAAAGCAGCGGTCAGAATTTATAGGAAAATACTTTCAAAGGGGAGAAGACACTGGCCATCTCTGCCCCTTTGGGAATCCCAGAGTTGGCCCAGATACTGTCCCTAGAACAGCAACTCCCCTAGTGGACTGCTTATTAGGTTAGGAACTTCTGTTTTCCTGCCATCATGTGCATATCATGTGCATTTCAATATAAAATATTATTTTCATCTGTGTTCACCCCAATATTATTCTTCCCTTCTCCAACCATAAGAGAGTATCTGTATAATTGGTAATGAGCCCAGCTAAAAACCTTCATTTTGCAGGCTCTCTTGTAGATGGAGTGGCCCATGAAATGTATGAATATTAATGGACAGAGGCTCCAGGGATGTTCTCTTTCATCTGAAGGGGAGATGAAAATGTAAAGGTTGGACCTCCAAAAACTTCCTTGAACCTTAGGGATGGAAGCCACACATTAAAGATGACAGAGTCAAACTATAGGCTCAGGATAGTTGTGACATAATTTCATTTCCAGATATCTCTTCTGGACAATCTTACATTAAAGAAAACTAAAAGGCCTCATTTGTTTAAGCCACTTTATTTGGCTTTCTGGAATATGCAGCTAAATCTAACTTTGACTAATACATCCTTTTCCTAATTTCTTCTTACTATTCCTAGACTAATACAAACAGCTATTTTTTTTCTTTGTGGTAGATAAAACACAAACACCCCTTTTGTTTATAGGAAGGGGTACTCCTTTTGGTAAACATAGTAGTCATGTCAGCTATGAATGCCTCCCTTGCCTGGCTGACCAAAATTCCTTGCCCTTGCTATAATTCAAAGATTAGTTGTAAATCCATACTCTATCCTTCATATAAGGCATGACTTTTTTCCCCCTCTTCTTTCTTTCTCAGCTATATCTGAGGAATTCATGTGGGTTGAGGGGGTTTGGAAGCAGAGGACGAGCTTCTTTATATGCTGCTGCTGGATGGGAGCCTAACATCTTTTAGGCACCTCTCTAACATCCTTAAGGCACTGCAGTCTGTGAGGGCATCAGAAAAAGTTATTGCTCCTTGGAAAAACTTAAGCATAGAATCCTTCCATTTTTTATTTGACCTCAATATTTTGTATGTGTTTCAGGATTTCTAAAGTTCTTTCATTTCTTCTTGCTCAAACACTCTCACTTTAACTCTCTTTTCTGTTTTATTTCTTTTTTAAAAATATTTTATTTATTTATTTGATAGAGAGAGAGAGAGATAGCGAGAGCAGAAACACAAGCAGGGGGAGTGGGAGAGGGAGAAGCAGGCTTCCCCCCGAGCAGGGAGCCCGATGCTGAACTCGATCCCAGGACCCTGGGATCATGACCTGGGCTGAAGGCAGACACTTAATGACTGAGCCACCCAGGTGCCCCTTCTGTTTTATTTCTTTAACTTTTGTTTCTTTTGGACTTTTCTCTCTATTTTGGAAACTGTGGTACATTGAAAGAAATATTATTCTTTTGGGGTGCCTGGGTGGCTCAGTTGGTTAAGCGACTGCCTTCGGCTCAGGTCATGATCCTGGAGTCCCGGGATCAAGTCCCATATCGGGCTCCCTGCTCGGCGGGGAGTCTGCTTCTCCCTCTGACCTTCTTCCCTCTTCATGCTCTCTCTCTACCATTCTCTCTCTCTCAATAAATAAATAAAAAAAAAATCTTTAAAAAAAAGAAATATTCTTTTGAAGGATGAAGACAATGAAGACAGGGCTGGTAAGAGGGCAGAAAATTCTGTGGAGTAAAAAAAAAAAAGAAAAAGGAAGTAACTTTTCTTGGGATTTAAATAGCAAATGAAATGGCAGCCCATCCAGACGGGAGAATCTATGTAACATCAGATCATTTGGTGGGCTGGATAGCCATGCTGTCCCTGTTAGTGTATCCACATGGGCCATGAGTTGCCTTGGTAGAGCCTACATAAGCCCTCTGTAGAATGGTCCCTATAGCTCAGAAAGCTGCTGTGTTGAGTAGAGCTCTACCCATTCCTTTTTCATTATTACCTCTGTCCATTCCCTCCCATATACTAAGCACAAGGTTCTTGAATGCATTTCTCAACTAAGCTTAAAGGTAAAATAATGGAAGGACAAGTACAAAATTTTAATAATGAGTGGCTATAAATTTCAACTTTTCTATGTATGAATTGTGAGAGAATTAGCTATGAAAGCTCTGCAACATGTTTCCTCACTTACACAATGTGAATTGCAACCTCTTACTAAATATTAAATGAGATATATGACATGCATGTTTGGGGCGCCTGGGTGGCTCAGTTGGTTAAGCGACTGCCTTCGGCTCAGGTCATGATCCCGGAGTCCTGGGATCGAGTCCCACATCGGGCTCCCGGCTCAGTGGGGAGCCTGCTTCTCCCTCTGACCTTCTCCCCTCTCATGCTGTTTCTCTCTCTCTCTCTCTCTCTCTCTCATAAATAAATAAAATCTTAAAAACAAAAACAAAAACAATGCTGTGTAAGAACATGGAGTTTAAAAAAAAACATGCATGTTATATACTTTGTCCCTTTACAGTTCATGTTTGAATCTCTAGCATCCCACACACAATGCTCAATAAATTGCTCTAAAATATTTATTGACACATAGTGCTCAAAAAACATTCACTAAAGTTTGAATCATATATCATGAACTAATGAATGGATGTCTTAATGGCAGTGTTCTGAGTCCTTGCTAAGTTTTATTTGTGTAATACTATTTTATATCCAAGCTAACATTGAGTAACATTGAGTTTATTTCATTATGCAGCAACTGTCAATAGGGCAACCATATATTTCAAACCAGGACATTTTTGAGAACAAAGGGGGAGCACTATTAATAATTACTACAGGACAACCGGTATAAACTGAGACTGTCCTGGGCAAATAGGGACATATGTATGATCACTTAATCTTAAGAAGCACATGACTTTTTGCTTGATCCCTTGGGTCAGGATTGCAGATGAATTTATAATTGTAAAAGCATGCACAGGTTCAGTGTTCTCAACGTTTAAGCCAAGAGAACTGCCCAAATATTGTACAAGTGTGCCTTCCTCTGTGCAACAGATTGCTTCCCTAACAACTATGTTTATTGGATTTTAATAAATGAAAAGACATATACATTTTCATGAGGGCACTCTATAAAGAATCTTGGTATTGAATCATTGTTAAAGGGATAAATTCTAAAATTTGAATAATCAACCCTCCCACCATGAACCCTGATATCCAATTTATTTGCTTATAAATTAAAGCTTGTTTTGTTTAGTTTTATATTGAGTCTTCCAAAGCATGATACAGTTTTACACCAGGAGTCTTGTATGAAACATGTCCTAATAATATGTAATGATCAATTAGTCATCTGGGACCTTTACTGTGATGAAAGTTGTCACTTACTGGAGTGATAGACAAAAATGGCAGAGGACTGTCATTAAGCAAGGTGAAAGGGCAATTTCCCTTCAAGTTAGCACCCCATTTCCATGAGTGGACAAAGAATTAACATCCTTCTGCCCCATGAAACTCAAGTTATCTGTAATTGAGGTTGTGGGGTAAGATGAACCACAGAGGTTTTTTGTTGTATCTGAGATCTTGATTATGATTATGTTAGCATTTGAGTTTGTCAGAATGCCATCAGCAGCCTTGGTCCTTCAGTGGCTAATCATGAAATGAAACATTGGTTAAGTTGCTCTCAGGTCTAAGAAAAATGTATTCCTGAAAGCACTTGGGCACTGTAATTGCTAAACCCTGGATAACTTTGACTTGCTGAGGGAGTTTTAATGTTTAACATATGCTGGAAGGTTTCAGAAGAACTTTCAGCTGTGACTTTTGTAAGGGCTCCCTGTTTATCCTGTTGGAGCTGTGAACACAGTATGTCACTTTACAGAAGATTTTAAGTAACATCTTAACATGTTTCTTAGCCCTTCCACACCCACCCAAACATCCCACTCAAATAGCAATATATAATAAGCCGTAACAATACCATAACTTAAAGTCAGGAAAATTTAAAGTGCAGGTTGTGTTAGTTACTAGCTCTGAGATCTTGACAAAGCCCGTTTACTTTTCCAGACTTCAATTACTTCATATGTAAAAGTAGAGGATTGGACCATGTATACTCTAGATTCCTTTCGTAACTAACATTTTAGAAGTGATTCTTTGAAGGCTTAAATAGATAGAAACCTAGGATATTATAGGATGATGGAATGATATTCCATGGCTCTACTATAAAGAGTTGGTGACCAAGAAGAGAATTAACTAAAGAGTTAAGCCAATAAAAACAGAATTCAGCCTTTGATATGATACAGATTATTTTCAGTACCTATATATAAGGTATCACTGTTATTATTACTACTATAATATGTTTTTCAGTGTGAAAATAATCTCTAATACATAATTGAAGAGGAAACAGACCTAAAGAAGTTAAATATCTTCTTTGAGTTTGCAAAACTTGAAATAGTCCAGATTTGCTTACTCCCAGTTAGCTAATTTCATATTTTAAATTTCTTCAGGTGGGAATAATAACAAAACTGCTTGTGCTAATAAACAGTTGGGGCTAGGTGTTCTAGGATTACTAAACAAGAACATCCTACTTTACTAACAGTATAAAAACAATGGAAACATTTTTCTTTCAAGTTTCTTATCTTATATCATAGAAGTATAATCTACTTTGTGGATAGAGCATAAAATACAATTTGCTGAGGGATAATGAGCCAAGTTGTAGTTAATCTAAAAGAGAAGCTGGACTTTTATTACAGTCTTGTAGAGGAGTAATCCAATAATGATACCCAAACTCATTCTCGGGCTCTTTTCTGCTGCAGGGAATGATAGCTAGAAACACTAAGGAGAGAAGTAAGAAAGTACAATGAGTATATTCTTATATAATCTATTTGAATTGAGTATGGGGGGAATAAAAGATGGGCAAGATGCAATTGTGAAAAGAGAAAAAAATAAAAACAGTGATGAAATGGAAATGGGATTTTAGAAGAGCAAGCAGAATGAAAGAGGAGATGAATGTAAAAATGAGAGGAGTTAGTGCAGCCCTCTTACTGTCTTTGTCCATGATAGCATTGACCACTTATTTATGCATATGTCTTATGAGTCACAGAACCATAAACAACTAAACGTGAATGTAACAAAGACAGGGACCATATATATATTAATAAAACTTCTGCCTAGTGATGCATTTGTGCATAGACAGAACTTATCATGAGTCCTGTTATATCATGGAATGGAAGCCACTAATTAAGTATTTGGAGAAAGGCAAAAATAATACTACACAGCAAAAAACACAAACCTACAACACCAAGACTTTGAATTAGGATTCCTTCACTTGGCAAGATATGTCTGACTGTTTGATACAAAGACCATTTAGAACGGTCCTTTTGCACTCATTAAATGATTATTCTCACGCTAACTATTTAATAATGGCTAGAGGTAGCAGTTCAGTACACATCCTCAAATTTGTCATATGCTGGCCCACTGGTTAATGAGGAGATACATTTTCTTAATAAAGAATTAACCTAATTTGTCTTGGTTCTATATTTTGAAGCAAAAACTTTGAACTACATTGATGTTCTGTTTCTGCTGATCATAGTATTTTCTTGTTTTTGCTTTGTTTTGATTCAAAGACAATAGGAATAACTATTCATCTCTGTGTGAATCCATTATTTTTTGCATGATTTTTGCTTCCACAGATTCAGGGCATATAGAAATAATGTCATCCATTATGTGTAGGAATCTATTCTAAATACAGGGTAGAAAAGTTTATTAACATGAAAAAAAATAATCTAGAAATTTTGGTTTGCTATTTGCTTTAAATGTCTTAGCTATAACAAACTAACTTTCTTGTTGTTTAATTTTCTACTCTTTCATGGAAGCAGCACTTTGAGTATAAATAACCTCTCAGAATCAGGTAAATTATTTCTAGGACTTTATGACATGCTAATGTGTTCCCTTGGATTTCCTGAGTCCTTCTGGTGTTATTAAGTGCTGTCATTCATTGTTTGAACACTAGTTAGAATTGCTCACAGTTCCCCAAAAGGTCATCAAAGCACTTAATAATTTTAGAGAGAGATAAGGACAGAAGACCTTACCTGTATATCACATGTGAGTTCATGTGTGACCTGCTGCACCAGCCAAACTTCTGTCCCTATCAATCCTATCTCTACCTCACCCTATCCTTGCCTAACACAGCACTGGATAAGGACTCCTTGATTTTCCATTCTCATGCTGGCTTCTAAATTGATCTGCTCTGTAGCCTCTGACGTCCAGTCACAGATGGAAACCTAGCCCATCTTAATACACGAAGGCAACTGACAGAAGTAGAATATTCTTATAAAATGTATTCCAGGAGTGATAACAGGCACCCTGGTCTATAATACAGAAAACATCAACTCCAAAAATTCTTCTGGGTTTGTAGTTTCAGTCTCAGATAGAAATTAATTAATACTCTCTTAGAGGAATCTATTTCAGGATTACAATTATTGTGAATTACACATTTGTGCAATGTGCTTTTTCTGTCTTGCTTAGTGTGTGTGTGTGTGTGTGTGTGTCCAGAAGAGCCTGGATGACCACCTATTACCTCTGTAAAAGTGTTTCACCATGGGCCGGAACACTAGACCCAGGTGACCACTAAGATTCCTCCTAAGTTTAAGTTTCTCCTCTGGCTCCAATTTGTTATTTTCTATCTACATCCTTTCTGTTTTCCCACTAAACTGCACCTCTTCATCACCTCAGTAGAGTTTTCCTTCCTGGTCCATCTCACACTTAGTATATTATTTTCAAAATTTGCATTTCCCTTTCTAATCAGCCTTTGAATTTCCCTCTCAGAGTTTCCGTGTATTAGGGTTCATGTATTAGAATTTGGAAAACATGCAGTTTGTATTGGAATATGTTTTAAAATAAGTTGTTATTGTGTTCTGTATTTTGTACTTGTATTTTTTCACATTATCTTGCTGTTCCTATTACTAGGATTTATGTAATATAAGAATAAATAAATATCAGGGGCTGTTAAGAACTGGGAATATAAAGGGAACAACGTTCATAGAGTATTTCCATAATTGATAAGAATAGCATCAAGTAGTAACATCCAAAAAACTAATACCCGCGGCATAGGCTTTTATTTTTGAACTGCTTGAAACATTTATTGGCTATCTTGTAAACATGGTCACAAATTTCTGCTCCGTCTCTTCTTCATAAAATGAGATCTAAAAAACATCTATGTTTAACCATCTCAGTCATTTTTGTGGAAAAATCCAATGTGTATCTGTAGGTGGTGGTGATGGGGATGGGGCATCTACAAATTAAATAAATGTTCTTTATCTAACTCAAGCTTGACAACAAAAGAAAAGAAATCATATAGGATATAACTGCATTTTCTTTTTTTAACCCGATTTTTAGACATTCAGACTAATGTAGAAATATCATCAAGGAAAATTAATAGTCTTCCCTGAATTTTGAAAGAGGGATTGTGGGTAAAAGTTCAAAATCTGCTTCTTAAGAGGATTACACATCACTAGTAATAATGAGGTGTATGAGGTGGCCTACCCTTTCCCTCTCAATTCCCATATATTACATCTTTTATTCCCTGCATTCTTCCAAACTGAGACCTATATAACAGTTAGTTTTATTCTCATAATGGACAAACAGAAGAAAGCTATAATAGCGGTAGGATCATTCGACACTTAACTGAAGAAGACCAAATCAGGAAAAAGCACAAAGGTGCAAATATGTGATCTATATATACGCACTCACACAAGGAGCTAAAAGAAAAAACAAAACAAAAAAACCCTCAAGACTATAGATTTTAAGGGCAATCAGACTTAGAAGGGGCTGTGTTTTAATATTAGAGCTAATTGATTTGATGGATTCAAAAAGATTTTCCTTGTAAATATGTGATGAATATCCCCAGGAAAATATTCCTTTAAATATACTGAGTGCTCTATAGTTTAGGACTTTTTTTTTTTCTTAATCTTGAGAGAAGGTGGTGCAAAGAAAATGTTATCTATAACTAGGAAATATTTGAATTAGAAAGAAAGTAAATGCACCCACCTGCTTCCTTCATGTTAGGGTTGGATGCACCTTTAAAGCTCTCAAAAAGATATATTTGAAATAAAAAACATTACTTTATGCATGATTAGTCAACACAGGATGTAAGGATTATTTTAAGAGTTGGTTTAGGCTGAAAATAAATGCAGTTCAAAAAAAAGAATTAAAAAGTTTCAGGGGCACTAGATATATAAGGTATTATTAAGAGAAGAGGGTCTTTGTGGTAGATACTAAGCTTAAAGACTGAAGTCTGTAAACAAATCCCACGAGAAAGAATATAAGAACAAACACATGGAGCTGGCCTGGTGGAGCAGTTCTTACTGAGAACATTCTCCACAACCTGCTGAGAGAGGCAGCCAAGCAGTGTCCATTACTGAGTGAGCTGACCACCAATGGTCACCAAGGGTGAACTCCGGAATGAAAAGGACTCCAGTGCACTCATGTTCTTCACATTCATTCACAGTCATGTTTGTGGCAGATGCTGACACCCACAGGTTCGTACACATGGAGCAAAAGACCAATGAATTGAAAAGAAAGGCGGTAGTAGCAGTAGGGCTTGCGAGTGTTGAACACCTCGTCTACACATCAGTAAACACTTGAATGATCATCAAACAACAGGCAATAGAACATGGTCCCTGACAAGAGAGACCAAGTAATATTAGGTCTATAAACAGAAGTGAATCATAATACTCTGGGAGGAAGTTACATGTCATCAGCATGTGGCTAATATTCATGTGGCTAATATTAACAGTCAATACTTGCTACTTCAGATAATATACTGAACTTTGCAAGTATGTAGCATCACTCTAGATACAAGAATGTCCAGGGATATTTTTTCCTAGTACTTCAACATTTGCTTTTAACATGTTCCTCTTGTGCTGGTTTTTACACATCTGCAAAAGACTGTGGATCAAAATCTGTCTACCCATGTCTACATATGTTAAGAATTTTAATAGTCACCTGGTATAAAGTTGTAAATGCCCCAGAATAAATACACCAAATACTTAGAAAGACATAATGGACTTAGCCTATTCTTACCTTCATCATAAAAAAGAAGAAAAGTCGTGTTTCTTGCTTATTTTAAGAAGTCATCCTATCTTTTGGACGCTCACCTGATATTAGTACTGTGATGTACAAGATGTCACTGTAATGTTTCATAATTACTGTAACCCTATTTAATGCTATTTATCTATATGAGATACTGTGCTGACAAAATGACACATTTAGGAGAGGGGCTGAAAGTAATAATCCTATAATAGAAGTAAAGTATATTAAAGATGGAAAGCACTATTACCACAGGTAAAATCCTTTGAGGGCACTGAACGTTTCTCTTATTTATAATTTAGTCCCAGCAGGACAACCCTTGTGTGTGCTGATTATCAGAGCAATTCTAGCTTTGGGGAGCAAAAAAAGTCACACACATACCCAGAAGCTGAAATAAGCTTTTCCCTTCGTGTGATTTAAGAGCTATTGTCACTCTGTGGAACTCTGAAAATTATTCCATTTGAAAATAACTCAGCTCCTAGATTATATATTGTTTAGGTTTCCTCTTCCTGCTCTTTGCTACTGAGGACATTTGAATGAAACTATTGCCGATTTTTTTTTTTTTTTACTGCTTATTCTCCACCTGAAGTTATTATACTTAATTCATATCATACTCATCTGCAAAGCAACCAAACAGGAACATGAATTCTGTGGGGGGAAATAAACAAGAGGAATGGAAGGATTTGTAAAGCATAAAAGGCCAGGAAGAGAGGAGTCTCTGGGGAGACATGGGTGAATGTATGGCTCTTTTCACCTCTAAGTTGATGATTTAACTACCTATGTTTCAAGCAACTGAGAATTACTTCTACTGTGACATAATTGTGGCCCTGGATAAAGTAAGAGACCCCTTTTCTGTTGGACACATACCTACCAAACTTTGCTCCTAGGATGACAAAGTTGTCCATGCTTGATGCTAATCAGGTTATAACTTAACACCTCAAACCTAGCATGGCTCATGGTTGTCGTTCAATATATTTTTGTTGAACGGATATTTAAAAAATATATATTATTGAATTAGAATATGTATCTCCCAAACTGAATGCTTTGGTAATCCCCTTGTATTAACTCATCTGCCTCACACAAGATCGGTGGCTCTTCTGGCCTATGGTCAGCCTCGAGGGACAATGGAGAAAACCCTTATTCTGCCCGAGCCCTGGGAGAGTGTACATGATGCTTCATTCTACAAAACTGTCGGCAAGTCTTTGTATCTGGTGTTTGCTTTGATCATAGGGGAGTTTTCATAAAGAATCTTTTTGCTAGTACTTGCCACTTGAATAAAATTTGGACACGAGTCACAGGAATGCAGTCACCATTCTTGTCCTATATTTTATTTTTTTAAATGTTTAAAAATTTTTTTTTAGCTAAAGATAGAGAGAGAGAGAGAGAGCAGAGGGGGAGGAGCAGAGAGAGAATCCCAAGCAGGCCCCACACCCAGCGGGGAGCCCAACATGGGGCTCGATCTCACAACCCTGAGATCATGACCTTAGCCAGAATCAAGAGTTAGACACTTAACTAACTGAGCCACTCAGGCGTCCCTGTCCTATATTTTCAGTATGTGTCCTTGTAAAAAAAGAGGTACAGAGGAAACTGTGAGAGAGCAGTATCTTCTCTCAAACATACACGTCACCCCTTAGTAAATTAATAGTCACATGAAGTCTGTCTTCCAGAAGAGAAAGAATCACACATGAGCACTGCCTAAAGAACCTTCTCACAAAAGGCCTGATTTCCAACAGCATCCTTCCACAATGATGACATCCCTGATACAAGCTTTCTTGGCTGCCCAGAAAGTATTCTCTTCCTAGATAAATACCTCTTCTTGAGTTTAACTATAGTCTCTGCCTAAAAACATCTTTAGAAGAAAGAGGAAGCCCATTAGTAACTGTGGCTGTGTCATGTGAAGGATTCTCTGTGCTGATTTTTTGCTTGTGTTAGTCTCAAATCTTGGAAAATTATATAAATTTTTCACATTTTTAAAAAGAATTATGTGCTTGCCTAAAGAAAAGATATTCTTGGTTATTGTATTTTATTGCTTGTAATTATTGAAGAAAAAAATTATGTTCAATAACACTGTTACTTGTATATTGCTGACTGCTGAGCATATATTAACTGTATTGAATTTTGGAACTCTGTTATACAGTACATGAAAATTTCATCTAAAATGCTAAGCATTTCTGGAGACACATTTTCCCAAAATTCCATAAGTTAATGATTATTGTGCCCTGTTGTAAATGAGTTTTCCATATACTATGATAAATTAGCTGAATCTACCCTTTTTTCCAATATCATCTGTTCTGGTACATGTCAGAAATTTTAGGGATACATCCCAAACACTTATCATTATTTATGGCCAGTCCTATTTAGTAAAACAATAATTCAGAAATCTGAGTTTGGGCTAAATATGGACTCTGTAATATATGCATTTACAAGGGATCTTTTATATTTAAAGAACAAAACGGGTGCCTGGGGGGCTCAGTCGGTTAAGCATCTGCCATTGGCTCAGGTCATGATCCCAGGGTCCTGGGATCGAGCCCCATCCACATCCTGCTCCCTGCTCAGCGGGGAGTCTGCTTCTCCTTCTTCCTCTGCTGCTCCCCCTGCTTGTCCTCTCTCTCTCTTTCTGTCAAATAAATAAATAGATAAAAATCTTTAAAAAGATGAAGAACAAAACTCTAGTGGTTCCAATTACCAGTGGTTCCAATTACTGATGGTTTTTGTGAACTTTTTGTTTTGGTGTAATGAAATATTTACACCATAGAAGACAAAACAATAAAAAGTGGTAATAGTATTAAATCAATATATAACAACTTTTTAACCTTGACATATTTCACCTAAGTCATATTGGCTCCCTGCCATGACAACTGAGTGAGGAAAGCATGGCAGATATTTTTACTTTAGAGATGAAGACACTCATCACAGAGATGCTCTGGGAAGTGAAGCATCTCAGGGTCCCATGACCAGTGAGTGAACCTGAAGGGAACAGGACCTACGTCCCAGAGCCCCAGTCCTCTGCTTTATTCCCTGTACTAAACAGGAAAAAAGAGGAATTTCAGGGACTTGGTGACTGGAACTTCCAATTTATATGTGCTACTTTGTTCTCCTTTCTTAAAGTAGCTTGGCTGCAGGTCAGGATTCAATGGACTGAAGAAAGAGACCTAGTACTGGCATCCATTTCCATGGTGCTGGCCAGGAAGTTTTTAAAATGCTGTCTTATTGGATGATGCTTAGCAGCTGGGGCTTCTACACAAACTTGTATAGCTCTGAAAATAAGCATCTTCTGAGAGTGTGGTTCATTTACAGGAGGTGGCAACTGACAGGATCCGCTAGGCTTCTATCCTATAGCTCCTCTTTCTTTCCAATAGTCTTGCTTCCCTCCTTCATGATTCTGTTAATTTCCCTCTAACCAGGGGAAGCAATCACTCGGTACAAATTTAAAGAATAGAATGAGGATGACATGCTGCATCTTGTGAAAACCCAAGAAATGTGATTTTTTTTTTTCCCTGACATATATCCATCTAATAAGTAAATTAAATTACCCCCCCATCCTCAAGAAGCTGGAAGACATTGAGCTCACAAATGAAAATGAAAGGGTAAGGAAATGGTAAAGGAAATGCAGGTGGTAGAATAAATATGAAAGAAAAACCAGCAGCCACAAGCGTTGAAACCATACAGGCCTGAGACGTGTGAGATTCCTGAAACAAGGAAAGACAAGAAGTATAGGAAGTAAGACTGAAGAGCTTTGTGGAGAATTTTGAGGAGGTTTGAAGAGGCGAAAAAAGAAGGACATTAAAGATGCATGGACTGGAGTAGAGGAGAGGCAGGGGAGGATATCTTGTACTTCTGGAACTCTTAACGATCTATTTTTCAAGCTTCACACGAACTGACATCTTGCTGTTTGCAAAGAGAAGTACTTATTTGGAAAGTTGGTGAGAGAGTTCCTTTCCTTTAGTTTTTCGTGACAATGACTCATTTTGTAATTAGATAAGAAAGCATGACACCTATCATAACTGATAAATGCAAACAGAAGAGCCATACTTTATCTCTACGGTGGCCAGTTTCACACATGGCAGTTAGAGCCTGCATTAAACTGCCATCTGAAAAACAGGCCCAATAACACTACCTTATGGGACTCTTGTGAAGACTAAATTTGAACATGAAACCATTTTGTAAAATATAAAACACTACACAAATAAAAAAATGCTATTACTACATTACTTTTAGCATGAATGCAAATCCAAGCATCTATCTCTTTATATTGGGTAGGTGCACTGTTAAATCTAAAGACACTAGTTATGTCTTTTGAGTGGAAGATTATTTCGTTTAGGGTACCATAACGATCTGGAGCACATTTCCCCCCAGGATTTGACTTTGAATTTTCTATGGCTATTGGGAATTTCCTCATATTGTCTATGTCATCTTTTAGTACTAATCAATAAATGTTAGTTATACTTATGTCTTGAGAGGTGTTGATCTTAAATGAAAACATCATTCTTCACATTAACAGCCTCCTTAATTAACCTTCTGACACTGCCAATATGGAAAGGGATGCTATGTAAGTTGCTATTATGAAAAGGGATGCTATGTAAGTGATTATGCATGTGCTGCTGCTTTGTTTATTTTCTATAAGAAAATCAAGATGCTCTTTAAAATCATCTTCACTCTTTACTAAAAAGGAGGATAATTTTGATAAATTTCCGCGCTCAGAACATGGACCAGGCTCATGTTGGGCAGCACTTAACTGAAGTAATGACAACTTAGCTTGATGTAAGTAGGGAAAGAGGTCAAGCTATAGAGAGAAGGGGTTAGTGGTGAAGGTCAGAGCCAGTTATTCCTCTGGTTTCTCCCATCCCTGATTTACAAGAGCAAGAACACCATGTAATTACAAAATATTTCTTGGAGAGTCAGTCCCTGGAAACAACCTATAGTTTGGGGATTTGTGAGCATGTGCACACACATGTAGGCACACACACACACACACACACACACACACACACAATCTCTGTTGTTTTAGCCAGTGGTAGCTAAACTCTTCTTAAAACTAACTTGATTGGTATCTGTATGTCATTGTAACATTTTTTTTCTCTTAACATGTCCTTTCCTCATGAGTATTTCCTTATGGAATAAGAAATTACAATAAAACTTCCTTATTTTTTTTTGAAGAGCACACGTAACATTTTTTAAATTTTATTATGTTATGTTAATCACCACACAATATAACTTCATTAAATGGTTTCGGTATAGCAGGGATGCAAGTTACATCTTACACATATATCATACATATATCATATGGATATGATGGAAGTTCAAAGCTATGCTATGAACCCTGACCCCATACTCCTTAATCTGTACATAAGTATGCCTCCAGGCTTTGAAAGTTGCATTTTCTGATATATGAATTTTAACTATCCCCTAAGCAGACTGTACAGAACAACAACAAAAATGTTCTAGAATGTAACTAAGCCAAGGATGTTGCGACATTTCTTTTTCCCAAACAGAAGATCTTCCACTAACTCAGGAATTGCAGTGATATTCTTATGAAGGAAATATGAGGAGTATATATGCATAGTCCACTTCACAGCTGACATTGAGACCTAAACTGAAGCCAATCCAATGTCTTTCTTCTAGGCAAGACAAACCTGAGGCAAACTCATGGAAATGTTTGGTTTGGACACCTTGCCTGTTTCCTTTTCAATGACTCTACTCTCTCTTCTACTTCTCTTCTAATAAGCTGCTTATTGCCCTCATCATGCTTTTGACCATCTTGGCCCCATCAGTACTCTGTAACAATGTGCCCTTCCTTGACAGTCGGCCCCCTGTGAAGGCATCTCTCCCTCCCATGAGTGGAGTGCAGTAGTAGATGTTGTAGTAGTAACAATGGCAGGTGCAGCAGTAATCATGACAAATCACATTTGGTGAATATTTCAATTCTGTGTTGTCCTTAAATGTTCATCATCTTATTTAATCAATACGACAGGACCGGGTAAGAGGGTATTTCTGACCACATTTCACATGTGAGTAAATTAAAATTCAGAGAGTTCTACCTTGTACTACCAGCAATAAAATCCTATGGGTGTTGAGTAGGGAAATGGAAATTTTTTGTTTGTTTGTTTGTTTGTTTGTTTTTAAAGATTTTATTTATTTGAGAGAGAGAGAGAATGAGAGATAGAGAGCACAAGAGGGAAGAGGGTCAGAGGGAGAAGCAGACTCCCTGCCGAGCAGGGAGTCTGATGCGGGACTCAATCCCGGGACTCCAGGATCATGACCTGAGCCGAAGGCAGTCGCTTAACCAACTGAGCCACCCAGGCGCCCCAGAAATGGAAATGTTTTAAACTCAGGTTTTCTGACTCGAACTCAAAGCAAATGCCCTCTTTTCTTCTTTTGGAATTTCAAAAACCCTACAAGTTATTGATAGACATGGAGATAGAGGAAGACTGTTATTAAAAGGCATAAAGGTCTTCTGAGCCATTAAATTATGCCACAGAGACAAGCTGCCTATTGATGAAACCATGCACACTCGAGGTTACCCATCCAGTAGACTGGGTGAAATAAATTCCAAGTATACACTTTGGTAAAAATTAAGCCTAAATTAGAACACTTGCAAGGTTCCTCAATAAATGAAGCAATAAGAAGGACAATTACTGAGGTGATTTTAATGAACATACAGCCCTCCCCATATTAAACAAGGTACTGAGAATGTTACAACATAAGCTTTGGTGGAAATATCAAATATCAAAGGGAGTTGTGAGATTCATTTTAGAAAAAAAAAAACAGTGGTAGGTTAGAACACTTTTAAACTTCCCACCAACATAAAAAAATAAAATAAAAGGTTTGAAAGCTAAAGGATATAAAAAAGAGAAACTCTGGAATAAGCTGTGTTAGAGCCATTTTCCCAATTGATTGACAGCTCCCCAATCACCTCAAGAGAGGTTTCAACAAGACTCTCTGAGAGCTTTATAGGCAATGAGGGTTACGTGGACTTGTATCTGACTTCCACCTGAGCATTCAGAAGTGTAAGAGATGGGTTCAAAGTGGAGCTACAATGAAGAGATTATACTCTATGGTCTTCACTCCCCAGTATCTCCAAGAATCTTTGGGTATTTCCTCTACATGAGATATATGCCCCGCATGGCAGAGAGCCAGGATGAAGTCTTCTCAGGTCCTTTTCCAAAGGGCAAACTATAGAGAAAAGCAGGGTTAAGCAAAGATCAGCTGAAGTTCTAGAACTCGATTCCTATAGGGCTTTAGAAGAAGCCAGTCATCACAGGAAGAGGGATGTATTCAGTGTGATCAAAAGAGCTATAGGTGAGTGCTTTCCAGAGATGAACGGGGTCTCCTAAGAATCCTTGAAGATGTCCACTAGAGAAAGAGTCAGCTTAAACTTTTTCCAGGATTAGAGAATGTAAAATTGTCTTATGATAGTACCAATAAGGTAAGGTGTTTCCTGTTCTCCTTATCCTTTCTCCCTCCCCAGAGCCCCGACTCTATACAGATTAAAAAAAAAAAAAGTAAAAAAGAAAAAAAGAATAGTTACTAAGAGGAAGGAAAGAGAAAGGAAGATGGTATCCTCTTTTCTCCACTGAAGTAGACCTTATCCTGAGATGGGGGAGGAACCTTGGAATAAAGACAAAACTGTTGACTAACAGGGCTTAACAGTTTACTTTTAAATCAAATCTATGCTTTGTACTTAAAGCTTAGGACTTTGTACTATCTGAGTGATCAGCAAAGTTCTGGTCAAAGAAAGGGGGAAAATACCCCAGTGAACAAATTTTAAAGAGATACTGAGAATAAAAAAAATAAAGATGATTTATAATGAAGCCCTTAAGACTTGCTTTTTCAAAGTCCACATAGAGGGTGTGATGGTCTGAGGAGTCTACCCAATGAAAAAAAGCACACTCCCCTCTTCCCCATCTTCTATAGTTCGTATTTCGCTCCCCATTAGGATGGTCCCAACTCACTCAAGACATTTATTTATATACAGGTTTGTGACTTTATATGTGGTCAGGAACGGTTAGAATAATAGGACAAGTGTGTGGAAAACACTTTCATTACTCATGTCTTCTAAAAATAAAGATGGAAAATCACTGTAAAGATCATTTTGTTTCATGCCTGAAATTGCTTCTGTGTTGTTAGGTTTCCTCTTGTGGAGTAAATCGCTACCTAGATTCTCTGATTCAGAGTTCTGTGCCCCCAAAATGATCATTTGTTATGTATCGATCTTACAGAGCTATCAGTGTATAGTTTTAAGATTTTTTTAAAATATTTTTTCCTAGGAGAAAACATATATGTTCTTCAGCACTCAAAAGGACCTAGAAAGCATGCAATTTGCTAATAATGCATTTGCATGATTCTGTTCAAATTTAAAATTAAATTTTATCTTCTCTAAGGCTAATACGTTACAGAAGCCATGGACCATTTCTGACATATTCATCCTATCTTCCTGCCACCAAGTGAGATATTTTTATTTCATTCTTGACTCCAGCACAGGGCACTGCTACTTTGGTACTGAAGAAAGGATAACTACTGAGGTTAACTCCCCCATGATTGTCACCCTGCTGTATATAGGACAGGCCATCAGTAACATCACTTCTTTCTCATGGACTCTCAATCCAAAGAACCACAGGACAGTTTCCAAACTTCAGAATCCTCCTAAAATGATCAATTTCATATGAAATTAAAAGACGATTTCTGAAATGACCAATTATGAAAACAAAATAAACCAGGACAAGTATATATCCCAAGAGTTCCTCACACTGTAGTAAAGTATCTTTGCTTAGTAAATAGTTGAATGACCTTGCTACTTTCAAGAATAAATACGCAGAGGAGCAAAGAAAGTAAAGGTCTTGATCACGAAGCTGAGACTAAAATCCACAATCCCTGAGTAGGTCTTACTTGAAGCCTGAACTTCAGGGTTGGCTTGGCCCCAAATCTACTAAGTGTTTGGGGTACTCCCTTCAGTTTCCTGATTCTTGGTTGTACCATGTGACTTTTTAAAATGTAATTATCTCATGCTAATCTCCTAAATTGTCTTCCCATCGCACAGGAGACAAAATCCCAACTTCTTACTGATGACCCTAAAGGAGGTTATCCTCATCTACCACCAAACCCTGCTTTATTCTTGCTCTTCTAGATACCTTGGCAACCCTGTCAATGCTGAAGCAGTCCAAACTGATTGGTGCCATTCCCATTTCTTCTCCCTGGAATGCTTTGCCTCCATATTTTGTAAGGCTCATTTCCCCTTCTTTTAGGGCTCTGCTCTAATGTAACTGTTCCTGAGAAATGTATATTTTTTAAAAAGCAGAATATACTTTCCAAAATATTCCCCATCCCAAAGCCCTACCCTGCTTCAGTTTTTTTTCCTCTAGAATTTATGTAAAAATCAGGTTATGGTATTTATTGTTTTCTCTCACTAGAATGTAAGAGTCATGGAAATCATGACTTTGCTTCTAGACCATGGCATCCCCTGTAACTAAAATAGGGTCAAGTTGGGTGCTTATTAGATGTCAACAGAAGGTAAAAATGAATGTCCTCTCTCTTGCTACCTCTCCCCTCCCTACACTAGTATTAGCTATAAAACCCTTACGAGAGAAAAGAGAAAAGGCTTGTACAGATTCAGTGGCAATCTGAGAGACAGGATGGTTATGTGCCACTCCAGAGTAGTTCCTTCAGGGAAAAAGGCTAGAAAGGGCAGAGCTTTTTTAAGTTTTTGTTTTAATTCCAGTTAGTTAACATACAGTGGGGGTAGAGCTCTTCTAAAGAGAAAAGGAAAGCAGGTTTCATCTCTAGGGCTTACAAAAAAGGAGGGCAAAGACTGTGGGGGAGCCAGCCTAGGCCTGAGACATGACCCAGAGGGCTTCACCGTAGCAAGTGTCCTGTGGGTTTCGCAGCAGTCCTAGCCTACACTTTGAAGTCCCAAGAGGAGATCACTGGAGGTCACTGGAGGCAATGTCCTCTTTATGTCCTAGGAAATGGGGGAGCTTCACAATGCATATGGAATATACTCTGCAGTCCTGGCAGACATCCTGCCTTGGAATCACTTTCTTACTTAAGCCAAAGACCTTGAAATGGAGACCTCATGTGTAAATATGTGCAAATGTTGAACTAGATTTATCCCATAAAATTTTTAGGAAACAACCTTGCCATGGATACAAGCTGTTGAATACATTATCTGCTGGGGTTAACAGGGTTTCCTTCCGTAGAAATAAATAAATTAACAGAAAGCACTGAAGGGTTCACTACTCCAGATTTGCCTTTAATAACATTCCATTAAAAATGACAGAAAGGTACAGCTCTTACAGTAACTCAATCTCAGAGCGATGCTGTTCTCTTTCAGGCTCATGTCCTCAGATGAGGCTTCTGTGGTTTTAATCACTTCTCTTCCTCTAACTCACCCCCTTCGGTTCCTTTTTTTTTTCCTCCCTTTCATTTTTTGGTCTATCTTTCCATCTATCTGACTATGGTTCATTTACCTTGATTAGCAGAGGAATTGCTATCACATTTTCAATGAGGACTAGTGATTTTTAAGCTATTTAAACCAAAAGTTACATAAATCATCTGTATCATGCAAAAACAGGGTCTGGGGTAAAAGAAAGTGTGCACCTATCTAGTTTTTACCGGCACAAGAACCTAATGCTGAATATTAATGCCAGAGACTGGCAGTTCCCAGTTCCCAGGTCCCAGTTTTGCATTTCCTACTTTGATACCATGTCTGTCAGTTAAAAACTTATGGGTAACTAGGGCCTAATAGGTGTATAAAAAGACACTGTCATCACTAGCTTATTCTTTTCTATCTATGCCCATCTAGATAAAGACAGAATATTCCCCTCTAGTCTCCACTGTTTGCCTCATAATAGACACTTGCAGATATAACCATAATCGGCTGAAGTTTGTAACATTTTCTTAGATGTTTATGTGTAACTTGCTTGTAAAAAGTTAACTGTTTATAGATTGATGGGAGTGTGTTTGTGCATGTGTGTGCATGCAAGCACCTAGGGGGAAAATGGAGATGGTATCACATGCAGAGAGCCATAAATTCCCCTTTGCAGATAAGATATTGGTGTGGTGTCGTTTGCCTTGTGGAGGCGAGGTCAGAACTCTTGAGCACTCCTCTGTGATTCTCTCACCTACAGCCCTCACAACATGACCCTGTAATATGAGAAGATGCACTCCCAAGCACAAAGCCTTAATTTGTAATCCAACAAATCCCTCTGTCAAAGTGGGTTGAGGGCAAAATCATCAGGCTCTGGTACAGTACCTGTGTGCATGTGCACACTGGTGGAGAGAGGCTGCCTGTGAAATGTCTACTTCCTTTTGTGTGTATTGTATCTGGCTCCATCACTTACTGCAGCTTGATGGATTTAGCATCTTTCAAAGACTAGAGGTAAAGATGTAAAATATTAAGGACTCTGAAAGCAAAATGCACTAGAAAAATAAACCTGAAAAAAAAAAAAAAAGAATGTTGGAAAGGGAATAAATTGTAAAATGTTTCTTATCAGATGAAAAAGATGAAAACTGAAAGCAATGGCCATTTATCTAACTTTCCCATTCTCATCACCAGCATGTCCCAAAGCCCCACCTCCATTCTGATCGTCTCATGCTCCAATAGCTAACCCCACAATGCAGATTTCTCTGCCTGCTCTTATTCAAGAGAGCTCTTAGTTTGCCCTCAACCACAAGCATTAATGGGCAGCCTCCCTGGCTAAGAACACTGCACAAGCCTCAGAATTTATGTAATTCCAAACCAGCTGGCTTAGACTCAGGAAGCATACTTCCTCTTCATTTCTAATAACTTTGACCTTGAAAAGAATAGACAATGCAGCACCCCCCCCCCCAGAAGAGAGGCAGAAAAAAAATTTGTAGGGTACTATGACCATGTAAAAGAGGACAGGGTATGTTTCTTTTTTTAGGGGGAAGAAGGCAGAGCTGACCATTCTGGTGTCTTTCGTGCTGTTGTCTAAATGAGGCGGAGGGAATGAGGGAAGGAGCAAGGAAAAAATGCAAACCAAGGCAGAACTGCCATTTAGCCTGTGCCCTCCTCCCCACCACTGACCATTACAAGCAGTGAGTTAAAATATATATTCATCGGTGCACATGAGATTATTCTCACATTGTTTGTTCTTCACTGGGGACCTGCAGAGTGAAGTTTTGTGAAATTTCTAACTCTTTAAACCTTAAAAAAAAACCCAGTTGAAAACTTCACTTCCTTTTGTTGTGCTCTCTCTCACAAAGTCTGAAGGTTTTCTGTGATAAGCCCCTAAAAGTACCGAGACTTTCAATTTGCTCACTTCCTCATAACATGCACTGGCTGAATTTTTTTTCAACTCATTCTGATCTCTTGGGTCATCAACACAGCACTATTCATTTTCCTGGCATAAGGCAGTGAGAAATTTCTTTTGCTCCCAAGTCACCCAGTAGAATATTTTTCATATGGGGACCTCCAACAAGAGCTGGGCTCCTGCATTAACTGCCCTAGTATTTAAGACATGTCAAGACCAAGAAGAGACAAACAAGCAAATAGTAGGCCAATTCATTTGAGAATAAATGAAGTGAAGTGAAGTTCAAATCTCTATAAATGTTTAAGCCATTTTCACACACAGTAAAAACAGATCCGTGCTTTTTCAGTCTTAAATCCCGGTTTATTAGGTTGGCTTGAAATGATTTACTCTAAAATACAGTGCATGCTTAGAGATGGAAACTAAACTCATAGAAAGAACCCAGAGTTTCTGTTGATCTGTTTTATAAAATTCCATGAAGAAACAATCATTAGCATCGACAGCAATCAGAGAAAGCCTAACATAAGAGAGAACACACCAAAATTTATAAGAGAGAGGGGCAAATCAAGACTGGTATTCTCCTGCAATATGAATCAACAGTTCTCAAAAATTGACGGTAGGGACTTTTTTTGTCAAATATTTGAAAACAACTACTTTTTAGTTATTCACAATGCACCATAACACATAAAAGTCTCTGAAAAGTCCATTTCCCCAAACCTGTTTAATTTGGTTAACCTGTTTAAACAGCAATCCCTGCCTATATTTAACTCTGAACAGACTTTTTTCCCAGAAAAATGGAATACCCACTAACAGTTACGGGATTCCCTAGTTTGTCACAACTCATTTAAGGAAATGGTCGGTTAGGTCAATAGCCAAATGATGCAGCAAAGGCTATTGAAGATCCATTGATTTTGTAATCAATTTCTCCTATCTTTCTAACTCTGTTTCTTTTATGCATGTCATTTCCCAACTGCATGTTCAGAAAGAAATCTTCTATTTGACTTTTTTTAATTCAAAGTAGCTCAATGACCATATCCTTTGAAGTCAAATACGCCATCTGGTAGTCACTCGGTGGCACCGTCTAATGGAAATCTTAGTCCACTGTTTCCAACACAAACCTCACTCATTTTTTTAATTATCAACTGGCAACATCAAAAATTAGCTCAAGATATTCATCAGTTTGCTGCAAAGAACAGAAACTTAGTCAGGCCACCTAAAGAAAACAGGATTTATTGTGAAGACGTATAGCCTAAAGCTAAACCTGAACTAAAAATCTATCACAGCACAAGGTAACTGTATCAACTAGTTACTCTCCTCATTTCTCTCTCTCTTTGGATTTCTTTTGTCTTCTCTTTTCCTTACCTGCTGGTCCATCTTCTCATATTTCCTAGGACAAATACCAGAGGCAGCTACTCCGATGGATTAGCAAATCATTAATTACCCTATTGTGCAGAGCTCTTTGTAGCAATTGATCTCATGGACTCTTAGGGGTGGGTGTACAACTCCCTCTTGCATTCATAAAGGCTTTCGTTTGAGCAGCCTGTAATGACGTCCACGAGAAGGTAATGGATTAGTGGCATTTTAGTTCATAAGAGACCTTGTATGTGGCAGTATTCCTTACATGGCATGTCCCTGTACACTGACCCCGGCTACCCTAATGTAAATTTCACTATCTGAGATGTACCATATTCAAGAAAAAGTGGACATTAAAAATCGGAATCTGTATGTGGAAGAATTTCCTCCCATCTTTCCCAAGAAACATGTAAAAATAATCTAGACATAAAAATACTTTCTTACTTGGTCTTTGTGCCTCTAAAATCTCCTTGATATAATCAGTTCTACTTTTTGTTATTGCATTAGTTTAATTGAGAACAGTTAGGACAAGCCACTGTTTTAAAAAAATCTCCAGTAACCTTCTTTGTACCCGAGATCCCATCCAAACTCTGAAATTTCACTGAAGACTCTAGATATCTTGATCCTGAACTATATCTTTATTTTTTCTAAGATTTTATTTATTTATTTGAGAGAGAGAATGAGAGAGAGAAAACATAAGAGGGTGGAGGGTCAGAGGGAGAAGCAGACTCCCCCCTGAGCAGGGAGCCAGATGCAGGGCTTAATCCCGGGACTCCAGGATCATGACCTGAGCCGAAGGCAGTCGCTTAACCAACTGAGCCACCCAGGAGCCCCTGAACTATATCTTTAAATTTATGTTCCCCTTCCATCCAACAGGAAACTGTTAGTCTTTGCACTAGTTGCTAAGGATACCAGCCAAATTCTCATATTTATGTCTTTTCTTAGGTTATTCTCTCTGCTGGACATATTCATCTTCGCTTCCTTACCCTAATCTAATCTGTCTACTTGTCTGCACATAAATGCTCTAAATTATAAGCCTGTGCCTTACTAGTTAGAGTTGACACATATGGGTAGGTGAATTGGAAAGAGAATTAAAAAGAAAACAATGACCTTGATTTTCTGTGGCAGAACTAGGAATTGAGGACTCCGTCATATGGACTCGGGAGACTTGGCCTTATGGACAGACTATATTGAATCTAACCTTAGATTAGATTTTGTTTGGCAGAACTAGGAATTGAGGACTCTGTCATATGGACTTGGGAGACTTGGCCTTATGGACAGACTATATTGAATCTAACCAAAAACACTAGCATAGGAGTCATGAGATCTGGGCTCTAATCCCAAATACAGTACTATCAAGTTATTTAACCTTGGGCAAGACACTTAACCTCCTTGGATTTCAGTTTCTTCATCTGCAAAATGAGTGCTTTGACCTAGATGATACCTGGAGTGTTTTCAGTTCCTCACATTCTAAGATGTCATGATGAATGTCTTCATTCTAATAGAAGTTGGCTTCAGTGGTCTGCCACAACTAATATTATGTTGGGAAATGACCTGGGTTAGAATTGGGGGATAGAATTTATGCAAGGCTCATTTCAGATATACAATCAAGCTTTGGTGGCTTCCTCCCTTCCTTCTCCAAAGCCCAGGTATTTCTCATGCTCCACGGCAACTTCCTGTGCTCACCAGGGCTTCAGATAAACTCTTGGTGCTTGAAACTTTGGCAGAGCTCCCCAGTTATGAAATAGACACATCCGCTTACAGACCAGACTTCAGAAGTTGCATTTAATCTACAGTTTTCTTAGGAAAAACAGTCCTTGACTCACACATAAAAGTGCCTGGCAGAGCTCCCATTGTTATGGAACAATCTGCCAGGCAACAACTCTTTGGATTTTTTTCTCTTTATCTCTCTTCATATTCTCTTCTATATCCCTACAAAATTCCCCAGCTCTAAGGTCACCACTCAGCAATCATTTTCAAAGTAAATTGTGTAACAACAACTCTAGCCAAAAAAAAAAAAAAAAAAAAAAAAAATCAAATCCTAGAAAGACTTATAAATTGTTAGCTTTTGAAACATACTCTTTCTGGGAACACCATCCGTGTAAAATGACACCCCTCACAAAAGATGTACAGAAGAAGGTATTTTCTCTCCTGATCTCGAGTGAGTTAATTTAAAATTTACCTTTTATAATCTCCTGTACTTCTTTTATTTCCTTTCTGCAGTTTGAATTGAATATACATTTTATAATTAAATACAAGTAGTAAAGAGTATCACACTGACAAGACTCCTAATCTCCCCCTAAGATACTGTCAGTGCATCAAGTCAACTCACCTTTAATCCTGAGTCTCACTATGCAAAAGCAGCACACAAGAATAAAAAGATGAGGTCAACCATAGCTTTTCAAATGGTGATTATAAGACACCAATTGTGTGTATGTGACGGACATAAATTGTGAATATGGATAAAAGATATTGTGTGCTTATGTGCTGTCTACCTCACAAGATAAGTGAGAAAAAATTCTAAGTAGAAGGAAATCAGGTTTGTAATCTAGACTCAGCCATTATTTAACTATAAGATCTTAGGCAAATACACCCAATGCATATCCCAAAGTTGTTCTGAGAAATCAACACAGCAAGGTGAACATTTGAGTTTATAATTTGTAGTGTGCTTTACAAATGTAAGAAATTGTTTAAAGATCTTTTGCTCAACCTCAGCTTATCTTGGTCTAGCCTTCTGACTTCTGATCCACAGTATAAAATTTAACACCAAAAAACGACTTCATAAATGATCTTGTTCCCCACCTTTATTTTCCAGGAAAGATAACTGAAGTTCACAAGGTTAAATGGTTTGCTCGCATAGTGTCTCTGTTTTCCTGAAAGTGTTCATTTACGAGATAGTGAACCTAAGAGCAAGTAAGGGTAAAGCTCAGAATCATATCAATGTGCAATAACCCAAAGGCTATCACATTAACCTTTTTAAGTCCAAATCCTATGGAGAATTACCTCTTGAACATTCTTGTGTCAACCTTAACAGAAGAAAGCAAAAACGATTTCTTTCTCCATTTATTTTCTTTCTTTGTTATGAATGAATACCAACCCAAAGGCCTTCACTTGTACCACCTTCATTTTCTTATACCCACCACCATTTTCTTTAAAGACTGTTCATCTTATATATATATATATATATATATATATATATATATTTTTTTTTTTTTTTGCTTTTTCCTGTGAGGTTGCAATACTTTTGAGGTCCCCTGTTACTGGCGCTGCCACAGAGGTGATTTCTCTTTCACAGGACTCAATACACAGTACCATATCTAGATCGTAGTTATATCAGGGAACTTTATGAGGGATATGGCTAATATCCTATATGGATACCCCTTCATTTTAAATTCTGTTAGAGGATATCAGTAGCCCTGAAGATTAGCCCCCAAGCCTGAAAATTCTATAAACTAGGAAGCATATAGAAATATAGAATAACACTTTATTTCCTACTTCTATTAAAAAATTCTTTTGAAGGGTGAGAAACAAGCTAGAGGAACAGGCAGAAATTTAAATGTTCTTAACTTACAAGACAGGGATAAGAAATATTGTCTATGGTTCATGGAGCAAAAAATGGAAGTAACTAGTAAAAATAATTAAGAATATATTTACAATCATATTGGGTTGGGAAAATGAGCGGATGGTTTGAATGGGCCAAATTGTTATCATAACATAAAGTCAACAGATAATACCTAAAACTGATAAATCTAGTAACATCATTATAAGTGTTACAGTGAAATATATGGAGCTATTCAACATAACAAAACAAACAAATTGGGAAGTAGGATTTGGGGGCAGGTAAGGTAGGAGACTGTTCTATACTTTAATGTTTTTAGCCATGTGCATGTTACATACACTAGAAAACATACTTTTTATCCTTCCAGGTGATCTACAACATAAAAATGTCCTCAGTAGATACTAGTTGGTTACTTCTTTGGTTGTTTAGTTGTCTAGCTGAGGGGTTGAATGAATGAATAACTGAATATATGAAAGAAGGAATAATCATCATCATTGCCATCATCTTGGGTCTGCACACGTACTTACTAACACTAGAGCATAAGAACCCAAACCCATTGTAGGTAGCTGAAGAAAAACCACTTGACATTGAACACTGGTTATAATCAGTCCACATAGCAGATTCTTCAGTGAAGATTATCAACTATTCAACTATGGTTGAATTTCATAAAATAGGCTGGGAAGACAATGTTTTGGGAACAATATTTCTATGTGATTTTGAGTCCTGATTTTACTATAATTATTTCAAAGGTTGATTGCTGAATCTTACTAGAGTCTATTAAAGCGTTAGAATATTCTAAGATTCAGAAATAAGAAGCAAAACAAATAATCACTTCTATTTCAGAAAAGTCATTTTACATGAAATGAATAAAAGCATGTGGAAATCAATGTGAAGTTAAAAGAAAACATTTAACAGACTATAATAAAGAGTAAGGATTTTTTTCCTTTGGTTACCATAGCGGCAGTGATTTTTAAATACTATTCATACAGATTCAGCATTATAGTAATCAGCATTTCCTATTGTCCTTCAAGGTATTAAAAGCAACATACAATGTTACAAGCTTAAACTGTTATTTAAATTTAAATATTAAGAAATGTTATGAACCAAAGGTTGATTTATATGTTGTATGGATAATACCTGATGTGGCATATTATAGGGTCAGCCATTTCACCATTAACATCAAATAACAAAAGTAACCTGCCCTTAACTTTCAAGCCCGCAGTGATTGGACATAGGGGGTAGTGAGGGAGGGTGACAGAGGGTGTAGAAATTCAATTTGTTGCCAATAGAACTTACAACATTTATGCTGACTACAGGCCCGATTGAAGAAACTGTAAGTTGCGCAGTTCCTCCTGCAATCTTTTCCTGAAACGCAATTAAAACTCATTGGCAAGGGAGCAAGAAATAGGAAACTAATAGGACAAGTTTTATCTCCTGGTCTTAGGCGTGTAAGAATGGCCCTGTGTGGAACACCTAAGACTGATGGAATACTACTGGGAAGAGAGTGATAAAAGAAGACATGAAAACCATATCTTCATAGTTGAGGGAAAAAGAAAAAGTATCCACAGTTGACATCACACAATTGTCCTACTCTTGGGGAGTCATACGCATCTGGCCAACACTAAGAAATTTTGAATTCTGAATAAAATTAATGCTGAGGGGGAGCACCCTTTTCCTGATTTCTGTTTTCCATCTTGAAGGACTTTCAGTACAGTAAAGCCTTGACCTTCTGACTCTCTAAGATTGAGTTATTTAGCTATCAGGTGACACCCATGGATCCACATTTCTTGACTAGATAGAGCTGACCTCCATTTAACAGTTGCATGCTACAGGAATTTGCTTATTTTTTCTCCACCCTGAAAAACATAAAGCTATAATGCTAAGTAAGTGTGCCTATTCTGTAGAGTTAAACCTTCTGTTTTGTGGTCAGTCCCAAGGTCTAGCCCCCAGGGACAAAGGAAATTTGAGGGAGACAGATGGGATGGAAAGTGTTAGCACATCATTTTAGTCAAAGTTCTACAGGTTTAGCTCCAGTTAGCATCATCAGTAGTAAAGAAATCACCATCTCATCATATCAGAAGAGATACTGTCTTCTGTGTCTTATTTCTTAACTGGATCAGAACTCAGAAGGGCAACAAATGGGTATTATATTTTGATTCCTCCCTTACGCCCCCCAAAGGAAGCGTCTATGAGTACTTTGTTATGAAAATAGTTGAACTGATGAGACACTCTGTGAGGAAATACACTCCTAAAGTTTCAAAAGTCAGATTAACAAGGGGGATAAAGCATTTTTTCATGCCTTAGGATAGCACAGTAGAAAACCTACACACTTGCTTACATAAACTTGAAAAAGACATTAAGATATAATTTAGAATAAAGCACCCATTTCCACTGAGTTTACAAGATCCATATCTGTGTGTGCTGGATGCACTGAACCATTTGGCCACATAACGCAATGAGTATGAGTATTAGTATGGTCACTGCAGCCAAATCATATACAGACAAACCAAATCAATTGCTAAAGAGCATGAGATGAAAATATATTGCAGCTGCTAATCTATTCCCTTTGTTAATTCCCTACTGAACTTTGAATATAAAGAAGACTCTTTTCTTAAGTATTGAACAAGACAAAACTGACACATTTTGTGGATTATTTAAACCATAAGAGCTTTATTTACTTTAAGAGATATCCTAAAAACAACTTGCACTAAAAGAGATTTTGTGAGAATAGCTTAAAACTATACTGTTTGACTAAAGCAGTGTTTGCTTTGTCTGAGTGAGGTAGTTTCATGTCCATGTGAGTTCTTCAGGTGTTAGGCCTATCCCAGACAGAATAAGGATTTTTCTTTCTTTCTTTCTTTTTTTTTTTAAGAAATTCCAAATATCTACTGAGAATCCTTTTCCATGAGTAATACATCAGACCAATTATTGTGGGGGATTTGAAGAAGTTGAAGACATAGCCCTTATGCCATGGAGGCCCCTGGAATCTATAACCACGAAAACACCTGGAAAAACAGTTCAAGTTCCTCATTTTACAGATAAGAAACTCAAATGACAAGAGTCCAGAGAACTTAAATGACAAGCCCCCAATCACACAGTCAGTAAGGGCAGACTTGAACTGAAAGCCACATGTCCTGAATGCCCTCAAATAATTCTTTTCCTAGTATCTATTGCCTCCGTTTGTGGAGGTAAAAAGTACAGGAAGGATTCTAAGCACCATGTAGTATGTTCTTTCCAATTTTTTGCAAGGTCTACAAACAAAACAAAATGTGACTGGATTTTTTTTTTTTTTTTGGATCCCAGTGAAGAGACTGAATTCTGTATCTAAATTGAAAATGGGTGAAAAAGAGATGAGACATGCAGGTAGAAGATAGAGAGGCAAACAAAGCTATAAGACTAAAGTCCACAGGGGTTATTAATATTCTTCTAATTGGAATCACTAAAATCTTGGGGAAACCACCTTCCCCAGGATCTGACATCATTGTTGGGGTCCAAGAAATCTGCTCTAGATAACAAAGGGCAATAAGACCCCTAAATGAGAGCAGAGTCAATGATATAATATTCTGTGTGCTAAAAAAAATACTGCCTGATATTAAAAAATAAATATATGTGTGTATATATATGTATATACATATATACATATATATATGTTTTATATATATATATATATATTCTATTTGACAAATGAGACCTTCATGTTATTCTCTGGGGGGACAAAAACAAGAATGTTTCTTCTATAAGTAATGATATATAATACCATAGTATCTATTGATTTACCTAAAATCTAAGTGCTAAGTTTGACAATGATCAAAGAGCATGCTACATTTCAATACCTTTGCCTCCATTCTTGTCTTCAGAAATGTCTTTCTGGATAGACTGAGAGTAGAAATCTCAAGATTATTGTAAGACACACTAAGCAAACTGTTAAAGTCAACGAACTTCTCTTTCTCTGTACATTGGCTTCTTCATATATGATAAGAACAAACTAGCTGAAAATTATCTTTTTTAGAAAAAGTAATTGTTTATCCTTGGAGCTCACAAGAGAAAAAAAAAGCATAGTATTTCAGTTTTGCTCATGTTTTCTAATTCTATCTTCATTATTCTTCTTCTGTGATACTCCCATGACCACCCCTTCTCTTCTTCCAGAATCCACCAACTCTGTAGTCATAATAGATTTCCTGCTTATTGGCTCTCCTTTATCTTCTTTATGTGTGGCATCTCTGGCAGCCAAATAATCTTCCAAAAGGCATTCTGTGACACAATTCTTCAACGCACGTTCTATTTCTCTTTATCATCCATCTAGGTATCTATCTATAAATCCATCTAGCTATCCATTGTGCTTTTGTTGCAGACACGGACACCTAAAATATAATGCAACAATTGACTTACTATCTCTTGGAAGCTAAAGAAATCTTCTGTCTGATTCTTCTCTTCTGGTTCCAACAGAAATCCCTGCAGAGCCATGGACAGAAGGGAGAAACCCTCCTTCTGTTCCCCTTTCTAATTTTCTACCCAAAATCATGCCCAGTTTTAGCAAATAAATCATGGACTTAAAACCAGCAGCTTTATATCATCTGGCTCCAACATGTTTAAATGTGTTTGAAAGATGTATATGTTCAGAAGTGAAAAAAAACCTGGAAGTTAGGAAGCTTTTCTCTGATTTCTGGAGTTTGCTAGAGAAGAGAGGGAATAAGGGGGAGAGCACCAAGGCCCAAATAAATCTGGGCAGTATTGTTTAATAGAAAATGTATTTAAGTGCTCTCTTCTCAATGTATAAAGATGCAGTCATTAATCTGTGGCTTTGGGGAAAAATAGCTCCATAAAATTATTTCCTTATCTATCAATTTAAGTATGTTATATATGTTTTGAGAAGTAATTTCAAGGCACAATTTCACTTTATTTTCTATTCTTCTTCATGCTGGAGATGGAAATAATTTTCAAGTCAGGCTTAACTAAGTACTTATGACTTTTAAATATGCAAGAGACTGTGTAGTGATACTGTTTATTTCCTGGTACATTATAGTTTCCCCTCCTGAGCCACATTTTTGGTGCAAGAATCAGAAACAGGTACAACCTGCCTTTGTAGAGGTTTTTTAAATTGAGCGGTGCCTACCCTGATATATGGTGTATGTATTAAATTGAGCAGTGCCTACCCTGATATTTAGTGTACATATGTCAATCACTTAAGGTCTTTGGAAGAAAGGTGTGTAGGGAGTGGGGAGACAATGAAACCAAAATTTTTTTAAAAAAACCCACAAAACCCAAAAACCCCAAACCAAAAAACAGCAGGAGTGACAGGGGAATACTGACTACTGCAAATGACACAGAGTTCAGAGTCTTGCTAAGTAATAGACTGTAGATTGCCTTTTGTTTTGATCATCTAAGTATTCTGCCCTTTCAATATCTCTAGGGAATGACCACCCATAAGGCCCTAAACTGGTAGAGTGGGAGAAGTAGAAACACAATGACTGAATTCTTCTGAACAGCAGCTGTGGGTGGGGTAGGATTACTATTGACTTGCTAAAAGGTCATTAATGTATAATCTGTGACAGATAGAGCCTACAGGAGACCGCAGTCACATAATGGAAACAGTATTGATGGAGATGCAAATTCTTAGCAAATATTATGAAAACATTGTAAAAAAACGGCATAGAACCACAAGGAACCCTGCTCATTCTTTCAATATCCATTGGATTGAAAATTGCATAGTGATGGGAAGTTGCTACAAATTCAGAAATATTTTAAATGAATTTATGATGAGTTAGGATTGCTCTTTATCCTACATAGAGATGTTTCTCGGTATGCATATGATTTTGAGACTCCACAGTATTTCCCCTCCTCTCCAGGTATCTGAAACCACTGGACCATTGCACCAGCTCAGAACAGGGTTAGAGATTCAAAGACCCCCACCTGTGGCTGGTTGTGCATGAGGCATGCTGAGTTATGAAGCAGCCTATTGTCCAGAAAACAAATGGTCTGTGTAGAAGTCTTGTCCTGCTCTAGGAAGACCTAGAGAGACAGGGCCTTCATAGCACATCTCAGGACACCAAAGCCAGTAGGGAAACCCATAGCTTGTTGCAGCTACAGTCACAAGTCAAGTAAGCACTGAGCCTGACAGCTCAGGAAAATGACCCACTTCTTGCCGACTCTGACAAAAAGGCTTCACTTAGGCCTAGGGAGAGTATCTCTAATAAGGCCATCCGTTAACCGCGTCGCCTGAGTCCCTCTCAGCAATTCTTCATTCCCTCCCTTCTCACCTCCCACCCTGAAGCCAGCCATTAATGTGGCAGATACCAAGGAAAATGAAGCTGTTGGGCTCAGTAAATATTACTGAGTTCCACAAGGAAACGCAGCCCCATTCTTTAGGCTCCCGTGTCTAAGGCACATTTTGATCACATCCATTTAACAGAGAGGTGAAGAAAGCAGGTTGGCTGTGCAGCAGCACTCAGTCATCCGTCCCCTTGCTCAGGCAAAGCCATCTTAGAAAGCAATGAAAATGAAGGGGGGGATTCAGAGGGGGAGACGAACCATGAGAGACTATGGACTCTGAGAAACAAACTGAGGGTTCTAGAGGGGAGGGGGGTGGGGGGATGGGTTAGCCTGCTGATAGGTATTAAAGAGGGCACGTATTGAATGGAGCACTGAGTGTTATACGCAAACAATGAATCATGGAACACTACATCAAAAACTAATGATGTAATGTATAGTGATTAACATAACATAATAAAAAAAAAAAGGCAATGAAAAGAGCTTGGCTTCAGTCCCCAAGGGTTTGAACCCAGAGAACATAGGACCTGAGAACACATGGAGGGAGCTCTGGGCAAGTACTTGGGAGTCTTGGAATTTATTCTCTGCTCTCCCATTGACTTGATTTGTATCATAAATAGAGTCACTTAAACTTATAGCAATGATCTATCTTTTCTAACTCTATCTCATCACATAAGATTGCAGGTGATATTCATAAGATAAGACCAAACTAACTTCTGGAAATAGGGTATTCATTCTGGGGAAATGACTTAACTCTTTCAGGTCATTTGTGTCTGTCTTCACAAAAACAAAACAAAAAACCCAAAATAATAAATAACCTTTTAAAATGTGGTTACTGACCTAATGCCTCAGTATATTATTTCACTTAAAAATAACAAAAGTTAATATATTGAGTACACTTCTTACATATTTGGGGAATTAAAACAATTATCTTTAATATTTGGAAATGGAAAGAAAAAAATTTGATTATCACCCATAACCAGGATCATATCGGTTTAAATATGTCTATTGAAATGAAGATCCACGAATGGAAATATGCAATTATAAAGCCACACTTATATGCTTGAGACTTAAAGTATTTCAACAAGGCCAAAAGACAGACTATCAAATTACTTGTAAGCTGCAGCTGAAAATATGACCCTCTGACAACCAAACTGATCTTGATGACAATGGACACGGAACTCAGGAGAAGATTAACTCAACCTCCTATACCTGAGGTCAAAACAAACAAACAAACAAAAAGAAATAAAATAAGACCAACGAGGGAGACCATAACAAACACAATCCAGTGATGGCAGGTGAAGGAAGATGATAGAAGATTGTGTCAATAACATTTTTTTTTTAATATTCTCTTGTCCTAGAAAGAGATAAACTGCTGATTTCCAAGACTATATCTCTTCCTCAAAATGGTTTCTTGAGAAAGCTGTCCACCCTGAAGGGACTGAGAGGTATTTCCAATAATGGTCTGAGATTTATGCATTTCATTGGATGAGTCACTGGAGATATGACTGAGCCTCATTTCTCATACATATATTCATAGTAAAAAAAGTATTCCTACTAAACCATGAAATTAAGGCTTTATAAGATAAATGAAAAAAATTAATGAAAGTATAAAATTATGATTTTAGATATTATAAAGACAGATAGCAAGGAAAATATTTCCTTGACACAAAACCATCAAGACAGAACTGGCAATTTGATCCTAATTGGTAGTTCTTCCCTCCACCCCAATGAAAAGATTTCCTATAGAAAAATGGTCAATTGCAGCTGTGTGAACATAGCCAAAATTCACCCACATTTCCACCATCCAGAGCAACCTTGCTTGGTGAGGAATGGTAGATTCTCCAGCTCAGGTGTCTTCTTTGTTACAGATACCACCACTCAATGGCTCCAGATATTAAACTATACTCATTTACTGTAGAGATCATGGCATTCTGTCAAGAAGGAAGAATGTGTTCCAAAATGAAGGCAATAATAATTGTGACCCAACAATAAAACAGAAAGGGTCCACAGGTTTTGTAATTCCCAGTGGCATTCTACATGATGTGCTCATTTTGTTTACCATAGCACATTTTCAGAAAATATTCCTTCCCAGATACATATACCTAGGATAGCCCTAGGCAAAATTATATATAAGTAACTTTCCCCCACCCCATAATTCCCTATCCCTTTGTAAGTATGCTCATTTTACCAGCTCCTCCTTCCATTATCTAGTCCTCAGCCTTCATCTTTCTGAGCTCCAAAATAACTTTTTCCATTAGGATACACTAGATGCAAAAACTAGTCTTACAAGTTAGTCATATATGTATTTGTCATTCTACCAAATAAATATACAATTTTTCTAAATTAGAGAATCTAGAATTCTAAACTCTTTTGGCATTTGGCTATAAGTGGCTCATAGTTCTAAATTAGATATATACTGACTTTGTTTTTCTTTTTATTTTTTAATGAACTCTGAAATTAACGTGTGCCCATGAACATTGGAAAATGAAACAACTAGAGAGGCCTTCTCAATCTCTTGCAAATGCCTAGCTTCATCTTGAAGGAGGGTAAATAGTAACTGAAATGTCAAGTTGTCTCTGAGTTGAATTAAACAAACTACAGAAGTCTTATGTCCTGTAGAAGATATTTGGGAGAAATAAAGATTTTTAGAAAATTGCCATATGTCATTAAAGCTTCGAAAATATATGAAAGATATGCATCATTCTGCTTATTTTAAGATAAAAACATTGAAGAATTGAAAGTGTGTCTATGAATAGACAAATTTTGGTATGGAGGCATAAGGTAAGTAATCTGTAATAGATTTTTTCTCTTTCTTTTCTTCTTCTTCTCCTTCTCCTTCTTCTTGGTTTGTAATTCATTGTCCATTATGTCTGAGATGGAAATGAATAAAACTAGAAAAATATGCTATTTGACTCCCCTTAAATTTGAGGAACACTGAATTATTCCAAACTGGTAAAACTATGTCAACAGATATCCAGCAACATCTCAGTGATTCAGGGTATCTTCATAATCTGAACAGGGCCCAGAGTAAGTGCTTGTGAAGTGTACAAAGAGGTTAATCAAAAATGTTACAGTCACTAACCCTGCAAGCGAATAATCTGTATGTGCAGACTGGCATGAGCATACCCAGAGCACAACAGATTTAACAAGTGGATGCACAGAGCAATCTTTTATATGGTGTGTGATTTTGGGTTGCTATCTCTTATATCATTGTGAAAAGCAAACGTGAACTGATGAAAAGTGTTAGAACAGTCAAATAAATTTAAGGGACACATCACTTAAAGGTAAATAAAAGGGTATCAAATGACAGGACTGGGGTAATACCCATGGAGAAGTGAGATTAGGGGCAAAGCATTACAAAACCTCTCAAAAATAATCATGAACAGCTCATCAATAACTTTTATCTTACTAAATGGAGCATGGTTATTAATATGTTCTCTCACTGGCTGTGCTAACTCAGCTCTGTCTGAATATCTGGTAGAATGTTCTACACATTTCTACTAATATATTAAGCTACACTGCTATGTGCCAATCCTGAGGACCTGAGAACCAGTAAGAGCCAACCTCTGCCTCAGAGAGTCAAGAGTTAATTGGAAGGAAGGAGACATGCAAATAGTTCATTCCTATATACTTATAATCATGGAAAACCAGGTAGGATAAAGGAACACACAGAGGAAGGGGTAAATGATAACATGGGACCTGGAATTGAAAGAAACATTCATAATCAGGGAGGCTTCTCTTAGTAGATGAAAGACAGTTGGACGTTTAGACATGAAGGAGTTGTTACAGACAAAAAAAACTACAGGGCCAATGCTGTGAAGCCACATGGAGTCCATTAGGAAACAAATGAGACACATTTGTTGAAGTTCAAAGCATGAAGGATGAGTGTGGGGTGAGAGAGGGAGCTATGGGAGAAGAAACTGAGCAGGAAGGTATGGGTCTGTATGACATGCTTGTAATCATCTAAAATAAAGACAAAACAAAGGATTTTTAGCAGGTGAATGAGAAAGTCAGATGTAGATTTTAGAAAGAGTTCTCTAGAATCAGTCAGGGGAAATGAATTTTCGTGCAAGTCTTGGGCATGGAATATATTATGGACCCTATTATAATAGTCCTGGTGATTGCTGATAAGGACTTAGAGTAAGGCAATGGTGTTGATGGTACCTACAAGGAATGTGCATGGGGAAGTAGAATGAAGAGAAATTTATGCAAGAACGTCACTGTTTACATTTCTGAATGATTTCCTTATGGAGAAGGGGAAGAAAGTCACAAGCTGAGCTACAGAATCCAAGATGAAGATCAGGGAAAGAAGTAAAAGTACTCGACTTCAGATGTTGTTAAGATTTCAAGACGGTACCAGACATCTAGAGCTAATTTTGTATAACAGTTTGTCTTTTAAATAAAGATCAAGGACATAGCAGCACTTTTGCTTAAGCACATAGTTCCAGTGTCCTTCCCTATTTCAATCAAAAGGCCAATGAATTACAGATGGTGATACAGCCTGTACATAATTATATTATAGTTCCCGCAAAATCATAATATATCCTAATTATAGTTTACAGTATTTTTTGTAACAGGAGAAAGATTTCACTTTAGGATGAGTTATTTTACACAAGCCAATAAAAGAAAACAGAATTCTTGGGTTAAGAAAAGCGATAAGAGGAAGAGGAAGGCCATAACGGACCACAGCATTATATGGTCTACCCTAAATCAACTCATTTCATCTTGAATAAAGAAGTCCTAGAAAACCCTAAAGCCTGAGCCAAGATGCCCTTAAATCAAAAAGAATCTGATTTAACCAAGGAGGTGAAGGACCTGTACTCTGAAAACAATTAAACACTGATAAAGAAATTGAAGAAGATACAAAGAAATGGAAAGGTATTCCATGCTCATGGATTAGAAGAACAACTATTGTTTTGTTAAAATCTCTATACTACCCAAAGCAATCTAGAGATTTAGTGCTATCCCTATCAAAATGCCAACAGCATTTCTCACAGAACTAGAACAAACAATCCTAAACTTTCTATGGAACCACAAAAGACCCCAAATAGTCAAAGCAATTTTGAAAAAGAAAAACAAAACGGTAGGTATTGCAATTCTAGACTTCAAGTTACATCATGAAGCTGTAGTAATCAAAACAGTATAGACACATAGATCAATGGAAAGGAATAGGAAACCCAGAAATAAACCCACAGTTATATGGTCAATTAATCTTCTACAAAGGAAGAATACATAATGGGAAAAAGTCTCTTCAACAAATGGTGTTGGGAAAATTGGACAGCTACATGCAAAAGAATGAAATTGGACCACTTCCTTATACCATACACAAAAATAAACTCAAAATGGATTAAAGACCTAAATGTGAGACTTAAAACCATAAAAAGCCCTGGAAGAGAGCATAGCACTCATTTCTTTGACATCGACCATAGCAACATTTTTCTAGATATGTCTCCCGAGGCAAGGGAAATAAAAGCAAAAATAAACTATTGGGGCCTCATCAAAATAAAAACCTTCTGCACAGCAAAGAAAACAATCAACAAAACTAAAAAAGCAACCTACTGAATGGGAGAAGATATTTGCAAATGACATATCTGATAAAGGGTTAGTGTCCAAAATATATAAAGAACTGATATAACTCAACACCCAAAAACTAAGTAATTCAATTAAAAAATGGGCAGAAGACAGGAACAGACAATTTTGCAAAGAAGACATACAGATGGCCAACAGACATATGAAAAGATGTTCAACATCACTCATCATCAGGGAAATACAAATCAAAACCATTATTACTCCACACTTGTCAGAATGGCTACTATCAACAACACAAGAAACAACAGGTATTGGTAAGGAAGTGGAGGAAAGGGAACCCTTGTGCACTATTGGTGGGAATGCAAACTGATGCAGCCACTCTGGAAAACTGTATGGAGGTTCCTCAAAAACTAAAAAGAGAACTACCCTACAATCCAGTAATTGTACAGCTGGGTATTTATCCTCAAAATTAAAACACACACACACACACACACACACACACACACACACACACACGCTAATTCAAAGGGATACATGCATCACTATGTTTACTGCAGCATTATTTACAATAGCCAAACTTTGGTAGCAGCCCAAGTGTATATTGACAGATGAACAGATAAAGAAGGTGTGGTGTGTATGTATGTATATGTATGTGTGTGTGCGTGAGTAATATTATCCAGCCATAAAAAATCTTGCCATTTTCAACAACATGGATGGATCTAGAGAGTATAATGCTAAGTGAAATAAGCCTGTCAAAGACAAATACAATATGATTTCACTCATGTGGAATTTAAGAAACAAATGAGCAAAGGAAAAAAAAGAGAGAGAGAAAGACAAACCAAGATCAGACTCTTAACTATAGAGAACAAACATGGTTACTAGAGGAGTAGTGGGTTCGGTGAAAGTGATTTAAGAGTACACTTATCATGATGGGCACTGAGTAATGTATAGAATTGTCCAATCACTGTATTGCACACCTGAAACTAATATAACACTGTATGTTAACTATACTGGAATTAAAATTAAAAACTTAATAACAATAAAAAACAAATGTGACTCAAGCACAGTCTACTACCTCTACTCTCATTTCCATTTCCCTCTTATCCTTCATCTTCTTCAGGTAAAGTAATTTATGAGCTAGGTAAGAAAAAAGAAGGGTAAGGTAAAGAAATATGTAACATTGTTATGAAAGTACAAACATCAAAACCCAGTGGGAGGACCTGGGTGGCTCAGTCAGTTAAGCATCTGCCTTCGGCTCAGGTCATGATTCCAGGGTTCTGGGATCGAGCCCCGAATCGGGCTCGCTGCTCAGTAGGCAGCCTGCTTCTCCCTCTCCCTTTGCCCCTCCCCCACACTCATTCTCTCTCTCTCTCAGATAAATAAATAAAATTTTAAAAATATACTAAAAAATAATGAAAAATGTTTCTTAATTTCACAAAAATAATTATTTATATTCATCACAATTCTGTGTGTATCTTGAGTGTCCTCCTAAGACTAATTTTTTAATAGGATACTGAAAAATGATATTATCTAACCTAGTGAATATAATAGAAGAAAATAGCTTTCCAGAAGTTAGCATATGTTGAAGTACGATCACAAATAAAAAAAAATGCTCGTCTCCCAGTTTGAAGGAATCTATTTTCCCTCTGCCTCTGGGATTGAACTTATTTCCTCATGGTTTTAATCATATATTTATTTTTCTTCAATTCATATTTTGAGGTTTTATTCTGTGCCCAGCACATGTCTAATTTTCCACATTAGGCTATCAGTCTTTTAAAGTAAAATTCACTTATTTATTTATTCAATGAATATTTATTGAGAGACTAGTATGTACCCAGAATTGTGCCTGACCCTGACAAGCCAATGGTACATAAATGCAGGTGCCATCCCTAACCTCCCAAGACACTGAAATGGTGGGGAGGTGGGGGGGGGAAGTGAAGGGATTATCCTTAGATAGAAGCATACCACACCCTCCCTTTCCCCCACTCCATTGTAACAGGAGGTGGGGGGCTGAAGGGATGGGTGAAGGTATAGTCAGATTAGAATGTTAATTAGGAAGTGGAGAATGTTCCATATGAAAAAATCTACAAGGGATGATCATTTGCTGAGAGATGGAGAGGGTCAGAATTTTCTACTCGTATGCATATTCTTGGCAACAAGTGGAACAATTCTTAGCACATACCGGTACTTCTGAAATAATGATTGTATAGATGGCTTTTTAATGGGAATGAAGAATTGAGTGAATGACCCTGTTGCACTTTACTCAGAAGGCTGACTGGTCAAAAGTGAATGAGGGCTACAGAAGTGTCCTTCAAAGCAGGTATTACTAGTCCACAACCTGGGATTCATCCCTGGGTTTAGCGGAAGAAATGTGTAGATTTTCCTGTCCAGACTCCATAGCTCCAGGGCAAAGAGATGAGTTGCAGAAGAGAACTATAAAACAAAAGTTATAATACATGATAATAGGATCATTGTTTTCTGCATGTCTCTTATTCTATTTTCTGAAAGCAGGCACATTTTGAGTGAAAACAGGTTTTATGTCCCAGCAATAAAGAGATATAACTATAAAAATATATGTCATATCAGCAGGCATGTCTCTAAATAGAATGTTTTACCAAGTTTCCCATGAGGAGTCTCAGGCCCTCTAAATTATAGGGTATATGAGCTTCCCTGCAGGGCAGCATTTGAACTACAACTCATTGTCAATCTAAAGCAGGAGTGGGAAATGAACCTTTCGGAAATGAAGGGTGTATGTTCTTCACTCACCATTTCTAGGTTCCTCCCTTAAAATGGATTCCATTACCAAGCAAGAAAAGAGATGTACAATCAGTATGGGTCAAGTGAAGCTTAGTAATTTTAATTGCATCCATTTAGGGGAAAAAAATCTCACATCTTAACCTAAACCTTCACATTTCTCTCGGCCAAATTTGACTTAGGGCAAAGCAATCAAAAACAGCCAGCACTCACTTAAATGGACAGAACACTGTAATAAGTAATTCAGAAGAGCAGATAATCCAAAAATCACCTCTATTTGGGTTTGTAATAACATTTTCAGCTGATTTGCTTTCTTAACTATATTTTTCTTAGGTTAATATTAAAACTAATTTGTAATCATTCAGAATATTCTTTTTTTTTTTTTTAAAGATTTTACTTATTTATCTGCCAGAGAGAGAGAGAGAGAGAGAACAAGCAGGGGGAGCGGCAGGCAGAGGGAGAGGGAGAAGCAGGCTCTCCGCTGAGCAAGGAGCCCGATGCAGGACTCGATCCAGGACCCCGGGATCGTGACCCAAGCCGAAGGCAGCCGCCTAACTGACAGCCACCCAGATGCCCCCATTCAGAATATTCTAACTCGGTAGCAGAGGTCTGGAAATATCCGGGTCTTTAGAAGTGGCAACTTGGTGTTGTTCAAAACACTGAAGACAATTCCCAAAAAGAATAATCCAAAATAGAGCACATTCACTATGATTTGAATACAAAGGAAATCTCTGGGGCTGTCTGTGAGTCTGTGAAGAAAATTCTGAATCACAAAAATAATCATGCTCTGTTATTCAAAATAGTAAAAAGTTGGAGACAACTTAATGTCCAACAATAAAGGACTAGTTAAACAAATTAGAATACATCAGTAAGATGGGTTCTTATACTATTATAATAACATATATAAAGAATTCTAATAACTTGGGAAAGAGCTTATGATATACCATAAAAGGGAAGAAAAATCAGGTTATAAAACTGACTATGCATTATTATCACCACTACATGGTTAAGAGCACAATTGCTGGAATCTGGCTAAGTACATTTGATTCCTGATTATATCAGTTATGAGATATTTGACCTAGAGTAAATTAGTTCACCTTTCTGAGCCTCGGTTTCTTTATTTGTAAAATGGAGATAATAGCAGTGCCTATCTCATAGTGTTGCTATAAAGATGAAAAGATGTTTAATGTATTTACAAAATGCCAGGAATAGAGTAAGTACAATACAGAATACTGTTTTTATTTGTTCTAAATCAAATAATTTTGCTCATGGTATTTATTCCACTTCTCCTTTTGAATTTTACCTATTAGCTCCCATTTGCCCTCTGAGGTCCAGCTCACATTTTACCTAAAAAGAATATGGAGTTTTTTTCTTATGACCACCCACCTCTAGACAGAATTCATCACCCTGGGGTGACTGGGTGGCTCAGTCATTAAGCATCTGCCTTTGACTCAGGTCATGATCCCAGGATCCTGGGATTGAGCCCCGCATGGGCTCCCTGCTCAGAGTGGGGGAAGGGGGAGTCTGCTTCTCCCTCTCCCTCTGCCTTCCCCCCAAACCCCGCACTCGTTTTCTCTCTCGATAGCTCTGTTCTCTCTCAAATAAATAAATAAATAAATAATAATATCTTCAAAAAAAAAAAAAAGAATTAATCACCCTTTCCTTTGCACTGTCAGAACATTTTATAATAAACACTATCCTAGCATCTATGCTACAGTATGGTAATTAATGTATATCTCTCTCCCCATCCGAATGTAGGCCCCTCAATATTAGTGGCATGTCTTGTTGCTCTTTGTATTTCCCACAGCTTAGTAAGTGCTTGGCATAGGAAAAGTGCCCATTCCCACTGGATTAATGAATGAAATGAATGCAAGCTAAGTTCTATGAGTGAAGCAGGTAGAAAGGAAAGATGAAAAGCAGTTTCTTCTCCTGTGACTTCCAAAGGTTCAGGTGTATTTCTTTGGCCCGGAAGAAGAATGCAGAATATTTTCAGCCCATATTTCATGACTCCAAATCCTCAACATTTCTATTCTCTTTCTATTGTTGCCTTTTCTAAAATATAATACTTGTCCTGATAACTGAACAGCGTGGTAAAATGGAATAAAAAAATGAACTTAGAAGTCAAAAGTTCTATTGCTGACACTCAAACCATATGACCTTGAGCAAGTAACTTAACTTCTTTGAATATGTAAAATAGGGATGAAAATACACACCCTGCCCCCACAATCTACTTCACAGGGTTATTTTAAGTATCAATTAAAGAATGAATATGAGAGCATTTTGGAAAGGCAGCATACAAATATAAAGTATCATTAGTTATTTTGCTGGTAAAGCTTTCCTCCCATTCAGAAGTTCACATTTAATATTAGACTGTTTTACAAATTTACAGTAGCCTATAATTCTTTGACAAGATTAAGGACAACCTTTCAGTATTTCCCTCCACCTCATTTTACAAAGAAGCTGTTGGAAAGATGGCGAAGTTTAAAACTGTTAAATAGAGTTCCTATGGAACACAATGAAAATGAGGAGTGTTATTCACATTAATATTTAAATATACAAACATTCTTCTTTGTTCTATTTATAAAGCATCAATTAGCAATTACATTAAAAATGCCCACATAATTCCTGTTTGGTTGACAGCATCCTTCTCATATTTCAAAGGCAAACTGAGGCACAGCTAGGTCTATGTGTATTATTGCATATTACCAAGAATGATCTGACAAAGGTATTGAGAATTCCTTTCTAAACCAGAGCTGCCCAACAGAACTTTCTGCGATAATGGAAATGTTTGATAATCTGCACTATTCAGTATGGTAGCCACTAACCATATGCGGCTTTCAGCATTTGAAGTGTGGTTTGTATGACCAAGGAGTTTAATTTTAAATTTAATGTTAATGAATTTAAATTTAAATAGATACATTTGGTTAGTGGCTACTTACTGTATTAAACAGTACAGTTTTAACTAGTCACTGTATTTAGCATGAGCATTTGCTCATTAGTCAAATGAACACTTAAACACTCAAAAAAAAAAGAATGGCAGTTTATTATTTTATAATGGGAAAAAAAATTCCCACACAGACTTTCAACATGGTGTCTTTTCCTCATTGGAAAAACATTTTGATCTGAGCTTGGTTTAGAGGGCACAGAATCAGAACAAGGAGAATGAATGGATGAGTCAAACGTTTCATGGCACCTGGTTACAATAATCTGGCCAACAAAACAAACTGGTCTTATTGTTAGAATACTTAGTCGGCCAGCCAAGGTTTTCCTTGGCTATTGCTTGGGTGGCCACTACCGCCCTTGCTTTAGTGACTCTTCTTTTCCTGGCCACCCCCCTTTCTGATTGATAAGTCATTCTTTCTATTTTTTTTCTGCAAACTCACATTTAATGTGCACTGGCAAAGAAAAAAAAGTTTGTCCCATCTCTTCATATTTGCTTCCCCATAACTCTAAGTCCAACACACAGATCTCCCCTTTTATCAGCCAGAGAAATACTAGGAAGGCACAGAGGAGAAAGAATATTTATTTTAACCCTTCTGATAAGGAAAGAACTCAACCTGTCTGGGAACAGCCATTCCTTCTTTTCCTTCAGACATACCGTCAAGAGCATCTTAAGGTCAGACTGTAAATCATGTAAAATATCTTTATCTTTTCAAGGCAGTTTTTCGCCTATATTATAATCAAGGACAAGAGAGGTCGCAGAATTCTTGCAATAGGAGTCCTTGCAGTGGCTGCTGGGAGTGGAACTTTTAGCTGCTGAAACTGTTCCACAGAACTAAACCAGGTTCCGGGAGGGGCTCATTCTCAGCTAAGATGAGGTCCTGGGCTTCTCAATTTGATGTGTGGGTGATTCTGATATTCATTAAAATGACAAGCTGACAGAGTGAGGCACAGGCAACCTTTACCCACTCATCAGCTGTCCAGTCCTAAAATGTTCTGGACTATTTTGATCCTCTAGGCTTTCTGTATATATAGCTTTCAGACACAAGCCTCAAGTCTGCCCAGAATGATTCCTAGTTATTCCAGAACTGGCCTTTGAAATAGTCATTCTATATTTACTGAATTGTGAAGAAGTTTCTTAATTGGAAAGAAAAATGTCTTAAGATAATAGCGTACTGAGGGAAGATGGCCCATGATCTTAATTCCATTTATTTTCACAACTTTATTTAGTTCAACTTCCTCATTACACTGATGGGAATTCTAAGCCCAGAGAGGTGAACTGCCTTGATCATATACAAATAATGTCTAAGCAAAAGTGTTGACAGTTATAACTTGATGATGATGATGATAAACTTTTGTTTTGTTTTGTTTCCATGTATGTTAACTAGATTACTAGACTAAGTAAACTGAAAAGTTAGAACATCAAATCATGGTAGCAAAGTACAATAATTTAAGTGCACTTTAAAGCATAAGATCTATTCAAGACAGCAAGGGTTAAGGATAGTCATTTATAGAACTGGTAGATGCTAGTCTAAAGCTACTGACAACTCTTCCAAAAATCATGATGTGATTTCTAAGACTTAGATAACCCTGGAAATTATTAAGTCAGCTAAACAACCTCAAATAGCCTTCCACAATCTCTACTTGTTGGATCTGTTTTACCCTTTATCCCATCTTTTTTTTAAGATTTTATTTATTTATTGGACAGAGGGAGAGAGAGAGTACAAGCAGGGGTAGCGAGAGAGGGAGAAGCAGGCTCCCCACTGAGCAGGGAGCCCGTGGGGCTATCCCAGGACCCTGGGATCATGACCTGAGCCGAAGGCAGATGCTTAACTGACTGAGCCACCCAGGCGCCCCTATCCTTTACCCCTTCTTATTAGAAGGGATAATATATTGCCTTGACTGTTAAGGATTAACTGCAGTTCTCAAAGTTGGGTGGGCTTTGGAATCAGCAGAAATTTTCACACATTTTTCTTTTTATATTATGGATTCCTGGGTCCCAACCCAGGGTTTTTTGGTTGCATTCTGGAATCTACATTATTAATAAATTCCCAAGGGATTCTGATGCATCATTTGAAAATCACTGCCCAGAACATTCAACACCATTTACAATGAATTAGAGTTATTTATGTATATGTCTTTTCATCCAGTAAATTTTAAATTGAGGATACTGCTTTTGGTATGGGCTCAACCCTATTTCTTGCATAGTGATCTAGACAGTGATTTAGAGCCAGACATATCTCAGTTTGAATTCTAGCCCTGCCATTAATTCTAGCCCTATACATTAAAAGTTTGTTGTAAAATATGAATAAGATGATGTGTCAAGCAGGTAAACCATAATAATATGGATTTTTGATAAATGCTAACTCGTGGTTATAGTGGTAGAGATAGTGGTATTAATAGCAGTAGGAGTTGTCATGTTAGCAGTACTTTTTCAATAAATACCTTTTGATTAAATTAAGGAACAAATTAAAACAATCTATTTAATCTAGAAGAAATAAAGCTCTGAGCAACAGCTAATGCCTGTATGAGGAGTAAATGGTACCAAATTATTTATTTAATCTTCATCTCGGAGTGGCCATGCAGGAAAGGGAAACAGTAGATGCAATCTATCAACAAATAATAACTTTGAATCAGCTGTATTCTTGTAAATAAGTGGTTAAAAGGTGGTCTAGATCTGTGCATCTCAATCCTCTTACTACATCACTCAAAATGCCCTTGGACATTCCTATTTCTCTCTCCTTACCAGCTCCCCCCAAAAAAGGCAAAATTTAAAACAAAAATAAAAACATTGTGCCAGGTCATAAACAATGTATTTATGTGGGCATTGGGTACAGATAGCAGTAAAGGGAATGGGTCAGGTAGAAAGTCCTCTTTAAAAATGTTGGCTCAGTAGGGTGCCTGAGTGGCTCAGTTGGTTGAGCATCCAACTCTTGGTTTCAGCTCAGGTCATGATCTTGGGATCATGGGATCCAGCCCCACATCAGCAGGAAGTCTGCTTGAGATTCTCTCTCTCCCTCTCTCTCTGCCCCTCCCCCAGCTTGCACTCTCTCTCAAAAAAATAAATAAATCTTTTTTTAAAAAATGTTGGATCAGCAACCCTGATGGTCTTTGGACTTCTCTTTGACCTGTCTAGAGAATATGACATAAATATTCTAAGCCTAATATGAGCATTAATATCCAAAGAGTCAGTCTAGGAATCTTTGACAGAGTCAGTCACTATGTAGTGCCATAGATGACTGCTGGTGGCACATCACCTTCCTCACTATGCTCATCTTCTTCTCTTTCCCTCTTTTCCATACTGAATCCTTTATTTGCAGTCTTCCTTCTTCCTTGAATTTTTTTCATAATCTATTTCATTTTTCCTTTTCCTTGTTTTTTTCCTTCCATTTTCTATGCCTTTTAATCTCTCCACAATTCTCACAAATAGTTCTTAGGGGCACAAGGTCGCATAGGGCTTAGCAGCTGTCTATAGTCCTTACAAGAATTATGGTCTCTAGCCTCTTACACACAATAGAGGATTCCTGTCAGGAGCTTGAGGTCAACTGGAAGGATAATGGTAAGAGAATAAAAACAATAAGAGAATAATAAGGTATTTGTTCATATGATTTTTTTTAAAGTGTCTCTTTGCAAATATGTATATGTGTGTTTCTTTTGCTCTGTAGGAACGTAACTAACTCACAGAATATGTACATTTCACTTATGCCATTGCTCCCCGACAAAATTTTATCCACAATATGGTTTCTAGGGTACCTGGTTGGTGCAGTTGGTTGGGCACCCAACTCCTGGTTTTGGCATGGGTCATGATCTCAGGGTCATGGGATTGGCCAGTGTTGAGCTCCATGCTGATCTCTCCCTTTCCCTCTGCCTGCCCACCATGTACGCACACTCTCTCTCTCAAATAAATAAATAAATATTAAAAAATAAAATAAAGAAACAATAAAATGTGATCTCTCCTTATTTTGCAGTGACAGTTTTAGTCAATATTAAGGACTCACTAACAAAAATACAGATTCTGAGCTTTTTGGAAGAAAAGCATATTCTAGTGAGGACCCCATAGCTAAAAATGATATTAGGGGTATCTTTTTCCTGACAGGCTCAGGTGTATTCCTAACCTCATGCTTTGCTTAACCCATCGAGGCCTGGGCATGGGGACAACATATTATTCCATGACTTTCTAACTTGTCCTTCAATTAATCACCACAGCTTTATAACACTTGGCAGTGCTCTGCTGGAGTCACATGAAACAAAATGTGCCCTTCTGCTGATGAAACTTTGCTATCTGTGGAGATATTTTAGCCTGCTGCCTGGATAATTACATGTGTAACTCACATTAGAGATCCAGAGTGACTTGAGGCGGGTACACCCAGCACGGACACATGGGGCCCTGCACTGATGTGGTGGCCCCTTGCCATCATCGGTCATTGAAGTGGCAGCTGTAATAACCTCAGTGAGTTCTGCTCTCTCAGTAATCATCTGGTGCAGCCCATATTCTCCCTCCTTCAAGTAAGGGCAAGGACCTTCTGGTCCATGGGGGTTGGGCATAGACTGAGACAGGATGTCATGTGCTTTAGAAAAGTCAAGTTTGGTTCACAGGCCTCTCAGGGCAAAGAAGGGTGAGACAGAAAGAAAAACTAGCATTTATAAAAACTTAGAATGTACCAGACCTTTTGCTAAACACTTTCACACATGTCATATAACTTAATTCTCACAATAACTGAGTAAAGAAATGAGGCTCAGAAGAAGTTAAGATAATTGCCCAAGGTCACCCAGCTAGTTTGAAGAAGACCTGGGACTAGAGATCAGGTTTCCTAGTTCCCTATCCAACGTTTTTTCTACCAAAATGTGCATAATAACATTTGTTCCATTTATTCATTTCTGCATGGATGATATTTAAGAGCCAGGCCCTGGAACTACACTGAGTTCAAATCCTAACTCTAACATCTATTAATTATACAAGCTGGATAATTTTCTTACCCTCTATACACATCAGTACTCTATGTATAAAATGAGATGAACAATAGTATCCACTTCACAGAATTGTTATGAAGGTGAATAAATTAGCCATGTAAAACCCTTAGTACAATGCTTGAAACACGGCAAAGATTTCAAGAAGCTCCTGACAGAGCTCACAGGCTGGTGGGGAAGACAGACACATAAACAGATAAATTACACCACAACATGCCAAATACTAAAATAAAGTTAAAAAGGAAATGCAGTGAGAGCTCAGAGGAGAATCCCTACCTAGCACTTTCCATTCTGTAAAATGTGAAATGAGTCTACCTTAATAAAAGGAAAACAAAACTCACAATGGTATCAATGGAAACTGGCTGTGCCAGAAAATAGTTATGGGTTTAACTGGTAAAGACAGATAAGGTAGTTCCAGGGGCCATTTTTTACTCAGAACTCCCCTGCCTGCTTCTGGAAGCCCTCTGGGGTTGCTGTATGGAGAGCTTAGCTTGACCATTAGTACTGCTGTTTTTAGAGCTGTCAACATTTATATAAAGCTAAACTCCTCTTATTCAAACATGTCATATATAAGGCCTAAGAATGAATCATTTTCCCTTAAAAAAAAAAAGAGTCTCACAATTCTCAGAAAACAGAAAGCAAGATCAATTTCTAGGTTTTTGTTTAATTTACTGAACAATGATAATATTCAAAAAATATAAATCAGGGTGCCTGGGTGGCTCAGTAGGTTGAGCGTCTGCCTTCAGCTCAGGTCATGATCTCTCTGTCAAATAAATAAATAAAATCTTTAAAAAAAATAAAAATAAAATAAAAAATATAAATCAGATAAAAATATCATTCAAGCTTAAAAACTGACCTCCAAAATCAGTGTTTCACCCCTATTTTCTAATTTTTTTCTCAGGTACTATGCTTTACCCACTAAACTGAATGATTTGCAATTTTCCTAAACCTGTCTCCATGCTTTCTGGCCTTCCGGACTTTGCTCATTCCGGCTCCTCCATCTGGGTTGATTTGACCCATATCCTAATGTCTATGTCTCAAATTCTAGGGACTGAAGCCTCTAAGATTCACTCAGATGCTTACTGTTTCCTGAAGCCACCTTAAGGAATCAAAAATTTCCCCTGATGTAACAGAGGCCCAGTCTTATCTATGCTTTCTTTTTCTAGTCCTATACTTGTTTTAGATAGCCTCTTAAACTGAGACCCATAGCAGATAGCATATATTTTTAAAAAGTAGAGGCGGGAAAAACTATGAATCCATATTGGGGGCAGAGACAGAGCCAAAGGAAAAAAAAATAGCTGTTAAACACCACAATCAGTCATTTTAGTGTCTGTTATATGACAACCACCAGACACCTCTCCATTGGCTCCAGAAGAAATAAAATATAGAGACACTACCTTTAAAGATTTTAGGCTTAAAGATATAAGACATGTACCCAGAGAATAGTTATTTACAAATATAAGTATAAAATAATAATAGGATCTGACATTCTGCTCAGTGTTTATTGTTCCAAGAACTGTTCTAAGTGACAAAGGAATATCTCTATTTTTCTGTCATCTACCTACCTACCTACCTATTTCCTCCTTTGATTCTGCCCAGAACTCCAGGAGGTAGAAACTATTATTATCTCTATGGAAGATACTTGGATTCACAGTTTAAAGTACTGCACTGTATCAAGTATCTTTTTTTCACCTGTTAGTCCTTATTTGACCCTAGAGTATGATACAGGACTTTGACCATAGTTTGAGATGTGATCATTCAAGTAATAAGGAACCATCGTTGGTCCTAGTGAAGCAGTAGGATGCTGGACTGAAACTACGGATCACTGGGATTTACGTGTGAGTAGGATTTCATACTGTATCACATAATCCTATATTCTCTACAAAATTCTCTCCTTGGTATACTTTTTAGATTGTTTTAGGAATCATTTATTATTCATCATTACCCTCCATGCCCAGCAAAATCCCTGGCAAGCCGTAGGTGATCATAAATGAACGTAGGAAAAGATATCTGGGAGAAAATAGGGTGGGGCAGTATGGGAAGGCAAGTAAAATATGTATGATTCAAAAATAAGGTGGTAAGTATGAGTTAATAAGGGATAATGTCAAAATGAAGTAAAGAGAATTAAAGTAGAAAAGAGGAACATTCGATTTGGCTGGAGGGATGTTTGAGTGATTTTCATGAGTACTGTTCTTGTGATGAAAAGAGCACAACCTAGTCTGCATGATGTTAAAAGACAAACACAGATACAGTCCCTGATTTTTGTTTTTAATTAGTAGCAGGAGAAAAGGTCTGTAAGTGAACAACTGGATCAAGAATCCATTTAAGAAGTCAGAAGTCTCTTCATTTAAACTGCGAATCCAAGTGTCTTCCATAATTCAGTAATAAAACACCCATGGGGTGTCTGGGTGGTTCAGTCGGTTCTGTGTCTGGCTCTTGATTTCAGCTGGGGTCATTGTCTCAGGGTCCTGAGATCAAGCCCCATGTAGCGCTCTGCGCTCAGTGGGGAGTCTGCTTGGGATTCTTTCTCTCCCTCTCTCTCTGCCCCTCTTTCCCCCGTGCACTCACTCACGCTCTTTCTCTCAAATAAATAAATCTTAAAAAAAAAAACAAAACACTCACACTTACCACTTATGACAGCAAAGTTGCATCAAATCCTTTGTGTCCCTTGGGCAACCTACATGGCACTAATCAAAAGCTGGGGTTTTAACACCAGATTGTATGAACAAGACATTGAAAAATTAAATTATTCATCTAAAGAATTCATAGCAAGTCATAGGCAGATGTAGAACCTTGTTTCCACTTAGTCTCTATCCCAGGAGAAGGAAGAGTTTGGGCATGGCCATCTCTGAAGCTCTTCCAGTCTGAGATTCTCTAACTCTGTGCAGACTGTCTCCTCACTGCTATTCTCTACCCAGTGAACTTCCTTCTTCACCTATGCCAACTGCCAGCCTGACCTTTATAAATGATCCTTCTTTGTCTAATTAGCTCCATGAGAGGTTTCTATTATCCCATGGTATAATTTCAGCTAACTTAAAATTTTAAGAAAAGTTAAATAACGAAAGTAATTAAACATAATGCAGATAGCGTTCAATGTACACATCTAATTAACGCCAATACCCACATAAAGGCAAAATTCATGAAAACAAAACTCAGTGCAATATATTATGTTTGGATACTCTAACAAGTACATCTTTAAATATTTTCTCTGAAAGCAAAGCATTTTTGGATGATAAAAAGAACTAAATTCTGTAAGAGTAGTGATCCATTGACAGAATTAAAGCTATGAATGATTTCAAATAGAAATGCAAACTCCCAAGCTTTACTCTACCGGGCTGAGACCCTTTCCATAAGATGTAGGAGAAACGCAGAACAACGAAAGCAAAAGAAGTAGAAGACTGAGTTTGAGGCTTAACATTTTGTATCCTAAGCTAGTTCTAGGAGAGATCCTTTGCAGAGACAAAATACTGTTGCACAGAATCAGTGGTGGGGGAGGATTGGGGAAGAATGCAAACAGTAATTTGTAAACTGAGTTCATGGATCATAGCCCATTTTTCTTTAAACAGTGGTATTCATTTAATGTCACAGGAATACACTTGTTTTACAGAAAAGTCATATGCAAATTAGACTAAATTTACTATGCTTCCTTTCCTCTATAAAAAAGCGAACAGATTAAAGAATGAGATTTCCCAGCAGTTTGGGTATACATATTCCCAGTTGCAAGTAGTATTTTGTCAGCCGTGTTGGAGTGATTAGTTTCACTATGTCATGCGTCACCCCAGATTCCCCACTCAGTAGAGTCTTGTATAGAGATGGATATGTGATTTCTCTTTCTATTCTATATCTTATCAGCATCATCACCATTCATTTCATATTATATACGAAAATCCAACCATACCAGTAGGCATAGCCCTTGGAAGGACTTGCATCCACTCAGCCAATTCATGAAACACAAACACTAGTGAACAAAGATTTTTTTTAAAAAACTCAAATGATTTCTCCCATTTAAATAAATATAAAAAGAAGAATATTAGCTGGAGAGTGTGTACATGAGAAAGAAAAGGGATGTGTGTTAAATTTCTCATCTCCCTCTGGATCGGCACCCCTCTAAAGGTCAGCTCACTAGCCTCAGGTTTAATTCCCTTTCTTGCTGCTACTGTTCAGAGGTAAATGCTTGCTTTTTATTAAAAAATCAAAAGCACAGGAGCTTGTAATCCTCTAGACTCAAAGTTTTTTTTTTTAATAAAAATGGAAAGTTTAGCTCAAAGCAATAGCAGCTAAAATTAGAGTGAAATCAGCAGCTGCTCCCCAGGGAAGATGGAAAACCAAACAACGTGGGGTTTTTTGTTGTTGTTTTTTCTTTGACTACAATTTATGTTGTATTTTTTTTACCTCCTTTAAAATTGGAAGACTTTCCAAACATTTGCATATGTCAGCAAAACAATACGTTATGTTTATAACCCCCAACCTTTACTCCTCTGAAATGATGTCAGACACTAGCTGTTCAGGTAAAGGGGTGAGAAAACTGCTATTGTGTTTCCAGTGTGGCAGCCCCTGGAAACAATGGCAGTAATTAATAGCGTTGGCGAGGCATCAATCTGTACCACCAGTCAAACTTCATCCATTTCTCCTTTTGTATAGCTGTGTCAGCATGCATGACAGTTGGCACAAGCCATAAGTACTAGATTCTCAGGGTGCTGTGGCATCTAGCTGATTGTGTTGCTCAGAAATCACGATCAGAATGGGTCAGGAATCAAATATTGAGACAAAGCTTAAATCTCAATTATCCTCACTCTCACCTGCTTCTCTCCACCCTGTTTTCTGCTTCTGTCTACTGTCCTCTTGATACTGAATGTTAACTAAGCTTATTGTGGTCATCATTTGGCAACATATACATATATCAAAACATTATGTCCTATACCTAAAACCAAGACGATATTATATGTCAATTATATCTCAATGAAAAAAAAAAGGATGGTTCTTTCCCTCTCACCATTTACTACCCCAAACCTACTCTTCATTACAGTGGCAGCTGTAGCGCCTGGCAGGAATATCATAAGCAAGCAGTGAACGGAATATCACACTTGGATACACTTACACCACATTCGTTCTTTCATCTGCCTTCAGAGTTTTCTCCTCCAGCCTTTAGGATCATTGGGAGGGCATCTGCACTATGCATTTTTCTTCCAACCTTCTTTTATGCAAGAGCTTTCTGAGCCAAACCGGCCCCTTACCTCTCTCAGGGATTTCTTTGTGAGGATATCTTTCCATGGGAATCCAAAGGAAATCCCTCTCTCTACAAACAGGAACAGGTTATATCAAGAATAGCTATTGTCATTTTTAGCAGTTCACCTTTACTAGTTGCTTACTAAATGCCAAGTACCACGTGAGGGGCATTTCAGGCTCTTTCTCACTGACCTTCACAACAACTCTATGAGGAAGGTGCTATTATTGATACTTACTGCTGAGAAAATGGAGTGGAAGGATTAATTAGCTAAGATCATACAGTAGCCGGTAAGTGATGGATCCTGGGTTCAAATTTAAGTACCTTGACTTTCATTCTTTCACCTCAGTGTTGTTTCAGAGCTGCTCTCTTTCACACACACACACACACACACACACACACACACACACACGCACACACACACACACACACTCATTCTTAAAGCCTGAAAAGACAGGAGTAAATGGTTTCTAAACCTCTCCTTCTCCTCCAAAACCAACTAATTGGGTCAAATCTGGGACTGCTGGTGAGACAGGTTTGGGATTTAAATGTGGCCCCAGTTATTTTCAACAAACTTCCATGCTCTAAAGCCTAAGTCATTTTCAATTGTTCTTTTCCAAAATTCATTCATTCAATATAGGGCTTAGCGATGTTTAGTTATTATGTGAAATAATGACACGAGAAAATAATTTGAGAAAGACACGAAAAATGCAATACTATTTCAAGGGAAGACAGAGTATTTATAGGACAATAAAAGAGATCTGTAGTTACATTATCCACTGAAGCAAAACTATGTTGTAAGGGTCATCAACCCATATGTTTTATAACATAAACTGATCAACAGGAAGGGTTAGGAGAATATTTCCCTTGGGCATACAGTTTGGTATAATTAGACACATTTGAGGGATTTTACACCTTTCTCAGTCACATCCTACACTAGCCATTTTGAGAACTGATAAACTGTTGACCACTTCTGGTATAGTAATTTTATGACCCAATAAAAAAATAAATTTTGTTGTATTGTATTATTGAAATGGCTATAACTATTCCATTGAGTTGTTATATGGAAATATGCCTGCCTCCTTTATGTGAACTCAACCAGGGACATCCAGGTTTTTCTTCCAACCTTCTTTAATATATTTTTGGGCTCTGTAAGGGGGCTTAACATATTTTTTTAAAGACAGTATTAGTAGTACATGGATTCATGGTACACAAGTCACATGCAAACACCACCTCTCTTTTAATATTATTTGAGTCTGCTTATTTTACATTATACTTGGAGGCATATTGTTTGCCCAGATTTAGGACTTATGTATTTAGGCATGCAAAATTTTCAAAATGGACTGTCTTATTCCTTTTGATAGATGGTAACTTTAAAAGACATTGTAGGTGAACAAATTTTTTTTAATTATTTATTTTAGAGAGACAGTGAGAAAGAGAGTGTGAGCTGGGGGAGGGGCAGAGGGAGAGAGAGAATCCTCAAGCAGAACCCCACTGAACGTGGATCCCAGGACCCTGAGATCATGACCTGAGCTGAAACTAAGGGTCAGACACTCAACTGACTGAGCCACCCAAGTGCCCTGGTGAACAAATCTCCTTAAACTCCAAACTCCAAACTCACATGAGGGGATTTGCTAGCCACTTATTGGATCGTATTCTTCCTATCCAAATCTTTCAACCTTTTTACTCCTTATTTCTTTCAGTCTTTTTTTCCAACCTTTTCTCCTCCTATCCTTTCCACCCTCCCTCCTCTGCTTCCCGACCTTCTTTCCTTCTTCCTTCTCTCTCCCCTCTCTACTTCTCTACAGACTAGATTAGGCCAACTAAGAATACAGCAACCATATTTTTCCAAACCATTAACAGAAACCAACTTTGCTAGTTGTGTGTGAACATTGGGACAAAATACATAAAGTTGAGAATGTGCCAAGGCAAACTGGCTGCTTAGTTGTCATACAAGTTTTAATTTGGATAGTTTGGTTATAAAATAGGTTTACCACAAAGAATAGGGTCTTACTGTGAACATATGCTGTCCAGGGAGCCAGGAAAAAAACTGAAACTGAAAACTCCAAACTCAGGAAGAGCAGGAATTATATAAGAGCAAGGCTGCAGGAAGAACAGGAGACAGTTAGTATCTGTCGATCATAGATATGACTCAGCTACTCTCTACCAATCTCCATCTCTGGACGTGCACTTCTCTTCCTAGTTCCACCTGCACTGGGAATCCCTTCCTCTTACCTGTGCTTACCTTTTCTCAACTTCATAACTTCTGATTAGTCACAGTTTGTTTTCTCATAACTCGAGCTTCTTAAGACCATTAACTCATGAGTTCGCTACACAATTCAGCTTCAATTTCCTTTGCTGACTAAGCCATATTGTAGTAATACCTCCACTTCAAAATCCAGAACAAATTTCTTTAGCCCATTTTATCATTTTGCATTGGCCAGTTTATAGATTCAATTCCCAGTTGGCAGACACCCACTCCAGTGAATTGTGGTAGGGCTGAAGTGAGGATAGTTTGGGCAGGAGGAGACAGGATGGTGAAAACATGGTAACAGATATTTTCCCAGATTTTCCCAGCAGAGGCTATAGGTGAAGGGTAATTTCTTTCCAAGAGGGCTTTCATTGCAGGCACCATAATGAAAATGTCTAATTGAGACATTATAAGCAGTATTCTTTTTTAAAAAAATTTATTTGAGAGAGACAGAGAGAGCATGAGCGGGGCCGGGGGCGGGGGGGCAGGGGCAGAGGGAGAGGCAGAAGCCAGTCTGCTGAGCAGAGAGCCAGACATAGGGCTCCATCCCAGGACCCTGAGACCATGACCTGAGCCAAAGGTAGATGCTTAACCAACTGAGCCACCCAGGTTTGCCCCTATAAAGCAGTATTCTTTACACCACCCTATTTTTCATATTCTCTGGTCCAGATATTTCTGTACCTAGATAAATTCTCTTCTTCCTTGGTAACTCTCCTTATTTCTACCATCAGTATAAAACAGCCCTTTATCTCAGATTCTCAGGTCCTTGGAAAAACAGAATCTTCCATCTCTTTATGTTGATACTAACTCTTCCAACAGGTATGTAGACTAACTTGCAGATTTTCATCATGGCCCTCAGAAATACTTAGAACACACTGTCCTGCTCTCTAAGCACAGAGACCACTCAACTGCCTCATTTAGAACAATCTCTCAACTTCATTAAACTTCTTCATTTATTCCCCATGAAGATTTAAGAACTAAAGACCCCAAGCAATCTTCAACTCTTCCTCCCTGGGCCAAACTGCAATTGTTCAAAGAATCATTGCATGGTAACTCCTGCAAATAACATTTGAGGAAGTGTTTTGGTTTGTTTATTTGATTAAATTTTTTGTACGTCTGACTTGTGGGGAATTGCTTTAGGAAAGTAAGAATAATTGAAAATGCTTCTTTTGAAGTACTTTATGAATAAAAGGGATAGTTTTCTTTCTAGAGATAATGTAACAGTATTCCTCCTAGAGGCAATAAGAAATGTGCAGGTGCTGTGATATCTAATGCAGTCTTTAAATTCTTCAATTCTCTGTATTTCTTACCCTCCTACCCATCTCAAATCATCAAACATAATATTCATTTATTCACTCATGCAGCAAATACCTGTTGAGTATCTACTCCTAAGAAACAAGAGTTGTGGATACAGAAAGATACAGTTCTATTCCTGCCCTCACAGAACTTAATAGCATAGTCTGCCTGTTTTTCTTATTGTTTTTAAATATTAATAGCTATTCCATAGTTATTTTGCCTAAAGTATCACTAATCTCCAAATCCACCTTGAAAGGTAGTGGGATCTCTATTCTATAGGTGAAAAAAAAGTGAGGCTCAGTTGACATATCAATTAGCTCAACCTCAAAGAGCTGGCAAATTGCAGACCAGGATTCCAAACAGTTTGGCTCTAAAACACAGTTTTTGCAGTTCACCACACAGCCTTAAAGATTAGTTAACATCCATCATTTGTATATGCTAGAAATTAGGGTTCTAAAGAGGCATAAATCATTGTCTGCTATCTTCATGTACTTTACAATCTAGTCAGAAAACAAAAAAAAACATATATAAAAATATGTTCTCTCTTTTATTAGCCTAAAGTCTCCAAAGTCCATCATTTATTTTATTATTTTATTTTATTCTATTCTATTTATTTTATTTATTTTTATTTGAGTATAGTTGACACACAATGTTACATTAGTTTTCAGGTGTACAACATAGTGATTCAACTTCTCTATATGTTATGCTATGCTCACCGCAACTGTAGCTACCATCCACAAGTCTACTCACCATACACCTCTATTACAATATCATTGACTGTATTCCCTGTGCTGTGCTTTTTATCTCCATGACCTATTCATTCCATGACTGGAGGCCTGTATCTCCCACTTGCCTTCATCCATTTTGCCTATCCCTCTACCACCCTTCTTCTGGCAATCATCAGTTTATTCTCTGTATTTATACATCTGATTCTGCTTTTTTATTTCTTTATTCATTTGTTTTGTTTTTTTAAATTCCATATATGAGTGAAATCAAATGGTATTTGTCTTTCTCATTCTGACTTATTTCACTTAGCATAATGCCATCCAGGTTCATCCATGTTGTCATAAATGGCAAGATCTCATCCTTTTTCATGGCTGCATAATAATCTATTATATATATATATATATATATATATATATATATATACACCACATCTTCCTTTTCGATCTATTGATGGACATTTAGGTTACATTAGGTTATCTTGGCTATCTTGGCTATTGCACATAATGCTGCAATAAACAGGGGTGCATACAATCTTTCAAATTAGTGTTTTTTGTGTGTGTTTTTTGGGGGGTAAATACCCCATAGTGAAATTATTAGATCATATGGTATTTCTATTTTAATCTTTGGAGGAAACTCCATACTGTTTTCTGTAGAGGCTATACCAATTTACATTCCCACCACCAGTCCACATCCTCACCAACGGTTTTTATTTATTTTTTTAAAGATATTATTTATTTCTTTGTCAGAGAGAGAGAGAGAGAGCATGGGAGCGCACAAGAAGAGGGAGAAGCAGACAGAGAGAGAAGCAGGCTCCCCACTGAGTAGGGAGTCCGATGTGGGACTCAATCCCAGGACTCTGAGCTGAAGGCAGACGCTTAACTGACTGAGCCACCCAGGCATCCTTATTTCTTGTCTTTTTAAAAGTTTTATCCATTCTGACAGCTGTAAGGTGATACCTCATTGTGTGTTTTCTTTTATATTGTTATTTATCTAAGTAACATTTTAGTGATAAGGAGAGAATCCTTGCTTTCAGTCGAATCTCATCTTTGAAACAACACTAAGAAACACTACTCAGGGTTACTATTCTCAGGATTAATACACTTACACCTGATTTACTCAAGTGAATGGCAGTTACTTGTGGAATGAGTAATAAAGCATTTTAGAGTGTTTAGAAAAGAATCATAAAAACAGAATATGATCTCATTAAATTTAATTTCATTCTTTAACCAAAAAGTATATATTTAATAACTACCATCTTTAAACAAAATTCCATTCCCTAAATTAGTCTTTATTGAGCAACAACCATGCACACAACACTGTATTAAAGACAATTCTTTGAACTTTGATGGACTGAAACCAGTTTTTTTTTTAAGAACTATAAAAATCTAGATGTGCTTGTTGTGCTTAAGACAGAAACACATGAACTTCATGGACATATAAAGAATTGCTAGTTTCCACTTTTGAGAGAAATAAAGAGATAGAAATAATTAGAAAGAGAAAGAGGGAGAGAGATTCTTCCCCTTAAAAAATTTAAGGACTTTACATCTTAGCAAATTATTCTTTAATCTCTGATCTGCCTATTCTGAAATAAACTAGATATCCTCTGTATTCTGCTAAATATATGTATATTGCTGATGTAGCCTGGCTTCTTCTCACCATGGGTCTCAATTTAAATGACACCTAAAAGAGGAGTTCCCAGACTTTTGTATATAAGCAGTCTATCTTCATTTTATTTAAGCAGTGGATCTCCATAATGCCATCTTATTTTCTTCCTTCATAGTAATGTTGTCATTGAAGTCATCTTGTTGAGCATTTGTTTTTGTCTTTATCTGTCTTTCTCTGCTGGTCTATAAGCGCTATGAGCATGAAGATGAGGTCTCTGTGTTGACAGCTGTAGCTCTAGCACTCAGAATATTCCCTGATCCTTTCCTAGGCATTCAAGTATCATTTATAGAATAAGTGAACATATGAATGAATAAATTAATGAATGAACGAATGAATAAAGGCAGTGATCAACAAACTGATGCCACAGCTCATATTACAGAGCTTTTCCCTTTTTTGTAATGGTTATACATGAGTCAAATCAAAGTATAAGATTCAACTGATTTATTCTATTTATCTGCTAAAGTTGGGATGGGGGACATCTCACCAGACACTCATAGCTGAAGCAGCATTTCCTTCTTAATTCTGTCTCTGGGATATTCAAGCTATAAAAACTCTTTCTAAACCTTGAGTTTTGCCTTTGGAATTAAGCAGACAGAGGTATAACACAAATTATCCATCTTTGTTTTTACTTCAGATTCAGACCCCAGAAGTCTATTTTAGATTACCTAGCCAGACCTATATAGACATCGGCACACTATGTAGTCAATAAAACTTTTCATTTCATTAATAATACTAGTGTCACAGTCTATTCATTCTGAGCTCTTACACTCCTGAGTCACAACAAACAAGGCTTTCTTTTTCCCCATGGATGCTCTGCTCTTGATTTCCTTAAATTCATCTTTTTGCAAGTCATATTTGGTGCCCATAGCTCCTGTGTGAAAAGCATTTCTTCCTGAGTGAGAGAAATTATTTTTTCTTTTTATTTATTTTTTATTTATTTTTGTATAATTTTTTGTCATATATTTATTTTATTTTATTATGTTATGTTAATCACCATACATTACATAATTAGTTTTTGATGTAGTGTTCCATGATTCCTTGTTTGTATATAACACCCAGTGCTCCATTCAATATATGCCCTCCTTAATACCCATCACCAGGCTAACCCATCCCCCCACCCCCTCCCCTCTAGAACCCACAGTTTGTTTCTCAGAGTCCACAGGGAGAGACACAGTGAGAGAGGGAACACAAGCAGGGGGAGTGGGAGAGGGAGAAGTAGGCTTCCTGCTGAGTAAGGGAGCCAGATGCGGGGCTCCATCACCAAGACCCTGGGATCATGACCTGAGCTGAAGGTAGACGCTTAACGACTGAGCCACCCAGGCGCCCCAGAAATTTTTTTTTTTCTTTTCTGCAGTTTATCTTCTCTAAGCTGGGCCACAACAACCAGTGTGTCTTGGCATTAACCGTAATATTTAAGACTTTATAGTCATTTACATTCCATCTTAACTACGTCTTTTTTTCAGAGGCTACATGGACTGTGATTTCATTTTTGCCCTTCCAGAGTTAGATTGGGTCCCTCAGCCTCTCACCTCCCTCTCACATAATCTCACATAATCCAAGATGCTAACTTTTTTTAATGTTTCTTGGCTGTCTGTAGAAGATCTGACCACAGATCTGTTAACACATTATCCAGATGGTTTAAATATATATATTAAATAAAAATGTTTTTAAAATTAAATTATATATATTTTGTATATGTTATAAAATTATACATATTTTTAAATACATACATATATTTGTTTATTTATTTATTTGACAAGAAGTCAGTACTTCTCTCTTCCAGCTGCCCTCTGCTCTAATCAAATCTCCTTCTACTCACACACTCTTATCCCCTACATTACTGGTGTTCTTATTCTTATGATGTGAATGACAAGGGAAAGTCACATATTGCCCTTAAAAGCTAACATCCTTGATTTCAGTGAAGGCATTGATGTCCCTCAAATCTTGAGATAAATCAAGATTTTTATTTCCAGTAGGAGTTGGAATTTCCAAAGCTAGAAAAGACATCTTTTATACAATAGAAACAAACAGAAGGTCTAAGTATCATACTTCTACTTTCTTAACCTCATCTCTTAAATATTATCCTTTCTGTCTGTGATTTCTGTTCTCTGAATTTTTAACAATATGCAGAGTTTCAGGGTGTAAGTGTTAAGCAACACTATTTGCCTCTGAGCTAAAGTTGCCAAAGAACTGAATACAGAGCTATTTTGAGCCTTCAATGACCAAAGTATTATTTGGGAACCACCAGAGAAGAGAAGCCCTCTTATTTTGATGATGAAAAAAAATTCCACTTTCTTTCCACCAGCCAAAGAAAGGATTAGGACCCCAAACCCTCAAAGAAAATAAGAGTGAAGAGAGCACAAACATATCTATTCGTGATTTTTCCACAGGTCCCTTATCACCATTTTCAACTGATTATCAAAGAACAAATAATTAAGGAGTGGGAAATTTTACTCTACTCCTATTTCCAAATTGGACATTTCTCAATGGAATCTTTATTTCCAACTTAACTATATAAGTAATGACCAGTTTCTATTTAATCAATCAGATTATCTATGTAGACATTTTAATTCAATCATTAAGATGAGTTCTAAACCTTAAACTGGTCATTATGCAGTGGTCTGCAGTCATGGTCTTTTATACTTGAGCATGAAAAAGGAAAGCTAGGCAACTTACATCAGGATTTGATCCTTATTCTTATTTAGAGTTAATCTAAAATTAACTTAAATTTTTGTCCTGGCTCTCTTCTGCCTCCCTCTGTAACTGCTTAAAGAGTAAAAAGAATTATATTGCTTTAACATTTCACTGAATACCAGCTCCTTGAATGGGTAACACAGCCATCCCCTGGTGGACCTCTGCTCTGAGTGTCTCCCAACTCCCAGTGTCCTCAAATCCTCCGTTCCAAAATGATGCTTGGGGCGCCTGGGTGGCTCAGTAGGTGGAGCAGGTGACTCTTAATCTTGGGGTTGTGTGTTCAAGTCCTATGTTGGGTATAGAGATTAGTTAAAAAAATAAAATATTAAGAAAAATGATATTACAATACAATGTAGCAACAGGGTCTATCCAGGTCAGGGTTCCACGAGCTCATGAGTTAGGAGGGCAAGTTAGAGAAGATGAAACAGCATTGAACTTCATATTAGAAAAGCTAATTTAGTGTCTTTTTCTTTTCTTTTTCTTTCTTTCTTTCCTTCTTTCTTTCTTTCTCTTTCTTTTACTTTCTTTCTTTCTTTCTTTCTTTCTTTCTTTCTTTCTTTCTTTCTTTCTTTCTTTCTTTCTTTCTCTTTCTTTCTTTCTTTCTTTCTTTCTTTCTTTCTTTCTTTCTTTCTTTCTTTCTTTCTTTCTTTCTTTCTTTCTTTTTCTTCTCCCTCAGCCATGTGACTTTCAACAACTGTCATCACTTGTCTCAATTATTTCATCTGCACAATGAGGAGACTGATCATGATCTCACTGGGCTGAAGGGAGGAAAATATATGTGAAAAACTGACAACCATTATTCAGTAGAAGAATATTAAGTTGTTAACATTAGCCTTCAAGATTTTTCAAAGTGTCCCTGCTACTTTCCTTTTATCCTCATATAACCAAGACTTTCCATGCCAGGTTTGCAATGGTATGGATTGGGGGTGGGGGGTAGGTGTCACTGAAATCAAGCAACAGAAAGCAGGAGTTTAAGGCCCAAATTAAACTCGAAGCTACTCTGAGGAGTCTGTTCTTGGTGAGCAAGGAAACGAGAAAGATAGAGACTAGTTGAGGAAAACTTCTGGTCCCTCAGCTTCCAGTTAAGTTCCTCAGATCTGTCCAACACTACTACCCCAGTGCTAGTCGTGCTTTATTGTGCAAACAAATCACCTGGGGATCTTGTTAAAGTCCAAATTCTGATGTAGAATATCTGGCCAAAGGAGTTTCATTTCCAACAAGTTCCATCCAAGGCCAATGCTGAGGGCTGTGGATAACACTTCAAGTAACAAGTCCTACATGACCCTCTATGATTTTTTACCTTCCTCTCCTACCATATATCCTACCAGTGTTCCTGTACCTTCTCTTCTAGTAAGACCAAACTGCTGTTTCCAGGAACACTCTAGTGGTTTTCTTCCTCTGTACTTTAGCTCATCTTAATTTCTATGCTTAGAACATTCTTTTTTACATCTCTTTTGGATTCTGCCAAAAGATTATTTTCTCCAGGATTTTATCCTGGAAACCTCCAGTCTTAGTTGCTGCACTGTCGTCCTTTTGACAATACCTTCATATCAAGGTTTAAATTTATGTGGCTATTTAGTCTCATTAGACCCTGAAGTTATCAAGGACAAAACCGCCATCTGATTTTCTATTTTCCCAGCTTCTGACACTCTTCGTGGCATACTAGAGCACTTTGTAAATATTTGTTCAACTAAGTCATATATAAAGAGCATGATGAATTCTAGACTCATACCTGGCTGATCAGGCAGTTCAGGATCAGGTAGAATGTCAGTCCTTACTAACAGCTTATTATGCTTCTTACTATGAAATAACACACTCGGTAAAGAGTGTGACTGTGATAGATGTTAAAAAATAAATAAATAAAAATAAAAATAACCAGAAAATAAATCTTTAAAAAATTATAACAGGCAGAGTGAATTAGGTTGGAGTCTGTGTGACATGTGCCTTGAGGACATCAGTGAGTCTCTCTCACACCCATCCTAATTTGTGCTGAGACATTACAAAGGTCAGGACACTTGAGGTATGGTTGTGCAACCACCCTCCATCAGTTAACTCAGCTCTGTTCCCTACTTCGGAGGCACTGATTCCCTCACCTCCCTTCCTCTTGTATTTTCCTTTCCAATGTTTTGTCTATGGCCCTCTTGGTGCTCATTAGCTGAGTACCCAAGGGTATAGGTTTGCTCCTTTGCTTTTATCCTCCTTTCCCAATGCTGGAGAGGAGGAAGAGCGGTAATCCATCATGCAAAAGAAATGGTCTCCCATAGTCACTTGGGCACTAAAGAGATGTCAGGCCAAGAATATTTTCCTTCATCACATTCAAACTCTTTCCATTACAAATTTCAGCTATTCTTCTCTGGGCCTCAGAGATCTTTCTTGCAAGCCTGACACTGCTAATGGAAAATTAGATTTAGAATTCTTCACTGACTTAAATTAATAGACCTAAGATCGAGAAGAAGAGGTGTAGAGGTACATTTGTGTTCCTGCTCTGACCTCCAAAAAGCATATTCTATTTCCAACATATGAAGGGAACTCAAATTAGAGATTAACATTACAGGTAAGATATTTTGGCATTATGTATCTAATATGCTTCTATAATTATTAATTATTAGAATTGTCATGTAAAATGAGAACCATTTGTTAGCATTTAATACACTGAACATGAGGGAATCAGTAGTAATAAATGAAGGTGGTTAAGCACTAATGAGAACAGCTGAAGAGTGATAGGGGCATCGTCATTACTACCTTGTCAACAAAGAAGGCCCTTCTGTACATTGACATTTACCAAAGCAAAATGGGAAAGAGATGGTGCTGTTATACATGGCCAATGAAAATAAGGTAATTATCTTTTTTCAAAGATGGCCCATTTTTATTTGATTAAGTTATTTAAAAACATGTATATTTTTCTATATGCTTTTTGTAGAAAATTAAGGGTAAATAATTTTTACTATTTAACATTGAAATAAACCTCCATGACTCTACAATTTAAGATTACAGCTTGATGTATGTAGAAATAAAAACAAATGAATTTGAATTTCCAGATCTTTATAATTCAGAATTTCATTATCATCAAGAATATTTTGTAATTATGAATAAGGTAAAATGTCACCCAATTCAGAGTCATGTAGGGTAAGGCACTTTTGGCTTACTACAATGTATAAATTATAGGGTAGTTTCTAATAAGAATAGACTACTGCATGTAGGTAGAATTTACTACATGTTATAAACTTACCTTTTTAAATAATAATTGGAAACATGTATTGAACTTTAATAAGCTCTCTTCTAAGCACTGAATATACATTTTCTAATGTAGTTCTTACAACAGCCCAATGAACTTGATCCATCTTTTATACCCATTTAGGGTTAAAGAAACTAAAGCCCAAGGCACATCATCTGGAAGTGGAGAAATCCACACACAATGTCTTTTAACATTCAATTAAATTATTTTCTATTTAAATTGTTCAACCAAAAGAATTCTAGTTGTTTGTTTCTGATTTTATGAAATTCTTTGAAATTAAAGTAGATTCCCCTATTAAGAATAAGACTGAAAATTGTTATCAGGAAAAAAAAAACAATTTAATAAATATGATTTTTGTACTTTGGCTTCTTCATCTAAACAGCAAATGTTTTAGCCAAATCTAAATTTCCTTGAGGCTACAAATGCAAATCCTTAGCTATCAAAAAAGTCACAAAGGGAGGGATGTCCAAATTTTCAAAATTCAACAGTAATTCTGCCAATACCAGGTGTTCATACATTTTCCAAATATTATGGAGGAGGACTTTATTATATAATGATAAATACTGGACTAGAACAAATGTACCATTTAACTTCACTTCTAATGTTAGATGGCATTACATCTAAATTTTGTTTTTCCGATCACTTTATTGTATTTCCAATCCATTTTATTTTTAGTGATTTATTATCAGTGGGCTCGAGGGGAGCAATTAGTGCCATGCATAATAAATAAGCAATAAGAATCTTAACTTAATGAAAAAGAATCTTAACTTATTTAAAATGATACTTTCGATACATAAATACAAAGCCCACTTGCATTGAATTCAGTGAAATTTTGGACACCAAAGACTACACAGAGTCTTGCATATACAAGTTGCTGAATAATTACTACTTTCCATTTCTCTTTTCTACATCACTCTTCTAAGAAAATTAGTCAAATAGGGCAATTAACTCACATGATCTTTGTATAGTGTCCATTTATTAAAGCACATAGATATTGTTAATTTGGTATCTGTTGGGACTTTGATTTGAATGCCACACAGCTTCTACTGGCTCTTCCAGGGCTGGGGAAAATTAGTAGTCACTGGGATATGCAATTTTACTGGGTTCAAATATAGAAAATAATCTCTAACTTTTATTCAACAACCAAAGAGTCATTTTTACTGTATTCTGCACTGTAGGTAGCCCTGTCCTTTAGAATGTTTGCTGACCTAATGACTAATTAATATCAAAGAAGACTCTACTTCATAAAGGTCAACCACTTAACACCATCAAACTTCAAAAGACCCTCCTAGTGCCGTGGGACAAGGACAGAGAAAAAGTGTGTGCATGTTAATAGAGACCTTCAGCAACACTATTCCTGGCACCCCTAACACTGGCAATGAGGGGATCTAGGTTAATGCTTCTTCAATTAGAGTGTGTTTCCGAGTCCCTGGGCAACTCCTCATTAATTTTGATTCTACGGTCCCATCTCCAGAGTTGCTGATTAAGTAGATCTAAGGTGGTTTCTAGACATCTTCATTTTTCATAAAACTCCTAAGAGATTCTGATGCAGACTGTTCAAGAAATATACTTTTGAAGATACACTTAGCTGGACCCAGTCTGAAATCACCAAAGAGGAGAGAAAGGAAAAGAAAATGTTACCTTCTTGCTTTTTTGCCCTACACAACCTCACTCCAAGTCCTACAAAGAATATGACATGGTTTTCATTGGGTTTTGCTTATTTTTATCTACTTTTCCCAAAGACTCTTACCTCTGTGGAGGCTTTGGAGAACATGATTCTTACTGATTGTCATCTCTTTAGTCTCTGACAGATAGAGTGATGCAACAGTGGCTGAGACTTGGGAGGACTATAGTCCAGTAAATTTAGCAAGCAGAGTTTGACCTTCCTGACCAGTGGATGAATGTAGCAGGGTTGTCTTTATAGTCTCTCTTACTAAATTGCAGGACAATCTCTTTAGTAACTTGTCCCTTGGTCACCAGCCTCAAAGCTACAGAAAGCTCTTCCTACTGTAAGCATTTTCCTCCAACCTCTTCACCCTCCCCAGATGATCCTTTATAGTCTCTTCTCTCCCGCTCCATGCATGGATACTAGGACTTGTGAAACTCCTGATAATCTGAAGATTGGAACCCAGGCAGGTAAAATAGAAGCATCCTTTCTCTTTTATGTTTAATTTAAGTAGTGCTCCAATTCCCACCGAGGGGGGGACTGATTGCAGATGCAGATGTGAGAGATGATATCGAAGAGGAGAAAAGAGTTAATAGATTTTATCAGCCATTCCTCTCGAGGTGTGGACTGCCACCCTCCTCTCGTTCTAAACCTCAGAAAAAATGCTGAAGGAAGCTGACAAGTCTCTTTGAAGATGTTTTCATTGGAGTGGAGCTGCAGCAATGGCACCCCAAAGTGGCACTTCTGGCACACATCAAGTTATAAATATGCAAATTGAGTCACTGGTTGCCACTAGCCCAACCATTCACAGTAGAGTGATTATCAACTGACAGCTTTAAGCTGGTTGGTACACCCCCTGCTGTGATAGCTTCAGCAGATATTTTGCTTAAGTCCTGCCATCCATCCATGATGAGATGGGGAAGGGAGCTCCCAGAGTTCCTCTTGCAGACGTAGAGGTGGTGTTTTGTAAAGCTTCCAGTGCCTCTCCAAGGCAGGAAGAAGAGGTAGAGATGACAGACAAGCAGCCTTAATAACTCCTTAATGACAAAAGAGTTTACCAGACTGGGGCAATCCTACCAAGAGTGGGCCTGGCTACAGGCTTTTTTAAGAACATCTCTTCCTATAGAAGCAGTGTAAGTAAAACTTAGTTCTTAGGTTAGACTGGCTGTCTAAGTATCACCAGGAGCTTGATAAGACTACAAATTCCCAAGCTCCCTTCCTAGTAAGTTTGTTGCAGAATATTTGGAGTGGAGTCTGGAACTTGATAGGTTTATCATGCTCCCCAGTGGTGATGAATTGCAGTCATGATTGAGAGCCATAGTAAATAAATCAAAGCCATAAGGGAGTTCAAGAACCCACATCAATACTTGAATTACAGAGGTTTTAAACATGTTTGAAAATTGACATTTTCCCATGAGGAAGTGGGGTCTACATCCCCTCCCCCTTGGAACCTGGGCTAAATTTAGGGAACAGCTGACTAGAGCATAGAGGAAGTGACACTAAATGATTTCCAAGTGTAGGTCCTAAAAGATGATACAGCTTCTGCCTGATTCTCTTAGGATACTTGTCTTCAGAGCCTTGATCCACCAGGTGAGAAGTCTTAGGCTACCATGCTCCACATAAAAGCATAACTAACTATAGGTATTTTGGCTAACTGTCCCAGCTGAGGAACCAGCCAACAGCCAGCATCAATGGCCATATATCTAAGTGAAGATGCCCCCAGTTATAACGAGCTCTGTACTGTCGTGTCACTCCAAGCCATCATGTCACCCCCAGCTTTGGTTTTCCCAGTTGAAGTCCCAGATATTGTGAAGCAAAAACGAGCTATCTTTTATGATGATGATGATGATGTTCAGTTAGCCAGCATATAGTACATCTTAAGTTTTTGAGGCAGTGTTCAACAATTCATTAGTTATGTATAACACCCGGCGCTCACCACAACACATGCCCTCCTTAATACCCATCACCCAGTTACCCCATCCCCCACCCGCTCCCTCCTTAAAAAACAAACACAAAAACAAAAACAAACAACCCTCCCCCCAAACCAAGCTATCTTTATTAGACCCTTCCCAAATTCCGGACCCACAGAGTCTTGGGCATAATAGTTGTTTTACAAGGACAAGTTGTAGGGCAGAACATATATCAGGGCCAGAAATCATTCAAGGCACTGTGGTCAGAGCAAGGATTATGGAATCTAATAGTCCTAGCTTTGTCATTCAATTATCCTTGTCACTCAATTAAAACCTGTGTGACTTTGGATAATATACTCATGTTCTCAGAAGATCATATTCCTAATATGTAAGCTGGAGAGAAAAGTAGATCTCAGGATTATAGTAAAGGTTAAAAGAGGTAATGTGTAAGAATGTGCCTGACACAGTGCCTGTAACATAGTAAGAATTCAATAATTATCGCTGTTATCTTTTTTATTATTATTTTTGACATTGTTGTAACTAATTATCAAAGATCTCTAGGTATCTCAGTGGTGATCAAAGCCATTACCCCTTATGATTGAGGGAAAGAAAGAGAATATATCCAAGTCAAGGCAAATAAATTTTACGGTGAAAAAAGAATTTCAGAATCTGCCCTTCCCAACATACCCCTTATACAGATGAGACACTATGTTGAAATATTTTTTCCAGAACAGTGAATGAAACATTTTCCAACATACGGACTTTTTTAATGTTAAGAAAGCAAATAAGAACACTGGACACTCATATGATAGTATTTACTTTAGAAAAAAAAGACATGTTTTGTTACTAACCCATAACTTCTATATACATATTAAAAATAGCAGTTTATACCTGTCACACAGCCTACAGACAATACTCTCAAAATACAGATCCAAAGAAGAACAAATGTCTTCATTGCTCGGTAAACCTCACAACCTTGGAATTCTTATCACAAGTCAGTGTCTCTTTCCAACCTGCCACATCTAAACTCTCCAAAAGTGATACTACATAACCACACCCAATTAGAAACATGTTTTGTAGTTTTCTTTGGCTCTTAATAGAAGGGAAATATTTCTGATAAGCTCCGTACACATCATCAGTGTTCCTATAAGAGAAGCTGGTATGATTATTTGTGTGGCATATGGAGGAAAGAGAAGCTAAATGATCCTTTTAGGGATCCAGATGGCCTCAAGTAACTGAGATAATGACATTTAAACACTTTCAACAGTGATTTTTGTTTTAACAACTCCAAATCATGCATAGGTAAAATGTAGTCTCTACGACAATATATAAGGATTAGAAAACTCTCAAAAACTCTATTAACAAAATAATTCCCACTAATTCACCTAATTCAAAATGGAAAGGTGTCGAAATAATATTCTTGCTATGTATGAAAATACTGCTACACAATATTTTTCTTTTGGGGATATTCTTAGCTCAGGTCCTAATAAATCTCTCTAAAAATGACCTGGAAAAAGGGTTTTTTTCATTATGTTAATGATCCCTTAGGTACGGAAAGAGTGAAAATAGCTCATTAATGGAACTTCCAGGTGATAAGTTAAGATGTATGGCAGGCACCGGTGAAGCTCCTAAAATGTTATATAAATGGACCCAGAGAGGGTAGTGATATGAGTCAAAAATAACAAAATGAGATTCAGCTTAGAAAAATAAAAATCAGGGCACCTGGGTGGCTCAGTTGGTTAAGCGACTGCCTTCGGCTCAGGTCATGATCCTGGAGTCCCGGGATTGAGTTCCATATCAGGCTCCCTGCTCAGAGGGGAGTCTGCTTCTCCCTCTGACCCTCTTTCTTCTTGTGCTCTCTGTCTCTCATTCTCTCTCTCTCAAATAAATAAATAAAATCTTTAAATAAAAAAAAGAAAAAGAAAAATCAATACATTTTCCACAAAATATTTCAGTGGGCAGGAGAAACCTGGAGCGTAGTAACACTGACAGAGACCTGGAGCTGATAATGGAGGACAAATTAGATTATCAGTTTGCAAAGTAATATGGCTGCCAAAGGGGCTGATGCCGTTTTGAATACAATGATCCCTTATGTTGGGACAGAGCAAAAATATAGAGAAACGACTCCCACCTTCCTTGACTCTGGTTGGGCTAAACTACTGTCAGGCTTCCCGATACTTGCAATGTGTGGAGAAATAGAACTGAGCGCAGAGGATAGCACTGAAAGGATTAAAGAAATGGAATGATTCATTTTATGGGGAAAGATTAAAGGAGCTACATATATATTGCCTGGATAAGCAATGACAAACCGGGCGAGGGTAGCACTAAGTCAGCATTTGGAAGTTGTAATTTTCCTCCGGAGAAAGGGCTATATAAACGTAAAATAATAGAAACAGTATTAAGATGCCATGGGAAAGTGTGTAAGAGGAGATGGTGTAGCCTTCGTACATGGCGGATGTTTGAGATCACTTCCCGACATCAGCTAGAATGACAATAGTCCTTTCAGTTGTTACGCTATTGGAAAGCACTGGACAGGTCCTCTCTTCTCAATCTCATGGTAGAGAAACTTGAACTGCTGGGAGTTGTTACTGGGAACAGTTAAATTTTGTGTATATGGTTTTGGTGCTTTTCTTAACACTAGCCTCCATTACCTTATTCTTCAGTCAAAATGTAATCTGCTTCTCCTTGTTTTCAGAACCCACATCAAATTTTGCTTTTGCTTCTCTGTCTCTAGGAACTCTCTCCTAAGTTGAACAGTAAAAAGAAAAAAAAAATGGAGGCTCTGAACCAATTTATACTAAGATGCTAGTCTGTGAGAGAACAGCTTAATATATTTCTCTAATACATGCATAACAACGTATTTTTCCCACAAGAAAGGTCTCTGTCCAATAGATGAGGAATATGTTTTGATATGGACCATCCCTGTGCCCTTCAAATCACATTCTCTAAGCTTTCAAGTGGCAAACGCTTGTATTTGGAAGTGACCCCTGCACCATTTCAAGCTGCTAAAATAGCTGCAGCCTAGTCTTAGAGACTGAATGGGCCAAATTTAATAGATGTTTGGGGTTTTGCATTAAAACCCCAAATATCAAGTGCATGTGACATGCTTTATGACATATGAAACTATGTGGGGGAAATTTTCATGCAGTTACAACAAGCCAGGACATGCTCTATTGGAAGCATAGATATAAAAGAAATATAACTTAGCTCCCTTCTAGCTCCAACATTCTATGACCCTATAATTCAATGACTGAGGATCATTTTCATGATTCAAGCATCAATATTAATGAATTCTTTCCAAAATGAAAATGTGAGAAAGAAGGTGAAAGAGAGATGAAAAGTTGTTCCATTATACGTTAAGTGTTTAGAATACCAGGGAGATACAATTTGGAAACAAAGTGACTGATAAAGTATATAGGGTTAGCAAACAAAAGGGGGGAAAAAAAAAGACTGCAGTGACCATTCATCACTGATCCCTGGAGTGGAAGGGAGGAAAATGTGAAATTCCTGCACCTACTTGTGATGTATTTGGAAAGACAGGCTATCTTGCTCAGGGGAAGCTTTAAAGAGTCAGATATCTGCTGTAGAGCAAACACAGTGAAACATGGGTCACTAAAGAGCCCCTAAGTTACAGAGAGGACAGGTTTGTGACCCTGAGAGTAGGTAATGCGGGCAGAGCAAAAACCCACTCTAGATTTGCTGGCCTGAAGGGATTGATGGGGAATGTGAAAGCAATGTGATAATCACCAGGGTCCACTTGTTATTTATATTCTAATGGTAAAGAAAAGAGCTTCTTAAGTTTCCGGTAATTTCCTAATAGAAGTACTTTAATGGAAACAAAGATCGTCACCTAAGGCAGCCAATTTAGCCAAACACGGTCAGTAAAATGTATTGTCCTGTGTATAAAATGGCCTGTACTGTTGGCAAAAGGCAGTTTTTATGATGGATTCAGGTCACTCAGGGTTTACTGATAGCATGGCTTTCTGTGTTGATTATTAGTAGCCAAACATAAAAACTATTTTAGCCATGTCTCATAAATTATCTTAGCTTCCAAGAGGCAAAGCCTGGGTTAACACCACCGAAGTCAAAGACAGGATGCAGGTCACTCTGACATTAAAGAGATAGGCAAAATTAGCCAGCCTGCAGTCTGTTTTGGTTTCAACCATATATAGGTAGGGATTCTTCAGCCACCTTAGTTCTCCACATAAACCTGGACAGTTTTCAATTACAGCATCGCTGTATAGACACTGTGAGAATGTAAATTGATTATTCATGAGTAAGAAAGAATCTATAATATGTGTAAATCTCTTTGCCACAATTTTAAGGTAATAGTTGTGCAAAAAAGTAACATTTCAAGAAATATAAGGATTTGAACTGTAGAATGATAAGCTCATCACGTAGGTACCAAAGACAAGCAAACAAAAAATTAGGAGGATCCTGTGACCACATTTGAGTAATGGGACCACCATCCCTCATTCAATGCCAGGTAGTTTTGCCATATGAATTGGCTACAAGTATTAAGCCATAAGTGCACTGAACTTTTGCTCTTAGTCCAAGTCAGCTGTGGTTTCAGAGATACAGACAAGAGACATGCATAAAGATCTGAGTGAAAGAAAGATTATAATTGTAAAAGGAAAAGAAAATAACCCAGCATATCCCGAGTCACGTGTGGTTTGTGGGACAACATAAGTCCAAATGCAAAGTATAATAACTGATTGATAGCCAAAGTGAAATAGAGGGAGGAAACATACTGCAACTCAATGTAGGCTTGCAGAAAGATTTGAGAAACCCATCAACAGAGAAAATTTTATTATGCCTATAAATCTGAATTAACCAGACCATCTTTACTAAAGAAATATCTACCTTCAGCCTCTTCCATTCCACTTCCTATAACTCTCACTTCTGAAACTCATCTAATGCTAACATCTAGAAAACCCACCCCAGATGATCCCAAATCTAAATTTCATGCAATTGAATAATAACTATTTATCTAGATACAAAGTGTGTCAAGGGCTTCATAAGTATATTTAATCCATACACAACTCTAAGAGATAAGTGTTATTATTCTGATGTTAAAGAAGAAATTGGAAGGATAAATATTTATATAGTCAGTTTAGCACTCAAAGTTCAAAGCCAAGTCTAACTAACTCTAAAGTTTCCAGCAGAGAAACAATGACAAGAGATAAATAGATTTCCTTAAAATCATTTAGGCCTCACTCTCTGATTCCTATATCATTCACTGTAGGCGTTTCTTAAAACTTACTTTAATTTTCTTTTAGGCTACAAGCAAATAGATTGTGATACCTGTATCTGAGTGTGTGTGTGCCCACGTACACACTTACGTATTTTATTTGTTCAACAGATATCCGCTGCACACATAATTCTGTGATAGGCACTGTGCCAAGTACTATGGATAAAACCATAGGCATGGTCTCTCCTCTATCTGCCCGCTCTGTTTGATGAGGCAAGATTATTTAAAACCAAATAGCAGGGGCGCCTGGGTGGCTCAGTCATTAAGTCTCTGTCTTCAGCTCAGGTCGTGATCCCAGAGTCCTGGGATCAAGCCACATCGGGCTCCCTGCTCAGCCGGAAGCCTGCTTCTCCCTCTCCCGCTCCCCCTGTTTGTGTTCCCTCTCTCGCTGTGTCTCTCTCTGTCAAATAAATAAATAAAATCTTAAAAAAAAAACTTGAAAGGCCTAATGATAAATAAAAAATAAATAAATAAATAAAACCAAAAAGCAGCCAAAGTCAAACAAACAAACAAAATACAAACAAACAAAAAAAACAATGCATTAAAGTATGGAGAAGTCTGGGATTTATAAAGAGATATACGTAGCTACTTAAGGGATCAACTATATGTGAGATATCAACCTTGTAATACTATTGTCATCATCATTATTTTTATAGTTATGAATAATTTTTATTACTGTAAAATTGAAGAAATTAGAATTCTGCTGGACTGCCAACCCTCAGAGCAGGGGTCACCTGGAGAAATGAGAATAACTGAACACCTGCCCCAAGGTTCAAGACTCAGGGTACGTCAATCTTCTCTTTTCTGTAAATGAACAGAGAAATAACCACCTTATGTGAATAACAATTATTGAAATGTGATGTCTCCAGTGAATTCCAGGAACAGGCTAACTGGGATGGATATTCAGTTACACTGAACAATAAAACTGTGCTCACAGTTTCATTAATTTCCATAATTTTAGTTTTTAGATCTTTAATCCACCCCATTTCCAAATGTTATTTTTTTTAGAACTTCTGTTTTTTTTTTTTTTCTCTTTTGATTGATCTAAGGGAAAAGAAAAAATGTTTTGTTAACACATAGGTACCTAGACCAGGAAGACCAGCAAGTGTTCCCTAAACTTTGGCATGGTAGTTGTCAGTTGCTGGTCCACTATCAAGCCTGAAGGAGCTGGTATAACTATTTGACAAAAAAGCAAAATGCAAAATAAAACAGAGAAGGAAAAACAAAATTGGGGATAGTAATAACTACTGATTGCTTCCTATGGGAGTGTTCCTTTATTATGAATGCCATACTTGGTGAATAAATAAATATGATATGCATGTACATAATCTAAAGGAAGAATGAATTCTGAAGTGAAATGAAGGGAGAAACCAGAAGTATTCTATGAATTAAAAGGTCTGAGCATAAATTATTAAAAATAACACACATCCTAGAAAGCTTAGACTCTGGAACCTTAGTCAAAAATTTTGAAAAAGAAAATTACCTTTTAATTGCAAACAACCATATCTCCACAGAAAAGCATTTCATGGAGAGGGGTGCTACTTTGCATTGTTAGATGTTCCTATTAATGAGATTTTTAAATTTTATGTGCACATGTGTGCCCAGAGTTCCCCCTCCACCCCCGCTAAAACCAGAACAGGTTATTTATTTCCTAAGGGTTAGTTATATCTTATTAGAGCTCTAATAACTGTTTATAGTTTCCATGAGCATCTGTAGGCCTTTGAAGATAGTTCCCACTATTATTTTGATTGTTATTAACAATCATTATGGAATCACACAATTTTAGAGATGAAATGATCCTTACAGATTATTGTCCAACACCTTCATTTTGCGTATGGCGATAATGAGAACCAGAGAGGCCATATGTGTTAACACATGTCACACAGGTATTTCAGGCATGTCTGGGAATTTACCATTCAACAAACATTCATTAAATACCTACTACGTGTTGGTTTTTGTTGTACACATATCCTATAACAGTCGTCTCCTGACATATTCTCAAGTGTCTCCTTCCCTTTCCCAAAACTTTTAAATCTCCATGTTCATTTTACTCACCAGAATAGACTGTTATACAAGTCCCTCTATACCTAAGATCAATTCCCAAACTTGATAAATAAACAAATAAAAATGACTTATTTATGGGGCGCCTGGGTGGCTCAGTTGGTTAAGCGACTGCCTTCGGCTCAGGTCATGATCCTGGAGTCCCGGGATCGAGTCCCACATCGGGCTCCCTGCTCAGCGGGGAGTCTGCTTCTCCCTCTGACCCTCTTCCCTCTCATGCTCTCTCTCTCTCATTCTCTCTCTCTCAAATAAATAAAATCTTTAAAAAAATGACTTATTTATGTATGGTTTTGAAAAATAGCCAAGTTGTACTTTTAATTTATGTTGAAACAATAGCACAGAAAATCAACTTTCCACAAAGGCTTGGGTATTCCAGAGTACTGCTAGAAGAATACAAGACAAGGACATTTTCTAATGTTGCTTGGAGCTCTGCATTGAGCACTAAAGTGCTGATAATTTTATGCACACAGGATAGAACAAAGTCATAATAAGAACAGTATTTCCTTCTATTCAATCTTCATGAAATGAGCTTTGATGATGAAGGTCAATCTTCGGATGTTGTATACAGAACTTGCCTCTTCTTCCCAAGGCTTGCCCTTAACTTGAAAAAACATTTTTACAGCTGGTAGGTCAGCCAAATAATTGCTTCAGAAAACAAATATTGGCTCTCTTTAGACATATAGGCAGATTCACTTAGGTCTAGTTTAACATGGTCAGGCAGTAATGACGTGTGTAGAGGACTGACACTAACTATAGTTAAAGGATGTGATCCCTTCTATTAGGATACCTTTTCACCTTTTCCCCTTTTCACTATTATTTCAGTCTCTCTCTCTCTCTCTCTCTCTCTCTGCCTATTTCTGTGTCCCCCTCTTTGTCTATCTCTTTCTCTGTGCCTTTAAAATATTTGGATATGTTTGTTTTCATGGATTGAAGACTTCCTATTCTAGAAATAAGCTATACAATGGATTTTTAAAATGCAAACTGCAGGTAGTAAGACAGTACAAAAAAGGGCAAGCAGAGTCCAAACCGAAAGGACAGGACCATTGCTCCATAGTCCATCCATACTACAACCCAAGAAACCCACGGCAGGCTTCAGGTCTTTTTCTCCTATCTATAATCTTAACAATTGGAAGAAGAAATATTGTATGTTGAGGATGGAGGACTATGACAATGTGGAAAGATGGAAAAATAACAAATGAGAGAAGGAAAGAGGGACAGAAAATGGCAGATATGAAGTAAATGACATGGACAATAGTACTGCCCATTACTTTTTCCATATTTTTTCACAAGTAGACGTTGAAACATACATGTGGAAAAAGTAAAAAATGAAAGTCTGGGATACATAGAGTGGCCATACATCTCGGCTTGCATGGAAAAATCTTGGTGTACACCTGTTACCCAGCATAACTAGTGGTAGCGCTCCTTCCATTCTCAAAAGTTTCACAGTTCAAACAAATTGTATGGTTACCCAAAGGATAGAAATTACTCACAATAGGTTGGCCATATGACAAGTGAATAAATTTTATTTCATTTCTCATCCATAGCCCATTGTTTATAATATAGACTCATTCACTAAAAGATCATATTCTTTTCATGCCTGAATACAATGGATTTGATCCTAGTTAGAATAAACTCAGCCAAACTGCATTATTAGAAACCTCTCGATGATGAACTAAGTGAATCCTTAGCCCAGTACCAACACACTGACAGCCCAAGTGTACTTAGCATTATGACTCAACTACCATGAGTTCAACTTCCTGCCTCTTTAACAAAGCACCTGACATTCAAGGTTTGGTTCACCCTATCCTATGTAAAACAAAGGGCAGTGGCAGTTAGAAATACCTCTATTACTAGGATTAAGCATTCCCAAATCCCTGTATCCCTAGTAAATTAAAGGTGCATGATTGTGTAACCAGTAGCAATTGGCCTTCACTCCCATTTCACTGAAGGCATTTGCTGCAGGCATTTTCACTGGTAAAACAACATAATCACACCAGTATTCATTCCTAACCATAGGATTAATCCTCACTAGAAGCTATTTTCAAAAATAGCTTTTCTTTTAACCCATTACTTCCGTAAAATTTTAAAAATTAATAAAATGACGTAAAAACATCAAAAATTTATTGATGAGGATAAAGGGAAACAGACACTCATTTATTGCTGGTGACAGTATGAATTCTACAACTTGTTTGGTAATTGACTCACATTAAGTATTATATTTAAAACATGTTTATCCTTGATAAACCCACCCCACTTTTATAATCAGCACAATGGTTAAGAGAGCAGGCTCTGGATGCAGACTGCCAGGGTTTGAATCCTAGCTCAGTTTCTTAGAAGTGTGGTTCTGGGCAAGTATCTTAAACTCCCTGAATCTCAGTTCCCTCTGTCATATCCCACTGTATGGAAATAAAAACTAAACCTACTATATAGGACTATGGGAAAAATTAAATGAGTTAATGCAGGTAACATGCTTAAGAAAGTCCAGGCCTAAACACAATCAATAACTATTATTATTACGTATTAGAAATGAAAGTACCAGCTTTCATAAGGATAATACTAGATAACATTGAAAATACGTTAGTTTGTTTCCCAATGTAAAAACTCTATGTCCATCAAGATGACAATTGTTACATATAATGTACAATCCATACTGTAGAATATCATATACATTTAAAAATGTTTAAATGAGATAGTTGTGTATCTATTGTCTTTGCTAGATTGCTCAGTACAAAAAACAAACTACAGATCCTATTTTCTCAGTATAATCCCACTTTTTAAAAAGCAAAATTACCATCCCCAAAGAAATGTGCTCTTTATATATATTTATATTCATCCTACAAATAATTGTTGAACACTGTCAAATGTATTACAGCACTGAATTACAGCAACAAGAAAAACAGACACAAAATTTGGCCCTTGAGGAGCTTATATTCTAGGGGGCAGGGACCCCCCCAAAAAAACAAATAATTAAGTAAAATATACAGTATATCCAATAGTGGTAAGTGCTATAGTAGAAAAAAAAAATGAAGTAGTAAAGTTGCGCAGAGAGAGCTCCTGAGGAGGCAGTGGTGGTTGGTGGGATCCTAACTTTAAATTGGGTGGTTAGGACAGGTGTCTGGGGGGGGGGGGAGGAGGGAATAAAGACTCATCCTAATAAAGCAGAATCCTAAAAGAGGTAAAAAGATGAAGTATAGTTCTATGTTTTCTGATTATGTGCATGTATTTGTATATTTTTATGAACATGAGGTAATGTGAAAAAGAGTATACTAAGGTACTAAACTTGAATACTTCAGGGAAGATAGAGATCGAAAGGAAACAAGATTGAGGGAGGTTATCACTGTCGTCTTTATAGATTTTTTATTAGTGCAAATGTTATTTTCGACACTAATTAAGAAAATTAGAGCAAATAAGTTTTTAAAAAAAGAAATGAGAGGTTAAAAAAATGACCAAACATCAGATTAATAAATTTCCTATCACGGCACATGGTAGGTGCTCAATAAATACTGGAGGACCTGAAATATAAATGTGTCTTTGTATTGCTCAAGTACTCTCCAGGGTTTGGCAGATAAGGTAACTGAGGCCTGCGGAGGTTAAATGTTGCTTAAAGAAACAAAAGTTTTAATTGACGACTATGTACTCTATACTGACTTATCTCAGGGGATTTCTGTATAGCTTTACCTCAGTACTTTTTGTAACGAAGTTTCCTCTTATAACCCTGAAGACTGCCTGAGAGTCTGTTGAAACAGTTTACATGAAGGAAGGAGGGATTTGGGAGTTTGGGTCTTGGGGAGGAGAAGGTAAGGACTGCATTGTTGACAGTGAAGGCAGCACACCTGCTGTGTTCTACACACAATACAACTGATTTGTTTGAATTTTGCCTTTGTCTCTTCCCTACACCCTACTTTTCACTGGAGGTGCTGTTAAGCAAAGAAAAAAACAAAAAGATCAAAAGCTAAACATCTGAAGGGAGAAGAAACAGAATGAGAACACCTCAGCAGCATCAATCCTGAATAATGGAAAGGTGGTTTCAGCACCTGACAGGGAAATTGCAGAGGGTTGGCCTTTGCTATGTTAGGAAAGGATTCTGAAGAATTTTCCAGAGTCAGCAGCATATCCACATATGTAGCCATCCACCCTTAGCATTACGTGATTATGTTCTTTCTTAACTGAATAAAGTCAGAACTTGTCGGCCTGGACTAAACACTCTTTCTAATGATGAGAAGAATACTCTAACTACATAATAAATGGCAGTGATGAACTAATTTAATAAATAAAATCACAGTCCCCAAAGCCATTGTCTTTTCATCAGGATTGCTGCTGAAAACGGGAAAGATGTTACTGCTCTCCAGTATCATTCCCTTCAAACTGGCTGCTCGGGCTCACACATGCTTTGGGTAAATACGTTCGAAGCTCTTGAAATGTCCAAGAACAGTATTAACTAGAAGTCAAACAAAGGTGTTATCTCATTTCTTTTCAGGGACAAACACCAACTAGCTCCTTATTTAAATAAGCCAATATCAGCCACATGGGAATATTATCTTCTTTTAGGTATTTTTCAGGTAACAGAGTGTGAAAATGTCAGCAACGATATCAGAGGGAATTTTGGCTAACTCCTCAGTTGTTGTGACATGATTTTTTGTCAGCTCTGTAATTTGTTTAAAAGGTTAATCAGGATTCACCGTATGTAGAAACTGAAGAAGCAGACATCTACTCCAGGTATTTAAGCAGGAAGTTCCACTTGTCTTAAAAATACTGCCTGAGTTAAACAAACTGAGGGTTGCTGGAGTGGTGGGGGGTGGGAGGGATGGGGTGGCTGGGTGATAGACATTGGGGAGGGTATGTGCTACGGTGAGCGCTGTGAATTGTGCAAGACTGTTGAATCACAGATCTGTACTTCTGAAACAAATAACGCAACATATTTTAAGAAAAAAGAAGAAGAAGATAACAGGAGAGGAAGAAAAAGGGAGTATGTCAGAGGAGGAGATGAACCATGAGAGATGATGGACTCTGAGAAACAAACTGAGGGTTCTAGAGGGGAGGGGGGTGGGGGGATGGGTTAGCCTGGTGACGGGTATTAAAGAGGGTGAGTTCTGCATGGAGCACTGGGTGTTATGCACAAACAATGAATCATGGAACACTGCACCAAAAACTAATGATGTAATATATGGTGATTAACATAACAATAAAAAATTAAAAAAAAAATACTGCCTGAGTTCTCTGACACTGCCGCCATTAAGGTAAATTGTCAACAGAAAGGATCTTTTAAAAACCACACATCACTCATTAATACCCATTTAATTAATGGGGAGTTGGTTACCAAGGCGCCTAGAAGAGAACAGGGCCCTGAGATGTGTATGAGAAGAGAACTGGGATGGGAAAGAAAAAGACAAGACAGATCCGAAGCATGGAACTGGCCAGTGGAGGCCAGCTGGAATGGGAGTGTTTTCGTAGGGTGCTAAGGGCCTCACATGGAGAGCAGCACAAAGACAATCAGAAGAGGAGCAAGAGAAGTTACAGGGGGACATGGGAATGAGAAAAGGCAAAGCAGTCTTGTTTGCTTTACAGTGTCAGCTAGAGAATTAAATAAATCTCCTGTCAAGTTTTGAGCTCTAATATGGAAATATTCTGTTAAAGATGCAGTAATAGTTCCTTTACATTGTTCTCTCCAAAAAAGGCGGTATGCCTCAAAGTAAAACATTATAATAACTGAAAGTTATCTCTTTAATCTCTGAAACGTGCTTTCATTTTAACAGTTTTTCTTGTAACTAATTATAAAATACATCAATCATTTATTTTATTTAATTCATGTGTATTCCATTTCAACAAGCATCAATTATTTTACTGTGTTGTATAAGGCAGTAAAAGACTTTTTTGGGATCTCATAGTATATGTACTTAGGTTATTTGCCCCAGTGTGGGATGCTTCAGATCCCGTCCAAGGTTATGGCTCTTCAGTTTTTCCCCCGTCATTAGTTGCCTGTACACAGAAGGGCTTACTTCTTTATACAGGATTTGAACTTCATATTCAACCTGGTTAAGAACACAAGTATAGTTCACCCTCTTCTAAAACTCATTCAGTTGGAATTTGTAACCTCAGAGTCATCTCTACCTGTTCTTGTGTTTAGAATACATTCTGGAGGGTAATGATTAACTATAGTTTAACCTCTAGTTAATCCGGGTATCATACTTAAGCAAAAACATAAGGATCATGAGACAGAGATACAGCTGTAAGCAAATCAAGAGGAAACAAGGGTTAATAATGCTGCATGCCTAGGGATGTGACTAAGTTATAAAAAGGGTTGGGTGATCTAACTGGGAAAATTAAGACAAAGATAAATTATAGCCCTCTACTCTTGCTGAATTATTCAAAATGATCAATTAACTCTGGCGAGTTCTGCCTGTAAGAATTACAGTTTGAACCATATAATTATGGTGCTTGATGATATTTAATTTAATACTTTATTATAAACTGTCTTGGTATTGTTATTTAATTGCTTCATGTTCACAAGTTTTATTTCCTTAACAGGACTGTACACGCCTTGAAGGCAGGGATCAAGTCTTTCCACCTAATTTGATTTCTCCACAGCTCCCCAGATAATCCAGTGCACGTAGAGAACACTCCATAATTCTGTACTGAATTGAACTGTTATATATGAATCTTTACAAATTAAGCTGAAATTTAGGATAGTATGATCTTCTTTCTGCTCCTATCTAACCCAGTGACAAACAAAAATGGGAGAAGAGGAAAAGTGTATAGGTATGAGTATTGGGAAATTGTGTAATAAAAGTCGTATCATTTATTCTCCATCCCATGTTTTAATATAATGGAATGCCTTAGTTATGTACACTTAAAGTGTACAGGGATAAGCATATTCATACAAACACTTGATTAGACATTATGAGACCCACTTCAGGAAATAATCACCTTGAATCTATCAACTAAATGATTCACTTAAGAGAAAGTTCATGAAAATCATTGTAGAAGAGTTTCTAAGATAACCTCATATTCATTCAATGCCATCCAATGTGTTTTTTGTTTTTGTTTGTTTGTTTTGGGTACTTGACAGCTAGAGTATCACTAATAGAGTTTGGCCCAAAAGACACTATCAGGATCTGCTAGAACTCTTCTCACCCTTTTTTTTCAACCTTTGAAGCGAGAGCCACTTACCACCAACATATACATTTAACCCTGATCAGGGAACATTTAAATAAATAAAATTGTTAGTTTTGCTTTATCTTCAGACAGAAATCCTGAATTCGTACTATCCCTTGCAGCCATATAACCCTGATCCTTTCTAAGACCATCCCTGAATCAAAATCCAAAGCAGGCATTTCCAAGATCAGGTACTTCAATGCAAAACTGCAGACCTTGCTGATGCTCTCTACTTCTCTGCCTGTATCCTATTTAAACCCCCCTCTTAGAAATACCTTGACCACCAAGTCAGCCATTCCAGGCTTGACAGTTCCCACTACTGTCTGAGCCATGGCTTTGATAATTACCAAAAATCTTGCTTTGTCTTTGCTGATTTGTAGAATCACAGCTCTGGTGGCTTTTCCTTGGCAATGAAGGAGCTCCAAAATTTTCTTGTACCCAGAATCACAGAATCATAAAAATTTTAGAGTTCAGAGGGATTGAAGAAATCCTTCAATTTTAAAGCTGAATTGGGCATCGCATGTAAACGCAACATTTTATGATAAGTTGCCTTAGTCTGTCAGAGGAAATACCAACATATATCTACTACCTATGTATTCTCAAAGGAAATAGAAACCAGGATAGACACTGGGGGCATCACCAATGTTTTGTAGTTCCATACAGGAAGATGGAAAAAGCCAGCAAAGACTTCTAAGGCTGCAGAAAAACGATGTGTGTGTGTGTGTATGTGTGTGTATGTGTGTGTGTGTGTGTGTGTGTGTGTGTGTGTGTGTTTTATTTCCTTGAGGAAGAGAGGATTTAGAAGCCTGGATGAATGCATACAACACTTACATCTAAATGGCATAGACTAATTCTCCAGGATTCCACTACAGATGTTGCTTGTTTCTTATATGATAATATACAATTGGTTTTTATATTAATTTGAATAAGTAGCTGACTCTATTAAGCTATTGATTCTATAAAATGAAATCCACTACATAAAGATAACTGGTTCAGAACATATATTTGTTTTCCACATTTATATGTACATACATATTCTGAATTTTTAAGATTTGAGTAATAACTGCAATAAGGAGAAAACAAGCAAATTCACATAGTCTGCTGTGACTTTTCTTTTAAGATAATTCTTTTTTAAAAGACGAGCATTCCTGCTGATTAGGAATTACCATATGAAAATATCTTTTTAATTTTTTCATATAAGAAGTCATTTTCTAATAATTATAGACCTAATCAAGAGTTGGGCCTTTATTTAACCTTATAGCAAGATCAGCAAATTGCCAAACAAGATCACTAGGTCTGACTACCCCAATATTATTTTATAAAGTAAATGCTGAAAACTGTAATTTTATAATAAGATAAAAGCAGATTTCACTCATTTAATTAATCTCTATGTAATTAAAAGCAAAAAAAATGTTATATTCATTTAAAAGTAATCACTTTCAACGTTCGCCCTGAGAAGTAAATTACCAGAATTTTCTTTGACAAATATGAATCTTTTGTGAAATTACTGGAGATTTTATGGGACCAAAGTCTCTTCAAGTTCAAAAAAGGCAATGAGTATCCTGCTAGGATTATCCCAAATATTGACAATGGATGACATCTATCGGTTTAAAGGTAAAAGTAGATAATCCAAAATCATGCATAGTGGTAACTAAATTATTCCCAGAAGACTGAGTCTAGGAGATTTGAAACCATGATTCATCCAGTACATTATAAGACAATAAAAAGAAATGTTTATATACAGAGTACAGTCCTCAAAGAAACGGTCAAGCATGCAAACTGAACTGTTTTAAGGCCAATTTTATGTATATCCAACATGGATTTTAGGTAAGACTTGCAACCATTGGGTTCAATTATCTTGTTCCAAAGCTAATAATGATAAATAATAAATAAAACCTAAAAACAGAGTATAAGAAAAATTTATATCAATTTGTGTTCTTCGTTGAAAGCAACAGAAAATTTCCACTGAGACTAATATAAGGACAAAAAAAAATTGATTTGACTAGCTTCACAAGGTAAGACTGAATTAAAAAGAGAGTTGAATACACAGGGCCTAAGAAGTAGAACACCAGGGAAACCAGAGAGCTTGGAGGCAAGAACTCACTTAAGAGTCTCCTTAGGTTTCATCTTGAGGATGAGTTCCAATTGCTTTCCATCTTCACATGAGCATAATCCATATTAAAACTACTGAGAAGAGCTGTTTAGTCTAGTCGCCCTAATCAAGGTAAAGAAGGCTTCATGGTTGACAACCCAAATAGCACCAGGTGGAATGCAAGAGTGGCAGTTCCCCAAAGGAAAAGCTAGTTGCTTTTTCAGGAATAAAGGAAAAGGGATTCTGGCAGGCCAAATCCCTTCATTCAATGTAGGCATTCATCGGACTTCAGTAGTGAGTTAATGCATGAGGATATGTGAATATAGGGAAGTTGTTGGATGGCAACAGTTTAAATATCTTGAGAAGAAGGAACTAACCTCAATTGCAAGGACACATAAGAGGGACTGGCACAAAAGCCTAAGAGCCTGCTCACATTTGGGAGGAAGAAAAGCTTTGCTATGTATGCCAAGTTACATCTGATAGAAGAATTAAAAAAAAAAGAAAAAGGCCATTAGATATACTCGCTCATTACTGAAATACAATAATAAATTCACCAGTTGGAATGCATTTTTAATACTTTAGATATGAGTGATGTATTAGATGAAAGACATTCTGTCTTTATGCACACCTGTTTCTATATAAAAATGTTGGCCAAATCAAAGTCCCTACTATGAAATAAAAACGTGAGATATTCAAACATTATTCTTTAATGAAAAGTGCTGATTTTAATGATTTTTTTTAAAAAAAGTAATATGTACAAATAAAAAGCTAAGAATTATTAACAGAACAAATACAGATTTGAATAATGTATTTGGTAATTATTTTTCTCCAACAAAAAGCGTTTTTGGAGTTATGTAGGATGTAAATAAGTAAATAGTCCAGTTATAAACTCTGGACTGCATTTAAATATCTGCCTATCTGTCTCTGATATCTTTCCCATGAATGATATTGCTTTTGCCATACTAAACTAAAGGAAGGAAAATCTAGCTTCCATGAAAGAAATTTTGGTTTATTTGAACTTCTGAATTTTGATTACTATTAAATATATTTCAGATTATCTTTTAAACTTATTGAGAACATAGGCTGTGATATATATTACTTTGAGTTCAGCTCTCTTCTAAGCTGAGGTACATTTATACTATGTGTATATTTTGAATTCATTAATTAATCCATTTATTAATGAGTAAAGATCATTTCCCCTTGGGACACCTGAGTGGCTCAGTCAGTTAAGCATCTGCCTTTGGCTCAGGTCATGATCCTGGGGTCCTGGGAACCAGCTTCACACCCCCCAGCTGAGTTCCCTGCTCAGTGGGGGGTCTGCTTCTATCTCTCTCTCTGCTCCTCCCCACGTTTACGCATACACGCGCGCGCTCTCTCTCTTTCTCAAATACATATATAAATAAATCTTTTTAAAAAAGATAATTTCCCCTTGAATCAGTAGTTGTTGAAAGAATAAAATGTTTTTGGTGTGATTCAAATAAACAGGATCAAGATACTGAAGGTTTTAAAATGGCAAAAATAATAAAGACATAGACTTGGCCTGTCTTCAACACAGCACTGTGGCATCACACTCTACCAAACCGGTTGTTGGGTCTGGTAACACAGAACAGGTGTCAAAGGTCAGCCCAGCTCTTAGTACCTATATTGTGTAAATTTTGCATAGCCTATGCCCTTCAGCAGCTTTTTTTGAGGGCGTGGTGCCAGTGAGGGAGGGGACTTTACTACTCGGCCCTTAGGAAAATAAAACACCAGGGAAAAGAGCTTAAAGGTAGGAAATCAACAAGAATGTCCTTAGGTTTAATCCTTAGGATGATGAGTTCTAAAACAATATCCTTGACAATAAACTGCAGTTTGCTCGAAGTAAACTTTATCTTTTTCTAGTGAAAGGGGCCAGGGGAGACTCCATTTCCTTGAGGCCAATATCTTACTTCTATCAAAAGTATCTCCTTCCAAGACTCATCAACTTTTCATAAAAGTGAAGACCAGGATTGATAAGCAATGAGAATCAGTGTGTTTTTACACCCACAACAATAGTTTTTGACATTAACTATTCAGACTATTTATCACTGTTTGTGTCTTTACATGGTCATTCAAAAAAAAACAACAACTATTACTCAAGATCCTCCCCACACATATTTTTATATAAATGAATAAAGTTTCAAGGAACATGGAGAAAAGTTTCAAAGGATCAAAGAAGTCCAGTTATACAGTCCCCAAGGAGGTATGGAGGAAGTGCTTGAGAAATAATGCATATTTGTTCATTTATTGTTTTAGAAAATCATTTTACTGAATAACTACTTGGTGTTAAGGGCTGGGAATTCAGAAATGGTAGATCAGTGTTGTGCTCTTCAGAGTTATCTTCTCTACTTTGCCTTAAAAGAGTATTAGGGAATGTTCTAGGTACCAGAACCAAAGACCCATTTATTCTGCCACATTGTAATCTTTTTTGAATTTCCTTATCAAACACACACACACACACACACACACACACACACACACACACACACACACACGAGTCTTCCTATCTTTCGGAGTCACTTTCCTGATATCTGCATTGCCTAGCCCTTTATAAAATATGAATGATGGGGGAGGGGTGGATTGATTTGATTTGCCAGACTTTGGGAATAAGGCAGCTGACATATCTTGGACCTGAAACAATTACTGCCACACCTTGCTAAATAATTCCAATTGTCACATTAGATATTAATAACCTGTACAACAGCAGTTGATTAGATTAATACTAAGATAATTGGATCCTTTCATTAGGAAGAGTCAAAGGTGTGGATATAGCCTATATTTTTTGAATATGTGTATCTGAGGCCTTAAATTAAAGAAATCACAATGAACTGCCATCTTCAAAACAGAGTCACTGATCTATTTCTTAAGCTGGGGATGGAGTTTGTGTGTGCTAAATACTTCATAAAACATAAAAAGAAGGATCAGGCAGCCATCCATTATAAAGATATTAGGAGGCAAATATATCTTATGATTTGTATCCCTTTTATTTCCTCACTTCCTATTAAATGTACTTCTTTCTGACCTAAGTTCCTTCATCTCTGAACAGGGTATTTCTCTCTCTTTTTACAATTATTCATTTTCTTGCCTTTCTTTTTATTTCATATGAAACCCACTGCTTACAAGCAAGATAATTATTCACTGGTTCTCTTATCTTTGTTTCCCCACACATTTCTTCCAGGCATAATGACTGTGACTATATGCCATCTCGGAATATGTGGGTCTGCAAGCACAAACATTCTCCTAACCGAAGGACATGAGTGGCAGGTGAGTGAGTGGGAGCAAAATTGCTTCTGGTAAATGTAGGTGGGTGGAAAATGTTAGCTCCCTGATAGGTTCTTTTAAATGCTGTAATAATATTTCTCATTTAATTAATAGTGTGAGAAGAGCACTGGTAAATGCTCAGAAGGATGCCCATAGTGTTCTTCAGCAGCTGTGCAGAGAGGAGGTGGAGAACATCCCCTGACAGGTTAAAACCATGCTAATATACAGTGAAACAGGACTGAAAACAACCTTGCACTCATAACTCCAAAACACGTGATCGCCAAGAGCAGAACAGGAGTCATGTTAACTCTTCTGTAAGCCCTACAAAATGCTTCTGTTAATACCTATGTAGTCCACTTGTATGTCAGAAGACATATATATTTCTCAATATAGAAAAGCATCAAGTGAAGAGTTCTAACAAATCTCCATAACTGACAGTGATTATTCAGATTCTAAACAAAGGAAGGGTTCAACTGAAAGAAAAAGAATTTAGATTTGTTCAATAAAACATGCTCAAGTTTGAAAAGCCTGTCTCTGAATCTACTTTATAAGCTCCTAAAGGATGGCTAGCTTGAAGAAGCTGACTCTAGCCAAATACGCTTCTTAGCTCTCAAACTCAAAGGAAAAGTAATGTCAACAATTATATTGAACACTTTTGCTAAGATTTACTGTGAATATGACGTGGTAAAGGAAGAACTAGTGACTGAATGTTCCATCAAGACAGGCTACAATAGGGGTGCCTGGGTGGCTCAGTTGCTTAAGCAACTTTCTTTGGCTCAGGTCATGATCCCCGGGTCCTGGAATGGAGCCCTGTGCCGGGCTCCCTGCTCAGTAGGGAGCCTGCTTCTCCCTCTTCCGCTCCCCCTACTTGTGTTCTCTCTCTCTCTCTCTCTCTCTCGGTCAATCAAATAAATAAATAAAATCTTAAAAAAAGAAAAGAAAAAGACCATAATAGAAGTCAGTACTTCTATTAATTGTAGAGTTATTTTTCAGAGCAGTGAGGAAAGCCTCTATCATCACAGACAGAAGTCAGAATATAAGAATTGCAATTATTTCTAGGAAAAATATTTGTATTTTCAAGGCCTATATAATATGCATGTATAATTATATGTATGCATGTATATACATACATATACAAATGTATATACACATATGTATACACACAAATGTATGCATATATGTATATCTGTGTGTGAATATATATAATTTAACTGAAGAAAAACCCAAAAGTGGTTATAAATCTTCCCCATATAAGATTTCAAAAACAGGCAGTATTTTAAAAGATGGAACATAAATTCATGGCCCATAAACTAGAATTTTACCTCATCAGAAAAGAATGCTTATTTTTAATAAACTGAGGGAGCTATGAAATTAACAGGTAAACATTCTGGAGCTGGTATAAGGTAATTTGTGCTAATGGAAGTACATAAGTAAGATGTAAGGACAAATTCAAAAACAAAGCTTAAGACTAAATGTGTGAAAGTTTAGCCTGAAATTTTAAAGAAGAAATAATCTTATTAAGTGCATAACATTGAAAGGAATTAACAGCTTTTCCAGGAGCATAAATAAGAAAGCTAGAAAAAAGAAGAAAGATCCTATGATATAAAGGTCTTTAGACAGAGGTTGTGAGCAATACAATAAATAAGACATAGCCTCTGCCTACAAAGACCTTACAACCTACAGGTTGAGGCAGACAGATGCAGCAAATAGTTTTAATAAAAGACTGAATGTGATGCATGTAGAGTATTCAGAAGAAAAATGGTATTTACAACACTAGCTGTAATCTGAGTCACAATGATGGAAGCGTTCATTCCAAGAAGAGAATTATTCTTATCTTCTAGAAAACATGTTTTTGGTACTCTTTAGTTATGTTCCCTCTCCCCACTCTGGTAGATCTATCAAAAAAAAGAGAGACCAAGAAGTAATAAAGTACAGGAAGGTGGACTTGCCCTCTTGTAGCTCAAGAATGATGAATTGTCTTATGGATTGGCATAGGAATCTGGAGAAGAGGAGGAGAAGGTTACCTGAAGAACATACAAGTAGTTTGGGGTCTTAGGGGAAATAGATTGTTATGGGTTAAATTTTGTCCATCCAAAATCCATAGGTTAATCCAGGACATCAGAATGTAATCATTTTTGGAGATAAAACCTTTAAACAGGTGAACATTTCAAAATGAGACATTTAGAGCAGGCCCCTAAACTAATGTGACTAGTGTCCTTACATAAGGGAAGGGCTGGCACCTTGATCTTGGACTTCTAGAATTGTTAGATAATAAATATCAATTGTTTAAGACACCTAAGTCTATGGCATCTTGTTATGGTAGCTCTAGCAAACTAATACAAAGAACTAGTGAAGTCAGGAAGAAAGAAGAATATTATAATAGAAAAACTATAATTTTAAATTGTTTTATTGTGTGCTATATTCTATGTCCCTTTCTTATAATCAAGCCTTTAAAAAACTCTATTCACATAACAATTTTGTGGTTGTAGTGTTTTGAAGAATAGAAGAGAAGTGATGTAGGAGGGAATTCAAGGCAGAGATGAGACATCAGCTAAAATAAGGGAATCTATAAATACACAATTAAGAATTCAACGAGAGCAAGGATTTAGCATAAAAGTTATCAGAAAACCAGGAGGATTCTGGGAAGATGGTGGAGTAGGAAACATCAGTAATCTGTCTTCTTGACCTAGACAACAATTGCCCTGGCAGAATCTAGCTGATGTAACTATTTTGGAACTCTGGAGTCTATTGAAAACTTGCAATTTTCAGAGGAAGGCTTGGATGATAAATTTTGGTCAATTTCAGCTCTTAACACCGCAGCAGCTACCCATCCCCCTAACCCCCACCTCAGCCCCATGGTAGGAAACGATATACATGTTCATGGAACAGCTTGCACACAGTTTGTGGAAGCCAGGGTGGGCAAAAAGGACCCTGTCCACCAAATATCAGAGATCTGTGCTTTGATTGCTGCTAGCAATCAGAGATGTGAAGAGAAAGAGGAGGAGGCCATTGTTCTTGCACCTCCTCTCCTTATTGCAAACTCCTGCCCCTTTGGCTAAAGTAAATTCCAGAGGATTAAAGGGTTGGCATTTTCTTTCCCCTCATTTTTATTCCTCTTTTGGAAGCCAAAGATTGAAGACTCAGATATTTAAGAGCAACCACATACACCAAGGAAATGAGTCAATGAACAAGCCCAAAGGAAGACACATGTGCAGAAAGGACCTGAGAATAATGTAAATTTTTCCCTCAGGTTCACAATCTGGCAGAGGCAATCTATATTAATTATAAAAACTGTCTAATCAAAAGACAAAGATTAGTCAAATGGGGAAAAAACAAACAAACAAACCACAATCCAACTATAAGCTGTCTATAAGAGACTCACCTTAGATTGAAATCACACACAGATTAAAGTAAAAGGATGGAAAGCAATATTCCATGCAAATAGTAACTAAAGGAGAGCAGAGGAAACTATGCTAAAATCAGACAAAATAAAATTCAACTCAAAAAGTCTGTAAGACAAAAAAAAAAGGACATATATTAATAAAAAGTTCAATACGGCAAGAAGATATAAGTTATAAATATTTATACAACTAATAATAATCCATCAAAATATGAAGCAAAAATTGAAAGAATTGGAGGGGGGAAAGCCAGTTCTACAATAACTGTTGGAGATTTCAATATCCCGCTCCTAATAATGTATAGAAAACCATACAGAAGATAAGTAATGAAGTAGAGGACATGAACAACACAACAAAGCAACTAGATCTCCAACAGGCATATATAGAACATTTTACCCACCAACAACAGAATACATATTCTTCAAGTGCACATGGGACATTTTCCAGGAAAGATGATATATTTGGTCACAAATTAAGTCACAACACTTAGATATCTACAAAGATACAAGATGAAGTTAGAAATTAATAACAGAAGTAAAACTAAAGAATTCACAAATTTGTGGAAATTAAAAAGAACACATTCTTAATGGAACAAAGAAAAAATCACAAGGGACATTAGAGAATATGTAGAAATGAATGAAAATTAAAACACAACATATCAATACTTATAAATTACAGTGAAAGCAGCACTATGGGGGAAAATTAGAGCTATAAAAAAAGGTTACATAAAGAAAACAAAAGAAATTTCAAGCCAACAATCTAATTTTATCACTTAAGGAACTAGAAGAAGAAGAAGCCAAAACTATCAAAAGGAAGGAAATAATAAAGATTAGTACAGAGATTAAGTGGAATAAAGACTAGAAAAATAAAGAAGAAAATTAAAAAACACAAGTTGGTTATCAAAAAGATGAACAAAATTGACAAATCTTTAGCTGGATGGACTAAGGAAAAAAGAGGAGACTCAAATTACTAAAACTAGAAATGGAAGTGGAGATAGTACAATCAATTCTATAGAAAAGAAAAGATTATAAGAGAGTATTATGAGCAATTGTACACCAACAAATTGGATAACGTAGATGAAATGAACACATTCCTAAAAACACAAAACCTACCAAGACTAAACAATGGAAAATAGAAAATGAGAAGAGACCTATAACTAGTAAGAAGATAGAATCAATAAGCAGAATCTCCCAGCAAAGAAAAGCCCTGGACCTGATAGCTTCATCAATAAATTCTACTAAACATTTAAGGAAGAATTGACACCAACACTTCTTAAATTTTTCCCAAAATATACAGAGAATGGTGGACACTCTAACTCATTGTATGAAGGCAGTATTATCCTGATACCAAAGTCAGACAAAGACACTACAAAAAAACATTGATGCAAAAACCCTCAACGAAGCATCATCAAATTCAGTATCACATTAAAAAGATTATACACAATGGCACATGTAAGATTTACCACTGAAATCCAAGGGTGGTTCAACATAAACTTAATTGCTATTATAAACTACAATAACAGAATGAAGGAAAAGAAAAAAGAAAAAAATCCACATGAAATCTCAATTGATTCAGGGAAAAAATTGACAAAATATAACACTTTAATGGTAAAAACACTCAACAAATTAGGAATAGAAGGAAACTACCTAAACATAATAAAACCATATATGAAAAGCTTACTGTAAACATCATACTCAAAGGTGAAAGACTGAAAGTGTTTCCTCTAAAATCAGGAAGATAGCAAAGACACCCACTTTCACCGCTTCTGTTCAAAATAGTACTGGAAGTTGTAGCCAGAGACATTATCGAGAAAAAAAGATAAACATCCAAAACAAAAGAGGTATAATTATCTCTATTTGTAGATGATATGATCTTATATATAAAAAATTCTAAAGATTCCACCAAAAAAAAATTAGAATACATGAATTCATCAAAGTAGGAGGACACCAAGTCAACAAAAAATTAGTTTCATTTCTGTACCTTAACAATGAACAATCCAAAAAGGAAATTAAAAAGAAAATTCCATTTACAGTCACATCAAAAAAATGTAAAATGCTTAGGAATAGACCAAGGAGGTAAAAAACTTCTGCAATGAAAACCACAAAACATTTCTGAAAGAAATTAAAAAAAAGAAAAATAAATGGGAAGACATTTCTGTTCAGGGATTAGGAGATTTAATATTGTTAAGATGTCAATACTGTCAAAAACAATTTACACATTTATGTAATCCCTATCAAAATCCCAAATACTGTTTTTGCAGATATAGAAAAACCCATCCTAAAATGCAGATGGAATCTCAAAAGACCATGAATAGACAGAAAAAAAATTCTGAAAAGGAAGAATAAAACTGGAGAATTCAAACTTCCTGATTTCAAAACCTGCTACAAAGATACAGTAATCAAAACAATATGGTACCAGTGTAAAGACACACACACAGCTCAACAGAATAGAGAGTCTAGAAATAAATCCTTATATACATGACCAAATGATTTTTGACAAGGGTACCAGACCATTAAATGGGGGAAATGACAATCATTTTAAAAAAAAAAGGATGCTGGGGCTGGGGGAGGGACCTGGGTGGCTCAGTTTGTTAAGCCTCCAACTCTTGGCTTTGGCTCAGGTCATGATGTCAGGGTCGTGGGATCAAGCCCCAAGACGGGCTCATGCTGGGTGTGGCACTTGCTTAAGATTCTCTCCCCCTCCCTCTCTCTGCCCCCACCTCACATGTGCGTGCTTTCTCTGTCTCAAAAAAAAAAAAAAAGTGCTGGGAAAACTGGATATTCACATGCAAAAAAACTAAGTTGGATCTTTACCTAACACCATCTACAAAAATTAATTTAAAATAGATCCATGACCTGTAGAGAAAGGGGAACCCTCTTACACTGTTAGTAGGAATGCAAGCTGGTATAGCTGCTCTGAAAAACAGTATGGAGGTTCTTCAAGAAGTTAAAAATAGAGCTACTCTACGACCCAGCAATTACACTACTAAGGATATACCCTAAAGATACAAATGTAGAGATCCAAAGGGGCACCTGCACCCCAATGTGTTTATAGCAGCAATGTCCACAATAGCCAAACTATGGAAAGAGCCCAGATGTCCATCGACAGAGGAATGCATAAAGAAGATGTGGTATATATATAATGGAATATTACTCAGCCATCAGAAAGGATGAAATCTTACCATTTACATTGACATGGATGGAATGGAGGATATTATGCAGAGTGAAATAAGTCAATCAGTTACCATATGATTTCACTCATATGTGGAATATAAGAAACAGTGCAGAGGATCGTAGGGGAAGGGAGAGAAACTGAATGGGAAGAAATCAGAGAAGGAGATAAACCATGAGAGATTCTTAACTCTGGAAAACAAACTGAGGGTTGCTCTGGGGGGGGTGGGGTGAAGGGATGGGGTAACTGGGTGATGGGCATTAAGGAGGGCATGAGATGTGATGAGCACTGGGTGTTACATGCAACTGATGAATTACTGACCTCTACATATGAAAAAAATTATACACTATATGTTGGCTAATTGAATTTAAATTAAAAATAGAAAAAAAAATAGATCCATGACCTAAATGTGAGATATAAAATTATAAAACTCTTCAAAGAAAACATAGGGCAAAAGCTTCACCACGTTGGATTTGGTAATGATTTCTTGGATTTGACAACAAAGGCATAGGCAAAAGAAAAAAAAAATAGACAAATTGAACTTCATGAAAATTTTAAAGATTCATACATCAAAAAATACCATCAAAAGAGTAAAAAAGTAATCCACAGAATGGGATAAAATGTTTCTAAATCATATATCTGGTAAGAGATAAATATCCAGAACATGTAGCGAACTTGTAAAACTTTGGAACAAAAAATAAACAACCCAACTCAAAAATGGGCAAAGGTCTTAAACAGACATTCCTCAGATATACAAATTACCAATAAGCATAGGAAAAGATCACTAATCATTACAGGAATGCAATCAAAACTACAATGAGACACCACTTCATGCCTACTAGAATGGCTATTATCAAAAGAACAGAAAATACCAAGTGCTGGTGAGGATATGGAGAAATTGAAGCCCTTGCACACTGTTGGTGGGAATGTAAAATGGTGCAGCCACTTTGGAAAACATATGGCAATTCATCAAAACATTAAAAATAGAATTACTATGTGGTCCAACAATTTCACTTCTGAGTATATATGCAAAAGAATCAGGGTCTTGAATAGATATTTGCATACTCATGTTCTTAGCAGCATTATTCACAATAGATAAAATGTGGAAGAAACCCAAGTGTCTATTGACAGATGAATGGATAAGCAAAATGTGATATACACATACAATGGAATGTTATTCTACCTTAAAATGGAATATCCTATAATAATATTCTGGCATATCCTAAAACACAGATAAGCCTTGAAGACATTATGCTAAGTGAAATAAGCCAGTCACAAAAAGACAAATACTGTGTATGATTTCACCTACATGAAGTACTGAGAGTAGTCAAAATCACAGAGACAACATAGAATGGTGGTTGTCAGGAGCTGGGAGAGAAGGAATGAGGAGTTATTGCTTAATGTATATAGAGTTTCAGTTCTACAAAATAAAAGAGTTCTGGAGATAGATGATGGTGATGGTTGTACAACAATATGAATGTACTTAATATCACTCAACCATACACTTAAAAATGGTTAAGATATTAAATTTTATGTTAAGTGTATTTTACCACAATAAAAAATTGTGACAAAAGTTACTGAAGTTCACATAATCTCCCCAACTCCCCACACCATACCTTCCCCAAATAACACCCTAGATATTTTCAGAAATGTGAGGAAGACTTCTGAACTTCTTTCATTAAATGAAATTTGTGTTGAACAATTTTGCATCCTGAAGAAAAAGGGATTCCAATAATCTGGATAAATGGGGAGTATCTACATTATCACATACTATAAAATGGATTCTATAATCAATATCCATGTCTCATGGGGTAGTTGACTTTAGATTGATGTTGGGGAGGCCATCAAAAAGACATGACTGCCAGTTAATCCCTCAGCAGAGGCTCCTTACCTCCTTCCCCATCCTTGGAAGGTGCATTCTTCTTGCCTTCCTCACCCCCAGAGGCTGCTCCGAGGACATAACCTTGAGATAGTGATGTGGTGTTGAGATCATCTAGCAGTACACATGACTGAACTCAGTTAGAGCCTTCCTATAAACTTTTAAGATTTGGTGGTCAGGTGCAGAGGCCTACCTGTCTTAGGAGTTGCCCATGGCATCTCTCTTCCCTTGCTCATTAAAACTACCATGTACCAATCTGGAATGGTCTGCCTCTTTCTTCAGTCTCTCCATGCCCTCCACATACAGGGGCCAGTTTCAGTTTACACCTGGGAAGCTGACAAACCAGCAACTGGTTTCTCACATATCAAAGGTGATGAAGAACATTCTAGGTTGAATAAAACAATGTGATCAAAGACAATAATCTACAAAACTTAAAAATCCTAGTCTGGCAACACAAAACAAATAAGAATTCTTACATTGTATTACAATAACCTCTTCAATGTCCTCCATTTCATGTCTAGTTCAATGTCCCATCATTAATGTCATACATGAAAGAGTCATCTACATAGTACTCAACTTATACGATGAGACAGATCAACAGTAAAGAGATTAGACTAGGGCATTCGTTTATGATCATGTAAGAAAAAAACAAACAAACATGATTACTACCTTGCAAGACAATGAAAATTTCTCTATTCTGCTGAGGAGAGCAATGGTTCTCTGGTCATTTTCAATAAAAGTACATAAAGTTGTAATAAAATAAGAAGCTGGTTTGTAATGTATTCAAGAGGATACTTATTTTTTGCATGGAGACATTCTATTTTCATGAAAAGCTTTCAGGAATCTGGGAAGTATTGGTCATTTTATGGGCATAATGCCACCTGACACTTAGTACCTACCTTCTAAAAGTTTCAATAAGCTTAACAAGTATTATTACAACATTAAATATATTTTACTAGAAATGAAATGAGGGATGAAGTGTCTGACCCCATGTCACTAAACAAGGCAACTGTAGTGATGAAAACCAAACATCTTGTCATCTACACCTTAGCTATTAAATTTTTGGTTATTATCTTGCTCTATTATTCCTGAAATGCATCAAATTTCAACAAGAACAACAAAGCGCAACATAGGATGATCAGAAAAATCCCTGTTGTTGACTATCACTTCTTGCTTTTGGAAGCCACTATAACTGTTAACACTTCTTTGCTGATGCATTTTTGTTATCACCCAAACTACAATCAGCTTACAAGTTTTTCTTCAAGTTATAAAACTGAATCTAGACTTGGGAACTGGAGGTCACAGTTCTTCTAGGATCCCAAAGTATGAATTATTACCAATGGAGGTTCTGAGAACAAGGAAGTGGTGATGAATATACTCCCTGTGTAAATAAATAATGGCTCAGCCAAGATGCAAGATGCCTCCTTGCCAATTGTATAGCTCCTTTAATCCTTCTGCCTTGGATCTAGCCAAGAAAAGGACTGATTTCCTTTGGTAAATAAGTCATTTACTACACAGAGTTGATAGCATGAGAAACAAATGTGTAAATCTGTGTGAAAATTGCTTTGAAATGCATGTAATGCTTTTCAAATACATGCTTTGTCTTCTTTGTCTATCATCACTATTATGATCATCATTATATTATTACTGAGAGAAGAAAAAGAGGCTATTTTAACCACTGGTGAGGAAAAGGATTCTAAGCTGTGTTCCATGCTAAATAGTTTTGAGCTGCTGCTTGTTGCTGGGATAGTATTTGAATGAATGAATGAATGAATGAATAAATAAATAAATACTTTCATCATTAAAAATAAGCAAATTTTAAAATGTTTTTTAAAGAAAATGCATTGATCAAATTTAGGAAATTCATAATATACCTAAAAATAAAAATAATAAAAATAAACTCCCTTCATCTTACCATCTAATGATAAACACTACTAATATTTAATATTTTCCTGTAAGATTTTTTTATGCACTAGTTTGATTTTTGTTTTATATTGTGCATATCATGGTATACATAAAATGCTGCATCTTTCCTTCTTTCTCTTCATTTTTCAACAAAAGTATTTTTTGTTATTTGTAATAACTACAGTGCTTAATGGTAGATTGCATTTGTAATATCTATAAGGGATTGTCTTGACCTTTATAGTTGAGACTCAAATGATCATCCTGAAATTAAGTATTGTAAAGAAACTGGATGTAATCAACACATTCACTTTAAGAGCATTCTAGATTATTACTTTAGTCATTGACTCTGATAGTATTTTCATGATTAAAATCCCAACATACTTTTCTATAAAGTCTCATTTTATATAAAAATACTTCAAAATGTAAACATTTATATGAACTGCTTATCCTTTATGACTACTTTCTTTGTAGGATAATAACTATTGTGCATATTTTTACTATGTATATAATTTACTTTTTATAATTTTTATTTGACTCCAACAATACACTAAATTCATTAATATTCAGTGAGTTTTACTATTAATATAGCAGGATTTACTTTTCAGAACTTTAAAATAATTAGTTAGAATAATGCTTGCCAAGAAACTTTTGGAACACAATCTCAGTTGGAGAGGTACTGCAATTAAATGTTGTATGTCTTATCAATTCCTTACAAGGAAGACTCTTTGAATTCTGATAAATACAATCATAATAAGGTAAAACACCCAGTGGGTGAATTAATTTTAAATACTGATGATGAGGTATTCTTGCTTCTAATCATCTATTTCTCAAATAGAAAAACCTTGTGTCTCTCATTGTAGGTTAAAATGTGTGATGAAAAATAATTCCTTCTTATTACAGTAACAAAATGTTTTATCTTCACAAGCCAAAGTACAGCTTGACCTAATGTTTCCAAAACAAAAGACAAAACAATAACAACACCTTTTATATCAGGCAATTATAGTGAGATTGGAGTTTTATCCTTGAAACTACACAAACACTTATGAAAGCCATAGTTTAATTTTTGTCGTTAATGGTTCTTTGGGTTTAGCAAAAGAAAGAACATTTCTGTACTACTGGCCAATCTGTCTTTGAGCATTTTTCCTTAGCGCAGTTTTTATATCTAACTAGTAAGAGCACTATTTTGATTTACATATTGGATATCCACAGACTAGGTATTTTTACTGATGCCAAAACAAAATTTAAAGGAAGTTGCAGAAGAACGCATTTCAAAGATGCCCCTGTGGGGTCAAATAACACCTATAAATATTTATGTAATCCATTACTTAAGGCCAAATCAATATTTCTAAAACTTTTTTGTCAATCAGTTCCATGTTCAATAACCTCTCCACAGATATTAAATAAAATCCAACTCTTTAGCTCCATATTTTAAGATAGCCATCAACAGAATTTGTCTTATCTATGTTAACTATTTCCAAGACAAAGATTTTTAAACCTTTTACTTTGTATTCCCTCCTTTCTTCACCCTACCAGTTCAAATACTATTTCCCCTATCACATAAAACCTCACTATTGAATTTAATGACCAATATCTTACACTTTCTTTTTTTTTTAATTTTTTATTGTTATGTTAATCACCATATATTACATAATTTGTTTTGGTGTACTGTTCCATGATTCATTGTTTGTTCATAACACCCAGTGCTCCATGCAGAATGTGCCCTCCTCAATACCCATCACCAGGCGAACCCATCCCCCCATCCCCCTCCCCTCTAGAACCCTCAGTTTGTTTTTCAGAGTCCATCATCTCTCCTGGTTCGTCTCCCCCTCTGACTCACTCCCCTTCATTCTTCCTCTCCTGCTATCTTCTTCTTTTTCTTTTTTCTTAAATATCTTACACTTTCTTAAAAGTCATAGCCAATTCACCTTTTATTTCCATGATTGTTAATAATATTTAAATTCCATAGAACCCTTTCTTTTTTCATAAAGAATATGTGTGTCTATGACACACAAAAATACACACATAGACTATTGAGAGAGAATAGAAAAACATCACTGGTCCCCTTTAACCAATAAGGAAACAGAGAATGCAGCTGGCTTGAAAATAACCAGTTCATTGGGAGCCAGAATTAGAACCAGCAAATTAGTTTAGCACATCTCTCTGAGTGTACCATGCCCCAGGTGTCAGCACCCCTCTTCCACCCCAGACCCAAGAAAGAAAAGCCATGACCTTGTCCCTTTGCCTCAAGGGGGCCTAAACTTTAGAATGCCTTTCTCAAAATTTCTGTTTCCCTCTAGGGCCAAAAGCCAAGCGCAACTATTTCTCTTCTTCATAGTATACTCTAAAGCTCTTCTCTATGTGCAGTCAACCAAATGTCCTCAAGAGTTTGCCAAGACTCATGACTATGGGGCACCTGGGTGGCTCAGTTGGTTATGCGACTGCCTTCAGCTCAGGTCATGATCCTGGAGTCCCGGGATCGAGTCCCGCATTGGGCTCCCTGCTCAGCAGGGCGTCTGCTTCTCCCTCTGACCCTCTTCCCTCTCGTGCTCTCTATCTCTCATTCTCTCCCTCTCAAATAAATAAATAAAATCTTTAAAAAAAAAAAGACTCATGACTATGGAGTCAACCTGAGGTCCCATGGCCAGGCCCAGTTGCTTGTGGGTGGCTGAGTTAGTTGATTGCTCCTGGTGGCTGATGTGGTATTTCTTTCAAGGGATCACATGACATTGGGCTACCAGAATGATGCAAACATACTAATTTGGGGAACTTTTTAAATTCACATAGATAGAGGCCTCTACAAAAAATATTTTCCAGAAACTCACTCACCTTAGAGGTGACCTTCCTCCTGTGGTATGAAGAATAAGAAGTTATAGTGGTAAAGAGAATAATTTACTACTATACATTTATAGTGTATTTTAGAATTTATAAAAAGATACCAAATAAGATGATATGCATCTTATTTGATCCTCATAAGAACTTAATTAATTAGTGCAATAAATATTTATTGAGGGTCTTCTATGTTTTGGCACTGAATTAGATGCTGAAGACTCACAGACTTACAAGATAGACACTATCCCTGACATCATGAGATTTACAGTCCAGTGGTGTAGACAACAAATAAGGTAATTATACAAATAAATGTCAGTTACTACTGTAAACACTGCAATAAGGTTGACATGAGAACCCCACCCCCACCCCTCAATTTGAGAACCACCTACCTAGTTTGTGTTTTAGATGTGGCTATATGGCTATATGATAAATAGTATCATTTTAACTTTACGGCTGATTGAACTTGACAAAGTTAAATTAACCTTGGCCAAGGTCAGATAGTCCTAGGTGGCAGAAGTAACACATGAAATAGGACTTATACTTGGTTTGTTCTTTTACTATCTGTAATTGCTTAGTCAAAAAATAGTGAGACCTAACATAAAAACAAGGTCATTCTTATTAAAAGCATTTGTGTGTTTGCAGGTATTCTGAAAGTTTTGATTTCAGGTATGTTTTAAGGACATAAAAGCAACTGTGAAGAATTTAATTGTATTATTGACTATAAGTTTTATTGCTATATTAATTAAAAATAAACAAAGATGATAATTTCTCAGTGATATAACCAAGAATATATCCTTATATGTTCTCAGAGTTATACTGAGAATTAAAACAGTCTGCTGGTATAGAAAGTGACTGGGTAGCCAGAGCAAATTCTCTGAGGTGAAAAAGACAACAAGGACCCAGACTCAGAGATCCAGGGTTGGGCATGTCAACAAGAGAATATAGTTAGTCTGAGTCATGGGAAGTAGAGTAAATGTTATTGGAAATTGGAAAAGGCTGGACCATGTGTGGCCTTTGTAGGATGGGATAGGAATTTGGATTTTATTTGTAAAGCTCTGGAAAGATGTTAAAGAATCCTAAGCAGATAAGTGACATGACATAACTTACATTTTTAGAAAACTGTTCAAATCAAAATCTCTTGGGATCAAGTGGGCATGCCGAATGGCAGTAAAAGTTGGTCTAACTGGAGATGAGACTGAAGAATTGTTTATAGGAAATTAGAGGGCTTAGGAAGGGTAAAAGTTGTCTGACCAGAAGTAGAAGCTGTATGAATCAGCACAGTCAAAAAGATCTGTGGTAAACAGAAGAAGCAGGATTAAAAGAAATAATTTGACAAGAAAGGAAATTAGACTAATGTGGATAACCATGGATAATGTCATAAAGGAAAACACCTACTTGCAGGCAAATGTAGAATTGAAGGATGGAAAGTTAGTTATTGTCATAAACTGTGGGTCTCACCCAGATTCCTTTCTGTGTTCAGAATTTCTGATTCAGCATTCTATAATCACTGGTTTTCCCATGTGTAAAACTCTACATACCTGGAGCCTTTCTGGACACTACCATACCTTTTGTGTGATTGCAACAACGTTGCTGAGAACAACAGCTTTAGATTTAGGCAGATTGGGATTTAAAATTCAATGTAACCTCTTTCAGACCATAGGAGTATGAACAACTGATTCAATCATGGTCGTCTCATTTGTAAAATGGAGTTATCAGTTGCAGCTGTGGGTAGCAAAAAAAGATAATTCATATAAAGTGCTGAGCACAGTACTTGGATCATTACATTTAAAATTATGGTTTTGGCTAATATTATTTTTTTAAAGATTTTATTTTTATTTATTTTTGAGAGAGAGGGAGAGAGAAAACCCAAGTAGAGGGAGGGGCAGAGACAGAGGAAGAAGGAGAATCTCAAGCAGACTCCACACTGAGTGCAGAGCCTAACATGGGGCTCATTCTCACAACCCTAAGATCATGACCTGAGCCAAAATCAGATTTAATGAGTCATGGACATTCTTCCACATCAACAGATTCAGATCTAACTCATTCTTATCAATGATTGCAAACTATTTCATAATATGAATACATCACAATATCTTTAAGCATTCTCATTGATAAATATTTGGATTGATTATAGTTTTTGTCTATTACAGCTAAGGCTATAGTAAAAACAGTGTGGACTTATAATCTTATTACTAATAGGATTAAGTCAGCAAAGTCAGAATGCTAAATCAAAGGCTGCTTCTTACCCTATGTTCTTTATTGTACAGAGCAAAACTATGCATATTGAACTGAATTCTGACAAAATGTACTTAGGTTTTCAGTCTTAATTGGCACTCATATAGGAAGAAATGCTTGCTTGATTTTAAAAGAGCTATTTACTCCTTTTGTTTGTTACTCCTTTTTGTTGCATCAGATCCAAACAAGTGACGAATATTAATAAACTGGTGGGTTCTTTCCTAGAAAGCATTTATCTTGTCTTTCTCACCTAAGGACCCTCTATTGCAAATATACAAGTTCTAAGGTTCATTCAGAATGCCAGTGAAACAGGTATTAATTAACTGACATATCTAGTGCTGTGTGGGCATGTAGGCATATGAATATGTGCATTATATGTATATGGAAGTTCATGCATTCTGGTTATCTCTTGACTAACTTTTCTCATTGAGGACTGTAGAGGAGAATGAAGTGAATACAAATTGTTCATTATCAAAAATGAAGGGAATATTAGTATTATAAAAGACACACTCTTCATTATGTCTCACAATATTCTTCCCCCCCTGGCCCAGGGGAAGTCATAGATGAAGTTATATGGGAAAGAAAAGAGAAAAAAATCACCTCACAGACTTTCAACTTTAGCATTGTTTTTCAGAAACACATTAGTTGTATAAGCTAGAAATACTCTGGACAACAACCTATATCTGGAGCCCAATGAGTTTTGGATAGAATTGGGAAATCTGCTATTCAAGACTTCATGTTGCTCATTGGAAAATTTATCCCTTCCAAGAAATGAGTCTTGCTTTCAATGGTCAAGTTGAATAGCACAGAGATCACCTCTTAAAAGTCACTTTAATACATCTTGATATATTAATATCCCTTGTTATGAGCACCGGAATGTGAACATCAGTGTACCTATTGGCCTAAGTGTCTCAGGACCACACAATATGGGCATGACTCTAAGGCAGGGTTGGCAAACTATGGTTCAAGGGCCAAATCTTTCTTCCTACCAAAAGAGAAGGGATAATTATTATCCACTCCAACTATCTCTCAGGGATATTATAAACTGAAATGAGAAGAGATCTGATCTCTTCACTAGAAGCTATACAGATCCTAGGCATTGCTACAATAATTTATTATTTAAGAGATTATTAATGAAAAATTATTCCACAAAATAACTATTCTAGGAGAAAATTTGGAGGTAGCAATGTCACCTTGCAACGTACTTGGAGGTATATTTTCATATTTAAAAGTTATTTTCTTCTCCCTCCTCTACATCTCTATAGCAAGTGAACTTCACTTCCTATGCCATTTACTACTAATAGTAGGCACCTTGCTTGCTCTACACCCTATGGTTCAAAAAATGAGTCATCATGGTGATAAATAAACTTGATAAAAATTATTCTATGGATACAGACACAGAGCAGACATGTAAGAAGTCTTGCATTCTAGAAGTCTATTATTTTATTATATTTTTTAAAGATTTTATTTATTTATTTGACAGAGAGAGACAGAGAGAGAGAGGGAACACAAGCAGGGGGAGTGGGAGAGGGAGAAGTAGGTTTCCCGTGGAGCAGGGAGCCCAATGCAGGGCTCGATCCCAGGACCCTGGTATCATGACCTGAGCCGAAGGCAGATGCTTAATGACTGAGTCACCCAGACACCCCTAGAAGTCTATTATTTTAAAGTAAGAAGGACATTACCGCTTATCTAGTTACGTTACTCCTATACTTAAGGAAAAAAAGCTCAGGGAGATGAAATGACTTGCCCTTATAGTAGAACTAAGATGAGATCGTATGGCTATTTGAGTCCTTCATAAAAGGAAAAAGGAAATAGGGGGAAGAAAGATGAAACATAGAGCTTGGAAAACAAGAAAATAAAAGGAAAATGATGTATGTAAATACATATTTAAAAGTATATAGAAAATGAGATATAGCATCTCTACACAAAGAGGAAAAAAGACTCAAAGTGGGTAACAAATTGGCAATGCATGTTCTTGTTCACCAATGCCAGGATTATCCCAGGGAAGTTGGGCCAAATTGCCATGACAATAATTAGCTCTAGTACTTTGACAGATCATTATGAACACATTAGCAGGGCATTAGTGACAATTACCCATTCTTCGCACATTGATGACATGCCATAGTTCGCTCATTAGTATATTGGTGTCTAATAGCTGCATTCTAACTAGCACTTTCCTCCTTCATCTGAGATATAAACCTACTAACCTCAGACCAAGCCATATAAAAAGACTCTGCTAAATTAAATAAGTACAAATCTGTTTCACTTATTTAGGAAGAAATTCATTCATCAACCCAGAGAATTATTTGGCTTATCTCTGTTAGGCAATGCACAGTAATCTGCCATTTTCTCTGATTAAAATGACATGTCATGTATTTTGGGGAAGAACAAAAGATTACAGCAGCATCCTCCAGACTTTCTCTGGTTACTTCCTAGGCTTCTGCTATCTCAGATCTCAACTCAGGCAGAGGGTGCCTCTCACTTTATTGTCTTTATTCTGAGGAATATTCTTTATTTCATCCACTTCACATATCAATTGCCTTGGCTTATGGAACAACTAAATCAGCTGCCTTCAAGAGTGTGTACATTAGAATCACCTAGAAAGATTTCAAAGAAATAACTGCCATATGATCCAAATTCCAGCCCAAATAACTCAGAATTTCTGAAAGTGGGACATGGGCATCTATGTTAATTCATTTGTGTTAAGCTGAGAAAGGTGAGTCTGATGCACAGTGGGGCTTGGGAGTTATTGCAGCTTCAAATATATGTTTAGGCCCATTAATGTGGAATATTGGGTAATGTGGGATATATAGAGTGATAAAGTTAACAGATCAGTTGGATTATCCCCAATATTGATGACAGATGGTGCATTGTTCTTAGTACATGTGAACAATCTAAAAATGCTAGGCAGATAAAAGGTAATTTTGAGGGGGTGTTTTGTGATTTTTTTTTCCCTTTTCTTGCATATCAACACCTGTCCTACACAGAAAACACATTTAATTTTGAGTAATATATTTTTGAAGGTACAATTCTCTCACACTATTTTTTGAATGATTATGTTTTCCTAATTCAAAGAAGTCCAGCATGGATACCCAAGGCAAAGCTCCCCTCACCCTCCCTCTCCTTCCCTTCACATTCAAAAGCTGTATGTCAAAACAACACTGACTAGAATGTGTGAAATGAATTATTGAGATGCTAGGAGCTAAGCAGTCTCCGAGGCTGGTTGGATTATAGGACAAGCAGTGGTGCATGTAAGTCATTGAGCTCTACTCAGTCACAGGGTCAGAATCTAGTTTCTTTTATTTCCACAGGAACCTCGAGAAGGAGGAAATAAAAGACAAAACCAGAGAGAAAGAAGGTGAGGGGGAAATACTGTGTTTATCTGACCCTCTCTCTCCAAGAGTCTAAAATGGAAGATTGAAATTAGCTCCATAACCCTGACCAAGATGCTTCCCATCTTCTGGATTCAGTTTCCATATCTGTTATATGAGAAAGTTGACTAAAATCCTTTTAGTTCTCCACAAGCAGTAAAATATTATGATTTTATGTAATAACTTCTCAGAGTCCCAAATAGGAGGGTACACATAAGCAGACTTCAGCAATGTTAGGTAGATCTTTGGCATTCAAATGTTTATTTTTATAGTTCCCATTACTTGAGATTGAGGGAGATAGAATTGGGAAATCTGCTATTCAAGACTAAATAAGTCTCAAGACTAAATAAGTCTCAAGTACTAAAAAGTACTTGAGAGTACTCCTAAAAGTACAAGGAATACAATAAAATGCAACTTGAGCAGGGACAAGTTGAATCTTAAGTCCAAAGAGGCCGCGCTGTAGGCAAACTATAAACCTATCCATCTGAGCATCAGTGGGGCATTTCCTTTCTTTAGTCATCTTTACAAATTAAGGATTCACAAGGATCTCAGGCTCTGTCTCCCATGATTGTTAAGAGACTCTCATTAAGTCTCTCTACATTTTATAGGAATGCTTTTACTTAATATGGTTGCCTATTTTAAAATATCTAACCTCTCTAGTTATCATTTGGGGCACTGAAGGGAGCAAGTAATTTAAAAGATAATGAATGCCTTGGGAACCGTTTAGGGGTATAAAATTAGTTTACCAGGGCTGCTGTAACAAAGTACCACAAACTATTTGACTTAAACAACAGAAATTTTCTTTCTCAGTTCTTGAGACTAAAAATCTGAGATCAAGGTGCCACCAGGGTTGGTTCCTCTGAGGGCTGTGGGAGGGAAGGGTCTGTTCTAGGTCTCTCTCCTTGGCTCGTGAATGGTCATCTTCTCTTTGTCTTCATATGATCTTCCCTCTGTACATACCTGTATCCAAATTTCCTCTTCTTATAAGGATACCTTTCATAGTGGATTAGGGCCCACCATAAGGACCCCATTTTAACTTGATTATCTCTGTAAAAACCTTATATCTAAATAAGGTCACATCCCAAAATTCTGGGGGTTAGGACTTCACAGAGTTTCTGTTTTGTGTTTTTTGGAGGAGCGGGGCTATTAGGGTACAATTTAGTCCAGAACAAAGAGCATTTTCTATATGTGAAGAGAGCCTTAGCCACAGGTGATTTTAGTAGGTATGTGTACAACAATCTTGTTGAAATGTGAATTGAAGAAATCAAGCAAGGAATAGTTATTATTATTGATATTAATACTAATAATACTACAAATAGATACCAATTATTGAATACTTACTATAGGCTGGAAACTATACTAATTACCTTATACACATTATTTTCTTTAATGCTCAAAAGAACTTTGTGAAATTTTAAGCATTATTTTCCTCATTTTATAGACAAGGAAATTAACTCTTAGATTGGTGCAGGATTACACAATTAGTAAAGCAGTAATGGCAGTTTTATAATCCAGATCTGTTTGAATAGCCTAAAGATCCCAGCACACAGTAAGTACCAATAACACAGTAGTTAGCTTGGCATGATGGTTATGATAGAACTTGGAGTAAACAGAGTATCTGAGAGAGTTTTCTACAATAAATTTTCTATTCAGCCATAGAGTTAATCTTCTTGATGTTCTGTTCTGATAAATAAAAATCTTCATGACTTTACATCTCTTATCTCTTACATTTAACTATTTTGGGTAGATGTTCAAGGTGATCTGCCACCTGGTTATAATCTATGTTGCCCCTCTGAATGATCACAAACCCTCCATAGTATTCCTAGTACAATCTATGACTCATATTCTTTTCCATTTATCTAAAATGCCCTCTTCCATCCTGGAGCCTCCAGCTAATGCATTCAGGGAAGTCTTGATGGAAAAAAAAATAACATTTTTACTGGATCTTGAAGGATAACTTGAATTTTGATAGGTAGAAGTTGGGCCTTTGGAGGAAGGGAGGTGAACATCTGAGGATGGGTATGAAGAAGAAGACATTGTAGCAGACTGAATGTTGCAGAAGCACGGAGAAAACAAGTCAGGCCACTTGACTAAGAAATTAGGAAATCCTTGGGAAGATGCATACACTGACCCTACTTTTTAAGATTTCAAGTAACTGTTTGGTCAATGCTCCTGAAGGTAAAGGTGAAAGGATAGATATTGAGTATTTTTTCATTTACCTTTCATTCTCAATTACTCTTGCCCTTTTACAGCTCTGGACAATTTACACCAACAGCTTTCTCTATCCCCCGAAAGGCATATAACTCTGCAATTGACTGTATCTAACAAAAGGATTTTTCTACTTTTGTAAATCTTTTTTAAAATGAAAATAAAGGGGGCGCCTGGGTAGCTTAGTCAGTTGGGCTTCCGACTCTTGATTTTGGCCCGAGTCATGATCTCAGAGTTATGGGATCAAGCCCCGCCTTAGGCTCCGTGCTGAGCTCAGAGTCTGCTTGTCCGTCTCCCTTCCCTCTGTCCTGCCCCTTTCCCCTCCCCCCTCATGCATATGCTCTCTCTCTCTCTCTCTCTCTCTCAAATAAATAAATAAATAAATAAATAAATAAAATCTTTAAAAATAAATAAAATAAAATGAAAATAAGGGCTCTGAGATATGGAAAATTCTTTTACTATATGCCAACAGAAAGCTCTGGAGAAGGAGGTAGATAGAAAATAAATATATATATGAAACACCTTTTTACCTCTCCTCCAAAGTGGTGGCCTAGCAATCTGTGGAAGATTCTAATGTTCAGATTCACTACCTTCTCTTTCTCTGATCCTGATCTCCAATAAACAAAGTAAAGAGACAGAAACATACAAAATTTTATTTTGAACATTATGCCAAAGTGATTTGGCAAAAGACGACTGTAGGGCTTTTCACCAGCCCTAATGTATATTGGGACCACAGCTCTTAAAGTTCTGAGCATAAGCACATTTGAAGGTAAATCAAGGCTGACACCAGGCATCTTAAAATTTAAAAAAAGAGCCTAATAGAAAACACATTGAAATGAAGAAATAGGAGGTCAGGCCAGAGAAGGAGGAGGTGTTTTTGTAAATTTCCAGTTGAGAGTTGCTAAGCAATAGCCAGAGGAACCAGTCAAGGGACCCAAGTTCTAACTGCAGATGTTACATTCCTGTCTTGCAGGGATAGGGAAGAAGTTTTCAACAATCAAACAGGATGCTGAGACTTCTCTCCTGACCTTGGGCCAAGACAATCTGCTTTTTAACTGGAGGCAACTGTAATCCATTCTGTGAACAGATGGTGTAGAGAAAAAAATGCAAACATAGGCTCTCTAGTGTCTATTCCAAAAGCTAGCCAACTTCCAGCTATGGTAGGATAGGCAAGGGATGATAAAGGTCCTAGTGGGTACAGGAGAGTTGTTTAAAGAACAGAAAAGATACTTTCTAACAGTGAAAAATAACAAGCAGGGAGGGATTTCTTTGGTTACAGTGATGCTGGATAAATTCACATTGCAATCACTTTTATATCAGTTATACCTCATAACTCTCCTGGATCACCCATGATTTCTGCCTCTATAAACAGGCCTGTATCCTTTTTTTTTAAGATTTTATTTATTTATTTATTTATTTATTTATTTGAGAGAGAGAGAACACAAGCAAGGAGGAGGGACAGAGGGCAAGAGATAAGCAGACCCCTTGCTGAGCAGGGAGCCCACTATGTGGCTCAATCCCAGGACCCTGGGTTCATGACCTCGGCTGAAGGCAGATGCTTAACTGACTGAGCCACCCAGGTGCCCCAACAGGCCTGTATCGTCTGCATTCTCTGTCCCTCTGATGATGACAAAACATTGTTCAGTTATTATTTAGATTTCATTTCCTCTTCATATCAAACAACTTGAAAGACATAAACTGCATTGTTAGTTTGGTCACATGATTTAAAAGGGTCATAGAAAAAGACTCAGCAAAAGGAGATCCTTCCCTTGACATAATCAGGGGAAAAGACACAAACAAGACTGAATGTCCATGAAATATCCAGGGATGGGACAGTGTCAGTTTTGAGCATGATATTAATATATAATCCATGTTGATATTCTCTATTGACTTCTCAACTTATAAAGTGTTGACTGTGTATACACTATTTCTGTGAAAATTTTATTTAAAATACTAAAAAGGAATTTGGGGCACAATATAAATCCTAATTACTAAGAGAAGAGTGTGGAGGTGTGGATCCAAGGAGCAAACACTCCCATCACTGTTACTGCTGCAGGATACGGAGTTAAAGGTGACAGTTTGGGTAGGAAAATTATTTAAAATAAACAGACCAAATATCCCACTGGCTGCAGATGAAATGGACAGAGATTTCTACACTGGGTGGGAGCTTAGACTTCATTAACTCAAAAGGATCCTCCAAGTAAAAACCTCAATGTCTCCTACATTCAAATTTTTTTTTATACATTCAGTTACATTCAGCAAGATTCACTGATACTATGTGCCAGACACGGATCAAGGGTTCTAAGTTTTCAAAGATAAATAAAAACATAGACATTATAGCCAAAGGAAGCAGTCATTGAAGTGAAAAATTACAATGCAGTATGATAGGGTGCCTGGGTGGCTCAGTTGGTTGGGTGACTGCCTTCGGCTCAGGTCATGATCCTGGAGTCCCTGGATCGAGTCCCGCATCGGGCTCCCTGCTCAGTGGGGAGTCCGCTTCGTCCTCTGACCCTCCCCCCTCTCATGTGCTCTCTCTCTCTCTCATTCTCTCTCTCTCAAATAAATAAAGTCTTAAAAAAAATGCAGTATGATATGTCCTATGTTAGTGACTAAAGGTGTTACAGTTTTATGATAGAACAAGGGTCAATTATTCCAGGTTCAATTAAAGAAATTTTCATGTAGAAGGTAAAGCTTAAGTAGGACATCAAGGATGGGGCAAGAGTGCATCAGCCAATCAAAGGGAAGAGATTAGTTAAGGGAATGTCAGAGAAGGAAAGCCATGTACCAAAGCAAGTAAACACATAACAAAGTAGTGCATTTGAAAAGGTAGAAGGAATGGGTTGAGGGGCGGGATGGGGTTGGGGTGATTAAAGAAAAATCAAGGGTTATACTAAGAAGTAATGACAATATCCATATTTTGTAGGCAATATGGAGCCTATGAAGTGCCATAACCTTTGCAGTAGATTTGGTCAGCGCTCTGCGCATATCCCCTCAAATCCTCTGCCATTTTCATGTACACTGTCTCCCACTGAGGTTCAACAGAAAAGCCAGCAAGTGAGGCTCTTTGTCAGTGGGCTGTCCTCAGGCTGCTAGAGTTTGTTTTGCCTAAACATCTGGAGCACTAGAAGTGCCCTCAAATTTGTGTTCCTCCAATAAAGCCCTTAACCAATGATTGAAGGTATGATACTCAGGCCCTCTTGCTTCAGTTAGGGGACAACTTTGAAGTATGCCTTGACCATCTGTGGTAGTCCACCTATATTTTACTCTCGCTTGTGATTTTTTTCCCCCTCAATACCCACTTTCCTACTCATCTACTGGCTTTTCCTTGGAATGATTCCTGATAAATCAGTTAGACACAACTCCTCATTTCAGGGTCCACTTTTTTGGGGGAGTCCAATCTAAGGTAGCCTTTAAACTCATGGCTGTGAGCTAATAAAGTGAATCTGTAGAGAAAATGTTTCATTGATAAACTAAATAGAAAGCCATGATGAAATGAGAAATGTTTGTAATCAGCTTGTGGTGTATTGCAAGGTTGGTAGCATTAAGAATAGATGAAATTATACATTTACACATTTACGTGGAACAGTAAGGAAGCAAGGCTTTAGTTGTATCATTTGCATTGGAGCACCATTTCATGGGCATTGTCCGGGGTTGGAACTGATGATATTATGGCTGGAGGATCAGTAAATCTGATCCTTTTACTCCAGGTGCACAGGGCTCTCTGTATCTAAGGCACCCATTATGCAAACACTTTTTTTTTTTCCTTCCCATATTTCTTTCTTCATTAGAGAAAATTCATTTCAATTCCACATACATCAGCTTAGAGGACAATCAAATAAGGGGGAACCTTATTACAGTGGCAAGCATCCAGGTTCTGTGTATATCAGCAACATTATTCTAGTCCCAACCCATTCTTTATCTTATGGTTATTTCATTGTAAGCCAGAAAAGGCTCAAATTCCTCAAGCATGAGAAGCAACTAAATGATAGTTTTTGATATATGTATACAACATTATCCATGATTATAGCAACATTGAGAATAACAGTCATAGAGTCCATTAATGCACCTAAATCCCATGTCCCTCTGCTACTCCTCGCCTAGGCCCATGACAAGTTCTTTCAACACACCTTGAGCTTTAGTAATCTTCTCTCCTGAAAAATGACACCTTGTTCCCCCAACCCCTACTACACACACAAATGCTTCCACGTAATGGATGCCAGCCTGCTGTAATTTTGATTCATTAAAGTGTGACTCAGACCAGCCCCCACATTATGCTTAATTTCTAATTACTAGGACTGGGCAATTTTAGACAGGAAGAAAAACCACACACTAAGATCTCTGGTGCTCAATGTAGACTGATTTTTTATTGTGGTTGTGACTCCTTCTTCCTCACAATCCCTCACTCCGTTCTAGCTTCCCCAGTTTTTTTGAACTAATATGTGGTTTTCCTCCCAAATCGCTAGCAAGAGGACATAATTCCTCAAGAAGTTGTAATATGTAAAATCTTTCCCCCTCATCCCTCATCCTTTCCTTCATCACTAGCTCTTATAAGCCCAGTGGCTGCCAATGTACAGTTGTATTTATGTTGGCTGACAGAGACTCAGCAAAAAGATCTCAAATCTACTTATTTCCAAATATTATTGAGAGCCCTGCACTAGCTTCCTACCAACTAGGCCAACTCTGTCCTTTGTTCTCATTTCTACAATTCCTTTCCTCTTTGTAATCACTATTCCCCTTTATTTTCTATTCCTTCTGTTATTCTGTCCCTTCTTTTTTTTTCCTTTTTACCGTCACTATCTACCCTGCTTCACATGTAGTGACTAGTACATTCATTTCCTTTCCTGAAAATAAAATAAGAACTTCAAAAAGCATGAATGATCTCTCCTGTTTCAATAATTAAAGATGAATCCACCACAAAGCTCGCTCTGCCATTCCCAGTGTTCACATTAGATCAGAATTGGCATTTTTTTAGCCCCAAAACAAATATATCAGAGTAGTTCCCATCCTGAAATACATGGCACAAAGCCCAGCTTTTCCCTGGAATCAGCATGTTACCAATAGGTCTGTTTCAAAGTAAGTGTATTCAGAATATGGGAAGGAGGATTTGATAGTGTTTGATAATTCACAATTTAACAGCTAAGGAAAGGCAGCTTATTATTAACTGCAAATAAAATGAAATGAAGTCTGGCTGTCTGGGTGCAGATAGAAATTACACAAAGCCCATAAGACACTCTGGGTATCTTAACTACTAGACAGAACAGAGCTCTGGGAGCTGCCAGCAAGCACAAATCCCTTCTTTGAAGGGGCCTGCACCCTGTATTACCTCCAGAGAAAGACTCAGATTATACAGTCTGCTTGGAAAACTTAAGGTGTGACTAGAAACAGGGCAAGGGCAGCCACTTCATGGAAGGCAAACATATTTTGAGGTTTAAAGTATTTCAACCTCTTTAGTTCCTACTGTCACTTTCCTCTTCTGCAGGATGGTTTTTACTGGTCACTGAAAAATTGCCAAAACAGCCTAGAGCAAAAGGATATATATTGCCCCAGACTATCCAAATTTACAGCATTAATATGACTGCTGCCTAATGGTCACAAGTATGAACTTGAGACATGATAATAATTTTATATAAACAGTATTTATATAACTTCGTTACATCTGTTTATATTTTAAAGTAGTGGAAGTATCTCAAAGCTATGGAATTAGACATTTTTGTTCCTTTATCTAATAGACTTCAGTGCTATGATGGACAATATTTTGGAGGAAGTACTAAAGCTGGATTTGCACAACTGAGTAAAATTCAATATGGTCATCAGATTCATTTATGGAAAACAATGTGTTACACATGTTATTCACTAAGTCAAAAAGCTCTAAGGATACTTTTTGACCAGATCAAGTTCATATCATTTCTTAAGCAATTCTATATTTTATAATCTGAGTCTTCCATACGTACATTCCTAGACAGATGGGAAGATCTCATTTGTGTTTCAATAGTTTTGTGTTCTCATTCCCTGCCTCCTAGGCCTGGGATACCTCTCCCTTTTGCAACTACTGAAATTCAACACTTACTGATAGGCTCTTTCAAATCGTGTTTTCTCTTTGGACCCTTTCCTGAATGTACATCTCCCTTCTCTGAGGTGTCACTGCGCCTGTGTTCTCCAGCATTCATTTTGGTACTACATCTCCTGCTTTGCATTGCTTATTACTTTTATGTGTCTATCATGTTCAGCCAGTAGATTATACATTCCTAAAAAGCACAGGTGGTATTTTAGAGTTACCAACTATCTCCTGTAGGATTTATCATTACATCCAACATATCTCCAGGCTGGACATTTCTCTTGGACTCTAGACTTCTTTATCCATCTGTCTACTCAACATCATCCCTTAGAAGTATAATAGGCAATTAATCTTAACTACATTCAAAACAAAACTTTCAATCTTTTCCCTCTACAATCTACCCTGCACATTGTTTTCACTATTTCCATTTTTGGAAGTTCCATCCTTCTAGTTGTTCATGCCAAAATACCTTGGATTCAGCTTTCTGTGATACTCCATGTCTCATTTATCTTGAAATTATCTCATTTCTATCATCAGAACAAATCCAAAATACGACCACTGCTTCTACTTCCATTGCTATCATTTTGCCAAGCCATCATCATCTCTTTCCTATTATAATACTATTAAATATTAAATATGCTAATCAGTCTCCATCCTTCCATCCTGCACTCTGCAATCCATTTCCAACATAGGAGCCAAGAGGTCCTTTGAAAACATAAGTCAGATCATGTCACTTATCTTCCCAAATCCCTTCAGTGGCCTCACATTTAGGAGTTAGAGTTAAAGTCTTAACAGGGTAGGGATGTCTGGGTGGCTCAGTCAGTTAAGCAACTGCCTTTGGCTGGGGTCATCATTCCAGAGCTCCACGACAAGCCTCCTGCTCAGTGGGGAGCCTGCTTCTCCCTCTCCCTCTGCCACTACCCCTGCTTGTGCTTGCTCTCTCTCTCCCTCTCTGTCAAATAAATAAATAAATAATCTTAAAAAAAAAGTCTTAATAGGGTAGTGTTAACATCTTAACAGTGATCTACAAAACCCTAGAGACATTCCACCATTTCTCTGACTTTATCTCCTTTTTCCACCATTCATCTCACTCCTGCACACAAGCCGCCTGCCTGTTCCTCAACTATTCCATGTGAACTCCTGGCTAAGGGGCTTTTCACTTGCTGTTCCTTCAACCTGGAGTGTTTTTCTGTTTAAGTATACTCACATACACCTTTGGCAATACACCTTTGGATACCCCTTTCCAACTAAGTTTTGTTCTCCATATACTTATTACTATCTAAACATACTAACCATACTAAAGTGTTTACTTATTTATTTCTTTTATTACCTGTCTCCCTCCACTGGAATATATTAACTTCTGATGGGCAGGGATTTTAGTATGTTTTGTTCACGGCTCTATTGCACAGTGCTAGAATATCACTAGGCAAGAAGTAGATGCTCAAAAATTATTTTGACGGTATATGAATGAATGAATAAACAGGCAGGCAATATAGTCCTGCTAAATGCCTGAGTTCTTACTAAATGAGTAAAGTATAAGATAAATGGGAATTGCTCTGAACAAAATCTCAAAGACAGGCACTACTCAAAGAAAGCACATTTCTTCACTGTCATGGACAGTTGTGTTTCCACCATGGCTAAGAGTGGTTGATTCCAGGCCAAACTCATCCACTCATTACCCACCTAATCCCAGGAAAGGACTGATATTCTCCTTGTCTTGGAGAGTAAATTTGTTATGATGCCTGTCTTTGACCTGAGTCCTTTGTGTATTGTTTTATAAATTTTTCTCATGCTGTCTTTTCTATGAATATTTAACTTCTAAAATAGAGTTAAATATCTCTTTCACATAACATTCATTCTATATCCAGTAGCAGACTTATGATACAGAATTGGTAAATAAAATAGGACTTATCATCCCAAAGTTTACATTCAGCTGTAGAAAAACAAGTAAAGAACTATGAACCATAAATTTAAAACATAAAATAAAGACATAATTAGTCTTTATAATACTGCATTATAATCTCAAGCTTGACAATTATATCCTCAATACAGTAACAGTGCCTTGTCTATAGTATTTGCTCAATAAATGTTCACCGAGCAAAAAGATAGTTTATAAAAAAACATATATAACTTACTGTTGAGAGTGAGTGCTCATTGAGGAGGCAAGAAATGAGGAGAAGGAAGATGTTATGAGATGACGATGTGTCTTATTAATTTGACTCATTATCTCATAAAACTCCATGAGAGATACAGTTTTAAGATTTTTTTGTGTATTTTAATGAATAAAGAAAGAGATGGTCCTTGAACCATGTAATCCTTAGACAACATGAAAAAATTACCCAAATACGGAATGTGTTTGGAGAAACTTTAGAAATGTGTATTTAAGGAGGGTGAAGAATATTTGGTAATTGCTAGAATCTTAGATAAGATTTTAAATTTAGAAGGTAAGCATCTTGAATATTATCTCAATATAAAAGGGACTAATTAAGTTTTAAGTACCTATATGTAACAGCCTGTGCACTAGATGCTAGAAATAAATAAAACATCACTGTTCTCAAGGAGTTGGCAATCTCTGGAGGAGGGAAACATAATGGAATAAATGAACCCAACAGTGTTGGGCATATAAGGGTTACCTAACCAAGACCACTGGTGATTCAGGGAAGGCATCCCAGGAATGAAAATTGAGATAGAGACTGAAGGAAGAGTTGGAATTAGACAGAAGAAGTGCTTTAAAAAGAACTGTGAAAGAAAAAACGACACATTGGAAGACACAGAAGATCAGTGTAGTTCAATTTCAAATGAACTGAAAGCCAGAGAAAGGCAGAGAGGGGAAGAGAAGGTAAGCAGAAAATAATTTTAAATGAGACTGGGAAGTCTATAAGTAACAGCAAGATTACAAAAAGTTTGTTTGCTTTTGGAAGAAATTTTAATTTATTCTAAAAATAATGGAGAGCAACTGAAGTATTATAAGAAAAGCAATGGCATAATTAAAGTAGAATCACATTTAGAAAGCTCTGCCTACAGTCTGTAGAATAGATTGGAGGTACAACACTAAGCACTGAAGCCAGTGGGAGGTTATTTCAATGACACAAGCAAGAAATAACATAGGCCTGAGTATGGGTAGTGATGACAGGGAAGGAAAATAAAGGGATAAAGTTGAGAAATGTTGAAGAAATGAAATTGACAGGAACTCACTGCAGAAAACTCTGGAAAAGAGAAGAAAACGTAATGAAGCAAATGGATTAGAATCAGAGAGTAGTAGCACTAGAAATTGGCAATCTAGCAAAACTCCAGTTGAGGACGGGTGAAAAAACAGAGGCTTTGTCATTGTGGAGGGGAAAAAAAACAGTGAGTCATAAGAAATGTGGTAGCATTGTCACTAAGCTTCCCAAAAGTCAGGTGCTCTTCCACCTCTGGCTTGCGAATGTCAATACCACTTCCAGCTACTTCTGAACTTGTTCCTTGTAGATAGCACCTTGTTTTTCCTGAGTGCATTTTTTTTTTCATACTCCACTTTGATTCCTTCTTTAGTAATTTTATTAACTTTTCTTTAGGGCTCTGTAATGGTTTGATCCTACTGTTCAGTCACCTGTGCTTATGAACTAAGTGCCGTGGGATGGACCTACCAGCAAATAGTGTCCCATCTCTACACCCTCACCTTTAGAAAGGAAAAACACAAGTACAGATCCCCCAAGAGAAGGCCCAATGATGGTAATGCTATAGTTCTGCTCTGGCCTTGTATTTTCCTCGGCCAAACCTGGCTGCCAGGGCATCTGAAACATGAAAATGGTAAGGGCTTCTAAGAAATTATTGGTTACTTAATATTTCTCTGTACTTTGCCACATACTGAGTATTTCAGAGCTTCCATATAACATCCAGGAAAAACTGGATAGGTAAAAGCTTGTTGGGTTATACTTTATATCTAGAGTGATTTCTTTATATCATATACCCTCCCTTGCTGACTTGATCATCCCTTCCAATCCTTCAAGATTCATTTGCAATTGTTTCTTGCAAAGCATACCTAACCAGGTCCCTGATTCTTCCTTTATGCAGAATTAGGCTTTTCTTCCTCTGAATAGCTCAGAGCACAGCAGTTCATACTAATAATTAATTCACTATTCATGAAAAATGGACAAGTAAAGGCTACATATGTTCTGCCATATAATACCACATATATGTGTGTGTGTGTGTGTGTGTGTGTGTGTGTGTGTGTGTATGGATGTGTAGATGTATGTATAGACACATTTATTATACACATTTATTAAGCTGTGCAAGTCTGTTCACTCTACAGATTGTAATCTTGAGATCAGAGGCTTGGTCTTACTGTTTTTGCATCCTCACCACCTAGTACTATACCTGATGTACAGTAGGTAGTTAATTTTTTTTATTAAAAGAACTAAACCACTTGCTACTCCATGAAGAATCTTATTTCATGCTTCCATTGCCCAATATAGAAAACCAAAATAGAAAATTCAACCACTGTCATTTTTCAATAATACACTTCACTCTCTTCATTGTGGAAAACATTTGGTGACTCATAGTCTAAATATACTGTAAAAACAGCTGATATGATGCTATTTTAAAGAGATAATTATGTATTTTATTTGTGATTTCTCATGTTAGGGCTAAAAACAAACTTAGGTTAATATGTCTAAAGAACGAATAGACATTAGCACATCCACTCATTAAGGTACTGGTTGCAATTCTACTACGATGAATAATCACTTCTCATTTAAGAAAGATCTTGACTCTCCCTAAAAACTGTCATCCTATGAAAATGCTGACTGAGGTTAGGACTGACTAGGAAAAGCAAATGTATGCACGTTACTTATACAACTTTAATTTAAAATCAGCTTATCTCAATATCTCAATGATCAGAAGCAAAGAAATTTCACACACACACTGACACACACACACACAAATACTCCAAGATCTTTGTTTAAACAAAAAGTCATTTTAATTGTTTATAGAAATAACATAATCATAATACTAAATTAGTTTTCTAATAATTAAATTACTATTCATGGACATTAAACCAAATTAAAGCTGAATATATATATGTATATATATACATGTGTATGTGAATATATAGGTATATGTATGCATGTGTACATATTTATACATGTATGTGTGTGTACACATATATATACATCATTAGACACATATATACATAAAACTGAGATGATTTATTTATAGTATGCACTACGATTACCTTCAATTAAAAAAATAAATCCACTATGTGTAAGACTAGATGCTATAAAACCCCATCTAATGCTGACTGTGCCTCTATTCAGCATTCCTTGTATATATGCTGCACTCTGTCATGACCTAGTAGACTTATGTGTGCTTCTCCTATGTAGTAAGTACATCTTCATGCTTTTCATTCATCTGGTTGAAAACACTTTTACCTGCTGGGACTACTGCCTTATCATCCACCTACATTTTTTGTTTTTGTTTTGTTTTTAAAGATTTATTTATTTTATTTTCGAGAGAGAGAGAGAGAGAGAAAGAGAGAGACAATGCCGGGGAGAAGGGCAGAGGGAGCGAGAGAGTCTTAAGCAGACTCCACGTTGAGCACAGAGCCTGATGCAGGGCTTAATCTCACAATCCTGAGCTCACAATCTAAGCCAAAACCAAGAATTAGATGCTCAATTGACTGTGCCACCCAGGCACCCCTCATCCACCTATGTTTTGAATTGAAGCCCCCAATTCCATTACCCCAAGTCTCTTGCCTTAATTGTTAGCATACGATCCAGATATGGACAACCACTGTATCTCATTCCTCTGATCACAGTGATTGCTCCAGAGATGGCATAAAACCTAAACTAAGTTAATCAGTCTTCTCCAAGGTAGGGTGATTAAATAATTTATGGCCCAAACTAGACTTTGAGTGTGAAAGAGTGTTAATAGTTACACTGAGACAAGAGGCTTACAGTTTCCTGGACAATAAACAAAGACCGATGATAACCTTCCGAGAGATTTTCTAGATGGTGCTGGTGTTTCCTTTACGGTTGTAACTCTATAATTATGGGTGCAAGCCCATCACTGCCAGTAACACTGTAGTCGTCTAATATGTGAGAAAAGCCAATGAGCAGCACGGAAGAAAGAAGCCAGAAATGAGAAAAGGTAGAAATAGGGGATGGATAGAGAAAAAATAAGTGCACACAAGTTCAAAAATTAAATTGAACTGCATTCTCAGGTGTTTTTCATTCGTATCTGTAAAGACAATTATTTTTTCTCAAGCTAGTAAGAGTTGGGTTTTCTTACCTGCATATCTCTGAATAAATGGTGAATTGTAGGACATCTAGCTCAAGTCCCTTATTTTGTAGGTGAGGAGACTGAGGCCCACACAGGTTAAATTACTTATACAAAGGTCTAAAATATTTACAAGTAGGCATATAATTCAGGTTATTGTCTTTCCTTCCATTTCTTTTTATAGATGTAACATCTCTTCTACATTACTCTAAATTATGATTTTATTCTTTCATATTATTCATATACTCATTCTAAGAGAAATGTATATCTCCTTTAAAGAAAACTTGACATACTTCCTATATCCTTCATCCAATGAAAATTTAATAAATTCTTCTAAAATTAATAATGGGTTAATAAATTCAATTAAACACTTCATGGTCTGCCTCTAATGAGTTTCCTTTGTGATGACAAAAATGGATAAGAACCCAATAATTTCTATACATGTATACCAATGGATAAATTTTCATTATAAAATTTTAATGCCCCCAAATACCCATACTTCTGTAGGCATTAACTACGTCCATATGTGAATTATTACAAAATCATAACAAGAACAGGGGTGCCTGGGTGGCTCAGTTGGTTAAGCGTCTGCCTTCGGCTCAGGTCATGATCTCAGGGTTGTGGGATCAAGCACCGCATTGGGCTCTCTGCTCAGTGAGGAGTCTGGTCTGCTTCTCCCTCTGTGATTTCCCTCCCTCTTTCAGTTTCTGTCTCAAATAAATAAATAAATAAAATCTTAAAAAAAATTATAATAAGAACAACTAGTCTCCTAGAGGTAATAATGCTCATTTGAAAGGTGAAAGACATTTCATCTAAGGAATAGCATTTTAGGAACATTTTAGAGACATAAAACATCTAAGAGAATGAAATCTTCATGATGACAGACACCATTTCCATCTTAATAACTGCTGTCAGAGAAGGTAGAAATAAGGACTGGAGGACTATCCTTGAATGAATGGTAACAGCAGGGGAAGCCAGGTGGGTTACACATGGGGAGCAATTTCTTTTTTAAAAGGGAGTCTATGCTGCTTTTTCAGTCCCATGCTTTGTTCTTTATGTGCTACTGTCATTAAAATAATCTTAAAACAGGACTAAATATGTATATATATATATATATATATATATATATATATATATGTTATCAATATATATATTTCAGGGGAGAAAGTCTATGAAATAATTCTAATAAAAATCACAGGAATTTGAACAAAAAGATATTAAAATTCCCAATTAAAAAATGCCAATTGGGGCTCCATTCATATACATTTTATAAATAAATAAATAAGTACATAAAAGGGAGTCTATACCTAAAACAGTCAGGACAGCCACTTAAGAGCCACAGGGCAGTGGGATTGAGATGAAGAATTGGTAAAAAGATGATGAGTAGTTGGAAACAAGGAATAATGGATTTTATTTCTATAAAAAAAATCACTAAAAATACATTGAGACACCTAATTATGCACCCTAGAATTTCTTTTTATAATACATGGTTATTGAATAAATATCTACCAATAAGGCTAGATTAATCTAGGAAACATTATTTTCAAAGACTATTCCAAAAATTCCCTGGGGGTTGCTTGGGTGGCACATTCAGTTAACTGAGCGGCTCCTGGTTTTGGCTCAGGTCATGATCTCAGGGTCGTGAGATCAAACCCCACAAGGGGCTCCGTGCTCAGTGTGGAGTCTGCTTGAGATTCTCTCTCCCTCTCCTTCTGCCCTACTTTCTCCTGTGGTCTCTCTCTAATAATAAATGAATCTGTAAAAAAAATTCCTTGGTACAAATCAAATCAACTTACAACCTGGAGAACATGCATTAACCAAGTCCACACTAAAATTTAGCTAAAAGTCTAATTGAAATAATTCCATGTGCTCTCAAAAATTTATGGGTTGAATACATATAGGCTTATTATTTTACATATTTTCTAAAGATTAACATGGTGAATGTCTCTCAAATGTGATTAGTTAACAACACGAAAAGTGTCAAAATTTAAGTTTGGCTTAGAATCATTTACATGTTAAAAATAAGAGATTTATGAAAAAAGTGTTTTCCCCCTAATAGTTTTAATTCACAGTTCAAAAAACAAACAAATGGTACAGAGTTCACTATTTGAAATGTTACTGTAGATTTTTAATACCACGGATGGATATGAATATTCTATGAGTTCCATGATTGTATTGATTATAAGTTTTAGATTCAGTTTCTACAAAATCAAATTTAAATATCTCATTCTTATGATGTATTAGTGAAAGCTGAAATTCTATTTTTAATGTCTCAGATAACATTAATTTCTGCCTGCCTTACTAGTTTCTAATAAAGTAAAATTATGTCCAGTTACAACTAAACCTAATTGGCTTGACTAGGTGGTCATTTTAAACTCCTTTAGGACAGTTCCTGGTTCCTTGCATTGTGCCTTACAATATGTATGCATAGAAAACATGTGATATTAATTGATGGATGAATGCATGGATGGATGAATAATGGGTGGATAAATATAAACAAGTTGTGCAGGTGATGGAAAAGATGCTTTCATTATTTTTACAAAGATAACGATAATGATGATAATGACTATGATGATAACCACACTGTATCTCTATAGATCACAAAAGAAATACTCTAATTTAATTGAATAAAATATACTTTTTTTCCTCTCATCAGCTGACCTCAGACAGATCATGATTCCAAGGATGAAACAAACTTGTCTTTGTTGGATTAAATATCAAAAGTCATGCTTAAAATAAAAGGAGAAATATAGCTCATTCTTTTTCCTGGAAATTTTCTTCTTGTTGTCTTGTGTACAGTACTCAAACATATGGAAAATCTATTTCTCTCCCTTTAAATGTCTCATCCTCTAGTATCCAAGGTTGGTGTAATAATGCAACTCAGGACTTTAGAAATAACATGGTACAAAAACAAGGATTTATTTAAAAAATTTTAGATATAACATCGTACAAAAACAAAGATTTATTATTGGGAAATGGCAATAAAAACAGATCCAGATCATTTTAGTCAGAGCTATCAATGAGATAGGTAGTAGGAAAAAAAAATGGATTTACTTCCTAGAGGTAGGTAGCTCAAAAAGACTCAAAGAACAAGCATAGGCAAGTGGTGCTGACCATAAAATTTCTGTGAATGGGAGGCCAGAGTAATTTCCCACTCTTAACAACAGGGCTGTCTGGGTTGCAGTTTGGGGGTGTCTTATATCCTATTATATTACACTATCAAAATTGCAGAAATTGCAGATGCTATGCCATTACCTTCTAGACAGACAAGCTACTAAATTATTTGTATGGGGAAGACGAGCCATTTACTTACCGTCCCGATATGGGCAGATGATAGGTGAGGACTGTCTGGGAGACAGACAGGGGACTTCTCTGTCTAAACTGCAAAAGTGCCACTCTTTGAGATGTCTTATCTGACTGCACACTGATAGTAACAAACACATCAGCAATATGAAATGTTTCCAATAGGATAAATAATTGGAGAGGAGGTGTTACATCTTGACTTTAAATGAACAAATAAAGAACAAGCAAAACAACTCCACTAAATGAGCATTTTTTTGTGATCAATAAGAGTGCTAAGTATAATATAAGAAAGAGGAAAACTTAATGAGTCTCAAATATTTAGATCTATAAGTCGCATAAGAAGTGACATAGATTAATCATTTCCATCCCCCTCAAGTGAAGATACTAAATCCACAGATATTGAAACCTATACAAGATAATGCAGTTAATAACTGAGAAGGAGTAGAATCCACTCTTCTGATCTGTCAGGAGGGATGTACATGAACCAAAGTGTGGAGACCAGAAAAAACTACATGAAGTTGCGTAAACTAGAAAAAATTAAAATTAAAATTTATTATTGGTGGGCGCCTGGGTGGCTCAGTTGGTTAAGCGACTGCCTTCGGCTCAGGTCATGATCCTGGAGTTCCGGGATCGAGTCCCACATCCGGCTTCCTGCTCAGCAGGGAGTCTGCTTCTCCCTCTGACCCTCTTCCCTCTCGTGCTTTCTATCTCTCATTCTCTCTCTCTCTGAAATAAATAAATAAAATCTTTAAAAAAAAAATTATTATTGGTGTCCTAGTCTAGAAAATTATCTGGATCCTCAGGCAAAAACTTTATCAGACTTCTGGATTTGCCCTACATTCACTTTGCTGTAAATCCAAATATGATTTTCTCACAGCAGTTAAATTTTTATCTCTTTTTATACTTTCAGTTCTGGCTAAAACCTGGAAATATACATCTACCAAGAAAATGAGAGGTCAACAAAGGACATGGTATCCAAAATTCTTTCCTTCTAGGAATAATCATTTACTTAAAGTTTAGGGGATTCTGGAGATGTACTGCATGAATGAAGATATAGAGGCCACAAACACCAATGATGAATAAATTAACATACAAAGAGATGTATGCAAACACTCAACTCTTTCTACTCCTTGAAACTCACACTATACACCCAGGTTAAAGTAAATACTATAAAGTATAGGCTAGAATGAATAAGTGGTATAAAAGAGTTATTAGTTTTAAATTCTGGGAGGCATGGCTTTCTTTCAGGACAAATGATATTATGAATCCCTTTTTGCTATTTCCTTCTTGATTATGCCTCACTAACCCCCTATTACTCTACTGGCATACATTTACCTCCTGCCTTTCCTATTTGTTATTGATATTTAAATTAAATTATTCCACTTTATCTTCCCATTTCTCTGCATCTTCTTCCCATTCTTTGATTAAGAGTTGGGTAGAAAATGTCTACTACAGCAAGAGAGGAAAAATGGAAAATTTAAAAAACATTCATTTTTCTTCTCTAAAGGCCTACCTCCTGCTGTTTTCTTCTACTCTGCACCCCTGTAATAAAGAGTGAAAACTAAAATAAATGATCATTGTTTGATAGACATTAGGTGAAAGAAAAAAGAGAAAACAGGGAGACTGAGAGTGAAGATTAACAAATAGAGAGTAGAATATATAAGTGTAAAGAAAAGCAAGATGAAGATTAGAAAGAGGTAAAAAGGGGAAAGACAGTTATAAGAAATTATGGGGAAAAAAGGATATACAGAAATAAAAAGACAAGTGATGGCTCTTTTTAGTAATTCTTAAGTCACCTTTGATTCTCAAAGTATCTGCTGTGAGAGTATGAAAAAAATTTAACGTCCTGCCTTAACTAATTGATTTTTTTATTTAAATATCAAGTTCTTTAAAAAGACAGATTAAAAAAAATAGCCAAGCATATCTCTCTGTAAAGGGAACACATAGTACATTCCCATCAGTTCATCATCCATTCATGTATCCCTCTCCCTATTCATCTTCCATCTAACTTGTCTACACCGGTTCATTATTTATGTATGGGTCTTTCCAACCATGCATCCATCAAACACCTATGTGAAGCAGATACGGAGGGGAGACTATTTTGAATGAAGCTGAAATAGCTTTGCTATTTGATGCAGAAATATGAAAGTAATTAAAATTAAAGTCAAATTTAAAAGACCTTAGTCTACAACAACTGATGACCCTTAGTTGAAGCTCAGTACTGAATACTGTAAATCTTAAATAATATTGATTCTCAGTGGTAGCAAGCTTTGAGGAATCCCTATTCTACTTATTGGTTTTGTTTTGTTTTCCCAGGAGGGATACAAGTTTATATTCTCTATATTCAGGCTTTTGCAACAGATACATAAGACAAAGGTGTAACTATAGCCTAAGGATTTGCAGGAAAGCAAATGGTGACTTGTGAAGGCAAGTCTGGGTTGTTCAATCTTAAGATATTGTTATTTATTGTTCATGTAGTACTGTTATTACTGTGGTACATGATTTGCATGCTTGATTTGCTCTGTCATGTAATTTGATAAATTTGCATGCTAGGATCTATAAATTGAGCATGACAGGAGCAATCCAGGGGCCAGTGCCTACTAAGCCCAGCTTCCCAGGTGGCCATGGACGGTATTTGTTCTTAATTCCAGATACAACTATCATTCAACAGGGAAACCCATTCTAGTGACACTCTCTCCTAAACCATAAACTTCTAGGAACACAATTAGATTGTAAACAAGTCTTTTTTAAAAATATTTTATGTAGTATTAAAACATACTATTATATGAGCCATGGTAGATAAGATGGTAAATAGCAGAGCCTGATGTAAATTTATTGAGGAGTAACCTTTGAGGTAACCATTTATAATACTTCTTATAAACTAATTAGAGACAAAGCATGCACTCCGAGAAATACATTCTTGGAAGAAATCTTAAAGAAAAACACCAAATACTATTCATGTTTTCTTTACATATATCTGTGTCATTTAAATTTTACATAATGAGTGTATACTATTTATCATTGGAAAATGTGATCTATATAAAAAGTTACACTTGTAAAATGGTAAACAATAATGCAAGTCAATAAATAGATGGATGAGACATCAATATGTGTTTGTTCTACAAATGCCGAATGATTTTTTTCCTTTGGAGAAATTCACTAAACTAGAAGTTTATTTAACATAGACAACCCTACAATGTGTAACTTCCAAAAATGAAATCTGAATGGGGAAGGATACTTGGCATCTTTTTTTTTTTTTGATATTTTATATTGAGAAAAAGCAGTGGGCATTGGGTTTTTCTCCCTATGAATTCAATCACACCTGAATGACTAATATAGTCTTTACATTAATATTCAACATACTGAGAAGCATCCTATCTTGACTTTGGGCATTGCAAAAATAGTTGTAGCAAAAATAGGCATATAATCCTCACAGCCATGATGCATGATAGATATTATTTTCCCCAGTTTATGGGCTCAGAGATATTAGAGAGATTGTAAAATATCTCACAGCTAGTTAAGTGGCTGAGTCAATCTGACTCCAAAGTCAATGTCCATCACATGAGGAGCATAACTGTATTAAAGCATAACAACGGGTTAATAAGTTAGCTTACTGATTTCTCAGATATGTAATGCCTATAGAAGCATAAATCCTTCTTTGTTTTAGTTGTAAATAGAGTCTTTTTCACAGAGAATTCCTCCTTAGGTATGTGGTCCAGTGACTACATAGACAGACCATAGTCGGAAGACATACATTCTATTCCCAGGACTGGTACTGAGTCATTTCCCATTGCAGAAATGGGAAAAATAAAAGTATTTTGACATTCTTCCACATTGGTTTCTTCATCTGCACACCAGAGATCATATGTGCCTCCTAGTTACCTTGGAGATGCGTTGGGAGCTCTAATGAGTTATCATGTGTGAAGCACTTCAGGTTTCTTGGATGAGAGATGCTTTTAAGTACAAAGCTTTAGGTTATCATTGACATTGTTACAAGACACAGTAAAAGCTTAACCACCAGCTGTTTGTTTAAGCATTTTCCCTCTGAATCCTTCAGGCACAATGTAAGACAGGTGTGGACAAAGCATAGTTTTCAGGACAAATTTGGGATAAATGCACTTTACAGTGACCTCGGTCATCTTCCCCTTTACTGATGAGCAATATCTCAGCAAAATGAAACAACTCATTATGTATTCTTTTTTTTTTTTTTTTTTTAAGTCAGGACCAGGAAGCTGCTTTGCATGCTGGGGTCTGTAGTTTTCATTCATCATGCCTCCCTTTTAAAGATGAAAGTAAAAGTCACCTGCTCCAATTTATACCTCTGGGAAACTGCCCTGGTAACCTGCAAAAGTAAAGGCAACAAGTAGAATCAGCCCTCTCCATTCTACCCGTTAGAATTAGCATTAATTAAGACTGGAAGGGTGAGCAATAGATCCACTGTTACGCTGATGCCAGCTCTGAAACACTTTCCCTGCCATCATTTAATTACTCCGTATTAATTTATAAATACAGGGAGACAACCAAAGATTAGGTAGGTAGAGAAAAAGCTGTGCTTATTTAGTTAATTATCAATTACTTGGAATTTTCAACAATGGAACATTAACATCTTGGCCTTCTAAATGGTAATAAATAGCGGACATATGTCTAATTAAGGAGCTGTGAATGCTTTGGAGGAGCTGAATGGAAGGAGAAGCACACTTATTTACAGACCTATTCTGAATAAAAAAGAGAGTTATTGGTGTGTTTAAAGCCAGCTCTCATGTACATATCTGCACAGATCCCCAGCTCTCTCTGCCTTCTCTGCCAGGGCATTTCTCACTAAGGCTGGTGCCAAGGGGAAGAGGACTCATGGGTTCTTTAAATAGTCTCTTTCAAGAATAGTCTCTGAGTGGACCTCAGGTGACTCTCACTTTCCAATATTTCCCAAGTTTTCATTATTAGGATACAATTTTCATCACTCTGAGACCAATTTCTTCTGCTTCTGTTGCTAAATCTCCATATAACACCAAAATTATAATTCTAAGTAATAGGATTTTTAGCCCTCTTCATCAGACTGTTATACCGAAGGGAAAGAACAGATCTTTTCTTCTAAATGAGACCCTTGCTTCTTAGCCCCCACCAACAGAGGCTAACTTAAATATTGAATTACCAAGAGGAGATTATAAAAGGGAATTTCACACAAGGACTTTCAGTGTCATGTTATTCCAGTGGACTCTGGCAAAGCTGAAGGACACTGCAGAGCAGGAGAATTAGTGTTAGAGGAAGCCCCTTGAACTTTCATCCATCACCTGCTGGAATTCACCTCTGAAACTGCTGGTGTGTAAAATCTTTGTACAATAACCAAATTAGTCTTTCTGATGTTGGAACAAACTTCCTTTGCTTTCTTCTATTTCTAGCTTCTGTTTTTAAAACACTCTCCTTAACTGCTTTTCATACCAAAACTTAGAGCACAATTCACATCACAGCGAAATAAAATGTGATCAGACAAGTGCACAACACAAGTTGTCGTTTGGCCCACCTGAGGAATTCTGTGCCAATGCCCCATTTCACATCAGCTCTCCTTTCTTTATTCTCTATCCTCCAAGGTTGGTCACCCTGCCTGGAAAGATGTAGTTTTCTCAAGCCTTCTCTTCCCTGGTCTAACCTGTACTTCTGAAGTGTGAGCAGCAAAGGTTTTATAACAACTTTCTCGATTTATCACCTTCCTTCTAGCAGTGGCTCCCCTTCCCCTTTTATCCTTCCAGGCCATAGGTGTCTGACTGTCAGGTTTTACTGAAACTGTTATTACCACTAAATCTGCTCCCCTGGAAGTATTCCTTCAGAGGGACTTGGTTGGACACAGCTAGAAGCCCCAGTTGTTCATGCATGATCATACTGCCCAACAGCCAGAATGGAGATGAGGTCATGACATGAACAGGGAAGCACCATGATAGATTATATTAAGTTAAAAAGATCCACTCTCTAGGAAAAGCCACAGAGGATTCTCTTGGCTCTGCCTGTCTAGAACTCCCTTAGGGTATACTATCTGTTCTCATCCTGCAGTCTTCCACATTAAGGGCATTGCAAATATTTGCTTTACTGATGTGTTTCCACATCTCTGGCAACTCACTTGAACTCTCATCCTCTATAGGAAATGTTTTGAGAAACCAAGGCCCTGTCTCAATAAGAAACAAGTTTCTAAAATTTTTTTTTAAATATTAATTTATTTGAGAGAGAGAAAGAGAAAGGGCACGTGAGTGGTGGGGAGGGGCAGAGGGAGATTATTTTCAAGCAGATTCCTCCCTCAGCACAGAGCTGGACATGTGTTCAATCTCACCGCCCATCAGATCACGACCTGAGCTGAAACCATTAACAAGGTTACTATACTTTAAACTGCATCAGCACTGATATCCTGCATTTTCTCCTCTCCTGCTTCCCATATCCATTTAACAAGTAAGAGAGAGGCCACTCTGCAACGAAGACTCTAAGTACAAATTATCCACAGAAAAAGTTTCAGACATCAATTGTAGTTGAGGGTATCCTTGGTAAGCAAGCACAGTAAAATTCAAGAGGATGCCCAATGAAAGAGGCAAAGGCCTCCATAGCAAACTCGTGGCTCCAGTCTGCACAGGCTGATTCATGAAAACAGTTACTTGCTTAATCTCAAGGGGGAAAAAAAAAAGTAAAAAGGGAAAAGAAAAAAAACATAGGAAACATTTTAGAAAGTAGTCCTTGGGGCGCCTGGGTGGCTCAGTCATAAAGCGTCTGCCTTCGGCTCGGGTCATGATCCCAGGGTCCTGGGATCGAGCCCCACATCGGGCTCCCTGCTCGGCGTGAAGCCTGCTTCTCCCTCTCCCACTCCCCCTGCTTGTGTTCCCTCTCGCACTGTCTCTCTCTCTCTCTGTCAAATAAATAAATAAAATCTTAAAAAAATAAAATAAAATAAAAATAAAATAAAAAAAAGAAAGTAGCTCTTTTTGTGCCTTTATACAACATGCATGTCACTAATATTTACATGGTTCTAAAAGAGGTGAAAAAGAAAGCAGTTAGGGAAGGGGGTGGGGTAAAAAAATGATCCAAAAAGAGAATGTACATTATTCTTTTTAAAGAGAAATTTCTTCATTTTTTTAACATAGTTGTCTGAAAAAAGTATTTCCTTTATTTTTGTTTGATTTACAGAAATTGTGAAATGATTACAATAGGTTCAGGCAACATTCATCTTTTCATATAGATATAGTAAAAAGAAAAAAAAGAAAAAGATTCATTGATGAAAACTCATAGGATTTTCTCTCTTAACAACTTTCCCATATATCACACTGAGTGTTAGCTAGGGTCACCATGTTGCACATCACATCCCTAGTACTTATTTGTCTTATAACTGGAAGATTTTACCTGTTGAACACCTAGCTCCAATATCCCCTTCCCCAATCCTTCACTTCTGATCACCCCAAGCCTGATTTTTCTGAGTTTATTTTTGCTTTCTTTTTTAAGATTCTACATATACCTGAGATCATGCAGTATTTACCTTTCTCTGACTTATTTCACTTAGCATAATGCTTTAAGATCTATCCATGTCACAAATAATAGGATTCTCTCTTTTTTTAAGGCTTCTTTGTCCATGTAACCGTTAATGGACACTTAGGTTGTTTCCATGTCTTGGCTATTGTAAATATATGCTGCTATGAAGATGGGGGTGCAGATATCTTTTTGAATTAGCATTTTCATTTCCTTTGGATATATTCCCAGAGATAGAATTGTTAGATCACATATACTGTAAATTTTTGAAAGCCCTCCATACTGTTTTCCATAGTAGTTGTGCCAATAAATTATAAACAATTCCACAAACAGTGCACAAGTTTCCTTTTTCTCCACATCTATGACAAAATCTCTTGTCTTTTTGATGATGACCATTCTCTAAAAGACATGAGGTGTTATTGCATTGTGGTTTTAATTTGCATTTCCTTAATGACTAGTGATATTGAACATCTTTTCATGTACCTGTTGGTTTTCATATATCTTCCTTGGAAAATTTCTATTCAGGTCTTTTGTTCATTTTTCAATTGGGTTATTTGTTTTGTTTTTGTTTGTTTGTTTGTTTGCTGTTGAGTTATATGAATTCCTTATATGTTTTGGATATTAACCCATTATTAGATATATGGCTTGCAAATGTTTTGCCATTCTGTAAGTTGTCTTTTTACCTTGTTGATGTTTTTTTCTGCTATGCAGAAGCTTTTTAGTTGGATGTAGTCCCACTTACTCATTTTTTATTTTGTTGCTGTGCTTTAGGTGTCATATCCAAAAAATCATTACTAAGGCCTGTGTCAAGGAGATTTATTCCTATGTTTTCTTTCAGAAGTTTCATAATTTCAGGCCTTACATTTAAGTTTTTAATTCAATTCGAGTTATTTTTTTTGTGTGGTGTAAAATAAGGGTTGAGTTTTATTCTTTAACATGTAAATATCCAATTACCCCAGCATCATTTATTGAAAAGACTGTCTTTTCTCCACTGAATATTTTTGGTTCCCCTGTCAAATATTAGTTGACTATATATGCTTAGGTTTATTTCTGGTCTCTTGATTCTGTTCCTTTGATCTGTTTGTTTTTATGTCAGTACTATACTGTCTTTATGATTGTAGCTTTATAGCATAGCTTGAAATCAGAAAATATGAGGCTCCCTGCTATTTCTTCTTTCTCAGGATTTTTTTTTTTTTTTGGCTATTCAAGGTCTATTGTGGTTCCATACAAAATTTAGAAGTGTTTTTTATACTTCTATAAAAAAAAAAAATGCCATTGGTATCCTGATTGGCATTGCATTGAATCTATAGATGACTTTTGGTAGAACTGACCTTTCAACAATATTAATTCTTCCAATCCATGAACACAGAATACCTTTCCATCTATTTATGTCTTCTTCAATAACTTAGATTAATATCATGTACTTTCCAGAGTAGAGATCTTTCACTTCCTTAGTTAAATTTATTCCTAAGTTCCTCTTTTTTTTTACGCTATTGTAAATAGGAAAGATTTCTTTCTTTTAAGATTTTATTTATTTATTTTGACAGACAGAGAGACAGCAAGAGAGGGAACACAAGCAGGGGGAGTGGGAGAGGGAGAAGCAGGCTTCCCGCTGAGCAGGGAGCCCCACAGGGGCTCGATCCCAGGACCCTGGGATCATGACCTGAGCCGAAGGCAGACGCTTAACAACTGAGCCACCCAGGCATCCCAGATTTCTTTCTTTTTCAAAAAATTTGTTGTTAGTGTGTAGAAACGCTACTGATTTTTGTGTGTTAATTTTGTATCCTGCAAATTTACTAAATTCATTAATTATAGTTTTTTACTTGAAGCTCTAAGATTTTCTATATATGAAATCATGTCATCTGTAAACAGAAACAATTTTACTTCTTTCTTTAGAGTCCTGATACCTTTTATATCTTTTCCTTGTTTGATTGCTCTAGCCAGGTCTTCTAGTACTATGTTGAACAGGAGTGGAATAGGCACCATTGTCTTGTTCAGTCTTTCAACATTGAGTATAATGTTGGTTGTTAACTTAAAATTTATAAAATATAACTTTAAAAAAAACTTAAAATATATGGGCTTTATTATGTTGAGATATGTTTCTTCTATGCATAATTTGTTAAAAATTTTTATCATGAAAGGGTGTTGAATTTTGTCAAATGCTTTCTGTGTGCCTATTGAGACGATCATGACTCTTTTCTTTCATTCTTTTAATATGATGTATCACACTAACTGATTTGCATATTTGTTGAACCATCTCGCATTCCAGGGATAAATCCCACTTGATCATGGTGTAAGATCTTTTTATTGCATTGCTGAATTTGGTCTGCTAGTATTTTATTGAGAATTTTTACATCTATAGTCATCAGGGATATTGGCATATAGTTTTCTCTTCAAGTAGTTTCCTTTTCTGGTTTTAGTATCAGAATACTGCTGGCACTGTCAACTGAATTTGTGAGTGTTCCCTTCTGTTAGATCTTTTGGAAGAATTTGAGGATTGGTGTTAATTTTTTATATGTTTGGTAAAATTCACCAATGAGGCCATCTGCTCCTGGGTTTTACTTCCATGGCAGATTTCTGATTACTGATTCAATCTCCTTACTAGTAATTGATCTATTCAGATTTTCTATTTCTTCCTGATTCAGTCTTGGTAATCCATATATTTGTAAGATTTTTTTCTGTTTCTTTCAGGCTGTCCAGTTTATTGGCATAGAGTTGTTCATAGTAGTCTTGTATGATCCTTTGAATTTCTGTGATATCCATTGGAGTGTCTCCTCTTCCATTTATAATTTTGTTGATTTGGGTACTTTCCCTTTATCCTTGGTTAGTATGGCTAAGGGTTTGTCAATTTTGTTTGTTTTTTCATAGAACCATTTCTTAGTTTGGTTAATCTTTTTTTATTGTTTCTATCCCTTTTTTACCATTTTTAGTTTAAAGTCTATTTTGCCTGATACAATTACTCCTGCATTTATTTGGTTTCTATTTGCTTGAAATGTCTTTTTCTATCTCCTCACTCTCAGTCTGTGTGTCTTTAAGGCTAAAGTGAGTCTCTTGTGGGCAGCATATTGTTGGATTTAAGTTTGTTTGTTTTAATCCATTCAGCCATTCTTTGTCTTTTAATTATAGAATTTAATCCATTTACATTTAAAGCAATTGTTGATAGGTCAGGGCTTACTATTGGCCATTTTGTTAATTGTTTTGATTGTACTGTAGCTCCCTTGTCCCCTGTTTCTTATCCTATTGTCTTTTGTTGTGATTTGATGTCTTTTGGTATTGGTATCTTTGCTTTCTTTATCATATTCTTTTGTGTAATTACTACAAGATTTTCCTTTGTGTTACTATGAAGCTAACATAAAATATTTTAAATTTGTAAGCTGATAAAAACTTAATCTCAATAGAATTTGTAAACTTTACACTTTTACTTCTCCTCACATTTTATTTCTATTACAATGTACATGTTTTTTTATATTAACCAATAATAGATCATTAGAGTTATGTTTTTTTTTGCTACATTCATTTCTTTAACTTTCAAATTAGATTTGTGAATGAGTTACGTACCATTACCATATTGCAGAATCTAACTATGAGTATATATTTATCAATGCCTGTAACATTTATACTATCTTTTCTTATGTTAATTAGCATTCTTTTACTCCTACTCAAAAAACAAAACAAAAACAAAAACAAAAAAACCCTCCCTTTAGCATTTCTTGTAAGGTAGGTCTGGTGGTAATGAACTCCCTCAGTTTTTATTTGTTCAGGAAAACCTTTATATCTTCATTGTTTCCAAAGGACAGCTTCATTGGGTATGTCGCTGGTTGACAAGTATTTTCTTTCAATATTTTGAATATGTCACTTCATTCTCTCCTGGCCTAAAAAGTCTTTGTTGAAAAATCTGCCCACAGTTCATAAAAGTTCCCTTGTGTGTAACTTCTCTGTTTTCTCTCACTGTTCTTAAAATTCTTTGTCTTTGACTTTTCTTTGATATTGAATTTTGATAATTTAATTATAATGTGTCTCTCTGTAGCCCTATTCTTGTTTAACCTATTTGGATTTCTTTGGGCTTATGGATCTGGATATTCATTTATCTTCCAGGTTCAGCATGTTTTCTTCAATTATTGCTTTAAATACTCTCTGTCCCTTTCTCCTTCTATTTTCCTTCTGAAAGTCTCATAATGCAAATATAGTTTCTTTTCATTATGTCCCATAATTCCCATAGGCTTTCTTCATTCTTTTTCATTCTTTTTTTCTCTTTTTGTTCCTCTGACTGGGTAATTTCTAATGTCCTATCCTCCAGGTCACTGATTCTTTCTTCTGCATGGTTGAGTCTACTTTTGAAAATGCTCTATTGAATTCTTCACTTCAGTTATTGTATTTTTTCCAACCATAGGATTTCTGGGGGGATTTTGGTTTGGTTGGTTTCTTGGGGTTTTTTTTTTGTTGGTGGTGGTGGTTTTGTTACTGTTGTTATTGCTTTATGTTTATTTCCTTGCCAAACTTCTTGTTTTCTCACTCATACATTGTATTCCTAATTTTGTTAGTTATCTGTCTGAGTTTTCTTGTAGTTTGTTAAACTTCTTTCTTTTTCTTTTTTAAATGAATTCTTTAGGGCACCCGGGTGGCTTAGTTGGTTAAGCATCTGCCTTTGGCTTGGGTCATGATCCCAGGGTCCCGGGATCAAGCCCCACATCAGGCTCCCTGCTCAGCAGAGAGCCTGCTTCTCCCTTTCCCTTTGCTGCTCCCCCTACCTGTGCTCTCTCACTCTCTCTCTGTTAAATAAATAATAAATAAATAAATAAATAAATAAATAAATAAATAAATAAATAAATAAATAAAATCTTTAAAAAATAAAAGAAAATGAATTATTTGACAGTTCATATATCTCCATTTCTTTAGGGTCAGTTACTGGAGCTTTACTAGTCTACTTTTGTGTGTCATATTTACATGATTTTTTTTGATCCTTGATTCCTTACAATGGACTCTGAGCATTTGAGTAATTGGGCTCTTCTTCCAGACTTGACAGGTTTGTTTTAGCAGAGACAATTCTTCATGAAACAGCTCAGTCTTTGTTTCTGGCTGTGTCTGCTGGCCATGTCCTTGGGCAGGTGGGGCCTGCTATTATGGTCTATTTTTGGGTGAGGCAATTGTTCAAGCTCTGAGGAAAGGAATGGGTGGATGCGCCACTGGCTGAGAACAGTTGGATAGGATTGCTGGCTTACTTCCTTACCCAAGTGAGGCTGTAGTATTGGCTCCACCATTGCCTGGATTCTCCAGTTAGACTTACTAAATTGTAGGGACTGGGTACTATATTCAGTAGTAGATGAAGCTATGAATTAGCTTCCTTGCCCTGGCAGGGCATCAGGATGGGACCCAGAGCCCATACAACTCATTGTTTGGGGACCCAAATCAGACAGAGTGTACACTGAATTCCCTGGTCAGGTGAGGCCATTGGTTTTGCTCTGCATATTGGGGAAGGCCCAGGCTATTCTCTCTATTCAAATGCCACTGTACATAGGGCTGCTGAATGGGTGATGCAGCTTCCCATGTGCTCTGGTTCGGTTCCTTGGTCCAAGAGGCTGACGGCTATATTCAGTAATTAGTGGGGCTATCAGTTGGATTCCCTACCAAGGTGCAGTGAAAGAAGCAGCTCTAAAGTCAGTAAGGCTCTTTGTTTGTTGTATTAACTCAAGTTGACCCACAACCCAAGTGCCCTGATTGAACAGGACCGTTGGCTTTGTTCTGTAAACTATCAGCCTTGCCTGCATGACTCTCAGCTCAAGTGCTGGTGAACCACACAGCTTCCAAAAGTTCTCTCTAGCCCTTCTGGTCAGATGGGGCCAGAAAATACTCGCCATAGTGTGTGTCTGTGTGTGTGTGTGGCGGGGGGGGTCTTGGCTCCCTTGTCTGGGAAGAAGGGTGAGGGCCCACTTCAGGCTAATCCCAGTTCCCCAAATAGGCTCTCTGGCTGGTAGGCCAGGATTCTCAGCCCTGGCTATGATTTAATCCTCCCTGCCTGTGTGTAACACAGGAACTCTCCACATCCTGTACTGGCTTTGCTATTAATGGAGGATAGTTGGAAGAAAGGCAAGGCAAGGGGCCCCATCCTAGAGGAAACTACCCTTAAAAGGAAAAAGACCCCATCCTATTATTTTATGTCACCCTGGAAGGAGCCCTCCACCCCTTCCCATGTGAATACCTGACAGGTAGATAAGCACATGGACAAAAACCCGATTGGGTGACAGGTGGAGGGTTAATCAGATTAAAACAACCCACCAACATTCTCATAAAAACCCCTACACTTAGAAACTCCAACGGCAACCCACTTGGGCCCTCTCCCTCTACAGGAGCTTTGTACTATCATTCAATAAACTTTGCTTTGCTGCCCACCTCTCTTCATGTGGTCTATCTCTCCATTGTCTGAAGCTGTGTGACCAAGAACTGCAGGCACTAAAGGAAAAGAAATCCTGAAACATTATGGTTGTGATCATCTCTGTCTGCCCACCTCTTGGCTCAAGTGCCACTGGGCCACACTGCTTCAAGGAGTTTTCCATAGCCCTTCTGGTCCAGTGGGGGCAGAAGACACTCTCAACAGGTGGGTGGGGCTGTGATTTAGTTCCTTGCTTGGGCGAGGGCAAATAGGCTCTAGGGCCCATAAAATCAGGCAGATCTGCACCCCCACTGAGTTCTCTGGTCAAAATAAGCCCTTATCCCAGTCAGATTCCCAGTGGTTGAGACCCACAGATTCCACTGCAATCCCTATGGTATGAGGTCATATTAGTGCCTCCCACAAAGTGACCCACAATGCAGGGGGGAAGCTTGCTGTTCCTCCTGGATTCTCTTTTCCCAATGGAAGACCAGAGGCTCAGAGAAGACCTTTCTGCGTGGTGCAATGCTGGTGTGGGGAAAGGGCAATGCAGTCAAAGTGTAGCCTCTTTTCTTATTCTTCTAATGCGTTCTGTCTTGGTCTCTGTGGTGCTGGTGGGGAGTGGGGTGCTTCAGCCTCACAATCCTCTAGGATTCTCTTGAGGTATCTTGTTCCTTAAATAGTTGTTAATTCCTCTTATGACTAGAAGTAAAGTCACTAACAACCTATGTGCCCATCTTGGTGACATTACTCTCCCCCTTCATTTTAAAATGGCCTTGTACACTGTCAGATCATACCAATTTTCATTTTAGGGAATTTATATTTTTGGAGGGTAAATTTTAGAGCTGATCTAGGGACTATTATCACTGTTCAATGGGCACTCTGGAAGCAGAAATGACAGAAGTATTCACTACAGAAAAAAAGGCACTAGAATCTTTATTTTTCCCTAAAACATTCCCCATTCCTTCAGTAGCGAGTTTCTCAAAATGCTCTATCTTGCAGTACAGTGGATTTCAATAATACATCCATCCTCTGTCGTTTATTGCACAACTCCTTCAGCATATCACAATGCTGCCTGCCTTGTCCTTCAAGATAGTTAGTTCATTCATTTATTTACTCATTCATTCACCCAACATGTATTAACATATGCCTGATCTAAACAATCTTACATCTCAACAATTTAGAGCAAACAGAGCAATCATCCAACCCTGGGTCCTTCTCATCTCAGTGGGAATTATATTTCAGCTAAAAATCATCTAATTCATAAGAAAGCCTAAGTAGACTCTTTAGCATGCCTTGAGGTGCTAGAAGGGATTGGAGTCTGGAAGGAATCACACTACTTTTGTTGGATCCTATCTTTACTGGCTCACAGAACTTTAATGAGTTCCTTGAGTTCTACTCGGTGGTCTGTTCAATCACCATGCTCAACTCTTTGCATATGCACTGCCATTTAATTTCCACAAAAATCCTGAGCAGCAGTGATCAAGTTTTCACAGTTCATAATGACCCATTTTTTAATGGGTTTGTTTTCTTTACTTTGTCTTTTTCTGACCAAACTTCAGTCAAGTTTCTGTCTTTCTTACAGGCCCCTAAACTCTGCTTACCACCAAGCTTGACCAAGCACTAAAAAAGCGAACTGTGCCCCTTATCAGTTTTTCCTGGGCATCAGCTGACCACAGAGAAATACTTCCCTACCATACCTCAGTGGTCATTTACCCTTGTTTGTCTAAATTACCCTCTAAAGATTCTGCTTATCTCTGCTTACCTCTCCTTTAGCCTATCAAATAACACTTTTTTTCTGTTGATTTTGAGAAACTTGAAGATTTCTGAGATCACAGTACTCTCCCTATTGTGATAGTCTTGTTTTCTAATTAAAGTCTCCCATATCTAAGGGCAGATTTATATTTATTTGACAGTCATTATTATTATGACCATTGTACAGATGAAGAAAGTGAGGCTCACAGAGGTGGCTTGAGGTCACATGAGGTCAACCGAGGTAATAAATTATAGGAGTAAGGGTTTATAGAGATGTGTCTAAAAATAGTTACTTGACAAAATAAAGACAAATGTTTCCTACTTCACAATATTGCTGAAGGTGGGTTATAGCTACAACAGCCCAACCTGACAAAGGTCAGAGGACCAAGTTAAATCTGCTATAATAAATATAGGTAGGTCAATGAGCTTGAGACCAAGAAACAGGTTCCTTGGTACTTTTCAATATGTACAGCAAAATGATTAGGGTAGGAGACTACTTCCTGGAACTGTGGCAGGAAGAGTTACCCAGATTGTCTTCATTTTCTTCTCTCTTGGAGAGAGAGCTGACATGTCCTCAAATTATATGTATAGATGATTACTGCAGACTGGAATGATGCAGGCATTTGAAATTTCCCACAGGTAAAGTGTAAACTCAAAGCATCATAATAAATAATAATAATGCTTTACCCTTCATGTGCATTGTAATGCCACTGATGTCAAATTAACATAGGCCCTTGCAGAGAATGCAACTGAAAGCTCTGTAATATGTCAACAGGGCTTTGGGCAAAGGATGGAATGAGAAGCAGCCAGAAGGGGAAAGACAGGTGGTCTAATGGGGGATAGGAAAGAAAGGAACAGAGCTGGGGCAAATGTATTCTAGAAATTTTATAAATTTTAAAGTAAAGTGTTTATTCCAATTCAAACATTTCCCTTAAAGCGATGACATTCACAAAGGCTTCACTATATATTCTTACAATTCTAAGCATAGAAATCATACATAAATTCAAAGAAGCAGAATTATCATTCATATGGGTTTTATTTCCAGAGATTAAAACATTACTGTATTCTATAAAACCAAGGTAGAGTGGGAAATGGTTCTGGGCCATTTGCCTTCAGTCAGCATTATTGAAATAAATGATTCACTAATTGAGCACTTCTATATGACAGGAACTGTGCCAATGCTGGGACCACAAAGTTGGATAGGACAAGTCTCAAGGAACTCATATTCTTGCTTATTCTATTTATTGTTTCTACTTCTAGCATTTTCTACTCCAAGCCCAAACATATTTCTTAGCTCATCTCCTTCTCAAGATCCATCCTGAGCTACTCTCACTACCTTTTCCAGTTTCAAGCCACCTAACTGTTCACTGTCCAAATGATGCAGAATCCCTCCCTGGTAGGTGCCAACATGTGTTTTGTACCAGGCCTGGAAAAGAGGCATTCTTTACTTACAGTTATATTGACATGCTAAATAGGGGGTTTTAAGGGAGCACCAGGATTAGAGCTGGAGAAAGTAGACACTAGCTCACAAGTTTGAGATCCTACATTTGGAAAAAGAATGAGGTACGGAAGCAAAATGGGGATAGGAAAACAATGAAGTTAAGTGACTGTCTCAAGGCAGGTGGTGGTAAATCTGGTGTAGTTTTCAAGGTGGAATACATGCTGACTTTGAGACTGCTATTTAGTGGGGCTGGTATATAGCTCACACACTACCTAAAATACGTCATGTTCTTTCTGCACATGCTTACTTCTCCTTATCCTTTTGATGAATACCTAGCCATCTTTCAAGACCCAGGACAAATCTGCTCTCTTACCCGAAGCCTCCCTCAATTTTCTCTTGCTCCCACAGCACATGGTACTCTGTTACAGGCTTCTAACATTGCTGTTTTGTGACTTATCTGCCTCCTGGTTCCTCTGCTAAGATGAAAGCATGTCCATGATGACAGAGACCTTTTTGCGGGGGGGAGCCCTCTTTGTATTCTCAGCATTTGGAGAGTATCTTAATAATACATATTGTTAAACAGAATCAAATAAGGAGATTAGAAAAAAGGAAGAAGAGACAGGCAGGAAAGAAAGGCAATGGTGGGGAGGGAAAAGGCAAAAGGAAGGAAGGAAAAAGATAAGGCAAGAACAGAAATGAAAGAATGAATCTTTTTTTCTCTCTCACATTTGGATGCAAATTTTGCTTTTCTACTTTCACTTTTTACCTTATTTTACTCGTATTTGTTCTAATCTCCTGGTTTTTTTTTCACTTCAAAAATGTGCATCCCTCAATTCTTGAAGTTCAAGAGGCAACAACCTTTTTTTTTTGGCTTAACTAAAAACTCACGGGAGAGATAACTTTATTCCTTTACTGTAAACACCATTAAGTAAGCCCAGAATCTGGTCTTCCACTACAATGGATTTCAAAACAGAGGTAGGCACGCTGGGATTTAATTTCCTCCTCCTCAGAAGGAAGGGATTCTATTGCACTCTTAAAAGGATTGTTTCTCTGAGCCAGCCCCAGGCACGCAAAAACCCATTTGGGATGGGGCCAAGGGGTTGTGCTGTCCATGCTGGAGGATGGTTATACTGGAGTGAGAGCAGAGATTAATCAATCCAAGACAACATCTGTCAGGATATTGAGTTTGGCTCTTGTTATCAGCTGCCTACACTTCAGGGGCTGTGTAATATTCAATTTGATTATCTCTCACCTGCAAAGAGTAAGCTTCTCTCTTTGCTTAAAAATCACTGGGACTAGCTGAAGAGGAATCGATCTGTGGAGAAAATGCTGACAGGAAACAAATCAGAAATAAGACAAGGGATTGAGAAAGGAAGGGAAAGAGAGTTTGGCTTATGTCCTGGTCTTTCTGGTTTTGTTTTTTTGTTGTGTGTGTGTGTGTGTGTGTGTGTGTGTGTGTGTGTGTGTGTGTTTTGTTTAATGAACTGGATTAGTTCCCCGTTGCTTTAAGGGAATGAGACTCTTTCACTTGTCAGTCCTGATTATGATAAATGATAACAAGAAGTCAACACAACTTTTTTGTATTTCTTTGAGATTCCATTAGTAAAAAAAAAAAAAAAAGAAAAAAGAGAGAGAAAAAGAAGAAAAGAAAAGAAAAAGGAAAAAAAGTTTTGCTTTTTGTCTCTAAGTACCAGGACCCAAGTCCTGTGGACCTCATGGATTTCCTGTTGGAGAGGTCACAGCTTCAAGGCTCAATGGCACTTCTGTACATTGCAGAGACAGAAGTGACAGGGTTAAGTCTAATCACAGTTACTTTAATAACCTAAACTCCCTTGATATATCACTGATACAATCTTTAAAAGTTGTACCATCTTTAGGGCATTTGTTTCATTAATATGCATTTATTCTTTTTCACTCCCTCTCACTGGTACCTGGACTTTCACATGGTCATTTTCCTGTACAACCACAATTGACAAATTTTTATGCCATTTATGTTTATTTTAAACTATTACTCTTTTTTCCACTATCCTGTAAAACTTCCTAATCCAATCTTCAGCACTGATGTCACTCATGAGATTTAGTCATTTATCTTAGTTGGCTAGCAGAAAAGTTTCAGATATTTTAATGCTATCTCAAAAATCAGCAGATCTAACAACCCAATTCATCAGTTTTCCTCACCAAAAATGCTCCCATTCCTTAATTTTTTATTATTTGCAAGCTTGAAACTTCATTGACATTTTTGACTGCTCACTCATCCTTGACATGTAAGTCCACAAATGCTTGTTGATCATTTTTTCAAGATATTTGTTCATATTTTTCATTTATTTCAGTTCCTTCTCACCACTGTCACTTATCTCTTCAACATCAAACACATGCTTTGCAATAAGCTTCTAGGTGATGCTCCTGTTGCTAGCCTTTCCTCACCTTCAAACTATCTCATAGGCCACAACTATAGCAATGTGAGTTACCAAATCATGTCCCTTTGCCTGAAAAAAAATACACAAATAAAAATAAAAAATTAAATTCAGACTCCTAAACCTGGTATTTAAGGTTACTCATAACTGATCCATTCTAAATTTTCAGATATTTCTATTTTGATTCTCTTTGTAATCTTCATATTTGCCCAGTAAAGATCCACCATTTTCCTAAAATCACCTTGAGCTTCCCCAGTTGGATCTCAATTGCTCATGCTCACATGCATACTATGCTTCAACCATACCAACCCACTCTCAAGTCCCTGAATTCTCCATACACCTCTAAATGTCTCTACCTTTGCACATGTTATTTCCTCATCCTGAAACATATGTTCTTCTTCCTTCTAACCATTATAGATTAACTCTTACATGAATGTTAAACAGTCAGTATCGATGTCTTCTTTCTAGATGAGTTTCTCCTTCTCTCCTACTCTGTGTAGGTGACTCATACATATTCTCCAAAAGCACCCAATGCTTTCTTTTTCTCTAGCATTATACCCGATGATGAATGAATGGATGTATGAATAAACAAATGAAACTATACTGTCTGGAGTTGCCTATTTTTCTATTCCTCCCACATCTGTACAAACTTAATCTTAACATCCTTCAAGGATCTTCATTTGCCATATATATTCAAAGCTTTCCTTGATCATGCCCATTAAGAGTGACTTCTCTCTTTTTAAATTCCCTAAATTCTTATTCAACAAATCATTTACTGCTTGTATTTGGAATTTATAGCAGTTAGATAATTTCTTTTGTTTCTGGAAAGTTTAGGGAGTTGGTTAATGAGATTTTAAGAAATACTGGTTTTAGAATAATTTCAATTTCTTTTCTAGAAAATTGGTGTGCTAGAGTTTAAGTCAAGACAATGGTTCTAGAAAAAAATAGAAAAGGAGTAAAGTGGGGCAAAGTGGGACAAAATTCAGAGAATGAAGACAAGCAAGATTTCAAAGACAATTATTTGGGGGTAAAAGAGTAATCTTTAAATGACGCAAAATGGGCATCAACAGGAGCAAGGCAGACTGGTGGAAATGCAGGGGTATAAATTAATAGGGTGTAGACAAACAACATAAAGGCAAAAATAGAGACTGTGAATCAGAAAAGGTAGGGTAACTTAATTATTGTTTAACATAGCAATGGATATAATTCTTGGTATTCTCTTACCTGTATTGGCTACTTAGAAACTTATAGCCAACATTATGGATACACAACTAAACAACCAGTCATATATTTTTCATAGTGTCTTTCATTAAGATGACTTTCTTTTTTTTTTAAGATTTTATTTATTTATTTGACAGAGAGAGACACAGCGAGAGAGGGAACACAAGCAGGGGGAGTGGTAGAGGGAGAAGCAGGCTTCCCACGGAGAAGGGAGCCCATTGTGGGGCTCGATCCCCTGAGCCAAAGGCAGATGCTTAATGACTGAGCCACCCAGGCGCCCCTAAGAAGACTTTCATATGTTAGCTTCTTTTGACTTAAAAATTCCCACTGCTTCATTTTGCTCTTTATAATATTTAAAAGTGACACTGTACCTACTCTTATTGATATGTATGTTAAGGCATACACATCAAAAAATTTTGAAAGCAAAAAAAAAAAAAAGAGAGAGAACTCATATCTCACTGTGCCTAATACAGTAGATACTTAATGTAAGGACCATTTCTTGTATATCTTTTAGAAAACTAGGCAGTAACAGAGAGGGAGTACTATACATTTCAGGCATCATATGGCAATGACTGATCTAGGGACAAAATAAGAGATTTCAGCTTCATGGGGCACTATTCTCTTCGGAAATAGAGCATTTAAAAATAAATATATTGGCAAAGGTGCCAAATCAAATCTACAGGGATAAGATAGTCTTTTCAACAAATGATTCTGAACCAACTGGATATGCAGATTGAAAAAAATGGATTTAGAATCTACCTCACACCATACACAGAAAGGAATGGAAAGTGAATCAGAGACTCAGACGGAAGAGCTAAAACTATAAAAAATTTAAGAAAAATACTTGAATTAATCTTTGTAACTTTGGGCTAAACAAAAAGTTCTTAGGTCTGATACCAAAAGCACAAATCACGAGAGAAAAACCTGATAAATTGGCTTTATCAAAATGAAAAACTTTTGTACTTCAAAATAAAATAAAAAGATGAGCCACTGATTCTAAGAAAATATTTGTAAATTTATATATCTGATAAAGGAATTATATATAGAATAAATTTAAAATTTATTACAATTCAATAAGATGAACACACCAACTAAAAATGGGCAAAATATATGAATTACATATTATCAAAAAAGATAGGCAAGTGATTAACAGGCACTGGAAAAGGTATTGAACACTAGGTATTAAGTAAGTGCAAATTAAAACCACAGTAAAATACCAATACACACATCCACTTCAATGGCTATACCAAAAGGAAAACATCAGTAAAAGTTGGCAAGGATATGGAGAAGCAAGCCGTCTTCATACATCACTGATGAGAATGTAAAATGGTGTAGGTATACTGAAAAACAATGTGGTGACTTCTTAAAAGTTAAATATAAATTTGCCATACAATCTAGCATTTGCAATCCTAGGTATCTACAGAAAATAAATGAGAATGTATGCTATGACAAGTGTTCATTGCGACATTGTCCATAATAGCACCAAAGTGTCCATCAACTGGTGAGTGATTAAATATAATATGACATATCCATATAATGGAATAGTATTCTTTCATAAAATGAAAAAAAAAAAAAAAAAAAAAAACCCTGGGGCACCCGTGTGGCTCAGTTGGTTAAGCATCTGGCTCTAGATTTTGACTCAGGTCATGATCTCAGGGTTGTGAGATTGAGCCCCATATCATGCTCTATGCCCAGCATGGAGCCTGCTTAAGATTCTCTCTCCCCCTGTGCCCCTCCCCCAACCTTCTCTCTGTCTCTCCGTCCTCTATCTCTCTTTTTCTGTCTCTCTCTCTCTCTCTCTAAAAAAAAGGAAAAAAAAAAACTATGCTTCATGCTACAGTATGGATGAACCTTCAAAAACATGCTAAGTGAAAGAAGACAGATGTAAAAGACCACACACATATTGCATAATTCGATTTATATAAAATGTTAAGGAAAAGCAAACATACAGAGACAGATTGGTGAGTGACCAGTGTCTGGGGTGGGAAGGGGGTTGACTAAAATGGGCTTAATGAATCATTTGGGGATTATGAAAATCTTCTAAAACTGGATTATGGTAATAGTTGCACAACTCTGTACATTTACTAATAATCATTGAACTGAACATAAATTTTATGATATGTAAGTTATACCTCATTAAGACTGCTATAAATAAATATCAGTGCTGATACGCTTATGTAAACGCTGTTATGTCTCAGCTTCAATATCACCTCTTCAGAGGGGCTGTATCTGGATACTTTTTCCAAAGTACCCTCTTCATAGTTTCTATTATTACATCCTTTTGATTTCCAAGTATAGCACTATCACAAGCTATAACTATTACGTATGTGTTGGAATACTTGTTTATTTTCTTTCTCAATGGAATGTAAGCCCCATGAGGGCAGGTACTTTATTTCTCTCATTTACCACTTTATTCTCAGAACAGTAGCAGGCACACACACACACAAAATGTTTAGCAGCCATTTGTCAAATATATGAATAAATAAATACATGGATATATACATAAATGCCTGCAGGAATGGATGACTCATATTTTCTAAGCAAATTAGTTTTATGTATTTCTAGGAGACACAGAAAATAATCCATTTTGAGAGGGGAAAAAAATGCAACAGAAGGTAAATTTTATTTCCTCATGGTCAAGAAAGCAGAACCCCTTCCCCAGATTAGGCAGCTGAGACTCTGATTCCCAGAGAGGACAAGTTGCCAGAACTGAGCACAGCCAACTTCACCTCTCTTTTTCTTTAACCATCCTATTAACAAAGTGATTTTCTCCAGGGTCTAGATCCAATTAAGGGCAAGGGCAGCAGAGAGGAGAACATTGAGTGAAGCAATGTTAAAGACATTTGCACACATTCCTCTGGGGGATAGAGAAAGCTTTATTGGCATTCTCACCCCTCCTCCTTGTTTCCCCTCCATCCCCCACCTCCTAAACTCCTTTGCAGAAGGCATCAGGACAAAGAAGCACCCAGCATTCAGCTCAGGAACAGAAAATAAATACACTGGGAATACTCCATGGTCCCTGGCTGAATACAAAGCAGTGATTCAGCAAGGAAACTGCAGCCTCAATGAGAACAGAGAGCCTGCACTGAACACAGCACCAGGAACAAGAGGAGAGAGAGGGAGAGAGAGAACATCTTAATGTCTTCACCATCTATCCCTCTGGTGATGTCTCTTACAATAATGAGTTTAAATGCAATCATAAGTGAAAGAAGAAAGGGAAAAGGGAATGGATTGATAACACCTCACAAAGGGGAGAAGAATATAGCAAGATAAAAATACCTGTTTTCTTACAAATTTAAGATAAGAATGAACTTGATTCTAAAACAGGTGGTGGAAACAGGAGATTTAAAAAGGGAAAGTGGAGAAAAATAAGTAATATAATTTATGGGTTAGTTCAAAATGAACCAGGGAACTGTGTTCCATTCATGTCCTGTGGCCACTGGCTTCAATTATCTTGCTGAAAAGTCTGAGCTTTATTTTCAGTGTATGTGGTGGGGATAATGGGCACGTCCTCCTTTCCTTCTTCACTAGGGTCTGGCGAGTACTAATTAGGCAAAGTATGTGACATGTCTTTAGAACTTTAGAGTGCTAGATAAACAGAATGCTTTTTTGAAGTGCCTGTATGTTGTTGGTGCTGAATAAACATTAAATCACACTCAACTTTTGAGGCTGAGCAAGAGAGAGCAGTTTATAGTTCATTGGGGAAAGATTTAAATTTCATTCCAGCATTTCTAAGCTAGTGAAAAAACACTACTAATTTTCCATAGCCCTACCTTCTCCAATGGGCAATTGGGGGCGGGGGGAATCAAAGAAAGCTCTTACTAATGAAAGCTGAATGTTTTATAACCAAGTGAAGGTCATAGGATAATACACAGTATAGTGGTATGTGGATAAAAGGTAGAACTCAGATAACTACAGGGCAGAAATTATAAGGAATATCTCTAAGTTTTATACAGAGACTCAGTCTTACAAAAGATGATAGAGGAGATATTGTGGATTAAATACCATGTTATTTACCCAATAAAATCTACAGAACCTAGTAAGTCAAATGCTTTAATAAGAGTCTTGGAAAGCCAGGCTTTCCATTCTTCTGATGGATGGAGCTCTGTATGCAGCAAATAAGGCTGGGTGCCAGGTTAATACTCTACATATTAAGAAAACTTTGGGGAGTATTATAATATGCTATTATTATTTCATTTCTCCTATATGCAGAATTCCATTTTTCTTGCCCTTCAACTAAATTAAATACTGTAAATCACAGCTTTATTGATAGGAAAGGCAGTATTTGCACTACTCTTAAAAATACCATCCCCAAGAGGCCAACTTCACTAATGAAAAAAAAAAAAAGAGTGGAGTTTGCCAAGCCAAATGCATTGCCTACTGTGAGGGGGCTGGGCATTTAGATCTGGTGGCAACACTAGATGTCTAAGTCATAAAGCTTTTGCCAAGTCATCCACTCTGGGAATGTGATTATCACACAAAATCAGCATGAAAATAATTTCAAAAGAATTGTTCACCTTTGGTATTTTCACTATCCCTAAAGATTTCATCACCCCATATTTAATTCTGACAAAGGAGAAACAAATGTCCTATTGTCACTCCATACCTCTGGCCATATATGATCCATAGAATAGAACATAGCAACAAACACACTTCACTCTGTGCCTACCATTAAAAGAAATTACTGAGCACCTGCCATTTGTCCAGCCCTGTTCTAGGCAAAATGTGGGGCAGAGAAAACAAGGTTTCATGAAAACAGTAGTGATGTAGACTAGGATCTGCTAATAACTAGTTGTTTGACCATAGCGAAGTCATTTTTTTTCCCTAGAGTTTTTTTTCTTCCTCTTTAAAATGCAGATAGTATGATATACTTGAGTAAGTGTATCAGTACAAGTATTGATGGAGAGTTACCCAGACCAAGGTATTCTGTGGTCTCCAACCTTCCTTGATTCTGTAATTTAGGGAGTTTGCATCCTTGTTGAGGACACAAAGCTAAAATGAATGAAACCATTTGCAAATACTTAAGCACTAAATTGTTTGGTATTGCCTAGAAGTCCAAAAATAAAAAATAAATAAACAAATAAGGAAAAATAATAAATTGAGGATGGAATAATTGGTGCATCTGGGTGGTTCAGTCAGTTAAGTGTCTACCTTTGGCTCAGGTCATGATCCCAGGATCCTGGGATCTAGCCCTGCATTGCATCAGGCTCCCTGTTCAGAGGGGAGTCTGCTTCTCCCTCTCCCTCTGCCCCTCCCCACCCCACTCATGGTCTCTCTTTCTGTCAAATAAAAAAATAAAATCTTAAAAAAAATAAATTGAAGTTGGAATAATTAATGGTTTCTCACAGGAGGAAGGAATTATATTGAATAGAATCTAGGTAAATGGAGGAGGAAAAAATGAACCATATATTCTGAAGGAAGATAAAACATTAATATTTTAAAAAATGTGGGTATGGGGTATCAGGAAATATTCCTGACAAAAAGAGAGGATGGATATTACAGAGAGACATATTAAGGCCTGATGGTGCTTAGAAATTGAGCCTGATGGGACCCAGACTGGAGGCCAATTATAGTTTATTAAGCAAGGAAAGGAATTGATGAGAAGCTATGTTTGCAGAAGAATCTAAACAGTGGTGAAAATCTAGAAGTTTAGACTATGATCTCCATATTACTCACTGCCCATTGCCAGTACTCAGTCCAGTGCCTAGCATAAAGTACTCAATACATGGAAAGACTGAAGTCAGTCATGCACTGATAAGGGTTTGGAATAGAGCGATAGCAGTGGGAATAAAGGAGTTTCATTACTCAGTGACAGTTCATTAAAATTACTAAGTATAAAGAAAAATAAAAGCAAAATAATAATAAGATCAATAATAATATAAATAAATAAACCGTAATAGCACTGTGGCACAATTGGGAAATCAAATCTGAAATAGGACTATATATATCTTCTGTGACTGTCCAGTGTCTCTCTTTGTCCTGAACCCTGGAACCATTATCAACATATTTCCTAACTTTGAAGCAACATAGAGCCATCAACAGCAGAGTGAGGCTGTATTTCGTGGTAAGGAATGATGAGCCAAAGTAGTCTACAGTATGGTGGGGTATAATTATAATTACTAATCTGCCTCAAGGTGAAGAGGTGTGCCAAGAAGTTTGAGACAAAGATCTCCTGGTGTTTTACTGGTAGCACACAATCTGAGATTGGGTTACTCTATGTATTATACCCTCACGTCTTTACTGAAATGCCTGGCTTTCTACTTTTTCTCTCTACCCCCATTCAAGGTTCACCACAACCCTTAAGACTCAGCTCTTTCATTAAGAATGTCCACGGTACAGCATCAGCCCACAGCAGTTTTTGAAAAGCCATCTGAACCATCATTAGGAATATATTGCTTTCATTGTCACTTAATTTTTCATTTGTATAAGTCCCTGAGGAACTAGAACAAGTATGGATCCAGATTTTTGTGGATCCTGAAATTTATACAGTGTGGAGTCTTTCTTTTAAAAAAAATACAAAATTGTAAATTAAAAATTAGAGACAAAGCTCTGGAATAGCTGGTCCATGCAAGTGAAGAGCCCCAAAGCTTAAGCTTCACTGTAAATCTACTTCTGTTGGACATTTATTTAATCCCCATAGAACGTCCAGCACAGGGCTATGCATACTAACTACCCATGTTACATTCTTTCCCTTAGCAATTTCATCTAAACTATAGCTAAAACTATCCCGATAGGGAAATATTCCATGATCCTCAGTCACGCGGTTCTTTTTCTGAACACCAGAGTTCTCAGATTCACTTGTCAATGAGCAACTTCACCTGAATACCTCACAGCCCCTCAAACTCAGTTTAACCAACCAAATTAATCTTAGTTTGAAAATCTATTTAATTCCACATATCCTTTCATATTTGTTCCTAGCCTCCCCATATCTGTATTTCCAGTAATACTTTACCTTGTTTACTTAGGACTCTCCCTCTTTCTCTATCATTCTGCCAGCCTTCTCATTTCCATTTCCAATCAATATTTTAATTGAAACTATCCTTACCTCCTCTAGGTTTGAAAAGTAATAATTTATTTACATGTGAGATATATAATGTCTACTGATAATGCTTAAGGTTCGTATGGAAGTTTGGAAACTTTGCAAAAATTCTGTAGTTGCCCAAGAGACTAGGATTGGGAACTGATTGCCTAACCCTTTTCTCTTGGGACTAATATTGAATGAAACTGAGACATTATCCACAAGGAATTAACTCTGACATATTTAGGACTTTGTTAGATAATTTTTAGGATTCCTTGTCATTATCTTTTAACAAGTTCTATTTTTATTTTAGCATCCACCAATTTTCCATTGGGGAACTGACATTCGTGGGAATATTTTCAGCTTTACACACAGATAACCCACTTTGGAATGGAGCTATGCGTGTTTTACTGACATGCTGACATCTGGTCCTTTCCTAATCTGCTTGGCCCTAACCTGTCTCTGTCTTTTCATTTCTCCCTTCAAATCCTCACTTTTGATTGTCTGAACTTTCTGAGCTCTTTCAAAACTATTACCCAAAATGCTACATTATGTATTTAAAAGTCACCCAGTTCCATAGGCAAAGCTTGTGCATCAATGATTCTTTTGTTATGAATACGGCTAAGGTAATGATGAAGTTAATGGCTAAGAACCTGTCAACTCAACAGGAAAGAGACTGGTTTAATATTCTGATAATTGCTGTTTACAAATTTTAACAGTTGAACTTTCAGGTAAATTAAAGTCATTTTATAAAAAATAAAATAAGGAAACATGCATACAAAAAATAAAGCAAAAAGGCTGAAGTTGGTGAAAGAGACTGGGGTCAGCAAGATTGGGAAATATGATTTACCTAGATATATTGAGGGATGCCATTCATTACTTGACCTCGTATTTAGCGGCAGCAGAGATTATCTGAATTGTAAGCACAGCAAATCATTCAAGTTCTTTTGCTTCATTATTTACGGGACAGGTAGGTGATACAAAAAGTAAGGGAGTGATACAAAGCAATTTAGGAATAGCAGATTTACCCACAGGTAAAGCCCATGGACACTGCTACTCCGCTCCCATTTTACTGGAGATGACCTCTGATGATACTGGGGGAGTCAGCAGAGAGAAAGTTCTTACATCAAATAGCTGGGGATACTTAATCCTGTCAGGGCTCAGAGGGAGCCAGGACTGGAGGGTTCAAGGCCTAGGATATTTCAGTCCTCAGAGTAGAAAGAGAACCAACAGGAAGCATGAATTTGGAGACAGTATCATGTTTTACTCATTGGGAGAGTAAACAAAGTAACAATTTGAGCCATACTGAACAGTGTAAGAAATGAGGCCCCCACTTGACCTAATCAATCTTACCTATCTCTATGAAACTGCATGAATATAAAAGTATCTTTCTAAAACTAGATTTGTCTTAATATTGATCTACATAGAAAGATGAAAGACCTAAATAGATCTTCCATTTTAATGAAACACAATCCCTCTCTCTTAACATGTTTGCAAATTCTCCAGTGGGAAGAAAGTAGTAGAGGTATGAATATTAAAACCCACTGAAAAATGATTAGATAATATATTTCTGAATGAAATTCTTCATAAGCAATCAAAGTTATAATGGATGCCAGGAAAATAAAATAAATAAATAAACACATACAAAATAAATTAGAGTAGAAACACAGAATATCAGAGAATGAGAGAACATTAGTGGTAGTAGATGAGAAATCATCTGTTTCAACCTTCTACTTACATAAAGGTTTTTGGGTTTTGGTCCTTTTTAAGTAACATTTCTTAATTGTGGTTACCTGGCCTCTGCAAGGAAACTATTCCACTTGGCAGAATAGCAAGGGACATTTATAAAATAAATATACCCACACCCAGATACAGATATAGATGATATAGTTATAGTATATAATTATAGATCTTAATTTTACAGGTCCTTCTTATTTCATTCTTATACTAGCCTTCTGAGGTAAGAGGGTAAGTATTATTACCGTTTTCATTTTATAAATAGAGGACCTGAGTCCCAGCAGGGATAATTTGCCCTTTTTTGCCCTTGCTTACAAAGCTGGGGATTGGTAGAGGAATACTTGGGAGCTTAGTCTCCTGGCTTAAAAGCTGTGTTATTTCCATCATGCCATAAAACTATTTGAAAGATCATTTATAAAAGAATTCAGCCTGATTTACTTATTTAAATTATGTTCTATTTAAATTATAAACTAGCCTAAATTCTTTCCTTTTTTATCCTTCTTTATTTTGGGGGGGGGGTGGGGAGATGAAGTATGATATAAACACACATACATATGAATAACATTCTTTTATATAGAGAGTGATAATTTACCTCTCTGTAAGCTTTCATCCATTTTTACCTTATAATTCTGTCAAAAAAGAGAATCCTTTTATCTTTGTGCCATACACATAGTATCACACAAAGCTATCCTCTTATTTTTGTGTTATACACGTGGCAGCAAGTTTGCTTCCCATGTTTTTATCCAAGTATTGAACATGGCCAAAGACAGACAGAGAGAATCCTTCACCACTGTCAATCAGTATTTCTTTGGCATGATTATCCAATTAACTGAAAAAAATCTAGCTCATTATAGACCAATAATCTGTTTATATGTCTATCAGGAGAAACTTGTCAAAATACAGATACTTAGAGTAAATGACATTTCCCTGATCTACCAGTCCAGAATTTTGTTTGTTTTAAAGAAATCTATTTACCATAGAAGAGATACATGACAGTTTGTTCCCTAGGAACCCGTATTGGCCTCTAGTGGTCACTGCTTCCTTTTTAAAATGCTCTAGTATTTAGGCTTTTATCGTTTTATTGATTTAATATCATTTCCCCCTTTTAACTAGGACAATATTATATGTCACCAATATTGTGAAATGGTTTCTGTTTTCTACAGGGTTTCAAATGTTAGCAATAGTATGTCTATAATCATACTACTGAGTTGTTTTATTGCTCTGGATATAATGCATCTGAGTCTTACACCCGAATTTATTTCTATTATTCTAATCATTTCTTCACTTGCCTTGAATCTTTAATATTGAAAAGGGTATAAAAGCATAATTATGGTAATTTTACTTGATAAACAAGTTGAAATTTAATTTAAATTCTTATTCTTCTCCTTCAGTGGCCAGTCTATTTCAGCAAGCATGCTTGTTAACAGATCACAAGATCTCTTGGTGACTTAGAATGAAAGAAAATGGAAATTTAGTCTAGAATTGAGATCAGAAATATGAAGAATTGACTTCACATTTTTTTTAAGTTATTTCTCACTTAGCTAATATATCATTAGTGTTTATCCTATAATCCAAATAAAAGAAATGTTATCTGATCTTATGTTACTACTTAGGGACTAATATGTATGTTAACCAAGATACAATGAAATAAGAAACATTAAGTCTGGGAAAAAAAAGAAACATTAAGTCTGACTTCTCTTACAAAATAATTTTGGCACGTGCATAATGACTAATTAAAAAATAAAACATATTAAAACAAATTTAAAAAGGCATCATGTGATGCTTCTTATATATTGTACCTGTTAATATACTTGATAACCTGGAAAATTAATTTTCTGCAATAAACTTCTCCACATTGGTGCATCAAATTAAATTAGATTCCTATTAAAGTATACTATGACCCAAGTTAACAATAATATTCAGATTCATATTGTGTGTATATAAATTTATTGTACATATAAAAAACACATGTATGCTTTTGCTTTTTATGTATTATTATTATTATAAGCAAAAGAAACTAAATGTTTTTTAAATCTGTGTTCAAAAAATCCATACAATTTAATTAAGTACATTTATGACATAATTTGTTTACACATCATAACACATTCTATATAAATACATACTTTTATTTTTAGAAGAACTAGATTTTAAATTGTTTTGTTTTTATACAAATATTAAGGCATTAATGCAAAAATATTTTTAAATTTCCTATGCCATGACATTTATAAGATAATGCAGTTTATTTTTTTTTATTTGAGCATATCACCATCCCACTTATGACATCACATACGTCTTCTAATGAACTCAATCATATTAAAAAACTTAATGTCAGACCAGACCAACATCTTTAAGAGGTAAGTAGGAATTATATCCATTTGGAGTTAAAACAATAAAAGCTAATTCCCAACTTTTTACAGTTAAGGTTTTGCAGAACTAAAGCCTAAATCCCTTGGTGTTCAATCTAGAGGTTATCTGATCTATAGACTTTAGGCAGTTCCTTGAGGTGCTGATGATTTTAGATATAATTAGCTCATTATATTAGAGTAACAAAAGATAGAAGAGGGACTCCTGGGTGGCTCAGTGGATTGAACATCCAACTCTTGATTTTGGCTCAGGTCATGATCTCAGGTTAATTAGATCAAGCCACAAGTTGGGCTCCGTGCTCAGCAGGGAGTCTGCTTGAGATTCTCTCTCTCCCTCTCTCTTTGCCCCTCCCCTTGCTCACACACCCTCTCTCTCCCCCCCATAATAAATAAATATTTTTAAAATGCATTTAAAAAGATAGAATAAAGGTCAGAAAGTCAAAGAAAAATCCATCTGCTAAGTTAATGATTCTGCAATAAAAAATGCTGATCTTAAGATATGCTCTTATAATTACATCATGAACATGCATAAGATGACAACAATCTTAGTTATCTCAAGACAAAGATCAGCTAAAAATTGGCAACCATATGTGACTCAAACCCCATAAAACAAACAGGTCTGATATAGGCGTGCTAGAGTGAAGTATGACTGAAAAAGCACAAAAATTAGAAATTAGGAAACCAAGTAATTTTCCCAATCAATATTTTCACATGTATACATTTGGCTATGCATGACTTGGTGCTGAACTGCATGACTCAGTTTTGTCTATATTGTTCCTAGCAGAGAAGTGTGGCAAATAGTAGCATGACTAAAGCACTATTTTAGAAAAGATATTATTAACTTTTGATAACTTCAAAATACAGAAATGCATCGCCAAAAAAAATTATAATGGAATAAATAGTAATGCATTATTGTATGAGAAGCTGGGTTTCATTTTCCTCAGTTATAGTCTTTTTCTCTGACCTCATATAAATAATGCTTTTGTGCATTATGGCAAAACATACAGAGAGAATTTGGGATTATTAAGTCCACTGTAGGGGTGCCTGGGTGGCTCATTCAGTTAAGCGTCTGCCTTTGGCTCAGGTCGTGATCCCAGTGTCCTGGGATTGAGCCCCACATCCAGCTCCCTGCTCAGCGGGAGCCTGCTTCTCCCTCTCCTCCCCGCTTGTGCTCTCTCTCTCTATCTCTGTCACTATCTGTGTCTCTCTCTCAAATAGGTAAATAAAATCTAAAAAAAAAAAAAAGTCCACTGTACATTCAAGTTTGAATTTCACCAGGAGTGAGTAAAGAGCTCAACACTGCAAAACCCAAGTAGGCATCATTGTTCAGTATGAATAATTACTTTGAGTCAGATGAGTGCAAGTGATCTGTACTTTGTCTTTGTACTTACTACTTTCACAAGAAAGTAGAACAGATGAGGTGAATATACCTGTTGCACAACAATCCTGCCAACCATAAGCAACTCCCAAATCCTCAACTTAGTCTCTGAAAGTTCACAGCCACCTCTAGAGGGAGAAAGCCTCAACAGTTATCAGAAGGTATATTCCTTCTCTAAAACTACCTGAGATTCTGAGCTTTTCATGGACATTGGACATGACTCACTTCAGGAGCACTGAGTGACTCCTAGTTTTGTCAAAAGCTCATCCATCAGTGAATGGAGCACACTTTATCTGGGCACCTGTGAATAAAGTTTTGGGTTCCCCTAAAATGCTCCTAGGCCTTTCTCATGCTCTAGAAAGCTGTGCTTAAAAAGAATAGCTGCAGTGGGAAATGTTGCGAGTGTTTCTAGCCAAGCCCCTTATCCTCCTAACCAATGATCAGAAAATAATCCATCTCTGATTTTACTACTTAACCTTCCTCAACCACACATTTATAATTTCCCTAGTAGTGACTGGTTGTATCACTAACATATCTTGCTTCATCCCTGTCTCCTTCAAACTTATTTCTTCTTCCATGAACCAATTTCTGATCTGCTTGATTTACAGTATGACTACCTCTCTCTGTTTAATTCAGTGGATAAATGTTTATCTGAGCACCTACAGGTACTAAGCAAAATTCCTAGATGGAAAATTAAAGTAGATGAGACATCTGTCTTTGAAGGACTGATAGTACATTTGAGGCAAGAAAAGAATGCCTTTAAAGTGAGTAAATGCTAAGCTGAGGTATGCATATACCCAGCAATCCCACTTCTAGGCATATATCTGAAGGAAATCAGTGTCCTAAAGAAGTATCTGTACTCCCATGTTCACTACAGCATTATTCACAATAGCCAGAATATGGAAATAACCCAAGCATTCATAGATGAATAAATGGAAAAAGAAAACATGAGATGTATCTATATCTACATCATTATATCTATCTCTGTCTACACACACACACACACACAATGGAATGTTATTTAGCTATAAAAATATTTTAAATCTTGCCATTTGCAACAGCATGGGTAAACCTGGGGGGTATTACGCCAAATGAAAAAAAGGTAGATAAAAGCAAATACTGTACAATCTCAATTATATATGGAATCTAAAAAAGGTCTAAGTCATAAAAACAGAGAATAGAATGGTGGTTGCCATGGACTGGAAGGTGGTGAAAATGGGGAGATACTGGCCAAAGGGTAGACTTTGAGTTATAAGATGAATACATTCTGGAGATCTAATGTACATCATGGTGACAATGGTTCATAATGCTGTGCTGTAATTTGCAAGAGAGTGGGTGTTCTTATCACACACAAAGAAAGGTAGCTAAGTGAAGTGATAGATGTGTGAGTTAACTTGATTGTACTAATCATTTATAATGTGTGTGTGTGTATCAAATCATCACACTGTACAGCTTAAATATATAAAATTTTATTTATCAATTGTACCTCAATAAAGCTAGGAGAGAAAAAAAACAGATATGCAGAGAGGCTATCACCAATAATAGAGTACTTAGCCCAGTTTGGGAGAATAAGAGAAGATTCCTGAATGAGATATCACCAAAACTAGCCTTGAGCCTGGAAGCAGCAAGGAGGTAACCTAGAAAGAAATACGGTTGGAAAGAGTGGAGTGGTGGGGGGAGAGAAGGTTCTAGGTAGAGAGAGTTTCATGAACAAAGGTAAGAGACATAAGTGTGTGTGTACATGCATTCACATGCTCATGAACAGAGAATGTAAGTGGTTCTGAATTAGTAGATGCAATGAGGTAGCAGGGCATGAGAGTTATCTAAGCTAAGGACCTCTGACTTTATGTTGTAGATAATGAGAAGACTTTGAAGGATCTGGTGATATTTACAGATTGACACTGGAAAACAATAGGCCTAGAATAGTCAGGCGAGGTCAGATCCATGATTCTGCCAACTACCTGGGGTCTGAAAGGGATTAAGCAGAATAAAGATGTAATCTAGCAAAGTTGCCTAAGTCAGGGAGAAGTAAGTAGTGTTAATTCTTACCTCATTTCAGAATTCTATCTCTATCTTTTCCCCACCTCATTAGACCAGGTTTTATGATCCCGAACAAGTTTAAAAAGATGGAGTTCAGTGCTCTGAGATTTATCTTTGTGTTACCCCTTGGTTACAACAGCTTTGATACAGAACTTCATTTGTATCCTTGACCAAGTTAGCTATCTTGGTAGTAATTCTGGGGTCTAAGTCCCTTATTACCGAGGGCTCCGTCGTGCGTAAGCCAGCCCTTATCCCGTGGACTTTGTTCTACTCTGAGCCTCTGCCTTGTGGCTAAGTCTCTATACGAGCTGACATACCTCACCTGCCTGCCTACCTGTAGGGCTCACTCTGAGTTGCTAACCTGTTATTTTCCCCTTACTGTGCTTTGTCCTTTTTTTGGTGTAACATGTTGGACCTCCCTTGGCTCACCTGCTAAAAAAGCTTCATGAAACCTTATTCTACATGACACACAAGAAACCCCCTAGGCATTTGTAGTAGAACTTAGCATCCAGTGCCTCCACCATCCCAGGAAACTGGTCTGTATCTATGTCCAGTTCCTCCCAGTGACCACCGTCAGCCCCACTGTTAGCCCAAAATAAATTCTATACAAATTAGAAAATAAATTCTACCTTCCTCAAAGAATTTTAAGTGTAATCTACAGTGACTACAATGGGTAGAGCACCCCTTGAAGTTGTGTAAAGGTGACTACAATGGGTAGAGCACCCCTTGAAATTGTGTAAAGGATAGCCTACAAACTGAAAGCAGAGCCTTGGACCATGATCTCACTGTGCAGTCATCCTCATCAGGATCTCTAAGAGGACAAGTAATAGGAGACTTAACCAGGTAGAAAGTCATACGTAACAATAAGGAGGTAGTAGGGCTGAGGAACCCAAGTCAAATACCGGGGTAAAGAGTAAGAATTCAGATAAGAAATCTGAGTAACAGGCAGAGTATCAGAAACAAAAAGGAAAATAAAACAAAACAAAACTTAAAAAAATGTTATATAGATTCTGCAAAGTACAAGACTGGCTTTGCAAATATGATAAGATGGAAGCTGCAAGTGAAGAAAGAAAGCCTATGTGGTCAAGAGAGATGATAGTGGACATGTAAACAGTAAAGTATTTACTGAAAACTTCCTCCTTGACCAGCACTAGCTGGAAGATCATTCATAGGAAAGCTTAGCTTTGATTTTCAGGGATGAGAGAGAGAAAAGAGGAAAGGAAGAAGAGGGGAAAGGAGGAGAGATGAGAGAGAGAGAGGGGAGAGAAGCATAGAAAAAGGAAGAGACAGGAGAGGAGACAAGTGGAGGGGAGGGGAAACATAGAGAGGGGAGGAGAGAAAGCAGAGAAGAAAGGGGAAGACACTTTTGGCGTAATTTTAAATAGCATATCATGAGATAGCATGAAAACCAGGAAGATAACTTCATGGCTACTGTGGAATAAAAATCTCTGAATGAGAAATAGGAGACATGAATTCTAGTTCTAATCACACATCTTTAGACAACCAACTAAATTTTTCTCTTCTCAGTTATATCCATTTATTATTTTTTTTTAATTGAGAGAGAGAGAGAGAGAGAGAAAGCGCGTGCATAAGCTGGGGGGAGGGGCAGAGCGAGACGGAGAAGCAGAATCCTTGCCGAGCAGGGAGCCCGATGCGGGTATCGATCGATCCCAGGACCCTGGGATCATGACCTGAGCCGAAGGCAGACACTGAGCCACCCAGGCGCCTCTCCAGTTACATCACTTTAAAATGAGATGGTGGAGGTGCTTGGGGGGTACTCATCTCAGGTGATGCTCTCACTGGGGAGTCTGCTTGCCTTATCCCTCTCCTCCTGCCCCCCACCCCGCTTGCACACTCTGTCTCTGTCTCTCTCAGTGAATAAATACATAAAAATAAATAAATAAATAATAAATAAAAGAAATGAGATGGTGGATTGCCTAATCTCCAAGGCCATTCCTAGTCTAGATTGCCACAGGTTTATCCTATAGTAATAAACAAAATCTGAAGGAAAGTGTTTGATTTTGTGAAGGTTAATCACTCATTAACTTGAGGTTATGTTTTGATTATAAGTGACTGCAAAAAAGTGCTCACTCGCCCTGTACTCCTGATAAGAAACTCAACTAATATTCTAAGATACATGTAACTTTAAACGACTTTAAAGGGGGAAAAATGATACAAACATGGAGCAGATGGCCATCCTGACCACAGATATAAAAACAAAAAGCTCATTTTATCAAATTTCCTACTGTTCTAAAGGTTATTTCCTACTATGAATATAATGACAGTGATCTTATTAAGAGCTTATATTTTATGCAATTTTATAGTTTATAGAACACTCTAATACATAGTAGATCATTTGATCATCATAAAAATAGTTTATAAAACACTCTAATACATAGTAGGTCATTTGATCATCATAAAAATAGTTTGTGTAGTAAGCCAAGGAAGTGTCAGTTATTCTCATTTAATAGATCAAACTATTTCAAGCTACTTAGATCTAGGTCTTCTGAGTACTTGTTAAGCATTCTCAACTTATTACATCCTTGAGAGTCTTTACCTATGACACAAAGACTTGATCCTAAGTTTCAGCTAAAGATTGATCACCATGTAAAACTGAGATTAAGTCCACAAACAGATAACTATCATATTGTAAATCATATATTTGTGTATATGGCAACATAAGCGCACACAATTAAGCCTGTTTGAATAAGTTATCACTGAAGACATTTTCCTTACCCAAATATTATCTCTTTTCTCTCTTAGAGATAGCACTGAAAAAACATAGTAGAACTGTTTTGTGTCTTCCCTAATATAAATGAAAGTGAGAACACAAGACAATAATCTTTCAAAAACCAAGTTTTAATGCTATTTCAATAGATACTATGTAAATTGGATCCATTTTAAAATAAAGTCACTCCATTTTCTATGACATTGTAGTTATGGGATAGTGTGGTAAAGAAATAGATCTCATTCTTCTCTCCCAATTCAGTCTGTACATCTCTGCTGTTGACATATTTCCCAAGCCATACGACATGAATGACTTTTTTACTACATAGCCATTAAGCACTGCCCCAAAGGTGTTTTGTAAAAGAGATACCTCAACTGATAAAGCAGTGGTTCTCAACTCTATATACATATCAGAATCATTTAAAAAAAAATCTATGCCAGGCCCTACCAAAACTAATTAAATAAGAACTTCCGGAAGTAGAAAATATGTGGCTTAGGTATTTTTTGAAAGGTCTCCAGTTGACTTGTACAGCCATGGTTGTGAACCATCTCAAGCAGCACTTCTCCAACTTTAAGGTGCTTGTGAATCACTTGGGGATCTTGTTAAAATGCAGATTCTGATCTGTTAGGTCTGGGATAGACCCTGAGATTTTGGATTTCAAAAAGCAACTGTGTGATACCTAAAGTAGTCATCTGCAGAACACACTTGTAATAGCAAGAGTCAGTGGTTCTCAAAGTGTGGCCCAGTCTTGTGGCATTAGCACCGTCAAGAACTTGTTAGAAATGCGAACCTCAGACCCTACCAGAGACTTACTGAATCAGAAACTCTGTAGGTAGAATCTGTGGCATACTGGGTACACAGCCAAGCAATCTGTGTGATAACAAGCACACCTGGTACACCTTCTGATACACATTCAAGTCTGAGAAACACTGGTCTAAGCAAAAGAGCTCCCTAAAGTCCGAACAACCGGTTGAATGTGGTTGGAAAATGACTAATATTCTTATACTTATGAGGCAGTTCACAGTTGAACTTTTATCTCTTCTGAGCTTCTTAAAACAACTCTGTACAGTAACTACAGTAACTAAAAAAGGCAGTTTCAGCATTTTATAAATGAAACCGAAGCTCAAATATTCAAGTTCAGAGTCATGTAGCATACAAGGATGGAACCAAAATTAGAGCCCAAGTCTACTGAGTCATACAAACTAACAAGCAGGACATTCTGAAAACAGGACAAACGGCTGTAAGCCATAAGTAATAGCCTGAAGAGAAGGGCTCTCTAAGGTCCAAGCAAGCGATGACAGCAAGGGTTACCAGCACATAGTTAGGTAACTTCTTATCACATGAGTTACAGACATTTGTACCTGGAGCTCTCAAAGACCGAAGCAAAATACGCACTAATCCTCTTTTCGCCTGAGTTTGCTATTATGTAGAATCAGCTTCAAGAAACACAAGCGTTTAGCCCTCATCCAACTACTTAAGTGGATAAGTCAGTCACCTTTGGTTGTCCACTCCACAATGCTACAAATAATTCATTCAAAGTTCAAAGTCAGATGACATAGAATGGAAAAACCACCCTAATATGTGTGTGGGGGGGTGTTTACATATTTATGTATTTCATATTTATAAAAACAAAAATGATCACAATTTGCATCTGTCACATGAGACTTGGCTGCTGCGTTCCTCTGTCCGTAAATAACAACAAATGCTACAATTCACAGGTGCATCAATGTTAGCAAGTGTACCTAATATGCCATATTCCTAGACAAAATATAGTGTGCTATACTCTATCATTTACCAAAGGTATTTGATAAAGGATTCAATGTGAAATCAACGGTCCTTAAAGTATCAGTAATAACCAATAAATGTTGATTCGTGATTTAGCCACAGAGAAAGAAACCTTCATAATTGTCACAAACTTTCCCCAAAGACCCATGCCCACAAAGTTTGTTTTCAAATAGTGAATTACAAGTGGTAGGAAAATCACATATTGTGTCAGAAATATGTTTGAGTGTTGACACTCTCTTTGTAAATGTAGGCGTTCCAGATGCCTTATAGAAGAGAAGCCCTTTTTCCCTTGAAATTTGCACAAAATTCTCACACTGCACTGTCAAATAATCATATTTTTTGGTTGTTTCCTCTTTTTCCCCTAGTATAAAAACATGGGAATAAAGATCCAGAATTTTGCAAAATTAAAAACTTAGCTATATTGAACTTAGATACTTATTTTCTTATACCTAACTCTTATTAAGTACATTCACATATTAAACGGGAAAAATGCTATCACCATAGAAAGTATTATAGTATCTTCCAAACATCAAAAAGGTCAGAACCGTGAAACAGATAAAATTTCAATACCTCAAATTTAAAATATTTAAATCCACAATAGTATGAAACCTCTGCATTTTATCATATATGCACTTACACAACACGTAAAAATATGCGTATATATATCATTTTTACAAAGTTACCTTTTGAACAGATACATGAGGATCAATTATTTTATAATTATCTTTCTAGACATATGCTACTGAGGTTAAAAATATAGTCAGTGGGACTGTTAAAAATGAAAATTTAAAGCCTAGATTAGAACACTGTTGATTTCCATTTTTCCTTTGACTTATCAAGAAAGCCACATGATTTTAACCTGCTAAGATGAATCAGGAGGTGAATCTCTTTGGGAGCCTGTGTGCAAGGGCAGAAAGTTAGAAAAACCAGTGCTAGAAACGTGTCTAGTAATTGATGAATTCCTGCACCTGTTGGGGGTGGCAGTGAGACAGGTGGGCTCTCTTCAGAAAAACACCTGAGGCACTCCCGTAAGTCAAGTCCTGTGGGTATGTCTTATACTTTACTGTGCTTACAAATATAAATGAGGATTCTGGTTCAGTGTCTAGGAAGAAACCCATGTGCAGCTGCTGCCACTGGTCTCTGGATCATACTTTGACTCTATGCCCTAAGATAGAAGATGGTGTGTGGTTTCCTTTAGCTCTTAAAGGATCTCATAAAGAAGCTCTGAAGATCTAGATTCTTGTCTGGGAAATAACAGGGTGAGGTTGGTATACATGAGAGTACTTCTCTTTCCATCCTGTTCTGTCACCTTCATTCTATAGTCTTTTGTTGTTTTTTTTCCCCCAAAAGATACAAATTACAAAGTAAGACCCCAAGACTAGTATTCATCTCCTATCATAATTATACAAAAATGAGCACCAGTTCCCCAAAAATACACTTTTTCTTTTCATGGGAGTAAGGCAGTAAAGGTAAATGTTTTGGGGATAGTCAGCCAAACTCCTGTCCCTGGACCACCAGAATTATAAAACCTTCCTTGTCTCCTTTTGCCATTTCAGATTATTCAGGGCCACAGATTCACTGAGAGAATTTTTTTTTTTTCTCCTTGCCATTTCACTTTCTCAGTGCCAAACATCTACTGTGGCTTCCAATGAATCAAGTTCTCCTTCCTCTCCTCCCCTGGAAGCTCATGCTCCCAGCAAAATGTCACAAATAAAGTAGAAGCAAGTATTTCCCAGGCTAGACTTGTAAACAGAAAGCAAGAAAACCATTCTTTACCGGGAAACTGACCCACAAAGCTTACTGGGCTCAGTTAAAGTGATTGAGAATAAGGTCAGCTAAGAAAACAAAGGGAACTCTCTCCATAGTTACTTCTGATAGAGCTCCATCAACCCAGAAATAAAAGCCTTGTCCAAGGCAAAGGAAATTAAAAAAAAAAGAGGGCACATTAGGTGAGGTCTGGAAAAGCAACAGACTCTCACAGGTGACTTCGCCACAAGCTCTGTTTGTCTATCTTCTCTTTCCCAGGGAATAACTGCTTCTATATTTACTCTTATTTCTCACTCCCTCCATTTCCACACCGTAATGTCTACTAAAGTGTAATGCTTAAAAACTCCATTTGTTTTAAGCCAGAGACACATGGAAGCACATCGATATCATATGTAGGTATTTATGTAGTAAGATACCTCTCATAGACATAAACTTTTATGCATATGCTATCTGAGAATACAAGAATATCCTTTTCTTCTGAATTAACATTTAAATGTTTACCTAACTCTTTAATAACTGTAGCTTAAAATACGGATGATGCTGACTTACAAAGTTCATGGGCATTTAAATAAAATCTCACACATTCAGGGTATTCACTTACCCCATATTCAGTCTCATAATCAGCAAAAACAGTCTTCTTGGGGATAGCATAAATTTATATAGAGTGCTTCACTAGTAAAGGGTTAATGATGTTAGGGAGTATGAATGTTAGCAGTTGAGATGGCATGCTTATGTGTTTGCAAAAAACATTTTCTGCATCATTCCAAATCCCTTTGCAAACAGATAAATTACTCTATAAATCTTATTACTCCATGTGGATAAATCACACATGCAGGTTTACAGGGCTGGAAAGCTGGTAGGGAAAATCTGCTTTGGAGAGTAGGATCTTTGGGATTCATAATCATTCAAGAGATGAAGAAAGGAGGTTTTTCTTAGTTTTTACAATCTGCAGCAACACACACACACAACACAACACACAACACATACACATTCCTCTCTAACAAAATCTAGAGATCCCAAAGCAGGACACTGTGACAGCCAACCAAATTTATTTCTGAGGAAAGGAAAGAAAACTTTGCTGCTGTAGGCAGCTCTGCTAGAGAACTGCTCCCTGATGCCCCAAGGTTTATGCACTATCAGCTCCTTGCACACAGATTAGAGGTTTACTTTCTATAGTTTACTGTTTTTTATTGCCACAACAAGCAATATTAACTGTATGGACAGACTGACACTGGGTCATTTTATTTGGACAAAATGAGATTTTAAAGGATCTCCAAGGAAAACATTTTTTCTTCATTCTTTTTTTTGAGGGGGGTTATCTGATAGAAATTTAAGAAAGCTAGAAAAAAAAAAAAGACGAGGTGTATGTGCAGTGGGTAGAGGAGGGGAAGAGAGAAGAGAAACATAGGAAAAGAAGCTTGAAGCTTTTTTAGAAATAGAATTACGGCTAGGTTCCTTCTGAGTTTCTCCAGCACACTCTCCCTTATGGGGGTCAAACTCCCAAGGACTGGGACTCTCCCTGTCCAAATTTCCCAATCCCAAATTATATTTCAGAGTTTGGCAGAGCCACACAGAGATAGGACTTTAAGGTCAATAATCAATTTGAAATACCCATTTTACACCAGGTTAATTCTTGCCTAACCTTTGTGCTTAATACTCCTATTCTTAAATATCAGCAATTTGGCAAGTTCCTTTTTTTTTCTTCTCTACTTTCATGTGTTGATGTCTATCCACCTTCCAGAAAAGGCTCAGTAACCAACCGAAGTTCTAAGATTGATTTATTGCCCTCGATGTCAATTAGATGATCCTTACAGAAAGTCTCCAGTCCGAACTACTGCTGGGGCAGAGCAAGAGCCTTGATGCGCATATATTTCTCTCTCTCTTCTTTCTCTCTCTCTCTCTCTCACACACACACACACACAGCATAGAGAATGCAGTACTGTGTACCACTCTCTGAGAGCCATAATTCAACAACTCTTCTTTCCCATTTAAAGAACCCCAACAAAACTCTTAAGTGCAAAGCATCTGAAATTACCAAAGGAAGAATCCTGCCCAAATGTCACTAATACCATAGGTGAAGTTAGGCTTTCTTGGTAAGAGAAACAAGGTCCTAAGAATCCAAACAACATTTAACCAACATTGCTGGTCCTTGACGGGAAACAGAATTCCCTTGAAATTTGTTGGCAGATACCTGGGCCACTCAGTAAAAGGCGCGTGTGCATGCACGGCACACACACACACACACACACACACACACACACACACACACACACACACACAAGCCTGCAGTATCAGAAGCTGGAGTTGAAGATCACACACACACAAACACACACACCCTCTCCCGCACAGCAGAAAAGTTGCCCGAAAGCCCTACCTGAGGATGGCTGTGTCCCCCTGCCTCACGGTGATGTTGTCCGTGCCTCGGTTAAAATCCACGCTGCGAACAGGCAGTCCTGTGGGGAGAAGGCAGAGCAATCTCAGTAGGACTAGCGGCAACTGTTTCCGATCGGGCTGAACTCTGCCGACCATGGTGGCCACGCCGAGGTGCAGGTCCGGGTGTACTCTGGAGGGTGTGTGCGTGCTGCTCACGCCGAGAGGGCTTTACAAACACAGGGCTTTCATCAACAGCCAAGGCAGAATGGGCTTTGCCAGTTTGTGCTCCTTTCCACTTTGCCTCTCTTTCCCTGGCTCAGTCTCTCTTCCCTCTAAGACTTAACAAAGCCCTCATAAAACCCAAGCCGGGGGGTGGGGGGGGCGGGTAGCCAAAGGAGCACAATTTAAAAGGAGGGAGTACAAATATAAAACCCTCTAGAAAAGATGAAAGAGAAAGCTGCAAAAGGAAGGTGTTCTTCTCTGGTCTGTCTGTGGCTGGATGCTCCTTTGCCAGTGTCTGAGCTGAGCTCCTTCCCTCCCTAACCCACTTTCCCAGGCGGGCGGGCAGGCAGGCGAGGGAGCCGGCACCCAAGCCTGCCAGGGAGTGTAAAGAAACCCACACAGCCGCGGCAGCAGCCCAGAGCCTCTCCCCCCTCCCTTTCCTGTTTCTCCCTCCAGTCCCTCCCCTCCGCTCGCACCTCCCCCGCCCCCCGCGGATTTCAACAGCCCCTCCACGTCATCCCCTCCGCCCTCCCTCCGGCCTGGCCCCTCGCTTTGCACAACTGCCCCCTTCAGCAGCCGCCAGCCTCAGTGAAAGCCTGATGCGCCTTTAGGTTGTCAGGACAACAGCTCCATCTGAGGCCTGGCTGATTTCCTTAAGACGAGGGAATGGAGCTTGGATGTACTGTGCAAGAGAAAGGGGAGAAGGAGAGGGACTCGGGCTGTAAAAGCACAGGAGAAAGAGTGTGGGAAAGAACGGGGGAAAGGGGGGGAAAAGAAGGAAAAGGAGCCGGGAAGGAGAGAAGGCAAGCCCGGACAGATGAAGGGAGCGCACCAGAGAAGGGTCAGAAAGCATGGGGAGTGGAGGGGCCCCGGTTGCCCAAAGATGGGATGGGGCATGTAGAACAGAGAAGAAACTTGACAGGGGAGGCTAAGATTAAGAGCCAAAGTTGATTTCAAAACTAAATATTCCTGGCCACTGGTTTTTCATACTCACCTCTTGTTCATTCTTTCCTCTCCCCTGCACTTTCTTTTACAAGCTTAAAAAGGTTTCTTTTCTCTCGTTCCTTTAGCCCCTCCCCCTCTTGGAGCCCCCCTTATGAAAGATGGATTGGAGACAATGCTGGTATTGAGTGGTGTGGAGTGTGAATGCCTGGTTTGTCTTTTCCAAGGGCCAGCCTCAGCAGCTGATCCCCAATCCCTAAATCAACCTCACTCTCCAGGAAACCCTCTCTCAGTCCCACACGTGAGGAATGGTACTGAGGATTACTGTCTAAATGTCATGTTGCTGTTGCTACCTAACTTGCTACTGGCACTTGTTTCTCAAAATGTTCATATGTAAGGAAGAGATTGGTGTATCAGAAAACTTGTCATTTACAGGACCACACTGAGGCTATGTAGAGAACTCCCGAGAATGGCAGACAGGTTACCATCCTTAGTCATTCCTTCTACTCCAGGAGTCAATCCCAAGTGAGAAGGACCCTAGGACCTAACACTGTTAGTCACTCATGTGACAGCCCCACACTATTAGATATCTCCCTCACCACAGATGCTGAGGATAAAAGATAGGGGTGGACCAGCCAAGGACCTCTTTTTTTTTTTCTTTTAAAATTTTGTTTATTTATTTGAATAGTTAAGGCATTGACATGGTGCAAAAATCCAGTGGTACAGAATGCTGCAGAGCGAATTGTAATTATCTTTCCTACTCCTGTCTTTAGGCAACCATTGCTCCTGTTTGGAGGCAACAGGTATTTCCAGTTTCTTATACAACTTTCCCTAAATCTTCCAAGTATATACAAGTAAATACGCATGCATATTATGTCCACCCCTCTTAGTTACACAGAGGATTAGCCAAGGGCATGGGTGGGAGGGAGAATATGTTTAGGAATTCTTATCAAGTCCCATCAGAGTACAAGCCCTAAGGAGGCATTTTCTGTGCTGACACCTGTCTTGTCCCCCCAGAATTCAAAGAATTTATCTGCTGAACTTTTTCAACTTGAAAGGAGGTGCACTCTTACAGATTATGTGAGGAAAATAAGGAAAAAATTGTGGTTTTTAAGTGTTTTGTACTATGTTGGTGCTGATAAGCAGGGCCCAGATAATAAACCAGTCATGTTTCACCCCTAATTTTTAACTCAGCTGTTTAAAATTTGGAACCCCTTTTGCCACAAGAAATGATTAAGCCAAGTGGTTAGGTGAACTACAAAACCCATAACCCTTGGTTCCCAGTATCAGTGGGAAAATGAACTTCAAGTGCCAAATGGAGATGCATGGATTACATAACTCTATGCGAAGATTGTAGGGAAAAGAGCACCCACCCTCACCCACCCCTGCCAATAGGCTTGACAATCCCCAGTGGGCTTCTTCTGAGCTTTTAGAGATGAAGGATAGTCTTAGATAGAACCTCTTCTTTGTGTGAGTGGTGTTTCTCCAATGTCAGGAGGAAGAAAGTAAAGACCCAAAGGACTGGGGCCACTGGAAAATCCATTGATGAGGCCAGGTGAATGGTATGAGACCCCCTTCTCCCCCCATGGGAACTAGAGTATCAGTATCCTCTTGTATCAGTGGGCTACACTTTGAGTGAAGACATGAAGAATTTTTTTCCAGGGCAAGAAGGAAGTAAGGTGGGGTGGTAGCATATGATTTGCAGGAGATGCTGTATAAGAGTTGCTGACTAATGTCTATACAAGTAATCTCAAATTACCAATAGGACTTGTCCAGTCCTAAAATGAAACATAAAGATTGACTGGGGTTCAAAATAATTCACACCAAAGTAACAGGAATGTGGAATTTGTAGCAAATCAATCAAATCTGGAGTTTGTCACTACAATCATTCTGAGAAAAGAATGTGTTAAGTTAATCAGGATTGTAATCAGAAATGGAATAGACATGACTAATCTAAGAAGATAAAATCATAAGTACATATTTATATAGAAAGAAATGATATAATGTAATTAAAAGTTTTTTAAAAATATTTTCATTAAAGTCCATTTATTGGACTTTATTGGTCACTTTTGTTTAATTTATAATAATTTATTTATTGGTCACTTTTGTTTAATTTATAATAATTTATTTATTGGTCACTTTTGTTAAACTAAATTGACTTACTTTGTTCCCTGGAAGTAAAACACAAAAAGACTACATTTTATTTTATTTATTTTTTTAAGAGGACTACTTTTTAAAAAATTCTCTAATTTAGACTGATAATTTATACTGGATTTCTGAAGAATTTCCAAAAAAATGAAGTTTAACATATAAGTTAATTCTTAAGTCTTGGCACAGGGGCAGCACTCTATAATTGATGAATGTGAGAACAGAGGAATGACTGAATGCCTAAGCCCACTCACGTGGCTTATCCCATCATTTATAAAGTAATAAGTCTATTTGTGAGTGTGCCATTGACTTGCATTTCAACTTTATGTTTTCTCGGAGTTTTTCCTCTTTTTACTCCCTTGTGGTCTCCTTCTGGTTTTCTTGCCTCCAGGATCTCTCACTGAGATCTAATAAATTCTAATATATATATATATATACTGAGAAACTTATCTCATCCTAATGGTCACTCCCCCAAATGCATTCCAAAATGAACTCCTCTGCTTGCTTTCTTAGGAAATGTAAAGAAGGAGGGGCGCCTGGGTGGCTCAGTTGGTTAAGCGACTGCCTTCGGCTCAGGTCATGATCCTGGAGTCCCGGGATCGAGTCCCACATCGGGCTCCCTGCTCAGCAGGAAGTCTGCTTCTCCCTCTGACCCTCTTCCTTCTCATGCTCTCTATCTCTCTCTCAAATAAATAAATAAAATCTTTAAAAAAAAAAAGAAATGTAAAGAAGGAAACAAATAGATGAGTTACTGAAATTTATACAAGCTATTTTTCTGTATACCACTATATGCATTCTTCCAAGAGGGCTGGCAAAAATGAACATACTTTCGGGTTATTTGTGAGGCAAATATGGCTGTTAGCCATGTGAAACAGCCATCATCACCCAAGTAAGATGATCTTAACTACTACTTTAAAATAACATACTGCCTTCTAAAAGAGGCTTTAGAAGATTCTGGCACTCTCCAGGGACAAATGTAGGAAAAACAAAAACTGGCTAATGTCTGAGCACCCTAAGAAGCATGAAGGTTTATTCTTCTGTTTAGCTTTGTAACCTGACAGGCTCACAGGAAATCCAGATGCAGCCTTGAATGTACAACTAATTTAGTTACGTTGCTCGCATTATATGCTAAACATGTCTATAATATTATTAATGTACCACTCTACATTTCTACAGTTGTAAGGTCTTAATCATAATAACGCCATGCCTGTACTTTATTTTCATAAGTGGAATTAGCATTTCCATATGAACTAGAAATGCAGAAGTGTTAATACTTCTCCTTAGGATTCCTGCTATGACATTTTCAATGATTTCATCATAATTTAGCAATATTCAAGTATCTCAGTTTATGTTCATAAGCATGGCACTATCTCGTGTGAATTTCCTTCAGAATCTGGCACCTTTGAATACGGTAGCTTCATCTACATGTGCCTCACTGCCTAACAAAATCAATCAGCTTCAAGTCAGTTAAATATTGTTCAAATCCTTGCTACAGAACTCTCACTCAATCTGTAGTCTGCACAAATAAATTGTTCTTTCATGGCTTGATTTCCGTTCATGCTTTTGCGGTATATTGTTACCATATTGGTCTTCTGCTCCTTCATTCATTCATTCTGTTTTGGTAAGTATCAGTACTTGGATCTGTCTAAGTTTTCATAAGGTCTTTGAGGTTCTTGAGCTGCTGTTCGGGTCCTCCCACATCAGCAAACTTACTCTCATATATATGTCTTATTATTTCACAGACATGTACGTACCATCCCTAAGCTCTTCCTTTTTTCTGGATTGTCCAGTCTGCCCCCATGGACAAAGAGGTGGCAATTGTTAAGGAATGCTGCATCTGCATTGCTACTGTTCTTTTGTCTATCCCTCCCATATGGGAAGAACACTGCAACATTTGGAAAGATGGTGGTAGCAGCATCTTCAGTATAGCAAGATGTTAGTACAAGCAGGTAATCAGACAATTATATCCTCTATTTGTGGATACCGTAGTGACTTGGATACTTATACTCAGGAAATAGGCCAAGGAGAAATGAGAAAGAGTGGAGGCAGGTATGCCGTTCTGTACTCTGACATGCCCAGTAGGTTTATGAGTCATTCATTCATTCAGTGTTTATTGATATGATAGTTACACAAGACAGACCAAGACTCAGTTCTCACAGAACTTATATCCTTAATGGAGAAATAGACAATAAACAAGTAAATACATATTAAGATTATGTTGGAGAGTAAATGCTATGGAGAAAAATATGTGTGATACAGAGAAAATGGCCTAGGGGTATGGTGAGGGGAATGTATGCCCTGAAATCTAAGGAAGCAGACATGCAAATATCTGCAAGAAGACTTCCAGATTAAAGAAATGGCATGTGCAGAGGCTCTGAGGCAGGGACAGATACACCATACACAAGAAAACAAAACAAGAACAGTGACCCAGGAATGTGGCTTATATGTAGGCTGTGGGAGGTAGCTAGAAAAAGCAGATGAGATTAGAAATTGAGGAGGGGTCATAATGAAGAGATTCCAAGGTAAGAATTTAGATTTTATTCTAGTGACTTGAAGGATCAGTAAAAGATTTTTTTAAATTTTATTTTATTATGTTATGTTAATTACCATACAATACATCATTAGTTTTTGATGTAGTGTTCCATGATTCATTGTTTGCATATAACACCCAGTGCTCCATTCAGTACGTGCTCTCTTTAATGCCCATCACCAGGCTAACCCATTCCCCTCCCCCCTTCCCAGAACCCTCAGTTTGTTTCTCAAAGTCCATAGTCTCTCATGGTTCATCTCTCCCTCCAATTTCCCCCTCTTCATTTTTCCCTTCCTACTATCTTCTTTTTTTTTTTTTAACATATAATGTATTATTTGTAAAAGATTTTAAGCCAGGTATTGAGAGGAAGATTGCTCCAAATATCACATGGAGAATGGATTGTAGAAGAGCAATAGTGGAAGCAAGGAGACAAATGAAAATAAATCTCTGTCATCGGTGGCAACTGGCTTGGACTGGGGGTAGCAAAGAAATGGAGGAAAGATTGAGTTAACTAGACCTGCTCATGATGGGAAGACCCTCCCCCAAAAGGCCATGTTCTATCGCAAATGATCAATATTTCCCTCATACTACTGTACTAGTTCAATTGTACTGTACTAGTTCAATTCTGGTGTTCCCTTACAGGAAGTCACCACTTATCAAATAAGAACTGACAGAATGCCAAGTAGACTGTAATTTATACCAGCTAGTCAAAAAAACAAAAACAAAACTGTGTCCCAGTTGGCGCTTTTCTTCTGGTATAAACTTTGCTTACCCTCACTATGGTTATTATATATTACCTAAATGTCAGTATAAGAAAGTGCTTTGCTACAGATTAAGAAGTACCTAACAAGGTGAGCCGATGCCACTTAATTGCTAAACTTTACTAAATATTTTCTTATATATCTGTATTTATTTAGCAGGCAATAGTTATCCCACAAAATCTAAATGGAATGCCTATTTAAATATCTTGAGACTATAAATCATGTAAATAATACTAATATGTTTTCTCAAGAGTTTACTGACAATATTGAGCTGCAGGGCAAGTCTAGTGTTAGGTCATTATCTTATTCAAAAGGTCCCAGAAGTTTGCCTGCTTAAAAGTATTTTCCTTTCCTATCTGTAAATCACATTCTCAGCCCTCTCTCCTGTTAGCAATGAATTTGGGGGAGGAAGAGGATTCACAAGATGTGTCTCATCAGTGCTGTTGCTATGTAAAAAAAAAAAAATTCGCTAAAACAAGCAATTTTTTTGAGACCTACAATATAACTACTGTGCTAAACTCTGGAGAAAAAATAATGTACACAACTGACACCCTGCCTTCCTGGAAACTAATGAAGGGAATGCCACTCAAAGCCCCTCCTAGAGAGGTACCAAACATCATCTTTGTACAATTATAAGGTAATCCTCTCCCAGCTGCTCTCCATTACAGAACAGGACCAAAGTTAATCAACATATATGCCCAGTCCTCTCTGGTACTGAGCAGTACTGCAAAATAATAAAATTTGGGGACCGACAATGCAGCTGGAGAAATTAAGTAAAGACATGAAACAGAGAATAAGATAGCCAGTGAACAATGGAGTACTAAATTAGAGGGGAACGGAATCAAAACACAATGGGACTTCAGAAAAGGTAACTGAGAAAGAGGCTTCTTGGAGAAAATGGTATATTAGGTAACCTTTAGAAGATGTGTAAGAGACTGGAGGAAGGCAACACCTTATGCAAAGGATGCAAAAGATGGCCATGAGAACCATCCCGAAACCAATAATGGAACTGGAGGAAGACTTACCTGACTAGCAGCAGGGAGGAGAGAGTGAAGGCTGAGGAGAGAAGCTACATAAGGGAGAATCCTGGATGCCTGAGTGAAGAATCACACTTCACCTCATCATCTCCAATTTGGAAGGCTACTTTAAATTGTGAAGGAGTGAGATGAGATATGGGCATCTTAGGGAGATTTTTCTGGCAATGAAAAATTAGAGGTTAGAAGGAAGATGAAGTAGAGAAACCAGTTAGAAGACTAATAAAGCTGCTGGTGACAGAGGAGAAAGGGAATTAGCATTATTCATTGTATACATTATTGCTTTGTAATAACGATGAGGAATGAAGACCTTCCTTCAGAGACTTTATGTTAGTGAGCAAGGTAAGTTGTAGGGAAAGATGTGGACTTAAGAGATGTTAAAGTTAAAATGGAAAATGACTGATTTTTGTAAGTTGGGGTCAGTGAGGGTCTCTGCAGGCAAGTTAATGAGTTTTTCTTTATTCTGTATGCAAAAGGAAGCCATTAAAGAAAGGCTTTAAGCAAGTGACATCATCAGACTTGTGTTTTAAGAAGATAGACACTGGGGAGGGTATGTGCTATGGTGAGTGCTGTGAATTGTGTAAGACTGTTGAATCACAGACCTGTACCCCTGAAACAAATAATACATCATATGTTAATAAAAAGAAGATAATAGGAAGGGAAAAATGAAGCGGGGGGGGAAATCAGAGGGGGAGACGAACCATGAGACACGATGGACTCTGAGAAACAAACTGAGGGTTCTAGAGGGGAGGGGGTGGGGGGATGGGTTAGCCTGGTGATGGGTATTAAAGAGGGCATGTTCTGCATGGAGCACTGGGTGTTATATGCAAACAATGAATCATGGAACACCACATCAAAAACTAATGATGTAATGTATGGTGATTAACATAACATAATAAACTAAAAAAATTTAAAAAAAGAAGATAACTAACTGGCAATGGAGTGGGAGATGGACTGGGGCAAGTCAAACTCACAGAGGACCAGTTATAAACTTTCTGCAATAGAATAGGCAAGAGATGATAAAAGCAGGTCACAGGACAAAGATAGTGGAAAGAAAAAAGGGGTGAAGACTTTTGGAGGCATTTCAGAGAAGGACGTATAGGACTTGTCAACTAATTGGATACAGAAGATTTCCTTCTTTCCCCCACTCCCACCTCCCTGTGTGTGTGTGTGTTTGTGTGTGTGTGTGTATTTTTTTTAAATCCTTCAAGTCCAGGCTGATAAAATGAGAAAGTTGAGTTAAGAAACTAGTTTCAGAGGAAATTTGGAAATTCTACTTTTAGAATTCTGAATTGGTTTCTAAATTCGTACTCAAATAGTCTGTACCTCCAGATGGACATGCTTAGGAAGTTGTCACAGGAATATGACATGCTTCTTAGGAAAGCTATCTCTGAATTCTGTAATAAAGTAAGCCCAGAAATCAAACATCCCCCCCCAATTTTTTCTCGTGTTTTCTTTCTCATTTGTTTCTGTAACTTTAACATACAAATAGTGCATTGAGCTGGTGATATATTTGCCAATAATATGAGCCTCATTTTAATTTTTAAAAAACGCATGTGCACATAGCAATTAACTGCTGTTTGAATAAGAAATATAATCTGAACTTGTCTCCCTCTGCTGGTTGCACACTGAAGTATCATGGGTCTTTTATAATAGAAATAGAAATAGACAATAATAATTTGTTATGCACAAGTATGGGACTTTGCAGTTCAAAATGCATAGTGACACACATAATTTTACATTTTATCTTCACTGTAACACTTTGAGATAAACAATGCAAGTATTATCACCCCACTTGACAGAAAAACACTTTGACTCCAATTCATTAAGCTCTCATTAATAGATTAAAGAAATCAGAGGAAAATCAGGAAGTATATGTAATTAAAAGAATTGCATACTGGTTAAAGCTGGTAAAGACCCAGAAGATTTCCTTGTTCAATTCCTCCATTCTACAGCTGAAACATGGAAGCCTAGAGTTTACAGTTATTTCAGATCACTGACAGTATTCAGAGAGTACAACTCTCAAAACAGTACTCTTTCTGTTATACCAATCTGTCTGCCTAATACTGTCAGGATATTAATCCTTTATGCCACAGATGAAACATTTACACAAGTAGGCTGGACTGTAGTTTAGAAATGCCCATTTCTCTAAGGTTAGATCTACAGATCATCAGAACAGTCCATACCTATGTTAAACTTACAAGCAAGTAAGAAACAAACAAACAAACAAAAAACAAAAGGCAGGTACATCAATTGAACAAATAGATAATAAGGCAAACACCAATCCCCAATTACCTGTTTGAATAGATTTGCGGTCTGTCCAGCCTTGGGGCTCTAAAACCAAAGGCAAGGCTTGAGATGATTTTCAGGGATGCCAGGGCATTATAGATTGTGTCAGCAGAAGAACTGGAGTGGAATTCCTCACCCTCTAACCTCCTGGAGCACTCTTTTCTTCTTCCTTATATGCTCTCCAAAGACAGTGTACTACAGCTCTCTGGCTACTCACTCGGTATCCTATTCTCCAAAGTCATCTCCAATCTTTTTCTTTCTTTTTTTTTAAGATTGTATTTATTTATTTGTCACAGAGAGAGAGCACAGCAGGGGGAGAATCAGGCAGAGGGAGAAGCAGGCTCTCAGCTGAGCAAGGAGCCCGACATGGGACTCCATCCTAGGACCCTAGGATGGTGACCTGAGCTGAAGGCAGATGCTTAACTGACTAAGTCACCCAGGTGTCCCCAAAGTCATCTCCATTCTTAAAGGATATTACTATTTTCTCTTGGGAGAAAATGAAATCCAATTAAAATTATGTATACTTGTGTGTGAGTGGTAAATTCTAACTTTTGAAGGGATGTGAAAATTACACAAGGGGAGTTTCCTAAACCCAGGAAATCTTTATTTGGTAAAATAAATAGAGAAGTTTTTTTGTTTGTTTTCAAATGGGAGAGTCCTTTAGTAACTCTTGTTTTTTACTGACAAGAGATAAGAACCTTTGAGTCAACAACTGTGAAAGTAACTTAAGAGAACTAAAATTAAAATTAAAAAATGAATTTACATCATCTTAACCCATTAAATCATAACATCCCCTCACACAGAAGAAAGCTTAGACCATCAACTCAATATATTGTGTCTATGAAAAAAAAAAGGTTTTATACAGTTGATAGATATTGGTCAGGAATAGAGAAATACCAGTGAAATTTTATATAATATATATATACACAGAGAGAAACAAATATACACAATATAGACAATTCCAAAACATAGATTACATCCAATACACTTGGTAAATATTTCCAATACCCATATCCAACAACAATTTATCAGTTACACTTCTCACACAGACTTTTTTCCAGTAGCAAAATCAAAATTAGAGTCCTTTTCTTTAGTGGTGTTCTCTTTTTCTCTTGCAAGAAAGCATGACAGAGTATTGATCTTAAGCTCGAATCAGGTTGGTAAGTGGTTTTAGAAGCCTTTTGTGATGTTTGGAAGCAATGAGAATGAGCTGATATGAGGAATACTTGCTGTTTCAGGAAAAACAGGTTATGGTTAGAGCTTTGATGTAGAAAATATCTAGCTTGGATATAGGGACTAGACAGTTTGGGGAAGTAGGAGGATAGAGAAAATGATAAGCAGGTGTGAAGATGCAGACCTGAAAGCACTAAGTGAACAAGAGGGAGTACAAGACAACGGGGCAATGAGAGGGGAAAATATTAAGTGAAGAGAAACTTGTAATGTGCTCTATTATGATCATTTTTATTCATCAGCTAATGCGAGGCAGTCTAATATTGGTACTTATTTTAATGCATATAGCCAGAGTAAAATTATTTTTCTTGGGACAAAAATGACCACTTTGTTATTAAGAAACAATACTAAATGATGGTTTGCAACTTCTTTCCACTCCTACGATTTTGGCTTATGCTATTTTTGGTTTGTCATATTATTAATAGTTTGATTACTTAATTAAATAACAAGAATTTAATGATCACTTCTGTGTAAGTAAGTATTCTGAAAGATCTGTGGGAACCATTCACTATGGGCTCTATGATAAGGTCCCTCCGTAATAAAAACAAATTTCAATCTTGTTAGGAAGCGAAGATCAACAAATAAGATTGGTGAATGATTCAAAAACAGCATACAATTACGTCTGAAATTTTGAGAAAAGTTGCTCTAAATGCAAAGAAATTCAAACATGTAGAGTTCACTTCAACCTTTTACATGTCAGTCAAGATACTAGGCACTGAGATCACAAGAAGCACATGGAAAGACCCCTGCTCTTAGCTTTGAAAAGAGATTACAAATGGTTGGACAATGACACTAAGTATGAACTGGACAAATGCTTACATGGTACCGTGTCCCATAAAGAAGACCACCTAATCCAGACTGGAAGGAAGGTTTTCTGAGAAAGATGGTCATGGAGTTGTATCCTAAAAAAGAAGTCACCTGAGAAGGTAATACTTGAGGACTGGGTCCTTAAGGATGTTTGGGATGTTAACAGTTGGAAATGAGTGTGGAATAAAGTTCAGGAAGGCAAACCAGAGGGATGAATACCAAGTTAGGAGTCGACATCCTGGAGCAAGGCAATGGGGCAAGGAAGAAAGTGCCCCAGACCAGAAAGGACCCCTGCTGGAGAGTAGTATGAAACTCATTTGGGATGAGGAGAGAGGAGGTGAATTACAGCCTTAGAAGTCAGGATGGGAGAAATCTAAACTTACTACATTAGCACACAAGAAGTGTTTTATTTCCTTGGGCAAGGTCTTAAAAGTGGCAATCGGTATAACAGTTGTATAAAACATAGGGCCCAATTAGGATACTATCTCAGTAACTCAGGCTTGAAAGGTAATGACTTACAGTGAGGGGGGAGAAGAAGGATAAATGTCAGAGATATAAAGAGTCAAAGGAATCGTTGACTAACTGGATACATGAAATGGGCAAGAGGAAGGTATCCAAAATGAGTCCTAAGAATCCCCTCTGGGTGTCTGGAGAATGGGGTCATCGCTGCTAGAGAGCAAGGAGTTGAAAAAGCAGAGTGTAGTATCCTGGGGATGGGGGAGGGTGAGGAACTAATTTCCGCTCAGCAGCAGCCCTGCCATTTGGTTAGCTACACTTAACTGGAGGGGGTGTGCTTGTTAATGGATTTGGCTGCATTAGCTCAATTGGTATGAATTTCCCAGATGTGCATAATTAAGAAAGAAAAAAAATTCCCAAAAGAAACCATATGATCCTTTCAGTATTCATGCTTACATTTATAATTACTCATAAATAAAATAGCATTAGTTATTCTCTAATAGCCACTCTCTAAAAATGTGATACCCATAAAAAATATCTAAAATATATGTAACACCTAGGCTAAAGTGAGCCTTACCTACTAAAGGTTGATTATCCTAAATTTCTGTCTAATATAACCCTAGATTTTTTTTAACTCATTCTCACTAGATCTCATCCTCAAATTCTTAGAGTCCAAAATATCCCAAGCTATGCTCACTGAACTTGTTTGTTTATTATAATCCTCTACCCTTGAGCTTCTTATACCTTTCTTTTTTATAATCTATTTCTAACTGGGGCCAGGCCATTTTTTTTAATTCTGTACATTTCAAAATGCATTTGGAATATCAAATAAAGTTATAAGATAGTTTTTCTAATGATAAATAAATAATGAGCTTTATGCTGGGAATGTTAGATTTGTTTAAATATTAAAGAAGAAATTTACAAAAGATAGTTATAAATATGAAGCAGGGTTTTAAGAAATGATCCAGTAGTGAAATACAGATTGGGGAGTCATCAGGATAAAGATGAGAGATGAAATGTGTGTATGTGTGTATTTGTGTGTGTGTGCGTGCGTGCGCGCGGGCGCGTGCGTGCACATTTGAAAGAGTAAAAGACGATAAAGAAGAGCAGAGTCTGAGAACTGCACCATGGGTAGGGCTTGCCATGTTGGAGCAAGAAAACAAGAAGTAAGAGAAGTTGTTCCTGGAAAGCAGCAGATCCAGAGTGAATCTCCTTTCATCTGTAGAGCACAAAGTGCTTCAGCGTTCATTTGTCTTCACTTGGCACCCGATTGCACTCCAGAGAGCTCTTTGGAAGAAAGATGCTATAAATGTCAGGTATTTAGATAAGAAACATAAAAACAATAATAGGTACTCAAGACCTTTAAACAGAAAGAGAGTGCTGCCTGTATTCATCATTAAGTGGTCTGGATCAATATCAAAGGACAATGAGAACCCAGGGTAGAGAAAACTTAGGACATCCCTATGTATGCAATAGAATGTTAAACTCACTAAAGGAGAGGGGTGGTCTCCTCTCCAAATGTGCTTTTCTGTCTTATCCAAAGTTCCATTAGGCCTGTCACTAATTCAACAGATGAGTAGAGAGATTCATCAACAGATGAATAGAGAGATGATTGCTACATGTAAAACGGGACTTCCGTGTTTCCAAGAGAAATTCTAACATCACAGGCCGTAACTTCATCATTAGCAAATGATGGCCCTTTAAGAAAGAGCAGCTTAAACACATGTTTAATGTGTTTTTCTAGTAAACAAATGAAATGGAATCCATTCCCTAAAATGCCATTTTATAAGTTATTCCAATTTGTAAATACAGTTTGAGATTCTGATGTTATCCAAGCATTTTACAAATGAAAAGAATTACCTTCGGTAACCAGTACTAAATTCTCTTTTTTCCCAAAGAAACATTTTAAATCTAATACGAAAAGATATAGAACATTATACACCCCCCCACACAGACGCATATGTGCAAAAATATGTCCACCACAAGTATATGAAAAAGTTGGACAGTTAGTGACGTACTAACCAGTTAATTTTTATTCATTAACTCATTGTTAATTCATCTAAAACCTAACAGTGTAATTGGCAGAGTTTAAATTTCAAGTTTGTTTCTTAGCTGTGTTCACATTGCTACCAGATGGGGCAAATGAAATACCAGAGAACTGAAGATGAAACCTTGAGCTCCAAATCTTGGAGAGATGTTTGCAGAGGAAGGATAATATGTCTGGTGCTATCTTTGGTATTATGTGTAGTTTCTGAACTCAAGTTTTCATATTTGACAAATGCAAATCCTACAGATATTCAGATATGAGCAGAAGATGTGGTACATCCCCACTGTATTTCCAGCCATTCAATTCTCTCTGTCACCTGGAACTTGAAGCTGTGCGCGGCACTGATTCTTTATCATGTCCACTCGCCTAGGCAGAGCCAGACAGAGGGTTATAATGTACTATATGTCAATGTCCTAAGTCTTAGCAGTGCCTTTTCTTATCTGAAGTTTGGAGGGTGAGGGGGAAGTGTTCTTAATTTTTAAGGAAAAATGTTACATTTATATCCTAAGATATATGTGTTACCAAATAGTAAAGAAATTGGGAGTGAAGAAATTTTAAATTTGCAATTATTTTTCCTACTAGTGAGAGTCAAAAATGTTTTCCCTTATATGAAATTTAAAAATCAGCTAGCTTGGATCACTTCTAATGAACTATTCTTGTATCCCCTAAATCATGAGTTTTACATCAAACAGATTTTAACTATATTTCCCAGTTTTTTTACATTGGATGGAGCTCTAGCTATCATAGAATCTAGCCTTTTCATTTTACAAATGGAATAACTGAGATCCAGAGACTTTAAAAGTCTAGCTCAAGGTCATACAATGGATCCTAGCAAAGCCAGTCCCAGAAAGCATTTCTTCTTAATACTCAGTTCAGAACTCCGATTGAAAAATGCTGACTTCCAGGACACGTGAGTGTGTGCACAAGTGTGTATTTGTTTGTGTATGAGTGTGTGTTCCTTTGCTTGATGTGTTTTCTTGGGTAGAATATCCCTTCGCCCTCCCCTAATTTTGTCACTTCAACTTTTCTTCAAGCAGCAAATTCTTACTCCTTAATCAAAACCCAGTTCAAACACCATCTCTTCCTGCCCACTGCTTTAACCTCCTAAAAAGCACTTGAAACGTTTTGGTAGCACAGCTGTCAAACATATCAGAGTTCTTTGCAAACATTTATGTCTATTTCATTGGAGTAGATTATAAACTAGTATCACTGCATCATAAACCCCTTAAGGATAGGAGTTGGAATGCCTTGCCTTTGAATTCATGATGTGCATGGTGCTTGGTGATGGTGAGTGCTCCAAAGGGATTTGTAGAAATGACTTAATTTCATTTAGACCAGCAAAAACCTTACTCTTCAGAGTAATTAGTGTAAGAATTATACCTGTACTGTGTAGGCATCACATTGCATTTTATTTTAATTCCTCTGAAATATTTAGAAAATATAATAAGGACCTAACTTTAATGAGTATTTTGTAGGATGCAGGGGCTGGGGACCATGTATTGTTTTTCAGAAGCAATGTCGGTCTTTTCCCACAAATTTGATAACCTAGATGAAATGGACCACATCCTTGAAGGACAGAAACAACACTGGTACCTATGTTTCTTGTTAAGTCTTATTCTAAAGAAATATTACCTATAACTTCACCAGATCTATTGAAATCTTCTGCTATCTCCCTGTGTGATATTTCTCAGCCATTTATAGCTTTTTGGTTAAAATCATCAGAGACAACCTAAAATTTCAGGCCTCATCTTAAGTGGGTGATGCTTCAGTTAATGATCTGTTCACTAGCCTGAAGATTTGCCATTGGGGAATATCTGAACTATCACATCTATTCCTATAAGACTAAAAATAGATTATTTAGAGAAGGCTACAATTTCAGAATGTGTGAATGAGACCTTTGAGGACAAGACAAAGAAGGGTCAGCCATCTAGTTCAGCTATGTCTGCAATGGCAGATTTTGGAAGATCATTTAACCTCAGCCATATGTCCAGACCTTGCCAGGCTGAAATATGACGGATTTTGATCACTGGGGAAATTGGGTGGAGGGGGGAGGGTCACTCACACAGTGTTTGTTCTGTTTTAGCACATAACATCTTTGTCTTTGCCCTCTGCTTCTGTTTTCACTTTTTCAACTTCCCTACTCTTCTATTTTTTTAATTTTTTTATTATGTTATGTTAGTAACATACAGTACATCATTAGTTTTCGATGTAGTGTTCCATGATTCATTGTTTGCGTATAACATCCAGTGCTCCATGCAATGCGTGCCCTCCTTAAGCTTCCCTACTCTTCTGATTCATATTGTTTAGTTCCTATTCCCAAAATTTCCCTTCTTTGCCCCCCTTTATTTTTTTTAGGACTATCTCTTTTTTTAACTTTAACCTCACTACCCCATGTCTCACACTGGGCCATAAAAAAAGGAGTCACAGGTTTAAAAATGATCTAATATATATACTGACAACATTTTGTGTTTCTCTTCTTAATTTCCTACTTGGTTTTCAGTTACCAAGCACTCTTGATAAGGAGTGTTTGAAAATGAAAATACTAAACTTACCTGAATATTTATGTTTGACAAAGAAACAAAAAAAGGAGATAGGTACTATACAAAGTACTGGGGAACATTTTTGAGAAAGACAAAGTCCTTGTCCTCAAGAACATTATACTGTGGTGGGTAAGGCAGACACACAAATTACTTTCTGCTTATATGTGACCTGAGATTGAATTTCAAATTTTTCTTCTGTAAGTCATTGGCTCACAGAAATTCAAGGATTCTCACTCTGTATTTTAATATATTAAGTAAGACAAAGAATGGAATATTAAACAGAAATACTAAATTGGGAACATAAGGTAATCCTTTTAGACCTTTATTAAAATTGGCATAGACTTTGAAGACTTGAGACTTTAGTGAGAAGGAGGAGATTTGGAGAGGTTCTAAAGCAGAGCCCCAAAAACGATTACAGCTGTTAGAAAAATTAGCAGATGCCCAACAGTTTGGAGCCAAGCAGATATTGTTGCTGGATCAAATTAGAATCTGCCCAAAGGCCTTAGGAAAATAGCTCTGTAAAGTTAATGTTTTCAAACCATGAATGTCACCACAACTTCATTTTCTTTCTACTGCTTTAATCAGCCCCCTTGCAGAATTCCAGGCTTGCTTCATTCCTTGACACCATCTCAGCAAAGGCAGGATGTGATCAGTGGTCTTTATTGCCATTCCTTCACCCTCTAGACTCAGTAACCCAGCCATAGGTTCTGCCTTCTGTAATGTTCGCTCTACTCCCAGCTTTGTTCTTCCAGAAGTAGCCTTCATAGCAAGCCAGTCCTAAAATCCAGCATATCAAGGCAGAACACAAATAATTGGAGAGTAACTAAATTTTCTCAGCCTTCTGCAAGAATGAGATTTCTCATGATATTGTGTATGTGTGTGTAGAGTACAGAGGTATATTGCTATAATATACTATATATAATATTATATAAATATATATTAATTATGTTTTAATTATATAATTATATGCTGGTTATAACATATATTAATTATGAGATATTATAATATTATTTATAACATAGATGTTATATTAAGTAATGTTACTATAATATTATATAATACATTTATATAAATAACTTCTAGGTGCCAGGTGCTTTGTCAGATACTGGGAATATAAGGAAGAATTACATATACTATACCTCCATAGTTTAGTAGAACAGGGAATGTCATGCAAACTAGCACATTAACATACTAGAAATTCAAGATGTTAGGATAGACATTTGCAGGAGGAAGACCGCAGGCACAAAAGTGAGTGATTAAGTGTTCTCAAGATTCTGGAACAGAGCAAAAAATTTCAAGGAAAATTCAATGGTTAAAAGGATGCCAAAGCTAAATACATTTCTTTTAATTGAGAAGAGGGAAGAGTGGGAAGAAAGTCCCACAGTATACCACTCATTTGGTAGTGCAAGCTGTTTAATATGTCTAGAAAAAGACTAGGAGTAGGAGTTCTAGAGAGGCACACAGGGGTCAAGTAACAGAGGCTTTGTACTGACTCCTACTAGCACCCAAATAGGAAGAGAGTGAAGATGTTAGAGGACCACATATACAATCATATGGCCACACTTCTTCTGTAGCTTCACACTGATTTATTGCACACACTCTACACATACTAAACACTTCATTTTCTTTCTAGATTAGTGAAGTATAATATAACTTATTTGTCCAAATTAAATATTCATTTTAGAGTCTGGCTCAGTTCTGTCCATAAGAAGGACTTGAAATAATGAAAAAAATTATTTAAATATTTCCTTCTATTTTCTCACCAAATTGCTAAACCTAATACATATTTTTTTTCTCCTACTCCTCTTCAAACCATTCACATGCACACAAACATGTGCACACTCACATAAACACATTTGCAGGGAGAATTAGGAAAGTGAGAGAGAGACCAAAAATGGGGTGGGGGGAGGACAGGAAAAAAAGAGAAGGGACTAGGAGTGAGGACTTCAACTGTTTAGGCGAGAAAGAGCCGAAACATATTAGAATGACAGTTTGAGAGATTCCCAAGATGGCAGTGTAGGAAGATCTTAAACTCAACTCCTCCCCTGGACATACCAAGTCTACGGTTACATATGTATCATTTCCCTCTGAAAACAACTGAATTGCTTCTCCACAACAATAAATAAAAGGACCACAACAAGACTGGTAGGAGAGGCAGAGACACAGTCTTACTAAAAACCACATACCTGGTATAGTGATGCATAATAGGAAGATATCTTGCCAGTCTGGCCCTTTTCCTGGAAGAGCAAGTGGTGGGTATCCCACATCAATTACCCCAACCCAACCCGTAGTATCTGCACTAGGGAGACAAGCTCCTCTACGTCTGGCTTAAAAAACCAATGGGGCTGATGTCCAAGGGACCCAAAGTGCTAATAAGAAACTGACATTCCCCTTTTAAATAGCTTGTATATGCTCCCACTTGCCTCAGAGCCCAGTGTGGGGGACGGGGGGAACAGCAGTTTGAAAAGCACCTGGACTATATGTGAAGGAAGTTCATTTGCTAATCTAAAAGCGTATGCTAGAGAAGCAGAGGACAGTGGAAACTCCCTAGAGATGAAGGCACTGGTGGAGGCCATTTGTAAACTCTCCACCCACCCAACTAGCACAGGTGGGCAAGCTCTGATGCAGCACCATTTTGCCCCCTAGCAAAGACAGATAGGAGCAAGCAGTTGTGGCATTCTGCTGCTGCCTTGCTTAAGCAGGAGTATGGTGGTTGCAATATTCCCTCAACTCCCTGGTTGGGGCTGGAGAACATGAGCAGTCATGGCATTTTCCTACTCCAGGACTAAAGATGGCACACATGCTGTACTCCTCACACCTGTGGGCACACCCAGTCAAGACATTTTCCCCCCAGTTGCCTTTCTGAAGCCAGTAACCATGGCCCACCCACCACATTCTGCTTTTGCTCTGATAAAGCCAGCAGACATAGGCAATTCACACAGGGGATACTCTTTGATCACTTTGCCCTAGTGGCTGGGATTCCTGAGCTCCATGGAAATGTAACAATCAAGAAGACAGTTCTTGGAAGGCCACCACCCCCAGAGGACTGAACAGAAAACAGACTGAAACATAAAATAGTCTTCCTGTGGGGGAAAAAAAAAAAACAACTAGTTATCCTGAAGCTTCAACCTAAGGGACAGACTTCAGATTTCCCATACATCCAGAGGCTAAGGAGGAGCTACTAGGGAATGTAAGCAGGGAGACACCATCCTTGCACACAACTTTGTCTCGCTATAGCTCCACAAAACCTCCCAGAAAGTAGCTTATATATGCATCTGGAGTCCTGATTTTTGCAACTGTTATCCAAAGAACACCTACAGATATTCTGGTCCGGGGACCAGCAGGGATTATGATTGCAGTCCCACAGGACAGTATATATTTGCATATTTTAAAAACTGCTGCTTGAGGATCCAGCTTCCAATCAGCCAAAACTAGGTGTTAAAAGAGATCTTCCCACCCCCTTTGGAACACCAACAGGTCTTGGCACACCCTCAACAATGGCAATATATCAAGAATAAAGCAGACTGTTCAGACAATCACACAACTTTGAGAGAAAACAAAGAGCTAAGGCAAGATTAAATGTTTCATTACCTTCGCAAAGCCACTTCTCCAAGACTGAGAGATGTAGCAGTTCTGACTAATATATACAAACAACCACAGAGAGTCAAGCAAAATTAGGAAATGAAGAAATATGTTTCAAATGAAAAAAAAAAAAAACCAAGGCAAAACCTTAGAAAAAGACCTTAATGATATGGAAAAAAGTAATCTCTGATAAAAATTCAGAGTCATGGTCATAAGGATGCTCACCAAACTCAGGAGAAGAATACACAGTGAGAACTTCAACAAAGAGATAGAAACTATAAAGTACCAAATATAAGTACAGAGTCAAAGAATACAATGACTGAACTAAAAAATACACTTGAGGTATTCAACAGCAGACTGGGTGAAGCAGAAGAATAGATCAGCAAGCTGGAAGACAAAGAAATAAAATTCATCCAAAAAGAGCAGCAAAAACAAACAAGCATATTTTAAAAAGATTACATTAGGGACCTATGGAACAACATCAAGTGGAATAACATTCTCAACATAAAGGTCTCAGAAGGAGAAGAGATAAAGGGGCAGAAAATTATTTGACAAAATGATGACTAAAAGCTTCCCAAACCTAAGGAAGGAAACAGACATACAGGTCCAGGAAGCCCAGAGAGTTCCAAATAAGATGAACCCAAAGAAATCCACATCAAGACACAATAATTAAGATGTCAAAAGTTAAAGATAAAAAGAGAATCTTAAAAGCACAAGAGAAAAACAGATTGGTACATATGAGGGAAACCCCATATAGCTATGAGCAGATTTATCAGCAGAAGCTCTGCAGGCCAGAAGAGAGAGGCAGGCATGATATATTTGAAATGCTGAAAAAAATAAAAAATAAAAAAAACACAGAACAATCAAACAAACAAAATTTCCAATGAAGAATACTCTACCCAGCAAGGTTATCATTCAGAATTGAAGGAGTGATAAACAGTTTTCCAGATAAGCAAAACCTAAAGGAGTTCATTGCTACTAAACTGACCTTACAAGAAAAGTTAAAGGTATTTCTTTAAATTGAAAAAAAGTCACTAATTAATAACAAGAAAAACATGCAAAAGTAAAAATCTCACTAGAAAAGGTAAATACGTAGTAAAAGTGGTAGATTAATTAATTATAAAGCTACTATGAAGATTAAAAAAGTACAATTGACTAAAAATAAAATAGTTAAGGGATAAAAAGATGCAAAATATGATATCAAAATATAAAACAGGGAGTAAAAATGTAGTTCTGTAATGTGTTCAAATTTTATAATAGGATAATATATATAAACCTCATGGTAACCCAAAGCAAAAACTTGGAGCAAATACACAAACGGAAAATGGGAAGTTTATCTAATAACAAAGGAACAAAGAGGAACTATAAAAACAGCCATCAAACAATTATCAAAATGGCAATAAACACATACCTATCAATAAATACTTTATATACAAATGAACTAAATTCCCCAGTCAAAAGACATAGAGTGGCTGAATGGATTAAAAAAAAAACAAAATACATCTATAAACTGTCTACTACAAGAGACTCACTTCAAAAGTAAGGACACACATACTGAAAGTGAAGGGATGAAAAAAGATCATGCAAATGGAAACAAATAATAAAAGTTGGTAGAGCTATACTCACATCAGACAAAATAGATTTTAAAACAAAGACCATAGTAAAAGACAAAGAGTAGCACTACATAGTGATAAAGGGGTCAATCCAGCAAGAAGATATAACATTTATAAATATATATGCACCAAGTTTAAGAGCACCAAAATATAAAAAAGCATATATTAATGGACATAAAAAAGTTGTTGACAGCAATATAACAGTAGGGGACTTTAACACCCCATTTATATCAATAGATCATCCAAACAGAAAATCAAGAGGAAACCATAGGCTTTAAGCAACACTTTAGACCAGATAAACTAAATAGATATATAGTGGACGTTCTATCCAAAAGCAGAACAGAGTCTTTTCAGATGCACATATAGCATTCTCCAAGATAGATCACCAGTTAGGCCATAAAATAAATCTCAATAAATTCAAAAAGTTTGAAATCATATCAAACACCTTTTCCAACCACACTGATTTGAAATCAGGAAACAATTACAAGAAGGAAACTGGAAAAACTACAAATATGTGGAGATTAAAGAACATGTTACTGAACAACAACTGGGTCACTGAAGTAATCAATCAATGGTAAAAAGATAAAAGGTTTTTCTGTAAGATTAGGAAGACAAGGATATCCACTGTTGTCACTTTTACTCGACATAGTATTGGAAGTCCTAGCCACAACAATTAGGCAAGAAAAAGAAATAAAAAGGATAAAAATTAGAAAGAAAGAAGTAAACCTGTCACTATGTATAGATGACATGATACTATGTAGAAAACCATAAAGACTCCACCAAAAACCTGTCAGAACTAATAAATTAACTCAGTGAAGTGGCAGGATACCAAATTAATATATAAAAATCTGTTGGATTTCTGTACACTAATAACAAACTACCAGAAATAGAAATAAAGAAACCAATCCCATTTACAGTTGCATCAGAAAGAATACTTAGGAATAAGTTTAGCCAAGGAGGTGAAAGACCTGTACACTGAAAACTATGACATTAATGAAAGAAATTGAAGAAGACACACAAATAAATGCAAAGATTTTCTGTGTTCATGGGTTGAAAGATTATGTTAAAATGTCCACACTACCCAAAGCCATCTACAGAGTCAATGAAATTTTTATCAAAATTCCAATGGTATTTTTCACAGAACTAGAGCAAGTAATTGTAATATTTATATGGAACCACAAATAACCAAAACAATCTTGAGAAAGAAGAACAAAGCCAGAAGTATTATACTACCTGATTTCAAACTATGCTACAAAGCTATTAACTAAAACAGTATGATATTGGCATAAAAACAGACACATAAGAAACAAAATAGAAGGCTGAGATATAAACTTGTGCATATATGGTCAATTAATTTATGACAAAGGAAGTGAGAACATACAGTGGGGAAAGGACAGTCTCTTCAATAAATGGTTTTGGAAAACCTGGACAGTCACATGAGTGAACTTCTTTTGTTTTGTTTTGTTTGCATCTGACTCCAAAGGCAAGGGCCACAAAAGCAAAAATTTTTAAAAATGGGACTACATCAAACTAAAAAGCTTTTGCACGGTGAAGGAATCCATCAACAAAATGAAAAGGCAACCTTCTGAATGAAAGAAGATATCTGCAAATCATATATCCAATAATGAGTTAATGTCCAAAATATATAAGAAAACTCATGCAACTCAATAACAGTAACAAAAAATATTCCAATTAAAAATGGCCAGAGGATATGAATAGACATTCTTTCCAAAGAAGACATACTATGGCAGGCAAATGAAAAGATGCTCAACATTACTAGTATTACAAATCACTAGTCAAAAGCAAATCAAAACTACAATGAGATATCACCTTAAACCTGTCAGAATAGCTATTATCAAAGAAAAGGGAGGAGAAATAACAAGTGTTGGTGAGGATGTGGGAAAAAAGGGAACCCTTGTACACTTGTTGGTAGTGTTGTAAACTGGTGGAGCCACTATGGAAAACAGTATGGAATTTCCTCAAAAAAATTGAAAATAGAACTAGTATATGATCCAGCAATTCCGCTACTGGGTATCTATCTGAAGAAAATGAAAACACCAGTTTGAAAAGGTACATGTACCCCTGTGTTAAATGGAGCATTATTTATAATAGCCAAGATAAGGAAATAACCTAAGTGTCTAACAATGGATGAATGGATAAAGAAAATGTGGTGAGATCATCTATCTATCTATCTATCTATCTATCTATCTATCTATCTATCTATCCTACTCAGCCATAAAAAAAAGAATGGAACCTTGACATTAGTGACTTAGGGATGGACCTAGGGGGTATTACACTAAGTGAAATAAATCAAACAGAGAAAGACAAAGACTGCATGATTTCACTTACATGTGGAATGTAAAAAAACAAAACAAACAAAATAAAATCCAGATTCATAGATACAGAGAACAGGTTGGTAGTTGCCAGAAGGAAGAGGATGGGGGAAGGTGAAATGGGTGAAGTGGATCAACAAATACAAACTGCCAATTATGAAATCAGTAAGTCATGGGAATGTTATGAACAGCATGAGGAATATAGTCAATAATATTGTATTAACTTTGTATGGTGACAGGTGATAACTAGAATTACTGTGGTGATCATTTCACAATGTATACAAATGATGAATCACTATGTTGTATACCTGAAACTAGTATAATATTGTATGTCAATTATACCTCAATAAAGAGAGAGAATGCCAGTTCCTTTTACTCATTTTCCCCTTCTGATATTAGCCATAAAGTAACCCTACTTTCCAAGATCATGAGGCATACCAAGTGAAATTTCAGCCAAATGTCTGATTTATAATCCTTAGTGAAAGCATCTGATCTGAAAAACAACAAAACTGGGTGTTACAGAAACTTGAAATATTTGAGTAGACTTTTAAAATTCAGAATATTTAAAATACCTCTCAAGATTAAAAATACATATATTTTAACATCTAGTTTCACGGGCTTGTTACTGAATCAACAATATACAGATGAGAGCTGTTAGAAGACTAGCATATAAATGTGTTTTCCCATCCAAAGCTCTATTTCTTCATTTCCTCTCTCAACTCTATAGCCCATCTGGAAGTATATAGACCACTGGGTGAATTCAAACTTGGAAATTGAAATTTCAGCCTTGAAGAAAAGGTGAAAATGTTCAGAATTTACCACTAGCTTTAAAACCCCAAACAGTAGCAATCCTATTCTGAAATTCAGGCAAGAGCTGTGGGAACTTTTTGTATAAAGCACTGTTGATTAGCATTTTACAAAAATCTTTGGGAAAAAATGATGACTTCATTGAAAAGGTAGGTAGCTCCTTCCCCACCCACCATCCAAATCTTCCTTTACTCACAGTTGCAAAAGACTGAACAGACCTGGTTAGATGTCTGTCCAGCTTCCTCTTGCTAGGAGTGGACCACCACATTCAATATTTCCCTAGGAGAGCTTCACTGAATTGTTAGGCAAAGGGGGAAAGAATGGAAAAAAGAAGCCTGAGTGAGCAAGAACTGGCAGAGATTATATCCCTAACAACATTTTGTTGGGATGTGTTGGGTCATTTCATCCCTCTGAGTCACAAATTTAATCAGACTGCATTGATTATTAATGAATATGCAGAGTTCAGTCTTCTGATCCAAGTTATTTCCCTAAGTATTTTTATGGCTCCTCTTCCTACTACAGTTGATCCTTGAACAACACTGGTGTTGTGGTGTTTTCAAACAGTTGAAAATCTGTATGTAACTTTTGACTCCCCTAAAACTTAATAGCCTACTGTTGAACGAAATCCTTACCAATAACATAAACAGTTGATTAACACATATTTTGTATGTTATATGTATTATATACTGTATTCTTACAAAAAAGTAAGCTGAAGAAAAAATGTTATTAAGAAAATCACAAGAAAGAAAAATACATTTACATTTTTTTGAGGTTTGCAGTTTTATTAAGAAAACAAAAACAACCTATATAAAAGGAGAGTCATGGGAATACTTACTGTATTTATCAAAAAAAATTTGTGTATAAGTGTACCTGCTCCATTCAAGCCCATGTTGTTCAAGAGTCAACTGTATACTTATATGTTTCTTAGAAAAATATGATTTGGGGGACATTACTTCTCCATGAACTCATCTTTCTTTTATGGTGAATTCTGTTTCTAGATGTGTGTTTGCACAGCAGTCAGTCAACAATAAGCTTAGTCAACAATCAGCTACCTTTTCCAGTTGATCTTTAACATCCATATTAATTCTCTTCTCAAAGGATTTCAAATGTTTCTAGAACTGTTTTAATCTCAAAAGTAACCCATCAGATGCCATCCACTTCCCTGGTTTTCAGAGCATGATCCTCAAAAATCTTTGATTTTTAAACAGATGATCCAAGGCCACAGTGAGGAATGGGGGCAAGAGAATGCCAAGAAATGTTTCAAAACAAGACTTTAAGACTTTAAGCTGCTTTTAGACACTGAGGCTCCACTTTCAATTTCATTTGATAAAAGATCTTTTTGTTAGTGGATGAGAAGTTCTAGTCTGAGAGAGATTCAGCAACTTGTTTCAGATCACTCAGCTAATGACAGAACCAGCTTAGAACCAGGTATCCAGAATCTTCACCTAGTATGTATTTCTGCCACTCTATATCTGACTCTTCTAATTATTTTTTCTATCCTATTAGCATCTATTTATTCTCTTCAGAAAAATTTCCCACTCTTTCTTCCTTTGGCATTTTACAGTTTTATCTAGAGCATCTTGTTTTAGTTTCTCCATGTATTTTATTGAATATCTTTTTTTCTCATCAATTCTGAGAATATTAGCCCACTGCCAAAAGACTGGAGGGGTCATTGTTATCATTAGTAATATTATTGTCTCCCACATGGATAATATTTTTTAGAGATATTCACCTTTCATAGATTCACACATTAATTATATTGATATGAACTCGTATACCCTTATAAAGTACACAGAAAGAGATATGAAAACTAAGGCCCAGAAACAACTTGCCCATTGGCTCACAGCTATTCAGAAGCACAAGTAGGGTTGGAGTCCTGTTTTCCAGTTTCCACTCTTTCCACTTGAGTATTCCAAATGAAGAGAAGGATTGGGGTGGGGGTGGGGGGTTGTGTTAAATTCCTATTCATGGGCTATTAGCCTGCTTTTCCTTGACATTTCAAATGATTTGGTTCTTATTAAATCAGTCATGCATACACTTACAAATTACTCCTTCACCTTGCCAACCTCACCACCAACCTGCTGGATCCAGACCAAAGGGCCATATTTCCCTACAATCCACATGGTTGATTGCCCTTTCATCTAAGCATTGTTTAAATTTTGACAATGTTTTCAACATAACTGATCCTCTTTGACCTCTCATCAGTCCTATATTTTTTCTCCCACTGGATTTTTATTCACATAGTCACCCTACTCATACCGGGATATTTCATTTGGGGAACAACCCTCTGTAATATACTATCCAGGACTTGACTTTATCTTTGCCCCTTTGTAGAGACTCTAAATCCTTATCTGAAATATTCAGTCTAGCAAGCATAGGACATTGGAAGAAGGACTAGTAGCCAAACATGAAGTAGATGCTCCTTCACAAAAAGTAACAATGGCAGAAGAAGGCAAATTTCCTAGCAGTGGCATGTGCATAACTCCAACATAACATGTACATATATTCAGTTAGATATATAAAAGATATATAGGTATATAAAATAAATCTCATGCAGTTCCTGAACCCCTCCATAACGTAAAGGATGCAGAGAACGGAGGACACCCCAAGTTAGAAGGAGGAATATATTTGTGAAGAGCTACATCCATTTCCTTGATCCTCCAGCTGAGGGGAGGCATATAAATGGTAGTGATACTAATAAATCCTAATCTAAAGCTCATGCTCTTTGCCCTAGAGTAGGCAGCGGGGAGGTTATAGGTATCAATCTGAACACCTGCTGAAGGGTAAGGAACTTCTCTATAGTATGAGCAATTCAATTTTCTATTGAAAACTAGTATCTTTCAGAAATCAGGGTAAAAAGCCATTTCTGGGTCAGTCATAGCAAAATGATTATAATCACATTTCTCTATTGCTTGATTAGGTCACTATTCACTAATGCCCTGAAGCCATCAGATTCTTTGAGCTGTCATTTCATACCCCATACCACTTGTGGTGAGCTTCCCTATATCTAGTTTGGAAAGCCAGTTCAAGGCAGAAGGTGGTTTTCTTTCTCTACTATAAAAAGAGTTTTGGGTCACGGGTGGTTGCCTTCTCACTGTGCTTTTAAAAGAAGAGAGAAAGTGCCGTCCGTTTGCTGGGAGCAAAAATATGTTCTTTTTCATCTGAAACCATTCCTTGCATCTCACTAAATATTACTGAGCATCCCGCAAGTAGCCTATTGTCTTACCTATCTGCAACAGTAAACAGAATGTATTAGGAAAACCTCTTCAGACTGGTGGAACCCAGCAGCTTAGGAAGCTTTGGGGAATAAATATCTGACAGCAGGTGGCTTAAGTAGACCAGCTGTATGGCTATACATAGGAACTGCCACTTAACAAGTTAGGGCAGCTTGTTCCCATAGCTCGTGGGGAGTTGGACACATTCTACTCCCTTTAGACTCTCTGGGCTATAGAGGAAAAACAAGCATTTCATCATGTCCAATGCCTCCTTAATTATGTGATTTTAAGTTGTTCTAAGACATAACAGTTTCTTTTTTTATTTATTTTTATTTTATTTTATTTTATTTTATTTTATTTTATTTATTTATTTGACAGAGAGACAGCGAGAGAGGGAACACAAACTGGGGGAGTGGAAGAGGGAGAAGCAGGCTTCCCGCTGAGCAGAGAGCCCGATGTGGGACTCAATCCCAGCACCCTGGGATCACAACCCTAGCCTAAGGCAGACGCTTAACGACTGAGCCACGAAGGTGCCCCAAGACATAACAGTTTCATGTGAAGGAGTACAAATGGCAGTCCCAGGACATACTGGACCATTGACCCACTGTTCAAATATCACTAGTCTTCTTCTCCTTTGTGACATAGTCAGTTACCATGGTAACAAGTAGCCAAAGTTTATTAGTGTGTGTTAGTATTTAAAAGGTGATTTATAAGCACATAAATAATTGGCTGTTCATTAACAGGTGGGTCTCCTAAACTCAGCTGCTTTTGGCAATTATCTACAGTATTCCAGAGTTGTGCTTCTGTCCACCTCAGCTGCTTGCCTGTTTGGCTCAGAGAGTATCAACTTTGAAAACAAGGTAAAGAGAAAACAATCCATCAGCAGGGTAGGTGGAGCAGACCTTGTGACCGGTATTGGTTGCTTGCCTAGCAGAGTGCACAGGAGCAGATGGGAGGGAGTACAGGTTGCCCACTTTTAATTTTTCCTTCAGAAAATGTACATACTGTATTCTGAAAATCCTTGTTTCTCAGCAAATTCATTAGGAATGGAGCCAGACTTACATATAAATTGTTGTTTATACTGGAAGAGCCCCTTGTCTAAAAATACCACCCTGAACCAGCAGTCACAGGATCTGAAAGTGCATCAGAATAGATGTATTATTTTCAGTGTTGTGTGTGTGTGTGTGTGTGTGTGTGTGTGTGTGTGTGTGTATGTGAAAGAGAGATTGAGAGTGCTAGACAGAGTTGTATATTGTTTGGGGGTGTTCGAGGGAATGAAGCTGAGAGAAATGGAGTATTTCAATACTCCCAGCGGTAGAGAACATGCTAACCTTGCTGCTGACCACATTTTTAGTATTTGGAGAGACCCTGGATAGCCTGAGAAAACATAGTTTGTGGATCAGAGTCACAGTTTTTCCAGATTGCCATTTTGACAGGCTAGACCTGACTTAGATGATTCTGGGTGTTTGGTTTGGTTTTGCTTTTAATTTTTAAAGACCCTTTTCCATTTCGAATTTTTTCACACAGTTTTGGAGTTTTGAATAATTGTTAATAAAAAGATACACTTATTGAAGCATACCATGCATTCATCTTCCTAATCTATATAGCCTACGAGTACTATTATTATTATTACTTACTGTTATTTTGACTTGAGGTACATGAGAACAAGGGAGAGGGGAACATGGGAAGATAACTGGAAGATACCACAATGATAATAAAATGTAAGAGGACAGATTTTGAAGAGGGAAAGACTTTAAAGAGAGAGATTAAGAAGAGAGAAAAACTGGAGGCTAAAAAAGATGTTCCATCTGGTTTCTGCAGCTTCTTTCTTTCATTTATAGACTATCTCAGGAGCCGAGAACAAGGCACAGTCGGCCAGTGCTGCTTGAGGAATGGCATAAAGAACGGTAAGAGAATCAGCTGTGTATTGTCCTGTAGGGTATTTCATAAACTCCAGGAGGTATACAGACCAGTAATGATAGTGTTATATCTCAGTGCCAGAGACTCTGATTACCCCTTCAATTGTTTTAATTTATGTAACAGCATATTTTCTCCCCCACTCAACTAAGTGCCTAATTCCACTGATGAAGCACCTAACTCACCAGTAACTTTGAAAGTGTTATTCAGGTTGATTAAACACTACTCTTTTTATGGAAATACCTTTTGTTTTAATAATTGGTAGTGGTTTTTAACTCCACCCTCCTCAACATGTGTGTGTGTGTGGGGGGTAATTATCTTGATCCTTTAGCTTGCTGAGATTTTTGAACACATTCTACATTTTCTGAAGAAAACTCTACTACAAATAAAAAAATAAAAGTAACAGGCATTCATATAATTTTTATTGTTTTAGGCATCACTCTAAATGCTTTATATAACTCATGTAACCTTCAAAAAATTTACAAATTGGGTATCATTGCTATCCCTTTTTTATATGTCAGGAAACAGAAGGTTAAAAAAAAAACTTGCTTAAGAATATAGAAAGGAGCAAATTAGGAACAGACTTAGAATTTGAAAACTTAACACAGGACAGCCTGCTCTTCTGCATCCCTTCATTCCATCAACAAATGTATTGAGTTCCCATAGCTCGTGGGAACTCAATATTATGAAGTAGGAAGTTATAAGAGAATGTAACTCTCACCATAACAAGCAAAACAAATCACGTGAGATACTAAATTAATTTTCCTGAACCCCTGAGAAAAATGACATTGAAAAACTCTTTAAATAAGCTAAACTTCAGGGACGATTACTTCATAGGAGAAAAGACGTACAAAGCTACTCTCCTTGGCTGACTAGCAGGAAAAGAAAACTATCTCCACAGACAGAAAATCAGCAGAATCTTTAACAAAATTTTAAGGCCTGTATGTGGGCTGCCAAGAAAGATTGAAATTCTGAGACTCTAGTGAAGTTACAGAGTAAATCTGCACTCACTCACCAATTCTACTGCCTGTGTCTTTCCTGACTGTTTAGGGGCATTTCTCCACAGGCTAGAAGGCAGGGGGGGAGAATTGAGAGGGATCAATTTCAACTCAAGATTTCAGCTTCTAAGAGCTGGAGACAGTGTTCTGAGAGGGACTGCTTTGAGGCATTCTGGGAAGAGAAAGATCTTCCTGGGCATACAAAGTCTTAGTATGGCTGGAAGAGAGCAAAGAAAACTTCCTAGAAATACGAAGAGCTGGAAGTGCTATAAAAGCAGAAATCTTCATGTTTTAAAAAGCTAGCACTGGGCAGAGAAGCATAGAAACCTATGGATCTCACTAGTGCTCAGACCCCAAGTCTGCAGGGTTTCATTCTAATTCCACTTCCAAAACATTTAAAGCCTGTGGTCAAACTAAAGCTGCAACAAATCCCAAACACATCTCAACTAGAGACCAGATTTATTAGCTCTCCACTCTAGATCTTTTCTATAAATAAATATGATTTACATCCATTTTTGTATTGTTTCCTTACACAAAATATCCTTAGTGCCATAAAATTTGCACGACAAATAAGATATATAAATCATGGCCAAAAGAAAATATATGGAGAGAAGCAGACCCAGAGATGATCCACATGTTGGAATTATTAGAGATTTTAAATAAAATATGTATAATCAAAAATCTAAAGGAGCAAGTAGAAAAAGTAGGCAATGTGAGTAAAGAGATGGGGGATTTTAGCAGAACATTTTAAACAAAAATCTATTGAAAAAAATTCCAGAAAAGATGCAGTATCATAAATGAAGGACTCATTAGATGTACTTAACAGCAGATTGGAATCTGAAAAGAATGAGTATCCTAGAAGACAGGTCAATAGAGCTGCTGGTGCTGCTTGTGTGCACTGGTTCAAGTGAGGGCCTGGACCTTTTTGTGAAGCAGCAGCTGAGGCTAATGTGGCACATGCCATGGCAAATGACAAGCCCAAGGAAGGAGTCAAAATTGGGAACAAGGATCATGTTAATTTGAAGGTATTGAGTCTGGATGGTTCTGGAGTGCCATTTAAGATTAAGAGGCACACATATGGTGAGCGCTGTGAATTGTGCAAGACTGTTGAATCACAGATCTGTACTTCTGAAACAAATAATGCAAGATATGTTAAGAAAAAAGAAAAAGAAGATAGCAGGAGGGGAAGAATGAAGGGGAGTAAGTCGGAAGGGGAGAGGAACCATGAGAGACAGATGGACTCTGAAAAACAAACTGAGGGTTCTAGAGGGGAGGGGGGTGGGGGGATGGGTTAGCCTGGTGATGGGTATTAAGGAGGGCACGTTCTGCGTGGAGCACTGGGTGTTATGCACAAACAATGAATCATGGAACACTATATCAAGAACTAATGATATATGGTGATTAACATAACAATAAAAATTAAAAAAAAAAGATTAAGAGGCACACAGCACTTAGTAAACTAATGAAAGCCTATTGTGAACAATAGGCTTGTCAATGAGGTTTGTCAATGCGGCAAATCAGATGCCAAAGGGATGAGCAGCCGATCAATGAAACAGACATTCCTGCATAGCTGGAGATAGAGGATGAAGATACAGTTGATGCGTTCCAGCAGCAAACAGGAGGTGTTTACTAGAAAGGGAACCTGCTACTTTACTCCAGAACTCTGTTTCTCCAGACCAAAAGGACAACCTAAATTAGAAAACTGCAATTTGCTTCCACCACATCCTGATTACTACAGTAGAGTTCTCTCAATTCTTTCATTTTCCCTTTCCCCATTCCTTTATTGCACATAAAGTAACTGGTGAATATACACAAGCATATTGCATTTTTTAACTAAATGGCCAGTGATATGGTTTGATCAGCACCAAATGGAGATGAGATAGGGAAAAATTGATTTTATGAAAATATCCCTTTCTCCATTTGTGGCATTCAGCTCCTATCTTTATATCTCAGTGAGTTATTTTGCTCTCAAAACAAAACAAAAAAGAACAACGTAAAAATCCTTGCATACTTTGTGTGATTGGAGAATTTCAATGCTTTTCATTTATCACTATAAAACCAAGGACAATTTTATAACTTTTTTGTACACAGCTGTAACATGTAGGATGATCTATCTCAAGTAGGAATAAATTAATCTAAAAGAAGATTCCTAGATATTTTTCAATTCAAATATCTTGTTATTTAAATAAAATTCTTGTTTAAAATGAACAAAACAAAACAAATCAATAGAAGGCATCTGAACTAAAGCAAAAAAAAAAAAAAGTAAAAAATAAAAGAGAGAGAGAGAAGTGTTTGAGATCTGTAGGACAATATCAAACCTATCATGAGTGTAGAAAAAGAAGATAGTGAATAGGGTAAAAAAAAATATTTGAAGAAATATAGCAGAGAATGATTCCAAATGATTGAAAGATGTTAACACATATCTGATATTCAGTGGACCCCATGCAGAGTACTACAAAACAAAACACGCCTAAACTCTTCATAAATTGCTGGAAACAAAATTTAATAATTTAAAGCAGTCAGCAAAAAATAGACACATTATCTTCAATGGTACAATATGCATGATAGGTGATTTACCACTAAAAATAATTAGAGAATATATTATTGGACGAAGCAATAATATAAAGTGCTAAAGACAAAAGTCAGCCTAAGAATATTATATATAGATCATCTATCTCTCCTTTAAAAGAGAGGGCAAATAAAGTTATTTCAGAGAACAGAACTTCAGGGAATTTGCCTCCAGCAGCCCTTACTATGAGACATGCTAAAAGTAGTTCTTCAGAAATGAAGAGAAATGATGCCAAATGAAACCCCAGATCTGCAGGAATGAATGAAAGGCATAAAATAAAGTAAATATCTGGGAAAATATAAAAGACGTTTCAGCCTATATCTGTATTTATATCTTATGTATATTTTTAAAAGACTGCCGAGAAGTTAAAAGAAAATAATAATAATATATCAAATGTATTTAGGGATTTTTAGCAAATGTAGAACTAAAATATAAGAAATGAAGTGCATAAAGATGGCAAAAAACCCCACCAAACTGTTTGTGACGTAGCATAATATTATTTGAAGTTAGGCTATAATGAATCTAAGATTCATATTATAAACTCTGAACCTATACTGTCCAATAGGGTAATCAGTAGCTACAAGTTGATATTTAAATTTAGGTAAAAATTAATCAAAATTAAATAAAATTAAAAATTCAGTTCCTAAGTTACACTAGCCACATTTCAAGTGCTAGTAACTATATATCTCTAGTGGCCATCATATTGGATTGAACAGATAAAGAAGATTTCCAATTATTTCAGACATCACTGCTCTAGATAAAGCATAAAAATATAACACAAAGATATAAAGGTAAATACTAAAAGTAGGAGTAGAAATGGAATACAAAAAAAATGTGATTTACCTCAAAGAAGGCAGAAAAAAAAAAAACAGAGGCATGTTTAATAAATGAGATAAATAAAAACCAAATATGAAGATAGGAGATTAAAATAGAACTATATCAATAATTACATTAAATGTTATTAAACAAAACATTCCACGTAAAAGTCAGAGATAATAAGATTATATAAAAAAAGACATAACTCTATAGATTTTATGTGTAAAGGCAGAGCAGTTGAAAGTAAATGTGTAAAAATAGTACCACTGAAACACTAAGATTAAGAAATTTTAATTATATAAGCAAGATTTGTGTGTTAAAGATACTATTAAACACAAAGATTAAGAAATTGGTTGGCTATCTTAATATCAGACTAAGGTGATTTCAAGGGAAAGAATATTACTGGAGAAATAAAGAAACATTTCATAATTATAAAGGGGTTGATTCATCAAGAAGTTATAACAATTCTAAAAGTGTATGCACCCAATAACAAGATTTCAAAATGCATGAAGCAAAACTTGACAGATTAAACGAAGAAGTGGACAAGTCCATGTTTGTGGTCGGAGATTTTACATAACCATCCCCCAACAACTGTATAGGTATAATTCTAACCCAACCACTGCATACTGTCTTTACATGTGCACATGAATTATCCACCAAAACAGACTACCAACTAGGCTATAAAAAGTCTCAAAAATATTAAAGAATTAAAATCATATAGAATATAGTCTCTGGATATAATGGTATCAAATTAGAAATTGATTTTTAAAAGCTATATAAAAAATGCTAAAGTATTTGGGATTTTACAACAAATTTCTAAATAACCCACAGTCAAGAACGCAAAAGGAAAATTAGAAAAGACTACAAAATGAATGACAATAAAAACACAGTATATAAAAATCTGTGTGATGCAGCTAAAGCTACATTAGAAGAACAGTTAGAGTTTAAATGTTTATAGTAGAAAAGAGTAATAACTTAAAAATAAGTAACTAAAACTTCTATTTTAGAAGCTAGACAAAACAGAACAAATTAAGCCTAAAGTAAATAGAAGAAATAATGGAGACAAAAATATAAATCAACAAAATATAAAACAAAAAAACAGGTAATCAAAATGTTGAAAGTGGAATCATTAAAAAGATGAGTAAGCTTGACAAATTTCTAGTAAGATTTATCAAGGAGAAAGAGAAAATACAATTACATCAAGAATGAAAAGGGACATTATTAGAGACTGCGAAAAAGAAAAGGATAAAAAAAAATTTTACGCCAATAAATTCTACGAATTAAATGAAATGGACACATTCCTTGAACAATACATTTATTTCAACTGATGTAATAAGATAAGAAATAGGCAATCTAAATAGCCCCATGAGTATAAAACAAATTGAGTTCATAATCAAAAACTTTCCCCCAGAGTTATTTCAGGCTCAAATGGCTTCACTGGAATTTTATCAAGTATTGAAGTAAGGTATAATGCCAATTCTACATGAGTTCTTTCAAAAACGGAAGGAGGAAGAAATACTATTCAAAAAACATGGTCTGATACTAAAACCTGGCAAAAATAAGAAAAAAACTATAGACTAATATCTATTATGATCACAGATGCAAAATCTTAAAAACACAGAAACAACCTAAGGACAGCAAGCGGACTCACACACAGTGATGCATCAAGAACAGGTGGGTTTTACCCCAGGTATGCAAAAGTGCCTCAACGTTTAGAAAAAATATGTATAATTCACCATACTAACAGAAAAAAAGAGAAAACAACAACAACAAAACCCCCATATAATCCTCTCAATTGATGTAGAAATATGGCTTTCCTAGTACTCTCCCAAAGAAGAATGCCCTCTCTCATCATTTCCATTTTATATTTTCCTGGAGTTTCCTTCTGTACAATGGGGCAGGGAAAATAAATAAAAGCCTAACAATCTAAAAGAATAATTAAAGCTGTGGTATTTGCAGGCAAAATAATTGTAAATATAGAAAACCTTCATAGAATCTATAAAAGGACTAGGGCTAAGTAAATTCAGTGAAACTGTAGAATTCAAATTCACAAAAAATCTAGAGTTTCTATATACAGGCAAACAAAAATTAGAAAAAAAGTAAAATTATATACAATATCATTAAAAATATTGAGTAGATAAACAATCTACTGAAAAAGATGAAAGATGTCCACACTGAAACTATGAAACACTGTTGAGAAATTTAAAAGACTCAAATAAGTGAAGAGCTATGCCTATGTTTACTGACAAAATTTAATATTTTAAGGATGTGCTTTTCTCTCTTAACTGATCTATAGACTTAATGTAATATCTATCAAATTTCCAACAGGCTATTTTGAAGATATTGACAAACTGATTCTAAAATTTGGGTAAAAATAAGAAGGATTTAGAATAGCAAAAACAATCTTTTAAAGAAAGTTAAAGGACTTAACACTATCTACTTCAAGACTTATTACAAAGCTACAATAAACAACAGACTGGAATAATTGACTTAAAGAATTAACATATAGATCAATGGAAAATAAGGTCCAGAAATAGACCCACACATATAAAGTCAATTGATTTTCAGATAAGGCACCAAGTTCATTCAATGGAAGAAAGAAAAATCTTAAATGATATTGGATCAACTCAACCCTTATACTCCATAAATAAAATATTAATTTGAGGTGAATCTTAGATTTAAATTCATAAAGCACAGAAAAAAATAAGAATAATATCTTTGTAACCTTGGGAGTAGGCAAAGATGATTTCAACACAAAATCAATAACTCTAAAAGAAAAAAATCAGTAACCCTAAAAGAAAAAAATAGATAAATTGAACTTTATCAAAATTAAAATTTATATCTCATTGAAAGAAACATTAAGAAAATTAATAGGCAAAAAACAGACTGGGAGAAAGTTTTCATAATACATCTATTTGACAAAGAACTCATATCCAGAATATTAGAGAAATCCTATAATACAATAAGAAAAGGACAAATAATAAAAAGGTGCACCCAATTACAAAACAGTAAATGATTACAAAATAGTAAATGACTTGAATACATACTTCACAAAGAAATACAAATGGCCAACAAGTGTGTGCAAATGTGTTCAAAATGTCCAAAAAAGGTCCAAAAAGAGCCTGTAAAAGAATGTCTACAGCGACTTTCATATTCATAATTACACAAATATCCACCAACAGAATGAATAAGCAAAATGTGTTATGGTCATGCAATAAAAGGAGAAACTACTGATAAAGGCACAAACATTATGAGGAGTGAAAAACCAGCCACAAAAACATGACTCAATTACTTTATATTATTTCCAAGAATAAATAAAACTAATCTATGGCAACTGAAATCAGAAAGTGGTCATCTCTGTGGGTGGAGAGAACGAAGCGGAGATTGACCTTAAAACGACAAGAGGGAATTTTCTGGGATAGTGTAGATGACCTTAATAAGAAAAAGAATAGGCAAGACACAGACTGAAAAAAAGTTTTCATAATACAAATATCCGACAAAGGACTCATATACGGAATACATGTTTTCTACACATGGTTACATTCTGTACATGATTAAATAAAATGGCTAAAATTCATGAAGCCAAATGCTTAAGACCTGTACAAATTATTATATTTAAATTACATCTCAAAATATATATATTGACCAGTGCCAGATTCTGTGCAACTCATTGGAGATAACAGTGATGAACAAGACTGTTCTCATAAAATTAGAAAATCCAATAAATGGACTTTTTTAGGCTATTCAAGGACTTACCTCAACTCCATCCTTCTCTTTGTTGTCCACATACTTAACTATTGTTTCTGTACATAATATAGTGAAAGTGTGTTACAAAAAGAAATCAGGAGTCTCGAGTTTTTTTCACATTTCTGTCCTCGACGATCTTTGGGACCTTGAAAAAGCCATTTATCCTTATTATACTTACCTGCAAAACAAAGGTGTCAGTCCAATATCCTTTTAAGCCCTTATTTTTATTGGTTTTTATTCTTATTACATACACTAATGATGATATCATTTATTTACTGTGAAGCTGTAAATTTGAGGGGGAAAACTGTGCATCATAGAAGGAGACAGCCCCAATTTCTTGACCATAACTTGGTAATGGTCATAACTTGCCAGTGTGTGGTATTGCCACTGAGCCTTTTCTAGTGAGTTAAGCTGAGAGTTTACAGAAAATGAGATCTGACTAGTCTGGCCTTTATTTGAATTCTAATTGCCTTTTTTTAAAAATGGCTTTTTCAGTCATGTTAATTTTGAGAGTGACCAACCCAGATCTCAAATCTCCAAATCAAAAGGCCCCCATTGCAGAAAAGGCTTTTTAGTTTGCCAGGTACACAAAGCTATCTTGTTTTTTAAGTGAATTAGTTAAGATTCAGAGATGGGACAGAATCTAAAGTCTGTAGGCCCATAAAACATTCTCTCTTATAAACATTTAGAGAACATGCAAGAGTAAATTGCTCTCTTATGAGGTCTGCAGAGGAACATAATACATAACTTGCTTTCGTTGTGATTTTTAAATTTTCCCTTTCTCCCAAATTGCTTAATCACTTTTTGGTTAGAGAAAATAAGCCTCAATATGGCCAAACCTCTACCCAAAGACCCCTCTCCCTATCCCATGCTGCTCATAACCTCTTCTTGTCACTCTTCTTCATATTCGCCCAATGCCTTTCCTTTCTTTTTGTGCACAGTTTGAAATTTACTTATGTCAATCCTTTTCCCTATCAGCTGATACTCATAACTCCTTAACATTTTAACATTTTGTAATATCATTAATTCATTCATTAACTCATTTCCACAAAAACTTACTGAAGTAAAAACAAAAACAAAAACATGCAAGATGCTATGTAGGTGCCAAGAACAGAAGGGTGAAGAATCTCCCTGCTAGCTGGGGGTTTATACTCTAAGATTTACATATATAGTCTATATTTTTAAACATATTGTCTAATTTTTTTTTAAGAATTGAATGTGTGCTTTTTTCCTTTATTAAGTCCTCTTACAACCCTTTGGTCTGTGAGTGTGGGCTTAGATTTACTTTTCAGTGCCCTTGATTCAAATCATCAAAGCACACGAAGCTTCGAAGCTGCAAACTACCACTACAGTCTTCAGAATGACAAGCTTCTTGCTTAAGAAACAGTTTCTCAGCGTTCTAATATGTCCCCAGGATCTCCCTGTGAAAGTAGTAAACAGAAAAACAACTGGGGGAAAATTAGGATGTGTATGGTCACTGTTCTGTTCCTTTTGTGGTTTTCTGCTTCTAGCGTTTTGCTTCTAATTATTCCATTCATATATTGATTGGTTCATATATTGATTTATAAATACGTATTTAATGCCTACAATGAGCCAGGGAGTATACTAGATGAGTAACACCTAATCCTTGTTAAAGGAGCTCAGAATCAAAAATTCTATTTCAAACTGTTTTGACACAACAAACATGATTGCCTTTGCCAATCGAAAAAGTGGATTTTTCCCACTGTTGAAATAGATGTTTTCAAAATAGATTAAAAGATATTTAAAGGTAAAAAGACATTTTTAATGGTGAGATATTTTACTAAATAGTTTCTAGGGTGTGTGTGCACATATGTGTGTCTATGTTTGTGCGTGAGTATATTGCCTTACATTTCTCTTAGTATCATATGCCTACAGAGGCTTTTTCAAACTATCTTTAATATAAACTGCATTCTAAAATAGCCTTTAAAATAAACAAAAGGTGACAGAAAATAATTTTTAGACAAGATACTGCATGCAATTTTAAAGTATAGATTTAAAACGTCTTCATTGCATCCTCCGACAACACAAAATACAAATGATGCCTCCCCCCCACACACATTCAATTTGGAAGATGGTGGCAATATTTTTTGTTTATTTAATTCACATAAAAATTATTTCATTGTTATGGATAGTAACAGCTATTCCTGTTCCTCAATGAGTATTTATTGACTTGAAGCTTCTTTAACAATCCATTTCATCAACACTAACAGCTAGTTACTAATAGTATCTACATTTATAGGTGAGAAATCTAAGGAAAATCAATGTTAAAGAACTTGACTTGTTAAATATTTAGTACAAAATATAAGATAATGAAATTTGATAGAAAAGACACAAAATCTGCCCAGAAGAACCTTTAATAATTAACAATTATTTTAAAATCATGAACTGTAGTTAAAACTTATGAAAAGTTGGTTAAAGGATGTGACTTCTTTCCCTGACTAAAACATGCCTTTGGGAAATTTTTATTTCCTTGTCTTCATCTCCCTCTTGGCATTTACCAATCCTGAATTTCTCCTTGTTTTCTCTCTTCTTTTCTGCAATTGAAAAGTTTTAAATGACTGCTGAGCAGCCCATCTCTCTATGTTCTAAAGAGACCCTTTGCCTCCTGGGAGAAATATAGTATGTTGTACTCGTTTGGATACAAAAAAAGGACTACTTACTTACTTTTCTACAATTGTAAATAGTTCTCTAATCTTTTCATTATTAATTAAATGTATGAAAAGTTTTAAAATTATAACATTCTCAGTCATTTTTCATAAAGCCCCATGCTATCTCATTTTGCATTCCTCTAAGAGTTCTGTCCTGTCTTGTTCTGTGAAGGCTCCCTGTGCCCTTTGTCATTTTTCCATGGTGTCTTTATCTACTTATACTATGAGCTCCCTTCTCCTAATCCTCTTCTCATACCCATTATTTTCCAGTATTATTAGCCTGGTTTCTTTTGACACAAAAGCTTAAAAGCCACTGCCTATTTCTGTGTTGCCAACTTTTCATGTCGCTGTCATAGTGACACCTTAAATCTCTGACAGCAAATGTCAAAATCTCCCAAACTGCACTGTAGACCAACTACAGCTAAATTTAATAAAGTATTGGGCAGCTCTGATTAAAACAATTGGCACCCATGGGAAAAAATGATATTAGTGGGGTCTAAATCCAAGATACTGGCTATTTCAAAACATAGGCTTGACTTTGTATATTATGTTCAAAACAAGTTAGTTAGTCCTTCTTAGTACTTTGACCAAAAATTTTAGTGACTTTCTACAGGTGAATGGGGGGATTGGCTTGACTAGGCTATCCTAAAAGTTCAAGTATTTTCCATAGTTCCATAGAAAATAACAGAGCAGGGAAATAAAATAGAAAAGGTTAGAATTTAAAAAGTAGTTAAAAGCCTACTTAGTCCTTGTTGTCTACCAATTACCTACAAACTTTTGACTTTTACTTTCTAATCTTAATATACTTACTCTAAAGACAAAACTCTCATTCCCTCCTCTGTTTTTTATTCCTTTGGCATTTTAAAATATTCTCTTTCTTTTTAATTGCTAGTAAATACTGAATGAATTTCCTTTTGGAATAGGGATCAGAGCAGATTTGTACAACTTAGCTACAAAACCTCAAAACAATCTTTTAAAATGTTTTCTGAACCATGGCTCAAAAATAGGTTTTTCTCTATTTAACCTTTAAAAAAATGGTTTGAAATGTAAAAGGACAAAGCAATTCTTAAACACAGCCATAGTGACATCCGCCAAAAGCCAAAAATATCTCATTGGTTTAACAGGCCAAATTTGTAGTCCCTACGAAGTCCTAATGTTATTGTGAATGCCCTATGATGGGTTACATGGGTAAAGTGATGTGTTTGTAGAATTACGTGGTAATTCAAAGAGACACTGATAAGCTATATTTTGTACTTTTGTTCCAGATGCAGGAAGGAAACATTTAATCCATCTACTTTGATCCAAAAAACTGTCTTGATGACATTTGGAAGGATTTAATGACATTTTCCTTGGTTCCAGCTCTACTATTCAGCCATACCTCATTGTATATGATTAAGCTGTAACTCTGCAGACAGTTATAGGGCCCAATGCCTCAAGTTCATAATTAAGATGCAAAAACAAAAAATGAAACAAACAAAAACTCCAACAACAACCAAAAAATAATTTTGCCAAGTACTCCTTTCCCAATAATTGACTTGAAATGCTCTCTGTTCTCTACTGAGCTCTGAGTTGTGAAGCAGTTCCTTGGATGGGGACTATCAGACTTGACTCACACTAGGGTCTTTTCTAACTGCTTTCATCTCCCAAATGCCTACCATGATTCAGAGGTTACCAGATGTTGCATCTAGTAACAAAGGTATAAAAATGTAGGACTCTGTGGTTGCAGAGTAAATCAAAGGGAGCCATAACCGACCACTGCATAAATAATGGGCCAGCGTTATGAGTGGAACTGTGTCCCCTAAAATTCGTATGTTGAAGGTCTAACCACCAGTACTTGAGATGTAACCTTATTTATGAATAGGGTCATTGCAGATGTAATTAGTTAGCTAGGTCATTGGATTATCCAACATGACAGGTTGTTAGAAGGTGGAGGAGGGACAGTAAAGTATACTCCAGGCTGAGAAGGCACTTTGAGATTGAAAAAGGACACAAGCCACTCCGTACTATTTACAGAGTTTTAGTCAGGGTAACTTACTAACAAGGAGACTCAGGCAAAGGACCATTCATGGCGGCAGCATACTTCCTATCTGCCCCCATTCTCTGCCCAGTCCAGACCTTAATTCCCAGCTTTTATAGAACGAGAGTTGAGGTCAAAGGGTAGTTATCGAAAGTGGCATCATCTGTGAGCCAGAGGATCTCTACTAGGATATAAAGTGGGGCCTTCTGTGCACCAGTCATTTCTACTGCTTATCTAAAGTGGAGCCTTCTGTGTGCCAGTTTAGGGAAGATCAGAACAAGCCATCCCACATTCAGGTCAGGACATACATTAACCTCCTGGGAGCCTGGAACATGTAGCTACGAGGCAGGTCATTTCTCAGGCATGAACAAGTTGGAGGGTCAAAGATGGAGTCATTGTTTTTAGCACTCCTACACAGGTATCCTTAGAAAAAGGGGGGATTTGATTTACACATACACACAAAAGTATCATCACGTGAAGATGAAGGCAGTGATCAAGGTGATGCATCTACAAGCCAAGGAATGCCAAAGACTTCTAGCAAACCACCAGAAGCTAGGGGGGAGGAAGGACAGCTTCTCCCTCACAGCCATTAGAAGGAACCAACCCTGCTGATACTCTGATCTCCTGGTTCTAGCCTTCAAATCTGTAAGACAATATATTCAAGCCACTCAGTTTGTGGTACTTTGTTATGGCATCCCTAGAAAACTAACATAGGCAGCCAACTCCAGAAGATGGCTTGTGGACAACTGGTGCAGGTACAGATGTCAGAGAAGGACAACCTGGTATAAAAGCTGAGCAAACAGCAAATGCCATGGCAGAGACACAGCCATGCTGACTGACCTTTCTTCCCTGTGGCAGGCAGAAGATTAGATCCCAAGTTCCCAGAAATCAAGGAATTCACAAGGTGGGAGCAAAGGCTCAGACACCAGAAGGTGTAAGTTATGTGGAGAAATAGCAAGAGAAGAAGGCAAAAACAGTTGGTTCCTGTGAGAGCAGAGGCCAATAAAGTAACAAAGTAGGGTTCTGACACTAAGGTCTCAAATCCACCATAGCTTTATTATGTAGGCAGTAGGGATCACTGGGAAAAGTCAATAAGGAGTTAAATACAGATCAAAGCCGCATTAGGAAGACTTCTCTGGCATTTGCGTACAAAACACATAAAAGTTTGAAGAGATTACATGCAGCAAGTATGTGACCTTGAGCTCATTACTTCAGCTTCCTTATCTGCAAAATGGAACCAAGTATATAATCATTTGGTTGGATTTTTGTGAGAATGAAATGAGATAATCCATGCCCAGTGCCTCATATAGGAAGCCCTTGGATAAATGTCAGAGGCTGAGTCAGATACATGCACAACTATAACTCACGTACGCCTTCAAATTAAGTATGGACATTAACACTTCTCCTTGTCCCTTCCTGACTGCCAGTTCCTGGAAAACAGTACCTGTAACTCAGGCTGGATTTTATCCCGGACAACACTTACCCAACATTATGTATAATGAAAAGACAGACATCTGAAGCGTGGGTGAATTATAAACAATATTAAAAAAAGAGCAGGTGCATGCTGATTCCCCTTAGCCATTCCCCAGCCCTGACCTCTATCATCCTGCCAACCTAAAGCAGAGCTCCAGGCTGAATCCATCACAAGAGAGTCAAAACATGCTTGTAAATTTGGGCCTGATTTGCTCTAATGAGTTCTTGCTTCTCCGCCATTTCTAGGGGAACATAAAGCAGTGAATGACATGATTCACAGGGCAGATAACACCTCTTTAATATCTCTCCACATGCTGACCTATTTCATTACTGTGCACTTCTCAGGGATGAGAAGCTATGCGAAGACTAGAAGAAAAATACCTGAGAGGCTGCCTCCTCCTGGGAATGTTTCAGCTTTTCAAGATTCTAGGTCATCCCTCTCCCTGATATTTGGAGTTCATTCTCACTGGGAGAGCAATCTGTTCATACAGCCCCCCCCCCCTTTCTTAAGAGTTATTGTTTATCCACAGTATAATAGAAAGCATATTCAAAAATAAAATCTTCATAATTAAAACCTGTATATGGAGTTTTTCTTTTTAAATTTTAAGTATTAGGAGTAAGGTACATTCACTTCAGGTAATTCAATTTTGAGTTAAATAATTGAGTCACCTCCTGAGAAAGGCATAATTTAACTCTTTACAAACGGCCAAGTAGAGAAACTGAATGCTGTTGAAACCACTGATCCAGGATGAGTAAATTTGTTTAGGGACTGAGAGGTATCCCGTGGTGCCAGGGAGACTGACCAGGAAGCGTTCCTGACCTCTGGTGGCCCAGAAGCTTCTGGTAACAGAATGTTACTTCTGCACCAAATATACACGTTTCCTAGAATGAAAGACTATGTTCTCTAGGCTGTGGCCTCAATGAAAAGTACTGTCCAGGAGACATCTGCCCAATTTTGAAAGTCTGGGAAAATGAAGCAGCTTCAGAATATAGCCTCAAGATTACCCATGAAGACCACTCCCTCTGGTTTTCTTCCCAATTTCTTTCTAATTGAACATATAGATGTGCGGTGTGTCTTAGTATGCAGGTGTCTTTGTACCCAGGTGTGTATATATTGACTTTGTATATAGGGCATGTGTGTTTGTATATGAACTTGTGTTTATGCATAGTATCATTGGCTCTTTCCAGACAAAATTCTCTATGAACCTGTGGCTTTTTTTTTTCCAAATTGAGAGGTCAAAAGAAACCATTCCTGATAGCTGTCTGCATCAGTCATTTTAAAAAACTTTAATAACTATTTTCTCACCTCCTGAGACCCCATCACAAAGCCCATCAAATAGGATTAGTTTAGAGATTGAGATTATGACTCCATTTGCCACCTTTTAAAACCAGTTCAAACAGGTACCATTCTGGTCATCTGGTTTTTGGAGGGCCTAGAGTTCTTTTAAAACAAGGGAGACTTGACTTCTGTGCATTCACAAAACATGTATCAATCAGCACGTGCAAATACACACCAAGGAAAAAGCTAGTTTGCAACTCCACAACAATTGCTGTGATCATCTGTGTATTCTCACTGCTCTGCAGCAGTGGGGGGACACTCAGTGTTCATCTGAATATAAAGCTTTACAGATAGGCTTGACAGAATTTTCCATTAGACTAGAAAGACTAACTCACTGAAAGATAAAAGAATAAAGGAAGAAGGGAAGCAGCAGCTGGATCTACCTGGAAAATTTTTGCTTTACAGAATCCTGTATTTCTTATATCCGCAAATAGATCTTGAAGAGAAAGAAACTGCCTGAAGGTGGATGAACACTAAAACACACCCTCTGTAGTAGGATTCCCAAGAGGTGAAAGGAAATTGGTAGAGCAAATTTATATGCAGGTGATATCAGGGGAACCTAGATATGAAATATCTTGCAAACAAAAAGTGGAGAAGAAAACGTTTAAATAGGAGAAAATGCAAGAGAACTTTGATTACTGCTTCCCCATGATGTCTGCCCAGTCCAGAGGCATTTATCATGTGCAGCTGAAGGACAACATCTCTGCCAAGCCTACCTGAGCTCCATGAAGAACTCTGCACTCAAGTAGCCCTCGGAGGACTGGATGATCCTGGAATTCTCCCAGCTGGGCTTCATTGAAAAGATGACCAAGTAGCTGGATCTGAGCCTGATTATGGAGCTCATCCTCATGTTCTATGTGGACAAGCCAATCGACTGGCTCCAGGATCATTTTCTGTGGATTAAGGTCTGCAATCCTAGGAAGGATGTGTAACACTGGGACCAGCAGAAGACTGCCTGAGGATCAGCTTCTGGCCCTACCTCTTGAGCATGTGGGCAGGTGAAGAAGATCCAGAAATGGAAGGACAAGGCCCGTGGGAAGCAGGCACTGTGGAGGGTTCACGTGACCTGCAGGCCTAGGTGAGGACCAGCATCAACCCACACAGCACTTGAGCCAGAATAAGGCCTACCTGCATGAGGATTTCTTCTGGGGACTTGCATTATGCGTTTGTTTTTTTTTTAAACAATTATTTGCCATACAACACGTGTCAAATGTTGTAGGTAATTCTGAGATTACAGTATTTCAGGGACAAAGTTCATCACTAGCCTCAATTTATTTGGTCAGAAAATTGTGTGTGTTGGTGTGTATGTCTTTTCTCTTTCCCAAAGAGATTGGAGAGGAGGTCAGGAAGATAAGAAAACTTTTAATTGGTGCATTCAGTCAAGCAGTTCAGCAACAGAACATTAATTTTTATTTTAATAATGTGTTTTTAATTGAATACTTTGCTGGTGCTGCACTAAATTGGGTTTGTTATTTAAAATTACATTAAGAAAGATCATCCCCCTTCTACAACTAATGCCACCCACTCTCCCAAATAACATGTTACCCATTCAGGAAGAGGCAGAATAAATTACTATTCCTTGAGGGATTCTTCAGCAAAATGGGATAAATATCAGTAGACTAGCAAGTTGTTGTTTTAGAGTAAACAAAAATACTGTTGAAATACAGCTTTTCTTTGATACATTGTAGCAGTGATCTCTCACTGTTCCCTGAATTCTATTAGGCTTACTCCTCCAGTAATAGGATTGTAACTGGGCACCTCCCTTGTAGTGAGGTGTGTCTATGACTATGTCTTGCCAGTAGGTATGAGCAAATGTGATATGCTCACTGTTAGACCAACGCTATGATGAAATGTTGTGTGTCTCTTCCATGATTGCTTCTTACTATTTCTCTGGCTGGATATTCATTATGACATGGCTCTGTGGGATGGTGGAACAATAAGATGGAATCTGATCCCTTAATGACCACTAGGAGAATTTTTCTGATCCCCTGAATACCTATCCAAGCATATCTATTGTGTTAAGCTATTGAAACTTAGGTATCTGCTCTTACAGTCTAAGATGTCCTCCCTATTACATATACCACTTTAGTTGGATTATATTTCTTAAACGTAGAAAACATTTTAGAATCCATTGGTGGGTTGACTGTTTCTTCTTACATTTTCTTTTTTTTTTTTTTAAAGATTTTCTTTATTTGACAGAGAGACACAGCGAGAGGTGAAACACAAGCAGGGGGAGTGGGAGAGGGAGAAGCAGGCTTCCTGCCGAGCAGGGAGCCCGATGCGTGGCTCGATCCCAGGACCCTGGGATCATGACCTGAGCTGAAGGCAGACGCTTAACAATTGAGCCACCCAGGCGCCCCTCTTCTTACATTTTCAAGAAGGGCCAGCTTTCTATAGGGAGTGTGTAGTAGCAGCCAAACATTCTGGTAGTAATTAGAAGCCCGAGATTTTGAAAATCAATCTTTACGCTCATAACGACTTTTTAATTTTTAATTATTTTTTTCATAACTACATTTTTTAACTGCTAAGTATTTCGACTGAAAAGAAAAAGCTGAAGAAAAAAGAATGTGATGCAGTGTTGTAAATAGGAAATTAATAAATGGTTGAAGAATGAGTAGGATAGGTGGATAAACAGAGAAAGGGAGAAAGTCCCAGATTTAGGGGAGAAAGCAAGAGGCCCAGTTCTTTTTTCAACAAAGTACAAATGAGGCAGTAATGGTGTGTCTTCCCATGGGATAGCAAGAAGGGTATGGAATTTAGTGTTAAATGAAAACTAGCACTTGGTGAACAAGCACAGGGAGCCTGATGTGGGGCTTGATCCCAGGATCCTGGGATCATGACCTGAGCCAAAGGCAGACGCTTAACGACTGAGCCACCCAGGCGCCCCACAATCTTGTACTTTCATATGCACGATTTCATAAAACCCTGCAACGGAAAAACTATGTTATTGACATTTTACAGTTAGAAACTACTGAGGCTGTTTCACCATCCTTGGGTTTTATTGCAGATATTTGGCTGAGACAGAATTAGAGTTAAGTATTTCTCTATTTCCCATTTTAGGGCCTATGTCATCCAAATTTTACTGCTTATGGGAACTTGGTAGGTAATCCTTTGAACTTATCTATAAAATGAAAATAATATCTATTGTTAACATAATAATGTATGCATATTTACATGTACTATTTAAATTTAAATTGATTCTTGCCATCAATATACTGATTAAATTTTACTGTAATTTAGAAACATCTGCCTCCTGTGTTTCATATGAGAGTATTTTGGATTAGGCAACACTATTTGGATTTCAGAAGTAGATGGAGTAGAAAATAGGAAGAAAAGTAACTCTGCATTGCAGGTACCCTGGCGTTGCTGGGTTTCAGAATTTAATTGGTACATTGCTTCCAAGTCCTCTTCTCTTCCATCCCCACTCCATGTTCTGGATTTTCTATATCCTTAAACTTCATCTTTTTATCAAAATGTTTCTGTGCCTTTTGTCATTATTGTGTGGCCATGTTTGAAAGTGAGGTAAAATCAGCTATTATAACAAATTAAACCAAACTAGTTGGGTGGTGTTGTATTACTATTCAGTGTCTTTCTCAAGACAGTGTCTAATACTAGGAGTTGTTATAAAAGGAGATAATTTAGGTAGTAAGGAGAGCTGTGGGGAGCATGTTTTGAGACTATGATTCTAGCTGTGATTAGTAATACTTATTATGTATTAGCACCTAACAAGTACCAAGCCCAGTCTAAGTGTTCTTATAATCATCATCTTAGTTAATATAAATAATAAACACATGAGATGGTGCTATCAAGGAAGAAACTGGAGAAGTCAAATGGCTTGCCCAAGGTCACATACTTTGTAGAGAACAGTGGTAAGTTTTCAATCCAGTCTATCTGTCTCCCAAAACCATGCTCTTGACCACCATGCTTTATTGTATAGTCTGTGGGTAAACGATCTAGGAGTTATTTTCTAGGTGTTGGGATGAAAAATAAGCCTTTCAAATCCCTTTGAGCATAGAGAAACATTAATTATGGATAGGCAAAGGGGTGAGGGACTTGGCTAAAGAATCTTAAATCTGATGAATGAATCCTAAATAGTAATAAAATGTTGGTGCTTAAGTATCTGAATATAAGAACTTCTGTGAAATTCAGTCAGATGTCCAAAGGGACAATAATGAAAAACCTTTGTGTTGCTTCCTTAACTAAAGACATACCAAATCTTCAAAATATAGGTGCCAAAATGTAGGAGCAACACTGGGTTCTGAGAAACCACCACCCTGTGGTTACTTATTGTTAAATATAATAAAGAAAGATAATGTGGCCTCTGACTTCTAAAGAAAAAAAGATTCCCACTGGAGTTAGGATGCCAAGGCCAAAGGACTGGACTTTTTAAGCATCTGCATGTGAGACTGCAGCAAGGAGCACAGGTGAATCCACTTTTCAAAATAAAAACCAAACATCCTGTATATTTTTATTTGATTTGCATAAAAGGTGTTGTGCCTTATGACCTTTCAGAATATGTATGGAATGGAAATATAATATTGAGATTAAAACAGAAAATAAAAGCAGTCCTTGAAACGATAGGACAGAGGACAATCAACCCCTGAGTTAGAAATGACATAAAACTTCATATCTTTAAGACTACTTTGATGGGAAATAAGTGAAAATTTTGACTGTTTCAGAAAGGGAACAATATTCAAAAATGATCAGGAATAACAATGCCTTTTTACTATTGGTTCAATTTCATATCATGAAATTTTTCTTCTCCCTGTGCAAAGGTGGCTAATATTTACTTTAAAATATAAGCATATTAAAATTTTGTCAGTAATTCTAGGATCCTCTGTTTTATGACCTTACTTTTCTTCACATGAAAATTTTTGACTCCCATTATTCCTCTAGGACCTAGAGTTTAGGCGTAAAATAATTTTGATACTGTACATATATGGTTATGGGATCCTGGATAGTCACACCACTAAAGATAATTGAGAGCAGATTCAGTAAAGAGAATCTTTGCTGAGAAGTATTAGGAGCAGGTAACCTGGGCCAAGAAAGACCTACTGATTAATTGGACAAAAATGTCAATCATTTCTGCCTTGTTGGTGAAGAAGGATATAGGGACTATTCAGATAGGACACTAAAACATGGCAGTCAGAAAGATATAAAACCAGTAATTTTAACTACTCAGTGATTCTCTGCATTGTATTATAAATACCTTGAGGGGTGCCTGGGTGGCTCAGTTGGTTAAGCAACTGCCTTTGGCTCAGGTCATGATCCTGGAGTCCCTGGATTGAGTCCCGCATCGGGCTCCCTGCTCGGCAGGGAGTCTGCTTCTCCTTCTAACCCTCTCCCCTCCCATGTACTCTCTCTCTCTCAAATAAATAAAATCTTTAAAAAAAAAATACCTTGAGGGCAGGTGCCACACATTAGTTATGCATGTGGTCTTAATATCTGGTTTGTAGGAATCAAATTCTTACATTGAATAGGAACTTAGTAACAGAAGAAAGGGAAGACAAGAAGATGAGGTGAGGTGGATTTACCCTCAAGAAAGGAAGTTGATCCATCTTGCAGGTCACAGGGCTCTTACAAAGTAGAGGTAATTGCCTCTGGCTACTCTGTAGAGTAGGATCAGTCCCACTGGTGATTAGATAAATCAAATAGGAAAAAGAACAATGAGTTAGGGTTCCAAGTATAGAGAAACATAGGAGAGCAGATAGTTTGGTTTTAGAGAAATAAAGATCACTAAGGTCAAGGCCATGCAAAGTACAAACTTCTACCTAACCTGGAGTGAAAGGAACAACTCTAGGATCTCTGCCTGTAGATAAAAATCTAACATAGGTTATGAGAGAGCCTGAAGACCAAAATCCTTATTCTTAAACCAAACAAACCTTGGAGTTGCTATTTGGGTGTTCTGGTCAACTGTGTATTCCTCTACATTAAAGTCTTTGATATTTGGGATGAGGGAAATCAACAGCTTTCTAAGCCAAGCTAAGTCTATTTTTAGGTAATCATTCAGATCCGAAATCTTTGTTCTTTAAATCCATCCATTGCCCTTATATTTTTTACTTAAACATATTTTTCAATTCAAGTAAAGCCTAATCAAATTTATTTAAATGCTGGGAAAACTTTATTTTTCCACACACTATCTCTGATATGTAAGGGGAATCACTGGGCCCCCAAAATTCAGATATGGCAGAATCTACAGGAAGGAAGGGAAATTTGATCTGGACAGAGAGTACCCAAAGAACCAAGGAAGGGAGGTCTTTCTGAATATTTCCAAAACTTACTGAAGACATATAGAAGTCACCCAATAGAAGGGTGAAGAGTCACTGGGATATAGAGTATGGGGGCAAAGTAAGACATTGCCGAGGGCAAGTCCCCAGGAAAAAGAAGCAATCCTCATTTTTCTGCAGTTAAAACCTCGGCACTGTAGACTGACCCTTTTGGTTTATATTATGCATTAGAATGTGCTGCAAATGAACTGATGGTGTTTAAGAAGATGGGGCAAAGAGAGATAATGCTTTAAGGAGGAGAGATTCATTAAGACTAAAGTTTGTGATTCACAAACTTCAGCTAGAACTGTGTCATTTTACTGAAGAACTAAGGTGTGGCGAACAATTAAGGCTGATTTTAGAAGCTACTTAATGAAGTGTAACACCTATAACAAACACAGATCTATACACGTTCAATCATCTCTTATTTAAATTGATAATCAGGTCACCAAATAGGCAATAAATAATAAGTATTAACAAAAAACAGTGGGTTACTGAAAACATGTACTTCATTTTTTTAACACTGTTATGGACTAACTGTTCATGTCCCCCTCAAATTCATGTGTTGAAAATCCTAACCCCCAATAGGATGGCGTTAAGAGGTGGGGCCTTGTAAGTAGTTAGGTCATTAGCTCTCTGGCCCTCTTTCTTCCATGTGAGGATACATGGAGAAGTTAGCAGTCTGCAGCCCAAAAGAGGACTCTCACCAGACTCCAACCATGCTGGCACCCTGATCTAGAATTTCCACCATCCAGAACTATAAGGAATAAATTCCTGTTGTTTATAAGCCAATCATTCTGTCATATTTTGTTATAGCACCCTAAAATAAGACACTAACTTAATATAAAAATTTTAGTAGTACAGGCAAATTTGTTAGAGTCCCAAATTATATGTGTGTTGTATAATAAACATATATAAATGTATATACGTATATGATAATGCATATGTGCATATATATGATATTGAATTCAACAAATATTATATCAAAACCCATTTTAAAATTTAGAAAAATGATGATTTCTTCTTGGTAAAACATTTTGTAGCCAACAAAAAATTCCCTGTCATCCTTGGATAAATTCTTTCTTATCTCATGAGCTCTCTTAACACATTTTCTCTACCTCTCCTCACACTTGTCAGCACATTTAAATGAATATAAAATGGATAAAATGAGGGCTTTTAGATTCACTTACTTGAACAAACTTCTTTTTTGAGTATCTTTCTCTTACAGTCTATTCACTGTGTTGGCTTTATATTATAAGCTCTGTTCTTCACTACTCTGTTAACATAGCAGCCAGCCCCTGGATGGCATCTCTTTCCCCCTTACTTTCTGTCCTAACAAGTGTTGCCAAATTGATGTATGAAGCTAAACCCCTTGTTTAAAATGCTTCCATTGCCTCTGGAAGATCAAACACCAAAGCCTGCCATTCAAGGTCCTCCGTAATCTGACCCTACCTTACATTTTTCTTTTCTTTTTTACCTCACCTGTACCCTTTCCCAACATACAGACTGACCTATTAATATACTTTCACCTTTGCCACATTCTCTTAATACACTTGATTCCATTAATACACATTCACATTTCCTAAGTTCATGCCCTTGCTTATGCCATTCCCTTTGCCTGGAATGCCAGTTTCTTTCCTCACATCTGTATCTGTTAAATTTTTACGCTTTCTTTAAAACACAGTTTAAGTGCCATCTCCTTCAGGACGTCTCTTGTTCCTACAGATAGAAATGATTTCTTTCAGTTTTTTTTTTTAATTTTTCTGATTATAGTATTTGAATAATGTTTGTCACATGTTGCCTTGTACCACATTTTTTAGTGCATTTGTTTTATTTCTTCAACTTGGTTTACAAGTTACTGGAGAGTTGTGACTTTCATTTCTCGTATTTGACCCTGGAAAATTACAAATGAGAGATACTTAAAGACATTTATTGAGTGAATGAATGGATTTTTGTAGTCTCCAATTGTGCCTAAGATATGGTGTTTGAAAAATGTGATTCTTGATATTTCAAAAACCAAGAGATCTGAAGTCCTAACCAAATTTTGAAAGGCCATGATATATGTGGAGAAGTATTCTCTCCTGAATCCAACATTATTATACAGAGTCAGAGTGCCCATCTTTAAAAAAAGATTTAATGTGAATTTTATCTTCATTTCCATGAGGATATGTCATTTATTTGTAGTTGTTTTTTCCACCACGCTTTCTGTTCCTACCATAGTACTTATACAAGTTATCTATGGTCTATGTGAGAGACAGAACATGTTTATAAGATGAAAAACATTTTTTTCTTGATTAATTTTTAATGCATCTGTTTCTTTGCTTACCCTGAAAACTATCCCTACTTTTAATCCATAGCAGCACACTTTAATAGGGCATCATTAGAGATTTCATTGTTATTACTATGTGTTATCTTCTGCTTTATTTTTCAATTCACAGTCACTTTCTTTTTCCATGTCACACATGGTCTTCCCCAATACAGTGATGTTTATTCTTTGCATAGTTAATTCCATTTGAGTAGAAGAGATAAAACATAGCAGTCCTGGTCCGTGAGCGAATTGTCTTGCAGTTCTCCTGGACTTCAGAAAAAAAATTCTCTTAATTGGTCTCTAGAGCTTTGACTTTTATTAATTATTTTAAACAAACCTTTTCTATAGAAAGGAGACCAAGAAACAAAGTACAATATTGGTCATTTCAATAATATTAATCATTGTAAATATCAAGCCAGTTCCAACTGGGCCTGTCATTGGATAATCAGACACTAGTGATAAGCTAAGGGATGATGTAGGTAAATAGGGAACAATCACCTTAGTTAAAGAAATCTTGCTGAATCTGAGACATGGTAAAAGAGGTGTCAAAATCTATAGCAGCGATTAGAGAGACACACTTACAAATGTCCCAAATAGAGGATTATAAGCTTCTTGAGGGAATGAAGCTAATCTATCAATCCCTTCTGATTCTCCTAGTAATAAACTAAATTCACTTACTAAAAATGCAGTAAATGCTAAGAGTTGACTGGTGGAAATCCTGTAGGACACTACATCTTTCTTAGTAGCTGAACAAAAAAAATTAAAAGTCTTATTACAAGTCCTTTGTAAGTATTGTTGAACACTCACTCATTCTTTTTTCCAGCACTTAGAGTACCTTGCCTGTTTAATTTTAAGAAAAAGTAAATGGCCATTGATTTTTCTAATCTCTAATGATGTAAACTTAGAGAAATTGAACAATCTTAAATTTGCCTTCTTGTAGAAAAGTATGCCTTTTTAGGTAAAAGTCATTATGGAGCAAGAAACATAACAAAAGATGAGAATATGAAATATGTTTAAAATCACAATAAATGTCTACTAAAGAGTAGAAAGATTAAGTTCCATTTGGCCACCAGTCTAACCTATTACATTGCACTGTCACATGAGTCATATAGTGTACATTTCATGGACATTCAAAGTTAGATCATTAGAGCAACATGAGAAATAGATGGCATGTTTGTCTACGACAGTTTTAGTCACCCTATAGAAAGATTCATTTTAACCTCTGTTCACATAGTTCTTACTACAATAGAGAAATGAACACAGATTTTCATTTTCTGGAGAGTCACCCACTCGATTCAATTCCAACTTTCAATTAAATTCTTAAAATTAGTTTATAAGACTCAACAAAATTATAAACTAAAATGTATTCATTTCTGACATAATAGGGTTTCCTATCCATCAAATATTGTACAAGGCCAAGACTGTGAGATTATAAATAATGACAGATTGTTGTGTTAACTAATTTGCGTAAAATAGGAAAGTTTTAAATTTAAAACTTCAAAATTGGTGGAAGGAAAGCCTGCAAGTGTCCTTAGTGAAGGAAACTAAGGCACCTTGTCTAGAGGTCTTTTTTTCTACAACTACCTTCATCAAAGTTTATTTTCTTTTATGTACAGGGGGATGGGCCCACGTGTGCCTCAAGTACCTCCTGGTAACCTAGGAGTATTGAGGCTGTATGTCTGCTTGATTCTATGTGAAAGAACTTGCTCCACGGGCCCATAAGGAATCATGGGCACACTTGGACATGACCCCTTAGAGGTTCCCATGTTAATATAGTTTGGGAACTAGGGAGGAAGCTTCTCATTATTTTATAAAAAACAGCAATTCCACGGTCATGACCCTAAGATTGGCTAAATGTTGGGCGCCTCACAAGGCATTTTAACCTTGGCTATAAAGTGACACATGTGGATGACAAAATGGTGACAGCTGTTTAAGATCAAAAAACTTATACAAGTTAATGTAAACACCATTTATTCAGTACTGAGGAAAAACCATCACATCCTCCTGTGGTTATCCTAAGGCCTACACACTGATGGTAGTCATGAAATTATAGGTATTATTGCATTAATCTTTGCGTATTAGGTGACTTTCTCAACTAGTTTTTAAAGGACTTTCAACATGAATTGAAAATATTCTACTGTGATAGGCGGTATATCCTATAACTATTGATAAATAGGTTCAACTCATTAACCATACTAAATGTGCTTTTTTATCTTGCTTTTCTTCATAAAAGAGTTAAAAATGTTAAAGATAAAAAAAATAAGGAAACCTTGGTGACTTTTAAATTGTACTTGTACTTGCCCTTCATCTTTCCTCCCTTTTAATATTTCTGCACTTTATAGTCATTCATATTTGATTTATGTTTCTCTTAATAGAGGAAGAACATTTTAGATTTAAGTTAAGGTGGAGGGAAAGGATTGTGATTGATTGAAAGATCGGGGAGTGTGCATATAAGATGCAAGCTCGGCTATTAATGGGTAGTGTCCCCTGAACTGTCCAGGCCCTGAATTCTTTATATGTAAAATGAAGCCTCTTGATGACTTCTAGGGAGGCCTACACCTCAGAGTTATGTGAAATACCTTTGATATTGAAGTCCCTGAGGCCTCACATGAAGTAAAAATGCTGAAGAAAATCTGAAGTACTCTCTCAGCTCTCACTCTCCTCTCCTTTTGCTTTCATCTCTTCCCTTGCTTTCCTCTCTTCTCTCTCTCTCTCACATACACACACACACACACACACACACACACACACACACACACACACACACTCAAACACACAGGGCTCTATGGGACAATCTCCAGGGATTTAATTGCCTTACGTCTGTAGATCCTGTACCAAAGATAATGCCAAATTTGTTGGGTTCCCAGACTTACTTACCTAATACACTCTACACAGGATAGATAGATTATACCTAGATATATAAATACATCATAGAAAGAAAGAGAAAGGAAATAAAGGAAGAAGATAGATGGAAAACAGGGATGGTAAAAGAGACTATGAAACTTTTTAGGTATTAGATCTCTAGTACCCATGATGTTGCGCAAATAGCCTCTCTGTGATGACTCTTCTGTGTTTCCAAGAGACTCTGCTGCTTCAAATTTAGTAGTTCAGAACTTACACAAGAGTAGATAGATGTATCTAGAAAGAGTGGATAGAGTGGAAAGAGTGGATCCGTCTATCCATGCAAGAGTGGATAGATGGATCTAGAAAGCTAATCTATAACTTATACTTTAAACACCTCCATTGTATGCCTAGAATACTCTCTGACTATGCTATGTGTACATAGAGAAGATAATGCCTATTTCCTTATGTCAGTTAATGTCAATGATTAATTGTAGGACAAGCACAGAATCCCTTGGCAAATTTTCCAAATTCTGAGATGTTGGCTTGGACAATTGAAGAGTAGGATGATACACCAAGAAAACTGAATGAAAATTGAAATTGGAATGAGGTGCAACAAACATAGTAAATATTTGTTATTTGTAAGTTCTTAGGGAAGCTTGGATGCAATAAGTAATGAGGCAGAAGAAAACCTTAGAGACCCTGGCAAAAAGAATCATCTTTTAAAGAAAAGGAGAAAAACATAGGGTTAGAATAGCTCTTATTTTTAACAAAGCCACATGCAAGGAGGGTGAGCAACAGTAGCAATCTGCTAATTTAGTAAATGTTTCTTTAAAACTAAATTTCACAACTTTGAGTTGGGTTCAGAGTATTTGAAATCCTGGAAGACAATCCTTGTTTAGCCATTTCCATTTGTCTCAAGAAATGAAATACTTTCTCCGTAATATAGAACTTTCTTTGACTAGCCATGCTTTTATGATTCATAATCACATAAAGCAGCACTGTTATCTTATCAGTGATGCGCTGTGAGTTATTCTACATTCTTAGTATATTTCCAAGGTTTAAATCTGTAATATTTGCATACTTTGAGTTCTAAGTACCTTAGCATTTGTAATTTTATTTTCCTTTTATATTGTAACAGAACAAAAAACAAACAAATTATAACTAATTGCATCTAGATTTAGAAGATCAGGGGACAGGTAATTTTCCACAGAAATCCCTAGCCTCCCCACCTACTATGATAAAGAGACAGTGGTTTGATTTTCATAACATGAAATAAAATCTATTTTTTTAACTTGGTTTATTCCCTTGTGGACTTTCCTTGCTGTGTTTTTTTATCCCCTTCTTATTCTTTATACCATGCATCTCTCCTATGGTTGCACAGTCATCTGGAAAATACGATGAAAGGGGAAAATAGCTTCTGCAACATCAAAGGTAAATGAGGTTAAACTGCCCAAGGAAACAAAATAATAAAATCATGTACTAGATGAGACCTTGGAAGATATTAATTTAGAATGGTCACTGCCCTTCAATCCAAATTACACCTAAAACATTGCTGGACTAGAAATACTTTGTGATTTTGAAAGTCTTGTACAAAGAAAAATGGAGGCCTACAACCTCTTCAAATGTTTAACATTTTTAGAAAATGATAATGTATTTCAGCAGGGTAACAACCCTTGTTGTTGAACACTCTTCCTTGAATTCAACTCAATCCTGAAAGCCTGTTTTTTTCATGTTCTTTCTTAGTAAAGCCAGCATATAGTTAGAATTAATACTTTGGGCTAGATGTGATTTTCATAGTGTGTCCCATCCTGTAGGAGGAGAGGAGAAAAGTCAGAGAGACTATTTTCTCCCTTTGGGGTATATGAAGGAAGTCATATACTGCCTTATGAAGAAGATGTGGTGGAGCCTGGGGTTCCTTGACTCTGCCAGCAATCAAGACTCTTAGCTCCTTAGGAGGCTGAACAATCAAGAGCTGTGATCCTCAAACTTCACAATGATCAACAGGCTGCATATCTGATTTTGGATCCAGTGTTCTATGTAGTTTCAATATCTCAAGAAGAGCTGATATTTTAGTTCTTAAGTGTTCTTAGAACTATAACAAAAACAGTTAACACTGGAGAAACAAAATATAAATTTTATATTTTAAGAACCAAGACACAATGCATCCAGTGATATAATTTTTCCCGCAAAGGAAGGCATTGGGATTACCTTTTGAGGTGTGACCCAGCCAATCAGGCTGTAACTCTATTTCCTTAAAATTTCTCTACAGGGTCCTTCTAATATTTCCCCTGCACTTGAGTATTAATTGTTTCAGGTATCTAATTGTTCGTTTTAATTTCTTCATCATTTGACATAACCTAGGACCTAGTGTTGCACTACTTTTCTTTTTTATCTATTCTTAATCCTCAAGTAACTTCATGTAGTCTTTAGGCTTTAAATGCTACCCAGTGGACCCCAATGTATATTCACACAACACCTCTTCCTTTATCCAGAATCCTATAGCTGCCTAACTGGCATCTCTACGTTTTTTGTCTAACAGGTATTTCAAAAGTAACATGTTCCAAACAGCTCTCCATTTCAACCCCTGCCACACTCAACCTGATCTTTACCTAGTTTTTCCCATCATGTTGAATGTTTTTCAACATTCCCATTCTTCTAGTTGCTTATGTCAAAAATCATGGAATGATTCTAGAGTCATATCTTACTTTTATACCTACACTGAACCCATGCACAGATCTTGTCTTCGCTCTCAAAATATATCCCCAAACTGACCTTATAACCACCAGGTGGTCCCAGACATTATCTTATTTGGATTATTATCTGGATTACTGCAATAATTCCAACTGGCATTTCTCCTTCTACACAATATTCTCTAGCATAGAAACTATTCTCCACTCAATAACCAGAGTAATCCCTTCAAAATATGTCAGGTCTCATCACTGTTTAAAACTACCCACTTTTTAAAAGTGGTTTCCCTTATCAAAGTCCCACATTATCCACCACCTGCTACCTTTCTCTGACCTCATTTCCTATTATTATTTTTTTTCACTTACTGTCTTCCTGGCACACTGCCTCTTTGCTAGTCTTTACCTTCTGCCTTAAGGCAATTCTACCTACTACCTACTATTTTCTCTCCCTAGAAAACTCTTCCTAGGCATCTTGAATGGCTTGCTTCTTTTCTTTCTTCAGATCTCAATTCATATAATCTATAAAACTGTCTTTCCCTGAATATCTTATTTTAAATATAAATATCAATTAAATGTAATAACTTAAAAGCATATTTTAAATATGCTTCACACTCTCCCTTATTCCACTTTTTTATTCATAACATTTTTTACTACATGACATTTTATTTAAACTCCACAAACTCTTTAAAGAATTTTGTTTACTATAACCACAATTCCTAGAACAATGCCTGAATGAATAAAATGGTATTTATAAGATCTCAGACCTTGTCTCTGTGATGGAAAGGGCTATTTTCTGGGCTATATTTATAACAAAATGTTCCTCCACATCATTAGCTACTTTTCTTTGCACCAGGCAATTAGAGTACTGAATCAATCTCATATCCTAAACTTAATTCTGAACTTTGTAAACTTGTAATTCTGGCACTTTGGGGAAGTGTTATTAAAGGTGGCCAGGATTTGCTATTGCATTCATTGGTTAAATAATTCATTTATTCATTCACTCATTTGACAAATATTTATTAAATCCCTTCTTACAAATTGCCTGGCTCTGGAAGAATGTAAAGTTGATTCAGAATTTGTCCTCAGAGAGCTTATTCATCTCACGCAAAGGCTATGGTTCAGAATAATCTGGTTTCGCTTCACAATGACTACTAATTTTCTAATATTCCTAACATATCAGTGCTCCAGAAATAATGAAAACCCAACATATTTCAGTACAAAATAACAAAATTCTCAACCAGAATGGAATTCAAAAGTGCCCCAGAATCCAAACCTTAAAATGCTCTTTTTTACTTAGACTCCTAGAATAATGACACTCTTCAAAATTGGTATTTTCATTTACTAATTAAAACCTGAGAATTGTATCAAAAATATAATAGAAAATGTTTCTGTTGATTATATTTCTTTCTAAATGATTATACTATATACTTTTTTTTTAATATTGGGAGACATAACTCCCACAAGATCATTTCAACTTTGAAAACTTATTTTTTATTCAAGTATAATTAAGTGTTATATTATTTCAGGCATACAATATAACAATTTAACAATTCTATACATTAATCAGTGCTCATCATGATAAATGAACTCTTAATCCCCTTTACCCATCCCCGCATACACACCTCCCCTAGGCAACCACCAGTTTGTTTTCTACATCTAAGAGTATATTTTTTGGTCTTTTGCTGTTGTTGTTCATTTGTTTTGCTTCTTAAATTCCTTAAATGAGTGAGATATATGGCACTTGTTTTTCTCTAACTTATTTCATTTAGCATCATACCCTCTAGATAAATCCATGTTGCAGATGGCAAGTTTTCCTCCTTTTTCATGGCTGAGTAATATCCTTGTGTGTATATGTCACATCTTCTTTATCCATTCATGTATGGATGAATACTTGAATTGCTTCCATATCATGATTATTGTAAATAATGCTGCAATAAATCTAGGGGTGTATGTATTTTTTTGAATTGGTGTTTTCATAATCTTTGGGTAAATACCCAGTTGTGCAATTACTGGATCATAGGATAATTCCATTTTTAATTTTTTGAGGAACCTCCATACTCTTTTCCACAGTGATTATACCAGTTTGCATTCTCACCAACAGTACCTGAGGGTTCCTTTTTCTCCATATCCTTGTCAACACTTACAATTTCCTGTGGGTTTTTTTTTTTTTTTTTACCTATTTTAGCCATTCTGACAGATGTGAGGTGATATTTCATTGATTTGATTTGCATTCTCCTGATGATTAGCGATGGTGAGTATCTTTTCACGTGTCTGTTGGCCATCTATATGTCTTCCTTGGAAAAATGTCTGTTCATGACCTCCACCCATTTTTAATTGGATTATTTTATTTGGGGGTGTTGCGTTGTATAAGTTCTTTATATATTTTGGATTTTAACCCCTTATTGTATATATCATTTGCAAATATCTTCTCCCACTCCGTAGGTTGCCTTTTTGTTTTGTTGATGGTTTCCTTTGCTATGCAGAAGCTTTTTATTTCGGTGTAGTCCCAACAGTTTAATTTAATTTTGCTTTTGTTTCCCTTGGCAGAGGAGATATATGTAGAAAAATGTTTCTACAGCCAATGTCAAAGAAATTACTGCCTATGTTTTCTTCTAGGATTTTCATGGTTTCAGATCTCACATTTAGGTCTTTAATGAATTTTGCGCTTATTTTTGTGTATGGTGTAAGAAAAGGGTCCAGTTTCATTCTTTTGCATGTAGCTGTTCGGTTTTCCCAATACCATTTGTTGAAGAGACTGTCTTTTTCTTATTTCATATTCTTACCTCTTTTGTTGGAGATTAATTGACCATAAATGTGTGGTTTATTTCTGGACTCTGTTACATTCCGTTGAATGTTGTGTCAATTTTTGTCCTAGTAACATGCTGTTTTGATTAATAAAGCTTTGAAATCTTGGATTTTGATAACATCCAATTTACTTTTCTTTTTTCAAGATTATTTTGGCTTTTCTGGGTCTTTTATGGTTCTGTACAAATTTTAGGATTATTTGTTCTGGGTGTGTGAAAATGCAGTTGGTATTTTGATAGGGATGGCATTAAAACTGTAGATTGCTATGGGTAGTATGGACATTTTAACAAGTCTTTCACCTCCTTGGTTAATTTTATTCCTACAATTCCTAGAATTGTAAATTACCACTTATAATAGTAAATGGGATTTTTTCTTAATTTCTATTTCTGCTAGTTATTAGTATATAGAAATACAACATATTTCTGTATATTAATTTTGTGTCCTGTGATTTTACCAAATTCATTTATCAGTTCTAGTAGTTTTCCAGTGGCGTCTTCAGGGTTTTCTATAATAGTCTCATGTCTCCTGCAAATAGTGAAAGTTTTATTTCTTCCTTTCCAGTTTGGATGCCTTTTATTTTTTCCTTGATTGCTGTGGCTAGGACTTACAGTACTATGTTGAATAAAACTGGTGAGAGTGAACATCTTTGTCTTATTCCTGATCTTAGAGGAAAAGTTCTGTTTTTCACCATTGAGTATGCTGTTAACTGTGGGTTTTTCAGATGTAGCCTTTATTATATTGAAATATGTTCCCTCTAAACCTACCTTGTTGAGAGTTTTTATCATGAATGGATGTTGTACTTTGTTGAATGCTTTTTCTGCATCTACTGAGATAATCGTGTGGTTTTTATCCTTTCTCTTGTCAATGTAATGTATCATGTTGATTAATCTGTGAATATTGAACCACCCCTGCATCCCTGGAATAAATTCCACTTGATCATGGTGAATGATTTTTTTAACATATCATTGGGTTTGGTTTGCTAATATTTTGTTGAAGATTTTTGCATCTGTGTTCATCAGAGATATTGGCCTATAGTTCTTTTCTTTCTTTCTCCCCTTCCCTTCCCTTCCCCTTCCCTTCCTTTCCCTTCCTTTCTTTCTTTCTTTCTTTCTTTCTTTCTTTCTTTCTTTCTTTCTTTCTTTCTTTCTTTCTTTCTTTCTTTCTTTCTTTCTTTCTTTCTTTCTTTCTTTCTTTCTTCTTTCTTTCTTCTTTCTTTCTTTCTTTCTTTCTTTCTTTCTTTCTTTCTTTCTTTCTTTCTCTTTCTTTCTTTCTTTCTTTCTTTCTTTCTTTCTTTCTTTCTTTCTTTCTTTCTTTCTTTTGTAGTGTCTTTATCTGGTTTTTGTATCAAGGTAATACTGGCCCATAGAATCAATTATAGGAAGCTTTTCTTCCTCTTCTATCTTTGGAATCATTTGAGAAGAATTGGTACTAACTCTTCTTTAAATATTTGGTAGAATTCACCTGTGAAGCCATCTGGTTCTGGACTTTAGTTTGTTGAAAGTTTTTTGATTAGTGATTCAATTTCATTGCTGGTAATCAGTCTGTTCAAATTTTCTATTTTTTTCCCGATTCAGTTTTGAAAACTTGTATGTTTCTAGGAACTTACCCATTTCTTCTAGGTTGTTCAAGTTATTGGCATATAACTTTTCATAATATTCTCTTTAATCCTTTGTATTTCTGTGTTTTTGGTTGTTATTTCTTCTCCATTTCTGATTTTATTTGAGTCTTCTGTTTTTGTTTTGTTTTTTTTTGATGAGTCTGGCTAAAGGTTTATCAACTTTATCTTTTCAAAGAACCAGCTTCTACATTTAATTGATCTGTTCTCTTGTTTTCTTAGTCTTTTTTCATTTATTTCTGCTTTAAGGTTAGGTTGTTTGTTTGTGATGTTTTCTTGCTTCTTAAGGTAGGCCTGTATTGCTATAACCTTTCCTCTTAGAATAGCTTTTGTTGCATCCCAAAGATTTTGGACCATAATGTTTTCACTGTCATTTGACTCCAGGTATTTTTTTTTTTATTTCCTCTGATTTCTTGGTTGATCCATTCATTGTTTTTTGTCGTTTTTTTTTTCTTTTTTTTTAGGTTTTTATGCACTTATTTGAATGAGAGAGTAGGAGAGAGAGCAGGAGCAGGGAGGGAGGAGCAGAGGGAGGGGAAGAAGCAGACTCCTTGCTGAGCAGGGAGCCTGATGCAGGACTCAGTCCCAGGACCCTGAAATCATGACCTGAGGTGAAGGCACCAGGCACCCCCATTCATTGTTTAGTAGCCTGTCATTTAGTTTCTGTATTTGTTTTCCAGATTGTTTTCTTGTGATTTCTAGTTTCATAACATTGTGGTCAGAAAAGATTCATGGTATAACTTCAGTCTTTTAATTCATTGAGGCTTGTTTTGTGGCCTAACATGTACTCTATTCTAGAGAATATTCCATGTGCACTTGAAAAGAATGTGTTCCACTGTTTTAGAATGGAATATTCTGAATATATCTGTTAGATCTCTCTGGTCCAATGTGTCATTCAAAGACACTCTTTCCTTGTTGATTTTGTCTGGATGATGTACCCATTGATATAGGTGGGGTGTTAAAGTTCCCTAATACTATTTCATTACTGTCGATTTCTTAATAGCTGCTTTATGTATTTCAGTATTCCCATGATTGGGTGCATAAATATTTACAATTATTATATCTTCTTATCAGATTGTTCCCTTTATGATTATGCACTGTCCTTCTTTGTTTCTTGAACAATCTTTGTTTTAAATTTCATTTTGTCCAATATAAGAAGTGCTACCCCAGCTTTCTTCTGTTTGCATGATAAATGTTTTTCCATCCCTTCACTTTCATTCTGCAAGTGTCTAGGTTCCAGGTAAGTTTCTTCTACCTGGGCCTTGTTTTTTATCCATTCTATCACCCTATGTCTTTTGATTGTTGCATTTAGTCCATTTACATTCAAAGTAATTATTAATAGGTACGTACATATTGCCATTTTGTTACTTGTTTTACAGTTGTTTTTGCAGTTCTTCTTTTACTGTCTTCCCTTGTGGTTTGATGGCTTTCTTTAATGGTATGCTTGGATTCCTCTCTATTTTTTGTATATCCATTATAGGTTTTTGATCTGTGGTTACCATTAAGTTCATATGTAACACCTATACATATAGCATTCTATATTAAGTTGATGGTTGCTTAAGTTTAAACCCATTCTAAAAGCACTGGATTTTTACACCTCCCTCATGTTTTATGTGCATGACATCATACTTCACATTCTTTTATTTTGTGAGTCCCTGTACTGATCAATTATAGATATAATTGATTTTTACTCTTTTTGTGTTTTAACCTCTCTACTGGTTTTATAAGTGATTAATCTACTCGTATTATATTTGTATTTACCTGTGCATTTTTTTTTCTTTTCCTAATTTTCTTACTCCTGATTATGGCCTTTACATTCTACTTGAAGAATTCTTTATAATGTTTCTTGTAAGGCTGCCTTAGTGGTGATGAACTTTTAAGTTTTTATTGTTATTGTTGTTTTGTTTTTGTCTAGGAAACTCTTATCTCTCCTTCTTTCCTAAAGTTAACCTTGCTGGATATAGTATTCTTGGTGCAGGTTTTTTGTTTTTCTGTTTTTTTCCTTTCAGCACCTTGAATACATGATGCCACTCCTTCCTGGCCTGCAGTTTTCGCTGAAAAAACAAAAGCAAAAACAAAAACAGCTGATAGCTTTATGGGATTTCCCTTGTATGTAACTGTTTTCTCCTGCTGTTTTTTTAAAATTCTCTCTTTATTATTACTTTCTGCTATATTAATTATTGTGTTTTTTGGTGTGGACCTCCTTGGGTTGATTTTCCTGGGGGCTCTCTGTATGTCTTGGATTTGGATGTCTGTTTCTTTCACCAGGTATGGGAAGTTTTTAGTTATTACTCAAATAAAATTTCTGCCCCCTTTTCTCTCTCTTCTCCCTCTGAGATCTCTATAAAGCAAATGTTACTACACTTAACCCTGTTGCTGATTTTCCTTAACCTTTTCTCATTTTTTTAATCATTCTTTTTTGCTGTTCAGTTTGGTTGTTTTCCATTACTCTGTCTTCCAGCTTGATGATCTGTTCTTCTACTACCTCTAATATACTACTGATTCTCTCTACTCTACTTTTAATTTCAGTTATTAAGTTCTTCACCTCATTGTTTTTTTTTTAATTTTATCTCTCTCGAAGGTGTCAGATTCTCTACTCTTTTCTCAAGTCCAGTAAGTATCTTTATGACCATTTTAATTCTCTATTAGACATGTTACTTATCTCCATTTCATTTAATTCTTTTGCTGTGATTTCACTTTGTTTTTTCATTTGGGACATATTCCTCTGTCTCCTGATTTTCTGTAACTTCTGTGTTTATTTCTATGTATTAGGAAAGTCAGCTTGTCTCCTGATCTTGAAAATAGTAGTCTTATGAAGAAGAGGTCCTGTGGTGCCCTGTAGTGCAATGCCCTCTATTCACCAGAACCAGGCACTTCAGCAGTGTCTCCTATGTGTGTTTTGTGTGCTCTACTATTGTGGCTGAGCTGTGTTTGCTGTTAGTCCAATAAACTGCAATGGCCCACTTTGCCCGATGTGGGCAGGGTTTAGTCCCTGAACCATGAAGGGGCCATTCTGGGGCTGCCTTGTGTTTGTATTTACATCAGACCAGGTCTGCCCTCCACCCGTTTGCCGGTGCTGCAGTCACAGAAAACTGCAGGGCACTCTCCCTGCATTGTACCTTGGGAGGCTTTTGTTGGTGGACAGGACCTGCAGTCAGACCAGATGTCTACCCCCAGTTCATCTGTTGGGATTGCAGTGACCATGAGGTACAGAGCTCTCTACTTGTGCTGTTCTCTGTGAGATTTTTGTTGGTGGATGGACTAACAATTAGAGCAAATGTCCACCCTCAGCCTATTGCTGGAGCTGTAGTCAAACTGGTGAATGTGGTTATTGTCCCCTCTATCCAGGACAGGAATTGGCACAGGTCACTCTCTGGGCTGTTTGTACAATGAGATGTGTCAGGAGCCACTGTGGAGGAACTCCTGCTGAGTAAGCAGGTTGGATGGGGCAGATCTGCAGAAGAATGCAGAGGCAGGGTGCACAGTGTTAGCAAGTTAGGTGGAGAGTGTTTAAGCTGGCTCCTGTCCATATCTGGGTATCTAGACTTGGGGGAAGGGGTTATGTGAAGAGAATTATGTCACTTAGTAATGATTCAATTGTGAAAATGTAGGAATTAATATTTCAAAATTAGGGATCAAAACATAATTTTAAGGTCGCCTGGGTGGCTCAGTCTTTAAGTGTCTGCCTTCAGCTCATGTCATAATCCCAGGCCCCACATTGGGCTTCCTGCTCAGCGGGAAGCTTGCTTCTCCCTCTGCCCCTCCCCCTGCTTGTGTTCCTGCTCTTGCTGTGTCTTTCTCTGTCAAATAAATAAATAAAACCTTAAAAAAAACATAATCTTGAAATCTTGCAGAAGTAGGCAAAGTAAATTTGAATTGTTAAAATAAAATAAAAATGTACAGATTACTTTAGAAATGAAAATCAAATCTATTAAATATTGAAGTGAACTAGAGTTGAGACCACTGAAACACACAAAGTGACAATTAAAACAAGATAAATATTTATTAAATGTGACTAATTTATAAGGCTATATTGGATTACATAAATGTAACTCAATATCTGAATCATATCTCATCCTGATACAGCCTTCATTAAATCTGAAGTCTCAGATTTGAAGAGCTATCAAAAGTTCCCTTCAGTTTTTAATCTCTTTGAAATATCAGTTTGATTCTTGGGAATGCTCTGAAAATCACCAACTGAAGTCTCTTATCAATGAGACTGTTCCATTCTAGAGAAGACAACTTGTCACAGGCAACATCACACTTTAAAAGGGCAGGGATTTTTGTCATTACCAATGACCTAGAATACTTGCTTGCCATATGGTGAGGACTCAATAAATGTTTATATTTATATCTATACCTATATGAATTACCTCTTATTTTCTTTCTATCTAAAATGAAATTATTTAACCATAGAAATTTTTCCTAAAATTGTATTTAAGATTCACCAGTTGGATATTAAAAGGCATTCTCTGAAAAAAATAGATTCTATGGGTGAATTATGTTTGGGAAACAGGAAGTTAAACAAAATTAGTGGGATTTCTTTACTGAAGGAGTTTTCAGGACTTTTATATGTAAATATACAATGAAAATAAGAGAAGAAAAGCACATGTAGGATTTCTTGAACCTTTCTTTTTCATATAAAGCATCTGTAAAAGTTACAATACATAAATTAACCTATTTTACTCCTGTCCATTATCTTTTGATAATGGTCTCTGCTCATTATTCAGTATTACTCCATTCAAAAATATTATTCCTATTCTTCCTCACCTCCTCTACAGTACGTGGATTATGTAGCAAAATAAAATTTTGTTATGGTTATTGTTCTGTTCTTACCAACATGGACAGATTAAAGTTGAGATCTGAAACAATCTTTGAAGCAAATTTAATATAAAACCTGGTAAAGAGCAATTGACTTGCTCCCCCATGTTGTATAAGCATGGTCTGGATGGCTAGCCCTGCTCTTCAGTTTTTGTACCCTCTTAGAAGTGAGTCTACAACTTAGAAACAAGTGTTGAGGAAGGCAACACACCTGGTCTCAATGAAGGAGTCATTCTTAAGTTGCTAATGACATCCAGGAAATGTATTCATATGACACTAAACAAGTTTGTATAGACATTATTTTTTTACTTAGTTGATAATAATGTTTTCTTGAATATCCAACTTCGATGCCTAGACCTGATCCAATATTCAATGTCCTTGGGTTCCTGGGAAATCTCTTCTTTGGTATTGTTGGAATTTCTGAAAGTGCTGGAACCTAACATCTTTCTCTTCTCATACCCAGCTACTGATGATTTCTAGATTCTTCATGCTCTTATCTCATTTCTTTTTTCTTTCATTTTGCAAAGAGCTACTGATCACCTCATTCACCTGGCTCTCTGAGTATTGGGGTTCCTTTGAGACTGTTGATTCTGGAATCAGTCTGAGTAAAAATTTCAACTCTAACCTTTACTCTCAGACAACTAATTTCTCTGCCTCAATTCCTTCATTTGTTAAGGAGGGTCCATTGTAGTTCTTAACTCAAAATTATTGTCAGGATTAAACACAGACTAGCATAAAGGGGGTTTAGTAGTGAGTTTAACACTAAATGAGTTTTCAGCAAATGTTTATTATTAATAAAATCCCCTATAATAGTCCTCCTACTCTCCAACTCTGTGCTGACCTCCACCCCCAGGGACCTATATTCTTTTAATCTCTTTTCTAAGATCCAGAGTGATACTGCCTTTCCTAAATTAGACAGAGGCAACTGTTGTTTCTCCATTAACATTTAGCTATAGTGTTTACCATATATAAACAAACTGACAGCTTTGGTACCTACCGAAGATAGCATATATTCAGTTGTGTGAAAAGGAGAAGGGAGAGCTGGGGAAGGGAGAGTAGGGAGGGTGGCAGGCATTGAAAAATGCTGAATTTTCCATACTTGTGGTTTGCACTGATTAGTCACCCCTTAATTATTCACCAATATATTTCATTTTGAAGTTTTTTGCTATGTCTATAGGACATGCCTAATCCTCAGTAGCATAGTTATTTTTTTTGTTTGTTTTTCCTTTTTTTACCCTGCCATATTAACAACTGATAGCCAAACAATTAATCATAGCTAGACTATGGTACTCTGAACAAGATGTCAAAAAAGCTAAAATAACTAGACCAACTATGGCACAATTTGCTTATTTTCAGTCATCTAAGCATGGCTTAAATCTCTCACTTCAATCAATTCTTTATTAACTCTTGCTTTTCTGGAACCTTGTTTTCTGCTTTTTGTTGAATTAGGGGGTGACAAAAGAAACAGGAATATTATATTTTAAGAAAAAAGAAAAAGAAGAAGATAACAGGAGAGGAAGAAAAGGGGAGTATGTCAGAGGGGGAGACGAACCATGAGAGATGATGGACTCTGAAAAACAAACTGAGGGTTCTAGAGGGGAGGGGGGTAGGGGGATGGGTTAGCCTGGTGATGGGTATTGAGGAGGGCACGTTTTGCATGGAGCACTGGGTGTTATGAACAAACAATGAATCATGGAACACTGCACCAAAAACTAATGATGTAATATATGGTGATTAACATAACAATAAAAAAATTAAAAAAAAAAAGTCAAGTAGAATTACTTGCTAGAATTGTATGGCAGATGCTTAGGAGACATGGCAACTACTTGTGTCTAAGACCAGCAAGCATGCAATGGACTACCACTGCCCATCAGACTTCTGATAAAAAATTTATAGGTACATTAATGAAGTGTTTGGCTTAAATATTTGATGTATCATCACATCATCTTTTCCTTTTTCTTTCCCCAGGAGAAAACAAAGGAAAGGCTGCTCATCTCCATAGGGACCATGCATGACAACTTTTATTCTGGAAGGTAAATTTGCAAGGAAAACATGTGACACCAGATGGCTGGAGAGATTTAAAAAAGTGAGCAGTATGTCAGCCAAAGCTGTAACTAGTAGCTAATGAACAGCAGCCTTCAAATGAGTAAAACCAAAGTGAAAAAAGAGGATGAGGAATGGGCTGAAAATGGAATGGTAGTCAAGTGAGCAAAGATAGAATAATCCTAATACCAGTTTATAGAGAATCCAGAATAAAGATTTCTGCTTTCTGCAGCTGGACCAAATGTTCTTTCCCCTTCCTCAAATTCGTCTCATAATGAGAAGTCATCATGGTCATAGGAGACAAAGACATTGCTGATAAATATCATCAAAGATGTTGCATACATCAGCCACTGCCCACTCTAGGAGGGTCCATGAAGCAGATTTTTTTTTTCCCCCCAGAAAAGTGTTCTTCCTGACAATATGGCTTATTTTGTCCTTGTCACCTTTGGAATACAATTTTCATTTATATGTCTTATTTTGATTTTAATAAGAATCACACTCTAAGACAAAGATTAGAATAAAAATAGTTTTTATGGAAAGAGCAGGGATCATTGCAAAGAAGTAGTGAGGTATTACAGAAAATTGAAGGAAATGAAAAAGCTACCAGAGTGGGCTACTGAAGCTTACTTCCACAGAGAGTGTGGGAAATGATTTAAAGAAACAACAACCAGAAAATGTGTGCCTTAGAAAGGTCACTTCTAAGTGATAGGGGGATAGGGATATTTGTATACCAACTCTTGCTAGGCTTCAATTGAGGCTACTCTGTGGTGTTAAATTCTCAGCACTTTCATTTGCTTCCTAAAGTTTTGGGGTAAGGAGTCCTAGGCACAGATGCAGGAATAGTCACCTGAATACTAGCTGGAACACACTGAAAGTTTTAGGCAGCATGTGCCGAGCACTGACAGCATCTGCTACAGTGTTACTGATTTGGGTATTTTGGTTTTTTTGTTTTTTTTTGTGGGTTTTTTTTTTGACATTCATAAAGTAAAAAATAAAAGCTTATATTTAACAACTGTACAAGACTATTATTTCTTGTATTTTCATATATTTGTCTTACTCCTGCAACTTATTCTTTGTACCCAATTTCCCCTTGCTCCAATTTTTATACATTTATTTTCTACTTGTATCTATTTATGAAAGGTTTCCCTTATTAGTTTTAGAATGATACTGGGTGTAAATCAACAAAAATGCTCAGTGACAATTCAACAATTATATGTTAAATACCTCTTATATGCCAGGCACTATTGTTGGCACTGCAGATAAAATGGTTGTCAAAATATTTATGGGACTTACCTTTACTGAGGTTACAATTTATTTGGAGTTTCCCCCCAAAGAGACTAGGGGAGGTGATATAATTCAATAAAATGAAATCTATGAAAGATCTACATAACTGTCCCAATATCTTCTAAGAAAGAATACTTAACTTTCATTTCCTCCTTGGTAGTTCTAACCAGTTAGTATATAAAGTTATGTAGAGATTTTAAACGTGAAGAAGAAATCATATATCCACAGTCCACCCATACTTACTGAAGGAAGTACTGGCTAATTGTGTCTTTAGTTGTAGCCTTTTAATACAATTTTTGAATTCATTCAAAAAACATGAGAGCCTATTTTGTGCCAGGCATTCAGTTACACTCTGGGGCTACAAAGGTGAAAAATACATGATCTCTACCTTCAAGATGCTTACAAACTACCTGGGAGAATGACAAGCAAAGAGACAAGAATAACAAGAGTAGTGCCAGAGCGAGGGTACGTAGTACATGACCCACATTGTTAGTTATACAGCATCAAGGATTATTTCTGTCAGTCCAAAATTTGGGGATGCAATATTTTAAAAGCAGATATATTTACTACCTTAACTGTGGTTGAGCTGGCCTAGCTACGGCTGTGCTCAAAATGATATGGTCCTGTCAGGAGAGTAATTGATAACTCCCTTTCAACATCTATCTGGCTGCTACAGATATAACAACTTGTCCCACCCTGTTTGCACAAAAATGAATTCAAAACTACCACAAGCCCTGCAGCCTTTCAACAAATCATTCTCCCTAACAAGTTTCTGACATGGTACTTCGATGTAGAAAGATTGGGTAAAGCTGTCCATTACGCATTCAGCCAAAACTACATTATAATCTTCATTTAGAGAGTCTTACCTGGGGTCCAAGACTGAGAGTATCAGGAACTCAAACTATAGCACAACATTTTGATTAGAAGAAGTTCTGTTCCATCAATGTCATTTCTGGATATCTAGGAAAGGATCATACCTTCCCCATAAAAATAGGGTTTTCTGTGTTTTAAGAAGTTAAATACATATTCTAAAACCATTTAGTTTCAAAATAGATATGCGGTCAGTTTTTAGACCTGTTTTCAGGAATTATTTGGCTAACTATTGAATATACACATTGGGCAGAATACTTACCCTGGGTTGTTTACTTCTGGGGTCCCTTGATAAAATTTAAGAGTTCTTAATACTTATCTAGCCTGAAGTGGAAATGGTAACCTCCTTTTAAGATCGCAAAATAAGTATATAAATACTAGTTTTCAAACAAAGGAGTTGGAGTAATAAGGAGAAGTAGCTCAAAGTGATGTCAACATCATGGCAGCATGAGTTGTTCCCTTTTTCTCTCCCCTTTGATTTATAGCTAATTGGACATCCAAAACCAAAAACAATAAAAAAAAATTTAAAGCCTGTGTACAGCATACAAGGATACCTTGGATATCCATCCATCTGTGCACCTGAAAGAGGTCGGACTGGACTACAGAGATGACAGAGCAAGGGAAAAGAGTGGACCTTGTGGCAGTGGAGCTGGTGACCACAGAGAAGGCAGAGTGGTAGGCTCATCAGCAAGCCGTCATGACCTTTCTGACAGAGGTGGGGGGAGAAGATGGTGAGTGGAGACATGCCCAGCCACGTGTTCTGCAACTGGAGGGACCAGTTGCTCCCTCTGAAGAGAGACCCCAGAGCCTGGGGGGAAGGAAAGGAAAGGGAAGTAGGCAAAGAGAACTGTAGGAAAGCATCTCCCTGGGAAGTACTAGGGACTGCCCGTGGACCTCTGGGGTTCTCTTCCACCCGCTTGAGGATTTCCCCACCAGTCTGTGGGCATAACCAGAGCCCCAAGTGCTAAGTACACATTGGCCCCCACTCTGCCACCAAGACTTGTTTTGTTCTGTTTTTTAAACATATGCATAGGGTCCTGGCCTTAGGGTTAGGTCAGCTAAAGGAAACTAAAAATTGGTGCTATAGCACCACCTTCTGGAAGACAAAAGGAGGGTGCCTACTACCAACCTGTTGAACTGTTATATATATATATATTTTTTTTTTTTTCCTTTTTTTTGAGAGACAGAGAGAGGGAGAGAGAGCACAAGCAGGGAGAGCGGCAGGCAGAGGGAGAGGGAGAAGCAGGCTCCCCGCCTAGCAGGGAGCCCGATGCAGGGCTTGATCCCAGGATCACGACTGGAGCCGAAGACAGAGCCCAACCGTCTGAGCCACCGAGGCGCCCCTGTTAGAATTAAAATAAACAAAGCATTGCCTCAACAAGAAAGGTCTTTGCTACTTAAATGCAGAGGCGCTTCTCATCAAACCCCATGAAAAATCATGGTAATATGGTAAAGAAACTGACAATTTTCCAGCAACTGAACCCAAAGATGTCGGAGAATGCAATCTAACTGATAAAGAGTTTAAAATAGCCATTATGAAGAAAACCAATGAGCTACCAAAAAAAAAAAAAAAAAACCAAAACCCAAAAACAAAGAAAACACAAAAAAACCTAAGGCGATACAATAAACTCAGGAATAAAATTAATGAACAGAAGGAGTACTTTACCAAAGAGATTGGAACTCTAAAAAGGAACCAAACAAATTCTGAAGCTGAAGAACTCAATAAACGAGATAAAGAATGCCTTAGAATGCGCTGGGAATAGAGCAGATCATATGGAAGAGAGAATTAGTAGGCTCAGGGATAGAAATATAGAAATGATTAAGGGGAAGAAGGGAAAGAACTGAGATTTTTAAAAAGTGAAGAAACCTTATGAAAACTAACTCCGTTAGAAAGTCAACATAAGGATAATGGATGTCCCAAAAAGAGAAGAGAGGGAGAAGGGAGTGGAAAACATATTTAAAAAAAATAAAAGCTGAGAACTTCCCATACCTGGACAAAGAACTGGATATACAAGCCCACAAAGCTAATAGAAGACCTTATTATCTCAATGTTGAATCACCTTCTCCAAGACACATTATCTTAAAGCTGTCAAAAGTCAAGCAGCCTTGGGGGGAGGGGGACAGAGTAACCTACAAAATTACACCCATTAAGCTAATCAGCAGATTTCTTAGCAGAAACTCTACAGGCCAGGAGAGAGTGGAATGACATATTAAAATATTGAAAGATAAAAACTGCTAGCCAAGAATACTCAATCCAGCAGTTATCTTTCAGATATGAGGGAGAAATAAAGGCTTTCCCAAACAAAATTTGAGGGAGTTCACCACCACTAGACCTGCCTTATAAGAAAGGTTGAAAGGAACTCTTCAAGCTGAAATGAAAATGAAAAGATGAGAGTATGCAAAACTCTGATTAGGTGATAGAATACTGTAACTTTTTTTAGAATACTATATTAAACTCTTGACGATAGCATAAAGGTTATAGCTTCTAACCTTGGTAAAAATCACAGCACAAAAGAGGTAATTTGTGATATCAAAAGTATAAAAGGGGAAGAGTAAAAGAATGGAAACTTTACAGGAAAATGAAGATAAACTGGTATCAGCAGAAAAAGGACTATTATATCTATGAGATATTTGATGTAAACCTTAAGGTAACCACAAAGCAAAAATCTAGAATAGAAACATAAAAGATAAGAACAACAAAAACCGGAAGACTGAGCAAATCACCATGGAAAATAACCAGCTTAGAAAGGTAGACAGAAACAGAAGGACAAAGAAACAATGAAGAGACAAAATAACCAGAAGGCAAAAGATTAAATGGCAGTAGTAAATCCTTACATATCAGTAATCACCTAAAAGGTAAATGATTTGAACTCACCAATCAAGAGGCATAGAGTGGCTGGATGGATTTAAAAAAGAATCAACAATATGTTGCTTACAATACACACATAGGCCCAAAGTAACTGGATGTAAGATGTTATTCAAAGCAAAAAGAAACCAAAAGAAGGTGGGTGTAGCCATACTTATATCACACAAAACAGACTTCAAGCACAGGGTCCCATCCCAGCCTTAGGTAAATACATCAAGATGAAATAACACTTATAAATATATACACTCCTAACTGAGCACTGAAATATATTAAGCAATTAATAATAGATCTTAAGGGAGAAATAACAATACAGAAATTGTAAGGTACTTCAGTACTCCATTATAAGCAATGGATAGATCAACCAGACAAAAACAAGGGAATGTCAGAAGTGAACCACACCTTAGGACAAATGAACTTAATAGACATATACAGAACATTCCATCCAACAGCAGCAAAATACACATTCTTCTCAAATGCATAAGGAACATTCTCCAGGATAGATAATATGATAGGGCACAAAACAAACTGTAGTAAATTTAAAATTGAAATCATATCAGGGGTGCCTGGGTGGCTCAGTCAGTTGAGCAGCTGATTTCGGCTCAGGTCATGATCTCAGGGTCCTGAGATCAAGCTTCTAGCTGGGTATGGAGCCTGCTTGGAATTCTCTCTTTCCCTCTTCCTCTGCCCCTCCCCCAGCCCCACTTGCACTCTCTCTCTCTCTCTCTCTCAAAAATAAAAAAAAGACTGAAATCATATCCACTATCTTTTTTGACCACAGTGGTATGAAACTAGAAATCAATAATAAGTAAGATGTTCTACAAATATGTTGAAACTAAACTGCACACCTCTAAACAACTATTGAGTCAAAGAAGAAATCAAAAGGGAAATTTAAAAAAAATGATCTCAGAAAAAATGAAAATGAAAACACAACTTACCAAATATTGTACAATGCAGCAAAAAACAATACTGAGAGGAAAATTTAGAGCAACAAACCCTTATATTTAGAAATTAGAAAGATCTCAAACCACCTAACTTAACACTTCAAGGAACTAAAAAAATAAACCCAAATTTAGCAGGAGGAAGGAAATAAGAATCTTTTGCAGAAGTAAATGAAATAGAGACCAGATAATAATAGAAAGGATCAATGAAACTCACTTTGAAAAAGATAGAATTGACAAACCTTTAGCTAGACTAAGAAAAAGACAAAATTAGAAATGAAAAAGAAGACATTATAACAGATGCTGTAGAAATACATAAAATCATGAAACTACTATGAACAATTATAGGCCAAGGAATTACACAATCTGGAAGAAATAGATACATTTCTAGAAACACAGAACCTACCAAGACTGAATCAAGAAGTAGAAAATCCAAACAGACCAAGATAATGAATTAGTAAAACAGCAACAATAACAACAAAAGAAACTACCAACACAGAAAACGCCAGAGCCAAACAGCTTCACTGCAGAATTTTACCAAACATTTTAAAGAAGCAGCACCAATTCCTTCAAACTCATCCAAAATATCAGGGAGGAGGGAATACTTCCAAACTCATTCTATAAGGCCAGCATTACTTTGATACGAAAACCAGATAAGGATACCAGAAGAAAGCTATAGACCAATATCCCTGATGACTATTGATGCAAAAATTCTCAATAAGAGATTATCAAACCAAATTCAAGAACAAATAAGATTATACACCATGACCAAGTGAGATTTATCTCTGGGATGCAAGGCTGAATCAAAATATACAAGTTAATAAATGTAATGCATCCCATCAGTAAATTAAAGATAAAAATCATGTCCTGAAAGATGCAGAAAAGACATTTGACAACATTCTTTCATGAAGAAAACCCTTAAAAGAGTGGATATAGAATGCCTTTTCTGCATAATATAAGCCATATATGACAAATCTATAGCTAACACTATCCTCAGTGGGGAGAAGTGTTTCCCCTAAGAGCAGGAATAAGGCAAGGATACCCATCCTCACCATTCCCTAATATTGGAAGTTCTAGCTAGAACAATTAAGCAAGACAAAGAAATAAAGGGCATTCAAATCAGAAAAGAAGAAGTAAAATCATTATTTGATATGATCCTATACATAGAAAATCCCAAAGAATTAGTTAAAAAAAAAAAACCTGTTGGAATTAATAAAAATTTCAGTAAGGTAGCAGGATACAAAACATACAGAATATAGGATATTAACATACAGCAATCAATTGCATTCCTTGACACTAATGATGAAGCATCTAAAAAAGAAATAAAACCATCCCATTCACAATAGCATCAAAAATAATAAAATACTTAAAAAAAAGATTTAGCCAAGGAAGTGAAAGATTTATACAATGAAAACTATGAAACTTTGCTGAAAGAAATTGAAGATGACACAAACAAATGGAAAGACAACTGATGTTCATGGGTTGGAAAAATTAATATTGTTAAAATGGCCATACTCCCCAAAGCCATTGACAGATTCATTACCGTCCCCATCAAAATGCTACGTTATTCATAGAAATAGAAGAAACAATCCTAAAAATTCTGCAGAACCACAAAAGGCCCCACATAGCCAAAGCAATCCTGAGAAAAAAGAACAAAGCTGGAGGTAATACATCTCTAGATTTCAAACTATACTACAAAGAAACAGTAATAAAAAACAGTATGTTATTGGCACAAAAAAATGGATACATCAACCAATGGTACAGAATAGAGATCCCAGATTTAAACCTCAGCATATACTGTCAACTAATACTTGACAAGGGAGCCAAGAATACCCACTGGGGAAAGGATAGTCTCTTCAATAAATGCTTCTGGGGAAACTGTAGAAACCCATGTTGTACAATGGAATTGGACCTTTATCTCACACCATTCACAATAATTAACTAAATATGAATCAAAGATTTGAACATAAGACCTGATGCCATAAAACTTCTAGAAGAAAAGGCTCATCAATATTGTTCTTGGGGATAATCTTGGGGGCCTGGTGTCAAAAGCACAAACAACAAAAATAAATGGGACCACATAAAATTCAAAAGCTTCTACACACGTGATGTGATGAACCCTGGGTGTTATACACAACTAATGAATCATTGAACATTATATCAAAAATCAATGATGTACTGTATGTGGCTAATTGAATTTAAATTTAAAAAAAGCTCCTATAGGGGCGCCTGGGTGGCTCGGTTGGTTAAGCGACTGCCTTCAGCTCAGGTCATGATCCTGGAGTCCTGGGATCGAGTCCCACATCGGGCTCCCTGCTCGGCAGGGAGTCTGCTTCTCCCTCTGACCCTCTTCCCTCTCGTGCTCTCTATCTCTCATTCTCTCTCTCTCAAATAAATAAATAAAATCTTAAAAAAAAAAAAAGCTCCTATACGGCAGAAGAAACAATAACACAAGGAAAAAACAAACTACAGAATGGGAAAAAAAATTCAAAACCATACATCAGATAAGGCATTAATATCCAAAATATATAAATAACTCAGTCAACTCAATAACAAAAAACAATCCAAGGGAAAAAAATTGGCAGAAGAACTATATAAAGATTTCTCCAAAGAAGACATTAAAATGGTCAACCATGAAAAGATGCTCAACATCACTAATCATCGGGGAAATGCTAATCAAAATCATAGATGTTTAACAGCATTTAACAACTCTCAGAATGGCTATCATCAAGAAGTCAAGAGAAAACAGGTACTGGTGAGGGTGTGGTGAAAGGGAAACTTTATATATTGTTGACAGGGATGGAGGTTCCTCAAAAAATTAAATCCCACAATCCAGCAATTCCACTTCTGGGTGTATAAACAAAGGAAATAAAAACAAGATTTCTATGAGATATATGCACTCCTCTGTTTATTGCAGCATTATTCACAATAGTGAAGATATGGAACAACTCAAATGCCAATTGATGAATGAATGGATAAAAAATGTTATACATATATACAGTGAAATACTATTCAGCCATGAGAAAAGAAGCTATCTTACCATTTGTGACAATATGGATGGATGGATCTGGAAAATACTATGCTAAGCAAGGTAATTTAGAGAAAGACAAGTACTGTATGAAGTTCCAGGTTCTCTGGAAATGGTCAGAGTGTATTTCTAGGTTCTCAAGAAACAATTTGTAGAGAAGCTCACCCAAATGTTGTGGCATCATTTCTTTTTTTTAGAAATCAAATATACATTTTATTTAAAAAGATAAAAATGGAAGCCAAATGTAAGATTCCAAGCAGATAATTCTTTATAACTAGCCTTTTAAAAAGAATAATACAAATGTGTGTTTCTTTTTACAAATTTTTTTTTGAGAGAGAGAGAGAGAGCATGCACACAAGCACAGGGAGCACAGGGAGGAGGGGCGGAGAGAGAGTCTTAAGCAGGCTCCCCGCCCAGCATGGAGCCCAACGTGGGGCTTGATCTCATGACCCTGAGACCATGACCTGAGCCAAAACAAAGAGTCGGGTGCTTATCTGACTGAACCATCCAGGTGTCCTCTTTTTCACTAATTCTTAAAAATTTCTCTTAACATTGGCCATACAATAGCTCAAAAACAGACACTGCTAAGAATACTATACTTCATAATTTATCTAGAAATGTGCAGTGACATCAAGCCCTACCTCCCTCAATTTCAAGGCTACAGACATCAAAACCTCAAATGTCTCTCTGCTAACTATTGAGTTTTACTTTCTTCTTATAGGAGATTTTTTTGCTTATCCTCTGATCCATTAAGAGCGAGGTAAGAACACCAGTCAGCAAGAAACATAGAGGACAGAGAAATATGAAGACACTCAGAAAATTATTTAGGAAGAACTGGCAAATGTCAAAGAACTGTAAATCTTAGGTATTTTTGACTTGTGCTTTTGGGGTTTTATGGTGTTTTCCTTAGTACACACCGGAGACCCTAACATCATTACCCATGTACTTCTGCCACAGCCAATAGCTTTAAAAGCTTCCTGAGGCCTAGGTTTCTGCTCTTTTTCCTTTGTTTACTCTATAGTATTTGTTTACAAATACATATCTATTTTTCTGATTATAAAAGTCATATATATGAACATGTTTTATATATATGCACTTATTTATTATGAAAATTAAGATGACAGAGAAACGTATAATGGGGCAAATTTAAATCCCCTATAATAATTATAATTCTCTAATAATTATTTAGTATAGACCTCTTAATTCTTTTTCATTTAACCTCTATTTTCTGCTTTTGTAAAAAACGTACACACACATCTTTTTTAATTTTATGAGATAAGACTATACCGTTCTTAGCTCTTTTTCACTTGACAATATGTCATGGATATTTATCTATATCTAGACATAGATCTTTCTCTTTATACATCAACTGTTTAGTAGTCTAGTATATGTATCTTCCAAAATTTATCTAATTAGTCCCTTATTAATTGAGATCGTTTACAATTATTTTGCCATCATGATGAACACTGGAATGAATATGTGTATGTGTATCTTTGTGTACTTATATGACTATTTCTGTGTGGATGTTGTATAATAGGAATGGCTGAATCAATCAATTAAAAAAATTTAAATTTTAATAAGTATATTTAACTTGCTTTCAAAAATGATTGTACCGATTTACATTTTTACCCATATAAAAGAAATGCCCATTTTTCCATATCATTGCATGTTTAGGAATACATTGGACAATCAAATAAATCTAAGTGACTGTCTTCTTTTATGTCTTTTATACAAAGTTTAAAGTAAAGCCAAATCTTCAGATAAAAATGTCTACTGCATTGCATACTTGAACTCTACAAAATCCACAGGTGGTTATGCTAATTTTCAAAGGATACCACACATGGCCTGAGATGTACAATCAGTTCTAGAATACCAAAGGACATTTATCTTCTTTTTGCTTCTTAAAGTCTATTTCATGTACCAATATATAGTACACAGGACCATTAAATCTTGCCTTAAACTTTCATCCTTCTACCTTCTGATATACACAAAAGAGGATTCAAGTAGTGTTATTTCATCAGCTTCTCTGCTGGACAAAGATGTCTTTGCTGATGGAGCAGAAATGTTTTGCCAGCCCATATCCCATTGTCTTCAGAGGCTGTTCTGAATGGGAGCCACTGCCATTATGTGAATAAGTCATGCATGATCCCAAGGTATATTATCAGCCCCTTGTGGAACATTTTTACCAATGATGAAATGTTATTGTTGTCAATGTCAGACATTCAGTCTTTATCAGTCTCCTTCATGACAGCCCTCGTTATTCAGGCAGACTTGGGACAACTTCAAGGTAAGAACTTTCAATACAAGGTCAAGTGGACAAAATTTCTTTCCTATCCACTGCTCAACCATTTCCTTTCCCTTTCATCATGACTCACAGATCAACCTCTCTTCCTTGAAGACTGCAGTGGCAAGAGTAAGCTCATTCTGCTGAGACCCTAGAACTGTCTAAATAATAGAAATTTACAATTTATCACTGTATCTTCCCTGACGACTTTAATTATGTGCCTAATTGTTGAGATATGTCCTTATCCACAAAGTTCCTATAGAAGCAGTACTATGCATTAGAAGCACTGTGGGCTTTAGAATCAGAAATACTCTTTTTTTCAGATTTCAGCTATATGAACAACTCCTTAACATCTGTGGGCCAGAATTCTCGTCTCCAAAATGGATTAAATGCTCTTTGCCTTGTAGAACTAGTGAGAGATTTAAATGTAATAACGTGTATAGAGATACTTTGCTCATTATCTGTATTGTCATAGAGTTTAACAAATGTTCGATTCTTCCTTCCACTCCATTCTTATAAGTTTTGTGGCAAATACTACCTCAACTTTTTTATGATTATTTTGACCACCAAATCAGTAATATGTTTGGGAGTAGAAAAAGCATAATCTTTATCCAAGCATTTCTTGTAATTTCCTGAAACCTGAAACCTAAGCATTTGAGTTAAGACCCCAGTGTAAGCATTCTTTTGTCTCATACCCCTACTTCTTTGGCCCACCTAATTTTGACTCACAGCTCTTTATGGATTCCTTAATAGCTGTGCTGAGAGGTGCCTGCAGGGTTTAGAGGACTGGCTGGAATAAACACATGAACATGTCAGAATGTCAGCCCTCCACATTTAGACTGGCAGATTGGACATGCATTACGCATAATTATGCAAGTATTAGAATGATGATGATAGCCCTTCAATCTCAGGGGAGTGAGGAAGAATTGGTGGGGTTCACAAAGACAACGTGGGACTGAATGGGGACAGATAGATCCTCCATAGCAACAGATCCTTCAGGGGAAGACACACAGACCAAGGAAAACATTCATTTTCTCACACAGTATGTGTATGCTACCATTTTCTATGCTTAATCATAAAAAAAAAAATAAACACATACATCATAAACCTAATGGTATCCAGAACTATATTCTCTGCAAGACGTTTCTGGTCAATGAACTGATGCATAACAAAAGACTATACCAGAGAAAATGTTTACAGTTAACATTATGCAAATTTAGTTAATAGAAATATATTTTAAGAGCATACTAACTGAAAGGGGAAAAAACTAAGCAACAGTATCTGAAAGTAGTTCTTGTTACTATTGCTAAAGAGTAGTAGTTAGATACTATTAATGTCATGCCTGCTATGTGTGGGTAATGTATTGAGTACTTCATGTAGATTATCTCATTTAATTCTCAACTCTTTGAAGTAACTACTATGACCATTTGAAGTAATTACTATGCCAGCTGGAGCTTTGAATGTACATCTATCTGATTACAAAGGATGTTTTTTTTTTTTAATTCTGCTGAGCTAAATGTACACACTGATGTTGCAACAACAGTTGTATTATCTGAGGGGGCAAAGGAGATAGATTTCTAAAACTGAATTTCACTGAGAAAATTCAAAAATTTATCTGTCACGTATGCAATTCATTCATTCCTGACAATACTCTTGAATAACTAGTGCATACAAAGGACCCTGAGAGGCATCTCTAAATTAGAGTCAGAAAAAAATCCAAAAGTAACAATTATGAAGACCCAAGAGAAAGCATAATCAAAATATTCTTCATGTTAAGGTATTTTGGTTTTGCTATGTGTTCTTCATTGAAAAAAATCTGTTATGGCAAATATTGTAACTATTACTTGATGATAAGTACTTTATAAATAGAACCCTTGGAAATTTATCACATAGAAACATTTCTCTGGGACTTAACAATCTAGCAACAAAGTTAGAAACAGTAATAAGGGATTCACTTCTTCTCTAGCAGAAAAAAAATGGATTCTTCTTATATCACTCAAAGATGTATGTATGAAGAGTATAGTCTCAACTCCACCACAAGAAAATGAGTTGAGAGCCAGGGTCATCAAATGGTTAAAAGTCCAGGTTCTAGGGACACCTGGGTGGCTCAGTCAGTTAAGCATCCGACTCTTGATTTCGGCTCAGGTCATGATCTCAGGGTTGTGAGACTGAACCCTGTATGAGCTCCATGTGGGCCCTGTGTCAGCCCACATTGGGTCTGTCTGGGTGTGGAGCCTGCTTAAGATTCTCTCTCTCTCTCTCTCTTTCTCTCTCTCCCTCTTCCCGCCATCTATAGCTCTCTCAAACAAACAAACAAACAAAAAATCTCAGGCTCTAAATCCAGACTTTCTGGGTTTGAATCCTGGCTCTACCATTCATTAACTGTGAGACCCATGGAAAGTTACTCAACCTTTCTGGGCTTCAGTGAAGTTTAAAAGGATTTTATGATTTAAAACATTTAAAGTGCTTAGAAAACACTTAATACATAGGAAACACACAATAGATGCTAGCTGTTGTCCTTTTAAAATTATTTTCTTTATTAGGGATCATACTTCATTCCAAAATATTTCTTCTAGTTCTAATTAAAAAGAGACAGAGAACACTAAGACATATCCTGAATATAGTATCTACTGAACTGTAGGCATGTGCTCATTAATTAGCTAGGGTTCCCAAAAGAAGGTAAATATTATGTGATTAAAGAAAAATTGGTAACAATTATTTCTATAGATTTTCTTAAAACCTCTTATAATAACTGTTAGTTAATTGAAGGTTGTTAACCAACAACAACAACAACAAAAATGGAATAATGATGAAAGGAGGCAGGTACAGGTAAAACTAATAGCAAACAAACCAATCAGTATACATTTGGGTGAAAAAGTATAGAGAACATACCCAGGTATCTTTGTTGTTTCTTGTTTTAAACTACTGTTTTTATAAATTCTGGAATATGGGAAAATTTTAGGGTTTTAGGTTACTCTAAGTTCTTCAGTGTACATTAAAATGCAAAAATACCTTAAAGGCTCTCTTGATTTCTCACACACACACACACACACACACACACACACACACACACACACACAGTGGTTAAATAACTTCTACTTGCCCATGTTCAAATACCTTTAAAAAAATGTTCAGAAGGACAGTATGGCCCTTTCATTAAGTGCAGGCCTAATAGATAAAACCTCAAATTTCTTGATTAATCCTTGAAATTCTCTTGATTAATCCTTGAAAAATCTAGGCTAGTGTTCCTGTAGGATAAAAAGATAAGCAGTAGGAGACTATTGTTTGTTAGGAAAAGGATTAGAAATAGAATCCAAATTATAATTGTACTTATAATAGAATAATACTCCTTCCGACTTAAAATGGCATACACAATTTTTGTTATCTTTTCTCAAAAAATAAAACACACACCTGGGTGTTTAAAATTAGCAAGGGAATGGAAGCAAGTAGTGATGTGCATGTGTTTTAGAGCACATACTCTAAAAATGCTTCCTACTGCCATGATGAGGTTGCTGAGGAATATGGACCCTAAACCAATGAAAGTTATGGATAAGAGGAAAGTGACTTTATCCACAAAATTCTAGAATAATAAAATAGAACATCCCCTTTGAGGCTTGAAGTAGTTTGTCTTTGAACTAATCAAAGGAAGTGCTATTTTACAAAGGTAATAGTAAACATCCCAACACATTTTCTACAAGACATAGGATGGAGAAAAAAGTTTAGATAAATAATGAATGACAGATTCGTAAAGTGTTTTTAAGAGGGAGTTACAGGCATTTAGAGTACATCTTTCACACTTTGAAGCAAACATAAGTAAAGACAATAATTATATACTTCTACCTAAGTATATACCTCCTATCTTTTCTAAAACAACCATTCAAAATAAGCACTGAGATGATAATTTTATCCACTGTGGCATTTGTTATATTGCATGTCTTTCTCGTTCACTCCATTCATACATTAACCCATTTTTTTAAATACTTACTATGCATAAGCCACCATGCTTGCCACAGTGATGCCAACACAAATTGGACAAATATCTGTTCACTAGAGTCCTATATATTATGGGGGGAGAGATGCAGTAAAGTAGGTTGAAAATTGAGGAGTATCAACAGAAGTATGGCAAATGTAGTATAGAAATATAAAAATATATATATATATATTTACTTTGTCTTTTTTTTAATGAGTTAGGAAGTAGAATATATGTTCTCCAAGCATAATGTGCAATCAAACTAGGGTTAATGAGGCTGAAACGTGGAAAGAAGCCTCCAGGAGTGTCTGTGTGCAACAGCAAGAGAATTGGGTGGCTGGTAGGACAAGACTTTGCCAATATTATTACTCAGCACGAGAAAAAGAGCAATATAACTCAGAGTTACTTTGTAAGATCTCGGTGGAGAACCTATTTTAAGGCTGTAATTGAATTCAGGTGTAAATTACTAGACTATGTTTTAATTACAGGGTAAATGGCATCCATATTCATGACCAATAAGTTGAAAGCAAATGAATGATATAGCATAACATTTGCATACCATAAGTCCAGGTAATGACAATATCTCTCTATTTATTTTTTATTTTTTAAAAAATATTTTATTTATTTATTTGACAGAGAGAGACACAGCGAGAGAGGGAACACAAGCAGGGCGAGTAGGAGAGGGAGAAGCAGGTTCCCGGCCGAGCAGGGAGCCCGATGCGGGGCTCCATCCCAGGAGCCTGGTATCGTGACCTGAGCCGAAGGCAGATGCTTAATGACTGAGCCACCTAGGTGCCCCCAGTATCTCCCTATTTAAAACACAAATATAAGCCAAGAGAACTCCAAAAAGCCCGATACTCACAGCATCTTTTCTTCTGTGTTTGCTGTTCTTTTTTGGTTATTATGGTGTTTTCTGCAAAGTCAGTTGTTCATACTTCTCTCTAATTATGTATTGACTTCTAATAAGTCTTCATGTCTCAAAAAAAAAAAGTGCCTGATAAACTTAAGGATACTTTCCCCCCCCCGCAAAATGTTTTTTGGTGACTTACTCCTTTGACACCAGAATTCAAAAGACCAAATCCACATCTTTGAAGAGGACTGAAAAGACATAAAATTAAAGAAGGCCCAAATTTTATTCAGGGCATTTTTATCATTCAAAATAAGATAGCTTTATACAAAAGGTTTACCAGATAGTGTTATATATTAATAGAAGTATGGTCGCTCATATATACATGTATACAGGGCTGATATTCAATAAGCACACCAATACAGTCCTAGCAGTTGTTAAAATATCATGATATTTCCATATAGAGGGTAAATAACCACTGTTCTAAGATTCTTAAATACAACATCCCTTCCCAGGAGTCCTATGTCTAGACTTCCTGCGAGCCACATTGTTGTTTGTTAATCCCTCCTGTCAGCCAGGTGCTAGTAGGAGCAACAGTGCTCCTGTGGGTGGCTAGTGTCCTGGTGGGCAAGGGTTTGATGCTCATCTGGTTCATCTCTGAAGGACTTGGGCTCTGGAAAAGCCAAGAAATAAGGGAGAAGAGGTAAAACAAACAAAACAAACAAACAAAAAAAGCCCCCAAAACCAAAAACCAAAACAAACCCCAAAAAACCCAACCAAACTTATAAAAAAAAAACCAAAACACCTGGAGCTGCTATAGGTACTGACCTCGTGTCTTAGACACTGATGGGCAACACTCCAAAGACAGAACGGAAGCTTAAGGGACAGATAGGACAAGTGAGAGTCTATTCCACTGGGATCCAGTGGAAGCCTCATGTGGGAGTATCCTTTTTATCATCCCTGTTGAATATAGTATTCATTTTATAGATAAGGAAATGGAGACAAAAAGCATTTTTTAAAACCTAAGTAGCACAGCAAGAATTTTAGTCCAAGAAACCTAGCAACAGATCTCAGTTCTTATTGCCCCCCTGCACTACTTATCTGGACTGAAAGAGGAGTCCACCTATTCAAACATAACTTTCCAATAAATGATGCTTATGATTGAGTCAATAATAAAGCTATTTACTATGTTTTTAACACAGCAAACAATATGTTAAGGGCTAGAATATTTTTATTGTGATTTCTGTTAGCTGGCAGAAACTGCAAGTAGATTAAGTACCATCGACGATATAATTGATGGTAAGAGAAACTCTCCAATTAATGGTACCCCCAATCACCCAATGATTATCACTTCAATGAAAACATCACTAGGAGGGTTTGACAGGGTTTGCTATGTCAAGTTCATGATGCACATTGGAGCATCACTTCCTCATTGGCAGTAGTATCAAATAAAAGGTCACACCTGGGAGAGCAGAGGGCACCAGTTATCTCTAAAAGACAACTGATTTGGAAATTATGAGAATGAGTTAATGAAAAAATTTCACCACAGCTTGTATCACTTGGTAAACACATCTGTAATATATGCAACTGGATATGTATAGAAAATTAAGTGGAATTTAAAATTGTGGGATTTATATATTGATTTATATATTAATTTGTATTGCCACAGTGATTGTTAAATACTATTAATATAACTGATGTGCATATTCAAAGAAAAAAGGTTAGAAACTATGCACCATAATGTTAAGATTGGTTATATCTGGTTGTTGAGATTAGATGCATATTTTACATATGCATCAATGAACATGAATTACTAGTGTAAGCAGAAAAACTACAAGTTATATTTTTCAAAATGCTGCTTCTAACTAGCCCATCAATTCTTTTTTTTCCACTAACTAAAAACTCATTTATGCTTTAATATTAATTTAAGCTTATTCTTAAATAGCTCACAGGTCAGACAGTAACTTTTCTTGAGTTTTTTTTTTGTGAACAGGTGCTTCAACCCACTAATTTGCCATCTTCCTTAACCCAATACTGACCTCAGAGGTCTTAGCCTTACCTGGAATTCTAATACAAACATGGAACAATTGAGGTAACTTTCTCAGAATGCTTTTAATTGTCCTGTTTTCTTTCTCTACCAACCTTTACTTTTCCCAAACCACCCATCCATACACACCAATTAAGGAGGACATAAAGGAGAGTGTTCTGTTTTAAAGTTGCTTCCTACCTTGATGAGCAAAATATTCCACAATGTGGTAGGCCATAGAAGGACAAAATTGCAACTCTTGGAAGAGGCTCTTTTCAGAAGATTGCCACTTAGGAGGTCACTTTGGATTCTGTTTTATAGCTGACTTGTAGCATGTTCTCATTCTCTCCAATTAGAATCATAGATATTAAAATAGTCCGAATTGTCATCCCTGCTTTCCTTAGAAAATTGTGAACTGCCCCGAGAAGACAGGAATGGAGAGGCAAGGTTGTATCATATCTCTCCATCCCTATTTAACAGAGCCCAGGATCCTCCCTTGCACTGTCTAAAAGTGCCTGCTTATTCCCAGTGGAGAAAATCCTGAAGTCTCAATTCACATTGATACAACAAGAATGCAGATAGTGAAAATAACTAATCCTTACATAGCATTCACTATGTGCCAGGCACTGCTTTAAGTGCCACATAGTTATTCATTCATTTAATCCTCACAACAAACCCATGACATGGCTACTGTCTCTCTTCCTACCTGAGTAACCTTCTCAAGGCTATATTTAATAAATAGCGTAACTGGAATCTAACCCCAAACGGTCTGGTCCCAGTCTTTAACCACTATGCTATACCGAAGTGGGCCTGAGAAGGGGCCCAGCTCACATGGCAGAACTTGTATCCAGCCTGAACCCATTGGATAGTACTTTCATTTCTGGTTGTTCCCAGAAGCCCCCAGTCAGGAGAACTGTAGTAAAGCATGCAACACTCTCAGGTAACTGCTGGTTTCAGTGAACCAAAGCCTCATTCTCTCTTATTTCAATATTGAGAAATTCCTTAAGAATTCAGCAACCAAGCTTTCCCCCACCTTTTCAACATATATAAAAATGGGGGTAATAATAGTAATTAAAAAAATTTCAAGGTGATGTGAGAATTCACTAAGATCTTGTAGATAGATTGATCGACGGATGGATAGATAGATATAGCACGGTGGCTGACATATAATAAAGTGTCTGTAAATGGTTACTTGGCATACACAAACACAAATGAGTGTATGGATGATGGCACGAAGTTGAGCATTTAAGAGCCACAGAATGAGAAGTATGGCTTCTGCCCTTAAGAAACTCAGTCTCACAAATCTGAATAAAGTCAGGCAGAGAATTAACCTTTTAAAAGCTAGAGAAATAATTGTCAAGTAGAATCAGAACTACACAGCAGCAATCTTGAGCTCAGGTTACTAACCACATCTCTGTATTATCTCTCTTCTGTATTGTTTATAGCCAAAGATTACATTATCCTATTGATTCTTCATAGGTTACCATGGCATCCAAATGACATTTACAGAGTTCTCCCAATGGTGGGTGTTCCAACTCAACCTTGTGAGAGCTTCAACCTCTCATATTAGTCCAGAGTCATTTTAAATGGATTTCTTATGCGCAAAAAGCTAAATATCTTTTAATCGTGCTTCATTCTCATTAATATAGAGCCCCTTGTAAAATTACATAATGCAATGATAATTATTACTAGTAGCAATTAGAAGTATTGAACTCTGAAAATTCTAAATGGTTTATATTTATAAATTCATTTGTAAATTCATTCATTACATACATCAGTGTTAATATACACAGCATATTATATATGTACACTTTATTTTCCATTTCTTAATTATTTTTATATTTTTATATTCTTCTTAGATTCCTGATTTGTTTTTCTTCTTTTCAAGTATCTTGCATAAGTGTGAAAAACTAGGATATTGAGTGAAAAAAATACCTTTAAATGATTGATGATGAATAATTCCTGGCTACTGGCATGCTCAAGTTGGGGGTTAGGAGGGTACAAAACAAAAATGATACTATATCATTTGGGTCTTTAACACTTAAGGGATTTGCTAGAGAATTGGGTGCTTATCTCATTACTTCCAATGAAAATCTACTTTCTTCCTCTAGGGCTTTCCTGTGGATTTTGTAAAATAGGGGGTTTATAGTTATTCCCATTTGTGAAAGATACTGTACTGCTAGATTTCCATGATGAATTCTCCCACTTCTGAGTTTTGAGTGATTTCTAACACCCTGATACGGAAACAAAGAAAGCAAGTAAAGAAGAATTTTGAAGAAAAGATATGGAAACAACCAGGAGTCTTCCTGCTGAGCCATCCCAGACCTAGAGTTTTGAATTATGCATGTTCCATAAATCTGTGTCCCACTCTGCCACATTTTAGAACAGGGAGAGAAAATAATAGCTACTGTCCACACTTATCACCAATAATAAATTGCAGGGCTTCTGCATGTGGTGACGATTAATGCAAAATACAACCCAAAACACATAACTAAATAAATAGATAGTTTGACTTTCTTGGGGGTTATCTCTTTCCTTCCTTCTTTCTCTCTCTCCTCTTTAAATAGAAAATGCACTTAAAATCTCTAGAACACCTACCCTATTCTCTTTGAGACAGACAAATGGGCTCTTTTTTTCCCCCCAAGCAAGGGCGCGTGTGTGTGTGTGTGTGTGTGTGTGTGTGTGTGTGTGTGTGTGTGTAAGAGACAAAGAGAAAGAGATAAAACAGAGACACTGACACAGAGGCAGCAACACATAGAGACAGATAAAGAGGCAGGAGTTGCAGTACTGCAGAATTCACATGCACTGATAGGATATAAATGGAGAGTGGTAATTGTTAGAGTGACTGTACAACTTTGGGGATCAAACAGGCATGCAACAAGCAAATTTTTAGAGGATGAATTTGCAAAAGTTGGCACTAATTGCTTTCAGTTAGAATTTGAAATATTTTACATAAAAAACAACTAAAATCTTTCAGAAGTTTTTAAAAATATATTAGAATTTAAATAGAAATTACATATTGATTATGCCTCTAGATAGTGAAAACCCTTTCAGAAGGTGAAAAAAATGAAACTCCATCGTTAATAATTAATACTAGTTTTTATAGTACCTTCTGAATGCTCTTATGGCCCCAGGTTGAGCCATCATTTATTAAGACTTCAATTTGTAGGCTTCTACCAGAGTTCATATATTGGCTTATTTAATTTTCTCACCAACCCTTTAATACATTCAGTATTATATCTATTGCTCAAAGGAAGCAACTGGTTCAGAGAGACTAATTCCCTAAAGACATACATCTGCTAGGGAGCAGCACTGGGATTTGATTTCCTCTTCTGTTAAACACCAAAGGCCTATGCTGTATGTAATCTGCCATAAATAGGGTTGCCAGAAAAAATACAGGCCATCCCATCAAACTTGATTTTCAGATGCTAAATATTTTTAGCACAAGTATATCCCAAGTATTGCATGGGATATACTTATACCAAAAATGTATCATTATCCAACATTCAAATTTAACTGGATGTTCTCTATTTTTGTTTACTAAGCCTGACAGCTCTTGCCATATATATTCTCTGGATCCATCTCTCTATCCTTGAGAGGGAATAAAGCAATGAAAGGGCAAGGCATTCTTCATGAAATAGAAGAGGGAGTATGGAGGTACCTGTTCCACTCAGTGTCAGCATGTTCCAGCGAGGTGCAATGTACTCTTGGGAAAATTATCAGAGTTTTCAAGATAATGTCTGGCATCAAGAGCAGCAAAAGTGTGACAGTTACACCATGAATTGGGGGATGACTGAACTTACATGGATAATCCTGGATTTCAAACTTCAGAGAGAATCGGATGTTCTCTTAGTGCTCTTGTCTTAACTTCTCTACTATACATATAATCAGTCAAGGAAGAAATTTGTCTCCAAAGACTGGTTTGTTTCCTCATATACCATTCCTTCAGATGAATGTTGCAGCTCCCCATACATGGGAAAAGGAAAAAAAAACTACCCCTTTCCTCCTTAAACCACGTTTCCAAGATAAACACTACTGGGCATGTGAGTGCAACATTTGGTTACACAACTGAGGCTTCAGTATTGCCCTTGCCCACACTCTCCTGCCCTGGTCATCATTGTCTATCCAGGCCTGCTATAGCCCGTAAGGCCTAGACCATTCTTTCCAGTTTTCTTCTCCTCTTCAAATTCTTGAATCCCATCAGGCATATCCAATTTGTCCTCTGCCTCACTTGCCTAGAGTTCTGGCTTTCTGCTCTCTTGCTAGGGAGCTGATAAACATAATGTTAGCTAATGTGTTAATGACCACCAAAGGGCTTATCCCTTCCAGATAGCATCTGCTGCCTTAAATGCTGTACCACCAAAGCATAAGTAGTGGAGACATTTTAGCTCAGGTAGATGTTTTCTTATCACTCTTATGGTACATCAAATCAAATAATGGCCCTACCTCACTCCACCTCATGTAATTGATCAACCAGGGTATCTATTTTTTTCCCTCCATCACACTACTGAATTTGTTTAAGCATGGAATATTAGGAAACCCAATTTCCCCCCTTATTGTTAATTGAAGTGTAGTTGACTGAATGGAAGTAGCCTTGTTTAGTAATATACAGAGCCTTGTTTAGCAAAATGAGAAATCATTAATTAAAACGACTCTACCAGGAGAGTAAATCCCTGACTTTTCCCCTCATTCCTCACCCTCACTCTTACATATTTTTGTAAAGAATTGATTTATGTTTATCTCTCTCTAGGACACCTTTCCTTCCCATCAACAACTTTCCACATTTATATCCCTTATGTTTTTTTTCCATCATAGCACTGTGGTTACAAATATGAACTCAGGAGCTAAACTGCCTAGGTACAAATCCTGACTGGACCATTTAATTGCTGTGTGACCTTGGACAAGTTAACTTAATCTCTCTATGCCTAAATTTCGTAACTGTGAAATGGGACAATCATATTGTCTTCCTCACAAAGCTGCTCTGAGGATTGTAGGTACATACATATATAGAAGGGGAGAGGGAGATATAGAGTGCATAAAACAGGATCTGGTACACAGCAAGCAAGGCATAGATGCTTAGTTATTTATTTTATATATGTGTTTACACATCTGCCTTCTAATACAATAAGGTTTGGAAGGCAGGAAATTTGTGCAATTCGTGTGCATTAGTAGCATTCATTGCCTTGCCCACAGTAGGCTCACGATAAATGCTTTTGGAACAAATATATCACCATACATGGTTTCTAACGAATAATGAAGGTAAAAATTGACTTGGACTCTTATTCTGAGAATAGAATGCCAAGTAACTAGCATCAGAACTCAGAACTTTTTCCCCCCCACAAAAGTCACAAGGTCTTTTGAGAACTCCAAACTCCAAGGATGAAAGATAGTTGTTTGGTTAATTGATTCACTTGTTTATCTATGTTTATGTAGTAGCTGGCCTGAAATGGCTGATTTTGACTGTGAGTCACTTTGCTTCTATAAAGAAAATCTTTGTTTAATCAAGAATTGTTTCTCTTCATATTATCATTTATTTTTAGTCATAACCTGACCTATACAAAGAAAAATATTTTGAACCACCCAACACCTTTGCATGTATGCATATATACGTGTGTATATTACATATACGTAACATATATATACATATATATTTATAAAGTCTTTCTTTGACTCATGTTTTCTCCCCAATATTTACTATAAAAACTTTATAATAAAAGTTTCAAGTTTTGGGGTCCCTGGGTGGCTTAGACGCTTAAGCCTCTGACTCTTACTTTCCGTTCAGGTCATGATCTCAAGGTCATGGGAAGAAGCCCTGCATGGGCTCCACACTCAGCACAGAATCTGCTTGTCTCTCTCCCTCCGCCCCCCCACCCCCACACTCTCTCTCTGTCTCTCTCAAATGAATAAATAAAATATTTAAAAAAAAAGTTTCAAGTTTCTAAATTTCTCAGAACTAAGTCCCAAGGATGCCTGCCTGAGGTATAATTAAAAAGTAGGTCACATCTGTTTTCCCTGCTCCCTTTGCAGCCAGGCTTTGTACCAATGGGCATCCAAGGCCTTCATAGTTTCCTTTTCTTTCCCCAACCCCTTTGTCGGCCCACTGCTTCAGCCACCACTGCAGTAGTCCAAGATCATTATCTTTTTTCTCCACTCTTTGGGGATATTCTATCAGAAATCTAATTCACTATTGTGAACAAATGTGTTTATGGCTGACACTAATTTAGGCTTCCCAAATAAGGGACGCATTAAAGTTTACATAACATCCAATCAAATTTCCATCACAAAATGGCAATACAATTTCACCCTGAGGTGGGAGGAAAAGTCAGGGTAAGGAAGGGAAATGAAAAGCCTTTTAAATTCCCTTAAATTCCAGCAAATCAGTTTAAATTTAAAAAATAAGTTTGTGTTCTGCATGATGAGAAGGAAAAGATAGTTCTCTGCTCTCCTGGAGTTGTGAGTAGCGGGAATCCATAGCCCTCATCTGGTCTACTTGGGAAGGGATTTAGCTCCAACCAGAATTAATAACACCATATAAATGTCTGCAACCCAGGAACTCACACTCCTATCTAAGTATTCTACCGTAGCCGTTACACTTGACTGGGGAGAGTGGCAGAGGGCAATGAGAGAACTGCTAGGCACCATGTCCACAGTATGAATTCTTGGGATATTCCTTTTGTGAAGATCAGGTCTGATCTACAGCAACATTTCCTATGATTAGCTCAATCCTCCAAGTCCAGTAAATTGAATAAAATACATTCAAGTACTTATATAACTAGGAAGGTACCCTCTGAGTCTATAATACCTAATTTGTATGCCCAGTATAGTAGGGCCATTCATGCCTCTCTGAGTCTTTCCTGACCCTAGGGCACCCCTCTTTGTAGAACAAAATGATGCACAGTGCTCTAATGATTACCACCACAGAGAAAGATTTTGTTCTATTGTTAAAAAACATAGTGGAACATTAGACTGTCTTTTCTTTTACAGTGAAGAGGGACGAAGGATTGATTCACTCTTTGGGACTTTTGTGGGGTTGGGAGATTTGGTGAAATAAAATGACAATATGTACTTCTTTCGTTATAAGGGAATACTAACAGTTAACTCCTGGGGGTGGGGGGCGGACAAAAAACAGCAGTGGACTAGCAAGCTTATAAACCTCCAAAAGCTAACAATGAAAAAAAGATAAAATGAAAAGATTCAATATAAAGGGGAAACCTAGTAACTCTCAGCCTGTTGGCATATTTCTCAGTGAGCTGACTACAGATAATTATGCTAGGTCTGGAACATATGTTTCACTCTTGATTTAATCTCAGTCTGGGCAAACTTCAACAGTTTTATGTATCAGGATTACAGAAACCTGGTATTCCCTAACTCCTACCTTGGGAAGCACAGGAGAAAAATTCCACATTCCTTTTAATATTGAGGTACTTTGAGCCATTTCCAGGTAAGTGAGCAAACAACACAAGAATTATCAACAAGATTTTCTTCTCTTCAGCAAAAGCCCATTCTTTTCTGGTTCATGTACTCTAATCAAAGACACCATTCAATAGTGCAGGATTTGTGGAGAAGGAGACAGAAGATGGAAGGAGCATGAATGGGAGCACGTTTCTGTGTTTTGCTGTTTATTTTTTTATTTTTTAAATTTTGCCCAAGAGAAATATAAAGTCATTTGTCCAACCAGTAATTTTGCAGTCATATGCTATGACTGCCAAGAAACACACACACACACACAAACATCCCATAGTGGACAGTGTAGGAGTATCAGGAGCAGTATGATCGAACAACCGTGGCTAATCACAAGCATTTGCAAGCACCACACTTATATTTACACCAGAACATCAACATTACATTAAATATACCATGAGTGGAAGGGGTGGTGGAAACTTAGAGATGAGATTGAGAGAGGAGAGGGAGAGATTTGAAAATTTATCCTGCTCACTGGTGAAATGAGATCATTCAGGGGCAGAAACTAGAAGGGTGGGGGCAATAGTGCAATGCTTTGGTCAACAGTCCCTGGAAGTGGCCCACTCTAGGGCTTCTTCCTCATAAGTAAATACCATGTGTAATGTGACTTTCTTTGTTGATCATAGGTCATTCTGTGAAATAAAGGCTACAAATCATAGAAATAAATCTGGCTAGTGGAATAAAATATCAAGGAGTAAAAACAAATTTTTGGAATGTAATAACTTGAATTTAGGCACGACATTGTATATTTTTTTATTTTTATTTATTCATGAGAGTCAGAGAGAGAGAGAGAGAGAGAGAGAGAGAGAGAGAAGCAGAGGGAGAAGCAGGCTCACCACAGAGCAGGGAGCCCAATGCGGGACTCGATCCCAGGACCCCGGGATCATGACCTGAGCCGAAGGCAGACGCTTAACCATCTGAGCCACCCAGGCGCCCTGACATTGTATATTTTGAAAAGACTAGTGAGGTGAAAGGAAAAGTGTAATATAATATATATTTGTTTTTTTACTTAGGATGCTAACATCTTCAGAGTTTTTTGTTTTGTTTTTTACTTAGGATGCTATCATCTTCAGAGTTCTGAGCATCCAGCGCCTCTGAACAGCTGGTCACCCTCCAAGTGACTAGGTTGTCTGACACTGAAGTGCTGTCCTTTGGCAATAAATATCAGACTGTACCGTCCTAACATTATAAAAAAGGGGAGACTTGATGGATTCTCTCCAATACAATTTGCAGTAGATAGATGCATACTTGGACCATGCTATTGCTACTTTGTTTGTTTGCCTGGGACCTTACAGACCTTCTTACAGAAGGTACAGACCTCACCGTCTTTCCTCTGACATGTGGTCAAGGGATATAATTCTCTGAGACCCTTGGCTTCCTTAACATTAGCTCGTGTTTCCCTAGACTGTAAAGAAACTGTAACACTTAATGTGAATTAAGGCAAGGATTCTTCTACTTCCTTTCCAATGGGCTTAGGATGTCAGGAGGCAGCACTGAAACTTGCTTGTGTTTTTTTACTCCTCCATTATTTGTGAGTAAATGCCTCAATGTAAATAGCAATTTATCTAAACAGAAAATAATTTGTTCTAAGCTCCATCTTAAAAGTGTTTTTTATATAGAATACAATATATACCATATAATCCAGTCACTTAAAATATAAAATTGAGAAGGTTTTAGTATATGCATAGATGTGTATAGCCATCACCACAATTTTAGAACTTTTATCATCACCACAAAGAGAAATCCTGTAACCTTTAGTTACACATCTCTGTCTCCAATTTCCTACCCCTAGCATTAAGTGATCGCTAATCAACTTTCTGTCTTTATAGTATTACCTATCGTGGATATGCCATATAAATGGAATCACACAATATGTATAATTTTGTGACTGGCTTTTTTCAGTTAACACGCTCGCAAAGTTCATCTACATTGTAGTGTATATCAATCGTTACTTCATTCCTTTCTATGGACCAATCATATTCATTATATGGATAAATGATATCTGTTTAGCTATTCATGTATTGATAATATTTGTGTTGTTTCCATCTTTTGTATATTAAAAATTGTGCTATGAACATTCACATACAAGTTTTTATTTGAATACTTGTTTTCAATTCTTTTGGGTATATACCTAGGAGTGGAATTATTAGGTCATATATAATTCTGTGTTTACCTTTTTCAGGAACCACTAAACTGTTTCCACAGTGGCTGTACCATTGTACATTCCAACCATAAGTTCCATTAGTCTTTTTCATATCAATACAGATAGGTTTAAAATAACTGGCTTTTCATTTTTCCAATATAGATATTAGTAAGTAAGTGGTTTACGTGGATTATATTATCTTCCCTGACAAGGAATATATTTATCTTTACATAGAAAGGTTAAGTTATATGTTTGAGGACCAAGGAAGGGTCTAGGACTTGCAGGCTATATAATAGAATGGAAAATAGGGCTAGAATAGTTATGGATGGGGAACACAAAGTGATCAGCCTCAAGTAATTTACTACCACTATACCTTGAAATGACCCAGAAATAGTACAAAGGAAAGAAATGATAGAAAACAGTGACTATAGGGGTATGACAATGGGGCATTTAAACATAGTGTCACAATTTATTAAATTTAACAAGAGAAATACATAGATATGAACCAAAATCGCTTTTTTTACCTTAAAACTACAAATGACCAAATGCTTACCCCTGATACTGATGCATTGCTTTGAATGCTTAACATCTTAACAATGAATATAGTTTATTGGGACTAAAATACAATTTTAATGGAAATCAGGGTATCTCATTATCAAATATTTTTTAATAATATGTTTCATCTATGCATTCACTCCATTACCCATTAGAATTTTTCTAGGTGATTTGGGAATTCAAAGAAAGAGAAATGCTGAGAGTTTTTAGCTTAGATGGTATACAGAGGAAATATTTACATAATAATCTGAGAGAAAATTGGCTGACTGAGGGAACGATAAAGGCATGAGTTATGGGATTACTCTGAGAAGTTCTGGTAGAGTAGGCTTCACGGAAGAGGAAGAGGGGCTTATGTTCAATGTTTATAAGCAAAGGGGAAGAGGCAGGAATTTAGACTTTGAGCACAGTATGAGTAGAATCCAAAAGACAGGGGGTGAGGATGTTCTGTAGACAGTTCACACCACACTCTATCCAGAAAGAGGGACTCATGGAAAATTAATAGGATGAAAAGTTGGGAAAATTGGCTATGGTCAATAAATTTTGGCCTTAACTGTCAGGTTAAAGCATTCCACCGAAAGAAAGGATCTCCTGAAAAGCTTTAAAAGATGGGGAATTATCATCAAAATGTCTTTTTAAAATGCCATTTAACTGTGGAGAGTAGGGCAGATTGAAAACCACACATAAAGGGGAAAGAGATGGGTTTGGGGCCTTTGTGATAATTCAGATCTCTGGAGAGGGTGTCCTTTATAGAGAGAAAAACAGAAAGGATGGAGAAGGCAGGGAAATGGCAGCAGTTGGTCAGTAGATTAGACATGGTGGGTTGAAAAAGAAGTCAAAATAACTCAAATTTCCATAATGATTAATAAGAGCAGTATTGTGGTTATTTTGAAATTATGATAGAATAGAATAAAGTTGATCACAAGTCATCAAATAGATAACATCACTGAAAATGTGTTTTGTGAACTAACAGCATAAAAAATTAGTTTTAAAAAGCATTTCTCTCCTATTTATGTTTGAAAGGGTTTTTTTTTGAAATGTATAAGCACAAAAACCCAAAGGAGGAAGGACAGAATGCAAACCACCCAGACTGAATTTTCTTGCAAAAAAAGATGAGTTTCTCTTTAAATCCTGAATATGTAAAGTGTATGTACATTTCTCTGAGACACAAGGCAAATAATGATTTCAATGTCCTGAAATTCTCGAACAAATTGCATAATATTAATATTTCTGTATAGATCTATTTAAAATAACGTCACTGTCCCCCAGCAGTTCTTTGGTGATGTATTTATTTTTTTTCTTTCAAATAGTTTGGGGATTCTTCAGAAAATACTGTGATATTCCTGGGAGGTTTTTCATAATGTCCAGAGAGTGTCTGAGACCATTCTTCCTTTACAGCATTGGCAATGAGCGTTAGTAATGTAGAGAAGACTGGTGCTCAAATCCACTTTAGCTTTGAAGCTAGTGAAAGCTAATGAAAGGGCTGTTGTTAAGGAGGAGTAAGTATCTTTTTTTTTTTATAATTGAGAAAATTCCTAGACGGGCATTTACCACCTTCCTTCTTCTTACATAGGCACTTCCTGAGTATTTGCCTACATTCACTCTTTGATAAGCCAAGACAAAGGGCAGTAGGTGAGTTTCAGGGGAAGAGAAGGAGATGATGGAAGAGAAGGAAAGAGATGTTTTGGAAAACCTTACAGTGGGGAGGAAAATTTTAGCCAGTGTCCTGGTTCAATTAAAAACTAAGCAGGTACAATCTCAGTTTCATCACTAGATCTGACAGGGGGTGGAAGGATGCATGTTTCTCTTTATAGTAGTTCCCTGGGAAACTACTCAATTTTCCCTTCCCATAAAAGACAGAAGTGATTTAAATTGATACATTAAACGTTTCTACAGCAGAATAAATGAATCCCTACCATGGGTATAGTAGTTGTGATCACTTCAATACCAATACCACCAATACCAATACCACTTCAATACCAATACCAATACCAACACATAATCCAAGTGTTATTTAACATTGTTGAATGCAATTAGAAAATATCAATTTTCCTTTTTCCTTTGTTCTGAATTCAAACTGATAAAGTAAAATCTGCACACCTCAGTGAGTAACTTATCTGATTATCTAAGTAATTATTATATTTCAAATATTTAGGGATTTAGGTAATATTTGCAATACCGGCTACCTTTTTTACTTTAAGAATACTTCTATAACTGTAGAAACTAACACTAGTATATCCAACTGAGCACCTGCTTTAAGTATGTCAAGTTAACCTTCTAAATCAACTTCTATTGCATTTTTGTCTACTTTTCTTTCTCATTCTGTTAGGCATCTCTAAACTAAATAGAAAAACATCACGCTCTGTTACAAAATATGCAATAGCCAAATTTTTGTGTGTGGTATATGACTATTTCTGCTTCAGGACTGAGGAGAGAGACACAAAGCTCTCATACCTAGGTATTCTGGACAGTGAGAATCTCAGAAGGGCTTCCATGCTGGTGAGGATTTGGCATAGTGACAAAATGAAGTGAGCAGTGCCCCAGTTTTTTCCTCATCTTTGAAATCTCTGCTACTCAGAAGTAAAGACTATGTGAAAACAACCTCAAAACAAACCAGGCTATTATAAGAACTCTGGTATCTATTTTGGGCCACCAAGGATATGGAGGCATACATTATGAATTTAGAGGAATTATTAATAATACTATTTACTTCTTGCTGGATCTGAGAGTACAGTTCATGTTAAATCCAATGGCCCACCCAAATCCTATGTTGTAAGAAACTCTCTGTCCACAACTCTACCTATCTTTTTTTTTAAAATATTTTATTTATTTATTTTGACAGAGAAAGACAGCAAGAGAGGGAATACAAGCAGGGGGAGTGGGAGAGGGAGAAGCAGTCTTCTCGCGGAGCAGGGAGCCCGATGTGGGGCTCGATCCCGGGACCCTGGGATCATGACCTGAGCTGAAGGCAGACGCTTAATGACTGAGCCACCCAGGCACCCCAAGACAGTCTTTTTTTAATGGTCTTTAGTTTGGGACATCTCTGGCAGATTACATCCAGCTCCAAGATATCCAGGACCTATGACTATTTGGGGCTTTCAAGATCCCTGTAGATATTGGAGAAAGTTGGAACTGTAGCAGATGTCTTTCCTAAGTTCTCCTGGGAGAATTTATTTTTTTGCTCCCAAGAGGTGGAAATTGTCTCTGGTGAGATTTAAAGGGAGGAAGCACCAATCTTAAGAAAACCATAATAGGAAACATTAGAGCTAGCTCTATTTCAGAATATCAGTAGTGATTATCTTATATAATGAAGGTTATGTAGAAAAGGACAGATGAGAAATAATATTTATTTTTTAAATCATTAAACTGCTTTGGCTTATTTCAACATAGACAACTGCATTAGGTAGAAATAAAAGGCATTACTGTATTATAGCATTTCGAGAAAGTTTTAATATTTTTTATGCCAGTGGGAAATTTAGGAAATTTTAGTTAGTTGGAAATCTGAGCTTATTCTATTCCCAACTGGGGAAGAGAGGAGTAAATGCAAATGAAGTATTAATCTACTAAAACAATTATTTATAATTTTTTTCATTCTTTTTTTTGGTCTTCTGCTAACTGAAAGGGCCTCTGTGTCAGTGCCAGGAGGAGCCTGGTAATGATTAATTGATTTAGCAGTCAAACTAAGGCAGTGAGTGTATAAGCAGGAGAATACTGTGAGGGGCACAGGTCATGTTTTTATGGGGATACTTTGTTTGGAGCACCTTTGTAATAAAGGGTGGGGAGGATGAAGAAGGAGATCTAATGTACAAATAAATGTGTTCACAAAGAAATACATTACTAAGGAGGTTTCAAGCTTCTAAATATCTCCTAATCCTTATATATGTGGGCACACATTTCTTTTATCTTTTAAGGATTACCTCTCAGCTAATTACTAGAAAATTTACAATGTTTCAGGTTACATTCTGACCCTTGTCCACTGAATTTTTCTCTGCTTGGTTCTCTTGTGACTTCGGGAAAGTTACTAAGTTTGCTATATTGATTTTTCTAAAAATGGAAGTGAAACCTATCTCAGAAGGGGTGCCCTGAAAAAACACATAACAATAATCTAATGTAAAAATAATATGCAGTCATGCTAACGTGGGGACTGTGTGACATTTTATTCTCATATTGTGTGGAGGAAGATCTCCATAACAGATATGGACTGTTTCAGTCAGGTCTCCACAATACATCAGGCTTGGAGTTGGCCCAACCTTCTTGGTCTAGTGGACATTTATAATGACGGAAGAGGTAAGCACTTTATTCTGTTTTTGCTAGGTTGCCAGTCCCTTGAACTTACTGATAAGATTGCTAATGAAACCATGTTACAAACTAAATTTTCTTCCCTTAAAAATAACCATTGTATGGGGCCCCTGGGTGCCTCAGTCAGTTAAACATCTGCCTTTGGCTCAGGTCATGATCCTGGGGTTCTGGGATCGAGCCCTGAGTCTGGCTCCCTGCTCAGTGGGGAGTCTACTTCTCCCTTGCCCTCTGCACCTCCCCCCCACCACCCTGTGCTCTCTCTCAAATAAATAAAATCTAAAAAAAAAATAACCTTGTGGGGTGCCTGTGCCTGGGTGGCTCAGATGATTAAGTGTCTGCCTTCAGCTCAGGTCATGATCTCCAGGTCCTGGGATGGAGCCCTGCTTCCCAGTCGAGCTCCCTGCTCAGCGGGGACTCTGCTTGTTCCTCTCCCTCTGCCCCTGCCCCAACTTGTGCTCACTCTCTCTCTCAAATAAATAAATAAAACCTTTAAAAAAGTTAATAAAACTTAAAACTATCTACTTCTTATATCTAATTTCATTGAAAAGATAGTTCATCATTTATTATACCATTAAGTCACTCTGACTTATTTTTTTCTGTACTAAATATGCTACTTAAAAAAAAAAGACACAAATTGTATGTAATAATAAATTGGCCTGAAAGTGAAGGTATACATATATGAACACCGAGTGTGTATGTCTATGAAATCAGGAACTAACATTTCTAGCAGCACATCTACGTGAATCTTTTTTAATAAAGTTCTGTGGATGTATTCCTCAAGAATTTTGCTAAATTGAACTAAGATAATAGTCATGTTACATTTCTTCCACTGATAAACTGGGATCTTATCTACACTAATGATGACAATAGTTAACATTTATTTGGCAGTTACAGAAGCCAAGCATTTGAGCTTGGGATACCAAAGCCTCACAGCAGCTCTCTGAGGTAGGTTTCATTTTCCACAGACAGTAACAGAGACTAAGAAATTTAGGATTAATTTAAGATTTAGAATTAGTTTCCTAAAGTCACATGAGGAGTTACTGACCTGGAGTTCGAAACCAAGCCCATCAGACCCTAAAGCTCATTCCTATACTGCCCCCTGCCCCAGACACTCTTCCCATTTAATGCTCTGTGACTTCTGCTTTTTAAGTCTCTAGTTTTTATATGAGCAAACATAGTTGAAGATTTTTCCGCTTTGTGTCATTCCAACTCTTTTATAGAAAATAAACCTTTACTACAGCATTTTATATGTCTCTTTCAGGACACATTCTTCATTAAAGGATCTTTGCTTTATGTGTTTTTTTTTTTTCCTTTTCTAATTTACTGTTAAGAGGTTTTTTTCTTATTAATACTGATTTACACTATTGGTTCTCTGTTTTGATTTCCCATCCAACAACTCCACAGCATTTTTATATAGAGTTTTAAAATTTCATAAAAACCAATAAACAAACAAAAACTTTGTTTGGACAGTTAAAGTGTACTAGAAATCAGGCTGGCAACTCAGGATAGAGGACTTTCTAAAGCCCCGTCCATTAAGTAACTAAGCTAAAAGAAGACACCTATGTAAACAAATACATTAGCATACAGGCAACAAATATAATGATAGGAACATGAGTAAGTTGTGGAAGAAGCTTTGAGAACTGTTTTTATGGAGGTAGAGGGACAAACAGAAAATGATACACGAGTTAAGTTTTGAAATATGAATAGGAGTTTGTCTGGTGGATGGAGGCCTGATATGGTTATAGGAGGAGGAAAGAATTCTGGGCTGAGGGTAGATATATCATTAGTGACCCAGCCATGCTGGGCATAAGTTCAAATTATGATTTCCCAAGGAGAACTCTAGAAAAGCACCTCTCTCCAGAGCCACCATCCCGAAAATACTGATTATATACACCCTTCTCATCGAGAGCTCTGAATACTGCAGTGGCAATTTAAATGCTAGTTTCACTTGCACTTTGGAGGTGTATTTTCTGTATGTTCTCTGAAGATCTTATACAACCTTACTGTTCATTTTTTGTTAATTTACAGAATAGCATTCCTGGCGCTGCTTATATTAATAGGATCAATCATTAATACCATTGTACAGAAAAAGGATCATGAGACAATTTGTACTGTTATTTCTTTACAATATTTATTCATAAGAAGAGCTCCACAGCAAAGACTGATTATCCTAATCATCAAAGATTAAAGTTAAGTTGAAAACTACCTACTGGACTATCATGCTTGAGGGCAAGATAGAATAGCAAATAACTTTTTTGCAATTATTACACACCAAGCTTTTATTCTAATAAGTGTTTTATATGCATTAGCTCAATATAATCTTCACGTGTGAAGCGGGATGTATTGTGATTTCCATTTACAAATGTGTGAACTGAGGCACAGAGAAGTTTAGTAACTTGGCTAAGTCACACAGCTTATCGGGGTAGAATTCAGATTCAGACTCCAGTAGTTTGCTCTGAAGGCCGTGTTCCTAACTGCTGACTCTGTTAGGCTGTTTACTGAATAGAACAAGAGTCTTGTCTCTTTTAAGGTCTAATCAGCAAGTTATTACTTAGTAACTGCTGCTTTTTCAGCTCAACTTTTTCACTGTTGTGCACTATGAAGACACAGGTACAGAAGTCAGTCCTGCCCTCGAGGAACTAACACTTTCTTTGAAAGATAATATTAGTGGCTGAAATCCTTGGAAAAGACAGAAATACGCATTACAGAAGCAGTAGCAAAAAGAAAAAAAAAGAATAGTGGAAGAATATATTTTTTATAAATAAATAATGGAAGAAATCATTAATTTCATTATTTAGTCTGTCAAGACAATTTTGATTACTCATTGGGTGTAGAGCTCCATAAAAGAGTTAAAAACGTACCATTTCAGGGGGTTTATAATCTAGCCGGGGAGATTTTTTTTTTTTTTTTTTTACACCCACCTGAAAAGAAAGAGTAGCACAAAGAATACATCAGTAAGGAAGTAAGAGAAGAATTAGGTAAGAAACATTCATGTAGTTCCTATTATGTATGTAATTCTATACCACGCATAGCAAAACGTAGAACGTTTTGTAAACAAGGTCAGTGATAAGCATCATTTATAATTTCACAGGAAAGAAAGAAAATGCACATTTAGAATTCCTTGAGAAAGGCTGCTAGGTAACAGTACTACAAATGAAAGCCGGCTGCCCCCATGTTAATACTTAAAGCACAATGATGCAAAGCAGAAGAGCAATACATAAAGATACATGACAATCTCCGGAAACACTTCGAGGCAGGTGAGAGCTTTGAGCCACTCCTAAGGAAATGAAGCCCATGCATTGGCAGGGTGCTGGCAGGACAACCTGTAGAAGGACTCCGCAACACCGTAAAGGAGATACGCATCAGTGTGAAGGGGTGTGAGGCAACGGGGCTTGGCTGGAATAGAGGCAGACCCAAAGCAAGGGTAACAAGTGATGTCCCTGGGAAAGAATGGTGTGGGCAGGTGACAGAGGGTCTTGAGTCCTGGGCTTGGAGCAAAAACGTGACGCAGGCCTTCAGGGACCATACTGGTGGCGTGGGGTAGAGACTGTCCAGAAGCTTAAGAAGAGTGAACGGTTTGTAGGAGAGACTGAGGTCAGCAACTCAAAGCCAATGGAGCCCCATGGTAGAGGCGGTGGGATCAGAGATGGCAATGAATTTGAGAGAGACAGAGAGAGAACTGAAGTAAGGGACTGATTGGAAGTTATTAAGACAATCTCAAATTCACTATTTGAAAGAACTTAATGTAAAAGAAACATTAAAGGGCCAAGGGAAAAGACAGCTGTTAGAAATGGAGGCAAAGGTGGATTAGAAGGAGGAGGGAGAGGGTTAGGATGTAGAGGAGGAGAGTTAGGTAGAAAAGGAAATGATTGTGCCCGTGTGTGTGTGTGTGTGTGTGTGTGTGTGTGTGTGTGTGTGTTGGGGGGGGTGATTCACCTAAAAGAATGAACATACTCATAAATAGTGTCAGTAAATCAATTCTACTACATTTCTTTCATATTTCAATTACTGCAGCAGTAGTGGCTTACTATGTATGGTATGTCCACAGTATATTGGGTACTGGTAGGCAAATCTGCCTTTCTCATTGTTGGCAGTATCTTAGGATGTATGTTGTGCAGGCAGAACAAGCAGGTGCTAATCAATAATTGGGCTTTATGGACTGTGCATATGTGCTTCCAATAATATCAAAAGCGTGCAGATTTTTTTCCTACAGGTATCGCAGAGATTTTTTTGTAAGTATGTGTTGCCCTGCCTACACTTAGCATTTCTCATGAATATTTCTAATACTCATTCACAATGCATACAGGTGTTAACTACAGACTAACAAATGCACAGGTGGGCATAAACACATTGTTTGTAAATTGTAGCCTTTGTGGAATGCCTACATTTTTCAAGGCCCTGTAGCATTAAATGTGAGGCAGGGCCCACTCTGTTCTACCCATCTCTTGACAATGCATCCAAGGAAAATAGAAAATGATGGCCTCCCAAATCTGCACGCTAGTGAACACAAACTCACACGCAGTGACATCTTTCTCCTTAAAAATAATGATGCAGGCTGTCTCTGTTACTTAAGGGAGCCCGAGCTCACACTGAAAGGTGTCAAAAAACACTGTATTATCCCACTTTGCCTGGAGCTGCCTTGACAGTACCTTTCCTGCCATAAGAGTGGATTACAGGCAGGGTGGTAATCAGCCAAGAAGTTAGTAAAAATAGGTTGTTTTAAGAGCAGGGTGTGAACCTGTGAACATCATAAAAAGAGTTTACCACCACACTGACTAAGGGAACAATCAGTTCCCTGTAGCCTTAAACTAACCAGGAAGAGCATGGCCCCTCGCTACAGGTTGGTGAAGGGCAGCGGGGAGTTAATTGGTCCTAGGATGAAAACAATGATGAATGCTCTACAAAACCTACTAAGTAACAACTATGTTGAACTCTGCAGATCTTTGGTGAAAGGTGCCATAGGAATGTGTAGAGACAAAGGATATGGGGAAAAGTGAGAGACAGATGGAAAAGGAAAGGGGGAGAGGCAAGAGAGGGAACTAGATGATGCTTCAGGCAGGCAACAGAAGGAAGAAAGCAAGAGTCAAAGGCAGAACAGGAGAGACACCAAATGGAATTCAAAGAGTTTAGTTCAACAAATTCAACATAGCTGAATTCAGCAGGGATTCTCTGAGATGCCACCAACTGTGCACAATTACAAAAAAGGATGATCCCCAGGTGACCACTACCGAGATCCTCTAAGGGCCCCACAATAGCAAGTCTTCTGTTACTTCTCTAGGTTTCCCACCTGGTTCCATAACTAACTCGAAGACTCTTCACCAGCTAACACTGAGATTCCGTGAGACACAGAACTCAAGGTGACACTAGATTGAGACCCAAGGTTGCTATGTAAATCACAGTGTTGTGAGAGGTTAAGAAAACTCAGGCAGGAGAAGAGCCACAATTTGAGCTCATCCTTATCTCTTCATTTTGGAGTTAGATGTGTCTCTCTGTAAGAGACCAGAAGATTTCCTCTTGGTTCTCCAACCGGGAGTATGACTGCTGCTACCATGTTGGTCTCCTGGGCATTGTTGTCCTTTATATTCTTATGCATTTATGGTGCAAACAATAATGATAGCTATTTCTTGAAAACTTACTATGCTCCACCAACTGTGCTAGGTGCCAAAACTATGTGATCTCCTCTCATCCTCACATCGATCTCATGACAAAGGTATTATCCTTAGCATCATTTCTCAGAGGTTGGCACTGAGAGTACAGAGAGGTTAAGTAAATTTCCCAAGCCCAGGTACACAAGAGGTTGCAACCTGACTCTCAGGCCCAGGTATGTGGACCCCAATGTTAAATTTGTTTCACTCACCCGCTATTACCTCTTATGTTTCAGTAATAAAAAAAGTGGAATTTTACGAAGCAGCATACTCTTTAAAGCAAACATAGGGGCGCCTGGGTGGCTTAGTCATTAAGCGTCTGCCTTCAGCTCGGGTCATGATCCAGGGGTCCTAGGATCGAGCCCCACGTCGGGCTCCCTGCTCCGCGGGAAGCCTGCTTCTCCCTCTCCCGCTCCCCCTGCTTGTGTTCCCTCTTTCGCTGTGTCTCTCTCTGTCAAATCAATAAATAAAATCTTTTAAAAAAATAAAGCAAACATAAAACTAGATAAAAAAAGATTGATTTGCCTGGCATAGAGTTCATAGAACAATATGGACTGGGATCACCAATGAGGCTGGATAAAAATACTAGTTTACAGAATCTCAGGACTTTTCCTCATCCAATCTCAACTGGTTCTATTTTTCCACAGCGTATTCACTACTTAGGCACACAGGCTGTTCTCACTTTCCAGAGAAATTCGGCTTCTTAATCCCTAGTTCTAAGCTAGCATCTATGCCAAGATGGGGGATCCCTCAGAACTCCACCAGATGTCCTGGACATCATTTTCTATTTCTAAATTCTACAACTTCATGGAATTCCATCAATTTTATCTTTCTAAGAAGTGCCCTTAGATATCTGTTCAACTGTATAACAAGCATGATTGGCATCCCTAGAGAATAATACCACCTCTTAAAAATTGGGTCATACATAACTTCCTGTTCTCAAGGACTGTAACTCTGAAATATACCAAGAATCTGATCACTTATAACTTCATGGCAACACCATACCCATTAGTCAAAGCCACCATCATCTTGTGTATGGATGATTTCAATAGCTTCCCGCCATGTTCCTCTCCACTATTGCCCATTCTCCGGAGTGAAGAGCAGCTAGAGTAATGCTTTGGCGTCCTAAACCAGATTGCAGCCTCATCTACTCAAAACCCCCTCTGGCTTTCCTTCTCACTCAAAGTAAGATCTAAATTTCTTACTATGGCCTAGAAGGCCCTACAGGCTCCGCTCCTTGTCTACTTCCCTACAGCCAGCCACAGCAGCCTGCTGTTATACCTCAAACATGAGCATTCACAGCACGTCCCCACCTCAGGGACTTTGCACCTGCTGGTCTCACTGTTTAAATGCTCTCCCTCTAATAGTCATACATCATTCAGCCTCCATTCCCTTGGGTCTCTGCTTAAATATCATTTTATCAGTAGAGCTTTTCCTGCCAACCCACTATACGCATTATTTCTTTAAGATAACCTTTTTCTGTTTTTAAGTTGAACATCTCTGAGAATTGGATACATCTTACAACTGACGGCATCTTACAATTATAACTGGACGCTTTCTTTCCTTTTTATTGGTATATAAATATAGGTGCATATTTGCAGTTGCTCATGTCTTTGTTTGACAAAATATAGTAATATAACTCTACCTGCTCTCTTTCATATCATCACTTTTTATGTCCAATTTGTTTTTCCTCCATATCACCCTGCAGTATACTATATATCTAGTAGTTTAACTGCTCATTATCTTTCTACTTCAACTACAGTGTAAGTCCCCTTAGAGGAGGAGCTTTGCTGCTTTGGGTCACAATTGTACCTCCACATCCAGAAGTGTGCTTGACACCTATTAGACACTCATAAAATCCTTGTTAAATGAAAGGCTGTCTCTGATACTTTATTCAGATATGAGCCCTGACACCCTCCCCATTACCACCATATCCCTAGCATTAAGGGGTAGCTAATAGAAAGATGCCAGATCCCTGTAGATAGTAACAGAGGAATGTAGTCTCAGTTGAGCCCATGTGCATGGAATCTGGAAACAAACCACTAACTATCCAGTGAAAAATCATAGACATACCTTATAATAATAAAATCTTAAAATACCTCTACAGCTCAAATGAGGAAAAAGTAAGCATCAAACATCCTAATAACACAATTGGCCGATGAACTTGGGCTAAACAAGGGGCTCTGTCAGATCATAGAAAATGTTTTTCTAGAACCATTCCCAAGGTCATTCAGTCAAAAATTTAAAAAACAATTTCATTTTAATAACAGATTTCCATTTTCAATATGTTCCTGAAGATTTCCTGTCCGTACTCAGAACACCAGCTATGATACAGAACAGTTCCTCTGGTGTGTAAACATCTACCAAGAGGGAGGAACAGCTGCTAAAAACCTCGAAGCTGCACAAGTGCATCCATTAGCAGAGAATCCAGTGTATGTCCAGATTTCCAAAAGGTGTGAACTATTTTATGCTATTTATATTTTATGGGTTTTTAAGGGTTTTTTGTAGTAAGCCTCTGTAAATAAATGATTGAATAGTAGCCTCTGAACCACAAGATCATTTCCTTTGTTTTTGTAACTCAGTGAAAACTTTAAAATGCTATTAGTGGGGTCGCAGGGGAGCAGCTCCCAATTTGTTCAAGCAAAGAAATCTATAGCAAATTCCATGAACTCATCTAACAGTTGCCAAAATTTGATGTTTCATATGTTCTTCTATGGACACGAGCCTTTCAGTGCTTTATGGACGACAGACTTGCCTTTGGAAATATAGTGGCTTTGAGTGGCAGATGTCCCTGTGAATGTATCTCCCTCACTAAGGTTATATTTTCTGTCTTCTAACTTAATGGCCAGACCAATTTCAAGGAAAATTGGGTTGAGAGAAATATTCTGAGGCTGAAGCTTTCTGTGTCAAATACTGCACCCTGGGGCTGATTTTTACAGCTGGGAGAGAATGGGCATGGCATATGATGACTGGCAGACCCTCGGGAATGAGAGTGCTTTCGAGTGTCACAATCAACCTTATGTATTTTGTCTTGGCTTCGGAGACCCTTAAATAGAAACTCTCACCACTTAAAATAATGTATTCATGGTGGTTCCCCCAAAAGACACTATTCTCCTTTGAAAATAAAAACAAAAACCATGCTCTTCTCTTTCAGCTCTGGGTCCTGACTTTCTGGCATTTACATTTGAAGAATTTTCAACCCCTTTGAAGTGAGAAACTTCAGATTTTTCTAGCTGCTTAGAGTACACGGTTTGGTAGACCTCAATGTTCCTAGGACAGTTGATTTTTTTTCCCTGCCCTTTCAGTCACAGGAAAAGTTCCTGTGTTACAATTCAGTGCCATGTCAGAGAGTTACAGCTGCAATGACCCCTTCCCTTCTGCTCATTGGTTGTTTGGAATCTAGTCAGACCTAGAAGAAGGTTTCCATCACCTCTCTTGTCTCTCATACGGTATGCAGGAGGAACATCGGAAAAGTCTGCTTTTTAAAATAAATATCTCTGGGGGCACGCGGGTGGCACAGTCGGTTAAGTGACCAACTCTTGGTTTCAGCTAAGGTTGTGATTTCAGGATCATGAGATCAAGCCCGGCATTAGGCTCCGTGCTTAGAATCTGCTTAAGACTCTCTCCCTCTTCTTCTGCCCTTCCCCCACTCAAGTAAATAAATAAATCTTTTAAAAAATCAAATACATATCTCTGCATATTTATTAAATTTTTTTCAGGGAAAATGAAAACAATTTGAAAAAAAGTTGCAAGTGATTTAACTACCCATCAAACAAATGAAGTTAAGTAAAGTGGCTGGGTTTGTTTGCTTTATTGGTTGATTCCAGGAAAGGTGTTATGTAAAATAAGACAAGAAAGTATTGTTTGACCCTTGACTAGGAAAAGACCCCTCTTAATGAATAAATCACTCTATGTGTTTCACAACTCCTGTACTCCTTCATACAAGCTGCACACAGACTTTATCAAGTTGATGTTATGCTGATCCTTGAAAGTCAACACTCTTCTGAGCAACCTGTCCCTGATACCCCTCAAGGGAGCTACCTACTAGTATATAAAACTATCTGTACGATAGTATTGAATGGGACCTATAATTAATTGTAGAGCAATGAGCATCAAGCCACAGTACGCTTAAGAGTCAACTTAGAATATTGTTAGAGCAACTAAATCAGAATCCTAAGGTGGGCCTGGGAGTCTGAATTTTGATTATATATGCCAGATGATTCAGATGTAAGTGGTCTGTAGGCCAGATCCTGGGAAGTCTTGGCTTACAGAGTTGATTTCTCTACAGGAAGTTTATGGAAGAACCCCACTAACTTAAAGGTATCTTCCCCCTTCCTTAGGCTTATCATGTTATCCAACAGAAAACCATTTTTACCGAGGTATTGGGGTGGCACTATCTATTAAAATATGATTATATTAACCTGAAAAATAAATATACTGAATATATTGGGGACTGTCAGTATTCTGAGCATAGACAACACTTAGCTAGACTTCAAACAGGAGCAGAATTCTGAGAGACTGAAATAGGGAAGAACTATTTCAGAACTATGGGCAGTGGAAACATCTGGAATGAGTCATTACAATAGGAGCTCTAGCAGCGAGGGAACAGCAGATCACTGAGGAGTAGGAGAGACTTCTGGATTTAACTAAAAATAATATGTTGGCTGTATCTATGCATCACCTTCCGGTTAACAAAATATTCTCATGAATGCTCTTAATTTTATGCTTATGACCATCCTCATAAAGAAATTAGTAGTATTAGAAGTAAAGTATAAAAATTAGCAAAAAAAAAAAAAAAAATGGCTCTAGGTCAGATTTTCCTGGGTTGAAATCCCTGTTTCACCACTTTCTACCTTCGTGAATTCAGACAGAAAATTTAACTTCTGTGTCCCAGTGTCCTTCTCTGTGTAGCAGGAACAATGATAGTGCCTACCTTATGGGGCTGTAACTAAGTACAGTAAACAGTCACAGTGCCTGACACCTAGCCCGAGATCAAATGTACACTTTTATTATTTTTCATTTGAAATGAAACTAAGACTCAGAATATTAATAACTGGGTCATTACACCCAGTGATTAAGTTCACAGGGACTGAATGCAGTGATTCTGGCTCCTAATCCCATATCCTGACTCTTTCTTCTATCTCTCTTTAAAAGGACAAGGTGGTGATCACGAAATAAAGACCTCACTTACTTCACAGCTGCTTTAAAAAGTACATTTATAATTTATACCTGGCTTATTGTGACAAACATCTCTGTGAAACTGGACTAGTAGATTGTCTGAAATATGTCCAAATAATTCTGACTCACAGAGTTGGCAAAATACCCAGATCTGTGGGACTTTGCAATTGTTGCTTAAATGCAAGATTTCAAACTAATTCTTGAGCATTGCTAGACTCAATGAAGTGCTCAGAGATCCTGAAGAGGTTAAACTGAATATATTCTAAGCAGAGAATAAGCTCTCCTCATACCTCTAGGGCTTGGGTCTGTGCTGAGATACCTTTTGCTGATACCTGAATCCCTGGCTTTCTGTTTCATGGGAGCTGCTCCAGAGACAAGAGGCCCCCCAGGGCCACAACTGGGGCTACCCTAAGCATGGCATTGTTTCACCAGTAGCACCATCTGCTTACCTTTGGAGAGAGCCCCCCTTCCCCAAAATAACAAAAAGCTTTGACTCTGGAAGACAATCAGGTGATGCCCTAAAGCATGAGACTCACTTCAGGTAAAGGACTGCTTGATTGGTAGTTTCCTAATTGACCCCCCAACTATTTGTGCAGTATTGAACGCAGCACGGCTATCAACGTAGCTTGCTAAATGATCTAAGTCCTTTCTGCTATGTATTCAGAGAATATATGTGTATACATATTATGGTTAAAAGAAGAAAAACAGTGACAAAATTATCTGTGGATGCCCGATCAGAATGTATAGACACTATAGCAGTCTGTGACTAAGAATGCCACAGACCAACAGGTACCCTCTGTCCCTACCACCACTAGCTCCACAACCATCATGTAGAGTATGACACTTCTTAATGCATCCACCAATGACATCTACTACTTTTTCCACACGGAGTAAATTATAATCAAAATAAAATACTCCTAGCAACTCTTGCAAAAGTAAAATGTACCAAAGCTGTGATTGCCTTAAAGATTTTGATCTAAGTATTAAACAGCAACGGTTATAAAGCATAATGTGAGATTCTCCTTCTCTCACTCTCCTAAGTATTGAACTCCGAATTACCCAGTTAGCGCTTGGAGCATGTGCTCTGCATTATGTATGGGGGAGAAATATTGACAGTGAGTGCACTTAACTAAGCCCACCCCATGCTCTGAGGTTAAAATCAGAGAGTATCTGTGATCAATTCCCTCATGGAGCTGTTAAAAAGCCAATGTGTACAAGACTCTGGTTTCCAGATGAGTCCCACAACATGCTTATTAAGTAGAAAAACCACTGGACTAATGCCTATCAAGTGGCTAGGTACAAAGGGAAACTGATCTGGAAAGGGTTTTAACCTCTGGTCTGCAGCGTCCCTTTCCTTTGTGTCTTGTGGCTTTTTAGTTAAAAGCTTTGACTGATAAGCACTGCACATCATCTCTTTTTCAACCAAGTAGACAGTTTTGGTTTTCCTTAGGTTTTGTTTTATATTCACAACTCAGGATTCACATTTATCTCATGCTATCATACCCAGTACTGCTTATGGTTAAATGGTTGGGAGTAGAGAAGCAATGGGCCCCTCAACTTTAGGACCCTAAGTAAAATTCTGCAAAAGACCTACTCCCTGCAATCTGTAGTCCTCAGGATAAACATAGGACCATTTCCGGCCTTAGATCAGGAGATACCGCAAAATTTTAGTGCAGCACGTAAACTGACAGCACTAAACTCATGTTCATTGATTTTCTTTTTATAACAGTAACTTCAATTCTCACTATTTCTAGCAAAAGTAATTTCATTCTCCAGCTACAGACGTAGTCTTGCTCATTCCTATTGAGTATTCAAATGTTACCACTGTTCTGGGCTCTGAGTTCAAATTATCATAACAAGCATTCTCTCAGTTATCTTAGAACCTGGTGCCAATGAGGGCAGATACTGCTGCAGGTCTGACCTGGAATAATAGTGATGAGATCACTGAAAGAGCTAGGTAGGATAGATCAGCAGGCCCAGATTCCATATCCCACTTAGCCAGGCAGGCCACAGCTCAGCCAGACTCTGGTTTCGCTTGCTATGTGATGACATTTTGGTATTCTAAAAACCTCTTGAATCTACAAGCTGCTTTCTGGAACTCATTGTTAATTTCAATTTTGTGTATTTGACAGTATATACTCAAAATTTCAGGTGAGAGAATCTTAATTCAAACTAGCTTGAGAAAAAAAAAAGTCTTGGCAATAAAAGGCCAAATATAGATTTAGTTTCTACTACACATCTGGGTCCAGTTCCACAAATTATTAATAATCAATCTCTCTCTCTGTCTCTGTTTCACTCTCCCTCCTTCCCTTCATTTCTCAGCTTTGTTTTTCTCTCTACTGGTTTCACTCTCAGGCATATTTTCTTTCCATATAGAGGGGAAGTTTGTTACACACAGCTCTAAGAAGCATTTCAGCCCTGTAGCTTTCATAAATGGCCTGGCGAGGACACCAAGGCATCAGGTGGGTCACATGACCACTCCTGAAGCAATCCCTATGGTCAGGGTAGGGGGTGAGGTGTTCTAAATTGGCCAGCTCTGAGTCGGATACCTTCTCCTGGGCCTTCTACAGGCAAGCAGAGTTACAAGAGAACAGGACATGATGATTACTCAAATAAAGGGATGGTTGACAGGCAAAAAATAAATTATATTTCACTTTACTGGTCATGGCCAATCAATTTATCACTGTCCCACACTCAGGCTGGTTTTGTATTTCAAATGGAAACTATGCTTTGTATTGGTTTTCTCCTATGCAGGTTAGTGTACAACCTCCATTTTCTTCAGTTAAGCATTGAAGCGGGTGGCTTGTTTTCATGCTATGGGTGCATGGACACTACTAAAGAAGCTTTTTTATCTACACAGTCCCCAGGGGGAAATGTCTCCAGGGTTTATAATGTTTTTCATAATCTTCCTGAGCTAAAAAGTTTTCCAACTGCACGGGGGATGTGTTCTGGTGTTGTCCTCAAAACTTCTTGTGGCTCGCAGTACAGTGGTGTAAGTACTAGCATACTAATGGGTCTATTGTGTCTTGCTCCACTTTACTAATTAGGGGGACAAGGCAGGCTGGGCTACACAAAAACCTATCAAGTAGCCTTGGTGAGTTTTTTGAGGCAACTTGTAGAGGAGCTACAGTTTTCCAGATCTTCTAAAAGTCTCTGGATTTTTTTTAAGTGAATAAGCAAAGTGGATCAGTCCTATTTTCCTGTAGTTTAGAATTTAGGAATGAAATCACAGAGTAAACTGTAGTCAAAACCATTCTATTATTCCATGGGTTTCTGACGGATGATATCCTCCAAAAGTCTATAAGGATGCTAACCAGGGTTTCTTACAATGTCCAAAACAGGGCATGATTTCAATCAAATCAATGCACTAGACTAAGCCAGCCAGATGTTGCTTTGATGTTAAGTGATTAAAATGAAAAGCTAAAGTTGTTCAATATTATGTGTCTCCAGCTTTGAGAAAATTTTGACATGTTTCTTATTTATAAATCAAATTGCTGAGAGATAGTTTAATTTTCATAGGGATAAATATCTAAATATTTTGAGATAAGTGGACCATGCAGGTCTATACTCCTTACCAAGAACTCTAAAAACGTGCACATCTTAGTCTAATTTCTCTGTAGTTCCAAAGCTCAAGCTGCATTCAGTATTACTCATATTTCTGTACCTATGTAGAAGACTGATGAAGGGAACTAAAGAAATACATCTTAGACCTTTGAATAATATAGATAGATGATTTTTCCTGTTCCAGACATCTCTCTACACTTTCTTTTTCCTCCCAGACTGCCCTCTCCTTTGAATACTAGCTCTTCCTTGAAATCATCTTTTAAAGTATGTGACTAGAACAGAATCCTTATCACACGAGTACTATAAACTGACCACACAGATGCTATCGCATTTTTCTCTATGGATACAGAGAGGCACTGTCAAACTCATGGGTAAACATGGTGAGATATGAAGGTCATGACTCTATGACCTTCATCAAATGTCCAGAAAGTTTTTGTGCACACATCAGCATGCATCTTTTTCTCCGAACTTGTAAGAAGCACATTCATTACTGGTTCTTGCCATATTTACAGATGCAACTAAAATCAGCTGCCTGCATGGGAGTCACAGTTGCTAATTTGCCATGTTTTCACCATTTATCATTTATCCAGATACAACTACTAATTAGCTACTGTTGGTAAACTTAGATGTTTGCACAAGTCAAAGTCTTGCTAATCTGGTTTCTCCTATTTGCTGATTTCTGTAGTTACAGACATATCAGAAAACAACATGGTTTGGATGGTTTCTGTGCCAAGAAGCTAAATGTTCCTCAATTAGAGTAAGTAATTAGAAAAGCAAGTTTAACACCAAAGGCAGTCATCCTGTTTGAGAGCTGGCATATTTGGATCATTGGATGTTGGTGATTGAAGTCTCAAGGTAAAGACAATATTGGTGCTTGGTTGGGGAAAATAGTTCAATTTTAAAAACATTTCATTGAAGTTTTAGTTTGTGACAGATACCATGAGTCAACTGTCTAATTTCTTTTTTCTATCCTTACCTTGCAAGAAAGCCCACATTAGGCTCAGAGCAGCATTGTACATAGGTGAAAACTGACTCCTTTCAGTTCCCTTTGCACAAAGAGGTAGCCACAGTACCTTCTTTCTAGTCAATGAAGTGGAAGTAGTTATCTGCTGGAGGTTCCTGGGAAAGTCTTTGTTTTACTGATGAAAGAGAGTATTATTTGTGGCTGGCATACCTCCACTCTTCTTTCTGCCCAAATAGAACCCAGTAACTGGACCTGAGGCCATCATGTTACAATCATAAAGGAAAGTCCAAGAATATTGCTGATATATAAGCTATAGCAACAAAAAGATATTGAACTAAAAGCTGCAGCCCCCTTCATCTGGCCTTCTTGATTTATGAGAAAAATAAATCCTTATTTTAAAAATCACCACAATTTTTGTTTGTTTGTTACTTGCAACTGAACACACTGAACTGACACATGGACTTCATTTTCTCTCATACCATTCAACCATTCTAATCACCAGGTGAAAACATTTACCACCAGCCAAGATAGTCACAAAAACAGCCTCTGAATTCCATTCAACTTAAACTCAATACAATTACATAAACATTTGAGTTGTAGTTTATAGGGAGTTTTCTGATATTCATTATATACTGGCAGATTGTTTATTTAATAATATTTGCAAGCTATAATTAACTGCTTTTTCTGTGTAAAAGAAACTAAGGCTCAGAGGCAACAAGTAATGTTTTAAAGGACACAGAGCTAATAAAAGGCTAAGTCAAGACTGAAGCTCAAGTTTTCTGATTCCAGGTCTGTTTTTTCTCTAGAATGCACTGCAGCTGGGTCAAAGAGGAATGGAAACAAGAATGTAGTCCAGACTTCAATACCAGTAGTGGAAAATTTTGCCTACTCCAAAGCTGTAGGTAATGCAAATTGTGTGTAAGATAGACTGAAATAAGAGGGTTGGAATCTAGGTAGGGGGTGTAAGTGGGGTGTGTGTGTGTGTGTGTGTGTGTGTGTATGTGTGTGTGTGTACATGTATGAGTGGCTCTTAAGTCTGAGCTCTGGGATGTCACTGTCTATGAGTCCTAGTGGTTTTATGCTCTTACTTTTCAGCAGCGTGACCTCTTGCATGTGTGAACCCACTAGTCATTGGAGCAGTGCTGAAAACTATTGACTCTATATCTCATTTATAACTCGAGCTGAAAATTATGCTCCATATTTCTCACTTTCCTTTCTTTTTGGCCATTATTTGCTATTGGGGAAGTTAACTACATTACTGAATTCTGGGAAGCAGCTCAGAGAGCCAGTTTACATAAATGTATAAATAAATCAAACCGAGGTATAGCAAATTATGTTAGAATTTTCTAGTATTTGTGACCAAAATCATAAACACGTATTAGAGAACATTTATTTTGAGCAGCAGTCAGGGGCTGTAAGCTAGGTAATTCTGTCATGCCCATGATTCTTGATTATAATACCTGTACTTTACCCCAGAGACAAGTAAGTAATAGTCCAAGGACATTCAGTATGATATGTCAACCCAGTGGCTCTTTCAAAGACAAATCACCATAGGCCATGTCATTTATGGTCATTTCCTTCTCTCACTCCTAGGGAGGGTTGGTGGTCCTCAGCGGCATATAATTTGGAAAATACTCTCCTATTATAAAGAAACCCTCCTTCTTCATGCCGGAAATGATAGTAAGACAGGGAAACCAAAGGGACCCCAAGAAAACTGTTTTTTTTTTCTTTTTCCTGATTCTGTTCCTTCTAGGACCTATACCCCTTGCCCCCCTTATACACACCTTATAGAACAGATAATATATGTCTTCCTTGTAAAGTTTAAGGAGTTAACAATTTCTTTGGAGTCTTTTGTCACAATAGATAACATCTAAGGAGTGACTGGGTGGGGCGGTCATGAATCCCAAGACCACTGACTCATCAAGACCCCTGGCTCCTGGGCATAAGTGACTTATGGAGAACCCCCAACCACTGGTCCTTGTTAGTGGATTACTAGACCATCATCCTTAATAAAAACCCTAGGCTCCAAGGAAAGATGAAACTTATTCCTTTTCATTTTCTGAGGCTCTTGGACACTCTATCCATACCTACAATCTCTCTAGATCTTTACTAAACTCTGCTCCCACTTCCTCTAGGCTTGTCTTTGATTTCTATGCTACATAAAGCCAAAGATCCTCTTGGCTGGTCCTGTAGGACCTCCTCTGGGTTCTTGGACCAGTTAGCCCGCATCAATGGTATCATTAGCTATTTCAGTCACAAAAGTTTCTTTGGAGAAGGACTGTGCTTTGTAACTTTCTATATCTTCTATAATCTTCCCCACAGTATCTTGCAGTGTAGGCCCTAAGTAACAGGAGATATCCTAAACAAGAGGAATGGGGTATAGAAACGTAGAAACCAGAGATCAACTTCAGACTTCAACTATTTTACAGTTTTACCTAAGGTTAACTCAGGCTAAGAAAAAACACAAAGGTAGATCACTGAGCCATTCCAGTCCTATATTTCGCCTGAGGCAGCACAAGATTTGGTTCTTCCCTTTGTAAGTCAGTGACCCTTGAATGTCTGGCATTTACCTGAGGGCATAACAAGGCTGTTAAGGATGGTGTCTCTCCTGTTCCTTGAATGAAAGAGAGACAATGCCTGAAGGTAGTGTGATGAGAATGAAGACAACAGAACTGTAACACAGGAAAATATCTCTGCCACAGACATTTCTCTATCGATCTATTTAGCACCACTTCTGGTCCACTTGGCTCTATTCCTATCCTAAGAGAGAAAACAGTTGTGCTGGAAGAGGAATGTTCCAGAGCATTAGCCAAATCCCAGTTTGAATGCTTAACAACTCACAGGGTTTATTAAGAGTACTCCAAGCACTACACAGAAGCACATTAATATACATTTCTGCTGGTGATGTCATTTCAAACCTCTGTGCCATTTGAAGTGGGCATTAGATTCTTCTTCCATTCCTGTGTGAAGCATTTAAGTAGCTGTATATCTGTTGAAGAGGGGCCATGTTGTTTCCTAGAACTGGCTGGGTGTCAGAAAAATAAGTCTGAAATAGAAATATACCAGATCATCTGCATCACTTAATGAATGGTGTGTGAATCTAATTTGGAACACAATTTAGCTATGAATCTTTAACATGATTTTTCCAACAGAATGAAAGGTATTGCATTAATGACATTTAATTAACACACAAAATACATTGATCATTTTATTACCAATGCATAAAACATTATTTTGTACATTACCTATAAAAAAATTATTAACCCTACGCTGAAGCCCCTTACTGCTTAGCTGGGCTCTAGGTCATTCCATATTTCTTCCTTCCCTTGTCTCCTTCCTCCTAATAAATGCCTACTCTTCAGGAATAGGGATTTATTTTAAAATCAGCTTTGAACCACTTAAAGCTGCATGAACTGTAACCTTACAGACTTATTGTGAGCATCCAATGACATCATGTATATAAAGATGTCTTGTAAAGTTTAAGCATTATGCAAATGTGAATGGTTATTATTATTGCTAACTTCTTTAACTGTGTGGCCTGGTCATTAGGTAAAAGGCACTGTGCTGAGGGCTCTTCATATATTATCTCACTTGATACGATTCTCACAACAATCCTGTCAGGTAAGTACTATTATTACTCTAGTTATACAGAAGAGGAAAATGAGACTTGGGGAGGTTAAGTGACTTGGCTAGTAGTGATACAGCTACTAGATGATGAAGAAGTAAAACTCAAAGCCAAACCAATATAATACAGTTAAGAACCAAATATAGATGAAATTGTTTATTAGTTGCCATTTGGAATTATCACTACTATAGGGGCCAAGGGTCACCACCCCAAAATGTGCCACTTTGGCATACTGATTATTTTATTTATTTATTTTGGCACACCAATTATTTTAAATAAAAGTTACTTAAGAAACAGCTGGTTCAATGACACTCAGACTCTCCTCTGGCCCCCTGAAAGCCAGAAACAAATCTCCCGTATGAGAAAGTACCCTCCCTGTACTAAGAAGTAAAAAAAAAAAACAAAATACATGCTTATCACCAGAGATAGGGATTTTAAATCCAAGAATGCTATAGAAACAAACCTTGTTACTTTTTCACTAATCTACTACCTCAGCCCAAATTTTGCTTAGAATTCCTTACTAATTAAAGCTCACAAACATCTGCTTTTTTTGTTTGTTTGTTTTGTTTTGTTTTTGCTTGTTTGTTTTTAGAGAGAGAGAGAGAAAGTGTTGGGGGGAAAGGCAGAGGGGGAGGGAGAGAGAATCCTAAGCAGGTTCCATTATCAGCGGAGCTTGATCTCAGGACCCTGAGATCATGACATGAGCTGAAATCAAGAGTCAGACGCTTAATAACCGACTGAGCCACCCAGGCATCCCTGCTATCTATCTATCTATCTATCTACTTACCTATCATCTATCTATCTATTTATTTCTGTCAATTCCTTATAAATTTATTGTCTCTTTGTGTAAAATGTATAAAAACCACCTGCCTTGGTCATTTGTTTGTGTATCAATTTCATTATTGGGACTCTGTGAGCATGTAGTAAAATTGAGTTTTTTTTTTTTTCTCCTGTTAATCTGTCTCATATAAATTTAATTCTTAGTCCAGCTAGAAGAGCTTGAAGGGTAGAGGAAGAATTTTTCTTTCCTAACACACTAACATGGTTCCTCTCCAAAAGCATGGTGAATGAAATTTTATTGAAGTAAACTGTTTTTACTCTGAGGAAGCTTCAGGAAAACTCATTCAGAAAACTCATGCTAATTAAGAAATGGAGAGTAGATCCATTTTCTGGTCTTTGTGTAAAATTGGAGTCTTCCCACTACCAGTGTATACTCCTTGCGGGTAAGGGTATGGTAGCCTGTTGGAATTTAGCCTGTTGAAAGACCATCAATAGCTGGAAATGGTGACACAATATCTTCAAACCCAGCCCAACTGTCCCCAAAATGATCCCACAATTCCTCCTTTAGTGGCTCCGGATGTTTTAGCTAAAGGGCCTGAGTAAAAATTCATGTTGCCCTAAGACTAAATGGCACAGCTATGTTCTTACATCAATAACTTACCTTGCCTCATCCCCTCTGTACAATTACTTAATTTCTTCCAATGTATCTGTTTGTCATAGATGCAAAATAAGCATGAAATCTCAAATGGCAGGACTCCTCATGTCAGTCTACCATGTCTGACACCTGCTGGCCCTACCAACCTTTCTGACATCATCTTGCACCTCTCTCTCACTGCTGCCTTTGGTACCCTGGCCTACTTTCTGTTCTTCAAATGCACCAACTAGGACCTTTGTATTTATGCTCTCCATGGCAGTCCCCTTATTATCCAATTCTCAATTTAGAGGATACTTTCTCTGAGAGAACTTCCTTGAATACCCAATCTAATACTTCCCTTATAGTCCCTTAATCCCTCACTTTATTGCACAAAACACCTTGTTTTTGCTGTTTTTCTTCATAGAATTTATTACTACCTGAAGCTGCCCTATTCATTGTCTGTTCAGTGTATTATTTGTCTTTTCCTATGAAGTCCAAGCTTCTTGAGAGCAATATTTCATTAACCACTGTATCCCCCACATCTAGTTTCTAGCTAAAACAATGCCTCTTCATTTTAGCATTCAATACATATTTGTCAAATAGAGTAGCAAACTGGTTGACACAATCAGTTCAATGTCTAGCGCTGAAAGATCAATAATTTCCCTGAATTACTGTTGTATGAGGTTGGCCGTATGCAACACTACATTATGTGGAGTAATGTTAAGGGGGAAATTGTACCAAAACCTGTCTCAGTTATTTTTGCCTACCAAAACCCAGAGCTCAAGGTTCAGCATGCACCTGGTGGTTGTGTGCTACATGAAAGGGAAATTAGCTTTTGAGCACCATTAACAAATATCTCATAATCACTCCTTTAATAAATCTCAGTGTAAAAATTGTGGGCCACAAAAATAAGAAATGAACTCACAATATTTCCCTACAGGGGAGAACTGTTTAGGGACCACTGTGTTAAAGCCCTGTTAAAATAACCATTCTAAACAACGTGGAAATAACCCTGAAGTCGCTCCGAGATCACAGTATCCTTGTTATATCTAGTAACTGTTAGTTGAGGAAGAAAGACTAGACCTTAGGGTCGGATTCAAAGATTCAGTCTTAAGCCTAAAGGAGGAAAAGCAGATACAGAGGAAAATTCAGGAAGATACAGAGGCTCAAACAACGCTCAAAGTGTTTTAGAAGAAAACTGGGTGGCAACCGGATCAAGTTGAAGACAGGGTGAAAGAAGGAAGTTAAGTCAAGAGGGCAGACAGAAAATCAACACTATTAATAAGTCATGAACAAAAAGAAGAATCAAAAAATTTGAGTTAACAATGTTCAAGACCTCCAGTGATGTATGTAGAAAATCATAATTTGTTATTACTAAACATACTGATATTGGTGATGAACCCCCTTTCTACATTGTGTTCCCACTGTCTTTTCGATCTCTAATATAATAGGGAAGAATATAATATTCATGTAAAAAGGATCTTGCTAGAATGAAATGTGGAGCTGAGAGGAACTTGAGACACTGCTAAATCAAATACATTATAGTCTAACGGACAATTGAAACATACACACACAGCATCACACCCTGGAGGTCGTATGTACACCTATGTACACCCGATATATGCTATAAGGGTATTCCATCCATGGTGACGTGAATTAAATGCATTACAATAACATGTTTAATTGTTTCCTTTTAATTCTTATTTTATATTACAACTTCAAAAGGATTTTTCAAAGCAAAACATTGTTGTCAAATAGGCAAAATATTTCTTTTCTGAAGAGAAGGCTCTGCTGGGCCTCTGAATAGTGTACATAATAGATCTGAGCCTAGGTTCTTTCTTCTGCAGGATGGAACATGTGATACTTGTTCCTTATCTACTGTTGAAAGACCATAGGAGAGTAAATGAAATGATGTGCCTAAAGTTCTCTTAGCCACTGGTGGCATCACAAATGTGAGGTGATATGTAATTTGGCCAGGCAGGATTGTTAATTCTCAACAGCTATACAAGATGTAAAGTTGAGTGCCTATTACATGAGGCCTGTTGGAAGCAAAGAGCCATCTGGTTGCTTACCTTGAGTGAAAAGTTGGATTTGGAGCTGAGAGAGAAAAGGGTTCCTGGTGGAAGGAGTGACCTGGGAATCTGCCCAAGTCTCTTGAGGCATTTGTACACATGCCCACTTGTATTATTACAATGCAAGGGAAGCAAAAGAAGAAGCACATGCATTACTCATAGGAACACCATACTAGAAGGAAAGAACAAATTAAGAGACAAGATCCATGAAAGGCAGCTGGTCTGATATGAAAAGGAAAGATTTTTAAAGGAGTTTATTCAAAAAGGGATCTTAATATAGAGATATAAGAAACTTTTTTCCTACCTTTGCCATAGCCAAGAATTTAAGGGTTCATTCCTTGGAAATTTAGCCTTTCTACTCCTTTTTAAAATTTTATTTTAGGGGTGCCTGGGTGGCTCAGTTAGTTAAGTGACTGCCTTTGGCTCGGATCATGATCCCAGGATCCTGGGATTGAGCCCCATGTCTGGCTCCCTGCTCAGCGGGGAGCCTGCCTCTCCTTCTCCCTCTGCATCTCCCCCCACTGGTGTGCTCTCTTTCTCTCTCACTCTCTCTCTCTCTCGTGCTTGCTCTCCCTCTCTCTCTCAAATAAACAGATACAATCTTTAAAAATAAAATAGAATTCTATTTTAAAATAATTTCAAACTTACAGAGGTTTCCAAAATTAGCATAGAGAACATCTGTATAACATTTCCCAGTTTTACTAATCTGTACTACTTTGCCACTTTTGTTCTCTCTCTCTCATTAAGTAATTTAATATTGATATATATTATATATGCATGTGTAATATATATGTATATAAATGCATATATGTATGTTTTAAATTCACAAAATTTAACAATACTTATCTATATTCCAATTTTATCAAATGACTCAATTATGCCCTTTTTAGCATATTTCTCCTTCATTGAAGATCCAGCAGTTCATGGCTTATTTATTGCATTTAGTTGTCACATCTGATATTTCCTCTTAATTTCATTTAGGTAGTAAATGCCCAGCTGGAGTATTATATAAGGGATGTGTCCTTCTTGGGTATCCTATCTGAAGGCACCTTACCCATCTGCCACTCATTGGTGATGTTAATTTTGATCACCAGGTCAGAGTGTTGTCTAATTTCTTCACTGTATAATAACTATTTTTCCCCTTGCAGGATTTGGGATTATGCAAATATTCTGTTTCTCACCAAACTTTTCTCCCCAAATTTAGTATCCACTGATAATCTTTGCCTAAAACAATTTTTTTCTGTGATTGTTGCAAATAGTATTTTCCCAAATTCACTATTCTCTCCACATTGATCAGTTGGCATCAGTTAGGAAGAGCCTTCCTTTCCTCCCCATTATTTGTTTGTTTACCTATTATTGATCAGCATGCATCCATAGATTCCTATTTTATTCAGTGTGTTATAATTCATTATGCTTCCAAATATTGAAATTGCTCCAGATATATACAATAGAAGTCGCTTCAAGCTGGCTCCTCTGTCCTTTTAACATGCTTGTTTTTTTTTTTTATTAGCACCTCCTAAACAATCAAATGATACAGGTTCATCTTTTTTTTTTTTTGACATAGTGTTCCATGATTCATTGTTTGCGTATAACACCCAGTGCTCCACGCAGAATGTGCCCTCTTTAATACCCATCACCAGGCTAACCCATTCCCCCACCCCCCTCCCCTCTAGAACCCTCAGTTTGTTTCTCAGAGTCCATAGTCTCTCATGGTTTGTCACCCCCTCTGATTCCCCCCCTTCATTTTTCCCTTCCTACTACCTTTTTTTTTTTAACATATATTGCATTATTTGTTTCAGAGGTACAGATCTGTGATTCAACAGTCTTGCACAATTCACAGCGCTCACCATAACACATACCCTCCCCAATGTCTATCACCCAGCCACCCCATCCCTCCCACCCCCCACCACTCCAGCAACCCTCAGTTTGTTTCCTGAGATTAAGAATTCCTCATATCAGTGAGGTCATATGATACATGTCTTTCTCTGATTGACTTATTTTGCTCAGCATAATACCCTCTAGTTCCATCCATGTTGTTGCAAATGGCAAGATTTTTTTTGACGGCTGCATAATATTCCATGATACAGGTTCATCTTATACCTTCCTTGCCTCCTTCCTGGACTCAGCCGTATCTCTCAATAGCCCTGGTTCCTTTTAGTGGACAATTACATTTAGAAACCAACATCTAGGCTTTCAGTATGCTCATTATTCCTGAGACATCATTGCTTCTTGCACTTTCAACAAACACAGGAAATCTGTATCTCCGATTCCAATCTAACCTTGTCAGGTTCTTCTTTGCCTTCCTTCACTCCATATTCCATATTCTCTGACTTCCCCAGCATCACTACATTTACTCCTTTGTTCAGTCCTACAATGCACACAAAGTACTTTCAAAACTGTTATACCCACATCACAACTCAAAACAAACAAATAAAAGGATAAATAAGAGTTTAAGATTTGTTTGTGGTTTTTCTCTCTAGATTGAGGGCATGCAGTCAAGGCAGTGTGTTTGAAAGATAATTGTGGACACTTAGAACTGGTGAACTTTATTGAATGTAAGTTATATCTTAATAAATATATAATTATGTTAAAAATTTGGATTAGTTCTTTTTTCCCTTTACATGTGGCTATGCTCTTCATTTAAAAGACAAGTGACATTGTTTATTTCTGGCTATAGCCAGTTACTGGTTTTCTTTTTCCTGTTCTAATATTTTTGAACATAAGGAACACCAAAAAACTTTCAAAAGTCCAAACTGTACAAAAAATCAGAGAAGTTTCACATTCTCCCCTACCTACCCCTTCTACTTTGTTTCCCCTGCCAATGTCTTATAATTATAAATAATTCCTTTAGTTACTTGGTTTATATCTACTATACTTCCCTTGTAAAAGTAAGCAGTACATGCATATTTTATCATTTCCCTTTTCTTACACAAAATTTAGCATGTGATATATATGCTTTTATAGTAACCAACTCATGAATAAGAAAGAAAAGATCCTACAATCATGCAAGTATTTTTACACTGTACCCACTGTCTGCATTAAATGGATAAAAACACATGAGGAGGGCTCTTATGGACCTATTCTTTAATTCTGAAGTCTTCTATCCAGTTACTCAACTCTAGTATATTTGTAGATTCTTTTCTTAATAATTAGATAAACAGACGATGTGTTATTCTTTAGTTTCATCTTTAACTACACTTGTTCAAAATCCCTAGTTTCATTAAAGCAATGGTCTTCCCTAATTTCCATGACCACCATTTTTTTAACCTTTACCCAAACAATGCTATCCTGGTTTGTTCCTCTTGAGTCCCAAAACAGAAAGCCAGCTACCTTCCATAGAACCTTCTCTCCATTTTTTACTCCTTTCTCTTTCCTAACAGATTTGTCTTGATTTATTAGGCTCCCATTCTCACTTGGAGGTCATAGTATGCAAATTAAGCCTTCAAGTCTAAAATCAATAATCACCCCTCCATTGCTTTTATAAAATTAGCATTTTTCAAGATAGTTTCCTGTAAAAGCTGCTATAGAGTAGATTTCATATTCTAGTAAACATTTTGGGGCATAGGGAAGAAAATTCTGGATAAGGAGTCAGGAGATCTCTCCTTGATACCTAGGTCTTTCCTCTGATGTATTTGAATTTCCTTAAACCAAATCAGCAAGCTGGGATGTGTACATTTGTGTGGTAAGGTATTTGTCTTCACCCAAAAAGAGATTTAGCCATTGTCATACCAATTCCAAACCTATGAAATTTTCTGAGTGATAGGTGTGTTTTGTTATTAATGGTGAGCCCCTGAACCACTCCTGACAGTTTATGCTAACAAGATGACTCAGTGGGTTCCTGGATAGTTTATAGCTAAGAAGATGACTCAGGATAAAGGCTGCCACTCCAGCAAGGCCAACGATGTGATTAAATGATTGGTGCTCAGAAGGTGGGAATGGGAGGCTAGAGATAGAATGCAATAATTCAATTAATCATGCCTATGCAATAAAACCTTAATAAAAACTCTAGACATTAGAGCTCAGGTGAACATCCTTGGTGGGAAGTACTCCATGTATTGCTATGTGTTGATGCCGGGAGGGTAATGTGTCCCTGAGGATTGATGAAAACTTCAAGTTTTGAAACCTCTCACATTACTCCTTATGCCTTTCTCCCTTTGGGTGGTTCTAACTTATATTCTTGCATTATAATAAAACTGAAATCATAAATATAACACCTCCTTGAGTTCTGTGAGTTATTCTAGCAAGTTATCAAACTAAAGATTGGTTATAGGAACCCCTGAGCTTGCAGCCAGCTGATGTGAAATGAGAGTAACCTTGAGGACCCTTGCACTGTGGCTGGTGTCTTCAGTGATGGTAGTATCATGACTGTTTCCTCACACTGTTAAATTTGCCTAACTCTTGCAATATATAGTTTGTATAAAAAAGGAATTAAAATATGATCTTTAAACTTCTTTATACCCCCAAAATTCCAAATCCATGGTTCAATGCTATTTTCCATTTAGAATCTCATTTTCCCAACTTCTTGGTTTATTTGGAACCTGAGGAAAACAACCTATTGGAATATATATCTATCTACATTTACAAATAAACAAAATCAATAGAATGGCATAAACCACAGTCTTTCTCTTGGAGATAGAAATGCTCCACCAACAACAGGATGAAGGGAGAAAGTAAGCTTTGCTTCCAAATTAGGTTGACAGTTTATGAATGATCTAAAGTGGAAAAACACATGCCTTTTAAGCATGCAATTCTTTGCGAGTGTGTATCTATTAAATGACATCATCACTGCTCTTCCAAAATTATGAGCCTTTAATTATTCCTATCCTAAAAGCAAGTGTCCATTTTATGTCTAGTCATGACCTGCCTATGTTAAACATAGCCCAGGACCATACTCTGTTCTGCATAATTACTTCACAATGAAAAGTTAGTAGATGAAAACAGAGAGACCTGCTTTTCTCCAAGCAATTCAAGACCTGAAAATTAGATGTCAGCATTCACTCAGACCCAGCTCTGTTTGCTGCAGTGCAGTAATTACTAAATGAAAAAAAAATTAATTCAATGCATTTTTTTATTCACTGCCTCATACCTTTTCTAAATTAGTCCATCAGCCAGGAAAATAAATAAAACGCAAAGTGAGAATATGTACTAGATTGTGGGTCTTTGCTATACTATGAAAGCCCCAGCCCCCTCTTGCTAATTCCAACTCCTGCCCCAAAGCAAGTCCTGCTGAGATGCCTTGAGGTGGTCTCACTCAATTGGGGCACATGCCCGGGCTTCTAAGAGGGCAACCACCTCTAGGAAAAGAGGCTGAGGAAAGGAAGCAGTAGGATGTGGAAGAAACATTATTGAAGGCTCAGTTGGTTAAGCAACTGCCTTCGGCTCAGGTCATGATCCTGGAGTCCCAGGATCGAGTCCCACATCGGGCTCCCTGATCAGCAGGGAGTCCATTTCTCCCTCTGACCCTCTTCCCTCTCGTGCTCTCTATCTCTCACTGTTTCTCTCTCAAATAAATAAATAAATAAAATCTTAAAAAAATTATTGAATATTGTAGGGAAAAAAAAACCTCCTTAACAAGGCTATAACTACAGCAAAGTTCATGCAAATTAGTACAAATTAGTAACCCCTTTTGAGGTTAATGGCAGTTCTGGGAGTGAGAAAGAAAAATGACCAGCCAGCCTACAACCAGCACTTTTCTGAAGCTCATTTCACTTATTCTACAATATTTGTGTGATATTTACTATGTTCTGGGCACTGTTTTAGGCACTATGGATACATAGTGTTTAACTAGATGGACATGTTACTATCTACAGCCCATGTAACTAGTTTATGATTACTGAATGCATGAGTACCCCACAAGTGAACAGGTCTAGGGGGAAAGAACAAACAAACAACAGACCCTTACAATTCACGCTAGTAATTTCTAGGGCAGAGAACTTTGGTTTAATATGCAATTTTAGGAAATGGACAAGGAACTTATTTCAGTGTCTTAGAAGGTCTCTGTCACATTAGTTTTCTTACATGTGATATCCCAATTATGTATGGCCACAGTAAAAAAAGCTTGAGGAATATTTGTCTATCGTTACATTTATTAAAAAAAAAACAACAACAAGGAAACCCTAAGCCTTTCTAGAAGAAACAATACAGGTAGAAAACACAAATAATCTTGCTAGACAGTTTTGAAAGCAGAGACATAAAGGTAGAGACCAAGTCTATCTTATTCACTGTTTTATGCCCAATGCCAAATGAAATGGCAGAAATGCATCAGGAGCTCAATGATCTCTTGTGGAATGATGAATGAATGGGTAAAGGAGATTCAGTGTTTTAGAGGAAGAACATGACATAGACAATAGGAAAAAAAAATCTGTATTACCTAAAATAAAGCTATTATATGTCTCTTCTCATAGCAATTGAAGAAGCAGCTACTTCCCATGAGCCACATTATATTAAAGAGGATTTATTGGCACTAATAAATTCAAGGCATCTTATCACAGACCTTTGGAGGAAGACACGAGCACAATCACTTATAGAACCGTCTTTATGTACGTTGCCAAGGCTGATTGAGAGGTTTATTATTTTCCCAGAGCACTTATACAAGGGGTGATGCTGTGCCTCCCAAGACTCATCAAACCCACCATTTGCTACCCACACTGTTGATTCAAGTGGGAACAAATGGTTGAGCCAGAAGACACCTGGAATGTATCTTTAGAGACTTTGACATTGGACAAGTCATTTCTTATTCCTAGGATTCATTTTCCTCATTTTCAAAATAAGAGCATTGGTGCCAATGATACCGAGTGTTCCTTCAAGATCCTCGGCTCTATGACTTAAAAATCTGAGTAGCAATTATGTATACAAGTGCATCTCCATCTACATTTAAAGGTTAGTATTCTGGAAGAGATTTTTGAATGTAGCTATTTAAAGTGAAGATTAATCTATGGTTGTTTCAAAGGAAAAAAAAATGTCAAGAAGCAACTTTTAATACCAAAAAGAGGGATTTCTAGAAACTATACAGTACTTCTCAAAGAGTGTGGAAGAAAGCCTGGCAGAAGACATGAAATCTTAAGAGAATGAAGAAAAATGCTCACATAACATCAGCTAGAATAAAGAACTGCAGAGTCGATAGAGAAAGTAGAATGGGGGGTGCTTTTCACTGTGATTCTCCAACAATAAAAAGTGACAAACAATACTTATGACTATCGATCAATACATAAAGGGTAGAAAATTAAAAGCAGTCTTGGACTTTTAATAGAAAGATATAAATATGATCTTAGTTTTCACGGAATAAGACCTGTGGTGAGAATATGAAAATGTGAGAGAAACTTTCTGCTCTGGATTCATGGTAGAAAGTATCTTGGCAAAAACTTTTAAGATTGTTAATTGAAGTGCTATTACTATATGTACATATCGCTGTTATGGTATACATTGACACTGCACTGTAGGGACTATTCAAATATTAGTTTCCTCCACTAGATTGCGAGTTTCATGAGGGCTGGAACTTCTTTCTTAGGACTTACTATAGTTGCTACAACAGTATAACTCAATTTTTGTGGAATTAATGCTAAGCCAGTGTTAACTATATGTCAACTACTTGGATAAAAACAAAAAACATGGACAAATACATGACTCATCTTACCCAAGGCATTGAAAATAGTCAAACTCATGGAAACAAAACAGAGTGGTGGTTGCCAGGGACTGGAGGTAGAGGGATGTGGGAAGTTGTTGTTCAATGGGTATAGAGTTTCAATTTTGGAAGAAAAAAAGTTCTGGAAATCTGTTGTACAGCAGTGTGAACATATTTAACACTACTGAACTGTACCTTTAAAAATGGTAAATTCCACATTATGTGTTTTATATCATAGTTAATTTTTTTTTCATTATTAAAAAATGAAAACAATCTATAATAAAGTTACTTGACCAAAGATATCTAAATATGTTAAAGATACTGATGGACAGCTGGTTTTAGAAGCCAGGGAAGAAATTATTTACTCGGAATGTCCATACACTTTCTTTTTTTAAATTTAAATTCAATTAGCCAACTTATAGTACATCATTAGTTTCAGAGGTAGTGTTCAATAATTTATCAGTTGCGGATAACACCAGGTGCTCATCAAAGCACGGGCCCTCCTTAATGCATACACTTTCTTACTACAGCCACTAGGAGCGCTGTGTTTAAAGAATGAGTAACATTTGGTGGGCTAGGTTCCCAAATGCATCCTGGAAGCAAAGCTACAGTGTTTCCCTGCTCTAGGACTCCAGACATCTGACCCCTTAATCTAAGGAGGCATGGACAATCTCCATGAATAATGCTCTTCTCAACCTCCACTACACTGGCCTCCATAGCCACGAAGGACAATGTGTTTGTTTAGAATTCCCTTGTGACAACTGGACTCCCGTGTGTGAAACAAGCTGAAATTCAATTAAAGAGGATGTGGTACCTGCAATCTTTCATTAAGTTCCTTGGCAGCAAACAGCTGTAGACATTCCTTTTTTTTTCCTTTTCCCTGGGAACTACCTTCTGGGTTTAAATTCTGAATAAGGAGGGACACAGGGGCTTCTCCAGAATTCTATCTTGAAAAATAACATCTCGGATTGAAATTTAGAGACTGTCAATAAACAACTTCATGTTCCTGCAGCAAGATGAAGAATGGATCTGATCGTCTTCCCTATCAATACCGTAAAGAAGGAGGGGTAGAAAGGAGGTGGAAAGCTTGACAGTAATAGTTTTTAGCAGCTCTGACAAGCCAAGAAACTTCATCTGTTCATCACACTTTTCCCTCTCTGCTGATTTTAAATGCAAGCCCCTTACTTCAAGCCTGACTGACTTCTCTCTTGATTCAGAGTAATTGGGATCCTCAGAGGCTTCCCAGAGGAAACATTTGCTAGTGTATCATCTCTGGGTGTTAATACTAGATAGTGGTTTGGCTTATGTTTAGTATCTTGGGGTATCACATTGGGGCCTTAGAGTGTTGGGCTGCTGAAACCCAAAAAGCCCACAATTGGGGAAAAAAAATCCACAATAGCAGCTTCTCCTCTCCTACCTAGATCATCACGCGTTTCAATTATGTCGCGTAATAGAAACCATGAAATTTTGAGAGCAAAATAGTCTTGAAATACTTCCAAACTTTCTAAACCATGCTACATGGATGCATGTGCTGATATAAGAAACATTAAGTACACATTGCAATCACATTGATTACGACTTGTCATCATTACAGATGGGCCTGAAGAAGTCTAGGATTTTAATGAGCCTGTATGGATTTCACGTTCTAGTTTTGATCTCAGAGACAGCAGTAGCTCCTTTCAGTGAAGATTGATTCCAACAAGGCTGAAATTTTTAAGGTCAGCTTTTTCCCCTTTGAATGAGATGCTTATTTATTAAATGGACAAAACACAAAATCAGATCTTTAGGGTAAAGTGGAAGAAAGAAAAGAACGATTTTCCAGGGAATCTGATTCATTAGAGAGTTAGCATGGACAATTCAGAGCTTTATCATCAACAACTTTCAATAGCCAGCTACTTCAGCCCTTCTCTTCACTTTGTCAGTGCAAAATAGTAAAAGAAATGTTATTTATAATATCCTCCAGTCTCTGGAACACATATTCTTTGAATTTAGCAGAATGCTTTTCTTTTTTCTTTACTTACCTGATCACATATTTCAACACTAATATTTATATGGATATCATTATATATATTTTTGATGGAAGCAAATTTTAAAGAAACTTTTGTTTGTCCAATAACTCCAAAAGTCAAGACTCTGAGTACTGCAAACTTGGTGATTGCACTCTCTCACATTCCTTCCCTTTTGTGTGTGTGTGTGTGTGTGTGTGTGTGTGTGTGTGTGTGTGTGTAAGTATGTTAGTAGAACTAATACATCCTTGTCCCTACAGTGTTACTATAAGCCTGGATCTTGGAAGTTTGAGTCAAGGGGGGAATACATGATAAGCTAAACTCTTGGGTTACAGATCATGTGAGCACATAGACACAGAATTGTATATATTTTCTCAAAAACCGAGTGTACAGATCAGATGGTGTAAATTTCCATTTTTCAGGAGTCTGGGGGAATTTAACTTTGACTGTGAGCCAGTAATCCCCAACCATTTGCATCTCCATAGCCCTAGGATGCTCAAACTTGGGAGAGAAGCATTTTGTATTACATGTGCAACTGTCCCAGCAATCAATCCATCAAGAAGTTGTTTTGTTTTTCAGAGGAATAAAAAAGATATGAAACCTCTGAGTGAACATTGGAGCAGCTGAGACACGAACAGAGAATACCTGCATCAGTCAGAGTTGCCCTTTAGCTTTTGGCCAAAACTTATATACCTTATTTTATTTCCTTCTGGCTTTCTCAATCACCAAGTGTTCTGATTTTTGCCTCTCTTGCCAAGTCAATTTGTTTCACTTTTAAATTTTATTTTCTGATTAAAATGAACTTTCCTTACCTTTTCCATACTCCTTCCATTTTCTAAGCACCCTTTTAATTAGGGTGGAAATATACAGAAATATCATACCTCTTATTGAAACTATGGAGAGAATGGATGCAAAATAAAAGCCCTCAAGACACAAGTGTTCTTGTCAATAAGCTCTCAAGACTATAATATAAAAATATGATTTAAAGAAACAGATTGCTTTTATTTCCTATTTCACCTTTGATTCAAAATAGGAGACAAAGATTCTATTTAATAGAAGAAGACTTTTTTCCCTCCTAACTGATGATCTGGATTTGGAATGGAGTTTTTTTTTTTTTAAGATTTTATTTATTTGACAGAGAGAGCACAAGCAGAGGGAGAGAAAAGGAGAAGCAGGCTCCCTGCTGAGCAAGCAGCTGGATGTGGGACTCGATCCCAGGACCTTGGGATCATGGCCCCGGGCCCAAGGCAGCCACTTAACTGACTGAGCCACCCAGGCGTCCCTGGAATGGAGTTTTTAATAAAAGGTCAACAGAAGATTCTGGGGAGAGGGGTAGTAAAAAAAGAAGAGTAGCAATAAGGTTTTTTGGTCTTTAATTATAAAGAAAAGAGGATGTGTACTTTCCTGTATGTGGGTGTGTCTGGGAGTGTGTGCATGCTCACATTGTTTGGGGTATGTGTGTCTGTCTGCATCTGAGACAAAGGAGAGAGAGAGATAAAAATGAGAGCTGTGAAAACATCTCTCAGTGTTTCCTTCTTACCATGACTATGCTTGTGATTTTTGATTCGAAAATCATTTCAGAACTCTGAAGTAGGGATATTTCTCCTTGCATTACTTTCATAATCTTTACTACAGGAACTTTCTTCTTCCCCTCATTGCTCACAGAGCCCCCATTTCAGCTTCTAACTCAGACCCAATCTTTCCCAGCCATGCTAAACACTCTACAGAGTTCCAAACCTTTGCATGAACATTTGCCTTTCCATTGTCTCATGTGTGTTGTTCCTATTTTCTAAGGCAAGCTTGTCTAATAAAATAAACTAGCTTATGAAGTACAAAATATGGCAAGGAAATAAGATTGATGTAGATGGAATTGCTTAAATAGGTATAGTTTTTACCACCTGCCTAGATCATCACCAGAATTTTAGATGAAACACTCTTAAGTCTGTACTCAACAACAGCAACCCTGATGGTAAGTTGTGTTAAATACAGTGAATGTACAAATAGGCCAAGAATGTGTCGTGGCTTGCTTGGAAGTGCAATATTACTAATTTGCATATTTTGCAAGTTATCACTGAGATTTGATGATTTGTCCAAGTAAAGTGCATAAAAATATAAAAGTTTAATGGGTTCATAGTCCATTGCACTTTCTGACATTGCCTGTTGACACATTCTAGTATATTTAATGTTTTTCACACTTGACATGGCACTACTCTACAGTAATTAAGGTTCCCATAAATATGTTCAGTAATAATTGCTATTTAAACTGATTAGCTATTGATTCATTCATATCAATTCAATGACAACTCTGCTTTTCAAATTACACAAGTCAATAAGATTATGACAGTCTTAACTTACATCATGTAATCTGAAGTAGAAGAATAAGAATATGCTAGGACAATATGCTGGGCACTGATCACTGTCAATTCATTTTTAATAACTGTTGAGTTTTGTACAATGTATGTACTTAAGTTTTCTTACATTACAAAGATGAAAAACGAGGATTCATGTGAAAAAGATTCAATTTACAAGGTGTCCCTAGGAATCCAGAAATAAATTGTAAAATAAATGTGAAGCGCATATCACCTAGATCTACTTCATCTCAGCATTCTTACCCAGGCTAAGCAGATGAGTTTATGCTGTATATAAGTATAAAACTCTCTCTTTATGTATATATGTATAAACTCTGTATAAATGTATATATGTATAAAAGTCTTAAGATTTTTTAAAAAAAAGGTAATTATTCTGTCTGAAAGCATCCCCTAACTGCTTCCCTTCACTGTGAATTCTCAGAAAATGTTCTATCCCTCAAGTTTCTATATAGCCTAGGAATGATATCCAAACTATGGAATCTGGTATTGGGAGACCCACGTATTTGGTTTTCTGACCTTGTCATCTACTTTCTAACATGAGCTCTCTCTGTTGCTGATTCCTTTGCCTGATCTTTCTGTAAAATCAATATTTTGGAATTTTCCAATGGCTGTGTGTATGTGTGTGTTTCTTTCTGTCCGCCTTTCCTCCACGATAGAGTGTAAATCATTCAGAGATGACTTCCTTCCATCGTAAGCTGTCATAAGTAGTCACATGTATTTTGTGTTGTGCAACTCTAAGGGACCTTATCCATGATGACCACAACATAAACAGTGAGCCCTAACAATCTGTCTGCTTTCACTGACTTTGTAACTCATAATCAACAAGTGGCTGAGCAGACATTGGACATACATGCAACATTAGGAAATAACAAACTTTGGTATCATTTTAAAAAGCAGAACATGAGAACAAAATGAATGAAGAAAATATTGACTCTGCCCGTGTATCTGCCTGGGTCAGAAAATTTTATCATCATGTCAAATTGCTCTGTTTCAAATGGTGCAATTATAAGCAAAGTTGATGAACTGAAACACAGTTTAGTGATTAGATCTTCTCCTTGATCCAGGAGAGGTATCTTGCAAGTGGGAGTTTGGCCTCAGTTATCTTTCTAGACTGCTCTTTTGCATTGCTGACAACCTCATGCCAACCTCTTTTGTCTGTTACTGTTGCTCCTACTGAAACAACAAAATTTAATTTCTATTTTCTAATACTTCTGATAAAAACTCAGGAAATTGTTTTGAGCTCTTCCCTATTTTGGCCTCTCTGACATTATATGACATGGTTCCCCACCCCCAAACCCCAATCCTTTGACCACTCCTCCCTCTGCTTTTTTTTTTTGAATAATCCTTTTCAGATTTCTTTTCTCCTTTTTTCCTCCAATGATTATCTCCATGCTCTGTTTTACTCTCTGTATTCTGTCTCGAGTACCTCATCCAACTATTGCATTTTCTAATCATCCTTATGTAGAAGATGGAAAATAATATTTATTTATTCATATATCCCTGACTCTTTCTCAAGCTTTGCACTCATATTTCCAGTGCCCCACTGAACATGATCTATGGGATATGCTGCCATCCACTAAAATTTAATGTGTCTAAACAAAAATGTATTCCAGTCAATTCTTCCTTCCTTCTCTGTATCTGTTAATATATTACCAATCTTCCTCTGTCATCAAGGATTGAGATCTTGAAGATATCTTTTTCTTTTTAATTTCCTTCTACTTCTGTCCCCTAACCCCCAAATCTATCAGTAATCAAGGCATGCTAATAATTCATTCAAAATTGCTTCTTACATCTGGCACTTGCATCACATTCACACCATTACCAGAGTACATGTCCTAATTACTTCACATCTGGATTCAGATTAAGTTACAGGGATCATTTAGTAAGCAACCGATAGGTGCCAGATACTGCTAGCTGCTTTCACAAGCATTGAATGTTTCTCTAAATTCTCTCTCCTCCAGCTACAGTCAACCCAACTTTTAGATTAATATTCATAAAATGTTAATCTAGTCATCTCTTCATTCCCTAGCAAAACCCTGCAGTGGCTCATTCAAGGGCAAACAACTATGTTTCTTCATTTCTTTTCAACATTAACTCTACTCCACTGAAGCTACATCTTTGATCACTGCTTGATATACTGTGTTATACTGAAAAAAAGGGCCATAGACTTTCCCCATCCTCACCTGAATACCACTTTGCAAAGTGAAATTGTAGTTCTTTCGGTCAAAATGTGTCATCTATTTCTCCAGTTTGTCTTGTGACTGGCTTTGGCCAATGGGACGATAGCACACATAACTTGAGCAGAGACTTGAAAAGTGGTTTTGCATTAAGGTTTGCCCACTCTTGTTGCATTGGGAATCTTGAGCTCAGTTTTGGTGGGCTTTGTTATGAATCACAATCTAATCAATACCTTGGTTTAGTTGCCTTCTTTTTGTTGCCTTCTTAAATACTTTGGTCCATAATGCTCTCTCTCTCTTTTCTGAGGTTGTTTTGTTTTGTTTTGTTTTGTTTGGTGGTGTTGTTTTTTCTGTTCTGAGTTCTTAATGATATTCTGACTGTACCAATAGTTCCAGGAGATCCTGTTATTTTTTCATACAATGTTACCACTGTCTTTTTCATGGGAATAACTGGTCTATACTACTTATCAGACACTTAATCATATCTTGTCTTATTGTTAACATCTTATAAGTCTATTTTCTCCAAGTAGGTACTACATCTGGCCTATCTACCTAGAATTTTGGTGTCTGTTCAGGATTTATCAGCATTCCATGGCCAAAGTAGGCTTTCTTTTCATTTTTTTTATTTTTTATTTTTTAAGATTTTATTTCTTAAGTAATCTCTACTCCCACTGTGGGGCTTCAACTCAGAACCCCAAGATCAAGAGTTGCATGCTCTACTTACTGAGCCAGCCAGACACCGCCAAAGTACGCTTTCAATAAACAATTGTTGATCAATGAAAGTACCTTCCACAATTAATGAGCTTAAGCTAGCATGATGGAGGAATACTTTGGCTGACAGTATAAAATCAATGGACATGGGAATGAGGCCATCCTGAATTACCAGCCATCAGCCAAACCACCGGCTGCCCACATATGCATGAAAAGCCCTGTAGAAATCAGCAAAACCAACCTGGACTAGAACAATCACCCGCCATCCACAAAATCACGAACTAAATACATTCGTTGTTTTAAACCACTCAGTTTTTGTGGGCTTTGTTATGAATCACAATCTAATCAATACCTTGGTTTAGTTGCCTTCTTTTTGTTGCCTTCTTAAATACTTTGGTCCATAATGCTCTCTCTCTCTTTTCTGAGGTTGTTTTGTTTTGTTTTGTTTTGTTTGGTGGTGTTGTTTTTTCTGTTCTGAGTTCTTAATGATATTCTGACTGTACCAATAGTTCCAGGAGATCCTGTTATTTTTTCATACAATGTTACCACTGTCTTTTTCATGGGAATAACTGGTCTATACTACTTATCAGACACTTAATCATATCTTGTCTTATTGTTAACATCTTATAAGTCTATTTTCTCCAAGTAGGTACTACATCTGGCCTATCTACCTAGAATTTTGGTGTCTGTTCAGGATTTATCAGCATTCCATGGCCAAAGTAGGCTTTCTTTTCATTTTTTTTATTTTTTATTTTTTAAGATTTTATTTCTTAAGTAATCTCTACTCCCACTGTGGGGCTTCAACTCAGAACCCCAAGATCAAGAGTTGCATGCTCTACTTACTGAGCCAGCCAGACACCGCCAAAGTACGCTTTCAATAAACAATTGTTGATCAATGAAAGTACCTTCCACAATTAAAAAAAAAGCATTAAAATTACTATAAGAGTATATTGATAATTTATACAACTGAAAAAGACACATTCAACCAGATTGTACATTTGAGCAAAGTTCTCTTCTCTGCCTTCCTCCTGTGCTCATTTCGGAAATCTGACTTAAGAATTCCCTGCCCAGAGAGATACACACCAGCAAAACCGTGGAAAGAGTAAGACCCTGGCTTGCCCTTGATATATTTTTTCAAATCCTTCATAATAAGTAGTAAGATGAAAGTGGTTTATCTTATTTATCTTTCAGCTTTATGTCAAATGTACATTTTGATATGCATAGGATACACAATGAAGCTGAGATTTTTGTTCTGCAGGACCATTAAGTTAGAAATTTCTGGCTTTTATTTTCTGGAGTGCCTACAGCATTTTTACTTCAGTGCTGCATTAAAGTAATTTTTACATTTAATATGGAATAAAGGTAAAGCTGTCTCACAATGCCTAACCACAGGTATGTGGGCGAACAGTTGTCTACAGATTATAGCTTGGAAACAGATTCAAAGGAAAGCTAAGAAAGGCAAAACAACTCAATTTGGAATGTGAATCAGCCTTGGAATTGGCATGCTTCAGTGAGGATGGTGTGTTTTCTTTCCTGCTTCAGAGATGTGCCCCAATACAAATTCTGTTTCCAATATATAAGGGGCATTGCCTTCCAACCTGAAGAGATTTTAAGGCTCTCTGAGCACAGAATTAACAAACAAAAAAATACAATATGTGTTTTTTCATCAATTTTCATCAGCAATTTTCAGCAATTTTCATCAATTTCCTGTTAAAGATAAATGCTTAGATATAATTATCATCTTATATGTTTTATCTCCTGTCCATCTACATCAACTTTCATATTTTAAAGTCCTGGTCCATGAGAGTCCGGAAATGGGGATTTTAATTACAGCATCTTAAAATATAATAATTGTGATCTTGCAATTATTCAGGATGGCTATATGTTTGGTTCATTTTTCCATTTTATGTCAATGAGCTTTGTCCATACACTCTCCCGTGCAAAGGGTATGATAATGTATCTTTCTTTGTTCTTGAATTTCAGATTAATTTCAGGCTATGTATAACAATTCTACAAAATTTTCTTTTAGCTTCAAAAGCTACACTCCTCACTGACGAACAGCTGGAAATAAATTCTCAGTTAAGTAGGCATGGTGATGGAAAGGAAGGAATAAGCATGAAGGAAGTCAAGGTTAAAATAAATAAAAGGAGTTAAGTTCTTCCCCTTTTCTAAATCTTCAACTTCTAAAGACACTGTTTTGCTCACTCAATCCCATACTCCATTCTTTTATTGATCAAATATCACTGTGCCCAAAATTAGAAGCAACAGATATTGCTTCAATAAATGAATAGGTTAAAAACAAACAAACAAAACCGTATTATGGTCACACAAGGGAATATTATTCAGCAATAAAAAGGAATGTATAATAAAGTCACAAAAAGAAATGATGAATGTTAAATGCATAATGCTAAGTGAAAGAACTTAACTGAAAGGTTACATAATGTATAATTCCAGTTATGTAATATTCTGGAAAAGGCAAAACTATAGAAACAGTAAAAAGATCAGTGGTTCCCAGGGATTCCAGGATGGGGCAGGGAGGTGAATAGGTGAAGCATGTTTTTTGTTTTTGTTTTTTTTAGGGTGATGAAACTATTCTGTATGATACTGTAATAATGGATACATGGCACTATGAATTTATTAAAGGTCACAGAACTTTGTAGAACAAACAGTGAACTTTAATGTATGTAAATTCTTAAAAAATCATTTATAAGGTTAAGGATCCCAGATGGAATAAAGAATGTGAAAAAAAATAATCTAACTGTATTATAAATGTATGAAACAACCTCACTGAAGAGGGTTGGGGAAAAGGTGATGACCTTACTTTGGAAGTTGACAAAGTTGCTTCCCATGGTTAACAATTCTCAAACCACTATATAAGTATAATGGAATTGAAATTAGTAAGTGGATGATAGGTTGTAGAAGCCAGCTTTCTTACTGTCGAGTCGGGGCGGTTCTCCAGATAAGCTAGGGTCAGAAGCTAGGATGATCCATGTAGTAATGGATTAAGGTGGAAGCATATAGAAATACCTATAGGTGTGTGTGTGTGTGTGTGTGTTTGTGTGTGTGTGTATACACACATATGTATGTATATATATGGGTTAGTAGATACACATATATTTCCTTGCTCTGTGAGTTGAGAGGGTTAGAAACAATACATTCCAATAACAATAGGCACATCTAACATCTAAATCTGTTTTTTAATAATACTTTCCAATAAAAGGAACCAGGGCTCCTTGGATAAATGGCTAATCCTAGGACTGGGGCAGGAAATATGTAAGATAAGCATCTTGTAGTGCCTGAAAGTAAGAAGGTGCTAAATACGCACACATATGGACACACACATACATAAACACGCATACACAAATGGTGAGATTATTTCAAAGGCACACAGTAGCAAACTGAAAAAAGCTACCAATGGCCAAAGCTGGAACAATTTGAGCAATATCATAAACAAAATAGTGTTGGATTATAACCAGATGTATAAAAGAAATGTCCATGAATCCATGCTGATATAAATAAATAATTCAATAAATAAATAAATAAATAAGAGAGACGAGATTTTGATGGTTAATTTTCTATGTCAACTTGGCCAAGCCATAATACCCAGTTATTCAATTAAACACTAATCTAGGTGCTGTTATGCAGATATTTTATAGATATGGTTAACATCTACAATTAGTTGGCTTTAAGCAAAAGAGATTATTATTGATAATATGATCCAATGATATAATGGATTGGATGATAATAATCCCATCAGTTGAAGGACCTTGAGAGCAAAACTAGCATTTCTTGGAAGAAGACGTTGTTCCATGTCTGGATTCTCTGGACTGGAGCATGAGCTCTAGAATATCTAGCGTGTTAACCTACTCTACACAGATTTTAGATTTGCCAGCCTCCAGAAGCATGTAAGTCATATCTATCATCTATCTATCTATCTATCTATCTATCTATCTATCTATCTATCTATCATCAATCATGTATCTATCTCCTACTGGTTCTGCTTCTCTGGGAGACCCTGAAATTTCCCATGTAGAGAAATTCCAAATAGTATTTAGATACTTTACCCTTAAGGAGGTGGAGTATAACTCCCCACTTTTTAAGTCTGGGCTGTACATTGTGACTACCTTCAAAAAGAGTGAAGTATGGAATGCTATTGATGTTCAAGGAGGGAGAGATCTACTGGGTTTCATGGCAGAAGTACATTTTGAGTTGGATATTAAGAGGCAAGGGGGATTTTGATAGGTGAGGAGAGAGGAAAATAATTTCATGAGGACAGAATAGATGGAGCTGAAGCCCCAAGAGATAGGGTTTGGCAATTAAAGTTGGTCTAGTTTGGGGGCACCTGGGTGGCTCAGTCATTAAGCATCTGCCTTTGGCTCAGGTCATGATCCCAGGCTCCTGGGATTGGGCTCCCTGCTCAGCAGGAAGCCTACTTCTCTCTCTCCCACTCCCCCTGCTGTGTTCCCTCTCTCACCCTCTCTCACTGTCTCTCTCTGTCAAATAAATAAATTAATTTAAAAAATCTTTAAAAAAAAGTTGGTCTAGTTTGGACAAGGATAGTGTTTATCTATGAGAATATGGGGACAACACCAATGAAAGTATATTTCCTTTCATTGTCTTTCCTCCCCAGAATTCATAACTGATCCTCAGCAAAGCTTCAAAACATGGAGGAGATGATGCTAAGTGAAATAAGTCCAGCAGAGAAAGTCAATTATCATATGGTTTCACTTATTTTTGGAACATAAGGAACAGCATGGAGGACATTAGAAGGAAGGGAAAAAATGAAGGGGGGAAAATCGGAGGGAGAGACGAACCATGAGAGACTATGGACTCTGAGAAACAAACTGAGGCTTTTAGAGGGGAAGAGGGTGGGGAGATGGGTTAGCCCGGTGATGGGTACTAAGGAGGGCACGTACTGCATGGAGCACTGGGTGTTATATGAAAACAATGAATCGTGGATCACTACATCAAAAACTAATGATGTATTGTATGGTGACTAACATAACATAATAAAATAAAATAAAATTTAAAAAAATTAAAAAAACAAACAAACAAAAAAACCATGGTGATCCCTTAATATCCCAGTAAACATAGCCAGGTCCTTTATGATTGTAATGTAATGATTAGTGTTCACATCTATGAGCATGTCCAGGTATAAGTATATCTCTTATGAAAGACCTGGTAGAAATGCTAAGGATATATACACAAAAAGCTTATACACATTGAGTTCTTACCCATTAGGAGAAAAGTGAAAGTGGCCATTTATTGAACTTTATTATTGTCAGGCTTATACCAGGTTCTTTTAATTTCACCTAGCCAGTACCTACTCTAAACCAGGCAATATTTTAGGCATTGAGAACTCAATGGCATAGTCTCTTTTCTTTCTCATCGTATTATGATTATCTGTATGTTTATCGTTACTGCTAAATTATGAATTCTTAGCATGCAAAAGATCACTGAGAAAGAGAGCGCCTTCTCTGAAACTTAAAATACCACCTCCTTCTATTGTTTAGATGTGACTAATTAGACTGAAAAGTATTATTTTATAGAGAAATAAAATTATTTTTCTTTTCTGCCCTAAAACAAAATCTTTTAGTCTTGGACTAATTATACTACACACAAATTACTCCTGTGGGCTGTTTGTTTGGTCTAAGAATGTAGAAAAAAAATTGCATTAGAAGAAGATTTTGGAAGAGAAAAGAGTATGTGTTAACTTCACATTTCATCCTCTTTCAAATTACAGAGAATCTGCATAATTTTTCGTTATCTGAAAAAATATTATGGCTTATCTGCCGTATGTCAGGCTACTGCCCACTGATGGAAATATAGTTGCTTTGCCCTCAGTGAGAGTGCAATCCAGTGGAGAAATAGACACATGAATAAAATATATGGAAATCAATCAACTTTTCTATTGAGCATCTACTATGTACAAGCACTAGTCTAGGCAGTGGGAGTATATTGGTGAATAAAATCAACTCAGTCTTTCCTTATGGAGGGTATATAGTCTAATGGGGAAGATATATACATAAAATAAGTAAATATGTTTGACCAAATATAAGTATAGATCTAAACCAGGGTTTCACAACTTTGACATTATTGGCATTCTGAGCTGAGTAATTCTTTGTATATTATAAAATATTCAGCAGCAGCCCTGGTCTTTACCTCCACTAGATGCCGGTAGTATTCCCCTCTCCTCATTCCTGCAGCTGTACAATTAAATATGGTTTCAACATTGCCTAATACCCCTGGGAGGAATACTGCCCTAGACTGGGAAGCATAGATCCTAACTTAATCTGAGGTCATTACCAATGTTATCTTCATTTTACAAAGACAGTTCCTAATTTGTTTCAGGGTCCTACAGCTAGGAAGAAGTAGAAAAATAATTCTAACCAAGTCTTGATTGTAACTCAGGCCATCCAAATATGTGCTGAATTTACTATTCTTCCGCAGAGCCAGATTTTCTTAGTGAGCAAAACCAAGGGGGTAGAAGTTAGTGTGGATTTTTATGAATGTGGTCTCAAAAATTCTTAGGCAAGACCTATAAAGGAAATGTAAATGAAGGTTATTTTTTCTCATATATTTTTAATTTTTCTATTTTTTCTAGGGCTTGGTAAATTATAAGACTTAGATATAATAGTAAGGGAGAGGGAAGCGAAGCATCTGGAATAATTCCAATTTTTGTTTGACTTAAACATCATCCAACCAATAAAAAAATTGTAGAGAGCAAGGGTGGGGTTAATTGTTTCATCTGTTTTTAATCATAGCAATCTTGAGGTACTTGAATGCATTCCTACCTAGTAGGCACTTGGATGTAAGAATCTAGATGACCATAAAGATCCCTGAGGAAAAGTAAAAAAGAAAAAAAAATTACCTAATGGTCAAATCACAAATGGTTTAAAAAAATGTAATGATTAGTGTTCACATCTATGAGCATGTCCAGGTATAAGTATATCTCTAGATTTTGCCACTGTATAGAGTCTTCCTCATCTTAATAAATAGCAACTTTATCTCTCCATATTTTTACTTTCTTTTTTCAGCTCAAAAAACTTGTAGTGTCCTTGATGTCGTCTCTTCTCTCACAAACCACATCCAGTCTGTTAACAAATCTTCTTGTTTTGCCTTCAAAACATGTCCAAAATTAGACCTGCTGCCTTTATTGTCCAAGCTTACCACTCAGATTATTTCAATAGTCTTTTAAGGGTTAACTTTGCTTCTTCCCTTCCTGTATCTCCCACGGTATATTGTCAACACAGGAACTGGTAGTCCCCGGAATTCTTAATCTCAGGAACAAACTGAGGGTTGTTGGAGTGGTCGGGGGTGGGAGGGATGGGGTGGCTGGGTGATGGACATTGGGGAAGATATGTGCTACGGTGAGCATTGTGAATTGTGTAAGACTGTTGAATCACAGATCTGTACTTCTGAAACAAATAACGCAACATATTTTAAGAAAAAAGAAAAAGAAGAAGATAGCAGGAGAGGAAGAATGAAGGGGAGTAAGTCAGAGGAGGAGACGAACCAGGAGAGATGATGGACTCTGAAAAACAAACAGGTTTCTGGAGGGGAGGAGGGTGGGGGGATGGGTTAGCCTGGTGATGGGTATTGAGGAGGGCACATTCTGCATGGAGCACTGGGTGTTATGAACAAACAATGAATCATGGAACAGTACACCAAAACAAATTATGTAATATATGGTGATTAACATAACAATAAAAAAATTTAAAAAAATGTAAGGCATATGTGATCAATTGATGTTCAACCAAAACACTGAGCTAACAACATGGGGAAAGGAAAGTCTAGAAAGATATGATCTCTATGGAAAACAAAAGAAAACAAAAAAACAAAAACCCTCCTCAGTCCCTACTTCAATTTATATACAAAAATTTATATGAGGCACATCATAAACTGAATGTAAAAGCTAATATTATAAAACTTCTGGATGAAAATAGAAAATAGCTTAGTGAACTTATGAAAACATAGTAAACAAGACACATAAAGTACTGATCTGAAAAGAACAAAAATGATTAATGAGATTTCATCAAAAGTAAAAATTTATGTTCATCAAAAGAGTCCATTAAGAAAATGAAATAGGCAAACTACACACTGGGAAAAATATTTAGAATATATATATGTATATATATCTATCTATGAAAAAGTACTTTTGTGAGTACATATATAAAGAATTTCCACAAATCAACAATACAAAGACAAGAGACTCATTTACAAAACAGAGAAAGCCCATGAACCAGCATGTCACAAGGAAAATATAGGAATGATCACTAAGTGCAGGAATGGTGTTCATCATCATTAGCCAAAAGAGAAATGCAAATTAAAACAACAAAGGCCATTTCACGCCCACTTGTATGAATAAAATGAAAAAAAATTACTAGCAATATCAGTGGAGAACAACCACAGCCCTTATACAATGTTAGTGGGAGTATAAAATGAAAAACACTTTGGAGAACTGTTCGGAAGTTTACTATAAAGTTGAACATGCATCTACTCTATGGCCCAGCTAGGTATATACTCCAAATAAATAAAAACCTATGTTCTCAAAAAGACATCATAGCAACCTTATTCATAACAAGCACAAACTGAAAACAGCCCAAATTACATCAATTTGGAAAGGAAAGGAACGGGATACATAAAAAATATAAACAAATAAACATTAGAATGCTATACAGCAATAAAACGAAATGGACTATTAATTTATGTAACAAGGATGACTCTCACAGACATTATGTTGAGCAAGAGATGCCAGACACAAAAGTGTATATACTATATGTTCTATATGGTTCTATTTATGTAAGTTCAAGAACAAAAAAAAGGAAGAACTGAATGGAAAGGGCATGAGGGAACTTCTTGGTGTGATATGAATGTTCTCTATTTTATTGGGGGCACTGGTTGCATGGATATGTACAACTATGTAATTGTCAAGACTCCTAGTGCTGAAAATTTAAGACTAGTGCATTTTATTGTGGTCAATTTGTTTCATTAAGTTACAAGAAAGAAAATAATAATAATTAAAAAAACAACAAAGGAGATCATGTAGTCCTATAAGAAAGTCAGCATGTATACAAAAGCCTTAGAGGTCCGAACATAATCTTCCTTCCCTCAGACCCACCCTGTTACTTTCAGACCTCATCTCTTACCACACTCCCTTCCTTCACTCTGTTTCAGACACCCTGGCCTCCTTACTTTCCTTGAACATACCAACCAGACTCACCCTCAGGGCCTTCATACCTGCCGTTCTCTTCTTGTAGAAAACCCTTCTCCAGAGCTTCACAGTTTTTTTTTTTCCCCACTGCTTCCTTTAGTGTCTGCCCAAATGTCATCTTATCATAAAACCTTTCCTGCCAACCCTAGTAAAAATAACTTCACACACATACACTACGCACACATCTATATACCACTACCACCATCAGAATCCCCATTCCCCTTAGTTGCTTTATTTTTCTCTGCAGCAGTTAACACCATCCTACTTATTATAAAATTTACCTATTTAGTTTTTACCAATTATCTCCCTTAAGTAGAATAAGTGCTTATTAGTGAGAGCAGGGACTTTTTACTTAAACTTCTTCATTCGCAATATCTAGAACAGTGCTGTATATAATAAATTTTGAAATATATTTGTTCAGTAAATATTACTTCAACATAAATAATTTCATTTAAACCTTAAGTAAGTCATGAAATCTGAAAAAGTTAGAATGCATGGCCAAGGAACAGAAGGGATAAATGAAAATATAAGTATATAAATATGGAATTAATAATGGGACATCTAGAGTTTTGCAAAAGTTAGGGCTGACTCCATGGCTTAGCTGGTTAAAGCGCCTGTCTAGTAGAGTTTTGCAAAAGTTTGAGTCAGGTAGTAGTCAAAGCCTATAAGTTTGAATAAGCTAAATTCATACATAGTTGCAAGTATTCTACTTAGAGAACCACATTGCTTCATCATAGCCTGGCATGTGATGGTATTCAGTGTTGTAAGAGACCTGTTAATTGTGTTCTAATGAATTAGGAAGTTGTGAAGCATGTGGGGCTACTGAGAAAATGTGTTTTATTTTTTTAATTCATCCAAATTGTATTTATGTTCATAAAAGAATAATATAATAATGCTAATTTTAGTGAAATAAAACATTTTGGATCTTAATAGAAAATACATTGAAGTCTATTTAGAGCTTTCTTTTATAAATAATTATGTATTATTTTAATTCTCTAAATTAAATTCTGACTCTTGGAGTGTAGTTAATCCATCTTTTTCTTTGAGAACTTAGCAAGAAGTGTGCTATTGTAACCTTAGTTCTACTTCATAATGAGCAAAATAAATGGGCAAAACAAATACAGAGATTAAAATAAAGGAAAGTGCTCTTAGGAAGATGATAGATATCAAAGATAAAGATGAAACTGGGATTTGATAAAGAAGGTAAAGGGTATTATGAAAACATTTTATAGAAATGCTGTGAAAGCATCTAAACAAAAGCAATTATTTCATAGCTTTCTAGTTTATTCAACAACCAAAAATAAATGCTAGCCTAGAAGTTGTAAGGATTGATTTAGAAACTCTGTAAATATAGTAGGAGGCAAGAAGTAGTTGCTGAAACATATAATTTTGAACAGTTTAAAATTAGAAGGAAGCTTACCAAAAAGAGGGCTGGGCTGAGTGACTTGCCAAGCACTACGCTAATGTAAGTTCTATCTGTGGCTGTCCTTAATTCTAAAGTCAAAAAGCATGTAGAAGAAAGGTCTATATCTACTAGCTTCTAAGTCAGAATTGTTACTGGAAATTATTGTGCATTACAGGAACTGAATGTATGGGCCTTATCGCTACCCATGACATATTTCATTATGCAATCTAGGTCATAATGTTCTGATCTGCACCTCTAAGTTTGAAGAAATTCATAAAGTCATATCATATGCTGGTCATTAAGTATCCTCAGATTTCAAGAAAAATTATTATAATACCTCACAAACAAATACTTAGGTATATTTTAAATACACACACACACACACACAGATGCTGAGGGTATAGAAAAGCCACAAAATGAGAAGGAAAACTAACATTCACTGTTTTCAATGTGCCCAGCACTGATTTGAGCTGTACTTGCATTATTTCATTTGATAAATGTAATGATATTTTATAATATATTAAGATTTTATTTATTTATTTGAGGGGGGGAGAGTGCACAAACAGGGGGGAGGGGCAGAGGGAGAGGGAGAAGCAGACACCCCACTGAGCAGAGAGCCTGACTCAGGGCTTGATCCCAGGATTCTGGGATCATAACCTGTCTGAGCCAAAGGTAGACAGTTAACCAACTGAGCAACCCACGCACCCCAGCTTTATATATTTTAATAATGAATCTACTTTATCTAGAGTCATTGATTTGATTTTTCATGCCAAATTATTTTCATTGTGAACTGTGATGAAAAGTTCTAGCACACACATTATAAGCTCCTCAAAAATGCACTTGGTGGCATCTTTCATGTGGCATAATTCTTCTAAGAAGTTCACTTTCTTTCCAAGTCTTTATCCTTAGGAACAGTTCTACTTTAAAAAAAAATCTGACACAAGATACGTCTTTTTTCACAAAGGGAGAAAGTGGAACAGAAAGTTATCTGGTGGGTGGCTTTTCCTTTCTCCGCTCTCAAGCCAGAATCAATGAACTGACAAGTAACACTTGGCTTATAGATTTGGGAAAGAAAGTAGATTTAGGGATTTAGGAAGCAGAGGAATTCTTGTAAAATCCATGCCTAAAGAGTTTAATTTAGAATAAATGAAGGAAAAAAAAAGCACAGCCCAATCTGAAGACAAAGACAGAAGACAAAGGGATGGGAAAATATTTAAAATAGGAACTTCTAACCTCATGGACTTCTTAGTCTTGCGGTTTGATGTCCTTAATGAAATGATAGGGACACCTGGGTGGCTCAGTTGGTTAAGCATTTGTCTTTGGCTCAGGTCATGATCCCAGGGTCTTGGGATCGAGCCCCACGTCAGGCTCCCTGCTGAGCTGAGCAAGGAGGTAGTCTGCTTCTCCCTCTGGCTCTCCCCACCTCCCCTGCTCATGTTCTCTCTCTCTCAAATAAATAAATAAATAAAATATTAAGAAAGAAATGATAGAACCCTGGGGCTCCTGGGGACAAGAGCTAAGAAAGACCTAAATGAGTACAGGGAGAAAACATGTGTTTGGGCATGCGGGAAATAAAATAATACTGAGCAGAGGATGGAGGGTGGGTTAAGGAGAGAGGGTGGGTCATGGAAAGTCTGAGCAATAATGGTCTGATTGTATTAAAAGCAGTGTATACATTCAGGATACTGAAAAAAGATAAGGAAACTCTTAGGGCAAAAGTGGAATGTGATTGCAGAACCACCAAAAAGCAGAAGTGACCCGTGCATAAGAATCATTACACCATTACAAAGGGCCATCATTGGTGCTCTAATTATGAATTGTTTAATAGAGCTCTTCTCTGTAGTCATTCTATATTTATTATAAAATAAGTAGACTATTCTCTGGTCTTTACTTTTTGCCTACTTAAAGCTGGTAAGTTACAAAGTGTTGTGATTTAGCCAATGTCCAGGTATACACTAGATGCTCATTACCTGTCATTTGACATCAAGGTTATGATAAAAGTTCCATAACAAAGTAAAATTATTCCTCCTAACATGGTTTAAAAGGCTTCTTTACTTTAGGTGGTTAGAAAATATTAAGAAAAAAATCATCAGAATTGAAAAAGAGTACTAAGTTTATTTCAATTAAGGAAGCATTAAATATTAGCAGAGATCGCAAAGATTTCAGAAGTCCTGCTCTATTTGACTCTATTTTTGTAAAGAGTGCTATGTATATTCTTAGAGACAGAAAGGGAAGATTATCTGTCATGTAGGATACAAATCACACTTACTCAGAATGTTGTCTTAATAGTAAATCAGTATAAATTACTGCCTAGAAGAAGATATTATTCATTTTCAACAAGCTATCATTTGCGGTGAGAACATATTTATCTTATTAATATGTACAGTACAAGTGTAATTCACCTGACTGAAGTGTTTATGTTCAGCCCTAGACAAAATGGGTATCTTCATAACTCCATCCATTCCATGCCCTCTTCACACTTTGGGTCACCAAACCCATCATCCACTGATCTAACCAACGCTGAGTGTGCATTTCCACATCCAGGCCTGCCTTCAAGTCCGATTCTGGTCCATTTGTACTTAAATACAAAACTCTTAACCTGTCTTTTCATACACCTACCCACTAAGGTTTGTCTCCTGTCTTCCCTGGTTGGAAGGAAATCCCAAGTTATTCTAAGTAGATCTAGGCTAAGCTGTTAAGACCTGATCATAGGAGCTAGTGCTGCTCCTCTTAATATTTTGATCAGGGGTAATTCCTTAACTGAAAGGTGGAATTACAGCTCTCTGGCAAACTAGAACAGGAAACTTTCTGCAGCAGAACTTTATGAAAGAATATGGCCTTTGTCAGTGAGAGTACCTAGAGAGCTAGGGGTGCATCTCAAAGGGAGATTATACACACACACACACACACACACACACACACACACACACACACACACACACATATGTGTGTGTGTATTTTAATGAAGCAGTGGTAGTTGTGTTTTAAATATAAAGCTGTATTCCATAGCCATTTTGAAAGTAAATTCAATGGTCTGTAGCAGTTTATTCACTTTGTCCTGAAATTCTAGGTTTATTCCTATGTCTGTACTGGTAAACTTAATTCATTAATGAAAATAATTTAGTAGTACCTTTAAGACACTGCTAAAAAAAAGGTTATTGCTATATAGTATGTATAAAGGATACAAGAAGAGTAGAGACTCTATTGTAATTCCACTTTTCATAGGTCCCAGCATCCCCAGCTATTAATTTTCATTCATTCATTTATTCATTTAATCAACAATGAGATCTCATTATATGTCCAATGCTGAGCTTGATGTTGAATATGGAGATTTTTTTTTCTCCTACAGCTATTTTATAGGCCATAGTTCCATTAAGGAACAGATGTGTGTATGGGGTGGAATAGTCATATATAGGGAGAAAAACTTGTACATGACAGCCAAAAAAGGAATCAATTTTGAGAGTATGCCAAGAATATCTATCATCTGTCTATCATCTATCTATCTATCTATCTATCTATCTATCTATCTATCTATCATCTATCTATCTATCTATCATCTATCTATGTACTTTAAAAGATACATATGGGAGCAAGAAAATAATGAAAAAGGAAAGGGACAACATCTGTTTCCTAAGATAATATCCAGGCTAGAGTTTTATTCCAAAATCCAAGTACACATTTTGGGGAGGATGGATTTTGCCCGATTGATTACAGAATTTCTAAATATTCTATCAATACAATATTTTTAGGAGTGATTCGATGACATTTTGTTTACTGCAGGCTATCCTGAGTACCTTGTTTATGCCTTGCATCATATAAGGTATCCTGTTCCACATAATAGTATATGTGCTGTCAAACATATAAGTGCAAAACTATTATTTCTTTTGGCTTTAGGGAAGAGAATGAGAGAGAAGCCAAAGGTAGGTGATAGGATAGTCAGGGTAAATTGGCAGGCAGTCAGATGAATAAAGTAAATTCTAGAAGAGGAGAAGATAAAGAGTGATTTCTCAAGTGTAAGTTAAGTCCAAACTGAAACTGAGGCAAAAAGACCAATAGGATTTATATGTAATGACAAGTGATAAGTGATCACCATAACGATTTTCCTGGAATGGAGTCCTGCTAATCTCTCCTCTCTCACACCAACTGTTGTGGCTCTTATAACGCTCTTTGAAATGCTATTTGTGCAAGCACAAGCAACTGTATTGTCAAGAAGGATTTGTTTTTTCTTAGTTATGTCTTTAAAAAACCCAAACAACTTTTGGTTAGTCATGATTAATATTTGGAAAGAGAAATGTTTATGCTTTCATTGTTATTTTTATTTATGATTCAACAAATATATTGAATGTGGTAGATTTGTTTTTGTGGTGAGGGACTGGGGTGAGGTGCCTTGAAAATAAGACTGCAAACCACCTTATCTCTGCCTTAGAAAAATGTACCTCTTGAGAGAAAAATCCATTTCATAACAGATTTTATAAATGCCTAAAAACAACAACAAAAATATGAATTTAACTGCTAGCCTTCTGCTTGCTGACTTTGAGGTCTCTTCCAGAGTCAAGAAACAGTAAATGAATATTTAACCAAATCCTTCTGAACAAATGCTTCCCTTATATCCACAGTCTCAGCACATAGTCGCTGCTTTGCTGACCTCACCCTTACTACCTGACAAGTTATAGCATGTCAAATGTATTTGACTGTGATCACATTTCCTGTCTTCCTCTTTCCTTTGTTTTTATGTCATTACACAATCACATTTAGTCATTCAAGAGTCAGCTCAAATGTTACCTGTAGTGTGAAGCCTCTTTGACACCTCCCTCCCTAGTCAGAATCAGTTTCTCCCTCCTCAGAATTCCTATAATAATTTGTTTATACTTCTCTTCTTTCTAACTTGACACTTTCCTGCCCCCAACAGCTGGAAGAGAAGACAGAGATGATCCCTCATGCTTCTATCCTAAAGAGCCTAGAAGAGGGAGAGGTTGAAGAAGGGACTAAGGAGAAAAGGCCTAAAAAGCACATATTTAGGGATAGCTCAGAGATATGGAGTGCCTATCCATGTCAAAATATTACATTAAGTGTTCTGCATGTTCATCTCATATAATCAAACAATTGCTAGCTAGTGCCAAGCACTTTACATATACCATTGTTTTCAGTCCTCACAGAAACTCCTTAAATTGTGGTTATTGATATCACCATTTTACAAGCAATGAAAGGAAGACTCAGAGAGGTTAAATAATCTGCCCAATATCAACCACCAGCAAATTAGAAAAGAGATATGAAGTGCGTTGGATTGATTCCAAAGTCCATGATTTAAATAGCCATGAAACACTATTAACTGGTGGAGAGCTAAGGAATCTGGCAGATGTAATCTAACTGTTAACAATATACATTCTTAGGACAGATGATGATGGTAGCAGGTATTGAAGTAGTTTGGAGACTGGAGAGATGAACTGAAGTCATGAGAAAAATTAGAGAAGATGCTATATAGGCGGTGACAAGATAGAAAAGTTATTCCCGTGTGTGATAATAGATAACAACTCTGGGCTTATGGAATATGACTCTGAGTTCATTCTGGTACAAAGCTTAGTTCCACACCAGATATAATTTAATTTCCCCTGGGCATCAATCAGAAAGTGGGTAACTTGAGACATGGGCCTGCTTTCATGTGGACCTGCAGCTATGAGACAGTACCAGAATCTCCAGGGCCAGCTTGTGGGAATCCTTTGGGCTTCATCAAGCCAAAGAAAAAGCCCCCAGTGAGAGTCATTGGTAGCCTGGACTCTCTGAATCCTGCTAATAACTGGCCAGACTAAAAATGCACCTTCCACAGAGACTGGTTATTCAAAGATCACTAGAGGGTCATACATATTAGCTCACATTCTGAATGCCTATATCTCCTTCCCAGGAGACAGACTGAGATATAGAGCTATCAGTCATGAAGTGATCTTCTAGAGTAGAAGATGCCAAGGTATGAAGTGAGATGAAGCACTGCTGTGTGGGAAAGAGTTAGTTAGGATGTGTCCCTTGGTGTGTGATACGCCAATATTAAGGGTTGCTAATCATGCAGGTATTCTTCAATTACAGTTCATACCTCCCTGTGAAGGTTTTTGTGTCACATGACTACAACAAAATGACAAATGAAACAACAGTAACAAAAACAGCAGTGATAGTTACTGAAGAGTTACAATGGGCCAGCGACTCTTATGTACTTTACTTTCATTAGCTCCTATAATAAAGATAAATACAGGGAGATGTGTATATATAAATACAGACATAAGCCATACATAACTCAAACTCATGTTAATTCTCACATATAATCTATGTCCAAATCATCCAATTATTAGACACAATTCAGAAAACCTGAACACTGGAGTCCACACATTCCAGGCTTGGGGATATTTATGCCTGTAATCATGTGACAAAACAGCATAGAATTGGAACAAACCTTTTAGGATTTTCCTCACATTAGACTGGGGCAGGAATCAGTTCAGCCTACAGAATAGCATTCTACATGTGGAATTTGAGATCATGAAATCTGAGATCATCTTTCAACCCAAAGGAAATTTTGAGGGAAATCATTGCTGTTAGAGAGATATTAGGTTATAGTCATCACTTTATGCTGTAAAGATACTTGGGAAGACTTAAAAATGAATAAAAGAAATTCTAATAAAAGGATGTTCATGAATAGGAAATAAATTGTTCCAATTATTTGACAAGCATAAAGAGTGTTCTGGTAGCTAAATAAATTGTTTTATTGGCCTCTTAAGCAGTGACCAACCAATATGTCTTCTACCTAATGTCACCCACTTCCATCTAAAAATATTGTTTGATTTACATCCAGGTAGGAAAACATGTCCCGTGGATTCAGACACAAAAGATCTAATGCTCAGGAGGAAATGAGGCACCCTTGCACATTGTGCTGGCAAGGTTTCTTTGCAATCTCACACAATATTTGTGTCAATGGCAGTCTTTTAATTTCCCTATCTATAAACAGCCAAACATATCTCATGTTCTTATTCTCATTCTCCAAATATCTACTTGGACATCTCCTAATGGCATATCTATTTACTTGAAGCCTATGAAAGTCTAAAAAAAATTCTTGCCACCTCTTACTTATTCTCAGATCAGTCTCATTGTTTAGACACCCTTTCTAGTCTATGTATACCTATTTACAGTTTGGCCTCTGCAGCACCTCTTGCTGAGAGCAAAATATAATAAGGTAATACTGGGATGAAGTTAGACTATGGGCTCATGTGTATAGATGTTATGTCTTCCTGCTTCACCAAAACTCTAAATACAGAGAAGTCTTTAGAAATATACTGACACATGGTTGCATAACACATAAGAAATTCTCATCTACTAGTCCCTGACATCAAGATCTTAAGTGGGAATATTTTTGTCTTATTTTCTCTGGGTGTATATATTTATATGACAAATATATGACAATATTTATATGACATATATGATATATGCATGTACCTATACACACCCATACATATACACATACTTATATGTGTGTGTATGTGTATCTCTTTTTTTAAACTTACAAAACTGAATCCAGTTAGCAGATGTCTAGAAATTGCTAAAGAAGTAACAAATAATTTCACTGATTACAATCCATGGTTTAAGAAACATGACTTCCATAAGAAATATCTTAAAGTTTGACCTGGAGAGATAGCACAACTCCACAATGATATTTTTAGGTGTTATACATTATTTGGAGAGGAAAAAAAAAGATCTTCAGTGTCTGAATTCACAATGACAACCTGTCTTCCTACATGTATAATAATTCAAGAAGTATAGGATATCAAATGAGTTCAAGGACTAGGGGATTGGGTTGACAGCTGTCATTTCCAGTTGTTTCAACCAAAACCCTATTTAAATCCCCAAATGCAGCTTAGCTTTTCCACATTCTAGTTTTTAATTTGTAAATCGGGATTTAAAGTGTTTAACCTCTTTGGAGCATATTTAACAATTTCCAGTGACATTAGATCACAGTAATTAGTGTTTGTAAAGAGATTTGGGATTCTGGATGAAAGCAGTTATAAAAGTGCAGAATACTAGCATGTCTGTATATCATGAGACAGTCTTAAAGAAAACAGAAATAGAACAATGCAATAATCTAAGACGAATCAAAGAACCATAGGTACATTAAACCTTCACCTTAACAACAACAGTAGGGTATTTTTTCTCTGGTTTTCAAGCAGAGTTTACTTTAGCAAATATAAAAAGAAATGTCGAATATATTAAGTCAACATTTTTGTAGATAGATACATGTGGGCTTTTTCTTTTTCTTCCCTGAAAGATGGGATTAGGCTAAGCAGCAGTAGCTGTCGGAAGCTCAAACTCCCTGCCTCCCAGAATGGGTACTTGTAATTAAAAGCTTAGCTCACCTTATCCTTCCAGTTTCCCAGGCGAAAAGTCAAAGCCTGCATTTAATTGCATATATATGTGTGCATGTTTCTAAAACCACAGCTCCAAAAAGAGTCAGTACTTAGGAGGCTGAAAAGGCTATGCACAGATATTTGACACAGAATTAAAAAAAAAAAAAAAAGCAGAGAAAAGGGGATGGTGAGAAAACAAAAATGTGACAATTCTCTTTGGTTTGTTACCTTTAGAATGGGGAGTTCTTGTTGTTTGGCATTTCTATGTAGATAACAGCAAGAACAAACCAACCCAAGTATGCTGTATTTGCCTGAAGATTTGCCATAAGCGTTTTCCATTTTTTGGTTGGTATATTTAATCAGAATGTTGTCAGAACTGGGATTAGAATGTGGCAGAATCATTCCATTGAGGGAAAGCCATCACCAAGTATACCCCCAGTGGTGCCAGTCTGTGGAATGAAAGTAAGGCCGGGTCGATTAGTGGAAGGATGGTCATTCAGGGATCAAGACTCTGACCAACTACAGGGGAAAAAAAAGGGTGCAAATCTCAAGAACTCTGAGCCAGAGGCCAAAATATCTTTTTAAACAGAAAAAGGACAAACAAGATTAGAATTTCCAGTACTAGCTAACAAGCAAGGGCTAGGACGTAGGAGTATGGCAGTAATGATCATGGGGAGACTAGAAATTAAATAGAGAACATCCAGTCTTTGGGAAGGTTGGATATAGAACCTCAAATACTCATTGGGAAATAAGGAATATTTTAACTGGATAGCAAGACCATATCTTGATCAGCAGTAGCAAACTGGACTCAGCGATGAGACCTGTTATGGGCTGAAAGACAAAGCCTGAGGATTACAGATCAAAAAGGAAGTTAAATGTTATCTAGATTCACAGTGCCCAACACACAGTAGGTTCTTAGTAAGTGACTGCTTGATAAGAATGAATGAATCCTCCTTACAAAAATGGAGCAACTTAGTCCCAGACCAGGGAAGTTACCTGCCAAAGTTAAAATGTTAGACAGTGCATCATCACAGTTGGAATCCAGCTCTCTCCCAAGGCTGCAACATTTAACATCATAGTCTGATACCTAACTACTCTGGAGAGCAATGTGGAGATTTCCTGGGGCTGCAGGTTAAGTAAGTCCTGAAGCTGAGGTCAATGGGAATCAGCAAGCCCAAGCAGCCTTTTATGAACTGACACTAAAACTTTATGAAAGACAAAGCAGTCATCGTTTGTATCAAGATGATTGTGAAAAAATGCTATGGTCGTTACTGTTTGTATGGCATTGGGGTTTTCTGCAGTGTGGTTTTGGAAAAGATGCTATTCAAGAGCCTAAATTAGTGAAAAAAAATGGAGTTTTAAAAACGTTAGTAACTAGGGGGTCACTGAGGTGGAATGTGCCTGTGGAGACCAGAGCTACAAAGCACTAATTCTGTGCTGGAATAAGTGAACAGTCCAAATTGGCCTCCAAAGTCGGATATTTTAATTTCCTTTTTGGCCTCTCTGAATTTGTATGATCCTTAGAGGTCTGACCTGATTGACCTCTGGCAAAACTGCTGAAGTAAGTAACCTATTTCCCCTCTCAGGGTTTCAACCTTCATCCAAACATTCATCTTGCTGAAGCTCCTGCTCAACTATAGCAACTAATTTCTCTAAGGGATTTGCTGATAAAACTGAAGTATTATCTTTTAGTGTGTCCCCCCTCCCCTCCCCTCCCCTGCCCTCCCTCCCTTCCTTCCTTCTTTCCTTCCTTCCTTTCTTCCAAATAGTGTGTGCTTAGTATGTCACAGTCTTTTAATAGGCAAGGAAATAAAATCTATAATTGAGAAAACTGAGGCATAGACAGATGAATGAACACAAAAAAGTGAGGGGCAGTCTTTTTATTGCTACTCAAATCACACAATAAAGAAAAACCCTACTGTAGCTTTGTCCTAAAACTATGAAGCATTTAAAAGGGAACCCATGTTACAAGCCCCGGTGAACATGATTTATTTTTTGAGGGGTAGAAGATGAACAAACTTTCACTTGACTTAAACATAGAAAAAATGGGGAAAGCTGTTCTGCTAAACTGCTAAATGAGACAGAGACACTCCTTTCTTTCTTCAGTGCCACAATTTGGACTGCAAAGCATCTTGGTAAGATGCTCTAAACCTCAAACTTCACTCATCCCCTTGTGAAATTTTACATGGCTTTACAGAAAGCAATTTCTTTCTTTTAATACTAACTCTCATCTTAAATTCTGCCTCAAATCCCAGTTTTCTATCTCATCTCAGAAGTTCCTTCTTCAGAAAATCATCTTTGTTATTCTGTTCTCTCATCCTCTGCTAAGAACTAGGAGATCTTGTCTCTGAGTAGTTTGCTTAGCAATCTCTAGTATATTCTCTCCTGCATAGGGACACACTATCCCTCTACTTCCATGAAACATAAGACCACAGGTTTATTGATTTATAGGTTGTTTAGCTGGTGTCTCCTAGCAACTGTTTAGGATACAGAGAAGAAGAATTTTTCAAGTCCTAGAATCCCTTAGAACACAATAAAGTAGAACTTTAAATTCTTTCAGCAAATAAAAAGGAAACAACATCAAACATTAGAAAGAGGTTGAGGGAAACTGAAAACCAGAGTAGGAATGGAAGGTCTTCCCCCTCTAAGCTCTGTATGGATTTATCTCTTTTTGTTGTATGCGTGTTAGGATGGCTGTATTATACAGAAACATGGCTGTTCTTCTGATGTCTGTGTAGAACCAGGATATTGATTGTTAGATGAGGTCAGGGAAGAAACTGTCAACTGGTGGAGAGGGGGCCTGAATTTAGTTACTAATACGTGTTGGCTTCTCCTGATCTGTACTTTAGAGAGTCTATGTATATAGGAATATAATGGAGGATGCTAGCTACTTAGCAACGCTCAAGAAAGAACAAATTTTTATGAAGAATTTAGCAGTAACCTAAGAAAGTAAGATACGGTTTTTCAAATCAGATTATCCCCAACAGAGATTATTATTTGTGGCCCATATATGGGCACTAAAGAATCCATGAATTTTATTAATTAATATACAGACTTCTTGCCTGAGTGTTTTTGCATAGTTTAATCAGTAAGAGAACCTGTGATTTACGTTAGATTTTCAAATGTCTGTAACAGCACAACAACAAAACATCCTCTGTTGACTTTCCCTTACTAATATGTTGCTTGAATATTCCAGACTTGTCTCAGCTATGGAATGGGTATTAAATGAAGAGTTATTTATCCAGGTTACAACCAGGGTATTTACAGGGAAATCAAGTCTTATAAGCATTTTTGAAATGGTGACATTATTAGTAAGAAAATCCATGTGGAAGTTGGCCTACAGAGGCAAAGTGGCATTGCATGGTTCAACTTCTCTTTTCTTTCTTTTCTTTTCTTTTCTATTATTCAAGTATAGTTGATATACAATGTTATAATAGTTTCCGTTGCACAACATAGTGATTTGACAATTCTATACATTACACAATGTTCACCAGGATAAGTATAATTACCATCTGTCACTATACATTATTACAATTTTATTGACTATATTCCCTATGCTACCCTTTTCATCTCTGACTTATTTTAGAACTAATAAGTGAATTCAGTAAAGTTGCAGGAGAAAAAATTAATATACAAAAATCTGTTGCATTTCTATACACTAATAACAAAGTAGCAGAAATTAATAAAGCAATCCCATTTACAAATGCACCATGAAGAATAATATAACTAGGAATAAATTTCACCATGAAGAATAATATAACTAGGAATAAATAATATAACTAGGAATAAATATACCAGAAGAGAATATACTAAATTTCACTAGAAGCTTCAGCCCCTCTTTCTCAGTAATTAAATACCTCAACAGCATGGGACTCAAGTCTGAGTGTTACTTTTACCCAAAAAAGTGTTTTTTGTTTTTTTTTTCTAGTAAGGACTAAGAGGATATCTGTAAAATGACACCCAAAGCACTAAATGCAAATGACATGCAAATGAAAGGCCATTTGGCACCTGCTATTTTCCTTTAGCAGAGATCACAGATTTTTAAATAATAGATCTGAACTATAAATATACTAAACTATCATTCTACTTCCGTGAAGAGATGATAATGAAAGACAAACTTCAAACAGCATTTGTCAGACCATCAAGGAAGTACTTGTACTAGCTTGCCTCAATTTACTCAAGTGTATATTATAGCTGCCCTGCCTACCTCACAGGATAGTTACAAGGGCCAAATGATTCACTGAATTTGAAAACATTTCACAAACACCAAATTATTATTATTATTATTATAATTATATAATTATACATATATAGTTATATAATTATATAATTATAATATTATAATTATTATTCATTATTACCATGTATATATGTCAGCACCTTTCCCCTAGTGGAAAGGAAAAATGGCTGAAACACTGGGCAGTCTGGCAAAATGAATCATAATTTAAAATGTGTACTCTCTCTCTCTTTTTTCTTTTTTTTTTTTTTTTAGAGAGAGAGAGCAAGAACAACAGGGTGGGGGTGAGAGGGGCAGAGGGAGAGGGAGAATATTAATCAGGCTTCACACCCAGGGCAGAACGGGATATGGGGCTTAATCTCATAACCCAGAGAACATGACCTGAGCCGAAATCAAGAGTCACATGCTTAACCGACTGAGCCACCCAGCGCCCCCCAAATTCGTACTCTCTCATAACCAACAATTCAACTGAGAATGTAATCCAAAATTATATAACAAAATATAATCAGATTAATATCAAAATTGTATTTTTAAGATTTACAAGCATTGTTTACAAGAATGTAAAACTTGAAATAACCAGAATGTTCATTAATAAGGAGATGATTAAACAAATAATGATTTTAATATACAGTAGAATTCTATGTAGCCATTAAAAATAATTATGGAGGCCTATTCTTACTGACATAGAAATCTCTCCATAATATATTTATTGAAAAAGGAGAGAGTAAAATGAGTTATAGCATATAGCTCAGTTTTATTCTATATTAGCAAAGAAAAATATTGAAACATGATATGAACCAAAGTGTTAAAAGTGGGTTGTCTCAGAAGAGGAGTCTTATAAGTGATTATTTTATCTTTTTTTCCTCCCTGTACCTAATCCATACTTGTATAATATATGTATGGATTGCCTTAATGATGAGAAAAAGTAAATAAAGCTATTTTCATTTTATTTATTTATTTTTATTTTTTAAAAATATGTTTTACCTTTTCCCCCTGGATTATGCATTTACATTTTGTTTTTTTCAAGTTTATTTTAGTTTTTAGTAATCTCTACACCCAACATGGGTCTTGAATTCACAACCCTGAGATGAAGAGTCACATGCTCTTCCAACTGAGCCAGCCAGGTACCCGGCTATTTTCATTTTAAATGAGAAAGAATACTGTCTTGAGAGTTTTCAGCTCCTCAAAGGCCCAAATATCTAGAATAACATCCACCCACCACTGTCAACATTCAATTATGAAGAGGCAAAGTAGTGAGTAGTGCAGGGACACATACCAACCTGCTTCACAGCTGTGCCTGATATCCACGGTACTTATCACTGGCATTTTAAAATAAGCATCTCCAACAACCCATCAAATTTCCAAAGGCCAAATCAACATTTTTCCTTCTTTCTTTCCTCTCCTCTGCCTACTCACTTTTCCTGATTCCAGACAAATTCTCTCTATATCTTATATATATCAAAGGAAAGAAAGGCCGTTTGCTGGAAAGATTGAAGAGCCTTGTACAGTTGACCCTTGAACAATGTAGGGATTAGGGATGCCAACCCCCACAGTAAACAATCTGCATATAACTTCTGACTCCTCAAAATCTTAACTACTAATAGCCTACTGTTGACTTGATGCCTTACTGATAAACATAAACAGTTGATTAACATATTTTGTACATGTATTATATACTATATTCCTACAATAATACCTAACTTTTTCTTTATATATATATATATATATATATATATATTTAGGCTACACAGTTTGTCTACAAGTTTGTTCAAACTGTTAACAAATCTCCAAAAAAATTCCCAATATATTTATCAAAATGTATCCACGTATAAGTGGACCCACACAGTCCAGACCTATGTTGTTCAAGGGTCAATTGTATTAGCAAGTTTCTCTTGTTTTAGACTTGAATTCCAATTCCTACCATATCAATGTAGAGGGTGGGGAGGGGAGAAAGAAGTTACATATTTTGAGCCTGGAAAATGTGCCAGCTCTTTTAATGTAAATTATTTTTACTTAAAGTTTAAAATTCCCTTAAGAAGTAGCTCTCTTTTTTCTCTTATTTTTTTTCAGATGTTAAAACCAATACATGATGAATAACTTGCTCAAGGTCACCTGAATCATATGACATAACCCATTTCTGGTGTTAGATCTGTATGACTCCAAAGCCAAGGAGCTTATGTTCTTAAATAAATAAACCTTATTGAGTATCTACTATATGCCAATCACTACATTACATTACAGAGAATATATAGCCATGGTCTTTGTCTTCAAGAATCTCACAGGCTGGGGCACCTGGGTGGCTCAGTTGTTAAGTGTCTGTCTTTGGCTCAGGTCATGATCCCACAGTCCTAGGATCGAGCCCTGCATCAGCTTCCTGTGCTTCTCCCTCTCCTGCTCCCACTGCTTGTGTTTCTTCTCTCCTGTCTCTCTCTGTCAAAAAAATAAATAAAATCTTAAAAAAAAAAAAATCGCACAGGCTAATAGGAGACTCTGAGGATGATGAGATGACACAATGATTTAGCCAGCTTCTTTACACAATATTCTATAATAATATGGGAGTAACAATACTTGTGTTGTTACCAGATATTTATTTTACAAACACAAACTCAGTAAACAAAAATGAAAACAAAACTCTAAGATTACAAATTTGACCTGTGGGTTGGGAGGCCCTAAATAAATGACCTTTTATCTTCAGCTCCATTCCTAGGTAACATACACACTCTTTCCATTTCTATGCCATTTGTGAGTAATACACAAATGACTAAAAGTATGTAAACTCTGATTTTATGAACAGTTTTATATTACATATGCAAGTTGTGTTGTACTGATTTGGTTTTCAAGGTAAATGTTGACAATTGTTATCAATATTATTCACTTACCTAAATTTACAAATTGATTAAGGAAGTTGGCTTGAAATACGCCATATTTTTTTTTTTTTAAGGAACAACCTTTAGGTAGGGAAGATTTGGAGACCTAAGGAATATGTTTTAATTCCTTGGGGGGATTAAAGGAAATAAGAATTAAAGGAAGTAAGCATATTAACCAACAATTACAAATATATGCGCAATTTTCATGTAGGATCATAGAAACATGGATCATGCTCACTATTGAATTATGGATTAGTCATACTAGGTCTTCATTGCAAGCCTGTAGCTTGAATATCACAATGTTCTTTCATGACATTTCAGAAAAATTCTATTTATTTATGTATGGCTTCTTAAACAATAGAGTAAAATATAAGATATGAAAATTTGTGTCATATTTAGCTAGCTTTTACATGTGGTGCTAATTTCTTTCTTTTAGTCCTGTGGTAGCATTTTGCATTTTGCATTTGCTATACTAGCAGCCTTGATGAAAAGATATGAGATTTTCAAATGAGAGAAGGACATCAGTTCCCATCCCTATGAAAATGAACAACTACACATGGAAGAGAAAGAAAATGAAAGCCTAGGGGTACTTACCGGTTTCTCTTTTGCAAGGCTTACAGTACAGAGACAAAATGTAGATGAAGATGGGCACCTGAGTAGCACTCTCCCCTCTGGAATTTGTGGCTGCCCCACGCATCTGCCTGTCATGTCAGCTAGGGGTCCCTATTGTGAAAGCTCTGGATTGAATATTAATGGTGCTCAAAACCCAACTCTATTTCCTTCTCTCTTCCTTCTAAGTTGTGAATACATTAGCATCTCTGGCTGAATGAGTACCCCCCAGGAACCTCACATTATATTTAAGGTAAAACATAAAACATAAAACATAAAAAAGCTACTTTTGAATGCCAAGTCAACAATGTTGCTCACATGGATGGACTGTCAGAAATTGCACCAAGAAATACTATTCACTATTTTATTGCTCCTGAAAAGGTGGTATCTGTCAGAATGAAAGCTGCTGACTTTTGCTTAGACTTCCTACCACTCAGCAAGGGCAGCATGGAGCCTGACACAGGAATCAACACAGACCTAGAAAACACCCCAAAGGGCAAGAGCACTTCACAGCTGCTCTAAGATAAACTCTTTACTTACTTAACAACACTTCTTAAACCCAAACTACTAGAGTGACATCTCTAACTGTTCAGTGTCAGTACACTGTCGAAATGACCAGTACCACTTGATATCTTTTTAATTTGCAGTTTTCTAGGGCTATTTGGGAATTGGAATTCTTTTTATATTATGCAGCCATCTCCCCATAACAAACTAGTTTTAATTTCATGCAAGGAGCGTGCAAAGTGTACACAGGGGAAATGTGCAGTTTGGTGCTCACAGGCTAGGGAGTAACATCCCACAGGATGGCATTTTAATCACCACTCTGTAATTCAGGTTTCTATGAAGTTTGTGACTTTCCAAGTTCCAACCAACTGTTCTAATGCACAACTCTTACAAAGGCAGAAAGGAAAGAGGGGTACATGCTGCAGAATGATTTATTGGAGTTGTAATACTAGGACAGCAAAAAACCCCATAAATATTCTTCTTAATGTTTTACTTTATATGACAGCCTTCAAGTGATATATTGTCTGACAATTTTCAAGATGGCTATATAAACACATTCTTTGCTGCAGCCTAATATATGATGAAGTCTCTGCAGGCTAATATATGATGTCAGGGTGTGTTCTAGTGTGCATAGTCCTGATAATTGAGATTTCTATACCTAAAAAAAAATCTATCCTGACTTTATATAGTGGGTGTCTTCTTACCATTTCAAAAGAAAAAGAAAAAAAAAAGGTGAAAGCAGAAGAAAAAAAAATCAAGAGTAGTACCACACGTGTGTTTCCATTCTTACTCAACCAACCCGAGTATCTGTAACTTCTACATAAACAGAACTCACAGTATTAGAATCTCTTTTCTCATCTTTTTGGGACCCTATACCAAAGCCAGAGTTTTGATAGTACTTTTTAAACTAGATGTTTAAAATTAGATAGATGATTGATTTTTCTTGGTAAGGCAGCCATCAAAGACACTAAAAGTAAAATAATCCTGCAGGAAGACTCCTAGAGACCACTGAAATGAGATACTAGAACACAAACATGTGTTTATTATTTTGTTTCTAAGAATTGGCCAGGATTTGATACTCTCGCCTAACTTCAGCCTGAGCCATGCTGTACCTTGCAGCAGAGGAGCTGGGAGGAGGAAACTATCTGGAAACAAGGAAATCTAGGCTCTGAGGAGTTATCCTAGGATACCTGTGATGATACTCCAAGGGAAGAGTCTGAAGGCCAAAATAACACAGTGAATCCTTTAGGTTTAGGCTGGATTTTCCAAAAGGTCTGATTTAATGAAAGAGAAATAAGGGAGGTCAAGGAGGGATTGGCTTGATACCCAGCAGTAAGTGAGGGTACTGAGCCCTGCTGTCAGGGACTGCCACCGGGTTTAAGCAGGACCGCAGCAGTGACGGACGATGCGGGGAACAGGATCTAGACCCTAAGGGAGACATCTGCAGGAGTGAGAACGGGGCTAGAGGCCTACACAACTCGGCCTGGACTTGGGGTTTGTTGCAAGAGGCCCAGAAGGGACAGGCAGCTCAGGAGAATAGAATGGAAATGCACAGGGAAGGAGAGGGGTAGTGATTAGAGAAAGAAAGCTCAGCTTGGTGCTGATGCAGTCCTTGGGAGAAAAGGGACACCTGGCATAGGGCTACAGTCTAATTTTCTTATTCCTGCTGGTAGAGAATTAGTTTCTAATATACCACCAGGCCTGAATCTTAATGATTCAGGAATTAGGCAAAGCTGAGCAATCTGTTGGGAGCTCTTCAGTAGCCACAGCTGGGAGTACAGTGGCAGGAACTGACAAAGAAGTCCATACATAGCAGGGATCTTTTTTTATTTTAGGAAATTTAAAATAAATGGGAGAATCCATTTAAAGGGACGCATTTGATGCTTCAAGAATACACAAAGCTTAACTATTTGGAGGAAGAGAATCTGTCAGAGTGATTTTTTTGTCAGTTGCAAATATATAAGCCACATGTCCCAGAATTATTCTGTAGGGTATAGCAGGCATTCAGTCTGCTCTGACCACACTTTTAAACAAAATGTGATTCTAGGGAAAATCTCAATGCAAGTCCTCAATTCTGCTCTTGGTATCAGAAGAAATTCAGTAGTATGACTACTTCCTTACTTATAAAATAACTTGGGAGAAGAGGGTGTAGAAGTGTCAGTAAGATGATCTTTAAGGTCACTTCTAACTCCAACATTTTGTGATTCTATCACTCACTCACTCATGTAGCACATTGGCAGTACCAGAGGCTGTATCTCTAGGACAAGTAGTCTTCTATCTGCACAAGGACTATCTGGAGAAGAGGAAACTTCAATGCTTATTTGCTTCTTGAGTGTGGTTAGCCAGTAGCAAGGAGCCTGCAATCCCCGCATCCTCCACTAATCCAAACCGTCCACCTGTGAGGGAGATGGTAGTTTATTGAAAAGAAGAAAAACTGCTCTAATATCAAATCAGATGAATTCTGTATTAATGTATACTGATTGAATCTGAATCTCTTCTGGAAAGGCATAAGTTGGAAAGCCTGGGGTAGAGCAACCGAGCCTGATTTAGTCACAAAGCTTCCTAATCCCATCTATACTACACAACTGTACATGGCATCATTTCCCTTCATGAAGATAAACTCAGTTTTCCGAACGTCTTTGAAGGGGAAAAAAAAAAAAAACTTTTCTGGTAGAAAAGCTGACAAACTACATAGGCACTGCTGATTTTTATTTACTGGATCAATTAAGTATTCTTCAAGAAATTCTTAAATGAGGGGCACCTGGGTGGCTCAGTCGGTTAAGCGTCTGCCTTCGGCTCAGGTCATGTTCCCAGGGTCCTGGGATCGAGCCCCGCTTCGGGCTCCCTGCTCCGCGGGAAGCCTGTTTCTCCCTCTCCCACTCCCCCTACTTGTGTTCCTGCTCTCGCTGTCTCTCTCTCTGTCAAAAAATAAATAAAATCTTAAAAAAAAAAGAAATTCTTGAATGCCCTATGACTACTTTGATAGAAGTTATTTTATGAAATTTCAATTCAACAACCGTTGAGTGAACAAAAGAGATTAAAGTTAGAGGAAAGTAACAGTATCTGTTCTCATGGTACTTACCATCTTTATCTGTACTGTCCTATACAGTAGTCACTAGCTACATCTGTCTACTGAGCACTTGAAAGGTGGCTGGTCTATATGGAGATTTTTTTTTAAGATTTTATTTATTTATTTGACAGAAAGAGAGAGATAGGAGAGAGAGAGCACACAATCAGGAGGAAAAGAGGCAGAGGGAGAAGGAGAAGAAGGCTCCCCGTCAAGCGGAGAGCCCCACATGGGGCTCGATCCCAGGACCCTGGGATCATGACCTGAGCCGAAAGCAGACACTTAACCGACTGAGCCACCCAAGTGCCCCTATATTGAGATTTAATATAATGTTAAATACACATCAGGTTTCAAATATGTGGTACAAAAAAACCAGAATGTGAAATATGTCCATTAATTGTTATGTAGATTATATGTTGAATGATAATATTTTGTATACATTGAGTTAAATAAAACATATTAAAATTAATTACCTCCTTAAACCCTAATGTAAATGCTATGGACATTGGGGTGATACTGATATATCAGTGTAGGTTCATTAATTCTAACAAAGGTACCATTCCAATAGGGGATGTTGATAATGGGGAGGCTATGCATGTTTGGGGGCAGGGGATATATGGGAAATCTCTGTATATTCTGCTCAATTTTTCTGTGAATCCAAAACTGCTTTAATAAATAAACTGCATTTTTTTCAGAAAGAAAAAAAATAATTTCCTTTTTTTAGCATTTTAAATCTGGCTACAAGAAAATTTAAAATTACATATATGCTCACATTAGTGGCTTGCTTTATATATATTTTGGACATCTATTGATCTATAATCTCGTTCATATAGAACAAGTAAACCCAAACCTTATGGGACAGGTATCAAGTGCTAGAAGGGGCTGTAAGTGAAATATAATGGAAATTTGGAGAGAATATGTCATCAGAAAGAGACTTTCCCCACTCCTTTCCCCCCAAACCTGCACATTACTGGGAATTCACACCTAACTTCCTGCCTTTGCTGTTGTTACAAATAATCAATTAGCTTCCTGTTTAAGGGTAATACTTTGCTTGCTTTACGTTTTTTTCTGAGACTTACTCGTAAGAATTTTCTCTCTCTTCTGTATTTTGAATTTTGACTTTCTACTGGAACCTTCTCTGTAGTTATGTAAACATATAGTCTCTTTCATAACTTAAAATATCCTCTTTTCAACCCATATTTACCTTTAGTTGCCAATGTCCTTTTCACTTCTTCACAGCCAGTCTGCCTATAAGAGCTCTCAATTGTGGTGCCACCATCTTACTCCCACTCACATCTCAACCCAGGGCAGTCTTGCTCTAACCCCTTAGTTCCACTGAACATGCTTTTTCTAGAGCTCCCACTGATTCCTTTTTGGGTAAATCTAACAGGCACTTCTCATTCTTTATCTTACACAAGTCCTTAGGAGTATTTAGCTCTATTGATCAGCCTTATTTCTTCCTGATGTGTCATCACACACTCTGTTTCTCCTCCTGCTTTTCTGGCCATTTCTGCTTAGACTCCTTGACCATTCCTTAAATATTGGTATTCTTCAACTTCATGTTTTAGGTTCACACTCCTGCATACTAATCTTGAGTCATATCATACTTTGCTGTTGAGTTAGTAACCATCAGTATACTGAAGATTCTCAGACCTAAATTTTTTCAAATTAGCTCTCTCCTTTCTTGTTCTGTACACCACTTTCTCACTGGATAAACTGTCCTATCATAGTTTGACAACAACTGTTATAAACTTTTACTTCCTTCCACTGTCAGTTTTCATCACTTTTTAAATTTGTTTTATGCTCAGATTATTTAAAAATTCTCTCCATTCCTCAAATATTCTGTGCCTTTTTGTTTGTTTGTTCAGGCCTTAACATATGTTTTCCATCTGTATGGAACCTTCTTCCCTCATCCTTATTCATCATCCCTACATGTGGTAAATTCTGATTCCCAGCCTTGGCATAGATGTCACTGTTTCATAGAATCCTTCTTTCATGGCTCAGGACTGGGCCAAATTCCCTTTTTATGTATCTCCATAGAACTCTGTGGATCTTCCATCATAGCATTCTTTGCACACTGCTATGCTTCTCTTTTGCCTCTCATTGGGCTTAAAAATACTAACGGCAAAAAAAAAAATCCTACTGTTAAATTAGTTACAATTGTATCTTTAGTAACTAATGTTCTTCCTAACATATAGTGGGTCATTAATAAAAGTCTATTGTCTGTGAAAAGAAGAAAAGAAGTTCAGATGGAGAGAATAAATGATTTTCTGGCAGAGATATTTGTGCTGGATCTTGAAAGGTGATGAAATTTTATCAGTTGAGGAGATGTTATTTTAGACAGTGGAAATAAAAGCAATTGGCAAAACATTGATGGCAACCCAGGAAACACTTTATAGGTCAGTTTAGAGGCAGATTATATATATGATAGTATAAGATTAAAGAGAAATCTTGTTATGAAAGACCTTGAATGCCAGACTAAATCTATACTTCATTTTAAAGTTAATGGAGGATAACATAAAAGATTTTTGAGAAGCAGTGACATGATTGGTGATGTTTATGAAAAAAAAATACGTAGCAGGAAGAGGGGTCCAAGATGGCAATGCAGGAAGAATTCTGAACTCCCAGGGACACAGTGAATCTACAGCTTCTGAAATAGATCTGAAAACTAGATGAATAGGTTCTGCATTACACAGGATAAAAGGATCACATCAAGAGGGGTAGGAGAGGTGGAGACACAGTCTCACCAAAATCCCCATTCCTGGTATAGTGACACACAATAGGGAAGGATCTCATCACTCTGGAGATTCTCCTGGAGGAGCAAGTGGTGAGTACCCCACATCAGACACCCCAACCCTTGGGGTCTATACCAGAGAGAGAAGCTTCCTGGCTTAAAAAACCAACAGAACTGATGGCCAAAGTGCTATAAAAAAATGAGATTCTCTTTTTAAAGGGCTTGCATGATGTCCCACTTGCTTTGGGATACAGCACAAAAGCACCAATTGAAAAAGCATCTGAAATGTATGTGAAGGAGATTCATTTACTAGTTTAGGGGCATCTGCTGGAAGGACAGGGGACAGGCGGGGCTCTCTGGAGATGCGATGCTGGAAGATGCCATTTATGTGCTCTCCACCTACCTTGTTAGCACAGACAGGCAGGCTTCAGCATGGCACCCTCTTATTGACATGCTGAGGCTAGAGAATGCATATAGTTGTAGTGATTTCCTGCTCCCTGGCTGGCATAGGGGAGTGTGAATGGTCATGGCATTTTTCACTCCCTTGCTCAAGTCAGAAAGGGCAGTTTCAAACTCCTCAGCACCCTGCCTGGGGCTAGCAAGTACAGGTGGTCACAGCATCTTCCTGCCCCAGCCTGGGTCTTCTGGGCATGCACAGACAGGGCACTCTCCTGCCGCATCACTGAAGATCATGGGTACACCCAGACAAGACATTTTCTTGCTGTCTTTCACTAGCCCATGAGTGTGCCCTGTCCCCTACACTTTACAGTGGCTCTGCTAAAGACAGCGAGTGTGTGAAAACCACTTGGGGATGCCTCTTATTTGCCTGGCTATGGTGGCCCAAGTGGCTGGTGTTACTGAGCTCCAAGGAACTAAAACAAACAGAATGATAGTTCTTTGGCAGGCCAACTCCCCTAGGGTACTGTACAGAAAGCAGACAGACGTACCCCTCCCTAGTCTTCCTGTGAAAAAGGCCTATTTACCTATCATAGAGCTTCAACCTGAGGGACAGGCTTCAGGTTTTCCACACATCTAGAGGCTATGGAGACACTCTTAGGGAATATAATCAGGGACACACCATCCTTGCACACTCCCTTGTCTTTACTATAGCTCAAAAAGGCCTCCTGGAAAGGAACACATACATTCATCTGCAGCCCCAATTTTTGCGATTGTTGCCCAAGGGATACTACCAGATTTCCCAAGTTGGAGGCTAGGAGGGTTTGATTGTAGCCCCACAGGACTGTATATATTTGCATATTTTAAAAGATGATGCCTGAGGGTCTGGCTTCCAATCAGCTTGAAGCCATGTGTTAAATGAGATTCCTCACCTCGGAACACTGATAGGTCTTGGCATACCCTCAACAATGGGGACATATCAAATATAAATCAGGCTGTTTAGAGAATCATAAATGTTCAACAGACAAACAAGAACTAGGACAAAAGTGAATGAGAAGTCGTATCACCTGCACAAGGCCACTCCTTCAAGACTGCAAGAGGTAGCTATTTCACCTAATAAATGCAAACAAATACAGAGAGTCACGCAAAATAAGGAAACAGAAATATTATCCAAATGAAGGAAAAAACCAAACCTCAAGAAAAAAACCTTAATGATATGGAGATAAATAATCTGCTTAAGAATTCAAAGTAGTCATCATAAATATGCTCACTGAACTCAGGAAAAAAAAAAACGGATGAACACAGTGAGGACTTCAAAAAACAAGCAAGCAAACAAACAAAAAAACCCCTAGAAACTTTAATAAAGTACCAAACAGAAGTCAAAGAACTGAGGAATACAATAATTAAACTGAAAAATTCAGTGGGGGTTCAACAACAGACTGGATGAAAGAGAAGAACAGATCAAGGAGCTGGAAGACAAAGCATTGGACCTCACCAAGACAGAGCAGCAAAAATGAAATAAAGAATTTTGAAAAAGTGAAGATAACTTAAGAGACCAAAAGAACACCATTCAAATTGTCCTAGAAGGAGAAGAGAGACTTAAAGGGGCAGAAAACTTATTTGAAGAAATGCTAAAAATTCCTCTAACCAAGAGAAAGAAACAGACATCCAAGTCCAGGAATCCTAGAGAGTTCCAAATTTGATGAACACAAAGGGATCCAAACCAAGACACATAATAATTACAATGTCAAAAGTTAAAGATAAAAAGAGAATCTTAAAAGCAGCAAGAGAAAAGCAACTTGTTATGTACCAGGAAAGGCTGTAAGCAGATTTTTCAGCAGAAACTTTACAGGCCAGAAGAGAGTGGCATGACATATTCAAAGTGCTGAAAGGAAAACAACAACAAGAACTTCCAACCAAGAATACCTGGTAAGGTTATCATTCAGAATTGGAGAGATGAAGAGTTTTTCAGATAACCAAAACCTAAAGGAGTCCATCACCACTAAACTGGCCCTACAAGGAATGTTAAAGGGACTTCTTGAAGCTGAAAAGAAATGGCACTAATTAACAACAAGAAAATATATGAAAATAAAAATCTCACTGGGAAAGGTAAATAGGTAGTAAGGGTAGTGGGTAAATAACTTATAAAGCTAGTATGAAGGTTAAAAAACAAAAAGTAAAATTAAAACTACAATAGTTAAGGGGTACATAGAATAAAAAGTGGTAAAATGTGACATCTAAAACATAAAACACGGGTGGGGGATTAAAAAAAATGTAGAGTTTGGAATTTGCTACCATCCTAAAATATACACATAGGATGTATATGTCAACTTCATGGTAACCACACAGCAAAAACTTATAGTAAGTATACAGAGGAAAATGAGAAAGAAATATAAACATAACACTAAAAGAGAAGGGAAGGGAAGGGAAGGGGCTACAAAAACAGCCTGAAAACAATTAATAAAATGGCAATAAGTACATTCCTATCAATAATTACTTTAAATGTAAATGGACTACATAATCCAAGTAAAAGACACACAGTGTTGGATGGATTAATAAATAAGACTCATCTATAGACTGTTTATAGGAGACTCACTTCAGAAGTAAGGACACACACAGACTGAAAGTAAAGGGATGGAAAAAGATATTACATCCAAATGGAAAAAAGAGAAAGCTGGTATAGCTATACTCCTATTAGACGAAATAGATTTTAAAACAGATTGTAATGAAAGACAAAGAAAGGCATTACATAATAATAAAGAGGTCAATCCAGCAAGAAGATATAACGTTTATAAATATATATGCTCCCAACATAGGAGCACCAAAATAAATAAAGCAAATATTAACAGACATAAAGGGGGGGGCATCAAAAGCAATACAGTAATAACAGCGGACTTCAACACCTGACTAGCATCAGTGGATAAATCATCCAGACAGAAAAATCAATAAGAAAACACTGGCCTTAACATATTAAATTAGGACTACTTAATAGATATATACAGAACATCCCATTCAAAAGCAACAGAATAGGGCCACCCAGGTGATTCAGTTAAGTGTCTGACTCTTGATTTTGGCTCAAATCATAATCTCAGGGTCATGAGATTGACCCCACATCGGGCTCTGCACTGAGTGTGGAGCCTACTTAAGATTCTCTCTCTCTCTCTCTCCCTCTAACTCTGCCCCTCCCCCACTTGTGTGTGCACACTTTCCCCCTCTCTCTCTGAAACAAATAAATAAAAAGCAACAAAATACACATTCCTTTCAGGTGCACATGGGCCATTTCCCAGGAGAGATCATATGTTAGGCCACAAAACAAGTCTGAACAAATTCAAAAAGAAATCTTTTCAAGCATCTGTTCTGACTACAATGGTATGAAATAAAAATCAACTAAAGAAGAAAACTGGAATAAAACACAAATGTGTGAAGATTAAACAACATGCTACTGAACAACCACTGGGTCATCAATGAAATCAAAGAATAAATTAAAAAAAATTCCTAGAGACAAACGAAAGCAGAAATATGGCATACCAAATTTATGAGATGCAGCAAAAGCTGTTCTTGAAAGAAGTTCCTAGCAATACAGGCCTGCCTCAAGAAACAAGAAAAATCTCAAATAAACAATTTAACATTACACCTCAAGGAACTAGAAAAGGAACAAATGAAGCCCAACATTAGTAGAAGGAAGGAAATAGTAAAGATCAGATTGGAAATAAGTGAAATAGAGACAAACAACAAAAACAATAGAAAAGATCAATGAAAGTAAGAGTTGGTTCTTTGAAAAGATAAACAAAATTGTCAAATCTTTAGCTAGATATGACAAGAAAAATAAAGAGAGGGTTCAAATAAATAAAACCAAAAATTAAAGAAAAGTTGCAACTGATACCAACAGAAAAGCAAAGTTTTATGAGACTACTATGAATATATACCAACAAACTGGACAACACATTGGACAACCTAGAAGAAATGAATAAATTCTAGAAACATAAGTCTCCCATGAGAATCAAGAAGAAATAGAAAATCTGAAGGCCAATTACAAGTAAGAAGAATGAATCAGAAATAAAATCCTTCCAATAAATAAAAGTCCAGGACCAGACGGCTTTACTCGTGAATTCTACCAAACATTCAAAAAAAAAAAAAAAAAGTTTTAATATCTTTTCTTTTCAAACTCTTCTAAAAAACTGAAAAAAAAAACAAAAAACAGGGAACATCTCCACATTAATTTTGTGAGTCCAGCATTAACATGATACACAAACAAGACAAGATACCACAAAAAAAGAAAAAAAAATTACGGGCCAGTATCCTCGATGAACATAGGTGCAAAAATCCTCAACAAACTAGTAGCAAACCAAATTCAACAATACATTAAAGGGATCATACACCAACAATGATCAAGTGGCATTTATCCACAGGGATAGCAAGGATGGTCCAACATCTGCAAATCAACCATGATACACCACATTAACAATATTAAAGATGGAAATCAAATGATCATCTTAATACATGCAGAAAATACCTTTGATAAAATTCCACATCAATTTCAGAGAAAAACTCTCAACAAAGTGGATATAGAGGGACTGCACCTCAGTATAATAAAGACTATCTATGACAAATCCACAGTCATAGTATGCTCAATGGTAAAACGCTGAAAGCTTTTCCTCTAAGATCAGGAATAAGACAAGGATGTCCACTCTCTTTATTTTTATTCTGCACAGCATTTTAGTCCTAGCCATAGCAATTAGGCAAGAAAAATAAAAGGCATACATATTGGAAAGGATAGGGTAAAACTGTCCTTAACAGCAGGTGGCATAATACTATATATAAATAAAACCCAAAAGGCCCTACTAAAAAGCTGTTAGAACAAATGAATTCAGTAAAGTTGCATGACACAAATTAATATACAAAAGAATCTGTTATGTTTTTATACACTAATAATGAACTATCAAAAAGTGAAATCAAGACAACAATCCCATTTACAATTGCATCAAAAATAATAAAATATGTAGGAATAAGTTTAACCAAGGAAATGAAACACCTCTACACTGAAAACTATAAAACATCAATGAAAGAAATTGAAGAAGACACAAATAAATGGAAAGATATTCTGTTTATGGATTGGAAAAATTAATATTGTTAAAATGTTCATACTACCCAAAGCAATCTACAGATTCAATGTAATTTTTTATCAAAATTCCAATGTCATTTTTCAAACAACTAGAATGAATAATTCTAAAATTTGTATGGAATCACAAAAGACCCCAAAGACCCAAAGCAATCTTGAGAATGAATAAAAATGTTGGAGGTATCACTTTCTTGGATGTTAAACTATACTACAAAGGTATAAAACAAACAAACAAACAAAAAACAAAGTTATAGAAATCAAAACACTATGGTATTGGCATAAAAACAGGTAGAACAGAAGAAAGAGCTCAGAAATAAAATCATGCATATATGGCCAATTAATCAATGACAAAGGAGGCAAGAATATACAAAGGGGAAAGGACAGTCTCTTCAATAAGGGTGTTAGGAAAACTGGACAGTTACATGCCAAAGAATGAAACTAGACCATCATCTTACAGCATACAAAAAATTAACTGAAAATGGATTAAAGACTTGAATGTAAGACCTGAAATCACAAAACTCCTGGAAGAACATAGACAGTAAGCTCCTTGACATTAGTCTGAGCAGTGTGTTTTGTTTCTGTTTTTGTTTTTGTTTGTTTATTTGTGAGTTTTTTTTTTTAATCTGACTCCAAAGATAAGGGCAACAAAGGCAAAAATAAACAAAGGAGATTACATCAAACTAAAAAGCTTTTGCACAGTGAAAGAAACCATCAAAAAATAAAAAAAGCAACCTACCCAGTGGAAAAAGATATTTGCAAATGATATTTGATTAGGGATAATATCCAAAATATATAAAAAACCCAATTAATAAAAAAAATTGATTAAAAAAATAGGCATAAGATCTGAATAGATATTCTTTCTAAATAAGACATACAGATAGCTAACAGGCACATTAAAAGATGCTGAATGTCACCAATCATCAGGGAAATGCAAATCAAAACCACAATGGGATACCACCTTACACTTGTCAGAATGGCTGTTATCAAAAAGACAAGAAATAACAACTGTTAATGAAGACGTAGAGGAAAAATGAGCCCTTGTGCACTGCTGGCAGGACTGTAAATTGATAAATACTGCAGGATTTCACTTAAAGGTGGAATCTAAAAAACAATAGAAAACAAAACCCAGATTTATAGATACAGAAAAAGGATTGGTAGTTGCACAGCAGAGGGGTGGCACAAAATGCGTGAAGAGAATTAAGAAGTACAAACTTCCAAGTATAAAATAAGTAAGTCATTAGATGTAATATACAGCATGGGGAATATAGTCAATAATATTGTCTTAAGGGATGCCTGGGTGGCTCAGCTGGTTAAGCCTCTGCCTTCAGCTCAGGTCATGATCCCAGGGTCCTGGGATTGAGTCCCACATCGGGCTCCTTGCTCAGCGGGGAGTCTGTTTCTCCCTCTGCCTGCTGCTCCCCCTGCTTGTGCTCTCCCTCTCTGCCAAAATAAATAAATAAAATCTTTTAAAAAATAATAATATTGTCTTAATTTTGTATGGTGATGGATTGTAACTAGAGTTATTGAAGTGACCATTTTGCATTGTATACAAAGGTCCAATCACTATGTTGTTTACCTAAAATAATGTAATATTGTAGGTCAACTATATTTCAATAAAAGAAAAGTAGGTAGCAATTTTATGTAGAATAAGAGTGAAGATTTTGATGTTTTAATAATATTGAAAGCTACAGTCTCTCACTATACTTTAAATATTTGGGATGATGGAAAGTAGAAGAAAGAAAGATGAATGGGTGATGAAGAGAAATAAAAAGAAAGCTTAGCATCTCAAAGAAGGCAGGCAAGTAGAAACAATCTAAGTCAAGTCAAAAGAAAAATAGACCTTGAATAAAACCACAATTTTCTTCAAGCACAAATAATCATTAGGAACCTCATAATCCTAATAATGTGTAAATATGATCATATGTGTTTATGAAAGCAAACACCAAGGCTGGCTCATAAGTGTCTTCTGTGGTTAGATCGGCAGAGAGAGAACAAGAATTTTTTTTTTTTTTTTTCTCATTTAGGACAAGAGAGAAGTTCATAAAGCACAATTAAGTACCATTTCCATCTAGGCATTTGGACGAGATTGATGGATTCTCAGAAAGTGGAAAGTGTTGGTCTTTCTCCCTCAAAGAATGATGGGTAAGATAAAATGGATCTAAACCGTGTATCATCAAGGACAAGCCATTTTCTCTATATCCTCTTGGAAATCGAATCATATGCAGGATTTTATGTAGGGATTACTGGTTTGAATAAGAACATCACAAAATGAAAAATGGCAGAAACTGTCAAGGGTCTTTCAAAAACTTAACTTGTCAGAAAAGTTGGCTACCCTTTCTAGAAAGTTGGGCTACCTTGTCCAAAAAAACACATATATTACATATGCTTCAATAGCGTTTTTTCCCCTCAAAGTGTTTATCTTTAAGAAACCATCTCTCTATTTTGATGAGATAAAGGGGCTTCTGGCTGTAGTATAGGAAGGGAGAGAGGAAGAGAGAAAACCCTACCACATGTTGAATTACTTTGTGCTTAATTTCAAATCAGCCATTTCAATGTGAATGTGATAGAGAGTTCCAGGAGGGCATTTTACTATAAGCTAATGAAATGAGAGACAGGGGAGCAGAAGACATGGCAGGAAGGCACAGAGCCCAGTTCTAGGGCTCATTCTGTTTCTGCCATACAGGTTTTGTAATTAAGGGTCAACAATCACTCTTATGGGCGCCTGGGTGGCTCAGTTGGTTAGGCGACTGCCTTCGGCTCGGGTCATGATCCTGGAGTCCTGGGATCGAGTCCCGCATCGGGCTCCCTGCTCAGCAGGGAGTCTGCTTCTCCCTCTGACCCTCTCCCCTCTCACGTGCTCTCTCTCTCTCACTCTCTCTCTCAAATAAATAAATAAAATCTTTTAAAAAAATCACTCTTATAATTGCAAAATATTTAAGATCTATCTAGATTTAACATTGTTGTGTACTAAAAAAAAAAAAAAAAATGGTCTTTGTCTCAGGTTCCCAGCACAGAGCTTCTGAAACCCTTGAATTTCCATAGTAAAGTGTTTGTTACTCATGAGCCCCTTGGTTCACAAATGAGACTACACTAATGAAACTTACAGTGGGCCCCCAGATAGTTACAGCCTGGGGCCTGGTCACCAGACAGACCAACCTCTTGATCAGAGTTGGACTTTGAGCCAGCCTGAACTCTGGAGAGGTGAATGAAGCTAGAAACTGAGTTGAACATGTGGCCAATGATTTAATCAGTTATGCCTGTGTAATGAAACTCCAAGACAGCCTCTGGAGACAGGCTTGATGGAGCTTCCTGGTTAGTGATGCACTGATGTGCTAGGAGGATGACCTGCCCTAATTTCATGAGGGGAAGCATGGAAGCTCTGAGTTTTGAGCCCTCCCAAATCTCACCCTATATATCTCTTCATTTGGCTGGTCCTGATTTTTATCCTTTACAAAAAAATTCTAAGTACAGCACTTTCCTGAGTTCTATGTGGTATTATAGTAAATTATTGAATCTAGGGGTATCATAAAAGTCCCTGAATTTGAAGGCACTCTGTTGGAAGTGCCAGTGGCCTGGAGACTCCCAACATGCAGCTGGCATCTGAAGTGAGGGCAAGTTCTGGTGGGAACCATATCCTTAAACCTGTGGAGTTTCACACTAACCTGAATTTTTGGTTCCAGAATTGAATTGCAGTATACCAGTCGATGTCAGAATAAATATTATTTGCTTGTGTGAGATCAGAAATAACTAATGCTAAAAGGAACTTGGGGTGGGGAAGGAGGAAAAGATGGCAGAGGAGTAGGGTACCCTGTTCCAACCATTCCCCTGAATGGATCTGGATATCTACCAGACCACTCTGAACACCCATGAAATCAGCCTGAGATGAAAGAAGATAGATCTGGATCTCTACAAACAGAACATCGCAGGGGGTTGGTTTCAAGTTATGAAGCAGGGAGCCATGATTCTGCAGGCAGATATCTGAAGATAAACAGAAGGGGGATGGAGCCGTCAGGATCCTGCACCGCTGGTGGGAGATAGTTTCCTGCACTGGGGACAGGGCACCGACTCACAGTAGCAGTGGGGAAGGGACCTTAGGGCAGCCCCCTGGACTGAAACCTGGAGTGGTGGGCTGTGCATGCAAACTAGGGGCAGCTGGCAGTTTTAGAAGCACAAAGGGCAGAGATGTGCCCAACCTGGAAGCTGAGGGGCACACAACCTGGGATGCTGCAGTTTTTAGCAGCACAGACAGAAAAGGAGAGTGTGGCCTGGAGAGCTCACTGAAGAACAGACTGTGATCTCTCTGCTCTGAGGCAGAGGGTTGGAAATAATCTCTTCTGCTCTGACTCTCAGAAGAGACATGGAAATCCACCAGGGAAAGCTGCCAGAAAACAAAATCCCCCAAAAAACGGTTTTCACTGAGCCCATTCCCCCCACACCCCCCGCACAGGGGGCAGGGCAACTCTGCCCAAATAGGGTTGCCCAAGTAACACCATGGCAGGACCCTCCCCTAGAAGACAGGCTGGGAGAACAAGAGGCCAACAACCTTAAGGTCCCTATAAAACAGGTGCCTCTTGCTTGGGTTGTGGTCAATAATTTGTACTCTGTACATTCCCTCAATAGAGTACAATAACTTGTTCCCCCTCAATAGAATGACTAGGAGGAGGAATCCCCAAAATAGGAAAGACTCAGAGACTGTGACTTATGCCACAGATTTACAAATGGATACAGATATAACCAAGATGTTGGAAATGGACTTCAGGGTAACAGTTATGAAGACAATAGCTAGAATGGAGAAATCGATTAATGGCAACATAGAGTCTCTAAGGGCAGAAATGAAAGCTGAACTGGCAGAACTTAAAAATGCTATCAATAAGATCCAATCTAATCTAGATAATCTAACAGCTAAGGTAAGCGAGCCAGAAGAATGAATTAGTGATCCAGAAGACCAACTGATAGAAAAGAAGGAAAAAGAAGAGGCCAGGGAGAAACAACTCAAAATCCATGAAAACAGAATCAGAGAAATAAGTGACACCATGAAAAGTTCCAATGTCAGAATTATTGGGATCCCTGAGGTGGAGAGAGAGAGAGGACTAGAAGATATATATGAGTAAATCATACCTGAGAACTTCCCTAATCTGAGGAATGAAACAAACATTCGTGTCCTAGAGGCAGAGAAGACCCCTCCCAATATCAAGGAAATAGAAACAATTTTTAGAAATTATTATCAACAATTATCTAACTATATACCAATAAATTAAGCAGCCTGGAAGAAATGGATGCTTTCCTGGAAACCTATAAACTACCAAGACTGAAACAGGAAGAAATTGACAACCTGAATGGGCCAATTAACCAGTAACGAGATTGAAGCAGTGATCAAAAACCTCCCAAAAAACAAGAATCCAGGGTCTGATAGATTCCATGGGGAATTCTACCAAACATTCAAAGAAGAAATAATACCTATTCTCCTGAAGCTGTTTCAAAAAATAGAAACAGAAGGAACGCTTCCAGACTCATTCTATGAGGCCAGCATTACCTTAATCCCCAAACCAGACAAAGACCCCATCAAAAAGGAGAATTTCAGATCGATATCCCTGATGAATATGGATTCCAAAATTCTCAACAAAATCCTAGTTAATAGGATACAATACATTACAAGGATCATCCACTACAACCAAGTGGGATTTATTCCCCGGATACAAGGGTGGTTCAACATTCACAAATCAATCAATGTGATAGAACACATTAATAAGAGGAGAGAGAAGAACCATATGGTCTTCTTAATTGATGCAGAAAAAGCATTTGACAAAATACAGCATCCTTTCCTGATTAAAACTCTTCACAGTATAGGGATAGAGGGGGCGTTCCTCAAGTTCATAAAATCCATCTATGAAAAACCCACACCGAATATGATCCTCAATGGGGCAAAGCTGAGAGCCTTTCCCTTAAGATCAGGAACACAACAAGGATGCCCACTCTCTCCACTATTGTTCAACATAGTACTAGAAGTCTTAGCTACTCAATTAGACAACAAAAAGAAATAAAATGTATTCATATTGGCAAAGAAGAAGTCTAATCCTTTCTCTTTGCAGATGACATGATACTTTATGTGGAAAATCCAAAAGACTCCACCCCCAAATTACTAGAACTCATACAACAATTCAGTAATGTGGCAGGATACAAAATCAATGCACAGAAATCAGTTGCTTTCTTATACACTAACAATGCAACTGTAGAAAAAGAAATTAGAGAAACGATACCATTTACAATAGCACCAAAACCTGTAAGATACCTCGGACTAAACCAACCCAAAGAGGTAAAGGATCTATACTCTAGGAACTACAGAACATTCATGAAAGAAATTGAAGAAGACACAAAAAGATAGAAAAACATTCCATGCTCATGGATCAGAAGAATAAACATTGTTAAAATATCTATGCTATCCAGAGCAATCTATACCTTCAACACCATCCCGACCAAAATTCCAATGACATTTTTCAAAGTGCTGGAACAAACAATCCTAAATTTATATGGAATCAGAAAAGACCCCAAATCGCCAAGGAAATGTTGAAAAAGAAAAACAAAGCTGTGGGACCACGTTGCCCGATTTCAAGTTATGTTACAAAGCAGTGATCATCAAGACAGCATAGTACTGGCACAGAAACAGACATATAGACCAATGCAACAGAATAGAGAGCCCAGATATGGACCCACAACTCTATGGTCAAATAATCTTCAACAAAGCAGGAAAAAATATGCAATGGAAAAAAGACAGTCTCTTCAATAATTGGTGCTGGGAAAATTGGACAGCTATATACAGAAGAATGAAACTTGACCATACACAAAGATAAACTCAAAATGGATGAAAGACCTCAATGTGAGACAGGAATCCACCAAAATCCTAGAGGAGAACGAAGGTGGTAACCTCTGACATCGGCCACAGCAACTTCTTTCAAAATACATCTCCAAAGGCAAGTGAAACAAAAGCAAAAATGAACTTTTGGGACTTCATCAAGATAAAAAGTTCAGCACAGCAAAGGAAACAGTGAGCAAAACAAAGAGGCAACCCACAGAATGGGAGAAAATATTTGCAAATGACTACACAAAGGGCTGATACCCAAGATCATAAAGAACTTCTCAAATTCAACACCCAAAAAACAATCAAGTAAAAAAATGGGCAGAAGACATGAACAGACACTTCTCAAAAGAAGGCATACAAATGGCTAACAGACATATGAAAAAATGTTCATCATCATTAGCCATCAGGGAAATTCAAATGAAAACCACATTGAGATAACACCTCACACCAGTTAGAATGGCAAAAATTGACAAGGCAAGAAACAACAAATGTTGGAGAGGTTGTGGAGAAAGGGAAACCCTCTTACACTGTTGGTGGGAATGCAAGTTGGTACAGCCACTTTGGAAAACAGTGTGGAGGTGCCTCAAAAAATTAAAAATAGAGCTTGCAATGACCCAGCAATTGTGCTACTGGGTATTTACCCCAAAGACACAGATGTAGTGAAAAGAAGGGCCATATGCACCCCAATGTTCACAGCAGCAATGTCTGCAATAGCCAAACTGTGGAAGGAGATGAGATGTCCTTCATTAGATGAATGGATAAAGATGTGGTTCATATATACAATGGAATATTACTCAGCCATCAGAAAGCATGAATACCCAACTTTTACATCAACATGGATGGGACTGGAGGAGATTATGTTAAGTGAAATAAGTCAAGCAGAGAAAGTCAATTATCACATGGTTTCACTTATTTGTGGAACCTAAGGAATAGCATGGAGGACATTAGGAGAAGGAAGGGAAAAATGAAGGGGGGGGGGAATTGGAGGGAGAGATGAACCATGAGAGACTATGGACTCCAAGAAACAAACTGAGGGTTCTAGAGGGGAGGGGGTTGGGGGGAATGAGTTAGCCCGGTGATGGGTATTAAGGAGGGCACGTACTGGGTGTTATACGAAAACAATGAATCGTGGATCACTACGTCAAAAAACTAATGATGTATTGTATGGTGACTAACATAGCATAATAAAATTAAATTAAATTTAAAAAAACTAATGCTAAAAGGAACTGGGAACCATTTTTTCATGTAACCTTTAGCACATATGTTGAAGGGGCACTTTTGTTGATTGATATAAGACTGGTAAATCCTCACAAATTTGGGTTAAAGACATGACTACTGATGAATTTGGTGGTTTCTCTGACCTTAAGTGAACTGTAAGGAAAAAGAGTACCATGGCACCTTTATAATCTTGCTGCTCTTTGAGTCCTCAAAATGATTACTTGTGTAAGTACAAGCATTAGAAATATGTTCAGCAGATTCTGGGTCAAGGTTGTCTAGTAAAGAATCTCATTTGTATCTCACAGAGATTCTACAGCCTATAACATGAAACCACACTTGATACCTGATGACCACTTCCATTTTCTACCGCATATAAAAACTGCTGAATCATATTCCAAATTCACAAGATTTCATTCTCATTCTGCCCATAGCCTGTGGGTGGAGGAAGGGAAACAGGTGGGGACAGGGGTGGTCATGGTATTAGGTTTCTGGTCTCATGCTACCTGCTTCTCAAAAGGCTCGTACATCAAACAGTAGTGAGTGATGAGAGACAAAAAAGCGCCATCAGGTCTCTCTCTTTTATAGAGGAGTTTAGACTTTCAACATGATGAATTCTCTTTGATAAAAGAATAAAGAGATGCATTGTCTCTAGAGGAAGATGCTGGGGTTTCCATCGTCTTCACAACAGGCTAAGTGCCAGCTAACCATACCTCCTGTCTCCTCCTTGTTTTGTCTCTTCCACATAATAAAATGAAAGACACAGATGTCCAGTTCTACTCAAATATTTTCTTTTAAACTACAGAGATAGACTGCTACCTCCCTCCATTTGAAGGACTGAACTTTTGTAAGAAAAGAAATAACAAAAAAGACAGTTTTGTTAGAAGCTGTTGAATAATGAGGCCATGAGATATGAACAGGACATGTGACCCTTTAAACATCATCAGAAGTATCAGTGCTGTAGCCATTCAGCCATATGCCCAAAGGAGCAGACACCAGATCCTTTGGCTATACCTTGTTCTTTCTTTCTCCCTCTTCCTCTAAAGTTTTAATTAAATATATAATATTTAAGTGATATCAGGACTATGAGAAAATTAAATCCTTGGTCAGTTAGTATTAGCTTTTATTCAGTGAGAAAATGAGTTTCCCTGACTGCCCCTGGATCCAGCAGGGACTGCATGTGAGTGTTTCACAGGGAAATTGTTTGTATCCTAAGGGCTGAATTATCCTTGCAATCTCAGTTAGTGTCACTTTAAGACTAAATGCATCCTAAAAATGGAAATTTAGAATTTGGGCAGTCTGAGAGGCTTTCACTCAACAAGTACAGCTATTGTTTGGAAAATTTACCCATTACATTTTTCCAGTTCTTCTTTCAGCTTTTTTCTGTGCAGAGGACTACACTTCTAGATACATGCAGACAAATTCACACATCACATCCAGCCAAGGTGTAGTAAACTACATTCACACTCTACTCCTTTACCCATTAACTTTCAAAACATTCACAATATTTGTGAAGTCACAGTTCCTAGATTCTTGTTTACACCAGAAAACCCCAATCCCTGGCCTGTATACATATTAAAACTTATGACTGCATCAGTTTATTGGGTGACAAATTAAATTGACTGTGACTAAAAATATGTCAGAGTATATGATGGAAATTCACAGCTCAGATTCAGATTCTAGAGAGTGGCCACGGAGTCTCTACATATGCCAGTTAGAAGCTATCTCTACATCCCCTCCGGTCTCTGTACAAGATATGTGCACCTTCTCTGGATAGCATCTATGTTGATGATTGGGAGTCAGTGAAATAGATATGACATCTGTTTTTAGTCTTCAGTTTTGCTCAGACACAAATTAATGCACGAAGACATTGACCATTCCTTAGTTTCCACCCTGAGCATATCTCTTTTCTTGTATAATGAAAATAGTATAGGGGTGCCTGAGTGGCTCAGTCAGTTGAGTTTCCAACTTTTGTTTTCAGCTCAGGTCAGGATGTCAGGGTTCTGGGATTGAGCCCTGTATCAGGCTCCATGCTCAGCAGGGAGTCTGCTTGAGTTTCTCTCCCTCTCTCTCTGCCTCTCCCCCTGCTTGCACACTCTCTTTCTTAAACCAATCAATCATCTTTTTTTAAAAAAGATAATAGTATATAACTTAAAGCCAAAGAGACCCAATTCTTCGCCTCTCATTTATCAGTGAGTAATCTTCGATATGTTAATGTTGGATATGTCATATCAGTATGTTTTAGTTTCTTCATGCGTGAAAACGAGGATAAGGATGCCTATTTTAGAGGATTATTGTATGGATTGAGTGAAAAGTTATATTTAAATACCCAACATAAAGGGTGGCCCATAACAAGTACTAAAAACATGTTAGATTCCTGCCCAAGCAGAAAAGTCACAGGCCTAAGGCAACATCTGAATAAAAAAGGAACATTTAGAATAAATGAGTCAAGGTCAGTAATGTTTTCTTTCCAAGGTGGAGAACTGCTGTGCAGTTGTGTATTAACTTTTCCTTAATTGTCAACTCCTCATCCAAGAAGTTATAAACTGTTCCCTAGACAGCCATACAAAAGAGAAAGAGTGAGGAAGAAAGGGGAAAAAATGTGCCCTTCCCTCCTTTACTACACTGTCATTTTGGTTTAAATATCATCATTTGCATATTTTTTATCTGAACTGAGAAAGGCAACTTTCTCATACCTAATCACCAGGAAGCAGCAGGCAGCAGCTTTGGAGGCTTTTATCAATATGCCAAATTTTATTTTAGTTTATAATTTAAAAGTGAGAGTGAAGTGACAGAGATGGTATCATTTCAAAGATTTTCTTTTTTTAACTTTTTAAAAGCTCTTGCTCTCTCTCTCTCTCTCTCTTTCTCTCTTTTGTGAGATGGAGTAGGAGGAGGAAAAACATGGTAATGAAGTGAAAAAATAAAATGAGAAATACTCAGGATCCAGAAAAGGAAAAAGTAGCAATACCATCCAATCCCTCCTCCTCCTTCATATATACAAACTATCAGAATAGCTAAGGATCATAAGGTGGGAGGAAGCAAAAACAACAACAACAACAAAAATTAAGCGGGGTGGGACATACAGATTAGGAGAGAGAACAATATCAATAGCCCTGCTACTTTATTAAAGGTGATCATTTTGGGGTAAAGTGTTAAACTTGAATGTCTATAAAATTAAGCTAGAAGTTAAAAAATTACATAGAACTGGCTTCAATCTACCTTTTGGGAACAAATACTTCCAATGTGACAACAACTATTATTATCACTACTACTACCACACCTACTACTACTACCACCAATAATCATAACAAAAATATATTTCCTTTAGCTTAATATATAACAGGCACTATTTACTTAAAAATGCAATTTCAAGCAGGTGCCTGAAAATGTAATGGGATTAGATGGGAGGATGATAACATCCATGAGCTCTCTTACCCTATGAATAACCAGATCTAACCACAAGATCCATTTCCTCTATAGGCTCTCCATATATGTTCAGAGTGACAATATAGAATTTTCTTTTCTCTTTATTTCCTTGTGTCCTTCCTCTTTACTCCTTGAGGAACAGGTGTCTTTGATAAGAATAGGAACCAGACATTTTTCCTCATAATAACTCATGAAAGCAATGCTATGTGAGTTGACCAATATTATCAAGAGACAGATGTTTTTGGCCATAGATGCACTGCTCTGAGGATTAGATCTTTCAGAAATATCTGCTGAAGATGCATAATAAACACTGGATACTCCCTTCCAGGACAATCTTATGGCCACAAAAACCATGGGGTATGCTTTGTTGGATGGAGCCAGTACCCATTGGCAGAATTGGGAACAAAGTCAAATGACCAAGAAAAACTTGAAAAAGTATAAAAAGAAAGGGAGATCCAAGAAGACACTGTAGATGCCCTTTGTCTCAATGGAAAAAATTAAAAGAACAGGAAGGGAAGATTTTTCAACATCCTTGAGTCTCTCTACCAAACTCAATGCCATTCTGCATTGTTATCTGGATCTATGTCTTAGCTTGAACTACTCCAACTTCCTGGTTTCCCATGGCTTCACTCTTTATGGATGCTCTTTTTCAATCTCCTGTGCATGCTCTGCTTCATTTATTTACTGTATAAATACTGGTATTTCTCAAAGTGTGGTCCTGCTTCTTCTGTTTTTCTCAGCCTTAGAAACTTCACAGGATAGTTCTTTCTAATCTCATGGCATCAGTTGTCAAATACATACAGATGACTAACACACACACACACACACACACACACACACACACACACACACCCCAGATGTCTCCTGAGCTCTACACATGAATATCCAACTACATAATTAAGTGCTTCTACACAGAGACTTCTGAAAATCAGCATGTCAAAGCTAAAATTCTATCCCCCAACAAATTTACTTCTATTTATCATATCCCAGTAGTTGCTTAAGTCTGATATTTAGTTGTTATTCTTGACTCCATTCACTCTGCCACCCCCTCAATCCAATCAATAACGGAATCCCATGGAATCTAGCTCATAAATCCCTCAAATTGTTCTATTTCTCTACATTGTCACTGTCACCACTGTCATTCAAGGCAATATCATATTTCTCTCAGAGCACTAAAATACTCTCCTAATTGGCCTCTTTATCACTGAAGTTACTCTCCTCAAATACATTTTCTACTTTGCAGTCAGAGCAGTATTTCAAAAATACACAATTTCACATGGCATCCTTCTTTGTGAGTCTTTAGTATCTTGTCACTTTATTTTAGATGTAGTCCAATATCACCCCATCCTCCACAATATACATACACACTACTGCTCTGCTCATTTCTCCAGCCCCATCCCTAGTTTCTCTTTCAAAATCTTATACTCAAGCAGTAATATGTGTATCCTATATCCCCAAAAACACCACGTAGTCTTTTCTTTCTTTTTTTTTTTTTTGCTTGAAACATTCTTCCCCTCTCAGCATCTATTAGTGTGCCACTGAAAACGATGATGTTTATCCAAAGAAGACACACAAATAGTCAACAGGTACATGAAAGGTGCTCAACATCACTAATTATTAGAGAAATACAAAAATACAAATCAAAACCACTATGAGATACCACCTCACATCTGCTAGAATGGCCATCACTAAAAGATAAGCTGTTTGTGAGGATGTGAAGAAGGAAGCCTTGCACACTGTTGGTGAGAATGTAATTGGTTCAGCCGCTATGTAAAATAGAATGGTTGTTCCTCAAAAAATTAAAAATGGAAATACCATATGATCTACCAATCTTCTGTATATATATCCAAAGGAAATGAAAACAGGATCTTGTAGAAATATCTGAACTCCCATATTCATTGTAGCATTTATCAGGATAGCTAAGTCATGGGAACAACCTAGATGTTAATCACTGGATAAATGGATAAAGAAGATGTGACATATATATATTCAGCCATGAGAAGAAAAAAATCCTGTCTTTTGCAACAACATGGATGGAACTTGAAGGCATTAGGCTAAATACAACAAGTCAGACAGAGGAAGATAAATACTGTATAATATCAATTATATGTGGAATCTAAAAAAGCTGAACTCATGGAAACAGAGACTTAGAATGGTGGTTACCAGGTGCTGGGGGGTGGGGGAGAGGGAGATACTGGTCAAAGATAGCTTCCTTTTAGAAGATGAGTAAGTTCTGGGATCTAATGTACAACATAGTGATTACAGTTGATAATACTGTATTAAATACTTGAAAGTTACTAAGAGAGTAAAACCTCGATGTTCTCACCACAAGAAATAGTAAATATGCAATGTGATGCAGGTGTTAACTAAAGCTATGGTGCCTGTGATTTTGCAAAATGCAGATATATCAAATCAACAGGTTGTACTTGTGCAACTTAAACTTACACAATGTTATATGTCAATTGTATCTCAATAAAGCTAGGGCATGGGGAACAATGAGTTTTAGAGATAAGCCCCGGATTTGCCCCTTACTAAGTATGCAACCACTAGAAGTACACCTGGGCTTTCTGAACCTCAGTTTCCTCACTGGTTTCTTAAAATGATTAGTAACTATTTTAGAGGTATCTATATTAGGGCATAAAATCCATAGATTAACAATTTAATATTATAACTTCCAATTAATATTGCTGAGCTTCAACCATTGTACCTATAAATGAAAGACAATGTTACCTTAAAGAGTAGTTGAGGATTAAAACACATATGTAAAAGTGGTCTATAAACTTTACATATTATTATAATTAGCTCTTATTGTTAACTATGTGTAATATGTAACAATATTAACTACTTTAATTTATTTTATATCAAATAATATGTGCTCAATAAATAGTCCTGCAGAGATTTATGAATTAAAGAGAAATATATTACTTGTCAACATCCCACTGCTAAAACTCACCAGCAACAGCTAAACTAGGAAAAAAAATTAGGTTTTCTAATTCATTGCAACAAAAGAATAAAGCCATGAGGAACTGTGGAATGTCTTAGTAAGAAGGTGTCAGAAAGGACTTGTTATAGGAACCAGGCTTCTATTAGGTGGTTTGAGGAAGATTTTAATATATATGGGGTTTGCTTAGAATTGGATGCTGTCATAGAGCATTTGTATAATCAAAATTTACTTTGTCACCTCATTAAAAGTATTCATAAGAACACATATATTTATTGTTTTAACCTTGCTTTACAAAGAGGTACAGAGAGGGAGAGAAAGAGATCACCTCATTAAATAATAATAGACAGAAAACATCTTTTAACATCACTCACTTAAAATAATTATGCTGTGTTTTCTGACAAAAACAGTATTTATAAAATTTATCTGTAAAACACACTTGCAGAAGTCTGGGTGAAGATGGCAGGATAGGGGACAATTATCTGCTCTCCATGGAACCCACAGAAAGCTGGCAGGCAAATGAAAAGTGGAGAAGGAAACCCCATCTTCTGTGTAACGAGTAGATACCAACAATTTTGGATCAAAACTTATGAAGAATGTTTCATTAATGTGTAGATCAAAAAAGCAGTCTCTCACTGGAATCCCTCACACATGGGCCACAGGCATCCTGAGGCCTCTTTCCTTGGGGATGAAGAGAACAAAAAGAGGGCAGACAGCACTGAGGGGCTTGGTATATGCCATCTCTTTAGGAGGCAGGTAGGATGGGTTTCAGGGTGGAATGTGGACAGAAAAAAGATGGAGAAGCAGCAGGTAAAAATAGGTGGGTAAATGCTAAACCACCACAGAAGGCTATACCTGTGCTGAGCTGATTGGGAGCTCAGCTGTGCAACTCTTGCTGATCAGGAAGGCAGAACCTAATAGAATGAACATGTCACAATGGTAGAGAATCCAACGAGTAAATCTATTAATACTGTTCACTGTATTAAGAGATCAAGTATAGGGACACCTGGGTGGCTCAGTTGGTTAAGCATCTGCCTTGGACTGAGGTCATGATTTCTGGGTCCTGGGATCGAGCTCCACATTGTGATCCATGCTCAGCAGGGAGTCTGCAACTCCCTCTCCCTTTACCCCTTCCCCCTGCTCGTGCTCTCTCTCTCTCAAATAAAGAAATAAATCTTTTTTTAGAGAGATCACATATAAAAATATGTTGAAAAATGTTAAATATATATTCAGAAACACACACCTTTCTCATTAGGCAAATAAATCTGAATAAAATACATGATCTTTTTATTTTTGTTTATCTGCTATTTCTATGGATTTGCCTATTGTGGATTTTGCATATAAATGGAACCATGCATTAAGTGACCCTTTCTGTCTGACTTCTTTCACTTAGCGTAATGTTTTCACAGTTTGTCCATATTGTAGTATGTAGTACTTTGTTCCTTTTTTATGGCTGAATAATATTCCATGGTATGGAGATACATTTTGTTTATCCATTTATTAATTGTTGGACATTTGCATTGTTTTTACATTTTGGCTATTGTGAGTGCTGCTGCTGTAAATATCACATACAAGTCTTTGTTTAAATATCTGTATTAGTGTGCTAAGACTGTCATAACAAAAAATACCGTAGATTGGGTGGAAAAAAGCGACAGAATTTTTTTTTTCCTTACAGTTCTGGAGCCTGAAGACCAGGATCAAGGTTGCAGTAGGGTTGGTTTTTCCTTAGGTTTTCTCCTTGATTTGCAAATGGCTGCCTTTGCACTGTGTCCTCACATGGCCTTTTCTCTGTGAGCCTACAATCTTGGAATCTCTTTCTTCTTATAAGGACCCCAGTCATTTTGGATTAGGGCCATATCCTTATAACCTCAGTTAACTTGAATTACCTCTTTAAAGTCCCTATCTCCCAATATAGTTACAATGTAGTCATATCAGGAGTTAGGGCTTCCATATATGACTTTGCGGGAGTGGAGGGAGGAGGGCGGTACAGTCTTTAACAACAACTTTGGGGACTATGGTAATTTTATATTTAACTGTTTGAGGAACCACCAAAGTGTTTTCCATGGTGGCTGCACCATCTTACATTTCCACCAGTAATACATGAGGGCTCCAATTTCTCCATATCCTCACCAATGCTTATTTTCAAAAAAAAAAAAAAAAAATATATATATATATATATAGAGAGAGAGAGAGAGAGAGAGTGATTCCAGTGGGTATGAAGCAGTATCTCATTGTGGTTTTGATTTCCATTTCCCTCATGCATTTTCTTAATAACATTGAGAATCTTTTCATTTGCTTATTAGCCATTTGTGTATCTTTGGAGAAATGTCTATTCAAGTCTTTTGCCCATTTTTTTAATTGGGCAGTTTGTGTTTTAGTTGTTGAGTTATAAGAGTTGGATTCTTGCTAATATTGCATTTTATACATGCATATGTCTTACAAGCTCATATATAATAAACACACATATGATTTCTTTCTCTCAAAAGCCAGTATCATGTTTAGATGTAAAACATTTAATTGCATTCCTATTAAAGTTAGTACCAAGAAAAGAATATTTGGTATCACAAATATTTGACACTGTTCTGTGATTAGAGATCACTATAAATAGACAAGATAAAGAAATAAGGTATGTACCAATAGTAAAGCAGAAGCAACACTGTCATTATTTAGATAGACCATATTTATATATCTATAAAATCAGAGGAAAAAACCGTAAAAGCATTAAACCAATAAGAGAAGTTTGACAGGAGTCTGTGCAAAGTCAACATATAAAAACCAATAGCTTTTCTACATATTAGCAGATGCCAGTATAAATATAAAGAAAGAAAGCATCCCATTTGCAGCAGCATTGTGTTGCAGATAACAGGGCAGTAGAATTATACTTGAAAAGCTATTAACCACCTTTAAGGTTCAGTTTCCTTATCAATAAAATGGGTACAATGATCCTCATTCTGTCCTACATCAGAGAGTTATAATAAAGATCAAATGAGTAAAAGCTTGCTTGGTGAGATACAGAGGATTATACAGACATTGCTGCCACTAGGATATGGCAGAACTGATTGGCTGTGTCCCTAATCCTAATTTCACTGGAGAAATTCACAGGCATTTGATCTCTTTCAAAGTCCCCAGGAGCTCCTCACTCAAGAGACATTTTGAACTCTGATTTGTCTCATCAATTAATATGTTGTTTTCTTTCCAGGTGGCTGTGCAGTCATCCAAAAGAGCTGAAAGTAGGATTAACTGTTATGACAAGATTTAAAATAGCTGGCAATTATACTAGCTCTTACAAAAGAAAAGAAATGCAGCATAGAAACAACCTAAGAGTCCTGATTATTTTATGTATGAAAAGAAGGTAAGGATATTTTGGAGGAAACTTAACATTATTGCATGGTGATGAATTTTTAGGTTAGGCTTACTTGCACAGTTTTCATGTGTAATTTAGGCATTATCTTCTCTATGGTTAATGATTTAAAGTGGGGGGCAGATGTGATACCAATCATTGAGTCACTTGAGATAGGAATTCTGTGAGTGTACTCAGTTCTGATTATGGACTAGAGTCACCAAGAAGCTATTTTAAATATCAATACTCAAGCTCCAACTGCAGAGATTCTCATTTAAATGGTCTAGATGGTATCCAGGGTATTGGTCTTTTTAAAAGTATTGAAGGCAACTCTAATGTGCAGCCATAAATGAGAGCCATGTAGTCTATGGACCTGAATGGAATACTCACTTTACCCTTCCTCCATTTAACTTCCTTCTTATATCTGTATTTTTTTTGCTTCAAGCAAACTATGAAATGCTAGATTTTTATGCCATCTTTAATTAAGTGACATAAACATCTTTCATTTAATTTTTTTTCAAAAATATGAATTATCCAAGTCTCACATAACTGATGAGGTAAGTGAGTAATGGTTAGGATCCATTAACTCACCCTTCAGATAGGCCCTAGCAAATATTTAAAAGCAGTAACAGAACTACCACCCAGCAACAGGGAAGAGTGCTGTATCCACGTGAAATTATTTGAGGGGATTTAGAGAAAAAGACAATAATTAACTTGCATTTGGATTTGGCTAAGGGGCCATGAGTTAAGACCTGAAAATTATATGCCTAAAATAGATCTTTAATATTGGCAAGCCATCTGGATCTTGACTTTATGTGTTATCCAAAAAAATCATTGCACCCTTAATAGACTGAATATCTCTGTAAATGAAGGGAATATTCATTTCTTCACATATGGTACAGCCTCAAGTATACTGCTTATGCTGCATAAAATAATAAAAGGAGATCCATTCAAAAAACAGGTTTTTTTTTAAGATTTTATTTATTTATTTGAGAGAGAGAGAATGAGAGATAGAGAGCACGAGAGGGAAGAGGGTCAGAGGGAGAAGCAGACTCCCCGCTGAGCAGGGAGACCGATGCGGGACTCGATCCCAGGACTCCAGGATCATGACCTGAGCTGAAGGCAGTCGCCTAACCAACTGAGACACCCAGGCGCCCCAAAAGACAGTTTAATAGTGACACCGATTGCTGGGAAATCAGATAGTCTCCAGTCATTTCCCAACCAAATTCAGAATTTCAATTTTACTTTAGTCACACACCAGAACCAAAGCCATCACACACACACACACACACACACACACACCTCCCTTTGTTTTTTTTCCAAAACAAAACAAAACAAAACAAAAAAACCAACAAACCCAAGCCAATCCAAAATTTGAGGCTTACCTTAAGAAAATGATATTTATAATAAGTATTTTTTTAAAAATTCCTCATGAGGCAAATTGTGCTAGAGAGGAAAGGTAAATTTCTTGGAGAATCTTTACCTCTTTTTTCCCTGTTTTACTCAGTTGCTAGAGCCTGAAGCTCTTTAAGGGTAGAGACTTACAGGCTTTAGTCACAAATCGGCAGTAACTGTTGCATTAAAATGAGCTATGCTTTACCTCTGCCTACCCAGACTTGCCTGATGTCTAGTAGTTAGAATATGTACCTCTATCTCTCTTTTTCAACAAAGGCAACACTGCTGAGGATCAAAGTGGCTTTCAGTTAGCAACCAACCTTAGAACTTACTGCCATTCTCTGTTCCTTGAGTGTGGGCATCCCATGGAGCTAGGAAACCTCAGGGGATGCTTATCACACAAAGCTGTCCCTCAGAATCTACTCCCGGTCTGATTTACTGCTGGCCCCGGGATTCCCTCTACTGAGCTTTATGCCAGCTTTATGACCAATCTAGTAATGTCAGACCACAAGAGAAGGACAGAATATGATATCTCTGGAACCCAACAAGATGAGACCACCATATAGTTTCACAAGCAACCCCTTGCCTATGATCTTCTCAGTTTAGTCATTTTGGCTTCAGAATAGTAGCAACCTTGAATCTTGTCTCACTGAGATACCACGGGAATCAGACTCATGGGGAATTGCAAGTTGGGTCTTGTATTAGTCAAATTCCCTGGGTTGTAAACAACAAAACTTGACTTTGGTATGTGTTAGGGGAAAGCCTACTTTAGAACAATATACTGAGTGGTTTGTGTAAACATGGCTTAGGAAAGACAGGGTCCCTGGTATTTCTGAGGATTTGATTTGCAGAAATTTCCAGGAGATTTCAAACTATTGATCTTCAGCCATTTTATGCCTTTGGGTCAGTCAGTCAGACTGCCATGGACATCTTTAAGTAGTCTCATTTCAGTCCATTCACAACTCCAAGACACTGTTGGTACTATGTCATTTAACTTGAGAGGAATTTGCCTCACCTAGTTCGTGCCAGAATTACACTCAAAACATACTCAGAACCAAAGTTCCTAAGTCAAAATTTTATGTTCTTTATCTTCCCATATTGCTTTCATGACTTAGAAGAAAGTTGCTGGAAAGACATTGAAGTTAATTGTGGTGTGTTCTCTTCTCCCAGGAGAGTTTGCTGTGAGATGCTGAGATGCTACAGGGAGGTTTAGAAGAAGGAGGGCTTTCCTAACAAGCAGTATCAGTTATGGAAAAGCATGGCCTTGGGAATCCTATAATACAAGTTGAATTCTGGCCTTTTCTCCTATTAACTGCATGACCTTGAACAACCTTCTTGTATCTATAATCTAGGAAAAGAAATACCTATCTTAAAAGAATTAAATGTGATGATGTAGGCAAATCTCCCAGCAGAGTGAACCTAAGTGACTTTAATAGAATGAAGGAAGAAAGAGAAATAGAAAATAATAGAAACTAGTAAAAAAATAAAAAAGAATAGAAATAGGGAAAAGCCAAATGGGAATAGAACTCATCTAGGGAATATATGTCACTAAACCAGAGGCTTACGTTGTCTGAAGATGATACAAAATAGAGATAATCAACAGGGCTGTTAGGGTTTGATCGACTGGCCTTCTTAGAAGTAGAGGATACAAAACTTAGGGACCACTGCAAGAAGCAAAAGATAGCTGATGGGGCACTGTGATTATTCACCAAGGAGGAGATGAGATTCCATGCAATGCCAGAGATGGAAATATCACCTTAACAAGCATGGACAGCCCCCAATGGACTATAAAATTCATTTGGTGGCTGTGATAATTCAAAAGAGCCAGGTGGCACATCAGTAACAAGGGAAGACATAAATTTTAATTTATGAGGCTCATCAATGTCCTGGTCAGAAAGGGACAAACTCTACTCTTCGGCTCAATAATCCAATCTAAAGGGAACAGAAAGTATTTTGAAGTGAAACTCATCACTACTAAAGAACCCTTTAAAAAAATTATTGTGTGTGTGTGTGTGTGTGTGTGTGTGTGTTTGGTGGATAAATTGTTGACAGGGTAGTGTGGTAGGGAAACAATCAGTAAATTTTTGAATTATATATAAGCTAACATTTCACATCCTCAAGGCAATTTCTTTACTGAAAGTCTGATGGCTTTATGAGGAAAAGTAGGGCTGACCAGGCTTTGTGTCCTGCCAGGAAAAGAAAACTTGCTTATATAATACAAACATGATTCTAAAATGAAAATACATTTTCCTTTACTAACACACTCTAAAAAGTAATTATCTTCTTTGAGAAGACACAGAGAACATGACAGGCACAATTCATGAATTTGCTAAGTATTCTTTGCGGCAGACACAGTCCATGTTGTTTTCTACACAACAGACCTTCCTACATAAATTCTTGTGTATCTACACACATGTACCATACGTCTGAGTGTCTAGTGCATGGGCCAAATCAAGCAGCTGCTCAATAAAGATTTAAAGAATGACTGAGGCCTCACTAGTTTACTTTTAAAACTTATACCATCTTTATATATTTATTCTCTCTATATTTATCTTTTATCTACCTATTGATCATCTATCTTCTATATTGATCTATATACATACATATATATGATATATAGGTAAATATACATACATATATATACATATACATATATAGATCTATATATTGAAATAGACTGTTCTGTATCTCACGGTCACCCCCATCCCAGCCACTGCCACCTCAGCCTGGTACAATTACAATGATACCTAAACCCCAGCCCTATTCCACCACTATCCAAACTGCCCCTCAAATTTATCAATAGAGCTCTTTCTCAAGTACAAAACCACCCCTAAAAATAATATCACCATTTGCTTCCTCTCAAATGTATCTCCATACCCTCACTCACTTCCACTTTCCTAGCTTTATTTTCCATCGTATCACTTGCCAGCATCTGATGATATTTGTATGTTTTTATTTTAGTTTACTTGCTTATTGTCATTCTCTGTTCATATTACGTGAGCTCAGCAGAAGCAGAGACTTTGATGTATTCACTTCTCTATCATTAGTGCTTGGAACAGAGCTTGGCACTAATAGGGGCTCAAAACAATTTTTTCCAATAATGAATGAATTTCTCTACTACCTAGGTAGAGCACAGTGCCTGATACAGAGCAAGCAATCCAAAAATGTTCATTGAATAAATGAATGAACACACGGACATATCAAAATTGAAAACATGTCTTAGAGGTATCTAAAGACTAAATCTCCTCCTCTCTTTATTCTCCCTCCTTCTCTGATTCAGTCTTATGGTTTTGCAGTTAATGATCAAATCTGTGTGAATGCTCAGGTTGAGCAAGACACAGCAGGAGAAGGCATTGGGCCTCTTCTGCCTACCTAACCAGCCCATCTGGGTCACAGCATGCCTTTACTCCCCACCCCTTGAAAAACTGGCATGAACCAGAAATTAATAAATTGACAATATTCTGCTTATATGTGTAATCAATTAACACTCTGCCTACTCATTCATTTCTTTCTGGGCTTCCTCCAAAAGCTCTAAATCTAACAGACAGTGGGGAACAACTGTGAGACTATTATCCAAACGATTTAAATGAGAATAAAAAGCTTCCAAAAACAGAAGCAAAATATTCACAAGATCCACACTCCCTCTCCACTGAACTAAGCCATCATATGCACATTTGCAGAACACACTTCACAAAAAATCTAAAGAATTTTGTTGAAAATCCTTTAAAAATCCATTTTTCTAATGTCAAGAATCACAAGAATTACATTAACGTAAACTTATTTGAAATAGACTTCTCCCTTTTAAAAAAAAATGGATGGAGATCCTCTAAGATCAATTAGTTAAGGTATTTCTCATCTTTATTACTATGATCGCCCTTCTATTCCTAATTTTACAGTTATATAGGAATTTTATTTTATTTTATTTTTTAAAGTTGTATTTATGAGAGGGGCGCCTGGATGACTCAGTGGGTTAAGTATCTGCTTTGGCTTGGGTCATGATCCCTGGGTCCTGGGATCAAGCCCCGCATCACCTGCTGGAGGGTAAATCTGCTTCTCCCTCTTTCTCAGTTCCTCCCCCCTACTCATTCTCTCTCTCTCTCTCACTCAAATAAATAAAATCTTTAAAAAAAGATTTATTTATGAAAGAGAGAGCAAATGAGCGAGCATGAGCAGGGGGAGGGGCAGAGGGAGAAGGAGAGAGAGAATCTCCAGGAGACTCCTAGCTGAGCACAGAGCCTGACAGGGTCTTGATCTCACTTCCCCAAGATCTCACGACCTGAGCAGAAATCAAGAGTCCAACACTTAACCAACTGAGCCACTGAGGCACCCTGGTTATATATGAATTTTAGTTCATTTTTTAAAATGTAAGAAAAAAATAATCACAAATTTCTTAGAAAAAATGGTAAGAGATACAAATAACTCTAAAACAATTGACCACTCATTAAGCAAATATTTATTGAGTGTCTACCAAATGTCAAGTGCTGCTCTAGGGGCTGCAGATATAGCAGTGAACAAAAGAGACACGTATTCATGCCTCAAGGCACTTACATTCTAGTTGGGCAGGGGGATGTGGGCATATAACAAAATTAAAAAGTTAAAAAAGATGTGCAAGATGTGCCAAACGAAGCAAGGAAAGGAAATGGGGAGGTTGAATGGGTTAGTTTATTTATTTTTTTATTATGTTATGTTAATCACCATACAGTACATCATTAGTTTTTGATGTAGTGTTGCATGATTCATTTTTGTGTATAACACCCAGTGCTCCATGCAGAACCTGCCCTCTTGAATACCCATCACCGGCTAGCCCCTCCCCCCACCCCCCTCCCCTTTAGAATCCTCAGTTTGTTTCTGAGTCCATCGTCTCTCATGGTTCGTCTCCCCTTCCGATTCCCCCCCCCTTCATTTTACCCTTCCTGCTATCTTCTTCTTCTTCTTCTTTTTTTTTTTTTTAACATATTATATATTATTTGTTTCAGAGGTACAGGTCTGTGATTCAACAATCTTACACAATTATTTTAAATAAAGGGCCATGAAACCCTTACTAAGAAGATATTATCTAAGTAAAGACTGCATGGAGGTAAGGGAGGCAGCCAAGTGGATATGTGCAGAAGGGACTTAGATACCATATCTCATCTTTGATTTCATCTGTGCACTTAAAAAGCACATCTCTGTGAATACTATGTTATTTATGGCACAGAATTTTGAGTGAGGAGCAAAAGTTGTATTTTGGAAGTTTACCTGCTCTTTTCAAACTTGTAGCTCTCCTCTTTTCTTTCCGAACAATTCATTTTTCCTCACTGTACCTCTATTACTCATTTTTTTATAATGAGGGTATTAAAATATTTGGGTAGATCTGTCATGGGATTGATTCTACTGTGTAATGATCAAGACATTTGTTGCATAATTATCAGAAAACTGTGTTTTTTAGCACAATTCAAGGTACTCACATGGTTCATGATCCAGAAACAGGTTGAGGAGTCTGAATATTCATTGTTCTCTCTGCCCCAAGGCTCATTAAGTTTCCTTCTCTTAAACTTTATAAAGGAAATACATAAGCAGAATTGGGGGGGGTAGTTATTTTCTTTGGGCAACTTGTTCAGGCTTAGATGCTCCCATCCCTGTTGGACCCTTCCTGTAGTCAACTTGATACTGACCAAGGCATATCAAATTATTTGTAAACAGAAGGTCTGTATGGATAAGTTGCACCCAAGACTCATAGAATAAGAGATTGAGGTGGAAGGAGACTGCAGGTGAATCTCTAATATTTAGCCTTTTAGGAATACAAGGGATTCTAAGACGTGAGAGGTAAGTGGCATGTCAGTTACATCAGAAAGGAAAGCAAAAATGTGGACATTACAAAGAAGAGAAAGAAAATGTGCTAAGAGGGACATAACCGAGAAAGGCACAAGAATTCATCTTGTTAATACGGTATGGTTAAAGCATATTTCATTTAGAATGAGTTGAAAGTTATGGGCTGCTAAAAGAAAAAGGCAATGCCCTGCTGTTTGAGAATATTTTATTTATCATATTCTTGTGTGACATCATCCTAACCTCCAAGGCATTCCTCTTCTCTTACCTCTTTTCCTTCCCTAAGCGCTACTGCTTTTCCACTGTTCCCTCTCTGGGCTAATACCATTGCCATACACTCAAATGCTCAGGCAAACAATAAATTAAACTAAACTAAACTAAACTAAACTAAAATAAAATGAAATAAAATAATAAGATAAAATAAAATAAAATAAAAAAAGTTATCCTTGACTTTTCTCTTTCATTAGTGCTTGGAACAGAGCACCCCACATTCCTACCTTTCCTTCTCTAGATTAGACAGCCACCTTCTCGATTCTGAAACATCTCTTTTTCATCTCCCTACTTCCAGTTTTGCACTATCTTCCAACACCAATCTATTTTCCATAACGTTGTCAGAGTCATCTTCCTAAAACCCAAATCACATCATGTTTTGTTACTTCTTTAAACTCTCAAAAAAAAAAATTAAAAAAAAAAAAACCTCTCTAACATCTACCTATGAATTTCAGGTTAGGAGCCAAACTACCAATGTGCTATCCTAGGCTCTTCAGGGCAGTCCTGTTGCTACCTCTTAACGACTATCTCTTGACACTCTTAGTCCACACACTGAAAACTCCATTCCTGTTAAGCTTTCCCACAGGTGGCTTGGCTACCTTCTCCTCCCCTGCAAGACTCAGCTTAGGAATCGTCTCTTCTAGGAAATCTTTCGTCATTCCCCAAGCTGGGCAAAGGGACTATCCTACCTTGTCCCACAGCTTTTTCTACATAGCTCATACTAAAAAAGGAACTATGATATTTATTTATCTTTAAGCCCTGGAATAGTCCTGGCATATAATAGATGTAAATTAATGTTTGTTGAATGCATAATTAAATGCATGCCAATCTATTGGGCTCCTGAGTAACAAAGAAAAATAAAATAGGCTGACTACTTTCAAACAGCTAACAGTTTATTATATTTGGTTGTGGATTTCTCTGATAGTTTATATAATGATGTAAGTTCCTTGAATAAAGATGCTTTTGAATTATGACGAACAGCCCTAATGTTTCATTTGTACTTAAATTTGAAGGAGCTTGTTTATTTCTGAGTTGGCTTTGAACACCATTTGCTACCATATTACCAAATTCAAATGATCCAACCCGCCTTTCAATTAAGTGAAAGGAGCAATGACTTACAGGAACTGTAAATGTATTAAAAATGTCACAATCACTTTATTTATAGAGCAACATAAAAATGTAATTCAGGTACTTTAAAAAAAAATTGACACAGACTAAGCAGAAAGATGAGCCAGAGGGGATTACTTAGTGATCTAAAACTCAGCTCTGCAATATCTTGAACCTCAGCTTCAAACCCAGCCTGGGTCAAGACAACCTGTCATTCTCCAGAGACCAAGCACTGCCTATCTCCTAGTTCACTGTGTGTGTTTTTCATATTGCTTGAGGACTCCATGTACTTAAAAAACCTCACGGAATTTTCTTATAAATGATAATGCTATCCCTAATAAGCTTAGCCAAATTCAGAGAGCTTCTTGATATATAACTGGCAGCTCTGGATAATGCCCTCGGGTTGTTAGCCATTCTACAAAAATCAAGTTCAGTCAACACTTCAGAACTTGAGTTTGCTAGAAAGTTACCTCATGCCACTTTTTCCGCTCACCCAATGTCCCATAATAAAATGAGTGTATAATTACTATTAACTGATTTTGCATGAGTAACAATCTGTTACTTAAAAGCAGTGAGAAACATGTCTTTGTTTTTTCAAGCATATAGGAGGAGTGACCCAGTCAGGTTTCTCACTTCTATGCTTCCAACTTTCTGTGCACTATCCACATGGCAGAACAAACAGAATAGAAGGAGACATCTGCATATCTTGGAAATTTTATGATTGATAAGCCTTGCCCTGTCAGCTGAAGACATGTGCATGACAAGTATTTATCATATAAGGAGATTCCCAGTTATAGAGAAATAGAGTTTAGTCTGATAAAGGACTTTCAAGATTCCAAACACCATTTCCTTCAAGGCAAGAGGATTAGTGTTGATATTTCAGAACATAGTCTTATTATATTCTGAATCTACTTACTAAGTAGAAAAAGAAAAGACATTTGGCTCTCAGCATACCAACACACACACACATACACACACACACGAATACATAAACACACATTTAGAGAATTCAGAGTCATGGTATAGAGAGGGCTGATGAATAGGGACAGGGAGGGCCATCAGGCCTCAAGGGAATAGAAGCAGAGAAATTAAACAATTGTCGGACTGGCTCACAATTATCTATCAGCCAAGGATGAAGCTGTACAATAGCATCAAAGGAGCTTTCAACCATGCACAAACAAAGCTGTATTTAAGGAGGGCACCATAACACCCAGTGCTATATGCAACTAATGGATCATTGAACACTACAACAAAAACTTATGATGTTCTATATGCTGGCTAACTGAACAAATTAAAAAATTAAATTAAATTAAATTAAAAAAATAAAGTTAGGCCAAACAACTTGTGACCTTAGAGGAGAGATGGAGAATCTTAAAGGTAGACGTATATCAATGAGCAAATTGAATTTCAGACCATGAGGATGCTTGGATTCAATTGACAGTTTTCCTGAGGTTTTTCAAAGGAATAACAAAGCAAGTAAACTCTTTGGAAAATTATAACCACCTCAAACTAAAGAGATTCACATTTTTCCCTCAAGTGTTCCAACCAATTTCTGAAGGAACTTTTGAATAAGACAGAGCTGACTATCCCTTGCTGTGTTGAGAAGACTGAAGTGAGCTTGCAGAAATAGAAAATTTTACCAGCCTGAACCCTTTTTAGGTGGAGGCAACTGGGGAAAATCACCTCCATTGCACACCATAACACATGAAATCAAGTTAAGGTTCATCTTCAGAAAACAATTTGGAAAAAGTAAAAGGACAAAGTGGAGTCCAGGGAGTATAGTGAAAGGCCTTGACTTGGAGATGGATCAGGAATGATTGTATGTCTAAGTGTCTGCAGGCATATATCCATGCTCACTGGGTATCAGGCATATGTAAGCATGTGTATCAGCCCATAAATTTACCTGTGAACCCTAGGTGGTCTTTGTTTTTTGTTTTATTTATAATTTATTTTACACTAGCCATCTCCTACCTGCAAGGTTACGTTCCATTTTCCTTTCAGTGCAATGGGCCTAGAAAGTATTTGCAACTTCCAAGAAATGGTTTAATCCTGGGTGTAGTAGGCAGAATGCCACCCCCCTCCCAAATGTCCACATTCTAATCCCTGGAATCTGAATATGTTACTTCACATGGCAATTTTGTAGGCGTGATTAATTAAAGACCTTGAGATGGGGAGATTATCATGAATTACATTGGTGGGCCCAATATAATCACAAATTCCACTAAAGGTGGAAGAGGGTGGTATACCAGTTAGAGAAGGAGATGTAACAACAGAAGTAGAGGCCAACAAAAGGCCAAACCACAACACGTAGCCTCTGGAAGCTAGAAAGGGCAAGGAAAGATTCTCCTCTGGAGCCTCCAGGAGAGATGCATCCCTGTTGAACCATGTAAGACTTCTGACCTCCAGAAACAGAAGATAATACATTCATGTGGTTTTAAGCCACCAAGTTTTTGGTGATTTGTTACAGCAGCAACTGGAAAGTAATACACTAGGTGAGCCTCTTCTCACATATTCTTCCACAGGAATATCATGTTTTGACCATTCATTTTCTGGGCATTCATTTGTCATTCATCCTCTCATGTGCCTTGTGTTGACCCCTGTTATATCCTTCTTCTTGGAGCTGGCAAGACAAACATCTGGATCCTGTCTTCAAACTGAATGGGAAGACATAATGGGGATAAGGATAGAACTGTGCTCAGCCTATGGGTGGGGTCCAAAAGAGAGAAGGTCAGTTCTGCTTAGGAAAATGATTGGCAGGTACTTTCTCAAATGGAAATTTGAAAGGTGTTTTGTTAGTTGTCCAGTGGAAAAAAAGACGAGAAGAAAGATCACGACAGGCAGGGGAGTAGGATGAGAAAAACTTCAGATGCTGGAACAGGTACACGTGGTTTGGGGGGGAATGTAGGGGTGTTAGCATGCATGTTGACAGAGACAAAACTGAAGGTCTAAGTCCAGAACATAAGGTCTGAATTTTACCTTGTGAGTGATAGGTAATATTAATAACAACAGCATCAACTTTAGATCTATGTTTTAGGAAACTGCTTGGGTAGTAAGTCAGAGTCAGAGAGACCAGTTACAAAGGTAAAAGGCTATTGTGATGGTCCAAGCCAAAGGTAATGCAGACCAGGCTAAAGTAGCAGCATTAAGAGATGGGCAGAATGATATTGAATCAAGAAATAGTAAGAAGGTAGATTCAGCTGGACTTGGTGACTGATGGGAACAAGTGAGAAGAGAAACAATGGAGTTCAGGTGAAATCTGAATTTGAGGCTCGGGTAGCTTGAGTACTGCTTTGCAAAAGAGGACATGTAGAAGGAGAGCCAGCTGACTAGACACAGATAATGGCTTAATCTCTATTTATAAGTCTCAGTTTTATGTATTCTTTCAGATTCTCTCTAATTCCTTTATGAAATAGCATATGTTGTCTCGAGAGGAGGGACCGTATTTTCTATCTTTAGCATTTCCCTTGCCTACCATAATGCTGGGCACATGATAAATTCTTGTTGAATTGAAAAGAATATTGTGCTCAGCAAGAAAGATGTGTGTTTTGAATCCAATTCAGATGTGGTGCTTGGGGTTTAAAATTGCCCTGAAGGTCAATCAACATAGCCCCAGGCAAAGGCATATCTCTTAGAAATGGATTAATGAACTATTGATGTTAGAATTTTTTTCTAGCATGATGCATTATCTTTAATATTAAGGAAAAGAAACAATTCCCCTTGTATTCTGTTACTTTGATTTTAGGCATAACTAATGAACAGGGTGGAATTTCAATATCTTTATTGTTAATCCAGGAAAGAGGACAAGTGTTTTTAAGTACCTACTGTGTTCATGGAGTTCCTCTGACATAGAGAAAGAGGTATTTTTTTTTATTCTATTAAAAATCAAATCAAATTTCTGCTAGGTTGATCAAATCCTCTGCTGTACAATTAATGACCAAAAGTTTAAAATATTGAACTACAAACACCACAGCTAATCCAGCCACAGTGGTAGACATGACAGAATGAAAGAAATGTTAATAATTCTCTCAGAGTTGAAACTACTTAGCCAAATGGATTTTTATTCTGACTTGAATCATATACCATCCCAATTCACCTGTTAATATACCAGTTTATTTTGCCTCTGTATTCAATTATGGAGGAAAAAAATCATCCTAAATGTTTCTTATTCTAATATCAAATGGGAGTAAGACCTTCAACAAATAGTCCTTAGGACTGAATACTGAGTTATATTCTGAGTTATTATACTGAGTATAATATGCTAGAAAGACCTCAACACCACAGTAACACACTCAGGGGCCAAAGCAGGTTAGAGTCCTAATTATATGGTAATTTGCAGAACAAACATGGTGTCATGGCACTTGGGGAAAACAGCTGGTGAGAATTGTCTGGATGCTTTCATTGTGTCTTCCTGGCATAAAGCAAAAACAAACAATAGGTCAAGTTGTAGGAGTTCATTATTAACCCATGGCAACCAGCAAAGAAAATGGTGATACTTCCTGGCGAAGAATATATTAGCAAATGCTGTTTTGAAGATTTAATCTTATAACCAGAGTTAGTAATTGTTTCACTATTCCTTGAGCATGAAGAACTCAGAGAGTTAATGATTTATTGTTCTGACAACATAGAACAAATTTTAATGTTTTGAAAAAAAATTGAGACCTATTAATCCTGGTGTGTGTTACTCTTAAACCCAAGGAAATGAAGAAACATTGATCTAATTTCTGCCTTTCAAGAATGAAAGTATATATTAACCACAGAGCACCCAGCAGCATACACAACCAGCACCCCCAGAGACACTTAGCCTGACATCAGAATTGTGTTCTGCCAGCAAAATACTGATTACCTCTTGGTATTATGCAATTTATTTCAAACAGGCTGTTAGATCCAGCAGCTAAGAAGTCAGATGAAAATCCTCAGTAAGGACGTGCTGAAATAAAGGGGCAGGTCCAGGCAAAAAGGCCAGGCACAAAAAGGCAGAAACAGGAAGAATAAGTACCAACTGCTTTTAGCCGTGCCCAAAAGTTACTCGGTTTTTTTGTCGAATGCAGATTCTGAATCAGAAGATCGGAGGAGGTGCTTTCTAACAAGCTCTGGGGATATGCCACTTATCCCAGGAACGTGCTCTGAGTACCAAGAGGAGCACTTTGCTGGTGTTTGAGAAGGCTCAAACCACCATGATATACCTGCACAGCACACCTGCCTCCAAGTTTCTTTCATGTTCTCTTTTATGGGAAAGAATTTTGTTTCTCTGTAATATCATTTCACTTGTTGTTTTTTTTTTTTTTGTCCCTTATTATGTCTGCTACTTTATCTACTGGCCTGGTTTTTGGACAAAGAATAAACGCAATGTCCTGAAACCATCCCTTCCTTTAACACTGGTCCCCAACTAGACTATGAAGCAGGCGTGGCATCTTTTGCCCCTTGCCTGATAACCTAGAGTAAGACTTCTTACCTACCCTCGAAAAGGAGAAAAAGGAGAGTAAATGACAGAATTCTGCAAAAATTAAGCCAGTGAAGAGGAAACAAAAAAATAAATAAATAAAAAACAAAGAACAAAAACAAACACACAAACCAAAAAACCCTGACTGCCAGCCTCCAAAGAGGAGAGTACTGTGATGATTAAAAGTAATTTTAAAACTTCTGAGACATGTCCTTCATGCTTCAGTTCTCCCATGAGAAAGACTGGATTGGGCCAGAAGTTCTGCCACTGGTGGGGTATACAAGTCTGTCTCTGCTGCTGTCTAAATATTTCTTCAGCTGAGGAAGAAACATTTCCTGTAAATCTTAATCATAAAAGCTAGACTCTCTTGCCAACTAGGAAGACGGGGAAAAATAAGGCGTAGGGTAAGGGTAAGGAAGAGAAGAGGCACTTCAACACCTGTTTCCTCTCTTAAGAGCTACTCCTCCTACTAGAAGGAAAACATCCAAGCCAGCTCTTTACCTTCCCCTTCTACCTTTTCTGCCAGGAAAAAAAAAAAAAAAAGGAAGAAGCTAAAAAAAGAGTAAAGGAATTAAATAAATATCATATTACCCAGAAGGCAAGAGTAGTATAGCACAATGGCAGTCAGCTTACCCAGATCTGTAGAGTGATGTTCTAAACATTTGACGTTTACTCCTGGGTAAACACTGCTGTGGCTCACATGAGTGGCCCACATTTGTGAAAGAGAGTGTGCTATGCATTCCAAAGGGCCTCGGTCTTCATCACTTTGACAAGGCCAGTGCAGGCAGAAGGGGTTTGCCATTGCCTGCTTCATGGTCAACATCTGTGAAATGGGAATCCTCACAGGAAAAAGCATGGCCAGCTCTCATGCAGGAATTAAGATGATGGAGTTTGTGACCAACAAGTGAAGTACTGTCACCACCACTTACAACTGCTGCCTATCCAGAGGGAGGACAATTATCTAGGAAAAGAAGAGGAGTGGAAGAAAAGCACAAGGGGAGAATAAGCACTGGGCATGAGAAAGCCAAAGACCTGGGGAGGAGGGCAGTCAAACCCCAGGCAGCTGACTGTACTTTTAAAGAAGTGAATACATTTCATTTCCGTGGGTGACTGCATGGATGCAGCAGCAGGCTCCTCAGTACTGCGTGGATGCAGCAGCAGGCTCCTCAGTACTTGCCCACCCCTCGGCTGTTTTCCTGCTCGCATATTATCAGGCTCGCTCATCAGACATCCCTGGTTCTCTGTCTTCCACAAGCTGACAGAAAGCAAAACAAAATAAAACAAGGCAGGAGAAAAGAAAACAGGTAAAAAAAAAAAAAAAAGCCTGACTCAGTACTTTAATACAAGGGAAGACAGAGGAGGGGCACAGGAGGAGAGGAGATTAGAAAATGTATTAAACTCACCCCTAGCCTCAGGTATGGTGCTTTTGCACATTACCAGACTTTCTCCCGAGCAAGAGAATATAGTTTGCCCCATGGCCACAAGCAAGGTGGACTGGATAATAAGAATATTAGGGGATAGCAGTTCTGGAGATGTAAAAGGTACAGATTCAAAAGAAGAAATGAGAGAAAACACGGGAATGAAGAATAAAATAAAAGATTAGCAAGAGCCAGAGGAAGATAAAAGAAAGCGCAAGAGAAAAGGGGTTCATTTGTAGAATTGATACATTAAACTCTAAAACATTGTCCCAGGTTTCAAAGAAATCAAGGGGATTTTAAAAGAGGACAAACCTACCAGGAATCTGGGTAGATTATATAATATGTGAAGCTGACTTGCAGAGCAAGAATAAGAAGATCTACCATTTGTTGAACTCCTACTACGTGTCAGGCATTCTCTTGGGGCCTTACATTAATTAAATCCATCAATGTTTGTTGCTGTCATCTGATAGAGGCCGCTCAGAAAGCTCAAATACCCTGAAACTCCTTCCCCAGCCCCACCACAACCCTCACTTTCACTATAGCTTGAAATTGCAATTGAAAGTTAGTCCTTGATTTCTACTATTACAATATAGGAATGTAGAGTATAATGGCACATTTTTCAAGAAATAATTTAGCCTGGGTTAGCCATGAGATAGCTGAGAGAAGGTAAGGTCAGTGATAAAGTGGAGATGAGAACAATGAAGATACTGGGGAATAGACAGCATTCTCGTAGTTGAGGATCTGGGGTTCTGAAACAAGAGATGCATAACTATAGGCACCTATTTCCTAGTCCATCATTTTACCTGGAGCTGGTGCCAATGACAGGTATGTATGGGGGAATTTTAGAATTAATAATAAATATATATCTCTGAGGAAAGATTGGAACCCTGCTTTTGTGATAATTCAGAATATTTCCAGTATTCTGAAAGAGTGGGGGCAGTCAGATGTCTTCCAGTAAAACTAATTTAAACACGTATACACACTCCTTGAGGATCTGGCTTTGTTGAGTTGCAAGGCTGTTACAGGTAATCTCTTCTAATCTCATCTCATTTCATAGGTGGGGAAACCATGGCATAGTGAGATCAAGTGGCTTCCTCAAGCCACGCCATGCAGCAGTTAGCAGCATGCCTGAAATAGATGATGTCTGATGACATTCACCCAATATTCTCAACATTACTCACCATATCAAACACCTCTACATCACGCTAAAGGAAGTATACTTTGGAGTGAAATTAAACAGAGTTCAGGCAAATTCTTTCAGACCTATATAACAATGGTTAATGGTCTACGGGGAATCACACTTATACAGTGGAGGAATATGGGCTTCCTAATCAAACAGGGGCAAAACATGCATAACCCAAAATTATACTAAAATTATGGGTGTTTTATTTTGCCAGCTGTATTATTTATATTTTATGTTATTGGATTGCATGTTGTGAGAATTAAATGAAATAACAGATGTAAGAGGCCTACCAAAGAACTGATTCTCATTTCTTTCCCCGATTACCAACGGATCATTTTCTTTGGGGAAAAAAATATAAATGATTCTTTCATTAGTCTTCCTAGATGCCTTCAAGATCTCTTCCCAACATCCTAATTCTGTTTAAACTTCATTCTCTTTTTCACAGATGATGATCAAAAGAAGGTATAAGATTTTTTTCCTTGATTATATCCCCACCCCCAATCTTAGAGGTGTGAGACGCTTTCTCTGCCTTATAACGGTTATGCAAAGAAACAATGACAAAGCAAAATATCTGTGATATTTCTCTAAGAGCAACAAAAATTCTGAAATACAAGTAATACTGGGGTTGCTTCTGCATTTTATAAGGAAGAGACTGCACATGTTGTCATGGGGAAGTATGTAGTCTGAGGTACTTGTGCACTTAACCCTTACTGTGTTATAACACCTACCTCGTTCTGGCTGGGCATGTAGGAATATAATTATTTTAGATTCTGGCTGGCTTTCACAAAGTCCTGTCCCTGGAAATTTATACGTTTCTTTCCCAATCTATGCTGAAGCTCAGGAGCAAAGAGTCTCCTGATTTGGGGCATTGGTTTTCGAGAAAATAGGGTAGGGAATGAAAAATGTGTATTATTGAGCATGCCCTTTGTGCCAGGAAACACTGTCAATGTTTATTTAATTCATACACCTGTCTTGCCCTCTGGAAGGTAAGGTAAGGTAGAGCATTTGTTTTCTGGCTCACTACTAGCACTAAGAAGAAGGCCTGACTCATAGCAGGGGTTGAATATATACTTGTTCAATGACTAAATGAGCAAGCTGGGTAGCATTCTCTTGGTACTGTTAAAGTGGCTAAAATTCAGAAAGATTAAATTTCCTGGACATAGGTTTTTTTTAAATTTTTTATTGTTATGTTAATCACCATATATTACATCATTAGTTTTTGATGTAGTGTTCCATGATTCATTGTGTGTGCATAACACCCAGTGCTCCATGCAGAATGTGCCCTCTTGAACACCCATCACCAGGCTAACCCATCCCCCCACCCTCCTCCCCTCTAGAACCCTCAGTTTGTTTTTCAGAGTCCATCGTCTCTCATGGTTCGACTCCCCCTCTGACTTACTCCCCTTCATTCTTCCCCTCCTGCTATCTTCTTCTTTTCCTTTTTTCTTAACATATGTTGCATTATTTGTTTCAGAAGCCTGGACATAGTTTTAAAGTTAAACACTACGTAGAGCTTGAACTTAAATCTGAGCTATTACCAGGTCTCCATTCTGTCTACCCTGTTGCTTTGGTAAAAGGAGCAGTAGATTATACTTAGTTCATTAGTCTCATGGCTTAACAAGTTCAGAGGTGAAGCATTCTATACCAATCAAAAATATGTGAATTTGATTGTCCCTAGTCCATGATGTGACCTTCTTCTCTGCCCTCTGACCAACTTAAGTCTTACTGGAAAAAAAAAAAAAGTGCATCTTGCAGCCTGCAGATATAAAAGATTATAAAAGATCTTAAGCGATTGCATGTGCTGAGATAATTTCTAATGATCAAGGGCAGCACCATGTCTTGGCCAAAGATCTTGTATTCCAGACCTTGCAAAAGGTGAGTAGTGTGACCATGGGCCAGTCATTCAACATTTGATTCTCGCTTTCTTTATGTGTAGTTTCTGAGGTGTGGAAGAGGGTAAACGTTAGCAAGGGCCATTCCAGAGCGAAGGGTCTATGATTTCTTTTCCCTCAACCACAACCAGGCAGCTTACATTTTAAGAACTGAGAAAATGTGAATTTTACTTTGCTTTCTCTCTCCTCAAGGAATCTCATGCATTTTTATAATTGTTACATATTTGTCTGTAGAGTCTACTCAAGGACATTATGAATTGGGGAAAAAATGGAATATGTTTGTCCTTGCCTACTCACAGGAACAGTTAAGATTGTTTTCAATAGTGATCCCCTGTTCATTAGATAATTTTTTTAAAGATGTTATTTATTTATTTGGGAGAGAGAGACAGAGTGAGCAAGATGGAGAGCACAAGCAGGGAGAGAGGCAGAAGAAGTGGGAGAAGCAGACTCCCCGCTGAGCAGGGAGCCCCATGTGGAGCTCAATCCCAGGACCCTGGGATCAGGACCTGAACCGAAGGCAGATGCTTAACCAACTGAGCCATCCAGACGCCTCTAGATAAACCTTTCTACATCTTTACCCCTTCTTTATTTTTAAAATTATTATTTTGATCAGGTTAGATTTTTTAGTTTCACTCATTATTTCCACTTTAAGTTTCAAAAATGTAAATTTCCTATAGATGTAGGTTTGTTATAGATGAAAACATGACAAATTTGAGTTGTAGTTACTGCCACTGAACAGGTTTAGCCAGAAACTAGAACATTTTACTGATTTTCCCTGACTCAAAATTATGGGTTTTGACCGTGGCCTATAATGGAACAGTTAAGATTGTCAATTAAATTAAATGTCAATTAAGCGAAGTGGATCAGGAAAAACAACGACAACGAAGTGATGAAGAACAACTAGCATGGCCTCCATGTTGGGAGTGGTAACAGGAACTTAATAGAGACTATGGTTGAATGAAGACCACAGTTCCTGTCTAAAGGAGGCAGTGCTTACTGAGTTTAGCCAAATTTTGTAATGTCTACTCATTGGTCTAGTGTATTGAAATCTTATGGTTTTTTTTTAAGCAAAGCCATAAATCTTGAACTTTCTATGAAATGTGCCAGTTTTTAATGATATCTTCAATTCTTAAAGTAAACAAAAACTGTATAGGCCAATAAAATATAGTTGTGGAATGAATTTGGATAGGGTAATACTAGTTTGAGTACTTGCATTTAGAAAGATCTGTTTCTGAGAATTAATGTTTCCTTCTTGAGCAAGCAAAGTATGTATCTGTGTGTATACGTGTTTGTGTGTATCTGATTTAGCAAGTAATTTCTAGACACTAAAAAAAAGGAATGGCGGCGGGTGGGGGGACATATTGATGAAATAATCTATGATCTCATGGGAAACAAAATGGAGTTCCGATGATACCGTAGATTGTTCTGTTAGACAAAAGCTACCCAAGTCTATTCTGGGCTGGCTTCTCTAGAAATAGATTCCACATTAAAGACAGAGAAATATCCTGCTAGGAGTAGGAAGATGGCTAAGATTAGCTCCTGTGGATAGAGGATGAAGTGCCCTGCATATGGTGGAGATGTGTGCCAATGGTTTAAACAAGAAAAGCCCCTCTTAAAAGTAGAAAGATCAAGGACTAAGACAGTAATGTTATAAACCAGACTGTACACACAGATAGATCCCCAAGCCAACACTAACTTCTTGAGCGAATTTCTCTCTTTTTTTAATGAAAATTATATATGCATATAAGTTTTTTCAAATTTAATTTTATTATGTTATGTTAGTCACCATACAGTACATCATTAGTTTTTGATGCAGTTTCTCTTAAACAATGAATGCTCTAGTATACAAGTTAAATTTTTCTCCATGTTTTTAATTTTAAAATAGTTTCCCAATGTTTTAGTGGTGTGATATATATGCACATATAGTTTTTCAAGTACTATTGTCGGGGAGAGTAATTGACAAGGGAATAAAAGAAGATCTACCCCTGCACTCTCCTCTTTCGCTGTGAGAGAATGGGTCTCAGCTTTACACAAAAATGTCTGCCACCCAGGGCCTCTCTGACCCACCAGCAACAAGTGTGCAGTGAGCCATGGCACAGCAAAATACGACAAAACAGAGAAAATACTAAGCAGAAAATACAGTTGAGATGAAGAAGCGGGAGAGGAGGTGGCACAAATCCCTCCTATCCCGGATACATTAAGAAGTGATCAGAAAAAAAAAAAAAGTGATCAGAAAAGTGATGGTAACCATACAGTTGCCACCCAGTGAGATAACAGAGCTCCAGCTGGGGTTAGATTAATTTTCTGTCCCTTATTTATCTACTAAATTTTAAAAATTCCAAATATTATATCTATTATGAAAGAAGATTTTGAATGTAAGTACTACTTTTTATGCAATACAAGCAATTTTCTCATTGTCTCCTCTGAATCTTACTAGCAACACTGACATGCTTGCAGAGTTGAACCCTGTTTCTAAAGCAACATATTCTAGGAATGAACCTTGAAGATGAAAGAAATGTAAGGAGATATGATTATCTTTACCAAACAATGAAAAACAATGGTACATATTGTGCTTTTCTGTATAGCAGTTTCCATACTATCATCCCATGATATTCTCCCCATCTACGCTGAGAGTTAAAGAGAACAGGGATAATTATTCTATCTAAAGACTCAAAGGCATTTCCTAAGTTCCCATTTCTGGGTGAACTGAACCCAGACCTTGATTCCTTTGAATCCAATAATGGATGGAGCTTTGTTAATTTGCCCATGAATCTTTTTTTCTTTTAAGATTTTCTTTATTTATTCATGAGAGACAGAGAGAGGGGGAGACAGAGGCAGAGGGAGAAGCAGGCTCTCCACAGAGCAAGGAGCCCAATGCTGGACTCAATCCCAGGACCCCAGGATCACGACCTGAGCTGAAGGCAGACACCCAATCGACTGAACCACCCAGGTGCCCAATTTGCCCAGGTGCTCAGTTTGCCCAATCGACTGAACCACCTAGGTGCCTAATCTTGATTTTACATTCCCATCTCTCAAACCCTTATTTTAGGATAAAAGGTATCAAAGGGAAGATATGAATTAATAATTAAGAATAATCACTTTAACAAGGCCTTTATCTAAGAATCACCACTGGTGAAATGTGGATAGTATGTATAACAACACAACCTCAGAAATATTCTCAGAGTTCTAAGAAATAAGGACATGCAAACTTACTCTGGCAGCTCTCATGCTAGACAATGCATGTGCTATGAAGTAACCATCTTTTTCCTCTTCCTTACAGCACAAAGTAACAGATGGGCTATCTCAACTAAAAATGTCAGCACTTTATTGACCAAATTTCTACTGGATTTCATAACAGCAATATGTGAATTACGATTTCTCTTTTCAGGAACTAAGGGGGCATAATTATCATTCAGGAAAACGTGCTTGTTTTTTTTCATGTTGCCATTTCAAATGTTATTCCATTTTTAAGACACTTGTATTTTTCTCATTCTAAAACATTGTCCTATATAAGAAGTATTTCCTTTCTGACTCATAATTCAATGCTCAGACTATTAGACCATACCACCTGCTATAGGGTGACATGCATCTCATTAAAGATAGCTGTCATTATTAATGATCAAGCACAGTTCAATGAGTACAGTAAAAACTTTAAACAGAAGCATAAAGCAAAACGCTAAAGATAAATTAGGGTTGCAGTGAAACTCAGCTTCAGTAAAGCATCTGGCTGAAATATCTATATTCGGCTTCCATCTAATATACTAGAAAATACTGGCTGTTGAGTATTAACTATGGGCCTTCCAGAGAACAAATATTCATACTTTTATCTCTCACTCATCCTGCAAGTAAACCTAAACCTAAATCTTAAAACATACCTAAAACCTTTAATGGAAACTCTATATAATTTACAGAATTCATCTCTTTTGTGGGGCACATTTTATGAAACAGGTATTATCTGCATTAGCATGGTACAAGAAGTGTGTTAAATATTTTAAATGACTTGATTCAAATTTCCCTTCTGCTTTCATATTGAGTAAAATAACAAAAAGCACTTCTCAAGATAATATTGTTCATAGCTTACCATTGTTTCTCCCAAATGTGAGAAAGAGTCTAATTTATAACATTATGCTACAGTATTTCCTTATCTTATTAAATGATGCCATTTTCTGCCTTTCTCACTCAAACAGCATCTGCTAGTCACAAAACTAGAAACACATCTTTTAATTAAATGCTTATTTTATTTTCCCTTGGGACAATGGATTGTAGAATTACTTTTTCAAGATTTACTGTTTTCTTTCCCTTTATCTCAAGCCCCGATATACATTCAACATTGTCCTCTGAAGTAACAACCGTCCCATCTGGCTGAGAAGTGATGGACATGGCTCCTTAATCACACCATACACTCCGTTCTTGGCACCTCCATGCCCGAAAGATATCAACAAATTGGATGGAATTCAGAGAACAGCAAGAAAAATGATTAAAGAGATGGAAGCACTGACTTATGAGGAAAGATGAAAGGACAAAATCTGTATAGCTTGGCAAAGCAACAACTGAGGTGCCGTATGATAACTGTCTACAAGTGTTTGAAGAACTGTAAATACCAAGAGAGGAGAGGGAACTTTTTAGGATGGTCTACAAAATAAGCAGAGCAAAAGAACAGAATTGAAGAAATGGGAGAGATTTCCTAAGAGGGGGTGTTTGCTCATCAGTTGCAGATTCTGATAAATAACAAAGTGAAGTCTAAAGAGAACAACTTGCATTTCATGCTTTTAGGTTGCAATCAGGATGGACCTACATTGAAAAATGGCAATCTGTTTGCATGTACACATATAATATCTGTTCTGTCTTGTTTAGTTTACCCAGTGCTTCCACATGCATCATCTCATTAAATTGACAGAATGACCTTATGCCATTGCCAATTAATTTTAGATAAGAAAAAGCTGGAGTTTCCTTCTTCATAGGTGTTGAGGCAAACAGGGAATTCACATGCCAAACATTCATAACCTTGAGTTAATAATCTGTTTGCTCTCACAACACACTATCTTCCAGATTTCCAATACAGTGTAGATCATGCTCACTCACAATCTAGAAAAAGTATTTAGAGTTATGTTGAAAGCAACAGTCCTCAACCTACCTGTTCTCTTGCTGTTCTTTGCTGGAATAGATCGATTATGAAGTATTACCTGAGGAAAATTGTGTAAGTAATCTTTTAATGCTACAGATGACCCAGTGTGAAAATGATTCCCATTTGGTTATTCTCTTCCCTTGGGTGATGGGCTCCATCATGCCTTGACTCCCTCATTCTGTCAGCTGCAGCCCTTAGATCATTCATTAAAACAAACTGTTGAGATCCACTTAATATGATACCCCACGCCTTCCAAGAATATGAGTTGTATAACATGAATCAAATTTTTTAAAGAGATGCTGTTCAAATGTGCTAAGAGATGTCATTTGTGTTTTGTTGATTGGTTCCAGGTTGTGAATCCTTTCAGCCACCTACCACATGTGAGGTTGCTCTTGGAGATCTCCTTAGAGAATAATCCAGGTATGAACGTTATTGTTTCTAACTAGAGCTTTGGGTCCAAATCCCCATTGATGAACTGGTCTGGGATATGTATGAGTTGTAAAGACACTTCTGCATAGATAAGAGTCTGAACTATATTCTCTGTATCATGCTTCCTTTCCCTGGTCCACAAAATGATTTCCTATTAGCTTTTTCTAAATTATTGCTGGAAAGAAGGACACATTTCTTACCCATTAGGAAACCCCAAAGTACCTATACCATAATATATATTGGGGAAGAAGGAAAAGAATCAATCCCAAAGTAAGTAATCCAGTGAGAACAAAAGATCTCCCCTAAATCAGGAGAATCTTCCTTGTAGACCTAAGAGCTCTTAGAAATTTTTCTCTTCATCCTGAAATTTGTGGACCTTTGCACAAATGTGTGCCCTTGATATAGAACATATAAAACTCTCTAGGGGAGTATAAGGCAGTTGAGTTGGGGGTGGGGCAACATTGGCCTTCACTCTAAAAACTACGGGATTTATCCTAAATACAAAGAATTTAGCAAGGGATGGTTTTGGTATGACAACATTTCTGAGATGCTATCATTAAAATAGTGACATCTACTTTAAGGTCAGTTCTGCCTGTTATATGTTAGATGACTTCAAGTTTTTGAGTGTATATGTTCTAGAGCAGTATGTCTCAAACTTTAACATATATATGAATCACTTGGGAATCTTGTTAATGTGCTATTTTGATACAATAAGTCTGGACCAGGGCCTGAGATGTTGAATTTCTAATAAGTTCCCAGATTAGGCTGTTGCTATTGGTCCATGTACTACATTTAGAATAGCAAGATCTATAGGACATTTTCATTCTAGCTGTATGACATAGCAGTAAAAAAATGGCTACAGACTAGCCATGCACATTTCCAAGAAAATTTATATTTGAAATGAAATTCTTCACTTCATATGGTATTAACAGACTGCATTCAGGTAATAAAGCAGGCACATGGGGCACCTGGGTGGCTCAGTTAGTTAAGCATCAGATTACAGCTGATTATGGCTGAGATCATGATCTCATGATCGCATGGTTGTGAGATCCAGGCTGGAGTTGGGCTCTGCGCTGGACATGGAGCCAGCTGAAGATCCTCTCACTCTCCCTCTGCCTAGCCCTCATGTACCTGCACGAGCTCTCGCTCTCAAAAAAAAAAAAAAAAAAAAAGAAAGAAAGAAAAAGGAAAGAAAAGAAAAAAACAGGCACGTTTATTTGTGGTTTCATTTACATTAAGATTTTATAACATTTTCCTTCTTTTAATTCAAGCTCAATTTTTATAAATATGTTTCTAAGTCCATGCCCTAATAATAATCTTATCCTACAGAGCCCTGTAGAACAGCCAGAAGAATCAATTTGCCATAACTGTAACCGCAAAAGCCTCGCATGTAGATCATTGATGCTTTACCAAATAGGGTTAATGTGGAGTTGCTATATTTTTTTTCTGATAAAAGCATTAATTCCTATAATAGAAATTGACATTTAACATTTCCTCCTTTTTTCATATAGAAGACACTTCAAAAAAAGGTAGAAAGAAAGGAAGAAAAGGAAGAAGAAAGAAAGAAAGAAGAAAGAAAAGAAAGAGCAAGCAAGCAAGCAAGCAAGCAAGCAAGCAAGCAAGAAAGAAAGAAAGAAAGAAAGAAAGAAAGAAAGAAAGAAAGAAAGAAAAAAGGAAAAAAAAAAGAAAGGATACAGAAAAAAAGTGGCTCCAGCCTGTCTTGACATCTGAGAGATAGTTTTGCAAGGAAATTTTAAGTTTTGGCCCAAAATGTGGTCTTTCGTTCTTCTTCCTGAAGGATAAGACACAAACCCAGATGAAGAACCCATCAGCTGCTGTTCTGAGGGGTGGAGGAGGGGCCATCCTGACCCAGTGAATCACCAAGGAAACCGAGGTCTATTTTTCTGTGAAGCTAAACTTCAAAAAAACAAGCCAAGAGATACAAAGGGAAAAGTGTGATTGCTTTGACAGCAAAAACAAGCAAATATCTCCAGAGGGGATTAGTCCCTCTGCTTCAAAGTAACCAAAACAAAGAGAGCCCAGCCAGCTTCACTGAGAACAACACCTGTCTATCAGACAAGGATGAGCTGATCGAACAGCAAACAGCACCTATGTGCACCACTCAGCAGCCTGGATGGCTATCCACTCAGCAGCCTGGATGGCTAATACCAAGTAACACATTTTCACTATCGAGATTTAACTTTCTAAACCCAATAGCCTCTCCTGGTATCATAGGGAGGTTAAAGATCACCCACATTCAGGCCAAACCCCCTTCTCCACCCTCCATCCCCCAATGCCAGTGTGTTCTTCTTGTTCATCCTACCAGCCTGCCTTCTAGGCTCCATCCTAGCAGGGTGATCCCTGTTTTACAGAACTTTCATTCTCGAACACACTTTAATTACTAGGGGAAACACAAACAAACAAAAAAAAGAACTTCCTTAAATTTGAGCCAAAAGTTAAGTCTAATTTATGAAGATGGTTTTGGCCTTTGGAGAACAAGTTTAATTTCACTTCCACTCAAGACCTCTTGAAATAGGGACGCCTGGGTGGCTCAGTCGGTTAAGCGTCTGCCTTTGGCTCAGGTCATGATCCCAGGGTCCTGGGATTGAGCCCCGCATCAGGTCCCGCTCAGTGGGGAGTCTGCTTCTCTTTCTCCCCGCACCCCCACTCATGCTTTCTCTCCTGCTCTCTCTCTCTCTTAAATAAATAAAATCTTTAAAAAAAGAAAAAAGACCACTTGAAATAGAAGGATGCCTCTCATGCCCCCATGAAATATCCTGCTCTTAGTTTAAGCAACTCATATGGTGGTATACAGAGTTATTTATCTTTTTTAACCATCCAATTACTATCCAGTTTTTAATGGGTCCTTTAACATATATTGGCTAAACATAAGGCTCCAGATGTAATCGAGTTAGTTCAGAGTATGTTTCCATTTTTACCTCCCCAAATCTGGATGTTATACATCTCTGAACTCAGTGTAAGTTCACTCTACTCTTTATCATAAATTGCGTCAAAAGTCATTTTATAAACGTTTTTATATAAACTGATGTTAAGTGCAATGGAAGTTTTAATCTAAGTGTGGGACTTCACATTTATTCCCGCTGATTTTCAGCTTGTTAGTTTTAGCTCACTGTTTAAGCTGACAGTCTTGAAGTTTTATTTTGTTATTTAGAATATGAGATATCCCTCACAAATTAGACTTTTGAAAATTTAATAAGCTGGCCCTCTATTTTGTTATCCAAGTCACTGCTAAAAATATCAAATACAAAAAGGCCCAAAGCAGGTATAAATGCAGGTTGATAGTGACTTTCAGCATATTTCCTCAGCCAAATACAGATTAGCTTAAACATTCCTCTCTCTCTCTTTCTGTCTCCTGTTTCATTTACTCGCCTTAAACAAGGCTCTTGTATTTGGGAGAACACACCAGACCTAAGAGAATCTTCACTTAGACTATTAGTTTCTCACCCTTCCTTCCAATTTCCTCCTTCCCTAAAGATAAGATTAGTACTCAAGAAAATACTCAAGTAAGATAATACTCAAGGCTAACTAGGACTTGCTCTTAACCTTGCATGTCTTGAACTACATTATACTGCTTCGCAGAATACAGATAAGTTCACTGGACATTCAAGGAGGTCAGATTAGAAAGTTAAGTGACTCTCATTTGGGGAATTTAAACAATTGGTGACCAACTATTGCAGTAAGAATCCTCATGGATGGACTTAGGGGTGTGTTCCCTTTACTTGAATAAAATAAAAAATAATTAGAGAGTTGGTAAGTTTACTATAAGAAACAATGTGTTATTGCAGTAAGTCAGTAATTTAGGCTTTCAATCAGCCCACAAAGTTAGATTTTGTTGAAGGGGAAATGCTCAGCATAGTTACTAATCAGCACACTCCAAACATCCCCTGCCTTTATTTTCAGTTGCTTGCTACTTCAATTCACACGGATTTATCCTCCCTCACAGCTCAACCCACAACTTTCTCATTGCCTGACCTGAGGCATGGATAGCAATTTTCGGTGTAATCAGCCAGAGGATGTAATCAGTGCAATTAACAGATGGATTGGGAATACACATGAAACCTAAATTAAAATCCCACTAAAATTACTGTACTGTATCTGTAAATACTCACACTAAACAAATATTTCTTGTGATAAGTTTCTGGCAGTGGGATAATAATTTTAATGTAAAACTTTTGATGAGTTGGGCCCCCATGGTCTATTCACTGATTCAGTACACTTTATTGAGCACCTACAGTATGCCTATTCTTATGATGAAACAAAAGCGAAATAGGATGTGATATCTTTCCCCAAGGAAGACTTGTGTTAAAGAAATAAGTCTGAAAGTCATGAAAAAGTTCTGAAAACAGTAAAACAAAACAAAACAAAACAAAACAAAAAACTGATAGACTAAAGAAGCAAATAAGAAATAGATTAGGAACCGGAGTTTTGTTTGTCCGACTAGTAATCTGTCTTGAATTCCATTGGTCAGTCATTATGATTGGCCTTAACTCCCTTATCTCTCTTCCTCTCCATCACACTTGATTTACCTCCCCACCACGCCCCACTTTGCTGAAACCATCCTCTCCTTTGCCTTGCCAGCGCAGGAGCCGCTAAATGGTGCCAGGGGAGGGGGGAAACAAGAACATACAACCAGCCTGACTGGTTTCACTTTAATTCATGACCATAAACTCATTTGGACCCTGACCACTGCCAAAATCCTATTACTTTCTTCAAGAAATATGCTTCCCCCCTCTCTGAATATATTATTTCATAACTCTTAACTTTCCTCAAACCTCCCATTCCCACTCCCCTCCTCACTCTAAGTTGGTGACCTGTCTTATACTTCATTAATAAAATCAACGATCGGAGGTAATTTTTCTTACACACTCAGTAACAAATTAGAAAAACCAACTTGTATCTTTAGCCTTCCTAATTCATTATAAAAAAACATTCTTTCTCCCAGAAAAGGGAAAATCTCTCCACTTGCAGACCAAGTTCTATCTTCAAATAATTTCTCAAGGGCTTTGTTCCTTCATTTTTTCTTTCTTAACTGCTTGGTAAATCCTTCCTTTACCACTAAATCATTCCCATATGAAATTTAAACATACTCATATTCAAACTTGTCGTATCTCTCATATGTAAGGAGAAGGGAGGTAGGGAGGAAGGAAGGAAGGAGAGAAGGAGCGAAGGAGGGGAGGAAGGAAGGAAGGAAGGGAGGGAGGAAGGAAGGAAAGAAGGGAGGGAGGGAGGGAGGGAAGAAGGAAGGAAGGAAGGAAGGAAGGAAGGAAGGAAGGAAGGAAGGAAGGAAGGAAGGAAGGAAGCTCCTCTAACTTATCATCTCCCTCGGCTCCCTTACTATTTTCCTGTTCTCTTTCATACCCTAACTTCCTCATCTTTTATTCATCTTTTTTTTAAGATTTTATTTATTCATTTGATGGGGCGAGAAAGACAGCACAAGCAGAGGGAGGAGGAGGGACAGAGGGAGAGGGAGAAGCAGACTCCTCACTGAGCAGGGAGCCCGATGGGGACTCAATCCCAGGACCCTGAGATCATGACCTTAGCTAAAGGCAGACGCTTAACTGACTGAGCCACCCAGGCACCCTTCATCTTTTTGCTCACTCTAATCTGGTTTCCAACTTCACATTTCAACAAACTTTTTTTTTCCTTCTAATAACTTCCATGTTCCATATTCCAAGAATAAGTTCTTATTCTATCATAGTCAGCATTCCACAGAATAGATTACCCTCTCCCTCCTCAAATATTCTCTCTTCTAGACTTCGGTGATGGTACACAACCCCCTGGCGTCTTTCTAGCTCATTGTTCTTTTATTCTCAGACATCTTCGCTGACTTCTCCTCTATCAGACTTAAAAATATGAAGTATTTCAGTATTCCTTTCAAGCCCATTTTTTCTATCTGATCTCATCCAGACTTATGTCTTTAAATGTCATCTCTATGCTGAATATTCCCAAATTATAACTCCAACCCAGATTTATCCTGTGAGCTCTGAACTGCCTATGTATATCTATACTTGAATTTTTACCAGGAATCCTCAGTCTTAATATGTTTACACTGGGATTCTTAATTCCTCATTCCATCTCTAAAATAGATCTATAGAGAGAAATGGATAAGTTAAGGGACCAGAGGGTAAAATGAGATCAAAATAAGATAGTTGGAGTAAGGGAATAAGAAAGTTGAAGGTTGTGGTTGTGGCTAGGAAATGGAATTTTGAAATGTAATATGAAAGAAATGAACATTTTAAGAGATGACAAATTTGAATCCATTATTAATGTGAGTGCTGAGAATTGCAGTGAGGTTGAATTGAAACGTATGAGTCAAAAAAGCCAAAAAAATAGGAAATTAGAATGTTGCACTGACCAGCCACATGGAACCTTAAACAAACATAGGATGATGACAGGATTTAGGTGGAGCAATGAGAAATAAACTACCTGGAAGGATAGAGACCAAGAATAGTAGAAAATAGATAGAAGGCATGAGAACTGAAGGGAGATCTGTTTTGTTCTGTTTTGAGATCAGAGAATATTGGTTAAGAATCAACAATAACAATAAAAGATAATCTAAATCCACAGGCAAAATGATCATTCTCTACTTTTTATAGGGTTTCCTGGGTAAGCAATATCCTTGGGAGTGAACCAGGCTTTAATTAGAGCAAGTGGCATAGGGAAGGAGTTGAGTATGTTTGAAAATTAAATTATCATTGGTCAAACATTCCAGAACACAAAGAGGAAAATGTTGACAGGAAAAGAAAGATGAATTTGGAATAGACAGCAATAGAAAGATAGAGAGGAATTAGATGGTCAGAACAAGAATAAGAGTATGGGAGAGAGTGGATGACATAAGAACTTGGCCGTCTTTGATTAAAGATGGCAAGGCTATGAGACAAAGTACATTAAATTCACTTAAAGTTTACAAATGGCACTTCAAGTTTATCCTCTCCTCTGATGTAGGTGCAAGATTTTCTAATGGCTGTGTGACTAAGTTGCTCAGACCTCTGCAATGAAATTTGTGTCATTTTTCTATTTTCTTATTGAACTTTATAGAATATTTTAAACAATAAATACACGGGGTAGATAAATATGGTAGATTCTATCCTCAGTTTATTTTCCTTAGTGGACACAATCTCTCTCATGATATTAGTAGTCGAATAAACTCTTGGGAACTATAGATGGAAATGACATATATTGCATGTGTGACACTTAATCCATTATTTGTCATCTGGCGTATCATTCAAACTGGTTTGCTAAATGCATCAAGAAATTCTCATTCTATCCCCATATCATTTCCTTTTAAATAATCAGTGTAAAAATACAATTAAGCATTTATGCAGTTGATTAGGAACATATGAAATACCTTTCAAATGAAAATTTGAAAATTCTTAGAATTTATTTGAGAATGTAATTTTATGAAGATTAAATTGAGTTAATGCTTCTAAGTATATTCAGTGAGTTAATTCTCTCTAGAATGGAATAAAAGAGATGAAACATTTTTATATAATGTAGAGGCTTCTGAAATTTCTTCTTGGGTGCCATTACTTAAAGTTCTTTCACCATCTCAAAAATCTAAGCAACCTGATTATGTGATGCCTAAGCTCAGCTCTCTAGCATCTCACCCCCCATCCCTTGATTCCTCAGCTCTTTTCCCAGACGTATGATTCCCTGTTCTCCAAGATCTTTAGAAGATGGAGCTGTCTTTGAATGGTAAACTTCCTTTATTATGGCCCCTAATACCATATATTTGTTTTGCCTGCTTTTGAGCTTTGTGCAAATGAAATCATATGGGTTTTATACACATTTTTGAGTGTTTTAATTTTGGTGAGAAATATAAATTTAGAAATGTAAGACTATCCTAGACAATTTCACTAGGAAAAATGCCTCCAAAATGGCCATTTTGTTTTCTTGCAATGAAGATTTTTCAAATGAAAACTGATATCAGTGCATTAGGAGAAGAGGAATATTATATTAGTTAGGATACAGGTTATACATTGATAAGTACAACAGCATTTGTTTCTTTCTCACATTAAAGTTTGGGTACACGATTTGGGTATGGTATCGTCGTTTGACAGTGTTGGGTCTTGTCAGTCTTCAATTCTCAAAATATGGCTTCCATCTCATGGTCCAAGATGTTCTTTATGTCCCATCATTATAAACACATTCAGTCAGGAAGAAGGAGAAGGGAAGGGCATTGTCTCTTCCTCTTATGGAAACAGCCCATAGTATCCAAAAATCTATAAAGAACTTATTAAAGTCAACACCCAAAGAACAAATGATCCAATCAAGAAATGGGCAGAAGACATGAACAGACATATTTCCAAAGAGGACATCCAAATGGCCAACAGACACATAAAAAAGTGCTCAACATCACTCAGCATCAGGGAAATCCAAATCAAAACCTCAATGAGATACCACCTCACACCAGTCAGAATGCCTAAAATTAACAAGTCAGGAAACGACAGATGTTGGCGGGAATGCGGAGAAAGGGGAACCCTCCAACTCTGTTGGTGGGAATACAAGCTGGTGCAGCCACTCTGGAAAACAGTATGGAGGTTCCTCAAAAAATTGAAAATAGAGCTACCATACGATCCAGCAATTTCACTACTGGGTATTTACCCCAAAGATACAAATGTAGGGATCCGAAGGGGTACATGCACTCCGATGTTTATAGCAGCAATGTCCACAATAGCCAAACTATGGAAAGAGCCAAGATGTCCATTGACAGATGAATGGATAAAGAAGAAGTGGTATATATATACAATGGAATATTATGAAGCCATCAAAAGGAATGAAATCTTGCCATTTGCAACGATGTGGATGGAACTGGAAAGTATTATGCTGAGTGAAATAAGTTAATCAGAGAAAGACAAGTATCATATGACCTCACTGATATGAGGAATTCTTAATCTCAGGAAACAAACTGAGAGTTGCTGGAGTGGTGGGGGTGGGAGGGATGGGGTGGCTGCATGATAGACATTGAGGAGGGTATGTGCTATGGTGAGCACTGTGAATTGTGCAAGACTATTGAATCACAGACCTGTACCTCTGAAACAAATAATACATTATATGTTAAAAAAAAAAAAAAAGAAGAAGATAGCAGGAAGGGAAGAATGAAGGGGGGGGAATCCGAGGGGGAGACGAACCATGAGAGACTATGGACTCTGAGAAACAAACTGGGAGGGTTCTAGAGGGGAGCGGGGTGGGGGGATGGGTTAGCCTGGTGATGGATATTAAAGAGGGCACGTACTGCATGGAGCACTGGGTGTTATATGCAAACAATGAATCATGGAACACTACATCAAAAACTAATGATGTAATGTATGGTGATTAACATAATAATAAAAATAATAATAATAAAAAAGAAACAGCCCAAAACTTGAAAAAACATTCCTACTTACATTCTATTAGCCAGAACTAAGTCACTGGGCCATACTTTTCTGAAAGGAAGGCTTGGAAATGTATTCTTTATCCGGGTGGCCACATAACCAGTGAAAAACCCTATTATTGCAAAAGAAGGGAAGACTAGACAGCGAAAAACAACTAGGAGTTAATGTTACACATAAGCATTTTTTGCTCTAAAGAATGGTTGTATTTGTCCTGTGGTATCTTATAAAAACCATATTAGTGTGCAATTGATACAAATGTATATTTTGTCAATATTAATGTCTACCTCTTTGACTAGACTCTAAACTCCAAAAGCATAGGAATCATGTCTGCTTTTTAACCATTTTGTAATCTTCTTTCTACCACAAACAGTTATTTGTTAAAGAAATGAATATGAAAAGGAATCCACATTGAACAATGTTGACCCCTAGCTTCTTCACCAGGATCCAAGGATTACCAAAGTTGGTGATTATTGAAAGGAATCAAAACAGTAAAATTAGTTTCCTAACTTGTTGTTTTGCCCTCTGAGATCTATAGCTGACCAAGAGTTCCAGGCCCATGGTGGGCTCAGAGGAAAGGCAGATTCAGTCAGATCATAAGGAAGCTTGTGACTTAGTTGCCCTCCCCTCACTCATGTGAAGCTTGGTTCCTGTGTCCTGTTCCTACCGCACTCTTATTTCTACCAATTTCAGATTCCCTTTTCAACTGAATACACTCATGTGCTTATGTATCTACTCCTAAAAATGGAAATATTTCTGTCTGCAAGCCACAGTGTCTTATAAGTTCTCCTTCAGATAAGAAAGTAAGGCAGTAGTTTTGTGCACATCGGCATTGTTTCTTGAAAAAGATGTCTTTTTTTTTAAGATTTTATTTATTCATTTGACAGAGAGAGACACAGCGAGAGAGGGAACACAAGCAGGGGGAGTGGGAAAGGGAGAAGCAGGCTTCCCGCCGAGCAGGGAGCCCGATGCGGGACTTGATCCCAGGACCCTGGGATCATGACAGTCAAGCATCTAAGCTCAAAGTGAGTAATATAGGTAGGGTCATATTTTTGTAATAATTTTGTCACAATTTTCCAAGAAATATATCAAGTGTTCCCAGCATGGGTGAGGAAAACCATATGAGAACACTGCCTAGTATGTTCTCTTCCATTACTCCTAGTCACAGAATTCTCTAGTTTAGGGCGCCTGGGTGGCTTAGTTGGTTAAGCGACCGCCTTCGGCTCAGGTCATGATCCTGGAGTCCCAGGATCGAGTCCCGCATCGGGCTTCCTGCTCAGCATGGAGTCTGCTTCTCCCTCTGACCCTCTTCCCTCTCGTACTCTCTAGCTCTCATTCTCTCTCTCTCAAATAAATAAATAAAATCTTTTAAAAAAAAAGAATTCTCTAGTTTAACTTAGAAATCATTCTTTCATGTCATTCAGACAAAGAACTAAAGCACTGCCAAACGGAAGAGAGCAAGAGTAAAGAATGGAAGGATAACTGTCTTGCTACATGCCATGGGCCAGGGTCAGACCAAGTCCATTTGTATACAGAGACACCTCACTGTCCCTCAACCATTTCAGTTCTGTGTGACTTGGAGAGGTGAAGCCGCAGGACTCTAGGAAGCTATAATTAGGAAATGTTTCAGCCACTGTTTTGTTTTATTTTTTGATCTAGATATTTTCCTATTCTGCTTCAAGGTCTATGAAACTGAGTGCATTTCCTAGTCTCCAGCATCAATTTGATCCCCACTCTGAGAGCCCAGGTAAGATGGCAGAAGCACTTCCTATCCATAGCCACAGCCCACAGCTGGCAGCTTGGTTCCTGGACCCATAATCATGCCAATCAGTGCTTCCTACACAAAACCTTTTCAACAACCCCAGAGCCAAAGGCCCCAGTTGATACCACCAGATTTCTCGTTCAACTCAAGTCTTACAATTAGGCGGCTTTGTGTTTTTTCTACACTTATGCATTATGATGGTTATTTAGGCTGTGTACAATAGTCTCCAAGTATATGCTTCTCCAATTCATGCCTTCCTCCTACTCAGCAATGTTGCTAAAAAAATGCAGAGACATTCAATGAAGGTCACAAGCAATGCTGGTCGTTAAGGCAACAGGCAAATGGTTTATTTTTCTGCAGCTCTCCACTGGAAGAAAGCACAATATAGAAACCTCCATGGAGCTTCCTGCCCTGTCCTGCCATTATAACCTGGTCCCTCATCCTGATATACAAAAAATCCAAGCATTTTCCTCATGTAGCTGTGCCTTCAGAGTAATTGTGTTATCAAACCTACCCATAATAAGACACATACCCCACCCACTTGATATGGCTTAAAAAGTCTCACTAAAAGGAAGTGGTCATTTCTGTTGAAACTGCAAAAATAGAAGTCTTATTGTAGTATCTGACAGCTATACAATAAATGGGTAAGAACATTTTCGAAATAAGTAAAAGCTGTGATCATCTTTTTCCCTATACAAAGCAGTTCTCAAAAGCACTAAATACCCAGTAGTCAAAATGAAAATAAAAACTCAGAATTGAGTATGAAATTATATATCGCTCACCCTTGATGGAAGAATGACACTTAAAGTTTTAACACAGGAAGTATCATGGCATCCATATTTCTACACTGTGGGGATGGGCTAGAGGGAGAGAGGGAAGGATTTGTATTTATTTTGCATTCCAATAAAAAAATTACAGTTTTTTTGCAGCAAGGTACAAACATGGATAAGAAGGAATGATGAAAGTTTGCTGGGGATCTTTAGGGAGAAGTAAGCAAAAACAAGTTATTCCTGAGATGTTAAGTAATGCAGACAATTGGCATTTTGCAGAATATTGTACAGTGTAAACATCCATAAGAATCAATAGAAAACAATTCCACTTGAACTTTCAGCATTTGAAGACACAATGGTTAAGAATTTTCTTCAAATCATTAAAAGAAGCCCCTTAAGTAGAATGAGTCCATTCCAGTATGTAAAGACAGGACATATAGGAGGGTATCAGAAGACTCCATGTTGGGCCAGAATAGATTATTCTTTCGGATATGCTAATGAACAGTCCTCTCTACAACTTTCATAAACTCACTGCCTAATTTTCATATTTTAGTGCTCAAATAATCCAGTATTGAATTTTCAATCCAAATAACATTGCCTCAGAACCTATTCTATCATGTGTGGGAAGTTCCACTGATGTTCTTCAACATACCAGTGAATCCATGGACCTCTCTTCTCATGATCATAACCCTCTACCCCTATGTCCTGCTTTCACAGTCTCTTGCTTGTTTTGCTTCCTTTGACTCTCTTATTTCTTTGTCCCACGTAGACTTAACCATGGAACATAGACCCTTTTCCATGACACCCAAGACTTCACTTTCACAAGATAGTAAGATATTAGACCCAGGGGTAGCAATTGAGGTGGGAGAAGACGTCACTTTGCTACATATTACAGCATATAACTTAATTCTTTCTAAAATGCTTCTTAGGTAATAACCACTACGTTGAATTTCTCACTGGTTGATTATCATTCTAAACTTTGACCTTACCATGTAGCTGAGTTCCTAAACCTACCTTTCAAATTTCCCTCACATATTCCCCTTTCATGTCCACAGAGAAGTAAAATAGGAAAATAGCAATGACTACAAAGTTGCTAATACTGTCTGGGTGGCCATGTGGTGCCAGGATGGTCCTATAGTTTATACTTTAGCTGCACCTGTTGAAGACAGAGAAACCTGACAAGGGTGGAGGCAGAAACTGTCCATGTCAGGACTCATACCAACACTGGAAGTACAAGTTGTCTTTCTGCATCCTTGATCTGTCCTGTCTTGGAAATTTGGCACTCAGACTTAAGAGTATCTGTGAACTTTTGAAATAACGCTTGCCCTTTTTTCTGGAGTAGATAATAAAAGGCCAATTCTGACTATGCTCATGTACACTATTATGGACTAAGCAATTAAATAAACTATCTTTAAAAATCCTTCTGACAGAGTTGATCCTCTCAAGAGTTTAGTAAGTAGATAGAGGTAATATAAAGTGCTTCCAAGAATATGGAAATCGGTTTAACCACTGAGAGTGAAATTAGTAAGAAGCAACACAGACTGGAAGAGATTAGTCATCTGTAGAAGTGCCAGGGAGAGTTTATAAAATGTGAAGCTAAGCAGATTTGGAAATGCTCATGTTTAAGTAAGATGACTTGGGCAAAAGCTTACAGAAGCAGGACTGGAAAATGAAAGGTGAAACTCAATCACATTATTTAACCAACCTGAAGAACAGGAAGAATGGTTTGCATAGGTTCATAAAGGAAGCCAAAGGGCAAGGAAAGGATGTCAGTGTATCTTCAGCATTATCCAGGCCAGAGAGTTCCTTGATGAGCAAATATGGATCTCTTGTTGGCACATTTATGTCTCCTGATGGAATGGAGTAGAGATTATACCAGTATATCTTGATATATTTCACCACTAAGAAAATCTACCTAAATTGCATTGCTCTTGATCGATGCTTAGCAAGCAACCTTCCAATGATAATATCTGGTTCCCATGTAGATTTTCTAACAGAATAGGAAATACAGTGGCAAGCTGACATGAATTTTTGGTCAGCTTGGCACTTCCATTAACTTCTCTATGCCTTAATTTCCACTTCTATAAAGTGGAGTTAATAACAGTGTGTGAACGAATTAAATTAATTAATACATGTAAAGTATTTAGAGCAGTGCTAGAAGTATACTTGAATTCCAAATTAAATATTAAATCTTATCACTGCTGATAAGAAGCTGAGTTAGAGACAAGGGAGTTAGTCCCCAGGACTTGATAACCTTTGAGTAGGTTGGCAAAGTCAAGTACGAATAATGCTGGGGACCTGGGAGAGTAACCTTTGCAAGTTACTTTCACTTTGTGAAGACCTGAGCCAAGCTGTCTCCTTCTTATTTCTGTTTCTCTTCTATATGCCTTCAAAGGAATATGTAGTTTATAGGATGCTATATTGTTTTTAAAAGGTGGGGCACATTCTTTCTACAGCCAGGCTTGGTACTCAAAGTATATATGACATTTATCCTGAATAATTTTTCATTTCAAGTGAGATTAAAATGAGTTGGGGGAAACCACAGATTAGGAGTCAGCAAACTTTCTGTCCAGGGACAGACAGACAGTAATTCAAGCATTGTGGACAATACAATCTTTGTCACAACTACTCAACACTAAAGTCTTATCATGAAATCAGCCACAGAAAACATGTAAACTAATGAGTATAGTCGTGTGTCAATAAACCTTTATTTATAAAAGCAGGTTGTAAGCTGTACTTGGTTCACAGGCTATCATTTACTGACTCAAAGAGATGAAGAAATGTTATTAAGCACAGAGAAACTGAAATGATCTGGAACTTGATTCAGACAAACCGACTGTGATTATCTACCTACCTATGTACGAATTAGAGGAATGTGAATACTAATGAATATTTAATATTCATTATTCACACTAAATTACAGATTGACAGTAGTACTGTGGTTATGTTTTAAAACATTCCTATCTTTTAGAGGTGCCTGGGTGGCTCAGTCGGTTAAGTGTCCAACTCTGGATTTTGGCTCAGGTCATGATCTCAGGATTGTGAGATCGAGCCCTGTGACAGACTCCACACTGGGCATGGAGTCTGCTAAAGATTCTCTCTCTCTCTCTCTCTCCCTCTTGCCCCTCTAAAAAATAAAAATAAAAATAAAAATAAAAACATATCTATGTTTTAGAGATATGTACTAAACTATCTCCAGATGAAATGATATGATGAAGATTTACTTCAAAATTAGTAGAAGAGAGATGGGGTGGGAATATATATGAAATAAAATTACTCATGAATTGGTAATTATTAAAATTTGTTGATAACAATGTAGTATTCTTTATAGCATTCCATCTACTTTTTAATATGTTTGAAATTTTCTATAACAAAATGTTTATTTGAGGTTAAAAATACATAATGCAGACTTTCTTCCTCTCTCCCTCTCTCTCTCACACACACACATGCACACACACACACATACACACACACACCCATGCAATAAGATGCAGGCTGACAGCTCAAAGAAAGGAGGGAAACAATTTCAATATAGAGCTAAAGGGATGGAGTATATGACATAGGATGCCTTGTGTTGACTTCAAAATTATTATCTTAAATGATGTAAAATTATAGTTTAATGAGAGGTGCAGTGGAATATAATTCTGCAAAAAATGAAGATTCTGGTCATAGGTCCACTACATGGAGTACCACTTTCTAATTTAGGGGGAAAGGAATCAACAGAAGATAGGACAAATAGGCATAATTTCTCCTCAGAGAACTTCAATATTGGAATAAAGCCCATGCAAGGAAAACCAACAGTGGCAGTTGGATGTGGGATCTACATGTTACTCTGGTTTACAAAGCAAAACTCCAGGCCTTCCCACACACTGCTCTCTCACTCTAGAATATTTTCCTTCACTCGCCATCATCAGTTTAAGACTTGTTCAAATGTCACCTCTAGGCAGAGTTTTACTCCCTAAGGTTCTGACTGCATTTATCAGTCATATTTGGTGGTATCATAATTTATCTGTTTACTGGTTTATTATCTTACTCCAACTATGTTCATAACCTTTTAAAACAGAGACAGCATCTTCTTGGTATCCTGAGTAGCCTGCATAAGGCCTGATTCATTACCATTTATCAAAAAATATCTTGAATGACTCCATGTTTATTGACAGAAGGGAAGCAGTACTAAGCACTGTTGATCCTGTACATATCCAAAGGGTCACACTTGGTCCTCAACAGGTTGCACTAGACTCTTCCATTTTGCTTGTAAAGGTATACCTGTCAGACCAGTATAATGTTACCTCTGTCATTAAATCTTTCCCAACCATCTTTTATGTCTTCCTTGCAATATCAATATTCTCTTGGCAGTGTGTGTGTGCACACGTGTGTGTGTGTTCTAACAGTAATTTTAAGACACTACTAGTTGAGGATATTTCTCTTGCCTTCACTAAATTGTGATCTGTGGAGAGTAGGGGCTATGCTTAACACAGTATCTTATGTGGTATTAATTCTCAATAAACATGTTTCAGTGTATGCAGGAATGAGTTGGATTGCTTTATCTGTACACCTTAAGCTTCAAATTGGTTTCAAGAGTTTCCAGCAAACCTTTTAATCAATTTATTCAGTCTATTTTCTAGGACCTGTCTGACCAGAAAAAAAGTCCCTTTAAGAGGCTTCTCTCCACTTTCAAGACATATCAACTTACCAGTAAATTTCTTCTTTTTCTGCTTTCTCAAAAGTAATAAAATGATTCCATTGTCCCTCCGCAGACTTCCCATGCTTCCTAACTTTCTCCTTTTCTAGTAATTAGTACTTTATAACTCCTTCTCTCTACTTTTGTCCCCTGAGCACAACTCTGTACTTGTCACCTCAGCCTTGGATAAAAAGCCAGTCCATCATGACCCAGTACATATGTTTATATTCCTAAAGTCAAATGTGCCTTAAAATTACACTTGCCAAAAGCAGACATGTAAGAACAAATTCATTTGAACAAAAAATGCTTTTCTTTTCCTGGTGCCAATAAAGATATTTTTGTTTTTAACTGCCTCCATCCCCACAGTTTACCTTCCTTGTCTCCACTAGTTATTTTTATGTTCCAGGATTTCTGCAACATTTCCCTATCAAATTTCTCCTCAAATAGTTTGTTGCTTTTCAGGTTTGGATTCTTGCCTTTTTAAGTCTGGGGAAGAAAACTCCTAATGTCTGAAGTTCAACTTTGTAGTTTTTACAGTCTAAGAGTGGTGCTTTTTTCTTGAAGAAGAAGAAGAAGAAGAAGAAGAAGAAGAAGAAGAAGAAGAAGAAGAAGAAGACGATGACGACAAAAAAAGGAAGCAGGCAATTGATAGATTCAGAGGCACAGAGTCATGCTGCCAGTAAATTACCTGATAGCTGGGACAGTAAATGACCAATGAGTTTCACTGCCAGTTATTTATCCCCTGATCTATTCTGTCATAGCACACAGTGGTTTTAGTTGGGTCCAAACCACTAGGTAATAAAATTTAGGGACTCTAAGACACTCCTGCATGGTTGCACAAACGAGAGCTATGCAAAAGCTTTGGCAGGAAGAATGTGACTTCTGAGATTGAAAACAGTTGAGATGCAACATACCATTACAATAGATAGTATAACTTCAAGCAGGTCTCATTTTAGACTTTAAGGAGAGACTTTAAGGAGAGACTTCTAGAAGCACAGAGTGAGAAGTCAGGCTGCCTGGATTGAAAAGCCAGTTCTGCCACTTAGTAGACATGAGCCAGTTACTTAAAAGGTCCATGTTCAGTTTCTGCATCTGTGAAATGGGGCAATGAAAGTATGGGTCTTATGAAGTTATTGTGAAGATCAATTCAGTTAATATAAGTAAAACACTTATGATAGATAAAGCCTGGCACATAGCAAATGTTAGCTATTGTTCCTGTATAATTAAACATTGGCAGATCAACATATTTGAATCATGTGTAAACCAAGGGGATCGGGTAGCTTATTGCTTAAGGAGACTTCCATATGAACTGCTGAGGGGTCTGCTGCAATCAGTGATAATTGTCACTTGCAGGTCTTGTGATCAAATTATTCTTTCCAAGGCAAGACTCTGTAAAATTTACTGTAATTCAGTTGCATGATGCTCTCTCCCTAGCCAGCTATTGTTCTCAAATTATTCTCATATTGGTTTAGAATAATCCGATTTGACCCTTACTTACTGTTGCCAGGAAGATTAAACTAAAGTCTTTGGCAGCCAAAAATGCAAGAGCTCAGACCAATAGTCCTGGACTAATCCCTGTCATTCACGGCCTTAGGGCAGATCTGTACCCTGCCCAAGGAACACCTTGGTAGGCACTTGGCCCAATTTCTTGAATGCACTGTGACAATGTTGTTAAAGGTCTCACTCAGGAGGACAGAAGCTGAATATGCCACTAAAGCTTCACTTCAAAACAAACATTTGACAAGAGGAGTTTATTTCTGGTTTAACCTCCCAAAGTGTGTGCATGTTGGGGTTCTGAAAACTGTCCTTATTAAAACAAAGCTTTTTAACCATTGAAACCTAGGTGGTATATTCCTAAATGTCTCCAAAGCCAACATACAGCTATGGTTTAAGAAAAATGTAGGATAAGAGAAATTTTTGCAAAATATGGGGAAAAGAAAATGCTAGCAACTTTATGGTTTGATACTTTAGGGCAAGCATTTGAAAAATATGCACACCTGTGAACTCTGAAGTATTCCATACCGCACATAATGTTTGATTAATCACCAAAGTGATTACGCTAAGTGGCATCCACAGTAATTTAAACAGATATATAAATGGTTTGTAATTACAGGATATTGGGCTCTATAATTCATTGCTTAGCAAAGAGGTATTTGTTGGGTAATTACTGTATCTTTGTGAGATATTTGCTGTGCATTTATGGTGTAGCTTATCCTGAGCTTGTAGGCTACCGACTATCTTTGGTTCCCTCATGCCTAAAATCAAGAAGTCTTTAATAAAGGGTAAAGCCACAGTTACTTTGCCAGATGAAGCACCCTATACTATGTGAGAAGTCCAGGAACATGGAGAGATTTATGATAACAATATTCAAAAAGCAAATACAGTTAACACTTGATTTTTCCATACCATTGAAGGGTAGGATTGGTGTGGCTAATAGTGTAGTTCAAAAACTCTGTGCAGCTTAACTCAAGTCATGGCCCACAATGAACTCATTTTGTGGACTCCAAGAGTGTCCATCTAATATGGCTTTGTAGTTAAAAAAAAAAACTATGCCCAGTGTACACTGGAAATGTACATAATGAAAATATATATGTACCCCCCACATGGATAATGATGCAGAGTTGAGCTGAAGGGAAAAGCTGACAGGCAAGAATGAAGAAGTTTTTTAAAAAATCAAAAATTTCCCTACACCCTATAAGTATAATGAATAGAGGTATTTATGCCTGTGAAACTGCTTGTTATGTAATGTGTCCAATTGTCCACTTCCACTAAGTAGAGAGAGAGGGAAAAAAAAGTGCCATGTGAAAAGAAGAGAGACAAACAGCAAAAGGAAATTTAAACATAAGGAGAGCTTTAGATGAATATTTGAGAATTAGTTTCTTAAGGAACAATGATAACTGAGATCAACACACAAATAATCCGGTTAATAGAAGGAAATAAATAGCTAAGTAAGAGATTTATATCTGATGTTAATGGAAAATTTGAGATTTCTGGATTTCCATCATAATGACAGTCCTATGGAGAAAGAGTGTAATGGGCTGCATAAGCTGGGCTTTAGGGAGCACACTTGGCCTGGAGCAAATTTGATATTGTCTCTGGGAGTCATAAAGATGATGAGCAGCTACTCCTTTCTATATATGAGAATGTATGAGATTTATAATTGTGCTTATACTCAATGATTATGCATTGCAAATGTTGTAAGGAAACTGTGACTTCCAAATTAAATGATGATAAATATGTAGATATTAGTAAAAGAACAATTTAGTCAACAAGAATAAATAACATATAATTAATGCTTTCAGGTAAAAATGACAAAGATCTCTGGAAAAACTTCTCTTATACCTAGAAATTAACTTGTCCAGTTAGGACAGGAGATACAGTATGTGGGCATATTTGAATAATTCCAAGCTGGGCACTCATAATGTTACTGTTTTCTTTAGAAAAATGCAAAATAACCATGTAAATAGATAGAAAAGATTAACACTTTCCTCCAGTTCTTTGGAAATTAATCACAAATGACCACAAATTTTGTTTTTCTTGTTACCGGGAAGAAAATATTAAACTACATCTGTACAGTTTTTTAGTAAATTTAAATATCTACAATCAAGGTTTGTGATAAAATGTGTGTGTGTGCGTGCGCGCACACACACACACACACACACACACACACAAACCATTAAGGCGTTGGAGAAGTGTGTTTTAGAAGTTTCTAGGCATCTCTTCTATGATCTTTCCATCTCAGCCCTTGTAGAATATAAGGTTCCCTAATATTACAGCCTAACCATGGTAAAGGGCCATTGCAGACTTGTTTAGAGCCCAGACATATGAACATCAAGACATGATCCAGTTACTTGAAGATATATAGAGATAGAAAGATCTGTATTTAGATTTATAGATAGAAACCATAAAAGAATGGTTTTCTAAAACACCTCACTTTCAGATATCCTTTCTCACTGTTTAAGTAAACCTCTCAAATTTCTGGTAATTTCCTCTATTCCAGAAAGTAATCTACAATTTCCACTTAAGGCATAAATATTTTTCCGATGATACTTCCATATTAAAACATCACCAAACATTTACTCCAACTACATAAAAAAACTTCAAACATTTAAGTTCAAAAGAGATCTGAAAACTTACATATTCAGGTTTTCCTTACACTTTCTACCCATGACTATGGCAGCAACTGCCTCTCTTTTTGTCTTTGCTTAAACGCCACCTTCTCAGTGAGGTCCTCCTTGACTGTCCTTTCAGAAATCGCACATCTTTCCGTGATTACCACCTCTGCACTCTCTATCCCCTCACTCACACTCAATTTATCACTCACTGATATACATTTTACATATTTATTACCATTTGGTTCCTCCTGCAAAAATGCCAGTTCTACAAGAAGTTGAAACTGTTTTGTATTTTGCTCAGTTCTAAATCCTCAGATTCTTCTAGGGAAGAATCTATGGCCTATAATTGACTTCCCCTAAATATTTCTTGAGTAAATGGATCAACTTCCATGATTTCAGTTGCAATTTTTATATGGATTCCAATTTGTTCCTCTAGCTTAGAACTCTTTCCTATGCTTAAAATTTATATATTCAACTGTCTGTTTGAATCACCCCAAAACATCTCAAACAGCATACCTAAGACTGAATTCATTATCTTGCCTCCCCACATCTCTTCATCATCCCCTCTGTCGCCTATAATCTTAGGTAATCTCTTCTATGGTGATTATGAACCATCCATCCAGATACCAAATGAAAAATCCTGAAATTATCCCACAGATTCTTACTGCTAGATCCTTAAGTGCTCTTGCTTCTGTGTCCTCCCTTTACTAACTTGTCTCAGCACCCTTGCTATGGTACCCTTGTCCAAATTAACACAGTAGGCTTTTAATTGGTCTTCTTGTTTCTGGTCTCACCTCCCAATGATCTCTGTTCCACACTGCCCAAAATATCCAGATCTGGTCACGTCACTCTCTAAGAAACATTTAGTGGAGATCAGTGATTACAAACTACTTAGTATCATAAAGAAACCCTATCATGATTTAGCCTCTACTCATCTCCACTGACTAATTTTCCTATGTATCTTGAGCTCAATCTCAATGTCAACCTCTCTTTCAAATTACAGGTTGCTTCACTTATCCAAACTCTTACTCGTGTTCACCCTTCAGCAAAGAAAGCCGTTCTTTAATTTGTAAGCTCCAACTTGATTTTAAGATTTAGCTTAAACTCTGACTTTTCTGTTAGTTTTACTCTCAGAGAGAATTTGAAATTCCTTCCTTTATACTGTGTCCCATATACACTCTATCATAGCATCATACATTTATTGTACTCATTTTTGTATATTTTTATTATCATATTACTAGGCCATAAGTTCTTAGATAACAGGGGCCATATCTTACTCATGTTTGCAAACTCTGTGCTGCTTATAGCGCAGGGTGGGGGGGGGTACAGCTACCTTAGCTAAATAAATGAATGAATGAAAGTGTACCTGGGTGGCTCAGTCCTTAAGTGTCTGCCTTTGGCTCAGGTCATGATCTCAGGGTCCTGGGATTGAGCCCCGCATCGGGGTCCCTGCTCGGCGGGAAGCCTGCTTCTCCCTCTCCCACTCCCCCTGCTTGTGTTCCCTCTCTCGCTGTGTCTCTCTCTGTCAAATAAATACAGTCTTAAAAAAAAAGGAACGAATGAAGAGCTCAATTTAAAATGTATATGGGAATATAGTTATTATAAGTTCATGAACAAGGAAGTGACAGACTTAAATTTCTTTTTTTAGAATATTTGAATCTATTATCAGTATTAAGAGGCTTCATATGGAATGAAGGCGAGGTCCTACAATTAGCAAACCACTGAAGGAATCTAGAAATAAGATAGAGAGAAAAAAAAAAAAAACAAGTATCTCAATCCACCAGTTTGAATTAATCACTACCATTACGTCTCTCCACATCATTAGAGCTAAAATGCTTGAAGAGCACCTGCTCACTTCTCTAACTCTCCCATCAGATTGTAAGCTTCTAAGGTCAGGGCTGTATATTATTTGTCATCATAATGCAAATAAATATTTGCCACAATGTCTGATAAATGGTAGATACACAAAACTTTTGCATAAGTGAGTTAAGAAGAAAAATAACAGCTCAGATTAGGGTAATAACACTAAGAGGGAAAGAAAGAAAGACAGCATGCAAAATTTCATTGCAAGATTTTCTGCTGAGGTGGCTCAGTCTTGCCTTTTGGTGTTCTAGGCATGGGCTCAATGCTCATTCATTATACTGTATCTCTTCATTTCATCAGAATGTCTTCCTTTTCTCACTCCTGATTGCTAAATTTCTGCTTCAGTGCTTGGCTGGCTTTTTGGTAAATAAGCATTCAATAAATTCTGACTGAACTATAAGTCTAGGCTTTTGACAGCCACTATTCCTGCTTATCAATCTGAATCGTATCTTTAAAATCTGTGCTTATCTTCCACCATATGCAAGTCCCTCTAAAATGCTTCCCTCAGCTCATATATATCTCATCCACTTATATCAGCTTTTTTATCAGCACCCATTACCACATCTTCCCACCCTACATACTCCCAATGCCCTTTACTCAAGTTGTGAATAAATGCTCAGGCTCTTCCAGGACCTGCTCTTATCCAGCCTCTTCTAAAAGTGTAACATCTTGAAAATGTGAACCTTAGGTATATGATCCCTGGATACCTACCCATGTGACTTTAGGTAGGATTCTATTTTTACTTGAGGCCAATTAACTGTCACCATCTGGTCAGAAAGCAAAGGCTCAAGTGTTAAATTACATGAGCTCTGACCATATCATAGTCTGTGGCTGCTGTGTATTTGCTCTAGTAGAGTGAAAGACATCAAATTAGGCAAACCTATCTATGTATACATATTTATGTATTACATATACACATAGACTTATTTCTTTGATAATGAAAGCAATATATGGTTATTAGAAAAATTCCATCTGTACAGATAAAGTACAATGAGAAAAATAGATATCTGAAATTTCACCATCCAGAGATAATCAGTCAACATTTTATAGACATTTTTCCAGACATTTTTTCAAGTTCTATACAAGTGTGAGCATATACATATGATTATATACATACCCATATTTCCAAGTTAGATTACATAATGTATTTAGGCTTCAAAATTTGTACTTCTTATTTAACAATGTATTGTGGAACTCTTCTCATAACAGATTTTACATATATACATAAATACATATATATAAATATATATACACATATATGTATGTATTATCCTTGTTATATACATATATGCATGTATATGTATGTATTATCCTTGTTAAATGATGGTTATTACAGTGTTGTGTCAATATTTAGTTAACCAGTCTGTATTATTTTATTATAGATATTTTGCATATCCCCCTTTTCTTTCTTTCTTTCTTTCTTTTTTTTTTTTTACATTACAGTCTATGCTGTGATGCTTGCTTGCGCACAATATATCTTGGTACCCTTGTCTGATTAGATGCTTTGGACAAATTCCATGAAGCACAACTTCTAATCCAATGAGCCATAAGATTTTTAGAATCTGAAGTGCCTCACTATTTTAGTAACTTCCTTTCCCTCTGGGTCATTGATGGCAAAAGACTATGGCCAGATATCCCTGTGTATTATTTTCTAGTACCAAAGAACTCATCTGAAATAATACCATTAAAAAACTGGTTTTTATAGTGACTAATACTGTTTATTATGGTTCTTTTTTTGTGTGTTTGTTTTGTTTTGGATTTTAATTACATGGAATGAAGAGAGATTAGAGGTGCTGAGATGTATATCTTAAACTAATTTAATGTAAAAGGCCTACTTGCGCCTTTCTTAATCAAATAAGTACATTAGGACAGGGCATGGACGGTGAATGAATATTAATGATAGAAACTTGAGGGTGAGTTCCTCCAAATACCACTTTCAAACAGAAAAACTGTTGACTGTGGCATTGAACTTAATCAATGTTGACTGATGGTTTTTAAGGGCCAAGAAGGAAGTTGCAAACTGCAGGAATTGAGCAATGAGCATAAATTTTCAATTGAAGAGCACAGAATTGTGTTTTGCCTATAGTATGTCCCCAATTCATGCACAGAAAGATTTAATTACTATAGTCTTTCTGACATAGCTATTGAATCAAATAAGGAGCTCAAGGCTGAAGGCAGTGACAACATTTTCAGTATTTCAAAAGAGGATTCTTAAAACAAAACAAAACAAAACAAAAAACTAATATAAAATAAAATAAAAAGAAGAAGGAAAGAAAACAGCACTGAAACTTAAATTCGTAAGTACACAAATATCGGGAATTTCACATTTCTGGTGCCCATGGTGACTATAATTTGGCCCCATTGTGCATATATAATAATTTAGAGTTAAGTGCATATTTGGTAATATGAAATGCTACATATGCTCAAGGGGAAAAAAGTTATGGTTGCTGTGGGAAACAGAACTCTGAATTTCCTGATTTTTGTGTTGTAAAATCTCAGCCATCAGGTTGCATTAGCATCGTTTTCTACATTTAATAATAGATTGCTCCATTGTTGCTTTCAAGAGAGAAAGGCTTTTTCCCCCTTTTCCTAATATATTTTAAAGTGATGGGATTTATTTTAAATTGAATTAACCAGAAAACACAGGTTCTTTATCAGATATAAGTGACAAGAAATAAGCCTGTATTCTGCCTCCAATTAAACAATTTAATCGAAATAGTAAAGGTTTCTTAATTTTTAAAATGTGAAATATATAGTAACTGGGCTGACAAACACAAAACCTATAAATGATCTTATTCAAAGGTATTTAAACATATTATTTAAAATTTGTTTTCACACAAACCCTTTCCCTTAATGGCTACCTATAATACCAGACTCTGCAGTAATAAGTAGTATCGTCTGATTTTCCTCTGAAAGGCAGTCTGATATGGCTGTGATTGCATTTTGAATCATCTCCATCGTCCTCTTTATCCTCAAAGTAGTTTTCCTACATTGAGGAATCTGGGGCTTACAAAGGTTAAATAAATCACTCACAGTCAGAGAAAAGAAGTTGAGATTGAACATAGCCAGGTCCAAGTGATCCTAAAATCCATGCACTTTTTATTACACCCTTTAGCTCCTGGCCTTCTTCCTGTACTTGATCTGACTCAAGAATGTATACCCACTAAGGGCAGATGGTAGTAATAATGATGATGATCATGATTATATGCAAAAGCGTTGTAACACTAACAATGAACTGGTATGGTATCAGTATGCAAGAAGGTAAGAAGTTTGGGGGCCCAATACCTACATTGTAGCAGAGTTAAATGAGGAAGAGCCAGTCTATTTTGTACTGTGACAATGGATTTTCATGACATGGGCATAGCTTGATTCCAGGTGACATTCCAAGCACTTTACGACACTAACCCATCTAATTTCCATGACAACAGTATGATGCAGTGATCATAATTATCCCAAGTTTACAGATTAGAACTCTGAAGCACAGAGAGGTTATGTAACATACTTAAGATCCCACAGCTATTAGTGGTAGAATTAGACAAAGAGGGTTGTGAAGCACAGTGAATGGACAAGTTTATGTCTTCTCTGTTGGTGCTCGATTAGTTATGTACCTTCCCACAAAGCACTTTGGTACCGCCTCAAGGTCACATAAGATCTTGAAAGGAAACAAAAAATCATGAGCTAATTTTGACTCCCATTCCCACCTGTAAAACAGATCAGTGTTTAAAATATCAAATTTTGTTTCTTTCTACTGATAATGATTCCATAAGCTCTTCCCAAGCCACTTTTATAAAACACCTGTTTTTATAAGTCCATCTAACAGCTCATCTATTTCTCTCACAGTAAATGTGACTATATGTTTTTTGATTCTGCTTTCCTAGAGAATGTGACCATCCTGTCCACATATCATTAAAACAACCCATTACATGTCTTAATTGGAATACTTCCTTGTGCCTCAGCCTTCTCTTCTGCAAGCTTAAATGCCCCCGTGGATTTCCTGCTTCCTCCATGAAACATATATTGCAGAGATGTTCCCGAGTAGTAGAAAAAGATGATGGTAAATCAAACAATATACTCAAATTCATATTATGATCTTAGCATGAAAGAAATTATTTTCTCCCTTAAATCCACAAATTCATCAAGTCCTGGGAAGCAGGAAGGGAGAAATAAGACTTCGTTTTTTCATCTTAATTTTTAAAATTCTGAAAAACAGCCCCTATCCCCTTCCTTGCACCCTCCCAAATTTTTCAATTCATCACTTGAATTAACCTCCTAAGCACTGCAGCCATCAGATAGCTAAGGCACTATCTGGTCCATCAGCAGAGCCCGGCGCTCCAGCGAGGCAGTGCTGAGCCAGAAGCGCAGGGCCCCGGCTGTGTGGGCTTTGATAAGCGGAGCCGAGCCTCCTGCAGACACTGCAAAGCAATTAAAACCGCAAAAGGGCTTTTCCCCCCACCTCTTTTCCTCTTTTTTCTTCCTCCAAAGTTGAATAAAAATGATCTGATAAATTATTCTTTTCAGAGCTAACCACTTGAGAAAGAGAGAGAGAGAAAGAGAAAAAGGAAAGTCGCTCTTGAGAACTCATTATTAGCATGAATTCCCAGCACTCCAGCAATTATTATGGACCCACACGATAGTGAAGGCAATGGAATAAAAGAACAGAAGGGAGTTTTATCTCAAGGCAGGCAGGGAAGAGGGAAATGTCCTCCATAGGCTCACAGCCTGGTCAGCATTGGAAGCCCTGTTAGGCCTGGTGTCTTTGAAAGGCAAACCTCAGACCCTGAGAGTTAAACTGAATCTTGAATGGAAGGAATAAACTTCTGTAGTCTCCACTAAGACCAAGGGTATCCCCTGAATCCTGGCTAGGGAGTATCTTCACAGCAAGTTAGACCTGCATGTGGAAGTAAAAAACCAAGAGCCTCCTGATGAGTAAAAGGAAAGAGGGCTCTAGAGAGTTTAGGAGGAACTCTAGGGAGGGCTGGAAACTTCCAGGCAAGAATGTCAAAACAACAGGGAAGTTGGGGAGAGGAAAAATAAGAATTTAAGACATTGGTCAAGGCACAAAGTGAGAAGGTGCTCAATACAGATATAGTTGGCCCTTGAACAACGTTGCAATGGGGATGCTGGCCCCACACAGTTGAAAATCTCCATACAACTTTTGACTCCTCAAAAACTTAACTGCTAACAGCCTAGTGTTGACTAGAAGACTTACTGATAACATAAACTGCTGATTAATACATATTTTATATATTTCAGGTATTATCTCTTGTATTCTTACAATAAAGCAAGCTAGAGAGAAGAAAATGTTAGTAAGAAAATCACAAAGAAGAGAAAATACATTTATAGTACTGTACTGTATTTATCGAAAAAATCCTCATATAAGTGAACTCCTGTGGTTCGAACCTTTGGGTTGTTCAAGGGTCAACTGATTTTGCATGACTGAGTAGCTTTCTTGCTAAAATTTGTGTGTAGGAAAGTTATACTTGTGCAATCTCTATGGTGTGAAGAAGAAGCAGAAGGGCCTTAGATTCCAAAACTACTAGAGGTAAGGTAACAATCACTAAAATCATTCCCCATATTTGAGGAGATAAAAAAAACTAAGGATTAAAACTCCCCTGGTCTCTGGAAGGCAACACAGAGGACAAGTTTTAGATGCTAATCTTAACTCAGTGTCCAGGAGGACTGATGGATTACTAACAATCTGAGTCACTTAGAAATTTTCATTCATAAATATCTGATATAAAAGCAAATGGATTGTCATGTGACGATTATGACATATGACATTATGGCACTGTGCCATAAAAGGAATCTTTCTTCCAAAACATTCTCCCCGCCCCCCTGGCCCTGGTTCTCAGTCATGCCTCACCTCAAATCTGGTCACTCCTCTGTGTTTGAGGGGAAAAAAAATTAGAATCATATTGCTTTCTTTGGCCCAATGGGATTGTGGCAGTTTTTGAAATGGGATCACCAAAATTTGAAGTGTGATGGCAACATGCTATGAAAAAGCCTGAATGAACATAATGTGGGCAAAGAGCAAAATGGAGGCAAGGAATGTGAGTGACAGAATGCAACTGGGGAAGTCCAGTGCAGAAAGAAATATGTAATTATAGATTCTTTTCTCTTGCAATGGAAAATGATTTCTTCTAGATCTCCAGGTTAAGCAGACATTGGTGTCTCTTGAAGAGTGTTACTTTTTCCCAACTCCTTACCACATACTTTCAACCATCATGATGTTTCTGTTCCTTTCATCATCAGAATATTTGTAATATCAAGGTCAATAAGAGAAGCAGTTCAGTTAAGCATTGACTGAGTATCACTCCCCTTGCTAGGCATTAAAGCTATAGACATGGATACAACACAGCAGCTTTCTCAAGGAACTTTTAGCCCAGTTAAAATCTTACATATAGAAATAAGAAATGTTAGTATACATGGTATGGTGGAAGCTCACAAGGGTGGCATCTAACCAAGACCAGAAAAGAAATAGTAGAGGAAAACAAAGACTTCTTGGAGAAGATGAAGCTCTAAATGTTGAAGATGATGAAAGGCACAAAGGGTATTTCATATTAGGTGAGTAGAAGGAATAAAAATGTATAAGCATGCAATAGCACAACACAACTGGGAATCACAGTAAAGTTTCAGAAAGTGCAAAATATGAGAATAGACAGGTAAACAGGCCAGATTACAGAGTAAAATCTCTGTACTTGGAGATAACTTTGACTTGTAGACATCACTTCCATTCATTATCCCACTGCCTGGAGCTTAGTCAAAGGGCTAGATGCAGCTTCAAGGGATGCCGGGAAAAGTACTGTTGTTAAATAGTCAGTGTTCCAGGAACAAGGGAAAGATGAATCTTGAGAACACAATAGGCAGTCTACAACATATTTTATCCTATTGACTATAGATGGCTTCAAAGGATCTAAACATGGAAATACCTTAACCAAATTTGAAACCCAGAAAAAAAAATGTTCTTGGAGAAATACAGAGAACGTATTATATAGTATACTGGAATCAGAGAAGCCAGCTAGCAGGATGACTGAGGTGCTGGAAGAATTCTGATGAAGGTGGCAAGACTCTGGCCTGGAGTGGAGATTAAGTTCATTTAATGGAAAAAAAAAAGGAGTCATCTTTTGTATCTTTTATATGCTTTGTTGACTAAAATTTACCCTTGCCATACGTTTCTCCATTATTTCAAATTCTTTTTGCCAAATTAAACTCATTCGGCAGTATCAGGGAGGATTCCAGGCAAAGGCAATGACTTATGTAAAGACCTAGATAAAAGACAGAGAGAATGGTTGGTATCAAAGAAGAATATGTTTTAGAGCCTGTACAGATAGTGTTTGGTGAGGAAAGGCACGGGAGTGGTAGGGAGGGTCCAGATTGTGTTGCCTCTCTTAGGCTATGCTAAGGATATGGGACTTTACCAGGTAATGCACAACCACTGCGCATGGGAAAACAAGGACGTTGCATCACTACATTTTTGTTGTTGAAAGATCACCTGGATGCTGAGTGGGAATTAGATTGGAGGTGAGACGGGTGAACTGGAAGCAAGGAGACTAGTTGACAAGAGAAGGTAAAGTACATAATGAGAAAATTCTCCACAAACTGAGAATGGGCAGAATGATTGGTCCTATTAGTTTACAGTGAAGGTAAGGAGGCAGACAGAAGTTTACTAGAGAAAGCAGATGTCATACAATGACTCAGGAGCCAGCAAAAGGGAGATTATCAGAACACTGCACAAACGGAGTAGTTAAGAAGGGGCGAGCCAAGGGTACTGTCTTAAAGACAGAATCTGAAGGGTCATCCATCAAAAGGAGCTCAGCCTTTCAGTCCCACTGCTAACAGGTGATGAAACCTGATTCATAAAACATTCCCAGGGTGTCACTGAATTGAAGTATTAGAGGGTTTTACTCACCCTGAATAAGAAATCACTTCCAGTGCCTCGATTTTAACAGATGATCTTCTCCCACTTGTCTAACACACACACACACACACGCACGCACGCACGCACGCACGCACGCCTTTTAAAGTGTATGACCACAGTAACTATAGACAAGGTGGGAAAGGTGAGAGACCACTAATATACTTGCTGCTGTTATGACTGATTAACTCATTCAATCATTCACTTATTTATACATTCATTTTCAGTATCCGTAAGAGTTTATTTAGGGAGTTTTAGAAACTGTGGTAGAAACAAAAGGTGATACAGGATCTCTTTTTGATGATCACTGAGCTTAAAAATCATAAAATCCCAAGTTTGGAAAGGAACTTTAGAGGTACCAAATTCCACTCTCTAAATCATGCATGATATTCTACCACAATATTCAGTTATATAGTGGACTAGCCTCTGAACAATTCCTGTGATAATGGATTTTTGACCACCTGGTAGCTTATTGATAGTTATTTATTTCTTGATTCAAAATTTAGTTTCTGAATTTTATCTGGTAAACTAATTTTTGTCATTTAAGATTTTTTAAAAATTGCATTCGGTCTCTCTTTCACGCTACAGCACTTCAAGATTTTGAAGACTTCCTCATCCCCTCCTCCATTATAATCCAGGTTAAATAATCAATAGTTATTTCAGTATATCCTCATACGTCATGAATTTCAGACCTCCCATCACCCTACTTACTTTTATCACTTTGCATCCGACATTTGTTACTGTCTCATTTAATTATGTAAAGAGAACTAAATGTAATACTTCAGGTGTGGACAGATAAGCTTCAGTATAGCTATTCTCTTGCTTTAGTTGCTCAAGAAATTATACTTCCTGGACTTCCATTTGGGGCAGTATGGCAAAAAAGATACTTTGAAAGACCCACCTATGATAATACAACTATATTCCAGATAAATTACAAGGATACTTTTTTAAATGTGAGCTAAATGACCAGTTTAAAGTACAGAAAAATAGCATCAGAATAAACCTCCCAAAATAGAAAAAAGATTTAAAATATAGTAGAATAAATTAATAAAAATAGCAAATAATGCTAAAATAAAGACATTCAACCCAGGTAAAATATATTCCTATGTAAAGACTAAAAAAAAAAAAAAAAATAGGTAAAACTTTGTCAGAACTAATCAAGAAAAAGAGAGAAAATAGGCATTCAGGGATTAAAATTATAATAATAAAAGTAGGGCGCATGGGTGGCTCAGTTGGTTAAGCAACTGCCTTCGGCTCAGGTCATGGTCCTGGAGTCCTAGGATCAAGTCCCACATCAGGCTCCTGGCTCAGCAGGGAGCCTGCTTCTCCCTCTGACCCTCTCCCCTCTCATGCTGTTTCTCTCTCTCTCTCTCTCTCAAATATATAAATAAATAAAATCTTTAATAATAATAACAAAAGTATCTGAGCACTTTTATGCCAATAAACTTGAAAATTTAAGAAAATCAGACACATCTGGCACAAAAGCAACATATAAGAACTGATTCAAGAAGAACTAGAGTCTGAAGAATCCTATATCCAATAATTAAAATACAGAGTGAGCAGTTAAAAAAAAATCTTCCTACAAAGAAAAAAATTTAGCTTAGATAGTTTCACAGAAGGTTCTATCAAATTTTCACGAAAAAGGTCATTTTAATCTTTTTTTTTTCCAGAGAATAGAAAAAGAGGAAATTTGCCTGATTTCATTAACATAGGATAACATTGATACCAAAAGCAAGCGAGGATCATATTAGAAAGGAAAAATATAAACCGATCTGAAAAAACTTGGATTTAAAACTTCTAAACCAAATACTAATAAAAAAAATTTAGAAGTATGTGGTAAAGATAACTATAGCCTAGTTGATTTTATCTTAGGTGTCAAAGGGTAATATATTATAAGAAAATCTATAAATTTAATTTACTACATTCACAGATAAAGGGACAACAAATATGTAATTATCTCAATAAACACAGAAAAAGCATTATGATAAAATTAAATATTCCATAACAAAAAATTTAAGCCAGTTAGTAAGAGAAGGAAACTTCCTAAACTTGTCCAAGGATATCTAGCCCTCTCCCCCCACCCCCAAAATGCCCAGTGGGCAGCTGGATATGAAGAACTGGAGCTTAGTTAAAGAAAGCAAAACTGAAGATACTGACTTATAGTCATCTGGGCAGAAGTGATTTTTAAGTACACAAGAATGAATGCATTCCACAATACACCCAACTTCCCACTGATTTCAACATCAGTCAAAATCCCTAAGTGTTATCCATACCTGATACTTTTTAGCGTTTTCTTTCCTTCCTCTGGATGTTTAGCCTATACTTCTCTGACTTGTAGAAAACAAAAGCCAGGGGAAGACATCCCTGGAGGGCAACTTCTGATTGCACCGCCACAGACCTCCTCCTCGGAGACAAGAGAGGACAGGGCCTGACTACTTGCTCGAAAGAAGAAATGGAATGGTTAAGAGCATTCTGGGAGAAAAAAACAAAACCATCTCAGAAAGTTGGCCACATCAAGAATGGGAGTTAGGTACTTAAGATAATGAGGAGCAATTTAAAAAGTTGTTTGTTTGATTTTTAACAAAGTGATATTATGGAAGTGGGATTGTAGGAAAATTCATTTGAAAGAATGGAGGCAGAAACCAGAGGGGAGGAGGTTAGTATATTATAATAACCCAGTGAATGTGAACATAAATAGGCATTAACCTTTTTCCTACCTTATGAACATTTGTGTCTCCAGTCGTTCACATTTTTGCAGCTTTTGCCAGATTATTAAAAATAGTAGAAGAAGTCAGTTTATCCCAATTCATTGGCTGTGGTAGTTAATTTTATGTCAACTAGGCTGGCCATGAAGACTGGATATTATATCTGAGTGTGTCTGTGAAGATAATTCCAGTTGAGGTTAGCATTTGAATCAGTGGACTCTGTAAGGTAGATGATTCTACGCAACTTGGGTTGGCACCGTCCAATCCATTGAGGTCTTAAATGGAACGAGAAGCAGAGGCAGAGGAAGGAGGAATTTGTCTCTCTTTTCTTTTTTTTTTTGGCCTTACTGTTTGAGCAGAGATAGCTCATCTTTTCTTCTTCTGCCCTCAGATGGGGATTTAAACCATCAGTTGGGTCCCCTAGTTCCTAGGCCTTAGGACTGGCTTTCTGGATCTTCAGCTTGCAGAGAGCAGATTGTGAGCTTCCATAGTTGTATGAGCCCATTCCTCATAATAAATATAAATAAAGAGATAAACAAACATATGAATGCATAAATATTGTTTCTATTTCTCTGGAGAATTCTGGCGAGATACACTCGCTAATCCTATGGAAATGCAACTGTGATACCGATGAAGAAGGAAGGCATAGGCATTGCTTGGAGTGGAAATGTGGAAGTTGAAGAGCAGCAATTAGAAAAGAATTTAAGGGAAACTTCTACAAATTAGAACTCAATAATACATCTGGAAGGTCAAACCTTATTCTCTGCCTTGAAAAAAATATCTTCTGGGGCACCTGCATGGCTCAGTTGGTTAAGCATCTGACTCTTGATTCTGGCTCAGGTCCTGATCTCAAGGTCCTGAGATACAGCTCCATGTGGGGACTTCACATTCAGCGAGGAGTCTGCTTGAGATTCTCTCTCCCTCTCCTTCTGCCCCTCCCCCCACTCACAAGCTAACATGAGCACTCTCTCTAATAAATAAATAGATCTTAAAAAAAATAAAATAAAAAGTCTTTTCCATTTTTCTTTTTATTTTTTAAAAGATTTAATTAATTAATTTATTTGTCAGAGAGAGAGAGCACAAGGAGAAGCAGGCTCCCTTCTGAGCAAGGAGCCCAATGCAGGACTCAATCCCAGGCCCTGAGATCATGACTTGAGATAAAAGCAGATGCTTAACCAACTGAGCCACATACGCATCCCTATTTTCCATTTTTCTGTAAAAGTTTTTCAAATTCCAATTTCATATATATTAGAAACCTCCTTACCTATACAAAGTCCAAATAATCCTTTTATTCTTTAATTTTTATTTATTTTTATTATTTATTTATTTAATAGTTGTTCTTATTGTGGGAAATAAAGTAGAAAAAAGAGAATGAAAATGATACCTTGTATAATGTCTTTCACGTTTACATTTAATAACTTCGGAATGAGGTCATATACATATACTAAAGGAAGTTTAGCCATCTTTCAAATTCCCCCATTTCTGATGATGGCATATGCATGCTCCAGAACCCTGCAGAGTTCAAAATCCTGTACTTGAAATCTTTTCTTTCCTTTGTGCACCACATTGAATCAGTACACAGACCCTTCCAGGCTTTCCCCCATGTTCCCCTGATTTGTCCATTCTTTTCATTTCCAAAGCATTCCCACATTTCTTAATTCATGTCTGGATTCCTCTAACCCTTTCCTGGCTTGTTCTCTCTGGGATCTCTCCATCCTACCCATAGACAGATGGCCAGCTGGAACACATTGTTCAATTTACTTTTCCAAAAACCTCTCTGCATGCCTTCCTATGGACGCAGATCTGAAGCCTTCAAGCAAATGCCTCCTTCTTGTCGACCCAGAATCACCCCTGTCTTATTCCTCAAAAGAGTCTTTCCATTCCAGGAAATGAAATCCAATCTGCTTGATGCCCTTAACTTGTTAACTCCCACATCTATGTCTTCTTCCTTCATAACAGCACCTTCTTCACTTTCTGACAATATGTTTTTATCTGCCTTCAAAACCCATCTGCAAGACTTTCCTGACTCCTTTTGTGTCAGCTAAATACTCCTGGGCTCTGCATCCCCTGTGTGTGTAAGGATACTACTATTTACATGCTGCATAACCACTTCCCTCTAGCTGCTTTATTCAGGTCTTTGTGAATCTTTCAAAAAATTATTTTGTTAGTATTCTTTTTTTTTAAGTTAATTTATTTTTTCCAAGTTTTTATTTATTTATTTTTTTAATTTTTTATTGTTATGTTAGTATTCTTATTAGAAGTTTCACTCAATAAAAATGCAAAGCTGAGGAGCAAGATGGCGGAGGAGTAGGAGACCTGGATTACATCTGGTCTCAGGAATTCAGCTGAATAGGGATCAAACCATTCTGAACACCTATGAACTCAACAGGAGATCGAAGAAAAGAATAGCAACAACTCTGAACAGAAAAGCGACAACTTTCTGGAACATAGGATGTGCGGAGAAGTGAATCCGAGGCGATATTTGGGAGGATAGATGCCAGGGGAGGGGGCCTCCGTCGGCCGCTTCTGGCAAGTGATAGAGCCGCGGAGCACAAAATCGGAACCTTTTAGAAGTCTGCTCCGCTGAGGGACAGCACTTCAGTGGCTAAGCGGGGGGGGTGGGGGGGGGGTGGAACCCTCGTGGGACAGTGTGGTCTCAGGACCCTTGGGGTCACAGAAAGACCGGGGGTGCCTGAGTGCGGCAGAGCTCCCAGGTATCGGAGCGGGGAAGCCAGCTGCAGAGACGGAGCGGAGACGCGGGCTCTCAGCTCGGGGTTGCCATAAACTGTGATCCGCGGCCCACTCGGGCCACTGCTCCTCCAGCAGGGACCCAACAAGCAGCAGAGCTGGGGAGACTCCCCTTCCTCCCCCGGGAGGACCTGCGTGGGAGCGCACCGCAGGGATCTGCTGGGTTTGGAGACTGTACATGGGGTCGGGTGCCAGAGATAGAAACACTCGGTCACAGGCTGGGTGAGCACGGAGTGCGGCCGGAAACCAGGGAGATGGGAGTGACTGCTTTTCTCTGGGGGCACAATGAGGAGTGGGGCCCCGAGTTCTCAGAGATTGGGAGGCCACCATTTTCACTCTGGTCCTCCAAAGCTGTACTGAGAGCTTGGAGGGAACAAAAGCTCCTGATAGCAAACCCGAGCAGATTGCTTAGCCCGGACCGACAAGTGCGGGCAAAGACATTTGGGAACCACGGCAACAGGCCCCTCCCCCAGAAGATCAGCAGGAACAGCCAGCAAGCCAAGACCAAGTTTACCAGTCAAGGAGAACAGGAGAACTCCAGTGCTAGTGGAATACTGCACATAGAACTCATGGCTTTTTTACCATGATTCATTAGTTTTTCAAAGTTAATATTTTTAACTGTTTTTTTTTTTGAATTTTTCTTTTTCCCTTTTTCAACCAACATCTTATCAATCCCTTTTTTAAAAAAAAAATTTTTTATTTTTCATTTTTAGAGTCATATTTTATCCCTTTATAGTAGTTACCTTTATTTTTGGCATATATATATAAGTTGTTCTCTCTTTACAATTCTGAGACACAGTTTCTTCTAACAGATCAAAATATACCCTAAATCACTAGGGTATGGCTTTGTTCTAGTCTCCTGCCTGATCACATTCTCTCCCTTTTTTTTCTTTTTTTTTAATCTTCTTTCTTTTTTCAAACAACTTCTTATCAATTCCTTTTATAAAATCTTTTATAATTTTCATCTTTATAGTCATCTTCCATCCCTTCATTGTATCAACCCTTATTTTGTACATATATAAGTCTTTCTTCCTTTAAAATTTTAGGAGGCACTTCTTCTAACAGACCAAAATACGCCCACAATCTAGTGTGTGGCACTGATCTATGCACCAGCCCAATCATATTTGATCATATTCTGTTTTTATTGTTTTGTTCTGTTTTTGTTTGCTTTTATCTTTTTCTTTTTTTTTCTCTTTCTTTTTTCTTTCTTTCCCTTTCTTTTCCCCTGGTTTCAGGTCTTTTCTGATTTGTATAGAGTATATTTGCTGGGGACATTGTTAACCTGTTAGCATTTTGTTCTCTCATTCATCTATTCTCCTCTGGACAAAATGACAAGATGAAAAAATACACCTCAGCAAAAAGAACAAGAGGTAGTACCGTCTGCCAGGGACCTACTCAATACGGACATTAGTACAATGTTGGACCTAGAGTTCAGAATCATGACTTTAAAGATACTAGCTGGGCTTGAAAAAAGCATGGAAGTTATTAGAGAAACCCTTTCTGGAGAAATAAAAGAACTAAAATCTAACCAAGTCAAAATCAAAAAGGCTATTAATGAGATGCAAACAAAAATGGGGGCACTAACTGCTAGGATAAGTGAGGCAGAAGAGAGAATCAGTGATATAGAAGACCAAATGATGGAAAATAAAGAGGCTGAGAAAAAGAGAGATAAACAACTATAGGATCAAGAGGGCAGAATTCGAGAGATAGGTGATACAATAAGACAAAACAACATTAGAATAATTGGGATCCCAGAAGAAGAAGAGAGAGAGGGGCAGAAGCTATATTGGAGCAAATTATAGCAGAGAACTTCCCTAATGTGGGGAAGGAAAAAGGCATCAAAATCCAGGAGGCACAGAGAACCCCTCTCAAAATCAATAAAAATAGGTCAACACCCCGACATCTAATAGTAAAACTTACGAGTCTCAGAGACAAAGAGAAAATCCTGAAAGCAGCTCGGGAGAAGAGATATGTAACCTATTACGGTAGAAATATTAGATTGGCCACAGACCTATCCACAGAGACCTGGCAGGCCAGAAAGGACTGGCATGATATCTTCAGAGCACTAAACGAGAAAAATATGCAGCCAAGAATACTATATCCAGCTAGGCTGTCATTGAAAATAGAAGGAGAGATAAAAAGCTTCCAGGACAAACAAAAACTAAAGGAATTTGCAAACACAAAACCAGCCTTACAAGAAATATTGAAAGGGGTCCTCTAAACGAAGAGAGAGCCTAAAAGCAGCAAAGATCAGAAAGGAACACAGACAATATACAGTAACAGTCACCTTACAGGCAATACAATGGTGCTAAATTCATATCTTTCAATAGTTACCCTGAATGTAAATGGGCTAAATGCCCCAATCAAAAGACACAGGCTATCAGATTGGCTTAAAAAACAAGACCCATCGATATGCTGTCTGCAAGAGACTCATTTTAGACCCAAAGACACCCCCACATTGAAAGTGAGGGGGTGGAAAACCATTTACCATGCTAATGGACACCAAAAGAAAGCTGGGGTGGCAATCCTTATATCAGACAAATTAGATTTTAAACCAAAGACTGTAATAAGAGATGAGGAAGGACACTATATCCTACTTAAAGGGTCTATCCAACAAGAAGATCTAACAATTGTAAATATCTATGCCCCTAACATGGGAGCAGCCAATTATATAAGGCAATTAATAAAAAAAAGCAAAGAAACACATTGACAACAATACAATAATAGTGGGGGACTTTAACACCCCCCTTATTGAAATGGAAAGATCACGTAAGCAAAAGATCAACAAGGAAATAAAGACTTTAAATGACACACTGGACCAAATGGACTTCACAGACATATTCAGAACATTCCATCCCAAAGCAACAGAATACACATTCTTCTCTAGTGCCCATGGAACATTCTCCAGAATAGATCACATCCTAGGTCATAAATCAGGTCTCAACCAGTACCAAAAGATTGGGATTATTCCCTGCATATTTTCAGACCACAATGCTTTGAAACTAGACATCAATCACAAGAGGAAAGTCGGAAAGAACTCAAATACATGGAAGCTAAAGAGCATCCTACTAAAGAATGATTGGGTCAACCAGGAAATCAAAGAAGAATTAAAAAAAAATCATGGAAACCAATGAAAATGAAAACACAACTGTTCAAAATCTTTGGGATACAGCAAAGGCAGTCCTGAGAGGAAAGTATATAGCATTACAAGCCTTTCTCAAGAAACAAGAAAGGTCTCAAATATACAACCTAACCCTACACCTAAAGGAGCTAGAGAAAAAACAGGAAATAAAGCCTAAACCCAGCAGGAGAAGAGAAATAATAAAGATCAGAGCAGAAATCAATGAAATAGAAACCAAAAGAACAGTAGAACAGATCAACGAAACTAGGAGCTGGTTCTTTGAAAGAATTAACAAGATTGATAAACCCCTAGCCAGACTTATCAAAAAGAAAAGAGAAATGACCCCAATCAAGAAAATCATGAATGAAAGAGGAGAGATCACAACCAACACCAAAGAAATACAAACAATTCTAAGAACATATTATGATCAACTCTATGCCAGCAAATTAGGTAACCTGAAAGAAATGGGTGCATTCCTAGAGACGTACCAACTACCAAAATTGAACCAGGAAGAAATAGAAAACCTGAACAGACCTATAACCACTAAGGAAATTGAAGCAGTCATCAAAAATGTCCCAACAAACAAAAGCCGAGGGCCAGATGGCTTCCCAGGGGAATTCTACGAAACATTTAAAGAAGAATTAATACCTATTTTTCTGAAACTGTTCCAAAAAATAGAAATGGAAGGAAAACTTCCAAACTCATTTATGAGGCCACCATTACCTTGATCCCAAAACCAGACAAAGACCCCATCAAAAAGGAGAATTACAGACCAATATCCTTGATGAACATGGATGTAAAAATTCTCACCAAAATACTAGCCAACAGGATCCAAGAGTACATTAAAAGGATTATTCACCATGACCAAGTGGGATTTATCCCTGGGCTGCAAGGTTGGTTCGACATCCGCAAATCAATCAATGTGATACAATACATTAACAAAAGAAAGAACAAGAATCATATGATCCTCTCAATAGATGCAGAAAAAGCATTTGACAAAGTACAACATCCTTTCTTGATCAAAACTCTTCAGAGTATAGGGATAGAGGGTACATACTTCAATATCATAAAAGCCATCTATGAAAAACCTACAGTGAATATCATTCTCAATGGGGAAGAGCTGAGAGCTTTTCCCCTAAGGTCAGGAATGCGACAGGGATGTCCACTATCACCACTGCTGTTCAACATAGTATTAGAAGTCCTAGCCACAGCAATCAGACAACAAAAAGAAATCCAAGGCATCCAAATGGCAAAGAGGAAGTCAAACGCTCACTCTTTGCAGATGATATGATACTGTATGTGGAAAACCCAAAAGACTCCTCCCCAAAACTGCTAGAACTCATACAGGAATTCAGTAAAGTAGCAGGCTACAAAATCAATGCACAGAAATCAGTGGCATTCCTATACACCAACAACAAGACAGAAGAGAGACAAATCAAGGAGTCCATCCCATTTACAATTGCACCCAAAACCATAAGATACCTAGGAATAAATCTAACCAAAGAGGCAAAGGATCTGTACTCAGAAAACTATACAATACTCATGAAAGAAATTGAGGAAGACACAAAGAAATGGAAAAACATTCCATGCTCATGGATTGGAAGAACAAACATTGTGAAGATGTCAATGCTACCTAGAGCAATCTACACATTCAATGCAATCCCCATCAAAACACCATCCACTTTTTTCAAAGAAATGGAACAAATCATCCTAAACTTTGTATGGAACCAGAAGAGACCCCGAATAGCCAGAGGAATGTTGAAAAAGAAAAGCAAAGCTGGCGGCATCACAATTCCGGACTTCCAGCTCTATTACAAAGCTGTCATCATCAAGACAGTATGGTACTAGCACAAAAACAGACACATAGATCAATGGAACAGAATCGAGAGCCCAGAAATGGACCCTCAACTCTATGGTCAATTAATCTTTGACAAAGCAGGAAAGAATGTCCAATGGAAAAAAGACTGTCTCTTCAACAAATGGTGTTGGGAAAATTGGACAGTCACATGCGGAAGAATGAAACTGGACCATTTCCTTACACCACACACAAAAATAGACTCCAAATGGTTGAAAGACCTAAACGTGAGACAGGAGTTCATCCAAATCCTAAAGGAGAACACAGGTAGCAACCTCTTCGACCTCAGCCGCAGCAACTTCTTCCTAGAAACATCATCAAAGGCAAGGGAAGCAAGGGCAAAAATGAACTATTGGGAGTTCATCAAGATAAAAAGCTTTTGCACAGCAAAAGAAACAGTCCACAAAACCAAAAGACAACTGACAGAATGGGAGAAAATATTTGCAAATGAGATATCAGATAAAGGGCTAGTACCCAAAATCTATAAAGAACTTAGCAAACTCAACACCCAAAGAACAAATAATCCAATCAAGAAATGGGCAGAAGACATGAACAGACATTTTTCCAAAGAAGACATCCAAATGGCCAACAGACACATGAAAAAGTGCTCAACATCGCTTGGCATCAGGGACATCCAAATCAAAACCTCAATGAGATACCACCTCACACCCGTCAGAATGACTAAAATTAACAAGTCAGGAAACAACAGATGTTGGCGGGGATGCGGAGAAAGGGGAACCCTCCTACACTGTTGGTGGGAATGCAAGCTGGTGCAACCACTCTGGAAAACAGTATGGAAGTTTCTCAAACAGTTGAAAATAGAGCTACAATACGATCCAGCAATTGCACTACTGGGTATTTACCACAAAGATACAAATGTAGGGATCTGAAGGGGTACATGCATCCCAATGTTTATAGCAGCAATGTCCACAATAGCCAAACTGTGGAAAGAGCCAAGATGTCCATCAACAGATGAATGGATAAAGAAGACATGATATACATACACAACGGAATATTATGCAGCCATAAAAAGGAATGAGATCTTGTCATTTGCAATGACGTGGCTGGAACTGGAGGGAGTTCTGTTGAGTGAAATAAGTCAATCAGAGAAAGACATGTATGATATGACCTCACTGATATGAGGAATTCTTAATCTCAGGAAACAAACTGAAGGTTGCTGGAGTGGCGGGGGAGTGGGAGGGATGGGGTGGCTGGATGATAGACATTGGGGAGGGTATGTGCTATGGTGTGCGCTGTGAATTGTGCTAGTCTGTTGAATCACAGATCTGTACCTCTGAAACAAATAATGCAATATATGTTAAGAAAAAAAAAAGAAGAAGATAGAAGGAGGGGAAGAATGAAGGGGAGTAAGTCAGAGGGGGAGATGAACCATGAGAGATGATGGACTCTGAAAAACAAACTGAGGGTTTAGAGGGGATGGGAGTAGGGGATTGGTTAGCCTGGTGATGGGTATTAAAGAGGGCACATTCTGCATGGAGCACTGGGTGTTATGCAGAAACAATGAATCATGGAACACTACATCAAAAACTAATGATGTAACATATGGTGATTAACATAACAATAAAAAAATTTAAAAAAATGCAAAGCTGAGATGGATAGTTATTATCATAGATGAAAACTCATGATTGAACATCATTTCAACAGGATAAAAAATGGCGAGGCTCCTAAGAGATTAAGTTAATGGATGGAACGGCTACACTTGGAAAGTATTGGGAACAGCACTGGTGTTGTCACTAAACACTGCAACCTCAGCAGGTCTATTTATCAACTTTCCTTACCTAGAAAATTGAGGTTGGGTCAGGTGATCCCTGGTATTCTTTTCAGCTCCAATCTTCTATGTAAAAGGCGAGGGACATGTCTTCAGTGATGTTTTCCATAGGAAAAATTATGGCCCCAATAACAACCCATACTCAATCCCTGGGGTTGGGGCTATGATACTTTGCATGGCAAAAAGAACTTTGAAAATGTCATTAACGTTACTAGCAAAGAGACCTTAAAACAGGGTGATTATCCTGGATTATCCAGTTAGGCCCAAGGTAGTCACACGGACCTTTAATAGCAGAAGAAGAAATCAGAGATGAGAAGTATGGGAAGGACTCTACCTGTCATTGCTAGTTTGAAGATGAAGAAGGCCACGTGCAAAGCATAGAAGGAAATGAATTTTCCACAGCCAGTGAACTTGAAAGAAGTCCCTAAGCCCCAGATGAGAACCACAGCCCAGCAGACACCTTGATTACAGTACGATATGACTCTGAGCAGTATACTCTCAGCCATGCTGTGCCGAATCTCTTACCTACAGAACTGTGAGATAATAAATTTGTGTAATTTTAAGCTGTTAAGTTTGTTACAGCAGCAATGGAAAAATAATGCACTCTCTAAGAACAGAATAATGCATTTCTTGTTCGCCTAAACCATATTGTAACCAATATAGAGTAATCTTGAAATGTCCAGAGGGCAGCTGGACGTAAAAAACTGGACTCGTAAGACAGAACAAAGCGGAGATACTGACTTTAAGTCAGCTAGACAAAAGCAATTGTCGACTGTATAAAAATAGATGTACTTACTAAAACATTTGAGTAAAGCTAGGAGAACAGAAGCACTTAGGAGTAAGTCTTTGGAAAAATGTTCACATTTCAGCAATGGGAAAATAAAAGAGACAGAATTAAGGAGACAGAAGAAATGGTGAAAGATTAGGTTGCAAACAGATTAACATAATATATAAAATAAAATGAAAAAAAAAGTGTACACATCGGAAACAAAGGTTGAGGACTTTTAGAAAGAAGGGGTAGTCACACCAGATCGCCCCCATCATTTCAGTGAAGCCAGAAGCTAAATCATTACTGGAACACTGACAAGAAAGTTCTGCAATAGTCTTTGCAGTCAGTGTTCTAGAACATCTATTGAAAGGGTGCCTCGCAGCCCGTAGGGCTAGAATGATTTTGTGGTGAGCCAGGAAGATGAAAGTGTTTGCATGTTCTTCCAGGATACACTGGGATTTAGAACCAGGAGAGCCATCTGTGAGAGGCTTGGGCATTGGTACATTGTGTAGAGCAGAAGATCAATGAAGGAACGTTCAACCAGAACAGTGGATAGCATAGACAGGAGATTTTGAAGAGCTCTCAGTACAACAAGGAGAAGGCTGTATGCCGCGTTCAAGGAACTGAGATCCCTACGGGAGGGGTGAAAAGGCTTTGCTGTGCTGGAGAATAAAAGGGGTGACAAGGGGCCGGCCTTTCTGACTGCAGCACTTTTCTGCATGGATCATCATATTCCATCTTGCCAACTTTAGAATAGGCACTATTTATGCTCATCTTCCAGATACAGAAATAGAAGCTCAAAAGTTTACGTGGTTTATCCAAGATCACATAGCAGGTCAGAAGCAGAACTTGAGTTTGAAAGCTTTGCGTCTGCCTCGAAATTCTGCTGGAGGTTATGTGTTTGGAAAGCACTGCAGAAGGCACTGGGACCTCAGATTTCAAGGCCTATGCACTCACCATGTAATCACATTGTTTTTCAAAATCATATGCTTGGTTATATCTACGTTTCTTAATGAGCAGTTTTATATGCATTGCTCATTTTATCCTCATGGCAAACTTGTGGTGGTGGGGTTGGTGAAGATTTTTATTCCCATTGTATAGATAAGGAAACTGAGGCTTTGTGAATGTAGGAGACCTAACCAAATAGCACGGCTAGTCAGAGAGTTAGTATTCTTATACTAGCTTTAACTCTACTACCAGATTTTTTTCCACTAAATACCATTTACCTACATTCTTTTCATGTTTCCCCCTTAATTGTTCTAGCCTTTCTTACTGTCCTGGAAGCAAAATTTCATGTATATAAAATCCCAGCACAACTGTGCCTACTTCCCACTTTACCCAATCGGAGACAAGACAAATGACACAGCCAGCATTTGGTCTCCAACCTGAGCTCAGAAGCTACTATACCCTCTTAGAGATCATCCTCTCATTTGGAACGAGAAGTGGAATTTGGGTGTGTTCTTCCTTACACAATTTCAAATCATAAGGAACTGATGCAGTACAATAGGGAGACTTTCAGAAAACTGACAGCTGGTTTAAAAAAGCTAAGTTAATTTGCATGGGAAGTGGCAGAATGCCTTAAAGAACATGAAGCAGTTGGAAAAAGAAAATAAGAAATAATAGATGTCTTAGAAGAGAAAAGAAGATGGAGAAGAGAAAATGGGATAAAGGAACAGAGAGAAAACAAAGACAAAATCAGAGGAAAAAATGGGAGCATATCACAAAGAAATAAATTCTTTGAAAACAGCAAATAATAATGATAGTAGTAATAATAGTAATCTCTTAAAATACGGGCTAAAAAGAACATATGTTGCCACCTATCTCCCCCCCTCCCACCCCCCGCCGCCATTCTTCTATTCCCTCCTTTCACTTAGAAGAGAATTTGTTAGGTAATATGCAACTAAAAAAATAAACTAAGATTTCCTTTTTCTACCTTACCTTAGGATATTTCGTTATTTCCAAATTTCCATACAATAGGGATGTATCCACATAAACATGCATATTTATTTCTTATTGTATCCTTTCCCCTGATCTAACTCTCTCCTTCAGGAATCCAATGAAATAAGATTATGGGAGGAGAAGACCCATTGAAGGTTAGTTGGTACCATTAGCCACTATATTAATGAGGCCTGGAGATGCCATAGCGTAGCCTCAGGAAATAAAAAGCCTCAATAATGGCCAGGACCACATTGGCCATTTCTAGCCTTTGAAAAATACAATGAATCAGAGGCAACATCTGACGCTCCACTGGAGTTCAGTAACTTTAATTTAGGTAATGAGCAAATAATGTTATGTATTTGCATCTAGTCAGCGAACTGCTTTAAAACTGGAGAGATTCTTCCCAAATACACTTGGAGATAATTTGTTTTCCTGGACCTCACTGGGTTCCCTTAGAAAAGAGGATTTTGCACCTTCTGCGGTTGGAGACTTAATTGTGAGATGGAGGCTCCCTCTACTGGACCTATGTTTAGTTGCAAATGTGAGTTTTAACCTGCTTTGAGCAGCTAATTCCTTGTGCCTAGTGTATGATTGTGGCCAATGAAGTGAGCACCAAGGACAATGTCTAATTAATATGCACACAGACCACTCTCCTCTGAAAGTCTAGAATGCAACGATCTATTATGAATAGCATTTATTCTCTGTTGCTCGCTGTAGATGTCTAGGTTAGTTTTGTTTTGTTTTCTTATTTCTCTAACTAGATTGTAAAGTTTAAGGGTTGAGTTTTTATGTTATACTGACCCAGGGTCAAATTACAATTTTCCACTTACTAGATTGAAAGCATGGTTTGTACACTTACTATTTGTATTACCTTAGGTAAATTAATTAACCTCTTAGAGCTTTGGTTTCTTGATTTTAGAAAATAAAGAAAATAATAGGATTTCCTAGGTTCATGAGAATTAAAAAGAAACAGATGTCAGGTGCCAGGGTGGCTCAGTCGGTTAAGCCTCTGCCTTCGGCTCAGGTCATGATCTCAGAGTCCTGGGATTGAGCCCTGCATCGGGCTCCCTGCTCAGAGGGGAGCCTGCTTCTCCCTCTCCCTCTGCAGCTCCTCTTGCTTGCGCTCTGGCTGTCAAGCAAATAAAATCTTAAAAAAAAAAAAAAGAAATATATGTCAATAGATACATAATTTTTTTTGGCATGGCAGAACATGATTGTCTAAGTAGTTAATAAATGCTTATTTCATGTTCATTCTCTGACTTCCTCTTGTGGCTAGGTCAATGGATTTAACTAGAAACATGTGACTCACAGTAACTAAAACAGAGTTGAATTTGTCTTAATACTGATAATGTCTACCCAAATGAAAATATCTATTTGGTATCTTCTCTGACAAGGCAATATTCTAGAAACATAGGCTGTAAAAATGAATGAGACAATGCTGCAGGTTTCTTTCCTTCCAGGAACACACGGAGGAGAAAAGGTCTGTTTCCCGCCACTGTCTCTGCTCCTGCTCTGAGGCATTCCTAGTAATACTCATTGTAATCGCTCAATAGATGCTTACTGAAATAATCTTTAGCCATCTATCTTGGTCTCCACCTTCCCCTTTGTGAAGTATAAAATACACGTACTTCCCATCCAGAACAGCCTGCCATTGAACACATGTTTCTTTTTCTACACCACAGCTTTTTTTTCCCATTCCCTTCTCTCAACCTTTTAATACACTATAATGGTGCTGCTTTTTCATTTTTTACCTTTCATGCTGAGAGTTCAACATATACTCTATTGTTAATCCATATACCTTATTGTTAATGTTTCTCCCTTTTGGAGTATCTTATTCCACAACAAAGAGCATTGCGCACCCACATAGAGAAGTAAATACATGAGACTACGACTCACTTGAACCTAGAGAACACAGTTCATTCTCTTAACCTGCCTTGAACAAATAGCACCAAATACAACTAAATCCATGAGAGGGAAACAAGAAATCTCTGGATTAGTGTGTTGCCACTGAGTCTTGGGAGTTTATAATGTTGGGAGTAGTCAAAAGCATGGCATGTAAGTATGATACATATTTCATTCCTAGTAATTTTAAGATATAACATGAACAGCACCTTAGAAATGCACCCTGTATCAATATACTGTAAAAATAAAACAAAAAAATAACAAAAACTAAATAAAACTTAAGATGCAGACTCCGAATAACTCTTTATCCACAAAAGCCTTTAACACATTAAATAGGTTTTTGCTATGGATTGAATGTTTATGTCTGCCAAAATTCATACATTGATATCCTAACCCCTGATGCGATGGTATTAGGAGGTGAGGTCTTTGGGAGGTGATTAGGTCATGAGGGTGGACCTTTCATGAATGGGATCAGTGCCCTTAGAAAAGAGACCTCAGAGAGCTTCCTCACCCCTTTTAACATGTAAGAACACAGCAAGAAGATAGTCTTATGAGCCAGAAATGAGTTCTCACCAGACACTAACTTGGCCAGCACCTTGACCTTGGACTTCCCAGTTTCCAGAACTGTGAGAAATAAATGTTTGTTGTTTAAGCCACTCAGTATGTGATAGTTTTGCTATAGCAGCCTGGATGGACTAAGATAATTTCTTTCCTTGGAGCTTCAAACATGATAATATGAATTATGACTCTCCAGGAGAGGTCAAAGTATATAATAGTTATTAATTTAATAAATCCCAGAGCTGTCTTTATTTTACAGTTCATCTCACTTGAGTTGGATTTTCTCCCTTGCTAACATAAATCTCTCTAGAAATTACATGTTAAATGCTATCTTGTAGATTGGACCACAAGCTTCATAAAGGTAGAGCTGGTATTAGTTTTGATCTCTGAGGCACCCTGGTACTTATTACAAAGCCTAATATACAGCAGGCACACAATCCATACTTGTTGAATTTAATTGAACTCAACAGAGCATCTTTCCTTAAAATATTTTTTTAACCCAGGTACAAATGCATGATTGTGTTAAAAGCCAGATTCTGAAACAAACTAGCAGAGGCCCTAGGGTGTCAAGATAATTTGAATATATATAAGTTACTAAGGTTTGGTTTAAAAATGGTGGCACTGGAGGTGGGGGAAAGAAACGACTATTGTAATGATTTTCTGCCATTCACTCCTTATTATCTTTCACCTTACAGCTCTTTGAGTTTTTATATTTGTTTTTCTTAGTCACATGTAATAACTAAAAGAGAACAATTGAGTCAGACATCTGCCACATTTAGAATTTCAGCACAGACATGCTTTATATATGGATCCCGATAAAGAGGAAAAGGATTCAAGCCGACAGTCACTATTAATATCCATCTAAGTCTTCACCTAGCTGTACTTCTGTAGATTGACTATGTGTCTCTTCTGATGTATCTACCTAGTAACCTTGCTTGGCTGGAAAGTATTATATTTTCTGGCATTTTATCGCTGCACAGAAGTCACAAAGTATCTTCCTCACTTCCTTCTCACCCTAACAAGGATAAGATTTGGGACCCAGAGAATCGAGGAAGGGGCCAGCCACCCCACAAGAATATCTGCCATAAGAAATTGTCAATACTTCAAAGATCTGGGCAGGATAAAGGGCATGGCTGACAGAGCAAAGCTGAGAACATAAAACCAGTCTAAGAGCCACGCCAAGGCCCAAGGTTAGTATTGACAAGGCAGGATGCAATGCTTGCCACATAGCAATGAATTTGAAAAGACTGGGTCTGGGGCGTCTGGCTGGCTCAGTTGGTGGAGCACGCAACTCTTGATATCAGGGTTATAAGTTTAAAAAAACAAAATCTCAAAGAAAAAAAAAAAGAAAGGAAGGAAAAGACAAGACTGGTTGTAAGATGGGGCACAGAGAAAAGAATAAAAAAGATGGCATCTCACATCCATGTTTGACTCACATTGACTCACACAGATCTTTTCTCTGTTATGCTATTTTCCTTCTCAGGGTTTTGCCCTCCCAACTTCATTCATTATTTTCTTTATTTTATGTCTGTCTTTCTGTATCTCTCTCTCTCTCTCTCTCTCTCATGAATCTGTATGAACTGTCATGAATAAAAAATCAGAACTCTTAGACAACAATCTCTGCTAATTAGAAAAGAAAGGGTATGAACATACAAGAGAGACACCATTATTGGTTCTTTATGAACTATGAGAATTCCATCAGCATCATTGCTAAGTATTATGAAAAGGAAGAAGGTAAATGGTAGTGTTGCACCAAGGAGGAAACATTCTCCCTTTATTTCCTCTCAAAGTCATTGCTATTTACTCTCAGAATTACATAGAGCTTCTAGCCATCTACTTACAGTAGGACTCTTTCATCATCCACCAGTTCTGAGCACTGAAACTCATGTCCTTTGTGATAGGGGTAGATATTAAAGGGATTTTACCTATAAAGTACAGCTGAGCCTCTGTTTCCAAGCAGACATATCACATAAAAACTGGAAGTAGAAGGGAGCTGAAGGAGAAAATGCAATGTCTTGGCTTACATGTGGTCCATAAAACCAGACAAGTGAGTAAGATTGCTTTGATAACACAAGATAGTATGAAAAGGAAAGAGTATCCTAAATTGAGGTCTGAGGGATTCCAACATGTAGAAGTTAGGAGGGGACAAAGGAGCCAGCAAAGGAAACGGAGATGCAGACAGAAATATGGGAATAAAATCATGAGAACCCAGTGTCATGGAATCCAATGGAATGCAATCTATGAAAGACAATGTCACAAGAAAAAAGGCAGAAGTAACTGGGCTGAAAACTGCTTGGAGGTCAAACAAAATGAGGTTTGAAAAGTGTTGAATTTGGCCATATGTTTGTCGCTGGTGAATTTAGCAAGAAACACGTCAGTGGGATGGAGGTGGGTGGAAGCCAAGTTGGAGAGGGACGAATGATAGAAGGGAGAATATCATTCATAATTTAAATTTAAAATACTATAAAAAACACATGGACAATAGAGAATAGAAGTGAGAGATGGGGACAGCATGGGCATCTGTGAAGGGCAATGAAGAGGTAGGACTGAGGGCATAGCTTGGCAATCAAGGTTTTGTGTTTATTTACCTTGTTAGAATTTATATAATTGCTAATGAAATAATATAGTAAAGAAAGAATAACAGTAACATAAAGTAAAAAGAGACTTAGGAGATTGTATGTATGTGTGCATGTGCGTTTATGTTTGTGTAATAACTTATGGAATTGTGTCTCTCAGATAGAGAAGCAGATAAACATTCCAAAAATTTGGAGAGATGCACTTTTGGTAGGAGGAAGGTTGCTTCCTCAGTAGTAACCAGGGAGGAGAGAAATAATCTAATTGCAGGTGAAGGCACATTTGTAGATGATGTAATGGGAAGGCAGGCAAGGAGAGCTGTCCCATTCACTAGCTTGTATTTTCCTTATGTACACAGAAAGAGTGAGAGGTCCCCAGGAAAGAAAATGGTGAGACAGCTTTCCTGACACAAGAGAAGTCATTTTAGGCTCCCAGCCATTTTCTCTAATCTGTGCTTGATTTGCCAGAACACACCTTTTGCAGAACTTCCTAGCAGGAGTTAGAACAAAGAAATGCAAAAAACTCAGTAGTTAAGGATTTTAAGGGAACAAAGGGAATGCAAAAACTAGTAATCTCTACCAGACCAGGAAATAGCCTAATCATATCAGAGACAACAAATCAGTGTATAAAACTCCCAGTGCTGTTTCAAAAGTAAAGATTGACCTAACACACGTTCTTGAGTTGTTTGTGAAGGATTGAAACTGTGCCCATAGGGTTAATGAGGTTAAAACTGTCACCAGCAAGATCCCCACTACCCCCCTTGTTCTTCACCAGAATGTTAACTCTATCTTTAGAGGCAAATGATAGGAAGAGCTCCTGGGGCCCCAGACCAGTTTGAGCTCTACCACCGACTCATACCTGTGCAGATGGACCACAGAATGCCCTACAGTTACCTGGACACCTCATTAGAACGTAAAAATCTCTTCCCCAAGAGGAGCACAAGCTTTATCAACATATCACACCACACATGTACAGGCATGTTTCCGAGGTACTCTACACGCCATGACAGAATTTCCCTTTCTGAATATTCATCCTAACCCTAAATAAAAGAAACTCACTCACCCTGACTTGGGGAGTCATGGTTTTGGAAATTATTCTCCATGGTCTCCTTATTTGCTGCAAATAAAGTTCCCTTTCTTTGACAGCTCTACCTGGTATGGTCTCTACCTGGAACTCAGTGAGGAGCGAGCTCACTTGTAGTTGGTTACACTTAGGAGAACCCTGCTTGGAATAGCACTGTATTTTCTTATGAAAGCACATGCCAATATCTCCAATATATGGATTCAATGCCATGCGAATAAGCAAAATAAACATACTGGAAATGTTAAGAGTCTGGGATGTGTGTGTCATTTCAGAACTTGGGTTTTAGCATGTTATCAAAAGATATAGCACTAAAAAGAAAAAATATATAATAAATGTTATGAAATATTTAGCAGCTACAATGCAGAAAAGTTTTCTGAGCTTTTCAGCATATTTATCTGAGTTCAGTCTATCCCCTGAGCAGTTTCCCAGCACTATGTCAGGGTCTTTTTCAGGAATAGTATTAGATTCTATTTCAAGTAGGTGCCAGTTAACCATACTGCCCCTTGGTCTAAGCAAAAAAATAGTATACAGTGTGTGTGCATGTATGTGTGTGTGCGTGTGTGTGTGTATGTGTGTGTAATGTGCTGATATTTCAGAAAACAAAATTTCAGTACCTAGAAAATGTAATCATAATGTAATAATTTCTGCTTATAGAGTGTATTCATGAATGAACAAAGACCTTTTTTCCCCAGGTTTGTCCAATTTTTCTTAACTTGTGATTATCATCAATTTACTCAAAAAGAACAAAGTCATGCTTTTTCTTGTAACACAGTGTGGCAGTGGAGTTGGTCATTGTTAAAGTTTATACATTTTTATGTTTGATAATATTATCTCCTTAAATTAATCAGAGGACCAAGGTATTGTTCAAAATATCTGATATTTTTATAAATACAATTTCACAATGCAAGAGTTATGTCATTGAAGATTTAACTTTGAATGTTGCTTAATGTCTAGAATTCTATTTAAAGTTGAAAATTAAGGATTAGTTTATGAACAGAAAAACTATCTAGGTCTCATGTTTACAGATAATTCTGATGAGGGTGGTAATAGTGATGATGCTGAAGATTTATTGTTAGTGATGATTATAGATATGATATAAACTCAGAATAAACACTTTTTTCCAAACATTCAAAAAAATGACCAATGAATTGAAGGGCACTTTTCTTTCACATCCAATCTACAATCTCCAAGCAAATGAGACAGAAGAAGGAGGGGAAGCCCCTACCTCTGTTCTATAGATTTAGAGATGGTAAAATATTTCCATACTGTTGACAAAGGACTATTGCTGCCCAACCAGTAAAGGATATTTTTTCTAGATCACAAAAATATCTCTTGAAAGAAAGATGCTTGGCCTTTGACTTAATACATCATTCTCTAGAAAGGCTGCCCTATGCACCACCAAAGGTGTACTATAGCTGATCTTTCTTTATTGTACAAATATGGGAAATGAATGAATGACAGAAAAGTCAGCTGATAACAGAAATATTTCCAGGAAGGAAAATAATAGGTCAAAACTTAGAGTCAGGGGTGTCTTGGTGGCTCAGTTGGTTAAGCATGTACCTTTGGCTCAGGTCATGATCTCTAAGTCCTGGGATTGAGCCCCACATCAGGCTTCTAGCTCAGCAGGGAACCTGCTTCTCCCTCTCCCTCTGTCCCCAGCCCTGCTCGTGCTCTCTCTTTCTCTCTCAAATAAATAAATAAAATCTTTAAACAAAACAAAACAAAACAAAACAAACTTAGAATTAGTCCTGAGATTAAACAGTGTCAGTATCTATATCTGCAGAGAGTAGGCTTACAGTCTAGACACTGCCATTTTAGATGAAGAAAATGATAATAATAAATTATCTGCAAAAATGGGATTAAGAAATTTTTATAGCATTTATACTGGAAACATTGCAATTTTAATGCCCAGCAACAAAAAAAAAGGATAAAAAGATTGTAGAATATTTGCTTAAGAGGATAGTATACACTGATAAGGAATAAACATATAATTCTGAGTGAAAAGAGAAAGTCCTATAAAACAATGTATATTTAACATTATTTTATAAAACTTAAGAACAAGTAGAACAAAGTAATTTATTATTTCAGCATATATATGTATACACACATTATATGATATATGTGTGTATATATTGCTATTTTACATATATCTGGTATATACATAAACATTTTATCAAAAAGTAAATACAAAATTTAGGATAATTGTTACCTACCTCTGGGGAGAGAAAAGGGGATGAAATAAGAAAGGAAGATATTGGTAGATGCAAATTTGGGCAATATTCCAGTCCTTAGGTTGGTTATTTATTATAAATTTTTACTTTGTCATTATATATATACAGATATACATAAAATAATATTTTATGGATATATACATATTTATACACACATATCACATGCACATTATATATATGTGCATATATGTGTATGTAACCATAAGATATTATTTAAACAAAAGTTAAAACAAAAGTCTCAGCATTAAAACGTGTTATTTCTCCAAAATATGAAAATAAGATATGTTTAAAACACAGTCATAACTCCCAATAACTGAGGATTTATGGTATAGGAAGTAATCAATCAATAAGCACATTGCATCTGGAAGGTAGCATTTATGCCCCAATCTGTGTTTGGTATCACTCAGTTGACATCTTTTCCTAAATGTCTAGAGTATCCAATACGCAACACAATACCAAAGAAATACTCACTTCAGTGCTTTTTCCCTGATTAAGGATCAGGCAATTTAGATGTTGACATAAAATATTCCTATCAGTTTATATTACAAGCCACTTATGCAGCAATATTTCATACTCCAGGTTAAGCTATCATACTGTTTTGAGACTGTTGACTTTCTTTACTGTTTTCTGAAACATAAAACATTCTGGTTCCTCACAATTTAAAAAAAAAAAAAAATATATATATATATATATATATATATCCCAATAATCTAAATTAAGAGTTAAGATAAACTGGACTCTGCCACTATTTGTGTCTCAGAAACTCCACTTACTCCTGCTTATACCAAGGGATGCTAACTAAATGCGCATTTTTCAATGCTTTCTCACCTCCACCACCAAAAACTCTATCTCTAAAATTTTATAAATTGATGCTCAAATTCTGCTGGGAGAGTCATGATAATTACCACTGCTTCTGCAGTTACAAATCTACTACATCAATTTCAGCCAAAAGATACATGTCTCCAAAAACCATTTCTCTTCTATGTAACACCCTGACCTAATTATCCAGGAAGACTAGGTTTCCCTAAGTGGGGTGTTAGGCATGAAAGAAACTACCTCAAGTCTTTCAGACCCCTAATGTAGCAGTTGTTAAAAACTTGGGGTTGTCATGCTGTATCTAAGAATATGCTATATTTGTCTTCTCAGACACATCCATATGCATCAAATGTGTCTTGACTTTCAGGGACTTATGTATTTCTGAAGCTCATTCATAGACTAAGGATCTGTAGGTTTATACTGTGGCAGATTGCGTGCCGGATGCCCACATCTTAACTTTGAGTCAACACGAGTAATAAAGGTGAGATTTAAACTGTGTTTATCATCATTTATTTGAATTACTAAAACAATCTCCTACCTGATCTCTCTATCTGCAGTCCCACCAACCCTTAGCCTTTACACTGCCTCAGTAATGATCTCTTGAAAACAAAGATTTAATCATTTAATACCCACTACTCCCTACTGAAAAAAATTTAAAAACTTTTTATCACCATTAAAAAAAAATAATAAAACTTCGTAAAAGCATGTAAGACCCTTGGTGATATAGCCTCACCTACCTACATTTTGTGTTTTCTTTTTCACTCTGCCCATCAGACCCTACATCCTCTGCACTTTGCCATGCAATTTCATACTCTGAGCCTTTGTATATTAGTTACCTCTGCCTGGAGTATCATCCTATGGCTTTATTTTCATGTAAATAATTATAATTTATCCACCTTTTCTAAGACTCAGTGTGCGTTTCACCTCTTTCACAGCGCCTTCTCTAGCTGCCCCCCACAGTATGTCAAATGCTCTTCTAGTTGGTCCCCAAATAAACCTATGCAATCTTGCATTACAACATTTATCAAACTGCCCTATTGCACCAGTCTCCCTCTGCAGGCTGTGAGGTTTCTAATAGCCTGGACTGGAGTTTTGTTACTTAATCTACAGTGACTTCAAAGGTATGCTAGACATAGTAGAAAAAAAAAAAACAAAAACAACAACACCAACACAATGCTTGTGTGGAATGAAGAAATGACAAAAAAAAAAAAAAAAAAAGCAGCTATCAGGAACAATGTAGTTTATAGGAAGATGAACGGAACTGGTTATCTGAAGACTTTTTCTGGTCTGGAATCTGCTACTAATTCACTGCAAACACTTGAGGAAGTCATTTTTTTTTTCCAGAGTTTTCTTTTCCTTTATGGAAAAATGACATGGTTGGACTAGATGCTCTCAAAGGCCCCTCTCCACTCTAAATTTCTATTTTTATAAAGCTTTCTGCTTAGTTTCTCCATCTATCTAGGATATGCATTATTGGTATGTTATATGATTCAAAGAGAGAAGGAAGAAGAAGAAAAATAGAATTACATGTACTCAACCAGAAGACACCCAGCAATGTCCTCAAAAAAAATAAGCTTTTTTTTTTTCAGTTATGTTTTCCTGCTGTGAAACTAAATTTTCATTATATGTTCTTGGTCATGTTTTAAGTTAGAAGGAAGTAGGCAGAGAATGGAAATGTTGCTAACTGGCTTACATTCCTCATTTGTTTCTTAAACAATTATTTAGATTCCTAAAATGATATTTCTGATAGAAAATAAAATAAGCATATTCCTATCATAAAGCTTAAAATGAGAACAAGGACCTTGTCTGTTTTGTTAACTCCCATTTCACTAGTGCCAGACACCTATCGCCAGATCCACTAGTGCTCAGTAAATATTTAGTGAATGACAAGTATCTCACCACAGTTCTATTCAGATGTGTCAAGGAGACCCCAGTTCAGGTGGGTTAAGTAATACAGAAGAATTTCATTATTTTGTTATGCAATATTTCAAAATATGTGTTTGGATATGGGCTAGGTGGAGTGTTTATAAAGGAAGTGTTTGCTAAGCTTACCTGGCTACTCTTAATGAGTTTTAGAATGCAAGTTGAAAAACAATCAAGGGAAGAAAATTCCAATTGTTATTTTAAAAAGTACCTATTTACATATAAGTGATCAATATTTATCAATCAATGTTTGATCTTAAACTGTTCACTGAAGCAATCACCCTAAAGAATTGCATTAGAGCACTCTTTAAAACCTGTTTCTGTGTAAGATGCTAGTATGTTTTTCTTTTATCAAGGTATTTACTTGAAACTCTTGATTTACAGAAAGGAAACATTAACATATAGCACTTTCTTTTTTTATTTTTTTCTCTTAAAACGTTTTACTGAAGAAGCAATGCTTATTACATAGATGAGCAGCTGAATGAATGATCCCAGAGCAAATATCCATTAAACCACTAGCCAGTCAAGAAAGAGAATATTTTATTTATTTATTTGAGAGGGAGAGAGAGAGCACAAAAGCAGGGAGAGGAAAAAGCAGATTCCCCACTGAGCAGGGAGCCCGCTGTGCAGCTCAATCCCAGGACACTTGGATCATGACCAGAACCAAAGGCAGACGCTTAATGGACTCAGCCATTTAGGCACCCCTAGCATTTTCTTTATAAGTGCATTTTTCTCCTAAAAACATATGTTCAAATTACTAACAGAAATAGTTATTTCAGATTTACAGAACACTCAATGTTTAGATGTTTGATGGAATATAAAGATGAGTCATCGCCTCTGACCTCAAATAGCATAAAACCTAGGAAAATAAATGAGAGTTAGGTTCAAGGGATAATATGTACCATATGTGTGGTGCGGCAAATTTTTTTTTTTTTTTTGTCTGGAAGGCTAGATGAGGTAAGCATGGGATCTCTTTTTTGGCATGGTATTCAGAGACGTTATCAGAGAAGAGTAGGATGTAAGCTCATTCTTGAAAGAGGGATATAGTTTTAGTAAATGAAAGGAAGGGGAGGGCATTTCTGGTAGAGAGAACTGCATGGCAAAAGTCTAGAATCCAGGTAACACAGAACCTACCTGAGGGACAGGCTCACACAAAGGTGAGATCATGGAGTAGGAGCTTCGGCAGCAAAGACCAGAGTTACAAATCTGGGATACGTGGAAAGCCACATTAAGAGTACTGACTCTCTTTCAGTAGGGAGTGAGCATTCAGCTAGAATGCAGGGACCAGAGCTGGAAACTGAGCTGCAAAGCTGTTTTATACCTAGTTGAGTCTGGATGGGATTTGGGGGTGGGGGGAGTGGGGTTGGTGGGATATGAATGGAAGAAGGATGAAAGGAATAAAATTTGAGAAGAGTCAATGGAAGAAAAAGATGCCATCACAGAGGGAAAAGACAAGTCAGTAGGCAAAGTTAATTTGCTAGGAAGATGAGCAGGGATAAGGGACAAGGCTCTGTTGTTCATTTTTTTAAATGTTTATTTTCATTTTTAAGGTGTTGAATTTCAGGTAACAGAGGGTCAATTAAAAGAAAAAAAAAAAAGAAGGCCAAGAGGCAGTTGTGAGTTTGAGGGGAGGTCAGGGCTGGTGGTACTAACTCTTCAGAGATTTCTTGTTATCAAACCTCAGGACCAATTATAGAGTGCCAATATAAGTATTTGTCTTGCTAGGGAAACAACTCTAATTGGGGACCTATCTCTCTTTACCACCACATTTCTCCTTTGGTCACTAGGTTTTTGCCTAAATTAGTTGAAGACATTGTAGGCATCACAATTTAGCGGTTTGAATTAAGGTATAAAGTGCAACATTTGAAAGCTAAAATTGTGAATGGCTTTTGGAAAACAAAAATAGCAAATGATAGACTACGTGATGTAAGTAATTAAGATTATGCATATCTGGCTGCTCTTAGTGACAGCCCAGTTATAACCTGTTAGCCCGTAAAGAGAGTGTGTCCATGATTCTCTTTCCAAAGCAGCCTGAGGCCACAGGCAGCGATCTGGTTGCTACTACTGTCATTGCACATTCTGAGTCCTCTCGGGAATAATGCCGCTCTCCTCCTCAGTGGAAGGGGCTGGATTGGTTACTTGGGGTGCCTTAGGCTGCAGGGAGAACCCCCACCCTTCTTATCCATGGTCAGTGTGCTCAGCATCCCTCTTGGGTAGTGGGAAATTATTTCCTTTCTTCCCATTCAGTCGGGGAATGGCGGTAAGCATCAAATGCTTATTTCTGTCTATAGATTTAGAAGGTACTAAATCAGTTTAATGTTGATCCCCCCCCTCAAAAAGCAGACAGGTGAATTAGAGAGACAAATGGGAAATAGTTGAGTCACTCACTTATCCTTTCCAGAGATTTTTATCATGGGCCTGCAACATGCCTAGTAAAACTTAAACCTCTGTTGACTCCATTTAGCTGGCAGCCTGGAAAATGCCTGTGATAAGTTGTATTCCTTGGGGAGCTCAGCGTGTATTCGTCGTTTCTTCCTTGATAATTCCAGAAATACCATGGAAGGGGTAATAATATCTACAGTAATGAGAGTGCCTTGGGAAATTGCTAAACTTTAGAATTCACAAAAGGCACATCTTCATATCTCAAAATAGATTCTCACTTGTAGCCTCGCCTGTCTGCTATGCTCAAGCTCTGGGAATCTCAACATGTAACCACTTCTCTGGCCAGCTGAGGGCGCGATTGATCTGCTTTTGCAGATACAGCCTTCCTAATGCCTTTGGAAAAAAGGAGTCCACTAAGCCATCTGCAGGAGGGAACACCGGGATAAAAAAGTAGTGTGGAGGCAGGGGAGAGTGGGCAAGAAATCTAAATGCTGCAACACAGAGCAGCCCCCAAGAGTTTTGAGAAGCATGGAAAAAATGATATTTCATGAATAAGACTCAAAAGCTTTTGTTCGCTGAAGTGTATTAGGTTTATAGAACAAAGAGTATAACTTTCCATTTTGTTCATGTGTGTGGGTAGGTTTAATAAACATTTATTTTCTATAATTTTTAATACCTAACTTCCACAAATCTGCATCAATCAAAAAATAAAACAAAAGAAAACTAGAATGCTGGTTTTGAGTTTCTCAGCCCAGTAATACATTGATAGCAACTGTATTAGTTTTGTGATTAATTTCTCATCTTATTTTAGGTACAAAATAACGTTGAAAGGAAAATCATAGTGTCTTCTAGGAGGACATATTTTCTCTCGCTTTGAATGAATACCCTGACCATTCATAATTCATTACTATAAAGTGAAAACAGCAACTTGTTAGAACTCCCTAATAACTTTATCATGTAAAACACCTAAAATATGTATTTGCTGGACTCCTCCCTACAGGAGAGTTAAAGGTCACTTGTAGGATATCAGTATTTACCTAGCGCACGTATGGCCTCCTCCATTTTAAGGTTCAGTTCCAGACTACAATCTGGAGCAACTTGGGCTTGATAAAAAATCACCTCTGCTACTGGAAACGATGTGTTTGCTTTTTCTCTTGATTTTTCTCTTTCAGTGTATTTTGAAAGTCCATGGTATACCCTTGAATCATAAAGTGTACATACAACTGAGTCACGGGAGGTTCATCTATTTCTTTCAGGAGGTTTGTCTATTCGATCTATTTTGTAACCCTCTAGAAAAATCTGTTTCCTAAGGTGGTCGTGGATCCCAGGACCCCCTCTTACTGAGGAAAACAACACTGCCCAAGAAATCCATGCAAGTCTCAAGATCCAGAAGGGGTAAAGGTCCATAAAGAGACTGATTAATCAAAATCATATGTGTGATACCAGAAGTGAGATTATAGACAATTCCATTTATACTCTATTGTCAGAGGAATCTTGTTAAAGCACAGATCAATACATTTCACTTACCCCTCCCATCATGCATAGAATAACCTCATTGTCCCTGGCCTAACAGCCCTCTTTCAATTGGCACCAGCCAGCTCTTGCAATCTTTCTGCTGCCCCTTGAACGCTAGGAAAACTGAACCAGGGGGTTTCCACATTCATATCCTTCCACTTGACCCCTGGGCAGATCCCTCTCTCTAGAATTCAATTGGGATGAAGAGTGACCCGACTTAGTAAAGGCAGCTCATCTCCCTACCTCCACACATCTATGTGTATCCTTGCTGACCCAACCTAAATATAGTTTTTGTTGTCAAGTTTTCCTAATGTCCTCTAGAGACTCTGAACTCTTTTTCAACATGCATCACATCTAGTTCCCTTATGACACTTAATTCTTTTCTACCTTAAAATGTAGGTCTTTATGAACATATATTTTCTACCAGCTCTAAGCTGACTGAAAGTAGAACCTATATCTAATCTCTTTTTATCCTCGAAAACATTTAATACAATGCCTAGCACCAATAGGCACTCAGTAAACGTTTACTGAATGAATTAATAAATGAATTAATTTACAGTTTCTGCTAAACCAAAGTTACTTTCTAGAGAGGTATCTGGTAAGTTTAATGTTGTTTAAGTAATTCCCTTATATGCCAAATTAACTACCAGTCAACCATCTAAATGCATAGGAGTTAGCACTTTGCTGAAGAGCAATTGCTTAATTCAAAGGGTAATTTTTTGTATGGTTCTTTTGAAAGGAGAGGGTTCAAAATATGAGAAAAAGGTTGAGAAGTCTCTTTACTAGAAACTCTCAGTATTCTTGAAAAAAACTATGGAGAACTTTATAAAATACTGCTTGGTGCCCACAAATCCTAACAGTACATACCTCAATCCTTAGTCATGAAAACAACAATAGTTGTCTCCTTGAAATTGCCTTTCTCCACAGCCTTTGCTTGATTTTGATAGTGAGACACAGATAAAGAATTCAAGGGAAGCAAACAGAGCCTCTAAAACATGTAAGTCATATATACATGTGTATCACTAGCGTTACGTCACATGCGGTATATATATATATATATTATATATATATATAATATATATATATATAAGCATTTACATTTACAATCAAGACAAGAGGTTCAGCTCTGCAGTAGGATTTGAGATTCAAAACATTCAAACTTCTCAATAAGAAACAGATAAAGAGCAGATTTTAATTTGACAAGAGAGTTTTGAAGTTTTTTTAAGTCTTCCTTTGGTACTTTAAGAGACATTGAATGTTTTTTTTTTACTTTCACCCTCTATTTTCTCTTTAGACAAATACATAGCTTTACCAGTTTCTTTACAACCTTCAAAGTAGTTGCATATTTCAGCACCTAAAAGCAAAGAATTCATGCTGTCCATTCAATAGTTCTTTTGGACACTGTGATGGGATAGAACAGGTGCCAGATAGGGCCTCAGCCTCCTCATTGAGATGAAAAAAATATTTTACCAAGTACACAAATTAGGGTGCATTTATGCCAATATATAATAAAAAATTAAGCAAATGGCATGGATCAATGTATATTCAAGAAAGAAAGAGTTAGTGATGACTTCAAAGTTTTTAAGAAAATCGATTGGGATGGATCCTGATGGATCCGACCCAGCAGGCAAAGATTTGTTGAAAATAGGCTATTTATAAAGTGTGGGCAACTAAACGAAGACAGGATTGAAAATGGCATATTTATTGGATAGTAGGAAACTTGAACTAGTATACAGCAAGCATTTGTTAAGTATTTACAATGTGGTAGGCATTGTACTAAAACATCTGAGTGAACAGGGTGTATTAGGGTTAGTGGTTCTTAAAGTGTAGTGTCCTTGGGCCAGCAGCATTGGCAGGACCTGGAAACTGTTACAAATGCAAATTCTCAGGTCCCACTCCAGAAGACTTATCAGAAAATCTGGGGTTGGGGCCTAGGAATCTGCATTTAACAAAGCTCTCAGGTGATCCTGATGCTCGCTCAAGTTTCAGAACTGCTCTGTTAGAGGAAATAACCCTGATCAGGTGGAATAAGAGCTAGAATTCCAAGCAGTAGATGTATGAGAGACAGGAAGTCACAGAGTTTAATAAAACCAGTGGCATCAAGAAAGTGACGTTTATTTTGTTCAGGTCACTCAGAAGAAATATCAGGAGAGGTTAAAAGTATGAAAATAATTATATCGGGATGTCTGAAATCTTTATAAAAGTCCCCTTAAGCCATACAGCTACTAGAAAACAGAGACAAGTTTAATGAAACAATTCTCTTTTGAGAAAAAAAAGTGAGTCGCTCTTCTTAAAGAAGTTTCAGTGAGATACTTATCTAATTTCTCCTTTCTGACTGTTCTCTCTGCCTTCTCTGGAGTCTCATTTGGCAGAGTCAAGAAGAACTCTGCACTTTACCCAAGAATTATTGGATAGAACACTAGTCTATCATCTTTTTTAGTGTTCTTGATTTTTAAACATCAATTTCAGCTACTAACATGAGGAAAAAGGACTTACGTTACCCAGCCTAGATTTTATGTTTTCTTATTTTAAAATGAAATACTGAAGTAAATTCAAAATCTCAGCTATTTATTATAAATATAATTCCCTTCTTCATTATGTATCTATGTATATATGTACATATATGCTTATAAGGTGTGTGTGTGTGTGTGTGTGTGTGTGTGTGTGTGTGTACTTATAACATGTTTTTCACTTTAAAATACCTTGAGAAAAAGTGAAGCTCTGCATTTGGCTCAGGTGGCTGGGAAGGGTACCCTTTTAGAGAGCCATAAGGGATAAGGTGGTTATTGATTATTTCAGGTAGGAAGGAAAAGCAGGTGTAAGACAGAAATAGGTAAGGTCTGAAATGCAATGATAAGCAAAATTTTAGACAGTGAAGTAGAAAAAAAGCGAATGCTGAAAGCTGAATGTTATAAGAATTGGGTTGAGTCAAAAGCATCTACAGAATGATGGGTAGTTAGAGGTATCTGCCATCTGTAGTACTTACAAATTTTATTTATTAGCCCAGAGCTATCTGGAGAAGCCTCTGTTTCAGGGAAGCGTTTTCTGGAAGATGAAGGAGATTGACCAGATCATGGAGGTCTTTGGGGTGGGAACTGTCTAGGAGCTGCACTGCCTTCAGTCTCAATTGTAAGTTATAGTTGATCCTCATTATTTGGGGAGTCCATTATTTGTGAATTGGCCTACTCATTAGAATTTATTTGTTATCCCCAACTCAACACACACTGCTTTTATGATCATTTGTAGACATATGCAGAATAGTGAAAAATTTGAGATGACCAACACACATGAGTGTTCCCAGCTGAGTTGCCTTTTTGATCCAGCACTCATCCCATAAACAAAAGTCTTTTTTGTAGTCTGCTTAGTGCTGCATTTTTCACTCTCTTGTGTTTTTTTGTTGGTGATTCTGCTATTTACAATGGCCTCCAAGTGTAGTGCTGAAGGGCTGGCTATTGTTCTTGAGTGCAAGAAGGTGTGATCTGCCTTCAGGATGTGAGTTAGATAAACTTCGTTCATGCATGAGTTACAGTGCTGTTGGTGTAAGTTTACTGTTAGTGGATCAACAACATATATTTAACAAGGGGTCTTTAAACAGAAACACACATAACTCTAAGTTATGTATTCATAATTTGACCTAACTTTTGTGATCTAAGGCTTGTAGGAACCTAATCTTATATTTACCTCATGAGTGATAGTTCAGTATTTGCTAATTCACAGTTCATGGCAATTTTATAGAATGTAACAAATCCAAAGAATGAGAATCAACTGTATTTTGCATGTAATTTTGAGTATTAACTCAAGTGATATGTTCCCCAACTTTATTTGCCCTCAATTCTTTTTTTTCCCAAAGATTTATTTATTTATTTATTTAATTGACACACAGAGAGAGAGACAGCATGAGAAGGAACACAAGCAGGGGGAGTGGGAGGGGGAGAAGCAGGCTTCTGGCTGAGCAGGGAGCCCAATGTGGGGCTCGATCCCAGGACCTGGGGATCATGACCTGAGCCGAAGGCAGTCACTTAACCAACTGAGCCACCCAGGTGCCCTTTCCCTCAATTCTATATATGTTTGTTGTTAAGGTTAACAATTCTTTATGGAGGGTGGGGGGTGTTGATTAGGGTAGAAAATATTTTGTAGAGTGACTTGCTAACTTCCATCTAAGTGTTTTGAGTATTAAGAATTAAAATTGTACTATTATGATTAGAGTGGCATAGAGACACAAATTATGATTTATATGTGCCTTTATTTGTAATTAACATCTTAAAACCTCAACCAAATATTAGTCATGAGGAGCTTCTGGGAGTTTTCTGATTTGGAAAGAAACAAAGCTTTGATATTTCACTGCCTACAGGTAATTTAAACTTCAGCATCTTAAGAATTTACCACACACAAGTCAGTTGGGACCCTCGGTGTCACAGTGAATATTGGAGAAGCGCCTTTAAATGTTTCCTTGCATGTATCAAACAACATCTCACAGGATGTTTTTGGTACATAAGAAATGTGGAGAGATGTATGTGAGTAACTGCAATAGACAGAGACAAATTCAGTTTGATTCTGCATCAAACACAGAAAGTCTTCTTGAGTTTTGTCTTGATCATAATTTGGGCAAAATAAAACACGGCACCCAGGAAGAAGGGAGCAGGGCTAAACCCTACAGATGATGAACTACCTATAATATGAGTGCTTCTTGAAGCAGACTCAAGTAAGTAGATTGACTGCTATAAAGAAAAGGAAAACAAAGAAAACAAATTAAAACTATAACCTGTGTCTGTGATATAAGTCAATCTCCTCTCCATAACAGGTAAGAAATTATTAAAAGTAACTTTATTTTTCTTCCTGTCTTATGTTTTGTCTCTATGCAAACACATTTCAAACAAGTGACAGTATTAAAATCCAAATCATTTCCCAGTGATACCCCTGCCTCCATACTCCCTAAGCTTTCTAAAGGTCTCTAGTGACACAGGTCTCTATGTGTGTATGGTATGCACATGTGTCTCTGTGTCTGTCTCTCTCCATTCTCCTCCCCCTCCTTCTTTTTTGCCCACCTCTCCTCCACACTTCACACCATCTTTTCAATCAGAACTCTGCAGACCCACATAATGGCATTAAGAATCTGGCTCAGTTAATACTGTTATTTAGGAAATGTGTGTAGAATAGTATTGCCTTTTCTGATTTATCAATGCAAAGAAACTTGTAGAATAAATTAAGCCATAAAATCAGAGGGCTCCCTCACATGAGGATAGTGAAAGGACGGTGGTGAGTAGGAGTCAGGGTTACCAATGTTCTGCCTCCTGTTGCTCGATTCAGCATTCAGGACGTTGAGCCCAGGACCTTCGGGCTCATTCCATCTATTGGTGAGCCAATGTCAGGCAGAGTAGAAGAATGCCAGGGGTGAGCGTACAGGGCTCTGGGTATTTATTCAGTCTGCTAGGTCATTTTGTGTTGGGCTAAACTCTTAGGACTAAATGATTAAAGAGGGCGATTTCCTACTGATAAAGTTTCTTTTCACTGCATTGCTAGACTATGTTGTCTAGCCTACTCACAGCTGATGTGTTACTGAAATTTTCCAGGACAGAAATTTAACCTGCTGGTGAGTAGTAAGACAAGAGGAGGGATTCTCGGCTTTATAAGAGGTGGTGACACACAGTATGTATCCCAGTGAGTAAGGGACAGCTGCTGCTCTCTGAGACATAGAAAGGGAGCCATAGAAACTGACAGACACTGCAGTTCAGAGAGTAATTTGCCCCACAGGAGGCAGAGGTGTCACCCTCACTGGAAAAAATGATAGCAAAAAAAGCCATTCTCCACGGTGGCCCAGGGGAAGTGAAGCCTTTGAGGTGTCCCAGATAAAGAGAAGAGCCAGCTCATTAGATGGAGGTGGGGGACAGACGATGAGCTACTTGAACCACTGTAGAAGTATTTGGGCCCCCAGAGAGGAAGTCAGCCTGCCTCTTGGGGCCACAATGACTTATTAATAGGGATGTGTCACATCAGAGACTTGGCCATCTAGAACTGTTTCAGAACTTAGGTCAGTGTTTTTCAAGTATAGCAAAAAAGATTAAAATTTGGAGTAGTGAAAAGTGTCCTTGAGACAGACTTTTTTTTTTTTTAACAATGACAGATGAACAAAGGAAATGGCAGAAGTGGGTTTTCCTTCTACTCCACAAACTACTTCCCCTTTCCGGAATATTATCACTATGTAGAGGGAACTTCTTTTGAAAATACATTACTGATATTCACAAAATTACAGATGTTCTGCCTTTATAGGGGAAGAGATATAATAGAAAAGAACTAAGAAACCAATATTTGAGAATAATTTTTAAATTGTATTTTACTTTCAAAGCATCCCTAATTGCAGACAAGGAATCCTCTACCCCTTGTAGTTTACATCTGAGTCCTTATAGACACAGGAAGCTATAAATGCACACATTCACATGTTTTATGTGTACTTTATGCAGCATTTAAAACATAAATTTAGTCCTCAAGGAGCTTGTGATCTACGATCAATATGATTTAAACAATAAAGAGATTTTTCCATAAAAAGTAAATGCTAACAATAGAATATTTTTTTTTTTTGTTTTTTTGTATTGAGGTCTATCATGATAGGGTGTTTTGACCTAGGAGTAAAACAACAATGAAGTGATACACATTGTCCTTTAACGAGTCAGATGGAGTTGATTTCATGGACCATGTCTAAATGGTAGAGTGTTTTAAAATAAAAATAAATAAATGAAGTAAAAGCAAATAATTTCCAGGTCTAACAAAGCAAGTAAAAAAAAAAAAGACAGGAAGTCTGAGTGACTGAATACCAGTGTGATGAACAGACACACAAGAGGACCGAGGCGATAAAAGGTGTTGCTTGGTACAGAGTCCCCTGTTAGGGGTTTTGAAGGTGAGGACAAAAAAACAAAACAAAAACACACATACAAAAAACAAAAACAAAAACAAAAACACGGTTCTTAAGATATTAAGCACTGGAAACTAATGGTGTTTTAAAAGATGGAGACATTTGCAGGGTTTTACAATCAAAGTGGTAAATAATAAAGAAAATTTTAATTACAGCATTCAAAACAAGAGAAGGTTTAGATCTTTAGGTATACTATGTGGATATAAACGGACACATTGTTCTAGAGGATTCAGCTCACAGATTAAGATACTAGGTCTCAAATGAGTAAATGGCTAGAGTGGCCACAAAGCTAGCCAAAGACAGAGGCAGGACTACAACCCAAATTCCCTGTTTTAAAGACCTGGGCTTTCTTCTCTTCTAAAGACTATTAGACATCTTAGAACACAGAACTCTTTCTATTAAAGTTTACACAGGAATCCAAGATGAAAAACAGATGACACTTTGTTTAAAGAGATGAGGTGAGTATGAGGGAATGGGGGTGTGCAGGGCAAGTAGAACCCCCCAAATCCACTGTCTCTTTCAGGGCCCTTCAGAGGGCTCCTCAAGTCCCTAAGACAATTGAAAATTCTTGAAATATAAGACCTTTTCTCTGTTTTCTGTTCAAATAAAGAATAAACCCGAATACCTTAAGTGACAGCTTCTAAAAAGTATAGTCTTTGAGAAAATAAAATTGTGTTCACAATTAACTAGTGCCGCATCATCTTGAGGGGAAAAAAGTAATATTCGAAATTCATGTTTTATTTTTCATTCTTTGAACTTTCAATTAGTTTCTCATCTATTCTTTCCACTGATTCTACAAACACATATTTAGCATTTATTATGTGCCAGACCTTGGGCCAAGTATTTGGGAAACAAAGCCAAATAATGGGTAGTCTTGCCACCAAGGATCTTACGGTAAAACAAGACTATAATGCAGGGTGCTAAGGGGTGGACTTGAGGCCAGAAAAGGGTGTTGTGGGGGCATTGAGAAGAAGGATGCAAGTCAGGGAAGTCTTCCTGGGGAAGTTGATGCTTACACAAGTACTTGGAGGATAAGGATAAATTAGCTGATTGGGAAATGTGGGGCCATTTCAGATAGGGCAGCAAGTGTCAAGATATGGAGGTGGAAAATATTGAAGCCCACGTGATTCAGGATTGAATACAATTCTGAATATAATGGGTAAGCATTAGAAGTTCACTAGATTAATTAATGATATCAGATTAAAGAATTAAGCTACAGAGTGTCTTGACTCGGTTTCCTCCCTATAAAAAGCTAAATAATAGCAGCACTTCTCTCACAGCTGCTCGGGGAGATCATTGGCCAGGTTCCCCCTTTTACATAACCTCCCTCAGGTAATGAGAAACACAAATTAAAACTCCAGGGTGATGCTATTTTTCATTTATCAGAGAGGCAAAAATCAAGTAGTTTATGTACACCAGGGGAGGAGTGAAAGGGTACTTGCACATGGCTGGTGTGAATATAAACTGGACACCTCTAGGGAAGGCAATCTGGACATATGGTTCTGATTTGTAAAATCATACAAACCCTTTTATTGAGCAATCACCCTTAGGAAGTCATCCCATACATAGTCTCAGATATGTGGTAAATGACAATAGGTCTCAGCCTATTACATGGGTAATATCTTGACATTTGTTTAATACCATTTTGGATTGAAAGTAAAGGCACTAGAACACCATTTGATTGATTTTTGTCTCCTGGTATTCTGAATCTTACTACTCACTCCCTATGTTGAAGTTTGCAAATTAGTCCCAGCATCTAAAACAAGGAAATGGTGGGTTTCAACACATGAATTTCTGTGAAAATGTCTAGCATAATGTCTTACGACATGGGTCGGGCTCGACCAAGGATATTATTGTTAGCTATTAGATAATAGCTAAAGCTATTAGGAACCATTTAGTGATTTTAAGCAGAAAGTGATTCAACAAGATCTGGGATTTAGAATAATCACTTGGGCAGTAGTAGAAGGATAAGGTGGGGAGAGGTGACACAGGTGGTAAGGAAATTAGTTGGAAAGCTATTAAAATTGTCTAGATAAGAAACTACAAGAGCTGAGCTAAAGCATCAGGGACTGAGAGAAAACAACAGATTGGAAGATGTTAAAGTAAAAATTCTTCAGTATGTGGACCTGAATAAATGGAAGAGAAAGTAAATATGAGAGACATTTACATATCCTACGAATATTTTGCAGGCAACTTTAACATTAAGGAAAAACATGGGGAACTTTGAATAAAACTGAATCAAGTCAATGGAGGAACATCTTTGTCAGCACTTTTTTGCCTAGGCAGGATTTTTAGTTAGATGTCTACTCAGACTCTTTCCAGCTACCATGAAACACACATCCACATGTACCCACATGCACACAAACACACGTGCTTAACCAATCACAGAATTCATTCTCTCCTTTGAGCTAGGAAGACCCTAGTGTCATAGCATCTCAGGTCAGTATGCTTGCTAAGAAATATCATCTCCTCTCCACTCATATCAGCAGCGCCAGGGAGCTCTCTGCCTCCAAGGGGCAAAGCACTGTGATGTTCAGCCATCAGCCCTACATCCACGAGCTTAGTGGTTCAGGAAGGCGTGTCCTGCCAATATCACCATGGACTCCTTTTTTTTTTACGATTTTATTTATTTATTGTCAGAGAGAGAGAGAGAGAGAGAGAGAGATTGAGCGCACAAGCAGGGGGAGCAGCAAGCAGAGGGAGCAGCAGGCTTCCTGCTGAGCAAGGAGCCCCATGTGGGACATGATCCCTGAGCCAAAAGCCACCGCTTAACCGACTGAGCCACCCAGGCGTCCCTCACCATGGACTCCTAAGCAATATTTTTTTTATTTTGAGTCTTCTCTGTTCCTAGTATACTTCAGATGTCAGGCATCAGCTAGATCCACTCACTGTGAGAAGAACAATTCCACGACATTGGAAAAAATACAAAACATGTGACTCTTAACATGGTAATTTATCCCACCCATCCCCCAAACCATCCCAGATAGTCAGGAAATTATATTGATGATTTTATAAGGAAAAAGAGACTGATTCATATTTATTTCTATTCCCAATCATGATTTTAACACTATTCTCAGAAAATGTTGCCTTGATTGCTTTCTACCTCTTAAATTTCCATATGCTTCCTCAAGCAATTTTTCCGGTCTTTAACTGGCTCTGGAGAGAGTATGTGTGACAAGGAGGCAATGCTGGTCTCCCACCCAACCTACCCAGGGGACATTTAAATAAGCTTTTAACCCATAAACATTTGCATTCAAAATGGAAAACCTCCCTGAGCTAAGTGATGCCAGGAAAAGTATGGCTCACAAAGTACAGAAGCTGCAACCAGACCAGGCCTCAAGAGGGCAATGCACTCTAGGGTATTTAATAAATACTTGCCAGTTGACTGACTTGGCCTGTTTCCAGTGCTGAGAGGCTGCTGTCATCTCTGAGCACACAAGCAAGAGCACAAAACAAACCATCTAGAACCCTGAGCAGCAGGACTGGCCTCCCAGGCATATGGAACAACCATTTGGCTCTGCAATCTGATCATAGGAGAGCAGCTCACAAGACAGCTGCCCCCAGAAAACATTCTCACTAGTCTCTCCCTGAGTTGCTTCAAAACTGGAAGTTTCTGTTTATTAGGGTAAGGGTGTGGGCTCTAGGAGTCTTCTGTCATAATGCAGAATCCCCGCAGGAGTCACTCTGTAGGCTAGAAACGCCCCCTTAGTGATTTAAAATGGGGGCGTATCAGGTTGTTTTCTAATATTACCACTGCTTAGCTAGAGTGGAACGCAGAAGCAGCCATCACATTGGAGATGGGTCAAGGTGAAGGTTGCACCACGGGCTGTTGCCCAGAAAGTACAGTTTGAGACCCCAGCAGAAGCAGGAAATATTCTGTCCCACGAGTTGTCATCTGCTTCATCCCTTTGCTTTCTCAATACAGTTCTGCCAAATGCACCTATTAGCAAACACACTATGTGCACCAATGAGCAAAAACACATGTAGCATACCAGTGTTTATAATCCAGTTGGAGAAGCCGTAAAATTCATCTCTCCTATTATTTTTCCTAGTTTCGTAGGGCAGGATTTTTTATTCTTTAGGTTAAGATTCTGTGGTTGGAGGAGTCAAGTACATTGTTTTGTTTTGTTTTTAAAAATCATCTTATCGTATTGAATGGAGCACTGGGTATTATATGAAAACAATGAATCATGGAACACTATATAAAAAACTAATGTAATGTATGGTGATTAACATAACATAATAAAATAAAATTTAAAAAAATCATCTTATCATATAACTTAGGAAGAGTGTTGATAAAGAAATAGCCACAGGGCAAATCAACATCTATATAACTCCTCCAACTCTATCCTAGATACATACAGGAGTTTAAAAACAAAACACTTAAGGCTATTTTTAAGGGAAAGAAAATCACAAAGAATACATGCAGCCAGAAAGAACTAGCAGATGGGCAGTCACATGCTAATTTTGTTCTGCTAAAGGTGGGGTCTGCTCAATTACAGGCCGGCCTTAGAGTGATTACAGTGGTCCTAGATATTTTCTCTCTCGCCAGTTATAGCTGTCAGGAATTGCCCCCTCACATATTGAAAATTGGGCCCTGAGTCGTTTTCATTTGCTTTGGCTGCTGGAATAACCATCCCAGCCATTGTGTCTGGATGCTACAGTATGATAGACTATTTATGGATATCCATATTGTCTTTTTTTTCTTTAAATTTTTTTATTGTTATGTTAATCACCATACATTACATCATTAGTTTGTGATGTAGTGTTCCATGATTCATTGTTTGTGCATAACACCCAGTGCTCCACGTAGAATGTGCCCTCTTTAATATCCATCACCAGGCTAACCCATCCCCCCACCCTCCTCCACTCTAGAACCCTCAGTTTGTTTTTCAGAGTCCATCATCTCTCATGGTTCGTCTCCCCCTCTGATTTATTCCCCTTCATTCTTCCCCTCTTGCTATTTACTTTTTTTTTGTCTTAACATATATTGCATTATTTGTTTCAGAGGTACAGATCTGTGATTCAACAGTCTTGCACAATTCACAGCACTCACCATAGCACATACTCTCCCCAATGTCTATCACCCAGCCACCCCATCCCTCCCACCCCCCACCACTCCAGCAACCCTCAGTTTGCTTCCTGAGATTAAGAAGGGAGGTCATATGATACGTGTCTTTCTCTGATTGACTTATTTCACTCAGCATAACTCCCTCCAGTTCCATCCACATCATTGCAAATGTCAAGATCTCATTTCTTTTGATGGCTGCATAATATTCCATTGTATATATATACCACTTCTTTATCCATTCATCTGTCGATGGACATCTTGACTCTTTCCACAGTTTGGCTATTGTGGACATTGCTGCTATAAACATCAGGGTGCACATACCCCTTTGGATCCCTACATTTGTATCTTTGGGGTAAATACCCAGTAGTGCAATTGCTGGACCGTATGGTAGCTCTATTTTCAACTGTTTGAGGAAACTCCATACTGTTTTCCAGAGTGGTTGCACCAGCTTGCATTCCCACCAACAGTGTAGGAGGGTTTCCCTTTCTCTACATCCCCACCAACATCTGTCGTTTCCTGACTTGTTAATTTTAGCCATTCTGACTGGTGTTAGGTGGTATCTCATTGAGGTTTTGATTTGGACGTCCCTGATGCCAAGTGATGTTGAGCACTTTTTCATGTGTCTGTTGGCCATTTGGATGTCTTCTTTGGAAAAATGTCTGTTCATGTCTTCTGCCCATTTCTTGATTGGATTATTTGTTCTTTGGGTGTTGAGTTTGCTAAGTTCTTTATAGATTTTGGGTACTAGCCCTTTATCTGATATCTCATTTGCAAATATTTTCTCCCATTCTGTCAGTTGTCTTTTGGTTTTGTGGACTGCTTCTTTTGCTGTGCAAAAGCTTTTTATCTTGATGAACTCCCAATAGTTCATTTTTGCCCTTGCTTCCCTTGCCTTTGGCGATGTTTCTAGGAAGAAGTTGCTGCAGTTGAGGTCGAAGAGGTAGCTACCTGTGTTCTCCTCTAGGATTTGGATGGACTCCTGTCTCACATTTAGGTCTTTCAACCATTTGGAGTCTATTTTTGTGTGTGGTGTAAGGAAATGGTCCAGTTTCATTCTTCCGCATGTGACTGTCCAATTTTCCCAACACCATTTGTTGAAGAGACTGTCTTTTTTCCATTGGATGTTCTTTCCTGCTTTGTCAAAGATTAGTTGACCATAGAGTTGAGGGTCCATTTCTGGGCTCTCGATTCTGTTTCATGGATCTATGTGTCTGTTTTTGTGCCAGTACCATACTGTCTTGATGATGACAGCTTTGTAATAGAGCTGGAAGTCCAGAATTGTGATGCTGCCAGCTTTTCTTTTCTTTTTCAACATTCCTCTGGCTATTCGGGGTCTCTTCTGGTTCCATACAAATTTTAGGATGATTTGTTTCATTTCTTTGAAAAAAGTGGATGGTATTTTGATGGGGATTGCTCTAGGTAGCACTGACATCTTCACAATGTTTGTTCTTCCAATCCATGAGCATGGAACGTTTTTCCATTTCTTTGTGTCTTCCTCAATTTCTTTCATGAGTATTTTATAGTTTTCTGAGTACAGATCCTTTGCCTCTTTGGTTAGATTTATTCCTAGGTATCTTATGGTTTGGGGTGCAATTGTAAATGGGATCGACTACTTAATTTCTCTCTCTTCTGTTTTCTTGTTGGTGTATAGGAATGCCACTGATTTCTGTGCATTGATTTTATATTCTGCTACTTTACTGAATTCTTGTATGAGTTCTAGCAGTTTTGGGATGGAGTCTTTTGGGGGTTTTCCACATAAAGTATCATATCATCTGCAAACAGTGAGAGTTTGACTTCTTCTTTGCCAATTTGGATGCCTTTGATTTCTTTTTGTTGTCTGATTGCTGTGGCTAGGACTTCTAATACTATGTTGAACAGCAGTGGTGATAGTGGACATCCCTGCCGCATTCCTGACCTTAGGGAGAAAGCTCTCAGTTTTTCCCCATTGAGAATGATATTCACTGTAGGTTTTTCATAGATGGCTTTTATGATATTGAGGTATGTACCCTCTATCCCTATACTCTGAAGAGTTTTGATCAAGAAAGGATGCTGTACTTTGTCAAATGCTTTTTCTGCATCTATTGAGAGGATCATATGATTCTTGTTCTTTCTTTTGCTAATGTATTGTATCACACTGATTGATTTGCGGATGTTGAACTAACCTTGCAGCCCAGGGATAAATCCCACTTGGTCATGATGAATGATCCTTTTAATGTACTTTGGATTCTGTTGGCTAGTATTTTGGTGAGAATTTTTGCTTCCATGTTTATCAAGGATATTGGTCTGTAATTCTCCTTTTTGATGGGATCTTTGTCTGGTTTGGGGATCGAGGTAATGGTGGCCTCATAAAACGAGTTTGGAAGTTTTCCTTCCATTTCTATTTTTTGGAACAGTTTCAGGAGAATAGGTATTAATTCTTCTTTAAATGTTTCGTAGAATTCCCCTGGGAAGCCATCTGGCCCTGGGCTTTTGTTTGTTGGGAGATTTTTGATGACTGCTTCAATTTCCTTAGTAGTTATAGGTCTGTTCAGGTTTTCTATTTCTTCCTGGTTCAGTTTTGGTGTTTGATACATCTCTAGGAAAGCATCTATTTCTTCCAGATTATCTAAATTGCTGGCATATAGTTGCTCATAATATGTTCTTATAACTGTTTGTATTTCTTTGGTGTTGGTTGTGATCTCTTTTCTTTTTGAATAAGTCTGGCCAGGGGTTTATGGATCTTGTTAATTCTTTCAAAGAACCAGCTCCTAGTTTCGTTGATCTGTTCTACTGTTCTTTTGGTTTCTATTTCATTGATTTCTGCTCTGATCTTTATTATTTCGTGTATCCATATTGTCTTATTCTCCAGATTCAATCAGCCAAAGTGAGCTTCTAAATATATAAAGCAGGCCCTGCTATTATTCTCTGGCTTAAACGCTTTTAAAGATTCCCCATAGTTCTTAGAATAAGATCCCATCTCTATGGTGGCCTACGGTGGTTGGCCAGAGTCGGCCCTCCTGGATTCTCTACCCTCTCATGCTGCTTTCCCTTTGCCCACTGCACTTCAGACACTTTTGCCTCCTTTCTTTCCTCAGATATGTCAAGCCCATTCCTCCCCAGAGCCTACTTGTTTCTTAAGGCTTCAGCACATCTTCCTTCTTTTCTCATGGCCAAGTTCCCATCAACAATCAGGGCTCTTCGTCACAGAAGTCACAATGAATGTAGATATTCATGGACTTGTTTTTTTGTTTGGTTGTTTAATTTGTACCTCTTGTTTAATTTGACCTATACTATAGCTCCTTGAGGGCAGTGATTCTTGTCTAATTAACATATTTCTGCCTAGCCGGAGTCTAGCACAAGCCTGGTGCATCTTAGTTACTTCTTAATTATTTGCCAAATGAATCAACTCTGCTTTTTGAATCAACTACTCTTCATGATGGTTAGTCAGGATAGGAAGAGTTAAGAAAAACCAAGCATAGTGTGCTGCTCTCCATGGAATAAGCAATGAGCAGAGATGCTTAGGATTATTCTTCCCAAATTTTGCATGTTATAGTCAATTTAAGACAGATTCTTATTAGCTTAGATCCCACACTGAAGCACAGTAATTTATATTCTGCTCCTTTGTTCTGAGTTTTGATCTGTGACAGTTTTAGATAAGGGAAAAAGAAATTAAGAGAATAGAAGAGGCTTGGCAAGAGAATAAAAAATCATCTTTCCTTGCCAGTCAGCAGTTCATAGATACCTTTAAAATGTATGGTTTTCTAAAGTTCTTCATTTAAAAATATCAATAATACAAGTTAATGTCAAATTTCTAAATAAGTGTGATATAATTCTTAAATATATATTTATGCCAATATTTTGTGATCTGATGGCTTATACAATGTCTTGTTTGTATAAAAGTACATTTTCATAGATCAGATTTATATGAAGTGGAGAACAACCATAACCAAAAACAAAGTAAGACTTGGGATTTTATTGAAGCGTATTTGGCCCTGGCTCTTTATCCTCTGCTTGGCAGTTGCATGATCTTGTACCAGTAGTCTTTGAATATCTGTGCTGAGTTTCAGGTTCCTGGGCTATAAAAGGTGAGAGAGTCCATCTGCCTCAGAGAGCTATTGTGAAGCTTAGGTATATGATAATGTAAAAACATCCAAACCAATACCTGCTGTATAGTGGGTGCTTAATAAAGGCTAGTTCAATCTAAATCTAAATCTCTTTCCACTTTCCAGGAGACTTTAATTGGTCCCTCTGCTAAAAATCATCTTAGTCTCTCAGTAAATCCAGTCATGTGTTTGCATTCCTTTGAGCCTCTATGTTCTTAATTGGATAGTTCAGTCCAAGGTTTATTATAAAATCCTGGATTCTACTATCAAATTATAGATTAATTGACAATTACAAAAAACCAATGATTAATGTCTGGCAATGGGTTTGATCATACAACTGTATCATTGCTTGCTCTGCTTTCTCTGACATTAGATGTTCCCACCCAAGGGGTCTGCAAGTGCTCAGGATTCTCTGAAGCATTGCCTTTCTTTATTAAGTCCATCCACTGTGGGGGTTCACCAATGAGATTTTCTCATAATTCATCTACCAGATGAGTAGGAGGAGGAAGACCTTTGTGGTCACTATTGGGTGCTCTGAATAAAAGGAGAGCTTCGACCACTGTCACTTTAGCACTACATTCTCAACAGGGGCATTATGAATCCCAAGGGGATAAAAACAGTCTTAGCTATTATAATGGTTTGCAGTCTTCTAAGGGGCTATTACACACACACACACACACACACCCACACACCCACCCACCCACACACACACATACATATATACATACACACATCCACACAGTATATTAGTGTAGAGGAAAATCCTCTCCCCATGCCTTAGGTTCTCCTTTTCTAGAAGCACATGCATTTAGAGGAAAGCTACTTACAGAGAATGGGAAGATATCAAAGACCTGTGGGTTGGCTACACTCTCCTTTTGAGTCAAGGCAAGAGCAGAGTTTGAATCAGGATGCCCTGTTTGATTCCTGAGTCTTCCAACCCCTCCCTTTGTGACCTTGGACATGCTATTTAAAGCCTTTGTACAGTGATATCAGCTATCAATGTACCAACTCTGCAGGGCTAAGGGAAGGATTAGTGGGACCGGTGTCCCTTGCTTAGCATTGATTAGGCAAGTAGTAGTACATGGTTGCCATTGTTATTTTCATGACTGTTGTGGCTGGGGGTGATGAGATGGCGAGGAAACAGCAGCTCTGAATTCTGTACGGGGAGCAGCCTTGGGCAAAGCTAGATGGGAAAGGTTCTAAGAACCTGGGTTTGCCTTGCCTCCTTGATATTTTCCCTTGTGATTTTTAGTTTTACCATAATTCAACAGCTTTAGGCCATGGAATTACTTTGTTACTCACAAATAATTATGTTTTACCATTCTTTCCTCTGGGCCTATAACCTTGCCACTGTGCTAGGTTTATAATTGTGGTGTTGTTGTACAGTGCATGAGGAAGTTATCTGAATCATTCATTCCTACTTAAGGCTGTAGGAAAACAGTATTTTAGCCAGAGAAAGGCCATCACGGTAAATGAGGGGGACCACTGCTAGCACTTCCTTAGTTGAGTCGGCCCGTGAGGATTGGAGCTGTGCAGATCTCCCAGACTTCTTCCACAGAATGATTCATAGAGGACATGTCTGGCATAGCAAAGAGATCTATTTCATGCTTAAAAGGTTAATTCTTGATTTGATTTGTTTTAGAAGTCATGGAGATTCAGTGGAGAACAAGAAAGACAAAGAGAGGAATTACAGAGCTCACGATCTTCAAAGAGAATAATGGGAAGACATACAGAAATTCATGGAAAGAATTATTTGGTGTTTCTGTACATTTATCTGTTTAATTTTCTCATAATCCTCCTCCATTACTGCTTCCCTTCTGCATGTCTTTCCTGCTCAGGTACTGGGCATCCTTTCTCTCCATTATCACTTTTAATTTCTCTCAAAACACATCCCTTTTCACAAATATCCCTGTTTAAGGGTGAGAAAAAAGGAAGAGGGGGTAGGAAAGTCAGCAAAAGTAAATTTCTTATACGTAACATAAGGTAGATATTCCATAATGATAGCTTAGTAGAACTCAACTGCTTTAAGTCTTAATTAGATCAATGAGTACAAATTTCCTGCAGAAAAAGGTATGCACAAATGCCTTTGGTGAATTTCGGATGCCTTGTTCAAGCTACTGAAAATGATAACAGACTTAAAATAAATAGAACATGCTGTTATAATCACCACTAATATTTTATTTATGTGTTTACTTCCTTGTGTTGGGAGTAATGGCACCACTGGATACTTTGTAGAAAGAGCATGTTATTTTTCCCCTAAAAGACCAGAGGTTAGGCTATAGATTTTCACAGAAATATGGCAGTAACCTCACATCTCTGCAGATTCTTTCAATCCCCTTGCTGTCAAATGTATTTCTCAACAAGTGCATTTTTGCCTCTGAATTCAAAGGACGATAGTAGGACAGGTACTTCCACTTTCCTAAAGAAGGGAAGGAAGAAGAATTTCTTAACTAATTGAAAGTGTTGGAGAAATTAATTTTCGAAGCTTAACAGAATTTCCTGGCTTGAATTTAAGCCAAGGAAATTTCTTTTCTCACCATAAGTCTTAGGAAAAGAACCACTGGGAAGAAGAAGACAGGATAGATTTTGACATCATACCTGAAAGCTCACTGTCAAATATATCTTAAAAAACTCACTTTCTACTTTAGTGAAACCAAGATGCCAAAAATTATGTGTTCAGACAGATAGACAAACAGATAGATAGTAGGTACCATTCCCCAGCTCTCCTTAGTGAGGAGAGTTCATACAGTAGGTTACAGACAGCTTTTCTGTTTGGCACTGGGATGTCAGTGGCAATACCTATGGGAATAGCCTGGAGGCCACTTTTAGGTACATCTCCAGTGAGCAAAGGCAGTTCATTAGTAGAAGCTCTGGCAGAATGACCTGAGCTATTTCCTTAAGGGTTGCTTCAAGGGCGGCTCTATCTTCCAAACTACTAATTAATATACTCTCCTTACAATCTGTGATAGAATGATGGGATATACTCTAATCAGATGGTAGTTTTTGAAGTCTTTATATATTAAACAAATTCCTTGCATCTCCTCCCTCTCTCTCTGTCTCTCTCTCTCTCTTTCTGTCTCTGTCTCTGGCTTAATAAGTTTAGACTTCTTAAAGAAACAATTTAGAAAAAAAAAAGCCTTTTTATTTGGGAGCTTCATGATGATAGGCTGCCTGATGTACTGTGGGTTATTATTGATACACAAGTCAGCCTTGCACACCTCCACTCCATTTTTTTTAACCAAGTCTGGGTCTAAATCCTGTTAATTCCACTTGATAGTCTGAGACCCCGGGGCAATCATCCCACCTTACTGGTTCTTAGATCTTTTTTCCATAAAATGGTCATTATGAGACTACCTCCCTCCTATCATTGAGAGGATTAAATGAGATTATATATGTAATATGCTTAACACAAGCTTATTATATTTCATTACACTGTTACTTATATTATTAATATTTATTTATAAATTATGTTTATTATTAGCATAAACTTAGAGGCCCCCTTGCTCTTGTTCCCACAGTGCTGTCTTACACACAATTCTAAGGAACTGAAAGAGTTACCTAAGGCCCATTTAACATTATTACTGATGTAAAGTCATTTAAAACCTATCATGAAGCTGCTGTAGAAACATCAAAGACAATTAGATACTTTCAACTATGTGTGAGCCATCAACTTCAGTTGAATGTAGGGATTCTAAGCTGTTTCTCTCCTACCACAGTTTTTCTACAAGTCTGCTCTTTTCTAGAGCGGGAAATGCTACCTTCTGTAACCCAACTTACATTTCTCAGAATAATCATCTACTCATCTTCACTGAACCTGCATGTTTCACTGAGTCATGGTCAAAGTACTGCCACTTCTTTCCCCATACCATTCCCCTCCAGTTTCTCCCTTCTCTGGCCCCACTGTGATAGCCTTAGTCCAGCTCATAAGATTTCTTTAAAGATTATGAAGTGCTTTTTATATTTTGCCATTTGGTTGAGTCTGCTCCTTCAGCAAAGTGAGGCAGATGAATTATATCCATCCCAACCAGGTTCTGGAAACATGGTGTCTCAACTTCAGCTTAACCAGAAGTTGAAGAAAGGAATATTTACTAGCTGCTACTCATATCCATCAGATACTAGAGCTTTTGAAATTGTCTCAAGCTAAAAACTTCTCCAGATCACCTCTCATCACAACTGAAATCCAAACTCCCTCACAAGACATCCGAGGACTTTTAAAGTTTACCTCTCCATAGCTCGCAAACTACACTTTTTGCCACTCTCTCAGATGTATATATTGCTTTAGTCACACTCACACCAAACTATTTGCCTGAGACACAACATGCTCCCTTACACATCCATGAATTTGTATATCCTGCTGTCTAGAAAGACTCCTTTTTCTTAATCTACTGCATGAATTCATGCTTTGAGACTTTCTACACATGTTTCTACCTCTGAGGAAATCCTTCAGGTCTCCTCAGACATAGTCAGGGTTCCTTCCTCTTTGCCTTTAAAACATGTGAATTCCCATCGGACACTACACAGAGTTCATCGTTTTATTTCTTATACGTCTCCTATGAAAGGCTGAGAGTTACTAGAAGGGTTCAAGGTTTTAGAATTTTTCTTTATATTCACTATATGGTATTCAGCGTTTATTGAGTAAGAAAATGAAAGATGGAATGGAACAAGGAATAAACCTCTCCTTTTGAAATTTGCTGATGATTCCACTCACTTGGCATTGTCTTTTCCACAAGTCATTCTGACTTAGGATGTGTTTACAACATGCCCAAACACATATACATTGAGCTAATGTGTTCCTACAATAACTGGTCTGCCTGCCTTACTATATAATGGGAGAGAAAGACAATAGGACATGGTGAATGGCCAAAACACAGGACTGAGAAAGACCCTCTCAGGTGTATTAACTTCAACCTTCTATTTTCCAGCAGAACAAATGGGAAGAAAGTTTCAGCATCTGTCAGGCTTGTAAAGAGCACTCACATCTACTTAAAGTCTTTTTTTTTTTCTGCCTTGGGGAGATGTAATGAAGAATAAACCCAATGCCTCCACCAGCTGATGGTGTTTACCTTATTTTGAAAGCAGATAAAGTATTTGTTGCAGTAAATGGAAAAACTACAGCATGAATTAAGCTCAAAAAATGAGAAAAATTGGTTGAAGTGATCTAAACTGAATAGCAACTATTATATTTCCTAGCATGTATATGTCTGATGTTTGGTGGGAAAAAAAGCAGATCTGAAAACACTTTGCTTAGGTATTAAACACTTGTGGTATTTTCCCTCGCTCCTTTCATTATGGCAGCCAATTATAGCAAGGTGGGAGTCCGTTCTCAGACTCACAGAATTGGATTCCTGCTACCACCCCAGTCAAAGCCACCGCAAATAGTCACCAACTGAATGGCTATACAACCACAGATTTACATTAAAAAGCAGTTTTCATCTCAAGAGTAATTCACAGTAAGAAACGCTCCTCCTCTTACTCTGTGACCTTTCAGAATGCCATTGCTACACAGAGAATAACAGGATGCTACCTGCCCTTGGCATTCATCTTACTTTGGATGCCAGGGCAAAATTTGGAGAAAGGTGAGGTTGGGGGTGGAGTGGCAATGTTCTTTCCAATTTTCAGTCTCACTCTCAGTCATCAACCAGTGCATGGAGGCATTGCAACATTGTGCTTAGTGGATGAGTCGATGTGGAGAGCACAAAGGAGAGATGCTGAAAAGGAAGGGGGTCTTTACAAGTGTGTTTCAATGGTTCTCATCCAAGAACAGACACATAAATACTGAGAAAAATAATACTTTCTAGGATCCACAGAGGGATGCCTAAGCAAATTAATGAGTTAATATTTGTAAAGAGCATTGTGACTCTTTAATAAAAGCATGTTCTAACAGAACCAAGTATTCCATTACCTGAGTGGGTGGGCAGATAGCTCAATGGTAACACTATAGCCTGGGTTTTAAGTTTGTTTTTTATAATAGCATTGTATTAGGTTAACAGAACAGAGTCCCTGCAGGAACAAAATCAAAGCAATTAGTTAACATAGATTTAAGGAAAACTAAAATAATAGAACCACAGGATGCTTCTCTGTGATTTGTGTTCTTCTCAGGCTCTGTTGATGCATACAGTGTAGATGCCTTTTCAGACCCATCAATATCTTGAGTTGTACTAACTTGGGAGTTGGTAAAGAAACACATGTAAACACATGTGCTATCTGACCTTTTATTACAGACTAGTACAGATGCTTCTATCCTGCTCTGGCTCCCCAGCTTCCTACTGGCCTTTGAAGATGTCATGAGTCCAACCCATTATAGTCATATAGCCATTGCCCCCTCCCAAAAAAAGTATAAATAACTAGGGCACAATCTATATTCAAGAACTTGGCCTGCATTTCATGTCAAACTGAAACCAGACTGTTTTCCAGCTTTCAACATCGAGATACAAAGAAGTCATTGTATCATTTTCTTTTTGCCTGCTGTAACATTAAAAATCAGAACACTTGTCTATTTCAACAATGACCAAAAACATGTTAAGGGGGCTTCTCTCATATGTAGTTCACCATGATTCCGATATTTTTCTGTTCAATTATCCCAAAATTGAGTTTAGGAAATTCATTATAAGAACACATCTTCCTTGCTTCAGAAAAACTTAAAATTTAAGAGTTGCCTTTGTGGATAAGATATCACCAAAGCAATTTGGGTCTGATTCTCCTTTTCTGGTTTCTCCTCAAATTCCCAGAAATAATCCAGGCATGACAACTATAATCATCATCATCATCATCATCATTATCCCCATCATCTTCAAGTAAGGGTTGTATAAAGAATAGTTATAATAAAGTATGAGACGAAGGGAAAAATGAAGCTATTTTTAAGTAAGAATCTGTAAAATGGGAAAAGTACCTTGTCTTCCAGTGCCTCTAATTTTATTTTTCTTTCTCAATATTATTTAGAATCCTGGATATTAAAAATTAGATGAAATATAAAACAACACAAAAATCAGAAATATAATTTTTTAAAAGGCATCAGAAAAGTACCATATTCTCTCAAATTAGAATCAAGAAGCTTGTTAAGCATCTGTTGTATGTCCAGCAAATAGTAGAAACTGTAAATATTTAGGTTTATAGATACACACATGGGGCAACAAATAAATTGTTAAAGGGAATCAGAAAAAGAGCATTAAACAATTTGTAATACTTTATTTATAAAAACAACTAGAAGTAAATATGACAATGTTTAACATTTATTAATTCTGCACAGTAGTGGAAATTTTTGATATAAACTTGGTAGTATCTTATACATACCTGGAGATATAGAAGTAAGGGTTATTTGGAAATTAAGTTGAGATATTTACTTTGGATATACCCTTCTATTTCCTATAATCCTAATTTCTCTACCAGTATGGTACTCGCGAGTATATAATTCCTAGGATTTTCAAGCCAATGGAATGACCCTTTATAATTCAAAGTCACATATTTTGCCTATCCTTAAATTTACTCAAGTCCTGCACACAATAGTCATATGATACTAATCACTTACTTACATTGAGCTTTCCTAAAAACTGAACACTTCTCAATTTAGTATGTTTAACCTATTTTTTCTAATGGTCAATTCTGAAGAGGGAATATGTTTCTCAGTAAGTCCTACAACAAAGGACCATTAGGTTTATCAGTCTTCCTTTCTTCTATACATTTTTCTTTTGATACATTATCTTCAAAGTTTCCACATAAGAGAATATAAAAAGTAAAGATCAATAGAATTTGGAATGAGTAAAAGTAAAATGATTAATCCTATTTTTCTGTGCTTAAAATTAAGAGAACTGAATTCTATTCCTGACTTATCAACTACTTTGCTGAGTGACTGTGGACACATATCTTCATTTACTTAGTTTATAGCTTTATCATTTGTTATAATGAAGATGTTGGACTAAAGCTTGCTAGAATTTGCTTCAACCCTGATATTATGTGATTTTCATAAATTTAAAAATGTGATTTCAAACTGTTACCTAGATGAACCTAGATGAACAATCAAAGAGCAACCTTAGTTTTTAAGACAAGTGTTAGCCTCCGAAAACACTACTTCCCAGGGATTCGTTTGGCTTTATCAATCAAATAAAGCAAATTGACTAGCTCAACTTAAGTGTATTACCAACTTTTTGAGGTGAGAAGTCATGTCCTATTTTCTACCTTCCCCAACAGAGCCTAACCCATACTTTACATATAGTAGAAACTAATTTTAAAAAGTATTATTGATATATTTCTTAATGTTGATATATTTCTCTAAAGTCCATAAAGCATTGTCATCTGCAATATTCAGTTAATCCTCCTGCAACTTTTAAATTTGAGGAGATTTTGATTCCCAAGTCATGATCTGCTTAGAGTCACACAGCTGATAAGTGGAATTGCTGAGATTTGAGTTTTTACTTTTATTGGATGGATGGATAAAACAAGACACTTTGTTAGGGCTAAAATTTTCCTATTAGTATTCAGAAGCAATTTTCTGTTGTATGAAGGAAGGAAGACAGAAGAATGAAAGAATGTCTAATATCTATCACTTGAAGAGATTCTAGTCTTAAAACTAATAGTTTGAAGGTCAAGCTAAAGAAGGGAAAGGAAGTAATGGAGACCATCAAATTCATAAACATAATGGCTTAACAGACTTCAGCGAAAAAACTGGCATCTAAAACTAAATAATTTATATAGTAGTAAAAGAAATTAGCCCTTTACTTGGCCTCTAAGATTCATTAGGAATTTCTAAGAGGAATAATCTGATAAAGGATTAGTATCAAAATATTTAAAGAACTGATACAACTCAATACCCAAAAACCAAATAATCCAATTAAAAATGGGCACAAGACACGAATGGACATTTCTCCAAAGACATACAGTTGGCCAACAGATACATGAAAAGATGCTCAATACCTCTCAGCATCAGGGAAATGCAAATCAAAACCACAATGAGGTATTACCTCACACCTGTCAGTATGGTTAAAATCAACAACACAAGAAACAACAAGTGTTAGTGAGAATGTGGAGAAAAAGGAACTCTCTGGTACTCTTGATGAGAATGCAAACTGGTGCAGTTACTCTGGAAAAGAGTATGGAGATTTCTCAAAAAGTTAAAAATAGAACTACCCTATAGTCCAGGAAATGCATTGCTGGGTATTTACCCCCAAAATATAAAAACATTAATTCAAAGGAATATATTCACCCCCTGTATTTATTGCAGCATTATTTATAATAGCCAAATTATGGAAGCAGCCCAAGTGTCCATTGATGAAAGAATGGATAAAGAAGATGTAATATATATATATATAATTATAGAATATTATTCAGCCATAAAATAGAATGAAATTTTGCCATTTGCAACAGCATGGATAAAGCTATAAAGTGTAATGTTAAGAGAAATAAGTCAGCCAGAGAAAGACAAAGATCATATGATCTCACTCATATGTGGAATTTAAGAAACTTAACAAATGAGCAAAAGAAAAAAAGAGAGAGAAAAAAATGAAGAAACATTCTTAACTACAGAGAATGAACTGAGGGTTACCAAAGGGGAGGTGAAGGAGGGGATGGGGGAAATAGGGGATGGAGATTAAAGAGTGCACTTATCATGATGAAAACAGAAATAAAACAAAATGATATAAAAAGAGTAATAAATATATTAGTCCTAACATTAGTTCATAAGCTTTTTTAAATTTTAGTTTGTACTATAATGCAACTTGAAAAGAAAATGCATTGAGTCTATTGCTCATTTTAAATTTGAATTTATCTGGTATTATTATCCACAAGTGATCAGAAGTGTCAGGTTCATGCAAATCTTTCTGATCTTGACTTAATGCTTTCAGGATACTTCTACCAAGTGTTACTTTATAATTAGAAACTTCAAAGATTTGAAGAGCTTATAAGAAAAAAATATTTTTTAAGGTACATCAGCCTGCAAATAGTTGTTATTTAAGGAGAACAATAACCCCTACCATTGGCTGTGCAGTATCTAAATTGATGCTTTGGTATTGGTAAATTATGTCTTTCATCTAAAATAATATGTATTGGATATGTTATATTAAAAATCTGAAAAAAAGTCATATTTCATCTTTCAATAAACTAACACATGCCATGGAGTCTATTTTCCAAAACCTATATAAGATCTTACGGTGTTCATAAGAGCATAAGATATTGTACAATACTTCAAAGAGTGAGTTTTTAGAGGAAAATGCACTCTACCTGGCCCAACAGAGGTTAATTCTGGCCATCCTCACCTTAACTTTCTGGATGTCAATTCTGTGGTTCATTACCTAATGATCAATCAACCCCTCAGCAATAACTAGAAACTTACTCCTCATTCCATGAATTTCCAGTCACTCTGCATTCCAGCCATTTTCACTCCAACAGAACTGCTCTACTTTTTCAGTGGAAGCTGGAGACCTGCCATTTTGAGCTCTTTTATATACATTTCACAGTGCTTCCTTCCGATTAGCCACCATTATTCCCCTAGGTTCCCACACTCACAGTCTGTTTTACTCAGTCTCAGACCTTTATGGCTCCCTATGTTTATTACATACTCATTTTCTCATGCTCTTTTTCTATCCAGAAGGCCATTTCCCATCAGTGCATCCATGCTCTACCAAACTTTCAGGTGTAACTGAGGCTTACTCTTCTCCATTAAAAAAAAAAAAAAAAGTCAAATCCTCTTTTTTTCCAAATCCTTTTTTCCTCTTTAAACTTCTATGAGTTTCTCAGTATCACATTCTTTGGAACTTTTTTTTTTTCTTTAATTGCTTAAAGCACATTAGCAAATTGCTTCTCCAATCAGGTTGGCTTCTGCAGTGAGAAATAATAGAGTAAAAGCATTACTGGGTATGCTTGAAAAGGTGCAAGGCTAATGTGGAGGTATCACAGGTGAAGTTATGCCTTATAACAGAAAGATCTAAGGAGAGTAGGACATGCTGGCACCCGCATGAAGGCTGACTATCCATTTAAATTGTGAAATGGCTATGGATTAAACTTATACAGAGCCTCCAAATTCTAAGATCAACAAATAGAATCAGTACAAGCATAATCAAGAAAATGGAATTCACTAGAGGAAATTTAATCCAGGGAAAAAGTTACAATGATGATGGAAGGGCTAAAAACGAAACAGAAGATGATAAAATAAATGAGAGATGAGCAACAGCAGAAAGATATTGCCATCCCTGGAATCCAAGGGAGAAGCAGTTGTTACCATGGCCTGAGAGGCCACCCAAAGAAAACTGCAATCACAATAAAGCCTGTCCTATGAGAGCTAGGACTGTGGAAGAGATGCAGAGCCACCAAGATGGACAGAAATAGCCTGGCTCATTTGTTCTCACTGCCAACCTTCCACCAGTGCTTTCCATCGGCTAAACATAGAAGAAACCAAGCAGAAAAATGTAGCTGGTAGGGTCAGGTACAAGTGATACAGAGCAGAGCAGGGGGAAATGTAGGAAATGAATTTGAGACAAAAGGACCAGTTGATTTATATATTATCTATCTATATTTATCTATCATCTATCTATCTATCATCTATCTATCTATCTATCTATCTATCATCTATCCATCTTTCTATCTACTGTAAATAAATGCATACATACACACTATGCACTTTGAAATACAGTCAGGGTATAGTCTTAAAAGGACGGTAACATCATGAATTCAAAAATTTTGGTGAATGTCACTATTAAATTCAAATAACAAATTCTACAAAATATTTTTATGTGTGTATGCAAAATTATCTATAACCCAGAACGGTTTTTATAGCTATCTTCCCCGAGGAAATCAATCCCAAGTTTGAAGTATTATAATGAAACTCTACCGCTACACAGTATTCAATTAGGAACTAGGGGTTTTGGGGGGGAGGTTGAATTCTATGTTTATTATTTGCTACACTGCTTCTCCAGTGGTCATCTCATCCATATTGACACCTAGAATTTTTCTATGGTAACCCTTATTCTTGGTTCTAAATTATATTCTGCTATTTTACTTCTTCAAGCAAATACTGCTTCAAGAACATTCTTCTCTCACTTTCCAAAGTAAAGGGAAAGGCAGCTGAACTTCATTAAATGCATTCACTCTGTGTACTTTACCTCTGGTTCAGTATTTGATTTGGTGTACCCTGCACTATAAGTGAAAGTGATTGTGTCATTTTTGACATATTCACAGTTTTCTGGCACAATTCAAAGACTAATAAGAATGCAATTTAGAGAAATAACATCACTTCTGATAAAATTGCTTATAAAATATATAAACCTTTAGTGAACTGTATTATTCAATATTTTCCTGCTATTTGTAGTGGAACAGGGAAACAATATTGAAAACATCCCCATTAGAGTCCTTGTGTTTTCTGGAAATCTTGCTCTAAAGGAACTCCCACCTCCATGTTCTCTCATTGAGTCATTGATCAGACTCTCCTTTTCACTCAAGTGTTGCCTACCACACAGCTCATCCTAAAGTACTATCAAGGTTTGGGTCATTAAACTGCAATAGATGACAACAGAAACAGTACTTGAAACAAATGAAAGCAGCAATACCTGTTATTACCAAATATACTTGTCAGTTATCACTGCAGAATGAAATACTAAAAAAGCTGAGTGACACAGGATTGTTTGTTAGGAATGGCAATATAAGTATAAACAAGAGGCACCAGAAGAGAATTAAAGGTAAGTCTGACCTCCTTAGTACAATTTCTTGTCAGAAGAACAAATATACAGCACATTAGCTAAGAATAAAACACTGAGCTGTAGGCAAAGACATGCTGCATAAGGTACAGCATCTAAAATTGGTCTGGCTTAGCTTTATTCTTTGAAAACTACTTCCGACACAGTTCTACCTAAAATAAAATATTTCTATATATATATGTAGGCTCAGTGATTGTTAAGACAGGAATATCGTATGTATTATAAATTTCATTAACTAACTCCAAGGAATTATTATAATATATTTAATTATATTTAATGTTTAAAAAGACCCTCTACTATATTTGACAAAAGCTGTGTTTTGAATACTTTAGCATTCAAAGAGGAAAATAGCAAGCACTTACATAGCTCTTATGAGCCAGCCATATTTCAATCTATTTAGATATATTAATTTCTACTTTCAAAACAACTCTAAATTTTTCATCCCCATTTTATATACAAGGAAACTGAAGCACAGAGATATTACAGAACTTGTTCAGAGTTACACTGCGGGGAAATGGTGAAGTGTTTCAATGATAGGCCAATTTCAGTTTTTGTTTTTTGCACCATTGCTTTGGGGCAGGAATTTGCAAGGTTCCATGTTTTGGTCTAGGGCACATGGTCAAATAGTTTGGGAACCCAGAGGGGAAAGTGTAAGGTGTGGCTTGGTAGAATAAGAAGTCAAGACAATGAAAAAAATCTTTGTAAGACAATGAGACAATGTTATTTAAGGTAAACTACATAAAAAGAATTTAGCTAAAAACAGATACATGAAGATGAATGGCTTTTTCCTCAACTATACAATCTCTTTCTCAATGATTTTATAAACCAATGGAGGAACTTATATTCTAGTGGGGATAATTAACTCACTGTCAAATATGTATTGATTCTTATGAAGGGTAAAGTATTAATTCAAAAAGAGGAGAATGCCACGAAATTAAGTTTCTTATAATCTTAAGGCCATATGCATCAAAAATACCTAATTAATTCTGGGAATTTAAGAATTATGTCATCTAATTTCTCTCTCTCTCTCTCTTTTTTAATGGGCAATTACATCTCCTAACAATCTCTTTTTAGAACTCATCTGGTTTCCCAAAAATGCCCTCTCTCTTCTGGGTCTTGCTCATGGGGTTTTCTATCTAGTATGATTCTAAACTACCTTAAATTTCTATCCATCTTCCTATCACAAGGCTCACAAGGTATCATTTCATAAATTTTCTCCTATTTTCCAGTCCAAAATATTATTTTTCTCTTTGTACTTACACCACTCTGCTTATTCTTCATATATATGTATATGTAATAAACGTATATGTATATATAATGTAATATATAATATACATATATAATATATAATGTAGTTTACATTATATATGCATATAGTATGTAGTTAGTATGCAATATATGCATATATTACATTGTTTTTATGTATAGCCCTTTCTTTTCTCTACCGCTCTGTTAAGAACTTGGGAACAACATCTTTATTTTTTACATATCTATTCTCGAGTATTTAGCATAGCTCCTAATAATAAAGAGATACTTTTTATTTTATTTATTTATTTATTTAAAAGTTTTTATTTATTTATTTGACAGAGAGATACACAGCGAGAGAGGGAACACAAGCAGGGGGAGTGGGAGAGGGAGAAGCAGGCTTCCCACTGAGCAGGGAGCCTGATGCGGGGCTCAATCCCAGGACCCTGGGATCATGACCTGAGCCAAAGGCAGACGCTTAATGACTGAGCCACCCAGGTGCCCCAAAGAGACACTTTTTCAATAATTATTGAATTGGACATCCCTGATAAAAAGATAGTCTACAGTGAAGTTTATTTTTAATGTGCAATTTCACCAGTACTATGTAAAGAGGAATAATTATATTTGTTTATTTAACAACTTAAAATAATGTTAGTCATTGACAATTTCAGCTATTCTTCTTCATATGCATGTATATATGTTATATATAGAGAGAGGTATATATTTCACTCTTATTTCTTATGTTTAAGGGTTACCTAACTTCTATGGTTTTAGATTTGCCACTCAACACTATGTTATTATAGCGTTTTGCATTTGTTTATAGATTAGATGCAAAAATATGCTAATGTATCATTAAGACTGAGATTATAATTACACAGGAGTCAGAAAACTCTCTGTTAAAGTTCCCAAAGCAAACATAATTCTTTTTTCTGAAAATATCAATGAAATCTATATTTTAAAATTTGTTCTCCTGTGGTGTTAAAAGTCTAGGTAGTATTTGAGAAGGAAATGAGGTAGTATTTGAGAAATAGGGAATAAAGTGAAACCTAGACATGGAAATATTTTCTATCTAAATGGTTAAAAACTTTTTAAAAGAGAAAATAAATTATATAGTTGATGAAAGCCCATTTGAATGTAAAATACCTTAAAGTTTCAATAATGCAAGGTGTTAATAACTGAGGAAAGGATTTCTGAGATATGTAATTTGGGTCTTGCCTGAGACCCTCTAGCTATAGAGTTGCTATAGCAATGCTACTAAAGAAAATTAATGTTTATAATTAGACCAAAGCTTTAATACCATAAATCCCACTACAGCTATTTATTTTCAAACTGTTAAGGATCTGTGGCTATTTTCAGGACTCAGTGATTTACATTTGTATTTCCTGCTGTAGGCCAACCATTTTGACAATCTAGAAATTGTTCAGTTAATTCCATTTAAAATTCTGATTTGATTGGATCCAGTCTCAATACACATACACACACACACACACACACACACACACATGCACACACACACACGCACACACACATTGGTAACAAAATGTGTTTGGGGGTTTTTGTACTTAGAAAAGCTGCAGTGAATGTTTTAGTTTGTTTTGTGTATGACACATCAGAACAGAATCACAGAACATTAAAAACCTCCATTGCTAAAAAAAATCCCTACCAATTATAAATCTCTATCCTTTACAAATCTTTATGATTTTTGTGATATTTCAATAATAGTCACAGTTTTATTCCTTAGGAATAAAAGAACAGGTGTTCTTCCTTTATCTATCTATCATCTATCTATCTATCTATCTATCTATCTATTTACCTATCTATCTATCTATCAATCACTGAATCTTACGTCTATCAGAACAGTAAAATAAACAGGAGGCTATCAGAAAGGGTAACATAACTAAAGAATTTCAAAGAAAAGGCAAAAGAATTTCTCAAATATATCACGAGTTGTTATGGCAGACCATAACCATACAAAGAATTCCTGATTAATCAACATACATCTAAGACATTAGCTGTGTAACTTTGGTACAGAAAAATAAACTGTTTTACTCCACTATAAAGTCTAAATACCACCATTTTGTATGGCTAAGTGTTGGAAGGAGCGTCATTTGGTTTTTGAGACCTCATCAAGATCTGTCAGACAATACCCAGTGAGAAACTCACAAGAAACTGGATAGTAAACATAAATATGTGAACGAACATTGTAGTCCTTGTATAACAATCTATAAATGACCATTTGGCTTTATATAAGGATTATGCCATCAGACATCTATACTCTTAAGTAAATGAAACCCTGACGTCTGTGCAATTAAGTCTCGAGCTAAGAAAAAAATAGACAAAGAGAAGCAGTTACCCAAAGATGGAGAGTAGAGAAGCCATGATATAGTAGTTACCTGGCCCATATATCTGACTTTTTCTGGGACAATACTGTTTTTAAAAGCAGGAACAGCAACTTACCTAAGGAAAAAATGAGAAAAATATAGGTTATTATAAGCAAATTGTTAAAACATTTTAAGAGAAGCAAGGCATATGTTGACAGGCAGAGCCAAGTCTGTACACACACAGAAATTGCCTAAGTCTACTATGTGTCCCACTATGATTTTCCATCCCTTAAACCCCTTTAAATATTTCTTTTTCTCCTGTCTCTGGCCTGCTTTCTCTTATTTATCTTCACCCCACACCCATTTTTGTAGGCATCCCTTCTTAGGCTGCCTTAACTCCACTAATAGTTAAATGTTCCCCCCAAAAATGAACAATTTCATTCAAAAATAAAGAATTACTAAATGTAGACTAAATTCCAGACTCTACCTCTTATTAGAGTATCACCTTTATCAAGACAAATCATCTGTGAACTAAAGATGATTAAATAATTGAATTTACATCTGCTACTAGCTTCAGAATTCTAAGTTGTTAAGAGAAGGAAGTGGAAAGGCTAGAAGAAATAACTTCTAAATAAAATCTCAGATTCAACAGCTCTCAGTTGGAATAAATTGGGGAGAGAGGCCCTTTCCATGCTACTCACCTTATTTTAGTCCCTAAGATCAGCCATTCTGTGCATGGGCAGGGCTGATTTGGTAGCCCAGGCTTTCAGTTTATAGAGGATTATAAACTGGGATTTACTCAACTACAAGATCATGTGTGAAAGACACAAGAATGGTATTGTAGGCAAAAGATGAGATTGTGGAAACCAACGGAGATAACTTGGTAAAATAGATCGATCTGCCCCAAGATCCCTTTAAAACTTCTAAGTTCAAAGGTCAGCATTCCTCAGTGCACTTGTCAGATAGACTATCAGCACATAAAAGAAATGTGTGTGCCTGCAGGGACATGTAAGCAGGTTAACTGTCATTCTGGGAGCAAGAAAAGGGCTGGCTCTCCCAGGCAAGTGCCATCGTGTTTGCAAAGCACCTAGTGTAAGCTCAATTTGCTTGGGAACCAGCTTGGAAATTTCTCTAGGTGCACAACCTTAACGTTTCTCCTGCTGGAAGCTGAAGTGTTCATTTTATGCATTGACTAATTTATTTAGTTTAGTGAGAAATTCTTTGTAAAATAAATTCTAAAAAAGAGAGAGAACGTGAAAATGAATTCCCTCTGCACAACATGTGTGTATGGTCCCATTAGCAGTTGCACAGTGGGCAATCGATTAGGGAGGGAAAAATGGCTTTTTTTATGGTAATGGATTTTGAGCCTCCTGGTGATAATTTATTTACTAGAAATTTTGCAGAGCTGGCTAGCACACTGATGAAAACCCTCTGAACATGTTCATTTAAAAATAGGAAAAAAGTGGCTTGGCTTATTTTTGAGAAATACTGTTATTAAATCATTGGAAACATATTGATAAAATATGCCTGAAAGCTACAGTCCTGTAATTTATAATACAAATTACATTGCTATTGACAAATGGCAATTTAATCCTGCAATTAACTTTAACAATTTGAATTTCTCTCTTGCCTTTTTTTTTTTTTTTTTTAGAAAAACCTTGAAAGGCATTCAGTAATGCGGTGCTAGGCTAGTCATCAATTCTGGCTTTTACGCAATCCTATCTCCTCTGTATTTCTTTGTATAGAGTTATCCTAGCTACTTACAAACCAAAGGGTAAAAACAAAGTCTTTTCACTCTGACTTCCAACCCCTCAAAAATCCTGAGATAAAAGGGCCTCCCTTACCTCAAATTCCCTTGATATAGGAGAGAAAATGGCAGTTTGGCCTAGTTCAAAGAATGTGAAATTCAGACTCAAAATGACCTACGCTCCTCTTTCACTTCCATCACTTACTGGTTCTGTGGCAACGGGCAAATAAAATTTCTTCAAGGAACCTTTTCCTTTATTTGTAAAATGGAGAAAAATGACACCTACTTTGGAAAAGGTGTAGAAAAAATGAGGTAACATGCCATATGCCTGAGTTTATCCTTCATATCCATCAGCCCATGTCCTACACTCCCCTGCAAACAATGAGACATTTCAGGTGTTAGCATATTTTGCCATTTACCATTGGGGGAAAAAATCTCTTCTCCACTCAGAATGGAGGAGTGAGGTGCTTATTAGTGGGGGCAATTCAATATTCATTTCTTCATACACATATGCATAATTTATTCCTTGACTTAGGAAGCACGTGAACACTGGGCAAGGGGGGGGAGAAAAGTTAGGAAGAGTTATTCATAAAGGTGCTTCTCTGGTTGGCTTTGTTAATATATGGCTATGAAACTGTGATCGTAGTAGAGGTGAGGAGGAACAAAAGGATAATGAAGGCTCCTGACTTTGGAGATCCAGGGATTCTATGCCAATGAACATATGAGCCTATTAAAAATATAATTATGAACAAAAAGAAATATTATATAAAACACAGTATAGGGGCGCCTGGGTGGCTCAGTCGTTAAAGCATCTGCCTTCAGCTCAAGTCCTGATTGAGGGTCCTAGGATAGAGCCCCACATCGGGCTCCCTGTTCAGCAGGAAGCCTGCTTCTTCCCTTTCTCGCTGTCTCTCTCTGTCAAATAATAAATAAATAAAAATCTTAAAAAAAACAAAACCACACTAGAGAGATAAAACAGGCATATACATACATGCATCTAACCACATAGCCCCAAAATATATGAACTGACAGCTAACAGAACTAAGAGGAGAATGACATAAATCAACTATGTATTTAGAGATTTAAAAACACTTCCAAGAAATCAACAGAATAAGCAGACAAAAAAAAAAAAGGAAAGATATGGAATATATTAAAATCATTATTTAAACAAAACAGAAAATGCTTAAGTGGGATTTGAAACAGTACATTCAAAAATGGGTGGGCAAAAATAACTTGTAACATAAAAAGGAATTTGTAGCTTTAAGTGCTTTTGTCTGAAAACAAAAACAAATTGAAAAACAAATAAGCTAAACATTTAAACTCAAGAATTTAGTAAATCCAAAAACATAAAAATGAACAAATAACTATAAGAAATTACTGAAGTGAAAAGAAATATAATTAATAAAAAAGTTGGTTTTCTGAGAAAATTAATAAAATAGAGAAACTTCACAAATAGGAGAGACAGACAGAGAGAGAAAGAGAGAGAGCACTTGAGCACAAATACTAGCAAGGAGCAAGCTCCAGGGAGAGCAAGGGAGACAAAAGCAGATAGACAAAGGAGAGAGGGAGAATGAGAGCCGGGGTAAGAGAAAGAGAGAGAGAAGGAGAGAGTGTGGGAGAGGAAAGGAGGGAATGTCACTGATAGAAAGTGAGAAACAGACACAAGAGAATGAGGAAAATAATAAAATGTCTATAAAGGACTACTATATAATAATAAATGTCCAAATCTAAAGACAAAGTATACTATCAGAAAAGTAGAAAATTTCCAAATCAGATCAAGAAAAAAATAGGAAACTTAAATAAATAGTTAAATGACATGGTAATCAAAATGTTCTTCCCTAAAAAATAAAAAAACAAAACAAAATTTAAAAAAAATGAACCTAGGTCCAGGTGATTTCACAGATGAACCCTAATAAAATTTCAAGGAACAGATAATTCTTAGATTTTACAAGTATTTTAAAAAATGGAAAAAATAGTAACTTGGTTTATTCAAATTCAAAGAATCAAATAAAAACATTATATAGGTGATGGGGATTAAGGAAGGCACTTGTCATAAAGAGCACCGGGTGATGTATGGATGTGTTGAATCACTATATTGTATACCTGAAACTAATATAACACTGTATGTTAACCAACTGGAATTTAAATAAAAAGTTAAAAGAAAACAGCACAAGAAATGAAAATTACATTTACATTTTGAACACTCATAAACTCTAAATATTATTAGCTAATCAAAACTGTGAGTATGTTAACAATATTTATTCTGATTTGAAAGTATTTATCCCCCCAAAAGTAAAAATAAAAATAAAAAAATAAAATATTTATCCTCAAAGTTAAGGATGATTTAACATCAGTGAGGTACCAGTGTAATTCATTACATTGATGGGCAAAGGAAAATAACCACATAGCTATCTCAATATATGATGAAAAATTATTTGCAAATATAATCTATCAGTTAAGACTTGGAAAATTGAGGGGTGCCTGGATGGCTCAGCCAGTTAAGCATCTGCCTTCAGCTCGGGTCATGATACGGTCCTGGGATCAAGCTCTGGGTAGAGCTCCTTGCTCAGCAGGGAGCCTGCTTCTCCCTCTCCTCCCAGCTCATGCTCTCTGTCACTATCTCTGTCTCTCTCTCTCAAATAAATAAATAAAGTCTTTAAAAAAAAAAACTTGGGAAATTGAAAATAGAGAACATCCTTAGTATGAAGAATAACGTATCTCAGAAACTTACAGAAACTTTATGCTGAATACTTAGAAACATATTAACTAAGATCATGAGACATTTAAGGAGTTAATTTTAAAAGTCTCTTAAAGAACATAAAGTAGTAATTGAATAGGGGCGCCTGGGTGGCTCAGTCTGTTAAGCACCCAACTCTTGATTTCAGCTCAGGTCATAATCTCAGGGTTTTGAGATTGAGCTCTGTATCAGGCTCCACACTAGGTGTGGAGCCAACTTAAGATTTTCTCTCTCCCTCTCCTTCTGCCCCTCCCCCGCTAAAAAAAGTAATAATTGAATAAAGGTGTCAATTAATGTTAAAAATAGCATAAATTTCTATTATGTAGATATTATTTTTCCCTAAAATTGGTCCATAAATTAAACGAGGTCCCAACAAAAATCCCAATGTGATATTTTGCAGGACCTAACATTCATACATATAAACCCAGAGTAAAAATATACATAAATAAATATATATAAACAAAACCAATAAGGCCAATTCTGAAAATGAAAAGTAGGAGGGACATTATCCCATCAGATAATAAACAGCAATGAAAAAAACTATACTGAACCAATGAAGAAACAGATACATCTCTGCAATGGAAAAGCATCTTCCTAAGTATGGTAATGTGAAATATTATAAAGGTAGCACTATATATCAATGGGAAGAGATCTCATTTTAGTAGATGGTACTGAGAAATTGGCCCACAAAAATGGAGAAAGATAAACCTTAATCCCTACCCCAAATCATGTAGAAAAGTGAACTCAAAATGAGTTAAAGTCCTAAATAAAAAAAGATAAAGCTAAAGGAAGAAAATGGAGGGGAATATCTCTGTGTCTTCAGGATGGAGAAATACTTCCCAAATAAGATCCAAAAAGCAAAACTATAAAATAGGAAACGAATGGTTTTGAATACAACAATTTTTTTAAACTTTCATTTAACGAAGAGAGAAAGATTTAGAGAAGACACTTGTTCTATATAAAATGGCACATGATTATTTGGTTACCCAAGGAAATCTTTAAAATCAATGAGAAGAAAGACAGGGAGCCCATAAGACAAATGAATGAGATTAAAAAATATATGAAGACACATTCAAACTCCATCATAAGGAGAAAAATGAAAATTGCAGGCGTGAGTCATCAATTAGCACCAATAAGATTGGCAAAATTTAAGTTTGAATAGTTCCAGTTGTCAGGCAGGAGGTGGGAAATAGGGAACCCTCAGCATTGCTGGTAGGAGTATAAGCTCCACAGTGTAATGGAGAACAACTTGGAAGTACTTAGAGAGATTCATTAAACCTGCCACCCCCAACACAGCAACTCCTGGACATGTATCTGGAGAAACTTTTTCAAAGATCTAGGAGGGGATCTGAACAAGAATGTTTGTCTCATTACTGCTTATGTTAGTAAAAAATTGAAGCTGATCTATATGTTCATCAATATGATAAGAAAACTGTGTTAGAGTTATCCAGTAGAATACCATGCAGTTATGAGAAGAAATAAATTAAATGTAAATACACTGAAATGAATAGATCCTAAAAACTGTACTAAGGGGAAAAATAAGAAGTAGAGACTTCATAGCACAATGTAATTTATGTAACATGACCCACAGAAACAGCATTATTTATTATACAAAAACATATACTTAAGAATACATATCTAACATATTAGCATGGGTGATTATGGTTGGATAAGAATAAGGGACTAGAGTGAGGGAAAATATAAGTAAAAGAGAAGGCCATGCACAGAGCAAAGCTGAAAGTGGGCCAAACTTGAGATATATGATTAACTCAATATTTTGCTCCCCATTGTTAAGGAAGTATTCAAGAAAAACCAGAACAGAGGCCACAGTTTGAAATACACCCTTAGACCAAATACAGTCAAGTAACCAAAACTTAAACTGCCTTGATTTCCCTGAAATGCTGGCTCTGACCTCACACAAAACAAGCTTTCTTCATGTCAGTGTGATCCTACAGCTTCCTAGCCAATCAACTACAAGCAAGTAAACCTATTCAATGACAAGAAATGTAAGATTCTAGTAACCAATAACAATTAAAATAAAATAGAAACAAAAACAACGTACTTACTCATTCATATTTTATAAACTGAGCTGTAACTACTGAAAGCCAAGCTTCTTAACCACTATTGGTTGAAAGTTTCCCTGTTCTCCAATAGTTTATTTTTGCTCAATAAACTACTCATATCAAGTGACACTCTCTTAATTTTCTACTGACAGAAGAAAGGAAATATTAGGAAGAAGGGGAAAAATAAGGTAGGGAGGATGGAAGAAATTGAAGAAATATTTGGCAGTTATGTGAAGAGAGCTCAAACATGATTAGACGAGTATAAGTATATTGTATACAGTAGGCTGGTCAGAGATAAGGCCCAAGCTTGGCTCAACAAACTCAAGATATCTAACTAGTGTTACCATAGTCAGATGAGAGGCTCCTTGAGTTTATGGAACCTGGATGACCCTCTCTGAATCACAGTGGCTCAGTGAGCAATCTAAATTATACTTCACCATGTTTCTGCCTCAGAGACTTTCTCAGGTTTTGGGAGGCATGGGAGACACAGCCAGGTCTCTTTACTGCTCCGTTGGAGGGAGGTGTTGAGAAGAATCCTGAAACCACTAAATCTGAAGAGCCCTCTGAGTTCATCCACTTTTAATGATTCCCAATCCTGGCATTGCCTCAGAATTATCTGAAGAGCATTTAAACTACATATGTCAAAATCCTACATCAGCTCTATCAAGATATGATCTCTAGGGATGGAGAGTGTGAATCTGTCTTTTGGTAAGTCTTTGGGTGATGCTAACATGGCCAGACTAGCAAGCAGTTGGAGAACTTGCTGTTGGGAATGACCTATCTATTTTACTTTCCACTCAGTGCAAAGAATCCTCCCAATAGCTGTCCAGCTCCTTTTAAAGAGATTCAAATAATGATGAAAGAATAAGATCCCCACAGTTTGAGAGGAGGGTACAATGTTATATTCTCCTTGCAAAATAAGCTCTCTTCAAGCCTTCCCATGAGTAGGTTGCCAGTAACTGAACTGTACTGCTACTTATCTATATAATGCAGGTTGTCTGAGACAAGAGAAAGAGAATTTTGCCAGATCATTGCTAAATTCCAACCGATGTTGTGTTAATCACAAATGTAACAAACAGTCATTACGAAGAAGAGTAAATAACCCTTTGGGGCCATCTGGTTATGAGTAAATAAGTAATAGGTTTGCCCCTTCTTGTCTGAAACCTGTTCTTGAAGTTTTGTCTAATGTATCTGCTTCTTTAAAAGGCATCAATAACATATTTTGAATATTTAAAATGCACATGAAAAATGAAACTATTTTGATAGATTTACTCAAATTGTATGCAAATATAATGCGTATTTAATGCAAATGTGCATGTGGTTCTCTTAACTATTTCGTATGCTTCATTGTGCCCCTTAGTAAAATGCTAATGGTTCATCTGTGCTTCTTTATTCTATTCAGCAATTAATTGTTAATACAACTTCTGGGTACTACACAATGGCTAGAAAGAAGAAATGAAAGAAAAGGTCCTTGGGGTGCCTGGGTGGCTCAGTCATTAAGCGTCTGCCTTCGGTTCAGGTCATGGTCCTAAGGTCCTGGGATCAAGCCCCCCATTGGGCTCCCAGCTTAGCCAGGAGCCTGCTTCTCCCTCTCCCACTCCCCCTGCTTGTATTCCCTCTCTAGTTGTCTCTCTCTCTGTGTGTCAAATAAATAAATAAAATCTTTAAAAAAAAAAGTAAAGAAAAGGTCCTTGACCTTGAGAATAGTACATTCTAGTTGGGGAAAGACTACTCGCCCCCAAATCACCCAAAAAATCTCCTGTTTGTGAAATACCTGTCTTACTTAATGGCACCACTCACAGACCAGTGAGGAAAAAGTGGAAACCCTGAGAATTATCCCACACTCCTTTCTCACCTCATGCTCGTGCTCAGTAAGTCACCAAGGACCAGTTATCTTCTAAACCCACCCCCTTCTCCCATTCCAAGACTTCCTACTTAGTTCAGCTCAGCAGGAAATAATGGGATAACTGAAAGATCATCTCACCTGGTTTCCCTGCCCTCACTCTTAATCCATGCTCTATTCTGCTGCCAGAGGATCTCTCCAAAATTCATGGCTGACCCGTGTTCAGAATTTTTCAGTGACTTTCTAAATAATCCCCAAATCCTTTGCAAAACATTTAAGCCTTTCATAATTGTTCCCTAATTTGGCTCTTCTGTCATTTTTTAACTTGCATCCTGTTCTCAGGTGATAAGCAATGATTTGCAATCCCTTTAATGCAACAGCAATCAAGCTTCTACTACTGATAATACTTCTACCTGTAATGGCTTCCCCTTTAGCCCTCTCCCTTCCTCTTATCTACTTGGTGAGCTCCTATGTATTCTTCAGGAGTCAGCTCAAATGATCACTCTTCCCCAATATCAAGACACATCACTCCCCCAGGTTGAGATAATTGCTGCTTCTATATGTTTCCAAAGAACCTATAAATATCTCAATATCATTTTTCTTTTGTTCCAATGGAGAAAGGAAATCATATGTAACTCTAATAATATGTCCCTTCCTTTTTGCATGTCCCTTTCTTTAGTAACAAGCCCCATCCAACTTTCACAACCATTCAGAATAATATGAGGAACTAGTTTAAGCCACACATGTACCCCAAATACCCCAGAGTAATGGCTCTTGGTAACTCCCCTATTATCCTGTAACTTCAGGACTATGGGGCAAGAGAGAATTTTTTTTTTTTTCATTTCTAAGCCCCAATACATTTAATCATCCCTGAGGATCTTTACCATGAAGAGCTACTGTTACTGATGGAATTGTTTTCTATCTTTTGGGTGAGTTGGGAGCTGAGACAGGGGCAGGGTGTGAATATTTACTTTCTATGTTTCCTATTAGACTATATAGTTCTTTAGAGCATAGGCTAGGTTCTCCCCTTGCCCTGTTTCACCAGAACCTAGGAGAAAGTCTGGCACATGCTAAGCATTCATTGGATGTTGGATGGATGGATGGATGGTTGGATAGATGGATGGATATGGATGGATGGATGGATGGATGGATGGATGGATGGATGGATGGATGGATGGAAGTGAATATAAAGTAGCTAGAGAATAGTTCCAAAGGCCCAAGTATAAAGGAGTTTGTTTTTTATCATTTTGTTTTGTTTTTCTAGGCTGATGGGGTCAGACTACTGAGAGAATTGACCATAAGGGAAAGATCACTGTTGCATAAGATAATTAAGGAAAGACTTCTTAGAATAGATGAGATTAGAGCTGGGTCTTACCAAAAAAAAAAAAAAAAAAAAAAAAAAAAAAAAAAAAAAAAATTAAATAGGTAGAGAAAAATAAAGAAAACATTTTAGGCTAAATATATAGATGGATACAGTGTTGTGAAGGGCAAAGGCCATATTAACTTCCACATGGGATGTACAGGATCGAGAGTAAATATGAGTAAGTAACTCGACTGCTGGGTTGAGGAATTTGCATCGATCTGGAATAGATACCCCATGTTAAACTGGTGTAATGATGTCAGTGTTTGAAGACTTGATATATAAATCTCATATTTTGTTTCTGAAATCAGGAGAATGAACTATACTGAATCTATTTACAAGCAGAGAGTTAATGCCCTCAGTTCATCATAATTAGTATACCACCAGGTTCCTTTATTGGTAACTGAAATGTTAGACATTATGGATACATTATAACAACAGTCAACGAGAGCATCTCTGTACAATAGGAAAAAGTAGAGATTCAAGGTTTTCTCATAAATTGAATCTGCAAGGAAATAGAGAAAAGAGAAATATAATTTCCCAAAGGGAACTGGTAGGAGACTATCATTGCAAAGCTAAGTATCATGGAATCTTAAATGGTCATAAATGATTACCATGGATTTTACATTTCATTTGAAGGAAAAATACCTTGAGTTACCCCCTAATGCTCTATTTGAGCCCTAGTTCAGAAATAATTCATAAAAAATAGTTAATTGAATTACTTTAACATCTCATAAGAAAAGTTTGTTTTTTAAAGTGATGGCTTTCTAAAGTACCAATACCAAACAGGATGTGAGCAGAAACACAATTGAGAATAGAGATTATGCTTTATTTTTCTTGGTACCATATGTCCCTGGTACCTCTCAAGCATAGGATGAATATTTGCTGAATGAATAAATGAATAAATCAGTAGTAAGAAAACAAGTGGGATTTGAAGAGACCATAGAAGGAACTTAAAGCTTAATATTGACTGACCTATTAACAATCAACTCAAGTATAAAAACAATTGGAATAAAGCTCTGTATGAAATGTGAAGAATCTCTTTATATTCAATATTCAATTATCTATAATTATAAAGAATAAGTCAAATGGTCTAGAAGGAACACACAAAAAAAGAAAATTCCTTCTGCAATTCAAACATTGATCATTTTCAAGACTGTTATAATTCAAATAAGAAAAGTTACATTTGGGATTTTCCTACTTTATTCATCACAGAAAGATCTGCTAACTGCCCATGACAAACATCCACTGCATATCCATTTCCATCTTGCAATTTAGATCAAGTCTTTGTAGAAAATGAAAGCAACATAAAATATTCAGAGAACATCCATATCCCTTCAGGCTCAGGATGAGTTGAACATCTCTGAAAATATTATGCAAATACAAAAATGTTTTTCATGGGATAGGCCATTTAGCTGGGGCTTTCAACACCTTGACATCTTGGAGAAAGTCAACAGATAAATACTTGAATTGGATTTATTTTTACTAGATGCCTAGTGAGGGTGCATCTAACTCTACCAAAGACATTGTCTACTCTCCCTCCCCACTAGCTACTCAGATTTTCAATTTTAGTTATAAAACAATGCCACTAGGAATGTTCACAGTGTTCTAGACATTATATTAGACCCTACACTGAAGAGCACATTGCACTGGGATATAGCTAATCCATTAATTTCAGGACAATCAGTCCTGGTCACTACAGTTCAATTAATCATTTTATGATATGTATTGATTGGTAAGATGAGGTAGACATCATTCATTTTTTAAAAAATAGTCAGAGCCACAGGCTCCCTTGTTGGTCTTATAAACTATGAATATGATAATCTCCACTGAGGAAAGGATTTGGGGATTTATTTCACCATATTGTCTAATTGCCATATGGGCTCACTAAGGTGAATAGATACCTTATTTTGCCAGAGAAAGATGATCTTATAGGGCATCTTTAAATCTCTTTTAAAACCAGAATAAAATGTTCCCCATATAAACATATTACTGCCTCTTTGGTACAAGAAAATAAGCACCAATATTCATCTCTCCCATTGGAGAGAGGTAACTAGTGATTTCTTTCTCCTATATCCCTTAATTGAGAGCTAGGGGGGAAAAATCACAACCCCGAATCCCTTAAACTTAGCAGAGTCAACTGCATCCTCCATGGTCTCTACTGTGTCTCTGTTCTGAAGGACAGTTTGGACACTAATAAGAATTAATTAGTAGATCTATGAGCTGGGGTATCACTGTACAAATTTAGAATCCCAAAACTGAAGTTACAGTTTGGTTTTTATCATGCCAGGAAGAACTGCTTTATGACAATAGTGGCATATGCCTTTATTTGTCCCTTAGGTGCAACTGTTCTCAAATCAGAACTATTATCAGTTCCCAAATTACCCCCTATGAGGAGTATCTTTGTTTATAAGATTCAGGAGAATATCACTTCACTATGAGAAACTTCACTCGACCCCATTAGTATGTAACATCTTTCCCTCTACACCTTCCTTATACAGCTAAAATACTCTAATGCTTTTCTAAAAAGGAAAATAATAATCAAGTATTTTTTTTTGCCCTGTATAAAATTCCTTCTAGGGAGACAAATTTATTATAGATTACAATTACTTTATCATGTTTTAGTTTGTGTGTGTGTGTGTTTTAGAAAATGACTTACTCTAAATTGCATCTCGTAAAGACTACTTAATACAATTAATCATTTGTCACCAAGAATTACTTACTTAAAACTAGAATTTGCTGAAAAACATCACATCATTTTTTACTTGTGCCACCAAAGGTAATTGTGTAATTAGTAACTGGTTTACAGAAGCATGTTTTTCACATAATGCTGATAACCCAGGTCTAAATTGCCCTTTCTATCCAGGATCCAAAGGCACTTTATAAATCATTGTATTTAAGTCTCTACTCACACCTGCTCACGCCCACACACAAACTGCAAATAGGGTGTATTTAAAGAGGCCATTTAATACTAGGATAACTACTGCAAAGAATTCTCCACTGGAATGAAACACAGCAAAGTTTTAACAGATGCTCAAGAACAATAGACACCAGTTGAGGTAAAGAAATAAAGAATGTCATCTCCAATTAAAACTGCAGGAAAGATTTAGCAGGAAGCAATGCAATTATTCATTTGGATTTTGGCCAGGATACCAGAGCTAATATCCTTTGCATTGGGAAACTTTTTCTAAAGCTTTAAAAACTCATTCATATCAGAATTGCACTTTATTATCTCAGCTAAAACAGAGTTTTCAGACAATAAAAGACAAATGAAATGGTCTCCGTCACCACATCAATTTTAATCATGGTGCACCCCAATCAAAAACACACACAGGCTTCCAAAGGTTGAGAATGGAGGGAACACAAAGACTAGACTCTGGGCAGTGAAGTAAAGAATGAAGCAAGGAAAGGTGGCTAGAATTAGTGGATTAACACATAGAATAGACGTTGCAGGAAAATGGCCCAAATTAAATTAATCAAATAGCCTTCTGTATTTCTGTACTTCATCCCCATTGTCAAAATGGCCTGCTAACAAGTTAACAATGCAAATGATCATGGCATACCTTAGGACTTATGCCTGGTTGTTGAAGGAGAGACTGAGGCCCAGAGAATAGAGGCAGGTGCCCAGGGTCACGTAGCTGTAGATAATTCTGTGATAAACTCAGACATTTGTACTTGGAAAATTACATGATTATGACCAAGGTCACTGCACACTTCAGATAATTCTAACCTTTGTCAGATGTCCCCAGTTGTTTAGCCTTGTGGGCAGAAGTCAGGGATAGTCAAGTGTGTGTGTTTATATGGTTTAAGAGTAATCACCTTTCCAACTTATTATTTGTAGGATCAAAAACTACTCTCCATAGCCTAGACTAGCAGATGGTGGGGAGAACATGAAAGCACGAAGTGACATGAGGAATAAATTGGAGAGAAACATTCATAATAACTATGATTAGAAGAATTGAGCACAGTCTGTAGGAAAATACATGCCTGCCAAATCCAATTCCACTTTTACTTCAAACTGCGCCCCCCTTTCCACCTCTCTAACCATAACACCCAGGGTCCTTAAACACTGACTTGGAATTAAAATGGATTGTTTGCAGCTGCTCACATGGAGGCTTATTCTGTCTGCCCCACCCAGTGTTCACATGTGGCTTCCCTTCCCAGGCTCAGTTCCTGCCAGGGAAGGCCATTTGAGAAACAACAGGGCTGCAAACTGAACAGAATGCATTTTATGAGTCAGCTTGATCCTCATCCATGGGCTGAGAGTTTGTAGTGTTAAGCCATTAGCCCCAATGCCTGGTTTAAAAGGAATGTTCTATCTTTGGTTATCCCCCAAACCATAGTAGCTATAGGATTCAGGCCTTTTTGCTTCTCCAATTTGGTTTCTGTCAAGTTCCCCTTTTCCTCTGCCCACCTTTGATCAATTCTGTGATGGTTGAGTAGAATTTTAGAGCAGAATAGGGATAAAGTTCACACCATATCTGACTGTAGCGGCTACAATCAAAACCCTGTTTTTAAGCAAGTGGGAATGAAATTGTTCTTGCATCTGGCCATGTGCAGCCAATGGGAAAGTCAATGAGATGGGGTTGGAATATAGCTCTCACACAGGTAACTAGGGGCCTTGGCGGATGCTGATCTAGACAGTGGGGAAAGTGCAGGCCTTAATGGAGAGGAGGCTCCATTTCTTCTAAGAGTAAGAGCCACCTCAGCCTAACTGGTACTTCACTTAGCACAATTCCACCAGCAGGTAAGAGCATAATTAATATATCTCCGGTTGAAAGTTAAAAATCATTTTGCCTCCAGCTAGACAAAAAAAAAGGCATTAATTAAATAAACTGTAAGCCCCATTTTACAGGTGCTAAATGTGGAATGAGATGTGGACAAGAGCACTGATATTATTGCAAATATGGGGAACATTAGAAATGTTCTGCTTATAAAAATTTATTCTAGGATGGGCTTGACATTTCCCTCAACTTGCTTGTAAGACAGGAGGAAAACGTGCCAAGCTTTTCATTTAGTTCTAAATTGTGGAGCTAATAGCCACGTATTGAGATGCTAATAAAGTCCTTTTTTATTTGATAACCATAACAGTGCCTTATTCTTTCAAGAATGGCAATCATTCTGTTTGGGGTTCAGCTGTAGTACTTGGTAAAGCTAGATGGTGTGAGTAGGCTAACCATTTTTTTTTCAGCACTTTAAATAATTTTCGAACAAGAGCTGAGTCCATAGATATAAGAAAGTATATTTTTGACTCCCTGACATTAGAGATTGTATGTTTTTTAATACATTTTTGAAAGAGAGGAATCCTTGTTGATATAAAAAGTGGGTGAAAAATCAGTCATTTAATCTGTGAATAACTCAGCACATATCATAGGAAAGCACAGTACTAGGCATGGGAGGGCATAAAAGGAACTAAATGAAACCAGTTGGGATCATCCTGCAGAGGCTGGGCTAGAGCCAGCTGTTTCCATAGTCCTCTGTGCATGCTTCTCTCATGGGCATAGCCCTACCTGTCACTGTTTGTCTTTCCTTCTGGCTGGACTGTGAATTTCTTCATGAGAGCTTGATAGCTTTCATCTCCATATGTAGAATTTACCATTATTCTTGCCACACTGGGGAGGTACCTAAATTAAAGTGTGTTGAATAAATAAATGTAGGTGGAAGTTAGTACCAATGATATCAGGATTCTTTTTAATACCAGATATCCAGAGAATGAAGGATTAATGTAGTTAGGCTTCTTTCCTAAAGAGGATTGGGATATGAATTCTCTGGTGTAGGGGGCCAGAGTGTAGACACAATTCATTTAAAAAATATTTGCTGAGCCTAATCTATCCCAGGCATTGGGCCAGGTATGGGGAACTGCAACCTATGCATAGTAGACTCAAATACTATCGTTGGCATTTTACAGTCTAATGGAGAAGACATAGGATAATGGCCAAATCTGCCTCCATCAAGGAAACACAAAGTACAGTAATGGTGTGCTGGAACCTACTCTTACTTGAAATGGCTCCTGAAAGCCATTTGTTAAATACTCAGGTACTTCAAAAGCTGGTTGTCAGACCATTAGTTGATTGCAATTGGCCATGGTGAAAGGGAAATCAGCAAACATTACAAATCCAGGACTTTTTTTTTTTTCATCAGGGAGGGCTTGTTACTAGCTCACCACTGGTTGCAGTACTGTGTGCCTAACTCCATGTGTTTTCACCATCTTTCCTCATCATTTACTGTCTCCTGTAGGAGGTGATAATATAAAACAGAAACATATTTATAAGGTACTTTATTTCAGAAGGCTTTATAATTCAAATTGGTAAAAAAAGTGTGTGATTAAAATTTTTAATATTTTTTATAAAACAAAACCAATGAAATAAAATGCTTTATTCTTTTCTTTTGCATGTACCTTACTTTAACCCATAGGTTTAACCCATGCACAATACCTGTGTGTAATAGTATTCCATAAATACATATTGACTTTAATTGAATCAAATAGAATTGAATCAGATAAAATTGAATTAAATTTAATTGAACTGAATTGAAATGAATAGACTGGACTAATTTAAAATATATAATAATGCAAGATACTTTTACTTTATGTAATGAATTAAATCTATCTTGAATACTAAAATGTAATTACCTGTGTGAAAAAAACTCATTTATGTTTATTGTTTATGAAGCTATATAGGTCTGCTGTGAATGGTATACTTTTATTCATGAACGGGCCACATTTTCATAATATGTGCTAGAGATTTTATCTTAGATTGAAACACTTGTAACGCTAGAAATTGATTTAACTGGAATTTAATTTTTTTTTCAATGTGGACTTTATACTTACTTGAACCTCATCTTGCTTTTATGAAAAGTTTATTTCATCTGCAATTCTTGATTTGTATGCACTACCATTTAATTCTTCCACATTTTGGAGTACTTTTTACTGCATGTTCCTATCACCAGTACATTGAAGATCCTGTGAAGCTTCCCGCCACAGTGTGATAGGTATTAACAAAGACGTCTGGGTGTGAAAGTTGTGGGTGTGAATTCTAGCTGGAAGTATTTAGTCAAATTACTTATCTCCTTCAATTCTTAAATTCCTATCCATTAAGTAAGTATGAGGCAGCACTTCTATCATAGAGATACATGCTGATGAAATGAGTTTATGGATGAAGAAACTTTAAAACAACGGCATGCATGCATGTACGGTGAGCGCTGTGAATTGTGTAAGACTGTTGAATCACAGATCTGAAACAAATAACGCAACATATTTTAAGAAAAAAGAAAAAGAAAAAGATAGCAGGAGAGGAAGAATGAAGGGGAGTAAGTCAGAGGGGGAGATGAACCAGGAGAGATGATGGACTCTGAAAAACAAACTGAGGGTTCTAGAGGGGAGGAAGGTAGGGGGATGGGTTAGCCTGGTGATGGGTATTAAAGAGGGCACATTCTGCATGGAGCACTGGGTGTTATGAACAAACAATGAATCATGGAACACTACACCAAAACAAATTATGTAATATATGGTGATTAACATAACAATAAAAATATTTAAAAAAAACTCTATAAATGCTAGAAACTTGTGCATATGAGCAAGCAATAGCTGAGAGGAAAATCTGAAGTCTAAGTGTCTTTAATGTCTACAGGCTATCTACTGAAAGAGCAAAAGAAGGTAATAGAATTGGTGGGTACCTTCTGAAAACAGAATTAGGAAAAGAAAAACAATGGATATGTATTTCTAAGTATAGTCTGGGGGAGAACAATAATAATTATTCATATTTCTTGGACAACTACTATGTGCCAGACACTCTCCTAGTGCTTCAGATGCATGTCATCCTATCTTCAAAACAACTCTCTGAGGTAGGTATTCTTGCTCATATTCTTACTTAGAAGTGTGAAAAGTGGACTAGATAGATCTTTTCCAAGGTCTTGTCCAATGAAATGATAGAGCAAGGCTTTAAATCTTGAATTAAGGCAATAACTTTAGAATATATAGAGATTATAAAATATTATAATAATGTAATATATTATGATATATCCTATAATTATAATACATTATAATAATGTATTATATACATAATTATAAGGATGGTATAGTTATATATAACATATAGTTATGTATATATAACTATAATGATATAGTATATATGTATACTATATATATAGTTATACATATATAGTTATATAACATTATAATTATAATATTTTATAATCTCTCTCTATATTTTACATCTATAATCTATAGGATATATATATCTTTAGAGTATATCTCACATATACATATATATATAACATATATAATGTAACTTAATATATAAATAGCAGTGTTTGAATAGGTTCTCTTTTAATACAGTATTAGATTAATCTAATCTAATCATGCAGCTAGTAAATGGCAGAGCTGAACTCAAACCCAGGTAGTCTGGCTCTCCAGAATCCACTAGCTACATGACTGCTCTACTCCACAGTTCCAACAGATTTTAACAGTCCAGTTCTATCAGCAAGGTCATCCCTATTGTGGAAATAGCTATGAAATTTACTCCACAAATGTCCAAGAAATTTTTCCCAGGGACAAAATTTCTCTGTGTAGAAAACAATACTGTACTTGTAAACTGTCATTTTTGGCTTCATATCTCATTCTCTTATGAGTTTAATTAATGTGAGTTATTTCCTGGGAGATGAGGTTTCTGGATCTCCTGGACTTTTAGCCATATTATAAACAGTTGTAAACTCCCTACGTTAATACCAATCTAAAAGGCTTTTAAGAAGCAGCCAATACCTTTTCCCATGTTACCTTGTTCCTCTCAATCCTCATTAGCTATAAAAAATAAAATTACATGTAATGTTACTGCTAGGAAAAGATTTAAAGACACATTTTTGAAACTTAAAAAAAAAAAAAGCTAGACTTCAGTTTTTAGGTTTGGTTAATGCTTGATGGATAACCTGAAACCATTGACTGGAACATGTTTCTCGGATGGTTGGCTGTTTTTAATTGTTACATTGTCTCTATGCTTAGGCAAAGGACCTTAATCACTCCAGTTCTAAGGATTTGTTTTGGATGGAGACAACCTTTAACTAAACTCTAGAATAATCCTCTCTTTGAAGTCTGCTCTCCATCTGTGTTCTCAAGTTTAAAACTCTCCCCCTCCATCTGCTAAATTCAGTAATGACTGTAACACCAAGCAGCAGGTAGGACCAATATGCTGGCTCAAAACTGAATCCTGAAAATGAATCTGGCATCCCTGCTGCAGAATCATCTGCATTTGCTGATCTGTCCGAATTAATCTCCAGGGAATAAGAGTGCGAAACATCGCAATGGACAAAGGGGGGGGGGATATTTCTAATTAATTGAAAACAATAATAGCATAAAAGTCATTAGGCTTTTGCCTGCATAAAAACAGCTTTGCAAAACAAGAAAACAAAAATATCACAGCTTCAGTTCCCAAACTGCATGGCAAAGTGCACAAATGCACACACATACACCCACCCCCACAACACATACCTCAAAATTCCAACACAGAAACTCATCTCAAAGGACGAAGATCCCATCTGGCAAATTATCAATTATAGTGTATGGGTATAGAGGGTACAATCATAAATACATAGAATTGAAAGTCAAAAGATTAAATACTCCTGAAATTTCATGTTTCTATTAAAAATAATTTTTCTTAGAACAACCATTAGAGGCTAAGCATGTGTCAGCCCATTCATGCTGTCTCTTCCAGCTGTTGGACTTTTTAAAGCCAGAAACTGTTCTGGTCTTACAGTTGAGTAAAGAAATTGCTTCTGAACACCATTTAGGGGCACGTTTAAAGCATGTATATTCTCTTCCCTCTTTCTGACTGTAGCACATTTTCACAAGCTCTGTGCTCAAAAGGAACATTTTGCTTTACAAGTTCTTCAAGTGAAAGATCAGTAAATTGAAAACAAAAGAGGACATAGCCTGAGGAGAAAGGTAAATTCTTCTGACCTTCCCCATATAATTTTCCTTGAATTTAGCAGTTATTCAGAAAATCACAAGTGTAAGGACTATTTTTTTTAATTTACTAGTTACTTGTGTTTTCACAATTTTTTCACCCTTTTCCCCTCTTTTCCTGACTCACAATTCTTCCTCCCTCCCATGGACCTCACACATCACTCACTCTCTCTTACTTACCCTTGCATTGAATTACATCATTCCCTCCCATTTTCTTCTCCCCCCAGATGGGCAATGACTGGGGTTGCCCTGGATTCTCCAGACTCCTGACTCGATTTTAAAGTAATTTATTTCATTTAATTTCCTGCAAATATATTCAGTGTCCTCTCCTTTCTTACCTCCAAACTTCATCTCATGGTATTATGTCCATCCTTACTCCACTTCTCACATCTCTTCCATTCTTTCTTTCTTTTTTATTTTTAGGCTACTAATTGCACTTCATATACTAGTAGGTCACAATAGACTTTGGACTTACATCTGAATTGCATCTGAACAGTCACCTACACAAAATGAAAGAATATTTAAAACTTGCTTTTTGGGGGCTTGGAAACCCCAAGAGGACAAGGGGCAGAACCAGTATAATTAGTCCATATAACAGTCAGCACAGTATCTATACTTTAAAAAATAGCCTTTGGTAACTATGAGAGTGGGCAAAGAGAAATAAGGTGAAGGGAAGGGAAGATGTTGATTCACTGAGGATTGGAACTTTTTACCTTAGCTCTCTGTTTTTCTTCTTTCTTTTCTTTTTCCCCTCTTCTTAATTTCATCTTTCCTTTTTTGTTATTTGAATATATATATTTTTCATTCTTTAATGTCTCTATCCTTGTGTTTTTTTTTTAAAGATTTTATTTATCCATTTGACAGAAAGAGACACAGTGAGAGAGGGAACACGAGCAGGGGGAGTGGGAGAGGGAGAAGCAGGCTTCCCGCTGAGCAGGGAGCCCGATGCGGGGATCGATCCCAGGACTCTGGGATCGTGACCTGAGCCGAAGGCAGACGCTTAACAACTGAGCCACCCAGGCATCCCTGTATCCTTGTGTTTTGAACTTGCTTTCACAATCTCTCACTTTTCATTGAGTTCTCTTCATTGGTCTGTGTTTCAGGAATTTGTAGGATGAAGTTCCCTTGTCATTTGATGGAGGGCATTAAAATATGGCTTTCCATTATATACCCATTCTTGAAGAGATAGATCTCATTTTTAAAATTGAATAACTAAATTGATACCCTTTCTGGCAAATAGAGTGTGAAATTTAAAAAAAAATTGAAGTTACATTCATGTATCTTTCTCAACAGATTTTAAGTGCTGCTTATATTATTAATATTCTTAATTCACCAAGTATTAAAGTGTTGACAAAATATTCCTCGATAAGTTTATCTTCAGCCCTGATTTCATATTTTTAAAATTTTATGACTGAAAGAACAGAGGGAAAAAATGAGAGAAACAAGTAAAGTGGATGAGATCAACACATCTTTTCAGGATTGCTTCCTGCTATTTGAATTATTTCCATACTACATACATGGGTTGTATATTTTCTTAATCCCTTTTTCAGTACAGATGTAATATAGTCCAAAGAATAAAAGTTCTGGAAACAGAACCCTGAGTAAAATCCCAGCTCTGCCATTGACTAGATCTATTATCTTGGACAAGAAATTAAAGTCCTTATACTTAAGTTTCCTTAGCTATATTTGGAAATAATTGCACATACCTCCGCGATTGCTAGAATGATTAAAATAGAATAACACAATGAAATTTGTGACATCTGTAATTGCTTACAAATACTAGTTCTCATTCCTGTTTGAAGGTGGTTAGTCTCTATGTTGCAATAATATTTTTTAATGGAAGTCACAATAAACACGTAAGCAACATTTTAACAGTCAGATCTATAAAACCATGCATGAAAAGAAAGTACTGTCAGTTTAGAAGAATTCTTTCTAGTTTCCCCACTTTGCTTGGCCCTCCTAGAGTCTAAGTTAATTTGTATGCAATGACTAAAATTACTGCCTTAATAGCACTTTGCCAAATTCTGATAGCAAGCCTAGAAATGCTTCACAGTTCTTTGAAGAGGTTAAAGTTATAAGTTACAAAAATGTAGAAAGCAGGTGGTGTTGCTATATTTCTGATGTGATATACCTACTATTTTTCTAAAACAATTTTGTCTATATTACCTCAGTTAATAAACTCAATCTAACTGACATACATAACACTGTAACAAACTGCACAATACATATGTTTATATGTATAACCCATGGGCCATATCCTGGGCTATAAAGTAAATGGGCCACACAAACGTAATATCAAACTATTAAAAATCATAGAAATTATTGCCTGTGATTATAGTGAACTTAAGCTAGAAATCAATGAAAAGATAATAAAAAATCCTCATACATTTGAATATTTATCAATGCATGTCTGAATAACCCATAGATTAAAAAACTACAGTGAAATTTAGAGAGCATTTTAAAGTAACAAATAATGAAAGTATAACATATCAAAACGTGTGAAGTATGGCTAAAATTCTAGTCTGAGAAAAATGTATAAACTTAAATTAAGCCCACTTATTAGAAACAGAAAAACTAATACTAGTTATATTCTTATCTTGTCTCAAAAAGTTATTTAAAAGGAATAGAAAATCAAAGTGAAAGAAACAGGGAGAAGGTAATAATCAAAAGTTTAAGTAAAAAAATAGAAAATAGACATATATTTGAGAGATTCAATAAAGCCGAAATTTGTTTCTTTGGCACAGATAACATTTGTATACCTTATGAAAGCTATTCAAGGAAAAGAAAATTGTACAAATAATATCAAATCATAAAACTGACATCACTACAGATCACATGACATTATATGAACATATTACAAACAAGCTTGTTCTGATAATTTGATAACATGAGCAAAAGGTCAAATACCTAGAAAAATATAATTTATCAAAAATGATATGAGAGAACACACCTAACAACCTGATCTTGGTTTCTAATACCATTCTCCAATAAAAGAAAGCAAGGTTCCTTGGAAAATCTTTTTAGGAGCAGGACAGGGGCAGGGAATATGCAAGATGAGCCTGGACTATGTTGTAGTGCTCAGAACACAAATAAACAACAACAAAAATCCTCACAATGATGTTAGTGTGTCAGAGTGATACAGGATCCAACTGAAAGAGTTCCCAAGGGTCAAAGCTGGAACAATTTGAGCAACAAATAAATTTGTATTATAACCCAAAGTATAAAATAACTATGGATGGGGACCATACCAAAATAAAGAAATGATTAAACAAATAAATAAATGGAGAGAATAGACAGATCTCCTGTGCAAAACAATCCCAACTTATGTAGATATTCCACCTTTAAGGAGTATATATCCATAGGTCTTAAGTATGGGCTGCACATAGTGACTTTCTTCAGAAAGTACAGCATGTAAAGGGAGAAAAACAAGAGTCAGTTTGCCAAGAATACACCTGACAAACACTGCCTCAGGCCAGGGGATCAAGGTTAACACCAACAGTGATAAATCACATTGATAGTATGTACCTTTCACATGATGTAATAAGAATGGCACTTTACCTCTGTGGCCTTTTTCCCTCAAACATACTATCTCAGTCCAAGTGTGGAAAAAACAAGAAACTCCCACACAAGGGATATTCTCCAAAATACTTAATCTATAATACTGAAAACTATCAAAGTCATCAAAAACAAGGAAAAGTCAAGAAATTGTCACAACTAAGAGGAGCCTCAGGAGAAATGATCACTAAATACGTATACATGACAAGGCAATTCAAGAAAGGACAATGAAATCATGGAACACTACATCAAAAACTAATGATGTACTGTATGTGACTAACATAATAATATCACGATTTCTATTAAATATTGGAACAAAAGTCCTAGTTAGGGCTGAAAAATAAACTTAAAAAATTAGAAAAAAAAAGAAATAAAAGCATTATGATTTTTATTTTATTTTTAAAGATTTTATTTATTTTTCAGAGAGAGAGAGAGACAGAAAGAGAGAAAAAGGGGGAGCAGCAGGTAGAAGGAGAAGCAGGCTCCCGCAAGGAGCGGATGTGGGACTCCATCCCAGGACCCTGGGATCATGACCCAAGCCAAAGGCAGATGCTTAAACCACTGAGTCACCCAGGTGTCCCAGCATTATGATTTTTAAACAAAGCAATTGTATATGAAAAAAATCTAAAAGCATCTTGGAATAAAATTACTTCAAATATATAAATTTAACAAACTCACTGTACAAGATCAATACATGCACACATACACAAAACAAAAATGCAATCCATCAGAATAAAATAGAAAATGAAACAGTTTTTAAAAATGAAAAATACCTCCAGTTTTGTTCTTCTCTTTCAAGACTGCTTTGGCTATTTGGGGTCTTTTGTGGTTCCACACAAACTTTAGGATTATTTGTTCTAGGTCTGTGAAAAATGCAGTTGGTATTTTGATAGGAATTGGATTAAATCTGTAGATTACTTTGGGTAGTATGGACATTTTAATGATATTTCTTCTCCCAATCCATGAGCATGGAATATATTGATATAATGCTGTATGTTGATTATACTGGAGTTTAAAAAATAAATAAAAATTCTAAAAAATAATATAAAATAAAAGTCAAATACCTAGGCATACTCCTACAAAAGTTATATAATATTTCTACACAGAAAATCCTGTATCATTATTGAGTGAAACTAAAAATACCTCAATAGAGAAATAAATCTTGTTTATGAATTGAAAAAGCCAATACTGTAAAGATATAAATTTTCCCAAAACTGATCCATAGGCTTGATGCAACTGCAATAAAAATCCTAACAAGTGTTTGTATGTGTATGTTTGTGCAAAGCAAAAGGCTGATTTAAAATTTCATATGAAATATAAAGCCCAAAATAGTCAAGAACTATAATTTCTCAGAAAAAAAATAAAGTCAAAGAAACTATGCAATCATATATAAAGACATAAAGATACAGTAAGATGGAAAGATAAGTATACCACTGGAAGAAAATAGGTAATTCAGAAATAAACCCAAATATAAATGAAAAAGATTATTTTTTAATAAACAATATTGGGTCAGTTGGATGTTCATAAGCAAAAATAAATTAATCTTGGGACGTCTGGGTGGCTCAGTCAGTTAAGCATCTGCCTTTAGCTCAGGGCATGATCCCAGGGTCCTGGGATGGAGTCCCACAGCCGGCTCCTTGCTCAGAGGGGAGCCTGCTTCTCCCTCTGCCTGCTTTTCCCTCAGCCTGACATTCCTGCTGTTGGTGTGGGCTCCTGCACTCTCTCTCTCTCTCTGACAAATAAATAAAATTTTAAGAAAAAAGAAATCAATCTTCACTCTTACACGATATACAAAAATTAATTTCAATTGGATTGCAGATTAAAAATAAAACAATAAAGCTTCTAACAGTTAATATAAGAAAATATCTTCTTGACCTTGGGGTAGGAAGGCACTTATCAAACAGAACCACTATAACATTAATCTTTATAATAATAATATTGAATATTAGACTTGTCTTCATCAAGAGCTATCATTAAAAGAATAAAATGGTGTTAGAGGTGTTAACTAACGCTGTTATGGCAATCATACTGCCATACAAATGTATTGAATCAATATGTTGTACACCTTCAACTTACACAATATTGTATGTGAAATATAAACACTTAAAAAAGAAAGAAAACAAAAAAAGCAAGCTATAAGGTGGGACAGTTCATCTAACTGACAAAGTACACTGTTGTAGTTGCTATTGTTGTGCAAGAAATTATCCAATAATTTAAAGTCATTAAACAATTATTTTAGTATACTAATGCATTTGGTTGTTAGAAATCTGCAAGTGACACAGTGTGGGTGGCTTGTCCCTGATCCTCAGAGTGTGCCCCATAGGGGAGGAGGCAAACAAAAGCAGAGAGTGACTTGATGGTAGAGACTAGAATCATCTGGAGATTCCTTTACTCATGTGCCTGGTGCCTGGATTGGAACTATAAAGTTTAAATATGACCTCTCAGTGCTTATAGATGTCCTCTATAGCATGATGCAGGCAGTAGAACTTCCTATATGGTGGCTCAGGACTTCAGCACAAATGTTCCAGGAGACAAAGTAGAAGCTTTATTGTCATTTATAACCTAGCATCAGAAATCACAGGGTATTATTTTTATCATATTGTACTGGTCAAAGCCATTATAGGCTCACCCAGAATCAAGGGTAGAAGACAAAGACCTCACCTCAAGATAGGAGGAATGTCAATGAATTATGTGGTCATTTATTTAAACTACCCCAGACTCATACACAGAATATACAAGATGTATCTTGTATATCATTATAACAAAGACAGACAATACAATAGAAAGAAAATAGCCCAAAGACTTGAAATTATAAGACAGTAAATTAGTGTTATATATTCTATGAACTCTATTAACCTACTTCTATATTCAGAGGTTTTTGAAAAGATATTAGACAGTAAATAATCTTAAAGTGTTAATGGAGGATGATTGTTAAGTGAGCTGGATCTTAAGAATGAATAGAATTTGGATACATGGAAAAAGGAAAATAAGTTGATTCCTAACCTCTCCTCCCAGGAAAAGATGGGCCTTTGTAGCTATGATCTGGGCTTGGGAATGAAGATTGAGCAAGTATTGATAACAATAAAGACATCTATTAAGTCATTTAGCCAGCTTTCATGATTTCCTTTCTGAAAAAGGCCCCATTTTCTGGGAAATGTTCCATATATGTGGTTATAGCAGAAGCAGCCATGTCCATGTAAAAGTATTCTCCCCTACCATAAATGATAGATTCAGAGTGGGCCCAATATTCGAACTAGGACAATCCTCTCCTCCTCTAGTTGGACCAACTGGCTGTTCTGAACTGGGTTTGTATGTCATCTTTCTTTGTCTGGTTGAGCAGACTGGGAATCAGAAAACTCACAAGCTATTGTCAGCCATATTTTTCACTCTGTAGACTCAGAAGCAAAGAAACTCAGCCTGAAAACAGAAGAATAATGAAGTGAATGCAAATAATAAAGCAAAAAATGAATGACAGGAAAAGAAAATTGAGAGCTATCAAATCCCTAGGCCATTTTTTTCTCATCACAGGATATTTTCCCACCTGTGTGAAATATTGTTGTACACTTCTTATACATCGTTGTTTAACTGAGTTTCTGAACCTACAGACCAAATAAAGTTGACTTATGCAAGAATAAAGGTGAACTGAATATTTAGTCCCAGGCACTGGTGGGCTCAATAGGAAAAGCATATTGATAGCAATGTTTATTGAGGACTTACTTTATGCTCCCCACTGCTTCATTTAGTGCTCCCAAATGATCACACATGTAAGCAATATCCCATATTAGATATGAGAAAACTGGGACCATAAGTAATGTTCTCAATTTTATACTAGACAACAGAAGAGCCTAACATCATACTAGGTTAGGCTACAAAGACATTGCTTTTTGCTAGCATGCTCTATTGCCCTCATCAAATCCAAAAGACTAAATAATAAGCAAAAACTAGATTTAAAATGAAAGGGAGAACAAGTTTAGCCTAGAACATACACTTTATAAGAGACCTGTGAACAAGCTTTGGGGTAGGAGGACCTATTAAACAAGAAAACCTGGTTAGATCTTTTAAATCAATGCTTCTGAAATTATTTTTATGCAGGGCAAAAGACCTACTCCGCCTGTTACCCCTTTTGTGGGGGAAAACAATGATGTACCAATATACAATTTTTAAATTTTGTATGCACTTGGAAATAGGGGTATATGGATTCATATTTTAACTGCAACCTGTATATGTCTTAAAGTCTAGTAATGCAATAATTATCAGACAACATTTTTTGATAACAATATACATCAATACATACTGTAGGATTAATGAATCCTCTCACAACAAACTAAATGATACATGATGGAGCTAAATTAACACTGATTTGGGAGTAAAAGCAAAACTTTCTGCAACTAAAAATGAAAAATGAAAAAATAACATTGATGTTGTACCTATAACAACCACCACCAAATCCTTCTTTAATATTCTACGCATACCAACCCTCTGTTTCATGTGAAGTAGAAGCTTTATGATGTTGACACATATAGCATTCTTAATAAAAACAATAATAAAAGATACAAAATACTATGTATCTTCAGCAAACTGTATTTTCTCATTTTTGCTTAGGAATTAAAATTATAGTAACTCTGAATAACTTGACCATTTTGTAGTGACTTTAGTAAGCTGAAAATTAAAGAAAAAAATGTCTATGGAACTACTGGGCATCGTTCACCCTTTCTTTTGAAACAAAAAAAAAAGGCTTACATTTTGGGGATAAATCACAGGCTGTAATTATAAGTAAATCTTGGTTTGAAATTATTGTTATGTCAGATGAGAAAAGCATCATGACTAAAGCATAAAGTGGGAATAAACATGAAGATGGCATAATTAAATCAGACATTCTACATTGGAGATGAGTGGGGAATTACACTGTTCTGGTAACAAGGGGACAAACTGTATGTGAAAGACTGAACTATAGTCAGAGGATCTTTGATTTGATACACTGGGTTTGGGGAAACCATGGAAAGTTCTTAATCAGAAAAGTGATATGGTAGAAGTTGTATATTACGGAGATTTGTGTGGGCAGCAGAGTGCAGGCTGGATGGGGATTGGACATAGTTAAGACACTGAGACCATGTAGAAAGACTTCCCAGGAATTGGCTGCTGTGTAAGAAGTGCATGGAGCACAGGGACCACACAGAACCTGGAGAGACATGGTCTAATCTGAGGGACTTGATAGAAATAAATGAGGGGAATGGGAAATGAAAGAGTAAAAATCTAGCAGAGAGGGAGCATAGTGGTTCTATTCATATAAGCAAGTAAGAAAATGATTACAAATGGAATCCTGCTTCTAGGGAAAGTATTAAATTTGAAATATGGAAATTCAAATAAATATATATTTTAAGCTAGTGGAATAAGTTACTAAAATAAGACTATGGTAAAAAGTTCAAGGCTGATTGGAGCATTAGATAATGACAACGTGTTAACTCTATTCCTGAAGAGTAAAGGCATCAATAGATTGAGCGTATAGAGGAAAGAAGGTATTTGAGGACACAGATTTGGGAAACCTCATTGTTAGTAGGTAGAAAAAAAGAAGAGGTTCTTAAAAAGACCAGGAAGGAAGGGTCAGAGTTGGGAAGAGAGAAGAGAAAGGATATGCATGCAGAAGTAAAAGAGAACAGCATTTTAAAGAAGAGGTGGAGGGCCACTGATGCCACATGTTCAAAGGAAAATAAAGTCTTAGGAAAAGACACATTTTATAGACAGGAGGGACATTTTTAATATGTTGAAAGTGAAATATTTTTTTAGCAAAATGCAGAAATAGATTGGATATAGGGGCTTCAGTAAGTAAGTAGGTTGGAAATGGAAACAGAGGTATAGATCAAGCCCCAATGGGTTGCAGCAGAAAAGACAATCTTTATAAACAGGAGTTATAAAGATGGAGCAGTGCCAAGCAAACATTGCATTAAGAAAATATTATCCTAAAAAAGGCAAAGGGTGCTTTGGTAGAAGGATGTTCTTTATTAATTGTGCTTTGCAATATCTTTCTTTGTCAATAAGGATTTTAATAAAGCAACTGACGAGCAGCATCTAGAAATTTTAGAGTTTGTAAACTAATGTTTTCTCTTTAGGACAAAATAAAAATATTAATTGCCAGAGAACATATTCCTCCATGACATGTTTAGTAAAATTTATCTCATTAACAGCTTCATTAAGCTATGCATCCAACCATCCTACAGAGTCTGTCTCAGTTTTTTGTCATTCTGAATGAGGGCATCTGTTGTTAATATCTGCCATCACCAAGCTACTTTACATTTGTATTAAATGGATTTCATCATCTTCGTTTTAACCAATTTCTCAAATTTAATGAGGGTATAATGTATGCTGATCCAAACTCAGATCATGTTACAGTGCCCTTATACTTGTTCCATCCTTAAATTATGCTTTTCATATTCCTTTATTTCCTTCTATGAGTTATTAATGACAGTATTTATTAATATTATATTTGGAGGTTTCTTATTAGAGACTCAATACATGTCCCTCCAGACTGACCATGGCCTACCACTGATTCCTAGAAGGGCTATGTTAAATTATTTTTCCCTGATGCAGTTCACATGGCTGTCAAGTCTTCCTAACCAGCTTTGTTACTCTCCTTCTGTTAATTTTGTGAGACCTGTATCTCATTTATTCATTAGTTTTCCATTATTGTACTGAAGAAAAATGAATTTATTTGGCCTGATTTGTTTGCCTCAAATATATTTGGCTCCACCATGATAGCAGATGGGTATAAAAACACATGCATGTATATACACTTTGCTTCTTTTCTTGGCAAGTAAATTAGTCCACAACATTTTCTGTAGCCCATCTCACATTTAATGTCACAGAAGGGATTCATCTTTTGGCAATGAACATTAGTAGCCCAAAGAAAGGGGGTCATAAATCCCATTTTCATTTTTTATTAAAATCATACTATGTCAGGGTGTAATTTTCATTTTGTGATACAGTATAATTTATTCAGTGACCTTGGACCATGTTCCTTTGCTAATCTGAAATGTTGAATCAGTGTACTAATGATTTCTGCAACTTTATACGGTTTCCTTTAATATAAGACCTTAAAAAGACCAATTTTTAGCTGAATTTTCATTAGTGGAAGAAATAATGTTGGTAAATTTTAAGAGGAAAAGCAGAGGCCAGTGCAAAATTTTTAAAAATGAAACAAAATTCATGAGTTAAACTGGAAAATATTTTTTTTTACCTTTTATGAATCCATTGTCTTAAAACTGAATATCATTCTAATACAACCTCATTTAATATCTTTAGCCTCTTGAATTTCAGTCACTGATCACCTTACTATAACTAATTCCTGAACAAACATGAAAAACAGATTAAGGGCAATGTATGAATAACTAAAATGGCTAAACCTAATAGTTTTAGATAATAATTTCAGTCTTTTTTCTAAATAAATTTTAACCATTGTAATAACTTTTTTTTTTCTAAACCCATCCTTTTATTGACACCGGTTCTGTTGCAAAGTCATTTGAAAGGGTGAAAAGAAAAGATAGTCACTTTGGTGGCTGAGGGTGATGGCTGGATAATGGCCCTAAACTGTGGCCAATGTGGTCCATCTTGTGGTACAGGCTTGTTACCACTAACACACCAGCCCCGATTCAATGTAAAGTTCAACCACTTTCTGTCAATCTCCTGCCTTGTTTTAAGTCAATCTCATCTCTTTGGAAAAATCCCAAACCCAGACTAATCCTTCAGTCAGCTTTCCCTTCTAATCTCAAGCAACAGATCCTTGGTGGAAAAAAAACATTTATGTTATCTATAGTCTCATTATAAAAATAAGACAACAACCTAAAATTAGATATTTGTGTGGCTATGTATTAGTGTGTCAAAATTATGAGCTATGCTAAACTATTGGTCAAACTATTGGTAAGTTGTACAATTAGTTTAGTAGTTAAGACATGCATCTTTATTTTTTAGCAAGATATAATAAAATAGAAAATAAAATTCAGATTACTTTCTTTGTAGTAAACCAAAATATTGTTTCCTAAAACATTTCAGGTATGTGTATGCATCATGGTCTGTAATGTAAAATGAAATTCTTACTGTGTGGTTCACGGTTAAAAGAGTCCATTGATCAAGAACTACATAGGATATCGGTGAGAATGTGGAGCAACAGGGATGCTCAGACACTGCTGGTGGAAATGCAAAATAGTTTAGCCATTTTGGCAAAAACTAGTTTCTTATAAACATATACTTACCATATGATCCAGTAATTCCACTTCTAAGCATTTACACCAGAAAAGTGAAAACATGTGATCACAAAAAGATTTGTACTTGAATGTTCATAGATGCTTTATTTATAATAGGCAAAGTACTAGAAAAAAACCAAAATGTCCATCAACTGATGAACTGATAAACAATTTGTGGCATATCCATACAGTGGGATAGCTTTCAGGAACTAAATATTCTAACTACTGACACATGGAATGACATAGTTGACTCTCTAAAGCATCACACTATGTTAAAGAGGATAGTCAAAAAACAGAATATGTTGTATTATTCAATTCATACGAAATTCTAGAAAAGGCAAAAACAATGGTGACAGGAAGATCAGTTTTTGCCAGGAACTAGTGGTGAGGGAAGTGGTTTGTATACAAAAGGGTAGAAGGCAACTCTTAGGTTAATGGAAATGGTCTATATCATGATTCCAGTTGAGAATACACAACTGTATACATTTATGAAAACTAACCAAAATGTACAGTTAAAATTAGTGAATTTTATTGTATATAAAATAAACCTCAATAAGGCTGAGTTTAAAGACACTGAGAAACAAAGATATTTTTTAAATAGATATATTTAGATGCCTGAAATTGCCAAAAATATACTCCCTGATAACTACAGTATTAGATTTCTTAACTCTTGCTATTAAATGTAAGTAGTATATAGTGAATTTTTGCTATACTTTATAATTTTCTCTATTTCATACTATCTTTTCCCTAATTCATCTTCCATTTATGTAAATGTAAGTATACTACATAAGATTAAACCTTAATTCTGAATATAATAAATAAATGGGGATTTCATTTTTTCCTATAAGGTGTTTGCATGTGTATTTTTTTTTCTCCCTAAAAATCAAAAAAAACGTTGTTTCCTCTTTTCTTTGGCATGATGTTTTGTGGGGTTGTTTTTACTTGTGTGAAAAAGTTGCATTAGATAATATAAGTCAATTTTTTTTAAGATTTTATTTATTCATTTGAGACAGAGATAGAGAGAGAGAAAGCATGAGCAGGGAGAGAGGCAGAGGGAGAAGCAGGCCCCTCGTTGAGCCAGGAGCCCAATGTGGGGCTCGATCCCATGACCCTGGGATCATGACCTGAGCCAAAGGCAGACGCCCAACCATCTGAGCCACCCAGGTGCCCCAATATAAGTCAATTTAAAAATTAGTCTCTGGAGAGAAAATATTAAATAGATTTACTATGACAATAGGTTCAAAGGGTAATGTTCTGGTTATTGATCTATTCCAGAAAGAATTTCTTTGTAATATTTCCTCCTTTTCCCACTGAAGATTGCTTCAACTTTTTCCTTAAAGAGTTCCTTAGAGTCTATCCATCTTCCACCTACTCCTCTTCCCATAACAACTGATTGCAGGATGACTAAGCAATAATCATCCTGTAATAGCGGAGACTCTTTTCAGGGGAAAATCATATGTGAGCTGTATGTTCAAATAAGTAGGCAAAACTGAGCAGTATCTGCCCTCGAACAAGAAAGTTCCTGTGAAAACCAATCAACTGGGACTTGTAACTACAGATGGCTTGGCAAAAATCCAGGTATAATAAAATCAAACATCTAAACTAGCTAATGATTTGTATGTCTTAAGATTATAAAAATATATGTGTGTACCATTTAGCTTTCCTTTTTTTGGTCTTTACTGTGGAATCCCATAGACACAGACTGTGATGTTGACTACAGTTGTATCAAAATTCATACACTATGAAATTTCATCTGCAGGTCATTAAAAGATGCCATATAGCACTTTTGATAGAGAGTTTTGACTATTTTAATATGTGGTTTATTTTTTGAGTCAATGCCTTTGTGTAATATTTTAAGCAATATAAGAACACGTATGTCCACAAAATACTGACTAGAAACTTTATTTCTTCTAATTGCTTATACAAGTCTTAAAACACCATATGACACAAAGTTGTTGAGTTATGACACTGGCAGCAAATGGCTGTGTTGAGACATGGATGCCCTCTAATGGTGGGTAGGTCATCCTGGCATATGGTCTCTGATAAACATGCCTGAATCTGTCAAGATGCCACATTGTATACAATAGGATCACTTCTTTTATGGGGTTATCTTCTCAAGTAGGCAGCAAAACTCTTGTAAAGTTAAAATTAATCCATTCATAAAGTACATTTATGGCTGATGGAATACAATCTAGTATGGTATTTATTATGAAAGGAAAGAATGAAAGTCTAGCCAGATCTCTAGACATTTGAACTATTTGTGCCAATAAGATACCATTACATCTCTAGGACTGAATAGTAGAGAAATTCCTGGAAGGCTTACAGCATTTTTTTTTAAATAGTATGCCTCCTTAACTTTAACACATTTTAATAGATATATTTGTTGATATTAGGAATAAATGAAACATGAAGTTCCACCTTATGAGAAGACAGACACTAAAATCTGGACAACCTAAGAAAAATTGTACACATAATTCTGCTCCACTGTATTTATCTTTAATTACCTGGAAGGGAAAGTAGCTTGTGTAAGAATAAGAACACCAAATGATTTACCTCATTGCATTTTTTTAGTCATAAATGCAGTTTTGATCAGGTTGATCTAAAAATGACTAAGTCCAATAGGCAGGGAATTTTGCTACAGAATCAAGACTCTAACATAGAATCAAAAGGCTTCAAAGACAATATGAAGCACAATGAAGAATTAATATTACATTTATCAATAATCACAGTCAAAATAATAGCAAACTGACTCTGGTGTGGTATGTTCTATTGTAGGATAGCAAGTATGAAAAACCTATTTGAATGCTTATAGATTCTGCCATCTCGATCTTCATATTTTATAAGAAACCTATGTGTGGATTATGAAGGTAGGTCTGATACTGCAGAATTATGTGTCTGAATGAAGGCAACAGATGCCAGTGGATGAGGTGATCAAGACAGGGGTAGGAAATGTCAGAATGATAGACATACCACTTCCCAATTTGATGTGTCTGCTGTTGCACCTCATTTGTCCAAGAAGCCCCAACCTTTGGACACACATATGGTCAGTAAATTCATTAATGGTAGCTTTAAATCTTAGCTGATGGGGTGCTGAACACTTTACATCGGTCCCATGTTAGTTATGTAGGCACTAGTTTGGAGAACTCCTTTTTCTGCTGGAGTACTGAAGTTCACCAGGGTATATCTAAACAGGCTGTGAGAGCAGCACAGATGTAGACAAAGTTAGGAAAAAGAACTAGTCCTAACACCCATTTCCCAATTCAGGTTATTTCCCTCCTTCCGTCTCTTATTGGGATTTCCCTAAGTTTTCCTAAAATAAATGCTTTAATATCGATGATATTCAGAAATAATTTTATAAAATACATGACATACATACATCCTCAGACATGTACATATACTCTTGGTATATTTTTTCTATGGAACCATAAGTTATTATTTCCATGTGAATACACTAACATAAGTTATCAAAAACTGGAACAGGGTCTTTAATATATTTTGAACATGAAACATATTCACCTGGCTAAATATTTTGACATTTACAAAGCTTCATTTTATAAGGTAACATTCCTCTATACCTATCACACATCCAACCATTTCTCAGCCCTAACACCTAAGTGTGTCCATTATTACATCATACGTGTATACTTAGATTTGTAGCATAAATTTTCAAAAGTGGGATTTCTGAGTCAACAAATACATGAATTTTTAATATTGATAAATATTGCCAAAATTTTCTATAGAGATTATATCAATTTACACTTTCTTTAGCAATGTATAAGAAAACTTTTCCTTTGCTTGACCACTATCATCCTATTATAACATGGGTATATAGAAAGAGTACTAGGTTTGGATTTTAACCAATTCTGTTATTGGGCAAGTTCTTTAAATTTTAATTTTGTCATCTATAAAATAAGGTACATAGCAAAGTTATTATAAGAATTAGGTAATGGGAATGCAAGCTGGTGCAGCCACTCTGGAAAACAGTATGGAGGTTCCTCAAAAAGTTGAAAATAGAGCTACCATATGACCCAGCAATTGCACTACTGGGTATTTACCCCAAAGATACAAATGTAGGGATCCGAAGGGCTATGTGCACCCCAATGTTTATAGCAGCAATGTCCACAATAGCTAAACTATGGAAAGAACCAAGATGTCCATCGACAGATGAATGGATAAAGAAGATGCAGTATATATATACAATGGAATATTAACACAGCCATCAAAAGGAATGAAATCTTGCCATTTGCAATGATGTGGATGGAACTGGAGGGTATTATGCTGAGCGCAATAAGTCAATCAGAGAAAGACATGTATCATATGACCTCACTGATATGAGGAATTCTTAATCTCAGGAAACAAACTGAGAGTTGTTGGAGTGGTGGGGGTGGAAGGGATGGGGTGGCTGGGTGATAGACATTGGGGAGGGTATGTGCTACGGTGAGCGCTGTGAATTGTGTAAGACTGTTGAATCACAGACCTGTACCTCTGAAACAAATAATACATTATATGTTAAAAAAAAGGGAAAAGGGAAGGGAAAAATGAAGGGGGGAAATCGGAGGAGGAGACGAACCACGAGAGACTATGGACTCTGAGAAACAAACTGAGAGTTCTAGAGGGGAGGGGGTGGGGGGATGGGTTAGCCTGGTGATGGGTATTAAAGAGGGCACATACTGAAAAAAAAAACAAAACAAAACCAAAAACAAAAACATATGTATTCAAAATAAACGTAATCTGGAGCAAAAAAAAAAAAAATGTTCTATTTCTTAGTCTAGGTGGTAGGTACATATATGTTCATTTTATTGTTGTTCCTTTTCCTTACACATAGATTATAAATATTTTATGTGTTTAATTTAATAAAATAGTTTAATAAAAAAATAAAGCACAGTCAAAAAAAAAAAGAATTAGGTAAGATCATTATAATAGTGTTGAGTACAGTACCTGTCATGTAGTTAATGCCAAGTAAATAGAAACAATCATTCTAGTGCAGAGGACCAGCGGGGAAGGGAGAGAAAAATGAATGGGAAGAAATCAGAGAGGGAGACAAACCATGAAAGACTCTGGACTCTGGGAAACAAACTAAGGGTTACAGAAGGGAAGGAACTAGGGGTATGGGGTAACTGGGTGATGGGTATTAAAGAAGGCACATGTTGTGATGAGCACTGGGTGTTATATGCAACTAAAGAATCGTAGAACACTATATCAAAAACTAAAAAAAAAAACTAAAAAAAAAGAAACATTCTTTTCTCTAATTTTCAAATTAGGATATATATTATACCTTTTTCTCTTAATTCAAGAACTCCGTTTTATATGGCTTTTCATTTTCTTTCTTCATTGTTGTTGTTTTATTAACTATTTTAATTCCAGTATAGTTAACATACAGGATTAGATGTGGTGTAAACACACACACACACACACACACACACACACACACACACACACATACACACACACAATGGAATATTACTCAGCCATAAAAACAATGAAATCTTGCTGTTTGCAACAACAGGGATGGCTTTTCATTTTCATTAGCTAAAATAACCATTATATTATCTTACCAACTAATAGTATATGGTTAACCTATGAACGCAAACATGTCCCAAGCACTCACTCTGCCTTCTTTAAGGAAGCAAACAGAAGCCGAAGCATGGCACAATAAACCAGGGAGCACCAAATGTAGGACTGAAAAACTGACATTTAAAAACACAAGAGTTTCTGTTTAAACATGGGCTATGAAATTCATGTCACCATTCTGTTCTAAAAAGAATACGACAACAAAAGTAGAGGGGCACCTGGCTAGCTCAGTCAGTAAAGCACACAACTCTTGATCTTTGGTTGTGAGTTTGAGCCCCATGTTAGGATAGAGATTACTTTAAGAAAAAAAAAAAAAGAGAGAGAGGGAGAAAAAAATAGATAAAAATGATTTTTTTAGTAAAATATATAAAGAAAAAAATGGTATAGGAAAACAGAAATTAATAGTTGTTCATCAATGATGTTGAGAAATTAATGTGCAATAATATGAGTTAGAAATTATATAAATGAACTAATATTATGAACAAATGCCATATTACTAATATTAATACATAAACAATACAATACAAAAACACATATTAATATTAATATATAAGCATAAATATAGTAAAATATTAATAATATTATGTATTATTAATGAAAGTAATAGTATTTTAAAACTAGAGCAAGGGCAACAGTGATAAGTTACTCAGCAGGTGAGAGAAAGCTGAAACTGATGCAAGCAATGGGAAAAGAGAAGCAGCAAGCTTTCTAATAGCTTTAGACAGGAAATTATATCTATATAATGGATGTTATATAATGGATATAAATATAATGGAATATTACTCAGCCATAAAAACAAATAAAACTTTGCCATTTGCAATAACATGGATGGATCAAGAGGGTATAATGCTAAGTGAAATAAGTCAATCAGAGAAAGACAAACACCATATGATTTCACTCGTATGTGGAATTTAAGAAACAAAACAAATGAACAAAGGAAAAAAAGAGACAAACAAAAAAACCAAGTTCTTAAATATAGAGAACAAACTGATGGTTACCAGAGGGGAACTGTGTGGGAGGATGGGTGAAGTAGGTGAAGGGGATTAAGAGTACACTTACAATAATGAGCATGAGTAATGTATAGAATTGTTGAGTCACTATACTGTGCACCTGAAACTAATATAACTCTGTACATTAATTACACTGGAATTAAAAAAAATAAAAATCTGTTCTTTCTAAATTTTCACTTATTTCTTGGATGGCTCTGTTCCTTTTATTTCTATTTAACCTAAATATCTGTACATCTTTAATTATCTTTTAATTTCCAGCCTATATTTGTATTTGATTTTCGTTATTGATACTAATTTTAAAACAAATGAGTTTTGGATGAGCTATAAGTCTAACATAGGTAGTTTCTGTCTTGAACCTCTTTCCTGACTGACACTGATATCATTCTATAAAGGTGAAGCTGCCAAGAATAGGAATGAGAACTTTCAAAGCATTCAGAAGAATCTAAGAGACATCTTGTCTCCCAGATTTGGGGAACTCATTATTTCATCTCACTTAAAGAAAATGATGATCATGACAGTGATGATGACAACAGCGATTGGTAATGATGACAATCCTAAAGATAAGCAAGTAATAATAGTTGTAGTAGTGGTGGTGATGGTGGTGGTGGTGATAGTAGTAGTGGTGGTGGTAGTAATAGTAGTACTGGTAGTAGTAATAGTAGACATGGTGGTGGTGGTGTTGGAAGTAGTAGTGGTAGTGATGGAGGTAGTGATAGTGGTGGTAATGGTAGTAGCAGTGATGATAGTAATAGTAGTAGTAATGGTGGTAGAGGTGGTGGTGGTAACAGAAGTAGTGGTGGTATTAACAGCAGTAGTAGTGATGGCGGTAGTAATGATGATGGTGATAGTAGTAGCAGAAGCAACAACAGTTTCAACAGCGGCAGCAGCATGTACTCAATACTGGGCATTTAATCATGTCTTCCCCACACCATCTTATAAACATCCTTTTACTAACTGAGTCATGCATTAGTTTGTCAACATTCAACTAATTTTGGACTACTAAATGGAATTTTATACACAAATGAAGATAATGAAATTTCAAGAGATTATATAACTTAGTCCAAAGTTAGCTGGGAAAATCATTGGCAGAGTTCAGACCTTGGTCTGTCTGATTAAAAAAATCCCATGCTCTTAAATTACTCTATATCCTAAGTTTCATGTTTTATAAACTGCCCTACCAAGATTTTCCACCTTTATAAAGATAGGAAGAAAACAAGTTGTGTCTTCCTTTTTTCCAAAGTTCCTTAAAGATCCCAATATTCTATTGGGACTGTTCCTGGCATGTCATACATTCAAGAAGTATTTAGTAAAAGTTAAAGAATGAGAAATCCATGTCATTCATTTTTACTTGCTTCAGTAAACCTATTAAACACCTTGCACAATAAGTGGTCACAGCAATGGACAGAATTAGATGACTGGGAGAATTGATTTGCTCCATAATGTCTACCCTGTTGGAATGTGGTGGTGTTAATATTCAATTAGTTGTTACCTGCATCTCAAAGAAGGCGAGTAGACAGTGTTAATAACACGGTAGTAAGTGTGTAGTTTATTCTTTACATGTTGTTCTGATGGGTAACATTGCCAAATAATATAATCTGTTCACATTGATAAGCTATTATTGATTTTGTCTTTTAAATTAAACCTTTTTTGTTTGCTTGCTTATTTTGTTATCACTTATATCCGAGTGGTGAGATCTGAGGTTTGGGGATTTTCAAAGATAAAGAAAAAGTTCCCGAGAGGGCAATCTAGTTCAAGTAAAGTAAGAAAGATGAGGTCCATCTGTCCACAGCAAAACAACTCAGAATTAAGACTACTTCCCCAGCTGCTGAAGGCAAATCAGCCACAGGGACACAAAGAGGCAATGCAACAATACTGTACGTTGCTGTGCCTTTGTGAAGGGATATTAATATGTTGGACAAGTATTGATTACTTATGGTATATATCACAATAGCATATATTACATATATATAGTATAATATATATATTATATGTAAATACATCCCTGTCCATTTAGCAAATGGGGAAACTAATATAATACAGAGTGATCAAACTCTATAGCAATCCAGGATAAAGTGACTAGAGATCCAGAAGAACTCCTGGTTATAAAATTACAATACACCATGTGCACATATTTAGCCCTTTATTAGTTACATCTGTTAAAATTGCTTTCAATACAGTTTCTGGCATGAGATGGGAGGGGAAAAAAAAAAGCAGCCAGAAGGAAATAGAAAGCCTTCTAATTTTATAACATTTTCTTAAAAATGAAAAGGAGTTACAATAGGCAAACTTGAAAAAAAATTATACAAACACAAAAAGCAATTTTCTTAGATACTTATTTTCAGCGTTGCCCCTGTTATTTTAGTACTGAGTTAGAAAACAGCTTTTCTTCACTGCTTATTTTTGTTTTGATATGGGTGCTAAAGTCCAGGTGTTATGATGTGAGTGGGGCAGGGGAACCTACTATTATTAAAGGAAACAAAAGAAAACAAAACAAAACAAAACAAAAACAGCACATGGCCTAAAAATCTAACCTTTGGATCACCAGGGAAAAACATGTGAAGAGTGGAATCCTATCTTTAAGACAATCTGATCCTGGGGCCTCAATTTATAGGTGACTGAACTGAGGTCCAGAAAAATTAAGCATATGCTAATTAGTGTGCAGGCTACGTAAGTGCTGTATTTTACACAAATATCCCAAGCTACTGGAAATCAACCTAAGCAATTACTTAAAGTCATAGATCAGAAGAGTACCGGGGCACAAAAGAACACCATTCAGCCCAGTTCTGTTTCTGACAGAAGCATAAAGGATTTTTTTTTTTTTTTTTTGCAAATCATGTTAATAGTCCAAACCACCAACTTCTAAAGGGCTATGTTCTCAAGCCATTACAGATGAATCATTATATTTTAAACCGAATTGAATTTTTGACTCCTTTACCTCTTGAGGTAGTCAAGTGTTTATGGGTAATTTCCTAGGAAGTAGATACTAGGTAAACAAAGATGAATAAAAAGCCTTTGGTCTTTAATCTCAAGAAATTCATTGTGGTCTGCAGACAGATTGTTATAATACAGTGAATGATGGGCATTGAAGAAGGCAGTAACCTAGCCTGAAGAGAGGGGGCCAATGAGAAAAGTTGCAGAACCGCCTTTCCTTTGTCCTAAATTTACCTGTTATAAACTTTAAGAAGCTATTTCCAGCTTTGGCTGGTCTGGACTTGTCTATGTTCTCTGCCTCATGATTTAATAAGCCAAAATGATTTATTCCTATTCAACTTTCCTAGGCTTTTTAATTATTCCTCACATATCTGAGAATGCCAGCTCTGGAGAGGGAGAGCTCTCCATTCGGAACGCTTGCCTATTCTCTAACTGGGCCTTACAGAGGTAAGGAAAGATGAAATCTTGCCCCAGAAGACATTGAGCTGGAAACCTTTTCAATAAGAAAGAGAAAACAGTCTTTCCCTTACATGGTTTCAGAAGGCCCTTAATTGCATCCTCTTAGTAAGTTGGAGGACTTTTCTAAACATATAGACAATGAGGCTAATAAGACAGATGTGTAAGGCATAAAATTGTGTAGAAATATGACCATATTTTAAGTAGTCTTTTGATTACCTGTTTATTACCTTTACTATACCCTCCTACTAAATCATACAGTCAGAATGTGGACATAAAGCATACTCAAAATACAGGCCCAGTATTTTAGAAATGCTCTATAGAAGAGGGATGGAGAATAGAATGACAAACTCCAACAGATGACGCATTCAAATATTGAATGCATTATAATTGACATTCCATCTGAAGACATTTAGTCCCAAATTCTGGTGCCTTTTACCAAAAAGTGCCATTTACACAAAATGTTCAATGAGTTCTTACAGTCCCTGCAACTTTATCACAAAGCCCTACCATCAGAAAAGTCACCTACTACAGCCATCATGCAAAAATCTGCTTTCATTACGAATTAAGTTTGAATACATGAAAACAACTCTTTTAAGGAAATAAAAGAAACTTGTTGGTTGACATTTCACCTAGAGTTGCCTAAACATTGCAGAATATTATTCCTAGGAATATTCTTTCTTTAGTTTTTTTTTGGGAAAAAAAAACTGGTAAATCAGTTGTGGCCTTGAGCTATGTGTGTATAACTACTTTTTATTAAAAGCTTGATATGTACTAGGTTCTGTGCAAAACTCTCACTTTATAAGCTTTTTAAAATTTATTCATTTCAACAATATTATAAGGTAAAGTTTTATTACCTCCACTTTTAGGTGAGGAAACCAAGATTTAAGAACTTTTCCTGGATCAGATATTTAGTGGCTATGGGGTGGTAGAGGGATAGTATGAAACCAGTGGTCTGACTTCAAAAACAGTGTTTATAATTTACCCTTACAGTCATGAAAATAAAGGGGAAAACTTCCTTCCCATTGCAATGAATGGCTGATACTGAATGATCAAAGAAACCTCAGAGATGATCTTAACCAATGTCCTTCTCTTACAGGTAAGAAAGTGCCTTTAAACTTCTCTTTTTAGAAGTGACTGGGTGGCTCAGTTGGTTAAGTGTCTGACTCTTGATCTCAGCTCAGATTTTGATCTCAGGATAGTGAGTTCAAGCTCTGCATTGGAGCCTACTTATAAATAAACAAATAAACCAAAAAATGTCTCTTTTTCCTTCTATGGACATAGCATAAATTATAATAATCTATCTATATGACCAGGAAGATTATAGCTTATTTCAATAAATACTACCTAAATTCTCTTGCTTTATTTGTTTATTTTAAAAAGATTTTATTAATTTATTTCACAGAGAAAGAGAGAGATCAGAAGTAGGCAGAGAGGCTGGCAGAGGGAGAGGGACAAGCAGACTCCCCACTGAGCAGAGAGCCAGATGTGGGGCTCGATCCCAGGACCCCGGGATCATGATCTGAGCTGAAGGCAGACCCTTAACTGACTGAGTCACCCAGGTGCCCCAATCCTCTTGCTTTAAAAACAAATTCAAATATGTAAAAAATATCATAACTCCCTAAGAAAACAAGCATTTACATTGCTCTGTGGCCTCTTCCAACCTGTACATATAACAAATAATGCACACAGTAGAGATGATCTTATAATCATTCTGTGTATTACTCTTCTCACAGTATATAGTTTTTCATGTATCTGGGTAGTCTGCCCATTCATCATTTTAATGGCTATGTAATATTCCATCAAGCTCATGTACCATAAAACTAATTCACTGTTTTTATAAAACATCTGACTTTATTTACTAAATGCAAACTAAGTTTGTGTGATCATGTATTAGAAATTGCTAGACATATTTTCAATGAAAAAAATCACTGCAGAAATAAGCAGGTTGTTATCTATGCTCCACAAACCAGATTTGAGAGAAATGCTTTAATGAAATGCATAGAGCTTTATTTATTCTGATTTGAAACTTTGAGGTCTGGAAGAGCAATTCTGTATCTGTCATCTGTGATACAGATTATTGTTATTATGATTATATATGAAGCTTTGTGGATACACCCTGCACTATCTGAATATATCATAATGTAGGTCTCTGCCCCCAAATGATTATGAATAAAAAGAAAAAAATGAATAAAGTACAGATAATTGTGAACATTGAACAGAGATGCATTATAGTAAGTGAAGACTTCATAGAAATTGTAAGATTTGGAGAATGATTTTAAATGGGAAAGGAAAGATCCCAGATAAAAAATAAATGTATAATGATGTCATCCCAAGGCTTATTTTTAACCAGGTGATGGACTTGACTGAGTGCTTCTCTCAAGCATATGATTTAACTTCTGCAATTCTCTATTATCTGAGAGGAACTTATCTGCCTGGTGTGGACAATTTAACTCTCAGAGGACTAGCTTTCCTGCTTATTTACTCCCAATTAGACTTTACTTTCCCTGAGACATTAGCATCTCTGATGCTACAGTTAAATTCTGTTTAATATATGTATCATGAGCTACTAATCCTTCATAGAAGAGGTTTCAATTTCCACTTGCTGAAATTCAAAAGGTCAAGGGAATAAGGGCAAGATGATGATGCTGTGGTCACTGAGACAGAGTGATAAGAAAGTGTTTCATAAAGAAATTAGTATTTGATCTGAGTCCTGAAGAATAACTAGGATATAGAAAAGCTATCAAGAAGGAATAGGGCATTTCACACAGGGAAGCATGGAGGCATGAAGAATCATGCATATTTTACATGGTATTTATAATATCTTTAAACATAAATGAATATACATATGTTTACAAAAGGATTCTTGATATTACATCAAAATACATGCATATTCAAAAAACCACATGGAATGCTCAATGTTATACACCTTATTAATGGTGCAGTTAAATGGGCTATACAAAATTGCAATGAATGTGCTGCATTAATGAAATGTTTCTAGCAATCCTTGCATATGCATCTATGATCATTGCCTTAGATGAATTACACTCCTGATTTTCACTGAATAAATCACATTTAATATACCCCATAAAAAATAAGCCAGGGTGTTCATAAATAAATATAAGTAATGAAAAAATACTCTTATCTAAGTTTCTAGATTTTATGGCAATGAAATAGGATCTGTTAGTAGTTCAGTAGGGCTAGAGGATAGGATGTATATTGAGACAAGAATGAGGGAGGAAAGAACTGAGGAAAAAAGGAAGGAAGGAAGAAAGGGAGGAAGGAGAGAGGGAGTAAGGAAGGAAAGAAAGAAGGAAGGAAGGAAGGAAGGAAGGAGGGAGGGAGGGAGGGAGGGAGGAAGGAAGGAAGGAGGGAGGGAGGAAGGAAGGAAGGAAGCAGGGAAGGAAGGAAGGAAGGAGGGAGGGAGGGAGGAAGGAAGGAAGGAAGCAGGGAAGGAAGGAAGGAAGGAGGGAGGGAGGAAGGAAGGAAGGAATAAATAATACATTATATGTTAAAAAGAAGAAGAAGAAGAAGAAGAAGAAGAAGAAGAAGAAGAAGAAGAAGAAGAAGAAGAAGAAGAAGAAGATAGTAGGAAGGGAAAAATGAAGGGAGGGAAATTGAGGGGGAGATGAACTATGAGAGACTATGGACCCTGAGAAACAAACTGAGGGTTCTGGAGGGGAGGGGGGTGGGGGATGGGTTAGCCTGGTGATGGGTATTAAGGAGGGCATGTTCTGCATGGAGCACTGGGTGTTATATGCAAACAATGAATCATGGAACACTACATCAAAAACTAATGATGTAATGTGTGGTGACTAACATAACATAATAAAATTAAATTTAAAAAAATAAGAGGGAGGGAGAAGGAGGCACTACTAGAGAACAAGGGAAGGTAATATGATGGTAGAAGCAGAGATTTCAGTGATGGGCTTTGGAGACAGAGGAAAAGGCTATAAGCCATAGCATACAGGCAGACATTAGAAGCTGAAAAAGGTAAAGCAATAGATTATCCCCTCAGAGTTTCAAGAAGAAACCAGATCTGCTGATAGCTTGATTTGAGCTCAGTGATTCTGATTTTAAACTTCTGACCTTCAGAATTATAAGAGAATAAATTTATATTGTTCTACGCTACTACATTTGTAGTAATTTGTTACAGCAGCTGTAAATTCATGCAGAAGCATGACAGTGAGCACACATTTATAATTTTCCTTCTTCAAACTTGTAAGAATTAGAAGAAAGGGGTTAAAAGGAGGGAAAAATCTGCTCTCAACCATCAGAGATGAAGAGAATAATAGGAGAGGCAATGACCACAGTTAAGACATAGTTAAAAAAATGGAAGCTAGAAGCAGATGGATAATTCTTTACTGACTTAGCAGATGAAAGAGGAGTAGGAATCTTGAAGATGGAAGCCAAGAAACAAGGTGATGCCTGTTACAGAACCCAGGAAAGTTTCTGGAATAATAGGCAGCAGTTATCTCTAATTCAATTTGGATAAAGACATAAAGATGGATTGAAAGTGTGTATGTGGTTAGATCCCTAGATCCACACTTCATGGTATGACCATTACAACCTCTGCCCAGTCTTCCACCCAAACACAGATACATACTAGAAAAAAAAAAAAAAGGCACTTATTTTCCAGAGTGTTTGAATAAGAGGGCTTCCTTCAGAATAGTGGTTCTCAACCAGGTAGTTTGCCTCCCAGAGAACATTTCTGTTTGTCCAAATTGGGAATTTGAGAGGATTGTGTTACTGAGGTCTAGCGGGTAGAGGTCAGGGATGCTGCTAATATCCTACAATTCACAGGATGGTCTAAACAACAAAGAATTATCTGATCCCTAAGCATCAATAAGGCAGAAATTGAGAAGCCCTGCTGTAAAATATCAGAAAAAGCTGAAGGTGAGATAAAATAGTAAATCAGAAGAATTAAATGAGTATCTGCACACTGAACTATGAGATCTACATCTTGAATTATGAGAATCTCTTAGTCCTCTTTGCTCACCCAGCTCAACTCTGAGAAACCTGACATTTTGCTTTGTACCCTCCAGGCAGTAGATCAGAGCCTTCCCCCTAGGGAAAATGTTGTCTGGTAGAAAAGACCTAAAGATTCCAACAGTAGGAGTTTCCTTCAGCTGACCACTCTAAGGTAAAGACTACAGGTTCCAGTCAGAATTGTGATACCTTGTCTTAAATATGAATGGGCAGCAATGGATCAGTAGATATTGAGAAAGACTTTGACCTGAAAGATATAGACCAAAACTGAGAAAGAAAACAAAACAAAACAAAACAAAAAGGGAAGAAAAAGAAAACACAAACTGGAAGGAAACAGAGGGCAATAAAGAAAAAAATGCTTAGTGTCATCACAGATGTAAGTTAGGCTATTGAGTCTATGAAGTAGGATCAAGATGCTGTGAGAAAGGAATGATCAGAGATCACAAAGGAACACCACATTCATAGATAATATGAAGGAACTTTCCCAGAAAGATTGAAGACAGTGAATTGTTGCTTTTTGTGTTTTGTTTTGTTTTTAGTTGTTTTTTTGATACTGCCTCAAATATTCGCCAAGGCTTGCTCTTGTGGATTGGCAGCTGCTGGTTTTCCTATTTCCTACATAAATATTATTTATATTATGCTTATTTGCATCTCATGTTATTCTACAAAGAATTTCATGCAAATAAGTCATAGAAATATTTTGTACAAATAATACTTATACAATATAGATGGGCAGGACAGAAGGAAAATCAGTATAAAGAAAAATACTTCAACCATAAGTCAGCAGAAAGGTTATAGCTTAACTTCAAATTTACTATAGGCTTTCCTTAATTTCTTCAGTAAATTTGTTAAAAATGAATGAAAGGGCAGTGATATAAATCATCCTTGTTTGTGAAAACACACTGACATGGAATTTCCCTTCTCTCCCTTCTCCTTATATTTACTTAGAAAAATATCAGACACCCCAATCTCCACAGCTTTTTGATTGGCATAGGGCTGAATAACATAAACTTCTACAGGGTATTGAACATGTGCTTTGCTTTATACCAGTTCCACTCATTCAACTCTTCAGGACAATTTTGATGCACAGCATCTACCCCCATACCAAGACATTTTCTTCAAGCTAGTGTTGGACACAATTGTGACAAAGCTCTCATACAGTGGCTATAATAGACCCATACCTCCATTTGTCTGATTCTTTTGTTAGATGAGGGCCATCTACCACTAACTTTAGGCATTCTCAGGGAGCAAATTTGAAGCAGACTGTGCTGTGAAGGACTGCTTTCATTAATAATGGACCTGAGCTTTGTACTTCAATAATACTTTTCATCTGAGAGTCTTGAAATGCTTTGCAATTTAAATGAATTAAGCCCTATAACACCCTTTGAGCTAGAGAAGACTTGTTTTTGAAATAGAAAATCCAAGGAAGATAGAGAGTCGGCTTTAAGTTTAAAAAGTGAAGTCAAAAATCAACTTTTTTCCCCTTTCCCTTATTTCCCATGGTGTCCCACCTCACTTTACATCCCTCCTCCCTTTTCCCTTGCTCTCATTTCTGCTTTCTCTGTTATCTTTTACTTTTCTTACCTCATCAACATTCTCATCTTCTCAGGCCCCCACCCAAACATGATGGGTCTTTCTGTATTAATCTGAAGAAATCATGTGAGGCTGGAATTAAGGAGAGAAGCTCCTTTTCCCACACAACTTTCTTTACTCCATTTGGGAAGTGGCTACATCATCCTTTCCTTCGGCTAGCCTCCCTTCACTGTCCAAAGTCCCATTACCAGAGGGGAATGCAGTGCCCCATAATGAGTTCTGGCTTCTCCTTTCTCCCCACTGTCTCTTGTTTGAATATGAAGCTCAGGCCAAGTGGCCCTTTCATTCTCAGTGATGGGAAGAAGAAGTTATCTGGAGATAACTAAATCCCATTTCAGACCCTTCTAGTCACCCTGTTCTTGTTTTAAGCCTCGGGGTTTGGCAAAGCACTCAATGACTAATTAATAGTAACAGGGGATCAGATGCCATTGCTTTTGGGAAAAAGGTCTCCTCCCACTTTAGTCTGATCAGAAAGAATTTTCTCCCTAGCTCAAGAGTAGGCAAATTATAGTGGGTCAAATCTGGCTGAGGCCGTGTGATGGTTAATTTTATGTGTCAACTTGAAGAAGGTTTTGGGGTAAGATTTGTATTTAAATTAGTAGACTGAGTTAAGCAGATTGCCCTCCCTAATGTGAAGAGAACAAAAGGCAATAGGAAGATTCTGTAGCATATGGTTTTTGGACTTGAACTGCACATTGGCTCTTTCCCTAGGGTGTCCAGTCTGTCAGCTCTTGGATTTGAACTGCAGTATTGAGCCCAGAATTTCCTGGATCTTTAGCTTAGCCATCTACCCTATAGACTTTGGACTTGCCAGGCTCCATAACTACATGAGCTTATACTTGAAAATAAAGTTCTATCATGAGCGCTGTGAATTGTGTAAGACTGTTGAATCACAGACCTGTAACCTCTGAAACAAATAATACATTATATGTTAAAAAAAAAAAAAAAACAAGAAGATAGCAGGAAGGGAAGAATGAAAGGGGGGGAATCGAAGGGGGAGACAAACCATGAGACTATGGACTCTGAGAAACAAACTGAGGATTCTAGAGGGGAGGGGGGTGGGAGGATGGGTTAGTCTGGTGATGGGTATTAAAGAGGGCACATACTGCATGGAGCACGGGGTGTTATATGCAAACAATGAGTCATGGAACACTACATCAAAAACTAACGATGTAATGTATGGTGATTAACATAACATAATAAAAAAATAAAATAAAATAAAGTGGTTCTGTTTCTCTGGAGAACCCTGACTAATAAAGACCTGTTCTGCAAATAGAATTTTACTGGAATACAGACACCTCCATTCATTTATGTATGATCTATGGCTTCTTTTTCACTATGATGACAGAGTTGAGTAGTGGCAACAGAGATATCAAATGACCCACAAAACTGAAAATATTTGCTATGTGCTCCTTTGAAGAAAAGGTTTGCCAACCCCTGCTATGGGTGATTCCCTATCTCTCTCCCCACTAAGAAAATATTGGATTGGAAGCCTCCCCTGACACCCTGGGACTGCTAGCTTTCCCTTATTCTTTTTGCCTCTAAACTCTGGGCATGTCTTCCTCTATTTGGGCATTTAGGATTTGAGGGTGGGCTACTTGAGATCAAGGGCTTACTGTCTCACTTTTGTTTCAAATTTTATTCATAAATGGAATACAATAAATACCTTTTGAGGAAATAAATGGCTGAGATAATAGCAGCTGACATTTGCTAACTGAGCCCGTACAATATGCCTGTCTTTATTAAGCTATTTACATATGTTATCTTATTGAATTCAGATAACAGCTCCATAATTATCCCCATTTTGCACATGTAGAAACTGAGACTGAGGGAGGGCTGTGACCCGCCCACGGTTACACAGCCAGTACAATGCAGTCTACTCCCAAACCCAGACTCTGATCTACTAAACTCTTCCTCCCTACAATGAATAAAACCGCTACTGAGAAGCTCTGGGTCCACCTTACACTGGTTTCTGTGATATCCAATATTTTTAACAAAATCAGGATAAAATACACGTTAGAATTCATGGTGCCTGATTAGTTCCATTAATATATGTATTTTGGGGGAGCCATTCTATTAGCTTTAATCTTTACAAAAAAAGAAAAAAACTATAGTGAAAACATTTTTTAAAGTAAATCAAAAATACATCTGCTTTGATGCCGTTGCTAGGATCCTCTTTTTATTATGCAGTGTGATGCCTGTGCCCTATGCTCTGAGGATACCCATGTCTCTCAGGCACAGCTGATGATCACAGGTACCTCATGAATGGAAAAGACCCAGAAACAATACAAATTATCTCAAGGCTCATTTCTTTTCTTTCTGCTTTATGATGCCATGGTGCTACAAACAACGCACACAAAGAATTATTTACTTTTTGGTTCGGGTAGTCCAAGTTATATTCATTTGATTTCAGCACATCAGAAAAATCTTCTGATCACTGGAGTCATCAGATATGAAGACAGGCCTTTACTGCACCACGGGAGCCTCCTGATGGTCCTGAAATTTCTGGGGATGCTCTTACAGTAATAAGGAGTTACCAGATCACATAAAAGCACTTATACTGACACATGTAAGGGTTACAGAGCAGGATAGTGGCCCTTAGTTTGCCACTGTTACTGTGGTGGGGGTGAGAGAGGGGACAAGCATTGGGTAGACAACTAGGGAAATGAAGGGATCGTCCTTGGAGCCTGTGGAATGCTGTCTCTAATGCTAATACCCACCCATTTTTAGGGCTGGCTATTAAAAAGCCAGTAACAACAAGAGGGTGATTATCAAGACCTGTGTCAGAAATGCCAGGAATCACTATTTCTGAATAGCATTCTAGGAAGTCCCTATGATGGTCTCATACTACCTGTAATCCAAGAGAAAGGAAATCTCTAGTTCAAAGAAATTCCATCATCCATTATACAAATGAGTAGTTGAGATTCAGTGATAGAATTTTTCCAAGACCACACAGCTAATAAATGGAGGAAATGGGATATGAACTCAGTTTTGTCTGTTTCCTAAGTTTGTACTCATTTCACTATTCACAGTACTCCAGAAAGGACAGAATTACCAAGGTCTGTTTCCTGGAAACAGAAGACACTGTAGGATTGACAAATGAATATGTTTGATGCCTGATGGTGATCTCTTCCCAAAACCTTTGCTTAAAGGTTTTAAAGGAGTAAAAATCTGTCTAGCCCTCTGTACGCCCCAAAATATCCCTAAAATAAAATGTTACTGTATTACCAGAGATTCAAGGACTTATTTTCTAACTTTCCTTCTGGTGACACTTTATAGCTCAGATAAGGAGAAATTGTTTTCTGCCTCGGCAGTCTAAAGAAAGGACCAAAGGTATCCAATTTAGAGGTATAATTATGAACAGCTACAGGGGAAACATTAAAAAAAATATACCCAGAAAAGTTCATAGTCCCAGTTTCTTTACTTACTATATGCTTCTGGCAATTCTAAACTTTCTGAGCCTCGATACTGTAAAATGAAAATGAAAATCATAATACTGGCTCATAAGACAGCTAATAAGTGAAATGTGATAGTATAACTTGATAGCTGTAAAGTATAATGCAAATGTTAGTTACTGCTATTTTAATTTCAATACCATTTTTATTGTATTAATAAAACATTTTTTCTTATAGCTAGGAGATCACAGAAAGTAGGAGGTAGCAAAGAAAACACTGCTGTAAAAGAATATAAGATTCTAACTCTTTTCACTTAAAACTTAAATAATACACTTAATTTATTTTTCTATAAAACAGACTGATGTTTCTAATTTAACATTTCACCAGGAAAATATCACTAACTTCCTGGGTCTGAAACAGTGCCTTGAATGCTCAGCATTGCAATGGTCCCTTAAAAAAGTGTATTATTTATGAAATGCTCTTTAAGCAGAGAAGAGTTTTATTTGTGTTTTTATACCTGAGTTTCCTGTCCCTTTCAAAAGAGATATGTACCTTTTAAAGCATGTTTCAAGAAAATGCCTCCAATATAAATAGAATTTTAGATTTTTTCTAACACCCCTTTCTAAAAAAAGTGTTCTCTCATGGAAAGCTCTAAAAAGATAATCCTTTTAATTAAAAAAAAATATTCCCTGAGAAAGCAAAACTTTCTTAAGGAAATGCTTTAGTTTATGATCGGAAACTTGCTTTCTTAGGTAGGTTTTGGAGGGAAATAAAGGACACATCCATTTGGGTCTAGACATGTTTTTTAATATCTGGGGTCTTTGTGACAGATAAAATACACTCTTAGTTTGGCCTTGATCTACTAATTCTTAGATTCAGAGTATCTGAGAATTTTAGCTTACTGTTTAGAGGCCCCACTGTGTGGTCTTTCATCTGATATTTAAATTCCCTCTACAATATGGGACCAGTGGTTGGCTAGTTTGTGCTTGAGCTCATCCACAGATAGGGCATTAGGCCAGACATGTATTCTTTCATTCATACCAAAATCATTATTTGTCATGTACCTAACACTAATAGGAGACTGCAGGGATTAAAAAATAAAAAGAAGAGGGGGGCGAAGCAAGATGGCGGAGGAGTAGGAGGCCTGAATTTCATGTGGTCTCAGGAATTCAGCTGGATAGGGATCAAACCATTCTGAATACCTAAGAACTCAACAGGAGATCGAAGAAAAGAATAGCAACAACTCTGAACAGAAAAGCGACCACTTTCTGGAAGGTTGGACGTGTGGAGAAGTGAATCCGAGGCGATATTTGGGAGGATAGATGGCGGGGGAGGGGGCCTCCATCGGCCGCTTCGGGCAAGCGACAGAGAGCGGAGCACAAAATTGGAACTTTTAGAAGTCGGCTCCGCTGAGGGACATCGCTCCAGTGGCTAAGCGGGGGGTGGAAACCTCGCAGGACACTGTGGTCTCAGGACCCTCGGGGTCACAGAAAGACCGGGGGTGCCTGAGTGCGGCAGAGCTCCCAGGTATCAGAGCAGGGAAGCCGGCTGCAGAGACGGAGCCGAGGCACGGGCTCTCAGCTCAGGGTTGCCATAAACCATGATCCATGGCACAGTCGGGCCACTGCTCCTCCAGGAGGGACCCAACAAGCGGCAGAGCTGGGGAAACTCCCCTTCCTCCCCGGGGAGAAGCGGCGTGGGAGCACACCGCAGGGATCTGCTGGGTTTGGAGACTCCGCAGGGGGTCGGGAACCAGAGATAGAAACACTCAGTCACAGGCCGGGTGAGCACGGAGTGTGGCGGGAGACCGGGGAGACAGGAGTGCCTGCTTTTCTCTGGGGGCGCAATGAGGAGTGGGGCCCTGAGTTCTCAGCTCCTCCGAGTGGAGATTGGGAGGCCACCATTTTCACTTTCGTCCTCCAAAGCTGTACGGAAAGCTTGCAGGGAACAAAAGCTCCTGAGAGCAAACCCGAGCAGATTACTTAGCCTAGACCCGGCAAGGGCAGGGCAATTCCACCTCCGGCAATGACATTTGGGAACCACGGCAACAGGCCCCTCCCCCAGAAGATCAGCAAGAGCAGCCAGCCAAGACCAAGTTTACAGATCAATGAGAATGGGAGAACTCCAGCGCTAGGGGAATACTGCACATAGAACTCATGGCTTTTTTACCATGATTCATTAGTCTTTCAAAGTTAATTTTTTTAACTGTTTTTTTTTTTTTGAATTTTTCTTTTTCCCTTTTTCAACCAACATCTTATCAATCCCTTTTAAAAAAAAATATTTTTCATTCTTAGAGTCATATTCTATCCCTTCATAGTAGTTACCCTTATTTTTGCCATATATATGTATAAATTGTTCTCTCTTTAAAATTTTGAGATACAGTTTCTTCTAACAAATCAAAATATACCCTAAATCTCTAGTATATGGCTTTGTTCTAGTCTCCTGCCTGATCATATTCTCTCCTCTTTCTTTCTTTCTTTCTTTCTTTTTTAATCCTCTTCTTTCTTTTTTCAAACAACTTATCAATTCCTTTTTAAATTTTTTTTATAATTTTCATCTTTACAGTCATATTCCATCCCTTCATTGTATCAACCCTTATTTTGTACGTATATAAGTCTTTCTTTCTTTAAAATTTTAGGAGGCACTTTCTTCTGACAGACCAAAATACACCCAAAAATCTAGTGTGTGGCACTCATCTATGCACCAGCCTAATCATATTTGATCATATTCTGGTTTTATTTTGTTTTGTTTTGTTCTGTTTTTATCTTTTTCTGTTTCTTTTTTTTTTCTGTTTCTTTTTTCTTTCTTTCCCTTTCTTTTCCCCTGGTTTCAGGTCTTTTCTGATTTGTTTAGAGTATATTTTCTGGGGACGTTCTTAACCTGTTAGCATTTTGTTCTCTCATTCATCTATTCTCCTCTGGACAAAATGACAAGACAAAAAAAAATCAACTCAACAAAAAGAACAAGAGGTAGTACCGTCTGCCAGGAACCTACTCAACATGGACATTAGTACAAAGTTGGACCTAGAATTCATAAGCATGATTTTAAAGATACTAGCTGGGCTTGAAAAAAGCGTGGAAGTTATTAGAGAAACACTTTCTGGAGAAATAAAAGAACTAAAATCTAACCAAGTTGAAATCAAAAAGGCTATTAATGAGGTGCAATAAAAAATGGAGGCACTAACTGCTAGGATTAAAAGAGAGAATTAGCGATTTCTATATCAGTTAGGGAGGACATTAGGTTTGAGGTTGGTGTTGAGAATAACTACCATGACTTCCAGTGCTTTGACGAAACCTCAGATGCGAGGCCTTCTGGCCAAGCGTCTGCGATTTCATATTTTTGGAGTGTTTGCTGTATCCCTGGGGGTTGCAGCTTTCTATAAGTTTGCTGTGGCCGAACCAAGAAAGAAGGCATATGCAGATTTCTACAGAAATTATGATTCCATGAAAGATTTTGAGGAGATGAAGAAGGCTGGTATCTTTCAGAGTGCAAAGTGGTTTGGGAATGCAAAGAATTTCTTTGGGTTGAGTTCCATTGAAGTCTGTCACTGACCTGTGTTCTGAACTATGAAACACGAATACTGGCTTATGGAATAGTTTGTCTTGATAAATAAACAACTAACAAATTAAAAAAAAAGAGAGAGAATTAGCGATATAGAAGACCAAATGATGGAAAATAAAGAAGCTGAGAAAAACAGAGATAAACAACTACTGGATCACGAGGGCAGAATTTGAGAGATAAGTGATATGATAAGATGAAACAACATTAGAATAATTGGGATCCCAGAAGAAGAAGAAAGAGAGGGGCAGAAGGTATATTGGAGGAAATTATAGCAGAGAACTTCCCTAATGTGGGGAAGGAAAAAGGCATCAAAATCCAGGAGGCACAGAGAACCCCCCCTCAAAATCAATAAAAATAGGTCAACACCCCAACATCTAATAGTAAAACTTACGAGTCTTAGAGACAAAGAGAAAATCTTGAAAGCAGCTCGGGAGAAGAGATATGTAACCTATTATGGTAGAAATATTAGATTGGCCACAGACCTATCCACAGAGACCTGGCAGGCCAGAAAGGACTGGCATGATATCTTCAGAGCACTAAACAAGAAAAATATGCAGCCAAGAATACTATATCCAGCTAGGCTGTCATTGAAAATAGAAGGAGAGAGAAAAAGCTTCCAGGACAAACAAAAACTAAAGGAATTTGCAAACTTGAAACCAGCCCTACAAGAAATATTGAAAGGGGTCCTCTAAGCAAAGAGAGAGCCTAAAAGCAGCATAGACCAGAAAGGAACACAGAAAATATACAGTAACAGTCACCTTACAGGCAATACAATGGTGCTAAATTCATATCTTTCAATAGTTGCCCTGAATGTAAATGGGCTAAATGCCCCAATCAAAAGACACAGGCTATCAGATTGGATTAAAAAACAAGCCCCATTGATATGCTGTCTGCAAGAGACTCATTTTAGACCCAAAGACACCCCCACATTGAAAGTGAGGGGGTGGAAAACCATTTACCATGCTAATGGACACCAAAAGAAAGCTGGGGTGGCAATCCTTGTATCAGACAAATTAAATTTTAAAACAAAGACTGTAATAAGAGATGAGGAAGGACACTATATCCTACTTAAAGGGTCTATCCAATAAGAAGATCTAACAATTGTAAATATCTATGCCCCTAACATGGGAGCAGCCAATTGTATAGGGCAATTAATAACAAAAGCAAAGAAACACATTGACAACAATACAATAATAGTGGGGGACTTTAACAACCCCATCACTGAAATGGACAGATCATCTAAGCAAAAGATCAAAAGGAAATAAAGACTTTAAATGACACACTGGACCAAATGGACTTCACAGACATATTCAGAACATTCCATCCCAAAGCAATAGAATACACATTCTTCTCTAGTGCGCATGGAACATTCTCCAGAATAGATCACATCCTAGGTCACAAACCAAGTCTCAACCAGTACCAGAAGATTGGGATTATTCCCTGCATATTTTCAGACCACAATGCTTTGAAACTAGACATCAATCACAAGAGGAAAGTCAGAAAAAACTCAAATACATGGAGGCTAAAGAGCATCCTACTAAAGAATGAATGGGTCAACCAGGAAATTATAGAAGAATTAAAAAAATTCATGGAAACCAATGAAAATGAAAACACAACTGTTCAAAATCTTTGGGGTACAGCAAAGGCAGTCCTAAGAGGAAAGTATATAGCAATACAAGCCTTTCTCAAGAAACAAGAAAGGTCTCAAATATACAACCTAACCCTACACCTAAAGGAGCTAGAGAAAAAACAGCAAATAAAGCCTAAACCCAGCAGAAGAAGAGAAATAATAAAGACCAGAGCAGAAATCGATGAAATAGAAACCAAAAGAACAGTAGAACAGATCAACGAAACTAGGAGTTGGTTCTTTGAAAGAACTAACAAGATTGATATCCCTCTGGCCAGACTTATCAAAAAGAAAAGAGAAATGACCCCAATCAACAAAATCATGAATGAAAGGGAAAGATCACAACCAACACCAAAGAAATACAAACAATTATAAGAACATATTATGAGCGACTCTATGCCAGCAAATTAGATAACCTGGAAGAAATGGATGCATTCCTAGAGATGTATCAAACACCAAAATTGAACCAGGAAGAAATAGAAAACCTGAACAGACCTATAACCACTAAAGAAATTGAAGCAGTCATCAAAAATCTCCCAACAAACAAAAGCCCAGGGCCAGATGGCTTCCCAGGGGAATTCTACCAAACATTTAAAGAAGAATTAATACCTATTCTCCTGAAACTGTTCCAAAAAATAGAAATGGAAGGAAAACTTCCAAATTCATTTTATGAGGCCACCATTACCTTGATCCCAAAACCAGACAAAGACCCCATCAAAAAGGAGAATTACAGACCAATATCCTTGATGAACATGGATGCAAAAATTCTCACCAAGGCCGCAACCACGATGCCGAAACAAAAGAAGCAGAATCAGCAGCAGCCGCCGCCACCGCAGCAGCCCCTGCTGCCAGAGCGGGAGGAGATTGGAGACAAAGGAGGATGGGAGTCCCATTGGACCACCCAGCCTTCTGGGCCCTCCCCGCATGGCCAATGGAAAGCCTAGTGACCCCAAGTCAGCCCCAAACTGGAATCCACCCACATGTCCACCATCAGTAGAATGGATAAATAAGTTGTTGTGTGTGCATGCAATGGGACACTACACTGCAATGAAAATGAACGAAATCCTGCTACAGGCAACCTGGATGAATCTCACAAACACGATGTTGAGTGAAAGGAGCCAGACAGAAAAGAATGCAGACTCTCTTCACAGAGGTCCTCCAGGATCAAGGGGACCAATGATTCCACCACTGCTGAGTCTCCCACCTCCTCCCCGGGGCAGAGGCCCAATTCGGGGAGGCCTAGGCCCCAGGTGTGGCCCATATGGTCGTAGTTGGTGGGGGGCCAATACTGAACCTCCTTTTCCTGGACCAGGCCATGGGGGTCCTTCCAGGGGAGGCTTTCACAAAGAGCAGAGAAATCCTCGAAGGCTCAAAAGTTGGTCTCTTATCAAAAATACCTGCCCGCCCAAGGATGGCCCCCAAGTTGTGGAAGACAAATCCAACCGCCCTGTCTGCTGACACTTTGCCAAAAAGGGCCACTGTCGATATGAGGACCTCTGTGCCTTCTACCACCCAGGCGTCAATGGACCGCCTCTGTGAGACTGCCTTCCCATCGAGGCTGGAAGGAGCCCTCTGACCTAGCGGCCATATGTTTCCCTGTGGCCCTGTGATGGCTACTGTGAGGCTGTTCCACCCACCACCCTCAGTCAGTGACACCCACCCCCATCCGCCACCTCCCCAATTTGGGGTCCAGAGCTGTGTTTCATCATTGATAGCCAGTGTGTGGGCTTTCTTCTGATCCAGCCTCCAGAGACTCGCCTTCAGGACCCCATCTTTGCTCCCTTCAACTGCCTCCTGGATCCTCTTCCCCCTCGCCAACTGACTGCTGAACAGGAAACCTCTTTGGTGCTGTTTCTTGTGCATCTGTCCCCAGCCCCCGGTACTGCCCTCGATTCCTGAGAGCCCTGGAGCAGTTTCCTACCATTCCCTTCTTCTAGCTGCTTGTTTTAAGTCCTTTTTATGTGACAGCCCGTACCCCCAAAGTTGCCAGTTGCTCTGTGAAACTCACCAGGTTGACCTGGGATCAAGTATGGATGACTGGTGCAGTTACTCCCTGAAAGGCCACTCTCCCTGCTTTTGGATTTTGTAGTTTCTACGTCAGTAGCATGATCCCCACCACTCTGGTCTGTGATCACTGTGCTTTGTGAAACTGTGCATCCCCTCGTACGTAGCCTTTCTCAGTGTCCGTGGCATCTTTGTGACTTCCCAACACTAGAGTAAGTTTTTCTGCCAAAATGAGTGAGGCTCTTGGTGCCCTCTAGACTTTCTACACCTACCAACATGGGAGAAATGTGAAACTTTCCACAAGATTGCCTCCCTGGTCTCCCCATTCTCCTGGTGTCAGTTTTTCTGGGTTTGACACAAGCCCATGAGATGTCCTCTGAAGCCTCTGATGGGCTACCCTATTTGCTCTCCAGCCCACTTTAGTTAGAGTACGTCATTGTGAGGGGACCAGCCCTTTCGTCTGAATTCTGTGACTCTCCACCCGGCCTACCTTTGGGTGGAACCTGGACAGTACTGTCGCCCTCATCTAAGCTTCTTCCCTACATCCCTGGCACTGGTTGTTTTTTGTGAAAATGGCAGTGAACAGGTTCGGTTTTGAACTGGCCCTGAGGAAATGGGTCAGGAGTTGTGTGGGCAAGATGGAAGGATGAGAGCCGTTGGAGAACTGAGAATGAATTTTTTTTTCTTTTTAACAGTTTTTTATATTAGTAATAAATGCAGTGGAAACAAGCAAAAAAAAAAAAAATTCTCACCAAAATACTAGCCAATAGGATCCAAGAGTACATTAAAAGGATTATTCATCATGACCAAGTGGGATTTATCCCTGAGCTGCAAGGTTAGTTCAACATCTGCAAATCAATCAACGTGATACAATACATTAACAAAAGAAAGAACAAGAATCATATGATCCTCTCAATAGATGCAGAAAAGGCATTTGACAAAGTACAGCATCGTTTCTTGATCAAAACTCTTCAGAGTATAGGGATAGAGGGTACATACCTCATATAGGGATAGAGGGTACATACCTCAATATCATAAAAGCCATCTATGAAAAACCTACAGTGAATATCATTCTCAATGGGGAAAAAAATGAGAGGTTTCCCCCTAAGGTCAGGGACGCGGCAGGGATGTCCACTATCACCACTGCTATTCAACATAGTATTAGAAGTCCTAGCCACAGCAATCAGACAACAAAAAGAAATCAAAGGCATCCAAATCAGCAAAGAGGAAGTCAAACTCTCACTCTTTGCAGATGATATGATACTTTATGTAGAAAACCCAAAGACTCCACCCCAAAACTGCTAGAACTCATACAGGAATTCAGTAAAGTGGCAGGATATAAAATCAATGCACAGAAATCAGTGGCATTCCTATACACCAACAAGAAGACAGAAGAGAGATAAATTAAGGAGTCGATCCCATTTACAATTGCACCCAAAACCATAAGATACCTAGGAATAAATCTAACCAAAGAGGCAAAGGATCTGTACTCAGAAAACTACAAAATACTCATGAAAGAAATTGAGGAAGACATAAAGAAATGGAAAAACCTTCCATACTCATGGATTGGAGGAACAAACATTGTGAAGATGTCAATGCTACCTAGAGCAATCTACACATTCAATGCAATCCCCATCAAAATACCATCCACTTTTTTCAAAGACATGGAATAATCCTAAAATTTGTATGGAACCAGAAGAGACCCCGAATAGCCAGAGGAACGTTGAAAAAGAAAAGCAAAGCTGGTGGCATCACAATTCCGGACTTCCACCTCTATTACAAAGCTGTCATCATCAATACAGTATGGTACTGGCACAAAAACAGACACATAGATCAATGGAACAGAATTGAGAGCCCAGAAATGGACCCTCAACTCTATGGTCAATTAATCTTTGACAAAGCAGGAAAGAACGTCCAATGGAAAAAAAGACAGTCTCTTCAACAAATGGTGTTGGGAAACTTGGACAGCCACATGCAGAAGAATGAAACTGGACCATTTCCTTACACCACACACAAAAATAGACTCAAAATGGTTGAAAGACCTAAGTGTGAGACAGGAGTCCATCCAAATCCTAAAGGAGAACACAGGCAGCAACCTCTTCAACCTCAGCCGCAGCAACTTCTTCCTAGAAACATCGCCAAAGGCAAGGGAAGCAAGGGCAAAAATGAACTATTGGGAGTTCATCAAGATAAAAATCTTTTGCATAGCAAAAGAAACAGTCAACAAAACCAAAAGACAACCGACAGAATGGGAGAAGATATTTGCAAATGACATATCAGATAAAGGGCTAGTATCCAAAATCTATAAAGAACTTAGCAAACTCAACACCCAAAGAACAAATAATCCAATCAAGAAATGGGCAGAAGACATGAACAGACATTTCTGCAAAGAAGACATCCAAATGGCCAACAGACACATGAAAAAGTGCTCAACATCGCTTGGCATCAGGGAAATCCAAATCAAAACCTCAATGAGATACCACCTCACACCCGTCAGAATGGCTAAAATTAACATGTCAGGAAACGACAGATGTTGGTGGGGATGCGGAGAAAGGGGAACCCTCCTACACTGTTGGTGGGAATGCAAGCTGGTGCAGCCACTCTGGAAAACAGTATGGAAGTTCCTCAAAAAGTTGAAGATAGAGCTACCCTACGATCCAGCAATTGCACTACTAGGTATTTACCACAAAGATACAAATGTAGGGATCCGAAGGGGTACGTGCACCCCAATGTTTATAGCAGCAATGTCCGCAATAGCCAAACTGTGGAAAGAGCCAAAATCTCCATCGACAGATGAATGGATAAAGAAGAAGTGGTGGTATATATACACAATGGAATATTATGCAGCCATCAAAAGGAATGAGATCTTGCCATTTGCAACGACGTGGAGGGAACTGGAGGGTGTTTTGCTGAGTGAAATAAGTCAATCAGAGAAAGACATGTATCATATGACCTAACTGATATGAGGAATTCTTAATCTCAGGAAACAAATTGAGGGTTGCTGGAGTGGTGGGGGGTGGGAGGGATGGGGTGGATGGGTGATAGACGTTGGGGAGGGTAGGTGCTATGGTGAGCGCTGTGAATTGTGCAAGACTGTTGAATCACAGATCTGTACCTCTGAAACAAATAATGCAATATATGTTAAGAAAAAAAAAGAAGAAGAAGATAGCAGGAGGGGAAGAATGAAGGGGAGTAAGTCGGGTGGGGGGGAGACGAACCATGAGAGACGATGGACTCTGAGAAATAATCTGAGGGCTCTAGAGGGGAGGGGGGTGGGGGGATGGGTTAGCCTGGTGATGGGTATTAAAGAGGGCACATTCTGCGTGGAGCACTGGGTGTTATGCACAAACAATGAATCATGGAACACTACATCAAGAACTAATGATGTAATGTATGGTGATTAACATAACAATGAAAAATTTAAAGAAAAAAAAAAGAAGTTTCCCCTTACCGATATTCCAGAATGGCCCAACCTCTTAAATTTTGTAGTCTTTCCTTTTGTTAAAGACTGGGGCATTAAGTTAATGATGATTTATGTTGTTCGCTAATATTTAGAATCTCTTCTGTGGTAATACCTGTTGTAAAGTAAATCAAATCATGGCTTTGAAAGCTCCCCCAATGTACATGTCAGAAATCATTTTCTACTCCTCTGAATAAAGAACCAGAAAATGAAGAAAATAAAATAAAATAAAATAAATAAAAAGAAGATATAGTCTTTGAACAGAGTCAGTTTGCTTCTTCTATACCATGTAAATAATTAAGAACCACTGAGTCATAAACTTCCTTCAGCTTCATGTAATTTGAAGTTCACATGAATGAGTGATCCTATTAGTCCTGTCTAATTCAGTGTGCACTCACACTTACACCAACAGTTGCCTTCTACCTGCTTGAACCCATGCTTTAAGCTCTCCCATGCATTACCTTAGTTAAGTATACCTTTCATCTGGACTAATTTTATTTGAATAACTACAAAGTTATCTGTCTCTACTACTATACTTCCAATTTCAATACCAACGTGATTGATCTAAGTAGCAATGTCATCTCATGACTGTTCAAGCTTTCATTTACTTCTGCTGACCTCACTCACCCAGGAATTTGCATACCATTATTATAAGAATTTGGGATCCAAAATTTGTTTCCTTTCTTACCTGCCTCTTCTCCTACTAAAATTTAACCTTTTTAGAATTGTCGGTCTCATCCATTTTACTCAGGCCTTCAAGTCCTTCCTAGGCACAAAGTATTCCTTCTTTACTACCTACTTCAATGGTTAGTCTTATTCTTTCCTCTCTACCATCCTTAAAGTTCTTGCCTTCCCACACTCACAAGGAACCCAGCTACCCATTCTCAAACTACTCTCTCCTCAGTGTGGCCATTGTAACTATCAGTGCTAGAGACCAACAGCCTCTCAGGATATGAGTCCAAGTTCAATTCCGGTGGAGGGTCTCTGGCTCTTATGTCAATATCTTTCGCAGCAATTAAATCAGACTTTCAATACATCATTTAACACCTGCAATTTCCCCTTTAATTACCTTTTTCCCCCCCTTTCATAATACACACAATCCTTTCATTTGAAAAATCTTCACTTGAACTGCCTTCTGCTCTTGCTAAGAACTACTCAAATTCTCTCCTTTGTACGCATTTGATTTCTGCCATGGTGGCAAAGTAGTTCTCTGGAATGGCCTTATAGCCAAATATAGTGGGTCACATCTCAGGGTCCATCCTCATTTGCTTCTGATATGCATTTTAGAGTTAAATGAGTTAATTTCTCTTATTTATTGAAGCTTCTCAAAAGACATTTTTTTCTGTTGTTTAGTCTCTACTTTCATCTTTTCTATCTTTTTAGTACCAAGCAGAAATAATAATGTGATTATAATAATAACCACCATACATTCCGTTCTTATGATTTGCATTGCATTTTCAGATAGATATGATTTCATTTAACCCACACATAACTTTAAGAGTGTGCAATGTTATTCCCATTTATAGGTGATAGAATTAAGTTTCAAAGGGGTTAAATAATTTGCCTAAAATCTACTTCAAGGCCTAAGTGTACATTGTCTTCTACCTCTACACTTTCTTCCTAGCCATTCCCATATGTTAAGCACCATTTATAGGCTGATGAAAAACAAATTATTATCTCTAGCCCAGACCTTTACATTGAAGTCAAAACTTGTACACCATCTGCCCACTTGGCATTTCTATTTATCTCAAGGGACCTCAACTTTATAATACTAAACTCCTGATTCTTCTCCTCTGTCTTATCTCAACTTCTTTTACACACAAGAATACAAACTTGTTTCTTCCTCCATTTTCTCTCTCAGCAAATAACATTGCCATTTGTCCAACCATCTGCTCAAGCCAGCCACCTAGACATCACCTTGATTTTTCCTTCTCCTTCATTCCCCTAACCCAAATAATTACCAAGTTCTATTGGTTCTTGTTTCACAGTAAATCTGCCAACTGCCCATTTTGCTCCATCTCCCATGCATTTACCTTAGTGAAGGCCACCTGATCTCTCATTTAGCCTGCTGGGATGGATTTTCAACTGACCTACTCTCTTTCCTTCTTGTCTTCTCCATCTGTCCTCTGCACAAAAGCCAGAATAAGGCTTTACACGTACAACTGATTCTGCCACTTCCTTGTTTAAATGGAAGCAGGTAACTTGGTTTAAATGGGAGTGAACAAACAGCCTCGGGAATTTGTCACCAGTTTGCTTTTAAGTGTCATGTTTCATGTTAAACTTAACAGGTATCACATATTTCACACATAACTGGTGTTTTTGCCAGTCTTTTCTGTATACTGATGTTACTTAGGGAGAAAAGGAATGCCAAATAATAAAGCACCATGATGCTTTGAGATTGTATGCATAAATCATGCTTCATTATAACATCAGTGTAGTTTGGTGTATAATAATATAGTATGCAAACTGAGGGTTCTGGAGGGGAGGGGGTGGGGGGATGGGTTAGCCTGGTGATGGGTATTAAAGAGGGCACATTCTGCGTGGAGCACCGGGTGTTATGCACAAACAATGAATCATGGAACACTACATCAAAAACTAATGATGTAATGTATGGTGATTAACATAACGATAAAAATTATTAAAAAAATAATGTAGTATGCCATAAAATATTGGTGTGTAAATAAATATATAGTCCTTGAATAGTTTCCAACTGGATAACCTAAGTGATGTGACCTTGGTATACTTCTAATTGATTTTTTGCCCTTCTTCCTTCACACACCAGGATAGAGAATAGAAATATTTTGCTTTTTAAATTTCTGGTGTATTCTAAGCTCTCACTGGTCTCCAGGCTTTCACATGTGGTTATCTCTCTCACTTCAACCTCTTTAACCCCCAGTCTCTTTTTCTTTTTTTTAAAGATTTTATTTATTTATTTGAGAGAGAGAGAGAATGAGAGATAGAAAGCACGGGAGGGAAGAGGGTCAGAGGGAGAAGCAGATTCCCTGCTGAGCAGGAAGCCCAATGTGGGACTCGACCCCGGGACTCCAGGACCATGACCTGAGCCGAAGGCAGTCGCTTAACCAACTGAGCCACCCAGGTGCCCTAACCCCCAGTCTCTTTAAATGGAAGTTCTCTACCTAGAGGTTACATCCTGAGAAAAACCACTACTGACTTTCCATCTAAGGTAGTAACCACTGGTCCCTAACACCAATTTTCCCCCACAGTGTCCCTTTTCTTTCTCTCCTAATACATCACAATTTATACTTATATTGTATAATTATATTGTGTTCATCTATTTATTATTTCATACTAGATTGTAAGTTCCATGAGAGCAGGTACTATATCTATATTTTGTTCACCTCTATATGTCTTGCTTTGAGCATGATGGAAAGCCCATGTATGAGTTTACTAGGAATGCAATAACAAAGTACCACAAAGTTAGTGGCTTAAACATCAGACATCTATTGTCTCACAGTTCTGGAGGCTAAAAGTCCAAGATCAAGGTATTGGCAGGGTTGGTTCCTTCTGAGAGCTGTGAGGAAGAATCTGTTCTATGCCTCTCCCCTAGCTTCTTAGTTTTTCTACCAGCTTCATAATTTTCTTGGAATTTGGCTTTTCTTGGCTTGTAGAAGCATCATGCTCATCCCTGCCTTCATCTTCATATGACAGTCCCTCTCTGTATATATCTATGTTGGAGTGTTTTCTTTTTCTTTGTTTATTTTTTTAAGTTTTTTTTTTTTTTTTTTTTTGAGAGAGAGAGAGAAGGAATGGGGGAGGGGCCAGAGGGAGAAGGAGAGGAAGAACCCTCAAGCAGACTCCCTGCTGAGTGCAGAGCCCAACATGGGGCTTCATCCCAGGACCCTGAGACCATGACCTGAGCTGAAATCAGGAGTCGGATACTCAACTGACTGAGCACCCAGGCACCCCTGGAGTGTTTTCTTTTTATAAGGATACCAGTCATATTGGATTAGGCCTCATCCTAATGAACTCATCTTAATTTAACTAATTACATCTGCAATGAACCTATTTCTAAATAAGGTCACATTCTGAGGTACTGGGAGTTAGAACTTCAACATATGAAATTTTGGGGGGATATAATCAAACACATAACAGCACATGAAGGTGTTTGATAAATACTGACAGGTAGGAAGTGGTGAAAGTACCATTTGAACTCAAGCCTATCAAACAGCAAGTCCATCTTTTAGCCCCTGATCTATATAGGTCCTCTCTTCCCTCTTCTGATGATCTACATCTTGGGCATCAATTTTCAAATCTCATCCATGTCAAAAACAATATGAATACAGACCTAAAACCAAGATATCTAGATCTTCTTGGAATCCAGAATTGAAGATTTCTCCTAAATAAGTCAGAAGCGCATACTATCTTATTGGCCAGACACATTGTAAAAAACAATGATAATGATCATAATAATAATAATGGACCACATCATATCTTGATTTCTAAAGCTGCAGAGAGTGATCAAATAAGAATATTATTTGGCAGCGTTTTTATCATAGGAAGATGAACAACACAGTCTTTAAGAAGGCTGACCCTGGTGCTGTGCCTAAGAGAAGGCCACCTTTTAGACTCTGCCAGATTTCTCAATGTTTAAAAAGCTTGCATGGACAGCTAGCCAATTTGCACACATATTTGCCTTCTATTAAAATACTTTTGATTCATAGTTACTTTAATTGCAAAAATTTAGGCACTGGAGTACAAGTGTCCTAAATCTCTCTCTTAACCAGGGTTCTCTAGAAAACAAAACCTGTGGCAAAAACTTACATGCTACTATTTGTTAAAGAATCTAATCCCAGGGAAGTAGAAATGAGGAGGAAAGGAGCAAGGGAAGGAAGGAAGAAGGACAAATATAAAGAGGGACATTAGTGAGCTGGCCATACGAACTACCTTTAGAAAGGTGATAAGAGAAAAATACATCTCTGAAGAGTCTCTGCAAGAGGAGATAGGGAGATACATTTATCTGTAGACTCCCTCCTGTCCTTTCTCTCCCTTGCAGCAGAGTTCACCTAAGAGCACCAACTTTCCTGCACTTCTGAACTGCGTCACTTGGGGGTCTCTCCAAGCATGTGCCTCTGCAGGTCAGTCTAGCCAGTAAGCTGCCAAAGGGTGGGCTCTGAGCCAGGACCACATAGACCTCATAGTCCATGATGGTGAGGTCAGCAACTGTAGAGACCTGGACCTAGGACTAAGGGAAAAGTACAAGCTGCTGCTCATCAAGAACTATGACAGGTCTGAGATTTCACTCTCCTTGCCAGCTAACAAATTAGCGTGCCTCAGTTTCATAAATGTTGGCAGAAGACATGGGACCACTGGGCAAGGGAGGAAGGACTTTATTACTGGCAATGATATCATTAGCCAGGATGTCAGCATTCCTGCATCCCTGAGCCCCAGTTCCCGCAGAGTCAGTAAGGGGGTCAGGTATAACCTTATACAGCATAACCTTATACTTTGAATACACAGTAGGTCCCATTTTAGGAGCATAACTCAGAGCTTAGTGAACTCAAATCTTCTATAATGGACAGTAAGCCTGTCTGACCTTTGCCCTGGAGACAGACATGATCTCTAGTAGAACAGATATTAAGCAAACCTGCTTCTTGCTCTGAAGGGAGAAACTACCTTTATCTGTGGAACCAAGGAACCTCTGCCTATAAGACTTGCAGAATTGTGAGAGACCCATGGATAATGTCTTCTAATCCTGCCTCAGCCTGAAAACAGGGAAAATGTGTATCTGAGGTGGCCTATAAACTGAGTCTGGTATATCTTCCTGTTTTCAGAAATTCACCATTTACAAATGTCATGGCAAAAGACTAAAATATATAAATATAATCGTCTACACCCAGTTTCCTTTTGCCTTTCCCCAAGTAATTGTAGGTTGGTTGATACGTTTTCTGAAGTTTGAATACCCTCTATGAGTAGGAGAACATCTTGCTTAGTTACTGTTTTTTCTTAGCCTAATTTTTCTATTAGTATATTTAGGTAATCAGAGCTATAGAAATTCTGAGATAAATACTACCTTCATTCTATAGCTCTAGAGACTGTGCCATCTGCATTTAAAAAATGCTACGTATGCATATGCTATAGAGGATAAGGGTGATGTGAGAAACATAACTAAACTGCGGAAAAGAGCATAACTATCTATAATTTCATTTGTAACTAAAGATTTGAAAGCACCCTCATTCCATTTCATAGATTAGGAAAAGGAATCTCAGGAGCATTAAGAAGCTTAAATAAAGAAGAAACCCACTCTTAACCCCTGATGTTTAAATTATACCCAATTTTATGTTCTACACTTAAAGCTTTCTTCCTTAAGGGTGTGTAACAAATAAGAAAAAAGAAAGACATTATAAAATAAACACTGCAAAGCCTCTCCATTTTCATGTTTCAGGGTAGACCCTAATGTCTGGATGAAGTTGAGGAGGAAAATTAACCTTTGGCTTTAGTGTCATGTACAAAATAATCTTTGAGGGCCTTTCTCTATGAATTCTGTATTGTCTTTAGGTCCTGATCATTCTAAATGGTTCATTGCAGCAATTCAGTATGAAGTGCTGTATGCCCTCATGTGATTTGTGCTTGTATGCCTTCCTGTGGGTGTCTGTTGTATATTTCCAGCTCCAACTAACAATCTTTTTTTTCATAAGAGACACACTTCACTGAGTGGAGTTCAACTATAAACATTTTATTGTCTGAGCGATTTGTAGGCACTGAGACATAAGGTGTTTAGAATTCTCACAGGATTAATAGAGGTTGGGGGAAGAAAAGAGAGAGGAATAGTTGTTGTCATGCCCCCCACCCCAAATCCACAATGCTAAAAATCTATTTGAAAATCTGAAACTGTAATTTAAATTAATGGATTTCCCTAAACCATTAAGAAAGACATTTCTTAAGTTAATCAATCTGTCACTAGATCCAATCAGAACAGAGGAGTCCAAGTGGTATCATAAAGGGTTAAATCGATGCAGTATTATCATAAAGCAAACTATGTCACTATAATACCAAACCCAAAGCACATAATACATTTAACTGAATGAAGCATAAATTACTCAAGTGCAGAATTGCCATGCAAAATAAGAGACCCCTGACCCATTCCTTAACTTGTGTCACTACCTTCCTAAATCTTCAACCTTCTACCTTTTCCCTCTGGTTGCCTTGGAAATGCTGCAATTCATAGCCTCTCCCCCAGCTCTCCCCTGGCTGCCAATGGGAAGAAAGAAGATGAATGATTTTAATTCTTTTTTTTTAAAGATTCTTTTTTTTTTTAAGATTTTATTTATTTGACAGAGAGATAGTGAGAGAGCACAAGTAGGCGGAGTGGCAGGCAGACGGAGAGGGAGAAGCGGGCTCTCTGCTGAGCAGGGAGCCAGACGTGGTGCTGGATCCCAGGACCCTGGGATCATGACCTGAGCCGAAGGCAGCCACTTAACCAATTGAGCCACCCAGGCGCCCTTTAATTCTTATTGTTAGACTGCCCAATGCAACTCTGTTGTCAGCTGGTTTTGCTGCAGCCCTGGTTATAGGAGCTTGGGTTCTTGTGAAATTTTCACATGGAGATTACAGGGATGAAGGCGGCGGGGGGGGCGGGGGGGAGGGCCAGTATGGAAAAAGGCCTGCTGCGCTTGGAGTACAATTAAGGTAACACTGTAGGGCAATAAGCATGACAGAGTTTGACTTCTGAGTATTCCATGACCACAAGGTGATAAGGGGGTTGATGTTAGCCCAAGAAGAGAAGCCTGATTGAATGTTATTTAACAACAACAAAAAAGTAACATACATATAGGAGACTATTTAAGAAGGAAAATGGTGTTTGGAATAATATGGGATGGCTTGATGCAAAGGAATGTTCTCGACTTGATTTCATTAATGGTTTTCTCAAGCATTAGGAGAGTCCCATGCTGAGCTAGTTTGGGGGGAAGATGAAAACACAGTATGCCATGGAGACAGGTTGAAAGGCCCAAGGACAGTCACAGAAGGAAAAAGGGTAGAAATGGTCAGTGTAGGAAACAGAAACAGCCTGAATTCTATCCCTGACTGGTCTCTTACTATGGGAATTTGCCAGGTCTTTGGAGTAGAATCAGTTCTTCCTTCATGGTGGCCCAAGAGAGACACACAGACATACACTTACAAACACATACATTATGAGAAACAGGGAATATGAATGTTAGGTGATTAAACTAATAGGTTGTTTACCCTGGAGAAAGTGTAAAAAGGAGAAAAGCAGGAAAAGAAAAAAGGTGGCCACCCAGGAAGTAAGCCAGACAGTGACAAATTGGGAGTTTGGTGCAGGTTTGTTGCTGGCAAGAAAACACCATAGGAAATCAGGACCTGGGTACTCTCTTTCAGAGGTATAAACATTTTCCTAAAGCAAACCTTTAAAGACTTTGAACATCAAACTGTCACGGCAGAGGGCAGCAGGGAGAAATAATGTTCTTAAACCCAGCTCAGAGTACATGAAGGATCTGCTTTCAGAAAAGTCTCTGCAAAGACACCTAGATGCATAAGGGGCACATTTCTGTGATCTCTGTAAAATCCCAACAACAAATACTTTCTGCTTGGAGTTTAGAACCTCCAGGTACCTTTAGACACGTTTAATAATGACTGACCTGAACAAGTATATTCCATTTGTGCATTACACACATAGAAATTAATAAAGCACACAAAACACTGTATTCAAATCCAAGAAATAGACATCAAAAAAAAAAAAAAAAAAGCCAGGTCGTGACCAAGAAGTGGTGGTTCTATGTAGTATGACCAGCAAGTCTGCAATGAGCCCTTGCATTCAGCCAAAAAAGAATGATGAGAAAAAGAGGAGGTACAGAAAAAGGAGGAGGAGGAAGGCGGAGAGAAGAGAGAAAAAGGAAAGATCTGGAAAATGTTCTTCCTTCTTCTAGGACTCAAAATATTTACATTTTCCTTTCTTCTTCCTGCCTAAGCCATTTCACCTCCTGCCCCTTCATCCATTTCCCTACACCCTCTCTGCCTCACCAACCCCTGTTCCATTCCTGACACCTATGCCTTTCTTTGGTGATTTGTTGTTGCCTTCTGCACAGGTCCAACTGCACTTTTTTCTTCCCTCTTTCCATCCTGAAGTGGAACATAGGTGCATACCCAGCATACATACAAACACACAGCTGTCCTGACTTCTCTCTGGCACTTTCCAGTGATGGACACTCCAGCTGCACTTTTTTCTTCCCTCTTTCCATCCTGAAGTGGAACATAGGTGCATACCCAGCATACATGCAAACACACAGCTGTCCTGACTTCTCTCTGGCACTTTCCAGTGATGGACACTTCAGACATTTAGCACAGAATGCTGAAATGTCGATGTAAAAACTAGAAGCTCTTCACCTGCAATGCTAATTAATCGTAAGCAAGCTCCTTTCAAGGTAGGAGTTCTGGCAATGATGCGTGGAGGAGAGACAGGGATTCTCTTGTTAGAAGACAAAGATTGCTTTCAGATGCTAGGTGGCAGTGTTAACTCACTAACAGTCACATTCCTAAGACTTGCCAAGTCACACGTATAATGTAGATTGAGTGAGACACACATAAAAGTGGTGAACTCAAACAGATGGGCTGAAGCCAAGAAAATAAGTTGCCGTGACTGTCCATGAAGGAGTTCATAAACATGGAAAGCTGGGAGTCATTTCTTTAAAAGGGTTCAGCCAAAGACAGTTGATATTTTAAGAGTCTGCCTTGTGATTTCAGGATCAAGATTTCAAAGCCACACTGTCTTTTACAATATGACACTGGTACAGAGATACCCCAGATGTTTAATATTTTTTTTCCTGCTCCATCTGAATTTCCCATTTGAATAGTAGTGATCAGTATTCATGGCAACTGGGAAATATCTGAACACCAAGCATTGCCCTAATCATGAAGAGACCATGGGTAGGTTGTCTTTCTTTTTCTCCATGTGATAACTGCCACAATATCTTCAGTCTCAAATTGCCCGAGATAGAACCCTCAGGGACAACTTTTACTCTTTCTTCTCTTGCGCACTTTCTCAATCGCCTAGACTCATGGATTCACACATATAAATATTACTCAAATCTACCTTCACCTCTCGATCCCCATTTCTCCTGGTTTAGTTTGATTACTTATCTTCCTTCCTTAGAAGGAAGGAAGATTTTAATTGGACATCCTTTCTGTCATGTATTCCCCCACCATATATTAACCACAGAGATGAAGAGTGGTCTTCCAGAAATACATATCTTAACATATGACTCTCTTCCCCACAAATGTGGGGTGGATACAACTCACCTATAGGATAAAAATCCATGCATGTGAATGGTACTTACAAGGCCCTTAATGAACTGGTCTCCTTCATCTCACCTTCTTTCCTCAGGCCTCCCTCCTCACACACTGTATACTCCAGCTACACATAATCACTCAGGATTCCCTTTACATATCAAATTTCATCACACTTCCAATCCTTTTTACATGCTATTCTCTCTGTCAGGAATAGTCTACTTCCTTTATTCACCAAGTGAACATCTTTTCATCATTTACCTATTCATTGTATAAAACCCCAGGGCAAATGTCTCCTCTCTGAACATGCCTGCTCATCTTCCCAGGTGCAGTTAATAGCTTTGTCCTGTGAGCTTCCATTTATAGATAGGAATATAGATACACATACAGATAGAGATTTATGGAGATAGATACACATCTTTAGTAAAACATCTCCCATAGTTGATTTTAACTATTTGTGTACCTGCGTCTCTATTACTAAACAATGAACATCTCAAAATCAAAGTTGCTGACTTAGTCATGTACGAATTCCGAGGATACTTTAGAAAAAAAATGTACTATAACAGTGTTTAAGCACAGGACTAGAGAAGGAGTGGAAGATGGACTGTTTTCCAACATAGTGATGCCTAGAGAAGAATCTGATTATTAGGTTACAAAAGGTATTTACTAAGAGAAGTGTAATGAGTGACATGTCTGTTTCCCCACAGTACACACTGAAGAATCAACTATTTTAACTGTAGAAAATTTGCCCTTTTGAAGCTTATTACCCAAGACCACTTTTATCCCAGTGCATTAACATACAAATCTGGCTTTTTTAAACAATTGATCTTTGTCATCTTGAAAATTTACTCCTTTTTACTGCCATGCATTTTCTTTCTATATTTTCCAAATATTTTGACAAGTCTTTCGGTTGTACAGGACAAAGGCCATTTCAAATAAAATTAAGCAAAACAGAGGATCATAGGGGAAGGGAGGGAAAAATAAAATAAGATGAAAATAGAGAGGGAGACAAACCGTAAGAAACTCTTAACTATAGGAAACAAACTGAGGGTTGCTGGAGGCAAGGTGGGGGGGATGGGGTAACTGGGTGTTGGGCATTAAAGAGGCATGCGATGTAATGAGCATTGGATGTTACATGCAACTGATGAATCACAGAACTCTACCTCTGAAACTAATAATACACTCTATATTAATTAATTGAATTTAAATAAAATAAAATTTTAAAAATAGGCAAAAGTGTTCATATTAATGGGAAGAATATTGAGATAATTCATAGAATCCATACTTTCATTCACTTAATGAATATTTTTGAGCACTTGTGAATTGGTCATATAGCAATCAATAATATAGATGCAAAGTCTTTGCTTTCTTGAAGCTTATACTCACTTGGGTTTTGAACAGTGGTACTCACCTGGGGTGATTTTAACCCCTAAAAGGTATTGGGCAATGTTCAGATGATTGTCCCATCTGTTGCTACGGGCATCTAGTGAATATAGCCAGGGACACTGCTAAACATCCATAATGTACAAGTAAGGCCACCATGACAATTATTCGGGCCAATATGCCAATAGTGTCTTGACTGAGAACCTCGTGTTAGACAATAAACAAATAAGTTATATATAGAGATAGACAGAGAAAGAAATATTCAAAGTTGATAAGTGCTATAATGTAAATAATGCAGGACAGAAAGAGAATGAAGAATGACTCTTTAGAAAAGAGTTGCCACATAATAAGAGAGATATGAATGAAGTGAGGCAGAGTCATGAGGTAGTCCAGAAGCAGCCTGTCATGCAGGAGGAATAATAAGTTCCAAGGGCATGGGACAGGAATAGGTTCAGCTTGTTTGAGAAATATCACATAGGTTTGAATAATTAGAACAGAAGATATGAAGGGAAGTGCAGGAGATGAAGGCAGATATGGAAATGGAATCAGACACTAGATTGTGTTAAGGATTTTAATTTGTTTTTCTGAGCAAGATGGCAAGCAGTGAAGGGTTTTGAGCAGAGAAAGGATATGGGGTTACTTATGTTTTTAAAAGATCACTCTGTCTATTATATTGAGAAAAGACTATAGAGAGTGGCAAAGAGAAAATTAAGAGCTCAGTAACTGCAATAATCCAAGGGAGATATGATGCCCAGCTAGCTGGTAAACATTATTGCTGGGTGTTTGTGTGTATGTGTGTGTGAGTAGGTTTCCAGAAGACATTGGCATTTGAATCAGTAGTCTAAGGAAAGAAGATTGCCCTCATCAATGCAGGTGAGTATCATCCAACCCCTTGAGATCTTGAATAGAACAAAAAGGCAGAGGGACGGTGAATTCTTTCTCTCTGTTTGAGCTGAGATACCCATCTTTGGTCATTGGACATCAGTGTTCCCGGTTCTTTGGCTTTTGGACTCACACTGGGACTTACATCATCTGCCCACCCCTCCCACCCTGCCCCACCTTCTCAGGCCTTTGGACTCAGACTGAATTACAACACTGGCTCTCCTGTTTCTTCAGTACGCAGATAGAAGATCACAGCAATTCTCGACCTCTATGACTCCAAGAACCACTTCCTATAATAAATCTCATATATACATCTATGTCCATGTCTCTATGTATCTATATCTACATTCTATTGGTTCTCTTTCTAGAGAATCCTGAGTAATAAGGAGAAGATGGTAATTTGCACCAGAATGGTAACAATAGAGTGCTAGAAAGAAGTTGGATTCTGGCTACATTTGAGGCAAAGAAAATAGGATTTGCTAATGGTTAGAATGTGTGCTGTGAGTGTGAAGGAAAGAGAGGAGTTAAGTTTGATTCAGAGATTTTTATTGAGCAACTAAAAAAATGAAATGGAATGACAGAGGAAGAATGAGATAAAGAGCTTGATTTTATACATAATAAGTTTGATATGGTACTGAACTTCCCAGTGAGACAGAGCTGTCAGTTGGATAAACAAATCTATAATTTAGGAAAGAGTTTACAACTGAAGACTTATATTTTGAAGTCGTCAACTCTACAGTTATGGTCTGGATGAGATCACCCAGGAAGTGAGTATAGAAAAATAAAAGTCTAAGCCCTAGGACTCTAACAGAGAAGTTAGAAAAATGGGAAGCATCCAGCAAAAGAGACTGAGAAGGATCACTCAGTGAAGAAGCTGACGACCACACAGGGTGCTTCCTGAGAAATCAAAACAAATATTCAAAAGAGAGGGGACAATAAAGCATGTTGAGAGCTCTTGATAGGTCAAGACAGTGATGACTGAGGCCTTTCTTTTGAATTTGGCAATATGAAGATGGCTGGTGACCAGGCCAACAGCAGTGTCAGTGAAGAGATAAACACAAAAGTCTGACAAATATGTCAAGGGAAATGGTATGTTATTTATGGAAAACTATGTGGATAAAACTGTTAATAATTAAAAAGGAATGACATACACAAAATTTAAGATGGTAACTTTTTCTCTAGGGAAGGCAATGGAATGGGATATAAAGGAACACAGGGGCATATGAAACAAAAGTGGTGATGTTGTATTTCTTAAGTTAGGTTATTCTCTTTCATCATGTATGATGTGTTGCATATAGTCTTATGAATGAAACAAAGATAACATTATTAAAACTTATAAAGAAGAAGGGGATACAATCGGAGTGGTCAGAGACAACTTTTTTGAAGAGTATGTAGGGAAGTGGGCTAGTGGTTGGGGGTGCTATAAAATTAATCTTTTTTTTTTTTTTTTGCCCTGATTTTAAGATGAAAAGTATTAGATCATATCTCTATGCTGGTGGGAATGTGGAGTGGGCAAACTGATGAAGCAGGATAGAGAGCTGGTGGAATCAGAGCTTCAGGTACTGGAATCTTGATCCTGTGCGGCCAGGAGTCACACTGCTTGCCTTTTATTACTGCTCGTCTCTGTTGGGCTTTATGCTGGAGCAGAAGGCTTTCTCCAAGATGGTGACTATTAACCAGATTCACATCCTCCCAATTTCGCAAATGCAGTGGAAAGAGAGAAATTTCTTCTCTCAACATTTGCATATTAACTCCAGAAAGAATTCTGTATGATTCTGTTTGAATGGTAACCATTACATCTATGTTACATGTCTATACCTGTGGCTAGGCAATGATGTCTATTAACAGAATACATGGTGTGCTGGACAGACAAATATCATAAATAAATTAACCCAGTCCATTGTAGTCATGAATAATTTCTAAAACCAACCAACCAACAAAAAACCCCACCAGTTATGAAAACATTATGTTGTAATAACAGATACAGCTGGGAAAACTGAGAAAGGAATTAGGGTCTGTTCTTGATGGTACATGGAATCTTTCACCTTCCAGAGGATACATTCTGTTTTATTTCGTTTTTCTCACTAAGGGGAATGAGAGTTGATGTGGATATTCTTTTCTCATTGGAAACTTTGTTTAATGTAAGGACATGTCACAGATGAAGGCATGATTTTTGAAGAACTATAGGGTAACGGGAGAGTTATTTTGGAATGGGGCTTATCTGAAAAGAATAGCACAATGCTTTGAGAGAATCCGGATCATTATTTGGGGCCAAAAAAAAAAAGAAAATCAAAGTGATTTTAATGGCTATGTGTGGCAGTAACTTATAAAAGTAACTTTATTAAGAAAGGAAAAGATGTATGTATGCACAAATGCATACACAAACACACACACATATGTGTGTATATATATGTATATATATATGAAAACGATGAGGTAAGAATTTCATCTAGCATTATCTTTGATTTGAGCTTTTTTTTTTAATGCTGTTTGATTTCCCATTGATTACTGGCACAAGAATGCAAAGATTCTCCTTTTAAAGCAGTTCAGATTCAAACATCTTATAATGTTTTCTCAGAGCCAAATCATATCCTTGACTGCAGACCAATACAACTAAAGATTAAAGTAGGTTTATAAAGTTAGCAGAGGAAATGTGATTGATTCTCCTTTGTAAGTCTTACTTTCTGTTCTTAGAGCCCAATTCCCAAATGCTAGTAGGGTATTATTTAAATTATTTTGGTATTCACGGGAAAATCCACAACGGTTACTTCCTATCTTTGCAATTGACCAGCTTTGCAACAGCTAGAGAATGTCCAAAGGTCCTCTGGCACCTCCTCTTTTCTTCCTCTTCCCCTTTTCTTCTGGCCCCACATTTTATCCTTGCTTACCCTGTTCTCTCCTACCCATTTCCCCTAACTGCACTCCTTCAGTTAGTTTGTCCTCACTAACATGATCTTGTCAAAACATGAGGAAGTTGAGACCTGTGGCAAAGGGCATCATTAATAGTGAGAGTGGAAACCTGGCTGCAGTAGAGGGAGAAAAGGAAGCCCAACCACCCATGGAAATGGTTTAGTAAACTAAAATTATAATCAAGTTTGCACTGCCAAGAATGTGATATTCCCCACATATCATAATTTTGAATTGCAAATAGAAGTCTCTAGGTTTACTCCAAGATCTACGAATTGGAAAAGCAATGTTAATGGGATCAACAGAAACTGTATACAAGTATAAGATAATACGGTAAAATGCTTTATATTCCCAAGAGGTTTGCAGCCTGGTATAGACACCCTATAGGCACTCTCCCAAAGTGAGCTGCCCTGCAGCTTGTATTGTAAACAATTATTATGGAATCTTACATTTAGTTTTTCTCAGCCCTTCATAAGATTCTCTCTGTGAACACCTTCATTAAATTCAAAGGCTTTACGCTAATATATCTTGCTCCCATCCATTGCAAAATGCTTCTGTTTATTTTTCCAATAATGCTGCTTTTGTAAGAACACCAGACTATGAGATGTTGGGTGAGGGGGAGGAGAAATGAAACAAGAAAAAGAAAGGTCACAAATTTTAAGCCATGTGGGTTTCTTTATTGTTATTTTTGAAGTGTGTTTAGCACAGAGACAAATTGTACATTTACCACAAGTCACCGGGACCTAACGAGCTCCTAATGTGTCCCATACTTCAAGGTTTTTCAGAGCAGTTCAGTAACTTAGCAACCACAGCTAAACCTTGACAGGAATAATCATTATTTGTGTTGCAGCTTCAGGCTTCCCCACGGTAGGTTTCTTTCTTTCTTCCTTTTCTTCTTTTTTTTTTTTTTCTTTTTTTCCTTCCTTTTTTTTTGTTTTTGTTTTTGTTTTAAGAACCCCAGAACAAGGAAGAATAGCTATTGCTGGGAAGGGAGAATTTTCCTCCTGTTGCCCTAGGTCATAAATGGCCTGCGTAGAACAGAGGCCTGGAGTTACTTGCCTTAGAGACACTAAGAATGTAATGGGGAAAAGGCTAGATATGGCCATTTCAGGTGAATGCCAGATACATTTGAAACCTCAAAACCAACAAACTTGAAGCATTTATGAATTTAACCTCTGCAGTTCTGGCAATTCACAAATGAACTTGAAATTCCCTGATGTATAAAATGTTTTAATATTGTTGAGTTATAAAATTGTGACATAAATTGATCAATAGTAGTAAATTGCACGGTCAAGGTCAATGAGTGAACCCAGCTGACTGCCCAGCATCTTTATTGTAGCTACCTACCTTCGTTGTTCCCCGCGAAGTCTTAAAAAAAAAAGAAAAAGAAATCACTTCATTATGAAAATGGTCTCACTTTCCCCCTTTCTTCAAAAACAAACAAACAAACAAACAACAACAAAAAACAAAGCTTCTCATAAAGATGCTGGAAGATGAAAACATCTAAGATAGTATTAGTATCCAACCGCAAAGTAAAATGCTTACAGATAGACCATAACAAGTATTCTGTATGGAGATTCATATAAAATGCTGTAGGTGTTGCTCAAGAACTAAAAAGTTATGTCACTGGTAGGACACTTCAACAGATCATTGTTATCCGGCAGATTACATACCAAAGGTGAGTAGGTTTACTAAACACGCCTGGGTTTTTTTGTTTGGTTGGTTTTGGTTTTGTTTGGTTTTGTTTTGTTCTTTAGCAGGCTCCATGCCCAATGTGGGGCTTGAACTTATGACCCTGAGACCTAGGCACCTCCCTTAAATTGCTGCAGGCCCATATAGTCAGATAGTCCCTTCAGTTTCAACTTCTTGGAAAGGCAGATTGAAAGGGCAGGATAATGCCTACCACTGTGAATAGTTCTGAATGAACTATTGCGAAGATAAATGCTAGTTCTTTCCTTTTATTTTTTTTTTCTACAAAGAGAATAATTATAATTGCTTTCAACACAAGCAGGTACCAGTGGGACCTTACCAGTTAATGCCTTCTAAGTTCTCTATTAATAATTTAAAGGGTAGATACATTGTAAGCTTGATTAATAAAAATTGTTCCTACAGATTCTCATGAAAAATATGTTGAATGCTAACAACTGATTTTCATATGTATATATATTTGGTATAATCATTTTCCTGTCATGTAATTACTTATATGAGCAATGGTTAGTAGATAGCTGATAAGCAAGGAAGGCCTTTGTCTCTTTCTGGATATAATCTATATTTCTATGTGGTGGGAATAATAGATGGAAGATGAACTCAGGTGGCTCAGTGGGAGGTAGAGGACAGTTAGAAAACAAAGAGGAGTCAGCAAGCTTAGGACTAGCTGCCAGAGGGTAATACACCTTGAATGAAACGAGAGAGAAGTTGGGTACAAAGAAAAACCATGGACTTTCAAGATGCCTGGCAAACAGGATCTGGACCTCAGGCAGAACTTGGAAATCCGGCGTTGGCATACAGACAGAGATCTCAGTTAGACCTGTCCTGTAAGCTAAACAAAGCTTTATTGACTTTGTTCACGTTCCACGTAACTTCCTAAGACCACTTATACCCATAAATTGATATCCTTCGGCACAAATCCTGGGAGTAGATATCCTCATTGTAGTTTATGCAAATGGCTGTGCACTGCACAGCTCTATGGAAATGCAGTTCACATAGACCATTCTATGACAGGTAACCCCTGGAATTTACCATATAGAGAACCAGTGGACTCACTCTCTTTAGTCACACATTTCTGTCTCTGCATATAAATGGACCATAGCCACTATTCAATATGAGAAAGGGCTAAAGAATTGTGTGTGTATATATATATGATGATGGGAGTGAGTCAGAAGACTGATATTCCTCAATCTGTGGACAAGACAGAGCACTAGCCCTCTGTGAAGGACAACAGGGATGATGCTGTATTGCCACAAAGAAATGAGAAGAAGAGCTCATGAGCTATGGGAGAGTCTGAGGGCAGGGAGAAGATACTGGCTTCTTACAGTAGACTTACATCACAGACCCAGCATGATTGTTTATCAAGATTATCTGTATTCCAAATTATAATTTCAGGACAGAATTGATAGCAATATACGGGTGTTCTCTCAGCAGAGAAAGAGAGAGAGAGAGGAAGTCAGAAGGAAGTCTTAGATTGAGGTTTATTTTAATATACTAGTTGTAGGTCACAAACTATTTAGAGTTCCATCCCCGAGATTACTGATGTTCTGTGGTTTGGGAGATTGTGGGCTGGTGGGCTAGGAGAACACAAAGAGTACAAAATGAACTTTCATTTTTCTTTTCTTTTGCCAGGGCCAGTCCTGAGAAAACGCAAATATAACCCCCTCGCTTCCGTATTTACTGAGAAATATAGCAAGAATGCCAAGAAGAAATCACTATGAATTTTTATGAAGTGAAATAAACATATTTATCCTCTGGGTTAAAGGGACTTTTGGGTGGGTGTGACAATCTCTAAATTTTGGGAGGCTGGGGAGAAGGGGAGATTAGTCTCAGACGTGATTAGCTAAGGACAATGCTCAAATCATATTCATTTAAGGAAAATGAACAGGGGCACCTGGGTGGCTCAGTCAGTTGAGCGTCTGCCTTTGACTCAGGTCAGGATCACAGGGTCCTGGGATCAAGTCCCACATCGGGCTTCCTCCTCACCGGGGAGTCTGCTTTTCCCTCTCCCTCTCCTCACCTCCCATTCATATTCTCTCTCTATCTCTCTCTCTCAAATAAACAAATAAAATCTTAAAAAAGAACAAAAAAATCAATGTTGCCTACATGTGGTTGGTTTATGGAATGTCTCCCATTTTATATTAATACTTTTGAGGGTCACCAACTTTAGAGTAGGTATGTTTAAGCAAATCAAGCAACAATAAAAATAAAGATAATATTGTGTTTCCATTGATTGAAGGACAAGATTAAAACTATATAGAGAAAAAAATATCAAAAAGATGAGCAATAATTTAAGGAAAGAAAGGTTCAATGTGATGGTTTTGCCAGGAATATTTTTTTATCTGTACAGTGTGTTTATGGTACTGTATTGGCAACACATGGCTGTGCTTTGAGAAGTCTGTGACTTCTCTTTTACTATAATTACCTCAGTTGAATCCATTCATTTCAATCCAACTTGACAAGTGCTGATTGAGCACTTCATGGTGAAATGGGAAGAAACTGGACTTGGTTTTAGAATTGTTGGATTTGGTTCTGTCTTTGCTATTTACTTGCTATTTGACTTTTACTAAATAAATTTCCTTTCTTTGGACCATGGTATTGAAATGTGTAAAATGAAAGTCTGCACAAGTAGTGAGACCCTTTCGGGTGTAAAGACATGAATATAAGCATAGCACTGCACTGGAATTTGAGAGGAATACAAAATAGATATATGATTTATGACCCTCTCACTTAGATGGCAATGTGACGTAGCCTGTCTCGGCCATTTGCTGTGCTTTCCGATCTGTTACCTGCTCCTTCTCTGCCCTTGTCCAGATCATATTTCCTGAGCCCTTTGTTTTCTGGAATCCTGGAGGTGTGGCTACTGAGAAGCATTGACAGAAGACTGGAGGGCAGAGAGGAGAAAAGCCAGGACAACTTCCTCCCTCTCAGTCGGCTTCGGTAGTGTCCAGAGCAGAAGCTGGAGCTCCTGTTAAACAACTTCTCCTCCATGGTCCCAACTGTCGCAGAACAGCTTCCACTAGGAAGCTCCTGGCCTCCAGCAATACCACTTACTCCCTTAGATCCTCCAGCTCACAGGTAGTTGCAGCCATGCCTTGCTTGTGTTACTCTCTGGGCAGCTTCATCATCTTCCATGTGGACTTTCAATTCTTCTATTCCCAGTACATTCAATCCCCTCCATTAGAAATACCAGAGTGGTTTCTATTTTCTCACTGGATCCTCAATATTATGTAATGGAAAGACTATGGTTTCAAAGGAGAAAAAAAAAATGACGACATTGGATCCCAAATCTGCCCATGAACTAGATAAGTGATGGTGGGGGAAAGTTATTTCATTTCTTTAAGTATAATTATTGGAATAATAATACTTAAGTTGCAAGATGTTTCTAAGAATTAAATGAGAAAACACATGTGTGATGGTTGACTGGCACATGTTAAGTGTCTGATAAATGTTGATCTCTTTCCTTTTATTCTCATGGACTACTCAGGAAGAAAAAAAACAAAAGGGTTCTTTTTTTTATGTTATGTTAATCACTATACATGACATTATTAGTTTTTGATGCAGTGTTCCATGATTCATTGTTTGCATATAACACCCAGAGGGCATGTATTGAATGGAGCACTGGGTGTTAAACAAAAGGGTTCTTAAGAGAATTAAACAATAACACAAAACTATAAACGATATGTAAGGATACAAGGAAGTTCTAATAGAACATAACTTACCTCCTTTAAGAACCCCACAGCTCTAACCCAAACCACAGACTCTCCTATGCTCTGGAACCTCCTATATTGGTCTGTTTGTGTTGCCATAACAAAACGTCACACACATGGTAGCTTAAAAAAATAGAAATTTGTTTCCTTACAGTTCATACAGAGAGAGAACAAGAAGGTGGGGAGTGGCAGAGGGAGGAAGAGAAGCAGGCTCCCCGCTGAGCTGGGAGCCTGATGAGGGGCTTCATCCCAGGACTCCAGGACCATGACCTGAGCCAAAGGCAGGCACTTAACAGACTGAACCACCCAGGCACGCCAGGACCCCATCCTTGTGGCCTCATTTAATCTTAATAACTTCCTTAGGGACACCATCTCCAAACACATACACACTGGGGGCAAACCCTCAGCATGGGAATTTTTTTGGGGAAAAACATTCAGTACATAACACCTCCAATATATACTTTTATGGTGTTAGGAACTGAACCATCCTTCCCTATTTAAAACAACCAATAGGTCTAGTTTGCAAAGATCATTTTACCAATATTTGTCAATCTCAATTTTTCATATATGTTTATTTTCAAGTTCCATAAAACCAATGTGCCCTACTTTATACATCCTGAAAGTTCAAGTCTATATCTAATAATGTAACCTCTTTGGTCTCTGAACTCATTTTTATGTGAGTGCTGTATTTAAATTTGGAAAGGAAGAGTTGTTTTGACTTTTAGGGCAAGTTAACTTCCTGCTTTGCAATAACATAAAGATGATTCAAAGAAACTAAACTATCGTGTCTCTTAAAAGGGTTTCTTAGTTCAAAAAACATTGTACTTCCCTTTGGAACATGAAATTTAATTTAGCTACTCACACATAGTCATGAAATAAGGAAGATTCTGAGGTTAAATGAGTAGGTTTAAAAATCAGCCAAACCAAATGCTGAAGTCTGGTAGAACTTGGTACCCTTTGGGCAAGTCACTTAGTCATGGAAAACTCAGTCCCACATACTGGGAAAAGAAGGGATATAAAACAATCAAACTTTTTAGGGATATTATATTATTTTTAATTTATAAAATACTTTCAAAATCTACTGTCTTTATAGCGAAATATAAATAAATGACATAAGTATTAACCTAACTCATTTATTTCTAATCTATAAAATGGTATAAGTTTATCCAATTATAAAAGCTGACATCACATGATACAATATTATTTTCAATAGCTGAAGCTCCTATAAAGGTCAAAAAGAATTTGGGGCAGTATTGACACAAATTCCTTCTTATATTTACACAGACGCTGTGCAATTTTTGGACAAATTTCAAATAGATACCTGAAGAAAGAGCATAAGTAATTACTATACCCAACTCTTCATGAGAAGATACAATGTCAGAGGCTAGACAGGAATAATAGGTTTCTTGGATGTTTGTTTAAAGTTTTGAATTGGGTATCCCCAGGTAATCTTTCCTGGCAAAAACATGAGACTGATCACTGAAGCTCACTTTGAAAGGACAGTGGGAGATAACTTTCTTAAGCCAAGTAACATCTGAAAAGCATCATAGAACTCCTGAACCTAGCCCACTAACTAATGCTTTACACATTGCCACTATTTTATTTCCAGCAGGAAAATAACAAAGTGCATGTTATAAAATGTATCAACAGCCTTGGGAAGTGCTATAAACTTTGATCAAATGAATGCATTTCTATTAATCCAAACAAAGGACCTATGGATTAAGATCCATATACAAAGATGTTCATTATCCTCATTATTTATAATAGTGAAAAATTAGAAGGACCTAAACATCCTACAGAAAGAAAATTTCTTACTTATGGTATATCTGTTCAATGGAATATCATAAGGTAATTAAAATTATATTTAACAAAAATAACAGAAGAGCACAGGTTCCCACATTTATATAAAAAGCAACTACTTTTCTCACTTTCTCATTTTATGTACTTTTCAACTGTAGCTAAGAGATCATATAGATATTTAAAAAATCCAGATGTAACTTACTAGAATCATGAAATCTAACTTCATACTTACTTCCATTTCTCACTTGATAATTGTATGCCTCATAAGGAAATAGGTATAAACAGCCTTCCCTAAATACTTCCAGTCTGTCCTTCTTCCAATCCACCAATCTTTCCTCACAAATGCCAATGTGATGCCTACAACTTTTAGACTCAAGTGATACGAAAGATTTTTACTTAACTTAGGCTCCTTGTTCTCTCAACTGTAAGATACCAGAAAGTACCTTTCCCAGTTTAGGACCCATAGTCCATATCATCCAGAAGCAAGGTGTGTAGTGGTACATGAACTCCAGCTTCACATGGTGAGGTTTAGCGCTCTCCTCTGTCACCTACTTACTTAGACAGATCTTTAACCTCTCTGCTCAGCTTACTGTACTGTAAATGAGATTTAGTGTGAGATTACATGACTATGCCTGTCACTTAGAGTAGTGTCAAGCACATAACATTGAATAAATCTTAGCTATTATATCATCATCATCAACATCATCATCATCAGGAAGGGTGTCAGACCCTCTATGTATCTTCTTTATTGGTAATGAGTGATATTCTAGTAGTGCTTTGTGTATTAAGGAATAATAATTCATTGCATTTTTGAAAAGCAGGATAATGATTAGTGAATCAAGGAACACAGTTCATGAGAAGAGAATTTAGAAAATGTTTAGCAGAGCGGATTTTTTAAAAAGATGTTCAGAGATTTCAACTTGAACACGTTATGCATTCAGCTTTTGGTCAACTGAAAATAACCAGGAATCTTGGCATCGCATGACTTGCTTCTTCCATCAGGAGACCCTGGAGCCTCATGTGGCAAAGCAGCCTTTGAAAAGACTCCAAATTACACTGGAGGGGAAGAATGGGAAAGTATTATGTGTCTTAATAGCAGATGAAGCAAGACTGGGAGAAGACTTTCAGCATGTCACTATAAAATTTGAGGTGAATGAGACAATCTCCCTTTTTATTTAAAACTGTTGTCAGATTTAACAAATGGAGCTGCTAGCTTAAGTGCAATGGACACCTGTTCCTTGCTGAGAAAATATCTTAAACATCAGATGTGAATTAAAATGTTTCACATATTTCAAATACAGTATAATTCATAAAATCTGTTTACATGTTGCAATAAGGTAAAATCTTTAGCTTGGCAGTTTTGATTTGTTATTTAACAAACATCTCTGTGTAAATTTGATTTGGAGGTATAGCTCTACTCATATGCCCTAATTAGCAAGTGATGCTGGCTCCTTAATGTGAGTTTTAGACTGGAACGACACCGAATTCCAGAATTCCTTCTAGCTATGTAAATAACAATTTATGTAATATCAGAGTCTGATGTTTTAGTACAAAATAAAAATTCTAAGCCTTAAGTCATGAGGGCACTATGGATTTGATCATTCTTAATGTTTGTGAAGCTTTGAAATAGTTTAGGGAATTTTATTATGCATTTCAAACTACATATTTAATATTTTCAACCATGAAATGGTAATACAGTTTATTCCCAAACTTGCAAATGAAACCTAGGAAGGTTCAGGGAGGGCAGCACTCCAGAGGATGGTATTGGAACTCAACATGACATTGTTAAATTGAAGAAGTAATCAGAAATCAACAAAATGAAGCCAACAGGAACCAGTGGAAATCATGATATTAAAAAAAATAAAAGTGGCACAATTGCAGAAATGGGAATTCTATAAGAAAATGCCCTGTATTCAACTAAACAGATCACACTCTAAGCATAAATTAGGCCAAGTACTAATTAAACCTAGTTGTTTTTTTTTCCCCCTCTTTATTTTATTGTTAAAATAGTTAAAATGCATGAACCCTTGCCTACCCGGACAACATGGCCCTCTCTTTTTTACCCCTTTTATTCCTTTCTCTCATCATTCTCCTTCTTCAACCCCTGTTTTCTTCAACTTGTTTCAGGCCTTCTGCTGCCTACAGCAGTCACCTGGTTAGTCCTCAGCCTCATGGCAAACGTGGTAAATAAAGAAAGAACATGAGTCATTCTGAACTACAGCTAAAAAATGACCCGGGAGTCAGTCTACCTTATATGTTGAGAATCTTCTGTCTCAGGAGGCTCAATTAGGTAGAAGTTGAGCATATTTTGGCACAGTTCTATAGGTGGGTACTAATGTCTCCCACTTCCCAATCGTAACTGAGGCCCTGGAACTGTGTGAAAAGACAGGCACATTAATCAGCTCCTGGTAATAAAAGATACAGCCAGGTTTATGCGTAGCCCTGAACAATGTCAAGGCCCTGGGCTACCTCTCTTACCAATAGGAGGCAGAGATAAGAATTAAAATGGCACTCCAGGATAGAGGTATATTTCACTTTATAAGAAATAGCCAAACAGTTCTCAAGAAATGCTTGTACCATTTTACACATTCTCAGCACATGGTAAAGTTGCCCCACATCCTCAGTGTCATTTTATATTGTCTTATTTTTCTATGATTTCCGCTATTCCAACAGGTGTGAAATGGTATCTCATTGGAGTTTCAATTTGCATTCTTCATTGAGTTTTCAATTTGCATTTCCAGGATGACTAATGATGTTAAGCACTTATTCACATGCTTACTGGTCATTCATATATCTTCCTTTGTAAATTATCTGTTCAATACTTTTGCTCATTTTTAATTAGATTGTCTTTTTATTATTGATTTTTAGGAGTCCTTTCTATATTCTTGGTATTATCTATTTGTGTGAAATGCATTTTGAATATTTTCTTCTAGGCTGTGACTTGCTTATTCATCTTCTTAATGATGTCTTTTGATGAGCAGATGTTTTTAATTTTGATGATCTCTAACTTATCAAGATTTTTATTCCCTATTATAGTTTGTACTTTTTGAGTTCATGTAAGAAATCTTTGCCTTCTACCAGGTAACAAATTTACTTGCTTTTATTTTCTTCAAAAGCCTTTACAGTTCTTGGTTTCATATTTAAAAGTATTATCATTTCAAATTAATTTGGGGGCATGGAATAAGGTAGATATAGAAGTCATTTTCCCCCAAGGTGAGTACATAATTGTTCCAGAACCATTGGTTAAAAATACTTTCTTTCTTCTATTTAATTAACATAGTGCCTTTGCCAATAACTAATTGGCCAGACTCAATATTACTATTAAATATAGGATTTTTTCCCCAAATTGAAGTATGGGTTCCACCTAATCCTGATCAAAATTCTAGCAGGCTTGTTCCTTTTTTTTTTTTTTTTTGGATAAACTGATAAGTTGATTTTAAAATCTGTACAGAAATGCAAATAATCTAGAATAATCAAAGCCATTTTTTTTTAAAGATTTTATTTATTTATTTGGGAGAGAGAATGAGAGAGAGAGAGAGAGAGCACAGGAGAGGGGGGAGGGTCAGAGGGAGAAGCAGGCTCCCTGCCGAGCAGGGAGCCAGACGCGGTACTTGATCCCGAGACTCCAGGATCATGACCTGAGCCGAAGGCAGTCGCTTAACCAACTGAGCCACCCAGGCGCCCAATCAAAGCCATTTTTAACAAGAAGAACAAAGTTGGAAGATTTACTCCACCTTACTTTAAGACTCACTATAAAAGATAAAGCCATAGTAATCAAGAGATTTTGGGTATTTTCAAAAAGATAGACGTAGATCAATGGAAGAGAAAAGAGATTTCAGAAATAAACAAACTCATATGTGAATATATTTTTTACAAAGATGCCAAAGTGATTCAATAAGAAAATACTTTCCAATAAACAAATACCTGTATAGAAAAACTGTGAACATCTACCCTTACTTTACACCGCACAAAAAAATTATCTCAAATTTGATTTAGTCTTCAATGTAAAACCTAAAACTCCTAGGAGAAAATCTTTGTGATTGAGGGGTAGACAAAATTTCTCAGAACATAATAGCATGAGCCATACAAGAAATTAATAAATTAAACTTTGTCAATTTTAAAAGCTTCTGATCTCCAAAGACACCATTAAATAACAAAAGGCAAGCCACAGATTGGTAGAATATATTCATACATATCAAAGAACTTATATCTAGAATATGAAAAGAACTTTTTGAAGTTAATTATAAGAAGGCAAACAATTCAACAAGAATTGAATAAAAGATTTGAAAAGATATGAATGGCTAATGGCACATGAAATGATGCTTAACACCATTAGCCACTGGAGAAACAAAAATTTAAAACACAAGAAGATGCCCCTATATAAACACAAGAAATGCCAAAATTTAAAAACCACCACCATCATCACAAAAAAAAATCTGGCCATTCTAAATACTGGTGAGAGAGGAAGGGAGGAAGGGAGGAAGAAAGGAAAAGGGAGGTAAGGAGAGAGAAAGGAAAAGAGGGAGGGAGGGAGGGAGAAAGAGAGAGAGAAAGAAAAAGTCAACTCAAACACCAGCTTCTCTGTAAAGCCTCCCTAAGTTCTCAGCCAGAGGAAGCATCTTAAATAGATCACTATTCTGTATCTATTACACTGCTCATCTGGCTTGTTTTACTCCATGAATGATAGTTTAAAATACTATAGCATAATTCATGGTAACCAAATAATTGATGAGGAAAATTTCTTCTTTTTTTAAGATTTTATTTATTTGAGAGAGAGAGAGAGAGAGAGTGTATTGAGGCAGGGGAGGCAGAGGGAGAGGGAGAAGCAGACTCCCCCACTGAGCAGGGAGCCCTACACGGGGGTGGAGGGTGTGGGTGGGGTTGATTTCAGGATCTTGAGATCATGACCTGAGCCTAAGGCAGATGCTTAACGAACTGAGCCACCCAGGTGCTCCCAAAATTTCTTCTTTATAGGAGAATTCTAGATGGAAAATAGAATCATACAATTGAAAAACACTATTTTATAACCCTCTAATGAAATAATGGCCTAGACAATGCTCATCAGTGAATACTAAGAGTATTAGGTAAAATATTGTTGTGAACCATTATAACAGATAGGACCAGGTCAGCAGTACATGAACCCATTAATTGATCTTAGCATCACTAAAAGTGTGATGACCAGCTATTCAGTGCTTGCTTTCACATGTGATGCAGATACACTAATCACTGCTATAAAATATTCTTGAAAAAAATCACTGATTCTGAGTCTAATCAAGCTCCAACTAGGGGAGATACGTAGAACAGAGAAATAATTTAAACAACAGCACAAAGAAACAATCAAACAAATCCAGAATATGGGCTATTTCACAAGACAAATGGCCCAATTTCTGAAACAAATGAAAATTTAGAGAAGAGGGGCTATTATAGACTAGAGATTTAAGAAAGACTACAACCAAATTCAATGTGTGGACCTTGTGGGGTTTTTTTTTTTTTTTTTTGGATCCTGGTTTGAACACACCAACTACAAAAAGACACACCTAAGAAGATTAGGGAGTTGAATATGGTGTGGTTTATTAAATGACATGAACAGAATATCTTTACTTTTGTTAGGTGTGATAATGTCATTGTGGTAATATTTTTATAAGTATGCTCTTGGGCGTTAAAGCATGTTGAAGCATAATGAAGTATATGTGTGAAATTATGTCATATGTAGGATTTTGCCTTCCAGTGTTCTGACAAAAACTGGAGTTGAGGGTTAGGTGAAAGGACATAGGAGAAAGACAAATGAATGCTGAAGTAGGTGGTAGGCACATACAGGCTCACTACACTATTTTTTTTTATGTTTTGTAATTTCCATGATAAAAGATCTAAATTTATATTTTATATTTTCTCCTTAATACTTGAGCTAGCATTTAATGATGTATTTGAATCCCAACTGCATTTCCTTTTCTTTTATGGGAAATGCATTTATTTTTACCCTTACAGTATTTTAAGACAACCAAGCATATTTAAGAACATGTTTTCATCTTCAGAGACATACCAAGGTACTCACAGTTCACTTTCCCATTCTTAACAACCCCTGCTACAGCCTCACCTTCCTTTTACTTTGAGAGAAAGAGCACAAAAGACAAGCCGAACTCAATCCTCTCTCAGAACACTTTCTAATTATAAAGCCAGAGTATATCCACATGCTTATGTGCTGTCGGACTACTGACCACTGCCCAATGGGATTGGTCTATTGAGGCCCCAGCATACCCAAGAAGTAGACTGGAACACTGTACTGGAAATAAATTCTGAAAGTCAGATTTTATTTTAGTTTTTTTACTTCTTCCTGTACTAAAGGAATAACAGCTTTACAAAGGGACACAGGAAAAATTCAGTACCTTTTCCTTTGTGTATTAAATCCAGACATGCATATATTATTATCCATCTGTTGTCTGTGTTCCAGTGATAATAAGTTTATTGCTGTTCCTAGAACCTTCCAGACTCGTTCTCTATTAAGATGTTTGCCCTGGTTCCTTTACATACCTCCAGGCTCAGGTCAAATGCCTTTTTTGAGAGATCTTTCTGAACACCCAATCTAAAATAATTCACCCCTCCATCACATTTACTCTATTTATCTTTTCTAAGCCCTTACTTTTATATTTTTCTTTTTTTCACTTCCTTATCTTTTTACACACGACCATCCCCAACTAGAATGTAAATTCAGAGATTTGTCTATGGTTTATTGTTATATCCGCAGTGATTCAAACAGTAATTAGAATGCTATAGGTATTCAGTACATACTTGGAACTTGAATAATTTTTGTGCTGCTAGAAATATATGTAAGTCATGACTTTATGCCACAACACAACAGCAACAGCAATACAAATGATACTATTATTAGAACATTTTTCAAAAAATTCTGTGTTGAGATGTCTTGGTTGAAACTGGAGATGGCAGTGTGATAGACACCGTCAGGACTCCAAAAACGATCAATAATTGTAATACACAAATAATATTAACACGATTAAAATACTGTGTTCCTAAGTGAATTAATAACATACTTTGGGTCAATACCTTATTAATCTTCCTAATATCCATAGAAATTCTAAGAGGAAGAAGCTACACAAAAGGAATTAAATAATTTGCACAAAACCATTTGGCTTGTCTATGACAAAACTGGAGACTTCTAACCAAAACTCAACTAATTCATCCATTCTTTTTTTTAATAAGCACTTACTGAGAACTTTTATTTATCGAGTATGATGCTGGGCACTGTCATGAGCCAATCAGACAAGAACCCTGTCTTCATAAGCTATTTCTAAAACCATGTTATGCTCGCATTTATCTCTACATTTTAGAGAAGAATAAAACACTAAGTCTCGTGGAGCTTTTCAATACAAAAAAATCTTACAGCAAGTCAGGGTAAGAGCCTAAGGCATCCAAGCCACATTTTTCAGGCCAATCATTAGATCCCAATATCAGCAATGACATTATTGATCAACCACATGCAATTTCCTTTTTTTCTCCCCACATGCAATTTTCTACACAATGGACATTTACTTACAACTTCTGAATTAAATAACCTGTATAAAAATATCATATTCCACATCTGCTTCATCTGCTTCCCTTCTTGATCTTTCTCTAGAGGAACAGTTTTCAAATCTTTGGCTTGAATTCTCTTGAAGGTGAAAAAGAATAGTTTTTTTTTTAAACAAATGTGAGGTCAAATAAATCTATGGTTTCAAGTTTTAGTTGTGTGAGCTAAGAAGGGAAGGGGCCAAACCCTCCTGGGGGATCCCATCTGTCCTGGTTCTAGTGACCAACTAAGCTGCTGATTTGACATTCCAGGGAATTGGGATGTATTCTTCACTGGAGAAATCCCAAACTGCCTGACAAAACCTGAAGCATTTGACCTTCCCATGCTTATCTCCTTCATTATTTAACATGAAAAGAGAAAAAGAAAAATGAGAAAGCAAGCAGAACTATACTAAAATTTGCTTATCAGACTCCATCTTCAGCAGTCCTTTAAACTTTTTTGAAATGTGAACACAGAACTCTTAACTTTAGGGTGAAATTGGGCCAAATTGAAATGCCAATTCATTTTCAGAAGGTCATTCTTGTGGACTTCCAGTGGTGAACTGGAGCCCCAAAGCTTATACGCATGTATGCATGTATGTTACCATTGTGGGTAGAAGGCGGTAGATTTGAACATTTCTATAGCTTATTCTGTTCCTAAGGGAAGAAATGAGTAATGCTATTCCTGAAGAAAACTAAAGAACAGAACAAAACTAATAATATGAAACTTCAAGAAAATAATATCTAAAATAAAATCTAATGTTACACTGGCAGATTTTATGATTCTGGGAAGATACAATAATGCTGGTAGACTAAATCCAGTCAAAATTCCATCAGTTATATCTATTATATATATTTTATAACATAAACACACCTATATTCCATAAAATTAATAATTGCTATTTATATTTAACTATGCATAATTAAATACAGTTGTATTTTATAACTTTTATAAATCATAGGTAGCTATATAGACATAGATATATAGATGTGTAGATATGAGAATAAAACAAGAAGGAGTATCTGGTGAATTATCTAAATTTTCTTCTTTTCTATGGCCATGGAGAACAAACATCAGTGGTCACCTAATAAATTTATATTCATTTAAAAACATCATGGGAAAAGCATCAGATTAGCAAATGAGAAATTATAACAATTTTTCTTGGTAATATACTAAAATTATGATTCTTGAACTCTACTATATTGACCAAATGGGAAGAAAGGTAATAGATAAGCTATTCTTTGAGAGTGGGAATCATTTTTTCCATTAAGTATTCTCTGTACAAAGTGACTTTGGGGAATGTATACAATTGAACAACCAATCACACAATGCCATTTTTAAAGCAATAATAGCAGTACTCAGCCCTGTATTTTAACCTGTCCCATCTTTGTTTAGGAAGCTGTGTTGTAAATTCATGAGCTTTATCTAGCCTTAAAATCAGAATTGCTATTTTCTCATACAACTTACAGTCAAAAGATTCAGAAGAAAAGAGGAAGGAGGAGGGAGGAGAAAAAAAAGGAGGAGGGAGGAGGAGGAGGGTAGGATTGGATAAAATTTATTGATAAGAGTTGTCTGAAAAAAAAAAAGAAAGAGCTGTCTGTTCCCATTAAATTAACATATGTGTCCTCTGTTTTCTGGCCATTCCCAAATCTTTGCATTTCCCTGCCTTCTAATCTAGACAATGTCATTCTCTACTCAGGTAATTCTCTACTTCCCATCTCTACTTGTTCAATAGTATGGCCTCTGGGGTATCTGAGTGTCTTCCATCCTCTCTAGCTTAGCAAAATACCCTCAGCGCTTACTCTGGGCTTTCTCATGATCTCCATCCACTCTTTCACTCCACCTCAAAGTCACACATCTCACAGTCTTCTATTTTTTACCCATACCCCTCGGGCTTTTCCTCAGCCTCCCTAGATCTACTACTTGATCTCATTGAGACTTCTAATCTTTTGACACCTTAATTTTCTTGTTGTCGGCTTTCTCCCAATTTCAATCCTTTCTACCACCTGGATTCATTCCTTGGAGGATTTTTTATGCCTTGTCCCCTAGTTTGTACCTCTTTGTAAATTCCTATCTATGTACCAATTTCACAAAAACATTTTCTATTTCTACACCAGGACTGCTAAATCCTGCTAAAGAAGACCATGTAGCCATACAGATGTGTGCCACTGTGCATTTTGGTTTTCAGTATAAGCTGTAATCCATTGCCAATTCCCAATTATACTACATAACCCTGGTTGACACACCCTAGTGCATTTTATAATTTTTTCATGGCTTTTGTTTAGCTCAAATCCAACTCCTACCCTTCTCACTCTCAGCATAAAACCTACAAAACAAACAGAAATAAATAAACAAACAAAAACCAAGGCAATATAAACTCATCTACATATAGAATTAAGGTGCTGTGGTTTTGAGAAAAAATGCTTTGGTCCAGAGGTTAAGGGAGAGATCACAGATGATAGATTCAGTGACCAGATCTGCTTGGGGACTCTTGCAGGTGTGAACTGAAAGTCCTGTAAATTACCGACAGAGTCACAAGATACTACTATTACTACTTCCTGTAGTATTAACAAACTAGTACTGTCACTGGCGTTTATGCTGGTATGTGACAAACTGCTTCATATATGTTCTCCCAACTTGTGAAGGAATTACACATGAAAAACATTTAATTAGTATTGTTATCAAAAGACTTAGAAAAATGTAAGGTGAAGAAAAGACCCAAGTACACATATAGAGAGAGCAAAATTTTGAAAAATTAATAAGACTGAGGCTGCCTGTAAACACCAGATCTTCCTTAATATACATAAAGCATCATCTTATTTTTTTTATTTTTACTTTTGTACTACAAAATCCTCTGTTTAATACTATATTTTTCAATACCCATCATCACAGTATCTAAGAAACTAGTCACCTAACCAGTTTCAATTGCTGACAAGGGAAAATGCTAGTTATCTACACTTTGATTTCAGTCAAGAATTTCAGTTTATTGGAGAATATATTTAAAACTGTTCATCTTCTCCATGACAGGAGTGTCCCACGATTTTTGCATCTGATTTCAAGCTTAGTGAAAGGCTCTGCGTGTCTCTAATTACATTAACCCCAGATACTTTCATACATAAAGTGAGATAAAGGAGAAATCTTTCACTCATATCAGATACAAAGCATAGAGGACTTAGTTTAATGGGAAAAAAATGTGGAAAATAACACTAAACAAATAGGATTTGCCAAATTCAGGCAATAGTAAGCCTAGCATGAACCTACAAATAATGGAACTGTAAAAAGTTCTGAAGGAAATTTTGGATGGCACAATAGAATAGTAGTACCTAGAATGAGGTGTTGACTGCCTCATTTTACTCTGTACTGCTGACACCAGACCCAGAGATCTCAAAATGGACAGTAGTTAAAAATTTGAGCTTTGGAGCTAGACAGTCCTAGGCCAGAATCCCAGGCCTGCCAATTCCTGGTTTTGTAATATTGTGTGTTTTAAAAATCCCTATACCCAACTTTCTTCATATGCAAAATGGTTATAAAATATTCATCACAGTAAAGGACTTTAGCACTCCACATGGTTTACAATAGTAAAAACCTGCTATTATTATATTATATCTTATTTAAGAGGATAATTAGCAAACTGATGTGAAATCAGGGTGGAAAAGAGATTCAAAAAAATGTCAGATGAGGCAGAGTTGAAAAGTGTGGTAATATTTCACCTTATAGGTATTGAGGTTCATGGGAGACAGCATGCGTGCCTTCAAATATGTGAGAATCTATCAGGAGAAAGCACATTTTAATTTGTAACGTGTGCTGTCAAAGACAAGAAGCAATATGACATAAATTCAACTGATTAGGTATTAGGGATCAGATATTACCCAAAACTCCATACTAACATGAATATATACCTGGGGTGTGGTTATGCAGCATTTCTGACTATCATTTATGTTTTAAATGAGGGTAACGGGATAGATGAAATGAAGTTGAATATGCAAAGAATCAATAGGTAAAAACTACCAAAGGACAATGAGCCCTACTTCACAGAGATGTTTCTGCATGGGTTCTGTGATCACTGAACAAAAATACTTCAGAGGGGATTCAATCCTCGGTCCCATTAGTGATCTAACAGTTCCCTCAAAACGGTGAGATATCACTGTTACAAAATAAGTGACCCAACTCTGAGTTTTGAGCTCTGCCTAACGTGCCTATCACAGAGTTTATCCTAGTATTTGATTTTTTTCTTTAATTTCTTATACAGAGATCAATAATAAATTCTGAAACCAGGGAAAGATCAAACAAACAAACAAACAAATGAATAAGCTTTTATTCCACTGGCCTTTTGGAAAGAAAGATGAAAATGAATTACCCTATGCACATGGATAAAATAATCAGTGAAATGCTATTAATAAATCAAGTTTTCAATCAAAGACAAATAAAATTTAAAATACTGCAGTCATGCCCTTGGGGTCCATGCTTTGTTATAATGGATTCATTTCAAGCCTTTTTAAAATGAGATCATTCTTTTAACAAGATTCTTTTGGTACTTTTTATATGAGACTGAGGCAGTTCAACCTTATAAATAATTTTATTTAGTGATATGCCACTGTATAACAAGTTCTATTCATGGATTTCCTGAAACTAAATTTTATACTCATCCATCTGTAACTAAATTTTAAACTTAAAGAATCAAAACCCAAAAATAACCCTACCACTTTAATGGTTCCAGTGGCTTTAATTAGCTTTACTATCACTTTTTAATTGCCAGAGAAATGGAAATTTAAGTGAACCTGAAACATTGCATTTAAAAAAGTACCAGTTTTTAACAGAACTCCCATTGTTAGCAAGGTTGTAGTGAAGATGAAACACTAATTCATTGCCATTGGCATTATAAATTGGTTGATTCTTATATAAATAAAAATAAAAATATGTAGCAAAAAGGCTTTAGGGATAGTCATATCTTTTGATTCAATAATTTCTCTCCTAGATTTTATCTTAAGGAAATCATTTAGCATGCAAATAAAGATGGCTATTGCTGTGTTACTGATAATATTAAAAAAAAACTATAAACTGAGTATTTCACATTAACGAAGAGGTCAATAAATTATAGTGTGTTAACACAACAAAATGTGACATAGCCAATAAACCGATCAGTATTTAGACAAATGGTAAAATATTTGATATGTTAAGTGAAATATGAAATAGATGCTAATAGTCATCTTTTGGAGTATTTCAATATGTTTCGAATTTGAATGAAATGTAGAGGGCAGTTTTTAAACTTAATTAAATGATTACTTATTAAATTTTCAAAACTTAGTTTTCAATTAATTGCCATTTCAATAAAAAGACTAAAAGTTGGCAGAAGATACAAATTTGGTAGATGAAACGGGCCATCAGGTGACAGTTTTCTTTAAATTCCTACACAATGTGAAGCTCCAAATTGATCTCATGCCAATTCCTTTACCTTCTCAAGTTCTGGCTTCCTTCTATGTTATTCATACTTTGTTAAGAAGAAAGTGATAATGATCAAGGAAGTTTTATTTTTTCAATAAAATCTAAGATTTTAAAGTATTTTGAAAATGAAAATACTTGATCAAATACTGATTAATGAAAATATTAGCTGGAGAAGAACCAGCAAATATTTCCAGGTAAGATAAGTTTCTCTCCTTTGCAGAATATTAGATAATGCTTGTGCATGAAGAAGGAAGTGCTATTTTCCCACATGCTCCTAAACTGAGACAAACTCCTTGCTTACAGTAGTTAATTAGAATTACCTGGTACTGTATACTGATGGATCTTTATTCAGTCCCTTGGTTCTTAACAAATAAAAAATCCATTTCCCTAGGCTGACCCATTAATTGAAGTCATTCTTTTGCCTTTTTTTTTTTAAACGTATGCCATTTTGTCACTGTAAATTTTAATTTCCCAAATGGCAAAACATTTCAGAATATCTCTAAGGCACTTGGAACTCAAGATCTGCCACAGAGGTATTACAAGTGTGGCCACACTTCCCTCTGAAGTCTATCAAGGCCCCTCTAATTAGCCTTTTGCCACATGACAGCTCACCAACTTCAAGAGATTTAGGGTTGCTAATCCTCCATCAGCAATTGCATTATTAAGACGATTGAGTTTGGGGACTGTAGATAAGTAAGGTAGACTTTACAAGTCACTCTTGGGTTACGTTTAATGGAGGTGAATTTAAATTGCTGGGTGAATTAGGCCAGAGTTAAACAGATGAGCTTTTAGACTTTGTTGGTCAACTTGCTTTTATATCTCAACTTCTTCCTAACTCACTTCTTCATTTTTCCCATATGCAAAATAGAGTTAGAAACATCAGTCATAGCAACTCGCCCCTAGGAATATTTGACGGATAATTAAAGAGGGTATTCTACCTTCCTGGGCAAGGGTAAAACACAAATACAGGTGAACTCACACATCCCATCATCTATTCTGATGATTTTCCTACTTCCCTTGTCTACTATTTGAACTTGGAGATTTGTGATTCCTTATGTAAACCATTCGCCATTGACTGCCCAAATTTGTGAACTATTTATTGTGTCTTATTTTATTTGCAATGGCGAATTATACACTGAGTACTAATCTCTCATGCATACTAAACTACAAATATGACATAATAACAAAGCCTTTGAATGTCTAAAGAGGTTTAGAGATAGAAATTGATTATTTTTCTTTCTCACTGGAATACAGTCTTGTCTCACCAAGGTCCAAATTATTCAGTGTTCTTGCAGTTCACTGAAACTAAGCCAGTATCTGAGCTGGGAACACCTTCGTTTCTATAAAATCTTTAATAAACAAATATTCTATGGTCCCTAAAAAGTCAATTACATTGCTCTGATTTCTTTGAAAAAAATATGAAAAAGCTCTGGCTTTTAAAAATCTCAATATTTATTCCTGTTTCTATAAAAAATGATAACATATAAGCCACTTTATTGGGAAAGTAAAATAGTACAATCACTGCAGTCACTGAATTGATATACTATGTACTTCTCATTTATTAGTTTAATTTTGTTGTCATTTCTCCTACTATAACATTATATTTCCCATGGGTTCACATGAGATTTTACTCTCATTGTTTTAGCTACTTTATTGTAAGTATTTCCTCCTCATCAGTTATTTATTTAAAGCTTTCACCATACCCATTTGATCTGAATAAATTCATTGGATATGTGCTTTCTCTTTACAACCAAGCTCAGCTTTTGATGGTGTATTTACACCAGTTTTTTATATAATATCAAAAAGATCTACAATTTAGAGAATGACCTTGATTTGCTTTTTCTGATCTTTTGTAGTTGGATGAAGCAAAAGGTAAAATGAGGGACAATTGTGTGTAATTTTCCTCTAATAGTCACTATCCTTTTTCAAAGAAGTTCTAAAATAAGGATTCTTTTAAAAATAAGGTGTAAGCTTACCTCACTATTAACTTAAAAACTACAATTTATGTATCACTGGATTTTACCATTTTTCGTGTCATGTGGAAGTATGAAAAGCCAGAATTTGAGCTTCCTGTGTTAGGAATCTGAAGAATTTCAAGTCTGCAGTAGAGTCTTTCCTATAGTTATAACAACCTGCTTCAGTACAGTGGCAACTCACATTACTGCTCATTCATCTTTGGTAACATGCCCAGAATGCCCCCTCTTTATGAAAGGATTATACACTCCTGTCTAGCTAAAGTAAGACAGGGCCACATGATTTGGTTTTCTAAACCAAATGTTGGCAACGTTCCAGAGAGAAGCTATTCCATCAGCTGGAGTCCTGAGGTGAGGGTGATATGGAACAGAATCAAAACAGACCCATGTTAGACATGCTAAGTGAGTTGAAGTAATACTTTATTACTCTAAGAAATTAAGATCTGGGGAGTCATTTATTAATGTAGCATAACCTAGTTTCTCATAACTGATACAAGTATTTATGTTGGGATACTCAGAGGAACCAAGCTGAAAGAGAAGCCACTCTCCCACAAACAAACAAGCAAGCAAGCAAGCAAGCAAGCAAATGAACAGTAAGTTACCCTACAGAACATGGACAAGAAGCAAGCACCTCAATTCAGTTGACCTAAGGTAAGTATAGAACTAAGAGACTTACACAAAGGGCTAGATAGACCTATATCAATATTAAGTATTATATCCTTAAAGGGGTCAAAGCAAACTCAAAGGAAATAATGTTCACATGGAGAAATATTAGGCATAGTGTTCCAGGGGCTAAATAATTAGTTTATGAATTGTGTTTAAGACAGTGACTCTACAAAGAGAACCTATGAGCATTTGGGGAAGAAAAGTTGTTCCTATCTATGGAAGTAATTCGAAAGTCTGAAGGGTGGAGGAGGGGGTGATGGGAGAGTACTGGATCAGGAGATGAGGATGATCAGTGGTATGGAGAGAATTAGATTTCAATATGGCTCAGAGTAAGGGATTCAATACTAATGACTATGAATCCTAAAAGTATTGGGACCTAGAAGGTACCGTTAGAGTAGTACAAGAGAGCTTCTAAAGAATGCATTGATGTGAGCAGTGTTCCCTATCTTCTATACCTCAAGAACTTTGTAGTCCTAGTGTTTCCTAGCTAAAAGTTTCCCCAGAACTGCTGCCTAGAAACACATTTCAATCTTGAATTGAAAACAACATAACTGATGTTTATATTAATAGCAAAAGCATATGATACCCACTTCCCACACTATACCCCTGGAATCACAGATCACTCTGTCTTAACTAAGAATGATAATTTCAGTATCAAGATCAGTAAGTTTGTGCTATAAAATTTTCAGTCAAGTACTTGGGAATAGAACATAAGACCATGTATGACTCTTTCTTTAAAGACCATATCGACAGAAAAATCTAGTGAGTGAACGAGATCTGGTCACTTCAGTCCTATCTCAGTCTGTCCTCACAGTAACCAACCTAAGGAAGTATTATTATTATGTTCATTTTGCAAATGAGGGAACTGAAGCTCCAAGGGGTTACTTTACCTTGCTTGAGACTACATAGTCAAAAATGGTCAGGGCAGGTTTTGAAGCCAAATGATCTAGCTACAGTCTATGCTTTTTAAACACTAGCTAAACAGCAGGCCATGTTACTGTTAAAATCTATGTAGTTATGGATTTCATTGTGTTTCAAGAAAAATCATGGTCAAAATGGTAAAATACACTTAAGATCTTTCCGCATATAGCTCCAAGGGTCTTAAGGTTGTCATTTCTCACTGTATTTGGCCACAGGAGATGTGGCCTGATTGTGTAATGATGTACTCAGGAGAATCCTTGCCCAGCATTCAAAATAAACCAAAATATTATCTTAAATTTAATTAAGGTTATATAGGATTTTAGGCTGTATCTCTACAAAAGGAGTTAAGACCAGAAAAGACTACCTGAATAATTGAGGGGAGGGGACATTATCCTTCTCCTTCCCCTAATTTATCCAGTTGGCTGACAGCAATTCAGGAGCTGTCCCTGAATAATTTGTGAAAATATTCGCATTCTTGGCTTTATGTGGGTTGATAAGACCAAATTCTATTTGATCCGTGCCTCATTATTCAATGGCAGTGCACGGCCTGGGTCAGCAGTCAGCAGGAGTGTGGGGAGTAGGGGTGAATGCCTGGCCCATTACCACTGATAAGCCTTTTACCAAAGACAGCTCACACTGAGAAGAGAGAACAAGCCTCCAACTGGCTACAAAGTGGGCTTCGGATAAAAACTCATTACTCTCCAAAATCTACCTCAAAGCCCAGAGAGTTATCCTGAGGAGGCTAGAGTGAAGTTCACCTAATTATCAATTACACTGTATCTTCCTTCCTCCTCTCTCTAATTTAATCTCTTAAATTCATCTTTTGAAAAGCTAACAGCTTGCATATTTTCCATCAGGAGCACAATCAACCATAGAATTTTAAGGGAAAGGGGTAAAAGATAAACTGCCCTACAGAAAGCTTTATTATGAAAAATGATCTCTGATGTGTAATCCATAGTCTAGAGATTACCAGGAAAGGAAAATGAAAGACAGCAAGGCAGTAAGATCTATCCCCAACTGCACCCTGTAGGGAGGCTCCATTATCTCACAAGGCATGCCCCAGGTTCAAAATAAGAACTTGAGTTTAAAAAAAAAAAAAGAAAGAGAAAAGTAAATGTGTGGAAGAGGCTGACTAATGGGGAGAAAGAGAAAAATAGTTTTTGTTGTTGTTGTTCTTTTTTAAATCTTTCTCCAGTTTGATGCTAATCCTTTGTGATAGGTAGAGAACGATGTGTGATTTTCATAATTGAAGAGTAGCTTTATCATTCTTAGCAGGAGGGAAACCCCTCTCTGCTGCCTTTTAAAGGTTTTTTAGAGAAGTAGAATTGCATAATCATTCAAATAATTCCTGTGACCCTAACTTCTGTTAAATTTTCACAGCATGTGTTGATCAATATTGCAAAGTGTTGAAAGTGGGAGGGTTTTCTTCCAGGATTGGGATAGGATTCAGAATCTTTTCCAAGATTCCTTAGAAACACATTTTTTCCCCTTTCAGAAATTGTTACTCCCATGGGTTGTACTTTTGCCGCTACCAAACCTTTCAGTCCAAGAAAAATGATTGGCCAAACTGCCCACTAGGTGGTCCTACTCCCAGAATAAATCCCCACAGGCACCCAGCACGGGGAGAGAGACCCATGCTAGCCCTCTGCCCTCTGATTAGTTCATGAAAGGAAAAGCTCTCACGGAGCTCTCATCCCAGAGTTTCTGCAAGGACTCAGAGGCCTTTGGAACTTCCCTGGGCTTCTGGAAGAACTGGAGGCAAAGAAAAAGAAAGGAAAGAAAGAAAGAAAGAAAGAAAGAGAGAGAGAGAGAGAGAGAGAGAGAAAGAAAGAAAGAAAGAAAGAAAGAAAGAAAGAAAGAAAGAAAGAAAGAAAGAAAGAAAGAAAGAAAGAAAGAAAGAAAGAAGAAAGAAAGAAAAAGAAGGACATCTGGCTGTTTCTTCACGAGAGAAAAAAGCCACATCAGAGAGCATCATAACATGCCTGTGGCAATTTAGATATACCCCAACAGATAGGTTTTTACAATACAGAACCACAGGTTCTGCTGAACATGTGTGGGGGCTACTGCAAGTCAGCATGCTCTGCAAGTACATGCAGTGTTATATTCTGCATGGGTTTTGAGAATCCAAGATCAAGGATGCGGTGCTGTCACCAATAACTTCAAGGGGACTTTGATGGAATTGGAGGTAAGGACACTCTAGGTTTGATTCCTTTTCCAGGCTCCATGCCAAAGGTAATTGCAATACATACTAGCAGGCTAAAGTATGGTCTGGGCACACATATAGAAAACAGGGGCACCTGGGTGGCTCAGACGTTAAGCGTCTGCCTTCGGCTCAGGTCATGATCCCAGGGTCCTGGGATCAAGCCCCGCATCGGTCTCCCTGCTCAGTGGGAAGCCTGCTTCTCCCTTTCCCACTCCCCCTATCTCTCTCTCTCTGTCAAATAAATAAAATCTTAAAAAAAAAAAAAGAAAAGAAAACAGCCAACACTTTAATGTATGTGTGCAATATCTTCCATAGCCCTCTTACAGATATCTCAAATTGTTTCTACTACAGTCCTGCCTGGGGAAAAAAAAAAAAAAGTTGGAAAGGAAACCTTTGGGCTATGTAGACCAAGTTACCATTGAAGAATTCTTAATTTGCCACCTCTGGAGAGCATATCTGTGTGTGAAGTATTATTAAGACTTTTGAGACAAAAACCTGAAAAGCAACCATTGTCTAATCAGAATGTAGATTTTGTTATACACATCAGCCATGCCAAGATCTGGTCAAAAATAGACACTTTGAGATGGCTACATAACATGGTTGGAAATGAAATAAAAGCTGAGTAACTCCTACTGGTTATTGCTAAAAACGACCCAAACCAATATGAATATATTTGGAGTGGTTACATTTCTAGCTGCCTGACTTTAGACAGTTCCCTCTCCTTGACCTTACTTAAATGAAGATAATGATAATATTTGTCCAGCCTATTTCATAGAACTATTATGAGACTTGAATAAGATGTTGTGAAAACCCTTTACAACCTGTAAAGTGATATCCACCAGTTGAATATATTTGGTCTTAATTTACATCTGTGAACACACACACATACACAGACACACACAAATATATATGTCTTCCCTCAAAATGCAAGTTCTTAGAAGAGAGATTGCCATTTTATGTCATCTGTGAACTGTAATTCAGGACAACTGCCCCCCAGGACGGTTTCAAGTGGTTTTATGGCCATTTAAGTAACCAAGTGGCCATCAAAAGGGGTCTTCCACTTCTTTGCATACTCAGTGACAAACTCAGAGTTTGTCAAAAAACACTCTAACAAAATAAATAAAAGTGCTCCCCAGTTTTCCCATCTGCTTTTCCCAGTAGTCATTCTCTGTTGAAACATACAATTCACATATTGTTACTTGTTCGGTGGCTTCAGATTATTTTACAATGCTGTGGGGAATAAATGTGGCTATATGGGATAGATAAATTATAGGAGAATAGCCTCAGATGACTGAAGACAACACAACCATACTTCTCCTTTTTTTCTGTTGAGTTTTGTTGAAGTTATCAGAGCTTCCTTAGAGAATTCCAAACATTCTTTGAGTTTCAACTTCAATGCCACATCCTCCCTTGAGCCTTTTCTGGTTTCTCCCAAACAAGAATTGATTTTGCCTTCTTCTGAATTTTCATGTCACTTTATGTCCAATTCTCTCATGGCATTAAACTCAATCTAATATTGTATATCTTCTTTAGGAGCTGAGACTCTGATGTACACTTCTTTCTCTTGTCTATACAATGCTGGCCTTGGTTTCACACATAGTAGTTCCTCAATTATTGATTAATGAGTGAATATATGAATACGATATAAATGCATGTGTGCTTTGCTTGTATTGTTACATAGAAAACCAAGAATCACTAGGTGACAGTAGGTAAGTGATAAAAAGCCCACGGTAGGCTGGTTCTTGGCTGGGCTGTCATGCCAGTTCTCATTAAAGCATCCAGGCCTTGGGGGCATTGAGCATTAAATCCCCACCACATCAAACTCCTAAGTTCTGTATACATGTGTATTGAAGAAAAGAGAAGGTTAACATAGTTCATGTGTAGCATGAATTTCTGTTCCACCGAGCTCTCATGAACCTTGAAAAGTCAAATATTTAGCCATCTAACATTCTCATTCATAGGCAATATGGCTTTTGAGCTTCTTTCTTCTTTCCTTTCTCTCTTACATTTAACCTAGCTCCATAAATGCTTCCTTTGTGTTCTGCTGTGGCTGCTGCCTTCGTTAGAATTCTTTGCTTTGATTAATTATTGAGTCCTCAGTGCAAAGGGTTTTCTACTCTCCAGTTCTCATTACTGGGTCTTGCTGCTGACTTCTCTGCTGGCTCTGATGCAGGGCTTGATGAATGCTCCATCCTAAGAGGGTTTCATGTGCTCATAACCAGCTGTTTATCCAGTGTGCTTCTTGGGTGAACTTGGCAGGGACAGAATTTTATACACATTTCCGTGTGTGTGTGTGTGTGTGTGTGTGTGTGTGTGTGTGTGTTTAACCCAGAAGGAGTTCTAGTATTACATGCCCAGACTACATCAAATTACAGTAAACAGCAATACTAGAGCTGGGACTTCCTTTAGTGTTTTTGGCTCAAATTTTTTTTCCTACTTTAATTCTTTAATCCTTCTGACCATTTTACCTTTGGAAGAGATAGATAGATTGATTGATTGATTGATTGATTGATGGCATATTGCTTATCGTCAACTGTTGTATCCACTTATATGCTTTTTGGGATTTACTTGAGGTATTCTGCTAGACTGTGCACCTTTTCTGGTTCTCTATTTCTGGAGCTCTATGAAGTAAAATTCACTTACACAATTTTAAAATCACCTAGCATGATTCTTAGTTTTACTTACAGTCTTATGTCCAATTTCTTTGCCTCCTTTCTCCCCTGATCCTGACAGGGAACTTCATTCCAAGGAAGATTTCAAGGAAGATGGAGAGAATTTGATGAGTTGATGACAAGCATGGTAGTTCTAACAGACACTGTAGGGCACTTTCCCACTTTATCAAACAAGAAACTGATGGGTTTGGAAAGGCTCTTTTTTGTGATATTTCTAAAAACTTGAAAATATCAGGCACTGACAGTAGCACTTTATTCCAGTGAGAATCCCTTTTCCATTTGTTCGTTTGTTTATTTATTTGTTTTGCTTAGACCTTGCCATGCTCTTTGGAAATCTTGGTGAAACTAAGAAAGAATCACAAAACACCGAAAAACACCAATGCAGCAAAGTGTGCTTAATGACATGCTCCCTTCCTGAAACAGGTCTCCTGTAGGACTTGACTTAAACCCATGAGCAACTGTAAACTTAAATTGAGGTTTGGAGTTCCACCACCAATGAATTATGCAGGCTACAGAGAGGTCTCTTTACTTCTCTCAATATTGTAGGGGTTCAGAAAAAGTTGTCCCAAGATGTGCACCTTTGGCATGTAGGTTATTTTGAGCTAAAAATGATCAAGTCCCAAAAGACAACTTTAACCTTCCCCTTCAACTGCCTAAAAGAATTTAGATAGATGACCTGCTCCATCCAGGGAGGGAGTTAACACCATAGATAACTATAGTATAATATGAACTAGGTATGGTACACAGGGAAGAACTTTAGCAAAGTCTGTTTGTTAAAATCCTTTCTTTATGTCCCATTGTTTCTGTATGGCTCAGAAAACATTTGTTTACCAAACATTTACTGTTTTTTTTAATCTTCTTGTGAATGGCTTCCTTTCTCTTTGAAGTCCCATGCCTCTACCCTTTTATTAGTTCAGGATGACATATACCTCATTTTGGCTCAGAAATTAAATTTGATTTTTTCCTGTTAGTCTATCCCATGTCAATTTAATTCTTAGACCAGCCAAAGGATCTTGAAGAGTAGAGAAAAATTTTTCTCCCCAACAGCATCTATAAAATAATTAGTTTCTGGGGTCCCTGGGTGGCTCAGTCAGTTAGATGTTCAACTCTTGATTTCGGCTCAGGTCATGATTGCAGGGTTGTGAGACTGATCTCCACATCAGGCTCTGTGCTGGGCATGGAGCCTGCTTAGATTCTCTCTCTCCCTCTCCCTCTGCCTTCCTTCACATGTGGGCTCGCAAGTGCTCTCTCTCTCTCTCACACAATAAATAAATAAATAAATAAATAATAGTTTCCATTGTCCTCCCTTGCAAGGATACCATGGAAATCAATGACCTCATATCTTTAATTTGCTTCACCCCTTGGCACAAAGGTATAAACAGAGTACAAAGAAAGAATAACTGGCTGTTTCATTTCCCATGTCTTGACTTTTTTTTTTTTTTAATTTCACTATAGTGAAAAATTAGCTAATTATCTTGACATGGAATAGAAATAGAGTGCTTCAGTTTGCATGGTCTGATTCATGCCAGAGACTTTTTCAGTGAGAAGAAATTAACTACAAACTCTCATTCAGACATAATTCTCCCTGCCCCTCATATTCATCTTCCTTTTATCATGGTTGTTGTTGAAAAGACTGGAGAATTGCATTTCACTCATCTGTTTAAACATGTTTTCTTCTTTCCATTCTCCTCAAAAACCATTGCTCCAGAGGGTACAGCTCACCAAGGGCAGGTGAGGCAAGTGGGGGGACACATACTCATCAGATTCAGGGTAGCAGTGGGGGAGTGACAGGTTTGGGCAGAGTAGGAGCATATTCATGGAGAAGAACAGACAGTACTCAATAGAACGATGTGAGTTGGCAGCCAAAAGGGCCAAGGCTTACACTGAGTAGCATATATATGCATTTATATTTTCAGATTTAGAGGCTATAATGCTGGCAGATTCTATTCAATAAAAAGGAATTCACCAAAAGACAACTGTAAAAAATATGAGAACAGAATTATTCTGTTAATGAGGAAAGATTAAATAATTTTTAATATATTCATCTTAGCTAGCTGTCAGCTGGGTCATGTGGTAGAGATTACCCTTTACCAATAATTGAAAGTATAGATACAAGTGGATTTTTTTTTTTTTTTTTTTTTGGTTAAGAAAGCTGGGAAGGGGTAGCATAAAAAAAGAACAAAGTTGGCAAAAGATGGGCATTTGATTAGAAATCTTTGCCACCTTCCTGATCAGGAGTACAAGAGAAATACTTAGGAAATAATGTCTTATATGATAACAAATCATAAAGAAAATTGGAGCTTTTTAGAAATTAACTAAATTGCAAATTAATTAAATTAGCAAATAACTGCTGTTCTCTTGTTAGTGTATCTCATTAATGCTTGTTATTTTGTCTCCCTTGGCTTTTGATGAGTTTCATGGAATCTAAGCTACAACCAATGGGCCTAAGAAATGTCATATATTTTTTCACAATTAAATGATTTATCTGTGTGAGCAGATTTTGTCAAATAATAAATGAGATCTCTTTCCTCAAATTTGGCAGGCAGATTTATGGTTTAGAATAGTGTGTGTCAAGTGGTCAAGCAGCTCCTAAAAGTTGCTCACCACACTTCCATAAGTTTGTTCAGTAAGAAGACAATGAACCAACATGAAATTGGACAATTTCTTACTCATGACACAGTATGTTCACATCACTTTCCCTTGCCCCCCAAGTTCCCTGGGGGCTATGCAGAATGAACCCAGGCAACTGTTGCACACTCAGGGCTGTTTCACAGTCTGGAAGCACCGAGTTCAAGAAATTGCTAATCTTACAAGGGGATATTGGCAAACCTGTCTATCTTCCCCTCTGCAGAGAAAGATGTTTTTTGTTTGTTTGTTTGTTTGTTTTGTTTTGTTTTTCCCCCTAGAAAGTTAGCAAATATTCCCTGGGGAAAGGTGGGAGACTTCACTATCTTTGAAGGTCTACAGGATCTCTTCTTTAAAGAGACACTAATTCTAGCTTCCAAAGTTGTTTGTAAAACAAAAGTCCTTCCAATGGCTCAGAAGACATGGAAATGCCAGAATTATGGATAATTATCTACCAGCACTGTGGTTTAGTGGAATGCACTTTGGAGGCAGAGATCTAGGTTCAAATCCTAACTCCAATATTTATTTCAGGACATTTGACAAATTTACATGGACTTTCTCAATACAAAAACCTCTCATCAATAATTTATGAAGATATGAATTTTTCCATTGCTGCACAAGTCTCTACAAGCTCCAATAAAGAACTTAGCACAATGCCTACCATATATTATTTGTTCATTCAATTTGATTACCCGCCTTCCTCTGTCTCCCAAATTCATCCAGCTTCTGAGATGACTCGTCAACTATATACTTTATGTTGTTTTAGGTAACAGAAGGTGAATTACCAATAACATCTATTTTAAGTGAAAGTGATTATTATGTGCAATATGCTTGTCCTAGAAAATAGACAATTATTCATAAGCTTCTTGGGCTTAGGTAAGCCCTCTTACCTATTTGGGTCTCAATTTGTTCATTTTAACATAGGAAAATTATTCTAAATGATCTCTAATGCTTTTTTAAGTCATAAGTTCTGCTTTTCTTATAAGTATCTCTATCTGGTAGAATGTAATGCTTTTTAATTTATGTATTGTATTTTTCTTGAACTGTGAATTGACTGTTTAAAAATATTACAGGTTTTTTTTTTTTTTTTTAGTTTCCTTCTGCTAACAACACAGTGCAAATATTCTCACAAACAATTTTTTCTTTTTTTAAACCCCCACTTGTTTACAAAGCAGTCATAAATATCCATATTAGGAATGCTTTCTCTTTTCAAAAGGTTTCCTTAATATGTACATATTTATAGCAAGATTAAAGAAGTTTTAACAAGAGCCAATCTTCAAAGATTCACATGAATGGAAGGACAGCGCAATGAGTATAATCCACAATGACACTGTTCAAATAACTGGTATTTGGCATAGGATAATGTTTATATACTTGCTTTTGCACACAGGTGTCCTTTGTGTCCTGGGATTGCATCTCAAACAAAAAATGAAGCCACATTAAAAGCTTGCCCAAGAAACATGGTTTTGCTGCCCAAAATGTCTGCCTTTGTGTAGGCCATTGCACTCTTGAGCATAGGCAATACATGTTACTATGATTTGCTCTGAAAATATTCACCTCCTAATTTCCCTTTAGGGCTCTGAAATTGCTTTTATTTTATTATTTATTGCTACTTATAGATTTAAGATTTATCTCTTATCATACATTTGCATGCAACTCATAGCCTTTCTAGTATCTAGCACAAAGTTGGATACTATACAAGGGATGATGGACAGAAAAAAAGATAAAAAGTAAAACAAGTCTCGAGGCAGATTTGTTAAACAAAGAGGTTAAATTGGGAGTTAAAGGGGACAAACATCATCTGGCCTGAGGATCTGCCGGGAATCAGGAGATATCCATGGGTCAGATCGCAGGGGGAGGAATGTCAGCACTGGCTGAAAGTAGGAGTAATCAGAACCGGGGAACATACAAACATGTCAAGAAACAAGGAACAATGATCTTGGCCACAAACAAATTGTGCTCAAGGACTGAACATACCCTATTGCGATAATCCAGTAAAACAATTCAACAAACACTAGTGAACTCCTATTGTATGCCAAACATTATCCCAGCCATGTCTCTCTCAAACTGACTCAGACTGCTGAGAGAGCCGGGATCTTGGATGGATTTGGCATAGTTTCTAGTTTATGGTGAGCTTCAATGCCAGGCACTGAATTTGACCACATACTCTTGTACTTTTCTGCCTGTGCCTTCATACCACATTCTTTATAGAAAAAAAAAATATTCTAGCCATGAATGCTAGCTGGAGAATGTGTTAAAGACAAGTGAGATTTTGATAACAAGGGTGTTTAAAACCTTGTTATACACACAAACATTTCAAATCAAGATTTTATGAACACTTGACTTTTTATAGAGATAGTATTTTCTGAACAAAACTCCATTTACCAATTACATTTTTTATCAATATTCTATATGATGCTTTTAAACCTTTTCCATCTTTTTTCATTCTCATTTTCACTTTGTTAAAATTGTGTTTATTGTGATCAATGCTTTTCTGTGTAAATTGTACAATGAATAATTGAAAGATCGAGGTCTTTTGTTCATATTGAATTTCATCAATTATAGCTTCTCCGTTTTACAGGTAGGGTTTTTGTGCCTCATGTGTGTTTGTTAATTCTACCAAATCCAATTTTTTCAGTCATTTTGGCGGACCTAAATTTTGTCAAGAATATTTTATTTTTCTATCAATTTTTAGTCAATAAGAGATATTACTATATACAGTTTTAACTGCTCTCAGTTATATTTTGTGCCATTTGTTTCTCATGTGTCTAATTTTTCTCAGATCAGTTTTTGCAATTTTTAGTATTCCCATAAGATATTATCCTTGAGTCAGTGTCTATCACAAACTTCATTACGTGTAATTTGGTTTACAACTCTAATTTTTTGGGAGTCAGTTGTATTTCTTTAAATTTACCAACGAGTGTTCTTTATATAACAAGCAAAAGATCTAGGCACACAATACAATTAAACTATCCTCAGGATCAAAGCAATGACATCAATACTTTCTTTACAGTTGAGGACATGGATAGCAAATTGAATGAGAACAATCATTATATCTCCTAGCCTAGTAATAAGGGATGCCTATATTTTTGAGAATAAAGACAATTCCCAGTCCCAGGTCTAGCTCCAGAAATTTTGGTCTATTGAAGGGTGAGGTAATCAGCAGTTTCTATTTCATTGGCAGCTTCTCAGTGGCGGTACCTAGCTGGCCAGTGAGGAATTAAATGCATTTTCAAAAACTCATCTAACCCATCTCGCTCTTGTATCACTAAAATTCAGGGCGATTTATATTATAGTATAATAGCAGGGTCCCCAAAGAAAAATTAAGATTTAAGAAATACATACTAAAGAATAAATTATTAAAGATGGCAAGGTGAACACAAAATCACCTCTGCTTATGTCCGAAACCTCACTAAAATGACACAAAGAGAAAAAGATATTTTAACGCCACCTGGGTGGCTCAGCTCAGCCAGTTAAGAGTCTGACTTTGGCTCAGGTCATGATCTCAGGGTCTTGGGATGGAGCCTGAATCAGGGTCCCTGCTCAGCGGGGAGCCTGCTTCTCCCTCTGCGATGCCTCCTCCAGCTTTTGCACTTGCAAGCACATGCACAGATGCACTCTCTCTCTCAAATAGATAAATAAAATCTTTTCAAAAAATCATAAACAAAGGCATAAAGGTCACAAAGAAAAAATGAGGCAATGAGTTCAGCAAAATTTGGGAAACTGTAAAGCAGAATGCCTAGCAGTAATTGATACAAACTGAGCTGAGAAGGCCAAATTCTAACTAAAAGAGCAGAAATCTAAGAGACACCAAATTTGCCCTGTAGAAACAATTCCCCCCACTTCAAGGACTCGGTATTTTTGCACCTGGAAACACAGGAAGGGAGGTAAAAATAGAGCTGAAACAGGAGGATTTTTAAAAAAAAATGTGTCTAAGAAGTCGCTACAATGTCCAATTCCCTCCCCAGTTATGTTTAAGGAATGCCTGTCCCTCCTCTACATCCCCGGCAAACAACAACAACAACAATGAAACCAAGGACAAAACAAAACAAAAACCAACAGATGGCTTATTTTCTGGAAGAGATAGAACAGAGGATTTCCATTCTAGAAATGCTAGAATGCTAGAACCTTTCTGTGAGGTGTGAGCGGGTGGGTGTGGTGTGTAAGGTCACACTGCATGCACTTTTTGAAATGACTTCATGAACAGACCAGGCACAGACACATACTGTGCTTGCTGGAGGCTCAGTCAAGTGTGTCTGCGAAGACAGGCTGGCACAGAAACACAGCCTGGGAACAGTGAGCACGTGCACCCACACATCTTGCCGCGCCCACCCTTCATTCTGAAGGATGCCATTTATTTCAGATATAAATCGACAACCAACCCACACAGACCTGCTGTGGCTGTGATACTACACTGTAAATTATTTACTGCATTTTAGGGAATTTGTCATAGAAATGAACTTGGAGTTGAACATGCATACAGAAACAAATATTCTCATCTGGTAGGGAACTACTGTTACACTTTTGTCCTTCATTTTCAAACATGATCTGCAACAGGTAAGAGCTATGCAACGAGGCATGAAAGCAAATACTGAACCCATTTCTGACACCCACCGTTTTTCATCTGCTCAGCCCAAAGATTGCAAATGCAGTGTCCATTAGATACAGCTCAAGGCATAACTGCAAGTCTGAAAGTTTTCTGAATCCACCATCTTCTAAGAATCTGCTGAGCTAGCCATAATTTGCTCACACCTCTCTTTCCCAGGTTCCCCACCCAGCATGTAAAATGTAACTTAGTGGGCTTTAACTTTGTCCCCAGTCACTCTTATTTATTGTCACTAACTGGTACAATACCTTCAGGTATTGTACCGCCACAATCCACTCTGATTTTGAATCTAGATAGAATATCCCATCTCTCCTTCCCTCTTCTTTTCTTTCAGAAGCCCTATACATTACTTCCATTAGCAAGAACAGAAATTCTCAATAGCAAAGGTAGATTTGGGTTGCAATGAGAAGATGTAATCTTTGCATAGCAGTGCTCTAATTATGAAACTCGATCTCTCTGTGTGCTAACACCGCACTAACATTTGGAGCGTCTAGCTCTCCAGCATGATTCTTGCATAATCTGGCATGACTTTCATGGTTTACTTCTGTTAACTGGTTTCTGCGAGTGTAGTATGGACATAATATGACTGATACTTTCTCTACCAATAGGCATGCCCTGAAAATTGCTGTTATCTGGTGGCAAAGAAAACAAATCTCACTTGCATTATGTGCTTGGGTCACATTTTGATCCCAGATCTACCACTTACTAGATAAATCTTAAACCAGTTGTATAACTTCCCTAAGCTTCAGTTTCTTCAGCTGGAAAAACTGGAAAGGACAATATTTGCCTCATGGAATTAGTGTGAAAAGTAAATGGAAATTGCATGGAGATCATATACTTTTAAAAATATATATATTTATATATTAATATATATATAATGTATAATATAAAGTATATATATGTATATAAAATATAAATATATAAGTATACATATACATATATATACATATATATATTAAATCTCAATATATATAAGCTCTACAGAAACAGGACCAGAGACACATAATAAGTATACAAGATCTAATACATACCTTTATCAGAGAGTAGTTTTGTTGTTAGATCCATTTATGTTGAGCTATTATCGCAGAATTACTATCCCTGGCAGGAAGGTATAGGAAGATTCAAAATAATAAAGAACCTCAAGTCCTTCCTCCTTGAATTTAGGGAATAACAAAAAAAAAAAAGAAGAAGAAGAAGAAGAAGAAGAATGTATCCAAAAGAATTGTCTTACTCGTTTCTAGCTCCTTGGACAGAGAGGTCTGGCTCCCTTGGGGGAATGGCTTCCACAGGCCACGTTGCTACATGAAACATTTTGTCTTGCCTTGTCTTAGTATAGACAGAAATTTCTGCTTTAAATGTGGCCTCTCATTAGAAACTGTGCCAAGACAGTGGCATCTCTCTGGCAAGAAATTGTCTCACTAGCTCCATTTTCATCTTTCAGTGTCAAGTAGATGTCAAGTTCAATTTAAGAATTAACCTTTGGAGACTCTTCAGGGACCATTTGCCATCTCCACTAAAGGCTGACTTTGTAAAGTCTTTTTTTTTCTCTTTCTTTCTTTCTTCCTTTCTTTTTTTTTTTTTTATAAATAGAGAATTCTTTTCATGTTTCCCTAGAGATATGGCACCTTTGAAATTGACCCAAGACAGAGCCAGAGTCAATGTAATACAGAACTTCTCCTCATCTGCTGCTACTCCTCTTGAGCTTTGACAAAAGAAACAGAGAATGAGGACATGAGAAAGATAAAAAGACCTCCCATTAGGAGTCAGAAATTGATTTTTTTTTTTGTCTTCTAGAAAGCCATTATGAAACATGAGGGTAGAGAGGTTACCAACTCACTTTCATACTGAGATATTGCCCTCAGATTTATTATCACTGAGGGCAGCATTGGTAAATTGAGCAGATTGTTGCCTAAAGCCAGAAGCCATAGATACGGAAGGGGAACATTCCTTTGTAGGTAAACATGAGCAAGAATTCATACATGTGGCCTAAAAAGAAAAAAAAAATAGACATAAACATATCAACTACTTGGGGGAAGTAAGAGGAAATCCAAGAAACAGATATTTCTAGGGCTAAATCTGTTCATTACAGAGCAATCCATCACTGGCTGGACCATATGTGGATGGTACTCAACAGATAACCTAAGAGAACAGTCAGACATGGACTTTTTCAGGATACTCAAGGGTGAAAGTGTCAAAAGTATGAGACACAGGATATTCATTCACTGAGATTCACGTTAATGGCCAAAAGGAATTACCAGATAGAGTTTCCTATACTTTTTTTTTTCTTGATTAAAAGCAGGATCAGAATGACATTTTGTGGAACATAACACTTATACATTGGGGGAAGAGGGTCTTTTAGAAAATTAATTCAATATTAGGAATACAACATTACTAACATCCCTTCCAGGGGCTAGGAAGAAGCTCATGAAAACGAGGAGCTTATGCATCATTAGCCTGACAATAAATTCACCTCTGGTTAAGAGGAATTTATGATAATCATGCTATGCTTTTTGAGTGCTTTCTCTGGGTACTATCCCTGAAATATCTTACCCAAACTTCCCTGGTTGAATTGGGGTTTAGCTTAGAACAAAACTATCAAACCTGGATTGGTAGATTTGCAATGGAAAGTTTGAAATGGGAAGGGGATTTTATTCTAGTTTCTTTTGCCATGTTAAATGACATAGTGAAAAAAGTAATTTTAATTATAAAATAATTAATAAATAAATTTGGAGAATACAGAGATACAAAGAACATCCATAAGAATCAAGTTACTGTTTTTCCTTCTGTCTTCTTCAAAGGTATGCGTATGCATGTGTGTGTGGGAGAGGTGCATTTAACCCAAATCATCCAAATTATATACATAACACAGTCCCTTTTTCAGATGTTGCCTTATTCTTATAGATTTAGATGATTTATCTTTTCTTCTCTCTCTTTTTATATTGTTCACACATGTTTTTAAATGTATTTTTGGTGGGGCGCCTGGGTGGCTCAGTTGGTTAAGCGACTGCCTTCGGCTCAGGTCATGATCCTGGAGTCCCGGGATCGAGTCCCACATCCGGCTCCCTGCTCAGCAGGGAGTCTGCTTCCCCCTCTGACCCTCTTCCCTCTCATGCTCTCTATCTCTCATTCTCTCTCTCTCAAATAAATAAATAAAATCTTTTAAAAAAATGTATTTTTGGTTTCCTAGGAGGGACTTCATTCTATAATAAAGTTCAGTGTTAATGTTTGGGGTTTTATTATAGAAACAATACAGCTTTAGAGTTTGGGACATCAGATTACTATAGCTTCAAGAACTATATTCGGTCGTGTGAGCTGAAAACCTCGGCAGAAATGAACTTCTGAAACTGGCTTGCTGCAAAAGTGACACTTTCCATCAGGTCCAGGGGATCCCTGACTAGGTGACTGGCTGGCTTCTGAATGGGGTCCTGATGTATAAATCCCATCCCTGTCATTCATCCTCTCTCATTTAGAGGGAGCAGAGAGAGGAAATGCCTTTTACATTAAAAAAAAAAAAAAAGTTTTAATGTATCCAAACAAATACTCCAGAAACAGTAAAAGCTTTTTTGGGTGACTGCCATTCTCCACATATTATGTTTCAGAGATAATATTCAGTTATTATTATTTTTTTTTTTGCATTTGTATGGCAAGAGAAAAACAGGGCTACAGAGATTATCTTTTTACAGAATATGAATTGCATTGACTTTTTTCCCCCAATTTCTTTTTTAAAGATTAAGTGTCTCAGACAGCGACTATTATTTTTTTAGAAAAACAGAATGGTGGGACAAAGAAAGTACTCATTACATGTAAAGAACCTTGGTTTTTGTCCTAATGCTCCACTGCTAGGCTTCTGCCTTCTCATTTTTTAAAGGAGGCAGATAATTCTTATATAATCCTGAACATTCCTTCCTTCTATGATTCTTTGATAAGCTTATTTTGTCGCTCTTTTCTTGACGATTTTCAAGTGTTACCTAAGCAATTGTTAGATTATGTTACTTCTTTTTGTGCCGAGTCACCACTCTTGAATTCAGCATCTCTCCTTCAGCTCTGTGGGATGTGTACATTAAGAGCAAAAGAGAACACCCACATCCTATATTATCTCTGCAGCCAAGCCAGTGAAATATTTCTGCAGGAGTTCTTTCTTGCTCCCTAAAGACCCTAAGCATTTTCAATGGAGATATAGACACGAGTTAAAAGTCAATGTTCATTTGACACCTTTTTGGGGGCACCTACTACATTCTAACAACCATCACAGGCACCAACGATACAATAGTGAACAACACAGAAACATTTTCTCTTCTCAAATTTGTTTAGAGTCTAGGGGTAAGTAGATGAGGATCAAGTCATACACATAAATATGAAAATGCAACAGTGAAAAGTGCCACCATAGAAAAGTATTCGGTGTTCTGCAAATCTATAATGCTTTTGACCTGTTCAGCCACATTCAAGGGCCTTCCCAAAAAATCAATGCTTAGCCCAAGAACTAAACGGTGTCTCAGTGTAAAAAGCACAAGAAGGAAAGGTAGAGGACATGTCACATGAAAATGCCTTACAACGATAAGAAGTAACATGAGTATATGAGGCTAAAGAAGCAAGTGCGGCTGGGTACCAGAAAGTAAAGAAGAGCCTGTAGGAGATGAGATTGCAGAGACTGGTAAAGACCTGACTATGCAAGGCTCTTTTGGCCCAGTTAAGACGTTCCATTATTCTAAGAGCCAAGAAAAGCTTGGATGGGACCTTAGTAGCATGATTAGATTTACTTACCAATCACCTTTCATGTGAGAAAGGAAAGATATGAGGCATATTTTTTCTAGAGTCAGACTGTAGAGAGAATTAAAAAGTGATGTAATAGCTTTATTGTTATTCTGGGGATTCTGCTGTGGACTGCTAAACCTAACTTTCCTTGAATGTCTCATTTCTGTAGAATATTATCATGGGACTTAGCTGAGATGGTGCTGGGGGACAATCAGAAGCTATTGTTCTGATTGTTTATTTCTGCATTCTTTCTTTTTTTTTTTCAGGGTTCCTGGTATTATTTTTTTTATTTATTTTTTGTGGTTTTTTAAAATAATTTTTTATTGTTATGTTAATCACCATACATTACATCTTTAGTTTTTGTATTTCTGCATTATTTCTGTTATTGAAATAGATTTAGACAGCTGAAGGACAATCGTAAGTCCTACAAGATTCCCAGAAAGCAGACTCACAGCTCTGCCAGGTGAGAGGAAAGACAGCTATATGTTCTCCAGGAACATTCTTTGATAAGATTGCCTAATACTTGTCCATATGTCCAAAAGAGAGAACTGGAAACTCCCAAATTATTCTGGTAATTCATTCTGGGCTGTTATGATAGATCTGTATTTTCTCCCATTTTTAATTAAATGCATGTCTCTTCATTATTCCTGAGAAACTATATAAATTCTACGAGAGATTCCCATTCCTGCTAACTAGCATCTGAAAACCACAGAACCATCATTCTTACCCTACTGAGCACCAGGAAGCCCACACACATTCTGGTTTAGAGTGTCATTGTCCTTGTGTAGTGTTAGGGCATCCTATCAGTATCCCTGGCCCCTAAGTTCCTTCCACCCTGACACTGCGGTGATCCTACATTAGCAAAACAAGAAACGGTTGGATGGGACATATCCATTGATACTTATCTCTTCAGGCTTCCCAATCCCTGTTTCCTAAGGCAACACCAACAGAACCATTTAGTAGGTGATATTGCATCATAATGTTTCAGATAATAAAAGTCATCAGACTTTTAACCAGCTCTGGCTTTGTTTAGTAGAAATACAAAGATTTAAGACACAGCAGACTCCCAATAAATATCCAAAAAGAATTCCATTCATCTTGTTCTATGACTAAACCCACTTACTAGCCTGTCTTTTAAGGGTTCCCAGACCCAATCCCAATGTGGGGGGGGGCCCCCAACAACACCAAGCAATTCTTGGACACCCTTTTGGTGTCAGAGAATTCAACTCAAATCTGACACTACCTAGCTGGAGATAGCATCAGATTCCAAAGGTTAAGGGTTCAGTTCTATAAGATTGCCCCCTCCCCCCCACTACAGATGCCAGTTGCATGCCCTAGGCTGTTACCTGTGCTTCTGACCAACTGGCTATAGATTCGAGATTCCAACAACCTCCTCCTTAGGTTCCTTTAATTTGCCAGAGTGGCTTAGATAACTCAGGAAAACCCTTGGGTTTACCAGCTTATTAAAGCACACAATAAAGGATAATGCATTGAACACTCAGAAGAAGAGATATATATATACGGTATAGGAAAAGGGCAAGCCACTCTCCCATCTCAACAGGTTCATCAACCCAGAAGTTCTCCACACCTAGTACTTTTAGGTTTTGTGGAGGCTTCATTGTATAGTCATAACTGACAAATTATTGGCCACTGCCTAATTCAATCTCCAGCCCCTCTCTGACCCTTTAATCAAATGGTTGTCCTGGCAACCAGTCTTAGCACTCGGGCGAGGTCCGAAAGTCACCTTCATTAACACAACAAAAGATACCTTCGGTGCCCTGTCACAGGAATTTCCAACAGTTTTAGGAGCTGTGAGCTAGGAACCTTGGAAAGGATCATATACAGAAGAGAAATACATAATTGGTCATCTAATGACCAAATATATATTTCTTATAAATTACAATACTGTAACGGGTCAAGGTTGGCAATGCTGAACTTGATAGTAGGGAACAGGCACAGGAACAAAAGGTAAGGTTGAGGAAGAGGAAGATGGGTGGGGGGGGGCAGAGAGATTGTTGGTTTCTAAGCCTCAGAAAGCCGTAGAGCCTGGTCAGTGACAGCAGTTCTAAGTTAATCCTTTGTTTCCCTGTGTGCCCCCCAAAAATCAGAGTATCTTCCACTGTAACTAAAATTGTTACCTGACAGAGTAAACGGTCTCATAATGGAAAAGAACACTAGGGCATTTGAAGAGCTTCGGAAGGCTGTAGGGATGGTGCCCCACCCTTCTGCTTAAAACACACCACCACCAACAGCTGGTGCAGGAATACCATTTTACCCTCTTTTGGAAAAAAAAGGGACGGAATACAGGGAACCATATGAGTATAAATGGCAATGTCTTGCTACTGCTACTAGAGGTTTGCACGTTTTTCTGTTCCTCCAAACAAGGCTAAATGGATTTTATTTGTTTACAGATAGCCTACACAGTACATCCATCACCTTTTTTTTTCTCTTATTATTCTTTCCTCTCTTTGCAATTTTTATTAAAATGAGAAAAGAATGGTTAGTGACTGTGATCATTAGCTTGCACAAGCTGGCTTATGAAACAGATTGTTAGTGCCATAAACACAGGCCTAGGAATTCTATCATCCAGTCCCCGATGTGGCATGTCAATTCTCAGGGAATGGCTTATCCTAAATAGAGTTTGCAGTTATTCATAAATATATAATGACAGTGATCCTTAAGTAAACTTCATCCAAGTCACTCAATCCTGCACTAGTAATGATTGTACACTAGTAAAAAGCGATGAGAGACAGCCGCTCCACACTGTTGATAATATTAGCCATTATTCAAATACTGTGTCATTCACCTTCCACAGCTAAAAGGCTCTCCAGAATTAGGAAGAATCAATTCACTGCTGGAAATTTTGAAATTTCCAAGGTTAAATGAGAAGATAAAACAGTGATATCAGGAAAACGGAATGAGTAATGAAAAGCAAAACACATTAGACCTAGTGTGAACAGCACAGTTTTGTGAACAACATAGTTTTCTCTAAATAGTTATAGAGGTTATGAAGAAAATAAAAAGGAATATATCAAAAAGGTACTCTATTTAGTCACCTCACAGAATTAAAGGTGAATAAATGGAAATGCATAATTTATGCTTACGTAAAGACTCAACATCGAAATGATAGCATTTCCCACTAAATTAATCTATAAAATTAGCACAATCTCAATCCAAGTACCAGGATGATATCAAATTTTATATGGAAAATGAATGCATGTAGAAAAGTTAGGCTGGGGCTCCTGGGTGGCTCAGTCGTTAAGCGTTTGCCTTCAGCTCAGGTCACGATCCGAGGGTCCTGGGATTGAGCCCCGCATCCAACTCCCTGGTCAGCGGGAAGCCTGCTTCTCCGTCTCCCACTCCCCCTACTTGTGTTCCCCCTCTCGCTGTCTCTCTCTGTCAAATAAATAAATAAAATCTTTGAAAAAGGAAAGAAAAGTTAGGATAACTATGAAAAATAACAATGAAGGGAAACTGACACTACTAAAACATAAACATACTAAGCTATAATATTTAAAATAGTTTGTACTGGCCCAGATTATCGGAAGAATAATGCAAAGAGAAATCATATACAGAGATAAATGCTTACAGGAATTTACTACATGATAAAGGTGAACAAAAGGTAAATTATATAGCAATGTTGTTGGGACAACTGGCTAGTGGCTTAAAAAAAAAAATAGACCACTTTCTTATATCTCACGTTAAACTAAATCCTACATAGAAGGATCAATAAATATATAAACAAAAGAAGAACGATATTACAACAGGACAGAAGGAAAATATGTGATTTTTTCCCCTTAGATTCCTGAGGTTGAGAATTAAAACGAAAAAATTATCTAAAAAAAATGATAAATTTCTATAAACTTAAAACTCCTACCCACTCCGCAGATTGTCTTAAACTAAGTCAAAAGACAAATGATAACTAGGAAAACTATGCCTAGCCCATATGATCTTCTAGGGACAAATACTTTCAATATTAAAACAATTGTATAGATAAAATCTTCAAACTATTTGATAAGAAAATGAGAAAATGACATGAGCAAACAATGCGCAGAAACACAAAACTCCAATGCTCAATTAGTATAAGAAAATGTTCAAACTCACTCATAATTAAAGAAATTTAACCTGAACGTTTTTTTTTTACATCTAAATGGTGAAAATTTAAAACATTGATATCACCTTATGCTGAAGAGAGCTATATTAAAACACTAGATACATCTTGGTGGAGGTTTAAATTGATGCTCCTTGTATAGCCTTTGGCAATATCTGTAAAAATGTAAACCTACCTATCTTTTGACCTGACATTTGGACTTCTAGATATTTATTCTACAGAGGTACTCATCAATTTGGCAAAATAATGTATTAAGAGGTCCACTGTAACATTGTAGTAGCAAAACAAAACAGAACAAACCACACCAACAAAACAAAACCTAGAAATAATCTACATCCATAAAAATAAAGTGAGTAAATCACTATGCTGCGATTAAAATGAATGAAATAAATTTATTTATAATGTATACTTAATGTCTTAGCTGCAGTGTTGTGTGAAAAAAACAAATTACACAACACTGCATATATATATAGTTCACCCCCATTTCTGCTTTTTCCTCTTAGAAATAGAAATTATTTATGAGCTTGTATAGTTAAAGGAAAGCTAAACACCACTTCTTTTAGTTCATACAATATCTTTGATATCGGTGGTGGGACTGCAAGCTGGTGCAGCCACTCTAGAAAACAGTATGGAGCTTCCTCAAAAAGTTAAAAATAGAACTACTCTATGATCAAGCAATTGCACTACTAGGTATTACCCAAAGGATACAAAAATACTGATTTGAAGGGGCACATGTACTCCGATGTTTATACACCCAAGAGGGTACCCTTCCCTCCAATGTTTGGGAGCCTCCAGTTGCCTCCAATTTATATAATCTAAACTTTAAGGCCAACCAGTAATCTTTACTCCCATTTTTCCAAATCTAACTTATCCGGCTACAAGGATACCTGGTTGAAGTCTCGTAACTGTCCTTTTTTTTTTTCTTTCTTTCTTTCTTTAATGTTGCCAGGGGTAAATAAGAACACAATAGTACAAGCAAGTAGACTGAGTGAATTATTTATACTGGAAAACATAGGCGTGTTCTAGATCGATAGATGTTATAAAATGGAAAAGATGTCTAAACAACAGCTTATAAATAACTGCAGCTTTAAGGACCCAGGTATGTAGGTAAAAAATAAAATCTATCAATTCTATTGATATAGTAATCCTGGTGAGTTTTTCTATACAATTCAGTTAATTCTTAAAAGGCAAGTGTGTCAAAGGTGAAAGACTCGAAGAGGGAGAATACTTCCAAGCAACCCGTGCTGGCATCTTTCTCTAGTATTACCAAAAAAAAAAAAAAAAAAAAAAAATAGAATCATGGTAAAACCGTGGGGGTCAGTTCATCCTGCTATACCTAGGTCAATCCAAAAGAGGGGAATGGAATAAAGGGGATTTGAACCACCCTTTATAGGATGCTACTTATTCCCATCTCTGTGCTGTATCTTCACCATTTTCCTGTTGGATCTTTCCAGGAGACATAAATTTGTCATAAACTTGTAGGTTCTGAAATACACAGGTTCTGAGATTTACCAATGTATTGCCTACTGGTCTGCATAAGTCACCTAACCCCTCAAACCTCAGTCCTCTCATGGGTAAACTGGAAAGCCTATGTCCTAGGTTTGTTGAAGGGATTAAATGATAGGAAGAATGTAAGATGCTTAGCGTGGTGTCTGACACATACTAAATGCTCAGAATATGGCTTTTTAAAATATTCTTTCCAATCATGTTCCAATTTTTTAAAAGATAAATCTTTTAAAAAGAGCAAGGGGGGAGGGGCAGAGGGGGGGGAGAGAGAGAGAGAGAGAGAGAGAGAGAGAGAGGGAGAGGAAGAGAATCTCAAGAAGACTTCCACCTGAGTGCGGAGCCTGATGCAGGGCTCGGTTCCAGGACCCTGGGATCATGACCTGAGCTGAAATCAAGAGTCAGATGCTTAACTGACTGAGCCACCCAGACCCCTCTCCAATCATCTGTTTAAAAATCACTACCTGTGGGACTCCTGGGTAGCTCAGTCATTGAGCATCTGCCTTTGGCTCAGGTCATGATCCCATGGTCCTGGGATAAAGCCCTGCATCAGGCTCCCTGCTCGGGGAGCCTGCTTCTCCCTCTCTCTCTGCCTGCTGCTCCCCCTGCTTGTGCTCTCTCTCTGTCAAATAAATAAATAAAATCTTACAAAAAAAAAAAAGAGTTAACTTAAAAAAAATAATAATAAAAAATAAAAATCACTACCTAATACAGGGTTTGTCTGATGTATTTTATTACGAGACCTAGCACTTATATCAACACCAAACCATGACAACTGGTATAACCTTTGACTTTGTGTCCCTTTGTGCTGTTAGGATTCTGTTGAGTCCTGCTTATCTCCCATAATATTGTAAAGAATCACAGTATACTGGCTGGACACACTCTTCTCTTGGTCTCTTACAGTGTCTGGTACATGCACACACAACAAACACCCAATGAATGTTGTTGCTTTAGCTCTCTGACAGCTGGAGAGATGCAGCACTTCCAGGCTACAATATTTACTGCCTGCGTTATTCAACTGAGTAACTAGTTGAGCAGCCATCCAAGGAAGAAAATAGCAGGCTGATCAGAACTTATGGTAACAGTTCCTGTGGGTCGATTTCAAGATTCACCTTCTCACTAGTGTGTTAGCTCTTTCTCTTTGGAGATACACTCTGTGGCTACATGTCATAATTCCCTTTCAGTGTACCGGCTGCGCTACACATGGGTGCAGTAAGCCAGGAAGAAACTGCTTACTTTCTCAACATGGTAAATATCATACAAGGAGTGTCATCTTTGCTAGGAGATGTATAACAAGACAGTCACAGGATGCTTGCCGGATAAATAAAGGTCTCGTTAGTTGGATGTTAAAGAAACTAACCTGTTCAGAACCATGGAGGTAAACAAAAGAAAAATCACTGAATTAGGCCCATATTTAATTTAATTTATACTCAGTTAATCTCAATTAATAAAATAGATGAAGTACTACTTTTCCTTAAGGAAAAAGTTCAAGCTGATTTTTTAAGGAACCCTGACTCCTCGTAAATTACCATGTCAAGGAAGTAAATGGAATCACAAAACTGGTACTTAAAACCACATCTATACTTTTCTGCTGCTGGTTTTTTGTTTGTTTGTTTGTTTGCATTGCTTTTCCTGTTGCAGGCTCCAGATTGTCTACATAGGAAGGGATTTCAAGAGGCCATCTGGTTAGAACTGAGGTTTTATCTTGCAGATTTCTGAGAACAAGTGCCTTGTTTGGGCATTTGGGGTGACCTGCCAGGAACATTCTGATGGAAAGCCACTACCACTGTCATTTCCACCTACTAGAGAAAGTGGGATGGACACAGACTTTCACATGAACAGCTTATAATTGTTACTTTAAATGGTCAAAGGGGGGCAGCAGATAATCCCTGAGTTGCTTTAGGTAAAAGTCCTTTACTATATAACTAAGTTTTCTCATCTATAAAACTGAATTAGACAAAATCAATTCTGATATCCTGCAATTCTTTTATTACTAAAATTTCATCAGAGTCTAACAACTGGTAAGATTTGATGGAACTAAATTTTCATACTGGAAACTCTTTCCAGCAAAAAGAATCTACAGCAAAGCCTATGTTGAGGGGTAAATGGCACATAGCCAGGCATCCAGCACAATGGGGAAGAGTCTGGCTTAGTAGGCATAGTTCAGGGCTCCATACCGAGCTCCACAACTCCACCTGGGGGTGTGCCCTTGGACAAGTCCCTCCACCTTGCTAAGCCTCAGTTCCATCATGTATAAAATGGAGACAACGATCCCTATCCCATGGGTTATTGGATCTGGCAAGTCATTAAGTAGTGAATGTTAGTTGTTGCCATTATTAAGAAGCCAAATGAAATACGTGCAAAGGCAACTGGCTAAGGGAGAAATCTGTATTTTAGGGACCAGAACAGATCTCTCTGAATCAGCATCATATTTACATAAAACATTTCACCCAAGTATAAGCAGCTGCACATTTAGATTGCACCTCCTACTATGAAAGCATCCATTTAACACTTGGTAATTAGCAGCAAGGTTATTGTGGTAACATTCCTCTAGAAGGATCCTTCTCTCCTGCATTTCCGAAAAATAAATAAATAACTAAACTGTGTGTCTGATTAAAAATTCTTATCGCTTCACACAACAGACACCAGTTTGATTTCTCCTTTTAACTTCAATGAGGTCACACTCCTGTGTTTGTGACATAGGAGCAGGTTGCCATGGAGATGATAGTTTTATCAGCAACTCTACTTTGCAGTGACTTCACAGCAAGGTTACCAAGAAGCAGATGGGCTGTGAAGGAGACAAACCCCCTTGTCTAAACACAAATAGCATTGATAATTAATTAGCTGGAGCAGCAAGGGAAATTATGAAAATGTGTGAAAGGTAAAAGGATTTCTATTTATTACAGATTTGATAGTTCTCTTCCTCTTGCCAGAGGAAAATCACATCTCTCCCCCTTGGGGAATATTGCATGGTCTACTGAATAAATGTGGCTCTAACTGGTTTGAGTATGCTGGGTTTCACTTTCTAGACCCCTTGATTTCTTGGTTAAAGTAGCAGAGTAAGTTCTCTTTTGTGACAGTCCAAAAAAGAGATTGGTAAGGAAAACAACTTCAGATTATTAAGATAATTAAAGGATCGCAGGAGCAACTTCTAAAGGCTTCTAAAGGCCCTATTTGAACATACCTATACCCTGTTTGAAAATGCCTCTTTTGTTGATAAAGGCCCTTGTATTAATTGTCTAGGGCTACAATAACAAAACTACAGTCACACACAGACTGGGTGACTTCTTCACAGTTCTGGGGGATACAAGTTGAGGACAAAGGTCTGGCGTCTTATGGAGCCCCTTCCTGAACTTGCAGCTGGTTGCCTTCTCCCTGTGTCTTCACATCATTTTCCCTTTGTGCACACACATTCCTGGTGTCTCCTCGTGTGTCCTAACTTCCTTTTCTTAGAAGGATACCAGTCATATTGGATTAGGACCCACCGTAATGGCTTCATTTTCACTTATTCACCTCTTTAAAGGCCCTCCTCCCATTATATAGTCACATTCTGAAGTACCTGGGGTTAAGGTTTCAAAGTAGAATTTGAGGGGGGGACACAATTCAGCCCATACCAGTCCTACTTTATCATTTGGATAACACAAGTATACAACACCACATACAGTCTTTCCCAACCAGATCAGCACCTCTTTTACAGAACTGGCCTTCCGAAGTATTACTATAAGTAGCACACAGTGGAAGCACACCAGATTACTAGAAGTTCCGCAAATACTGCACACGTCTAGATGCCCTACCTTTGCCACCTCTCTTCATCTTCCTTGGAAACTTCTGCTCAGCCTCTTTTCAGAGAACACCTCCTCTCTGACATATTTCCTGACTACTGGGCACTCTGGGAGAGTTAATAATCCTCTCCTCCTCTGTACTTTGCACATAGCGCATTGGAGTGCTTCACATCAATCTAACAGTATGCTGATGTGAGTGTACTTCTCCTAGGAAATGGTGAAAGCAGAGAAAGTGGTGAAAGGCAGGCTTGTGTTCTTATTCATGTTCTATCACCATATTTAACTCAGTATACAGAGCTTTGAAATGTTTTCTGGATGTTTGGAAATAAAACACTCAAAAGCTGGAAGGATGGGAGGAAAGGAGCGAGGGAGGGAGTGAGGGGGGGAAGAAGGAAGGAAAGAAGGAAGGGACAGAGGGAGGAAGGAAAGAAGGAAGGAAGGAAAGAAGGAAGGAAGGAAGGAAGGAAGGAAGGAAGGAAAAGAAGGAAGGAAGGAGGGAAGGAAAGAAGGAAGGATTTCTTAAAAAAAGCAAGAACCAAAAACAAAACAAAACAAAACAAAAACCCACAAACCTGTCCTTGAGAACCTACAAAAGGCATGAGTAGATAGATGTGTGGAAGCTTTTTCTCTCAAATGCAGCTAATCTATCTATGTGTCTGGGCTCTTTCAAGAACATATTTTGACTGGACTTACAACTCTTGATCCATCATCTTGTGCACCAGCCCTGTGGATGGCTCCACCACACAGGAGTGGGGGTTTGAGGCTTGCCTCTTCATCCAATGACCGGCACTTAAGAGTGCACCAGTCACAAGAAGAGCTGTGCCTGCTACCAGTGACAGTCAGGGAATAAACTCCGTGTTCCACCATTCTATCCACAGCTCCTACTGTGAACAGAGACAAGAAGTAGGGGCCGTTTCCTCCTTGTTTGCTCCTACTCCCCATGCTGCAGAACTGCGTCAGCTCCAGGACCTTTGGGGTTTTTGAAGTAGAGAAAATGCTGGAGTCGGTCTTGTTGCCCTGCCCCATTGACTGGAACACAGGAACTCTGCTGTACCTATGTGGCCTTGTATGGTGAAGGGGCATGCAATGTTTCGAAAAGCAGACAAGGACACTTCTTAAAATGTTCCATACACACAGATTACAGAAAGACCATTTTGACAAAATCAGCCCCAAGTACAAATTCCTACTCATAAAACAAATCCTTAATGACTCGATCCCTAAGTCTTGAACCTTGGTAACTTGCAAGGAAATTGGTGCAATGTGCCATTCTCGTTTTCTTCTTTGTCCTTTACCGCTCAGGCATACACTGCTTAAAGATCTTTTTGCTCACCTTTTTTCTGCCTTAGCTCAAATATTTCATTTATAATATATGCTAATGGCTGTATACAGTTGACCTACAATAAATGTTAACTGAATAGCTGATTAAAATATTGCTTCTCCTATTATTCTTGCATTAATTGTGATCCTGTTCCTGAAGATACAGCTAAATTACAGATGTCATTCAATTGATGCAATTTGGGAAGGGGTATAAATACCCTCCAATGTCCCTGAAATTACATCATGTATCTTTAGCTTGGTTCTACATAGCAGCCAAGAATCTTCAATCACAGGATCATAGAGCTTTAGTTATAAAAATGACTTTGCAGACATGCGTTCTTGACCAGGTACTCTGAACACCTAGGTCCTTGATATATACATATATATACATGTATTTTACTAATCAGCTCATATTCTTCTAAGATAAGACTACATAGTTTAACATGTTTTAGTTAAAATATCATCCTCTTTACTTTGAATTGGAATATGAACTCCATGTTAACCCTTATCACAAACATCTGAAGCTGTAATTGATAGCTCTGTCTTGAAACAGTTAAAAATAGGAGGCAATTTAATCATTAAGTGATTAATATAGTATGTCTGGTATGAAAATATTCCCAAACATGGGGCCTTGATTAAAAACAAAAACAAAAACAAAAACAAACAAACCAAAAAAACCACGGGGGCCTGGGTGGTTCAGTCAGTTAAGCATCTGCCCTCAGTTTAGGTCATGACCTCAGGGCCCTGGGATCAAGTCCACATCTGACTCTCTGCTCAGCAGGGAGTCTGCTTTTTCCTCTCACTCTCCCTCTGTGTTCTCCCTCCCCTCTCAAATAAGTAATAAAACCTTTAAAAAAAAAAACCCACAAATAGTCAGTAATGAAAAGTTGAATCTATATTCTAGTTCAAAACTTTACAAAAATAAAATAACAACGATTAATGTTTAGTAAGTACTTTTATATTCAAGTTACTGAGCTAATATCATTTAGTTCCCCCTGCCTCAAAAAATTAAAAAAAAAAAACTTGGAGAAGAGAATTATTATTTTCTCCACCTTACTAATGAAAAAGACTTAATACTTGGCCTAAAGAGGTTATATTACTTTAGTAGATGCCATGGTAATCTAAATTATTCTAATTTTTCAACTAGTTGATGTACATTCCTACTATTTTATGCTTTTTGCTACTTTGTTTTAGAACTGTGTTTTAAGGAGAAATGAATATATTATCTATTCCTTCTGTTCATATATAGTGCCCACTTGCTAAGGAAAGTCTCTGATGAAAGCACTTTTTTCCTTTGTAAATAAAGACAGCAGGACATAGCTCTCAGTATAGGACTCTGTCCCCTTTCACCATCTCATCTGAAACATCCTCTGTCTCTGCCTTCTTGGTAGAAGGCATCAAGGGGGAGATGATGTATAACTACTTGTCTGGTGGCGTTTTAGATTATGTGAACAACCATCTATCTGCAAGAAGAGTGTAGCCATCTATTCTTTCCTCAGTCAGTAGATGATAAGAACTTTGGGAAGTGAGAACTTTGAGATGGTTTAAAATGAATGACCTAGAGATCAAATGATTTATGTTCACTATCTGATTTTCTCTGAGAAAATGACGAATTTCCCAAGCCTGCAAACAAAGAAAATGAAATAAACAACAAATTTTAAAGATGAAGCTAAAAACACTCTAGAATAAAAAAGGATATGTTCAGTGCGAGCCAACTGTCACATCTTTAACACTTCCACCTGTGGGTATGCACTAGAAAAAGGATACAAATCCAAACCACATCTAGCCTGTTAGCTGGGTAATCTGATTTTCATGTATTTGTAAGGTGGCAAGGCACCCTTGCCTGTCTCTCTTTGTAAGCATTGAGTCTGGCAATTAACTCTGTTACCTTAAGAAATCAAATGGGCTTGCTGGGGCCTCACTCAAAGCCACCTCTGAGGGGGCACTGTGCTGATGACCTATACTGGCCTAACGTTGAAGTATGAAAGGTGGCAGTCAGGAAGATGTGGGCTTTCTTCTCAAAAATACCTTTATGTATATTACTAATTGGGCAGATTAGGAAAACAAGGTTGTTGGAAGGATCACTGAAATGGTATTCAGTAAGTTTTCTTAGTAGGAGATGCAAAAGAATATGAAAAAATAGAAACTTAGAAAAAGATAATAGACAGCATGTGGAATATTACAAAGATTATTTTGGTCATAAAGAAAAGCACCTGCATCTTCTTTCAGGATATAAACCCAAATCTGATGTCTCAGGGGAGATCTGGAATATCTCCCCAGAAGCTCCTCCTTTGGTACCTCTCACAACTGTCATTCGGTTGATAATGGTCGATCTCCGTTACAGGTTTATGCTGAAATGCATTGTATTTTTGTGGCTGAGATGCAAGGAGGCACTGAGGGTCCCAGTAAATAGGGATACACTGAGCTCTGTCCCAGCTCCCACTAGTGTTCTTCACTGAGTGATGTCTTTGCTGTCTCCTTTGTTCTTATTTGGGATGGGAAGGTGGGCAGGAGAGACAGAGTTAGCAAGAATCTTTCTGGACTGGTTTCACCACCTTAATTCAAAGAATATTCATGAAATTTCCCTATCCCACAATCTTATGTCAGGATTCTAGAATGTCAAAAAGTCTTTGGAGGGATGCTTAGTAGACAACTGTAGTTTATCTTCTTCGAAAATGGAGAAGTAGAGGGCCTCCTTCCTTGTTATTTCCAAGGAATGTAAGAATCCTCTTTTCTACCTCCTCAATGATCGTGGTCATTAACAAAGCACTGATATTAAAGGGATTAGTATCAGGGTTTGTTTGTTTGTTTGTTTTGGTGTGTATGGGGGAGACAAGTACTTTTTATTTTCTTGGTTTGAATTCTTCATACATGTCTCCTCTATCATTTTTTTTTTAAGATTTCCTGAAGTATAGTTGATATACAAAAAAGATCATGCATATTTATTGTATACAATTCGATGAGTTTAGAGACGTGCATATACCTGTGAAATCATTACTACAATCAAGGAAAAAAAATACCCATCATCTCCAAAAGCTTCCTGCTGTTTTTTTTTTTTTTTTTGTCATTGTTGTTGTTGTTGTTTGTATATGGTAAGAACATTTAATATGAGTATCTGTTTTTCTTTAAACCACATCATCTATGCCTTATCCTTATTCTCACACTCACTCCCACTCTTATCAAATCAAGACATAGATTAAATTCTCTTTCATTACAAAGAGTAATTATCTATCTATCTATCTATCTATCTATCTATCTATCTATCTATCTATCATCTATCTAAATAACAGTAAGTACCAGCTTAAAATCTCTTTTAAATAATACTCAATACATCGAGATTTGATAACAACTAAGAATTTTGATGCTATCTTACCATCCATTTATCCATCCTTACATTCAACAAACACTTATTGAGTATCTATTACATGTCAAGTACCACACTAGGCTCTAATATCATGGTGGGCTCTCTCTCTTAAAGTCAGAGAGAAAGATTCAGAAATTAATATAAGATGAAGTTCTTGCCCTCAACATATTTTACAGAAACAGAATTTTACTCATAGAAAGATACCATTCAAAATAGAAACTCATTTCTTTAGCCTGGTCACTCTCTTTTACCAGGTAAGTTATCGAATTGACCACCATCAGGCAAAGCACCTGGTACTCTCCTTTGGATTGCTCCCTTCTCCATCATCCCCTTTAGAATATGCCTTCAGTTCTACCTCTCTATGAACTTCCTCTAACCCTGCATTTTCCTTATTTCCATCTTCTTTTTCCTGAGTTCCCCCTTCATAGATTTTCACTATAAACCATAGAACTGCCATCCCCGAGTTTCTAGAGTCTGACACTGGACCCCTTATCCTTCCCTCTCACCATTGAGAGTAGTAATTTAAATTAAATGGCACAACTTTTCTCCTCTCTTTCCATTTTTCTTTCTCCATTTTTGCACGGTTCTTTAGAGTACCTTGCAAAGAAGAACATTAAGATGATAAAAAAATAAAATTATTTATTTTATTGGCAGAACATACCAATTACTGTCAAAATTCCTGTAAGTTGGTAGTGTGTTTTACAAAGGATTGCTTCTTAATTGCATAAGAAAACATATGCTTTGAGATCTTTGAGCAAAATGCCTTTTCAGGTATGTGAGTCTATAGGATCTAAAGACTTTAGAGCTTTAATCTACTTTTACTAACAGTTTTGGCTACTGGGCCAATATGATTCTGAATTGTTCTCTGCCTTTGGCCAATGTGAGTCAGCATACCTGTCAGGCAAGAGAAGAGAGCTGGTGCTCTAGTTCACTGTTGTCTCCTTCTGTTGTGAATCATTTATACTCACCCATGTAGCTGCCCCTCTTACTCCACTTCCGGTAGAGGCCAGGAGAGAGAGGAAGAAGATTATGTTATTCCTTAGTCACTTTTTAGAAAGGACAAAGTAAACAATACAAGTAGGCTGGTTTAGAGCCTTCTTACTCCAAATGTGCTTTGATAGGGCATCTCCATCTCCTAAGGGTTTGCTAGAAATTTAAAATGTCAAGTCCACTCAAGATGTATTACATTAGAACCTACATTTTAACAAAATCCCCAGTGATTCAGAGACACACTAATGTTGAAATAAAACAGAAGCCCTGGTAGAAGTAGGTGCTTCCTTTTATTGACAAAGGACAAGAAAGGAAGTTGTGTACAAATTAGGGTAAAGAAACTCTCCCGTGGGAACAAATAGGGGAAAAAGAGTAGAAAATAGAGAAATCTGTGTGTGCGTGTGGGTGTGGATGTGTGTGTGTGCGCAAAAGAGAAAGAAGAGATAAGAAGAAAAGACAGACAGACAGACACAAATACCCCTGACTTTTCAGTCCACTCTGAATCTCAGCTGCTATAGTTGCTCACCTAGTTACTCTTAGGTGACTAATGGGCATATCTCATGTCTGTATTCTACCTGAGATGTTCACAGACCATCCTAAGTAACAAGAAAATAATCCTTAACTTTTTTCCTTAACCCAAACATTAGGCTTGATGGAGTGCTCCTGACATTGCCCTCACTGGCCAAGGGTTGGAAGCTCAGTAAAAGAGGTTCTCCTTATAATTATTTGAAGCAGGAATCCAGCAGTGCTATTTTTCCAGAAGTGGCACAGGTTTCTCTTGATCATTTGGGCATTCTTCGTATGGCATCATCAAACACAGAATTGTTGATTTTCAGGGTTAGAGGGAACCATAAAGGACAGTCCTTTTTCTTATCTGACACTGACATCCCTGCCACAATACAGCTAATCATTGCCTACCTTATGCTTGGGCGAAATAAATGAAAGAAAACTCAAAATCCATGCTTATATGTCGTTGAGCATTCGGTGACATTGCAGCTACCTTGCTCATTATTTGAGAAAGTAAAATTCCACTGATGACATGTATCACCCTCTCCTCAGTCTGGCATGTTTGCCTCATAAACAGTTAAGCTTCAGAGTAGTGAGGCAGGGCGGGGGAAAGGCCCTTCATAAACAAATCTGTTTGCCTAAGTATAAGAATATATAGTACTCATAAAAATGGTAATTAGAACCCAGCCTGAGAGAGACACATTTCTCATACTAATAAGCAATAATAATAGTAATAATAGTAATACCCTCCAAGATTTACCATTCCAGAGAAAATAATATTTGTTATTCATATTATTATTATTAAGTTACTGCTAATAATAATGATAGGTTACTTACTAAGACACTGGGCTTTCAGTGTAACTAAGTAAACATGCTTAGAAAAGGTTCCCCTGAAGGCATTTTTTTTATCAATTAATAAATAAGACTGACAGATCTTCTCACAGCCTACTGCCAGGTACCAATTCATTGCCTCCCTTTAATAACTATTTAATTTGCTTTCCTGTACTAATCATGGCGTGCAAATTGTTGGTCTCTGCCACTCAGTGACAAGGCAGATATTGTCTCAATAGGCTGAGTGGCACTGCCCACCAGTCCTACGCCCATCCTCAGGCTTTTCCCTCTCTTCTGCCCTCCTCATGTCTGTAACCCAGACACAGACCTGGCCTTTCCTCTTGGGGAAGCCATCCAATGACAGTGGGAGATGGAATTGGTCAGACCTCTAGAGCAGCCACTGAGGGAAGAAAAAAACACTTTTTTTGTGGTGTCTTATGACTTCTCTCCATGCTTAAAGAAAGCTCATAAGCTCACAGCAGGAATTAGCATGGCCTCATTATAGATTCATCTGCATAAATATTTAATTTTGGGAAGAGATTAAAAATCATTTGAGGGAGATACTTTCAAGACTCTGTTAATCCCCCACAGAACTTTTTCCCCCCTTCATAGCACTAAGAGTTTGCTTCAGCTGCCTCCAGAATTTTTTTTTAAGATTTTATTTATTTGAGAGAGAGAGCACAAGCTGGGGGTGGGAGGGCAGGGGGAGAGGGAGTGGGGAGCCAGAAGCAGGACTCATTCCCAGGACCCTGGAATCATGACCTGAGTTGAAGGCAGACTATTAACCAACTGAGCTACCCAGGCGCCCCCAGAAACATTTTGTAATTGGTTCGCATAGGAAACTTCATGGCAATCTGAAATGTGGAAATTTTTGTCGGCTTGGAAATAACTTCCCACTGCAAGGGGTTTGAATTTCCACTGTCATTACTAGAGAGTACTAAGAATGCTGGTTTTATCAATGGGAAATATGTCAACAAAGAGAAGACAGCAGTAGGACATTAGGAGTGTAGGGAGGTGTCCTGCCACTCAGTCGGTTCTGCAGCTAGGAAACAGACCGTAATGGAGAAAAGCAGGGCCTAATGAAGAGTTTTGCTCATATAGATTTGGGACTTAAAGATCGTAGTGTCAGCAAGTACTTCTGAAACACGCTCAATATCAAACTAATAGTGATTATCTAAACGAGATACGTTAAGAGGGGAATGTTTGTGGAATCGAATAGTAAATACTTCAAGATGATGCTCAATTACTAAAACACAACTTGTCTTTAGAGTGTCCGCTGGGTGCTTGACATCGATATTGGGACCAAGCAAGTACATTTTGAAGGTGGGGGGGGACTCTTTATGGAGAAAGGAGAAAAAAGGAAATACAAATTTGAGAACTCTGCAAAAGACCAACCAACCAACAAGCAAACAAAAGTCAAAAACAAAAAATATAAACATATGGAAACTACACAGAAGATTGCAAAAAAGTGTTCCTATTCCTGACTGGCAGAAAACCCCATTCTCACTGTCACCATCCTAGCTCAAACCACCATATTTTCTTGCTGGGATTAATGCACTGGTCCACTAACAAGCTCACTGGCCCCAGCCTTGTTCCCTATGAGCCAGAGTACTTTTTCTGAATGAAAAACCAGCTCAGGTCATCACCATCCCACTCCCTCACACACCAGCTTATCCATTCCTTCCCTGAATACTTATTTAGCCTCCACTAGGCACTGAGGATGCAGAAAGAAAGCAGGATGAGCTTGATTCCTCGAGGATCCTGCAGTTAGGGATCAAGACCCAGTTTCGTGATGGGGCATACCAGGTTTGCACATTCCAAAACATTGCTCATCTTTCCAACCTCCTGCATCACTTGCCTTTGGCTTCCACATTCCAATCTCAGGCTCATACACTCATTTCTATTTTCTTTCTGTTGGCATACTCTTTCCCCTTCCCTACCCTTCCCTTCCCTTCCTTACCCCTAGCTAACTGCTGCTACTCTCCAGTACACCCTTTATCACCCTCTGTGTTCTTTCTGTGTATCTACTGCCTCCGTGAGACTGATAGCTCCCTCAGAGAGACTCAGTGTCATTCATTGGCAGATAGCTCCAGCACTCAGCACAGCACCTGATTTATGTCGGTGCTTAACAATCATCAGTTGGATGAATTAATTACAGGTTGACCTTGTATTGCTGGTTTCTATGGGACTGAGAGAAATAGATTCCAAGTTGTGCCTGAGGACAGGGGCTTTGCTGGGTTCATGACCATCTTCAATTTGGTGAATACCAGGCACTCAATAAATATCTGTTGAATGAATGAACAAAAGAACAAAAGGAAAAATTCAACCAAAACAGGCAAGTCCACACATAACACAAGTGTGATCAGAACAGAAACTGGACATTTACTTTTGACAAGTAAAAATCTAGAACATTAATCATCTTTAAAACATATCAATTTTCAAAATCGTTTTTGTATACTCCAATTTTCCTTTCCCTCTCATGGCACAGTGCAGACATTGGAGTTGAAATTGTGAAACCCTTTTCATGTCTACATCTGAATTATGAAATGCCACATTCACCAGCCTCTACCGGAAGCAAGGCAACATTAATTTTAATGTTTGGAAGGGCCTGCAGTATGGCAGTGGGATGATTTAAAGGGGAGAATAATCAGGGACTGCATCTTAGTAAATAAACACAAGGCCCAATTTGTTTAGTCTTTCACCCACATTTTAAAAGGGAAATTAATATTCTTTTTAAAAAGCAAATCAATATGCACTCTGAACTGCTGACTCGGTAGGTTTAAGATGGAAATGTTTCTCTCGTTCCCAGCAGCCTCCCAGCTAATCTCCGATTTCCCACTCTCTCTCTAATTTATTCCGATACACAGAGCTATGAGGATACCCTCCAAATACCACTCACGAAGCATTCATTAAGTTCTTGCCACCACGAACCTGGTACCACCTGGCTTTTGTGGGGACACAGATCATGAAAGACCTGCCTTTGTCTTCAAGGTGTTTATAATACAGATGGGGAGAGGAAGCTCTCTTAGATCACACACCCAAAGAATAACAACAACAAATGTGTTCTAAGATACTGCATTAACAACCATTTTGAACATCTAACTTCTACCCTTGTGAATCTTCATGATTCTCCCATGACCTCCCCCCATCCCCAGTGTAGAAGCACTAGACAGTTTATGTCTAAAATCTCACTGAACCCTGGCAAGAATCCTGAGAAGTTTATAATATTATGACTATTTTCCGGATAGAGAATTGAGATGCAGTTAAATGACCATTAAAAGAGCCTATATCTGGAAAGCAGCAAAACTAGTATTTAGAGTTCAGTTCTGCCTCATGATAAACTTCAACTCTTTCCACCATGTTCTCGCTCCAGTAGTCGTCATCATTCTCTTTGGCATCACTCTACCATTTCTCCTTATATCCTAACACCTTTATTCTATAGAGATCAAGTTGATTGACTTGGCATCTCTGGAACACATTGGGCTAAAGCATGTTTTCATGTCTTGGCTTGCCCATGCATCACCATGAAAAACTTTGAAGATGTCAGCGCTGCACACAGATTCAAAGTGTATTGTCTATAGCAAACCGCCTCACATTCACATTCTGACTTCACCCCTTTATACATATATAACCTTGGACAACTTATCTTACCTGTTTGTGTTTCCTCCTCCGTAAAATGGAAAAATAATAATAGTATCCACAAGTGTCATTAACTGTCTTTGACAGTTATTACATTTAAGATTAAAAAAAAATAGTTCAAGGACAGAAGTTTAAAGGTCAAATTGCCTTGCTCAATAGAAGATAAAAAATGATAACTGTCTACTGGTAGAGATAGAATTAAATTGTGTATACTTTATTTCATTATTTTTTTGGGGGGAAGAGGGAAAGAGAGAATCTCAGGCAGACTCCCTGCTGAGCGTGGAGCTCAACGTAGGGCTCGATCTCACGAACCTGAGATTATGACCTGAGCCGAAATCAGGAGTCAGATGCTTAACCGACTGAGTCACCCAGGTGCCCCAAATTGTGTATATTTTAGTACAATCCTCTCATTTAACACACAGAAAAACTGAAGCCCAAAAAGGTGAACTAGTTTGTCCGAGTGCACACATCCAGTGGAGGAACTTTTCTAGAAGAGTATATTATTGCTTTTGTTTCATAAGCAGTTTCTGACCATGCTAACTCATTTAGTGCACAAATATTCTTCCATGGTCTAATCACAAAAAGCAGGTTTCAAACAGCCCTGGTCCACTCATTTGCCCCATTTTAATCCATCCCTCTCTTGGCAAAAGTGCTGGTATGTCATAAAGCCCAACTAAGCCTTCTCAGCTGGGTCTTAAGATTTATTCAGTATGGAGGTTCCTCAAACAGTTGAAATTAGAGCTACCGTTCGATCCAGCAATTGCACTACTGGGTATTTACCACAAAGGTACAAATGTAGGGACCCGAAGGGGTACGTGTACCCCAATGTTTATAGCAGCAATGTCCACCATAGCCAAACTGTGGAAAGAGCCAAGATGCCCATCGACAGATGAATGGATAAAGAAGATGTGGTATATATACACAATGGAATATTATGCAGCCATCAAAAGGAATGAGATCTTGCCATTTGCAACGACGTGGATGGAACTGGAGGGTGTTATGCTGAGTGAAATAAGTCAATCAGAGAAAGACATGTATCACATGACCTCACTGATATGAGGAATTCTTAATCTCAGGAAACAAACTGAGTGTTACTGGAGTGGTTGGGGGTGGGAGGGATGGGGTGGCTGGGTGATAGACATTGGGGAGGGTATGTGCTACGGTGAGCGCTGTGAATTGTGCAAGACTGTTGAATCACAGTTCTGTACTTCTGAAACAAATAACGCAACATATTTTAAGAAAAAAGAAAAAGAAGAAGATAATAGGAGAGGAAGAAAAGGGGAGTATGTCAGAGGGGGAGACGAACCATGAGAGATGATGGACTCTGAAAAACAAACTGAGGGTTCTAGAGGGGAGGGGGTAGGGGGATGGGTTAGCCTGGTGATGGGTATTGAGGAGGGCACGTTCTGCATGGAGCACTGGGTGTTATGAACAAACAATGAATCATGGAACACTGCACCAAAAACTAATGATGTAATATATGGTGATTAACATAACAATAAAAAACCCAATGATAGACAAAAAAAAAAGATTTATTCTAGCTTTAAATCATTTCAAAGGTTATATGGAGAAATACAGGTCTCTCCCCAACCCCCCCCCCACACACAGACACACACAGACACACACAGACACACACATAAAATAAATGTTTTAACCATGAGTGAAAAATCTAGTTTAACTCATTTCAATAAATATGGTTCTGGCACCATATGTTAGATGTTAGAGATAATAAGGCTGAACAAACAACACGGTCCCTGTTCTCTTAGGCTAGTTCACCAGGTTTCACACCTCACCTCGGGAATTCTCTTTTCTTTAATTAGTTTAGGTTAATAAGACCAAAATAAACATTTAGTACTTGAAAATCAACACTTTTTGTCTAATTATAGAAAGAAATAATGAGGTAAGACTTCAGTAATATAAAGGTTCCAAGTTTCTAGGAGCTCTTTTTAGCACAATAATTATTTCATAAATCTAAGCCTTACCACTCCCCATCATTTTTCTTCTCAAATAAAATTCTTCCACTGAATATTAACCAAAGTGGTAACACTATGTGTCAGTTTCTACAGACTATAGAAAAGACACACATACAGACACTCACGCATACACTCTATAAAGTGGATTATTTGTATCTCAGAATACGTTCTATACATTGAGATATTGTAAGAGTATTCGGGATCCTAGGGCTAGGTTTTTGACATTTTTCAGTGTAGGTACATAATAATATAATTGTCACCATCACTAGTCCTTACAGATCCCATGCTAAGGACTTTATATAAATTATCTTGTGTGATCCTTACATATATATAGGCATTATTTTTTAAGTTTTTATTTTAATTCGTTAACATACAGTGTTATATTAGTTTCCACTGTACAATATTGTAAGTCGACAGTTCCATACATCACCCTGCGCTCCTTAATCCCCATCACCTATTTAATGCATCCCCCCACTCTAAATAAGTATCATTATTTCTACTCTACAGATGAAGCAGTTGAGGCCTTGGCTATATACACGTGCCCAAAATCATGTGGTTTGTACATGCTAGAACTGGAATTTGAACCCAGGTCCGCCTGACCAGGTTTTATGCATCTTTCTAGTCCCTGGGAGCTTTTTTGCACAAAATAGGTGTTCAAAAAGTTCTGTTTTTGAAAGGCAACAAAATGCTATACTGTGAAATAAAGTCCTTTAAAGCTTAGCAGCCAGACTGAAAGAGCTGTTAAAACAGAATCCCTTGCGATTAAGCCAATATAGATTTGTGAATGACCCTGAAGTAGTTTTGCAGAAACTGCACCGGACACACAGCAGTCGAATTCTGAAGGGGTTTTGAACACATTTTTATTTCTACAGAAGAGGAAATAGAATTCTTAGTCATATTCATCTAATAATGCAATCCCAGTATTTCCTCTACTGAGATTTTAGGGGGGAAAAGAATAATGAAAGTGTCACAGATACCCCTGTACAAGACTTCCAGGCTTTGACCAAAATGAAATGACATTGTTTAATAAGGGAACTGGGATGCCAAATGCTGTAGACTCCATGTACAGTGCTCCCAAGCCAGAGCATGCTTTCAGAAGACATCCAGCTCAACAATTTTAGTACTCCCATCACTGTCACCAGCTTAACACATGCATACACACACACACACACACACACACACACACACACACACACACAAAACCTGCTGTGGAAATTTTCTATATATATAGAAATATATATATATTTATTTATAAAGGAATTCACTGTTTGTCCTATATTTTTGCTTTTCAAAGTGTGATCTACAGACCAGCAGTATCAGCATCACCGGTAGCTTATTAGAAATGAGGACGCCCAGTCCCTAACCCAAATCTAGTGAATCAGAATCTGCTTTTTAACAGGATTCCCTGGTAACTCGCACAGTCAGTCAAGTTTGGAAAGCAGTGGTTTATAGTGGGATCTGGCAAGGTTCTTCCTGCGGGTACTAAAGTAGATTGTGATGAACTACTAATAGGAAGATCTACATGACTGTAGATCAATCAAATCAACTACTTGATTTTGTGGCTACTCTGCAGTCTAGGTGAATGAGAGACTGAGCTAGGGCTCTGTAACTTTTTTCCATACACTGCCGCAATGCAAGTGCAAAGAAATTTTGGTAGTGATGGTGGGTTCACAATGACGCTCAAGTCTCCATTTTGTGTCATTAAATTGTATTCATTGCTTTCTTTTTTCTCTTTTAAGATTTTATTTATCCATCTGAGACAGAGAGAGAAGGAGAGTAAGTACAAGCAGCAGGGGTGGGGAGAGAGGGAGAGGGAGAAGCAGACTCCCTGCTGAGCAAGGAGCCAGACATGGGGGCTCGATCCCAGGACCACGAGATCATGACCTGAGCTGAAGGCAGACGCTTAACCAATTGAGCCACCAGGCACCCCCACTGCATTCTTTAAGATGCTCAGTCGTGGGGTGCCTGCGTGGCTTCTTGGGATGCCTGCATGGCTCAGTCGGTTAAGTGTCAGACTCTTGATTTTGGCTCAGGTCATGATCTCAGGGTTGTGAGATCGAGCCCTGCACTGGGCTCTGTACTGGTCATGGAGCCTGCTTAAGATTCTCTCTCTCCCTCTCCCTCTGCCCTCCCCCCCTCTAAAAAAAACAATGAAAAAGATGCTCACCTTCTCTAGGAAGGTATTTCTGATTCAACGTCCAATCTTTTTTTTTTTTTTTTTTTTTTTTTTTTTACTTATTTGAGAGAGAGAGATGAGAGAGAGCATGAGTGGGGAGGAGAGGGAGAAGGAGGTTCCTCGCTGAGCAAGGAACCTGATGCAGGGCTTGATCTCAGGACCCTGGGATCATGACCTGAGAGAAAGGCAGATGCTTAATCCACTAAACCACTCAGGTGCCCCTCAATCTCCATTCTAAAGACTTTTGCATGTCTACATCTAAGCACCAATTTATTCAAGCTATAGTGTTACAGTATGCTTATATAGTTTCTATTGCTTTGTATTTATCTCCTCAACATGATAGAAGCCTTCAAAGTCAGGAGCATTGTAATCTACCTTTATTTAGTCCCAAAAGGGGAAGGGAAGTGGCCTGAAGAAAAATAGGTATTAAAAGAGAATTTAGAACCGAGTCTACATTGGCCATCATTTCTTGGTGCTTGTTTTTGGTTTTCCTTAAAAAAAAAAAAAAAAAAAGTATTCTTGGATTGCCCATAATTACATGAAGATTCCTAACTTTTGCTCCTGATGGAAAATAAAATCGTGAGAGCTGGAGTCATGGTGGAAAATGGAAAAGAAACAATACTCTGTTCCACTGAGCGGGGGCTCCTCACATCAGTGCTCGAGCCTGGTTTGTGGACATGACCACAGCTGTACAAATCCTGGAGCGGCGAGTGGGGACCGGGAGCTGTGTTTGCTTCCCTTGGCTTTTGTTTCATTTAGGTACCCACCTTACGAGATTCACTGCATAATGCTAGGAGCAGAGATAAGACACTCAAAGTGGAATTCACTCAGAACCACAGCATTTCTCATTTTTAGGTCACAACTGAAATTGGGTTTTAATGTGAAATTTGCCTTAGGCTCAGCAGATGGTTCCCAAACATCACAGGCATCAGTTTGCCTTCTGTACATTGATGTGGTTGTAACGGAGTATGAAACTGCAAGGGAACTCATATACTGGCCAAATCTGCCCTTCTCTCCTGTTCCTCCGTATTTTCTATTTATATCATTTGCTGCTGCAAGGCACACCTTGCTGCAGTCAGCCCATGCCAATCATACATGTTTATAGTAAGAGATGAGGGTGGGTGGGAAGAGAAGAGGGAAACATTTCTATGCTAGACTTAGTGGGCTCAGATCATATGTTGATTTTTCTCCTTCTTTTAAAAAAATTCCCTTCAAAATTTGGGGTGAAAAGGTAAGCACACTGGATAGTGGATTTATTTACTCTGATGCTATCTCTGATAATTCTCATCTTTAAATCATCCTGTGGCTGTGCTTCCAACCTTTCTGGACATCAATATTAATGTTCCCAGCTCCTGGCAGTAGCTGGCAGAGGTAGCATTTCATAATTCAGATGTAAAAATTAAAAGCCAAGTGCTAGAGGGTGTACAAAGTAGCAGAATGCATCCATTCAATTGCTGATTGAAAGCCCTTCAGAAAGCCAGCCTTTCTCACCTCCCCCTTAGCAAGGAAATGCAAAGTTACCAGGTAAATAATGGTGGCCCAGAAATTCACTCTCCCTCCTTACTGAAGAAAAGCAAAAATAGAACTGTAAGGGCACAGGATAGTTCCAGAAATATTTTCTCTTTGAGGATCTTCAATCAGATCTTCAATTGGTACACAAGGGGAGAGACCTCTGGCCAGTCTCCCCACCACCACCAAGATAACACCTGACCAGCACACGGTCTGAGAGTCAAAGGTGCTCTAGTCATCAGGGAGCTGACATCATCAGGTGCCCTAGCAATTTGCTTCTCATTCCTGTTGGTAGAGAACTCCATTGAGAAAGGCCCCATGATCCCCTTCATTAGTCACCTACACCAGGGTGTTCTTTTTTGTCAAGAAGCTGTCCCTTAACGTTCTTATATTGTAGGGAAACTAGACCCTCAATTCTCGGCAGAGAGAAAGACTGGCTCATCATTATTCTCTTCATATCAATCTTTTTTTTTCCCTTCCAAAACAAGTAGGTCCACAAATTTCAAATATTCAGGAACTTCAGAGAGAGTATAAGAATGATCTTAACTAATTATAAATTAAAATAAATGATTATTAAAGTAAAATAATTAAAACAGGCACTTCACAAATTCAACACTGTTAAGTCCATCCAAAGAAATAAAACTACTTTTGCTTTAACACCACATCTTACTAGATGTGTCTTCTTCTACCAGCTATCTGATAGTATTTTAGTGTTGGAACAAATAATAGTAGCAGAAAAAGGTTATTCTCCACCATCTCCTTTGTCTCTCCTAGTGTTTTTGTTTGTTCTACTTTATTTTTTGTCATTGTTTTGCTTTGTTTTGTTTTGTTATTGTTTTGTTTTGTTTTTTACTATTTGGCAATGTCTGGTAAAGAACAAAAAGTGGCCTCTTTTCAATTCTGGCCATGGCTCTATTTTCTTGGCCACTTCTTTTCATGATTTAAGATGGCCTACTTCAAAAACACAGCCGTTTTCTATAGCAACTCTATGCCAATGTTCATAGTGAAATATTTATTAAAGAATTGATTCTGTGAGGAATTTCATACTTACTTATAAAGCTCCATTTAAAATGAGGCTTCTTCTAAAAAGGATATGCCAGGACAGGTGTTTCCATGATGTTTTTTGTTTTGTTTTCATGAATCCTAAAATAGGTAAGTGCCTCTTGCTTACTACTCATGTTATTCTAGTAATTTCTGTCCTAATCATTACTAAAGTGCTAAAGGACCAAAGCATGCATTGTGTCTTAAAAGAGTTTATCTCTCCTTTGTCTTCTGTTTCATTTTCTTTTTAAAAACATACTGAAAATGTGATTCCATTAACTCCAGGGCCTTAAGCAACTTACCTGCTAGGCACTAAACAAGGACAGAATACAGACTAATTTTCATAAGTTACAACAATTTCAGAGACTGAAAAATAAAAAGTTAAAAAAACCCACAACAACAACAACATGAAAACAGGCTGTCCGTCATCAGCCTGTTGCAGAGAATGTTATTACATGTTAGTTGCTTCATTTTTAGCATGGTGGGTTTCTCAGTTAAAGGAACTGTTTCTGGGCTGCCTAGGTGGCTCAGTCTGTTAACCATCTGACTCTTGATTTCTGCTCAGGTCATGATCTCAGGCTCCTGGGATTGAGCCCCACATCAGGCTCCACACTGGGTGGGGGGGTGTCTGCTTAGGGATTTCTCTCCCTCTCCCTTTGCCCCTCCCTCTGCTCATGCCCTCTCTCTCTCAAATAATTAAATACATCTTAAAAAAAAAAAAAGGATCTTTTTCTACCCTGACTTTTCATCCTGTCATGAGTGAGAAGCCAGGGATCCAGGAAGCTTACAGTAGCCACAGGCAGTATTTGTGCTGCCCAAACTCAGACCAGGAGGCTGACTCGGTGAAGCACTGGAAATACCTATTTGGTTCAAAGAGTAAAGGAGATGTCCCTGGTTAGGAGGAAGTCTATAAAACAAGACGGACAAGAGATTTTTATAAAGCACGGCAAAATAAAATGGAGGATGGGTTGGGGTGGGAGAGAGACAAGGAGAGTGTGCGTTCAAACTTAGATTTAGATTTTATGTGAGGACAGCTCAATATACCTGCAGAGATGAAACCTTTTATTCTTTTTGCAAAGGACAATAAAAGCTCCGGACTTCAAACACCCTGTGAAATGCTCCTGCCACATCTCCGATGCTGGCCTCTTTCCATCACTCTCAGGGCCCCATCTGATGCAGCTTCGGTCCTCGGGCACCAACAGATTGCTCACCACCCACGTGCTCTGTGATATGTGAAGGCAGAGGAGAGGAATGCGGGTGACTCTTGCAGAGGTGAAGAGGAGGGGAAAATAACAAGGCCATGCTTACTGGGATTCGCTTGGACATGTGCAGTTTCTCTTTCCTTTGTTTGATGGCTTTGGGAGGGGTGATGGTTTTAAATAATGTGAACAGCACCATTCTCATTATTCAATTAGCTTGCTAAACTTTGCCCCAATTTCATGGTATTAAGTATCAACATGAAATAGGAAAGGCAGTGTCTAGCTTTGTTTGGCTCCAGCGGGCACAGTTTACTTTCACAATGATGAAAGGCTGTGGGAATGTACTAGTCTCCTGAGTTTGCTTGGTTAAATAATGTTCCCCTGACCTTCCCTGCAGGCGTCAAAGAGCACAACAGGCAGCTGCCCCATCAGGGACCTGTTCGGTCGTGTGGCCATTGCTCTTTGGGCACACCACCCTCTTCCCCTCTGCCTCCCGAAGGTGCACTCCACTGCCATCAGAGTCCTGCTGCAACTGGAGTTAAAGAGTTTTCTGTGCTTCTGTGTAATTTGGGGGCAGTTTCATCATGGAAACAGCAGGAAGACTGGCAAAAAGATGTCATCAATTTCCTCCCTGTGATGGGATTACATAAATGGAAGTGAACCCCAGTGATAGAGCTAGGCCTTCAAAATATGGGCACCGTGTCCTCTGTCAAGCAGTCTAATTGTGAGGTCCATAAGGAAGTGTATCAGAATTTACATTAAAATCCAGTGGAAACAGTTATGGGTTCTAGAAAGAGTGTGTCATGTCCGAGAGAGAAGGTAAGAGCAACTGGCTTGCCAAGATCTAGGTCTTTGCCCATGGTTGGGATAACTCAGAGTAAGTTTTCATCATGACAAAGGACTAGATGAACTCTTTGAGCTGACTGGAGTTTGCTTTCACTGTTGTTTGATATAATTGTAATTCCAAGCATGGCTCAAGTCAAAATAGAGCACTGAATTCTTCACAAATTATGCATTAACTCAGCAGGGAAGCTGTAGAACATAAGTTTCCAGAGCCAAGAAGAATTGACCTCAAATCCCAGCCTCAACATTTATAAACTTGATGACTTTGGACATGTTACTTAACTTCTTAGTCTGTTTTCTTTTCTATAAATGGGAATGAAAATTATCATTCCTGTGAAGGTTATTGTGAGGACCAAGTGATATAACGCCTAATAAGCCACCTCATGGTTCTTTGACATTTAGGAACTGCTCAATAAATAGTTGAAATTAGCTAAAAGATGTCTCATATTTTTAGTATTCAGCCAACATCCCTAAAAGCTATAGCTAAAAATCTGCCTTAAACCCTATCATTTTATTTCAATATTGAACAAAAAATGAAGAGGTGGAAAACTATGTCAATAATAATTTCTTATAAAGACATTTACTCACTGTGGAACTTGATTCTTGATGTTTTTCACTGGAGAACAATGAGTCTGACCTCAACTATCCATCCAACAACTCTGTACTGAGAACTTACCACTTACAAGACAAACTGATAGGATCCCTTCTCCTGTGTGCTCACCCGTTCTAAGCATTAGACATATTACATAAAGAATAGGACCCACATTCTGAAACTCTCCATGTGTACCAGAATGTAGCTACCTGGAAGCAACCATCTCACTTTGATTCCTGGAATGTCCAGAAAAAACAATGTATATAATTTCATAAGATAAACATTAGAAATATCAAATATTTATGCTAGTACAACATACATACATTTATACAATTCCAATTATAAAAGCCATGCTATAACAAATTCTGCCCAATACTTTCTAACTGTTCACTATAGTTTACAGAACTTTGCAAAAGAATAAAATTATTAGTATAACAGTTTTTACATTGGGCTTTTCATAGTACTCAGATTTCAGTAGGGGTGACTTGGACACTGGAACTGAGCAGAGGAGGCGTGTGTCCCTCATCTCCATTCAAAGTACCTCCTCCTCTTTTATCTGTTTTCTCTAAGTAGGTTCTGATTAAACTGTCTACAAAAGGGAGCTTTCTGCTAATAAAAATCAGTTAAACAAATAAACATTTTGAAAACCACAGCACTAAGAAAGTTCAGTCCAGTGACTTCCTTAACATTTCCAAAGCTTACCTGTCACATGAAATTTACAGCAGCTTAATGTTTTAACATTGTGTCAAGGACTACTCCAAAGTTAATGCTAAATCCTATCCAGTCTATAGCATAGATTTTCTCTCCTTCTTCTGCTGTAGGAAACTTCTTATTTGTGTATTCTGGACAGGGGCAAAGAATTGGCCATCTTGTAGAGGCCTACACTGTACTTTAAGACAGATCACTAATTCTATGTATGTGGGCATGTGTGTGTGTTTGCAGGTTTAGAGGAAAGGGTAAAATTTAGGTATTAAAAATTACATGTAGGGATGCCTGCGTGGCTCAGTCGGTTAGGCATCTGCCTTCAGCTCAGGTCATGATCCCAGGGTCCTGGGCTCGAGTCCCACATCAGGCTCCTCGCTCAGCGGGGAGTCTGCTTCTTTCTCTGACTGCTCTGCCTGCCACTCCCCCCTGCTTGTGCTCTCTCTCTCTCTCTGACAAATAAATAAATAAAATCTTAAAAAAAATTACATGTAAAAAAATGATATGTATTACATAAAGTTTGGTGGGTTTTTTTTTTTTTTTGCTTTAATTTTCTTTTAGCTTGATTTGATCTTCATAACGACTCCTTTTAAATACCAACTTTCCCAGACGCTGTTGTGAAGATCCAAGCACAAATTCTTTTTGATCACTTCTTTCTGTGCTTCAAGAATTCACTAATTCATTCTTCCAACCATTCAGTAAACTTTGCTGAATTCTCACCATGTTCTAGAGGATGTGGAAGGATGAAAATAATAGAGCTGTGATAATCCAAACAGGTATGCTCGGTACAGACTTGCACGGAGGAGGCAGCATGTAGAATCAATGGGCTTTGGGATCAGAATGGCTGTGGGATGCGTCCCATTTCAGTGTTTACCAATCCTGTGAGCTTGAGTAACTGATTTATTCTCACTGAGTCTCTGTTTCCTCAACTGTGAAACAGGGCTTCCCAATAGCCTCCTTCTGATAATTAGGCATAGAAATACATGTTCAGAAACTAGCCCATTACCTAGCAGAAAATAATTACTCAATATGTGGTAAGAAGTATTTTTTTCTTTGAAAGGTACCTCGAGGTCATGAAATATAACCACATCTCTGCCCCCTGGAGGAGTACTTGGGTGGCAGTGCATTTGTGAAGCCACGTATTTGGCAAAAGGCCCCCAAGCAGCCTCCACTGTTCTCAACTTCTCAGAAAAAAATTGTGCTCTCTCCAAGCATTTACTAAATTAGCAGAATTCTAACTTGGTTTAGAAACATATTTACTTAGCGTAAATTGGCCTTTTATTTTGGAAGTGAATGCCATGCGAACCCAGGTGTAAAACAGGAGAGAGCTCCCAAATACCCTACAAACATGCTCTCTAAAAATGATAATATGAAAGATTAATCTACACTGATACTTTTCCCAGTATAGGAGCCATTCCCTGGGAGTGACTCAGGAGGTTTAGCCTAGCATCAAACAGGATAACAGCTAACAGAGCGAAGCAATAATGACTAAATGGTACCCTGAGTTATTAATGCAATTTCTAAAAAGGCCTATTATGAGAATACAGCTATCAAACAAAGCAAATTTGGCTTCAGAATACTTTGCACATACTGCATGTCTTTAATACTTGAGGCTTAAAAAGCTGTGAATGCATTTGGCTTAGTATTTGGGCTTTTCTGGCATATTAGTTTTCTATTATTGCTATAACAAATTATTGCAAACTTGGTGGCTTAATACAACACGCATTTATTATCTTGGGATTCTGCAAGTCAGAAGCTTAACATAGGTCTGACTGGGTTCAAATGAAGCTGTTGATAGGGCTGCAGTCCTTAATGGGAACTCTAGGGAAAGTCTTTGTCCCTGACTTTTTTAACCTCTAAATGTTGTCCTCATTCCTTGGCTCCTGGTCCCCCTGCTGCACCTTCAAAGCCAGCAATGTTATATAACTCTGATGCTTCTCCTTCTGTTCACCCTCCTCTGACTGTAGCCAGGAAAGGTTCTCCCTTTTTAGGGACTCATGTGGTTAGACTGGGCCCACCTGGATAATCTAAGATAACCATTTTATCTCAAGATTTTGAACTTCAGTTACATCTGTAAAGTCCCTTTTGCCATTTAATGTAACATATTCACAAATTCTAAAGTTTAGGACATAGACATCTTTAGGAGGTCATTATTCTGCCTCCCTCATATGGCATTGGGTGGGTGGGCTATTACCGACACTGTTAAAACTGGCTGTAGGTCTTCTGAATGCTCTTTTATGTAGCCATTAAGAAAGATCTGAACTCTTCAGAAAGCTCTTCCACTCCATATGCCCTCTTAAACTTTTCTCCATCTGTAGAGTGAACCAGTGGGACTAAATGATCACTGGGTGCCCTTCTAGTTTCAAAGGCTGGGAAGCCTCAAGGCCATATGGACTAAACTTTATGTACTGCTCTTTGATAAATTTGGAAGATTCAGATTTCAAGGCAAATGGAAGATTCAGAAAGGATGAAACAGGAAAAGAACAAAAAAGGTACTATCTAGACCACATGGATTACCTAATTACATGATCTCTGCACTGGCCAGTCCCCACATGCAGAATTGTGTTCCGATGGCCCTGCTTTTTAATTTGTTTTAAATTATTTTAGAGAGAGAGATTGAGGGCATGTGAGCCAGGGGAGGGGCAGAGGGAGAGGGAGAGAATCTCAAGCAGACTCCAAGCTGAGGTTAAAGCCCAACAGGGGGCTTGACCTCATGACCCAAGATCATGACCTGAGCCAAAACCAAGAGTTGGAGGCTTAACTGACTGAGCCACCCAGGCACCCTAGGCACTGCTGTTTCTTAATGGAGTGACTGACACCTTGAAGTGAGTCTAGAGAACAGTAATCAGGAATGTGAGAGTCTTCCCAATTTGAAATATAGTGGAAGTAACAACGAAACTTTACTTCAGGGAACAGAAAATTGGAGAATGGGATAGGGAAGGGGATATGAAACTGTCTTTAAATATTTGTCCTTATTGAATAAAAGTGAATCTTAATTAGATATAGCTCCAGAGAACCAAGGGTAGATTAATGAGTGGAAGGTACAGGAATTTAATATGAGAAGATACTTTCCAAGAACTTGAGCAAAATGGAAGTAGCTACTTGTGGGGCAATTAGTTCTGTATGATTAGTCTATGTGACTGTGAGCTAGAGATAACTGGAAAGGCAGTTCCTCCATTTGATGGGAGGTTTACACAGTGGTCTTAGAGATTATCCCAACCACTAAACCTCTAGAAATGTTATGAATCTGATTACCATAGAGATAGCATTTACATTTCCTTGTTAAAAGAAAAAAAGATAATTATAGAGAATGTGTGATTTAAGTTATACCCAAAGAAGAATTTCCATTAAGCAAGAGTAGACGGGTTTATAGATATGCAAGCAAAAAAGTTCCTGATACTTTTAAAAAAGAGTTGTCATTACATTATTCTTAGGTTTAAGAGGTAGACTAGAGCCTTGACTTTGAAACTGCATCAGTGGGATCCTAGTGTCCTCCTGAGTGAGTCAGTTGCTGCTAGGTATGAAGAGAAAAAGTATGCGTAAGGGGAAAGCAGAGGCGTTAGAGCCTACCGTTGCCCACATCCTGCTTTAAACCAGAGAAGCTCCCTTTAGGGCTCTGCATAGAGTTTCCATTATGGAATAAGGAAAGTTCAAATACTTAAAAACAAACAAACAAACAAACAAACTACTGGTCTAGAGGAATATTCAAATACAGAAGTAGAGGATTTGAAATGAAACAAATCTAAACTCCATCTTCCTGTAGTTCAGAGGTTTATTTATAAGACTGATAGTTTTTCAACTTATGTAAATATCTATACATTATGTCTTGATATTCCACCACTAAGGCATAGCTTTGTGGCATGGCCTGATAGAGATGAACACATACATTTTTGACATTTAAACCATTATCATACTTATTTCAAGAAGCTCCATAGACATGTCTTGTGGAACCCTGAGGCTTCATGCAACTTACATAAACATTCCCTGCTACTGAATATACCGCTTTTAACTAAATTTATTTGAACGATTCCTATGTGTATGGAAGCCAAGAAAACCAAACTTTTGAAACTTTTTAAAATAAAAAATTTCTCAGAAGATAAATGACAAACCAGAGGAAAAAAAAATAATTGCAATTCATCACAAAAGGTTAATCTCTCTAATAATAAAGGGCCCCAAGACATTGATAAGAAAAAGACTCACAACCCAACAGAAAAATGGGCCACATATACAGAAATAAAAAGGAAGTTTAAATCATATTTAAATATTAAAATGTGCCAAACCTCACGCCTATCAAACTGGCAAAATCCAAAGGTTTGATAATGGTACTTTGGTGAGGCTATGGAAATAGATATTCCCATACATTCCTGAATGTTCTACCATTGAGGGCTACTTGATAATACTTATCAAAATTATAAAAGAATATACTCTTTGATACAGCAATCTTAACGGAGAGGATTTATCCTACAGATATTTATGCATATACAAAAATACTTTGTATGAGGTCATTCAATACACTGCTGTTTAAAATAACACAAAATTGTTAACAGCCTAAATGGACTAGCTAAGTAAACTATGGAAATCCATATAGCTATATGAAATAATAAATAATACATAGCTGTAAAGATGAAGGCTGTAGTTTTACATGCATTGATGTGAGATCTCTAGAAAATCAGATAAAAAAGCAAAATGTAAATCACTGTGCAGAATAGCAGAATATTCAATTTTTTATGTAAAATGTATCAAATAATATGTATTCATGTTTATTTTTGTATACACCAAGAAAATTTAAAATTATACATACATATACAAACTAACAGAAATTGTGATTGGGTAAAGACAACTAGACAGGTGGGACAGGGATGGAAAGGAAGTTATTTTATTGTACTTTAATTTTCTCTAATCACATGAATCTCTAATCTCTAATCACCTTTTCAAAAATAAATGTAAAAAAATTCATTAAATGAGCAGCTTCTGATAAGCTGAAAAGATTCACATCAACAACTATTTCCTTTTTTCTAACATAGCCTATTTCTGTAAAAAAAAGCTGGAGAACAAGTTTGTTATATTAAAAATAATAAAACCATAAATCCATGTAGGTAGATAAGTTAGATATATCAACCTGTCCAGTAAATGTGGATAAAATGAGCAATTATTTATTTAATTCTGAATTTTCAGGTAATCAAAGAAAAAGTGAAAAAAATATCAAGTTACACAATTCTTACCATCTGGTAAAGCATAGCCTATCATATTTTTCATACTCTACTACAATTTTTATAGCCCACTAGATTTTCTAGAGATGGAAACATTATTTTTATAAAATTTTAAGAAGGCCCTTCTTCGTCTTTGAAAAATGATCCTACAGTAATTTCAGCAATCATTCTACAGAATATGCAGAAGCACAGTTCATATTAAATAAATATTAAGCTATTTTGATTAAGTCTCACTATGAGCCAGGCAGTGTTAAGTATTTTTCCTAAATTGTATCTGTACAACAACAAGGCACTTAATATCCCCTTTACGCAAATGAAGAAACCAAAGCTTAATAGTTTGGTAATTTGACCAAGGGTACACAGCTCTTAAATGAAGGAGATGAGAGCTGAATTGACAGTGGGAATCCAGAGGCAATGCTCCTGACCACCACACACCAGTGCCACTACTGGTCCAGCAATAAAAACCAAGGGTAGCCTATTTAAGAGGTAATTCAGGAAAGTCTGGTTTCGAGGAAACAGAGGTCAAGGTGAGAAACTTTCTCATGAGCCCATTCAGGCTTGGACTTTGCATTTAAAAAAGTTCTCCAAGTAATTTGATACAGCTGGAGCGAAGTCCAATGTTGCAAACAGTTGCCTCAGACTTTCTTCTGTGAATATGATATCACTCAACTAGAGTTTTGAAAGGTGGGAAATAGCAGTCACTTGGCGGACACACTCTCACCAGAGCATGGAGTACTGCTCTTCTCTGTTGCTGAAGAGAGGGGGAGCCATATGCTTTGGCTATCACACTTTCTGTTGGCAAGGTCAACATTCTATTTTTAAAAGTTGTGAAGGTGGACTTCATTCAGCTGGAGGGTCATCTCAACAACTGTTCGCCTCTGCAGCCCTAGTCCCATGATAGATTTGTGTGGCCTACTGAAGACACAGTCTTTGCCCTTGAGAAGGTGTACAGTTGTCAATTTGGGCGGATGAGATTTACATATTTTGAAACAGTTCAAGAACCATAAAAGGCAGTGCATAATCAAGGGCCAGATTGTGTGGTATGGCTCAGTCACTTATGAGAAATCAGGGAAGGAATAAGATGAAGCACAGTAAGAAAAGTCTTTATAAAGTAATGGGTCTTGAGTTAGCCCTCAAGGTTAATAGAGGAAAAAGGAGGTCACTTTTAGGGGGTAAAATAAGAAACAGAGAAAAAAATGAGGGACAAAAGTGGTATTTTCAGGGAACAGTTAGGGAGCCAGCATACTACTTATACTAATTTGTTCGTTCATGCATTCTTTTACTCTCATTCTGATAATCTGTCATATGCATACACTCTGTTAAGCACTTGGAATACAAAGAAGAGTAAAACAAGATCTTCATCCTTATCATCTGAAGATAGAGTTTACTTTTAGCTGGGGCAGGATTTATGTATGTTGAGAATGGGGATGACATTTATCTTAGGAGCAATAATGGTAGCAAAAGTAGAAGAGCTCTCAATATGAATGAGGAATAGTGAATGTGGAAAGAAATATAGATGGTATCTGATGAAAGAAACCTAGGAGATAAAACTGGAAAGGTATTTGTTTAGAGGCTGTGTATAATCACAGACACTATAACTCAGACATTATAATGTATATTGAGAAACATAAAAAAAGCAAAGAACAGAAACCAAAATTCAGTAAAAATGATTGGGAAATAATCTTTTTGGTATGGAGGTAGCTAAAGGAACAACTAAAAATGATTTTAAAGATTAAACTAGAGACTATAAGGAATAAAATAAGGGATAAAACAAGGTCAGGGAAAATGTCCAGGTGGCATCAAGGAGCACGGGGACTAATGTCCTGGTAGGTGGACTAAAGTTAAAAGGATTGATAAAGGAAGACTTTAGGAGGAATAATGATGGTAATGAAGATGATAATAAAAAAATCATGAGTGATTGGATATAGATTATGAAGAATTGGATTGACTCAAATACCATTCCCTGGTCAAGTCTAACTTTTGTCCAACTTTATTTATGGACAAAAATAAGGAGTTAAGACAAAGTACAAGTAAAATAGTGAGTCCAATGGTACAGATCAAGGGTCCACATACTCAAGGTGAAATTCCATCCTGAGTTAAAATTTATCTATGTCTGTAATTAATTGCCTTATGAAATCTTTACTAGTTCACACTTGCATTGTGTTTTCTGCTTTCTAAATCTCATGTTTCACCAGGTTACAATTTAATCTGAAAAGAGGAAATGAATTCGACTTTTTATTACTACATTCAAAACCAGTAGAGAGGCTGTAAATGGGTCACCCAAGAGAACGTGCAGAAGTGGTCAGTTAGAAGCATTTCTCAGGCAAGAATAAAGACCTTCATGGATGATCCAACAGTCTGTGCAAGATCTGATATAAGAAGAAGCTAATATCTTCTCCCATTCAGTCAGTTGTCTTTTGGTTTTGTTGACTGTTTCTTTTGCTGTGCAAAAGTTTTTTATCTTCATGAAGTCCCAATAGTTCATTTTGCCCTTGCTTCCCTTGCCTTTGGCGATGTTTCTAGGAAGAAGTTGCTGCGGCTGAGGTCAAAGAGGTTGCTGCCTGTGTTCTCCTTTAGGATTTGGATGGACTCCTGTCTCACACTTAGGTCTTTCAACCATTTTGAGTTTATTTTTGTGTGTGGTGTAAGGAAATGGTCCAGTTTCATTCTTCTGCATGTGGCTGTCCAAGTTTCCCAACACCATTTATTGAAGAGACTGTCTTTTTTCCATTGGACATTCTTTCCTGCTTTGTTGAAGATGAGTTGACCATAGAGTTGAGGGTCCATCTCTGGGCTCTCTATTCTGTTCCATCGATCCATGTGTCTGTTTTTGTGCCAGTACCATACTGTCTTGATGATGACAGCTTTGTAATAGAGCTTGAAGACCAGAATTGTAATGCCACCAGCTTTGCTTTTCTTTTTCAACATTCCTCTGGCTATTCGGGGTCTTTTTGGGTTCCATACAAATTCTAGGATTATTTGCTCCATTTCTTTGAAAAAAGTGGATGGTATTTTGATAGGGATTGCACTGAATGTGTAGATTGCTCTAGGTAGCATTGACATCTTCACAATATTTGTTCTTCCAATCCATGAGCATGGAACATTTTTCCATTTCTTTGTGTCTTATTCAATTTTTTCTTAACAGAATGGGAGAAGATATTTGCAAATGACATATCAGATAAAGGGCTAGTATCCAAAATCTATAAGGAACTTATCAAACTCAACACCCAAAGAACATATGATCCAATCAAGAAATGGGCAGAAGACATGAACAGACATTTTTCCAAAGAAGACATCCAAATGGCCAACAGACACATGAAAAAGTGCTCAACATCGCTTGGCATCAGGGAAATCCAAATCAAAACCTCAATGAGATACCACCTCACACCAGTCAGAATGGCTAAAATTAACAAGTCAGGAAATGACAGATGTTGGCGGGGATGAGGAGAAAGGGGAACCCTCCTACACTGTTGGTGGGAACGTAAGCTGGTGTAGCCACTCTGGAAAACAGTATGGAGGTTCCTCAAAAATTTGAAAATAGAGCTACCATACGATCCAGCAATTTCACTACTGGGTATTTACCCCAAAAATACAAATGTAGGGACCGAAGGGGTATGTGCACCCCAATGTTTATAGCAGCAATGTCCACAAAAGACAAACTGTGGAAGGAGCCAAGATGTCCATTGACAGATGAATGGATAAAGAAGATGTGGTGTGTGTATATATATATATATATATATATACATATATATATATATATATATATACACAACAGAATATTATGTAGCCATCAAAAGGAATGAAACCTTGCCATTTGCAAGGACATGGATGGAACTGGAGGTTATTATGCTGAGAGATATAAGTCAATCAGAGAAAGACACGTATCATATGACCTCACTGTAATGAGGAATTCTTAATCTCAGGAAACAACCTGAGGGTTGCTGGAGTGTTGGGGAGTGGGAGGGATGGGGTGGGCTGGGTGATAGACATTGGGGAGGGTAAAAAAAAAAGAGAGAGAGAGGCTCTTGCAGAAACTGGGAATGTGATTCCTGACAAGTCCAGACGAAGAAAACAAATGTAAACTATGGTTTAACTCAGTTTACCTTCTGGATTATTAACTTGCTTCAGAGGAACTGAACAGGAAGTCCTAAATGGGTCAAAAAACAAAGCAGGGATTTTAGACCCTGTGAGATTATCTGGCAAAATAAAGGCTGGTGCCACAGTCAGTTCCAAAAGCCTAGAAAGAATGCACTGTAGGCTAGAAGGGGCCGCTCTCTCCTCTTTCGGGGCCAGGACCCACAGAAGCTGCTGCAAGTGTGAACAGAAAGTGAAAATGAATTTAAGTACAGCAATAATTCTCTGTGTTAAGGGAGAACAGTCAAACTCCCTGTGTTGGAGTGGGGGGCAGGGGGGGTAAAATAAAGAAGGTGCTGAAAATCATTCCAGACCAAATACTGAGGTCAAAACAAATGACTTAGAGCTAAAGTCAATGTAGCTTGATCAGATAGAAGTTTTGGTGCCTAAGGAAGTGTGGCCTGTGGTGCCCAAATCCCTGCCAGCAGCGCCAGGCTGTGGACAGACTTCAAGTCTTAAGAGAGCTATTCTCTGGAAATGTTATCTCTTTCTTTATGTGTTTTTTTTTTTTCACTTGGGGCTTTGTTTTGTTTTCCTTCTACTTTTCTAGTAAACTTCCCCTTGAAAATTTTCCACCTTGTGATGAGAAAGCTGGAGGGCACAGGCGAGGTGGTGGCAGCATCTCAGCTGGATAATCCCCCCGACCCTTCTCCTTCTCTGGCTGCTGATGAAGCCGAGGCTGAAACAGACAGAGAAGTGAAACCCCTAGAGGAGAGACAAGACAGCTGTGATCACTGGTTCCTTGCTACCTGCTGGGGTCTTCTCTCACTGTAAGGCTATAGCACCTTTTAAAAATATATATGTAAGATATCTTTTATATAAATATTTAAATATATCTATGTATATATTTACAAATAGGCAAAAAATAGTAAAGTCATCAGTGGTTAGTGCACAGTTTCTTAATCTTTAACAGAAAACAATGATTGTTTTGAACTTAAGTGTACAAATAAGCTGTACCTAAAATAGTCGAAGATATTACACATAAACTACATATAAATGATAACGCTAGGATAATGTGTTCTAACAGGGCATTCTGCCTTTAGCAAATTGCATTCTGACATATTTATTTCTGATTTTATATGATGTAGATAAGGAACAAACCTCCCTGGGCACTTTATAGCCCAAAGTATAAAACATACTGGAAAATCACTGAAAATAGTATTTTTTTTTCTTCACCTGTTGTGCAGTGTTGCTCTGTGTCTTCATCCAAGTCAGAAGTAGCTAGATTTCAGTGTTAGCACAGGGATTACAGGTAAAGTTATTTCTACATGTTGGTTGAATTGGATTTTACTCTCTTCAATTGAGCCAACCTCCCACTGATCTCAATGGGAGTGTTGCCTGAGAGAAGGTGGCAAAATTTAGCCTCATACTTCATAAAGTACCCTGGACTGTTGTTGTTGTTGTTTTTTAAATCAAATAGATCCATGTTCTATTCTAGATCACTGTGACTCTTCCATGCACTAAACTCTCATTGACTTTGGAGATAATGCAGGACATAGAAAAGACGGGGAAAATCCAAAGCAAATTAAGGATCTTACCAATATCATTATGCATCAGGAGCAAATCCTGATAAACTTTTTTTTTTTTTAAAGAGCAGAGTCTAATGTGTGTCTTGACTATTTGTTCCACTAAGAAATTGAATATTGAGAAATCAATCTTGTAGCTTTACCTGAGCTGAGGTTTATGGAATGGGACTGAACCAAGCTGATATTGTCAGATTTATATTGCATATAACTTTTAATCCTATAAATATGAAATGTAACATTGAAAGTATTTAGTATTCAATAAAGATTTTCTATTGCTTAGAGAGATAGTCAATAAACATGATATTCTTTCTGAGCCAAGATAATATTACTAAAACCCTTAAGATCATGCTGCCCATACAACCTGTCGACACAGCTTCTTAAAATAATCACAACATACCTAATAATGAAAATGAGACTATATATCAATACAATCAATGAAAATGCCATGGCATTTTATACGTCTTTCCCTTGATGAAGAAGGGGACATAAGCATGATTTTTAGGATGGTTAAGCAGCAAAGGAGTTCAAGGAAGAATATAAGAAAATGCTATCTGAAAATGAAATCGGAGTCTTTGTTGGTAGTCAATAGGTATATAGGATTTTATGATACCATTTATATCCTTCTCAAGAAGGAACACCACAAAAACATCAAAAGGCTTAAGAATTATGAGGGATAGCTCTGCTGTTCACAAAACTGGATAGGGTCCCAGGAAAGGGATAAGTAACTAACATAACTATCAGGGAACTTCAAATCTAACATAAGACCTGGATACACTTTCAGGGTAATTACATACCATATAAAACATTTCCATGCATATGGGGATATAACTAGGCCTAAGCCCAACTACACAGACAGATGCAGTAGAATTACTAAAATTACTGGAGAAATTGTTATTAACTGGGAAGTTTTTGAGAAGGCTTTGAGTTCTGGATAGAGTTTTGAATGAAAAGAACCATGATGCACAGTGGAGAGAACATGCCAAACTAGAGTAATTAGACATTTTAAAAGGTCAAAGTCAAGAATGATAGATTTGGAGGTCAGCTAACAGATTTGGAGATGAAAACCAAAAGAGGTAAGAAGGAGAAATTAGTAAAGGGCTTGCCTTGAAGCTCAATTATGCTAATAAATGCTAATAGTAAGTACTCAAAATACTTGTTGAATAAATTATTATTAAATATACATTCTATCCGATTCTATACAAAATCAGTTCCTCTTTACTGGGTCTATACCATTTCCCGGGCAATGTGTTGTTTGCATATATTATCTCTTTTGACCAATTCAACACGGTGAAATAGTGGTATCCTTATTTATAGAGGAGAAAACTGCATTCAGGGAAATTATTTAACTTTCCCATGGCATTTTGATTTGATAAAGAAGGCAGTTCAATGCTATTACTACAGAATGACAACATTACAATGACTCTAGAGGAAAATACTCTGTTGTCCAACTGGGGTTGGATTGAAAAGAGAGAGACTTGAGGAAAGAATGTTCTGGTAGTTTAAGCATCACATGAGTGTTCTGAACTGTGTCAGAAGGGGAGATCTGAGCACTGCAGAGCAAAAATTAGGAGAGGTGTCCAACCACAGGTCTAGGCAATGGTTAAAGCTTGTGAGCTGGCCCTTAACCCACCATACAGAATATGTTTGAGATAAATCTTTGTAGCATGATAAGTAAAAACACAGGTTCAGAAATCAGTTTACCTAGGCTTGAGTTTTTATTCTTGCAAGTGGAATATGTGAGACCTTTAGCAAGTTACTGAGTTTGCCTTACCCTGAGTTTTCTAACTACAAAATAGTTGTTACCATTAATGGTTTCTTTTCCCACGGTACTGTTGTAACATTAATTTAGATCTTGCAGAGAGGAGGAGCAAGATGGCAGAGGAGTAGGAGACCTAAATTTTGTCTGGTCCCAGGAATACAACTAGATAGGGATCAAACCATTCTGAACACCTACGAATTCAACAGGAGATCAAAGAAAAGAATAGCAGCAACTCTCTGAACAGAAAAGCGACCACATTCTGGAAGGTCTGTTTTGATTTGTTCAGTGTATATTTTTCTGGGGACGTTGGTACCCTGTTAGCATTTTGTTCTCTTATTCATCTTTTCTCCTCTAGACAAAATGACAAGATGGAAAAAAAATCACCTCAACAAAAAGAATAAGAGGCAGTACCAACTGCCAGGGACCTAGTCAATACGGACATTAGTAAGATGTCAGAACTAGAGTTCAGAATGATGATTTTAAAGACACTAGCTGGGCTTGAAAAAAACATGGAAGATATTAGAGAAACCCTTTCTGGAGAAATAAAAGAACTAAAATCTAACCAAGTCGAAATCAAAAAGGCTATTAATGAGGTGCAATCAAAAATGGAGGTTCTAACTGCTAGGATAAATGAGGCAGAAGAGAGAATTAGTGATAGAGAAGATCAAATGATGGAGAATAAAGAAGCTGAGAAAAAGAGAGATAAACAACTACTGGATCACGAGGGCAGAATTCAAGAGATAAGTGATACCATACGATGAAACAATATTAGAATAATTGGGATCCCAGAAGAAGAAAGAGAGAGGGGGGCAAAAGGTATATTGGAGCAAATTATAGCAGAGAACTTCCCTCATTTGGGGAAGGACACAGGCATCAAAATCCAGGAGGCACAGAGAACCCTCCCTCAAAATCAATAAAAAGAGGTCAACACCCCGACATCTAATAATAAAACTTACGAGTCTCAGAGACAAAGAGAAAATCCTGAAAGCAGCTTGGGAGAAGAGATATGTAACCTACAATGGTAGAAACATTAGATTGGCAACAGACCTATCCACAGACACCTGGCAGACCAGAAAGGACTAACATGATATCTTCAGAGCACTAAATGAGAAAAAAATGCAGCCAGGAATACTATATCCAGCTAGGCTGTTATTGAAAATAGAAGGAGAGATAAAAAGCTTCCAGGACAAAAAAAAACTAAAGGAATTTGCAAATACAAAATCAGCCCTACAAGAAATATTGAAAGGGGTCCTCTAAGCAAAGAGAGAGCCTAAAAGTAACATAGACCAGAAAGGAACTCAGACAATATACAGTAACAGTCACCTTACAGGCAATACAATGGCACTAAATTCATATCTTTCAATAGATACCCTGAATGTAAATGGGCTAAATGCCCCAATCAAAAGACACAGGCTATCATATTGGATAAAAAAAAAAAAAAAAAGACCCATCGATATGCTGTCTGCAAGAGACTCATTGTAGACCCAAAGACACCCCCGATTGAAAGTGAGCAGGTGGAAAACCATTTGCCATGCAAACAGACACCAAAAGAAAGCTGGGGTGGCAATCCTTATATCAGACAAATTAGATTTTAAACCAAAGACTATAATAAGAGTTGAGAAAGGACACTATATCATACTTAAAAGGTCTATCCAACAAGAAGATCTAACAATTGTAAATATCTATGCCCCTAACATGGGAGCAGCCAATTATATAAGCCAATTAATAACAAAAGTAAAGAAACACATTGACAACAATACAATAATAGTGGGGGACTTTAACACCCCCCTCACTAAAATGGACAGATCATCTAAGCAAAAGATCAACAAGGAAATAAAGACTTTAAATGACACACTGGACCAAATGGACTTCACAGATATATTCAGAACATTCCATCCCAAAGCAACAGAATACACATTCTTCTCTAGTGCCCATGGAACATTCTCCAGAACAGATCACATCCTAGGTCACAAATCAGGTCTCAACCGGTACCAAAAGACTGGGATCATTCCCTGCATATTTTCAGACCACAATGCTTTGAAACTAGAACTCAATCACAGGAGGAAAGTCAGAAAGAACTCAAATACATGGAGGCTAAAGAGCATCCTACTAAAGAATGAATGGGTCAACCAGGAAATTAAAGAAGAATTCAAAAAATTCATGGAAACCAATGAAAATGAAAACACAACTGTTCAAAATCTTTGGGATGCAGGAAAGGCAGTCCTAAGAGGAAAGTATATAGCAATACAAGCCTTTCTCAAGAAACACGAAAGGTCTCAAATATACAACCTAACCCTACACCTAAAGGAGCTGGAGAAAGAACAGCAAATGAAGCCTAAACCCAGCAGGGGAAGTGAAATAATAAAGATCAGAGCAAAAATCAATGAAATAAAAACCAAAAGAACAGTAGAACAGATCAATGAAACTAGGAGCTGGTTCTTTGAAAGAATTAACAAGATTGATAAACCCTCGGCCAGACTTGTCAAAAAGAAAAGAGAAATGACCCCAATCAACAAAATCATGAATGAAAGAGGAGAGATCACAACCAACACCAAAGAAATAAAAACAATTCTAAGAACATATTATGATCAACTCTATGCCAGCAAATTAGATAATCTGGAAGAAATGGATGCATTCCGAGAGATGTATCAACTACCAACACTGAACCAGGAAGAAATAGAAAACCTGAACAGACCTATAACCACTAAGGAAATTGAAGCAGTCATCAAAAATCTCCCAACAAACAAAAGCCCAGGGCCAGATGGCTTCCCAGGGGAATTCTACGAAACATTTAAAGAAGAATTAATACCTATTTTTCTGAAACTGTTCCAAAAAATAGAAATGGAAGGAAAACTTCCAAACTCGTTTTATGAGGCCACCATTACCTTGATCCCGAAACCAGACAAAGATCCCATCAAAAAGGAGAATTACAGACCAATATCCTTGATGAATATGGATGCAAAAACGCTCACCAAAATACTAGCCAATAGGATCCAACAGCACATTAAAAGGATTATTCACCATGACCAGGTAGGATTTATCCCTGGGTTGCAAGGTTGGTTCAACATCCGCAAATCAATCAATGTGATACAATACATTAGTAAAAGAAAGAACAAGAACCATATGATCCTCTCAATAGATGCAGAAAAGGCATTTGACAAAGTACAGCATCCTTTCTTGATCAAAACTCTTCAGAGTATAGGGATAGAGGGTACATACCTCAATATCATAAAAGCCATCTATGAAAAACCCACAGCGAATATCATTTTCAGTGAGGAAAAACTGAGAGCTTTCCCCCTAAGGTCAAGAACGCAGTAGGGATGTCCACTATCACCACTGCTGTTCAACATAGTATTAGAAGTCCTAGTCTCAGCAATCAGACAACAAAAAGAAATAAAAGGCATCCAAATTGGCAAGGAAGAAGTCAAACTCTCACTCTTTGCAGATGATATGATACTTTATGTGGAAAATCCAAAAGACTCCATCCCAAAACAGCTAGAACTCATACAAGAATTCAGTAAAGTGGCAGGATATAAAATCAATGCACAGAAATCAGTGGCATTCCTATACACCAACAACAAGACAGAAGAAAGAGAAATTAAGGAGTCGATGCCATTTACAATTGCACTCAAAACTATTAGATACCTAGGAATAAATGTAAACAAACAGGAAAAGAATCTGTACTCAGAAAACTATAAAATACTCATGAAAGGAATTGAGGAAGACACAAAGAAATGGAAAAATGTTCCATGCTCATGGATTGGAAGAACAAATATTGTGAAGATGTGAATGCTACCTAGAGCAATCTACACATTCAATGCAATCCCCATCAAAATACCATCCACTTTTTTCAAAGAAATGGAACAAATAATCCTAGAATTTGTATGGAATCAGAAAAGACCCCGAATAGCCAGAGGAATGTTGAAAAAGAAAAGCAAAGCTGGTGGCATTACAATTCTGGTCTTCAAGCTCTATTACAAAGCTGTCATCATCAAGACAGTATGGTACTGGCACAAAAACAGACACATGGATCGATGGAACAGAATAGAGAGCCCAGAGATGGACCCTCAACTCTATGGTCAACTCATCTTCGACAAAGCAGGAAAGAATGTCCAATGGAAAAAAGACAGTCTCTTCAATAAATGGTGTTGGGAAACTTGGACAGCCACATGCAGAAGAATGAAACTGGACCATTTCCTTACACCACACACAAAAATAGACTCAAAATGGTTGAAAGACCTAAGTGTGAGACAGGAGTCCATCCAAATCCTAAAGGAGAACACAGGCAGCAACCTCTTTGACCTCAGCCGCAGCAACTTCTTCCTAGAAACATCGCCAAAGGCAAGGGAAGCAAGGGCAAAAATGAACTATTGGGACTTCATGAAGATAAAAAACTTTTGCACAGCAAAAGAAACAGTCAACAAAACCAAAAGACAACCGACAGAATGGGAGAAGATATTTGCAAATGACATATCAGATAAAGGGCTAGTATCCAAAATCTATAAAGAACTTATTAAACTCAAACCCAAAGAACAAATGATCCAATCAAGAAATGGGCAGAAGACATGAACAGACATTTTTCCAAAGAAGACATCCAAATGGCCAACAGACACATGAAAAAGTGCTCAACATTACTTGGCATCAGGGAAATCCAAATCAAAACCTCAATGAGATACTACCTCACACCAGTCAGAATGGCTAAAATTAACAAGTCAGGAAATGACAGATGTTGGCAAGGATGCAGAGAAAGGGGAACCCTCCTACACTGTTGGTAGGAATGCAAGCTGGTGTAACCACTCTGGAAAACAGTATGGAGGTTTCTCAAAAAGTTGAAAATAGAGCTACCGTATGACCCAGCAATTGCACTACTGGGTATTTACCCCAAAGATACAAATGTAGGGATCCGAAAGGGTACGTGCACCCCAATGTTTATAGCAGCAATATCCACAATAGCCAAACTATGGTAGAGCCAAGATGTACATTGACAGATGCAGTCATATGCTCTACCACTGAGCTATAACCCCCACGATATACATTGACAGATGAATGGATAAAGAAGATGTGGTGTATACACACACACACACACACACACACACACACACACACACACACACACAATGGAATACTATGTAGCCATCAAAAGGAATGGAATCTTGCATTTGCAATGATGCGGATGGAGCTGGAGGATGTTATGCTGAGCGAAATAAGTCAATCAGAGAAAGACATGTATCATATGATCTCACTGTAATGAGGAATTCTTAATCTCAGGAAAGAAACTGAGGGTTGCTGGAGTGTTGGGGGATGGGAGGGATGGGGTGTCTGGGTGATGGACTTTGGGGAGGGTGTGTGCTATGATGAGTGCTGTGAATTTTGTAAGACTGATGAATCACAGACCTGTAACTCTGAAACAAATAACACATTATATGTTTAAAAAAAAAGTAGGAAGGGAAAAATGACAGGGGGTAATCGGAGGGGGAGATGAACCATGAAAAACTATGGACTCTGAGAAACAAACTGAGGGTTCTAGAGGGGAGGGGGTTAGGGGGATGGGCTAGCCCGGTGATGGGTATTAAGGAGGGCACGTTCTGCATGGAGCACTGGGTGTTATATGCAAACAGTGAACATGGAACACTACATGAAAAACTAATGACGTAATGTATGATGATTAACATAACATAACAATAAAAAATTAGATCTTGCATGTAAAATGCATAACATAAGGCCCGATTAAGATAATGTGTGTTTAATAAATGTCAGCTACTATTGGCATACTATAACTTCAAAGTCTCTATTCCTTCTATATATAAAAACCTGGAAAATATACCATCTATGCTTCCTTCTGGGAATTCAATCACTTTCAAATGATTTTTATAATTCACAATAAGAAATAACCTTATAAAATGAACATGTGTCTGTACACACATTTCATGAAAAAACCCTTATTAAATGCCATAAAAAGCAATATTCTATCATATTACATTCTCTTCTGTTTCTTTTTTTTTTAATGCTGGTGTGACTCACTAAATTGACTCTATGACTCACTAATGGGTGTCAATCCACAGTTTCAAAAACATTTCCAGATTTCTCCTTGGGCTAATGAAGACTATTCCAGAGTTGTGAATCTGTATCCCATTGTCTAGCATCACAAAGATTTGTTTTTATTGAATGGAACTTAGGCATTACTCTTTTGGACTGTTTTGAGAGGCTTTATAAGAATCAGCCTTGTGAGGGACACTTGGGTGGCTCAGTCGTTAAGCATCTGCCTTTGGCTCAGGTCATGATCCTGGAGTCCCGGGATCGGGTCCCACATCGGGCTCCCTACTCGGCAGGGAGTCTGTTTCTCCCTTTGCCACTCCCCCTGCTTGTGTTCCCTCTCTTGCTGTGTCTCTGTCAAATAAATAAATAAAATCTTAAAAAAAAAAAAGAATCAGCCTTGTGAAATTTGGAACTGTAGGCATTTTTTGAGGGTTTGAGGGATTTTTTGAGGGCTCATTCATAGGACTACTTGCATGTCTAAACCTTACTTGTGCTTCCTTTATAACAGAAACTACGGGTCACATAAGGCATCAAAATCAAAATTTCTAATCTTCCTAAGAGAGAATAATGTAGAAATAAGGATAAGGAAGAAATTTTGTTATTGGCCTTTCCACTGCTTTTACTTTAATATCCTATATTTTTATAGACTTATTTTCTATGGTTCCAATTATTTTTCTTATTTCATGGTATCATAGGTAATTCATTCATTTATAATATTAGTTTTGAAGTGATGCTATATCTGCATGGTTCAAAATCCAACAGGTTCAGAGGGTATATATAAAAAGTTTCCCTCTCATCTCTGCCCTGCAACCATAGTAAGCTTCCTGTGTATGCTTACAGAGATATATGCTATCTCAGGATACATAAAGGTAAACTCATATATCTCAATAAAATTATTTATGATATGCCTACCTAAGCAGGTAGCCATTGTTCTTTCCCCTAAACAGTTATTTACATATGATTGTATAGTTACTTAATCTATGTAGAAGGCTATTCCATATCAGAACATGGCTTCTTAAATATTTTCTATGGCTGAATGATACTTCATTTTTAATGAAAAAATGTTTAACCAATCCCCTACCGATGCATGTTTGTTTTCAATTTTGTAATTACAAATAAAACAATGACAATTATAAACAATACCACAATGAGTGCACTTATCCCTACATCATTTAGCGTGTGTAAATATATTCATGGAATGGATTCCTAGAAGTGGTATTTATGGCTGACAGACATGTGCACTTGCTGTTTTGATAGATATTACCAAATTATTCTCCTTTCAGGTTGACAAATTTTTGTTCCCAAAGGCAAATACAACGGTATTGCATATATATTGCATTCTGTAAATTACCTCAAATCCTTTTTAAAAAAAATATTGTGCAATCTGTATCTGATTAATTTCTTAAAATGGAAAAGAAATAGTTTAAGGCATGTTAAGATTTAAAAATTAGAGGGCGCCTGGGTGGCTGAGATGGTTAAGCGTCTGCCTTCAGCTCAGGTCATGATCCCAGGGTCCTGGGATCGAGTCCCGCATCGGGCTCCCTGCTCCTTGGGAGCCTGCTTCTCCCTCTGCTTCTCTCTCTCTCTCTCTCTCCCTCTGCCTCTCATGAATAAATAAATAAAATCTTTAAGAAAAATTTAAAAATTAGAGAAGCTTCTCAGTGATTATATCTTCTGGAGAAAGGAAGATACAGGTTAAAGTGAGGATTTGGGAACACTCAACATAAAAATTATAGTTTTAATCTAGGGTGGGTAAGTTCCTTTCCATAATGGAGAGAACTATATGACCAAACTTTATTTTCTACATAATTAGAGTATAATTATCATATAACAAAGGAAGGATATTAAATGTAAAGGCAAAGACTTCAGTCGCTTTAGCTTTCATAGGCATGCAATATAATTGGCACAAACCTCCTTAAGCATCTGTACTAATACAGCCAAGTTGGTCATGAAATGTGCCAATTTCAAATATAAGTTAATTAAATACCATGTACTATTTATAAATATGGACCTCTGGTTAACAGAAAGGTTGTTCACGGGTGTGGGGGGAATAATCTTTCTAATAGTTTACATCTAATGTACAGTATTCATCAATGCACATTAAAATATTTACTAAAATGAAAAAAAAAGATGAAAAGGAGTTACTATCATTATAGAGCTTTCTAATTAATCTTTTAAAATATTTTTGTATATTCTTTAGTCCTTTGGGAATATTTTAGAGGAAAAAATAGTATGTAAGAAAAATAGGTCTAACGGAGATGAGATTAATTATAGCGAAGTAACAAGAAGGAAAGATAAGTGTTGGTAATGGAAACAGGGGACATGTAATAAATTACTAGGTAACGAGGAATGGACAAGACTGGCTCTTGATGCCTGGAAAACTTACCGTGCAATAAAGAGGCCCGAAACTGGTATTAGCTTGGTCATATCTAGTGAAGAGCAGTCACTGCTCGAGTCCTCCACTGTACTGGAGGGGGGGTGCGGGTGCAATAAATGGGAACTGATGTATACTCGAAGCCTCCTGGAAAATGGAACACGCTCTAGAGATTGCCTAGTCCAACACCTTCACTTTTCAAATGGAAAACTGAAATCCAGAGAGGAAAAATGATTTTCTATTATCATTAAATCACCTTGTGGGGAAACTGGAGATAAACCTTAGGACTCTCGATGCCTAATCCACAGTGAAGATCTAGTAGAGATCACTCTCCTTTACCCCCGTGCAATCTACACAGTTTCCCAATGGCCTCTTCAAATTCACTAACGACCTCTCAGCCCCAAATTTAATAGCTCACATGCCTATTAACCTAAAGTAGAAGACTTGAAAAGGACCTGAGGAATCACAGAACAAGCCACCCATTCATCACACAGAAAAAACCTGAGATCCTGGAAGTTGCTATTTGCCTACACTTTGCTGACTAATGGCAACATTAACAAAATATTTCTCCACTGGATTATGATCCAATTGCTCTCATTTATTTCCCAAAGCTGATACGTGATGGCATGGGTCTTTGTGTATGTATATTCATTTTGATACATACTATATATTTTTCTATTTAATTATACCTGGCATTTTTACTTGGTTGTTCTAGGTGAACAACTTTCGTTTTCCATATAAACTCCCTGGGGACAGGAACTACGTCTTACATAGATTTTTGTCATCTTGCCCTACCAACTTCGCAGGTGTGCAGTCACCATGTAAACCGTACCTACCTAAAGCTTGACAGACAGGTAGCTGTTTATCTCAATCCTTAGTTGGGTGTGATTCTAAATGAAAATTCAACTGTGTTTCACATACCCCTGAAGAAACTCTGCTATGGAGTTGCTGATGCTACCTCTACATTTAGAAGCCTCACTGACCAATTAGATGCTGGCTTTGAAGAGGGACATTTGATACTAACTCATAATCTCCTTTTCTATCACTCTCTTTTCTTGCATTTGCTGTCAGTTTAAGCTGGCCCCAGAGAAGTGACTTTTCCTATTTGCAGTTCCTCTGTTGTTTAATCAAATGGCGGGCAGAATCAAGGTTGGCTGCTCTAAACTGCATCCAAGCAGGGTTTCTTAGGGGGTGGAAATGTCAGCCTACCTATTGGGAGCTATTCCAAAGCCAGCTGGAGCTGTCTCAAACACTCTTAATTACCATTTTGTATTCTAAATGTCTCAGCCAATGCGGTATCCTTTAAAAAAAAAAAAAAAAGTAAAATAAGCTCAGGTAAACAAAAAAGAAAGGAAACCAGGTAGAATGAAATTTTTCTCCAGACTTCACCTGGTGGAGGAAGCATAGGCAAAACTTGTCTTAACGTTCTGTCAAGGATCTTGGTTAACTGCTCAAATGCACAAATCACCTTTTTCAGTAACTTCTTCCTTGAGGATTGATTACCACAAGTAATAGCTCAGCCCTCGCCCTAACTCCAGTTGCCAAGAGAGACGTTCAACTGGGTGGGACACCACTCAATTACTAGGAGGTGACTTCTCAAATAAAACCCAATAATCCCAGGTTTTGACAACATCTTTATCAAGGAAATAAGCTTATTTGAGGAGAGTGAAGAACTTTATGTCAGGCCACACATGATTCTCCCATTAGCCCCCAATTTCCATCTTCTTTCTTCCACTTTCTTTGTCTTTGATCTCACCCTTTTAACACCCTTTGTTTTGTTTAGATTTGGTACCTTTGTAGTCAGTGAAGTAACTGAACCAAGAACATAGTGCATTTGTACCATAGAAATGTTCCCAATCGACATACAAAGCAAAAATACTCAAGAGGCTCCAGACATACTGTTGACATTTCTTTGACTTTCAGTTTATGGCAGCCATCTTTGAAATATAAATTATAATCCTAATAACACAGTATCACAGGAATTCACTGTTAGAGACTATAAAAATTATATTTATATTGGTATTGGTCAGATGATTTTCCCTAGAATTTCCTTTTCTTTATTATATGCTTAAACAATTCATTTAAGGCCAAAGTCTATTTAGATCATTTCTAACATAAAATCCCTATAATAACAATATAATGGAAAATCCACTTCTTTGGGAAGCTGCATAGGACCAGCGGGAGGGTGGGAGATGTTAACTATAATGTTATTAAATGTGTATTGTATGCCTTATTCAGTGAGAGATATTTACTATTCTCATCATACTCCTTAGAAAAACCTGTGGGAAATGAGTTTTAAATGAAATTTATATCAGGCATGACTTTAAAGAAATGTAATTTTCAGAGGAGGCAGGAGAGGGATTGTTGTTTGTGTGTGTGTGTGTGTGTGTGTGTGTGTGTGTGTGTGTATCTCTGTGTGGGTATGCATATTTCACAAATAAACTGAATACTCATTTTAAAGAACATTTTCCTTCACAATATACATTTTGAGAGATCACAGAATTTCCTTCCTCATTTATGGAAGTCTTTTTTTTTGGAATGAGTTTTTAAATTTATGGTCACAGGAAAGAAGCAGTTTTATTAATGCTTCATCAAACTTTGTTTCAGATGAAAAATAAACTGCGTAATTTGTCACAGTTGATTTCAAATGATACTTAACTGTTCTCAAAAATGAAACCCACTCTTAAAAGAAAGATTTACCACGTTTGACGATATGGGTACATATAACCCTAAGAGACTCTTCACCAATTGTTTGAGCTATACCAGAACCACAGAAATATGTATATAGCTTCCAAACATGACTGCTTTGAAAGGGAAAACTCATTAGTACACATAAATTCTGTTTTGAGTTTTTTGTTTTGTTTTGTTTTGTTTTTAAAGAGCTCAGCCATTCTACCGTATATTCTCACAGTGTATACAGGTGAAAGAAAGGAAATTGTCATTCATTTGCTAATGTGTTCATTTTTTATTAAGTATTTTTGGATCATGAGCTGTGTGTCAGGCATTATGGTAAATATGAATATACAGTGGATGGTTGTTTACCACGAGAGCAATCTCACACTTATGGAGATCGAACAATTACAACAATGACTATATAAACAAACTACAATAAAGGTTTTGAAGTAAAAATACAGTGTGCTATGAAAGCAGAATATAGGGGGGCCTAACACAGTTGGAGGGTTAGGGAAGAGTCTCAGAAGAAAAAAATAGAAGACTTAACCTGAGGTCCAGTCATGGGCTTATTAACTACTTTGGGCACATGATCTTATTTTATTCTCACATCAGTTTTGACAATTATATACTCTTATCCCCATTTTGTAGATGACAAAACTGAGGCTTAGAAAGATTAAGTAATTTGTTTGAATCCAAACTGCTCACACGAGACATAGTTAATATTTCAATCCATGTCTATTGGATTCTTAAACTCATACTCCTGCTACACCACACCATCCCTAACAATGCCTCAGAGTCTGACCAATTACACTGCACTTACTTCTTAAAACTACAGGGCTCCTAGGTATGTTAATAGTCATTTGGTTGACATTGTCTGATGAAGACTATTTGTGCCAAGGGAATTTTCAAGTAATCCAATACAAATTTAGATGAGTACGAATTGGTAAATTGATCCAAATCTTTCTTTTTCCTTGCAGAAATCAACTTACATAGAAAATATGGATCCCTTAGGTGCAATAAGCAGCAGCAATCTGGGACAGGGTGGATTGTTCTGCTCAAACGCATTTTGAACAGATTCTTTGGCCAACTTTGTTTCATCGCTCATACCCAGAGACTGCTGTCATTATTTGGCTCAGGAAAATCTGGCACTCTTCAACCAAATAAATGTATGTTCTGACAATCCAGGGAATTTCAGTCATATATCACTTTGCATTTTCACTTCAATTACATAAATATTAGCAGACTTCTTCTAAATGCAAAGCATTGTGCTAAGCTTTGCCTCTTTCCTCCAGAAAGGAAGCTACCTACTATCTAATAAGACAGTACCAGAACTTAATAACTAAAGAAAGATAACTTAAAAGAGGGTGATTTAAGTGGCATTGGGACACAATGTCACAAGGATTACTTGAAGGAAAGAAAGCACATCTAGTCTCTGAAAGAAGTAGCATTTGAGGTAAAATGGGAGTTGGGGTAAGCAAGGGACTCCATAAAAAGATTAACAGTACATACAAACAATTGGCTATGGGAAAAATTTTGGCACACTTGTGCAGTGGTTTCATTTGACTGAAATAGGGCAGCTGAGTTGCGTGGGAAGGAGTTGGTAATACCATGGAGTTATTATTTGAAGGTAATTGGAAACCTTAAGGATTTTTTTTTTTTTTTAAGATTTTATTTATTTATTTATTTGAGAGAGAGAAACAGCATGAGAGGGGAGAGGACCAGAGGGAGAAGCAGGCTCCCCGCCGAGCCGGGAGCCCGATGTGGGACTCGATCCCAGAACTCCGGGACCATGACCTGAGCCGAAGGCAGCCGCTTAACCGACTGAGCCACCCAGGCGCCCCAACCTTAAGGATTTTGAAGAAGATATTGGTATGTTGAGAAATGCATGTTAGAAATATAAATTGGGTGAAAATGTGTAGAGTTATTTGGATTAGAGGGGAAAAGACAGCAAGTGAGGAGAAAAAGTTGGAGTTACTATCGACAGGATGAAGGAAAGGACCATGTTGTTGAGAGGTAGTGGGTGTTTTTATATAGCATAGTAATCTGTAGCACTACTATGTTATAGTGGGAACTGAAAAAAAAAAAATGCTTTTGTTGTTTTTTTTTTAAAGAATGATTGATTGACTGACTTATTTTAGAGAGAGAGAGAAAGAGAGAGAGTGTTCGAGCAGGGATATGTGGGGGAAGAGAGAGAATTCCAAGCAGATGTCACACTGAGCACAGAGCCCGATGTGGGACTCAACCCCATGACCCTTAGATCATGACCTGAGCCAAAATCAAAAGTTGGATGCTTAACCGAATAAGCACCCAGGTGAACCTGCATTTACTTTAATTTATTAAGAAGAAAGGGAGAAAATGGTCTGCGTATGACTTGTGCCAATTGTGGGTGAGAAACTAGAATTCTCAAACATTGACTGTGGTAGTGTAAATTGGTAGCACCATTTTGAAAACCTGTTTAGCATTATCTAATAAATCTGAATATATTTATACCTTATACCCAACAACATCCCTCCTTGGAATGCTCCAAATAAATGTACATCTAAAATGAAAATATAAGAATGTTCACAGCACTTATGTTTTGTTGTTTTCATGCAACACGATTGCCCAAAAATAGAAGAATGGACACATAGGTTGTGGTATATTCCACAATGGAACACTACAGAGCAATGAATGTGAATGAACATTAACCAAAAGAAGCTGAACACAAAAAAACACACTGGGTATTTTTCTATTCATAGAAAGATCAAAAACAGGTCAAACTAATCTAGCGTGTCAGAAACCAGAATAGTGGTTTGTGGAGAGGAGGAGTGGTGATAATTAGAGGGTCAAGAGGAGCTTCCCGAAGTGTTGAGAGAGTACCTTGTCTTGGTCTAGTGGCAGTCACGTGGGAGTGCTCTAGTGAAAATTCATCAAGGTGTCCACTCATGATTTATACATGTTTCTATTCTTATACTTCAATAAAAAGTTTGTCAAGTTAAAAAAAAGTAACTGGGAAATGAGAACGGTTACAGACAGGTAAAGATGATGCAGATGTGAACTGGAAGTGCAGTCTTCAAGATGTTTAGTCATTTCAAGGTTCTCTATCTCGTTCAAGACGGTGTGGTATGGCCAACCATCGGGGACTTCAACCTTCTGAGAACCAGAAATCATTCTGGAAGATGGATAGGATGAAAAAGAAATATAGAATTTCCTTCTGCTCTCTCACACACACATTTACTGATGGGGTAATTTGTAACCCAGCATGAACATCAGGCACTGAATTAGTTTTCCTAGCTATTTTAGCAAGTTTTTGTTCATGTTACTTCTTTCTCTGAGGTGGGGGGCTCAAAAGAAGGTCAAAGAAACTGATAGTCTGCTGGTAAACATTCTCAATATTTGCCTTGTGAAACTATGTGTTGTCATGTTCTGGCATTGGCATTTTCAGTACAGTAAACATGGTGGTTATTAATATGTGTACACTCATTATTAAAACCACCTACATAAGCCTTGCTTGATGGTTGGTGATTCAAAGCTATAAGCCCCAAAGTCCAGTCAGGCCTTGTTTTATATGTCAAGTATAACTGCATTCACATGATAATGATCAGTGGGTACTTTTACTAAGTAGGTAAAGGTAAAAGGAATGAAATTAAACATTTTAATAAAACTCGACAGGCACGGGAGCAGATTGAATCACAATGAAAATACAAAATATTAGAACTTTACATTGAAATAGAGGTTCTTTTTTTTTTTTTTTTTTTTCCTTTAGCCCTGGCTCTGACTTGTTATTTGCAGGCTATTTGGAATCTGTCACCCTTGAGCTGGTTTTTGGTGGACAGGGGCTGAGAGATGAGTCCAAATAGATTGTCCTTTATGTGCACCAGTGTATCTGAATTTTCAGCAGAAACCAAAGACTAACAGTCACAAAAAAGAATTAAGTACCCTCTCGTTACAATGGATAATTTCCTCAAAGGCAGGTCCTTGAACACTGAAAGGACAGACTTGAAGCAAATTTTCACTCCAGGGAATGTCACACCTTCATTGTGGATAGAAGAGGCCTTTCTTCTGGGTTAGCTGCTACTCATTTTCCTTATATTGAGTCCACTTTCACTATTTAAATGCAGAAACCATTAATACAACAGGCTTGACATCCAGGGTATGATTAAAGTGCTATGGCACTAACCTATTTTTTCTAGAATGGAAAGGCAATTTCTGCTGAATCAGAAGGGTCCCTTACTACGTATCGCTAGCCAGCTTATCATATTTTCACTTCAATACAATGTTCATTTCAATGCAGCTATCCACACTAATAGAGAGGAGTGATGGCACAGACAAACCCAAATTCAAAGAACATACTGATATACTTAGAATGGTGGTACATTTGAGATTTTGCTAACTCATAATATAAACATAACATACACAAAACACAAGCCACGAAGAAAGATTTGCCCTATAAAAGCTGAAACAAATAGGATTCTTTGCTCATTCACACTCTTGCTAATTCTTTAACCTTGTTTGTATCCCTTCCCAGTTTGATGTGGAAAACCTACCTGAGATGTGCTAGTCCTCCTCATTTTCACCTTCCCAATACTGAGGGAATTAATTGACTGTTTTGTTTTAAGAGGCTTCCTGCAGGGCTGTAGACAAGCTGGGTAAATAAAAATAAGTATGAGAGAGTAAACTGTGTCTGTAAATGATATCATAACCTACTTAATTATGTTAATAGAGACTCTGAAATAATTATGAGATGACTGTTCCTATTTATGCCACTCTTTTGGTACAAAATCTACTTCTCTCATCTAGGGCTTCATGGAATCTGTGTATTAGAGGGCTCTATTTTCTCTGGCTTCATTTTTTGTTTTTTGGTTTGTTTGTTTTGTTTTGAGAGAGAGAGCAGTTGGGAGGTGAGGACCAGAAAGAGAATCCCAAGCAGGCTCCACGCTCAGCGTGAAGCCCGACACAGGGCTCTATCTCATGACCCTGAGATCATGATCTGGGCTGAAATCAAGAGTCAGACGCTTAACCGACCGATCCATCCAGTCTGCTTTTTCTTTTTGACTATGTATTTTGCTTGGTAGTAGGCAACAAAGTGAAGTAAAGGAGTGAAACCAGACCAGTCAAGGAAATATTTACTTAAATATTAGGACCTTTTTTTTTTTTTTTAACTGTCAGACACCTGTACTATCTCTGTCCCTATTACAAGTAGAGTTCAAGAGATGGGAATAACTTTCCATGGTGAAGTTAGAGAAAGGGGAAAATAATCAGATAGAAAAAGATGGTGTTAAACAGTTAAACCTGAATTATTCTGTTTTCCTTACAGCCTGCAAATGTGTTTTTCTACTATATCTTAAAAATCCTGCTGAAATCCATTTGGCCTCTTTATAACCTGCAGCCATTCACTTAAAATGCGCCATCCTATGCACTTAAAGCTTTAAAGTTTAGCAAGAGGGAAGGGAAAGAATATTTTCTGTGGCCTAGAAACTATGTCAGGTGTGCTCTATGTCAGGTATTGTTTATTTAACGTTCAGGATAATTTTATAGGAAAAGGATGCTTTTTACTGAGGCTTAAAAAAGTTAAATAATGCACCCAAAAATGTTAAATAATGCACCCCAATGTTGTGAACAAATAGCAAAGTTAAAACTGTAACCTGGCTGCCTGATTCAAAAGCCCATGATGTTGCCAATACACTTAACTGAAAAATCTATGTGCATTATTCTACATTATCATTCAAGTTTTTATTTGTGTTGTCTCTTATGCTGTCATGAAAATAAATTTACCTTAAAATAAGATCAATATTTTATTTGAAATAAATACTTGAAAACGTTGTCCCAGCAAGATACTACTAAAAGAATATAGCTTCATTTCTAATGCAAACTACTCCAAATAAGTGGCTTTCTCTCTGAGATGATGCTGTTTCTAATGCAGTGCACAGAAGGGGAAAGGTTACAATGGTGATCATGGAGAGATCAGTGAAAGTGTCAGTCCTGGGACAGAAGATCAATTGTATGCATTGTGAGTTCTCCTTGCCCAGAACCCCAGGGATCTACTGCAATCCCATTCTGCTTTCAATGCCTCCTTTCTCTCTGCTCCTGAATAGTCCTGTTGAAAGTAGACTGTCTAAAGTTCACGTAGAACTGACTCTAGCTCAGAGAGTTCAAACACTTAGTTGAGCTGAGAACCTGGAAGGGCAGATTATTATTATTTTTTTCTTTTTTTATCTAAACCACTTATGACTTCTAAATTATGATGGTGAGATTTTAGATACAGTATTTTCTGCTTCCAGTCAAGTCAGTTAATACTGTAATTTACCGTGTTAATGGTACCATTTGTCCCTTCTGATCTCACTCCACATGCAGAGGCAGCAGTTTAAAAGAGGTTGCATAAACTCTGCTCCAACGAAGGGGGAGAAGGTTTGTGGTCATAAATAATGCACTTTGAGGAATAAATAATGCACTTGGCAGAATATAAATCAGCATCCTTAGATATCAACTCTGAAGACATTTTGGCAACCTTGAAGGCATCACCATTAATACGTGACTCTAAAGAGGATGACTAAGGTACTTCATGCTGCATTTCATCACATGGCTCATAGCTACAGAAGTGAATTTTCACATTGCTAAAATAATAGATCGGAATACAATCTGGTCACAGATTTTTAGGGATACCTGCACAAACATAATTGCTGGCAAACTGCATATATTTTTAATTAAAACCGTTTCAGCAAAGAAAGTCTGCAAACTTGAGCTTCCGAAATCTAAGATTACTCTAGTTGTTGTCTATCCTTTCTAGTTTTCTTCTTTTAAAATCTGCCTTTGTTTGCACAAATCAAAATCACAAATTGCAATTTCAAGAAGACACAAAGAAACAATACACACTCTGACCCCAAGTGTTTCTTCTTGTGGAACTCCAAAAAGCAGTTGCAAGTCTTACAAATTATCTTTGCCAACACTGATTAGAAGCCCAGTGGCTGCCATGTAATTGTTCCATAATCATATCTGTAATATCTGACCTGGTTTATGCACACAATCTATATTCTAATAGCACTCAACAGGTCACAAGTTAATAAAAATACTATTAACGTCCCCCTGTGACTAAGGAAGAGAAATATTCATCTTACTAGGCCACAGTGGGCCAGTATAATTTCCTTGGCTATTAGTGTAATTAACTGTGCTGGCCTGTGGATTTCCCTAGAGCTCAGGATGGGCACAAGATGACCTTAAAGAGTGCTCTCTGTGGTAGCTGCCAGAGGGCAGTCTGTCAAGGGTTTGGGTCAGCCCTGAGTCAGGTTCCCCCAGAAGATATTTGCTTATGTAACTGTGCTGGACATAAAAAGCATTTGCACACAGTTTCTATTTTCCCAGGTACAGGTGCACATGAGCAGAGAAATTGGCAATAGTTGCGAAGTGGACAGTTTTCCTTCGACATCTCCAGTCTTTGCTTTTTGTCCCTCTTTCCATGTGCAACACTTTCGACCTTGTTTTTCTATGGATACAACATGCCTTCCCTCCTGTCAAGGTCCTTCCTCACCTGACCATAACACAAAAACACAGATTTCAACTTTTCAACTTTGAGCAACGTGCCATCACATTAAAGTTTAAATCTTACACACCTGTTTGCATTTTTAGAACTGCTAAAAAAAAAAAAGGACAGGAAATGTTTTTATTTTTCATTAAAAATAAGAAATTTTTAATATTTTTATTTTCTGTTTTATAAGGTGCAGGATACACAGCAGTTCATTAGTTTAAGATCTTGTCAAATCACTATCAAATGACTATCAAATTGTCATTGGAAGATGGGGATTCAAGACCTGAGAAAGTGAAGAAATGTTGCCACTCGTCCCCGAGAGGCTGCCCACTGACCCTCACAGCAAAATTGCTTTACTGACATCTGGAATCGCACACAGGGACTGCAGAATAGGATCAGGAAGTCAGCGAGGGGTCTAAATGTATGCATTTTTTTTTCCTCTTTCTCCTTTCTAACCATAATTCCATTGTTTCAATATGGGGATCTCACTGGTCACTTTCAGTTTCTTAATGAAAAATTTACAGGTACAAATACACAGATAATAACATTATAAATACATCTGGTTTCGTGTGGTTTTACTTATCTTGATATTTCACCACATTAGCTCCAGATCTTTTTTCTTCGAAGAAATAAAATGTTATAGATACAGATGATATCTCTTTTCCTCCATCCTAAGGCAGGAAAGTTTTACTTAAGTGCTTTTCCTAGTAAGTGACCTGTAGCTGAGTTCTTCATGTTTTTAAATTTATAAGTGACATTACTCCTGTTATGGGCTAAACTGTGCCCTCCAGCACCACCCCAAGTCATATGTTGAAGCTTGAATTCCCAGTACTTTAGAATGTGACTGTAATATTGAAGATAGGGCACTTTAGAGGTGATTAAAATCAAGAGACTACGATGGTGTGCCTTGATCCAATCTGACTGGTGACCCTTTAAGAAAAGGAAGACATACCAGTGAGGTACACAGAGAAAAAAACCAGATCCACACACAGGGAGAAAGCCAAAGGAGCGAGGCCTCAGAAGAAGCCAACCCTGCCAACACTTCGATCCTGGACTTCTAGCCTCCACAACTGTGAGAAAATAAATGTCTGTTGTTAAGCCAGCTTGTCTCTGGTTCTTCACTATGACCATCTTGTCACACTAATACAATCACTTTCATTTTTTTCTTTTTTCTTTTTTTCCCTATGTTGATAGTTGTTTATCTAGTTCACTTATTTTAACAGGTGCTCAGGAGTCCATTGCATTCTTGCGCCACACCTGATTTATTCACTCCCACTCTGGTGGACATTTCAATCAGTCTCAAGTGTCCGCTAAAGGAAGCAATGTAGAAATGAACATGAACCACATGTTTCCTTGTGCACACTTGAGAGTTTTGCTCTACCCACACAGCTGTATCTAGAAATAAAGTCTTCTGTTTCATAAACAGAAGTTGACTTCACTGGTTTAAGATCTTGTCAAATCACGATCCAATGTGACTGTAACCAAAACCCCTCTTCTCCGTTACACGTTTTTCTGCTTCTTTAGAGTCTCATCAAGACTTGGTAATGTTAGACTTTTAAGTGATTTTTCTAATCTGATGGATAAGAAATGATCGATATCTCAACATTTACTCGGATATCTCTGATTATGTTTAAGTTTGACCATCTTTCAATGTTTATTACACATTCCAGTCTCTTGTTCCCAAAATGGCCTAATTTTAGTTGGATTTATTGAGCATTTTTTTGTTTACTAATTTGTATGATTTGTTTATGTACTCTGGCAATCAGTCTTTTGTAGATTATGCACAACTTCAAAAATCTCAAAGGTTGTGACTTGTAATTTAACTTTGTGAATGGCATTTCTAAATTGAGGATAGTAAAACATAATAAAAATTATCTTTATGGCTTGGAATTGTTGTGTCCTGTTTCAGAAATCTTTTCTATCAGAAAAAAAAATACTTTTTTTTTTCTAAAACTTTTAAATATAGCCTTTCAGATCTTGTCCTTTAACTATCTGGAATTTATTTTACTGTATGATACAAGAAATGGGATCTAATTTTACTGTTTTCTATGTAGCCAACTGTTTCCACACCATTTATTAAAATTCATCATTACTTCTCTAATTACCACCTCATCTACTAAATATCACCTCATCTACTAAATTTCTATATACACTTGAGTATGTATTAAAAATACTAATCGAGTCACCTATTTGTCTATTACTGAGGCATTGCCGCTCTGTCTTAATAACTACAACTTTATAATAAATCTTGACATTTGGAAAAGCAAGCTCTCTCCCCCAAAATGTCATTTTATTCTTTTTCAAAATTATATCAGTGATTCTTGGACCTTTGCACTTTAAAATATATTTTAGGAATATGTTTTTTTTTAAATATTGTAAAAACCTTCTTGGGATTTGATAGGGATTGTGTTGAACTTAGTTTGCCATATTTATATTATTCAGTCTTTCCATTAATGGATACACTATACAGCTCCATTTATTTATGCGTCCTTCTTGCCTTTCAACAGATATTTAGGATTTTTTTTTTCCATCACAGTTTTACATAACCTGTGTCTGATTCCTCCCCCCCACCCCCAGTAATTTATATTTTCTACTGTTATTATAAATGTTGTCTTAAAAATAATAGCATTTTCTGTCTGTATGAGAACGTTGTTGATTTTTGTTTATTGATTTTTCTATCTAGCAAAGTTACTGAACTCTCTTACTGATTCTATTTTTTTCCATGAAAGTGCATGCAAAACGTCAGAGTTTTTTGTTTTGTTTTAAGTTAACCTTGCCATTTTCAGAGCTTCTATTTCTTTTCTTGCCTGACTGTCTTAACTAGGACCTCTGAAACAATGCTGAATAAAAGTGGCAAATAGTGTGCACCTTCATTCTCTTAATGGTTTTAAAGAAAATGTTTCTCAAGTTTCAGTATGATTTTTGTATGTCTTTGGTAAAGACCCTCATTTGGAGAAGTGTCTTTTCATATCTTCTGCCCATTTTTGGACTTGATTATTTGTTGTTTGGGTGTTGACTTTGAAAAGTTCTTTATAGATCTTGGATACCAGCCCTTGATCTGTAGTGTCATTTGCAAATATCTTCTCCCATTCGGTGGGTTGCCTCTTTGTTTTGTTGACCGTTTCCTTTGCTGGGCAGAAGCTTTTTATCTTGATGAAGTCCCAAAAGTTCATTTTTGCTTTTGTTTCACTAGCTTTTAGAGATGTATCTTGAAAGAAGTTGCCGTGGGCGATGTCAAAGAAGTTACTGCCTATGTTCTCCTCTAGGATTTTGATGGATTCCTGTCTCACATTGAGGTCTTTCATCCATTTTGAGTTTATCCTTGTGTATGGTGTTACAAAATGGTCGAGTTTCATTCTTCTGCATGTGGCTGTCCAATTTTCCCAGCACCATTTATTGAAGAGACTGTCTTTTTTCCTGCTCTGTCAAAGATTATTTGACCATAGAGTTGAGGGTTCATATCTGGGTTCTCTATTCTGTTCCATTGGTCTATATGTCCGTTTTTGTGCCAGTACCACGCTCTTGGTGATCGCAGCTCTGTAATATAGCTTGAAATCGGGCAACGTGATACCCCCAGCTTTTTCTTTTTCAACATTTCCTTGGCGATTCGGGGTCTTTTCTGATTCCATACAAATGTTAGGATTGTTTGTTCCAGCACTTTGAAAAATGTCATTGGAATTCTGATCGGGATGGTATTGAAGGTATAGATTGCTCTGGGTAGCATAGACATTTTAACATTGTTTATTCTTCTGATCCATGAGCATGGAATATTTTTCTATCTTTTTGTATCTTCTTCAGTTCTCTGAAGAAGACATACAAATGGCTAACAGACATATGAAAAAATGTTCCTCGTCATTAGTCTTCAGGGAAATTCAAATCAAAACCACATTGAGATACCACCTTACACCAGTTAGAATGGCAAAAATGGACAGGGAAAGAAACAACAAATGTTGGAGAGGTTGTGGACAAAGGGGAACCCTCTTACACTGTCGGTGGGAATGCAAGTTGATACAGCAACTTTGGAAAACAGTGTGGAGGTTCCTCAAAAAATTAAAAATAGAGCTACCCTATAACCCAGCAATTGCACTCCTGGGTATTTACCCCAAAGACACAGATGTAGTGAAAAGAAGGGCCATATGCACCCCAATGTTCATAGCAGCAATGTCTGCAATAGCCAGACTGTGGAAAGAGCCGAGATGCCCTTCAACAGATGAATGGACAAAGAAGATGTGGTTCATATATACAATGGAATATTACTCAGCCATCAGAAAGGATGAATACCCAACGTTTACATCCACATGGATGGGACTGGAGGAGATGATGCTAAGTGAAATAAGTCAAGCAGAGAAAGTCAATTATCATATGGTTTCACTTATTTGTGGAACATCAGGAATAGCATGGAGGACATTAGGAGAAGGAAGGGAAGAATGAAGGGGGGGGGGAATCGGAGGGAGAGACGAACCATGAGAGACTATGGACTCTGAGAAACAAACTGAGGGTTCTAGAGGGGAGGGGGGTGGGGGGATGGGTTAGCCCCGTGATGGGTATTAAGGAGGACACGTACTGCATGGAGCACTGGGTGTTATACAAAAACAATGGATCGTGGATCACTACATCAAAAACTAATGATGTATTCTATGGTGACTAACATAACATAATAAAATTTAAAAAAAAAGACCCTTATTTGGGTGTTGAGACTTCCGGTGTGTCCTCTTGCCCCCATGGGCAAGCAGTTTTAGATGAACCACGGCTCCATGCAATACTGAGCTCCTATTTCTTTTGGCCTTCTTTGGCAAGCCTCTTAGACACATTCTACCTGGAGCTCAGGAACTTCAATCTGTTGCACTGCTTTACTTTCTGAGTTTTCCCTCCAGAAATATTTATCAAATTTTTAGGTGTGAGTATGTTATTTGTGTCCTATCTCTCTGATAATGCCAGGTTTTTGGAGTAAAAGGGTACATACAAGTATGACCTTACTATGTTTAATTTGGGACTCTTTCCCATCACACCCACCGTTTCCCTGCACCACTCTACCTCACACCACCCCTTCTACTCCTACCCTGCTAGGAGCAAGGGAATGATAGGATCTCTAGGCTCTTACTCACAGCTGGAGAATTGGAAGACTGAATTAGCTCAAGCCTGCAGAATCCAGAATACCTCCTCATGGAGGACAGGATAAGAAGTCACTGTTAAGGACCTTGCTCTTAGATGTGTCAGCGTGACTGAGGGAATAGTAGAGAAACAAGGGAGGAGAAATAGGGTGTGAATGGACATCAAGGAGGAGAGTGGACTTCAGCCAAACAGCATAGAGTGGAGAGGAAAGGAGAGGGAAAGGTCTGCAAACCCTAAATGTTTAGAATATCATTCAGTTCCTTGGTCATTTAATGTGTATATGATAAATCCCACATGGCATTGGGTAATTTTCACACTGATGTTAACTTCAGAATGACAGACAAAAAGCGTAAAAAAATATTTTGGTTTCGCAGAACAGTAACTCGATATATTTGAAATTTTCATATCATGTATGTTACAGTATTTATTTGATTATAACAGCAGACATTCTTTACATGTATTCAAGAGTCATGACATACTGTTCATGAGGAATAGTCACCTAGCATAGTGAAGGAAGAAAAAGTCTAGAGAGAACATGGACCAGAAGCAAACACCAAGTTCTGAGTATGACTTTTAGGCTCTTACATTTTAGCTCTGGGGATTTGGTTAGTAATCTATAGCAGATGAACAAATACTGAAGGCTTGGACCAGGTTTGCTCAATTAATTGTTGAGTGGTAAGGGAGATTAGAGCAAGGGGACTCCAATTAGAAAAGTATGACCCATATTTTCTGTCAATCACTTTAATAAATTATGCACAAAAATGTAGAGACATGAGAAAAGAGAACTTACTGTCCATTTCAGACTAAATTGTTGGAATTGAGTAGGCGGGGATTTGTTTGTTTGTGTTACCTGGTCTGTATGAGAAGAAGGACATTTGGACTAGAAGCTAGAAATCAATGATTAATGTGATACCATTTCCATTTCCCCATAATGCCATGCTATAAAGCAGGATTCCTACAAATATTTTTAAGATTTATTTATTCATTTGAGAGAGGGAGAGTGTGTGAGTGGAGGGGGGGGGGAGAAGGGCAAAGGCAGAGGGATAGAGAGAATCCTCAAGCGGACTCCACACAGTGCAGAGCCCTACACAGGGCTGGATCCCAGGACCCTGAGATTGTGACCTGAGTTTAAAACAAGAGCTGCTTAACCAACTGAGCCACCCAGGTGCCCCAGGATTCCTACCAATATTTCTTACAAAAGTTTCATACATTTACCAATTGAACATTAGAAAAATGGCTTTTTTATTGAACTTCCCTTCAATCTGAGAGTATTTTCTTATCTCCTTAAATATTACCCCTATGTACTACCCCCTCAAACACACCCCAATAACCACAACCAACACAACAAAAACTCCTGATAATATAACAGCTGTTCCATTGTTAAGGAGGAAAAGAGTCAAAAGCTTTTTCCTGGGTGGATCTATTCCAGAACAGAGGTGTTTTAGAGTCAATATTTTGTAGCGCAGTAGTGCACTAAAGCACTTCAGAACCATCAGGGAGCTGCAAGCCAGCAAAATTCCTACAGTGCACAACTACATCCATTCCCTTTTGAGCCACACTGTTTAATTCCTGGAGACGGTTATTTGGGTAATGTCAAAATGCTAGGGAAATGACTGAAAAGCTGTAATAGGTTAAAAAAAAAAGTATACATGTATGTGTTCGGCAGGAAAGAATGAGTGGTTTTATCTAGAAGTGTGTCTATTTTTAGTAGTTCCCTGGCTTGGGAATCACTATACTACTTGCTATAACTACCTTACTAATAAGGTGTTACAAAAAATATATAAAAATGCATGCAATAGCAGATAAAAATACATAAAGTAACACATAGGATACCGTTTAAGGGCCACTGCAGTACACTTTCTAGATGACACTTCCATCACCCAGTGTCCCAGGTGTCTGGAATTTTGGCTGTCCATAGCTCATCGCTGGGCTCCTCACCAGTAACCGCAGTTAGCTTAAGTGCTTCATTCAAGGTTACATTCTTTTCCTGGTGATAACCTGCATCCAATAACTGATCAATGTGGTAAAACAAAGGCCTGGTCCTCTTGCTTCACTTGGGACAAAGGAGTTCTACTGGCTCCAGAGCTCCCTGTCGTATTGCCTGAGGCCTTTGTTGTAACTGCACTGCCACTCAATTTACCTTCTGTCCAATCCTGTGTCCTTACCCCTCACAGGTGATGTTTCTAAGAGTGCTCCCCAAAAGCTCTGTAAGTAATTCTCTGTCTCAGTCTCCTTCTCAAGAAGCCTGACCTAAGAGTGCTGACAACAGAAAGGAGCCTAGGGATGACTTTAGAATAGTATATTGAAGCTACTCACTTATTCAATAGTATATTGAACCTACTTACTAGCTGCCTGGCAATGAATCCCTCATCTCTGGTGCCAGGTAGAGCACTGATAGCCCCAGAAATGTGGTTGTAGTACAATTATTAAAACTTTCATCAGTGCAGATGCAATATCTCGGGTGTTCAAGAAGTCTGGGGAAGTAATAATGACTGCAGAATCCGATAACAATTGCTGGGAAACTTTAATGCCATGGGGAAAGAAAAAATAAAAAGGCTAAAGGTGATTAATCACCAGCATAAGGCAAAGTGTAAGTGCCAGAAGGCCTTCTTGGCAACATGTAGACTCTCTTCCCTAATAGGCAGAGGGCAAAAAATGCTGAGTATCAGACCCAGGACTTAATTTTAAGAGTAGAGCTCCATGGAGAGTTGAATTTCCAACCCTAGCAAGTTGATTATCACGATCAGAAATGGGACTCAGAAACTGAGAATGGGGACATCTGGGGTGAGGTATCAAATACTAAGAACCTGCAGGATCCCTTAAGCACTCTCAGCCTCCAGAAGAATCCTGCTCTTACTTGCTAAAAGCTAGTGCTCATCCTTCGCAGATAACACAGAGGATTCTATATTGTAAGACAACAAGCCTTCTGAGAGCCACCATCACTTCTCCTTCTAGAAATCAGGCAAGTAACCAGGATCAAGTTTTAATATAACCTGGCCAGAGAAGTATTGAGCCAGTTAAGGGAAACAAAGGGATAATACTACGAAGGAGCTTCAGGATCTAACTAACATGTACTGGCAAGAGCTGGGCTTGTATATATGGGACTGGATCCTATGAGATAATATATATGGAATTGGATCCTAAAGAAGCTGATCAATAACAAAATATGAAGTTGGATAAGAAAGTTCATTAATATGGCAATATTCTCCCATGATACAAGACTTAACACTCTAGCAAGGACACTGGGAGATAATGCTCTCAGGATACCTCTGGAAGCTTGAATAATGTGATGGCCCATACCAATTGAGTAACAGTGCAAAATCTTTCACAGTAAATGATGGAAAGGCTCAGAGAAGCAGGCATAGTACTAGAGTGGCTATATTACCAGAGGTCATAAAGCCTACCAGATGACTCTATTCCATGGAAGATGGTTTCTTTACCAAAGTAATATGGAGTTTTTTGATAAGAAAGGCACTAGAATCAATAATCACAGTGGCGGTCATTTTCTGAAGGCCAGGGCTGATAGTAAGAGATGATATTAAAGAACTGAGCATTCCTATAGCAATAAAAAGATGGTTGGATCCCCAAAATAATAGAGGTCATGTAGGATTACCTAACCATTAGGAGCAAAATAGTATGTGCAATTATTGTAACAAATGCTATTGTCAGAGTAGCAGCCAGACCAGGAGATGGTGGTATGGGAGGCAAGTGGGTCTGACCCACATAAAGTTATAAAAATGGTGAATAGAACACAATCTTCCCAGGATCAACCTAAATGGATAGCCAATAAATTTACAACCAAAAATCAAAACCCAAAAAAACAAACCAAGGATCTATGATCAGGAGTCTGAGAGCAAATGGTTAAATAAAATCCCTATCTCATGCCCAAATTTCAGAGTTGAGCTCATTCTCAGACCTGGAACCCTCTAACTAAAGAAGAGGCTGAATGGATCCTGCAACCTAGATCTTACCTATGGCCTGTAGTCATTTATTTAAATCATCATAGCCTAAAGAAATGGGGATACCCAGAGATTTTAAGGACTCTTGGGCAAAGATTCAAGTTTGCAATACTACCCATTGACCTAATATTTCATAATGGCCCTCATGGTAGAATGGAGGCCACATGTGAGCTAGGTATTAGAGAGTGCTGACCCAGGTCAACTCATGTTGAGTTCATGGCATGTTTGAAATGTACATACTTAGTAGCTGACAAAATCTCCATGTAGGTTCCTTGACCTAAAGATAGGAGCTATTATAGTTGAGGCATGCCATATGGAAATCTCTGAAGCTGTTCTTACTACAGTCAAAATTGAAAATTATAAACGTTACTGCTTCATGGGAAGAATGGCAGAATTAGGGCCACCCCTAAAGTACAGAGAGGTGATGTTTACCATCATATCTTCATTTATTTACCAGTCCCTACCCCCCCAAACCAGAAGGATTCTGAAGTATGACAGTGAACCATCAAAACAACCAAAAGCTATCAAGCCAGATGTGGTATCTTTGTTAGATACAGTTGCAGCTATCAAGCCAGATGTGGTATCTTTGTTAGAACACATTAACATAGTCTCAGGTACACGGTACATAGACATTGGCCTAGTATATGTGTTCTTTTTCATCTCTACCAGGAAAGAGAACCAGAAGTAGTTCACATTCATTTAGGAAAAAAGAAACAAAGAGTATTATAATCTTGCCAGAGGGCTGGTTAAATCTTATACCCTCCATCATAATATACTCTAAAAGGATTTGGATCATTGAGACATTCCATAGATCACTTGTCCACTATTTTAAGAACATTATTTAAAATGGACTCAATAAACAAAAATTGTTAGAGGATCTGGCAAAACATGTGAGCTACAAAAATTCAGGGGTGTGCCATATCAGTGACTTTTTAGGGGTCCTATCATGTTGACCATGCCAGGACATGCCCTCCAAAGGAAAAGATACACTTCAGCATCTTACACCTTTTGCCATGAGGCATAATGCCAGCTAAGCCTCTTTGGTTTCAGGCAGAAGAATATTTTACACTTGAAAAGTCTGTTCTGACCCATATACTGAGTGATATGGAAAGCTGACAGCTATGAGAGGGGCCTGGAGTAGGAAAGAGCTCTGTAGCTGATCCAGGCTATAGTGCTTGCAATTCTGCCCCTTGGATCATGTGACTCACAGACTCTATGGTATTACAAGTATTGGTTATGAGAAAAGCACTTCTGCATTTATGACAAGCCCCATAGGAGAAGAAAACAGACACCTAGTGTTTTAAAGCAAGTCCATGATATCTACTGCAAAGAATTATACACCATTTGAAAAAGAACATCCGATCTGGTAGAATATCAAGTGACCATGAGGCCAGAGCTGCCCATCATGAGTTGAGGTCTGCATGAACCAATAAGTCTTAAGGCAGGGTGGGCCAAGAGGTACTTTATCATAAGATAGTTGTGAGAAATCTAGGATCAGACATAAACAAGGTCAGGAGTACAAAGAAGCTGGATGAACAGGTGGCTCAGGCCTCATGCCATCCACTATATTGCAACAGCATTTCTTTCTCAGTTTATAACTATGAATAAATGTGATCTGTGGGGGATGGGGTAGAAGGAGAGTCTCTTATGACCAGCTAACAGAGAAGGAAAAAGTCTGAGCTTGGCTCATGGAGGGTACATTGCAATAGATGTGTACAAGCTAAAGAGGGACTGCTGCTCCATCACAGGCCCATTCAGGGCTGAGGGAAAATTCTCTCATTGGGCAGAGATTTGAGTGGTGTGTGTGTGTGTGTGTGTGTGTATATTTTTTTTTCTTTGCAAAATATACCTTTCCTGAGATGAAAATATATTGGGATACACAGGTACTAGTGGATGCCTTAGCTGGTTGTCCAAGCACCTGCAAGGAAAATGAACGAAAGGGTTTCTGGAAAAGAAGCTTGAGGATGGGCTTCTGGAAGTTTATGCAATGTAAGAGCTTTGAATCACATATTAACACTTACTGAAGGGCAATTATCAAGGAAAAGGCACTAATAAAATCAATCAGAGAGACCGAACCTGTCATTTGACATCTGCCATTCTCTGTTATCATCACAATGCATACATGAATGGAGTTGCCATGGTGACAGGAAGGGAGGTTGGTGCATGAGCCCAAACACCACAGGCTCCCACTCACCGAGTCAGATCCAGATATTTCTACTGCCAAATGTCCGAACTACCAGCCACAGAGACCAATGCTGAGTTGGTGATATGGCACCATGCCTCAAAGAGGAGCAACAAGTCACTTGGTAGAATTTGGTTACAGTGGGCCCCTTATGCCTTTTGCCTCAGTTGGGATAAGCTTGAAGAACCCTCTCAGCTCCTGAGCTCCCTATAAAATGGGCTTGAACTACATCACAGTTTAGCTTCTCCCTCTGCCCAATCCTGCTTTCCTCATCCCTCAGAGATGATGCTGTCCAATAAAACTCCTGCAAACAATTTACTGTTTCATAGTCTTTTTCCCAGGTAATTCAATCTAAGACAGATGGTAAGGTCGAGGACTTGCTCACTGATGAAAGCGATTACCTTCAGAAGAGAACATGAATTAGTATCAGTGGTTATTTTTCTACATCTGAAAATTCAGTAAAATAGTATTACTTCTTATTTGAAATAAGAATTTTCTTTTTGCTCAAGGGTGAGTTAGCAATAATTTGGAGAAAGAAGTGATTTTATTTACATTCTACTAAAGTGACTCATTGTCTCTGTCGTGACCTAGAAAGTCATAGAATTAGGTCTTAGTATGGACCCCACATACACATATAGTCTACTAGAGTGCTTCAAGCAAGTGATAATGCCTCATTTTGTACATTATAAATGTGAAGTTGAAAGAGATTAGTTGCCTTGCCTGAACTGTATAGCTAGGTTAGTGCTGACGGAGAAATCAGAAAATGGATCTAGCAATATTTAGTACAGTGTTTCTACTAATATGCTACCCTTCCAAGTCTTTGTAACCTATTAGAGTCTAAATAAAATAAATCACTTTAATGGGGATACTCCACCTATTTCTAAAAAGCTATTTGCTAAAATACTGTGTGTGTTTCTCAGAATATCATTATATGATGCTCATATTTCCACATGGGAAAATGAGAGCTGTAATTTGGTTAGCTTTTGCTGGGTGAGAGAAATGGAAGGATTTGTCTTCAAGTCCACCTTAAATAGAACTATCAAAGAAGAAAATTAAAAAGGTGGGAAAGCCCATCTGATCCCAAATTTCCACAGAAAACAAAAATATTGCAAAGAGTCAAGAAGACTATCTATCATCTATCATCTATCTATTATCTATCTATCTATCTATCTATCTATCTATCTATCTATCTATCTATCTATCTATTTTAAAGAGACAGAAAGAGAGAGAGAAAGCAAGCACAAGCAGGGGGAGGGGCAAAGGCAGAGGGAGAAGAGGCTCCCCGCTGAGCAGGGAGCTGGACTTGGGGCTCTATCCCAGGACTCCAAAATCATGCCCTAAATCAAAGGCAGATGTTTGACTGAGCCACTCAGGCACCCCAAGACTTTTTATTTAGATTCCAAAAGAAAGAATTTCTGATACTAACATATTTCAATAGTCACTGCCTCACCATCAGGTAAATATCCTAAAATCAACCCAAGTCTTTTGAGATTCAGTTTATGCTCATTGCAACATCTTCTATTTTTCATAGTGATCAAAAATAAACCTGACACGTTATCAGTACATTCTTTGAATTATAGTTACAAAATGGAAATTCTATATGACTTATCTATAACCAAATTATCTACTAACTACAAGTTGTATATCTTTATATTCCAAAGAGCTAACTAGATTAGGGAAATGCAATACGCATAGCTGATAAATAGCCCAGGTAGAATCTACTTTCAGAGGCCATCACATTCTGGCTTTATCATAAATTGAAAAAAAAATGTAATACATAAACATGTGCAGAGTATAAAATCATAGTTTAGCACCAAAAAGAGTAGAGGAATAACAGAAAATAAAAGAAAGAGCTGGCCAAGCCTTTTTTTTTTTTTAAAGGAAATGACATAAACGAGAAAAACAGAATTTTGTTTAATGGCAAAAACAAGAAAACTAAATTTTAAAATGAAGAAAACAAAGCAGCAATATTTCAAGGGCAATGATCAGTCTGACTTTCTTAGGATATGGATTTTTTTTTTTAAGGGTTGAAGTATTTGACTCATTATGAGCATGATGAAGGGAGAGGTATACTCTTCCATACATGAACTGAGCTAGTATGGTTGTGTTGGGAGGAAATGAACTCAGAGGAATCAATCAGAGTACCGGCTCTATCCCTGTCAGCTAGGCGGCATGAGGAAACTTAATTTCGTTGACTTCCAGTCCTATAATTCTATGTCAATTCTTGTTTTCTCAAGTTTGTTACTTATATATATTTTATTTTTAGAAGATATATTTAGTAATTTTAGAAATATTTATTAAACACAGACTGTATTATTAACTCCATTTACACTTATACTTCTATAAGTTTTTTTTTTATTCCTTACTCAATTAACACCCACAATGAAACTGTGAGAGGGATAATTATATCTCCATTTTATAAATGAGGGAATGTATACTCCAAGAAGTAACTTGCCCAAGATTACAAAGGATCAAAGGACAGACGGGACTCAAGGCTGAATGTCCTTACCCAAAGGCTGCTCGATTGTCCAAGTTATCCACTACTGTAGATGAAAAGCTTCTTTGAAGGAGATCGCACTCGATCTAAGAAGTGTTCACCCTTCCAAAATGATTTCAGAATTCTCTTGACTATGGAGTAGGGGACTAGGAGAGATGGGAGCACAAATCTACTCATATGCATGCGGTTAAGCCCATCTGGGTGAAATTGTCTACTTAAACAAGTTCATAGTTTCATTATATTTCAAAGTGTGATTTAGATTTTAGAAAAATCAGGAGAATTACAAAAATCAATATTTTTAAAACAGTAGGCTATCTGTTCTACCTAATACCTACTCTCTGAAAGACTAAGATGTCTTTTGTAGTTCTTAACCATAACGCTGCTCTCCCCCAAAAGAGATTCTACAGTTCAAAAAGATCAGGGAATGCTGACTTTAATTAATTAATGCTCACCCTAATTAATGCTAAAGTTGTTAATCAGAATGTCTTTAGTACAGGACATTTCAGAGCCTTTAATATGTCATTATGTATTGTGAATTATCTAAGGGAGGTGATAATATACAGTATTCATTGGATTTGTTGGAGCATTAGCTTTTTTTAAAGCAAAACCTAATATCTCATCTAACTTATGTTCTGTAGAATACAGCTTGGGAATTTCATCTCCTAACATCTAAAAAAGGTCTTAGACATTGTTTATTTCAACTTCTATAAGTTACATGAAATGAAGATCTGAGTAACTTGCTCAAAGTCACATAGTTACTGATATGGCCTATGGCTAGAACCAAGGCCATCTGACTCCCACTAGAGTGCTATTTCCATTTTATATACTATATTTCTGTAAATTAATATGAACAGTAAGAATAGTTTACCACTTGATACATATTTGGCACAAAGTCGATTAGCTTTGATCCAAATAATTTATAGTATAGTGTCTTTCCAAATCTAAGATATGCATTTACTAGAGTATGTTTTACCATAAGATCAACATATTTTTTAAAATGTGGATTTTCTGAATTCATCCTGGCATTGGACTTTACAAAATAGTTTAATGCCCTGTCTTCTTTCACGAATGTTCAAATTTTTATAAAATAAGAAGATATGTTTTAATTGAGAAAGTAAAAGAAATCATACCAAATGAGTGCCTTTATTGTGCCCAGTACTTTGACTACAGTGTCTTTAGTTAGTTCTCAAGATAACTAAAACAATATATTACTAGCTCTGTTTTCAATAGGAGTTGGAAATAAGACTCAAAATGTCTATTAAAATATCCTATCACATAGCCAGTTAGTAGAGGAGTCAAGATTTCAATGCAGTTATGTCTGGAATATTATTTGATTCTTTAAGCTTTCGTTTTCCTTTTTAGGAAATGGGATAATATCCAGTTGCATCAACTGTGATAAATATTAAAACATTTATGTACCATAAAGTGTTTATATGCATAGAAATTACTATTACTCTTCCTAGTAAGGAGCAAATATATCTTAATATGTTTCTTATTTTTCAAGTCTTCCAGTTAATATATACCTAAAGACAAATATTGCCATCAGGGAAAAACAATAAAAAAAGTTCTGGGGCACCTGCGTGGCTCAGGCAGCTGGGCAGCCAAGACTCTTGTTTCTGGCTTAGGTCATGATCTCAGGTCCTGGGATCAAGCCCCAAGCTGGACTCCACACTCAGCGGTGAGTCGGCTTGGGATTCTCTCTGTCTTCTTCCTCTGTCCCTCCCCCGCATTCTCTCTCTCTCTCTCTCTTCAAATAAATAAATAAAATCTTTTAAAAAAAGTTCATTCTTTTGTTGTTTTTGTTTTAAAGCTTCCACATTATTTTTAAAGTTGCACTATAGGTCTTGATCATCTTTGTTGATCAAGCATGTGTGAAGCTGAACATCTTTAATGAGAAATGCAAGATTTATGGAATTCAAAATCGCTTTGGGAAATGAAAACACAATTTCATTTATTAATGGTCACTAATGGCTTATAATCAAGGCAGCAACTGCTAGTTAAGTAAACAATTAGCTGGTTTGTTTGAAGTGTAAGCAGAGGATAATCTAGCAATTTGTTTATTATTCTTATCTGCTGGGCCCTTTACCTCTTAACGTCATAATGGAAAAGCTGGATATAAACTGAATGTTTTTATACTAAATTATATTTTAAATAGCCTAGGTGAGTTTGCACTTATTTTCTAATTTAAATTCTGTTTATATCTACATTTTTTTATTCTGTGTTTCCATAAAGTAGACATTAAGGGATTAAAATACAGTAACTCCCCACTTATCCAGAAGGTCCAGCTTGTCAGAAGTCTCTGATAAAGGCTTCAGAGAAGCCAGAAATATCTACCCCAAAGCCCTGCATTAAGGCTCTTAGGGATTCATGAGGAACTTTATTGACTTTTTAAATATGCAATTCTTTTAAAGCTCAGTTATCTGGCTCCTCAGCCTCTGATAGATTAGTAGAAGCAAACCAGGAAAGGTCAGAAGCTGTCTGAAACAGGTAAAGTATGAACAGAGGTGATGGGCTGACAACATTTTACCACACTGTCCAAAACCCTGGGCCATAACAATCGTCCTGGATCATGAAGAAAGGGCTAAGTGATGTTAATGATGCTTGGAATTTTCTGGTTAAGTCATGCATTTTAGAATGATTGCCCTCAAATGTGGTTAAGTTCAGGTACCTGTAAAATTGAGTGATGCGTATGATTGTGTATCTGGCAAGGCTTTCTCAAAGTAGATAGCATTTAAGAAGACACTTAATAAAGAAGAGGGAAATGACGAGGAAGATAAAAATGAGGCATTTATCTTGAGAAGAGAGAACACCATAATCCAGTATTTGGGGGACTTGAAAGAGGGGTGAAAGATGAGTCGTCTGCTGTAACTGGAGTGCTGAGTCTATGCAGAGGGTCACCAGAAGCCTGGCTCCGTCTCTTTAAGTCTTTAATTACTCTGAAAGTCTCCTCTTGCCCTACACACTATATGACTACCTTGAGGTGTTACTCATTTATCCACTGCTGTGATTACAGGGCCTGTGTTTTGGTTTGGTTAGGAGGATAAAGGAATGGAGTACGGTATGATTGGTATGCAAAAAAGGTAAAAAGAAAAAAAATCACCAATCTATGCCAAAAGTCTACCCGAAGCCATGTACTGTGCTGCATATTTTTTCATCTCATGTCATTTAAGTTTCCCAACAGTCAAAACCCACCACCAGTGTTGTTATTCTCATCTCATGTGAGAATACTGAGATTCCAAGAAGTTAAAGGTCTTAGCCAAAGACATGGGGCAATTCAGCGGCAAGGCCAAATTGCATACTCAGATATGTCTGGCTCCGTATCTGTGTGTCTTTTTATCACACTATATTACTAGCTCGGGTAAGGGCTTCTGCAAAAGGAAAAGGAGTGCACAAAAGTGAACTATGGCTTCTAACAACAAATCTTACCTACTGTAAAATAATAGTGCTTTGAAGTCCTGAATAGAGTATTATAAACAAACATTGAGCACGAATTATGTCCAGTGATAATAATAATGACAAACCATTAATTAAACATCTGTTATATGGCAGACAATGTATTTTACATACCTTGGTAGTTCAGGATGACTATTCTCATATTAAAATTGAGAAAACTATGGCTAAGAGATTTTAAATAAATTTCCAATCACGGCATAATTATAAGTGGCAGAGCTAGAGGAGCTAGTCTGTGCTTTCCCCCACTTGGTATGGTATCTCTCTAAAAGGCCCCCCAAAATGAAGATTAGTAAAAGGACATGGGAAGTTGTTTGAGACTAGGAAATGAGTACTTAATAATGTCAGTAGGAAACAATAGGTTTCTTATCACTATATATAAAAAGCTGTACATGTATACATCTATCATAGGAAATAGAAGCACCATATGCTTCATGTTGTTCCACAACTATATAATTCGCTTTAAGGAGGCAGTACCTCCTCAGTGACTGGGTTGCTCAGTCGGGGGCTCAGTTGATTAAGCATCCGCCTTTGGCTCAGATCATGATCCCAGGGTCTCTTGGGAAGCCCTGCTCCTGGGGGAACTTGCTTCTCCCTCTGCCTCTCCCTGCCCTCCCTGCTTCTGCTCTCTCTCTCTCTCTCTCTCTCTTTCTCAAACAAATAAATACAATCTTAAAAAAAAAAAAGAAGGTAGTAACTTTAAGTCTCTACTGTACACAAACTTCTATTATTTTAATATATATAATTACCTGGATCAGCCATCTTCCTACTTTACCCTAACAAAATGAGATATTGGAACAGTTTACAACCTATTCAGGATTATTAACAATCATGAAAATGAACTACCACAAAGTCTGCTCACCTTTTTCAAATGATGTGATTAAAGAAAAGGTTGGAATAGTTATTTAGAGACCTGGCCCTAGTGTTGGTCTTTCACTAATATAGCATTTGACTTCGACGGAGTCACTCACATCATTAGTTGTTTGTTTGTTTGTTTGTTTTTCCCCACCTCTCTGTTACAACGATAGTCCCAGCATTATCCATTTTACTGGTCTAAAAAGAAGTATAGACTAGGATTAAAGGAATAAAGTTTGAGCCTTGTTGTTTCTTAAATGTAAAACACCGATCAACTCAAAACCTTGGCATTTTGGTTTTCTCACCATGAGGTTCTACTCTCTGGCTGGCCCATCTAATAGTACTGTACTGAAGATCAACATGAAATCATGATACACACTAAATTCTATAAGCCACAAAAAAAATCCACGTGAATGTCTTATACACTGTAGACATATTAAATATTTATGGAATGGATAGCAGTAAAGGAGTCAGTATAGAGTAAGTACGAGTATGGCCCCCGAGTCTTATTGCTTGGGTTCAAACACTGACCACACAACTTGTTAGGTGAGAAATTTGGAGGACTGATGTAACCTCTTTGTGCCTCTCTCTTCACAAGTAAACAAGGAAAGTAGTATATGCTTCTTGGGCTGTTGTAAGGATTAAAGGACACATTCCATGGAAGGTATATGGCACTGTACTCAGCACGTATAAGTATGTTATTAAATAGCAAAAGTTATTAATATTATTTTTTTTTCCTGAGGTTAAAATGAAACCAATAAAAGGGAGGGAGAGATTTAGGAGCTTTAGGCATAGAATCTCCTGTCTTTTGAAAGCCTGTATGTGTGTGGGGCTAGTTAATTTATATGGACACAGATAGTTTGAACCAACAGCTTTTGTACTATCCCTATTACTTCTAAAAGGATAAGGAAACTGAATACTACAAGGGTGAATACTACATCCAAGAACATAGCAAGTCCTTTCCATTGTTCTTTTTTTCTAAAACTCAAAAGGAATACTGAAAGTCAAAGACAGTGGGAGAAACAGGAGGGTTTAAAAAAAAAAACAAAAAATGGGGTAGGATATCCCAGTCATTTTTTTGGATTTTGCTTATGACATATAACATAAATGGACAATTAAACTCTGCAGATAATGTTCTTTTCTCTGCTGAAAACATCTTTTCCTCCTTTCCCTGCCTGATAAACCTCAGAACTGCTGCCAACATCCAAGAGGCATTCCCCGCCATATAGGCTGGTCCAAGGCCCCTCCTCCACTGTGCTCACGTTGAGTCTCCAACCCCTTCTGTGGCTGCACTTTACCCATCACTAAAATCACCTTGTTTACCTGTTCATGAAAGCTTTCCAGAACCTAAGTTCCTCAAAGACAAGGACCATACTCATGTTTACATCCCTGAGAGAGTAGTTGGCATATTTTAGGAACTCAATAAATGTTTATTGAAGTAGACTAAATTGTTTTTCTTCTTGATCATGTTAATACATTTTGAATTTTAATTCACTTTGCAAGAAGTTCAACACCTAGTCTGTAATTTTCTTGACCACATTTATATTACTCATAACATTTTATAGATAATTTCTAATGACATAAAACAAATAAACATCTGCTAATCTTCAGATTCATTCTACACAAAACTCTACAAAAGCTCTTAACTTCGTATCATATTTTTTAAACAAGATAACCTGGTGTTGACTTAGATTTATAACCCAACTTAAAAGGATCTGCAATCATGGAACACTACATCAAAAAGTAATGATGTAATGTATGGTGGTTAACATAACAATAAAATAATTTAAAGAGAAAAAAAAAAGGATCTGCTTCTGCTGGTAAGCTCTTAGTAGGGCCCTCTGATAGGATGCTCAAGTCTTTTCTAACCTCCTGCTATTACAATTGCCCTGAGGCTCTTCCTTAAGGGATAAAGCTGGAGTTATTTATTAACTAATAGTGTTCATTACTCAGAATAAAATCTTCTCACTAAAAAGGGAAAGGATGTATACTCCCCTGGTACAATTACAGTGAACTGTAAAACAGGTGTTTCTGTTTTTCCACTTTGTTTACCTAACTCTTTGGTTCAGTCAAGAAAACTTTCTACTATTGCAGGGAAAACCTTTAGCTCCCAAACTCTTTTACCCAGGGATTTGTGCAGATTTCTCTAAGAACACAGACCGCTTGGCTAATTTCACAAGATGACTGGCAATTTGATCATTTCTAAACAGAGATTTTATATATATATATATGTATATACACACATATATACATATATATCCCACACATATTTCTTATTTATATTCCACATAAATCATAAGTACAAAATATAAAGCTATACAACAAAATTGACTCATTTATAATGCATTTTTCCTGTAAAGAGACACAAGTACCTGGACTGAATTTCACAGGAAATTATTTTTCTCTTTTCCTATGACCAATGTTGTGTGTTTTCCCCAATATTGCTTAGACTTTCATTTGACAAAATGTGTGCATATTTTTCTGTCCCAACCCTCACATGAATTGAAGTACTATGTTTTCCTCCTTGACATCTGCGTAGCCCATGTGAAGCAATGACGCATGCTTGGTATTTTACATATGCAATATTCTTGAATGTGTGATGTTTATGTGAGCATATATTCCTGAATACAGGAAGGAAAACATTTAAACTTAAAATAGAAATGTATCATATACTCAACTGAAATGGGCATTTCTAAGAAAGCAAAAGATTAGAAACAGCAAGCCAGAATGCAAGAACGATAGGGAGAAAATTGGGTAAGGTTACAATGTAAAGTACAGGATTATTTTCACCGTTGGCTGGATAAGGATAATGGCAGAAATGGGTGTATATTCCTCCCTTCAAGCAAAGAATGATGGGTGCTTCTGGATCTATTTAAATATCTGTGCATTCATACTCCTGTGCACACTTAAATAGTCATTGATGGTCATACAAAATAGGACACACATTTGCTTGCTAAATAATACAATAGTGATTTCATTAAATTTGCCATTATTGAAAATTGTACTGTAGGAAAATCCACAAGCCAATCACCTTCAGAATCATTCAATTTGTTCATGTCCATCTAGAATGAAAAGCTTGCTGCACAGCTGTGTTTAAGACTGTGTAATGACTTTAAATCTAGGACACAGACTCTTTTTGCATGTCCAATCAATTTGTTAGGAATCTGATCCTGTGCTAATAGGGCTGTGTGCATTAAAATTCATTCTTTGAAAATTGTATCTGAAGTGGATGCTGCACACAACCTTCAAACTATATCAACTTGGTTTTGCTTTTCCTTCACTTTCCAGAGAGATTTTTTTTTTCTTTGAGAAGGAGACTATTGTTTTCAGAGGCATAGATTGAAGACTAGAAAATGTTCATATATTGGTACTGTGACTTCCTAAATTAGTATGTGTCAAATTCAAAGTGGCCGGTTTTAGATACACGAGGTTTATTGCCCCAACTTCTATGGCATTCCATGCAGTCTTGAAGCAATTCTTTACTAATTTTAGAATCATGACTACATGTGGTGAGCTCTAATAGCAATCTCACTTTCAACGCAAGAAGTGCCTGGAATAAGACTATCAGACAAACCTTAAACAGAAAATAAATAAAAGAGTATACTGGGAGATCAGGAATTTTGGTAACAAAAGAAAAGCAAGGTCATGCAGTTCTTCAGTGTACATACTCGATTAAAGAAACCTTTTTTTTTTTTTTTAATTTTCTCCATTGGCAAACTCAACGAAAACTCAATGTTTAAACTAATCTGTGTCAACTGTCATCCAATATTATGACTTTCTTGATTTCGTAATCTTATGTTATAATTACACACTCTCTTTTTAGATGTCATGGTAATAATCAATATATGACTGTAACATTTCAAACTCTGCACACAATTGGGTCACTCTACCTTGTTTTCATAATACCATGACATAGTATTAAAACTGTAAACTAGTGTTTGGCATAGAGCTGTTCAAATCATTACAGTGAATGAGGCATAAAAATGTCATGACATGATTATCATACCTCATGAAACAAGTACTGTAATTGTCACATTCTGATTATCTAAGCTATTGAAGAAGCCAAAATATTGTATACAACTACAATGATAACATAAAAGTCTCTTCTGACCCAGTTCAATCAAATCCAGTTCCAGTTGACCTTCAAAGGAAGGACTCCTGTGCTAAAGAAGTGACCTTTATTTCTTGTTCCGTGAAAGAGGCATGAAATGTGGTTAACAGTTATGTGACTAAGTGACAACTGTGGTTATCAGTTAAGTGACTAAAGTTGGAACCTACAGACATCAAACAAAAGAAGCCAGTAAGGAGTCCTAAGCTATAAAGTCCTTGAAGGCAGGAGCTATATTTTACTATCTTATCTTTCTATTCAACATATCATCATGCACAGGGGTGTGTTTGAAAACATTTTTTGAACCGAGTTAATTTACTGAATTATGTAACTGGTCACCCTGCTCAGAGCAGAAGTTCTTCAAATCAACTAAAGCTACAGTATTGGTATTATGGTCAATCTTTCAATCGTAATAGAAAAGGCAGGACCACTGTTTAGTACACCATTTTCACCCCTTGAACACTTTGGAAAATGAGACAGGGTATAAATAAATGCCTAATTAAATTAACTTGGGAGCTTAAATGTGCTTCTCATATTATTAGCTGGTTTCTCACCGGAATTCTAGACTATCAAAAGATACTCCTTTGCCTCTATGTCACAGAGAGAAACATAGACAGTAGGTGATGCTCATGGACTGAGAAAATGAAAGACAAATCTTGAGACATCTTTGGATTATGATTCAGGGTTGGGAAGTCAGAAGAAATTTCAAATTAAGAAAAAAAAGCTCTCGCTAAGCCAGGTTTTCTGACTCCTCTCTATTCAGCATCTATGGATGTTCACCATCATTTTCCCTCCCTTCCTCCAACTAACCTGGGCCAAGCTCTAGGGACAATCATGAGGAAGAAAAATCCCTGGGACTGATTCACTGATGTTTCCCTTGCCTTACTTCCATAAAAGTTACCAGGCACTCCTTAACATAGAGGGAAGCAAGTACAGGGACATGGTTTCACACTGCTGGGCTCTGCTCACACCACACCACAGAAGGAGTACCCCCTTGTAGCTGTGGCTCATGTTACCTAATTTGCCATAAGTTAACAAAATAATTTACTAAATTATATATTCTCCACTACAGATTGTAATTTAAAAAATTAATTTCTCAAATTTGAATGATGGTTTAGGTCTTTAATTTTCTGCATAGATTTTCCATATTAAAAAAAATAATACTTGAAAAATTCTTCCATTTTGAAGCTATTGTGTCTTGCCTCCTGCTAAAATACTGAACTCTTGAGAGCAGAGTCCATTTCTTATTAGCTTTGAATTATCTTTATCTTATTATCAACACTTGGTAAATACACTTTTGATAGTAGGCGACTTACATTTCATTATACATATTTATGTTCTCAACAGCATGTAGAAACTTGGCCATGTATTAGAATATTGAAAATAACTAAGCCCTGTATTGCTAACTCCACAGGAAGCTTTAAGAAATATTTTAATGTTTCCTAAGAAGCCAGCCGTAAATATTCAGCAAATGAGTGATTTATTTTAGATAGGAAAAGAAAGGTAATTTAAAAATAAAATTCTGGAGGGAATTCTCAAATACCAACAACTCATCAAAGTGGATTTCACAATTGAAAATAGAAAGAATGCCTTAGTTTGGCAATATGAATTGACTCTTTGAACCAACTGGGCACATTTAACAAATTATGCTTCTAAAATCTTCAGTAATAACATAATCTCATAAACCTTTCACGTAATATTTAGATGTATCTACTTTCCTTGCTTCTTTTCTCATGTGAAGTGTTTTCAGACCGTATACTATAAATTGGAGTTGTATATGCATTGAAATTTCATAAATCAATTTTTTTGTCGGTCTCCAGTTCTCAAGGAACTAGTTTGGTAACTTAGGTTGTATCACTGCTAAAATCTGTAGTACATTTCACCTGTCATCTCAATTAGCCTAACAGGCCACAGTATATTTTAAACAGATAATGCTGCCATAAACATAAAAAATAAGGCACTTCATATTAAGAGGAAGAGACCTATAAAAACAGTCACAAATACATATTGACATAGATATATTTCATACACTATTTAGACTAAATTGTGTATCTGCTACTGTAAGATCTGTTTAGAATGGCATTTCAATTTGAAGCACTTCCCTTATAAAGAGCTTTCTGCTGAGGGTGGGGCTATAGAAGCTTTAGATTAGGACATGACCGGCTCTCAAATACAAATACATAAAAACACACAATTCTCCTAGACCTTGAGGTTTAAGCTGTATCAAGTTAAAGTGAAATAAACAGGTGTAACCACACAAGAAGAAACAACAACCTCATTGGCTGTGTGAGACACTTCCCTGTGTGTACGGAACAGCTGAAATATTACCATTTCAAGGATCTCTGCCTTCCTTTTCTTCTAAGAGAACACTGCCACCTGCACAGTTTCTGCAGAACACTTCAGAAGGTATTTTTCACTTACCTGAAAGAAAAAAACAACAACAAAGAAAGCATTTAAACATCATTTCAGGGTGAATTTGTTTTTGCAATCTTAATTTTAAAAGCTTGAGTTATATAATAGATACGTCTCTAAAATGTTGTATATGCATTAAAGTTTTGTAAATCAAATCCTGCTTTCTTCTAGTCCTGACATTACAGATTTAGATTATTTTTTGGAAATTTGGTAGTTGGTTGATCATCATCCCTGATAAAAGCATTTCAATGTCTTGCACAAGACCAGATTTTCTTCTGCTACAAGAAAGCAATGTCTCAATCTAATGCAGAAGAAGGTGGGTATCACCAGGTCTCTTTGTGTATTTAGTCATTTAATCAGTTATACATCCCTCTATTTATTCAACAAGTATACATTGACCTTATCGTGTGCCAGCCATTTTGCTACTCATCTTCACCTTAAAGATCCTATACTGTGTCTAATCATTCTTACAGGTAAACTGTATATTTGTCAATCAGGACTAGACTCAGAAGTAACCGACCCCTTGCTCTCTGGGCATGCTCAGAAGTCTAACACAGATAAGCTTTATCTTTCTTCCCTCAATTTTACACTCAGTTTGCCACATTAGTGCAAAGATATGTTTCCTACCCAGAGGAAACATGGTCCAGGACAGAATGGGGAAACTCGGGGATATGGTAGTAAACAGCATCTTAGCAGACTGACAAATCACCAGGGCAAACTTGCACCGCTATATGATAGACGCCCATACCCAGCTCCTAGCAGTCCCCCAGCGTCAGCACCGCTGAAGATGGCACTTCCCTCTGACACCTCTCCTGGTGTCCCGAGGTATTTTAAAGGTCCTAGGCTTAACTGAAATTTGACTCCCCTTTCCTCAGCATGAGAATGTTTATTGCTCTCCATTGCTGACTTCCAATTACCAGCCAGTTCCTATACCTTTTATGCTATAAACCAGATGAGCCAAACAGGGTAGTTCCAGTCCCCCGACTAAAAAAATCATTTTCTGCTCTAGATGAAAGCCGTATTGGCCCCCTTGGGGATTTACACTCTGGCATTTCCTATCTGCCACTGGATGCCGCTGATTTATATTCTATCTTAACATCCACAAGGAGCATTGGAAGCTCTTGGCTTTCATCCCACCCAATCTGAGAACAAGGAATGAGTTCCTTTCAGTGGGCATGTGACAAATGAAGCTGTTATCGACATACAATAGAAGTTACTAGAGCTATCACAGAGGGTTGTGAGATGAGCTCCTGCCCTGTAGTGCTGCATGTAGCTGTTGTTTCCTCGGAGGCTGAGCCAATGTGCTGTAGTAAATGAAAATGGTGGCAGGGGAGTAGGTGAATGAGGTGACAGCTGGGGTGACTGCATTTAGGAAGTCAGCTAGGACAGCAAGGACAACTTTTTGGCATCCTTAGGGTCTACTTGATTTGGGTGGAAGATATGCATCTTCTTCAATTAGGCATTTCAAGGTGTTTATTGATTCATTTGATTTGCAAGTGGAGTAAAGAGTTTTAAAAACGTGAGGCACCTGGGTGGCTCAGATTGTCAAGCGTCTGCCTTCGGCTCAGGTCATGATCCCAGGTTCCTGGGATCGAGTCCCGCATCAGACTCCCTGCTAGGCCGGGAGCCTGCTTCTCCCTCTGCCTCTGCCTCTCTCTCTCTCTCTCTCTCTCTCTCTCTCTGGCTTTCATGAATAAATAAATAAAATATTAAAAAAAAAAGAAAACACAATTTAAAAAAAAAGAGTTTTAAAAACGCAAGTCCTGAAAGGTATCAAATAGTAAGATTCCCCTATAATATCCCTAGTCATTAAAAGAATACGGGTATGTCTTAAGAAAGCTTTAAAACGCTATGAAAATATAAAGTGCTTTTCCACACACTACTACATTTGTCCTCATGGTCCCAAAAGTCAGTGGATGAACTTCAACAAACCCCTATGCAAAAAAGGTGTGCATTTCTAAACAGATGTACTAGTATTAAAACAGGATTACGTTATATTACAGATTTCCAGATTTGTGAGGAAGAAAAATGAGATGCTGAATGCTTATGTGACTACTTATGTCTTTGAATATTGGTTTTTCTTCGTCTAAAATCTGGAGAATAAGTAAAGCAATCAGACATACTCTGTGATACCCAAACCTAATCCACCACAGTTGTGTTTCTTGGCCAAAACACTGACTAGAGGACAGTATGTTTTAATTTAGTCCGAATAGGAGCCATAATGAAACTGGGAAAACAATAGTAATGAAGTTCGATGACTGCTTTTGCATTTGCAAGGCTTCAGGTTCTCCTGGGGTCAATAATGACTTATAAAAATGGCAGGAAGAAGTTGCTGAAGGTGATTTTAGTGATCAGAGGAAAAGCAATCTGATATTCTGGAGGTAGTATTGTGACGTGATTAAATGGGTTATACTCTGGAGTTACGGGTTTGAAACCCGCTCCACATCTTATCAGCTTTGGTAAGTTACTTAAGCTATATAAACCTCAGTTTCTTCATCTGTAATATGGAAACAATCCCTGTACCCACATCATGGTATTGCCCAACCTATGTCTGCTTACAAGAGCCCAGTACATGTTAGCTATTAGTCTGATATTTTCTTGGATAATCTCAGCCGCACCTTCTTTGCTTTGCTATGGGGAAGGTGGATTTGAGGTAGGAAAGGAAGACAGGACTACATATGCAAAAGTTTTACTTTATGGCAGGGAAGACAATGGGCTGACAGTCTCTGGCGATGGCTTAGGAAAGTGGTTAAGGAAGGGAGGTGATATCAAGAGATGAGAATAACAAGGATACATTACAATTGTGTGGGTTTTTTTTACCACTTCCTGGCTGTGTCACAGGCATGCTTTCAGTGGGTTCCTGTGCAAAGCTCAGAACAGGGACGTAGTGAGGGCATGAAGGAAAGTACGGGTAGAAGCTTATGTAGAATATCTCGCTCACAAGTCATGGACAGCATTCTGAGTTTTCATATTGCTGGGGGAGATTAGCAAAACTTAGAACACAGTACTTTGGCCAGGAAGTAAACTGAACAACTTTTTTTTTCCCCCTTCCGGTTATCACTAGAATAAAATGATGAAATTTTAATAGTGTTGCAGGGCCTACATTATTTTCCACAAAAAGAGAAGAAAGTGTTAGGAGAAAATGTGACCACAAGGCAAGTCAGCCTTTGTTTCTAGAGCCTGGGGCAAAAATAAAAATAAAAATAGAGGGTCTGCATGCCATGTGTCTAAATATTTGACCATTATAAATCCAGGTAACAAACTGATAATAAAATAGTTTATCCTCCCACCCTGACAATATTTCTTCATAATGACTCATAAGGCCAGGTTAAAATTTAAAATTTTAAGACTGCTTGGAACGCTGTACGAGATCATGGTGTCACAAAGAGTCTTGGCCCCAACCTTGACACCTGACCCATGAGCTTCTTCCCGTTTCTTCCCACAGCTGACTCAGTCAGCATCATAAGGAGATTCACATCCTTGTTGACGCCCCCAGGCTATACATTCAGGCACAGGCAGCAACCTGGGCCATCTTCCTCCCCTAGACATGTGCACACTAGCGGTATAATGTGCCCTTGGAAGAAGAGATCCAGGGAAGAGTTCCTTACAGACCCTGGAAGCAGACTCACAGCTACCTGGGTAGGGAATTTTGGAGTCTCCTGAACCTTTATCGTAGACTACAAGGGGTGGTAATAAACCCTGTGTGGGTTTTTTTTGCGCCCCAAAGAATCCTCACCCCATGAGGAGAGGTATAGCTCGTCAGGGTCGGGGGTGCTCTAAAGCATGAGACTCATGGAGGGATCCTTCTTACCCATGGCTAAGAGTCACACTGCTCCATATAGCCCTGGGTAACATCCACAAGGGAGAAGAAAATAAGATTTTCTAAGAATAACCAGGGTCATTATTGCCTTCCAAGTGTATATTGAACATCAGCCTTAAAAGACTCACTACCACACATTCTAATTGCATCCCTACTGCCTCTCTCATTGTTGCCATTGTTTTGTTCTTTGCCCCCTTCTGACGTTGTAATTCTCTCTGTTTTCAACAGAAACTTTACCACGTGGAGAGCATAATGAGGCAGCTGCTTAACAGTTGCAGCTAAACAAGAATAAGACAATTTAACTCAGAAAGTCTTCTCCAAGAAACCTTGGGAATATAAAGAGGAATGCACCCAAACTGGAATTTGGCCAGGCACTGAAACTAACCCTGCCCCTTGCACAGATGTGTCATCGGATCCTCAACCACTGCCCATGATCAAGCCTTTGGTTTTAAGTCTCCTCTGAAGGATGTAGGTATAGGAACCCAAGACTCCAGTGTAAAAAGCAGGAAGTTCATTGCTGGCTTATGAATACCATCCCTGTAAAGATGGTTTTCACAGGAGAGCTCCCACTGGAAGTTCCACATAAATCAAAATCAGAAATAAATAATATTATGTAAGTACTAATGGACCTAGTATCCCTAAGATAGTTTAATCAAAGCTTCAGGTATTCTGAAATTAGATTTGTTTTGATTTTCTTCAGGCTCCATTTTTTACTTCATGATAATGAAACAAAAGCTTTCCTAAAAACAGACAAAAATCAATCACTGCTACCTCGGGTAAATGCCATTCAGATTTCCTGAAAGAGTCACCTTGTGAACTTAATGTAATCAAAACAATGGCAGGAAAGTTCTAAACTCTTGTTAAATAACCACTAATTATTTATCCAAAAAGTCAATTGCTTATAAGTAGATGTAATTCTTTGACCTGGAAGAAAAAAAGAAACAAACAATGAAGATTTTATCTGTTGAGGCTGTTGAGATATAATTACATATTTTTATCAAAGGAAGTTTGCAGAAATGCTGTGAAAGGCAGAATTTGTCCGGTCTATATTATCTACATAAATGGACTATCTTGCCTACATGAATTTTGTTAGCCTTAGTGACAATGCAACTACAGTAAGTCTGCTCTCAGCCAGCATCCACATTGGCAGATTGGGCATACGTGTAGATGAAAATAGGGGAACAAACAAATAAATAAGATTAATACATTTAGATACTATAAGAAACTATAAGTATAATAAGGATGGACTTAATGCTTAAATGACATTTTATAATTTACAAAAAAAAATTATTTTTACAACGTATCTCATTTGATCCACAAGTCAACCATGTGCAATATACTGTGTCTAGGAAACATTCTCATCCCTTATCTGTCTTTGACAGTTTTCTGGTCCATTTCCAGACTACAAATGGAGAATCACCTCCACTGATGAAGCAGAGGATAGGCAAAGCCAGGACTTGATCCTTGTTCTTGTCACTGACCTTCACTTTCTCAACCTGCAACCTATGGAATTTACCCATAGAGGTAAATAGTATGCATGTGCTAAATTACATGTCTTCATCTAGAAACGTCTTCATACCTTTTTCTCCAAAAATTAAAGGATGAGAAAAAGCATTTGTTCGGCCAGTGATGAGAACAAACTACTCTCAGGAAACCACCCCCCCCCCCGCCCCTTTATTCCACCTGCTGTGTTTTCTTCATATTCATCTTCTTTCTCAAGTTCCTCTAATTGACTTAATGGAATTATTCCTTTGTTTGAATTCCCTCATATTATTTATGTGTGTTTTTTTTTCATTAGATGCCCCAAAGGATCAGATGACAAACTTCTAATCTTTTGCTGCATTATACATATTTCTATTCTGGGACAAACTAACAATAAACATGAAAGTTAGTGTCAAGGATTTAAATTACATCAACAATGAAATTTATTAAAACTTTTGTCATGTTTTTGCCTATATATTATATCTACTAACATGATTTAAGTAAAGATTTATTCAACTCTGATTATTCTAAATTCCATCATCCTCTCCTCAGCAAGCTCACACCAAACTCTTTAGTTTGTTTTGACTCCTACCCCCTTAGTGGTAATTGAACTTGTTTCTTTTCTTTGTAAGGTTTTATTTATTTATTTGTGAGAGAGAGAGAGAGAGAGAGAGGGAGCACAAGCAGGGGGGGCAGCAGATGGAGGGAGAAGCAGGCTTCCCACTGAGCAGGGAGCCCAAAGTGGGGTTCGATCCCAGGACCCCGGGATCATGACCTGAGCCGAAGGCAGACGCTTAACCAACTGAGCCACCCAGGCATCACTGAACTTGTTTCTATTCTTTTCCCTTCATCATTTAAAGCACAACTATTCTATAGATGAAGCTGAAAGGAATTAAGAAACTTTACTGAGGTCACACAGCTAGCAAAAGGCTGAGCCAGGAATCTACACAGTTGCCTGATGTGAAAGACCTGCCTCTTGATCACTCTGCCATTATGCCTCTAAGAAACATCTTCACTCCATGCCATTTGCCTTCTACATTTTTTTCTTCATTCCATCTATAAACCACAAATGGGGAAAAGGCAATGAATCATGAAGCACTGAAAGGAAATGGGATTTATGAATATTTTCTTCAATGTTCTAGCAACTGGTATGTGTGTAACAGACTGAAGGCAATGCATGTGCTTGTCTCTGGTGTTCTCCACCAGCAATGCAGATTTGGCATGTGCCACAAATCAGGCCCTATGATCAAGGTCTTTTGTCACACATCCATGTATCTATTATCTAGGAGCTGTCCCAAGTTTAATTTCGTCAAAATGTTACTCTGATCACACCCAGATTTTACAGGTAAATAACCTGGCTTCATTCACTGCCACCCCTGAGAGCCAGAGGTGCTGTGGGAGTTGCCCCGTCAGCAGCTACATCATCTCCATAACTACTAGACTTCATCATCCACATCCCCTGCTTCCCTCTACCATCCCCCCATTCTTTCCAGTAGGGATGGATGAGTAAATTACATTATATTCCTCTGATCCATGAACTATGTCAATTTCTGTGAAAACAATATTAAATAATTAATCCACTACATTCTCTACAGAACGTAGGGTTTCGCTACGTTCCTCACTCACAACGACCTTTGAAAGAAAACAACTGCAAGGGTGTGCGTGGAATGTCATTATGCTAATTTGCTATGCTAATCTGTAGAAATCAAAAAGTAGCTATTAGACTGGGGAATCTCTGGAAAGAAAGCATGGCGTACCTTTTCCTCCATCCTTCCCTGCTCCCATACTCCACTTCAGCTGAGCTTTCTTTGTTGACTGGGGACTTTGACCTTATATCCACACTGGACGGTTGGACTAGAGCTTCTGAACTCTGCCCAGAACACAGAAGAGAACGCTTATGGAGATTGGGTGCCTCTCTGGGAGGGGTGATGCTCATCAGATGATCTGAGAGCAATTACTGGGACCATACTGTGCAAAATGGGTAAAGAGGCAACATTTCTCTAACCCACAGTAGCAATCTTTAGGGTGGTGGAAGTTTCATACAACAATACCCACAAGGAGCAGAGTAACGATGCCACCACCATTTTATTTCTCTCACCTGCCCTGCTGCTAAACTTCCCTGTGTGTGTTTTTGTTAACACGTCAGGTCAGAGCTTTCACTGCCCCAGGTGGCATCACTGGTCTCAGTTTAGTGTCCTCCAGGAGCCACCGGGAATCAGAGAGCGGAGACAGACCTTAGAAACCATGAAGTCTTTCCCACAGAACTGCTCTCACTTTCTGCATGTTCCAAAATGAAAGAAGGGAGCCCTGGCCTCAGAGAGCAGCTTCCCAGTCTCTCTGGTGGTGGAATGACCTTGCTGCTTATGAGGGAGGGCTGCAATCAAACACTGACATCCAAAAATACTCTTTGGACTCTTAAGCTTGTTTTCACTTACTGCACTATTTAAGTGGGCCCCGGAAGAAAGTATTTTGTATGATTTCGAGTCTATGTTAATGTTGGTACAGAATCATATTTATTTTAGAAATGACAATCTCGTGTATTCTAATTGGAATTAGGTAAAAATAAATAACCCTAATCTGTCTCAAATTCAGACATATAGCTTGGCTTGAAATGTAGCTAATAATTAGAGAAAAAATAAAAAGGTAAACTATTCACAGTGATGTTTTATTTTGACATAGCCTCTCAATTTTTCTGGAGATATAAATGTGTTTAATCCATCTACATTCTCCCACATATATTCTGGCAAAATCACTGCATTATGACAGCAGACATGCATTAATTATCTAAATGTTGCTTGCACTATAGCACTAAAGTACTTTATACAACATGGAAGGACAGAGAGGTTTTGCATATTGTTAACTCATGTGTGACATTAGTAGGTTGAGAGTCGTGGGGGGTGAAAGTAGCTGAGGGTTAAATGCTGAGTCTCAGAACACCTGTGTCTATTTTTTTATTATAACCCTGGTCACTTGGAGAACTTTATTCTGTGTTTTTTTCTTTTCTTTTTTTTTTGTTTTTTGGTTCATTGACTTAACATTTCTGAATCTAGAAAATGAGCCTGTTTGCTGTGGGTAACTATATCATTCGGCATAAAATAGAGTCACATTAAGAGTAGGAAAGAGGATTATGAGTGTGCTAGGAGTAGAAACTAAGAGAAAGCTGGATTTATGCAGAGCTTTGCTGAAAAGAAAGCTAGCATAAAACCAGAGGGTGGGGCAAGTATCAACTATTAAATACAGTGCAGCACAGTATGGGTAAAACCCACCTCAGGGGCAGCCCAAGGATAATCCAGGCTGTTGGAGCACTCCCAGCCTGACCAGCACCATGGCTCCCCTCTGGGTCCTAGCACCACTGCCTTAGTTTAGGCCCTCTTCCTCTCTTTCAGGGAGGGACTGCGGCATCACCCATCCCCCCCTAGCTGTATCCAGTCTATCCCACTTTCCTCTAGTCTCCAGAGGCTTCGTACTTGTCCCTACAACATCAATCTAGTAATGCCTGTTCTTCACTCAGACATGCTTGTGTGGAGTTCAGTGACTTCACAATAAATGGAACCTCCTTCACATGGCATTCAGACCTTTCACAATTAGGTCACACATCTCAACCCCTCTCTCCCACCAGCCCTTCTGGAGCTCCCCATCCATGCAGCGATCACTGGAGCCATGGAAGACCACTCAAGGCTCCATGGACTTTCTCACCTTTACTTCCCTCTACAAAGTTTGTTTTTCTTGTAATGTTCTGTGGCCACTCTTTTGAGCCTGTCAAAACCTTGTCCATTCTGCCAGTTTCTGCTCAAATGTTCTTCAGCCTATGAAGATGTCCTTGGTACCTCTCTCCTGACCCAATCTCTATCACAGGCAAAAAGTTTGCTTTTCACCCAATACTCCCATAGCACCTTGTTTACATTATCTGCCATGTCCCACTCTACCTTGCTATCCCTTTAGGGCGTAGGAGCCTATCTTCCTCCAATAGATAGTGAGGTCTTTAAGGGCAAAAAAATCAACCGAATGACTTTGGATGTTCAGATTCCCAATACTGCCTTGCACTTACCAGGTGCTGAGTTAATATTTGTAAACTCAAAGACTTCACTGAATTCCATTCCAAGAAACAATCAGTGACTTCATTCTACCTATTCAGCAGTGCACCACGGATAAGAGAATGGCTTATTTTAACCAATACATTATACTACATCTGTTTGGCACTTTATAATTCCCTCCGTGCAATGGTAGAATACAAGAGAGAAAGAAACACACTGAAATGTCAGTGCCCTGAAGGCAGAGCTCTGACGGCACTAGAAGCTGCTTGGGGATGTCTTCTGTTGTCTTTCAACAGAAACAGTAACAGTAGACTTTGGTAAGGGGAAGAAAGCAAAACATCTCTAATTTTCCCATTGCTAAAGCTTCTCTTGCTTGGCAGAAGCTCTCGATGTATGGGAAGGCCTCTGGGACATCTCTCTCCATGGCTGCCAGGTAGCTGCTTTTGCTGTGTCTGATGTGCCTCCCACCAGACTCCCCCCATCCCCTCTGCCTGCCGGGTTACATAACGATAAATTGACATTACATGTAAAAATAACAGAGGTTAGATGTGAGACCCAGGTGCTTTAATAATAAGTAAGCACATTCAGCCCAGTCCCTTTGGGGTAAAAACCAATAAAGATATTGACAAGGGGAATTGATGTTATCTTTGTAAGACATTCATAAAGCATCTCAAAAAACAATCCCCACAGTAACATTTGCCTTTTCATTCTCTACCTTGAGTACCCTCTTCTGACCATGGCTGCTTTATTGTCACCCGGTCTCTGCAGCTGAATGCAATAACAACAGTGGATTCAGAAGAGTAAACAAGAGAGAAAGAGAGGAGATAAAATCTTTGCTCTTCCCCACAGTGTTTGGAGTTAAGTGTTCAGCTGAACCGCTTAGGCAATGAGACGTCACTTCCATGCGGCTAGGGGGAGCCAGAATACAGTTGAAAGCTCTCTGGTAAAAACTGGATTCATTTAAATTTTCTGTCCAGCAAATTGAGAGTGTCTTTCAAAGTATCCTCTTTCATTTGTCCAAAGAAGCGGCCAGGTGTCGCTGACTGGAGGATGGAAAAGGCGACATGGCAGAGTCCCCTGGATGTGTTCAAGGGATTTTTATGGTGTTTGTGCCTGTCTGTGGGATGAGACGGTTTCCCACAGTTGTACATTGCCATAGCCAGAATAACTGGAAATATCACTCCATGGTCAAATTAGAGAATTTAAGATGGAGATATTTTGCAACTGGTTTGTTTTCTCTACCTAATCCACTTGTTTTACTTTTAATTTGATGCTTTCCATGATAGCCCCTTTTAGAAACCTTTTTCAATTTGGGAGTATAATTGCTCTTATATAAAAAATTGTACGTGGTGTACAAACACGTACCACACACACACTTTTGGACTTCAGATACAATATTTAAGTAAAAATGAGTCTGTAACATGTAAATTAATAACAATAACCCCAAGACAAGTAGGCCAGAGTCAATTTCTAATTTACCAACTGGCAGTTCGCATATCAGTTGTCTGGAAGCCTATCCACCCTCCTTAGAAATAAGAATTTCCTTATGGCACTTAATAATTGCCATAATACACACTATGCTCAATCCGTAATGTACAACATACCTAACCCTAATTGAGAAGAAAGAGAATATAGCAGAGTTACTTTATTAACTGTGTAAATTTCAGCAAGCTATTTAACTTCAGAGATCATAGCTCCTTAAAGTGAAGATAACAATCATACCTACTTCTTTGGATTATTTTGAGGCTTAAATGAGAATGTGGTTGTAAAGTAGCACATTGCTTGGCACACACAAATGCCTCATGTTCTAGCATCTAGGACCTGATACAAGGCTTGGTGTAAAATATGTACTCAAAAAATATTTGCTGAATGAAATAAATGAATGAATGAGTGAGTGAATTCCCCATTTAATAATATTTTCCTGGAACAGACCCAGTACCACATTTTCCTGACTATCTCCTCTCCTTTCCCTGTTCTTTTGCTAACTTGGGTGGCAGATTCCCTTCCCTTCGTTACTCCTTGACTAGCAATGAGGACATCTCCAACTCTGCTCCATTTAGGCAGCTTCAAGCCTCAGTAAGGATGAGGACTGTGGGTGGAAATGAAGGGATGAGTATCATTTTGGGGGAGCGGGGCCAGTGGTTCTGGTTCAGGGTAGAATAAGAATCATAAATCCTAGTTTGGAGTCCCCAGAATTATAGAGGAAAGAAAGAAGCTCCGATTAGGGATATAGGGTTAGGAGTCTTAAGAGGGAAGAAACAGTAGCATGAAGGATTTTAGAGGAAAGAAAAGAATAGGTGTAGGAGGGAGAAAATCCTATGTGTTATAATGAAAAAGGTGAGTTCTGGGAACACAGGGAAGGACTAATGATATGGGTGATGAAGGAAGGATATACTGAAATGGGGTCTGCAGATTTGGGATGGGGGCAGAAAGGGGATGGGATATGTCAACGGAGCAGGCAAAGGGTAAGGAAAAGAGGCAGAAGAAAATCTCCATGTGGTCAGGCCAAGAAACTGTTCCATTTCACAAGCAGGATGAACAGTAAGGTCGAAACTAGACTCAGGCCATGTTTGCACAGGTGGTTCAGGTGGGGCAATTACATTACTAATCATTAATAAGTCCCCAGGGGTGAAGAGGACTCAGTGACATCTAATCAGGCAGGGGAAGTTAAAAAGACAACAGGTCAGGGACAAAGCTGGGGGACAGGCTATACCACAGGCAATCTGCAGAAAAACACAAGTAGAGTCTTGTTGGAAGATGGCACCATCAACAAAGTTTAGTAAGACAGGGAACTCAGACACCAAACTGAAAGAAAATCCCTTTTGCAATTGCCCCACCTTGGCCCACCCAACTTGCTCCATCTTTTGGGCATTGAAGATCCACCCTCATATTTCTGGCCCGGCTCCCAGAGCTGGAAGGGGAGTCTTTGGAGTGTCTAAGGACAGGTTTACTTTCACTTTAGACAATCATATTCTCCTTCAATTCTGTGATTAGTCCCCTAGAGCCTTTTTTCTCCTTTTGTCTTCTTCCAGATGCATATTCCCCTAAAGTAGAAATTAGATTCCAGTGTTGGGAGTCCCCAGTGTCAGCCTGTGGGGCAAAGGCAGGAAGACCCTGCTGCTAGACCCACATACTACAGAGGCAAAGTACTCCCCTAAGTAGAGATATTTGACCAGTGAAGATTTCTCAGTAAGAGTTTGTATTTCTGAGCATCTTAATTGTCGGTCTGATACTTTAATAGAAAATGTAGAAACATGTTTACTAGCACTTCTGTACATAACATTACAGAAAATGATTGGACATTCTTTGTTAAACACAAGGAAAAACATTTCTGGATCTAGTTCATATATATTCATAACTAAGTAAAGCCTGTTTCATTTTAACTCTGTGACATTTTGTGTTTTCATAAAGATAGTGTATGCACCGGTGACTAGAACAGGACCTGCTTGAAGGAGGTGATGGGTACGCATGCTTTCTGTGTGATGTGTAGCTAAATTTGCCATCTTGAAACAGAACAGCAGCAAATAAATTATATAAACACTTTTACTGTTTATGATTTAAAAGAAAATTACTGATACCTGAGATTTTTCTGAGCGAGATTACCAGCTCCAGATTTACATGATTATGTAATGTGGCCCTTAGTATTCCGGAGATTTTTCCAAGATACAGAAATATTCAGTTCACTGAACATTTCACCATGTCCCAGGTTTTTTGTTTCTAAAATTAAAACTGCTATTCAAACTCATGAAGAAGAAACTAATGAAATGTTGACAATAGGAAAATGCTTACATATATTCATATGTGTGATTATACATGTAATTATAATATACATATATATACATACACATATGTAATTATTTCACATATATAGATGACAGTGTTTGTTTGTTTAATTTATCAGGGGTACAAAATTAATTTGTACATGGCAATGGGACTATCTAACATACATTTCAGTTTGACATCTCACTGCCTTGTGACCTTGGTCACTAACCCTTTCTGAACCAGTTTCTTTGATGCCCTACTGTGAAAATTCATATGAAAGTACTGTATAAACAGCAAACCACTTCATAAATGCATGTTTTGCTGGAACGAAAATGGATGCAGGAGTGTAAATACATATAGTTTAAAGGCAATAAGCCACCAGAGGGATTTCTTTGTAGCATACTAATGCCTAAACTTATATTCCCAAGATTAGAACATAAAAGTATTCCAAGTAAATAGGACCTTATGGAGCAAATAAGAACATGGATTATATATGTTAGAAAAATATGAGGTAGTTTCTCCTTCCACCCAAAGAATAAGCAAGGGCTTAAGGATATTTAAAATGAGAGGGGAAAAAATAAAAAAAAATTTAAAAAAGAGAGAATGGAAAGAAAATGTTACTAATAATGCAGGTTATGAAGGCATATACTTATATTTATCCATTTCCTAGAGACAAAACTGGAGTGGGGAGCGTGGATGATGGTCGATACGGACTAGAGACCCTGGTATTTGAGTCTGAATTTCCTTCTTCTAGTAAAGCTCCTGGACTCCGACTCTGCCATGTACCCATCACCTTCCTGGAACTTCCTACCATCTCTTTCTCCTCCCCACACTTTCCCTTCTACATCTCCCTTCCTTTTGGTTCTAGCTCTTTCTGCTGTCTTGGCAAAGGGTAAAAGCTTATGACTGGTATACTCATATGAAGAGGCCCTATAGTTTCTGGACCAATATATCCATTTGACTCATGTACAGCCACTTCCACAATCCTAAAAATCCTAAATGTCTCAAAGAAGTTAAGAGCTTTACTTAAGGTGGCCCAGCTAGTGACAACCAAGATTGATGTTCAGACTGGTTGGCTACAGTGACTATCTACTCTTTCCCAAAGAGCTGAAAAGGAGAGTTCTAGGCGTGTGAAGTTTGATGTGGGGCAGGAAGACATGAAGGGGACAACCGAGACAGTGCTCTCCACATTGTCTACTTTGATGTTAATTGATGTGAACTCAGGTAAGTACAAGGAAAATGGCAGCCTCGCAAAATAACTCACTAAGCCCATAGGCAATGCTGTTGAGCAATTATGAGAGTTGTTCTGTGGGAGAAGGAGCCAAGATCAAAAGTGTGCTTCTGACTAGACCAAGCCTGACCTGCAACTAGAACCAGGGTGGAAGAAACATGAGCTGCCTTCCACCTCCCAAACCACTACTGAGAGTAGCAGTAGGCATGCCATTTGCCCATAGGGTACCACTGACCTCAAGGCTAGATTTGTATTCAACATCAGCTTGCTGTGTTCAGGAAACCTTTTTATCTTCTTAGCATTCATTGGAATATTCTTTCTATATTTATATCAAGGAACATAATCCATGCCCTGGTCACTTTGGGAATATGCTATTGTAGTCACCTCCTTCCCTTCTACCACACATGCCCTGACGGCATGATGTCTTTCTTCCTTTTTCTCTCCCTTCCTCCCCTCCTCCCTCCTTCCCTCCTATCCCTCCTTTATCTCCTTCCTTCTTTGTTTTCTTCTTTTCTCAAATGTTTATTGAGACTCTTCTATGGACACTGTGGTAGGCACAGGAAAAAATGTCCTACTAGACCTATAGTTCCCATAGGGCTTGCATTTCTACTGTTCCCCTTAATAATAATGATAATAATAAATTAAATAACAATTAATATTAAAATAATAATAATAATAACTTTTTACACATGATTTTTAAATAAATCCTTCTGGTCAAATGCTAGAATCAGATTCTCTCTCCTAGGCCCGTCCATCTACTTTTAAATACAAGCTCTCCCCACAAGTCAAACAGGTATGTGTATGCAAGAAAAGTTTTTGGTTTTTTTTTTTTTTTTTTTGAGTTCTTAACCTGAACATGGATCATTAAGAATATTATAGATGGATTTCATTTATTCTGTTGCCTTCCTGACATTTCAAATAAAATTTTGTTTGCACATGTGTAAATGTATTTTTTCCCGAAAATAATTTTCATCAGATTTTCAAAGGGGTCTATAACCTAAAAATAGATAAGAGCAACTGAGCCCTTTGAAGGCAATGGTGATAACATTTCTAAAATTTGTTCTTTGTATGGGTGTTAACATTAGGCTACGTCTCATACCTCATTTGATTTCATGATGGTCACAATCATGATAGATACAAATGAAGACTATTATCACTGAGGACAATTTGATGGTACATTTTGAAGTTTGGCTTGTCTCAACATGATATAAAAAAAAAATTGAGATTACTCAGAAAAAAGAGACCAGTGTAAGGTTTAATTTATAGTGTATGTTCTACTTTAAATTAAAATATTCTAAATTATATTCAATATAAAGGGTTTTGATGCACTCACACAGCAATAAAATGCATCTTTATGGGACTACTTGGGGAAAAAATTGTTTCAAAAGAATAAAAATTAGTAACTATTTTTAGTTTTGATTAGTGCAGCCCTATGTACATGACTCAGAGGGGACTTGCCCACCCCCTTTTACCGTAAGGAGATCAGACTTGCTCTGCCCAAATGAGCAAGAAAGGGGATTAAGAACTCTACGTCCTTGAAGTTCTGTAAATAAAAATTAAACCCCTCATGCTCACATTTGAAGTGAGGTTTCAGGAAGAAATGCTATGTTGGTGATCCTGGAAACTAGGTTTATACACAAAAAAGGCATTGGAAATACCAGCTTCACTATATTAATGGCATACTGAAAGTAAGAAACTGAGCATGGCTTATAGAAAAGAAAATCATATTGACTAATGCATTCATTCATTCACTCAACAAAAATGTATACGGCCCTCTCCAAAATATGTATCCAAGTGAAAGGAAAACTTATGTTCACACAAAAACTTTTACTCTGATGTTTAGAGCACCTTCTCCATCATCCTCCAAACAGGAAATGTTCCCAAATGTACTTCTGTTGGGAATGCATAAACAAACTGTAGTATATCCATATAATGGAATACTACTCAGTAATAAAAATTAACACAGTCTACATGCTACATGCTACAACATGGATGGATCTCAGATGCACTGTGCAAAATTAAAGCAGACAGACTCAAATGCCACATGCTAAAAGATTCCATTTATGTGACATTCTGGTAAAAGCAAGCTATAGGGACAGAGAACAGATTAGTCACTTCCAGGGTTTAAGAGTAGGGAAGCCTTAACTACAAAGGATTAGTACAAGTACCTGTGGGTCTTGGGGGTGGGGGTGAGGCGAAGGAAATGGAACCATTCTGTATTTTGACTGTAGTGGTGTTATACAACTCTGCATTTGTCAAAACACATAGAACTGTACACCAAAAGGAGTGGATTTCACTGCATATATATTGAAAAATAAGCCTGAGAAAAAAGACGGCCATAAGATATTCCAAGTTCAAAAGCAATTTTATTGGATATCTTTTATTTTTTGGACTCCGTGAGGAGTTCAGAGATGGAAAAGCAAACAAAACGTAACTGAAATACAAAAATCCTTTCCTTTGACCTTAAATGTCATGATCTAATGAGCAAAACAAGCTTGTTGGGACAAACAGAAAAAGCTCAGTAGCTTATAGGAGAGGTATGCACAATCTACAATATGAGAAAACAAATCTATTACTACCCGAACAGAATTCCCCTTCCGTTACTTTTGCTGGAAATATATCCTCACACCCGTAACTTTTGCAACTAAAATCAAATCCAGCTCCCCAAAAGTGGAAGAGGCTCACCCTGGGGTTTCCATGGCTGCCCATGGTAGCTTTCCATTCTGAAGTCCAGTGCAAGTCTGAGGGGCGCTGTGGGTCCTCCCTGCTCTTCTGCCCCAGCACCTCAACTGCGGTTATTCAGCAGACTCTAGCCTGCCATTCTCCCCTTTCTCCTGCAGCTGTATGGATTCCATAGTGGAAAAGACATCCCCTGCCCAAGAGCTCATGATTTTCAAGGTGTCGGTGGGCTATCAGGCGAATGAACAGCTTCAGGGGACCAGAGAAGGGGCAAAGTTTATTTCATCATTTCTGATGAATATATAGAGTCGATAGTTTAAAAAAACAGCTAAACTGCACTTCTTGTGGGCTTTTCATTTTTTTTTTTCTCCCTTTTCTGTTTTCTCCATCCCCTGGGAACCAACTGAGCAGCTCCCTCCCTGCCTTATCTCACCAACTACAGTAATGAGCTCCAGGGGGACCTCGCTACTGCCTTTGAAGTAACACGTTTCTCTGAATACACTTTGAAATTTCTCTTCGTACATTGCTTGTTTCTTGTTTGCTCTGACTGTCTTCATATGGGGGTGGAGTCTGACAGCAGTTGGGGGGAAGGGTGGTCCAGCATGACAGTTCTAGAATGTGTAAATTGACTAACAACAACAACAACACAAAACAAAATAAGAAAGAAGGAAAAGAAAAAACCCAAACCCTTCTAACCCACTGTCTGAGCAGAAATGTAAGCCCTTGGGCTGGAGTTGCTGAAGCATCCTGCAGGCTGCAGGCAGAAGACAGCCAAGGACAGACACAGCTGGGAGGCCTAAAAGCTGTCACAGAGGAAATGGGCTGCTGGAGACAGGTTCTTCTGGGGAAAGCTGAGAGACAGCCCAGGGGAGGGTCAGAGAGAGGGGGGGACTCTGCCCCCCTCTCCTTGGGGTTTAAATGCACAAAGATCCTGCATCTGAAACAGGTTAGGATCCTGCACACCAAGCGGGGGGCGGGGGATAAGGGAGCGCTACACAGCACATCCATTTTATATACCTTCTATCTACATTGGAAGAACCCAAAACATTTTTTTTTGGAAATTCAGGCAAGGGAAGGGAGATTAGATTCAGCATTTAGGAGACGTAAAGGAGGAAGGATATATACTGTGGGGACAAACCTGGTCTAGACCCTTGATTTAGCCATCCACTCTCATTCGGGGTGAAAGAATTAAATTTCAGTCTACAGAGACTTAATTAGCCACTATTTCCAACTGACTGAATTGCAACTTGGCAGCAATGCAGAGAAAACGAGATTGTGGTAGTCCTTGAAACGTGAAGTGGGCAATCCTCTCCCCAGAAATCCAATGGAAGAATGGAAAACCAGAGTGACAAAGTCAACTCAGTATTATTGGGTTCTATTTACATGAAAATAAACGTCCGAGAAGACCATTAGATTTGGAAATATGGGCGAGAGGACAAGGCCCCCCAGGGAAACTTGTTTTGCTCTAGCAGAACGGTGGAAGGCAGCTGTAAGACGTGGCAGTGTGGTCCCACCCTCTGCTTCTCCTGGCTCCTTCTGAACACTTACCTGTGGTTTTGTGATCACAGCTCAAACGCATTTCTGAATATGAACGTATAATCTTGCCTTACACCTGACTGAAATTTTAGTCATCTTTGTTTGACTCCTACGACTTCGCTCTCCGGTCCCTCTGCCTAGTCAGTCTCCAAGGCATGTTCGGTGAGAAAGTTCATCATAGTCCTTACCTTCTTTGGCTGCCACTTCAAGTCCCGATTAACACCTAACTTCTGAGAGCACCCCAAAAATGGGCTCCTCAGCTCTCCCCTACCCTAAACTTCAGCTTGATTTTCTTATATCACTGCTTTAGTGCTTAATCACTGATTGGAAACTCTTTAATTTCGTTGTTTTTATGAAGTGAAGCCTGTATTCCTCAGTTCAGAATGAAAGGCAGATAGCAGTTACCAACCCAGCTCCCAGACTAAGTTACACATAAACCATTAGACCTGCCTCTTTCCTACTTCCAGGCCTTTCTCAAACTATCAGCCCCACCCTTTCCTTCCCTTCTTACCTGCGGAGCTCCTAGTATCAAACATACATATCCCCCTTTCTTCCGTTTTTGGGGAAGCATTTGGCAGTCCTAATGTGTGTGTATTTTATAGCTTCACTCTAAGGAAAACCACTCAGTTTAATTTACACAGGTATGGACGTGGACAAGCTGGAGAATTAAGAGAGGCTATTTGATCCCCTCCCAAAAGCCAACCCCAAAGATGCCCCAGAAATGAGAAAGAGGCTTATGGATGAAAGAAACCTCTGAGAGAGTGAGAGAGAAAGAGAGAGAGAGAGAGATTTTTCTTGCTTGCGTGTGAGCCCGGGAACAGGCTGGGACACCAAGGGGGCCTCTTCTGCTGTGACCCCTCTTCCCCAGTGAAGGGCAGATCCTTACCTGCCCACTGTTCCTTGGCCCCGGGATCACTGGTCAGAGCTGGCAGCTGCTAAAGCCTCATTAGGGTAAAAAAACCCATAACAAAGCAGATTCTTTTTCAACTTACATGGAATACTCACAAAAGGTAAATTTGCACCAGTCCAGAGATCAAGGCTTAATCAATTCCACAGAATCAACATCCACCTATGTTCTCTAACCATATTGCAAATAAAATTAGAGAAGTTATAATAAAAACAAGCCAAAGATATCCCCTATGTCTTGGGACTAAAATGCTTGCTCTTAAATTACCTTCAAGCTAACACGAAATCATCAGTATGAAACACTTAGAATGGAGCTACAGTGGTATCACTGCATATGAGAGCTGGCAGGGCACAGCCAACACGGAACTTGAGGAAAATGTATAGCTTTAAAAACATCAGAAAAGAGGAGGCCTTGGTGGCTCAGTCGGTTAAGCGTCTGCCTTTGGCTCAGGTCATGATCCCAGGGTCCTGGGATCGAGCCCCATGTCGGGCTCCTTGCTCAGCGGGGAGCCTGCTTCTCCCTCTCCCTCTCCCTCTGCCTCTACCCCCTGCTCAGGCTTTCTCTCGCTCTCTCACAAATAAATAAATAAATAAACAAAATCTTTAAAAAATCTACTTTAAAAACGTCAAAAAAGAAGAAAAATAAAGATTGAAATAAAATGAAGCATGATTCTACTTGACTCACTGGAAAAGAGGAACAACCAAATTGAAATGAGATTATTATTGAAGCAAAAGGCAAACATCAAGAAATACAGAACAAAATACAATAACAAATACTGCTTAAATCTAAAGCCAGGTTTAAAAAAATAAATTAAATTAGAAAATAAAGTCAGTTCTATTAAGACCAGACAACCCTCTGATGATTTATTAAAGGAAAAGGAAACATTTTCAATCAAATAAAATACAGAATACAAAATCGGGCATATCCAAAGACAAAACAGCAACTCACAAAAGGAATATCACAACCAACTATTCACTCATACATATGGAAACAGATGAGAAATCCATCTGAAAAAATATACAAATGACTGTGAGAGATTTTATTTTTCATAAATGTCTACATGTGCTTCTAGAATCTTCCCCCTTCTTCATCAGAGATGAAGTCCATTTCTCTTCCCTTTGAATCTGGGCAAGCGTGAGGCTGCTCTGACCAGTACAGTGTGGCTAACTGAATAGCTACATGATTCTCCATGCTATTTGTTTCTCTCGTTCTGGGAAAGCCAGCCGCCAAGCTCAAAGCCCAAATTAGCTGACGTGGGAAGAGAACACAGTGAGACCAGATTGAGAGGCCCACAGGGAAAGGAACAGAGGTCTTAGCTGAAAGCTGGCATCGACAGTCAGGTATACGAATAAATGAGCCTTCAAGTGATTTCTGCCCTTAATCTACAATTCTTCCAGCGGAGGGACATCACCACTGAGCAAAAAGCCATCCCACTATAATTCTGTCTGAATTCCTGACCCAAAGAATCTGTGAGGATAAAACATCTTTGTTTTTACCACTAAGTCTTGAGATAATCTGTTATACAGCCAAAGTAATGGAAACAACTGCCAAACGTGGCACAAAAATTAGAAAACTGATCAATAACCACTCAAAAACGTAAAACGGCAATTTAAGGCATCTTGCTACAAGTCCCAGGCCAGAGACTTTTATAGGAAAATCAAAATTTTAAAGAAAAGATAATTCATATCTTACACAAATTGTTTAATAGAAAAAAAATGAAAACAAACCCTGCCATTCTAAAGATAACGAGATAAGAACATTACAAAAACATTAACAATTCCATTTATGAACATACGTGAGACAATCCTAATAAAAATTATCTAACCAAATCTGAGAGACTACTAAAAAAATAAATAAATTTACCAAGCCAAAGGATTATTTAACATCAGAAAAATCTATCAACATAACACAATCCATTAGTGACCTAAAGGGGAAAAAGAGTCATCTATTTTTCTAAATGTAGAAAAATAAACTTTTGATAAAGTTCAACATTTATTTGAGTATTCACAAAACCAAACAGGTAAAAAAGAAATCTCAGAATACTTGGAATAGTAAGTCACTTCTGGAAATTTTATTTTATACCAAATCTATTGTAGGCATCTTACAAAAAGGCACTCTATTACAAATCTGGAAAATGGACAAAAATGTGCATTATTACTTTTGCCATTCCATGTAGTACTAGAGGTTCTGGCTGATGCAAAAGCACATGAAAAAGAGGAAAGAGCTGCAAGGACTGAAAAATCTACGACAAAACCATAACTGTTTGCAGATGGTATGATCATTTACATGAAAAAAATCAACAGGCTTTTCATATAAACCATTAGAACTCAAAATAAACTTCTGACATACAAGATCAACTGGCACAAACCGAAAGCATTCGTTTTGCACAAACGTTTAACACCAGAAATAGCCAACTTGAAGACATAATAGAAATTAAGTGCCATTCATAATAACTACAAAAGATAGAAAGTATCTAGAAATTATCTTGCTCAAAAGTGTATAAAATCTTTACAGAGAAAAAAAATTAAAATCTAAGTTATAAGAATAGATTCAAATAAACAATGATTGACACTTCATTCATGGATGAGATAACTTTGTAAAGATGTGTATTATCCATAGGTTAATCTAGAAATTAAATTTAATTCCCAATAAAAATACCAGCATGTTGGCAGAACTATTTTAAAGAAATTTGACAATTTTATTCTAAAATATATACAAACAAATAAAAATTGTAGATCTCTAAATCTGCTTTCAAACAGTAGATCACAGAAAATCTGAGCAGCATTAAGACACATTATAAAGTCATAGTAATAAAAACATCATAAAATTGCCACAGAAATAAAGAAATCGGCCAAAATAGACAGAATAAAGAGCTTATAAACTGATCTATGCATATACAGGAACTATATACATAATAAAATAGTAACAAAAATCTATAAAGAAGTAATTGTGTAAAAGATAATGGGGGAAAATAGGTTCATTAAATGGAGAACGATAAAGTTGAAAGTCTACCTTATACTTACACACAAAGATGAAATCCAAACAGATTTACAATCTACATGTGAAAAATTAACAGCGCTAATACAAGAAATTAAGGGAATATATGTGTTACCTTGGGAGTGGGAACATAAGTTTTAAATAAGACCCAGGAAGCACAAACTATAAGGCAAATAAAATAATCACTGGCTTTAAGTATAATGGAAATGAAGTATTTATGTTCAACATAGATTACTATTGATAAAAATTGAAAGGTGATGAACTTTTAGATGATATTTGAGAGTATATTTTAAATCCTAAAAAGATTAATATGAAGGACATGCAAGAAATTCTAAATCAATGAGACCAAGGCAAAGAGCTCAATAGAAAACAGGCAGGGGATTAAAAAAATAAAATTTCCAGAAGGAAAAAGCCATATGCATAGCATGAATACAAATAATTAGAAAAATACAAATTAAAACTGCCTTGAGATACCAATTTACACCTTCCTGATTGGCAAAAAATAATAATAATAATAAAGGTTGGATAATAACAAGTGTTGCCAAGATTAAAAGGAAGTAGGATTTTATTGGTGGGAATGTGTAAAATGGTAAAGCCAAACTAAAGAGCAGTCTGGCGGGCTTTAGTACGATTATGTGTGTTGAACCGAGGAAACTTCATTCCCACTATTGGATATATACTTTAGCACAGCAGTCTTCCAAGTGAGGTACCTCTGGGGGTACACAAAAACTATACACAGAGGTATACAAGCACGAATGATTTTAAGTAATTCATTTTTCTGGCCCTCAAGTTTTTTGTATTATTTAATTAATATGCTAGTGTTCTTTCCCACTACTTCTTTGATTACTGCTTTTTTCCCCACCTTAAGAAGAAAGGCCTACCTCCTACCCATTCAGAGTTTTACTACATGACATTGGCCCAGGATTCAAAAACCTGAATCCTTGATTCAAACACAGGGACAACATGAAGTCTGCAGAATGTTGTGCTAAATTAGAAGCAGGGTATTTTGGTCAATGCTGGGATTTTCTGAATTCAAATATAGCAGAGGAGTGAAGACATAGTTCTTCTTAGGACCTCACTTTTGCCACCCTTGACTACAATCAAGGAAATCCTGGGGTCGGGGGCACTTGGGTGGCTCAGTCATTAAGCGTCTGCCTTCGGCTCAGGTCATGATCCTAGGGTCCTGGGATCGAGCCCCACATGGGGCTAAGCCAGTGCTTCTCCCTCTCCCACTCCCCCTGCTTGTGTTCCCTCTCTCGCTGTGTCTCTCTCTGTCAAATAAATAAATAAATAAAATCTTAAAAAAAAGAAATCCTGGGGTCTAAGGAAGAGTCGTATGGTAGAAGGAAGCTAGTGAAGGCCTGCTAAGAGAGAGGATGGTACATTATTTAATCCAGGTAAATATCGTACCAAAAGAAAGACTCTGTGCCTTATCTACCTGTTTTAGATTTATAATATCCAAAATATGTAAGAAGCATGCTGTACAGTATTAATCTGTTACGAAAGTCTCCCCCTCTGCCTTTTTATTATTCTGTTATGAGAAAGGTCTAGGAAAATGCTTTCATTCACCCTGTGGAGTTCTCTGCCTCATCTTCATATTTTATATGATTTCAATTAAAGGAAGGAAAAACTTCCATCTTTACTTCTCAGACAGATTAACCATACATCTTTAAGAAAAAAAAACTTACATGAGAGCTGTTTTATATGTATTAAACATTTATGTAGATCTTTATGCGAAACATTTTTACTAACTTTTATGAAAAGTTTATGTGGTATACTAAAGCATTTAAGATTTAGAGACATACGATTGCATGGAATAAAGAAAAAAATTCACGTTTTAATTTATGCATAGTTTTTGTTTCAGAAAGTTATGATAGGATGATCAATTGCATACTTTCAAAAGTAAAAACATATTTTGTTAAAGTAAAACTATGCAGGAGATGTGCAATGAGAATTAAATTTCAAGGAGAGGGCGCCTGGGTGGCTCAGTTGGTTAAGCAACTGCCTTCGGCTCAGGTCATGATCCTGGAGTCCCGGGATTGAGTCCCACATCGGGCTCCCTGCTCGGCGGGGAGTCTGCTTCTCCTTCTGACCCTCTTCCCTCTTGTGCTCTCTATCTCTCATTCTCTCTCTCTCAAATAAATAAATAAAATCTTTTGAAAAAAAAATTTCAAGGAGAAAAAGAAATAATGTCAAATGGTTCACTGTTAAAGGTTCGCTTTGGTGTTTTTACCCTTTTTAGAGTAACGGGGATTATCAAAGCTCAGAGTGTGTCCAGATTGTCATTTCTAAATTATCATTTGTGTTTTTACTAAGAACAAAAACAAAAACAAAATAACAACAACCAAAAAAACTGGTCTCTCAGAACAATGGCTGATTTCACATCTGGAACAGGACATTTATAATATGAGCCTTGACATGACTAATGGAAAGACAATGTCAAAGACTACTGGGGGCATATGAAAATGACACAAAAGCAAGTTTAGAGAGGCTTCCATGACCAAAAAAATAAGAACTTCTGAGCAACAGTAGTAGTAGTAGCGATAGTAATGACTGCAATAGATTGAAACACATATAAAAGTCCACAAGTTCACAATGATTTTTTTTTTTAAAATCTTCATTCATAACCCTTGAAGGTTGCTAGGGCAGTGTCTCATTATTTCATTATTCTGAAAACTGATTAAGGGAAAAAATCAAGACTTGCAATTTTTCAGAGTAACCAGACAGTTGACAGGAAAAAAGTTTTCTTTATAGGAAACCACAGATGATAAACATAAGAAGAATGATAGACCAGAAAGTCCCAATTTTGTAACCTTAATGAAATCTGGACACCATGAGCATACCTGCTAAAAAACTATTTTACTGAATTATAGTGAATTTTAAATAGTTGGATCAGGCTGACAATACCAGAACCCACTGATGAATCTTAACTGTCACAACCTACTGTGATGAGCCTCATGAAATTAATAATCCTTAATCTCATCAACCTACTAGATCCAACTTTCAGTTTCTCAGAAATATGGGAGGAAAGAAGAACATGTTAAACAATACCATGAAGACACCATTATGAAAGCACATTGATTGTACGCAGGATATGGAAACTTCTATAAGACAAAATATACTGTTTCCTCAATAAATAAATGGCATAGGAACTTTAAAAATAAAATTAACAAATATTAAATAAATATTAAAAATTTTTAAAAGAAAATGTTATGGATTTTGAAAGAGACTCAAAAGCAATCAACCAAAGGCAGTGTGTGAACTGATTCAAAGAGAAGACTAATACTTTTTAAACTAGCAGGGAAAATTATGCACATACTGAATATTAGACACTGTGAAGGGATTTCTGTAAAATGTGCTGGTAATGACATAATGGTATTTTGGATTTTGTGTAGACATAATTTTTAAATATTTGTGAATGAAATGATACGTCTGTGATTTGCTTTGAAATACTCCAACAAATAGAAAAAAAAAGTCTATCAGGAGGGCATATAAGCAGCAAGAATGGCAAAATGTTGATTTTAAGTTAGAAGATAGGTACATGAGGATCATTATACCGTTCTGATTTTGTGTATGTTTGAAAATTCCCATTAAAAAAAAATAATAACCTGTTGCAGATTCCACTGGAGGCATTTAAAGAGTAATACATCTTTAATTTAAAAATTTACAAATGTTGGATACCACACCCTTTACAAAATCATTTAAAATTTACAACCAAACAGGTTTTGATGTGAAATTAATAATGTGCAAAAAAATAGGTCGTTTTCCAAATTCCTTTTAGGGGTACGTGAGCGTAAAAGTTTGAAACTTGCCATAGAGAAATTCTTTTCCAGATACATGGCCTTTCTTCCCTACTGTCTGAGTCAAGATAGAGATTTAAGAACAAATCCATTCACTCTCTTAGCCTCTCTTACATCTGGGGTTGGTCATGTGACCCAATATTGACCTTTAAGATGAAGAGTTAACTTTGCTGGGGAATTATGGGAAATATTTATTCATTATAAAATGAGATAAAGTGCCTCCTTGATTGCCCTGACTGCTACAACCCTGCCCACACGACATTTGTATAAGGTCATATAAAAACATGGTTCTAGAAACTGCTGCAGCCATTCTGTGAAAACGGGAGAGGCACCATCTAAGGATGACAGAAAAAAGTGTAAGTGTGCTCCACAGAAGCAGAACTAAGACTGTGTAGGGATCAACATTTGTGAAAGGAAGTTGGAAGAAGCCAAATTCAAATGCAGGCCCAATAAAGTCTCAGTTAAAATGCAGTGAGCTTTAAAGAAAAGATTTCCAATCAGAATGTCCTACATGAGGGCCTATGTGCCCTAACTTTAACTTCCAGCCTCAGCCTTGCTCAGTCCCTAGAGGCAAGCTTTCCTGGGAAGAATGGTTCTTATTCTGGGAAAATTTGCTAACTTCTCTTACTCTCAGTACCTACTTCAGAAGTTTAGTTTGTTGGCGGATTAACTGAGAAAAAGTGAGGTAAAGCGCAGGATATGTAATAAGTCCCAAACAAAGGAAAGCTGCTCTTATTACGCGTGTCATCCAGTACAGATAAAAATAAACTTTTAAAAAGATAAACCATTTGTCTCTGTAAAAGGAAAATGTTTATCAACATTTAAAAGCATAGCATAAAAAAAAAGAAAAAGAAAATGTAGGACTAGTAGTGAATATACAAATGCACCATTACTTATAAGAAAAGATAACTCTAAAATTCATAAATCTGAATAAAGTACTCAGGAACCTTCCAGATACATTCTAAGAAATGATTTGTGTTTAAGAAGTGCCATACTCTCCCGTTCTGGCCACATCCACCACCATGACGTTCAGGGGGCAGAACACCATGTGGCCACACTGAGCAGCCACAGCCAGGAGGTGTGTGGGCTGCACTGGGCCCCAGATGGATGACATTTGGCCAGTGGTGGCAACAATAACTTGGTCAATGTGTGGCCTAGTACTCCTGGAGACGGTGGCTGGGTTCCTCTGCAGACATTCACCCAGCATCAAGGGGCTGTCAAGGCTGTAGCTTGGTGTCCCTGGCAGTCCAATGTCCTGGCAACCGGAGGGGGCGCCAGCGACTGACACATTCGAATCTGGAATGTCTGCTCTTGGGGCCTGTCTGAGTGCTGTGGATGCTCAATCCCAGGTGTGCTCCATCCTCTGGTCTCCCCACTACAAGGAGCTCATCTCAGGCCATGGCTTTGCCCAGAACCAGTTGGTTATTTGGAAGTACCCAACCATGGCCAAGGTGGCTGAGCTTAAAGGTCATACTGCCCGGGTCCTAAGTCTGACCATGAGCCCAGATGGGGCCACTGTGGCCTCAGCAGCAGCAGATGAGACCCTGCGGCTATGGCGCTGCTTTGAATTGGACCCTGCACGGCGGTGGGAGCGGGAGAAGGCCAGTGCAGCCAAGAGCAGCCTCATCCACTAAGGCATCCGTTAAGGACCAACTCATCACCTCAGTTGTTTTTGTTTTTGTTTTTTTATTTTTCTAATAAAGTCATGTCTCCCTCTCAAAAAAAAAAGTGCCATACAAGTTTAATATACTAATATCATTCAATTATGTCCAATTAAATCCAATTATCTTTTTATTTCCACACCAGACCTTTTTGTTTATTTTCATGACAAATTGTAATCTAGAAAACTTGTTTACTAAAGACAATTCAAGTTGAAAGTAAAGCTATTTATTTGCAAACTTAGGCTGCATACGAAATTGATAAGATAGGAAAGTGATATACAGGGCTTCAAATAGGAAGAATAGGTCCCTGATATAATTAGTGGTGCATACTTTGCCAGTTTTCCAAAAAGAATAAGCTATGCATTCTTTTTATTGCCTTCCTTATGTCAGCAAGAGCTCCAGGAATGTGCATCTTGGCTTCGTATACTGTCTACACACTTTACATTTAGTTAATATTTTGGGCCAAAGTATAGAAAAAGGGCTAATCACATTTAGAGATAACATAAGATAGGAGACAAAAACTTTCATAGAGGATTCAAAAAGATTTTGACAGGCTTAAAAATGGGGGAGAATAATGAAATGTGACTTAGAGATTAGTGTACAATCTTGCCTTAAAGTTTAAGACTTACGAGGTTGGCAAACTTGATTTAATATATTTTCCTAGGTGATATGGTACCATATATACATATATATATATATATATATATATAATGTGTAACATATATATATAATTATGTGTATATGTGTATATGTGTGTATATATGCATATATATATATATATATCCCTAAAGACTCCACCAAAAAGCTATTAGAACTGATAAATGAATTCAGTAAAGTCACAGGATAGAAAATAAACATACAGAAATCTATTCTATTTCTATACTAATAATGAAGGAACAGGAAGAGAAATTAAGAAGACAATTCCATTTACAATTGCATCAAAAATAATAAAGTACCTAGGAAAAACTTAACCAGAGGTGAAGACCTATGCTCTGAAAATGATAAAACAAGGATGAAAGAAATTGAAGATGACACAAAGAAATGGGAAGATATTTCATACTTGTGGATTGGAAGAACACATATTGTTAAAATGTCTATACTACCCAAAGTATCTACAGATTTAACGCCATCATTTTCAAAATACCAGCAGCATTTTTCACAGAACTGGGACAAAAAATCCTAAAATTTGTATGTATCCACAAAAGATCCCAAATAGCCAAAGCCATCTTGAAAGAGAAAAATAAAACTAGAAGTATTACAATTTCAGATTGCAAGTTGTACCACAAAGCTGCGGTAACCAAAACAGTATGGTAATGACACAAAAAAGAGACACATAGATCAATAGAACAGAAGAGAAAACCCACAATTATATGGCTAATTAATCTTTGACAAAACAGGAAAGAATATGCAATGAGAAAAAGACAGCCTCTTCAACAAATTGTGTTGGGAAAAATGGACAGCTACATGCAAAAGAATGAAACTGGACCACTTCCTTACACCATGCACAAGAATAAACTCAAAATGGATTAAAGACTTAAATGTAAGACCTGACTCCATAAAAATCCTAGAAGAGATCAAAGGCAGTAATTTTTCTGACATCAGCCATAGTAACATTTTTCTAGATATGTCTCCTGAGGCAAGGGATATAAAAGCAAAAATAAACTATTGGGACTAGATAAAAATAAAAAGCTTCTGCACAGTGAAGGAAATAATCAACAAAACCGAAAGGCAAACTACTAAATGGGAGAAGATATTTGCAAATGACATATCCAATAAAGGGTTAGTATCCAAAATATATAAAGAACTGATATAACTCATCACCCAAAAATAAACAATCCAATTAAAAATGGGCAGAATACATGAACAGACATTTCTCCAAAGAAGACATACAGATGGCCAACAGACACAGGAATAGATGCTCAACCTCACTCATCATTAGGGAAATGCAAATCAAAACTACAATGAGACAGTTGACCTCACACCTGTCAGAATGGCTAAAATCAACAACACAAGCAACAAATGTTGGCTAGGATATGGGGAAAAAGGAACTCTTGCCCACTATTAGTGGGAATGCAAATTGCTGCAGCCAATGTGGAAGACAGTATGGAGGTTCCTCAAAAAATTAAAAATAGTTAGAACTACCATATGATTCAGTAATCTCACTCCTGGGTAATTATCCAAAGAATACAAAAACGGTAATTCAAAGGGATATTTGCACCACTAAAGCAACATTATAAACAATATCCAAGTTATGGAAGCAGCCCAAGTGTTCATCGATAGATGAATGGATAAAGAAGATGTGGTATACATATATATATATACATACACAATAGACTATTATTCAGCCAGAATAAAGAATGAAATCTTACCATTTGTAACAACACTGATGGAGGTACAGAGTATACTGCTAAGTGAAATAAGTCAGAGAAAGACAAATACCATATGATTTCACATTATATGGAATTTAAGAAACAAAACCAAGGAGCAAAGAAAAAAAAAAAAGAGAGACAAACTGAGAAACAGACTCTTAACTGTAGAGAACAAACTGATGGTTACCAGATGGAGATTAAGTTGTGCACTTGTGATGAGCACTGGGGGATGTATGGAATTATTGAATCACTATATTATACACCTGAAACTAATGTAACACTGTATATTAACTATACCGGAATTAAAATTAAAAGTTAATATAAAATATATATTTTTTCCTTAGGAAAAAAAAAACCCTGATTTTGTGGACTACATAACAAAAAGCAAGTAACAGTACTCTATTGTACTCTATACTGTATTTCAGTACTGCTGGAAAAAAAACAAAAACAAAAACCTGTTCTCTTCTTGGAATACATTGATATAATAATTCCCTAAATCCACCAAATGTACTGTATGTTATGTGCATAGCACTGTGACAATCTCTGTGAGAAACTGAAAGTCTGTGTAGGAGGGCTTAAGGTCTGCATGATCAAGAGATAGAATGGTCCTACTGTACCCTTCATACAATTATCGAGGCCCTACTATGGATAAGGCATGGTAATGGTTATGGGGTGGCAACAGATAAAACACAGCCACTGCTTAGAGTCTGTAATTTATTACAGATCATAGGATGGGGAGATATTTTTTCTTAAATTTTGAGGGTTTAGGCTTATTACAAAGTACAACTGTTCAGGGAAATACAATATTCAGAGGATAAATTAATCATATGCCCATACACACATACATTCCTATACAGAGAATTCCTAGTTAAATATTTAGAGGGTTTACCTCTGCCAAAGTGAAAACGGTGGCTCTTTCACCTTGGTATTCATAAGAATAATTTTGGGATAAAAATTCCCAAAGAAATTCTACTTACAAGTCTCAGCTCCTCAGCAATTCTAGCCTTTCTGACTACCCCAGATCTTCTTTCTTTTTTTTTTTTAATAGACTTTATTTTTTGTTTATTTTTAAACTAACATTTAGCTCTAGTGGAAAACTGTATTAAATGTTTTAAACTAATTAGAAAGGGGATAAACCCTGAGCTCACACAACAGAAGCAGAAGGCAGCTAATGAGAAGTCTGTGCAGACAAGAGAAAAATGACGACTGGCTCTTTGGACTGCCTGGGTGCTGCTGCCAAGTGGGCAGATCAGAAGCTCGGTGATGAAGATTTTGTGCAGCGAACAGTCATTGCATTTGTTATAACTTATCCTTATAAGACTATTTGAAGCTTTACCTTTCAACCTGACTTACTGTGATATTATAGAACTATTCTGCAAAGAATAAAACACTAACCACGGATATACAAACAAAGTGGGGGATAGAAATGAAAAATCGCTTTACATGTATGTATTTTTAATCTAATTTCTTTAAAAAAAAATAAGCGTGAACGACGATTTTAACACTTTGACATCTCTCAGGATGGAGCTGCTGCACTCTTCCTAGCTGCCCACGGTGGTGACTTGGATGTTATTCCATGATCGTTGTCTTCAGGAGCATAAGTCAACCAAGCGATGCAGGGACTGGCCGTCTACGCAGAGCGGTGAGACAGGGAGGACCTGCGGTCCCGCAGCAGCACCAGAGATAACCGATCAGCCTTGAGTGTCTTCAAACCCTTTTGCCGCGGTAAATGGCACCCAGGCCGATTCCCATTGTAATGTAACCTGACAGGAGAATGCCTTTATGTTCACCTAGGCAAGCCTGGTCTGAGCTGTTGGCTCCAGGCTTCTTCAGTCTTTATAAGTTCAAGTACTGAGGGTTTTAGAGGGGAGGGGGGTGGGGCGATGGGTTGACCCAGTGATGGGTATTAAGGAGGGCACGTGTTGTAATGAGCACTGGGTGTTATACGCAAACAATGAATCCTGGAACACTACATCAAAAACTAATGATGTAATGTATTAAAAAAAAAAAAAAAAAGAAGTTCAAGTGCATAGGAGCCTGCTGTGAGCAGAGAATGAAAAGGTGGTCTAGCCAGGTCAGACTTGTCCAAGCTCTGTCTTCTTTGAAAGTGTCAACTCTGCGTATTTAATTCCTTTCCTTGCTGTTCTATGGAGGCCATGTGGCCTGGTAGGAGCAAGCGTGTCGTCTCTCGTGTCAGGATGTCACAGAGCCACTGTGGATCGTGCCGCAGAGGGGCCACAGCGAGGTGGTGAGGGTGCTGCTGCTGTGGCAGAGCCCACCTGGACGCCACCCTCAAGGTGAGCTGAGCAACAGAGATAGCGTGTGCGGCTGGGGGAGAGGGGGGCTCTTTTTTCTTTCTTTTTTTAATCATCAGTTCTTACAACAAAGTTGATTTCCGGATTGACTTGGAGAAGAGAGTTTTTAATCAGTTAATCTGATAATTTAACTGATTACCTCGATAACACAAAGGCCTAGGAGGTAAGCTAATTTCCCCCATCCTTCCGTGTAATTTTTTATTTTTTTTTTAACCTGAGGTGACAACACTATAAGGTCAGCTGAGTCTTGGTGGCTCCATTTTATTCTTGGTTAGATATACTTCATTGATCCGGTTGTCTTAGACTTTGCTTTTAGGCAACCGAATACACATGCAAATCCAGTGTGCACTCTATACCATTCTCTCTTTCTTTTTACTTTGAATCTACATAGAGTTACTGATAGCTCAATGCCATTGTCATACTCTACTTATAAAATTGTGCAACCATCCCTACGACTACTTCCGTTATTTTTTAGCAATTGTAAATGCAATGGCCAACATTTATATATGGTTATGTTTATTAACTATCTGCAAGTCTTCAAAGTGCTTTATGTAGAATAACTCACTTAATCCCTCAAACGAGCCTTTGATGTAGTCCCTACCATTTTCTCCAAATGCTATTACATCAGACTATGTTATATTTTGATCCATAGATCCTCACATAACACAGTTTTCTTGGAAAACCTAAGAGAAGTTTTTTTACTAAGGATATTGTATAGGCTTCCTGGGGAAGATATCATATGATTTGATGGATGTCAACAATTTTCAAAAAGAAGAGAATAGGGGCACCTGGGTGGCTCTGTCAGTAAGGGTCCGACTCTTGGTTTCAGCTCACGTCATGATCTCATTGTCCTGAGACTGAGCCCCAGGACAGCTCTGCACTCGGTGGGGAAATCTGCTTCAGATTCTCTCTCTACCTCTCCTTCTGCCCCTCCCCCAACTCGCATTCTCATTCTCCTTCTCTAATAAATAAATAAATCTTTTAAAAAAAGAGAGAATAAACAAGGTGAGGAGAATGGAAATGTGAAATGCACATTCCAGGTACAGAGAAAGCATCAAAGTAAGAAAATGCAGAGTGTGTTAGGAAGATATCCAGACACTAGCCTGGAAATCAATCACAAAGGCTTTGAATGCCATATCAAGGACTTTGGACTCTTTTCTGTAAAGAAACAGATCATTTCAGAAATAGATTTCTCCCCTCATATGTAAAATAAACAAAGAAAAAAAATACTCTTTACTGGTCACACCCTCACAGATAGCAAACTGCATCCACCCTTCCTAGAGGAGTCTGGGCCTGGCAAAAGTTCAAAAGGAAATGCTAGAGTCTGAAGATGTAAAAATCTTTTGACTTTCAACCTGCTTCACCTTTGAATGACTCCTGAGCAGTATGACAGTCCAACTCAGCCAACCTGAGCACACCCTATGGACTTACCAATATACAAAACACAAAAAACCATAGTTATCATCCATATTTTTGTTAATTAAACAAAGTTCATATGGCTTTATGTATGTGAGGTTTGACTATGAAAAAAGACTGATATTTTCGCAACCATGCCAGAATTTATACTTCCATGTGAGTGTTGCACTTTGTGGGTATTCACTTGTGCTATATTGGTGATACTGCTGTCAAAACCTGCAGGGAATGACTTTCAAACCCAGGCCCTGAGCCACATGAAAACAGCCGTTTTCTTACTTCGCCTGTCTAATTTGTTACTGAGGTCAAATGGAATTAAAGGTCACTCTTCTTAGTTCTGAAATGACTTTTGACTATTTGGAAAAATAAAATTAATTCTCAAAGTATGCAGATTCACTATTTACATAGGAATAATAGATATCATTATTCAGCACTTAAATGTCTGGGAACTGTCGTGGTAAGTGGTATATGATCTGTTATGTGTCTTAGGCTATGAGATCACTTTGACATAGTTGGGTTAAATATCAATACAAAAGCCACACAGATAGACATAATTAAGTAGAAGAAAAACAGTCTGCAATGTGGTATGTAGAGATTTAAAATGAATCTGTAGCAGAGTGTGTAAAAATTGGTGATGTGGGTAAAGGGGTCTGGATTTAAAATCTTGGCTCTAACACTTGATGTCTGATCTCGGGCTGGTTGTTTGTAACCTCCCTTGGTTTCCTCATCTTTAAAATTATGGTAAAATGCATACTACATACATTATTCTTAACAAAATAGTCAGTGCTGGCCGTTGGCTGGTTGGTTTAGGGAGTTTCAGCTGGGAAGGCTTGTCTTTGCTTCCTATGGCCTCTCATCCTTCAGCAGGGCCAGACTAGGTTTCTTCACATGGTGGTTTCTGGGGCAGAATCCCAAGATTGTGAGGGTAAAAACGAAAGCTTCAAGGCCTCTTGATGCCTAGGCTCAATGGCCCACAACACCATCCTACCACACTCTTTTGCTTAAAGGATCTCACACATTCTGCTCATATTCAAGGGATACAGAAATAGACCCCACATACTGATGAGAAGAGTAATAGTCACATGACCAAAGGACATGCATATACAATGAAAGGAATGAGCTTTAAAAAAAAGATAATAACATGCTCCCAGTAATATTAGGGAGGTGGGATCTTAAAGAGGAGTTACCTCTGAAGGGCTTTAAGAGGGGAATAATAAGATGATCATATTTGCTTTTAAATGATCCCTCTAATGTGTGGAAAATAGATGGAGAGAGAAAAGACTAAGTACAGAGAATCCAATTGGGTGTCAGTTACAGTAGCTCGTTTCAGAGAGGAAGGTGGGCCTGTAGTCTGTCGTGGCAGTGTGACAGATGGAAGTAGACACATGGAGAAGCTCTTACAAGATACAGAAGCAAAAGACTTGGCAAATATAACTGGCTTTTGGAAGAATAGGGCTTGTTAACTTGCCCTCTTTCCCATCACCTGAGTTAATGAATCTACACCCAAACTAATGAACCTACACCAAACTAAATAAAGCCAATGGGTTTAAAAGAAATACAAAAGACACAAATTAAAGTTTCCTGGAAATGTGAAGATTCAGCTGCTGGTGACACTTATTATTGTTCAAGTGTCCAGTGGTACTGTGGAATGGTGGGAAATCTATTAAGAATACCTGATGGCATCCTTTTACAATGCCATTTTCATAGGACTTTAATTTACATTTTATAAATTATGCAATATTTTATAAAGTGAGTGAAATCTTTTAGTATTCTAAAGTGCAACACTGTATTTTTGCCAGCTTAGAGTTTTGAACATATAATTTCACATTCCCTGATTCAGTAATAAGCTTTCCAAAAGGTGAGACCTGTGGAAATGTTGAAATGAGTTATTCCATCTCCTTGTCAATTTTTTAAAAAGTAATTTCCACATTAAGTACTGTTCACATACAAACCATAATGGGGATGTCTGATATGCCTGCAGTAAATGCCTAAAGTAAGTTAACATTAATCAGGAATGTTTGTTTTAATCCTTATAGAGATATTAAAGGTAAACATTCTAATGGCAATTGAAATGGACTCTATTTGTAAAAAGTGTGTACTTTAAGACTGGGAAGGGGTAGGGGTCTCCTGTAAATACCTCATTAAAGCACACTGAGACTCAGTAGGTGGTACTTCCAAACGAGACCAACAGAGATCTTTTGGGATTTGTACAGGTCTGAAACAGGCCAGTTTGACACAAAGAGTGGAATTTAACTACTTGCACGGCAGCTGACCACTTCCAAGAAGCACTGACGTCATTGTTTTGAAGTATTGAAGCCACTGTGTTGGATCAAATTAGCACAGTTAAGATTCTTTACATAACTGGCACTTCAAAATACCAGGTGCCAAGTGGACAGTGTACCCTGATTTAGCTAGAACAGTCTTCTTCCACACATGTAGACCAGGGATTTACAGCCTTGTTTCTATGATATTTCAGTGCATTTCCATGGATCTCCAGAGAAGCCTGGATGGTTTCAATTCATAATACATTTTGATTCATTTAAAATGTACCATCGCCTTTTTAAAAATTGATATGGAATATGAAATGATAAAGTAGTGCATTTTTAAAAACTTTGCTCTTCATTGCACAGATGCCTTCTTAGATACAGGCATACCTCATTTTCTTGCACTTTGCTTTATTGCACTTTGCAGATATTGTACCTTTTAAAAATGAAGGTTTGTGGCAATCCTGCATCGAGCAAGTCTATTGGCACCTCTTTTCACAAAAGCATTTATTCACTTCATGTCTCTGTGTCACATTTTAGTAATTCTCACTATATTTCGAACTTTTTTCATTATTATTACATTTGTTATGGTGATCCATGATCAGTGATCTTTGATGTTACTATTTTAATTGTTTTGTGGTGTCAGGAATCAAATCATTATAAGACAGTGAACTTAATCAACAGATGCGTGTGTGTCCTGGGTATTCCACTGACTGGCATAACTCCATCTGTCTCTCTCTCTCCTCAGGCCACCCTATTCCCTAAGACACAACAATACTGAAATTAGGTCACTTAATAAACTTACAACAGCCTCTAAGTGTTCAAGTGAAAGAAAGAGTTGCATTGTCTTTCACTGTTAATAAAAAGCTAGAAATGATTAAGCTTCATGAGGAAGGCATGTCGAAAGTTGAGATAGGTTGAAATGTAGGCCTCGAGCCAAACAGTCCAGTTGCAAATGCAAAGGAAAAGTTCTTGAAGGAAATTAAAAGTGCTACTTCAGTGAACACACAGATGATAAGAAAGTGAAACAGCCTTATTGCTGATATGGAGAAAGTTATCAGTGGTCTGGATAGATCAAACTAGCTACAACATTCCCTTAAGCCAAAGCCAGAGCAGGGCCCTAACTCTCTTCAATTCTAGGAAGGCTGAGAGAGGTGAGGAGGCTGCAGAAGAAAAGTTGGAAGCTAGCAGAGGTTGGTTCATGAGGTTTAAGGAAGAAGCCGTCTCCATAACATAAAAGTATAAGGTGAAGCAGCAGGTGCTGATAGAGAAGCTGCAGCAAGTTATCCAGAAGATCTAGCTCAGATAATTCATGAAGGTGGCTATACTAAACAACAGATTTTCAATATAGACCAAACAGCCATCTATTGGAAGAAGCTGGTATCACAGCTAGAGAAGTCAATGCCTGGCTTCAAACCTTCAAGGGACAGGCTGACTTACTTGTTAGGGGCTAAGGCAGCTGATGACTTGAAGTTGAAGCCAGTGCTCCTTGACCATTCTGACAATCCTACGGCCCTTAAGAATTATGCTAAATCTATTCTGTGTATTTTCTATAAATGGAACAAAAAACTCCAGAGGAGAACACATCTGTTTACAATATGGTTTACTGAATATTTTACGCCTACTGTTGACACCTACTGCTCAGAAAACAAGATTCCTTTCAAAATATTACTGTTTATTGACAATGAACCTGATCATCCAAGAGCTCTGATGGAGATGTAAAATGAGATTAACATTTTCATGTCTGCCAATGTAACATCCATTCTACAGCCCATGGATGGGAGTATTTTCAACTTTCAAGTCTTACTATTTAAGAAATATATTTCCTAAGTCTGTACATGCCATAGACAGTGATCCCTCTGATGATCTGGTCAAATTCAACTGTAAACTTTCTGGAGAGGATTCACCATTCTAGATGCCATTAAAAACATTAATGATTTGTAGAAAGAGGTCAAAATAGCAATATTAACAGAAGTTTGGAAGAAGTTGACGCCAGCCCTCATGGATGACTTTGAGGGTTCAAGACTTGAGTGGAGGAAATAACTGTAGAAGTTGTGGACAAAGAAAGAGAACTAGAATCAGCAGTGGAGCCTGAAGATGGGACTGAATTGCTGCTATTTCATGATAAAACTTTAATGGATGAGGAGTTGCTTCTTACGGATGAGCAAAAAGTAGTTTCTTGAGATGGAATCTACTCCTGAGGCAGATGTTGTGATGATTGTTGAAATGACAACAAAGGATTTAGAAGAGGACATAAATGTAGTTGATAAGGAGCAGTGCCGTCTGTATTGACAGTGGGTTATTAATTACACATAGAAATTATATTTCATTTACATTGCATTTTATGTGGATTGAGAAGAGAAAGAGAGATGTAATATCTGTATTGGGCAAGATGAAATTTTGGCCAATAGGAACTTCTTTCCCAATTTAATAGTTGAAAGAGACTGCATGAATGAGGTGAGAAGAGATTTTAATTTTAGAATAATTCTGTTTAAAAGAATCTATCAAAAGTCATTATTAAAAATAAGAGAGCATTTTAATTTTTTTTTAGATTTTATTTATTTATTTGAGAGAGAGAGAGAGAGAGAAACAGCATGAGAGGGGAGAGGGTCCGAGGGAGAAGCAGGCTCTCCGTCAAGCAGGGAGCCCGATGTGGGACTCAGTCCCAGGACTCTGGGATCATAACCTGAGCCGAAGGCAGTCGCCCAACCAACTGAGCCACCCAGGTGCCCCAAGAGAGCATTTTTAAATCTGTGGCATGGGTTAGTCATGACAAGGAGTGTCATGATAAAAGACAGCTAATGCAACAGGAGATGGGGAAAAAAAGAATGTATAAAGGTAATGAGTTAGAGAAAAAAAAAAAAAACCAAAAAACAGGTTTTTTTTCAAGGCATCTGGGCAAAGGGCTTGTAGGATTTTGGTGGAGCTTACAATTCAGTGAGTCATTGAAGTATTATGGTTGGACAACAGCCATCAGGCCAAAAAGCCATGGAACGAAAAGGTACCCTTCAACTTGGTTTTCTCCTTCACCTCAAATACGTTGAAGAGGCCAGTAAACCTAAGGCCTGATTTCCCTCTTGATGTAATAGTCTTTGCACAGCATTCGAAGAGAGAGGCTCTTAGAATTTAAGGAATGGCAGCAAAACAAACAACATGGGGATAATTTAAAAGGTGGTAGGAGGTGAGGAGCAGCAAAGCCAATCTGATATTAGCTCACCTTCTAATTCATGTTCTTCTCCCCTTTTCAATTTATCAGGTATTCGGCTTTGTCCCACACTTTTTCTATAGCTTCAAAAAGCAGCTTACCAAAATGAATACATACATACATACAACAACAAAAACCCAGACTCTTTGCTAAGGCTCCTCATCCTCCCTCCTCTGCCATCAGAATGTTGTCTGAATACCATCCTAAAGGAAAAGTCACATTTAATGAGAAAGTAGGAAGAAGACAGAGATGAAGCAGGAATCACAGTGGCACAAAACTAGAAAGGGACCTTTCTTTGCTTAATAAATATTTATTGCAAGTATCTGCCAAATTACCTTTTAAAGATTTTTATATGCATCTTGTGTCTTTCATCTTTTTTGTGTCATAGTTTATGTAAGCCATGAGAAGTGCATGTGTCAGGTAAATGTTGATTTACATGTAAATTGTATTTGCTAACCTTGCTTTAAGTGAAAAAAAAAGATCTAGAAATTTATTATTTTCCTCATTAATTTCTACTTCAAAAAAATCAAATATTCAAAATCAATTTTAAACAGAAAAGAGTACGTTGGGCTTTTGTTTGGTACTTTTGGCCCTCTCTGTGCCTTCCAGAAATCTGTGCTGATTGAAGTCAACAAGATGGGTTTTCACCATCTACTATCTGTTTACAATGGGGTCCTGAAAAGATAAGCACCTAGTCCAAATTCATGTGTTAGAAATACACGTATCTTAGGAGGGGTCCCTGTAGATAATCCCAAGAGAGCAACAATCCAAGGGGTAGACTGGGACAGGAAGAAGCTAAAGAAAGGAAGTACAGGAGGGAGAAAGGGTCTTAATAACAAAATCAATGATCTTAAAACCCCATGTTTAAATAAGTAGTTTATTTCCAGTTTTTCTTCCACTGGGGCATTTTTAAGTGTCTATGCTTGTATAAGGTGTACATAACCTAAACCAGAGTTGAGAACATTTGCCAAGATCATGTAAGTTGCCTAACCAACAAAATGTAGCATTCATTTAAGATTTTCAACAGGAGGAGAAAACACCATTAATCAGAAATAGGTGCAGACTTGGATTTTCCAGAAAATTCTGGGTTGTGGTTTCTAACCCTTGCTCCCTCTTCAATACTCCTTATCCCACTCCATGTTCTTTCAGAAGCTTTCCTTAGTACTTGGGCAAGAACCAGGCAATTTAGTTGATAACCCATTGTTTTGAAAAGAGAAGGCATCCTTTCTGGCCAGAAAGCAAAATGAAGGGGTCTCTAAGGACACTGTCCAGTAAGAGGTACTGAAATATCCAGAGCTCTGGAACAAAGGAATAATTACCAGAGGACCTTCAACACTATGATACTATGGGACAACTATACATAATTACAACAACACTTAAGGGTTAGCTAGAAAGTAACAATAGTATTTTGGAGTTGTGAGGAACTGTGGAGTTGCCTCTTCTCATTTTACACATCAGCCTCACACCTGCCAACAGGTGCTGAGAGATACCGAAATCTCATTTTCTGATGGATGTATCATAAATCTAATAAAACACCAGCTTCTAGTTCCTCCCTTGTACAGACCCCAATGAGTTCTGAGAGTTGCACAGTGCTTTTAAATGAGTGGAGAGGAGTAGAGAGGCCAAATTGCAAACAGGAGGTTATTTCTTAAGGAGTATTTTGGGGAAAATGCCTATAGAGATTCCAGAAATTAGAGACATGGATCTCCAAGCCTTAAGCAAACTATGGTTATTTGGTTTCTAATTTTCTTTTTTTATTTTTTAAAGATTTTATTTATTTGAGAGAGAGAGATAGCGAGAGAGAGAAGGAACAGGGAGGAGAGGGAGAAGCAGGCTTCCCACAAACAGGGAGCCCAACGTGGGGCTCGATCCCAGAACCCTGGGATTATGACCTGAGCTGAAGACAGACGCTTAAACAACCGAGCCACCCAGGCACCCCTGATTTCTAATTTTAGATAAATATTCCATTTCATAAATAATTTTGTATGTGACATTTTGTATTCTTAAGAGATCTCCCCGGTTATAAACTTCAGGACCCACAAAATCTGGATTACTCCTTCATGTATTTAAAAGTTAATTCTCCCTTATGAGTTTAAACTGATTTAAGATGGTTCACTTTTGATGACTGCTTAAAATATTTTAGATTTATTTATCTCTGTGAAAGAACTATATGTGTGAAGATGTAGAAATACATGGTTACACGGATTAAAAAAAAAGGTTCAAAGCTTATCATGTGATGTTTCCTTACTACCACCTGGCGGCAGTATCCCGAAAATGTAAAATGTAAAGTTTAAAGTTTTATTTGCTTTGGGTGTCAAAGCAATGCTTATGAAGGCGAGGGGTATATATAAAACACACATACATATATAGATAGCACATATAATAACAATAAATCATGTTTTACTTGTTTATATTGTGACAATCCTCTATCATAACAATCATGAAGTTGATAAATTAGAATCCTGTTGTTTGGTGTTGCTTTTCAGGTAATAGATCTGGCCTTTTTATTTAGTATCTGGATGCCTGTAACAGAGATTAAAATAAGTTCTAGGTAGTGAGAAACAGTATACTTGATGTCCATGAATTCTCCATAACTTGAGGGAGGGGGCAGGGAAGATCTGTGTTCTTTAGGTTGTGCACACTCTTCAGTGCTTCATGCTTTTATTTTAATTTTTTAAAATATTTATTTATGTATTTGAGAGAGAGAGGAAAGAGCACATGTACATGCATGGGCGGGAGGGGCAGAGGGAGAGAGACTCTCAAGCAGACACCCCGCTGAGCACAGAACCTGGTGTGGGGCTCCATCTCATGACCCTGAGATCATGACCTGAGCTGAAACCAAGAGTTGGAGGCTTAACTGACTGAGCCACCCAGGTGCCCCAGTGCTTCATACTTTTAAAGAAAATGTGAAAAATACCACATTTTTTTTTTTTAATTTGAGCGAGGGAACCCGAGCAGGGTGGGGGGGCAAAGGGAGAGAGAATCTCAAGCAGACCCCACGCTGAGCATAGAGCCCACTGTGGGGCTCGATCTCACAACAATGAGATCATGACCTGAGCCAAAAACCAAGAGTCGGATGCTCAACTGACTGAGCCACCCAGGCACCCCCTAAAATACTGTATATTCTTATTGATTGCATCATTGCTGAGATTATAATATATTCCTTATACATTGAAAAATCTAGAATTATATTAAAACTTGGATATATTAAAAATCATGCTAATCTTACTCATTATAACAAATTAGGTATTATAATTTGGGAGGAAAAAAACATTGCAGGCCTTTGTCAGTGTGCTGGCAATTTCTGTGTCCTGTTTTGTGGCAGGCTGGACACCTCTGTGGGGCTTTTACATTGATCCACCGGATTTTCTTAAGCAAAAAAGAAACTCACAGATTCTCTATGTACTAAACAGACCGTTGGCAAAAGCTAAACAGCTGTTGGCTGTATGATACATATTTGGCTAAAAACAAACCCATCTGTATTTAATGCATTATTGCCAAAGTGTAGTAACATGCTGTTTCCAGTCTGAAAACACTGGTACCCTCGTGTGAGACGATCAAATTGAAAATCTCACAACATGGCTCTTGCACTTCTTGGCTATGCAAGTGGAAAACCCAGGAGTTTGCCAGAGGAGAGCAGAATTTGTTTCCAGAGGCTTAGTCTAGAAGGCAAGGAGAATGGCGCTGAACAGGCACAGACCAGAAAATTCTTTCCCTTGATAACCTTTAACTATTTTATCTCACTTTTCAAAAGAATCCCTTAGGGTATATTGCCTCTTGGACGATGTATTGTATAATCTTTATTTTTATTGATTAAGAAAGTAGTATCTTCCCAACAGTAAAAAAAAAAAAAAAATTTTTTAGAAAATGCAAAGAAGAAAAAAAAAACCCACACAGTATACCTGGATGTGCCACTGCTGAATAAAGTTATTTATTTAATGACTTAGGTGCTTAGCAGTACTCAGTCAACCTATTCACTAGGATCTTTGCCTTGGATAACAAGTGAAAAAAACAGACTAAGAGAGGCTGGACCACTTGCTAAGGTTATTTCGCTCTTAAGTGCTCAAGCGAGGATTTGAATCTAGGTTTGCTTTATTTAGAGCTGACAGCTGGGGCTTTCACTATGACAGCATACCACCTCTCATTATGAAAATATTACCATTCAAAAAAAAAAAAATGTCCCCAGAGGCCACTGGAATATAGACAACTGTTTTTATGATAATTGAAGATCTGGAAATTTTAAAAATTAGATTATGTAATAACTACAACTGGAAGCAACAACTTCCTTTGGTCACAAGTGAAATACTCACAAATTAATGTACTAAAATGTATCTGTAAACAATTCGGTTTGGGATTTCCTAGGATCTATCATTTAAAGGAAAAAAAATGTGTTAGCTAAAGTATGTTTAAAAGTTAATTAGTGTAATGAAATTTTCCTCTAAATACTAGCACTCATTTTATTTGAGAAAACACCGAACAATTTGGGGGGAATTCTTGTAGTTTTTTTTTTTTTTATGATCTGAATAATGCATAGCTTTTTCTCATAATAGGCAAATGTTCAAATCAACCTCAAAGAAATCTTCACCTGGAAAGCTCTAACTAAATGAGCATTTTTCTCTGCCTACTGCCAGCACCAGCTTCCATAGTAAACAGTCAACAGCTGGAGTGGTAACAAGGAACTCTCTGTGCAGTTAATGAGAGCCCCATGTTTCACAGCTCAGAGACTATAAAATACCTTTCTTTAAAAAAAAAAAAAAGGTATTTGCAAAAATCTCACTTCTTTGTTTGAGTGTAGACCCAGGAAACTTTTGCTTTTAAAGGAATAAACTCTTTACACTAATAATCAAGTTCATAGAACTGTAAAATATAAATGAAGATAGTTTACAAAGTGATTGGTTTTGTGATATACAATGTCACAATCCCATCAAAACAACCAAGATGTGTCTGGAGTATGATTAAATCTAACAGTGACTATTTTTAAAATAATATTTTCCCCATGTCTTAAGTGAAAGAAAGAAGGGATGGAAACATTATCTATGGAAGCGTTCAAATAAATGCTATAAAAATGCAAGATACAGAGAATATATTAGTCCCGATACATAAGAACATCCTTGAATATATATTTTTAAACATGTTGACAAAATGCCACTTTCCCTGGAAGACACTCTAAATAATTTAAATTAACTCTGAAAAAATGTTTGCCAAGTCTTTTGTTTAATTCAAGTTTCTCTCCTGCTTCCAACTGGCATTTGGTTTTGTTCAAAAATGTTTATAAGAAATACTGCAGACCCCTCTCAGACCTACTAGTAAGTAAAATTTGAGGACAACTGGAAAAATTGGGCCCAGACACAAGTCATATTAGAGCAGAATGGGAGTACCCAGGGGAAAGAGCAGAAACAGAGAGAGGCATAAAAGAGGAACCTGAATGAGAGAAAAAGTGAACAGCGAGGAGTTGAGGGAGAAAAGGAAGACCAAACATTTAAAAGAGACACAAAGAGAGGAGGAGAGAACAGAAGAGCACTGGTCATGCTCCAAAGATGGGAAATGAGCAAGGAGAGAATAAGGTGCAATTCTAGATGCTATATATCTCAAGCTTACTTAGTCCTTAAGACAATTATATAGAAGAGGGATCATTGACCTCCAAGGTGTAGCTTTGTGGAAAGAAGATGGACACTGAGTCACACTGAGCACCTATAAATTGCATGACTTTGGCAATTAATCTCAGAGAAGTCACTTCAAAGGTAAACCAGGAAGTTTTGAGCCTTAAGCTACGTGAGCTGGCATATGTAGCAATATCTATTATGCTTTATGTCTTTTGGATTAATAGATATTTGGTTAGTGATAATTTAGGCTTCACTTTACAGATTAAACACTGGCTTTCAAAGAGGTTCAAGGGCTCCAACTTAGAAATCACTCACCGTGTATGTTTTTTTAAATGTGTATAAAACAGCACAATCCTAGCCTAGTGTAGGTTCTCACTGAATAGCTGCTGTTACCCTTATCCCACACTTTGCTCCAGGCTTGACTGTCTCTTCTCACCATTCTGAAGTCACCTTGGCAATGTCTGATGAGGACTATGGAAGTGTCGCTGTGAATATCTACTCTTTGTTGGAACATAAAGAATTTAGTTTGCAAATACCAAGGTGGCCCATCAATAGCCCATACTAGACTTCAAAGCATTTGCAGAACAGCTTAGTTTGGACTAGCCCCATTTCAAGGGCTCAGTAGCCACATGTGTCAGTGGAGATATAAAAGAATTTAAGGAGAGCAATAATAAAAGAAACCACTGTCCACACTACACTTATTTTTCCCCCAAGTAAGCTAACCAGAGAAGCAAACCCTCCAAACTTAAAAAAAACCTCTCCTTCATCAAATATTTACTCTAGCCTGGGGCATTTTGAGGCTTGGCTTTACTGAGAAATCCAAAGTCACAAAGTATGAACTTCCTTACTTTCTTCCTCTTTTCCTCAAAATGTCTCGGCAGCCATTTCCTCCTCATAACTTCTCAGGAGCCAAGTTTTGGGGTTTTGTTTGTTTGCTTGTTTGTTCATTTTTACCAATTCTCTCTTTCCTCACTTCTGTCTCCGAGGCCAAAGTGTTTTCCTTCACTCGCCTTCTGCCTGCTTTTCTCATTCCCTCATTCCATCAAACATCATCTTGTACAACTTCAGACTCACCTTCTACAACGTGAAGTACACCTGGCTTCCTTGGGCTCCCTTTTTTAAACAAGCAGGAACTCAGACAATCCCAAAGCTGTTTTAGATTCACAGAAAAATTAAATGGAAGAAGGTACAGAGATTTCCTATATACTCCCTGCCTCTCAAATGCACAGCTATCAACACCATCAACATCCCACACCAAATTGGTACATTTGTTCCAACTGATGAACCTACACTGACATGTCATTATCACCTCAAGTCTACAGTTTAAATTAGGGTTCCCTCCTGATGTGTCACACTGGGTTTGGCAAATGTATAATGCATGTAACCACCATTGTAGTATGACATAGAATAGTTTCACTTCCCTTAAAACCCTCTATGTTCTACCTATTCATGTCTCCCACCTCTTTTAGCCCCTGGAAACCACTAATGTCTTTAATGTCTTCACAGCTTTGCTTTTTCTAGAATGTGATATAGTTGGAAAATCACAGTATGTAGCCTTTTCAGACTGGCTTCTTTCACTTACACATGTGCATCTGCATGTCTTTCTATGGCTTGATAGTTCGTTTCTTTTTAGTGCTAAATAATACTCCATCATCTGGATGTACCAAGTTTATTTATCCATCACACACTGAAGGGCATCTTGATTGCTTCCAAAGTGTTGGCAACTATGAATAATGCTGCTATAAATATCCATGTGCAGGTCTTTGTGTAGATATAAGTGTTCAACTCAATTGAATAAATACCAAGGGACATAATTGTTAGGTTGTATGGTAAGAGTATGTTTACTGTAAGAGTTTTACAAAAAATTACCAAACTGTCTTCCAAAGTGGCTATACCATTTTGCATTCCACCAGCAATGAATCAGAGTTCCTGTTGCTCCATATCCTCACCAGTATTTTGTGTTGTCAGTGTTTTGGATTTGTGCCATTCTAATAGGTATGTAGTGGTATCTCATTTTTGCTTTAATCTGCAATTCCCTAATGACATATGATATTGAGCATCTTCTCATATCATTTGACTTATTTGTCATCTGTATATCTTCTTTGGTGAAGTGTCTGTTCAGATATTTTGCCCATTTTTTACTCAGGTTGTTTGTTTTCCTATTGTTGAGTTCTAAGAGTTCTCTGTTTACTTTGGAAAACAGCCTTTTATCAAATGCGTCTTTTGCAGATATATTTTCCCAGTCTGTGGCCTTACTATTTCTTAATTCTTTGATAACTGCCCCACCCCTATTTATTCTCCTAAAACTGCTTTTCCCAAGGTCAGCAGCAACAATCTCACATACAGACTGGCGATGGTTGCACAACGCTCTGAAAGTACTCAAAAACCACTGAATCATGCAGTTTAAATGGGTGAATTTTATGATCTGTGCTATTGATTTATATCTCAAAAAAGCTGATACATATATACACACACACACATAATACATCTATGCATATATACATACACAGAGCCGTAGAGAAAGGGGAGATGAGAGAGAGATAAAAAACATGAAAACAAATGGATTTTCTCATGCATCTGTCCTTGAGCTGGCTGCTGTATTCTGTGAGTCCTTCATCCCTTGTTTGAAACACTCTCTTCTGCAGGCTGTTTTTGTACTCTTACTCTAGTCCTCCTATCTCTCAGATGTCTCCCACCCTGTCTCTGTACCTGGCTCTTCCCTCTTATCCCCACCAAATGTGGAGCCTTCTATAAATATCTGTATGTGTTTCCTCTTCTGTGTATTCTCTAAGTTACCCATTTCCTCTTTCCACTTCAGTCATTTATTCTCTTTTGATGACATCTATCTACATACATCCTATCATAATCCTACTCCTAAAACTGAGACTTGACATTGCCGGTTGTCTTTGCCTGGATGTCCTTATTCACAGTTAAATTTGACCTCTACATAGAGGCAATTGTTTCATACTACTTGTCTCTAAGTCTCTCCTGGGAGAAGATGTCTGTGGAACTAAGATTTGGGAGGGTGGAGCCGGACTGCTGGAATTTCAGCCTTAGAAAAGAGAAGAAGCAGGGGCACCGGGGTGGCTCTGTCAGTTAAGCATCTGCCTTCGGCTCAGGTCATGATCCCAGGATCCTGGGATGGAGCCCCATATCGGGCTCCCTGATCAGCGAGGAGCCTGCTTCTCCCTCTCCCTCTGCTGCTCTCCCTGCTCATTCTCACTCTCTCTCAAATAAGTAAACAAAATCTTTAAAAAAAAAAAAAGAAAGAAAGAAAAGAGAAGAGAAGAAGCAGACCTTTGAGAGAATAATGCCGAATTAAATGCCATATTCACCCACATTATTAAGGCTTTCAAGCTATCTGCTTTTCTCTGTCTTTCTCGGCAGAGCCAGCCCTCTCTACTTCCTAACCTGCTATTCACTCCTTAGCTCACTGAAATCTGGCTTTTGTTTCTACCACTTCTTGAAACCATTTTGGCAAAAATCATCAAGACAACTTCAGCGAAAATCCCATGGACAGTTTAGTCCTTGCCTTACCAGAAAAAGCTTTCAACTTTACATTCCTTTCAGAAATACAGTTCTTTTCTTTCCATGAAACAGGCATGTTGGGTTCCTGTCCTAGCCTACTTTTAAAAAAATCTTATCTTACTTTTTTTCATTGTTTCCTCCTCTACCTTCCCTAGCGTTTTTCTATGATCTTCCCTCAGATCTTTCCTTTAATCTACATGCTTTCTAATGGTGCAGCCTATCTCTTATTCCCGTTTACACATTGATGAATATTTTTTCTATCTTGAGCATATATCTGCTCTTGGGCTCAGATCCCTGAATTCCTCCCTGGCTGGACATACTCAAGTTGCTCTTCAACCGGCAACTCAAACTCAAGTGTCTAAAACTGAGCTCTTTACCACCCATCCCCAACCAATTTGTTCCTACTCTTGTCCAAACAATATTTGTGGAATGCATAGAAGAGGGAAATAAAAGGGGGGATGGGAAAATAAAAAGACAAGAAGCAGAGAAACTGTGAGTTTAGAGAGCACAATATTAACACCCATTAAACTGTTCTGCAGTATTTATTCATGGTCAGAAAGAACTACGGTTTAAGATAATGCTTTAAGTCATATTTCAGGAAAACTATGTCCCCCCACTTTGGCATTTGCCCTTCCTTTTTGGATGTCCTTTCAATCGGGGCATACTTTAAAGAGTATCATTCTAACTTGTTTGCCTAATCGACCCTAATTGCTTGTACTACTGCACAATCTAGTCCTCAGCAATAAGGAAGACAGCTTCAGGTTTATACGTTGTTGCTGATAGAAACACCACAAAGATTCAAGGCCAACCTTACTAGCAACTTTTTTTTTTAACCAAATACATACAAAGCACTAACAACGTATGTGGCATTTTCTAAGCGCTCCTCATGCACATGGATTTTTGAAAAACATGCCAAAAGTCACATAGGGAAGAAAGTGCCTGAGACCAAATTTAAACTCAAGCAGTCTGGCCCCAGAACCTAGGCCCTTAACCACTAGGTCACACTGTTTCTCTGATGGGTGAATAAGTGATTACACAGTTAGTATGATTTCATGGGGACTAGGAAGGCTCAATTTCTTTGAATGGGCACTCTTATCATATCATTTTGCTGATGCCTAAAATTCCAGGTCAGAGCTTAATCCCTTTAGTGAAACACAATGATCTCTATTCAAATGCAAATATAACCTTATCTGTCCTTTATACTTTAGTACAAATTGATTTAGCAAGACTTTTTGTGACAGCAGATTTTGATGGGGAGGGTGTCCAGAGGAGACACTGAGACTGAGATTATAAAGTAGAAGCATTCAGGGGAGAGAACGGGTGGGGGGAAGGGAGATTGCGGTTGTGATTGGCATCTCAGGCTTGCCTGAACTGGCTACATAGATTTGGGGGAAGTTTCACTTTGTGTGGGAGGAGGAGGGATGGAGACATTTCATTTTTCTTTGATGTACTAGAGGTTTCAATATTTCTACATAAGTAAGAATGTTAAAAAAAAACAAAAACAAAAACTAAATTTGCCAGGGATCAGAGAAGGTACGAAGATTTTAACCTACAGGGTAAACACCCTAGGAGGTTGTGGAGTCATTACAAAGCAAACCTTGAATCTGTATGTTCACCAAGCTTCACCTTTTGAAAACAAAAAAATTATTTATTTGAGAGATAGAGAGATTACCAGTGGGGTTGGGGGGGGGGGGGTTGTGCTGAGAGAGAAGCAGACTCCCCGCTGAGCAGGGCTTGATCTCCTGACCAGGAGATCATGACCTGAGCCCAAACCAAGAGCCAGACACTCAAATGACTGAGCCACCCAGGCATCCCCCAAGCATCATCTTTAAAGTGAGAAAATAGTAAGTCCCACTCCCTAGTTCTCAAAATGTGTAGATGACAAATTATAAATTTATTTGGAAATAAATCCATTTTTTTTTTCATTATGGATTTTTTCCAGCAATTTGGAGTGGGGATGGGTGAAGAGGCTGCACCTTTTAACATCATATTTGAGTTATGAACCAACTGGTATAAAGAAGAAATCTGGAGTCAAATTAAACAAGTTTGGTATTCTTCTGTGTGTCTTACTTCAGTAAATGCTGAAACTAAACTCAGGATAACATCTTTTCATCAGTATCATATTTGGAGTGAACAGATAAGAAGTGGCATCGGGTCTGGATCAGTACCCTGAGCAGTGTACATGCAGCCAGACGGACAGGTGTGTGCTACATGGAACAACACAACCTCTTCTTGCATTCTTTTACTTTTGTCTCTCAATTCAGCAATTAAAATACTTGTGATGCCTAACAAATCAAGCTATAATTTTCTGACAATTATCATATCTAGATAGAGTAACAAGATCAGCGAAGACACGTTCATTGAAATACCTATTGGGCCACAGACATCGGCTGTGTTTGGGATCAAATCAGGCTATTAAACCACCGGCCAGAGCGTATGTGATTTGCATGAGTAATTAGAAATGATTAATAGAATGCCTTGCTTAATTAAACTTATCTCATAAGGGCACCTCTTGAAAACTCATAAGCTTGACAATTCATAATCACCCTCGATATGTTGGGTATAATATTTTGGGGCTGTAATGAAGGGTTTTTTGACTATTTAACACAGATATGATTTAATGGCACAAGCCACACTATCTTAGGAATTCCAGAATTCTATAGAAGAGAGTGGAAAACACAAAATGATGATGTTTCAGGAACACTATAACTAAGAAAGGAATGCAGGTTGTTTCAGTGAGCCCAGCTGCTAGGATGTCTAGCTCTTGAATATTGGAAATCCAAGACTTAAGAACAATATTACTGTTTCAGTCAGTTCTGGTTGCTACAATATAATAGACTGGTCAGCTTAAACAACAAATGCTTATTTCTCACCAGTCTAAAGGCTAAGGGTGAGACTGAGGTGCTGGCAGATTTCACTCTGGTGAGAAATGCTTCCTGATTTGTACGTGGCTTCCTTTTAGGTGTATCCTTACATGGTGGAGAGGGGGAAATCTAGCATCACTTCCTTATTTAGTTTTATTTCAATAGTGGAGATGAAGAATAAGACAAAAAACTTAAGGATCTGCTGGATACCAGTAATAGAGTGAATGTTGCCATAAATACAAAAGAGAATAAAGCTTATGTTTGAATTTAAAGCGTGTATCATAGAATGAGAAAAATGTTTTTAAGAAACACATACTTATTTCAACTAACTTAGCTATGATCTTTGTCAGAGAAGACGAGGTTAGAGCAAAAATTCAAGAGGTAGAAGAGGCACTGACAGACACAGCTTGAAGACTTACAAATGCTCTAGTTTCCAAAAGGCACAATGTCGTAGCTATCTTTTTCATATTCACTGGTAGGAGTCTTTCTTACCTTTTAGAGCAACCTTTTCTTAATTCTAATGTTTTCTCTCTTTTTTTTTAAGATTTTATTTATTTGACAGAGAGAGACACAGCAAGAGAGAGGGAACACAAGAGGGGGAGTGGGAAAGGGAGAAGCAGGCTTCCTGCTGAGCAGGGAGCCCGATGCAGGGCTCGATTCCAGGACCCTGGGATCCTGACCTGAGCTGAAGGCAGACGCTTAACGACTGAGCCACACAGGTGCCCCTAATTCTAATGTTTTCTGAAGCTGACCTCTCTTTGTTCCCTTCTTTCTGTTAGTTGTCTTCTTCTACTGTTTTTAATTATCTTCCCTACTTCTTATCTGATAATTGCCTCAGTATGACCCAATAACCAGACATTTTTGATGGTCCCAATAATTACTAAAATACAAAATATATATTTAATCTTCAGTGTGGAACACATCAGTTTTAAGTTAAAAATAATTTTTTTCAAAGTACTTCCCCAAGACTATTTTTAAATAAATGCTTTTTAGTAGATTGATGGACAGGCCAAGGAGAGTGGACTTAAGGAATTGGATGGATGAGCATTGAGAACCATTATCGTCTTCTCCAACAGGCAATGATGAGATTACCCATGAAATTGTTTGCTTATATGTTTAGCAAAATGGTTGATTGCATACCCTGCTCTAAATATATTATTCCATGCTTGTATCAGGATCTGAGTGCTAGAAAACTTCCTTTCGGTAAACAATGAATCGTACCAGCATGTGGCAATTTTGAGTTGAAAAGTAACTTCAAGACAGCCATCTGTGCTGGTAAGTGAGGGAACTCAGCTTCTTAGCAAAGGCAAATGCATTTGTCATATGCAATACAGCAGCTTTTACTTCTGTATCAGAAAAGCACACTACTTCAGAAATTATTTTTGAATAAAAAATAGAATAAAATAGCAAAAAAAAAAAGTCATTTGGATAACAGCAAGGTATTTATTCAGATCTAAGGTTTATATTGTTAATCCAAACAACAAATGTGCTCAGAGTTGTCATTCAAAGGGTCATGAAGTGTGTTTTGAAGAGGAGACACCTACATGGGGTTTAATTAATCCATTTTTCTCATGAATGGTGCCAGTTTTCAGCTTGAAGCCTTCCCTTTCTCCTCTACCCAAGCAAATCTGACTTTAACAATGCACTTGAACTCTATATAATATAAAAAGCAAGTATATCTTAAACCTCTTTATGTGAAGGTGTGTTTAGACAAAGCCCCTAATCTCAAGAAGTGTCTAAAGTCTATTTGAGAAGATAGAGCACAAAAATCAGAGCAAGGAGGCAGAATGTGGTAATTACTGTAAGCAAAGATATTTAGTCTAAAAATTGTAGTATTTTTGTGTATTTTGCTACAGGGCATATTTTCTGGCATTACTTATAGGTATCAATCTCCATCCACATATATACAAGAAATATTCATTTCTTGTTTTTTTTTTTTTTTAGATTTTATTTATTTATTTGACAGAGAGAGACACAGCGAGAGAGGGAACACAAGCAGGGGGAGTGGGAGAGGGAAAAGCAGGCCTCCCGCGGAGCAGGGAGCCCGATGCGGGGCTCGATCCCAGGACCCCGGGATCATGACCTGAGCTGAAGGCAGACGCTTAACGACTGAGCCACCCTGGTGCCCCGAAATATTCATTTCTAAGCCTAACAGTTTTGCTACAGATCACTAAGGAGCTCCAAAAACTACCCGAAGCCTCTGAACTTTTTTTTTTTTTTTTTGGTTAAAATCTCTTAAGGACTAGATCTTTCTCAGTTTTGTATCTCTTGTAGCACCATTGTATTAACAGGAGCTCAATAAACACTTGCCCAGGGGAGTTGAGATACAATGAATCTAGTTGAATGAACTGGTATTTAAATTAGCCAATTCTCTTCTCAGCATGGGCAAGCCATTGATTCTACATATGCAAATGGAAGGTGGGGGGGGGTGGATGGATCATTGGGCTCAAATGTTGAGGATCTCATTAAGGAAGGGTAGAGGATTTATGTGTAGGGGAAAGGATATAGATCATTGTTCCAAAGACCCTTGATGAGTGGTTTATGATGAGCCAAGGGAGAGATAATCTAGATCCATAGCAGATAGTACAGTGAAAAGAGCATTGATCTATTATGATCTTGAGCCTGCCATTAATTAGTGGTAAGAACTTAGATAATTTCCTCAACCTTTGTGAAATCCAACATCCTCATCCATAAAAGAAAATTGAGTGGCGTTTCAACTAGGTAATTTCTATCACCTCTTAAAGTTCTAAGAATCTATGATAGCATCATCCAAAATATGTTCTGGAAGTAAATGTTCTGTGAGAATGTGTTTATCAAAAAAGAAGTTCGCTAAACACTGGGATAAAAAAGGATTTTGTTTTTTAAAAATCATAGGACTTTTAATGATTTAGCATACTAATGTGCATTTTGTGACTCTACCATAGGATCCCATCAAGCTTATTTGACTATGAAATTCTTTATTTTTATGTAAATCCTATTAACAACTAAAGGCATGGTCACATTCCACAGAATAGAGTTTGGGAAATTCACCTTTATGATTTTGAAAATTCCCTGATAGCCCTTAGACAGAACTTGTCACAGCAATTATTATTCCAGCTAATTCCATACATCCTTACTAAGTACCTCCCATGTGAAAATTCTTTCAAACATAACCTTGCTAAACTGTCACAACGAAAGGTCTAAGATAGACCTTATTATCTCATATTACAGGTGAAGTAATAAGAGTTCTGAGGGATTACATGACTTGACCAATGTGACAAAATTAAGGAGTAAAGCTAAAATTATAAATTAGTATTCTGACTCTACAGTGCTGTCTACTTTGCCTCCCAGCCTTTTACTACCACCAAAATCACACTTTTACCTTGAGGTGGGTTTCTCTGGATGCAATAGCATTTCACAGGGGACAATGTCCCTGGGCCTCTCAGAAGAAAACAAGAACTACCATTCATGAACAATATGGTGGGGGGAGGTGGCAGAGCCCTGTAATATTTAACGGTTCAAACACTCAAGGGGGAGTTTTGGGGAAAACTTTTCCTGGAATTACTCCCAGTGAGTCCATACACATCATATTATAAGAAAGGAGGAAAAAATAAGGACATATATTCCCTCTTGAGAAGTTTATTCTTTGAGCAGGAACTTTAATGATATTTATTTGTGTAAAATTTGTGAAACTGATATATTTTTCAATCACTTCCTTGCCATGAACTTACAGTCCTAAAGAGGGCTGAATTGTTTATGACTCTTCTTCAAGAAGAATCTCATTCTTATTTCATAAAGAGGAAAATGATGAGTTATCAAATTAGTGGCTAGAGAATCCTTAACAATCTAGTAACTGCCCAGGATTCAAAGACAGACACCTCAATTCTGTTGTTTCTTAACCTATGGCATGCTACTCTACAACCTGAGTGTTCTATTTCCCTGGCTTTTGAGTGGACAGTAACATGGATCTCAGCAAGCATAGGTTTTCTAATGGATCAAAAATAATCAGAAATAAAGAGTACAGAAAAAGGATAAATAATCAGCCATAGGTGGGTAAGGAACTTTTTGATAAACTTACAGAAGAATTACCCTCAACCAAACATATATTGAATTTACTATTTCATAGTTATAGATACATTCAATCAAGAGACAAGAAAATTCCAAAACTGAGCTTTCCCAAACTGAGGTTTTACTCCCAAATAAATCATTTTAGAGAAGTCACTGAAGTAACAGCTTATTTAGTGTCTTTTCAAAATAAGAAATTAATACATCTTCAAATTTTATAACCAAATGATAGGACCGAGGCCTACATTTTGACAGCAATTAATTTCATCACAGCCTTCATTGACTACACTATATTTTCCACTGAATCAGTGCATTCTGTCTCCCAAAAAGTCACATAACAAGAAGTGATTAGAATAGGAAAGGAAGAAATGACTAGTGGAAGAGTCAGGCAATATTCTATGCCTTACTTTCGCCATTTGCAACCCAGGGCAATCTAGGGCTCATTATTCTTATTTGTTAATGAGTTGCAACCTATATAAACAAAATCCTCTAATATGTTGCAATTAAGTGGTATCTATTTCAGGTAAGGAAGTTCTTAAAGAAGTTTCTGGTTTTCCCTTGTTTCTGAGTTTTCTAGAATTGGCCCTTGATAAAAGAGCTATGAACTTGAAAACAACCAAACCCAGCAAAGAGATCAAATGACCCTATGTGACCATTGACTACAAAGCCCCGTGAGACACAAAGGGGTGGTTCTGACCTCTGCCAGACTTACCCAGAGAGAACATCTTGCAGTTGATAGACTCAAATCCAAAGTCCAGAGTCCTACTATGGACTCTTTCACAGAGGTCATTTGGCTTTGGCAACTAACTTAACCCTTCTAAGCTGACTCTTCATCTGGGGCCATAGCTCTGGCCTTGCCTGCTTCACAGGGTTGTAAAGAAGATCAAATACAACAATATATGAGAGTATTGGAAAGTGTAAAATGCTATAGAAATGGACACATACAGCACCTAGTCTATAGGATAGCTGACCCCATTCTATGTCTGTACAAGTCACCTTCTCTATGGCGACATCTGAGATTCTTTTATTTAAAGAAAGGCCGAATAGAACAAAACCTATGCCAGGAACATGGGCATGCCTGGGAAAGATGATTGCAGCTATTGGTACAAGATACCTGCATCACTTCCTCAGCAGATTTACTAGACTCTATTGTGAAGCAAAATGCATTCTCTATCCCAGAGCTGTCGTCTTCCAGCTTTAGTGCATGGCTGAGACCCACACAGCGTCCCCCATGGTAAAGGCATGGAAGAAACTGACATGACAAGTAGGAGAGGCTAAAGGGCAGGTTTGTCCCTGGGAGTGTGGTGTGATGCCATTAAAAAAAGGATAAACTCCTGTCACAAATCTTCCGGTGCCAGGGCAGCCGGCCATTATGGAACTAAACAGGATTTATATGGGAATAAGAACTTAGTCATTATGCATCGTATCTTAATAACCTGTGCTGCCTCAGGTCCCTTTCAACAGGAGGCTAGAGCCAAATAGTATCTAAGTATCTAAGAAACATTAAAAAGACATTTCAGGTATCGTTAAAATATTTCAAGTGCTGACAACAGAAAATCCAAAGTTCACTGCAAAATCCTTTCCTGGGTAAGAAGTCCCATCCAATTTCCCAGAGTCTCCCAAAGAGCTTCTCAAAATAATCAAACTAGCAAACATGTCCCTGTTGCTTCTAACCTCCAGCTCCAGCTGATCACTTTTACTGATCCATCCCTGCTCATCCTAATACTCTAGCTCCTTTTCCAGAGCTCTACAAGCTCTAACTTTTATACCAATCTATCATTTTCTAGCTCTTTTTAATTCTGATGCTAAACCCACTCCCCAGACATAAAAAAAAAAACAACCAAACAAACAAAAAACAAACACCACAAACAAACTTCAGACACCAGTAGGTTGTTCCCCAGCAACACAGTTTCTTTCTGGGGCGCCTGAGTGGCTCAGTTGGTTAAGCGTCTGCCTTTAGCTCTGGTCATGATCTCAGAGTCCTGGGATTGAGTTCCATGCCCTGCTCCTTGCTCAGCAGGAAGTCTGCTTCTCCCTCTGTGGGCTGCTCCCCCTGCTTGTGCTCTCTCTCTCTCTCACTCTGTCAAATAAGTAATAAAATCTTTTAAAAAAAGTTTCTGTTTTAGAAAGTGGTCTGGAGGGGAGGAGAGAAGAAACTCTAAATAAATTTATATCCTTCAATTTCCAGCTACACCTGGGCATGTGGGAAAAGTCTGATCATAGAAAAAAGGCATCTGTTGAAATATAAGCACATTGATACTCATGCGGAGTTGAAATACACTGAACATCAGTGAGTTTCCAGGACAATGTGTTTATTTGAGAAATGCGGAGTACTGGAGAGGTACTGTGGGAGTTCCCAGAGTTGGACAATGGTACTATGATTCTGCTTCCCACACCATTCTTTCTTCCTCTGTGTGTCAGTAATAAGAAACTAACTAAAACAAGCACGTGTATGCAGGTACCCATATGGGCACAAGTTATGAGGCATTATCCATTGTTAGATTTTAATTAAAAATACACAATTAATACAATTTTGATTCCATGATTAAAAAATATTTTCCCTCCAGGTGATTTTAGATAACATTTTATAGTGCCATGCTTTTACTTTTATGTTTTCCTCTGCAACTGAAGTTCCGACTTCTCATTAACTGGGTCAGTAAGCAATCACTAATGAAAATAAACAAAAAACCCTCATTAAAAATAATCTTTCAGCATGAAGTTTGAGAACCCAAGTCTTCCTTCATGTCAGCAGCACATAACTGTCTCTGGGATGTACTTTTCCTGTCCTCTGACTAAAAGTGACATCAACTTGGTTCCTGGGTCATGGCCTCTACTCTGGCTCACTCCAGTTTGTCAGCAGCACAATGCCTAGATGCTCTACTTCAGTGATTTCTGGGAAGCAGGAGAGAAAACAGCCAGGCTCCTATGCAAACTGGAGTGAGACATGGAATTATTATTTAGTAGCATTTTTCCCCTTCCCATTTTACCCTATCTCTCCACCTGCCAAGAGCCTGTTCAGAGTTTTTATAGGATAAGATCATTGAGAACTAGTTTTCCTCCAAGATATGTTATCACTCACAGTCACAAGAAGGATGTTCTGTTCCCAAGACCAGAGAAAGAAGGTTTTAAATAATTTATCTTGCAAGAGTCTGAGAATGATATGTTGGTTTGCTGAGACCAATAGGGCTAAGAAGATGCAACTGGGAATCAGGAGGGGGGAAAAAAAAGATCTTGTTTTTTCAGGGATCCATGGCAGGCTTAACCTGGTGTTGTATCTGGCATATAGAAAAGTGTCCAATAACTGCTTGAGGAGTTGAGTATGGCTACCTGGAGGTCCTAAAGGAGGGAAGAAATAAAGGGCAGGAATCTATGCCACAGGCTAAGAAGGAAGCCAGCTGTTGGGCTGATGGGAAGTGAAGACTGCAGAACCAGTTAGGAACAAGCTCAGAAACCACTTTCCTTCCCTTTAACCACATTACTGCCAAGGCACGCCTGGTTCACCACTTTGAGAAACTCGGGAATCCAGAAAGAACAACAATGAATTTGAGGTTACCACTTTGATCCTGTGGATAAACTGGTGCTTGGGAATCTCTGTGGTCAGGGAATTGGGAGCCCCCATGCAGCCTATCTGTCATGATCCCTCAGCTGGCCAGCTGGGTAAGCCACACTCCAGCCCCTGCGGCCTTCACTTCTTATCTGTGAGATGAGTGAGTGGACTACATGGATTCCTGAGACCCTTATGCCTTAAAAATCCTCTTCTCCAACTGCCATGGGAAGTCTGTGAAAGAGCAGGGGGGCCACAGATTGCATGAAACTATTTCATGGGCTTCATGTCACTTAATCCTTGTATCGTCCCTACAAATTACATATTATTCCCCCCACCACCTTTTTTAAATAGGAAATCCAAGGTGTATAATGGTTATAGAACATGTCCAAGGTCACGCCACTAGTAAATGGCAAAGCTGGGAATCTAACTCAGAGCATACTTATCGTTGCAAATTTGATAGACAGATTAACAGGAAGCAGCCTCGGTCTCATTCTGAAAACAACAATAAAAGGATGATCACTTTAGATTGCATCCTGGTGCTTAAAATAGAACTGTGACATGAATTGTCATGAAATGATTATTTTTTCCCTTGTGCCAAGTATAAATAAGTGGGAACTGCCATTGAAACCTGAGAAAAATCTCTGTAGGGTTTTGAAATCATCATTGGATATATAATATAAGGGTACTAAAATTCCATTAACCCCTGCTCTTGCTTCAATCAACAAAACTTTACTGAGACATCAGGTGTGGACTGAATGCTGAATGGAGAACTCTAGTCAGCTTATCTTAAAATCCTGGTAGCATGTAGAGGGAATAACACATGGAGTTCATGTTCATGAAAATAAAAATAGGGAAGAAAGGATTTTAACTTGCCTAAACTAAAACTGATATATATATCTGGATTTACATGTATGTACATATATCAGAATTTACATATGTGTACACAAACATATTTTAGAATTCATATATATCCACATCCATCTATTTTTAAGATCCAAAAAAATGACTGGATGTTGGATAAAAAATTATATCAGGATCAGTAAACAATCACTTTTTTATGGGCTAAACCTGAGGAAATTGATCCCAGGTTGTCCAAGAAGATGGAGAGGGAATTTCTGTATTGGATCATATAATTTCTAGTTATTACACACACACAGAGTTCAAATTTTAATTAAATTTTTTTTTGTTAGGGCCTACCTGATTTCATTATGTACTAATAGCTTTTTTAACTGTATACTTTAAACCATATACACATACAGATCTTTATGTATACACACATACACTTAGGTGTGTCTATCAATCCCTCTCTTCATCCCTCTACCAAGTGGATTTCCCACTGTAAATGGGCAACTATAAACTAGACAGACTGACATAAGTCCTTCATGTTTTGTAATCATGGAAATATCATCTAGACCTTGGACTTTCAACATGTGAGTAATGTATCTGTCAGACACAGAATTAATCAAAATCATGAATGCGTATGCGTTGCATGCCTGGTGCTATGATGGGCACTCACAGGAAACAGACATGGCTACGCTGCATTCTGAAGCCTTCACCTCAGACTAGGGCAGCATCAGCTCTGTTAGGTGAAATGTCTGAGGAAATGCTGACAAACTGTATACTCTCTGTAGGGACTTTGGGGTCTTGCTCAACAGTAAAACTCAATGACTGTTCCATTTTTGGGCAAACAACAAGAATATTCTGTCTACTCAATCTTACTCTTCCTTTTGAGAATAAAAACCACCACTTTCTTGAAGCTGGGCTTCCCCAATGAGGAAAATATGACTCTACATGAAGTTAGGGAATGAAAAGATAGGTATTTTATAGACACAAGATGGTATAGGTTGTCATATTGCTTTGAGAAGTTATACCCAGTTACTCAGCCTTCCTAAAAATCTTATAGAGACTCAGGCTGTGCCAGGGTCAATCACTGTCAGGGGACTTGTTTTGTGTCCTTGGGTGCTATAGTCATTTTTGTTCAGCTTTTTTCTTTCATCTTTTTTTTTTTCTTAGTACATTATATGCCTTGATTGTGACAATATTTCCTATTATAACTGAGCATTGAGGTTTTTTTTCTAAGGTGCTGATGAATGTATCCTCATTTGAATAAGTATTTTATAACTGGATAGATAAGCAAGAGTTCTATGCAGAGCATTGTTTTTAGTATTGTCATTCCCCATGTCCCCCCAACACATATCCACCAAGGAGTGGGGGAAGTTTTTTTTTCTTTTTTCCATTTAAGTCTCAGCCATCTGTCTATTGTCATAATATCCCTTTACTAATGGATAGACACATATATAGATGGGTAGATGTCAGAAAATAAGTAAGATTGAGGAAGAGGAGGATCTAGAATTTCTTACCACATTGGCTGTGAGATGGTTAAATAGCAACACCCCCCAGATTGCTGAAAAGGGTATCTGTAATGTTGTTACTTTCATCTTAGATGTCATCAAAGCAGTGGCTCTCTTCACCAAAGAGAGTAGAATAAGATCTTTCCTTTTGCTATTATTAACACAAGTCAAGGAAGGAGCCGCAGGACCAGCCAAATAGAAAAATAAACTCATTCTTGGTGTTAATATAAAGGACAGGGCACAGTCTTGCTCTGCAGGGTACAGCCCAGAGTTCAAATCTTGGTTCTACTACTTTTTATTTCCCTGGGAAAACTACTTATCCCTTCCAACTTCATTTTGCTTTATTTCAAAAAAAAATGGGATTAAAAAAATCACTTCTCAGAATTATGAAGGTTGACTAAGAAAATTATGTAAAATACAACAAGGCAGCTGATAGTAAGTGCTCAATGAATGTGAATTCCCTTTTCCCCTACTCTGATCACATTTGGGAGTGACAAAAACCTGTAATTTTGGTAGACTTTGGTGAATGCAAAGACAAGGGCCATCTACAAATAATAAAGATCCCAAATGTCACTCATAATAAAACATGAGTTAGAACTCGGTGGGACACATAGAAAGATGGGTAGAAGTAAGATAGTACAAAGTGATGACAAGTGGTAATCTGGTTAAAGATTATCACCAGGATCTTTGGCAGGAGGAAAAAGAGATTGGTATTTCTCCAGAAAAGGAGTTTGTGAGGTCATATTGTAGAAGGGTTAGGAGCATAGACTAGGGAACCTGAGGGCCTGCTTCTGAATACAAGTTCTACCATTTATTAGCTATATTATCTCAAATAAGTTGTTTTACTTCTTTGTTCCCCACTTCAAAATGGAAATAATAGGAATGGAAATTCAAGGTGTGGTTTTTAGGGTCACCTGCATTAATATATGCAAAATGCTTAGATGAGCGCTTGAGACATGGCAAACACCATTCGACAGTGTTACCCTGTCTGTGTGCATGCTCAAGATGTTATAATACAATGCAAATAGTTGCCACTTCAGAGTAGGGACCAGTCATTTCTGAATAAATCAATTTGTCTTTCTCATAAAGCCCATGGCTCTTGCAGATAATTCTATACAGGGGCCAAGGCTGGGGCAGGGGCAATCATACCTAATTCAGAAAAGATATGATGCCCAGAATTGACAAAACAGTACCATTCCTTAAAGTGGTGTTTCTCAGAGCATGGAATTTTTAGGCCACTTGCCTCAGAATGACCTGAAACAGGTGTTTAAAATGAAAATTCCAAGAGCCTATTCCTAAGGTGACTATATACTTTATTGTTCAAATCTGGACATTTTTGAGAGTGAAAGGCTTTGCTGTAAATAATCATGCCAGGTTAACAAGCATAAAATACACTGCCTGGGCAACACAGAACACAGGGTGCTCCTACATATCCCAGATCTGTAGCATTTTTGGGACTGAGTCTCAGAAATTTGCATTTCTATAAGTTTCCAAGATAATTCTTTTGCAGTGTTAAGTTTGAGAAAAGCTGTCTTAAATTGTGCTGTTTTAACAAAATTTAATTAATTCAGGGATTCTGTGAATTATATACCATATTTCCATTTCCTGAGTTTCATATCGTACTCCTACTTCTACTTGTGATGGGGAAGAAAGAAAAAGGGAAGGGGAGGGAAGGACCATTTCTTGACCATCTACTTCTGCTAAAGCTTTTCCTCTCCTTGGCAGGACAGTGTCTCGTGTAGTCTATAAAATAGTTCTACAGGTCTTTGTCTCCTCTTGAAATTGAGTGAACCCCATGTGATTATGGTATAGCCACACCACCCTAGCTATTTTAGCAATCAGCATTTTACCCCTACAAACTCCTTAAGAGACTGATCCTGGGAAGAAAGGAGGCAGTGATCAGCTAACTACCCATAAAAATAGAACAAAGTAGACATTCAATAGGAATGAACCTACCATGCTCTCATCCCTGCTTGCAGTAGTCACCACTGGCAGTATAAGCTTCCCAGTCATCTACCAGGGTATGGACTCAGTCTCATGGAGCTCTATGCCACCCATAATCTGACCTACGCTTCTGCCCCTTTTAGCTCCCTCCCCAAACCTTTCAATTGCCTTCTAACGTAGTCTCTCATCAGCAAACTCTCCTTTACCGTCAACATGCTCTTCTTGTATTTGCCTTAATTGTAATGTAAATATTCCTTGAGGTCACAGATGCCCTTGTAGTTCTCTCAGTAGAGGGCTCTCCCATGGCCTAACTTCAACCCTGAAAACATGTCCTGGAGGTGAGGTCAGCTTCCTTCATGATCTTCATTGCCACACTGGGTCATTTCTCCTTCCTCCTCTCTGAACAACTCAAATAACGTTGAAGTCTGTCACCATTGCACAACATCTACTATTGTTTCTCATTTGAATCATCTCCTGACCCACTGGCTATCCCTTCTTTCATTAAAAATATTTAGAACATGCTGGGCGCCTGGGTGGCTCAGTTGGTTAAGCGACTGCCTTCGGCTCAGGTCATGATCCTGGAGTCCCAGGATCAAGTCCCACATTGGGCTCCCTGCTCAGCCAGGAGTCTGCTTCTCCCTCTGACCCTCTTCCCTCTCGTGCTCTCTATCTCTCATATAAATAAATAAAATCTTTAAAAAAATATTTAGAACATGCTTACTGTTTTTGAATAGACTTGAATTATTGCTTTGTTCACCATACAGGTAGATAATCCAACAGCTTCAGCTATCAATTTCTTGTTCTTTTCACTTCCAGTGATCTTTTCCCCAAACTCAGCCAACCACTCCAGTGATGGTTTACACTACACGTTGTTATCACCAACTCCAAAGTTTTCATGTTAATCCACCCAGTCTCTCTTCCCACTTCCTTTTCTTGAAAGCCACTCATTCTAGTCCCCCAGTTGCTCTAATTCTTTGGCACTAGTGAAATTGCTGATCTATTAATCACCATGTCTTCAGTTTCTCTCTTCTTCCTCATCCTGTTTTCATTTATTTTTCTATGAAGCTTAGATGGAGTGATTCATCACTATAGTAATCCCTTGCAAACACCATCAACTCAACCTGGTTTTCCTTCATTTCAAACCCTAGTTGGTAAAATCTGGCTTTTCTCTTCCAGTACTGTACCTGAGCAGTGTAAATAGGTGAGAAAAACACCAAACTCTGATGACTGGACCTCCCCTAACTTCTGACCATATATTTAAAATGGGACTTCAGCACTGCCAACAAGTCTACACTTTCTCCAAAGTCAGTTTACAATTTCATTTTTTAGGAGGAATATTTCACACCTTTTCCTCTCTCCTGAAATATCCAGTAAGACCTAACCCTACTTCATTATCAACCAATGATCTCAATATTTATTTGAGAAAATAGAAGCATTCTGAATAAAATAATCCTCACTTGTCTTCCATCTAATCTACCAACCTGCTTGCCTTTGGATCAATATACTCTGCCTTTCCTCCCGTTAAAATTGATGAACTGTCGCCACTCTATCTAAGGCCAACCCCTGCACTTGTGCTCTGGAGGCCGTTTCCTTTCACCTACTAATGGATTTTACCTTGCACTTGTCCTCTCTCTCTCTCCTACATCATCAACTTTCTCCTCTATAGCAGATAATTTCTATCAGCATATTAACATGTAGTAATATCTTCCATGATATAAAAATAAAATTCCCCTTTGACCCAATACTCCCTTCTAGTGTCTGCCCCTTTTCTCTGTTCCTCCTCTCAACAGATCACCTCAAAAGAGTTATGTATATTTGCTGTCTAAACTTCCTTTGCCATTCTCTCCTCAACATATTGCAATCAAGACTTGGTCCTGAATATTTCAGGGAAACCATTTTTGTCATATTAACAATGATTTCCACTTCACTAAATCCAATAGTCAATTATTTGTGCCTATCTTAGATTCTAAGTCTCGGCAGCATTTGACACAACTGAAATATTTTTACTTGGCTCTCATGTTTCCTAGTTTCCTTCCTACTTCATTGGCATCTCCTTCTTGGTCTTCTTTGCTGGATTCTTTCCCTGACCTCTAAAGTTTGGAATACTGTAAGACTCAAACCTCATCCATCTTCTCATTTCTGTTTTTCCTCCAGTATTGATTGATTGATTAAAATGTATTTAACATACAAAATTTTGCAAATTTAATGTGCACAATATATTAATTTGATATGCTTGTATAGTATAATATGACTGACATTGTAGAGATTAGCACCTCTACCATATTACATAATGATTTTTTTTAGTGGTTGCTGTCATTAAGTTTTTTAGCATATTATGTTAAGTAAGTCAGACAGCGAAAGACAAGTATGGTATGATATCATTTATATGTGGAATCTAAAAAAATACAAACTTGTATAAATGGAGATAAAATGGTCACCAGGGAATGGGGCTGGGGAATAGGACAGATGTTGTAATAAGGTATAAACTTGCAGTGAGTAGCAGTGAGTGGTGCACAGTATAGTGAATAGAGGCAACGGTATTATATAAAAATCATCAAACTTGTTGAGAGACTGGAACTTAATGATTCTTCTAATTTCTGTTTACTCCCCTTAGATAATCTTGTCCAGACTCATGGTTTTAAATATCAACTGTATACATACAGAACTATGTATGCATTTACTGATAAAATGATACTCTCTGTAGTTCACTCTGAAATAATATAAAAGAGACAAAAGTGGTGGGGGTAGGGATAAAACAATATTGGCCATGAGTTGATAATTATTAAAGCTAAGTAATGGGAAATCTGGATTCATTATACTCTTCTGTATCACATATTTTTAGATTTTCCCATAAAAATATATTTTTAAATCATCTTGAATTTTCTTCTCTAGTCCCAATACATTCCAAGTTATAGATACATATATTCAATTTGTTACTCAACATTTCCACTTGGATTTCTAAGAGACATAACAATTAACATGTCCAAAAAAGAACTCTTGATGTCCCTTTCTGTTAAACTCATTCCTCCCTTGTGTCCTCAATCTTAACAATGGCATTACTATACCACATTGATGTAGGCCCAAAACTTACAAGCCATTCCAGCTTCATCTTTATTCTCTCACAAACTACAGCCTATCTGGCAACAAGCATTGTTGGTTTACCTTTCAAATGACATGGCATTTTTATGACATCTCACCATCTTCATAGCTCTCACTCTTATCAAAAAGTCCATGTAGCTTTTTACTCAAACTACTTAGGAACCCACTAACTCATCTTGTTTTTTTTGTTTTTTTTTTTTCCGTTTTTGCCCACAAAGAATCCATACTGAGGTGATCTCAGAAGTCACTTGTTGTTACTTCCTTGGTCATCCAATTAATGGTATTGTTTCCCATTTTAAAAAATAATTGGAATCCATATCATGATCAATATCATGCGGTCTGTCTTCTTACTTCTCCAAACTCATTTGCTGCAAATGTACTTCTCATTTATCTACACCTACAAAAATGGCCTACTACTGTCCTCAAGTACACCAGGCTTATTCTCATCTTAAGGTGCTTGTACATGTTGCTTCTCCTGTCTAGAACATTCTTCTCCCAGACCTTTATGTGGTCCATCCCCTTACTTCCCTCTGCCTGTGTCAACTCATTAAGAGATCTTCCCTGACAAGCCTTTCAGCTATCAGAACCCTTTCTCCTTCTTCATTTTTGTTTCTAGCACTGATTACTACTTAAAATTACATTCTACCTATATCATTTTGCTCGTTAATTTTCTGTTTCCCCAGCTATAATGTAAGTTCCCCGCAGGCCATCTTTTGCTATTATATCTCTGGGACCTATAGCACAGTCTAGAGTCGACTGAACACAAAAAGCACGCGTGTAGATGACATAAGTGAATGCCAGACTCTGCTATATATCTTCACATAAAACTGACATGTATCTGCTTGTGAAGGTAGGAACAAGGTGTTTTGAAAATGGGCTTTCTCTGGGAACCTTCCCTGATTTAGCTTTGAGACTTCAATTCAAGAGGCACTAAAACCCCCACAAAAGCAGCCCAGCACCACAGTGAGATTTTTGGCTTCAGTTTGGCCTGTGAGTTCTCCGGAAGTCAGCCTAGGTTCAACACTCTGCTGCTGTTTCCCTGATAGTTCCTTTTACTTAAAACCACACAATCTTTTAATTCCCAAATTACAAAACATGCAGATTGCCACAGCGGGAAACCAAGCAACAAAGAGACTACCTTTCTTAGTAATTCAGTATTAATGAACCTTTTACTTTGAGTGATATTTCAAGAGTAGGAATCTCTACTTCTCTGACCAACTTTTTTCTATAAATGAAGAGCAACCCCAGGCAACTTGTAGAAACTGGATTTACTCAGTCCTTAAACAGAGTTCTCTTCGGCCAATGGTATGGTAAAATTCATTCACAGTTTGACTCTGCCAAACAGTTTGTGAGTTTCCTATACACTATTCTGAGCTTCTTTTGCCCCAATCTCCCTGGCTATGAAAGTGGAAATTTCTTTCTAACCCTTTCCTAATAGGTGGCTTTTACCCTAGTTCATGAGGTTAATATCATACACATTTAAGCCAATAGAAAATTCTTAGTACAATATGAGTGCCTCATGCACTTGAAATAGTACATATTTGCAGTGAACTTCAAGAAGATCTGTGTTCTCAGTGTGTGCTTACAAATACTTTCACTGGGGTTCTTATTCACTGACCCCTGGCTTGAGTGTAATTCATCTGGGAAAGAATTGGAACAAGGAAAGATATGCTTTTATTTCTACAACATAACAAGGGGGAAAAAAACATTCAAAAGCTAATTTCCTACTGCAGTGTCAGAATCCAGTGAATTTATCTGCACATCTTTTCTTCTCCCTCTTTTCTTTCACTCCCACCTGCCTGAATTGTACCTGTGCTTATTTGATTCACCAATGAAGTATTTTATGGAGCCCAACCATCTGTGCCTTTTTCTTCCTCAAATGCATAAAACCATAATCCATATACATAAATTCATAATCCATGTGCACTGCTTATAACTCTATTAAGACAGTGAATTTTCCAGTGCAATTAAACTATGAGCTAAAGAGATGATTGCAATTTCAGACTCTATCGTAAATACTCAGGCCCTTATAGCTATACACCTGGTGAGAAATTGGGGCTGGTTCGTATTTTGAAATGCCTTAAAGTAAAACTAAAATATAGCATAAAGCCACAAACACTTTCCCCTCTAGTTATCCAAACTCTTGCTATCCAAATCAGATAGAGTTTGATATATTTATAAAATATCCCTTGCTCTTTGAGCTTCCTACATAAAACACACAAAGAGAAGAGTTTGATATATTTATAAAATATCCCTTGCTCTTTGAGCTTCCTACATAAAACACACAAACAACCTGAATAGATGCAGATGCAATTGAATCCCTTGCTACCTGAATAGGCTATTGAAATTCTTATTTTCCAGATTCAAGAACTACATAGATTTGGTTAGTGAAAGATACTTACACTTGGAAACTGTGACATCATCACCTTTTTAAAATGAACCTACATTATGGGAGTAAGGTAGTAAGAATTATTTTGTTTTATAGGATTCATAGTAGGAAGTAAATGCCAAGTTCTGTGGAGCAGTAATGAAGTAATTTAGGGTATACCTGATCCTAATGAGTAAGTTGTTCTGGGCATTCATAACCAGTGCTGCAAGATCTCCTGGTAAATTTGTTATGATCACCATAGCCTGACGGCCCTGATCACTCAGTCATCAGAAATAACAGTGAAGGATACAGTGGAGCTTACTGTTCCCCTCTCCCAGGACCATGTTAGAGCCCCTCTGAAAGTGGACTACTATTGAAACTGATAAGTCAGTTTAATAAAACTTGGATTTCACACAGAAAAGAGCACGGAGTTGTATTGTACAATAGCAATTAAAATACCTCAAATGGTCATAGGATTCTTTTATCTCTTCCTAAGACTTCTATGTCACAGCCTTGGCACTTATACGAAAGGTCAAGGTGGATAGAAAATACCGTGGCAGGAGAAGACAAAGCATTTTTATAGGGCTTAGTACAGTGTCTTTCATAGACCAGAAACTCAGAAACTCATTGAATAAAGTGAATTTATTTATAAAGGCTTATTTTAAATTCTCTTCTGAGCCGTCAAGGAGGGACCTGTGAATTCAAGGCAGGATCAAGCCTGGCATGAAGATCAGCCTAGAAGGAAATCTGTATCTGGGAAGCAGAAATAAACAAGAAACTCGGAACTAAGGACCACACGGAACCATGTTAGTCTTGAACTTTCAAAAAGTCTGCCTGTTACTTACATGTGAACATTTGGACACTTCTGGGCTAGAACTGCAGCATCCACTTTCCTCTCTACGTTGATCATGGCCAAAGTGATTTTGTGTTGGGAGTTTTTAGGTTATAAAAGAAATAGTTTCTCGGGCGCCTGGGTGGCTCAGTTGGTTAAGCAACTGCCTTCGGCTAAGGTCATGATCCTGGAGTCCCGGGATCGAGTCCCACATCGGGCTCCCTGCTGAGCAGGGAGTCTGCTTCTCCCTCTGACCCTCTTCCCTCTCGTGCTCTCTGGTTCTCATTCTCTCTCTCAAGTAAATAAATAAAATCTTAAAAAAAAAAAAGAAATAGTTTCTCAAAGCAAAAATCATGAGTCTGCAGGAAGTTCTTGGGGTTGGAATTTGCTTAGGGCTCACACCTAGATCTTTCACATGGTTTGCCAATAAGATGGAAGGTGTGAAAATCTTATTAGTCAACTGGTCTAATGTAACTTAAGGTGGATGAACATCTAGATATAAAGATCAGAACCCTGTGACAGGAGAGAAAATGACCTTTAAGTATCTGGGTGTATATGCATTTGCTATAATTAATTATAAGTATTTATTTATTTTAGTGGAGGTAAAATTTATATGTAGTGAAGTCTATAGATCTTAAGTGGACAATTTGATGAGTTTTATATAGGCAGACACTTGTATAAATCACACCTCATTGAGATGTAGAATATTTCTATTACCAAAAATCTTTCCTTGTGCTTATTCCCTGTCAATCCCTCTTCTAACTCGGGGACAACCACTGCTCTGCTTTTCCATCACTGACAGGTTGTTTCCTTGTTCTAGGACTTCATTTATATAGATTCCAATAGCACATACTCTTTGGTGTCTGGCTTCTTTTGTTCAAATGTTTCTGAAATTTCTCTATATTGTTGCAGTTTGTTCTTTCTTATGCTGAGTAGTTCTCTGTTGGAGAAATATATCAAAATTTATTCACTCCTCTTCTTGATGGACATTTGGGCTTTCGATTTTGGGGCAATTATGAATAAAGCTGCTGTGAACATTCTTGATCAGAGTTAATATATTATTATAATTAATGTATTTTGATATATTTTCATTTCTTTAGAAAGGGGTCATTGGGTATGTAAATGTTTAATCTTATAAGGAACTGCCAAAAGGTGTTCTTAAATGATAATACCATTTTACAAGCTCCCACCAGCAACAGTGGAATTCTGGTTGCTCCACATTTTTCATCTTTAGTATTTTTTTCCATTCTATTAAGTGGGAAATGGTATCTCATGAATTTAGTTTTAATTTTTCTGATGACTGATGGTAACTGCTTTCTTACGAATTTATTAAATCCATACCTTTTTTTGTGAAGTGTTGTTCAAGGCTTGACTCATTAGTTTTGTTTGGTTGCTTACTTCTATAGAATTCAATTGCAGGAATTCTTTAAATACTTTGGAGATATATATATATAAATATATAATATATATATTATATTTTATATTTTTATTTTATATATTTTTTATATTTTTATATTTTATATGTATACATTTTTCCCCTCAGTCTGTGCCTTGCCTATTTATTTTCTCAATGGTGTCATCTGATGAGCAAAAGTTTTAAATTGTGATGAAGCCCAAATATCCATTTTCTTTATGGTTAGTGCTTTCTCTGTCCTATGTAAGAAATCTTTTCATATCCCAAGATCTCACTATATTCTCCTGTGTTTTCTTCTGAGAAACTTTATGGTTTTGACTTTTATACTTAGGTCTATGATCCTTCCTGAATGAATGTTTTTATATTGCGAGGTACGGGTTGAATTTCATTTTTTTTTCACATACAGATATCCACTTGTTCCAGGGTCATTTCATGGAACTGAATTTCTTTTTTTTTCCACGGATAGCTATTGTTTTTAATTGAAAAATTAGCCCCAGTGCATTTAACAGTATGAGAAATGCCACTCTAAATGGAATTGTCCTAGGCAAACACTATTCTATCTCTGATAGTTACAACAAAGCACTGAGGAAGCAATTAATTATCCTTTGAGGTATCTTCTTAAATAGGTTAGAATTTACCTTGAATACTCTTATCTTATCTTAACACATCCACAAATAACAGGTTCATGCTGCTAGGGTCTTGCTTGTGGATGTATGTGCTGCCCTACACAAGAACACCCAGCCAAGGAGGACCAATGGGAGCTGAAATTCTCTACATGCTCCTGCTTGCCAAGCTGCTCATCCTTGGGAATACAGGTGGGAAAGAGTCACAATTGCAATATGAAAATGTCCCCTTTGCCCATGCACAGGAGGCAGTCTGTGTAATTCGTTGAGAGGAAGTATTTTAAGGCTTACCCAGAGGTGACATCTTTTCTAATTTGTATAAAGCAATTTTATGTGCTATCATAGGCTTTGTACTGCTTATCTAACAAAATAAGGTGAGCCAGTTCCTAGGATCTGGAAAATAGAAGGTTGTTATATGATTGAAATAAAGAGTGGTATTGTATGATATAGTCTGATGAGGAGCTGCAGAGGAGCTAAGTGTTTTAAAAGAGGAGGGAAGAAAAGCAAGTACCTTAATTCAACCTTAAGGACCTGTTTTAGATGGGAAGTATAGAGGAAAAAGTTACCATTTAAGACAGATATGGCAGTATCAGGAGTATCCTCATGCAATGGTCAGGTTTCCATTGAAGTGAAGAGGTAGAAGGGGAGTTCAGTGATATAGGGTATTTTAATGATGACAGATTGTTAGAAGGGTATAACAGGACCTTGTGGGAGTGAGCGCTAAATCAAGTCTGATTAGGGAGTGGGCAGATCCATATAGGGAGATGGATGAGTAGACAGTATGAACTTCCAGTAGTGATGGGGATGAGAGAGACATGATGTTGTCATTTCTGTTGATGTTGTCATTTCTGTTGAGGAAGGTGGGTACACAGACACACTCACACAAATGTGAGTTTTACTCAAAATAAAACTACTTAGTAGTTCATGAATTGGGAAAAATCCATACATTTCCGAAATGTATCATATGTTTGTTTTTGTGTCTCTTACAATTTATTTCCATCTAAGAAAAGGATAAGATAGTGAAAGAGGAGATGGTTGGAATGAAAGTCACTGTGCAGCTAACTCTAAAAACCAGGGATACAGCTGCAAAAAGGGCTGTCTAAATTGGTTAAGCTTTTTCCCCAAGTGTTGTGATATGTCTTTCTCGGATGCAGTCCCATCCATGAGAATGAAAGAAAGGACAAACACAGCATCAACAAGAACACAGGAATACTACATTTTCAAGAGAAGAAAGCATCAAGAAAACTAAAACAAAGTGCTTCTCATTTCCTCTAGGGACTCCTGTTACATAATTTCCATTTTAAATGAAGCAAAAATACTTGCAATAACCAGAGAAACACTTAAAAATTAAGAAACACTTGTTCTAGTTAATGTGTCTGAATAGTACTAAGAAAAAAGTCTCCCCCAGGAGGTCATTATTATTCAAAAATTACTCTAATTAGGTCATGAATACATTAGGCCTTATTCAGTGCCAACAAGAGAAAAAATAGAATTGGAAATGTGACACACATAACACTCCCAACGTGTTAGGGCGATTTTATTCCAAAATGCCATTAAAAGATGAAAAGGTCACCCTGTAGGGAAGTAATTGGTACAGCACTCTTGTAACTGATTAAAGGGGCTTCTATTTAGGCATATCTCTTTTTTTTTTTCTTTCTTTGAAAAGGGGTCTTTCTAGATAGAGAGAAAAGTATGTGTGCATGTATATACGTGTGTATTTATACATGTGTATACATGTGTGTATTCATAAAATTCTGATTGGATGACTGGCTGTTTTAAGACAAAATACAGGAAAAGAGAAGAACAAGAGCTCTTGACATATCAAAACAGACAAGTGTAGATTGAGAACACAGGCATGGAACATCTTAAAATATAAAAAGGCATAGGTATTTCCTTGGGTGATTTTTTTTTTTATTTAATTACTCCATCAGTTTCTCAGAATATCTGCCACACTGAGGAATTCTGCATTTAATTAGAATAGAGTATAAAATTTTAATGAGTTGCTAATACCCAAAGAAAGCGGGTAGGAGGCTGAAAGCCTTTTATTTTTTATTTTTATTTTTTCTTTAAGATTGTAACAGAATCTGATAATGAAACACTTGGTGTAGTTTGATGGCTGAATTTGTGAATCTCTGGTAAGCCCACATCAAACTACATAGAAAGCTGAACTTGGAAAAGCATGCACAGGGTTTATACGTGCATTTGCCCTCTGTTGAAGGCATAGAAATATGAGGACATTGTTTTATCATTTGTAGCATGACTTCTATTTTTCCCATATAATCTCATAATGTAAATGCATTTTTACATAAAAGCAGTTTACAACATTCATCATCAAGACTGCTTTCTTTAAAACCTGCTAAAATCTTCGTCATATGCACAAGATTTCCATTTCAGTCACATGACATCTAAACAGGAGACACCTGAAAACTCATTTCTTCCCCTGTATTATTAGCTTACAAATATGCCATGTCTTAGTGTCCTTAGTGAGCTGCAGAGGGAACCAAGTATACCAGATGTCTAAGTGATTTTATTCTGGTTCCTGATGATACTTGGATTTGTCCATGTTCACATTCCCTCATTTAGCCATTTACTTATCCAACAATTTATTTTTTAAGTGTAACTTTTTATTGTGACATAATAAACTTAACAAACAAGTTGTGAGATTTCTCATACTACCTTTACTCAGATTTCCAAATATGTACAGAAACACATACTCACACAACCAAGGTCCCACATCCTGAACCATCTGAAAGTAAGTTGCTGATATTATGCCCCTTTACCCATTAATAGTGAATGCCCAAGGACATTCTTCTACACAGCTACAATACAATGATCAAAGTCAGAAAAGTAACATTAATACAATAATATCATATAACTTACAGACTTTACTTAGATTTTGCCTACTGTCCCAAGAACCAGTTTTTGAATACCTAAGATCCTGTTGTATGTAGCCCTGTAAGAATAAAGGACTTCTGAGAAAGTAAAAGATCCCAGAGGGTTTGCTTATGAGAATACATTTCTTTTTAGTATATAACACATTCAATACCTTTTAATTCAATAAAAAGTTATTGGGTATCAACTCTTTATATAGGATAAATGATAAAGCTCCCATTTGTTGGGTGCTTACACTGAGTCAGGCACTATGCTGATGTCTTCATATAATGTTCTAATTTCATGCTCACAACAATATTATAAACCAGATATTATTTTATAGAGGAAGAAACTGGGCTTGGAGAGATTCAGAAACTTATTTGGTCACAGAGCAAGGGAGTTGCAGACCTGGAACATGTCCAATGCTTTCTGACTTCAAAACCTAGACTTTAATTCATTTCACCATATTCTTTATAGCATAAAACAAAAGACCCTGATGATACATTCTCTACTGTCCTGGAATTTATAATGTTCCTGAGAGAAATATATAAATAGATACATAGAAACTCAGAGTATTAGAGTTGGAAGTTCATCTTCATTTAAAGTTGGAACCCAACTACTGACCTTCCCCCAGTACTCCAATCCCCCTTCCCCTCACCTATTGTCTGCATAGCACTTATCATTTAACTCACTATGTAACATATGTGTATTTACTATGCTAATATTGTGTTCTTGACCCACAGAAATGAAACTGCAAGTGAGTAGCCAATTGCCCTTGTTTTTAATTGTGAGGTCTCCAGCACATACAGAAGGGGCTTGCATAAATTGGGCATTAGTAAAAACTTGTTCAATGAACAGCTGAATTCCTTCAGTGGCTTAATTTTATAGATAAGGAAAGTGAAGCCCAGAGAGATTAAGTTGCTCCGAGGTCAATAATTTAGTGACATGAAATGTCATTGAGTTGAAAGTAAATAGATTCATAATGAGTGACTTCATGGAAGCATGAAGAAGAAAGAGATCAGTATGGTGTGAGTGTGGTAGGAAGCCTTTCATGATTAAAGACGCTGGGAGAAAAATTAAGATGGCACATTAAGAAGGCATATTAGATGACCAGATTATACAGGAAGGTTCATTATGGGGAATGAAAAATCAGGTTTGGAAGGAGTAATCCTGCCAGATGTTGGAAGCTTTTTTTCTTCATGTAGAGAAGTTTGCATTCCTATAAGCAAGGTAAGTTGGATATTTTCTGTCAGTACAACAATTAAATCATCAATGAAATAAAGGCTAACCCCATCTCTACTCCAAGCAAAAAGCATTACAGTTACCAAAATTTAACAGGATTTTCTGGATTTAATTTTATGTTCATCTTTCATTTTCCAAGTTATTCTCTGGTTTTAATGAATTTGATACATCATTGCTCAGAGAATGACAGAATAGATCATACCTACAAATGATGTTCAGAAATTCCAATAAACAGAGATAAATAAAATGTTTTAGCAAGGTAAAATAGTAAATAATAGGAAATGACAGATGCCAAAAAGGACAAGAAAGAGAAGATGTGAATGGTTAACATTTGAGTCATGATACCAGTGAAATGAGAACCTAACCATTCAGATCTCTCTCTCTCTTTCTTTTCCCAGTACATACAAATCTATCCCAGATTTACGGCTGTTGCAAATTCTGGAGTAGCCAATCTTTTTCACCGTAGCTGACTAAGAACCCATGTTGATTAACACTATCTGCTCTAACATAGGTACAGAAAGATCTGAAAATAAAGTAGGATGTATCTCCTCTAAAACCAAACCAAACTTCTATTCATTTTGTAGCATACTGTCTATATATAAAGTCTCATTTTATAACTCTCCTTGATTTGTTAAAGATTATTATCCTCCTTTTACAGATGGGAAAATTGAAGGATTAAATGTCTGTATCAAGCACTCCACTCCCAGTGAATATAAAAACCAGGATCTCCGTTTAGATAGCCTGGCTATGCCCATTATATTCTGCAACAAGGCCCCAAATTAGTTTTCTTTGCCCAAATGCCTCTGTGATAAAAGCAGAGAATATACTTCCTTATTTGATGTATAGTTACTCAATGGTTGAGATCTGATATTGAGCATTATGGGTTCATACTCACTAAAAGTACTGCCTTTATGCTAATATTTGTGAGATACTTTTTGATACCATTATCAAGTCTAAAAGGAGTAAGACATGCCATCTTTGCTGCTGGGTCATTATTCACAGCTTAAAATATTTATTTGTTTATTTATTATTATTACCATAGCTACTACTAAATTAATACATGTTGATCAAACAAGTCAGAAGTTATAAAAAAGGAGAATAAAAATTTGCCCCCTTCATACTCTGACCCCCATTTCCATTTCCAAAATAAACCCCTGCTTCAGTTTTATTCTGTTCTGTCTTGTTGGTTGGTATATTTTCTTTTAGTAATTCTTATACAAATGGAATCCTAGTTACTTCATTCACTTATCAATATATTATGACCACCTTTTTATATTAGTCTATATAGCATTCCTTCATTCCAGGCCATGAATGTAATAGTGTAGCCAGTTTCTATTCAAGTTTAAGTTTTCAGCGTTCTTGCTATTAAAAACAATTTTTCGATGACCGTTATTGGACTCGTAACTTTGTTCACAGGTACAAGTAAATGTGTGGGAGAAAAATCTTAGAGGTGGAGCTGTTGGCTCAATGAGTATGGAGGCTTACTATTTTGCTAGATATTGCCAACTCTTTCCTTCAAGGTATGTGCCAATTCATATTGTCATCACAAGAATATGTTAGTGCACTCTTCCCAAATCCCCCACCAATTTGGGATATTATAGAAAATTTTAATCTTGCCAATCTTACTGATCTATAATTGTCTAAATTTGCATTTCTTTGATTATAAGTTGAGAACGACCAAATGTTTATAACATCCTTTTTTAGTGTGACTCCTATTTTGGTCACTTTGTATTATAGATATTAGCTATTATTATAGATATTAGATATAGATATAGAGCTTCTTTGTATTATAGATATTAGCTCTTTGTCTTATTTTCTTTATGCTAAACCATACCCAAGGTTATCACTTATCTTTGTCTTTTGACTGTTTTGTGGGTTTCTTTGCCAGTTATTTAATATTCTTATGTTCCAAATAATTTTCTCTTATTTTTTTAAAGATTTTATTTATTTATTTATTTATTTATTTATTTATTTGAGAGAGAGAGAGAGAGAGAGAGAGAGAGAGAGTGAGCACAAGAGAGATAGAGAGCACCAGCAGGAGGAGTGGAGGAGGGAGGAGAAGGAGGCTCCCTGCTCAGTGGGGAGCCTGACAATATGGGCTCAATCCCAGGACCCTGGGATCATGACCTGAGCCGAAGGCAGATTCTTAACTGACTGAGCCACCCAGGTCCCCAGATAATTTTCTTTCTTTTTATTTTTTAAAGATTTTATTTATTTATTTGAGAGAGAGAGAATGAGAGGTAGAGAGCACGAGAGGGAAGAGGGTCAGAGGGAGAAGCAGACTCCCTGCTGAGCAGGGAGCCCGATGCGGGACTCGATCCCGGGACTCCAGGATCATGACCTGAGCCGAACCAACTGAGCTTAACCAACTGAGCCACCCAGGCGCCCTAGATAATTTTCTTTTTTATCTGTAACTGCTTTTATATTTTTTTCCTCTTTAGATAGAGCGTCCTCATTTTAAAGTTAAAGAAAAAATACATTCTTAAATATTTCTGGCTTTTTAAGGTTTCATTTAATATCTAAACCTTTGATTTATCTGGAATTTATTATGATACAGGAGTCATAATATGTGATATATTATGATATATAGGATATAATATGGGATATATACTATATATATTATATGATATAGGAATATGAATCCAGACTTTTTCCATTTGCTAGCCAGTTTTCAACACTATTTACTGAATCCAGTTTCCCCCTCACCTTTAAAATGTAAGTACTCATATAAAAGTTAGTCTATTCATGTCCTCTCTATTCTCTTCCATTACTATTTTTATGTCACTATCAAACTAATTTTTAATACTTTGGTTTAAAAATATGCTTTCACCTTCTAAAATTACTTTAGATTTTTTAAGAGAAACATTAGTTGTGTTCTTTCAAGTTTCCTAAAAATCTTGATTTTCCGAGATTAAAATTATATTTTATTTTAGGTATAATTTGATTTTTTCTACTTTACTATACATTTTTTATATTTAAAATCAATAGGCCAACATGTAGTGCATCATTAGCTTTTAATACAATGTTCAATGATTCATTAGTTGCGTATAACACCCGGTACTCATCACAACACGTGCCCTTCTCAATACCCATCACCTGGTGACCCCATCCCACCACCCGCCTCCCTTTCTGCAACCTTCAGCTTGTTTCCCAGAGTCGAGTCTCATGTGGTTTGTCTCCCTCTCTTATTTTTTCCCCTTCTGTTTTTCCCTCCCTTCCCCATTGTCCTCTGCACTATTCCTTATGTTCCACATAGGAGTGAAACCATATGATAACTGTCTTTCTCTGACTGACTTATTTCACTTAGCATAATCCCCTCCAGTTCCATTCATGTCGATGTAAATAGTAGATATTTGTCTTTCCTGATGGCTGAGTAATATTCCATTGTATATATGAACCACATCTTTATCCATTCATCTAATGAAGGACATCTCAGCTCCTTCCACAGTTTGACTGTTGTGGACATTGCTGCTATGAACATTGAGGTGCATATGGTTCTTCTTTTCACTACATCTGTATCTTTGGGGTAAATACTCAGTAGTGTAATTGCTGGGTCATAGGGTAGCTCTGTTTTTAACGTCTTGAGGAACCTCCATACTGTTTTCCAGAGTGGCTGTACCAGCTTACATTCCCACCAACAGTGTAGGAGGGTTCCCCTTTCTTCACATCCTCACCAACATTTGTTGTTCTCTGTCTTATAATTTGATTTTTATATAAATGAATTCTTCCTATTTTAAAACAGCATGCATTTCCATTCATCCAAGATATTTTTGTTCCTCAGTGGAGTTGTAACATGTTCTTCATATTAGACCCACACATTGCTTATTAAACTTGTTCTAAAATATTATATCTTTTATGACTGGGTCAGTGAATTGAAATTTTCTTCCATTAATTTTCAATTTGTTTCTAATTTTTATGTACATTATTATTTTAATCAATCACTTTTTAGATATACTTATTATTTCTATTTTTTGTTGATTTGTATGGATTACTAGACATATAGTCATATAATTTACAAATATCTTTCCCTTTCCAATACTTATATCATATCTCACTCTTTTGTGAAACTTCAATATCTATGACATCCAGAATAAAGTTTAATAAGATTAATAGTGGTAATCTTGTCTTCTTTCAGGTCTTATGTTTTCTTTCAAAGCAATAATGAGCATGCCTTGAGTGTTTTACCATTAATCAAGGCCCTGGTTATGAATATACGGAAGGTACTTATGTCATGTAAGGAATGTCTCCAAATTTCCATATTGCAAAGGTATTATAAATTCCTTTAAAGTCTGAAATGGAGGTTGAATTTATTCTCCCAATTTTCTTTTGCACTTTATCGAGATAAACATATTTTCTCTTGTTATTTTTTTCATAAATTTGAAATATTTTAACAGATGTCTTGTTATTGAACCATCCTTGGATTTCTGAAATTGATCCCACTTGATCATAGTGTAACATTATATATTTATTTGCTCTTGAATTCATTTTGGTAATTTTTTTTTATTATGGTAGTATCAATATTCATATGACATAATGATTTTTTCTTTCTTTTTTGAATGACAATTTTCAGGCTTGTTTTTTTTTAAAAAAGAGGTTGTTTCCTTCTGGTGCATAGTATTAAAAGTATCTCAAGACTTGAAAGAAAGCACCTAAGCAAGTTTCTGGGTCTGCCTCTTTCTTGATATTTGCCTATTTGATAACTTTCTCAATGTTTCTTCTTCATAATTTATCTAATTAGATATAATGCATATACTAACTCAAATTTAGATAATTTCCAATATCCTAAAAAAGTGTTTCCTTTTAATCATGTTTTCACAGTATTTTTGAAGGACGTTTAGAAAAATATTTATTTATTATTATTCTAATTTCTTTTTTTTTCCCATGGTCTATTTCCTCTGTTCTTATTTCTGATTTTGTGCCTTCGTCTTTGTTATAATGATACTTTTTCATCTTCTTTTTTTAAAAAATCAGCACCTAGATCTTTCATTCATTTTTTTTTTAAGATTTTATTTATTTATTTGTCAGAGAGAGAGTGAGCACAAGCAGGGGGAGCGGCAGGCAGAGGGAGAAGCAGTCTCCCCACCAAACAAGGAGCCCAATATGGGACTTGATCCCAGGACCCTGGGATCATGACCTGAGCTGAAAGCAGATGCTTAACCAACTGAGCCACCCGGGCAACCCTGTCATTCATTTTTAATTAGCTGTTTTAAAAGTTTAATTTTTTTAGATTTTTCTTTTGCATCCTTTTCTATCTTTTCAGGTGAATACTTCTCAAGTACTGTTTAGTAATGTAGTAATTTTAGGCTATTCATTTTCCTCCAAACATATCTTTAATATAAATTACAAACATTTTAATACAATCACTATTTTCTAGGCATTCTATACTTCTACTTAGACAGGAAATGTTTAAAATATACATTTTGCTTATTTTGTTTAATTCCCATGTCATTGGGTATACCAGATTCTTTTGTGTCAATGGTTTGTAATACATAGTTCGGTCAAAAAAAAAAAAATCTGTGTTATTACTTTTTGGTTTCAAATTCATTAAGGATCTTCTTTGAAACTAATATAGGGTTAATTTTTGTAAATATTATATATTTGATTAAAAATAAGTTCTGTTCTCTGTTTCCAGGAACTACATTTTGATATATACCTATTAGAGCAATTGTATTAATTATATTATTCAAATTCTCTAGGGCTTTATTATAATTATGATTTATTAGAAGCAAATAACTAAATCTGATCAAAGGCATCACTGAGAGGAATGTGACTAAATAAACATGGCATGTAGAGCTACATTTTTTTTAAAAGGGGACAACTTACATATGCATTCAAATTACGTGTCTTCTGAAATATGAACTGTCAAAAGGTCTGTCACTTATATGTGTGTACTGAGAGACCACAGTAGCACATTTTTAATCATTTTTTTTTCAGGTTTCCAGATACTTTGTCAAAGACAAACCCAGAAATAGTCATCTCTGGAAGCCTCTACAGGTTGGTAACAAATAACCGTAAGTACAAAGAAGAAAAAGCCAGGCCAGCCACTTTTCATATGGCTCTTAATGCTCTCTGCTAGAGGCGGAGTTTGCTAAGCATGGTACTTTTTCTATTGGTTTGCCTGAGGATAATCTGATCATTACAATCTTACCAAATCACCCATTACTCTAAACTTTTAAAGCATGACCTTGCCTCTGAAATCCCCATGAAGAAAAAAAAAAGTAGTTCAAATATAGGTTCAACACTTTCCCCTGATATTATTTTATTTTATTTTTTGACATAGTTAACTTGGATAAAGATAGATGATATAAGTGAGATGTGAACATTGAGTTTCATTAAAGTATCATAACTGTCTGTAATGGAGAACCGCTCTCCAGATGTAGAGATGGAAACATGAAGATCACACAGACAGCTCATTTCCATCAATTTAAAAGCACAGCTTTCTCTCTGGGTCCTTTTGTGTGGATGTGTGTCTCAAATCTTTTCAAAAACTGCCAGCATGTTCTTTGATACAGGATTACAAAGTGGAGCTGAAAAATATGACATGGATCCTGAAATGACAGATGTCTAGGAGTGAACCAAACATCAAGAAAGATAGAGCTCCATTTCTTTTTCTTGTAAGACAAAGACCTTTCCTCCTTTGATGAAGGCTCAAATCTAGGTAGTTTGTTATAATAAACAATATCTTCGTACCATGGCCAGAAGAGGTGCTTACAGCCTAGAGGACACATTTCTTCAAAACATCACGGAAACAAATAAGAAATGCACTGTTTGGGCCATTACTGTCTTTCCCCATCTCACCCATGCCACCTATTGAGTAGTACTCCTATGTTGGCTTTGCTAGAACATGGCATACCAAAAGTTGGAAGTTCTGGAATGTTGCTGAAGACAGTGTTTCTCAAGATGCACTCCTCCATTACCTCTGTCTGAATCACCTGTGTAACACATCTCTACTGAATTGCAGTTTCTGATGTGGTTGACCCAGGAAGCAGTATTTTAAACAAACCATCCAGATGATTCCTAGGCATATGGAAATTTCACAGCCTTTAGATTGTCTTATCAAACTTCCCCTGACTTATAGATGATGACTCTGTTACAAATCAGTTCGTGAGAAGTGTTTGAAAGAAAGTACTAAAATGGCCTCAGGCTTTAGTAAGTATCCTTATATGTGGTAACTGGTAGCCATAAACCTAAAATCATTAACCGCAATTCTGGGAATGTGCTGCATGGAAAAGCTATTATTAAATCTTTTGTCTCTGCTAAAGGCTTTTAAAGCAAGGTTTTTACAAGGCTTCAGATATCCCTGGTTCTGTTCTAGGCACTTGAAATACAAACATTCCAAGATTCCTGCTCTTGTAAAACATACAATCTATCTTATGTTTCTCTTGCAATTACCATCCCTCCCCAAATTATATGTGAAATATTATGCATGTGTGCTTTTATGAGAGTTAAGAATTGGGTCAAAGATCAAAATGGGATCAGTTGGCCTCCAGAATCCATGGAGCTATTCCTGCCCTTCTAGATTGTCTCTGGGATATGAGTCCAGAGTTAGAGGTCTCCGGTCTGGTTGTCATCTAGGAAGGCATCAGTGGACATTTATTTCTGTGTCTCCTTCAAAATTCAGATAAAGATTGAGATCTCCTTTCTGCTGAGTTTTGCTGCCTTTTCTAAACTGGGACTCAAGAGAATTAATGTAGATGTTTTAACATAATGGGATTTACACACACACACACACACACACACACAAACACACACACAAATTAGGATCACACCCTCCTATTTTCTACTCACTGCAACTGAGAACAGTCTCTGAATCCTAAATGATAGGCATCCTAAATGACAGTGACCTGCACATACTTATACAGAATATGGTTGAGTGGGGAGCTGTTTTTCTGGGGCTAGTGATGAGGGTGAACACTGCCAGTCTGGCATAGCTGAATATCCATACATTTCTTGCCTTCTTACATTTTATTTGTCTTTCACAACAGGCCAGTTTAAGAGGCTGGAGAAAGCTTGATGCTGGTGATTGCTATTAGTAGATTGAATAATGGTCACCCAAAGATCTTATCTCTACAATTTGTAAATTATCTTATTTGGGGGAAAAAAATTCTTTGCAGATATAATTAAGTTAAGGATTTTGACATGAGCAGATTACCGTGGATTATCTGGGTAGGCCTTAAATGCCATTATAAACGCGCTGGTAAGAAAGGTATGCAGTCGCAACACAGTCACACAGAGGAGAAGGCCCTGTGAAAATGGAGGCAGACAGTAGCGATCCAACCACAATCTGGGAATCCTGGGGCAGCCACCAAGAGGCTGGAAGAGGTAAAGCAAGATTCTCTCCTAGACTTCCCAGAGGAAGTATAGCCTTACTGGACTTTGGACTTCTGGCCTCCAGAACTGTGACAGAATGAATATCTGTTGCTTTAAACCACCAAATTTGTAGTAATTTCTTACAGAAGTCTCAGGAAATGAATACAGTTGCCATGCCCCATATCATGCACCGACTATGATGTGCTAATAATACTCCAGGTAGCCTGGCTGGATCTCGGTGGAGAGTTTTCAGTGTTCCTTTACTTGTTCATGTTTCTTTACAATAAGGCTTTATCACCTGAGTAAGGTTACTTTTCTGTTCCTTGGAACATTAAGTGATCTAGGATACTCCATCTATAAGCTTTTGTTTTCTACTCTTTAGCAACTTTTTTTTTTTTACTAAAGATTTTATTTATTTATTTGACAGAGAGAGAGAGAGAGAGAGAGAGCACAAACAGGGGGAGCGGCAGGCAGAGGGAGAAGCAGGCTCCCCACTGAGCAGACAGCCAGACGTGGGGCTCGATCCCAGGACCCTAGAATCATGACCTGAGCTGAAGGCAGATGCTTAACTGACTGAGCCACCCAGGCACCCCGTATCTACCAACATCCTAGGTTGTCTCTTTTATCATCTGGCCAGTGTGTGCTTGAAGAATGCAAACTGCTTTCATTAAAGATTTATGCAATAATCAAAATGAGTAAGATTTAAAAATAAAGCAGGAATAAAATGTTTTAAAAAGCTAAATAACGGGAATTTTAAAAAATTATGTTTCAATTTATGTGTGCCACTATTTCCCTCCAAAAGGTAAATATAGAACTAAAAATTATGACACAAAAGACTAATTTTTAACATATATGCCAGAATTTATACCTGTGTCATAGATTAAATATGGACATAATTTATTTGTATTTCCTCCCATTAAGAGGTGAAATCTACTCACAATCCTTTGAATTTGGGCTAGCCTATGACTTGCTCTGACCAAAGAAAAAGATATTTTTCAAAATTGAGGTTTCACTGACATATAACATTCTATTAGTTTCAGGTGTGTGACATCATGATCCAATCTTTGTATATACTGTGAACTCATCACCACAATAAATCTAGTTAACATCTATCACCATATGTAGTTACAGCTTTTTTTTCTTATCATGAGAACTTTTAAGATCTACTTTTTTAAACAACTTTCAAATATGCAATATGGTATTATGAACCATAGTCACCATGCTGTACATTCTATCTCCATGACTTATTTATTTCACTAGAGTAAAAACACATGGGCCTCAAGATACTTTACAGATTTTTCTGTGTCCTCTTAGAGCACTGCTCTGAGACTAGTATGTAAGAGAGTGGGCCTCACCTACAGGAGAACGAGAGTGCCCGCGAAGAGAACTTAGTATCCTGCCTAGATCTAGAACTCACTGCCCCACACGTCAATGAGTCCACGTGTAACTTCCAGTCCAGAAGACTTTCCTTCTGAATTCAACCACATAAGTGAGCCTGGGTGAGCTAGCAAAAGAATCATCTAACCATCCCACAGAACTGTGAGACAGAATAATAATCCGATATTTTTCAAGACACTAAATCTGAGGATAGGTCGCTATGCAGCAAAACACAGCTGGTATAACGTCCAAGGAGTGCTTTCCTTGACAGAAACTTCTCTGTAGGAATTGCCATCAGATCCTATTAAGAAGCCATACCCACTGTTGTGAAATGAATTGTGTCCCTACCACCCCAAATTCATAGGTTGAAGTTCTAACCCCAGAATCTCAAAATGTGACTGTATTTGGAGCTATGGTCTTTCAATAGGTAATTAAGTTAAATGATGTCATTAAAGTAAGCACTAATCCAAAATGAGTGATGTCCTGATAAGAAGAGGAAATTTAGATGCAGGCATGTACAGCGGGAAGGCTCTGTGAAGACACACAGAGAAAAGAGCCATCAGCAAGCCAAGCACAGAGGCCCGGAATAGATGGTTTTACCATGGCCCTCGGAAGAAACCAACCCTGCCAGTGAGCACCTTGACATAGGACTACGAGCATTCAGAACTGAGAGGAAATCATTTTTGTGTAGTTTAAGCCACCCAGTTTGGGTTATTTTGTTATGGCAGCCCTAGAAAACTGGGATAGCCACCATGCCCCCTCCCTCATGCACACACAAATACAATCTTCATTGTTCTTTAAAAAACGAAAAAACAAACAAACAAACAAACCCACTGAAGTAAAAATGGTTTTGCCAAACTTGAATATCCACCTTTTTAACAGACTTGGCTTACTCTCAATGAATACAGATTTGCTTTTCTTAGGACAATTGAAATAACATGTGGGAGAATCTAGAAGCAATTTCCAGGAGAAGAGTCCCTAAATATTTTGAACAATGACAGCGTAATTAGAAAATATATTGCTTCCTCAGGTTAGTACATTGAAGAGAAAGGCCCTAATTTTTTTTCAAGAAAAAATTATTGTTCTTTTAGAGTCACATTTTTGAAGCATTTTACCTTGTTCCCCATCCATATGGTACATGTTTTGGCAATAGCTCTAGTCTATGTAAACATGGACATGAACCAGGGAAATAGCATGGTATTGGAGTTATACAAATGCTCTAGGACAACAATGCCTCAGATCCATTTCAGGAGTCCATTTAATCTAAAACAGCTCTTCCTTCCCAACCATTTGCCCCCACCCCTCTCCCACTCTGGCAGTATTAGGAAGTAGGAGGAAAAAAAACAAAAACAAACTTTAACAGCAAGGAAGATAATGAAAAAAAAAAAAAAAGAATTTTATTATCTGAATTGAAAAAGAAAGTTCTAGTTAGACAAAAACCCTAATAAAGGAAGGATTAATTTCTGCATTCTCAGGTGGTTTCCATCTCACTGCTTTCCTTGCTGTCTCTCACAAGATACATAAAGTAAATGAAAGAGTTAGGGCGACAGATTTAATAACTGTTGTTTGTTAAAGCATAGAGATACGGTTCCCTGCCACTAGCTTCTCCAATTAAATCTCGGGCAAATTACTCTTCCATTTTGCATAGATCTACAGTGATGACAGTCACTATATTAAAGATGGTTGTCAAAGAAATAAAAAAATATTATTTTCTCTAGTTTTCCAGTTGGTAGCGTACTAGTTAACACACACCATTTGTAGCCTCTTCCCTTTGATCCTGTTTACTTTATCTGTAAAAATCAGAGCTACTCCTTTCCAAGAAAATGGCCTGGAAGGCTCAAAGAATATCAGCTCCAGGAAAAAATTATAATAGTCATTCCTTCGTCTACTCAGCCAAACACAAATCAACAAGTCTTTCTCTAAGTTAGAAGTGTCTTTCTCTAAATGCCCAGGTTAATATCTAATTGTCTTTACATGGTAGAAAACAGGCAAGGTTGTCATGACAACTGGGTGGAAAGTTTAGCTAGAATAATGTTTTCTTTGAAAAGAATGAAGCAATTTCAAGCTTTTTAGTGCTATCTGGAATTATAAAAATTGCTTTATATCCCCATTTTTAGATTGCAGGAGATGATTGATCATTTTTTAAAAACTGGCTTACGGATTTTCTTAACACCAATTTTGAAAAAATGCTGCTTTTTTTTTCTCTTTTCTACCCCCTTACCCCACCCCCGCTTTTTTTTTTGATAGCAGAATTCTACACTTGCAAATGGGGCAAATAGTTCTCTTTTTAATTAGTTCACCAGACCTATAGCATCTGAATAAAATGAACATTTAGCTACAACTCATTTGATTGGTATATTGCAACGCTACCCTCAAAATAAATCTATGGTTGCTAAATGAAGAGAAAAAGTACTTTTGTTTTTCTACTTTGTAAGATAGTGAACGAGATGTATATGTTAAAATTTCCAAATGGATGCCCACTAACAAGACATGGAATAGCCCTTATCTTTGGAAAGGAACACACACAGTTCTCTCTCTTTATTCCCCTTTTCTCTTTTTAATAAAATTTAATTTCTTCTTTTTCTCAGGAACTCCTTCAAGTATAGTTCCTCATAATTGTGCAATTATTTCTAGAGTGTTGCCTTGGGTTATTATGTTTGACCGTTGTGAGCACATAATGAACCGAGTGCTTTAGATAAACCAGCTGATAGTTCTATAATGCCAGTGGTGCTTGGGGACAGCCAAAGGAGAGGGGCACTTTTCAGAGTATTTTTTCTGGGGACACTGGCCTCAAAGTGAGGGTAAAATTTTTGTAAGAACTTGCTACAGATTTTGGTATCACTGTATTTACCTTTCTTATTTTAAAACTAAGCAGGCAAAGGCTCAATAAATCAGAGTGAAATAGACTCAAGGTGAAAGGAGCTCGAATCTAAAACAATGCCCACTACAAAAGCAGTGCAAGCACTGGGCACAGGACTGGAACTCGAGTCCCAGTGTAGGGATGAGGGTATCGCGAAGGGAATCACAGGGGTGGTCCTAGTCAATGCAGGTGCTGAAAAGCAATAATATTTCAAGGGCAGAAGTACAGAGAGAAACACAGTACCAGAAATGTCTGTTTCAAGAGTCTGATCACCAAACTGAGTTTTAGGGGCCATGCTCCCACCCTTTGGACAGGAACTAACAAGAGCTGGTCAAGGCCCGTGTTCTACAAAGACCGAACTCTCTGGTGCTTATGTCTACTCAGTGGCTCAAAATCAAAAACCCGGTAGCTATCTTTGATTCCCCCATTTGCCCTTCAATTCCCTCCCCTTCTACCTTCAGTCCTTCAGCAAGGCCTGTCTGGTCTACCTCCAGTATCAGCGTTCCGTCCATCAACACTCCAACCCACTAACTTCACCGACTAGGCCTCTGATCAGCAACGCTGATGCTACTTTTACACCTTGCTCGTCCGTCCGCCATACAATATCCAAAGTATTCTTTTAGAAACAAATTCAAGTCATATAATCTCTCTATTCAAATGTCTTCATTGGCTTCTCATTGCACTTCCAATACAAGCCAGAGTCCATCATGTGACACTAAGCCCTGTGTGATCTTTTCCAGTTATGAATCTCCAACTCTGCCCTTAACCACTTCCTCCTTGCTCACTATGCTGCTCTCCTGCTTTGTGTACTAGCATCTGGGGTGATGTTGCAGACTCAGCAGATGGGGCCAAGAAGTCCAGCCTTACAAACACAAAAACCTCCCAGGTTGGGAACGAGGCAGAGGCTGACTCCAGTCTGAATATACATGCTAATTCCCCAGCCCCCCCACCAGTTTTGAGTTTGTAATTATTCTGCCAATGCCAGGGAAGCATACGAGCCTATGAAGTAATTTGGATGTCGGGACAGGGTCCTCATCGTCGGAAATCTATACATACACATGTCCCAAGCTAGAATCCCAGGGGCTTTATTGAATCTTGGGCTAGAAAGTTGGCAAGGCAAGTCTCTAACTAAAGGAGTTAGAAAGACTCCCATACGGGATGAGTGGATCCAAAATGAAGGCTCTAGAGATTAAGGCAGTGACTAGAGAAATCAGGAAACAAAAGTAAACATCCCCCCCCCTCCCCGCCCCGCCGCCCAACCTTGGGGCGGATGACAAAAATCAGGAGGGCTCCTGTCTCTGCAGGCATCATTCCTTTGAAGAAACTTAAGCGTATGACAAAGCAATTAGAAGCAGCACATGGAGAGCGTCGCAAGTGCCCCCCTCGCTACCTTAATCAAAATATTTCCCTTTTACGAGCAGCTCATTTAGAGGAGATGTAACGAGCTGGTGTCACCTCGAATCTCCAGGGTTAGAGTTGTGTCATGTGAGCCCGCCAGCACTTCATGCTCTAGTTTCAGCCTCCCATTTCCTCACTGCCTACAGTAGACAAGGCTGTCACTTAGAAGATGAAATATATTTGCAAATTAATTAACTTTGTCCAGCAACTGGAGAATTAGATTTCTGTTAAGGGTTCTGTCTGAGTGATAGATTCTCAAGACATTGAAGGAATTAAATACCACTTTTTTTTCCCACTTGCTCTGCAATAGGATCATACGGCCGTATCATTGTTCCACTCCTCTTATCTATCTTCCATTTATTACCACATTTCACCTACAAAGCCAGTGGAATTGGCTTCAGTAGACAACGACTCTTGTGAGGATTTTAAATCTCTATAAACTCCTTATCAGTTCAATACAAAACCAAAAAACTAATAAACATTAGGTTGAAGAAGAGTAGGAGACAGCTGTATTAGAACAGCACTTGGTAAGGATTTTCTTTCCTTGACTAGCTCTTTGTTCTGATTTTTGAAATGCACAGGAGGAGGCCAGCAGAATATAAAATGGAGACAAGGGTTTACACGATCTTGGGTATGTAATGTATGTAAACCCATTAAAGGATTTTTTGCAATTAAAATCTCAGGCAAGGGAAAAAGCATTTCTGGTTTTCTCTTAAACAATATAAAAGAACCGTGTACTAATGTTGGATGTGTTTATTCATGCTCACTTTGGATTTAAAAGAATATATACAAAGCAGCATTTTAATGATGCCGGCATATCCAATCTTAGGGAGGTTCTGCCCTAACCAAGACAGAAAAAGTTTGAAGAGAAAATAGTTCAAGGACATGTTTATTCAGATTACGTTTAGAAATGAGATCCTGAAACATCAACCTTACTCTTTTTAAAAAAACACAAATATCACATAGTGATACCAAGGAATCACGACTATGTCTATTATCTTAAATTCTTAATTTATTCCTGGCAAATGAACAGGTAAGTAAAAAATAGAATCACTGGGAGACCATATTCAAAATGATGTATATATGCATGTGACTCATTTATGAACACATAGTACACACCTGTGAGATATCCAAGGTGAAAAAGAACTGGTAATTAAAAATTGTGTGTGTGTTAATTTTAATTTATTATTGTTTTAGGAGCAGAATGAAAAAGATAAAAAGAATCATGAACTCAAACAACTTGCTAAGTAGAGCTAAATTTGAGCTCCCTGAAGATCAGAACAGCATCTTTCTATTTTGTATACCTAGGGCCAATCAAGATGCCTGAATTACTGTGAACATTCAATAAATATTTTAATGAAAGCAGCAAAGTGGGCCATCTTTGGTAGAAGCTTCAGCAGATAACAATTATTTTTTTTTTCTATTCTTATAAAGTCTTTCTCAAACTTAAGGGATATCCAGTGGTAGAATCATTAAGATCAACTTCTTGGTATCAAGTTAGTCAATTATTTCAGGAAAATGTTTCAACTAAACAGTGCAAAGAGTTGTCTACCCATTCTTAATGATTCCCAAAGATAGAACTAGGTAAATCTTACAGCTGCTTCTGAACTAAATAAAATGAGGCCAGTCTAAAACTAAAGCTTTACAGTCCTGAATGGTGATTTACAAGTGTGTGTGTGTGTGTGTGTGTGTGTGTGTGTAAATGCCCAAGTGGCAGTAGGAGTGATACATGAGTGAAAATGCCTTCTCTGGGATTGAAATAGGACACCCCTATTCAGATGCTAAACATTTACTATCATCATGGTTTTAAGTGTGTGTGTGTGTGTGTGTGTGTGTGTGTGTGTGTGTGTGTGTGTGTTTGTGTTTAACCAAGTATTTGATTCTTTCTTTTACTTCCATTTAGCAAAAATGTTTTGCTTCATGGAGAGCCATCTGAGTTTCCCTGGCATTATATTTCAAAAACTTTTCTTATAGAATAAACATATACTGTTTTTGCTAAACACTCCATTCTATCCCAGGCTTCCAATAGTGGCAAGTAATCCTTGAATTTTATACCACTCTGGTAGATTCAAATTTATGATCAGGTGTAAATATAATGAGGATAATAATTTGTAAATATCCCTTGCTACACACTCTCTTGTTGGTAAATAGATTTCTCTCCTTGCTCCCCATTTACCATTACAGCTAAGTCCTGATGTTTAGTGTCCCTGGGAAACTGGAAGATAAGATTTGGGCAAGTTCCTTCCGGGGGGGGAAAGGAAAAGGAGAGATGATCTCTTTTGGTTAGTGGACTGTGGAAAGAGAAGATAAATTAGGCAAGAATCTAGAATCAGTAGATCCGTTACCCCTTTTCTTTGTTTTGTAGCCTGGAAAAAGAGACTTGTGCTAGATGGCTTCAATCCAATTCAAGGAGGGTGGTAATGGTCTTTTGGAGAAAACTGACCAGAGAGATGATTCTGAGGCAGTCCTCCTGCATCCCTGTCACTTGTATGTGGGATGTAAGGGGTGCAGACATTTGTGTAGGCTCTGTTGCATTGACATGAGGGTGCAGAGAGGCCCAGGGTTGGAATGAAGAAGCAGAGGTTTAGAACCAGGTCCAGGAGTCCCCATCATCACATCATTCCTAAAGGCCAGGCAGGACCAGAGGGTTACACCTCTATAATAGATTCATACTTTGGTCATCAGTCCAAAGCCCAGGCCAGAGCAGCTGCCCCACTGAAGAAATAAGCCCCACTGTTGACATTTAGGACCCATTCCAAAATTATATTTCGTGCATCTCACCTAGCAGCCAGATGCTACCTTAGGCCACCACAGGAGAAAGTAATGTGAATGTGAATGGCACTACAGATGGTCCCTGACTTAACAAAGATTCAATCTAACAGTTGATGATGGTGTGAAAGCAATACACATTCAGCAGAAACTGCACTCAGAATTTTGAACTGTGATCTTTTCCTGGGCTAGAGATATGTGGTACGATACTTCCTCATGAGGCTGGCAGGGCAGCTCCACAATTGCAAGGGTGAAAAACCAACACACTTACAACCATCCTGTTGTTCATGCCAGTATTCAATAAACTACATGAGATATTCAACACTTTATTACAAGATGGGCTTTGAATGAGAGAATTTGCCCAACCATAAGCTAATGGAAGTGTCCTGAGTACATTTAAGGTGGGCTAGGCTAGCTAAGCTATAATGTTCAGTAGGTTAGGTATAATAAATGCATTGTTGACTTATGATATTTTCAACTTATGATGGGTTTATCTGGATATAAACCCACCATAAATTGAAGAAGACTTGTATTTATCTAAAAGATACCTGGATATTCAAAATGGACATTTAAACCTGAGGAGACAAAGAAACTATTAATGGTTAAACATATTGTCTCCATACCTCTTGCCCCATCCCCATGTGCTGAGCCCAAAGAAGACTGGGAGCAATATTGGAGCAATTGCATGTCTTGTCATCTGAGCAATAGTGTGTAAATTTCCAAACCAATTCAACAGAATGGTACTCCTATAGAAATGACAACTCTCCTCTCAAATAGAACTTTTATCCTTGAGTTCCCTGAGCAGAACCCCGTTCTCCTCACGATTAGAGAAGACTGTCCCATTCCCACCTCACAACGGAACAAAGCACCAGCTGTCACATCATGTTCAAGTAGCAACAAGCAGAGCCTTTCACGGTCTCCCTGCTCATCCATTCTGGGATGACGGGAAGGGTCAGAGCTCCCAGCATGCATTGGATTCGTAATCACAAGTGCCTTTCTCCCCTCCTAAATTTAACTATCTCCTAGGAACCACATCATGTTATCATATGAGCTGTTAACAATTTCTCCTCCTCCTCTTTTTCCTAATCTTGATTTTTGTTTCTTCTCCCCTCCTCCCAACTAAAAGCATAAACTTTAATGATGAAATTTCATGCTCAGCCAACTTCTTTATGGCTACTTAAGAAGCACCGTGAGGTTATATACCTGTTCTTGGGAGCACGGCTGCCTGTTTCTTATGACATGTGGGTGGTTGAGGGTAAAGGGTGGTCAAGCACTCAGTAGCAGATCCCTTCCACCCTGGTAGGTATTCTCCGTCAAGCATGTAAAATCCTATCCCCGGACACCACGAATAAGAGAGTGACTTCCAAGCTTCTGTATTGGAGACTACAATTTTAAATCACCATATGTTTATACTCATTCACTCCTTCTTTCCATCTATTCATTCAATCTAATTCATAATTTTGCTTCATTCTTTGATGAATCCTTTGTTCTTTGTTTCCCCTATTAATTTTTTTAAATGATTGAGTTTCAACATGTTGACATTATTGACAAAAGTGCATACTTCTCTGCATCTTTCCCTGTCATATCTCTTATATCCAAAACATATCTGTATGTTTTTGTTTTGTTTTGAGAGAGGAAGGGGGATAGGGGCAGAGGGAGAGGGAGAATCTTAAGCAGGCTCCACGCTGACACCCAGTGCAGAGCCTGATGCAGGTTGTGAGATGCAATCTTACAACCCTGAAATCATGACCTGAGTTGAAATCAAGAGTGGGACGCTTATCCAACTTGAGCCACTCAGGCGCCTCAGCTCTGAGATTTTTTAAACATTATCATGGCTCTTTTTTATTTTCTCTGTAATCCTTGAAGAAAGTATATGCAACAAAGCTCACTTTCAGATGCATAAACATGTACATACCACACTCTAACAACATTTAACTACAGAAAACAATCTTATATCTATATTAAAATATTTGTATTTTAAGTATCTTTTTGCCTAGATTAAGCTCGCTTATCAACCCCTGCCAGTTGCAGTGTATAAATATTACATTATGCTGCCAGTGTTATTATAGTTTTAAACCAGCGGGTTTAAGAGTAAAGATTGGGATTATGTCTCATCAATGGCTGCATGATCTTGAAAGAGTCACTTAACCTCTTTGAGCCTTGGTTTCCTCTGGAAAATCGACAAGGTATTACTTTTACCAATAAATTCTACATAGGACTCAACTGAGGATTAAATAAGAAAGAGTGTGAGCTCTCGGAGGCAACAACAGAAAAGTACCATAAGGCAGAATACTTTTCTACCATATCATCCTTAAGAAAAGGCAAGAAACCAATGAGCTTGAATTACAAATACAGAGGAGAAGAGCCCCATTTCTTCTGAGTAGCATCAAGTCATAAATGTATTTTTCAGATTTTTGTTTTTCGCCTGTGACCAGACCCGGCATCACCTTAATCAGGAGGCCTGGACTACATCTCCTTATTAATAAAAGTAATGAAAGCTATCACATGAAGGAAAGAGCTATAAATTAAGCATATTTTATATATGCTGCAAGTTTTATGTGACATTTCTTGTAAGCTTCTTCTCCCACTAAGTCTTTTCCTTGTTGCCCTATACCTCTTGATATAAAAGGAAACTAGTAAAACAAATACAATCACTTTTGAATTAAGTGGTTCCTGCTACCTGCCTTGTTTTTTAAGATACAGAAGCAGCATAAGGTAAGGTGTCTATTCTCAATGAGTCTACATGCTATTAATATTATAAAATGATATAATCCTGGGGACCTTACAGCTATTTATTTATTTATTTATTTTTAAAGATTTTATTTATTTATTGGAGAGAGAGAGCGCGTGCGCGCGCGCGCGCACACACACACACACACACACACACACACACACACAGGGTGAGGGGAGCAGAGGGAGACGCAGGCTCCCTGCTGAGCAGGCAACCCACAGTAGGACACTGGGATCATGACCTGAGTTGAAGGCAGATGCTTAACCGACTGAGCCACCCAGGAGCCCTGGACCTTACTAGTTATCTAGATAGCACATCTAATAGATGAGTCCCCTCTAGAATGGGATTCCCCAATCCACTGTTCAGCCAACTCTTAGCTACCCGCTGTGATAGGGATGCCATTGCCTCATAAGTCAACCTAGTCTCCCCTTTTGGCTGCTCTAAATGAAAATTTTCCTTACTTTAACTTTCTCAGTAGCACCTATGTCTCCATCTTTAATTCTACTCTTTGTGGCTATACAATCAAGTGCTTTATGGTGAAGCTGATAGGTGAATGCATTAATTGTTCAGAGAAGGGAAAGGGGAAGCTGGGACTATAGCAGGTAAGGAAAGCTTGGTGTGGGCTTGGAAGAATGCCCAGCACCTAAATAACTAAAAGGGAACAATGCATTCTCCAACACAGGGAAGAACATAGCCAAAGCTAAGAGACAAAAATGAAGGCGAGACGTTCATAGATGCCCTCTCGGGACTATTTGCATGTTGGAAGATGCTAACTGCAGAGATTAACAGTTTTATTACAAATGAGGACCCGATCTAATAATGATCAAGATGGCAATACTTGTGCAAATTTTATTTGGCCCCTAAACCTTCCCTCTGAAAAAGAGGGGAGCATTTTACATTTTGGGAAGTCCAGAAATATTTCAGAGAGGGCTTTAAGGCAAATCTGCCACTCACTAAGATTTGCAGCAGCCCTGTATTTTTATACACCAGGGAACAGTTAGGTTGTGCATCTGACCCTATGATTATGATAAGCTTAAGAGAACTAATGAGTGACATGTGTGCTTATGGTGGGCTGAGAAATCCAGATTTGCAGAGCAGAGCTCCTGAGAGCAAGAGGTATGGTAAATCAGTTATCAGTTCTTAAAACAGTTCTTATTCAGTGACTAGTGCTGCACCCCAAAGTGGCAGGAATTTTTAGTAGCAGTGACCAGTAGCTGTGTGTCCAAGACACTTAGGAAGAATTCTTTGTCTAGGGATATGTATGCATTTTCAAATTCAGAGTAAAGCAAACTGCTTACTGACTCATAGAGCAAGGAACAGATTGTCTCAAATAAATACAAAGATAAGAATTACATCCCTATTTTAACCCACACTCTGTCTTCTAAACCATTTTTGAGTTGTTTTGGCAATTTTTTCAATCATCTCAGAAAAGTCTTTCGAATGAAAATATTTTCCTTTCTAGACCGTGAAATTTGCACCTTCTAAAGATACAAACAAATCTTATTAGGTTCAGGAGACTATGAAAAACTTATCTTTTTGCCTAATGTACACTCCACCCCCTCCTAAACCAAAACGTGGGGAGTTGAAAGGTTGACAGCTTGGAAAACCCAATGGTAAAATTGCGGAGAACGGTTTATTCCACAAGACAGATTTAAGAAAACAAATCTTTCTGGATATGCTATGTGCATTGCCATTCTCTAGATCTTCACTAGCCCCAGTATTTTGGCTATAAAATTAATCAATATCCTACTATGATAAGGAGCTTCAAGTTCTGTGTTTGGAGAATTCTAACATTCTGTAGAATGGAGAGATTCACATATTAGAAAACAAAACATGAAATATTTATATTTGCTTATGTGTTTTTCTTAGTATTTTTGTCATTGGCACTAAAATATGTAAATATTATCACACAGCACTTGGTACTAAAAGAATACACTGACAACAGTTGGTATTTGAAATTACTCAGGGTTCTGTTTAGATTTTATAATATGAGGTTGAGTTTGTGAGAGTATCATGAGTAGGTGTGTAGTGAAGAGGACACTGGGTTAGGAGTGTGATGAGCAGCTTTCGAGTGCTTTCTGTGTGCCAAGCACCGCGTAGCTTCCCAACATTGCCTGTTGAAACCTCAAGATAACTCTAAGAGTAGACAACTGATACTTCCCTAATTTACAAAAGAGGAGCTGAGGCTAACTCAGTGATTCAAGGAGACCATGTTTAAGGTCATCCAGCATTAGAGTTGAGGCCAGATTTCAACTCCAGTCTGTCAGACCCAAAAGCACACTTTCTCCTCCTCAATGATCACTGAATCTTGTCATCTGCTCACACTCACTGCTTGACTGTTAGTCATACTTCTTGTGTCTCCATTTCTTCATCTGTTATTTGGGGATAATTATGATAGCCGCCCTGCTCAGTCCACAAAATTGCAGGGAAAAGGAAACATCATAGGTATGGAAGTGCTTTGCCAATGGTAGAGTGTAAAAGCATTTTAATACTGTTATGTTTATTGTTATTTCACTAAAGTTAAACAAGGAGCATTCACAAGATACCAACCCATTCTCCTTTGATCAAATCTTAACTTGGAACAATTTTCTAAGGTTTCTCTCATAATCTGTGGGTATGTGGTATTACCCACTCATAAAGCAGGTAGCTGTGCACCTGGAGTGATTACTGAGCACCTCTTTCTGTGTCCTAGAGATGTCCGAAATACCACAGGGGGGCTTAAGGCAAATCTCAGGAAGGCATAAGGTAAATGGAAGAGTAGCCTCTAAAAACAAATAGCAGAGCTGATATTCAGTGGGTACTAGAGGGGTTTATTAGCTGTGAAAATACAGGTATATATCAATATCAATTGCAATAATCAAGCCACTATCTTGACCCTCTAGTGCCTCTGCCCCATCCCCACTCTGCAGCTGTGGCCACCACAGCGACGCCCCTGGGACCTCCTGGACCTCCGGATGTTCCAGCAGCTAAACTGTTAACATAGGCACAGCAAGGGGTCTTGGGGCCCTGAAATATAACTATCCCTACTCTGATTGGTTGGTCCTCAAGCCACTCAGGTTGTTACATGTTTTTAATACAAGTGTGGAAATACACCTGATGGAAGGTAACATTTCCAACCTTATCATTCATATGTTTGCATCTTTTTATGAATAAGTTAGTGGGTTATTTTCATTGGTAAGGAGGGGAGCTGCTCTCCAAGTCTCCAGACTTTCTCCATTAGCACTTTCCCAAGCTTACCTCTCTTGAGGTGCATAATGAGCATGCTGTTTTGTACCTGCCTCTTTGCTTGTTGCCTCTTCCAGAGGACGAGAACTGTTTCTGCCCTAGTGTCTAATGCAGATTCTAATCAGTGGTGACAGCGAGATAAAGCATTAACATTGGGGCAAGAGAATGGGGAGGACAAAGGAGGAAAGGCCAGGGTCAGGGGGAAGTAGCAGGCCTGTTGGTGTCTAAAACTCTAGCTGGCTAACCATTAGCATGAGAGCTAAAACTCCTGATTTTTCGAACACCTTCAGACATCCTACTTTCATTGATGCTCTTTGTTAATACAGATTCTGTTAAACCTCCCTGTGCCATAATATGACTGGGGAGGCCCTGGGATTTGTCTCAGATGTACTGTAGACAGCGTAGGACTCAAAATCAGATAGACAGGAGCTTAAATTCTGTTTCCACTTAGAAGCTTTGTGTTCTCTGGTGAGAAACTGCAACTTAGCGTCATTACCTATACCTAACTGTATGAAAAGTCAGTGAAAACCAAAATGTACAAAGAACTCTGAGTAGTGTCTGGTCCTCAGTGAGTGATGGTTACCTGCCCTATAAAAGGTCGCATATGGCACTTTAAACTTCCACAATCTTTGTTATAAAGGTATGGAAAAATATCATGGAAGCAATCAAGGTTCACAGTTTTTAAAGAGAGGTACCTGAGACTCAGGTATGTACAGTGACTAACTCAAGACCATAAGCAGTAAGCATGACTGCCAGGACTAGAAGAATGTCTATTGATATCTGGTTGAGTGCGTTTCTGAGTCCAGAGAATTCTCAACTTACAAACAGGTTTGAAGGTTGCACTTTTCTTGCTACTATTTTGTGATCCTGTGTCTCTTTTTGGGTCTTCACATCCTCATCTGCAAAGTGGATGTTTTATGAAGATTGCTTTAAGTGCCATATGTCCCAGGTGTCTGTAAGCCATGAATAACCACCCAGGTACCTGTGAGGTCACCATCATCACCCTACATGGCATGTTGTGCACTCCTCCAAGACACAGGCTTTTGCTTCTTGGGCATTCAATTTTATAACAAAGACACAGGCCCTCTGTGGACTGTGGCTCTCACTTTCCATTCAATATGGGCAAGATTAAAGGATAGCATGAATTGCTTTTATCTCCCTAAAAACAATTGCTTTAAGAATATTATTATGTCCTTTTGATACCAGAAGTTCAGATGTGACCTAGAGGAGAGTCTGAGATCACAAATATGCGACCTGTTATATGGGAGACACACACCAGTCAGGTTATTCATCTCACATTTTCAGGCTGTTTTATTGCAGCTTCTGCACAGCCTCTCTGCTCTATCCCCATGGCCGCATTCCAGTGGTGGGCAGAGAGGCTTCTAAGTACACTGAATGTGCTATACAGTAATTGCTAATTCTGTGCCTTTGGATCCTCTGGGGTTGGCAGCATTACAAAAATAGACATAGGGAAGCAGGTTACCATTAGCAAATGTCCTGATTTTTGAAGGAAAAAGGGATCTTATGGAGCATCTGTTTTCTAATTTCACTAGAATCGAATGCAGTTCCTTTCAGAAAAGCACTGTGCTGGGTGGTAAAGAAGCAAATAAAGTAAATGCTAGTTCCTGGTCCTGATATAATAGTTATTTTAGTGGAAAAGACAGAAATGCATGGAGGGACACAACTTAAGCACAGGTCCTGGATATAAGTGACCGAAATGAGATAAAATCATATTTTGAGAGAAGTGTTTTTGAACAGAGCCCCTCCCTCTACCCAACTGGTTACATGGAAAGACTCAGACTTTCCCTTTGTAGCAGGCACTGTCGTTGCCCCACCCATGAGCTCCTTAGTCTACCTTGGAAGTCCTCCGTAGCTGCTATGGACAATTCCTTAACCGCTAGCACCTATGTTTCTCTGTTTCTTTAGCCCGGGTCTTTCCTACATGGAGAGCAGAATGGTAGTGCAGGGAAGTTAGTGCTTCCAGAAGTAATCCTCAACCAAGGAAAGATGGGAATTTGTGGATAAATAATTCATTGCCCTTGCCTCTTAGAGGGACAATTCTGAGGTCTATTCTACATAATCACCCAAAGAGTCTCCAGTAGAACTGCTCAAAGTGGTCCCAGGCTTATTAACAGACTCTTTAATGGCCTGCACCCAAATATTTTTCTCAGAGTCTTATTTGGGAACAACCCAAACTAAGACCTCTTTATTATCTTAAGAACAATTTTTGTTTTGAGAATTTAAGCCAATGTATATAAAGCCTTCAGATGCTCAGTAACTTACTGTTCTATATTTTTCATGTTTCCAAATGTTCTCCTGTATACACTATACAGTCTAGAACCAGGCATGGAGTGCTGCGTTTCAGTTCATGCTGCTCCTTTAACCCTGATTACAACCTCTGTGCCACTGGCTTGGGCATTCACTAAAAGGGATCTCCCTAATACCCTTGAATAGTTCAGTTTAACCTTACCACCTTATCTTACTTTGTGTTTGGCCTCCCAACCTGAACATGGTATCTTTGCCACCTTACCTTTCACTAGACTCTTCTAATTATAGATTGCTCTTCAAGCAGAGATTTTTGGTTTATAGCTCCTCTCCTCCACCAAAATAGCAATTTGCCCTTCAGGTTATTTCCAACTCTGGCCTTTATGGGGAACATTCCAGCCCAAACCGGAACTGCCCCCAAATTCTCCAGGCAGATAATATTTTAAAGATCACTGTTGTGTTGTATTCCCAAGACCCCTGCATCTGGGCAAGAATGTTTTGTTCCATATATGCTGGTGAGAATGTAAGGGGAAGCTACATCCAAGTAATTGAAATGCATGCTCTGGAAAAATAAATAGGCAAGCTTGATTTATAGAGAACCAAAGAATTTCTAAAACCAATTTGTGAGGTTGTTTTCTTTTCAAAGCTGCCTAATGAGGGAGATGTTTAGTCAGAGATCAGCCACACTGGACAGAAGTCACCTGGTAGATGACAGAATCAGGAAAACAGGAACGAGAGGTCAAATGGGCGTAATAAAAGAGAGCGGGCCTTCATCAGAGCCGGGGGAGGGATAATGAGGTCCAGATTAAAGGAGAAGCAGCTATAAGACATGAGGGAAAGAAATAAAGTATCCTAAAAACTGTGATACACAATGATACAAAATCTGATACATTATGATATACAATATGCTCTCTCACGCAATCTGTATTTAGACAGTAGAATCTCCTCTGCAGATGGGGGAAGAACCCCCCAATTAAATCCCTCATGCATATGCAAATAGAGGGTGACAGGCAGTGTCTATGGAACTATTTAATTCTACGGTCAGGCCCCTTTTCCTGAAATCACACTTTAAGCAAAGAGCTCAAACGCCATTGTTTCACGATGCATATGTATATCAAAACATCACACAGTACACTGCAGATATATAGTTTTTATTTGTCAATCATACATCCATAAGGCTGGTGAAAGAAAAAAAGCCAGTCAAAAAGATTAGCAAGGTCAAGGTCCCTGCATTTACAAGCACATATCCACCCTCTGACAGAAGCAAGCTAACCCAAGAATGTAGGCAGCCTAACGCCCACAGATGCAAAAAAAGTAGACCGATGTACCTGAAGAAATGCCTGTTGGCTCTGACAGATGGGGAGGAAAAAAAAAATGAAAGAAAAAAGACCAACTTCTCTGCAACAGGAAGGATCAAAATTGTGCCACAAATCCTCTCTACTGTATCCCACACCCGCACCATCCAAGGCATCTGCTCTGAAATCCAATATTACTTAGAATATTTTTGAATGAAGCTAAAAAGGTTATATGCAGTGAAATTCCCACATGCTCACATGACAGTAAGCTCTAGTGGGTAAGGAAATGCTGAGGTAACAAGGATGGTGTTCAGGAGGACTCCTGTGAGTCTGGGTAAGTAGGCATGAAAGTGGCGTATCAGCATATGAGCTTCATTTAGCGAGAGTAGATGTAAGGTAATCAGTTTGGGAGGAAATAATCCAAACTACAAGATTATGGGCTCTAAGCTATCACTGACAATCCAGAAACCTACGAGTGCATTATTCACTGAACACAACGGCTGAAAATGCTGCCTGGGCCAACAGACCCATGAAATGCTGTGCTTCCTCTGGAGTTTTATATAAACAGAACCAAAAGCATTATCCATCCTTGCACTGGAAACAAAGCAAAACAAAACAAAACCTAGTGTAACAACATGTGGGTGCACATCACTCTCCAAGATACAGAATGGAACTGGACAAGATCCAGACTAATTAGTATGGTCAGGATGGAAGGGTCTCCCCTGAAGATGATAAAATTAAGAAATTCTCCATTTGATAGAAAGGCCTCTGTACAGAGGGATGATAGAAGTGTACTCTTTCCCTTAAATTATAGTTAGAACACATCTGGAAGTGAAAATTTTGAGTACCTGAATTCCACATCATCTAAAAGTATTTCAGTTATAGTTCTGCCCAGAGCACCATACATTCTGCCTAGTCTATGCTTTATCCTATATCCACATATCCATATATTTGTTCCTTGATCAAACAACCTTATAATGACTACTGATTATGCATCAGACACTGAATAGTGTAGAGATTAGGTGCTGGGATATAGAGGTAGGCACACGCTTCACATAGAGGGCTCACTGGATATAAGGAGTGTGTATGTATATATATATATATATATATAATTATAATACAGCGTGATGATTGCAATTAATTGAAGGTGGTGCCAAAATCATGATAGTTGGTAGGAAGTACATCCTGAATTAATCTGGGGGAGGGTATAATAAAATGTGTTTTCTATTATGTGGCTTTGCATATTCTTTCTTTTTTATATTTCCTTTTCAATTGCACACTGACTTTAAGTAGAATGATAAAAACAGTGAATACGGGATGCAAGCAGCATTAAAACTGAGCATTTAGCATGCCAAAACACTTTTTTCCAATGTTATTAATATGGTGATTTTTCTGTTCTTGCAGACTCCTACATATATAAATTTATATTTTGCATACTCTTTCCCTTTCCTGGTAAATGCTTATCATAATATATGGCATTTATTTTTTAAAAGCATAATGCATTTTGTTTCAGAGCTTATAACACTAAAGTGTTGTTTTTTTTTTTTTTTGGTTTATGAGTGCTGAATTTCTCAACTTTGACCTTGCATCAACATGAGATGTTGAATTTAATAATATATTGCACTTTTAGATGTTCTTCATCACCATGGATCCAATCATGCTTTATTAACTACAGTGAATGCACTAGATAAAAAAATAATAATTTCTTTAAACAGCAGCAGTAGTCATCCTAGAAATAATATCTCAACAACAAAGTTAAAACTTTTCCTTAGGCAGGAAGAATTAATGAAATCTGATGAGGAAAATTCCAAGACTGATCTAAGGAAGCTTACCTTGTAATGTATATGTTACACCAAATGCCTATTTTAGAAAAGTTCAATAAAATCCCCATAATTCTCCATAATTCATATTTGAATTGTACAGATGATCACTTCAATAAATCATAAACACATGTAGTTAGAAGGATACAGGGGGACATACTAACATTTCTTATGATTTCTGCCTTTTATGGTTAACAAATTAGGAAATAAAGGTATTTAAATACCACCTCTATCAAACTATTAGCATCCAGAAAAATATGTCTGGGGATTTTGACAGCCATTTTTGAGAAGAATTTGGACCATTTGATGTAATTTGGATAAAATAATTCAGAGGGATATTTTGTTGCCCCCTTTTCTCGCTGTAAATTTCCCTGCAGCAGGAATAGATATTAGAGATCAAGTTCTTGTCTTCCTCCTGGGTTTGAAAACAGAATGTCTCTCTTTTTTTTATTTCTTGAGCAGCCATCTTATCTGCACCAGCAGCTTCACCCTGCACCCTAATATATTCAAGTCAAACCTGCCTTTAAAATGCATGAGCCAACCTTCACTTGCACAGAATTTTTTACCCTCTGATTTCTCATAAGATTGTTACTTTACAATGTCAAAAACCTTGAAAGGTTTGGCTTGAATATCCAAACCCAAAGGTACCCGGTGCTAAGTTTGATCCTGAAACACAAAACCAAAAACCTTCCCATTTCAGTCACACATTTTGCCTGTTGTCTTACAACGATAGAAGCGGCAATTAGTACAAATAGCTTTATACTTTTCTGGCCAAAATTTTTAGGCTTATAAAAGTAAAGATGCAGATCCATTTTATACTCTTACACATTTAAACATATACATGTTTATGAGACACTTTCACCCTAATGATCGTTGACTCTTAATCTCCTTGGGTGGCTGAACAATGTTTCCTCAGAGTACGCAGCATTTTTGAGCTTCCTGTTGAGAACTGTCTTCAGAGTTGCTTTCTGAACAGATAAGGATATCAATGTGAGGTGATGCACCAAGACACACTCCCTTGCTTTGCTTCCTTTTCTCTTCCTGTGCTTTTTTCTGGCTCTTTCTTCTTTCTCCTGCCCAAACTGAGGGAAGCTGTGCATTTTCAAGGAAGTGCTGACCAGAGGCTGCCTCAAAGCAGAAAGTACCTGGGAACTGGATTTGCATCTAATACAAATCATCAAAATCAAAGATTGCAATTAAATTCCTCAAAAACAGGAAAGAGAGAGTTTGGACTATCTATGAAAAAAGTTGCCTAATTTTAATGAGAGAAATGAGGTCGGGCTAAATCTAATATCTGACTATATCAAAACTGACAGACCATTTGGATTACTGGGGGAAAAAAGAATGTAAGCATGGTGCTTCTTTAGTGACGGGTGTCACAGAATATGCTTCCTGAGTACAATTTTCAGATTGCTCCCTGAAGCCAACATTAAGAAACTCTACAAAATGTACATTTCAAGTAAGTAAATAAACAGTTTTGTCTTTCTAGTTTTGCATTAAATCCACATGATATAATGAACTGCAGGAGAAAACAAACAAACAAGTGATACTCTTACGGGAGCTCCACAAACAGGGAGGTATGTTTGATGTTTTCCTAATACATATTATAGGACTAGCACAGAGGTATAACACAGTAATGATGAAAAATTTCGATTACTTGTACTTCTGCAGAAAATATGGTAATAAAAGTGGAGCATCCGATAAATTTTTGACAAGGCTAGAAGAAGGAAAAGTGTGGAAAGTACCCTGATTGCATTTGATCCTAATGCCCATTGATATCTTTATGTGTTAATAAGTTTAGAACAGACATGAGAATATTCAATCTACTCACAGAATTCACTTAAAATGCATATGGTGGTTGGTTTTAATGATGACCAATAAGAAACTGGATTGGACTGGAGAAAGTGGCGGGACCCTTAGGAGAAAGTGACATTGTGACTTTGTAATAGGGAGAAGAAGGAATAAGGGACAGTTTATTTTTCTCTTTACCCCATTACAAAAAGAATTTGTGGTGATTCACAAAGATTCAACATAGCAAATGACAGTAGGTATAGGCTCAAAATGAAGTTAATACTAAAATGCAAGGCATGGATTCCTATACTGCACACTTTTCATGAGAGTCACAAATTTGGATCTTAACTTTCTTGAAGAGGAAAGCAGGATCAGTTAAAAGAATCACAGCAAAACTGTAACTCTTCTAGTACACAATACAGAAGTAGCTTATAGTGGGCACACAGAAATATAACAGCCTCAGGAATATCCTGTGAGTAAGCAAAGCAATGAATTCCATAGGGATGTTTCTTGTTTTGTGATATAACTTAGAGGCCATGATATTATATCAAAATGAGATTCAGTTAAAGAAATAATTTGAAGTTCATCCCATTGTGAAATGATTGTTTCTCTCTGTTCAGTCTTTAAAACCATCCAGGGACAATAAGTTTGAATTTATACTCCATAAAAAGTTCTTGGAGGGAAGCATGTTTCTGTTCCCACACGTGTATGTGGTTGCATGGGGTGTCACAAGTAGGAGAGCTGGGAGCTGGATTGACTTTTGGTAAAAATTCAAGAACCTAACAAGGCAGGGTTTCGGATAACTACTTCCATGTCTCCATCAGTGGTAAATAAAGCCAGACCGACAGGAAGTCAAGTGTCCCAAGGGAATAATTTTGTAGACAGATTTAGCATCGAGGTCCTCCTCCAACCAAAATCAAAATAGCTTAAAATAAGGGCATCTAAGGAAGATGATAAATTGTAGAAATGGTTTGCATCCACCATTTTCAGAAAAGGATGTGACTAAGTTAATATAATTGCAAAAGAATCTTTTGTTTATACTTTAAAAGCCATGCAATAAAAAGTGAAAAGAGAGACATAAAAGATAGATAGTCCATGTGTTGTGAACATGTATACACAGTGTCAAGAAGGCTTCTGAGGCCAGAATGAGCATCAGGTTCATGAAACACCCTGAAATCAAAAAGAAAAGTGTCTATATTTGTGAGGTTTATTCAGAAAAGCTTGTGGCTTAAGGAAGACAGCGACCTAGCAACAAATGTGAGAGGGAAGCAGGATTTTCAACTCCTGTGATTCATCCGTCTTCTCTAGCAAGAAACTAAATCTTCCCTGTAGGAGAGGTAGGATAAACATTGTAAAAACGAATTAAAGTTCTGGCAGATGAGGTGGAGGTAAATTATTACCTGGGCAATTTAAATGTCTTCAAATTTCCAGACCTAGAAAGATTTTATTGCAGGGATGTAAAAGAATGGGCACTAAATCATAGAGATTAAAGTGGGACAAAAATCCCAATTTTAAGAAATGGGAAAAATTATGGATTGGTGAACTTTTAATGTTGATTTCTAGCAAAATTCTAGAATGAATTGGGCAACAGGTTGGTTATGAGCACTTGTTACTAGTTATATGGAACTAAACTTATTTCTGTTTTCCATAAAGCAGCAAACAGGAGAAGTCTTTTGATCCTTTTTGCCTATTTGAAGGCAAGTATATGGAAAATATAAAGAAATTATCATCTGGATACTACTCTACTTGACTGACTCATAGATGTCAAATTATTTGAAATATTTAATGGTCTCCTCTTCCCCAAATGTTATATTGATCAATGGTAAACTGTAGACTGCATGTATGTTTCCCAGGAGGGGCCACAGGGCATGCAAGTCTGTATCATCTACTGTATGTCTATCAGTGGCTTGGATGTAAACAGGCAAAGAATCTTAGGGTATTTATAGGTAACACCAAACTGGAATGGATCACAGAAGCAGAATTCAAAGTGATCCTAAAATATGAAATTAAATTTTTTTCATTTATTATCATCTGTATCAGGACCCTCAGTCTGAAAGCCCAGTAAGGTACCACTCACAGTTATAAGCACGTGAATACAAAGATAAAAAAATCCAGGCTCAGCTCTCAAGATGCTCAAAGTCGAGAGAAAAATGAGCATGAAAACAGATTCACAACCCAAGTGACAAAGTGGTATAACAGGAGAGAAGTTGCTGTGGGAGCCCAGAGGAGGAAATGTCCTCTCTGCCTGGGGTGGAAGGAGCAAGTGACTGTAACGGCATCAGGAAGGAAGGAAGTATCCAGCCAGGCAGTGTTAAAAAAAACCAAACCAAACCAAACCAAACCAAAAAAACAAAAAACAGGAATCTAAAGTTGCATGAGGAAATCTTACATGGAAAAAGCCCAGTGGTCAATGTCGAGATAGTCTCAAAAATGACAGATAGTTTGTTTTGTCTGAGACTTTAAAAAGAATCCTGACAATCTCAACATTAACAAAATACTGTGCCTGGATTAGGGAGATAATAAAGGGAAGCGCTTGATGTGCTTTTTGACTCCTTCTGACCCTCGTTTTCTACAGAAAATAGCTAGGTGCAGCAATGTGATTACAGCACATTTTACCCCTTCCAACAAAGAGAAAATCCCACAGGGCTGAATGCACCTTCTCACCTTTTTGGTGCCACAAAAAAAAAAAAAAGAATACAGTTGTTTTGTCATAAACATTCATCCACAATTTTCTATTAAACAGGTCTTGTAAAAATGCCTAAACAATAAAACAAATCTAAAAGTTTTTTCTTTTGCCTTTAAATATCTCCTCCCTTTTTTTCTAAAATCTCCCATTTGGGTTTTATCTTATGTGAACACAACCCTCATTAGGGAAAGGAAATATTCCTTCCCAAAATAAGTTTATCTATAAAATTATGCAGTAAATAAAAAGTCTCAGAATTAAAGGAAAAAAATATATTTTGCATAAATCCATTTTGCTTTTCACTATGTTAAAAAAAAATGAGTTTCAAACAACCAGGGAAGATGATTTAAAATTATAGACAGATAAATCATAGTACCTGAATGATCAATTTAAGAAATCCAAGTGCAGACATATACGCATACACACTCTTCTAGAAACATGGATTTAGTACTCAATAATCTGGTCACATCAGCTTACAACAGGCTGCTTTTCAGGAAGAGCTCTCAAAGACACGGCTATTCAGATGAAAAGAGTCTCCATACTTATTTTTTAACTGTCTCATTTTTTTTCTTTGAAAGCTTTCTGCTTTTTCTTTGAAAGTAGAGTAGCCCAAGTTGCCAAGGTAACGTAACAGTTGACTGCAGTAGCAACAGGTAAATTGAGGATCAATCTACAGTCCAGGCAAAATGGTGAGGACGTTGGTTGGGGATGCTATGGCAATTTGGCACAGAGCAATGACTTATTTGAAAAGACCGACCTATTCTCATGTAAACCAAAGTAGTCTAAGTGAGCCTCTTGGGGTGCAAACAATCCAGTCTGTTTAAATAAATTTTACTTGGGGCGCCTGGGTGGCTCAGTCGTTGAGCGTCTGCCTTCGGCTCAGGTCATGATCTCAGGATCCTGGGATCGGGCCCCGCATCGGGCTCCCTGCTCAGCGGGAAGCCTGCTTCTCCCTCTCCCACTCCCTCTGCTTGTGTTCCCTCTCTTGCTGTGTCTCTCTCTGTCAAATAAATAAAATCTTTAAAAATAAATAAATAAATAAATAAATAAATAAATAAATAAATAAATAAATAAATAAATTTTACTTCATTTGTTTAACTGCAATTCATGTGTGTGACTGGGAAATGGACTCTGAAGCACTAACACCTGCTAAATTTGTGTAAAACATAAGTAAACCAGGATCATATTAAGCCCAAGTAAACAGTTTTGGGGAAGTAAAATATTTACATAAATATCTACTATTTACTATTAGGTTATTTTTTTATCCCTTAAGATGAAATTCAATTCTAAAATAAATAAAACCTATGCAGATAATTAAGTAGGGGTAGCAAAAGAATGGGATGATTATTCTTGGGCCATGTGTGGTATATTTAAAATCAGTCTTACTGGGGGCACCTAGGTGGCACAATCGGTTAAGCGTCCTACTCTTGGTTTTGGCTTGGGTCAAGATCTCAGGGTCATGAGATCAAGCCCCACATCGGGCTCCCTGCTCAGTGCAGAATCTGCTTGAGTTTCTCTCTCTCTCTCCCTCTCCCTCCGGCCCTCCTGCTCATGCTCTCGCTCTATATATAAAATAAATAAATCTTAAAAAAATAAAATTAGTCTTACTAAATGACAATGCAACAATGACATAACCACAACATAGATTGCTAGCAACAATGTCAACCTTACACCAGGCTTAAACTAAACCGGTGAAAAGACAAAGTTGCTGGAAAGTGACTGACAACTATGACTGGAGCTTATATTGATGCACATTCCTCTTACTTGTAAGCCACCAGTTTATAGAAGATAAGAGCTGAGTCGATCCTCTTGGTTGGCTGACAATGGAGCCAGATGAGGTTTTCTGTGGACTTAGGAGTTACAGCAGAATGAGTCCAGCTCACTAGGACACAGGCCAGAGGGAATGTCTGAGAAGTCTAACTATACTTTATTCGCTTGGAGTTAATGCAACGATGCCTTGTATGCTTTATTGTTGCTACAGCCAAGACAGTGGTTACCAAGAGCTGCTACAGAGCTGCCAAGAGCTAGGTAGACAAATCCTACTTATTCAGCCCTACTCTATAAGTATACTCATATACTTGATAATACATTTATATGCGATAATCAAAGAGCCAACAGATATCCTAATACTTGGTGTCAGATACTTGGTGCTGGGGATATAGAGGTTTACAAGATGCACATGGATTCTAATTCCCTGATACCTACAATTTAGAGAAAAAGAGGGATATTAAACAAATGCTCATGAGAATGATGGACATAACAAAAAGCAGAATAAGACTTTGGGAACAGACAGCAGGTAACCCCACCAAGCCTGGGACATCTAAGGAATCGCAGAGATTAAACCAAATGCCCAGCGTCACACAGCATGATGTCATGGGCAGGGTTTGGATCCTAGGTTTTTTGTTTGTTTGTTTGTTTGTTTGTTTGAAGTTCAGTGCTCTTCCATAGGGCAATCATTGCCATGAGCTGGCAGGGTTTTTTTCATTAGCAGAATCTTGTGGGTAGGGGATGTCCTCTTGCCATTTGGTATTTGAAAGAAGAATATGCAAGGGAAAACAGAGAGCCCAAAGGCTTCCTGACAGGATGAAAGTCTTCATGTAATTACTGCTAGCACTTGAAGGGATCAGAGATAAGAGACCTACCTGAGGAGTCAGAAACTCCAACCTCAGCCTCTTTATTGATAAAATGGGGAAGAGGTGACTGGATGATCTCTAGGCTTTTTCTCAGTTCCAAAATACAAGATTTGTCAGGCTCAGCGCACAGGACAATGTGGCATCATGGACATCAGGCAACCATTAGAAACTAACAATCAAGGGAGCATCAGTGTGTGGGAGTGAAGGCATAACTGTTTGCACATCCAGATAAGAGGTTAAGAGCAGAAAAACCAGGGCTGAATTGAGTCACATATTGTTACCAGAAAAAGCTGGTAACAGAGTAAGAGGAGTGTATCCAAAAGGATCTCAGATGGGTACATAAGTATCTGTCTTCTGAACTCCCTGACTACCAGTTAAAGGGAAGAACAGTCTCCTGAACTAGAGCAGTAAGATATTAGTTAGGGCCCATTTATTTCACTCCCCTTCCACCTGAAATTGACAACCATCTCCATGTGATGGGGGGTCATTCATTTAACTGCCTGGTGCCTCAGTCTTCCTTATGAAGAAAGTGGGAATAATGCAGTCCTTTAACAGTTGTAATTACGAGAAAGTGTACTGGAACAAATGAAATAACAATTAGCATTATGGTAATCCTTTTTAAGGTGACCCTTTTCTCAATTAACTGTATTGTTCTCACCAATATAGAAGTAGTAATCTGTTTTCTTAGTACACTTGGCTTTTGTGGTTGTTAGGAAGATTTTTACCAAAAAAAAAAAAAAAAAAAAAATCTGAAGCGTAGATACCAAGTAGACATTTACTGTTCTTGAAAATTCTAATCCTTTCTACAGTCCTGATTTATGCCACCTACAAGATAAAGCAACAAATGGAAAATACAGAGGAGGAAGCGAGATGTTACAGACTGCTCATTCTTTCATTTCCTTCTTCTGTTAGCTGTACTTTATTCTATTAATATATATTTCATATGAATATCAATTCAGGAAATTTTAAGAAAAAATGTGAGAAGTAACATTTTTCAACACAGCTTAGTGCAGTTGTTAAATCACGAATTCTGGAGTCTGCTAGGTTCAACTTGTGGCTCTGAATTTCCTGGTTGTGTGGCATTAGGCATATAAATTAACCTCCCTATGCCTCATCTTCCTGATTAATACGACAGAAATAATAACAGATCTACCTCATGGGGTTGCTGTTAGGACTTAAGGAATTAAGATGCATAAGGATGTAGAGCAGTCTCTAGCACATATAAAAACTCAGGAAGTATTAGTTGTCATTATTGCTGTCATTCTTTCATTCCTTCCACATTTCTATTCCCTGCTCTGTTTTGGGGAAGGGGGGTTCTTTTGTTTTGTTTTGTTTGTTTGTTTGTTTTTCCCGTTAGTATCTTCTAATTGCCCAAAAGAGGACTAGCGCTGGTGAGAGGAGGGTGGGTAGAGAATACTCTGATGTCTTAAGATTTGTGTCTCTTAATTACATGTCTTATTTTAACTGTAAAAATCGTTGACACTTTTATAGGAAATAGAGGCAAAATAACAACACAAAGCCCACCTATGCACATGTCTGCTTGCACACAACCATTCCAGGGGAGGAAAAATGAAAACTAATGGGGCTAGAAGAGAAAAGAGCAAGATATTATCTTCAAATATCATTTAGGGAATTGAAGAATAATACGGTTTAATAATAATATTTTACATGAACAAATTTCCCTTCTTTTGAGAAGAGCTTAATGTGCTCAATTTGGTTTTCACTTGTATTAATCATTTCTTATCTTTATTAAGCACTTATCACATTGTATTTCAATTTATCTATTTATACGTCTATTTCTCCTACCAAACCATGAAATCCTTGAAGACAGAGGCTCAGTATTATTCGTCGTTCTGGCCTCAAGGCTAATACAGTATCCCAGAAAATCACAAGTGCTCAATTAATATTTGGTGAATAAACAAATAAATGAACTCCTCAATCACACTGTTGGCTTAGTTGCCATTATAGATAGTCCACACTGTATATGTTTTAAGCAAGCCTATAAAAAATCTACACCTGTAACTTAAGCAGTAAATTTGCAATATCCTACAAGAGGGTGCTTAAAAGGAGTCAGGTCACAGATTGTTTGAATAGATTGTTTGGTAATCCACATTTTGGTGTTTGAAAGTTTTTGTGGAAAACTGGCCATGTCATTCATAGAAAATATCATCCTGTCCTTGGGCCAGCTCAGATGGAAACAACATGGAGTTTTACTCCTCTTCTCTGACCCTAGATGCACACTCCACTTGCAGGGCTCTGACTGATGGCTCAGTCTCACCAGCAATGTGACATGGACCCAGGTCCTGGGAAGGTATTAATAAAGAACTCCAATCTCAGAAGAGATGGTTCAGGAACAGATTCAGTTTGAACTCAGTTTTTCTTGCTCTTGCTCCAGAATCATTTCCCGTATTCTGACCCCTTCCACCTGGACACTCAAGGTCTGTTTATTTCTCCTATTGCCTTCCTTCTCCAGGTCTATATCCTGGGCCCATATTTCCAGTTTCTGGACTCCCAGAGGAACAGCCTGAATTCTGTGGGGCCTACGCCTGAACTTACGTCTCAGGTTTGAAGACCACACAATGGTTACTGTGGATAAGAATTTAAGAGTCAAATTTAAGAGAAACATGGACTAGAGGAGTCTAGTGACTTATCCTACAGTGACTCTGAAACCGGTGCCAGGGAAAGAGCTAGAACACAACTCTCTTGTCTCCATGTCTAGTCCTTTCTCACTGTATCATGGAGACCTAGTTACCCTGTCTCTATGAATCCCAGACCATAGACCCTACCTTACTCACCTGGCTAACATGCCACGTCCCGAGTGACTTCCTATCATGTTCCAGGCTAAGCAGGACTTGCATATCACCCCACTCTTCGGTTTTTTCTCAACAGCTGGGCCTGCTCTCTTCTTTCCCTACTAGATAGTCTTTCAAAGATTTGGCACTGACACACCTCTCCCACCCCCAAGTCTCAGGGAAATGAGCAACCAGCGTGTAAGTAGGAGATGCAATCTTCTGACAAATGTTGGAGTGCTTGTCATGGACAATAGTTCTGACTCAATTTAGCTAAAGAGAATTCTCAAGGGAACATACACTCTCTTATCTCTCTCTGATTTTTTACATTTACTTGAATGACTTGCCTGGTTTGGGGCTTTAATATTTCAAATCTCAACTTCTGGGCATTTATTTATGCAATTTCTCCATGCTTTATCTTGACCTACTACTATTTATGCACCTCTCTGTATTTCAAACCACATATTGTGACATACTAGTAGGTTACACAATCAATTTAGCAGGTTTCAATAATTTTTTTAAAGAAATGGAGTAGAAAGGAAGGGAAGAATAGAATATGTCATGCACAGAACTGTCAACACTGCTTTGTGAAACTTTAAAATGTGTGTGTATACGTATGTTTCTGTGTATCTGCCTCCTAAGTAGTATGTGGTTTTTTGTTTGTTTGTTTGTTTGTTTGGTTGGTTGGTTGGTTGGTTTTCTATTACAGGTCATGGTCAAAAACACTTGAAAGCCACTTAACCTAGAATGTATTTACTTCTAATGACAGATTAAAGTATTGGCATGCCATTTTTCTTAAAAACTATTCTGTACTTTAAAAAGAAAAAAAGAAAATGACACTTGGAAAAAAGAAAAAGAAAAACTTCAGTGATGTTTATACTCAAGTCTTAAAATCAAGTATATTTGCAGAAACAGGAGGAGTAAAGTAGGAGTCACAATGCCTACTTTAGCTTTCAGATGCACAGAAAATGTATGGTCAAATTTCTAATGTTATTCCAGTGAACCAAACACCTAAATCAATTTTTAAAGATATGATTTATATGTAACTTTCCAGAACACCAGGTACTATATAGAGAAGATACATGGTACTTGCTAGCCTGCTTCAGTTAACACCTGCAGATAAGTTAATTCCTAGCTCTCTTTGGTGCTTTTCTTCTTTGCATATTGTTTGCTACTCTTTCACTACATTAAAACCTTAAACTATTTAACTAGTATCCCTGGAGCATGTAATGACTGTGGGTGTGTGCTTAAAATATACTTATTTACTTTGAGGTAGGTGCAAGCAAAAGAGATGAAGAGAAAAACTGCTGTGTAAATCCTTTATGCATCTGAAAGGTACATTAGTGAAGAAAGAAGAGAAGAAGAATAAAGAATGTTCTGAGACTGAGGATTTTAAAATCAGAAAACAAAATATCTCCCAATCATCTGGAGTGTTTGTAAAGTTTTTGATGTTTTGTTTTCTTATATTTAAAGGAATAACAGACACACAAAATAATAGACACAAAAAGATAGAAAGAGTAAACAGGAATGACCTTTTTCAGAAGACTAGCAATAAAGAGGAATGCAGATATAATTAAAAATCTCAGAGAAGGAGATGCTTGTAAATCCAGTCACTTCCATCATACTCAGTGTGATTTATGAATCATTACAGCTACTTCTGGCAACAGACCAAGAATGGCTTGGGAAATGTCCTCCTCCACTTGTTTTATCACATTTGTTTGTTTAAGTTTGAGAGACATTTCTTTTTCGCTCCTTGTTACAACAAAGCTTCATGAACCAGAAAATGGATGAACCCCAGATAGATGCTAGAGCATACATCCCACCAAACGAGAAATTCAAACCCATGCCCCCCAGATCAGCTCTCTCTAGCTCTCACAGGCTCTCAAACAATTCTTAATCTTTTAAAAAAATATATTTTTATCTTAGTTTTCTTTTTATTTTATTTTACTGGATAAGAACACATAACATGAGAACTAACGTTGTAACAGATGTTTAAAGGGCAGTCCATTATGGTTGACTCTAAGTCCAGTGCTGCGCACCAGATCTCTAGAGCTTATTTAGGCTGCTCAACAGAAACTTTATGCCCCTTGATCTAGAAACTCCTCATTCCCCCCGATCCTCCTTGCCCCTCGCAACCACCATTCTACTCTGATTGTGTGAATTTGAGGCTGAGCTGATTCTTAAGCTTCCTCAAGAAGGGGGATCCTTGTGATATTCTACCACCCAGCCCAACAGAGGAAGAGTCCTAGAGTCCAGAGAGGTAGAGGACCTCAGACGTCATCTATCCAACTTCCATATCTGGTCAGTAAGGACACTGGGGCTGAGAGAAGTGAAAGCACGTCCAAATTTATACCGGTTTCAATGGCAATGCCAACCCTTACCACCCCTCGGCCAGTTCTACAAAACCACCACCACCCCGGACTTGTCTGGATTAACATTTTAACTCTGATAGTGCACCTACAAATTTTAAAGGAAAAGCTCATGTTTTGAATTAACCAAAACCAAAGATCATGTTCCCCACTGTCATTAAAACTGAAAGGATAGGGACACCTGGGTGGCTCAGTCGTTAAAGGTCTGCCTTCGGCTCAGGTCATGATCCCAGGGTCCTGGGATCGAGCCCTGCATCAGGATCCCTGCTCAGTGAGGACCCTGCTTCTCCCTCTCCCACTCCCCCTGTTTGTGTTCCCTCTCTCACTGTTTCTCTCTGTCAAAAAAATAAATAAAATCTTAAAAAAAAAAAACTGAAAGGATATTTTGCAAAAGAGACATTCATTCTAACGCCAAGCAAGCCCAGGTTTTCCATATTAAGACCACTAGTTTTCTCACACTGGTCAGCAATGTTTACTCATTTGCCCAAGTTCACACTCAAAGTAAGGGGTGGAGTTTGGGACTACAGTATATTTGATTCCAAAGGCTATTTTTTAACCTCTGTGCTGTTCTGCAAAGGTGATATTAGCAATAGCAGAGCTGAGAAATAAAGTGCAGATACAAGCATAATCTATCTCCTAAAACTTCAGTTTTACAGACAGATGTGCCTACAATGAGAGAGAGCACCTTTGTGAACTAACATTCATCGAATGTGACTCTCATTATGGATTTTACAAGCTAGAGTCCACGTGTTTGAGTTGCGTACAACAGACAGTCCTTAAATTGGGTGGCAACTGGAAATGCATGGATTTTCCTGAGTGACTTCTTGGTATTTACTGCGGTCACAAATGCAAAACTCACTTCAGTGGACTGACCATACTTACAAACCTAGGTACCATTTTAGGGACTGCCTCCTTGATTATAAATGGTGCCCCTTCTCTGCTTCATTTCTTATGAGCAAAGAGGGGCTTTCTCTTAAAGGTCTCCTGTCTGTCTTCATCTCCGAAGATCCTCTTAAATCCCAACAGCAATTTGTCTACAGATGACTTCAGTCTTAAACAGTGACTATTTACTCATAACATGAGGTCTTACTCTTTTCCAAACAAAACACAATAAGATATAATTGAAAGAGAAAATAAAATAAACCCCACAGTGACCTAAGTTGCTCCTTCATTATTCTTCGGAGGATATTTTCTCTGATCAAAGCTGTTGTCCCCTTGGCCACAGAACAGGGTCCTCTATTCCAGCTAGCAGGCTAGACTGTCAATTATTTTTTCTGGTCCTTCTAGCACCTGTCTTCAAGTCAGTGAGATGAAAGTGTTTCACTTAAACAAATATCAGAGTGGCGCCATCCCCATGGCAACTAGAAACAAGAGCTTTTTAACGCGGAAAAAAAGTGAATGAGGGAAGGAGAGGTGTTATTATTTATTTTACATTAAATAAAATACATGCAAGTTTAATAGTTGAAAATAGCCTACAATATCACAAAGAGATAATAGACTATCCTCCCTCAACCCGACCCTCACACTTTACCTGCTTTCCATTATTATGAACAAAATAAGAATGATCCAGTGGAAGAATTCTGCTTCCTTTGATAAGGAATTCCAAATGATATCCATTATTTCAAGCCATTTATTATTGAAAATCTTACAGAGTTCATTTGGAAAATAAATGGGCATATGCCCTACATTTTCAGAAAAGAGAAACCGATAATAAGAACATGAGACTGTCAGTGGAGTTCTTAAAAATCCAGTTCTGAATCTTATATAGATTATCAGTCAACGTGTGGATCTTAGTAACCTCATTTGAGGATGAAGAAAGGGATTTACATTTGCCAGCAGAGCTGTTTTTGAGAGCACATTTCAGAGGTTAGTAGGCATTAAGTCTGAACACCTTGGCTGGATTTCAACCACTTTAAACTTGTTTTAATCCAAGTTGCATATTTCATACGCTTGAATCTTTCACCTGTTTTTCTCCTCTAAATTTTCTAACATACATACGTGCTTAAATGTATTTAATGCACTTGCCAGCACATTTCTTGAAATATTGATGCTGAAAGAGTTTTATTGTTTAGTCGTGTAATTCAGATATTTAGAAAAAAGCTCAATCTTTATATTGTTAGAATGTCATTATTTTCATTGTCCTGGAGAAATTAAAGGTAAAACTGGAAGCACTAGTGAGAAAATTACTAACTTTGCTTTTCCTTGAAAATAGAGTTGTGTGACTACCTCTGTGTGAGACAAGGACCCTGCTGTCTTAGTGACAGAATGGGGGGTGAGAAATAAGGGGATCGTTTCCTCTCGTTTGTTCTTTGGGATTCTCTAGACACTGTTTTTTGGTGCCATGAAAATTTCTAAATGAGGGAGTCTGAGACAGACTTCACAGAAACCATCTCCACCTGCTGATTTGGGGAGCAGAATAGTCTTGGCCTGAAACAAAGACTGAAAAAAGAAATTGGCTGGCAATTCAATATTCCCATGCTTTATTTTGTCTGAGTGGAACAAGACCTGCTATTTCCAAATAAAGTTTTTAGTTTACATACAGCTCACCAGGAAGTGTAAAGTGGATTCCTCTAACGACCTTCGCTGATACTCCGCACTTTATATAGAACCTTCAGTCATGTAAGCACTGTCTTTGAAGGAAATGTCTCTAGAAGAAGAAACAATAAATTCTGGCAAATTCTTTCCTGGTCAGAATTAGGCCAAGGGACTTTGTTGTCCTAGAAATTCTTGCCCGGCAGCCTGTGGTGGGAGTTTTAGACTTGTCATCATAAAGCAGAACAAAAAAAGATCGGATCAGTCTTGGTAGCATGGAAAAGCAATGCACAAAGAGTTAAGAAACCCAGCTCCCACTTCCCTTCCTCCATGCTGTTCTTTGTGAATGTTCAAGGGTAACATCTTTCAAAGCAGAGAGGATGTTAGAGTTGCTAGGAATTTAAGAGAGTATCTATTTCAGGGTTTCTCATTGGTTTTTTTTAACATAAGAATTTCATGAGGTGTTAGTTACTAGACGATTAATGTGCAAAAGAATTCTGAAGCAGATGAGCTTGGGAAATGCTAGGTGACCCAAAGTTAAACAGGGCTCGGAGCAAGACGGGGGAGGAGTAGGAGACCTGGATTTCGTCTGGTCTCAGGAATTCAGCTGAATAGGGATCAAACCATTCTGAACACCTACGAACTCAACAGGAGATCAAAGAAAAGAATAGCAGCAACTCTCTGAACAGAAAAGCGACCACTTTCTGGAAGGTAGGACGTGCGGAGAAGTGAATCCGAGGCAATATTCGGGAGGATAGACGGCGGGGGAGGGGGCCTCCGTCGGCCGCTTCTGGCAAGTGATAGAGCCGCGGAGCACAAAATTGGAACTTTTAGAAGTCGGCTCCGCTGAGGGACGTCGCTCCAGTGGCTAAGCAGGGGGTGGAACCCTCGCGGGACAGTGTGGTCTCTGGACCCTCGGGGTAACAGAAAGACCGGGGGGTGCCTGAGTGCGGCAGAGCTCCCAGGTATCAGAGTGGGGAAGCCGGGTGCAGAGACGGAGCCGAGGCGCGGGCTTTCAGCTTGGGGTTGCCATAAAGTGTGATCCGCAGCCCTGTCGGGCCACTGCTCCTCCAGCAGGGACCCAACAAGCGGCAGAGCTGGGGAGACTCCCCTCCTCCCCGGCGAGGAGCGGCGCGGGAGCGCACCGCAGGGATCTGCTGGGTTTGGAGACTCCACACGGGGTCGGGTGCCAGAGATAGAAACGCTTGCTCACAGGCCGGGTGAGCACGGAATGCGGCCGGAGACCGGGGAGACGGGAGTGACTGCTTTTCTCTGGGGGTGCAATGAGGAGCGGGGCTCCGAGTTCTCAGCTCCTCCGGCTGGAGATTGGGAGGCCACCATTTTCACCCTGGTCCTCCAAAGCTGTACCAGAGCTTGCAGGGAACAAAAGCTCCTGAGAGCAAACCCGAGCAGCTTGCTTAGCCCGGACCAACAAGGGCGGGGCAATTTCGCCTCTGGCAAAGACATTTGGGAACCACGGCAACAGGCCCCTCCCCCAGAAGATCAGCACGAACAGCCAGCAAGCCAAGACCAAGTTTACCCATCAAGGAGAACAGGAGAACTCCAGCGCTAGGGGAATACTGCACATAGAATTCATGGCTTTTTTTTACTATGATTCATTAGTTTTTCAAAGTTAATTTTTAACTGTTTTTTTTATTTTTCTTTTTCCCCTTTTCAACCAATATCTTATCAATCCCTTTTTTAAAAAAACATTTTTTATTTTTCATTTTTAGAGTCATATTTTATCCCTTCATGGTAGTTACCCTTATTTTTGGCATATATATATATATATATATATATATATATATATATAAGTTGTTCTCTCTTTAAAATTTTAAGATACAGTTTCTTCTAACAGATCAAAATATATCCTAAATCACTAGTGTATGGCTTGGTTCTAGTCTCCTGCCTGATCACATTCTCTCCCTTTTTTTTTTTTTTTAAATCTTCTTCTTTCTTTTTTCAAACAACTTCTTATCTTATCAATTCCTTTTATAAAATCTTTTATAATTTTTATCTTTACAGTCATCTTCCATCCCTCCATTGTATCAACCCTTATTTTGTACATATATGTCTTTCTTCCTTTAAAATTTTAGGAGGCACTTTTTTCTAACAGACCAAAATACGCCCAAAATCTAGTGTGTGGCACTGATCTATGCACTAGCCTAATCACATTTGATCGTATTCTTTTTTTGTATTGTTCTGTTTTTGTTTTTATCTTTTTCTTTTTGTTTTTTTTTTCTCTTTCTTTTTTCTTTCTTTCCCTTTCTTTTCCCCTGGTTTCAGGTCTTTTCTGATTTGTATAGAGTATATTTGCTGGGGATGTTGTTAACCTGTTGGCATTTTGTTCTCTTATTCATCTATTCTCCTCTGGACAAAATGACAAGATGAAAAAAATCACCTCAGCAAAAAGAACAAGAGGTAGTACCATCAGCCAGGGACCTACTCAATGTGGACATTAGTACGATGTCGGACCTAGAGTTCAGAATCATGACTTTAAAGATGCTAGCTGGGCTTGAAAAAAGCGTGGAAGTTATTAGAGAAACCCTTTCTGGAGAAATAAAAGAACTAAAATCTAACCAAGTCGAAATCAAAAAGGCTATTAATGAGGTGCAATCAAAAATGGGGGCACTAACTGCTAGGATAAATGAGGCAGAAGAGAGAATCAGCGATATAGAAGACCAAATGATGGAAAATAAAGAGGCTGAGAAAAAGAGAGAGAAACAACTACAGGATCACGAGGGCAGAATTCAAGAGATAAGCGATACGATAAGACAAAACAACATTAGAATAATTGGGATCCCAGAAGAAGAAGAAAGAGAGAGAGGGGCAGAAGGTATATTGGAGCAAATAATAGCAGAGAACTTCCCTAATGTGAGGACGGAAACAGGCATCAAAATCCAGGAGGCACAGAGAACCCCTCTCAAAATCAATAAAAATAGGTCAACACCCCGACATCTAATAGTAAAACTTACGAGTCTCAGAGACAAAGAGAAAATCCTGAAAGCAGCTCGGGAGAAGAGATCTGTAACCTACAATGGTAGAAATATTAGATTGGCAATAGACCTATCCACAGAGACGTGGCAGGCCAGAAAGGACAGGCATGAGATCTTCAGAGCACTAAACGAGAAAAATATGCAGCCAAGAATACTATATCCAGCTAGGCTGTCATTGAAAATTGAAGGAGAGATAAAAAGCTTCCAGGACAAACAAAAACTAAAGGAATTTGCAAACACAAAACCAGCCTTACAAGAAATATTGAAAGGGGTCCTCTAAGCAAAGAGAGAGCCTAAAAGCAGCATAGACCAGAAAGGAACACAGACAATATACAGTAACAGTCACCTACAGGCAATACAATGGCACTAAATTCATACCTTTCAATAGTTACCCTGAATGTAAATGGGCTAAATGCCCCAATCAAAAGACACAGGCTATCACATTGGATTAAAAAACAAGACCCATCAATATGCTGTCTGCAAGAGACTCATTTTAGACCCAAAGACACCCCCACATTGAAAGTGAGGGGGTGGAAAACCATGACCAAGTGGGATTTATCCCTGGGCTGCAAGGTTGGTTCAACATCCGCAAATCAATCAACGTGATACAATACATTAACAAAAGAAAGAACAAGAATCATATGATCCCCTCAATAGATGCAGAAAAAGCATTTGACAAAGTACAGCATCCTTTCTTGATTAAAACTCTTCAGAGTATAGGGATAGAGGGTACATACCTCAATATCATAAAAGCCATCTATGAAAAACCTACAGCGAATATCATTCTCAATGGGGAAAAGCTGAGAGCTTTCCCCCTAAGGTCAGGGACACGGCAGGGATGTCCACTATCACCACTGCTATTCAACATAGTATTAGAAGTCCTAGCCACAGCAATCAGACAACAAAAAGAAATCAAAGGCATCCAAATTGGCAAAGAGGAAGTCAAATCTCACTGTTTGCAGATGATATGATACTGTATGTGGAAAACTCAAAAGACTCCACCCCAAAACTGCTAGAACTCATACAGGAATTCAGTAAAGTAGCAGGATATAAAATCAATGCACAGAAATCAGTGGCATTCCTATACACCAACAACAAGACAGAAGAGAGAAAAATCGAGGAGTCCATCCTATTTACAATTGCACCCAAAACCATAAGATACCTAGGAATAAATTTAACCAAAGAGGCAAAGGATCTGTACTCAGAAAACTATAAAATACTCATGAAAGAAATTGAAGAAGACACAAAGAAATGGAAAAACGTTCCATGCTCATGGATTGGAAGAAAAAACATTGTGAAGATGTGAATGCTACCTAGAGCAATCTACACATTCAATGCAATCCCCATCAAAATACCATCCACTTTTTTCAAAGAAATGGAACAAATCATCCTAAAATTTGTATGGAACCAGAAGAGACCCCGAATAGCCAGAGGAATGTTGAAAAAGAAAAGCAAAGCTGGTGGCATCACAATTCCGGACTTCCAGCTCTATTACAAAGCTGTCATAATCAAGACAGTATGGTACTGGCACAAAAACAGACACATTGATCAATGGAACAGAATAGAGAGCCCAGAAATGGACCCTCAACTCTATGGTCAACAAATCTTCGACAAAGCAGGAAAGAATGTCCAATGGAAAAAAGACAGTCTCTTCAACAAACGGTGTTGGGAAACTTGGACAGCCACATGCAGAAGAATGAAACTGGACCATTTCCTTACACCACACACAAAAATAGACTCCACATGGTTGAAAGACCTAAACGTGAGACAGGAGTCCATCAAAATCCTAAAGGAGAACACAGGCAGCAACCTCTTCGACCTCAGCCACAGCAACTTCTTCCTAGAAACATCGCCAAAGGCAAGGGAAGCAAGTGCAAAAATGAACTATTGGGATTTCATCAAGATAAAAAACTTTTACACAGCAAAAGAAACAGTCCACAAAACCAAAAGACAACCGACAGAATGGGAGAAAATATTTGCAAATGACATATCAGATAAAGGGCTAGTATCCAAAATCTATAAAGAACTTATCAAACTCAACACCCAAAGAACAAATAATACAATCAAGAAATGGGCAGAAGACATGAACAGACATTTTTCCAAAGAAGACATCCAAATGGCCGACAGACACATGAAAAAGTGCTCAACATCGCTTGGCATCAGGGAAATCCAAATCAAAACCTCAACGAGATACCACCTCACATCCGTCAGAATGGCTAAAATTAACAAGTCATGAAACGACAGATGTTGGCGGGGATGCGATGAAAGGGAAACCCTCCTACACTGTTGATGGGAATGCAAGCTGGTGCAACCCCTCTGGAAACAGTATGGAGGTTCCTCAAACAGTTGAAAATAGAGCTACCATACAATCCAGCAATTACACTACTGGGTATTTACCCCAAAGATACAAATGTAGGGATCCAAAGGGGTACGTGCACCCCAATATTTATAGCAGCAATGTCCACAATAGCCAATCTGTGGAAAGAGCCAAGATGTCCATCGACGGATCAATGGATAAAGAAGATGTGGGATATATACACAATGGAATATTATGCAGCCATCAAAAGGAATGAGATCTTGCCATTTGCATAGACGTGGATGGAACTGGAAGGTGTTATGCTGAGTGAAATAAGTCAATCAGAGAAAGACATGTATCATATGACCTCACTGATATGAGGAATTCTTAATCTCAGGAAACAAACTTGAGTGTTACTGGAGTGGTCAGGGGTGGGAGGGATGGGGTGGCTGGGTGATAGACAGTGGGTAGGGTATGTGCTATGGTGAGCGCTGTGAATTGTGCAAGCCTGTTGAATCATCTATCTGTACTTCTGAAACAAATAATGCAACATATGTTAAGAAAAAAGAAAAAGAAGAAGATAGCAGGAGGGGAAGAATAAAGGGGAGTAAGTCAGAGGGGGAGACGAACCATGAGAGACGATGGACTCTGAAAAAAAACTGAGGGTTCTAGAGGGGAGGAGGGTGGGAGGATGGGTTAGCCTGGTGATGGGTATTAAAGAGGGCACATTCTGCGTGGAGCACTGGGTGTTATGCACAAACAATGAATCATGGAACACTACGTCAAAAACTAATGATGTAACATATGGTGATTAACATAACAATAAAAAAATTTTAAAAAAGTTAGACAGGGCTCTTTACTAGAAGAATTCTCAGAACTTTTAATATGATACTTACATGCAATTCTCCAGGAGGGAATTAAATACTTCATTTTCCACAACCATATATATAAGATACAGTATATAAAATAGCATAGTATATATAAAATATATCTATTTTAAGGACCTTGAAAAGACTGTATTTCTAATATAATTGGACAAGCCTGATCCCACATAAACTTTTTACCTTACCGAGATGGAAACTGAATCCTAAAAGGATTAAATAAAATGATTTGTCCAAGGTCCTCTAGTACTTGAATTAAGAAGACATGACTACAACCCTGTGCTCCTAACCCCAGTTTTGGTATTCTGTCTTCTAGCCCATGGTGTCATTGTAAGCTTTGTTGAGCTCCACTTTCTGCTACTGTAAAATGGGGAAATTAAATTTTTTCTGACTCCCGGACAGAGATACTATGACTAAAATGAGAAAAAGTATATAAAAGATCCTATGTGAATTAGTATGTGAAAAATACAAGTATTTCTCATTAGTATATGAAGTATGTGAAAAAAAAGTATGTGAAAGTATGTGAATTAGTTAGCCTAACACAAATGCATAGTTTTAAAACTGGTGACTGTTATTATACTTCGGAAAAACTATCCACTTATAAGTCACTCATTTTGGAAGCTCCAGATTTCCCTGGTGAGGATGAGTTGTAGTCTTTCCTTCATGCTGCAGGATTTGCACAGAAAAAAAGGTCTCTTGAGCACTAGGGAGTCCATGGACAAGCCTGAGGGTGACCCAGGCCATTCTGAAATTGTATTTTTAATTCTTTGATCATATGTGTGCTTCCCAGATTGTAAGGGACACTGTGATTTCCCCCCCCCAATTTTATGGGAGCTGTAATTAAACAGAAACTGAAGCAAGGAACAAACAGCTCTGAGTGCTCCAATTCTGAGTCAAGTCATTGCCTCATAAAACTTGCTGAAAAGGTGTTATTTCAGCTGAACCAGGAATACTGCCCCTTTCCCCCATGGTAAAGAAGTCTAAAGTTATACGATCCACTTATTTTTCTCCTAGGTATTTACCTAAGAGAAAAAATAAAAAAGCATTAGCCCATATAAACACTTGTACAGGAATATGCATATCAACTTTCTTTGTAATAGTCCCAAACTGGAAACAACCCAAATGTCTATCATTAGATGAATGGATCAACAATACATGGTATATATCCATACAGTGGAACCAGAACTCAACAATGAAAAGAATGGACTCTTGAAATGTGCAATAACATGGATGCATCTCAAAGTAATTATACTGAGTGAAAGAAGCCAGACCGAGAGAGTACATACTGTAAGATTTAATTTATATAAAAATGTAGAAGATTCAGACTAATCTATAGGAAAAGAAAGCAGATGAGTGGTTGCTCCGAGATAGGAGAAAACAGAGAAGGTGGGGATGGGGTGGATTATAAAGAGGCATGAGGGAACATTGGCAGGGGGGTGGGGGGTGATATCTGTGTTCATTAACTTGATTGTGCTATGGTTTCACAGGTGTGTAAACATGCCAAAATTTATCAAATTATAGACCTTAAATACGTGCAGTTTGCTGTATAGCAATTACACTTCAGTAGACTTTATTGAAAAAGGAAAATAAAAAAGAAAGAAAACTAAGCTTCTTTTGCCAAAACTGGGAAGACCACTGGGGAAAGAATACTTTTTTTTTTTTTTTTTTTAAGATTCTATTTATTTATTTGACAGAGAGACACAGCCAGAGAGGGAACACAAGCAGGGGGAGTTGAAGAGGGAGAAACAGGCTTCCGGCGGAGCAGGGAGTCCAATGTGGGGCTCGATCCCAGGACCCTGAGATCATGACCTGAGCCAAAGGCAGATGCTTAACAACTGAGCCACCCAGGTACCTATACTTTTTGTGAATTATAAAGCTTGAGCGGTCTCCTTCTCCCCCCATGACAGGCTGCCCACATGACGTCCTGTGCCTTTCAGCAAACCCCCAGAGCCAGGAGAGCCCCTCTTTTTCCGTCCCTATTCTGGAGGACACAGTGTCTACAGAACAGAACTTCTATCCTCTTTTTCTACATGGTGTCTCTAGGAATTTCTGCAGTATGTACATAAAGGTAGCTCTCTTAGCAATTAGTTCTCTGGTGCGCTCCCCGCTCTAACCTTTCTTTCTGTGAAATTTCATTGTTGCTCAAAAGCTTTAAAGCTGCTGTGTCCAGGAATATTTTTGCTAGTAGCACCCAAACATAAAAGAGCTTCTAGTGCTCAAAGGAATGACTCCGAGATGTGTTTTCTTCCTAATTGACATAGTTACTGAGCATCATCAGATTTTAGAAATTCTGTTGAAAGTGCCTGTTTTCCACATTTATATGGTGTTCTCAGTGTGGGAGCACTAACCAGATAGAAATTTTGCATTATTAAACTCAGAACATATTTTTATTCATATTATTTGTGGCATGTTTTTAAATGAAATGAATCCTTTTAATAAGGCAACTTTAAATTAATGCACGAGGCTAGGTTTTTACTATTATTCCTATTCTGCTGGATGGAATACACAGTAGCATACTTGAAGATGCTAACTCTCACAAAACCTCTGAAAGGAAGACAATTTACAAAGAAATAGCAAAGTCCAGAAAAGGCAATGTTGAAGTGGAAAGTGCATGAATCAGGAGTCTGAAGAACTGAGTTCGAACCCTAACTTTGGATTAATTAACTGTAAAACTTTGGCAAATAAACAATTCTCACTGGGACATGGATCCCTTAGCAATTGAATAAAGGGTTATAATAGATGTTCCAGTGATACTTTCCAGCTTTCCACTAAAGATCAGTACCTTCCTTGTGGCATAAAGCGGGACAAGGAAAAGAGTCAAACTGTCATTAATTGTAGGTTCCTCTTACTTATACCACCGTATAAAACCATATAGTTTTCTTCTTGTATTACTTAGAGCAACAACAAATGTCCTTTCTTACTGATGTTTCTAGAGTAAGGTACTTCTACCATTTGGTACTCTGCACTAGAAGTTATTTATACAAATATGTCTTTATATATGCATAAAAATAAATGTCTTATAGTAAATACTCTGGCAATACTGAGTGCAGTACCCATTAGCTATAGTTGAGGTAATTTAGGACAAATGTCCACACTGCACTGACAAAATGAAGTTTACTATAGGAACAGTAAAATAAACATGACAAGTCCTTATTAAACAACAGCTTAGCAGGTACTTTCATTAGATGATTTCAGGTTTGAAATAATACCATCAACTGGGAACTGCAATCTGGGAATGCTGGATGACAATGCCTGGAGCTTAGAATTAATGTTTTTGTTTTTGTTTTTTTTTTCCTTTGGTATATGGTGTTTGTAAGTACACACAGCAGAGATTCTAAAAGATGCATACAGTCTAGTCTATTTTTATTCCTATGACCCACGATAAAGTAAAACTTCTTTCAGGACTTTATTATTTAGTTGTTGTTTTTTTTTTAAAGATTTTATTTATTTATTTGACAGAGAGAGACACAGTGAGAGAGAGAACACAAGCAGGCAGAGGGAGAGGGAGAAGCAGGCTTCCTGCTGAACAGGGAGCCCAGTGCGGGGCTCGATCCAGGGCCCTGGGATCATGACCCGAGCTGAAGGCAGATGCTTAACGACTGAGCCACCCAGGTGCCCCTATTATTTAGTTTTTTATCATTGATGTTACCTATGCAGTAAATTTCTTTTTTCAATGGAATAGTAAAAACACTCTTCTGAGTACAGTGATGGACAGACATGACAGAGAAATGCCAGAAAAGTGATCACAGATTGTCCTTACATGACACCCAGGAGATCTTCATCCCCAAAGTTTTCCAATAGCCATCAGGAATTCAGAGAGCAGTAAAAGAATTTTAGTAGACTCCTTCTTCATAATTGACCATTTCTTTCTAAGAATCTCTAAGGCATGAATCACCTGGCTTTTCAGAATCTCTTTCTTATTGTTATCATTAGAAAATTTTTAAAACTTTCCATTTTATATGATCATTTTCCAGAACTCCCTAGGTAAGAATCTGCTGTATAAGAGAATTTGAAACAATGCCCTGATTTTCCCCTCAGGTGGTCTGCACCCTCTTGTTGGCCCTGGTTTCTTCTCGGCATCCTTACAGATTGAGCCTGTATGCTGGGCCTTGAAAGCCCCGCTTTTTGTTTATTGTTCAAACAAACTCTCTTTAATAGCAGCACATGTAAAAGAAGACTTTAGAATTTAATTTATTCCAGTGTAATGAGGCTGCCAAGAAGAGATCAAGGTAAAAGTCAACCTTCTTTTTTTTTTTTTTTTTAACAGAGTCTGTAAGAGCCTGACTCTCCAGCCTCCTCTGTAGCCACCTTCTGACAAGGCAGCTTATACTCCATCCGTACTAAACCACTTACACTGCCCGTCAAATGCCTCTTGTTTCATGCACATGTGCTATTTAAAAGGCCATTCTCCTCTTCCTCTTCTTTTCTCCCAGCTACCTCTAACTTGTCCTCCAAGCCTTGATTCAGGGCTACCTCCTGGGAAACTCCCAGTCTTCCCCTAGGGCCTACCACCAGCTCAGCTGGGAAAAGATGTGTTTGTGTCTTGCACTGTGTTCTCATTTTGTACATATGAAAATCACAGCCCTTGTCTCTCTGTGAAGATCTGCATCACCCGGAACAGCGAAGGATCTCCTGTAGATCCGGGATTGTTTGTTCCTGACTCACCTCTAGAACTCACCACACATCTGGCCCCTAGCAGTCACCCATCAATGTTGGATGAGTGAATAAATGAATGACCCACCTCCTGAACCTAGGGTTTTATTCTAGAGAAAAGGACTCGGAGAGGTACATGAGAGAGGTCTAGATATCCCGAACTACTGCCATTACCATAATAATAGCTAATCTTTATTTATTGCTTAATAAGTGCCATGCTATCTTTCAAGTTTTTCATATCAAGTCATTTATTCCTGGCCAAGACCCAATCTGGTGGTATTATATCCTCATTTTGCACATGGAAAATTGGAGGCACACCGAAATTAGGTAACCTGCATAACCTTGAACAATACAGGGTGGGTTTAGGTTTCAAAACCAGATCGACTGGCCCCAGAGGCCATAATCTCAACTACCAATACAGAGAATCTGACTAGGCTGCAACTGCAGAAGAAGAGATTATCTCCACCATCTGAGCCCAAAGCTGGCATATACCGTAAGCTCGGTAACTGTCTCTGTGATTTGTTTGGAGTGTTCTAAAGGTTGGAATCCCATTGAATTGGCAATGGATTTGTCTCAAGAGAAAAAATAAAAAAAAAATTAGAGTTATCCAACAATGGAATGGGCTAGCTCTGAAGTCACTCATTTGTAAAACTGTTTAAGCAGAGACTGAGCTACCACTTGGTGGGAGATTTTGGAACTAGAATGCATACCTCTGAGAAAGATTAGATACTGGTGAGTTGTCAGCATTCATGCCAGTGTAGTGATGCTTTGGTCAGCCACATACTGAGATACAGTGACTACAATATAAGAGTTGTCCAAATGAAGTCACTGAACTCTTTCAAATAACCAAGATGCTATTCGAGCCCAAATCAAAAATTTTCTAATAGTAAGGATATAAGGCACCGTGGAAAGCACATAGACTAAAAGGGTAGAGGACATAACATCCATCACTCACTAATCAAGTGACAGTGTCTGTATCATTTAATCTTTCAGAGAATCTTAGTTTTTTCAGCTATAGGATGGGGAGAATAAGAGCTTCCATAGTTTCAATAGGTGGGGATCAAAGAAAATTTTGGAAAGTGTTAAAATGTGTTATAAATATAAATTGCCATGTGCCTGGCTGGCTGAGCTGGTGGGGCTTGTGACTCTTGATCTTGATCTGGTGGGGGTGTGAGTTCAAGTCCCAGGTTGGATGCAGAGATATCTTTAAAAAAATTATATATGTGTATATATATGGCCATGAAGGAGATATGAAAGAGATACAAAGTTATAAAGCAACCATCAATTAATGTCATGCATATGCTTATTCAGCCTATAAGTATTATCAGCTATGGTGACTCTCTCAAAAGATTTTCCAGTATGATTCAGGTACCTTTGTCAAAAATGTCTTACTCCCGTGGTCTGAATACATTGGTTTACCTCGTATGAACTAGTACCTCCTCCTGGATGATATTTTCTGCCTCAGCCGGTACGCCATAATCGGGTATATAAGTAGCCTTGACTGCTTAAAATTCTTACGTTGCTGAGATCAGAGACACATTCAGAATTTTGAGGTTGGTAGTAGGAGAATCATTCTCTTTCTTTCCTGCATTTTTGTATGTGCTCAGATGACATCAGCAGAACGTGTGCAGTGATGGCATGTGTTTCGTCATGAAAGCAGCAGGAGCGTCTATATGTGCAGACTGGGACTGTGCTTTAATCTCAGTGGCAGGCAGCCTGGGTCAAGGGAAGAAAAATTCTGATCCTAGGTTACAGAGTTGCAATGGGTGGGAAGCACACTTTACGTACCAATCACACAAATCGTCGAGTAATTTTAGATGGGATTAAAGAGTAGCACTGAAAATGGTAAAGGACAGAGAAAAAAAGCTAAAATAAGAAAGAATAATAGGAAGAGGTGAAATGAGAAGATGAAATTCAAGGGGAGAAAAGACAACAGAATGAGAAAAGGAAGGAAAAATCCCATTAACGAGGTGAAGAAAAGAACAAGTCCTCTACCCGTTTCATTGGACAGCTGAAAGGGCTCCCGAACCCCACTGTTCTCCAAATTCTCAGAGATGGATTAGCAAAATAATATCAACTGAGCATAAATTTGCTGACTGTGGTAGTGTAGAGTCACCTTGGACCTCATCAGCATTGCTAAACATCACCCGTAACCTTTCCATTATCACTGAGGGTCTGCTCAGCACCAGGCCCAACTGCTCCAATAATTTCAATTACTTTCCCTGACAAATTTTATGTTTCATGTATTTTAGTGGCCTGATAATTATGATTTCTCTCATTTCTCGCTATCGAGCTTAATGGGTTCCAGCATGAGTGTGCAGTTTCAGAAATGAAGTTCCACTTGAGTTCACAAGTTATTATCTACTTTCATTAATGGAATTGGAAAAGAGAGAGTGGAAAAGAAATAAAGAATGAGGAAGAAGGAAGAGATGAGTGAGCAGGAGGAGGGGAGGAGAAAAGGAAAACAAAAGGCCAGGATGAAAGAAAAAAAAAAAAATCAACCAAATAGGAAAGAAAAAGTCAGACTAAATGGAAAGTAGAAAGGAAAATATGTTAACAATCTTTTTTTTTAATAGGAAAAGTACCAAATAGATTTTTTCCATTATTAGACCCAGGACTGATGAAAAGCATAATATGTTGGAAAATTCCCAGGCTTTGCAGCTAGACCACATAGGGTTAAAGAACCTAGTTCTTTCGTTTACTAGCTGTGCGATCCTAAGCCTGTGACTTGACCTCGCTGAGATTCATCTGCTGTCTTCTTTGTGTGAATAAGAACACTGACTCTGTGGACTAATTTCCCTTCCTCTTTCTCATTCCTTTGTGTGTATCTACAATTTTTTATGGAATGACACCTATGGAATGACAACTGAGAAACTGTGCTGGTGCAGGCAAATGGGCTTTCTGAGAGGTTGCAGAGCAGGGGACAGAGATGAATGAGAGTTTAGGCTGCCTGGGCATCTATACAACTTTCCTCCCCCATGAAGCTTTGCCTCCGCTCCCACTTGTCTGGCTAAGGAATGGGAATGTCCAATTTGGAACAATGGAAGCCTTAGTAAAAAGGTCATTTGTGTCAGTTCTACCTGGTTACTGTGTAAGCCCTCATGAAGCCAGGTGACACCAGCAGCTGTGTGACACATGTTCAGTTGCAGATATGCTCAATAGTTTGTGATTTCTCCAGCTTTGTGGAATTCGGATTTCTGGCCAATTAATTTGTAACTTCATCTGACTTTACAGCGGGTTTATGCATGTCATCTCTCCCAACCAACATTTCATCCACCTGAGAAGATTTATCTGGGCGAAGGAGGACATAGAAAGATGAAGAATTAACCCTTGACTTCAAGAAGCTCATAATCTAGTTGGGGACATAAGATAAACATATAAATAAGTGTAATAGAAAATGAATAGGATAAATGCTATGAAGTGGTATGTTGGATCACCTAAGTTTAAGGAAGGAAAAAGTTTTATCTATTATAAAAATGATCTTTTAATAAGGGCCCAAGGTTTTTTTTATTATTATTTTTTAATTCCAGTTAGTTAACATACAGTATAATATTAGTTTCAGGTATACAATATAGTGATTTAACACTTCCATACAACACCCAGTGCTCATCATGACAAGTGCCCTTCTTAGTCCCCAATAACCTATTTCACCCATTTCTCCACCCGCCTCCCCTCTGGTAACCATCAGTTTGTTCTCTATAGATAAGTTTGTTTGTCTGTCTGTCTGATTGTCTCACATCTCTCTTTCCCTTTGCTCATTTTTTGTGTTTATTAAATTCTACATATGAGGGAAATCATATGGTATTTGACTTTACCTGACTTATTTCACTTACTGTAGTACTCTTTAGCTCCTTCTGTGTCATTGCAAATCACAAGATTTCATTCTTTTTTATGACTGAATAATAGTCAATTGAGGCTATATACCACATCTTCTTTATCCCTTCATCAATTGATGGACACTTGGGCTGCTTCCATATCTTGGCTATTGTACATAATGCTGCGGTAAACATGGGGGTGCATGTATCCCTTTGAATTAGGGTTTTTGTATCCTTTGAGCAAATACCCAGTAGTGTGATTGTTGAATCATAGGGCAGTTCTATTTTTAACTTTTTGAGGAAACTCCATACTGTTTTCTACCAGTTTGCATTCCCACCAACAGTGTAAGAGGGTTCCTTTGTCTCCACATCTTCACAAACAAGGGGCCCAAGTCTTAAGCCAAAGGAATGAATCTCTAGTTTTTACAATTGCAAGCATCAGTGAGATATTTGGGAAAATAAAAGGAGGATTACAGAGTCTTTCCCCATTTTCCTGAAAATCATCACATAGATGAGCCCTGTACTGCAGGCACTTAAGGTGACAAAATGATAAAGATTTAGAAAGAAAAAGAATATTCAAAGAAACATTAGACTTAATTAAACATTTTAAAGGTAACAGAAAGCAGCAGCAGTAAAGAAAAATTTAAAAATAACCATGCATGGAAAAAGCTACACTGATGAATCATTTAAAATGTGTTTACTCTGTATTCTGCAATTGAAAAGGGTATCAGTTTTCTCCAATGATCCTAATGGGGACCACTGCAAGACAGCTCGTCTTCACTTCATTTAAAATGAAGTCAAAATCCCTGGTCTGTTTACTGCAAACTGAAGGAAAAAACTAATTCACTGGACAACATGTTTCTCTCCCATCAAGTACCTTTCTGCCAAGGCAACTAAAGACAACTTGAAATTTCTTAAGGTTGTCTATACTTTTCTGTGAATACATTTTCAAAAACCATTCTGTGGGCGGGATTAAATCCGTCTATCAATTGACTGACCCAGTCATATTGGCCTTGGCTTTCAGAAAAAGCACCCACCCTTTCAAACCCCGTGTGCATGTCTATCCCAGTCCAGGACTGTGCGTGGCACATGGGTTACAAAGACAAATGAGCAAATCTTGTTCCTCATGCTTCATTTGCAAAAACAATCACACACAGAGTGCTGTGGTAGATGATGGAGGAGAGAGGTAACAATGAAGTGTGTGACAGGAAAGCAACAAGCTTCACGAACAGGTCCCATTTCAACTGGGTCTTGAGGAATCCCAGGAGTTTGCTTTGTGGTGAAAGGGAGGAAAGGAGTTCAAACATCAGAAGGGTCTGTACAAGCTGTAGGCAAGATTCATTAAGTATTCAGGCAGGTGTTGTTCGTCCTACAACCTGTTTATTGACCGTCTCAAGTTACTACTTGACTAAGATAATGTTAGTAGCCCACAGACCGTTTGGGTAGTAATTAAAAAAAAAAAAATATATATATATATATACACATACATACACACACACACACACACACACATATATATACACACAGACACATATGATTTGAAAATGCAGTGCCAGCTCTAGGGACTCTCATGGTTCACACACAATTGATTTGGCTTCTTTGGGTCACAAGTCTTATTTTATCTCAGCAGAATCACCTTAGGCCCAAATTAGGAGATTTGACATTATCTTATCATAGCCTACATTGCCTCAGATAATTATGAGAGAGAAGCACTGAAAGGTAGAATATACACGGTGAACAGAAAGAACCTAAGGGAACCTGGACTTCCTGTGCTCAGAAATCACCAGTCAATGGTGGCCTCTCATGGAGGCATTGATACCAAAACTCAATTAGCAACCATGAATCTAGGATCTAAGAGGCATGTCTTAGGTTTCTTTGGCCTATTTGAGCCACTTAAGAGTCCTGCCTTAGTTTCTATCCTGTCTACTTCGGCCTTCCAAGGGTCAGCTCAAAATATAATATATACAGAAATCTTGAAAAGTAGAATATTATATTTAAAGTAAAAAATTCCTTAGTCTACTAAAAATGACTCTGGAGGCACTTTGAAGAATAGAAACTTTTTCACCTCTCCAACTCTGGAGTTAAGAAAATTAACAAAGAATTTCTTTCCTGCTTTTTGGAAGTTATTATTCTGTGTTTCTTAAACTGTAACCATATTAATTTTGGAGAATCTCAACCTATTCGTATGTGTCCCTGAGTACACAGAATGTAAAGAATCCCCACCATGTCAGCTGGTCTCTTATTTTGTTTTCTAAGACCATGGAACCAGTTGCCTTCTGGGATTAAACATAATATTTGAAATAAAGTATGTGCCAAAAGTATTCTTTTAACCATTAGAATTACATCTTTAATGTTCTTTACATCTCAGTATCACTCTCAAAGTTTTATGGATATTTTTAATATGCATCTGTTGAAAATCAGACCCACAATAAAAATCTAATGGAAATAGAACTGATGGAATTGAAGCACAAAAGGTGTAGAGGATGTTTTGTAACAGACTGGTGGAATGTACATGTCCCCAGCGTCCACCTCAGCCCATGGTCACAGTCCCAGGCATCCCAGTGAATTATTTAGCAGTATGATTTATCACGTGAACTAATACTTGAACCACCCATTAAAGACCTGTTTTATGTCAGATGCTTTACATAATTTAAGTCTACCTTTCACAAAGACATATATATCATTGCAAAAACCAACTCTGAGAGCTCAAGAGACTTACCTAGGGTTACAGATTCAAGTGAATGTAGTGCAAGGATTTGAATCTACATAGATTACACAAATTTGAATCTACGTAGATTGCATAACTTGAATCCAGAACCAAATGTTTTCCCCCTTCTGCCAAAGGCCTGTTCACAAGACTGTTAGAGGTCAGAAGAAGAATGGAGTTCTTTCTACAATTCTTTCTTCCAGCTAAGTGGCTATGGGGTCAGGTTGCTTAACCACTTTTTTTTTTAAATCATACATGAGATACACCTTTTTAGAAATATTAAAATGCTATTTCAATCATCTTGCTTTAAAAGAGGTCTTAATATTACCCATGCTGGAGAAGAAAGAAGAACAGATCTGCCTGAAAATAGTGGAGCTGTAAGGAGGGACTGCCTGAGATGAGGGAAGAGGATTTTGTTGCAGGAGAAATTTGGAATATGGAATTTGAGTAAGAGAGAAGTTCCACCACAATGCTGTCCTATAGAAATACGGTGCAAGCCATGAATGCAAGCCCATGCTTAATTTTAAATTTCTTAATAGCCATGAATACAAATAAGTGAAACCCATTTTAACAATTTTTATACGTACTCCAACATATCTGAAGGATTACCATTTCAAGTCATAGCAACACAAAATATTAATGAGATACTTCACACTCTCTTTGTATACGAAGTCTTAACGAGGTCCGGTGTGTGTTTTATACTTAAATCACATATTTATTTAGAATAGTCACATTTCACATTCTCAGTAGCAACGTGTGGCTAGAGGTTACTATACTGGACAGTGTGGCTCTCGTAGCTTAAGAAGAAGGCTTGAACAGAAAAGGTGGTCAAATGAATTTGGCATTAAAATGAATTAATTTCCGAATGGGGTGCCTGAAGTCCCGATATTTATATACAGATAAGTGGAGAAGGACCAAACTTCCACAAGCTAGGAGCTACCGTAAGGGGTACAGGGGATGGTGTGGAGCGAAATGAAGAGAGAACTAAACGTTTGGAGAGGAGGCACTTAATATTCATTTTCTAACCCTAACTCAACAGAAAGGTCCCCTCAACCTATTCTACTGAGGAGACCACTAACGTTTAGAGACAGTCACTTGCTCAGGTTTCTACTTTTTACTACTCCATGAATCTGTGACTACCCTAAATCAATAGTTTGTATCTATCTTATTCTCACCGCCTGTAGTAAAAGAAAGAATAATCAGCCAGCCGACCTGAGTCTACATGGTTGACATGAGGCAGACGGAGGGGATTTGCAAAGGGCAAGGTGGGAGGAGGGTACAAAGCTTGCAAAGAACTGTGTTTCAAAGGCTGTGGCTACAACCCCGAGGCTTTAAGGGGTTGAAGGCAGGGAGCCAGGCTCCAGGCAGCTGTTCTGTGACACAGCTGATGTTCTGGGGACATGTACCTGCTCTTCTCTTGGCGCAGCTCAAGATAAAAAGCAAAGGATCAGCTTTGACATGTAGTCAGAGAGCCGGGGTAGAAGAACTGAAGAAACTCTTGCACCTGAGGTTGGTTAAGAATCAGAGGAGCTTGTCCAATGGCCGGCTCTGGATATTCACACACTATGATAGATTTGTATCCAATTTACACAAGGTCAGTGTGTTTCCTGGCTTATATTTTTAAATATAAAATAAGAAGCATACTCTCAACTGTCCATGTGGAATGCAAATAATCCACATTCTCTGGCCACAGGTGGTAAAGTGATCTGCTTGTGTCACGGTGGTGAGAAGATTTTTCAGCCCACTGTTCGCATCCTGTCAAACGCTCTTATGAGAACTTAGAGAAAGAGAAAAGGGACCACAGACAGCTCCGATTAGCCTTACTTTCATGAAAACAGATTTTCGTGAAAAGCAAGTTATTTTCAGGTAAGGATCCTTGGAGAGAGGAAAGAAAAATTAAACGAGCTGCAAAGTAGTAAGACCTTCTTTAAAAATGGAATCATAATGAATTCTCAGTTCTCTTTGGATAAGTAGTTCACACTTAATGACTTACCCTACAGGATTGCAAGAGTTGGAAGGACAGACTCTACACCTTCATTCAAAGATTCCCTCAACAGTTACTTTTTTAAAGCACCTATTATGAGCCAAACACTCTTCAAGGTTCTGGGTATGGAGTAGTGTGGCAGGGGCTGCTGGGTGATCCCTGAACCCATGCCTTCTTCTAGAGAACATGACTAGACTACTTCCTCATGGTTAGGTTTGGATGTATGACTTCGTACCAGCCAATGGACTAGAGAAAGCATTACCTCTGCTCCTGCCATGTGTGACTTTCCACAATCTCTCACCTACCACAGTGACCTTGGAAGTTGCAGTGAAGGTGGCAAAACCACCTGAAGATACAGACTCCACACTTAGAGGAGAGCAATAAGAACACTGGTTTTAGACCTGAGGTGAGCTAGAAATAAACTTTACACATCGTCGCAGCTGGTGTGACCTTAAATAACATAAGTATAAACAACAGACTTGCTCTGTGTCCTCTTGGTCTTACATGCAAATGGAAATAGAGAATAAATAAACAAACCCCAGAGACATTTGAGCACATATGAAAATGTTAAGCCTAGATATAAAAGAACCCCACATAGCTCAGGTTCATGATAAAAGATTAAAACTGGTGTGATACCAATAATTTACCTTTGACCATAGAATAAAATATCTCTTTCTTCATCCTTCCCCCTTCCCAACATACACACATGCTTTTTTTTTTTTTTTTTCCCCCTAGTCAGGTCTATTTGCTGGAACAGTGATGGACTCCAAAGTAAGAAAAATCATATCATCTTAGAGATTTCAGTTCACTGTTTTCTTTACTGAATGCTAATCTGCTTGTAGAAGATATAAATGCATCTTTTTTTTCCCCAGGCAATAATGAAACATTGGTTGCCTGTTAATTTTCTCCCATGAACAAAAATAGAAATGCTGAATACAGTGCCTGGTGGTAGAGCAGCAGAAGGATAACTGAGGTGGTAATCAAAGAGGTCTGAGATCTGGTCCTAATTATGTGATGTTAGTTAAAGTAGTTACTTCTGAAGGCTTAGTTTCCATATCTACAAAATTAGAGGTTTGGGTTAAATGACCTGTAAGATTCATCCCAGCTCTCACATTTCTATTTCTATTTCCAACTTCTAAACCCCATTTTTTTTTTTTTTTTTTTTTTTTACAGAAAACTGTAGAAGTATGGCTAAGATTCAGTGCTTGGGAGACATGCTGCATGGTTTACAGGTTCAAATGATGGGACTCAGTATGTGAACTCTGAATCCTTGACTCTTGGTTAGAGGCCTGATGCCTTATCTAGGAAACAGAGACCAATGAGACATTGGAAAATTTCAGGTGAATGCAGAGATTCTGTTTGAATTATCCAAAAAACTGCCCAGGACTTTTGCTTCATTTGACCCCTATACTTCTGAAGCAGAATACACACACACACACACACACACAACACACACACACACACACACACACACATATATATATAGACAGATATGTATGTATTTATGATTCTGATTTCCCAAAGCTCTGAGCCTCATTTGTCCTTTGAAGCATCAGCCTTTCAAAATAAGGATTGTATTGTTTTTAACAATTGGGTCTCTCTCCCCAGCTTTCTACCCCCTGCTCAGCATCTCTCTTCTCTGTGTTCTAACTCAGGTCCCTCTCAGATGTCTGGCTCCTGCTGGTGCACACTGTGATTGAACGCACTCGATGCTTTCCTTACCACGGTGCCTTTGATTCAGATACAGACGGATACATTATTGATCAGGGTTTGGCTGCTACTCTTAGCTTGCTGGTGCTGCACTAGTAACTAATAAGCAAGTAAGAGAAGAAGAGTGAGGAGAGCCTGTCTCCTTTTAAAAAGCAAGTAGATGATAACCCCACGGTCTCCATCTTGGAACGGTTAAGAGATTCTACCTGGTTTCCTGCTAGGAACTTCGGTTTGTCTGGTCAAGCACCATCACCGCACAGAGGCCTGTTGTTCACTCACCAGGCAGTGAAGACTTGCTTGGAAGAAGAAAAATTTGCATAGATGGTGGCCCGTTCTTTGTTTCACACTGCATGAGTGGGTGAGCTTCTTTGCTAAACCTTGCATATAAACCCTATGGAGCCATTTTGAACCTGATTCTTTATAATCCTATTTAATTTTTGCCCCCAATCTATGATCGGGGTCTCCGACTCTGAACCTACAGCCTCCCCTCGATACTAAAGCCTTCTATGCTGGGAACTCTCTCCTGCTGCTCACTCTTTGGCATCTTCTCTGGGGCCTTAGAGAGATGACAGAAAAAGCTATAATAAAAGGCTTCTTTATCTTAAAGTTTCCTTCCTCTTTAGACATTTAAATGCCCTATTTCAAAATATCGTATTTTCAAGTGCTCATATCCTTTAATTCAACAATTCCACTATTATAGTTCTGTTTGCAAAAGTGCGTATAGCGTGTGCAGGTGTGCATGCAGACAGACCCACAGATATCTGGGTCCCTGCTCAGCGGGGAGTCTGCTTCTCCCTTTCCCTCTGCCCCTCCCCCTGCTCGTGCTCTCTCTCACTTTCTTTCTCTTTCAAATAAATAAATCTTTTTAAAAAAAATGGAAAACAGGGGCGCCTGGGTGGCCCAGTCGGTTAAGCGGCTGCCTTCGGCTCAGGTCATGATCCCAGGGTCCTGGAATCGAGCCCCGCATCGGGCTCCCTGCTCGGCGGGGAGCTTGCTTCTCCCTCTCCCTCTGCCTGCCTCTCTGCCTACTTGTTCTCTCTCTCTATCTCTCTGCCAAATAAATTAAATAAAATCTTTAAAAAAAATGGAAAACATACTTATATAAGGCTAAACTCTTTTGTCAAAAACTTTATCAACTGAACATAATAAACAAAATTTTTATCTACTACCTACTTACCTGTCCGTCAGAAGGTCTACCCATCTATCCATCCATCCATCCAACTAGCTATGCTGGTTTATGCATTAAAGCATTTTATATTTTGCTGAGTTGGAGATAAAATCTGTTAATAGCAACTTCCACTAGAGCAAGTGACTATGGGAAAAGGAAACTCAGATGTTAGAGTTTACCTTCCTGGGTTTTTTGAATTTCTAACTTTGAGCAGACACTGCTTTTATTTTTGAAAGATGTCCTGCCAACTAAGGTGAGCTGGACTCTGATATTAGGAGAATCCTTCTTCTTTATTTCTCCCTATATTTCAAAATCGAAGTCTTGTTTAAAATGCCCTAATATTAAGGCTTAATGGTTATATAAAAATATGGTGTGAGTCACTTTCCTAAAAATGAATTTTGAAAGATGAAGAGAGACCCATGGGGGTTATAAGTCCCTGATAAGTGAGACAGCACCTAGGGGAGCAAAGGAAAGCATCGTGAAGGGGAGAGGAGCCCCACTGAGCTCATTGCTTCTCTGGGGCGCTTGGAGGCGGTGAGAAGGAAGGCTGACTGGTAGTTAGGGAAATTGGATTCCAGCCCCGCTCTGCCATTTTCTACCCTCCTGCCCATGTCACTTAACCTCTCCTAACCTCAGTTTCCTCATTTATAAAATAAGGGAATTGTGTTGGATGATTTCTGAGGTGCCTTCTAGCTCAGAAATCTATTAAATTCTATGAAACATCCTCCTTTCTCCCATCACATAATTGGCAGGAGGTGGTAATGAAACAAGGTCCAGGGTATAATTCATCTTTCAATGTACATTTTCGCTGTCCTTCAAATAGAAATAGTTGGTAGGTCTCATTTTCCCCCTCCTGTTACCCTGACCGTAAGTGAGGATAAACTCCCCTACGGGACCCAGTGGAGACTTTTATATGCTGGGAAAAACTAAGCTGGCCCAGAAATACCCTTCGACAGAGCACACTTCTAGTCAGAGCCAGCAAAGGCAGGTACAGTGAATAAAGCATGGGCTAGAAAGATCAGGGTTTTTTTGTTTGTTTGCTTGCTTGTTTTTATAATTTTTTAAACCGGGAAAAAATACATCATTTGCCATGTGGATTTTGTAGTATGTGCTATTTTTTATGTTATCTGATTCAGCCCACTTGTCCTTTTTTAAAGCAATTCAGCCCTGCTAATGTTTTCTATTCCAACCTATAGAGATGAAAAAAGCCTGACCTGGTCCGCAACATTCCAGCAGACTATCAAGTTTCCCCAATCCTTTAAAGCCCTTGGCTTGCAGTTATGGAAAGAGACAAAGGCACAAACCTGGATAATCACTATTTAATGATATGACCCAGGAAGGTTAATGCACTTTGAAATAACTTCTTGAACACCTACCACATACTTTGCATCATTCTAAGCACTAAATATTCAAAGGTCAAGGCCCTACCTGAGGAAGATAGGGGGAAGACGGAGGAGGAAAGGGGAAGGAATCAACATGATATAACCACAGTACAAGTTGGACATCAGAAGGATGCGCCAGAGCATTGGAAAGACAGAGGAGGGGCCATTTAACCTAAAGAGGACTCATTTGAGCTGGACCTTAAAGGCAAATAACCGATACCCAGGTTCTTTTCCTATGGCAAGGGAAATCTCTTCATCCTTTCACATGTGATAGCCCCAGAAGAGAGCAAGGATACGAAGAGCAAATAAGTCACCTGGAAACTATGGGATGAAGAAAGAAGACCCAGGAGTAGCAGAGCTGGTCTGGGAACATGAAAGAGTAAGGCCATGGTGAGCAAGCCAGGGGAGAATGGGCCCTCAAAGGAAGAAACAGGGAAACAGAACAGGGTAGGGGTGGGATGAAGCCTTGGGACAGGGCTGTGTCTCTTAGATATTGCAGATTTCATTCCAAAAATGGTCTTGTTTACCTTATCTCTTCAGAGACTGAGTTTTGTTGGGTAAAGCCAATAAAATCCAGTTTATAGGGTGTATCTCCTTTCATATAAGGTACCCCCCACCCCATAAGCCATACGAGCATGGCAAATTTTGTCCTGAAGCCTTTGGCAGGACAACTAAAGTGCAGACACCCTGCTGGGGTGAAGATGAATGGAAATGCAATTGGGAAATATTTCACAATCAGGTGTGAATAAATGGAGGAACAAAGAAAATATTTCTGTCACTGAGTGATTTGCACTAGATTCAGACGAAGACTCATAGCCACATGGAGAAATCAACTGGAAGTCACACATAAAAGAGCAAATACTGTATTTTTTCTTCAAGTAATATGTACATTAAAATCAAATCAACAACTACTTTTTTAAGTAATATCATTGTTTCCCAAATGTTGTCATTGCTTGATTTATTTACTTTCCTTCTAGCAGAGGTCAGAGTCAGATTGCTGGAGTCTAAGGGTGAGGGAGAAGAGAAGGGTATTAATAGTTGACCAATGCTTTTTTCTAACGAGTAATAAATTAAGGGGCTCTGCATCTTTCCAAATCCTAAAAGGTGTCCCATTAGCCTGAAATTTCTGAGGCCACAGGTGTTCCTAGGTATAAGGATGATAAGTTTCTACAAAAGTCCCCTATTCAAATGCCAACGAATAGTTCAATACCTGCAGCTACTAACGTATGTGTTCCACCTAGGCATTTTGTGAAGTCATTATGCAGAAGGAGTAATTTTGCTTTGTGATTATACAGGAAGAATCAAGGTAAAACACTACTCCATTTTAATGCTCAGTAAGACATCAAAAAAAAAAAAAGAGAGAGAGACATTAATGACGGATACTGTCTGTTTCTTTAAGTGTTGACTTGGGGATAGAGAAATATTTACCAAGTCATGAGTGATTTCAGAGTTACAGTTAGAGTACCTAAAACTTTGCAAAATGGGGTCTTAGGTTTTAGGTTCTGAAGGACTAACAGGGCTCAACATCTTTTCAGCTTCTTGACAATATGTAGTTTTATGGGTTCAGCTGCAGGGCCCTAAATCCATGTAACTAGGCTCCATATTATCATTTGGTTCTAGCTCTATTGTTTATATGAAATTAAGGACTTAAGATGTATAATTTTATTTATCCTCCAAATCACAAAGTGGAATAGTCAAGGTCATCCTCAAAGTCCTTAATTGTGTGGTGGTAAGAACACAAAAGCAGAAACAAAAACAAAACCCTGAGCGCCTAAGTCTCAGATCAAAAGTTTTCTGTAGATTCCACTGTTTTTGAAATAGAAGACTTCCGAGAGCAATCACATTGGAGAAATCTAAAGGATCTCAGAAAAATCACAACCTTCAGAGAAATCAGAGGTTTCAAAGCCATGTGGCTGACACAGCCATGCCTTCTCCCTGGCTTCATCTCAGCCCCTGGAGCTGTCTCATTACGAGGCTGTGTGATTTCATGCAGAATGTGTGATCAGCAGTGTGGCAGGCAACTTGAGACCACCTAGGAGCACAAGGGAGTGTGATCATGCATATGTCCCAGGAGCAATTCTAGAAAGGAAAAAAGAATAATAAATAAATAAGAACTGTGGGTGGAAAAACCTCACACTGTGGCCTTCTGTCTGTAATAACCAATCTGATACTTAATAAGTGAGCAAATATTTATTTTGAACAATGCATATATCCTCAATATCATGTAAGGAGCTATGGACGGTAGAGCCAAATAATGAAATGTCCTCTACCCTAAAGCAGCTTATGATTCTATTTTAATGAAGCATTCTTGTCTCTGGTCCACTGAAACGTAAAAAAGCTACTTTCACCTTATCTTAGAATCCTCAGATGTTTTTGCTTTGGATGGAATATAATTCATGCTGTTTTGGCCATGACCAGTATAAAATGTGTGGGTTTTTTTTCACTATAAATATTAAAAGATATGAAAAGATAATTGATGTGAGTTGTCCTTCCCAAAACAAGTGCAGGCATATTTATACACACTGATGCTCATAAGGTGCCAGAAATCAACTTTCAGTTGTCCATATGGCACTGACTTGAGGAGAACTGGTCTATGTTAGCATGAAGGGTAGTTTTGTCAGAGGACTCTGGATAAATTTTCATAGAAAATAAAATACATAAAGAAGAGTGGAGATGGAATTCTATCTTCTCTGAAGTGTGTTGATGCTCTTCCGGGGGAAAGGTTGCTCCTTTTCTAAAGATGGGAGTTAAGTATCGGTGATGACCATGTTGGAGAAAATTAAGGATCTGGAACTGTTTACTGGGTTAATTATAGACATCATCTCAGTAGATGCACCCTTAATCAACTAGTCTTGATAACAAACTATTCTGGGCATAAGATGGTAGGTATTCTAAAGACAACCAGAAGGTAAATGATTTTTCATAACTCTTGGCAACCCTCAGGATGTCTTGATATGGATTAGTTATCACTTATCTTCCTGCCTGGTTTTGGGGAGGCTCATCACCGATGCTCAGTCATTATATTAATTCCTATAAAACTGTTGAAAATAAGGCCATAGTATTAAAAGTACTTCTTTTGCACAAACTGAATTAATGTCTTACACCTCAAGCTTGCCAAGACTTAGCCTCTAAAAAAAGTCATTAATGCTATATGTCACTTTCCATAATACATTCCCAAAAGTTATGAGTAAATATTTTGGGGGCATATCAATCACATATAAATGCACTGTGAGAGCTGGCTATTTAAAATGGTTCCATCTAATTCAACAACTTTTGCTAAGAATTGATTTCATTGCAGGCATTGAACTAGATGTGGTTGTACAGATTAATATGACTTGGTTCCTGTCATCAAAAATCTTAGTTTAGTGTAAGGGAGAGATGCATTAATACCAAATGTCAATATCATATGCTGAGTGCACACATAAGGTAATGTGAGAGAAGAAAGAAGGAGCAACCTGTTCATCCTGTGGAGATCCGTAATAGTGTTTGGAAGAAAAAGAAATGGCTGAGCTGAGATTTGAAGGGAGAATGGAGATTGTTAAAGAACCCTTTGGTCCAGGAATCATTCCTTATTTTATTCATAATGTTTGTGTAGCCTCAGCCAAAACACAGCCTTATTTCTCTTTAACTCTTCATCTGTAGAACAGGGACCTAGAGACACATTCAGCAAATGGTCTGTTCCATATTGATGATGTATACATTCTTTGGTTCATTCTTATATGTATATTTTTTTCATGTAAGTGTTAATGCAAAGCACCACTGCCTTATACTTGTGCTGTAAATATGATCAATGTATTTATATTTAACCTGAAGATACAATGGGAAATGAGTTTTATTGGTGCCACTAACAAGTCTGATACAGAAAGTCTAGACCAATCTGGGGAAAAAAGAGCTGTGCATTTGTTTTCTTGGCTACATTAATGAAAAGGACTACACAGTCGGGAGGGGATGACCTCCTGGAGAGAAAAAAGCTGAACAATCACAATACATCAAATTCTGTCTTCTGAGAAGTGTCTGTGACTATATATCTATTATCTTTGTGTATCAATCTTCACTCTCAAATGGCGCTCTCTTAATTTGCATATTAGTGAAGAAAGAGCTTTTATTGACTCAATTTACATTTATTTTTCTCAGGCTTCTTTGGGGGGCGAGGTTGTGGGGCTATGAAGGAGGATGCTGATGACAGAGTCATGTAAACCCAGAGTTTCTGACTGAAAAGCCCTTTATTCAGCCATGTAAGTAACAACAGCTAGTGTGCAAGAGCATGTGGTATTGGTGCCAGGAGCAAGGGGATCATACCCAGCGCCGGCTTATATTGTGCCGTGAGGACAGGCTTCCTTAGTCCATCCACACCTCCTTGCTTTCACCACATGTAAAACACAATGGTCTACATATGCTAAAGATGGGCTTTCCCTATCTTTATTTTGTTTAGGGTGTTGAGTCATGAAGACACCATGTTATTGATTTGTTAAAGAACAATCTACAGGATAAGGAAAATATCTCACAAATATGTTAATTAGAATGACACTGACTGCTCATATGTGGAAGAAAACCATTTTCTAATGAAAGCTCTTAGGTAATAGTTGCTTTACCCAAGACTCGGTAGTGTCCAAAATGAAAGACATGGACCCTTCCCAAACAGAGAAAGTAATAAGCAAGGGAGTGCTGTTAAATGCATCACTATCTACTGAAGCCCACATGAAGATATATATTTAATTAGCCTTTGGGCTGTCTCTAAATGCTTGCTTTTATTCCATAGTATATGGCGAATCTTAATTTGCACATGCTAATGCACCTTCATAAAGACCTCCTTTGGAAAAAATTAAAATGCTGAGGCAGGCTTGGCTGTAATGCTTTACAATGCTTCTGACTTTAAAAAGAAAATGTATACACAGGTTTTTTTTTTTTTTTTTTTCCTTTCACGTGTTAAACTTGTATCAGCCGGGGGTGGGGGGGAATAAACTTATATCAGCCAGTAACAATTTTTCTTTTCTTCTTTTTATTTTCTTTCTTTCGTCCTTTTTCTTTTTTTCTTTTTTTTAAAGCAGGGAAGTTCGAGTTTACAAATGCTCATCAGTTATGGAATGCAGAATAACAACAGTTAAGATGCCTGATTCATTTCTAAAATAGAGGACATCCATGCTGGAGGGCTTTGTTATACATATGGAAAAGAGAAAAGCATATTTCTTCTGTTCTAAATCTACAATCTAGAAAGATCAGAAGGATAATGAAAAATAGATAATAATCTTTTAAAAAGCGTATAGATTTTTGATTACACAACAAATCTCCTCTTACGTGGATAGACCAGTTCTTGCTTCTTAGCATGCAACTGACCTTGCGGGGAGAGTGGCTCAGAGCCGGCAGGGCTCCAGGGTTTTGTTGCCCCTCATGCCCAGGTGGCTTTAAAATTTTTTTTAATTATTATTTTTTTCTGGAGCACTAATATTTTCCCAAATATTGAGATCTAATACCTAGGATGCGGGTAGTGGTGCTTCCCCCCACCCCCCCGGGAAGGCAGTACACTGAAAGAAAAAGTCTTTGGAGTCAGCATTACCTAGGCTCAAATCACAGTATCCTTATTCTGATTCAGGCCACTAGTAAAAATGATAATGTAAGTCCCTGCGTGTATATGTATATAAAGGAGCTCGCAAGAAGAGATGGGTCCTATCCATGCAGCTCTACTACAGTTGGGGAAAAACTGAGGCTGGATCCCGTTGGCAGTCTTCCACGCCAACGCTACTCCAACTACCTGAGAATTTGATAAGAAACAGGACAAAGGGGATGAGCCACAGCTGTTGCTGTTCCAGGCTTTTATTAAATTATACTTTTAAAAACCTGTATCTCTAAAACTCAGAACGTAAGAAGGCTGTGCGGAAAAGCTCCAGGCGGCTGGGAGAGTTACAAAAGGGAAGTGGGAACAACAGAAATATGCCCATATGCTCAAATCAAAAACAGTTTTCCATACAGCCCACTCTGCTGACTCCCAGCACAGACATGAAGAGCGACAGCGCCCAGGAGCTCCCTTTCCTGTGCAGAAAAGCAGATTCGGTCAGACAAACACATTCACCTGCGGCTCTGGGCCCGCCTGTATTCAGTCTGGTGCCCTGACACCCTGCAGAGGTTTTACTTGCGCTCAGACTCTGTCTTTCTCATAGGCCACAGGCCCCTGAGATTCCAAGGAGTATTAATGATCTCTTCTCCCTGGGGCAACTGGCCGCCTTCCTTCCAATGTATGATTACTTTAGGTAATGTCTCTTTTGAGTACACAGGTGGCAGAGTTCAGTTTTAAATCAGACTTTGCCACTTCATATTTGCACGGCCACAAGGAGGGCATTTCATCCAAAATTATTCTCTCAGAGCAGCTATTAAAGAGCGGCCAGAGAGGGGCAAATCGGGGAACCCGACTCTGCTCTTCCTCCTGCTGAAAGCCCTGATTCTGGGGATGGTGGCTTATTATGCCAGGGTTCCATGGGTCCTGACATTGTATGAAATTCCCTCTCCTTGTGTCCTCCTTCAAGCAAATGTTATAACATTTTTCAATCTGGCTATCCAAGGCAGATGGTGTGACATCAACACACAGGACGCATTTCGAAGAGCATACCAAGAATTCTACACATTTTTTGACTTTAGGCTTTTTTGCCACTTTCCCGCTGAAGGAAATGGGTCATAACATAAAGGAATGAGAATGGCATTGTTACCTTGAATCTGTTCTATACTGAAAACTTTGTTTGCAAGCTTTTATATCTTAGCATTAGACCCCATCATTTCGAGACATCTTACAATTGATCTTGACCCATCCTTTAAAAATTAGCATGAATGAAACAACTTACAGCATCACACTTGTCTACAAGGCTACAGTGTATGTTTGTTACTAAATTTGCAGAAATCCCACATCTCAGTTTTACTTATCTTCATACTGGACACCTGTCTGTGTTTTCATTGCTTTTTTTTTTTTTTTAAGATTCTATTTATTTGACAGAGAAAGACACGGTGAGAGAGGGAACACAGGCAGAGGGAGTGGGAGAGGGAGAAGCAGACTTCTGCCGAGCAGGGAGCCCGATGTGGGGCTTGATCCCAGGACCCTGGGATCATGACCTGAGCCGAAGGCAGACGCTTAACGACTGAGCCACCCAGGCGCCCCTCATTGCTTTTTAATACCTCAATTCCATAGACCATCGAGGGATGAAGAGGTAGGAACCTTTACTTAATCTGAGAAACACCAAGATTTCTATGGCTCTGCCAGGCAGAACACTAAGTGAGAAAAACCCTGGACAGAAAAGTGATGATAAAAAGACCACTTTTGCAGGTAATTGATAAGCATATGTTAATGAACTAGCTTCCTACTTCTTCCAATAGAATATTACTACATTTCAAGTGCTTGGAAAAGCGTGAGTTGGAGATATGCTCATAACTCTAAACCAGTTCTTGTGTAAATTTTAGATGTTTGGGGGGAAATCCGTTGTTTTTAATCATAATTGGACCCTCCTAATCCGCAAGTATTGAGCTGCTGAGACAATTAAAGGCAATGAGGACTGGAGAGTCTAGGATCATCTCTGAATTTACAGGATTTGCTCTCAGGCTTCACTCTGTCAATACAAGGAATCAAGGACTAACCATAACCCTGGCAAACAATCTATGGTTCTCCTGCTTGTCCTTTGTGACTGTTTTGCATGTATGATGTATGGTACTCATCTGATATTAGCAGTTAACAATGTTAACTATGGTGGAAGTGATGATGGGAAGTAAAAATTAAAAATAGAATATAGCCTTGTCAAATTAGAAATTTAATGAGAAAAGATTTCTCTCTCATTAAAATTTTTTCTGTCTCTTCTGAACCAATCTTTGTACCTCCGATTGTTATGCCCATTTGATTCCTCAAACTGAGCTTTAAGGAAGAAGTTCCACCTTTGATTAAGGAGGTCCAATTATTTCATTAACGAAATGACTAATTATGTCAAAACTTACATAATATACCTGTATTATTCTTCTCTGAAATGACATTGGGTTGAACTAGCTCTCCCCTGAAGCAAAGTAGTTGAGAATAGTTGCAGCTACCTTTAGCTAATTAGGTAAATCCTTTTCAAAATTATAGAGTTTCATAATTCTGGACCAAATGAGCGTCTATAGTAACAGAGTATGAAATTATTTCTAGAGTAAAAGAATAAGCGAATTTTAACAAAGTCCATTATAATGTTCCTGATCAGGATTTGGGTTATAGAACTCTGCATTGTTGTGACTTTGAAAACCAGCTCACACTTGGGCAAGATGTACTGAACACAGCCTCCGTGGACAGTAACTAATAGCTGACCTTAACAAACACTAGTGACCACTGTGATAACTGTTGTCTGGTCCAGGACAGAATTGACAAACAATGTAAATGAGATAGGAGGAGGCACCTAATTTCTAGGAATCTTGCCTGGCTTTTTTGAGATGGAGACCGATGAATTCTATCAGGGTGATGAAGAGCTTGGAACTGAAGTCAAAGAGCCTGGGTTCAAATTCTGTTTCTGCACCCATCAGTTACAAGCCTCATAAAGATGTTACTATGATTAAAAGAGATAACATGTTACTATGATTAAAAGAGATACTGTTGAATGCATCTAATAACTGAATAAATTAGCTTTAAAAGTAATTTATTAAAAAAAAACAAGATGTAATTGATTGCAAAGTTGTGTCTATTGAAGGGACAGACATTCCTGGATAGTAGAAGCATCTTATCCCTTCCTTTTCCGGGTTTGCTCCTACGTGCAAGTAACATCACTTCTACTTGTTTTTAGTTATATCCTTTGAGCATTTTAAAGGCATGGCCTACTCTTGAGGGTCAGAGTTAAAATTATCAAACACTCTAAACAATGACACCAGTTGGACATGAGAGGAACGGCAGGAGACAGCTAGGGCAGGTGCCCAAGAGCCTAAGTTTGAGATAGCCTGGCTTAGTAACGGACACTGTGGGGCCATGGAATTGCTCGAACTTCCCGGAATTAACGATAGAGCATGATATTCTTCAAGGAAGGACTTAGGTAAGGTATGCATAGAGATGTGTGTGTGTGCGTGTGTGTGTGTGTGTGTGTGTGTGTACATGTACCTGTGTAGAGTTTATCACTGTCTTCTCAGGTGCTTTACTTAGCAAATGAGCTCAGCAATATTCCCCCTGAAATTGCTTGCTCCGGGGTGCTTAACAAATGGTTGGCCATTTAATGGCCCGAGGCAGAGCCAGGGAAGGTTAACACACTGACAAAATGGGCATTAACTATGGTAACAACTGTTTTCATGGGGGATTATTGCTATTATAAACCTTATTCAACATCATAATGCCAGCAATAATTTTTCCTTTTTCTCCCATTTTACAATTAAGTCATGCTCCAGAATGTACATGACACAGAGGAGACCTGAAAACTCAAGGTGTTAGACCTTTAATGGCCTTTTCATAATTCTCTGTTGTTGCAAAAAAAAAAAAAAAAACCACTTAGATGTATAACCTGATGCTTAGGTAGATCATATTACTCAAACTAGATGAAGTATAGGAAGAAAGATGTCAATTTATTAGATCCTATTGTGACAGAAACTCACACTCATCCCTTCCAAACCCTACCAAACTTCATTTTGACTGGGTTTGAAATCCATGGTTAGAGCAGACACTCTGGCTTGGACAACAAAAGATAGGGCATATTTATAGGGAAAATCCCTGTCCAATTACACATTGCCTGACTGGGAAAGAAACAACCTGAAGACTCATCTAAGCAAGATCATCAGCACAGAACATGGAGAATTTATCGTAGTAGCATTTAGAAGATCAAGTGTCTGCTTACTAAGAATAAGACATTTCCCTGGTACTATTCCATTTTGGAGCCCAAGGCAAGAACGACCATACAGGCTGGGGCGCCATCTGAAGGAAAGGGTGGTTGGCCTGGTCTCAGAAAGGGCAGGACCTAGGCAAAGGGCTCTTGATGGAGCCTGTTTTTAGCTGCAAGTGACCTATCCCAAAAGGGGAACAGAGGGGCAATGTCAAGCACCTCACTTCCTAATTCTGCTAAGACTAGGGTGATAAAGGGGCCTAGGGTGAACCTGCTGACTAAACATTTGCAGCTAAGTCTCATCATAACTGGTTCTCAGATGAGCCCATTGGCTGAAGAGGTGGCATTGCTGACTCCACTCACAAACTGAATTTTTCCTTTGCCAAGTGAGCCAGGGTAGATTTGGCTTCCTTATCGTTTTGCTTTTCCATGTGTATTCTGTTCATTTCTTTTAGATTCCTCTTCTTATCTTTTTTGACCTCCATCTCCACTGTGGATCCTCCCATTCTTAGTTTTGAATTATCTTCTTAGGCTATTCCCTTTTCCTCTCCTTTCTTAGAAATTATTTTCACTCTCTTACACACACACACACACACACACACACACACACACACACACACACTCCCAGAACCCAGAAAGAAACTTCAGGATTCCTTTTCCTGTTGTACCATTCTATCATTCTGATCCAATCTCTTTGCTATACCAGCTCACAGCAACTCCCTGACGACTGGCAGGATGTTCCCTCACTCACCACCAACTTTGGAAAACAGGTAAGAGGCTATTTTGTTTTAATTCTTTCTTTCCCTCTGCTTGTACCTTCAGCTCAACTTTAATTCTCTAGGGTCAATTCACCAGCACCAAGCTCCCTATGTACTTCACCATATTAAATTTAAGCCTCCTTCACATTATCCTGTTTTTAGATCAAAGATTGGACTGCACTTTATTTACATTTATTGAAATTTTAAATTGTATTTGTATATTCTAAGGCACCTCTTATTATTAGGAAACAGTGGCATTTCAGAGTGTCTCTCTGATGGGTGGTCGGGCAATCTCTACTTGATCACTTCAATTGAAAACAAATTCACTGTCTTGCAAGATAGCAAGTTTCATTTCATTCTTAGTTCGACTAACCAAAATATTCTTCCCTGCTCTTAGACGAAATTTGTTTTGTCTGAGACAAAACACCTGTAGACAACAGTCCTTCTATATAAAATATATCCTTTTTCATTTGGCATAGCTTCTACTATTTTTAAATAGGTATCTGCCCCGAGTCTTCTCTAAGCTAAATATTTCCATTCTCTTCAATATGCATCATAAGGGAGATGCTGCACAATTTGGACCAGTCCCATTTGTCACTCCTGACTCCAGATGTGGTCTAAGTCATAAAAGAATGCAGTCCTTATTTATAAAACAAATTAAAAAAATAAATAAAACTCACTAGCATATTTTGTAAAACTCATGAGCTCAAGTTGGCCTAAGCTGGAAATTTAAAAATTAAAAGAGAATGAATTTTTTTTCTTTAAAATTTAAGCATCTATAAGAGTCTTAATATTTTAAGGTTAACCAGAGCGATACCTACCGCGCTCTTCTTATATATAACCAATATCTATTAGAATGTATGATGGTATGTCTACCGTTTCATCTAAAATAAAACAACTCAGTCCTCGGTCGAACAGTCAGGATCCTTATTTTACATTGGTCAGAACCTAGGTCTGACTCATTATAGCCATCATGCTGCAAGTCCCTTGAGTCTTTACAGCCCGATCAAGCCCCCTGAGGGTGTTTTGGTCCTCAAAGTCTGGGGTCATCAGAAATTTTAGCTGATGTATAGCTGATCTATCACAAGACTGAGGGACACAGTATAGAGTCCAGCCTGCAAATTCCACAGTAAAAGCTCACTGGTTTTTTGGAGCGGCCAGTGAGGTATTCTGTTTTGATACTCGGCATGCCTGTGAACCTTAACTCCTGCTATCTGACCAAATGCAAGGAAATGAATATTTGATTGGATCCGAGAAGCTTAGAGATCAACAGAGCATCAAGGGCTTTCCATTCTTTTGTGAAACATTGCTCCTTTGATCTCTCACAGCATCTTTTAAATGGTCATGTGTTTGGGCTCACAATTCATCGTGTGTGAGTTCATAGTTAAGACAAGAGGACTTCTCCTTAGAGAAAAGAGTGTGACTTTATCAAACCTAAAGAGGTGCCATAAATCTCCCCAGTCTCCTGTAGGAGGATTAGCTCATGTTAACTTTGCCCAACTCTGTGAGAGCCATGCCAGGGGCACAACCTAGGGTCTGGGTATGCTAGAATCTGGGAATTAGAGATGATGAATCAGCACAGACCCACACTTAAAATCAATGTAAGGTCCATCTGAACAATGCCTTTGAATAAATTAAACTCCTTGTTTGTTTGTTTGTTTGTTTGTTTTTGCTCTGAGATAGGTTGCTCAACAGAGGTAAATCAGTGACAGACAAATTGCTAGGTATGTCACTGCCCTTTGAAGTGAGCTGGCTGTGGCTGGCATCTGCACAATACCCAGAGTGAAAAATCACTTACATCCTGGCAGACTTGTCAAACGTCTACCCACTTATGCTCATGTTCTGTCATGCTGAGCTCCAGACTCTTCTAGCTCCTGTTTCACCATTCCCTGAGAAGGTTTTTACATCACAGTTTTCTGTACCTCTAAACAAAATGTTTTCTCATTGCTCCTAATTTCTTAAAAACACTCCGTCTTATCTCCCTAACTGCACTCTTTAGCTATTAGATGGCAAATAGGATTTGTCCCTCATGCCGTTAGTGATTGATTAGTAGTAGTTGCCTGGAACACAGTTTTGAGAAAAAATTGTAAGGCAATGTTTAAGCTTACTATGATTGATTGAAAATGCCTGCGGTGGGTACACAGTGGTGAGGTGGTAGCATGTGGGCCACTTTTCAATAATTTCTCATGCAATATTCTAAGACAAATGGATACCAAATGCATATCCTGACAAGTTGTGTACAGGAATCATTTTATCCTCATAGGTTGCCTCTATAGTAAATCCATCATCAATAATAGATAATACCGCTGCCATTTACTGAACAAGAACAACATGCCAGCCATGTGCTTGGTGGTTTCCATGCATTGTCTCAACTCTTTCCATCAACTCTGTGAAGTAGGCATTGCTATACACATTTTAGAGATGAGAAAATGAGACTCAACACACTTGAATGACTTTCCAAAGCCACATAAATAAATGAATGGCAGAGGCACAACGTAAACTCTGGCTCATCCTGGGCCAAAATATAACAATAGCAAGAACTAAGCATCCGGGGACCCTACTGCATATCTGAAGGAGACTCTCTATTTTGAAGGGACAAGGGGGAGTTGGGTGGAGAGACCTGAGCTCAGGTACAAAATATGACCGTCAGATCCCAAGTAGAGGGTCATAGATAAACCTTTATATTAATCTGAACTTAAAACATCCTCTAGAGTTATAATTATGATTTACGACCCAGGATGAGATAAGCAAAAATAGACATTGTTTCCCTCTAGTTTTATAGTATGATTTCAGGAAATAGAAAAACCGGTGCCTACAACCTTCCCAACTAGATAGTATACTCCATGAGGCCAAGAAAGTGTATTCTCAATTTTTCCCCCTCCTCATCACTGTTAAGATCAAGCACAATTCCTTAAAAATCCTTGCATAAATGTTTGTTACTTAAGTATATATTCAGCTAAGGCAAAACAAAAAACAAACACAAAGGGACAAAAATGATATAGTGGCAGGCTGCTTATTTTTCTTAATCCCTAGTTAAAACATGGGGAATAGAGTGGATAATTTATAATTCAGATGACAAAGAAAAGAGCTGCTTTCCAAATTCTGATGCTTTATCATTGAAGAGTCCATTTGTGTTGAGAAGCTCCTATCCTATGAGAAAGAAAAGAGCCTTAAGAGCTGGATGACAGTCTTTAAATATGGCCTAGTAACATTAAGATGTGGCAGAGTCAGAAACTCCATGGCCAGGGCCATAATATTATTCTATTTAGCATTCAGTAGACAGGAACAATGAAAAGGACTGCATGCTAAGAGTTAAATAATTCAAGCAGAAATAGCAATGCTATCCTACAAGTTGTAGGAACACTGGAATGCTGCATCAACTTATTTTAGTAGCTGAAGTAATTATTTATGTTAAATAACCACAAAGCGATTATTGCCAACATAATGATTAAGGTTTATGGTGCAATGTAGAAGGCCAAACTTGTTATATAAGTGGTAAACCTCAATAATTCAGTTTTTTAATAACAGTTTGAGATTTAATCAGCACAGAGTAATTGCATTAAATCTGAATTAAGTTCACATTGGAGACACGATAATTTCAAGCAAAGCATCTCATTCTCTTTTCTAATATTTAGAACAGATCCTGGGATCCTGTGAATCAATGAAGTTCAGTTCAAGTTCACTGAAGAAGCAGTTTTTGACTGGAGACCATGGGTAGAATATCTCCATCAACCTTGACACATGGATCTTACCAATTAAGGCAGAGATATGTCTTTGGAATTTATTAAAATAATGGATTTTTTCTATACCCTTTATTCAAAATATATTAAAATAGCTTTTAGTGTTCCTGGGTGTTATTTTGCTATTCTAGGCCAAGGCATCTCAAATTTTAGCACCAAAGAATACCTATGACACCTCAGGGATCTGGGTGCACAATCTACTAAAACTTTAACTTCTCTCTAAATCTGGTATTTTATCTTTAAAATTACTGTAAATTGGGGCGCCTGGGTGGCTCAGTCAGTTCAGTGTCTGCCTTAGGCTCAGGTCATGATCCCGGGGTCCTGTGTTGGACTCCCTGCTCAGCCTGCTTCTCCCTCTTCCCCCATCCCGCCTCACCCCCACTCATGGTCTTCCCCCTCCTCTCTCTCAAATAAATAAATAAAATCTTAAAATAAAAAACAAAACAAAGGCATACGTATCCTGGAAGAAAATGAAAAATTTACTGTAATTTTATTTTACATTAAAATTTTTATTTATTTATTTGAGCGAGAGAGATCACAGAGGGAGAGGGAAAGGGAGAAGCAGACTCGCCTCTAAGTGGAGAGCCAGATGCAGGGTTCAATCCCAGGACCCTGAGATCATGACCTAAGCTGAAGGCAGACGCTTAACCAAATGAGCCACCCCGGCGCCCCTTGACTTTGTTCTTATACCAAGAAAAATATTTTAAATTATTTCTTATCAAAGAAAAAAAATCGTGCACTGTTTGTCCTTGAATTATGTAAATCTCCAGTTTGAGAGGCCCAGTCAAATAATCCATTCAAGTAAAAATAATAGAAAACAAATATTTACATAGTGGGTCATAGTAAACTCACTTTACTAGTTTTCCTGAATTGCCAAAAGTGTTATTTGAACAGTCAGTTGATCTCGAAGTTTCCAACAAAGGTTAAAATGTACCTCAGCATTTTAGATTTCCTTACTTATGGATCATACAAACAAACATTTAATAAATGCTTGCTTGAACTTACTTATACTTACTTTCAGTTTTCATCACTTTGGGGTGTCCGTAAGTCTAGACACTTGTTCTTTCTACTTTAAATGGTATCCCTACCATGGGGAAAAAAAATTCTTAAAGACTGTCAGTTGAATTCCAGTCTTGTAAGATGTTCAACACACAAGAAAAGGACTCCATGGTCAAATAAGGTTGGGCAACCAAGAACACCACTTGTTTCTTGTAGATTAAAAATAAACACTAGAATATCAAACTCTCTGAGAAGTCCTGTTGGAATCCAAACAATTCTCAATTCTTACTGTCATAAATTAGTTATAACCACTAGTATAACTACTGCCACATGAAACACACTGTGCAGAAAACACATACTTATTGATCTCATATCCTCATATTGCAATCAGTCTCAGTGTTTGCCTTTCTAAACTGAAAAAAAATCTGTTTTCATTTGGCTGTTTCTTCACTCTTCGGTTAAATTCAGGAGTGCTAAATCTCACTAGCTCATTCCTGCGTATTTTGTGTTTTGGCAACAAGATCTGCATAGAGGCATTTCAGTTCCGTTTCTTATAACTTTTCTTTTTCTTTTCTTTTATTTTATTATGTGATGTTAATCACCATACATTACATCATTAGTTTTTGATGTAGTGTTCCATGATTCATTGTTTGCGTATAACACCCAGTGCTCCATGCAGAACGTGCCCTCTTGAATACCCATCACCAGGCTAACCCATCCCCCCACCCCCTCCCCTCTAGAACCCTCAGTTTGTTTCTCAGAGTCCATAGTCTCTCATGGTTTGTCTCCCCCTCCGATTCCCCCCCCCTTCATTCTTCCCCTCCTGCTATCTTCTTCTTTTTTTCTTTTTTAACATATAATGTATCATTTGTTTCAGAGGTACAGGTCTGTGATTCAACAGTCTTACACAATTTACAGCGCTCACCATAGCACATACCCTCCCCAATGTCCATCACCCAGCCACCCCATCCCTCCCATGCCCTACCACTCCAGCAACCCTCAGTTTGTTTCCTGAGATTAAGAATTCCTCGTATCAGTGAGGTCATATGATATATGTCTTTCTCTGATTGACTTATTTTGCTCAGCATAATACTTTCCAGTTCCATCCACGTCGTTGCAAATGGCAAGATTTCATTCCTTTTGATGGCTGCATAATATTCCATTGTATATAATAATGTCCATCATTTGTCTTTTTTAGCTATATAAACACACTGGGTTCATACTACTGATTTACACTTACTTTTCAATTCCTCCTGCTTCAATAGTAGAGGTTTAGAACTCATCTTGTTTACCAGTGTTTTACATTTATATTTTTCTTTCCATCAGTTATCTTAAGTAGACCATTTTGGTGCTCAACAGCTATTTTTAAGTCCATACACAAACACTTTTGAAGCTTTCCTGTAATCTACATCCACCAACTTAGAAATTTTGTTCCCTCTTTAGAACACATATTTGGGGAGGTTGCATTGCTCCTACTAAGTCACCGAATCCAGTAGTAATCCTTTTGCCTGTCCCAAAGATGTTCCTCTTATTTCCTGTCACTGGAACATGAAATGGAAATCTGAAGGAAATGAGGAGGAAGAGGGCAGAGGGCAATGATACATTTCAAAACAAATGGACTATCAGAGAGCATATGAAAAAAAAAAATCATAGTGGAAGTGAATGGAATAGAGAGAAGCCTAGGAGAACTGATAGGTAACCTCAAAGTTAGCAAAGGACGGAAGAGTGAAATGCACTCTAGCGGCCTCGGGAATGCCGAAAGAAGAAAGGGGAATGCAGTCTGGGAAGTCTAATTTCACAATTCAGCAACAATTGCATTCATTTCATATATATTCTGTCTAATAAAAATAATTCAACATGAACTGGGGATAAATAAATAGTTATAAAGTAAATTTTCTGGCAATTATTTACCCAATTCAGTTTTTTTATGAATTTGTTTTATTGGGTGTATAGGTGTAATGACAAGGAAGGGACACTCAACTCAGTGATGTGAGACTTAGGAGGCTTGTGTTTTAAAATAAATGCTTATTGAGGGCAGTGATAATGTTGGCGCTGTGTTATGTTTTTGGAGTACCCAATATACAACATAAATTCAGTAAATATTCAATATTGAAAAAAATAATGATAAAGACCTTGCTTCCCCCTGTAATGTGTTCTATAACTAAGTCAATCTGCCTCATGGTTTTGTTACAAGGATTTACTTAGAATTCCTTGCAAGATGAAAGATGCCATAATATAAGCCATAATGGGAAACAAAAGTGTGAGTTGCATAAAGACAGGGATCTGGAAAGTGCCTCAGGTGGTGGTGGGGGTGTGTGTGTGGCAGATTTCTAGAAGGGAGAGGAAAGTGCAAACCCAGCTTTACATAACAGACAAAGTACAACCAGGTGGGGCACAGTGTTCGGAGACAATGGTGAATGGGTAGAAGGCAGTGGGAATCATAATGATGAGGATAACAGCACTCTGGCAATTTTATTGTGTGCCTACCCTGTTCCAGGCACTATACCAGGTACTTTATATGTGTGCTCTTATTTCATCCTCGCCTCATTCTATGGTTAAGTACCATGTAGGCAGGTGACATAATTCCCATTTCGCAAATAAGGAATTAGAGGCACTAGAGAGGTTAAGTAAGTTCCCCACAAAAACACAACTAGCAGGTAGATTCAAATCCCGCTCTGCTTGCATGTTAAAATCCCTTAATAAGCCACATCATGCGATCTCAGTGTGAAGCGTTTCCATAGTTCTAAATGGGTGTGGGTACAGATGAAATGGAAGTGCAGAAATCATTCTTCCTAAACAAAACAAGAGAGAACCCCTGGAAGGACCACGAGTGTTATCTCTCGGGAAGGACCATCATCACAGCAACGTTATCACTGATTCGAGAGACCCAGCTTTGAAAGCGGGTACACCTTGCTCAATGTATGATCCTGAGGAAGTCTTCACCTTCCAAAATGTCCACTTCCACACCTGCAGAATGGGAATAATGATAATAATGGCGATGATTCTGCCACATCTACAGGATTGGAATGGTCGTGAAAGCAGGCACGCAGAGAAAGCTGAGCTCAGTGACTGACATGAAGTAAATTTTCAGTAAACTTTTATCTTGGAACCAATCATGCTACTACTATTATTAATGTTACCACACCTAGGGGATCTGTGCCACTCCCACACTTTTTTTCCCTCCAATATGCTTGTTTCTCCAATATGCTTCCTTCATCCAAGGAAAGAAGCGATTGAGAATCACAGGGGCTGGTGATACAAAGCTGGCCAACTCCAAATTCCAGCAGAGCGTCTCTAAGTGTTGGTGTACTTCGTGCTCAGTCTTGAGCGAAATTATCTCAACTAGCCTTGTGGCTTTAATATGCTGGTGACTCCTAAATTTGAACCCTCCACCTAGACCCTGCCCTCCAATACCATAGATCTAATTCCTTATTTGACATCTGTCCTTTGATTGGCTCAAGCGACTCCAGTGGTTTACCATCTTACTGCCAGCAAAAGCTCAAGACCTCATGAAGAGTGTCTGGGGTCCTTTCCCATTCTGACTGTTGCTGTCTCTCTGGCCCTCTCTCCCCCTTACTCAGGCCACAGTGGCCACACCAGCCTCCTTAAGGTCTTCACACATACCAGGCCCTAGTTCTTCTGAACTTGGAATTTCACCCCCCAGGCACCTAAATGACTTATTCTTAACTTATTTCAAGTCTTTTACTCACCTGTCACCCTATCTGGGAGGTTTCTAAAATATCAGCCAGCAAATCTGAAAAATTTCCCACACCTGATTATTTCTATGCCCTTCCCTTCTGTATGTTTCCTTTTCTTTCTTTTTTTCTTTTTCTTTCATCACTCCTAACATACTATATGGTTTATCTTGTTGTAGCTGTTTTGTTTCCTGTCTCTCTTCCCTAATCTGTAAGCTCTTGGAGGACTGGCTTTTTCTTTGCTTCCGTCGCTGCTTTTCCCTTCACATCTAGAACAGTGCGCGGTTCAACAAAGAATGAATACATAATTTTGGCTCCAAAACTTCTTTATCATTCTCTTTAGTTCTCCCCATATTTTGTATTTATGCCATTGTCTCTATATCTGTTCCCCCAAAAGAGGTTTGTTATATGTATATGCACATATCTACATATGTTCATAGGCATATATATAAAGGTCTACCTGGCTGACATTTGTTTAACTGTCTGTCCCAAGTGTAGAGTGCTAAGAATAATTTTTCTAAATGCATATAAATGCTTAATAAAATGCTTATAATTGATTTGGCTGAATCAACTACAAGCAAACTTCTGCATTGTGTGACGTATGTTCCCATTCTCTCTACAAAAAAACAAAAACAAAAACAAAAACAAAAAACAAATAGGGCAAAAACCATAAACACATTCTCCCATTAGTCACTATGAATAAGCCTTCACATTTGCCTTCATCTTTCTTCAATCTCCCTTCTCGTTTCATTTGCTTTTTTGTTGTTGTTGTTGTTATGAAAGTAGTATTTATAGCCAAGGCAGGGCTGAGTAAGATGCAGTGATTATGGCTGATTTTATCACAGCTGTATTACTTAGCTGCAAGGTGAAGCACCGTGGTAAAATGGATCATGAATCCTTGAAATTGACTATCCGTCACCTTTATAATCCTGATGGAAAGGCAGGTCAGATCAGGCCTGACAACTTCCCATGTAAACGAGAACACCAAAGCAATGTTCCTGACTCAATTTGTCCAAAAAAGTAACTACTAAACAATAAGCTAAAGACAAAGAAGACACAAGAGAGAAGACTGGGAACACTGTATAGAATTTCACTCTAATACGTGGACTGGTTGAAAATCATCTAAGTTTTGCAAATGTAAACAATTCAGGTATTTAAGACACCTACATTTAGAATTGCTTCAAACTTTATTAATTCCTGCCTTTCCAATTCTTGCCCTAAACTCAGAAATTCTATAAAATTTTTGAGTTGACTATATCTTTGATATATCTAGCTTAGTATCCCTGACACATAGCAAGAACCCAATAAGTATTTGTTAAATAAATGTATGACTGAATAAATCAATTAATGGCTACTTAACAGTCATCTAGTCTTTGCTTTATCTTTATAGTGCTGTAGAGCTCCTCGCTTCGTAAGAAAAGTCATCTTATTATTGAAGAGTGTTTTAATTTTTAGCATATTTTTTTCTTATAATGAACTAAAATCTTCTTTGTTACAACTTCTATTAGAAATCATCATGGCTAAGAGTCAATAGTTTTGATTTTATTATCTCTTCTGTACACCAGCTTATTGAATTTCTTACTATGGAATTATTTACTATATTTAAAATTCTTTCTCTCTACCCTTCATGGGATACACCCTTCAAATGTCTGGGAGAAATACCATGAGAGTAATGCAAAGTCTTATTCCTAGTGACTGGAATGGGTGTTAGAGAGGGACTCTCCAGATCACCTAATATTAGAAATTTTGTTTTGTTTTTCACTTGTATAGTACTACATTTTTTTCCTCCCCTTTCAGCTGAGATTTTTGGGATGTACTACATTTCTATTTTAATGTTCTCTGGGAATTCAATTCAGCATTGACTGGCAGGTGTGCATTTCAACACTGAACAATCTCTCTCAGAGAGCCCTAATCTTTGCATATAAATTTCTGCCTTTTTCTGCCTTTGTCTTGAAACTTTTGTAGAGATTAATTCTCTCTCTCTCTTTTTAAAGATTTTATTTATTTATTTGAGAGAGAGAGAGAGAGAGCACAAGCAGGGGGAGAAGGAGAGTGAGAAGCAGGCTCCCAGCTGAGCAGGAAGCCTGACACGGAGCTTGATCCCAGGACCCTGAGATCATGACCTAAGCTGAAGGCAGATGCTTAACTGACTGAGCCACCCAGGTGTCCCAGAGATTAATTTTCTTAATCCCAGATTTGTTTGTACTTATCTGCTATTCAAAATCCAAGATCTTTCTCTGATGGGAATACACTGGCTTTTTGAGACAATAACAATGCTGTAAGGCTCAATCTCATCACATTTGTGAGGTACTGCAAGTATGGCTCCATTTCTTCACACGGAAAAATATAGAACTCCATTATGTGATTGGACCACCAATTACTTGGAATATAGTCTATTCAAATAATAATGCAACAATAAGCCCCATTACCCCTCATTCCTTTCTTCTTTCTCAGGATAGGATGGTTTAGTTGTCTTCTTGTGTGTGTGTGTGTGTGTGTGTGTGTGTGTGTGTATAGGATTAGCTGTCTTTGCAATTCATTTGTTTCTTGCTAATGAAACCTCTGCATCGTAGCTAACAAAGCAGAAAATAAAAAAGGTAAATAGCACTCCCCAGAACAATTTGTTTCTTGTTACATGCACTCTTGTTAAACACCATCTGAGGGACTTTTTGCAGAGCAAAAGAAAGAGGAAAAGGCTGCAAACACAATTAGCTGAGTCAAAAAGAAATAATAATTACAGTCACAATGCATCAAATGGATATGGAGACACAACGCTTGTGGGCCAGAAAGGAAATGGAACATTGCAGTTAGGGACAGTTACAGAAAAGATGATATATGAGGATGATATATATCAGCACACCATAGGTGCTGATTACCAGGAAAGTCTTCATACAGATCTCATTAAAGGTCACAGGGGGCTCCGTTACTCCTGACCCTCACACCCAACTACCTGAGGTCAAACCAACCCTGTACACCACTCAGTAGAAGAAATGACTGTTTTAAAAATATTACTGAAATATATTTTTACTGAACTACTATATGCAAAGCAATGAGCTGAAAGTTAATGACAATATGTCAGGATAGCAATGCACTGGGAAAAAAAGGAATCAGATAAAGTAGTTATAGGTATAACAAACATCACATTCCTCAAACATTAATTGAGAATTGATGACAATTTACCCTGTTTGGCTGAACACAATTCACAAACTCTCTTGAAAACAGCTGAAGCAAAACGCCATTACCTTAAACCCTGCAGATGAGTGAAGGGACAATGTAGATATGTACTCATTACACCATGTTTTCCAATTAGTCATTCATCCAGAATGGAATCTTTTAATGGCTGGAAGTATGAAACTAACATTCTACTAAGTTTGAGATACTGTATTATGGCACATTTTTAAAAACTAAAATAATCAGTATCCTGCTGCCCATGTTTGGAGCCAGGACTAAGTTATAATCTCCTAGATCACGGAGTGGAGAGTGAAGTAGTGGAAACACCTCACTTCACCTAGGGGCACAGAGGGTCTCCTCAGTAGAAGCTTAGCGCTGGAGGATATTTTCAGTTTTGCCAGAATTTCAGGAAAGACTATTCTTCAACTTATTTCTACTTTACTATGAGGTCCTATAACTGGAATCTGTCCAACCAAGGTTGTGATTTCCTTCCTTGAAGGCACTATATCTTTTGTGCTAGTGCTTCCATAGTGCCTAACAATTAACATGGGCCTCAATTCATTTGGGGAAAAACACACATCATAATTCACAGTCCTAAATCACACCAGTTTCCATAATTTTTTTTTAAATGTGTGTTTCATGGGATCTGTGAACATTTCAGTCTCTGCTAAGACTGAATAAGCTGAACATCAGGCAAGTTTTAGAATTATCAAGATAATAGAAGAACTCAATATGTACTTTAGTATTAAATTCCCAACCAGCATCACCAAGAATGATATTCCTGATCCCAGCATTCAGTTCCTGGGACACTCACTCCTACCCCAAACCTTCTGCCACATCCCTCCTTCTGGGATCTACCTGCCACTTCTACGCTAGAGCCCAATGGGAAACTTGAACAGGAAATAAAGGGTTCTATGCTAACGTCCCTTTCCTAAAGTTTTGCAGCACATACAACGAATGACTTGCTAAACATCTATGCCTATATCACCCTGGGAGATATAAGCTGAAGATCTTAAAAAAAAAAAAAAGCATGGTTTTAGATCTAATAATTTTAGTGGAAGCTTCCTGAAATCACTACTTCCTGATCAAAGTGGACTGGGGGCAGTTCTGGTGATGACAGCTGTGATAACAGCTTCCTAACTGGGTAGGTAACTTCCTGATTCAGCAGCTTTCCAGAATCTAGATCATGGCAAACACAGCCATTCATTTGATGACCTAGTTCTATGGTATGATTTTAGAAGTCTTTCTTGGGAGTTCAGAATGGAATCTGTTTCTTTAGGGTTCTCAACAATTCTGAGCTATCTTTATCTTCTAATAAATTCTTTCATGCTTAAAAAAAAAAAAGGTAGACTGGATTCTTCCATATGTAAATAAGAGTACTGACCACAACATACAGCCAATTTTTCTCTATCTGCCTAGATGAGGAGGGACATTCTATCTTCTCAAATGTCTTTGATGATATTTATGTAAATAAGATAGCATTTCCTGCAATACTGTGTTCAGACTCCAAGTCTCTTCTTGGACAAACTTTTTGATTTTTAGACAATTGTAATGGACTCAGTTTGGTACAGACTCAACACGGTAACATATATACCAAGATAATTATTACTGTTATCTCTATTTTTGGAATTTCAGAAATCTAATAAGGCTAATTCAGTTGACCTCTGCTTACATTCACTACTGGGAACATAATATGGTACACTGAGAAGGATTAATTCATAGAAGTTGATCTTCTAAAGTGGCTGATGGTGAATTTAAACAAGAATATTATAGATTATTCACTTAGCTCAAGAGATTTCTGATAATCTTTTTAAAAGATTCCCTATTGATAGAGAATCTAGCACCCATATATCAAGTGCCAGAGAGTTAATGGCTTTAGTACATTTAAGGAATATTCTCAACAATTTCAACTGCTAGTCACAATTTCCAAATTAATTTAATATTTCTGGAACTCTCGGCTTCACTTTTTCTTCAGGGTTATGCTCATATATAGTTTCATGCTTTCAATTTGCCCATTTAAGCTTAGCATAGCATTTGTGGGAAAGGGGTAGAAAAGATCACCATCTTGAGATTTCTACCCTTTTAAATGTGTTTTTCAGTGACTTTTGAAGTGATTTCCTCTTTCCCCATACCAATGGAGTGCTGACATTTTTTATTCTGGTCGTCAATAATTGGCACAAGAACCAACCTAGTGTTTGATGTCACTGCCTTTTTGGACTTAAGGAAACATAAAATGTTAAACAACCCATTTCTTCAGAAGGAAACTTTTTTTTTGGCAATTATATTTCCTATGTAGTTTCGTTCTGCTTTTACAAACCATTCCAACATGCTTATACATGTTCTCTAGTAACACTTATTATCAGCAAAAAATGAAAACAGAAGATGAGAGGTGTTCTTATTCTACTTCATAAAAATACCATTTTCAACAGTAATTGGAACCTTGGATATCTATGTCCCACATTGATATTTTGTTTTACCATAAGTTATTTGGGCTATGTTAAGCTTGGCAAGGTCATCTCATTGAATATAAAACAGATAACTTCAGGGATTAACCACATTAACATGAATTTAACAGGTAATAATTGCTCATTAAATATTATTTAAATAACTACTGAGCTTTGTAATTGCAGAAGCAAATCATGTCAAATATTTTCTTTCTAACCAGATGAGGCTATGGTCTATACATCAAAGATAGGTTGTGTACATTTCTGTAACAGAATTTTTTTATTGCTAATTGTACTTTCTGAGATAATGCTGTAATGCCTCACTCCTTGAGCAGCTTATGGAATACATCAGATAAATACCTTCTTTCATGCTAGCTGTAGTTTCCCTTAAAGTGTCTTGATATTTTCATAAGGTGTCTTTAAGTAGATTTGTTTCCCATAAGACTTATGCTGTGAACATCTATCAGATTCAATTCATTTTAATGAATGGTGTGGGTTATTTTAGTTAAGCTTGTATTAGTTAAGGTAAAGGTTAAGGTGCTGTTAAAAAAATTTAAAAAGCTTAAATAGTGGCTTAAAAAAAAGGTTTGCATGAGAGACGATGGACCCTGAAAAACAAACTGAGGGTTCTAGAGGGAAGGGGGGTGGGAGGATGGGTTAGCCCGGTGATGGGTATTAAAGAGGGCACGTTCTGCGTGGAGCACTGGGTGTTATACGCAAACAATGAATCATGGAACACTACATCAAAAACTAATGATGTAATGTATGGTGGTTAACATAACATAAAAAAAAAAAAAAGTTTGTTAGTTGTTCACAGAACAGTAGGCAAGTGGTCCAGGTTGGTAGGCAGCTTTGCTCCTTGCAATCATTCAAAGATTCAAGTTCCTGCAGCACCTGAATGGCACAGTCAGTTAAGCGTCCAAATCTTGGTTTCAGCTAAGGTCACGATCTTAGGGTCTTGAGATCGACCCCCAAGTTGGGCTCTGTGCTCAGCACAGAGTCTGCTTGGGTTTCTCTCTCCCTCTCCCTCTGCCCCTTCTGCACACACTTGCGCACACTCGCTCATTCTCTCTCTCTCTCAAATAAATAAATATTTAAAAAAATAAAAAGATTCAATTTCCTTACATTTTGTTACTTTGCCCTTAGTATCCTATATTCATCTACCTGGCTGGCATGAGGTAGTGGACTCTTCCATGTTTTGCTTGTGAGAAGACTAGGGAAAGAATGTGAAGGAAAACACAACTGATGTCTCACAGCCTAGACTAAGGGATAGCACTCACCTCCACTCATATTCTACTGGCAAGCACTTAACTGTGGAAATGAAGGACGGGAAATAATAGGCTCTAAATGAGCAACCATGTACCCAGCCCTACCATGGGGGAGGAAGGAGAACATGAATTTTAGAGGACAAGGAGCAGTCTCTGCTACATCTGCCATCTTATGACCTAGTTCAGCTGGTTCACCTCAATTAAGGGGAAGAGATGGTCTTTTAACTATCCATGATTCATAGTTGGATTTGATCCTTTATAGTTTCCCTGCAAAAGTACTCTGCTGAGGGATGTTTAAAGACATCCCTTCAGTCTTCTTACTGACTTTTTAAGAATCTGAATAGTCCTTATTTTACTTATGAAGCATGGAAAATGAAATTAAGGGATAAAGTTATAGGATTATTTATTTTTCTACTACCTTCCTACAACTCATAATGGCTCCAGAGAGGAGAAGTTTTGGAATTAAGAAGAATATCCCTTAGTATAAACACATCCAAAGTCTGCCTGGCCTAGAAAGACTCGTCACTGATCTTTTGGCTTTTTAAACCACTTTAGAAAGGTTATGAAGGATGTGCTTTATGAAACTCTTACTGCTGCACTGCAAAATTTTTAATAACAAAGCAACCATAACAGTGCTATTAAAATAATTAATAATTCACTTGGTCCCTATTTAACTCACCATAGCTGCCTAACTTCACATAAAGAGATCAGGCTTCAGAGGTGAAACTAGGCATTAACAGGTGTTGCAGGATCAGAAAGGTGATTTGCCATTAGCTACGTGGTAAATGTCCTGGAAACAGCAGCAGACTTGCTGCAACTCAGTGCTGCCTGTGTATCAAGTTCTTATGTTAACTGAAATTATTATTTTGGTTAAATAAATTCCAAGGTATTATTATAAACACATTAATTAAAGTTGATAGTGTAATGAAACAGGTTTACTGTTAATTTCACACTTTACATAGGTAGAACCTGGAACACTTTAGCTCGAAAAAAATGCCTCAAAATGACACTTTGCACATTAAAGGGCACTGCACCTGAGACAGAAATGTATTTTCTGTTTGAACAGGGACAATGTCCAGATCCAGAGTTAGTAAACTTTTGCCAAAATAATTTAGTATGATGATTAAGAGTGCACAGGCTTTAAAATGAGAATGTTTTATTTATTTTTATTTTTTTGCAGAGGTTCTGTTACTTATTTCTGTATGACCGTAAGCAGTATTACTTAGCACTTCTAAACCTTAGTGTCAACATCTGCAAAATGAGGATATTAATTCCCTTATACGATTGTTGCGAGAGTTAAATTAGAACTCCTATGTCAAACATTTTGCACTGTGTGTAGAACAGTAAACGGCTCAATAAATGTTAACACTCATCATTGTTATTATTATGATCCCCAAAATATTTATATTACCTCTCCATTCATATTGTTAAACCCGGGACTTATGTTTGAAACAGATGAAGAATTGTATTACGTTGCACATAACTGACAAGGACAATAAACATTATTTTTTTTTAATTCCCCAAGGGGAAATACTCACATTTTAACCATCAGATACTGGAATGGAGGCAGAAGCAGTCTTTGGGATGGGAGATCAAAATGGAGGACATAAATAGATGACACATGGGTGAAAATGTGTTTGAGGAAACAAACTGCTGATTCTACAAACTACAAGAGAGAATATCCTAGAGGATGGTGAGTAGTTTTTCACTTCTAAATGGGAACTGAGGAAATGAGCTTTAAACAGCCACTGAATCACACATATGGAGAAAAATTGTCTATACATATCAATAGCGGAAGAGAGTTTGGGCCATACATGTTTAGCATGTTTGAAGAAATGGTCATTGTGAAATACCTTCAAGATCTGACCTCACTAAAAACTTAAATGAATAAATAAAAGTCATTGAGACTGTTAAAATATATATATATTTCGCCTCTGGGTTTGCTATAAAAGGAACTCAGGGGTTATTACCATCTTATCAAATATTCCATTAAGACTAACAGCCCTAAAAGAGAACTGTCATTTGCCAAAATTTCCTCTGAGCTCTAGGAATCCTTTTTGTCAGTGTCATGCCTGGACCAGGATTCAATACGGAGAAGAATGAAATCAGAACCTGGTTAATATATAATTAGCAATAAAAGAAGTTGGGGCATTTCAATAATACATCACATGGTCACATGAGAAGAATACCAAGAAAATAGAAGGAACATGGGCTAAAGATAAATCATGCATAAGTGGTAAGAAGAGAATTAGATGGTAAGCAGAAAAGAGATGACAGAAAGTAGTAATAATGTCTTCTATTTGGATCTACTCTTTCTTAAAAGTAGTCCTTTGTTAATACTTATTCCATTTATGAGAGAAGCCTGGGACAAATATCTGAATCCTTATTTTGGAAATAAAAAAAAATAGGATGATAAAATGACTTGTATAGGGCTTCTCTAATGAATCAGGGGCTCAGCTGGTACTTGCTCTCGATCCTGTACTATAACAATTAAGACACACTACTTCTGAATAATCATGGGGGAAACTCAACTACATTCCCCACATGCAACCGTATCCATGCTTTTCCTAATCCTGTAATACTGAGGTCATAGCCAAGTTTAGAAGTCCCTGTTCACCATATCTCCTTGTATACTGGTGATCCTATTATCAACACAAAATGGAGTACATAGTGCTCTAAATCTTTGCTGGTATGATCTCAGACACAGCAGAATTCACATTGTCTGAGGCTTCTTAGAAATGTAGAATCTTAGATCCCACCCCAGGCCTACTGAATCAGAATCAGTATTTTGGCAAGATTCCCAAGTGTTTCCTATGCTCTAAATCACTCACAGCCAGTCTCCCTTTGGGTGTACCATTCAAAACACCTCAATTCATGTTTCCCCATCTTAACTTATTTTTACTCTCATTGACACCAGGCAGAGGGGTAAAAATATAAATTTTGAAGTTTTCTTTTTCTGAGATGCTGAAAGGTATGTCAACAATAGCCACTGGGTCTGGCCTAGCCCAGGTCCTCAACAGAATTTTCCTATGGATGCTCTGAGAAGTCTGGGCCAGTGGTACTCCCTCTGATGCTCCATTGCATTCCTATATCTGAGATTTCTCCAGCAGCAGAGGCCTTGAAAGGGAAGGTTGAGAGAAAGGGCACATGGGTACTTATTCCCTATCATCCACCCCTAGCAAGGAGAGCAAACTTTGTAAGTAAGGAGCGTAAACTTAGCAATTGAGCTTGACCAGGTAGTCAGTGAGATACCCTAAGATGCACGTTTATGGAATAGATTGAGTGGCCTGAGCATTTTGTCCTTCCCTCAAGGAAGAGGATGAGCACCAGTTTGTTCTCTCTCAAAACTCTGGAAAAGACAAGTGGTCTGGAAAATATACCATAGTGTTCTGAAAATTTAAATGGATAACAGCATACTATTATGGAAACTCTAACAATAAAAAATATGTTAGATAAGTTTGGTTAAGTGATTTTGCTTTCAAGGGGTTTAATATCAAATTTAAAACAATATCATAAGATTTCATACATGGAAAGCACATTAGGTATTAAGAGGAGCACAAATAAAGTGCAGTAGAAACTCAAACAAAACCCATGTTTAAGTGAACCCTCTATAAATTGTTCCATAAATCCTCCTCTGTGTCTATCTAGCTCATTCTAGTTCTTCATCCCGGACTCAACAAGTAATGTATTTTCAACCTGAGAAGAAAAGAGATTAAGGAGACAACCCCCATTTGCAATTAAGTTCATTAATAAAAAAATTATTGAACTTGTGGACTTGTGTTTCCTTAGATGGATGAGGGAGGAAAAAATCATTCCTAAAGTTAGACAACAGTTATACAATTGCATATTTGAAGGTACAGTGATGGTGTGCTCATGAAACAATACCTCACTCTTGACGAAGAAACAGAGTGATCAACTGGAGAGAGAGATTATTGAGGGAAGTGCTCATTGTGATTCCTGTTAACTCTACCTGGACTCTTCCTTGTTGTAGTAGGCAGAATAATGGCCTCTCAAGGGTGTCCAGGGCTTAATCACTAGAACCAATGAATATGTTACTTGACCTGGCCAAAGGGACCTTGCATGTAATTATTAAACATCTTAAGATGGGAAGGGGCCCCTGGGTGGTGCAGTTGGTTAAGCGTCCGACTCTTGGTTTGGCTCAGATCATGATCTCAGGGCTGTGAGATGGAGCCCTGCATTGGACTCTGAGCTCAGCAAAGAGTCTGCTAAAGTTTTTCTCTTCCTCTGCCCCTCCCCCCCTACTCTCTTTCTCTCTCTCTCAAATAAATAAATAAATCTTTAAAAAAAATTCTTGAGATGGGGAGATTGTTTTGAATTATATGGGTGGGTCTAATACAAGCATAAGGGGCCTTAGAAGTGGAAGAGAGAAACATAAGAATATCTGACTACAGGTGAGAAGGTCTGAGTGATGGAATGTGAAGAGGCTTCAACCCCGTATTGCTGGCTTTGAAGTTGGAGAAATGAGGCCCTAGGCCAGGAAAGGCAAAGAAATGGACTCTCCCCTAGAGCTTCCAGGAAGAAATTCAGCCCAGGCAGCATCTTAATTGTAGCTCAGTGTGACTTGCATCAGACTCCTGACATACTGTAGGATAATAAATATTTCTTGCCTTAAGCCCTTAAATTAGTGACAACTTATTAGAGGAGTAATAGAAAAGGAATACATTTGCTTAGTCTATTGTACTAGCAAAGAGAGGGCTCTTGCATCACTTCCTAAAACCTAGGTCTCAGGACGCCTGGGTGGCTCAGTCAGTTAAGTGTCTGCCTTCGGCTCAGGTCATGATCCCAGGGTCCTGGGATCAAGTCCCACATCGGGCTCCTTGTTCAGCAGGGAGTCAGCCTGCTGCTCCCCCTGCTGTGCTCTCTCTCTCTTTCTCTGACAAATAAATAAATAAAATCTTAAAAAAAAAAAGACCTAGGTCTCTATGTTTCAGTAAAGAAAAGAAAAAAGGAGGGGGTTTTGCAAATTTATTAATACACATTGTTCCTGTTTTTACTAAGTAACATCAAGGATTGTTAGAAAAACACACATAAAAGGGACATTTATTTAACAGAATTCATAGTTAGAAATTTATATGTTTTCGATCCAGAATCCATTTAAGTCATCAAAACATCAGTGTCATAGTTGAATAAATGTGATAGAAAAAAATCTTTGAATAAAAAAGATGACATAAATTACCCTACTACTATAAAATGACTTTCTAATTATATGGGATTTCCATGAGGTTACATGGCTGTTCAAGATTAGGGGCGCCTGGGTGGCTCAGTTGGTTAAGCAACTGCCTTCGGCTCAGGTCATGATCCTGGAGTCCCGGGATCGAGTCCCGCATCGGGCTCCCTGCTCAGCGGGGAGTCTGCTTCTCCCTCTGGCCCTCCCCTCTCTCATGCTCTCTCTCTCTCTCTCATTCTCTCTCTCAAATAAATAAATAAAATCTTAAAAAAAAAAGATTATATTCTGTTTTCTGCTCTAGTAGGCCATGCTCAACTAGTTTACACCATGGCAGATACAATCTGATTTAGACTGTTCTAGAGAGTGGTTAGTCCTATGGTACACCTGAGAAATCTACAGCATTCAGCAATTGGGAATAGTAGAGGAAGACATATCCAAGTCCTTATACTGCTCTAGGGAGGTCTTACAATCAAGATCTAATTTGGGACCAGATGAGATCTCACAAGGATATACCAAACTGAAGCAAATTTCTTGAGCTAATTCTGGTCTGGACTAGACTCAGAGGAACTTTGGATGAAGCCCAGGCAGCAAGGATAACTAAATCCAAGATAGAACTTTTATGACAAATCAATTCCTCTTAGTTAATCATGCACCAAGCACTATCTTCGAACTACCAGCCCCAGCAAAGAACTCAGTAACATTTCTATAAACAGAGATAGACATGTCAAATTATATAGCATAACACAAATGTTCTGACCATATTTCAGGCATTTTTTCAACACGAAAGCAAATTGCCTTTTAGCAAAGCCCTGATCCCGGGTATTTAGCAATACCTAATCCCAGGCACATTTTGTGTAAAGATCCTAGGAAATTCAAGAACTATGCTACGAAAGAGCTGAACCGTTTGAGTAGAAATCCCATCAATGATTTCAAACTTAACATTACTTAACAAAAGAAAACACTTCAAGGAAAGGACATTCTAGAGATGAGAGGTGAAAGTCCATATGAAACAGAAATTTACTACAGGAGCGCCTGGGTGGCTCAGTCCACTAAGCATCCAACTCTCGATTTCAGCCCAGGTCATTATCTCAGGGTTGTGAGTCAAGTCCTGCATCGGGCTCCACATCCAGCAGGGAGTCTACTTGGTATTCTCTCTCTCCCTCTATCCCTGCCCCTCCACCCTGTGTTTGCTCTCTAAATAAATAAATAAATAAACAAACAACTGAAAAAATTATTACATGTCATAAATGGTGACACAGTTCTCAGATTTTATTTAAAAAAATCTTCAGCCTTATAGCATATTTACTAGTGACTGGTATATTCCCAGCAAATTTTTGGAGTGTTGATAAAAGAACAACATTTCTCCAGCAATGAGTTAAAAAAAAAAGAGAGAGAGATCATTTCTTTACATCAAAAAAACTCAGTAACAGAAGTGATTCAAATTACAGGCTATCTGTTTCATCCGGAATGCCTGTAGCCCTCCATAGAGTAAATAACGTGTCCCTGAACAATGTTCTTGGAAGTCAAAATTCAGAAATGTATTGATTCATATTAGAGTAGTAGGTAATTTCTGTCATCTTTTTTTTTTTTTTAGTTTATGAAATTCCATTTCTGGAGCCAACAGCAATTTATAAACTGGGCTAAAAAGGACTTATATAGAGACTGGCCTTGCCTAAGAGGAAGAGAGAAGTCTTCATTGAAAAGGCAGAGCTTGTTTCTCACTGAATATCTTTTAAAATAGCTTTGTTCATTTTTTTCATCCAAAATTTTCCCTTTTCTTGAAATTGTTTGTAGTGAGAAGTTGGTTGGTACAGAAGGGAAAATGCTTAACATACAAATAAATTGTCCACAATTTGGTCAAGAATGTTTTTGAGATGTTAAGATAACTTCACATGTGTTTGGAATCAAATTATACTGGTCTCATCCGGGGGTAAATGGTGTTTGTATGTATGTGCCCATAAGCATCAATACTTTAAGCTGTCTGTCCTGATTGGCCTCCAAAGTTGTGTTACAGACTCTGATACGCTATGTAGTTCTGCCTAATTTACATCTTAGTTTCTCCTGTATCATCTTCAGCATCTATAACCAACATTTACGGAGTGAATATCGTATACATTGAATGATTTTTTGCACGAACCTGGTCAGAGGGTCCAGTTCCAGACAGTGAATTTTACAACAGAAAAAAAAAATGGGATACTTTGTTAGTTCCCTGGTCCATTCAGTGCTGCAACTTGTCCCTAAGCCAGATACCAAAAAGACCTGTCTGAACAAGCCTTCTAAGTTCCATGATTTAAAATTGACCAAAACTGTAAACACACTTAGCTTATCCTAAGAAGTTATAGTTCTGAATAATGAAAAAAAAAATTAACCCAGTAGTTTGGCATAGGAAAACATAATGTTTAAATCAGAACCGGATTTAAGTTCTAAGTTCACTACATACTACTAGCTGACTGACCTCAGGCTAGACCATACATTCCTTATGTATAAAATGGGTTTGTGAATACACCCCTCCTCTGTTTATGGGCAGAACTGAGAGAAAACAAGTATACTGCCAATCACAGCGCCTGAAATTTGATTGACACTTAAATATTAGTTTTCGTCCCTGTCTCCATGGCTTCCTTTAGGAAGTATTATATCATTGACTATTTTATAAACTTTCTTCTTCCTGAGTAGGACTAGTTTTGGTTTGCATTAAAAAAGTCATTAAGATATTAAAAATAGTTTCTAATTTGGGTGCCTGGGTGGCTCAATTGGTTAAGCATCTGCCTTTGGCTCAGGTTGTGATCCCAGAGTCCTGGATCAAGCCCCACCTGGGCTCTCTGCTCAGCGGAGAGTCTGCTTCTCCCTCTCTCTCTGCCTCTCCCCTCCACTCATTCTCTTTCTCTCTCTCAAAAATAAGTAAATAACAAATTTTAAAAATAGTTTCTAATTTTAGCATAATGGAAATAGCAAAGATATAAATAATGTTTCATGATTTTGTCTTATCTTTCAATCCTTATATTTCCAAACTAAAGAGTAATATCTTCAATTATGCTCAGAGGAATATTCCTTATTTTCCTTGATCATTTTTATTGGATTCCTGAAACAATTCTCTTCTGTCTGTACTTTTCTTTTCTATACCATATATATTTCTTGCAGAGAAGAGACATGAACTATATGAGAAATTTAAGATATAAACTCCACATTTAATAGAAGTTAAGGAAATCAGTGTTCCAGGTACTTTCTAGCTTTCTGCTTCAATCCCTATTACTGAAATTTATTGCCATATTGACAAATCGAAACTTTATTCTTTTTTTCTTGGGCTCTAATTATTTACTCCTTTGTATAAACTATGCTTACCTGTTCCTCTTTTTTCCCTTTCCATTGTGCATTGTGGACTCCCTTATCTATTGGGAACAAATACCTTTGTTTTCAACCTTTTCCTGAAACAGTCCTTCTTTGGAGAACAAGGCTTGGCATAAATGAAATTTAGCAGCAGGGTTGTTCTGTCATAATAATTTGCCCCAAAAAGGATCCATAAGCTAATGAAAGCACATAGGAAACAGTTGATGGTAGTAGAGCAGAAGAAAGAGATGGTAGATTTGGTGGTGGTAATACTACAGGTAGATTGGAGAGAACAGTGAGGGACTGAGTTGGAAATCAAATATTCATAGTTCAGTTACTGAAGGAGAAAGATCCAAAGCCCAAGACTAAAGTTTTAATGGAAGAAGGGAAATGACACTTTTTTAAAAAAATATTTATTTATTTGGGGGAGGGGCAAAGGGAAAGGGCAAGAGGGTCTTAAGCAGACTCCACACTGAGCACAGAGCTCAACGTGGGGCTTGATCTCAAGACTCTGAGATCACAACCTGAGCCTAAATCAAGAGTCAGTCACTTAACTGACTGCACCACTCAGGCACCCCAAGGGAAATGACACTTTTATAACTAAAAGTAAAGTGCCTACAAAATACTAAAATAATTCTCCCAATAATTATCTAAGCCAGGTATTCCCACTTCGTAGATGAAGAAAACAGAGAGCAGGAAAACTAAGCAACACATCCAACACAATACAAACAGCAAGTGGACCAGCTGCGAAGTGAACTATAAGAGTATTATCCATCCCAGAAAGAATCAGCAGTCTCTAGAAAGTCCCATGAAACAGCTCTATCCATCTTAGTTGTCTTTGAGATATTTGAGGCATGAATGGCAGTCCTCCATTCGACCATATCTTAAAGATATTTTTCTAAGACTAGCTTCTTTAAAAAAAAAAAAGATTTTATTTATTTATTTGACACAGAGAGAGAGAACACAAGCAGGGGGAACTGCAGGCAGAGGGAGAGGGAGGAACCCAACACAGGGCTCGATCCCAGGACTCCAGGATCATGACCTGAGCCAAAGGCAGACACTTAACTGACTGAGCCACCCAGGCGCCCCATTAAGACTAGCTTCTTAAACAAACTAAGATGTGATGCTTCAAGACCATTTGCTTAATAAAACCCTCTACAGTAGTATCTGTTCCTTTTCCCTCAAACTCAGAGGATCAGGACATGTTGGTTAGAATGCTTATTCCTTGCTATTTACCACCATACCAATCATTGGTCTGACCAATCCTTCTGAAATTAACCACATGCACTTGTACTAACATGATGACCATGAAAATGAGCTGCTTAGATCTCCTGCTGCAAAAAAGAGAGTTGACTGATAGTCCTAGATGCTGACCTCTGGATCCACCAGCACATTTATACCAAGGCTGTCATTTCTCTTGGTTGCTTTCAACCAAAGACTGAACATGATAATGGCACTAATTCAACTGCCTTTTGAGGGATGTAGGACTCCTCAGATGAATGGCTATGGACCAAAGAATACAGATCAATTTGGCCAAAACATTTTTAGATCTGTACCATAGTCTGAGACTCTTACTAACCAATCTCTCTTCTTTCTTTCCTTTCACAAATGTCAGACACCTACACTCTAGTTTAAGCCTTTTTTTTTTTTTTTTAATCCGTTCAGGTCTCTTCCCTTTATCCTTTGAAGATATCTGCACAATAGATCTCCTATACTTCTATATCTATTTATCTGCTTCTTGGAAGACCCAAACTAATACAACCACCCAAATCTCTTCTTTTCCCTGAGCATGCCACACTCATTGATGGCTCTCACACGAGACTCATGCATGTTCTTTATACTCCTTCCACAGTCCTTATTCTACTACTGACTTTCTGTTACCTTCACTCCAAATGTTTTCAAACCCCAAATCATAAAATAGGTCTTTCCACCCTGATATATGTTCAGGAGCATTCTCTCTCACTACTTCCAATCATTACTGAACTTCTTGAAATAGAAGCCTATACTTGCTATTCACCTGCCCATTGATAAACCATTGTTATGTAGCTTCTATATTAACTACTTTCTTGAGGCAATGATTTCACCCAATTCAATAGATATTTTCTCTTCTTATTTTCTTCAAGTTTCACACAGCATTTGATATAGTGGATCACTCCTAGCTTGAATTCCTCTGGTCTCCTGGCTCTTGTAGAACTCCCGTTTTTTTTGTTTGTTTGTTTGTTTGTCTGGGTTTTTTTTGTTTGTTTGTTTGTTTTCCTATAACTCTATGACTGAATTTTCCGCAAACTCATTTCCTCTCTGGAACTCTAAATGTAAATGATACACCAAGAAACTAATTACCAAGGGAGGTAATTGAAGAGGTTAAAAAAAAAGGGGGTAATCTTATTGAGTCTCAAGGCTTTAATTGTCACCCATCACCTACGACTACCAAATCAAAATTTCTGGTTTGTATTTCTCTCTGGGTTGCTAGTTCCCTACTTCAATTTGCCTGTTGAATTTCTATTGTATAATAAGTTCTACAAACTCATTTTATATCAAATTGAAGTCAATTTATTACTTCTTAAACTTGTTCTTCCTCTTGAATTTATAATTTATTTTAATGACACCATCTTCCTACTCAAATTCCCATTTGAATCTTCACTTAAGTTGTGACTGTTCTTGCAACTTCTGCCACCTACTGCAACTCCCATGTTGTGCCTCATCCAATTAGGTCACAGAGGTATCATCCCATAATAACTCACAACTCCAGGCTCCTCTCCATTTTCACTGCTGCATACCAAGTTCAGGTCCCCATTATCCCTCTACTAGATATTCTAATAGTATCTCATTGTTTTCCTGTACTCTGTGTTTCTACCATAAGCAAATTCATTTGCCTTTTAATAATTGCATAGTATTTCTGAAAATGTATTCTAATTATGACATTTTCATGCTTAAAACAGAATATTCCCATGGCCTATAGCAGTGGACCTTAAGCCAGTTACCTCAACATACCGGAGTGTTGCCATCTATTTTGACATCTGTCAAAAGTAATTTGCTTTTGATCATTTGATAATTAAAATACTAATGTTTGAAAATGACTTATATTAAAAAATTAGAACAGATTCACAACTGTTCTTATCTTTAAAAATCACTCTTATTCACTTATATGATAATATGATTTCTTGAGAAGTCATACTTATTTGAATACAACTTTTGCTATGACCACATACTGCATGTTATATCGTCCTCTGTCACGTGTGCTGAAGAAGAAAAATGTAGAGAACTCTTAGTCTCTAGGATCAAGGCCAAAATCTCTAACTTGGCATTTCATAGCTCTTCACAATTTGGCCCAAATTGTGTTTTCTACACTTCACATACTCTGTGTTAGCAAGAAAACAGCGATAACCACAAAAACCTAAATTCTTTACTGCTCACTTATATAATTTATGCCTGCCTTTTTCCACTCTACCTTTGCCATGTTGTTCGCTGTGCTTAGAAAGCCCTGGTATTTTATTGTGCAGACTAGAGGTCTAAAGGTCAGGTGTTAAACGTTACTTTCTGCATGAAAATTTGACTCTCCTCTCCAGCTGGAAGTAAATGTTTTGCACTCTGAAAATACTTTTTTACCTACCTACTCCCCTGGTGGGACAGGTAATACTTTCTGCTTCATCTTCTAGTTTTAAAGTAACATTTTAATCATATACTAAACTATAAGCCACTTAAAAGCAGGAACTATTTATTTGTATTCCCCACAATTCCTGACACGTGGTTGATATTCAAAAATATTGAATAAACCGACTTTTTAAAGTTCTTTGTTAAGTTTACTTATTGGTCTGAAACATCCCTCTGCAAACTTGGCAATTTTCCTATATAACACTACTCCTAAATCATTTATTCAAGTATTAAGTCAAATTAATCTCAGATTTTTTTTTTCCTGGGAATACCACTATTACCCTTTCTCCATTCAAGGAGAAGAAAATTTTTCTCTAAACTTAGTTTTCTATTTCTCAGCTAATTCTATTTTTCTCTCAATCCTCTGATGGGTGAGAGTGACAAATCTTGTGGAAATGTCTTAGTTATAGTATATCTAATGTTCTTTTACTCAAAAAATGCCTCAAGAAAAACAGTGGATTAGTTGAATACGATTTTTTTCCCTTAAAAAAACTATGCTCACCATCTTATGGCATAGGTTTTACAGAATTAAAAGCTATGTCTCTTGATTTCCAAGTCACCATCAAGCTTTTTTGTCTCCTATACCCACAACCTCTGCTGGAAGTTAGGTTAGTTTAATGTGAATGATTGAGCCTTACCCAGAGTGTATAAAAAGAATTTCAAAATTGAGTCATAATCACACAGTATCTGTTACTGTAGAGGGTAGAAAGGACTAGAAGAGGTCACTTATTTAATTCCTTTGTTCTGGGGACAGGAATACCACTTTTTCTGAAATAATGTTTATCTCGTGTATTCCTTAGAAATCAAGGAATCTACAGTGTACACCATAGTTTCATTTTTTTTCCACAGATTTTATTTTCCTGTGCTGATTAACAACACAGAAGATTTGTCAACAAGCTCCTTCTGACAGAAGAAGTATGCTGAACCTAACTGCCTGAGCTATAACCTTGAGTCTGGCATAAAATGTTTGATAATTTGATCCATTTGGCCTTTTAGCAAATACAGTGCATCATATTTTTTCCACCAAAAGAACTTAATTTTCTAAAGCTGCAGTTGAAAATTTTGATGAAAAGTGAAGAGACACACAACTGTTCTCCTTTGTGATAAGAGGGAAAAACATCAGAGGCAGATGCAAAGTGGATACTTCTAGCAAAGGTTTGGTGTGAATCAATACCTTCCACTGCTCCTTGATGACTACAGGTCCAGAAAAGTGAAGGCATGTTTCCAGGGAGATAAAATGCTTAACTAAAAGCAACTTTGGATTACTTCTCCAAGGGGGAGGCAGTAACTAAAACCTTCCAAGGTTCTTCTCAACTTTAGCAACATGCATTTGTGTGATGAAAGACTTTTAGCATTTGGGATACCATGGAGACCACCTTCCTAAAACTGCTGATATGCAATGGAAGTAAAGAAATTTGTCAAAAAGATTATGATTTTCTTGCATTGGTGGGCTTTAATAAATCATGTCTATTGCAGACTCCATGGGCAAATGCCACAGAGAAGACTGAAGGTCTTTTTCAGTCTCACAACGGAGTTTGTTTCTCAAAGGCAGAAATGATCAGCAGAATTTTCAAGGCAAAAGGGCAGTCTCTGTGCCAAATCTCCCTAGATCACAAACATAATAGGAAAGACAGAATCATGTTATTGAATATGGTATACATATACACGATTTTTCTCTCTCTCTTTCACACACGTGCGCGCACACACACACACATTTATAATGCTCTGTCCTTTGTCGACCAAATCAATATTTCAGACACAAATGAGGTGAGCTCAGGGGAAGAGAGATTCATACTGAAGTGTGAAAACATTCCAGGAAGAAAAAGACAGATCTGTTTAAGAGTACAAATACAACCAATAAATCATGGTGAGCCTGTTGGGGGGACTGCTATTCCTTCTGGCAGCTTCGTAATTACTCTCTCAACACAGCAACAACTTTCTTTGGAAACAGGCACTCTATATGCAAGACAATTACAGCCCTGGGTATCACTGCTGGTCAAAGCCCAGGCTACATATGTCACAATCCATTAGTTAGGAGATGTATCCAAACAGCATCAAGTTTATTAAACCCAAGTGCCACTTTTCCTGATCACTTTTCTCAAGGTCTCCTAACAACAGTCAGTCATCGACTATTTCTAATAGTCTATCAATCCAGTCTGCAAATAATTCTCTTCAAGTGCAGACTTTATAAATTATTAACCTGATCTATGGGATCTGGTAATTCTCAGTTCAGCTCCCCCAAATAATCTTCTAATCATTTGTTACAACTCACAATTAGAGATCCTCAGAAGACTACAGTGAAGAACATTATTTCATTTTACCCTGTGAGAATATGATTTGTCTGGATTTATGTTTGAGCACTCTGGAATATATCTTGGGAAATTCAGGATAAACAGAGCAATGATACTAAAAATACAAAAATCATTCCCGGTTTTTGGTATACCTGATATCTACCTTGTCTGAAATACATAAAATATGTCTCATTTACACTCACCTATTTCATATTTAAGTATGTAATGTCTTGAATTATCCTCTAATTAGTTCACATGTAAAAACATAATTTTGCCAATTAATTTGTGAGGGAAAAGGCCAAGTTTTGAATGGTCTCATCCTGGCAGCAGTGATGTGCAAGAACTGGATTGTACAAGCTTATAAGAGCGAAGTTTTAAATTTTCAGAAAATTCTGTCAGCCATTATAAAAAATAAAAATATATAGACTTATAATTAGATAAATTACATTAAAAGTAAAGGTAATAAATATTCAGAACTCATTACCCCTTAATCATTTCACCATATTTTACTATTATTTGTGGCCTTAAGGGTATTAAAATCTGATGTATTTCTATGTTGACAATGATATAATGGTGTGATACTGTGCATCCTTTCACAACTTTGTGTTCAGCAACTTCCCATTCAATGACTTCACCTTGATAGCTTGAAATCAGCCATGGTGGAGATATCTATACCACAGAAGTCAACAAATACTAGAAACCAGAGTTCTCCCCTTCCCCCCAGAGAGCTGGTTGTTAACTTTTACCATCATACCAGTAATCATTGTTGAAATCACTGAAACGATCTAAGCTTTAGAATTATCTTCCAGAGGTAGGAAAGGAAACCACAGTAGTAGACAAATCAATCACTACCTAACTTCCCCCTCCCTGACCATTCTGAGGAAAGCTGTTTCATGCACAGCTCTTACTTTGTGTAGCCATCTTCTATACTGAGGGACCTGGCCTAGGCTCACTCCTAACCACAGATGATTGCACCAGGGGTGGGACTTGATTACTGTAGCTGGAATTTGGCATGTGTGGCTAATTTCCTTTCTTGGAAAACTGGAACAGAGTGAGTGACTGAGGTATGGGACAGATGGCCATGAAGTCAACTCAAGCACAAGGATATTGTGCTCTGATAGTCCCTATACTGGTCTTGGGGAAGACCTTTTTTGGGCTGCATACACTAAGAGTTCCTCAACTTTTCTTTCTTTCTTTCTTTCTTTCTTTTTTTTTTTTTTTCATTCTTTGGATCTCATTTTGTGCAAAAAGTGAGGTCATAATCCAAACTGCAGTGATTAGAAGTCTGACTCGATTGTGTGCTTCTTCTATGAGGACTCCAAATGAGTTCACAGCTTAATGATTGCTAACATGAGCACTGCAGTAGGTACCCCATATACGGTTTCATTTGACTCTAACAACCTTATAAAGTAGATGTAGTCATTATCCCACTTTGCAGATGAAAAAAAAACAGAAACTTAGAGAGCTTAAGCGATGTGCTTGTTCACATAACTAGCAAATGGTAGAGCTGGTTCTAGGACTTCTCCTTTTAACCAGCACACAAAAGACTGCAACCCATGGCAATAAAATATTTAGGCCTCAAGAAGGAACTAATAGTCAAAGACTGAAAAACTTTAGGAACATTGATGAGAACAAAAGAAACACCGCCATTAATGGTATTTTTAGTTTTATGACACCCAGATGACAGTCAGAATTTTAATGATTGGGGAACTGATAAAGACACTCAGGAAGATTTCAGAAAGTCACATGAATTCTCATTCAGTTGATTTGAAGACTCATTATTAGAGAGATCACATTCAGGACAGAAGAAAAAGTCTTCCCTCTCTATTCTGGCTGATCAAATGTTGCCACATCATACACTTGTTTCTAGGCAGCAAATGAGACATTGATCACCTGAGTTAATTCAGGGGCGACAATTCAGGAAAGTGAAGTGAATGGACATCCTAAAGATGAGGAACACCTGATAAGGAAAAAAAAATAAGCATACTTGGAGAAGAGAAGAGTTAAGGGATACATCAGAACTGTCCACAAATATTTGATAAGCTGTCATCTAAGAAACATATTAGACTTACTTTTAACCTTAAACATCAGAATTGGATTCAACTTGGAATAGTTAGAAAATGAATAATTTATTTAAGATAGAGCATTCTAGTGATTAGAGCTGATGAAATACAAAGTCATCTTCTCGATGCAGTACCAAGTTTTCTCTGTCTTTGAAGGTGTTTAAACAGCTGAGGAATCCTGGCAAAAGAGATTCAGGATGATCTTTGAGGTCATTTCAAACTCTGATATTCCCGTTCTAGGCTGAGAAAGGAAGAATTGAGATTGTTACCCCTAATTACTCCCAGTGTCATATCTTTAACTGCATACAATCTAAGTTTTCCAATAACAAGCTCATTCGGGCAGCCTCTTTTCAAAGGCCTTATCCAGAACAGGTGGCAAGAATAGGGGGTAGAGAAGATATAAACCAGAGTTGAAAGAGGACCCACCCTCTTAGCTGAGAAAAAGCAACCCCTGAGCTTGGGGTCAGAAGTGGCCATTTTCACCAGCTAATACAAATTATTAGGCAGTTGTAGGAAATGTTATAGGAAAAAAAGGTCCTATTAAATGGAAAATGAGGGACTAGTCAAAAAAGAAGGGAACAAATTATTTACTCATAAAGACTTTGTGTGACCCCTGCACTATTTACAATAGCTAAGATATGGAAACAATCTAAATGTCCACTGAGAGATGAATGGATAAAGAAAATGTAGTACAAACATACACTAGAATATTATTCAGCTTTAAAAAAGAAAGAAACCCTGCCATGCTGCCAGGGGCTGTTGGGAGAGGGAAATGGAGAGTTGTTGTTCAAAGGGTATAAAGTTTCAACTCTGCAAGATAATTAAGTTCCAGAGATCCACTATATAACATTGTGTAGTTAACAATACTGCACTGTGTACTTAAAAATCTATTACAAAGGTAGATGTCATGTTAAATGTTCTTATCACAATAAACAAACAAAGAAACTTTCCAAGTCAATGCAATACCAGTGTCAGAAAATGTATCCAGAGGAGGGGGAAGTTGGTGGTGTATCCTTATTTGTAAGAGGATGGTGAGCAAAATGTAAAAATACAATGTAACTTATCCTCAACACATACTCTAAAAATCTTGGATGAATACTAACATAACTATCATCAAGAGAAGACTGGTTTACCTTAATTATTTCTTTGACACCTGCTTTCAGCAATTCATTACTCTGGTCGATAAGGGTACTATTGTAGTTACAAGCGTAAGTCTTAATTGTTTGAAGCCATTAATAGAGTAACAACTAATATGACCATGTCATCAAAATTTTTCTGCCGAGACTGCTGTTTATCTGTTGTTGAAAACTGAACATTTAGTCATCTGGTTTGCTGCTTTTCCTATGCATGGGGTGGACCAGATGCTAATTATGAGCTCAGCCTCTGTGGTCAGACTGCCTGCAGTTGAACGCCAATGTGGGCCAACTTTGGAGAAGTTACTTAACTTCTCTTTGTCTCCTTTGTATGTGCAATGGGTATAATGATTGTACTTGCCTTTTAGGCTTATTGTGAGGAACAAATTATGTAACATATATAAAGTTAAACATTTAAGACATCTCCTTGCTATGATAGACACTCAATAAGTAATAGTAGCAGTAATGATAATAATTGCTATTATTTTATTAGTATAAACATAAACTTTGAAAAAGAAATTTAGTTTCATTTCACTGATCAGGCTGACTTGATTTCTTTCTATGTTATATAGCCTAAGACTACTTTAACCCTTTCCATTAGGCATAGACTGACTTATATATAAACAGTGGCAATTATATTGACTTTACTTCATTTTAAAATACTGGTAACAGTAGTTAAAGAATAGAAAGGTGGTTGGCTCAGATTTATTAAAAATTTATTAAAAATTGAAAAATTCACATCAGAAATGATTGTTTCTGTTCAGTGCACATCATTTTGATACAAAGTGTAATTCTGCTTCCCAGTACCTGTATGTTAGCTATTTGGAGAACAGTAGAGTGAAGTTAAAAATCATGTCACATTTTATCTTCTTGAGTCTCTGCAACTGTAATGGTTGACGAGTGAGGCTGAGATTTGATGACGAATGATGATGAATGATTTGGAATGATTAAAAAAGAAAAAAAAAGTGTTCTTAAAGATTAAAAGCATGTGTACATACTTACACATTCAAGTTGCTTGACATTTTGGGTTCTGGAACAGTTGTGTACTTTAGAACTCTCTGCTAACATCATCAGGTGTTACACTGGGCTTTCTCATCTAGTAGCCACTTAGCCATATGTATTTATGGCTAGTGGCTGTTATATTGGACAGTGAAAATATGGACCATTTTATCATCACAGAGAATTCAATTGGAGAGCACTTCTAGAAGGCCAAAGTGGGAAAGTTTGAGGGAAGAAAACATTCTTGCAACAGGAAAAATGATGTGACCAAACAGAATGCTATGGTTGTTCTTTAAATACTGGACATGGAAGAATAATTAATAACGTGTTCAGCATCATTTTCACTGCGTGGACAGAGAGATTGCTGTATACAGGGTAATCAGTTGTCAGGATGATGCAGTTTCTTCCCCTCTGCATTGAGCCAGCCTCAAAGGGCCTGGTGTGAGTGAGGCAAACCACCTGGGATTGTTGTGATTAGAGAGAAATGCATGTCAGCAGGAGGCTGGGCATCCAAAATGCCAAGATTAAAGAAAAAGAGAAACAAACAACAACAAAAAATGTCTCCCACAGTTTTGGCCAACAGACCTAATCACAAACTCTTTTAAAATGCAATTCTCTGAAAGAGATCTCTGTTAGCAATAAGCGGCAATCATTCCTCTTGCTCCTGTCCTTCCGTCAAGCCATGGATGAATATTCATACCAGGTTATTTTAATCACGCTTTTTTCTTGATGTGACATAATTCTACATAATTTATTTTCCCTTCTCAGGGGTTAAATTAAAAGAAAAGAGCTTTTTCACACCCTACCTCTCCCTCAAGTCCAAAACTTTTTCTTTTCCTTTTCTGGCCCTGAGACAGAATAGGACACAGGAAAACAGAAGTGACTGCACTGGCATGTTACCATTGAAAATCAATGCTCCTGTCCTTGGCCTGTCCTGTGGAATGTAATGTTCTGCAACACTAAGCTCTGCAGCAAGGCGCAAGGTACCTGAGGGAATCCATGGGGTCAGAATGTCAGGTTAGGACAGGTCCTCACCAACTGTGAGGGAGGCTTCCAGAGCAGATACATTCTCCCAGCCAGGTGCAAGGCAGTGTTCTCAGCAGTGAATCTGGAATCCACCGTTTTACCTTTATTATGAGGGGAGAAGTGATGGGAATAGGGGCTTCTGGAGAAAAAGATGCCAAGATGAAAGACAAAGACAGATACACACCTGCGCACTAGCACACTGAACTAAGCAGAAAGACCCACACACAGACAAATTGAGAGAGGCACAGCCAGAGAGAAAACAAAATGATTCCTGATTTCTTTCCTATTTATTCTTTTTCTGAACTCACAGTAAATCGTTGTCCAATAGGAACTCCTACAGTTTGTTCAACATTATGTTTACTCTAAGTAAGAACTAGAAAATTCAGTATAATGGACAAAATTCAAAAACAAAGGAAAAAGGGTTACATTTTCACGAAAGACCTCCATTTAGCTTTAATTAAGAACTAATACAATTTACAAAGACGGCAATGAACACCAGCATAGAAATCACTAGTCTGTGTCTCAGTGCTGCTTTTTTCTCATCCCAGAAAACCAAGCTCTCCATTTTTGTTATGCTCTGACAAGCTGTTTGAAAAAAAAAAAAAAAAAGAACGCTCCCCAAAATCTAAACCAAGAGCAATTTCAGGACCTGGCACTTTCCTCACTTAACTGTCATTATGGAGTGAATAAAAATCAAATGAGGCAAAGCAACATTTGCTGGTCTTTTCTAAGCATGGATTAATTATTCCCAGATGAAAGTGCTTGCCTTTCCTTTTATCACTTGTTAGTTTCTACCTTTCTCATTGTTGTTGTTTTTTTCCCCCACCTCTGAGGGTCCAAGTACAGAATTCTGGAGGATAATGGCAAAACTTGGGCTCAGTGATGGTTATACTAACTTCTGTTTGCCTGGGGGCATTACAATATCTGGACAGAATAAGACACTGAAGGAGATATGGTGCTGGGTGGAGAATCAGAGATGTTCCAATTTGGACCAAAGCACTACCTGCTGCCCACTTCTCGGTGCCGGAAACTATTAGGCAACTCTAGGATATCTGGAAGTGGCTTTGATGGCTCGCCTCCTTTCAACCTTAAGAAACTCCCTTCTATACTTATCCAAAGTTTATTACATGCCCACCATTAACTAGACATTATAATCTTTGGATTCCACTGAGAATAACACATAGCCCTTATGTAAGAACAAAGATTCAAATAAAACCCATTTAAAATGTCCAACTTCACAGAGCTGCAATATTTGCATTTTATAGAAAACATTTTAAAATCATTTTAGTAAGTGGAATCCATTTTCTTCCATGAACTGTTAATATTGAATTCTTAATGGCTTCCCCAGGGTTTTGGGTCTTGCTATGAAGCCTTCAGTGATTTCATCATTGTTAAAGCACAGTAAACAATCACAGTTTATGCTCATAAGCATAAAACTCTCAATCTATTACTCACCCTAGTTTTTATATTCTTAAAGATGGAAAGAAAACTTATTTTCCATGCAATCTGAATATAAGACAATGCTAAATTGGTTTTTAAGCCTGGCGAATATTGGTATAAACATTCCTAAATTGCTTTAATGTACAATATCAGCATTTGAACTCTTATGGAGAAAATCATGCTTTCAAATTTTTCAGGTTTTTCAATAAGACACTGGCTGTTCTTTTCTTTTGTTGGAGCTAGTCTTCATTTTTGTTTCTGGTTCTTATTCTTTGTTGATAAAAAGACCATGTCAATTTGTCCTTCTTCTAAGAAACACTTCTAAACCCATCCTCAAAATCTTCAATTTTCAGTCTGGCTTCCAAAAATCTTTTAAAAAATATATTATAGACCTCTATTTAAACCTGACCCACAGCAAAAAAAAAAAAAAAAAAAATCACATCGCAAAGGTACCAAATAAATTATAACTACCATATGTGAATCCATTATCTTTTTCCCAACTATAAAATGTATGTCCACTGTTTAAAACAAAAACCAAAACAAAGACTATGTATACAGAAAGTAAAATCAATGTATTATTTTAACCTCTTAGATATGCGTCTCTCATATATTGATGAATCTTGGCTTATTTTTTGCACAATTATATAACTACTTAAAAACCAGTATTTTTTAGAGGTGCTTGGCTAGCTCAGTAAGTGGAGAATGAGACTTGATCTCGGGGTTCTGAGTTTGGGCCCCAATTGGGAATGGAGATTACTTAAAAATAAAATCTTTAAAAAAACTAATTTTTAAAAATTTATAGAATTAAAATAGAATATAAAGGTTGATACACTGCTTTTTATTTTATTTTTTTTAAAGATTTTATTTATTTATTTGACAGAGAGAGACACAGCGAGAGAGAGAACACAAGCAGGGGGAGTGGGAGAGGGAGAAGCAGACTCCCCACTGAGCAGGGAGCCCAATGTGGGGCTCGATCCCAGGACCCTGGGATCATGACCTGAGCTGAAGCAGATGCTTAACAACTGAGCCACCCAGGCGCCCCTGCTTTGTATTTTAAATAGCTCTTGAGCACTTTCTTGCTTTCTGTTCTTTGTAAACATGATTCTGTATTATATTTTACCATATGATTGTGCCACAATTTCTCTAAGTATATTGCTATTGTGGGGAATTTGGTTGTTTATACCTCTTTTTAAAAAAAGAATAAAAGAGGGGCATCTGGGTGGCTCAGTCGGCTAAGCGTCTGCCTCCGGCTCAGGTCATGATCCCAGGGTCCTGGGATGGAGCCCCACATCAGGCTCAGCAGGGAGCCTGCTTCTTCCTCTCCCTCTGCCTCTCTTTCTCTCTCTCTCAAATAAATAAATAAAAAATAAAATCTTAAAAAAATGAATAAAAGATAAGTAACCTGTTTTCTAAATCTTCTACTATAGTTCTGATTATTTTATTAGAATACATTTCTCAAAAGAAATGAGAGGTTTAAAGGGCATCACATTCAAATGTAACTGCCCATTTACTTGAAATTATATCAAGCCTACAAAATAATATGGGAGTAAATTTACAATCTCAATTTCTATTCATCTTTAGTCATGTCTCACAGATTTCTTAATCTAGATAGTTTACATATTTTTATTCTTCATTGGATCTATTCCCTCTTACAGTCTTTGACAAGTTTATAGAAAATCTCTTAATTTTTGTCTATTCATTTTTGTATCTGGTAACTTGTTGACTTCTTGCAGCTTTTGATATTTGGTGCATAAGGCTCATTGTTATAACTTTATTGCAGAACTGTTATAAGAAATTAAACTTTTATTTTGCCCTGATCTAGAATTTTTTTAAAGATTTCTTTATTAATTTGAGAGAGAGAGCATGAGTGGGGGAAGAGACAGAGGGGGAGGGAGGGAGAGACTCTCAAGCAGAGTCCCCGCTGAGCACAGAGCCCCATGCAAGGCTTGATCCCATAACCATGAGATCATGACCTGAGCTAAAATCAAGAGTCATATGCTCAGCCGACTGAGCCATCTGGGTGCCCTACTCTGATCCAGAATATTTTAGAAATTCTTTTATTTCTAACTTATTATTTTTTGTCTTGTTGAAATTCTCCTTGTTTCCCAATGTATATGCATGTCAACAGCAAATCTAGCTTACTTTCAATAGATGTAAATAGAGTTCTTGACCTGATCTTGATTTTAACGGTTATACTCCTGGCATATGAAATATACTGATGCAGGTTTCAGATGTTTATTCTTTATCAGGTTGAAAGAATATCTTTCTTTCACTAAAATATTGTCCATTATTATGCATATAAAATTTCAATCAAATTACGTTTTTGGCATCTATCCAAATTTTTTTTCATTTGATGTATTGATATTTCCTAATAATGGGAAAAAAGTAGAAAATAAAAATGTTAGGTAATTGAGTAGATTCTTTCATATTAAACTTTCTTTCAATTAAAATTCTTTCATATTGTTGTATTCCTAAATTAAACCTTATATAAAATGTTATAAATCTTATCATATTATATTTTTCATATATTATTTAATCTATTGGATAATATTTATGTCTATTATATATGTATATATGTACCCACACAGACACACATATAGGTGATGTAAGTGTGTTGCATTTTTATAGCAGTTTTGTTCAGATTTTAGTTTCTGAGTTTAATATTTCTGAAGCTGAGAAGTTTCATTTCTTGTTTTGGTTGTTCTTCCATACTATGAAAAAGTTAAAAGCTTATAAGCAACTGATCTTCGAGGTTTGTTAGAATTTACATATAAAACTGTCTGGATCTATAACGATTTAGGGAGTTAATTCTTTGACAAAATATTAACTTCTCTGAGGTTACTGACTGCTTGATTGATCAATTCAATTGATATTTACTGAGCCTAATCTATATGCCATCTATTGTACTGAGTGGAGAACCAGAAAATAAGACATTTATGGCCCCTATTATCATAGAATGCGAAACCCAGTAAGAGAGCCAGACATCACAAAAAGTAATTTCAAGAATAACTCTAGACATTTTCTCCTTAGGACTTCATATCAATTTTCTTTTAATATTTCATGGATTATTTTTTCAATGTGGTCTCTTATTATAGAGTGAAAAGATACACACACACACACACACACACACACACACACACACATTCTGAGGAGAGTCATGGGCCTCTTTTGAGGATCTGATGGAAGTACAATGTTTCCAGAAAAGTTCAGTCACATATATATACACACAATAGTTTGCATAGATTTCTAGGATTTCTGAGAACACAAGAATCCCATCCATAAATTCTAAGCTGAACAATATTTTTCTATGTCATTATTTTCTTTTTGTCTCCTTGATCCAGAAATGTGTTGAAGACACTGCATTTGCAAATAATTTTCCTTGTATTTCTAATAATTTCAGTCAATTACTTAAATGCTAGCATATTTGCTTATATATTAAAGCCTTAAAGTTCTTATATATTCATTATGGAAACTCCCTTTTTTGAATATAAAATTAATCTCTAAACAGCACTGAGTTTTATCTTTAATTCTATCTTATCTAATGTTAATATTTAATGATCTGTGTTTTCTTTTTCTTGTTTGTAAGACAAAAACACTGAACATCTTTAACTTTTTTTGTCTTTTTAAAAAGATGTATCTCTTGGCTGAACTATTTTTACCAATCTAATATGTGAGACTTTCAGATAATAATATTTGATTCATAAAGTTGTCATGAGGATTAATGGACATAAAACATTTAAGGAATGTAGGATAGCATAAAGCATAGTGCCAGGCACATACTAAGAACACATATTCCATATCATTATCATTATTACTGGTTATTTAATAGAAGGGTTGAAACAATTTACAGCAATCCTCACAATGGATCCATAGTCCTACTTTTGTCATTTTCAATATTTTTCTTTTTTCTAATTTTGTTAAAACTTTTTTTTTTAAAGACTTTATTTATTTATTTGACAGAGAGAGATAGCAGATAGTGAGATCAGGAACACAAGCAAGGGGAGTGGGAGAGGGAGAAGCAGGCTTCCTGTGGAGCAGGGAGCCTGATGCAGGGCTCAATCCCAGGACCCTGGGATCATGACCCGAGCTGAAGGCAGACGCTTAACGACTGAGCCACCCAGGTGCCCCTCAATATTTTTCTGATTCATTCCACATTTTCTGTATTTTCCCCACATCATACATTCTTGCATGATTCATAGTTTGCTCTTCTCTTCTGTGGTTGATACACCAGTAGATATTTTATTTTAAATTCTATTAGTGGTTATCGTTAAGCATCCCAAATAATCTTTTAAAAATGTACATACTGCAAACATGGAAAACTACAGAAAATAAGATAACTAACAACAGACGCCAATGTTGTAGATTTAATAGATCTTAACAGTTTGTTCTACTTGTTTCAGATCTTTCCCTCTCTTCAAGAAATAAACCATTACAGATAAAATCAAAGCCCAAGTCCACACTCCAGGGAGTACTACTATCCTAGCATTCTGAAGTTGCATTAGTCCCATGCATGTTTTCATACTTCTGCTACAGGAATCTGTATTTCTCAAATTATCTAAGTTAATAATTAAATAGTTTTCTGGAGTCACTGTATCGTAAAATTAGGCATTTCAAAGTTTTGCCCTGTGTTATTCTATTTCTTGTTCTTTCTATAACTCCAAGTTTTAGATATGGAATACTATGTTTTATTAAACCATGATTTTATATCACACTCCTTTTAATTCAATAATTATTTTCAATGTTTGACTTCAGTTTTATAACATAATTTACTATAATTATTTAGCTCTGTCTTGAAATGTTTTTAATGTTCCCTACCAGTCCATTTTACATGTGACTTCCCTATAATGGATTTCTTAATTTTATTTTATCTCTTGATCAGTTGTTGTATATTTTAGTTTAAATTGATATATAGATATTACATTTTATAAGCCATTGAATATTTAAGAATACCTTTTTAAAAACTCTTCACAAGGAAAAAAAAATCTGTGAAGGAATAAACATATCCCAAAATGTGATTCCCCACTAGGTCTATTGTGGACATCGTTCCATTGTCCATTGGCCCTTGGTGTTGTAGAGTAGGCAGTTAGCAGTCAGCACTCTGGCTATCTGGTCATTCATAAAATTTATTTTTTCTTGGTTTTGTAACTCACAAATCTTTTCAGTATAGTTCTACACAAGAATATCTTTTGACTGATTTTGACGTATTATGGCAATCAGTTTTGCTCTGTTTTCTTAGGTCATTTTTAAGGTTTATTTTAAGGGAAAGTTTATTTTGTATGTCTTATTTATTTCAACTAAGACAACAGTTTATTCCAATTGTGTCCATAATCATTGCCTCTGTTCACACTTTTTTAGTTTGTTTTGTTTTGTTTCATTTTGTTTCTTTCCCAATGAACACAATTCTTAGCTTAGGGAAGAGGTAGCACTCTCTGCTGTCTTTACCTTTGGACTCTTTGACACACTCCCTTTCCCACCGCAAATTCATGTTTCTTCTACTTTGTTAAGTACATTATGTGAGAGTTTCTCAAGTTAAATTACCATATTATTAACTTGATTTTTACCAACTTATTTCAAATTACCCAGTTCAGATTTTAATTCCAACTTTTGCAAGGTTCTCTGCAATCAATCCTTGAGTTCTCCATCAGTTTTTGTCAAATAGCCTATGTTTTTTCTCTCAACCTCCTCTTCTAATTGCCTCCCCCCATAAAGACAACAGGCTCTTGTGTATTATTGAAAGAATAAGGAATTTTCTCAACTTGACTCTGCGCTTATTAATGGCAATTAGGGGTCTGCTCTCCTGTCTCAAGCTAATATTTTCTTCCCCAAGTTTTTGTTATTCCCTAGACTGTATCTTCTTTTCTTTAATCTCTTTGTATTTCTATTTAGCCAACCTCATATTGAGGGCAAATTGATTCAGGCTTAGTGTGTATTAACAAACATGGTGTGTAGATTGCCTTTGTCTTACTCTCTATTCACTTGGATGCCGGTCAAATACTTTTAGATTCATGGACAGGTAGTAAGTTGATATCCACAACCATTAGTCTCATTCCTGATGTCTTTTAATCCTTTGTTCTGTGTAGCTCTACTGGATTGAAACAGGATAGTATCTTATCTCAAGTGCCTGATTGTCTGACACAAAGAACAGATGAAGATGGCAAAACTAGAGTTCCCACTATCTGCCGAAAGTTTTGTTTTCTTTTTTTTCTTGCCTCTGCACCACTCCCAAACCTAGCTCTTTACTTGTGGTAACTACACATCCCAAAATACAATGCATTACAGCTTGTCTTCCAATGCATCTCATAGGTTTATTTCCTGGAAGATAGAGTCTCAAACTCGATGCAGAAGGAGGGGCAGATAGAAAGTGGTAGGAGAAAAAGGGAGCATTTAGCTACCTGAACCAGAATCTGTTTTGTTCCAGGAACTGCTTAGTTGTCTGATACAAACTGTTTCTGACCCGGGGGCAGATAACAAAAGTGAGATGTTTTTCTCTATCCAGATTCAGGTGGACAGTAGCCTTCTGTTTCTAGTTCCTCACTGATAGGTGACAAGTTCTCAACTCTATCCGTCTTCTGGTTTTAGAAGACGCAGAAGTTGATAGCTCAGCTTTTTGATGGAGCCCGGTGTTTCCGTTAGTACTGGTCTCCATGTTGAGTTAAAGAGACGTAAACAGAATAGAAGCTTATTTCCCTGTAAGAGTGGGTTGGTAAGGAAACTTTGATCCCCAAGATCCTGTCCAAGGTCCTTCTATCTCACTGTTCTGTTGTGTGTGACCTCCATTCTCAAGGTCCCATCATAGTTCAATATGGTCACTATCACCCAATGAACTCACATTCTAATCCACAGGAAGGAGGAAAGGGTTATAAAGAAAGGGCAATAGGCCAAAGGAAAATGCACAAGCTGCCTTTTAAGGGATGCTCCAAGTTGCCATGACTTTCCGGCTTACCCTTTTACTGACCAGAATTTAGTTGCAGGGTCACGACCTTGAGGACAAGGTGCGGCTGGGAAATAGAATAATGTTGCGAACAATCACGCACCCACTTAAAAGCAAAGGTTCTAATACTAAGGAAGGGGAGAAGAGAAATTGAGGACAGCTAGCAGGCTCTGCCACAGTTATGATTTCAGCATTGAGGTCATTTCATCATACCAGAGTCTGATAACCAGACCCCATTCTAAACCAACACAGAAACTTATTTTAGTCCTTTAATATGTCAAACAATTTCATTTTATCTTTTAATAGACTTACTTGTGTTAGAAAATGTTCATACAACTCCACAGTTATATATTTTAATTAGGAAAGTTTCTAATGCAACTTATTTTTGAGATCCGGATTTGCCCATGGGAAAAATACCTGTGATTTCTGAAGAGAAATCTCTCTTCTTTCTTGTATCCTTCTGAGAGAGTTCTTACTGTGTCTAATGCAATCCTTCAAACCAGTTAATATAGCCATGCCCTGGTTAGGTTGACATTTTCAAGTGATCCAGCCAAACACAGCTGTAAGAAGCTGTAAGTGCAAGAAGAGATTACAGGTGAGGTGTGATCATGGGCACTGGAAATGGCCCCTAGATTCCTAATCTTTTCTCACCTCTGTGCCTATCATTCCACCTGATAGTCTCGTCAGCAAGTTTAAGCTGTACAATTTATATATCAAACTGTCTCCTGAGAAAAAGCAGTTTTAATCATTCTAAACTTTTCTTTGTTCATGTGGCCATTTATCTTTAATTAATCCCTACAATATCCCTCTAGCAAATACCCTCAACTTTATCAAGACAAATTTTCTATTATTAGTACCACAGGAAAACTTTCTCCAACAGTTGGTCTCCACTGTCTAATCATTAAATATGTCCCACCTAATATTATCACCAACTATTTTACACCCAAGCCACAGACCATTGCTGAATTAAGTCTAGATCGCTAGAAATTGATTTTTTTTAATGTCAGTTCTGTGTTTGTGGTTATTTGACTGTGCTACTCATTCATCTTACTGATTCCACAGCTCACACCATACAGTGAGCAAGTCAACTTTCTTTAATTTATTGCCTCTGATCTCCTTAGTCATTGGTAATTCACCTTCTATCATTTATGAAATTAGCCCTCTACTTGCTCTCTTACTATATTTTCCTGTCCACTTGCCCAGTGTTTTCATATACTTTTCCCAAAACCATCTTCTCAAATCAGAGCAGAATAATACTATGAGAAGGGTATTGCTATGGACTGAATATAAAATATAGATATGGATCTAGATGTAAATGTTGAATAGAGAAACATAGATACAGATATGGATATGTCTCCTGTTGGTCCCGTTTCCCTGGAGAACCCTAACACACCTTATGAGAAGAGATAATGGAGTGTTCTCTCTTTCTCTCTGTATATATGCGCCAAAGAAAGGCCGTGTGAGGACATAGCAAGAAGGCATCCATCTATAAGCTGGGGAAAGAGCTCTCATCAGGAGCCAAATCAGCTGGCACTTTAGGTTTCTAGCCTCCAGAACTGCAAAAAATGAATTTCTGTTGTTTAATCTGCCCAGTCTATGGTATTTGGTTATGGCAGCCTGAGCAGACAAACATAGGCATATGGAGGTCCTGCGGAGAAAGTCTCTAAACCAGACCATGAGCAGAGGAAGATGAAAAGGAAGGCCTGAAGACCCCAGCCTGATGGGAAATGACACCAAATGGTATGAATACTAAGACAGCCCAGGTGTTGTCCACCCATTTTCTGTGACCATCTGGGAGAGACTTTGCTTGGACTCAAGTGACTAAGGAAAAGCCATGGGCAGGGATCAGAGATGGCTGTTTTCACTCCCCTGAAAGTGTTCGCCACCCGCCCCCTTGTCCTGATATGGTGAAGTTCTGCTATTCATTACGTGCTATTTCCTAAATTTCGATTTAGAGATGGAGATGAGGAATGGGGCAAAGTGTCAGACTCTGGCTGAACAGGACTAAAAGCTAAGAATCTAATGAAGACATGGGAAGACTGTGAATCATGTCATTATGGAACTAGCATCTGGTTCAGTCTCAAGTATTTGAGGCACTTCGAATGTAAAAGTGCAAGAAAAAAGGACTAGAAGGTCTAGCTGCTGCGTTCTAGGGTGTTTTCCTCTCATTTCATAATCAGAACAAAAACCAAACAAAAACACAACTTGTGCCTACTTAAAAATTTAACATTATAGGCTAATGTCTCTAAATCCTAACTCTTCTCGTTATATGAGTTTACCTTCTTGTCTGCGTCATTGCAATTCTGTGACATTGTAAAGCTCATGTGTCTGGCATACCATGAACCCTTGAGTGATAACCAGTGAAGCAAACTACCTTGGAATAAGCTTCTACATATTTTCATCCAATAACGTGCATTATTTCACAGAACTCTCTTTCCTGCTTCCACCACATTACCAAGGACATATGTTAGAATGAAAGCACTGTTTTTGTTTTTGTTTTTTTTCCTAAGAATACACCCTGTTTTGAATCATGGATGATTTAAATTCTTAACACAGCAGGAGTTTGGGGGAATTTCTGTGCATCAACATTTTAAAAGGATCTCCATCTCCGCAGGCAGATGTAGGAGGCTGAATATTTAGCATTTGTTATTAGAGAGAGAATTGCTACTTCTCTTTGTGATGTAGGTAGCTGAACGCTTGTTAAGAGTGCACTCAGCCACTCAACTAGCTTAGTTACTGTTGGAGTTGTCTTGGCAGTAACCTAGTTACTTTTTCAAAGCAGAAAGCTATGAATATCGAACTGCTGCATAGTCTTCGCAGAGAAGCCCCGCAAACTAGCCTCAGCAGCCTCAGCTCTGCCCCCAGGAGGCAGGATGGAGGAAAAACACATGCATTTCAGCTCTTTTAAATGGCAAGCAGGTTGGCCTTTTCCAAATGGGAAACAACATGTGGACAGTTTGATGGCCATGCTAATTGCCCTCACTCCCGCAAAAAAACAAAACAAAAAACAAAACACAAAACAAATCTGGTGACCACTGATAATATACACTCTGCTGTCAAAAACAAAACTGCAAGCAAGAGATTGAAGGCACAACCGTGCAAAGAAGTATCTCAAGAGGGATAATTAAAACACACATGCACACTCAGAGAAAACTAGATGACTTTCTTGCCCCGTCAGCCCCCCCACTCCAGCCCCATCCTAAATCTCTTGTATTTTCAACAAGTAATAAGACAGGAGAGAGTGGTTGCTTGCTAGAGTGCCTCGAAAATTGGCCATTAATAAGGATGTTGCCTTCACTGTCTAAGATTTCCATCCTGCTAAGTGTTTAAATATATCATTCTATTTCCCTCCACCCACATTCTGTCTGCTTCGGGGAAGAGTTCTTGGTCCTTTTGACTTCCCTGACTCCAGATGTGCACAGGGGACCTTTTTCCTAAATGAAAAGATTTGTCTCTGTATATACTTGTCTTCATAGTTATAGAAAGAAAGAACTATAACTATCTGAGTCAGGGGGAGCTTCCTTGGCAGATGTGTATCCTGGGAGTCTGTTGTGTTTCTTTTTGATCCTTCATCTTTGAGGTATGCCTTTGGTGTGTGTATGGGGGGGGGAGGGGTCTGTGGGTTGAAAGTCATAATCTCCTCCACGCCTTGTTCTTATTACAGCTTATTAGGATATGTCTAAAATGGACTGTCTCGGCACTTTCCCTACATAGAGAAGCTTATACCTGGATCAAGAAAGAATGAAAACCAAAGGGCCAATATTCTTTTCCCTTCAGTTATGTTATATCCAGAGTCTGGGATGCTCACTGCTGACAATAGCAACACAGCCATCCAGGTATATTTATTCTCTTCTCTGAGCAAAAGCTGAGTGGGGATGCATAAAGTGACAATGGGGGAAGAGTGGAAGGTTGGATGAAAGTGAGGTATTCCCATTTAGAGGTGGGGAATGTCTTTAAGAATTCCACCACGTGATGCCGTTCATTATCCAGCTCACTCTGAGGGAGTGTGAAGACTGCATCAATCTAAATTTAAGCTCTTATAAATTGATTTATTCATTCAATAAATATTTATTGGACACTTATAATGTGCAAAGCATTCTGGAGGATGCAAAATGAATAACAGTCTTTTTCCTCAAATAGCTTATGATTGCATAGGGGAGGAATATGAATATATATATATATATGCAAATAACTATGTTATTTTATTCAGGACTCTTTCAGTTGCAAATGACAGAATCCAAACACAAAGTCACTCACACAGGAAGGAAATTTATTGGTTCAGTTAACTAAAAAGTCTGAGTGAATCTTCAGGCACAGCTGAATTCAGGGTCCCATCTGATACCATTTCTCTTAATCTCACTGTTTTCCTCTCCCGTCTGGCTCAGTTTCTTGGGATTTGGACTCTTTGGACCGATCACCATGAGCAGAAGTGTCATGATTGCTCAGTGCTGGTCCCTTATTAATACAGACTATTTGTTGGATAGCATCTGTTTTTAGACATAAAGGGAAAATATCTCATACTTCTGGGCTTATGAGAATAATGAAAATCAATATAGCACTTTGTGTGTATGTGTGTGTTGGGGGTGCAGGAGGGTTAGAACAAGAGCATAGGTGGAATTTTACTTTGGAAATGGGAAAAAAATAATGTGCCTCCAAAGCCAGAGGAAAAGAAAAGATCAGTGAGGATATAAAGATGGGGGGGGGCGGCAGTGCAAAGCCACTGAATGGTTCAGAATCCTATGGCTTTGTGCTCTCAAACAGAGTATGGGGGTGGGGGAAGAGGAGAAAACTGCCTTGCCACTGTGATCAAAGGGAAAGGAATGATATAAAAATGGACTATAATGATCTTTAAAGAAAGATAATGTGAGTTGTTATAGACCAAATGTTTGTGTCCTGCCAAAATTTATATGTTGAAACTTATTCCCCAGTGTGATGGTACATGAGGGCAGAGTCCTCACGAGTGGGATTAGGACCCTTATAAAACGGACCCCAGGGAGCTCCCTTGCCCCTTTCACCACAGGAGGCCGTGGCAAGAAGACAAGCATCTATGAATTGGGAAAAAGATCTTCGCTAGACACCGAATCTGCTGGTGCCTTGATCTTGGACTCCCCAGCCTCCAAACTTGTGAGAAATAAATTTCTATTGTTTATAAGCCATCTGGCTTATGGAATTTAGTTACAGCAGCCCGAGCTAAGACACAAGTTTTAGCAAACCTAATGAAAAGACAAACAATATCCTACCCTGTCTGTAGTACTCAGAACAGACAAGGATGAAGTATAGGATCCCAAAGGTACAAAGGTGGAAACATGGGACCACAAGTGTAAGAACTGAAGTTGCCAAACAATAGGGTCCCTGTTAAGTGAAGAGACAAAAGAAGCTCATGAACCACGAGAACGGGAAATGGTCATGGAGTTGAGATCATGGGGAACATCGGAGTAGGTGGAACAGGAGTTAGGAAGTAAGTCAGAGTGAATGAGTCTCAGAGGAAACATGTCTGATGTTGCTGGGTGACTAAAGTGGAAAAGGAAAGAAGGTCACTGGAATTGAGGGGACTGAGGCACTAAAAGTTCCAAGTTTTTGAAGAGTCTGGAATTTGCAACTGTGAAATCACACACACAGCCCCAAACCTAGTGGTAAGGGACTTGGAGTGAGGCAAAAGAGGCCAGAATCATCCTTGGCGGTGGGCGATCTCTGGGGTTGAGTGTTCCGCTCACCACCATTTGTAAACAGTGTTAACAGGGCCATCCTGGCCCGAGACAGATCAGCAAGCTGCCGGCCAGGTGGGAGGTGTGGAAAGGGTCGTCAAACCTTGCCTTGTGCACTAGGAGGCTGTGGATGAGGGCGTGGCTTTCTAGCCACGCTTAAATGGCTTTAAGCCAAGCTTAAATCCCTTTTAAATACATGATGGCAGAGATACCTTCTCCACCCAATCCTAGAGCCAGCCCTGTGGCATGCCCCAAAACTGGGGTAATTTCTCTAATTATGAAATTCAAAAAAAGTTTGTCCCCTGGCTTAAATGCACAGTAACCTATGTGATGCATCTTTCCTCCCCCCACCATTTCTAAGCATTTACATTTTCAATTTGCTTCATAGGTTTTATTAATATATGATTTTAATTTAGTCATTCACTCATTTAGGTATTTTATGTCTAACTCCTCCCTTTAGAATGAATCTTCATGAGGTCAGAGATCTTGTCCAGTTTGCTCCATTTTATGTTCCCAGTTTCCTGATCTGTGCCTTCCCAATCAAAGTTGAATCTCTCTCTCTCTCTCTCTCTCTCTCTCACATACACACACCACATATATATTCCCGATACCAGTAATGTGTACATATCCAATTATCTGTGCAATGTTTTCTGATAAATTTTCATTGCAAAAAGATAAAAAATAGATACAATATGTAACAGATTAAATGTTTCCTCTTCTTTATCAAGTTGTTCCTAAATCATTCACTTTAGTGGCATTTAAAGGATATAAAAATGCAAAAAAAAAATAAGGGAAGTGAATTATGTAGTTTACCCCATTACCTTTCCACACATGCAATGATCTGTTTTAGTACATCTTACTCTCGCCTAAAGAAAACAGAGTTTTCTTACACCATCACCACATATCCAAGCTCAAATCTATTGGCCAATCTATGATTTCCATACGAGTACTCGAATTCACCCTCTCTTCTACATACTTCCATTGATTTGCATGACTAATGGGAATAATGAAATTTCTAGATTCAATACTGTTCATGCTGTATCTTATAATCACCAACAATTATTAAAATAATGAAAGCAAAATGCTCAGCTGCTTGGAGTGCAGTGCTAATGAGGTCAAGGTAGTCGGTTCCATTTCTGGGCAGGCTAGTTAGTATTCTGCAGAAGGAAAAAAGTGGTTTCATAGACTACACCCTTAACCTCAACCAGCCAGATTATAAAGTTATGTCACTGGTTACAGGCAGACTGTGGCAAAAGAAAGGGAATAAATTCAGGTAAATCCATGGTTTAGGTAATATTAGGATCACTCTCACAACTAGCTTCGTTATCTTAGAGCCATAATGAAGGAGTCAAGCTTGGTCAGCAAGTACAATTAACCTTAACCAATGGCTAGTAAACATATTTCAAGAATTTAAGTACAAATCAGGCAGAAAAAGTCAAAGGGGAGGATAAATGAAAAGAATAGGCACTATTTGGGATGGAAATGTCAGGAGTTGTGCTAAAACATTTCAAAATGCTAGTTCATTTTAGGTCCCCCTCAGACAGTTGCACAGGGTGTGCACTGCACAACTTTAGAAGGAGCCTTTCACTTGCACTGTGATGTACATTGGCCACAGAGATTGTTAGAGAATAAATAATTTGCCCAAGTCCCACAGTTAGCAAGTGTTGCTTAAGCTAAAGAAAAGTTCAGAATGGGGAAAACAAAATAATCTATTTACTTAGGGCAGGATAGTGTATTGAAACCTAGAAGAAACCATCTGGGACTAGAAAGGATTCATCATTAACTTCAGGAAAGCCTGTAGGGAAAAGAAGAACAGTTTCGAGTCACAGGGGATAACCTAAACATTCTAGAGCAAGAGACAGATAAGGAAAACACTGCATCTCACAGGTAATATTAATCCATATCTATGATAAAATATCCTGATTTAGAGGCTGCATGGAAAAGGGATAAAAATTCACCCATGGTTTATTTTCCAATACCTGGGATTTTTCTACCCTTCACTTAGGACAGAAAAGACAGGATATTCTTGTGTTTTTCATAATGTTTCTCTATTGAGGGAGGGGGTGCTTTTAAAATGTAGATAACTAAAAAAAATGCAGATTATTGGGCCCTACCTCAGCTACTCAACCTCTAGTTCCCCCAGAAGATACATAAGTACATCAAAATTTGGGAAACAGTGCCCTAGCAGATGAGTGAGGTAATAAAATGTCCTCAACTCATGCCCACAGGCAGACACAGATAAAGAGAGTAACCAAAAAGAGAAATCAGGGACAGCTGACTCAAGCATAAACACTAAGTCTCCTTGGACGGTCTCCTTTTAGATGGGTCTGCATTAGGCCTTTTTCCCCAGAAAACCAACCGATGTTAAGAGAGAAGTGGCAACAGGCTAACACAGTGGAAGACGAGGAGCTTGAATTCAGAAAAATTCAGGTGCAGATCCCTGCTCAGCCACCACCAGCCGGGTAACTCTAAACAAATTATACATGTTCACTAGCTTCAGTTTCCTTACTGTACTACGAGGATAAAAATACTCTCCCACGAGGGGAGCCTGGGGGGCTCAGTCGGTTAAGCGTCTGCCTTTGGCTCAGGTCATGATCCCAGGGTCCTGGGATCGAGCCCCGCATCGGGCTCCCTGCTCGGCGGGAAGCCTGCTTCTCCCTCTCCCACTCCCCCTGCTTGTGTTCCTGCTGTCGTGCGCTCTCTCTCTGTCAAATAAATAAATAAGATCTTAAAAAAAAATTTAAAAAAAATACTCTCCCACGGAATTCTAAGGAGAAAATGAGATGCTTCATGTAAAGTGTGTGGTATAATGTTAATTTGCGTTGATGAAAAATATCAACTCCATTGTTGCTATAGATATTAGGAGACAACAGTGTTGCTCTTGTTTCAGATTGGGCAAAGGAATCAGTCAAAACGGATTTCTCTTTGTTGATCACAGTGTTACATCACTCAGCTTCAGGCCTGAAACAAATCTGGCTTTGGTTACATCTTAATCATATTATTTAAATTAGGGTTATTGTAAACAAAAAGAAATACTTAAGAAATGTAGTGACAGGGAGGGAAAGGCAAAGGCAGCCTTTGGTACCCATGTGGAGCAGTAAGAATAAGCCTTTAAGGAGAAGAGCGAGCGAGTCTCCTTGGGGGATCTCGAAGGAGAGGAGGACAAGGCCAGTGAACCATTTTGCGTTTGCTTCATTCTCAGGACTACAGTTAAAGGAGAAAGGCATCAGCCAGTGGTCGTGTAAGGCTGGGACTGTGGAAATGTTGCCGATAGAGTCAATGACTTTGACTCCAAGAGACATTTTCTTCATGATTTTCTGACAGGGGTGAAAGCATCTGGCATAAGCTTCAGGAAAGGTATTATCTTTTAGTTAGCTTGGAGGGAAAAATAAACAGCAACAAGTCAAAGGAACTGCTGGTTAGACTTGGCAAAAAATGGCCACTCGGAGGAGCGTGATTGAGAGAGGCGGCTTGCATGCAGGAGTGTGCATTGCCCCTAATTCAGGATGTCTGGGAAATAGCAGTGTGCTGGTTAATTGGACATTATGCTTTCCCAAGTGTTTCCATCATTATGCAGCACATATGGATTACCAATTTTCAGATAAATGAAATGCATGTAGAATCTTAAAATATTCAGATTGTCTGGTCTACTGCTTCCATGATATACAGGAGGACATTTAGGGCCAGTTAGGAAAAATATATGTGAAGTCACAGCTAATCAGTAATGTGGCCACGATCAGAACCCAGATCTCCTCACTTTCAGGTCAATGTTTATTTTCCTCACCCAGGTAGTTACAGAACTCTCACCATTCTTGAGTATGTTTTGGTAGTTGAGAATCTTAAGTGCCATAGAAGTCATCATTACTGCTATCTGTTTTCTCTGCACCAGGCTAAAAGGTAGAAATTATAAACACAGGAGCTAGGACTGAATCTCTGCCTGCTTAACCCCAAAACTTCCTGTTGTAAACAGACTGTTGATCATCACTTATCATTTGTTTTGCTCATAAACTGTCATTGTATAAAATAAGGAAAAGAAAGTAATTAGGCTTCGTGAGCATGGCAGAAATTTTAGACAGAAATTTAGAAATGAAATTGATGCCTAAGAAAACATTTTAAAGCAGTATGATTAAAAAGAAGGCCTGTTGCATATTATTGAAGGCAAGGGCCCAGAGGCTTACATTTGGGCAATGCGAGGCTAGCCATAGTGCAAGATGGCCTGACAGTTGAAATATTGGAAGGCAGAAGTTCAATAATATCTTAGAGATAATTTGGGGGAAAATCCTCATTTGTTGAAGCCCCCCACCCTTAACAACTCATACAATTTATAATCAATCCACCTCACAAAGCTTGCAGTCACTCCACCTTCAGATGGAGACTCTGGTGTGGAAAGTATCATTTGGGGACATTGTTCATATTTAAAGATATAAAATGAAAAGTGAATTTAATGTTTATTCATGTGTCTATGTTTAATCTTACTGATAAATTTATATCCACCTCTGAAACCTAGAGCTAGAACTAAGGGTTGAGGAGTCTGAGGTAGACTGCTAGAATGGGCTTCTCAAACTACACTGTGCATATGAATCAATTAGGGAACTCATTAAAATGCAGATTTGGATTCAGTAAGTCTGAGTTGGGAACTGCTACTCACATTTGTCAAATTCTCCCAGGAGATGCTAATCATGCTGGTCCATAGACCACATTTTAAGTAGTCAGGGTTGAGACAAGTGATAGAGCAAGCAATGGAGCTCTATGACTTAGGGGAATCAAGTCTATAGTTGATCAATTTCTATCTAGAGATGTAGATAATAACCATGAGACTTTGATTAAGAACTCGTAGCTCAAAGCCAATCTGTTTTGGTGCTACAAAAAAATTGTGTGTGTGTGTGTGTGTGTGTGTGTGTGTGTGTGTGTATTTCAGACCTGCCCCCAGTCCTGCTTGCGCTACTTATCTTCCACGTTGGAGTCTGCCTTTTTTTTTAAGCCTTCAAACCATCATTTCATTTCCTTTTGTAGCCTGTGTTGTTGTACAGTAGGCAATGTATAGACTCTTAAAACAGTTTGCATGGTTCTCCCGGATCTGGCCATAGCCTCATGGTTTATCACTGTCTTCCTCACCATCTAAGCTCTAAACACACCAAATATCTATCTGTCCTTCAAATAGCATGTCTTCTCTCTCTTTTCTATGTTCCCTCTTCCTGAAACACTTTCTCTTCCCCTGAGGAAGAGATACATTTGGAAATTTCTAATCTTCAATTACTATATTTCTGTGTATCCCTCCAAGGAAGTCTTCCTCAATGCCCAGGGTCTAAGAGCCTCTGCTATCGGACCAACCCTACAGCACCTTCATCCTACCCTACCATAACACCTGTATGGCCAAGGTCAGTTTACTTGAAAGTCTTTCCCACTCTACTCAAACCTCCTTGAGGACAAGATCATGTCTTTTTAGTTCACTATTTTATCCAGTTTTCTTGGCTTGATCCTCTTTAGAAAAACAGTTTAATTAGGATTGAATAAATAAACAAGTGGGTAACAGTTGCAATTCTTGGGTGGGAGAGAGAGAGAGAGGGATGATGTAAGGCATTGTCTAGAAGGAGCAGGAAGTGTTGGCTGGGGTAGCCTAAAGGGAGTTTAGGCAACCAGGGAATATTTTTCTTAAAAGAGGAGGCCCAAGATCATGAAGCATCCAGACTGGGCAAATGGAATTGGAGAATAGAAACGAGGAAGTTGCAAAGTGACGGTGAAGAAGAGTAGAGGAGAGGAAAAAAGCATTATGGACCTCACTGTGGTTTCTCTGGGTATTTAGATGAAATAATATAACATACTGGGCAGACAGAAAACCTGCAATGGGAACAGAGGAAACATAGAGGTGAACGGAAGCAGGAATAAAATATCTTCCCAAATCCTTGTAGAAGAAGAGAATCACTGCACTGGAAATCACGAGACTGCTGACAGTATGGATTTAGGAGGCATTTAATTGCTTAAATACTTTAAGATTTGAAAACAGGCTTGTAATCGTTTACAGAACAAAAATAACATTTCTGCGACCCACGTGACAATTAAGGGCATATCTGTGAAATATTCTATGTCCAGAATAGAGTGGGCAGGAAGGGAAGAGATGAGATATGAAGGGCTCCTAAAATAAAACTTGCCTAAGGCCTTGTGCATGCAGGATGATTATTCATATACACAAGTCAGGGAAATAAATGCTAGTTTTCGATGGTGACACTTCTGACACTTGGATTTGATTTCTTAGGATATCCCCTACAACTGTCATTTTCAAACCTTCTCAATAGCAGTGACCCTTTCGTCAAATAAGATATTACCCTTAGGACAGAAAAAGATACTCAGGTTGCAGAGATGCCTGCGGAGATGAACATCGTGTCCAGCCTTCCACACGCTCCAAACATCCCATTGGCAACCTCACAGGTCCCTGGCAGAATGTCAAGGATTTGGAATATACTCTCACAATCCAATTTTTTTCTGTATATCAGGTCACGTATTGGTCCTTTCCAAATATTTAGCGACTTCTATTTGCACAGACCCTAGGGACTACTTGTCCAACCTGTATTTTGGAAGTTTGAATTCAGTTTTGACTCTGAATAATATTTCATATCTAGATAATCCACATGTGTATAAATGTATATATATGAAATTTCATATATATCCACATAGCATATGTAGGTATATACCTATGTCCACCTATCTCTCTCTCTCTGTAGATCTCTATATATGAATGATTGGATTATTTATCAGAAACAAACAATAAGATTTAATACATATCAAGATTTAAAGTGAATAAAAGACAACAGTACATTTTTTCAATTTTAATTTTGCTTGTTATCAATCACTTCCTAACGGAATTTTGTGTTTCTAATTTACCCTGGATCTTTTCAAGTCAATGACCTTGCCAGAGAGTGATCAATATTGATCGATAATGCATCTGGCCTTCATGACAAAATCCTCTAGAAGAGATTTTTAATAAGCTGCTCAACCTTCACAGAGTACATAACAGGCACTCCTTAAATATTTGTTGAAAGATTGGCTGAATGAGTGTTGGCTTTTATTTTTCTTAAATTTTTTTATTTTATCATGTAAGCTATTATTGGGTCTGAGTTATAGAGTAAATTTCTGTGGACCCATGGCTAAGTGACAATTCCATGCAATTTCTTGTTTCACTCTAGGCCCCATTTTCATTTTTTTGTGAAGTGGGGGTAGCAAGTAACTCCTTGAAAACTGTGGATTGCCATTAATATGTCAACGAGTATCCTTGGGAATATCTGCACTCCCTTTGAGCCCTAAAGCACATTTTCCCCAGGAACCTGAAGGAGAAGAGCAGACTTTTTTTTTGAACTTTGTTCTATTTAGTATTTTTCTTGTTCAAAACTATTCTGTCTGAAGACAGTAGGTGGTTTTATCCCCTGATACGCTCCCCGATCAGGAATATTTGTCTTCGGTACAAGGCAGGCTTCTAACCCCTACTTTCTAATGAATATTTCATTAACATTGAAAGGATTTAATTAACTATCTCTGCTTTCTAGCAAAAATCACACTTTTATTTGCCTCTGTAATTCCCAGCAAAAATTTTTTTTTAAAACAAAACTTTTTTTTTCTTAAGGAAATCCCTTTTAAAAGGTCTTTCTGTGCTATAAACTAAATGTTTGCAACCCACCCCCCCCAAATTCCTATGTTAAATCCTAACCCTCAATGTGATGGTATCAGGATGTGGGGCCTTTGGGAGGGGACTAGGTCATGATGGTGGAACCCTCATAAATGGGATTAACACCCTTATCAAAGAGACCCCAGAGGGCTCCCTCGTCTCTTCCACCACGTGAAGATACAAAGAGAAACTCCCTGTGTATGAGCCAGGAAGTGGGGTTCTCACCAGACACTGAATCTACCAATGCCTTGATTTTAGACTTCTTAGTCTCCACAGCCATGAGACATCGATTTCTGTTGTTCATAAGGTACCTAGTATGTGGTATTCTGTTATAGCCACAGAATTTCATGGAATAAAAAACAAGACAGTCTGTAATCAACTATTTGACTTGGGACCATCAATTGACCCCCCTGCTAATTGGTTGTGTGCCTGAGCTTTTGCCCTCAGAACAACAAGAGATAATTTCTGTCAAAGTGCTGTAAAGATGAACAGCATCATACAATGCTTATCTCATACTATCAGGATGCATTTCATTGACTAGACCTATAACACAGGACTTAGGAACCAACCAACTATAACATAGCAGGGTTTAATTAAATGGTGGTTTAACATTTTTGCTTTCCTTTTTTAAAAAAAAATATTCTTGGGGCGCCTGGGTGGCTCAGTCCATTAAGCATCTGCCTTTGGCTCAGGTCATGATCCCAGGGTCCTGGGATCGAGCCCCGCATCGGGCTCCCTGCTAAGTAGGGAGCCCACTTCTGCCTCTCCCACTCCCCCTGCTTGTGTTATCTTGAACTCTCTCTCTCTCTCTGTCAAATAAATAAATAAAATCTTAGAAAAAATTCTTTACCACCTAGCTGTGCCAAGCTTATACATAAGTAGGAGGCAGATAACTTAAGATTTTCTGATTGAATTAGAGAAAAAACCTATAGGAGGAAGCATTTGTTGAGTTCCTACTGCATGCCATATGAGTTTATCTAATCTTCATAACAGCTTTGGGAAGTAGGTATTATCATTTCCACTATATAGACCTAGATTCTAAAGCTCAGTCAACTTAATTATCTGCCCAAAGTTATGCAACACAAAGGCAGTGTAGTTGGGGTTGGAAACGAGGTGTGATAGATTTAAATCACAACTTATTTCTCTAACACCAAGAGATAAGAGATAATTTTAAAAAGATATAGTTTTACATTTCTACACAGAACATATTTATATAGAAATTCGATTTAGATCTAATAGAGAACACCAGATTTAGGATAAACTTCAGGTGTAACAGGACACAACATTTAACCCAACTGAGAAAATTATTAAGTCATTAAATACATATTTTGTAAGTGCCCTTTGCATGGCTGGTAAAGTGCTAGTTGATTTACAACTATAACCAAGACATAATCTGTCTATAATATCTCTGGCAGTGGTCATTCAGCCTTAAATAGTTCAAGTACTCAGGTCCAATTATCTGCCAGCAAAACTATGCAGATGAATGCTAGATATTACAACTCTAAGATCTTGCTTGACTCTAAAGACCAATAAAAATAATAAAGCTGAGGCATCAATTCTTTATTCTAGTTTAAGTCCTAAAACACAGAACAGCGTGATCTTTAGTTCATTGTATTCTCTGAATCTGATGAACCTGTGTTTTTTTAGTCAGGGCAGATGTGTCAAATTTCAGCCATAAAGCAGAATACACATCTACCAATATTCCTTTATCTGCATTTATATATCACCTCTTAATTTACTGTACTCAGGCATTAAAAACTACCTTCTGTATTTTATTGGTAATAAGACAGCACTGATTACAAAACATACTGTTATTTTATGAGTCACCAAGAAAGGAACATATATGGCCAATTAAATTATAACATAATGCCTTCTTATCATCAAATCAAAGATGTAACTCGATTTTGGAAATACTACTTCGTGAATGAAATGTGTGTCTTAGAATTGATGAAATATGGTATGAGTTAGGTAGATCTCCTCGCATGCTATATTGACTAAATATTTTTTGCATGGATGTAATTCACACACACAACTCACTACTTACCTACCTTTCATACAATTCCAGTTCCAGTGTTTGTGCACAGACAGATTGGTCCTGTGGTTGATCACATAGACTCTGCAATCACCCTGTCTGGGTTCAAGATGTATCTCTACCACTTACTACCTATATGTCCTTTGGAAAGTTGTTTTTTGTTGTGTTTCGTTTTGTTTTACTTTTTGGTGGATCATATTCCCCTTCTTTAAAGCACAGATAATACTAAAAACTAACTCACAGTTTTACTGTGAGGATTAAATAAATGAAACTGTGCCTTGCACATATTAAGTGCCTAAAATGTATTTACTACTAATACAGTTGTTATTATGATTACAGAGTACATGAAGATGTGAGGCACATTGAACTCTCTATGCAAATCTTCACAGTGCCCAGGGGACTTCTTCTCAACTTCAAGATGCAAACCTTTACAAGCATGCAGCTGTTCCGGACATCAAGAATGCATGCACAGCCCATAATCGTGCCAGTTACGTAACCTGCCATGCAAGTCGCATCCTTTCAAGTCATGTAGTCCCAGAGGACATACACAGTTATGCAGAGAAAATCTGCTGTCTCTTAAGTATATTCACATTCCATAAATTTACAATTAATATTAATCCTGATCCTGAAAATAAGCTGTGAACCAAAGCAAATCGCCTTAAAAACAGATTTTCATTAACGAGGAGATTTACTCTAAGTTTCTCCCCGCCTACCTTCCTTACTTGGCTTTCACGAAAATTGCAAAACATCTTTCCCTGGTGAGATCCATGCCATGACTGCTGATACGTGGTTGAGAGCATTTCGGTACTTAATTAGTGAAGAAATACAAGTAAAGGCAGAACCTCATTCACCTCTCTCATTCATTTCCTTTCTAATCAGTTACTGTGACATTGCATACTGACAAAGCACCTATACATAGCCACATGTCCTAACAAGCATACCAGCTCCAGGCCTAGGCAATCTTTGACCTTCCTTCTCACCTCATGCACACCTTGAACATCAATGTACATGTTTGCTCACTTCAAGCTTTCATTTAAGGTCAAGCACATTTAGAGGGTGTACAACTTGTCCAACCCTCCATCTTGTGCTTCTCTTTCCCTATTCCTTCTCCTTGATCACACTGGCTGGAGCTGTGTTTCACAGAGAGGTGGATGCATTTACCCATGGCTCTAGCAAAAATTTCCATTTCCTTTTGCCGTAGGTACTATAATTTTGACACTAAGAAAAAATAATGTTATCTAGCACCCTGTTTCCAAATACATCTCAGGTGGGCCAATGGAGTTTTATTATGGAGGAAAAACCAAAGTCACTTATTAGGAACACATAAAAATAAAGGCACAATCTCATCTGTTCCTCTTGTTCATCTCTTCTCTATTTACTTGTTCTTAAATAAAAAGAGAACAGGGAGAGACAGCATGGCAAGTGTAATATATCTATCTTTCTGTAATTTCACCCCATATCTTTTCATATGGAAATAGGTAACACATGTAAATGATGAATCATAGTATTGTCTATGTGTCTATGTCCTAGCCCAACCAATACTTCCTTAACTTTTATCCTTCTGCATAAGAGCCCTAGTAATCCTAGAAACAGGGGATAATCTCATTGCATTAGCATTTGCCATGCTAACCTAAAGAAAGGGTCAGTTAGTAAGGCAAGTAGTAGCATTGGAGGTGGTGATGATGCACATGGTCACAGACTTAGAGTGGTATGCAAGATCTCCCCAACCAAGTCAGCCTAGTAGCTTATTCTCCATAATAAAATCGGGAATCAAAGTCATTCACTGATAACTACCAAGGGAGACCAAGGTCCTCTGCTCTGCTGGTAGTATTTTCAGCTCTAGCCACTTCTAATTTTACTTTTTAAAATTTAATTCGCTTTTTCTTTTATATTTAGGATCCTCTCACCTGAGTTTTCTCACCTATCAATCCAGGCAGCTTGCTACATGTCCTGGACTCTACCAAATCATCTGTGGTCTCAGTTCTCCAAGACCTTATGGCTTAAGCAAGTAACCACTGGGTCTAAGATGATTTTGATCCCCTACCAATGAAAGAGATGATAAGCATTCTCTATTGGTCTCTGTTTTTCCCATTTATTTCTCTTTTTTCTGCCCTTGAAATTTTTCTTGCTCATGTCATGTTGAAAATGTCAAATTCTAGCCATTTAAGCATGGCCTTAGGACTTCAGACAAGGAGCTCTGAGGACTGTATCTGGTTTTGGTTGATCACACATAAGAGTCAGGGCCATTGGATTTAAAGTACGTCACTGAGGCAAAGATCTCCTTGTTCTGAGTCCTTAGCATCTTTCAGTGTCTTGAATGTGGTTCTAACAACAGGCCAGCATTACATTGGTGAAGCTCTGAAGCATGGGGCTCAAGAAGGTTTACCTAGAGGAGTGGGAGCAACACTGAAATCTGCTTACCACCTTTATGAGACTTATAAAGAAAAACATTACTCACTCACTCATTTTCAACAATGTAACAATTTTTTAACAAGTAATTGCTATGTGCCACCTCCTGACTGGATGCTAGGGATATGCATCTTCATCTTCATTATTGTGTTTTGTGAGTATTCACTATGTACCAGATGCTGTTTTAAGTTCTTTACTTTTAATAAATACTAAATAAAAGATAGTTCCTATACCCCAGGAATCATTATTTCCTCTCACATGCCTAGGAATTTCCCTTCCAGGGACTTTGAGATTGAAAAAAGAGCTAGGTTTCACCACTAATTCTCTCCGACTGGAATGAAAGCATAATTATTTGGGCTCTTCTACCCTGTAGTCAGCCTTATCACTGGCAAGCCATTTTTGTGCATTTGATCCATTTCTTTTTATTTTCAAACTTTCAAGGTAGGAACATAGAGGCAGCAAGGTAGGGCACACACCGCAGCAGGACCCTAACATACCTAGCAGTTGGCCTTCTGTTAGTCACAGCTCCCATGCCACCCACACTGGGCCAGTTGAATATAACCAACCAGAAGGACAGGTCACACACATGTCTGAAGGCACAGATTTCCAAAAGTATGTGCATTGCTTTCATTAAAAACAAAAACAAATAGAAAAAAAACAAAACAAAACATCCCACAACTGAATGGAGGAAACAGCCCCGTCCTGGGTATTTATTGGCGGGGGGGGGGGCTCGGGGGAGAAAAGATGTTAATCAGCTGACATGACCTATGACTCAAAAACAGCCAAATGGAAAGTAGTTCCAAAAGGGACTTGTAGTCTTCGTTACCCTTTCTTGCAGCAGAGCATTTCTTCTAAAATTATTAATGTCTGGAAAAAATCAACAACAACAACAACAAACAGGAGACAGGATTCTGTGGGCAAAGCAGGAAGCTGGTGAGATGCGCATAAGAAATGCTGAACAACTCAGCAGGACCATTATCTATTTGTTTATTAAGTTTTCCAGTATAGTAGATTGATCTGAAAATAACAGAATGTTTATGAAGCATGAAGCGTTTCCTAAGCTTTCAATTAAAATGAAATAAAACAAAATGCTGGATGTGTGTTCATTGCAGGAAATCTCATTAGGGCACTGGTCATCACAGCCAGGCACGGCCTCATTACCTTATGCTCTTCCTTCAGCCCACTGCCCACCGGCTCAGCTCAGGCACCAACTGTAAGTAATGCAGCTCTTCGCCAGCATGAGCTTTGTTCTCTAGGGTGGAACATATCACAGTGATCTTTTAAGACAAAGGCCAGCACTGTGACCCCACTTTATAGATGAAGAAAATGGAGTATATCAACTGCCTTTCCATAGTATCTATTGTACAAACGAGGAACAGAACATACAGCTCAGGAAACCATGTTAACTCCCTGAAACATTTGGAAATTCTGTGCTTGTATTTTTTAAAATTTTTATTAACATATATCATTTGTTTCAGAGGTACAGGTCTGTGATTCATCCGTCTTACACAATCCACAGCGCTCGCCATAGTACATACCCTCTCCAGGGTCCGTCACCCAGCCACCCCATCCCTCCCACCTGCCTCCACTCCAGCAGCCCTCAGTTTGTTTCCTGAGATTAAGAGTCTCTTATGTGCTTGTATTTTTGTGGTTTTTTGCTAGGAGCATTTGAACTCAGATTGGCAAGTAGGGACCAAAAGAGAACATTAAATGAGGAAAAAGGGATAGAGAGCAAGCCAGAGAATGAAACAGACCAGCGATGCATATTCTGATAGCTCAACACCGGGAGCACTGAGCAGAGGACTGTGGGACATGATGAGGCAGAGGGAGACGGCATGGTAGCTGTGATTTATAGTATGAAACATATATTTGGTCTTAGTCCCTGTTTCTGGCACAGAGCTCCTAAAAGCCTGGGAATTTCCTAAGAGATAAGAGAGATAAAGGTGTCTTATCATTCATAACAAGTCTCTTTTAGCCACCCCTGAGCTAATGTTAATGTAACTTTTGGAAAACCCCTAAGGATGTGTGCTGGTTGCCAGGGAATCAACCAGGTGATTAGAGGGTAAGAACTCTCAGCACTGCCCCCAACTCTGGGGAAGGGAGAGAGCCTGGAGATTGAGCTCAATCACCAATAACCAACAAATTCATCAATCATACTTATGTAAGGAAGCTTCCAGAAAAACCCAAAAGGCCAGGGATCAGGGGGCTTCTGGATTGATAAACACATGGGAATGCCAGGAAAGGGCATGAAAGCTCCATGCCCCTTTCCACATACCTTGCCCTATAGATCTCTTCTATTTGGCTATTCCTGAGTTATACCCTTTTATTATACACCAATAATCTAGTGAGTAAACAATTTTCCTGAGTCCTGTGAGCTGCCCCACGAATCAATCAAACCTGAGGAGGGCGCTATAGGAACCTCGGATCTATAGCGGGGTGGGTCAGAAACACAGGTGATAGCCTGACTTGTTGATTGGAGTCTGAGGTGTGGGTTGAGGGAGACTGAGGGACTTGTGGGAGTGAGAGCTTAACCCGTGTGATCTGATGCTAACTCTGGTAGGTAGTGTCAGAATTGAGTTAAACTGTAGGACAACAAGCTGGTGTCACAGGATTGTCCGATGTGTGGAAAAGCTATGCATCTGGCGTCAAAAATGAAGCTGTGTTGTTGTAGACGTGAGACGAAAGGAGACACACAGGAGAAGAGTGATTTTCTTTATAGGAGCTTCAACCCTTCTCTCAAAGGGAAAGTCAGCAGGGTCAGTTCAATTTCCGAGGCCCAGAAACAGAAAAGAGTCCAAATTGGAGTAATTCACAAGCAATCAGGACCCAAAACAGCAACCAAAGCCAGCACTATGATGGTCCTCTGTTCTTTTCTTTTAATGATTTTTGTACTTTTGTTTTGACTAGTAAAATCTCCCTAAGCCTCAAAACGGGACTACTCAACTTTGTTGTCTATTCATTAGCATCTGTCTTAAAAGCAATTCTATGGCTTCTAGTTCTCTGGAAACACAAATCATTTGAAGGCGGAATTGCCATTACACTTGAAGAAATTCCAATTTGGGGCCGTTTCACTACTCCCTGAAAAGATCCTGGACACCCACACCAATGGAAAAATTACATTTGGACAGTGCATAGTTACAACCTACAGTGACTCCAAAAGAAACGAAGGAACAGTATAGAATAAAGCCTCATGTTGCCCACTTTTCTATGTTTCCTAGTTTAAAGCGAGATTTCTCCTATCAACTAAACAAAGGAATGGCTCTAAAGCAAAGAAAAGGTTCATTTTTATAAATACTACCAGTTTGGAATAGTGATGTTAGACTTATCCTAATTTATGAATAAGAGATTAACTTCCATGCATAGTTTTAGACAAAAAAAAAGTTTCAATAAAAGATTACTATCTTGTAATAGAAATGTTGTCCACTTCCCTTTTCACACAGGTCTAGAGCAGTTAAAGGGAATGTAATTTCTGTAGACTCTCACATAAATGTGAATTGGGCCAACAATTTCAGTTCATCCTTTAGTGAATTAGAGGATTGGCTACCCTGGATATACTTATACTCATTTCTTCCACTCCCTTTAATGGTACTTAATCTCCTTTTACTAAACTAATGTGAATAGTAGGGAAACAAGAGCCCAAATGCTTGTTTCTTGTGTATTCTTGCACCATTCCACTCTTAATACAAATAAACATTTTAAAAGATAAAAAAAAAAAAAAAGCAGCAATGGCTCACAAGTAAAGTTTTAAAATTGATGAAAGGTTTATCTAAGAGGCCAAAATAGAACCCCTCTTCCTCCTGAACTTCACTCTTATCCTATCCATGAAACACAGTGGGGTTTAGTCAGAACAGCACTGGGTTAAAAGTCCACTGGAAGTGAAGCAGCTGTATTTTGTCCTGTCTTAGCCAGTGAGTAGCTCTGTGATCTTAGGTATGTCATTTAGCTTGGAGTGGGACTCTGATACATAAAGATCTTCCAACCTCTAAAAGAACATACCATACAAGGAGGCAACTCTGGTATATAGTTTAGATTCTACCACTTCCTAGTGAATGAGCTTGGGCAAGTTGCTTAGCCACCTCTGCCTTAATCTCTTCAAATGTAAGAGTGCACAGACCTCATAGGGGTTGGTGGGAATTCACTGAGATAAGACTTCTGAAGGGCTCACAATGGCTCCTGGCATACAGTAAAGCATTCAGTGACTTTTGGCCATTATTATGATGATGATGATGCTTCATCATCTCCAATAGTAGTAATTTCCTGTGTGCCTAGCCTGTGTCTTTAGCCAGCCACTTTACTAACAGACAGATTGGTAAGTAATGATTTGGAACAATCAGCACTAGAGGCAGGTTTGGGAAGGAGAGTCTGCCTGATTGCTGTTATGTTATTTTTCTTTCTTTTATGACCCATAACTACTGGTTATGTTACTGGAGCAATACGTATTCACAAATTGCCATCCCAGAGAGTTGGGAGGGAAGTTGCTATTTAAAGGCAGCTCACAGTGTCTAGATTGGCATTTAATGGTTACTACACAGAAATAAACTGTTGGAGACAGGTCAATTTAACTGGTGTGGTCTGCTTTGGGTGTCTCAGAACTATTCTAGGTACTTGGGGTAGATGGGGTAAGTAAGTAAGTAAGTAAATAAATAAATAAATAAATAGCTCAGATGTTCATCTTCGTTGCTTAAGGTTTAGTCAGGGATGCAAAAGGCACTCACAACTGAAATACTAATGTCTACTAAAACAGTATAAATCTATGCATACGGTATGGCTGAACCAAGTATACTCCTATCCTCCAGGGGATATTCTAGGAAAGGAAGGCTGAATTTTTTCAGGGAATCTTCTTGCTTAATAGGGACTGTGCACAAGTACTCGACGGAAGGTTGGACTTTGTAGAGTACATAGAAGGGATGAAGAATTACAAGAGAAAAAAAAAATGAACATTTCGGAGGCAGAATTTGCAGCATATCGAAGGTGGTGTGGAGAAGTCTTGACTGGATAAGGGGCAGGGAGGCATAACATCTACTAGGTAAGGGGCACTATGGGGCTCCACATTTCAGACTTTTGGTTTTAATCCATAAGATATTAGTGAGACATTACAGTTTTGTACAAGGCAGACTACTGAAATAAGTGAAGAATCCAATTGAGCCACATGAAGTTGCTGGTATTTGACAGTTTCTGACCTACCCAAATGGTAATTTCATATGGTCCTATCTAACATCTTAAAATCAATCTGTCATTTGGATAAGAGGCAGGGAGATTAGCTTGGAGGCTAACTATTTATCTAGAGGTGAAATCTCCCTCCTGGGCTTTGATAAAGGTGGATATTTTGGACAAAGGGAAAAGAGTGATTTTTCCTGACATATTTTTGCTAGAGTTCTCTTAACCTCGCTTTTCTCTTTTTCTGGTCTTATTCTTGGGAAAGCAAAGCATTTGTTTTCTCACATCCTTTTGGGTCCAATTATGTTGATTCTGATCTCTCTTAGCTGCTTGACCTATGAACCTTCTAGAAAACGTAGTGAGGCCCCTTCTTAGAGGATCAGGGCTGATGCTTATTTTGCTAGGCTAGGATTGCTCTACTGGATTTGACAGGTGAACTGCAAAATGCATGGATAAGCACAGCTCCTGAGAACAAACTTCCAGTCTCGTGATCAAAGCTCCTCACTGGATTTGGAAAAATGCTGTAGGTTTAAGGAAAGCAAACCTCCTAGGGATAGTCTTGGTTTAGAATGTATTAGGAAGAAAACACTGGTTCTGATTTAAGAGGGTTTATGAGGCCCCTTCTTTGGAAGAGTCAAATTCAGGAATTGCATAAGGACATATGCACAATTAAGTGAGGGAGAGATAGTTGCTCAAGTGTTTTCAACTTCCAAAAATGAGGTGGAGTTCTGTTTTAGGATTAGGGAAAACCGAATTTCTTTGAGCCATTCCAACCCACTTCTAATTCTGCGGTATACGTGTACAATACACAGCATGACAAAATTAGGTCACCAGCTGATGAATATCCAGTCGAGTGAAATGCTCCTGAAATTGTACCAAAAAATAACCATCCGAGTTCATAAAGTTGGGATGGCAGAATATTTAGGTTTCATGCTTTTTACTTCTAGATTGTACTTAATGCCCAAGATTTGAGCAGATTAGATTAATTAGATTAATTTCATTAATTAGATTAATGTCATTAATCTAATGATGTTTTTATCATTAAAAGTAGTAGCAGTTTTAGGGGATCCTTAAGACTGCCACAGGGATTTAGGATGAGGCTGGAAAACAGCACCCTACCACCCCAACGTGTCGTCACCAGCAAAATCTGTTCTGTCTCCTGTCCTTTTCAACCATTCAGGTTTGATATTCTTGTTCAAGGTTCAAGGGATGTTTGGAAAAGGGGATGGGGCAAGTTAGTCCGGGATAGTGCAGACTTTAGGGACCAAAAATGCATCTCTTGCTCCCCTCTGGCATACTCGACAGCCATGGCCAAAGAAGAAGAAGATGGGAATCTGCTTGATCTCATTTCTCCTCTGGCTTAACTATAGAACTGATTTCCTTGCCTCCTACGGAAAATAGGGATTTCCTCTCTTGGCTTTGGTCAGTAACTCTGAAGGCAGCACAACACTGGGTGTGGGGTGTCAGAACAAATACCCTTGCTGATCCACCTGCTAAACAAGGAGGTGGGAAAAAAGGAGCATCCCAGAGTGAATGTGAGTGTGAGTGTGTGTTAATGCTTCCTCTTCATCTGCTCATTGCAACGTGTCCCTCCTCTCTTCTCTCTCTCCTCTCCTAATTCATAGAAAAAAGGGGGGAATACATAAGAAATGGAAACACTTTCCTTTCTCATAATATAAGATCATCCATTAGTCAAACCTATAGGCTCAAAGTGAGTTCCAAAGCTCTGCCTTGCCCTGACAATATGTTTGAGAGGGTACGTGCCAAGCTTTCTCTTTTCTGCTGACACTTTAAACTGAGTGGCCCTTCACAGGCTGAGTGAAATGGATTTAAACCTTGGCCCAGAGCCGCTTAGCAGTTGGGGAACATGGGCAGTTGCATTTATAGCCAGGAGCATGAAGAACAATGCAATTGGACTTTTTGCTTCATATTTCCCTCACCCATCAGACTATTGTTTGTTAAATGGATCACGTTTACTAGCTTTGTTTCTAAAGCTTTGTATGAGTGCCTAGAAGTCAGAGCCCCCACCAGATATTTCTTTGTATCCTTCACAGTGTGTTGTTCAGAGGCTAAATAAACACTGAAGTTCCACAGAAATGGAACAATAGAGAAAGAAAGAAAGAAAAAAAAAAAAAAACATGAGGAAGATACAAGAAACTGGAGACAAAGGAAAGGGTGCAACACAAGATACAGAAAGGCAATTTGGGGATTGTACCCAGGATGAAGACAGACATGGCAGAGTTGTGGTTGGTGGCCAGGGTAGAACAATATTTAGAGATGTTCTTCAGTTCTTCTTCCTTTTTGTTCCCTATTCTCCTCCAGGCCTCTGCCCTTTCTCTTTCTTTATGTATAGCCCCAAAAGACAGCACAACAGTGGACAACAACTCAACAGGGTGGCCACACTGCTGATTATGGTGTGGAGGGAGAAGCCTGGACAGCACTGGGCTCTTCTAATGACCAGCAGGGACGGGTCTGCAATCCTGTACAATACTGAAGGCTAAACCCAGGCCAACGCTGCCCATCTTCACCTGTGGCTGACCTAATACACCTCTCTGTTCTTCTATTTTGCTTTTCACTAAGGGCTCCTAGAGAGTGGGGAAAAGAGTAAAGAAATACATCCTGAGTTATTAAAGAATCTCTGTAACCTTGTTAAGCCCCATCCTCCCCAACCCCAAGAAAGGATGCCATTTTTGCTTCCAATACTTTTAAATCATTGTTCATTAAAAGGCAACATCCTTTCTCCCCTAGACCCTATCCAAAGGGATACATTGAGCCCAGGTCTTTGAGGTATTCCCATGTGTTGACGGTCAGCTTTGTTGAGAAACAGATGGTTCCATTGTCTGTCCATATTACAAAGAGCAAAGATGGAAAGCATGACACTCAGTCGTCAACAGTGAGGCTGGAGGAGGGTCATTGTCCTCAGCAGAGATGATCTCAGACCAACCTGACTTCCCTCTCCTTTCCTTTAAGTCCCCCTTTCTGTTCTCATTCCTCTCACACAAGAATGTTGCCTATTGGGTCCTTTTTCTTTCTTTTGGCATTTCCTCTTTTTTATTTTCTCAAATTTCCTCTTGTCCATTCTTCTTTCTATTTTGTTGCAGTTCCATTGCTTCCCCTCTATGTCTGCCTCTTCTTTGTCTGCTTCCCTGGAGATTTATGCTGCCTGACTTCATTGGCTCACTGCTCCAACACAGGAAAACAGTATTAGGAACCAGGGTAGGTGGGGAGGGGCTCTATCTTACCTTGCAACTAGGTTAAGAGGTAGCCCATTGTTGTGTGTATGATGAGTTCTGGTCTTTTCTTTGTCCTGAATATTGCCCTAACAGCTCCATTACCTCTGCAAGTAGGGAGATGCTGTTTGCTTTCAAAGCAGCAGGGCCTGGCTAAAAGCCTGCCAATCCAATAAAAGTCTCAATTGTGCTGGCCCTCTCCACACCTCCTCCCACCCCATGCTTGCGAGGTTCGTGATAGAGAAGTTAATGTTATTCATCGGAATAATACTTCTTCCCGTCTGCTTCAATTGTGGTGTCCTGCTAATGACAGTGGGAGTGAAGCAACCTCAGGGTTTCCCTGTATGCTATGTGATTCATCCTCATGAGAGAGAGCAGGGCAGAGGGAAAGGGGTAAAGGATAGGTATCGAAGGCAGGCTTTTCTTTTGTGAAAGTCACATTTACCTTTTAGTACTGTTCTGAATTTCACTATCATTGGGAAGCTGAGAAGAGGCACACTGATCATTCAGATCACTCTAAACGTGTTCAGTTGATTTGCCTCTCTCCTGCTTTCCCTGTCTCTGTCACTGCCATTCTATCTGCCTCTGGTCTCTTTCTTCCTTCTTTCTTTTCCTTTTCTCTCTCTCCTAAAGCATTATCAACTCAAGGCTCTGAAGTCAGTTTTCCAGCAAATTGTGAAAAGAGCTTATATGGATGGACTAAAGTTGACCCAATACTTAACTCTTTCATGCCAAAGTTGTCAAACTCTATAATAGCAGAAAAAGAGTCATGCCTTACAGATTTGACTGGGAAAACCAGTCTCTGTGATGCTGTAGGGTCTGTTTTCAGTGGCCCAAAGATAGTCCTACAAAGGCTACTGTGGGACCTATACTGATATTCTTAGTCCGTTCAGTCTGGTATCCCCAAATATACACTAGATGGCTTGTAAACAATAGAGATGTATTTCTCACAGCTCTGGAGACTGGGAAGTCTGAGAACAGGGTGCCAGTACAGTAAAGGTTGTAGACCTCACTGTATCCTCACATGGTGGAAGGGCCTAGGGAGCTCTGTGAGGTCTCTTTTATAAGAACACTAATCTAATTCATGAAGACTCCACCCTCATGACCAAAGAACCTTGCAAAGGCTCCATGTATTGGTGTGATCACATTGGACATTAGGATTTCAAATGGGAATTTTGAGGTGACACAAACATTCAGATCATAGCACTGATAAATCCAAACCCAGAAATGTGAGACTGGCTTAGAGTCATGGGTGGACAAAAAATGGTTGGCAGCAAAAGGAAAAGCAATGAAAAGATATACTGTAGAAGACTGTTATTGAAATAAATGACTCCAGAAAAAGAAGAAGGGAGAGACAGATGAGGAGAGTAGAAGGAGAGCAGCTGAATCCTAGACAAGGGCAGGCCTCAAGTTATCTCAAAGGGGTCCTCTGATCTGGCCCTTCCTGCCCTGGGCAGCCTATCCTCCACAATCTCTCTGGGTAGTCACTTCATACAAACAAATCCCCTCTCGCTGTTGATGTGAATAATGTCACTCTTTCACTTGGGAGTTGACTTTGAAGTCCTTCTTCATTAGCTTTCTCTGCTTAAGTCAAGAATGGCGACCCAGTCTTAGCAGGGAGCATGTATCTGTCCCCTGTTCTTCATCTTCATTAGCAAGCCCTCAATTTAATCCCTGATCCAGGCTTTATTCATATCTTAGTAGTAATGTTGAGATTGTCACTGACATCAGCTTGCTTTGCCAGGGACACATTAAGCATGCTTCTGGAAAATACACACAGAAAGCTGCTAAACAAATACCATTCCATATTTCCACAGAACCCTAGGCCATCACCGCCTACCGAACCTAATGCCCTATCTTAATTTCTCCCATATTACCTCTCTTTCCAGGGCACAGGTTTCTCCACAAATGATTCTCGGTCAGATTCTTCATTTTCTTCCATCATTACCTCTGTTCTCCCCCTCAATGTCTTCCCTGTCTTCTCTATGCATGGCCAGCATCAAAGGGGGAGAGTGAGAATTGCTTCAAGTCCCCCAGGAGGCAGATGGTAATGCCATACTGGAGATAGGACAGCAGTGGGAGCCCTCATGGAGTCAATTAGGATTCATGGGAGGAGTATTAGTTCTGGAACTGTGGGTTTCTCCATTAGCAGAGAGGTGCGGACCACAGAGAGGGAGAGAATGAAGCAGAAACTAAGTTTTTTTGTGTGTAATTTTTTTCCACTCAGTTCCAGCCAAGGGTCTTGATCCTGAGCACTTTTCTTCCTTCTCACATTCCTTATTTCTTTATTTTCTACTCCTACCTTCTTTCAGCATCCATATTACCAAACAGAAAGGTGAATCTGAACAACAAAAACCTAAAAACTCAAATGGGTACTTTTCATGATCTTTTTTATTCCTCTCCTTTCTTTCCTCTCTGAACAAAACACTAGATGGTTTTATGTTTGGTAGAAACTGACGGATTTTTCTAAATACATAGTAAAATAACCAAGAAAGATTAGAATCAATTATGTATTTAGAAGTAGGTAAAGAGAGTTTTATACTCTTTGGGTACTAACGTTGGCAGATATTGAAAATAGCAATAGTAGCATGAGTAGGATAATTATGTATTATGATTGCAAGAAAACTAGAAACCACTGATGAGTTAGCACACACACACACACACACACACACACACACACACACAATTCTATACTCTCCTTGACCTGATCTCTAGATCTGTTTACATGTGATTTTGAGGAGAAAGCCAAGAATTTAATCAGATTTTAATTCCAATACCAGTTCTGCCCCATAGTATCTAGATCATTTTAGAAAAACAAAGAAATACCTCTTAGAATGTGTCTCCTCATTTGCAAAATGAGGATGATCAGAGCATCCTTATCAGGATACTATTATATAAGGTCGTTACTTACGGATTATTATGATCTCTTATGTTTCTTAGAAAAAATTTTCCAATGGCATATCTGCTAAGGGAAATGACGACATGTGTATTTGAATGTATTCTGTATTAATCAATTCTGGAAGAAGCTTCTTTTTTCTACATATAGGGCTTGCTGCACTTGAATTTACTGTTGATACTGGTAAGAGAAGAACCTCTTTGTATCCAAGGAAATTTATTTCAGGCCTTTGCACCAAAAATATAAAGAAAGATTTCCATGGCAAAAGCTTAACCTGGGATGTTTTCTTCTAGAAATGTCCTTAATGATTTTGCTCTTATCATTTTCCTTTGACTGACTCAGCCAATCAGGAATTCCATTTGCTCTAAAGATCTGCCTCCATCCACTTCTGTTTGATGTTCCTAATCTGTGTTGTTGTCCAGGGCAGCACTTGGAACCAATAAATGTTGTCACGGTCTGTTCCTCAAACAATAATAAAAACTGAACCACATAAAGAAAATTCAGGTTTTTCTCACTGGGATGAGGGATTGTGAGTTGCCAGACCCTAGGAGAACCTTTTCAGAGAATCGGAGAGAACTCTGAGTCAATTCCTCAGGGCTGATGGCAGAGTAAATCTTGCTACATGCCACACTACAGTATGGACTAGGCTATTTGGGAACATCCATACAGGATTGCTAAATTAGTTGTTTATCATTTTTTAGCATTAGATAAATCCCCTGTTCTCTTTTGAGAGAGAAGTGGTTTGGGTCATTACCCAACAAAGAGAGCCCACATGGTCTGGCTGGGGCTTCATTTTATGGCAACTAAAAACTGGGGAAGAAGTTCGGTAAGGAACGTTTTACTCACAAATGTGCAAAGCTGGGTCAGTATATGGCCTTACTATGGGACTTAAATCAAGTAAGCCTTCAATTACTGTGCATGTATAATTATTAATTAACTGCTGTTATGTTCTATTAAGATATGTTAAAAATATTAGATCTGTAAGGATAAAATGAAACGCTAGGAGTTTAAGGAACACAACTCACTAGAAAGATCTTAAATAACCTTTACTATTCTGGATGTGGGGGAGTGGATAGGAAGCAACAAAAGGAAACAACAGAAGCTGAAATAGGTTATGGAAGGTCTTTCTAATACCAAGTAATTTCAACACTTCAGCAAAACAACAGTATGCAGGGACACCCCAGAAGAGTGTTCAGAGGCAGGAGCTAGAAAAATGGAACACTGTGTGTAATAACAATGGTATTAATTTGGTCTTCTACTTGAAAGAGGGTGGATAGAGAATAAAATAGAAGGGAAAAGAAGCAAAAAGAGATAAAAGTAGAAACTTTGAGGTACAAATTGGGAGACTAGATCTCATATTTGCATAAATAATCGAAGAAATGCTTAGGAACAAAGATGTCTAATATTCTATTTAAAGCTTTTTGCACATTAAGAGGTAAATCTCACTGTTTTCACAAGGTAGGATACAGATATCTTGTGTGAGGTTTTTTTTGTTTTGTTTTGTTTATTTTCATGTGTGTTTTTAAATTTGGGTTGAATTAAGAGTAAATTCTATTTCTGAGCTCAACACGTAGGACAAAAAGAAGCGATGCCGTAGAGTAGGATGACTACACACTGAATTAATTCAGTAGAGGCAGAAGGTTGGAGTGGCTGCTCTCAGGAATTTATGAATATTTGGGGAAGACATTGGCAGGTCCACTGGAAAGAGGTTTCTAGACAATTATCTATATTTAGATGAACAGAACTACTCCAGTTAATATATGGAGAAGAAAACCATAAAGATACCAAATGTACAAAAGAGAACTCTTGGTCAATAGGAAGTCCTTCATGTGGAGATGGGAAGTTCAGAAGAAAATAATTCAGACAATCTGCCTGCTGACTTGTGTCACCCTCTTGGGAATCAAGTTTGGGCATCTTGTAGCATCCAGAATGATGTTTAAAATGAAACAGGATCCATGAGTAAGTTTTCTATTATAAGGAACCAAAGCCCATACTTTATAAGCAGAACATTCTTTAAGTTTCAGTACTCCTTGCTCCTGTGTTTCCTTTGTGTTTAGTGAAATGTGCGGGAAAATGACAAACTACCTTATGTCACGTGTAATCAAGGAAAGGGCATGACATGCATACTTGGGCCAGAGCTGTCAAAGACGCGCTGCAAACCCAGGTGAGTGGTGAAAGCAGAGCGAATGGGGTGGGAAGAGAAAGAAGAAAGTAAGAGAAAGTGTACGTGAGAAGGTGGAGAGTGGTGGGAAGAGACGAAGCAGGAGAAGGAAGATGAGAAGGAGGAAAAGGAGGAAGAAAAAGAGGAGGAGGGTAGGGCAGCCAGAAAAGAAGGCAGGGAAGGCAGGGGAGGACACTGGGCAGCAGGGGTGGGAAGAATGCTAGACCCATGTGGCCAAAGAAACCAGCCTTTCACTCCTATTCTTGTTTCATTTTCTCACATCTTAGAGCAGACCTCCAGTGTACCATTTGCACCATACCATACATACTAGATCTAGAGAAGTGACCAAATAGCAAGTCCCAGAGAGGAATGAAGAATAGATTTTTTTTTTAAATATCTTTTTTTAAATCCTATTTTTAGTCCTGGAATGATGTAGAAGTATCTTAGATCATCCCAAAGTCTTATCCCAGGAATAGAAATTATGATGACTTCATGTTCAAAAGACTGCAAAGCATCGCTTGGGATAAGTTCCCATGGCACTGATTTTTTTCAATTTATCATTTATTTATGGTCAAATAATTAACTTTGCATAAACTGTTGTGACTTTATTGACACTACACTTATAATTTTGACCATTTATAAAACAACCCTATATACATTAATGCTGATATGACAAAAAGTTAAAAGTCAAGTTGGAATAAAAAGTAAATCAGTATGAAAACTACTAATGGGAAGAAATGTGCAAAAAGATAATATTAAGGTTTAACTTTGAAGCAATAATAAGGGTGGGAATAAAGGAAGCAGATTAGGGGAGATTTGTTGATGCCACAGCTGTGCAGCTGGCTCTCTCCCACACTTGCCGAGATTTCCTTTCTTACTTGATAGGAAAAGATACAAAATAAAACACATAGTGTAATAGGCAAATCTTCTGCCAGAGTAACTCAAAAATAACATAAGCAACTATTTAGAATATCAGCAAAGCACAGGATAGCAAATAATGATGTTGATTATTAATAATAATCATTTTAAGACTACATGGAATTTCAGTATAAAAGTGTCAATGCAGATATCATAGGGAAAGACATTTTTTTGTACTTCTGAAGGTACTTATAAGAGTTTGACTACTGTTACTATTAGAGTTGGGATGGGGAAGGGAGTACCTTAATGCTGTCAGTATATACAGTCCTCAGAGGTCTTAATCTGACCCTGATCACAAAATCTATTTAAATTAACTAAAGGTAATTATTACCCCTTTAAAGCCTATGAAAAGACCATACAACTTCCTAATGTAGATCAGAGGTTCCTATTTTAGTGTTGGTTTAATTAGAATAAGGATGGCATCTACATTATAATGACAAAGACACCCCATGTAATAAGATGCATATACAGAATATGATTTGACTTGCCTGAAAACTAAATTTTTGATATATCAAAGTAGTTTGTGAATTTCAAGAAGATTCACCATTCATAGTCTAAAATGTTTTTTCACGTTCAGTGATATAAGAAAATTGCTAGGTTGTTTTTTTTTTTTTTTCATAGAATGTAGATAATGCTACTCTACTATTCTGCTACCGTTTTGGGGATTTAAGAGCATTGACACATCTCCAAACACTTTTTCTCACCCCCAGGGACCTAGAGTCAAAGGCTTGTATAGTGGCCATTAGAGCCCAGACATGTAGGCCAGTCTTAAGTTCCACATATGTAGGATGCATAGGCACCTAGTTACCTTCCGCACAGCAACTCATTAGCATACTTTATATATGCCATCTTAATTATTAAGACATACTTATACAATTGCCAATATCAAGAATAAAATTAATTCTCTTTTGGAGCAATCATAAAAAAGAAAAAAAAAAAAACCTCTTATATGCAGAAGACACTTGCACTTTCTTACTGCCTGTTCTCACTTCCTAAAGGCCAGGTTTCATCAGTCAACTTAGACTTCTCTTTGAATCCTCTTTCAAAACTGAAGAATTGAGGTTGCTAAAACTGTCCTTGCTTTGAACTTCACATGCCACCTGCTGGATTGGGGAAGGCAAGAGCATCTTTTTTGATAGTACTTAGGGATTTCTGCTAATTAAGACCTGTTCACCTGAACCAAGCAAGTGGCCACACACCATTTACGAATAAATGTTCTTTCTTCCCGATCTTACCTGTCTTTTTATGCATTAGTTAGGATGAGTAGAAAATGATGCTTGACTGGCAACATATTTTGGCACTAATCTATTCTGCACAAGGGAAAGAAACTAGAGGGCGCCTGGGTGGCTCAGTTGGTGAAGCGACTGCCTTCGGCTCAGGTCATGATCCTGGAGTCCCAGGATCAAGTCCCACATCGGGCTCCCTGCTCAGCAGGGAGTCTGCTTCTCCCTCTGACCCTCTTCCCTCTCGTGCTCTCTATCTCTCATTCTCTCTCTCTCTCAAATAAATAAATAAAATCTTAAAAAAGAAAGAAAGAAACTAGAAATAGAGGACATATAATATTTAAGGTATTTTTTGTGGGTTTTTTTTTTTTTGCTACAGTCTGTTTAGCTCATTTTTTAATGTAGGAACATGTAATAATTTAAAGATGAATTTAAGTTCTGAATTGATGACCTCTTTTTTTCATAAAGATAACAACTAACCACATTGTATTTTTAAATAGATAACTAATTCAAACACTGCTTAAACGATTATATATACCACTTTTACAAAAAAGAATAAGCCTATAAGCCCTATACTCAGTGTTATAATTTAAATATTTTCCACTAAAAACTTTAATTCTTATTAAATTCAGGAGACACCTGAACAATAAATATATATGTAAGTGCTTTGACATCTACCACTGAGTTATTGAAATATCCATTTCAAAACCCATCTTACCACAATCAATAAAGTCTTTCAACGGGGCACAGAGAAAATAAGTATCTCAAACTGTATATTCAAGTGTCCTTAAAGCTTAAAGAGCCTTAGATGGGATTATCATCAAAGAATGAAACAATATATTAAAATTTTGAGAATTGTGTTACAGAAGAGTAATCTTTCCACTTAGAAAGAAAATTATATTAACATACGTACACCACAGTTTTTTACACACACTGCCACACACACACACACAGTTCATCTGGAGAACATATTATTACTACAGGACAGTATCACAAAAGCATGGCTGAGGACACACTATACACGATCGCTCATTCTCCATCGGCAGTTAAACTTCTAGGCTTGGGGTAAGTGGGCAGCGATGGAGGGTGTGTGTGGCAGGACAAAAGAGTAGAGAGATCAGAGAAGAATGAGGCGAATGGCAGCTTCTATGCTTCTGTGGCTCTCCAATTCACTGGAGTCCTGCTGCTGGGCAAAGAAAAGTGATCAGTAGCTTGGACAAAAATGGCAACTTCAGTGAAACTACTAATTGTGACACGTGGTCTTACTTTAAATCTACACTTGCAGAACACCAGAGTAACCTAATGGATGTATAGGAGGCTTTTCTATACTGACACACTTCAAGGCTGAAACTTAGAAGATAAATGTCAGCCCTGAAGGCAATTGCTTTAGTCAATTCTAAGAGACTGAAAAGATACCGTGAACACAAAGTGGTTCTCTACTTCAGGGAAAGAAGGCCCCATACATCTAGTTCAAGCTAGAAATCTGGGGGTCATTCTCGTCGCTTCTCTTTTCCTAACCCCCAACAACCACAGCATCACAAAATTTGGCCAATTTTACTTCTAAAAAATAATCTCCTAAATCCCATTTACCTATATCATTCTCATTATCACTAATTTAAACTGCTCCAATCTCCTGCCTGATTATTACAACGGTCACGTGTTCCTTGTTAATTCTTGCCATCTCCAATCTGATTTCAAACTGCACCCAGAGAAATTATTTTAAAATATGACATTAAGCAAGTATTTGCTGAGAGGCAAGGGTTAACTTGTCCTAGAGAGATTCCCTGGGCCTTCTGCAAAGATCCATGGGAACTGAGCTTAGGACAGTCAATGGTGGGAGGCCTGGGTGGTTCGGTTGGTTAAGTGTCTGCCTTCAGCTCAGATCATGATCCCAGGAGCCTGGGATCGAGTCCCACGTCGGGCTCCTTGCTCAGCAGGGAGCCTGCTTCTCCCTCAGCCTCCAGCTCCCTCTGCTTGTGCGCTCTCTCTCTCTCTCTCTCTCTGACAAATACATAAAATATTAAAAAAAGACATTCAGTGGTGACCAACTACAAGGCTTGAACTCTAGGCCCCTCTGATACCAAGGGAAGGGCCTGTGCTTCCCCCAAACAAGGACAGTAATGTGGAGAATTCTACTACTCACTTGCTACGTCATATACCTGGGAACCCTAGTGCCCTGATCAAACCACACCCACAAACTGAAGCAGGATAGGGCTGGGACCAAGTTTCTGCCTCCTTCTACTGCTGTCCTTTTTCTGCCCTTGATCCCACAGTGCTTCCCTAATCATGTACCTTCAAAGCCCCACGGATCAAGGGTAGGATTTCTCCTGAAGTTTGGTATCTGGACTTGCTACACCTCTGTATTCTAGAATACAAGTGCACCTGTTACCAAGCCGATCTTCGTGAGTTAAATTTGGGGTTCAATCCCCAAAATGCCATCTCAGCATGTTTGATATCCTTGTTTGCATGACAATTGCCCAGTTTAAAACCTTTCTGGGGCACCACGTCACTCAAGATAAATACCAAAACACTTGCCATGGGATGCAAAGCCTAGCATGACCTGGCTCCTATCCCTTCTTCTAGATTCGCTTTGCACCATTGTTCACTCTGTTTCAACTAACTGTCTTTCCTTTATTTTTCACAAATACAAGATCTTTTTCCTGCATCAGAGTCTTCAAACTGGTCTTCCCTATGCTGGAACATTCTCCTCTACTCAGTCTTTTGATCTAAAATCAGAAGTCCCTTCTCTGAGGAAGCTCTCCCTGATCTTCTAGACTGAGTGTGGCTACCCTTTTATAGATCTTATATTGTTTAGCAAAAGACAAAAACAAACAAAAACCAGGGGTCTTTTATGTTTTTTTTCTTTTTAGCTGTTATTCCTAATTTGAAGTTGAATCCTAACTGGAAAGTTTCACACTATTAATCAATGGTTGCACAAACTTTATTTATAGCAGAAATATTTTCAATGTACACATTCACTCCAAAAAAAGGCCACTTTGTATACATTAATTGAATTCTTGGTCCCCTCAAATAGCAGTAGAATGCTATTTCTACTTTCTGCCCATAGCATTTGATACTTCTCCCTCACAACTCTTACCATAGGTGCAATTATATGACTAAGTGTGAGACTTTTAATTCATTTCTAGTTTTCCCTCTAGATTATATTTTCTGCATGTGAGATAAACTTTGCCTGTTTTCTTAACATTCTGCTATTACATAGCACAGAGCCTGGCACATAATCGGTATCCCATGTTATTTGTTGAGAGATCAACTAAGTACTTCAAAATGAGTGTCATTTCTAATATGAAAAAAAGAATAAGTAAGAGGTATTAAAATTTTAAAAAATTAAAAATGATATGTGACAGTTTTAGAAAATTAGGAAAAAGAATAAAAAATAATATTATTCTCAATTTCACTGGTCAAACATCTATGCAGCTTTTTTAGTTTACATTTAGTAAAACACAATTTCTACATCACAAAAAGATATGTTACTTCTTTACTCACAAATAAGGCAAAGAAAAAAATGGAAGGACTAAGAGGGTAGGGCTGGGGACCCAGCGGACAGGATAGAAGGTCCTGTAGCGGGAAAAGAATGAGCAGAAGAACATACATTCCTTCCATGGCTTTTACGAGGGGAGATGGTAAGGCAAGACATTCAATGAATTCTTTGTTTCTCTTTTTTTAAGATATATGTTTGAGGGAGTCTCATTTGCTAAATGTCTTTGGAAACAGGCAAGGAAAACAGACGAGAATTATTAGATCCAATAGTGGCTGATGTACAAGATGTTCTACACCTAATAGAGAAACAAGATGTAGAAAAATCACCAGGACCAGATGGCAGTTCTTATGTCCTTTCATATGTAGGATTTTCCTCACTAAAACAGAGAAGAAGCACAAAAATGTACATGGGTTTCGTCTAAGTGCACAGACCTGGGGGAAGCAATAAGTCAGTCCATTTCTACGGCTGCTGTCTTTCACTAATATTACATTTAGAAATAAAGAAGCAATGGAAGTGTCACCCTGTATCAAAATCTTCTGTAACTTTCATAACCATAAAATTCAGTCTGAAAACAAAATAAAATATTTCCACAAAGAACCTATGCCCAATCGTATAATAATCTAAATAAAGTGAATATTTTATAGTACATCTGCAATTAGATACAATGACACTCTACAGCATAAACACATACAGTAGATTTGTATTTTTTCTTCATCTTTTAATATGAGATTATTCAATTCTAGTTCTGATATTTTCAGCCAGAAGGGATCTAGACAGCTGGTTGAGTGAGTCATTCCACATATTCTGAGAGACAAGAATGAGATTCATTTGCTCTTTGCTTATGGGGATATATTAATGAATCTTCAATCTTGCTCTCACTGTCCCCCATGGCCATGATGCATTTGCAGAGAAAGCAGGTTTACGTAGCAGAAAGGCTTCTGTCAATAGTATTAAACCTGCTGTTATTTATCTTCCTACTCTTGGAATATGGAGGAGAAGGACAAGGAAGAAAAAGGAAAAAAAGAGAGAGAGAGAGAGAGAGAGAGAATGTTGCATTTGTTGAACAATAAATCGAGGATTCTCTTCTAGTTTAGTGCCCACCCCACCCCACCCCACACTTGTGGTTGTTACGTATAATTGTGAAGTTGAATCCTAGTGGGGAAGCCCATGATATTAACCAACTGTTCTGGAAAGATGTGTTTATGGTAATTGAAGCAATGTGGAAATATATATTCGCTCTTAAAAATGGCCAATCTTTGCTTTCCTTACACTTAAATCTTCTTTTAAAAGATTTCACGCTGCATCCTCTCTTTGGTGGGGACTGACTATTCTGAACCATCAACTACTAAGATTACTGTTAGAATTAGTCCTGGATAACAGATGCTTTGATCACAACAAACAAACAAAGATTGTGGAGGTAAACAGAGTCAGGACTTTTAAAGTAGATCATACTATGCCTAATGCTTAATCAAAAACAACCACTATTTTTGTTTGATTTATAAGTGATTTCATGTTTTACTAGGGTTTATGGTGTGGAAAAAGGAGGGAAAGATGAATACTTGAGGGAGAGGAGCAGAAATAGTGGGATGAGCCTGGGTTGGTGAAAAGCTCAAGGCCAGGAAAAAGGAGACAGGAGGGGAAGCTCTACATTGTGTTCTTGCATCGTTCTGTGGACAATGATCCCTGCAGTTGTGCGATGCAGAAACTCTAGAGATAAGAGCCTTCCCAGCATGGTTTTCAAATTCTTTCTATCAAGGGCGGGGGAGAGCACATGGATATAACCAGAGGTTCTAGACTGTTGTTCCTTGTGTTCCTTTTTGTCTCTGACCTGAGGAAAGAATATGCTGAACTAGGGGTACACTGGTCATGTAAAGTAGGGGAAACAGGGAAGAAAACCCAAGCTAAAAACCAATCAAATCCCACTCTATCCAAACAGCTTTTTTACAGTCCCACCATTATAAACTCTCCCCTTGGGAAGGGTACCCATTCCAACTGCTATCAAATGGCTCTGCGTTGTCAGAGCACCTCCCTCTGACAGTTTGAAAGCACGAGCGAGGCTGGGCTGCCTAATGGGTACTAGAGGGGGCAGGGTGCAAAAGAACGTGCAAGTATTAGGGTGAGAGACAAACAGGAAGATGTAGAAAGACTAATTTGACTCACTTCACACCGTAACTATGGCTAGTACTCTGAAGGCACAATGATCAGAGCATGTTCAGTTTTATTTATACCATTTCCCTTCTGTCCCTTCCTTTTCATTCCTTCTGCCATTGTAAGCTTTCTTGCTGTTCTTCTCAGAACATAGTAAAAACCTCCTGTTTTTCATTTCCCTAAGCCCCTTCCAAAGAATTTCATTTTCCTAAAATACAGATTAGCTGTTTGCTACCACCATCAAACACCTCTGTATTTCACAGAGACAAGTGCAAACACCCCACTGCTGCAGGCAAGACCCTCATGACCTGGTCTCTCTCTAACTTGCCTTGTCCCACAACTGACAATGAGTGCTCTGCTTCAAGTCCACCAAGTCATTGGTCATTGTCCAAATATGGGCTATGCACATTGAGGATGCTGTGCTATGATGATGCCAATTCTTCACTTAGGAGTTCCCTTCTCTTTTTTATCAAGTAGCCCAATGCATCCCTCCATGCTTCTCACACCTCTGAAGCCTTCAGGGCTTCCGTGCTCATGAATTCAGGGCTCCTTCTTTGCTTCTGGGTTACTGCGCACTTTTCCATTCTTCACTGTATTAGGATTTGTTATTGTAGGTGAATCAATGTAACTAATTTCAAGTTCTTTGGAATAGGTTCCTATCTTACTCTTCTCAGGATATCTACAATGTTTGCCGTCTAATACTCTCATTGAACAGTAGTTGAATGACCAGCTAATTAATTAGAAAAAGCAAGTTTACATGAAAGCCATTACATAAAAACTGAAGTCACTGGAACCTGAGGAATGTACATCTTAATGGAGGCAAAATTCCTTCCCAACTGGAACTGTAGGCATGTATATGGGATTAATACTTTAGATTCAATAAAAGTCTTCCTGAGGTAAACATTCACCTTTCAATAAAGATGAGGGAAATATTAGGATTGCGTGAGGATATTTCAGTGTCTATGCTATCACACCACATGATCAATTTCCTGAGTATAAAGGTAAAAAAAAAAAATGTGCAGAGGTTAACAACATGGACATTGGGGCCTGACCTGAGTTCAAATCCTAGAATTGTCACTCACTGACTTTGTGACCTTGGGCAAGGTGGTCAACCTCTCTAATCCCAAAGGACAATAATACTTCTAGGACTTACAGCAAAATAATGTTTAAGTGTTTTACAAAAGGCATGACAGAATAATGGTAGTTGTCATTTATTGAATAACTAGGATACACACATACATACTTTGTCTAAGAACGATCATGCTAATATAAGTGAACCTTGAAGGCCTTGAAATTTTGAATACATCTTCATTACAAATATATAATGACTTGAAGCATATGACTTTAGTTCATCCAGCATTGGTTTGACCTAAACATTTTAAAATAAAGCCAATTCATCAATTCTACACGCCAAGGTAGAATAGAAATTCTAATGCATATGAAACAATGAATTCAAGTCTGAGTAGTCAAGAGGCAAAGAGAAGAAATAAATGAAAACACAACCATTAAAAATAGACTTGTGAAGCAAAACCACTTTTATCTTTCTTATTCATCTTGCTGGCCTTACAAAATTATTTAACACGCTCATCCCTAGTACCTTTGTTGCTTTAATTTTTTAGTGAGGTTAAAAGTCACAGATAGAAGCAGTCCCATTGTACATTCCTAATGGGAAATACCAGTTAGTCAAATTTTGTGCATTTGGTGATAAAACTCACCCATAGGCAGAGAAGACAATACCCTTACCAGTGAGGAATTTACCAAAGGCATCATCAAAATCAACATCAAACAGTGAAGGCAGATATTAGACAGCTGTTAGTTAACTGCACTTTCCTAGAGGTAGAAAACTCAATTCCTATTTATAACTAAATAGTGAAGTATGGGCATAGATATTAAAAGTTTACTTCCTTTGGTTAGTTTTTTTTTGTTTTTATTTTGATATATGGAAAAACAGATTGACCATAAAAAATACATTTCTGAGAATTGTTTTCGGTGAAGGTGTCAGTGTAATAAGATATCTCTCAGAAAACTGTAATACCCTGGAATGTGGCATGAAGTTAGATATAAACAATCATGGTTCTCTCATTTTTAAAAACAGCAAGATGATTTGACTGACTTGTCTGTCATCATATAAAATGTGCTGATTGGGCTGTGAGGGTTTTCAGTTTCTTTTCCCTCTGTTTCACCCCCAAATTCCATAACAACATTTATTGAGTACTTGGCTCTGTGTTCAGAACTGCAGACAAGGTGCTCCTGTGTGGCTAAAGCAACTGACTCTTGATTTCAGCTCCGGTCATGATTTCAGGGTCATGAGACTGAGCCCCATGTCTGGCTCTGTGCCAGGCGTGGAGTCTGCTTAAGATTCTCTCTCTTCCTTTCCTTCTGCTCCTCCCCGCTGAGCACATGAACTCTCTCTCTCCAAAAAAAAAAAAAAAAAAAAAAAAAAAAAGATGAAAAGGCACTTGCATTTCACTAAAGTTACCTTTATATTCACAATGCTTTAAACAGAAAGCTTCCTCTTTACAAATGTGGGATGGAGTATTGATGCATAAATTCATTTTATATTTTTTTTGAAGAAGAAATTTAATAAGCCTTTAAAAAAGAAAGGAATTGTAAACAGGTGACTCCAGTAATTGGGGCTTAAATATAATGAGCTTATTTAGAAATGATGCCACCTTACATTTTCAATGACACTTAATCATTTATTCACTTACATAATTTTTTACATTCATTTATTTTCATTTAATCATTCTGACCTCCCTGTGAAGCAAGCATTGTTTACCCCACTTTTTGGATGGGCAGGCTAATGCCTAGAGAAACCATTTTATTTGCCCATCAAATCACATGTAGAGCACTAGTTAGAGCTAGGAATAAAAATCTGTCTCTGAAAATGAAAAAAAAAATCTGGCTCAGTTCTTATTGTGTTATGGGATTCAGGGATCACTGTACACATGAGAAGAATTCCAGATCGTGTAGTTCTACCTCATGACTTCATTAGCTACTGCTTTAGATTCTATATCTTGAAACCCAAAATAAAAATAAGAGATTTACCTCATAGGGGCAGATTATACAAATAGTTAGATTAGTGTCTATAACACTGCATATACTCTGTTTATAAACATTTCAAGAAAATAGAATTTGAAATGTTTACCATTACAAGCACACCAAATATATTTTAAAATTTATTTGACTTAGAATGCCCTTTAGCACTTTTCAGTATCTCCATATTATGTCAATAGAAGGAGTAACAAATCAAGTTGAATCTTTTCTTTTTTTGTCACAGCCTGCAAGTTGCTTATAATATTGTCAGTATTAGTATATTTATTCAGTACTTGTTTCTTCTACATGGAGTCCAAAATATGCAACTAAGAGGTTTTGCCCTCATGCTAGCTAATAGAAATGTCCAGTTAACAGAATGCTAAGTAAGCCATATTTTACCTTATTTGATTCACAACCATTTTTAGAAATAGCAAAGAAAAATGATTACTTAAGCAAACTGCCTGGCAACACTGCATTCAAGTTACTCGTATGTGACTTCATTCTACTTCCTATGTAGGATGTAAGAACAGGAAAGAAATTTAGAGGCCTTCTGGTCTACCCACTTCTTTTTATATTTGAGGAAAGTTATACGCAAAGAGGAGAAACAGCTTATTGAAGACCTAGTAACAAGTTTTCTCTATTCCAAATTTTCTTGAATTATTTAGGGGTTGGGATGGCCCTGACTTCCATTCCAGCCATGTATGTGTGTTTCATATCCTGGGTATGTGATAGAAGATATCTGTGGTAGAGTGGTAGAGATCAGCACCAATATTTTTAAATTGAGGGGCTGGGGGAGTTCTGAGTAGGTGACATCCTTCTGTTAAATACAATACTTCCTACGTGGCAATGATTTTATCTTATTAATGTGAGTGCTTTAAATGGTAGGCTCCTCATACGCAATTTCAAATTTACATAAAGTTCTCAACAGTGAATCATGTACAATTTAGCGCCTTTTAAGCGATGAAGGTTTATCCCTGTCTTATTTAAAAGACAGACAACTTTCAATTATGAAGTGATTGGTTTTAGGGTATTTATATTCTTGGCCATTTGATTTTCTTTATCACTCTAATTTTTTTCCAAGTTTTTGATTTAAATGTATTTTACTATTTACTAAAATCTCTGCATGGTTTAAATAGGAGAACTAAAATAAATAAAGAATACAAACTGATTTCTTCACTCTGGTTTTAAAAAAAAAAAAGCTTGAAAAAAAGGACAGTTGCACCATTGGCCAACACGACCTTTCTGTTTTACTTTCTGTAAATTAAACTTACCCAAGCTATCTCCATTCACTCTGGCAATATGGAAATGAAATTGGTTTAAGGAGAAATGACAAACTTTGTGTTAAGTCCTTTCCATGGGGCTAGGGAAAGGAGTGCATACCTACAGTCATTGTCAATAATGGATACAGATATAGAATATGATTGCTTTAGAGCAGGATAGAGTGATAGAAATTAGGTCTCTGCATACATCAGGACTTAACAAAATTGAGGTGAACTGGTTCAGTCAAATTGCACATAGATCAATAGGAACAGCGTTAAAAGTAAATATTTACTGTTTGAAAGTCAATACACATCAAGATAGCATTGGAATTCTTATAGTCCTATTTTTTTAATATAGGAGAAGTTCACAGATTTTTTTAAATTGAGAGCAAAGGAAATATAATTTCAAATTAATATCCTTTTAGCATCATAGTTAGGGAAATTATGTGCATACAGTCATGGAACATTTTGATCAAGTGTTTAAATCTAATTCACTTATACGTAGCATCTTTCAAATACTGTTTTCCAGTGAAAGATAATAAAATGAGATAAAGCTTTTATGAAATTTAGTGCTGAAACTTACATAAGCATCAAGGTAAAATGGAGCCAAGCCATTGAGTGGTAAAATGTACAAAAAAAAAAAAAAAAAAAAGACCGAAATTACTTATACGCTATTATGGTGCAGGGATAAGTAAACACGGATACCTGGGCAAATAGGGACAAGACTAATAGTTCATATATTCATAACTTGTAATTAGGTGACTAAACCAGACCCACCCAAAATCCAATTACATCTTAATTGAAAAAAGTGACTTAAAATGTATAAAAAGAAAAAAAAAAACTGAGAATTGTGACTGTTATACTTTTCCAGAATATCATACAAATTATCCAGAGTATTACACAAATTTTATACAAATTACCCAGAATATTCCAGATTATTATTTTCCAGAATATTATACAAATTATCATTTTTTGAAAGACCAGGAAGATCTAACTATATACTAATTAGTTAATGAAATGATGGATTCATTCATCATTCCATCACAGAGTGCCTATATTAGGTGCTGGTGCTGGTGTGGCAGAGTGTGGGAGTGGGTAAATAGAGCATCAAACCCCATGCCCCTATGAAGCTTATTTTCTATTAGGAAGTAGAGAATATTAACCCAAGGGGGAAAAATGATAATTTCAAATTGTTTTCAGTATTATCAAAGAAACAAAACAGGGCAGATATCATAGTGATTAACTGCAGGTAGAGGTCCTGAAGAGTTTTACTTTATGTTGTGATAATCAGTGACTTGAGCAGGACTAATTAGGAAACAGAAAAGAGAATCACAAATTAAATGTTACCTCTGTGTAGCAAAGAAGTTAGAGACATAGGATAACGAAAAATACAATAAATGAAATATTAAGTTCAGTAGGCCAATGGAAGGAGCACGAAAATTCTAACAGTGGAGAAAAGGAATTCTTGTTCTGTTTTCATTGCATTCCAGAGTTTAAATGTGCTCAGAATAAAATGGACACTATTAAGGAGGTGAAAGACCTGTAATCTGAAAACTATGAAACACGGATGAAACAAATTCAAGATGACGCTAAAAAATGGAAAGACATTCCCTACTCATGCATTGGAAGATCAAATATTATTTAAATGTCTATACTACCCAAAGCAATCTACACGTTTAATGCAATCCCTATCAAAATACCAAGAGGATTTTTCACAGAATTAGAACAAACAATTCTTAAATTTGTATGGAACCACAAAAGATCCCAAATAGCCAAAGCAATCTTGAAAAAGAAAAGCAAAGCTGGAGGCATAATTCCAGACTTCAAGTTATATGACAAAGCTGTAGTGATCAAGACAGTATGCTACTGGCACAAAAATAGACACATAGATCAATGAAACAGAATAGAAAACCCAGAAATAAACCCACAACTATACAATCAATTAATCTTCAACAAAGCAGGAAAGAATATCCAGTGTAAAAAAAAGACAGTCTCTTCAACAAAGGGTCTTGGGGAAAGTGGACAGCAATACGCAAAAGAATGAAACCGGACTGCTTTCTTAAACCATATACAAAAATAAGTTCAAAATGAATTAAAGGCCTAAATCTGAGACCTGAAACTATAAAAATCCTAGAAGAGAGCACACTGCAGTAACCTCTTTGACACTGGCTATAGCAACTTTTTCTAGATATGTCTCCTAAGGCAAGGGAAATAAAGGCAAAAATAAACTATTGGGACTACATCAAAATAAAAAGTTTCTGCACTGCAAAGGAAATAATCAAGCAAACTAAAAGGAAACCCAAGGAATGGGAAAATATATTTGCAAATGACATGTCCAATAAAGGGTTAGTATCCAAAATATATAAAGAACTGATACAACTCAACAGCCAAACACTAAATAATTCAATTAAAAAATGGGCAGAAGACATGAACAGACATTTCTCCAAAGAAGACATACAGATGCTCAACAGACACATGAAAATATGTTCATCATGACTCACCATCAGGGAAATGCAAATCAAAACTACAATGAGATATCACCTCACATCTGTCAGAATGGCTAAAATTAACAACACAAGAAACAACAGGTGTTGGTGAGGATGTGGAAAAAAGGAACCCTCTTTCACTGTTGGTGAGAATGGAAACCAGGGCAGTCATTGTGGAAAACAGTAACAGTGGGTCCTCAAGAAGTTAAAAATAGAACTACCCTATGATCCAGCAATTGCACTACTGGGTATTTACCCAAAGAACACAGCAACACTAATTCAAAGGGATACATGCACCCCTATATTTATAGCGGCATTATATAAAATAGCCAAGATATGGAAGCAGCTCAAGTGTCCATCGATTGACAAATGGATAAAGATGTGGTGTTAAGCCATAAAAAAGAATGAAATCTTGCCACTTGCAATGACATAGATGGTGCTAGAAAGTATAATGTTAAGCAAAATGAGTCAGTCAGGGAAAGACAGATACCATATGATTTCATTCATATGTGGAATTAAAGAAATAAAACAAATGAGCAAGGGGAAAAAAAGAGAGATACAAACCAAGAAACAGACTCTCATCAATAGAGAACAAACTGATGGTTACCAGATGGGAGGTGAGTGGCGGGGTGGGTGGGTGGCAGAATGCATGAAATAGGCCACAGGGATTAAGGAGTACACCGGTTGTGATAAGCAATGGGTGATATATAGAATTGTTGAATCACTATATTGTGCACATGAAATTAATATAACATTGTGGGTTAACTGGAATTAAAATCAAAACTTAAAAAGTTAAATACATACATAAATACAACTGAAAACTAGAGGGGGAGAAAAAGAGAATAAAATGGACAGTATTGCTGAAATGCAGGAAGAAGCTATAGAAGCCCCAATAAATACTTAATGTATTTTCCTTGGGTAGACTTCCCCAAGTTTTGGCCCCACTTCTCTTTGTTTTTTCCACAGACCCTTGGTTTATTTATTTATTTATTTTTAAAATTTTATTTGTCACTTCGTGGGGTATAGCTTCGTCTCTAACATGGTTTTTCATTTCTCTATTTTCTAAGTAAATGTCACACTCCACCAATTATGGCCAGAGTAGGGCACGGAGAGTAAAGATAAGTGGATAGGGAATATAATGTCTGTGATGCTCCTAAGGGCATCTTCAGGTCTGTTCTAGCAGTCAGTCCTTTATGGGTTAAAATGATTTAGTTGGGTAGGAGAGAATAAATGTTAGAAGGAATGAAATCGATAAAATGAAGGCTTCAACAATTGAGGCAGTTCTCTGCTCTTCCCTTTAAAACAAATGTGACCATAGAGCATGGGCCATCATCAAGAAAAGTCACAGTGCTTTGCTTTTCCACTGGTATGGTGTGAAGAATTGAAATGGGGACAAGCAATGTCCATCTTTATTCACTCTCAGGACTCTTCTCAAATATCTGCCTCCCAGATTTCTGACATTTTCACAATTTCATCCTTTTGCCTTCAGAATCTGATACCATCTGAAAGCAAGGTGAGCTCATGACAGGAAGTTTGGAGTCCTGCTTGGTAGTATTCCTTTCTCCAGTGCAGAATTAAGCAATGTCCACATTTTTAAATAAGGCTTGACATTAATGTTAATAATCTAGCAGGGCACTGATGACATTTTTCTTTTTTTATATAAGATTTTATTTATTAGAGAGAGAGAGAGAGAGCACGCATGAGCAGGGGGAGGGGCAGAGGGAGAGGGAGAGGGAGAGGCAGGCTCCCCGCTGAGCAAGGAGCCGGCTGTGGGGCTCCATCCCGGGACCCTGGGATCCTGACCTGAGCTGAAGGCAGATGCTTAACTGACTGAGCCACCCGGGTGCCCCTGATGACATGTTTCTAATCCAACATCTGCTAAATGAAAAACACAAGAGGCTAGCCTTTTATTTGTCAGTGAAAAGGTAGGAAGTCTGTTCTTCAACAATACGACGGATGGCAGGGACAGAAAGAAAGTGTAGGGAAATGAGGAGTGACAGTTTACTCAGCTGAAGCTGAACTGAGGGAAAAGAGCTAAAGGTAAGAAAACAAGCCCTTAATTGAAGGATAAAGGTGAAGCAAGAAGGCAAATTGGTTTTGTTTAGTTAAGAAGATTAATGAGATAAAGTCAGGAAGATGCTGTAAGTTTTATTATGTACATTAAGTAGTTCCTATGTTAGGGATCAAAAAAGCAGTTTGGCAGTACAAGCAAATGGGCCTGGCAAGCAGCTCTCAGGAGAAAAATATGAGCTGCATGCACTGCAATGATGATAAAGGAATAAAAAAGAGTACCTTAAGTTTCCCAATATCGAATTCAGCTCACCACGTGCAGTTTTACTAGCACTCTGTTATTTACCAGTATCTGTAAACGACATTCTAGAAAAGACCCACATTTTTTTTTTTTTCATAGCATTTTCCTGGTTAGAAAAAGAGTTTGGGGCGTTTCTATATGTCTCTATTTTTGAACTCAATGCTACACAGAACTATATGGCTGGTTTTGGGTCTCTGTTAAATGGCAGAGCCTGTTGGATCAGTTCAGGACAATTCTCTATTTCTTTCATCTATTTCTAACCAGGCAGGTATAATAAAACCATGTAGCTCCCATCGAATTTTTAATCTATGCCAAATTTTTAACTGAAAAGTAACAAACTCACCCTAAATGTGAGTTCAACCTAACTTTCATTACTTTAAGAGGTCAGTGTTGCCTGTCCCTTGTATTTTTGAGATACGTGTAACCAGATAGAAGGAATCTGGTCATTCTAAGCTCTTCAAAATGACTCCTATTCTCTATCAGACCTACATTCAAATCATTTCTCTATAAAAGGAATCTAAGTAAAAAATCCTACATGCCCCATGCATATTTCAGCTTCAAGGCCAGTCCCTTAGCATCCCACTTTCTTCTCTTCATGACATTACCATTCCTAAGTGTCTCCCATGTAGAAACTTTGTAGGACACCGTTTGACTAAGTAACCATTCAGAATGGCCACATTTTATGGTCATAAAAATAAAGACAAATACTCAGAATAAGTTCCATTTATGAGAAGGGCATAATTTATGTTAAAGAAAAATATTCCCTCAGTGTGTAATGCTCTCTCCAGCATTATTCCATTTATATAAACGTATTTGTGTAATGGGCTCATTTTAACTGTTTTTCAGAAACGGAATAAACCTTAGCAGTCAAAAAAAAAAAAACAAAAAACAAAACTATCAATACTATCAAAGAGAACAAAAGAAAATAAAAGAAAAACAACCAAAGTGAAGAGCTGAAGGAAGAGGAGGTATTCCTGTCTCTCTGTAATCTTGCTTGCTTCTTTCCCACTGAGGGAGTTGAAGGGACCTGCCAGAGATTTCACTGCAAAGGGAAAGTTTCAGAGATGAGAAGTCACCTCAAATTGACACAAGACTGTTTTATCTGTCAGTCAAGGCATGAGGTGAACAGTGGAATACCAACAATGTCACTGAAATTATATTCTTTTTCTTCAAGTACAAAGATATTTCCTTTCTTTTCTTTCAAATTATTTTCTTTTATTGATCTATTCCTATATGTAACATAGTGGATTTTTAAGTTGACCGTGCTTTGTAATAAATATTCAAATCCTCTCATGGTTCATTGACACAAATGATCTGAGTTCAAGAGCACTGAAGTCAAAGTTGGCATTGTCATTACACTGAAATGGGCAAATGTAACAACATTTTACCCCTGAGGTTATAGCTAGATATGGAATTGCTTTAGATGACTGTTTAGCTTTTCAGAGTATGATTATAGAGGATCCACAGTGGAACAGAAGCAAATGCTGGAATGCTCCTGTCCTGAAACATGGGGGCATGTAACAATAAAACAAGGGATCAGCATTATCAGGGTTTCCTATTCCTCTCATAGCCTTGAGATTGTATTTTCTGAGGGCCCAAGAGGTATAACATGGCCTCTCTATACTCAGTTGCAAAAGTAATATTGTTTCTTGTGTGGGGCAGGAAGATTTTAACCTAATCTCTGGGAGATGTGGCAGAAGGAATGTACATAGGGAGAGAAAGAAGAGAAGCTTCAATTTTAAACCCAATGAACTTTATATTGTATAAAGCTGATCCAGGGTCACTGGGGCTTCTGGCAGCTGAGATAAAAGCTGGGTTTTATTACAGATATGTGAGGAGATGAAGAAGAGTATGTACAAATGTTTCTTGAATCTATAACAATATTATGACTCAGGAAAAGGAAAACCTTTATATACCAAAAGGAATTCGAAGCTAGAGAAAACTGAAATATTTATCATAACAATATTGAAGGCACAAGGTAATTTCCCATATGTCCATGAACGAGCTGCTTCAAGGGGTATATCTAAACAACACATCAGAAGATGACAGAGGGATAGAAAATGAGTAAAATCTATAAAAGCTTTAAAGAGAGCATAATCAACAAAGGCTTATTTTCTTTGATTTTTTTTTCCTGAGATAGAAGAGATTATCATTATTCTTGCCATTTGTTGAACACCCCTTATAAGCAAAGCAGTGTGCTAGCTAACACTTGTTAGTACTTTCTACAGAAGACAGAAGAAACCTCATCCTCTGCTTCCACAGACCAGGTTTTAATAGGGTGTCAGGGCCAAGTCAAAATATCATAACAAAAATGTAAATGAAGGAGATCAATGCCTGGTTGAATCAACTGCGTATGTGTGAAATGGGATGAAGTCTGTCCTACCCATATTACCTCTAGAGGTGGGAATTTTGTCCCCTCCCCCCAAAAAGGGGAAAAACGAAAACAAACTACAATCCCTCGATTCCATTAAATTCAACATATTTTCTAGTGTCTACTGTGTACTTAGCTTTATGTCAGACTTATTCCAGACCTCAAAAACTGTCAATTGAATTGAGAAGAGAAACTCAAAAATCAGTTAAATGGCCATACCAGACAAGTGGCTACCTAAATCAATGCTGAAAGGAGTTTAGTGTTACTGACTTTGATAGGGAGACACGATCCCTAAAGGTAAGAATAAGAGTAAGTAAGTAAGTAGGACTACAGCACTCTATCCAATCCACTGGATACATCTGACATCTCTGTTCAGAGGATTTTGAGCCTTCGGTGTATGGATTGGCTTTCATTCCAGTGGGAATTATTTCCTATTTCCATTTTCTCCACTAAGAAGTTAGGGGTTGGAAGTAAGCAATGGGAGTTGATGAGAATATTTGTTGTCAAGAAAGAGACAAGAGTTATTTAGTGAAGAATCCACAATAATGAGGTCCTGCTACAGAGTCAAAGGATATGTTGTTGCTTCCCAAGATGGACCTTCCTCTGGCCAGCACTGTCTCCTACATTCCCCCAAGCGTTTGTCACCATCATGTCTTTATTCTTACTTTCTCATCTTAAAGGATGCCAATAAACAATATTTTCCTGGAGACTTTCAGGAAGAAACTAGAATGTTCCTGAATATTGTATCTTTCATTGGCAACTTCTGCTGCAATAAAATACCTTTGATGTTCTTCTCTAATTGCTACAACTTTTCTTCCCAAATGAAAATAATGAAGGACAGAAAGCAAGTCTACCTTAAGGTATCCCTATAACACCTAAGTCAGTGCTGAGTACATAAGAGAAAATGGATGAATACATGATAATTGAACAGAGGTAGACAAAACTAACATTAGCCCAGAATTCTTTTAGAGTTATTAACACTTTGAAATATGATATATATTTGTACCTTTATCAGAAGTAAAGGTAGGACCATGGCTTCTAAAGTCAGAGTTACTCCTGCCTCCTCTTTCCCCCCCCCACCCCCCACTCCCAGGCTACTGTAATTTCCACAGGGGTCTACAACAGAACTGAATACTCACCCCTCAAGTCCCTTTCTTGAGGGGTGAGTATTCAGTATCAACACTCTGAGGCTTTGCTGGTAGAACCCTATCTCTTTTCTGGATTCTTAATTTTCTTAATGTGGAAGTTAGTAATATTAATATACACAGAAAGCATATGTTAGCAAAGGGCAATGGGAAACATGGAAAAAAGATGGTAGTGTGATTGTATGCCCAGAAGAGGAAACAAAGCAATGAAACATTTTTATTCCAACTGTCAATTCTCAGAGAAGATTAAGAGTTTTTTGAACTAGATAATTTAAAGAAAGATACCAAGAAACTTTTCTAGAATATAAGGTATGATTTCTATGCAGTCTATAACTGTCAAAGATGGGTGTGTAAAGGATTATAAGAACACTGTTGCCTTTTTTTTTTAAGATTTTATTTATTTATTTGACAGAGAAAGCAGCAGAGGGAGAGGGAGGAGCAGACTCCCCGCCCTGAGCAGGGAGCCCGATGCCAGACTGGATCCCAGGACCCCAGGATCATGACCTGAGCTGAAGGCAGACGCTTGACCAACTGAGCCACCCAGGCACCAAGAACACTGCTGTCTTTAATACGTTACTGTGAACTTCATCACACAAACCAACCATAGACGCCCCTGTTTTGCTGCCATTTTTTTCATCTTTTCATTTCGTCCTTTACCTATACCTTAAGTCATCTGCCTCCCTTGCTGAAATTGAATTTACTTCTCTGAGAGATCTCAGTATTGAAAAATGGAGGCCCAATATAAGCAGCTGAAGAGGCCAATCTAACAAAAGGAATTGGGTGCCCCAAATTCATACTAAGAAATACATGCAAAGGTTTTTTGCAAAATACCTATGCAACACCTGCACGTGAATTTATTACAAATGCATGTCTTAACATTACTGACTTCTCAGCCAATATGACTTTGAATATATTAGATATCTGAGTATTTTCACATCCATTTTAACAATAGTAAATATTTTTGCGTAGTATTTAAAAATATCTGTATAGTAAAGAGTTTTACAATCACTTTAGTTTTTCCCAAAAGCTTTTCAAAAGCGGGGGGTTAAGTATTTTAATACATCTGGGATTAAAACAGCCTAAATTTGAATTAAATGTAATACATGCTTATGATACACATAACTACAAGGTGGATCATGGATGATTTGATATGGAAAGCATCTAGAGTGACATCAAATCTCTTCACCTCTTACCTCACCTCCCATTGCTCTCTTGAATGTGCTTGGAAGGTATGTTTCAGCATTTGACTTCTGGATACCCACCACTTCTGAGTCAATGTCACCTCCAAATTATTCTATCCACAGACTAAATGTCATTAACCACCACCCAATTTCCACTCAATAAGTAAGCTAGATTCTCTTTCTTCACAACCCATTTCACTGTACAGTTCTACCCATATCCTTTTCATCAGAGTAAATTATTTTTCCCTCCATGAAGTGTTTATGGCTTTCAAATACACACATACATACCTTTCTTAGCCAAGTTGTACAGACATAATTCTTTCAAACTTTTCCCATAAGTCAGCTTCTTTCCCCTAATCAGTTGTGAGACTCTTCTTTGTATCCCTTCCAATATGTCTACTTATTTTTGGTAGTCAGACAAACCAAACCGAATGGAGCTTTCTGGAATAGGTCTCATGAATGTCATTGAGAGTGGAACTGTCACCCTCTATTCCATGATGAAATGCTCTAAATAGAGTGCATCCAAAAATAACATTAGCCTTTTGGGTGCCACATCACACTAAAAATGTGCCATCTTTTCCTTTTTTCAGCCTTATATCTCCAGATGTCTCCCCAGTATCTCAGGATAAGTCCTTATCAGTTCAAAGATCCTTAAGAGAGGTTGTTTTTCAACGTTCCTCGTCAATATTCCCAATTTGTTCTTTTAAATTCTAAATCTTGCTTTCTTTTTTTTTTTTTTAAATCTTCTTTTCTTTTATATAATTCCTGATGGGGTTCAGGGCAGGTTGCCCCAGAATGTGCTACCTTGCCATGTGGATTATTTCAAGCTAAAAATGATCTAGGCCCAATGGATTCAGGAGGCGCTTTTCTGCCTCCACCTTAACTGCCTAAAAGAATTTAGATAGGAAGCAACAGGAAAAGAGCTATTACCAAAGCTAACTTTTTTTTCTTTTACATAAGGACTTCTGCAATGGAAAATATTGCTTACCAATTGGCTCTTCTCATGTTCCTGAGAATTGTCTTCCTCCCTTTTGAAGTTCCCTGCCGCTTTATCCTTTGCTCAGGATGGCATATAAACCTCAGGTGCCTGACTGCTGGGGAGACTCTCCTGTCTTTTGGGGGGGCTTCTGTACATATGTAATTAAATTTGTTTTTCTCTCACTAATCTGTTATGTCGATTTAATTATTGAGTCAGCCAAAGAAACTAGAAGAAAAGAAGGAAATATTTTCCTCCCCCATATTCTTTAGGCTATTTGTGATTTTCTTGTACACATGTATACATCCCCCCCTGCCCAGAAAATTCCCAGGGGGCTTTTTGCAGAACACATATATTTCTTAGTATCTCCACTGCTTATATCTTTTGCTAAGTATACAACTTTTTTCTCTGATCGTTTTCGGTTTAGTTCAATAAATATCTATCAAATTCCTCCACTGCCACTCACTGTATTAAACACTGGAATATAGCAATGAAGAAGAGATAATTCCTTTCGGAGAGAAAGCCACATAAATGTAATATGAATATCACTTAATTCCTTTGTGAGCATCCAAGTACAATTCCTCCTTTAGTTTGCTCATGCCCTAAAAGCATCATTTATTTCTGCCTGTATTGTTTCCATGCTAGTTTAATGAATGTCTCTGAATGACTCAGTTAATGCGTCTTTGCCTCTGTGACTGAAAACAAGCAAACAGGCCCCAAGGATAAGGAGCGGGGAGTGTTTCATCGGGTGTGGGTGGTACAGCCTACATCCTGGGGCAGCCTTGCTAGGTGGAAAAACATCTCTGTGCAGTAGGCTTTGGTAAACAACTCTGTTTCCAGAATGCCCTGGAGAAACAGAAATTCCAATGGGCATTGAATGCAATTCCTATCATGGATGCTTTGCTTCAATTTGCCCATTTTATGTTTCAGCTTTGTTTGTTTTGCTCTTTAAAAGTTTAAAATTTTACTCTCATCTAATAAGAAAAGTTTCAAACTGGAAAGACAGCTTGATAGGGGAAAAAAAAAAAAGAAAGAAAAATACTATAAGAGGAGAAACTTGGAGTTTCATCCAGGTCCTCGCACACCTTTACATCAGAGCATGATTTTGATGAATCTTATCTTTGCCCTGAAACCACCAGGATTCAAATACAGGACAAATGGGAAAATCACTCAAACTTTCTCTGCCTCAGTTTCTTCCTGTGCTAAGCGGTGACAATAATCCTGTCTCTGTCAGAGCTTGTTGCAAAGATGAAAGATGTGATAGAACATTCATTCCTTCATTCACTGCCTGGCCTGCATCAACTGCTCCATAAATACCTTCTGTTACTACTGTTGGGGGGTTGACTCTTTTTGGTGATTATTTCAGGTTGATTTGCTAACATCACGGTGGTACCCCTGAAAAGTAAACAAACCTTCTTTCATTGTCTTTCTAATAAAGTTCATTAATGTGTACCTATCGTTCACCATGGCCAGCAAACTTCCTGTTAACAATTTTCAGGCCCTCATGTAGCTTGTTTACTGAGTGTGAATTTCTCAGCGTCTTTCTCCAGAGCAAGGAAGAACAGGGAACAGGAGATGGAGAGATGCTGCGTTGGTGCTAGGAGCCGACCTTGTTTGCACCACTCACGGTGCTTCCTGCTCCTTCTCTGACCTCCTCTGCCTTACCACCTTGCTTTCTTGACCCACTGCCCAAGGGCTTCTCTCCTGTTCCAGTTTTTCACTTCTACCCCCAAAACCCGGAGACATAAATGCCAATGAGCTTTGCATTTCTGAGTTGACATCTTATCAGCTGATAAATTTTATGCTGCAGTTGTTTTTCTCCAACCTAGACTGAAAACCTCTAAATCAGGGATTGTGCTGCCTTGCATTCCTTGTTCTGCATCACATAAATCATTGACAGATAAATCATCTTAACGACACTGCCAACTAACCCTGTGTCACATTACCAGGCCCTCCTTTCACACTATGTCCATTCTGGCTCAACTGGCTTCTAATCCCATTGTAATATTTAAACAAAAACGAATTAAATTAAAAATTGTGACACAGCCTATTTAGTTCTAAGATGAGAAGCATAATATTGCCTATATCTATTTCTATAAGAACTTCTTTACAAAGAAGTTATCCAACATGCTTAGGCTGGTTTGATAAAATGTTTCCTATGTCATTCCTATTGTTAAAAAAGAGACAACAGAGGGGTGCCTGGGTGGCTCAGATGGTTAAGTGTCTGCCTTTGGCTCAGGTCATGATCTCCAGGTCCTGGGATCCAGCCCCACATGGGGCTCCCAGCTCAGCAGAGAGTCTGCTTCTCCCTCTCTCTCTGCCTCTCTCCCCAACTCGTTCTTTCTCTCAAATGAATAAACAATAACTTAAAAGAAAAACAAACAAACAAACAGAGACAACAAGCCCAAAATGGAGTCACTTGTTTTAAGCCTACATCACCAAACTAAGACCTAAGATTTAATGCCTAACTTAATTATAATTTCAACCTCTCCCAGGAGTAGAACCTTAAACAAGTGAACCTGGAATTACCTGGCTGGCACTAATGAGGTAGTCTGCCTGCTAGACCCCTACCACCCACTAAAGGAAGGTGACCTTGCTACAAACAATCCACTCTTTGCTAGTAATTTCCTGCTCCTGCCCCCTTCTGCCTATAAAAGTCTCTCATTTTGTACAGCCCTTCGGAGTTCTTTGCTACGCTAGATGGGATGCTGTCTGATTCATGAATCCTTGAATAAGCCAATAAGATCTTTAAAATGTACTTAGTTGAATTCTGCTTTACTAACGATATTTTTATCACATCCAGAAGAAATGTATATATGGTTTTATCACCCTTTTCTTTATATTAGAGTCTACTATAGAAGTATTTATTCACCAGATATTAATAATTGGTATCATGTTTCTTATTCTCCAGTCTTCGGGATTTAGTATTATAGCTCCCTTTGCCTACTTGCCATTTTTTAATTTAAGCACTCCCCATAGTCTGCAAATGACTTATTAGGTGGGTTACATTATTGTCCCATTTCTCATGATAACTTCCTTAAATATTCTACATGTTGATATTTTAAGAAGCTGTTCCTTCTGTTTTTTTCTTCGTCTTCCCCTGCTCTCTCTCTCTTTTCTTTTTTTTTTTGTCAATTCTCACTTACAGGTATTCACACATGTTAATATTTATCTGTCAGGTATTTTGACAGGTAAATATTTGTATATAATATTGCCACACACAAACTATAGCATATTGATAAAATATTCACTGGAGATGAATTTTTTATATGCCACTAAAATATTTGCCTGACAATGATTTCATAGTTCAACAATTTCTTAGAGAATTGGCTTTGACCTCAAAATTTCAGCCAATTAGCATGTTTACAGAAATCATTTCTTATTCACTTAACATAATTACAGAGCTATGTTCATTGCTGTGAGTTAAAGGTACATTAGCAACCAGTGATTAGCCCCTTCTTTGACTCTCTTTTAATTATAATAAACAAGAAAGAAACCTGCTTTTAGTCTAAATATCTTGTTCTTTTGTAAAATACCAAGACAATGACCTTGGCGAAGAGCATCTCAGAATAAATTTCTAAGTAGGTGAGCCCTAGTATCTGTTGAGGTCTTCTGTGAAACCTTTCAAGAATGCGAAGAAAGTAATTCTACACCAAACTTTATGAAACAGAAACTAAAAGTACTGCAATTATTATTCTTAAGTTATTCAAAATGAAAATATAGCCACATCAAGGAGACAAGTGGGGAGCTTCTTGTGGGCTAGTCATAGAGCAGGTATTCAAGAAACATCTGTTCAATGGACTTCAGAATACAGGGATTCAGGCAACAGGGAGTAAAGGCCTGGGGGGAAATGGTAATACTAATAATAAGTAATAGTTACTGAATTCTCTCTGTGCACCAGGTAAGTTAAGTATTTTATGTGCATTGTTACATTTAATCCTCACAATGAGTATAAGAGGAGGTGGTATTATTCACCCCACTTTACAGATGAGGAAACTGAGGCACATCCAAGTTAGTTAAGTCACTGAACTAGAATGTGGCAGAGCTCAGATTTTACCCTAGGCTCCTCGACTCTAAAACCAGCACTCTCAAACACTGTTTTCTTCTCATGACCACTGCACCTTCTATCTAGCCAAGGGAGGAAGGGGAGGGCAGGATCTGGACACAGGGTCTGGTAATAGGCACACAATTTGTAGAAAGACCGAAGTTTGGTATTTACCAATCAATGTCTCAAAGTTGTTGTTTGTTTGTTTGTTTCTATAGTTTTTTGTTTTGATTCTTTTTTTTTTTTTTTCAGGTCAGAACTGGTTTCTGAATAGGAATCCATCTTGTATCTTAATCCAAAAGGAGAAATGAACAGCCTCAAGGGAAGAGAGGAGTAGCAAGTAACAGAGCCTGGCAGTAACTGCCACAGGTTGTATATAAATAGCTTAAGGGGCTCAAAAGAGAAATTGAGGGGAAAAGGCAGTTTATGGATGACATGTTGAAAGAAGTTATTCAGACATGAAAATTTTTACGCATAGTCAAAAATCATCCCTAATTTAGAAAATTATTGATGGCTGTAAAACTTATCTAGATATATTTTATAAACCATGCTGCAAATAAAATTAAAATAGTACTGTGAGACTCACTGGAAATTTAAGCTGAACAAGGTACAAAATATAGACGTAAATCTCTTCCCAGATGCTTCTATTTAAGTCAAGCTTGTTAGGGAATTTTGAGATCTGTTATCAGCCAGACAAAGGATTTTACCAAACTATGCTCTGAATAATTAAGAGAAATCAAGCACAATCTCATATGCATTGAAAACTTTGGTTGAATAAAATTAGGCTCCCCTCTGTCGACAAATGTCTCTCCCCTCTAACCCAAGAGGGTGATGAGCCATGCCTTTAGGGCAGAGCCCAGGAAAGTGCTACCCCAGTCTCGGAACAAACAGTCCTGAACCCAAACCTAACGCCTCCCCCTTTGAAGAAGCTAAGTGCAGATCCTGCTCACCTCCACACCACCTCCGAATGGAAAGCTCTGGATATGTTGGCTATAATCTGAGTCTAGGGAACTCTGGCTGAGCTGGAAAAAGGAATCAGAAAGGAACTGCAGCTTAGGCAAGTATTTTAACACCTCCCCTATGACGGAAATATCCCTCTATGGTGGAGATGAAGGCTGCTGATCCAAAGTTTGTATGATACAACACATTTTCTTCTATAGCCTAGGCTCCTTGACACAATTTTCTAAATTCCATGACACCCAGCACCAGCACTCTACATTGTAGTTGCTCAGTAAATGATGTGCTATCATCAACATTCTAAAACACTGACACAGTGTTCTGAATGACATTTTTCTCCCCCTGGGTGGGTGGGGGTGGGGTCATCTAGAGCAGTAGTTGAGTACACCGTTATTTGTCGCTGATAATAGCTGTGCAAATCAAACATCATTCTACTCCAATTTTGCTCTGGTTTGGCCTATACAGAATTCCAATCATGATAAAATATTTAATTTCTGGAGGAGTAATATGTGTGTATGTGTCTCTGCATATATAAAAGTCCAGACAGCCAAAGTCCTTGAAACATTCAACATCTGCTCAGCCAACGTTTCAAGGGTATTTAAGCTTAATGTCACCAATATTAATTCACATATAACATAAAAGTTTCAGCCTCAACATTTGCTTAATAGTTTTGAGTTGACCATTAACTGTCCATGAATACAGGACCAGTCTACTGGGAGGTGTGACAGACTGCAATAATATTAGCAAAGACAGTTGGTTGCAGCCAGAGGTTGTGGCCAGGGAGTAAATGTCCAGGAAAAGACCCGAAAAGGGTGTTTGACGGAAATCAAGGAGAGGAGGAAGGGAGAAGCTGTAATTGGGGAAAACTGTGCAAAGCAGTGTTCACAGAAATGTAGTAAAGCAAGAGATTTGTATCAGGGAGGTCGATGGGAGTGGTGGAGAGGACAGCCTTGTTATTTCACATATTTGGAGATGGACTCACAAAGAGAGTAAAGACGATTTCTGAAATATCAGTTTTTTCTCTTGCACTGGAGGAAGTCTCTCCAGCCTCACTTGCAACCCAACTGCCCCACTTCCAGTGCCTTCTAGGTAAGTGTCACCTTCATCTGCAGACCTTGTCTGTCCCTGGCAATGGCTGGAAGGCACTTGCCTTGGCCTCCTGTGAGTATGTCATCTGATGAAGACATCTATTAATATGGGCACATTACAGCTCGCCATCTGGCTCTGCCTCTTGGACCACTCTCCTCCCTATAGATCTGCACACACAAAGCATGCTGTGCCTAATCAATTATTTATCCATTTCCCTCACTCCCATAACAGACCCAGCCTCTGTTCTCTGCTGCAAGGCTGCTGAGGGCTGATGGCACACATTTCAGGCCTTAAACCCTTTTCCACCCAAACCAAACATTGAGCACCACCATGTCCTCAGACTGTCTGGGTCCCCTTCTTCCGCATATTGTGAGAGTTCCGGTAGTACATGTCACAGGCTCCGAAACCAGACTCTGCTGGGAAGCTAGCCTTTCCTCCAGTTTGTGATGATGGTAAACTGGTTAACTTGTTATGCTCATCTCGGTTTCCGTACCTAAAAAATTGGGATGCTCTATCACCTGAGACCTATCACCATTCGAATGGGCTTGTTTTGAGTATTAAGTGAGTAAGTATCCATGGAGACTATGGGGTTTGGTCCATGATAAGCACTGCAGAATTATTACTTTGTTGGTATTTCCCCCCACCCCGTCCGTCCTCACACATTAATCTTCTCATTCTTTTTCACATTCATCTTCACTTTTCTTACAGTTTCTGTAACAGAAATAGCCTTTATCTCTTTCACACCATCCCTTCCATACCTTTCCAGCCTTACCCTTCTATAAACAGTAATAACAGACCGTCCCTCTGATTTGCTCTTAATCCTTCTTCCTTTTTCCTTTTCAACTTTACCCTTCTTGCACACCCTTGTTTTAACTCTCTAATATTCCTCCTTTCTGCCTCTTTTTGTCACTTTAAAACTTGTTTCTAGGCAAAAAATCAAGAATGAGCTAAACTACTATTGTGAATGTAATTTTCATGGTATCTTGTAACGGCAGTTCTTTTTTGGAAAGTATAAATACTAAGTTCTTATTTGGATCATTAGAAAACATTAAGTATTCTATCCTCAAATAAAGCAGAGACTGTTTTCCAGTTGTGGCACCATGAAGCAGTCTCATTATGAAAATCAGCCAGTGAGATGAGAACTCTTTCCCTCCCTCCACAGGCTTCTCCCCCATCCCCTTTCCTCCCCTGCTCCAATTTTGCAAGAAATATCCTTTTTTATTTTTATTTTTTTAAAGATTTTATTAATTTTTGCAAGAGAGAGCGAGCACAAGCAGGGGAGGGGGTAAGCAGAGGGAGAAGCAGACTCCCCGCTGAGCAGGGGGCCCTACACGGGGCTCCATCCCAGGACCCCGGGATCATTACCTGAGTCGAAGGCAGACGCTTAGCCAACTGAGCCACCCAGGCGCCCGAAATACCCTTTTTTAAATGAAAGTATAAAATACTTGTTTTAACTTCAGGCTCTCTATCCATACCTCATTAAAAACCATGTTATTGACCAATCACATCTCAGAAATTAAATTTTTTTGACTCGCTGTTTCTCTGGACCTTTGGTTTAATGACCAATGGTCCAATTCAGTCATTCTGGTTGAAAAGGAAGAGCTCTACCAAGCTCTACTTTTTGGTGAGTATCCTGGCTGACATTTATCCATCTGAGAATTATGCAGATTGGTAAGAAAAAAAAAATCCTCCAACAAAGGACTTTATAGTTCACTTATGCATTTATTCAAAATTTATTCATTCTAGTATCTATCAAGATTCTCCCTGAGCACGAAGGAAGATACAGCAAAAAACAAGTGTACGCTTCTCCTTTCTCCTTCACCCAGATTATATGGATAGGCTTCATTTTAAGAGACACCGAGCATCGTGGGCAATATTCTCAATTTGGCAGAACGACTGCTCTGCGGGGAAGAAAGTGGTGATGCCAAAATGCAAATATCTACAGAGCACTGTTCCTGAGGGCATATTGCTCTATCTGTGTTTAATGAAGATTGGGATACGGGCCTGTGTCTGAGTGAATGGCTGGTTCTATGTGTTTTTGTAAAATGATAAGATGGGGGAAATGAATATTCATGCCAACTTTGATTCCTCTAAAATTTCCACCCAACTGTCTGCCTGTGCTTTAATATCGTCATTAATAATACAAATTAGAATAATGTAATTAAATGCCCTTGGGCATCACCTGAGTGTTTCTGTACAGCTGTGATGCCCTGGGGCTCCCTGATCCTAATGGTCTCGTGGCTAGCCCTTCACATGAACAGACCCAGGCTGGCGCTTTCATTTCTTGCTTCAAACTGCCTCCCTGCTATAATTCCTTGGCTCAGGTTGCAATTAGATTCACACTTTACTGTACTGTAAAAATCTCCCTTTGATGATCCATATCCACCCTCTATAAAACTTGGCTCTGGCAGAGACAAGAGAAGCCCTTTACCCATGCCATACAAGGCAACATCCAGGGCAGAGGATTTTGACTGCTCTGTGCCCGATGAGGCCATCAGTGACATTAATGTCTCCATGCATTAGGAGTGCTATAGCCATATTACATATTGTAGGATCACTGAAGTTGCTTTGAAGAGAGGATAAAAATGCCATTCACTTCACACACTGAGACCGGACGTTTTATCTGCCTGCTCCTCCCAGACTCAGAAAGCAGGACTGGATTCTTTACATATTGAGGGAAATACACAGGAGCAAAAAACATTAAGCAAAGAATCAGAGGTCCAGGGCGCCTGGGTGGCTCAGATGGTTAAGCGTCTGCCTTCGGCTCAGGTCATGATCCCAGGGTCCTGGGATCGAGTCCTGCATCGGGCTCCCTGCTCCTTGGGAGCCTGCTTCTCCCTCTGCTTCTCTCTCTCTCTCTCTCTATCCCTCTGTCTCTCATAAATGAATAAATAAAATCTTTAAAAAAAAAAAAGAATCAGAGGTCCAGGCTGGAAGAGGAAATCAGAACTTCACAGAAGGCTTGAGAAACAATTTATAAATGAGATATGGTAGTCATGGTAAGACTTAAAATGCAGAGTAAACTGAAACATATAAAGACACATAATAAAATGTATAATTTTTAAAAGTCTGAAAAGCAATCCAAAGGGGTTATGGGATAATGTGTTGAGGATACTAAAGTGCATAGTCTCTCAAACAGACCCTAGAGTTGGAGAATTGTTTCTATCTTTTCTCTAACCTTCCTTCCACACCCTTCAGGGATGACTTTCCAGGCTCAAGGTTACTTGCTTCTTATTTCAACTTTCTTCACCCTCCCTGTACAATAATCTGGAGACTGAGACTAATGTTCTGTGTGACTTTCTTGGCCAGGAGAGCAGGGACTGCAGAATGATGACTGCTTTTGGCAGAGGCCCAGAGTGGAGAATTTATTTACTGCCTTGTCGACATGTAGTGAGATGGGATGGGCCGCTGCTTCTCCACATCCATTAGAAAGTGCTCGTGGGGCTAGAGAGAAAACTTGAAAAGAGCTTTTGCTTTGGTAGCCTAAAATTCCTAAAACTCCGAGGATGAGGAGCCATAATCCAGGACCAGTGTGGAGATCCGCAAGCTGGAACAATGAATGGCAAGGAGAAAGGAACCCACCACATTCTTGTTCTTCACGGTGCCTGCTTTTGAAACTTTCCTCAAACCGAACCAATATATTATCTGCCTGGGAGATGCCTTAAAGTAAAATCAATAACATTTGAATGCTAGCTTTCCTTTTTAGGAAATAATATCTGTTTAGCAGTTTTTAAAATATCTTAACCTGCAGCCCTCATTTTAAAGCTAATAGGAGTTTGTGATTCATTAGGAACTTTAAAAATTAAGGATCATTACTTCAGCTAAATTTAAATTCAAATTGCCTGGGCTACTCAATTAATCAACCTTTAAACAATATTAAAACAGTCAGGGCCTGTCACACTCTTGTGTGATGGAAGATGATTCAGTTTCCAGGCAAACTGACAAACCACTCTGAAGGGAGGTAACTTAATAAATTCCCCCAGCCCTACTCACTTGGCCTTTTCTCCCCCTTTCTTTTTTGTAACCAAGAAGAAACATATGTCTGCGCCGAAATGGCTGTTGCCATCTTACTCTCCCGTCTGGCTGTCACATGGCTAATTGTCCTAAAACAGCTGGATGGGGCAATAGCATCTTCAATGACTCAGCTTAAATGGTCAGGCAGAGTGAGAACAACCATGCGCCCTGTCCCCACACAGCAAAATAGCTTCCAAGAAAATGTGCTTTTAAGAAATTGCGTAGCCTTTAAATGTTTTTTTTTTCTTTTCCACATCAATGTGTCTGTGCTTTTAATGATATCTCTGTGTTAAGAGTTTTAGTTTCTTTTAGAGATATCCGCATAAACTGCCTTTCCAGGAAAAAACGTTTTTTTTGTTTGTTTGTTTTATTCAGGATGCTGAGCATTCTAGTTTGTGATCAGCACTAGGAACAGGATGTATGTTATCATAATGTTTATCAATGTAGAATTTTGTAATCCCCCCATTTTGTAAGTTCTTTCCTTCATCAGCCTGTTAAAGGCTAATAGATGTTTATGTGAAAGCAACTTCACATTTTTGAGAGAGGGCAATTTGTGAATAAATGGTAATATGGATTCACTGGTTAGAAGGAATATTCTTATAAGCAGAACATCCCATCTCTGGTCATTCCTCATAAAGGCTGCTTTGCATATAAGGCTTAATATATAAGATGCTTACTTTCTGGGTGCCTGGGTGGCTAAGTCGTTAAGCATCTGCCTTCGGCTCAGGTCACGATCCCAAAAAAAGATGCTTACTTTCTATAGTGAGTATGGACAACATGGTTTGGCTCTTCTCTGGGAGTTAAGGTGCTTACTCTCTAAATCACGACTTAGGAATGTACAGGCTGTTATTCTAGATTCTAAAACTGCCTTTGTTAATTATATGCACATAAATGTTCAATCCCCTTTTAGAGTCTTCCTAAATTACCTGCTTAATATTGTCCAGCATCACTGATTTTCATAGGTTAATTATTCCCCACATAAAAGAGCATGAGCTTTGTCCGGTCAAAATTTGTTGCCTGTCATTCGATTAACTTTCCTCCTCTGGTTCAGAGAAACAGAATAAGGTGAGGAGTCATTGACCATCTGTTTAAAAACAGTACCCCACACTCATGGAGCAACGCATTTACACCAGCTCTTCATATCCATAAATATAAGATGGCTCTCTTGTTGCAGGAAGAAAAAGGGAGGGACAGAAGGAGCCCCAATTTTACCTCTACTTTGGATCCCTCCACTCTGCACAGAAAGAACAGTCTGTCTTTGGTGCTATCTGTCCTGTAAAGTGTGAGGTAGCCCAGAAAGGGCATGTTCCATTTGGTTGAAGAATCAGAGGGAAGGTCAGGGAGGGACAATGGCCAGTTTTAAGTCTAGATGAGAACAGAAATCATCCAGCAGGTAGATCCTCATGGTATAATATCCTCATATGCTGTTTCCTTTTCTCCAATCCTACATTGACACCCAGATGTGGAGAGACTCTTGACTTCAACATCATCTCTGTAAAAGTAGTCTATCAGTTTACAAAAGACATGTATTTCTTTTACTTACCTTCAAAAACCCCCATCCCCCTCTATAATCTATTCCCAGGACCACAGAACATCCATTCCACATAGTTTATCTTCTACTTTTTCTTTAGGTCTCTAACGTTCTTTCGTCCCTCTGACGTTTAAGGTCCTTAATGTTGGAGGTGAATTATTGTTTTTGGAAACAAGGTAAGTGCTTAATAAATATCTGTGGAAATTAACTGTGAGGTCAAGGCTCTCTAACTCGGCACTCAAGGCTAACATATCTAACTGCATTTTTGACATCCTCACTTGGTTGAGTCACAGATATATTTAATTAAAATGTTCAAAATGAAACTCTTGATTCCACTGCCAAACCAGTCTCTCCCTCTGAATTTACTCACCTTAGAAGAAGGCATAATCACCCGCTGAATTATTTAAGGTAAAACACTTGAAGATACTTTTGTCTTCCTTTCTCTCTCATCTGTCCCATCCAATTTATCAATAACTTCTTTTGGTTTTTAGCTTCCAAATATCATATTGAATCTGTCTACATCTCTCAGTTCCCAGTGCTGTCTACTTAGTCTGGAAAACCATGATCTCCCCACTTAGATCCCTAGAGTCGTCAACCCCTGCATGATTTTTATCTCTTCTACCTTGTCTTGGGTCACTCGATCACTTGCACCTTTACTATCCCCACCATACTCAGGTCAATGGTCCCTATCTGCCAAGAGCTTACATTCTTACATGGGGAAAGAAAAAAAATGGAGACAAATAATCACAATATTCATAATCTGTGGTTAGATGCTACAAAGAAAACAAACAAGCAACTCGGGTAAAGAATGGGAGAGTACTTTGATTCTTCTCATCCTTTGAGACTCAATAAAAGTTATCTCCTCAAGGAAGACTGCTGTGAGTAGCCTTTCCTAAACAAGGTCCATTATTATTGTCTTAGCACACAGGAGAACCTCAATCTTGGTTATTACTGCGTGGATGAATCTTACCCTCATCCTTGCTTTCTAATTTTATCTTCCTGGTAAGTCAATTTTATTCTTCAGTGTAGATACTAAAAGTGTCAGTCTTTCTACAAAATTTTTTAAATAAAGAAACCGTGGACCAGGGTGTGTGTGTATGTGTGTGCATGTGTGTGTGTGTTCTGTTAAGCTAAAATCAACTTGAATTTATATCTCAGCTTTTTTTATACCCTGACTTACTCATTCTTTTTTACCTTCTGTCTCAGGAATCGGATTCTATATTGGTTTATTTTCAGTGACCAAAAATTTAGAGAAAGTTGTCAGATGGAATAGCTGAAATGTCAGTTACAATAGAGCACAAGTATTAGTTTAAAATGTACCTTTTGGCTCATATTGCAGGTAATTTAAAAATAAATATATCATTTAAGGTTTGGGAGATGTGTGTGTGTGTGTGTGTGTGTGTATGTGTGTGTGTGTGTGTGTGTGTGTGTGTTTATATTTTGTTTCTGTATTTAAAATTGGCAATCACCATTTGAGTAGCTCGACAGGCCTGTTCTTAGCTCAAAATGCACATCCCCTTTAAACTATAAATTTCTATGCTCTCATGTATCTCATATTATCCATCTATATTGTAAAAAAGTGGAAATAATTAAACTATTCCATATAATGATTCTCCTTTAAATTCAGATAGCATTTTGAATTAGATTGCATAAACAGACAGAGATAGAGATATTGTTTCCCATCAAATCAGGGATAGTTCGTCTCCTAACATCATCCTTTTTTATTTTTTGGTCCTATTTCAAATGACTCTTCCCAAGGAGCTATTTATAATGAATCATCTCATTGAGTATAGCAAACTCAGACTCTGTCCTTTCCCTTTGATGATCTCTTCTGGCCAAGTGATCTGGAGGTATAGTAGAAACTCAAAACGTTCCATAGATATATGTCCCGCACACTCTTTTAGAATATTAGGAAGACCTATTTATCACTAACCCTGTCACATCTTAGATGGTGAAAGTAACATTCAGTAAGTCAGCATATAGTTACGTTATGCTTTATAAGGACACCAATAGGGACATCTGAGTAAATACTTGTCACATTTTGAATATTGTGTTGTGTAAACATAAAGAAATTTCAAAATAAGTTTGTAAATTAGTTTTCTGAAGTGTCAAAAAGATATCAACTCTATTGTAGGGGGACTTGTATGAGTAAAACATTAGAATAACAAAGAAATAGAAGAACATGTTATTAAATGTCTAATCTTGAAAATAAAACTTTCCCTGATAATGTGAAACAAAACCCAGACTACAAATTACATAAACACACACACACACACACACACACACACACACACACACACACACATTTGCCCATTAAAAAAACAAAGGATACACGTACTGAATGATATGATATAAATATTAACTAAATAGAACTATATATTTATGTGTTCATATATGCATAGGATAAAGAGACTGAATCAAAGTGTAGAAAAATATTAACATCATATCATGGTAATGTTTTGGGGATTTATTAATTTCTAAATACTTTTCTATGCTTGCCAGAATTTCTGGTTTGAATGTTAAACATAAGCTTTTTCAAAAGTTAGACTGTTAACAACCCATAGATCCTGATTAATCACAGCTAGCGGTGTAAGATAAATCATCTGGTTGTATCAGGAATTTAACTAGAGACCTGAACTAAAACCATGACATGTCACTTAGGCCTTTGCCTTTCTCATCGTCAGTATGTATGGATGTCGCATTTCCTTGTTTCCTTTCCTTCCTTTTCACCACTGAGGTGATATCAATATATTACATTAGAAAGCAATTCATCATTCGCCAAGAACGTTCACCTGAATTTATCATTTATCATTTTCAGCGATGGGTTCCTCACCGAGTTAGTGGAGGAGACATTCTCATCCCCATTTCCCAGATGAGGATTTGCCTATGATCACCCAGCCAGGGCCCTTAACTTAGAATCCACCTCAAGCAGGAGTCATCTAAGACAGCCTGTGGCCGATGACCATACTTCTGACCATTTGCCCGTCATGCTAGCCGAAAGCAATCAATACAATTTAGCAAACATATGTACCAAGTATCTATTGCCTGAGACACTGAGAAGGAAAGGAAATGCCTATTCTCTTAATATACTTACTTTTCCTAGTCTGTAGTCACATGTCCATTCTAGAGAATAGAATACTAAAACCATCTAAAACTTTCAGGGTATATCTCTGGCTTTTGATCAAACGATTACTTTAAAAGGGAAAACAGGAGAGTGGGATGCCATGAAGGGGACAGAGAATTGTTTTCTCAAACGTGCTCAGAATGAGACCTGGCCTTACCACGATTTTTTTTTTTAAAGATTTTATTTATTTATTCATGAGAGACAGAGAGAGAGAGAGAGAGAAGCAGAGGAAGAAGCAGGCTCCCAAGGAGCAGGGAGCCCGATGCGGGACTCGATCCCAGGACCCTGGGATCATGACCTGAGCCGAAGGCAGACGCTTAACCATCTGAGCCACCCAGGCGCCCGTTACCACGATTTTTGCAGCAACCACAATAATATAGATTTCTGCTTAAATATGTTCAAGTGACTGACATTATGGATTTCATCCAAGGACTGTATTTGACTAGAAATCACTGGGGGCTATCAGAAAATAGATTAAAACAGTTAGTTAACTAATTTATAAACAAGATATTGGGAATTGCTCAGTCTTACTCACAGGGAAAGTGGATAAAAAGGCAGAATTCTAGCTCATTCTTCCTGTTTAAAAATCCAACCATGGGTTTTCAATTACTGTATACTTCTCTGACGTAAATGTAATGAGATAGTTTATGTTATCCTATAGTAGGGCATCTGCTGTGGGTAAAGACTCTTCCTACTTGTTGCAGCTGCTTTACAAATCCGCACAGACCGCAGCACGGAGCACTTTCTGGGGACTGCTACTGCAGCTTGAACAAAAAGCACCTGTCCTTGCAGGGATCTCCTGGGCCAAAATCCCATAAAACAACAGCCTTCCTGGGAAAATTTTCTCTGTGAATTTTCATTGCTAGAGAAAAGGCACAGGGACTACGATTTCTCTCACTGAGTTAAGCATAACCCTGAAATAAGAAGACAACAGGTAAGCCTGTCCCTCTTTCCATCAGGGAAATACAGGTACTGAGTAAAGAAAGAAGTCTAACTAATGCATAAGTCTCTCTTCTCCAGTCTTGTCTAATACTTGCATTGATTCCACCTTTTAGTTTGTATTCTTTATTACCGTCAGGGTCTGAGCATTTGTAATCCATGTTGTCTTTTTCGATGCTCTGCCTCGGGTTGTCAAATTGAGCAAATATGAAAACACGATACCCAGTTAAATTTGAATTTCAGGCACACACACACAAAATTTTAGTATATCTCAAAGAATGCATGGGATATACTTACACTAAAAACTATGCACGGTTAACTAAAATTGAAATTGACTGGGCATCCTCTCTTTTATCTGGCAACACTAACACAGCCTCCTCTTCTCTCATTTTAAGCCCTAATCTTTTTTTTTTTTTTCCCCGCAAAACTGAGGAGGTACAGCCATTATCTTGGCAGATTTTCTTTGGCCAGCCTGGATCTGCTTATATTTGGCACAGTAATCTGCTGTCTGAGGCTCCATCAGTGTGCTTCCAACTGGGAGGCAAAAACAACCAAAAGTGAAGAGAGGACGAGCATGCTTACTCATTCACTGTATTTATACCTCTAGTTTCTAAGCTAAATTCAAAGGTCTCCAAGAGTAACTGTAAGGGGGGGTGGTTTACGTGGCAGGAACCAGATAGCTCCTTTAATTATATTTATACAAAATTCATCCCTATTGAAATAGAAGGTGTATGAATTTGGATTAATTCAAAATTGTGGAATTAATGGAATTTCTCTTTTCCCACTGAAGAAATTCCTCCAAACCAGAGATTCCAACCCTGGTTAAACATGGCAAGCACCTGAGGATTATCTAAAAATATAATGCCAGCCCCCACCATATATTCTAGCTTAATTGGCCTGAGTTGGGATGCAATCATTAGTGTTTAAAAAGCTCCCTAAGTTCTTCTAATATACAGCTGGAGTGGAAAACCACGCCCGGTCAATCTACTCCTCAATAATTAGTATCTCCTTTAGAGATAACTAGCTTGTTTCTAAAAACATTATAATTAATACTGTTACAAATTAGTCATGATAACATCTCAACACGTGTCTCGTGAGCTTCTGCCCATCAAAATGAAGCGGGTGTATGATATGTATAAATATATAATACCTATATATATACAGAAAGCATTCTTTTCAGTTGCCTTGTCTAAGAAAATTCCATAATGACTAATAAAGGCTAAGGTAGAATTCATTACTGTTGTTTAAAAGTAAGCTGTCCTGGGTGATATCTGGACAGTTTGTTAGTCACTAAATCCTGTTGCTATTAGTGGTATCTCCCATCCCCCTATAAAAGATAAAAGAAGAGTTTACTGGGAGTTGAGGGAAGGAGGGCAAAAAGAGAAGTGGGGTGATAGGGAGACAGAAGACTAAGAGAGGTAGCAATGGGCAGGAAGGGAGGACGAGGAAAGGCAAAAAAGAAAAGAATGGAGGAGGAAGCAGAGAGAAGAGGAAGAGAATATGAGAGAATATTAAGGCAGAAACCTTTTTTTCCCTTTCATTGACTTAAAGGTCACTTTCTAGAACATGCTTCTGAATCCAGATGAACAGAAGAAAAGCCAGTTCGACCAGGAAAGGGTCTCTCCCCCAGTGGACGTAACTGATCTCTTTCTTGCGCGTCCCCTCTGCTTTCCCCTTAAGAGCTCCTGACAAGCACTGGCATTCAGGGTCACTGAGGTGGCTTCCTGTCAGTCGTCAGCATCGCTTCTGGTCCACCCAAATGTCCAGCACTGGTCCTGTCAAATGTGTGGTTTAAAGCTTAACGGACAACGTACCACATTATTCAGAATTTCTTTAAACCAGTACTTTTACGGGAGCCTCGCTGAAGTTTCAACATCCCTTTCAAAGGCAGAAAGAAAAAAAAAAAAAAAACAATTTGCACCAGATGATAAAAAGATATAATAGCTATTGAAAATAATGTGTTAGAAAAAGAAACATTTAAATGATGACATTAACAAAGCACAATCGGAGATCAGTTGGTCTCCATTCTCCCCTGGAGGTTCATAAACCCACAGATGAGGCTCTGAATTAAGAACCAGATGTGGCAAGATCATCCTAATTATATCTTGTTTAACTTGACCAGGAGATGTCTTGGATCGGATGTCACTTTTTCTTTTTCTTTTCATGCTTCTACTTTCAAAGAATAATGACTTTCAAAAATAGAAAGAGAAGCCACTATGCAAACTCAGGAGTTTGGAAAACAAAGTCAGCGAAATCTTTTTCCTATTGAGAGACAATAATTGACAGGATGGGGAGGGAAGGAAAGAGGGATGTAGGAGTTCAAGGATTATATGGGTAGCTTAATTTCACTGTTGCTTAAGAGTGTAACTAAGAGCAAATTTTACCACTTGCTCTTTATAAAATAAAGAGTGTATGTGTCTATATACAATATACACAGGCCGAGTGTAGACTTGGAGACATTTATGAACAAACACTGAAAAAGAGTCAATAACTCAGAACCAAAGACTAGAACTCTACTCAGCTACAAGTAAGGGTTATCACTGCTTCTTTAGTTAAAAATAACTAGAAGTTTTATCTCTAATAGTAGTTCAACATGTATAAATATATATAATAAAGTGAACACCATTCTTAAAAGACAGTGTGGACTCAGCCATTTTTAACAAATCCTTTTGTCATCTTTATAAAGCCTTAATACATTTTTCTGGAGTATTTCCCATACGCGCACACACCCACACCCACAGGCTCCTTGGGTGAGTAGAGACTGCCCTGTTCTGGCCAAGATTCAAGTATCCTGAATAGGTAACAAGAAAAAAAGTGGCTCCCTTTACAGAATTCTATTTTAACAAGGCTTATTTCTGTCTGGGTATGCTATGGGTATGTTACACTAACTCATTTAGGAAATGCCTGGGGTCAGGCTGCATTAGGATAGACCAGAGTTTCTTGATAAAACTATAACCAGGCGAACTCTGACATTTTTGTTGAATACTTTCAAATGTCACAAAACTCTCTGGAAAGTAAAAGTTTCTGCCAGTTTCAAAGGAAATGAGTTTGTCTCGGGTTTAATACAAAAGCCAGGTAAAACTTAAGAGATATAAGTTGAGTGTTACACTGAGGTTTTGTGAAAGCCCAAAATGGAAATTTAAAGAGAAATCTAGGTGGCATAAAATTCTGACAATGGAAAATCAAAAGGTAATTTACGAAATCTCTATGAGTACATACTCTAATGATTCCTGCCATCTATAGGCTTGGGGTATATCCAGGAGACATATGATATGGTCAGAGAAAAACAGGAGGAGTAAGAAAAACAACTATCCTGGAAAAAAATATATGAGAAATGAATTTCGGGTTTTCTGGAGAATTCTGGTTGAATGGCTGCACTATGTCATTTGATTTGTTCGCAGTAAAATTCAAAATTACGTAATTACATGAAATTCCAAGTTAACCATCACCCATCAAAAATGCAAGAGTGTTGGGAACAAAAACAAATTAATTGCTAATAAATTCAAATAGTAGCTCTTCCTGGGCATAGAGTGCACATGCTTCTTTCGTAATGGCAAAGATGGGCATATCTACAGAGAATTTGGAAGCAAGACATACTATTCCACAAGTAGCTACTGATCGTACAGGAATAGCTCATGATGGTGCACTAGGGCGCCTGGGTGGCTCAGTTGGTTAGGCGACTGCCTTCGGCTCAGGTCATGATCCTGGAGTCCCAGGATCGAGTCCCACATCAGGCTTCCTGCTCAGCAGGGAGTCTGCTTCTCCCTCTGACCCTCTTCCCTCTCGTGCTTTCTAGCTCTCATTCTTTGTCTCTCTCAAATAAATAAAATCTTAAAAAAAAAATACAGTATCAATGTTACTCTTCTCACAGGGTATTGAAATAGTGAAAACTGATATTCAGGTTGAGGATTTTTTCACAGACAGCAATGTCTGTAGTTTAATGGTAGAAAAGTAATTGACAGAGTTAATCTATTTCTCTGTAAAAAGAGAAATTGACAGGAAAAAAAAAAAACAACTTGGTAGCAGTAGCAACTAATCATTACTAAGACCGCATAAAACTAAAACAGCAACAACAATGTGACTCCAGCTCTTCCTAGGGAGAGACGAATTCTCTGTCTCCAGTCTGACTTTATATAAATCACTTCATTGAAAACATTTCTAGAGGCTTCCAATCACTTCTATACATACATAAGCCCCGATAGTCGATGCACAATCTGTTCTCAGTCTGCCCTTTGGACAGGGAAATCAGCAGACCAACTGTAGGAAGAACTCACAATGCAGGGTCCAACGTTTTAGCGCAGGTGGGTGCATAGTAAGTAACACATTTAGAAAAAGTATTTCAAGCTGCATGGACTAAAGCCAGGTCATAACTCAAGGAAAAGGGCAAAAATAATGTCGCAGATTATTTTCTGAAGTCATCAGCCCAGTGGGATTTTGCCTAAAGTAAGAAGAGCCAATAACATCATTATTTGTACTTGCTATTCAATCCATTTTGGTTTTTACATTGATGGAGCTATCCACAGCTTTGATCATGAGAACACAAAACAGACAAAGGAAATGAACAGATAGGAGATGAGATAACATAAATGTTCCCAAACATGGACAGGTAGTAAGGTTTGCACACCAACCAGCAATCATCGTCTCTCTGCAAAGGGCTTTCACTTGAGACAACAGAGCTAAGTGAAAGAAGACAACCCCTGGCAAAACACCTAGACAATCACTGGAAGTGATCTATTGCAGGCATATGGACCTCATACCTTGGTGCTTAAGCACCTATACAGGGAACCATTTATAAAAAGAGGATAATAACTAAGAAGAACACAGAAATAGTTATTATATCTTAGATTTAGGGATCATAAAAATTGTTGCTTTAGGATATATTTTTAACCTTATCATTTACCCAATAAGTGATGAATGTAAAATTCATAGCCTTTTAGACCTAAGAAAAAACTTAAATATTATCTAGTCCAATTCTCTCATGTACAGATACAAGTGATAGGGAGTGACCAAAAAATGCTGTGAGTAGCCATGATGTGACTTGAACTTAAATATTCTGATTCCTAGTACTGTGATTTTCTAATACTTCACATTGCCTCTCTTTGTCCCAAAGATATCATAAAAAGATGAAAATAAAAGTAGGTATATAAATGTCTCAAATAAATACATGGACTACATAGGTAATAGATCCAAACTATGTTGTTTAAAAGATTAAGTTGGAGGATTGGTAAATACCTAATATTTGTAGGCTCAGGGTAATTGTCATGTACCATAAATCATGCCTATATATTACATTGAAATCAGAATATGAGGCTTGGCATACATGAATTTAACATAGTTTTTGCCCATTTTTTACCATGGTTTCCTTCCCAACATTTTCTCATTTTCTCTTTCCCAGCAGTCTCTCTCACTGAAGAGTCACTTCTAGATACTGAGAGTCTTCAGTGTTTCAGCGAGTTGGCTTTCAACCAATGAAATAATTTATAAGGCTATTTATGTATAGTTAGAATTACTTAATCACCCTATTAAATATCAAGAAATTTTCTATCTTTAATTTTCTTCCTTACTTATTTTCAAGAATAGTTGTAAATGGCTGTTACTGTCCTACATTTTAGAGTAATTCCTAGTGGTTTTACCAGATCTAAACATTGATACAGGTACACCCCATATGATCCCCAAGCTCCAAGTAAGCTAAGTAAAAGGAAGAAGGATTTTGAGCACAATATAAGAAAGTGATTTGGAACCAAAGGCATTTCTAGGAGGCTGAAGATGTATCAGAGTGTGCAAATGTAGCAGTCAATATACAGCTGGACTAATTAAACCCTAAGGCTTCACTTGGGTCTATCATGCTGGAATTGATGGAGGCTTATGAGCCTTCTTTGTTTTAGTTTTCTGATTTCTTGGGCATTTACTTCAGTTCCAGTACAGAATATACCCTTCTTCTCTTTCTCTCCTGGTCTGAAGAGTTTGCCTAGTCTAGATTGCAGGTCTCCTTTCTATCTTTCGCTCCATCAATTATCCCTATATCTATCCATTTTGCTTGTAGAACACAGATGACTAAATCCTCCTCGCAGTCCTAATACCTCTTCCTTTCCCCCCACCCTTTTCTATCAGATTATGCATACACGGAACATGACAAATAGTCCTGCCACCTTATCCTCCCGCTCATGGTATGAGAACCAATAATATTTCACAAATAGGATGAAGTTTCAGTGCATGACCCTGACTGTCCCTTCTTACTTTGTGATTAAATGATTTAAATGGGTGCTATCAAAACCAGTTTGAAAGTCCACTCTCAATCTGCCATCATAGGTTTATTCAACCTTAAACCTCCCATCTGCAGCAGCTTGAATACACACTGTAGGTTCGTATTTTTAACGCGCTTATCACATGCTGCTCTATATTGTTATCATAGTTCATGTATGTTACCCTTGTAAGTCTCTTAAGGGTAGAAATTATAGTTTACCCTGCTGTACCCTGAAAATACTTGTGGATTCCTCCCTCCCTCCCTCCCTCCGCCTCCTGCTCTCTTAAGCCGACTTATATCATTTGATTTTTTTTTTTCCTTAGCAGTAATAATCTGCTCTTTGCACTTTGCTTTTTGAGGCCATCTCTTGTCACATGTCAAATCTATTAAGCTTTTATTATTTTTAATCAAAGTGTGTACTCAATTCTACCTCCTCCACTGAACCTCCCTTGTTAAGAAATAAAGTGTAGATTCCTTATCATCCCAAACACACAACAAATCACACTCCTCTGTGATAAAAGGTACACATAAACACAAACATAAACCCCCTCCCCCACCAGTATAAGTGAAACAAAACATGTATACATCTTTCCTTTAGTTCATACATTCCTAGAATAAGGAAAGGAAAATTATCTGTGATTCCTAATATGCTGCTCTGACCACATGAGTACCCAGTAAATCATATCACTTAATGTCTCCGATGAGAGTAAAAAAACAAGTAATTTGTTAAAAACATAAAATGACACAGTCAAGTCAAAGTCTCTTAAATCTAATCCATGCCAAACATATTTGTAAGTCTGAAATATGTGAGTGTTTATCTGAACAGAATCTTCAACTTTCAGAAAATTCATTTATCTCTTACTCTTCGTCTCTGCCGGGGAGGCAATTTGTCAGGAAAGTTTCCACAGCTGCTGTGGCTGCCATACTATTTTTACTTCCCAGATAAAGAATTTCAGCCTCAAGGTCAGTCAAACTAGCACCTTCCACCAATGCTAATCTCACTTCGTTATCCTTTTTTATAAAAGGTCACAACTCTTTTTATGTCACACGACGCCACGGGCACACTTTCCATATATTTAATTTGACACAATATAACAAACACACGACTAGTTAGAGAACTCTGTCAAGCCTAACCTCAAACAAGTATTCTTTATTGTCTTCATTATTAAAGAAAGGGAGAAGAGGCATGCATGATCCACACCGTGCTTGCTTTTCACTTTATTTTCCCATAGCTTCTGATAGGCCTTGTTACACAGCATGCAGGGCGGGAAGAAAAGGTCCCGAGTCGTATTAGAAATGAAAAGCTTCAACCATATGACAGAGTTTCAAGGAAGGAGGCACCACCCAGTGTCTTTCAAATCTATGAATCCAGATCTGCTAAGTTCTCAAACATCTTTGGAGCAACCACCACCGGTGAGGACTATGAAGAAGTAAAACATGCTTGTTGTTCGTATGAAGTAAGTGGTCTAGTTCATACCCTGAGTTCAGACTAAAGATGACCCTAGTTTACATGTACCGTTCAAGATGTTTTACTTGAATTTATTTCTCACAAGATCTTAATGAGGTATGTACTGCTATTATTCCAGTTTTATCCATGAGGAAGTAGATAGGTAGAGGAAAGGAATCGACCTCTATACAGGAAAGTCACCTATATTGCAAGTGTTGGGAGACAGGATGCAGACCCAGGGAGGTGGGATCCAGAGCACGTATTATTACCCATTCACATGTTTAGGGTTCCTAGGGATGCTGTATTATAGCTCTCATAATTTGGGCTAATTCAGTTAGCTCAGTGAGAACACTGTGCTAATTAAGACAAATAAGAAATCAATATGTTACATAAGTTCAACTGTACTTGGCTCATCACCCCACTGGTAGATCTTTGCTAAAGTGGAGTAGGCATCTGCCTTTTGGGATGAGTTGTGGTGTTCTAGATGTCTCCTTTGCCTGTCACTGCTCCCACAGAAAGATCTTCTTTTGCACCCATGTTTGTAATATCTGAGGACTCATTTGTTTTCTATTAATATAAGAAATACTGTCCTCAGGTGTTCCCTTCTGAAACAGGTGTGTGACCAGACTAGGCTAATTTTTGGACATGCCTCTTGCTTACAAGTGCAACAGCCTGGAAAATAAAAAAAAAAAAATTGTTACATGAATAAAAAGAGGATTGGGGCAAGAGAGTATGGATAGCTTGGTTAAATGTACCACCACGACTAGATTAACAAATTAATGTATAAAGGAAATCTACCTAGTTTACATCTACACACTAAAGGCATATTTTGTCATCTTTTTTTTTTTTAAAGATTTTATTTATTTATTTGACAGAGAGAGAGAGAGAGACAGCGAGAGCAGGAACACAAGCAGAGGTAGTGGGAGAGGGAGAAGCAGGCTTCCCATCGAGCAGGAAGCCTGATGCGGGGCTCAATCCCAGGACACTGGGATCATGACCTGAGCTGAAGGCAGACACTTAACTGACTGAGCCACCCAGGTGCCCCATATTTTGTCATCTTATAAAGGTGGGAATGCCAAAGAAACGCTATCTCATTGTATAAGAGGACTTTATGAAATAAGACAAATGAGAATGGTATCATGGTGGAAGCACGGAATACCGGAGGAAATTTGTAGACACCCCACCAGAAGTATGAGGTGTGGGGACAGTAAGGATGTAGGGTAAACCAAAGCAGAGCAGGGCAAAGTATTACTTGCATAAGACAACTAGTATTGGCCTACTGATCCTAGATGACCTGTCCACTCCCTAATCCTGGATTAGCCCCACTGCACTGCATTTTCATTTGCTACTCTCTCCTAACCCCAACCTCAGTGACCCCCTAACAAACATTTCAAGAAAGCATTTGTTATGAACCCTGTTGCCTTGTATGCCATACGGGATTCTCAGGACTGTTGTGCATATGATAGAGTGTGTATACTCTCTGTTCAACTAGTTAGACTGAGATGCAAATGACGCCCACGTTTAATTACTACACTATAGTGCCATATAGTTCTTTGGACGTTGCTCTCTGGTTGCTTAGATGACATGCTTGCGGGTCTTTTTTTATACCAAAGCCAGCATATTCAGAAATATTAGTATGTTACTTAGCCCCACCTCACGTATCTTATCTCCAAATAAGTATCCCTGTTCTGTTCTCTCTGTAAGCTCAATACAGTTTTCATCCAATCTTATTTTCAACCCTACTCAGAGATTAAAAAAAGACACCCTCTCTTTAGAAACTTTGGTTAGCATGTATTGATTGTGGATAGCTGAACTTCTTTTTGTAGGATGATTATGATAAAATGGATACACTCTTCATTTTACTTTATAAATTAGCAGTTTCTGTAGTATACATGGAAACTCATTTTTTGTCCTAATACCAGATATGAAGGCATAGTTGCAGAGTAAGTGAAAGATGAAGATCTGTTGTTCATGTGAAGACGCATGTCCAACCCCCATCTTCAATGCTTAACCAGAATTTCCCCTGTTTGGGAAAGTCTAGGGCATGATGATTATTTTCCTACCAGTGCCTTTGACCATTTCATTATCTTTCCAAACTTCTTTCCTGCCACGGTTACAGGGACAATCAGTTCTCTTTCTTCCTAGCCTTTGAGTCTTTCACTGGCCCATTTTATTCTACTGTTTCATTGATATTGGTTCTGGTATTTTATATCTGCTAACTAAATTAAATTAAAACATAAAGATTTCCCTTACTTGTCAGTGATTATAAATATTCTGTATAGGTCTGAAGGCATAGGTAGGTCCAGTGATGTTTGTAGCTGTTAGCCCCAAATCTTGTAAATCCATTGTTAAAACACAAAATAGATAAAAAAAGAAATACCTTCAGATAAATTAATAACTGGAGGGAACTGAAAATATTTTGTGAACTAAATCACAAAGGATTAAAGTTTGTAATAGAATCTAAGTCATTATGTGTAAAAGCACAAAATAGCCATTTAGGACAGTGGTTCTGAAATTTATTTTTATCTCATAATCACCTAAGGAGCTATATGAAATTAAAGATGCTTAGACCTCACTGTTAGATACACTGAATCTGAAATTCAGAGGGGATCCATAAGCAATCTTCCTTTTTAAAGACATTTAATGTCATTCTTCAAATGCATTGTCATGTTTAGCAACCACTAGTTTATAGAATTCTTGTGACTGTGATTTGTCTGTGGGATACCTATAGCAGGGAACAGCGGCAGCCCGGATGGCACAGGGAAGGCCCAAACTCAAGGAAGCTGGAGGTTACCTGAGAACAACTGGTGTCTCAGGAAAAGAGAGGTATGACCAAGAAGAGAGAAAAGTTATGCTCAGCTTATCTGGGGCAAACAAAATTTTTTTTTTTCATACAATGAAAACTTACAACTTACATTAAGAGTATGCTACCAAAGTTGGGAGATATTCATAGAGACTTAAATTCCAACTGAGGATATTAATAACTGTTTACAGCTTCATGTGCTATCCCTGGAAAAGCTGAGAAAGCACATATGAATGACAGAGGGCCGCTATGGTGAGGTTTGCTGTCATCAACACACAAGCCATTGGGTAGCAGAAGCTAGAGGAAATGCTTTCCAAAGGCTCAGAGTGACACTTCGCAGAATAACTCCAAACCAGGTCCCTGGGGCCAGTCAACTCTTCTTGAAACAGGCTGTCCTCAAAGGAAGATTTGTTTCCTGCTGGAATTTCCTCATTGCTAAAATTGTCAATTTTGAAGCAAAGCCTCCATTCACATTATGCAATTATAATGTATCAGCAAATAAGAAATAACCCCAGGACACTACATCAAAAACTAATGATGTACTATATGTTGGCTAACTGAACACAATAAAAAAAGAATAGAAAAAAAGAAATAACCCCAGCACCTTGAAGATCCTAATAAAAAGAAGGACTAGTAGAAGAGTCAGCTCCAACCAGAATGGCAAATATGAGCAAATTCCATAGCCATTAGGAGAGAACAGAAAGTTGATAATGAAACCATTACTGAAGAAAAGAGTTGGACATTGGACTAGGGGGGTATGGAAACAAATGTGTTTAAATGACATTTGAAATGGGATGAAGTTCCTCTACACCGTGAGGAGTCACTAACAACTGGATACCGAGCAAATCTGAAACCATGGGTTTGATGAAATTATTTAAAAAAGGAAACTTGTAATGGGAAGGGATTATATAAAATCAGAACTTTGTTACCCTGACATCCATACGCATCCTTCAGATTGCAAAAATATATTCAACCTAATTACACAATGGAAAACAGTCCAATAAGACCTTCATGAAATGGTGCCTGAAAGAACCATGAAGAGTAGTAACAACAGGGAAATGTGGGTGAACTTTCTTTGCTTCTTTGAGCATGTCAAAGGGAGAAAAAAAAATCACTTGTTTTAGTACTTGTCATTAAGTACTATATACAGTAGTTAAGTATTAATAAATAAGTAGTTAACATTTATGCAATGATCCATGCCTGTTAAAATATGCATTAACTGCTCATTTATTATTTATCATTGCCTCCATAACAGAAAATGAGACCAAGTGGCCAGAATCGCCATTGTTTTTTTAACTATTACTTTGATTTTGACTGCCCAAATCATAAATAAACAATTATCTTCTGTGTTAGAAAAATCATGATGATAAATGAACATCGGCCTGGCCTACCTGCGCACTCCGCAAAACTAAGCTTTAAAAATCAGCTTCTGTATTTAGGAAAAACACAGAGAGCAGTGTGTTCCTTGGGACTGAGAGAAGATCATAAAAGTGAAAATAAATGCCCTGATCCCTCAAATTCTTCTGCCACTTCTCAAGCACAGGCATTTTACAATGGTCAGTTTATGCCTCCCCTATCTTTCTGTGTTATAGTCAATAACTGGACCATGCTAGCAGTTGCTCAAACACATTTCTGAAAAAGAAAGAGAACTGCCAAATATCTTTGTGAAAATCTGGATTTTTTTTCTCATGGTGTCAGAGAACTAAGGTGCTTCCCTTCCCTATATTGTTTGTTTAATCTGTAAGAGTTCATAGGTTTTGATTTGGGGTTTGAAAATACTGTAACTGCCACCGTTAATTGTGAATATTCACGGAGCACTTTCACCTGACAATAAAAGCACAACACTTCAAATTGTGATGTGATGTCCCTGGGAATTCAAGCCAAGATCTTTAGATTTTTCCGAACAGAGATGAAGGCGTCTAGGGCAGCCTGAATCCTGGCACTGTGTGCCTTATATGTAGTAGAAACGACCCTGGACAGGAATCCAAAGGGACTGTGCTCACAACCCATCTTGTATCTTACCAGAGATTTGGACAAGTCGCTTAGCCTCTTTATATTTGAGTTCCCTCATGTGAGAAATAGAAATGATAATGTCTACATCAGAGACTTGTTAGGAGGATTAAGTGAAAATGTTTTGTAAACCATAAATGGCCATATAAATGCAAGGATTTATGACTTAATAAGACATTAGGGTAAATATCGTTTTAGTCAATTACGAAAGTCATGGTCTCTAAAATGCAGCCCTATCTTTTAATATCCCAACAACAGCTTTCCTGTGAGAACCATGTCTTGGGAGTAAGTCCGTTGATGGAGCCCTGGATAATGCAAGAGCTAATGGCAATGCCCCTTCTCCAGTTCCCGAGGACAACTGGTAAGGCGGAGGCTCATCGTTCCCCTCCCACACAACACATCCAGCCCTCAGATGAATTTCTCAGAAAGTGTGTCAGAATCCTAGAGCCCAACTGCTAAAGACAGGAAGCAATTAAATATGTAAATCAAGGAAATTGCACTGCACTGATGACATTCAACATTGGGTCTGCCCCTACCTCCTCCTCTTTTTTCTCCCTGCTTCTATTCCCCCTTGGGACTGAGGCTAGTGTGAGAGCTCCTTCTTTCACGCTGCTCCCTGCTAAATGTTTTTTATTCTCAACCACCTGCCCCAGGCCTTCTCATCAATTATTAATCAAGTGTCCATGAATATGCATAAAAGCTTGTCTCTGAGTTTTATTAAATTAAAAAAAAAGTATATAAGAACGTGCTCCGTGCAATGGTTGAGAAAAGAACATACAGTAGAAGAGAGGAGAAGGAGAAAGGGCAAATTTGGGGTGTTGTTTTTCACCCCACTGATGGCACAAACATGTTGAGGCCACTGATTTATGAAGGTTATATGTTTTGTTTTTCATTTCAAATATGTTTCTAAATTAAGATTGTAAAACGTTTAAACTCCAGACAATGTACGATTCTAGAATCTGCTTTCTTTTGATAGATAAGATTCTTCATATCTTGGAAAGGATAAAACTGGCTAGAAACTATCTGCACAGGTTACCAAGATATCACCCTACAAATGCACCTTGTCTCCCATTCCAAGATCTGCCACGTGATGCACGGTGTCCTGGGGCAGTGTTGGTAGTGGAAGTGAACCCATGAACCCCAGAGCACTATCTCCCCTACTCTTGAAGTCCCTTGGTCAAATCACTAATGGTTTACATTTCCCAATTTTCCACTTCAGTTGAGCCTTCCTTTCCAAAGAGAAATAATGTCTCCTACTCAAGAATGATGTAGAACATGGGGCGCCTGGGTGGCTCAGTCGTTAAGCGTCTGCCTTCAGCTCAGGTCATGATCCTAGGGTTCTTGGGATCGAGCCCCGCATTGGGCTCCCTGCTCAGCAGGAAGCCCGCTTCTCCCTCTCCCGCTCCCCGTTTGTGTTCCCTCTCCAACTGTGTCTCTCTCTGTCAAATAAATAAATAAAATATTAAAAGAAAAAAAAGAATGATGTAGAACAGTATGCCTGCGAAAAATACTGTGGCTTTTATCTTCCCAGGTAGGTCTTCTATGATCACCTTTTGTCAAATAGCACACCCTGACCCTGTTGCTGTACCTCCCCCACCCCGCCCCGAAATACATAACGCTTTGTTTATTGCTTCTTGCTTCCTGTGCCTTTTCCACCATGTGGAATGTTAATGAGAAGAGGGATTTTGTCTACTTTGGTCAATGCCACTCAAAAACGTTTTTTTTTTTTTTTTTTTTTGATGAATAAATAAATAAATAAATGAGAAGTATAAGGACATCATTAAAAAATTCTCCTAATTACTAACATAAACTTCAGCAATAAGCATCTTCTGTGTCTAAACAAACAAACTAACCATGATAGCCCCAGGGGGATTCTCAATGCTTCAGCCAATGTTCCCTTACTCTCCTGTGTTTACAGGTAGCTTCATTGCACACGGCCAGCCGATCCTGATGCAAATGAAGCCTCGACATATTTTTATATTAAAAAAGTGAGGTATCCTAGGTGCCTTGGTGACTCAGCTGGTGGAGCGCCTGACCCTTGATTTCAGCTCAGGTCATGATCTCAGGGTCGTTGAGATCGAACTCCATGTCAGGCTTCATGCTTGGCATGGAGTCTGCTTGAGATTCTCTCTCTCTCTCCTTCTCCCTCTGCTCCTCCCCCTGCTTGCACTAAATAAATAAACAAACAAACAAATAAATAAATAAAATGAGGTATCCTAATAAAAAGGTAGTTAAAAGTGGAATTTTATTTTGTTTTTGCTGGTTGCTTATTTGCTTTTGCCCATATAATGGCCATAATGAACACAATATAAATTTATTTAGCCTAAAGTGTAGGTGGAGCGGTGCCTGGGTGGTACACTTGGCTAAACATCTGACTTTGGCTCCAGTCATGATCTCAGGGTCCTGGGACTGAGCCCTTCGAGGGGCTCCCTGCTCAGCTGGGAGCCTGCTTCTCTCCCTGCCCCAGACCCCCTCCACTCATGCTCTCTCTCTCTCCCAAATAAATAAAATCTTTACAAAAAAGTGTAGGTGGCAAAAAGTTATGGTTTGTGTCTTCTGTTCTTTATTCATGTCATAGGAAACCTCCCTCCCACACATTTCCCGTTCTCCTGCCTCTCATGTCTTAGCATCTTAGCCATTCAACATCTCTTAGCCTCAAGTGTTTTTTTCCAAACATAAAATAAGATATTCAGATTAGATGAACTCCAAGGATTAATCAAAAATGAAATTAAATCTATAGGAGCAACTCAAGAAGAAAACAGAATTATTTTATTATTTCCTTGCTCACAACACTCAGGTTCTCATTTGTCATTAAACTTAATGTCAAATCAATAGTTGTATTTTTAGTTTGGAATTTTATCCTCTGTTCTACCATTTTCCTTCCTAAGGAATCTCAAATTTAACTTACAGAATAGTGTGTTCACCTAATATGTTATTGAAAAATCTAATTTTATAGAGTGCCATTTAAACAGAAATGCCAATTTTCAGTAATAATGGTCACTATAATAATGTTTAATGCCTCAGTGACTTTTCACCAGCTAAAATGCCCTTTAGATATATATGCCTCCTTTATTTCAAATTCAAGAATGAATCATTACACTTTGATGAGCATTCCATCACACTGGACGTAATAGTTAAATTTTCCTGTTTAAGAGTCTCATTAATTTATCTCTGCTTTCCTGACTTCCCCTGATGTACTCATTCAGTGAAGAGCTACATGAAAACAAACAGCAATGGCTACAGAGCTCTAATGTAGATATTATTCAGGCTATGTAGATGCACAAGATCTCAAGGAGGTGACAGCCTCAAAAAACCAACAGTATCTGCAGGAACACAGCTACACTGCAACGTAGAATGATTCCAGTGCCACATGAGTGATGCAAAGGCAGTACTATCACAGGGCTGGGAAGAACTCCCTTTCGGCTGGACTGATCAGAAAGGTATCAAAGAAGAGGAATATGTGAGGCAAGCCTCAGTGGAAGGGAAAGGATATCAAGAGGTAGAACTGTAGGCTAGGCCCCCTAAAGCACACACTCTGCTGATGGTGCCTTGGATGGTATGAATGGGAGGGACCGAAGAGGCAGATGAGAAAGATGCCCACAGACATCCTGTCTTCCTGCCTCTCATGTCCACCAGGAGTGGTCAAAGGAATAAGAGTGTTGAGAAGGTGATGGCGGCAGAGGAAGTAAGATCACTGTCCCAGGGAGTAAGGTCATAAAATCTTCTTCCCATGGTTTCAGGAGGGTCTGAACTAGACCCTAGGGACTGAACTAGGAAGAATACTTACAGTCCTCCAAAGAACAATTTGATGGTCTCCTAATGCTAAGATTAAGTAATGAACAGATTAGAAAGCTCAGGCAGTGTTTCCTTAAATTGGCAATATTTTTTTTTTTAAGAAAATCTTTCCCAATATGACCTTTGCCCCTACCCACCAAGTGTGTGTGTATGTGTGTGTGTGTCTATGTCTAGAAAATAACTCTACTTCACTGCTATATACGTATACAAACACCTATCACACTTCAGGGAGTGGACGGCTTTAGGTAATGGAAATATTTTAAATAAAGCAAACTTATGAATAAATCATGGCCAATTGTTTGGGGATGATTGTGTACGTGTGGAACTGGCCTGATTCCTGCGTGCGAGATTCATCAGCAGCACTGGAAATGGGTCTGAGAAGAGGAAGATGGCATAGCCACACAGAGCACTGTGAGAAATGAGGCAAAAGGGCTTTGAACATGAAGTTGCCCCAAGCAGTCAAGAGAGATGATTTTTCAATCTGACATAATGGAAGTCCCTAGAGAGATCCATTTTTCATTCTGACATGACTAAGATAGTAAGTCACAAGTTAAAATACGTAATCTAAGGCCCAACACAAAGAAACCTATTTCTGTTTTAGAAATGGCAGAGTACATCCTGGTACATGTTGGTTTAAATGGACATTCTTTTCCTTAAAAAAGCAGCCCGAGACTTCAGTTCAAAAGAGTAATTTTTAAGAGTAGAACTCATTGAAAAAAACAAGAGCAAGTGGTATGTGAAGTTTGACTCTTTGAGGATACTCTGACATAAGCTCAGCCTTTGAGAAATTGTTTTTAATACACAAAAATAACGATAATGGAAAAAAATTAAATAAACAAATGAAATCCTCTGTAGTGAGATAGGAAGTTCCTTATCCTAAGTTTAGGCCTCCCATTTTACATCCCTTCGGCAAGCTGTCAGACAAGAAAATTATAATTGATAGTAATTTGGTAAAGTTTTAGTAGACCCAATATAATTCAGTTTTGATACCCACGAATCATACATAAAACAAATAAAAGCCAAATTAAAATAATAAGCCATGATAAATTTCATTTTCTTTTATTTATTTTACTGAGACCAATCTAGAATTACATACTGTTGGAAATGCAGAGAAAAAGGAAGAATGCAAATAGGAAAGGCATTATGGATATAATGACAAACGGGACATTTTTTAAAGGTTTCTCTGGAAAGTTGAAGGCATTAAAGCCCACATTCCTACCTGAGATGTCTGGATTGGAGCCAGGTTCACAAAGGTCACTTTAGATGATGTCACTGCCTATCATCCTCCATACTGTGGTTTAAGGGTTATTGGGTCTCCCTTCTTTGCTTTTTTTCTTTTTAAAGATTTTATTTATTTATCTGAGAGAGAGAGAAGGAGAGACAGAGAGCACGAGAGGGAAGAGGGTCAGAGGGAGAAGCTGACTCCCCGCCGAGCAGGGAGCCCGACGCGGGACTCAATCCCGGGACTCCAGGATCGTGACCTGAGCCGAAGGCAGTCGCTCAACCAACTGAACCACCCAGGCGCCCTCCCTTCTTTGCTTTATTGAGCTCAGTATGGTAATAACATACAGGTTTCCAAAAATTACCTACAGAAAATAAAAATTGTCACCATTTTCCCTCAACTGCTCAGAGAGGCAAAAGCCAACATAGCTCCTTGACTCAGTACTTTTTGCAGATATTTTTGGGTTTTTCACTTTTTCCCTGGAACCTACCTCATATTACAGCAATAATCTTACATTCTCCTTCAATAAGTAACTTCTGGAGCAAACTTTAGCTCTATATCATCAAGACACTCATCAGATAGATAAGGACAGATATATATCCTATTGCATATTAAACTCCAGAACTCTTTACCTCAGCTTTCAAAACCTCAACAGCATGCATACTATTTACCAATCACATATCCCATTACAGTTCAACATCATTTCTCCAGCACACTCAAAATTATTGATTTTGTCTCTATTTTACAGGATTTGCTTGTTCCCAACACTCTGCTTCTACACTGGCTCATCCTTACCCCTCGTAGTTTTTTTTCCCATTCTGCTGCTCGGTGCTCCTCTTCCCGTGCAGAACACAGATTTAAGTTCAGGTCAACAAGGGAATTTTGCCCTATTTAACTCATCTGCCTCTCCGGCTGCTCCCTATTTTATCTTTTCAACACTTCTTACCTCCTTTGGTAAAACACAAACATGTATGGGATTTTGTGTATGCTTAAGTTTCTATTTAATTTCCTTTTGTTGAACATACTTGGAGTCCTCCTTTTCTTTTGTATCATCCTTGTCTTCTGCAAGTGTGTGGATACTCAGTATCTAATAGAGTAAAATAATACCACCACGCTACTGCTCTCTACCATGGTCTAGGGACTTACAATCCTCTCTATTATAGTTATAGCTGCCTACGAATGGAATAGATCTGTTCATACTTTGTTGATGAATCCTTCAGTCATCTCTTTACTGTTGATTTTTTTGTCTTTTTCTATGAATCCAGATGCGACAGGGTCCGCCTGAGGCTCAGCATCACAGAAGTCATAAGGCTGTCCCTCCAAGTAATTAGATTTTCCATTACCTCACTCTGCTATCATTAGACCTTCAGCTAACACAAAAATCTCTCCCGGGATCCAGTCAATAATTCTCTGTATCGTTAGTTTTTAAGGGTCTTTTTGGGAGAAAAGGTTGGGAGAAATAAGGCAGGTGGATGAGCAGGAATTCAAACTGGAAAGGGTCAGAACTGACAGAAGAGGTGCCTCTCTCATGCCACCCATCCAGACATGGACAGATCTTGTCAAGTCTGTGATATGACACAGTCTGGGTTCTATTCCACTTGACAAAGGGGAGAAAAACAAAGACTTCCCTCCACTGTGACTAAGGGGATCCTCTCTTCTATTCTGTGAGTTACTTCCACCAATTGAAAAAAAAAAAAAAAGTGAAGTGATACCCAATATATTCCAGAATCTAGATCCCCAAACACAAAGAGCCAAACTCCCTTTCTCTAAACACTGCTTAAATGGTAAGCTGCCAATGACCCCGGTGCCATCAGGGTGACTATAACTACCTGGGATCTACCCTCTTCCAATGAAAGGCCTTAAAGCCCTTTTGGGGCATGGGGATCATTTTATCTTCACCCTTACATTCCCTCAACCTCTTAGACCCAAGTCCAAGGATAGCTTACAGAGTTAGTATACACCTCCTGCACTCCCAACAACCAGTACCCGCTCCCTGGCCCTTTCCCTCTGCCCCCAAATACACACTATCTTCTCAGAACAGTGAGTGTCCTTTAAATTGCACATGTATAGACCTGTCTTGACCACAAAGCTGCTACTTGGGCAACAGGAATAGCTTACGTGGAAACTTTCATCCTGGTTAATGTTTTTATTTTTTTTTCCTCAATTGTCGAATTTTCCCCTTCATGATTATTTCTTCTGAAACTGTTCATAAAAAAAAAAAAAAGAAACAAAACAAAAAACAAGTCCATGGACGTTCATCTCTCCCTGCATAGCTACAAGCTTTTTTGAGTTGCTTTAAATTGCAGTTGGTCAGGAACAGGGAGAGGAGGGTGACAAAGACTGACACGGATGAGCGTTCTGGAGCTATGGGTTCCAGGGTGGTTACAGGTAAGTGTCAATGCTCATCCGTGCTGCCCTGCAAAGTCACATCAGTGAAAGAAGTTGCTCATTTTGTAAACAAAACCTGCAAAGCTTCAGACCATTGCTGTAGCTTCTTAAGTAACCCTAGTTTTCTATTGGAAATTGTGGTTATGACAATTGCTTATTTTTTTAAAGGCTAGAAGATGCTGCTTCTATTAATGGCCAAAAAAAAAAAAAAAAAAAAAGTTATTTCCTACAGGACAGAAGCAAGCACGCAGACCACAGAACTTGAGGTCCAGAAGGGGACTGTGTAGAAACCAATCCTTATAGATGGAGAAATAGAGGCCATGAGAGACGTGTCAGAGCGTGATTTTTCCCATAACTCCCACTCACCACCCACAGGATTCTCCCGGCCCTTCCTGGTTCTTTTGGTTCTTCCTCTCACACAATAAAACCCACAATCTATCTTGCAGGCACCACTAACTCTTCAGATCCACGGGTCATTATTGGGTCCTAACCCCCAACTTGGAAAAAATATTACCACGAGGCTGTGGCTCAGAAGGTCAGTGTTTCTTTTGAACTATTTTACCAGGCAGCTATTTCCAAACGCCTTTTTTTTCTGTATCTGCAAATCATTTTTCAGATGCTTTCATTTGTCATAGAAGTCACTACCTCCTTACTGTAAGCTTGTTTTCAGATAGTTTTATATTTCCCTGTGATTCCATGCTATTAAATCCTTCAAAGTACATAATGCCTACTGGAAATAAATTATGCTAACTTAAATTGCTCTCTGCCACTCCTGTCCCGCCTAACTACCTTAATTCCCTTTATTTTATTTATGAAACACTGTTATTAGCCTCCAAGGCTTTCAGGACATGATACCTATGATAATAATTTCAAATTCAACAATTTCCATTACTCTCATATAATAAAAGTGAGATAAAACCGTAGAAATGTCGAGGCAGCACAGCCCCTTGTTAACATTCAGGTTCTGGAGTCACTCCTGGTGCAGCCATATTAGCAATTTCACTCTCAGAGTTTCAGCATTTGTAAGATGAGAACAACCTCAACTCCTACAGTCTTTGGAACAATAATACACACAAAGCATGAGCACAGTTCTTGCCCTACACTAATGCTCAGGTCACTGTCAACAGGCCCCCTTGCTTACTCAAATGAATGCTTGAAAAAATGGGCAAACCAACTAGCTAGTGATAAACAAAGGCAAATAAATAATATTGCCCAGTGAATGATTTCCTTGAAATTATCAGATTGGAAAATAAGTATAATCCCTATGGAATTCTATAGTTTAGTGAAGCAGATATTCTTATACTCTTGCTGATGGGATTCTTTTGGCATAGACTGTTTTTTGTTTGTTTATTCATTTGGGGTGTGTGTGTGTGTGTGTGTGTGTGTGTGTGTGCGCTTTGCATCTCATACTCCTTTTTCCCCACATCCAAATCTGATATTAATCATCCATTGGTTTCTTTTAAAATATTATCTTACTGCTTATACATACATATAAGTGTACATACAGGTACATGTACACATATGCACATATTTACATATATGCATATATACAGGGTATACACACAGCACACATGAGAGAGAGAAGACACATTAATTTTGGTTATTTTGTTCTCTAGAGATGTGGAGTTTACATACTATTTTACTACCAAGAATCATCAATATTGTTCATTCATACTGACTGCTGTATAATATTTCATTGGGAGGATATAACATTGCTTTTTTTTCAACTCTCCAGATAATGGGTACTTAGATGTCTCCAAATTTCTATTATCATGAACTTTCTTGTATATATATCCTGTTGTACAAGAATTCTCATAGGTACTTGGGAGGCGAGTTGCTGAATTACCAGATATATAAATGTTCAGTCTTAGAATATGAAATTGAACTGTTTTCCAGAGTGGTTTCATGACTTTAAACTCCCAATGGAAATGTCTAAGAGGATCCAGTGTAACATACTCAGCACCTGATATTATCACACTTTTAAAGGTTCACCAACTGAATACGTATAAAGTGGTATATCATCAGTGTCTTCATTTGCATTTTTTCAGTCATTAAGTTTTTTACATATTTATTGGCCATAGTGTTTCTTCTTTTGTGAAATGCTGGTTCATGTAGGTTTACACAGTTTTCTTTTTGATTGTTTGTAATTTGTGGCAAATGTCTAAAAATACGAATACTTTTGGCACAGCATTTTTAATTCTAAGTACTTATCATATGGACACAAATTTTCAAACTATGCCTAAAGGCATTAATTAAACCTATTTGTAGCAGAAAAATGCAGTAAATAAGCTAAACATCCAATAAATGGAGACTATCTAAATAAATTATGAAAATAAATTTTAAAAAGGAATGATTTATATGCATTAAGGAATGATGGTGATTATGTGTATGGAATCAGAGAAAGATATTCCCAATCAGATATTAAGAAAAAAGAGATGCTCATAAAAATATAAATACATCATAATTCCCTTGTGTGTATATGTCTGTGCACATGTGTGTGTACCTACATACTAAAAGCAGAAGGAAACACACCATGCTATTAATAGTTCTTGCCTCTGGGTGGAGGGATTTAGAATGACTTATATATTCTTTTGTTTTTGTTTATCTAGTTTTCTTATTTTTGTATACTGAATTTCATCATTATACCATTAAACTGTGTCTATACGTTAGATATAGAAAGTCACAGTAATTGGGTTGCCTGGCTCAGCCGGTAGAGCATGCGACACTTGATCTCGGGGTCATGAGTTTGAGCTCCACATTGGGTGTAGAGATTACTTAAAAAAGCAAGTCACAGATATCTTAGATAATGTACCTCAAAGCACATAGACAGTAAGTGGCAGAGTTAAGCCTAGAAGCCAAACATCCCCAGATTACCAACCTCTTAGCATCTGTTATTCTTTACTCAGTTCACTGGGGTCCTGTTGCAGAAATGTTAATATTTGTGTCCTTCTGGTCAAGTGTTAACCTTTGTAATGGTAGTAAAAATGACCTCTCCCTGCCTAACAGGGATAACTAGTTGTATTGGCATAAAGAAATATCATGGAATGATAATAAATTGGGTGGTGGGGTGGGTGGGAAGAAATCCAACTCTTCCTGTGCATGTACTTAATTTAAAATGAAGAGTTTATATGGAGCCAATCTAAGGAAGGAGGCTTTTTCTCACAGACCTCAAGTATTTTTTGAAATAAAGAAAGATCTTCCATTAGCATAATTACAAAGGTCATTGCCCCGTATGTTCTTTTAATAGTCTGATGACAGATTAGTAAGACTATCATTAACCTAGCACTTGGCTCACATGCCTGGGTGTGAAAAAGCCAGTGGATTTTTAGGCGAATGAATAGCCAGGTGCTTTAATTTTAATGTTATTAAATTGAATTTTACTATTTTTCAATTCTTTATTTTCACAGTCTCTATTCCTCATGCCCTTTCTCATTATTTTACATAAAATTCTAACCTTGTCTCAGATTATTCCCATGATGGTTCCTGATTAAAACACAATAAAGACCAAATTAAGGGTAAGCAGAATATAAAAGGTGACAAGGTATCAAGGGGACCATTAATCTATCCTCAGATGAAACTGCTAAGTCTGTTGAAAATAATTCCTCAAACCCAGTATAACCCTGGGTTACACCATAGTCAGGGAAAGAGGAGTCAAAGCTTGTTTTTTATAAACTGAGATAAAAATATTATCTGAGTTAAGGTGTACCCAAGAAATTAAAGAGACACAAAGGAAAGACAAACTGGAATGTAATGTTGAGTCCAGAATTTAAATGTTAACTACTACTATGAGCTCTTCTCACTGCACTAATTTTCCTATTCCTATTACTGTATCTTCTTATTTTTAGTGTTGTTGGTCACCATATCCCTCGTGGCTGTTGCAACTACTGCTACATCTGAATCTGTGTCTACTAAGCATTTGCTATCTTTCTAATACACCCATAACATCCTCATCCTCATGAATAACTGCGAACAAGACTGAAATAGACTATATTTAATTTAAAAATGTTTATAAAACTCATAGCTCTCTTATAAGCCATTCAGGAAGATTTCAAAAGCATTATGTTCTATCACAGGCCTAAATATTTGTCAATAATGAATTCCTTATCAAGTTATGCTAGGTTTTAGGTTTTTCTTGATAACATTAAGGCACTTAAAAACATTAATTGCTTACTGTATCAAGATCTCCTGATGTTTTGCTAAGTCTTTGCTTGGTCACTGAAAACCCCCAAGCTTCTCTATCTTTGCCTTTAAACTCCTAGGCTTAAGGCAAACCCTCAGTAACATGTTTAATGTATGCATGAGACCAAAGGGCTATATATTTACATATAGTCGATAGGACGATATTTATAACAGACTGATTTTGTGTTTTAAAACAAGACTATCCTGCTGTGATACCAAAAATATTATGGGAAGGGAGTGTAATGTTAGCAAGATGGCAGAATAAGAAATTCTTGTTTGGGTTCCCTTCATAGAAAACCAACTTCTCAACAATACAAAGACAAAATGCCCCATTTGCACAGTGAACAATCAACAAAACTAAAATGCAACCTACAGAATGGGAGAGGATATTTGCAAATGGCATATCTAATAAAGGGTTGGTATCCAAAATATATAAAGAACTGATGCAACTCAACACCCCTCCCCAAAAAAATCCAATTAAAAATAGGCAGAAGACATGAACAGACATTTCTCCAAAGAAGACATACAGATGGCCAACAGACACATGACAAGATGCTCAGTATTACTCATCATCAGGGAAATGTAAATCAAAAGTACAATAAGATCACCTCACACCTGTCAGAATGACTAAAATCAACAACACAAGAAACAACAGGTGTTGGTGAAGATGTGGAGAAAAAGGAACCTTCTTGCACTGTTTGTGAGAAGACAAATAGGTATAGCCAATGTTGAAAACAGTATGGAGGTTCCTCAAAAAGTTAAAAATAGAACTACCCTATGATCTAGCAATTGCACTACTGGGTATTTGCCCAAAGAATACAAAAACACTAATTCAAAGAGATACATGCACCCCTATATTTATAGCAGCATTATTTATAATAGCCAAGGTATGGAAGCAGTGCAAGTATCTATCAACTGATGAATGGATAAAGAAGATGTGATATATATACCTGTGTGTACATATGTGCATGCACACGCAAAATGGATATAAAAAAAGAATAAAATTTTGCCATTTGCAGCAACATGGATGGAAATGGAGAGTATAAAGTTAAGCAAAATAAGCCAGTCAGAGAAAGACAAATACCATATGATTTCACTCATAGGTAAAATTTAAGAAATACAACAAATGAGCAAAGGGGGGAAAAAAGAGGGAGATGGAGAAAAACCAAGAAAAAGACTCCTAAGTATAAAGAACAAACTGACTGTTTGGGGTGGGGTGGGTGGAGGGATAGGTTAAGTAGTTGATGGGGATTAAGAAGTGCACTTGTCGTGATGAGCATGGGTGATGTATGGAATTGTTCATTATATTGTACACCTGGAACTAATATAACACTGGATGGAATTAAAATAAAAACTTAAAAGATATAAATAATAAAAATAAAAAAATAATAAAAGACTGAAATGCCTTTACAAAAACTCCAGAAACCAGTGAAGAAGTCACAAGTACACCAGGTGCACATAAAGTTGAGAACAGTCACATTGAAAAAGGTAAGAAAAGCCATCTCATTCTACCTGTGATTGCCCTCCCCCAAGCTGGCCCAGCTCAGCCTGACTGGGAGAAAACACCCAACTTGAAGTTTCTCCCTTGAGAGGCAAAGAGAAGAGTATACAGTGTGTTTAATATTCTGGCTTTTTGGAGGACTGTCCAAGGGACTGGTTTCTGTCTTGTCTCACTGGAAGGGCTGACACAACTGGAATACTTTGGATGTCTGGGCATCTCTGAGAACAAAAGAAAGCTAAGCGTCTTGCTGTAGCACCAAAGACCCTGCTATACCATAGACTGATGGCAGGGAGAGAAAGAAATTATGTGTATCCAAAAAAGAAACTGGCAAATCTCTCCAACTGGGAGATTATACCCACACAGGCTATGGAAGACACATTCCCATTAAAAGTTTAAGAGAGCCACAGAATCTTTAGCCAGGTTAATTGGTGAAAGTCACCCCTATACAAAGGCAGTCTGTAAAGACTGGTAGAGGTGGCTCTTTTTTCAAATGCCCAAGTCTCAGGGGAAAAAAATGTAATGCATGTTAAGAAACAGGAAAACATGACCCAATCAAAGGAAGAAAATCAACCTTAAAGAAACAGAGATGTATGAATTACCTGACAGAGAATTCAAAATAACTGGTTTGAAGATCAATAATCTTGAACAGAACATACATAAATAGCTAAATGAAATCAGAAAAGAAACATGTGAACAGAATGAGTATTTCCACAAAGAATGTTAAAAAAGAATCAAAGAAATTCTGGAGCTGAAGAATACCATAACTGAAATAAGAAATTTCCCAGAGTGGTTCAACCACAGACTTGATCAAGTGAAAAAAAGAATCAGCAATTTCAAAGAGATCATTTGAAATGATCAAGTTAGAGCAAAAGAAAAGTGAAGAAAACTTAAGGGATTTATGGGAAACCACCAAGAGGACCAAAATCCACAGTATGAGGGTTCTGAAAGAACGGAGAGAACATAATGGAAGAAATAATGGGGGTGCCTGCCTGGCTCAGTCAGTAGGGCATGGGACTCTTGATCTTGGGGTTGTGAGTTCAGGCCCCATGTTGGGTGTAGAGATTCCTTAAAAGTAAAATCTTAAAAATAAATAAAAGAAAGAAAAAAGAAATAATGCATGAAAACTTTCCAAATTACAGGAAGAAAACAGACATCTGAATTCAAGAAGCTCAACAGATTCCAACAAGGAATAAACTAAGAGAAGCCCACAGTGAGACACATAGTAATTCAACTGTCAGTAGTCAAAAGTAAAGAGAAAATCTTAAAAGCAGCAAGAGAAAACCAATTCATCATATACAAGGGGCTTCTAATAAGATTATAAGCAGATTTCTCAATAGAAATCTTACAGGCAAAGGGGTGGGATGATAGAGTCAAAGTACTAAAAGAAAAAACAAATAAACAAAACAAAACAAAACAAAAAAACAAACTCTGCTGACCAAGAATATTATATTTGGAAAACAGTACTTCTAAAATGAAGGTGAAATAAAAGATAAACAAAAGCTGAAGGAGATTACTCACCACCAAAACCTGCCTTACAAGAAATGGTGAAGCGAGTTCTTTAAGTTGAAACAAAAGGATGCTATACAACAACATGAAAACATACCAACATATATAGCTCTCTGATAAAGGGAAACATATAGACAAACAGAATCCTAAAGACTGTAATGGTATTGTGTAAATAACTTTTAACTCTGATTTAGAATTGAAGATAAAAGCATTAAAAATCACTCTACCCATATAAGCATGTTAATAGATGAACAGTATAAAAAATGTAATCCGTGACATCAAGAACATGAAGTAGGAGACAATGTGAAGGAACAGAGGCTTTGCATGAAATCAGAATTAAGTTGTTATCAACTTAAAATAGATTGTTCTAACTATAAGATGTTTAGATGTTTTATGTAATCTTTATGGTAACCACATGCACACACACACACAAACCTATGAAACATACTAAAAAATAAAAGAGAAAGGAATCAAATCATGGCAGTACAAAAAAATCAATGAAACACAAAATAGGGTAGCAAGTAAGACAATTATAAGACATACAGAAAGCAATTAACAAATGCCAATAATAAGTTCTTCCTTATGAGTCATTACTTTAAATGTAAATGGATTAAAATCCTCAATCAAAAGACATGGAATAGCTGAATGGATTAAAACAAAACCAACTCTATGTTGTCTACAAGAGACTCCTTTTAGATATAAGGACACACATAGGCTGAAAGTGAAAGGATATAAAAAAGGATTCTCTATACAAATAGTAATCAAAATAGAGCAAGGGTAGCTATACTTGTATGAGACAAAAATAGACTGTAAGTCAAAAATTATCATAGGAGACAAAGAAGGACATTATATAATGATAAAAAGTTCAATGCATCAGAAAGATATAACAATTGCATATGTACCTAACATCAGAGCACCAAATTACCTGAAACAAACTTTGACAAAACTGAAGTGAAAAATGGATGGTAATGTAACAGTAGGAGATTTCAATATCCCACTTTCCATAATGGATAGAATAATGAATCAGAAGATCAGTAAGGAAATGGAGGACTTGAAAAGCACTATAGACCAATTGGATCTAACAAACATATACAAAACACTCTATCCAACAATACATGTTCTTAAGTGTGTACAAAACATTCTCAGGACAGATATGTTAGGCCACAAACCAAGTCATAACAAATTTAAAAAGACTGAGATTATATGAAGTATTTTCTGAACACAATGTAATGAAACCAGAAATCAATAATAAAAATAAACCTAACCAAAGAGGTAAAGGACCTAAACTTTAGGAACTACAGAACACTCATGAAAGAAATTGAAGAAGGCACCAAAAGATGGAAAAACATTCCATGCTCATGGATCGGAAGAATAAACATTGTTAAAATGTCTATGCTACCCAGAGCAATTATACCTTCAATGCCATCTTGATCAAAATTCCAATGACATTTTTCAAAGTGCTGGCACAAACAATCCTAAAATTTGTATGGAATCAGAAAAGACCTTGAATCGCCAAGGAAATGTTGAAAAAGAAAAACAAAGCTGGGGGCATCACGTTACCCGATTTCAAGCTATATTACAAAGCTGTGATCACCAAGACAGCATGGTACTGGCACAAAAACAGACATAAGACCAATGGAACAGAATAGAGAGCCCAGATATGGACCCTCAACTCTATGGTCAAATAATCTCCCACAAAGCAGGAAAAAATATGCAATGGAAAAAAGACAGTCTCTTCAATAAATGGTGCTGGGAAAATTGGACAGCCACGCGCAGAAGAATGAAACTCAACCATTCTGTAACACCATACACAAAGATAAACTCAAAATGGATGAAAGACCTCAATGTGAGACAGGAATCCATCAAAATCCTAGAGGAGAACATAGGCAGTAACCTCTATGACATTGGCCACAGCAACTTCTTTCAAGATACATCTCCAAAAGCCAGTGAAACTAAAGTAAAAATGAACTTTTGGGACTTCATCAAGATAAAAAGCTTCTGCACAGCAAAGGAAACGGTCAACAAAACAAAGAGGCAACCCACAGAATGCGAGAAGATATTTGCAAATGACACTATAGATCAAGGGCTGGTATCCAAGATCTATAAAGAACTTCTCAAACTCAACACCCAAACAACAAATAATCAAGTCCAAAAATGGGCAGAAGACATGAAAAGACATTTCTCTGAAGAAGACATAAAAATATCTAACAGACACATGAAAAAGTGTTCATCATCATTAGCTATCAGGGAAATTCAAATCAAAACCACATTGTGATACCACCTTACACCAGTTAGAATGGCAAAAATGGACAGGGAAAGAAACAACAAACGTTGGAGAAGTTGTGGAGAAAGGGGAACCCTTTTATACTGCTGGTGGGAATGCAAGTTGGTACAGCCACTTTGGAAAACAGTGTGGAGGTTCCTCAAAAATTTAAAAATAGAGCTACCCTATGACCCAGCAATTGCACCACTGGGTATTTACCCCAAAGACACAGATGTAGTGAAAAGGGCCATATGCACCCCAATGTTCATAGCAGCAATGTCTGCAATAGCCAAACTGTGGAAAGAGCCGAGATGCCCTTCAACAGATGACTGGATAAAGAAGATGTGGTCCATACATACAATGGAATATTACTCAGCCATCAGAAAGGATGAATACCCAACTTCTACATCAACATGGATGGGACTGGAGGAGATGATGCTAAGTAAAATAAGTGAAGCGGAGAAAGTCAATTATCACATGGTTTCACTTATTTGTGGATCATAAGGAATAGCATGGAGGACATTAGGAGAAGGAAGGGAAGAATGAAGGGGGGGAAATCGGAGGGAGAGATGAACCGTGAGAGACTATGGACTCTGAGAAATAAATTGAGGGTTTTAGAGGGGAGAGGGTGGGGGGATGGGTTAGCCTGGTGATGGGTATTAAGGAGGGCACATACTGCATGGAGCACTGGGTGTGATACGAAAACAATGGATCGTGGATCACCACATCAAAAACTAATGATGTATTCTATGGTGCCTAACATAACATAATAAAATAAAATAAAATTTAAAAAATTAAGAAAATAAAAATAAACTAAAAAATTCACAAATTTGTGGATATTAAACAGCACATATTTGAGTAACCAGTGGGTCAAAGAAGAAGTTACAAGAAAAATTGGAAAATATCTTGAGACAAATGAAAATAAAAACACAATATACCAAACTTACAGGATGCAGCAAAAAAGTAATACTAAAAGGGAACTTTATAGTAGTTAATGTCTACCTTGAAAAAGAATAAAGATCTGGAATCAAAGGGCCTAATTTATACCCTATACAAGTAGAAAAAGAAGAACAAACCCCAAAGAAAAAAATAATAAAGATTAGAGAAGAAACATATAAAATAGGGAAGAGAATTATAATAGAAAAATATCAACAAAACTAAGAGTTTTTTAAAAGATGAACACAATTGACAAACATTTAACTACATTAAGAATTAAAAGAGAAGACTCAACAAAAGTCAGAAATGAAAGAGGAAACATTACAGCTGATAATACAAAAACAAAAAAGGATTATGAAACACTACTATAAACATACAACCTTGAATCAGGAAGAAGTAAAAAATCTGAACATACATGTAATCAGTAACCAAGATTGAATCAATTATCAAAAGCCTCTCCATAAAGAAAAGTCCAGAACCAGATGGCTTTACAGGCATTTTCTACAAAATATTTTTTTAAATAATTAACACCAATCCTTCACAAACTGTTCCAAAAAACTGAAGAGGAAGAAACACTTTCAAACTTATTTTATGAGGCCAATATTAGCTGATACAAAAGCCAGACAAAAATACTATGAGAAAACTACAGTCCAATGTCTCTGATAAATATTTATGCAAAATCCTCAACAAAATTCTAGGAAACCAAATTTAACAGCATATTAAGAGGATGATGTACCATGATCAAGTGCGATTTATCCCTAGAATGCAAGGATGGTTCAACATATAAAAATCAATATGATATATCACGTTAACAAAACAAAACATAAAAGTCAAATTGTCATCTCAACTGATGCCAAAAAAAGCATTTGACAAAATTCAACACCCTTTAATTATAAAACACTCAACAAATTAGGAATAGAAGAAAATTACCTCAACAAAATAAAGGACATGTATGGAAAGACCATGGCTAATATCATACTCAATGGAAAACCTGAAAGCTTCTCCATTAAGATCAGGAACAAGGCAAGGATGACTATTCTTACCACTTCTATTCATCATAGTACTGGAAATCAAACAAAAATAAATAAAAGGCATCCAAATTCAAAAGGAAGGAATAAAATTGCATTTGCAAATGGCATGATGCTATATGTAGAAAACTTGAAAGGGGGCCCCTGGGTGGCTCAGTCGTTAAGCATCTGCCTTCCGCTCAGGTCATGATCCCAGGATCCTGGGGTCTAGCCCTTCATCCGGCTCCCTGATCGGCGGGAAGCCTGCTTCTCCCTCTCCCACTCCCCCTGCTTGTATTCCCTCTCTTGCTGTATCTCTCTCTGTCAAATAAATAAATTCTTTAAAAAAAAAAAAAAAGAGGGGCACCTGGGTGGCTCAGTCGTTAAGCGTCTGCCTTCGGCTTGGGTCATGATCCCAGGGTCCTGGGATTAAGCCCCACATCAGGCTCCCTGCTCGGTGGGGAGCCTGCTCCTCCCTCTCCCACTCCCCCTGCTTGTGTTCCCTCGATCACTGTGTCTCTCTCTGTCAAATAAATAAAATCTTTAAGAAAAAAAAGAAAACTTGAAAGTTTCTTAAAAACTAAAAACTAAAAAAAAAAAAATAAATAATAAGCCCTCTCAGAACCAATACATGAATTCAGTGCAAAATTACAAGACACAAAACCATCACACAAAAATCAGTATGTTTCTATACAATCACAATGAACTACCTAAAAAGAAAATTAAGAAAACATTCTCATTCACAATAGCCTCAGAGAGAATAAAATACTTAGGAATAAACAACCAAAGAAGCAAAAGACTTGGACACCTAAAGTATAAAACTGATGAAACAAACTGAAGCAACACAAATAAATGGAAAGATAATCTGTGCTCATACAAAGGAAAACAATACTGTTAAACTCTCCATACTATGCAAAGTGATCTACAGATTCCATGCAATCCCTATCAAAATTCTGATCGAATTTTTTTAAAAATAGAAAAATATTCTAAAAATTCCATGAAAACACAAAGGACCAAACAATCCTGTAAGAAAGTAAAACAAAGGTGGCGGCCTTACACTTCCTGATACCAAAACATATTATAAAGAGACAGTGATTAATACAGTATGATACTAACATAATGACAGACATATAGGTCAATGGAACAGGATAGAGAGCCCAGAAATAATCTTTCACAGATATGGTCAAATGATCATCAATAAGGTCACCAAGGCTGCACAGTGGGGAAAGGATAGTCTTGTCAACAAATGGTGTTGAAAAAAACTAGATATGACATACAATAGAATGAAGTCAGATTCTTACCTTACACAATATACAAAAATTAACTCAAAATGGATTAAAAACCTAAATGTAACAACTGAAACTATAAAATTCCTGGAAGAAAACATAGGGAAAAAGCTTCAAGACAATGGATCTGATAATGATTTCTTGGATTGGACACTAAAAGCACAAACAACAAAAGTAGAGATTACAAGGATTACAGCAAAATTGAATCTCCTGCATAACAAAGGAAACAATCAAAAGAGTGAAAAGACACTGACAAAATGGAAGAAAATATATGTAAAACATGTCTGGTAAGGGGTTAAGATCCAGAATATATAAAGAATTCCTACAACTCAACAACAACAAAAAAACACATAACCCAATTAAATAATAGGCAAAGGATTGTATGGAAATTTTCCAAAACATCAAAATAGATTCATTATTTGATCCAAGAATATCACTTCTTGGTATATATCCAAAAGAATTGAGAGTAGGATCTCCAAAAGATATTTGCATCCCATTTTCATTGCAGCATTATTCAAAAAAAAAAAAAAAAAAAACTAAGAGATGGAAATAGCCTTAATTTCAAGACAGATGAATGGATAAAGAAAGTGTGGCATATACATACAATGGAATATCGTAAACTAGGAAATCCTGTTATATGCTACAATATAGATGAATCTTAAGGACATTATGCTAGTCGCAAAAAGACAAACACTGCACGATTCTACTTATATGAGGTATCTAAAGTAGTCAAATTAACAAAAAAGGAGAGTAGGATGTGGTTAGCAAGGTTGGGGAGGAGGGAGAATTAGGGTGTTGTTGTTCAATGGGTATAGATTTTCAGTTTTGTGAGATAAAACCATTCTAAAGATCGGTTGCATCACAATGTGCATATAATTAACACTACCATGCAGCATATTTAAAAATAGATAAGATGGCAACTTTTTATGTTATTTTCTTTACCACAATAAAAAATAATGTTATAGGAAGGGAACATTAACATAGTGGTAACAAGCACAGGCTTTGGATTCCAACTAATTTGGGCTTAAGCCTGGCTGTAGTCTCATACTAGTCATGTGGGCCTAGTAATTTACTTAACCCCTCAGTCAGGCTTCCTATTTAGTAAAACCAGGATAATAACTATTCCTACCTTGTATAACTATTGTAAGAAACATTGAGATAAGTGTGAAATACTGAGATCGATGTTAGGTCATTGGTAAGCACTGAACCAATGGTAGCATTAACTGTATGACCAGGAGGTCAGGAAGAGAAGTACCACTGCAGGATTGGGGAAGAGACTGGTGGCTTCCTGAAAACTCTGATGTTGGTGGAGATTTGTGGGTGAATGTTTGAAGACCAGTTATATCCAAATTATTGTTGTTCCCAACTCATCTACCTTCTTTTATCCACAACCCTGAACTCCCTGAGGCCTACACTCTCTTAACTTTTCCATCAACAGCACAGAACCTGATCATTCTATTCCAAAATGTATCTTGCAAAAGATCATAACCTGTTTTTAGAAAGAAACTGGAAAAAATATGATTACAGACTTCCCATTTGTGTTCTACATTTGATTTTCTTTTTTTAAACATTTCTGGGGGAAGAAAAACGTGCACTAAGTTTAGGAGAGTAAAACAATAAAAATGTTTTGCCATGACTCAATGAATACTGGTTTTAAGTAGGTAAGCACATGATTAGAGCCACTCACACCCTCATCATCAATTAACCTTTTTAATAAAGTAGACCTGTCATTCAGAGAAATCAGAAATCAAATCAGAGTTTTCAGCAGACTTCTTCAAAGAAAGCATTTCAAGAATAAATCTTCCAAATGGTACAATCTTTTTCTGTTCTGCTGATAAAACAAAAATGAGGATATGTAAAGAGTCTTTGCTACTCCCTTATAAAATCTGCCAGTTGATACTCCCAAAGGAAATAAAATCTGCCTTATTTCTTTGCCCACCTTCAATGAACTTTAAAGTCGGTCTATATGTATTGAAGATTCTTAAGTACATTTTCCCTCTGGGATGGATTCAGCATATGGTCTGCTCCTAAGGCAAACATTTATTTAAACTTTAAATCTAAAAGGAATTCTTCCATTTTATTTCTAGTTTTGTTTCCTTTGATCCTGAAAGTAATTAACTTTCAGTGGCAGCTAATTATAAGTGAAGAGAAAGCAGAGTCTATATGGTTGTTTGGTGCAGGCTTGGCAAAGTGTTTTTTAATTGGAAAGTCTTTTTGTTTTATGCATTTCAATCCATTTTGCACTGTATTTATTATCCAGGATTCATATTATAACCATGACCTTTCATCTAATGACAGAATCTCACACAGAGAAAAAAAATAATTATTTTAACAAAAAGACATGAGGGCTATAAAAAAGAAATGAGAGAGTCTGGGAAGGAGTAGAATATGACACAAGAAGAGCCACAACTAAATCCATTTCCTGCTCTTCATTATTTAAAATCACATGAAAAAACCTTTGTATCAAAAGACGTACGACTTTACATTTGAAATGGGAAACCCTCTTCCTCAAACTTATTTCAGACAGAAATCAGTTCCTAAAAAAATAATACGGGAACAGAGAAACACATAGGTGAAGATAATTGAGGTCAGAGGTACTACTGACTGTTCTACATTAATACTCATCATCAGGAACATGGAAGAATCTGAAAGTTAATGAGCTGCCAGTCAAATGACCCTTACCACATGCCTCAATTCCCTAAAAATGAACTTTGCAAAAACTCACCAACTCTTTTTGTTATCAATTCCTTCCTTCTCAAAGGAAAACCAGGAATCTTAAAGTATGTATTGTGTTTAAAATGAATATATTGTAAAAGATTTTTCAAAAAAAAAAAAAAGTAACTGAACACAAGGAGAGGGCTTGGTCTCTATTTCTGAGAGAGGACTCTGCTTCTTAGGCTTTCTAAACAATTCCTTACCCTACCAAAAATAATCACCATCACAGAAAAGCATCTCTCCTTCTGCTAACCAGAGAGGCATCTTGACCCAACTCTCCTCAGTTAGAGTAAAAACTTGTGCCACAGAGATATGCTAGCCATCATCTTCTCCAAATTTGTAACAAGTTAGAGCATTATAAAGCAATATAACCAGAGGTCAGTAGCTTACACCCACGCAGAATACCACCTTGTGAGTTACTGCTATGGATTTTGCCTAATCAAGGATCAAGGAATGAAACAGCCATTTCCCCACTTCCTACAAAATCATTGATGAAGGTGGCAATAGTCTCTGTGTTTTCCAAGAACCAACATGAAAAATCTCTTTCCAAATGCTTTCCAAGTAAAAAGGTAACTGTTGCTTCTCCTGAAGAACTGTCATGTTACCTTTTATTAATAACATGAACTTTATAATGCATTGCATTTGCTTTTATTGCCTCTATTTCTAGGAATCTTAGGGTAAATACATTATCCAATTACAGTAACTAAGTTAGCTAAGGTTAATTGTATATTTATTTAACCCCACTCTTTTAAAATTTCAACTTGTATTTTTAACAGGTTTTAAAGTATAGATTTTGTACCCTCTTTTTGGAGTAAACTATAACTATAAAAAATCTTTAAGATTCATAACTGGCTTGAGAATAAAATGGAAATATTTTCTACTTCTGCTTGAAATTTCAAAGATACGTCTTTAAAGATACTGACACAACTCTAACTCCACTTTTAAGGAATGTAATAAAGTGCAGATCATTAGCTGTAAGCATGATAAAAAGGTGCAAAATTTTGCACATATTACAAAGGATTAAAATGTCACACTAATGAGGCAAAGATCACATGTTATAAGCCCTTATGTGGACTATTCCATTATAGAGTTTGTATGGTTAGCTGCTTGTAAATGTGGCTGATTAAGTCCTAAAAACTAAGTGGAATAGTGCCTGTAGGTTAGTAAACATCAATCAATACTGTTGGAAAGCTAAACAAAAATATATGTCATTGTTAGGGCACTAATATTACTTTTTGATACAAAGATTTCTATATACCTTTCTTCTTAGAAATTACAAGAAACTGTTGTATATCAAGTCTTTATATCTCTTTAAACAATCTCTCCCTCTGAAAACTTACCTGTTCTCAGAGCTATCTCATTTCTATCCCATCCTCTTCTAGCTCTATCCTTCCTTAAATATCATGAGAAGTCAAACCTAGACAGAATGGAAGGGTGTACCGGAGTTTATACTATTGCAGATATTTATGCAAAGCTTTGCTGATGAGCTCTTTTACTCTGATCTGATGTAGCCCCCAACTGTAATAAACTGTAGAGAAATAGGAAACTGTCTACTAGGTCATGCTTATCTTTTCTGGTGTTGGGGGGGTGGGAAGGTTAAGTGGTGTTTTCTACAAGAGTACCTGGGTGGCTCAGTTGGTTAGGCATCCCACTCTTGATTTTGGCTCAGGTCATGATCTCAGGGTTGTGAGATTGAGCCCCACATGGAAAGTCCAATGTCCAGCCCCATATAGAGCCCAGGGCTCAGCAGGGAATCTGTTTGAGATTCTCTTCCTCTCCCCCTCTCCCTACATGTGTACACTGTCTTGCTCTCTCTAAAATAAATAAATAAATCTTTAACAAAAAAAAAAAAAAAAAAAAAGCACCATTTTTCTCCACAACAGAACACTCAAAATAACTTCACCCTTTTATCTGTTAGGAATCTGTCATTCAATGAATTTTTAGCGTCTGTCTTCCATAATTTCCACTCATTAATTTCATGTGTTTTGAGACCCCAACATGCTATTCTCCAATATGAAGAATAGTGTTCCTCTGGAATTTGATAAATATCTCTGTCAAATTTAGCATTATTAATAAATTTTACAGAGTTCAAATATATTCATCTTTATAGAAGAAATAGTACTGAGTTTTAAAGCATTTCCTTGTATGAAAGTTCATCTGAATGAAAGCTCATTTATAAATGTAACTCCCTTCAGTTGGAATTCTTGTTGAAGAGGATTTGCATTAAAGATAGTGTGGGTACCCACCAGGGTTTGTTTCTGTTTTTATTATTTGTTTGTTTTGCATAATGATAAGATCCATGATAGAATAGCTCAGATTGTTTTTTTCTCTTAAATTACTGCTTTGCCATGCTTTTGTCCACCCTGAAATCCATCTGCTCATTTACTCGTGGACCAGCTGTAGCTATATTGAGCTAAACCGAAGTTCATACTACTGTCTCCAACTCTGATTCATTTTTACATGGATCATTACAGCCTTCTCCCCCTTATTCTCTCAGCCCCTTCAGTGAGGTGTTTCATACACTTATAATATATTTATATTATTTTATCACATTCTGCATTCCATCCTGGGATTTCCCACCCCCCTAAGTGATTTTATTAAACGATAAAAAAAATAAGGTTCACTTTTTGTGCTGTAAAGTTCTATAGGTTTTGATAAATGCTTAATGTCTTCTCTTCACCATTTGGAACAGCTTCACTCTAAAAAAATCCTGTGCTTCACCTATTTGACCACCCTCTCCCCTACTACCCTAACCCCTGGCAACCACTGATTTGTTTACCATCTCAATAATTTTGTGATTTCCAGAATGTCATAAAGTCGAGATCATATAGTATGGAGCCTTTTCAGATTGGTTTATTTGACTTAGCAATTCACATTAAAATTATTCCATGCTTGGGGCACCTGGGTGGCTCAGTTGGTTAAGTGACTGTCTTAGGCTCAGGTCATGATCCTGGAGTCCTGGGATGGAGTCCCGCATCGGGCTCCCTGCTCAGTGGGGAGCCTGCTTCTCCCTCTTCCTCTGCCCCTCCTCCCGCTCCTGTGCACTCTCTCTCTCTCACTCTCTCTCTCTCATTCTCGCTCAAACAAACAAACAAATAAATAAATAAATCTTTTAAAAAATAAAATTATTCCATGCTTTTGGTGGCTTGATAGTTCATTTCTTTTAATAGCTGAATAATATTACAGTCTATGACTGTATCACAGTTTGTTCATCCATTCACCTTTAAAGAGCATTCTGGTTGCTTCTGGGTTTCGGTAATTGTGAATAAAGCTGCTACAAATATTCACATGCAGGTTTTGTATGGACATAAGTTTTTGAATCAGTTAAGTAAACACTTAACACAGTGACTGCTGCATCATAAGGCCCTGTTTCGTTTCATAAAACACTGCCAAACTCTCTTTCAAAGTGGCTGCACCCTTTTGAATTTCTACCAGCAATGAATAAGAGTTCCTGTAGCTCCACATCCTCACAGCAGGTGGTATTATATATTTTTGGATTTTAGCCATTCTAGTAGGTATATAGTGGTATCTCATTGTCATTTTAATTTGCAATTCTCTTATGACAAATGATACCGAGCATCTTTTCATATTATTTCCATCTGTATATCATATTTGGTTAGGTATCTGTTCTGACCTTTGGCCCATTTTTAAATTGGGTTGTCTTTTTTTTTGAATTTAATTTAATTTTATTACATTGTCTTTTTATCATTAAAATGCTAAGAATTTTCTTGTAATTTTGAATACAATTCCTTTACCAGATAACATGTTTTACAAATATCTTATCTTGGTCTGTGGCTTGCATTTTCATTCTCTTAACAGTCTTTCTCAGAGCCTAAAATTTTTTGACCTTAAATAAAGTCAAATTTATCACATTTTTCTTTCATGAATTGTATCAGTGGTGTTATATATAAAAACCTATCACCAAACCCAAAGTGATTTATATATTTCTTCCTATGCGTTCTACAATAAGTTTTACATATAAATTATACATATTAATTGATTGATTGATAGCCCTATCTACACCATGGTTTGGGCTTGTAGACTCCAGAACTATAATAGAATCAATTTTTGTTGTTTGAAGCCACCCACTATGTGATAATTTATTATGGTAGCCCTAAGAAACTAATTCAGTTAGAGTATACAATTCTTTTTACACATTGTTGGATTCAATTTGCTGATATTTCATTGAGGATTTTGTGTTTCTGTTAGTGACAGATATTGGTCTATAGTTTAACTTTCTTGTAATGTCTTTATATGGTTTAAGTATTAAAGTAATGCTGGCCTCACAGAATGAGTTCAGAAGTATTCCCTCTTTTATATTCAGGAAGAGATTGTAGAGAATTTGTATAATTTCCTCCTTAAATGTCTGGCAAAATTCACTAGTGAAAAAGCATCTGGGCTTGGTGATTTCATTTTTGGAAGGTCATTAATTTTTAATTCAATTTATTTAATAGGGACTATTTAGGTTATTTATTTCTCCATGTGTAACTTTTGGTAGTTTATGTATTCCAAGGAATTGGTCCATTCACCTAACTTACCAAATTCGTGGACATAGAATTGTCCATAGTATTCCTTTATTTTCCTTTTGATGCCCATAGGATCAGTAGTGATGATTCCTCTTTGACTCCTGATATTAATAATTTATATCACCAATATACATTTTTTCTTAGTTAGCTTAGTTAGAAGTTTCTCACATTTAGTGATTTTTAAAAAAGGAACAGCCTTAAGTTTTACTGATTTTCTCTATTATTTTCCTGTTTTCAATGTATACATTGTGTTCTGTTTTTGTTTTTTCTTCTGCTTGCTTTAGCTTAAATTGTTCTTCTTTTTCTACTTTCCTAAGTTGGAAGCTTAGACTACTGATTTTATATCTTTCTTCTTTTCTAATATACGCATTTAAAGCTCTAAATTTCCCTCTTGTTGCATCTCATAAATTTCTACAATTTGTATTTTAATTTTAATTTAGTTCAAAATATATATTTATTTCTCTTGAGATTTCTTCTTTGACCTACATGTTATTTATACAGATAATATTTGATTTCCACATATTCGGAGATATTCAGTTGATTTTAGTTTAATTCCATTATGGTCTGAGAACACACTTTGTATGATTTTTTTAAAAAATTTGTTAAGGTATGTTTTATGACCCAGAATGTGGTGCATGTTGGTGAATGTTGCCTGTAAGGTTGGAATAAGGATGTAAGCATGAGGAGGATATGAATTCTACTGTTTTTGGATGAAATATGCTATTAATGTCAATTAGATTAAGTTGATTTATAATGCTGTTCAGATCAACTATATTCTTGCAGGTCAGCTATATTCCTACTGACTGCCCGCTTGATCTATCAATTACTGACAGGGAGATACTGAAGTCTCCAAATAGTATAGTGGATTTGTCTCTTTCTCTTCTCAGTTCTATCAATTTATACCTCACATATTGTAATGCAGTTTTTGGATGCATACAAATTTAAGGTTAATATGTTTTCTTTGAGAATTGACCCCTTTATCATTACTAATGCTTCTCTTTATCTTGATAGTTTCCTTGATCTGAAGTCTAGTTTGTCTGAAATTAATGTAACTAGCCCAGCTTTCTTTTAATTAGAGCTAACATGGTTTCTTTCTTTGCTTTAATCTTCAGAGTCTTTATTTTTATACTTTCTTGCAGACAACATGTAGTTGTCTCTTGTTTATTTATCCACTATGGAAATCTTTGTCTTTTATTTGGTATATGTAGACCATCCACATTTAAAGTGATTATTGACATATTTGGATTAATATCAACCATGATCTTAATTGTTTTCTATTCATTGTCAGAGGCTCTTTCTCCTCTGCCTTCTCTAGTTTTAGTTTCAATTATACTTAAAAGTAAAATTTTTAGTGGTTTCTCTATAGTTTACACATTTTTTTAAGATTTTATTTATTTATTTGAAAGAGAGAAAGAGAGAGCAAGAGAGAAAAGCAGACACCCTGCTGAGCAGAGAACCCAATACGGGCCATGATCCCAGGACCCTGAGATCATGACCTAAGCCAAAGGCAGAAGCTTAACCCACTGAGCCACCCAGGTGCCCCATACACATATATTTTTAACTAACTCTACCTTCAAACAATACTACTCCACTTGCACACCCATTTCCTCCCTCTCATCCTTTGCGACATTGCTGTCAGACTTTTTACTTATCCATAAGCTATAATTACTCAGTGCATTGTTACTATTATGACTTTAAACACATATTTATTTTTAGACCAATTAAAAAATAAGAAAAATAAAAGATTACATTTTTCTTCCTTTGTTCCTTCTCTAATGGTCTCCCTTTCCTTACGTAGATCTAAGTTTCTGACCTGCATCATTTTCCTTTACCTAAAGAAAATTCTTTAACAATTCTTGCAAAAAGGTCTGCTGGAGATGAACTCCCTCAGTTTTTGTTTGTTTGAAAAAGAAAAATATTTCTCCTATACTTTTAATGGATATTTTCATTTGATATAGAATTCTAGTTTCCACTGGATAGAGAATTCACTAGATATAGAATTTTTTTTCTTTCTTTCTTTTAAAGATTTTATTTACTTATTTGACAGCGAGAGAGGGAACACAAGCTGGGGGAGTGGGAGAGGGAGAAGCAGGCTTCCCTCTGAGCAGGGAGCCCGATGTGGGGCTGGATCCCAGGACCCTGAGATCACGACCCCACCAGAGCCTAAGGCAGACTCTTGATGACTGAGTCACCCAGGCACCCCTAGAATTTTTTCTTTATGGGTCATTTTTAATATGGGTCATTACATTTAAATATTTCATTATATTTAAATTTATCAACTTAGTAACATATTCCCCCAGATCTTCTGAGTATTATCAACACTGACTCTGACATCTAAGCACTAAACCCTTATATAGACCAGCACACTGGCAGAAAAGGACTATTAAACTCTCCAGGAACTTGAGCTATGCTGAGCTTCTGTCAAGCAAAAGAACTTGCAACACAAATGACAAATAAAATCATGATATAGGTCTATTAAAACTTCTGTAAATTCATATACTGTAAAGACTAGTGATAAGCCCCTTACTTAAACATTTATTCTTAAATAAAAAGATAACAATAAACATGTGCCAGTCATCTTGAAAGGCTACTAGATGAGATTCATGTAAAATTCAAGCCTGTGTCTCAGGAAATTTTGTTATTTTCTAAAGCATATTATAAACACTGTGGCACTCCTACCAACTCTTCCACATGTATTTAGAAACTGAATGTGAAGTGGGCAAGGGAAAAATGAGCCCTTGAAACCAGAGAACGGTGGGTGCTTATGACTAATACGTGCTGTAAAAGGCAGAAAACATGCATTTAATACGGTTTAGATCTCTGATCTTTCTTAGCAGCTTTTAATTTCATCAGCTATTTTTATAGCTGTTCTAATTACTTTGTTCTCCTCATAGTCTAAGTTATATTTTTTTAAGAAAAGTTGCTGCTGAATCTTAACATTTGAATATATGTTATAATTTTATGATGAGAAAATCCACACATAGACATAAAATTTTATTTTTATATTTTCAAGTTTTCTCACATTTTATATTAGATTTATGTATGAAAAATAAGTCTTACAAAAAGTCATTTATTTACTCATTCATTTTTTAGTACTTTACTCATCAATTAAGAGTACAGAGTATCTTCTATGTGTAAAACTTGGTTTAAGGTGCTTTGGGGGACGGAAAGATGAATAGTTTTCACACAGGATCATTACCGCTGATATATTTTAATAATCTTACATCTAATAAGAAATTCTAAAGCATGTATCTTTTGTTTTACAAAGTTATCTTTCTTTTGAGAAATACACTGTATAGTACCTTAAGTGGAAGAAATACTAATGCAGTAAATGAGTTTTAGCCTATTAACAGAACAATTACAATATTACTCTTGGTATTATTTTCCTGCATTCAAAATAAATATTAAATTTTAAAAAAGAAAAACAAAGATTAAACAAAAATTGAATAATCTACATCTAAGCAAGTAAATCGTCTTTTAGAAAGTACTTGAGTAGTACTTGCACTGAGTAGTTTGGCTTCATTTAGATGAACAGTGTTCAGAAATGATATAAAAATGTCTACTTCCATCAACTAGACTGCCAAATCTAGACAGACTGCTCTCCCCTAAGGTCTATAACATTTTCAGGAATTTGTTCACAGCTTAATTCTCTAGCCAGTGATAGTTTATATTTTAAACAAAACAACAATCTTTTTTCCTAGTGGCTTCCTGAGCACTTTGGGATTAAGATCTGCAAATCCGATTATTGGCTCGAAGATTTTGGTGCTGTACAATTCCAGGGGCTCTGACCACAATCTGTAACCTCCATAGGATTCCAAAGAAATTTAAGATACTAATTTCTCCTTTATTTGAAAAAAAACTATTTCCATCAACCCAGAGTTCCTGGATATAAACTGTTAATATAAGCAGGGAAAGGAAAGTGATAATTATTTAAGGTTGTTAAAGTGGACAAATCAGGGGTTAATAAACTGATATGTGTTCAGAAGAAAGCTATTCTTTCATTTTTTTCTTTTATTTTTTTAAAGACTTTATTTATTTATTTGACAGAGAGAGAGAGACAGCAAGAGAGGGAACACAAGCAGGGGGAGTGGGAGAGGGAGAAGCCAGGCTTCCCGCTGAGCAGGGAGCCCGATGCGGGGCTCGATTCCAGGACCCTGGGATCATGACCTGAGCTGTAGGCAGACGCTTAACAACTGAGCCACCCAGGCGCCCTGAAAGCTATTCTTTTAAGTGAGATTTCATATGTGAAATAAATTACCTTTAGATGCTCTATCCCCACACGCAATGCTCTTGTATTTAATGACTTTTATCTTTAAAACAAGAAATAACATCAGTAGTACAACGGAGTCTCCACACTGTTTTCTCACTGCGCTTAGTGAGAAAGCGAGAGGAGAGAAGTAAGCTTGATTAAAATATAATGCTTTTATCTAGCATTTCTTGTCCCAGGCTTGTTGGTTCAGGTACTTTGGATCAAACAGAAGAAACCCCAGAAGTTGCCACAGCCCCATCTCACTACCTCATGGACACCTGTTTGCTGGCCAGGCTGCAGGCCAGTTTTGATGGAGCAGGACTAGTCAAGTTTACTACCTCATTTCAAAGAGGAGAAAGAGAATCTTTTTCCAAAGGAAAAAAAAAATACAGTAATAAAGAAGATGAAGTGGGTATTTATTAATTTATCTCTTGGCTTCTCAGCATCTACTCACCTTAGTGAAGATATCAGCAGTTTGGGAATCCATCCCTTTTTCATTTTGTCCCTGAAATTGGATAGGTTCCGCCTAACCTCCAGTACCAGGGATAAGGCACATAACCTAGACCTAAGTCAATTTGTTCACTGCATTCCCATCAGAGACATGTTCAAGACAAAAATCAGAGTCAGTGAGATGCAGTGGGTCTCTGCTGTGACTACCCACAGAATAACTCTCCTTGTTTTCTCCATGGGATTTCAAACTGAGTTCATAGAAACCAAGAAGCCAACAGAAGTAATGCATTTGAGATAGTGAAACAAAGCAACCGGGTCCTAGGGAGGTTTTTAAACATTTGCTAATAGCTGTGCCTGACAAGATCTATCCCTAGATTTTTTTTTTTTAAATTACATAATCCCACAAATTTCCTTTTTGCCTGAACCAGTTGCATTGAATTTTCTATTCCTTGCCACAGAAAAAGGCCTAAATCATACTGAAAGAAAAAAATTAAGGGAAAGAGATGATCTTGTGGTAGGTGTAAGCAAGATAATTGTTTAAGAATTCAAGAGACCAAAATAATAGAGCACATATTCCAGTTAATTCTTGAGTTTCCTTTTCAAAGTTATTTTAAAGAGTTACATGCAGAGGAGTCTACACACCATCTGGTGACTTTTCTTTAATTGAGCTACTGGAAGCAGTTATTATAAAATATATGCAACTTGATAACATAATAACATGTAATATAAAGACCATGTCCTGGCACTTAAATCTTAAGGTTGTTTTTTTTTTTTCATTATTTGTTTGTTTTTTTTTTAAAGAGAATTCTAGCTAAAAGCTTGAGAATTGAAACTCTCTTATTCTGTTTCTCATGTTCTTGGCTAAATCTCCTTTCATGTGCTTGTTATTTCATTTTAGTACCATCAAACAAGTGTTCAATCTTATGAAAAAAGGTTTTGAAATGGTCTCCTGGAGCAGCACAGAATATGAGTCTAGTATAAGTATAATTATGTACAATACAACAGTGAAACCAAGGACACAAAATAAAATAGCTGACAACAGTAAGAAGTCATAATTTCAGTTTGTTATACTATCCACACTCTCATCTTAAGGAAGATGAATCAAAATTCCTTGCAACTTGCATCATCTCTGAATATGAAGAATTGCAATATACAAAGCTAAATTTGTGTTTCTTTTAATGAACCATGAAGCTAATTCCAGCAGATGAAGACTGCAGTGCCAATATTCTTCCTTTGGAAGCACTCAACCAATTAGCCAGGTTTTGTGAACTTTTGCTTCTCATTTTCAATGTCACATTTCCTTCAGTTGCTTTGGTGTGGAATGTTTTATGAAAAGGTTTTGCCATTTAATGTCCCTGGACCAATATTTACCTGCTGGGTTCTAAAATCTGATGCTCATAAATGCAAGTCCTTTAATTCTCCAAACCAAACACAGACCATCTGTAATCTCTGACCACCCAAAATTCAATGTCTACTAGAAGCTGGGCAGCCTCTCTCTAACGTGAGACACACTCTAGCACACTCTCAATTTTCTAGGGAGTCTTAAGAACAACACTCTGAAAACCCAAAGTAACAAGGATCCATCAAAGTATCAAACAGAAAATTGCCACCTCTCTCATGACTAAGTGTTTTTTAGTGTTAATGTATAAAAGCCAAAAATGGGCTGATATCAAATGCAGCTTTAAGAAAAAATAAAATAAAAAAAGATAATCTCTTTGTACCTTGGAAAATGAAACCATATTACCGGAGAGACGTACTTACCATTTTTCTAAAGGACATTCTGGTAAGATTTAGAAAGCAGCAGGACTTACCTGGAGGAAACAAAAAGAAAAAGAGAGATTAAACCAATAAATAAGAAAGGGTAATAGTGAAGACATATTTTTAATACATTCTAAGATGACAAAAAGTCAGTAAAGAAGAGAGGGAGAAAATAAATTTCTTTTAGCTGTTATTGTCTTTATCCAATGCAACAGGAAAATGTACAGAAATGAGGTATTTATTTTATCTAATATGTGTAAGAGTCTTCATATTAGCACAGTCCTCAATGAAACTGAAAAGGGAGAAAGATGTAATTCACAGTGATAAGAAACTAAGTATCTTCAATGGACTCAGTAACAGAATCCTACACAGACTCCTTAAAGAATTTCCTTAAAGAATTCTTTAAGTTCAAACGACCTGGGCTATTTATGGCCCTCAGAAGGCCTTAGCAGGATTCTGCATTGTCACACTTTTCCATTTTGTTGATATTTAAAATAGGTTTTGCCCCTTTATCGATTTTCTTTTTTTTTAAGATTTTATTTATTTATATGAGACAGAGAGTGCACGAGAAAGAGAGAGAGAGAGATAGCACGAGCTGGGGGGAGAGAGAGAAGCAGACTCCCCACTGAGCAAGGAGGCCCACGTGGGACTTGATCCCAGGACCCTGAGGTCATGACCTGAGCTGAAGGCAGATACTTAACCGACTGAGCCACCCAGGCACCCCCTTTATTGATTTTCATAGAGGGCACAAAACAGGTTTGGCAAGATATGTAGTTTGTAATGTTAATAGTTTTATTTTAAGGCTACCCTTTAGTCTCTAAGAAATCTAAAAAGTAAATGACATCATATGTCCATAAATCTTAAAAATACTGATATAGAGAGCATTAGCCATAAATATTATCAATCGCTTTTGAAAGTCAGCCAATATACAGATGACAGTGAAAGAAATCAGCTCCCTGCAAGCTTGGAATAGTTACTGTGGGAATTCCTATTGCATCTGAAATCAAGTCCCTCTGGTCTCCTACCACTGAAACAGGCTAGACAAGTGTGTTCCTGCCAACCAGCTCAGAGCAGACCCTGTTTCTCCAGAGTGGAGGGAGGAAGCAAGAAGAACAAAGAACCGAGTTTTAGCTCTTAAGATACATAATGCAAGGCCAGTTTATGCAAGTGTTACTAAGAAAAGCATTTGTGCAACTTCCCAGCCAATTAGACAGTTGTTGCTAACTTTGCCTAATCTTTTGCAGGGAGACTGAGGCAGCCCAGCAAAATATTAGGTAGATATTAAATTTTTATGCTCTCTTCCATTCCCTCTTTTTAGAGAGACTTATCTTGTCCTTAATTCCCTCTTCTACTGGGCAAAAAGGTAAGAGAAGATTTAAAAAAGCAGAATAATTACAGGATACTCTTTCCTTGTTTCTTTAAACTGTCCTAATTTCTAGGCACTGAGGACACATAGAGATGCTCACCTCTCAAATCATTTTGTATTTAATATAGTAACTGGAACAAATAACTAACCCATTCTTCCTCCACTCCCACCCTCCTCCACAGAGCCTCTTTACCTAAACTAGCTTCTAGTAAGTTCTACATAAGGACTAAATCCCCATTTTTTTTTTATTCTAAGAAAGATATATAAGACTAATTTATAATAAAAGTGTAGAACACAGCAAAATGCACTGTGTAAATGAATGTATGGCAGGGCTAAGACAGTATCTAGAACTTTGGATATCTAATTGTCTAATAATTGAACACATGTGTACACAGTACCTTTTTTTTAATCCTATGTAGTTTTTATGATGTTAATTTTGAAGATTTTTTTTGAAGTGTTTCAGCATTAAGTTTTTGATCCACTGCATAAATTTTTTTTTAAAGATTTTATTTATTTACTTATTTGAGAGAGAGAGAATGAGAGATAGCAAGCACAAGAGGGAAGAGGGTCAGAGGGAGAAGCAGACTCCCTGCTGAGCAGGGAGCCCGATGTGGGACTCGATCCCGGGACTCCAGGATCATGACCTGAGCCGAAGGCAGTCCCTTAACCAACTGAGCCACCCAGGCGCCCCACTGCATAAATTTTAACAGATATGTTTTTTTAGGCCAAAGTGAGTCACATTTGACTTGTTTTATGGTAAATCTGTAGGGCATGACTTCAGGTTCCCTTACCACCTTCTAAGGACTGGCTACAGAAATCTGTGTTGTTTCATGAAATCATCCTTATACAGTGCTAGGTATCAGTACTTTGGGTGAGTAACTGGGAAGTACACTTCACTACATCTATTACCCTAATTCTCTCTCTATGAGACCATTAACCAATGACTCTTTCTTTCAACTAAAATAGTGAAAGCCCATTGTATTACTGACAACATCATGTGGTTTTTCTGTTGGTTAACAGGGGCCTCACCTGCTGAGAAATGGCTAGATCATAAGGAGAAGCCTAACTCAGAACCATGGGTAGCTATTTCATTTTTCATTCACAGAAATAAATTACTTTATTTACTGTGTGGCTATGTAAGCCTGAAGCTGAAAAGCAATGGTTATTTGAATGTTATCTTAGCCTTGAAATACATACATACATACATATATACATATACATATATGTATGTACGTGTGTGTGTATATATATATGTGTGTGTGTGTGTGTGTGTGTGTGTGTATATATATATATATATATATATATATATATACAGGCCCACATATTTATTTGGGAGGCAGAGGTTGAGGATCATCCTTCCCTCTTCTATTATTTAAAAAGCACAGAGGGACACCTGGGTGGCTCAGTCGGTTGACTGTCCAACTCTTGATTTCCACTCAGGTTACGATCTTAGGACCCTAAGATCGAGTCCTGCATTGGGCTCTATGCTTAGCAGGGCAGCCCTGCTTGCGATTCTCTCTCTCCCTTTCCCTCTGACCCTTCTCCCACTTGTGTGCTGTCTCTCTAAACCTCTAAAATAAATAAATAAATCTTTCAAGAAAAAAAAAAAGCACAGAATATCAGGAGTTTGTTTCCATGTAATCAGGGTAAATAAATAATTATTCATCTTAGGCCAGTAGGGGAAAGGCTTATTTTTAAGCCTGGGTTAAACCATTTGCGAAGAATGATTAGAGAAAGGGACCCTTTTTTTTTTTTCCAGATAATTTTATGGAGGAAAATTTTTTTCATTGGCTACTGCTGTCTTGAATGTTTTCATGCTGAACATTCAATATTTTGATACATCAAGGTGAGTAACATACTAATCATTATAAATGGCCAATTGTTTCAGAGTGGGCACCGTAATTGCTCATTAATTCCCTCATTGACACAAGCCAATTTTAATGTTATTTCAAGAATAGCCTCAGCCCCTGGGATTTATTTGGGTTCACCCTAGGGACAGCTTGAATGATATCTGATCTGTCCAATTCCCCAGGCACCAGTTAGGTGCCTGCCTGACACTCTGTGCTCTCATGAAATACTCATGGGACAGAAGGAAAGAATCTTAGTAGTTCACTGAGTACACACTTCAGGGCCACTGGACTTCTCGTGACACTAATGGTTCCTTGCCACGCACTTCATGAAGCAAAGCCTCCACTCCGGATTTCAAGGCCTGTCTCTGTCCTTGTCGACGACCCTTCAAGGCATCCGTCTCTCCTGTGGGTCTACTCTAGACCTTCCATTCCATACAGGTTAATTTACACACTTATAGGACCATCCCATTTCTGCAGCCCCTCTTTTTTTCAAGTAGTTCTCAGCGTGCTTCCCTTTCCCCTCAGCCTTTCCGCATCCCTTTGACTTATTTTGAATTCAAAATTCTTACTTACCCTTCTTCTCTAAAGATCGCATGCTTTGGTCAATTCCCAATACATTTAGCCCCCACACCCCCCACCGACTCTTGTCACTGCCTATCCTATGGGCCTTTGTTCCAGGTTCACATTATAACAGGAAGTTCCCTAAACATATCTTGCTCTTTGACTTCTCTGTATTTCTACTTACATCCTTTTTGCAACTCTAAATGTCAAGTTTTTTGATTTTCCAAGGTTAATTTAGGCATTCATTCTCTTGTCCCTTAGTCTTTGACACCTCAGTTTTAACCTTTACAGTATTTTATAATAAGTACCACTAACTAGCATTTCAGATTCCTAGAAGAGTTCCTGATACATAGAAAGCATTCAATAAATGTAGAGAGAATTAAAGCAGACTTAAATACCCAAAGGACTTTGAATTCCTTAAAAGCAGAAGCTGTATTGTATGCATCTTTCAATCTTCAGTGTCCAGCCCAGGATTTGGCCCAAAGTTGGTATAAGAGGAGTAAATTATTGGAAGAAAGGAAAGGAAGGGTCATTATGGCTAATGGAACTTTCACTTTTGGTATGCTTCAGTAAATATCTGGCATTTCTAAATTCTATAGCTTTTGGAGATTATGTCCATGCTTGATTATTTGCTTTGCTACTAAATGTGTTGATAGCAAATCTGGTCAATAGGCACATCTACCAAAACAGTGCAAAGCTGGAATATTTCAAACATTCCTTAAGGCTTCTAGTGTGGATATTAGTTTCAATGATTAAAACATAAATAAAGTTTTCCTGTTTGTCTATGGCTTTCAGACCCTTTTTATATTTATAATAGCTTAACCTAAAAATAAGGTAACTCCTTTCAGTTTCATCTCTTACTCTATTTATTAAAATAATCTCAGATAATTGAGAATAGTTTGTTTAATATCTGCATTCTAAACTCTCTACATAACTACCAACATCTTTGTTTTGTATCATATAGTGTCATACAAATAACAACGTAATTTCAAATGCTTTCAAATATGGCCCTTCAATTTAAAAAAAAAAAAAAAAAAATGACCCCAGAATCAAAAACAAAGAAAGCAACTGCTTAAAGAAAAAAGTTGCAAAAAAGGGGACTATGTTTTATGATATCTTCATTATAATAACCCATAACATTCAAACACTGTTTTTTAGCTAGGTTTGTACAGCCAACCCTATACTCCCCCCTTCTTTTTACAAAAGTATAAAACAATAGTTGTACTTAATGTATCAATATCCATATGATGAACCATCTGGAACTTTGATCTCATACTTTCTTGGCCTTTTCAACTCCAGTGACATTTACCTCCTTTAAAATTGAGAGACATACAATAATTCCCATGGGGGACTTGTCATTATGAACAATGGGGTCTGCCTCTAAGGTCTTGATTGTCCTTTTATCTTTTCCCACCTTCTTGTCTCCCTCTCCTACTCTTTACCACCCCTTGGGTCCACTCCTTGTCCTCACTGTGAGCCTGACTCTACCAGACCCTGACAATCCTCAGAAGGTCATCAGTCCTTCTCCTCTGACTTTGCTTTTCTTTCTTTTTTTTTTTTTTAAGATTTTATTTATTTGACAGAGAGAGAGACACAGCAAGAGCAGGAACACAAGCAGGGGGAGTGGGAGAGGGAGAAGCAGGCTTCCCGCCGAGCAGGGAGCCTGATGCGGGGCTCGATCCCAGGACCCTGGGACCATGACCTGAGCCGAAGGCAGACGCTTAACGACTGAGCCACCCAGGCGCCCCATGACTTTGCTTTTCCTGTAAACCCAACCTGGGCCAAGTACAGATTGGTCTTTTCAAAACTGTTCTCTTTGGTGGCCAAAGTGCAGAATAATATTTTTTCTTTTGCAGTATGTTCCATAGGAAAAAAAAAATAATCTCAAAATATTGGTAGGTGTTTTGAAGGGAAAATAAGTTCTGTATAGATTTTAGCTAAGTAGTGGTTTTGTGATATTCCATATTAGAAGTCCCCAGTATGTATTAACCTATTAGAGGTTCAAAGTCATTTGTAGTAAAGAAGTTTGATAAATTTGATCTAACATCTATTTTGCAAGGTTTTATAGCTATGCTGTCCTCATTTACCTGATAACACCTTAGTTTAATTTATGGTTTGTAGACATAGCTTGGGAAATTATGGTAAAGTAAAAAACAACAAAACTACATTTTGACTTTGGAAAATCAGAATTTGATGATGATAGTAATAGCTAACATTAAAAGATTAATAGCTAATATTAAAATAAGCCAAGTACTGATGTGATTTACATGTATTGACACATTTAATCTTATATAAAGCAAATGAAATAATATTATTAGTTCTATACCACAGATACAGAAACTAGTATTCTGAGAGATTAAGGAATTTGCCCAAGTTCACATAACAGGACTGGGATTCAAACCTAGGTAATTAGGCTCCATGGTCTAAGATTTTTTGCTACTCTGCCTCTGTTATCCACCAGATGTCTAATCTGAGGCACGGTATACCTCTCCAGGTCAAATTCCCTATGGATGCAACAGGACTAATGTTATCTGATGTTCTGCCATAAGAAAATCAGAGAGCCCATTGCAGTGTCTGGAATACACTGCAGGTACTTAGGATACCTACTTATTAAACAATACTCAAGAACTCTGGGTTGGCTCATTCCCTGGCTATGTACAGAAAACTACTGGTCACCTCTCATTATGAGAGAGAGAGGTATATCCCTGTGCTGAACTGCTTGAAAATTCTTACTCTGGAATTTTGGCAGATCCTTCTAGCCATTCTGTAACCTGGGATTCTTCCGTGCTGCCTGTTGCAATGCATACCGCAGGCATTTTTTTTTTTTAAAGATCTTTTTAAATTTATTCATTTGACAGAGATACAGAGGGAGAGAACATGAGCTGGGGAGAGGGGGAAAGGGAGAGGGAGAAGCAGGCTCCCCGCTGAGCCAGGAGCCTGATGTGGGACTCGATCCCAGGACCCCGGGATCATGACCTGAGCCGAAGGCAGATGCTTAACCATCTGAGCCACCCAGGTGCCCCTACCACAGGCATTTTAAACCCAGTGTGCACTCCTCAAGCCAGGCCACTCAGGGCATGATTCACACCTGTCAGCTGAGGAGTCCAGGAGAGCCTTACAAGGGCAGGCCGCCTTGCCATCCCTCCAAATGTTACTGTCCTTTCATGATCTCTCCTTTCTTAAAGAAAAAAAAAAATATTTCATTCCAAATCTAATAGTCAAAATATGCAAATAGCAAGCCATATCCCTCCAGTTCTGCCAGGATCTGGCTCCATCAATAACTCCATGGTCCTTCGTATTCTCTTTCCCGCCTCCCTCCCTGCCCTACCCCTCCTTGTTTACACCCCCCCCACACACACACAGGGAACTATACTGCTGCCTCCAGACCGTATTCACCCTGCAACCATACTGCCCACCCACACCACACTCCACAGCAAAGCATGCATACTACTTTACTCTACCATTAATTCCTTCTTCTCTGTTTCCCCTCTAGCATCAAAATTCTCCAAAGAATCTACTTGCCAGGTCTATTTCCCCACCCAACACTCTCCAACCCCCTGCAACTCAGCTGCATTCCCACTATCTATGAAAACCACTTTCCTCAAAGATCTTCCTAATTGCCAGATGCAACAGCCTTTGCTCAGCGGTGATTTTCTTTGGCCTCTCTGACACTTGGTTATGCCCACCTCCTTCTGGCAACGCTCTTCTCAGATCTTTCTGGCACTACATTATCGTGATCTCCTTTCTGTCTCTTCAGCCAGTTTTTATCTGTCTCTCTCGCTGGCTTTGCCTTCTTATTTTGCATTTTAAACATGGACTGACCCCTGTGGCTCCAACCTCCGCCTTCTGCTTTTTTTCATATTACTCTCTCACTAGGATATTATCCACTTCATGGCTCTAACAATCACTTTTATGCAGATGGTGCTAGAAACCACTAAATTATAATTGTGAGGGAAGGGGACATATCCAATTCATCTTCCGAATTCCCATGGTATCCAACAGAAGAGATCATACATAATGGGTGTGTGCATGTGTTCAGGGTGTATATATAAAATGAAGGAAGAGAGCATTTCTTTGACCTCGCAGTTGCCAAAGAATCAGAATACTGTTGTTTAGGCACTGAGTGTTTGTTAACTTCGAATGCTAAAACAAAGGCCCGGAAATTGCTGTTCTACCTCCTGAAGGACTTGTGAGCCCAGGTCCTGTTGCCCCATGAATGGGAAAACCAGAGGGCTGCGGAGAAAGGAAAACCCAGATGCAGTAAAGAGAAGGTAAGTTGAAGAAGAGCAAATGGAGTATTTGGAAGAAAGTGAGGCTGTAGAGGAAGGGGAGGAGCAGAGTCTGGCTGGTGAAGAGAAGGGGAGGGGGAAAATATGTGCTTGTGGATCCTTGCCCTTGAACCTCCTTTTGCAAACGTTCCCATGTCCTTTTGTGCTACACTCAAAGATTGCTATCCTGGCTCAAAAGGGCACTGACATTCCCAGATAAATTGGTACAATTTCTACAAATCTCTCATTCTTTGTCAGGATGCTCACTCAAGCTCTGACATCAGAACAGTAAGCAACGGGAAGAAGAGTGGTGTAACCAGCATCGCAAGGGAGACAATTCAAAAGGTTAATTATGATATGAGTGGAGAGGGTGGGGAAAAAAAAACAAACATTCAGCCTTCTGCTAAACTTGCCTTTCTCAATCCTTAAACTCTATTACACTTAAATCTATATAAGGGAGAAAAAGGGGTACCGAGAAGAGGGGGGTCAGGCTATTTATTTGAACATGTGATAAAACCTCATTATATTCCCTTCCTAATCCTGTGTCATTAGGAGCAAAATGGTACATTGGGAGACCATTTAGATATAAATGCCTACAACCTTCCTGTCAGACCTGCTGACTTTCTCTTTCTTTCTTTCTCACTCTCTCTTTTTGTCACTGCAGCCAATTATGTTGAGATATGATTTTCGGCCAGGCAATCTAGCTCTGGCATCAGGGGTCCCACAATAGCCTGGTTGGAGACCCTCTCGGCCTCTAATATTATTATTTTTTGGCAGGGTCATTACGATGTTAATAATTGGGAACAAATGTCTCTATTCAGCAGAAAGAGAAAAACAAAACAAAGCAAAACAAAAAACCCCTACCATCTAACATTTAGATAAGCCTACAATTGTAACACAAATCCAAAGGAGGAAGCCTACATAATTTAAAGTTAAGGTTAATTCCTGAAACTGGTGAGGATAATTAAAGAACGAAAGAGGCCAATTGTGTTTGAAATTACTGAGTCAGATCCAATCTTTCATTGAGCTCCATACAAATGTTGCATTATATATAGGTTAATGTGCTAGCAAATGACACAGCTTATGATTTATACTCTGGTTTAGCCTACAAAGTGTCATTCGGACCTGGGGTATCTTTCATCTGCATTTTAAAGCTAAACCTGTAACTATCAATGAGCCAAATGTCCTACATTCCTCGTTGTAAATGTATCTTTTGGGTCTGTGTTTCCTTATTCAGCCTCAGGAGTTGTATTCAATGTAATGAGAAGTGCTTTGTCTATATTCCAAGTCTGAGAGTCCTTGGAAACCAACTTACCTTGGCAATTCACAGGGAACTTACTTTCAGTACAAGTGCATCCAATACCACAAGTGATAATCACACAGTACCCTCCTATTCATACCACACCCCTGCCCCCCACCACACAGTTGGGGCAGAGGGGTTGTTTAATACCTTGACAGGGGAGGTGTGTGTCTATCTGTGTAGTGGCAGGATGTATTTTCAGCTCACATTCCAACTAACCCCAACCTAATTTAAGGGGAAAAAAAAAAAAAAAGAGGAAGCAGAGCCTAGATGCTGTTGGCTAGAACCCAGAATCCTCAGATTAGAAAAAGGGTGAGCGGGGGCACGGCACAGTCATTTCTGGCCTAATAAGTAAGGCTGGCAGCCAGCATTATACAAAGCTCACTGGAGAGAAGCAAAGCCTCCTTGGTAAAACTGTGATAAAGAATTAGAATTTTCTGAAAATAGTAATAAGACCTCAATACAAAGACCTGACCAATCCCAGCACCCATAGCAGGGGAAAAAGTAGAAGTGGACTATCCCAAAGAAAATAGGCAGAAACTAAGTAACAGAAAGAAGAATAGAGAATGGACACGAAGGGCAATTAATCTTTTGCCCGGTTTTATGAGTGTTAAGCAATGTCTGTAATTAGTAGCATGTTTAAGCGATTTGTGATAAACCGCATGCACTTCATGTTACACATGGAAGTTCAGTCTTTCTCAACTACTATATAGGTTGTGTCCAAAAGGCCTTAAAGTATGCTTTCAAGTGTTATAGACAGATACCTGTGCTGGGTGGAACTCTGTCCATCACGGTAGAGATTCTGGAGCCCAGAGCAGATAAATGGGCTGGAACAGCTCCTACAGAATGGAACTTTAACACTAATTATTCCTGACGGGATTGTGTGTCCTTGTGTGGGCACAGGCATGTTGAACTGCCAGAGGAAAGGAAGGGGTAGGCAGACCAGGAAAAGATGTCCTATGACAATTCTTTCTGCGAACTTCACTCAGAAAAATGGCTTCATTGCCAACCAAATTTCCATTTTAGTATCAATCAATTAACAAAGACCTCTTCGAAATCTAATGCTGATCAATCTTGTAGGTGTATAAGAAGTTCAAGACAACATTATTATTTAAAAACATTATAACCCATTATGAAAACAGTTACACTCACAAAAACAGAAGAGAATATAGAACTGCAAAAGCAAGTGCTACATTACAGGGTTACAATCAATCCAGAAACACTGAGGGATTTCCTCCTGTATCTGCATTACAGGGGGATAACTGTGTAAGACAAGCTTCACATTCTACCAGAGCCAGCAATATTATTGAGCTGATAGGAGACACAACCAAACATAAAATGAACCAAAGAGGGAAAGAAACTGGAAGGGAAATAGAAGGGCAGAAAGATGGATTTAGTGCCGTGCCAGTGAGAGCCATCGAAGGCTTTTGAGCAGGGTAAGAACATAATGAAAAGGTGTTAGGAAGATTAATATGGAGCGCCAGTTAAGTGATGATCACTAAAATCGCCACGGCAGGGAGGTGTCGGGTAACTTTGTTCCCCCCTATCAATTGGACTGCCAAGTCTGAAGTGTGCAGACTAGAGGATGAGCCTCCGCCCAAGGCTGTTCTCACACTTCTAAACAAAAGCAAATCTGTCTCTCTCTCTCTCTCTCTCTCTCTCTCGCCTTCCTTCTTCCTACATTAGCCATCCTAAGCCACCCTGCTTTTTCCTTTCCTTGTTGACTCTTCTAAATACCACAGTGGAGGGCTCAGCGTGCTAAACTGGCAGTGAGGCAGAGAGATCCTATCAAGTTTATAGAAGCCCATAAAAAACGCAGATACTTCAACAAGAAATGAGATCTGAGAAATGAGGTATCCTGAGGGGTGCAGTCTCGGTTTCTTTTTCTTTCTTTCTTTTCTTTTTTCTTTTTAAATCTGCAGATCCTAGGATGGACTCTGGAAAAGCATCCTAGGGCTCAAGTATTTTTGTTCTGTTGAAGTGGATTCATCATATATGTGGAAAATAAAAACTAACTATGCTTGCTTGGAGTAATTAGTAACTGATGGACCCAAAGAAAGAATTCCTTCTCTTTTATCAGAAAATTTTAGATTTTTTGAGCTAAGAAAAGCCTCGGAAACTATTCATGGTGATTTCTTCATTTGATCCTCAGAAACTACTGATGGGCCTGGTGGAAGGAAGGGCATCACCATTTACCATATGGAGACACTGAGACTCTAGACGGTTATGTGATGACCTTAAGGCAAGCTAATAATGATGCAGCTAGGCCGGAACTCAGCAGTCTATGTGCCTGACACCTTTCCTACTACACCTCGTGGCCTTTTTACATGATGTTTGGGACACTATATAATTAAGGCTGTTTGAGACTTTGTATAATTTAGGAGAGTCTGAAATAATGTAAAAGACACAAAATTGTCTTAGTTGGGAAAGTGGGCCTTTTTGAAAATAATAGATCTGGTCTTAGGGTTGCAGTTCATACCTGCAAAAGTACAAAAACAATTTTCAAAAGATTTCCACCTGTACTTCTTGGCAGAAGGCCTTTTAGGAAATTTTTCGGTATGGAAGCGAGCTATGTCTCCTACAAGTTCTTTCTTTTTTAGCATGCTTAGCCCATTTTCTACACCCCATCCCTCATGATTGCATCTCCTTTGAAAAATTACTCCTATTAAACTAAATTTCTCTGTCACTGCAAGAGACATAAAATTAAAAACTATCTGTCTATAATCATGCCAGGCTTCTTCCTTGTCTCCCAGGCTCCATTTATCAATAATTAATATATAAAGAAGACTGAAATCCATTTCAATTTCAAAGGCCCAAACGTTTCGCTGATGAATAAAAAATTATGCTCACAAAGATGGACGGACATGCGGGGTGAAATGATGGAGGACACAGCATTAGCAGGGAATCGATTTGCAGGGCCCCAGGTGCCACGGAGCACCAGAAATAAGATGTGTGGAGGAACAGCAACCAAGCCCGGCATCTTGGTGTCTAAGAAACCTGGTCTGCAATTAACATCTTGATCTGTTCCATTGACTTCACTGCCCAGAATCTAATGAAGACAATAAAAGCGTTAACTCACCCTCTAAGAATCCATGAGCTAGAATGATATATGCATCGGATTTACTGACCAATTAATATGTATGCTATTATATATGTCCCACTGTGCTACTATACAGTAGGGGTTGCTGAAACCCATGGATTCATGGTTTGAGGATAAAATGTCTGGGTCTTACTAACTTTCTGGTCTACCCAATTTCTATCTTTGGTAGAGTCCATGACATTCAGTTCTCATGCTATTTGCTGTCAGCATGGGCTTCCATGTTTAGGGAGCTTTGGCACTAATGGTAGGACAATGAGAGTCATTCTTTAAGCGTTCTAGTTCAATGGAAGGGTGAAGTCTTCATCAAATGCCGAATGTCTAGCATTGCACAGAAGCACTAACTCAGAAGGTTCACTCTCCTATTCTCACTTCCCACAACACTAACTACAGCAGTGTATTCCCAGGAACTGACTACAGTTCTAGCCTATCTATTGAGAGATTCACTTCCAAGTCTCTCTGTATTACATCGCAACAGGAGAAATTCTTTTAGCCCCGGAATCTCTGATGGTATAAAGTAATTTCAAGTTGAAGAAATTTACAGGGAAACTAAATAGCACATGGGTGAAAATGGATAGGTGGGCCTCGTTCACCTTTAAGTCCTTTCTTGAGAGAAGACCTAAAATCTCAACACTTCTCACAGAGACTCTGAAGAGGAGCAGTCCATAAAGCCCACTGATTTTACCTCATAACAGCTTTCTCTCTTCTGAGTGATACTTCTGAGTTTAATTCCACATGGAGTGCTGTAAATACCAGTGGTAATGGTAGGTGGATTCTTCTTCCTATTTAATCAGTCTGAGGTTCTTTCTTCTCTTATTTCTACTAGTTAGAATTCAGATTTATTGATAGTCCCATGTGTAAACTGGAAAACTGACTAAACAAGATATTTCAAGTCATAAAGTAGGCCTAATTGTGCATGTGTGTCTATTCTCTGTGTTCTTTTGACATAGCCACAAATACAAAATATCATGGAATCCAAGTTTCGGGGAGATAGAAGGAAACTTAGGGAGCAAACAATAACTCCTTCCTATTAAGATTTGACAAGTTAAATAATCTTAACTAACATTTAATAACAATGTACTCTGTACAGGCATTTGAGAAACATCTGACACAATTCTTTCATTAAATCTTGTAATAAACCTATGAGCGGGTACTATTATTTCACCCCTTTCACAAATAAGGAAACAGGCTCAGACACATTATGACATTTATCTGAGGTAAAGTTGAGACTTGGCCTCAGGCAGTCCAACACTAAGGCACATATCCTTTACCATCACTTCCTGACGGTCAGGTGAGATCTCTCTAAGGGTAGAGCCTGACTAGAATTGCATACTCGATCCTGCTACCCAGAGCACTTTTCCTAGTCTTACACATGGTCACATTTTTTCAAATGACAATTAAGAGGGGGAGACAGTGACAGATTCCAAAGGGAAAACATAAGAATGCACGGAATATTTTAGTCAATGATGCAGACAGTAAGTCAAAATACTCTAAGCTAAGACAGTTCTCTGTACCTACATCATGGGAAGTTAAATCAAAATATTGACTGATTTGAGTCTTTGTTCTGCTGACTATATGTTCTCTTGATTGATATACTGGTGCTATTATTAGAATCTATGAAGGGAATGTGGACGCAGAATATTCAAAATCTAACTGTTAAAAGTGTAAAGGACAACCACTCGTGACAAGCCTACCTTCTCCTTTCTGCCAGACCCTCCCTCCTGCCAGCCCTGGGAAGCTTGAACAACACCATGACTGCAATGGAAACTCCACTCCCAGGGTCCAGAAGAAGCGAGGGCAAACGTGGTGTACGAATCAGTGATTACAAGGCAGTAACAATTTCACAATTATATATATGATAACCGAATTAGAAACAACGTTGTTAAGCCACAATGGCAAAAAATAAATAAATAAATAACATCTCCCTTGTTTGTCCAAAGTGAACACCCTGGTAAATAGCACTATGTCATTTGGTAATTACTATGGAACAATATAGGAATAGATCATGAGTGGTGTCTAGCAAAACAGCAATCACATTTTGCCTCATAATTATGACAGAGCTCTCGGGGAAACAGTGAGCAGTGCACCCTGCTGTTACACCACAGCAATAACACTCATTACCCCAGTAAATACTGTGGAAATGTGCAGTAACACACAGGGGCCTCCCTGCTGCGAGGCTGTGGCAGAATCACTCATTAGGCTGGGAAGTAGCACTCAATCGTCTTTAATTACTTCCAAAATATATGGTACCCTGCCCACTGCCTACAGTGTAGTCATACCACTCATTACTTTCCCACCCCCCCCTTTTTTTTAACTTACTAAGGACCCCTGCAGTAGCCTTACTATAATGGTGGCATATTATAACTTATACAGGTTTCATCACATAGATTTGTGTGCTTTTCGACTTATAAATACACAGGCTCCCAATGTGAAATGAGCACAGAGAAAAATATGCAGAACTATTGATATCTTTCTGGTAAGATCCCTTTCCTCACATTACTGAATTGTGGCAACACTGTTGTAATCCTTCCCTTTTATTCTGGAAATGAGAGTGATAATTGCACCGTAGCCCCGTGGAATCCAGGGTACTTGTAATTATATCCAGTTACCAAGGAACACAGCAATTTCAAACCTATTACCCACAGGTATCATTTATGTTTATTGCCCTCTTTACGCAGCTACCACTTTTGCTCTGAATTCCAAGTGGCAGGATGTTTCAGTGAGGTACCTGAGTGATGGAGAGAGGGAGGGGGGAGTAAGGGAGGAGTAGGGAGGGGAGAAGTGGGAGAGGGAGGAGGAAGAGAAGGAGGAGGGGGAGAAGGAGGAGGGGGAGGGGAGGAGGGAGTGAGAAGGGGGAGAAGGAGGAGGAGGGGGAAAGGGAGGAGTAGGGAGGAGTAGGGAGGATAGAAAGCAGGTCTGCTCCTTCTCAGGAGGCTGGGGTCCGACCTCCATTAGAGAGGGTTTGTCCAGGTGATTTTCAAGTGGAAAAAGGAGCTTTCGGTTTGGGATTATGTTTCCTAGGACAGTTTGGAGAGGGAACTCAAAATATGAGGGTTTTGTGTTTGAAACTCGACATTGTGGCACTTGCCTCAATGTGCCGCAGGTACCTACATCAAGAGTGAACGAATTCTTGATCATGGCTTATCCTGGCATGGAATTTATGGCTTTTAGAATGGCAGTTTGAAAAAAAATTAAAACTGGGTGTTGTTGTTTTCATGAGAAAAAAAGAAAATTATGGCCATGTGAGGGTATCCATCACTTTGATTTGAACAATTTACTCTAAAAGTTCATACTTCGAGGAGGTTGTCAGTCGTCCTTTTGCATTCCAAAAGAGTGATGGATGGGTGTTTTCCTCTCTTGTGGTCACTGGTGGAGTTGATTTGCAATGTTACAGTTTTATAAGGAAGACCATGTCCCAGACTCATGAATAGTAATACTGAATAGGTACTGAATAAGTCAAGTACCACTTAGCCATAATAATTACTCAGAAAAATAACATTATTGGCCCTATTTATAGAGAAGGAGACTAAGCCTCTGACAGGTTAAGCAACATGGGCTCAAGATTATTCAGCAAGAAAGGGGGACAGTCACCAGGTGATAGTTCATTCAAGCCCCAAAGCTTGTCCTTCTACTACACTGTCATGCCACCTACCCCATCTGCCTTATCTACCTTTACGTTGATTTCATCAGCTTCTAGTTGTGTAATGCTTCCTAACCAGCACACAAAACTGGCTCAGGATGTTGGAATTACAAAAAAAAATAAAAAATAAAAAAAAAAAAATAATAATAATAATAATCCCTCACTAAATTCTTCCTTATAGAAGATAGAGACTTAGGGCACTGTAAAGCCTACACCATGAGTGGTTATTGTCCTTAGGTTTCTATACCCTGTGTTAACAGCCTCTTGAGAAAAAATGCAAAGAGTGCATTTTTACCCAAAGCTGGGCAGTTGGTCTTAATCATCCACAGCTTTCTCTAGAAGGTCAGTACAAACTCTGAAAAAAGAAAAGGAGCAAAGGAGAAGATAACAACTTAGAACTTCTAAAATTGGATCTAGAAATCTATTACTGGATTCAAATGTGGGACAGGGCTATGCCTGATCAATCAGTTAATTAAAGATCACATATCCTTTTTGTTTTTCCTAACATTTTATATGTCATTTTTCTTGTTGATTTTCACATTCCTTTATGATAGGGTTTTTAGTAATAACTCATTTTCTTCTGTTTCAATAAAGAAACCAGTTCACTTTCAGAATGTTCCACTTGGTTTCTCAAAATAGGGTATTAGAAAAATAAATCTAATGCATTTTAATAGAGAAAAAAATCTAACATAAAACCCCATCTACATACTTGTCTGGGATCAAGTGAGGTGCAGCAAAAAGCATAGTTGCACAGAAGTTGTTTATAAAAATGCTTTTATCTAAAACATTTATTGCATTTATAATATGTTTAACAATGGAAATAATAGTACTAAAATTATGTCTCTGATGTTTCTTCTGAACGAGATTATGTAAAGATTATAAACCCATGAAAATGCCTCTGGTTTACCCAGGGAAAGTTGGTTGTTATAGCAGGTCATCCACCAGGACTTGAATCACAGGCATTGTGAAAGCAGGGCCTGACACTCCATGGTGGATTTCATGGATGCCAAATCACCAGGCAAGTCCTTCACTTTGAGAGAGCCGCATTTATTCCTGGTCAGGTCACAGATGCCGGTCAACCGACAAGTGTCTCATTATCCCCTGGGGTAAATTAACCTGAATCTCCCAAGAGGATGTGTCCCTATTTTTCTGAAAAGGCTATTACCGAAATTTGTCAATAAAAGCAGCTGTGTCTCTGTTATTTAAAAATCTGCCAATGTGGAGAGGAATTACTTTACTCAGAGTAGGAAAACTTGAATTCCAGAACTTAGTTCTAGAACTTGGTAGCTATGTCTCCTTGGAAAAGCCACTTTACATCTCTAGACATTGTTGCTTCTTCCAAAGGGTGATAAGAATACCTTGTGTACCTAAAATCCTGAGACAAAATTAGATAAAGGAATGAGGCCTGGGAGTTTTGTTTTGTAAACTTCACCTGGAAAAAGGCACATTTATCTAACACTTAGGAAGGGTGTTTTTGACCCTCCCTCTAGCACACTCCATGAATTTATACCAACTCACTTCCTTGAGTTTAATTAATTGATCAATTAATTTATTATTTTGGTTTGGATGCTTGGTTCCCTCAAAGCAAAGCTGATTTGAATCTATAACACTTTGATTCCAAATGTCAAAAAATTAATTTGTGAGGTGTTTCAGTTTTTATTGTGTTATGAGAACTCTTTTATCCAATCAAGTCCCTTTGCCCTTGTTTTGTAAAGCTATATATCTCTATGGCATATTTGAAATTTCACAAATTTTCAATAATAATTTTGAAATCATGAGGGAATTCTAAATACTAATAGCTTGGGGTTAGATGTTTAGTGTTTATGTCCACAGAGTACGAAGTCTTTCCCAGCTCATTATATTTTGCTTTAATTAATCCTGGCACATTATAAAGAAGGTGCCCTCTGGTTTACATTAAAGCATGCAGCCTAGGATTTATTTGTGGGTTTTTTTGTTTGTTTGTTTGTTTGTTTTGTTTTTTCCTGGTCCACGGCATTTGTCTCTGGGATCCATTCTAGTCCACAATATAACATAGCTCAGAAAATGAAGTGAAAAAGGGAAAAATTTGTTGCGAAGTTGAATTTCATAAGAAGCATACTTCCAAACACCATCATTTCCAACACCCTTACCAGCAAATGAAATGAAAACACACATGCAATAAAATGACCACTCAAGTTATAGAAAGTTGATTCCATTTCTAATAGTCTACACTGAGGTTGAGGGTGTAGTAAAAATAATAATTAACATTCGTGTAGAGATCACAGTCTCTAAGCATTATCTCACTCAATTTTTATAGCACTTTTATAAGATAGAGTATAATACACCCATTTTAAAGATGAGAAAATTGTGGTTCAGAGGAATTTCAGATGACTTGCCTAACTATTCAAAGACTAAAGAGGTAAAATATGAACCCAAATACCCTGATTTCAACTCTAAAAATGGACACAGCTCCCCCCCACACACACACACACACAAAATGAGCTGGAGAGTAGATTGTTGGAAATTACCTGACTGGTATTTGATCAAAAGAAAAAAAAAAAAAAACATAAAATGCTTTAATAGAAAGACCTAGGACTGTTCTCAAGTCAATGCCCTGTGGTCTTTTTAAGGAACTTTCTCAAATCACTAGCAGAGCATCAGTTATGATTCTCTAAAATCTCCCGGGATCTCCAAGAGTAAGTTCTCAGATTGTTGGAAGACCATGCTCTTTCTTTCACTTTGCATTCCTTTTCCTACATAATGTCCTCTTTAGTTTACTGCACATACAGGCAGGTCACGATGCTTGTTTTCCTACAGGGAGTGCATGGAGATCTTGAATAACACAGCAGACAATACAGGTAGGCAACCCCAAGTACAGTGCACTGGTTTTCTCTGCATTATTTAATGGCATAATATAGCTTTCAACAGGCATCTCCATTTTCATTTCATCTGAAGCTGAAGCTATTATTTTCAAATTTCTTGGAAGCTTTTGTGGCCCTATTTGGCTTCCATCTTCTGTTATCAGCAATAGTCAAACATCCACTGTATACCACTCCAGCCTGTTTTTTGAGTTCCCTTAAATCATAACAATCTCCTATAAAGAGCTTCTCTTTCATGACAAAGGGCCAATGCCCAAGACCGATTCCTTCGTGTTAAGAGTATGTGAAAATAAGATAGATTGGAAATGAGTTTGTAGAATAAAAAATGTGCAGACAAGTGCAAAAACCGGAGGAGATAAGTTGTCTATAGTTAAGGTCAAGAAAAAACATCTATGACTGTAGAAAACAAAGAAATGTGCATCGCTAAAGGAATTTAATACTCTGAAATAGAATTGGTGTCTAGAAAATGAAGCTTTGTTTTAAGAGTACCAATTGCAAATAGTAAAAAATAGAATAAGTTACACTTGAAAGGGGTTTCATGATCTTTTAACAAAATACCTGTGGACTCATTTTTAGTGGAAGAATTGGAAGCATTTCATGAACTCTGGCTTGAGTTCTACATCTCTTACAAATGATGTCCTCCATGCTCTCCATGGCAGAATCCTCTGACTTGGTGAGGCCAAAAAACTCAGAGGATGTCCTCATCTTGGCAGAAAGTGGAACTCATGTCTCTTCTTAGGCCAGGAGCTCTCACTGTCTGTGCATGCTTCTTCCAGATAGATAATGGGATCAGAGTTACTAGTGACAACAGGACTTAGTACAGCATTCTGATAAAGTTCTGGGTTTAGGGAAGGGCAGAAAAGATGAGGAGAAGAAAGGCTCTGGAAACCCCATTCTAGTTTCACTGAAACTCTAATGAGGGATTCTAGGAGCTAACACATTTTAATTAAGTTTCTATAAATCAACAAGGAGAGAAAATTCAGCTAGTATTTTATTTTCCAGCCTACTTCTTCAGGGAACATACCTAAAACCTGTTTTGAGGGTGAGCGTTTATATAGTTGAAGGACACAATTTGATTACGAACATGCAGGAACTTGTGGAATATCAGTTTTCATTATACCTGTCTCTGGAACACCTACCAAGGATCTTATAAACCTTTACAAAACATCATCTAACTGAACTATTAGTCATCTGGTATTTTAATCTTTCAAGTCAACATTTCTCAGAGAATGCTAATAAGGATTTTATTCAGCTTATAAAAATAAATTATTTTCCAATTTCTTCCTTTAGCCACCTAGCCAATTTCTATCACCCTACACACACACACACACACACACACACACACACACACACACACACACACGAGATCTTCATTTGTGTTCTGAGTTCCTCATCTGTAAAATGTAACTAACAACTATATCGTTACAGGATTAATGGTGATGTATGTGTTGGGAGCTCCAACAAGTAGGATGGACTTCCACTCTAAAGCTGGTTTGGATGGTAAGACAGATGATGCCACACACACAGCAAGGAAGTATGAAAGGGTTTATTCCTCACATAATGTGGCATTCTGGAGAGAACAGAACAGCTCCTAAGCTGGTTCAAAAATGGCTTCAGAGAACAGAGGGTTTTCTGAGCGTTAGGGAGTGTGGCTGAGGTGAGGGTTCCCTTCCCTTGCACAGGCTCAGCCTTGCAGGGTTTGAATATCCTGCTGGTGTCAAAGGAGGGAGCACCTAAGGCTTTCATAATAGCTTGTCAAGATGTGAGACAGAGGGTAGAGGGGAGTGGTGGGGCTTGAAAGCTGTTGGCAATCACACATCAAAAATGCAGGCAGACTATTGAAGCATATAAAGAATTTAGCATAGTACACCAGGTAGATGTCCAGTAAGTGCTAGCTTTTGTTCTTAACACAATTATCATGCCCATGTCTGTGCTTCCTGCTGCCTGGCTGGCATGATGAGAAAATAATTTTAGGACATGGATCTAAAAGGAAATCAGGATGAATAGGACATAATTTGAAAGACTGGTAGTGTGACCCAAATATTGTACCACAGTGACAGCTTAGAGTGTTGCATTTAACATCATAAGTATAAAGTGTAGTGGACTTGGATTCACTCTACCTGAGCTTAAATCTCAGCTCCATTCCTTAAAAGCTGTGTGATTCTCAACAGGGGCTTACATGCTCTCAAACTTATCAGCTCAATGCAAATAATGCCGTCAATTCCACTGGATTGTTATGAACAATAACAGGAAGCTAATACAGGTGCCAGCACGTAGCAAATTTCCTACTACATATCATATGCTCAGTGAATAACAGTTGAATATGATTCTGAATACAACCCACCTAGCCACTTAATTTCTCTGTACCTAGTAGTACCTTGTATTAAAATATAAGGATAATAATGCTTACCTTACCTATCATACAGGAGTATGATAGGAATGAAAATAAACAGATTATATATCTGATTGTATTTTCTAAATGGAAATATGTATATTAATGTGAGACATTATTATTAAACATATCACCTATCACATAGCATCAAAAAGAAAATACTGAAGACAAAGTGTTAGAATTTTGATAGCATTCCAGTACATACCACCCTCTCATGGCCCCAACTTCAGTGAAGAATGTTTATAGCAGCAATGTCCACAATAGCCAAACTGTAGAAAGAGCCAAGATGTCCACGGACAGATGAATGGATAAAGAAGATGTGCTATATATATATACAATGGAATATTATGCAGCCATCAAAAGGAATGAGAGCTTGCCATTTGCAATGACGTGGATGGAACTGGAGGGTGTTATGCTGAGCGAAATAAGTCAAACAGAGTAAGACATGTATCATATGACCTCACTGATATGAGGAATTCTTAATCTCAGGAAACAAACTGAGGGTTGCTGGAGTGGGGGGGTGGGAGGGATGGGGTGGCTGGGTGATAGACATTGGGGAAGGTATGTGCTATGGTGAGCGCTGTGAATTGTGCAAGACTGTTGAATCACAGATCTGTACTTCTGAAACAAATAATGCAATATATGTTAAGAAAAAAAAAAGAAGAAGAAGATAGCAGGAGGGGAAGAATGAAGGGGGGGAAATCGGAGGGGGAGACGAACCATGAGAGGCAATGGACTCTGAAAAACAAACTGAGGGTTCTAGAGGGGAGGGGGTTGGGGGGATGGGTTAGCCTGGTGATGGGTATTAAAGAGGGCACGTTCTGCGTGGAGCCCTGGGCGTAATGCACAAACAATGAATCATGGAACACTACATCAAAAACTAATGATGCAATGTATGGTGATTAACATAATAATAAAAAATTTAAAAAAAGAATTCTTAATTCAGGTCTTTTCTAATCATATTACAGTTAAATATTATCCAAGCCCTGGAGGGCTAAGTAAGACCAATTTGCTGGGGGGCGGGGGTCCCAGATATTCACTCCCTCTCAGCCAGCAGTACCCATCTGTTGGTTCCAGTTGACAACTGAGATAACCTGCTCCCAGTAACCATCCATTTTAGATCCTGACTTCAGAAAAGACTCAAAAAATTGAAAAGCTCACTGTCTTTCCATCAAAGGGAATGACTGAATAAAAAGGAAGAAGGAAGAGTTGTATTGAAAAGCAGGAAAGATAGGGAAAAAAAAAAAGATGTAAGTGAACAAGAGTTAGAAAGGTGCTTTTGGAAAACAAATAAGAATGGTGAACAGGCCTGAGGAACATTGGAAGGATTCATTCCAAAACGTCAAGATTATTAGTCAAAACTCTGAGAGGGGCCACAACACAGCCATTTCCTCTTTTCTTCTTTTATTTCTCTTGTCTTTACGCCTCCTCAACACTAAAGCTTCATTAGAGAAACACTCAGGCCAGATATGGACTGCTTTCTAGAACCCTAACTCTGAGCTTTATCATAGGACAATGGAAGCTGACGGGAGCAACCTATACATGGTGCTCTGTTATCTACTCTACCTACGTTCTCCTCAACAACCGCAGTGGTCAGTATTCTGGAGGGATGTGAAACACGGTAGAAAACTATCACATCTTCACTGTTGCACCACCAAGTAGGAGAATCTTGATTTTGCTGGGAACTTTCATATGTCTGCTTTCTCACTATGCCAACTAGTGTATTCAACTAAGCATCCTGACAGACACATGCTTACTGATCCAAAGAAAATTTTAGGTGCTTAAAGAAAGTAACTACTTGGAATATATACCATTTTATTCAATTGTATTTATTCAGACTCATTCAATCTTAGTATTTGGAAAACCCGTAAGTTATGTCAAATAACATGGAAACTTAGTACTGAAACCCTTATCATCATACAAATGTTCTTGGCCTTAACTCACCAAGTTGTATTTTTATTCAAGGATGAACCACATTCTGGTATTCTGTATTCACTGTCTTGTCTTATAAAAATCAGTTAATGTTGAAAACGTCTTAATTACTAGGATACATCCTGCTTTCTGAAATGGAGAAATTTCTTGGAGGGATGAACCAATATTTTTCTTCTATATTTCCTGCAAGCGCTAGTTATGGTTTCAGTGTCTAGTAGGTACTCAAGAAATAATGTCATTAGACTAATTAAATGACTGACGGAAGAGCTTTTTATGTTTTATAGAAGTTAAATAGCGTTCACATTTCAACAAGGGCTTGTTCCCCTGTAAATTACTGATTTAGAATCACAATTTACAACAGGAGAGCTCACCTGCCAAAACAACTTCAAATTAAATAGTAACTTTTGTTGCGGTAGTTTGGAACCATATCTGAGAAATGCAACTGACACTGGCATAGAGTAGAAATGGTTTCGACAAGGCAAGAAAAGGCATATTGACTGATGGGAGCGTGCTCTGTTGCCTTGACAAACAAGTAAGAATTCAGCCTCAATCTGTTGGAGTCTCAAGGCTCACAAACCTGCCAGATTGCCATCTTTGTGCTGAATGCAAAATAATCACAGTAGCTAGAAATGATAAATTGTGGATGGCTGGGGTGGGAAGCAACACCTTTAATCAATCTCCCCTTTTCACTCTGCAGGTTCTAGCCGTGAAACCTGCATTCCTGCTAGGAGTGAATAGTTTCCAGTCTCAACTTCAAGAGGTAAGTGTCTCATTCCCCATCCCTGAATAATCTTACTCTTGGCTTTTCTCCACAAGCTACATTTAGGTTTCTTGTTGATGGTATTAATTTAATAGGCTTCAGTGACTCCCATGGGTCTATAAAATACCACTTTTTTAGCTCTTTAATTGAGACCCTTCCCAGTCTGGCTTCCCCAGCACCAACATTGCTGCCATCTGAAGTATCAATGCTTAGACAGTGTGTCAGGTCCTGTGCTAAGGATCTTATCCTGTGGGGTTGCTCTGGAGATAAATGAAAAGAGCATTAAATATATGAAGCCCAATATAAATTCAAGTATTCAAGGTTTTATTCCTGGAAAAGTAGACTCATTTTTAATTCTCTCATTTAATGTGTCATATCAAACAGCTATGATTTAATCATCATTTTTGAATAGTTACTTTTCCTCTTACATTTACCATTACATAAAGGACAAAGGAATAAATTTCATATAAAAGTTAATCATAAAAATATTCAAATGACCACAGTTTCGATTTGTTTTTTTTTTTCCTGTCTCTTTCTATTATTCTCATCCTATACTTTCTTTCCTTTTTCCCTCCGTCTAAACACACATACACACACACACACAATTTATTGTCTCCTAATTGGTCATTTATTTTATTTTATTTATTTGTCACTGCCATATTAAAATTCAGTATGTCACAAAATGAACCTATGCTTTCTTGAAAAAAATCTCAAGCTCTTTCTATTTCCCTATGACTGCTGACTCCCATGATACACATCAAGCTATTACTGGGGTGTACCCTGGGATCAAGGTATACTCCTAAAGTACATGACCTTCTTCTGGGACCACATTTTGAAGTAATATGGAACAAAATTCTTCAATCCAGATTGTTACATCCTTATCTGTGCACAGGTCTCTACTCTCCGCCCAGAGATCACCCTATTCCTGAACTCATTCAGGAATTTAGAGTTTAGGGATCTCGAAGGAAGAACGGTTATTTTTGTACCATGATTTAATCTACCCATACAATGATTACTTCTTGACACATTTATAGCATACCTTTGCCCATTTTTTCTAATACCATCTATGTAGAACATACAAAACATTTTCATGGCAGGTTATTCAGAATGTATCTCCTAAAAAGCCATTTTTTTTTTCTTTTGTAGGCAATTCTGGACTACTCTTTATTTTCAGAGTTCTGTTTCAAATACCTACCTTGTAATTCATTTCTTCCTTATTTTCTCTTTATCCTCATATATCCTTATTGTCTCTCATCTTGTTATTATTATATCTACCACACATGGAAATAATTTCTTTAAAAAGCACATTAGTTTTCTATCTCAAATGGAGAAACAATAGATGCTTCTTTATTATAGCATTGCAGAAATATACAACTGGGAGAGGCATCAAGGTACTCAGGTACATATTGATTAATAACAGCTGAAAGTAGTAGATGGGAATATACTAGTAATGTTCAAGCTGCTTGCCAGAATTTTCTCAACTCAAGGGAGATTTCTGGCATTTCTGAGACTTGAGGACACAAGTGCAAATGTGGCAGCACTTTCTGACTTCTTTTAGGATCTCTGCTACAGAGAAAAAAAAAGGTAACTCCATACCTAGAAATCTCAATGTTTAAAGGAAAGCACCGTTTTATACTACAAAGCTGTAGGAACCAAAACAATGTGGTACTGGAATAAAAATAGACACAAGAACAATGGAACAGATTAGAGAGCCCAGAAATAATCCCACAACTTTATGGTTAATTAATCAACGACCACAGAGGCAAGAATACACAATGGGGAAAAGACAGTCTCTTCAATAAGTGGTGCTAGGAAAACTGTGCAGCTACATGCAAAAGAATGAAACTGGACCACTTTCTTATACCATACACAAAAATAAACTCAAATGGATTGAAGATCTAAATATGAGACCTGAAACCATAAAACTCCTGGACGAAAACATAGGCAGTAATTTGACATCAGCCTTAGCAGCATTTTCCTAGATATGTCTTCTTCTTCTTGTCTTCTTTGCGAAGGAAAGAAAAGCAAAAATAAACTATTGGGAGTGCACCAAAATAAAAAGTTTTTGTATAACAAAGCAAATCATCAACAAAACAAAAAAGCAACCTATGGAATGGGAGAAGATATTTGCAAAAGATATATCCAGTAAGAGGTTAATATCCAGAAAATATAAAGAATTCATATAACTCAATGCCAGAAACCTAATAATCCAATTAAAAATGGGCAGAGAACCTGAAAAGACAGTTTTCTATAAGAAGACATACAGATGGCCAACAGACATATGAAAAGATGTCCAGCATCACTAATCTCAGGGAAATGCAAATCAAAAACACAAAGAGCTATCACTGTATGCCTGTCAGAATGGCTAGAATAAAAAAGATAAGAAATAACAAGTGTTGGCGAGATGTGGAAGAAAAGGAACCCTCATGTACTGCGGGTGGGAATGCAAGTAAATGCAACCACTGTGGACACCAGTATGGAAGTTCGTCAAGAAATTAAAAATAGAAAGACCATGTGAGTATTCCACTACTGAGTATTCCACTACTATTACCCAAAGAAAATAAAAATACTAATCTGAAAAATATATGCACCCATATGTTTAATGCAGCATTATTTACAAAAGACAAGATATGGAAGCAACCCAAGTATCCATCAATAGATGAATGGATACAGAAGGGGTGTGTGTGTGCATGTGTGTGTGTGTGTGTGTGTGTACATATACATAAAATAGAATATTACTGAGCCATAAGAAAGAATGAGATCTTAGCATTTGCAATAACATGGATGGGCCTACAGGGTATTATACTAAGTGAAATGAGTCAGACAGAGAAAGACACACACCGTATGATTTTACTTATATGTGGAATCTAAAAAGCCAAAAAATGAATAAACAAACAAAAAGCAGAAACAGACCCATAAATACAGAAAATAAACTGATGGTTGCCAGAGGGGAAAGGGGCAAAATGGGTGAAGGGGAGTGGGAGATAGAGGTTTCCAGTTATGGAATGAATAAGTCACAAGGATAAAAGGAACAGCACAGGGAATACAGTCAGTGGTACGATAATAGTGTTGTACGGTGACAGATGGGAGCTACACTTGTGGTGAGCACAACATCACGTATATTTGTCTAACCGTATATTGTACATTTGAAACTACTGTAACTATATGCCAACTATACTTCAATAATAAAAAAAGAAAGAAAACTGTCTTTTTGTGATTAAAATATGGGGTCCTGAGCTGACCACAACTTCCATCTTACTTTAAGAAGTTTTAAGATAATGATTCAAATATCTCTCTTGGTAGCCTGTTTGCTATTATAATCACTTTTATATCAATGAGGCTATAGGCCAAACAGAATATGTTTTCAGCAGACACACAGGCAATTGACCTGCGTACTCTCCATAGCTCTCCTTTGTTTAAGTGGACTAGGCATCTTCTAGGCTTCTCTTCCTCAGGGAAACATTTGCACTTTTTACCATTCCTCCTGATTCTTCTCCTTTTTTAAGGAGAAAAAACCACTCCTTTTTTAAATCATGCTCTTCAACAGCTACCTACATTCTAAATACCCTGTTGCTTGAAATAAAACAAAGATGAAATCTGGATCCGTGTACCTTCCTATTACAGCTTCATCTGAACTCTTTACATTCCATTGCATAATTCTGCAAATATAAATAAGGAGAAATAACTCTAGGTATGAAGTTGTTATTATTGTTGCTTTTTATACTTCAATCTCCAACTTCTCTCTGAAAGTGACCAACAATAAGCCAATCAACATCAGGACTGATTTGATCATTTAGTCACCATCTACTATTTGGTCTTAAATGTAAGGATTGTGTTGTCAAAAGTGTAAGTATCATCGCCTGTATCCTAAATATAAAATAAATCTTGAAGCAATAAAAAATTAAAAAATTAAAATTTTTATTTTCCCCATGAATTCAAGGTAATTTTTGCCATCGGGGAATGGAAATTTCATAACAAAATGCAGTAAAATTAAGCAATGAGCAGAGAAAGTAGTAAAAACGTTGCAGCAGGATATTCAGCTGAAGATACAAAGTATAACCAGGCTGATGAAAAAGAAAGAGGAGTTGTAGTACCAAAATTTCCACTTAAAAAACAAAAAACAAAAAACAAGGACAACAACTCCACTTTTGAGATTTGCCACAGTTAAAGAGTTTATCACTCTAGAGCCTCGGTTAAAAAAATCAAAACAAAAGACAATAAAACAAAACAAAACAAAAAACATGACATGATGCTTCTATCTGGAATTCTGGACATTATCACCCAGGGCCTTACTGTGACCATGGCACTCTACTCAGCAATAATCTTCAGGTTTTCAGATAATTCTGGACACATATGCAAATTAGTGTGAAGACAAAATATAGATTAAACCACACATTCTTACAGTCATTCGTTCTACACACACGTATTAAGAGTCTTTCATGTACAGGAATTACTTCTTTGGTGAAACCCTGGGAGTACCTAAGCATGTTTGCACCCACTGCAATTGGTATATATGAAGTCATACGGTGGTTGGTCATATGCCTGTCTTCACATGCGAGGCTATTCTCCTCGAGGACCAAAAACAAATCTTTTTATTTCATTTCCCCAGTTCCAACAGACTGGATGGCTGACTGCCAACTACATGAATGGCTTAAACAGAACCAGAAATGCCTTACAAGTACATGAATTGCCTATGATCTCGAGTGAAGTCTTCCATCTCTTTGTGCCTGGCCATGGGTCCTCTTTTGTGATATGCTAAGCAAGACAGATTAAGATGCAGGCATGTTTGTAGTGCTTAAGGAATCAACTTTGACACCACATTTCCTTTAGAAGTTTATGATCCAATAAGTTAAACTGATCTTCAAAATACATATGATCTGAACAGAAATCTATTTCACGTCTGAATATTTTTTTCACTTTGTGTTTACTTCTACAACCTAAGCTTTCTCACCTATGTGGTAACATTCTTATATGGGGTCACTTTACATGGGTAACTTTGATCTCTGTTGATTCATCAGCTCTCCTGACTGAGGAGAGGCAAAGGAAAGAAACCAATGACAGATATTTGTATACCAATTTTCACCTTAGAAATTATAGTTTCCAAATACAAGTGAAAATACCATAAACTTTAATGGCTTAATTAAGCCAGTGGTAAAAAGCAATACATCCAGGAGGGTGTTAGTTACAAGAGAAGGGGAATTATACAGTTTTCAGCAAGGTGGTCTGGAAGGAATCAGGCTTTGGAACCTAAACAACTCAATTCAAAATCTGATTCCTCCCTTTAATGGCATTTTGCTGTGGCTTACTCTCTCTGCATGTTAATTTTCTCTTGCAAAATGGCGACATGACTACATTTTTGAAGGAATGTTGGGAGACTTTGTAAATCACCCAACATCATACTAGTTTCTTTTCTCCCTACCTCAACTAAGAGGAGCGACAGATTGATAAAACTGTGTGGGGTCAACAATCATTAGAATAATAGATTCTGCCATGTAGCACTGAGCCATAAAAACCATAAACTGAGTTCTTGTCCCTGATGAATCTCTAACTTTATGGAGTACTGTTTACTTGTGCCATTTCTGAGTAAGCAATTAAAAATATCGATTTTAAATGAAGAAATGAATGTCTCCACAAATATTTAGTGAAGTGTTACCTAGCCAAATGTCATTCACTTCTTTTTAATCTTTTCAAAGAATAACACAATTGCTTGCAAAGCAAAAGATGCTGTGACTTACCAACAAGATCTGGCTGTCTTTTGCATGTTATTTGTTGTGTTATGGCTCGGAATGTTGTAAGAGTGACAAGAAAAGATAACATGGGGACATGAATAAAGAAATAAAGCCAGTTGTTATGGAAACTGATTCTCCCAGAATAAGGAGTTGGATAAGGAGTTGAATGAGCTCTCTCCTCAATACCTTCTCCCTATTTCCCAATTTTGAGTTGAAGAACACACACATATGTTTAGGCAATCACACAGATGTTTAGGTTATTAAAAATCATCTATGATATATATATAAATATATAATCTCTGATTGTTTTGTATTTTGAGTGATACCTAGATTGTGGATGCACTGTTCTATTACCTAAGCCTTTTTGGATGAATTCTTTACAGTGGAGATAATCACTGGTGCTGATCAGTTTTAGCCTTTCTATTCTAGAAGAAAATGTATCTTGGACTTCCATCATTGAACACTGGAGGAAAATGGAGCCAACAGTGATTAGCGCAGTGCATCAAAAAAGGTAGAATTCTGCTAGGCAGCTGGTGTGGATCACAAGGGGTCAAGGAAAAGCTATGGTAGAATAATCGGATAATGTGTCTCTGAACCCAGGTTACAAGATTGAGGAAGCATGGTTTTTACTTTCTAGATTCCCACAGTATCTGAGATGTCTACAAGGCAGCATTAGGAACTAGGGTCAAAGAGTTCATGCTTCACAGTTCCTTGGACTCTACAGATAGGGAGTGTGGAAATAGCCCATGATTGCAGTAACCCCAGGAGCGGCAGGGGATTGCATTTAATTTTATGTAGAGACATTGGGCCCTGGGTCTAAAGGACCTTGCTGAACTCTGAACGGGTCCTCTTCCCTGTCTGCATCCCATGGCAGCAGCAGCTTCTCTGTACTAATGGGAAAACAGAGCCCTGAATTCAGACGGGGTTAGAAACTGAACTTCCATTTATTTGTTTCTTATCAGAGGTCCTTACAAACTTTCTGCCACCACAGAGAGACAAGAGATATGAGACAGGCTTGGCTTCTTACTGTGTAAATGGAGCCCAAACAACCCAAATGAAGCAATCTTAAAGGAGGTTCTTCTGCTTCTACAACAGTGACTAGCTCGCATCTTACAAGGGGAGGGAGTGGGCTGCTTTAGGAAAGTAAAGCTCACCTCCTCTAAGGATGGCTTCAGAGGTTGCCAACCCTTCATGTTCTCCCACCATCCAGAGAGAGGGCATCATTCTGAGAATTCTCATCTCAATGGTCGTGGGAGGGGGCTACTGGCTAGTATTCAATGGAGCTGGATGCGATGGAGATAAAGGGAATGGTTAAATTTTGTCTCATATATATTTCAGAAATAACCTGTTTTCTCTCATAGACCATCACTTCTAGGTTATCTGCTTAACAAAGCTCCCACCCCTCTCCGAGTCTAGGGATCAAATCTTTCTGTGATTTATTTCAACAAGCTTTTCTGGCAGCACCTTTATATAATGTTATGAATCAAATGGACAGTCAATAAATATTGGGTGATGATGGATAAAGTTTAAGCCACAGAGTAAACACTGTGCTGCTGAGCTGGAAGAGGTCAGTTTTCGTCCGGCACAATAAATAATAATTTCATTTTACGTACAGATTTCAGATGGTCAAGATCATTCAACAGTAGTGCATAATCGAAACAAAATTCCCTCGGTGGCCACTGACCACTGGTGAACTTTCCAATGTATAATACAGTTCAATATGACTACCATAAATAGGTCATAAAATTGTGGCCTTTGGCCTTCCATGACTATTCATTTTAGCTACTTCATTGCTCCAGGAGACACATCGTTGGGTATATGCATGCAGCTGGCCAGCTATTCCCTTGCATTTTCTGGCCGTCGTTTGCAATCAGTGATCCTGTCAGACCCAATGCTTCAGTCTCATAACTGTAATTGGATTGTCTGACTTCCTATTCAATTGGTACATGATTCTTCTTATTTCTCTTTTTTAAAAAATCAATAAATGGTTTGTGGTGCCTTTAATAGAGAGAAATCAGGTTTTGCCATATTATGAAGTTGGCATTTTCAACATTTATCCCCAAATAAGACCACTGGGTCTGTCAGACCCAATGCATGGATTTTGAATTAATTGGACTGTCTGGTCCCAGGGATGTACAATAATGTGAACGCATTTCATGGTGGAAATCAAAGAGCTATATATCACAACTTCCTTGAACTGTAATGTCCTGAATGCTGCACTTATGAATAGAAGCAACTTTTCCTTTTCTTTTCCTCCATCTGTGAACCTCTCGACTCACATGAGGTCATGGAAGATGTGAATCCATTTATGTTTAAGCCACAGGTTGATGTTGAAACTACTGAAACACCATGGGCATGAATGTGTGTATGTATATATATGTATATATAAAACCTATATGTAAATACATATATTGACTTTATACACACACATTCACATATGCATATATGACATGAAAACCTCCATCAATGGATAGTTTCATTGTTAAGGGTAAATCATATTTGATGTAATTCTATAAATACATCTTGGCTCTCCTAACCGTGTTAGGAGACAAAAATGCAAAGACGAGTAAGAGAGAATAACTGTCACTCTAAGTCCTGAAGCGAAACAAATTTTCTGCAAAATAATCAGTAAATTCACATCTCTTAGCTTTGGGTTGATAGCTTGATTCTTTTTAGGATCAGGTTTGCACCACTGGTTCTGTATTGACTTGACAAAAGTATGTTTCAAAATAATATAGGGCATTAACTAAAGACTTGGGGCTACCTGCTTAAAATCAGACTCATTCCACATTTCAATGCCATCTGAAAGTATTCATTCTGTAGGAGGTAGAGTTTTTCCACTAGATAGAGATCATTATCAAATGTTTCCATCTTCCTTTGGAAGCACTGGCTATTAACTGCTGTTGGAAGCTGGATTCTAGGCTAAGTGGGCCATTGGTTTGTTTTGGTAGAACAGTTCCTGAGTTTTAATGCGCATACACTGCTTGGAAGGAAAAAGAAGAAAAAAAAAAAAAACTATTGGAGACAAACTTTAATATTTTGAGTAGCACTTAACTGATTAATCTGGTGTGTAGAATCTACCATTTCATTTTTTAATTTAATTGCTAAACATGAAAACTTGATGTTCAGGAATATAAAAAGAAGAAAAAGGCCAGGTCCTGAATATTTTCCTTTAAGCATTTCACTTACCCACTTAAAGACCAATTTCCACATTGTCAAGTGGGGTTTACTGGGGGAGTAGGGGGGAATTGAGTTAGAACAAGACTTTGTAAAGGGTAGCAGTCTCTTCAGGACATCAGTTACAAGGAAGGGATGAACAAACACTGTTAGACCAGCTGCCTGACAACCTGAGATTCTACTTGTTTGCTATTCCTTTTGGCTATATTTGCTTTCACTCTTCCTCTTTTATCTGTGGTCCCTGATCAAAAAGGCAAGGAAAAATATCATCTCTTTCTGTGTCAAGTGAAAATTAGGACAATAATTTGCTTGATTCAGTTTAAAATCAGTCGTGGAAAAAAATTCTTAACAATGGCTTAGATCGTTTGGATTAGATATTTATTTTAGAAAAATTCACTAGGCAGTGATGTATTCCATTTTATTATATCGATTTTCTTTAGTTGAAAGAACAATGGCTGTTGTGTGAATTATTCAGTTTAATCAGATATTATCATATTTGTAGAACAAAAATGGTTAAGGCTGTGCCACTTTATGGTGATGTAGCTAATATGGGGCCAGGATTACATTGGCAAGGATCTCTATGTTTTACAAGTTATTGTTTGTAGTTTTGAGGATAAAATTCCATGTCCAATAAATTTAGAGGTATGTAGTAAAGGAAATCCTCTTCTTGATGATTCCCCATGACCAGTTTTCATAATAAAGGCTTTGGGAAATCTTGTAGCAAATTAAATTATTTATTTAAATAAATTTCTTAGGGATTGTGCTGATCAAGTGCCTGTCAACATTTTAAAGCAGAGCAATGCTTCATGAGTCCATGCAATATAGTTTGAGAAACTCTGCCCCAGACTGGAAGTTTCTTGAGGACCCAGGATTTGCCTGTCCTTGCATTTCCAAGAGTTAACACTGTGCCTGACCCACATAGAGTCAATTTTCCAAACCTAAAAATGACGGCTTTCAATACACAGTGTATAATCTAGCTTTCAAATGTTACCTGTTGTTTTAAAGGAAATTATATCTCCTCATCTAGCAAACTGGCATTTTATAAAATAAGCTGTGTACTCTGAGTTTGAATAAATTCAGATATTTTCCTAAGAATGCATTTCACAGGTAGGGCATAACATTCTGAACACTGTGGCAGGATCCTTCCTTAAAAGGTGCATGTCTGTCTTCTCATGTTAAACTTCCTTTTTGTTCTATATGGGTCTGTAATAATTGCCTCTCATTGCTGGAATGGATACCATATGGGATTCTTTATCTGCCCCCCCTTAATCTATTTTTAAGCCCTCAGTGTGGAACTTTGCAGCCTGTGGTGTCACCATGAATATTACCCAAGAATATCAATAAATCTAAATCCATAGCTTAACCGTGATTACTTTCTTTATTCTGGCAGAGATAGTGACATAATTTAGACACAGTTGAAGAGCAAGAAACAAATGGAGGTGGTGCCTTCCTACAGACTCTGGTTTCTAGGTTACATTAATAACAGTGGTATGAAGTCACATCATAAAAGGGATTTTCAGTCTATACTGTATTTGGCAGGTATTTATGAACAGGGCTGCAGCTTATTTTTCCTTGTTTGGTCTTGGGAGTTGGGGCCTGTCAGTCATGTCAAAAGCTAACCTTCCCTCCTACGCTCTGACTCTTCCCTCTCTGACACCCCCCCATAGGTGTGTGGGCACCACCTCTTTTCTCCCTCTCCTCTACCTTCAAACTCTCCCTCTCTGTTGGTTTCATCCTTTCAGGCTAGAAATATGCTTAACATCTTCTATCTTGGAAAAGAACCCACCCTCACTTCCACCTTCCCCTATCCTTTCTTTCTTTCGTTTCATGGAAAAGCTACTTGAATATTCTTTATTCCCATCTTCCCTTCTTCACCTCCCATTTGCTACTGCACCCATGACAAGAGGTTGAGCTGTTACTCATCTCTCCAAAGAGTGTCCTGTTATGAAGACTTCCCTCACTTCTCCCTCTACTTCTTCCACCTCTCATTTTAGGTTTGGAAGTGTACCCACCACACCGGGTTCCAACTGTAACTTGAACCTTCCTCTCTTATGGAACTTACCACTCAATATCCTAATGTTTTCCAAGACTGCTTCTCTACAAAAGTTAGATCCCATGTGTTCATTCTGTTTGTATCCCCAATATCCAGCACAGTGCCTGGGGGCAACTATAAGAACTTACTGCCTATTATTAGCCTCCAACTTTATGGATCAAATTTCTACAGCCAGAATGGAGGAAGAGAAATAGGAAAGCTCCCCTTTTGAAAATGTGCTGTGTATTTTGTGCTGAAAGTCTCTGATAAATGCAGTGGTGTTATCCAATTAACTTTCTAGTACTCGGGAGAGAGCGTTATAAGTTCTGCCAACTTACCATCGACTAATCTTAATTGTTTTTTGACCCATGCCAGTTGCATTGAGGGTAGGGAGATTACTGGTAACATACCAGTTCAAAGTATTAACACTATATAACATACAGATTGTATGAAGGAGACATGACCCCTTTCAAAAAAATTATGTAAGTTAATAACGTATAGGGAGTATGACTTCACTATGGAAATCAGTACTCCAAAATATTTTTTTAAAGATTTTATTTATTTATTCGACAGGGAGAGACACAGCGAGAGAGGGAACACAAGCAGGGGGAGTGGGAGAGGGAGAAGCAGGCTATCCGCTCAGCAGGGAGCCCGATGTGGGGCTCGATCCCAGGACCCTGGGATCATGACCTGAGCAGAAGGCAGACGCTTAACGACTGAGCCACCCAGGCACCCCGTACTCCAAAATATTTTAATATGAAATTTCCTTTAACTTTCTGGGTGAACCTGAATGATATGTTTAATATTTCTTACTACAGAATCCTTCTTTATAATATATGAGCAATTTTTTTGATCCTTCTACAGCTTTAGCATTATTGTGTTAATGTACATGTGTTCTGTAATTATCAAATAAGAGTTTAACATGTCTGTATACCAAGGTTCTCCAGTGATAACTACCTTCTATCAAATAACACCATCATACATTGATTGTTAGCCACAAGTTCCTATCCTTGCTCCTAGCCTCTGACTACTTTAAGACGCTATTTCCAAAGAGTTCTCTTTCCCAGCTCCACAAGCCACCTTAAGATACACGGCTCAATCAGGAAAACTGCTCTTGCAGAAGTCTCATTATCCCAGACCCGTTATCACTCCTTCTTCCAACAACTCACAGAGCATCCATTCTACAAAAGAGGTCATGGGGGGCAGGGCAGATTGATGGGCATGGGGGGCTCATTCTCAGATCAATAAGCAAGTTCCTCAAAGAAAGATGGCGTATTGTTTCCTCATCAAGGATTCTACAGTCAACACGGTTCCTGGTGCTCTCGACTGGAACCAAGAACACACTGACCCAGAGACACCAGGAGATAAGAAATGGTCCAGTTTTCGAGGTTTCTGTTAAAACTCTGCTATAATGACTGTTCAACTCACCTTTTTGAACTATCCAGGAAATTTAATTCAAACTATATGTTGCCTAATTGAACATAATAAAAAAAATTAAATGAAAAAAATCAACGTTAGATTGAAAAAAAATTAATTTAAGGCTTACCATATCAGACAGAATTTCATAAACAATAGTCCAATTTTCTGGCCCATAGATATAGGATCCTGTTCATCCTAAGTTACAAACAGGAGCCCTCTGAAGATTTACATCAGCAGGGAAATTCCTCTGCCTCCTTTCCCCTCACAAAGTAGTATCCTGAGATATGACTAAATGAGAACTGGGCTAATGACAGTCTCTTTTGGATTATCTAGGGAACTGCTCAATAGATACGACTGACCTTCCTGACATGACAGGCTTTTTTTCAGATTGAAATAATGAGTCACAATCTTGAAGCTGTAAATTCCCCACTCCCAGATTTCCCCTAAATCATTAGAATGAGAGTCAATTCCCCAAAGCTTAAGGGTGTGACTGCCTTCAGAGAGGTGGAGGGTCAAGGCATCACTCAAGTAATTTATGTAAACCATACATTTTATCTCAAAAGGAGGCTTTCTCAGACAATCATGCTAGTTGGACCTCAATTCTCTGGATAATTTCTCCAGTTCTCCTCTCTGTTATGTGTAGATCAAAGCATAACGACTTGGCCTGGGACAATTGAGAAATTAATAACCGAAGCAAGGGTTTAAGAAATCCATAGTAATGACACAAATGAGACCTATCAAATTAGAAAACCAAAATGAAAACACACTAAACACTTCAAAATTTAATTAGAAAAAGTTCCAAGTTCAGACCACACTGAGACCATTTCACACCAGCACTCCATACTGGAACCTAAAGGAGAGAGTCATTATGCTGGAATGTGACCATGGGGAGGGAGCGAGACCTGCTCACTGCCTCCTCTCCTCTGTCTGCCTTTTAGGTTCACCCTTTAACATTTTAGGAAAGGCCTGACTACAAAAAGAAACAGGCAGGCATCTCTTCAGTTTAACCTTCACAAGAGACAGAGTTCATCTCTTTTGTTTTTTCCAATCATAATGGTATTGCAATTGATTTGAGACTGCTCACCATAAACCATTTGAAAATATTTTTCAAATTAATACACAAACTGTGAACCATAAATTGACTGCTGATCCCTATGAACCATTTCCATTGACTTTTAAGTCCAATACTGTATATCAGGTAAAGCGCACACTCCTCCTTCGCAACATACTTGGGGGGAAAAGGGTTTCCAGGTTATATATGTTTAGAATGAATCATCTTTCTTTTCTATGGCCTCTTTCATACAAATTGTATATCCTCCAAACACTTTATAGACTTCTATAATATAGGAGAGTGTAAAGAATAAATTACAAGGAACAAGGGAGAAGACAAGCTTCCGTGCCTATGTGAAGTTTATAGGATGCCTCTCTCTGAAGGCTCTATATGCTTTCCATTATCACTTCACATCTTCAAATTTAGCCCACTTTATTATGCATTTAGTTCACAAGTTATCACTGTGTGATGACAGACGTTGCCATCAATCACGTTCTTATCAGCAAGGAAGCTGAGACAAACTGAGGTTTCCACAAGGTCATACAGTGAGTACAATGGCTAAAGACTAGTACGCAAATCCCACAGGAGCCATTCAATGCAGCCGTCAGGATGAGCACTGGGTGACTTTGGGCGGGTGGGTGGGGGGACACCGTGGGTTATTACAACACATGATATACCAATATTCTCCCCAAACCAACCTTTTAATTTATAAAGTTAGTACACAATATGTATGCACACACATAAAATTTCAGTTATAGGAAAATTCTGGATCCAATTCTATGAAGAACTGCTTGTGTATTTGCGTTAAATTTTGGCTTGAGTCCTGACCCAAGCCTGCTGCATCCTATAGCCTTCTGCGATTTAGAATTTCCTTTCTTGACTATCTTCAGAAGTTTCTTCCCTATTTTTGCCTCAGCCAGTCTAAGCCTTTCCCCTCCCACTACCATTTGTTCATTCTTTCTTCCATTTCATAATATTCTTCACAACTTTCATTTGGTAATAGACCCCCATTCCTGCATCCCTAAAAAAAAGCACACGGATTTTAAAAATGCTGCTAATGATTTCTCTCCTCCTCTTTTGCGTCACATGCCCAAAGTTGTTTCTTGGATGTGTGCCAGGCTTAAATGCAGTGAGGATGGGAAGATCTGTGCATCTTATTTCAGGGTCCCCGTGCTCTTCTCTTACCATCATTGGCAAGCTGAAAACATTAAATGTGAGGGAGCTGCTTGAGCAGGGGTGGAGCTGGGACAGGACCAGCCAGGGGTGATCTGGAAAAGGCCGGAGCATTAGACCGATTTGTGAGACTCAGGCAGAATACTCAATCTATTCAGGAAACAGAGCTCCACCCTAAGGCAAGTGCAGCTATATTAACAACAGTGAGACCTGCCATCACAGGAGCAATGGGAGACCCTTTTCTGAGTTATAACACCCAAAGAAGTATTATCTGCCCATTTACAGATGGAGGCTCTGTTTCCTTCTAGCAAACTTTACACATCTACCTGAAGAAGCCAGAATTGTCCAGATGTTACAGTTCCATCCAGGATCATACACACAAGCCAATTCTTGTCATTTACACAAAAACACACACTCATACATACCCACAATCTCCTAGCAGAGAGCAAAATTGTGGTGGTATGGGTGTGGCTAATCCATGAGTAGATAAAATACTACACAGAACTCTTTTGTCTATATATTTCTGAGGAGCAACACGTTATTGCATATTTTCTTAGTGAGAGAGTTTAGTTACAAAGAAAAATGTTTCATGGAGACAATAGTGGTTGTAACAGTGCATTATAATTCAATTGTGGCCATATGTGCAAATGATCCATGCAGGGGGGTAAGCATGCTTCTTCCAACCTCACCTCCAAGAGTCTCGGTTATACCTCAAGGAAAAAGAGAAAGATTGGAGTAGCTCTAGAGAGCCCAGCTACCACTATCCTGCCTTGGAGGACCAAGGGAAGCAAGACACAATTCCAAGCAACAGTTCATAATCCAGGGCTGGGCTCTCCTCCCTGTCTGAGGTCTCAGTCTGGTTGACTAAGAGCTGGAACTACCAGCCCCCAGAGCATCAGAGGGGCTGGTCACCTTCGAGTGTCCATCTGGTGCTGACCAGAAACCAGAGAGTGTACTCCTCAGACTCAAAAAAGCCAGGAGTGCTGCCAACAGAGCGGAGGACTTCTCGGGATAAGAAAGATAGGCTTTTCTGGATTCGATGCTGTACAGAATAACTTCCTCCCTTTTGAGCCTTCCTCCACGAAATCAACTAGTACCAATTAATAAAGCTATGGCTTTTTAACATTACAGTCTACTACAGAAAGACAAGCTTGAGTGATGGGTAAACAATAGCAAAGGAATGAGTTTCCATAAATACTTATTTATTTATGAAGAGTATGTGGCATGTAGAATAAATAAATCTGCAGCCATTGTTTCTTTTTTGAAGTTTGTAACCTGTCATCATAGGTTAAATAACTGTCAGGAGAGCTTACACTTGTGACGTTTTAAATAGAGGCTGGAATTGGTGTTTCCCTACAGTAGATGGATGTTTTAGACATTGCTATTTCTTTCTTTTCCACACACAAAAAAATGAAATTTAAATGTACCAAAAGAAAGAAAGAAAGAAAGGAAGGAAGGAAGGAAGGAAGGAAGGAAGGAAGGAAGGAAGGAAGGAAGGAAGGAAGGAAGGAAGGAAGGAAGGAAGAAAGAAAGAAAGAAAGAAAGAAAGAAAGAAAGAAAGAAAGAAAGAAAGAAAGAAAGGCAGGAAGGAAGGAAAGAAATCAGAAGATGTCTTCCACGTGTGGGAAGGGCCTGGGAGATGGAACGGAGTGGGGATGAACAATGGAAGGTCACTTCCATTACACGGCTGCTCTGTATTTGCAGCTATTTTGATGTATTTGCAAACTCCATGGGACCTTATTTAGGGGCCCTGCTTAGAGCAATTTTTATCTACTACATGCACTCACCTCTGTCCCCTAAACGTGTTTCTCTTCCAGGATCATGTACTTGCCTCAATTTGTGTTTTATTTCTCCATTGCCTTCCCACCTTCTCTGTGCTCCTCTCGATCCATTTCTATTTTTTAAAAATAGCAGTCCCATTGGCTTGTTCCTCTTCTTTCTTATTGGATCTGTAGCTTTTTCCCATTTTCTCTGTGCTGCTGCTTTCTCTTGTCACCAAACCCTTGTCTTTCCCTTCTGTCTACAATTTTTTTTTTTTGTTTTCTGCATTTATCCTTCCCATTACAATTAACTTGTAAGTTTTTAGAAAAGCAAAAAGAACATGAAACTTGCACATTTCAAAGTCACAGGAAAACAGAAAACTCAAGCTTGCCTCAGCAGAGACCATGTCTCCATATCTGCAGAATTATAAGGAACTCGTTCAAAAAGTGAGAGGTTATAAGGAAAGCTTTGCTGGTTTTTGTATCATTTATTTTTTAAAGATTTTATTTATTTATTTGACAGAGAGAGGGAGAGAGCAGCAGAGGGAGAGGAAGAAGCAGACTCCCCGCTGAGCAGGGAGCCTGCCGCTTGGCTTGATCCCAGGATCCTGATATCATGACCTGAGCTGAAGGCAGACGCTTAACCGACTGAGCCTCCCAGGCACCGTGGTTGTGTATCATTTAAATGAGGCAGCTGAACATTGAATGAGGTGTTCCCATGAGGAGTGATCTTAGATACACCTCTGGTAAGGGAAATTAGGCAGTTCCCACCCTCTCTGAAATGAAGTGTAGTGGCAAGTCTGTCTCAGCCCAGCAGATAGGTGGACAGTCATTCCAGCATTATCATTCCAATTCTATCCAGTCTATTTACAGTGCTGAAAATCAGAGGATCCTACAAGGCCCATCTGACTATTAACAAATGCCATCTAAACAACAATAAAAAAGGGGCAATTTTAGTAGTGCTTCACACACACACACACACACACACACACACACACACACAGAACCGTGTCTCAAGAATGACACACTCTTGATAAAAGCTGAAAGCTAATCGGATATCCAGTGAGTGTGTATTTAGATCATTGCTTACCCTATGCATCATGTGTTTGAGCCATTTTCAGATTTTTTTAACCAATTTCCTTAAGATATTAGATGCTCTGTTGATATAAGTACTATCTTGTGTGAAACTTGTAATTTTTTGTTTTTTCCAGTCTGCATATAATCAAGTAACAGACTCACATTATTTTTGTGTTTCTGTTTGCATGGGGGGCGGCTGTTTGTTTTTTTTCTTTTCTCTTATCTTATATGACCGATGCTTAAAAGAGAATATCTTCACATTCCACCCACATCCCCTTGACGACCCTAGTACCTCTCTTGGCACTGCATATGTGTTTGTGTGTGCAGAGTTACACTTTTTGCCAAGTACGGAAGTGCTAGTGAAACACTGGCATGCTCCGAAGGAGTAAAGTGGGACCGATTTGACTTTTCTGAGTCCAACATACTGTGCTATCAATGAACGGAGAGCGCACAGAGATAAGAGCGAACGCGATGAACCACCAGTGCAATGGCAGAGCTCCAAGAGACCGACGGTGCTGCTCCCACTCCTACTCCCACTGCTCCACAGGGAGGTCTGGAGAGTGGGGAAGCAGAACCAGCAGGCGTTCGTGATGTCCCTAGAGCACGGGGACGAAGAGGGCAGCCCCAGTGGACAGAGCTTCCTGCTTCTTGGTGTCATTTAGAAAGCACATGGATTCTGAAATCTACAAATCATCACTGGAATAAAATACATGACTCCAGATTCCCCCTAATGTCTATCCCAAGCCTCACAACCAGATCAGCTCCTCCAGCCCCCTCCCACTCCTCCCGCGCTCCACAAAGCAAAGAACCAACATGGTAAAGAATTTTGTCATATTTCCTCACAGTTGGATGGCCATTCTGTTACTTTGATTCTGAGAAATTCAAGAGCATTAGCTTTGGGAAACAATTAACGTCTATTTCCAGTCCATTATCTGTTTTCAGGACAATGGGCAGTATTTCACAGGCTTTTAAACAGGATATGGATAGCCCATCAAATATTGGTGGTCTGAACTAAAGCTATGGCACCAGGCATGCTGCCAAAAATGTGACCAAGTTTAAAATGTACAGACCTAAATTATATTTCTCTTAAGAACAGTCTAGGCTGGGAGAGGCATTCCCACTTCCACACCCAGCCCTCCTCCTATCTGGGAAATTCACGGTTCACTCCCAAGATGAGAATTATGTTGGTTTTTTTGTTTGTTTGTTTGTTTGTTTGTTTTCAAAGTGTGGGAATCAGAAAGGCATTATTTGAAATAAAAGGAAAACAATTGAGCTATGTTGAATCTCACCCTCTGTTGTTGATTTCCACACATCTGTGCATTCTTTCCTTATCCAAGACTTCATTTAAATGTGCTAATTTCTGATGAGGAAAATCCATCATCAAAGTTCTCTTTCTCACTGCATTTATATTCTCATAGCCTAGGAATCCACTGGAAGGGAGTTACCTCTCCAGAAAGTCCACAGGAAGTTGAACAATGTTTTGTTTTGTCTTTGAGAATCCAAAACACCAGACATTTCAGCTCCCAAACTCCCCACTTTTCAAAGGATATCGCTTCCACACAATCATGGTTTACCAGAACCCATCACACAGACTCCACTGTGGGGAGGAAAAGGCCCTCATGCCAGAATGTAGCCAATACAGCGAGGGCCTCAATTTCCCAGGGAAGGCTGAATATGGGGTTGTCCTTTTCTACCTGCTGTTTGTTAATGAGGCCAAGGTGTGTCCCCCTCAAAGTCCTGACATCCTGCGAGGGATGTGCACTTCCTCTCCGCTCCCTTCCGAGATGATAAGGAAGTTGTAAATGGTATTCAATCCCACTCTCCCTTGTTTCTCTGCCCTGACAGTCCGGGGCAGCTCAGATATTTGGATGCCCAGAGGGCATATGTGACCTTTCTCAAGCTGCAGCCGGCTGTCCTAAGTACCTCTGTCCTTTTATTCTGGTTGCTTCGTTCGGAGCTCCGTCTTTCTCCTTCCTTGATTTCCAGCTTCTCACCATATATCCCTCTCTCCCTTAAATCACCTGCATCTTTCAATTTTACTACCTTACAAACTGCTACTTTGTTCTGTCTCTGCCTTTCTTTTCTTCACCTTTATTTTATAGTTTATTGGTATTTTTTCTCTTTGATTTCTGGCAGAAGGAGCTCAGACATGGGCACTGGATTCTAATGCTTTCAGAGATACTGAATGATGAAAAAGCAAAAAAAAAGCAAAACAAAACAAAACAAAAAAACAAACCTCTATTACTTTCCTCTTATTTCTCACTGGCTGCTCATTCTCATATATTTTATTCACGTCTATTTCATTTTCCTCTCTTCTTTGGTATGCTTCCTCCTCTGAAGCATTATTTCCCTCCACTTATCTGCTATTTCAGATCTTTAAACATCTTACAGTAGTCAAGATGTCACTGAACACTGGTCTGTGATGCTATCAGAAATATTCTGCAAGTTCAGACTTTTGAAAGAAACAATAATATATTATGTTTTACATATCCATTTGGGAAATTTAAGACATATGGGGGGTTTGGCAGAAACATCATCAACTTTGGAGTACTGCTCAATCATCCCCACAGAGAACATTCTTACAACATATCAGTGTCCTCTAGAAAATGGGCAGTGACTGATGGAAAATAAATGGGAAGAGGAAAGCTTTAGGAAATGTTTCCAAGTCTTCTGTGTAGAACTGGATTAATAAAAATGGTCAAATTATTGGGGTAGGATTGGCTATTTTTGTGTCACAATATGCCACCAAACCATCAGCTTTGCAATGCTCATTCTGTAACTACATAAGTGTACTGGAGAGAAGGAAACCTTTTCTGATATTCAGGTCTTAAAAGCTCCACTTTGCCTTTCTGATTTTTTTTTTTTCCTCCTAATGTCAGGAAAAAGTTTTTTTTTTAATTTTTTAAAAAAGATTTTATTTACTTATTTGACAGAGAGAAACACAGCGAGAGAGGAAACACAAGCAGGGGGAGTGGGAGAGGGAGAAGCAGACTTCCCGCGGAGCAGGGAGCCCGATGTGGGGGCTCTGGCTTGATCCCGGGACCTGAGCCAAAGGCAGACACTTAACGACTGGGCCACCCAGGCACCCCAGGGACAACTGTTTTAGATCTCATTCTTTACTTAAAAAATATGATCCTTGACCCTGAAAGACTCACTCTAAACCAAAGGTGAAATTTCTGTGCTATGAAAAACAGGAACCAGGATTAGATTCAACTCGCCCTTTGGCAATCAATGCAGAAAGCTCCTTTGCACACCCTCGCCTTTTTTCCTCACCTCCCCCACATACTTCCCTGGAATGTTCTTCTCCTAAATCTGGAGAAAAACTGGAGGTGAAGAAGTCTATTCACAATGGTCTGGGCATGTTTTATTAATGTAACCACAGACCTGTTGTCCTAAGTTCAAAAATAGCACTCAGGTATCTTTTCCCCATCGTTTATTATTGTTTTTTTCCTTTGAGAGTAATTTTATACTAATCAAATGCTTGAATTTTATGAAACTCTAAAGAACTTTTTTCATGACATCAAATGATCAGAAATATTCTTGTCTAAACAGAATCTCAGGCCTTTATCCATTTACTAATACTGATTTTTAAATGGATTATGGTCTAGAAATCTCAAAGACCTATTCATTCTCGAAGCTACTGCAGTTATTGATTAAAGTCATTAGGCTGTTAGCTAAATATTTAGCAAATTATTATGAAGCAAAAACAGTAGACAAAGGCATTCCCAAGGGGTGAAAACCCTAAGAAGTTTCTCTTTTGTTTCAAGGATAAGAAAGTACAAAGACAAGTTCATCTGAGTCTGAACCCTGCTGACCAACTTGCTGACACTCCATATGCTGACAGCACTTTCTTGTTCTTTTATGCCCACTTCTTTTTGTCTTCCTATTTTCCCCTCTGTATTAAAAATGATGCTCATTTTGCTGGTAGGTAATGAAGGAGAAAGAAATGCCTGCTTCACAGATCAAAAGCAAGGCATTGCTTTAGAGCAACACTGGCTTAGTAGCCTGTATCATAAATCTCACTGGCTTTATCCATCATCATCAACATTTCGTCTTGTGCAGCTTTGAGGTGGATGGGGAGGGGGCAGATATCATTAACTGAACACAGAGAAACAACGGGGTGTGCAAGAAGCCCGATCTCAGAACCTCAGTGCGCCAACACCAAAACTAACCACCTAGACACTCCGTCTTCCAAAAGTGTGCGCAAACATCTTTATTTATTCATTTATTTGCAAGTACTTATTTAGTTTCCATTATCCCTGGATTCTTGGAGTAGTCTCCTAATTGGTCTCTCTGCTTCTGTTCCAGCTCTCCTTCAATCTATTCTGAACTCAGCATTTACAATGATCCTTGTAAAATCTAAGTCATGCACTCCTCTTCTCCTCCAAGGCTCCTCAGTCCACTCAGAGTAAAAGCACAAATTTTTTACCCTTGGACCCATTTCTTTTTAGTGTCCCCTTCTCCCCTCACTTGCCCCAAGATAGGTATTTTCCCTGCACCCATCCCCAGTGATAACTGCCCTGGTCATCCTGTGGAAAACTGCAACCCCTCCCCCACCCCAACACTCCGTATCCCCTTTTCTTGCTTTATTATTCTCCTTAATACTTATCAACATCTACCATACTATATATTTCAGTGATTTACTTTTTAGGTTTCTAGCCAAACTGTAAGCTGCATGAAGGCAGGGATTTGTTTGTTTGTTTCACTGATATATCTAGAGCATTTAGAAAAGTGCTTGGCATAAAGCAAACGAATTAATTAAGCAAATTAATGAATACTAGTTGAATGAATAAAATGGGACAGGGAATTCAACGGTCAGGAAGGTAGGCATGGTTATTACCCGCAAGAATATCACAACCTACTGGGAGAGATCATACACATTTTAAGAGATAAATACGTAGTCATCATAGACTCTGAAAAGCACTGTAAATAACAGATGAGATAATGAGATAGAGCATACAAGGAGAGAGGCATTTAGAGTCAAAGGTCACAAAAGGCCTTCTTGTGGGTGAACCTGAAATTGAGGTAAAGCTAAACAGGCAATGGCTTTTGGAGTGGGGTAGGGAGCGAGGGAACAGCAAGTAAAAGGATGTTGGTATCTTGAGGCAGGAAAATTCTCGGTGTGTTCGAACTGAAGAGCCTTGTGAGGCTGGATGGAAGTTGTCTATAGAGCAGGAACATCGCTGCTTACATTTATGAGGCTGCACTAAGACGCCAGACAGTGTTTGAAAGGTTCTTTCTACATCTGCTCATTAAATCTCCTAACAGGCCTACGCAACCAAGAGTCCCATGTCATCGGAGGAGACAGGAAGCGATAAAACTGGGATTCCAGAAATCAGGCTCTGAACGCTTCATGTGCTGCCTTCCTATGTGGCAGAATTCTACACTGAAGTGGGCGTGCTGAGGATCCTAAGAAGCGTGTGTTTAAGCGCTCTGTAGCCACACATGGATGCATTTAAAGATTAGGCAATATAATCATCTAAGTAATAAGCTATGTCTCCCATTTACCTGTGAAGAAAGGAAACTAGGTGAGCAGTATATGATCTTGACCTTACAGAGAAGATCGGTAGGACTGCATCTACAAGGTTACAGAGACAAGCGCGGTGTAAGAATGAAAATCTCCCTTCCCCCAGACCCCACAGGTTACGTGCCCTCACACAATCAGCCGTGCGGTTACACAGCCCCGCACCCTCGCAGGCCAGCACCCCCATGCTCCTGACGCAGGGGGCTGTGTGCACACAGACACATGCGGATCTGGTTCTCAGCCACCTCCTTGAAATAACCAGGGATACAATCCAAAAGAAGTGCTTTGTGTCTCTGAGAATCCTCAAAGAAGCTTTGAATGACTTGAAGAGAAATGACCTTAACAAAAGAACAAAAAAGGAAACTTGAAAGTGAACAGAAGTTCTGAAGAGCGTGGGGGTGGAGAAAGCTTCCTCCGAGAGGAACAGGGAAGAGCGAGCTAACTCAAAATGACCAGAATAGCTTAGTGAGCTGAGGATTCTGTGACTTGGTGGTTCTGCTCCACGGGGAGACAACTGGCTCCCAGAGGAGGGAGAATGCATCTTACTGGGCTTGGAGATGGGTCCCGACTTGTGGACTTTACTGGACTTCTTGCCATGCACAGAGGACCAGACCCAGACAGCTGGGGATTTCCATGTTACACATTCCCCTGTTCTTAGAAACCTGAGGGAGGGATTTTCTGGGCCTCCTCACTGACCAGAGAGGATTCTGTGTAAGAGACACAATAACTCTGAATTCCACTGTGCACTGTGTTCCGCTAACTGATGTGAGGGCACTGGTCCCTGCTATCTCTGTATCATGCTGGCCAGTCTCATCCTCACGTGTTGTCTTCCCATGGCACCTGTGAGTTCCAGCACAAGCCCCCTTGGTGGTGGCGGACTTTGGCTTCTGTATTAGGCATTAATTTTTCTCACAGTATAATTATTAACTGTAGCAGGAACAAGCCAAAAAAGGCACAGGCAGAAAAAGGCCAGGTCTGCTCAACTCAAATGGGGTAAATGGCTTGGCAGCGCGGCAGGGTGCTGTGAACACACAGAGCAGGGAGAAGAAGTGACCTGTGGTGTTGAAGTTTATTTGTTTGAACAGCGGAGAATTATCTCCTGACCTGTGTAACCTCCATAACAGGTAAGCCCTTTCTGTCTCAGTCCCACAGGACATGGTTCGAGAGAGTGTCAAATCTCACTCACGCAGAAAAGATAAACCTTTTTCTCCCCAGAAGGACCAAAAAAAAGGTATTATGACTGTTCGTTTATAATCATTCATTTGAATCTTTCTGTGGGAAAGGCTACTTTGTTAGCCATTCCTCAGTTTCCACATCTGTAAAACACGGAAACTAGTAATTGTTTTATTTCCCTTCATATAGGGGAAAGCTTTTAGGGAAAGCCAGGCAGTAGCAAAAACCAAAATCAAAAATTCACATTGTGAATGTGAAGTACAAAGTTGCAAGGTCAGGTTAAAAGTGTTTGCTGAGGAGCACCTGGGTGGCCCAGTGGTTAAGCGTCTGCCTTCGGCTCAGGTCACAAGCCCAGGGTCCTGGGATTGAGCCCCGCATCGGGCTCCCTGCTAAGCGGGAAGCCTGCTTCTCCCTCTCCCACTCCCCCTTGCTTGTGTTCCCTCTCTCGCTGTCTCTCTCTGTCAAAAAATAAATAAAATCTTTAAAAAAATAAAGTGTCTGCAGAGACTAAGGTATAATTGAGAAAAATGTCACTAGGTTTAAAGAAATCCATGGCTGCAGATTATGTGGTGAGAACTTGCTTTGCCAGGCAGTCAGAAGTATTGGAGGGCTGTGTCTTCGGATGGGATGGCAATTTTACATGAGCCAGAAAAACACGGCATCACCGTGGACGACGCTTGCCTTCCTTACACTCAGCGCTGGAATCTGCAAAGAGGGGCCACTGTGGTCAGTTGGGTTCTAGAAAGCAAGGTCTTTGATGCCAGCTTCATCGCCAGACTGGGTGGAGTGGGTTGATGTTTCAGCGCTGCTAGTGAGTGAAAACTTCTGGGTTAGCGGAGTAGGGAGGCACTAACATGGCAGAGAAAAAAAAAAAAAAAGTGGACCTACCAGACACTTGCCATGAGGGCAAGATCATGAGAGGGTAGGTCGGAGAAGATGAAATCATCAAGCACCTTTACTGAAATTGTATGTAGAGAAAGGTGTGCGAGATCCTAAAATGTTATCTTATTTAAATGCCCCTGAGAGCTCCAGGTGCCCTGGGGATAAACTCCTGTGAAGGGCTCTGGTTGTGACGTGAGCACCCTGCCTCCATAGCAGCCTCATCCTTAACCCGATGCTCCTGATGCTGTTGACTGCGGGCCAAGTAGCAGTAGGGCCCCATCGCTGGGGCAGACGAACCATCCCACCCCAGAGAGAGATGGAAGCCGACTCTTACTGAAAGGGTTCCACTCCAAACGCAGGTAGGGGCCAGAGCAGTCTTTATCTGGGTGACCTTGTCCCCAGACTGCTGGCTCCTGTCCTCGCACCTTTGTCTTTCGGGTCAAGGCTAGCACTGGGTGATCCCTCTAGGGTAATGGCTGTCAGAAACGGCACCGTGGACATGCCCTACCTAGCTATGTGGTCTGACGGGCTGTGTGGCTTCCCCGTCTACTCAAAAGACATGTCCGATTACAAAGAGACTGCCAGAAAGAAACAAAAACACTTTCAGTTTGGATAAAGATTTGAGTAATTGTAACTTGAGAAACCCATCAAAATAAACACTGTTGATGGTAATAGATTTTTTTTAAAAAATATGTAGAAAACTAAATAGGTAAGATGCATTGACAGTCACGGATGTTCGGCAGCTGCCCCCACTGGTGAAAAGCACTGTGCATACAGAGATCTCCGTGTCATTAGTGGTATTTATGAATCCATCACATGTGCAGGTTTTTACTTTGCAGATCAAGCACAATAAGGAGAGAGTAAGAGAGACATGCTGAGACTCCATGCTGCTTGAAGAAAACACCCTCATTTGTATTCCTAAACCCTTTGCAGTGAATTGCTGATGTCCCCAAACAAACAAACAAAAAGCTTGTGGTTTCTGTTCTGGTAGATTAAAAAGCCCTTCAGTTTAACAGCAAAGCATCTGTCTACCTTGTTATACATATGGCATCTAATCAGAATGCAGGAGGCTAGGCCAGAGGGGAGTGAGAAAAGTGAAAATATTGGGGTGGGAAGCTAAGGGAGGTGCTAAAAAATATTTGGGAAGTGAATGAAGGAGGTGAGAACTTTTACAAAAGAAAGAGCTGGTACTGGGGGTGAGAAATCAGGGAGGTGACCGGAAGAGAAATCTCAGGAGGAGGAGCAAGGAAGGAGGGCAGGAAGGATAGACAGAAGCAAGATGGAGCTGGACGGAGACGGGAACGGAGAGAGGCGCCCGGCGGCAGAGACAGAGCAGATGGGAGGAAGGAGAACGTCTCTCACGGATCCGTCCCTCGGTCAGCACCAGCCCCGTCTCAGGGGCCCGATGATCTTCGCAATGGGCTCAACTCTGGTCTCCAGGACGAGGGCTCTGGCAGAGTCATGTGACCGAAACCGATTCTCCAGCTGATCCCTCCCAACAGCCGTGTTCCCTCTGATGAGTCATCACCACCCGGAACTGCTCACAAAAGAGGCTATTCCGCCTTGAGAACTTTTGTGAAGCTCATTATTTTTTAAAGAGTTTATTAAAATTGGACATCCTCTGTTAACATTCCTCAAGGAGAGAAATGTCCCACATACCAACAGCGGCTCGGTGGTACCCCACAGTAGAGAAATAATACAAGTAGGCACGAGGAGGCAAGCTGGGCTGTGTCCCCATCTCTGAGCAAGTACAACGAAGTCACGGGTTTATTAAGCATTACGTAGACGTGGACGTGTCTAGTGGACACGCACTTGCCCGGTCATCTCTGGGTCTCCGACAACACATTTTAGATCCTGCAATGCCCAGCTTCCGATCTAGATGAAGGTCTTTGCAGCAGAACTACACGGAGCTATTCTTCACGAGTCTGTAGACCTGACTATAATCTAGTCATAGTGGTGGGAGACAAGATTCTTTTTCAGTGGAGGCTCTTTCTCAGAGCACAGGCCGTGTCTTCTCCCATCACACACACACGCACACGCGCACACACGCACACACACACTTTCCAGCCTGGGTAGGAGTAGGAGCTGATTACAGCCCAGTGGAGCAGATTATTCACCAATTTCAATTATCTGCACTAACGCTCCCCTTCATTGGCGAAGGTAATTGAGAGTTGAATGTATTTACGAGGACCCGGCTATAAAACTGACACAATTTTACAGGTGTGGTGCGGAAATGAAAAGGTAGAAAAAGCAATGGTCTAGACGATACTTTTTGAAAACGTATTTCACATAACTCTGGGAAGATTGCTAGGTCCTGAGGGGAGGGTGGATATTTCAGAAGAGCTATTAGAAGTGCTGTTAGGTTTGAGGAGGTTTCTGTGGAGTTATTGAACTTCTCATATTTTAAGTTAGGATGAGGGTATTATCTCTGACCAATTCTTTTGTCTCCTTCTATTTCCAAACGCACTCTGGTCTTTATCGTGCCGTGGTACGTCTGCTCCCAGGAGCAATCTAGCATCCCAGCGGAAAGAGGCCGACCTAAATGTGGCTCTCCAAAGACAAAAAAATTTTATTCTAGGTATTTCATGATGACCCAGATATGGTATAACATAAAATGGAGAAAATATATTACAGTGGGGCCCATAATGTCTATTCAAAGCTTCCTAACCTAGTATCTACTTATAGGATTGTTATTTTTAGGTCCTGCTTCTCCCTTTACAAGGAGTAATGACCACAGGGTGGGATACACATTTGGTTTTATTACATTAACTCTCAAAATAAGAAACCAAAAAGTTTTGTTGTTCTTGTTTTGTTTTGTTTCTTTTTAAAGTAAACAAATGGCATCTGTTTTCAAAACTGTTGCAATTATGTGGCTTATAATTTCTTGAGATACCAATTAGTTTGGTAGTAACAATAAACCTAAACAAGCCTGAACTTACCAAAATTACAACTCATGATTTGCAGCAGGACAATTTGCTACTGCAGCTAGGGATGATGATGAAGTAAAATGCATGTGTTTCCTCCTCAGAGCCCTCGACATATTCTGAGTGCCTCTTTCCTGAGTATGGTTGGTGGGATCTTTCTCCTCCTCTGGGTCTCAGCTTGAGGCCCCCTCCTTAGGGAGGCCTTCCCTGATCCTCTGCATAAGGACATTTTTCTCTACCTCAGAAATCTGTTTGTTTTTTACAGTATTTACCATGGCTTCTATTTTATTTATTCGTTGGTTGAAAATGCATCTGTCTTCACAATTAGACTATAAACCCCTGAAATCAGAGATCATGAGTCTCATGTTCACGCTTTCATCCCTCGTGCTAGCAATGAGGCTGGCCTGGCACACAGGAGATGCACAACAAACATTTCCTTATATTGATGCAGGGGCGCATGAGGCCTGGGTTACTCTGAATCCCTTTAGCCATTACATCTCACTGGGTTCTTATTAAAGGAAACATAAAATTCTTCACTGCCGTCAACACTTGCAATATTTTCCCCCAGGACTACTGCTAATAATAAGTAAAACTGTTGAGAAGTGACTGTTTTCTATGCTTTACCTGCATTCATTTATTTAATACAACAGACCTGCCGTGAAGTACTTTTATTAGCCTACTTTACATGTAAGGACACAGAGTTAGTAAAGTTAATGAGTTTGTCCATATCAGCTATTAATAAGTGATGAGATAGAATTTGAACTCAAGCTCATTCTTTCAACCACAGCTATCGACAGCACATTAAAAGTCAGTGTTAAAACCATCGAATTATATCTATATCTATATCTATATCTCATTCATATTTACCAGCCTCCAGAGGTCAATAATCATTAGGAAAAAAAGGCAAAAAAAGGACATCTTCCTTCTCATTTCTCCATTCTCTCCAAAACACAAATATATATTTATTCATTTATTCACATATGTATTTCATTCTCATTTGTATGAGAACTATGAGTTCACTTTAACTCATCTATATTTATTCACATATATATTTCTCCTATAACCTAGAGTCTCGTCCAATCTACTCTATAAATGTGTAATACCAATGAATGGCTCTTTGAGGGGGACCCGCAAAGCAGCGGTGACATAGTACACATTAACTAGTAGGTGGGAGGAAACACCAAATCCTCATATTTATCTTTTCTTGCTGCTAGTAACAAGGATCAATGCTGACTATGATAGAGTAGGCACAAGAGGAGATTTAATTTACCACCTACCCGTCCCAATAATATCTAGGTCAGTTTTTGTCTGGGAATAGACAACATAATAAAAATCATTGGGAAAACTATTTTATTTATTTATTTATGTATTCATTTATTTATTTATTAAAAGCTGGGCAAACCTAATCGAATGCTAGCCCTTTCACAGGTCCTGAGAGAAACATCAAGAAAACATTTTTCTCGGGCACTAGGTTTTCATTGGACTTACTTATCAAAAGGCGGTGGTACCTCAAAATGTTATTTTTAATAGCACAATTGGATCTTATGGCACATTCCCCTTGCAATTTCATCTGCTGAACTACATAAAATTTTTGACAACTTAAATTGTATTTTCCCACCTAGAATACAGAAATTGAAATATTTACCAGCCATCGAATTCTCGGAAATTTAATGAGAGTGCTCATGTCCTGGATTTCTTTGTAGGGTGTCTCATGCAGAGCACGCAACACACTGTACACACAGAGGCAGTGAAAGTATTTGCTGAATGGAATTTCTGTAAGGAGGGATTCATGTCATAGTAGGATTTCCACCGTGAGCCTATTTAAGACTGAAAATATTTGCCCTGTCTAATCAACCAGAGGATTGGGGATGGATTTTTTTTTTTTTTTTTAAATCCACACCTATTTCTACTAGGAGGCACCTGTGTCGTTTGGATTTATCTAAGCAAGCAAGATAAATGGAGGTTTGACAAATTACATATGGCGAAATCAAACCAAATAGCCCATCATAATATTATGGCCTGAAAATTCCCCCTTGCACAATGGTCTTTATTTTGCCTAAAATTATCAGCAATTTCATATATTATATGACTGGAAGAAAGAGTCTGAAGACACGCAGCTGTCCTACTATTCAAATTAACTGCTGATACGGTCATTGTAATAATTGCTTCTATTCTGAAAGTGGTTCTACAAGCATTCCTAACAAAAATAAAAGATGGTATTATAAATACATATATGTATTCCATGCTATTTAAAATACATTCTCAGTACCTTTCTATGTGTATGCATTTTTTAATTATTGTGGAATGGTACTTAATTCTTACAAAAATAGTACTCTTGCTTCTCGAAAGGACAGGATGATGAGGTACATGAGCTGACTGTGGGACAGCTATGATTAATATGGTGATCTGGACAATTCAAAGCAAAGGATTAAACTTTTCCTGAGAAGTGGTTTTTAAATAAAAATGTTTCCAGAGTTTAGTTTATTTCCAACATATATTGGCCAGAAAAAAATACAGAGTCATTTTTGTTAGGGAGGTATTGCAATAAACTGGAAGATAAAATCTTTCCAAAGGTGGAAACAATTGTGTTTCAAAGCTTTTATGATAGTATAAGCTAAAAAACAAGAAAAATAGGCATATATACAGGACGGCAGTGAGTTACTGAATATTAAAATGTACTTACCTTGCAGTAACTTTTTAAAAAAGGTGTTACTTGTATTACTCAATTGTTTTGATCTTAACTGCTTTTTACCTAACCATTTTTTTCTGTTTGTGTTCTCAATACTGAATCAGACTTCTTTCCACACTTCAGTGATCACACCATTTACAACTGAATATCTTTATGCATACGGATCAGAAGACACAGTTACTGAGAAAATGTACTTTCCTAGATAGAAATAATGTAGCAGTTGCTGAAAAAATGCCCGCAATTAGTGTTTTTCTTCGCTGCTGGATTATATGACCCATATCACAGAAGAAAAATATGGTGTGCTCATTCATTTAATATTCTGGTCCAGGCTTGGTGCACTATCTAGGGATTTCATTTTGCCAATGCTTGCTTTAATCAGCATGGTGGGTAAAACAAACAAACAAACAAAAAATAACAGAAAAAGTTAGAAAGAGAGCTCTGGAAGTAGTTAAAATGAATTATTTGGGGACAAACATATTTCTAACTTCAGAAACTCTATCTTTTGAAATGTCCAAAGTGAATGGTGTATTGATTTTTTGCAGCATACCTTGCACTTTCCACTGACCGGTATCAGGGTTGTGAAGGCATCTGTTGAGTAAGCTCAAAATTCTCTCCTACGTGTAAACAAAATCCACAGTTTTAATCAAATTTAACGTACTCTGGCCTATATGTGTCTAGTGAAAGTCAGAGTGGTCTATGGCAACAGAACTGAAAGTATTCATTACAAAAACCCTCACCTTTCAGCTCTCTTGAAAGCAGAGCTTGTCAAAGGTATTGTCTCTGTCCCTTTAAGTCACCTCTGAGGAGGGAACAGGGGCATGGGGAAGGAGATTTGCATTTCAGAGCTGGAGCCAACATCAGGTTGCAGAGATATGATGAATTAAAATACACCTAGATCCGAAGGACAATGAGATCCTGTGGTACAGGAGTTCATTACTGACGGTAAAAAGAGCAAGGATTTTGGGTATTCACATCTCAAGGTCCCATCTAAGAAGGTTCCCAGCAAGGAGGCAAAACGCTGCTTGCATACTGATGAATTCTGCTGGTCCAAAAAGGAGCTGGACCGTACCCCACGTAGAGCTGCTACGAAGGACAATCAAGCAGAACAAGGTTTGTTTGCTCCTAAGATTTCGGGCGTGCTTACGTGATACGCGGTGTCACCGAGCATGCTTTACCAGTAAATTAATACCAGGAAGAAAACATTTCTGTATAATTACTTTTAGTTCATTTCTATAAAAGTAAGACATTGTGTTTTGTATACATCCTATGAACTTTCTCCAGAATTTTTACTAACAAAAATGTCTCTTTCCATAGATAGGAAAAAGGGCCAAATATTGTCAATGGGACCATAGTGGGAAAATCTATAAAAAGAATATTAAGTATTCATAAAAGGAAAAGAAATTTTTGGAGTTGGTCCAAGAACAAAGGGAATATGGCATAGAGGTAAAGCAATATATAAGCTTTATATATTAATTTTTTGTGTAACCCGGGCAGACACGCATACTCACACTGGTCTCAGTTTTCTTATCTGTTAAACTTGGATAATAACATATCTGTTCGACTGTTGCTGAGAGAGGCAGTTTGTTAATGCATGCTTATTTTTATAGAGTGATGTTTCCCATTCTCTACACAAAATTTTAAGGTACTCAAAATAATGTTGTTGTTGTTTTTATTAATCACAAAGCTAACCCTAAGACCTAATGATTACATGAGAGAATGGTGTACCCAGCCTACTCTCTTTCCCCTAACTAACCACTCCGTATTTGTGAAGGAGCAAGCTAGACACCAAGAAGGCTGCCTCCACTCACAGCTATTGAACATCGCCTCCACTCACAGCTATTGAACTGTCATGATAACCTCTTAGTCGGGGTAAGAGAATACAATGGGAAACAGCATAGTTTCTTCCTCCCATTATCAAAGGGAGCGCAGTGGCCATATCTTTATAAATCTGCTGAAGGTTTCAACTACCTTTAGGTATAAGTAATAGCTTATTTTATTGCCATCACTTTTCCACAGATGCAGCTTAGTATTGAGACACTCTTAACATACCATCGCATGCACACATGCATATGCACACGTATTGCACACCTTCATGCAAACATGTGTGTCCATTAAGGTCAAATAGAATTTTTTTAATGACTTTGGATCTTTTTCCCATTGGCATGTAAGCTTGATAAAGGCGCTGATGAGATCTGAATTTCTGTTTACTTTGATACAACCATTTGGTTGTATCAAGGAGATATATATATATATCCTTGATTAACATACTTTGCTTCTTGGTATAGCTTTCTCTATAAAGGTCCAGCTGTCACTATCATTTTCAGGTCCTTGACAGCAGAGATTATATCTTTTTCCTAAAAAGCCCATCCTAGAACCTAGCAGAGTGTCTCATATGTAGTATATACATAATATTTATATGCTTGAATTCTTTATTTTGAATCACTGCATAGTAATTGATTCTTTGCAGAGAGGTCCACATACATGATGAGAATATAGTGAGCACTTTTACCTGATGAGACTTTCAGTACCAAAAGTGAGGAACGAGTGGCCATGCCGGGTCCAGAGCAGCCAGATGTGTTGGTGACACTCTTAGCTCAAGAAAGCCATTGCTCATTTTCTCTCTCTGATGGTCAGATGACTTCCACAAAGCCTGGCCCTGAGCTTTCCTTGGCTTTCATTTAGAGGTAAAATAAAGAACTTTGTTCAAGTTCTATGACAATTTTCATTTTTTTAAAGATTTTATTTATTTGACAGAGAGAGAGAGAGACAGTGAGAGAGGGAACACAAGCAGGGGGAGTGGGAGAGGGAGAAGCAGGCTTCCCGCAGAGCAGGGAGCCTGATGCGAGGCTCCATCCCAGGACCCTGGGATCATGACCTGAGCCGAAGGCAGACGCTTAACGACTGAGGCACCCAGGCGCCCCACAATTTTCATTTTTAAGATGGACGTATAGAAATACATTCATTCTTTCAAGATAGTTATTGAACAATTTTCCCAACAAGACCAAGCTGACTAGTAGGATCAGATCCAAGTGGTTCTCCATTTACCTCCCTCTCTCCTCAAGCTAACCTCTATCTGCAGAGCACAGGTACAAGGAGTAAAGAAAACAAAGGAAAGGGAGTGATGAATCACACAGCAAAGAATTCATAGTGGGTAGTAATAAAGTGCTGATTTTCTAATGAGAAATATACGGTGATGACTATTGCAATTGATATCAGAAAATGCTAAGTTCCATGGTTCCTAATTAGTCATAAAATTTCTGGAATAAAGAGCAACTAAAGATGTAATGTAATACTTTATGACCTAAAGGTCCGAGGCTCTACCTTTCTCAGTGGGATAGTCTTACTAATGTACTAGACCAGGTTTGTCTACATACATTTCCCTGATCCTATGTAAGGATTTCTGTCAATTGATAAGCAGAGGAGAATGAAAGGCAAAAGAGGAGAGGATTCAAGGGCACCTGGGTGGCTCACTTGGTTAAGCATCTGCCTTCAGCTCAGGTCATGATCCCAGGGTCCTGGGATGGAGTCCTGCATCGGGCTCCCTGCCCAGCGAGGAGCCTGCTTCTCCCTCTCCCTCTGCTGTTCCCCCTGCTTACACTCTCTCTCTGTCAAACAAATAAATAAAATCTAAAAAAAAAAAAAAAAAAATAGGAGCACATTCAGCTGCTCCACTAGGCCAGAGGCCTGGTATCCCTGACTAAAAACTCAAGTAGCTTTTATAAGTTAAAAAAAAATAATAATAATTTCATTTGTTTTTTTAAGAGTAGAAGCAAGAGCTGTGTCTCACATTTCTTTTTAATTTTTAGCTCTGCCCAATGCTGCTTTAGATCAATCAATGATGAAGAGTTACCCTGTTGTCATGAATTGCATTTTTTCCCTGGTCTTTACTCAAGCTATCTGACTCTATTTGCACTGTAGTCACTGGTGTTAAGGTCCAGGGGGAAATTCTAAATTCTTCAGTATTTGTCTACACACTGGGTTCCTTCATCATTGGTTCCCACATGCTCCTGCCTATGGCATTATTATTTGGTATGAGTCTAAAACTCATTCCTTCTACTTACATATGATATTTACAGAAAAATGTTTGGATTTAATACACGTGCGTTCTATGAGGATAAGATAGCTTTCCTTTGTTCTTTGTTTCTACAAAAAACTACCACCCTTTCATGTCCTGGTTCACACACAAAGACCTCATTTTCTTTAAATAAGTGGAGCAACCCACATTTCTATTCTACACTCGACAGCATTACTAGGGCTAATATGCCTGGCCTTGTGCTAGTCACTAGGGATAAAAGATGATGAGATAATTTCTTGCTTTCAAAGAGCTCACATTTTATAAAACTTCACTGAATACTTGGAATGGGTTCCAGGGGGCCCAAGGTCTAATCCAAGAATAGGAGCTCAGGAAGGACAAAACCATGAGGGAAGAAGTTCTGGCCCAACTCACCTTTAAAAGGCAGGGAGAGTTCCAACTAAATCCTTAAGGAAAAAAACAAAAACAAAACAAACAAACAACAACCAACCACATTATCCTACACTTCTCTGAGATATTGCAACCCTCCCCCTGCTTTTGCCAAGCTCTGTCTGTTTTTATGTGGGGACTGGCAAGAACAACTGTTTGACAAATTGCAGGACTGGAACAAGTTAGAAAAAAAAAATTTTCTTTTTCTTAAGGGGCTTTGGGAGTTTAGAAAGAGGGTTGGGTTAAAGAGGGTTGGGTTTAGAAAGGATTAAATACTGAGGAGTCTACAAGAAAGGGAAAAAGAGTACTGGAGAGCTGCCTTGGGGAAAAATGTGGTCTCTGACTGAGACACCCTGTTCGTGAAAGGGACACCTGCCAAGCATGACTTGCAGAAATAAACAAAAATGATTAATTAAATTCATTGTATATCTCCTAGTATAGTAGAGGTTCTATGACAACAGATGCTTACATTTGTGTTACATCATTTAATCCTTATAATGACCATAAGACAGAAATGATATTATTTCTACTTTTACAAATGGGGAAGTTGAGATTAATCTTGGAAATCAGTTATCCCAGATTCATCTCCATCCATTTCCAAAATCCACTCTCTTTCCTATTTTCGTGGCTTGGAAGCCACTCCATGGTATCCTAAAACATAAGCCAGGCATTCAACATATTCGGTAAACATGTGAAAAATCTAGGCACTGCCCAGTTGACTCACATTTTCTCTGGTATGATGGGGTCATGACTGTTACTAGTAAGTTAGCTTGAACTTGGGAACTATCATCAGAGACGTGACCAGGCTTCCCCGACCCCTCAGGGCAGAACATCATGTCAACATTAGGGGTTCAATATTTGCTGACGTATGCAGTAATAAGTCAAGAGTGACAAAAGTTGTTCTTGCTGAAGGAAAATAAACAATTTGAACACGCCTCATAAAATATGAAAATGGAGCATTGGGATTTTTTTAAGGGAATTTCCTTTCAGCCTAGTGTACACATGAAGGTTATTCATCCTCATCTAGAACCAGGGATGAATGTTCCCTTCTACTGGAACTATTCTGACATCCACCTACAAAGAGTTCAAGCCCCTCTTGGCTTCGCCAGGCTGTGGTAGAGGAGCTTCTCTGGGCTGACTGCAATTACTAGGTCCTGCTGTACAACTAGAGGCCAGCCTGGGCAGGACCTAAGGAAGCCTGATGCAATGCTTGTGCAAACTGCACCCCAGGGCCTATGAGAAAGCAAACCCAGAGCTCAAAGCTCCACGGGCTGAAAGGGAATTTCATTTTTTGGGCCAGTACCTTAGGTGGAAAGAAATAGCCCCTCCCTCCTCTATTATTCCGAGGAAGCTGTTAAGCTAACAGTCACCAGAGAAAGGCATATTTGTACCCTATACCATGCTCTGTGTATTTTTAAATAGGTGATGGGATGGTTTCCTCCATGTCCTTTTTGATATCAGCCTATTTACCTATTTAAGAGAGTCACAGAGACTCAATCTGAGGTCTATAGTTTGCAACTTGACTGGGCCAGGATGTCGTTTCTTTTTTTTTAAGATTTTATTTATTTATTTGAGAGAGAGAGAGCATGAACAGTGGGGCAGTGGGAGAGGGACAAGCAGACTTCCCACTGAGGAGGATCCAGTTGAGCATGGAACCCAACACGGGGCTCCATCCCAGGACCCCAAGATCATGACCTGAGCCGAAGGCAGACGCTTAACCGACTGAGCCACCCAGGCGCCCTGGGCCAGGATGTCTTTACAGGGATCTCTAACCAAGAATACATAGTTAGATATTTGCATAATTCTAATATAAGCATGACTTTCCTGAGAATCATACCACGGTCACAAAACATGAAGGAAAAATGGGAAATAGTAATAGATTTAAATACAAAATATGTAAGCTCTTATAAAAGTAAAATACAGTTGAAAAAACAGTTGCATGGACAGACTATTTTTAAGAAAAATATATATTGCCAAAGCAAATTAACTGTCAAGAAACATAAATTATACTAAAACGACCGTTTGCCCATTAAATTAAGAAAGATAGGGCACCTGGGTGGCTCAGTTGGTTAAGCGGCTGCCTTCAGCTCGGGTCATGATCCCAGGGTCCTGGGATCAAGCCCCGCATCGGGCTCCCTGCTCAGCGGAGAGCCTGCCTTCTCCCTCTCCCTCTGTCTGCCACTCTGCCTACTTGTGCTCTCTCTCTCTCTCTGTTAAATAAATAATAATAAAAAAAAATCTTTAAATTAAGAAAGATAAAAGCAAATGGTTTCCCTGATGTTGGTGAGGGTGTTGCCGGAATTTTTAACTTGCACAAACTTTCTGGGGCAAACGTGGCAATATTTAACAAATCTTTTTTTTTTTTTAAAATGGGTGTAATAATTTGAAAGAGCAATTTCTATTTTTTAAGAATTTATAGTTAAATTATTTAATTATGAATAATTAAAGAAGCAACTCAGACTGTTCACAAAGAATTAGTTGTAGAGATGTTCATTTGATTTTTGCTTATAATGTCGGGAGAAAAAGCCAACCTAAATGTCAAACAAAAGGGGGTTTATGAAATAAATTTTATAGAAATCTTTACAACAGGGTACTTGGCAGCCATTCAGAATAGTACAACAGAAGTATATCCATTCACATATAATTATGCTATTTTGATGATATAATATTAAATAGGAAATGCCATTTGCAAAATTATGTGCATGGTAATTTATCATAATTTATGAATAACCGTAAAACATAAAATACACACCATAATTTTCATACTAGTTATCTCTGGGTAGTAGAATCAGACTCTTGGTTGGTTCCTCTTTTTGTTCACATGCATTTTCTAATATTTCTATAATAAGTATATATTATTTATGAAAAAAACAGATGCTAAAAATAAAATTCTCTAGAATTTAGTCTAGAAAGAAGTCACAACAGTTGTCAAATGATACATTTATAAAGCATGAAGTAACTGAAGAAATAGGAGAGGTACACAGAATTATGATAAACAGGACCTTCAAGCACAGCCCTGAGATTCAGAATCCAGACGTGGCTCTGTCCTTGGCTTTGCTGCTTCCATGACATTTCATCTTGAATATTTCCAAACTTTAACATGTAAAGATTTTGTCCACACAGACATAGACACACATATATCCTTGCTGCAGGTGGTCACGCTCACTGAAATGCTTCCACTCAGCAGTTTGTGTGTGCAGGACATTGGGCAACCGCGGCTCTCCATCCATCCACCATCCATCCATTCGTCCATCTGTCCATCCACAACAGGAGAGCAGCAAGTTCTGACCAGTCGGACCCCGGAGCCCAGTGGGGGCTGGGCTGCCAGGGGCTGAGGATGCAGACCTTAGCCCTCGCCCAACAGCCCCAAGGAGGTCATCCCTTGCTGATGCAACAGAAGCCAGCGTCGAGTGGCTAATTAATGTTTGGAGTCTCTAACCCCAAGTGGAGAGAGGATCCTAAATCTCAGCCTGTGCGTACCCTGAGATGGGCAACAAATCAGATGAACGAATCAAGCATGCAGTGTCTTTCTCCCTGCTAAAGTACCTGGCCCTATGGAAGCATAAAGCTTTATGTATCCGGAGAGGGAAATACCCAAAGCAAAAGTCTACCTTCATTTAGCAGTTGTAAATTTTTTTTAAAGATTTTATTTATTTATTTGACAGAGAGAGCTCACAAGCAGGGGGAGCAGCAGAGGGAGAGGGAGAAGCAGGCTCCCCACCGAGCAGGGAGCCCGATGTGGGGCTTGATCCCAGGACCTGGGAATCATGACCTGAGCTGAAGGCAGACGCTTAACCGACTGAGCCACCCAGGTGCCCCCATTTAGCAGTTCTAATTAGAATGAAAAAAACCACACCATTGAAGCACAGCATGGTTGCAGGTTGGACATCTTGTAAAGAGCATGCACTTCAGAGCCATAATGACCTGGGTCCAGTCTCTGACCTGCTCCTTAGTCATGTGCCAATCTGGAAAACTTACAGCAATTATAAGTCGTATTTTCTACAAGTGTAATTTAAAGATAAGAATGCTACGGCACATTGCAGTGAGAATTAAACGACGATGTATTAGAAAGCATCTGGCATATAGTAGGCGCTAAATAGCTTCCTTTCCCTTTCCCCTTGAGATCTTGGTACAAGGCATCACAGGGTCAGAGCAGAACACAGCAACTGCGCTGCCACATGGACTGAGAAAGAAACTGCAGACGTGGGGGTGCCTGTTAGGCCCCGGAGGGGGAGCTGGCCTCCTCTTCCTCACACTCAACCCATAGCTGCTCTTACTAGGTTTCTCTAATTTTCCTTTTTACATTCCCTTCTCCTCTTCTGTGGGAATGCCCCTGAAAGTTGGGCCACAGGAGGTCCCCGGGGGGGCTATGGAATGAGATCAGACAGTAGTGAGGATGCAAATGGTGACTGGAGCTGGGACCATGAGCCTAGACACAGTCTCTAAAGCTGAATGTAAATCTTCAAGGTTCAGGGAAACCACAGGGAGTACTAATTACAGTTCCCTAGTCTCCCTCTCTCACTCACTCTCGTTTTCCCACAGTATATTAGTTAGTCTTCCTTTGCTCTTTCTCCGTTTTCTTTTCTTCTCTATCCTCACTTCCTCTTCTCTCCTTCCTGTTCTCTTTTCTCTCCCCACGCCCCACCAAGCTCTTCCCCATATTCTTCTTCAATAGGAGGTAGAATGGATTTAATTTGGATAAAGGAGAGACTACCAGATTATTTTATACTTAGAACCCACCAGAATCTTCCCCAACTCAGCCAGACAACATTCCCTACAATGATGTCTTTTCTCACACTTCTCCCTTTACTTGGAAAATACATTCATTTCCCAGAGCCTTCCCAAATTAAAGGAAAATGTTACGCTTTACATATTACAATTAGCAAATCACCAACCCAGGGGATAGGGATGGGTCAGAGACATTTCTACTAGAAATCTAGTAATTGCCAGCCATGTACAGACTCACTAAGTGTTTTGTGGGATACCTTCTCTACAAATTAGAGTCCTCACCATCTGGTTGAGACTGGACTAATGAAGTTGCAGAATAAAGTTAAAGATACAGTAATTCTTTTTCTGGTGTTTTTTATTAAGGAAAATCGTCTAAGAAAAATGAACTAAGTTTATTATCTCCTAAATGGGAAGTATAAGAGGAAAAGCAAATCTTAAATAATGGCTCTGGGCAGAAAAGGGGGATAAAAAAGCAAATAAAAACACAAAAGTAGAAGATTTGTAGAGAAAATGAGAAAGAATGAGTCTTGCCAACTGGAGGAAATGAGAAACAACAGAGAAGGGGACACAAATAACTCTGTCTTGGATGATGTTCCTGCACTGAGGAATTCCCATGAGTGGGATGCAGTGAAGTATTCCTCACTCCAGGTTGGATGGCTTTCAAAGGCAATTTCCATACTGAACTAAGAGCGGGCAACCATATCCCTTGGTAACCAGAGGAGGTTTGATTGAAGGTTAAATGGAAAGGTACAAACTGGAGATCTCTGTAAGTGGACTGACTTCCACTGATGTTCAAATTGAATGATGAGTAGGGTTCTACTCACACTCACCCACATCTGCTATAGGTAGCTTAGAGACATTCTCTGTCATGACCTCCTTGGTCTACCTTTGTGTCAAGTACGTATGTAGTACAAAAAATATGCATTGTTCTAGTGTGTGGTTTGGGTCACTTTGTATAACTGTATCTGCCAAAGCAATCTTGACAGCCTGCTTAAGGCAAGTAGGGTCTGGGGGTCAGGATTCTGCATGCCACTGTGGACTAATTAAATACCACAATATAACAGCTAAGCTTCCTCTTTGTAGCTCCAGAAACCATCACACAGTCAGTACACACCTCCCGCCTAAGTAATAGCAAGTCAAAGAAACAACACAAAAGCATGCATGTAAATGAGTATATACCTCCAAATGCTTCTAAAAATAAAGTATCAATTTAAAGTAAAAATAAAATCATTTTTTTAGGCTTCTTAATATGTGTGCCTCTGACAGACAGCCACCATCTCTGTCTACAGGTAAGCTGCTATGTGTGTGTGCCTTGCTCCCCAGGAGCTGCTCACACTTGGATAGGAGCTGTGGTCAGATCTGCACCTGCCATTGTCAAAGAAATTACTCCTAACTAGGTTAGCATCGTATCAAAGAACAAGGTACAACGTCTCCTTCATCATCTAATCAATCTCCAGAGGCAGCTTTCAGAGTCTCTCAGTTTTGTTTTGTTTTGTTTTGTTTTTAAGATTTTATTTATTTATTTGAGAGAGAGACAGAATGAGAGAGAGAGAGCACATGAGAGGGGGAAGGGTCAGAGGGAGAAGCAGACTCCCTGCCAAGCAGGGAGCCCAATGTGGGACACCATCCAGGGACTCCAGGATCATGACCTGAGCTGAAGGCAGTCGCTTAACCAACTGAGTCACCCAGGCGCCCCATGAGTCTCTCAGCTTTTATCAGTAAACCAAAGTTTCTCCTGCCTGCCCAGGTGCACCCCAACGCTTCCTCCTCAGTGATGGGGGCCCCAGTCTCACTGGGTGCAGGCCAGCATGCCAGGATAAGCATCTCGAACTTCTGACTCACCTCTTACTATGTAACAGTAACACATGAACAAATGAGATGAATTTAGACACAGCAATACTGAGCTTCCTTTTTTGGACTCTTATGACTTACCTGCCCCTCCTTCTGTATGGTTACACACAATTAGCAAGAAAGTAGGTTTCTCAGAAACATTCTGTTTCTTTTTCCCTACACTATTTTCGTGTTGTCATATATCCAGGAGTTTCTTTAACTTCATTTAGCAAATAGATTTGCTCAAAAGCTAAAGAGGCAATCTTTGTGATCAAGGAGGTTTTAGTAAAACAGGAGAAAATATGAGATGAAAGTTGCAGGACTGGTACAAAGTGCTGCAGAAATTTAGAAGAAAGAAAAAATATGACATCTGAACTGAGAAACAATTCAGGAAATGCTACTTTCAAGGGTAGACTTTCATTATGGGTGCCTCTTTCGCTCTCATAGGAAAAATACAGACCCCACACAGGAGACACAAGACTTAGTAAACAAGTTGACAGAGCAACATTTCCCAGAATGTGTTCCATTAGGGATCCTGCAAGGGACTCCATCAGAAAGGGTCCCAGGGCTACTACATTGGCAAGTGCACCATAAACCACTTCCTTCCTGTGTGTCACTGTACCCATCAGCATATTAAAGACTTTGAAGTCTTGTAAGTGAAAACAAAGTAACTCTCTCCCACACCTTCTCTCCAATAACCAAAGAACCATTTACCTTAATTTTGATTTTTTTTTTTTTCCTTTCTGGGGTGAATGCATACCAGTAATGTTCTTTAGCACTATTTGTTTATTTAATTCTTGCCATTTCCATCTATCACTGTGGTCGTGATTTCTAGTGTATGGTTGGAGAGCAGATTATGTGTTAAAATCTTAGAAGCGCAAGCTCAGTAGGTATGGTGTGCTCTATCGGAATACTTCACCAGAGGATTTTTAACCTTCCTCCTATACCAGTCTGCTGTGAATGAGTTCTGCAGAACAATCAAGGGAAGCTCTTCTATAAATATTTGATGGGCATGATACGTCACGGTTCATATTTGTTTCTCTATCTAATTATTTCCCATTACTTTTCTATGAAGGATATAGAAGAGGCACTTTTCTATCTACCACTTTCACCACCTGCCATCTGGTTGGTAAATGTCAGCCATCCCTGGGCTTTGTCTTTAGCCCCTTCTTGTTTGCATCCTTACCCAGGAAACTACAACTTCTCCCCAGGCCTCTTCTAGCATCCTCATTCCCTGAACATTTTATCACTAGCCCTATGCACCAGTGATTACAAATCGGGTGGCTTGCAGCAACACAGACACAGGTACCTCCATGCCTATGCCCTTGTTCATGATTCTCCATCATCAGTTGCCCTGAACTTCACTCATCACCTGTCAAAACAGTTTTGATCTTTCAAGGTCAACAGAGCTACAGTGAACAGTGGTTCAGAATGTGGGGTCCAAGCCAGACTGGGTTCAAATCCAGGCTCCATCACTTCAGGTTGAGTAACCTTGGATAAGATGTTTAACCCTCTGTGTT